>NC_083610.1:24516348-34516348 GCF_029168945.1 Cannabis sativa
GTAGAAGATCATAACATGATTGATTCGGCAGATTTTGATTCCTATATATCCACTCATGTGGTACTTCATTATATCGTATATATAAGAATTATACGATAGATAGAAGATCCATCTGTATAGATATCATCATCTACATCCTGAAAGCCGTATGCTTTGGAAGAAGCTTGTACAGTTTGGGAAGGGGTTTTGATTGATCAAAAAGAAGAATCTACTTCAAACGATATGCCCTTAGGCACGACCATACATAACATAGAAATCACACTTGGAAATGGTGGACAATTAGCTAGAGCAGCAGGTGCTGTAGCGAAACTGATTGCAAAAGAGGGGAAATCGGCCACATTAAAATTACCTTCTAGGGAGGTCCGTTTGATACCCAAAAACTGCTCAGCAACAGTCGGACAAGTGGGGAATGTTGGGGTGAACCAGAAGACCTCTGTCCTATCCATTAGACAATGGACGCTTTTCATTTCAATTTTTATTTTTTCTTTTTCTTGTTCGTAAAAAACGAATATAGGACAGGGTCGGGAATCGGGTATTCAATTTGCATTTTAATAATGAATTACATTAATTATATTCGAATTATTAAATTCGATTATTTTCTAAATTTTAGAATATTTTCTAAAAATATTATTTCTAATAGTATTTATTATACCTAAATAGTATTTATTATACTTTAATTTGAGTATTTTTATTCAAAGCTTGTCGCAGACTCAAAGGTTTCTACCCTCCTAAAAACCAATGAACGGGAAAGACTCCACGGGACCCCATTTCCTCCAAAACCTTCTCTCCTCAACTGGGCTTCCCGGAAAAATCCTTTCCACGCCTGTATGCAGAATGATTTCGAAGGTAGAATAAACATAGCCCCTTATTATCCTGTCTTCTTGGATAGTAAAGGCAAATGTGGTTTGAAAGAAAATAAAAGCTTCATCCTTTCATTCGGAAAGAAGCAGCAAGAGAAGGACCAGTCAAGCATTTTAGAAAGTGAAAAAGCCGATTAGGTTGCCACTTGAGAACTTGAACACCCTACCTTCTGCCTCCGGGGCCTTCAATTGGTCCTTTCGAATACATACCGAATGCGAGATGTTCCCTCGGCCGTCGAAGTGGTGCTTGACATACGCCGCACCTGTCATTCTTAGGCCACTCTTGTCCAATCCATCGAGGACCATTCTCCTTCGTAGACATCCGACCCTTGGTTGTAGATCAGCTGTTGCCCATGGCTAGCCCGAGAAGTAGTCTGGTCGTGGTATCGATCCTAGTACTCGATCTCCAGTGGTAGGGAACCACTCTGTTTTCTTACGGACCGTCCTTAGCTGAGTCTTGTAGGTGGATGTATCGAATCGAAATAAGATCTCAGATTGACATCTTGATACACTAATTTACCATAATAATAAATAGAGTCAATGGTGACTCTACCGTGGGAAGAGCCGCTTCTTTCTTGCTTGATAGTGGGGGCTTCCATTCACCAATGTAGACTAAAAGTGCTCTCCGAACCATGCTGGATAGTCACCCATCACACGGCTCTCAGACCCAACCTGTGGTGAATCCCAGGGGACAAAGTCAAAGCGCTTGATTCTTTGCCCCATACTTTGAGATGGTCCTCCCTGCCGATCAAGCAGCGACGCTGCTCGTGATAGGCTTAGCTTTAAGCCGCTATCGTTCGATTTGAATAAGTCAAGTCCCTTCGGTCGGTTCGCTCAGGCGGTCTTCCCTTATCTTCGCTAACGTTCAGAGTTGTTCTGGTTTGAGAAAAGAGCACCGACCGAGCGCCCTGAATGAATAAGAAATGGACAGCAGAGGGAATCAATGATTCTTATTCAACCGAGTTGAAGCTAGCAACATGTCGATTACACACCGGAGATTGGTAAGAACTGAGGTCTGGAAGCAGTCAGAAAACAACGTCGATGAAGTCGTGTAGGTGCACTATTACGTGGTAGGGATTGTAACTTTCCATGAATTTTCCATTTCTCACTCAACGACGAAACTTTTCTTATTTTTTTTTGAGGATCCCCGAATTGAATGATATTTTTATTCGCCATCGCCCGAGACTGCTAACAAGGATTCTAACCCTAATGGATCTACCCTTTTACTAAACCTGACTTCCCGCTTAAGAAGTACTCGATTCCCATGCGAGCTTTGAGAATCAGTCCCCAGATGCTATGGAACACCTTTCCTTCCGTGCCAAAGACAGATGCTCGACCAAGCAACCAATTACCACCCTAAAGCATAGCCTCTCACCTGGGAAAAATTCCTGCTCAGATCTCAATCCTAGACTTTTTCTCTTCTACGCCGTACTTAGGCAAGCTCGGTTGTCAAGGGAAAGGCTCCAGGTCCGAAGGGATCCATGATCTAAAAAGTGATTGCCCTCCAACCCTTAACCAGTTCCAGAAGCAGAAGGAGCAGTTTGAATTGAAATGTGGCAGATAAGGACATATATTCTGCACAAACCAATCAATAGTTCAAGTCACACACTCCCATAATCCATTTTATCTTTAGAGAATTTACTTCAACTATGAGTGTCAAATAAATAATTACTTTATTTATATATTTGGAGTTGAAGAGAAATATCTAAATACATGTCTTATTCTTTTCAATAATCCATATTTATAGAAATGAAATACTGTTGGGCCTACCCCATGTGATAACCAATTGATTACAAATAGTATAATATAGCCCCTTTATAAAGGACCAGAAATACCTTGCTTGCGTATCATTAGGAAGTGCATTAACATAAATACGGCAGTAAGAAGAAATACAAAAGTGTGTGAACTATAAAAATGAGTTAAAGTGGATTGTCCCACACTATCACTTCCGCGCAATAACTCTACCAAGAGCGATCCTATTACAGGAATAGCATCCGGTACACCTGTTACAATTTTTACTGCCCAATAACCTATTTGGTCCCAAGGTAAGGAATAACCAGTTACACCAAAAGATGCAATCAATACACCCAAAACCACACCGCTCTTTCCTTTGTCCTTCCCCCCGATTTTAGCCCTATCACTAGTGATTACTCCCGATCCGAAGCACCCCTTTTCCATTCATAGAGAGATCCAATCGTAAAAATCAATAAAAAGGCCATCATGGACCAAGATCCAAACGGATCAATCTTGTTGAGAGGTACTGCCCAAGGAAAGGAAAAGGTTACTTTCGGATCAAGGATAATAAATAAAATTGAAACAAGATAAAATCGTATATAGAAACGACTTCTGGCATCACCGAAAGGATCGAAACCACATTCGTAGGCCGAAAATTTTTCTGGATAGGTTGAACTATTGGAAGAAAATGGAAAAGGAACACCGACATCTCCGCCGCCATATCCATATTCAATCCCCCTGGCCCTCCTGTTTACCTCATTGCAGGGGTGAAAGCTGCACCATCACTAGCGACAGAGTCATTACGCTAAAAATCTTCTAGTTACGGATCGCTAAGGCCTTGGATGACTTGTTCTTCATATTGCCTCAGGATCATCAACTGAAACTACTAATGCTTACTCATATGCTGCCCGGTCCGGTTAAATCCAATGGAATCCGCCTTAGTCTATACCTATACGGGTAGTGCTATTCGGTTCAAGGTAAGCAGCTGAAGCAATTACAGGGGGTACCTATCCAACTCTCTCTGCCGCTGGCATTCCTTGTTTGAGGCATATCAATTATAGAAGACATATTGGTTCGGACGCGAGCGAAGGGAAGCTAGGTACTATGGTTCAATGGGTGAGGATGCTAGGTTACCTGGTTCTCAAATCGGGTATTGAACCTTCTCTCCCTGCAACCTGACCTGAATCAGCATATTTTTTTGTTTTACGCCCCCTAATTCTTCCTCAGCTAGGCAGGGGCAGAATAGCGGAGCAAGTACAAGTATTAGTAGCATAGCAAAAATACGTTGCTCCTCATTAATATGTTTGCTCGCTGTAATTGTGGCCTCTTGGGCGAATCGATGACTGCATCTTTGATGCGCTACAAGTAGACGGGGTGATCTAGCGGCCCTTCCTGCGCCAACATACATCCAATGGTATAGAGTGATGCGTCAGTATGAACATGAACTCCTTATTCCAATCCGAAAACCGGGGCTGACAGCATCCGCATGCTTAAAGGCTTAATCCTGTTCGGATCCCCAATCGTTATACCTTTATTCTGTAATGATTCCATTCTGCGCTTCGCAAAGTCTTTAATGATGCGTCTGTAATAGCCTATGTGTCACAAAAAAGAACGTGCTACACCCGACCGCCTTTTCAGTAGATGAGATTAGGATGAAGGGGCTTGCTTTCATTAACATTCAGTGAAGGTGCATAGCTTCTTTGAATGTCCCGCTGATTGACTACTACATCTAGGGACGGGACTGATCCCAAAAGAGAGGTCTTTCATTCTGGTTATGAAATCGCTTAGGTTGAAAAGCAAGTCGATGATGCCATAAGTCAAAGGGGCGGGTGAGGAATACCCCTTTTAGTCTTTATTATAGTATAGCTGAGTAGCTAAGAGCTTCTGGTAATTTAAAAATGTAAGGGTCGAGTTGTTTTGCGTTAATGGGCCTTTGAGGGGCACCCTTACTACTTCTCTAAGATCGAAAGAACAAAGGGAACTTGGTTTATCGAATAACGTATTCCTAAAGATGACCATCAAAGCGAGAACCCCATTACCAAGCAAGTTAGTAAAACAAACCGCGGATCCCTGCAATACGACTACACAAGCGCGTCCGCCAGAATGCCCCCTTAATTCTGCTACTTTTTTTTACACAATTCCCAGCCAAAACTGAACTCAACGCCACTATTCTTGAACAACTTGGAGTCGGGCCTTCTTTTTGCAACGATTCGATAAATGGGTCATTGGGATAGATGTAGATAAAAAATACCCCCCCAAGAAACGTATACGAAGTTTTCTCCTCGTACGGCTCAAGAAAATTCAAGTTATGTTTATGTAGAGAATTCTAATGTCAAATATATTCATAAAATAATTAAATCAATTAGACCAAGAACTGTCTTTCTTTATAGTTAAATACTTGGTTATTATTCTTTCCCCAACAAAAAAATTATTCGTATCTGTAATTTGAACTACCGACAGTTGTCTTCTAACATTACCGACCTTTAAATATCGGGTTTTCATCAATTTCACATAACATAAAAAAGCTCTTTTCATCATCAGAAACAACCAGATTTCCGAGACCTCTTGCATTGCATTACCATAACGAAAAAAAAGAGAAATTGCTGTTGTGATTCGGAATGAACCTTTCTCGGTGGAAGAAATGAATAGCGATGGATTCCTATGAAGCATCCAGGAACAAGAAGATGAAATTGGACGACGAATTCTTACGTGGTCCGAGGAAATCAAAGGTCCGCTTCCACGATTTCATCTATGTCGAATCTAAATATCAGAATAGCTTATATAGTCATGATTCAATTTAGGTTCACTGACTTTTGATTGATTTCTCATTTTTCGGATCTGATTGGAACAATGGAGAAGTAGGAAGACTTTGGCGATTCATAATGGCTATCTAGAATATCTATGTTCTTTATTTTCCCCATAAGCTAAGGCATGTTCTTCATGTTGCAACTGATAGAAAGGTGGAGAATCATCCTGAGAATCAAGATTACTTATGTAATCCCAAATATCTTTAGCAGTCGCAAAAGAGGTGACGGTGCAACTATAGTCAGAACTCCAACTGGGACAATCTAGTTTAAACCATGACCATCTTTTTATCTTTCTATCATATTGCGTTATATATTAAGGCTTCTACCGCCTCCACTAATACAGTACAACACGAATTTTTGGGGAACCGGGCAACGCCCATGAAGCTCCGGCGGAAAGGGAAGGCCTACCAAGCCGTATGCCCATGGGTGCGGGATTCTTCGAAAAAGTGTGGAATGACTCGGAGACCTGGGACCTTGACTTAGCAACGAATGAAAGGGAGCTCTTCGAGCTTTCTCTGCCAGAGCGGCTTATGTAGTGGTCGGCCTTATAAAGCTCGCTAAGCGAAGCTTACCTCCCCCTTCCCTTATTAAATGAAGTGGAAAGTCTTCACTTAGTAGTCGGCATTCTATAAGCGACTTGTCGAGTCTACGAAGCTTTGCTTCTTGTAGTCGGCCCTCCCTTCATTTGCTTGCCTCCTTCCAGCTCAGAATGCCTAATGCCTATTATCTTATCTAGTTCTAGAAGCTAACCGCCAGAAGCTCACCCTTCGGGTGCGCTGGACTACTCGTACTGTTCAATCAGTCAATCCATTAAGTAAAGTCCCATAAATCTATCTCTTCCTTAACTAGCTTCTTTGTTTGCGCCCAGGAGCCTGCCCGCGCTTGAAAACTCCCTTGCTCTTGTTTGTGTAAAGACCTTAAAAATTTTCTAATGGTGTCGAGTGACTGCGCTTGACCTAGAACCTTATAATCAGCTTTCCTAGATAGCACGTTAGAGCAATAGTATTCGTAGCACTGAGAATGTTAGCCCATTAAAAAGTTACCTTCTTTAGAGAAGACTGATACGAGAATAGGTCCTGTCAGATAGTGAGTTCTTTACAGTGTATGGAATAAGCACAATCTCTGCTGCTAGTGTTTGCTAGGAAGGTTTTGGTTAGACAATGTGTGGTTGGAAAACAAGGATCGGTTTTTTAGTAAGGTACGGAATGTATCGTCAAATATTCAATATGATTCCACAAGATCTAGTTTTGTTCAAGTAACGGATTATAGCCAATTGAAAGGATCTTCTGATCGATCCAGATATCATTTTGATTCCATTAGTAATGAGGATTCAGAATATCACACATTGATCAATCAAAGAGAGATTCAACAACCAAAAGAAAGATCGATTCTTTGGGATCCTTCCTTTCTTCAAACGGAACGAACAGAGATAGAATCAGACCGATTCCCTAAATGTCTTTCTGGATATTCCTCAATGTCCATGCTATTCACGGAACGTGAGAAGCAGATGATTATTCATCTGCATCCGGAAGAAATCGAAGAATTTCTTGGGAATCCTACAAGATCCTCTATTTAAATAGAATACAAGGCCCCTTGGGCGTTACACATGGAGTAATTAAATGAGAGTTACATAAGTAATAAAAGTTATTATTAGCTCCTATCTTTCTAGAGACATATGGAAAATCGCCCAATCCTTGAGTCTATTTTCCTTTAATGGATCAGGTGGGGGGGGGGGAGGGGGGAGAAGGCTCGAGAGACCAGCCCATAGGGTTTTCCCTACGGCTACCTTGTTGCGAACGAAAATCCGGATCGCGGCGGACCAAGTCAAAGATCAAGTGTCCTGGCATTTCTAATTTCTCGAGTTTTAGCCCCGATTAGAAAAGGACCAAAAAAACTTTCTAGTTATGAATCAGGAATAGAACTAATGGGGGATGCTTGGTTACAATTTCGAATCTGTTATTATATGTTTGCTCTAGTTTTTGTTGTTTTTTATTGAAACAGTTTTTCTTTATCCCTGGGCAATGTTTCGATGTATTGGGGGTATCCGTATTTATAGAAGCTTTAATTTTCGTACTTATCCTAATTGTTGGTTCAATTTATGCATGGCGAAAAGGAGCATTAGAATGGTCTTAGCTCTTGAATATTCATATGACAATAAAAAAAAAATAAGATTGAGACATTTATGAATTCCATTATTGAGTTTCCCTTAGTTGATCGAACAACCAAAAATTCAGTCATTTTAACTACATCAAGTGACCTTTCAAATTGGTCAAGACTCTCCAGTTTATGGCTGCTTCCCTATGGTTCCAGTTGTTGCTTTATTGAATTTTCTTCATTAATAGGTTTCAAACGAAAGGGAAATAGGATCTTTATCTGAATACCGTCTATTAACCAGTTTTTTGGGAATTCATTTTCTGCTAATTGAATGCCGTTATAAGTGCATTTAACATGCATTTTTCTCTTCCAATCTTTTAAATCCTCAGACCATTCGGGAGATTGAAACAATCTTTGCAAAAACTAGTAGAAGAAATTCTAGTAGGAAGGTGTAGAAACTTATTGGAAATTAATAAACGTAAAAAAGAAAAGAAGGATGTCCAAGTCTGTGATGCCAGAGATCGCCTGAAACAGAAGAGGCGGAGAGGGCAAAGAAGGGTCCTGTCTTCGGCTGGGTAGTTGCTGTATTTGGCTTGATAGGATAGAGATCTCCTTCACATTGGCCTTGAAGCCAGATTTTCCCGGTTCGCAGATCCTACTTTCTCCGGTTTCCGCAACCGTAACCATTTGTCACTCTGATTACTTCATCCATAAAGCTTTTTTTATTATTTCAATAGCTCTAAAAAAAAGTCAAGGATAAGCTTGCATTCTAGAAGCGGTAGCTTCCCGCCTCCTTCATTCCTACTGCCTCCTTCGGTGGTCTCTCGGCCTTTTCTAAAATCAACCGAAACTACTGGTAGTCTCGAGGGGACGGCATCCTCCTATAATTGTTTTAGCGATACTGAACAAGCGAGTCATCGGTCCGGGGGGACTGCCTTTGAAAAAAAAAAGACACGTTGATTCTATATAAGTAAAAATTTACCAGTTTAGTTTCCTTTTCGGAGTTTCAACAATCAGACATTGCCCAAAATCCAGTTCTCACAGATAAATGCTCAATACCCAAGTAGGCTTGCAAGGTTGATTATAATCAAGTGCTTTATGGGTCATCTCAGACCTTTCAATTGGGCTTTATGCCCCCAAATAGCGAGACTTTTTGTATACAAAGAATTTACTTGTTACTAATTGAATTTAGCCTCTAATCTTCTTTAGATCCCTTATTTCATTCATTTTGAATATGGGCTCTTCTACTTCATTTTTATTTACTTTAACTTTTTTTTATTATTTTTCCCTCTCTTTTCTCTTTTTATTTCTTTTTTGATTTTCTTCTTTTCCATCATTCCTTAAGTGCCATAGGTTTGATCCTGTAGAATCTGACTCATTTTCTCATTGAGCGAAAGGTACGAAATAAATCAGATTGATTTTTTGATAGAAAAAGGTACTATTTGAAATCTTCGGTCTTTTCCTTTTTCTTTTTTATTCATTATTATAGCTCCAATGATTATATAATTCGTTGGAAGAGGGTTTCTCTGTAGTGAACAAAGAGACTTTTCTTTGTATCATTTCTAAAAAGGTTGACAAACTAGGTGGATACGTAAAAGATATTCTTTCTTTGCCATCACTTTGGCATGTATGAAAAAAATATTGTGACATTTCTTTTCTTACAGAATTTTCAAATCTAGCATTGTTTATATATCGAAATGAACGATTCCATCGTTTAGAGTCGAAAAGAATCGTTACGAGGGGTTTTTCAAATTCAAACCTAAGGAGATCTTTTTTTTTCGTGGACATAAAGGTCTTTATGACACAATCAATAATTCAATTCATTTTCAATTAGCTCTTGCTCTAGCCTCTTTTGGGGTTATTACTTCCTTGGTTGCTCAACACATGTACTCTTTACCTGTTTATGCATTCATAGAACAAGACTTTACTACTCAAGCTGCTTCATATACTCATCACCAATACATTGCAGGATTCATTATGACAGGAGCTTTTGCTCATGGAGCTATATTTTTTATTAGAGATTACAATCCAGAACAAAATGAGGATAATGTATTGGCAAGAATGTTAGACCATAAAGAAGCTATCGCTAGAAACATGTGAAGTGTATGGCTAACCCAATAACGAAAGTTTCGTAAGGGAACCGGAGTAGGACTTTCTCACAGACACTCTGTTCTTAAAACCAATAGAGTAGAAAACAAGACATCGTATTATGTCGAATACCCCCAAATTCAAATCCCTTGAGCGTGGAGCCCTTGCTCTATCACCCCTTTTCTTTTGGTCGATCTCTCTTGAACTGCACGCAGCTTTTCCCTAACTAGAGGTCCTCCTAGAAGTCGTCCACTGAGAGTAGGGAGCTCTTTCTTAGCGCTTTCCAGAAAAAGCAGTGACATCACCACATTCTTTCCACTTATACTTGCACGAGATTCAACAACCTCAACTACTATTCTCCCAAGACATATTCATTTTTTATTGATATGAAAAAAGCAAGGACTTCGCTTCGTTTTTCTTTCTTTCTTATGCGGACCTAACTCATTGAAATGAAGAAATGTCTCGACCCATTGAGCAACGAGTCTAGTGCTTATTAATGCAAGGGTCGGTACGAGTGAGTCTATTTTGGAGCGTAGAGCTTAGTGAGGGCGAGCCCCCATTATGTAGCTTGGTCTTGCATTGCTCCGTTCAATGGTATTGATTCTAACCAACTAATCCCAAAGAGCTGCGAGCTAACGGGGTTCGGGAGTTCCTCTATTCAATCCTTTTCCTTCTTCTTGTTGCTGGATATCTCGTTCGTACACATCTTCTTTTTGTTTCTCGAGCCTATAGTGAGTTACAGACAGAGTTCGAAAGGGTCAAATCTTTGATGATTCCATCATACATGATTGAGTTGCGAAAACTTCTGGATAGGTATCCTACGCCCGCGGACTCTAGATCCCGATTGCTATCCGCTGGATCTTCTAATGGATAAACTTTCACTTATGCTTGCTCTGGAACGTGATGATCACCTCGGGGTATGCGCTAGCACCCTTGACAGGCACTCCAAGACCCGCCAACGCTCATGAAAACCTAGGATTCTATTTTATCATTATTCCAATCACTGTTCACCTTTTTTCTTTTTCTTATCAATGAATAGGTCTCTTTACTTGTATGACTTAGATGTCTCGTATTTATTGAAAAAGAGATTCGATTGATGGGATTTGGTATGATACTTATGAAATCGATGATATAGATGAGATTGATATTCAAATATTTCTTCTTAGAACGTATTGATTTGACCCCATAAGTGGGACCGCCACCCCATAGCATGTTGCCGCCAGAAGCAGAACCATGTATTTCTTCTAGAGAATCTCCTAATTGTTCCCGAGCAACTAGAAAGATATTCTTTAACCAGAAAGAATTCAGTTCAGATGTAGGATACTTATCCAGAAGTTGTTAAATACCTGCCTCGAAGTCCCGTCAATTGAGTGCCGTCAGTCAGTTTTCTCAAATCCCAGATCCCCATAGTCTTCGGTGAGTGGAGGACGAAGGACGTTTCCGCTTTTCTATCAAAAGAGCTCGTGTAGTTCTCAGAATACACCTACTTGCAGGCATTTTTTCTGAGAAGTTCTTTTACCAGCTGACTGAAAAGCTTTACTAATAAATAGGGGGAATGGACACCGAGACCGCCAAGATTCAAGGGCGATTAGGTGTGGCTTGCTTGATAAGGGAAACAGAAGACGCGCCCCTCAAAGCCCCATTAACGCAAAACAACTCGACCCCTATGTTTTTAAATTACCAGAAGCTCTTAGCTACTCAGCTATACTATAATAAAGACTAAAAGGGGTATTCCTTGACTTAAAGAGTATTCATATTATGGTCTATCCAAATGTTGCAACCTTGGGGAATTTATCTCCTTGCCATCTATCTAGAAAAGCCTGGGAGCACTTCTTTTGATCTAACTAAGGTCCAAAACAAGGGTGGTTGAGACTGTGTCGTCTGAAGATGTAACTCCAGTTCCTTCGGAAATGGTAAGATCTTTGGCGCAAGAAGAAGGAGTTGATCCGTATCATCTTGACTTGGTTCTGAATTTCTCTATTTTTTTTAAGAATACCGAGTCAGGCTCTTTCTTACCTGTATCGAATAGAACATGCTGAGCCAAATCTTCTTCATGTAAAACCTGCTTTATTTAGATCGGGAAAATCGTACGGTTTTATGAAACCATGTGCTATGGGTCGAATCTGTAGTCGATCCTATTTCCGATAGGAACAGTTGACAATTGAATCCAATTTTTCGATAAGAATTATACGATAGATAGAAGATCCATCTGTATAGATATCATCATCTACATCCAGAAAGCCGTATGCTTTGGAAGAAGCTTGTACAGTTTGGGAAGGGGTTTTGATTGATCAAAAAGAAGAATCTACTTCAACCAATATGCGCTTAGGCACGACCATACAGAACATAGAAATCACACTTGGAAAGGGTGGACAATTAGCTAGAGCAGCAGGTGCTGTAGCGAAACTGTTGGGTTTTATGCCCTAAATAAAACTCTTTACAATCTGATTAGTTATCAATATAAGAAATTTGAAGTGATTGATGTTTGCATGAATTTTATATGCTAATGGTTTAATATGTTTGTTACATTCATACACACAAAATCAGTTAAATCCAGATCATATGTTTATTCACAATTACAGTATCGTCAACACAGTGGAATGTGATTGTGATCATATGAATCAAAAGTTTTGGTCCCTGTTTCATCAGTGTTATTGGATTTACACTAATGTGATAATCAGCGATGATGTGTACTTACACTTGGAGTAAGTGTTATGTTCTTTCCAGGACATTAGTAAAGTATACTAGTTTCGAATGTATGGAGTATACATTGGACTGGACTGATATTGCAACTAAGTTAAGATATTAGAAACTTACCGTTATACATATCTTTTCAAGTCAATATCAGTAGTTGATCTTAAGATTAAAAGAATCTAAATCCTGATATGCTTGGGCTCAACTCAGGAGTGCTATTCATGTTCTTTGATTTATTAGTTAAGCCTACTTTTGGGTCAGGGTGATACGTATATTTTGGGAACATGATAGTATGATTGAGTGGGAGTGCTGAACATAAATATGGAATCTATAGCTTCTACTGGTGTATAGAAGTCAAGTGATGATTCCCTTCGAGCTTAGCAAATAGAAGTAAATGGATGAGCTCTTGTTTAACTGACTAATTATTAGATAACTAAACACCATTTACAGGTAGCTAAGTGTTTTAAGGGGCAAAATACATTGAGGGGTGAGAACGGTAAAGAAATCCCATCTCGATGTAGATCATCTATATAGAGGATTTTTAAATCACAATAAAATTATAACAATGGTTAAATGAGTCTGAGAGTGCAATTCTAAGTTCTAAGAGTGGATTCAGCGAAGAATTAATAAGTAGGAATTTACTTGGTAAATTTGGTTCACTTATTGGAAGCTCAACATATAGATCCATGGTCCCCATTCTAGTTGAGAACATTCTGCTTGTAAGACTCATTAATTGATTCGTGATTGATCAATTATAATTCTAAAGTTAGACTATGTCTAATTTTATGAATTTTCACTAAGCAGGGGTGAAATTGTAAAGAAAAGAGTTTCTAGGTTTATTTATTTATTAATGGACTTTATATGTCTAATTAATAATTAAATTAAATGACAATATTATTTAATAATCTATTTTAGTTATTAAATAATTAGTTTTGGCATTTAAAAGGTTAGAATTGGAAAATTGGCGTTTTTGAGAAAATAGAGATAAAATTTGATAAAACTGCAAAATCAAGTGAGGCCCAATAAACACCATGGCCGGCCACTTAAATAGGTTTTTCAAATTAATATTTTCATTATTTTAATGCCAAATAATTCCTAACCTAAACCTAGTAGTTGCCTATAAATAGAAAGTGATGGCTCAGTCAAATCACAAGTTTTCACAAGCCTTTCTGACAGAAATTTCTCTCTTCAGCAAACTGAGCCTTCCCCACTTTCTATACCTGGCCGAAATCCCTATTCTCTTTTCTCCTTCATCTTTTTCGACCCTAGTGAAAGAGTAAGTGCCCACACACAGCAAGCAGTAACTCAATCATAGATTGGAAGACTGTGAAGGATCAAACTTGAAGAAGAAGGACATTCGGGCTCAGATCTTGATTATACTCTGCTACAGAAAGGATTAAAGGGTTAGAGATCTGAGTGGAAGGAGACATTAATTCCGCTGCATCAATGTAAGATTTTCTTAACTTTATATGTGTTTAATTTATCGTTTTAGAAAGTTCATATTTAGGGTGTTTAAACAACATACTTGTGAGTAGATCTAAGATCCTGGTAAAATAATTTCCAACAGAAACTGATTGCAAAAGAGGGGAAATCGGCCACATTAAAATTACCTTCTGGGGAGGTCCGTTTGATACCCGAAAACTGCTCAGCAACAGTCGGAGAAGTGGGGAATGTTGGGGTGAACCGGAAAAGTTTGGGTAGAGCCGGATCTAAACGTTGGCTAGGTAAGCGTCTTGTAGTAAGAGGTGGAACTAAACTAAGGCACATCCAAATCCGGTTCCAAGTGACCAGTTTATCCACTCACAATTTTCTACTGGATATTTATTTATTATAGATAGGGTTCCCCAATGGCAGAGGTGCCCTCCGGTCTCGGTGAGTTCACGAATCAGATGGAGAGCCACCCATCCTATGTATGAGTCACGTCAACGCTGCGGAGCATCTGCTTAGGACAGAGTGGGGATTTTATAATAAGTCACGCTTTTCATTTTTATAGGAGTAGGTGCTTGCTGGGGCAGGGCACTCTTCATTCTTCATTTGAAACTAATGAATGTCGGGTCGACAATAATGAGCCAAACTTGTATTTGAAGTGAATCCTCCTGTTAAGTAATCATGCATTACGATAGGAACTCCCAATTCTTTGGCAAATACAGCCCTTTTCATCATTTCTTCACCCCATAGTAGGCGTAGGCAACCGGTTTATCAAAAACACAGAAGTGCAAATAGCTTCTGCCCAAAAATAAGAGGTACAGAGGATGCAATCATTAACGTACGGCCCATCTCAGAAATATGGCGGTGTTTACGTTCAACCAAACCATTCTGCTGTGGTGTATTTGGACAAGAAAAACGAGGGTGAATCCCTTTTTCATCACAAAGACTGCGCAAACTAGAGTTATTAGATTCCCGACCACCATCACTCTGAAAGATCTTGAGTGTCATACCAAATGGATTTTCCACAAAAGCCATAAACTGAGTGAAACAAGAAAAGACTGAAAGAGAAGAAATAGGATACATCCATACATTAGAATGCACTAAATAAAAAGGGACATGAGCCCGTCTGTCAACAAAAGAAAAGGGCTGTTGAGTAGATTTTCCCATAGCACAATCTTTGAAATGGAACTCTAATCATTCAATTCTAAACCCTTTTCTTTTTTGTGGATTGAAATTCCACAACAAAAGTCTCTTCTCGGCCTAGTTTGTGGGATTTGTGAACTCTTTCTCAACCCTAGACAGGCGGTGGAAACTACCAAGCTGGAGTACGGTAAGGGCAGAGGGAATTTCCAGTGGAGCGGTGAAATGCGTAGAGATCGGAAAGAACACCAACAGCGAAAGCACTCTGTGTTGGAATTATTTTACCAGGATCTTAGATCTACTCACAAGTATGTTTATTAACACCCTAAATATGAACTTTCTAAAACGATGAAATAAACACATATAAAGTTTAGGAAACCTTACATTGGGTGCAGCGGAATAATATGACTCCTTCCGTTCAGATATCTAGCCCTTGATTCCTTTCTGTAGCAGAGCATTATCAATATCTGAACCTGGATCTCTTTCTCTAATTCTTTAGTGCTGAAACTCCTTCTTGCTGAAAGTCTTTCTTCACGATCTTCCTCACTATGGTTGAGGTATCACTTGCTGTGTGTGGCACTACTCATACACTAAGAATTTCGAAATGTCAATGAGGAAGAGAGAGAGAGTGGGTTCGGCCAAAGATAGGGAGAGAGAAGGCTCAGGTTTTTCTCTGAAGGAAAAATAGAAAATTTAAGTGTAATTTTCCTGAAGCCTTCACTATCTATTTATAGCATTCCACTAGGGTTAGGTTTGAATTATTTGGCATTAAAATAATGAAAATATCAGTTTAAAAATTCAAACTAAGTGGCCGGCCATGTACAGTAATGGGCCTTACTTGGATTTTGCAGTTTTCTCAATTTTGCATTTGATTTTCTCAAAAATGCCAATTTTCTAATTCAACCATTTAAATGCCAATTGTAACTATTTAATAACTATAAATAATTATTAAATAATATTTTCATTTATCATATTTATTAATCGAACCATACAAAGAATCATAATTAACAAATATGCCCCTAAAACTCTTTCTTTACAATTTCGCCCTTACTTAGTGAAAATTTCACAAATAGACATAGTCTAATTTGAGAATTATAATTGATTAATCAAAACCAATTATATGAGTCTTACAAACAATATTATCTCAACTAGTGCGGGGACCATGGGTCTATATAACCGAGCTTCCAATAAGTAGATCAAGAATTTATTACTAAAATTCACTAACTTATTAATTCTTCGTTGAATCCACGCATAGAACTTAGAATTGAACTCTCAGTATATAGAATGCTCTATATGTTCCACCATATAGATGCATCATTAGTTATCCATTGTTATAATCCTAATTTGATCAATGATCCTCTATATGATTGATCTACACTGTAAAGGGATTAGATTACCGTTACACCCTACAATGTATTTTATCCTTAAAACACTTGACCCCGTATAAATGATATTTCAGCTTATGTGAACTGAGTACTCCACAATTTATGTTCGTTTGGTCAAGCTCGAAGGAGATCATCCTTTGCTTACTATTCGCCAGATAGAAGCTATAGATTCCATGTTTATGCTAGCGCTCCCACTCAATTGCACTACCGTGTTCCCAAAATGTACGTATCACCCTGACCTAAAAGTAGGCTTAACTAACAAATCAAAGAACACGAATAGCCTTTCAAGATTGAGCCTAATCATAACAGGATTAAGAACATTTGATCTAGGATCAACTAGGCGATATTGACTTGAATAGATATTACGGTAAGTTTAATAAATCTAAGTCAAAGTTCAATATCGGTCCCTTCTGATGTATACTCCATGCATCCAACCTGAGCTTTACTTTAACCAATGCTTCGGAAAGAACATAGCACTTCTCCAAATGCAAGTAAACTCTGTTGTCGATTATCATATCAGTAAAACCCTATGTCTGATAAATCTAGGAATATTTATTCAGATAGTCATGTTTACTTTCCAATGTGTTGAAAGCACAATAAACAGGATCAAGTATGTGAAAAGGGTTTCAGATGAATTTATACATTATGTACATATAATCATGAAATAAATCATGTGAACCATGCAACATTAAATGTTATTTCTGATCTATATTAATAAGTAAATCTGATTATATTGAAATGAGTTTTATTTAGGGCATAAGACCCAACACTCTGCTGGGCCGACACTGACACTGAGAGACGAAAGCTAGGGGAGCGAATGGGATTAGATACCCTAGTAGTCCTAGCCGTAAATGATGGATACTAGGCGCTGTGCGTATCGACCAGTGCAGTGTTGTAGCTAATGCGTTAAGTATCTCGCCTGGGGAGTACGTTCGCAAGAATGAAACTCAAAGGAATTAACGGGGGCCTGCACAAGCGGTGGAGCATGTGGTTTAATTCGATGCAAAGCGAAGAACCTTAGCAGGGCTTGACATGCCGCGAATCCTCTTGAAAGAGAGGCCAGCGGAATAAGCAGAGGAAAGAAAGAGAACACTTACTTACTCTTACTGTTGATTTCATTAAAAAGCGAAGGAAGAAAGCTACTCGACCAAAGCAAACAACAAGATGAAAAAACGCTAGCTTTAACTTGAAATTGCACTTCCACTTGACACCTATCGTAATGATAAACGGCTCGTCTCTCCGTGACCTTCTCTTGAATTCTCAAAACTTCTGTCGCTCCACCCCTGGAGGGGCAGAAAACCCATCGCTGTCTTGGCTGTGCTACCGAAGACTCTGGGGAAGTCGGAATAGGAGAGCACTCATCTTGATCTGCAAGGACCATGATTGGGAATTGTTTGATCGTCTTTCTCCGAGGAAGAGGCGAAACATAATCAACTTGAATTCGGCAAAGCTATTCGAAATCTTAGTGAAAGACTGGATTTGTTATCTCATGTTTGCTTTTCGTGAAAATATCTAAGGACCGGATCCCTATAATTTTAGAGTATTTTTTATTTTAGAGTATTTGTTTTTTATCTTGATATCTTTTTAAGATGGATAAGGTCAAAATTTCTCTTACGATCCCAAATTAGACCAATTGAATCCTGTCTGTTTTGCTTTAATAATTATTTCCATTGATTTCAAAAAATAATAAAAAAAATTTAGTACTTCTGAATTGATCTCATCCCTTCTTTAAAAATTTCAAAAATCATTTGAATTTGTCTTTGTTGAGTAATAATTTAATTCTTCAATCAAATACTCATTGTAAAAATCTCAATAACCCGGCTTTTTCACTTACGAAAATTCTATATTAATTCATAACGTATGATATGAATTCTATCTATATGAATATGAATTCTCCATATATGAATATGGATATGGATAGAGAAAGGAAAGAATAAAAGTAGAATAGAAAGAAAGACTAAAAAAAAATCCTTTTTCTACTGTAATTAGATTCCTTTCTCTTATACTCATTCGCTTTTATTGATTTTGTATATTTTTCATCCTACTCTATTGAATTTTCTAATTTCAAATTAGTTCATTGCATTAGAAGTTTTGTATAAATGTATCGCCATGCTATTAAGTATTTTGATTTAAGTTCTTTTCATTATAAGAGGTGGAATAGAATAACCCGGTTGAAGCGTAATGATCATACGTTTGTAATGCATTGTATCCCATAATAGGTCCCATTCTTCTACCCTTTCCCGGTAGTCGATGACCATTCATAGCTATTACCTTGACACCAAAGAAGAGTTCGATACCAATGCTTTATTTCTATCCTAGTTGATCCTGATTCGACATCATAAGTATATTGATTTTTCAGCAATAACCGAATAATTTTGTCTGTAACTACGAAATATTTGATTCCATCCATAAATTTTATTACTTATGAGTTCTAGTCTCAATAAGACTGTTAGGTCTTACTGTTCATATGTTATGATATGAATATACCACACCAATTCGTTATGTATGGATGTTGAGATTCCATTGATACAGAGCCAATTCCAATAGACTTATTGGAGGGTCCCATTGGCGTGCATCCAGTAGGAATTGAACCTACGAATTCGCCAATTATGTGTTAGGTTTTATGCCCTAAATAAAACTCCATTTCAATGTAATCTATTTTATTCAACATCAATAAAGAAACAGAAGTATTTTTCATTCATTTGTGTATGTTTTGGTTCACTTTATCAATTGCTTGTCTATTTGATTTATAAATTCATCTTAAACCCTTTTCACATACTTGATCATGTTTATTGTGCTGTCATCACATTGGAAAGTAAACATGACTATGTGAATAAAGTTTCCTAGATTTATCAGACACAGGGTTTTACTGATATGATAATCTACAACAAGAGTTTACTTGTATTTGGAGAAATACTATGTTCTTTCCAGAACATTGGTTAAAGTAAAGCTCAGGTTGGATGCATGGAGTATGCATCGGAAGGGACCGATATTGAACTTTGACTTAGATTTAATTAAACTTACCGTAAAATCTATTCAAGTCAATATCGCCAAGTTGATCCTAGATCAAATGATCTTAATCCTGTTATGTTTAGGCTCAATCTTGAAAGGCTATTCGTGTTCTTTGATTTGTTAGTTAAGCCTACTTTTAGGTCAGGGTGATACGTACATTTTGGGAACACGGTAGTGCAATTGAGTGGGAGCGCTAGCATAAACATGGAATCTATAGCTTCTATCTGGCGAATAGTAAGCAAAGGATGATCTCCTTCGAGCTTGACCAAACGAAAAATAAATGGTGGAGATCTCATTTCACATAAGCTGAAATATCATTTATACGGGGTCAAGTGTTTTAAGGATAAAATACATAGTAGGGTGTTACGGTAATTTAATCCCTTTACTGTGTAGATCATTCATATAGAGGATCATTGATCACATTAGGATTATAACAATGGATAACTAATGATGTGTGTATATGGTAGAACATATAGAGCATTCTATATACTGAGAGTGCAATTCTAAGTTCTATGCGTGGATTCAACGAAGAATTAATAAGTTAGTGAATTTTAGTGCTAAATTCTTGATCTACTTATTGGAAGCTCGGTTATATAGACCCATGGTCCCCCCACTAGTTGAGATAATATTGTTTGTAAGACTCATGTAATTGGTTTTGATTAATCAATTATAATTCACAAATTAGACTATGTTTATTTGTGAAATTTTCACTAAGTAAGGGCGAAATTGTAAAGAAAGAGTTAATAGGGGAATATTTGTTAATTATGATACTTTGTATGGTTCAATTAATAAATATGATAAATGACAATATTATTTAATAATTATCTATAGTTATTAAATAGTTAGAATTGGCATTTAAATGGTTGAATTAGGAAATTGGCATTTTTGAGAAAATCAGATACAAAAGGTGTTAAAATTGCAAATTTGCAAAAAGCAAGGCCCAGTCCACTAAAGCCATGGCCGGCCACCTTTATAGGTATTTTAAGTTGATTTTTTCATTATTTTAATGCCATATAATTTCAATCTAACCCTAGTGGAATGCTATAAATAGATAGTGAAGGCTTCAGGAAAATCACACTTTCTGAATCAGAAAAACCTAAGCCTCCACTCTCTCTTCTCTAGCGGCCACTCTCTCTCTTGCTTCTTCCTTTGAATTTCGAAATTACTTTAGTGATTAGTGTAGTGCCCACACACATCAAGCAATACCTCAATCATAGTGAGGAAGATCGTGAAGAAAGATCATCAGCAAAGGAGATTCAACATCAAGGATTCAGAGAAAGAGATCCAGGTTCAGATCTTGATAATACTCTGCTACAGAAAGGATTCAAGGGTTAGAGATCTGAACGGAAGGAGTCATTTAATTCCGCTGCACCCAATGTAAGGTTTCTTAAACTTTATATGTGTTTAATTTATCGTTTTAGAAAGTTCTTATTTAGGATGTTAATAAACATACTTGTGAGTAGATCTAAGATCCTGGTAAAATAATTTCCAACAACTGGTATCAGAGCCATGGTAATTGATTTACTTGCAAGAAATTTGGACTTTAAAACGATTGTTTGTATTTTCTTTGGATGATATCATGTTATATTGAGTGTTATTTGATGATTGATTGATGTTTGTGAAATTTTCGTGAAAAATAATTTGCGATTTTATCTCTGGAATTATTTTTATTGGATAGTATGGAAATAATTAAGCAAGTTAGCCTTTTACAGAACTTAATTTGGATTTTATTTGAATTAGTTATGATTTTTTGAAGATTTGAAAAAATCGGGGTTGTGCTGATATTTTCCTGCGATCGCAAATCTGTCCGTACAGTTTCGAATTTTTTTTGTTTTTCTTCGATTTTTCATGCTTTTTCATGGAATTAACTTCCGATTTTTGGTATAGTTTTGTATTTATACTATTACTATTCCTAATTCAATTCTAATTATCATTTTGAATTAATTTAATATTTTTTAAATTTAATTCAAGATATTAGTGTAATTTGAATTTGAATAGAATTAGTATCCATCTTCTTGCTTAAAATATCTATCTTATTTTAAAATTTGATTATATCTTATCTTATTTTAAATTTAAAAATAAGATATTTATAATCATGTAATTTTTAAATGATATAAGATATTTTGCTAATTTTTTAAATTTTGTTATTTTATTTATTTAAATTACATTTAAAATTTGAAAAAGATATTTATTTATCTTTTCTAATTTTTTATTTAATTTTTATTTATAAAATAACATTTAAAATTTAAAAGTAGTTAGCAATTTTTTGAAATGATATTTAGGTTGGTTGAAACCTAATTTTTCAAAAATTGTAGGTTTAATTTTTAAATTTTTATTTAAAATTTCGAATTTTTTCAAATTTTTTTTTAAAATTTTCGAAATTTTTATATTTATTTATTTAATTATTTTCGAAATTAAATATTTAATTTAAAATTAAATAAATCCTACATCCAACTATCCAACTAACCTTGTTGCAGGAGTATGTGTTTTAACTTGTGTGTAAGTTTTCAAAACCTATTATTACTTGATTGCAAATAGCCATGGTTACCTTTTGCCAGATCTAATGATCTGATGGCTCCCTTGGTCAAGATAATAATTTGTAACAGGTATAATTTACAATCTTCTTTCATCTGTGTATGACCTAGCAACATGATAGGACCCATCCAAAGTGTGCCTGTGTGAGCCTATGTGTTTAATTTTATTATAGATGCATATAGGTTGTTGTTGCTAAAATAAATTATCATAGTTCTTGATAGAATTTATTTAGGCCCATTTAGTTTTTGGGCCTATTCAATTAATAACAGTTGTTCTTATTAAGGTTAAATTCCTCTCTTTTGGGCCTTGTGTGAGAGTTGGGAGCCATAGAAGTGGGTACGACATACTGAACCCAGCACCCCCGCACATGAACCACCCATATTGTGAAGGCCCATTTGCCTGATTTGAATGACTGTACTAGGTTAATTACACTAGTTTAACCTAATTAAAATTGATTAGCAACATAATTAATTTCATTTATTTTGAAATTAATTTAGAAAATCATAGTTTAAAGAATTTTATATTCTAAACTAAACTATATGTATTTTCTTGTATTTAATTAAATATAGAATTATAACTATCTAGATTCTTTCTGGAGCTTAATTTAAATTTTTCATTAAATATTCCTATTTAAGTTGATATTTAGTTATCTACAACTAACCAACTTAAATCTGAATATCTTTTGAATTCAAAATTTCAAAATTAAGTTGAGGAATTTTAGGCATTGGTTATTAAGATTCTTTAAGATATTTTTTAAGTTAATATCTTTTCAAATATTAACTTAAAATGGAATATCTTCAAATTAAGTGGTTACAACTTAATTTTAAATTAAATTAAATCTGATTTGAAAGATATTTAAGTTGATTTTTTAGATTCTTCTAAAACAACTTAAGTGAGATATTTTCAAATTTGTTCCATTTAAATATTCGAATTTATTTTTTTAATTTAAATAATAATTGAAAATTAATTAAAGTTGATTTTTTATTTAAACCAACTTTGATTTGTAATTTTTCATTATTATTTTATGGAACTTGTTCCATTTATTATTCAAATTTATTTTTTGAATTTAATTAATAATTGAAAATTAAATAAAGTTGATTTTTTATTTAAACCAACTTTGATTTGTAATTTTTCATTATTATATTATGGAACTTGTTCGATATTTATTTGAATTTATTTTTCAAATTAAATAATAATTGAAAATTAATTAAAGTTAATTTTTTAATTAAACCAACTTTAATTTGTAATTTTTCATTATTATAATATCGAATATTATGATTATACAAAATACATATATATTTTTTTTGAATAATGAGCTTTTAATCAAAAGATATTCGATCTCCATTGTTGGTCTTACAATAGTTAAACTTATTCAATATAACCTCGAGACGCTAGACTTCGTCCCCCTATGGATGGTTATTCGTTGAACACTTTTAACACCGTAAGATTTCATTTGATAAGTGTTTTGTGAGTTTTCGTCTCTATTTAGACTCTCCCCTACGGTGACTACTTAGAGATAAACTCATAGAACATGAAACAATGGTGGAAGCTCATAAAATGAGAATAACCTTGACTCTCGCCTACCGGGACAACGTTGGATTCTCATTTTGATCGAATAAAAGGTTGCTAAAATGTTTAATTTTAGATGAGCTGACAACTCTATTCAACTAATGTTATCTTTGACTCTCGCCTACCGGGACACTGTATTTCATTATATTGGAAACCTTGGAAAATAAACTATGTTAGATTTAGTATTTCTATAACATATGTCATTACTTGTTATTTTCTGAACTTGTGTATGAATTTTGAACCAAAACCTTACTTCTGTTTTATTGATGTGTTGTAGTGTCTATAATCCCCTTCTCATTCCACTCTTAGTTAATATCTTAGCAATTGAACTTGAAGTTATAAACTCCTTGTCAGAGTAATACTTCACATATGCTCATGATGGACTTTAAATTCCAGAAAGCAGGTAAGCTGGGAATTGTTCACTCTGAAGAGCAAATAGTTCATAACTCCATAAATCCTACTACTTCAAGCTTAGTTGAGAGGATAAGAGAAAGTGATTCCACTTCCTCAAGTTATACTTCACAACAAAATGAACTAGCAAGAACAACAATTAACAAACGAATAAGCAGTAATGCTTTAGTCTTCGAATCATGTGTGTTAGAGAATGATAAATCCATTTGGATTCTTGATTCTGGGTCTACAAACCATGTAAGTTGTTCATTGCAATTGCTTGAGAATTGGAATTATTTGAAATCCGGAGAGTTGAAACTTAAAGTTGGTAATGGCGAAATGGTTTCGGTTAGAGCTAGAGGAAAAGCCAAACTCAAGTTTCAAAACAGAATTTTGGAATTAGACAATGTCTTATACATTCCAAATTTCAGTAGAAACTTGGTTTCTGTTTCATGCTTACAATTGCAACAATACAAATTAGATTTTTCGGATTCTGGTTCTACCATTTCTCGAAATGACATTCAGATTTGTGTTGCATCCATGGAACAGGGGCTTTATGTTCTTAGACCAGAAACACCATTTGCCTTACATAACGAACTTTTTAAAGTAGCTAAACCTAGAAACCACAAAAAGCAAAAGATCGATGATGATAATGAAACATATCTCTGGCATTTACGTTTAGGTCATATAGGCTTTGATAGACTCAATAGGGTAACCAAAGACGGTCCATTGAAAAATGTCGTCTTAGGTGAACTGCCAGTATGCGAGTCCTGCCTGGAAGACAAAATGACTAAACGTTCTTTCTCTGCAAAGGGAGAGCGTGCCAAAATCCCTCTAGGGTTAGTGCATTCCGATGTCTGCGGACCTTTGAATGTCAAAGCCCGAGGTGGTTATGAGTACTTTGTCACTTTCATTGACGATTACTCTAGATATGGACATATTTACCTTATGCATAAGAAATCTGAAACATTTGCAAAGTTTCAAGAATTTCATGCTTTGGCCCAAAACCAATTAGGTAAATCATTAAAGATCTTGCGAACTGATAGGGGTGGAGAATATATGGATATGCAGTTCAAAGATCATTTAATTGAACTTGGAATTGAATCCCAATTAACCGCCCCTAGCACTCCACAGCAAAATGGAGTTGCAGAAAGACGGAATCGCACGCTTTTGGAAATGGTTAGGTCTATGCTAAGTTTTTCAACTATACCTACGTCCTTCTGGGGATATGCAATTCAGATGGCAACCGACATTTTAAATGTTGTTCCATCTAAATCAATCCCTAAGACACCTTTAGAACTTTGGAATGGTCGTACAACTAGTTTACGCCATTACAGAATCTGGGGGTGCCCTGCTCATGTCTTAAGAAAGAAAGACGGCAAACTTGAGTCACGTACTGAAGTTTGCATGTTTGTCGGTAATTCTGAAGAGACTAGGGGTGGACTATTTTATATTCGCAAGGATGATAAAGTGTTTGTTTCTACAAATGCCACTTTCCTTGAAGATGACTATATTAAGAATTTCAAATCACAAAGTAAAGTAGTGTTGGAGGAAATGCTTTCAGATATAAGTCCTTCCAATGTTCCGTTCTCTTCCACACGTGAAGAGGACAATCCCACTCCCTCAGTTGAACAAACTGAGAAATCTACTACTAAAGTTTCTGTTCAGAAGACAACCGTACCTCGTCGTAGTGGGAGGGTTTCAACAAAACCTGCTCGTTATGGCTTGGATGGTGAAATCAATATGGTCGTAGGTGACGGTATTGATGACGATCCATTAACCTATAAACAGGCAATGGCTAGTCCGCAACGGAAACGATGGTCAGCTGGCATGGATTCAGAAATGGATTCCATGAAAAAGAACAAAGTCTGGGAATATGTAGACGCACCTGATGACTATCATCCGATAGGATGCAAGTGGGTTTACAAGAAGAAAAGAGGAGCTGGAGGCGAAGTCGAAACTTTTAAAGCTAGACTTGTAGCCAAGGGTTATACCCAAAGAGAAGGCGTGGACTATGAGGAAACTTTTATTCCTGTTGCCATGCTCAAATCCATCCGAATTCTTCTCTCCATAGCTGCTGCTTTCGATTATGAAATCTGGCAAATGGATGTCAAGACCGCCTTCCTTAATGGGGTACTTGAAGAAACCATCTATATGGAGCAACCAGAAGGTTATGTTCTTCCTGGGCAGGAAAAGAAAGTTTGCAAGTTAAACAGGTCTATCTATGGACTTAAGCAAGCTTCTCGCTCATGGAACAAGAGGTTTGATGAAATCATCAAGACCTACGGCTTTCTTCAGAATGAAGATGAACCTTGTGTTTACCAACTCAAGGAAGACCAAATAGTAGTATTCCTGGTCCTTTATGTTGATGACATTTTGATCATTGGAAACAATGTCGAGAAAATGACTCACATTAAGGAATGGCTCAACACTCAATTCGATATGAAAGATTTGGGTGAAGCAGCCTATGTTCTTGGTATTCAGATTATCAGAAATCGGAAGAACATATCTCTTGCTCTCTCTCAAACAACCTACATAGACAAAGTCTTAGAGAGATTCTCCATGAATAACACCAATGGGGCAAACATGCCTTCTAGATATGGTATTCGTCTATCTAAGGCACAGTCACCGACTGATCCTCAAGAGATAGAGGACATGGCGAGAATTCCCTATGCCTCTGCAGTTGGAAGTCTAATGTATGCAATTTTATGCACTAGACCTGACATCTGTTATGCTGTTGGAATCGTGAGCAGGTATCAGTCTAATCCAGGACAAGAACATTGGAATGCAGTTAAGTATATTCTGAAATACTTAAAGAGTACAAGGAATCTTGTGTTAGTCTATAAGGGTGGTGCTTTAAATCCCATAGGCTACACTGATTCAGATTTCCAGGCAAGTCTTGAAGACAGGAAATCAACATCTGGGATGGTGTTTACTCTTGGGGGTGGAGCAGTGGTTTGGAGAAGTGCTAAACAAACCGCGATATCGGACTCAACTATGGAAGCTGAATACATAGCAGCAGTCGAAGCTGCTAAAGAACTTGTCTGGCTAAGAAGGTTCTTCACCAGCATAGGAGTTGTTCCTGGAATGGAAAAGCCTCTGGTACTACTCTGTGATAACAATGGAGCAATAGCAAACAGTAAAGAACCTCGAAGCCACAAGAGAAGCAAACACATTGAAAGGAAGTATCACATTATCAGAGAATACGTGGCAAGAGGGGATGTACTAGTTGAGAAAGTTGACACAGAGGACAACCTAGCTGATCCATTTACCAAAGTCTTGGCCGTGACAGCCTTTGAAAAGCACCGTCAGAATTTAGGATTAATTGATATGTACTAATTAGTTTTATATTAGTGCAAGTGGGAGTTTGTTAGGTTTTATGTCCTAAATAAAACTCCATTTCAATGTAATCTATTTTATTCAACATCAATAAAGAAACAGAAGTATTTTTCATTCATTTGTGTATGTTTTGGTTCACTTTATCAATTGCTTGTCTATTTGATTTATAAATTCATCTTAAACCCTTTTTACATACTTGATCATGTTTATTGTGCTGTCATCACATTGGAAAGTAAACATGACTATGTGAATAAAGTTTCCTAGATTTATCAGACACAGGGTTTTACTGATATGATAATCTACAACAAGAGTTTACTTGTATTTGGAGAAATACTATGTTCTTTCCAGAACATTGGTTAAAGTAAAGCTCAGGTTGGATGCATGGAGTATGCATCGGAAGGGACCGATATTGAACTTTGACTTAGATTTAATTAAACTTACCGTAAAATCTATTCAAGTCAATATCGCAAAGTTGATCCTACATCAAATGATCTTAACCCTGTTATGTTTAGGCTCAATCTTGAAAGGCTATTCGTGTTCTTTGATTTGTTAGTTAAGCCTACTTTTAGGTCAGGGTGATACGTACATTTTGGGAACACGGTAGTGCAATTGAGTGGGAGCGCTAGCATAAACATGGAATCTATAGCTTCTATCTGGCGAATAGTAAGCAAAGGATGATCTCCTTCGAGCTTGACCAAACGAAAATAAATGGTGGAGATCTCATTTCACATAAGCTGAAATATCATTTATACGGGGTCAAGTGTTTTAAGGATAAAATACATAGTAGGGTGTTACGGTAATTTAATCCCTTTACTGTGTCGATCATCCATATAGAGGATCATTGATCACATTAGGATTATAACAATGGATAACTAATGATGCGTCTATATGGTGGAACATATAGAGCATTCTATATAATGAGAGTGCAATTCTAAGTTCTATGCGTGGATTCAACGAAGAATTAATAAGTTAGTGAATTTTAGTGCTAAATTCTTGATCTAGTTATTGGAAGCTCGGTTATATAGACCCATGGTCCCCCCACTAGTTGAGATAATATTGTTTGTAAGACTCATGTAATTGGTTTTGATTAATCAATTATAATTCACGAATTAGACTATGTCTATTTGTGAAATTTTCAGTAAGTAAGGGCGAAATTGTAAAGAAAGAGTTAATAGGGGTATATTTGTTAATTATGATACTTTGTATGGTTCAATTAATAAATATGATAAATGGAAATATTATTTAATAATTATTTATAGTTATTAAATAGTTAGAATTGACATTTAAATGGTTGAATTAGGAAATTGACATTTTTGAGAAAATCAGATACAAAAGGTGTTAAAATTGCAAATTTGCAAAAAGCAAGGCCCAGTCCACTAAAGCCATGGCCGACCACCTTTATAGGTATTTTAAGTTGATTTTTTCATTATTTTAATGCCATATAATTCAAATCTAACCCTAGTGGAATGCTATAAATAGATAGTGAAGGCTTCAGGAAAATCACACTTTCTGAATCAGAAAAACCTAAGCCTCCACTCTCTCTTCTCTAGCCGCCACTCTCTCTCTTGCTTCTTCCTTTGAATTTCGAAATTACTTTAGTGATTAGAGTAGTGACCACACACATCAAGCAATACCTCAATCATAGTGAGGAAGATCGTGAAGAAAGATCATCAGCAAAGGAGATTCAACATCAAGGATTCAGAGAAAGAGATCCAGGTTCAGATCTTGATAATACTCTCCTACAGAAAGGATTCAAGGGTTAGAGATCTGAACGTAAGGAGTCATTTAATTCCGCTGCACCCAATGTAAGGTTTCTTAAACTTTATATGTGTTTAATTTATCGCTCTAGAAAGTTCTTATTTAGGATGTTAATAAACATACTTGTGAGTAGATCTAAGATCCTGGTAAAATAATTTCCAACATTATGACCCTCCAAAAATAACTTCCCCTGTCGGTGAACGCATTAGATATTTACCTAAACCGGTAGGTCCTTGAGCGGATCCCACGTTAGCCCCAAGACGTTGGTCTCTAACTAGAAAAGTAAGCCTCTCTTTCTTGAATTGATCTCTCGACTGTTCCTCGTGACGAAAGATCCTAGCCTATCCCTCCGTCAGTAGCCGTTGTTTCATCGGCACCTGGGACTTCTGAATCGGTCCCTGAACCAAGAGCCCACACTTCTTTTGTTCATCACACTCGCCTTGCTCATTGCAAGGGGAGATCCTTTCCTCTCCATCGGCTTGTCCCAAGCCCGAAAGAACGGGAAAGCCCAAGCAAGTGCTCAGTTTCATATCAGTGAATAAACCGAAAACTGTGACGATACAATAGAAAAAAACCCTTCGTTCATCACAGATTCAGAAACTGCAGAAGGTGAAGGCTCTAGAAGATAGACGAATTGAGAAGAGTGACCTCTGTTTCAGTCGACATCCGCTATGGTGACCGAGCAAGTGCCAGTTGACCCAGGATCGACGAATCCCACAGGATCTATCTCAGAGACAGCTACTTCGACTTCTCTACCTTCATTTCCACAACGTTTGTTTTGCCGCCTCCGGGCCGGCGACAACCACCGAACAGGCTCTCCTACGGATGTCATGAACTACCTGCGAGGTATGAATGGCAAGATTGAGAATATTGTTACTGAGATGCAATCGATTAGAACGACCGTGACCACTCGCGGTTGGACAATCTTGAAGTGTTGCAAGGACCTCCAGCGACCTTTTAAAGTTTGCTGCAGGCTCCACCTTCGAAGGCGACAGGGCCTTCACTACAACCAGGAGTTCCAGTCCATTCCGTAGCTCTGACATCCCAACACGCTGAGGGTTCCTCTTCAAAGGTTGAGCCCGTGCCACTCATCGTGGAATTTTTGATCAATTATGTTCGGGAAGGTATTTCACCAAGTTGGACTGGCGCTATCTATCAATCGATTTGAAAATAGCACGTTCATATCGCTTTTCATTCATTTACGCCACGCCAACATAGCCGCCATAATAAGAAGCAGCTAGAAGTGAGGTACGTAGTTGCTTTCATTCTTATTCACAAATGAATTGGGAAAGCCAACAGAAAGATTCGATTCTGACTTCGTAGAGCCGGTGCTGCTGTTGCCTGCGCGTAGGGCCGTCCCCCACTCCTGTCCCGGGGCGCTAAGGGGCTTTTGTTTTTGAAACAGACGGCAGTGTTTTGCTGACGCCTCGAATCAAGCTTTTGTTGCGACTTTTCGGTTTTATGCCCTAAATAAAACTCCATTTCAATGTAATCTATTTTATTCAACATCAATAAAGAAAGAAAAGTATTTTTCATTCATTTGTGTATGTTTTGGTTCACTTTATCAATTGCTTGTCTATTTGATTTATAAATTCATCTTAAACCCTTTTCACATACATGATCCTGTTTATTGTGTTGTCATCACATTGGAAAGTAAACATGACTATGTGAATAAAGTTTTCCTAGATTTATCAGACACAGGGTTTTACTGATATGATAATCTACAACAAGAGTTTACTTGCATTTGGAGAAATGCTATGTTCTTTGCAGAACATTGGTTAATGTAAAGCTCAGGTTGGATGCATGGAGTATCCATCGGAAGGGACCGATATTGAACTTTGACTTAGATTTAATTAAACTTACGATAAAATCTATTCAAGTCAATATCGCCAAGTTGATCCTATATCAAATGTTCTTAATCCTGTTATGATTAGGCTCAATCTTGAAAGGCTATTCGTGTTCTTTGATTTGTTAGTTAAGCCTACTTTTAGGTCAGGGTGATACGTACATTTTGGGAACACGGTAATGCAATTGAGTGGGAGCGCTAACATAAACATGGAATCTATAGCTTCCATCTGGCGAATAGTAAGCAAAGGATGATCTCCTTCAAGCTTGACCAAACGAACATAAATGGTGGAGTACTCATTTCACATAAGCTGAAATATCATTTATACAGGGTCAAGTGTTTTAAGGATAAAATACATAGTACGGTGTTACGGTAATTTAATCCCTTTACAGTGTAGATCATTCATATAGAGGATCATTAATCACATTAGGATTATAACAATGGATAACTAATGATGCGTCTATATGGTGGAACATATAAAGCATTCTATATACTGAGAGTGCAATTCTAAGTTCTATGCGTGGATTCAACGAAGAATTAATAAGTTAGTGAATTTTAGTGATAAATTCTTGATCTACTTATTGGAAGCTCGGTTATATAGACCCATGGTCCCCGCACTAGTTGAGATAATATTGTTTGTAAGACTCATGTAATTGGTTTTGATTAATCAATTATAATTCTCAAATTAGACTATGTCTATTTGTGAAATTTCTACTAAGTAAGGGCGAAATTGTAAAGAAAGAGTAGTTAGGGGGATATTTGTTAATTATGATACTTTGTATGGTTCAATTAATAAATATGATAAATGAAAATATTATTTAATAATTATTTATAGTTACTAAATAGTTAGAATTGGCATTTAAATGGTTGAATTAGAAAATTGGCATTTTTGAGAAAATCAGATACAAAAGTGTTAAAATTGCAAAATTGCAAAAAGCAAGGCCCAAACCCAATAAGCCATGGCCGGCCACTTTTGTAGGCATTTTAAACTGATATTTTCATTATTTTAATGCCAAATAATTCAAACCTAACCCTAGTGGATTGCTATAAATAAGTAGTGAAGGCTTTAGGAAAATTACACTTCTGAATCAGAAAACCTGAGTCTTTCTCTCTCTACCTTGGCCGCCACTCTCTCTCTCTCTTCTTCCTTCATATTTCGAAATTACTTTAGTGATTAGAGTAGTGCCCACACACAGCAAGCAATACCTCAATCATAATGAGGAAGATCGTGAAGAAAGATCATCAACAAAGGAGTTTTCAGCATCAAAGATTCAGAGAAAGAAATCCAGGTTTAGATCTTGATAATACTCTGCTACAGAAAGGATACAAGGGTTAGAGATCTGAATGGAAGGAGTCATTTAATTCTGCTGCACCCAATGTAAGGTCTCTTAAACTTTATACGTGTTATTTTATCGTTTTAGAAAGTTCATATTTAGGGTGTTAATAAACATACTTGTGAGTAGATCTAAGATCCTGGTAAAATAATTTCCAACAACTGGTATCAGAGCCATCGTAATTGATTTGCTTGCAAGAAATTTGGACTTTAAAAGGATTATTTGATGTTTTGGATGGTATCATGTTGTATTGAGTGTTATTTGATGATTGATTGATGTTTGTGAATTTTCGTGAAAAATAATTGAATATTTGTTTCTGGAATTATTTTTAATGGATAGTATGGAAAGAATTAAGCAAGTTACTTTTTTACAGAACTCAATTTCGATTTAATTTGAATTAGTTATGATTTTTTGAAGTTTCGAAAAATATCGGGGTTGAGCAACAGGGACACGCGCGCGCACGAGGCTCGTCCCTCGGACAGCACGCGCGCAGACAAGTTTTTGTCTAAATTTCCTGGGCTCCGTGCGCGGAGAGGCTGCTGGCAGCCTCCTGCGCCGAGCTCTCTCACCCATGCTCCCCTTCCTGCGAGCGCGGACAGTATGCAATGGATACTGTCCGTACAGCTCGCAAAATTTTCATTTTTCTTCGTTTTTCGTGCTTTTTCATGGAATTAACTTTCGATTTTTTGTGTAGTTCTGTATTTATACTATTACTATTCCTAATTCAATTCTAATTATCATAATGAATTAATTTAATATTTTTTAAATTTAATTCAAGATATTAGTGTAATTTGAATTTAAAAAAATAGTTAGTATCTATCTTTTTTGCTTAATAATCTATCTTATTTTTAAAATTTGATTATATCTTATCTTATTTTTTAAATTTAAGGTCAGATTTTAAATATTTTAAATTAATTTTTTTTAAATAATTTGACCTTATTTAAATTTAAAATAAGATAACTATAATCATGTAATTTTTAAATGAAGTAAGATATTTTACTAATTTTTAAATTTTATTATTTTATTTATTTAAATTACATTTAAAATCTGAAATAGATATTCATTTATCTTTTTTAATTTTTTATTTAATTTTTATTTATAAAATAACATTTAAATTTTAAAAGTAGTTAGAAAATTTTGAAATGATATTTAGGTTGGTTGAAACCGAATTTTTCAAAATTGTAGGTTTAATTTTAAATTTTAATTTTTTTTTAAATTTCGAATTTTTCAATTTTTTTTAAATTTTCGAAAATATTTTTTTTATTTAATTAATTATTTCGAAATTAATTATTTAATTTAAAATTAAATAAATCCTACATCCAACTATCCAGCTAACCTTGTTGCAGGAGTATGTGTTTTAGCTTGTGTGTAAGTTTTCAAAACCTATTATTACTTTATTGCAAATAGCCATAGTTACTTTTTGCCAGATCTAATGATCTAATGGATCCCTTGGTCAGGTAAATAATTTGAACAGATATATTTACAATCTTCTTTCATCTGTGTATGACCTGGCAACATGATAGGAACCATCCAAAGTGTGCCTGTGTGAGCCTATGTGTTTAATTTCATTATAGATGCATATAGGCTGATGTTGCTAAATAAATTATCATAGTTCTTGATAGATTTTATTTAGGCCTATTTAGTTATTGGGCCTATTCAATTAATAACAGTTGTTCATTTTAAGGTTAAATTCCTCTCTTTTGGGCCTTGTGTGAGAGTTGGGAGCCATAGAAGTGGGTACGACATACTGAACCCAGCACCCCCTCACATGAACCACCCCAATTGTGAAGGCCCATTTGTCTGATTTGAACAACTGTACTAGGTTAATTACACTAGTTTAACCTAATAAAATTGATTAGCAACATAATTAATTTCATTTATTTTGAAATTAATTTAAGAAAACCATAGTTTAAAGAATTTTATATTCTAAGCTAAACTATATGTATTTTCTTGTATTTAATTAAATATAGAATTATAACCATCTAGATTCTTTCTGAAGCTTAATTTAAATTTTTCATTAAATATTCCTATTTAAGTTGATATTTAGTTATCTACAACTAACCAACTTAAATCTGAATATCTTTTGGATTTAAAATTTCAAAATTAAGTTGAGGAATTTTAGCCATTGGTTATTAAGATTCTTTAAGATATTTTTTAAGTTAATATCTTTTCGAATATTAACTTAAAATGGAATATTTAGATATTTTTCAGGTTAATATCTTTTCGAATATTAACTTAAAATAGAATATCTTCAAATTAAGTGGTTATAACTTAATTTTAATTTAATTAAATCTTATTTGAAAGATATATAAGTTGATTTTTCTTAGATTATTCTAAAACAACTTAAACAAGATATTTTCAAATTTGTTCCATTTTCAATTCAAATTTATTTGTCAAATTAAATAATAATTGAAAATTAATTGAAGTTGATTTTTTTATTTAAACCAACTTTAGTTTGTAATTTTTCATTATTATAATATCGAATAAAATGATTATACAAAATACATATATTATTTTTAAATAATGAGCTTTTAATCAAGAGACATTCGATCTCCATTGTTTGTTTTACACCGCGTTTGTTTTAGTGAGTAATCCTCCCTAATGGAGGAACGTTCATTAGCAATTTCGTACCGTTTAATCTCAAAAGATAAGTAGTTTGTAAGTGTTTTGTATGGTATAGATCACCCTAATGGTGGCGACCATACTTGACTTGCAAATTATGAAACAATGGTGGAAGCTCATAAGATAGACTTGCCTTGACTCTCGCCTAAACGGGACAACGCTGAATTCCAATCTTGATCGAATAAAAGGTTGCTAGAATGGTTATTATTTTAGATGAGCTGACAACTCTATTCAATGGATGATGCTTTGACTCTCGCCTAAACGGGACACTGTATCAGTTCGTTGAAAAACCTTGAAAAATAAACTATGTTAGATTTAGTATTTCTATAACATATGTCATTACTTGTTATTTTTTGAACTGTGTATGAATTTATGAGCCAAAACCTTACTTCTGTTTTATTGATGTGTTGTAGTGTCATTATGAATAACCCTCACCCAGATCCTCTCCTAGTTAATATCTTAGCAAAAGAACTCTATAGTGTGAAAATGCATCCTGGTAGTTGCATTAACTCGCACCTGTTGATGATGAATTTGAAGTTCCAAAAGGCAAATCTACTGGGAATTGATTTATCAAGAGAACAATGGGTCCAACTCATCCTTAATAGTCTCCCTCCAGAGTATAATGAATTTGTTATCTCTTACATGATCAACAATTCTAACTCCTCCGACATGGACAAGCTCGAAGCAGAATTACGAGCCCATGAACGGAATCTAATTGCAATAGGTCCCCCTGGGTTTGAAATTCATAATCAGAGGAAAAGGACTAGGTATGAAGGATCTAGCAAAGCTGCTTCTTCAAGTACAATTATCAGACATAATCTTCTATGTTCGAATTGTAATGAAAAGGGACATCATGAAGAACGATGTCCCAGGCTTCTAAACAATTCAAACGAAGGTAATGCTTTTGTCTTTGAATCATGTGTTTTAGAGAACGACAAATCCGTCTGGATTGTTGATTCTGGGTCTACTAACCATGTATGTTCTTCACTGCAGTTGCTTGAAACTTGGAAAAATCTGCTTCCAGGAGAGTTAAAGCTTAAAGTTGGCAATGGCGAGTTAATATCGGTCAAAGCTAGAGGAAAAGCCCGCATCAAGTTTCAACAAAGATTTTTAATTTTAGAAAATGTTTTATTTATTCCAAACTTTAGTAGAAACTTGATTAGTGTCTCATGTTTGCAAACACAATCTTATATATTGAATTTTTCGAGTACAAAGTGTTCAATTTCTCGTAATGGATTTCAAATATGTGTTGCTACAATGGAACAAGGGCTTTATGTTTTAAGACCGAATACTCAAATCTCACTAAATAGTGAACTTTTCAATGTAGCTAAACCTAGAAACCTCAAAAGAAAAGAGATTGATAATGATGATCAAACTTATCTATGGCATTTACGTTTAGGTCATATAGGCTTTGATAGACTCAATAGGCTAACCAAAGGCGGTCCATTGAAAAATGTCGTCCTAGGTGAACTGCCAGTATGCGAGTCCTGCCTAGAAGGAAAAATGACTAAACGTTCTTTCTCTGCAAAGGGAGAGCGTGCTAAAATCCCTCTGGTGTTAGTGCATTCTGATGTCTGCGGACCTTTGAATGTCAAAGCCCGAGGTGGTTATGAGTATTTTGTCACTTTCATTGACGATTTCTCTAGATACAGTTTTCTTTACCTAATGCAAAAGAAATCTGAAACGTTTGAAAAGTTTCAGGAGTTTCATGCTTTGGCCCAAAACCAATTAGGTAAATCATTAAAGATCTTGCGAACTGATAGGGGTGGAGAATATATGGATATGCAGTTCAAAGATAATTTAATTGAACTTGGAATTGAATCCCATTACACTGCCCCAAGCACTCCACAACAAAATGGAGTTGCAGAAAGAAGAAATCGCACTCTTTTGGAAATGGTTAGGTCTATGCTGAGTTATTAAACTCTGTCTACGTCCTTCTCGGGATATGCTATTCAGATGGCAAATGACATTCTAAATGTTGTTCCATCTAAAGCAGTCCCTAAGACACCCGTCGAGCTTTGGAATGGTCGTACACCTAGTTTACGCCATTATAGAATTTGGGGGTGCCCTGCTCATGTCTTAAGAAAGAAAGAAGGCAAACTTGAATCACGTACCGAAGTATGCATGCTTGTCGGAAATTCTAAAGAGACTAGGGGTGGACTGTTTTTGTTATAGTGAGATTTCTCTCTCACCTAGATACTCGAGACCAGACTCCTCTTTAAAGGACACGTGTATTCAGATTTCCAATGAAGGTTGAATGTCCGCGAGAGACTTCTCGAAGTTTTGACCTCGCTCAGGATAAAACCAGCGAGATACTGCAAGTGCGACTTAAGTCGTACCGCGTAACCGTGATTCTCATCATGCAGGGTAGATCCAACTCGCATGTGTCAGAACATGTGCGAGTGTCCCCTCTATATTTCCGCGACAAGTATAGAGACCAATTCCCTATGATGCAGTTTGGTCCCAACGACCTAATAACCCTGACAGACCAATATAAATTCGCATGTCCAGATTTTACTAGCTCCAAACATGCGATATCTACAATGGGCGATTACCTAATGACGCAGACATTCCAAACGTACTGGCGATCCTGCGAGCTCAACAAACGGAACATGAACAGTCAACTCGCAGATGCGGAAGACGCATACGTTGATGAACTTAGTAACTGTCACACATTTATTAATGTTAACGTTGTTTGAGTTTAGTTATTGCAATTCAATGTGTAAATAATGGATTAACAATGAATGTGATCCTTATGTAACCGATTGGACGCCTACTTTGTATATAAAGGGGTGATCCACCATGAAAATGCACCTACGAATCCTTTGCTACAGTGGAATAAGCAGATCGAAATCTGACTGAACCACTATAATTCATTGTCTTGTTTACTTTTTCCAGCTTTGTTGTTTGTTCTTGCATTCCCAGTCGAGTACTCGCCATTCTAGGTTGAATACTCGCACTTGTCATTTCCCTAAAAATTCTCTTTTATATCGATTAAATAGTACTTTTTGGTGTTGCGAAATTCACTCGACAATATTTGGCGCCGTCTGTGGGAATTCGACTGAAAGATTTCATTCACTTCAAAGAACACCATTCATCATGGCTGGAAATCATGTTAACGGAGCTAACAACGGATCCATCAATGTTGGAATGATGAGCGTACCATTGCCTGGAGCTGGAGTGCCACCTGTAGACGTCATCAATGGCGGAGTAGGGAGGAGCGACATCAGACCTCTCAACCTATTCCCAGAAACGACTGGCCCTCAAGTCGGAGACACGTCCACACCACCAGCAACCATGCATTTTCCCCCCGTCACCCCGGCGGTAGTGTCCGAAGGAATGGTCCAGCTCACGACCGATCAATATGCTGCAATTCAGGATCAATTGCGAGCACTACAAGCCGAGGTAGATGGACAGAGTCGAGCTCGACGCCCTCCTCGAGTTCCTGCCGTTCGCAACGAAAACCCTCAGGTAACAGTTTCCAGACGTCAAACTAACCGTGTACGCAGGGAACGAAGAACTGACCCTGAAGCTCTGGACCTGAATCACCCGATGTCAAGAGATCAATCTGCAAGGTTTCATAACCAGAGCGCAAAAATCGACGAGGATCCTGAGCGCCGCAATCCTCGCAGTCGTCCGTCTCGAGACAACGACGCAGAATCGACCTCTTCATCCTCGCATGGCTGCACTCCGAGCAGGTATACGAGGTCTGGCTCTGTACAGACATAGCAGGGAGGACGTTATCGTGTATACCGAGGTGATCTGCGTGAACACCTCAACGCAGTTTTTAGGGCACGCTCCCGCGGCCCACATAACACTGAGACGCTCCATGATCCGCATGCGGGCGATCAGGGTGTCAACGCAGTTAACAATCCACCTATCGCGCCGATCGCGACCACAGGGATTAATATCCCCTCGAACCTTGCCGCAGTAGTTGCGAGCCCCGCAGTCGCAGCGACTCCAACCCCTGCGACAGGAGGAATTGATCAAAGCATGCTGCTGCAAGCTTTGAAGATGCTCGAGCAGCAGCGTAAGCCTATATACAAGCTGCATGGCACTTCGCCTTTTACCGCAAAAGTGCGGCAGGCCCAGCTTCCAAAAGGGTTTCGTTTATCCGAATCCCTCAAATATAAAGGTACTTCTAACCCGTTAGATTACTTAGAAAAGTTTAATACTATAATGGAAGTGGACCAGGTACCGCAACTTGCGAAGTGTCGCATTCTTGCGGCAACACTCGAGGAGAATGCCCATGATTGGTTCACCCAATTACCTGAGGCATCGATATCGACGTGGGAAAACTTCGTCGACTTATTCCTCACACATTTCCAGGCCACAATGACGTATAGGCCACCCTATACGACTTTGGCCAACATCAAACAAGAACCTGGTGAGTCTTTACAGGATTATTTCAAGCGTTTTAACGCAGAAGTAACAAAAGTCGAGAAGGCCCCCGAGTCTTCGCTTGTTTGCATGTTAATTACAGGTATCTTGCCAAGAACCGACTTCTAGAAGGAACTACAAGCCCGAAGGCCGGAATCCTTAGTAGAGTTCTTCGCCATGGCCGAACCTCACAAGAGAATCGAGAACTCTCTGGCAGAGTTGGAGAAGGGCAAGAACAAGCATCGGTCACCCATACCGCGGTCGCGCTCTCGCAGTCCGCGAGGGAAGAATTCCAGGGGCCGAAGCCCAAGAAGACGCAGCCCGCGCAGACCGCGAAGCCCGAAGTTGGCTAAGTCACCCCCAAAGAAGGAGTCCTCGCCGAAAAGGAAGGGAGGACCTCGCTTCGTCAACTATACTGAACTTGCCATACCTCGAGACCATATCTATGCGATTGAGGAAAGGAACGGCGTCTTCAAGAAGCCACCCCCCATCAGGGGAAATCGCGACCGGAGAGATCCCAAAAAATTCTGTAAGTATCACAAGGACATTGGTCACACTACTCTTGAATGTTGGGTCTTGCAGGATGAGATAGAGGAACTGATCAGAAGAGGGAAGTTCGACAAGTATAAGAGAAGCAAGGAGGGACATCCCCAAGCGGATGGCAAAGGAGATAGCCAAAACGCGAGTGGTTCGAAAACACCTCGCAATATCTTAACCATAATCGGAGGACCGCACATCGCAGGCGACTCTCGCAAATCGCAAGAAAGGTACGCTAGGGAAGCCAAGGAGAGGCCGTTAACCAATGTGAACAATCTCAGTGAACGGCCAGAGAAGCTCTTCAAGAAAGAATGCGAGGACATCGTCTTTATGGAGAGCGATGCGAGATGGGTCCACTACCCGCACTCTGATGCACTGGTGGTAATCGCCAATATTGGTGGAGACAATGTCCATCGTATACTGGTCGACAATGGGAGTTCGGTGAATTTGCTGAATTTCCAAGCCTTCAAGCAAATGGGATTGCAAGAGAAGGATTTGCGACCTATGACATCAAGCATCTATGGCTTCTCGGGAGATGTCATAGCAATCAAAGGAATGATCAAACTCCCAATCACTTTGGGAATCGCCCGTGAATCGCCAAGTCAATGGCCGACTTCGCAGTAATCGACCAATACTCAGCGTATAACGCCGTGATTGGTCGACCAATTCTGAAGGAGATGAAGATCATAACCTCGATCTATCATCTAACGATGAAGTTCCCTACTCCCACTGGAGTAGGTTCGGTGAGGGGAGTCCAATCTGACTCACGAGAATGTTATAATGCAGCTGTCAAACTCGCAGAAAAAAGGACGGTGAATGTTATCCACCTTTTGGATGCACCACCACCTCGCCAGGAGATCCTCAGGATGGAGGAGGTACCGCACATGGACAAACCAGACTTGGATCCAAGAATCCTTGATCACACCGCCGCAGCCCAAGCCGCGGAAGATCGAGGTACCTATAGATCCTATAGATAATAACAAGGTTTTAAAAATTGGTTCTAGATTAAACATACAGTTGCGAGAACAATTAACGACTTTTCTAAAACAAAATCTTGACATTTTTGCCTGGAAACATTCAGATATGGTCGGGATATCTCCACAGGTCATGTGTCATCGCTTGAACATTGACCCCAAGTGCGAGGTGTCCGACAAAAGCGCCGCAAAATGGACCCCGCGAGGTACCAAGCGCTGAAAGAAGAAGTTGACCGCCTCCTTGCCTGCGGCTTTATACGGGAGTCATTTTACCCCACCTGGTTAGCTAACCCAGTACTCGTGCCAAAGCCTAATGGCTCATGGCGCACATGCGTTGACTTTACAGATCTAAACAGAGCCTGTCCCAAAGACAGCTTTCCTCTTCCTAGCATTGACCAGCTTGTCGATGCCACTGCAGGTCACGCGCTTTTAAGCTTCATGGATGCGTACTCGGGATACAATCAAATCCCGATGTATGAACCAGACCAAGAACATACCTCGTTCATTACTGATCGAGGATTATACTGTTACAAAGTAATGCCTTTTGGTTTAATAAACGCAGGTGCGACTTATCAAAGGCTAGTGAATATGATGTTCGCAGATCTTATTGGAAAGACAATGGAGGTATATGTTGACGATATGCTCGTAAAGTCGCAGCATGCGGAAGATCATATTACGCACTTGCAGGCCATGTTCGACATATTGCGGCGATACAAGATGCGTCTAAATCCGTTGAAATGCGTCTTTGGAGTGGGTTCCGGAAAGTTCCTTGGTTTTATGGTAAATCAGCGAGGAATATAAGCCAATCCTGCGAAGATCAGGGCATTAATAGAAATGTCGTCACCAACTAAGCCAAAGGAGGTTCAAAGCCTCACGGGTAAAGTCGCGGCTTTAAACCGCTTCATATCCAGATCCTCTGACAAGTGTAAAGAGTTTTTCCAGACTTTGAAAGGAAACAAAAAGTTTCAATGGAACGAAAAATGCGAGCAGGCTTTCCAAGCTTTAAAAACACATTTAGGGCAACCTCCAGTTTTATCAAAACCGTTGTCCGGAGAAGTTTTGTCTATTTATTTGGCCGTCTCCGAATACGCGATTAGTTCAGTACTAATCCTCGAGGACCAAGGACGCCAACACCCGGTGTATTACGTCAGTAAGCGATTATTAGACGCCGAGACGCGTTATCCTCAAATGGAGAAACTAGCCTTCGCCTTGATAATATCCTCAAGAAAATTGCGACCTTATTTCCAGGCTCACAGCATTGAAGTTTTGACAAACTTCCCCTCAAGACAGGTTTTGGCGAAACCAAAAGCATCGGGGAGATTGTTAAAGTGGGCAATGGAGTTAAGTCAATTCGACATCAAGTATAAACCGAGAACTGCGATCAAGGGGCAAGCCTTGGCAGATTTTTTACTTGAATTCCCAAGCACCGAGGTGGCAGTTGTAGAGGGTGGAAATGACATTGTCGTGGCAAGCAAAGAAGTATGGACATTATATGTCGATGGAGCCTCAAATAATGAAGGTTCTGGCAGCGGGGTCTTGCTAATCAGTCCCAATAATTTCAAGGTACACGCTGCTTTACGTTTTGAATTCTCTGCATCTAACAATGAAGCCGAGTATGAGGCTTTAATCGCAGGTCTGAAATTGGCCCTCGAGATGAAAGTCGAGTATCTACAAGCTTTTAACGACTCTCAAATCGTGGTATGCCAAGTGAATGGAGAATACCTAGCAAGAGGCGGAAGATTGGTTAAATACTTAGCCATCGTTCGCGAAATAATGCAGAAGTTCAAACATGTAGTGGTGTCTCGAGTACCGCGTGCTCAAAATGCCCACGCAGACGCATTGGCCCGACTGGCCTCCACCAGAGAAGCCGAATTACTCGATGTAATTCCGGTAGATGTATTGGCTCACCCAACCATAGATCGAGAAATAGTCATGGAAATCGATGATGTCGAGAAGATTACCTGGATGACTCCTATCCTCGCATACCTTGACAAGGGGCTCCTACCTGATGATAAAATAGAAGCACGGAAATTGCGACAGCGAGCAGCCCGTTATGTGATATATGACCAGAGTTTGTATCGCAGAAGTTTTAGTCAACCACTTCTCAAATGTATCAGTGGAGAAGACTGCGGTTACATACTGCGTGAAGTACACGAGGGAATTTGTGGCAATCATACTGGAGGTAATTCCCTTTCCTTAAAAATTATGCGGCAAGGGTATTACTGGCCAACACTGCGACAAGATGCCCTCGCATTTGCAAAAAGGTGTGATAGATGCCAGCGAATAGCCACTTACACACACCAGCCCCCGAGTAACCTCCATTCTATCACGAGTCCCTGGCCCTTTGCAATATGGGGGATCGATTTAATCGGCGAGTTACCCAAGGGAAAAGGCGGAGTCAAATATGCTGTGGTCGCAGTTGATTACTTCACAAAATGGGCTGAAGCAAAAGCACTCGCAACCATCACTGCAACGAAATTACGCGAGTTCGTCTACACCTCCATCATTTGTCGTTTTGGTATTCCGCATAAACTCATTTCGGACAATGGAAAACAATTTGACTATAAAGAGATGCGACAACTATGCGACGATCTGGGGATTAAAAAAGCTTTTTCCGCAGTTGCTTACCCACGGAGTAATGGACAGACTGAAGCAGTTAATAAGATAATTAAGCACACCATAAAGGGAAAATTAGAAGGTCGCAAAGGGGCTTGGCCAGATGAATTATCGCAAGTCCTATGGTCCTATAATACGACCCCTCGATCTACAACTGGCGAAACACCCTTCTCACTTTCTTACGGGTGCGAGGCCATGTTACCAGTTGAAGTTGGAGCAGGTTCCCTACGCAGGGATATTTTCAATATCTCGCAGAACAACGAGAAACCAGCTATTCTGCCTTGACCTTTTGGAGGAAAGGCGTGATAAAGCGCACCTACAAAATGCGGCTTATCAACAGCGAACCGCAAGGTACTTTAACTCCAAAGTGAAGGTAAAAACCCTGCGAGCAGGAGACTTGGTCCTTAGAAGAGTAATGCCAAACACCAAAATCCCGTCGCATGGGGTTTTTGGGGATAATTGGGAAGGACCATACCTCATCGCAGATCAAATTGGTGAGGCAACTTATCGACTCGCAACACTCGATGGAACCGCGATTCCACGAGCATGGAATAGCGAGAGCTTGAAATTTTATTATCAGTAGTAGTCACATTATTCGATTATGTTAATTCGTGTACTTATACTTAGATATTTTTTGTTCAACAAGAAAAAATCCTAAGTATAGGGGGATATATGGCCGAATGTACTATTAATTACATGAATAAAATTACTTGCTAAATTTTCAAGTGATTTTAAATTTAGTTTTACCAACTTTGCAAATTAATTTTCCTACTTATTACACCAAGTTGTAATTAAAGTCGCAAATATATATAAAATTGCGATTACACCGAGCTGTAATCAAAGTTAAAAATATATATAAAATCGCGAGTACCCGTGTACTGCGTAAATATTAAAGGATAAGCTATCCCCGCGAGGATAGAAATTTGTCCAAAAGAGAAGGTAAATTCGTCTAAGTACAGAAGTGCGAATACCCTTGTACCGCATATAAAAAAAAAGAAGTGAAATTAAAAAACAACATAAATCAGAAGATAATCAAGCGTCTGGAGCAGCAGGAGTACTCGCGTCAGGAGCAGTTTCGTCCGCGACTTTGATGACGACCTCATTCTCGACTTCTTCAGCCTGTACAACCTCGACCTTGTCCAGAAGGTTACCTCCCCCACCTTGAGTCTGGGTAGGCGACATGGCACGAAAGGCCTCAGCCATCTCAGCAGCTTCAGCTCCAAGAAGAGAGAAGTCGAAGTCGGGGACTTTGGAAAGAGTGGTGTAGATATAATCAGACACAGCCTGATCGTACTGCTTCTTCCCATTCTCTTTCTCAGCCTCCAAATCGCGAGCCATCTCAGCGATCGTTGTCTGCGACTTCTTGGCCTCAAGCTCCGTCTGTTCTTTCGCCCTGCTGAGTTCCTCGAGCTCCTTCTCCTTGGACTTGTTGAGTTCCTCAAGCTCTTTCTCCATCCTCGCCACATCCTGCTTCAGCTTTTTTATATTCTCCTGAAAATGAGCGTTCTGCCTCTTCAGCGAGTCGGCTTCCTTCGAAGGAGTAGCCGCAGCTTTTATGAACAAAGCCATGGACTGCGCGGCCAGTTCAGTGGATCAAGTAACGAGATCCTCGTAAGGGATCTCAGCCAGGAACTTTTCCTGCATGGCCAGGAAGTCGCGAGCGCGAACAGGAGGGTCAATGACGACTTTCTTCCCCTTGTCCTGAGTGGTCTTGGCCAGCTTCTTGGAAGAGTCTGCGACAAGCGAAGCCATCACATCGCTCTTCCTCTTCTGGGCAACGACCGGCGAAGTCGTCGCTGTTCCACCCTTTGGTTTGATTTTTAGGACAGGGGCAGATTTCAGAAAAGTCATATCTGCGAACATCAATGAAAGATAAGTAAAAAATCACAATCCTACCCGTCAGTTTATAACAAAAGACGAGTTACCTGAGATTTGTCGAGGAGTTTGCTTATAAAGATGCTTGTCTATTCGCTCTTGCTGCTTCTCGGATGGTTCTTTGTATACTGGCTCCCGTTTTAGACTTGCATTCTCAGGAATCAGCTGATGCTCTCGTAACTTCGCAGTTGTGCACAATAGTCGCCAGTCGCGATCTTGTACCAAAAGGCTCCCGAGAATTTCAGCTGTCTCCTTGCTAGTCGCGTCAAGAGTTGGTCGAGCTGGTCTATCTGCGATAACAACAAAAAGCAAGTTAGCAAAAGGGTTCAAAAGTAAAGTAAAAAAAATTTCTAAGTCAACAAGTACGCGACATACTGGGTCTGCGATTAAAGTCAGTCCTAATCCCAGGAACCTTAAAGACATAAAACCATTTCGACTTCCAGTCACCCATGTTCGATACCATCCCCTCAACACCGTTTATTTCAGAAGTCGCCCATTTGCTAAAGCAGTAGAAGCCGTTATGGAGGCCCACACTCTTTATATCGTAGAAGTAACTAAACTCTTCTACTGACAGAGCCCTATGGACATACTCCATGTACATCGTATAGAAATCCAATACAGTGCGATAACTGTTGGGAGTCAGCTGAAAGGGCGACACGTCATATCGCCTAAGAATGGCTGCGACGAAGGGATGAAAGGGGACCGATACACCACATCGAAGGATGGGTATTGAGATTACCACATCCTCTGTAGGGATGATCGCAGGGTTGGTGAATGGAAGGTGCGCTCTCTGAGATGGTTTAGGACGTTGAAACGCAAGTCGCAATAAATTTAACCTCACAAAGGTGGTGAAGTCCGATTTGGCAACCCTCGAGACTAAATCCTCGCACGCGAAGGGCTCGTTCAATTGAGAGTCGTCGACCGAATCTGTCCCACTCCCTTCCGCTTCCTCCTCTTCCCCACCTGACTCGCAGACTGGAGTCGTCCATTCCTCCTCCATCTCCTCGACCTTGATATCGGGAGCATGCCTCGTATGTATGAGGTAGTCGCGTGCCAACACTGTGGACTCGCTGTCCAGGATATCGATTGTCCCAGGTTCAGCGAGCTCCTGTACCATCCTCTCAATGTCTACAGAAGACATCGGACCTAACTCTATTTGCGCAGCTTCCATTTCGGAGATGTCCGTAGGAAGAAAACTGTCTCTCTCCTGGTCCGACTCTCCGTCAAATGCGTGGCCTCCTGAGCCGAGCAGCTGGCTATCCGATAGATCGCTCATCTGAAAGATAGAAGATCTTTTCAGCGTGATGTATGTGTGAAAAATAAAGTAAGTGATCTCACCCGCAGTAGATTATAAAAGTCGCATTCGACAAAAAGGTCAGCCTCCATGCGAATACTGACCATCCCGTCAATATGCGAGAAGAGATACAGCTATCTTGGGCAAGCAATTCACGCATCCTCGGTTAAACGGTGTACCTCCAGAAACGGCTGGGAGTTTCCCAGTGACTCAAGAGGTATGCATTTTCGAGCATAACCCTGAAGTTACTGGGAGACCCCCACCGTTCCGAGACTACCTATCAACCAAAGAGTGCGATCATTCGAGTATTAACGCACGTCAACAAATGGCTGGGTGTATCACAGTATCTCAAGGGGCATATAATCGCATACATGGCCATTAGAATACTGTGACACACCCACCATTTGGAATGGCAATTAATACTCTCACCACTCAGCCCGCGACATATAAAGACCCTAAAAGATCTAGCTAGCAGTTAAGCGGAAACAAGTCTTGGAAATATGCGATTATTCAAGCTGTTCATCCGAACACTCGCGAACATTCAAATTGTTCATCCGAATAACCGCGAGTATTCGAGACGTGAAACAGTGCCTATGAATTGTGTGCGGTTATGTCAGTTTACAGGTCCTATTCTTTGAATGTTACCCAGTTTCATTTACCCAAAACACGTAACACCCACTAGCATACATTCCTAAAAAGCCTTTAAAAGCATCCAAACCCAGAAAATAAAGCATATTTTCTCCAAAAACAGAAAACGAAAATGCAGTGATTTAGAAACTAACCTTTAGTTTTAATTCCTGCGATTGTTCTCGATCACTTCTGAGATTGAAAATGTTGTGGAAAGTGGCAGAAAATCTGGGAATGGATTTTTTCTGAAGTATATGCACTGGAGGGAAGTTAAGAGAAAAGAGGGAAAAATGGGAAATTTGATTCGTATCAGAGCGTTTAAATACCCATATCCCTTATTAATTTGGATTGTGACACGTGGCAACCAGAATGCCTAAGGTCGCCCAATCTAACGGCCCACTACGGCCACGCCTACACGAAAACCGAAGAGTTTTGTGACGTGGCACCCTAGAGGTAATAAACATTAATAATTACAGCCGTCATTTTTCGAAACCCTCGATGGGACAACCAAAAGGTCACCTCCTTGTGACAACCTTTCACCTCTCTCTCGAGTAATAGTTTCCCTCAGTGACCGCTCTTGTCACATCGCGAAACTAGGGGCATGTGTTATAGTGAGATTTCTCTCTCACCTAGATACTCGAGGCCAGACTCCTCTTTAAAGGACACGTGTATTCAGATTTCCAATGAAGGCTGAATGTCCGCGAGAGACTTCTCAAAGTTTTGACCTCGCTCAGGATAAAACCAGCGAGATACTGCAAGTGCGACTTAAGTCGTACCGCGTAACCGTGATTCTCATCATGCAGGGTAGATCCAACTCGCATGTGTCAGAACATGTGCGAGTGTCCCCTCTATATTTCCGCGACAAGTATAGAGACCGATTCCCTATGATGCAGTTTGGTCCCAACGACCTAATAGCCCTGACATACCAATATAAATTCGCATGTCCAGATTTTACTAGCTCCAAACATGCGATATCTACAATGGGCGATTACCTAATGACGCAGACGTTCCAAACGTACTGGCGATCCTGCAAGCTCAACAAACGGAACATGAACAGTCAACTCGCAGATGCAGAAGACGCATACGTTGATGAACTTAGTAACTGTCACACATTTATTAATGTTAACGTTGTTTGAGTTTAGTTATTGCAATTCAATGTGTAAATAATGGATTAACAATGAATGTGATCCTTATGTAACCGATTGGACGCCTACTTTGTATATAAAGGGGTGATCCACCATGAAAATGCACCTACGAATCCTTTGCTACAATGGACTAAGCAGATCGAAATCTGACTGAACCACTATAATTCATTGTCTTGTTTACTTTTTCCAGCTTTTTTGTTTGTTCTTGCATTCCCAGTCGAGTACTCGCCATTCTAGGTTGAATACTCGCACTTGTCATTTCCCTAAAAATTCTCTTTTATATCGATTAAATAGTACTTTTTGGTGTTGCGAAATTCACTCGACAACAGTTTTATAGTCACAAGGATAACAAAGTGTTTGTTTCTACAAATGCTACTTTCCTTGAAGAGAACTATATTAAAGACTACAAACCGAAAAGTAAAGTTGTTCTAGAGGAATTGCTATCAGATATAAGTCCTTCCAATGTTCCGTCCTCTTCCACTCGTGAAGAAGACAATCCCACTCCCTCAGTTGAACAAACTGAGAAATCTACTACTGAAGTTTCTGTTTAGAAGATCACCGCACCTTGTCGTAGTGGGAGGGTTTCAACAAAACCTGCTCGTTATGGCTTGGATGGTGAAATCAATATGGTCGTAGGTGACGGTATTGATGACGATCCATTAACCTATAAACAGGCAATGGCTAGTCCGCAACGGAAACGATGGTCGGCCGGCATGGATTCAGAAATGGATTCCATGAAAAATAACAAAGTCTGGGAATATGTAGACACACCTGACGACTATCATCCGATAGGATGCAAGTGGGTTTACAAGAAGAAAAGAGGAGCTGGAGGCGAAGTCAAAACTTTTAAAGCTAGACTTGTAGCCAAGGGTTATACCCAAAGAGAAGGCGTGGACTATGAGAAAAATTTTAGTCCTATTGCCATGTTCAAATCCATCCGAATTCTTCTCTCCATAGCTGCTGCTTTCGATTATGAAATCTGGCAAATGGATGTCAAGACTGCCTTCCTTAATGGGGTACTTGAAGAAACCATCTATATGGAGCAACCAGAAGGTTATGTTCTTCTTGGGCAGGAAAAGAAAGTTTGCAAATTAAATAGGTCTATCTATGGACTTAAGCAAGCTTCTCGCTCATGGAACAAAAGGTTTGATGAAATCATCAAGACATACGGCTTTCTTCAGAATGAAGATGAACCTTGTGTTTACCAACTCAAGGAAGACCAAATAGTAGTATTCCTGGTCCTTTTATGTTGATGACATTTTGATTATTGGAAACAATGTCAAGAAAATGACTCACATCAAGGAATGGCTCAACACTCAATTCGATGGAAAAGATTTGGGTGAAGCAGCCTATGTTCTTGGTATTCAGATTATTAGAAACCGGAAGAACAGATCTCTTGCTCTCTCTCAAACAACCTACATAGACAAAGTCTTAGAGAGATTCTCGATGAATAACACCAATGGGGCAAACATGCCTTCAAGATATGGTATTCGTCTATCTAAGGAACAGTCTCCGACTGATCCTCAAGAGATAGAGGACATGGCAAAAATTCTCTATGCCTCTGCAGTTGGAAGTCTAATTTATGCAGTGCTATGCACTAGACCTGACATCTGCTATGCAGTGGGAATCGTGAGCAGGTATCAGTCTAATCCAGGACATGAACATTGGAATGCAGTTAAGTATATTCTGAAATACTTGAAGAGTACAAGGAATCTTGTGTTAGTCTACAAGGGTGGTGCTTTAAATCCCATAGGCTACACTGATTCAGATTTCCAGACAAGTCTTGAAGACAGGAAATCTACATCTGGGATGGTGTTTACTCTTGGGGGTGGAGCAGTGGTTTGGAGAAGTGCTAAACAAACCACGATATCGGACTAAACTATGGAAGCTGAATACATAGCAGCAGCCGAAGCTGCTAAAGAACTTGTCTGGCTTAGAAAGTTCTTCACCAGTATAGGTGTTGTTCCTGGAATGGAAAAGTCTCTGGTCTTACTTTGTGATAACAATGGAGCAATAGCAAATAGTAAAGAACCTCGAAGCCAAAAGAGATGCAAACACATTGAAAGGAAGTATCACATTATCAGAGAATACGTGGGAAGAGGGGATGTACTAGTTGAGAAAGTTGACACAGAGGACAACCTAGCTGATCCATTTACCAAAGTCCTGGCCGTGACAGCCTTTGAAAAGCACCGTCAGAATTTAGGATTAATTGATATGTACTGATTAGTTTTATATTAGTGCAAGTGGGAGTTTGTTGGGTTTTATGCCCTAAATAAAACTCCATTTCAATGTAATCTATTTTATTCAACATCAATAAAGAAACAGAAGTATTTTTCATTCATTTGTGTATGTTTTGGTTCACTTTATCAATTGCTTGTCTATTTGATTTATAAATTCATCTTAAACCCTTTTCACATACATGATCCCGTTTATTGTGTTGTCATCACATTGGAAAGTAAACATGACTATGTGAATAAAGTTTTCCTAGATTTATCAGACACAGGGTTTTACTGATATGATAATCTGCAACAAGAGTTTACTTGCATTTGGAGAAATGCTATGTTCTTTCCAGAACATTGGTTAAAGTAAAGCTCAGGTTGGATGCATGGAGTATACATCGGAAGGGACCAATATTGAACTTTGATTTAGATTTAATTATACTTACCGTAAAATCTATTCAAGTCAATATCGCCAAGTTGATCCTAGATCAAATGTTCTTAATCCTGTTATGATTAGGCTCAATCTTGAAAGGCTCTTTGTGTTCTTTGATTTGTTAGTTAAGCCTACTTTTAGGTCAGGGTGATACGTACATTTTGGGAACACAGTAGTGCAATTGAGTTGGAGCGCTAACATAAACATGGAATCTATAGCTTCTATCTGGCGAATAGTAAGCAAAGGATGATCTCCTTCGAGCTTGACCAAACGAACATAAATGGTGGAGTACTCATTTCACATAAGCTGAAATATCATTTATACGGGGTCAAGTGTTTTAAGGATAAAATACATAGTAGGGTGTTACGGTAATTTAATCCCTTTACAGTGTAGATCATTCATATAGAGGATCATTGATCACATTAGGATTATAACAATGGATAACTAATGATGCGTCTATATGGTGGAACATATAGAGCATTCTATATACTGAGAGTGCAATTCTAAGCTCTATGCGTGGATTCAACGAAGAATTAATAAGTTAGTGAATTTTAGTGCTAAATTCTTGATCTACTTATTGGAAGCTCGGTTATATAGACCCATGGTCCCCGCACTAGTTGAGATAATATTGTTTGTAAGACTCATGTAATTGGTTTTGATTAATCAATTATAATTCTCAAATTAGACTATGTGTATTTGTGAAATTTTTACTAAGTAAGGGCGAAATTGTAAAGAAAGAGTAGTTAGGGGCATATTTGTTAATTATGATACTTTGTATGGTTCAATTAATAAATATGATAAATGACAATATTATTTAATAATTATTTATAGTTACTAAATAGTTAGAATTGGCATTTAAATGGTTGAATTAGAAAATTGGCATTTTTGTGCGATTCAGGATATAGTAACCGATTCAATAAATCTATATTATATGGAGTTCCCAAAATAATTTCCTTATTTCCTTATCTTATTATTAATCAAGAATTTCGTATATAGCTAGAACGACCCTCACAAATCGCAAATACTAATTTGTTAAGAATTAATCGGATTGAAGCTATAGCGTCATCATTCGCCGGAATCAAAATATCTGCTAAATTCGGGTCACAATTTGTGTCGATTAAACAAATCGTTGGAATTCCCAAAGTGATACTGTAATATCCCGGAAAATATAATAAATTTATTTGGACAAATTTTATTAAATATGTGATTATATGAATATTAGAGTAAGATTATAATCTTACTTACACTAATTACGAGTTAATTAGTGGATTTTGAGTAAATAAACAAATAAAGTGTAATTGATAAATTACGGAGATTTATATAGCATGTGTGAATGTAATATGAGCTATTTGTGAAATACAAATATTTTCAGGTTTGGCGATCTTAGAGACTCGATCGGGAGCCAAAAACGTCACAACGGTATTAGTTAGTAATGTTGATGGAATTATTGGCATAAATTAATTTTAGAATTACCAGGGTATTTTGGGGTACTCAGGACTGACCAAATACCCTAGGGTTAGAAATTTCTTAGTGACTAAGAAATAATAAGATAATCTTTTATTATTATATAATAAAATAATCTTTTATTATTATTATTATTATTATTATTATTATTATTATTATTATTATTATTATTATTATTATTATTATCATTATCCTTTTATTATTATTATTATTATTATTATTATTGTTGTTGCTATTGTTTTTTTTTTATATAAAGTTTTTATTGATAAGTATAAAAAGAGAAGCAAAACCCTTTTTTTTTCTTCCTTCTCTCTCGAGCAAGAAACACTACCACCACCATATCAGTTTCTTTGATTTTTTTCTATCCAAAAACCAGCTCTCCAACCTGCTATTAGTATCTAGGAGTGAGGCAATCTATAGGTGGAAGCTAAGGTAAGAATTTTGACTTGTTTTTGTTTTGAAAAGCTTAGATTTGAAAGTTGGGTTTTGTGTTCTATAGCTGCTGTGATTTAAGTAGAGTTTTGGTTTTACTTCTGGGATTGAAGGGAAGTGTTTTGACCATTCTCTTGATAGTTTTGCAGCTGTGGTGGGCTGAGAGCCAAGCTTGAGTTTTTAAGCTCAAAGCTTGAGCTTTAATGACACTTTTGATTTAAGGGAATGGTTTTGATTTCTGTTACGTTGGAACTGTTATATGGATGATATATATGTCTCATATGAATTGGTTAGGTTTGGAGTTAGTTTGGAGAGTTTAAAGTTGAGGAAAATCGTGTTCCTGACAGTTCAGAACCGGAATTCCGTTTGGTTAGTTTTCGGAAAAGTCGAATTTTGTATTTTGGCCATAACTTTTCACTTGGGTGTCCGTTTTGGACGTTCTATATACCGTTTTGAAGCTTGCGACAAGCTCAATGATATGATGTATATTTTAGAGACAAAATATAAGTTTCATTTGAGTGAACTTTTACCTCGAGGTTTGGTAGGAAACCCTAGGTGTTCCTTTATAATTATTAAAACAGTGTTTTGGGATAAACACTTATTGGTTTATCATCGTTATGACATAGGGCCCGGGATGATCGATCGTTCTCCAAGCAGGTCGGCCGACATACCTAAACCAGAACTTGAGGTAAGAAAAGTAATATATACTGTTTGTAGTTAACGATTATAATTATGATAGTCTCGATTATGATCGAGATTCCGATAAGTGTATGTTTTGACTCGATTATGATCGAGGGAAATATTATGAAACGATTATTATCGTTTGACTCGATTATGATCGAGGGAAATATTATGAAACGATTATTATCGTTTGAATCGATTATGATCGAGAGAAATATTATGAAACGATTATTATCGTTTGACTCGATTATGATCGAGGGAAGTATTATGAAACGATTATTATCGTTGTGGCTCGATTATGATCGAGTAAAAGAAACGGTTATTACCGTTATGAGTAATTACTCCTGAAACCGTGCATAGCTTTCTTACTTATCGTTTGTTGTATCGGACAATGATAGTGACATATACAGCTCGAGGTTAACGAGTGGTAGGGGTACTTTATGAAGTACCTAAATTATGTGGTTATGAAGTTGTGGAACGATCAAGAGTGTTATTATGTGATGAGTTGTAATTGAATACATTTTTGTTAAGGTAGGATTGAATAAAGTTATATTGCTTATGAAATTGGTCATTTTTCTTACAGTCTTAGTGGCTTAGGGATGTAAGAAAATAGGTCGTAATGATGTATGATTGGAGTGCTTTATGAAGCACTGAAATTGTGTGGATATGCTAATGTGTGAACTAGGGTGCTTTATGTAGCATTGAAAATTAATATTTATGATAATGCATGATTAAGGTGTTTTATGAAATGCTGAGATAATTGATTATGTATAGCTATAAATACTCTTAATTTTGTAATGAGTTGCTCGTATAGACGTTGAATTGTAAATATACGTTGAAACAGTGCAATCTACTGGTATGAATAATCTGTTCAAAAGAAATCTACTATCACTTTCCATAATTTTCTTTTGTCTAATAGCTTTCTTGCTGAGTCATTATGACTCACGGGTGCTTCATGATGCAGGTAAGAAGATTAGCGGTTCTGTTTGGCCACGAGTCAGAGGTCTCCCAGCAATGTACATATCAACCGTGTTGTCTTGGCTTTCAGGAAGCAGGATCACCCCTTTTTCTATGATTGGATGTATAACCTACTCTTGTATTAATGGTTTTATAATTGGTTGTAAAAGAATTTTATTAGCAGGGGATCGCCATATTATGACAGTATTTTGAACTAAAGTTTCTATTTTAAATTTAATTAAAGATAATATATTTTTTTGAATTAAACCACACTTTTCCTAAACTAATAGATTATTGATAATAAGATTATAAAAGCACACACGTGGCGTTCCTGAGGTTCAGGGCGTTACAACATGGCATCAGAGCGACCAAGGTTTAAAGATCCTGAAGACTGGCTTGATATGTACATTGGCTGCGAAGACTCGTTCGACTCATGGTTTAGTAAGTGCTGATTGTTAGTTGATTAGTGGTTTATTTACTAATTGTTTGAATTGTCTTCTTATTTGATATGTGGAAAGTTGTTAGAGAAGCGTGATAAGTTTTTGATATAAGGTTGCTAAGTATGTCTATGCATGTGTGGTAATGCTTATTAGCATTAATTATAGTTAGAAAGATTTTAACTATGAGAAACGATTGATCACGAGTATACTAGGAGGTATACCTGAGGTGATCTAGTAAGTAAAATTGAGAGCCTACTAGGCTCGGGGTAGGTAGTGTGGGTATAAATCTTCCTACCACAGGACTGAGAGCAAATGAATGCTATGAAGTAAGATATTATTTGAGTGACACTGTAGTAGAACCTGTATGGTTGATTTCGGGCAGCGCAATAATGGAGAATGATACTGAGCTAGACCGATTGTCAAATTTTGTTTCAATCAAACAGTTAAGAGGGCCACTAGGAAAGGCTGTATGGTGGAATGAGTATATCGTTCGGAATGTAGATATTGGCTAAACAACTAGGAGTTGTCTGGTTTTATGCTTAGGAGGTTGAGCTGACCCTTATGGCTGAGGGTGCAAGAACTGGATCACAGATCACAAAAGAAATAATATGAAGAGGGATTCATGAAAGTAAAGGACCAATGTTGGATTGGGTAAAGGGTATTAACCCTAATGATCGCAAGGGAAAAGGTTACCAACTCATCAGTTATGGGTTCTAGTAGGAGAATATGAGGTAACCAACGTTTCTGACGTGGTGGGAATAAAGATTTGCAAACTCATCCAGAGGGTTGAGATGTAAGAGACACCAGTAAAGTGAAAGCTATACGAGAGCCTGCATCCAGTGTGGGGTAGTAGACCATTGGAAAAGAAACTGTCCCCGGTTACAGTAGCGAGAGTGGAAGGATAATTGGAAGTATGTCTTAAAATTTAATGATTTGTTACTGAGTAGTTCTGGTACCTTTCAGTCTACTGGAGAACTGGTTATTTTTCCAGTAGGTGGTCTAAACCCTTCCCAGATTGTGAGGGCAAGGAAATAGTTGGTTGTTTCAATTGTGCTGAATTTAGAGAAATCTAATATTATATTAGGGTTGAACTAATTTGCAAGGTATAATGCAACTATCGATTGAAAAGAAAGGTGGAAACTCCTGAATCAAAAAAAAAGTGAGGACCCATTTGCGTTCTTGTGCAAGGTTCAAAGATCCCAAAATCCATTAATCCCGGTGTTTAAGGCTAAAGGGGTTATTATAGGAGGGATGTATCAACTTTTCAGTTAGTGTGGCCAATATTATAAAGGGAACATTAGTGAGATTGGGACAATCTTGTGGCTCAAGGTTTCTAGATGCTTTTAGAGGAGTCACTAGGGTTATTGGTTAAGCGGGACATTGATTTTTAATTAAAATGGTAATGGGAGTGAAACCTGTATCTAAAATTCTGAATTGGATGGTAACTGTAGAATTGAAAGGAGTGAAGATTCAGTTGTAGGAAAAGTTGGGCTTGAAATTACCAGTTTAAGTATTTCATTCTGGAGTACACCAGTTTTATTTGTGAAGAATAAGTATCCTTTGATAAGGACAGATGTTACGTTGAATAATTTTAGGGAAGGATCATCTTCTCTAGGTTTGGTCTTCGATCTTGTTATTACCAGTTGAAGACTTGAAAGGAGGATGTTCCTAAAATAGTTTTCGTACTGATGACTTTGTAATTGTTTTTATTAAGGGTATTGTGATTTCTTCGGATCCAAGGGAGGCATATGAGAGACACCCTTGGATGATTTTGTAATGTCTCTAGAAGCATAAGTTTTATGCTAAATGTAAGAAATGCGAGTTTTGTTGATCCCAAATTTGCAATGAAGGTTAGAGAATTTCTGGGATTAACAGGATACTACAGAATACTTGTTGGGGGTTGTCAAAGAAAAAGTGACTCTAAACTTTAGATGTACAAGGAAAGGCTTGGAACTAGAATGACAAAGGACTAATTTATTTTGTTTGAACGACTTTTACGATATAAAGGCAAGGTTGGTGTATCAGTCAGATAAGGATACTGAATAGTAGGTTCTAAATGAGCTTCATATTTCATCATACTTTTTTATACTCGGAAGTAGCCATAGACTTCTTGGTTGGATTATCAAGAATAGTAGAGTTCTATGACTCTATCTAGGTAATTGTAGACATTACAAATGAATATACAAAGTCAACACACTTTTACCTGGGAGGATTACGTATACGGTGAATCAATATGTTGATCTATACATCAAGGAAATAGTTTGACTTCATGGTACTCCCAAGGTCGATTGTCTCAGATCGAGATCTATAACTTACATCTCAGGGTTGGGAGAGTCTACAATGAGCAATGAACATCGAGTTAGAATTCAGTATAGCTTTTTACCCTCAGACTAAAGGTCAATCTAAGAGAACTATTCAGATATCTAAGGATATGTTATGGGTGTGTGTATTAGATTTTGAAAGTTCTTGGAATAATTATTTTTCCCTTGATGGAGTTTTATAGAATAATAAGTTAGCAAGGTACTATTGGTGTGGTACCATACGAAATGCTTTGCAGAAATTTGGTGGATGGAGGTACCTTGGCCCTAATGCAATCCAAGGAATGAGTAAGGTCATAGGAAAGATTCAAGATCGTATGATTGCTTAACAAAATAGACAGAAAAGCTATGCTAATTCAAAGCATAGCGATATTGGATTCTAGGTTGAGAATTTTGCCTTTCTTCAGCTAATTTTAGTGAAGGGAACACGAAAACTTAAAAGGAAGAAAGGTTAAGTCCTAAAAATACCGGTCCGTTTGAGTTTCTCGAAAGGGTAGGTCAGGTAGCTTATTAGCTAGCCATACTCCCTATTTTATCTAGAGTTTACAACAAAAACTATATTGCTAGTTAAAGTGCCGTGGAAAAAAAAAACAAAACAAAACAACAGGGTTAAAATACAACTTGGGAGTTAGAGTCGCACTTGCGGGAACTGTTTCCCAGGTAGTTTAGATAAATTTCGTGGACAAAATTTCTATAAGGAGGGGATAGTTGTAATATCTCGAAAAATATAATAAATTTATTTGGACATATTTTATTAAAGATGTGATTATATGAATATTAGAGTAAGATTATAATCTTACTTACACTAATTACGAGTTAATTAGTGGATTTTGAGTAAATAAACAAATAAAGCATAATTTATGAATTACGGAGATTTATATAGCATGTGTGAATGTAATATGAGTTATTTGTGAAATACAAATATTTTCAGGTTTGGCGACCTTAGAGACTCGATCGGGAGCCAAAAACGTCACAACGGTATTAGTTAGTAATGTTGATGGAATTATTGGCATAAATTGATTTTAGAATTACCAGGGTATTTTGGGGTACTGAGGACTGAACAAATACCCTAGGGTTAGAAATTTCTTAGTGACTAAGAAATAATAAGATAATCTTTTATTATTATATAATAAAATAATCTTTTACTATTATTATTCTAATTATTATCATTATCCTTTTATTAATATTATTATTATTATTATTATTATTATTATTATTATTATTATTGGTATTGTTGTTGTTGCTGTTGTTTTTTTTTATATAAAGTTTTTATTGAAAAGCATAAAAAGAGAAGCAAAACCCTTTTTTTTTCTTCCTTCTCTCTCGAGCAAGAAACACTACCACCACCATATCAATTTTTGTGATTTTTTTCTATCCAAAAACCAGCTCTCCAACCTGCTATTAGTATCTAGGAGTGACGCAATCTATAGGTGGAAGCTAACGTAAGAATTTTGACATGTTTTTGTTTTGAAAAGCTTAGATTTGAAAGTTGGGTTTTGTGTTCTATAGCTGTTGTGATTTAAGTAGAGTTTTGGTTTTACTTCTGGGATTGAAGGGAAGTGTTTTGACCATTCTCTTGATAGTTTTGCAGTTGTGGTGGGCTGAGAGCCAAGCTTGAGTTTTTAAGCTCAAAGCTTGAGCTTTAATGGCACTTTTGATTTAAGGGCATGGTTTTAATTTTTTTTACGTTGGAACTGTTATATGAATGATATATATGTGTCATACGAAGTTTGGGATGAATTGGTTAGGTTTGGAGTTAGTTTGGAGAGTTTAAAGTTGAGGAAAATCGTGTTCCTGGCAGTTCAGAACCGGAATTCTGGATGTACCAACCGGAATTCCGTTTGGTTAGTTTTCGGAAAAGTCGAATTTTGTATTTTGGCCATAACTTTTCACTCGTGTGTCCGTTTTGGACGTTCTATATACCATTTCAAAGCTTGTGACGAGCTCTATGATATGGTGCATATGTTAGAGACAAAATATAAGTTTCAGTTGAGTGAACTTTTACCTCGAGGTTTGGTAGGAAACCCTAGGTGTTCCTTTATAATTATTAAGCAGTGTTTTGGGATAATCACTTATTGGTTTATCATCGTTATGACATAGGGCCCGGGATGATCGATCGTTCTCCACGCAGGTCGGCCAACATACCTAAACCAGAACTTGAGGTAAGAAAAGTACTATATACCGTTTGTAGTTAACAATTATAATTATGATAGTCTCGATTATGATCGAGATTCCGATAAGTGTATGTTTTGACTCGATTATGATCGAGGGAAATATTATGAAACGATTATTATCTTTTGACTCAATTATGATCGAGGGAAATATTATGAAACGATTATTATCGAGGGAAATATTATGAAACGATTATTATCGTTTGACTCGATTATGATCGAGGGAAATATTATGAAACGATTATTATCGTTTGACTCGATTATGATTGAGGGAAGTATTACGAAATGATTATTATCGTTGTGGCTCGATTATGATCGAGTAAAAGAAACGATTATTACCGTTATGAGTAATTACTCCTGAAACTGCGGATAGGTTTCTTACTTATCGTTTGTTGTATCAGACGACGATAGTGACATATACAGCTCGTGGTTAACGAGTGGTAGGGGTACTTTATGAAGTACCTAAATTATGTGGTTATGAAGTTGTGGAACGATCAAGAGTGTTATTATGTGATGAGTTGTAGTTGAATACATTTTTGTTAAGGTAGGATTGAATAAATGTTATATTGCTTATGAAATTGGTCATTTTTCTTACAGTCTCAGTGGCTTAGGGATGTAAGAAAACAGGTTGTAATGATGTATGATTGGAGCGCTTTATGAAGCATTGAAATTGTGTGGATATGCTAATGTGTGAACTAGGGTGCTTTATGAAGCATTGAAAATGAATATTTATGATAATGCATGATTAAGGTGTTTTATGAAATGCTGAGATTGTTGATTATGTATAACTATAAATACTCTTAATTTTGTAATGAGTTGCTCGTATAGACGTTGAATTGTAAATATACGTTGAAAGAGTGTAATCTACTGGTATGAATAATCTGTTCAAAAGAAATCTACTATCACTTTCCATAATTTTCATTTGTCTAATAGCATTCTTGTTGAGTCATTATGACTCACGGGTGCTTCATGATGCAGGTAAGAAGATTAGCGGTTCTGTTTGGCCACAAGTCAGAGGTTTCCCAGCAATGTACATATCACTTGTGTTGTCTTGGCTTCCAAGAAGCATGATCACCCCTTTTTCTATGATTGGATGTATAACCTACTCTTGTATTAATGGTTTTATAATTGGTTGTAAAAGAATTTTATTAGCAGGGGATCCCCATATTACGACAGTATTTTGAACTAAAGTTTCTATTTTAAATTTAATTAAAGATAATATATTTTTTTGAATTAAACCACACTTTTCCTAGACTAATAGATTATTGATAATAAGATTATAAAAGCACACACGTGGCGTTCCTGAGGTTCAGGGCGTTACAGATATAGTCTCGAAGAGTCGTATATTCTTCTTGATGATCCACAATTATTACAATATCAGGTAACCCCGTCATATATTTAATCCTTCCCAAATATGTTTGCAAATGAGATAGTTGTCTCTTCAACACAACCGCATCTCTTTTCAGAAGACGGTTGACTCTGCACGTCTTTTGTTCCGTTCTCAAGTCTCTAAACTTATGAAGCCTTGTTTCTGTAGTATACCAATTCGTTAACATACCACCAAGCCATTTTTTATTAACATAATGACACCGAGCCTTTATTGCTGCCCTGGCTACTAAAGCAGCTGCTTTATTTTTGGTACCAACAATTAAGAATTGTTTTCCCCGACTACAGCTGCTACATTTTGCCCATAATTCAAAGCATCCCAACAGTTCGAATCAAAATGGAAAGAGGTCGAACAACAACAATAGACAGGGCAATAGGAATAAAAGAGAGTTTTACGGTAACTCCAAACAATATCCTAGGGTGAATGTCTCAAAGTTCACTGCTTTTTTAGTCCTAACAGAAGACATAGAAACAATCTATGCAACTATCCAGTCTATGGTTCCACATAAGAAACCTCTCCCATGAAGAAGGACATGAGAAAAATAGACAGCCAAGTTTTGTTTTCATGCGGACTACGACCATGACAAAAATGAATGTAATAATTTGAAGTGAGAGATAGAGTTCTTAATTAGAAAAATAACCCGTACTTACAGAAATATGTCAAGGCTGACCAAGAACAAAGGGCCGCCTAGGCAGATAATAACTAAAACTATCTTATGCCTCCACCAGTGGACGGGCATCTTCAGGTTATCATTGGGGCCCCTCACCTTGCTAAAGAATCGGACAAAGATAGAGAAAAGTATGCCTGAGCCTTGCAATACGAACAAAATGATGCAACCCTAGCCGTGGAGGAGAGAAAACCTAAATTAACATGTGTGGGAGAAATAATAATAACGTTCATTGAAGTTGATGCTAGCCACGCCATTTTTTTTGCATAACAAACCTTTGGTTGTTGAAGTGCAGATTGCAAACAAAATGGTGGCACAAACTATGGTGGAAAACAGAGCTTCCTCAAATATTCTACTCAAGACCACATATGTAAAAATGGGGCTCAACCTTAAAGATTTGGTTCCTTGCACTCAACTACTCTATGGGTTCTCCGGCCAGAGCATAACACCACTTGGACAGATTCACCTACCCCTTACAGTGGGACAAGCTTTGACAAGTATATTAGTAATGGCACAATTCTTAGTGATTGATGTCCCTTTAGCTTTTAACATCATGTTAGGTTGACCAACCCTAAATGACTTAAAACCTGTCACATCAGTATCCATATGTGTGTTAAGTTCCCAACTAAAAGTGGAGTGGGCTGTCTAAAGGGAAATCAAAAGATTGCACAGGAATGCTATAACCTTGCTCTATCTAAGGTCAAAAAGGAAAATACTTTTGGCCAGAGTTTAGAGAAAGGGAAAGACATTTCCCAATGAGAATTCGCCCAAGAGGAGGATAAGGACATGGATCCCCGACTTGGAGAAAGAAATGCAAATGTTGGGCCAGTAGAAGAGTTAGAAGAAGTGGAGATTGATCCAACCATCTTGACTAGGAAACTCAAAATTGGTAAATGTTTATTGCTTGAAGTAAAATTAGCCTTAATAAAATTTCTAAGAGCAAACATAGACATTTTTGCCTGGTCACATAAGGATAGGGTTAGAATTGACCCCACCATTAGTCTCATGCCCTAAATATTGATCCACATTTCTGTCTTTAGTCCAGCAAAAAAGAAGGTTGCTAGACAAAGAACATGCGCAAGCACTAAAAAAAGAGGTAGAAAGGCTCCGCATAAACAAGTTCATCATTAAAGCTTTCTACCCGGCTTGGGTGGCTAACCCCATACTAGTACCCAAGCCAAGCAACAACTGGCGAGTATGTTTCAACTTCATCGACCTCAATAAGGTGTGTCCTAAAGACTATTTTCCACTCTCAAGAATTGATCAGCTTGTGGATGCAACGACTAGACATGAAATCTTAAGCTTTATGGATGCTTATTTGGGGTATAACCAGATAAGAATGCATCCACCAGACCAAGAACACACAAGCTTCTGAACAGACATGGGTCTATACTGCTGTAAAGTAATGCTGTTTGGTATTAAAAATGCTGGAGCTACCTATCAAAGATTAGTTAACAAAATGTTCAAAGACTAGATCAGATAAAACATGGAAGTATATGTGGATGACATGCTCGTCAAATCCAAGAAGGCTCGGGGCACATAGAGGATTTGGATGAATGCTTGAAAACCCTCAAAAAATACAACATGAAACTCAATCCCTTAAAGTTTTCCTTTGGGGTCAGCTTGGGTAAGTTTCTTGGATTCATTGTTAATGCTCAAGGAATAGAAGCCAATCTAGAGAAAATACAAGCCCTCCTGGATATGAAGTCGCCAACAAAAGTAAAGGAAGCACAAAGCCTAACTAGTCGGATAGTCCCACTCAACAAATTCGTTTCAAAATCGACAAACAAGTGTGTTCCCCTCTTCAACATCCTCCGAGGTAACAAGAAGTTTGAATGGACAGAGGAATGAACAAATGCTTTCCAAGAACTAAAAAAGCAACTCGCAAAGCCTTTCATACTCTCAAAACCATTGAATGGAGAAGAATTAGGGATATACCTAGAAGTCACTGAATATGCTGTAAGCCCCGCGCTGATAAGAGAAGAGAATAATGTCCAACATCCAGTCTATTATGTCAGTAAGATTAGTTAAGGTAGAAGGTCGATACCATTTTATTAACTTACTGTCTAATCTTAGCCACAAGAAAGTTAAGGCCCTATTTCCAAGCTCATCCTGTTGGGGTACATACCGACCAACCCTTACACTAAGTTTTGCAAAAGCCTGATGCTTCTGGCTATAGAGTTGGGACAATACGAAATAATTTTTCAACCCTCCACATTAGTAAAAGGGTAGGCTTTGGCAGATTTTGTGGCAGAATGCACGGATGAAGAACCAGATAGTTCAAAAGATAATCCCAAGCCAGGAAAAAGACTAGAACAGTAGTCCCTACCAAAAGAAAATGAAGACAAATCTATCTGGAAGTTACATGTAGACGGATCAGCCACCGATCAACTTTCTGATACAGGAATTGCGATCATCACACCTATGGGGAAACCTCTGCACGAAGCAATTACATTTGGGTTCAAAGCCTCCAACAACAAAGAAAAATATGAATCGCTCATAGCTGGGCTAAAGCTTGCTCTGGAGGTACATGCCGAGTACATTGAAGTCTACAGTGACTCACAGTCGGTGGTAAATCATGTCTCAGGGGGATACATGGCTCGTGGAGAAAGGATGGTGGCTTATCTTAGTAAGATCAATGACTTGCTCATGCAATTCAAGGGTTATACCCTCAAGAAAATTCCAAGGGAAGAAAATGAAACTACTAATGCTTTGGCATGGCTTGTGAGTAGCACAGTAATAGATAAGGCCAACCTAGTTCCAATCCAATTTTTGAAAGAACCTAGTATCACCTCTGAAAAAGAGATCGAAATGATAGATACTACACCGAATTGGATGACTCCCATGGCAGCTTATCTCAACATTGGAGAACTTCCAAAAAATAGAAATGAGGCTCGAAAAATGATGAGATAAGATGCATGGTGTATCATAGTAGAAGGTGTAATGTATAGAATAGATTTCTCCATGCCACTATTAAGGTATGTAACAAAAGAAGAAGCTACGTGGCTCCTGTCTGAGGTACATGAAGGATTTTGTGGTAATCACGCTGAGGGAAAAATCTATCTAAGAAAATATTAAGGCAAGGATATTTATTGCCTACAATGATTGAAGATTTAAGGGCCCATGTGAAGAAGTGTGACAAATGACAAAGATTTTCAAAGATTCCCTGAGCACCCCCAAATGAGCTAATACAGATGCAAAGTCCATGAATCTTTTCCATATGGGGAATAGACTTGATCAGACCGTTACCCAAAGGAAAAGGTAGAGTACAATATGCAGTGGTCGAAGTGGATTACTTCACTAAGTGGACAAAAGTCGAGCCTCTGGCAACAATAACATCCAAATAGGTATTGGATTTTGTGGTTAAAAACATCATATGCCAGTACGGACTTCCACACAAGATTGTCTCAGGGAATGGTAAATAGTTCGATAACCAAATGATCACAGATTTTTGTACACCACTTGGGATCATCAAAAGTTTCTCGGCAGTAGCACACCCTCAAACAAATGGGCAAGTCAAAGCAGTCAACAAAACACTCAAAGAAACCATGAGAAAATGGCTCGAAGAAGCTAAAGGGAACTGGTTGGAGGAATTACTAGAAGTATTGTGGTCGTACAGAAAAACTAAAAGAACAAAAACCGGCCAGGCACCTTTTTCCATGGCTTATGGTTATGATGCAAAGCTGCCCCTGGAATTAGAAGCCCCATCCCACAAAATACTAACTTATGACTAGGAAACTAATCATGCCCTCCTGACAGAATCACTTGATGAAATCGAAGAAAAAAGAGCTTCAACAAACCTAAAGCTTGTGGCTCATCAACAAAAGGTAGCTCACTACTTCAACAAGCAAGTGAGGGCAAGAACATTCTTTGTGGGTGATATGGTCCTCAGAAGAGTGTTCTTAAACACAAAAGACATTGCAGCTGTCCTGCTGAAACCTAATTAGGAAGGACCATATCAAGTAACAGAAGTTACAAACTCTGGAGCATACAAACTTGGTTTGTATGATAAAAGCATGAAACAAGTTCTAGTACCAAGGTATTGCAACAGTGAACATCTAAGAAAATACTACCAATAAGTGTACAAGGTCTGATGACCACCCAAAGTGCACGATGCTCGAACACTTACTCTAAACTAGGTGGCCTTCTGAGTGGACCTCACTCAAAGGTTTAGAAAAACAACTGGTACTCAGGTCGAATGACAACCCCTAAAGTATAGTATGTTCAGAAATCGTTGCTCTTGAGCAATGTCTTTTGGACGGAATATATTGTTCAATTGTTTTATGTTTTAGTTAGCTAATGATCAGTTTGATCATGTAATAGCTTTTATAATTCAATAAATGTACATTACTACGGTAACAACACAGTTAGACTGATAAATGAATAAAGATATTAATTATCATTCTAATTGTGTCCACTTTATCTCTTTTATATAGCAAGTTATGTAATTACCATTAAAAATGCGTACAAAGGGTTTGCCTAAACCTAGTAGCTGGATAGACAAAATTGAACTTGTGAAATACAAGTGACCAAGAGTCATAATTTTGCTCAATCACTTGGAGGGCAATTATACACCCGTACAAAGCATATGTAAGTAACAAGCTCGAATATTTACATGTGCAATCATTTAGACTTAAGAGAAAATATTTATTTTTAAAAAAGATAACAAAGCATGATAAAAGGTTGAATGATACTGCATGTGTGATGGTTGTACTTCTTGTAATGAGTACTAACATTCACTGTTGGGGGGAAAACCCAAATATTCAAATTTTAAATGATTTATCCTCCTTTTTTCGGAGGCCTATAAAAGGGGATTAAGGATTTTGAGCATCCTTTTAGCTATTTTTTTTCTCAAAGAACCAGAGAAAAAATTCCTGTCCACTAGCCTAGAAATCCTTTGATGCTATCCTCCAAGCAGATCAAGAAAGCTTCAAACAGTGAGTAAGTCCTTTATCCCTTTGCTTTTAAATGAGTGCTAATGAATATATGCATTGTTTTCTTGATTTCTTACCATGAACTTTGACTGTTCTTGACTAATTGTAGAATAGATAGTTCTAGGGTTTGGAACTTTAATATACGTCCATACTTGGGGTCATCCTTCCATTGAGTGATTTTTGGAAAGATATTCAAAGAATCTCAACTAACAACATGAAGGAGTTCCTCGACAGAGCTGACAACTTCATCAAATTAGAAGAAGCCATACGACAGGCCTAGATAGAGCATGTCAACAATAGGGAGTCACAAGACTATTGGGAATATTTTACCGGGATCTAGATTTACTAACAAGTACATTGAATTAACATCCTAAATACGAATATCTCTAATACGATGAAATTAAACACATAAGAGTTTACAAAACCTTACATTGATTACAGCAGAATAATATGACTCCTTTCGCTCAGATCTCTAACCCTTGTTGCTTTCTATTACAAATTATCAAGATCTGAGCCTGGATCTCTTTCTCTCCTTTGGGTTGGTTACCACCGTCTTCTGCACTATGATTGAGTACTTAACTTGCTATGTGTGGGCATGACACTCTATCACTATGGGCGAATACATGAAGAACAATGAAGGAGGGTTCAAAAACTGTATAGAAGGTGTCTCTCATCTACTGGTTGTCTGACAGAGTTAGAAACTAGATTTGGCAGGTTGAAATTAATTGAATGAGATGAGAGCATCATGTTCCTTTTATACTGTTTCAACTAGGGCTTAGGTTTGAATTATATGAATTAAAAAAGAATAAAATAATGGGCAAAAAATACACATAGTGGCCAGCTATATATGGGCCTTTCTCTAGTTATAATTTTTCCACTTTTTTTCAACATATTCTTCTTTCAATAATACCATATTTTCCAATTTCAATCCTATAAATGTCAAAACTATTTATTTAATAATTATAATTAATTGTCAAATTAAATTATCATTTATATTATTTATTAATTAGACCATGCAAAATCTCTTAATTAAAAAATAAACCCCAAAACCTCTTTTTTTCACAATTAAGCCCTTGCTTAGTGAAAATTCATATATAATACATAGTCTAATTTTAGAATTATAATTGATTAATTAAAACCAATTAACTGAGTTTGCAAGCAGTATTATTTGAACTAGTGAGGGACCATGGGCCTATATAATCGAGCTTCCAATAAGTAGATCTAGAATTTACCAAGTAAATTCTCTAACTTACTAATTCCTCCTTGTGCTACTATAGATTCAAAATTGCACTCTCAATTATATAGAACACACTATATGTACCAAAATATAGATACGTTATGATTATCTATTGTTACAATCCTAATAGTAAAAGATCCTCTATAAATGATCTACATCAAATAGGACAAATTTACCGTTCTACCCTTCAATGTATTTTATCCTTAAAATACTTAGCTACCTATAAAGGATATTTCAATAAACTAATATAATTACTGAAATGAGGCCTCAATCATTTATCTCTATCAAGCCAAGGTCAAAGGAAATCATCCTTTCACTTTTAAATACTTGTAGAAGCTATAGATTCCATATCTATGATTAGCGCTCCCACTTAATTATACTACCATGTTCCCAAGATATAAGTATCCGCCATAACCATTGGTTAGCTTTCACGAACAACTTGAAGAACATAAATAATACAACTAATATTCAACCTAACCATATCAGGATTAAGATCTATAGACCTAAGATCAACCAATGATATTGACTTAGAAAGATATAACGGTAAGTTTATGATATCTTATCCAAGATCAACATCGGTCCAATCTAATGTATACTCCATACATCCGATACTGGTATACTTTGCCAATACCCTTAAAAGGACATAATACTTATCCAAGGTGTAAGTATACCTTATCGTTGATTATCATGTCAGTCTAATTCTAGTGAACTAACAAATCATGGGACTTAAACTTTTGAACATATAATCATGATTATATTCCACTATGCTGACGACACTATAATCATGAATACATATATATGGTGACCTCGCTTTTAGCCAACGACAATGAGTCTTAATTGTAAGTGATAAATAAAATAATTTAGATATAATGTGAAAAGATAAATAAAGAACACAGAGTTTTTAAAGAGGTTCGGCCCCGAGCAGTTCGGTAATAGCCTACTCCCCTTGATTTGTATTGACTTAAGAACAAAGAATATAGAGATTCTTCACTTAAAGCTCTTACAACGACATCTCTGAGTATGCTCTCTTAGATAATTTTTGTTGACCCTTTGCCCAGTGAGAATTGATCACTATTTATAGAGCTATGTGCTTGAGGGAAGGTTTCCCTTTTGTTTATAATGTCTATAATTGGTAAGATTATACATTACATATATAGAATACACTGATTGAGGGATTTGGACAGCTTGCCATATCTCTGTGATACAATCCTAGATTTATAGGGATTACTTTTGTGCTTCACGATGTAAATGCTGAAGTTGCTAAGTATTGGCATGCTATTTGGATTGTCCACTGCTCGGCTAGGAGGAATTCTCAAAACATCTCTTTCAGGCAGATATGTGGAGTTAATTCCACGTGTCACCAGCGTGTGATGCCACATCAGAGTGCAAAAATTAGGATAAAATTTTCCCCCAAGTCTGTATAGGACTTCCAGAGTTACGTGTAGACTTCATCCGACCTGCTTTTATACTTGAATGGGTTACACGTGTTGTGTGTGTCTGTTCGTGATTCGATGTGAGTCTGACTAGGCATCTCTTCGATTTTTGGCTAATTAATGCTCTGACTTAATTATTACCTCGAAACACAGTTTCCTTTGCACGCTTTGATGATTATTTGAGGCACTTGATTGCTTTTTTATTTCCCAATATTTATTTTTTGGGGGAAATCGAAGCGTCTGAGGGATTTTTGAAATGATTACCTCTTTTCACCAAATTGCCTATAAATAAGGCTGAAACTTCTTTAGAAATCACTTTCACCATTTTCTCCACAAAGCAAACCCGAAAAGGAATTTTCTTCAAGTTTGTCGTGAGATTTCTATCAGAGGCATCCGAGCAACTTCGTCTAGACTAATTTAGGCTTCAAACAGTAAGTTTTCAATCTTCTCCTCTTTTAACTTTGCATTTTTAATTTCTAGGTTTCCATTGTAGAAAATACCTTTGTTCTTGACTTGTTGTAGAAGATACATAGAAAATCTAGACTCAAAACTTTGTAGTTGTCTCCACAATAGTTCATACAACTTCGTGGTTTACAACATTTTGCCTTTAATCTCGCAATGCTCGATTCTCACCTTGCTTATTCCAAGCTTCGTGAATTTTAGCCTTTAACCCAAAAAATTTCAAACTCTTGGGTTCTAGCTTAATATTTTGTGCATTTTCCATCTTTTTAATCTGTTGGGTGGTCCTGGTCAATGTATTTGCCTGTTTATTATTCGATATCCCAACCAAACACTCATCTCGTGTGTTGTCTTTTGTAGATGAATTCTAGTGAGTTTTGGGGAGGCAAACACCGAATTGACCTAGATTTGCTTCAACTTTTGTACGAGGATCAACCTCATCTTCGTGCCAGTCTGTCCTCTTCGAGTGATGGACTTTCTAACTCGAGCTTTGAAGATTCGGAAGTGAGTAGTGATCATTCTCCAACTCCAGAACCCGAAGTGCAACACCACTTTTACTCCAAGCAAATCGTAGGAGAAGGGTACGGTTGCTTCATTTGCGAATTGAAGAAGGGTTGGAGGCGTTATCTTTCATCCAACCGGACGTATATTGTCCGGCCAGGTGTTGCTAATACCTTTCCTGTTGGCCGTCCAAGTTCTGGTAACTTTGGCATCCCAATAGCTATCCCTCCCATTACTGTTGCACGGCACACACATCAGCATCTGTCTAGGAGAAGGATGATGGCCCGCACAAAGCAGACGATGCAGAAAGTCAATATGTCTGACCCTCACGTGGCCCAGCTTGCCACATTGCCAAGTGTCGAGCAGGATCTACCCGCCGTGGAAGAGGAGGATCACGAGGGGGACATTGAGGTCCAAGAGATAGAGGAACAGGATGATGTCCGTCCTGATTTCCCTTCCAAAGCTGAGGAGGAAGGAGTGGCCGAACCTCAAAATTTTGGAGGGTATAATGAGGTCGGGGAGCCGATTTCCGTGGAGGGTGATGTCTTGGTCAAGGGGGAAGACTATGTCACCGAGGAGCTTACCGAGGCAGTTCCCCACAGGAGACAAAGTGCTCTAGGGGCCAGATGGGTGTGCCCTCAATCCAAGATAAGCGAGGCACATATGAGGGCCTTGGATATGGCTGGGTACTTGGGCGGACTTGAGTGTTACGTTCCCTCTTTGAATCACTGGGCAACCAACCCAAAGAAAGGGTTTTGTGCTTGCTCAGGTGCTCAGACTAAGCAATGAGCGATGTTGCCTTTGCACTCGTACTTCAAGAGGGTTGCGGATTATTTTCGCCTTTGTCCGACCCAATTCACTCCCAAGGGCATTAAGTACTTGTCTACCTGTTCGTCCTCTACGCCATTCAAGGATGGGGTGTGCCGTCCCCACATGAGGTCAATTGGTTTTTTGACTTGAAGTCTACCCCTAAGCAGAGCAGGTTGGGGTACTTCTACTTCTCTCAGCCAGACTTCAAAAGGCTGACGGGCACAATGGACAAGGATGTTAGCAAGATGGGGGGTTTTGTTGACGAGTACTACTTCGTGGAAGGTATGGATACCACCTAAACTCGGTTTCAACAGATCCCAATATACTGCCGTCCACCCCTTACATTGGTACTTAGGGATATGGCTCAAAAGATAGTCCAACTGCTAGATGCTGCTCGGAATATCACTTTGTTGACCTCGGAGGACAAGTTTGTGAAGTACAAGCTTTATCCGGCAGACTTTATACCCCAGCCTGTGAAGGGGAAGAAGAAGTCCAGGGCTGGCCAGGCTAAGGGAGCTGAGTAGGAGAAGGAGCTCATTCAACTTAAGCGTGAGGCTAAGTTGAAGGGTGATGCTAGAGCCAAGCAGTATGCTCAAGAATATTCTGAGCAGTAGAAGGAGGCTAAAGAATATTCTGAGCAGGAGAGGCCGCTCAAGAAGAAAAAAACCCTCCCGACTGAGCAGAGGCCCATAGTGTTGGGAATATTTTACCAGGATCTAGATTTACTAACAAGTATGTTGATTAACATACTAAATATGAATTCGCTAAAACAATGAAAATAAACACATAAGGGTTTAAGAAAACCTTACATTGATTGCATCAGAATAATATGACTCCTTCCATTCAAGATCTCTAGCCCATGATTCCTTTTTGTAGCAAAGCATTATCAAGATCTGAACCTGGATCTCTTTCTCTCCTTCGGGTTTCGTTACCACCGTCTTACTCACTATGATTGAGTACTTGACTTGCTATGTGTGGGCGTGGCACTCATTCACTATAGGCCGAAATAGGAGAAGAACAATGAATGAGGTTTAAATCACTGAAGAAGGAACTCTCTCATCTAGGTTGAAGGCAATAGTCAAGATGACATTAATTTGATAAAGTGTCAAGTGGATGAGATGTGAGTATCATGTTCCTATTATTGTGTTTCAACTAGGGCTTAAGGTTGAATTATATGGATTAAAAAGAATAAAATATTGGGAAAAAAATTAACTATGGTCGTAGATGATAGTGGACCTCATTTCTAGTTAGATTTTTGCCACTTTATTTCAACTACTTATTCTTATTTTCAATAATACCATATTTTCCAATTCAATCCTATAAATACCAAAACTATTTATTTAATAATTATAATTAATTACTAAATAAAATTGTCATTTATGTAATTTATTAATTAGATCTTACAAAGTCTCTTAATTAACAAATTGACCCCAAAACCTATTTTCTTTACAATTAAGCCCTTGCTTAGTGAAAAATCTTAAATAAGACATAGTCTAATTTTAGAATTATAATTTATTAATTAAAATCAATTGAGTGAGTCTAAAAGCAGTATTATCTCAACTAGTGAGGGGACCATGGGCCTATATAACCGAGCTTTCAATAAGTAGATATAGAATTCACCAAGTAAATTCTCAACTTATTAATTCCGCCTTGCTCCAATATAGATTTGGAATTGAATACACTCTCAGTTATATAGAATGCTCTATATGTACCACGATATAGATACGCTATGATTATCCATTATTACAATCCTAATAGTCAAGGATCCTCTATAGATGATCTACACTGAATAGGGACAAATTTACCGTTCTACCCTTCAATGTATTTTATCCTTAAAACACTCAGCTACATATAAATGATATTTCAGTAAACTAATATAATTACTGAAATGAGATCTCAATCATTTATCTCTATTCAGCCAAGCTCGAAGGAAATCATCGTTTCACTTCTAAAAACTTATAGAAGCTGTAGATTATATATCTATGTTTAGCACTCTCACTCAATTATACTATCATGTTCAAAAAATGTACGTATCACCCAGACCAAAAGGTAGGCTTAACTAACAAATTAAAGAACACAAATAATACTCTTGAGATCGAACCTAACCATGTCAAGATTAAGATCCATAGACCTAAGATCAACCATTGATATTAACTTAGAAAGATATAACAGTAAGTTTATGATATTATCTAAGATCAACATCGGTCCCTTCCAATGTATGCTCCATACATCCTATACTGGTAAACTTGCCAATGCCCTAGAAAGGACATAACACTTATCCAAGATGTAAGTATACCTATCGCTGATTATCATGCCAGTCTAAATCCAATGAACTGACAAATATGGGGAATAAAACTTTTGAACATATAATCATGATTATATTCCACTATGCTGACGACACTATAATCATGAACAAATACATATGTTCTGGACTTAATAGAATTTATACATTATACATAATCATGAAATAAATCATGTGAACCATGCAACATAAAATGCGATTTCTGATCTTTATTAATTGTAAATTTGATTATATTGAAATGAGTTTTATTTAGGGCACAAAATCCAACACATAGAACATACTATCCGGATCAGGGAGCCTGGTGTACCTGCTCGCCCATCAACCCCTGTAGAGGGAAAGGGGAAAGCCGTCTTGGAAGAGCAAGAAGACTCTTCAGATGATGACGCCCCATCTGTGCTTGTTCGGGCAGATGCTCCTGCCACCATGCAGAGTACTTCATCTGGCATTCATTTTTCTTAATTTTCATGGCTTCATATATTTTATGCTTTCTTTTGACCGTATTGCTTTTTTCGTGCAGAAATGTCTCAGAAAATGATCGAGGCTCTAAAGAAGAGAGTGGGGGGAAGCTTGGGCTTATGCCCTCCAGCCAAGAAGTCCAAAGGCGGTGAGACTCCGTCCAAAGAGAAAGCACCAACGGAAGAGGTCATTGATCTCTCTAAGGAACAACCTATCGTGGACCCTCTGTTGGGCTTTATGCCCTAAATAAAACTCTATTTCAATGTAATCCCTATCATTTAAATATACATAAAGAAACAGAAGTATTTTCATCACTTATTTTGGTTCATGTTATCATTTATAAGTTTATATGATTTATGAATTCATCCAAACCGTTATCACATATATATTCTTATTTATTGTGTCGTCAGCACAGTGGAAAGTAATCAAGATTATGTAATTCAATATATATTCCTAGATTTATTAGTATACAAGGTTTACCTGATATGATAATCTACAACATAGTTTACTTGCACCTTGGATAAGTGCTATGTCCTTTCCAGGGCATTGGTTAAAGTAAAGATTGGGTTGGATGCATGGATTATGCATCAGAAGGGACTGATACTGAGCTTGAATCAGATATGATAAATTTACCGTGATATCTATTCAATTCAATATCACCTAGTTGATCCTAGATCAAATGATCTTAATCCTAACATGGATAGGTTTGATCTCAAGAGTATTATACATGTTCTTTGATTTGTTAGTTAAGCCTACTTTTTGGTCAGGGTGATACGTACATTTTGGGAACATGGTAGTGCAATTGAGTGGGAGCGCTAAACATAGATATGGAATCTATAACTTCTATCAGGACATAGAAGTGAAATGATGATTTCCTTCGAGCTTGGCTAAACAGAGGTAAATGGTTGAGTACTCATTTCAGTGATTATGTTAGTTCACTGAAATATCATTTATTAGTTGCTAAGTATTTTAAGGATAAAATACATTGAAGTGTGTAACGGTAAATTAATCCCTATACAATGTAAATCATCTATAGAGGATCATTGATTATTGGGATTATAACAATGGATAACTAATAGCGTATCTATATCGTGGAACATATAAAGCGTTCTATATAACTGACAGTTCCATTCCAAGTTATATGGTGGATCCAACGAGGAATTAATAAGTCAGTGAATTTACTTGGTAAATTCTGGGTCTGCTTATTGGAGGCTCAGATATATAGGCCCATGGTCTCCATACTAGTTGAGGCAATACTACTTGTAAGACTCAATTAATTGATTTTGATTAATCAATTATAATTCTAAAATTAGACTATGTCTAGTTTATGAATTTTCACTAAGCAAGGGATTAATTATGAGAAAAAGAGATTCTAGGGTTTATTTGTTAATTGAGAGACTTTGTTAAGTCTAATTAATAAATATTATTTAATAATTAATTTTTAGTTATTAAATAATTATAATTGGCATTTATGTGGTTAAATTGGAAAATTGGCTTCTTTGAGAAAATAAGATGAAAAATGAGAAAATGGCAAAATTGCAAAATTGCAAAGTGGGGCCCAATAGCAATCCATGGCCGGCCACTTTACAAGGGATTTGCCACTTTGTTTTTCAATTATTTTAATGCTAATTAAATCTAACCTAACCCTAGGTGGTTTCCTATAAATAGGTAGTGATGGCTTAAGGAAAAAGATGATGCATCTCATTCCTTCAGTAAATTTTTGAGCCTCTCTTCCTATACCTAGTTGAAACCTCTCTCTCTCTCTTTTCCTCTCTTCAAAATCGAAGCCTATAGTGAAAGAGTGAGTGCCCACACACATCAAGTGGTACTCAATCATAGTGTGTAAGGCTGTGAATAATCCGATTTCACGAGAAGGAGATTCGGAGTCAGATCTTGGTGATACCCTGCTACAGAAAGGATACAAGGGTTAGAGATCTGAGTGGAAGGAGACATTATATTCCGCTGCAATCACTGTGAAGTTCCTGATACTTTATATGTGTTTATTTCATATCGTTTTAGAAGTTCATATTTAGGATGTTAATAACATACTTGTTAGTAAATCTAGATCCTGTTAAAATAATTCCAAGAACTAGCCTCAGAGCCATGGTAATTGACTTACTTTCAAGAAATTTAGACTTATAACGATTTATGTGTGATTTGGATGGTTTCATGTTGATCTGTGTGTTATTTGGTGATTGATTGATATTTTCGAAATTTTTATGAAAAATAATTGAATTTTTGTTCTGGAATTATTTTTGTTGGATAGTTTGGAAAACATTAAGAAATTCACTTTTTTTACAGAACTTGATTTCGATTTAATTTGAATTAGTTATGATTCTTTGAAGTTTTGAAAAAAGATAGGGGTGGTGTCACCCCATACGCACGCGGATCTGAGCGATCACTCGGCCACGTTCGCCTCAGACACGGGGTTGTCCGAGATTTCTTATTCTGAAGCCTCAATTTTGTCTGAAACCTTGGCTTCGCGCGCGAACGAGGCTGCTAGCAGCCTCTCTGGCCGAGGTTTCTTGGCCGTGCACCCTGCTTAGCGCGCGCAGATGGTATGCAATGCATACCATCCGTACCATTTACAATTTTTTTTCAATTTTCTTCATTTTTTCATGCTTTTTCATGGAATTAATTTCAAATTTTTTGTGTAATTTTGTATTTAGATTTTTATTTTTGATATTTCAAATTTAATTATCAGAATTAAATTAATTAGTATTTTTTAAACTAATTTAAGATATTAGTGAAATTTGAAGCTTGAAAATAGGCAAAACTCTAATTTTTTGCTTAATTGATTATTTTATTTTTAAAATTTGATTATTTTATCTTATTTTTAAATTTAAGGTCAGATATTTAGATTTTTTTTTTTTTTAAATTAATTGACCTTATTTGAAATTTAAAATAAGATTATTTTAATCATGAATTTTTAAATAGAAATAGGATATTTTGCTAACTTTTAAATTTTGTTATTTTTTATTTAAATTAAATTATAAAATCAGAAAAATGATATTAAATTATCATTTTATTTTATTGAATATTTAATTTTTTAAAAATAACATGAAATTTGAAAAGCTGTTAGTATTTTAAATTTTTCAAATTTATAAGTTTAATTTTAAATTTTTTTAATTAATTTATTTATTTTTTTTATTATTTCGATTTTTTTTTATTTATTTTTCGAAATTATTAAATTAAATTAAATTAATTTAAAATTAAATAAACCATATATCCAACTATCCAACTTGTTGCAGGTGTATGTGTTTTATATTGTTTGATTATCAAAACAAGTTTTATAAAACCTATTATTGCTTGATCTAAATTGCCATGGTTAACTTGTTGACAGATCTAATGATCTGATTTTAACCCATGGTTCAATTGTCAATAGGTCAAACCAATAATTTGTAACAGGTAAATTTTGCATTCTTCTTTCATCCGTGTATAACCTAATAACATGATAGGATCCATCCAAATCTGTGTGCCTGTGGGAGCCTATATGTTTGCTTTGGGCTTAGATGCATATAGGTAGCCGATTTAATTTTGTAATTAAAATGGACTAGGTTGCTAAAAAAATGTCACACCATGATAGATTTTATTTAGGCCCAATTAGAGTTTGGGCCTATTCAATTAATAACAGTTGTTCATTTTAAGGTTAAATTCCTCTCTTTTGTGCCTTGTGTGAGAGTTAGGGGGCCATAGCAGTGGGTACGACATACTGAACCCAGCCCTCCCTCACATGAACAACCCCAACTGTGAAGGCCCATTTGCCTGATTTGAATGACTGTACTAGGTTAATTAAATTAGTTTAACCTAATAAAAATTGATTAGCAACATAATTAATTTCGAAATATGTGAAATTATTTTTTCATTTGAATATTTTGAGATTAATTTAAGAAAACACACTTAGTTTAATGAAACTTTTTCAAGATAAACTATGTATTTTTCTTGTATTTAATTAAAAATAGAATTATAACTAATTAGATTCTTCTGAAGGTTTTTTTAATATTTCATTAAATATTCATATTTAAGTTGTAAATTAGTTACTTATAACTAATTTTTGAATCAACTTAAATTTTAATATTTTTGAAATTCAAAATTAAGTTCAGAAATTCTAAGAATTAGTTATTGAGAGATTGTTGGAATATTGTTTTAAGTTGAAAGTTTGTTAACTTTGGATCAACTTAAAATGGAATATTTTTCAAATTAAGTGGTTAGTAACTTAATTTGTTATTCTTATCCCAATTTTCGCACTCTGACGTGGCATCACGAGAATGGTGACACGTGGAGTCCACTTGGAACATATGCTCGGGAAGACAGGCTGAGCAGGATGCCTTGCTGGCATATCTGGAGCAACGTATTTAGCGATCCACGCAGAGCAACAAACACTTAGCGAATTCAGCTCTCGCATCATGAGTCATTAGCACAATCCCTATAACTCAGGGATCAATTTACGTGGATATGGCATACACACGAGCCCACTATCAGTGTATTCAGCCTCAATCCCACGATCCTTGCATTCAGCATTGATCCCACGATCTTTCTATTTATACACATTGTAATGAGAGAGGAAACTCTTCCTCCTCAAGCTTCCTAGTCCTATAAATATTGATGCATAGTCACTGGGCAAGGGATCGGTCGAAAAGCAGTTGAGCTAAGACTATATTATTATCTAAGAATTATATATTCAGAGATACTGTTGTAAGAGCTATAAGAAAAGGAATCTTTCTCCTTGATCTTAAGTCAATACAAGTAACGAGGATTAGGCTATTACCGAACTGCTCGGGGATGAACCTCTATAAAATCCCTGTGTCTTATTATTGCTTTATCATATATCTGTTATTATATATCGTTTATCACTTATAAAATAGACTCATTGTTGTTGGCTAAAAGCAAAGTCAACATTTTGGTGCTTTCATTGAGAGCAAGGTCACGAATTGCTCTTTATTCAACATCCAACCGCCAATACGATGGTGCAAACTCGTAGAGGTCTGAGTAATCCGGCAAATTCACAGATGTTGGATCCTACATCGTAGAACCGAGGGAGTTCAAGGGTTCTGCCTGTTGTTAATCCTGGACAGCCGGCAAGCGTGGGGAATGGTGAAACAGTTCCTATTAATGGAATTGCGCCTGGTGTGCAAGAGACTGGGAATAACAGTTCCGCACCCAACCAGGGCACCCATAATACGACAGTTCCACCTAGAACCGACGCCCAGACAACCATTGGAGATGCCACCAAATTACAAAATCTCCGTGACGCGCTCAGACTCATGCAGGGTCATAACAACACTCTGCATCATGATCAGGACGAACTGCGTGCTGCGGTGAATCTCGCGTTCGACGAACAAAGGCGTATGTTCGCCGAATGGAGAGATAAAGAGATGGAGGCATTAAGGGCTCACCATACAGAGATTGAAGATCGTCGTCGGCAAGCCACCGTGCTGATATGAAGAGCCTACCAAACTGTAGGTCAGCAATCGCCGAACGTCATTCCCCTGGGAGAAACGGAAGACGACCGGACGATGAATACTTCCCAGACTACTAATGGTCAGCAGCCCAATCCCCATGCACGAGTTCTGCTCGTGGGCCCAACAGTAGGCGAGCAGACCTTGTCCGGTAATTCATCAGGAGGAGTCATACCTGACGGCTCCAACCAGATTAATGGTGCCATTCCACCCGTCAACCAAGCAAATTAATCGCTAAGGCAACCAGGCTCTTCTGTGTTCGAAAGGTTGGGAGCAACCCATGACCTAAGGAACGATCTAAATAGAAGGATGGGAACAGGCGAACAGAATATTACAACGATCGTGCAGCCTGGAGCCCGTACTCAAATCCCCGCGCCAAAAGATGCTGACGTAATCCAAGTCGACCAGAATACCGAGGAGGTTAGCCCAGCCGTACAGGCCCAGCTTGACGAACATAAAAATATGTTTCACGGCATTGGTGGACAATGTAATAATGATCTTGAGTTAGACCGAACACGCGGAACTCCTTTCTCACTTGAGATCAATCTCCTGCCACTGCCCCATAAGTTCAAAATGCCGACGTGGAAGATGTATACGGGGAGAGAAGACCCTCTTTTCCATCTCAAGTACTTTGAAATGCAAATGGATTTGCAAGGAGTACGGGGGGATGTCTGCTTCAGAATCTTCCCCACCACTCTGTCGGAAGCTGCTCAACAATGGTATTTCAAGTTGGCTCCTGGAAAGTTTAGCTCATGGAAAACCTTCTCTTCGAAATTCCATGCGCAATTCTCCTCCTCACGCCAACTCCCATTGAATTTGGGAGACTTGGTCGAGGTTAAGCAACGACCAGGTGAGCCACTCCGGGCATACATTAGCAGATTCATGACGGAGGGGACCAAAGTTTGACGGGTAACTGAGGATGGAAAGTTATTTGCGATACTGGGGGGCATCGAAGTCCTTAGTGAACTTTGGAAAGATATAAGGAAGAACGGTCTGGTAGACTCAATGAGTGATTTCCATGACCGAGCCGAAGGCTTCGTCAAGCTCGAAGAAGCCATTCAACGAGCGGAAGGTGAACAAAAGCCGCGCAAGTCAAAGGCCCCTTCCACTGGGACATCCGCCCAACTTCCCAACAACTAAAATAATCCAAGCTTAACTGGCAAGCGTTCAAGAACCAACCGCAAGCAAGGAAACGGGAAGAAAGGAAAGTTCACTGACAAATCCGGACAGACTCCCCAGGAGAATCATGCCAAATACACTACATTCACTATTCTGACTGAAGATATAGAAAGTGTATATATGGCAACTCAGTCGTTGATCCCGAACAAGAAGCCCAAGCCCATGAAGAAAGATACCAACAAAAGGGACATGACAAAGTTTTGTCGGTTCCACGGAGACTACGACCACGACACTAATGAATGCTACAACTTGAAGCGGGAAATTGAATTCCTAATAAGGAAAAACAGTCCACACTTTCAGAAGTATGTCAAGACCAACCAAGGTCAAAACAACCAAGATTTTCTACCTCCACTAGTAGATGGACACTTACAAGTCATTATTGGAGGCCCGCACATTGCTAGAGATTCGGGCAAAGCTCAAGAGAGGTATGCCTGGACAGCACAACACGAATAAGAAGAAGTCATCCTGGCCGTGGAAGAAAGGAGGCCCAAGGTTCCACGACCAGGAGAGCCAACCATATCATTCAACAATGAAGACGCTGTCAAAGTCAAATTTCCACACAACGACCTGTGGTTGTGGAAGTCTAGATAGCCAATAAAATGGTGGCCAAAACCATGATCGACAATGGAGCTTCTTCAAACATCTTGTTCAAGACTGCTTGCGAAAAGATGGGACTCCAACTTAAGGATCTAACTCCATGCCTCCAGCCTGTCTATGGTTTCTCCCGTCAAGGAGTTGCACCTCTAGGACAAATCCGGGTACCCCTCACTGCTAGACAAGCTCCGACGAGCATAACTATCATGGCCCTGTTCCTAATATTAGATGTTCCTTCAGCTTTTAGCATAATGCTTGACCGACCAGCCCTGTATGACTTAAAGGCTGTCACATCAATATTTCACTCGTGCCTGAAGTTCCCAACAAAGAATGGGGTATGGTGTCTAAGAGGAAACCAGCAATCTGCTCGGGAATGTTACAACCTTGCAGTGGCCAAGGCTAAGAAGGAAATATCCTCCAGCCATAGCCCAGACAAGGGAAAAAACATTCCCAAGTAGGGAACTTCCCAAGGCGAGGATGAAGATGTGGATCCTCGACTTGGGTACGCAAGCAGCAATGTTGGACCTGTGGAAGAATTAGAATAGATCGAGATCGAATCAACAATCCCGACCAGAAAGCTAAAACTTGGAAAAGGTTTGTTGCTCGAAGTAAAATCAGAGTAGATAAAATTTTTGAGAGCAAACCTAGATGTTTTGCCTGGTCACATGCGGATATGTTCGGAATCGATCCTTCTATTATTTCACATGTTCTGAATATCGATCCCAACTTCCGACCAATTCAACAAAAACAAAGGCTGTTGGACAAAGAACGAGCAGTAGCCCTGAAAGATGAAGTTGAAAAGCTACGCAACAACAACCTCATAATTGAAGCTTTTTACCCGGCTTGGGTCGCGAATCCCGTACTGGTGCCCAAGCTGAATAAGAAATGGCGAGTCTGTATTGATTTCACAGACCTCAACAGAGCAGGGCACGAAATATTAAGCTTCATGGACGCTTACTCAGGCTACAATCAAATCAAAATGCATCCACCGGACCAAGAACATACAAGTTTCCGAAGAGATATGGGTCTCTATTGCTACAAAGTCATGCAATTTGGTCTAAAAAATGTTGGAGCTACGTACCAAAGATTGGTAAACAAAATGTTTAAAGATCAGATCGGGCGAAATATGGAAGTGTACGTGGATTACATGCTCGTCAAATCCAGAAAGGCTGGGGGCACATAGATGACCTGGACGAATGCTTCAAAGTCATCAAAAAATACAACATGAAACTAAATCCCTTAAAGTGTTCCTTCAGAGTCAGCTTGGGAAAGTTTCTAGGCTTCATCGGCAATGCCCGAGGAATTGAAGCAAATCCAGAAAAGATTCAAGCCCTCCTGGATATGAACTCGCCAACAAAAACCAAAGAAGTACAAAGCTTAACTGGTCCATTTGTCCCACTCAGTAGATTCGTGTCAAAGTGAACGGACAAATGTGTCCCATTCTTCAACATCATGCGAGGAAACAAACAGTTCGAGTTTACAGAAGAATGTGAAAGAGCTTTCCAAGAGCTAAAGGCACAACTTGCCAAACCTCTGGACGGTGAGGAACTGGGAATATACCTAGCTGTCACGGAACATGCCGTGAGTGCCGTGTTGATCAGAGAAGAGAACAACGTACAACACCTAGTCTATTACATTAGCAAAATACTCATTGAGGCCGATGGCCGATATCCGTTGATACAAAAACTCGCCTACTGCCTCATTCTAGCAACAAGGAAGTTGAGGCCTTATTTCCAAGCTCATCCTGTTTGGGTATATACCGACCAGCCACTACGACAAATACTGCAAAAGCCAGATGCTTCTGGACGGTTACTCAAGTGGGCGGTAGAGTTTGGTCAGTACGAAATCACTTTGCAACCCCGAACAACAATCAAATGCAAGGCCTTGGCCGACTTTGTGGTAGAATGCACAGGCAAAAAAGAAAGCATACCTGAAAGCAACCCCGAGCCAGCACCTCAGCCAAATAACAATGAATACAAACTGTCCTGGAAACTACATGTGGATGGGTTGGCTACAGATGAACTATCTGGTGCAGGGATTGCCCTAGTCACGCCTGCGGTCAACACCTACACACTGCAGTCAAGTTCGAATTCAAAGCATCTAACAACAAAGTTGAGTACAAAGCTCTAATCGTTGGACTAAAACTAGCCCGGGAGATGAAGGCCGAACACATTGAAATCTGCAGTGATTCACAGCTGGTGGTAAATCATGTATCCGGAGAATACGAGCCTCGGGGAGGAAAGATGATAGCGTATCTGAGCAAAATACACGACCTGCTCGCAGAATTCAAAAGCTACAGTCTCAGACAAATTCCAAGAGAACAAAATACAACTGCAGACGCGTTAGCTCGATTGGCAAGAAGCAATGTAAGTGACAAGGCGAACTTGGTTCCTATCTAGTTCCTCGAAGAGCCTAGCATCACTGGCACAGAAGAAATTGAAATGATTGATACATCCCTAAATTGGATGACGCCAATAGCTGTTGGAAGTTATTTTACCAGGAACTTAGATCTACTCACAAGTATGTTGATTTAACAACCTAAATATGAACTTCTAAAACGATAGAAAATTAAACACATAAGAGTATCAGAAATCTTACATTGGGTGCAGCGGAATATATGTCTCCTCCCACTCAGATCTCTAACCCTTGATTCCTTTCTGTAGCAGAGTATAATCAAGATCTGAGCCCGATAGTCCTTCTTTGTTGTTTCTGAATTCTACACAACCTTCCTCACTATGATTGAGGTATTACTTGATGTGTGTGGGCACTACTCTAGCACTTATAGCTTTCAAAACAGTGAAGGAATAGAGAGAGAGAGGGTGGCGGCTCAGAGAGAATTTTCAGAGAGAAAATTCTGTTAGAATAATGTTGTGTATCAGTTGTTGTGAAATCTGAAGCCTTTGCCTTCTATTTATAGAAGACCACCCAGAGCTATGATTGAATTAATTGACATTTATTATTGAAAAAATCAAAGGGAAAAGTGAACTTAAGTGGCCGGCCTAGGCATTGTGGAAACAAGGCTTGCCACTCTTCCAACTTTCCTTTTCCTACACTGATAGTTTCCTGTTTTGTCAAAAACTGCCAATTCCTTTGTTTAACCACATAAATGTCAAATCTAATTATTTAATAATTAAAATTAATTATCAAATAATATATTGTCATTTATTTTATTAATAATGAAACTAATTAAAGTTTCCTAATTAATAAATATGCCCTTCAAAATCACTATTTACTGTTTTGCCCTTAATAAGTGATAAATTCTCAAATAGACACAGTCTATCTTGAGAATTTTAATTGATTAATTAAAATCAATTAAATGAGTCTTACAAGTAATATTATCTCAACTAGTGGGGGGACCATGGGTCTATATATCCGAGCTTCCAATTAGCAGATCTAGAATTTACCACTTAAATTCAGTAACTTATTAATTCTTCGTTGAATCCACACATAGAACTCAGAATTGCACTCTCATTATATAGAATGCTCTATATGTTCCACCATATAGACACATCATTAGTTATCCATTGTTATAATCCTAATGTGATCAATGATCCTCTATATGGATGATTTACACTGTAAAGGGACTAAATTACCGTAACACCCTACAATGTGTTTTATCCTTAAAACACTTAACCCTTTATAAATGATATTTCAAGTAAGTGAAATGAGTACTCAATCATTTATCTCGTTTGGTTAAGCTCGAAGGAAATCACCCTTTGCTTACTATTCGCCAGATAGAAGCTATAGATTCCATATTTATGTTAGCGCTCCCACTCAATCGCACTACCATGTTCCCAAAATGTATGTATTGCCCTGACCAAAAATTGGGCTTAACTAACAAATCAAAGAACATGAATAATGCTCTTGAAATTGAGCCTAAGCATATCAGGATTTCGATCATGTGATGTAGGATCAACTTATGATATTGAATTGAATAGATATTTACGGTAAGTTTCAAAATCTATTTCAAAGTTCAATATCGGTCCATTCCAATGCATACTCCATGCATCCAACCTGAGCTATACTTTAACCTATGTTCTGGAAAGAACATAACATTTCTCCAAATGCAAGTAAACTCTGTTGTAGATTGTTATATCAGTAAAACCCAGTGTTCTGATAAATCTAGGAATACTTTATTCACATAGTCATGTTTACTTTCCACTGTGTTGACAACACAATAAACATGATCAAGTATGTGAGAAGGGGTTTGGATGAATTTATAAATCAAATAGACAAATAATTGATTAAGTGAACCAAAACATACACAAATGAATGAAAAATACTTCTGTTACTTTATTGATATTGAATAATCTGGATTACATTGAAATAGAGTTTTATTTAGGGCATAAAATCCAACAAACTCCCACTTGCACTAATATAAAATAAATGAGTACATTTCAATTAATCCTAAATTCTGACGGTGCTTTTCGAATGAAGTTACTGCCAAGACTTTGGTGAATGGATCAGCTAAGTTATCCTGCGTATCCACTTTCTCCACTAGTACATCCTCTCTTGCCACATATTCTCTAATGATACGATACTTTCTTTCTATATGCTTACTTCTCTTGTGGCTCCGAGGTTCCTTACTGTTGGCTATAGCTCCATTGTTATAACAAAGCAGGACTAGAGGCTTTGCCATTCCAGGAACTACACCAAGACTGGTGAAGAACTTCCTAAGCCAGACAACCTCTTTAGCTGCTTCAGCCGTAGCTATGTATTCTACCTCCATGGTAGAATCCGAAATCGCAGTTTGTTTAGCACTTCTCCAAACCACTGCTCCACCCCCAAGAGTAAACACCATCCCAGATGTAGATTTCCTGTCTTCAAGACATCCCTGGAAATCTGAGTCTGTATAGCCTAAGGGATTTAAAGCACCACCCTTGTAGACTAATACATAATCTCTTGTACTCTTTAAGTATTTCAGAATATACTTAACAGCATTCCAATGTACCCGTCCTGGATTTGACTGATACCTGCTCACGATTCCAACTGCATAGCAGATGTCAGGTCTAGTGCATAGCATAGCATACATTAGACTTCCAACTGCAGAAGCATAAGGAATTTTTGCCATGTCTTCTATCTCTTGAGGATCAGTAGGACACTGTTCCTTAGATAGACGGATACCATGTCTAGAGGGCATATTTGCCCCATTGGTATTGGTCATGGAAAATCTCTCTAGAACTTTGTCAATGTAAGTAGTTTGAGAGAGAGCAAGGGATCTGTTCTTCCAATTTCTGACAATCTGAATACCGAGAACATAGGCTGCCTCACCCAAGTCTTTCAGGTCGAATTGAGTGTCAAGCCATTCCTTGATGTGAGTCATTTTCTTGATATTGTTGCCAATGATCAAAATGTCATCACTATAAAGGACCAGGAATACTACAACTTGGTTTTCCTTGAGTTGGTAAACACAAGGTTCATCTTCATTCTGATGAAAGCCGTAGGTTTTGATGATCTCATCAAACCTTTTATTCCATGAGCGAGAAGCTTGCTTAAGTCGATATATGGACCTATTTAATTTGCAAACTTTATTCGCTTGCCCAGGAAGAACATAACCTTCTGGTTGCTCCATATAGATGGTTTCTTCAAGAATCCCATTAAGAAAGGCTGTCTTGACATCCATTTGCCAAATTTCATAATCTAAAGCGGCAGCTATGGAGAGAAGAATTCAGATGGATTTGAGCATGGCAACCGGACTAAAAGTTTCCTCATAGTCCACACCTTCTCTTTGGATAACACTTGGCGACCAGTCTAGCTTTGAAAGTTTCGACTTCGCCTCCAGCACCTCTTTTCTTCTTGTAGACCCATTTACATCCAATTGGACGAAAATCATCAGGTGGTTCTACATATTCCAAGACTTTGTTCTTTTTCATGGAATCCATTTCTGAATCCATACCGGCTGACCATCGCTTCCGTTGCTGACTTGCCATTGCCTGTTTATAGGTTAATGGGTCATCATCAATACCGTCACCAACGACCATATTGATCTCACCATCCAAGCCATAACGAGATGGTTTTGTAGAAACCCTCCCACTACGACGAGGAGCGGTGACCTTTTGAACAGGAGCTTTGGTAGTAGTTTTCTCAGTTGGTACAACTGAGGGAGTGGGATGTTCCTCTTCTTGAGTAGAAGAGGATGGTACATTTGAAGGAACAGTATCTGTGAGCATTTCCTCTAATACAATTTCACTTTTCGATTTGTTGTCTTTCATATAGTTATCTTCAAGGAAAGTAGCATTTGTAGAAACAAACACTTTGTTATCCTTGTGACTATAAAATAGTCAACCCCTAGTCTCTTTAGAATTTCCGACAAACATGCAAACTTCAGTTCGCGATTCCAGTTTGCCTTCTTTCTTTCTCAAGACGTGAGCAGGGCACCCCCAAATCCTATAATGGCGTAAACTAGGTGTATGACCATTCCATAGTTCGACGGGTGTCTTAGGGACTGCTTTAGAAGGTACAACATTTAAAATGTCGTTTGCCATTTGAATAGCATATCCCCAGAAGGACGTACACAGAGTTGAATAACTCAGCATAGACCTAACCATTTCTAAGAGAGTGCGATTTCTTCTTTCTGCAACTCCATTCTGCTGTGGAGTGCTTGGGGCAGTATATTGGGATTCAATTCCAAGTTCAGTTAAATGATCTTTGAACTGCATATCCATATATTCTCCACCCCTATCAATTCGCAAGATCTTTAATGTTTTACCTAATTGGTTTTGAGCCAAAGCATGAAATTCCTGAAACTTTTCAAACGTTTCAGATTTCTTTTGCATTAGGTAAAGAAAACTATATCTAGAGAAATTGTCAATGAAAGTGACGAAATACTCATAGCCTCCTCTGGCTTTTACATTCAGCGGTTCGCAAACATCTGAATGCACTAACCCTAGGGGTTGTTTGGCACGCTCTCCCTTCGCAGAGAAAGAACGTTTGGTCATTTTTCCTTCTAGGCAAGACTCGCAAACTGGCAGTTCTCCTAAGACGACATTTTTCAATGGACCGTCTTTGGTTAGCCTATTGAGTCTATCATAGCCTATATGACCTAAACGTAAATGCCATAGATAAGTTTGATCATCATTATCAATCTCTTTTCTCTTAAGTCTTCTAGGTTTAGCTACATTGAAAAGTTCAGTATTTAGTGAGATTTGAGTATCAGGTCTTAAAACATAAAGTCCTTGTTCCATGTTTGCAACACATATATGAAATCCATTACGAGAAATTGAACAATTTGAACTCAAAAAATTCAATATATAAAATTGTGTTTGTAAACATGAAACGCTAATCAAGTTTCTACTAAAATTAGGAATATATAAAACATTCTCTAAAAGTAAAAACTTCTTAGAATTAAACTTGATTCGGGCTGTTCCTCTTGCTTTAACTGATACCAACTCGCCATTTCCAACCTTAAGCTTTAACTCATCTGGGTGAAGATTCTCCCAAGTTTCAAGCAGCTGCAATGAAGAACATACATGGTTAGTAGATCCAGAATCAACAATCCAGGTGGATTTTTTGTTCTCTAAAACACATGATTCAAATACAAAAGCATCACCTTCGTTTGAATTGTCTAGAAGCCTGGGACATTGTTCTTCTTTATGTCCCTTTCCATTACAATTCGCACATAGAACATGATGTCTGATAATTGTACTTGAAGAAGCAGCTTTGTTAGAGCCGTCATGCTTAATCTTCTTCCTCTGATTAAAGTTTGCAATACCAGGAGGTCCCATTGCAATCAGATTCCGCTCATGGGCCCTTAACTCAGTCTCGAGTTTGTCCATGTCGGAGGAGTGAGGATTGTTCAATAAGTAATATAGAACAAAACTATCATACTCCTGAGGAAGACTATTAAGTATGAGTCTTACCCATTGTTCCCTTGATAAATCAATTCCTAGTAGATTTGCCTTTTGGAATTTCAGATTCATCAACAATAGGTGCGAGTTAATGCAACTACCAGGATGCATTTTCACACTATTGAGTTCTTTTGCAAAGATACTAACTAGGAGTGGATCGGGATGAGGGTTATTCATATTGGCACTACAACATATCAATAAACAGAAGTAAGGTTTTGGTTCTATAAATTCATACACAGGTTCAGAAAACAAATAATCACATATGTAATAAAAATACTAAATCTAACATAGTTTATTTTCTAAGGTTTCCAACGAACTAATACAGTGTCCCGTTTAGGCGAGAGTCAAAGCATCATCCATTGAATAGAGTTGTCAATTCATCTAAAATGTCAAACATTCTAGCAACCTTTTATTCGATCAAGATTGGAATTCAGCGTTGTCCCGTTTAGGCGAGAGTCAAGGCAATTCTATCTTATGAGCTTCTACCATTGTTTCGCACTCTTGTAAGTCTTATACAGTCGCCACCATTAGGGTGCTCATAAACCATATAAAAAACTTATAAGAATACTTATCTTTCGAGATTAAACGGCGCTAACTAGCTAATGAACGTTCCTCCATTAGGGAGGATTACTCACTAAAACAATAGCTATGTAAAACCAACAATGGAGATCGAATTTCTCTTGATTAAAGCTCATTATTTAAAAATATGTATTTTGTTTAATCATTTATATTCCATATCTCAATAATGAAATATTACAAATTAAAGTAAAAACTTTAATTAAATTTCAAAAATGGAATAATTTTGAAAAATATCTTATTTAAGTTGTTTAGAAAAAACTAAATACCCAACTTAAATATTCTTCAATCAATGACTTAATTAAATATTACCAATTAAGTAGTAACCACTTAATTTAGAAGATATTCCATTTTAAGTTCCCATATTTATAAAATATAAACTTAAAAAATATCTAAAGAATCTTAATAACCAATTCCTAAAATTCCTCAACTTAATTTATAATAGGAAATTCAAAAATATTCAAATCTAAGATGATTTGATAGATTTAACTAAATCTCAACTTAAATAGGAATATTTAATGAAATTATAAAATTAAGATTCAGAAAGAATTTATATGGTTATAATTCCATATTTAATTAAACACAAGAAAAATACATATAGCTTTCCAGAATATAACTATTCACACTATGTTTTTCTTAAATTAATTTCAAGGAAGAATGAAATTAATTATGTTGCTAATCAATTTTTTATTAGGTCAAACTAATATAATTAACCTAGCACAGTTATCCAAATCAGGCAAATGGGCCTTCACAATTGGGGTTGTTCATGTGAGGGGGGGCTGGGTCCAGTATGTCGTACCCACTTCTAAGGCTCCCAACTCTCACACAAGGCCCAAAAGAGAGGAATTTAACCTTAAAATGAACAACTGTTATTAATTGAATAGGCTCACTACTAAATGAGCCTAAATAAAATCTATATGTATCTATAACAGAAATTAAACATATAGGCTCACACAGGCATACACATTTGGATGGATCCTATCATGTTACTAGGTCATACACAGATGAAAGAAGTTTGTAAAAATTACCTGTTACAAATTATTTACTTGATCTATCATCAATTGAACCATTGGTTAAAATTAGATCATTGGATCTATCATCAAGTTAACCAAGGCAATTTAGATCAAGCAATAATAGGTTTTAAAAAACTTACAAACAATCTAAATCACATACTCCTGCAACAAGGTTAGATTTGGATAGTTGGATGTAGGATTTATTTAATTTTAAACATGTATTTCGAAAAATAAAAATTAAAATTAAACCTACCATTTTGAAAAATTAGGTTTTGGGTAACCTAAATGTCATTTCAAAATTAAATTGCTAACTTTCCTTTTAAATTTCATGTTATTTAATAAATTAAAAATAAAATAGAAAATGGTAAATGCATACCCTTTTCTTGTTTTACAATTTAATTTAATTAAAAATAACAAAATTTAAAAGTTAACAAAAATACCTTATTTCCTCTTTTAAAATTATCATGATTATTTTGATCTTATTCTAATTAAGGTCAAGTTACCAAAAATAAATTAATATTTGACCTTAAAAAAATAAAATAATCAAATTTTAAAGGAAATGAGAAAAGAGGTAAGCAAAACTTGATTTTTCCTATTTTCAAAATCAAATTACACTAATATCTAAAATTAATTTTAAAAATAAAATTAATTTATTTCTGATAATTAGATTTGAAATTTGAAAAACAAAAATCAACATACAAAACTACACAAAAAATCAGAATTTAATTCCATGAAATAGCATGAAAAATCGAAAAAATTGAAAAAAAATGATGAACTGTACGGATGGCATGCCATGCATGCACATCCGCGCGCGTATCTGGGGTGCACGCCGAGGAATCACGGCGCAAGAAGGCTGCTTGCAGCCATTCCGCGCGCGTGATGAGGGTGCTCATCACCCCGATTTTTCTAATTTTCAAAAATTCATAACTAATTCAAATTAAATCGAAATCGAGTTCTGTAAAAAAATAAATTGCTTAGAATTTTCCAAACTATCCAACAAAAATAATTACAGAGACAGAAAAGTAACTATTTTCCCAGAATTCACAAACAACAATCAAACATCAATATGACACACAAAGCAACATGATACCATCCAAAATACAAGCAAATCGTTTTAAGGCCTAATTTCTTTCAAGCAAATCCATTACCATGGCTCTGGTGCCAGTTGTTGGAAGTTATTTTACCAGGAACTTAGATCTACTCACAAGTATGTTGATTTAACAACCTAAATATGAACTTCTAAAACAATAGAAAATTAAACACATAAGAGTATCAGATATCTTACATTGGGTGCAGCGGAATATATGTCTCCTCCCACTCAGATCTCTAACCCTTAATTCCTTTCTGTAGCAGAGTATAATCAAGATCTGAGCCCGATAGTCCTTCTTTGTTGTTTCTGAATTCTACACAGCCTTCCTCACTATGATTGAGGTATTACTTGATGTGTGTGGGCACTACTCTAGCACTTATAGATTTCGAAAGAGTGAAGGAATAGAGAGAGAGAGGGTGGCGGCTCAGAGAGAATTTTCAGAGAGAAAATTCTGTCAGAATAATGTTGTGTATCAGTTGTTGTGAAATCTGAAGTCTTTGCCTTCTATTTATAGAAGACCACCCAGGGCTATGATTGAATTAATTGACATTTATTATTGAAAAAATCAAAGGGAAAAGGGAACTTAAGTTGCCGGCCTAGGCATTGTGGAAGCAAGGCTTGCCACTTTTCCAACTTTCCTTTTCCTACACTGATAGTTTCCTGTTTTGTCAAAAACTGCCAATTCCTTTGTTCAACCACATAAATGTCAAATCTAATTATTTAATAATTAAAAGTAATAATCAAATAATATATTGTCATTTATTTTATTAATAATGAAACTAATTAAAGTTTCCTAATTAATAAATATGCCCTTCAAAATCTCTATTTACTGTTTTGCCCTTAATAAGTGATAAATTCTCAAATAGACGCAGTCTATCTTGAGAATTTTAATTGATTAATTAAAATCAATTAAATGAGTCTTACAAGTAATATTATCTCAACTAGTGGGGGGACCATGGGTCTATATATCCGAGCTTCCAATAAGCAGATCTAGAATTTACCACTTAAATTCACTAACTTATTAATTCTTCGTTGAATCCACACATAGAACTCAGAATTGCACTCTCAGTATATAGAATGCTCTATATGTTCCACCATATAGACACATCATTAGTTATCCATTGTTATAATCCTAATGTGATCAATGATCCTCTATATGGATGATTTACACTGTAAAGGGACTAAATTACCGTAACTCCCTACAATGTATTTTATCCTTAAAACACTTAACCCTGTATAAATGATATTTCAACTAAGTGAAATGAGTACTCAATCATTTATCTCGTTTGGTTAAGCTCGAAGGAAATCACCCTTTGCTTACTATTCGCCAGATAGAAGCTATAGATTCCATATTTATGTTAGCGCTCCCACTCAATCGCACTACCATGTTCCCAAAATGTATGTATTGCCCTGACCAAAAATTGGGCTTAACTAACAAATCAAAGAACACGAATAATGCTCTTGAAATTGAGCCTAACCATATCAGGATTTCGATCATGTGATCTAGGATCAACTTATGATATTGAATTGAATAGATATTTACGGTAAGTTTCAAAATTTATTTCAAAATTCAATATCGGTCCATTCCAATGCATACTCCATGCATCCAACCTGAGCTTTACTTTAACCTATGTTCTGGAAAGAACATAACATTTCTCTAAATGCAAGTAAACTCTGTTGTAGATTGTCATATCAGTAAAATCCAGTGTTCTGATAAATCTAGGAATACTTTATTCACATAGTCATGTTTACTTTCCACTGTGTTGACAACACAATAAACATGATCAAGTATGTGAAAAGGGGTTTGGATGAATTTATAAATCAAATAGACAAACAATTGATTAAGTGAACCAAAACATACACAAATGAATGAAAAATACTTTTGTTACTTTATTGATATTGAATAATGTGGATTACATTGAAATAGAATTTTATTTAGGGCATAAAACCCAACAATAGCAGCCTACCTCAACTCTGGGGAACTCCTAAATAACCCAAATGAAGCTCGGAAAATGAGAAGGAAGGCAGCACGGTATATCATAGTAGAGGGAGTCATGTCAGAAGAGGATTCTCGGTGCCATTGCTCAGATGTGTCACTCAAGACGAAGCTGCACGACTCCTATCTGAAGTTCACGACGGATTTTGTGGAAATCACGTCGCTGGCCAGAGCTTATCCAAGAAAATTCTAAGGCAAGGTTACTTCTGGCCCACGATGATTGAAGATTCGGGAGCCTATGTTAAGAAGTGCGACAAATGCCAGAGATTTTCAAAGATACCAAGAGCTCCACCCAACGAGCTAACACAGATGCAAAGTCTGTGGCCCTTTGCCATTTGGGGAATTGACCTGATCTAGCAATTACCTAAAGGTAAAGGCGGAGTGCAGTACGCAGTGGTAGCAGTTGACTGCTTTACTAAGTGGATTGAAGCCGAAGCACTCGCAACCATTACATCAAAGAAAGTTCAAGACTTTATTGTGAAGAACATCATATGTCGGTTCGGACTACCGTACAAAGTAGTCTCAGACTATGGAAAACAGTTCGACAGTCAATCCTTCACTGATTTCTGTGTGAACCATGGTATCATCAAAAGTTTCTCTGCAGTGGCACATCCTCAAGCAAATGGTCAAGTTGAAGCAGTCAACAAAACCTTGAAGGATACACTAAAGAAGAAACTCAAAGATTCCGAAGGAAATTGGCCAAAAGAGCTCCCTGAAGTTCTATGGTCATATCGTACAATGGAAAAAATAGCAACCGGTTAGACACCATTTGCAATGGCGTACAATTATGAAGCTATGCTGCCCCTTGAACTCGAGCCACCTTCCGATAGAAGATTGACGTACGATCAAGGTACCAATCACATACTCTTTGCAGAATCACTTGATGAAATCGAAGAAAGACGAGCAGCTGCAAACTTAAAGTTGATGACCCATCAACAAAAAGTAGCTCGGTATTTCAACAAACAAGTGAAAGCTCGGAAATTCTTCGTGGGAGATATGGTCCTGAGAAGGGTATTTCTAAACACCAAAGACAGTACGACAGGTGTACTAGGACCTAACTGGGAAGGACCATATCAAGTGGTCGAAGTTCTCGACTCCGGAGCATACAAATTAGGTAAGTATGACGAAAAAAGGCAACTCATTCTAGTACCACGGTACTGGAACGGAGAACATTTAAGAAAATACTACCAATAAAGTACCAGGTCGGGTGACCCCTTTAAGTACTAAATGAACATTTGCTTTTATGTGAATGGCCTTCTGGGCGGACTACGCCCAAAGGTTTCGATAAAAGAAACAAAGTACTCAGGTCGGGTGACCACTTTAAAGTATAGTTTCTTATGTCTGCAATTTGTTTTATTTCATGTTAAGCTACAAGATCAGATTAGATCAAATAGCTCTGATGTAAGTTACTACGGTAACAAATACACTTTTCGATCAATAAATCAATAAAGATAGTATTTCAAAATTCAATTGAGTCGAAAAAATCAGCATGTTATAATTTACCATACAATGCGTACAAAAGGTTTGGTCAAACCCAAAACACCAAACAGATAAGCAATATATTTGTAAAAGACAAGTGACCAAGAGTCATACGTCTGCTCAGTCACTTGGGGGGCACCTATACCTGTACAAAGTATTTGGTAAAAATAAAACAATCACAATTGCATGACAATTATAAACAGAGAATGAAATTCATTAAGGATGAAAAAAGCACGTAATACCGGGATTAAAAGCTGCCCGGTCAACCTCTTGTCCAAAAAATGAAAAATAATTCCAAGTTTAAAGACGGCTTCGCCGGTCATGATGTCTTAGAAAAGGCCCTGAAGCCGAATAAGATATATATATAAAAAGGAGATAAAAAGAGAAATGCTTACACAGCTGGAGTCTCAGGCTCTTGGTTCGGTTCTTCTGGGCCAACTGGAGCAGGAGGATCTATTGTTTGAGCGGGAAGAGCATCAGCAGTGTAACTGGAGGTTGAAGCAGCCGCCTCGGTTCCACCATAAGCAACTTGGGCCGCGCACTACTCAGGATACATGTCCTTAGCATTGCCCAAGTAGTCAAAGTTGGTCCGAGGATTAGCCTTCCAAAAATCAAAGAAGAGCTCGAGACCGGCAGTCGCCAAGGCATTGACCTTCTCCTTCAACCTGTCCACCTCGGCCGAAAGCTCCCCCTCCTTGGCATCCTTTTCCTCCTTCATCCGATGAAGAACTGCTCCAAGAGAAGTCCTCTCATCTTGAAGACTGTTTACCTCAGCAGATAAGATCTCGATGGTCTCCTCAAAACGATCAGCAACCTCGAGATCCTTAGTCAGCACAGTGATTTTCTTCTCAGCGGCAAACATCTTCTTGTTGGCTTCACCAAACTCCAACCGAACAGCTCCGGCTTCCCCCTGGCTTCTTCAACATCCTTCTTGGCCAAGTCTGCCTCTGCCTTCAGGGTGTCGAACAGAGCCGCGTTCTTGGAAGCAATAGACTTAGCCCGGGAGTAAGTGTAGGCCGACTTCAGACCGGCCTGCACAAAAAGAAAAACTTTAGCATATTGACCTAAGTGTGGAAGATTAAAGGGAAGTATCAAAAAAGACTTACCCTGGTGAACTCCTTCAAAACTCCGCCCACTAGCACATCCAAAGAAGAGTCATTGTCAGCAGCAGCCAGTTGCTCACTGACCTCAGGAACCAGCCGGTTCATGTAATGGGCCAGCATCTCCTTGCCTTTTTGGGCCTCTGGAAGCACTGGCAAAGGTGGAGTTGGTGCCCGCACCCGTTCAGGATCACTCCTGACCAGTTCAGACCCAACAGTTGGTGGTCCAGACTCCTTGGACTTAGCAGCTTTGGGGGTAGAGGGGTTTGCAGCAGTCAGCTCCTCGGAAAGATCAATGACCTCCCCGGAAGGCCTCTTTTCCTTTGAAGAGGACCTCTCACCGCCCTTAGACTTCTTGGCTGGAGGAAAGGCGCTAGAGCTTTTGCCCATTTTCTTCCTTAGAGCGTCGAGCATCTACCGAGACATGTCTACACAGAACAAAAACAATATGGTTAGAAGACAGCCATCAGAAACACAAAGCATGAAAGTCAAGAAGCTCAAAAACAAGATAAAGTAGAATGCAAGGTGACTGCCCGAACAAGACTCAGCAGTCCATCATCACTTGACATCGATCTTATCTCAAAAATGACGGCTTTCCCTTTTCCGAACACGGGAGGAGATGGCCGAACAGGTGAAGTGGGCTCCCTTATGCGAATTGCATATTCAACAGGTGTGGGCGAGGTTGGGAGTTTCTTCTTCCTCTTCAGTGGAGTTACCTGCTCTTCCTTAGCTTCATCTTCAGGATTCAAGGGCTCCTGAGCGTATTGCTTGGCCCTTGTACCTCCTTTCAACTTAGCTTCACGCTTCAGTTAAATCAACTCATTCTCTGGATGAGTTCGTTCAGTCTGGCCAGCACCAGCTTTCCTCTTCTTCCATGCCACGGACTTAGGAGTAAAGTCCTCGGGATAGAGCCCGTACCTCACAAAGTTATCCTCGGAGGTCAACTTGATAATCTTCCATTCTTCCCCCGGCAGCCGGGCAAGTTTTTGAGCTCTATCCCTAAGAGTTAGAGTGAGGGGAGGACGGTGATATGTCGGAATCTGCTAGAACCGAGTCCGGGTAATACCATGAAATACTCATCAGCAAAATGCCTTATCTTGCTAATGGCCTTGTCGTCCGTGCCGATCAACCACTTGAAGCCTGGTTGAGAGAAATAGAAGTACCCCGACCTGCCCTGTTTGGGGGTGGACTTCAAATCAAAGAACCAGGAAACTTCGTGAGGAGAAGGAGTACCCCACCCTTGGGAAGCGTAGAGGACAAAGAGGGAAAATAAATGCCCTTAGAAGTAAACTGGGCCGGGCAGAGAGTGAAGAAGTCTGCCACATCCTTCAAGTACTTATGCAAGGGCATCAACGCTCCTTGCTGACCATGGGCTTCCGACCAGGCGCACATCCCCTTGTCAGGGTTTGTGGCACGATTATTGTGGGCGGGAATGTAGCAGTCCAATTCGCGCAGGTATCCGCCCTGGTCAAGAGTTCGAAGGCGCGCCTCCGTAATCTAGGATGGAGGAGTTACCCACCTGGCCCCCAAGGCACCCTGCGTTTTTTGAGGAACCACCGCGACAAGCTCTTCACTGACGTTGTCCACGCCCTCAACCACGACGTCTCCGTCAGCATCGACTGGCTCCCAGCCTCATTGTACTCCCCGTAATTTGGGGGTTCAACCTCTTCCTCTTCCTCAGCCTTGGAGGGACTTCCAGGGCGTACATCGTGTAGCTCCTCGATCTCCTGGACCTGAGAGTCCCCTTATCAATCCTCCTCCATCTGGACGGCCGGATCCTATTCGGCACTGGGCAAAGTGGCGAGCCGAGCCACTTGAGGATCACAGACGCGTGGTTTTCCTTGTACGAGCCATCATTCTATGGCTGGGTACAGGGCTAGAAGAATGTCCTTCACTAGAGGAAGGAGGAGTAGAACAAAGACGAGGATGATCCTCATGCAGAAGTTGAAGCAAATCCTAGTCGATCTGATGTCCTTGTTCCCAAGACTCACCTGAGTTCATCTACAAAAGACAACACACAAGATGAGTTTTTGGCCAGAATATCGAACAATAAACAAGAAAATATGCCAACCAGGAATACTCAACCAATTAAAGAACGACTATGTTCAAAGAAAAGTCAGAACTCAAGAAGTCAAAAAAATTTCTTGAGTTAGGGCAAAAAAGTTCATGAAGCTTAGAATAAGCAAGATGAAAGATAGACGTTATGCACTTCAGAAACAAGAAATATGGCTGTAAACCCGCATCAAGACATGATAAAGAAGAATTGCAAATGTTTCTAAGCCTACGGTTTCCTAAACATTTTTCTACAGCACAGTAGAAGGAGCATTCAAAATGTAAACATGCAAAGATAAGCATAAAGGAAATCAGAAACTTACTTAAGATTCAAATGTCTGGGTTCGAGCAACGTCTATCCAACAAGCAGCTTGTACGAAGGCACTTCAGCGACTTTGAAGCCAAGAAATTTTCTTTTCGCTCTAAAGCTTACTTATCAAAGAAGGGTGATGAAATGAGTTTATGCGCCAATGTTGTGAGTATTTATAGGCAAGTCACGAAAAGAGGTAATTGTCTCAAAGGAACCTCAGACGCCTCAGCTTCCTGCCTTAAAAACGAATATGGGAAGTCAAAAGTAATCGAGTGCAACCGTTAGCTGTGGAGAGAGAAAATCGGATTTCGAAATATTAATTTTTAGAGCATTTATTAGCCGAAAACTGAAGGGACGCCCAGTCAGCCTCACATCGAGTCTCGGACGGTCGTGGTCGACACGTGTCCCCATCCGAAGACAGAATCCGCTCAGATAAAGTCTACACGCAACTTCGGAAGTCCCGTACATACTTGGAGGGAAAATGTTATCCCAATCTTTGCACTCTGACGTGGCATCACGAGAATGGTGACACGTGGAGTCCACTTGGAACATCTGCTCGGGAAGACAGGCCGAGCAGGATGCCTCGCTGGCATATCCGGAGCAAGATATTCAGCGATCCGTGTAGAGCAACCAACACTTAGCAAATTCAGCTTCCGCATCATGAGTCTTCAGCACAATCCCTATAACTCAGGGATCAATTTACGTGGATATGGCATACACACGATCCCACTATCAGTGTATTCAGCCTCAATCCCACAATCCTTGCATTCAGCATTGATCCCACAATCCTTGCATTCAGCATTGATCCCACGATCCTTGCATTCAGCATTGATCCCACTATCCTTGCATTCAGCATTGATCCCACGATCTTTCTATTTATACGCATTGTAACGAGAGAGGAAACTCTTCCTCCTCAAGCTTCCTAGCCCTATAAATAGTGATGCATAGTCACTGGGCAATGGATCGGTCAAAAAGTAGTTGAGATAAGACTATATTATTATCTAAGAATTATATATTTAGAGATACTGTTGTAAGAGCTAATAAGAAAAGAAATCTTTCTCCTCGATCTTAAGTCAATACAAGTAACGAGGATTAGGCTATTACCGAACTGCTCGGGACTGAACCTCTATAAAATCCCTATGTCTTATTATTGCTTTATCATATATCTGTTATTATATATCATTTATCGCTTATAAAATAGACTCATTATCGTTGGCTAAAAGCGAAGTCAACAATTATTTAATTAAATTTTGAAAAATAATTTAAGTTGAAAATTTTAATATTTTAGAACAACTTAAATTAGATATTTTTCAAGTATTTATTTTATTATATTTTAAAATTTTCGAAATTTTATATATTATTATATAATGATTTTAAAAATTAAATATTGAAAATTAAATTAAAGTTGAAAATTAATTTTTTAATTAATTTTGGACCAACTTTAAATTAAGTAATAATGAGCTTTAATCAAGAGATATCCGATCTCCATTGTTGGTCTTACAAAAGTTAAATGTTTTCAATATAACCTCGAGACGCTAGACTTCGTCCCCCTTATGGATGGTTATTCGTTGAAAGCATTTAACACCGTAAGATCTCATTTGATAAATATTTTGTAAGTTTTCGTCTCTATTAGACTCTCCCCTACGGTGACTACTTAGAGAAAAATTTACCAAATATGAAACAATGGTGGAAGCTCATAAAATGAGAATAACCTTGACTCTCGCCTACCCGGACAACGTTGGATTCTCATTTTGATCGAATAAAAGGTTGCTAAAATGGTGTCCATTTTAGATGAGCTGACTACTCTATTCAACTAATGTTATCTTTGACTCTCGCCTACCGAGACATTGTATTTCATTATGTTGGAAACCTTGGAAAATAATAAATATGTTTTGTTTTTGGTATTTTTGCAAATATATCTGCTTACTTGTTATTTTCTGAATGTGTATGAATTTATAGAATCAAATGATTTACTTCTGTTTATTGATATTTGTAGTGTCAAAATGTACAACCCACATCCCAGTCCTCATCTAGAATATGCCTTTAGGAAAGAACTTGAAAGTGTGAAGATGACTCCTGGTCAAAGCATCACTTAACACTTGCTCATGATGAACATAAAATTCCAGAAAGCAGATAAGCTGGGAATTGTTTTATCTGAAGAGCAGAGAGTTCATTGCTCCGACAATCCTACTACTTCAAGCTCAGTTGAGAAGAATAGAGAATGTAATTTCATTTCCTCAAATTATCCTTCTCAACAGGTTGAACCAGCAATAAGAATAATTCAAAAATGGTTAAGTAGTGATGCTTTAGTTTTTAAATCATGTGTTTTAGAGAATGATAAATCCATCTGGATTCTTGATTCTGGATCTACAAACCATGTCAGTTGTTCATTGCAATTGCTTGAAAACTGGAATTATTTGAAATCCGGAGAGTTGAAACTTAAAGTTGGTAATGGCGAAATTGTATCGGTTAGAGCTAGAGGAAAGGCCAAACTCAAGTTTCAAAACCGAATTTTAGAATTAGACAATCTCTTATTCATTCCAAATTTTAGTAGAAACTTGATTTCTGTTTCATGCTTACAATTGCAATAATACAAATTAGATTTTTCGAGTTCTGGTTCTACCATTTCTCGAAATGACATTGAAATTTGTGTTCGGTCTATGGAACATGAGCTTTATGTTCTAAGACCAGAAGAACCATTTGGGCTGAATAACGAACTGATTAAGGTAGCTAAACCTAGAAACCACAAAAAGCAAAAGATCAATAATGATGATGAAACATATCTATGACACTTATGTCTCGGTCATATAGGCTATGATAGACTTCACAGATTAACCAACAGTGGTCCATTGAAAAATGTCACCTTAGGTGAATTACCAGTTTGTGAATCTTGCCTAGAAGGCAAAATGAAAAAACGTTCCTTCTCTGCAAAGGGAGATCGTGCCAAAGAACCATTAGGTATAGTACATTCAGATCTTTGTGCACCACTGAATGTCAAAGCTAGAGGTGGTTATGAGTACTTTGTCACTTTAATTGACGATTACTCTAGAGATGGTCATATTTACCTAATGCATAAGAAATTTGAAACGTTTGAAAAGTTTTAGGAATTTCTAGCATTGACTCAAAACCAATTGGGTAAAACCTTAAAGATCTTGCGAACTGATAGGGGTGGAGAATATATGGATATGCAGTTCAAAGATCATTTAATTGAACTTGGCATTGAATCCCAATTGACTGTCCCTAGCACTCCACAGCAAAATGGAGTTGTAGAAAGAATAAATTGCACGCTTTTCGAAATGGTTAGGTCCATGCTTAGCTACTCAACTCTACCTTCGTCCTTCTGGGGATATGTTATTTAGATGGCAGCCGACATTTTAAATGTTGTTCCATCTAAATCAGTACCTAAGATACCTTTAGAATTATGGAATGGTCGTATACCTAGTTTACGCCATTACAGAATATGGGGGTGCCCTGCTCATGTCTTAAGAAAGAAAGATGGCAAACTTGAAAAGCGAACTGAGGTTTGGATGTTTGTTGGAAATTCTAAGGAGACTAGGGGTGGACTATTTTATAGTCGCAAGGATGACAAAGTGTTCGTTTCCACAAATGCCACTTTCCTTGAAGATGACTATATTAAGAATTTGAAACCAAGAAGCAATGTAGTATTGGAGGAAATGCTTTCAGATATAAGTCCTTCTAATGTTCCGTCCTCTTCTACTCAAGTAGAGGATAATCCCACTTCCTCGGTTGAACCTTTGCAAGTTGATACAACCGAGAGAACTACCACTAAAGTTCCTATTCAGAAGGTCAACGCTCCTCATCGTAGTGGGAGGGTTTCTACTAAACCATCTCGTTATGGCTTGGATGGTGAAATCAATATGGTCGTTGGTGACGGTATTGATGACGACCCATTAACCTATGAACAGACAATGGCAAGTCCCGAACAGAAACAATGGTCAGCCGACATGGATTCAGAAATGGGTTCCATGAAAAAGAACAAAGTCTGGGAATATGTAGACGCACCCGATGACTATCGTCCAATTGGATGTAAGTGGGTCTATAAGAAGAAAAGAGGCGCTGGAGGTGAAGTCAAAACTTTTAAAGCTAGATTGGTCGCCAAGGGTTACACCCAAAGAGAAGGCGTGGACTATGAAGAAACTTTTAGTTCGGTTGCCATGCTCAAATCATTCCGAATTCTTCTCTCCATAGCAGCCGCTTTCGATTATGAAATCTGGCAAATGGATGTCAAGACAACTTTCCTTAATAGAATTCTTGAAGAGACTATCTATATGGAGCAACTAGAAGGCTACATTCTTCCAGGGCAGGAAAAGAAAGTTTGCAAACTCAATAGGTCCATTTATGGACTTAAGCAAGCTTCTCGCTCCTGGAACAAAAGGTTTGATGAAATCATCAAGACCTACGACTTCCTTCAGAATGAAGATGAACCTTGTGTTTATCAACTCAAGGAAAACTAAGTGGTGGTCTTCCTTGTCCTTTATGTTGATGACATTTTGATTATCGGCAAAAATATCAAGAAAATAACTGAAATCAAGAATGGCTTGACACTCAATTCGAAATGAAGTATTTGGGTGAAGCTGCATGTGTTCTCGGTATTCAAATTATCAGAAACCGAAAGAACAAATCCCTTGCTCTCTCTCAAACAACTTACATAGATAAGGTTTTAGAGAGATTCTCAATGACAAACATAAAAGGGGCACAAATGCCTTCTAGATTTGGTGTCCGTCTATTTAAGGAACAGTGTCCCACTGATCCTCAAGAGATAGAGGGCATAAGAAGGGTTCCTTATGCTTTAGAAGTTGTGAGTCTAATGTATGCAATGTTATGCACTAGACCTGACATCTGTTATGCAGTAGGAATTGTGAGCAGGTATCAGACAAATCCAGGACAGGAACATTGGAATGCTGAGTTGGCTGTTGAATTGGTATTTCCAGTCTCTTGCACATCAGGTGCGATTCCATTCAAAGGAGACGTCACACCATCACCCACGGTTGGTGACTGCGTAATTAGTTGTTTAGGATTTGTGGCTGGTGGAACCCCTGCATTTCTTGGATTCTGTAATGCGGGATCCACTGCCGGTGGATTTGCCAGATTGATCACGCCTCTACGAGTTTGTACCACCATCGTGTTTAAGATTAAATTTGAAGTAAAGAGCGAATTTATGATTTTGGCTCTCAATGAAAGCACCAAAATGTTGACCTCGCTTTAGCCAATGACAATGAGTCTTAATCGTAAGCGATAAATGAAATAATTTAGATATAATGTGAAAAGATAAATAAAGAACAAAGAGTTTTTAAAGAGGTTCGGCCTCGAGCAGTTCGGTAATAGCCTACTCCCCTTGATTTGTATTGACTTAAGAACAAAGAATACAGAGATTCTTCTCTTAAAGCTCTTACAACGACATCTCAGAGTATGCTCTCTTAGATAATTTTTGTCGACCCTTTGCCCAGTGAGACTAGATCACTATTTATAGGGCTATGTGCTTGAGGGAAGATTTCCCTTTTGTTTATAATGTCTATAATTGGCAAGATTACACATTACATATATAGAATACACTGATTGAGGGATTTGGACAACTTGCGATATCTCTGTGATACGATCCCAAATTTATAGGGATTGCTTTTGTGCTTCATGATGCAAATGCTGAAGTTGCTAAGTGTTGGCATGCTATTCGAATTGTCCACTACTCGGCTAGGAGGACTTTGTCCGTGAAGGTATATGTGGTGTTCTGCTCGGAACATCTCTTTCGGGCAGATATGTGGAGTTAATCCATGTGTCACCAGCGTGTGATGCCACGTCAGAGTGCAAAAATTAGGATAATAATATATATGTTCTGGACTTAATAGAATTTATACATTAAATATATATCATGAAATAAAGCATGTGAACCATGCAACATAAAATGATTTCTAATCTTTTATTAATTAGTAAATCTAATTATATTAAAATGGGTTTTATTTAGGGCAGAAAAACCCAACAAACTCCCACTTCCACTAATATAAATGGAAAAGTGCATTTCAATTAATCTTAACATCTTGATATCAAGATCAAGTGTAGTATGTAGTATTATCTCTGTAATAGGATTTGAAAAGTTATATTCAATACAAACTTTCTCCACCATTACACTTCCTTAATCACAAAATTCTTGATATTGTGAAATTCCTCTCTATATGCCTACTCCTCTAGGGATACTGGATTCTTTACTTTTTCGCAACTACTTCTGTATTAGTCAGGAAGTAACACTAGTAGTTAATTCAGTATTGGTACAATGCCAAAAACTGTAAAGAGCTTTCCATAGGATGAATAAGTATCCTTCCTGTAACTTTAACATTCAGTCTCACTGGTAGAGTTAGAGACTTCAGATAGGTTTTAACACTTCTCCAAAAATCCCTGCTCCACTCCCAGAGTAATCACCATCTCATCAGTAGACTTTCTAGCAATGACGCAATTCTAGAAACTTTATTTGGTGTAGTCTAAGAGTATTAATATACCACCCTTATCGACTAACATATACTTCCTCTTCTTCATCTTAAGATTCATTTGATTGTCTTCCAATGTTCTTTTCCTGGATTAATCTGATACCTACTCATAACTCCCACTCAACAGTAGGTGTCTGGTCTAATGCATAGCAGGGCATACCTGAGACCTCTCACGGTTGATCCTAAGAAATTCTTTCCTTGGACTTTATCTTTTACGGAATAGTTAAAACTATTCATTAGAGAAATAAAATCTATGTCTAGGATTCAAATACTTCCTATAGATAGCTGTTGACCTCGCTTTTACCCAACGATAAGGAGTCTATTTTATAAGCGATAAATGATTTATAATGACAAATATATGATAAAACAATAAAAAGACACAGGAATTTTATAGAGGTTCAGCCCCGAGCAGTTCAGTAATAGCCTAATCCTCGTTACTTGTATTGACTTAAGATCAAGGAGAAAGATTCCTTTTCTTATAGCTCTTACAACAGTATCTCTGAATATATAATTCTTAGATAATATATTTAGGGTATATTCTTAGCTCAACTGCTTTTTGACTGATATCTTGCCTAGTGCATATGCATCACTATTTATAGGGCTAGTAAGCTTCGGGAGGAAGAGTTTCCCCTCTCGTTACAATGCGTATAAACAGAAAGATCTTGGGATCAATGCTGAATGCAAGGATCATGGGATTGAGGCTAAATACACTGATAGCGGGATCGTGTGTATGCCATATCCACGTAAATTGATCCCTGAGTTATAGGGATTATGTTGATGACTCACGATGCGAAAGTTGAATTCGCTAATTTTTTGGCCATTCTGTGCGGATTACTGAATACTTTGCTCTGGGCATGCCAGTGAGGCATCCTGCTCAGACTGTGCTTCCCAAGCAGATGTTCCAAGTAGACTCCACGTGTCACCATTGATGTGATGCCACATCAGAGTACAAAAATTGGGATAACATTTGCCCCCCAAGTCTGTACAGGACTTCCAAAGTTACGTGTAGACTTTATTCGAGTCGCTTCTACTTTTGGATGGGGACACGCGTCGAGCGCGACTGTCCGAGACTCCATGTGAGGCTGACTGGGCCTCCCTTCGGTTTTCGACTAATAAATTCTCTGACACTTAATATTTTGAAATTTGATTTTCTCTCTCCACGGCTGACGGCTGCACTTGATGGTTTTTGATTTCCCATATTCGCTTTTAAGGATGGAAACTGAGGCGTCTGAGGTTCCTTTGAGACGATTACCTCTTTTCTTGACTTGCCTATAAATACCAAACAACATTGGCACATAAACTCATTTTCATCACCTTTCTTTGCTAAGTAAGCTTCAGAGCGAAAAGAGAGATTCTTGACTTCAAAGTTGCTGAAGCGGCTTCATACAAACTGCTTGTTGGATTAACGTTGCTCGGACCCAGACATCTGACCCTCGAGTAAGTCTCTGCTTTCCTTTATGCTTATCTTTGCATGTGTATATGTCAAATTCACCCTCTACTTTGCTGTAGAAAATTGTTTAGGAAACCCTAGGCCCAGAAACCTCTGCGATTCTTCTTTATCATGTCTTCGTGCGATTTTACGGCCATAACACTTGTTTCTAAACAGTGTAACGTATATCTTTCATCTTGCTTATTCTAAGTTTCGTGAACTTTTTTGCCCTAACTCTAGAAAATTTTTGACTTCTTGAGTTTTGACTTTTCTTCAAACATAATCGTTCTTTAATCTGTTGGGTACTCCTGGTCGGCATATTTGCTTGTTTATCGTTCGATATTCCGACCAAACACTCATCTTGTGCGTTGTCTTTTGTAGATGAACTCATGTGAGTCTTGGGAAAACGGACATCGGATCGACCAGGACCTGCTTCAACTTCTCCACGAGGATCACCTCGTCTTTGTTCTAGTCCACCTTCCTCTAGCGAAGGACATTCTTCAAACCGTGTACCCAGCCATACAATGATGGCTCGTACAAAGAAAATAACGCGTCTGGCTGACGCATCTGACCCTCAAGTGGCTCGGCATGCCGCTTTTCCCAGCGCCAAACAGGATCCAGCCGTCCAGATGGAGGAGGATCATGAAGGGGACGCTGAGGTCCAAGAGACCGAGGGCCAGGACGTAGTGCTGGCAGTTCCTCTGGGGAGGAGGAAGAGTCAGAGGTTGCACCCCCAAACTACGGGGAGTACAACGAGGCTGGGGAGCCAGTCAAAGCTGACGGAGACATCCTAGTTGAGGTCGTGGACTACGTAAGTGAGGAACTTGCTGCGACGGTTCCTCATAGAAGGGAGGGTGCCTTGGGCGCTAGGTGGGTAAGCCCTCCTTCCAAGGTTACTAAGGCGCGCCTTCGGTCTCTCGACTAGGATGGGTTCCTGGGCGACTTGGACTGCTACATTCCCGCCTACAACTATCGTGCCACAAACCTCGAAAAGGGGATGTGTGACTGGTCGGGTGCCCATGGTCAGCAAGGGGCATTGATGCGTTTGCACCAATACTTCAAGAATGTGGTGGACTTCTTCGTCCTCTGCCCAGTGCAGTTCACTCCTAAGGGCATCAAGTATCTGTCTACCCTCTTCGTCCTCTATGCCTCCCAGAAATGGGGTATGCCCTCTCTCCACGAGGTTGCTTGGTACTTTGATTTGAAGTCCACCCCCAAGCAAGGCAGGTCAGGGTACTTCTGTTAGAAATATTTTACCAGGATCTAGATTTACTACCATGTATGTTTCATTAACATCCTAATATGAATTCTAAAATAATGAAATAAACACATAAGGGTTTAAGGAAACCTTACATTGGGTCCAGCGGATTATAATGACTCCTTTCGTTCAGATCTCTAGCCCTTGATTCCTTTCTGTAGCAGAACATAATCAAGATCTGAACCTGGATCTCTTTCTCTCCTTCCTTTGATGCTGATTCTCCTTCTTGTTGATTGGATTCTTCACAATCTTCCACACTATGATTGAGATACCACTTGATGTGTGTGGGCACTACTCTATCACTAGGGTATTTCGAAATTGAAGAGAAGAAAATAGAAGAAGAGGGTGTCGGCTGTGGTATAGAAAAAATGGCTCAGGTTTTTCTCTGAAATGAATAAGATGCATATCATTATTTCCTAAGCCATCACTATCTATTTATAGTAAGCCATCTAGGTTTAGGTTAGAATTATATGGCATTAAAATAATGAAAATATAAATGGTAAAATACTTGCATAGTGGTCGGCCATGATATGGATAATGGGCCTCACTTTGCAATTTTGTCATTTCTGCATCTCATTTTCTCAAAAATATCAATTTTCCAATTCAACCTTTTAAATGCCAATTCTAATTATTTAATAACTAAAAATTAATTATTAAATAATATTGTCATTTAATATATTTATTAATTGGACATATAAAGTCCCTTAATTAATAAATAAAACCCAGAATCTCTTTTCTTCACAATTTTGCCCTTGCTTAGTGAAAATTCATAAAGTAGACATAGTCTAACTTTAGAATTATAATTGATTCATTAAAATCAATTAACTGAGTCTTACAAGCAGTATGTTCTCAACTAGTATGGGGACCATGGGCTTATATAACCGAGCTTCCAATAAGCCAAACCGAATTTACCAAGTAAATTCCCTAACTTATTAATTCCTTATTGAATCCACACTAAGAACTTGGAATTGCACTCTCAATCATATAGAACACTCTATATGTTCCACGATACAGATACGCTATTAATTATCCATTGTTATAATCCTAATTTGATCAATGACCCTCTAATAGATGATCTACATTGAATAGGAACTAAAATACCGTTATACGTTCAATGTATTTTATCCTTAAAACACTTAGCTCCGTATAAATGATATTTTAACGAAGAGAAATGAGATCTCAACCATTTATCTCTGTTTAGCCAAGCTTGAAGGATATCATCGTTTCACTTCTAAATTCCTATAGAAGCTATAGACTCCATATTTATGTTAGCACTCCCACTCAATAATACTATCATGTTCCCAAAATGTACGTATCACCCTGACTGTCAAAAGTAGGCTTAACTAACAAATCAAAGAACATGTATAATACTCTTGAGATCGAACCTAACCATATCAGTATTAACACCATTTGATCTAGGATCAACAGGTGATAGTGAATTGAATAGATATTACGGTAAATTTTAATATATCTAATCAAAGTTCAATATCGGTCCCTTCCGATGTATACTCCATACATCCGATACTGTTAAACTTCGCCAATGCCCTGTAAAGGACATAACATTTATCCAAGGTGTAAGGATACCTATCGCTGATTATCATGTCAGTCTAAATCCAGTGAACTGACAAATCAGGGAATAAGCTTTCGAACATATAATTAAGATTATATTCCACTGTGCTGACAACACTATAATCATTAACAAATTCATATGTTCTGGACTTAAATAGAATTCATACATTATATGCATATAATCATGAAATAAATCATGTGAACCATGCAACATAAAATGTTATTTGTGATCTTTATTAGTAAGTAAATCTGATTATATTGAAATGAGTTTTATTTAGGGCACAAAACCCAACAAACTCCCACTTGCACTAATATAAAACAAAATGTGCATTTCAGATAATCTCAACACCTTGATATACAAATCAAGTGTAGTAGTAGTATACTCCTCGTAATGGGATCTGACAGGTTAAATTAACCACAACCTTTTCTCCACCATTACTCTTCCTTAATCACAAAAACCTTGATAATGTGAAATTCCTCTCTATATGTCTACTCTCTTGGGATACAGGATTCTATACTTTTGGCAACTACTTTTTGGTTAATTAGGAAATAACACTAGTAGTTAAGACAAGTTGGAACGATGCCACAAATGTATAGAACTTTCCTTAGACTGAATAAGTACCTTTCCTGCATCTTTAACATTCAGTCTCTCTCTGGTAGACCTAGAGACTTCAGATAGGTTTTTACACTTCTCCAAAATAACTACTCCACCCCAAGAGTAATCACCATCTTATCAGCAAACTTTCTAGCACAAAGGCAAGTCTTGAAATCTGACGTGGTGTAGTATAAGAGTTTTAAACACACCCTTATCGACTAACATATAGTTCCTCTTCTTAATCTTAAGATTTACTTGATTGTCTTCCAATGTTCCTCTCCTGGATTAATCTGATACTTACTCATTACTCCCACTCAACAACAGGTGTCTGGTCTAAGGCATACTAAAGCATATCTGAGACCTCTCACTATTGATTTAAGGAATTCTTTCATGTCTTTATCTTTTCTGGAATAGTTGAGACTTTTCCTTAGATAAATAAAATCTATGTCTAGAAGTTGAGAAGCTTCTATAGATTGCCATTAAAAAGAAAATGCTTCATCATCTTACCGAAGTAAGCTGCTTGCACTAGAGTAAGTAATTAACCAGGTATACCATGAGCCATAGGTTTAGATAAACTCAAACCTATAATACTAGGAACAGGAAGTTTTGTTAAGTCCATTGAATAGACTTATAAATGAAAATTTCCTTTCATCTCCTTGTAATAGAAAACTTTAGGTTATTCCACATGAATGGTTTTAACCATAGTTCTCTTGGCTTTCTTCTTAGTTTCTTATTTTTGACAATCCATTACTTGTTTAAACTCACAATGGATTTTGATCACTAGTGGCTTCCAAGTCAGAAGAAGGTGAGTTCCTAAAAAGCATCCCACTACGACAAGGTACCGTGAATTATGTCTAAGAAAACTAAATGGTATTAACCTCTTCGGTTGTGTCAAGACAACAGAGGCAGTGGGATCATCATGTAAAGAATAAGATGATAGAACACTTTTGGAATCAAGAAAAAAATATCTCCTTTATTTGCTACTTTATTTTCAGACTTAGTCATTTTCTTAGAAAATTAGTATTTGTTTAAACAAACACTTTCTTATCTATTGACTATGGGATGGTCCACCCCTAATCACTTAGAATAGCTAACAAACATGCAAACCATGGTTATCAGTTCTACCTTTTCTTAAGATTTTGATTAGGTCATCCATGAATCTAGTAATGATTTACACTAAGTACACAACCATTCCATCATTCTGAAATTTTCCTTTCACTAGGGTATTACCTTAGAAGGACTTAGGCAACGACTAGTAACTAATCATCAATATGCAAATCGAATTTCTGGGGAGGTAAGTTTGGATATAAATAAAAAATCAATTTAATGATCTTTGAACTGCATATCTACTAACTATTTCTCCACCCCTATCAGTTAGCAAGATCTTTAACCACTTACCTTAATGGTTTATCACCATTGCTAGAAATTCATGAAATTTTTTCAAACATTTCAAATTTCTTTTGCATAAGGTAAAATCTTGAATGATCGTTTTAAAAATACAAGGAAAACTCATATTCACCCATGAATGTACATCCATCTGCGAATGAGATGAACTTACTTTCAGTGGATATACGCATATTAACTCTTTGCAGAGAATGATCTTGTCAAAACCACTATGAACAAGATACAAATGCCATAGATTTATAAAATATGGTTGTGTCTTTTGATGACTCAGTCTTAGTTACATTAAAGAGTTCTTAGAATAGTGCAAGTGGATCCTGATCACAGAATACTAAACTCATATTCCATATAGTTTGAATCCATTGATAGAAAATGGTTATTAAACACTTGTAAAAGTAAAACTGTTTTGTATTAAAAAAAAATGGAATTCAAAGTTTAAATTGAAAGACTTAAATTTATACCAAATATACATGAGTAATTCTTTCTTGGACCACCACTACTAATTTAACTCTAAGTCTGATTTACCCATACAAGTAGGAGATTTCTAAGATTGAGGATTTATATCAATTCGGGATAGAATTTCAGGAATACAATCAAATGCGTCATTCAATTTTAAGAGAAAATAGAATGACATTATATGATTTATAAACCATTATCCAATGCTATATTATGTAAGCTAATTCAAAAAAGAATAAGCTAAGAGGAATTAGGATAATTTCGTATTTAAATAAGAATCCAACGATGCTTCAATAAGCGAGAGTCAAAGTAATCTTATTTATACAGTCTTCTTGTTTCATATTGTAAATACTAGTCTAAGGTGTCATCAATTGATGAACAGCTAGATGTTGCATTTACAATATTTATCTTTCGAGATCTAACCCTATTATGTTTGTCTAATGGTTGACAATCTATTAGGGATTTGTCCCATTAGAACAACAAACCAAGTTAGATCAACAATGAAGATTCAAAATTAAACTACAATTTAATAACAGAAAATAACATGGTTCAATATAAATTCATACACAATTCAAAAATTATTAAACACATAGCAAGTAGGAATGACAAGTGAAAATACTAAAACATACAATCCTAAATAATTTCCAAGGTCTCCAACAAACTGATATCAGTGTCCCGTCTAGGCGAGAGTCAAAGCTACCATCCATTGAACAGAGTTGTCAGCTCATCTAAAATGATAAGCACTCTAGCAACCTTTTATTCGATCAAGATCAGAATCCAGCGTTGTCCCGTTTAGGCGAGAGTCAAGGCTATTCTATCTTATGAGCTTCCACCATTGTTTCATACTCTTGCAAGTCTTATACAGTCGCCACCAATAGGGTGATCAATACTATATAAAAAACTTACAAAAATACTTATCTTTCGAGATTAAACGGCGCTAACTTGCTAATGAACATTCCTCCATTAAGGAGGATTACTCACTAAAATAATAGCTATGCAAAGCCAACAATGGAGATCGAATATCCTAATAATAATAAAGCTATTTATTTAAAGTGTATTTTCTTCTATTATTTATTTTAATCAATTTATTTTAAATATATATATTTATTTAATTAAAATTTCCAATTTAGAATGAAAAATTGAAAATATAAATTTTAATTTAATATTTATAAATTATACTTAGATGGATATGAAAATTACATGAATTATTTCCATCTTAGTAATAATTTCCAATAAATATTTAGAAAAAAAATTCAATTTAAGTTGTTTCAAATTTAATTTAATTAATTTACAACTCAAATTTAATTTTCTATAAATGTATATTGCATTTCAAAAAATTGAAGTATATATAAGAATAAAATTTTCGAAAATGCTTGTTAAAATAAAATAAAAATAAATCCTGGAAAAAATTATTCTAATTTTATGTTGGCCCAAAATTAATTAATAAAATTAATTTACAACAAAAAAAAAATATAATTTTCCTATTTAATTAAATATTAAAGAAAAATTTCAAATATTTAAGTATCATGATGAATATAAACTTAAATATTAATTTTCTATTTAATTAAATATACTAGAAAAATACTTCAAGCAAAAGAGGTAATAACTATCTAGACTTTCATTGACTAATTAATTTATTTTCTAATAATAATATATTTTAGTTCATTTATTTTAATTAATCATTAAATGAAAAAATCATTGATTTAAGTTGGTCCAAAATTAAAATAAATAATTTTCAACTTTAATCTATTTTTCAAATAAAATTCAAAATTTCTGCATTTAAGAAATGTAATTTCGAAATTGTGGGAAAAAGATTAATAAAATAAAATAAAATATATTTTGAAAAATTATTCAAATTTAAGTTATTCTGAAATAAGATTCCAAACTTAAAATAAGTTTTAATTTTTAATTAAATAACATGAAAATAAAAATATTTAAGTATGATGATGAAAATCATCTTAAATATTTAAATTTTAATTTAATTTAATGTATTAAATTCAAGAAATAAATAATTAAGTATAGATGAGACTTAATTATTAATTCTAGTTTAATACTAGGAAAAATATACTTAACTTAGATTGTACAAAAATTAATTATTAAACAATTAATTTTACAATCTATGATATTTTCCTAATTAAATATTAGAAAATATAATTAGTACTATAAAACTATATAGAATATATTTCAATAACTAAGTGTTTTTCTAAAATTTGAAAAAATATCTAATTTAAGTTGTTATAGAAAAAATCTAAAAATTCAACTTAAATATTTTTGAAATAAAATTTAATTAAATATCAAAATTAAATTGTAACCACTTAATTTGAAAAATATTCCATTTAAAGTTGATGTATATTAAGAAAAACTTAAAAAAAAAATCTTAAGAATCTGTAATAACTAATTCCTAGAATTCCTCAACTTAATTTTGAAATTCAAAAGATATTCAAATTTAAGTTGATAAATAAAATTAGTTAGAAATAACTAATTTACAACTTAAATAGGAATATTTAATGAAATAATTAAAATAAGCTTCAGAAAGAATCTAGTTAGTTATAATTCTATATTTAATTAAATAAAAGAAAAATACAATAGTTTATCTAGAAATTAATTTCATTAAACTAAGTGTGTTTTTCTTAAATTAATTTTAAAAAAAATTGAAATTAATTATGTTGCTAATCAATTTTATTAGGTTAAACTAATTTAATTAACCTAGCATAGTTATCCAAATCAGGCAAATGGGCCTTCACAATTAGGGTAGTTCATGTGAGGGGGAGCTGGGTTCAGTATGTCGTACCCACTTCTATTGCCCCCCAACTCTCACACAAGGCCCAAAATAGAGGAATTTAACCTTAAAATGAACAACTGTTATTAATTGAATAAGCCCAAAAAGTAAATGGGCCTAAATAAAATCTATCATGGTGTGACATTTTATTTAGCAACAACCTATATGAATCTAAACATAAAGTAAACATATAGGCTCACACAGGCACACAGATTTGGATGGATCCTATCATGTTACTAGGTCATACACAGATGAAAGAAGAATGTAAAATTTACCTGTTACAAATTATTTACTTGACCTATTGACAATTGAAACATGGGTTAAAATCAGATCATTGGATTTGTCAACAAGTTAACCATGGAAATTTAGATCAAGCAATAATAGGTTTTAGAAAACTTACAAACAAGCTAAAACACATACTCTTGCAACAAGTTGAATTTGGATAGTTGGATGTAGGATTTATTTAATTTTAAATTAATTAATAAAAAAAATTTCAAAAATAATATTTAAATAAAAAAATATTTTCGGTTTTAAAATAAAATAAATTAAAATTTAAAATTAAACCTACAATTTTAAAAAATTAGGTTTCAACTAACCTAAATATCATTTCAAAAATTTGCTAACCACCTTTTAAATTTTCATGTTATTTTATAAATTAAATATTCAATAAAATAGAATGATAATAAATATCTTTCTGATTTTATAATTTAATTCAAAAAAAATAACAAAATTTAAAAGTTAGCAAAAATATCTTATTTCTATTTAAAATATCATGATTATAGTAATCTTATTTTAAATTTAAATAAAGTCAAATAATTTAAAAATAGAATAATTTAAAAAAAGATTTAATATCTCACCTTAAATTTAAAAAATAAGATAAAATAATCAAATTTTAAAAATAAGATAGATAATTAAGCCAAAAATTAGATATTTACCTATTTTCAACTTTAAATTACACTAATATCATAAATTAATTTTTTTAAAAAAAAAATTAATTCTGATAATTAGAATTGAAATAGGAATAGTAAATATCTAAATACAAAACTACACAAAAAATCGGAAGTTAATTCCATGAAAAAGCATGACCGAGTGGACACGGTGCAGGAGGCTGCAAGCAACCTCTCCGCGTGCGCCCAGGTGGTCTTCAGACATCCCAACACGTCCAGACCGAGGTTTCTCGGTCATGTGCTTGTCTGAGCGCGTGTAGCCGAGAAAAAAAGGGCCATCAGCGCGCGTGAAAGGGGTGATCACACCCTGATTTTTTCCGATTTTCAAAAATTCATAACTAATTCAAATAAAATAGAAATTGAGTTCTGTAAAAAAGTAAATTGCTTAATTTTTTCCAAACTATCCAATAAAAATAATTCCAGAAACGAAAATTCAATTATTTTTCATAAAATTTCACAAGCATCAATCAATCATCATATAACACACAATCAACATGAAACCACCCAAATCAACACATATCATCGTTTTAATTCATATTTCATGAAAGTGAATCATTACCATGGCTCTGATACCAGTTGTTGGAAATATTTTACCAGGATCTAGATTTACTAATATGAATTCTAAAACAATGAAATAAACACATAAGGGTTTAAGGAAACCTTACATTGGGTGCAGCGGAATATAATGCCTCCTTCAGTTCAAATCTCTAGCCCTTGATTCCTTTCTATAGCAGAACATAATCAAGATCTGAACCTGGATCTCTTTCTCTCCTTCCTTTGATGCTAATTCTCCTTCTTGTTGATTGGATTCTTCACAATCTTCCACACTATGATTGAGATACAACTTGATGTGTGTGGGCATGTAAAGCCCGCTTAGTTAATTTGGAAATTAGCAGTTATTTATGTTAATCAGGAAATTATTTATAGCTATTTAAATAATTTATCATGGATATTTATGGAATTCAGATATGCATATTTATGTCATCAGCAGTTTTTATATTTCGCATTTCCGGTGTCCGGTATTTTGGAACGCGGCGTTTGGCTCAGTAGAAATCACAACTTAGTATGTTAGATTTTGGGGACGGGTTTTAGACATTGGGAATGTCGGGAATGGCCGGGAATTTAGAATGTCCCAAAAATACCCCTTTAGTATGGTTTTAGTGATTTTATGGTGGAGGGGCAAAATGGTCTTTTTGCCCCATTAGTGTTTGTTTTATGTGATTTATTAAATGGAAAATTAGGTATTTATTTTATTAAATTTTGGCTGAAATGAGTTAATTAAATGGTTTTATTAGGTTGGTATTAAATGACTTTCTTTTATTTTACAACACTTAGAAAAAAAATTCCAAAAAAGTTTCAAACTCTCTCTTTCTTTCTCTTCCATTTTCGGCCAGCCTTGAGCAGCTAGGAGAAGGTGTTTTTCCTTTGATTTTGGCTAGTTATTCTTCATCCTTTAAGGTCTATTGCAACTAGGTTGGTTCATGTCTCTTTCCCTCTTTAAATTCTTGAAGAAAATGTGTGTAAATGTGAATTGCATGTTGGATTTTTTATGTTGTTGTTGCTGCTGTAATCTAGTGATTATTTTGTGTTTAAGCATGATGAGTTTAGGGTTGTTTTGATGCTTGATTACTAGGTTGAGCATGCTAGAAGTGAATATGTGAAATTATGTAATTTTGAGAGAAAATGCCATGAATTGTTTCTGTGAATTGCTGGATGTTGGATGTTGCTTTGTTTTCAGAGGCTATATTATGCTAGTTTAGGTTGATTTTAGCTGGTTTGCATGCTTGTTTTGTGGTTTTGCTCAAGCTTGAGTTTGGAACTCAAAGCTTGAGCTCCAATGGCAAAATTTGTGTATGTGGTTTCTGGGTAGGTTTGATGCCTTGGAAATGTTTATTAGGACCTCTGTAGGAGGTCTGGAAAGTTTGGGACCATTTGGGTTCGAAATGGTCAAGATTTGGGAATTTTTTGGTTGCCGTTTCATGGAGGAACCGGGATTCGGTTGAGCATCCCATTCGATGGGGTTCGTAATTTTCCCAGAACCTAATTCGGTTCGGCAACCTGGACTTCCGGATGGGGGATTTTTCGTAACCTAGTTTTCTCTCGTTTTTGGGTTTTTGGGGGTATTGCCATGCTATTTATCGATAGGGAAACTTTTAGTTTCGAGTTTAAGTCCCCCGGGAAGTGATTTAGCGTATCACTTATAGCGTTGTGGTTTTTATGGTTTAGGAGCCGATCCGCCGTTCGCCTTCGGGCCTACGACTTGACGCACACTAAATCGAATCCGGGTAAGATTAGTATAACAGTATGCATATGTAGTTTACATGTTTAGCGTGCATGTAGGAAGCTGTTAGATTACATTAGATATGTATTTAGGCTTCGAACCACCCAACCCCGTCACGTCGGTACAGGGCCGGAGTATGACCAAGCACCGAGTATGACCGGCTCGACCGATCAGCCGACATCGGTTGGTGGTTTAGTGCTATTGACCTATCCGTCGGTACGATAGGCCGGAGTATGACCGAAACGGCCGGAGTATGACCGGCTCGACCGATCGGGAGGATACTTGTCAATAGTACCGTCCCCCGAACGTTCAAAACTCGCACTATGTTGGACATGGCAAGAAGGCTCGCACCATGTTGGACATGGCAAGAATGACTCGGTATCGTGTTGGACACGGCGAGCCGCCTTTATGTATGATATTATTATGCTTTTCTTGCGAGTCCGTCGACTCACGGTTTACGTTGCATGTGTAGGTAAAGGCAAGGCGCTGATGGGACCAAGTGAGCGAGCTTATGGGATTGTACATGTCGGGGCGGTTAGGCTGGAGCGTACGATCCCTCGGGACGAAGATTTGGCCGAGATTTTGTAATTGTCGTTAGACGACTTTATTTTGATGTAAAAGTTGAACAAAGGAAAACGTTTGTAAATATTTTTATAAATCTAGATCCCGAGACTTTTTGGTAAAATGGTTTATAAGTTTAATGAAAAAGCAAAATTTTAATTAATCACGTTTTTCCATAAACCTCGTCGATTAGCAACGAGCCGCACAAGACGTTTAAAAATCACGTAATACGCCTAAATTAGTTAGGGTGTTACAATTTGGTATCGTAGCCGCGTGTTGTCTTCCGAAGATCGTCACGACATGTACAAATACTCATCGCAGCTTAGCTCGGTTCACGGTTCCGCAAGCCTTTATTGCTTTAGTAGTTTATTTTTTTCAAGCTTATGAAAAAGAAAAGCCTCGTTAGGAAGCATGTTAGTAGCCCGATAGTAGAATAGGCGCATGTTTCATTTCTAATTTCCAAATTAAGCGCATTAGTAAGCTCGCCACGAATACGACTCGATATGCCAACTCTTGGTTTCGCAGCTGGTTCTAGCTAGATGGACGCCGGGCGACCACGAGGAGTCGAGCAACTCGGTGGGGTCGAATCGGGGAGAGGGAGCTCCTGCTTTCCCCCACCCTGCTAGGGGCCGAGGCGAGAGGTCCCCGAGGCAGGCTCGTGGCCTCGGGGTGATGAGAACCCACCACAGGGCCGCCTGTGCTCCCCCTGCCCGATCGTGGAGCCCCGAATCGGGAGTTACGGTTTGCGGAGATGCAAGCCGGGATCGAAGAGCAAGACCTCGAGATCTCGCAGGTTGAGACAGCGAGGTGCTCCCGCAGCTCCAAAGGCGCAGGTTCCAGCGGCACCTGCCCCGCCGCCTGTGCCGAGATGGTAGTGGCGGCCCACGGATTGGAACCTTTATATGAGCGGTTCCGAAGCAAGCACCTCCGTATTCCCGGGAGGTCCGCATGTGTCGAAAGCCGAGCAAGGCTTACGGTGATCACCCGAATCTTGAACTTTATGGGTGTCACCGCAACGACAGTGGTGGTGTGCGCCACATTTCGGGCCTAGGGGAGGATGCCCCGGTATGGTGGGACATGGTGTCTCGGATTCACGATGTCACCACCATGACTTGGGAGAGGTTCCAGAACTTTTCAACGCGAAGTACTACAATGAGGCGGTTAGAAGCGCCAAGAGAAAGGAATTGCTCACCCGACTCGGCGGGAGAACATGAGTGTCACCGAGTATACTACTCGGCCTTGACCGGTTGGCGAGGTTAGCCTCGGAATTGTGCCGACCGACTTCGGCGTAAAGGAGAAGTATCTCGGACCCGGTTGAATCCCAAGATCGTGCATGACCCGATGATTACCACCGACGACGACGGCACCACCTACGCTCGCATGGTGGAGAAGGCAACCGCGAGCCGAGGGGCGCAAAGGATGTATGTCGATTCGGCCCGGTACTCGGCCGGTATGGCGGAGCTCCTACCCCTCCGCATCAGATTTAGCAAGGGGGAGTAGTGGTTCGGCCATTGATCGAGGAAGAGGGCACCCATCGCCCGGCGCTCGAGTCGAACAAGAGGTTCCGGGGAACCCGGAATCGGCAGGAGTCGTCCCGGTGGTAATGAGACTCGCTTCTCCTATCCCGAGTGCCCTATCCGCAAGAGGCATCATCGGGGAGAGTGCAAGGGCAGGATGCTTTCATTGTGGCATGCCCGGCACTTCAAGAGGAATGTCCCCAGGCCCGCCGCCGCGTAGGCACCGAGAGCTCCAAGCCGATACCCACTCCAGCCGTGGTATTCGCCATCACGCAGCCGATGCATGCCGGCCCATCGGTTACAGCGTCGGATTCTTATTAACGACTCGTTTTATTCAAGATCGTTTGATTACGGGGCTACACGTTCTTATGTGGCGGCCGCAGTCTTTAGTAAGTTGGGTAGACCCTTTGATAGATATGAGTCGGGGTTTGGAACCCCGTTACACTGGCGGAGAATTGGTTATCTCCAATAGGTGGATTAGGTCTATGCCGATCGGGATAGACGGTAGAGAGTTGAGCGCCGATCCGATGAGATGAGCTTAGTCGAATTTGATATTATTTTAGGAATGGATTTCCTATCTAAATATTCGGCGAGCATTGATTGCAAGAGGAAGATGGTGGTCTTCCAACCGTAAAGTGAAGAACCGTTCGTATTTGTGGGTTCTGCCTTCGGGGATCTCGGATCCGTGATCTCGGGCCATGTCGGCCGAGAGAGTTATTGCACGGTGGGTGCTTAGGGTTTCTGGCCGTGGTGGTGGACACCACTCGGCCAGACACCGTTCGGCCAGAGGACATCAGAGTAGTTCGGGAATTTTTGGACGTTTTTCCCGAAGAACTTCCAGGGTTACCACCTCATCGGGAGATTGACTTTGTGATTGACTTGGCACTGGGTGGATCCGGTTTCTAAAGCCCCGTATAGGATGGCTCCAGCCTGAACTTAAGGAATTGAAGATTCGACTCCTGTGGGTTGCTTGACATAGGGTTCATTCGGCCCAGTGTGTCACCTTGGGGAGCCCCGGTTTTGTTCGTGAAGAAAAAGGATGGATCTATGAGGATGTGCATCGACTACAGAGAGTTGAACAAGCTGACGGTGAAGAATAAATATCCATTACCTAGGATCGATGACTTGTTCGATCAGCTTCGTGGAAGACGGTCTTTTCTAAGATTGACCTCCGTTCGGGTTATCATCAGCTGAGGATCCGAGAGGAGGACATTCCAAAGACGGCTTTCCGCACTAGGTATGGACACTACGAGTTCCTGGTTATGTCATTCGGACTAACCAATGCTCCCGCGGCATTCATGGACTCCGATGAATAGAGTATTCAAGGATTTCCTCGATATCTCGTGTAATTGTGTTTATCGACGACATCCTCGTGTACTCTCGGCCGAAGAGGAGCATGAGTTACATCTTCAGATGGTACTGCAACGACTTCGAGAACATAGACTCTACGCCAAGTTCAAGAAATGTGAGTTCTGGTTGTCTCAGGTGTCCTTCCTAGGGCACATTGTGAGTAAAGATGGGATCAAGGTGGATCCCGGGAAGATTGAATCCGTCGTGATTGGCCGAGACCGAAGATGACGGAGATCGAGATCGGCTTCTTGGGGTTAGCCGGTACTACCGTAGGTTCGTGGAGGGGTTCTCCAAAATTTCAATGCCCCTAACCGAGCTTACAAAGAAGAATCAGCGATTTATCTCGTCAGATAAATGCGAAGCTAGTTTTCAGGAGCTGAAACAGAGGTTGATTACTGCTCCGGTACTAGCTTTGCCTTCGGACGAGGAGAAGTTCGTGGTCTATTGTGACGCATCCAAACAGTTTGGGGTGCGTATTGATGCAAGCCGACGGGTTATCGCTACGCCTCCCGTCGCTAAAGGATTATGAACAGCGATACCCGACTCATGATTTAGAATTGGCGCGTGGTTTTTGCACTGAAGATTTGGCGGCATTACTTGTATGGTGAGAAGTGCGAGATCTATACCGACCATAAAAGTCTCAAGTATTTCTTTACTCAGAAAGATTTGAACATGAGACAAAGGCGTTGGTTGGAGTTAGTGAAGGATTATGATTGCGAGATCCTCTATCATCCCGGAAAAGCCAATGTAGTGGCCGATGCCCTGAGTAGAAAGGGTCCCTGCGTATAGCTAGCATGGTTCGCATCTCACCTCGCCCTAGCGAGAGGATATGGTCGGTGTCCAAAGCATTGAGTTTGTGGTAGGACGGCTACACAACTTAACGCCGTAATGATCCTGTTAGAAAGAATAAAAGTTGCTCAGACGACAGATCGGAGTTAGTGAAGATCCGAGATGAGGTATTGGCTGGTCAAGCCAAAGACTTTTCAGTGTCAGATAGTGGAGTGCTTTTGTATAAAGCCAGGGTTTGTGTCCCGAACAAAGGTGGACTTGAGAAACGAGATCTTCGAGGAGGCTCATTCTACTCCATATTCTCTACATCCCGCACCACCAAGATGTACCAAGATTTGAAACCGTACTTCGGTGGAGCGGTATGAAGAAGAATTTGGTAGAATTCGTTTCGAGATGCCTCACGTGTCGCTGCATCAAGGCTGAACATCGAGACCAACAGGCTGTTGCGGCCTCTAACCCTACCGTAGTGGAAATGGGAGGATATTACGATGGATTTTGTGGTCGGGTTACCTAGGACCACGGGTATGTATGATTCCATCTGGGTAGTGGTGGACCGATTTACGAAATCTGCTCATTTTCCGCCGGTCGAACAACATTTTCGTGGATCGGGCTTGGCGAACCGTACGTCGTGGAAATAGTGAGACTTCACGAGTGGTACCGAAGTCTATTGTTTCTGACAGGATCCGAAATTCACCTCCAAATTTTGGCGTAGTTTGCAACTCGGGCAATGGGTACGAAGCTAAAATTTAGTACAGCATTTCATCCTCAGACAGATGGTCAGTCCGAAAGGACAATTCAGATATTGGAGGATATGCTGAGAGCCTGTGTTATGGACTTTGAGGGTTCATGGAATAAATACCTACCGTTAATAGAGTTTTCATACAACAACAGCTATCGCAGTACGATAGGATGGCACCACTATGAACCTGTTGTACGGTAGGAAGTGCGGATCCCCTATCCACTCGGGATGAGACAGGAGAGGAAATGCCTAGGTCCGAGTCGGCCACGGACCAATGAGGCAATAGAGAAGATTAAAGCGAATGCTTGCCTCCCAGAAAGGCAGACGGAAGAGTTACGCGTATCCGAAACGTAGGGATGTTGAGTTCCGAGTGGGGGACCATGTGTTTTTACGAGTATCTCCGATGAAGGGGATTAAACGTTTCGGGAAAAGAGGCAAGTTATGCCCTAGATTCACAGACCTTTCGAGATTCTCGAGAAGATAGGTCAAGTGGCATATCTGCTAGCATTGCCTCCAAGACATTATCAAGAAGGCACAACGTATTTCATGTCTCAATGTTGAGAAAATACGTTTCGTACCCCTCTCATATAATCGATTATGAGAGCCTTCGCCTTCGATCGGTATATGTCCTATGAGGAACAAAGCCCGGTGCATCCCGGATGAAAGGATAAAGTCCTTCGGAATAAGACCATAGCGTTGGTCAAGGTTCTGCGAGAAACAGTAAGGTGGAAGAAGCCACCCGGGAGCTAGAATCGGATATGCGAGCTCAATATCCGAGTTATTCAAAGTTAGATTTCGGGGACGAAATCCTTTTAAGGGGGGGATAGTTGTCAAGCCCGCTTAGTTAATTTGGAAATTAGCAACGTTATTTATGTTAATCAAAGAAATTATTTATAGCTATTTAAATAATTTATCATGGATATTTATGGAATTCGTATATGCATATTTATGTCATCGGCAGCTTTTATATTTCGCATTTCCGTGTCCGTATTTTGGAACGCGCGTTTGGCTCGCAGAAATCACAACTTAGTATGTTAGATTTTGGGGACGGGTTTTAGACATTGGGAATGTCGGGAATGGCTCGGAATTTAGAATGTCCCAAAAATACCCCTTTAGTATGGTTTTAGTGATTTTATGGTGGAGGGGCAAAATGGTCTTTTTGCCCCATTAGTGTTTGTTTTATGTGATTTATTAAATGGAAAATTAGGTATTTATTTTATTAAATTTTGGCTGAAATGAGTTAATTAAATGGTTTTATTAGGTTGGTATTAAATGACTTTCTTTTATTTTACAACACTTAGAAAAAAAATTCCAAAAAAGTTTCAAACTCTCTCTTTCTTTCTCTTCCATTTTCGGCCAGCCTTGAGCAGCTAGGAGAAGGTGTTTTTCCTTTGATTTTGGCTAGTTATTCTTCATCCTTTAAGGTCTATTGCAACTAGGTTGGTTCATGTCTCTTTCCCTCTTTAAATTCTTGAAGAAAATGTGTGTAAATGTGAATTGCATGTTGGATTTTTTATGTTGTTGTTGCTGCTGTAATCTAGTGATTATTTTGTGTTTAAGCATGATGAGTTTAGGGTTGTTTTGATGCTTGATTACTAGGTTGAGCATGCTAGAAGTGAATATGTGAAATTATGTAATTTTGAGAGAAAATGCCATGAATTGTTTCTGTGAATTGCTGGATGTTGTTGTTTGTTTTCAGAGGCTATATTATGCTAGTTTAGGTTGATTTTAGCTGGTTTGCATGCTTGTTTTGTGGTTTTGCTCAAGCTTGAGTTTGGAACTCAAAGCTTGAGCTCCAATGGCAAAATTTGTGTATGTGGTTTCTGGGTAGGTTTGATGCCTTGGAAATGTTTATTAGGACCTATGTAGGAGGTCTGGAAAGTTTGGGACCATTTGGGTTCGAAATGGTCAAGATTTGGGAATTTTTGGTTCTTGCTCGCGAGGAACCTTCGGCTGAGCATCCCATTTCCGGATGGGGTTCAGAATTTTCTAACCGGAATTCCGGTTGGGCAACCGACTTCCTGATGGGGGATTTTTCAACCCTAGTTTTCCTCGTTTTTGGGTTTTGTGGTATTGCCATGCTATTTATCGATAGGAAACTTTTAGTTTCGAGTTTAAGTCCCCGGGAAGTGATTTAGCGTATCACTTATAGCGTTGTGGTTTTTATGGTTTAGGAGCCAGTAATCCGCCGTTCGGGCCTTCAGTTCCAACAGTTGACCTAAGACACTCGAAATCTAATCCGTGAAGATTAGTATAACAAGATGCATATGTAGTTTACATGTTTAGCGTGCATGTAGAAGCCCGTTAGATTACATTAGATATGTATTTAGGCTTCGAACCACCCAACCCCGTCACGTCTGGTTGCCGGAGTATGACCAAGCAGCCGAGTATGACCGGTTCGACCGATCAGGCTGACACTGGTTGGTGGTTTAGTGCTATTGACCTATCCCGTCGGCATGTGCCGGAGTATGACCAAGAATGTGAGTATGACCGGTTCGACCGATCAGGAGGATACTTGTCAATAGTACCGTCCCCTGAACGTTCAAAACTCAGTACCATGTTGGACATGGCAAGAGTGCTCGCACCATGTTGGACATGGCGATGGCGGACTCGGCATCGTGTTGGACACGGCAGTCAGTTTTATGTATGATATTATTATGCTTTTCTTACTGAGTCTGTCGACTCACAGTTTACGTTGCATGTGTAGGTAAAGGCAAGGCGATTCTTGATGGACCGTGAGCGAGCTTATGGGATTGTACATGCTCGGGGCTGTTGGGCTCGAGCGTACGATCCTCGGGACAGCACGGCTGAGATTTTGTAATTGTCGTTAGACGACTTTATTTTGATGTAAAAGTTGAACAGTGAAAACGTTTGTAAATATTTTTATAAATCGGGATCCCGAGACTTTTTGGTAAAATGGTTTATAAGTTTAATGAAAAAGCAAAATTTTAATTAATCACGTTTTTCCATAAACCTCGTTGATTAGCAACGAGCTGCACAGTACGTTTAAAAATCACGTAATACGCCTAAATTAGTTAGGGTGTTACAGGGCACTACTCTATCACTAGGGTATTTCGAAATTGAAGAGAAGAAAAGAGAAGAAGAGGGTGGCGGCTATGGTATAGAAAAAATGGCTCAAGTTTTTCTCTGAAAGGAATAAGATGCATATCATTATTTCCTAAGCCATCACTATCTATTTATAGTAAGCCATCTAGGTTTAGGTTAGAATTATATGACATTAAAATAATGAAAATATAAATGGTAAAATACTTGCATAGTGGCCGGCCATGATATGGATAAGGGGCCTCACTTTGCAATTTTGTCATTTTGTCATTTCTGCATCTCATTTTCTCAAAAACGCCAATTTTCGAGTTCAACCATTTAAATGTCAATTCTAATTATTAAATAACTAAAAATTAATTATTAAATAATATTGTCATTTAATATATTTATTAATTGGACATATAAAGTCCCTTAATTAATAAATAAAACCCAGAATCTCTTTTCTTAACCATTTTGCCCTTGCTTAGTGAAAATTCATAAAGTAGACATAGTCTAGCTTTAGAATTATAATTGATTAATTAAAATCAATTAACTGAGTCTTACAAGCAGTATGGTCTCAACTAGTATGGGGACCATGGGCCTATATAACCGAGCTTCCAATAAGCTGAACTGTATTTACCAAGTAAATTCCCTAACTTATTAATTCCTTATTGAATCCACACTTAGAACTTGGTATTGCACTCTCAGTCATATAGAACGCTCTATATGTTCCACGATATAGATACGCTATTAATTATCCATTTTTATAATCCTAATTTTATCAATGACCCTCTAATAGATCATCTACATTGAATAGGAACTAAAATACCGTTACACCTTCAATGTATTTTATAGTTAAAACACTTAGCTCCGTATAAATGATATTTCAGCGAAGTGAAATGAGATCTCAACCATTTATCTCTGTTTAGCCAAGCTCGAAGGATATCATCGTTTCACTTCTAAATTCTTAAAGAAGTTATAGACTCCATATTTATGTTAGCGCTCCCACTCAATTATACTATCATGTTCCCAAAATGTACGTATCACCCTGACTGTCAAAAGTAGGCTTAACTAACAAATCAAAGAACATGTATAATAATCTTGAGATCGAACCTAACCATATCACGATTAAGATCATTTGATCTAGGATCAATAGGTGATATTGAATTGAATAGATATTACGGTAAATTTTAATATATCTAATCAAAGTTCAATATCGGTCCCTTCCTATGTATACTCCATACATCCGATACTGGTAAACTTTGCCAATGCCCTAGAAAGGACATAACACTTATCCAAGGTTTAAGGATACCTATCGCTGATTATCATGTGAGTGTAAATCTAGTGAACTGACAAATCAGGGAATAAACTTTCGAACATATAATTAAGATTATATTCCACTGTGCTGACAACACTATAATCATTAACAAATTCGTATGTTCTGGACTTAAATAGAATTCATACATTATATGCATATAATCATGAAATAAATCATGTGAATTATGCAACATAAAAATGTTATTTGTGATCTTTATTAGTAAGTAAATCTGATTATATTGAAATGTTAGAAATTATTTTACCAGGATCTTAGATCTACTCACAAGTATGTTGATTAACACCCTAAATATGAACTTTCTAAAACGATGAAATAAAAACATATAAAGTTTAGTAAACCTTACATTGGGTGCAGCGGAATAATATGACTCCTCTCGTTCAGATATCTAGCCCTTGATTCCTTTCTGTAGTAGAGCATTATCAATATCTGAACCTGGATCTCTTTCTCTGATTCTTTATTGGTGAAACTCCTTCTTGCTGAAAGTCTTTCTTCACGATCTTCCTCACTATGATTGAGGTATCACTTGCTGTGTGTGGGAACTACTCTAACACTAAGTATTTCGAAATTCAAGAGGAAGAAGAGAGAGAGGGAGTGGTCGGCCAAAGATAGGGAGAGAGAGAGGCTCAGTTTTACTAAATGAAAAAGCAGAAAATTTAAGTGTAATTTTCCTGAAGCCTTCACTATCTATTTATAGCATTCCACTAGGGTTAGGTTTGAATAATTTGGCATTAAAATAATGAAAATATCAGAGGGAAAACCCTACAAAAGTGGCCGGCCATGCAAACTGGATTTGGGCCTCACTTTTTGCAATTTTTGCAGTTTTATCTTTCTACATCTAATTTTTTCAAAAACGCCAATTTTCTAATTCAACCATTTAAACGCCAATTCTAACTAATTAATAACTATAAATAATTATTAAATAATATTGTCATTTATCATATTTATTAATTGAACCATACAAAGTATCATAATTAACAAATATGCCCCTAAAATTCTTTCTTTACAATTTCGCCCTTACTTAGTGAAAAATTCACAAATAGACATAGTCTAATTTGAGAATTATTATTGATTACTCAAAACCAATTATATGAGTCTTACAAGCAATATTATCTCAACTAGTGCGGGGACCATGGGTCTATATAACCGAGCTTGCAATAAGCAGATCAAGAATTTATCACCTAAATTCACTGACTTATTAATTCTTCGTTGAATCCAGGCATAGAACTTAGAATTGCAATCTCAGTATATAGAATGCTCTATATGTTCCACCATATAGACACATCATTAGTTATCCATTGTTATAATCCTAATTTGATCAATGATCCTCTATATGAATGATCTACACTTTAAAGGGATTAGATTACAGTTACACCCTACAATGTATTTAATCCTTAAAACACTTAATCCCGTATAAATGATATTTCAGCTTATGTGAAATGAGATCTCCACCATTTATTTTCGTTTGGTCAAGCTCGAAGGAGATCATCCTTTACTTACTATTCGCCAGATAGAAGCTATAGATTCCATGTTTATGTTAGCGCTCCCACTCAATTGCACTACCGTGTTCCTAAAATGTACGTATCACCCTGACCTAAAAGTAGGCTTAACTAACAAATCAAAGAACACGAATAGCCTCTTGAGATTGAGCCTAATCATAACAGGATTAAGATCATTTGATCTAGGACCAACTAGGCGATATTGACTTGAATAGATATTACGGTAAGTTTAATAAATCTAAGTCAAAGTTCGATATCGGTCCCTTCCGATGCATACTCCATGCACCCAACCTGAGCTTTACTTTAACCAATGCTATGGAAAGAACATAGCATTTCTCCAAATGCAAGTAAATTATGTTGTAGATTATCATATCAGTAAAACCCTGTGTCTGATAAATCTAGGAAACTTTATTATCATAGTCATGTTTACTTTCCAATGTGTTGATAGCACAATAAACAAGATCAAGTATGTGAAAAGGGTTTCAGATGAATTCATACATTATATACATATAATCATGAAATAAATCATGTGAACCATGCAACATTAAATGTTATTTCTGATCTATATTAATAAGTAAATCTGATTATATTGAAATGAGTTTTATTTAGGGCACGAAACCCAACAACTTCTACTTCTCTCAACCAGGCTTCAAGTGGTTGACGGGCACGGACGATACGACCATCAACAAGATTGGGCGCTTTGCTGATGAGTACTTCATGGTGGATAGCACGGGCATCACTTGCACTCGGTTCTAGCAGATTCGGACATATCACCGCCCTCCCCTCACTCTTGCTCTTAGGGATAGAGCTCAAAAACTTGCCCGGATCCTGGGGGAAGACCGAAATATTATCCAGTTGACCTTCGAGGATAATCTTGTGAGGTGTGGGCTCTATCCCAAGGAATTTACTCCTAAGTCTGTGACGGGGAAGAAGAGGAAATTTGGTGCTTGCTGGACCAAACGAGCTCATTCGGAGGATGAGTTGATTCAACTGAAGCGTGAGGCTAAGTTGAAGGGTGGTGCAAGGGCCAAGCAGTATGCTCAGGAGCCCTTGAATCCTGAAGGTGAGGATGAGGAAGAGCAGGTGACTCCACTGAAAAGGAAGAAGAAACTCCCGGCCCTGCCCAGGCCTCTTGAACATGCGATTCGCATAAGGGAGCCCATTTCACCTGTTCGGCCATCCCCTTCCGTGTTCGGAAAAGGGAAAGCTGTTATGTCTGAAACAAGACCGTTGTCAGGTGATGATGGACTTCTGAGTCTTGTTCGGGCAGTCCCCTTGCATATTACTTCATCTTATTTTTGATGTCTGTTTTCTAACCATGTTGTTTTCATTCTGTACAGACATGTCTCGACAGATGCTCGACGCTCTGAGGAGAGAATAGGCGGAAGCTCTAGCGCCTCTCCTCCGGTCAAGAAGTCTAAGGTCGGTGAGGGGTCCTCTACTAACGAAAAAAGGCCTACTGGGGAGGTCATTGATCTTTTCGAGGAGCTGACTGCTGCAAACCCCTCTACCCCCAAAGTTTCCAAGTCTAAGGAGTCTTGACCACCGAAGGTTGGGTCTGAACTTGTCAGGAGTGATCCTGAACGGGTGCGCTCCACCTTTGCCGGTGCTTCCAGAGGCCAAAAAGGGCAAGGAGATGCTGGCCCATTATATGAACCGGCTGGTTCCTGAGGTCAGTGAGCAACTGGCTGGTGCTGACAATGACTCTTCTTTGGAATTGCTGGTGGGCGGAGTCTTGAAGGAGTTCACCAGGGTAACTCTTTCTTAATACTTCCCTTTAATCTTCCATACTTAGCTCAAATGCTAAAGTTTTTTCCTTGTGCATGTCAGTCTAAAGTTGGCCTACACTTACTCCCGGGCTAAGTCTGCTGCTTCCAAGAACACGACTTTGTCCGACACCCTGAGGGCGGAGGCGGACTTGGCCAGGAAGGATGCTAAAGAAGCCAGGGCGGAAGTCAGAGCTGTTCGATTGGAATTCGGTGAAGCCAACAAGAAACTATTTGCTGCTCAGAAGAAAATCACTGTGCTAACTAAGGATCTCGTGGTTGCTGACCATTTTGAGGAGACCATCGAGACCTTATCTGCTGAGGTAAACAGTCTTCAGGATGAGAGGACTTCCCTTCGAGCAGTTCTTCATCGGATGAAGGAGGAAAAGGAAGCCAAGGAAGAAGAGCTTTCGGCTAAGGTGGACATGTTGAAGGAGAAGGTCAATGCCTTGGAGACAGCCGGTCTCGAACTCTTCTTTGATTTTTGGAAGGCTAATCCTCAGGCCAATTTCGACTACTTGGGCGATGCTAAGGACATGTACCTTGAGTTCTGCACGTCCCAAGTGGCCTATGGCGAAACTGAGGCGGCTGCTTCAACCTCTAGTCAGGCTATTGATGCACCTCCTGTTCAAATAACAGATCCTCCTGCTCCAGTTGGCCTACAAGAACTGAACCAAGAGCCTGGGACTCCAGCTGCTTAAACACCTCTCTTTTTATCTCTTTATTTGATATATCTTATTCGGCCTCACGACCTTTTCTAAGACATCATGACTGGCCAAGCGGTCTTTAAACTTGGAATTATTTTTCATTTTTTGGACAACAGGCTAACCCGGTAGCTTTTAATCCCAGTATTACGTGCTTTTGTTATCCCTAATGAATTTCATTCTCTGTTTATAATTGTCATGCAATCGTGATTGTTTTATTTTTACCAAATGCTTTGTACAGGTATAGGTGCCCCCCAAGTGACCAAGCAGACGTATGACTCTTGGTCAGTTATCTTTTATAAATATATTGTTTATCTATTCGGTGTTTTGGGTTTGACCAAACCTTTTGTACACATTGTATGGTAAATTAAAAACATGCTGATAATTTCGACTCAATTGAATTTTGAAATAACTATCTTTATTCATTTATTGATTGAAAAGTGCATTTGTTACCGTAGTAACTTACATCAGAGCTATTTGATCTAATCTGATCTTTTAGCTTAACATGAAATAAAACAAATTGCAGACATAAAAAAATGTACTTTAAAGTGGTCACCCGACCTGAGTACTTTATTTCTTTTACCAAAACCTTTGAGCGTAGTCCGCCCAAAAGGCCATTCACTTAAAAGCAAATGTTCATTTAGTACTTAAAGTGGTCATCTGACCTGGTACTTTATTGGTAGTATTTTCTTAAATGTCCTCCATTCCAGTACCGTGGTACTAGAATGAGTTGCATTTTTTCGTCATACTTACCTAACTTGTATGCTTTGGAGTCGAGAACTTCGACCACTTGATATGGTCCATCCCAGTTAGGTCCAAGTACACCTACCGTACTGTCTTTGGTGTTCAAGAATACCCATCTCAGGACCATATCTCCCACGAATAATTTCTGAGCCTTCACTTGTTTGTTGAAATACTGTGCTACTTTTTGTTGATGGGCCATCAACTTTAAGTTTGCAGTTGCTCATTTTTCTTCGATTTCATCAAGTGATTCTGCAAGGAGTATGTGATTGGTACCTTGATCGTACGTCAATCTTCTGTGGGAAGGTGGCTTGAGTTCGACGGATAAAATAACTTCATAACCGTACGCCATTGCGAATGGTGTTTGTCTGGTTGCTCTTCTGGCCAGTTTCCTTTGGCATCTTCAAGTTTTTTCTTTAGTGTATCCTTCAAGGTTTTGTTGACTGCCTCAACTTGACCATTTGCCTGAGGATGCGCCAATACAGAGAAACTTTTGATGATACCATGGTTCGCACAGAAATCAGTAAAGGATTTGTTGTCGAAGTGCTTGCGATTACGTGAGACTATTTTGTATGGTAGTCTGAATCGGCATATTATGTTCTTCACAATAAAGTCTTGAACTTTCTTTGATGTGAAGGTTGCGAGTGGTTCGACCTCAGTCCACTTAGTAAAGTAATCAACCGCTACCACTACATACTGCACTCAACCTTTACCTTTAGGTAATTTTCTGATCAGGTCAATCCCCCAAATGGCAAAGGGCCACGGACTTTTCATCTGTGTTAACTCGTTGGGTGGAGCTCTTGCTATCTTTGAAAATCTCTAGCATTTCTCACACTTCTTAACATAGGCTTTTGAATCTTCAATCATTGTCGGCCAGAAGTAACCTTGAATTAGAATTTTCTTGGATAAGTTTTGTCTGGCGGCATGATTTCCACAGAATTCGTCGTGTACTTTGGATAGGAGTCGTGCAACTTCTTCTTGAGTGACACATCTGAGTAATGGCATTGAGAATCCTCTTCTATACATGACTCTTTCTACTATGATGTACCGTGAAGCTTTCCTTCTCTTTTTCTGAGCTTCATTTCGGTTATCTGGGAGTTTCCCAAACTCGAGGTAGGCTGGTATTGGTGTCATCTAGTTTGGGGATGTATCAATCATTTCAATTTCTTCTGTGCAAGTGATGCTAGGCTCTTCGAAGAACTGGATAGGAACCAGGTTTGTCGTGTCACTTACATTGCTGCTTCCCAATCGAGCTAACGCGTCTGCAGTTGTATTTTCTTCTCTTGGAATTTGTCTGAGACCGTAGCTTTTGAATTGTGCGAGCAGATCATGTATTTTGCTCAGATATGCTATCATCTTTTCTCCGTGAGCTTCATATTCTTCGGATACATGATTTACCACCAGTTGTGAATTATTGCAGATTTCGATGTGTTCGACCTTCATCTCCTAGGCTAGTCTTAGCCCAGCAATTAGAGCTTCGTACTCGGCTTCGTTGTTAGATGCTTTGAATCCGAACTTGACTCCAGCGTGCAGGTGTTGCCCCCCAGGCGTGACAAGGGCAATTCCTACACTAGATAGTTGATTTGTAGCCGACCCATCCACATGTAGTTTCTAGGTCGGTTTGTCCTCATTGTGACTTGGCTGAGGTATTTGTACCGGCTCGACGTTGCTTTCTGGTATGCTTTCTTTTTTGCATGTGCATTCTACAATAAAGTCTGCCAAGGCTTGGCCTTTGATTGTTGTTCGGGGTTGGAAAGTGATTTCGTACTGGCCCAACTCTACCGCCCACTTGAGTAGCCGTCCAGAAGCATCTGGTTTTTGCAGTATTTGGTGTAGTGGTTGGTCGGTATGCACCCGAACGGGATGAGCTTGGAAATAAGGCCTCAACTTCCTCGTTGCTAGAATGAGGCAGTAGGTGAGTTTTTCTATTAACGGATATCAGCCCTCAACCTCAATGAGTCTTTTAGTGATGTAATAGACTTGGTGTTGTATATCATTCTCTTCTCTGATTAGCATGGCACTCACTGCATGTTCCATAATAGCTAAGTATATTCCCAGTTCCTCGCCGTCCAGAGGTTTTGAGAGTACGATAGGTTTTGCAAGTTGTGCCTTTAGCCCTTGGAAAGCTTTTTCATATTCCTCTGTCCACTGGAACTGCTTGTTTCCTCGGAGGATGTTGAAGAATGGGACACACTTGTCTGTTGATTTTGAAACGAATCTGCTGAGCGTGGCGATCCGACCAGTTAAGCTTTGCACTTCTTTGATTTTTGTTGGTGAGTTCATATCCAAGAGGGCTTGAATCTTTTCTGGATTAGCTTCAATTCCTCGGGCATTCACGATGAAGCCTAGAAACTTTCCCGAGCTGACTCCGAAGGAACACTTTAAGGGATTTAATTTCATGTTGTATTTTCTAAGGACTTTGAAGCATTCGTCCAGGTCGTCTATGTGCCCCCCAACCTTTTTGGATTTTACGAGCATATCATCCACGTATACTTCCATATTTTGCCCGATCTGATCTTTAAACATTTTGTTTACCATTCTTTGGTACGTAGCCCCATCGTTTTTTAGACCAAACAGCATGACTTTGTAGCAATAAAGAACCATATCTGTTCAGAAACTTGTATGTTCTTGGTCTGGTGGATGCATTTTGATTTGATTGTAGCCTGAGTAAGCGTCCATGAAGCTTAATATTTTGTGCCCTGCTGTTGCATCTACAAGCTGATCGATTATTGGAAGCGGAAAACAGTCTTTAGGGCACACCTTGTTTAGGTTTGTGAAATCAATACAGACTCTCCATTTCTTGTTCGGCTTGGGCACTAGTATAGGATTCGCGACCCAAGCCGGGTAAAAAGCTTCAATTATGAAGTTGCTGTTGCCCAGCTTTTCAACTTCATCATTCAGCGCTACTGCTCGTTCTTTGTCCAACAGCCTTCGTTTTTGTTGAACTGGCCGGAAATTGAGATCGATATTCAGAACATGTGAAATGATAGAAGGATCGATTCCAACCATATCCGCATGTGACCTGGCAAAAAAGTCTAGGTTTGCTCTCTGAAATTTTATCAATTCTGATTTTACTTCGAGCAACAAACCTCTTCCGATCTTTAGTTTTCTCGTCGGGATATGTGGATCGATTTCGATCTCTTCTAATTCTTCTACAAGTCCAACATTGTTGCTTGGGTCCCCAAGTTGAGGATTCACATCTTCATCCCCGCCTTGGAAGTTCCCTACTTGGGAATATTTTTTCCCTTGTCTGTGCTTTGGCTGGAGGATACTTCCTTCTTAGCCTTGGCCACTGCAAGGTTATAACATGTTTGGTTTTATGCCCTAAATAAAACTCATTTCAATATAATCAGATTTACTTATTAATATAGATCAGAAATAACATTTAATGTTGCATGGTTCACATGATTTATTTCATGATTATATGTACATAATGTATGAATTCATCTGAAACCCTTTTCACATACTTGATCCTGTTTATTGTGTCGTCAACACATTGGAAAGTAAACATGACTATGTGAATAAAGTTTCCTAGATTTAGATTATAAATTCTTGATCTGCTTATTGGAAGCTTGGTTATATAGACCCATGGTCCCCCCACTAGTTGAGATAATATTGCTTGTAAGACTCATATATTTGGTTTTGATTAATCAATTATAATTCTCAAATTAGACTATGTCTATTTGTGAATTTTTCACTAAGTAAGGGCGAAATTGTAAAGAAAGAGTTTTAGGGGCATATTTGTTAATTATGATACTTTGTATGGTTGAATTAATAAATATGATAAATGACAATATTATTTAATAATTATTTATAGTTATTAAATAATTAGAATTGCCATTTAAATGGTTGAATTAGAAAATTGGCGTTTTTGAGAAAATCAGATGCAGAAAAGATAAAACTGCAAAATTGCAAAAAGTGAGGCCCAAATCCACATGTATAGGGCCAGCCACTTTTGTAGGGTTTTCCCTCTGATATTTTCATTATTTTAATGCCAAATAATACAAACCTAACCCTAGTGGAATGCTATAAATAGATAGTGAAGGCTTCAGGAAATTTACACTTAAATTTTCTACTTTTTCCATCCGAGAAAAACCTGAGCCTTTCTCTCTCCCTATCTTTAGCCGCCACTTCTTCTCTTCCTTCCCTCTTCAATTTCGAAATTCTTAGTGTGAGAGTAGTGCCCACACACAGCAAGTGATATCTCAATCATAGTGAGGAAGATCGTGAAGAAAGACTTTCAGCAAGAAGGAGTTTCAACACCAAAGTTTCAGAGAAAGAGATCCAGGTTTGGATATTGATAATGCTCTGCTACAGAAAGGAAACAAGGGCTAGATATCTGAACGGAAGGAGTCATTATATTCCGCTGCACCCAATGTAAGGTTTACTAAACTTTATATGTGTTTATTTCATCGTTTTAGAAAGTTCATATTTAGGGTGTTAATCAACATACTTGTGAGTAGATCTAAGATCCTGGAAAAATAATTTCCAACAACTGGCCTCAGAGCCATGGTAATTTATTTTCTTGCAAGAAATTTGGACTTTAAAACGATTTTTTGATATTTTGGATGGTATCATGTTGTATTGAGTGTTATTTTGATTGATGTTTGTGAATTTTCGTGAAAAATAATTGAATATCTGTTTCTAGAATTATTTTTATTGGATAGTATGGAAAAAATTAAGCAATTTACCTTTTTACAGAACTCAATTTCGATTTAATTTGAATTAGTTATGATTTTTTGAAGTTTCGAAAATATCGGGGTGGTGTCGCTGCACCTCGTGCGCGCGCGGAAATCATGCAACTGCCCACTTCGCTGAGGTTTCACGCCCAAACACCCCCCATGCGCGCCCAGGGGCAATATGCAATGCATATTGTCCGTACAGCTCGCAAATTTTTCGTTTTTCTTCGTTTTTTCATGCTTTTTCATGGATTTAACTTCCGATTTTTTGTGTAGTTCTGTATTTATACATTTACTATTCCTAATTCAATTCTAATTATCATAATTAAATTAATTAATATTTTTTAAATTTAATTTATGATATTAGTGTAATTTGAATTTGAAAAATAGTAAATATCTATCTTTTTTGCTTAATTATCTATCTTATTTTTAAATTTGATTATATCTTATCTTATTTTTAAATTTAAGGTCAGATATTAAATTTTTTAAATTAAATTTTTTTAAAATAATTTGACCTTATTTAAATTTAAAATAAGATAACTATATTCATGTAATTTTAAATAGATGTAAGATATTTTGCTAACTTTTAAATTTTGTTATTTTAATTATTTAAATTACATTTAAAATCTTAAAAAGATATTCATTTATCTTTTGTAATTTTTATTTAATTTTTATTTATAAAATAACATTAAATTTTTAAAAGTAGTTAGCAAATTTTGAAATGATATTTAGGTTGGTTGAAACCTAATTTTTCAAAATTGTAGGTTTAATTTTAAATATTTTTTTATTATTAATTTTGAAATTTTAAAATTTTATTTTGTTTTATTATTTTTCGAAAATAAATTTTTTATTTAATTAATTTTTCGAAATTATTTATTTAAAATTAAATAAATCCTACATCCAACTATCAAGCTAACCTTGTTGCAGGAGTATGTGTTTTAGCTTGTTTGTAAGTTTTCAAAACCTATTATTGCTTGATTGCAAATAGCCATGGTCAACTTGTTGATAGATCTAATGATCTGATTTTAACTCATGGCTCCCTTGGTCAAGTAAATAATTTGTAACAGGTATATTTACAATCTTCTTTCATCTGTGTATGACCTAGCAACATGATAGGATCCATCCAAATTGTGTGCATGTGTGAGCCTATGTGTTTAATTTTATTATAGATGCATATAGGTTGTTGTTGCTAAATAAAATATCATAGTTCTTGATAGATTTTATTTTGGCCCATTTAGTTTTGGGCCTATTCAATTAATAACAGTTGTTCATTTTAAGGTTAAATTCCTCTCTTTTGGGCCTTGTGTGAGAGTTGGGATCCATAGTAGTGGGTACGACAAACTGAACCCAGCACCCCCTCACATGAACTACCCCAATTGTGAAGGCCCATTTGCCTGATTTGAATAACTGTACTAGGTTAATTAAACTAGTTTAACCTAATAAAATTGATTAGCAACATAATTAATTTCATTTATTTTGAAATTAATTTAAGAAAATAATAGTTTAAAGAATTTTATTCTAAGCTAAACTACATGTATTTTCTTGTATTTAATTAAATATAGATTTATAACCATCTAGATTCTTTCTGAAGCTTAATTTAAATTTTTCATTAAATATTCCTATTTAAGTTGATATTTAGTTATCTCTAACTAATCAACTTAAATCTGAATATCTTTTGTATTTAAAATCTCAAAATTAAGTTGAGGAATTTTAGGAAATTGTTATTAAGATTCTTTAGATATTTTTTAAGTTGATATCTTTCCGAATATTAACTTAAAATGTAATATTTTCAAATTAAGTGGTTACAACTTAATTTTTGATATTTAATTAAATTTAATTTGAAAAATATTTAAGTTCTAGATTTTTTCTAATACAACTTAAATTAGATATTTTTTCAAATTTTGTGGAAAAGATACTTAGTCAAATAAGATATTTTCTAGATAGTTATTTCTAATATTAAATAGGAAAATATTATACATTGTGAAATTAATTATTTATATAATTAATTTTGGTACAATTTATTTTAAGTATATTTTTCATAGTATTAAACTAGAAATTAATAATTAAGCCTTCTCTACACTTAATTATTTATTTCTTGAATTTAATACATTTAATTAATTTGAAAATTAAATATCTAAGTTGATTTTCATTATGATACTTAAATATTTCTTTTTCATGAAAGTTAATTAAATAGAAAATTATTTTTTAGTTGAAATTTATTTTTTCAACTAAATTTAAATAATTTTCTAAATATATCCTTTTTATATTATTAATCAAATTTTGAAATTGCATTTCTTAAATGTTGGAATTTCAAATTTTATTTGAAAAATAGATTAAAGTTGTAAATTATTTATTTTAATTTTGGACCAACTTAAATCAATGATTTTTTCATTTAATGATTAATTAAAATAAATGATGTGAAATATATTTTATTAGAAATTTAATTAATTAGTCAAAGGAAAATCTAGATAGGTGATATTTTTGCTTGAAGTATTTTTCTAGTGTATTTAATTAAATAGAAAATTAATATTTAAGTTGAGTTTCATCATCATACTTAAATATTTGAAATTTTTCTTATATATATTTAATTAAATAGGAAAATTATATTTTTTTGTTGTAAATTAATTTTATTAATTAATTTTGGGCCAACATTAAATTAGAATAATTTTTCCAGGATTTATTTTTTATTTTAACATGCATTTTCGAAAATTGTATCCTTAAATTAAAAATTAAATTTGAGTTGTAAATTAATTTATATTAATTTTGTAACAACTTAAATTGAATATTTTTCTAAATATTTATTGGAAATTATTACTAAGATGGAAATAATTCATGTTATTTTGATATCCATCTAAGTAAAATTTATAAATATTAAATTAAAATTTATATTTAGAATTTTTCATTCTAAATTGGAAATTTTAATTAAATAAATATATATTTAAAATAAATAGATTAAATAATGAGAATCAAAGAAAATACAACTCTCTTTAAATAATGAGCTTTATTATTAAGATATTCGATCTCCATTGTTGGTTTTACATCGCGTTTGTTTTAGTGAGTAATCCTCCCTAATGGAGGAACGTTCATTAGCAATTTCGCATCGTTTAATCTTGAAAGATAAATAGTTTGTAAGTGTTTTATATGGTATGGATCACCATATTTGACTTGCAAATTATGAAACAATGGTGGAAGGTCATAAGATAGAATTGCCTTGACTCTTGCCTAAACGGGACAACGCTGAATTCCAATCTTGATCAAATAAAAGGTTGCTAGAATGATTAACATTTTAGATGAGCTGACAACTCTATTCAATGGATGGTAGCTTTGACTCTCGCCTAAACGGGACACTGATATCAGTTTGTTGAAAACCTTGGAAATTATTTAGGATTGTATGTTTTAGTATTTTCACTTGTCATTCCTACTTGGTATATGTTTAATAATTTCTGAATTGTGTATGAATTTATATTGAACCATGTTATTTTCTGTTATTAAGTTGTAGTTTAATTTCGAATCTTCATTGTTGGTGTAACTTGGTTTGTTTATCTAATGAGATAAATCCCTAATGGATTTTCACCATTAGACATACATAATAGTGTTAGATCTCGAAAGATAAATATTGTATATGCGACATCTAGCTGTTCATCAATAGATGACACCTTAGACTAGTATTTTTACAATATGAAACAAGAAGATTATATAAATAAGATTACTTTGTCTTTCGCTAATCGAAGCATCGTTGGATTCTTATTTAAACAACAAAATTATCCCAATTCCTCTTAGCTTATTCATTTCGAATTAGCTCAATAACATATCATTGGATGAATGGTCTATATATCATTTAATGTCATTATATTTTCTCTTAAGAAATTAAATGACGCATATGATTATAATCCTGAAATTCTTTTCCCAATTGATATAAATCCTCAATCTTAGAAATCTCCTACTTGTATGGGCAAATCTGACTTAGAGTTAAATTAGTAGTGGTGGTCCAAGATAGAATTACTCATTATATTCGGTATAAATTTAAGTCTTTGACTTTAATTTTAGATTCCAAACAGAAATTTTCTTATATTTCTAATTCCAGGATGCAATACAGTTACACCTTCACAAGAGTTTCATATCCATCTTCTATTAATAGATTCAAACTGTATGGAGTATGAGTTTGGTATTCTGTGACAAGGATCCACTTGCACTATTCTAAGAACTCTTTGAGGTAACTAAACCTAAGTCATCAAAAGACACTACCACATTTTTTTTAATCTATGGCATTTGTATCTTGTTCATAGTGGTTTTGACAAGATCAATCTCTACAAAGAGTTAATATGCCTATATCCACTGAAAGTAGTTCATCTCATTCGTAGATGGATGCACATTCAGGAGTGGATATGAGTTTTTCGTTGTATTCTTAAAACGATCACTCTAGATTATACCTTATGCAAAGAGATTTGAAATGTTTGAAAAAATTTCATAAATTTCTAGCAATGGTTAAAACCATTAAGGTAAGTGGTTAAAGATCTTGCGAACTGATAGGGGTGGAGAAATAGTTAGTTGATATGCAGTTCAAAGATCATTAAATTGATTTTGAATTATATCCAAACTTACCTCCCCAGAAATTTCGAGTTGCATATTGATGATTAGTTACTAGTCGTTGCCTAAATCCTTCTATGGTAATACAATTTCAGAATGATGTAATGGTTGTATACTTAATGTAAATAATTACTAGATTCATGGATGACCTAATCAAAATCTTAAGAAAAGCTAGAACTGTTAATCATGGTTTGTTAGCTATTCTAAGTGATTAGGGGTGGACCATCCCATAGTCAATAAATAAGAAAGTGTTTTTTTTTAAACAAATACTACTTTTCTAAGATAATGACTAAGTCTAAAAATAAAGTAGCAAATAAAGGAGATATTTATTTCTTGATTCCAAAAGTGTTCTATCATCTTATATGACATATGATGATCCCACTGCCTCTGTTGTCTTGTCACAACCAAAGAGGTTAATACCATTTAGTTTTCTTAGACATAATTCACGGTACCTTGTCGTAGTGGGAGAGTTTCTAGGAACTCACCTTCTTATGACTTGGGAGATACTAGTGATTAAAATCCATTGTGAATTTAAACATGTAATGGATTGTCAAGATAAGAAACTAAGAAGAAAAGCCAATAGAACTATGGTTTAATCCATTCACATGGAGTAACCTGAATTTTTCTATTACAAGGACATAAAAGGAAATTTTGGTTAATAAGTCTATTCAATGGACTTAACAAAACTTCCTGTTCCTAGTATTATAGGTTTGAGTTTATCTAAACTATGGCTTGTGGTATACCTGGTAATTACTTACTCTAATGCAAGCAACTTACTTTAGTAAGATGCTGAAGCATTTTCATTCTAATGGCAATCTATAGAAGCTTCTCGACTTCTAGGCATAGATTTTATTTATCTAAGGAAAAGTCTCAACTATTCCATAAAAGATAAAGCCATGAAAGAATTCCTTAAATCAATAGTGAGAGGTCTCAGATATGCTTTAGTATGCCTTAGACCAGACACCTGCTGTTGAGTGGGAGTAATGAGTAGGTATCAGATTAATCCAGGAGAAGAACATTGGAAGACAATCAAGTAAATCTTAAGATTAAGAAGAGGAACTATATGTTAGTCTATAAGGGTGTGTTTAAAACTCTTAGACTACACCACATCTGATTTCGAAATTTGCCTTTGTGCTAGAAAATCTTTCTAATAAGATGGTTGTTACTCTAGGGGTGGAATAGTTATTTTGGAGAAGTGTTAAAAACCTATCTGAAGTCTCTAGGTCTACCAGGAAGGGACTGAATGTTAAAGTTACAGGAAAGGTACTTATTCAATCTAAGGAAAGTTCTATACATTTTTGGCACCATTCCAAATTGTCTTAACTACTAGTGTTAATTTCCTGATTAACCAAAAGTAGTTGCCAAAGGTATAGAATCCAGTATCCCAAGAAGAGTAGACATATAGAGAGGAATATCACATTATTAATGATTTGGTGATTAAGGAAGAGTAATGGTGGAGAAAAGGCTGTGTTTAATTCAACCTTTCAGATCCTATTACGAGGAGTTTACTACTACTACACTTGATTTGTATATCAAGGTGTTGAGATTATTTGAAATGCACATTTTGTTTTATATTAGTGCAAGTGGGAGTTTGTTGGGTTTTATGCCCTAAATAAAACTCATTTCAATATAATCAGATTTACTTATTAATATATATACGAAATAACATTTAATGTTTCATGGTTCACATGATTTATTTCATGATTATATGTACATAATGTATGAATTCATCTGAAACTCTTTTAACATACTTGATCCTGTTTATTGTGTCGTCAACACATTGGAAAGTAAACATGACTATGTGAATAAAGTTCCCTAGATTTATCAGACACAGGGTTTTACTGATATGATAATCTACAACAGAGTTTACTTGCATTTGGAGAAATGCTATGTTCTTTCCAGAGCATTGGTTATAGTAAAGCTCAGGTTGGATGCATGGAATATGCATCGGAAGGGACCGATATTGAACTTTGACTTAGATTTATTAAACTTACCGTAATATCTATTCAAGTCAATATCGCCTAGTTGATCCTAGATCAAATGATCTTAATCCTGTTATGATTAGGCTCGATCTCGAGAGGCTATTCGTGTTCTTTGATTTGTTAGTTAAGCCTACTTTTGGGTCAGGGTGATACGTACATTTTGGGAACACGGTAGTGCAATTGAGTGGGAGCGCTAACATAAACATGGAATCTATTGCTTCTATCTGGCGAATAGTAAGTAAAGGATGATCTCCTTCGAGCTTGACCAAACGAAAAATAAATGGTGGAGATCTCATATCACATAAGCTGAAATATCATTTATACGGGGTTAAGGGTTTTAAGGAATAAATACATTGTAGGTTGTAACGGTAATCTAATCCCTTTATAGTGTAGATCATTCATATAGAGGATCATTGATCAAATTAGGATTATAACAATGGATAACTAATGATGTGTCTATATGGTGGAACATATAGAGCATTCAATATACTGAGAGTGCAATTCTAAGTTTTATGCGTGGATTCAACGAAGAATTAATAAGTCAGTGAATTTAGGTTATAAATTCTTGATCTGCTTATTGGAAGCTCGGTTATATAGACTCATGGTACCCCCACTAGTTGAGATAATATTACTTGTAAGACTCATATATTTGGTTTTGATTAATCAATTATAACTCTCAAATTAGACTATGTCTATTTGTGAATTTTTCACTAAGTAAGCGCGAAATTGTAAAGAAAGAGTTTTAGGGGAATATTTGTTAATTAGGGGAATATTCCAAACCCTGATTCATATCTATCATAGGGTCTACCCAATTTACTAAAGACTCTGGCCGCCACATAAGAATGTGTAGCCCCAGAATCAAACAGCACTGAATATAGCGAGTTGTTAATAAAAAGCTGACCTGTGACAACTGATGGGCTGGCATCTGCATCAGCCTGCGTGATAGCGAACACCCTGGCTGGAGTGGGTATCGCTGGAGCTCGCGGTGCCTCTGGTCGGAGCTGGGGACAGTCCCTCTTGAAGTGTCCAGGCATGCCACAATGAAAGCATCCGTGACCTTTGCACTCGCCCCGATGGTGCCTCTTGCAGCTAGGGCACTCGGGATAGGAGAATTGGGTCTCAGTACCACCGGGACGACTCCCTCTGCTCTGGTTCCCCCGGAACCTCTTGTTTTGACTCGAGCCACCGGAAGCAGTGGGTGCTCTCTTCCTCTGATCAATGGCCGAACCACTACTCCCCCTGCTAAAGCCTGATGCAGGAGGGGTAGGAGCTCCGCCACTCACCGGAGTACTGGCTGATTCTGACATACACCCCACTGCGCCCTCAGCTCGCAGTGCCTTCTCCACCATCTGAGCATAGGTGGTGCTGTCGTCTGTGGTAATCATAAGATCATGCCTGATCTTGGGATTCAACCCGTCCAGGTACTTCTCCTTCTTGCTGAAGTCGGTCGGCACAATTCCCGAGGCTAACCTCGCCAACCGATCAAACTGAGTAGTATACTCAGTGACGCTCATGTTCTCACGCTGGGTCAGGTGAGCGAACTCTTTCCTCTTGGCGCTTCTGACCGCCTCGTTGTAATACTTTGCGTTGAAGAGTTCCTGGAACCTTTCCCAGGTCATGGTGGTGACGTCATGGATCTGAGACACCATGTCCCACCAGACCAACGCGTCCTCCTGGAACTGAAACGTGGCGCACACCACTCTGTCGTTACCGGTGACACCCATGAAATTCAGAATCTTGGTGATCACCGTCAGCCATTGCTCGACTTTCATCACGTCCGGACCTCCCAGGAAAACTGGAGGTGCTTGCTTCCGGAACCGCTCATACAGAGGTTCCAATCTATGGGCCGCCACCACTATTTCGGCCTGGGCAGCAGGGGCAGGTGCCACTGGAACTATGGGCACTGGAACTGTAGGAGCACCCTGCTGTCTCAACCTCTGAATCTCGAGGTCTTGTTCTTCGATCCGAGCTTGCATCTCCGCAAACCGCAACTCCCAATTCGGGGCTCCCTGATCAGCTGGGGGAGCCTGGGCAGCCTGTGGCGGGTTCTCATCACCCCGGCCACGAGCCCTGCCTCGGGGACCTCTACCTCGGCCCCTAGCAGGTGGGGGAAACTGAGCTCCCTGTCCTTGATTCTACTCACAAGTATGTTTATTAACATCCTAAATAAGAACTTTCTAAAACGATAAATTAAACACATATAAAGTTTAAGAAACCTTACATTGGGTGCAGCGAAATTAAATGACTCCTCTTGTTCAGATATCTAGCCCTTGATTCCTTTCTGTAGCAGAGCATTATTATTATCTGAACCTGGATCTCTTTTTCTGAATCTTTGATGCTGAAACTCCTTTGTTGATGATCTTTCTTCACGATCTTCCTCACTATGATTGAGGTATTGCTTGATGTGTGTGGGCACTACTCTAATCACTAAGGTAAGTCGAAATAATCAAGGAAGAATAGAGAGAGAGAGTGGCGACTAGAGAAGAGAGAGGAGGCTCAGTTTTTCTTGATTCAGAAAGTCTATTTTTCCTGAAGCCTTTACTATCTATTTATAGCATTCCACTAGGGTTAGATTTGAATTATATGGCATTAAAATAATGAAAAAATCAACTTAAAATACCTACAAAGGTGGCCGGCCATACACTTAGTGGATTGGGCCTTGCTTTTTGCAATTTTGCAATTTTAACACCTTTTGTATCTGATTTTCTCAAAAATGCCAATTTCCTAATTCAACCATTTAAATGCCAATTCTAACATTTAATAACTATAAATAATTATTAAATAATATTGTCATTTATCATATTTATTAATTGAACCATACAAAGTATCATAATTAATAAATATGCCCCTAAAACTCTTTCTTTACAATTTCGCCCTTACTTAGTGAAAAATTCACAAATAGACATAGTCTAATTTGAGAATTATAATTGATTAATAAAAACCAATTACATGAGTCTTACAAGCAATATTATCTCAACTAGTGGGGGGACCATAGGTCTATATAACCGAGCTTCCAATAATTAGATCAAGAATTTAGCACTAAAATTCACTAACTTATTAATTCTTCGTTGAATCCACGCATAGAACTTAGAATTGCACTCTCAGTATATAGAATGCTCTATATGTTCCACCATATAGACACATCATTAGTTATCCATTGTTATAATCCTAATTTGATAAATTATCCTCTATATGAATGATCTACACAGTAAAGGGATTAAATTACCGTAACACCCTACTATGTATCTTATCCTTAAAACACTTGACCCCGTATAAATGATATTTTAGCTTATGTGAAATGAGATCTCCACCATTTATTTTCGTTTGGTCAAGCTCGAAGGAGATCATCCTTTGCTTACTATTCGCCAGATAGAAGCTATAGATTCCATGTTTATGCTAGCGCTCCCACTCAATTGCACTACCGTGTTCCCAAAAAGTACGTATCACCCTGACCTAAAAGTAGGCTTAACTAACAATTCAAGGAACACGAATAGCCTTTCAAGATTGAGCCTAATCATAACAGGATTAAGATCATTTGATCTAGGATCAACTAGGCGATATTGACTTGAATAGATTTTACGGTAAGTTTAATTAAATCTAAGTCAAAGTTCAATATCGGTCCCTTCCGATGCATACTCCATGCATCCAACCTGAGATTTACTTTAACCAATGTTCTGGAAAGAACATAGTATTTCTCCAAATACAAGTAAACTCTTGTTGTAGATTATCATATCAGTAAAACCCTGTGTCTGATAAATCTAGGAAACTTTATTCACATAGTCATGTTTACTTTCCAATGTGTTGACGACACAATAAACAGGATCAAGTATGTGAAAAGGGTTTCAGATGAATTTATACATTATGTATATATAATCATGAAATAAATCATGTGAACCATGCAACATTAAATGTTATTTCTGATCTATATTAATAAGTAAATCTGATTATATTGAAATGAGTTTTATTTAGGGCATAAAACCCAACACTTTAAGTCATACAAGGCCGGCCGGCCAAGCATTACGTTAAAAGCTAAAGGAACATCCAATATTAGGAACTGTGTCATGATAGTCATGCTCGTCGGAGCTTGTCCAATAGTGAGGGGTAGACGAATTTGTCCTAGAGGTGCAACTCCTTGACCAGAGAAACCATAGACAGGCTAGAGGCATGGGGTTAGATCCTTGAGTGGGAGTCCCATCTTTTCGTAAGCAGACTTGAACAAAATGTTGGAAGAGGCTCCATTATCGAACATGGTTCTGGCCACCATTTTATTGGCTATCTGGACTTCTACGACCAGCGGGTCGTTGTGTAGAAATCTAATTTTGACAGCGTCTTCATCGTTGAAGGTTATGGTCGGCTCTCCTGCTCGTGGAACTTTGGGCTTCCTTTCTTCCACGGCCAGGATGACTTCTTCTTGCTCGTGCTGCACTGTTTGGGCGTACCTCTCTCGAGCTTTGCCTGAATCTCCAGCAATGTGAGGGCCTCCAACAATGACTTGCAGATGTCCATCTACTAGTGGAGGTAGCAAATCTTGGTTGTTGTCGTTCCTCTGAACTTCGTCGGTCTTAACATACTTTTGCAGGTGCGGATTGTTTTCCCTTAATAGGAATTTAATTTCCCGCTTCAAATTGTAGCATTCATTAGTGTCGTGGCCGTAGTGTCCGTGGAACCGACAAAACTTTGTCATGTCCCTTTTGTTGGCATCTTTCTTCATGGGCCCAGGCTTCTTATACGGGGCCAGCGACTGAGTTTCCATGTATACACTTTCTATATCTTCAGTCAGAATAGTGAATGCAGTGTATTTGGCATGACTCTCCTGGGGAGCTTGTTCAGATTTGCCAGTAAACTTTCTTTTCTTCCCATTCCCTTGCTTGTTGTTGTTATTGGAGCGCTTACAACCTGAGCTTGAATTGTTTGTGTAACACCCTAACTAGCATAGGCGTATTACGTGATTTTCAAACATACTGTGCAGCTCGTTGCTAGTCAACGAGGTTTATGGAAAAACGTGATTAATTAAAATTTTGCTTTTTAATTAAACTTATAAAACAATATTACAAAAGACTCGGGATCCCGATTATAAAATTATTTACAAAAAGTTTTAACTGTTTAACTGTTACATAAAATAAGGGTCGTCTAACGACCATTTACAAAAAAATAAGCCTTGCTGTCCCGAGGATCGTACGCTCCAGGCCTAACCGCCCCGACATGTACAATCTCATAAGCTCGCTTACGGTCCATCAGCTATAGCCTTGCCTTTACCTACACATAAACGTAAACTGTGAGTCGACAGACTCAGTAAGAAAAGCATAATAATACTCATACATAATTCTAACTGCCGTGTCCAACACGATACTGAGTCCCGCTACTGCCATGTCCAACATGGTACTGAGCCACTACTGCCATGTCCAACATGGTACTGAGTTTTGAACGTTCATAGGGACGGTACTATTGACAGGTATCCTCCTGATCGGTCGAACCGGTCATACTCCGGCTGCTGGTCATACTCCAGCTTGTACCGACGGGATAGGTCAATAGCACGGAACCACCAACCAAATTTCAGCCTGATCGGTCGAACCGGTCATACTCCAGCCTGTACCGACGTGACAGGGTTGGATGGTTCGAAGCCTATATACATAACTAATGTAATCTAACAGGCTTCCTACATGCACGCTAAACATGTAATCTACATATGCATACTGTTATACTAATCTTACCTGGATTCCGAATTCGGTGTGTGCCTCAACCCGACCGGAACCGAAGCCGAGCGGCGGATTACATCGGCTCCTAAACCATAAAAATCACAACGCTATAAGTGACACGCTAAATCACTTCCCGGGGACTTAAACTAGGAACTAAAAGTTTCCCTATCGATAAAAAGCATGGCAATACCCCTAAAAACATAAAAACGAGAAAAAACACGGGTTCTGAAAATTCCCCAATCGGCAGACCGGTTGCCCAACCGGAATTTCGGTTCTGGGAATTTTCGAAGCCCATCCGGAATTCCGGATGCACAACCGGAATTCCGGTTCCTCGCAGGCAGCAACATCAAATTTTCATAACTCGACCAATTCAACCCCAAATTGATCCAAACTTTCCAGACCTGTTCTATACCTTCCCTAGAACATTTCTAAGGCCTCAAAACAACCCAGAAAACACAGAAACAAAAATCACCATTGGAGCTCAAGCTTTGAGTTCTAAACTCAAACTTGAGCAAATCCACCTAACAAGCAATCAAACCAACTTAATTCTACATAATCAAGCTCTGAATAACCTCTGGAAAGTCAAGCAAACATCCTCAACATCACAGCAACAAAATATAACCTTTTCTCTCAAAAATCACATATTTTTACATAGAAAACTTAAAGCTTTGCATAACCTATCTAACATGCTTCAACACAGCTCATTTTAACTTCAATTAACATGCTTTAAACCACATAAATTAACACAAAATCACAGCAGCAACAGCAACTAAAAATCATGCAAGAATCATCATATTTTCATCAAAATTTCAACCAAATTCAAGAGAAAACAAAAGAAGCTAACCTAGCTTGAAGAATGCTTAGCTTTGGATGAGAATCCACTAGAAAATCAAAGCAAATCCACCCCTTTGCACCCACATGCACAGCCGAAAATAGAGAGGAAAGAAAGAGAGAGTTTTTTCTAATTTTTTTTTCTAAGTGTTTGTAAAAGAATGGAGGAAACACAAAATGCCACTTATCCCATTTTATTTCAGCCATCAAATAAACACTTAAACATTTATTTTTCAATTAAATCAAGTCACTAAAAGACAAAAGTCATTGGGGCAAAAAGACCATTTTGCCCCTCCACACTAAAATCACATAAATCATACTAAAGGGGTATTTTTGGGAAATTCTAAATTCCCGGCCATTCCCGACATTCCCAATGTCTAAAACCCGTCCCAAACTAATAAAATGCTAAGTTGTGATTTCTACTGAGCCAAACGCCAAGTTCCAAAATACCGGACACCGGAAATGCAAAATATGAAAACTACTGAATAACATAACCATGCATTTCTGAATTCCATAAATAACAGCATAATAAATTATTTAAATAGCTATAAATAATTTCATAATTAATCACAATTAACTGATAATTTCCAAATTAACTAAGCGGGCTTTACTGTTTGGGTATTGGGGAAGTTGGGCAGATGTTCCAGTGGAAGGAGCCTTTGACTTGCCAGGCTTTTGTTCACCTTCCGCTCGTTGAATAGCTTCTTCGAGTTTGATGAAGCCTTCGACTCGGTCAAGGAAATCACTCATTGAGTCTACTGGCCCATTCTTTCTTATATCCTTCCAGAGTTCACTAAGGACTTTGATGCCCCCCAGTATTGCGGATAACTTTCCATCTTCAGTTACCCGTGAAACTTTGGTCGCCTCCGTCATGAATCTGCTGATGTATGCCCGGAGTGCCTCGCCTGGCCATTGCTTAACTTCGACCAAGTCTCCCAAATGTAATGGGAGTTTGCGCAAGGAGGAGAATTGTGCATGGAATTCCGAAGAGAAGGTTTTCCATGAACTAAACTTTCTAGGAGCCAACTTTAAATACCATTGCTGAGCGGCTTCTGACAGAGTGGCGAGAAAGATTCTACAGCATACATCTCTTCGTACCCCTTGCAAATCCATTTGCATTTCGAAGTACTTGAGATGGGAAAGGGGATCTTCTCTTCCCGTGTACATTTTCCACGTCGGCATTTTGAACTTGTGGGGCAGTGGCAGGAGATTGATCTCCGGCGAGAAAGGAGTCCGCGTGCTCGGTCTAGCTCAAGATCATTATTTTTTTGTCCAGCCATGACGTGAAACATATTTTTCAGTTCGTCTAGCTGAGCCTGTACGGCTGGGCTGACTTGCTCGGCATTATGGTCAATTTGGATTACGTCAACATCTTTCTGAGCGGGGATTTGAGTACGGGCTCCGGGGTACACAATTGTGGTAACATTCTGATCGTCTGCTCCCCTACTTCTGTTTAGATCATTCCTTAGGTCATGGGTTGTCCCTAATCTTTCGAACACAGATGCGCTTGGCTGCCTTAGTGGTTGATTCGCTTGGTTGACGGGTGGAATGGCACCATTGATCTGGTTGGAACCATCAGGTATGACTCCTCCTGAAGAATTACCAGACAAGGTCTGCTCGCCTACCGCTGGGCCCACGAGTGGAACTCGTGACAGGCGATTGGGCGGCTGACCATTTGCATTCTAGGAAGTATTCATCGTTTGATCCTCATCCTCTCTCCCAAGGGAATGACATTTGGCGATTGCCGACCTACAGTTTAGTAGGCTCTTTGTATCAGCACGGTAGCTTGCCGACTACAAACTTCGATCTGTACATGGTGAGCCCTTAATGCCTCCATCTCTCTATCTCTCAATTCGGTGAACATATGTCTTTGTTCGTCAAACGCAAGATTTACTGTAGTGCGTAGTTCGTCTTGATCATGATGAAGGGTATTATTATGACCTTGTATGAGTCCGATCGCGTCACGGAGATTTTGTAATTCAGTGGCATCTCCGATAGTCATCTGGGCGTTGGTTCTAGGAGAAACAGTTGTGTTATGAATGCCCTGGTTGGGTGCGGAACTGTTATTCCCAGTCTCTTGCGCACCAGGCACAATTTCATCTATAGGAACTGTTTCACCATTCCCCACGTTCGCTGGCTATCCAGGATTACCAGCAGGCGGAACCCTCATGTTTCCTGGGTTCTACGATGCAGGATCCAGCGTCTGTGAATTTGTTGGATCAGTCAGGCCTCTACGAGTTTGCACCATCGTATTGGTGATTGGATGTTGAATAAAGAGCGATTCGTGATCCTTCTCTCAATGAAAGCACCAAAATATTGACGTCGCTTTTAGCCAACGACAACGAGTCTATTTTATAAGCGATATCCTGGAAAGGACATAACACTTTTCCAAGGTGTAAGAATACCTATCGCTGATTATACCATGTCAGTCTAAATGCAGAGTTCTGACAAATCAGGGAATAAACTTTCGAACATATAATTAAGATTATATTCCACTGTGCTGACAACACTATAATCATTAACAAATTCATATGTTCTGGACTTAAATGGAATTTATACATTATATATATAATCATGAAATAAGTCGTGTGAACCATGCAACATAAAATGTTATTTATGATCTTTATTAATAAGTAAATCTGAATATATTGAAATGGGTTTTGTTTAGGGCACAAAACCCAACAAACTCCCACTTGCACTAATATAAAACAAAATGTGCATTTCAAATAATCTCAACACCTTGATATACAAATCAAGTGTAATAGTATTAAACTCCTCGTAATAGCATTTGACAGGTTGAATTAAACACAACCTCTTCTCCACCATTACTCTTCCTTAATCACAAAATGCTTTATAATGTGAAATTCCTCTCTATATGTCTACTCTCTTGGGATACTGGATTCTATACTTTCGGCAACTACTTTTGGTTATTCAGGAAGTAACACTAGTAGTTAAGGCAAGTTGGAATGGTACCACAAATGTATAGAACTTTCCTTAGACTGAATAAGTACCTTTCCTGCAACTTTAACATTCAGTCTCTTTCTGGTAGACTAAGAGACTTCAGATAGGTTTTTACACTTCTCCAAAATCACTACTCCAACCCAGAGTAATCACCATTTTATCAGCAGACTTTCTAGCACAAAGGCAAGTCTTGAAATCTGATGTGGTGTAGTCTAAGAGTTTTAAACACACCCTTATTGACTAACATATAGTTCCTCTTCTTAATCTTAAGATTTACTCGATTGTCTTCCAATGTTCCTCTCCTGGATACCTACTCATTACTCCCACTCAACAGTAGGTGTCTGGTCTAAGGCATACTAAAGTATATCTGAGACCTCTCACTGTTGATTTAAGAAATTCTTTCATGGCTTTATCTTTTCTAGAATAGTTGAGACTTTTCCTTAGATAAATAAAATCTATGCTTAGAAGTTGTGAAGCTTCTATAGATTGCACTTATAAAGAAAATGCTTCAGCATCTTACTAAAGTAAGTTGCTTGCATTAGAGTAAGTAATTACCAGGTATACCACAAGTCATAGATTTAGATAAACTCAAACCTACAATACTAGGAACAGGAAGTTCTGTTAAGTCCATTGAATAGACTTATTAACCAAAATTTCCTTTTATGTCCTTATAATAGAAAACTTTAGGTTACTCCATGTGAATGGATTAAACCATAGTTCTCTTGGCTTTCTTCTTAGTTTCTTATCTTGACAATCCATTACTTGTTTAAACTCACAATGGATTTTAATCACTAGTGTCTTCCAAGTCATAAGAAGAGTGAGTTTCTAGAAACTCTCCCACTACGACAAGGTACCGTTAACTATGTCTAAGAAAACTAAATGGTATTGACCTCTTCGGTTGTGTTAAGACAACAGAGGCAGTAGGATCATCTTGTAAAGAATAAGATGATAGAACACTTATGGAATCAAGAAAAAAAATTATCTCCTTTATGTGCTACTTTATTTTCAGACTTAGTAATTTTCTTAGAAAAGTAGTATTCGTTTAAACAAACACTTTCTTATCTAATGACTATGGGATGGTCCACCCCTAATCAATTAGAATAACTAACAAATATGCAAACCAGGGTTAGCATTTCTAGCTTTTCTTAAGATTTCGATTAGGTCATCCATGAATCTAGTAATGATTTACATTAAGTATACAACCATTGCATCATTCTGAAATTATATTACCATAGAAAGATTTAGGCAATGACTAGTAACTAATTATCAATATGCAAATTGAATTTCTGGGGAGGTAAGTTTGGATATAATTCAAAAATCAAATTAATGATCTTTGAACTGCATATCTTCTAACTTTTTCTCCACCCCTATCAGTTCGCAAGATCTTTAACAACTTACCTTAATGGTTTATCACCATTGCTAGAAATTCATGAAATTTTTCAAACATTTCAAATTTCTTTTTGCATAAGGTAAAATCTACAGTGATTGTTTTAAGAATACAACGAAAACTCATATCCACCCCTGAATGTACATCCATCTGCGAATGAGATGAACTCAATTTCAGTGGATATAGGCATATTAACTCTTTGCAGAGAATGATCTTGTCAAAACCATTATGAACAAGATACAAATGCCATTGATTTATAAAATATGTGGTTGTATCTTTTGATGACTTAAGTTTAGTTACCTCAAAGAGTTCTTAGAATAGTGTAAGTGGATTCTGGTCACAGAATACTAAACTCATACAGTTTGATTCCATTGAAAGAAAATGGTTATTAAACACCTGTGAAAGTGTATCTGTCTAATGAGTAATTCTTTCTTGGACCACCACTACTAATTTAACTCTATGATTTGTTTGCCCATACAAGTAGGAGATTTTAAGATCGAGAATTTATATCATTTCAGGATAGAATTTCGGGAATATAATCATATTCGTCATTTAATTTCTTAAGAGAAAATATAGAATGACTTTATAAGATTTACAGACCATTCATCCAATGATATGTCATTGAGCTAATTCGAAATGAATAAGCTAAGAGGAATTAGGATAATTTCGTTTTAAATAAGAATACAACGATGCTCCAATTAGCGAGAGTCAAAGTAATCTTATTTATAAAATCTTCTTGTTTCATATTGTAAATACTAGTCTAAGGTGTCACCAATTGATGAACAACTAGATGTTGCATTTACAATACTTATCTTTCGAGATCTAACACTATTATGTTAGTCTAATGGTGAAAATCCATTGGGGATTTATCTCATTAGAAAATCAAACCAAGTTAGACAAACAATGAAGATTCGAAATTAAACTACAATTTAATAACAGAAAATAACATGGTTCAATATAAATTCATACACAATTCAAAATTGATTAATCATATAGCAAGTAGGAATGACAAGTGAAAATACTAAAACATACAATCCTAAATAATTTCCAAGGTCTTCAACAAACTGATATCAGTGTCCCGTTTAGGCGAGAGTCAGTGATACCATCCATTGAATAGAGTTGTCAGCTCATATAAAATGATAAACATTCTAGCAACCTTTTATTCGATCAAGATTGGAATTCGCTTTGTCCCGTTTAGGCAAGAGTCAGGGCTATTCTATCTTATGAGCTTCCACCATTGTTTCATATTCTTGCAAGTCTTATACAGTCGCCACCATTAGGGTGATCAATACTATATAAAAAACTTACAAGATTACTTATCTTTTGAGATTAAACGGTGCTAGCTTGCTAATGAACGTTCCTCCATTAGGGAGGATTACTCACGAAAACAATAGCTATGTAAAACCAACAATGGAGATCGAATATCCTAATAATAAAGCTCATTATTTAATGAAAGTTGTATTTTCTTCTGAAACTTATTTTAATTTATTTATTCTAAATAAATATATTTATTTAATTAAAATTTCCAATTTAGAATGAAAAATTCTAAATATAAATTTTAATGTAATATTTGTAAATTATACTTAGATGGATATGAAAATAACGTGAATTATTTCCATCTTAGTAATAATTTCCAATAAATATTTAGAAAATTATTCAATTTAAGTTGTTTCAAAATTAATTTAAATTAATTTACGACTCAAATTTAATTTTCTATAAATATATATATTGCATTTCGAAAAATGAAGTGTATAAGAATACTACTTTCGAAAATGCTTTAAAATAAAATAAAAATAAATCCTGAAAAAATTATCTTAATTTTATGTTGGCCTGAAATTAATTTACAACAAAAAATATAATTTTCCTATTTAATTAAATATTTTAAAAAAAATAAAATATTTAAGTATCATGATTAAGAATCAACTTAAACATTAATTTTCTATTTAATTAAATATTACTAGAAAAATACTTCAAGCAAAACAGATAATAACTATCTAGACTTTCATTGACTAATTAATTCAATTTCTAATTATAATATATTTTAGTTCATTTATTTTAATTAATCATTAAATGAAAAAATCATTGATTTATGTTGGTCCAAAATTAAAATAAATAATTTTCAACTTTAATCTATTTTTCAAATAAATTTCGAAATTTCTGCATTAAAGAAATGCAATTTCAAAATTGTGGGAAAACGATTAATAAAATAAAATAAAATATATTTTGAAATTTATTCAAATTTAAGTTATTTTGAAATAAGATTCCAAACTTAAGTTAATTTTCAACTTTAATTAAATAACATGAAAATAACAATATTTAAGTATCATGATGAAAGCTAACTTAGATATTGAAATTTTCAATTTAATTAAATATATTAAATTCAAGAAATAAATAATTAAGTATAGAGGAAACTTAATTATTAATTCTAGTTTAATACTAGGAAAATATTCTAAACTTAGACTGTACCAAAATTAATTATTAAACAATTAATTTCACAATCAATGATATTTTCCTATTTAATATTAGAAATAATAATTAGTATAGAAATAACTATCTAGAATATATATCATTAACTAAGTGTTTTTCTAAAATTAACTTTAAAATATTAAAATGAAAAATAAATTTCATATATTTTCAAAGTTAATTATGTTGCTAACTCAATTTTAATTAGGTTATACTAATATAATTAACCTAATACAATTATTTAAATAAGGCAAATGGGCCTTCACAATTAGGGTAGTTCATGTGAGGGGGAGCTGGGTTCAGTATGTCGTACCCACTTCTATTGGCCCCCAACTCTCACATAAGGCCCAAATGAGAAAAATTTAACCTTTAAATAAACAATTGTTATTCACTGAATAAGCCCAAATCTAATTGGGCCTAAATAAAATTACTTATATCAAATTTTATTTTAGCAACCTAGTCCATTTACTTAGTAAAACTTACATGGGCTTCCTATATGCACCTAAGCCCAATAGCAAACATATAGGCTCACACAGGTCAAATGATTTGGATGGGCCCTATCATGTTAGTAGGTTTACACAGATGAAAGAAGTACAAAAATTACATGTTACAAATTATTAATAAGATCTATTGACAATTGGACTATGATTAAAATCAGATCATTGGATCTGTCAAAAGTTAATCATAGCAATTTAGATCAAATGAATAATAGGTTTGTTTAAAAAAATTTTGAATAAACAATATAAATAAATAAACAAACATTGTCCATGTAACAGATCTGAAATAAGATATTAATATAATTAAATTGTTATTCTTAAACTAACCAACTAAATTTTAAAAATTTAGGGTTGTTAAAACAAACCCTAAAATCTCAAAATAAAGAAACTAATTTTAAAATATCTAGGTTTATTTGAATCAAATTAAATTAAATATCTAATAAGATCAATGATTTGAAAGAAAGAATCTTCAATATCACTTTCAAATCTTATAATTTAATAAAATAAACCAATTTTAAAATAGATTTGGTTAGATAATTATTATTTTAGGAATAAAATAATAAATAAATAATAATTACCATAATTATATGTCAAAATATCTCAAATTAAGCAATATTCAAATTTCTACAAAAATATCTAAGTTATTTAAATATTCAAGATATAATTCATAAATTTCCAATAAGAAAAAAAATGATATATATAGAAAAATATGATTTTTAAACTTATAATTTATAAATAATTAAATATTTAACAAAATAACAAATTTTTATTTTGAAAATATTATGGTAAGTATATCTATAAAAATATCTATGTTAATTTCAAATTTATTAATTATTTAATTTGTCATATAAGATAATTTTAATATAATATTTTAAATAAAAAGACAAAGTTATCTTTTAATTTAAATATGTTAAATATCAAAATATCTAATCTTATAATTAAAGAATATATAAATATTAAAGAAGTTAACAAATTTTTAAATCTTACCATAATTGGAAATATTTAAAAAATTTAAAAAATTGAATTTTGGGAAACAATCCCATAAAAAATTGGATTTTGGGAGAAAAATCCCACAAAAATGGCAATTTAGGGCTGGCTGCCCAAGAGGCTGCAAAAGGGCCCTTACGCGCGCAGAGCATGGAGTTGCATGGGGAATGAGCGGCAAAGTTCGGCGTCGTGCAGGGTTCTCGTGGGCGGGTGCAGGGGTGACACGGGCGTGTCACAGGGTGCACTCGGAGCCTCACGCGCGCGGAATGGGCTTCCTGTCCCAGTGCCTGGTGCTCACGAGCACCCACTCGACAGCCTTGAATCCCAATTTTCCAAAATTCATAACTTTTTCAATTTTTATCGGAATCGAGTTCCGTAAAAAACAAAATTGCTTAATTTTTCACAAGGAATCCAAATAAAATATTTTCAAAAATAGAAAAAATATTTTTCATGGAAAAAATTCGTACAACATAAACATTCATCACATAAGCACATAAACCAACATGAAACCATCCAAATCAACACAAAACATATAAAACATCATTGTAATTCATATTTTGTGAAAGTAAATCATTACCATGGCTCTGATACCAGTTGTTGGAAATATTTTACCAGGATCTAGATTTACTACCAAGTATGTTTTATTAACATCCTAATATGAATTCTAAAACAATGAAAATAAACCCATAAGAGTTTAAGAAAACCTTACATTGGGTGCAGCGAAATATAATGACTCCTTCCATTCAGATCTCTAGCCCTTGATTCCTTTCTGTAGCAGAGCATAATCAAGATCTGAATCTTGATCTCTTTCACTCCTTCTTTGATGCCGATTTTCTATAGTCTTACATACTATGATTGAGGTACCACTTGATATGTGTGGGCACTACTCTATCACTCAAGGAATTTGGAAATTTAGAGAGGAAAAGAGAGAGAGGGGGCGGCTTGGCTTTTCTCTGAAGGAAACAATGTGCAAAGTCATAAGTTTCCTGAAGCCAACACTTTCTATTTATAGAATGCCCTCTAGGTTTAGGTTAGAATTGTGTGGCATTAAAATAATGAAAAAATAAAATGGTAAAGGGCTTTCTATAGTGGGCGACCCTTTAAGGAAATTGGGCCTCACTTTGCAACTTTCCCATTTTCTTATTACTCATTCCCATTTTCTCAAAAATGCCAATTTTCTAATTTAACCGTTTAAATGCCAATTCTAATTATTTAATAACTTAACAATAATTATTAAATAATATTGTCATTTAATATATTTATTAATTTAGACATATAAAGTATCTTAATTAATAAATAAACCTAGACATAGTCTAACTTTAGAATTATAATTGATTAATTAAAATCAATTAACTGAGTCTTACAAACAGTATGGTCTCAACTAGTATGCGGAGCATGGGTCTATATAACCGAGCTTCCAATAAGTCGAACCAAATTTACCAAGTAAATTCCCTAACTTATTAATTCCTTATTGAATCCACTCTTAGAACTTGGAATTGCACTCTCAGTCATATAGAATGCTCTATATGTTCCACGATATAGATACGTCATTAGTTATCCATTGTTATAATCCTAATTAGATCAATGATCCTCCATATAGATGATTTACACTGTAAAGGGATTAAATTACCGTAACACCCTACAATGTATTTTATCCTTAAAACACTTAACCCTATATAAATAATATTTTAGCTAAGTGAAATGAGTACTCCACCATTTATTTTCGTTTGGTTAAGCTAGAAGGAAATCATCCTTTACTTTCTATTCGCCAGATAGAAGCTATAGATTCCATATTTATGTTAGCGCTCCCACTTAATTGCACTACCGTGTTCCTAAAATGTACGTATCACCCTGACCCAAAAGTAGGCTTAACTAACAAATCAAAGAACACGAATAACACTCTTGAGATTGAACCTAATCATATCAGGATTAAGATCATTTCATCTAGGATCAACATGTGATATTGAATTGAATAGATATTACGGTAAATTCTAATATATCTACTCAAAGTTCAATATCGGTCCCTTCCGATGTATACTCCATACATCCGATACTGGTAAACTTTGCCAATGTCCTGGAAAGGACATAACACTTTTCCAAGGTGTAAGAATACCTATAGCTGATTATACCATGTCAGTCTAAATCTAGTGTTCTGAGAAATCAGGGAATAAACTTTCGAACATATAATTAAGATTATATTCCACTGTGCTGACAACACTATAATCATTAACAAATTCATATATTCTGGACTTAAATGGAATTCATACATTATATATATAATCATGAAATAAATCATGTGAACCATGCAACATAAAATGTTTTTTCTGATCTTTATTAATAAGTAAATCTGATTATATTGAAATGGGTTTTATTTAGGGCACAAAACCCAACATATGCATCACTATTTATAAGGCTAGTAAGCTTGGGGAGGAAGAGTTTCCCCTCTCGTTACAATGCGTATAAATAGAAAGATCGTGGGATCAATGCTGAATGCAAGGATCGTGGGATTGAGGCTGAATACACTGATAGCGGGATCGTGTGTATGCCATATCCACGTAAATTGATCCCTGCGTTATAGGGATTGTGCTGATGACTCGCGATGCGAAAGTTGAATTCGCTAAGTGTTTGGCCATTCTGTGCGGATTACTGAATACTTTGCTCTGGGCATGCCAGTGAGGCATCTTGCTCGGACTGTGCTTCCCGAGCAGATGTTCCAAGTAGCTCAACGTGTCACCATTCATGTAATGCCACGTCAGAGTGCAAAAATTGGGATAACAATAGCCATTAGAAAAAGGCTTCAACATCTTACAAAAATAAGTTGGTTGCACTAGAGTAAGTAAATTACCAGGTGTACCACAAGCCATAGGTTTAGATTATCTCAAACCTATAATGCTAGGATCATGAAATTTTGTTAACTCCATTGAATAGACTTATTATCGAAATCTCCTTTCTTGTCCTTGTAATAGAAAACTTTTTGTTACTCCATATGAATGGTTTTAACCATAGTTCTATTGGCTTTGCTTCTTAGTTCCTTATTTTGACTATCCATTATTTGTTTAAACTAACAATAGATTTTTATCGCAAGTGTCTCCCAAGTCATAACAGAGTGAGTTCGTTGAAACCCTCCCACTACGACAAGTTACCGTGACTTTTTGTCTAAGAACCTTAGGGGTAATATCCTCATTGGTTGTGTTAAGACAACAGAGGCAGTGGGACCATCTTATATACAACAAGATGATAGAACACTTTGGATAAAAAAAAAATATCTCCTCTACTTTACTACTTTTTTTTTCTTCAGATATAGTCACTTTCTTAGAAAAGTAATATTTGTTGAAACAAACACTTGCTTATCTTAATGACCATAGGATGGTCCACTCCTAATCACTTTAGACTAGCTATCAAACATGCAAACCTTAGTTAATAGTTCTAGCTTTTCTTAAGTTCACGATCAAGGCATAAATGAATCTAGTAATGGTGTACAATAAGTATATAATCATTCTATCATTCTAAAATTTTCCTATCACTAGGGTATTTCCTTAGAAGGACTTAGGCAACTACTAGTAACTAATCATAAACATTTCACTTTCATCAACATGCAATCTTAATTTCTAGGGAGGTAAGTTTGGATACAATTCAAAAATTCAACTTAATGATCTTTGAACTTCATATCCACCAAATATTTCTCTACCCCTATCAGTTCGTAAGATCTTTAACCACTTACCTAATGGTTTTTCACCATTGCTAGAAATGCATGAAAGTTCTCAGATATTTCAAATTTCTTTACATAAGGTAAAATCTAGAGTGATCGTTTAAGAATTTAATCCATATGTTCGAATACAGATGATCTTACTTTCAAGTGGATATAGGCATGTTTTCTCTTTGTAGAGAATGATCTTGTCAAAACCACCATGAACAAGATGTAAATGCCATAGAAATATTAAAATGGTGGTTGTGGTTTTTTATTTTTCAGGTCTAATTACAGCAAAGAGCTCTTAAAATAGTCAAAGTGGATTCTGGTCACAGAATACAAAGCTCAAAATCCATACATGAACAAACAGTTCGAATCCATTTACAGAAAATAGATATTATAACTTGTGAAAGTTATACTGAATGGTCAATGCATTCTGAAAACTGAAATTTAAAATTTCTATTTAGAATCTAAAATTTAAAGTCAAAGACTTAAATTTATACCAAATATTTCTTGAGTTAATATTCTTTCTTGGACCACCACCACTAATATAACTCTCAGTCTAAGTTGCCCTTACTAAACATATACAAGTAGGAGATTTTTAAGATCGAGGATTTATATCAGTTTGGGATAGAATATCTAGAATATAGGCATCTACACCATCAATTTCAAAGAAGAAAATAAAATGACATCATAAGCAGATGATTTATAAACCATCTATCCAATGATATACTATCTAAGAAAATTCTAAATGAAAAAGCTAAGAGAAAAAGAATAAATTCGATTAAAATAAGAATCCAATGATGTCCCGTTTAGGCGAGAGTCAAAGTTATTCTTATTTTATAAAATTCTTCATTGTTTCATATTGTAAGCACTAGTCTAAGTTTACATCTTTGAATGTACAACTAGATGTTGCATTTACAAATACTTATCTGTTGAGATCTAACACTATTATGTTTGTCTAACAGATGACAATCCTTTGGAATTTGTTCCATTAAAATAACAAATTAAGTTACACCAACAATGAAGACTCAAAATTTATACTACAATAATTAATAATAGAATACGACATGAAGGTTCAATATAAATTCATACACAATTCAGAAATTATTAAGCATTTAGCAAGTAACAAAGACATGTAAAAAATACAAAAACTATCATATCTTAAATAATTTCCTAGGTTTCCAACAAATTGATACAGTGTCTCGGTAGGCGAGAGTCGAAGATATCATTCATTGAATAGAGTAGTCAGCTCATCTAAAATAGACACCATTCTAGCTTTATTCGATCAAAATAGGAATCCAACGTTGTCCTGACAGGCGACAGTCAAGGTTATTCTTATTTTATGAGCTTCGACCATTGTTTCATACTTTGTAAGTTTATCTCTAAGTAGTCACCGTAGGGGAGAGTCTAATAGAGACGAAAACTTACAAAATACTTATCTTTCAAGATCTTTACAGTGTTAAATGTTCAATGTAAGACCATCCATAAGGGGGACAAAGTGTAACGTCTCGAGGTCCCATTGAAATATCAACCATGTAAGACCAACAATGGAGATCGAATATCCTTATAACTGAAGCTCATTAATTTAAGGGTTATTTTTTCGTTTGATATATATTTTAATCTATTTATATTAATATTGATATATTTATTTAATTAAAATTATTAATTTAGATAAATCTAGATATAAATTTTAATTTAATATTTATAAAATTATATACATACTGGATAGATCTGAAAAATAAAAATTTATTTTCCATCCTTAGTATTATTTTTCTAATAAATATTATGAAAATTACCAATTTAAGTTGATCTAAAATTAATTAAATAATTAATTTTCAACTCAAATTTAATTTTCTATAAATATTTATGTAATCATAATTCAAAATCCAATGTATTTAAAATTATATTTTTGAATTACACATTAAAATAAAATAAAATAAAATAAACTAGAAAAATTATTCTAATTTATGTAAAATAAAATTATTTTTCAACACAAATATAGATTTCATATTTAATTAAATCTCTTAAGAAAAATATTAAATATTTAAGTTTCTTGAACAAAATCAACTTAAATATTAATTTTCTATTTAATTAAATATATTTAGAAAAATACCAGAAATCTACTTAGAAAATAACTATCTAAATAATTCATAAACTAATTACTTATTTTCTAATTCAATATAATATATTTTAGTCTATTTATTTTAATTAATCATTAATGAAAATTACTTGATTTAAGTTGATTTAAAATTAATCTTCAAATTTAATCAAATTTTCAAGATTGAAAAATTTCAAAAATATCTACATTTAAAATAAATGTGTTTTGAAATTTATGTGGGAAATGATTATTAAAATAAAATAAAATATACTCTGAAAATTATTCTAATTTAAGTTAATCGAAAATTGAAAATTTTCTAATTTAAATATAATTTTCTATTTAATTAAATTTATTAAAATAGAAAAAAATAATCAAGCATCTTAAATAAAATTAACTTAATTATTAAGTCTAATTGAAATCTAAGAAAATATTCTAATTTAAGCGGGTCTAAAATTAATTAATAAATTAATGTTCAACTTAAATATATTTTACTATTTAGAAAAATATTAAGAAACTTAATTATTAGTTCTAAGAAAAATATTCTAATTTAAGTTGGTCTAAAACTAAAATTAATTAATAAATTAATTTTTAACTTAAATATATTTTTCTACTTAATTAAATTAAAAAAAATATAAACTAGTTACTAGAAATCACTATCTAGAATCTTTTCTTTAAACTAAGTGTGTTTTTCTAAATTAATATTAAAACAATCCAATGAAAAATTAATTTCATTTATTTCAAAATTAATTATGTTGCTAATTCAATTTTTAATTAGGTTAAACTAGTATAATTGGCATAATACAATTATTTAAATAAGGTAAATGAGGCTCCACAATTGGGGTTGTTCATGTGAAGGAGGGCTGAGTCCAGTATGTCGTACCCACTACTAATGACCCCCTAACTCTCACACAAGGCCCAAAAGAGAAGAATTTAACCTTTCATTAAATAATTGTTATTGATTGAATAAGCTCAATACTAATTGGGCGTAAATAAAACTATCATGGGTGATATCTTATTTTAGCAACCTAGTTCATTTAAATATCTAGAGATAAATGGGCTTCCTATATGCATCTAAGCCCAAAAGCAAACATATAGACTCACACAGGTCAAATTAATTTGGATGGGCCCTATCATGTGTGTAGGTTTATTACAGATGGAAAAAATTACAAAATATACCTGTTACAAATTATTTATATGATCTATTGACAATTGGACTATGATTAAAATTAGATCGTTAGATCTATCAACAAGTTAATCATATCAATTTAAATCAAATAAATAATAGGTTTGTTAAAAAAAAAAATTTGAATAAAAAATTTAAATAAAACAAACAAAATCCATATAACAATATGTGAAATAAGATATTTTTTATTTATATAATTAAATTATCATTTAACTAACCAACTAAATTTTGAAAATTTAGGGTTGTTGAAATAACCTTAAATATCTTTTCAAAAATTTAAGATTCAAATTTAAACTAATTTCAAATATCTAGGTTTATTTAATTATTTTATCAAATCAAATTAAATATCTAATAAGATAATTGATTTGAAAATAACCAATCAGATATTTTCAATATTATTTTCTAATCGCATGATTTAATAAAATTAAAATAATAAAATAAACTAATTTTAAAATAAATATGGTTAGGCAATTATTATTTTAAGAATAAAATAATAAAGAGATAATAATTTTCTAAATTATATATTTAAATATCTTAAATTAAGCATTTTTCAAATTTCTACAAAATATATCTTTGACCACACAAATTCATTTCTAGTCTTCCAAATGGCCCAACAAGTCATTGCCAATGTCTTCCTTTGCTCCCCATCTATCATTCGAAACAAGCTGTTAAGCCAGCTAGCAAATGATGCTCCCGCAGTCACACTCAAATCAATATTTGTCTATTGCCAGCAAGACTTGGCAAAACAACAGTCAACCAAATTATGAACAATAGTCTCTCTATCCAATTGACACATAGGATAAAGAGCATCTATGTTGACATGTTTTGATCGCAATTGAGTAATAGTAGGGAGACAATTTGTCGTTGCCCACCACAACAGATCCTTAACTTTAGGAGGAACACGAAGCTTCCACATTATCTTCCAAAAATCGTCATTAGCTAATTAAGTGTCTGCATCCTTGCTCTCTTGAAGAAATCGGTAAGCACTCTTAACAGAGAAGTAGCCCGAAACCTCCCAACACCAAAACCAAACATCTGTAATACGACTTGAAGATAAAGGAATGTTGAGAATTAATCTCACATCCCGTTCATTACACAAATCACGAACCAAGTCAATATGACAGGCCAAACTTCCAGGAACCATAAGAGTATTCACTAGTTGATTAATAAGAGCAGGGTGAATAGATGTGCCAAGAGGATTGTTCTCATCAGGAATCTAAGGGTCCAGCAGCATACTAACATTGGAGCCATCACCAATTCTGCATCTAGCACCTTTTCTGACTATATCTTGAGTTTCAAAAATGCTACGCCACACAAAACTCATATTACAACCTAACTCAGCAGATAGAAAAGATAAGGTGAAAATGGGTCACCCTGTCTCAAACATCTTTTAGGGACAATCGACAACCTCTTGCCAACCAGGTATGATAGTGTAACGCCCTGATACTTAGGTGCACTACAGTGATTTTCCAATTAACGTGCCACCTTTGCTAATCAAAGAGTTTTCCTTGAAAATCGCATCAAATTAAAACATTTAATTTAATTATTAAACTTTATAAACTTTTATAGGGTTATTTACATAAGTCGGGATCCCGTATTAAAAATTTTACAAACTATATCAAAATAAATTTATAATCTGGTCGCACAACACTACAAAATAAAACCCTAGATGTCTCGAGACCGAACCCTCCAGGTTGTGTCGTCTTGACATATATAATCTTCATCCAAGCCTAGAGCTCACTCTTGTTCAACCATTACCTTTCCTTTATCTACACATGAAAGTAGCATCAGTGAGTCAACAGACTCAGTAAGAAAAGCATACAACAAATCATATATTCTTGACTTGTGTCTAGCGCCCATACACCTATCCACAAGGCTTACCAGATGACTTAAGAATGTTCTTAATAGTTGGTACTACTGACCATGATATCACCCACTACCACAACTATGACCGCACTGGGGGACCTGCACTATGTTCACACCGCTATGATAGCATCAACAGTACCCGAAAGTATAATTTCCCATGATATCACTTTCAAACAGTACGATACCTGTACTCCTGAACCGACAAAATTGTTGTGCTGCTATGATAGCATCAATTAATACTTTCTGGGGTGAGTACCACTCTTAACCAGTACGATGACTGTACTGCCGAACCGACACAATGGTTGTGACACTATGATATCACCCAAATCATATACAATCACGACACAACATGTATATATATCACACATACATACATTCGCATATACAAAATGTTCTATACTATTCTTACCTTGTTTCCAAATTCAAGTACGCCGGTCAACTGTAATGGAAAATTCTCGAGCTGAATGGAGGTCCTATGTCACATTACATAAACGGGCAAATAACTTTAAGTAAGCCATTCCCAAAATCCAGTCCTAAAGACCAACAACCTAATACTGCACTAAACCTTGAGAAAAATATGAAAACTAGGGTTCTAGCCCTACAAAAACAGGAAGACCGAAAGTCCAAAACATTCTAGGTTTTTTTCTTATTTTTGTGCTACTCTAATTTCTAGGTTGAAAAATAAAAACATAATATTGCTATCATGTTCATAAATGGGGCAGCTATCCACAAAAAGAAAGGACACCTAATCTTAAAGTAAAATTACCGAATTACCCTTGCATCAAAACCTAAATCAATGAGCGTCTTAGGGGTAAAATGGTCCAAAACTATTATCCCGCCTAAACACAACACTCAAGTCCAACATACAAGAATCCATTAAAACTAAAGGTTTTATGTTTACCCATTTGACTAAAATAACACTCTGTTGCATTTTCCATCGCCACCCAGCTAGAATCACAAAAATAATAGTTTTTGCATTTAATATAAACATTTATATATAACTACCAATAATAATAATAATAATAATAATAATAATTAATTAATTTCCAAAGCACTTAATAATCCATATCAAAATTTTGCAGTCATTACAATTATTCTCCCGTTAAAAGGATTTCGTCCTTGAAATCTAACCTCAATACCACTGGATATTGAGTCCTCATGTCAGACTCAAATTCCCAGGTGGCTTCCTCCACCTTACTATTCTTCTAAAGCACTTTGACCAAGACTACGGTCTTGTTTCGAAGAACTTTTTCTTTCCTACCGAGGATCTGAATTGGTTGTTTCTCATAGGATAAGTCTAACTGTAGTTCAAGGGTTTCATAAGTCAAGGCATAATTTGAGTCTGAAACATATTTCCTCAATATTAAAATATGAAATACATTATGACCAGTTAATAACACTGGTAGTAAGGCTAGTCGATACGCTACCTGCCCGACCTTCTCGAGTATTTGAAATGGCCCATGAACCTAGGGCTTGACTTGCCCCTCTTTGCAAGTGCCTAATGCCCTTCACCGGAGAAACTCGCAGGAAAACATGCTCTCGTGCCTGAAATGTAATGTCTCTTTGCTTCGATTCAGCATAACTTTTATGCCTGCTTGCGAAGCAAGCATTTGAGCCTTGATTTTCTCTATAGTTTCACTGGTCCTTTGAACTAACTCTAGACCCAAGTACTTCTTTTCTCCAATTTCTTCCCAATGGATTGGGTACCGACACTTCCTACTATACATCATCTCATAAAGAGCCATTCTTATCACACTCTAGTAATCGTTGTTGTAGAAGAATTCTATTAAAGGAGAGTACTTATTCCATGAACCCTCAAAGTTCATGACACGATCTTCTAGTATCTGAATGATTCCCTCTGATTACCTATCAGTCTAAGGACGAAAAGTTGTACTAAACATCGGTTTGTACCCGAAGGTTCTCTGAAGACCTACCTAGAATTTTGATATGAACTTTGGATCCCTGTTTGAAACAATAGATTAGGAGCTCCATAGAGACAAACTATCACCTTCACACACAGCTTAGCATAATAATTCATTGTATAATCACTCTTTACCAGTAGAAAATGAGCTAACTTCCTTAAATGGTCCACTATGACCCAAACTGAATCGTACATCCCCCTGGTTCTAAGCAAACCAACCACAATGTCTATTGCAATATCTTTCTACTTCTATTCAGGAAGGACTAATGGTTTTAATAACATTGTCGACCTCTGGTGTTCAATTTTGATTTGTTGACATGTTAAACATTTAGTCACATAATCCACTACATCTTTCTCTATTCTATACCACCAATAATAGGGTTTTAAATCCTGATACATCTTAGTAGTTCTTGGGTGTAAAAAATAAAGTATTGCATGAGCTTCATCAAGAATTTTCTTTTTAAGCTCACCAGCATCTGGAACACAAAATTAAACTTTGAAAAGTAACGTTCCATTATTCGAGATTGATAAGTCCCTAGGCTGACCGACCAGTACCTCATCCCAAATTTTAACTAGCTTAGGATCTTCCAACTGCGCCCTTCTAATTCTTTCTAACAAATATGATTAAAGTGTCAGGTTGTGTAACTTCCTAACCACAAATTTAATTTCAATCTTAACCATTTCTGAAGCTACGGTGTTAAAAACCTGTCCGAGACCTTGTCTACTCTAGGCATCCACCACCACATTGGCTTTCTCGGGATGATACAAATACCCAGAATCATAAACCTTAACCTATTCCGACCACTGTCTTAGCCTCATAATTAAATCTTTTTTAAATGGTGAAATACTTGAGGCTCTTATAATCTGTGTAAATCCTGCATTTTCCCCAGATAATGTAACCATAATTTTAGAGCAAGATCTATGGCAGCAAGCTCTAATTCATGAATTGAGTAACATTGTTTATATTCCATCTATTGATGGGAGGTAAAAACTATAACCTAGTAAGCTTGCATCAGAACGCAACCTAAACCCTATTTGGATACATCACACTAAACAATGAACCTTTCTTAATCTGATAACAAAGCTAACAGCGGTGCTGTAATTAATCGATGTTCAACTTCTAAAACTCGCTTCACACTTGTCACACCATATGAACTGTTGGTTCATCTTAGTTAACTCGATTAGTAACATAGAGATTTTAGAAAATCTTTCAACAAGATGTTAATAATACCTTGTTAAACCGAGAAAATTTCACACTTTCATCACTGTCTTGGCCTCGGCCAACTTTTCACTGACTCAATCTTCCACAGGTCAACCATGATTCCATCTTTTCTGATAATGTGCTCTAGAGAAGACACCTCCGATAACCAAAATTCACACTTTTTAAATTTTACATATGGCTTGCAATTCCTGAGTCATTGTAATATCATTCAGAGATATTGCTCATGCTCCTCCTCCGTTTAAGAGTATACAAGGATGTCATTGATAACGACTATAACACGGTTATCGAGGAAATCCTTGAATACTCTATTCATGAGATTGGTAGAGGCCGCTATAGCAATTATTAATCCGAATGACATTACTGAAAACTCATAATGACTATACTTGGTCCAAAATGCAATTTTTGGATTATCCTCTTCTTGAATTCTAAACTAATGATAACCAAGTCGCACGTTGATATTTGAAAATTACTGATTTTCCATAAAGATAATCAAACAAATTATCCATCCTGGGTAACAAATACATATTCTTAATTATTAACTTGTTTAGTTCCCGATTGTCAATACACATTCGAAGGAAACCATCCCTCATTTTTTTACAACAAAACCAGAGCTCTCCAAGGCGATACACTAGGTCGAGTGAACTCTAAATCAAGCATCCCCTGAAGTTCTATTTTTTACTCCTTGAGTTCTCATAAAACCATCTTGTACATCGCTTTTGAAACAAGTCCCACACTAAGTGCCAAATCAATTGTAGAATCTATTTCTCATTATGGTGGTAATCAAGCAACTCCTCGGGAAATACGTCAAGAAATTCTTTACAATCCTAACTACCTCAGGCCCAAATGTTTCAGGTCTGCTGGAGTCAATCACAAACGCTAAAAATCCTACACATCCATTGTATAGTAAATCTTTAGTTCTTAAAACTGAAATATCCATAATTTGAAACCCTAAGCAGATCCAATATAAACAGATGGATCTTAGTCCTTCGGTTGATAAGTTACCATCTTCCACTTGCAATAAATGTTGGTCGAATACTTGGATAGTGTTGGAATTTATTTTACCAGGATCTTAGATCTACTCACAAGTATGTTGTTTAACATCCTAAATATGAACTTTCTAAAACGATAATAAACACATATAAAGTTAAGGAAACCTTACATTGGTTACAGCGGAATAATATGTCTCCTTCCACTCAGATCTCTAACCCTTGTATCCTTTCTGTCGCAGAGTATTATCAAGATCTGAGCCCGAATGTCCTTCTTTTTGAATTTAATCCTTCACGATCTTCCAAACTATGATTGAGGTACCACTTGCTGTGTGTGGGAACTACTCTATCACTAAGGTGTTTCGAAATTATGAAGAAGAAAAGAGAGAGAGAGGGTCAGCTATAGAGAGAAAGTGGAAGGCTCAGTTTTTCTGAAAAGGCAATCTCTTGAATTACTGAAAAACTCTTTTTTTTAGTCTGAGCCATCACTTTCTATTTATAGGCAACTACTAGGTTTAGGTTAGTAATTATTTGGCATTAAAATAATGAAAATATTAATTGGAAAAAGCCATTCAAGTGGCCGGCCATAGGTGTTAGTGGGCCTCACTTGGATTTTGTAGTTTTCACAATTTTTATTTCTATTTTCTCAAAAACGCTAATTTTCCAATTCTAACCATTTAAATGCCAAAACTAATTATTTAATAACTAAAGTAGATTATTAAATAATATTGTCATTTAATATAATTATTAATTAGACATATAGAGTCTCTTAATTAATAAACAAACCTAGAATCTCTTTTCTTTACAATTTCACCCTGCTTAGTGAAAATTCATAGATTAGACATAGTCTAATGTTTAGAATTATAATTGATTAATCATAAATCAATTATTGAGTCTTACAAGCAGTATGTTCTCAACTAGAATGGGGACCATGGATCTATATTGCTGAGCTTCCAATAAGCCGAATCGAATTTACCAAGTAAATTCCCTAACTTATTAATTCCTTATTGAATCCACTCTCAGAACTTGGAATTGCACTCTCAGACTTATATAGAGCATTCTATATGTTCCATGATATAGATATGCTATCACATTTAACCATCGTTATAATTTTAATGTGATCAAAGATCCTCTATATAGATGATTTACATCGAGATGGGATAAATTTACCGTTTTCACCCCTCAATGTATTTGGCCCCTTAAAACACTTAGCTACCTGTAAATTATGTTTTAGTGATCAAAGAAATAGTCACTGAAACAAGAGCTCATCCATTTACTTCTTTTGAGCTAAGCTCGAAGGGAATCATCACTTGACTTCTATACACTAGTAGAAGTTATAGATTCCATATTTATGTTCAGCGCTCCCACTTAATCATACTATCATGTTCCCAAAATATATGTATCACCCTGACCCAAAAGTATGCTTAACTAATAAATCAAAGAACATGATTAGCACTTTTAAGATTGAACCTAAGCATATCAGGATTTAGATTCTTTTGATCTAAGATCAACTAGTGATATTGACTTGGAAAGATACAACGGTAAGTTTATAATATCTTGACTAAGTTCAATATCGGTCCAGTCCAATGTATACTCCATACATTCGAAACCAGTATACTTTACCAATATCCTGGAAAGAACACAACACTTACTCCAAGTGTAAGTATACATCATCGCTGATTATCACATCAGTGTAAATCCAAAATACTGATGAAACGGGGACTTAGTCTTTTGAATCATATAATCACAATCACATTCCACTGTGTTGACAATACTGTAATTGTGAATAAATATATGTTCTGGACTTAAATAATTTTGTGCCTATATTATATATATATATTAAACCATAAGCATGAAAAATTCATGCAAACATAAATCACTTCAAACTTCTTAGATTGATAACTAATCAAATTGTAATGGGTTTTATTTAGGGCACAAAACCCAACAGATAGAAGATCCATCCCAAGTATGATATCAAACTCTGCTAATTCCAACTCTACTAAGTCATCACTCAACTCCCTATCTTCTATTCTAACTGGCATAGACTTAATTCGCCTTTTGGAGACAACCGATTTCCTCACCAGGCAATAGGGTTCCAAACCCTCTTTCGATAAAGTCACAGGGCCTACCCAATTGTTTAATTACCCGTGATGCCACATATAAGTGTGTAGCCCCAAAGTCAAATAATACAGTAAAATAGGAGTTGTTGACAAGAAGCTTACTTGTCACGACGGAAGGACTGGCTGCAACATCAATTTGAGTGATAGCAAACATCTGAGCAAGTACGGGTTTTGCCTGCTGCTCTTGTTTCTCCGTCTGAGGGCAATCTTTCTTAAAATGCTCAATCATGCCACACTCGAAGCATGCTTTCCGGTTTCACTCTTCGGGATGGTGTTTCTTACAACGTGGGCACTCAGGGTAAGAATAGCCCTGGCGTCTACCTCTACCTTGATTCCTTTAGAGCTGCTTGTTTCGTCTTAAACCCACCACTGTCAATGCATGTTTCCTCTTCTGTTCAACCACGGAGCCCTTACCACCTCCTCCATAAATGGAAATAAGGGGAGTAGTAACTCAAATTTCTATAATAACCTCCCGAGGCTTTAAAACAAACTCTTTAGGGCTCCCAGTCCAAAGGGCGTCCTTAAGCTTTGAATCTCCCAGAAGTGCTAAAGATTCTGGCATCCAATTTTCCCCATGCAATGTTTCCACTAGGTTACTAGCCATACTCTGTTGCGCTGGCAATATCGAATTGAAAACTTTTCGCATATGAGGTAAAGGTACTACAGGAGATCTTTGTTGTTTCAACCTCTGAATTTCCTCTTCATGTCGTTGATTTATAACTTCCATCTCCACAAACCTTTGCTCTAAATCAAACAGAGCCTGTGGTGGATAATCATTACTCCCGCCAGAAGTCCTCCAACGAATTTCACCTCGGTTACGGGGATAACTTGGATTCCATTCTCTCCAACTGTTACTAGCCTTAACCTTGTTGCTTTGACTCTCCATATTGCGCCAGGTGTCCATTTTATAGGACAAACCCATCGATTCGTAAGTCGACCTGGTCAGGCAACGGTCCTTATTTTAATTTTACTACCGCACTTATGGATTTAAGGCAATGCATTAAAATAAGTAATTATAATCTATTATGCTTCCTAACATGCTTTTATAATCACATAAATTTACTAAACAAGTAAATGCTTATTGAACCATGAGCCGAGATTTTCTTTGATGATGATTTTAAATGTCTTGACGATCTTTAGTAGACAAACATGGCGGCTCTGATACCAAAATTGTAACGCCTTGATACTTAGGCGCGCTATAGTGATTTTCCAATTAACGTGCCACCTTTGCTAATCAAAGGATTTTCATTGAAAATCGTGTCAAATTAAAACTTTTAATTTAATTATTTTTATAAACTTTATAGGGTTATTTACATAAGTCGGGATCCTGTATTAAAACTTTTACAAACAATATTAAAATACATTTAAAATTTGGTCGCACATCGACTACAAAATAAAACCCTAGATGTCCCAAGACCGAACACTCCAGGTCGTGTCGTCTCGACATGTACAATCTTCATCCAAGCCTAGAGCTCACTCTTGTTCAGCCATTGCCTTTCCTTTACCTACACATAAAAGTAGCATTTGTGAGTCAACAAACTCAGTAAGAAAAGCATACAACAAATCATATATTGTCGACTTGTGTCTAGGCGCCCATACACCTATCCACAAGGCTTACTAGATGACTTAAGAACGTTCTTAACAGTTGGTACTAATGACCATGATATCACCCACTACTATCACTATGATCGCACTGTAGGACCGACACTATGTTCGCACCGCTATGATAGCATCAATAGTACCCGAAAGTATTATTGGCCATGATATCACTCTTAACCAGTACGATACCTGTACTGCTAAACTCACACAATGGTTGTGCCGCTATGATAGCACCAATTAATACTTTCTTGGGTGAGTACCACTCTTAACCAGTACGATGACTGTACTCCCAAACCAACACAATGGTTGTGCCGCTATGATATCACACAAATCATATACAATCACAACACATCATGTATATATATCACACATACAGACATTTGCATATACAAAACGTTCTATACTTTTCTTACCTCGTTTCCAGATTCAAGTATGCCGGTCAACTTTAATGGAAAATTCTCGAGTTGAATGGGGGTCCTATGTCACATTACATAAATGGGTAAATAACTTTGAGTAGGCCATTCCCGAAACCCCAAAACTTAAAATCAAGGGTAGTCCTAAAGACCAACAACCTAATACTACACTAAACCCCGAGAAAAATATGAAAACTAGGGTTCTGGCCCTACAAAAACCGGCAGACCAAAAGTCCAAAACTGGTAAACTGGTTTCTTGGCCTGCCTAGAAAATGGGTTAACCGGTTCTGTAGAACCGGTTACAGAGCCGGTTAACCGGTTTCTACTGGAGGAAAAACCCCAAACTTCGAAACTTTACCAATTTGACCGCAATTTCCACCAAACCTTCCAGAATACCTGAAACACCCTCCTTGGACAATTTCCAAAAGAAAACAGCATCAATTAAAAATTGTTGAACACAACCCTAATCAAAGATTAATTAAACAGAAACATAACTTTATCATATAACCCTAAATCCAATTAAACCTTAGTAATCCAAGAATAGAGTTGCTAGAACTTACCTCTACTTGAAACACCTCAAACCCTATCTAAAATCTCCAAGAAAAACTAATGCCTCACTCTGGTTTTCTTCACTCTTGGGTTGGATCGAAGGAGGGAGAAGGCAAAACATTCTAGGTTTTTTTCTTATTTTTGTTCTACTCTAATTTCTAGGCTGAAAAATAAAAACATAATATGGCTATTATGTTCATAAATGGGATAGTTGTCCACAATAAGAAAGGACACCTAATCTTAAAATAAAATTACAAAATTACCTGTTATAGTGAGATTTCTCTCACCTAGAAACTCGAGACCAGGCTCCTATTTAAAGGACACGTGTATTCAGATTTCCAATGAAAGCTGAAATGTCCGTGAGAGACTTCTCGAAGTTTAGACCTCGCCCAGGATAAAACCAGCGAGATACTGCGAGTACGACCTAAGTCGAATCACGTAACCGTAATTCGCATTATGCAGGGTAGATCCAACTCGCATGTGTCAGGACATATGCGAGTATCCCCTCTATACTTCTGCAAAAGCATAGAGGTCAACTCTCTATGGTGCGAATCTGGTCCCAACGACCCAATAGCCTTGATAAACTGCTATAGGCTCACATGTGTAGGTTCTATCAGCTCGATATGCGAGGTCTACAAGAGGCGATTGCTTAAAGACTCGGAAAGTCCCTAACGCGATAATAACTTTGCGAGCTCAAAAAACGGAACATGAACAGTCAACTCGCAGATGCAGAAGACGCATACGTTGATGGACTTAGTAACTGTCACTCATTTATTAATGTTAACGTTGTTTGGGTTTAATTATTGCAATTCAATATGTAAATAATGGATTAACAATGAATGTGATCCTTATGTAACCGATTGGACACCTACTTTGTATATAAAGGGGTGATCCACCATGAAAATGGCACCTACGAATCCTTTGCTACAGTGGACTAAGCAGATCACAATCTGACTGAACCACTATAATTCTTTGCCTTATTGATATTTTTCCAGCCTTGTTGATTGTTCTTGCATTCCCAGTCGAGTACTCGCCATTCTAGGTCGAATACTCGCACTTGTCACTTCCCTGAAAATTCTCTTTTTATATTAATTAAATAATACATTTTGGTGTTGCGAAATTCACTCGACAACATTTGGCGCCGTCTGTGGGAATTCGACTAAAGATTTCATTCACTTCAAAGAACACTATTCATCATGGCTGGAAATCACGCTAACGAAGCCAACAACGGGTCCATCAATATTGGAATGATGAGTGTACCACTGCCCAGAGCTGGAGTGCCACCTGTGGACGTCATCAACGGCGGAGTAGGGAGGAGCAATATCAGACCTCTCAACCTATTCCCAGAAACAACTGGCCCTCAAGTCGGGGACACGTCCACACCACCAGCAACCATGCATTTTCCCCCCGTCACTCCGGCGGTAGTATCCGAGGGAATGGTCCAGTTCACCACTGATCAATATGCTGCAATTCAGGATCAACTGCGGGCACTACAAGCCGAGGTAGATGGACAGAGTCGAGCTCGACGCCCTCCTCGAGTTCCTGCCATTCGCAACGATAACCCTCAGGTAACAACTTCTAGACGTCATACTAACCGTGTACGCAGGGAAAGAAGAACTAACCCTGAAGCTCTGGACTTGAACCATCCGATGTCAAGAGATCAATCTGCAAGGTTTCCTAACCAGAGCGCACAAATTGACGAAGATCCTAAACGCCGTAATCCTCGCAGTCGACCATCGAGAGACAACGACGCAGAGTCAGCCTCTTCGTCATCGCATGGGCGCACCCCGAGCAGGTATACAAGGTCCGGCTCTGTACAAACACAACAGAGAGGACGTTATCAAGTACATCGAGGTGATCTACGGGATCATCTCAACGCAGTTTTCAGGGCACGCTCCCGCGGCCCACATAATACCGAGACACTCCGTGATCCCCAGGCGGGCGATCAGGGTGTCAACGCAGATAATAACCTGCCTATCGCGCCGATCGCGACCACTGGGATTAGTATCCCAGCAAACCTTGTCGCGGTAGTTGCGAGCCCTGCAGTCGCAGTGACTCTAGCCCCCGCGACAGGAGGAATCGACCAAAGCATGCTTCTGCAAGCTTTAAAGATGCTCGAGCAGCAGCGTAAGCCTATATATAAGCTGCATGGCACCTCGCCTTTTACTGCAGAGGTACGGCAGGCACAACTTCCAAAAGGGTTTCGTTTATCCGAATCCCTCAAGTATAAAGGTACTTCTAACCCGATAGACTATTTCGAAAAATTTAATACATTAATGGAAGTAGACCAGGTACCCCAACTCGCGAAGTGTCGCATTCTTGCGGCAACACTCGAGGAAAATGCTCATGATTGGTTCACCCAATTACCTGAGGCATCAATATCGACATGGGAAACCTTCGTCGACCTATTCCTCACGCATTTCTAGGCCACAATGACGTATAGACCACCCTATACGACTTTGGCCAACATCAAACAAGAACCTGGTGAGTCTTTACAAGACTATTTCAAACGTTTTAACGCAGAAGTAACAAAGGTCGAGAAGGCCCCCGAGTCTTCGCTTGTTTGTATGTTGATAACAGGTATCTTGTCGAGGACCGACTTTTGGAAGGAACTACAAGCTCGAAGGCCGGAGTCCTTGGTAGAGTTCTTCGCCATGGCCGAACCTCTCAAAAGAATCGAGAACTCTTTAGCGGAGTTAGAGAAGGGGAAGGACAAACGTCGGTCACCCATACCGCGGTCACGATCTCGCAGTCCGCGAGGGAAGAACTCCAGGGGCCGAAGCCCGAGAAGACGCAGCCCGCGCAGACAGCGAAGTCTGAAGCTGGCTAAGTCACCCCCAAAGAAGGAGTCCTCGCCAAAAAGGAAGGGAGGACCTCGCTTCGTCAATTATACTGAACTCGCAGTCCCTCGAGACCATATCTATGCGATTAAAGAAAGGAACGGAGTCTTCAAGAAGCCGCCCCCCATCAGGGGGAATCGCGACCGGAGGGATCCTAAAAAATTTTGTAAGTACCACAAGGACATTGGTCACACTACTCTAGAATGTTGCGTCTTTCAGGATGAAATAGAGGAGCTGATCCAGAGAGGGAAGTTCGACAAGTATAAAAGGAGCGAGGAAAGTCATCCCCAAGCGGATGGCAAAGGAGAAACCCAGAACGTGAGTGGCTCCAAAACACCCCGCAATATCCTGACTATAATCGGAGGACCACACATCGCGGGTGACTCTCGCAAATCACAAGAACGGTATGCCAGAGAAGCCAAGGAGAGGCCGCTTACCAATGTGAATAATCTTGGTGAACGGCCTGAGAAGCTCTTTAAGAAAGAATGCGACGACATCGTCTTTATGGAGAGCGATGCGAGATGGGTCCATCACCCACATTCTGACGCACTGGTAATAGTCGCCAATATTGGCGGGGACAATGTCCATCGTATACTGGTTGACAATGGGAGTTCAGTGAATCTGCTGAATTTCCAAGCCTTCAAGCAAATGGGGTTGCAAGAGAAGGATTTGCGACCTATGACATCAAGCATTTATGGCTTTTCGGGAGATGTCATAGCAATTAAAGGAATGATCAAGCTCCCAATCACTTTGGGAACTGCCCCAGTAACAGCCAAGTCAATGACCGACTTCGCAGTAATCGACCAATACTCAGCGTATAACGCCGTAATTGGTCGATAAATCCTGAAAGAGATGAAGATCATAACCTCGATCTATCATCTGACGATGAAGTTCCCTACTCCCGCTGGAGTAGGTTCGGTGCGGGGAATCCAGTCCGACTCACGAGAATGTTATAACGCAGCCGTTAAACTCGCAGAAAAAAGGACGGTAAATGTTATCTACCTTTTGGAAGCACCACCTCCTCGCCAGGAGATCCTCAGGATCGAGGAGGTGCCGCATATAGACGAACCAGACTTGGATCTAAGAATCCTCGATCACACCGCCGCAGCCCAAGCCGCGAAAGACACAATTGAGGTACCTATAGATCCTATAGATAATAACAAGGTTTTAAAAATTGGTTCTAAATTAAATTTACAGCTGCGAGAACAATTAACGACCTTTTTAAAGCAAAATCTTGATATCTTTGCCTGGAAACATTCAGATATGGTCGGGATATCTCCGCAAGTCATGTGTCATCCCTTGAACATTGACCCCGAGGTGCGAGGTGTCCGACAAAAGCGCCGCAAAATGGACCCCGCGAGGTACCAAGCGCTGAAAGAAGAAGTCGACCGCCTCCTTGCCTGCGGCTTTATACGGGAGTCATTTTACCCCAGATGGTTAGCAAACCCCGTACTTGTGCCAAAGCCTAATGGCTCATGGCGCACATGCGTTGACTTTACGGATCTAAACAAAGCCTGTCCCAAAGACAGCTTTCCTCTTCCTAGCATTGACCAGCTTGTTGATGCCACTGCAGGTCACGCACTTTTGAGCTTCATGGATGCGTACTCGGGATACAATCAAATCCCGATGTATGAACCAGACCAAGAGCATACCTCGTTCATTACTGATCGAGGATTATACTGTTACAAAGTAATGTCTTTTGGTTTAATAAACGCAGGTGCGACTTATCAAAGGCTAGTGAATATGATGTTCGCAGATCTCATTGGAACGACAATGGAGGTATATGTTGACGATATGCTCGTAAAATCACAACATGCGAAGGATCATATTACCCACTTGCAGGCCATGTTCGACATACTGCGGCGATACAAGATGCGTCTAAATCCGTTGAAATGCGTCTTTGGGGTTGGCTCTTGGAAATTCCTTGGTTTTATGGTAAATCAGCGAGGAATAGAAGCCAATCCTGCGAAGATCAGGGCATTGGTGGAGATGCCATCACCAACCAAGCCAAAGGAGGTTCAAAGCCTCATAGGTAAAGTCGCAGCTTTAAACCGCTTTATATCCAGATCTTCTGATAAGTGCAAGGAGTTTTTTTTTTCAGATTTTGAAAGGCAACAAAAGGTTTCATTGGAACGAAAAATGCGAGCAAGCCTTTCAAGCTTTAAAAACGCATTTGGGGCAACCTCCGATCTTATCGAAGCCATTGTCCGGAGAAGTTTTGTCTATCTATTTGGCCGTCGCCGAATATGCGATTAGTTCAGTACTAATACGCGAGGACCAAGGACGCCAATACCCGGTGTATTACGTCAGTAAGCGATTATTAGACGCCGAGACGCGTTATCCCCAAATGGAGAAATTGGCTTTCGCCTTGATAATATCCTCAAGAAAATTGCGACCCTACTTCCAGGCTCACAGCATTGAAGTTTTGACAAACTTCCCCTTACGACAAGTTTTAGCGAAACCAGAAGCATCGGGGAGATTGTTAAAGTGGGCGATGGAGTTGAGTCAGTTCGACATCAAGTATAAACCGAGAACTACGATCAAGGGGCAAGCCTTAGCAGATTTTATACTTGAATTCCCAAGCACCGAGGTGGCAGTTGTAGAGGACATAAATGACATTGCTATAGCAGGAAAAGAAGCATGGACATTGTACGTCGATGGAGCCTCAAATAACGAAGGTTCTGGCAGTGGGATCTTGTTAATCAGTCCCAATAACTTCAAGGTACACGCTGCTTTACGTTTTGAATTTTCTGCATCAAACAATGAAGCCGAGTATGAGGCTTTAATCGCAGGATTGAAACTGGCCCTCGAGATGAAAGTCGAGTATCTACAGGCTTTTAGCGACTCCCAAATCGTGGTATGCCAGGTGAATGGAGAATACCTAGCAAGAGGCGGAAGATTGGTTAAATACTTAGCCATCGTTTGCGAAATAATGCAAAAATTCAAAAATGTAGTTGTATCTCGAGTACCGCGTGCTCAAAATGCCCACGCAGATGCATTGGCCCGTTTGGCCTCAACTAGAGAAGCCGAATTGCTCGATGTAATTCTGGTAGATGTACTGGCTCACCCAACCATAAATCGAGAAGCAATCATGGAGATAGACGATGTTCAGGAGATTACCTGGATGACTCCTATCCTCGCATATCTTGAGAAGGGGCTCTTACCCGATGATAAGGTAGAAGCGAGAAAATTGCGACAGCGGGCAGCCTGTTATGTAATATATGACCAAACGTTGTATCGCAGAAGTTTTAGTCAACCGCTTCTCAAATATATCAGTGGAGAAGACTGTGGTTACATACTCCGTGAAGTACACGAGGGGATTTGTGGCAATCATACCGGAGGTAATTCCCTTGCTTTAAAAATTATGCGGCAAGGGTATTACTGGCCAACATTGCGACAAGATGCTCTCGCGTTTGCAAAGAGGTGTGATAGATGTCAGCGAATAGCCACTTACACCCACCAACCTCCGAGTAACCTCCATTCTATCACAAGTCCATGGCCCTTTGCAATATGGGGAATCGATTTAATCGGCGAGTTACCCAAAGGAAAAGGCGGAGTCAAATATGCTGTAGTCGTAGTTGATTACTTCACAAAGTGGGTCGAAGCCAAAGCACTCGCAACCATCACGGCAACGAAATTGCACGAGTTTGTCTATACCTCCATCATTTGTCGTTTTGGCATTCTGCATAAACTCATTTCAGACAATGGAAAACAGTTTGACTGTAAAGAGATGCGATAGCTATGCGACGATTTGGGGATTAAAAAGGCTTTTTCCGCAGTTGCTTACCCGCAGAGTAAAGGACAAACTGAAGTCATTAATAAAATAATCAAACACACCATAAAAGGGAAATTAGAAGATCGCAAAGGAGCTTGGCCAGATGAGTTATCGCAAGTCCTATGGTCTTATAATACGACCCCTCGATCTACAACTGGCGAAACACCCTTCTCACTTTCTTACGGGTGCGAGGCCATGTTGCCAGTTGAAGTTGGGGCAGGTTCCCTACGCAGGGATATTTTCGACATCTCGCAGAACAACGAGAATCAATTATTCTGCCTTGATCTTTTGGAGGAAAAGCGTGACAAAGCGCACCTAAAAAATGCGGCTTACCAACAGCGAACTGCAAGATACTTTAACTCCAAAGTGAAAGTAAAATTCCTGCGAGCAGAAGACTTAGTCCTTAGAAGAGTAATGCCAAATACCAAAAACCCATCGCATGGGGTCTTTGAGGATAATTGGGAAGGACCATACCTCATTGCAGATAAAATTGGTGATGCAATGTATCGACTCGCAACACTCGATGGAACTGCGATTCCACGAGCATGGAATAGCGAGAGCTTGAAATTTTATTATCAATAGTGCCCGCATTATTCGATTATGTTCAATCTTGTACTTATACTTAGATATTTTTCATTCAAAAGGGAAAAATCCTAAGTATAGGGGGGTATATATGCCCGAATGTACTATTGATTATATGAATGAAATTACTTGTTAAATTTTCAAAAATTTTGCCAGCTTTGTAAATATTCCTACTTATTACACCAAGCTGTAATTGAAGTCGCAAATATATATATAAAAAATGCGAGTACCCATGTACTGCGTAAATGTTAAAGGATAGTTATCCCCGCGAGGATATAAATTTGTCCAAAATGAAAAGAAATTTGTCCAAGAACAAAAGCGCGAGTACCCTTGTACCGCATATAAAAAAACGAAGAGAATTAAAATAAATTAGAGGATAACTAAGCATCTGGAGCAGCAGGAGTAGTCTCATCCGGAGCAGTCTCATCCGCGACTTTGCTGATGACTTCGTTCTCGACTTCTTCAGCTTGTGCGCCCTCGACCTCATCAAGAAGGTTTCCTCCCCCACCTTGAGTCTGAGTAGGCGACATGGCACGAAAAGCCTCAGCCATCTTAGCGGCTTCTGTTCCAAGAAGAGAAAAGTCGAAGTCTGGGACTTTGGAAAGAGTGGTATAGATATAATCGGACACTGCCTGATCATACTGCTTCTTCCCATTCTCTTTCTCAGTCTCCAAATCGCGGGCCATCTCCACGATCGTCGCCTGCGATTTCTTGACCTCAAGCTCTGCCTGTTCTTTCGCCTAGCTGAGTTCTTCGAGCTCCTTCTCCTTGGTCTTGCTGAGTTCCTCGAGCTCCTTCTCCCTCCTCGCTACTTCTTGCTTCAGCTTTTTTATGTTCTCCTGAAACTGAGCATTTTGCCTCTTCAGCGAGTCGGCTTCCTTCGAAGGAGTAGCAGCAGCTTTTATGAACAGAGTCATCGACTGCGCGGCCAGCTCGGCAGATCGCGTAACAAGATCCTCATAAGGAATCTCAGCCAGGAACTTCTCTTGCATGGCTAGGAAGTCGCGAGCTCGAACAGGTGGATCAATTACGACTTTCTTCCCCTTGTCCTGTGTGGTCTTGGCCAGCTTCTTGGAAGAATCTGCGACAAGTGTAGCCATCGCATCGCTCTTCCTCTTTTGGGCGACAACCGGCGAAGTCGTCGTTGTTCCACCCTTTGGTTTGATCTTCAGGACAGGGGCAGACTTCAGAAAAGTCATATCTGCGAATATAAATGAAAGATAAGTATAAGTCAAACCCTACCCGTCAGTTTGTAACAAGAGATGAATTACCTGAAATTTGTCGAGGAGTTTGCTTAGAAAGGCGCTTGTCTATTCGCTCTTGCTGCCTCTCGGATGGTTCTTTGTATACTGGCTCCCTTTGAAGACTTGCGTTCTCAGGAATCAGCTGATGTTCTCGCAACTTCGCAGTTGTACACAGTAATCGCCAGTCGCGATCTTGTACTGGAAGGCTCCTGAGGATTTCAGCTGTCTCCTTGCTGGTCGCGTCAAGGGTCGGTCGAACTGGTCTATCTGCGATAACAACAAAGAGCGAGTAAGCAAAAGATCTCAAAAGTAATGCAAAAAAAAATGTCTAAGTCAAGAAATACGCGACATACTAGGTCTGCGATTAAAGTCAGTCCTAATCCCAGGAACTTTAAAGACATAAAACCACTTCGATTTCCAATCCCCCATGTTCGACACCATTCCTTCAACTCCATTGATTTCAGAAGTCGCCCATTTGCTAAAGCAGTAGAAGCCATTATGAAGACCTACGCTTTTTATGTCGTAGAAATAGCTGAATTCTTCTACTGAGGGAGCCCTATGGACATACTCCATGTACATCGCATAGAAGGCTAGAGCAGTGCGGTAGCTGTTTGGAGTTAGCTGAAAGGGCGATACATCATATCGCCTTAGAATAGCTGCGATGAAGGGGTGAAAGGGGACCGATACCCCACACCGAAGAATGGGTATTGAGACTACCACATCCTCTGTGGGAATGATCGCAGGGTTAGTAAATGGAAGATGCGCTCTCTGAGATGGCTTAGGTCGCTGAAGCGCGAGTCGCAGCAAATTTAACCTCACAAAGGTGGTGAAGTCTGATTTGGAAACTCTCGAGATTAAATCCTCACACGCGAAGGGCTCGTTCAGCTGGGAATCGTCGACCGAATCTGTCCCACTCCCTTCCGCCTCCTCCTCTTCCTCACCTGACTCGCAGACTGGAGTCGTCCATTCCTCTTCCATCTCCTCAACCTCGATGTCAGGAGCATGTCTCGAGTGTATAAGGTAGTCGCGTGCCGACACTGTGGACTCGCTGTCTCGAATATCGATGGTCCCAGGTTCTGCGAGTTCTTGTACCATCTTCTCGATGTCCACAGAAGACATCGGGCCTAGCTCTATTGGAGCGGCCTCCTCTTCGGAAAGTGAAGTGGGGAGAAAACTGTCCTCCTCCTGGTCAGCTTCACCGTCAAATGCACGGCCTCCGGAGCCGAGCTGTTGGCTATCCGACAAATCGCTCATCTGAAAGATAGAAGATCTTTTCAGCGTGATGGATGTGTGAAAAGCAAAGTAAGTGATCTCACCCGCATTAGATTATAAAGTTGCACTCGACAGAATGGTCAGCCTCCTTACGAATACTGACCATCCCCTCAATATGCGAGAAGATATAAAACTATCTTGGGCAAGTAATTCACGCATCCTGGGCCAAGCGGTATACCTCCAGAAACGGCTGGGTGTTTCCCAGTGACTCAAGGGGTATGCGTTTTCGAGCATAACCCTGAAGTTACTGGGAAACCCCCACCGTTCCGAGACTACCTATCAACCAAAGAGTACGCTCATTTGAATATTAACGCATGTCGCAAATGGCTGGGTGTATCACAGTATCTCAAGGGGCATATCACCGCGTATATGGCCATTAGAATACTGTGACACACCCACCATTTGGAATAGCGATTAATACCCTCGCAACTCAGCCCGCGACATATAAAAATCCTAAAAGATCTAGCTAACAGTCAAATGGAAGTAAATCTTGGCAATATGCGAGTATTCAAGTTGTTCATCTGAACACCAGCGAACATTCAAGTTGTTCATCCGAATATCCACGAGTATTCAAGACGTGAAACAGTGCCTATGTGTCGTGTGCGGTTATGTCAGTTTACAGGTCATATTCTATGAATTTACCCAGGTTTTCTTACCTAAAACACATAGCCTCATAAGCACATACAAGCATACATTCCTAAAAAGCCTTTAAAATACCCGAACCCAGAAGGTAAAGCATATTTTCTCCAAACAGAAAACGAAAATGCAATGACTTGAAAACTAACCTTTAGTTCTGATTTCTGCGATTGCTCTCGACCACTTCTGAGATTGAGAATATTGTAGAAAAAGTGGTAGAAAATCTGGAAATGGGTTTTTGAAGTTTCTGTAATGGAGGGAAAGAGGAATTTAAGAGCAAGAGGGAAAAATGGGAGTTTTTGATTCGTATCAAAGGGTTTAAATACCCATATCCCTTATTAATTGGGATTACGACACGTGGCAGCCAGAATGCCTAAGGTCGCCCAATCTAACAGCCAACGATGGCCACGCCTACACAAAAACCGAGGAGTTTTGTGACGTGGCACCATAAATGTAATAAAATGTAATAATTACAGCCGTCATTTTTCGAGACCCTCGACGGGACAACCAAAAGGTCACCTCCTCGTGACAACCTTTCACTTGTCTCTCGAGTAATAGTTTCCCTCAGTGACCGCTCCTGTCACGTCGCGAAACTAGGGGCATGTGTTATAGTGAGATTTCTCTCACCTAGACACTCGAGACCAGGCTCCTATTTAAAGGACACGTGTATTCAGATTTCCAATAAAAGCTGAAATGTCCGTGAGAGACTTCTCGAAGTTTAGACCTCGCCCAGGATAAAACCAGCGAGATACTGCGAGTACGACCTAAGTCGAATCACGTAACCGTAATTCGCATTATGCAGGGTAGATCCAACTCGCATGTGTCAGGACATATGCGAGTATCCCCTCTATACTTCTGCAAAAGCATAGAGGTCAACTCTCTATGGTGCGAATCTGGTCCCAACGACCCAATAGCCTTGATAAACCGCTATAGGCTCACATGTCTAGGTTCTATCAGCTCGATATGCGAGGTCTACAAGAAGCGATTGCTTAAAGACTCGGAAAGTCCCTAACGCGATAATAACTTTGCGAGCTCAACAAACGGAACATGAACAGTCAACTCGCAGATGCGGAAGACGCATACGTTGATGGACTTAGTAACTGTCACTCATTTATTAATGTTAACGTTGTTTGGGTTTAATTATTGCAATTCAATATGTAAATAATGGATTAACAATGAATGTGATCCTTATGTAACCGATTGGACACCTACTTTGTATATAAAGGGGTGATCCACCATGAAAATGGCACCTACGAATCCTTTGCTACAGTGGACTAAGCAGATCACAATCTGACTGAACCACTATAATTCTTTGTCTTATTGATATTTTTCCAGCCTTGTTGATTGTTCTTGCATTCCCAGTCGAGTACTCGCCATTCTAGGTCGAATACTCGCACTTGTCACTTCCCTAAAAATTCTCTTTTTATATTAATTAAATAATACATTTTGGTGTTGCGAAATTCACTCGACAACATTACCCTTGCATCAAAACGTAAATCAATGAGCGGCTTAGGGGTCAAATGGTCCAAAACCATTACCCCACCTAAACACAACACTCAAGTCCAACATACAATAATCCATTAAAACTAAAGGTTCTATGTTTACCGATGTGACTAGAATAACACCTCGTTGTATTTTCCATCGCCACCGAGCTAGAATCACAAAAATAATACTTTTTATATTTAATATTAACATTCACATATAACTACCAATGATAATAATATTCTTCTTATTATTATTAATTAATTTCCAAAGCACTTAATATTCCATATCCAAATTTTTGCAGTCATTACAAAAAGTGTATGAGACCGAAGTAACACATTTCATGATTAGCATAATCCAATGCTCACTAAACCCATCTTTTTCAAAATAGCTTGCAAGAAACTCCATTCAACTCTATCATAGGCCTTGCTCATGTCCATTTTCAAGGCCACGAACCCTTCCTTTCATGAACTCTTCCTCTTCCTCTTCAAATAGTGCATGTTTTCAAAGGAAATAAGAATATTACCAGTAATGAGGTGCCCAGGTAAAAACACACTTTGAGACTCAAAGATAACATTTGGCAACACAATCTTCAGTTTATTAGCCACAACCTTGGAAATAATCTTGTATATAACATTGCATAAGGCGATAGGCCTCAAATCGAACATGTTTTCAAGTTTTGACTTCTTGGGAATAAGCATTATGTGAGTATCTTTAAGGAAATTAAGAAACGTACCGAAAGTGAAGAAATGTTGCACCAACCGCACTACATCTTGTCCCACCACGACCGAGAATTTTGGAAAAAACTCGGGTTGAAACCATCTGGCCCAAGCAATTTATCTGGATGCATAGGACAAATAATATTAATACTGTTCTTTTTAAGCACAAATAATATTAATTTTGAAATAATCATTCTAGTTTTGTTGATTATTTTAGAACAACTTACAAAATTCAAATACAATTTTCTTCTTTCAGAATATACTTCTCTTTATTATTGATGCAAGCCTCCAAACAAAAAAAGAAAGAAATTTACTCTTTCATCCCTCAAAATTAATTATTTAAAAATAACAAAAAAATAAAATAATTTAAGAATGATATTTTTTTATCAACTAGAAACCAGTTAGCAAACTCGCTGTGAGAGGTCAAGTAATAAAAAATTAACCTAGAGCTATAGTGAAAAAACTTTGTCCTATGTGTGGGATATGACACCTCAAATCAAAGTGAGTGATCACATAAAGGGAAATCATGTAAAACCTCACTCATACGTAGAGGGATTTAACACCTCAAATGCATGTGAGCCTTTGGATCCATGGATATAGTAGATTTTTAGTATCTAAGGGTGGGTATGTATCTATATAAAAGCAAGAGCATGCATTTTCTTTAAACGTGGAACTCGTTATAATTTTCCACTCCATTGTACCATATTTGCATTACATAATCAAGTCAAATAATTGCCTCAGAGCTCTGCGATCATACGGAAATCATGCTTTATTTTTCTAAAGATTTTGAGATATTGTGGGAGAAAGGGTCAGCCAAGTATGTCTTGCAATCTTAAATGACGGGGCTTCGGTGCGACAATTTAATAAGTCAAATATGGTGTTGGTACCAAAAGTACAAAAACCAAGATTGGTTAAAGAGAATCGACCTATTGTTTTGTGTAATGTAATGTACAAAATTGTTGCCAAAGCTTTATCGCTAAGGGTGAAAAGTGTTCTTGGCCCCCTCATCTCATCTTTCCAAATGGCATTGGTCCTAGGACGGTATACATGACAATACTGTGGTCATTTTTGATCTACTTCACTCACTGTTTAAAAGAAATAATGGGAGAAGGGGATTTATGGCCCTCAAGCTTGACATGAGTAAAGCATATGACCAGGTCGAATGGGGATTTTTAGCCAGTTTGATGCGTCAGTTTAGCTTTGTTAAGGGTTGGGTGAAGGTTATCATGGACTGTGTGACAACCCCAGAGTACAGTTTCTTAATCAATGGGCACCCTAAAGGCCGCGTGATTCCGACAAGAATGTCCTCTATCTCCTTATTTATTTCTCTTCTGTGCAGAATCTTTGTCTTTGTTATTCTCCCTTGCTAAAGCCAGATCTGAACTAGTGGGGTTTAGGTGCTCTAGATTGGGACCACGTGTTACTCACTTGCTCTTTGCAGATGATAGCCTTGTATTTGGTAGGGCTAATGAAGGTGATACTGAAACTATTAAGCGTATCCTTCTAACTTATGAGGCTGTCTCGGGGTAAAAGATTAATTTTGAAAAGTTTGCTATCACTTTTAGTCCGAATGTGCAACATGTGGATCGAAATGGGGTTCTAAGAGTTTTAGGATTGATATCGGTGGCCACGCATGACAAGTGCGTGAGGCTCCCTATGGTGATTAGTAGAAACAAACAACAGGCGTTTGAGGGGATCTGTGAAAGTGTTAGGAAGCGTGTGCGGGGATTGAAGTATAATTTCTTTTTAGCCAGGGGGAGGGAGGTACTTATCAAATCTATTCTTCAAGCTATTCCAATTTATATGATGAGTGTCATTAAGCTTTCGACGAAAACTTGTGGAAAATTAAAGTCTATTGTAAGACAATTCTTCTGGGATTCACCTAGAGATCAAATGAAGATTCCTTGAATGAAATGGGAAATAGTATGTCAGCTTAAGGCAATGGGTGGGCTTAGTTTTTGGGATTTTTAACTTTTTAATCAAGCTCTTTTGGCCAAGCAAGTTTGGAGGTTAGTCCTATATCCAGATTCATTGACTGCTCGAATTTTGAAACATAAATATTTTCCAAATTGCTTTATTCTTGAGGCTACAAAAAAAGTTGGTTTGTCTCCCCTTTAGTCGAGTTTGATTTGGGGAATGGAATTTCTTAAGTGCGGGCTTTGGAGATCTATTAGAGATGGAACTCAAGTTAGGGCTTTCAAGGACCCATGGCTCCCGCGTTCGAGGACTTTTCAGCCACTCACGAGGAGGATTAATGATGATTGTCATGTGAGTGAATTTATTCTTCCATCTTATACTTGGGATGTGGGGAAGCTTCAACATATTTTCTTGCCAATGGATGTGGACATAATTATGACTATTCCATTAGCGAGGCGAGAGGCAACAGATAGTTGGTGCTGACACTACGATAGAGGAGGGGTTTATACTGTCAAAGTGGCTACTCATTGGCCTGGTCGCTCCAGGTTGATGAGGGAGTTGTAGATTCATCCAAGTTAACTCATTGGTGGAATGGACTATTGAATCTCAAGCTGCCACCAAAGGTCAAAATTTTTGGTTGGCTTATGTTCCATTTGGCTTTACCAGTGGCAATACAACTTATCTCCTGAGAAGTTCAGGTACCTCTTTATTGTTCTTGGTGTGGAGAAGAAGCTGAAACTCCTGAGAACACTCTATTTTTCTAATCTAGTTTGATTCTAGTGTGGCATCGGTTCGGGGTGTGGTAGGTGCTTTGTCGATGTGCATATGGGCCAATGCATGAAATTCTCCTATTACTCTTTGTCAGGCTATCTTGTGAGGCTTTTGAAGTGTTGATGACAACCCTTTGGTGGCTGTGGTATGATAGGAACTCAGTATTATTTGGCAACAAGAAGTCAAGATTGGATATTATTCCAGACCTAGCCAATAACTATCTACCAGAGTTTAAGAAGTATGATTGACGAGGCTTGGACTTGGGCTTGGGTCTTGTGAATCCAGGGGTAAACCGAGATACACGATGGATACCACAGTTGGAATTATTTTACAGGATCTATTTACTATCATGTATGTTGGATTAACAACCTAATATGAATACTAAAACAATGAAAATAAACACATATAAAGTTAGAAAACCTTACAGTGGGTGCAACAGAATATTATGACTCCTGCCGTTCAGATCTCTAGCCCTTGATTCCTTTCTGTAGCAGAGCATCACCAAGATCTGAACCTGGATCTTCTTTTCTCCTTCTTTGATGCAGAATTCAATAGTCTTACATACTATGATAGAGATACCAGTTGATGTGTGTGGGCACTTCTCTCTCACAAGGAATTCGAAATTTCTCTCTCGTTTTTCTCTCTTATTTTCGTGATCTGAAGCATGAAAAGAAGAGAACAAGGGCTGCTATATATAGGGAAAAGGGAGAGCACAACTTTCCAAATAAGCAGTTTCCTCTTTTACTGTGTAATTGATTAACTGCCTTATTTAGTGTGATCCACCACTTTCCTATTATTGCTAGGCTTTGATTAGCAATTACATGGAAATTAAAACTGAAAATAATAATTGGGAAACACACAAAGAGGTGGTCGGCCATAGGGTGAAATGGGCCTCACTTGGTTTTTGCAGTTTCCTCAATTTTATTTCTATTTCTCCAAAAATGTCATTTTTCCAATTCTAATCATTTAAATGCCAAAACTAATTATTTAATAACTAAAATAGATTATTAAATAATATTATCATTTAAAATAATTATTAATTTAGACATGCAAAGTCTCTTAATTAATAATTAAACCTAGAAACCCTTTTATTTACAATTTCATCCTTAAACTGTGAGAATTCACAAATTAGACATAGTCTAACTTTTAGAATTATAATTGATTAATCATAAATCAATTACAGAGTCTTACAACCAGTATGGTCTCAACTAGTATGGGGACCATGGGTCTATATAACCGAGCTTCCAATAAGTCTAACCGAATTTACCAAGTAAATTCCCTAACTTATTAATTCCTCATTGAATCCACACATAGAACTTGGAATTGCACTCTCAGTCATATAGAACGCTCTATATGTTCCATCATATAGACATGTCATTAGTTATCCATTGTTATAACCCTAATGTGATCAATGATCCTCTAAATAGATGATTTACACTGTAAAGGAATTAAATTACCGTAACACCCTACAATGTATTTTATCCTAAAACACTTAACCCTGTATAAATGATATTTCAGCTAAGTGAAATGAGATCTCCACCCTTTATTTTCGTTTGGTTAAGCTCGAAGGAAATCATCCTTTACTTTCTATTCGCCAGATAGAAGCTATAGATTCCATATTTATGTTAGCGCTCCCACTCAATTGCACTACCGTGTTCCCAAAATGTACGTATCACCCTGACCCAAAAGTAGGCTTAACTAACAAATCAAATAACACGGATAACACTCTTGAGATTGAACCTAACCATATCAGGATTAAGATCATTTGATCTAGGATCAATAGGTGATATTTAATTGAATAGATATTACGGTAAGTTTTAATATATCTAATCAAAGTTCAATATCGGTCCCTTCCGATGTATACTCCATACATCCGATACTGGTAAACTTTGCCAATGTCCTGGAAAGGACATAACACTTTCCCAAGGTGTAAGAATACCTATCGCTGATTATACCATGTAAGTCTAAATCCAGTGTTCTGACAAATCAGGGAATAAACTTTTGAACATATAATTAAGATTATATTCCACTGTGCTGACAACACTATAATCTTTAACAAACTCATATGTTCTGGACTTAAAAAGAATACATACATTATATACATATAATCATGAAATAAATCATGTGAACCATGCAACATAAAATCTTATTTCTGATCTTTATTAATAAGTAAATCTGATTATATTGAAATGAGTTTTATTTAGGGCACAAAACCCAACAACCACCTCCTCCTGGATCCTTTACACTAGTGACGGATTCTTCGGTGATTCTAGGGAGGGGATTTTTTTGATTGGGGTGAGTGATACGGGATGCAGAGGGTGTGGTTTGGTTGGTGTGGTCATTAGATGTGCTAGGTGATTTCTCTGCTAATGTGGCGGAGCTGCTTGCCATTCTTCTGGGCCTGGTTCTTGCGCATCAGTTTGGCTTCAATATCTCCATTATTAATAGTGATTCCACTGTGGCAATTGGTTGGATGAATATGCTTTACATTAATTTTATTTTTCAGTATATTTTATTAGATATCTATTCATTATTAGCTGTTGTTGGTGGTGGTTCTTGCAGTGCCATTTCGCGATCATCGAATAATGTTGCCCATACATTGGCAAACTCTGTTATTAGGTTAGGAGATTGTGTTTGGACAGATGCTTGTCCTTGATTTTTGAGTTCTTTTGTAACAACGAATTTTTCTTAATGAATTTCGTATTTCTTTAAGAAAAAAAAAATTTCCACAAAAATCTAGTCAAAGGTATCAAAAAAAAAATTATCTAGTCATCAAATATTTCTTTTTTCATTTTTTTTTATGAAAAAACAAAACAAAGGTAAAATAAAATGATTTTTTTTTTTAATATTCTTTGTTGAATCAATCTCCAATTATAGAATAATTATAGTTGGCAAACAAGTTTTTTTAACGTTAATAAAAAAACAAAAAGAAAGATTTTTTTTTTATACATTTATAAGTATTATTTTATTCATTTACACGACAAAATAAAATATAATACACATAGGGTTCTTAATCAAGCACGCGTTCTGCTCCACTTCTCACATCACACTAAACAGACCTCCGACTAACTCCATTGTTATCGACAATCTTTGACCAGTTCCAATTCTTATTGACAATTTCTATCAACACCATCTTTATCGACAATCTTTCTCCATATTTGGCAATGAGAGAGAAAATTTTGGGGAGTATGTGGAGTGGAGTTGAATTGAATTGAGGTCGGTGGTGGCGATCAAAATTAGAATTACCTATGGCGATGCTTGCTTGTGCTGTTGGCTCCTGTTCTTCCTCCGCAATCCTCTTCCCTCTCTTTCCAACGCTCTTATTGGCTCTTCCTCCAAGACTAAGGTTCTGTTAGAGAGTCCCAAATTGCCAATGTGTGGAAAGATAATAAAATATATAAATTGAATGGACTACTCCTCTTATTGCCAATTGGTTTTGAGATGAAACCCTATTCATCTTATTCCCAAAATTCTAACATAGTATCAGAGCAAAAAAAAAAAAAAAAAAAACTCTACCGATTGAAGTAGAGCCGAAAAAAAGGGCCACCAAAACCCAAAAAAAAAAATAATAATCCAAGAGCAAAGTTTTGTGATTTGGGGATAGTTAAAAAGAGTCATCTGATCGAGTTGTCCAAGATAGTGAGTAAATAAAATAGCTATCATCTTGAGGGGATATTAGAGAGTCTAACATTGCCAATGTGTGGAAAGATAATAGAATATATAAGAGGAATGGGCCACTCCTCTCATGGCCAATTTATTTTGAGATAGAACCCATTCACCTTATCCCAAATTCTAACAGGTTCCATCCCTATCCATTTCCCATCCCTTTCTCCACAATCCAACTCCAATTCTAATTTTTCGGTGGTTTTGATTTTGCGATATGTAACAATAACAAGAAAGGCTAGAAAAAATTCCTATGTCGGCCCAGGTCCTTCTTAGTGACCCTTTTACGACTAAACTAATGACCAATTGCTTCAACTATGTTAAGAAAGCTTTGATGGTCTTAAATTATGTTAATGGAGCCACCACATCCTCTGGCATGCCATATTTTGAGGCTGATGTTCCTGGATTAATCTTGGTTGGTAGCTTTGGAGCTTTCTTGTACTTATGGCGAAAAAGAATGTTAAGTTAGCTAATGCCTATTTTCTTGTGTATTATTGCTTTTTTCAATCCTTTTCTGGATTAGTTGAAGATGATTATAAGAAAGGCTAAACTATAATTTGAAGGAGAGTTTGCTGTTCATAGCATGTGTCCCTCTTGAAATTGTTTTTATGAGTAATAAAACATAGGGCAGTTTTACTTGATGACTAAAGTGTGATAATGGAAAATATAATAAACTTTTGAAGGAAAGAAAGTGCCATTAACAGTAGTTGACGTTGCATCAATATTGAAATATTTAATTTAAATTTGTTGGATGAGATTCTGATGTATATAATAGGGGTTAATCAAGTAAAGGGTTTCATTGAGAATATTTTGAATTAATCTACCATGGCCCACTCTGATTGTCTTTGTACTGAAGGCTACTATAATAACCATAGGTGGGCTTGTTGCTGGTGTAGTGGTGGGTTCAGCAATTGAGAATTTGTTGCAAGTAGATATTGTTGTGGGTTTAACAGATTTTGTCCAAAGTTTGATAAAAAACCAAGAACAATAGACAGCCAAAGTTTAAATTTTCATGTGATGTTAGAGAATGCACTATAGGTATTTAAATTATCATACAATGTATATTGCTATTAAAATGAGCATTTTCATTTATATAGATATATTATTATATGCAATAACTAAATTTGTTTCTCAGTTGCTGAGGTTACCAAATAATGTATATAGTCATCCTTACTTTGCTTTATAATAAAGAACTGTGAATGTGGTTGGCTCAAACTCTATGCTATGAAATTTGTCTACAAGGGGTTTTGATCCAATTCCAGTCCAAGGATTGTGTAACGTTGCCTGCTCAAACTCTGCTAATTAATTGTTCTATGAAACTCTCTTCCATATGTGGTTCTACAGTTCTACTTCTCCTTTATTCTCCCCAATTTCTTGAAAAATTGCATGCCAATAGGGAAAGAGAAAAATCCCCACCAATGTGTAATTTCGATTTTGTAAAGAGAGACACAGAGACTTTAGATGGTTAGTGTGTTGAAAGGTCCCAACTATGTTGTATCTAGTTTTTGGTCTACATTGGTGTATTCATATGAAAGGATTTTATGTGTTTCTTCGAAAATTGGAAAAATAAGTATTTAGTAAATTAATTTTAAATTGTGTTTTTAATAATTTTGCTTTTATCTATTTGTGTGTATTATTATCTGTAAAATTTCACCTTACCTTATATATGTGAATAAACTAAGAATATTGACATTATGAATTTAATTTTCTTATCGTCTTAGGAGCTTGCCAATTGCCACGAAATCTGTTAAGAAACTAGAATGTGAAGTCAAGCAATTAAATAAGATAATATAGATATTAAAGAGAAAAATAGTAGTATAAGTAATGTATGAGGAAAATGGTAGTAATATAGATATAAAAGAGAAAAATAGTAGTATAAGTGTGTCATCATATTATTTATAAACTTTTGACAAGTTATTGTTGTTTGTTGGTGCTGACCTTGAAAAGTGATCAACCGACAACGGGGTCATATAGATCCGATGCTTGCCACGTGTGTGCACGAATAAGAATAAAAAGTAATAGATAACGAGATATATTGAGGGAATTACTATTCAGATCGCTATAGGTGAGATCTGTTATAGTAGCCTTAGGATTACAATGTATGAATCGATGTTTGGCAGAACTCAAGTGTTGAACAACCTAGGCTAGGCGTGTGGGAGAATGAAGAAGAGAGAGAGAGAGAGTCTGACACTTAGAGAGTTTGAGATTTTTAGCTTAGAGGCAACTTAAGCAACTTAGGTTTTCAGCTAGAGGTTAAGACCTTTATATAGGAAGCTTTAAACCCTAGGTTTACAATTCAAATTCCTTGAAAATTGTATAGTTAGTTAGATATTTATGAAAGACCTAAATGCCTTTAATTCTAGATATTATTTAGCTATTCTGTTGGGCTTTTGGGGCCCAATTCGCAGCCCACCTTTGATGTCCACGTGCATGAGTATCTTGTGGGACCTACAGAGTAATCCTTGGTCGGCCAAGCCTTTGTGCTGGCCAGGTTGCCTGGCCATGATGTTGTCCCTGGGCCGGCCGGCCATGGGGCCGGCCAGGGGTGGCTGGCCAGCTCCTGAGAGTGAGTTGGTCTGTCACTTGATCCTTGTTTGAGTGCTAAGGTCTTTTTTTGCTCGGATGTTGACTTGCCCCTTCCTTTTAGTGAGCTGTACTGTCACGTGGCACATGTTCTGTCCACGTAAGTATGAGACGTCACGAGGACAAAAATTGGGATAATATTTGCCCCCCATGTTCCTGTGCAGATGTCTGTACGGATAGGGACGTTACCGGCAATATTGATGTTGTCGGGACTGACGATACCTTTGCTGAATAAAAAGTGGTGCGTGTTGAAGCATTTTGTCTTGACTGTCTGATATCATTGCAATAGAGAAATAACTCCTTTATGTGCCTTTATGATGAGTTGGTGAAGTAAGTGAGAAAATGGGTGCCCACATGTACTACATAAGTGAGTTTTGGGGGGAAACCCCTTTTTCACTTTCATTTTTTACTTTTACTTTCTCTCACTAGAATTTGGCTCTTAAAAAAGCTCCTCTTTCTCTCTAGGTGGCCGAATCTATAGGCTTCATTCTCCTTGGGATTTTTACGTTATTTCAATGATCCAAGCTTCCCATCTTCATCTTCATCGCAATTTTGTTGCGAGTAAGCTTTCTACTCTCTCTTTCACTTGATTTGATTGATTTTACCATCAATGGATGAACATTATTTATTTTTTTGAACATGCTTTGACTTTTACGTTAGATTGTAGTCCATTCCGTATTTTAATTTGCATGATAGCCTTAGGATAAACAATGTGTAATTTCTAGATGAAAAAGAACTGAATCTAACCTTCGTTGTGATTCTTGGCTCTTTGAATCACAAAGAACACGAAGAACATGTTTGAGTTCTTGAAAAATCACGTGTTTTGATCCATGCATGTGCTGGCCGGCCAAGGAGGCTTTATTTGAAGCTTGGCCGGCCATGGGTGGCTTTCATGGGGTCTGGTCGGCCATGTGGACTGTGTCCCTAGGCTGGCCGACCTCTAAGCTGGGTCTTGGGGTTTGGCCGGCCACTAGGACCTAGAACCCTGGCCGGCCAAGGCAAAGGCTCCAAGCAGGCAGCCAGTTTTCTCCCTCTTTGGACCACAGTTAGGGCCTTGTGACGACATTGGAGACATATAGAACTATGGCCTTATGCGTGGTTTCTCTTAGAAACTTTGTATAAGGCCAGATAATAAGTCCATTATGGTTAATTGTGCAACTTAGGACTTACTATGTGTCTTGGTAATTGTACCCTTTGTTTTACCTGAAAGATGTCGTTGAGAGTTGTTGACTTGAATATATTTGTAGCTTAGTCAGGTTGCTCACCTCTCTTATTTCTTCCATGTAGGTAGTGCTTCGTGTTGAATTGGGGAGGTGACAGCTGTGTAGGTGTTCTGTTCACCTCGTACTTATGGCAAGGACGAAATAGACTTTGCGTAAGGCACCCCTGTATGATCCTCATGTGGCCATGGTGGCCACAAGGGGTTGGATTAGAGTGGAGGAAGAGCCTGCCTAGCCTCTTATCGAAGCTATGCGAGAGGTGGACTCAGAGACTAGAGCTTCGATGTAGAATTCGAACTAGAGGAGGTCATTCTAGTGAGGGGGAGGAGAGATAGGACATTTTCTATCCTCCCTGACCGCTCTTTGGGCCATTATGATGCCCGAGGCAATCCACTGAATGGGCTTGGCGCGCCTTCAGTAGTAGGACTAGATCATGTGCTAGTACAGTCTCTAGTGCCAAAGATATTAGGTGCAAAACAACCTAACACAAGGTGGGTTTCACTGGCTTCTGCTCTCCCTGTTGAGGCCTTCGATAAGCTCATTACTAGTGGCCTAGTAAGGGGTGTCCATTGTGAGATTCCTTCCAAGAATTGGAGGGCGCACAGGCCCCCTTCGGGCTGGTTGGCATGGTCGGGTGCCACATAGTTTATGGCGCAGTGTTGCAACTTCATCATACTTTTTGGATGTCGAAGCTTACTTTGGGATGTGTCCGACACAGCTCATGCCAAAGAGCATTAAATATCTATCGATGATGTTTGTCTTGTACAAGGAGCTTGGTTGGCCTTCGCCTACCCCTAACGAGATTGGGTACTATTTTAAGTTAAATTCTGGGCTGAAGCAGAGCAAAACCGACTATTTTTATATTAGCTAGCTTAGTCACCAATGGCTGGGCGACACCACTTCAAAGCCATGTTAAAAGTTGGCAAGTATGCCAAAAAATACTCTATGGCACAAGGCCTTCACGTAATTGTGCACCATGAATTTTAGCTAGTGCCGCTCTTCAGATGTTACATCCCTACTTTGGAAATAAGGGATAGAGCGAATCGCATCCTTTCTTTGTCGGATGAACAAAGAAACATTATCCAGTTCACTAGTGTGGACAACTTCTGGATGTATGGCTTGTACCATCTGCTCCTGAGGTTGCGAGAATGCCAACTGCTGGTGTGTCCTGCCCTAGAGATGGGCAAGGCCCTGACTTGGATGATGAAGAAGCACCTTTGTCTCGTATTGTACAGAATCTAGAGAGGAGAGAGAGGGCTCTCCATAGGCGCCTGGCCCGTGGGGGTCAAGTAGGTGACGCCTCTCTTCATATTGGGCCTAGAGGCCTAGCTTTTGATAGACCTACACGCCATGTGCCTACATTTAGGGACAAGGGCAAAGCTGTAGTTGTGAGCTCTGACATATCTTCTTCAGATGCTGATGGTATTAAATAGTTTATAACACCATCCTTTTATTCTTGTATTGAATATTTTTGAATGCATTTTGACTTTACTACTTTCTTTTTGCAGACATGTCTTCCAGGCTAAGAGGTCTCGCAGGTGGGCCTTCGGATGAGCCTAGCAGACGAGTGAGGGCTAAAGTGGCCAGGACCTCTCGCTGCCTCCCCCTCTACCAGGGCCTGCACCTGCTGGCCTACCTATAGTTCAGCCTGTCTTCCCAGGTACACGGAGGCCTAACAGAGGAGCGGGGTCAGCTGTTGGTAGAAAGGCTGCTGAGTCAGCCACTCGGTGTATAGAGAGGGTATCCCTTTCTTGGATGAGGCTTTCCAGGAGTTGGGTGACAGTGTGCCTGACATGCTGTACTCTACCAAACCATGGGACCTTTCTCTGGTGAGTTGTATTTTCAGTTTTGTTCATCTTCTTAGCATTCTATAATTTGGCAAGCCATGGTGTTACTTGCATGTGGCTGACCAGTTGGAAATTATTTTACCAGGATCTTAGATCTACTCACAAGTATGTTGATTAACACCCTAAATATGAACTTCTAAAACGATTATGAAATAAACACATATAAAGTATGAGAAACCTCACATTGGGTGCAGCGAAATTAAATGTCTCCTTCCGTTCAGATATATAGCCCTTGATTCCTTTCTGTAGCAGAGCGTTATCAATATCTGAACCTGGATCTCTTTCTCTCCTTCTTTAGTGCTGAAACTCCTTCTTGTTGAATGTCTTTCTTCACGATCTTCCTCACTATGATTGATGTATCACTTGCTGTGTGTGGGCACTACTCTAATCACTAAGTGGTTCGAAATTTCAAGGAAGAAGAAAGAGAAGAAGTGGCGGCTAGGTATAGAGAGAGAAGGCTCAGGTTTTTCTTTGAAGGAAAAAGTAGAAAGTTAAGTGTAAATTTCCTGAAGCCTTCAGTATCTATTTATAGCATTCCACTAGGGTTAGGTTTGAATTATTTGGCATTAAAATAATGAAAATATCAGATGATAAATGCTATAAAAGTGGTCGACCCTATACAATATGGATTTGGGCCTCACTTTTTGCAATTTTGCAGTTTTATCATTTTTGCATCTGATTTTCTCAAAAAAAAACAAATTTTCTAATTCAACCATTTAAATGCCAATTCTAACTATTTAATAACTATAAATAATTATTAAGTAATATTGTCATTTATCATATTTATTAATTGAACCATGCAAAGTATCATAATGAACAAATATGCCCCTAAAACTCTTTCTTTACAATTTCGCCCTTACTTATTGAAAAATTCACAAATAGACATAGTCTAATTGAGAATTATAATTGATTAATCAAAACCAATTATATGAGTCTTACAAGCAATATTATCTCAACTAGTGCGGGGAACATGGGTCTATATAACCGAGCTTTCAATAAGCAGATCAAGAATTTATAACCTAAATTCATTAACTTATTAATTCTTCGTTGAATCCACGCATAGAACTTAGAATTGCACTCTCAGTATATAGAATGCTCTATATGTTCCACCATGTAGACACATCATTAGTTATCCATTGTTATAATCCTAATTTGATCAATGATCCTCTATATGAATGATCTACACTGTAAAGGGATTAGATAACCGTTACACCCTACAATGTATTTTATCCTTAAAACACTTAACCCCGTATAAATGATATTTCAGCTTATGTGAAATGAGTAATCTGTTGGGTTTTATGCCCTAAATAAAACTCATTTCAATATAATCAGATTTACTTATTAATATAGATCAGAAATAACATCTAATGTTGCATGGTTCACATGATTTATTTCATGATTATATGTACATAATGTATAAATTCATCTGAAACCCTTTTCACATACTTGATCCTGTTTATTGTGCTGTCAACACATTGGGAAGTAAACATGACTATGTGAATAAAGTTTCCTAGATTTATCAGACATAGGGTTTTACTGATATGATAATCTACAACAGAGTTTACTTGCATTTGGAGAAATGCTATGTTCTTTCCAGAGCATTGGTTAAAGTAAAGCTCAGGTTGGATGCATGGAGTATGCATCGGAAGGGACCGATATTGAACTTTGACTTAGATTTATTAAACTTACCGTAATATCTATTCAAGTCAATATCGCCTAGTTGATCCTAGATCAAATGATCTTAATCCTGTTATGATTAGGCTCGATCTCAAGAGGCTATTCGTGTTCTTTGATTTGTTAGTTAAACCTACTTTTAGGTCAGGGTGATACGTACATTTTGGGAACACGGTAGTGCAATTGAATGGGAGCGCTAACATAAATATGGAATCTATAGCTTCTATCTGGCGAATAGTAAGTAAAGGATGATCTCCTTCGAGCTTGACCAAACGAAAATAAATGGTGGAGATCTCATTTCACGTAAGATGAAATATCATTTATACGGGGTTAATTGTTTTAAGGATTAAATACATTGTAGGGTGTAACGGTAATCTAATCCCTTTACAGTGTAGATCATTCATATAGAGGATCATTGATCAAATTAGGATTATAACAATGGATAACTAATGATGTGTCTATATGGTGGAACATATAGAGCATTCTATATACTGAGAGTGCAATTCTAAGTTCTATTCGTGGATTCAACGAAGAATTAATAAGTTAATGAATTTAGGTTATAAATTCTTGATCTGCTTATTGGAAGCTCGGTTATATAGACCCATGTTCCCCGCACTAGTTGAGATAATATTGCTTGTAAGACTCATATAATTGGTTTTGATTAATCAATTATAATTCTCAATTAGACTATGTCTATTTGTGAATTTTTCACGAAGTAAGGGCGAAATTGTAAAGAAAGAGTTTTATTGGCATATTTGTTAATTATGATACTTTGTATGGTTCAATTAATAAATATGATAAATGACAATATTATTTAATAATTGTTTGTAGTTATTAAATAGTTAGAATTGGCATTTAAATGGTTGAATTTGAAAATTGGCGTTTTTTTGAGAAAATCAGATGTAGAAAAGATAAAACTGCAAAATTGCAAAAAGTGAGGCCCAAATCCACTTTGTATGGCCGACTACTTTTGTAAGGAATTTAAACTGATATTTTCATTATTTTAATGCCAAATAATTGAAACCTAACCCTAGTGGAATGCTATAAATATATAGTGAAGGCTTCAGGAAAATTACACTTCTGATTCAGAAAAAACTGAGCCTCTCTCTCTCCCTATCTTTAGCTGCCACCTTGCTCTCTTCCTTCCCTCTTGAATTTCGAAATTCTTAGTGTTAGAGTAGTGCCCACACACAGCAAGTGATACCTCAATCATAGTGAGAAAGATCGTGAAGAAAGACTTTTAGCAAGAAAGAGTTTCGGCACTAAAGAAGGAGAGAAAGAGATCCAAGCTCAGATATTGATAATGCTCTGCTACAGAAAGGAATCAAGGGCTAGATATCTGAACGGAAGGAGTCATATTATTCTGCTGCACCCAATGTAAGGTTTCGTAAACTTTATATCTGTTTATTTCATCGTTTTAGAAAGTTCATATTTAGGGTGTTAATCAACATACTTGTGAGTGGATCTAAGCTCCTGGTAAAATAATTTCCAACAACTGGTATCAGGGCCAGGTTAATTGATTTTCTTGCAAGAAATTTGGACTTTAAAACGATTGTTTGATGTTTTGGATGGTATCATGTTATATTGAGTGTTATTTGATGATTGATTGATGTTTGTGAATTTTCGTAAAAAATAGTTGAATATCTGTTTCTGGAATTATTTTTATTGGATATTATGGAAAAAATTAAGCAAGTTACTTTTTTACAGAACTCAATTTCGATTTAATTTGAATTAGTTATGATTTTTTTGAAGTTTCAGAAAAATTTCGGGATTGAGCAACAAAGTTGCGCGCGCAGAAATCATGCTGATTTCCCCTGCGCCGAGTTTGCACGCCCAAATCACCCATGCACGCGCGCGGACGGGTATGCACAGCATCCCATCCGTACAGCTTGCAATTTTTTCGTTTTTCTTTGTTTTTTCATGCTTTTTCATGGAATTAACTTCCGTTTTTTTATGTAGTTCCGTATTTATACATTTACTATTCCTAATTCAATTCTAATTATCATAATTAAATTTTTAAATATTTTTTAAATTTAATTCATGATATTAGTGTAATTTGAATTTGAAAAATAGTAAATATCTATCTTTTTTGCTTAATTATCTATCTTATTTTTAAATTTGATTATATCTTATCTTATTTTTAAATTTAAGGTCAAGTTTTAAATTTTTAAATTAAATCTTTTTTTTAAATAATTTGACCTTATTTAAATTTAAAATAAGATAACTATAATCATGTAATTTTAAATAGATGTAAGATATTTTGCTAACTTTTAAATTTTGTTATTTTATTTATTTAATTTACATTTAAAATCTGAAAAATATATTCATTTATCTTTTCTTAATTTTTTATTTAATTTTTATTTATAAAATAACATTAAATTTTTAAAAGTAGTTAGCAAATTTTGAAATGATTTAGGTTGGTTGAAACCTAATTTTTCAAAATTGTAGGTTTAATTTTAAATATTTTTTTTAAAATTTCGATTTTTTTTTTTAATTTTTTTTTAAATTTTTGAAAATAAATTTTTTATTTATTTAATTAATTATTTTTCGAAATTATTTATTTAAAATTAAATAAATCCTACATCCAACTATCCAGCTAACCTTGTTGCAGGAGTATGTGTTTTAGCTTGTTTGTAAGTTTTCAAAACATATTATTGCTTGATTGCAAATAGTCATGGTTAACTTTTTGCGAGATCTAATGATCTAATGGCTCCCTTGGTCAAGTCAATAATTTATAACAGGTATATTTACAATCTTCTTTCATCTGTGTATGACCTAGCAACATGATAGGACCCATCCAAAGTGTGCCTGTGTGAGCCTATGTGTTTAATTTCATTATAGATGCATATAGGTTGTTGTTGCTAAATAAAATGTCATAGTTCTTGATAGATTTTATTTAGGTCCATTTAGTTTTTGGGCCTATTCAATTAATAACAGTTGTTCATTTTAAGGTTAAATTCCTCTCTTTTGGGCCTTGTGTGAGAGTTGGGAGCCATAGTAGTGGTTACGATATACTGAACCTAGCACCCCTCACATGAACCACCCCAATTGTGAAGGCCCATTTGCCTGATTTGAATAACTGTACTAGGTTAATTAAATTAGTTTAACCTAATAAAATTAATTAGCACATAATTAATTTCATTTATTTTGAAATTAATTTAAGAAAACCATAGTTTAAAGAATTTTATTCTAAGCTAAACTATATGTATTTTCTTGTATTTAATTAAATATAGAATTATAACCATCTAGATTCTTTCTAAAGCTTAATTTAAATTTTTCATTAAATATTCCTATTTAAGTTGATATTTAGTTATCTACAACTAACCAACTTAAATCTGAATATCTTTTGGATTTAAAATTTCAAAATTAAGTTGAGGAATTTTAGGAATTGGTTATTAAGATTCTTTAGATATTTTTTAAGTTAATATCTTTTCGAATATTAACTTAAAATGGAATAATTTAGATATTTTTTAAGTTAATATCTTTTCGAATATTAACTTAAAATGGAATATTTTCAAATTAAGTGGTTACAACTTAATTTTTGATATTTAATTAAATTTAAATTTGAAAATATTTAAGTTCAAGATTTTTTCTAATACAACTTAAATTAGATATTTTTTCAAATTTTTTTTGGAAAAGATACTTAGTCAAATAAGATATTTCTAGACTACTTATTATTTCTAATATTAAATAGGAAAATATTATACATTGTGAAATTAATTATTTATATAATTAATTTTGGTACAATTTATTTTAAGTATATTTTTCCTAGTATTAAACTAGAGATTAATAATTAAGCCTTCTCTACACTTAATTATTTATTTCTTGAATTTAATACATTTAATTAATTTAAAAATTAAATATCTAAGTTGATTTTAATCATGATACTTAAATATTTCTTTTTCATGACACTTAATTAAATAGAAAATTATTTTTAGTTGAAATTTATTTTTTCAACTAAATTTAAATAATTTTGGAAATATATATATTTTTTTCTTTATTTTATTAATCGAATTTCGAAATTGCATTTCTTAAATGCTGGAATTTCGAATTTTATTTGAAAAATAGATTAAAGATGTAAATTATTTATTTTAATTTTGGACCAACTTAAATCAATGATTTTTTCATTTATTGATTAATTTAAAATAAATTGAATTAACGTATATTATTGAAATTGAATTAATTAGTCAAATGAAAATCTAGATAGATATTATCTGTTTTTTGCTTGAAGTATTTTTCTAGTGTATTTAATTAAATAGAAAATTAATATTTAAGTTGATTTTCATCATCATACTTAAATATTTGAAATTTTTCTTATATATTTAATTAAATTAGAAAATTATATTTTTTGTTGTAAATTAATTTTATTAATTAATTTTGGGCCAACATTAAATTAGAATAATTTTTCCAGGATTTATTTTAACATGCATTTTCGAAAATTGTATTCTTAAATACTTTAATTTTTCGAAATGCAATATATATTTATGGAAAATTAAATTTGAGTTGTAAATTAATTTAAATTAATTTTGTAACAACTTAAATTGAATATTTTTCTAAATATTTATTGGAAATTATTACTAAGATGGAAATAATTCATGTTACTTTCATATCCATCTAAGTAAAATTTATAAATATTAAATTAAAATTTATATTTAGAATTTTTCATTCTAAATTGGAAATTTTAATTAAATAAATATATATTTAAAATAAATAGATTAATAAAGAGAATCAAAGAAAATACAACTCTCTTTAAATAATGAGCTTTATTATTATGATATTCGATCTCCATTGTTGGTTTTACATCGCGTTTGTTTTAGTGAGTAATCCTCCCTAATGGAGGAACGTTCATTAGCAATTTCGCACCGTTTAATCTCGAAAGATAAGTAGTTTGTAAGTGTTTTATATAGTATGGATCACCCTAATGGTGGCAACCATATTTGACTTGCAAATTGCGAAATAATGGTGGAAGCTCATAAGATAGAATTGCCTTGACTCTCGCCTAAACGGGACAACGCTAAATTCCAATCTTGATCGAATAAAAGGTTGCTAGAATGTTTAACATTTTAGATGAGCTGACAACTCTATTCAACGGATGGTAGCTTTGACTCTCGCCTAAACGGGACACTGATATCAGTTTGTTGAAAACCTTGGAAATTACTTAGGATTGTATGTTTTAGTATTTTCACTTATCATTCCTACTTGCTATATGTTTAATAATTTCTGAGATAAATCCCTAATGGATTTTCACCATTAGACATACATCATAGTGTTAGATCTCGAAAGATAAATATTGTATATGCAACATCTAGTTGTTCATCAATTGATGACACCTTAGACTAGCATTTTTATAATATGAAACAAGAAGATTGTATATATAAGATTACTTTGACTCTCGCTAATTGGAGCATCGTTGGATTCTTATTTAAACAACGAAATTATCCTAATTCCTCTTAGCTTATTCATTTCGAATTATCCCAATAACATATCATTGGATGAATGGTCTATAAATCATTTCATGTCATTCTATTTTCTTTTAAGAAATTAAATGACATATGATTATAACCCGAAATTCTATTCCACAATGATATAAGTCCTCTATCTTAGAAATCTCCTACTTGTATGGGCAAATCTGACTTAGAGTTTAAATTAGTAGTGGTGGTCCAAGAAGAATTACTCATTATATTTGGTATAAATTTCAGTCTTTGACTTTAATTTTAGATTCCAAACAAAAATTTTCTTATATTTCTATTTCCAGAATACAATACAGTTACACTTTCACAAGTGTTTAATATCCATCTTCTATTAATGGATTCAAAACTGTATATTAAACTATTTCCAAAATACAATACAGTTACATTTTCTTATATTCATACACAATTCAGAAATTATTAAACATATAGCAAGTAGGAATGACAAGTGAAAATACTAAAACATACAATCCTAAATAATTTCCAAGGTTTTCAACAAACTAATATCAGTGTCCCGTTTAGGCGAGAGTCAAAGCTACCATCCATTGAATAGAGTTGTGAGCTCATCTAAAATGTTAAACATTCTAGCAACCTTTTATTCGATCAAGATTGGAATTCAGCGTTGTCCCGTTTAGGCGAGAGTCAAGGCAATTCTATCTTATGAGCTTCTACCATTGTTTCATAATTTTGTAAGTCAAATATGGTCGCCACCATTAGGGTGATCCATACCATATAAAACACTTACAAACTACATATCTTTCGAGATTAAACGGTGCGAACTTGCTAATGAACGTTCCTCCATTAGGGAGGATTACTCACTAAAACAAACGCTATGTAAAACCAACAATGGAGATCGAATATCTTAATAATAATAAAGCTCATTCTTTAAAATGTATTTTCATTATTATTTATAATAAAATATATTCATTAAATCTCGAATTTAGAATTAAAATTCTAAATTAGAATTTAATTTAATATTTATAAAATTATACTTAGATGGTGATTGAAATAAATTGAATTATTTCCATCTCATTAGTAATTTTGATATATAAATATTAAGAAAATTATTTAAGTTGTATTAATTTAAATTAATTTACAACTCAAAAATAATTTTCATGAGAATATATTTATTGTATTTTGAAAAAGAAAGTATAAAAACTTTATATTTTCGAAATACTTAAATAATAATTACTTAGAAAAATACTTCAAGCAAAAATATCACCTATCTAGATTTTCCTTTGACTAATTAATTCAATTTCTAATAATATACTTTAATTCAATTATTTTAAATTAATCAGTAAATAAAAAAATCATTGATTTAAGTTGGTCCAAGAATTAATTAAAATAAATAATTAATTTCCAACTTAATCTATTTTTCAAGATAAATTCAAAATCATTTTTCATTATGAAATGGAATTTCGAAAATTGATTAATAAAATAAAGAAAAAATATATTTTCAAAATTATTTAAATTTAGTTGAAAAAATAAATTTCAACTAAAAATAATTTTCTATTTAATTAAATGTCATGAAAAAGAAAAATTTAAGTATCATGATGAAAATCAACTTAGATATTTAATTTTCAATTTAATTAAATGTATTAAATCCAAGAAATAAATAATTAAGTGTAGAGAATGCTTAATTATTAATCTCTAGTTTAATACTAGGAAAAATATACTTGAAATAAATTGTACCAAAATTAATTATTTAAATAATTAATTTCACAATCTATAATATTTTCCTATTTAATGTTAGAAATAATAAGTAGTCTAGAAATAACTATCTAGAAAATATCTTATTTGACTAAGTATCTGTTCCAAAAATTTTAAAAAAAATATCTTGTTTAAGTTGTTTTAGAAGTATCTAAAAAATCAACTTAAATATCTTTCAAATTAGATTTCATTAAATTTAAAATTAAGTTATAACCACTTAATTTGAAAATATTCCATTTTAAGTTAATATTTGAAAAAAATATCAACTTAAAAAATATCTGAAGAATTTTAATAACCAATTCCTAAAATTCCTCAACTTAATTTTGAAATTTTAAATCCAAAAGATATTCAGATTTAAGCTGGTTAGTTATAGATAACTAAATATCAACTTAAATTGGAATATTTAATGAAAAATTTAAATTAAGCTTCAGAAACAATCTAGATGGTTATAATTCTATATTTAATTAAATACAAGAAAATACATATAGTTTAGCTTAGAATAAAATTCTTTAAACTATGTTTTCCTTAAATAAATTTCAAAATAAATGAAATTAATTATGTTGCTAATCAATTTTATTAGGTTAAACTAATTTAATTAACCTAGTACAGTTATTCAAATCAGGCAAATGGGCCTTCACAATTGGGTTAGTTCATGTGAGAGGGTGCTGGGTTTAGTATGTCGTACCCACTACTACCGCTCCCAACTCTATCAAAAACTATGATATTTTATTTAGCAACAACAACCTATATGCATCTATAATAAAATTAAACATATAGGCTCACACAGGCACACATTTGGATGGATCCTATCATGTTGCTAGGTCATACACAGATGAAAGAAGATTGTGAAAATATACCTGTTACAAATAATTTGACAAATTAGGTTTCAACTAACCTAAATATCATTTCAAAATTTGCTAACTACTTTTAAAAAATTAATGTTATTTTATAAATTAAATATTCAATAAAAATAAAAAAGATAATTAAATATCTTTTTCAGATATTATGATTTAATTTAAATAAATAAAATAACAAAATTTAAAAGTTAGCAAAATATCTTACTTCTATTTAAAATTACATAATTATAGTTATCTTATTTTAAATTTAAATAAGGTCAAATTATTTAAAAAAATACTTAATTTAAAAATTTAAAATCTGACCTTAAATTTAAAAATAAGATAAGATATAATCAAATTTAAAAATAAGATAGATATTTAAGCAAAAAAGATAGATATTTACTATTTTCAAATTCAAATTACACTAATATCATGAATTAATTCAAAAAAAAATATTAATTAATTTAATTATGATATTTAGAATTGAAATAGGAATAGTAAATCTCTAAATACAAAACTACATAAAAAATCGGAAGTTAAATCCATGAAATAGCATGAAAAATCGAAGAAAAACGATAAAAATACGAGCTGTACGGACAATATGCATTGCATACTGTCCATGGGCACGAATGGGAGTGCATGGGCGAGGAAACACGGCGCAGGGGGGAGGCAGCATGATTTCCGCGCGCGTGTCCCTGTTGCACGACTCTGATTTTTTTTTTTCGAAACTTCAAAAAATCATAACTAATTCAAATTAAATCGAAATTGAGTTCTGTAAAAAGGTAAATTTCTTAATTTTTTCCATGGTATCCAATAAAAATAATTTCAGAAACAGATATTCAATTATGTTTTACGAAAATTTACAAACATCAATCAATCATCAAACAACACTCAAAACAACATGATACCATCCAAAACATCAAACAATCGTTTTAAGTCCAAATTTCTTGCAAGAAAATCAATTACCATGGCTTTGAGGCCAGTTGTTGGAAATTATTTTACCAGGATCTTAGATCTTCTCACAAGTATGTTGATTAACACCCGAAATATGAACTTCTAAAACGATTATGAAATAAACACATATAAAGTATGAGAAACCTTACATTGGGTGCAGTGGAATTAAATGTCTCCTTCCGTTCAGATATCTAGCCCTTGATTCCTTTCTGTAGCAGAGCATTATCAATATCTGAACCTGCATCTCTTTCTCTCCTTCTTTAGTGCTGAAACTCCTTCTTGTTGAATGTCTTTCTTCACGATCTTCCTCACTATGATTGAGGTATCACTTGCTGTGTGTGGGCACTACTCTAATCACTAAGTGGTTCGAAATTTCAAGGAAGAAGAAAGAGAAGAAGTGGTGGCTAGGTATAGAGAGAGAAGGCTCAGGTTTTTCTTTGAAGGAAAAAGTAGAAAGTTAAGTGTAAATTTCCTGAAGCCTTCAGTATCTATTTATAGCATTCCACTAGGGTTAGGTTTGAATTATTTGGCATTAAAATAATGAAAATATCAGATGATAAATGCTATAAAAGTGGCCGGCCTTATACAATATGGATTTGGGCCTAACTTTTTGCAATTTTACAGTTTTATCATTTTTGCATCTTATTTTCTCAAAAAAAGCCAATTTTCTAATTCAACCATTTAAATGCCAATTCTAACTATTTAATAACTATAAATAATTATTAAATAATATTGTCATTTATCATATTTATTAATTGAACCATACAAAGTATCATAATTAACAAATATGCCCCTAAAATTCTTTCTTTATAATTTCGCCCGTACTTAGTGAAAAATTCACAAATAGACATAGTCTAATTTGAGAATTATAATTGATTAATCAAAACCAATTATATGAGTCTTACAAGCAATATTATCTCAACTAGTGGGGGGACCATGGGTCTATATAACCGAGCTTCCAATAAGCAAATTAAGAATTTATAACCTAAATTCACTAACTTATTAATTCTTCGTTGAATCCACGCATAGATCTTAGAATTAGACTCTCAGTATATAGAATGCTCTATATGTTCCACCATGTAGACACATCATTAGTTATCCATTGTTATAATCCTAATTTGATCAATGATCCTCTATATGAATGATCTACACTGTAAAGGGATTAGATAACCGTTACACCCTACAATGTATTTTATCCTTAAAACAATTAACCACGTATAAATGATATTTCAGGTTATGTGAAATGAGTACTCCACCATTTATTTCGTTTGGTCAAGCTCAAAGGAGATCATCCTTTAATTACTATTCGCCAGATAGAAGCTATAGATTCCATGTTTATGTAAGCGCTCCCACTCAATTGCACTACCGTGTTCCCAAAATGTACGTATCACCCTGACCCAAAAGTAGGCTTAACTAACAAATCAAAGAACACGAATAGCCTCTTGAGATTGAGCCTAATAATAACAGGATTAAGATCATTTGATCTAGGATCAACTAGGCGATATTGACTTGAATAGATATTACGGTAAGTTTAATAAATCTAAGTCAAAGTTCAATATCGCTCCCTTCCAATGCATACTCCATGCATCCAACCTGAGCTTTACTTTAACCAATGCTCTGGAAAGAACAGAGCATTTCTCCAAATACAAGTAAACTCTGTTGTAGATTATCATATCAGTAAAACCTTGTGTCTGATAAATCTAAAAAACTTTATTCACGTAGTCATGTTTACTTTCCAAAGTGTTGACAACACAATAAACAGGATCAAGTATGTGAAAAGGGTTTCAGATGAATTCATACATTATGTACATATAATCATGAAATAAATCATGTGAACCATGCAACATTAAATGTTATTTCTGATCTATATTAATAAGTAAATCTGATTATATTGAAATGAGTTTTATTTAGGGCATAAAACCCAACATGGCTAACTTTGGGCATCCATACAGGGGTCTAGCCAGCCATAGCGGTCCAAGGAAGGGACTGGCTGACTAGAGTTGACTGTTTGACAGTGATGTTATTTTGCTTTGTTTTCAGGCCTTGATGAAAACGAGTTCGGCTCGTGACGACTCTATGGGATCTTCAGATGCTTTTCAGGAGCGTGTGAAGGTCTTGGAGGCATCCCTTGCTGCAAAGGACAAAGTTAATTTTGAGATTGAGGTCCTTCTAGCAGATAAGAAGAGCTCACTGGATTGGAGATTATGCTGAGTGCCAGGAACACCGAGAACACCAACCAAGCAGCTCTCATCTCTGGGTTGTAGATTGATCTTAAGGAACACAAGAAGAAGATACAGGAGGCTCTCGATGGCCAGTAGGCCATTAAGGAATATTACATCGACCTTTCCTGCGAACTTACTTTTGAGTTTTGCCTGCGCAACCCTAAACCTGACTTGTCATACATGGGTAGTTCGGCCTTATAGAGAGAACACTAGCCCGTGGGAGGGCATTATTCGAGAACCAAATGGCAACGGACCAGACCGCTGCTTATCGAGAGCAGTCATCATCACGTGCCCGTGATGAAGTGTTGGCCGACCAATTAGTGGAGGAGGTGGCCGGCCAGGATGTTACCCACCAGGCTGGCTAGCTTGGACTTTGTAGATCTCGACTTGGCAGCTTCAAATTGAGGTCCTACTGCCCCTGCACACATGCAGATGGAATTTTTATTAGTATTCCACATCATGCTTATATTGTATAGACTTTGTTTTCATGTTCTGCATAGCCTGTGGCTTTTTATGACTTGTGGCATTTTAGCTTAGGAACACTACTCACTTTGCATTCCATGTGGCCTATGGCATATTTGAAACTTTATGTCTGTTGACCTCGCTTTTAGCCAACGACGGTGAGTCTTATTTAGTAAGCGACATGTAGTTTATAACGATTGATAAATAGTAAAATAATATAAAGACACAAGAATTTTATAGAGGTTCAGCCCTAGCAGTTCGGTAATAGCCTAATCCTCGTTATTTGTATTAACTCAAGAACAAGGAGAAAGATTCCTTTCGTTGTAGCTCTTGTTGGGTTTTATGCCCTAAATAAAACTCATTTCAATATAATCAGATTTACTTATAGATCAGAAATAACATTTAATGTTGCATGGTTCACATGATTTATTTCATGATTATATGTACATAATGTATAGATTCATCTGAAACCCTTTTCACATACTTGATCCTGTTTATTGTGCCGTCAACACATTGGAAAGTAAACATGACTATGTGAATAAAGTTTCCTAGATTTATCAGACACAGGGTTTTACTGATATGATAATCTACAACAAGAGTTTACTTGTATTTGGAGAAATACTATGTTCTTTCCAGAACATTGGTTAAAGTAAAGCTCAGGTTGGACGCAGGGAGTATGCATCGGAAGGGACCGATATTGAACTTTGACTTAGATTTAATTAAACTTACCATAAAATCTATTCAAGTCAATATCGCCTAGTTGATCCTAGATCAAATGATCTCAATCCTGTTATGATTAGGCTCAATCTTGAAAGGCTATTCGTGTTCCTTGAATTGTTAGTTAAGCCTACTTTTAGGTCAGGGTGATACGTACTTTTTGGGAACACGGTAGTGCAATTGAGTGGGAGCGCTAGCATAAACATGGAATCTATAGCTTCTATCTGGCGAATAGTAAGCAAAGGATGATCTCCTTCGAGCTTGACAAAACGAAAATAAATGGTGGAGATCTCATTTCACATAAGCTGAAATATCATTTATACGGGGTCAAGTGTTTTAAGGAATAAATACATAGTAGGGTGTTACGGTAATTTAATCCCTTTACTGTGTAGATCATTCATATAGAGGATAATTGATCACATTAGGATTATAACAATGGATAACTAATGATGTGTCTATATGGTGGAACATATAGAGCATTCTATATACTGAGAGTGCAATTCTAAGTTCTATGCGTGGATTTAACGAAGAATTAATAAGTTAGTGAATTTTAGTGCTAAATTCTTGATCTACTTATTGGAAGCTCGGTTATATAGACCCATGGTCCCCCCACTAGTTGAGATAATATTGCTTGTAAGACTCATCTAATTGGTTTTGATTAATCAATTATAATTCTCAAATTAGACTATGTCTATTTGTGAATTTTTCACTAAGTAAGGGCGAAATTGTAAAGAAAGAGTTTATAGGGACATATTTGTTAATTATGATACATTGTATGGTTCAATTAATAAATATGATAAATGACAATATTATTTAATAATTATTTATAGTTATTAAATAGTTAGAATTGGTATTTAAATGGTTGAATTAGGAAATTGGCATTTTTGAGAAAATCAGATACAAAAGGTGTTAAAATTGCAAAATTGCAAAAAGCAAGGCCCAATCCACTAAGTGTATGGCCGGCCACCTATTGTAGGTATTTTAAGTTGATTTTTTCATTATTTTAATGCCAAATAATTCAAACCTAACCCTAGTGGAATGCTATAAATAGATAGTGAAGGCTTCAGGAAAATCAGACTTTTTCTTGACACTTTCTGAATTAGAAAAACTGAGCCTTCTCTCTCCCTATCTGACTGACCACTCCCTCTCTTCTTCTTCAATATTTCGAAATCCTTAGTGATTAGAGTAGTGCCCACACACATCAAGCAATAACTCAATCATAGTGAGGAAGATCGTGAAGAAAGACATTCAACAAAAGGAGTTTCAGCATCAAAGATTCAGAGAAAGAGATCCAGGTTCAGATATTGATAATGCTCTGCTACAGAAAGGAATCAAGGGCTAGATATCTGAACGGAAGGAGTCATATTATTCCGCTGCACCCAATGTAAGGTTTCCTAAACTTTATATGTGTTTAATTTATCGTTTTAGAAAGTTCATATTTAGGATGTTAATAAACATACTTGTGAGTAGATCTAAGATCCTGGTAAAATAATTTCCAACAGCTCTTACCACAGTATCTCTGAATATGATATCTTAGATAATATCTCTTAAGTAAAATCTCTTGACCCTTTGCCCAGTGAGCATGCATCACTATTTATAGGGCTATGAACTTGGAGAGGAAGTATTTCCCTTCTCGTTACAATGGATGTAAGCAGAAAGATTGCGTGGTGAATACAGAATACACTGATCGTGGGATTCGGACAGCTTGCCATATCTCTGCAATCTGATCCCCAAGTTGTAGGGATCTCTTTGATGACTCATGATGCGAAAGCTGAATTCGCTAAGTGTTGGTTGCTCTGCGTGGATTGCTGATCGCTTTCCTTCAGGCATCCATATGAGGCATCCTGTTCGGACTGTATTCTCTGAGCATACTCGAAGTCGATTCCACGTGTCACCATCATGTGATGCCACGTCAGAGTGCCGAAATTGGGATAACATTTTCCACCAAGTCTGTACGGGACATCCGAAGTTGTGTGTAGACTTCATTTGAGCTGCTTCTTCATTTGGATGGGTGACACGTGTCAAGCGTGTCTGTTCGCGACTCGATGTGAGGCGGACTATGCGTCCCTTCGGTTTTCAACTAATAAATGGTCTGACAATTAATATTTCGAAATCCGATTTTCTCTCACCACGGTTGACGGCTGCACTCGATTATTTTTTATTTCTCATATTCGCTTTTAAGAAGGAACCAAGGCATCTGAGGTTCTTTTGAAATGATTAACCCTTTCTGTTGCTTGTCTATAAATACCAACGAGCATTTGTACACAAATTCTTTTTCACCATCCTTCTTTGTTAAGTAAGTTCAGAGCGAAAATAGAGGTTTTTGGCTTCAAGTTTGCTGAAGTGCCTTCATCGAAATTGCTCATTTGGTTTGACGTTACCTGAATCCAGACATCTGATTCATGAGTAAGTTTTCGATTTCCTTTATGTTTACTTTTGCATGTTAACTTTTTGAATGCACCTTCGACTTTGTTGTAGAAAATTTGTAGGAAACCCTAAGTTTAGAAACCCTGCGATTCTCCTTGTCATGGGTTCATGCGATTTCACAGTCCATAATGTTTGCTTTCTGAACTGCATAATGCCTGTCTTTCATCTTGCTTATTCTAAGTTTTGAGTTTTCGTTGAACATTTTTTATTCTTTAATCTGTTGAGTACTCCTGGTCGGCATTGTAAGAAATATTTTACCAAGACCTAGATTTACTAACAAGTATGTTTCATTAACATCCTAATATGAATTCTAAAACAATGAAATAAACACATAAGAATTTAAGAAAACCTTACATTGGGTGCAGCAGAATATAATGACTCCTTCCATTCAAATCTCTAGCCCTTGATTCCTTTCTGTAGCAGAGCATTATCAATATCTGAATCTGGATCTCTTTCTCTCCTTCCTTTGATGCTGATTCTCCTTCTTGTTGTTTGGATTCTCCTACAGTCTTACACACTATGATTGAGATACCACTTGATGTGTGTGGGCACTACTCTATCACTCAAGGATTTCGAATTCAAAGAGAAGAAAAGAGAGAGGAAAGTGGCGCATGGCTTTTTCTGAAAGGAACAATATGCAAAGTCATGAGTTTCCTGAAGCCAATACTTTCTATTTAGAGAATGCCTTCTAGGTTTAGGTTAGAATTGTATGGCATTAAAATAATGGAAAAATAAAATGGTAAACCTTTTGCATAGTGGGCGTCCATATAAGGAAATTGGGCCTCACTTTGCAACTTTCCCATTTTGTTATTTTTCATTCCCTTTTTCTCAAAAATGCTAATTTTCCATTTAACCTTTTAAATGCCAATTCTAATTATTTAATAACTTAAAAATCATTATTAAATAATATTGCCATTTAATATATTTATTAATTTAGACATACAAAGTATCTTAATTAATAAATAAACCTAGAATCTCTTTTCTTTACAATTTCGCCCTTGCTTAGTGAAAATTCATAAAGTACACATAGTATAACTTTAGAATTATAATTGATTAATCAAAACCAATTAACTGAGTCTTACAAGCAGTATGGTCTCAACTAGTATGGGGACCACTGGCCTATATAACCGAGCTTCCAATAAGTCGAACCGAATTTACCAAGTAAATTCCCTAATTTATTAATTCCTCATTGAATCCACACTTAGAACTTGGAATTGCACTCTTAGTCATATAAAACGCTCTATATGTTCTGCGATATAGATACGTCATTAGTTATCCATTGTTATAATCCTAATTTGATCAATGACCCTCTAATAGATGATCTACATTGAATAGGAACTAAATTACTGTTACACCTTCAATGTATTTTATCCTTAAAACACTTAGCTCCGTAGAAATGACATTTCAGCGAAGTGAAATGAGATCTCCACCATTTATCTCTGCTTAGCCAAGCTTGAAGGATATCATCTTGTCACTTCTAAATTCCTATAGAAGTTATAGACTCCATATTTATGTTAGCGCTCCCAGTCAATTATACTATCATGTTCCCAAAATGTATGTATCACCCTGACCCAAAAGTAGGCTTAACTAACAAATCAAAGAACATGTATAGTACTCTTGAGATCGAACCTAATCATATCAGGATTAAGATCATTTGATATAGGATCAACGGGTGATATTGAATTGAATAGATATTACAGTAAATTTTAATATATCTAATCAAAGTTCAATATCGGTCCCTTCTGATGTATACTCCATACATCCGATACTGGTAAACTTTGCCAATGCCCTGGAAAGGAAATAACACTTATCCAAGGTGTAAGAATACCTATCGCTGATTATCATGTCAGTCTAAATCCAATGAACTGACAAATCAGGGAATAAACTTTCGAACATATAATTAAGATTATATTCCACTGTGCTGACAACACTATAATCATTAACAAATTCATATGTTCTCGACTTAAATAGAATTCATACATTATATACATATAATCATGAAATAAATCATGGGAACCATGCAACATAAAATGTTATTTCTGATCTTTATTAATAAGTATATCAGATTATATTTAAATAGGTTTTATTTAGGGCACAAAACCCAACAAACTCCCACTTGCACTAATATAAAACAAAATGTGCATTTCAAATAATCTCAATACCTTGATATACAAATCAAGTGTAGTAGTAGTATACTCCTCGTAATAGGATCTGACAGGTTGAATTAAACACAACCTTCTCTCCACCATTACTCTTCCTTAATCACAAAATCCTTGATATTGTGAAATTCCTCTCTATATGTCTACTCTCTTGGGATACCAGATTCTATACATTTGGCAACTACTTTTTGGTTATTCAGGAAGTAACACTAGTAGTTAAGACAAGTTGGAACGGTGCCACAAATGTATAGAACCTTCCTTGGACTGAATAAGTACCTTTCCTGCAACTTTAACATTCAGTCTCTCTCTGGTAGACTAAGAGACTTTAGACAGGTTTTTACACTTCTCCAAAATCACTACTCCACCCCCAGAGTAATCACTATCTTATCAGCAGACTTTCTAGCACAAAGGCAAGTCTCGAAATCTGATGTGGTGTAGTCTAAGAGTTTTAAACACACCCTTATTGACTAACATATAGTTCCTCTTCTTAATCTTAAGATTTACTTGATTGTCTTCCAATGTTCCTCTCCTGGATTAATCTGATACCTACTCACTAAGGCATCCTAAAGCATATCTGAGACCTCTCACTGTTGATTTAAGAAATTTTTTCATGGCTTTATCTTTTCTGGAATAGTTGAGACTTTTCCTTAGATAAATAAAATCTGTGTCTAGAAGTTGAGAAGCTTCTATAGATTTCCATTAGAAAGAAAATGCTTCAGTATCTTCCTAAAGTAAGTTGCTTGCACTAGAGTAAGTAATTAACCAGGTATACCATGAGCCATAGGTTTAGATAAACTCAAACCTATAATACTAGGAACAAGAAGTTTTGTTAAGTCTATTGAATAGACTTATTAACGAAAATTTCCTTTTATGTCCTTGTAATATAAAACTTTAAGTTACTCCATGTGAATGGATTAAACCATAGTTCTCTTGGCTTTCTTCTTAGTTTCTTATCTTCACAATCCATTACTTGTTTAAACTTACAATGGATTTTAATCACTAGTGTCTTCCAAGTCATAAGAAGGTGAGTTCCTAGAAACTCTCCCACTACGACAAGGTACCGTGAACTATGTCTAAGAAAAATAAAGGGTATTGACCTCTTCGGTTGTGTTAAGGCAACAGAGGCAATGGGATCATCATGTATCGAATAAGATGATAGAACACTTATGGAATCAAGAAAAAATTATCTCCTTTATTTGCTACTTTATTTTCATACTTAGTCATTTTCTTAGACAAGTAGTGTTTATTTAAACAAACACTTTCTTATCTAATGACTATGGGATGGTCCACCCCTAATCAATTAGAATAGCTAACAAACATGGAAACCATGGTTAACACTTCTAGCTTTTCTTAAGATTTTGATTAGGTCATCCATGAATCTTGTAATGATTTACATTAAGTATACAACCATTGCATCATTCTGAAATTGTATAACCATAGAAGGACTTAGGCAACGACTAGTAACTAATCATCAATATGAAACTCGAATTTCTAGGGAGGTAAGTTTGGATATAATTCAAAAAATCAAATTAATGATCTTTGAACTATTGGAAATTATTTTACCAGGATCTTAGATCTACTCACAAGTATGTTGATTAACACCCTAAATATGAACTTTCTAAAACGATGAAATAAGCACATATAAAGTTTAGTAAACCTTACATTGGGTGCAGCGGAATAAGATGACTCCTTCCGTTCAGATATCTAGCCCTTGATTCCTTTCTGTAGCAGAGCATTATCAATATCTGAACCTGGATCTCTTTCTCTCCTTCTTTAGTGCAGAAACTCCTTCTTGTTCAATGTCTTTCTTCACGATCTTCCTCGCAATGATTGAGGTATCACTTGCTGTGTGTGGGCACTACTCTAATCACTAAGTGGTTCGAAATTTCAAGGAAGAAGAAGAGCAAGGAGTGGCGGCTAGGATTTAAAGAGAGAAGGCTCAGGTTTGTCTCTCAATGAAAAAGTAGAAAGTAAAGTGTAAATTTCCTGAAGCCTTCACTATCTATTTATAGCATTCCACTAGGGTTAGGTTTGAATTATTTGGCATTAAAATAATGAAAATATCAGATGTAAAACCCTGGAAAAGTGGCCGGCCCAACAATGTTGATTTGGGCCTCACTTTTTGCAATTTTGCAGTTTTATCTTTTCTGCATCTTATTTTCTCAAAAACGCCAATTTTCTAATTCAACCATTTAAATGCCAATTCTAACTATTTAATAACTATAAATAATTATTAAATAATATTGTCATTTATCATATTTATTAATTGAACCATACAAAGTATCATAATTAACAAATATGCCCCTAAAACTCCTTCTTTACAATTTCGCCCGTACTTGGTGAAAAATTCACAAATAGACATAGTCTAATTTGAGAATTATAATTGATTAATCAAAACCAATTATATGAGTCTTACAAGCAATATTATCTCAACAAGTGGGGGGACCATGGGTCTATATAACCGAGCTTCCAATAAGTAGATCAAGAATTTCTAACCTAAATTCACTGACTTATTAATTCTTCGTTGAATCCACAGATAGAACTTAGAATTGCACTCTCAGTTTATAGAATGCTCTATATGTTCCACCATATAGACACATCATTAGTTATCCGTTGTTATAATCCTAATTTGATCAATGATCCTCTATATGAATGATCTACACTGTAAAGGGATTAGATTACCGTTACACCCTACTATGTATTTTGTCCTTAAAACACTTGACCCCGTATAAATGATATTTCAGCTTATGTGAAATGAGTACTCCACCATTTATTTTCGTTTTGTCAAGCTCGAAGCAGATCATCCTTTGTTTACTATTCGCTAGATGGAAGCTATAGATTCCAAGTTTATGTTAGCGCTCCCACTCAATTGCACTACCGTGTTCCCAAAATGTACGTATCACCCTGACCTAAAAGTAGGCTTAACTAAAAAATCAAAGAACACGAATAGCCTCCTGAGATTGAGCCTAATCATAACAGGATAAAGTTCATTTGATCTAGGATCAACTAGGCGATATTGACTTGAATAGATTTTACTGTAAGTTTAATAAATCTAAGTCAAAGTTCAATATCGGTCCTTTCCGATGCATACTCCATGCATCCAACCTGAGCTTTACTTTAACCAATGTTCTGGAAAGAACATAGCATTTGTCCAAATGCAAGTAAACTCTTGTTGTAGATTATCATATCAGTAAAACCCTATGTCTGATAAATCTAGGAAACTTTATTCCCATAGTCATGTTTACTTTCCAAAGTGTTGACAACACAATAAACAGGATCAAGTATGTGAAAAGGGTTTCAGATGAATTCATACATTATATAATGATGAAATAATTCATGTGAACCATGCCACATTAAATGTTATTTTTGATCTATATTAATAAGTAAATCTGATTATATTGAAATGAGTTTTATTTAGGGAATAAAACCCAACAAACTCCCACTTGCACTAATATAAAACAAAAAGTGCATTTCAAATAATCTCAACACCTTCATATACAAATCAAGTGTAGTAGTAGTAAACTCATCGTAATAGGATCTGAAAGGTTGAATTAAAGACAACCTTTCCTCCACCATTACTCTGCCTTTAATCACAAAATCATTGATAATGTGAAATTCCTCTCTATATGTCTACTCTTTTGGGGTTCTGGATTCTATATCTTTGGCAACTACTTTTGGTTAATCAGGAAATTAACACTAGTAGTTTAAGGCAATTTGGAATGATGCCAAAAATGTATAGAACTTTCCTTAGACTTAATAAGTACCTTTCCTGCAACCTTAACATTCAGTCCCTGTCTGGTAGACCTAGAGACTTCAGATAGGTTTTTACACTTCTCCAAAATCACTATTCCACCCCCAGAGTAATCACCATCTTATTAGAAAGATTTTTTAACACAAAGGCAAATCTCGAAATGTGATGTGGTGTAGTCTAAGAGTTTTAAATACACCTTTATAGACTAACATATAGTTCCTCTTCTTAATCTTAAGATTTACTTGATTGTCTTCGAATGTTCTTCACCTGGATCAATCTGATACCTACTCATTACTCCCACTCAACAGAAGGTGTCTGGTCTAAGACATACTAAAGCATATCTGAGACCTGTCACTGTGGATATAAGAAATTCTTTCATGGCTTTATCTTTTCTGGAATAGTTGAGACTTTTCCTTAGATAAATAAAATCTATGCCTAGGAAGTTGTGAAGCTTCTATAGATTTCCATTAGAAAGAAAATGCTTCAGCATCTTACTAAAGTAAGTTGCTTGCATTAGAGTAAGTAATTACCAGGTATACCACAAGCCATAGGTTTAGATAAACTCAAACCTATAATACTAGTAACAGGAAGTTTTGTTAAGTCCATTGAATAGATTTATACACGAAACTTCCTTTTATGTCCTTGTAATATAAATCTTTAGGTTATTCCATGTGAATGGATTAAACCATAGTTCTATTGGCTTTTCTTCTTAGTTTCTTGTCTTGACAATCCATTACTTGTTTAAACTCACAATGGATTTTCATCACTAGTGTCTTCCAAGTCATAAGAAGGTCAGTTCCTAGAAACTCTCCCACTACGACAAGGTACCGTGAATTATGTCTCAGAAAACTAAATGGTATTGATCTCTTCGGTTGTGACAAGACAACAGAGGCAGTGGGATCATCATATGTCAAATAAGATGATAGAACACTTTTGGAATCAAGAAATAAATATCTCCTTTATTTGCTACTTTATTTTCAGACTTAGTCATTATCTTAGAAAAATAGTATTTGTTTAAACAAACACTTTCTTATCTATTGACTATGGGATGGTCCACCCCTAATCACTTAGAATAGCTAGCAAACCATGGTTAACAGTTCTAGCTTTTCTTAAGATTTTGATTAGGTCATCCATGAATCTAGTAATGATTTACATTAAGTATAAAACCATTACATCATTCTGAAATTGTATTACCATAGAAGGATTTAGGCAACGACTAGTAACTAATCATCAATATGCAAATCGAAATTTCTGGGGAGGTAAGTTTGGATATAATTCAAAAATCAAATTAATGATCTTTGAACTGCATATCTACTAACTATTTCTCCACCCCTATCAGTTCGCAAGATCTTTAACCACTTACCTTAATGGTGTTTCACCATTACTAGAAATTAATGAAAATTTTCAAACATTTCAAATTTCTTTGCATAAGGTATAATCTAGAGTTATCGTTTTAAGAATACAACGAAAAACTCATATCCACCCCTGAATGTGCATCCATCTGCGAATGAGATGAACTTACTTTCAGTGGATATAGGCATATTTACTCTTTGCAGAGATTGATCTTTTCAAAACCACTATTAACAAGATACAAATGCCATAGATTAAAAAAAATGTGGTTGTGTCTTTTTGATGACGTAGGTTTAGTTACATCAAAGAGTTCTTAGAATAGTGCAAGTGGATCCTGGTCACAGAATATTAAACTCAAATTCCATACAGTTTGAAACAAATGATAGAAAATTGTTATTAAACACTTGTGAAAGTGTAACTGTATTGTATCTGGAATTAGAAATATAAGAAACTTTCTGTTTGGATTCTAAAATTAAAGTCAAAGACTTAAATTTATACAAAATATAATGAGTAATTCTATCTTGGACCACCACTACTAATATAAACTCTAAGTCAGATTTGCCCATACAAGTAGGAGATTTCTAAGATTGAGGATTTATATCATTTTGGGATAGAATTTCGGGAATATAATCAAAAGTGTCGTTTAATTTCTTAAAAGAAAATAGAATGACATTAAATGATTTATAGACCATTCATCCAATGATATGTTATTGAGCTGATTTGCAATGAATAAGCTAAGAGGAATTAGGATAATTTCGTTTATAAATAAGAATCCAACGATGCTTCGATTAGCGAGAGTCAAAGTAATCTTATTTATACAATCTTCTTGTTTCATATTGTAAAAATACTAGTCTAAGCTGTCATCAATTGATGAACAGCTAAATGTTGCATATACAATATTTATCTTTCGAGATCTAACACTATTATGTATGTCTAATGGTGAAAATCCACTAGGGATTTATCTCATTAGATAAACAAACCAAGTAAGACCAAAAATGAAGATTCAAAATTAAACTACAATTTAATAACAGAAAGTAACATGGTTCAATATAAATTCATACACAATTCAGAAATTATTACACATATAGCAAGTAGGAATGACAAGTGAAAATACTAAAACATACAATCCTAAATAATTTCTAAGGTTTTCAACAAACTGATATCAGTGTCCTGTTTAGGCGAGAGTCAAAGCTACCATCCATTGAATAGAGTTGTCAGCTCATCTAAAATGTTAAACATTCTAGCAACCTTTTATTCGATCAAAATTGGAATTCAGCGTTGTCCCGTTTAGGCGAGAGTCAAGGCAATTCTATCTTATGAGCTTCCACCATTGTTTCATAATTTGCAAGTCAAATATGGTCGCCACCATTAGGGTGATCCATACCATATAAAATACTTACAAACTACTTATCTTTCGAGATTAAACGGTGCCAAATTGCTAATGAACGTTCTTCCATTAGGGAGGATTACTCACTAAAACAAACGCGATGTAAAACCAACAATGGAGATCGAATATCTTAATAATAAAGCTCATTATTTAAAATGCATTTTCATTATTATTTATAATAAAATATATTCATTAAATATCGAATTTAGAATTAAAATTCTAAATTAAAATTTAATTTAATATTTATAAAATTATACTTAGATGGTGATTAAAATAAGTTGAATTATTTCCATCTTAGTAGTAATTTTGATATATAAATATTAAGAAAATTATTTAAGTTGTATTAATTTAAATTAATTTGCAACTCAAAATAAATTTTCATGAGAATATATTTATTGTATTTTGAAAAAGAAAGTATAAAAACTTTATATTTTCGAAATACTTAAATAAAAAATACTTTGAGCAAAAATATCACCTATCTAGATTTTCCTTTGACTAATTAATTCAATTTCTAATAATATATTTTAATTCATTTATTTTAAATTAATCAAGTAATGAAAAAAATCATTGATTTAAGTTGATCCAAAAATTAATTAAAATAAATAATTAATTTACAACTTAATCTATTTTTCAAGATAAATTCAAAATCATCTTGCATTATGAAATGCAATTTCGAAAATTGATTAATAAAATAAAGAAAAAATATATTTTGAAAATTATTTAAATTTAGTTGAAAAAATAAATTTCAACTAAAAATAATTTTCTATTTAATTAAATGTCATGAAAAAGAAATATTTAACTATCATGATGAAAATCAACTTAGATATTTAATTTTTCAATTTAATTAAATGTATTAAATTCAAGAAATAAATAATTAAGTGTAGAGAAGGCTTAATTATTAATCTCTAGTTTAATACTTGTAAAAAATATACTTAAAATAAATTGTACCAAAATTAATGTTTAAATAATTAATTTCACAATGTATAATATTTTCCTATTTAATATTAGAAATAATAAGTAGTCTAGATATAACTATCTAGAAAATATCTTATTTGACTAAGTATCTCTTCCACAAAATTTGAAAAAATATCTAGTTTAAGTTGTTTTATAAGAATCTAAAAAATCAACTTAAATATCTTTAAAATTACACTTAATTAAATTAAAATTAAGTTGTAACCACTTAATTTGAAAATATTCCATTTTAAGTTAATATTTTAAAAAAAATATCAACTTAAAAAATATCTAAAGAATCTTAATAACCAATGCCTAAAATTCCTCAACTTAATTTGAAATTTTAAATCAAAAAGATATTCAGATTTAAGCTTGTTAGTTATAGATAACTAAATATCAACTTAAATAGGAATATTTAATGAAAAATTTAAATTAAGGCTTAGAAAGAATCTAGATGGTTATAATTATATATTTAATTAAATACAAGAAAATACATATAGTTTAGCTTAGAATATAAAATTCTTTAAACTATGATTTTCTTAAATTAATTTCAAAATAAATGAAATTAATTATGTTGCTAATCAATTTTATTAGGTTAAACTAATTTAATTAACCTAGTACAGTTATTCAAATCAGGCCAATGGACCTTCACAATTGGGGTGGTTCATGTGAGGGGGTGCTGGGTTCAGTATGTCGTACCCACTTCTATGGCTCCCAACTCTCACACAAGACCCAAAAGAAAGGAATTTAACCTTAAAATGAACAACTGTTATTAATTGAATAGGCCCAAAAACTAAATGGGCCTAAATAAAATCTATCAAGAACTATGATATTTTATTTAGCAACAACAACCTATATGCATCTATAATGAAATTAAACACATAGGCTCATACAGGCACACAATTTTGATGGATCCTATCATGTTGCTAGGTCATACACAGATGAAAGAAGATTGTAAATATACCTGTTACAAATTATTTACTTGACCAAGGGAGCCATGAGTTAAAATCAGATCATTGGATCTGTCAACAAGTTAACCATGACTATTTGCAATAAAGCAATAATAGGTTTTAAAAAACTTACAAACAAGCTAAAACATATACTCCTGCAACAAGGTTAGTTGGATAGTTGGATGTAGGATTTATTTAATTTTAAATAAATAATTTCGAAAAAATTAATTAAATAATAATAAAAATTTATTTTCGAAAAAATAAAATAAAATAAAATTTGAAATTTCGAAATTAATAAAAAAATATTTAAAATTAAACTTACGATTTTGAAAAATTAGGTTTCAACCAACCTAAATATCATTTCAAAATTTTCTAACTACTTTTAAAAATTTAATGTTATTTTATAAATAAAATTAAATAAAAATTAAAAAAGATTAGTAAATATCTTTTTCAGATTTTAAATTTAACTTAAATAAATAAAATAACAAAATTTAAAAGTTAGCAAAATATCTTACATCTATTTAAAATTACATGATTATAGTTATCTTATTTTAAATTTAAATAAGGTCAAATTATTTTAAAAGAAATTAATATCTGACCTTAAATTTAAAAATAAGATAAGATATAATCAAATTTAAAAATAAGATAGATAATTAAGCAAAAAAGATAGATATTTACTATTTTTCAAATTCAAATTACACTAATATCATGAATTAAATTTTAAAAATATTAATTAATTTAATTATGATAATTAGAATTGAATTAGGAATAGTAAATCTATAAATACAGAACTACACAAAAAATCAGAAGTTAAATCCATGAAATAACATGAAAAATCGAAGAAAAACGAAAAAAATTGCGAGCTGTACGGACGGTATGCTGTGCATACCCGTCCGTGCGCGCAATAGGGGTGCTGGCCCGAGAAACCTCGGCGCAAGGAGGATTTGCATGAAATCCGTGCGCGTAAGCCCTCTTGCACAATCCCGAAATTTTTCGAAACTTCAAAAAATCATAACTAATTCAAATTAAATCGAAATTGAGTTCTCTAAAAAAGTAACTTGCTTAATTTTTTCCATAATATCCAATAAAAATAATTCCAGAAACCGATATTCAATTATGTTTCACGAAAATTCACAAACATCAATCAATCAACATATAACACTCAATACAACATGATACCATCCAAAACATCAAACAATCGTTTTAAAGTCCAAATTTCTTGCAAGCAAATCAATTACCATGGCTCTGAGGCCAGTTGGTTGAAATTATTTTACCAGTATCTTAGATCTACTCACAAGTATGTTGATTAACACCTTAAATATGAACTTTCTAAAACGATGAAATAAACACATATAAAGTTTAGTAAACCTTACATTGGGTGCAGCGGAATAATATGACTCCTTCCGTTCAGATATCTAGCCCTTGATTCCTTTCTGTAGCAGAGCATTATCATTATCTGAACCTGGATCTCTTTCTCTCCTTCTTTAGTGCAGAAAGTCCTTCTTGTTCAATGTCTTTCTTCACGATCTTCCTCGCAATGATTGAGGTATCACTTGCTGTGTGTGGGCACTACTCTAATCACTAAGTGGTTCGAAATTTCAAGGAAGAAGAAGAGCAAGGAGTCGCTGCTAGGGTTTAGAGAGAGAAGGCTCAGGTTTTTCTCTGAAGGAAAAAGTAGAAAGTTAAGTGTATATTTCCTGAAGCCTTCACTATCTATTTATAGCATTCCACTAGGGTTAGGTTTGAATTATTTGGCATTAAAATAATGAAAATATCAAATGTAAAACCCTACAAAAGTAGTCGGCCCTACAATGTGGATTTGGGCCTCACTTTTTGCAATTTTGCAGTTTTATCTTTTTTGCATCTGATTTTCTCAAAAACGCCAATTTTCTAATTCAACCATTTAAATGCCAATTCTAACTATTTAATAACTATAAATAATTATTAAATAATATTGTCATTTATCATATTTATTAATTGAACCATACAAAGTATCATAATTAACAAATATGCCCCTAAAACTCTTTCTTTACAATTTCGCCCTTACATAGTGAAAAATTCACAAATAGACATAGTCTAATTTGAGAATTATAATTGATTAATCAAAACCAATTATTTGAGTCTTACAAGCAATATTATCTCAACTAGTGGGGGGAACCATGGGTCTATATAACCGAGCTTCCAATAAGCAGATCAAGAATTTATAACCTAAATTCACTAACTTATTAATTCTTCGTTGAATCCACGCATAGAACTTAGAATTGCACTCTCAGTATATAGAACGCTCTATATGTTCCACCATATAAACACATCATTGGTTATCCATTGTTATAATCCTAATTTGATCAATGATCCTCTATATGAATGATCTACACTGTAAAGGGATTAGATTACCGTTACACCATTTATTTTCGTTTGGACAAGCTCGAAGGAGATCATCCTTTGCTTACTATTCGCCAGATAGAAGCTATAGATTCCATGTTTATGTTAGCGCTCCCACTCAATTGCACTACCGTTTTCCCAAAATGTACGTATTACCTGACCTAAATGTAGGCTTAACCAACAAATCAAAGAACAGGAATAGCCTCCTGAGATTGAGCCTAATCATAACAGGATTAAGATAATTTAATCTAGGATCAACTAGGCGATATTGACTTGAATAGATTTTATGGTAAGTTTAATAAATCTAAGTCCAAGTTCAATATCGGTCCCTTCCGATGCATACTCCATGCATCCAACCTGAGCTTTACTTTAACCAATGTTCTGGAAAGAACATAGCATTTCTTTAAATGCAAGTAAACTCTTGTTGTAGATTATCATATCAGTAAAACCCTGTCTCTGATAAATCTAGGAAACTTTATTCACATAGTCATGTTTACTTTCCAAAGTGTTGACAACATAATAAACATGATCAATTATGTGAAAAGGGTTTCAGATGAATTCATACATTATATAATCATGAAATAAATCATGTGAACCATGCAACATGAAATGTTATTTCTGATCTATATTAATAAGTAAATCTGATTATATTGAAATGAGTTTTATTTAGGGCATAAAACCCAACATGAACTGCATATCTACTAACTATTTCTCCACCCCTATCAGTTCGCGAGATCTTTAACCATTTACCTGAATGGTTTTTCACCATTGCTAGAAATTCATGAAATTTTTCAAACATTTCAAATTTCTTTTGCATAAGGTAAAATCTAGAGTGATCGTTTTAAGAATACAACGAAAGACTCATATTCACCCCTGAATGTACTTCCATCTGCAAATGAGATGAACTTATTTTCAGTGGCATATTAACTCTTTGCAGAGAATGATCTTGTCAAAACCACTATGAACAAGATACAAATGCCATAGATTTATAAAATATGGTTGTGTCTTTTGATGACTTGACTTAGTTACATCAAAGAGTTCTTAGAATAGTTCAAGTGGATTCTGGTCACAGAATACTAAACTCATACAGTTTGAATCCATTGATAGAAAATGGTTATTAAACACTTGTGAAAGTGTAACTGTATAACGAGTAATTATTTCTTGGACCACCACTAGTAATTTAACTCTATGATTGATTTGCCCATACAAGTAGGAGATTTTTAAGATAGAGGATTTGTATCATTTTGGGATAGAATTTTGGGAATATAATCATATGCGTCATTTAATTTCTTAATAGAATAGAATGACATGAAATGATTTATAGACCATTCATCCAATGATTGAGCTAATTCGAAATGAATAAGCTAAGAGGAATTAGGATAATTTCGTATTTTAATAAGAATCCAACGATGTTTCGATTAGCGAGAGTCAAAGTAATCTTATTTATACAATCTTCTTGTTTAATATTGTAAATACTAGTCTAAGGTGTGATCAATTGATGAATAGCTAGATGTTGCATTTACAATACTTATCTTTCGAGATCTAACACTATTATGTTTGTCTAATGTTGACAATCCATTAGGGATTTGACCCATTAGAACAACAAACCAAGTTAGACCAACAATGAAGATTCGAAACTAAACTACAATTTAATAACAGAAAATAACATGGTTCAATATAAATTCATACACATTTCAGAAATTATTAAACATATAGCAAGTAGGAATGACAAGTGAAAATACTAAAACATACAATCCTAAATAATTTCCAAGGTCTTCAACAAACTGATATCAGTGTCCCGTTTAGGCGAGAGTCAGTGATACCATCCATTGAATAGAGTTGTCAGCTCATCTAAATTGATAAACATTCTAGCAACCTTTTATTCGATCAAGATTGGAATCCACCGTTGTCCCGTTTAGGCGAGAGTCAGGGCTATTCTATCTTATGAACTTACACCATTGTTTCATACTTTTGTAAGTCAAATACAGTCGCCACCATTAGGGTGATCAATACTACATAAAACACTTACAAATAATATTTTCTTTCGAGATTCTACGACGTTAAATTGCTAATGAACGTTCCTCCATTAGGGAGAATTACTCATTAAAACAAGAACTATGTTGAACTAACAATGGAGATCGAATGTCCTAATAATAATAAAGCTCATTATTTAAAGTGTATTTTCTTCTAATATTTATTTTAATCAATTTATTTTAAATATATATATTTATTTCATTAAAATTTCAAATTTAGAATAAAAATTCTAAATATAAATTTTAATTTAATATTTATGAATTATACTTAGATGGATATGAAAATAACGTGAATTATTTCCATCTTAGTAATAATTTCCAATAAATATTTAGAAAAATATTCAATTTAAGTTGTTTCAAAATTAATTTACAACTCAAATTTACTTTTCTATAAATATATTTTGCATTTCGAAAAATTGAAGTATATAAGAATACTACTTTCGAAAAATGCTTTAAAATAAAATAAAAATAAATCCTGGAAAAATTATTCTAATTTTATGTTGGCCAAAAATTAATTAATAAAATTAATTTACAACAAAAAATATAATTTTCCTACTTAATTAAATATTAAATAAAAATTTCAAGTATTTAAGTATCATGGTCAAGAATCAACTTAAATATTAATTTTCTATTTAATTAAATACACTAGAAAAATACTTCAAGCAAAACACATAATATCTATCTAGACTTTCATTAATTAATTAATTCAATTTCTAATTTTAATATATTTTAGTTCATTTATTTTAATTAATCATTAAATGAAAAAATCATTGATTTAAGTTGGTCCAAAATGAAAATAAATAATTTTCAACTTTAATCTATTTTTTAAATAAAATTCAAAATTTCTGCATTAAAGAATTGCAATTTCGAAATTGTGGGAAAAAGATTAATAAAATAAAATAAAATATATTTTGAAAAATTATTCAAATTTAAGTTATTCAGAAATGAGATTTCAAACTTAAAATAATTTTCTATTTAATTAAATAACATGAAAATAATAATATATAAGTATCATGATGAAAATCAACATAGATATTAAATTTCAATTTAATTAAATGTATTAAATTCAAGAAATAAATAATTCAGTATAGAGAAGGCTTAATTATTAACTTCTACTTTAATACTAGGAAAAATATTCTTAACTTGATTTGTACCAAAATTAATTATTAAACAATTAATTTCACAATCAATGATATTTTCCTATTTTAATATTAGAAATAATAAGTAGTATAGAAATAACTATCTAGAATATATCTCAATTTAACTAACTATCTTTTCAAGATTTGGAAAATATCTAATTTAAGTTGTTATAGAAAGAATCTATAATAACCAACTTAAAATGTTTCCAAATGAAATTTAATTAAATATCAAAATTAAGTGCTAACTACTTAATTTAAGAATATTCTATTTTAAGTTTAAAATCAACTTGAAAAAATATCTTAAGAATCTTCAATAACCAATTCCTAGAATTCCTCAACTTAATATTAAATTCAAAAGATATTCAAATTTAAGTTAATAAGGAAAATTAGTTAGAAATAACTAATTTATAACTTAAATTAGAATATTTAATGAAATGATTAAAGTATGCTTCAGAAAGAATCTAGTTAGTTAAAATTCTTTATTTAATTAAATACAAGAAAAATACAAATAGTTTATCTAGAAATTAATTCATTAAACTAAGTGTGTTTTTCTTAAATTAATTTTAAAAAAAAAACTTTGAAATTAATTATGTTGCTAATCAATTATATTAGGTTAAACTAATTTAATTAACCTAGTACAGTTATCCAAATCAGGCAAATGGGCCTTCACAGTTGGGGTAGTTCATGTGAAGGGGAGCTGGGTTCAGTATGTCGTACCCACTTCTATTGGCCCCCAACTTTCACACAAGCCCCGAAAGAGAGGAATTTAACCTTAAAATGAACAACTGTTATTAATTGAATAGGCCCAAAAACTTAATGGACCTAAATAAAATCTATCACGGTGTGACATTTTATTTAGCAACAACATATATGCATCTATAATAAAATAAACATATAGGCTCACACAGGCATACAGATTTGGATGGATCCTATCATGTTACTAGGTCATACACAGATGAAAGAAGAATGTAAAATTTACCTGTTACAAATTATTTACTTGACCTATTGACAATTGAACCATGGGTTATTATCAAATCATTGGATCTGTCAACAAGTTAACCATGGCAATTTAGATCAAGCAATAATAAGTTTTAAAAAAACTTACAAACAATCTAAAACACATACTCCTGCAACAAGTTAGATTGGATAGTTGGATGTAGGATTTATTTAATTGAAAATATTAATTTCGAAAATAATAAATAAATAAAAAAAAATTCAGTTTTAAGTAAAATAAAATAATATTTAAAATTAAACCTACAATTTTTGAAAAATTAGGTTTCTACTAACCTAAATATCATTTCAAAAAATTGCTAACCACCTGTTAAATTTTCATGTTATTTTTTGAATTAAATATTCAATAAAATAAAATGATAAATACATACCCTTTTCTGATTTTATAATTTAATTTAAGTAAAAATAACAAAATTTAAAAGTTATCAAAAATATCTTATTTCCTTTTAAAATAACATGATTATAGTAATCTTATTTTAAATCTAAATAAGGTCAAATTACTTAAAATAGAATATTATTTATAAAAGGAATTTAATATCTGACCTTAGATTTTAAATTAAGATAAAATAATCAAATTTTAAAAAAATAAGAAAAGAGGTAAGCAAAAATTAATTTTTACCTATTTTAAAAATCAAATTACACTAATAACTAAAATTAATTTTAAAAAATCAAATTAATTTATTTCTGATAATTAGATTTGAAATATGAAAATGAAAATCAAAATACAAAACTACACAAAAAATCAGAAGTTAATTCCATGAAATAGCATGAAAAATCGAAGAAAAACGAAAAAATTTTGAGCTGTACAGACGGTATGCAAAGCACACCATCCAGGTGCACATCCTTGGGCGCAAGGGGCTGCTTGGGCGCACAAATGGTGCTGCCAGTAGCCAGCCACGCGCACAAGGGTGTGTCACCGCCCCCGATTTTTTCAAAACTTCAAAAAATTATAACTAATTCAAATAAAATCGAAATTGAGTTCTGTAAAAAAAGTGAATTTCTTAATTTTTTCCATACTATCCAATAAAAATAATTCCAGAAATGAAGATTCATTTATTTTTCAGAGAATTTCACAAACATCAATCAATCATCAATACAACACATAGATCAACATGAAACCATCCAAATCAACACATATCATCGTTTTAATTCATGTTTCATGAAAGTAAATCATTACCATGACTCTGATACCAGTTGTTAGAAATATTTTACCAGGATCTAGATTTACTAACAAGTATGTTTCATTAACATCCTAATATGAATTCTAAAACAATGAAATAAACACATAAGAGTTTAAGAAAACCTTACATTGGGTGCAGCGGAATATAATGACTTCTTCCATTCAGATCTCTAGCCCTTGATTCCTTTCTGTAGCAGAGCATTATCAAGATCTGAATCTGGATCTCTTTCTCTCCTTCCTTTGATGCTGATTCTCCTTCTTGTTGTTTGGATTCTCCTACAGTCTTACACACTATGATTGAGATACCACTTGATGTGTGTGGGCACTACTCTATCACTCAAGGATTTCGAAATTCAAAGAGAAGAAAAGAGAGAGGAAAGTGGCGCATGGCTTTTTCTGAAAGGAACAATATGCAAAGTCATGAGTTTCCTGAAGCCAATACTTTCTATTTATAGAATGCCTTCTAGGTTTAGGTTAGAATTGTATGGCATTAAAATAATAGAAAAATAAAATGGTAAACCTTTTGCATAGTGGGCGACCATATAAGGAAATTGGGCCTCACTTTGCAACTTTCCCATTTTGTTATTTTTCATTCCCTTTTTCTCAAAAATGTCAATTTTCCAATTTAACCTTTTAAATGCCAATTCTAATTATTTCATAACTTAAAAATAATTATTAAATAATATTGTCATTTAATATATTTATTAATTTAGACACATAAAGTATCTTAATTAATAAATAAACCTAGAATCTCTTTTCTTTACAATTTCGCCCTTACTTAGTGAAAATTCATAAAGTAGACGTAGTCTAACTTTAGAATTATAATTGATTAATCAAAATCAATTAACTGAGTCTTACAAGCAGTATGGTCTCAACTACTATGGGGACCATGGGCCTATAGCAGTATGGTCCAAGGTTACTGAGGCGCGCCTGCGGGCTCTCAACTAGGGTGGCTACCTGGATGAATTGGACTGTTACATTCTCGCCCACAATAACCGAGCCACAAACCCTAAAAAGGGGATGTGCGCTTGGTCATGTGATCATGCCCAGCAAGGGGCATTGTTGCCTTTGCACCCGTACTTTAAGAATGTGGCAGACTTATTCCGCCTCTCTCTGACCCAGTTCACTCCCCTGGGCATTAAGTATCGGTCTGCCCTCTTCTTCCTTTATGCCTCCCAGAAGTGGGATATGCCTTCTCCCCACGAGGTTAGCTGGTTTTTTAATTTGAAGTCCACCCATATGCAAGGCAGGTCGGGGTACTTCTATTTCTCTCAACTAGACTTCAAGTGGTTGACGGACACAGAGGATTCGACCATCAGCAAAATTAGGCGTTTTGTTGATGAGTACTTCATGGTGGATTGCATGGGCACCACCCACACTCGGTTCGAGCAGATTCCAACATATTACCGCCTTCCCCAAACTCTTACTCTTAGGGATAGAGCTCAAGAGCTTGCTCAGTTGTCGGGGGATGACTGGAATATCATCCAGTTAACCTCCGAGGACAACCTTGTGAAGTACGGGCTTTATCCAAAGGGTTTCATTCCTAAGCCAGTGAAGGGGAGAAAAAGGAAATCTGGTGCTAGACGGGCTGAGCGAGCTCATCAAGAGGATGAGCTGATTCAACTGAAGTGCGAGGCTAAGTTGAAGGAAGGTGCAAGGGCTAAACAATATGCTCAAGAGCCCTTGAATCGTGAAGATGAGGCTGAGGAAGAGCAGGTGACTCCGCTCAAAAGGAGGAAGAAAGTTTCGGCCAAGCCCAGGCCTATTGAACATGCAATTCACATTAGGGAGCCCAGTTCGCCTGCTCGGCTACCTTCTCCCGTGCTCGGAAAAGGGAAAGCTGTTATGTCTGAGATAAGAGGCTTGTCAGGTGATGATGGAGTTTCGAGTCTTGCTCGGGCAATCGTTTTACAGACTACTCCGTCTTGTTTTTAAGCTTCTTGACTATTATGCTTTATGCTTCTGATGTCTATTTTCTCTAACCATGTTATTTTTTTTCCATGGAAACATGTCTCAGAAGATGCTTGATGCTCTGAAGAAGAGAGTTGGTGAAAGCTCGAGTGCATCTCCTCCGGCTAAGAAATCCAGAGGCGGCGAGGGGACCCCTTCCAAGGAAAAGGCCCCTGCTAGGGAGGTTATTGACCTTTTCGAGGAACTAACTGTTGCAAACCCCTCAGCTCCAAAAGTTTCTAAGTCCAAGGATTCTCGAGGAGGAAGTTCAGACAGGCCTGAGCAACCAAAAGGTGGATCCGAGCTAAGCAAGGGCGGATCTGAGTAGATGCAGGCTCGTACTCCTCCTCTGCTAGTGCTCCCAGAGGCCAAGAAAGGCAAGGAGATGCTCGGCCACTACATGAACCGGTTGGTTCCTGAGGTTAGTGAGCAACTGCCCGGTGTTGACAACGACTCTTCTTTGGAGCTGCTAATGGGAGGAGTCTTGAAGGAATTCACAAGGGTAAGTTTTTCTTGACAGTTTCCTTTGATCCTCTTTATTTGGCTCAGATTCTAAAGTTTTTTCTCTGCCTTGGCTGGTCTGGAGATGGCTTACACATACTCCTGAGCTAAGTCTGCTGCTTCCAAGAACGCGGCTCTATCCAACACCATGAGGGCGGAGGTGGACTTGGCCAGGAAAGACGTTGATGACGCTAGGGTAGAACTTGGAGCTGTTCGGATGGAGCTGGGTGAAGTCAACAAGAAGCTTTTACTACTCAAAAGAAAATAACCGAGTTCACTAAGGATCTTGAGGCTTCTGACCGACTTGAAGAGACAATCGAGACCTTATTTGCAGAAGTGAACAGTGTTCAAGATGAAAGGACATCCCTTCGAGCGGTCCTTCGTCGGCTGGAAGAGGAGAAGAAGTCTAACGAGGAGGAGCTTACGGCTGAGGTGACGAGGCTGGGAGAGAAAGTCAATGCCTTAGAGACAGCCGGTCTCGAGCTCTTTTATGACTTCTGAAAGGCTAACCTTCAGGCAAACTTTGATTACTTGGGTGAAGCCAAAGATATGTATTTAGAGTTCTGCGCTTCCCAAGTGGTTATGGTGAAACTGAGGCAGTTGCTTCTACCTCCGGCCAAAATACTGATGTACCTCCCGTTCATACAATAGATCCTCCAGCTCCTACCGGCCCAGAAGATCCAAACCGAGAGCCTGGGACTCCAGCTGTTTAAATACTTCTTCTTTTATCCTTCCTTTTTTTATATATCTTATTCGGCCATAAGTCATTTTTTAAGACATCATGACCGACCAAGTGGTCTTTAAACTTGGAATTAGTTTTCATTTTACAAACAACGGGCTGACCGGGCAGCTTTTAACACCGGTATTACGTGCTTTTGTTATCTTTAATGGATATCATTCTCTATTTATAATCATCGTGCAATTGTGGCTATATTATCTTTACCAAATGCTTTGTACAGGTATAAGTGCCCCCCAAGTGACCGAGCAGACTTATGACTCTTGGTCACTTGTTTCTTAGAAGTATACTTTTTTACCTGTTTGGGGTTTTGGGTTCGACGAAACCTTTTGTATGCACTGGATGGTAAATTAGCAACATGTTAATAATTTTGACTCAATTTGAATTTTGAAATAAATATCTTTATTCATTTATTGATCAAAAATTTGTTTGTTACCGTAGTAACTTACATCAGAGCTATTTGATCTAATCTGATCTTTTAGCTTAACATGAAATGAAACAAATTGCAGAAATAAGAAATTGTACTTTAAATGGTGGTCATCCAACCTGAGTACTTTTTTTCTTTTGTCGAAACCTTTGAGCGTAGTCCCCCAGTAGGCCATTCACTTAAAATTAAATGTTCTTTTAGTACTTAGTGTGGTCGTCTGACCTGGTACTTTATTGGTAGTATTTTCTTAAATGTTCCCCATTCCAATACTGTGGTAATAGAACGAGTTGCATTTTTTCATCATATTTACCTAATTTGTATGCTCCGGATTCGAGAACTTCGACCACTTGATATGGTCCCTCCCAGTTAGGTCTGGGTACACCTATCGTACTATCTTTGGTGTTTAGAAATACCCTTCTTAGGACCATATCTCCCACGAAGAATTTCTGAGCTTTCACTTGTTTGTTGAAATATCGAGCTACTTTTTGTTGATGGGCTATCAACTTTAAGTTTGCAGTGGTTTGTCTTTCTTTGATTTCATCAAGTGATTCGGCTAGGAGTATGTGATTGGTATCCTAGTTGTACGTCAATCTTCTGTGCGATGGTGGCTCTAGTTCTACAGGCAGCATAGCTTCATATTTATATGCCATAGGAAATGGAGTCTGTTTGGTTGCCGTTTTCTCAATTGTCTGATATAACCATAGAACTTCAGGAAGTTCTTCTAGCAAATTTCCTTTGGCATCTTTGAGTTTTTTCTTCAGTGTATCCTTCAAGGTCTTGTTGACTGCTTCTACTTGACCATTCGCTTGAGGATGTGCCACTGCGGAGAAACTTTTGATGATACCATGGTTCGCACAAAAGTCAGTGAAGGATTGGCTGTCGAACTGCTTGCCATTATCTGAAACTATTTTGTATGGCAATCCGAACCGGCAGATTATGTTCTTCACAATAAAGTCTTGAACTTTCTTTGATGTAATAGTTGCAAATGGCAAAGGGCCACGGACTCTACATCTGAGTTAACTCGTTAGATGGAGCTCAAGGTATCTTTGAAAATCTTTGGCATTTGTCATATTTCTTAACATAGGCTTTTGAATATTCAATCATCGTTGGCCAGAAATAACCTTGTCTTAGAATTTTCTTAGATAAACTTAGCCCGGCGGCATGATTTCCACAGAATCCGTCGTGCACCTCAGATAGGAGTCGTGTAGCTTCTTCTTGAGTAACACATCAGAGCAATGTCATTGAAAATCCTCTTCTGTACATAATTTCCTCTATTATGATATACCGTGCAACCTTCCTTCTCATTTTTCGAGCTTTATTCTGATTATTTGGGAGTTTCCAATGTCGAGGTAGGCTTCTATTGGTGTCATCCAGTTTGGGGAAGTATCAATCATTTCGATTTCTTCCGTGCCAGTGATGCTAGGCTCTTCGAAGAACTAGATTGGAATCAAGTTCGCCTTGTCACTTACATTACTACTTGCCAATCGAGCTAAGGTGTCTACAGTTGTGTTTTCTTCCCTTGGAATTGTCTGAGACCGTAGCTTTTGAATTGTGCGAGCAGATAATGTATTTTGCTTAGATATGCTATCATCTTTTCTCCCCGAGCCTCATATTCTCTGGATACATGATTTACTACCAGTTGTGAATCACTGCAGATTTCAATGTGTTCGGCTTTCATCTCCTGGGCTAGTTTTAGGCCAGCGATTAGAGCTTCATACTCGGGTTCGTTATTAGATGCTTTGAATCCAAACTTGACTGTAGCGTGCAGGTGTTGCCCCCTAGGCGTGACAAGGGCAATTCCTGCACCAGATAGCTGATCTATAGCTGACCCGTCTACATGTAGTTTCCTGGTCAGCTTATCTTCACTGTTACTTGGCTGAGGTGTTTGTACCGGCTCGGGGTTGCTTTTTGGTACGCTTTCTTCCTTGCCTGTGCATTCTACCACAAAGTCTGCTAAGGCTTGACCTTTGATAGCTGTTTGGGGTTGGAAAGTAATTTCATAGTGGCCCAACTCCACCGCCCACTTGAGTAGCCGTCCAGAGGCATCTGGCTTTTGCAATATTTGGCGTAATGGTTGGTCAGTGTACACCCGAACAGGATGATCTTGAAAATAAGGCCTTAACTTTCTTGTTGCTAGAATAAGGCAGTAAGCGAGTTTCTATATCAATGGGTATTGGCCTTCGCCCTCAATGAGTCTTTTACTGATGTAATAGACTGGGTGTTGTACGCTGTTCTCTTCTCTGATTAGCGCGACACTCACAGCATGCTCCGTGACAGCTAAATATATGCCAAGTTCTTCTTCGTCCAGAGGTTTTGAGAGTACGAGAGGTTTTGCAAATTGTGCTTTTAGCTCTTCGGAAGCTTTTTCACATTCCTCCATCCACTCAAATTGCTTGTTTCCTCGCAGGATATTGAAGAATGGGGCACACTTGTCTGTTGATTTTGAAACAAATCTGCTGAGTGCGGCAATATGACTAGTCTAATTTTGTACTTCTTTGGTTTTAGTTGGCGACTTCATATCCAGAAGGGGTTGAATCTTCTCTGGATTGGCTTCAATTCCTTGTGCATTGACGATGAAGCCTATAAACTTTCCCGAGCTGAATCCAAAGGAACAATTTAAGGGATTTAGTTTCATATTATACTTTCTGAGGACCTTGAAGCATTCGTCCAGGTCATCTATGTGCCCCCCAGCCTTCCTGGATTTGACGAGCATTTCATCCACATACACTTCCATATTTCGCCCGATCTGGTCTTTAAACATTTTGTTGCCTGTCTTTGGTATGTTACTCCAGCATTTTTTAGACCAAACGACATTACTTTGTAACAATATAGACCCATATCTGTCCAGAAACTTGTATGTTCTTGGTCGGGTGGATGCATTTTGATTTGATTGTACCCGGAATAAGCATCCATGAAGCTTAATTGTTGGGTTTTATGCCCTAAATAAAACTCCATTTCAATGTAATCTAGATTATTCTATATCAATAAAGTAACAGAAGTATTTTTCATTCATTTGTGTATGTTTTGGTTCACTTTATCAATTGTTTGTCTATTTGATTTATAAATTCATCCAAACCCTTTTCACATACTTGATCATGTTTATTGTGTTGTCAACACAGTGGAAAGTAAACATGACTATGTGAATAAAGGATTCCTAGATTTATCAGAACACTAGGTTTTACTGATATAACAATCTACAACAGAGTTTACTTGCATTTGGAGAAATGCTATGTTCTTTCCAGAACATTGGTTAAAGTAAAGCTCAGGTTGGATGCATGGAGTATGCATTGGAATGGACCGATTGAACTTTGAAATAGATTCATAAAACTTACCGTAATATCTATTCAATTCAATATCACTAAGTTGATCATAGATCAAATGATCTAAATCCTGATATGGTTAGGCTCAATCTCAAGAGTGTTATTCGTGTTCTTTGATTTGTTAGTTAAGCCTACTTTTGGATCAGGGTGATACGTACATTTTGGGAACACGGTAGTCCAATTGAGTGGGAGCGCTAACATAAACATGAAATCTATAGCTTCTATCTGGCAAATAGTAAGCAAAGGATGATTTCCTTTGAGCTTAACCAAACGAGATAAATGGTGGAGTACTCATTTCACTTAGCTGAAATATCATTTATACAGGGTTAAGTGTTTTAAGGATAAAATACATTGTAGGGTGTTACGGTAATTAAGTCCGTTTACAATGTAAATCATCCATATGGAGGATCATTGATCAAATTAGGGTTATAACAATGGATAACTAATGATGTGTCTATATGGTGGAACATATAGAGCATTCTATATACTGAGAGTGCAATTCTAAGTTCTATGTGTGGATTCAACGAAGAATTAATAAGTCAGTGAATTTAAGTAGTAAATTCTTGATCTGCTTATTAGAAGCTCGGATATATAGACCCATGGTCCCCCCACTAGTTGAGACAATATTACTTGTAAGACTCATTTAATTGATTTTAATTAATCAATTATAATTCTCAAGTTAGACTGTGTCTATTTGAGAATTTATCACTTATTAAGGGCAAAACAGTAAATAGAGAATTTGAAGGGCATATTTATTAATTGGGAAACTTTAATTAGTTTTATTATTAATAAATAAATGACAAAATATTATTTGATAATTAATTTTAATTATTAAATAATTAGATTTGACATTTATGTGGTTGAATAAAGGAATTGGCGGTTTTTCACAAAACAGGAAACTAGCAATGTAGGAAAAGGAATGTTGAAAAAGTTGCAAGCCTTGTTTCCGCAATGCCTAGGCCGGGCACCTTGGTTCCGTTTTCACATTGATTTTTCAATTTTTAAATGCCAATTAATTCAACCATAGCCCTGGGTGGTCTTCTATAAATAAAAGGTAAAGGCTTCAGTTTTTGTAACACTTTTGACAGAATTTTCTCTCACACAAAAACTCTCTCAAGCCGCCACCCTCTCTCTCTCTACCTTCTTTGTTTCGAAATCTCTAAGTGATAGAGTAGTGCCCACACACATCAAGTAATACCTCAATCATAGTAAGGAAGGCTGTGTAGAATTCACAGACAACAAAGAAGGACTATCGGGCTCAGATCTTGATTATACTCTGCGACAGAAAGGAATCAAGGGTTAGAGATCTGAGTGGGAGGAGACATATATTCCGCTGCACCCAATGTAAGGTTTCCTAAAATTTATATGTGTTTATTTCATCGTTTTAGAAAGTTCATATTTAGGGTGTTAATAAACATACTTGTGAGTAGATCTAAGATCCTGGTAAAATAAATTCCAACAACTGGCACCAGAGCCATGGTAATTGATTTTCTTGCAAGAAATTTGTACTTAAAACGATTTGTTTGTGTTTTGGATGGTATCATATTGCTTTGTGTGTCATATTGATGTTTGATTGTTGTTTGTGAATTCTGGGAAAAATAGTTACTTTTCTGTCTCTGTAATTATTTTTATTGGATAGTTTGGAAAATTCTAAGAAATTTACTTTTTTTACAGAACTCGATTTCGATTTAATTTGAATTAGGTATGAATTTTTGAAAATTGGAAAAATCGGGATGATGAATACCTTCCCACGCGCGTGAAATGGCTGCAAGCAGCCTCCCTGCGCCGTGAGATCTCAGCCAGCATCCAAGGGACGCGCGCGGATGGGTATGCTTTGCATACCATCTGTACTGTTCATCAACTTTTCCATTTTTTTTTCGATTTTTCATGTTATTTCATGGAATTAACTTTCAATTTTTTGTGTAGTTTTGTATATGTTGGAAATTATTTTACCAGGATCTTAGATCTACTCACAAGTATGTTGATTAACACCCTAAATATGAAGTTCTAAAACGATTATGAAATAAACACATATAAAGTATTAGAAACCTTACATTGGGTGCAGCGGAATAATATTACTCCTTCCGTTCAGATCTCTAACCCTTGTATCCTTTCTGTCGCAGAGTATTATCAAAATCTGAACCTGGATCTCTTTCTCTCCTTCTTTAGTGGTGAAACTCCTTCTTGTTGAATGTCTTTCTTCACGATCTTCCTCACTATGATTGAGGTATCACTTGCTGTGTGTGGGCACTACTCTAATCACTAAGTGGTTCGAAATTTCAAGGAAGAAGAGAGAGAGAGAAGTGGCGGCTAGGGTTTAGAAAGAGAAGGCTCAGGTTTTTCTCTGAATGAAAAGTGTAATTTTCCTGAACCCTTCACTATCTATTTATAGCATTCCACTAGGGTTAGGTTTGAATTATTTGGCATTAAAATAATGAAAATATCAGATGTAAAACCTTAGAAAAGTGGTCGGCCCTAGGCAATGTGGAATTGGGCCTCACTTTTTGCAATTTTGCAGTTTTATCATTTCTACATCTCATTTTCTCAAAAACCCCAATTTTCTAATTCAACCATTTAAATGCCAATTCTAACTATTTAATAACTATAAATAATTATTAAATAATATTGTCATTTATCATATTTAATAATTGAACCATACAAAGTATCACAATTAACAAATATGCTCCTAAAACTCTTTCTTTACAATTTCGCCCCTACTTAGTGAAAAATTCACAAATAGACATAGTCTAATTTGAGAATTAAATTGATTAATCAAAACAAATTATACGAGTCTTACAAGCAATATTATCTCAACTAGTGGGGGGACCATGGGTCTATATAACCAAGCTTCCAATTAGCAGATCAAGAATTTATAACCTAAATTCATTGACTTATTAATTCTTCGTTGAATCCACACATAGAACTTAGAATTGCACTCTCAGTATATAGAATGCTCTATATGTTCCTGTAGGGTTTTATGACCTAAATAAAACTCTTTACAATCTGATTAGTTATCAATATAAGAAATTTGAAGTGATTGATGTTTGCATGAATTCTACATGCTAATGGTTTAATATGTTTAATATGTTTATTACATTCATACACACAAAATCAGTTAAATCCAGATTGTATGTTTATTCACAATTACAGTATCGTCAACACAGTGGAATGTGATTGTGATCATATGAATCAAAAGTTATGGTCCCTGTTTCATCAGTGTTATTGGATATACACTGATGTGATAATCAGCGATGATGTGTACTTACACTTGGAGTAAGTGTTATGTTCTTTCCAGGACATTAGTAAAGTATACTAGTTTCGAATGTATGGAGTATACATTGGACTGGACCGATATTGCAACTAAGTTAAGATATTACAAACTTACCGTTATACATATCTTTCCAAGTCAATATCAGTAGTTGATCTTAAGATTAAAAGAATCTAAATCCTGATATGCTTGGGCTCAACTCAGGAGTGCTATTCATGTTCTTTGATTTATTAGTTAAGCCTACTTTTGGGTCAAGGTGATACGTATATTTTGGGAACAGATAGTATGATTGAGTGGGAGTGCTGAACATAAATATGGAATCTATAGCTTCTACTGGTGTATAGAAGTCAAGTGATGATTCCCTTCGAGCTTAGCAAATAGAAGTAAATGGATGAGCTCTTGTTTAACTGACTAATTATTAGATCACTAAACACCATTTACAGGTAGCTAAGTGTTTTAAGGGACAAAATACATTGAGGGGTGAGAACGGTAAAGAAATCCCATCTCGATGTAGATCATCTATATAGAGGATCTTTAAATCATAATAAGATTATAACAATGGTTAAATGAGATAGTATATTGATATCGTGGAACATACAATATGCTCTATATAAGTCTGAGAGTGCAATTCTAAGTTCTAAGAGTGGATTCAACGAAGAATTAATAAGTATGAATTTACTTGGTAAATTTGGTTCACTTATTGGAAGCTCAGCATATAGATCCATGGTCCCCATTCTAGTTGAGAACATTCTGATTGTAAGACTCATTAATTGATTCGTGATTGATCAATTATAATTCTAAAGTTAGACTATGTCTAATTTTATGAATTTTCACTAAGCAGGGGTGAAATTGTAAAGAAAAGAGTTTCTAGGTTTATTTATTTATTAATGGACTTTATATGTCTAATTAATAATTAAATTAAATGACAATATTATTTAATAATCTATTTTAGTTATTAAATAATTAGTTTTGGCATTTAAAAGGTTAGAATTGGAAAATTGGCGTTTTTGAGAAAATAGAGATAAAATTTGATAAAACTGCAAAATCAAGTGAGGCCCATTAAACACCATGACCGGCCACTTAGATGAGGTTTTTCAAATTAATATTTTCATTATTTTAATGCCAAATAATTCCTAACCTAAACCTAGTAGTTGCCTATAAATAGAAAGTGATGGCTCAGTCAAATCACAAGTTTTCAATAACCTTCTCTGACAGAAATTTCTCTCTTCAGAAAAACTGAGCCTTCCCCACTTTCTATACCTGGCCGAAATCCATTTCTCTTTTCTCCTTCATCAATTTCGTGACCCTAGTGAAAGAGTAAGTGCGCACACACAGCAAGCAGTAACTCAATCATAGATTGGAAGACTGCGAAGGATCAAACTTGAAGAAGAAGGACATTCGGGCTCAGATCTTGATTATACTCTGCTACAGAAAGGATTCAAGGGTTAGAGATCTGAGTGGAAGGAGACATTAATTCCGCTGCATCAATGTAAGGTTTTCTTAACTTTATATGTGTTTAATTTATCGTTTTAGAAAGTTCATATTTAGGGTGTTTAAACAACATACTTGTGAGTAGATCTAAGATCCTGGTAAAATAATTTCCAACAGTTCCATCATATAGACACATCATTAGTTATCCATTGTTATAATCCTAATTTGATCAATGATCCTCTATATGAATGATCTACACTGTAAAGGGATAAGATTACCGTTACACCCTACTATGTATTTTATACTTAAAACACTTAACCCCGTATAAATGATATTTCAGCTTATGTGAAATGAGTACTCCACCATTTATTTTCGTTTGGTCAAGCTCGAAGGAGATCATCCTTTACTTACTATTCGCTAGATAGAAGCTATAGATTCCATGTTTATGTTAGCGCTCCCACTCAATTGCACTAGCGTGTTCCCAAAATGTACGTATCACCCTGACCTAAAAGTAGGCTTAACTAACAAATCAAAGAACACGAATAGCCTCTTGAGATTGAGCCTAATCATAATAGGATTAAGATCATTTGATCTAGGATCAACTAGGTGATATTAACTTGAATAGATATTACGGTAAGTTTGATAAATCTAAGTCAAAGTTCAATGTCGGTCCCTTCCGATGCATACTCCATGCACCCAACGTGAGCTTTACTTTAACCAATGCTCTGGAAAGAACATAGCATTTCTCCAAATGCAAGTAAACTCCGTTGTAGATTATCATATCAGAAAAACCCTGTGTCTGATAAATCTAGGAAACTTTATTCACATAGTCATGTTTACTTTCCAATATATTGACAACACAATAAACAGGATGAAGTATGTGAAAAGGGTTTCAGATGAATTTATAAATCAAATAGACACGCAATTGATAAGGTGAACCAAAACATACACAAATGAATGAAAAATACTTATGTTTCTTTATTGATGTTGAATAAAATAGATTACATTGAAATGGAGTTTTATTTAGGGCATAAAACCCAACAGTATGTTGATTTTTGTTTTTCAAATTTCAAATCTAATTATCAGAAATAAATTAATTTGAGATATTAGTGTAATTTGAATTTGAAAATAGGTTAAAATCAATTTTTGCTTACCTCTTTTCTTATTTCCTTTTAAATTTGATTATTTTATTTTTTAAGGTCAGATATTAATTTTTTTTGGTAACTTGACCTTATTTAAAATAAGATCAAAATAATTATGATATTTTAAAAGAGGAAATAAGATATTTTTGTTAACTTTTAAATTTTGTTATTCTTACTTAAATTAAATTGTAAAATAAGAAAAGGGTATGTATCTACCATTTTCTATTTTATTGAATATTTAATTTATTAAATAACATAAAATTTAAAAGGAAAGTTAGCAATTTATTTTGAAATGATATTTAGGTTACTTAAAACCTAATTTTTCAAAATTGTAAGTTTAATTTTTTAAATATATTTTTTTTAAAACCGTTTTTTTTTTATTTTCTAAATATATATTTAAAAATTAAATAAATGCTACATCCAACTATCCAAATCTAACTTGTTGCAGGAGTATGTGTTTTAGATTGTTTGTAAGTTTTCTAAAATCTATTATTGCTTGATCTAAATTGTCATGGTTAACTTGTTGACAGATCCAATGATCTGATTTTAACCCATGGTTGAATTGATGATAGGTCAAGTAAATAATTTGTAACAGGTAATTTTTACATTCTTCTTTCATCTGTGTATGACCTAGTAACATGATAGGATCCATCCAAATTTGTGTACTTGTGTGAGCCTATATGTTTAATTTCTGTTATAGATACATATAGGTTGTTGCTGCTAAATAAAATGTCATAACTTGATAGATTTTATTTAGGCTCATTTAGTAGTGAGCCTATTCAATTAATAACAGTTGTTCATTTTAAGGTTAAATTCCTCTCTTTTGGGCCTTGTGTGAGAGTTAGGAGCCATAGAAGTGGGTACGACATACTGGACCCAGCTTCCCCTCACATGAACAACCCTAATTGTGAAGGCCCATTTGCCTGATTTGGATAACTGTGCTAGGTTAATTATATTAGTTTGACCTAATAAAATTGATTAGAAACATAATTAATTTCATTCTTCCATGAAATTAATTTAAGAAATACATAGTTTGAAGAATAATATTCTAGAAAAACTATATGTGATTTTCTTGTGTTTAATTAAATATAGAATTATAACCATGTAAATTCTTAATAAATCTTAATTTCATAATTTCATTAAATATTCCTATTTAAGTTGAGATTTAGTTATTTCTAACAAATGAACTTAGATTTGAATATCTTTTGAATTTCCTATTATAAATTAAGTTGAGGAATTTTAGGAATTGGTTATTAAGATTCTTTGGATATTTTATAAGTTGATATTTTATAAATATGAGAACTTAAAATGGAATATCTTCTAAATTAAGTGGTTACTACTTAATTGTTAATATTTAATTAAGTCATTGATTGAAGAATATTTAAGTTGGATATTTTAGATTTTTCTAAACAACTTAAATAAGATATTTTTCAAATTTATTCCATTTTTGAAATTTAATTAAAGTTTTTACTTTAATTTGTAATGTTTCATTATTAAGATATGGAATATAAATGATTAAACAAAATACATATTTTAAATAATGAGCTTTAATCAAGATAAATTCGATCTCCATTGTTGGTTTTACATAGCTATTGTTTTAGTGAGTAATCCTCCCTAATGGAGGAACGTTCATTAGCAAGTTAGCACCGTTTAGTCTCGAAAGATAAGTATTGTTATAAGTTTTTTATATTGTTTTTGACCACCCTAATGGTGGCGACTGTATAAGACTTACAAGAGTATGAAACAATGGTAGAAGCTCATAAGATAGAATTGCCTTGACTCTCGCCTAAACGGGACAACGCTGAATTCCAATCTTGATCGAATAAAAGGTTGCTAGAATGATTGTCATTTTAGATGAGTTGACAACTCTATTCAATGGATGATGCTTTGACTCTCGCCTAAACGGGACACTGTATCAGTTCGTTGGAAACCTTAGAAAATAAACTATGTTAGATTTAGTATTTTTATAACATATGTGATTAATTGTTATTTTCTGAACTTGTGTATGAATTTATAGAACCAAAACCTTACTTCTGTTTATTGATATGTTGTAGTGCCAATATGAATAACCCTCACCCCGATCCACTCCTAGTTAGTATCTTTGCAAAAGAACTCAATAGTGTGAAAATGCATCCTGGTAGTTGCATTAACTCGCACCTATTGTTGATGAATCTGAAGTTCCAAAAGGTAAATCTACTTGGAATTGATTTATCAAAGCAACAATGGGTACGACTCATCCTTAATAGTCTTCCTTAGGAGTATGATAGTTTTGTTCTATATTACTTATTGAACAATCCTCACTCCTCCGACATGGACAAACTCGAGACTGAGTTGAGGGCCCATGAGCGGAATTTGATTGCAATGGGACCTCCTGGTATTGCAAACTTTAATCAGAGGAAGAAGATTAAGCATGAGGGCTCTAACAAAGCTGCTTCTTCAAAAACAATTATCAGACATCATGTTCTATGTGCGAATTGTAATGGAAAGGGACATAAAGAAGAACAATGTCCTAGGCTTCTAGACAATTCAAACGAAGGTGATGCTTTTGTCTTTGAATCATGTGTTTTAGAGAATGAAAAATCCACCTGGATTGTTGATTCTGGATCTACTAACCATGTATTTTCTTCATTGCAGCTGCTTGAAACTTTGGAGAATCTTCACCCAGATGAGTTAAAGCTAAAAGTTGGAAATGGCGAGTTGGTATCAGTTAAAGCTAGAGGAATAGCTCGAATCAAGTTTCATACAAAGAAGTTTTTACTTTTACAGAATGTTTTATATATTCCAAACTTTAGTAGAAACTTGATTAGTGTTTCATGTTTACAAACACAATTTTATATATTGAATTTTTCGAGTTCAAATTGTTCAATTTCTCGTAATGGATTTCATATATGTGTTGCTAACACGGAACAAGGGCTTTATGTTTTAAGACCTGATACTCAAATCTCACTAAATACTAAAATTTTCAATGTAGCTAAACCTAGAAGCCTTAAGAGAAAAGAGATTGATAATGATGATCAAACTTATCTATGTCATTTACGTTTAGGTCATATAGGTTTTGATAGACTCAATAGGCTAACCAAAGACGGTCCATTGAAAAATGTCATCTTAGGAGAACTGCCAGTATGAGAGTCTTGCCTAGAAGGAAAAATGACCAAACGTTCTTTCTCTACAAAGGGAGAGCGTGCCAAGCAACCCCTAGGGTTAGTGCATTCAGATGTTTGCGGACCTCTGAATGTAAAAGCTCGAGGTGGTTATGAGTATTTCGTCACTTTCATTGACGACTTCTCTAGATACAGTTTTCTTTACCTAATGCAAAAGAAATCTGAAACGTTTGAAAAGTTTCAGGAATTTCATGCTTTGGCTCAAAACCAATTAGGTAAAACATTAAAGATCTTGCGAACTGATAGGATTGGAGAATATATGGATATGCAGTTCAAAGATCATTTAACTGAACTTGGAATTGAATCCCAATATACTGCCCCGAGCACTCCACAGCAAAATGGAGTTGCAGAAAGAAGAAATCGCACTCTCTTGGAAATGGTTATGTCCATGCTGAGTTATTCAACTCTGTCTACGTCCTTCTGGGGATATGCTATTCAAATGGCAAACAACATTTTAAATGTTGTACCATCTAAAGCAGTCCCTAAGACACATGTCGAACTATGGAATGATCGTACACCTAGTTTACGCCATTATAGGATTTGGGGGTGCCCTGCTCATGTCTTGAGAAAGAAACAAGGAAAATTGGAATCGCGAACTGAAGTTTGCATGTTGTCGGAAATTCTAAGGAGACTAGGGGTGGACTATTTTATAGTCACAAGGATAACAAAGTATTTGTTTCTACAAATGCTACTTTTCTTGAAGATAACTATATGAAAGACAACAAACCGAAAAGTGAAGTTGTATTAGAGGAAATGCTTACAGATACTGTTCCTTCAAATGTTCCATCCTCTTCTACTCAAGAAGAGGATAATCCCACTCCCTCAGTTGTAGCAACTGAGAAAACTACTACCCAAGCTCCTGTTGAGAAGGTCACCGCTCCGCTTCGTAGTGGGAGGGTTTCTACGAAACCATCTCGTTATGGCTTGGATGGTGAAATCAATATGGTCGTTAGTGACGGTATTGATGACGACGCATTAACCTATAAACAGGCAATGGCAAATCCGCAACGGAAGCGATGGTCAGCTGGCATGGATTCAGAAATGGATTCCATGAAAAAGAAAAAAGTCTGGGAATATGTAGATCCACCCGATGATTATCGTCCAATTTGATGCAAATGGGTCTACAAGAAGACAAGAGGCGCTGGAGGCAAAGTCGAAACTTTCAAAGCTAGACTGGTCGCCAAGGGTTATACCCAAAGAGAAGGTGTGGACTATGAGGAAACTTGTAGTCCTGTTGCCATGCTCAAATCCATCCAAATTCTTCTCTCCATCGCAGCCGCTTTCGATTATGAAATCTGGCAAATGGATGTCAAGACAGCCTTCCTTAATGGGCTTCTTGAAGAAACCATCTATATGGAGCAACCAGAAGATTATGTTCTTCCTGGGCAGGAAAATAAAGTTTGCAAATTAAATAGGTCCATTTATGGACTTAAGCAAGCTTCTTGCTCATGGAATAAAAGGTTTGATGAGATCATTAAAACCTACGGCTTTCATCAGAATGAAGATGAACCTTGTGTTTACCAACTCAAGGAAGATCAAGTAGTAGTATTCCTGGTCCTTTATGTTGATGACATTTTGATCATTGGCAACAATGTCAAGAAAATGACTCACATCAAGGAATGGCTAGACACTCAATTCGACATGAAAGACTTGGGTGAGGCAGCCTATGTTCTTGGTATTCAGATTATCAGAAACTGGAAGAACAGATCCCTTGCTCTCTCTCAAACAACTTACATTGACAAAGTTCTAAAGACATTCTCCATGACTAATACTAATGGGGCAAATATTCCTTCTAGATATGGTATCCGTCTATCTAAGGAACAGTGTTCTACTGATCCCCAAGAGATAGAAGACATGGAAAAAGTTCCTTATGCTTCTGCAGTTGGAAGTCTAATGTATGCAATGTTATGCACTAGACCTGACATCTGCTAGGCAGTTGGAATCGTGAGCAGGTATCAGTCAAATCAAGGACAGGAACATTGGAATGTTGTTAAGTATATTTTAAAATACTTAAAGAGTACAAGAGATTATGTATTAGTCTACAAGGGTGGTGCTCTAAATCCCATAGGCTATACAGACTCAAATTTCCAGGCATGTCTTGAAGACAGGAAATTTACATCTGGGATGGTGTTTACTCTTGGGGGTGGAGTAGTGGTTTGGAGAAGTGCGAAACAAACCGCGATTTCGGATTCTACCATGGAGGTAGAATACATAGCTGCGGTCGAAGCAACTAAAGAGGTTGTCTGGCTTAGAAAGTTCTTCACCAGTCTTGGTGTAGTACCTGGAATGGAAAAGCCTCTAGTCCTGCTTTGTGATAACAATGGAGCTATAGCCAACAATAAGGAACCTCGGAGCCACAAGAGAAGTAAGCATATAGAAAGAAAATATCATATTATCAGAGAATATGTGGCAAGAGGGGATGTAATGGTGGAGAAAGTGGACACACAGGAGAACTTAGCTGATCCATTCACCAAAGTCTTGGCAGTGACTGCATTCGAAAAGCGCCGTCAGAATTTAGGGTTAATTGAAATGTACTGATTTGTTTTATATTAGTGCAAGTGGGAGTTTGTTGGGTTTTATGCCCTAAATAAAACTCCATTTCAATGTAATCCAGATTATTCAATATCAAGAAAGTAACAGAAGTATTTTTCATTCATTTGTGTATGTTTTGGTTCACTTTATCAATTGTTTGTCTATTGGATTTATAAATTCATCCAAACCCTTTTCACATACTTGATCATGTTTATTGTGTTGTCAACACAGTAGAAAGTAAACATGACTGTGTGAATAAAGGATTCCTAGATTTATCAGAACACTGGGTTTTACTGATATGACAATCTACAACAGTTTACTTGCATTTGGAGAAATTCTATGTTCTTTCCAGAACATTGGTTAAAGTAAAGCTCAGGGTTGATGCATGGAGTATGCATTAGAATGGACCGATATTGAACTTTGAAATACATTCATAAAACTTACCGTAATATCTATTCAATTCAATATCACTAAGTTGATCCTAGATCAAATGATCTAAATCCTTATATGGTTAGGCTAAATCTCAAGAGCGTTATTCGTGTTCTTTGATTTGTTAGTTAAGCCTACTTTTGGGTCAGGGTGATACGTACATTTTGGGAACACGTTAGTGCAATTGAGCGGGAGCGCTAACATAAACATGGAATCTATAGCTTCTATCTGGCGAATAGTAAGCAAAGGATGATTTCCTTCGAGCTTAACCAAACGAGATAAATGGTGGAGTACTAATTTGACTTAGCTGAAATATCATTTATACAGGGTTAAGTGTTTTAAGGATAAAATACATTGTAGGGTGTTAAGGTAATTAAGTCCCTTTACAATGTAAATCATCCATATGGAGGATCATTGATCAAATTAGGATTATAATAATGGATAACTAATGATGTGTCTATATGGTGGAACATATAGAGCATTCTATATACTGAGAGTGCAATTCTAAGTTCTATGTGTGGATTCAATGAAGAATTAATAAGTCAGTGAATTTAAGTAGTAAATTCTTGATCTGCTTATTGGAAGCTCGGATATATAGACCCATGGTCCCCCAACTAGTTGAGACAATATTACTTGTAAGACTCATTTAATTGATTTTAGTTAATCAATTATAATTCTCAAGTTAGACTGTATCTATTTGAGAATTTATCACTTATTAAGGGCAAAACAGTAAATAGAGAATTTGAAGGGCATATTTATTAATTGGGAAACTTTAATTAGTTTTATTATTAATAAATAAATGACAAAATATTATTTGATAATTAATTTTAATTATCAAATAATTAGATTTGACATTTATGTTGTTGAATAAAGGAATTGGCAGTTTTTGACAAAACAGGAAACTAGCAATGTAGGAAAAGGAAAGTTGGAAAAGTGGCAAGCCTTGTTTCCACAATGCCTAGGCCGGCCACCTTGCTTCCCTTTTCACATTGATTTTTCAATTTTGAAATGCCAATTAATTCAACCATAGCCCTGGGTGGTCTTCTATAAATAGAAGGTAAAGGCTTCAGTTTTTGTAACACTTTTGATAGAATTTTCTCTCACACAAAAACTCTCTCAAGCCGCAACCTTCTCTCTCTCTCTACCTTCTCTGTTTCGAAATCTCTAAGTGATACAGTAGTGCCCACACACATCAAGTAATACCTCAATCATAGTGAGGAAGGCTGTGTAGAATTCAGAGACAACAAAGGACTATCGGGCTTAGATCTTGATTATACTCTGCGACAGAAAGGAATCAAGGGTTAGAGATCTGAGTGGGAGGAGACATATATTCCGCTGCACCCAATGTAAGATTTCTCTTACTTTTATGTGTTTAATTTTCCCTCGTTTTAGAAGTTCATATTTAGGTTGTTAAATCAACATACTTGTGAGTAGATCTAAGATCCTGGTAAAATAAATTCCAACAAATATTTCATGCCTTGCTGTTGCATCCACGAGCTGATCGATTCTTGGAAGTGGAAAACAGTCCTTAGGGCATGCTTTGTTGAGGTCTGTGAAATCAATACACTCTCGCCATTTCTTGTTCGGCTTGGGCACCAATACGAGATTTGCGACCCAAGCTGGGTAGAAAGCTTCACTTATGAAATTGTTGTTGCGTAGATTTTCTACTTCTTCCTTTAGGGCTAGTGCTCGCTCTTTGTCCAACAACCTTCTCTTTTGTTGAACTGGCCAGAAATTGGGATCAATATTTAGAACGTGTGAAATGATAGAAGGATCAATTCTGACCATATCCGCATGTGACCAGGCAAAAATGTCTAGGTTTGCTCTCAGAAATTTTATCAATTCTGATTTTACCTCGAGCAGCAAACCCTTTCCAATCTTTAGCTTTCTCGTCGGGATATTTGGATGGATCTCGATCTCTTTTAACTCTTCCACAGGTCCAACATTCCTGCTTGGGTCCCCAAGTCGAGGATCAACATCTTCATCCTCGCCATGGGAAATTCCCTACTTGGAAATGTTTTTTCCCTTGTCTGTGCTCTGGCTGGAGGGTACTTCCTTCTTAGCCTTGGCCACTGCAAGGTTATAACATTCCCAAGCAGTCTTGTGGTTTCCTCTTAGACATCCTACCCCATTCTTTGTTGGAAACATTAGGCACGAATGGTATATCGATGTGACAGCCTTTAAGTCATACAAGGCTGGTCGGCCTAGCATTACGTTAAAAGCTGAAGGAACATTTAATACCAGGAATTGTGCCATGATAGTCATGCTCATCGGAGCTTGTCCAACAGTGATTGGTAGACGAATTTGTCCTAGAGGTGCCACTCCTTGGCCGAAGAAACCATAGAAAGGCAGGAGACATGGGGCTAGATCCTTGAGCTGGAGTCCCATCTTTTCATAAGCAATTTTGAACAAGATATTGGAAGAGGCTCCGTTATTAATCATGGTTCTGGCCACCATCTTATTAGCTATCCGGACCTCTACAACCAATGGGTCGTTGTGTGGAAATATTATTTTGATAGCATCTTCGTCGCTGAAGGTTATGGTAGGCCCTCCTGCTCGTGGAATTTTGGGCTTCCTTTCTTCTACGGTCAGGATAACTTCCTCTTGCTCGTGCTTCACCATTCGGGCATACCTCTCTCGAGTTTTTCCCGAATCTCTAGCTATGTGCGGGCCCCCAACAATGACTTGCAGATGTCCATCTACGAGTGGAGGTAGCAAGTCTTGGTCATTGTCGTTCCTCTGATTCTGATCGGCCTTGACATACTTCTGTAACTTTGGGTTGTTTTTCCTTAACAAGAATTCATTTTCCCACTTCAGGTTGTTGCATTCGTTAGTGTCGTGGATGTAGTCTCTGTGGAAACGAAAAAACTTTGTCATGACTCTCTTGCTGACATCTTTCTTCATCGGCACAAGCTTCTTATACGGGGCTAGCGACTGAGTGGCCATGTAAACACTTTCTATGCCTTCAATCAAGATGGTAAATGCAGTGTACTTTGCTTGATTCTCACGGGGAGCTTGCTCGGTTTTGTTGGTGAGCTTTCCCTGTTTCCCATTCCCTTGCCTGTTGTTGTTGTTGGAACGTTTAACATTTGAGCTTGAATTATTTGTGTAATGGGGGATTTGGGCGGACGTTCCAGTGGAAGGAGCCTTTGACTTGCCAGGCTTTTGCTCACCTTCTGCTTGTTGGAAAGCTTGTTCGAGCTTGATGAAGCCTTCAGCACGGTCAAGAAAATAACTCATTGAGTCTACTGGGCCGTTCTTCCTTATGTCCTTCCAAAGTTCTCTGAGGACTTCAATTCCCCCCAATATCGCGGATAACTTTCCATCTTCAGTTACCTGTGAAACTTTGGTCGCCTCTGTCATGAATCTGCTGATGTATGCTCGAAGAGGCTCGCCTGGTCTTTGCTTGACTTCGACTAGGTCTCCCAGATGCAACGGAAGTTGGCGAGAGGATGAGAATTTTGCATGGAATTCCGAAGAGAAGGCTTTCCATGAGTTGAACTTTCTAGAGGCCAATTTGAAATACCATTGCTGGGCAGCTTCCGGAAGGGTAGCAGGAAAGATTTTGCAACAGACATGCCATCGTATCCCCTGAAAATCCATTTGCATCTCGAAATACTTAAGGTGGGAAAGAGGATCTTCTCTTCCTGTGTACATTTTCCATGTTGGCATTTTAAATTTGTGGGGCAACGCCAGAAGATTGATCTCGGGAGAGAAGGGAGTTCCACGTGCTCGGTCCAGCTCGAGATCATTGTTTCTCTGTTCGGCCATGCCTTGGAACATATTTTTCAGTTCGTCTAGCTGTGCTTGCACGACTGGACTAACTGGCTCGACATTCTGGTCGATTTGAATCACATCAATATCTTTCTGAGCGAGAATTTGAGCACGAGCTTCGGGCTGTACGATCGTCGTGACAATCTGATCGTCTACTCCTCTCCTTCTGTTCAGATCACTCCTTAGGTCATGAGTCATCCCTAACCTATCAAATACAGAAGCTCCTGGCACTCTTAGTGATTGATGTGCTTGGTTGACAAGTGGAATGACACCGTTAACCTGGTTGGAACTATCAAGTATGACCACACCTGATGAATTACTAGAAAAGGTCTGCCTGCCTACTGCTAGGCCCACAAGCAGAACTTCTGACTGGTGATTTGGCGGCTGACCATTTATAGTCTGGGAAGTATTCATCTCTGGATCTTCGTCTGTCTCACCCAGGGTGATGACACTCGGAGGTTGCTGTTTGACAGTTTAGTAGGCTTTTCGTATAAGCACAGTAGCTTACCGACTACGATTTTCAATCTCTGTATGATGAGCCCTTAACGCTTCCATATCTTTGTCTCTCCACTCGGCAAACATGTGCCTTTGTTCCTCAAATGCAAGATTTGCCGCAGCGCGAAGTTCTTCCTGATCATGATGTAGGGTATGATATGACTTGCATGAGTCCAAGAGCAGCACGAAGGTTTCAGATCTCAATATCATCTCCAATGGTTGTTTGAATGTTGGTAGCAGGCGGAGTGGTTGGTTATGAATGCCCTGGTTGGGTGCTGAACCGTTATTCCCAGTCTCTTACACACCAGGTGCGATTTCATCTACAGGAGTCGTTACACCATGACCCACGTTCGCCGACTGTTCAGGATTAACAGCTGGCGGAACCCTTGCGCTCCCTGGGTTTTGCAATGCAGGATCCACCGTTTGTGGATTTGCTGGATCAACCAGGCCCCTACGAGTCTGTACCACCATCATACTTGTGGTTATATTTTGAATGAAGAACGATTCTTGATTCTGCTCTCAATGAAAGCACCAAAATGTTGACCTCACTTTTAGCCAACAATAGTGAGTCTTATTTAGTAAGTGACAAGTAGTTTATAACGATTGATATATAGTAAAATAATATAAAGACACAGGAATTTTATAGAGGTTCAGCCCGAGCAGTTCGGTAATAGCCTAATCCTCGTTATTTGTATTAACTCAATAATAAGGAGAAAGATTCCTTTTCTTATAGCTCTTACAACAGTATCTCTGAATATGAATTCTTAGATAATATCTCTTAAGTAAAATCTCTGGACCCTTTGCCCAGTTAGCATGCATCACTATTTATAGGGCTGTGAACTTGGAGAGGAAGTATTTCCCTTCTCGTTACAATGGATATAAGCAGAAAGATTGTGTGATAAATACCGAATACACTGATCAAGGGATTTGGACAGCTTGCCATATCTCTACAATCTGATCCCCAAGTTATAGGGATCTCTTTGATGACTCACAATGCGAAAGCTGAATTCGCTAAGTGTTGGTCGCTCTGCGCGGATTGCTGATGGCTTTTCTTTAGGCATGCATATGAGGCATCCTGTTCGGACTGTATTCTCGGAGTAGATACTCAAAGTCGATTCCACGTGTGACCATCATGTGATGCCACGTCAGAGTGCAAAAATTGGGATAACAATGTCCTATGTGGTCTGGAGCTTTTTTAGAAAATTATTTTCATGTCCTATGTGGCCTGAGGTCTTTTTAGAAAATTACTTTATTTTCAGCCCTAGGTTCTTCATGTTTGCATCTTTGGCCATAAGCCCTCTATTTTTGAACACTACTAGTATTTGATCCTGTTGCTTTTTTATCATTGATTGTGTGACTGACTAGGCGGTCTTTAATTTTGGCTATCTTTTTAGGGCCTTGAAAAGTAAGGGTTTTCTTCACTTTGCCAAGGTGAAGTATGCCTGCAGGACTTAGAGGCAGGTTTAGTAGCTTATACTAAGCGTTAAAATTTCTCTACATAAGTTCTTTGTGCTAGTTCGATGTGTTCTATAGTATGGGTGCCCCCCAAGTGACCATGCACACAAGTCTCTTGGTCACTTGCTATTGATCAAGTTTCATAGACTTTGCTTGGGTATTGTCTTGTGAGGGTACCATAGTATGCATGTGGAACTAAGAGAATAACTTTGAGAAGTTAATCTGTGAGCAAGTGGCTCATAAACACAATAAACAGAATATAAATATTGCAATTATTCATTAATTGGTCTTTGTTGTTGTTCAACTTAAATAGATTGAATCTACAAGCCTATATTACACAAATTTAGCTTGTAGATGTCAAGTGGCTAACCCTGCTCGCCTACTGAAGTAGGGGCTACTATTGAAGAACAGTGGGAGACCAAGTCCAAGAAGGGTCGTGGGTGCTAGCACTTTTTGTACTCTAATGTTGAGTAGATAGAATTGCTACTTTGGAGTAGAAATCTATAAGCTGGTTATTTGTAGTATTTGCAAAGGTGCTCTCTATTCCAATATCTTGGTAGGAGAACGAGCTCCATGTTCTCATTGTACCTTCCCAGCTTATAGGTGTTGGGGATTATTTTACCATGATCTATATTTACTACCATGTATGTTATTTAACATCCTGTTTATATAAGGGTGGTTTTATTAGACGATCGGAAGTGTTAAATTACTTTGTTAAGTAACAATGAGAGTAACAGAGTTATTACTCTATAAACTTGTTGTGGGGTTAACATGGTTTTCTTAACTAGGTAACAGAAGAAATTGGTTACTTTATTAAGTAACATTGATTATTGGTTATCTTATTAGATAACAGAGTAGGTTGTTTTATTAAATGATGAGGTATATAATTAATTATAATATGAGATTTAGAACGATTCATCGAGTGTGTAGATAGCATTAATTGCAAGGAAACAATGGTAGCGTATGAGCCAGGGAGTGAAACCTTGGTGGTAATGATGGGAAAAGAATACAAGAGTATTAGATTTTGATGAGTTAATATTGTCAACGAGAGACTTGTTGGAATTTATTTTACTAGGATCTTAGATCTACTCACAAGTATGTTTATTAACACCCTAAATATGAACTTTCTAAAACGATGAAATAAACACATATAAAGTTTAGGAAACCTTACATTGGGTGCAGCGGAATAATATGACTCCTTCCCTTCAGATATCTAGCCCTTGATTCCTTTCTGTAGCAGAGCATTATCAATATCTGAACCTGGATCTCTTTCTCTAAATCTTTGATGCTGAAACTCCTTCTTGCTGAAAGTCTTTCTTCACGATCTTCCTCACTATGATTGAGGTATCACTTGCTGTGTGTGGGCACTACTCATACACAAAGAATTTCGAAAACTCAACGAGGAAGAGAAAGAGAGTGGATTCGGCCAAAGATAGGGAGAGAGAAGGCTCAGGTTTTTCTAATTCAGAAAGTATCAGGAAAAAGTGTAATTTTCCTGAAGCCTTCACTATCTATTTATAGCATTCCACTAGGGTTAGGTTTGAATTATTTGGCATTAAAATAATGAAAATATCAGAGGGAAAAACCCTACAAAAGTGGTCGGCCCTACATAGTGGATTTAGGCCTCACTTTTTGCAATTTTGTAGTTTTATCTTTCCTGCATCTGATTTTCTCAAAAACGCCAATTTTCTAATTCAACCATTTAAATGCCAATTCTAACTATTTAATAACTATAAATAATTATTAAATAATATTGTCATTTATCATATTTATTAATTGAACCATACAAAGTATCATAATTAACAAATATGCCCCTAAAATTCTTTCTTTACAATTTCGCCCTTACTTAGTGAAAAAATCACAAATAGACATAGTCTAATTTGAGAATTATAATTGATTAATCAAAACCAACAATATGAGTCTTACAAGCAATATTATCTCAACTAGTGCGGGGACCATGGGTCTATATAACCGAGCTTCCAATAAGTAGATCAAGAATTTAGCACTAAAATTCACTAACTTATTAATTTTTCGTTGAATCCACACAAAGAACTTAGAATTGCACTCTCAGTATATAGAATGCTCTATATGTTCCACCATATAGACACATCATTAGTTATCCATTGTTATAATCCTAATGTGATCAATGATCCTCTATATGAATGATCTACACTGTAAAGGGATTAAATTACCGTTACACCCTACAATGTATTTATTCCTTAAAACACTTGACCCCGTATAAATGATATTTCAGCTTATGTGAAATGAGTACTCCACCATTTATGTTCGTTTGGTCAAGCTCGAAGGAGATCATCCTTTGCTTACTATTCGCCAGATAGAAGCTATAGATTCCATGCTCATGATAGCGCTCCCACTCAATTGCACTACCGTGTTCCCAAAATGTACGTATCACCCTGACCTAAAAGTAGGCTTAACTAACAAATCAAAGAACACGAATAGCCTTTCAAGATTGAGCCTAATCATAACAGGATTAAGAACATTTGATCTAGGATCAACTAGGTGATATTGACTTGAATAGATATTACGGTAAGTTTAATAAATCTAAGTCAAAGTTCAATATCGGTCCCTTCCGATGCATACTCCATGCATCCAACCTGAGCTTTACTTTAACCAATGCTCTGGAAAGAACATAGCACTTCTCCAAATGCAAGTAAACTCTGTTGTAGATTATCATATCAGTAAAACCCCATGTCTGATAAATCTAGGAATCTTTTTTCACATAGTCATGTTTACTTTCCAATGTGTTGATGACACAATAAACAGGATCAAGTATGTGAAAAGGGTTTCAGATGAATTTATACATTATGTACATATAATCTCGAAATAAATCATGTGAACCATGCAACATTAAATGTTATTTCTGATCTATATTAATAAGTAAATCTGATTTTATTGAAATGAGTTTTATTTAGGGCATAAAACCCAACAAACTCCCACTTGCACTAATATAAAACAAAAAAGTGCGTTTCAAATAATCTCAACACCTTGATATACAAATCAAGTGTAGTAGTAGTAAACTCCTCGTAATAGGATCTGAAAGGTTGAATTAACCACAACCTTTTCTCCACCATTACTCTTCCTTAATCACAAAATCATTGATAATGTGAAATTCCTCTCTATATGTCTACTCTCTTGGGATATTGGATTCTATACCTTTGGCAACTACTTCTGGTGCCAAAGATGTATAGAACTTTCCTTAGACTGAATAAGTACCTTTCCTGCAACTTTAACATTCAGTCCCTTCCTGGTAGACCTAGAGACTTCAGATAGGTTTTTACACTTCTCCAAAATCACTATTCCACCTCCAGAGTAATCACCATCTTATCAGAAAGATTTACTAGCACAAAGGCAAATTTCGAAATCTGATATGGTGTAGTCTAAGAGTTTTAAACACACCCTTATGACTAACATATAGTTCCTCTTCTTTATCTTAGGATTTACTTGATTGTCTTCCAATGTTCTTCTTTTGGATTAATCTGATACCTACTCATTACTCCCACTCAACAGCAGGTGTCTGGTCTAAGGCATACAAAAGCATATCTTTTCTGGAATAGTTGAGACTTTTCCTTAGATAAATAAAATCTATGTCTAAGAAGTTGTGAAGCTTCTATAGATTGCCATTAGAAAGAAAATGCTTCAGCATCTTACTAAAGTAAGTTGCTTGCATTAGAGTAAGTAATTACCAGGTATACCACAAGCCATAGGTCTAGATAAACTCAAACCTATAATACTAGGAACAGGAAGTTTTGTTAAGTCCATTGAATAAACTTATAAACGTAAATTTCCTTTTATGTCCTTGTAATAGAAAACTTAAGGTTACTCCATGTGAATGGATTAAACCATAGTTCTATTGGCTTTCTTCTTAGTTTCTTATCTTGACAATCCATTACTTGTTTAAACTCACACTGGATTTTAATCACTAGTGTCTCCCAAGTCATGAGAAGGTGAGTTCCTAGAAACTCTCCCGCTACGACAAGGTACCGTGAATTATGTCTAAGAAAACTAAATGGTATTGATCTCTTCGGTTGTGACAAGACAACAGAGGCACTGGGATCATCATATGTCAAATAAGATGATAAAACACTTTTGGAATCAAGAAAAAATATCTCCTTTATTTGCTACTTGTTTTCAGACTTAGTCATTATCTTAGAAAAGTAGTATTTGTTTAAACAAACACTTTCTTATCTATTGACTATGGGATTGTCCACCCCTAATCACTTAGAATAGCTAACAAAACATGGTTAACAGTTCTAGCTTTTCTTAAGATTTTGATTAGGTCATCCATGAATCTAGTAATGATTTACATTAAGTATACAACCATTACATCATTCTGAAATTGTATTACCATAGAAGGATTTAGGCAATGACTAGTAACTAATCATCAATATGCAAATCGAAATTTCTGGGGAGGTAAGTTTGGATATAATTCAAAAATCAATTTAATGATCTTTGAACTGCATATCTACTAACTATTTCTCCACCCCTATCAGTTCGCAAGATCTTTAACCACTTACCTTAATGGTTTTAACCATTGCTAGAAATTTAAGAAATTTTTCAAACATTTGAAATTTCTTTACATAAGGTATAATCTAGAGTGATCGTTTTAAGAATACAACGAAAAACTCATATCCACCCCTGAATGTACATCCATCTACGAATGAGATGAACTACTTTTAGTGGATATAGGCATATTAACTCTTTCCAGAGATTGTCTTGTCAAATCCACTATGAACAAGATACAAATGCCGTAGATTAAAAAAATGGTAGTGTCTTTTGATGACATAGGTATAGTTACATCAAAGAGTTCTTAGAATACTGCAAGTGGATCCTTGTCATAGAATACCTAACTCATATTCCATACAGTTTTAATCCATTAATAGAAGATGGATATTAAACACTTGAGAAAGTGTAACTGTATTGTATTCTGGAATTAGAAATATAAGAAAATTTCTATTTGGAATCTAAAATTAAAGTCAAAGACTTAAATTTATACCAAATATTATGAGTAATTCTATCTTGGACCAGCACTACTAATACAAACTCTAAGTCAGATTTGCCCATACAAGTAGGAGATTTCTAAGATTGAGGATTTATATCAATTGGGAATAGAATTTCGGGATTATAATCATATGCGTCATTTAATTTCTTAAGAGAAAATATAATGACATGAAATGATTTATAGACCATTCATCCAATGATATGTTATTGAGCTAATTCGAAATGAATAAGCTAAGAGAAATTAGGATAATTTCATTTATTAAATAAGAATCCAACGATGCTTCGATTAGCGAAAGTCAAAGTAATCTTATTTATACAATCTTCTTGTTTCATATCGTAAAAATACTAGTCTAAGGTGTCATCAATTGATGAACAACTAGATGTCGCATATACAATATTTATCTTTCGAGATCTAACACTATTATGTATGTCTAATGGTGAAAATCCACTAGGGATTTATCTCATTAGATAAGCAAGCCAAGTTAGACCAACAATGAAGATTCGAAATTAAACTACAACTTAATAACAGAAAATAACATGGTTCAATATAAATTCATACACAATTCAGAAATTATAAGCATATAGCAAGTAGGAATGACAAGTGAAAATACTAAAACATACAATCCTAAATAATTTCCAAGGTTTTCAACAAACTGATATCAGTGTCCCGTTTAGGCGAGAGTCAAAGCTACCATCCATTGAATAGAGTTGTCAGCTCATCTAAAATGTTAAACATTCTAGCAACCTTTTATTCGATCAAGATTGGAATTCAGCGTTGTCCCATTTAGGCGAGAGTCAAGGCAATTCTATCTTATGAGCTTCCACCATTGTTTCGCAATTTGCAAGTCAAGTATGGTCGCCACCATTAGGGTGATCCATACCATACAAACTACTTATCATGCGAGGTTAAACAGTGCGAAATTGCTAATGAACGTTCCTCCATTAGGGAGGATTACTCACTAAAACAAACGCGGTGTAAAACCCACAATGGAGATCGAATATCTTAATAATAAAGCTCATTATTTAAAGAGAGTTGTATTTTCTTTGATTCTCTTTATTTAATTAAAATTTCCAATTTAGAATGAAAAATTCTAAATATAAATTTTAATTTAATATTTATAAATTTTACTTAGATGGATAACATGAATTATTTTCATCATAGTAATAATTTCCAATAAATATTTAGAAAAATATTCAATTTAAGTTGTTACAAAATTAATTTAAATTAATTTACAACTCAAATTTTATTTTCTATAAATATATATTGTATTTCGAAAAATTAAAGTATTCAAGGACACAATTTTCGAAAATACATATTAAAATAAAAAATTAATCCTGGAAAAATTATTCTAATTTAATGTTGGGCTAAAATTAATTAATAAAATTAATTTACAACAAAAAATATAATTTTCCTATATAATTAAATATATAAGAAAAATTTCAAATATTTAAGTATGATGATGGAAATCAACTTAAATATTAATTTTCTATTTAATTAAATACACTTAAAAAAAATACTTCAAGCAAAAATATCATCTATCTAGATTTTCCTTTGACTAATTAATTCAATTTCTAATAATATACTTTAATTCAATTTATTATAAATTAATCAATAAATGAAAAAATCATTGATTTAAGTTGATCCAAGAATTAATTAAAATAAATAATTAATTTACAACTTAATCTATTTTTCAAGATAAATTCAAAATCATCTTGCATTATGAAATGCAATTTCGAAAAATTGATTAATAAATTAAAGAAAAATATATTTTACTTTATTCTTTTAATGAAAAAATCATTGATTTAAGTTGGTCCAAAATTAAAATAAATAATTTACAACTTTAATCTATTTTTCAAATAAAATTCGAAATTCTAGCATTTAAGAAATGCAATTTCGAAATTTGATCAATAAAATAAAAAAAAATATTTTCAAAATTATTTAAATTTAGTTGAAAAAATAAATTTCAACTAAAAATAATTTTCTATTTAATTAAGTGTCATGAAAAAGAAATATTTAAGTGTCATGATGAAAATCAAATAAGATATTTAATTTTCAAATTAATTAAATGTGTTAAATCCAAGAAATAAATAATTAAGTGTAGAGAAGGTTTAATTATTAATATCTAGTTTAATACTAGGAAAAAATAAATTGTACCAAAATTAATTATTTAAATAATTAATTTCACAATGTATAATATTTTCCTATTTAATATTAGAAATAATAAGTAGTCTAGAAAAAACTATCTAGAAAATATCTTATTTGACTAAGTATCTTTTCCACAAAATTTGAAAAAAAAATATCTAATTTAAGTTGTATTAGAAAAAATCTAGAACTTAAATATTTTCAAATTTAAATTTAATTAAATATCAAAAATTAAGTTGTAACCCTTTAATTTGAAAAATATTCCATTTTAAGTTAATATTCGAAAAGATATTAACTTAAAAAATATCTAAAGAATCTTAATAATCAATGCCTAAAATTCCTCAACTTAATTTTGAAATTTTAAATCCAAAAGATATTCAGATTTAAGTTGATTACTTAGAGATAACTAAATATCAACTTAAATATGAATATTTAATGAAAAATTTAAATTAAGCTTCAGAAAAAATCTAGATGGTTATAATTCTATATTTAATTAAATATAAGAAAATACATATAGTTTAGCTTAGAATAAAAAATTCTTTAAACTATAATTTTCTTAAATTAATTTCAAAATAAATGAAATTAATTATGTTGCTAATCAATTTTATTAGGTTAAACTAGTTTAATTAACCTAGTACAGTTATTCAAATCAGGCAAATGGGCCTTCACCATTGGGGTGGTTCATGTGAGGGGGTGCTGGGTTCAGTATGTCGTACCCACTACTATGGCTCCCAACTCTCACACAAGGCCCAAAAGAGAGGAATTTAACATTAAAATGAACAACTGTTATTAATTGACTAAGCCCAAAAACTAAATGGGCCTAAATAAAATCTATCAAGAACTATGATATTTTATTTCGCAACAACAACCTATATGCATCTATAATGAAATTAAACACATAGGCTCACACATGCACACTTTGGATGGGTCCTATCATGTTGCTAGGTCATACACAGATGAAAGAAGATTGTAAATATACCTGTTACAAATTATTAACTTGACCAAGCGAGCCATCAGATCATTAGATCTGGCAAAAGATAATCATGGCTATTTGCAATCAAGTAATAATAGGTTTTGAAAACTTACACACAAGCTAAAACACATACTCCTGCAACAAGGTTAGCTGGATAGTTGGATGTAGGATTTATTTAATTTTAAATTAAATAATTTCGAAAAATAATTAATTAAATAAATAAAAATTTATTTTCGTAAAAAAAAATAAAAAAAATTTAAAAAATTTTCGAAATTTAAAATTAAACCTACAATTTTGAAAAATTAAGTTTCAACCAACCTAAATATCTTTCCAAAATTTGCTAACTACTTTTAAAATTTAAATGTTATTTTATAAATAAAAATTAAATAAAAAATTAAAAAAGATAAATGAATATGTTTTTCAGATTTTAAATGTAATTTAAATAAATAAAATAACAAAATTTAAAAGTTAGCAAAATATCTTATATCTATTTAAAATTACATGATTATAGTTATCTTATTTTAAATTTAAATAAGGTCAAATTATTTAAAAAAAGATTTAATTTAAAAATTTAAAATCTCAACTTAAATTTAAAAATAAGATAAGATATAATTAAATTTTAAAATAAGATAGATAATTAAGCAAAAAAGATAGATACTAACTATTTTAAATTCAAATTACACTAATATCTTGAATTAAATTTAAAAAATATTAAATTAATTCAAAATGATAATTAGAATTGAATTAGGAATAGTAATAGTATAAATACAGAACTACACAAAAAATCGGAAGTTAATTCCATGAAAAAGCATGAAAAACACAAGAAAAACGAAAAAATTGTGAGCTGTACGGACAGTTTTCGCGATCGCAAGAAAATTTCAGCACAACTCCGATTTTTTCGAATCTTCAAAAAATCATAACTAATTCAAATTAAATCGAAATTGAGTTCTGTAAAAAAGTAACTTGCTTAATTTTTTCCATACTATCCAATCAAAATAACTTTAGAAACAGAATCGCAATTATTTTTCACGAAAATTCACAAACATCAATCAATCATCAAATAACACTCAATACAACATGATACCATCCAAAAACAAACGAACAATCGTTTTAAAGTCTAAATTTCTTGCAAGTAAATCAATTACCATGGCTCTGATACCAGTTGTTGGAATTTATTTTACCAGGATCTTAGATCTACTCACAAGTATGTTTATTAACACCCTAAATATGAACTTTCTAAAACGATGAAATAAACACATATAAAGTTTAGGAAACCTTACATTGGGTGCAGCGGAATAATATGACTCCTTCCGTTCAGATATCTAGCCCTTGATTCCTTTCTGTAGCAGAGCATTATCAATATCTAAACGTGGATCTCTTTCTCTGAATCTTTGATGCTGAAACTCCTTCTTGCTGAAAGTCTTTCTTCACGATCTTCCTCACTATGATTGAGGTATCACTTGCTGTGTGTGGGCACTACTCATACACTAAGAATTTCGAAAACTCAATGAGGAAGAGAAAGAGAGTGGATTCGGCCAAAGATAGGGAGAGAGAAGGCTTAGGTTTTTTTGATTCAGAAAGTGTCAGGAAAAAGTGTAATTTTACTGAAGCCTTCACTATCTATTTATAGCATTCCACTAGGGTTAGGTTTGAATTATTTGGCATTAAAATATTGAAAATATTAGAGGGAAAAACCCTACAAAAGTGGCCGGCCCTACATAGTGGATTTGGGCCTCACTTTTTGCAATTTTGCAGTTTTATCTTTTCTGCATCTCATTTTCTCAAAAATGCTAATTTTCTAATTCAACCATTTAAATGCCAATTCTAACTATTTAATAACTATAAATAATTATTAAATAATATTGTTATTTATCATATTAATTAATTGAACCATACAAAGTATCATAATTAACAAATATGCCCCTAAAATTCTTTCTTTACAATTTCGCCCTTACTTAGTGAAAAATTCACAAATAGACATAGTCTAATTTGAGAATTATAATTGATTAATCAAAACAAATAATATGAGTCTTACAAGCAATATTATCTCAACTAGTGCGGGGACCATGGGTCTATATAACCGAGCTTCCAATAAGTAGATCAAGAATTTAGCACTAAAATTCACTAACTTATTAATTCTTCGTTGAATCCACGCATAGAACTTAGAATTGCACTCTCAGTATATAGAATGCTCTATATGTTCCACCATATAGACACATCATTAGTTATCCATTGTGATAATCATAATTTGATCAATGATCCTCTATATGAATGATCTACACTGTAAAGGGATTAGATTACCGTTACACCCTACAATGTATTTATTCCTTAAAACAGTTGACCCCGTATAAATGATATTTCAGCTTATGTGAAATGAGTACTCCACCATTTATGTTCGTTTGGTCAAGCTCGAAGGAGATCATCCTTTGCTTACTATTCGCCAGATACAAGCTATAGATTCCATGTTTATGTTAGCGCTCCCACTCAATTGCACTACCGTGTTCCCAAAATGTACGTATCACCCTGACCTAAAAGTAGGCTTAACTAACAAATCAAAGAACACGAATAACCTCTCGAGATTGAGCCTAATCATAACAGGATTAAGAACATTTGATATAGGATCAACTAGGCGATATTGACTTGAATAGACATTACGGTAAGTTTAATAAATCTAAGTCAAAGTTCAATATCGGTCCCTTCCGATGCGTACTCCATGCATCTAACCTGAGCTTTACTTTAACCAATGCTCTGGAACGAACATAGCACTTCTCCAAATGCAAGTAAACTCTGTTGTAGATTATCATATCAGTAAAACCCTATGTCTGATAAATCTAGGAATCTTTATTCACATAGTCATGTTTACTTTCCAATGTGTTGACGGCACAATAAACAGGATCAAGTATGTGAAAAGGGTTTCAGATGAATTTATACATTATGTACATATAATCATTAAATAAATCATGTGAACCATGCAACATTAAATGTTAATTCTGATCTATATTAATAAGTAAATCTGATTATATTGAAATGAGTTTTATTTAGGGCATAAAACCCAACAAGACTCACTATAAGTTAGTACGGTAATTCATAATAAGGAATTGTCAGGAAAAAGATTGAGAATGTGTATATTTCAAGATATGTTTGGGAAAATTATTAAGATTCCCACTGAAGAAAGAACGGGATTTCAGGATCAAGGTATGATCTTTGATTAATTATTGTTAGTTGAGGAATCAAGAAATTAATACTCCCAATTTAGTTATAGGTACTCGGTATGAGTAGTGTTGCTTTTATCATATGCGTTGAATTAGTTAACTTTATAACAATGGTTACGTGTAAACGATTGGGAAATCTAAAAGTTGTATTAGTTTAAGAAGAATTGATATATGCTAAAATAAGTTTAGATGAAGAAGGTTCAATTGACATCAAGTGTAACACCCCAACTAATATAGGCGTGTTAACGTGATTTTTAACGTACTGTGCAACTCGTTGCTAATCAACGAGGTTATTGAAAATCGTAAATAATTAAACTTTGCTTATTTAATTAAAAACATAAAGTAATACATTTATAAAATTCTGGGATCCCATTTACAAAATACATTTACAAAAGTTAATTATTCATATACAAAAGATTTGTCGCCTAGCGACTAAACAGCAAAAGCCTTAACGTCCCCAAAGATCGTACGCTCCAAGCCTAACCGCCCCGACATGTACAATCTTCACCAGCTTGTACTCACGGCTCCTCAACATTAGCCTTGCCCTTAGATACACATGGAAATCGGACTGTGAGTCAATAGACTCCATAAGAAAAGCATAAAAAATAACATAGCAATAACCCGAATTATGATCGGACGCCCATACCCCCAATCATAACGCTATCCCTGTGACCCACACAGTACTGAGTCTAGAACGTTCGTACGATGGTACTTTTAACATAGTAACAGCCTATACTCGGTAAACTAGTCGTACTCTAGCTGTATTGATGTGATACTGTCAAAAAGTACGGTACTATTGACAATAATATCAGTCTATACTCTGTACGCTAGTCATACTCTAGGCGTACCGATGTGATACTGTCAGATAGTACAAATGCCAACATACACATCTAATGTAATCTAACAGGCTTACTAACATGCACACTAAACATGTAAATACATATACATATTGTTATACTAATCTTACCTCAATTATGAATTCAACTGTGCCGGCAAACCTGAGTGGAACCAACTGCTTGGCGAATTACAAGCTCTTAAATCACATCAATCATAACATAGGTAAGTGACACGCTAAATCACTTTTCGGGGACTTAAACTTGAAACTAAAAATATCCCTATCGATAAATAACATGGCAATACCCTAAACGTCACAAAAATGGGAAAAACTACGGTTCCAAAAATTTCCCCAACAGGTAGACCGGTTCCAAACTAGAATTCCAGTTTTGCGGGGTTTCCTGGAGACCAACAGGAATTTCAGCTCCTACAGGTCCCCCTGAACCGGAATTTCGGTTCAGTGCAGGAAACTTCCAAAATTCCATAACTCATCCAAAAGCAATCCCAAATCAATTGAAACCTTCCAGACCAGTTTTGTAGACCACGTAGAACATATCTAAAGCAATAAAACGCCTCAACATGCACAGAATAAAAATCCACCATGTGAGAGCAAAGTTTGAGCTCTTAAGCTCAAACCTTGAGCAAACCTCATACACCACCAAACTAGCTCTAAACATCAATTCTAACCATAATTTAACTTCAGAAAACACAACAAACAACCATAGCAAGAACAACAAGTATAACCTCAATTTCATGCAAAATCAATCTTTTAAAACTCAAGTAAACTAGTGAAGGAAAAGCTAGGAGCTTACATTGGCTTGGAAATCATTAAACTTGCTGAGAATTACTTGAATTGAGAGGAAAACACAACCAACCCTAGCTGGTCTAGGGGTTTCGAAAGAGAGAAGCAAGAGAGGGGAGAGAAAGCTTTTTCCTTGATTTTTTCTTAATTTGAAATAAAAGAATAAAAGATTTTGGTTTTATTAAATTAACTACAACCAACATAACACTAAAAATCAAATTAATATATCGCACAAAAAGACAAAACTCTTAAGAGCAAAATTACCTTTTTGCCCTACCATATTAATAACCACTAAAGGTCACTAAGGGGTATTTTGGTAAATTTTAAAATTTAGACAAATTCCGACATTCCCAATGTCTAACTATATTGCCCCACTATACTAAAAACACTATAATATTATTTTAATAGCCAAACACCGCGTTCCAATGTTGACGGGCACTGAATATGCAAAATTATGAAATTTCTATATATGACATATAAAATGCATTTTGAATTCAAATAAATAATCGTAAATTAATAATTTAGAATTAATAAATAATTTTCATAATTAAACCATAATTATCTTCTAATTTCCAAATTAAAGCTAAGCGGTCTTTACAATTATCTCCTTTAAAAGGATTTCGTCCTCGAAATCTAACCTGAATAACTCTAGATATTGGGCTCTCATGTCTGATTCTAACTCCAAGGTTGCTTCCTCCACCTTGCTATTTCTCCATAGACTTTGACTAAAGCTATGGTGTTATTCCAAAGGACTTTATCCTTTCTGTCAAGTATCTGAACTGGTTGTTCTTCATATGACATATCTGGTTGCAGCTTAAGATTTTCATAGCTAAGTACATGAGTAGGGTCTGAAATGTATTTTCTCAACATAGAGACATGGAATACGTTGTGAACTGCTGTAAGAGCTGGAGGCAAAGCTAATCGATATGCCACTGGTCCAACCTTCTCAAGAATCTCGAAAGGTCCTGTAAATTTAGGGCATAACTTGCCTCTTTTCCCGAAACGCGTGATCCCCTTCATTGGAGACACTTGTAAGAACACGTGATCCCCTACTTGAAACTCAACATTTGTCCATTTCAGCTCTGCATAACTCTTTTGCCTACTCTGAGAGGCAAGCATTCTAGCTTTAATCTTCTCAATTGCTTCACTGGTCCGCTGTACTGATTCTGGACCTAGGTATTTCCTCTCCACTGTCTCATCCCAGAGGAGGGGAGATGTACACTTTCGGGCATATAACAATTCATAGGGAGCCATCCCTATCGTACTTTGATAACTGTTATTGTACGAAAAATCTTTCAACGGTTGGTACTTACTCCAGGAGCCCTCGAAATCCATAACACAGGCCCGCAACATATCTTCAAGTATCTGAATTGTCCTTTTGGACTGTCTGTAATACCCTAACTAGCATAGGCGTATTACGTGATTTTTAAACATACTGTGCAGCTCGTTGCTAATCAACGAGGTTTATGGAAAACGTGATTAATTAAAATTTTTGCTTTATCATTAAACTTTTAAAATATTTATACAAAAGACTCGGGATCCCGATTACAAAAGTTTACTATTTATACAAAATACTTGTCGCCTAGCGACTAATTACAAAAATAGCCTCGCTGTCACGATGATCGTACGCTCCAGGCCTAACCGCCCCGACATGTACAATCTTCATAGGCTCGTTCACGGTCCATCAGCTTTAGCCTTACCTTTACCTACACATAAACATAGCACTGTGAGTCGACAGACTCAGTAAGAAAAGCATAATAATACTCATACATAAATCCCGGTCATGGTCAGACGCCCATACCCCTGACCATAACCCTAACTGCCGTGTCCAACACGATACTGAGTCCCCCTAACTGCCGTGTCCAACACGGTACTGAGTTCTGAACGTTCATAGGGACGGTACTATCGACAAGTAACAGCCTGATCGGTCGGACCGGTCATACTCCGGCTGCTGGTCATACTCCATCCTGTACCGACGTGTTACAGTATCAGCCAAATCGGTCGAACCGGTCATACTCCGGCTGCTGGTCATACTCCAGCCTGTACCGACGTGATACGTCAAATAGTACGGAACCACCAACCTAAGTATCAGCCTAATCGGTCGAACCGGTCATACTCCATTTCTTGGTCATACTCCAGCCTGTACCGACGTGACACAGTTGGATGGTTCGAAGCCAACATACATAACTAATGTAATCTAACAGGCTTCCTACATGCACGCTAAACATGTAATCTACATATGCATACTGTTATACTAATCTTACCTGGATTCCGAATTCAGTTGTGCCGGTCAACCTGACTGGAACTATCTGCGCGGCGAATTACAGGCTCTTAAAGCATAAAAATCACAACACTATAAGTGATACGCTAAATCACTTCCCGGTGACTTAAACTAGGAACTAAAAGTTACCCTATCGATAAAAAGCATGGCAATACCCCAAAAAAACATAAAAACGAGGAAAACTAGGGTTTCTGAAAATTCCCCAACCGGTAGACCGGTTCTGCAACCGGAATTCCAGTTCTGAGAATTCTTGGACCCTCATCCGGAATTCCGGTTGCACAACCGGAATTCCGGTTCCTCACAGGAATCACTCAAAAATTCACACATTGCACAAATCCAATCCAAACAATACCAAAACTTCCAGACCTGCTATTTAGACCCTAAGGAACAATTCTAAAGCATAAAAACCAAGCTTCATGCAACCAAACCAAAACCACCATTAAAGCATCAAGCTTTGAGTTCTAAACTCAAACTTGATCAAACCCCACTAACATGCATTCAATTCAGCCCAAATAAACTTAATCATGCATAAAATAACCTCAGAAAACAAAAGCAACCATCCACAGCAAGCAATTAACAGATTCAACACATTTCTTTGAAAATCATATTTTTGAGCTAAAAACTTCAAATCTTGAATCAAAGCACATACCATGCGTTAACTAGCTCTACTCTACTCAGAATAACAAGATTAATTCTCTGAAAATAACAACAAATCACAACAGCAAGAACATAACAAAATCAAGCATGCATTATCATAAAATTCTTCAAAATTTCCAAGAAACAAGAAAAGGAGCTAGAGCAAGGTTTACCTCTACTAGAATTACTTTGATCTTGCTAAAAACCACTTGAATCAACCAAGAAAACCCAGTCCTAGCAGCTCCAAAGCTTGGCCGAAAAGAGAGAGAGAGAGAGAGAGAGAGAGAGAGAGAGAGAGAGAGAGAGAGAGAGAGAGAGAGAGAGAGAGAGAGAGAGAGAGAGAGAGAGAGAGAGAGAGAGAGAGAGAGAGAGAGCTTTCGAAAATTCTATTTTTCTAACTTTTGAATTTTTTTGAATAAATGAAAAAAACATGCAAAGTCATACCCTTTATTTCAGCCAACACTTAAAGAAATAAACATATAATTCAACTAAATAAAGTCCACTAAAGGACAAACTATTATTGGGGCAAAAAGACCATTTTGCCCCTCCACACTAAAATAACATAAATAACACTAAAGGGGTATTTTTGGGAAATTCTAAATTCCCGACCATTCCCGAAATTCCCAATGTCTAATAAACCGTCCCAAACTACTAACATACTAAGTTGTGATTTTACTGAGCCAAACACCGAGTTCCAAAATACCGGGCACCGGAAATGCAAAATTATGAAAACTACTAAATGACATAAGATGCATCTCTGAATTCAATAATAACAGTATAATAATTATTTAAATAGCTATAAATAATCTTCATAATTAAACGTGATTAACTGCTAATTTCCAAATTAAACTAAGCAGTCTTTACAACTATCCCCCCTTAAAAGGATTTCGTCCCCGAAAAATCTAACCTAAATAACTCTGGATATTGAGCTCTCATATCTTACTCTAGCTCCCAGGTGGCTTCCTCCACCTTGTTGTTTCTCCAGAGAACTTTGACCAATGCTATGGTCTTATTCCGAAGGACTTTATCCTTTCTATCCAGGATCAGCACTGACTGTTCTTCATAAGTCATATCTGGCTGCAGTTCTAGGCTCTCATAACTAAGTATATGAGAGGGATCAGAAACGTATTTTCTCAACATCGAGACATGGAATACGTTGTGAACTGCTGATAAAGCTGGAGGCAACGCAAACCGGTATGCCACTTGACCTATCTTCTCGAGAATCTGGAAAGGTCCTATAAATCTAGGGCATAACTTGCCTCTTTTCCCGAAACGTTTGATCCCCTTCATTGGAGATACCCGTAAAAACACATGGTCCCCTACTTGGAACTCAACATCTCTGTGTTTCGGATCTGCATAACTTTTTTGTCTACTCTGTGAGGCAAGCATTCTAGCTTTTATCTTCTCTATTGCCTCATTGGACCGCTGCACTGACTCTGGACCTAAGTATTTTCTCTCCCCTGTCTCATCCCAGTGGATGGGAGATCTACACTTCCTACCGTATAACAGTTCATAGGGAGCCATCCCTATCGTACTCTGATAACTGTTGTTGTAAGAAAATTCTATCAACGGTAGATATTTATTCCAAGAGCCTTCAAAATCCATGACACAGGCTCGCAACATGTCCTCCAATATCTGAATTGTCCTTTCGGACTGACCATCTGTCTGAGGATGGAATGGTGTACTGAATTTCAGCTTTGTACCCATTGCTCGCTGCAAACTCTGCCAAAATTTGGAGGTGAATTTCGGATCCCTATCCGAAACTATAGACTTCGGTACCCCGTGAAGTCTTACAATCTCTCTAACATACAATTCTGCCAACTGATCCACCGTAAATGTTGTTCTAACCGGCAGAGAATGAGCAGATTTCGTGAAACGATCCACCACTACCCAGATGGAATCAAACAAACCCGTCGTCCTAGGTAACCCGAGCACAAAATCCATCGTGATATCTGTTGGGTTTTATGCCCTAAATAAAACTCATTTCAATATAATCAGATTTAGTTATTAATATAGATCAGAAATAACATTTAATGTTGCATGGTTCACATGATTTATTTCATGATTATATGTACATAATGTATAAATTCATCTGAAACCCTTTTCACATACTTGATCCTGTTTATTGTGTCGTCAACACATTGGAAAGTAAACATGACTATGTGAATAAAGTTTCCTAGATTTATTAGACATAGGGTTTTACTGATATGATAATCTACAAGAGAGTTTACTTGCATTTGGAGAAGTGCTATGTTCTTTCCAGAGCATTGGTTAAAGTAAAGCTCAGGTTGGATGCATGGAGTATGCATCGGAAGGGACCGATATTGAACTTTGACTTAGATTTATTAAACTTACCGTAATATATATTCAAGTCAATATCACCTAGTTGATCCTAGATCAAATGTTCATAATCCTGTTATGATTAGGCTCAATCTTGAAAGGCTATTCGTGTTCTTTGATTTGTTAGTTAAGCCTACTTTTAGGTCAGGGTGATACGTACATTTTGGGAACACGGTAGTGCAATTGAGTGGGAGCGCTATCATGAACATGGAATCTATAGCTTCTATCTGGCGAATAGTAAGCAAAGGATGATCTCCTTCGAGCATGACCAAACCAACATAAATGGTGGAGTACTCATTTCACATAAGCTGAAATATCATTTATACGGGGTCAAGTGTTTTAAGGAATAAATACATTGTAGGGTGTAACGGTAATTTAATCCCTTTACAGTGTAGATCATTCATATAGAGGATCATTGATCACATTAGGATTATAACAATGGATAACTAATGATGTGTCTATATGGTGGAACATATAGAGCATTCTATATACTGAGAGTGCAATTCTAAGTTCTATGCGTGGATTCAATGAAGAATTAATAAGTCAGTGAATTTTATTCCTAAATTCTTGATCTACTTATTGGAAGCTCGGTTATATAGACCCATGGTCCCCCCACTAGTTGAGATAATATTGCTTGTAAGACTCATGTAATTGGTTTTGATTAATCAATTATAATTCTCAAATTAGACTATGTCTTTTTGTGAATTTTTCACTAAGTAAGGGTGAAATTGTAAAGAAAGAGTTTTAGGGGCATATTTGTTAATTATGATACTTTGTATGGTTTAATTAATAAATATGATAAATGACAATATTATTTAATAATTATTTATAGTTATTAAATAGTTAGAATTGACATTTAAATGGTTGAATTAGAAAATTGGCGTTTTTGAGAAAATCAGATGCAGAAAAGATAAAACTTCAAAATTGCAAAAAGTGAGGCCCAAATCCACTTGTATAGGGCCAGCCACTTTTGTAGGAAATTTAAACTGATTTTTTCATTATTTTAATGCCAAATAATTCAAACCTAACCCTAGTAGAATGCTATAAATAGATAGTGAAGGCTTCAGGAAAAACGAACTTAAATTTTCTATGTTTCCTTCAGAGAAACACCTGAGCCTTTCTCCCTCCCTATCTTTAGTTGCCACTTCTTCTTTCTCTTCCCTCTTGAATTTCGAAATTCTTAGTGTAAGAGTAGTGCCCACACACAGCAAGTGATACCTCAATCATAGTGAGGAAGATCGTGAAGAAAGACTTTCAGCAAGAAGGAGTTTCAACATCAAAGATTCAGAGAAAGAGATCCAGGTTCAGATATTGATAATGCTCTGCTACAGAAAGGAATCAAGGGCTAGATATCTGAACGGAAGGAGTCATATTATTCCGCTGCACCCAATGTAAGGTTTCTTAAACTTTATATGTGTTTAATTTATCGTTTTAGAAAGTTCTTATTTAGGATGTTAATAAACATACTTGTGAGTAGATCTAAGATCCTGGTAAAATAAAATTCTAACAACTGGTATCAGAGCCATGGTAATTGATTTACTTGCAAGAAATTTGGACTTTAAAACAATTGTTTGTATGTTTTTTGGATGGTATCATGTTGTATTGAGTGTTATTTGATGATTGATTGATGTTTGTAAATTTTCGTGAAAAATAATTGCGATTCTGTTTCTGGCATTATTTTTATTGGATAGTATGGAAAAAAATTAATCAAGTTAGCCTTTTACAGAACTCAATTTCGATTTTATTTGAATTAGTTATGAATTTTTGAAGATTTGAAAAAATCGGAGCTATGCAGAAATTTTCCTGCTATCGCGAAAACTGTCCGTACAGCTCACAATTTTTTCGTTTTTCTTCGATTTTTCATGCTTTTTCATGGAATTAACTTCCGATTTTTTGTGTAGTTCTATATATATACTATTACTATTCCTAATTCAATTCTAATTATCATTTTGAATTAATTTAATATTTTTTAAATTTAATTCAAAATATTAGTGTAATTTGAATTTGAATAGAATTAGTATCTATCTTCTTGCTTAAAAATCTATCTTATTTTAAAATTTGATTATATCTTATCTTATTTTAAATTTAATTATAATCATGTAATTCAAAATAAGATAATTATAATCATGTAATTTTTAAATGATATAAGATTTTTTGCTAATTTTTTTAAATTTTGTTATTTTATTTATTTAAATTACATTTAAAATTTGAAAAAGATATTCATTTATCTTTTCTAATTTTTTATTTAATTTTTATTTATAAAATAACATTTAAAAATTTAAAAGTAGTTAGCAAATTTTGAAATAATATTTAGGTTGGTTGAAACCTAAATTTTTCAAAATTGTAGGTTTAATTTTAATTTTAAATTTTTTTTAAAATTTCAAAATTTTTTTTAATTTTTGAAAATTATTTTATTTAATTAATTATTTTCGAAATTAATAATTTAATTTAAAATTAAATAAATCCTACATCCAACTATCCAGCTAACCTTGTTGCACGAGTATGTGTTTTAGCTTGTTTGTAAGTTTTCAAAACCTATTATTACTTGATTGCAAATAGCCATGGTTACTTTTTGCCAGATCTAATGATCTGATGGCTCCCTTGGTCAAGATAATAATTTGTAACAGGTATATTTACAAACTTCTTTCATCTGTGTATGACCTAACAACATGATAGGACCCATCCAAAGTGTGCCTGTGTGAGCCTATACGTTTAATTTTATTATAGATGCATATAGGTTGTTGCTGCTAAAATAAATTATCATAGTTCTTCATAGAATTTATTTAGGCCCATTTAGTTATTGGGCTTATTCAATTAATAACAGTTGTTCTTATTAAGGTTAAATTCCTCTCTTTTGGGCCTTGTGTGAGAGTTGGGAGCCATAGAAGTGGGTACGACATACTGAACCCAGCACCCCCTCACATGAACCACCCCAATTGTGAAGGCCCATTTGCCTGATTTGAATAACTGTACTAGGTTAATTAAACTAGTTTAACCTAATAAAATTGATTAGCAACATAATTAATTTCATTTATTTTGAAATTAATTTAAGAGAATTATAGTTTAAAGAATTCTTTATTCTAAGCTAAACTATATGTATTTTCTTGTATTTAATTAAATATAGAATTATAACCATCTAGATTCTTTCTGGAGCTTAATTTAAATTTTTCATTAAATATTCCTATTTAAGTTGAAATTTAGTTATCTACAACTAACCAACTTAAATCTGAATATCTTTTGAATTTCAAATTTCAAAATTAAGTTGAGGAATTTTAGGCATTGGTTATTAAGATTCTTTAGATATTTTTTAAGTTAATATCTTTTCGAATATTAACTTAAAATGGAATATTTTAGATATTTTTTAAGTTAATATCTTTTCGAATATTAACTTAAAATGGAATATTTTCAAATTAAGTGGTTACAACTTAATTTTTGATATTTAATTAAATTTAAATTTGAAAAAATATTTAAGTTTCTAGATTTTTTTTTACAACTTAAATTAGATATTTTTTTTCAAATTTTGTGGAAAAGATACTTAGTCAAATAAGATATTTTCTAGATAGTTATTTCTAGACTACTTATTATTTCTAATATTTAAAAGGAAAATATTATACATTGTGAAATTAATTATTTATATAATTAATTTTGGTACAATTTTTTTTTAAGTATATTTTTCCTAGTATTAAACTAGAGATTAATAATTAAGCCTTCTCTACACTTAATTATTTATTTCTTGAATTTAATTAACTTGAAAATTAAATATCTAAGTTGATTCTCATCATCATACTTAAATATTTCTTTTTCATGACACTTAATTAAATAGAAAATTATTTTTAGTTGAAATTTATTTTTTCAACTAAATTTAAATAATTTTCAAAATATATTTTTTCTTTATTTTATTAATCAAATTTCGAAATTGCATTTCTTAAATGCTGGAATTTCGGATTTTATTTGAAAAATAGATTAAGTTGTAAATTAATTATTTATTTTAATTAATTCTTGGATCAACTTAAATCAATGACTTTTTCATTTATTGATTAATTTAAAATAAATTGAATTAAAGTATATTATTAGAAATTGAATTAATTAGTCAAAGGAAAATCTAGATAGATGATATTTTTGCTTGAAGTATTTTTGTAGTGTATTTAATTAAATAGAAAATTAATATTTAAGTTGATTTTCATCATCATACTTAAATATTTGAAATTTTTCTTATATATTTAATTAAATAGGAAAATTATATTTTTTGTTGTAAATTAATTTTATTAATTAATTTTGGGCCAACATTAAATTAGAATAATTTTTTCAGGATTAATTTTTTATTTTAACATGCATTTTCGAAAATTGTGTCCTAGAATACTTTAATTTTTTGAAATGCAATATATATTTATAGAAAATTAAATTTGAGTTGTAAATTAATTTAAATTTATTTTGTAACAACTTAAATTGAATATTTTTCTAAATATTTATTGGAAATTATTACTAAGATGGAAATAATTCATGTTATTTTCATATCCATCTAAGTAAAATTTATAAATATTAAATTAAAATTTATATTTAGAATTTTTCATTCTAAATTGGAAATTTTAAATAAATATATATTTAAAATAAATAAATTAAATAAAGAGAATCAAAGAAAATACAACTCACTTTAAATAATGAGCTTGATTATTATTAAGATATTCGATCTCCATTGTTGGTCTTACAAAAGTTAAATGTTTTCAATATAACCTCGAGACGCTAGACTTCGTCCCCCTATGGATGGTTATTTGTTGAACGCATTTAACACCGTAAGATTTCATTTGATAAGTGTTTTGTGAGTTTTCGTCTCTATTTAGACAGTCCCCTACGGTGACTACTTAGAGATAAACTCATAAAACATGAAACAATGGTGGAAGCTCATAAAATGAGAATAACGTTGACTCTCGCCTACCGGGACAACGTTGGATTCTTATTTTGATCGAATAAAAGGTTGCTAGAATGGTTTCTATTTTAGATGAGCTGACAAATCTATTCAATAAATGATACTTTGACTCTCGCCTACCGGGACACTGTATCAGTTTGTTGAAAACCTTGGAAATTATTTAGGATTGTAAGTTTTAGTATTTTCACTTGTCATTCCTACTTGCTATATGTTTATAATTTCTGAATTGTGTATGAATTTATATTGAACCATGTTATTTTCTGTTATTAAGTTGTAGTTTAATTTCGAATCTTCATTGTTGGTCTAACTTGGCTTGTTTATCTAATGAGATAAATCTCTAGTGGATTTTCACCATTAGACATACATAATAGTGTTAGATCTCGAAAGATAAATATTGTATATGCGACATCTAGCTGTTCATCAATTGATGACACCTTAGACTAGTATTTTTACGATATGAAACAAGAAGATTGTATAAATAAGATTACTTTGACTTTCGCTAATCGAAGCATCGTTGGATTCTTATTTTAAACGAAATTATCCTAATTCCTCTTACCTTATTCATTTCGAATTAGCTTTAAAAACATATCATTGGATGAATGGTCTATAAATCATTTCATGTCATTTTATATGACGCATATGATTATAATCCCGAAATTCTATTCCCAATTGATATAAATCCTCAATCTTAGAAATCTCCTACTTGTATGGGCAAATCTGACTTAGAGTTTAAATAGTAGTGGTGGTCCAAGAAAGAATTACTCATTATATTTGGTATAAATCTAAGTCTTTGACTTTAATTTCAGATTCCAAATAGAAATTTTCTTATATTTCTAATTCCAAAATACAATACAGTTACACTTTCTCAAGTGTTTAATATCCATCTTCTATTAATGGATTAAAACTGTATGGAATATGAGTTAGGTATTCTGTGACCAGGATCCACTTGCACTATTCTAAGAATTCTTTGATGTAACTAAACCTAAATCATCAAAAGACTCAACCACATTTTTTTTTAATCTATGGCATTTGTATCTTGTTCATAGTGGATTTGACAAGATCAATCTCTGCAAAGAGTTAATATGCCTATATCCACTGAAAGTAGTTCATCTCATTCGCAGATGGATGTACATTCAGGGGTGGATGTGAGTTTTTCGTTGTATTCTTAAAACGATCACTCTAGATTATACCTTATGCAAAGAAATTTGAAATGTTTGAAAAATTTCATTAATTTCTAGCAATGGTTAAACCCATTAAGGTAAGTGGTTAAAGATCTTGCGAACTGATAGGGGTGGAGAAATAGTTAGTAGATATGCAGTTCAAAGATCATTAAATTGATTTTTGAATTATATCCAAACTTACCTCCCCAGAAATTTCGAGTTGAATGTTGATGATTAGTTACTAGTCGTTGCCTAATTCCTTCTATGGTAATACAATTTCAGAATGATGTAATGGTTGTATACTTAATGTAAATTATTACTAGATTCATGGATGACCTAATCAAAATCTTAAGAAAAGCTAGAACTGTTAACCATGGTTTGTTATCTGTTCTAAGTGATTAGGGGTGGACCATCCCATTGTCAATAGATAAGAAAGTGTTTGTTCAAACAAATACTACTTTTCTAAGATAATGACTAAGTCTGAAAAGAAGTAGCAAATAAAGGAGATATTTTTCTTGATTCCAAAAGTGTTCTATCATCTTATATAACATATGATGATCCCACTGCCTCTGTTGTCTTGTCACAACCGAAGAGATCAATACCATTTAGTTTTCTTCGACATAATTCACGGTACCTTGTCGTAGTGGGAGAGTTTCTAGGAACTCACCTTCTTATGACTTGGGAGACACTAGTGATTAAAATCGATTGTGAGTTTAAACAAGTAATGGATTGTCAAGATAAGAAACTAAGAAGAAAGCCAATAGAACTATGGTTTAATCCATTCACATGGAATAACCTAAAGTTTTCTATTACAAGGACATAAAAGGAAATTTTCGTTTATAAGTCCATTCAATAGACTTAACAAAACTTCATGTTCCTAGTATTATAGGTTTGAGTTTATCTAAACCTATGGCTTGTGGTATACCTAGCAATTACTTACTCTAATGCAAGCAACTTATTTTTGTAAGATGCTGAAGCATTTTCTTTCTAATGGCAAACTATAGAAGCTTCACAACTTCTTAAGCATAGATTTTATCTATGGAAAAGTCTCAACTATTCCAGAAAAGATAAAGCCATGAAAGAATTTCTTAAATCAACAGTGAGAGGTCTTAGATATGCTTTTGTATGCCTTAGACCAGACACCTACTGTTGAGTGGGAGTAATGAGTAGGTATCAGATTAATCCAGGAGAAGAACATTGGAAGACAATCAAGTAAATCTTAAGATAAAGAAGAGGAACTATATGTTAGTCTATAAGGGTGTGTTTAAAACTCTTAGACTACACCATATCAGATTTCAAAATTTGCCTTTGTGCTAGTAAATCTTTCTGATAAGATGGTGGTTACTCTGGGGGTGGAATAGTGATTTTGGAGAAGTGTAAAAACCTATCTGAATTCTCTAGGTCTACCAGATAGGGACTGAATGTTAAAGCTGCAGGAAAGGTACTTATTCAGTCTAAGGAAAGTTCTATACATCTTTGGCACCATTCCAAATTGCCTTAAACTACTAGTGTTAATTTCCTGATTAACCAAAAGTAGTTGCCAAAGGTATAGAATCCAGTATCCCAAGAGAGTAGACATATAGAGAGGAATTTCACATTATCAATGATTTTGTGATTAAAGGAAGAGTAATGGTGGAGAAAAGGTTGTGGTTAATTCAACCTTTCAGATCCTATTACGAGGAGTTTACTACTACTACACTTGATTTGTATATCAAGGTGTTGAGATTATTTGAAACGCACTTTTTGTTTTATATTAGTGCAAGTGGGAGTTTGTAGGGTTTTATGCCCTAAATAAAACTCATTTCAATATAATCAGATTTACTTATTAATATAGATCAGAAATAACATTTAATGTTGCATGGTTCACATGATTTATTTCATGATTATATGTACATAATGTATAAATTCATCTGAAACCCTTTTCACATACTTGATCATGTTTATTGTGCCGTCAACACATTGGAAAGTAAACATGACTATGTGAATAAAGTTTCCTAGATTTATCAGACATAGGGTTTTACTGATATGATAATCTACAACAGAGTTTACTTGCATTTGGAGAAGTGCTATGTTCTTTCCAGAGCATTGGTTAAAGTAAAGCTCAGGTTGGATGCATGGAGTATGCATCGGAAGGGACCGATATTGAACTTTGACTTAGATTTATTAAACTTACCGTAATATCTATTCAAGTCAATATCACCTAGTTGATCCTAGATCAAATGTTCTTAATCCTGTTATGATTAGGCTCAATCTTGAAAGGCTATTCGTGTTCTTTGATTTGTTAGTTAAGCCTACTTTTAGGTCAGGGTGATACGTATATTTTGGGAACACAGTAGTGCAATTGAGTGGGAGCGCGATCATGAACATGGAATCTATAGCTTCTATCTGGCGAATAGTAAGCAAAGGATGATCTCCTTCGAGCTTGACCAAACGAACATAAATGGTGGAGTACTCATTTCATATAAGCTGAAATATCATTTATACGGGGTCAAGTGTTTTAAGGAATAAATACATTGTAGGGTGTAACGGTAATTTAATCCCTTTACAGTGTAGATCATTCATATAGAGGATCATTGATCACATTAGGATTATAACAATGAATAACTAATGATGTGTCTATATGGTGGAACATATAGAGCATTCTATATACTGAGAGTGCAATTCTAAGTTCTATGCGTGGATTCAACGAAGAATTAATAAGTCAGTGAATTTTAGTCCTAAATTCTTGATCTACTTATTGGAAGCTCGGTTATATAGACCCATGGTCCCCCCACTAGTTGAGATAATATTGCTTGTAAGACTCATGTAATTGGTTTTGATTAATCAATTATAATTCTCAAATTAGACTATGTCTTTTTGTGAATTTTTCACTAAGTAAGGGTGAAATTGTAAAGAAAGAGTTTTAGGGGCATATTTATTAATTATGATGCTTTGTATGGTTCAATTAATAAATATGATAAATGACAATATTATTTAATAATTATTTATAGTTATTAAATAGTTAGAATTGGCATTTAAATGGTTGAATTAGAAAATTGGCGTTTTTGAAAAAATCAGATGCAGAAAAGATAAAACTGCAAAATTACAAAAAGTGAGGCCCAAATCCACTTGTATAGGGCCAGCCACTTTTGTAGGAAATTTAAACTGATTTTTTCATTGTTTTAATGCCAAATAATTCAAACCTAACCCTAGTGGAATGCTATAAATAGATAGTGAAGGCTTCTGGAAAAACACACTTAAATTTTCTATTTTTCCTTCAGAGAAAAACCTGAGCCTTTCTCTCTCCCTATCTTTAGCTGCCACTTCTTCTTTCTCTTCCCTCTTGAATTTCGAGATTCTTAGTGTAAGAGTAGTGCCCACACACAGCAAGTGATACCTCAATCATAGTGAGGAAGATCGTGAAGAAAGACTTTCAGCAAGAAGGAGTTTCAGCATCAAAGATTCAGAGAAAGAGATCCAGGTTCAGATATTGATAATGCTCTGCTACAGAAAGGAATCAAGGGCTAGATATCTGAACGGAAGGAGTCATATTATTCCGCTGCACCCAATGTAAGGTTTCTTAAACTTTATATGTGTTTAATTTATCGTTTTAGAAGTTCTTATTTAGGATGTTAATAAACATACTTGTGAGTAGATCTAAGATCCTGGTAAAATAAAATTCCAACAATATCTTCCCACTTCCATTCTGGTAGGGTTAGAGGCTACAACAACCCTGCTGGTCTCTGATGTTCAGCCTTAATCTGCTGACAAGTGAGGCATCTCGATACGAATTCTACCAAATTCTTCTTCATACCGCTCCACCAGAAGTACGGTTTAAGATCTTGGTACATCTTAGTGGTGCCGGGATGCAGAGAATACGGGGTAGAATGAGCCTCCTCCAAGATCTCATTCCTGAGTTCCACACTATTCGAAACACAAACCCTAGCTTTATACAGGAGCATCCCGTTGTCTGACACTGAAAAGTCCTTGGCTTGACCAGCCAAAACCTCATCTCTGATCTCCATTAACTCTGGATCCGTCATCTAAGCGGCCTTAATTCTTTCCAACAGATCAGATTGCAGCGTTAAGTTGTGAAGCTGACCTACCACAAACTCAATGCTGGATCTAACCATATCCTCTGCTAGCTGAGGAGAAATCTGAACCCTGCTAGCTACCTGCCCGGGACCCTTTCTGCTCAGGGCATCGGCCACTACATTGGCCTTCCCAGGGTGATAAAGAATCTCGCAGTCATAATCTTTCACTAATTCCATCCAACGTCTCTGTCTCATGTTCAAATCTTTCTGAGTAAAGAAATACTTGAGACTTTTATGGTCGGTATAGATTTCACACCTTTCTCCGTAAAGGTAATGCCGCCAAATCTTCAAAGCAAAAACCACCGCGGCCAACTCTAGATCATGAGTCGGGTATCGCTGTTCATAATCCTTTAGCTGACGGGAAGCATAAGCGATAACCCGATCAGCTTGCATCAAGACACACCCCAAACCCTGTCTGGATGCATCGCAATAAACAACAAATTTCTCGTTGTCTGAAGGCAAAGCTAGCACTGGAGCGGTAATCAACCTTTGTTTCAGCTCCTGAAAACTAGCTTCGCACTTGTCTGACAAGACAAACCGCTGATTCTTCTTTGTAAGTTCGGTTAGGCGCATTGAAATTTTTGAAAACCCTTCCACGAACCTCCGATAATACCCAGCTAAACCCAAGAAGCTTCTGATCTCTGTCACTGTCTTCGGTCTCGGCCAGTCCCTGACGGATTCGATCTTCCCGGGATCGACCTTGATCCCATCTTTGCTCACAATGTGCCCTAGGAAGGACACCTGAGATAGCCAAAATTCGAATTTCTTGAACTTGGCATAAAGCTTGTGTTCCCGAAGCCGTTGTAGTACCATCTGAAGATGTAACTCATGCTCCTCTTCTGATTGAGAGTACACGAGGATGTCGTCGATAAACACAATCACACAAATATCGAGGAAATCCTTGAATACTCTATTCATCAAGTCCATGAATGCTGCAGGAGCATTGGTTAGTCCGAACGACATAACCAGGAATTCATAATGTCCATACCTAGTGCGGAAAGCCGTCTTCGGAATGTCCTCCTCTCGGATTCTCAACTGATGATAACCCGAACGGAGATCAATCTTAGAAAAGACCGTGTTCCCCTGAAGCTGATCGAACAAATCATCGATCCTAGGTAATGGATATTTATTCTTCACTGTCAGCTTGTTCAATTCTCTGTAATCGATGCACATCCTCATAGTTCCATCTTTCTTCTTGACGAATAAAACTGGGGCTCCCCAGGGTGACACACTAGGCCGGATAAACCCTATGTCAAGCAACCCTTTGAGCTGAATCTTTAACTCCTTAAGTTCAGCTGGAGCCATTCTATATGGAGCCTTGGAAATCGGTTCCACCCCTGGTGCCAAATCTATCACGAAGTCAATCTCCCGCTGAGGTGGTAACCTTGGAAGTTCTTCGGGAAAAACTTCTAAAAATTCCCGAACTACCCTGATGTCCTCTGGCCAAATGGTATCTGGCCGAGTGGTGTCCACTACCACGGCCAGAAACCCTAAGCATCCACCATGCAATAATACTCTAGCTGACATGGCCGAAATCACGGGGATACGAGATCCCCGAACTGAACCAACAAACACGAGTGGTTCTTCACTTTCCGGTTGGAAGATCACCATCTTCCTTTTGCAATCAATACTCGCCGAATATTTAGATAGGAAATCCATTCTTAAAATAATATCGAACTCTACTAAGCTCATCTCTATTAAGTCAGCACTTAACTCTCTACCATCTATTCTGATCGGCATAGACGTAATCCACCTTTTGGAGATAACTAACTCTCTGCCAGGTAATAGGGTTCCAAACCCTGATTCATATCTATCATACGGTCTATCCAATTTACTAAAGACTCTGGCTGCCACATAAGAATGTGTAGCCCCAGAATCAAACAGTACTGAGTAAAGCGAGTTATTAACAGAAAGCTGACCTGTTACTACTGATGGGCTGGCATCTGCATCTGCCTGAGTGATGGCGAACACCCTAGCTGGAGTGGCTATCGCCGGAGCCCTCGATGCCTCTGAGCGGAGCTAGGGACAATCCCTCTTGAAGTGTCCGGGCATGCCACAGTGAAAGCATCTCTGACCTTTGCATTCACCCCGATGGTCCCTTTTGCAGCTGGGGCACTCGGGATAGGAAAAACCGGGTCTCTGCACCACTAGAACGACTACCTCTATTCTGGTTCCCCCGGAACCTCTTGTTCTGACTCGAGCCTCCGGATGCAGTGGATGCGCTCCTCTTCTGGTCCATGGCTGAACCACTACTCCCCCTGCTAAAGCCTGATGCAGGAGGGGTAGGAGCCCCGCCACTCGCCGGAGTACTGGCCGACTCCGACATACACCTAACTGCGCCCTCAGCTCGCAGTGCCTTCTCCACCATCTCAGCATAGGTGGTCTTGTCGTCGGTGGTGATCATCAAATCATGTTTAATCTTCGCATTTAACCCGTCCAGGTACTTCTCTTTCTTACTGAAGTCGGTTGGCACTATTCCCGAGGCTAACCTCGCCAACCGGTCAAACTGAGTAGTATACTCGGTCACGCTCATATTTTCACGCTGGGTCAGGTGAGCGAACTCTTTCCTCTTGGCGCTTCTAACCGCCTCATTATAATACTTGGCGTTGAAGAGTTCCTAGAACCTTTCCCAGGTCATAGTAGTGACGTCATGGATCTGAGACACCATGTCCCACCAGACCAGAGCGTCTTCCTGGAACTGGAAAGTGGCACACACTACTCTGTCGTTCCCGGTGACACCCATAAAGTTCAGGATTTTAGGGATCACCGTTAGCCACTATTCGGTCTTCATTACATCTGGTCCTCCCAGAAAGACCGGAGGTGCTTGCTTCCGGAACCGTTCATACAAAGGTTCCAATCTGTTGGCCGTCACAACTACTTCGGCCTGAGCAGCAGCGGCGGGTGCCACTGGAACTACTGGCACAGGCACTGCAGGAGCACCCTGCTGCCTCAACCTCTAAATCTCTAAGTCTTGTTCCTCTATCCGGGCTTGCATTTCAGCAAACCTAACTTCCCAATTCTGGGCTCCCTAATCGGCTTGGGGAGCCTGGGCAGCCTATGGTGGGTTCTCATCACCCCGACCACGAGCCCTGCCCCTGGGACCTCTACCTCGGCCCCTAGCTGGCGGGGGAAACTGAGCTCCCTGACCTTGATTCGACCCCACTGAATTGCCCTGCCTCCTGGTAGTCCGCCTGGCGTCCATCTAGTCAGAACCGCCTGCGAAACCAAGAGTTAGCATATCAGGTCGTATTCAAGGAGAGCTTACTAATGTCGCTTAATTTGGAAATTAAAAACGAAACATGCGCCAATTCTACTATCAGGCTACTAACATGCTTCCTATTATGCTTTTCTTATTCATAACATAAATAAATAAACTACTAAAGCAATAAAGGCTTACTGAACTGTGGAACGAGCTAACTGCTGATGATGATTGTACATGTCGTGACGATCTTCGGAAGACAACCAGGCGGCTCTGATACCAAATTGTAATACCCTAACTAGCATAGGCGTATTACGTGATTTTTAAACATACTGTGCAGCTCGTTGCTAATCAACGAGGTTTATGGAAAACGTGATTAATTAAAATTTTTGATTTATAATTAAACTTGTAAAATATTTATACAAAAGACTCGAGAACCTGATTACAAAATCATTTACAAAAGTTTACTGTTTATACAAAATACTTGTCGCCTAGCGACTAATTACAAAAATAGCCTCGCTGTCCCGATGATCGTACGCTCCAGGCCTAACCGCCCCGACATGTACAATCTTCATAGGCTCGTTCACGGTCCATTAGCTTTAGCCTTGCCTTTACCTACACATAAACATAGCACTCTGAGTCGACAGACTCAGTAAGAAAAGCATAATAATACTCATACATAAATCCCGGTCATGGTCAGACGCCCATACCCCTGACCATAACCCAAACTGCCGTGTCCAACACGATACTGAGTCCCCCTAACTGTTGTGTCCAACACGGTACTGAGTTCTGAACATTCATAGGGACAGTACTATCGACAAGTAACAGCCTGATCGGTCGAACCGGTCATACTCCGGCTGCTGGTCATACTCCAGCCTGTACCGACGTGTTACAGTATCAGCCAAATCGGTCGAACCAGTCATACTCTGGCTGCTGGTCATACTCCAGCCTGTACCGACGTGATACGTCAAATAGTACGGAACCACCAACCTAAGTATCAGCCTAATCGGTCGAACCGGTCATACTCCGGCTGCTGGTCATACTCCAGCCTGTACCGACGTGACACAGTTGGATGGTTCGAAGCCAACATACATAACTAATGTAATCTAACAGGCTTACTACATGCACGCTAAACATGTAATCTACATATGCATATTGTTATACTAATCTTACCTGGATTCCGAATGCAGGTGTGCCGGTCAACCTGAGTGGAACTATCTGCGCGGCGAATTGCAGGCTCCTAAACCATAAAAATCACAACACTATAAGTGATACGCTAAATCACTTCCAGGGGACTTAAACTAGGAACTAAAAGTTACCCTATCGATAAAAAGCATGGCAATACCCCAAAAAAACATAAAAACGAGGAAAACTAGGGTTTCTGAAAAATTCCCCAACCGGTAGACCGGTTCAACAACCGGAATTCCAGTTCTGAGAATTCCTAGACCCTCATCCAGAATTCCGGTTGCACAACCGGAATTCCGGTTCCTCACAGGAATCACTCAAAAATTCACACATTGCACAAATCCAATCCAAACAATACCAAAACTTCCAGACCTGCTATTTAGACCCTAAGGAACAATTCTAAAGCATAAAAATCAAGCTTCATGCAACCAAACCAAAACCACCATTAAAGCATCAAGCTTTGAGTTCTAAACTCAAACTTGATCAAACCCCACTAACATGCATTCAATTCAGCCCAAATCAACTTAATCATGCATAAAATAACCTCAGAAAACAAAAGCAACCATCTACAGCAAGCAATTAACAGATTCAACACATTTCTTTGAAAATCATAATTTTGAGCTAAAAACTTCAAATCTTGAATCAAAGCACATACCATGCATTAACTAGCTCTACTCTACTCAGAATAACAAGATTAATTCTCTGAAAATAACAACAAATCACAGCAGCAAGAACATAACAAAATCAAGCATGCATTATCATAAAATTCTTCAAAATTTCCAAGAAACAAGAAAAGGAGCTAGAGCAAGGTTTACCTCTACTAGAATTACTTTGATCTTGCTAAAAACCACTTGAATCAACCAAGAAAACCCAGCCCTAGCAGCTCCCAAGCTTGGCCGAAAAGAGAGAGAGAGAGAGAGAGAGAGAGAGAGAGAGAGAGAGCTTTGGAAAATTCTATTTTTCTAATTTTTGAATTTTTTTGAATAAATGAAAAAAACATGCAAAGTCATACCCTTTATTTCAGCCAACACTTAAAGAAATAAACATATAATTCAACTAAATAAAGTCCACTAAAGGACAAACTATCATTGGGGCAAAAAGACCATTTTGCCCCTCCACACTAAAATAACATAAATAACACTAAAGGGGTATTTTTGGGAAATTCTAAATTCCCGGCCATTCCCGACATTCCCAATGTCTAATAAACCGTCCCAAACTACTAACATACTAAGTTGTGATTTTACTGAGCCAAACACCGAGTTCCAAAATACCGGGCACCGGAAATGCAAAATTATGAAAACTACTAAATGACATAAGATGCATCTCTGAATTCAATAATAACAGTATAATAATTATTTAAATAGCTATAAATAATCTTCATAATTAAACGTGATTAACTGCTAATTTCTAAATTAAACTAAGCGGTCTTTACACTGTCCATCAGTCTGAGGATGGAAAGTTGTACTGAATTTCAGTTTAGTACCCATAGCCCGTTGCAAACTCTGCCAGAATTTTGAAGTAAACTTCAGATCTCTTTCCAAAACTATGGACTTTTGAACACCATCAAGTCTTACTATTTCTTTGACGTACAAATCGACATACTGATCCACTGAAAAAGTTGTTTTAACAGGTAGAAAATGTGTAGACTTTGTGAATCGATCTACCACAACCCAAATAGAATCAAACAAACCCGTTATTCTAGGTAACCTAACCACAAAGTGCATCGTGATATCTTCCCACTTCGACTCAGGTAGGGTTAAAGGCTGCAACAACCCTGCCGATCTCTGATGTTCAGCCTTGATTTGCTGACATGTTAGGCATCTCGATACAAATTCTACCACATTCTTCTTCATTTTGCTCCACCAGAAGTAAGGTTTAAGATCTTGATACATCTTGGTGGTCCCGGGATGCAAGGAATATGGAGTGGTATGAGCCTCTTCGAGAATTGCAGCGTCAAGTTATGAAGTTTTCCTACAACAAACTGGATGCCAGATCTAACCATGTCCTCTACTAACTGAGATGAAATCTGAACAATACTAGTTACCTTCCCGGGACCCTTCCTGCTCAGGGCATCGGCCACTACATTGGCCTTCCCAGGATGGTAAAGGATTTCACAATCGTAATCCTTAACCAACTCCAACCAATGCCTATGTGTCATATTCAAATCTTTCTAAGTCAAGAAGTATTTGAGACTTTTATGGTCAGTATAAATTTCACATCTCTCTCCGTAAAGATAATGCCGCCAAATCTTCAAAGCATATACTACCGCGGCAAGTTCTAGGTCATGAGTCGGGAACCGCTGGTCATACTCTGTCAACTGACGAGAGGCATAGGCAATAACCCGATCAGCCTGCATCAGTACACACCCTAGACCCTGTCTAGATGTATCACAATACACTATGAATTTTTCCTTATCAAAAGGTAGGGCTAACACTGGAGCTATAATTAATCTCTGCTTTAGCTCCTAGAAGCTAGCCTCACACTTATCTGTCCATACGAAACGCTGATTCTTTTTAGTAAGCTCGGTTAAGGGTGTTGAAATTTTAGAGAAGCCTTCTACAAACCGACGATAATATCCAGCCAGTCCCAAGAAGCTTCTAACTTCAGTCACTATTTTTGGTCTTGGCCAATCCCTGACGGATTCTATCTTTCCAGGATCCACCTTGATCACATCTTTGCTAACAATGTGTCCAAGAAAGGACACCTGAGACAGCAAAAATTCACACTTCTTGAATTTGGTGTATAACTTATTTTCTCGAAGCCGTTGCAGAACCACAGGATGTCATCGATAAACATAATAACACAGATATCGAGGAAATCCTTGAATACCCTATTCATCATATCCATGAAAGCTGCGGGAGCATTGGTTAGTCCAAACAACATAACCAGAAATTCGTAATGTCCATACCTAGTACGGAAAGCCGTCTTTGGGATTTCCTCCTATCGGATTCTCAACTAATGATAACCTGATCGGATATCAATATTTTAAAAGACCGTCTTCCCCTAAAGTTGATCAAAAAGATCATCGATCCTAGGGAAAGGATATTTATTCTTGATTGTTAGCTTATTCAATTCCCGGTAGTCAATGCACATCCGGAAGGACCCGTCTTTCTTCTTGACAAACAGTACCGGAGCTCCCTAGGTGACACACTAGGCCGAGAAAACCCTATGTCAAGAAACCCTTGGAGTTGAATTTTTAATTCTTAAAGTTCTGCTGGAGCCATTCTGTAAGGGGCCTTAAAACCGGTTCTGCTCCAGGTGCCAAATCAATAACAAAATCAATTTCTCTCTGAGGTGGTAAACCCGAAAGTTCATCAGGAAAAACATCTAGAAATTCCCGAACCACCTTGATGTCTTCTGGCTGAACAAAGTCATGCTGAGTGGTATCTAATACCACGACTAAAAATCCTAGACATCCATCTCGTAACAATTCTTTAGCTGTTAGTACCGAAATTACTGGGATCCGAGATCCCCGAACCGATCTGACAAAAACAAAAGGTTCTTCACCTTCTGGTTGGAAAATTACCATCTTCCTCTTACAATCAATACTGGCTGAGTACTTGGACAAGAAATCCATTCTCAGTATAATATCAAAATCTGCTAAACTCATTTTCATTAAGTTAGCACTCAACTCCCTATCCTCGATTGTGATCGGCATATACCTAATCCACCTTTTGGAGATAGCTAACTCTCCGCCAGGTAGTAGGGTTCCAAACCCTGATTCATAATTATCATGCTGTCTATCAAATTTACTAAAAATTTTGGCTACCACAGAGGAATGAGTTGCCCCAGAGTCAAACTACACAGAGAAATAAGAGTTATTGACCGAGAGCTGACCTGGTACCACTAAAGGGCTGGCTTCTACGTCAGCCTTAGTTATCGCGAACACCCTTGCTGGAGTGGGTTTTGATGCAGTCTTATGTGCTTCAGTCTAGAGTTGGGGACAATCCCTTTTATAATGCCCTGGCATACCGAACTAAAAACATCCCTACCCTCTGCACTCCCCCAGATGGTGCTTTTTAAAACTAGGGAACTCTGGGTAAGTGTATCGAGTCTCAGAGCTACCTTGTCCACTACCTCGACCCTGGTTCCCTCAGAACCTCTTGTTCTGACCTAAGCCACTGGATGCAGTAGGTGCCTTTCTTTTCTGATCAGTGGCCGAGCCACTACCTCCCCTACTAAAACTTGATGTAGGAAGAGTAGGAGCCCCGCCAACAACCGGAGTCTCTCGAGATTCTAAGGTGCACTTCACTACACCCTCAGCTCGCAATGCCTTATCAACCATATTAGCGTAGGTGGTGTTGTCATCGTTAGTAATCATTAGGTCATGTCTGATTTTTGCATTTAACCCGTCCAGGTACTTCTCTTTCTTACTGAAATCGGTTTGCACGATTCTCGAGGCCAACCTTGCGAAGCGATCAAACTGAGTCGTGTATTTAGTAACACTCATGTTTTCTTTCTGAGTCAGCAGAGTAAATTCTTTTCTTTTGGCACTTTTGACCGCCTCATTATAGTACTTGGCATTGAACAGCTCCTGGAATTTCTCCCAAGTCATTGTGGTAACATCATGAATCATGGACACCATGTCCCACCAAACCAAAGCATCTTCTTGAAATTGGAAAGTGGCACATGCCACCCTATCATTACTAGTGACACCGATAAAGTTCAAGATCCTGATGATCACAGTTAGCCATTGCTTGACTTTCATGACATCGAGACCTCCCAGGAAAACTAGAGGTGCCTGCTTACGGAACCTTTCATACAAGGGTTCCATCCGATTCATTGCAACAACAGGTTCGGCCTGCATAGCAGGGGCAGGGGCTACTGGAATTTCTGGAGCAGGGTTTGCAGGAGCACCCTGCTGTCTTAATCGCCGAATCTCTTCATCTTCTTTATTGATTCTGGCTTGCATTTCTACAAACCTATTTTCCCATTCATGGGCAGCTTGGGCAGCTTGTTGCGGGTTACATCACCCCGACCACGTGCCCTACCCCTGGGACCTCTACCTCGGCCTCAGATATTAAGGGGAATCTGAGCTCCCTGACCACCACTTGATCCAATCGAATGGACCTGGCTCCTGGTGTTTCGCCTAGCATCCATACTAATTAGAACAGCCTACGCAACCAAGAGCTAGTCTGGTCAGATCGTTATCAAAGAAAAACTTACTAATGCCGCTTATTTGGAAATTAAAAACATCCACCTATTCTACTATCAGGCTACTAACATGCTTCCTAACAGGCTTTTCTTAAATCATACTATTTAAATAAACTACTAAAGCAATTCAAGCTTACTGAACCGTGGAACGAGCTGACTGCTGATGATGATTATACATGTTGTGACGATCTTCGGAAGACAACCTGGCGGCTTTGATACCAAATTGTAACTGTTGGAATTATTTTACCAGGATCTTAGATCTACTCACAAGTATGTTTATTAACATCCTAAATATGAACTTTCTAAAACGATAAAATAAACACATATAAAGTTTAAGAAACCTTACATTGGGTGCAGCGGAATATAATGACTCCTTCCGTTCAGATATCTAGCCCTTGATTCCTTTCTGTAGCAGAGCATTATCAATATCTGAACCTGGATCTCTTTCTCTGAATCCTTGATGCTGAATCTCCTTTGTTGATGATCTTTCTTCACGATCTTCCTCACTATGATTGAGGTACCACTTGATGTGTGTGGGCACTACTCTAATCACTAAGGATTTCGAAATTCTAAGGAAGAAGAGAGAGAGTGGTCAGCTAAAGATAGGGAGAGAGAAGGCTCAGTTTTTTTCTGATTCAGAAAGTCTGAAGAAAAAAAAGTGTGTTTTCCTGAAGCCTTCACTATCTATTTATAGCATTCCACTAGGGTTAGATTTGAATTATATGGCATTAAAATAATGAAAAAATCAATTTAAAATGCTACAATAGGTGGCCGGCCATGCCTTTAATGGATTGGGCCTTGGGCTTTGCAATTTTGCAATTTTAACACCTTTTGTATCTGATTTTCTCAAAAATGCCAATTTCCTAATTCAAACATTTAAATGTCAATTCTAACTATTTAATAACTATAAATAATTATTAAATAATATTGTCATTTATCATATTTATTAATTGAACCATACAAAGTATCATAATTAACAAATATGCCCCTATAAACTCTTTCTTTACAATTTCGCCCTTACTTAGTGAAAATTTCACAAATAGACATAGTCTAATTCGTGAATTATAATTGATTAATCAAAACTAATTATATGAGTCTTACAAGCAATATTATCTCAACTAGTGGGGGGACCATGGGTCTATATAACCGAGCTTCCAATAAGTAGATCAAGAATTTAGCACTAAAATTCACTAACTTATTAATTCTTCGTTGAATCCACGCATAGAACTTAGAATTGCACTCTCAGTATATAGAATGCTCTATATGTTCCACCATATAGACACATCATTAGTTATCCATTGTTATAATCCTAATGTGATCAATGATCCTCTATATGAATGATCTACACTGTAAAGGGATTAAATTACCGTTACACCCTACAATGTATTTATTCCTTAAAACACTTGACCCCGTATAAATGATATTTCAGCTTATGTGAAATGAGTACTCCACCATTTATGTTCGTTTGGTCAAGCTCGAAGGAGATCATCCTTTGCTTACTGTTCGCCAGATAGAAGCTATAGATTCCATGTTTATGATAGCGCTCCCACTCAATTGCACTACCGTGTTCCCAAAAAGTACGTATCACCCTGACCAAAAGGTAGGCTTAACTAACAATTCAAGGAACACGAATAGCCTTTAAGGATTGAGCCTAATCATAACAGGATTAAGATCATTTGATCTAGGATCAACTAGGCGATATTGACTTGAATAGATTTTACGGTAAATTTAATTAAATCTAAGTCAAAGTTCAATATCGGTCCCTTCCGATGCATACTCCATGCATCCAACCTGAGCTTTACTTTAACCAATGCTCTGGAAAGAACATAGCACTTCTCCAAATGCAAGTAAACTCTTGTTGTAGATTATCATATCAGTAAAACCCTGTGTCTGATAAATCTAGGAAACTTTATTCACATAGTCATGTTTACTTTCCAATGTGTTGACGGCACAATAAACAGGATCAAGTATGTGAAAAGGATTTCAGATGAATTTATACATTATGTACATATAATCATGAAATAAATCATGTGAACCATGCAACATTAAATGTTATTTCTGATCTATATTAATAAGTAAATCTGATTATACTGAAATGAGTTTTATTTAGGGCATAAAACCCAACAAACTCCCACTTGCACTAATATAAAACAAAAAGTGCGTTTCAAATAATCTCAACACCTTGATATACAAATCAAGTGTAGTAGTAGTAAACTCCTCGTAATAGGATCTGAAAGGTTGAATTAACCATAACCTTTTCTCCACCATTACTCTTCCTTAATCACAAAATCATTGATAACGTGAAATTCCTCTCTATATGTTTACTCTCTTGGGATACTGGATTCTATACCTTTGGCAACTACTTTTGGTTAATCAGGAAATTAACACTAGTAGTTTAAGGCAATTTGGAATGGTGCCAAAGATGTATAGAACTTTCCTTAGACTGGATAAGTACCTTTCCTGCAGCTTTAACATTCAGTCCCTCTCTGGTAGACCTAGAGACTTTAGATAGGTTTTTACACTTCTCCAAAATCACTATTCAACCCCCAGAGTAACCACCATCTTATCAGAAATATTTTCTAGCACAAACGCAAATTTCGAAATCTGATATGGTGTAGTCTAAGAGTTTTAAACACACCCTTATAGACTAACATATAGTTCCTCTTCTTAATCTTAAAATTTACTTTATTGTCTTCCAATGTTCTTCTCCTGGATTAATCTGATACCTACTCATTACTCCCACTCAACAGCAGGTGTCTGGTCTAAGGCATACAAAAGCATATCTAAGACCTCTCACTGTTGATATAAGAAATTCTTTCATGGCTTTATCTTTTCTGGAATAGTTGAGACTTTTCCTTAGATAAATAAAATCTATGTCTAAGAAGTTGTGAAGCTTCTATAGATTGCCATTAGAAAGAAAATGCTTCAGCATCTTACTAAAGTAAGTTGCTGGCATTAGAGTAAGTAATTACCAGGTATACCACAAGCCATAGGTTTAGATAAACTCAAACCTATAATACTAGGAACAGGAAGTTTGTTAAGTCCATTGAATAGACTTATAAACGAAAATTTCCTTTTATGTCCTTGTAATAGAAAACTTTAGGTTATTCCATGTGAATGGATTAAACCATAGTTCTATTGGCTTTCTTCTTAGTTTCTTATCTTGACAATCCATTACTTGTTTAAACTTACAATGGATTTTAATCACTAGTGTCTCCCAAGTCATAAGAAGGTGAGTTCCTAGAAACTCTCCCACTACGACGAGGTACCGTGAATTATGTCGAAGAAAACTAAATGGTATTAACCTCTTTGGTTGTGACAAGACAACAGAGGCAGTGGGATCATCATATATTATATAAGATGATAGAACACTTTTTGAATCAAGAATTAAATATCTCCTTTATTTGCTACTTGTTTTTCAGACTTAGTCATTTTCTTAGAAAAGTAGTATTTGTTTGAACAAACACTTTCTTATCTATTGACAATGGGATGGTCCACCCCTAATCACTTAGAATAGCTAAGAAACCATGGTTAACAGTTCTAGCTTTTCTTAAGATTTTGATTAGGTCATCCATGAATCTAGTAATGATTTACATTAAGTATACAACCATTACATCATTCTGAAATTGTATTACTATAGAAGGATTTAGGCAACGACTAGTAACTAATCATCAACATGCAACTCGAAATTTCTGGGGAGGTAAGTTTGGATATAATTCAAAAATCAAATTAATGATCTTTGAACCGCATATCAACTAACTATTTCTCCACCCCTATCAGTTCGCAAGATCTTTAATTATTTACCTTAATGGTTTTAACCATTGCTAGAAATTTAAGAAATTTTTCAAACATTTCAAATTTCTTTGCATAAGGTATAATCTAGAGTGATCGTTTTAAGAATACAACGAAAAACTCATATCCACCCCTGAATGTACATCCATCTGCGAATGAGATGAACTACTTTCAGTGGATATAGGCATATTAACTCTTTGCAGAGATTGATCTTGTCAAATCCACTATGAACAAGATACAAATGCCATAGATTAAGAAAATGTGGTAGTGTCTATGATGACATAGGTTTAGTTACATCAAAGAGTTCTTAGAATACTGCAAGTGGATCCTGGTCACAGAATACCTAACTCATATTCCATACAGTTTTAATCCAATAATAGAAGATGGATATTAAATACTTGAGAAAGTGTAACTGTATTGTATTCTGGAATTAGAAATATAATAAAATTTCTGTTTGGATTCTAAAATTAAAGTCAAAGACTTAAATTTATACCAAATATTATGAGTAATTCTATCTTGGACCACCACTACTAATACAAACTCTAAGTCAGATTTGCCCATACAAGTAGGAGATTTCTAAGATTGAGGATTTATATCATTTGGGAATAGAATTTCGGGATTATAATCATAAGCGTCATTTAATTTCTTAAGAGAAAATATAATGACATGAAATGATTTATAGACCATTCATCCAATGATATATTATGGAGCTAATTCGAAATGAATAAGCTAAGAGGAATTAGGATAATTTCGTTTATAAATAAGAATCCAACGATGCTTCGATTAGTGAAAGACAAAGTAATCTTATTTATGTAATCTTCTTGCTTCATATTGTAAAAATACTAGTCTAAGGTGTCATCAATTGATGAACAGCTAGATGTTGCATATACAATATTTATCTTTCGAGATCTTACACTATTATGTATGTCTAATGGTGAAAATCCTTTAGGGATTTATCTCATTAGAAAAACAAACATGTTAGACCAACAATGAAGATTCGAAATTAAACTACAACTTAATAACAGAAAATAACATGGTTCAATATAAATTCATACACAATTCAGAAATTATAAGCATATAGCAAGTAGGAATGACAAGTGAAAATACTAAAACATACAATCCTAAATAATTTCCAAGGTTTTTCAACAAACTGATACAGTGTCCCGTTTAGGCGAGAGTCAAAGTATCATCCATTGAATAGAGTTGTCAGCTCATCTAAAATGTTAAACATTCTAGCAACCTTTTATTCGATCAAGATTGGAATTCAGCGTTGTCCCGTTTAGGCGAGAGTCAAGGCAATCTATCTTATGAGCTTCCACCATTGTTTCATAATTTGCAAGTCAAGTATGGTCGCCACCATTAGGGTGATCTATACCATACAAAACACTTACAAACTACTTATCATGGGAGGTTAAACGGTGAGAAATTGCTAATGAACGTTCCTCCATTAGGGAGGATTACTCACTAAAACAAACGCGGTGTAAAACCCACAATGGAGATCGAATGTCTTAATAATAAAGCTCATTATTTAAAAAAAAAGTTGTATTTTCTTTGATTCTCTTTATTTATTCTATTTATTTTAAATATATATATTTATTTAATTAAAATTTCCAATTTAGAATGAAAACTTCTAAATATAAATTTTAATTTAATATTTATAAATTTTACTTAGATGGATAAAAATAACATGAATTATTTCCATCTTAGTAATAATTTCCAATAAATATTTAGAAAAATATTCAATTTAAGTTGTTACAAAATTAATTTAAATTAATTTACAGCTCAAATTTAATTTTCTATAAATATATATTGCATTTCGAAAAATTAAAGTATATAAGAATACAATTTTCGAAAAATGCATATTAAAATAAAAAATAAATCCTGGAAAAATTATTCTAATTTAATGTTGGCCCAAAATTAATTAATAAAATTAATTTACAACAAAAAATATAATTTTCCTATTTAATTAAATATATAAGAAAAATTTCAAATATTTAAGTATGATGATGAAAATCAACTTAAATATTAATTTTCTATTTAATTAAATACACTAGAAAAATAATTCAAGCAAAAATATCATCTATCTAGATTTTCCTTTGACTAATTAATTCAATTTCTAATAATATACTTTAATTTAATTTATTTTAAATTAATCAATAAATGAAAAAATCATTGATTTAAGTTGATCCAAGAATTAATTAAAATAAATAATTAATTTACAACTTAATCTATTTTTAAAGATAAAATTCGAAATTCTAGCATTTAAGAAATGCAATTTCGAAAATTGATTAATAAAATAAAAAAAATATATTTTGAAAATTATTTAAATTTAGTTGAAAAAATAAATTTCAACTAAAAATAATTTTCTATTTAATTAAATGTCATGAAAAAGAAATATTTAAGTATGATGATAAAAATCAACTTAGATATTTAATTTTCAAATTAATTAAATGTATTAAATTCAAGAAATAAATAATTAAGTGTAGAGAAGGCTTAATTATTAGTCTCTAGTTTAATACTAGGAAAAATATACTTAAAATAAATTGTACCAAAATTAATTATATAAATAATTAATTTCACAATGTATAATATTTTCCTATTTAATATTAGAAATAATAAGTAGTCTAGAAATAACTATCTAGAAAATATCTTATTTGACTAAGTATCTTTTCCACAAAATTTGAAAAAATATCTAATTTAAGTTGTATTAGAAAAAATCTAGAACTTAAATATTTTTCAAATTTAAATTTAATTAAATATCAAAAATTAAGTTGTAACCACTTAATTTGAAAATATTACATTTTAAGTTAATATTCGAAAAGATATTAACTTAAAAATATCTAAAGAATCTTAATAACCAATGCCTAAAATTCCTCAACTTAATTTTGAAATTTTGAATTCAAAAGATATTCAGATTTAAGTTGGTTCGTTGAAGATAACTAAATATCAACTTAAATAGGAATATTTAATGAAAATTTTAAATTAAGTTCCAGAAAGAATCTAGATGGTTATAATTCTATATTTAATTAAATACAAGAAAATACATATAGTTTAGCTTAGAATATAAAATTCCTTAAACTATATTTTTCTTAAATTAATTTCAAAATAAATGAAATTAATTATGTTGCTAATCAATTTTATTAGGTTAAACTAGTTTAATTAACCTAGTACAGTTATTCAAATCAGGCAAATGGGCCTTCACAATTGGGGTGGTTCATGTGAGGGGGTGCTGGGTTCAGTATGTCGTACCCACTTCTATGGCTCCCAACTCTCACACAAGGCCCAAAAGAGAGGAATTTAACCTTAATAAGAACAACTGTTATTAATTGAATAAGCCCAATAGCTAAAAGGGCCTAAATAAATTCTATCAAGAACTATGATAATTTATTTTAGCAACATTAACCTATATGCATCTATAATATAAAATTAAACACATAGGCTCACACAGGCACACTTTGGATGGGTCCTATCATGTTGCTAGGTCATACACAGATGAAAGAAGATTGTAAATATACCTGTTACAAATTATTATCTTGACCAAGGGAGCCATCAGATCATTAGATCTGGCAAAAGGTAACCATAGCTATTTGCAATCAAGTAATAATAGGTTTTGAAAACTTACACATAAGCTAAAACACATACTCCTGCAACAAGGTTAGCTGGATAGTTGGATGTAGGATTTATTTAATTTTAAATTAAATATTTAATTTCGAAAATATTTAATTAAATAATAATAAAAAAAATTTCGAAAAATTAAAAAAAAAATTTGAAAAATTCGAAATTTTAAAAAAAAAATTAATTTAAAATTAAACCTACAATTTTTGAAAAATTAGGTTTCAACCAACCTAAATATCATTTCAAAAATTTGCTAACTACTTTTAAATTTTAAATGTTATTTTATAAATAAAAATTAAATAAAAAATTAGAAAACATAAATAAATATCTTTTTCAAATTTTAAATGTAATTTAAATAAATAAAATAACAAAATTTTAAAAAATTAGCAAAATATCTTATATCTATTTAAAATTACATGATTATAAATATCTTATTTTAAATTTAAATAAGGTCAAAATATCTAAAAAGATTTAAAAAAAAATCTTAAAAGATAAGATATTATTAAAAAAAATATCTTAAAAGATAAGATATTTTTAAAATATCTTAAAAGATATTATAAATATCTTAAAAGATATTATAAATATCTTATAAAATCTGACCTTAAATTTAAAAAAAAATATAATCAAATTTAAAAATAAGATAAATTTTTAAGCAAAAAGATAAATACTAATTCTATTCAAATTCAAATTACACTAATATCTTGAATTAAATTAAAAAAATTTAAATTAATTCAAAATGATAATTAGAATTGAATTAGTAATAGTAATAGTATATATACAAAACCATACAAAAAATTGGAAGTTAATTCCATGAAAAAGTATGAAAAATTGAAGAAAAAAGAAAAAATTCGAAACTGTACGGACAGTTCTCATGATCGCGGAAAATATCAAAGACAAATTTCGATTGTGTCAAATCTTCAAAAAATCATAACTAATTCAAATAAAATCCAAATTGAGTTCTGTAAAAGGCTAACTTGCTTAATTTTTTCCATACTATCCAATAAAAATAATTCCAGAAACGAAATCACAATTATTTTTCACGAAAATTTCACAAACATTAATCAATCATCAAATAACACTCAATACAACATGATACCATCCAAAGAACATACAAACAATCGTTTTAAAGTCCAAATTTCTTGCAAGTAAATCAATTACCATGGCTCTGAGGCCAGTTGTTGGAATTATTTTACCAGGATCTTAGATCTACTCACAAGTATGTTTATTAACATCCTAAATATGAACTTTCTAAAACAATAAAATAAACACATATAAAGTTTAAGAAACCTTACATTGGGTGCAGCGGAATATAATGACTCCTTCCGTTCAGATATCTAGCCCTTGATTCCTTTCTGTAGCAGAGCATTATCAATATCTGAACCTGGATCTCTTTCTCTGAATCCTTGATGCTGAATCTCCTTTGTTGATGATCTTTCTTCACGATCTTCCTCACTATGATTGAGGTATCACTTGATGTGTGTGGGCACTACTCTAATCACTAAGGATTTCGAAATTCTAAGGAAGAAGAGAGAGAGTGGTCAGCTAAAGATAGGGAGAGAGAAGGCTCAGTTTTTTTCTGATTCAGAAAGTCTGAAGAAAAAAAAGTGTGTTTTCCTGAAGCCTTCACTATCTATTTATAGCATTCCACTAGGGTTAGATTTGAATTATATGGCATTAAAATAATGAAAAAATCAATTTAAAATGCTACAATAGGTGGCCGGCCATGCCTTTAATGGATTCGGCCTTGGGCTTTGCAATTTTGCAATTTTAACACCTTTTGTATCTGATTTTCTCAAAAATGCCAATTTCCTAATTCAAACATTTAAATGTCAATTCTAACTATTTAATAACTATAAATAATTATTAAATAATATTGTCATTTATCATATTTATTAATTGAACCATACAAAGTATCATAATTAACAAATATGCCCCTATAAACTCTTTCTTTACAATTTCGCCCTTACTTAGTGAAAATTTCACAAATAGACATAGTCTAATTCGTGAATTATAATTGATTAATCAAAACCAATTATATGAGTCTTACAAGCAATATTATCTCAACTAGTGGGGGGAACATGGGTCTATATAACCGAGCTTCCAATAAGTAGATCAAGAATTTAGCACTAAAATTCACTAACTTATTAATTCTTCGTTGAATCCACGCATAGAACTTAGAATTGCACTCTTAGTATATAGAATGCTCTATATGTTCCACCATATAGACACATCATTAGTTATCCATTGTTATAATCCTAAAGTGATCAATGATCCTCTATATGAATGATCTACACTGTAAAGGGATTAAATTACCGTTACACCCTACAATGTATTTATTCCTTAAAACACTTGACCCCGTATAAAATGATATTTCAGCTTATGTGAAATGAGTACTCCACCATTTATGTTCGTTTGGTCAAGCTCGAAGGAGATCATCCTTTGCTTACTGTTCGCCAGATAGAAGCTATAGATTCCATGTTTATGATAGCGCTCCCACTCAATTGCACTACCGTGTTCCCAAAAAGTACGTATCACCCTGACCAAAAGGTAGGCTTAACTAACAATTCAAGGAACACGAATAGCCTTTCAAGATTGAGCCTAATCATAACAGGATTAAGATCATTTGATCTAGGATCAACTAGGCGATATTGACTTGAATAGATTTTACGGTAAATTTAATTAAATCTAAGTCAAAGTTCAATATCGGTCCCTTCCGATGCATACTCCATGCATCCAACTTGAGCTTTACTTTAACCAATGCTCTGGAAAGAACATAGCACTTCTCCAAATGCAAGTAAACTCTTGTTGTAGATTATCATATCAGTAAAACCCTGTGTCTGATAAATCTAGGAAACTTTATTCACATAGTCATGTTTACTTTCCAATGTGTTGACGGCACAATAAACAGGATCAAGTATGTGAAAAGGGTTTCAGATGAATTTATACATTATGTACATATAATCATGAAATAAATCATGTGAACCATGCAACATTAAATGTTATTTCTGATCTATATTAATAAGTAAATCTGATTATATTGCAATGAGTTTTATTTAGGGCATAAAACCCAACAGTAACACCCTAACTAATATAGGCGTGTTAACGTGAATTTTAACGTTCTGTGCAGCTCTTTCCTAATCAACGAGGTTATTGAAAATTGTGAATAATTAAAATTTCCTTATTTAATTAAAAACATAAGGTAATACATTTATAAAATTCTGGGATCCTGTTTACAAAAGTTTACTATCCATATACAAAAGATTTGTCGCCTAGCGACTAAACAGCAAAAGCCCTAATGTCCCCTAAGATCGTACGCTCTAGGCCTAACCACCCCGACATGTACAATCTTCATCTGCTCGTACTCACGGCTCCTCAACTTTAGCTTTTCCCTTACCTAGACATGAAAATATCACTGTGAGTCGATAGACTCACTAAAAAAGCATAAACAATAACATAGCTATAACCCGTATTATGATCGGATGCCCATACCCCCAATCATAACCCTATCCCGTGAGCCACACAGTACTGAGTCTAGAACATTTGTACAACAGTACTTTTGACATAGTAACTACCTATACTCGGTACACTAGTCGTACTCTAGCTGTATTGATGTGATACTGTTAGAAAGTACGGTACTATCGACCATATTATTAGCCTATACTCGGTACGCTAGTCGTACTCTAGGCGTACAGATGTGATACTGTCAGAGAGTACAAAAGCCAACATACATATCTAATGTAATCTAAAAGGCTTACTAACATGCACACTAAACATGTAAATACATATGCATACTGTTATACTAATCTTACCTCAATTCTGAATTCAGGTGCGCTGGCCAACCTGAGACGAACCAACTGCTTGGCGAATTACAGGCTCCTAAATCACATCAATCATAACATAGGTAACTGACACACTAAATCACTTTTCGGGGACTTAAACTTGAAACTAAAAGTTTCCCTATCGATAAATAACATGGCAATACCCTAAACATCACAAAAATGGGAAAAACTAGGGTTCCCAAAATTGCCGCAACCGGAATTCCAGTTCTGTGGGGTTTCCTGGGGACTAACCAGAATTCCGGTTCCTACAGGTCCCCCTGAACTGGAATTCCGGTTCAATGCAGGAAACTTCTAAAATTCCATAACTCAGCCAAAACAACCCCAAATCAATTGAAACCTTCCATACCTATTTTATAGACCACGTAGAACATATCTAAAGCAATAAAACACCTCAACATGCACATAATAAAAATCCACCATGTGAGAGCAAAGTTTGAGCTCTTAAGCTCAAACCTTGAGCAAACCTCATAAACCACAACCAAACCAGCTCTAAACATCAATTCTAACCATAGTTGAACTTCAGAAAACACAACAAACAACCATAGCAAGAACAACAACTATCACCTCCATTTCATGCAAAATCAATCTCTTAAAACTCAAGAAAACTAGTGAAGGAAAAGCTAGGAGCTTACCCTTGCTTGGAAATCACTAAACTTGCTGAGAATTACTTGAATTGAGAGGAAAACACAACCAACCCTAGCTGGTTTAGGGGTATCGAAAGAGAGAAGAAAGAGAGGGGAGAAAAAGCTTTTTCCTGGATTTTTTCTTAATTTGAAATAAAAGAATAAAAGATTTTGGTTTTATTAAATTAACTCCAGCAAACAAAACACTAAAAATCAAATTAATACATCCCACGAAAAGACAAAATACTCAAGAGCAAAATGACCTTTTTTCCCTTCCATACTAATAACCACTAAAGGTCACTATGGGGTACTTTGGGAAATTCTAAAATCCCGACATTCCTAATGTCTAACAATATTGCCCCACTATACTAAAAACACTATAATGTGATTCTAATAGCCAAACACCACGTTCCAATGTTGTCGGGCACTGAATATGCAAAATTATGAAATTTCTATATATGACATATAAAATGCATTCTGAATTCAAATAAATAATCATAAATTAATAATTTAGAATTAATAAATAATTTCCATAATTAAATTCTAATTATATGCTAATTTCTGAATTAAAGCAAAAATAATACAATTTTTCATTCTTGAAGGGTGGGTAATCTGAGAAGATTAATAGAATATTAGAAAACATGCTGTAGACATATTTGATAAAGGTTAGATTATCTTAGAATAATCTCCCCGTGACAGAGTGTTCGTTTAAAAGTAATAATTAGATGTACCATTGGTTAGGCACTCAATAAGGGTGGTACGAGAGAAATATGGGGCACCTATTCACTAGAATGAAGCAGGTGAGAAAAGAATACGATAGACAAGAAAGATACAAGGAACTTATAAGGTTATAGAGTAAATTTGAGCTATATACTCACCTCATCTAGTACACAGAAAAGCTTCGCTGATTCAAAGGGTAGGAATATCAAGTCCCAAATGGGAGATTCTTTTTTTATACGAGTATTGCCTATGAGAGGGATACGTAGGAAGGAAAGTTAAACCCTAGATTCCTTAGACCTATAGATATTTGAGTAAGTAGGCCAAGCAGGCTATCAGCTAGCTTTGATTCCTGCGTTGTTCGAAGTGTATAATGTGTTTAATATCTCCATGCTGAGAAAGTATGTTTCAGACCCAACCCATGTTTTAAGTTGTGACAACTTTGAGCTTAAGAAAAATTTTTATATTGGGAAAATCTTGTCCAGGTTTTGGACTCGGAAGAGAAAGTACATTGGAATAAGATAATTCCACTAGTTAAAAGTGCTCTAGAGAAACAACAAGGTTGAAGAAACAACTTGAGAGTTAGAGTCGTAAATGAAAGAGCAGTATCATAAAATTTTCAAGTGAATTTTGAGGACAAAATTTCTATTAAGAGGGGATGGTTGTAATATCCCAAAGACGTATTATGAATATTTAGGGTTTGTTATTGTATTATGGGTTAATTAGGTAGTAATGAGAAGGATTATGGTCCTACTAAGCTAATTTAGTATAAATTATCAATTTTGCTATAAGTGAATAAATAAACCTAATTTATTAATTATGTAGATTAATTTGGAATATGTGGATATAATGTAAGTTATTTGTGAAATAAAAATATTTTCAGGTTTGGCGACCCTGGAGACCCGATTGTAGGCTAACAATGTCACAATGATTTTAGTTAGTAGTATTGATGGGATTCTTGAAATAAATTGATTATAGACTTGTTTATATATTTTAGGGTACTCGGAGTTGACATAATATCCTAGGACTAAAGATTTCTTAGTGATTAAGATATGATAAAATAATTATTATTAATAATTAAGTTTTATTAATATTATATTATTATTATTATTAATTTTTTTTAAAACTTATATGATAATATATATAGATTAACTTTTAAGAACAAAATTTATAGAACGAAACCCTCCCCTTTCCTTCGTGTGATGAAACCCTCTTCTCCCTCTATTCATTTTCTTCAATTTTCAACTTGAAACCTATTAATTCAAGCTCCAATAGTAGCGAGATAGTAAATCATTGAAGAGAGAAACTTTAAGGGTCGAGATCATTGTGAATATTTGTCCACTTGGGCTGGCCAATATTTACCGAGATTTTCGAAAACTAATTAATTAGAACTGGAGAAAGAAATAAAAAAAATAATAATAAACATAGGGCTTTTTACGTGGTTCAGGCGTTAACTATTTTTAGTCCACGAGTCTATTTTATTGGCCTTATCAGTAAGTATGAATATTACAAATGTTTACATTACAGAATTGAACTCTATATTCCTCTTGTTCCTCTTGAAGAAGAAGCTCTCTTGGAATTTCATTAGAGTTTTAGTAAGTAAAACTTTGTTCATTAGACTCCCTAGAGTCATCCCCTATCTCGTGAAATGTAGGGGTATTTATAGGCGATCTCTTCATTCACGTGCATTCTGGGCTGCTCTTGCTAGAAGAGATCCAATTATTGATCTGGTAGGTGGCCGCTCCATCATACGGTGTGTCGAGATAACAACCCATACCATTTGGACATTCCATACGTGTCACTTAAAGACCTTTCCTTTTTGGAATGCCCCTACGAATGGCCGCTAGACCATAGGCAAGTACGATGGTGCGCATGCCTTGTACTATGGCCTGACGTGGGGGACAAAACCTTGCGTCGTACCAAAAAGAGCATGGACATCACTTCTGTAATTTGACAGGTACTGACGGAGCTCTCCTGAAACATTGTACGGGGATACAACTCATTGTAAGTCCTTCCACAACCCACCTAGGCGTACTTGAGGAACTCCCCAGCCTCCGCAGGGTGCTTGGATTCTACTCCCAAGACTTAGAGATGTCATGTGCATTGATACTCCACGTGTTCCAACCTTGCAAAGGAGGTATCCTTTGTGAATGCCCCTTGTGGGAGGTGGGTCCGAAGCCATTGACCAACTGATGATTATCTTAGCTTCCTCGATTAGATTCTGCATGTCATGCCTGCAAAATATGGACAACATTTACTCCCCAAGCTTTCAGGACGATCCATGGTCCGGGGGCTTGCATTGTTTCCTCATGATTAACCTTTGACACGTGGGGCTGCTTTGTGATGTCATCATGAAATGCAAGTGGTCGTCAGCTGATACGTCACTGACGGAGGATATCATTAGCATCATAAACTGTCAGTGTATTAAATGCCGAATCTTACAATTCTTGCATGTTAGGGCATGTCTCGGGAGACATCAAAATGGTGGCAAGTTGATTGAATAGACCCTTCACTTAATAAACACTTTTCACAAGACGTGTCATAATGGATGTCAAATGCTTGGGCCAATGCAGTCTTCTCAGCTCCCCATCCATGAGATCTTCAGATGCCATTTTGGTGAATGATCTATGTCGTTCGCTTTGTGTGGAAGGCACTCCTCCTGGTACATATTAAATGCCCACAAAATTCTCATCACCTTTTAAGTTTCAAACTTTTCTCTCTTCTCACCAAACTCCTTATGTCATCTTAATTTTTACTTTGCAAAGCTCGATCAATCACACCATCCTCAGTCGTGCACATAACCGGACACGGTGTAGTTGAGCCATCCCTCGTAACATCCTTGTCAATCATTTAGAAAGTGTTTTTTATTACTTGCATTAAACTTCATACTTATCGCAAAATATATTGAGGCTGAAATGGTGTATACTGTATACGAGTCTCTATTCTCTGAGGAGGTCGATCTCATTTGTGTGGCCTGTTGTAAAAAGAGAAACTTGGCAGTTTGATCTATGCAGACCAACTTACCTCCATATTAACTGCTCATGCAGATGCTTTTTGATTAATCATGCTAGGCCCAAAAGGGGACATTGGTTCTTCAAATGCAGATGGCAACAACAGTCCTCGTGGGAAGAGGAAAAGGCAATACACTGCCTTTCTTGCTACGTCCTCGTCTGCACCATAATCCCATGGGAACCACCCCCATCATCATGTTCAGCCGTCTTTGCAAGGCCAACACCGCCTACACCCCCATCTTCTCTTCAAAAAATCCCCTCTGTGGGATTCACGTTCCCCATAAAAACTGTACTTCTCGACCACGTTGCTATGCAGAAGGAAGGCGAGATTAAAAGAGCTTTGGATGAATCTCTTGAGGATGAAAAGGGATTTTTGCATAGGCGGGCTGACATACTCTCAGTCGTGAGGAGCGCCGAAGTCTTGGAGGGCTTCCATGCCTCAGTCTCGACCAGGACAAAAATTTGTGTAGAGGCCCCAGAGAAATGCTTGGCTCCCAATGTGGGGAGTGAGACTGTGCCTTTTGTAGTGGAGCTTTTGGACTAAGTGGCCGACGATGGGTCTAGGTTGCCCTTTGAGGCCTGGGCAACTTGCGTCAACATTGATGCCTTTTCCCTAGCTCACGCTACCAAATAACAAGCAATTGGGTTAAGGTTTTGAACTTTTCTATTTCAACTTCTGCCATTGTTTCTACCTTTCTTATTTTTCCTTATTGCAACAGGTTGCTTTGTTGGCCAAAAGGGCCACAGAAGAGGTTGGCACGCTGGTCATGGAGCTTCAGCATGTTAAGGGTGACAACCGCGAAGTGCATAAAGCCAAGAAGACTCTTCCTGCCGAACTCGCAAAAGCCAAGACTAAGATTGAAGGCTTAAAGAAAGATAATCAGTTGTTGGAAGATAGCTATGCCCAACAAACTCGTCTCATATGGCGTATGAGAGCCGTTCATTGTCTTTACAAAGAGACCATGGAGAGGATGCCAGGGGTAAAATCTTCCCATCAATCTAGTAGCACCCACCTCTAAGCGACCGGCCCAGGTGGTGGTCCTTCCTGAGACTAGGATTGTTCTGTTTCTTTCAATAACTGTTTCCTTCTTTAACTTTCTCATTTTGCGGAGAAAATTTAATTGTGCCATAAATGCGGGGGCATTTGTAATAACTTTATGACTTTATACCTTTCTTTTAAGCTTTACTCTTGATTCGTTGGCTTGTTAGACTATTTTAAGGGTTGTCACGTTAGGTTGTTTTGAAGTGTGTGGTTACAAAGACCAACACGCCAAACCTTTTCACCAGTTTTTAATCCCTCAGTTGATTTAGGAACAGTCCAAACACTTAATTTCATATTTTTTAGGTAGGATCACCCATAGTCTCTTTTTAGTCAGTGCGAACCTCGACTAATCAAGTATTTTGACATTACGAGCAGGTTACTAAATTTTTCCCGGTCCATCAAATGGTCGCATAGCCTTAGTGCTTTTCATATGTCTTTGATAATTAACTGCCTTTTCACGGTGTTGCTCACGAGATGCTAGTCGAAGATGGTTTACTCTGCGAATGGGAAAACTTTCACATTCTAAGTGTTCTCCAACTTTTGCTCCTTGTGAAATTAGGTCCCTAGAGTACTGGTTAAAAATGTTATCGATTCTAGGAGTCACTCCTTATCCAAGAATTGGGCTGGAACCGTGATAACACTTTCAAGCAGATTTTCTTATTCCAGACCTTTTCAAGCAGACAAGGCCTTCCTTGCATCATCCATTTCTTAGGGTATACACTACCAAGCATAACACCCCCAAATGAGCTAAGAATTTTGGACACCCTCAAATTCTCGATCATTTGTTTAAAACATAATCTGGGTAATAACATGCGCCAAAGTGCTAGCTGGCCCATTTTTGGGAGGCCCCAACAGACTTACACTGATACCCCATTCGTGTCCTCTCCATCTAGTGCTATCCGTGAAGGGCTTTTTCCAAACAGTGGTGAGGGCTGGGTTAATTTAACAATGGTCTCACAGCTTCCGCGAGGGAAGGCTTTGGTCACACAAAAATTCAAGCAAGGGCTTCATGCTCAAAACTACAGGTGAAAACTACGTTGGGCGCACGATGGACTTCAAGCAGTTCCTTCCTCTTGAAGGGAGGGTTGAAGACGCGTCGGACCCCCAAGCAATATTTTTGACAAAAAGTTTGGAAAAAGGTCCGTTAGCAAGATAGAAACTACACAGCGAGTGCACACATGCCTATGGAAACCTTGTAGAATTATGTGGTGGACTTTAGCATCCGTGAAGAAAGGATGAAGTCCCACAAAAATTCAAGAAATGGTTTCATATTCAAGACCAAAGATGTGAAACCCAGCATGTGATAGACTTTAAGCAATCCTTCTCTTCGGGAAGGAGTGTTGAAGACGCATCGAACCCCAAGTGATCTTTCCCGGAGGTAAAAACACATGTGCCGGTGAGAACCATCTTGAATTATGTGGCAGAATTTGGCTTTCGTGAAGGTGAAGGAAGGCTGAAGTTGCAATAAAATTCAAGCAATGGTTTCACATTAAAGACCAAAGTTTGAAACCCCACAGCGCGTGTGATAGACTTCAAGCAATCCTTCTCTTCAAGAAGGAGGGTTGAAGACGTATCAAACCCCTAGTGATATTTCTCGCACGGTAAAAACACACGGGCCTATGACAACCATGTTGAATTATGTGGCAGACTTTGGCTTCCGTGAAGCAAGTCTAAAGTCGCACTAAAATTCAAGAAATGGTTTCACGTTCAAGACCAAAGGTGTGAAACCCCACTAGGCATGTGATAGACTTCAAGCAATCATTCTCTCTAGGAAGGAGGGTTGAAGATGTATCGAACCCCCAATGATCTTTCTCACACGGTAAATGTTAGGTTTTATGCCCTAAATAAAACTCTTTACAATCTGATTAGTTATCAATATAAGAAATTTGAAGTGATTGATGTTTGCATGAATTTTACATGCTAATGGTTTAATATGTTTAATATGTTTATTACATTCATACACACAAAATCAGTTAAATCCAGATCATATGTTTATTCACAATTACAGTATCGTCAACACAGTGGAATGTGTTTGTGATCATATGAATCAAAAGTTTTGGTCCCTGTTTCATCAGTGTTATTGGATTTACACTAATGTGATAATCAGCGATGATGTGTACTTACACTTGGAGTAAGTGTTATGTTCTTTCCAGGACATTAGTAAAGTATACTAGTTTCGAATGTATGGAGTATACATTGGACTGGACCGATATTGCAACTAAGTTAAGATATTACAAACTTACCGTTATACATATCTTTCCAAGTCAATATCAGTAGTTGATCTTAAGATTGAAAAGAATCTAAATCCTGATATGCTTGGGCTCAACTCAGGAGTGCTATTCATGTTCTTTGATTTATTAGTTAAGCCTACTTTTGGGTCAGGGTGATACGTATATTTTGGGAACATGATAGTATGATTGAGTGGGAGTGCTGAACATAAATATGGAATCTATAGCTTCTACTGGTGTATAGAAGTTAAGTGATGATTCCCTTCGAGCTTAGCAAATAGAAGTAAATGGATGAGCTCTTGTTTAACTGACTAATTATTAGATCATTAAACACCATTTACAGGTAGCTAAGTGTTTTAAGGGGCAAAATACATTGAGGGGTGAGAACGGTAAAGAAATCCCATCTCGATGTAAATCATCTATATAGAGGATCTTTAAATCACAATAAGATTATAACAATGGTTAAATGAGATAGTATATTGGTATCGTGAAACATACAATATGCTCTATATAAGTCTGAGAGTGCAATTCTAAGTTCTAAGAGTGGATTCAACGAAGAATTAATAAGTAGGAATTTACTGGTAAATTTGGTTCACTTATTGGAAGCTCAAGCATATAGATCCATGGTCCCCATTCTAGTTGAGAACATTCTGCTTATAAGACTCATTAATTGATTCGTGATTGATCAATTATAATTCTAAAGTTAGACTATGTCCGATTTTATGAATTTTCACTATTCAAAGGTGAAATTGTAAGGAAAAGAGTTTTCTCGGGTTTATTTATTTATTAATGGACTTTATATGTCTAATTAATAATTAAATTAAATGACAATATTATTTAATAATGTATTTTAATTATTAAATAATTAGTTTTGGCATTTTAAAGGTTAGAATTGGAAAATTGGCATTTTTGAGAAAATAGAGATAAAATTTGATAAAATTGCAAAATTAAGTGGGGCCCATTACAACACCTATGGCCGGCCACTTATAAGGCTTTTTCAAATTATTATTTTATTATTTTAATGCCAAATAATTCTAAACCTAAACCTAGTAAGTTGCCTATAAATAGAAAGTGATGGCTCAAATTAAATCATAAGTTTTCATAAGCCTTTCTGACAGAAATTTCTCTCTTCAGAAAAACTGAGCCTTCCCTCACTCTCTACCTTGGCCGAAACCTCTCTCCCTCTTTTCCTTCATCTTTTTCGTGACCCTAGTGAAAGAGTAAGTGCCCACACACAAGCAGTTAGCGTAACTCAATCATAGATTGGAAGATCGTGAAGGATCAAAGCTTGAAGAAGAAGGAGATTCTCGGGCTCGGATCTTGATTATACTCGCTACGAGAAAGGAATCAAGGGTTAGAGATCGAGTGGAAGGAGACATTTATTCCGCTGCATCAATGTAAGGTTTTCTTAACTTTATATGTGTTTATTTTATCGTTTTAGAAAGTTCATATTTAGGATGTTAATAAACATACTTGTGAGTAGATCTAAGATCCTGGTAAAATAATTTCCAACAACTGGCCTCAGAGCCATGGTAATTGATTTACTTGCATGTAATTTGGACTTTAAAACGATTGTTTGTATGTTCTTTGGATGGTATTATGTTGTATTGAGTGTTATTTGATGATTGATTGATGATTATGAAATTTTCGTGAAAAATAATTGTTATTTCGGTTCTGGAATTATTTTTATTGGATAGTATGGAAAAAATTAAGCAAGTTAGCCTTTTACAGAACTCAATTTGGATTTTATTTGAATTAGTTATGATTTTTTGAAGATTTGACAAAATCGGGGCTGTGCTGATAGTTTCCTGCGATCGCAGAGCTGTCCGTACAGTTTCGATTTTTTTTCAATTTTCTTCAATTTTTCATACCTTTTCATGGAATTAACTTCCAATTTTTTGTATGGTTTTATATATATACTATTACTATTCCTAATTCAATTCTAATTATCATTTTGAATTAATTTAATTTTTTTTAATTTAATTCAAGATATTAGTGTAATTTGAATTTGAATAGAACTAGTATTTATCTTTTTGCTTAAAAATCTATCTTATTTTTAAATTTGATTATATTTTTTTTTAAATTTAAGGTCAGATATTTTTTTGATATTTAAAATATCTTTTAAGATATTTATAATATTTTTTAAGATATTTAAAAATATCTTATCTTTTAAGATATTTATAATATCTTTTAAAGATATTTATAATATCTTTTAAGATATTTAAAAATATCCTATCTTTTAAGATATTTTAAAAATATCTTATCTATTAAGATTTTTTAAATCTTTTTAGATATTTTGACCTTATTTAAATTTAAAATAAGATATTTATAATCATGTAATTTTAAATAGATATAAGATATTTTGCTAACTTTTAAATTTTGTTATTTTATTTATTTAAATTAAATTTAAAAATCTAAAAGATATTTTATTTATCTTTTCTAATTTTTATTTAATTTTTATTTTTAAAATAACATTTAATTTTTAAAAAGTAGTTAGCAAATTTTGAAATGATATTTAGGTTGGTTGAAACCTAATTTTTCAAATAGTAGGTTTAATTTTAAATTTTTTTTTAAAATAATTTCGAAATTTTAAATATTTTTTTTTTTCGAAATTAATTAATTTTTTTTTATTTTTTCGAAATTAATTAAAATATTTTATTTAATTATTTATTTTTTGAAATTATTTATTTAAAATTAAATAAATCCTACTTCCAACTATCCACGAACCTCATATGCGGGAGTATGTGTTTTTAGCTTGTATGTAAGTTTTAAAAACCTATTATTACTTGATCGCAAATAGCCATGGTTACTTTTTGCCGTATCTAATGATCCGATGGCTCCCTTGGTCAAGTAAATAATTTGTAACGGGTAAATTTTACAATCTTCTTTCATCCGTGTATGACCTAGCAACATGATAGGATCCATCCAAAGTGTGCCTGTGTGAGCCTATATGTTTATTTTATTATATAGATGCATATAGGTTGTTGCTAAATAAAATGTCACACCATGATAGATTTTATTTAGGTCCATTTAGTTATTGGACCTATTCAATTAATAACGAGTTATTCATTTTAAGGTTAAATTCCTCTCTTTTCGGGCCTCGTGTATGAGAAATTGGGTGCCATAGAAGTGGGTACGACATACCTAACCCAGCACCCCCTCACATGAACTACCCCAATTGTGAAGGCCCATTTGCCTGATTTGAATAACTGTACTAGGTTAATTATAATAGTTTGACCTAATAAAATTGAATTAGCAACATAATTAACTTTTAAAATATATGAAAATTTATTTTCATTTTAATATTTTAAAGTTAATTTTAAGAAAAACACTTTTAGTTTAGATATTATTTCTAGATAAACTATTTGTATTTTTCTTGTATTTAATTAAATATAGAATTTTAACTAACTAAGATTCTTTCGAGCTTATTTAATTAAATATTCCTATTTAAGTTATAAATTAGTTGTATCAACTCATTTTTCTTAACTAACTTAAATTTGAATATTTGATTTAAATTTTAAATCAAGTTGAGGAATCTTAGGCATTAGTTATTAAAGATTCTTAAGATATTTTTTTTAAGTTAATATCTTTTCAAATATTAACTTGAAATGGAATATCTTAGATATTTTTTTTGTTAATATCTTTTCAAATATTAACTTTAAAAGATATCTTCAAATTAAGTGGTTACAACTTAATTTGTGATATTTAATTAAATCTAGATTTGAAATTATTTAAGTTTAAGATTTTTTCTATATAACTTAAATTAGATATTTTTCAAATTTTTGAAAAGATACTTAGTCAAATAAGATATTTTCTAGATAGTAATTTCTAGACTACTTATTATTTCTAATACTTATATAGGAAAATATTATACTTTTGTGAAATTAATTATTTAAATAATTAATTTTGGTACAATTTTATTAAGTATATTTTTCCTAGTATTAAATAGAAATTAATAATTAAGGCTTCTCTACACTTAATTATTTATTTCTTGAATTTAATACAATTAATTAAGTTGAAAAATCTAAATATCTAAGTTGATTTTCATCATGATACTTAAATATTTATTGATTTTTCATGACACTTAATTAAATAGAAAATTAATTTTAGGTTGAAATTTAATTTTTCAACTTAAATTTAAATAATTTTCAAAATATATATTTTTCTTTATTTTATTAATCAATTTCGAAATTGCATTTTAATTATGCAATATTTTCGAATTTTTTTTTGAAAAATAGATTGAGTTGTAAATTAATTATTTATTTTAATTAATTCTTGGACCAACTCAAGTCAATGATTTTTTCATTTAATAGATTAATTTAAAATAAGTGAATTTAAAATATATATATTATTAGAAATTGAATTAACTAGTCAAAAGAATATCTAGATAGGTGATATTTTTGCTTGAAGTATTGCTTTTCTATTTTTATTATTTTCGAAAATTGTATAATTTTTTTTTTTATACTTAATTTTCGAACCCAATAAATATATTCTCAAAGGAAATTTTTAAGTTGTTAATTATTTATTTAATTCATCTTAAATTAATTTCCTTAATATTTATATTTAAGATTATTACTAAGATGGAAATAATTAATTTTATTTCAATCACCATCTAGTATAATTTTATAAATATTATATTAAATTCTTATTTTTGAATTTTAATTCTTAAATAGAATTTAATGAGATTTATTTATTAGAATAATAAGAAAATACATTTTAAACAATGAGCTTTATTATTATTAAGATATTCGATCTCCATTGTGGGTTTTACACCGCGTTTGTTTTAGTGAGTAATCCTCCCTAATGGAGGAACGTTCATTAGCAATTTCGCACCGTTTAATCTCGCATGATAAGTGGTTTGTAAGTGTTTTATATGGTATAGATCACCCTAATGGTGGCGACCATATTTGACTTGCAAATTGCGAAACAATGGTAGAAGCTCATGAGATAGAATAGCCTTGACTCTCGCCTAAACGGGACAACGCTGGATTCTGATCTTGATCGAATAAAAGGTTGCTAGAATGTTTAACATTTTAGATGAGCTGACAACTCTATTCAATGGATGGTAGCTTTGACTCTCGCCTAAACGGGACACTGATATCAGTTTGTTGAAAACCTTGGAAATTATTTAGGATTGAATTTTTAAGTATTTTCTCATATCATTCCTACTTGCTATGTGCTTATAATTTCTGAATTGATTTTGTGTGTTAAACCATTATTAATTTCTATTTGTTGATTTCTATTATTTTGTAGTATCCTGTTTGTCAAAATGAATCCCATGTTATCACTGTTGACTGAAAATAAGCTGAATGGATCTAACTTTAATAAATGGAATGAGAACATTAATATTGCTCTCATAGGAGAAAGTGCCTTGTTTGTTTTAACCGAGCCGTCACTCCGAAGTGCTCGGGATAATGCATCCAAAGCCGTGAAAGAAAAGTATGAGCGTTGCGTAAGGCAAATGACAAAGCTCTATACTTTATGCTTTCTAGCATGGTTGACACCCTCAAAACTCGGTTTTCTAAAACTGAGAAGGCTGCTGAAGTTATGACGAAGTTAAATGAGCTATTCGGTAAGGCATCACTTCAGTCACGCTTTGACGCGACTAAGAAGTACATTAACGCACGGATGGAACCTCATCAAAACGTGCGTGATCATGTTCTCCTCATGTCCAAGCTATTTCCAAGAAGCCCAGGATCATGGTGCCGAAATGGACGGTGCTACTCAAGTAAGTCTTATCTTGAATGTACTCGACTCCAAAGATTTCTACCATACACATCAAATTATGTCATGAATAAGAAGGAAATTGACTTTCATGAATTAGTCAATGACCTTCAAACTTATGAAAATTTGATTGGAGGACCCAAGAAGAAAGGGAGTAAACCTCATCCTGGTAATGGTAATGGGACGATGAAACCTGAAGCAAATGTCGCCTCTGCTTCAAAGCCCAAATCGAAGAAGAAGTGGAAGAACACCAAGAAGCGAACAAAAGTCATGAAAAAGACTGCTCCTTCGGTGATGCTACACTTAAAGGAAAGTGTTTCCACCGCAATGAAAAAGGCCATTGGAAACCCCAATGTCCTAAACTTCTTGCAAAGAAAACAAGGTATTTCCTTTCATAAACTTTAAGAGTTTTAGTGAATTATTATCCAATTGGATTTATAATTCTGGACTAACTTTGTTTATTTGTTTTCTTCTTCTTATAGGCCAAGCTACTTGAACTCAATTGAGTTGGATCGCCAAAGCCGGACCAAGGGTGAAATCGTCCAGATGAAGATGAAGCTCTTCAATTTATTTTTTGAATTAATTGTTTTAGTTTAAAGACAATTTGGATTTCAAATTTTAGTTAGGGATATTTATCCCTGTTTCTCTCATATTGTTGCAATATTTTTTTTATCATTAATAAAGTTTTATTTTTTTTTTCGAAATTCCCTATTGCAATTTATGAGATTGAGCTTCATTTAATTCTATCTTCATCAATTATTACCACATTATATTTATATGTTTGTATGTGTAAGTGTTTTTATTATTGATGCAAATTCTATAATATTTACAACTCTTCATAGAGTTATATTATATAAACACTAGAAATTATTTCTATGTTTATCAATAATTGTTCATTCTCATACAATTATTAAGAATTTGTTTAATAAAAGGATCTTATGATCTGATAGGGGTGGAGAAAAGTTAAGAAAACTATGCAGTTCAACGATCTTTTATATCTAATGAACTCTGGATAGTATTCAACTCCACATAAACTCTATCACACAGAGAATCATGATCTTTACAACCTTTAGGGGTGGATCATAATCTCTATATACTTAGGGGTGGAGATTTTCCATAGTACCCTAAATGTATATTCTTAGGGGTGGAGTCTATTCCACAATTCCCTATGAAACACATATCTTGTTTAAACATAGAAGTAATATAATGAGTCAGCTATTGTCAATATAAATTCTTGATCTTGATTGTATGTTCCATTTCGTTTTTTACTGTTGTAAGTAAAAGCATGATACCTTTGAAAGTTCTTTGTTAAAGTTTCACACTACCTTAATTGAGTGGGAGAATTTTAAAGTTCTATACCCATCTTCATTAGGTTGATAATTGTGATAGGTACTTAAGAACACTACTGAAAAGCAAATCTAACCATTCACATGGATAGGTATAGCTTATCAGAATTATGAGAATAAGATAAAGAACTCTAGTTCAGTCCATTCGAATGACTTGAGCCAAGAATTCTTAATCCTCATAAAATTTGATGGTATCTTAATTTTGATTACTTTATCTCTGGCATGTATTTTTCACTTCAAATACTAGTCTCGCCATGTTGATGACTTAGTCTTAACTTAAAGTTTCGTACTAATACAAAAGTCACAACTAGGTAACTCTCCAAACAATCAGAGGTTAAAAGTATTATTTAACCAGACATCTGCTATTGAGTGGGAGCTATCTGAGATGTAATCAAATAGGGAACATTAGAAGATATTCAAGAAGGATTTATGAAAGTGATCTATATGTCGTATATTAAGGAACCGTGTATCAAGCTGTCTTTGTATCACACCATCTAATTTCGAAATTCTTAAGATGGTGCTTACTTGGGGGGTGGAGGAATTATTGTATAATAATTCAAGCTCTACCGAGAGAAGAACTATAACTTGGTCTATTCGAAAATACCGAAAGTTATATCACCGAAGAAAAGTCTACAACCGTATTATCTCAATTACATATTTTAAAATATGAGAGATATGTCCTCTGTTAATTCGTATGTACTTTTAAAACAAAGAAAGATCTCGCATCCCTTGATGAGTAAAGCATATAGTAAAGGATGTTTCATAAGAGTATTTATGAACTAGTTTCCGAAGTTTGGGTGGATTCAAATATACTACACTTGATCTCAAGATCAAGACATCGATTGACCTATTTGCGCGAGTTTGTTTTATATTAGTGCAAGTGGGAGTTTGTTAGGTTTTATGCCCTAAATAAAACTCTTTACAATCTGATTAGTTATCAATATAAGAAATTTGAAGTGATTGATGTTTGCATGAATTTTACATGCTAATGGTTTAATATGTTTAATATGTTTATTACATTCATACACACAAAATCGCTTAAATCCAGATCATATGTTTATTCACAATTACGTATCGTCAACACAAGGAATGTGTTTGTGATCATATGAATCAAAAGTTTTGGTCCCCGTTTCATCGCTGTTATTGGATTTACACTAATGTGATAATCGCCGATGATGTGTACTTACACTTGGAGTAAGTGTTATGTTCTTTCAGGGACATTAGTAAAGTATACTAGTTTCGAATGTATGGAGTATACATTGGATCGGACCGATATTGCAACTAAGTTAAGATATTACAAACTTACCGTTATACATATCTTTCCAAGTCAATATCGGTAGTTGATCTTAAGATTGAAAAGAATCTAAATCCCGATATGCTTCGGGCTCAACTCGAGTGCTATTCATGTTCTTTGATTTATTAGTTAAGCCTACTTTTGGGTCAGGGTGATACGTATATTTTGGGAACATGATAGTATGATTGAGTGGGAGTGCTGAACATAAATATGGAATCTATAGCTTCTACTGGTGTATAGAAGTTAAGTGATGATTCCCTTCGAGCTTAGCAAATAGAAGTAAATGGATGAGCTCTTGTTTAACTGACTAATTATTAGATCATTAAACACCATTTACGTAGCTAAGTGTTTTAAGGGGCAAAATACATTGAGGGGTGAGAACGGTAAAGAAATCCCATCTCGATGTAAATCATCTATATAGAGGATCTTTAAATCACAATAAGATTATAACAATGGTTAAATGAGATAGTATATTGGTATCGTGAAACATACAATATGCTCTATATAAGTCTGAGAGTGCAATTCTAAGTTCTAAGAGTGGATTCAACGAAGAATTAATAAGTAGGAATTTACTTGGTAAATTTGGTTCACTTATTGGAAGCTCAGCATATAGATCCATGGTCCCCATTCTAGTTGAGAACATTCTGCTTATAAGACTCATTAATTGATTCGTGATTGATCAATTATAATTCTAAAGTTAGACTATGTCTGATTTTATGAATTTTCACTATTCAGGGGTGAAATTGTAAGGAAAAGAGTTTTCTGGGTTTATTTATTTATTAATGGACTTTATATGTCTAATTAATAATTAAATTAAATGACAATATTATTTAATAATGTATTTTAATTATTAAATAATTAGTTTTGGCATTTTAAAGGTTAGAATTGGAAAATTGGCATTTTTGAGAAAATAGAGATAAAATTTGATAAAATTGCAAAATTAAGTGGGGCCCATTACAACACCTATGGCCGGCCACTTATAAGGCTTTTTCAAATTATTATTTTATTATTTTAATGCCAAATAATTCTAAACCTAAACCTAGTAAGTTGCCTATAAATAGAAAGTGATGGCTCAGTCAAATCATAAGTTTTCATAAGCCTTTCTGACAGAAATTTCTCTCTTCAGAAAAACTGAGCCTTCCCTCACTCTCTACCTTGGCCGAAACCTCTCTCCCTCTTTTCCTTCATCTTTTTCGTGACCCTAGTGAAAGAGTAAGTGCCCACACACAAGTAGGCGTAACTCAATCATAGATTGGAAGATCGTGAAGGATCAAAGCTTGAAGAAGAAGGAGATTCTGTGGCTCGGATCTTGATTATACTCGCTGAAAGGAATCAAGGGTTAGAGATTCAGAGTGGACGGAGACATTTATTCCGCTGCATCAATGTAAGGTTTTCTTAACTTTATATGTGTTTATTTTATCGTTTTAGAAAGTTCATATTTAGGATGTTAATAAACATACTTGTGAGTAGATCTAAGATCCTGGTAAAATAATTTCCAACAGTAAAAACATATGTGCATATGAGAACCATGTTGAATTATGTGGCAGACTTTGGCTTCTACGAAGGAAGGCTGAAGTCGCACTAAAATTCAAGCAATGGTTTCACATTCAAGACTAAAGGTGTGAAACCCCATTGGGCGTGTGATAGACTTCAAGCAATCCTTCTCTTCCAGAAGGAAGGTTGAAGATGCATCAAACCCCGAGTGATCTTTCATGCACAGTAAAAACACACGTGCACATGAGAACCATTTTGAATTATGTGGCAAACTTTCGCTTCCGTGAAGGAAGGATGAAGTTGCACTCAATTCAAGCAGTGGTTTCACATTCAAGGCCAAAGGTGTGAAATGCCACTGAGCGTGTGATAGACTTCATTCTCTCTTGGAAGGAGGGTTGAAGACGTATCGAATCACCAATGATCTTTCTCGCATTGTAGAAACACACGTGCCCGAGAGCACCCTGTTGAATTATGTGGCAGACTTTGGCTTCCATGAAGGAAGACTGAAGTCGCACTAAAATTTAAGCAATGTTTTCACATTCAAGACCAAAGGTGTGAAACCCCACTAGGCGTGTGATAGACTTCAAGAAATCCTTCTCACTGAGAAGGAAGGTTGAAGATATATCGAACTCCCTGTGATCTTTCACGCACAGTAAAAACACATGTGCCGATGAGAAGACAAAGAGGTACTGGGATCCTCGGTCGAAAGGTTCTCTGTGATCCAGCCTAAAACTTTGTGCAATGGACCTGACCCACTTTGTTGGAAACTCCTACTTTTTCTGGGGATGTTTAAGCATTTCTGAGATGACCTTCACCTCTTATGAACCGACCTTTTTGGATTCCCAAGTGATTTGGGACCACCACTCCATACTAAATGGATCAACCTTGACTTTACATTTAGGTGATCAGGTTCCCATCTCGAGAGATCAGTCAAATGGTCGATGCAATTCCACATAGGTTGCCCTTTCCACGGGGTCCACTAATGAAACTCTCGTCTATTATTGCTAAGTAGCATTGAGTTTTCAATCTGACAACACTTTGCACAGTTTCATCTTGAGCAAGAGGATTCGGGCTTACTAAAAGATGCATTCTAGAAGCTCAAGGGTGATCTAATCCTCAGGGAGACTGCACGGTACCATGTTGTCCAGGAACTGGCATCCTTCCAGGTGCAGCCTCCGATCCGATGCACGAGATAAGACTTTGGACTTCTATCACTGTGACTATTACTCCAGATTCACTTTACAAGATATCTATTCCTTGAACAATGTTCCATCTCCCATGATATTTTAATAGTTTTCTCCGAGGATCTTGCCACTTTGACATCTTCTGCCCCAAGACTTTCTTATACCTTTTGGAAACTCATCTCGACCATTGCCCATCTCTCATTTTCCAAGAGTTTCTCAAACTCTGCTCCAGGAACCATACTTTGAACAGTTCCAGGAAGTACTTTCCATCCTTTCCTTGTCGCCCCATACCTAAAGAAACAGGTTCGCGTAGGCACTGCCACTGATGTAGGATATTCCTTGATAGTTTGAATACTCAAGATTTTGGGAACAATTACTTACAAAGAAAACATGAGATTGTAGGTGGAGCTTGCCTCTTAAACCCAAGAGGCTCCAATAGACTTCCGGCGCGTGATCTTCGGACAGAGCTCTTGCCCCTATCCTACGTTTAGCAGCAAGGCCGTTTCGGTAGCCTTCTACAGATTGCTCGTCACTGGCACAACATTTCCTGGCCTTGTCGCCAGACCTAAGCATTCTCACACCTTATCCTTTCTACATAGTTGTGCTTCTGTGAGCAGCATGGTGCCCAGGCTTGAAAGTACCGATGGCTTGATGCGTCCCCAGAGGATCAACTGGCCAGACTCAAGCTTTTCCAAATAAGCTCAGGAATTGCTGGAATTTTAAGACTATTATTCTTCACAACGGTTTCAGTCGATGAGTTTCCCAACACATCTTCTTCTAGCTGGATGAGCTCTCCTTTTTGTAAGTTGGGATTCGTAATGACAAACACTGTGCATGTTTAAATATTACCTCAACTCTTAGTGAAAGCACCAAAATGCTTATCGAGATTTTCAGAAATCGATTATGTAACACCCTAACTATTTTAGGCGTATTACGTGATTTTTTAAACGTACTGTGCAGCTCGTTGCTAATCAACGAGGTTTATGGAAAAACGTGATTAATTAAAATTTTGCTTTTTAATTAAACTTATAAACCATTTTACCAAAAAGTCTCGGGATCCCGATTTATAAAAATATTTACAAACTTTTTAACTGTTCAATTTTTACATCAAAATGAAAGTCGTCTAACGACAGTTACAAAAATCTCAGCCCTGCTGTCCCGAGGATCGTACGCTCCAGGCCTAACCGCCCCGACATGTACAATCCCATAAGCTCGCTCACGGTCCATCAGCAACTGCCTTGCCTTTACCTACACATGAACGTAAACTGTGAGTCGACAGACTCAGTAAGAAAAGCATAATAATATCATACATAAAACTGACTGCCGTGTCCAACACGATACAGAGTCCCGCTACTGCCATGTCCAACATGGTACTGAGCACTACTGCCATGTCCAACATGGTACTTAGTTTTGAACGTTCAGGGGACGGTACTATTGACAAGTATCCTCCTGATCGGTCGAACCGGTCATACTCCGGCTGCTGGTCATACTCCACTCGTACCGACGGGATAGGTCAATAGCACCGAACCACCAACCGGTGTCGGCTGATCGGTCAAACCGGTCATACTCCGCCGCCGGGTCATACTCCACTCGTACCGACGTGACAGGTTGGGTGGTTCGAAGCCTAAATACATATCTAATGTAATCTAACAGGCTTCCTACATGCACGCTAAACATGTAAACTACATATGCACACTGTTATACTCATCTTACTTGGATTCCGATTTCGTGTGTGCGGTCAACTCGACCGGAACCGAAGCCGAACTACGGATTACGGCTCCTAAACCATAAAAATCACAACGCTATAAGTGACACGCTAAATCACTTCCCGGACTAAAACTCGAAACTAAAAGTTTCCCTATCGATAAAAAGCATGGCAATACCCCTAAAAACCCAAAAACGAGGAAAACTAGGGTTCGAAAAATCCCCAACCGAAGACCGGTTGCCCAACCGAATTCCGGTTCGGGAAAATCTGAACCCCCATCCGAATTCCGGATGCTCAACCGAATTCCGGTTCCTCGCAAAGAACCAAAAATTCACATATCTTGACCAATTCGAACCCAATTGATCCCAAACTTTCCAGACCTCTTCCATAGGTCCCAAATAACAATTCTAGAGCATCAAACCTACCCAGAAATCACACATGCAAAATTCACCATTGGAGCTCAAGCTTTGAGTTCCAAACTCAAGCTTGAGCAAAACCAACTAAACAAGCAATCCACTAGCTTAATTCAACATAACTAAGTATAAAATAACCTCTGCAAACTAACAAGAACAACAACAACAACACAGAAACAAAACATCACATTTTCTTTCAAAATTCATAACTTTTGCAAAGAAAACCCAAGGCTTTAACAATCTAACCTACATGCTTCTAACATAGCTTAAACAACCACAATAATCATGCTTTAAACAACTTAAATCAACAACAAAACACAGCAGAAACATCTCTCAAAAATCACATGCATTATCATCCATTTTCATCATTTTCTTCAAGGAATTTAAAGAGAAAAGAACTATAAAGCACATACCACAACAAGAGATCAATAGGTTGCAAATTAGGGCTTGAATCACCAAGAAAATCCAGCCTTTTTGAACCCCCAAGCTCAGCCGAAAGAGAGGAAAAGAGAGAGAGAGTTTTCTATTTTTAAAACTTTCTAATTTTTTGGCTAAGTGTAAAATGAAGGAAATTAAAGAATAAAGCCATATATTATCATTTAATAAATCCTTTTTCAGCCAAAAGCAATTAAATAAATAAACATTTAATTCCAATTAAAAGTCACTAAAAGACAAAACACTAATGGGGCAAAAAGACCATTTGGCCCCTCCACCATAAAATCACTAAAATCATACTAAAGGGTATTTTTGGGACATTCAAAATTCCCGGCCATTCCCGACATTCCCAATGTCTAAAACCCGTCCCCAAAATACTAACATACTAAGTTGTGATTTCTAATGAGCCAAACGCCGCGTTCCAAAATACCGGACACCGGAAATGCGAAATATAAAAACTACTGATGACATAATTATGCATATCTGAATTCCATAATAAATTATTTAAATGGCTATAAATAATTTCATGATTAACATAAATAACTGCTAATTTCCAAATTAACTAAGCGGGCTTTACAACTATCCCCCCCTTAAAAGGATTTCGTCCCCGAAATCTAACCTGAATAACTCTGGATATTGAGCTCGCATATCTGACTCAAGCTCCCAGGTGGCTTCTTCCACCTTACTGTTTCTCCAGAGAACCTTGACCAACGCTATGGTCTTATTCCGAAGGACTTTATCCTTTCTATCCAGGATCTGCACTGGCTGTTCCTCATAAGACATATCTGACTGAAGCTGAAGGCTCTCATAACTGAGTATATGAGAGGGGTCTGAAACGTATTTTCTCAACATTGAGACATGAAATACGTTGTGCACTGCTGATAAAGCTGGAGGCAATGCTAACCGATATGCCACTTGACCTATCTTCTCGAGAATCTCGAAAGGTCCTGTAAACCTAGGGCATAACTTGCCTCTTTTCCCGAAACGTTTAATCCCCTTCATCGGAGATACTCGCAAAAACACATGGTCCCCTACTCGGAACTCAACATCTCTACGTTTCGGATCTGCGTAACTCTTCTGTCTGCTCTGTGAGGCAAGCATTCTAGCTTTAATCTTCTCTATTGCCTCATTGGTCCGCTGGACTGACTCTGGACCTAGGTATTTCCTCTCCCCTGTCTCATCCCAAAGGATAGGGGATCTGCATTTTCTACCGTACAACAGTTCGTAGGGTGCCATCCCTATCGTACTCTGGTAACTGTTGTTGTAAGAGAACTCTATCAACGGTAGATATTTATTCCATGAACCCTCAAAGTCCATAACACAGGCTCTCAGCATGTCCTCTAATATCTGAATTGTCCTTTCGGACTGACCATCTGTCTGAGGATGGAATGCTGTACTGAATTTTAACTTCGTACCCATTGCCCGTTGCAAACTTTGCCAAAATTTGGAGGTGAATTTCGGATCCCTGTCCGAAACTATAGACTTCGGTACCCCGTGAAGTCTCACTATTTCCCTGACGTATAACTCTGCCAACTGATCCACTGTAAATGTTGTTCTGACCGGCAGAAAATGAGCAGATTTCGTAAATCGATCCACCACTACCCAGATGGAGTCATACATACCCGTGGTCCTAGGTAACCCGACCACAAAATCCATCGCAATATCCTCCCATTTCCATTCTGGTAGGGTTAGAGGCTGCAACAACCCTGCTGGTCTCTGATGTTCAGCCTTGATCTGCTGACATGTGAGGCATCTCGAAACGAATTCTACCAAATTCTTCTTCATACCGTTCCACCAGAAGTACGGTTTCAAGTCTTGGTACATCTTGGTGGTGCCGGGATGCAGAGAATATGGAGTAGAATGAGCCTCCTCAAAGATCTCGTTTCTCAAGTCCACACTGTTCGGGACACAAACCCTGGCTTTATACAAAAGCATCCCACCGTCCGACACCGAAAAATCTTTGGCTTGACCACCAATACCTCATCTCGGATCTTTACTAACTCCGGATCCGTCGTCCGAGCAACCTTTATTCTTTCTAACCGTATCGTATTGCGTTGTTAAGTTGTGAAGCCGACCTACCACAAACTCAATGCCGGATCTAACCATATCCTCTGCTAGCTGAGGTGAGATCTGAACCATGCTAGCTACTTGCCCGGGACCCTTTCTGCTCAGGGCATCGGCCACAACATTGGCTTTCCCGGGATGGTAAAGGATCTCACAATCATAGTCCTTCACTAATTCCAACCAACGCCTTTGTCTCATGTTCAAATCTTTCTGAGTAAAGAAATACTTGAGACTTTTATGGTCGGTATAGATCTCGCACTTCTCACCATACAAGTAATGCCGCCAAATCTTCAGTGCAAAAACCACTGCGGCCAATTCTAAATCATGAGTCGGGTATCGCTGTTCATAATCCTTTAACTGACGGGAGGCATAAGCGATAACCCGATCGGCTTGCATCAATACGCACCCCAAACCCTGTTTGGATGCGTCACAATAGACCACGAACTTCTCCTTGTCCGAAGGCAAAGCTAGTACCGGAGCATAATCAACCCTCTGTTTCAGCTCCTGAAAACTAGCTTCGCATTTATCTGACCAGATAAATCGCTGATTCTTCTTTGTAAGTTCGGTTAGGGGCATTGAAATTTTGGAGAACCCCTCCACGAACCTACGGTAGTACCCAGCTAATCCCAAGAAGCTTCTGATCTCTGTCACTGTCTTCGGTCTCGGCCAATCCCTGACGGATTCGATCTTCCCGGGATCCACCTTGATCCCATCTTTACTCACTATGTGCCCTAGGAAGGACACCTGAGACAACCAGAACTCACATTTCTTGAACTTGGCGTAGAGTCTATGTTCTCGAAGTCGTTGCAGTACCATCTGAAGATGTAACTCATGCTCCTCTTCTGACTGAGAGTACACGAGGATGTCGTCGATAAACACAATCACACAGATATCGAGGAAATCCTTGAATACTCTATTCATCAGGTCCATGAATGCTGCAGGAGCGTTGGTTAGTCCGAATGACATAACCAGGAACTCGTAGTGTCCATACCTAGTGCGGAAAGCCGTCTTTGGAATGTCCTCCTCTCGGATCCTCAACTGATGATAACCCGAACGGAGATCAATCTTAGAAAAGACCGTCTTCCCCTGAAGCTGATCGAACAAGTCATCGATCCTAGGTAATGGATATTTATTCTTCACCGTCAACTTGTTCAACTCTCTGTAGTCGATGCACATCCTCATAGATCCATCTTTCTTCTTCACGAACAAAATCGGGGCTCCCCAAGGTGACACACTGGGCCGAATGAACCCTATGTCAAGCAACCCTTGGAGCTGAATTTTTAATTCCTTAGGTTCAGCTGGAGCCATCCTATACGGGGCTTTAGAAACCGGATCCACCCCTGGTGCCAAGTCAATCACGAAGTCAATCTCCCGCTGAGGTGGTAACCCTGGAAGTTCTTCGGGAAAAACGTCCAAAAATTCCCGAACCACGCTGATGTCCTCTGGCCGAATGGTGTCTGGCCGAGTGGTGTCCACCACCACGGCCAGAAACCCTAAGCACCCACCGTGCAATAATTCTCTCGCTGACATAGCCGAGATTACAGGGATCCAAGATCCCTGAACCGAACCCACAAATACGAACGGTTCTTCACTTTCTGGTTGGAAGACCACCATCTTCCTCTTGCAATCAATGCTCGCCGAATATTTAGATAGGAAATCCATTCCTAAAATAATATCAAATTCGACTAAGCTCATCTCTATCAGATCAGCGCTTAACTCCCTACCATCTATCCTGATCGGCATAGACCTAATCCACCTATTGGAGATAACCAATTCTCCGCTGTGTAACGGGGTTCCAAACCCCGATTCATATCTATCAAAGGGTCTACCCAACTTACTAAAGACTGCGGCCGCCACATAAGAACGTGTAGCCCCAGAATCAAACAGCACTGAATAAAACGAGTCGTTAATAAGAATCTGACCTGTAACAACTGATGGGCTGGCCTCTGCATCAGCCTGCGTGATCGCGAATACCCTGGCTGGAGTGGGCATCGCTGGAGCTCTCGGTGCCTCTGGCCGGAGCTGGGGACATTCCCTCTTGAAGTGCCCGGGCATGCCACAATGAAAGCATCCCTGCCCCTTGCACTCTCCCCGATGGTGCCTCTTGCAGCTAGGGCACTCGGGATAGGAGAAGCGAGTCTCATTACCACCAGGACGACTCCCTCTCGTTCGGTTCCCCCGAACCTCTTGTTCGACTCGAGCCGCCGGGCGATGGGTGCCCTCTTCCTCCGATCAATGGCCGAACCACTACTCCCCGCTAAATCCCGCCGCAGAGGGGTAGGAGCTCCGCCACTAATCGGAGTACTAGCCGACTCGACATGCACCCCACCGCGCCCTCGGCCCGCAAGGCCTTCTCCACCATCCGAGCGTAGGTGGTGCCGTCGTCTGTGGTAATCATCAGGTCATGCCTGATCTTGGGATTCAACCCGTCCAGATACTTCTCCTTCCTGCTGAAGTCGGTCGGCACGATTCCCGAGGCTAACCTCGCCAACCGGTCAAACTGAGTAGTATACTCAGTGACACTCATGTTCTCCCGCTGGGTCAGGTGAACGAACTCTTTCCTCTTGGCGCTTCTAACCGCCTCATTGTAGTATTTCGCGTTGAAGAGTTCCTGGAACCTTTCCTGTCATGGTGGTGACATCGTGAATCCGAGACACCATGTCCCACCATACCGGGGCATCCTCCCGGAACCGAAATGTGGCGCACACCACTCGTCGTTGCGGTGACACCCATGAAGTTCAAGATTCGGTGATCACCGTAAGCCACCGCTTCGGCTTTCGACACATCCGGACCTCCCAGAATACCGGAGGTGCTTGCTTCCGGAACCGCTCATACAAAGGCTCCAATCTATGGGCCGCCACTACCATCTCGGCCTGGGCAGCAGGGCAGTGCCACCGGAACTACCGGCACCGGAACCGGCAGGAGCACCCCGCCGTCTCAACCTCTCGAATCTCAAGGTCTTGTTCTTCGATCCGGCTTGCATCTCCGCAAACCGCAACTCCCGCCCGGGCTCCCCGATCGGCCGGGGGAGCTCGGGCAGCCTGTGGCGGGTTCTCATCACCCCGACCACGAGCCCTGCCTCGGGGACCTCTACCTCGGCCCCTAGCAGGTGGGGGAAACCGAGCTCCCTCTCCCTGGTTCGACCCCACGGAGTTGCCTCGACTCCTGGTAGTCCGCCTGGCGTCCATCTAGTTAGAACCGCCTGCGAAACCAAGAGTTGGCATATCAGGTCGTAATCAAGGCGAGCTTACTAATGCCGCTTAATTTGGAAATTAGAAATGAAACATGCGCCTATTCTACTATCAGGCTACTAACATGCTTCCTAACAGGCTTTTTTTTTTTTTTTTTTTTTTTTTTAATAACTGAATAAAATAAACTACTAAAGCAATAAAGGCTTACTGAACCGTGAACCGAGCTAACTGCTGATGATGATTGTACATGTCGTGACGATCTTCGGAAGACAACCTGGCGGCTCTGATACCAAATTCTAACACCCTAACTATTTTAGGCGTATTACGTGATTTTTTAAACGTACTGTGCAGCTCGTTGCTAATCAACGAGGTTTATGGAAAAACGTGATTAATTAAAATTTTGCTTTTTAATTAAACTTATAAACCATTTTACCAAAAAGTCTCGGGATCCCGATTTATAAAAATATTTACAAACTTTTTAACTGTTCAATTTTTACATCAAAATGAAAGTCGTCTAACGACAGTTACAAAAATCTCAGCCCTGCTGTCCCGAGGATCGTACGCTCCAGGCCTAACCGCCCCGACATGTACAATCCCATAAGCTCGCTCACGGTCCATCAAGAATCGCCTTGCCTTTACCTACACATGAACGTAAACCGTGAGTCGACGGACTCGCAAGAAAAGCATAATAATATCATACATAAAACTGACTGCCGTGTCCAACACGATACAGAGTCCCGCTACTGCCATGTCCAACATGGTACTGAGCACTACTGCCATGTCCAACATGGTACTGAGTTTTGAACGTTCAGGGGACGGTACTATTGACAAGTATCCTCCTGATCGGTCGAACCGGTCATACTCCGGCTGCTGGTCATACTCCACTCGTACCGACGGGATAGGTCAATAGCACTGAACCACCAACCAGTGTCAGCCTGATCGGTCAAACCGGTCATACTCCGGCTGCTGGTCATACTCCAGCCTGTACCGACGTGACAGGGTTGGGTGGTTCGAAGCCTAAATACATATCTAATGTAATCTAACAGGCTTCCTACATGCACGCTAAACATGTAAACTACATATGCACACTGTTATACTAATCTTACTTGGATTCCGATTTCAGGTGTGCCGGTCAACCTGACTGGAACTGAAGCTGAACGGCGGACATCGGCTCCTAAACCATAAAAATCACAACGCTATAAGCTGACACGCTAAATCACTTCCCGGACTAAAACTCGAAACTAAAAGTTTCCCTATCGATAAAAAGCATGGCAATACCCCTAATAACCCAAAAACGAGGAAAACTAGGGTTCGAAAAATCCCCAACCGAAGACCGGTTGCCCAACCGAAGAGCCCAACCGAATTCGGTTACGGGAAAATCTGAACCCCCATCCGAATTCCGGATGCTCAACCGAATTCCGGTTCCTCGCAAAGAACCAAAAATTCACATATCTTGACCAATTCGAACCCAATTGATCCCAAACTTTCCAGACCTCTTCCATAGGTCCCAAATAACAATTCTAGAGCATCAAACCTACCCAGAAATCACACATGCAAAATTCACCATTGGAGCTCAAGCTTTGAGTTCCAAACTCAAGCTTGAGCAAAACCAACTAAACAAGCAATCCACTAGCTTAATTCAACATAACTAAGTATAAAATAACCTCTGCAAACTAACAAGAACAACAACAACAACACAGAAACAAAACATCACATTTTCTTTCAAAATTCATAACTTTTGCAAAGAAAACCCAAGGCTTTAACAATCTAACCTACATGCTTCTAACATAGCTTAAACAACCACAATAATCATGCTTTAAACAACTTAAATCAACAACAAAACACAGCAGAAACATCTCTCAAAAATCACATGCATTATCATCCATTTTCATCATTTTCTTCAAGGAATTTAAAGAGAAAAGAACTATAAAGCACATACCACAACAAGAGATCAATAGGTTGCAAATTAGGGCTTGAATCACCAAGAAAATCCAGCCTTTTTGAACCCCCAAGCTCAGCCGAAAGAGAGGAAAAGAGAGAGAGAGTTTTCTATTTTTAAAACTTTCTAATTTTTTGGCTAAGTGTAAAATGAAGGAAATTAAAGAATAAAGCCATATATTATCATTTAATAAATCCTTTTTCAGCCAAAAGCAATTAAATAAATAAACATTTAATTCCAATTAAAAGTCACTAAAAGACAAAACACTAATGGGGCAAAAAGACCATTTTGCCCCTCCACCATAAAATCACTAAAATCATACTAAAGGGTATTTTTGGGACATTCAAAATTCCCAGCCATTCCCGACATTCCCAATGTCTAAAACCCGTCCCCAAAATACTAACATACTAAGTTGTGATTTCTAATGAGCCAAACGCCGCGTTCCAAAATACCGGACACCGGAAATGCGAAATATAAAAACTACTGATGACATAATTATGCATATCTGAATTCCATAATAAATTATTTAAATGGCTATAAATAATTTCATGATTAACATAAATAACTGCTAATTTCCAAATTAACTAAGCGGGCTTTACAGATTAATTAGAGCTTAAGAAAGAAATAAAATAATCAATAATAAACATAGAGCTTTTTACGCGGTTCAGGTTTTAACTATCCTTTGTCCACGAGCACATTTTATTGGACTTATCGACAAGTAATGAATATTACAAATGTTTACATTACGGACTTGAACTCTATCTTCATCTCGTTCCTCTTGAAGAAAAAGAAGCTCTCTATGAATTTCAGTAGAGTTTTAGTAAGTAAAAATTTGTTCATTACACTTCCCAGAGTCGTCCTTTATCTTATGAAATACAAGGGTATGTATAGGCAATCTCATCATTCACGTGCTTTCTGGGCTAGTCTTGCTAGAAGAGATCTTACTGTTGATCTAGTAGGTGGCCGCTCCATCGTACGGTGATCTGAGATGACAACCCATACTGTTGAGAGATTCCATAAGTTTCACTCAAAGACCTTTCCTTTTAGATTTCCCTTGAAAATGGTTTCTGGACAATGGGTAGGTACGATGGTGCGCATGCCTTGTACTATGGCCAGACGTGGGGGGAAAAACCTGGTGTCGTATTAGAAAAAGCATGACCATCACTTCTGTAATCTAATAGGTACGGACAAAGCTCTCCCACAACATTTTATAGGGATACAACTCATTCTAATCCTTCCACAATCTACCTAGACATACCCCAAGAAGCCCCTAGCCACCACAGGGCGCTTGGCTTCTACTCCCGAGACTTAGAGATGTCATACGCGCTGATGCTCCATGTGTTCCTACCTTGCGATGGATGTATCCTTTTTGGAAGCTCCTCACTGGAGCTAGGGCCAAAGGCATTGACAAGCTAATGATTATCTTAGCTTCCATAGTTATATTACACGTTTCATGCCTGCAAAAATTTGGACAACAGCCAACATGCATGAATCTAGAATAAAAGTATGAAAAGTAATGTACTACATGGCATTGCAAGTTTCTTGATTGTCGATTGTCTTATGAGGCAATGGCAATGCGATATATGTGTTGGGTTTTGTGCCCTAAATAAAATCCATTTCAATATAATCAGATTTACTTATTAATAAAGATCAGAAATAACATTTTATGTTGCATGGTTCACATGATTTATTTCATGATTATATATATAATGTATGAATTCTATTTAAGTCCAGAACATATGAATTTATTAATGATTATAGTGTTGTCAGCACAGTGGAATATAATCTTAATTATATGTTCGAAAGTTTATTCCCTGATTTGTCAGTTCACTGGATTTAGACTGACATGATAATCAGCGATAGGTACTCTTACACCTTGGATAAGTGTTATGTCCTTTCTAGGGCATTGGAAAAGTTTACCAGCATCTGATGTATGGAGTATACATCGGAAGGGGCCGATATTGAACTTTGATTAGTTATATTAAATTTACCGTAATATCTATTCAATTCAATGTCACCTGTTGATCCTAGATAATATGATCTTAATCCTGATATGTTTAGGTTCGATCTCAAGAGTATTATACATGTTCTTGATTTGTTAGTTAAGCCTACTTTCGGGTCAGGGTGATACGTACATTTTGGGAACATGATAGTGCAATTGAGTGGGAGCGCTAACATAAATATGGAATCTATAACTTCTATATGACAAATAGAAAGCAAAGGATGATTTCCTTCGAGCTTGACCAAACGAAAATAAATGATGGAGTACTCATTTCACTTAGTTGAAATATCATTTATACGGGGTTAAGTGTTTTAAGGATAAAAGGCATTGTAGGGTGTTACGGTAATCTAATCCCTTTACAGTGTAGATCATCTATAGAGAGGATCATTGATCAAATTAGGATTATAACAATGGATAACTAATGACGTGTCTATATAGTGGAACATATAGAGCGTTCTATATAATGAGAGTGCAATTCTAAGTTCTATGCGTGGATTCAACGAAAAATTAATAAGTCAGTGAATTTAAGATATAAATTCTTGATCTGCTTATTGGAAGCTCAGATATATAGACCCATGGTCCCCATACTAGTTGAGACCATACTTCTTGTAAGACTCAGTTAATTGATTTTGATTAATCAATTATAATTCTAAAGTTAGACTATGTCTAGTCTATGAATTTTCACTAAGCAAGGGCGAAATTGTAAAGAAAAAAGATTCTAGGTGTATTTATTAATTAAGAGACTTTATATGTCTAATTAATAAATATATTAAATGAAAATATTATTTAATAATTAATTTTAAGTCATCAAATAATTAGAATTGGCAATTAAATGGTTGAATTTGAAAATTAGCGTTTTTGAGAAAATGATATGCATAAATGATAAAACAGCAAAATTGCATAAGTGAGGCCCATTATCCAAAGCCCAGGTCGGCCACTATTGTAGGCTTTTATCATGTATTTTTTTATTATTTTAATGCCAAATAATTCTAACTTAAACCTAGGTGGTTACCTATAAATAGATAGTGATGGCTCTCATTCACAGTTAACTTTGTTAATTCTGTCAGATGAAAAGTTGAGCCTCCTATTCCTTTCTCTATAGCCGAAACCACTTCCCTTCTCTTTTCCTCTTCAATTTCAAACCTTGAGTGATAGAGTAGTGCCCACACACATCAAGTGGTATCTCAATCATAGTGTGTAAGACTGTAGGAGATTCCAAACAACAAGAAGGAGAATCAGCATCAAAGGAAGGAGAGAAAGAGATTCATGTTCAGATCTTGGTGATGCTCTACTACAGAAAGGAATGAAAGGCTAGAGATCTGAACGGAAGGAGTCATTATATTCCGCTGCACCCAATGTAAGGTTTACTAAACTTTATATGTGTTTATTTTCATTGTTTTAGAATTCATATTAGGATGTTAATGAAACATACATGTTAGTAAATCTAGATCCTGGTAAAATATATCCAACAACTGGCCTCAGAGTCATGGTAATGATTTACTTTCATGAAATATGTGTTGGAATTTATTTTACCAGGATCTTAGATCTACTCACAAGTATGCTGATTAACACCCTAAATATGAACTTTCTAAAACGATAAAATAAACACATATAAAGTTTAGTAAACCTTACATTGGGTGCAGCGGAATATAATGACTCCTTCCGTTCAGATATCTAGCCCTTGATTCCTTTTTGTAGCAGAGCATTATCAATATCTGAACCTGGATCTCTTTCTCTGAATCTTTGATGCTGAAACTCCTTGTTGCTGAAAGTCTTTCTTCACGATCTTCCTCACTATGATTGAGGTATCACTTGCTGTGTGTGGGCACTAATCATACACTAAGTATTTCGAAATCTCAATGAGGAAGAGAGAGAGAGTGGGTTCAGCCAAAGATAAGGAGAGAGAAGGCTCAGGTTTTTCTCTGAAGGAAAAATAGAAAATTTAAGTGTAATTTTCCTGAAACCTTCACTATCTATTTATAGCATTCCACTAGGGTTAGGTTTGAATTATTTGGCATTAAAATAATGAAAATATCAGTTTAAATTACCTACAAAAGTGGCTGGCCATGCTTAGTGGATTTGGGCCTCACTTTTTGCAATTTTGCAGTTTTACCTTTTCTGCATCTGATTTTCTCAAAAACGCCAATTTTCTAATTCAACCATTTAAATGCCAATTCTAACTATTTAATAACTATAAATAATTATTAAATAATATCGTCATTTATCATATTTATGCCCCTAAAACTCTTTCTTTACAATTTCGCCCTTACTTAGTGAAAAATTCACAAATAGACATAGTCTAATTTGAGAATTATAATTGATTAATCAAAACCAATTACATGAGTCTTACAAGCAATATTATCTCAACTAGTGCGGGGACCATGGGTCTATATAACCGAGCTTCCAATAAGTAGATCAAGAATTTAGCACTAAAATTCACTAACTTATTAATTCTTCGTTGAATCCACGCATAGAACTTAGAATTGCACTCTCAGTTATATAGAATGCTCTATATGTTCCACCATATAGATGCATCATTAGTTATCCATTGTTATAATCCTAATGTGATCAATGATCCTCTATATGAATGATCTACACTGTAAAGGGATTAGATTACCGTTACACCCTACAATGTATTTATTCCTTAAAACACTTGACCCCGTATAAATGATATTTCAGCTTATGTGAAATGAGTACTCCACCATTTATGTTCGTTTGGTCAAGCTCGAAGGAGATCATCCTTTGCTTACTATTCGCCAGATAAAAGCTATAGATTCCATGTTTATGATAGCGCTCCCACTCATTTGCACTACCGTGTTCCAAAAATGTACGTATCACCCTGACCTAAAAGTAGGCTTAACTAACAAATCAAAGAACACGAATAGCCTCTCGAGATTGAGCCTAATCATAACAGGATTAAGATCATTTGATCTAGGATCAACTAGGCGATATTGACTTGAATAGATATTACGGTAAGTTTAATAAATATAAGTCAAAGTTCAATATCGGTCCCTTCCAATGCATACTCCATGCATCCAACCTGAGCTTTACTTTAACCAATGCTCTGGAAAGAACATAGCACTTCTCCAAATGCAAGTAAACTCTGTTGTAGATTATCATATCAGTAAAACCCTATGTCTAATAAATCTAGGAAACTTTATTCACATAGTCATGTTTACTTTCCAATGTGTTGACGACACAATAAACAGGATCAAGTATGTGAAAAGGGTTTCAGATGAATCTATACATTATGTACTTATAATCATGAAATAAATCATGTGAACCATGCAACATTAAATGTTATTTCTGATCTATATTAATAAGTAAATCTGATTATATTGAAATGAGTTTTATTTAGGGCATAAAACCCAACAATATGAATTAAAACGATGTTATGTGTTGATTTGGATGGTTTTATGTGGTTTATGTGCTTATTTGATGATAGTTTAGAAATCGGAATATATGTTACTTAAATATTTTTAATTTCAATCTGGAATTATTTTTTTTGGAAAGTAGACAAAAGAATAATAAATTTAGGCTTTTACATAACCTAATTTAGATTTTTTATGAATTAGTTATGATTTTTTGAAGTTGAACGAAAATATCAGCATTTGAATCACTCACGCGCGCGCACAAGCCTGGGATTCGCTCGGACACGCACGCCAATTCAGAGAGTGCTGACCGAGGTTTCTCGGACACGGCTCCTATCTGAAGGGCTGCCAGTGCCGAGCTCCCTCGGTCAAATGAGGCTGCTTGCAGCCTCTGTCTTCGGTGTTTTCATTGCTTCCGCGCGCGCAAGGGTATGCAATGCATACCCCTGTGCCTCAAAATTGTTTTCATCATAACTTTTGATTCAAAAATCGTTTTTCATTGAAACAAAAGCCAATTTTTGGTAGAATTTTGTGTAGAATCTGATTTTTCGATTAAAAATCTAATTGTCAGAATAAAATTAATTTTTATTAATTTTTTTTAATTAATTAAAATTAGTTTCTAATATTAGTAGGCTTTGAATTTTGAAAATTTGATTTCTCACAAAGGAACCTTATGGTTAATTTTGAAATTTTAGATTATTTAATTTATTTTAATTATAAGATCAGATATTATTTTTTATTAAATTTGAATGATCTTACTTTGATCTTAAAATATTATGTTTTAAAATAATCTTGTTCAAATTTCAAATTTTGCTAACCATATTATAATTTTTTTTTCAAATTTGTTATTTTCAAAATATATTTTATTAATTAAAATTATAAGATTAGGAATATGTTAGGTTTAAAATTTTATCTTATTAGACATTTTTTTTATTAAAATTATATTTTGGCAAAAATAACATGAAGATTTGAAAAATTGGTTAGTTTAGTTTGAATAGATATTTTAGGTTTTCAAACCATAAATTTTTCAAACTTCTTATTTTTTTTTTAATATTCTAACCATATTAAATATCTTATTTTTTCAATTAGTTTATTTATGTAATATTTAAATTTATTAAATTATAAGACTTAGAATATAATAATGAAATATCTAAATTTTAAAATTCAAGATATTTTATTATATTATCTTATTAGAAATTTCAAATAAATTTAAATTTTGAATAAACTTGATATCTGAAAAATTGGTTAGATATTTTTTGATTTTTTGTTAGAATTTAGGAAATTTAGGAGTTTGTTGAATTTTGAATTTTTTGAAATATTCTCTAACAACCTAAATTTGAATTCTAGTTAAGATACTAATTTTAAAATTTAATTTTTATTTTAAATTTTAAAATTGAGATATTTTAGCTTACTTTCTAGATATTCCAGATCAGTTAATTGTTTGTATTGTTTGTTTATATATTAATATACAATTTTTTTTTTACAAACCTATTATTTATTTGATCTAAATTGCTATGATTAACTTGTTGACAGATCCAATGATCTGATTTTAATCATAGTCCAATTGTCAATAGATCTTATAAATAATTTGTAACAGGTGAATTTTGTAATTTCTTTCATCTATGTAAACCTAGTAACAAGATAGGGCTCATCCAAATCATTTGACCTGTGTGAGCCTATATGTTTGCTTTTGGGCTTAGATGCATATAAGAAGCCCATTTAAGTTCTACTAAGTAAATGGACTAAGTTGCTAAAATAAATTTTGACATAAGTAAATTTATTTAGGCCCAATTAGATTTGGGCTTATTCATAAATAACAATTGTTTATTTAAAGGTTAAATTCCTCTCTTTTTCAAACTTATTATTTTAAAATACTCTAACCATATAAAATATGTTATTTTTCAATTAGTTTAATTATGTAATATGTAAATTTATTAAATTATAAGACTCAGAATATAATAAAATATGTAAATTTAAAATTAAAGATATTATATTATATTATCTTATTAGAAATTTTAAATAAATTTAAATTTTGAATAAACTTGATATTTGAAAAATTGGTTAGATATTTTTGATTTTTTGTTAGAATTTAAGAAATTTAGGAGTTTGTTGAATTTTGAATTTTTTCAAATATTCTCTAACAACCTAAATTTGAATTCTAGTTAAGATATTTATTTTAAAATTTAATTTTATTTTAAATTTTAAAATTGAGATATTTTAGCTTACTTTCCAGATATTCCAGATCAGTTATTTGTTTGTATTGTTTGATTATATTATTATGTATTCAATTTTTTTTTTACAAACCTATTATTTATTTGATCTAAATTGCTATGATTAACTTGTTGACTGATCCAATGATCTGATTTTAATCATAGTTCAATTAACAATAGATCTTATAAATAATTTGTAACAGGTAAATTTTTGCAATGTCTTTCATTTGTGTAAACCTAGTAACATGATAGGGCCCATCCAAATCATTTGACCTGTGTGAGCCTATATGTTTGCTATTGGGATTAGATGCATATAAGAAGCCCATTTAAGTTTTACTAAGTAAATGGACTAGGTTGCTAAAATAAATTTTGACATAAGTAAATTTATTTAGGCCCAATCATATTTGGGCTTATTGTTTATTTAAAGGTTAAATTCCTCTCTTTTAAGCCTTGTGTGAGAGTTGGGGGCCAATAGAAGTGGGTACGACATACTGAACCCAACTCCCCCTCACATGACCTACCCCAATTGTGAAGCCCATTTGCCTTATTTAAATAATTGTATTAGGTTAATTATATTAGTCTAACCTAATTAAAATTGAATTAGCAACATAATTAACTTTTAAAATATATGAAATTTAATTTTTCATTTAATATTTTAAAGTTAATTTTAGAAAAACACTTAGTAAATAAAATTATTCTAGATAGTTATTTCTAGAACTAGTTATTTTTTCTAATATTTAATTATGAAAATATCTTAGATTGTGAAATTAATTTTGGTACAATCTAATTTAAGTATATTTTTCCTAGTATTAAACTAGAATTAATAATTAAGTCTCTTCTATACTTAATTATTTATTTCTTAAACTTAATACATTTAATTAAATTGAAAATTAAAATATCTAAGTTGATTTTCATAATGATACTTAAATATTATTATTTTCATGTTATTTAATTAAAATTGAAAATTATTTTAATTTTGAAATCTTATTTCAGAATAAATTAAATTTTGAATAATTTTCAAAATATATTTTATTTTATTTTATTAATCTTTTTTCCACAATTTCGAAATTGCATTTCTTAAATGCTGAAATTTTGAAATTTATTTGAAAAATAGATTAATGTTGAAAATTATTTATTTTAATTTTGGACCAACTTAAATCAATGATTTTTTCATTTAATGATTAATTAAAATAAATGAAGTAAAATATATTTAATTAGAAAATGAATCAATTAGTCAATGGAAGTCTAGATAGATATTATCTGTTTTGCTTGAAGTATTTTTCTAGTGTATTTAATTAAATAGAAAATTAATATTTAAGTTGATTTTCATCATGATACTTAAATATTTGAAAATTTTCTTATATATTTAATTAAATAGGAAAATTATATTTTTTGTTGTAAATTAATTTTATTAATTAATTTTGGGCCAATATTAAATTAGAATAATTTTTTCCAGGATTTATTTTATTTTATTTTAAAAAGCATTTTTTTGAAAATAGTGTTTTTATATACTTCAATTTTTCGAAATTAAATATATATATATTTATAGAAAATTAAATTTGAGTGGTAAATTAATTTTGAAACAACTTAAATTGAATATTTTTCTAAATATTTATTGGAAATTATTACTACGATGGAAACAATTCATGTTATTTTCATATCCATCTAAGTAAAATTTATAAATATTAAATTAAAATTTATATTTAGAATTTTTCATTCTAAATTGGAAATTTTAATTAAATAAATATATATTTAAAATAAATTGATTAAAATAAATATTAGAAAAAAATACACTTTAAATAATGAGTTTTATTATTGGGACATTCGATCTCCATTGTTGGTTTTACATAGCTTTTGTTTTAGGGAGTAATCCTCCCTAATAGAGGAACGTTCATTAGCAAGTTAGTACCGTTTAATATCGAAAGATAAGTATATTTGTAAGTGTTTTATATGGTATTGATCACCCTAATGGTGGCGACTGTATTTGACTTACAAAATATGAAACAATGGTGGAAGCTCATAAGATAGAATAGCATTGACTCTCGGCTAAACGGGACAACGCGGGATTCCAATCTTGATCGAATGAAAGGTTGCTAGAATGTTTATCATTTTAGATGAGGTGACAACTCTATTCAATGGATGGTATCACTGACTCTCGCCTAAACGGGACACTGATATCAGGTTGTTGAAGACCTTGGGAAATTATTTATGATTGTATGTTTTAGTATTTTCACTTGTCATTTCTACTTGCTATATGTTTAATAATTTCTGAATTGTGTATGAATTTGTATTGAACGATGTTATATTCTGTTATTAAATTGTAGTTTAATATCGAATCTTCATTGTTGGTCTAACTTGGTTTGTTGTTCTAATGGGATAAATCCCTAATGGATTGTCACCATTATACAAACATAATAGTGTTCGATCTCGAAAGATAATTATTGTAAATGCAACATCTAGTTGTTCATCAATTGATGACACCTTAGACTAGTATTTACAATATTAAACAAGAAGATTAAATAAATAAGATTACTTTGACTCTCGCTAATCGGAGCATCGTTGAATTCTTATTTAAATACGAAATTATTCTAACTCCTCTTAGCTTATTCATTTTGAATTAGCTGAATAACATATCATTGGATGAATGGTCTATAAATCATTTCATGTCATTCTATATTCTCTTAAGAAATTTAATGACACATATGATTATATTTCAGAAATTCTATCCCAAAATTATATAAATCCTCAATCTTAGAAATCTCCTACGTGTATGGGAAAATCTGACTTAGAGTTAAAATTAGTAGTGGTGGTCCAAGAAAGAATTACTCATGCATATTTGGTATAAATTTAAGTCTTTGACTTGAAATTTTAGATTCCAAATAATTTTTTTAATATAATACAGTTTCACTTTCACAAGTGTTTAATAACTATTTTCTATCAATGGATTCAAACTTTATGGAATATGAGTTTAGTATTCTGTGACCAGGATCCAGTTGCACTATTCTAAGAACTCTTTGATGTAACTAAACCTAAGTCATCAAAAAGACACAACCACACATTTTTTTAATCTATGGCATTTGTATCTTGTTCATAGTAGTTTTGACAAGCTCAATCTCTGCAAAGAGTTAATATGCCTATATCCACTGAAAGTAGTTCATCTCATTCGCAGATGGATGTACATTCCGGGGTGGATATGAGTTTTTCGTTGTATTGTTAAAACGATCACTCTAGATTTTACATTATGCAAAGAAATTTGAAATGTTTGAAAAATTTCATGAATTTCTAGCAATGGTGAAAAACCATTAAGGTAAGTGGTTAAAGATTTTGCGAACTAATAGGTGTGGAGAAATAGTTAGTAGATATGCAGTTCAAAGATCATTAAATTGATTTTTGAATTATATCCAAACTTACCTCCCCAGAAATTCGATTCGCATATTGATGATTAGTTACTAGTCGAATGATGTAATGGTTGTATACTTTATGTAAATCATTACTAGATTCATGGATGACCTAATCAAAATCTTAAGGAAAGCTAGAACTGTTAACCATGGTTTGCATGTTTGTTAGCTATTCTAAGTGATTAGGGGTGGAACATCCGATAGTCAATAGATAAGAAAGTGTTTGTTTAAACAAATACTACTTTTCTAAGAAAGTCTGAAAATAAAGTAGCAAATAAAGGAGATATTTTTTCTTGATTCCAAAAGTATTCTATCATCTTATTTGACATATGATGATCCCACTACCTCTATTGTCTTGACACAACCGAAGAGGTCAATACCATTTAGTTTTCTTAGACATAATTCACGGTACCTTGTCGTAGTGGGAGAGTTTCAAGGAACTTCACTTCTTATAACTTGGAAGACACTGGTGATTAAAATACATTGTTAGTTTAAACAAGTAATGGATTGTCAAGATAAGAAACTAAGAAGAAAAGCCAAGAGAACTATGGTTTAATCCATTCACATGGAGTAACCTAAAATTTCTATTACAAGGACATAAAAGGAAACTTTCTTTTATAAGTCTATTCAATGGACTTAACAAAACAACCTGTTCCTAGTATTATAGGTTTGAGTTTATCTAAACCTATGGCTTGTAGTATACCTGGTAATTACTTCCTCTAATGCAAGCAACTTACTTTAGTAAGATGCTGAATGTAAAGACCGCTTAGTTTAATTTGGAAATTAACAGTTAATCATGTTTAATTATGGAAATTTTTTTATAGATATTTAAATAATTATTTATGTTGTTATTATTGAGTTCTGAAATACATTTTATGTCATATGGTGAATTTCATAATTTTGCATTTCCGGTGCCCAGTAACATAGAACTCGTGTTTTGGCTCAGTAAAATCACAACTTAGTATGTTAGTATTGTGGAACGGTTATTTAGACATTGGGAATGTCGGTAGTGGTAGGGAATTTAGAATTTCCCAAAATACCCTTTTAGTACCCTTTATGTTATTTTAGTGTGGAGGGGCAAAATGGTCATTTTGCCCCATTAATGTTTTGTCCTTTTATGGACTTAGTAATTGGAAATTAAATGTTTATTATGTTAATTGTTGGCTGATTATAGAGTTTGTATTGCATTTATCCTTTATTTTCAAAAATTAGAAAAGTTAAAAGAAAAACCAAAATTCTCTCAAAGCTCTCTCTTTCTCTCTTGTTTGGCCTCCTTGAGCATCAAGGATCTTTGTATTTTTTCTGGTGAATCCATCTCTTTGTGGTGTTTTAATCAAGCTAGGTTAGCTCCTAATCTTTTCCTTTTTAAGTTTGTTGAAAATTATGAAAAGAAATGGTTTGCATGCTTAGTTTGATTCATAGTTGCTGCTGTGTTTTTGATGTTGTTTTCAGAAGTTTAATCTTGATTATTTGAGTAGAATAGAGCTACTTGTGATGCATGTTGTGGTGTTGTTTAAAGTTATGGACATTTTACTCAAAGCTCTGGTTTTTCAAAGTGAAATTGTGAGTTTTGTTGTTGTGTTTGTTGGGGTCAATTTCCTGTGTTTTCAGAGGTTATAATAAGCATGTTTAATTAGGTTTGAACTGATTTGGATGCATGTTAGTTAGATTTAACCAAGTTTGAGTTTTGAACTCAAAGCTTGGGGCTTTAATGGCATTTTTAGTATCTGTGTGTTCTGGGCTATTTTGACGCTTTGGTATTGTTCTATGGGGTATTTAGAACAAGTTCTGAAGTTTTGGTGTGGGTTGGATTTGATTTGAGCAAGTTATGAATTTTTGAAAGTTTCCTGCTAGGAACCGGAATTCCGGTTGGGCATCCAGAATTCCGGATGGGGTTCAGGAATTCCGAGAACCGGAATTCCGGTTACAGAACCGGTTTGCCGATTGGGGGATTTTCTGGAACCCTAGATTTTCTCGTTTTTATGTTATTTGGGGTATTGCCATGCTTTTTATTGATAGGGAAACTTTAGTTTCAAGTTTAAGTCCCTGGGAAGTGATTTAGCGTATCACTTAATAGTGTTGTGATTGTTATGGTTTAGGAGCCTGTAAACCGCCGTGCAGTTCGTTCCACTCAGGTTGACCGGCACACCTGAATTTGGAATCGAGGTAAGATTAGTATAACAGTATGCATATGTATTACATGTTTAGCGTGCATGTTAGGAAGCCTGTTAGATTACATTAAATATGTATGTTGGCTTCGTACCATCTGACCATATCACATCGGTTAGGCTAGAGTATGACTAGCAACTGGAGTATGACCAGTGAACTGAGTATAGGATGATACTAGGGTTGGTGGTACTGTGTTATTTGACCGTATCAAATCGGTTAGGCTAGAGTATGACTAGCAGCTGGAGTATGACCAGTGAACCGAGTATAGGCTGATACTGTAACACATCGGTACAGGCTAGAGTATGACTAGCAGCTGGAGTATGACCAGTGTACCGAGTATTGGCTGTTACTTGTCAATAGTACCGTCTTATGAACATTCGAGACTCAGTATCGTGTGGGACACGGCAGTTAGGGTTATGATCAGGGGTATGGGCGTCTGATCATAACCCGGGATTTATGTATGATTATGATTTATGCTTTTCTTACTGAGTCTGTCGACTCACAGTGCTATGTTTATGTGTAGGTAAGGGCAAGGCCAAGGCTGAGCAACCGTGAGAGCGAGCCGGTGAAGATTGTACATGTCAGGACGGTTAGGCCTGGATCGTACGATCCTCGGGATAACAGTGCTTTTTGTAATTAGACGCTAGGCGTCAAGTATTTTGTATTAGACAGTAAACTTTTGTAAAGCTTTTTGTCAATGGGATCCCACAGTATTTTGTATGAAATATTTTATAAGTTTAATTAAAAAGCCAAAATTTTAATTAATCACGATTTCCATAAACCTCGTTGATTAGCATCGAGCTGCACAGTATGTTTAAAAATCACGTAATACGCCTATGCTAGTTAGGGTGTTACAATTTGGTATCAGAGCCGCCAGGTTGTCTTCCGAAGATCGTGACGACATGTACAATCATCATCAGTAGTTAGCTCGTTCTACTGTTCAGTAAGCTTTTATTCCTTTAGTAGTTTATTTAATTATTAGAAATAAGAAAAGCCTGATAGGAACCATGTTAGTAGCCTGATAGTAGAACAGGCGCATGTTTTTAATTTTCAAATTAAGCAGCATTAGTAAGCTCTCTTTGATCATGACCTGATGTGCCAACTCTTGGTTTCGCACGCTGTTCAGACTAGACGGACGCCAAGCGGAACACCAGGAGTCAGGGCAACTCGGTAGGGTAAATCAGGGTCAGGGAGCTCAGTTTCATCCGCATGCTAGGGGCCGTGGTAGAGGTCCCAAGGGCAGGGCCCGTGGTCGGGGTGACGATAACCCGCCGCAGGCTGCCCAAGCTGCTCAAGCCGATCAGGAAGCCCAGAATTGGGAAACTAGGTTTGCTGAAATGCAAGCCAGAATAGAGGAACAAGATCTTGAGATTCAGAGATTGAGGCAGCAGGGTGCTCCTGCGGTGCCGGTGCCGAAAGTTCCTGTGGCACCTGCCCCTGTTGCTCAGGCCGAGATAGTGGTAGCGGCAAATAGAATGGAACCCCTGTATGAAAGGTTCCGGAAGAAGGCACCTCCAGTTTTTCTGGGAGGTCCAGACGTCATGAAAGCCGAGCAGTGGCTAACGGTGATTACAAAGATACTGAACTTTATGGGGGTCACCGGGAATGACAGGGTGGTGTGTGCCACCTTTCAGTTTTAAGAGGACGCGTTAGTCTGGTGGGACATGGTGTCCCAGATTCATGATGTCACCACCATGACCTGGGAAGGTTCCAGGAACTCTTCAACGCGAAGTACTATAATGAGGCCGTTAGAAGTGCCAAAAGAAAAGAGTTCGCAGACCTGACCCAGCAGGAAAATATGAGTGTGACTGAGTACACTACCCAATTTGATCAGTTGGCGAGGTTGGCCTTGGGAATTGTGCCAACCGACTTCACTAAGAAAGAAAAATATCTTGATGGACTTAATGTGAAGATCAAGCATGACCTTATGATCACTACGGACGACAAGACCACCTATGCTGAGATGGTGGAGAAGGCACTGCGAGCTGACGGTGCAGTTGGATGTATGTCGGAGTCAGTTAGGACTCCAGTGAGTGGCGGGGCTCCTACCCCTACTGCATCAGGCTTTAGCAGGGGAGGTAGTTGTTCGGCCATGGACTAGAAGAGGAGAACATCCACTGCATCCGGTGGCTCGGGGCAGAATAAGAGGTTCCGAGGGAACCAGAGTAGAGGCAGTCGTCAGGGTGGTGCGGATACCCGGTTTTCTTATCCAGAGTGCCCCAGTTGCAAAAGGCACCATCTGGGTGAGTGTAGAGGTTAGGGATGCTTTCAGTGTGGCATGCCCGGACATTACAAGAGGGATTGTCCCCAGCTCAAACCAGAGGCACCGAGGGCTTCGGCGAGACCCACTCCAGCTAGGGTGTTCGCCATCACGCAGGCTGATGCAGTAGCCAGCCCTTCAGTTGTAACATGTCAGCTCTCAGTTAATAACTCATTTTACTCAGTGCTGTTTGATTCCGGGGCCACACATTCTTATGTGGCAGCCAGAATCTTTAGTAAATTGGATAGACCGTGTGATAGTTATGAATCATGGTTTGGAACCCTTTTACCTGGCGAAGAGTTAGTTATCTCCAAAAGGTGGATTAGGTGTACGCCGATCAAAATAGATGGTAGAGAGTTAAGTGCTGACTTGATAGAGATGAGCCTAGTAGATTTCGATATTATTTTAGGAATGGATTTCCTATCTAAATACTCAGCCAATATTGATTGCAAGGGGAAGATGGTGATCTTCCAACCGGAAAGTGAAGAACCATTTGTATTTGTTGGTTCGGTTCGGGGATCTCGGATCCCGGTGATTTCGACTATGTCAGCGAGGGAGTTACTGCATGGCGGGTGTTTAGGGTTTCTGGCCGTGGTGATGGACACCACTCGGCCAGAGGACATCAAGGTGGTTCTGGAATTTCTAGATGTTTTTCCCGAAGAACTTCCAGGTGTACCACCTCAGCGGGAGATTGATTTTGTTATAGATTTGGCACCAGGAGTGTAACCGGTTTCCAAGGCTCCGTATAGAATGGCTCCAGCTGAGCTTAAAGAATTAATGATTCAGCTTCAGGGGTTACTTGACATAGGGTTTACTCGGCCTAGTGTGTCACCCTGGGGAGCTCCGGTTTTGTTCGTCAAGAAGAAAGATGGAACTATGAGGATGTGTATCGATTATCGGGAGTTAAACAAGCTAACAGTGAAGAATAGATATCCATTACCTAGGATCGATGATCGTTTTGATCAACTTCAGGGGAAGACGGTCTTTTCCAAGATTGATCTCCGATCGGGTTATCATCAGTTGAAAATCCGAGAGGAGGACATTCCGAAGACGGCTTTCCGTACTAGGTATGGACATTACGAATTCTTGGTTATGTTGTTTGGACTAACCAATGCTCCTGCAGCATTTATGGATTTGATGAATAGAGTATTTAAGGATTTCCTCGATATCTATGTAATTGTGTTTATCGACGACATCCTTGTGTACTCTCAATCAGAAGAGCAGCATGAGTTACATCTTTAGATGGTTTTGCAGCGGCTTCGGGAACACAAGCTTTATGCCAAATTCAAGAAATGTGAATTTTGGCTATCTCAGGTGTCTTTCTTAGGACACATAGTTAACAAAGAAGGGATCAAGGTGGATCCCGGGAAAATAGAATCCGTCAGGGATTGGCCAAGACTGAAGACAGTGACAGAAATTAGAAGCTTCTTGGGTTTAGCCGGTTATTATCGTAGGTTCGTGGAGGGTTTTCTAAAATTTCAACACCCTTAACCGAACTTACGAAGAAGAATCAGCGGTTTGTTTGGTCAGATAAGTGCGAAGCTAGTTTTCAGGAGCTGAAACAAAGATTGATTACTAGTTTTCAGGAGCTGAAACAAAGATTGATTACTGCTCCAGTGCTAGCTTTGCCCTCAGACAAAGAGAAATTTTTGGTTTATTGCGATGCATCCAGACAGGGTCTAGGGTGTGTGCTGATGCAAGCTGATCGGGTTATCGCTTATGCCTCCCGTCAGTTAAAGGATTATGAACAGCGATACCTAACTCATGATCTATAGTTGGCCGCGGTAGGTTTTGCATTGAAGATCTGGCAGAATTACCTTTACGGAGAAAGGTGTGAAATCTATACCGACCATAAAAGTCTCAAATACTTCTTTACTCAGAAAGATTTGAATATGAGACAGAGGTGTTGGTTGGAGTTAGTGAAAGATTACAATTGTGAGATTCTCTATCACCCTGGGAAGGCCAATGTAGTGGTCGATGCCCTCAGTAGGAAGGGTCCCGGGCAGGTAGCTAGCATGATTCAGATCTCACCTCAGTTAGCAGAGGACATGGTTAGATCCAGCATTGAGTTTGTGGTAGGTCAGCTTCACAACTTGACGCTGCAATCTGATCTGTTGGAAAGAATTCAAACCGCTCAGATGACTGATCCAGAGTTAGTGAAAATCAAAGATAAGGTTTCGGCTGGTCAAGCCAGGGATTTTTCAGTGTCAGACAACGGGATGCTTCTATATAAAGCTAGGGTTTGTGTTCCGAGTAGTGTGGAACTCAGGAATGAGATCTTTAAAGAGGCTCATTCTACCCCTTATTCTCTGCATCCCGGCACCACCAAGATGTACCAGGATCTTAAACCGTACTTTTGGTGGAGCGGTATGAAGAAGAATTTGGTAGAATTCGTATCGAGATGCCTCACATGTCAGCAGATTAAGGCTGAACATCAGAGACCAGCAGGGTTGTTCCAGCCTTTAACCCTACACGAATGGAAGTGGGAGGATATCACGATGGATTTCGTGGTTGGGTTACCTAGAACCACGGGCTTGTTCGATTCCATCTGGGTAGTGGTGGATCGATTCACGAAATCTGCTCATTTTCTGCCTGTTAGAACAACCTTTACAGTGGATTAGTTAGCAGAATTGTATGTTAGAGAGATTGTAAGACTTCAAGGGTACCGAAGTCTATAGTTTCGGATAGAGATCCGAAGTTCACCTCCAAGTTTTGGCAGAGTTTGCAACGAGCAATGGGTACAAAACTGAAATTCAGTACATCATTCCATCCCCAGACAGATGGGCAGTCCGAAAGGACAATTCAGATATTGGAGGACATGTTACGAGCCTGTGTTATGGATTTTGATGGCTCTTGGAATAAATATCTACCGTTGATAGAATTTTCTTACAACAATAGTTATCAGAGTACGATAGGGATGGCTCCCTATGAACTATTATACGGTAGGAAGTGTAGATCTCCCATCCATTGGGATGAGACAGGGGTGAGGAAATACCTATGTCCCGAGTCAGTGCAACGGACCAATGAGGCAATTGAGAAAATAAAAGCTAGAATGCTTGCCTCACAGAGTAGACAGAAAATTTACGCAGATCCGAAACGCAGGGATGTTGAGTTCCTAGTATGGGACCATGTGTTTTTACGAGTGTCTCCAATGAAGGGGATCAAATGTTTTGGGAAAAGAGGCAAGTTATGCCCTAGATTTACAGGACCTTTCGAGATTCTCGAGAAGATAGGTTAGGTGGCATACCAGTTAGCGTTGCCTCCAGCTTTATCAGCAGTTCACAACGTATTCCATGTCTCTATGTTGAGAAAATATGTTTCTGATCCATCTCATATACTCAGATATGAGAGCCTTGAACTGCAGCCAGATATGACTTACGAAGAACAGCCAGTGCAGATCCTAGATAGAAAGGATAAAGTCCTTCGGAATAAGACCATAGCATTGGTCAAAGTACTCTGGAGAAACAGCAAGGTGGAGGAAGCCACATGGGAGCTAGAGTCAGATATGAGAGCTCAATATCCAGAGTTATTCAGGTTAGATTTCGGGGACGAAATCCCTTTAAGGGCGAATAGTTGTAAAGACCGCTTAGTTTAATTTGGAAATTAGAAGTTAATCATGTTTAATTATGGAAAATTATTTATAGATATTTAAATAATTATTTATGCTGTTATTATTGAATTCTGAATTGCATTTTATGTCATATGGTGAAATTTCATAATTTTGCATTTCTGGTGCCCGGTAACATGGAACTCGGTGTTTGGCTCACTAAAATCAAAACTTAGTATATTAGTATTGTGGGACGGTTATTTAGACATTGGGAATGTCGGGAGTGGTCGGGAATTTAGAATTTCCAAAAATACCCTTTTAGTACCCTTTATGTTATTTTAGTGTGGAGGGGCAAAATGGTCATTTTGCCCCATTAATGTTTTGTCCTTTTATGGACTTAGTAATTGGAAATTAAATGTTTACTATGTTAATTGTTGGCTGATTATAGAGTTGGTATTGCATTTATCCTTTATTTTCAAAAATTAGAAAAGTTAAAAGAAAAACAAAAATTCTCTCAAAGCTCTCTCTTTCTCTCTTGTTCGGCCTCCTTGAGCAGCAAGGATCTTTGGATTTTTTCTGGTGAATCCATCTCTTTGTGGTGTTTTAATCAAGCTAGGTTAGCTCCTAATCTTGTCCTTTTTAAGTTTGTTGAAAATTATGAAAAGAAATGGTTTGCATGCTTAGTTTGATTCATAGTTGCTGATGTGTTTTTGATGTTATTTTCAGAAGTTTAATCTTGATTATTTGAGTAGAATAGAGCTACTTGTGATGCATGTTGTGGTGTTGTTTAAAGTTTTGGAAATTTTACTCAAAGCTATGGTTTTTCAAAGTGAAATTGTGAGTTTTGTTGCTGTGTTTGTTGGGGTCGATTTCCTGTGTTTTCAGAGGTTATAATGTGGATGTTTAAGTAGGTTTGAACTGATTTGGATGCATGTTAGTTAGATTTAACCAAGTTTGAGTTTTGAACTCAAAGCTTGGAGCTTTAATGATATTTTTAGTATCTGTGTGTTCTGGGCTGTTTTGATGCTTTGGTATTGTTCTATGGGGTATTTAGAACAGGTCTGGAAGTTTTGGTGTGGTTTGGATTTGATTTGAGAAAGTTATGAATTTTTGAAAGTTCCCTGCGAGGAACCGGAATTCCGGTTGTGCATCAAGCATTCCGGATGGGGTTCAGGAATTCCCAGAATCAGAATTCCGGTTACAGAACCGGTTTGCCGGTTGGGGGATTTTCTGGAACCCTAGATTTTCTCGTTTTTATGTTATTTGGGGTATTGCCATGATTTTTATCGATAGGGAAACTTTTAGTTTCAAGTTTAAGTCCCCGGGAAGTGATTTAGCGTATCACTTAATAGTGTTGTGATTGTTATGGTTTAGGAGCCTGTAAACCGCCGTGCAGTTCGTTCCACTCAGGTTGACCGGCACACCTGAATTCGGAATCGAGGTAAGATTAGTATAACAGTATGCATATGTATTACATGTTTAGCGTGCATGTTAGGAAGCCTGTTAGATTACATTAGATATGTATGTTGGCTTCGTACCATCCGACCATATCACATCGGTTAGGCTAGAGTATGACTAGCAGCTGGAGTATGACCAGTGAACTGAGTGTAGGATGATACTAGGGTTGGTGGTACTGTGCTATTTGACCGTATCACATCGGTTAGGCTAGAGTATGACTAGCAGCTGGAGTATGACCAGTGAACCGAGTATAGGCTGATACTGTAACACATCGGTACAGGCTAAAGTATGACTAGCAGCTGGAGTATGACCAGTGAACCGAGTATAGGCTGTTACTTGTCAATAGTACCGTCTTATGAACGTTCGGGACTCAGTATCGTGTGGGACACGACAGTTAGGGTTATGATCAGGGGTATGGGCGTCTGATCATAACCTGGGATTTATGTATGATTATGATTTATGCTTTTGTTTCTGAGTCTGTCGACTCACAGTGCTATGTTTATGTGTAGGTAAGGGCAAGGCCAAGGCTGAGGAACCGTGAGAGCGAGCCGGTGAAGATTGTACATGTCGGGACGGTTAGGCCTGGATCGTACGATCCTCGGGACAATAGTGCTTTTTGTAATTAGACGCTAGGCGTCAAGTATTTTGTATTAGATAGTAAACTTTTGTAAAGCTTTTTGTAAATGGGATCCCATAGTATTTTGTATGAAATATTTTATAAGTTTAATTAAAATGCAAAAATTTTAATTAATCACGATTTCCATAAACCTCGTTGATTAGCAACGAGCTGCACAGTATGTTTAAAAATCACGTAATACGCCTATGCTAGTTAGGGTGTTACACTGAAGCATTTTCTTTCTGATGGAAATCTATAGAAGCTTCTCGACTTCTAGGCATAGATTTTATTTATCTAAGGAAAAGTCTCAACTATTCTAGAAAAGATAAAGGCATGAAAGAATTTCTTAAATCTACAGTGAGAGGTATCAGATATACTTTAGTATGCCTTTGACAAGACATGTAACACCCTAACTACCATAGGCGTATTACGTGAGTTTTAAACATACTGTGCAGCTCGTTGCTAATCAACGAGGTTTATGGAAAAACGTGATTAATTAAAATTTTGCTTTTTAATTAAACTTATAAACAATATTACAAAAGACTCGGGATCCCGATTATAAAAAATCATTTACAAAAAGATTTAACTGATTAACTGTTACAAAAATAAAAGTCGTCTAACGACCAGTTACAAAAATCAGCCTCGCTGTCCCGATGATCGTACGCTCCAGGCCTAACCGCCCCGACATGTACAATCTCATAAGCTCGCTCACGGTACATCAGCTATAGCCTTGCCTTTACCTACACATGAACATAAACTGTGAGTCAACAGACTCAGTAAGAAAAGCATAATAATACTCATACATAATACTAACTGCCGTGTCCAACACGATACTGAGTCCCGCTACTGCCATGTCCAACATGGTACTGAGCCACTACTGCCATGTCCAACATGGTACTGAGTTCTGAACGTTCATAGGGACGGTACTATTGACACGTAACAACCTGATCGGTCGAACCGGTCATACTCCGCTTGGTCATACTCCGGCTCGTACCGACGTGTTACTATATCCTCCGATCGGTCGAACCGGTCATACTCCGGCTCTTGGTCATACTCCAGCCTGTACTGACGGGATACGTCAATAGCACGGAACCACCAACCAAGTGTCAGCCTGATCGGTCAAACCGGTCATACTCCGGCTGCTGGTCATACTCCAGCCTGTACCGACGTGACAGGGTTGGGTGGTTCGAAGCCAACATACAACTAATGTAATCTAATAGGCTTCCTACATGCACGCAAAACATGTAATCTACATATGCATACTGTTATACTAATCTTACCTGGATTCCGAATTCAGGTGTGCCGGTCAACCTGACTGGAACTGAAGCTGAGCGGCGGATTACTGGCTCCTAAACCATAAAAATCACAACGCTATAAGTGACACGCTAAATCACTTCCCGGGGACTAAAACTAAGAACTAAAAGTTTCCCTATCGATAAAAAGCATGGCAATACCCCTAAAAACATAAAAACGAGGAAAACTAGGGTCCCTGAATTTTCCCCAACCGCTAGACCGGTTGCCCAACCGGAATTCCGGTTCTGGAAAATTCAGAACCCTCATCCGGAATTCCGGATGCACAACCGGAATTCCGGTTCCTCGCAGGCAGCAAAACCAAAATTTCATAACTCGACCAATTCAACCCCAAATGGTTCCAAACTTTCCAGACCTGATCTATACCTTCCCTAGAACATTTCTAAGGCCTCAAACTAACCCAGAAATCACAGATTCAAAAATCACCATGTGAGCTCCAAGCTTTGAGTAAAAACTCAAACTTGGCTAAACCTCACTCACAAGCCTCAAGCTAGCTTAGAATCACATAATCAAGCATAGAAATACTGCAGAAATCAAAACCTAGTTCATGCAACAACTACAGCCACCAATTTCTCAATTTTTTTCTTTGAAAACCAAACTTTTGCATAAGAAAATTCTAGCATGCTCAACCTAGGAATCATACAGCACAAGTAGCTTAATTAACATCTAAAAATCATGATTTAACCTCAGAAATAAACAATCAAACTCAGCAGCAACAACATTCAAATTAACATGCATTAACTCCTTTTTTTATCAAAAATTCCAAGAAGACCAAGAAGAACAAGTAAGAGATACATACCACAATCAAGAGTTCCTAAAAAGTGATGAATCAAGCTTGAAAAACCCAGCCTTTGAATCCCCAATACCCAGCCGAAAAAGAGAGAGAGCTTTGAGTGTGTGAGTTTTGAAATTTTCTTTCTAATTTGACTAAGTGTTGAATTTTGTGAAAAAAGGAATATAAGCCACAAATCATATTTTATTTCAGCCAACAAATTAAAATAAAATAACCATTTGATCCATTTAATAAATCACATAAGACAAAACACTAATGGGGCAAAAAGACCATTTTGCCCCTCCACCATAAAACAACATAAATCAAACTAAAGGGGTATTTTTGGGACATTCTAAATTCCCGGCCATTCCCGACATTCCCAATGTCTAAAACCCGTCCCCAAACTACTAACATACTAAGTTGTGATTTCTACTGAGCCAAACGCCGAGTTCCAAAATACCGGGCACCGGAAATGCAAAATATGCAACTACTGAATAACATAACCATGCATTTCAGAATTCCATAAATAACAGTAATAAATTATTTAAATAGCTATAAATAATTTCTTAATTAATCATAACCAACTGATAATTTCCAAATTAACTAAGCGGGCTTTACAACTATCCCCCCCTTAAAAGGATTTCGTTCCCGAAATCTAACCTGAATAACTCTGGATATTGAGCTCTCATATCTGACTCTAGCTCCCAGGTGGCTTCTTCCACCTTACTGTTTCTCCAGAGAACCTTGACCAATGCTATGGTCTTATTCCGAAGGACTTTATCCTTTCTATCCAGGATCTGCACTGGTTGTTCCTCATATGACATGTCTGGCTGAAGCTGAAGACTCTCAAAACTGAGTATATGAGAGGGGTCTGAAACGTATTTTCTCAACATTGAGACATGGAATACGTTGTGCACTGCTGATAAGGCTGGAGGCAATGCTAACTGATATGCCACTTGACCTATCTTCTCGAGAATCTCGAAAGGTCCTGTAAATCTAGGGCATAACTTGCCTCTTTTCCTGAAACGTTTAATCCCCTTCATCGGAGATACCCGTAAAATACATGTCCCCCTACTTGGAACTCAACATCCCTGCGTTTCGGATCTGCGTAACTCTTCTGTCTGCTCTGTGAGGCAAGCATTCTAGCTTTTATCTTCTCTATCGCCTCATTGGTCTGCTGAACTGACTCTGGACCTAGGTATTTCCTCTCCCCTGTCTCATCCCAGTGGATAGGGGATCTACATTTCCTACCGTACAACAGTTCATAGGGAGCCATCCCTATCGTACTCTGATAAATGTTGTTGTAAGAAAATTCTATCAACGGTAGATACTTACTCCATGAGCCTTCAAAGTCCATAACACAGGCTCTCAGCATGTCCTCCAATATCTGAATTGTCCTTTCGGACTGACCATCTGTCTGAGGATGGAATGCTGTACTGAATTTCAGCTTTGTACCCATTGCCTGTTGCAAACTTTGCCAAAATTTGGAGGTGAACTTCGGATCCCTATCCGAAACTATAGACTTCGGTCCCCCGTGAAGTCTTAATATTTCTCTGACATACAGTTCTGCCAACTGATCCACTGAAAACGTTGTTCTAATCGGCAGAAAATGAGCAGATTTCGTAAATTGATCCACCACTACCAAGATGGAATCAAATAAACCCGTGGTCCTAGGTAACCCGACCACAAAATCCATCGTAAAACTTTCCCATTTCCATTCTGGTAGGGTTAGAGGCTGCAACAACCCTGCTGGTCTCTGATGTTCAGCCTTAATCTGCTGACAAGTGAGGCATCTCGATACGAATTCTACCAAATTCTTCTTCATACCGCTCCACCAGAAGTACGGTTTCAAATCTTGGTACATCTTGGTGGTGCCGGGATGCAGAGAATACGGGGTAGAATGAGCCTCCTCAAAGATCTCATTTCTAAGTTCCACACTGTTCGGAACACAAACCCTGGCTTTATACAAAAGCATCCCCCTATCTGTCACTGAAAAGTCCTTGGCTTGACTAGCCAATACCTCATCTCGGATTTTCACTAACTCCGGATCTGTCATCTAAGCGACTTTTATTCTTTCCAACAGATCAGATTACAGCGTCAAGTTGTGAAGCTAACCTACCACAAACTCAATGCTGGATCTAACCATATCCTCTTCTAGCTGAGGTGAGATCTGAACCATACTAGCTACTTGCCCGGGATGATAGAGGATCTCACAATCGTAATCTTTCACTAATTCCAACCAACGCCTTTGTCTCATGTTCAAATCTTTCTGAGTAAAGAAATATTTGAGACTTTTATGGTCGGTGTAGATCTCATACTTCTCCCCGTAAAGGTAATGCCGCCAAATCTTCAGTGCAAAAACCACTGCGGCCAATTCTAGATCATGAGTCGGGTATCGCTGTTCATAATCCTTTAACTGACGGGAGGCATAAGCGATGACCTGATCGGCTTGCATCAATACACACCCCAAATCCTGTTTGGATGCGTCACAGTAGACTACGAACTTTTCCTTGTCCGAAGGCAAAGCTAGCACCGGAGCAGTAATCAACCTCTGCTTCAGTTCCTGAAAGCTAGCTTCGCACTTATCTGACCAAATAAACCGCTGATTCTTCTTTGTAAGCTCGGTTAGGGGCATTGATATCTTGGAGAACCCCTCCACGAACCTACGGTAGTACCCAGTTAATCCCAAGAAGCTTCTGATCTCTGTCACTGTCTTCGGTCTCGGCCAATCCCTGACGGATTCAATCTTCCCGGGATCCACCTTGATCCCGTCTCTACTCACAATGTGCCCTAGGAAGGACACCTGAGATAGCCAGAACTCACATTTCTTGAACTTGGCGTAAAGCTTATGTTCTCGAAGTCGTTGCAGTACCATCTGAAGATGTAACTCATGCTCCTCTTCGGATTGAGAGTACACGAGGATGTCGTCGATAAACACAGTCACACAGATATCAAGGAAATCCTTGAATACTTTATTCATCAGGTCCATGAATGCTGCAGGAGCATTGGTTAGTCCGAATGACATAACCAGAAACTCGTAATGTCCATATCTAATGCGGAAAGCCGTCTTTGGAATGTCCTCCTCTCGGATTCTCAACTGATGATAACCCGAACGGAGATCAATCTTAGAAAAGACCGTCTTCCCCTGAAGCTGATCGAACAAGTCATCGATCCTAGGTAATGGATATTTATTCTTCACTGTTAGCTTGTTCAACTCCCTGTAGTCGATGCACATCCTCATAGATCCATCCTTCTTCTTGACGAACAAAACCGGGGCTCCCCAGGGTGACACACTGGGCCGAAAGAACCCTATGTCAAGCAACCCTTGGAGCTGAATCTTTAATTCCTTAAGTTTGGCTGGAGCCATCCTATACGGGGCTTTGGAAACCGGTTCCACCCCTGGTGCCAAGTCTATTACGAAATCAATCTCCCGCTGAGGTGGTAACCCTGGAAGTTCTTCGGGAAAAACATCCAAAAATTCCCGAACTACTCTGATGTCCTCTGGCCGAATGGTATCTGGCCGAGTGGTGTCCACCACCACGGCCAGAAACCCTAAGCAACCGCCGTGCAACAACTCTCTCGCTGACATAGCCGAGATCACCGAGATCCGAGATCCCTGAACCGAACCAACAAATACAAATGGTTCTTCACTTTCCGGTTGGAAGATCACCATCTTCCTTTTACAATCAATGCTCGCCGAATATTTAGATAGGAAATCCATTCCTAAAATAATATCGAATTCGACTAAAATCATCTCTACCAGATCAGCACTTAACTCTCTACCATCTATCCTGATCGGCCTAGGCCTAATCCACCTATTGGAGATAACCAATCCTCCGCCAGGTAATAGGGTTCCAAACCCTGATTCATATCTATCATACAGTCTTTCCAATTTTCTAAAGACTTTGGTTGCCACATAAGACATTCTTGACCTAAACACTCACCCGGAGAATGCCTCTTACTAATGAGACACTCCATTAGGAATAACGGGTCTCAACACTAGCCTGACGACTGTCTTAATTCTGGTTCCTTCGGAACCTCTTGTTCTGCCTCGAGCCACCGGATGCAGTGGATGATTTCCTCCCCCAGTCCATGGCCGAACCACTACCTCCCCTGCTGAAACCTGACGCAGAAGGGGTAGGAGCCCCGCCACATTCCGAAGTCCTAACTGATTCCACATACATCTAGTTGCGCCCTCAGCTCACCATGCTTTCTTCGCCATCTCAGCTTAGATGGTCTTATCGTCGGTAGTGATCATAAGGTCATACTTGATCTTCACCTTAAGTCCATCGAGATATTTTCTTTCTTACTGAAATCGGTTGGCGCAAATCCCGAGGCTAACCTCGCCAACCGGCTGAACTGAGTAATATATTCCGTCATGCTCATATTCTCTCGCTGGGTCAGGTGGGCGAACTCTTTCCTCTTGGCGCTTCAGACCGCCTCGTTATAACATTTAACGCTGAAGAGTTCCTAAAACCTTTCCCAGGTCATAGTGATAACGTCATGGATCTAAGACACCATGTCCCACCAGACCAGAGCGTCTTCTTAAAACTGAAAAGTGGCACTCACCACTCTATCGTTCCCGGTGACACCCATAAAGTTCAAGATCTTGGTGATCACCGTCAGCCACTGCTCGGCTTTCATCACGTCCGGACCTCCCAGGAAAACCGCCTGCTTCCGAAACCGCTCGTACAAAGGTTCCAATCTAATGGCCGCCACCACTATCTCGGCCTGGGCAGCAGGGCCAGGTGCCACTGGAACTACGAACACTGGAACTGCAAGAGCACCCTGCTGTCTCAACCTCTGAATCTCGAGATCTTGCTCTTCTATTCGGGCTTGCATTTCCGCAAACCGCAACTTCCCTATTCTGGGCTTCCTGATTGACTTGGGCAGCCTGCGGCGAGTTAACATCACTCCAACCGCGAACCCTGCCCCTGGGACCTCTACCTCGGCCCATAACACTTGAGGGGAACTGAGCTCCTCGACCTTGATCTGACCCGACTGAGATGCCCTGACTCCTATTATTTCGTCTGGCGTCCATCTAGTCTGAACCGCCTCGAAATCCCGAGTTGGCACTCAGGTCACGATCATCGAGAGCTTATTAATGCCGCTTAATTTGGAAATTAAAAACGAAACATGCGCCTATTCTACTATCAGGCTACTAACATGCTTCCTAACAGGCTTTTCTTTTTCATAACTGAATAAAATAAACTACTAAAGCAATAAAGGCTTACTGAACCGTGAAACGAGCTAACTGCTGATGATGATTGTACATGTCGTGACGATCTTCGGAAGACAACCTGGCGGCTTTGATACCAAATTGTAACACCCTAACTACCATTGGCGTATTACGTGAGTTTTAAACATACTGTGCAGCTCGTTGCTAATCAACGAGGTTTATGGAAAAACGTGATTAATTAAAATTTTCCTTTTTAATTAAACTTATAAACAATATTACAAAAGACTCGGGATCCCGATTATAAAAAATCATTTACAAAAAGATTTAACTGATTAACTGTTACAAAAATAAAAGTCGTCTAACGACCAGTTACAAAAATCAGCCTCGCTGTCCCGATCATCGTACGCTCCAGGCCTAACCGCCCCGACATGTACAATCTCATAAGCTCGCTCACGGTCCATCAGCTATAGCCTTGCCTTTACCTACACATGAACATAAACTGTGAGTCGACAGACTCAGTAAGAAAAGCATAATAATACTCATACATAATACTAACTGCCGTGTCCAACACGATACTGAGTCCCGCTACTGCCATGTCCAACATGGTACTGAGCCACTACTGCCATGTCCAACATGTAACTGAGTTCTGAACGTTCATAGGGACGGTACTATTGACACGTAACAACCTGATCGGCCGAACCGGTCATACTCTGGCTGCTGGTCATACTCCAGCCTGTACCGACGTGTTACTATATCCTCCTGATCGGTCGAACCGGTCATACTCCGGCTGCTGGTCATACTCCAGCCTGTACCGACGGGATACGTCAATAGCACGGAACAACCAACCAAGTGTCAGCCTGATCGGTCAAACCGGTCATACTCCGGCTGCTGGTCATACTCCAGCCTGTACCGACGTGACAGGGTTGGGTGGTTCGAAGCCAACATACAACTAATGTAATCTAATAGGCTTCCTACATGCACATTAAACATGTAATCTACATATGCATACTGTTATACTAATCTTACCTGGATTCTGAATTCAGGTGTGCTTGGCCAACCCGACCGGAACCGAAGCCGAGCGGACATCGCTCCTAAACCATAAAAATCACAACGCTATAAGTGACACGCTAAATCACTTCCCGGGGACTAAAACTAAGAACTAAAAGTTTCCCTATCGATAAAAAGCATGGCAATACCCCTAAAAACATAAAAATGAGGAAAACTAGGGTCCCTGAATTTTCCCCAACCGGTAGACCGGTTGCCCAACCGGAATTCCGGTTCTGGAAAATTCAGAACCCTCATCCGGAATTCCGGATGCACAACCGGAATTTCAGTTCCTCGCAGGCAGCAAAACCAAAATTTCATAACTCGACCAATTCAACCCCAAATGGTTCCAAACTTTCCAGACCTGTTCTATACCTTCCCTAGAACATTTCTAAGGCCTCAAACTAACCCAGAAATCACAGATTCAAAAATCACCATGTGAGCTCCAAGCTTTGAGTAAAAACTCAAACTTGGCTAAACCTCACTCACAAGCCTCAAGCTAGCTTAGAATCACATAATCAAGCATAGAAATACTGCAGAAATCAAAACCTAGTTCATGCAACAACTACAGCCACCAATTTCTCAATTTTTTTCTTTGAAAACCAAACTTTTGCATAAGAAAATTCTAGCATGCTCAACCTAGGAATCATACACCACAAGTAGCTTAATTAACATCTAAAAATCTTGATTTAACCTCAGAAATCAACAATCAAACTCAGCAGCAACAACATTCAAATTAACATGCATTAACTCATTTTTTTATCAAAAATTCCAAGAAGACCAAGAAGAACAAGTAAGAGATACATACCACAATCAAGAGTTCCTAAAAAGTGATGAATCAAGCTTGAAAAACCCAGCCTTTGAATCCCCAATACCCAGCCGAAAAAGAGAGAGAGCTTTGAGTGTGTGAGTTTTGAAATTTTCTTTCTAATTTGACTAAGTGTTGAATTTTGTGAAAAAAGGAATATAAGCCACAAATCATATTTTATTTCAGCCAACAAATTAAAATAAAATAACCATTTGATCCATTTAATAAATCACATAAGACAAAACACTAATGGGGCAAAAAGACCATTTTGCCCCTCCACCATAAAAACACATAAATCAAACTAAAGGGGTATTTTTGGGACATTCTAAATTCCCGGCCATTCCCGACATTCCCAATGTCTAAAACCCGTCCCCAAACTACTAACATACTAAGTTGTGATTTCTACTGAGCCAAACGCCGAGTTCCAAAATACCGGGCACCGGAAATGCAAAATATGCAACTACTGAATAACATAACCATGCATTTCAGAATTCCATAAATAACAGTAATAAATTATTTAAATAGCTATAAATAATTTCTTAATTAATCATAACCAACTGATAATTTCCAAATTAACTAAGCGGGCTTTACAAGACACCTGCTGTTGAGTGGGAGTAATGAGTAGGTATCAGATTAATCTAAGAGAGTAACATTGGAAGACAATCAAGTAAATCTTAAGATTAAGAAGAGGAACTATATGTTAGTCAATAAGGGTGTATTTAAAACTCTTAGACTACACCACATCAGATTTCGAGACTTGCCTTTGTGCTAGAAAGTCTGCTGATAAGATGGTGATTACTCTGGGGGTGGAGTAGTGATTTTGGAGAAGTGTAAAAACCTATCTAAAGTCTCTAGGTCTACCAGAGAGAGACTGAATGTTAAAGTTACAAGAAAGGTACTTATTCAGTCTAAGGAAAGTTCTATACATTTGTGGCACCGTTCCAACTTGTCTTATCTACTAGTGTTACTTCCTGAATAACCAAAAAGTAGTTGCCAAAAGTATAGAATCTAGTATCCCAAGAGAATAGACATATAGAGAGGAATTTCACATTATCAAGGATTTTGTGATTAAGGAAGAGTAATGGTAAGGTTGTGGTTAATTCAACCTGTCAGATCCTATTACGAAGACTTTACTACTACTACACTTGATTTGTATATCAAGGTGTTGAGATTATTTGAAATGCACATTTTGTTTTATATTAGTGCAAGTGGGAGTTTGTTGGGTTTTGTGCCCTAAATAAAACCCATTTCAATATAATCAGATTTACTTATTAATAAAGATCAGAAATAACATTTTATGTTGCATGGTTCACATGATTTATTTCATGATTATATATAATGTATGAATTCTATTTAAGTCCAGAACATATGAATTTGTTAATGATTATAGAGTTGTCAGCACAGTGGAATATAATCTTAATTATATGTTCGAAAGTTTATTCCCTGATTTGTCAGTTCACTGGATTTAGACAGACATGATAATCAGCGATAGGTATTCTTAAACCTTGGATAAGTGTTATGTCCTTTCCAGGGCATTGGCAAAGTTTACCAGCATCGGATGTATGGAGTATACATCAGAAGGGGCCGATATTGAACTTTGATTATTATATTAAATTTACCGTAATATCTATTCAATTCAATGTCACCTGTTGATCCTAGATCAAATGATCTTATCCTAATATGTTTAGGTTCGATCTCAAGAGTATTATACATGTTCTTTGATTTGTTAGTTAAGCCTACTTTTGGGTCAGGGTGATACGTACATTTTGTGAGCATGATAGTGCAATTGAGTGGGAGCGCTAACATAAATATGGAATCTATAGCTTCTATATGACAAATAGAAAGTAAAGGATGATTTCCTTCGAGCTTGACCAAACGAAAATAAATGATGGAGTACTCATTTCACTTAGCTGAAATATCATTTATACGGGGTTAAGTGTTTTAAGGATAAAATGCACCGTAGGGTGTACGATATTCTAATCCCTTTACAATGTAGATCCTCTATATAGAGGATCATTGATCAAATTAGGATTATAATAATGGATAACTAATGGCGTGTCTATATGGTGGAACATATAGAGCGTTCTATATACTGAGAGTGCAATTATAAGTTCTATGCGTGGATTCAACAAAGAATTAATAAGTCAGTGAATTTAAGATATAAATTCTTGATCTGCTTATTGGAAGCTCGGATATATAGACCCACGGTCCCCATACTAGTTGAGACCATGCTGCTTGTAAGACCCAGTTAATTGATTTCGATTAATCCATTATAATTCTAAAGTTAGACTATGTCTAGTTTATGAATTTTCACTAAGCAAGGGCGAAATTGTAAAGAAAAGAGATTCTAGGTTTATTTATTAATTAAGAGACTTTATATGTCTAATTAATAAATATATTAAATGACAATATAATTTAATAATTAATTTTTAGTTCTTAAATAATTAGAATTGGCATTTAAATGGTTGAATTTGAAAATTTGCGTTTTTGAAAAAATGAGATGCAAAAATGATAAAACAGCAAAATTGCATAAGTGGGGCTCATTATCCGAAGCCCTTGCCGGCCACTATTGTAGGCTTTTATCATTTATTTTTTCATTATTTTAATGCCAAATAATTCTAACTTAAAGCTAGGTGGTTACCTATAAATAGATATTGATGGCTCTCATTCACACTTAACTTTGTTAATTCTGTCAGATGAAAAGTTGAGCCTCCTATTCTTTTCTCTATAGCCGAAACCACTTCCCTTCTCTTTTCCTCTTCAATTTCGAACCTTGAGTGATAGAGTAGTGCCAACACACATCAAGTGGTATCTCAATCATCGTGTGTAAGACTGTAGGAGATTCCAAACAACAAGAAGGAGAATCAGCATCAAAGGAAGGAGAGAAAGAGATCCAGGTTTAGATCTTGGTGATGCTCTGCTACAGAAAGGAATCAAGGGCTAGAGATCTGAACGAAACGAGTCATTATATTCCGCTGCACCCAATGTAAGGTTTACTAAACTTTATATGTGTTTATTTTTATTGTAGTAAATCTAGATCTGAACGGAAAGAGTCATTATATTCAAATTAGGATGTTAATGGAACATACATGGTAGTAAATCTAGATCCTGGTAAAATATATCCAACAATATGGACATCAGTTCTGGCATGGGTTTGCCTGATTAGGCATTGTAATATACGTGCTTGCCTGATTAGGCGATGTGATGCATTGGTGTCAGGCTATGGCACAGCTCATCTAATTAGGTTATGCAGTGATGCAATAAATGGGTGCCAAGTTTTGGCATGGGCTCACTTGATTACGTGATGCGGTGAGTTGATATATGAGTGCCAGGCTATGGCACGATTTTGCCTAATTTGGGCAATGCAATATATGGTTACCAAATTAAAGCATCGACTTTCCTAATTAGGCAATGTCGTGTAATAAAGATGGTTACTGTATGAGGTAACAAATATAATTAATATTATTAAATAAGTATTGGTATATCATTAAATACTTATACTAATGTTAATTTTGAGTGAATGTTTGTATTGACTTGGACTTGTACATATGAGTAATGTGTGATCATTTGGTTCTTATTGTCTGAGTATAAATATTAATATTTGAATAATGAAGTATATAATTTCTATTATTACTCTTCTTGTCGAGTCCTCGTAACTATCAGGTTCTATCTGGTGCAAGTAATAGGTAGGGATGTTTGGACAACCATCAGTCAAGAATCTTCTCTCGTAAATGTACATATCAGCTTATTCGAAATGTGGTGCTGAGTTGTCAGGAACTGTATTTCAAATGTTCTGAACTTTTGAATGTATTTTGTAATAATATTGTTATGGCATGTCTAGTAATATTTAAATAGGGGATCCTCAATCGTAAAAAGGGACTATGCCATGATTTTATGATTAAATTAGTTGGTAAAGCTTTTATTAAATCACATTTTGTTTAAACTGCTAGTTTATGATTATAAACTAGTTTATTAACGCACACATGTTGTCCTTAATGATTAGGGCATTAGAGGTCTCTAGAAGCCATGTGGTGTCCTCTTTCAAGTACAATGCCTTTGTGGTGGTAGATTGTTCAACTACTTACAACATCATGCTTAGACAACCATTTTTAGTTGATTTTAGAGCAGTAACATCTATGCGCCATCTATGTCTTAAATTCCCTAGTGATACTAGAAGTATTGGAATGATCATAGGTAACCATAGAAGTGCAAGAAGCTGGTACAATGTTTCAACCAAGACTGTTCTCACAGTCCTAAAAGGAAACACAGCAGAAGCCGAAACATCTTCTCATTTAGCACTATGGATTTTCGACAAAGAGGATAAACTAGATCCACGAGTGGGTACAGAACGATTAATTTAGCCCATGGAAGAGGTAGAAGAAGTATGAATTGATGATGAAGATCCTACAAAAGTTATGAACGTGGGAAAGAATATTCCTCCAGCTGTTAAAGAAAAGATGGTCTCCACAGTCAAAGCAAATAGTGATGTACTGGGGTGGAATCATTCTGACATGACTGGAGTCTGTCCTCATGTGATTTTTCATGCACTGAACATAAATCCTAAGGTAGATCCAGCTCGATCGAAGTGAAGACCTCTAGATCCACTGAGAGCAGAAGCAGTGAAAATAGAAGTAGACAAGTTGGCAAATATTGACTTTATCAGGGAAGCTTTATATCCCATATGCCTAGCAAATCCGGTCTTGGTCCCAAAGCCTAATGGAACATAGAGAAGTGTATGGATTTCACAGATCTAAACCAAGCTTGTCCAAAATACTGTTATCCACTTCCACAAATTGATTAGATGGTCGACGCAACCTCGGGTTATGAACATGGAGAATGTGTATGGATTTCATAGATCTAAAACTGAGTTGTTAAAATTCCAAGGTTTAGACCATTGGAACAAAGTTCCAAGGAATAAGTAAGAACAATTTGTTAAAAAGAAAATTTGAGTCTAAGCAGTTGGTTGAAATCCTAAAGGCTTAAACTGTTGGAACTAGAAATTCAGGGATCTAGAAGTTAAACTAACTTAGCGTCACCTTAGTGCGAGAAAATTGGAGGGTACAACTTCTTGTGTAATACATAAGTAAGATATGGTTGGGTCTAGAATCCATATATCTAATGATGGAAAAACTTTCCTATTTCTTGTTCATCGCTACACAGAAGCTAAGACTGTACTTTTAGGCCCATGACATAAAGTTGCTGATGAATCACCCTCTCTGCCAAGTGTTAGAGAAACCAGAGTCATCCAAAAGATTATTGAAGTGGGAAATGGAGCTCATCTAGTTCGAAATTCACTATCAACAAAGAGTTTTAATCAAGAACCAAGCTTTAGCAGAATTCATGATGTTGGGTTTTCTGCCCTAAGTAAAACCCATTTCAACATAATCAAATTTACTAATTAATATAAGATCAAAAATTATTTTAATGTTGCATGGTTCACATGATTTATTTCATGATTATATGTTTAATGTATAAATTTTATTAAGTCTAGAACATATATTTATTCATGCTTATAATGATGTCAACATAGTGCAATATAATCATGATTATATATTTAAATGTTTAAGTCCCATGATTTGTCAGTACACTGGATTTAGACTCACATGATAATCAGCGATAAGTTATACTTAACCTTGGATAAGTGTTATGTCCTTTCAGGGAATTACCAAAGTATGTCAGTACTGGATGTATGGAGTATGCATTGGATTGGATCAATATTGATCTTGGATAAGATATCGTAAACTTACCGTTATATCTTTCTAACTCAATATCACTTGTTGATCTTGGGTCTATAGATCTTAATCCTGATATGGTTAGGTTCAATCTTAGTTGTATTACCTATGTTCTTCAATTTGTTCATTAAAGTCGACCAATTGGATCTTCTCGTGACATACTGATTAAGGACATGGTAGTCAATTGAGTAGGAGCGCTAATCATAGATATGAAATCTATAGCTGCTATGTGTATTTAGAAGTGAAATGATAATTTCCTTCAAGCTCAGCTTACTAGAGATAAATGATTGAGATCTCATTTCAGTAATTATATTAGTTTACTAAAATATCAATTATAGGTAGCTAAGTGTTTTAAGGATAAAATACATTGAAGGGTAGAACAGTCAATTTGTCCCTATTCAATGTAGATCAACTATAGAGGATCTTTGACTATTTGGATTGTCACAATGTATAATCATAATGTATCTATATCTTGGTACATATAGAGATTTCTATATAATTAAGAGTGCAATTCCGAATCTATAGTGGCTCAAGGTGGAATTAATAAGTTAGAGAATTTACTTCGTAAATTCTAGTTCTTCTTATTGGAGGCTTGATTATATAGGCCCATGACCCCACGCTTGTTGAGATAATATTTCTTGCAAACTCAGTTAATTGGTTTTAATGAATCAATTATAATTCTAAAATTAGACTATGTCTTATTTATGAATTTTCACTAAGCAAGGGCTTAATGGTTAAGAAAAGAGGTTTTGGGGTTTATTTGTTAATTAAGAGACTTTGTCTGGTCTAATTAATATATAATATAAAGTATAATTTTATTTGATATTTAATTATAATTATTATATAAATAGTTTTGAAATTTATAGGATTGAAATTGGAAAATATGGTATTATTGAAAGAAGAATAAGTGGTTGAAATAAAACGGAAAAATTGTAACTAGTAAAGCCCATGTATGGTCGGCCACTAGTGATGGATTTTTTCCCATTATTTTTGTCTTTTTTAATACATATAATTTAAACTTAAACCCTAGTTGAAATACTATAAAAGGAACATGATGCTCTCATTCTCATCCAACACTTTTCAACCTACCAAATCTAGTTTCTAACTCTGTCAGACAACTAGTAGATGAGAGACACCTTCTATAGGTATTTTGAGCCTCATTAATTGTTCTTCACCAAATTTTCCCATAATGATTGAGTTCCATGCCCACACATAGCAAGTCAAGTACTCAATCATACTGCGGAATATGGTGGTAACCAACCAGAAGGAGAGAAAGAGATCTAGGCCCAGATCTTGTTATTACTCTGCGACAGAAATGAAAAAGGGTTAGAGATTTGAGCGAAAGGATTCATATTATTCCACTACCATCATTGTAAGGTTTTTGTAAAGCCCGCTTAGTTAATTTGGAAATTAGCAGTTGTTTATGTTTAATTATGAAATTATTTATAGCTATTTAAATAATTTATTACTGTTATTTATGGAATTCAGAAATGCATGATTATGTCATCAGTAGTTTTTACATTTTGCATTTCCGGTGTCCGGTATTTTGGAACTCGGCGTTTGGCTCAGTAGAAATCACAACTTAGTATGTAGTAATTTGGGGACGGGTTTTAGACATTGGGAATGTCGGGAATGGCCGGGAATTTAGAATGTCCCAAAAATACCCCTTTAGTATGATTTTCATGATTTTATGGTAGAGGGGCAAAATGGTCTTTTTGCCCCATTAGTGTTTTGTTTTATGTGAAATTGTTAAAGGAAAAATTAAATATTTATTCATGTTTATTTGGCTGAAATGAATAGTGTATGTGTTATATGCTAGGTGTCATTTTTACTATTTTCATTTTCCATAAAAAAATGCTAAGTTAGAAAAATTAGAAAATTGGAAAACCTCTCTTTTCTCTCTCTCTTTTTCGGCTGAAGGCTTGGGGTTCAAGGGCTGGTTTTCTTTCAATTTTCAAGCTAGTTTCATCCTATCTAAGTGTTCTTCTAATCCTTGGTAAAGTCTCTAACCTTTCTTGTTGTAATTTCTTGAAAAAAATGATGAAAAATGGTGATGCATGCATGGTGTTTTGGTGTTGTTGCTGCTGGATATTATTGTTGTTGTTTCTGTGATTAAAGTGTTGAATTCAGTAGGTTTAATGTGATGGAATTGCATGCTTGAATCCTTGTTCTAGTTGGTTAAGTGTTTATGTGAAAAAGTTATGAATTTTTGAGTGAAATGGTTCATTTTGTTTCTGTGAAGTTGCTGGATGTTCTTGTGTGTTTTCAGAAGCTATTTCAAGCTTATTTGAGTAGAATTATGCTAGTGGAATGCATGTTTAGGTGGATTTGCTCAAGCTTGAGTTTAGAACTCAAAGCTTGAGCTTTAATGGTGATTTTTGCTTATGTGTTTTCTGGGTGGTTTTGAGGCCTTAGATTTGTTCTTTGGGGTGTTTAGAGCAGGTCTGGAAATTTTGGTACCAATTGGGGTTGAATTGGTCGAGTTATGAAATTTTTAGTTGGCTGCCTGCGAGGAACCGTAATTCCGGTTGTGCATCCGGAATTCCGGATGAGGGTTCTGAATTTTCCAGAACCGGAATTCCGGTTGGGCAACCGGTCTACCGGTTGGGGAAAATTCAGGGACCCTAGTTTTCCTCGTTTTTATGTTTTTAGGGGTATTGCCATGCGTTTTATCGATAGGGAAACTTTTAGTTCCAGGTTTTAGTCCCCGGGAAGTGATTTAGCGTGTCACTTACAGCGTTGTGATTTTTATGGTTTAGGAGCCAATAATCCGCCGCTCAGCTTCAGTTCCAGTCAGGTTGACCGGCAAACCTGAAATCGGAATCCAGGTAAGATTAGTATAACAGTATGCATATGTAGATTACATGTTTAGCGTGCATGTAGGAAGCCTGCTAGATTACATTAGTTATGTATTTAGGCTTCGAACCATCCAACCCTGTCACGTCGGTACAGGCTGGAGTATGACCAGCAGCCGGAGTATGACCGGTTCGACCGATCAGGCTGACATTTGGTTGGTGGTTCAGTGCTATTGACCTATCCCGTCGGTACAGGCTGGAGTATGACCAGCAGCCGGAGTATGACCGGTTCGACCGATCAGGAGGATACTTGTCAATAGTACCGTCCCTATGAACGTTCAAAACTCAGTACCATGTTGGACATGGCAGTAGTGGCTCAGTACCATGTTGGACATGGCAGTAGCGGGACTCAGTATCGTGTTGGACACGGCAGTTAGTATTATGTATGATATTATTATGCTTTTCTTACTGAGTCTGTCGACTCACAGTTTATGTTCATGTGTAGGTAAAGGCAAGGCTATAGCTGATGGACCGTGAGCGAGCTTATGAGATTGTACATGTCGGGGCGGTTAGGCCTGGAGCGTACGATCCTCGGGACAGCAAGGCTGAGTTTTTGTATTTGGTCGTTAGACGACTTTATTTTGATGTAACAGATAAACAGTTAAACTTTTTGTAAATATTTTTATAATCGGGATCCCGAGTCTTTTGTAATATGGTTTTATAAGTTTAATTAAAAAGTAAAATTTTAATTAATCACGTTTTTCCATAAACCTCGTTGATTAGCAACGAGCTGCACAGTACGTTTGAAAATCACGTAATACGCCTAAGATAGTTAGGGTGTTACAATTTGGTATCAGAGCCGCCGGGTTGTCTTCTGAAGATCGTCACGACATGTACAATCATCATCAGCAGTTAGCTCGGTTCACGGTTCAGTAAGCCTTTATTGCTTTAGTAGTTTATTTTATTCAGTTATAAAAAGAAAAGCCTGTTAGGAAGCATGTTAGTAGCCTGATAGTAGAATAGGCGCATGTTTCGTTTCTAATTTCCAAATTAAGCGGCATTAGTAAGCTCGCCTTGAATACGACCTGATATGCCAACTCTTGGTTTCGCAGGCGGTTCTAACTAGATGGACGCCAGGGGGACTACCAGGAGTCAGGGCAACTCCGTGGGGTCGAACCAAGGACAGGGAGCTCAGTTTCCCCCACCTGCTAGGGGCCGAGGCAGAGGTCCCCGAGGCAGGGCTCGTGGCCGGGGTGATGAGAACCCGCCACAGGCTGCCGAGGCTCCCCCAGCCGATCAGGGAGTCCCGAACTGGGAGTTACGGTTTGCGGAGATGCAAGCCCGGATCGAAGAACAAGACCTCGAGATTCAGAGGTTGAGACAGCAGGGTGCTCCTGCAGTTCCTGTGCCCGTAGTTCCAGTGGCACCCGCCCTCGCCGCCTGTGCCGAGATAGTGGTGGCGACCCATAGATTGGAACCATTGTATGAGCGGTTCCGGAAGCAAGCACCTCCGGTATTCCTGGGAGGTCCGGATGTAATGAAAGCCGAGCAATGGCTGACGGTGATTACCAGAATCCTGAATTTCATGGGTGTCACCGGTAACGACAGAGTGGTGTGCGCCACGTTTCAGTTCCAGGAGGACGCCCTGGTATGGTGGGACATGGTGTCTCAGATCCATGACGTCACCACCATGACCTGGGAAAGGTTCCAGGAACTCTTTAATGCGAAATACTACAATGAGGCGGTCAGAAGCGCCAAGAGGAAAGAGTTCGTTCACCTGACCCAGCGGGAGAACATGAGCGTAACTGAGTATACTACTCAGTTTGATCGGTTGGTGAGGTTAGCCTCGGGAATTGTGCCGACCGACTTCAGCAAGAAGGAGAAGTATCTAGACGGGTTGAATCCCAAGATCAGGCATGACCTGATGATCACCACCGACGACAGCACCACCTATGCTCAGATGGTGGAGAAGGTACTGCGAGCTGAGGGCGCAGTGGGGTGTATGTCAGAGTCAGCCAGTACTCCGGTGAGTGGCGGAGCTCCTACCCCTCCTGCATCAGGCTATAGCAGGGGGAGTAGTGGTTCGGCCATTGATCAGAGGAAGAGGGCACCCACTGCTTCCGGCGGCTCGAGTCAGAACAAGAGGTTCCGGGGGAACCAGAACCGAGGGAGTCGTCCTGGTGGTAATGAGACCCGATTCTCCTATCCCGAGTGCCCTAGCTGCAAGAGGCACCATCGGGGTGAGTGCAAAGGTCAGGGATGTTTTCATTGTGGCATGCCCGGACACTTCAAGAGGGAATGTCCCCAGCTCCGGCCAGAGGCACCGAGAGCTCCAGCGATACCCACTCCAGCCAGGGTATTCGCTATCACGCAGGCTGATGCAGATGCCAGCCCATCAGTAGTCACAGGTCAGCTTTCTATTAACAACTCGCTATATTCAGTGCTGTTTGATTCTGGGGCTACACATTCTTATGTGGCGGCCAGAGTCTTTAGTAAGTTGGGTAGACCCTTTGATAGATTTGAATCAGGGTTTGGAACCCTGTTACCTGGCGGAGAATTGGTTATCTCCAATAGGTGGATTAGGTCTATGCCGATCAGGATAGATGGTAGAGAGTTAAGCGCTGATCTGATAGAGATGAGCTTAGTCGAATTCGATATTATTTTAGGAATGGATTTTCTATCTAAATATTCGGCGAGCATTGACTGTAAAAGGAAGATGGTGGTCTTCCAACCGGAAAGTGAAGAACCGTTTGTATTTGTGGGTTCATTTCAGGGATCTCAGATCCCGGTGATCTCGGCTATGTCAGCGAGAGAATTGTTGCACGGCGGGTGCTTAGGGTTTCTGGCCGTGGTGGTGGACACCACTCGGCCAGACACCATTCGGCCAGAGGACATCAGAGTGGTTTGGGAATTTTTGGACGTTTTTCCCGAAGAACTTCCAGGGTTACCACCTCAGCGGGAGATTGACTTCGTGATTGACTTGGCACCAGGGGTGGATCCGGTTTCCAAAGCCCCGTATAGGATGGCTCCAGCTGAACTTAAGGAATTAAAGATTCAGCTCCAAGGGTTGCTTGAAATAGGGTTCATTCGGCCCAGTGTGTCACCCTGGGGAGCCCCGGTTTTGTTCGTCAAGAAGAAGGATGGATCTATGAGGATGTGCATCGACTACAGGGAGTTGAACAAGCTGACGGTGAAGAATAAATATCCATTACCTAGGAACTATGACTTGTTCGATCAGCTTCAGGGGAAGACGGTCTTTTCTAAGATTGATCCCCGTTCGGGTTATCATCAGTTGAGAATCCGAGAGGAGGACATTCCGAAGACGGCTTTCCGCACTAGGTATGGACACTACGAGTTTCTGGTTATGTCATTCGGACTAACCAATGCTCCTGCAGCATTCATGGACCTGATGAATAGAGTATTCAAGGATTTCCTCGATATCTGTGTGATTGTGTTTATCGACGACATCCTCGTGTACTCTCAATCAGAAGAGGAGCACGAGTTACATCTTCAGATGGTACTACAACGGCTTCGAGAACATAGACTTTATGCCAAGTTCAAGAAATGTGAGTTCTGGTTATCTCAGGTGTCCTTCCTAGGGCACATCGTGAGTAAAGATGGGATCAAGGTGGATCCCCGGAAGATTGAATCCGTCAGGGATTGGCCGAGACCGAAGACAGTGACAGAGATCAGAAGCTTCTTGGGTTTAGCTGGGTACTACCGTAGGTTCGTGGAGGGGTTCTCCAAAATTTCAATGCCCCTAACCGAGCTTACAAAGAAGAATCAGCGATTTATCTGGTCAGATAAATGTGAAGCTAGCTTTCAGGAGCTGAAGCAGAGATTGATTACTGCTCCGGTGCTAGCTTTGCCTTCGGACAAGGAGAAGTTCGTAGTCTACTGTGACGCATCCAAACAGGGTTTGGGGTGCGTATTGATGCAAGCCGATCGGGTTATCGCTTATGCCTCCCGTCAGTTAAAGGATTATGAACAGCGATACCCGACTCATGATTTAGAATTGGCCGCAGTGGTTTTTGCACTGAAGATTTGGCGGCATTACCTTTATGGGGAGAAGTGCGAGATCTATACCGACCATAAAAGTCTCAAGTATTTCTTTACTCAGAAAGATTTGAACATGAGACAAAGGCGTTGGTTGGAATTAGTGAAGGATTATGATTGTGAGATCCTCTATCATCCCGGAAAAGCCAATGTAGTGGCCGATGCCCTGAGCAGAAAGGGTCCCGGGCAAGTAACTAGTATGGTTCAGATCTCACCCCATCTAGCTGAGGATATGGTTAGATCCAGCATTGAGTTTGTGGTAGGTCAGCTTCACAACTTGACGCTGCAATCTGATCTATTAGAAAGAATAAAAGTCGCTCAGATGACAGATCCGGAGTTAGTGAAAATCCGAGATGAGGTATTGGCTGGTCAAGCCAAAGACTTTTCAGTGTCAGACAGTGGGATGCTTTTGTATAAAACCAGGGTTTGTGTTCCGAACAGTGTGGGACTTAGAAATGAGATCTTTGAGGAGGCTCATTCTACTCCATATTCTCTGCATCTCGGCACCACCAAGATGTACCAAGATTTGAAACCGTACTTCTGGTGGAACGGTATGAAGAAGAATTTGGTAGAATTCGTATCGAGATGCCTCACTTGTCAGCAGATCAAGGCTGAACATCAGAGACCAGCAGGGTTGTTGCAGCCTCTAACCCTACCAGAATGGAAATGGGAGGATATTACGATGGATTTTGGTGGTCGGGTTACCTAGGACCACGGGTTTGTCTGATTCCATCTGGGTAGTGGTGGATCGATTTACGAAATCTGCTCATTTTCTGCCGGTTAGAACAACATTTTCAGTGGATCAGTTGGCAGAACTGTACGTCAGAGAGATAGTGAGACTTCACGGGGTACCGAAGTCTATAGTTTCGGACAGGGATCCGAAATTCACCTCCAAGTTTTGCAAAGTTTGCAACGGGCAATGGGTACGAAGCTAAAATTCAGTACAGCATTCCATCCTCAGACAGATGGTCAGTCCGAAAGGACAATTCAGATATTGGAGGATATGTTGAGAGCCTATGTTATGGACTTTGAGGGTTCATGGAGTAAATATCTACCGTTGATAGAATTTTCGTACAACAACAGTTATCAGAGTACGATAGGGATGGCTCCCTATGAACTGTTGTACGGTAGGAAATGTAGATCCCCTATCCACTGGGATGAGACAGGGGAGAGGAAATACCTAGGTCCAGAGTCAGTTCAGCGGACCAATGAGGCGATAGAGAAGATAAAAGCTAGAATGCTTGCCTCACAGAGCAGACAGAAGAGTTACGCAGATCTGAAACGCAGAGATGTTGAGTTCCAAGTAGGGGAACATGTATTTTTACGGGTATCTCCGATGAAGGGGATTAAACGTTTCGGGAAAAGAGGCAAGTTATGCCCTAGATTTACAGGACCTTTCGAGATTCTCGAGAAGATAGGTCAAGTGGCATATCGGTTAGCATTGCCTCCAGCCTTATCCGCAGTGCACAACGTATTCCATGTCTCAATGTTGAGAAAATACGTTTCAGACCCCTCTCATATACTCAGTTATGAGAGTCTTCAGCTTCAGCCAGACATGTCATATGAGGAACAACCATTGCAGATCCTGGATAGAAAGGATAAAGTCCTTCGGAATAAGACCATAGCATTGGTCAAGGTTCTCTGGAGAAACAGCAAGGTGGAGGAAGCCACCTGGGAGCTAGAGTCAGATATGAGAGCTCAATATCCAGAGTTATTCAGGTTAGATTTCGGGGACGAAATCCTTTTAAGGGGGGAATAGTTGTAAAGCCCGCTTAGTTAATTTGGAAATTAGCAGTTGTTTATGTTTAATTATGAAATTATTTATAGCTATTTAAATAATTTATTACTGTTATTTATGGAATTCAGAAATGCATGATTATGTCATCAGTAGTTTTTACATTTTGCATTTCCGGTGTCCGGTATTTTGGAACTCGGCGTTTGGCTCAGTAGAAATCACAAGTTAGTATGTTAGTATTTTGGGGACGGGTTTTAGACATTGGGAATGTCGGGAATGGCCGGGAATTTAGAATGTCCCAAAAATACCCCTTTAGTATGATTTTCATGATTTTATGGTAGAGGGGCACAATGGTCTTTTTGCCCCATTAGTGTTTTGTTTTATGTGAAATTGTTAAAGGAAAAATTAAATATTTATTCATGTTTATTTGGCTGAAATGAATAGTGTATGTGTTATATGCTAGGTGTCATTTTTACTATTTTCATTTTCCATAAAAAAATGCTAAGTTAGAAAAATTAGAAAATTGGAAAACCTCTCTTTTCTCTCTCTCTTTTTCGGCTGAAGGCTTGGGGTTCAAGGGCTGGTTTTCTTTCAATTTCCAAGCTAGTTTCATCCTATCTAAGTGTTCTTCTAATCCTTGGTAAAGTCTCTAACCTTTCTTGTTGTAATTTCTTGAAAAAAATGATGAAAAATGGTGATGCATGCATGGTGTTTTGGTATTGTTGCTGCTGGATATTCTTGTTGTTGTTTCTGTGATTAAAGTGTTGAATTCAGTAGGTTTAATGTGATGGAATTGCATGCTTGAATCCTTGTTCTAGTTGGTTAAGTGTTTATGTGAAAAAGTTATGAATTTTTGAGTGAAATGGTTCATTTTGTTTCTGTGAAGTCGCTGGATGTTCTTGTGTGTTTTCAGAAGCTATTTCAAGCTTATTTGAGTAGAATTATGCTAGTGGAATGCATGTTTAGGTGGATTTGCTCAAGCTTGAGTTTAGAACTCAAAGCTTGAGCTTTAATGGTGATTTTTGCTTATGTGTTTTCTGGGTGGTTTTGAGGCCTTAGATTTGTTCTTTGGGGTGTTTAGAGCAGGTCTGGAAAGTTTGGTACCAATTGGGGTTGAATTGGTCGAGTTATGAAATTTTTAGTTGGCTGCCTGCGAGGAACCGGAATTCCGGTTGTGCATCCGGAATTCCGGATGAGGGTTCTGAATTTTCCAGAACCGGAATTCCGGTTGGGCAACCGGTCTACCGGTTGGGGAAAATTCAGGGACCCTAGTTTTCCTCGTTTTTATGTTTTTAGGGGTATTGCCATGCGTTTTATCGATAGGGAAACTTTTAGTTCCAGGTTTTAGTGCCCGGGAAGTGATTTAGCGTGTCACTTACAGCGTTGTGATTTTTATGGTTTAGGAGCCGATGTCTCGCTCGGCTTCGGTTTCGGTCGGGTTGACGGCACACCCGAAATCGAATCCGTAAGATTAGTATAACAAGATGCATATGTAGATTACATGTTTAGAGTGCATGTAGGAAGCCTGCTAGATTACATTAGTTATGTATTTAGGCTTCGAACCATCCAACCCCGTCACGTCGGTACGGTGGAGTATGACCGACGGCGGAGTATGACCGGTTCGACCGATCAGCCGACATTTGGTTGGTGGTTCGGCTATTGCCCTATCCCGTCGGTGACGGGCCGGAGTATGACCAGCGGCGGAGTATGACCGGTTCGACCGATCAGAGGATACTTGTCAATAGTACCGTCCCTATGAACGTTCAAAACTCGGCACCATGTTGGACATGGCAGTAGTGGCTCAGTACCATGTTGGACATGGCAGTAGCGGGACTCAGTATCGTGTTTGACCCGGCAGTTAGTATTATGTATGATATTATTATGCTTTTCTTACTGAGTCTGTCGACTCACAGTTTATGTTCATGTGTAGGTAAAGGCAAGGCTATAGCTGATGGACCGTGAGCGAGCTTATGAGATTGTACATGTCGGGGCGGTTAGGCCTAGAGCGTACGATCCTCGGGACAGCAAGGCTGAGTTTTTGTATTTGGTCGTTAGACGACTTTATTTTGATGTAATAGATAAACAGTTAAACTTTTTGTAAATATTTTTATAATCGGGATCCCGAGTCTTTTGTAATATGGTTTTATAAGTTTAATTAAAAAGTAAAATTTTAATTAATCACGTTTTTCCATAAACCTCGTTGATTAGCAACGAGCTGCACAGTACGTTTGAAAATCACGTAATACGCCTAAGATAGTTAGGGTGTTACAGTTTTCTAAACTCTTATGTGTTTAATTTCATCGTATTAGAAAATTCATATTTAGGGTGTTAATGAACCATACATGTTAGTAAATCAAGATTCTCGTAAAATAAATCCTAACAACTGGTATCAGAGCCATGGTAATGATTTACTATCATGAAATATTGATTTAAAATGATGAATTTGTTGTTTGGATGTGTTCATGTTGGTTTATGTGAGATTTGATGATTGTATGTGATTTATGAAATTTGTCCATGAAAATAATTTTTTTAGATTCCTTGTGAAAAATTAAGAAATTTTGATTTTTATGGAACTCGATTTCGATAAAAATTTAAAAAGATATGGATGTTTGAAGTTTTGAGTCAAAGTGGTGTCGAGAGACTCGCATCGCATGCACCAGTCACTCGAACAAGGTGTTCGTGCGCGCGCATGCCTTAGACATCACAGTGTCTCAACTCGATCACACGCCCACTTCAGACACGATACGCGCCTAGAAATCCTACAGCTGACCGAGATTGCTCAGTCAAGGAGGCTGCAAGTTCCTCCTTCCGATCGCGCCCGAGGCTGCGTGCAGCCTTCCTAGGTAGTTAGGGATTTTCAACCCAAAAATCGATTTTTGGGTGATGTTTTCACCCAATTTTGATTTTTTCTCTTCAAAACCCTAAATATCTAAGTAAAATATTATTTTTAATATTTAAACTTAAATATCAAATTAATAATATTTAATAATTTTTATAGATTATTATTAATTTTTGATGTTTTGAGGTTTAAACTTAAAAATTGATTATTTTATTTTAAATTATGGTTATATTTTAAAAATTTGTTAATTTCTTTAAATTTACTGATTATTTAATTGTAAGGTTAGATATTTTAATATTGGCTATTGTACTTGAATTTCGGCTGGTACTTCATAGGATGATGCGTGTAAACCTTGGGGGATACGAATCAACAAATATAATGGCAATTAAATTAAAAGATATCAAATGGAATAACTCATTAAATGCAAAGTTAATAGAGCATATCTATAACTCCCTGACTGTATAGTCTCTAGCGAGACAAAGATGTACAAACTATTGATTCACGTATTGACGAGAAACCATTTCGTGTCAAAGGACATAATCATAGGGATGACATCGACGATGCATAGTGAGGCATCAACCTCGCTATGTGTAAAAAGGTATTGACGAGGCAAATAGGCTGTTAGAACACTTAGTGTATAATATACATTATACTAACTAAGTGTAGTAGCTTGAAGTACATGGATAAAGAATAACGAGACATCCATCTCGCCTTGGGAAGGCATACTCTTGGTACCTTCACTAATTAGCTCTAGACATCTTTCAATGAGCTCCACTGCTCCGTCACGTCAGCTGTCTCAAAAAGAAGCTGACATTCAAAAGATGTTGGTTGCTGGCAGTGACGAACCCAGAATTTTTATTTTGTGGGGGCTTATTTATAATTAAAAAATATTTATACTTATATTATAATCACTCTTATTAGATTTATTTAATTTTTTGGAGTCTTTTTCTATTATTTTAATCTATAATTATCAAATTAAAAAAATTACATCTATTTTTTTTAAAAGGCAGTATATTTGGTTGTGGGGGCTATAGCCCCCACATTAATACAAGTGGGTCCGTCCCTGACTGCTGGAGTTCATCTTGTCACTAAGAACTGTGATTTCCAGATGGAGCATTATGTCTTCAAGCGCAGAAACGATAGGATTTACATTATTTACCTTGGAAAGGTATGGGAAAAGCTCTAGCTCGCTGCCAGGGTTATTGTTGCTATTATGCCAAGCGAGATACCCGGCAAGATACACTTTGTAGCGTGTCTTAATCCACGTTAGCGTTGACTCTTTGAAAGCGGTTTAAATCACAGCTGTATGATTTTCAAATAATAACTGTATTTATTTACGTGGAGCATAATTAAGGCCCACAATTTTGGGAAATATTGTTACGGGATTCGAATTTAAATTTAATCAACTGCCAACCTATGTTACAATAAATAGGGGCAGATTATACAGAAAAAGGGACGAAAAAACTTGGAGATAAAAAGAAGAACCTTAGTTCAGTATCAGAAAAGTCTGAATAAGATTGACTCGTGGACTATGCAAAGTTAACTGCAAAACCACGTAAAAAACTTGCTGTTAGTTTTACTTCATTTATTCTCTATATTTTTTGTGCTAAACCTATCACAAAATTAGGCTCCTTATCGTTAACAAAAATCTGTGTTTACAGTTTGGTGCTTTCATTGAGAGCCTACATGAAAAAAATAAGCTTAGAAAATTGTCAACTCCAGCGACGTTTGGAGGAGGCAAACCAACAAAATGCTGAGTTGGAACAGGTGGCAGCCGCAGCCAGGGCGACTAAGGAACACAACCACCACTACAAAAAAGGGTTTTCCCGATGTTTTTAAATAGTTGTTTAAAGTATTCCCGTCGGTTTCTATAACCGTCGCCTATACGACCGTCGTAAAATGAGCATAATAGGCGATGGTTCAAAACTGTCGCCAATGTGGGTTTCCCGACAGTTTAAAACCGTCACCTATAACCGGGTATAGGAGACGGTTTATAACCGTACCTTATACTATAGGTGACGGTTTAAAATCGGCGAAATCGTCGCTGATACCCTGTTATAGGCGACGATTTTAAACCGTCGGGAATGTAAAAAAAAAAGAAAAAAATACAGATTTTTCAGCCATTAATGGCAGAAAAATCTATATTTTCCCCCATTTTTTTTCCTCCATTAGCTTTATAATTTTACTTAAATTAAAATAAAACAACTAATTAATATTGTTACAATAACAACAACTTTAAAACACATTAAATTTATACAATAACAAAATAAATATATATAATAAATAAAAATGTATATAAATAAATAAATGTATTTATACTGAGCTTGGAGAGAAAGAGGGAGACAGACGGGAGGTGCTGGTGGTCCGACGTATGAGACGAAGATGAGAGGGACACCGACGGGAGGTGGTGGTTGTCCGACGTATGTGACGAAGAGTAGAGGGAAATCGACGGGTGGAGGGGTGGGTGGAGATCGATGGACGAGACAGACAAGAAGACATGGAGATCGAGAGAGGCAGGAAGACGGCGAGAGAGGAGGGTGATATGGTGCGGAGGCGTGGGTGGGGTTTTGGAGAGTTAAGATTTTCATTTTAGGGTGTGGGAAATGGAGAAGAAATAGGTGAGAAGATATCGGTGGGCATGTGGGAAATAGAAAACATGTCGGTGGGCACGTGAGAAATGTGGCAAGAAGTAGGTAATGATTTTTCAATGGACCTTTATATGCGACGGTTTTAAACCGTCGCCTATAAAGATCCATTAAAAAATTGCATTTTATTAAAAAAACGTTGCCTATTTTGTTTACTACAATTTTAAACCATCGGGAATACTAAATTTTTCCCGACGGTTTTAAATAGTTACTTAATTTTTTTAGCGACGGTCCGCGAAAAAAATAGTTTTTAGGACCGTCGCGAATTTTAATATTTGTAGTAGTGAACTTTCAAAACCAACATGACCCTGGAGTGAGGAGACAGATCAGGGAGACCCTCAGAACACTCAGGAAGAACAACCAAGGGAAACTAAGGATGCCCTTGGAGATGAGGAACTGAATGATCAGGCACATTGTCAAGAAGTGCCTCGGAGACCCCAGGGATTTACAACCCAGAGGAAATGAAACCGTGATTTACAAGAGTCTTCACGTAGAAATGCGAGCAGAATGCAACCCCAGACTAGGGAATAGGAAATCCTTCGTGGTAACGAGAGAGATCTTGGGACTCAACCTAGGATAGGTGGGTTGCCCCCGAGACACCATCAACATCCTTCTCGCACTGATAGGGAAGGGGCACATACAAATCCGAATAGGGGGCATGTATCAACGCATTCCCAAAAGAGAAGGCCGGTACATGACGAGGCAAGCTATAGTTTGGGACATGCAAGAACTCATAGTCGATCTACGTGAGGAGGGGATAGAACTCATCGCAGTACTGAACGAGAGAGTACGGGCACAACTAGAACTGAAAGTTACATAAGGACGAAGTCTGTAAGTAACTATAATCCACAACGGCCAGATCTTTGTAATCAACTAAACCAGAAAAAACCTCACCTACGTCAACAACTCAATCAAAAACAAGAGGATCCTATCCAATTGCGAATTATATAGTTGGAGGACAAATTCAGGAGGTACCAAGATGGGAAATTTGAGAAACTGCCTGGTTACGACTCGGACGAGGAGCCCAAGCCTTTCCACCCGGACATTATGATCACAGAATTCCCCAGGGATTTAAAAAGCCTCATGTCTCGTCATACGATGGGACTACAAATCTGGTCGTGCCCTTAAATAATTTTAATACTATCATGCGAGTAAGCAATGTAACAAATAATTTACGCTGTATTTTATTCCCTACCACACTAGTTGGGGTAGCGAGCAGTTGGTTCAACAAATTTACCCATCATTCAATCACCTCTTGGGAACAGCTGTCTAAAGACTTTCAGAAGCAGCTGCAGGCAGCAAGAGACAAAGACCCAAAGCGTCTTCTCTTACTAACATAAAACAGTAGTCGGGCGAGACACTTAAGGCCTACTTGAGTCGTTTCAGTACAAATACTGCGAGGGTTAGAAATTAGAATGACAGTATCTAGCTTACTGCTCTCTAAGCATGGATCAAGACTGATCCCTCAACTGCTGGAGGCGAGCTGTGGGATGACTTGCAGGGTCGCCCTGTGAAAAACATTAGTGAGTTCAATGAGAGAGCTCATGTGTTTGTTCAAAAAGAGGAAGCAAGGAAAGAGATGAAGTTGTTAAAGACTGGCTCGAGAAGTAAACCCTGCAGTGTCTCGACAAGCACCGTCTTGACAAAGGCTGACAATCCAGGAGGCTCTTGTACAAAAAGGAAAGATGACTCTAAGGAATCAGCTAAGGACAAGAAAAAGTAGAAGAAGCACCACAAGTACGTGCCAATCAACACTATTTATACCGAGCTTAATGAAACTCTGGAAAATATCTATCTGGCACATGAGCGCAGGGTCACATTCCGTAAACCTGAGCCCATGAGGCATGCGAGACACAAAAGAGATGCAACAAATTTTTGTAAGTATCACAAGGACATTGGGCATACGACAAAAGAATGTCGTCAATTGAAAGACGAGATAGAAAGCCTTATCTCGCAACGTTACTTCTGGCAATATGTGAAACGCAAAGGTGATGGACATAACCAGCCAAATCTGCCCAATAACCTAGGCAACTAGGTACTACAACCTCCTCCTCTTGAAGGAGAGGATATTCTGGTTATCTAGGGAGGGCAACATCTCATTGGAGAAAGTAACAATTCCCAAAAGAGATATGTAAAGGAAGTTAAGAACGAAAATCGGTTTTGCTCTTGAATCTTCTAAGAAAGCTAAGACTGAGGAACCTCCAATTGTGTTCTCAGAGGAAGATGCAAAGCACGTAAGATATCCTCATGTCAACCCACTAGTGATTACAATCTAGCTCGCCAACAAAAGGATGAAAAGGGTATTGGTGGATAACGGGAGTTCAATAAATATCCTTTATAAGGATATAGTGAAGAAAATGGGATGAGAAATGTAAAATTGAAATCTTGCATAGTAAATCTATGCGGATTTACAGGCAACAATGTCGCCAGTCAAGGAATAATTGAGCTCCCATTAACGATGGGCGAAGTGCCTTTATCCACCACCATAATGCAAGACTTTTTAGTTATTGATCTGCCATCAGCCTACAACATACTACTGGGTCGACTAGCGTTAATTGGACTAGGGGCAATTAGTTTAATTAAGCACCTATCCCTAAAGTTTCAGACACCACCAGGTGTAGGAGTGGTGCGAGGTGACCAACTTCTGGCTCAAGAATGCTACCGCATCGAGCTACAGAATAGAAAAGCGGGTGATCAGCTAATGGTAGTCACAACTAAAGAGGGCGAGAAGCAGGATGAGGATCTTGATCCTCGAATTCAGGATGAGCGAAATCAATTGAAACCAATCGAGGAACTGGAAGAGGGTATTTAGATCCATGGAATCCTGCAAAGTGTGTATTCATTGCAAACGGCCTGGATGAAAAACTAAAATAGCAACTAATAAGTTTTTTTAGGGCAAACCAAGATCAGTTCGCCTGGAGCTACTCAGACATGATAGGGATTGACCTTAAGATTATTTGTCACCACTTGAATGTCGACCCAAATACCCAGCCAAGAGACAAAAGAGACGACCCTTGGATTCTGAGAGATAAAGTACACTCAAGCAAGAAGTGGATAAGTTGCTATTTAACGAATTTATACGCGAGGCATTTTATCCCTCGTGGATATCCAACCCTATTCTAGTCCCAAAACCAAATGGAACTTGGAGAACTTGTATCGACTTCTCAGACTTAAATAAGGCATGTCCAAAGGATTGCTCCCGGCTACCAAGGATCGACCAGTTAGTGGATGCAACTACTAGAGACGAGCTTATGTCGTTCATAGATGCATCATCTGGATACAACCAGGTAAAAATGCATGTCCCTGATCAAGAGCATACAAGCTTCGTAACCAACATGGGACTTTATTGTTATAAAGTCATGCCGTTTTCTTTGAAAACTGTTGGGGCAACATATTAGCGACCAGTGAATGAAATGTTTTCGAGAGAGATAGGAAGAAACATGGAAGTCTATGTCGATGATATGTTGGTGAAGTCAATAAAGAGTGGAGATCACACAACAGACCTCGCGGAGTTCTTTGAGATACTGAAAAAGTACAACATGAAACTTAACCCGAAAAAGTGTTCCTTTGAAGTTTCCTCAAGAAAATTTATGGGATTCATAGTCAACGCGAGGGGCATTAAAGCAAACCCTAAGAAAATTAAGGCTTTCATGGAAATTCCATCACCAACGAAACTAAAGGAAGTCCAGGCCTTAACTGGGAGAATGACAGCCCTCAACAGATTCATTTCAAAATCAACTGATAAGTGCCTACCATTCTTCAATGTATTGAGAGGCAACAAAAAGTTCGAGTGGACAGAAGATTGGGAGGAGGCCTTTAGGAGCATAAAGAGGCATTTTTCAACACCTCCAGTTTTTGAAAAATCAATAACTGGGGAAACTTTACTCCTCTACTTTCCTGTCTCAGAAAATGCGATTAGTGTAGAAATAGTGCGAGAAGAGGGAAAGCACCAACAACCAATTTACTATGTTAGTAAGAGGTTATTGAGGGCAAAATCGAGGTACCCCCCTCTTGAAAAACTTGCACTCTGCCTAATTCATCCATCTCTCAAACTAAGGCCTTACTTCCAGGCACATCCGATAAAGGTGTTAACTGATCAACCCCTGAGACATGTTTTATTAAAACCAGATCCTTCTGGAAAATTGATAAAATGGTCAGTTGAACTGGGGCAGTTTGACATAACTTATCACCCAAGAACATCCATCAAGGGTCAAGCCTTGGCAGACTTCCTGATAGAGGGAATAACTCTAGACAAAAACCCTCTTATTTAGCGAGACGTAGACACTTGGAAATTGTATGTGGATGGAGCATCCAACGAGCATGGCTTGGGTTCAGGGGTGATACTAATTTCGTCAGAAGGCTTCAAGTTTCACTATGCTTTAATATTTCAATTCAACACTTCGAACAACGAGGCCTTGATCACTGGTTTAAAGATAGTTGAAGTGTTAAAAGTCAAAAATATCATATGCCATAATGAGTCGCAATTAATTGTAAATCAAGTCCTAGGGGAATACCAGGCTAATGGAAAAGTACCTAGAGAAGGTTCGGAAGAACTTTGAAAAGTTTGATTATTTCAAAATCGAGTAAATCTCAACAGAACAAAACTCTAATGTCGATGCCTTACGAAAACTAGTCTCGCAAAATGAACTAGATGAACGCTGGTGAGTTTTTGTTTGATATTTTGGCCAAATACTCATCTTGTGTATTGTCTTTTGTAGATGAACCCTGGTGAGTTTTTGGGAGGAAAACACTATATCGACCAAGATCTTCTCCAGCTTTTATATGAGGACCAACATCGTCTTCGTGCTAGTCCGCCCTCTTCAAGCGATTAACTTTCTAACTCATGTTTTGAGGATTGGGAGGTGAGTAGTGAAGGTACAACATCATTTTTACTCTGAGCAGATCGCAGGAAAAGGCTACGAGCGATTTATTTGGGAACTTAGGAAGGAGTGGAGACGCTACCTTCCGTCCAACTAGACATATATCTTCTGGCCAGACGTGGCTGATACCCTTCTTATGGGCCGCCCAAGTCCTGGTGCCTTTGACATTACTATTGCTGCTCCTACCGTGGTAGTTGCACGACATACCATCCAACACATGTTTAGGAGGAGGATGATGGCCCGCACGAAACAGACTATGCAGAAAATTAATGCAGCTGACCCTCACGTGGCCCGACATGCCATGTTGCCTAGCGCCAAACAAGCTCAGCCACTATTGAGGAAGACGATTATGAAGGGGACGTCAAAGTCTAGGAGGTATAAAATCAGGATGACGACCATCCTGATAGCCCATCCGAGGCTGAGGAGGAGGGAGCTGCTCAGCCTTTGTGCTTTGGAGGCTACAATGAGGCCGGGGAGCCGGTGTTTGAGGTCAATGACGTTAACAACTCGGTGTCTGAGGTCGATGACGTCTTGGTAGAGGGAGAGGATTACATCACCCAAGAGTATGCCGAGGCAGTCCCTCATAGGGGGCATATTGCCTTAAGGGCTCGGTGGGTGTGTCCTCCGTCCATCAAACCTGAGGACCAGTTACGACATTTGGAGAAGGCTGGGTACCTAGGTTGTTTGAAATGCTTCCTCCCTTCTCCAAATCACCGATCAACTAGTCTAAGGGAGGGATATTGTGCCTGGTCGGGTGCTCACACAAAACAAGGTGCGATGCTGCCTTTGCACTCGTACTTCAAAAGGATTACGGACTACTACCGCCTTTGTTTGACTCAGTTCACACCCAAGGGAATCAAGTACTTATCCGCCCTATTCATCCTTTATGCAACTCAATGATGGGGTGGGCATTCTTCGCACGACACCAACTGTCTCTTTGATTTGAAGTCAACCCCTAAGCAGAGCAGGTCAGGGTACTTCTATTTCTCTCAGCTAGACGATAAGTTGCTAAAGGGCACCGTAGACTCTAAGGTTAGCATATGGCACTTTGTGAATGAGTATTACTTTGTGATTGGCATGGAGACTGTCTATACTCGATTTCAGCAGATCCATGCGTATTTCCACCCTCCTTTTACGCTTGGGCTTAGGGAAAGGGCGCAGAAGATTCTCCAACTATCGGTGGATGCTCAGATTATCACTTTGTTTACCACTGAGGCCAACTTTGTGGAGTACAAACTCTATCAGGCGTATGTTGTACCAAAGCTCGTGAAAGAGAAGAAGAAGAAATCCAAGCTGAGCCGAGTTGAGGATGCCGAGTAGGAGAAAGAGCTCATTCAACTGAAGCGTGAGGCTAAGTTGAAGGGAGGTGCTGGAGCCAAACAGTATGCTCAAGAATATTCAGTGGAGGAGGAGGCTCAAGAATAATCAGAGCAGGAGAGGCTAGGCAAGAAGAAGAAAACTCTCTCGACCGAGCAGGCACCAATAGAACATGCCATTCGGATTAGGGAACCTAGTGTGCCTGCTGGGTCGTCGACCCTTGTGGAGGGAAAAGGGAAAGCTATCCTGGTGGAGCAAGAAGACTCTTCAGATGATGATGCTCCATCGGTGATTGTTCGGGAGAATGCCCTGTAAGCATGTAGAGTACTTCAAGTTGCATTTATTTTCTCTGATTTTTTATGCTTTCAAATATTTTATATCTTCTTCTAATTGCCTTGTTGTACCCGTGCAGAAATGTCTCAGAAGATGATCCAGGCTCTGAAGGAGATAGTGGGAGATAGATTGGGCATGTCTCATTCGGCAAAGAAGTCCAAGGGTGGAGAGACTCCATCCAAGGAGAAAGTGCCTGTTGACGTGGTCATTGATCTTTTTGAGGAGCGACTTGTTGTGGACCCTCCAACCAAGAAGGTCTCAAAGTCTAAAAGTTCTTGAGGAGGGAGTTTGGATGGGTCTGAGCAAGTTAGGATTGGATCTGAGTAGGTCAGGGTCGGGTCTGAGCAGGTCAGGGCCAGATCCGAACAGGTTATGGCCCCTTCAACAACCCTAGCGCTGTGCACAGACCAAGGAGGAGGAACTTGTGAAGGAGGTCAGAGAACTTAAGGAGGAGTCGAGGACAAGAAATCCTGGGTGGAGGAGCTTGAGAGGGAACTGGATGTCTTGGAGATAGGTGGTCTCGAGGTTTTCTACGATTTCTGGAAGGCCAATCCCAAAGGAAACTTTGATTATCTCGGCGATTCCAAATATATGTATTTTAGTTACTGCATGGCCCAGGCAGCCAAGGAAAACCCTGAGGCGACCACTTCCACTGCTCCTACCGACTAGAACACTGACGTTCCTTCCGTCTAGACCGATGAGCCTCTAGCTCCTTCAGACCTAATCGATCCATACCAAGAGCCTGGGACTCCTATTGTCTGAATGTCTTCTTTTTACCTTTCTTTTTTATATATGTCTGTTCGACCAGTAGGCCTTTATTGAGACAAGATGACCAGCCAAGCGGTCTTTAGACTTGGAATATATTTTTCATTTTCAAACAACTAGCTGATTGGGTAGCCTTTTAATCCCAGGTTTACATGCTTTGTTATCATTAATGAATTTTGTTCCTTGTGATGATCATTGTGCAATTGTGTTCATGTTGTTGTTTTTTTTTGTGTGCTTGTTATTTGTTTTTACCAATGCTTTGTACGGGTATAGTTGCTCCCAAAGTGATCGAGTAGACTTTTGACTCTTGGTCACTTGCATTTCACAAGTGTGCTTTTTGTCTGTTCGAGTCTTCGGGTACGACCAGACCTTTGTACGCACTTAATGGTAAATTTATATCTTGCTGACACAATTTGAATTTAAACAAGCATCTTTATTCATATTTTGCTTAAAACACACTTGTTACCGTAGTAACTTACATAAAAGCTATTATACTGATTTGGTCCAATCTTAAGCTTAATTTAAACAAAATAAATTGCATAAAATAAAGATTGTACTTTCAGCGGTGGTCATCTAACCTGAGTACTTTGCCATTTCATCCCAACGTTTGGGCATAGTCCGCCCAGAAGGCCATTTACTTAAGAGTAAATGTTCTTTCATTTCGTACTTGAGATGGTCATTCGACCTAGTACTTTTACTAGTAGTATTTCCTTAAATGTTCCCCATTTTAATACCTTGGTACCAGAACGAGTTGCATGTTTTCGTCGTACTTACCCAGTTTGTATGCTCCTGATTCTAGAACTTCAACAACTTGATATGGTCCCTCCCAGTTCGGTCCAAGCACACCTGCCGTGCTATCTTTGGTGTTCAAGAATATCCTTCTAAGGACCATATCTCCCACAAAGAATTTCCGTGCTTTCACTTGCTTGTTAAAGTACCGAGCTACCTTTTCTTGATGGGCCACTAATTTTAGGTTTGCTGTAGTTCTCTTTTCTTCAATTTTGTGAAGTGATTCTGCAAGGAGTGCATGGTTAACTTCTTGGTCATATGTCAATCTTCTGTGGGACAGAGGTTCTAATTCTACAGGCAGCATAGCTTCATAACTATACGCCATGGCAAATGGACTCTGTCTCGACGCTGTTTTTTTAGTTGTGCGGTAAGACCATAATACTACTGGGAGTTCTTCAAGCCAGTTTCCTTTAGCATCTTAAAGTTGTTTCTTTAAGGTGTCATTAAGTGTCTTGTTGACTACTTCGCCTTGATCATTTGCTTAGGGATGCGCCACTCCAGAGAAACTCTTACGATCCCATGGTTTGCACAGAAATCATTGAAGGATTGACTATCAAATTGTTTGCCATTGTCTGAGTCTATCTTGTACGGTAGTCCGAATCGACAGATTCTATTTTTCACATGAAGTCTTGCACTTTCTAAGATTTGATTGTTGCTAATGGCTCAGCTTCCTTCCATTTAGTGAAATAATCTACTACAACCACTGCATACGGTACCCCACCATTGCCTTTAGGCAATTGTCCGATCAGGTCAATTCCCCAAATGGCAAAAGGCCAAGGATTCTACATCTAAGTTAGTTCGTTGGGCGGTGTATGAGGTATCTTTGAAAATCTTTGGCATTTGTCACATTTCTTAACGTAGGATTTTGAATCTTCAATCATGGTCGGCTAGAAATATCCTTGCCTTAGTATTTTCTTTGATAGACTTTGCCCGGCCTTGTGGTTGCCACAGAATCCATCATGTACTTCGGACAAATGCTGTGCAGCTTCTTCTTGTGTAAACACCTGAGTAACAGCATGGAGAATCCTCTTCTATACATAAATCCTTCTACGATGATGCACCGTGCAACCTTTCTTCTCATTTTCTAAGCTTCGTTTCTGTCACTTGGGAGTTCCTCAGTGTGGAGGTAGGCTGCTATTGGCGTCATCCAGTTTGGAGATGTGTCAATCATCTCAATTTCTTCTAAGCGGGTGACACTTGGCTTTTCAAGAAATTGGATTGGGATTAGATTGGCTTTGTCAGCTACATTGCTGCTTGCAAGTCAGGCTAAATCATCAGCAGTTGTATTCTCATCTCTTGGAATTTACTTGAGGACATAGCTCTGGAATTGTGCGAGCAGGTCATGTATTTTGCTTAAATAAGCTATCATCTTTTCTCCCCGAGCCTTGTAGTCCCGAGATACATGATTTACTACTAACTGTGAGTCACTACAGATCTCAATGTGTTCGGCATGAAGTTCCTGAGCATGTTTTAGGTCGGCAATAAGGGCTTCATATTCTGCTTCATTGTTGGATGCTCTAAACCTAATTTTGACTGCCTCGTGTAGATGTTGGCCCCATGTGTGACAAGGGCAATCCCTACACCTAACAATTGATCTGTAGCCGACCCATCTACAAGTAATTTCCTTGTGGGTTTGCCTTTGTTGTTGCTTGGCTGAGGCTCTTGTACTGGCTCCGGATTGTTTTTTGAAGTGCTCTCTTCTTTGCCTATACATTCAACTACAATATCTGCTAAGGCCTGCCCTTTAATTGCTGTTCGGGGTTGGAACATGATTTCGTATTGGCCTAACTCCACTGCCCATTTGAGTAACCGTCCAGAGGCGTCAGGTTTTTGTAATACTTGGCGTAATGGTTAGTCAGTGTATACCCGAACAAGATGAGCTTGAAAGTAAGGCCTTAGCTTTCTTGTTGCTACGATTAGGCAATAAGTGAGTTTTTCTATCAGTGGATATCGTCCTTTAGTTTCAACAAGTCTTTCGCTGATGTAATAGACCGAATGCTGGATATTGTTTTCTTCTCTGATCAGTACCGCACTTACAGCATGTTCTGTGATAGCTAGGTATATCCTTAACTCTTCTCCGTCCAATGGTTTTGAGAGTACAGGAGGTTTTGCAAGTTGTCTTTTTAGCTCGTAAAAGGCATTCTCACATTCCTCCATCCATTCAAAAATCTTGTTTCCTAGCAAGATGTTGAAGAAAGGAACACACTTGTCCGTTGATCTTGAAACAAATCTACTGAGTGCGGCAATCTGACCAGTTAAACTTTTGACTTCTTTAGTTTTTGTAGGTGATTTCATACCCAGGAGGGCTTGAATTTTTATGGATTTGCCTCAATACCTCGGGCATTAACAATAAAGCCAAGAAAATTACCCGAGCTGACTCCGAAGGAGCACTTTAAGGGATTGAGTTTAATGTTATATTTCTTAAGGACTTTGAAGCATTCGTCCAGTTCATCTATATGTCCTCGGCCTTCTTGGATTTGACAAGCATGTCATCCACATATACTTCCATAGTACGTCCGATCTGGTCTTTGAACATTATTTTACCAATCTTTGGTATTAGCTCCAGCGTTCTTGAGACCGAATGGCATGACCTTATAATAGTATAGACCCATATCTGTTCAGAAACTTGTATGTTCCTGGTCCGGTGGATGCATTCTAATTTGATTATACACTGAATAGGCTTCAACGAAGCTTAATATCTCGTGTCCGGTCGTTGCATCCACAAGTTGATCTATTCTTGGCAGTGGAAAACAGTCTTTGGTGCACGCCGAGTTGAGGTCGGTGAAGTCAATACATACACGCCATTTTTTGTTCGACTTGTGTATCAGCATGGGGTTAGCTACCATGGCCGGGTAGAAAGCCTCAATGATGAAGTTGTTGTTGCGCAACTTTTCTACCTCTTATTTTAGTGCTTGGGCCCATTCTTTATCCAGCAATCTTCTTTGTTGTTAAATAGACCGAAAGTTTGGATCGATGTTTAGGGCGTGTGAAATTATAGAAGGATCGATACTGAACATGTCCTCATGTGACCAGGCAAAAATGTCTAGGTTTGCTCTTAGAAATTTTATCAGAGCATATTTTACTTCAAGCAAAAAACCTTTTCCAATTTTGAGTTTCCTCGTCGGAACACTTGGGTCAATTTCTATTTCTTTTAATTCTTCCACTGGCCAAACATTGGTATTTGGCTCCCCAAGTCGGGTATCCACATCTTCGTCCCTCCCTAGGGCGGTTCCCTATTTGGCAATGCTTTTCCCCTTGTCTGAACTCTGACCAGAGGATTCTTCCTTTTCGGCCTTGGTTAGGGCAAGGTTGTAACATTCCTGTGCAACTTGTTGATTTCCTTTTAGGCACCCTACCACATTCTTTGTTGGGAACTTGATGCGCGAATGGAAAATTTATGTAACAGCTTTTAAGTCATATAAGGTTGGTCGACCTAACATGACGTTAAAGGATATTGGAAGATCAAGTACTAGGAATTGTGCCATCACACTAATGCTCTTCGGAGCTTGTGCAACAGTGAGGGGTAGGCGAATTTTCCCTAAAGGTGCAACACTCTGGCTGGAGAAACCATATACGAGCTGGGGGATTTGAGAGGGTGCATTCTGAAAACCACACTTCTGATCTCTTCTTCACTCAGAATGTTGCAGATTGCTTCATTCTCCTCCACAGTAACCTGATCTGAAAATAGGGACTCGAAATCTCCATCAAAAATTGGGTCTGCGGACTGGTATAGCTTTTTAAAATTACTCTGGAAGTAATCCCAAATCTGTTCCTCTGCCTAATCCACAAACCCGTGGAAGCTTCAATGCAACTGATACGATTTCATCTTTGTCGAATAACTATTGATGCGTGAAAAATTTTTGTATTGTTATCTCCAAATTTCAGCCAACACTCCCTCGATTTTTGTCTCCATATTCGTTCGATTCTCTCCTCCAAAATCTAGAATTTCCAATTGGATATTGGCTTGCTTTTCAAGATTTTCCTAAGAGATAATTGCTTGTTGAATCAGGCGAAGATCAGTTTTAAGGTTTTTTAGTCTCTTTTCATAGTAGCCGAAACTCGAGGCGTTCAATTTCTTGAGTTATTTCTTCGTATATTTCAATTTTTTGCAAAGGATTGTGCCCTCACTCCCAGTCGCTTCAGAGTTCCATGCTCGAGAGATGATGTCCCCACACTCCATGGAAGTACTCCAAACTTCTAGGAACTGAAAGGGATACAAGAGCTTTTCATTATCTCCCACGACTTTTAGCAAGATTGGAGCATGATCCGATCCATATATTGGCAGATGCACAACCGTAACCCTAGGAAAGGAAACACACCATTGATCATCCGCAATTGCTCTATCAAGTTGTTTGCGGATGTGGTGGGAATAAGACCTTGTATTTTGCCAGGGGCAAGGGGCACCTTCAAACCCCAAATCAACTCCTCCCGTGTTTAAAATGAACTCCTTGAGAATGTTACCTTCACGTAATTGATACGGTCGCCCCCCAAGTTTTTCATTTTCATCCATAATTACGTTCAGATCACCCATTACAGCCCAAGCGTCTGAACAGAGTTGCACTTTTTGGAGAAGCCAATCCCAAAAATCCTTCTTCATGATTGCATAGGGCGGGCCGTACATAGATGCAGAACGGGACCCGTTGTGGATAATCTAGAATTGCGTTTATTTTGACCTTAAATCCCATATCATAAACCTCCATGATATCCACTTGCACCCCAGCTCTCCAAGCTACACAGAAACCACCCGCAGTGCCCACCGCAGGAATACAACAAGTGTTTATAAAACCCAGCCTATTCATTAATTGAACCATGAAAGTTGTGCTCACCTTAGTCTCTGAGAGAAAAATTAGATCCGCATCATTCTCTCGAATGAGTCCCTAGAGGGACCTTTCTGCCGAGGGACGTTGAAGTCCTCAGCAGTTCCAAGATAAGCACCTCATTGGGGAGGTGGGGGTATGCTTCCGGCCGCCTCCTCGCCTTGGCCAAAATTCTGAACATAACTGATTTGGACTTTGATCCAGTTTTCAAGCACATCTTTTAAGTTGCCAATAGAAATTTGCTGAGCCGATTTCCTCTTGCTTCTTGTTTTAACCGTTGAGTTTGCACTTTGCAATGCTTTCTTTTCTTTGATACTCCTCCTTTGTCTACTCTTCTTTTGAGCCTTCGAATTATCTCCTTCGTTTTCACTTCCCCTAGTGAATTTTGCATTTGAGTCCAACGATAGTAGAGGCTCTATTCCTGGGATTTGTTCTGTTGGAATTTTTATTATTTTGCACTGAGAGGGAGACGGCACGGCGTTGTACAAAGTGTGGGCCTTCCTTTTTTGTGTACCAAGTAAATGAGTGATTAACTCTTAAAGGTTAGTAGGGTTGGATATAATTGTCTGTTGGGCTTTGAATTTGTCTATAGCATCAGGCCCATAGAGCTTAAGGAACATTTCCTGAAGTTAAGGATTGTCCGTGGGCCAGACAATTGGGGTGTCTTCAGGGAAGTTGTGGGGCCTTTGGGATTTACAAACCCAAGCATGTGGTATTTCCAAAGACTGGGCAATTGAAGGGCCAATATCCAGGACACCATTCTCTTGCCCCATAGCAAAGTCGGGTCTAGGTAAATTCAAAAAGTTTTGCCCAATCGAAATTGGAACGTTGGGATTCAAGGGGCCATAGCTTCCTGCAACTCTTTCCATTGCCCCTCTGCCACTCAGTGTACTATTTTCTATAGCGCACACTGCATTCGTACCTGACGGTTCACCAACATCCAGCATTCCACATCCATCTTTGGTGTCCTTTGTACTATTGATCGGAGCTTTGTGTCCTCCAGTAGGTTTGTCGCGGCCTCGATTTCTTCTTCTCCAAGTCCCCTTCGTTTCTTTTTTCTTTTTCAGGCCATAATCCGTCATTTGATTCAATCTGGAGACGAGTAACTCCCTTACCAGCTGCAACTAAACAGTTACTTCTATCTGACTCCGTTTTTATCCATGGTCCATACATAGGGGCAGCATCACCCACCTTTGGAATGACCATTGCCATTAGAGAGTTGCAAATTCTGTCAAGGTGGGCGAGCTTCCCACAATTGAAACAGAGGTACGGAAGTTTCTCATACTTGAACTGAATCAACAAATCTTCCTTTCCTACCATTTTTAAGGAAAAACCAGCACTGAAGGGATGGGAGATCCACACATCCACCCAGGCTTTCAAGAAACCCCGTCTGACTATCTCCACTTTTTGCTTATCATCAGATTTAACAAAGGCTCCCACTTTCTTAGCAATAATAGGAGTGTTATCATCGGAGAGGCGTCTCATAGGGAGGCCATGGAACTGAACCCAGAATCTCGCAACTTCGAACTCAGCCACATTTAATTCTCCTTCTAATGGCCATGGTCTGAGGTTAAGGAGAACCCCATTCACCAACCATGGCCTCTTCTCCATTACAAAGGTGCAGTCCTCCTCTAAATCGAAGAAAAATCCCATAACTCGTTCTCCGCACTTTTTCATTCTCCAGTATCTCAAATTTTTCCATATGCCCAACAGGATTTTTTTACCACCGATTGTGGCATTTCTTTGCAACCCATTACCTTTCCAACACAAGCTTTGGTCGCCACCACATCCTCAAGTGTAATGCCTTCGAAGAGTTCCAGCATTTCCATCTCCATGGCACTATCTCATTCCATGGTTTTGCTATTGACAGTGTCAATATGGTCCACTCTAATGTCGACTAGTTCTTGAGACTGATTCTCAATAGCACTTGAAAAAATGAAAAAACGCAACAAGCCCTAGAAAGAACTTAGAGTAAAAATACTCAGCCTGAAACTCAGACTAGAACCGACTAGGAGCCATTTTCCCTCCCGTCAATGAGGGAGAAGGGTTTGATGAGAGAAATTGATGATGTGAGGATCTATAGTAGTTTAATGGAGCAAATTGTTGGAATTATTTTACCAGGATCTAGATGTTGGAAATTATTTTACCAGGATCTTAGATCTACTCACAAGTATGTTGATTAACACCCTAAATATGAACTTCTAAAACGATTATGAAATAAACACATATAAAGTATGAGAAACCTTACATTGGGTGCAGCAGAATAATATGACTCCTTGCGTTCAGATCTCTAACCCTTGTATCCTTTCTATCGCAGAGTATTATCAAGATCTGAACCTGGATCTCTTTCACTCCTTCTTTAGTGCTGAAACTCCTTCTTGTTGAATGTCTTTCTTCACGATCTTCCTCACTATGATTGAGGTATCACTTGCTATGTGTGGGCACTACTCTAATCACTAAGTGGTTCGAAATTTCAAGGAAGAAAAGAGAGAAGAAGGTGGCAGCTAGGTATAGAGAGAGAAGGCTCAGGTTTTTCTTTGAAGGAAAAAGTAGAAAGTTAAGTGTAAATTTCCTGAAGCCTTCACTATCTATTTATAGCATTCCACTAGGGTTAGGTTTGAATTATTTGGCATTAAAATAATTAAAATATCAGATGATAAAACCTATAAAAGTGGCGGGCCTAGGCAATATGGATTTGGGCCTCACTTTTTGCAATTTTGCAGTTTTATCATTTCTGCATCTCATTTTCTCAAAAATGCCAATTTTCAAATTCAACCATTTAAATGCCAATTCTAACTATTTAATAACTATAAATAATTATTAAATAATATTGTCATATATCATATTTATTAATTGAACCACACAAAGTATCATAATTAACAAATATGCCCCTAAAACTCTTTCCTTACAATTTCGCCCTTACTTAATGAAAAATTCACAAATAGACATAGTCTAATTTGAGAATTATAATTGATTAATCAAAACCAATTATATGAGTCTTACAAGCAATATTATCAAAACTAGTGGGGGGACCATGGGTCTATATAACCGAGCTTCCAATAAGCAGATCAAGAATTTATAACCTAAATTCACTAACTTATTAATTCTTCGTTGAATCCACGCATAGAAGTTAGAATTGCGCTCTCAGTTTATAAAATGCTCTATATGTTCCACCATATAGACACATCATTAGTTATCCATTGTTATAATCCTAATTTTATCAATGATCCTCTATATGAATGATCTACACTGTAAAGGGATTAGATTACCGTTACACCCTACAATGTATTTTATCCTTAAAACACTTAACCCCATATAAATGATATTTCAGCTTATGTGAAATGAGTACTCCACAATTTATTTTCGTTTGGTCAAGCTCGAAGGAGATCATCCTTTACTTACTATTCGCCAGATAGAAGCTATAGATTCTATGTTTATGTTAGCGCTCCCACTTAATTGCACTACCGTGTTCCCAAAATGTACGTATCACCCTGACCCAAAACTAGGCTTAACTAACAAATCAAAGAACACGAATAACCTCTTGAGATTGAGCCTAATCATAAAAGGATTAAGATCATTTGATCTAGGATCAACTAGGCGATATTGACTTGAATAGATATTACGGTAAGTTTAATAAATCTAAGTCAAAGTTCAATATCGGTCCCTTCCGATGCATACTCCATGCACCCAACCTGAGCTTTACTTTAACCAATGCTCTGGAAGGAACATAGCATTTCTCCAAATCCAAGTAAACTCTGTTGTAGATTATCATATCAGTAAAACCCTGTGTCTGATAAATCTAGGAATCTTTATTCACATAGTCATGTTTACTTTCCAAAGTGTTGACAACACAATAAACAGGATCAAGTATGTGAAAAGGGTTTCAGATGAATTTATAAATCAAATAGACAAGCAATTGATAAGATGAACCAAAACATACACAAATGAATGAAAAATACTTCGGTTTCTTTATTGATCTTGAATAAAATGGATTACATTGAAATGGAGTTTTATTTAGGGCATAAATCCCAACAAACTCCCACTTGCACTAATATAAAACAAAAAGTGCATTTCAAATAATCTCAACACCTTGATATACAAATCAAGTGTAGTAGTAGTAAACTCCTCGTAATAGGATCTGAAAGGTTGATTTAAACACAACCTTTTCTCCACCATTACTCTTCCTTAATCAAAAAATCATTGATAATGTGAAATTCCTCTCTGTATGTCTATTCTTTTGGGTTACTGGATTCTATACCTTTGGCAACTACTTTTGGTTAATCAGGAAATTAACACTAGTAGTTAAGGTTGGTTAGAACTGTGCCACAGTTGTATAGAACTTTCCTTAGACTGAATAAGTACCTTCCCTGCAACTTTAACATTCAGTCCGTCTCTGGTAGACCTAGAGACTTCAGATAGGTTTTTACACTTCTCAAAAATCACTATTCCACCCCAAGAGTAATCACCATCTTATCAGAAAGATTTTCTAGCACAAAGGCAAATCTCAAAATCTGATGTGGTGTAGTCTAAGAGTTTTAAAGACACCCTTATTGACTAACATATAGTTCCTCTTCTTAATCTTAAGATTTACTTGATTGTCTTCCAATGTTCTTCTCCTGGATTAATCTGATACCTACTCATTACTCCCACTCAACAGCAGGTGTCTGGTCTAAGGCATACTAAAGCATATCTGAGGCCTCTCACTGTTGATATAAGAAATTCTGTCATGGCTTTATCTTTTCTGGTATAGTTGAGACTTTTCCTTAGATAAATCAAATCTATGCCTAGAAGTCGAGAAGCTTCTATAGATTGCCATTAGAAAGAAAATGCTTCAGCATCTTACTAAAGTAAGTTGCTTGCATGAGAGTAAGTAATTACCAGGTATACTGTTGGGTTTTATGCCCTAAAAAAAACTCATTTCAATATAATCAGATTTACTTATTAATATAGATCAGAAATAACATTTAATGTTGCATGGTTCACATGATTTATTTCATGATTATATGTACATAATGTATAGATTCATCTGAAACCCTTTTCACATACTTGATCCTGTTTATTGTGCCGTCAACACATTGGAAAGTAAACATGACTATGTGAATAAAGTTTCCTAGATTTATCAGACACAGGGTTTTACTGATATGATAATCTACAACAAGAGTTTACTTGTATTTGGAGAAATACTATGTTCTTTCCAGAACATTGGTTAAAGTAAAGCTCAGGTTGGATGCATGGAGTATGCATCGGAAGGGACCGATATTGAACTTTGACTTAGATTTAATTAAACTTACCGTAGAATCTATTCAAGTCAATATCGTCTAGTTGATCCTAGATCAAATGATCTTAATCCTGTTATGATTAGTCTCAATCTTGAAAGGCTATTCGTGTTCCTTGAATTGTTAGTTAAGCCTACTTATAGGTCAGGGTGATACGTACTTTTTGGGAACACGGTAGTGCAATTGAGTGGGAGCGCTAGCATAAACATGGAATCTATAGCTTCTATCTGGCGAATAGTAAGCAAAGGATGATCACCTTCGAGCTTGACCAAACAAAAATAAATGGTGGAGATCTCATTTCACATAAGCTGAAATATCATTTATACGGGGTGAAGTGTTTTAAGGATAAAATACATAGTAGGGTGTTACGGTAATTTAATCCCTTTACTGTGTAGATCATTCATATAGAGGATAATTGATCAAATTAGGATTATAACAATGGATAACTAATGATGTGTCTATATGGTGGAACATATAGAGCATTCTATATACTGAGAGTGCAATTCTAAGTTCTATGCGTGGATTCAACGAAGAATTAATAAGTTAGTGAATTTTAGTGCTAAATTCTTGATCTACTTATTGGAAGCTCGGTTATATAGACCCACGGTCCCCCCACTAGTTGAGATAATATTGCTTGTAAGACTCATGTAATTGGTTTTGATTAATCAATTATAATTCTCAAATTAAACTATGTCTATTTGTGAATTTTTCACTAAGTAAGGGCGAAATTGTAAAGAAAGAGTTTATAGGGGCATATTTGTTAATTATGATACTTTGTATGGTTCAATTAATAAATATGATAAATGACAATATTATTTAATAATTATTTATAGTTATTAAATAGTTAGAATTGGCATTTAAATGGTTGAATTAGAAAATTGGCGTTTTTGAGAAAATCAGATGTAGAAAAGATAAAACTGCAAAATTGCAAAAAGTGAGGCCCAAATCCACTAAGCATGGCCCAGCCACTTTTGTAGGCAATTTAATCTGATATTTTCATTATTTTAATGACAAATAATTCAAACCTAACCCTAGTGGAATGCTATAAATAGATAGTGAAGGCTTCAGGAAAATTACACTTAAATTTTCTATTTTTCCTTCAGAGAAAAACCTGAGCCTTTCTCTCTCCCTATCTTTAGCTGTCACTTCTTCTTTCTCTTCCCTCTTGAATTTCGAAATCCTTAGTGTATGAGTAGTGCCCACACACAGCAAGTGATACCTCAATCATAGTGAGGAAGATCGTGAAGAAAGACTTTCAGCAAGAAGGAGTTTCAGCATCAAAGATTCAGAGAAAGAGATCCAGGTTCAGATATTGATAATGCTCTGCTACAGAAAGGAATCAAGGGCTAGATATCTGAACGGAAGGAGTCATTATGTTCTGCTGCACCCAATGTAAGGTTTCCTAAACTTTATATGTGTTTATTTCATCGTTTTAGAAAGTTCATATTTAGGATGTTAATAAACATACTTGTGAGTAGATCTAAGATCCTGGTAAAATAATTTCCAACATATACCACAAGCCATAGGTTTAGATAAACTAAAACCTATAATACTAGGAACAGGAAGTCTTGTTAAGTCCATTGAATAGACTTATACACAACATTTCCTTTTATGTCCTTGTAATAGAAACTTTAGGTTACTCCATGTAAATGGATTAAACCATAGTTCTATTGGCTTTTCTTCTTAGTTTCTTATCTTGACAATCCATTACTTGTTTAAACTCACAATGGATTTTAATCACTAGTGTCTTCCAAGTCATAAGAAGGTGAGTTCCTAGAAACTCTCCCACTACGACAAGGTAACGTGAATTATGTCTCAGAAAACTAAATGGTATTGATCTCTTCGGTTGTGACAAGACAACAGAGGCAGTGGGATCATCATATGTCCAATAAGATGATAGAACACTTTTGGAATCAAGAAATAAATATCTCCTTTATTTGCTACATTATTTTCAGACTTAGTCATTTTCTTAGAAAAGTAGTATTTGTTTAAACAAACACTTTCTTATCTATTGACTATGGGATGGTCCACCCCTAATAACTTAGAATAGCTAACAAACATGCAAACCATGGTTAACAGTTCTAGCTTTTCTTAAGATTTTGATTAGGTCATCCATGAATCTAGTAATGATTTACATTAAGTATACAACCATTACATCATTCTGAAATTGTATTACCATAGAAGGTCTTAGGCAACAACTAGTAACTAATCATCAATATGCAAATCGAAATTTCCGGGGAGGTAAGTTTGGATATAATTCAAAAATCAATTTAATGATCTTTGAACTGCATATCTACTAACTATTTCTCCACCCCTATCAGTTCGCAAGATCTTAACCACTTACCTTAATGGTGTTCCACCATTGCTAGAAATCAGAAATTTTTCAAACATTTCAAATTTCTTTGCATAAGGTATAATCTAGAGTTATCGTTTTAAGTATACAACGAAAAACTCATATCCACCCCTGAATGTACATCCATCTACGAATGAGATGAACAACTTTCAGTGGATATAGGCATATTAACTCTTTGCAGAGATTGATCTTGTCAAAACCACTATGAACAAGATACAAAAGCCATACATTAAAAAAAAGTGTGGTTGTGTCTTTTGATGACTTAGGTTTAGTTACTTCAAAGAGTTATTAGAATAGTACAAGTGGATCCTAGTCACAGAATACTAAACTCATATTGTATATAGTTTGAATCCATTGATAGAAAATGGTTATTAAACACTTGTGAAAGTGAAACTGTATTATTTTAAAAAAAAATTATTTGGAATCTAAAATTTAAAGTCAAAGATTGAAATTTATACCAAATATAATGAGTAATTCTTTCTTGGACCACCACTACTAATTTAAACTCTAAGTCAGATTTGCCCATTCAAGTAGGAGATATCTAAGATTGAGGACTTATATCATTGTGGAATAGAATTTCGGGTTTATAATCATATGTGTCATTTATTTTCTGAAGAGAAAAAATAGAATGACATGAAATGATATATAGACCATTCATCCAATGATATGTTATTGAGCTAATTCGAAATGAATAAGTTAAGAGGAATTAGGATAATTTCGTTTATAAATAAGAATCCAACGATGCTTCAATTAGCGAGAGTCAAAGTAATCTTATTTATACAATCTTCTTGTTTCATATTGTAAAAATACCAGTCTAAGGTGTCATCAATTGATGAACAGCTAGATGTTGCATATACAATATTAATCTTTCGAGATCTAACACTATTATGTATGTCTAATTGTGAAAATCCATTAGGGATTTATCTCATTAGATAAACAAACCAAGTTAGACCAACAATGAAGATTCGAAATTAAACTACAATTTGATAGCAGAAAATAACATGGTTCAATATAAATTCATTCACAATTCAGAAATTATTAAACATATAGCAAGTAGGAATGACAAGTGAAAATACTAAAACATACAATCCTAAATAATTTCCAAGGTTTTCAACAAACTGATATTAGTGTCCCGTTTAGGCGAGAGTCAAAGCTACCATCCACTGAATAGAGTTGTCAGCTCATCTAAAATGTTAAACATTCTAGCAACCTTTTATTCGATCAAGATTGGAATCCAGCGTTGTCCCGTTTAGGCGAGAGTCAAGGCTGTTCTATCTTATGAGCTTCTACCATTGTTTCATATTTTGTAAGTCAAATATAGTCGCCACCATTAAGGTGATCCATACTATATAAAACACATACAAAGCTACTTATCTTTTGAGATTAAACGGTGCGAACTTGCTAATGAACGTTCCTCCATTAGGGAGGATTACTCACTAAAACAAACGCTATGTAAAACCAACAATGGAGATCGAATATCTTAATAATAAATCTCATTCTTTAAAATGTATTTTCATCATTATTTATAATAAAATATATTCATTAAATATCGAATTTAGAATTAAAATTCTAAATTAGAATTTAATTTAATATTTATAAAATTATACTTAGATGGTGATTGAAATAAGTTGAATTATTTCCATCTCAGTAGTAATTTTGATATATAAATATTAAGAAAATTATTTAAGTTTTATTAATTTAAATTAATTTGCAACTCAAAATAAATTTTCATGAGAATATATTTATTGTATTTTGAAAAAGAAAGTATAAAAACTTTATATTTTCGAAATACTTGAATAATAATTACTTAGAAAAATACTTCAAGAAAAAATATCACCTATCTAGATTTTCTTTTGACTAATTAATTTAATTTCTAATAATATACTTTAATTCATTTATTTTAAATTAATCAATAAATGAAAAAAATCATTGATTTAAGTTGGTCCAAGAATCAATTAAAATAAATAATTAATTTACAACTTAATCTATTTTTCAAGACAAATTCAAAATCATTTTGCATTATGAAATGCAATTTTGGAAATTGATTAATAAAATAAAGAAAAAATATATATATTTTGAAAATTATTTAAATTTAAGTTGAAAAAATAAATTTCAACTAAAAATAATTTTCTATTTAATTAAGTGTCATGAAAAAGAAATATTTAAGTATCATGATGAAAATCAACTTAGATATTTAATTTTCAATTTAATCAAATGTATTAAATTCAAGAAATAAATAATTAAGTGTAGAGAAGGCTTAATTATTAATCTCTAGTTTAATACTAGGAAAAAATATACTTAAAATAAATTGTACCAAAATTAATTATTTCAATAATTAATTTCACAATGTATAATATTTTCCTATTTAATATTAGAAATAATAAGTAGTCTAGAAATAACTATCTAGAAAATATATTTTCTGACTAAGTATCTTTTCAACAAAATTTGAAAAAAAAAATATCTTGTTTAAGTTGTTTTAGAAGAATCTAAAAAATCAACTTAAATATCTTTCAAATTAGATTTAATTAAATTTAAAATTAAGCTATAACCACTTAATTTTAAAATATTCCATTTTAAGTTAATATTTGAAAAAATATCAACTTAAAAAATATCTAAAGAATCTTAATAACCAATTCCTAAAATTCCTCAACTTAATTTTGAAATTTTAAATCCAAAAGATATTCAGATTTAAGTTGATTAGTTTGAGATAACTAAATATCAAATTAAATAGGAATATTTAATGAAAAATTTAAATTAAGCTTCAGAAAGAATCTAGATGGTTATAATTCTATATTTAATTAAATACAAGAAAATACATATAGTTTAGCTTAGAATAAAATTCTTTAAACTATGGTTTTCTTAAATTAATTTCAAAATAAATGAAATTAATTATTTGCTAATCAATTTTATTAGGTTAAACTAATTTAATTAACCTAGTACAGTTATTCAAATCAGGCAAATGGGCCTTCACAATTGGGGTAGTTCATGTGAGGGGGGCTTGGTTCAGTATGTCGTACCCACTACTATGGCTCCCAACTCTCACACAAGGCCCAAAAGAGAGGAATTTAACCTTAAAATGAACAACTGTTATTAATTGAATAGGCCCAAAAACTAAATGGGCCTAAATAAAATCTATCAAAAACTCTGATATTTTATTTAGCAACAACAACCTATATGCATCTATAACAAAATTAAACATATAGGCTCACACAAGCACACATTTGGATGGATCCTATCATCTTGATAGTGTTGGAATTTATTTTACCAGGATCTTAGATCTACTCACAAGTATGTTGATTAACACCCTAAATATGAACTTTCTAAAACGATGAAATAAACACATATAAAGTTTAGGAAACCTTACATTGAGTGCAGCGGAATATAATGACTCCTTCCGTTCAGATATCTAGCCATTGATTCCTTTCAGTAGCAGAGCATTATCAAAATCTGAACCTGGATCTCTTTCTCTGAATCTTTGATGCTGAAACTCCTTCTTGCTGAAAGTCTTTCTTCACGATCTTCCTCACTATGATTGAGGTATCACTTGCTGTGTGTGGACACTACTCTTACACTAAGAATTTTGAAATCTCAATGAGGAAGAGAGAGAGAGTGGGTTCGGCCAAAGATAGGGAGAGAGAAGGCTCCGTTTTTTCTAAATGAAAACGTAGAAAATTTAAGTGTTATTTTCCTGAAGCCTTCACTATCTATTTATAGCATTCCACTAGGGTTAGGTTTGAATTATTTGGCATTAAAATAATGAAAATATCAGTTTAAATTTTCTACAAAAGTGGCCGGCCCTATACTAGTGGATTTGGGCCTCACTTTTTGCAATTTTGCAGTTTTACCTTTTCTGCATCTGATTTTCTCAAAAACGCCAATTTTCTAATTCAACTATTTAAATGCCAATTCTAATTATTTAATAACTATAAATAATTATTAAATAATATTGTCATTTATCATATTTATTAATTGAACCATACAAAGTATCATCATTAACAAATTCACAATTTCGATCTTACTCAGTGAAAAATTTACAAATAGACATAGTCTAATTTGAGAATTATAATTGATTAATCAAAACCAACTATATGAGTCTTACAAGCAATATTATCTCAACTAGTGCAGGGACCATGGGTCTATATAACCGAGCTTCCAATAAGTAGATCAAGAATTTAGCACTAAAATTCACTAACTTATTAATTCTTCGTTGAATCCACGCATAGAACTTAGAATTGCACTCTCAGTATAATAGAATGCTCTATATGTTCCACCATACAGATGCATCATTAGTTATCCATTGTTATAATCCTAATGTGATCAATGATCCTCTATATGAATGATCTACACTGTAAAGGGATTAGATTACCGTTACACCCTACAATGTATTTTATCCTTAAAACACTTGACCCCGTATAAATGATATTTCAGCTTATGTGAAATGAGTACTCCACCATTTATGTTCGTTTGGTCAAGCTCGAAGGAGATCATCCTTTGCTTACTATTCGCCAGATAGAAGCTATAGATTCCATATTTATGATAACGCTCCCACTCAATTGCACTACCGTGTTCCCAAAATGTACGTATCACCCTGACCTAAAAGTAGGCTTAACTAACAAATCAAAGAACACGAATAGCCTTTCAAGATTGAGCCTAATCATAACAGGATTAAGATCATTTGATCTAGGATCAACTAGGCGATATTGACTTGAATAGATATTACGGTAAGTTTAATCAATCTAAGTCAAAGTTCAATATCGGTCCCTTTCGATGCATACTCCATGCATCCAACCTAAGCTTTACTTTAACCAATGCTATGGAAAGAACATAGCACTTCTCCAAATGCAAGTAAACTCTGTTGTAGATTATCATATTAGTAAAACCCTATGTCTGATAAATCTAGGAAACTTTATTCACATAGTCATGTTTACTTTCCAATGTGTTGACGGCACAATAAACAGGATCAAGTATGTGAAAAGGGTTTCAGATGAATTCATACATTATGTACATATAATCATGAAATAAATCATGTGAACCATGCAACATTAAAAGTTATATCTGATCTATATTAATAAGTAAATCTGATTATATTGAAATGAGTTTTATTTAGGGCATAAAAACCAACAAACTCCCACTTGCACTAATATAAAACAAAAAGTGTGTTTCAAATAATCTCAACACCTTGATATACAAATCAAGTGTAGTAGTAGTAAACTCCTCGTAATAGGATCTGAAAGGTTGAATTAACCACAACCTTTTCTCCACCATTACTCTTCCTTAATCACAAAATGATTGATATTGTGAAATTCCTCTCTGTATGTCCACTCTCTTTGGATACTGGATTCTATATCTTTGGCAACTACTTTTGGTTAATCAGGAAATTTGGAATGATGCCGAAAATGTATAGAACTTTCCTTAGACTGAATAAGTACCTTTCCTTCAACTTTAACATTCAGTCCCTCTCTATTAGACCTAGAGACTTCAGATAGGTTTTTACACTTCTCCAAAATCACTACTCCACCCCCAGAGTAATCACCATCTTATCAGAAAGATTTACTAGCACAAAGGCAAATTTCAAAATCTGATATGGTGTAGTCTAAGAGTTTTAAACACACCCTTATAGACTAACATATAGTTCCTCTTCTTTATCTTAAGATTTACTTGATTGTCTTCCATTTTTCTTCTCTTGGATTAATCTGATACCTACTCATTACTCCCACTCAACAGCAGGTGTCTGGTCTAAGGCATACAAAAGCATATCTATGACCTCTCACTGTTGATTTAAGAAATTCTTTCATGGCTTTATCTTTTCTGGAATAGTTGAAACTTTTCCTTAGATAAATAAAATCTATGTTTAAGAAGTTGTGAAGCTTCTATAGATTGCCATTAGAAAGAAAATGCTTCAGCATCTCACTAAAGTAAGTTGCTTGCATTAGAGTAAGTAATTACCAGGTATACCACAAGCCATAGGTTTAGATAAACTCAAACCTATAATACTTGGAACAGGAAGTTTTGTTAAGTCCATTGAATGGACTTATAAACGAAAATTTCCTTTTATGTCCTTGTAATAGAAAACTTTAGGTTAATCCATGTGAATGGATTAAACCATAGCTCTTTCGGCTTTCTTCTTAGTTTCTTATCTTCATAATCCATTACTTGTTTAAACTCACAATGGATTTTAATCACTAGTGTCTCCCAAGTCATAAGAAGTGAAGTTCCTAGAAACTCTCCCACTACGATAAGGTATCGTGAATTATGTCTAAGAAAACTAAATGGTATTAACCTCTTTGGTTGTGACAAGATAACAGAGGCAGTGGGATCATCATATGTTATATAAGATGATAGAACACTTTTGGAATCAAGAAAAAAATTATCTCCTTTATTTGCTACTTGTTTTCAGACTTAGTCATTATCTTAGAAAAGTAGTATTTGTTTGAACAAACACTTTCTTATCTATTGACAATGGGATGGTCCACCCCTAATCACTTAGAACAGCTAACAAACCATGGTTAACAGTTCTAGCTTTTCTTAAGATTTTAATTAGGTCATCCATGAATCTAGTAATGATTTACATTAAGTATACAACCATTAGATCATTCTAAAATTGTATTACCATAGAAGGCATTAAGCAACGACTAGTAACTAATCATCAACATGCAACTCGAAATTTCTGGGGAGGTAAGTTTGCATATAATTCAAAAATCAAATTAATGATCTTTGAACTGCATATCTACTAACTATTTCTCCACCCCTATCAGTTCGCAAGATCTTTAACCACTTACTTTAATGGTGTTAGCCATTGCTAGAAATTAATGAAATTTTTCAAACATTTCAAATTTCTTTGCTAAAAGGTATAATCTAGAGTTATCGTTTTAAGAATACAACGAAAAACTCATATCCACCCCTGAATGTACATCCATTTGCGAATGAGATGAACTACTTTCAGTGGATATAGGCATATTAACTCTTTGTAGAGATTGATCTTGTCAAATCCACTATGAACAAGATACAAATGCCATAGATTAAAAAAAATGTGGTAGTGTCTTTTGATGACTTAGGTTTATAAAAGAATTCTTAGAATAGTGCAAGTGGATCCTGGTCACAGAATACCTAACTCATATTCCATACAGTTTGAATCCATTAATAAAAGATGGATATTAAACACTTGAGAAAGTGTAACTGTATTGTATCTGGAATTAGAAATATAAGAAAATTTCTATTTGGAATCTAAAATTAAAGTCAAAGACTTAAAATTTATACCAAATATAATGAGTAATTCTATCTTGGACCACCACTACTAATTTAATTCTAAGTCTGATTTGCCCATACAAGCAGGAGATTTCTAAGATTGAGGATTTATATCAATTGGGAATAGAATTTCGGGATTATAATCATATGCGTGATTTAATTTCTTAAGAGAAAATATAGAATGACATAAAATGATTTACAAACCATTCATCCAAAGATATGTTTTTGAGCTAATTCGAAATGAATAAGCTAAGAGGAATTAGGATAATTTCATTTAAAATAAGAATCCAACGATGCTTCGATTAGCGAAAGTCAAAGTAATCTTTTTTATACAATCTTCTTATTTCATATCGTAAAAATACTAGTCTAAGGTGTCATCAATTGATGAACAGCTAGATGTCGAATATACAATATTTATCTTTCGACATCTAACACTATTATGTATGTCTAACGGTGAAAATCCACTAGGGATTTATCTCATTAGATAAACAAGCCAAGTTAGACCAACAATGATGATTCGAAATTAAACTACAACTTAATAACAGAAAATAACATGGTTCAATATAAATTCATACACAATTCAGAAATTATAAACATATAGCAAGTAGGAATGACAAGTGAAAATACTAAAACTTACAATTGTAAATAATTTCCAAGATTTTAAACAAACTGATATCAGTGTCCCGTTTAGGCGAGAGTCAAAGCTACCATCCATTGAATAGAGTTGTCAGCTCATCTAAAATGTTAAACATTCTAGCAACCTTTTATTCGATCAAGATTGGAATTCAGCGTTGTCCCGTTTAGGCAAGAGTCAAGGCAATTCTATCTTATGAGCTTCCACCATTGTTTCATAATTTGCAAGTCAAGTATGGTCGCCACTATTAGGGTGATCCATTCCATACAAAACACTTACAAACTACTTATCATTCGAGATTAAATGGTGGGAAATTGCTAATGAACGTTCCTCCATTAGGGAGGATTACTCACCAAAACAAACGCGGTGTAAAACCCACAATGGAGATCGAATATCTTAATAATAAAGCTCATTATTTAAAGAGAGTTGTATTTTGTTTGATTCTCTTTATTTAATCTATTTATTTTAAATATATATATATTTATTAATTAAAATTTCCAATTTAGAATGAAAAATTCTAAATATAAATTTTAATTTAATATTTATAAATTTTTACTTAGATGGATATGAAAATAACATGAATTATTTCCATCTTAGTAATAATTTCCAATAAATATTTAGAAAAATATTCAATTTAAGTTGTTACAAAATTAATTTAAATTAATTTACAACTCTGTTAGCCCAAGATATGTTTCCAAGAGGGGGGTGAATTGGAAAATTAAACTAATTTCGGTAAATTAAAACTTTTAACACAAAATTGTGCAATTAGTCAATTAATCAAATAAAAGCAAGTAGTATGGCAAGCAATATATTAAGACAAATAACTAAACTTGTAAAGTAAAGAGTTTAAGGATTAGAAAATGCAAACTCTCGATTTTTACAAGGTTCGGTAGAGCTATGCCACCTACGTCCTTGGTCTTCAAAGCTATGGACCTAGCTTTGAGTTCCAATATCGAGCCAAGTTAACGGGTTTGACTAACCCTTACAACCGGGAAATTTTCACCAAGGTATTTCCAAACCTCTTACAATAGTTTCGCACCCCCGAGGACTATTAACCTCTTTCTCGGATTGTTGAAGTGCCAATCTCACTATTACCGGGTTGTTTACAATACCAGTGCCAACCTCACCTCAATCACAATATGGAAATGTGTTTGACATTACAAGCTAAACTCACTCTAGAAATATGATGATACAATGGAAACCTAGAGTGAAAAGTAAGCACACTCAAGATGAATAAAATCAAATTTTGGCTCAAAGTGTGTGAAAAGTGTTTGTTTGGATTTCAAACTTGGAAGCTCATTAATCTCACATAGATAGGTTAGATATTTAAAATAAATGCTCAACCAACTTATTTTTTGGAAAGAAAAATCGAGTTTATATAGTGTTGAAGAGAAAAATAGCCGTTTATAGCCGTTAGCACGTTTCCCGAGGTGAGGTCAGCCGTGAACCGGAATTCCAGATTGATGACAATCGGTAATAATGAGATTGGCACTTCAACAATTCGAGAAAGAGGTTAATAGTCCTCGGGGGTGCGAAACTATTGTAAGAGGTTTGGAAATACCTTGGTGAAAATTTCCCGGTTGTAAGGGTTAGTCAAGCCCGTTAACTTGGCTCGATATTGGAACTCAAAGCTAGGTCCATAGCTTTGAAGACCAAGGACGTAGGTGGCATAGCTCTACCGAACCTTGTAAAAATCAAGAGTTTTCATTTTCTAATCCTTAAACTCTTTACTTTACAAGTTTAATTATTTCTCTTAATATATTGCTTGCCATACTACGTGCTTTTATTTGATTAATTTACTAATTGCACAATTTTGTGTTAAAAGTTTTAATTTACCGAAATTAGTTTAATTTTCCAATTCACCCCCCCCCCTCTTGGAAACATATCTTGGGCTAACAATTGGTATCAGAGCAAAGGCTCAAATTATTTGATTAGATTTCACAATCTAGAGCATGGCGTTTCCAAGTAATTCACAAAATAACATGTTAGAAGGTTTTAGCACAAATAGAGCACCATACTTCAATGGAGTAGATTTTCCTTATTGGAAAATTAGAATGGAAACTTACCTTCAATCTATTGACTATGATTTGTGGCATATTGTGTCTATTGGTCCTTATGTTGCTAAACATGTCATAAATGGTGTTGAAGTAATTAAGACTTTTGAAGCATATGATGAAAATGATAAGAAAATGCTTTTCTAAAAATGCTAAAGCTAAATATGCTCTTATATGTGGTTTGGATAGAGACATTTTTAAAAATATTGAACAAGCCTCTACCGCTTATGATATGTGGAAAATGCTTGAAGTTACTCATCAAGGAACTAGTGCTATGAAGGAAACTAAAATTCAAATTTATTCCACTCAATATGAGAACTTTAAGATGAAAGCGGATGAAACCATTGCTAATATGTATACTCGTTTCACTACAATTACTAATGGTTTGAACTCTCTTGGCAAGGTACTTACTCAAAAGGATATGGTGACCAAGATTTTGAGAAGTCTCACCAAGGCTTATCAAGGAAAGGTGGTTGCCATTCAAGAAGCCAAGTTTCTCTCAACACTTCCCTTGGAAGAACTAATTGGCTCACTCATGAACCATGAAATTTTCATGAGTGCTCAAGAAGAAGAGGAAGTTGAGAAGAAAAAGAAGACTATTGCATTCAAGTCTTCCTCCTCCCATGCCATTAGTGAAGAAGATGAGGAAAGCTTATGTAGTGACATGGAGGACTTGTCACTCTTCTCTAAGAAATACAAAAAGTTCATGAAATTCAGAAAGAACTTTGGGAAGAAGCCACAAAGAGGGAGTGACTCAAAAGAAAGAAAAAGCAAAGATGATCCACCAATTTGCTTTGAATGCAAGAAGCCCGGACATATGAAGATGGATTGTCCAATGAGGAAGAAGAACAAATACAAAGGAAGGGCAATGTTGGCGGATTGGCTCAATAGTGACGAAGAGGACTCCGAAGAAGAAGGAAAGAATGAAGTAGCAAACATGTGCATGATGGCACTTGATGATGGGGTAAGCATTTCTAACCAAAATGATTGTGATAGCGAAAATGATGATGATAACTTAGATATGTCATATGATGAGTTGTCTAATTCATTTAAGGAACTATTTGATGATTTTGGTAAATTTCTTGTTAAAAACAAAACCCTTAGAGAGAAGACCAACATGCTTTTAAAAGAAATTGAGATTTTGAAAATAAATGAAAAAGAAGTTATAGCTAAATCTCAATGTGCTACATGTGCTTCACATAAGAAAGAAATTGTTGAATTAAAAGCCCATGTGAGAAGCCTAAAAAATGACACATATACCTTCACTAGAGGTAAGGAAGGCTATGATCTCATGGTGGGAAACCAATCATGTGGTTTTTCAAAAAATGGTATTGGTTATGACCCTAGTAAGAAACAAAAGTTTTTGAGAAACTTTTTTGTGAAATCATCTAGTCTACCTCACTTTACATGCACATATTGTAACCGAGACGGTCATACTATTTCCTATTGTCATGTGAAGAAATTTGCATATCTAGGCAAGACTAAATGGGTACCAAAGAGTTCTAGAACTAACAAGAATGGACCCAAAGTTATATGGGTACCAAAAGCTAACAAATGAACTTGTTTTTGTAGGAATCAACAAGAAAGAGCCAAAGCTTATGGTTCTTGGATAGTGGATGTTCAAAGCATATGACCGGTGATCCATCAAGATTTTCAAGCTTTAAAAGCAAGGAAAGTGGCTTTGTCACATTTGGAGACAATTCAAAAGGAAAAATCTTGGGCATTGGTGATATCGGTAACATATACTCTCCATGTATTAAAAATGTGCTTCTTGTTGATAATCTTAAACATAACTTGCTTAGTATTAGTCAATTATGTGATATAGGCTTTCGTGTTGTGTTTGAATCCTCAAAATGCTCCATTGAAAATGTTTCAACCAATGAAGTTATTTTCCTTGGAGTAAGGAAGGATAATGTGTATGTTATTGATGTTGATTCTTTTGATAGTAAATATAAATGTTTAACCGTTATGAATGATAATTCTTTGTTGTGCCATAGAAGATTAGGACATGCTAGTATGGATTCTATTTCAAAATTAGTTAAAAAAGATCTTGTTATTGGTTTGCCATCTATTCCGTTTGTTAAAGATAAACTTTGTGATGCATGCCAATTTGGAAAACAAATTAAAACATCTTTTCATTCCAAGAAAGAGATTTCAACTACTAGACCTTTGCAATTGCTCCATATTGTTGATGATTTTTCAAGATTTACTTGGGTTATTTTCTTGACTCTTAAAAGTGATGTTTTAGAAAACTTTGTCAAATTTTGTAAAAGTGTGCAAAATGAAAAAGGATATTCTATTACCTCCGTTATGAGTGACCATGGTGGTGAGTTTGACAATGATGCCTTAGAATTGTTTTGTGATGAACATGGTTTTAACCATAACTTTTCGGTACCAAGGACTCCACAACAAAATGGAGTTGTCGACAGGAAGAATAGAACAATTCAAGAAATGGCTAGGTCAATGCTAAATGAAATCTCATTACCAAAATATTTTTGGGCCAAGGCCGTCAATACTTCTTGTTATATTTTAAATCGTGTTTTCATTAGGGCCAACATGAATAAAACCCCTTATGAGCTTTAGAAAGGGAGAAAACCCAACATTGGCTATTTTAAAGTTTTTGGATGTAAATGCTACATTTTAAACACCAAGGACAACCTTGGAAAATTTGATGCGAAATCCGATGTTGGAATTTTTATAGGGTATTCAACACATAGTAAAGCTTATAGAATTTATAACAAAAGAACTAATGTTGTTGAAGAATCTATTCATGTTGCCTTTAATGAGACTAACCCGCGTACAAGCAAAAGTTTAGATGATGATGTTGTAGGTTTGGGAGATGAGGTTCAAAATCTCGAAATTGGAGAGACTTCCAATGCTCCTTCACAAACTCCCAAAGAGGAACCACCTGTGGAAAAGGTAAATGAAAGCCAAGGTATGAACTCTAGCCTTCCACATGAGTGGAAATTCAAAAGTGCTCATCCTATAGACCAAATTCTAGGTGATCCTTCTCAAGGTGTCACTACTAGAAACTCCCTTAGAAACTTGTGTAATTTCATTGCTTTTATTTCTCAAATTGAACCAAAGAATTTTAAAGAGGCCGAAGTTGATGAATTTTGGCTTCTAGCTATGCAAGAAGAAATAAATCAATTTATAAGAAATAATGTTTGGGCGTTAGTTCCAAGACCGTCACATCAATCGGTGATTGGAACAAAATGGGTCTATAGAAATAAGGTAGATGAGCATGGGGTAATTGTGGGTAACAAGGCTAGATTAGTGTCCCAAGGTTACAATCAAGAAGAAGGAATTGATTATGAGGAAACCATTGCCCCGGTAGCAAGACTTGAGTCCATTAGAATGTTGTTAGCTTTTGCATGCCACAAGAATTTTATCTTGTACCAAATGGATGTAAAAAGCGCATTCTTAAATGGGTACATTATGGAAGAGGTTTATGTCTCTCAACCACCCGGTTTTCAAAATCATAAATACCCTAACCATGTTTACAAATTGAAAAAGGCTTTATATGGTTTAAAGCAAGCTCCTAGAGCTTGGTATGAAAGATTAAGCACTTTTCTTATCTCAAATGGTTTTTCAATGGGTAAAGCGGATAATACACTTTTTATAAAAAGAAAATCGAAAGACATTATTATAGTACAAATTTATGTTGATGATATTATATTTGGTGCTACTAATGATGCTCTTTGTGAAGAATTTTCTAAGTGTATGTATAGTGAGTTTGAGATGAGCATGATGGGAGAACTCCACTTCTTCCTTGGACTTCAAATCAAGCAACAAAAGGATGGCATATTCATAGGTCAAACTAAGTACATCAAGGATCTTCTTCAAAAGTTTGACTTGGAAAATGCAAAGTCCATGAATACACCCATGAGCACATCTATAAAGATGGACAAAGATGAAAGCGGTAAGAATGTGGCCATCACCAAGTACCGAGGTATGATTGGCTCTTTATTATAGTTAACCGCTAGTAGACCGGATGTTTTGTTTAGTGTTGGTCTTTGTGCTAGGTACCAATCTTGTCCTAAAGAATCCCACTTGAGTGCCGTTAAGAGAATATTTAGATACTTGATGGGCACAATGAATCTAGGACTTTGGTACCCCAAGAACTCAAACTTTGAAATAGTTAGCTACTCGGATGCTGATTTTGCCGGTTGTAAGACAGATAGAAAAAGTACTAGTGGAACATGTCACTTTCTAGGAAATTCCTTAGTGTCATGGTTTAGCAAGAAACAAAACTCGGTAGCTCTATCCACAACCGAAGCCGAATATATAGCCGCGGGTAGTTGTTGTGCAAAAATACTTTGGATGAAACAAACTCTTAAGGATTTTGATATTGATTTTGAATGTACACCCATAAAGTGTGATAATACTAGTGCCATTAACCTCTCTAAGAATCCAATATTGCATTCTAGAGCCAAGCATATTGACATAAGGCACCACTTCCTTAGAGACCATATCCAAAGAGGTGATATTATGCTAGACTTTGTAAGCACCGAATTCCAATTAGCGGATATATTCACCAAGCCTCTTAGTGATGAGAGATTTAGTTTCATTAGAAGAGAGCTAGGCATGACCAACTTAAATGAAATATAAGGTTTGTTAGCCATGAAAAAATTTCATATCTCTTTACTTACTTATTTATGCATAATTATTCCAAATATGATATTAATGAGATTTATATGCATAGATGAGAAAATTTATTGATACTTGACCTATATGAACTATACATGTTGAAAACTCAAAATTATAGGTCAAAATGTGGATTTTTGATGAATTTTGGACTTGTTTTTAAACAAGTGAACATGTGAATTTTTGCATATTCGATTCTCTTGTGTATCTATGTGTTTAAATATGTGAAATTGAATGTATTTAGTGTGCCTATAGGTTTATCTTGATTGAAATTTGCATGGAACAAATTTTTGGTACCTCACTTGTTGAATTTATAGATTTTTAGGCCTAAAAGAGTGTTTTTCGCCAAACTTTCTCATTTTCAACATTTTTCGATTCCGTAAGTTTGTACACCTCACATTTTATTTTATCAAACTTCCGAAAAAAGAATTTTTCAGTTTCGTTTCTTAAAACTCATTTTCGGTAAGGTTCTAATTTTCTTGGCAATTTTCGAAAAACTTACCGTAAATCGTCATTTTTCATTATTTTTCAGTTTTTCTTGTTTGAGCAAGTTTGTTTTATTATATTAAAGGTATTAGAATTGGTTTGGGGTCATTTGGGTTAAAATTGGAATTTTTAGGACGATTTCGGGGGACTTTTTCTGGTCTGCTGCACCAACCAGAATTCCGGTTGTACCATCCGGAATTTCGGATGGCGCAGGACCAGAAAATAAGGTCATTTTCGTCTTTTCCGTGCGATTTTTCCCTTTTAAAACCCTACCATCGAAATTTTCATTCCCCATTCAGATTTTCTAACCTAATACAGCAGCCACTCCTCCCTTTTCTCTCAAATTCTCTCTTTCAAAACCTCACTTTCATCTTCCAATAATCAAAAAAAAGAGGGGTGTGTTCTTCATGGCTTCTTCATCTAATCCCTCCTCAAGAGCTCACAAGAGAATGGCTAGTGCACTTCAACAAAGGGAAATAAGGGCAAAAGCAAGGCAAGAGCCCACTCTATTCTTCAATGATGAGGATCATAACAAATTTGTCAATGATTTCTCTTCTAGGAAGATTCTCAAAGGTAAAATTTGTGATCTCTCTAGCCTTGATTATGTTGATTTTAGTCATCACTTTGATACCCTAGGATGGACATCTTTCATTCAAATTAATACTCCATTATATCCTAGACTAGTACAAGGTTTTTATGCTTGCATTAAACCTTGCTTAGCCCCTTTAGGTGTTAAAGGAACCCTTAGAGGAGTAGCTTTTGAACTCAATGTAGCTCTCTCAATGACATGTTAGGAGCACCAAATAGTGGCATATTACTTGAACCCAAACTTTCTCTTAAAAATGATGCCATTTTTAACTTTGATGAATGTTCTAGGAATATTTGTGGTGATGGCCCTTTTATTATTAGACCAAAAAGACACCAACTCACTTTAGAGGCTAAAATTCTCCACAAATTCATTGTAGCTAATCTTGCTCCTAGAAGTGGACACCAAGATGAGATAAATTCCATTGATCAATTACTCTTGCATCTCATCATAGCCAAAACTACACCAATCAACCTAGGCTATCTTATTTGAAAATTCATCATTGATGTGGACAAGCCTAATATGATTAAGGCACTTCCCTTTGGTTTTCTTCTTAGCTACCTTTTTCCTCTCTTAGGAATCCCTACCCTACATGAAAACAAAAATGATCCTACCTCTAGTGACATTGTAGGATCCAAAACTTTCAAGGCTATGGGTTACAAATTCCTTAACAATGAATGGGTGTTCACACCAAAAGGAGGCCAAAGAATGCAAATTGATTTGGAGAGTGATGATGAAGAAATTAATTTGCCCGCAAGTGAAAGTGAAGAAGAAGAAGAGATGCCTCCTCAAGCTCCTCCCATGCCTAACTTTCCCCAATTCAACCTTGAGGAAGCTTTTACTCGTCTTCACACTTCGGTTGACAATCAATTTCAAACCTTGAGGAATGATCTCAACTCACAACTCACCAACCTTAACAATGATATCAACACTATGAGGAGTGACATGGTTCATGGGTTTGCAAATGTTCAAGAGGAGATGGCACAATGGAGGGCATACATGGATCGCTTTGGCCCTCCACCAAACTAGTTCTTGCATTTTTTTTATTTATTTATTTATTTAGTTTTTTTTTTATCTATTTTGTTTTTGGTTGTGTGCAAAGGCTTCATGCCTCTTGACTTTGTGTTAGTTGGTCTTTTTATTTGTTTTTTTTTTTTGTGTGTGTTGAATGTTATTTTGGATGTTCTGATTTTTTTTAATGCATTGGAATGTTGCTTTGTTTTTATTTTTATTTTTATTATTTTTTTTTCTCTTTTCTTTTATATTTTGTGAATTCCTTGCCACCCTTTTTGATGAATCAAAAGGGGGAGAACAACTATTGATTAATTTTTGGCATCACCTTAATTTTTTTTTTTTGGTATCTAATCTATTAATCATAAGTAAAAATTGAGGGGGAGTTTACAAATTCATGCAAGGTAAATTTTTTTTTTCTTGCACACATTAAGGGGGAGCTAATCCAATTTACTTTGTTTAAATTTTTCTTTCCCTTTCAAAATAATCAAATATTTGATATCATCAAAAAGGGCGAGATTGTTAACTCAAACTTTTAGATCTCCTTGTTTTGATGATTAACAAATATTTGATTATTATTTGTTACTAATGATTTATTTGTTATAAAATAATATAAAATAATATAAAGTAGATGAGAAGAAAGAAGAAGATGAAGAGAGAAAGAGAAAGTGTGAGAATTTCTGAGTTGTTTATTCCAATAGGGTGAACCCCTATTTATACAAATACAAGAGTGAAATAGTAAAGAAACTAAGAAAAAGGGAAACTAAGAAAAAGAGGAATGTTGATTACAATTAATGGTAATAAATAAAAGATTTGGACATCCACATAATTATTAATATTTATAACACTCCCCCTTGGATGTCCATAATAACTGTCTTATTAAAAATCTTACTGAAAAGTTGATCAAAGGAAAAAGAGTATAGTGTAAACTAACTCAACCTCATTTAGGCATTTGTGGAGATCTTCTAATCGACGAATTTCGATCTTTTCTGTCGTCTTCTCAAATGTTGATGTTGGTAATAACTTTGTGAATAAGTTTGCAAGATTGACACTTGATTGAATATGTTGAACACCAATATTGCATTTTCTTGAAGCGTATAAAGAAGAATTTCGTGAAATGTGTTCTAACTCTATCTCCTTCAATGTACACTCCTTTTAGTTGAGCGATGCAAGCAGTATTATCTTCATAGAGAACTGTTTGAGTTGATACTTCTTTATAGAGTGCAATCCATATGTTTCCCGAATATGCTATGTCAATGATCACTCCCACACATTCTCTACTTGCTTCATAAAATGCAAGTATGTTAACATGATTTATATCTGCCTCGTTAAAAACCTTGCCAGAAAAACCCAGTGGGACAAAATCTGAACTAGGGAAAAGGAGTACAATGTATATTTCATATTCATAATTATTTGCAAGTTGCCTCGTTAAAAACCTTGCCAGGAAAACCCATTGGGACAAAACCTGAACTAAGGGAAAAAGAGTGCAACATGAATATGTCTCCCCCTCATGCACATATGATCCATAATTCTTTTGGTGATAATATATCTCATAAGATTATTGTTATCACTTTTAAAATATCACCATATATATCTTTCATCATATATTTTCTATAACTCTTTCAGAGTATGTATGGACTTCTAAATTATAGATGAGGGGTTCGTGGAATATTAGTCTTTATCCAACTAATTGTACCATTCATGTGTGTACACAACTTTGTTCATACTAAAATTTAAAATTTCAAGTAGATATGAACATAACACATTAATGGTACTATAAATTTTCATTTGTGACAATGATGGTACTCCAAGACCACATATTTGTTCCATCTTGTTGTATGATCTTAATTTCCATATCAAATGATCATATATCTATAATTCTTGATACATATGAAGTACTTCAGGACTTCAATACTAATGAACAAACTTTATACATTAATATTTCTCGAAATACAAAAGAAATAATAGTTTGTTCTTTAATTAATCAAAAACTCTTCAAGAGTCTATCACAATGTATAATTTACGTATTTATACTGCATAGACAACCATACATATTTTTCAAACAATAATTTACTTACATGTCTTTATTTCATACAAAGATCTTTGTCATATAGTGCGCGCGACTTAGAATTTATATCACTTAAGACATGTATTAAATTCTTCTAGAATTTTTAGATAAGGCTTATTTCAAATTCTCACTATATTAGGAGCTTCAAATAAATAACCTTTTGTTGTAACATTTATGTGACGCTTATAAATTCTCATAAAATATATTCCAGGCTATAATCAAATCATGATTATATTTTCTCAATATTTAAGCCTTACTTCAATCAATCTCATGTCTATGCAAACTTTGTACAACAATTCATTATGTACAAATACATATATGCAAATTTATCATTAGAAATATTTATTTGCACACCCTACAGGTCTTACTTCACTTTATGTGAGTAAATTTTCCTGGACCGCGTCATAATATTTTGGCCAAAAACAAAATGTATGTCGATAATTCTCGACAAATCTAATACCATGATCCTTGCTGTCTCATGTTAGTTTATTGCATATGCACACATTCAATATTTATTGTCGACAAAAATTTTAATAAATGATAATTTCCTCCCATATTGACATAATTTATAGAGATCTCTTTAAATTACATATTTGTCAAATATGTTTATCATTTATAGGTACCTATATAGAATCACTTCAGGGATTCAATTATGATCAAATGTGTTATGTCTAACTTTTCTTGGGAGTCTCTTCGAGTACCGTTTTCATCACGGTTATCATTTTAATACTTTATAACATTAAGGTATCTCCATGAGTACCTCTAGATTTAACAATTTCAGGATAAATCAAATGAACATTTATTAACAATTTCTATATTGTTCATTTACGCTTCAGGCGTTTTCAACTCATTCTAACTCAACTTTGAATAATATTGATTTGCAGTTTGTATATATCATTTTGAACTATATTGTTCTTATATACTTTGTGCAAGGATCATTTTTCAAAAATTATCATCGATCCCAACTGCTTCTCTCCCCCTTATCGAGAGAATTTTTAAAAATTGTGATATCTAATAATATTAATATACCTGTAGGGATTTCTGTATATCACAATGAATCAATATTTGTTTAAACTCATATATACTATATGACATTGAACTTCAGGTTCAATAAACTTCAGTTTCAAGTTCAATCCTTATGAACTTAATTCATTTATAAGAATGAGTCATACGTGTATAATTAGAAATACATAAATTTACACATTTTATAAATGCATGATCATAGAATCTTATCACATCGATAAGAAACTATGCAATAAAAATCTAACAATGGCTCAAGATTGTTAAAGAAATATAATTTAAATATTTTCTATGTGCAAATAGGCACATTCTTCTTTTGAGCCTTATAAATTAACAATGAGAAGAATCTTCTGGTTCTTCAACAAAATTCAGTCAAATCCTTTGACAATTTATTGCATATGGTTGATTATGTCAAAATAATTCAATTCATGAACTTCAGGTTCACTATAATTTGTATTTCAATGAAACTTTCAAAAGGTAATGTAAATTCATTATAACATAATCATTACAAGTTTCATTTTTATATACACGAATAATATAATTATATTATTATCCATAACATATATACTCTTCAAGAGTAACTAATATGTTTATCAAACTTTATATTTCTTCAGGAATCACTATCATCAATTCAATGATGTGTATAATTTAAAAAATACATGACAACTTCATCATGTTATTGTAATGGTCAAATAGATATAACCATAATACATCATTCATTTTTCCTGGTATCTTTTTAACAAGTCGTCTAATTTATTAATAGACTATTCATCAGTCTAATTATCATGACTTGATATATTATATATTTAAATGTACAATAAGTACATATAATAAGTTATTTCTTATCACTTTCATAACTAGATAAAAGTTATACATCTAGGTACATACAAAGATATTTTACTACTCAAAGTAGCAATTGTATGTAAGACTTCTTCAGGAAGCTTTTCAAATAATTATTTTGTGATTCTTTATCACTTTGATTATATTGGATCACTAACAAATATTAGTAAGTTATATATATTCACTTTTGGGAATATGCAAACTGAATTATATAGTAAATATATATATATACATATCCTGTACCAACAATAGTTTGAAACTATTGATTTCAAGAAATAATAAAATATGTATATATTAATTTTACTTCTGGCATTGCCAATATATGTGAGATCTATATTCTTTGAAATAGAATTTCATGTCTATTCATTCTCTTCAGGGAATGATATTTAAATATTCTAAATGTACAATAAATTTGTACAATTCACATTCTATTCAATAATCAAATATACTTTTATCTTGATTATAAGTGTGTCCGTACTACAGGTACGCGACTACTATTATTCAATTTCACACATGATATATAGATTTTATACACTTTAATTGTGTGTGGTATCTCATCTTTTGGTTGTTTCCACTTTCTTCTGAAAATATTTGAGTAAATAATACCATCGATTGTTTAAAATCATTACATTCACTTCGGGGAATGACGTTGAACAAGTAGAATATTATTATAAATTTCTTAAAAATTTATTACTTGTTCATATATAAAAAGAAATTACTCAGCAATTTCTTTAACAATATTTCAAATAATATATGAATACAATTTTTGCATAATCTCCAAGATGTATGCAAAATTTAATCTTTAATATATGTCACATGCAATAATTTCCAACATTGCAAGTAATAACAATGTATAGTAACATGACTAATACAAACAATCTTTAAAAGTAGTTGAATTCAATTCGTATCATTCTCTGCAGGGAATGATGAACAATAAATACATGTCTCATGTATTTAAATAACATTAGTCATGCTCACTGTTATTCTTATACTTTGATGTTTCAATGCAATTTTCTTAACATTCTTTTTAGGTATTCAAAACCCTCTATAAAATTGCATCAATAATAATCATTTTTAATGATTCTTTAGTTGTATTCACATAAATACAATCATTTTTTTTTTGACAAATATAAAACATTTACTTCAGGAAATGTTTGTCAAAATCTATATCGATATTAGATTACTTTTTATTGTCCTCAAAGAATACAAGAACATATATATAAATATGTATTCATCTCTTTCATTATATATCCATCAACTATATAATGAATATTACGTTTGCATAATCTTCAGGATATATGGAAGATTTTATTGAGGACGCATAATCATCAGGATATATGCAATATTTTATCGAGGATGCATAATCTTCAGGATATATGCAACTTTTTATCGATGATGCATAATCTTCGGGAAAGATGCAATATTTTATCGATGATGCATAATCTTTAGGATATATGCAATATTTTATCGATAATACATAATCTTCTGGATATATGTATAATTTATATAGATTTTCTCTATCATATCATAGGCACACATATATTGTAAATATTATGAATGATAAGAACATAATATATATATATATATGAAATCAATAATAAATATATAAAGACATATACATACATATATAATATACAGATATATAGATAAAAAGAAAAAAGAAAACAAAGGATTCTTGAAATTGTTTCAGTCAGATAAGTATATATATAAATATATATTTAGTGTATCCTGACTTTGAAACAATTCAAGAACTTTAACAAGATACTTACATTGAGACTTGGGCAGACTCATGCTTGAAGCTTGGGCAGAGACTCGTGCTGATAACGTGTTATAAATAATATAAAATAATATAAAGTAGATGAGAAGAAAGAAGAAGATGAAGAGAGAAAGAGAAAGTGTGAGAATTTCTGAGTTGTTTATTCCAATAGGGTGAACCCCTATTTATACAAATACAAGAGTGAAATAGTAAAGAAACTAAGAAAAAGAGGAATGTTGATTACAATTAATGGTAATAAATAAAAGATTTGGACATCCACATAATTATTAATATTTATAACATTATTGATTTTGTAGCAAATTTAAAAGAGAAAATAAATATTTTGGTATTTTTACCAAACTTTTGAAAGCAACACTAAAGGGATTCAACAAGCATATCAAGAGCAAAAGATTCATCAAGGGATCAACAACTCAAGACCCTATTCAAAAGAGGTCTTCAAAAGCCCAAAGTCAAAAGTCAACCCGAAAGTCAAAGTCAAGGTCAACTCTCGGGAAAAGTCAACATGGGATCAAAGACATGAAAATCAAGCTAGGAGGCTCATCTACATCAAGACTACTCAAAATCAAATGGTATAAATTTACTTTAGTCTTGTTAAAGTGATTTGCATAGCACACTAAGTTTTATAAATTTAAATTTTGGCCCATTCACTAACTTGTCCAACAAGTTTTCTCACACGATAGTTCAAAAAAAATTTTGATTGAATTTCTAAATCACATTTTGTTTAACTAAGAGAACAAAGTTGGAATTTCTGAAATCGGATAATCGAGTAAGAAGTTATGCGCGTTTAAGTCCCGAAAAATGGCATTTTGGCCTCTGGTCAGTCATTCGGAATTCCGGTTGTCATCAATCCGGAATTCCGGTTCCCATCCGGAATTCCGGTTCACGGCTGACCTCACCTCGGGAAACGTGCTAACGGCTATAAACGGCTATTTTTTTCTTCAACACTATATAAACTCGATTTTTCCTTCAAAAAAATAAGTTGGTTGAGCATTTATTTCAAATATCTAACCTATCTAAGTGAGATTAATGAGCTTCCAAGTTTGAAATCCAAACAAACACTTTTCACACACTTTGAGCCAAAATTTGATTTTATTCATCTTGAGTGTGCTTGCTTTTCACTCTAGGTTTCCATTGTATCATCATATTTCTAGAGTGAGTTTAGCTTGTAATATCAAACACATTTCCATATTGTGATTGAGGTGAGGTTGGCACCGGTATTGTAAACCTAAATCATCAAAAGACTCAACCACATTTTTTTTTAATCTATGCCATTTTTATCTTGTTCATAGTGGATTTGACAAGTATATATATAAATATATATTTAGTGTATCATGACTTTGAAACAATTCAAGAACTTTAACAAGATACTTACATTGAGACTTGGGCAGACTCATGCTTGAAGCTTGGGCAGAGACTCGTGCTGATAACGTGTTATAAATAATATAAAATAATATAAAGTAGATGAGAAGAAAGAAGAAGATGAAGAGAGAAAGAGAAAGTGTGAGAATTTCTGAGTTGTTTATTCCAATAGGGTGAACCCCTATTTATACAAATACAAGAGTGAAATAGTAAAGAAACTAAGAAAAAGAGGAATGTTGATTACAATTAATGGTAATAAATAAAAGATTTGAACATCCACATAATTATTAATATTTATAACATTATTGATTTTGTAGAAAATTTAAAAGAGAAAATAAATATTTTGGTATTTTTACCAAACTTTTGAAAGCAACACTAAAGGGATTCAACAAGCATATCAAGAGCAAAAGATTCATCAAGGGATCAACAACTCAAGACCCTATTCAAAAGAGGTCTTCAAAAGCCCAAAGTCAAAAGTCAACCCGAAAGTCAAAGTCAAGGTCAACTCTCGGGAAAAGTCAACATGGGATCAAAGACATGAAAATCAAGCTAGGAGGCTCATCTACATCAAGACTACTCAAAATCAAATGGTATAAATTTACTTTAGTCTTGTTAAAGTGATTTGCATAGCACACTAAGTTTTATAAATTTAAATTTTGGCCCATTCACTAACTTGTCCAACAAGTTTTCTCACACGATAGTTCAAAAAAAATTTTGATTGAATTTCTAAATCACATTTTGTTTAACTAAGAGAACAAAGTTGGAATTTCTGAAATCGGATAATCGAGTAAGAAGTTATGCGCGTTTAAGTCCCGAAAAATGGCATTTTGGCCTCTGGTCAGTCATTCGGAATTCCGGTTGTCATCAATCCGGAATTCCGGTTCCCATCCGGAATTCCGGTTCACGGCTGACCTCACCTCGGGAAACGTGCTAACGGCTATAAACGACTATTTTTCTCTTCAACACTATATAAACTCGATTTTTCCTTCAAAAAAATAAGTTGGTTGAGCATTTATTTCAAATATCTAACCTATCTAAGTGAGATTAATGAGCTTCCAAGTTTGAAATCCAAACAAACACTTTTCACACACTTTGAGCCAAAATTTGATTTTATTCATCTTGAGTGTGCTTGCTTTTCACTCTAGGTTTCCATTGTATCATCATATTTCTAGAGTGAGTTTAGCTTGTAATATCAAACACATTTCCATATTGTGATTGAGGTGAGGTTGGCACCGGTATTGTAAACAACCCAGTAATAGTGAGATTGGCACTTCAACAATCCGAGAAAGAGGTTAATAGTCCTCGGGGGTGCGAAACTATTGTAAGAGGTTTGGAAATACCTTGGTGAAAATTTCCCGGTTGTAAGGGTTAGTCAAGCCCGTTAACTTGGCTCGATATTGGAACTCAAAGCTAGGTAGATAGCTTTGAAGACCAAGGACGTAGGTGGCATAGCTCTACCGAACCTTGTAAAAATCGAGAGTTTGCATTTTCTAATCCTTAAACTCTTTACTTTACAAGTTTAATTATTTGTCTTAATATATTGCTTGCCATACTACTTGCTTTTATTTGATTAATTGACTAATTGCACAATTTTGTGTTAAAAGTTTTAATTTACCGAAATTAGTTTAATTTTCCAATTCACCCCCCCTCTTGGAAACATATCTTGGGCTAACAAACTCAAATTTAATTTTCTATAAATATATATTGCATTTTGAAAAATGAAAGTATTCAAGGACACAATTTTCGAAAATGCATGTTAAAATAAAAAATTAATCCTGGAAATATTATTCTAATTTAATGTTGGCCCAAAATCAATTAACAAAATTAATTTACAACAAAAAAAATATAATTTTCCTATTTAATTAAATATATAAGAAAATTTTCAAATATTTAAGTATGATGATGAAAATCAACTTAAACATTAATTTTCTATTTAATTAAATACACTAGAAAAATACTTCAAGCAAAAATATCATCTATCTAGATTTTCCTTTGACTAATTAATTCAATTTCTAATAATATACTTTATTTCAATTTATTTTAAATTAATCAATAAATGAAAAAAATCATTGATTTAAGTTGATCCAAGTATTAATTAAAAATAAATAATTAATTTACAACTTAATCTATTTTTCAAGATAAATTCAAAATCATCTCACATTATGAAATGCAATTTCGAAAATTGATTAATAAAATAAAAAGAATATATTTTACTTCATTTATTTAAATTAATCATTAAATGAAAAAATCATTGATTTAAGTTGGTCCATAATTAAAATAAATAATTTACAACTTTCATCTATTTTTCAAATAAAATTCGAAATTCCAGCATTTAAGAAATGCAATTTCGAAATTTGATTAATAAAAAAAATGTATATTTTGAAAAATTATTTAAATTTAGTTGAAAAACTAAATTTAAACTAAAAATAATTTTCTATTTAATTAAGTGTCATGAAAAAGAAATATTTAAGTATCATGATGAAAATCAACTTAGATATTTAATTTTCAAATTAATTAAATGTATTAAATTCAAGAAATAAATAATTAAGTGTAGAGAAGGCTTAATTATTAATCTCTAGTTTAATACAACGAAAAAATATACTTAAAATAAATTGTACCAAAATTAATTATTTAATTAATTTCATAATGTGTAATATTTTCCTATTTAATATTAGAAATAATAAGTAGTCTAGAAATAACTATCTAGAAAATATCTTATTTGACTAAGTATCTTTTCCACAAAATTTGAAAAAATATCTAATTTAAGTTGTATTAGAAAAAATCTAGAACTTAAATATTTTCAAATTTAAATTTAATTAAATATCAAAAATTAAGTTGTAACAACTTCATTTGAAAATATTCTATTTTAAGTTAATATTCGAAAAGATATTAACTTAAAAAAATATCTAAAATATTCCATTTTAAGTTAATATTCGAAAAGATATTAACTTAAAAAATATCTAAAGAATCTTAATAACCAATGCCTAAAATTCCTCAACTTAATTATGAAATTTTAAATCCAAAAGATATTAAGATTTAAGTTGGTTAGTTGTAGATAACTAAATATCAACTTAAATAGGAATATTTAATGAAAAATTTAAATTAAGCTTCAGAAAGAATCTAGATGGTTATAGTTCTATATTTAATTAAATACAAGAAAATGCATATAGTTTAGCTTAGAATAAAAAATTCTTTAAACTATAATTTTCTTAAATTAATTTCAAAATAAATGAAATTAATTATTTTGCTAATCAAGTTTATTAGGTTAAACTAGTTTAATTAACCTAGTACAGTTATTCAAATCAGGCAAATGGGCCTTCACAATTGGGGTGGTTCATGTGAGGGGGTGCTGGGTTCAGTATGTCGTACCCACTACTATGGCTCCCAACTCTCACATAAGGCCCAAAAGAGGGGAATTTAACCTTAAAATGAACAACTGTTATTAATTGAATAAGCCCAAAAACTAAATGGGCCTAAATAAAATCTATCAAGAACTATGATATTTTATTTAGCAACAACAACCTATATGCATCTATAATGAAATTAAACACATAGGCTCACACAGGCACACTTTGGATGGGTCCTATCATGTTGCTAGGTCATACACAGATGAAAGAAGATTGTAAATATACCTGTTACAAATTATTAACTTGACCAAGGGAGCCATGAGTTAAAATCAGATCATTGGATCTGTCAACAAGTTAACCATGGCTATTTGCAATCAAGCAATAATAGGTTTTGAAAACTTACACACAAGCTAGAACACATACTCCTGCAAGAAGGTTAGCTGGATAGTAGGATGTAGGATTTATTTAATTTTAAATTAAATAATTAATTTCAAAATAATTAATTAAATCAATAAAATATTTATTTTCAAAAATTTTAAAAAAAAAAAATCGAAAATTTAAAAAAAAAAAATAAATTTAAAATTAAACCTACAATTTTGAAAAATTAGGTTTCAACCAACCTAAATATCATTTCAAAATTTGCTAACTACTTTTAAAATTTAAATGTTATTTTATAAATAAAAATTAAATAAAAAATTAAAAAAGATAAATGAATATCTTTTTCAGGTTTTAAATATAATTTAAATAAATAAAATAACAAAATTTAAAAGTTAGCAAAATATCTTACATCTTTTTAAAATTACATGATTATAGTTATCTTATTTTAAATTTAAATAAGGTCAAATTATTTAAAAAAAAAATTAATTTAAAATATTTAAAATCTGACCTTAAATTTAAAAATAAGATAAGATATAATCAAATTTAAAAATAAGATAGATTATTAAGCAAATAAGATAGATACTAACTATTTTTAAATTTAAATTACACTAATATCTTGAATTAAATTTAAAAAAATATTAAATTAATTTAAAATGATAATTAGAATTGAATTAGGAATAGTAATAGTATAAATACAGAACTACACAAAAAATCGGAAGTTAATTCCATGAAAAAGCATGAAAAAACGAAGAAAAACGAAAAAATTGCGAGCTGTACGGACAGTTTTCGCGCGCGCATGAGAATTTGAGCACAACTACGATTTTTTCGAATCTTCAAAAAATCATAACTAATTCAAATTAAATCAAAATTGAGTTCTGTAAAAAAGTAACTTCCTTAATTTTTTCCATACTATCCAGTAAAAATAATTCCAGTAACAGATATTCAATTATTTTTCACGAAAAATTTACAAACACCAATCAATCATCAAATAACTCTCAATTCAACATGATACCATCCAAAAACAAACAAACAATCGTTTTAAAGTCCAAATTTCTTGCAAGTAAATCAATTACCATGGCTCTGATACCAGTTGTTGGAATTTATTTTACCAGGATCTTAGATCTACTCACAAGTATGTTGATTAACACCCTAAATATGAACTTTCTAAAACGATGAAATAAACACATATAAAGTTTAGGAAACCTTACATTGGGTGCAGCGGAATATAATGACTCCTTCCGTTTAGATATCTAGCCCTTGATTCCTTTCTGTAGCAGAGCATTATCAATATCTGAACCTGAATCTCTTTCTCTGAATCTTTAATGCTGAAACTCCTTCTCGCTGAAAGTCTTTCTTCACGATCTTTCTCACTATGATTGAGGTATCACTTGCTGTGTGTGGGCACTACTCTTACACTAAGAATTTCGAAATCTCAATGAGGAAGAGAGAGAGAGTGGGTTCGGCCAAAGATAGGGAGAGAGAAGGCTCAGTTTTTTCTGAATGAAAAAGTAGAAAATTTAAGTGTTTTTTTCCTAAAGCCTTCACTATCTATTTATAGCATTCCACTAGGGTTAGGTTTAATTATTTGGCATTAAAATAATGAAAATATCAGTTTAAATTTCCTACAAAAGTGGCCGGCCCTATACTAGTGGATTTGGGCCTCACTTTTTGCAATTTTGCAGTTTTACCTTTTCTGCATCTGATTTTCTCAAAAACACCAATTTTCTAATTCAACCATTTAAATGCCAATTCTAATAATTTAATAACTATAAATAATTATGAAATAATATTGTCATTTATCATATTTATTAATTGAACCATACAAAGTATCATAATTAACAAATATGCCCCTATAAACTTTTTCTTTACAATTTCGCTCTTACTTAGTGAAAAATTCACAAATAGACATAGTCTAATTTGAGAATTATAATTGATTAATCAAAACCAATTATATGAGTCTTACAAGCAATATTATCTCAACTAGTGCGGGGACCATGGGTCTATATAACCGAGCTTCCAATAAGTAGATCAAGAATTTAGCACTAAAATTCACTAACTTATTAATTCTTCGTTGAATCCACGCATAGAACTTAGAATTGCACTCTCAGTATAATACAATGCTCTATATGTTCCACCATATAGATGCATCATTATTTATCCATTGTTATAATCCTAATGTGATCAATGATCCTCTATATGAATGATCTACACAGTAAAGGGATTAGATTACCGTTACACCCTACAATGTATTTTATCCTTAAAACACTTGACCCCGTATAAATGATATTTCAACTTATGTGAAATGAGTACTCCACCATTTATGTTCGTTTGGTCAAGCTCGAAGGAGATCATCCTTTGCTTACTATTCGCCAGATAGAAGCTATAGATTCCATGTTTATGATAGCGCTCCCACTCAATTGCACTACCGTGTTCCCAAAATGTACGTATCACCCTGACCTAAAAGTAGGCTTAACTAACAAATCAAAGAATACGAATTGCCTTTCATGATTGAGCCTAATCATAACAGGATTAAGATCATTTGATCTAGGATCAACTAGGCGATATTGACTTGAATAGATATTACGGTAAGTTTAATCAATCTAAGTCAAAGTTCAATATCGTTCCCTTCCGATGCATACTCCATGCATCCAACCTGAGCTTTACTTTAACCAATACTCTGGAGAGAACATAGCACTTCTCCAAATGCAAGTAAACTCTGTTGTAGATTATCATATTAATAAAACCCTATGTCTGATAAATCTAGGAAACTTTATTCACATCTGTTCGACTGTTCATTTCCATGGCAGCTACTCATCATTGGCCTTTGCATCAGCTTGATATTAAAAATGCTTTTCTTCATGGAGATCTTGAGGAAGAAGTATATATGGAGCAACCTCCTGGGTTTTTTGCTCAGGGGGAGTTAGGGCGAGTTTGTCATCTTCGCAAATCTTTATATGGATTGAAACAAAGCCCTCGTGCTTGGTTTGGTAAATTTAGTCAGGCTGTTGAGAAGTTTAGTTTGTTGAAAAGTAAGTCAGATCATTCTATGTTTTATAAAAGATCAACTGTTGGTATCATTTTGTTAGTGGTGTATGTTGATGACATCGTTATTACTGGAAATGATACTGAAGGCATCTCATCCCTTAAGTCTTTCATTCACACCCAGTTTAACACGAAAGATTTAGGGGAGCTCAAGTATTTCTTGGGGATGGAAGTTACTCGGAGTAAACAAGGTATTTTTCTGTCTCAAAGAAAGTATGTACTTGATTTGCTAACTGAGACAGGAAAATTGGGAGCAAAACCTTGTAATGCTCCAATGAATCCAGCTGTGCATCTTACACGTGATGGGAAACCATTTGAAGATCCTCAGAAATATCGCAGGTTAGTTGGAAAGTTGAATTATTTAACTGTGACTTGTCCAGATATTGCATTCCCGGTTAGTGTTATCAGTCAATTCATGTCTTCTCCAACAATTCATCATTGGGCAGCATTAGAGAAAATTTTATGTTACTTGAAAGGAGCACCAGGACGAGGTATAGTTTACAAGGATCATGGACATACCCAGATTGAGTGTTTTTCTGATGCAGATTGGGCAGGCTCTAAGGTAGATAGACAATCCACTTCAGGATATTGTGTATTTGTTGGGGGCAATCTGGTCTCTTGGAAGAGTAAGAAACAAAATGTTGTATCTAGATCCAGTGCTGAATCAGAATATGGAGCTATGACCCAGTCTGTGTGTGAGGTAATATGGATTTATCAGCTTTTGACTGAATTCGGGTTTGAGACTTCTATTCCAGCAAAATTATGGTGTGATAATCAAGCTGCTCTTCATATTGCCTCAAATCCTGTATTCCACGAGCGAACTAAGCACATTGAGATTGATTGTCATTTTGTTCGTGAGAAAATTCAACAAGTTCTGATTTCCACAGGATATGTGAAGACCGGAGAACAACTAGGAGATATTTTTACAAAGGCTTTGAATGGGGTGCGGGTTGATTATCTTTGTAACAAGTTGGGCATGATTAACATCTATGCTCCAGCTTGAGGGGGAGTGTTAGACATTAGATGTATATTAGCTGTAAAAGAATTAGATATTTAGTAGATATTTAGTCTCCTAGCTTTGTATATAAATATGTATTATTCTATGAAATCGAGACACATAATTCGAATCACTATTTTCTACATGATTATATGATTCAAAAGATTTGGTCCCTGTTCATCAGTGTTTTGGATTTACACTGATGTGATAATCAGCGATGAAGTATACTTACACTTGTAGTAAGTGTTATGTTCTTTCCAGAACATTGGTAAAGTATACTTAGTTTTGAATGTATGGAGTATACATTGGACTGGACCGGTATTGAACTTGGTCAATGATATTGTAAACTTACAGTTGTATCTTTCCAAGTCAATATCAGAAGTTGATCTTAGATTGAGAGAATCTAAATCCTAATATGCTTAGGCTCAATCTCAGGAGTGCTATTCATGTTCTTTGATTTATTAGTTAAGCCTACTTTTGGGATAGGGTGATACGTATATTTTGGGAACATGATAGCATAACTGAGTGGGAGTGCTGAACATAAATATGGAAATCTATAGCTTCTACTGGTGTATAGAAGTAAAGTGATGATTCCCTTCGAGCTTAGTTAAATAGAAGTAAATGGACGAACTCTTGTTTCAGTGCCTATATATTAGATCACTAAAACATCATTTATAGGTAACTAAGTATTCAAAGGGGCAAAATACATTGAGGGGTGTAAACGGTAAATTGGTCCCATCTCGATGTAAATCATTTATATAGAGGATCTCTAAATCACATTAAGATTATAACAATGGTTAAATGAGATAGCATATTGATATCGTGAAACATATAATATGCTCTATATAAGTCTGAGAGTGCAATTCCAAGTTCTAAGAGTGGATTCAACAAGGAATTAATAAGTTAGGGATTTACTTGGTAAATCGAATAAACTTATTGGAAGCTCAGCATATAGATCCATGGTCCCCATTCTAGTTGAGACTATACTATGATTAATCAATTGTAATTCTAAAAGTTAGACTATGTCTAATTTGTAATTTGTGAATTCTCACAGTTGAAATTGTAAATAAAAGGGTTTCTAGGTTTAATTATTAATTAAGAGACTTTGCATGTCTAATTAATAATTATTTTAAATGGCAATATTATTTAATAATCTATTTTAGTTATTAAATAATTAGTTTTGGTATTTAAATGATTAGAATTGGAAAAATGGCATTTTTGGAGAAATAGAAATAAAATTGAGGAAACTGCAAAATCCAAGTGAGGCCCATACACACCATGGCCGGCCACCCTTTGCATGTTTCCCAATTATTATTTTCAATTTAAATTGCCATGTAATTGCTAATCAAAGCTTAGCAAAATAGGAAAGTGGTGGATCACACTAAATAAGGCAGTTAATCAATTACACAGTAAAAGAGGAAACTGCTTATTAGGAAAGTTGTGCTCTTCCCTTCTCCTATTTATAGCTGCCCCTCTCTTCTCTTGATGCATGTCTTTGTGTGCAATTACTATACACGAAATCAAGATAGAAAACAAGAGAGAATTTCGAAAATCCTTGTGAGAGAGAAGTGCCCACACACATCACTCAGTACCTCAATCATAGTTTGGAAGACTGTGAAGGATCACATCCAACTGAAGGACATTCGGGCTTAGATCTTGATCATACTCTGCTACAGACAGGAATCAAGGGTTAGAGATCTGAGTGGAAGGAGACACTTAATTCCGCTGCCATCACTGTAAGTTATTCTTAACTTTTATGTGTTTAGTTCATCGTTTTTGAAGTTCAATTTTAGGTTATTAAATCAACATACTTGTGAGTAGATCTAAGTTCATGGTAAAATATATATTAAACAACTAGCACCAGAGTCATGGTAATTGATTTGCTTGCAAGAAATTTGGACTTAAAACGATTTGTTTGTGATTTGGATGGTTTCATGGTGTGTCATATTGATGTTTGATTGATGTTTGTGAATTCTGAGAAAATTAATTGATTATCTATATCTGGAATTATTTTTATTTGATATTTTGGAAAATTCTAAGCAATTTACTTTTTTACAGAACTCGATTTCGATTTAATTTGAATTAGTTATGAATTTTTGAAAATCGGGAAAAATCGAGGTGGTGCTCACCCACCCCACGCGCGCGGAACGGCTGCTGGCAGCCTCCCAGCGTCGAGGTTTCTCGGCTGTTACCCTTCATCACGCGCGCGGACAGCATGCTTTACCACCTGCCATTTTTTTTGTTTTCTTCGATTTTTCATGCTATTTCATGGAATTAACTTCCAATTTTTTGTGTAGTTTTGTATTTTGCTTTTTGTTTTTTAAATTTCAAATCTAATTATCAGAAATAAATTAATTTTATTTTAAAATTAATTTTAGATATTAGTGTAAATTTGAATTTGAAAATAGGTTAAAATCAAGTATTGCTTACCTCTTTTCTTATTCTTTTAAATTTTGATTATTTTATCTTATTTTTAAATATAAGGTCAGAAATTAATTTTTTTTAATAAAAATATTTTTTTTGGTAAATTGACCTTATTTAGAATAAGATTACTATAATCATGGTATTTTAAAAGAGGAAATAAGATATTTTTGTTAACACTTTTAAATTTTGTTATTTTTACCTAAATTAGATTGTAAAATCAGAAAAGGGTATGTATTTACCAATTTCTATTTTATTGAATATTTAATTTATTAAATAACATGAAATTTAAAAGGAAAGTTAGCAAATTTATTTTGAAATGATATTTAGGTTACTCAAAACCTAATTTTTCAAAATTGTTGGTTTAATTTTAAATATTATTTTATTTCATTTATTGTTTAAAAGACGAAATTTTTTATTAAATTTCGAAATAAAATTTAATGTTTAAAATTAAATAAATCCTACTTCCAACTATCCAAATCTAACTTGTTGCAGGATTATGTGTTTTAAATTGTTTGTAAGTTTTCTAAAACCTATTATTGCTTGATCTAAATTGCCAGGGTTAACTTGTTGACAGATCCAATGATCTGATTTTAACCCATGGTTCAATTGATGATAGATCAAGTGAATAATTTGTAACAGGTATATTTTTACATTCTTCTTTCATCTGAGTATGACCTAGTAACATGATAGGATCCATCCAAATCTGTGTGCCTGTGTGAGCCTATATGTTTAATTTTTGTTATAGACACATATAGGTTGTTGTTGCTAAATAAAATATCATAACCTGATAGATTTTATTTAGGCTCATTTAGTTAATGGGCCTATTCAATTAATAACAGTTGTTCATTTTAAGGTTAAATTCCTCTCTTTTGGGTCTGGTGTGAGAGTTGGGAGCCTTAGAAGTGGGTACGACATACTGGACCCAGCCCCCCCTCACATGAACAACCCCAATTGTGAAGGCCCATTTGCCTGATTTGGATAACTATGCTAGGTTAATTAAACTAGTTTGACCTAATAAAATTGAATAGCAACATAATTAATTTCTTCCTCGAAATTAATTTAAGAAAAACATAGTTTAATGAATTTTATTTCTAGATAAACTATTTGTATTTTTCTTGTATTTAATTAAATAAAGAATTTTAACTAACTAGATTCTTTCTGAAACTTATTTTTCATTAAATATTCCTATTTAAGATATGAATTAGTTATTACTAATTTTCCCTTTTAACTTAAATTTGAATATCTTTTGAATTTAATATTAAGTTGAGGAATTCTAGGATTTAGTTATTGAAGATTCTTCAAAGATATTTTTTAAGTTGGTTTTAAACTTAAAAGAGAATATCTTTAAAATAGGTAGTTACCACCTAATTTTGATATTTAATTAAATTTTGTTTGGAAAATTTTAAGTTGTAAATTAAAGATTCTTTCTATAATAACTTAAATCAGATATTTTCCAAATCTTGAAAAGATACTTAGTTGATTTGAGATATTTTCTAGATAATTATTTCTATACTAATAATTGTTTCTAATATAGGAAAATATCATTGATTGTGAAATTAATTGTTTAATAATTAATTTTGGTACAATTCAATTAAGGATAATTTTCCTTGTATTAAATTGGAAATTTATAATTAAGCATTCTCTACACTTAATTATTTATTTCCTGAATTTAATACATTTAATTAAATTGAAAATTAAATATCTAAGTTGATTATCATAATAATACTTAGATATTGTTATTTTCATGATATTTAATTAAATAAGAAAATTATTTTAAGTTGGGTATTCTCATAACAACTTAAATTTGAATAATTTTCAAAATATATTTTATTTATTTTATTAATCATTTTTCAAAATTGCATTTGATTATGCAAGATGATTTTGAATTTATCTTGAAAGATGGATTAAAGTTGTAAATTAATTATTTTAATTAATTTTGAATCAACTTAAATCAATGATCTTTTCATTTAATGATTAATTTAAAATAAAGGAAGTAAAATATATTATTAGAAATTGAATTAATTAGTCAAGAAAATCTAGATAGATAGTATTTTTGCTTGAAGTATTTTTTCTAAGTAAAGTTTGATTTATTTTAATGTATTTCGAAAATTGTATATTTTTGGAAATACAATATATATATATATATATTAGTAGAAAATTTTAATTTGAGTTGCAAATTAATTTAAATTAATACAACTTAAATTAAGTAATTTTCTTAATATTTATTGGAAAATTAATACTAAGAAGGAAATAATTCATTTTATTTTCTTAACCATCTAAGTTTAATTTTATAAATATTAAATTAAATTTTATTTAGAATTTTATTCTAAATTTAAAATTTAATAAATATATATAGATTTAAAATAAATAAATAATAGAAGAAAATACATTTTAAATAATGAGCTTTATTATTAAGATATTCGATCTCCATTGTTGGTTTTACATAGCTATTGTTTTAGTGAGTAATCCTCCCTAATGGAGGAACGTTCAGTAGCAAGTTAGCGTCGTTTAATCTCGAAAGATAAGTATATTTGTAAGTTATTTATATTAGTATTGATCACCCTAATGGTGGCTACTATATAAGACTTACAAACGTATGAAACAATGGTGGAAGCTCATGAAATAGGAAGGACCTTGACTCTCGCCTAAACGGGACAACGTCGGATTCTCTTTTCGATCGAATAAAAGGTTGCTAGAATGTTTATCATTTTAGATGAGCTGACAACTCTATTCAATGGATGATAGCTTTGACTCTCGCCTAAACAGGACATTGATATTAGTTTGTTGAAAACCTTGGAAATTATTTAGGATTGCATTTTTTGGTATTTTCTCTAGTCATTCCTACTTGCTATGTGCTAATAATTTCTGAATAAGATTTTGTGTTAAACCATAATTGATATCTATTTATTATCTTGTAGTATTCTGAATTGCAATGTCGAATCCCATGTTGTCACTCTTAACTGAAAATAAGCTAAATGGGTCTAACTTCCCAAAGTGGAGAGAGAACATTAACATTGCTCTCATAGGTGAAAGTGCCTCGTTTGTGTTGACTGAGCCGTCCCCTGAGCAGCCAGGTGACAATGCAACCAAAACTGTGAAAGAGAAGTTCGAGCGTTGGCAGAATGCTAACAACAAAGCTCGATACTTCATGCTTTCCAGCATGGTTGACACCTTGAAAACAAGGTTTGCAAACACTGTCACGGCTGCAGAAATCATGACGCAGTTAACTGAGCTATTCGGTATGGCATCTATCCAGTCTTGCGTTGACGCGACTAAGAAATTTATCAACGCACGGATGGAACCCCATCAGAATGTGCGTGATCACCTACTCCAGATGGCTAGTTATTTCCAGGAAGCCCAGAATCATGGTTCTGAAATGGATCAAACTACTCAAGTGAGTCTCATCTTGAATAGTCTGACTCCAGATTTTCTGCCCTATACATCAAATTATGTCATGAATAAGAAGGAACAAGACTTTCATACTTTAGTCAACGACCTTTAGACATATGAAAATTTGATTGGAGGTCCCAAGAAAAGAGGGAATAAACCTCAGAATTCTTGAAATGGTAATAAGACGAGTAATCCTGAGGCACACGTTGCTTCTACTTCCAAATCCAATAATAAGAAGAAGTGGAAAAATGCCAAGAAGCGAGCTCAAGCTGCGAAAGCAGCTAAGACCAAAAAGGCTGGAGCTTCTGGTGATACACCAAAAGGAAAGTGTTTCTACTGCAATGAGAAAGGCCATTGGAAATCTCAATGTCCTAAGCGTCTTGCAAAGAAACAAGGTATTTCTTTATAAACTAATGTGTTTTAGTGAATTATTATCCATTTGGATTATTAATTCTGGACTACTAACCTTGTTTATTATTCTTCTTATAGCTCAAGCTTCTTAAACTCGGATGTTGTCTTAGCGAGTTGGATCAGGAAGCTGGATGGTGGATGGAGGTCGTCTAGGATAAAGAAGAAGCTCATTTTTTTTGAATTAATTATTTAATTTTTCAAACAATTTGAATTTCAAGTTTGGATTTTATTCCCTGTTTGGTTCTCATAAAATTGCAAACAATTTTTTTTTCGGTTTATAATAAAGTTTTTTTTTTCAATTGCAATCTACGAGTTGAGCTTCAGTACTTCATCTAATAAATCTATTACCAATTGTTATATTTATTATGTTTGTATGTGTATGTGTTTTTATTATTGATACAAATTCTATAGGTATTTAAACTCCTTAAAGAGTTATTACTACATAAACACTAGAAATTATTTCTATGTTTATGAATAATTGTTAATTCTAAAACAATTATTGAGAATTTGTTTAATGAAAAGATCTTTTGATCTGATAGGGGTGGAGAAAAGTTAAGAATAATATGCAGTTCAAAGATCTTTTATATCTAATGAACTCTGGATTATATTCAACTCCACAGACTCTCTATCACACTTAGGGATTTACAACCTTTAGGGGTGGATCATAATCTCTATAAACTTAGGGGTGGACCTTATTCCACAGTACCCCTTATGACACATAACTTAAACATGGAAATAATATAATAAATTAGCTATTATCAAAATAAATCCTTGATCTTGATTATATGTTCCAGTTTAGATTTACTGTTGTAATAGTTAATGATACCATTAAAGTTCTTTGATAATGTATCACATTACCTCAGTTGAGTGGGAGAATATTAAAATTCCTTACCCATCTTCGTTTGGTTGATAATTGTGATAGGAACTTAAGAACACCTCTGATAAAAACAAATCTAACCATTCACATGGATAGAGATAACCTATCAGAATTATGAGAATAAGATAGAAGAAATTCTTGCATAGTCTATTCGAAAGACTTGAGTCAAGATTTCTAATACTCATAACATTTTATGGTATCTTGATTTGATTGCTTAATCTCTAGCAAGTATTCTACACTTCAAATACTAGACTGCTATGTTGTTGATATAGTCTTAAAGAAACTTAAAGTTTCAGATTAAGATAATAAGTCACAACAAGATATTCCTCCAAACAATAGTAAAAGGTTAAAAGTTTTTAACCAGACATCTGCTATTGAGTGGGAGCCATCTGAGATGTAATCAAATGGGAAACATTAGGGGACAATCAAGAAAGATTTATAAAAGTGACCTATATGTTATTAAGGAACTATGCATTAGTGATCCCAATATCCACACCGACTCATAAAGAATTTTGAGATGGTGGTTACTCTGGGGGTGGAGGAATCATTATAGAAGAGTGTAATAACCCATCTATAATAATTCAAGCTTCATCGGAAAAGATATAACTTTATAAATTTGAAATTACCAGAAAGTTATTTTACTGAAGAAAATTCTACACTGCATTATCTCAATTCCAAATTTTAAAATTTGAGAGATATGTCTTCTGTTTATTCAGATGTACTTAATGGGCAGTAAGGATTTCAGTATCCCTTTATGAGTAAAGCATATAGTTAAGGATGTTTCATAAGTTTTATGAACCTGGTTCCAGATATATGGGTGGATTCAAATATACTACACTTGATCAGAGGATCGAGGGAAAAGATTGATTGTAATGCACAACTTGTCTTATGTTAGTGCAAGTGGGAGTTTGTTGGATTTTGTGCCCTAAATAAAACCGATTACAATCTGATTAGTTATCAATTTAGAATTTTGAAGTGATTTATGATTACATGTATGTTACATGTTTGTGGTTTAATATATATACTTGATATATGCACAAAATCAGTTAAATCAAGAACATATAGTTATTCACAATTACAGTATAGTCAATACAGTGGAATGTGATTGTGATTATATGATTCAAAAGATTTAGTCCCTGTTCATCAGTATTTTGGATTTACACTGATGTGATAATCAGCGATGAAGTATACTTACACTTGGAGTAAGTGTTATGTTCTTTCCAGAACATTGGTAAAGTATACTTAGTTTCGAATGTATGGAGTATACATTGGACTGGACTGGTATTGAACTTGGTCAAAGATATTGTTGTTGGAATTTGTTTTACCAGGATCTTAGATCTACTCACAAGTATGTTGTTTAAACACCCTAAATATGAACTTTCTAAAACGATAAATTAAACACATATAAAGTTAAGAAAACCTTACATTGATGCAGCGAAATTAATGTCTCCTTCCACTCAGATCTCTAACGCTCGTATCCTTTCTGTAGCAGAGTATAATCAAGATCTGAGCCTGAATGTCCTTCTTCTTCAAGTTTGATCCTTCACAGTCTTCCAATCTATGATTGAGTTACTGCTTGCTGTGTGTGGGCACTCACTCTTTCACTAGGGTTCAAAATTTATGAAGAAGAAAAGAGAAGGATGATTTCGGCCAGGTATAGAAAGTGGGGAAGGCTCAGTTTTTCTGAAGAGAGAAATTTCTGTCAGAAAACTAATGAAAGCTTGTAATTTGACTGAGCCATCACTTTCTATTTATAGGCAACTACTAGGTTTAGGTTAGGATTTATTTGGCATTAAAATAATGAAAAAATCAATTTGAAACTCCACAAATAGTGGCCGGCCATGGTGTGTTAGTGGGCCCCACTTGATTTTGCAGTTTTATCAAATTTAATTTCTATTTTCTCAAAAACGCTAATTTTCCAATTCTAACCTTTTAAATGTCAAAACTAACTATTTAATAACTAAAAAAGATTATTAAATAATATTGTCATTTACTTTAATTATTAACTAGACATATAAAGTCCATTAATAAATAAATAAACCTAGAATCTCTTTTCTTTACAATTTCACCCTGCTTAGTGAAAATTCATAAAATTAGACATAGTCTAACTTTAGAATTATAATTGATCAATCACGAATCAATTAATGAGTCTTACAAGCAGAATGTTCTCAATTAGAATGGGGACCATGGATCTATATGTTGAGCTTTCAATAAGTGAACCAAATTTACCAAGTAAATTCCTACTTATTAATTCTTCGTTGAATCCACTCTTAGAACTTAGAATTGCACTCTCAGACTTATATAGAGCATATTATATGTTTCACGATATCAATATACTATCTCATTTAACCATTGTTATAATCTTATTGTGATTGAAAGATCCTCCATATAGATGATCTACATCGAGATGGGATTTCTTTACCGTTCTCACCCCTCAATGTATTTTTCCCCTTAAAACACTTAGCTACCTGTAAATGGTGTTTAGTGATCTAATAATTAGTCAGTTAAACAAGAGCTCATCCATTTACTTCTATTTGCTAAGCTCAAAGGGAATCATCACTTGACTTCTATACACCAGTAGAAGCTATAGATTCCATATTTATGTTCAGCACTCCCACTCAATCATACTATCATGTTCCCAAAATATACGTATCACTCTGACCTAAAAGTAGGCTTAACTAATAAATCAAAGAACATGAATAGCACTCCTAAGTTGAGCCTAAGCATATCAGGATTTAGATTCTTTTAATCTTAAGATCAACTACTGATATTAACTTGGAAAGATATATATAACGGTAAGTTGTAATATCTTAACTTAGTTGCAATATCGGTCCAGTCCAATGTATACTCCATACATTCGAAACTAGTATACCTTACTAATGTCCTGGAAAGAACATAACACTTACTCCAAGTGTAAGTACACATCATCGCTGATTATCACATTAGTGTAAATCCAATAACACTGATGAAACAGGGACCAAGTCTTTTGATTCATATGATCACAATCACATTCCACTGTGTTGACGATACTGTAATTGTGAATAAACATATGATCTGGATTTAACTGATTCTGTGTGTGAATGTAATAAAGATATTAAACCATTAGCATGTAAAATTCATGCAAACATCAATCACTTCAAATTTCTTATATTGATAACTAATCAGATTGTAAAGAGTTTTATTTAACGCATAAAACCCAACAAACTCCCACTTGCACTAACATAAAAAAAGTTGTGCAAATAGGTCAATCTGATGTCTTGATCTTCAGATCAAGTGTAGTATATTTGAATCCACCCAAACTTCTGGAAACTAGTTCATAAATACACTTATGAAACATCCTTTACTATATGCTTTACTCATCAAGGGATACAGAAATCTTTATTGTTTTAAAAGTACATCTGCATTAACAGAAGACATATCTCTCATATTTTAAAATATGTAATTGAGATAATATAGTGTAGACTTTTCTTCAGTGATGTAACTTTCTTGGATTTTCGAATACACAAAGTTATAGTTCTTCTCTGGTAGAGCTTGAATTATTATACAATAATTCCTCCACCCCCAAAGTAAGCACCATCTCAAAGATCTCGAAATGAGTTGGTGAGATACCAGGACACCTGATACACAGTTCCTTAATATATAGATCACTTTCATAAATCTTTCTTGAATATCTTCTAATGTTCCCTATTTGATTACATCTCAGATAGCTCCCACTCAATAGCAGATGTCTGGTTAAATAATACTTTTAACCTCTGATTGTTTGGAGAGTTACCTAGTTGTGACTTTTGTATTAGTCTGAATCATTAAGTTAAGACTAAGTCATCAACATAGCAGACTAGTATTTGAAGTGAAAAATACATGCCAGAGATAAAGTAATCAAAATTAAGATACCATAAAATTTTATGAGGATTAAGAATTCTAGGTTCAAGTCATTTGAATGGACTGAACTAGAGTTCTATATCTTATTCTCATAGTTCTGATAAGCCATACCTATCCATGTGAATGGTTAGGTTTGCTTTTCAGTAGTGTTCTTAAGTATCTATCACAAGTATCAACTTGATGAAGATGGGTATAGAATTTTAAAATTCTCCCACTCAATTAAGGTAGTGTGAAACTTTATCAAAGAACTTTCAAAGGTATCAAACTTTTACTTACAACAGTAAAATCGAAATGGAACATACAATCAAGATCAAGCATTTATATTGACAATAACGAACTCATTATATTACTTCCATGTTTAAAGAAAATATGTGTCACATAGGAAATTGTGGAATAGACTCCACCCCTAAGAATATACATATAGGGTACTTGTGGATAACCTCCACCCCTAAGTATATAGAGATTATGATCCACCCCTAAAGGTAGTAAAGATCATTATTCTCTAAGTGTGATAGAGTTTATGTGGACTTGAATACTATCCAGAGTTCATTAGATATAAAAGATCGTTGAACTGCATAGTTTTCTTAACTTTTCTCCACCCCTATCAAATCAAAAGATCCTTTTATTAAACAAATTCTTGATAATTGTATTAGAATGAACAATTATTAATAAACATAGAATTTGTTTCTAGTGTTTATTTAATATAACTCTATGAAGAGTTGTAAATATTATAGAATTTGCATCAATAATAAAAACACTCACACATACAAACATATAAATATAATGTGGTAACGGTTGATGAAGATAAAATAAATGAAGCTTATCTCATAAATTGCAATGGTTGAATTCGAAAATAAAAGAATACTTTATTAATAATAAAATAGAAAATGTATTGCAACAATATGAGAAAAACAGGGATAAATATCCCTAATTAAAATTTGAAATCCAAATTGTCTTTAAACTAAAAAAATTAATTCAAAAATAAATTGAAGAGCTTCATCTTCATCTAGACGATTTCACCCTTTGGTCCAGCTTTCTGATCCAACTCATTTGAGTTCAAGTAGCTTGGCCTATAAGAAGAAGAAAACAAATAAACAAAGTTAGTCCAGAATCATAAATCCAATTGGATAATAATTCACTAAAACTCTTAAAGTTTATAAATGGAAATACCTTATTTCTTTGCAAGAAGTTTAGGACATTGGGGTTTCCAATGACCTTTTTCAGTGCAGTAGAAACACTTTCCTTTAAGTGTAGCATCACCAGAAGGAGCAGCGTTTTTATGCTTCATGGCTTTTGTTCGCTTCTTGGTGTTCTTCCACTTCTTCTTCGATTTGGGTTTCGAAGCAAAGGCAACATTTGCTTCAGGTTTCATCGTCCCATTACCATTCCCAGGATTGTGAGGTTTACTCCCTTTCTTCTTGGGTCCTTCAATCAAATTTTCATAAGTTTGAAGGTCATTGACTAATTCATGAAAGTCAATTTCCTTCTTATTCATGACATAATTTGATGTGTATGGTAGAAATGCTAGAGTCAGGCTATTCAAGATAAGACTTACTTGAGTAACACTTTCCATTTCAGCACCATGATCCTGGGCTTCTTGGAAATAACTTGACATTAGGAGAACATGGTCACGCACGTTTTGATGAGGTTCCATCAATGCATTAATGTACTTCTTAGTCGCGTCAAAGCGTGACTGAAGTGATGCCTTACCGAATAGCTCATTTAACTTCGTCATAACTTCAGCAACCTTCTCGGTTTTAGAAAACTGAGTTTTGAGGGTGTCAACCATGCTAGAAAGCATAAAGTATAGAGCTTTGTCATTTGCTTTCTGCCAACGCTCATACTTTTCTTTCACAGCTTTGGATGCATTGTCCCCAGGCACTTCAGGTGCCGGCTCAGTTAAAACAAACAAGACACTTTCTCCTATGAGAGCAATATTAATGTTCTCATTCCACTTAGTAAAGTTAGATCCATTCAGCTTATTTTCAATCAACAGTGATAACATGGGATTCATTTTGATAATACAGGATACTACAAAATAATAGAAATCAACAAACAGAAATTAATAATGGTTTAACACAAAATCAACTCAGAAATTATAAGCACATAGCAAGTAGGAATGGTATGAGAAAATACTTTTAAAAAATTCAATCCTAAATAATTTCCAAGGTTTTTTAATAAACTGATATCAGTGTCCCGTTTAGGCGAGAGTCAAAGTTACCATCTATTGAATAGAGTTGTCAGCTCATCTAAAATGTTAAACATTCTAGCAACCTTTTATTCGATCAAGATTGGAGTCCAGCATTGTCTCGTTTAGGCGAGAGTCAAGGCTATTCTATCTTATGAGCTACTACCATTGTTTCGCAATTTGCAAGTCAAATATGGTCGCCACCATTAGGGTGATCTATACCATATAAAACACTTACAAACTACTTATCTTTCGAGATTAAACAGTGCGAAATTGCTAATGAACATTCCTCCATTAGGGAGGATTACTCACTAAAACAAACGCGATGTAAAACCAACAATGGAGATCGAATATCTTAATAATAATAAAACTCATTCTTTAAAATGTATTTTCTTTATTATTCTAATAAATAAATTCTCATTAAATTGGAAATTTAGAATTAAAATTCAAAAATAAGAATTTAATATAATATTTATAAAATTATACTTAGATGGTGATTGAAATAAAATTAATTATTTCCATCTTAGTAATAATCTTAAATATAAATATTAAGGAAATTAATTTAAGTTGAATTAATTAGATTAATTAGCAACTTAAAAATTTCCTTGAGAATATATTTATTGTATTCGAAAAATAAAGTATAATAACATACAATTTTCGAAAAAGAATAAAAATTAGACAAGAAATACTTCAAGCAAAAATATCACCTATCTAGATTTTCTTTTGACTAGTTAATTCAATTTCTAATAATATATATATATTAAATTCATTTATTTTAAATTAATCAATTAAATGAAAAAATCATTGATTGAAGTTGGCCCAAGAATTAATTAAAATAATTAATTAATTTACAACTTAATCTATTTTTCAAAATAAAATAAAAAATTCGAAAAAAAATTGCATAATTAAAATGCAATTTTCGAAATTGATTAATAAAATAAAGAAAAATATATATTTTGAAAATTATTTGAATTTAAGTTGAAAAATTAAATTTCAACCTAAAAATAATTTTCTATTTAATTAAGTGTCATGAAAAATAAATATTTAAGTATCATGATGAAAATCAACTTAGATCTTTAAATTTTCCAAGTTAATTAAATGTATTAAATTCAAGAAATAAATAATTAAGTGTAGAGAAGGCTTAATTATTAATTTCTAGTTTAATACTAGGAAAAATATACTTAAATAAAATTGTACCAAAATTAATTATTTAAATAATTAATTTCACAAAGTATAAAATTTTCCTATTAAATATTAGAAATAATAAGTAGTCTAGAAATAACTATCTCGAAAATATCTTATTTGACTAAGTATCTTTACAACAAAAATTTGAAAAATATCTAATTTAAGTTATATATAAAAAAAATCTAAAACTTAAATAATTTCAAATTTAGATTTAATTAAATATCAAAAATTAGGTTATAACCACTTAATTTGAAGATATCTTTTTAAGTTAATATTCGAAAAGATATTAACCTAAAAAATATCTAAATATTCCATTTTAAGTTAATATTCGAAAAGATATTAACTTGAAAAATATCTTAAGAATCTTTAATAACTAATGCCTAGGATTCCTCAACTTAATTTAAAATTTAAACAAAATATTCAAATTTAAGTTAGATAAGAAAAATCAGTTGATACAACTAATTTATAACTTAAATAGGAATATTTAATTAAATAAGCTCCAGAAAGAATCTAGTTAGTTAAAATTCTATATTTAATTAAATACAAGAAAAATACAAATAGTTTGTCTAGAAACAATATCTAAAACTAAAAGTGTTTTTCTTAAAATTAACTTTAAAATATTAAAATGAAAATAAATTTTAATATATTTTAAAAGTTAATTATTTTGCTAATTCAATTTTATTAGGTCAAACTAGTATAATTAACCTAGTACAGTTATTCAAATCAGGCAAATGGGCCTTCACAATTGGGGTAGTTCATGTGAGGGGGTGCTGGGTTCAGTATGTCGTACCCACTTCTATGGCTCCCAACTCTCACATAAGGCCCAAAAGAGAAGAATTTAACCTGAAAATAAATAACTGCTATTAATTGAATAGGTCCAATAACTAAATGGACCTAAATAAAATCTATCAAGATGTGACATTTTATTTAGCAACAACCTATATGCATCTATATAATAAAATAAACACATAGGCTCACACAGGTACACACTTGGATGGATCCTATCATGTTGCTAGGTCATACACAGATGAAAGAAGATTGTAAAATTTACCTGTTACAAATTATTAACTTGACCAAGGGAGCCATCAGATCAATAGATCTGGCAAAAAGTATACATGGCTATTTGCAATCAAGTAATAATAGGTTTTGAAAACTTACACACAAGCTAAAACCACATACTCCTGCAACAAGGTTAGCTGGATAGTTGGAAGTAGGATTTATTTAATTTTAAATAAATTTCGAAAAATAAAAAATTAAATAAATAAATAAATAAATATTTAATTTTGAAAAATAAAATAAATAATAATATTAATTTATTTTTTGAAAATAAAAGAAATAAAATTAATTTTAAATTTCGAAATTATTTAAAAAAAAAAATTAAAATTAAACCTACAATTTTGAAAAAATTAGGTTTCAACTAACCCAAATATCATTTCAAATTTGCTAACTACTTTCAAAAATTAAATGTTATTTTATAAATAAAAATTAAATAAAATTAGAAAAAAAATAAATAAAATAACAAAATTTAAAAGTTAGCAAAATATCTTACATCAAATTATTTAAAAAAAAATTAATTTTAAAAATTTAATATCTGACCTTAAATTTAAAAATAAGATAAGATATAATCAAATTTAAAAATAAGATAAATAATTAAGCAAAAAGATAGATATTTACTAATTTCAAATTCAAATTACCCTAATATCATAAATTAAATTTAAAAAATATTAAATTAATTCATTATGATAATTAGAGTTGAATTAGGAATAGTAAATCTATAAATACAAAATAACACAAAAAATCGGAAGTTAATTCCATGAAAAAGCATGAAAAAACGAAGAAAAACGAAAATTTTGGGAGCTGTACGGACAGTATGCCAAGCATACTGTCCGCGCGCGCAGCCCTGAGTGACAGGCCGGGAAACCTCGGCGGACAGGGGAGGTTGCAGCCTTTGCGCGGTCATAGGTGAGGCTTCAGACACGTGATCCGCGCGTGCAAGAGGAATTCAGACAGCAAACTTGGTGTTGCTTGTCTGAATCCGCGCGCGCGTGAGTGTGCACAACCCCCTTATCTTTTTTTCGAATCTTCAAAAAATCATAACTAATTCAAATTAAATCGAAATTGAGTTCTATAAAAAAGGAACTTGCTTAATTTTTTTCATACTATCGAATAAAAATAATTCCAGAAACAAAATCTCAATTATTTTGCACGAAAATTCACAAACATCAATCAATCATCATATAACACTCAATACAACATGAAACCATCCAAATAACAAACAATCGTTTTAAAGTCCAAATTTCATGCAAGTAAATCAATTACCATGGCTCTGATACTAGTTGTTTGAATTTGTTTTACCAGGATCTTAGATCTACTCACAGGTATGTTGTTTAAACACCCTAAATATGAACTTTCTAAAACGATAAATTAAACACATATAAAGTTAAGAAAACCTTACATTGATGCAGCGGAATTAATGTCTCCTTCCACTGAGATCTCTAACCCTCGTGTCCTTTCTGTAGCAGAGTATAATCAAGATTTGAGCCCGAATGTCCTTCTTCTTCAAGTTTGATCCTTCACAGTCTTCCAATCTATGATTGAGTTACTGCTTGCTGTGTGTGGGCACTCACTCTTTCTCTAGGGTTTGAAATTTATGAAGAAGAAAAGAGAAGGATGATTTCGGCAAGGTATAGAAAGTGGGAAAGGCTCAATTTTTCTGAAGAGAGAAATTTCTGTCAGAAAACTAATGAAAGCTTGTAATTTGACTGAGCCATCACTTTCTATTTATAGGCAACTACTAGGTTTAGGTTAGGAATTATTTGGCATTAAAATAATGAAAAAATCAATTTGAAACTCTACAAATAGTGGCCGGCCATGGTGTGTTAGTGGGCCCCAAAACTGACTATTTAATAACTAAAAAAGATTATTAAATAATATTGTCATTTATTTTAATTATTAACTAGACATATAAAGTGCATTAATAAATAAATAAATCTAGAATCTCTTTTCTTTACAATTTCACCTCTGCTAAGTAAAAATTCATAAAATTAGACATAGCCTAACTTTAGAATTATAATTGATCAATCACGAATCAATTAATGAGTCTTACAAGCAGAATGTTCTCAATTAATGCTGAGCTTCCAATAAGTGAACCAAATTTACCAAGTAAATTCCTACTTATTAATTCTTCATTGAATCCACTCTTAGAACTTAGAATTGCACTCTCAGACTTATATAGAGCATATTATATGTTTCACGATATCAATATGCTATCTCATTTAACCATTGTTATAATCTTATTGTGATTGAAAGATCCTCTATATAGATGATCTACATCGAGATGGGATTTCTTTACCGTTCTCACCCCTCAATGTATTTTTCCCCTTAAAACATTTAGCTACCTGTAAATGGTGTTTAGTGATCTAATAATTAGTCAGTTAAACAAGAGCTCATCCGTTTACTTCTATTTGCTAAGCTCGAAGGGAATCATCACTTGACTTCTATACACCAGTAGAAGCTATAGATTCTATATTTATGTTCAGCACTCCCACTCAATCATACTATCATGTTCCCAAAATATACGTATCACCCTGACCTAAAAGTAGGCTTAACTAGTAAATCAAAGAACATGAATAGAACTCCTGATTTGAGCCTAAGCATATCAAGATTTAGATTCTTTTAATCTTAAGATCAACTACTGATATTGACTTGGAAAGATATATATAACGGTAAGTTTGTAATATCTTAACTTAGTTGCAATATCGGTCCAGTCCAATGTATACTCCATACATTCGAAACTAGTATACTTTACTAATGTCCTGGAAAGAACATAACACTTACTCCAAGTGTAAGTACACATCATCGCTAATTATCACATTAGTGTAAATCCAATAACACTGATGAAACAGGGACCAAGTCTTTTGATTCATATGATCACAATCACATTCCACTGTGTAGACGATACTGTAATTGTGAATAAACATATGATCTGGATTTAACTGATTCCGTGTGTGAATGTAATAAACATATTAAACCATTAGCATGTAAAATTCATGCAAACATCAATCACTTCAAATTTCTTATATTGATAACTAATCAGATTGTAACGAGTTTTATTTAGGGCATAAAACCCAACAATTGTAAACTTACCGTTGTATCTTTCCAAGTCAATATCAGAAGTTGATCTTAGATTGAGAGAATCTAAATCCTGATATGCTTAGGCTCAATCGCAGGAGTGCTACTCATGTTCTTTGATTTATTAGTTAAGCCTACTTTTGGGTCAGGGTGATACGTATATTTTGGGAACATGATAGCATAACTGAGTGGGAGTGCTGAACATAAATATGGAATCTATAGCTTCTACTGGTGTATAGAAGTAAAGTGATGATTCCCTTCGAGCTTAGTTAAATAGAAGTAAATGGGTGAGCTCTTGTTTCAATGACTATATATTAGATCACTAAAACATCATTTACAGGTAACTAAGTGTTTTAAGGGGCAAAATACATTGAGGGGTGTAAACGGTAAATTGGTCCCATCTCGATGTAAATCATCTATATAGAGGATCTTTTAATCACATTAAGATTATAACAATGGTTAAATGAGATAGCATATTGATATCGTGAAACATATAATATGCTCTATATAAGTTTGAGAGTGCAATTCCAAGTTCTAAGAGTGGATTCAACAAGGAATTAATAAGTTAGGGATTTACTTGGTAAATCGGTTCAACTTATTGGAAGCTCAGCATATAGATCCATGGTCCCCATTCTAGTTGAGACTATACTGTATAATTGATTTATGATTAATCAATTATAATTCTAAAAGTTAGACTATGTCTAATTTGTGAATTCTCACAGTTTAAGGATGAAATTGTAAATAAAAGGGTTTCTACGTTTAATTATTAATTAAGAGACTTTGTATGTCTAATTAATAATTATATTAAATGACAATATTATTTAATAATCTATTTTAGTTATTAAATAATTAGTTTTGGCATTTAAATGATTAGAATTGGAAAAATGGCATTTTTGGAGAAATAGAAATAAAATTGAGGAAACTGCAAAATTCATGTGAGGCCCATACACACCATGGCCGGCCACATGCTTGCATGTTTCCCAATTATTAATTTCAATTTTAATTGCCATGTAATTGCTAATCAAAGCCTAGCAAAAATCGGAAAGTGGTGGATCACACTAAATAAGGCAGTTAATCAATTACACAGTAAAAGAGAAAACTGCTTATTAGGAAATTTGTGCTCTTCCCTTCTCCTATTTATAGCCGCCCCTCTCTTCTCTTGATGCATGTCTTTGTGTGCAATTACTATACACGAAATCAAGAGAGAAAACAAGAGAGAATTTCGAAAATCCTTGTGAGAGAGAAGTGCCCACACACATCACTCAGTACCTCAATCATAGTTTGGAAGACTGTGAAGGATCACATCCAACTGAAGGACATTCGGGCTCAGATCTTGATCATACTCTGCTACAGACAGGAATCAAGGGTTAGAGATCTGAGTGGAAGGAGACACTTAATTCCGCTGCCATCACTGTAAGTTATTCTTAACTTTTATGTGTTTAGTTTATCATTTTAGAAGTTCAATTTTAGGTTGTTAAATCAACATACTTGTGAGTAGATCGAAGTTCCTTGTAAAATATATATCCAACAATATAGACCCATGGTCCCCGGACTAGTTGAGATAATATTACTTGTAAGATTCATATAATTGGTTTTGATTAATCAATTATAATTCTCAAATTAGACTATGTCTATTTGTGAATTTTTCACTAAGTAAGGGCGAAATTGTAAAGAAAGAGTTTTAGGGGCATATTTGTTAATTATGATACTTTGTATGGTTCAATTAATAAATATGATAAATGACAATACTATTTCATAATCATTTATAGTTATTAAATAGTTAGAATTGGCATTTAAATGGTTGAATTAGAAAATTGGCGTTTTTGAGAAAATCAGATGCAGAATTGAGAAAACTGCAAAATCCAAGTAAGCCCCATTACTCTACATGGCCGGCCACTTTGAATGAATTTTCAAACTGATATTTTCATTATTTTAATGCCAAATAATTCAAACATAACCCTAATAGAATGCTATAAATAGATAGTGAAGGCTTCAGGAAATTAACACACTAAATTTTGTACTTTTCATTCAGAAAAAATTGAGCCTCTCTCTCTCCCTATCATTGGCCGACCACTCCCTCTCTCTCTTCTTCCTAAAGATTTCGAAATTCTTAGTGTTAGAGTAGTGCCCACACACAGCAAGTGATACCTCAATCATAGGGAGGAAGATCGTGAAGAAAGACTTTCAGCAAGAAGGAGTTTCAGCACTAAAGAATCAGAGACAGAGATCCAGGTTTAGATATTGATAATGCTCTGCTACAGAAAGGAATCAAGGGCTAGATATCTCAACGGAAGGAGTCATTATATTCTGCTGCACCCAATGTAAAGTTTATTAAACTTTATATGTGTTTATCTCATCGTTTTAGAAAGTTCATATTTACGGTGTTAATCAACATACTTGTGAGTAGATCTAAGATCCTGGTAAAATAATTTCCAACAACTGGAATCAGAGCCATGGTAATTGATTTGCTTGCAAGAAATTTGGACTTTAAAACGATTGTTTGATGTTTTGGATGGTATCATGTTGTATTGAGTGTTATATGATGATTGATTGATGTTTGTGAATTTTCGTGAAAAATAATTGAATATCTGTTTCTGGGATTATTTTTAATTGATAGTAGGGAAAAAATTATTACAGAACTCAATTTCGATTTAATTTGAATTAGTTATGATTTTTTGAAGTTTCGAAAAATATCGGAGTCGTGCAACTACACGCACGCGCGCGCACGAGGCTTGTCCCTCGGACAGCACGCACGCAGACAAAGATTTTGTCTGAATTCCTGGGGTCTGTGCGGGGATAGGCTGCTGGCAGCCTCCTGCACCGAGTTCTCTCGCCCATGCACTCCCTGTTGCGCGCGCGGACAGTATGCAATGCATACTGTCCGTACAGCTCGCAATTTTTTCGTTTTTCTTCGATTTTTCATGCTATTTCATGAATTTAACTTCCGATTTTTTGTGTAGTTCTGTATTTATACATTTACTATTCCTAATTCAATTCTAATTATCATAATTTATTTAATTAATATTTTTTAAATTTAATTCATGATATTAGTGTAATTTGAATTTGAAAAATAGTAAATATCTATCTTTTTTGCTTAATTATCTATCTTATTTTTAAATTTGATTATGTCTTATCTTATTTTTAAATTTAAGGTCAGATATTTAATTTTTTAAATTATTATTATTTTTTAAATAATTTGACCTTATTTAAATTTAAAATAAGATAACTATAATCATGTAATTTTAAATGGATGTAAGATATTTTGCTAACTTTTAAATTTTGTTATTTTATTTATTTAAATTACATTTAAAATCAGAAAAAGATATTCATTTATCTTTTTTAATTTTTATTTATAAAATAACATTAAATTTTTAAAAGTAGTTAACAAATCTTGAAATGATATTTAGGTTGGTTGAAACCTAATTTTTCAAAATTGTAGGTTTAATTTTAAATAATTTATATTTTTTTAATTTCGGAAATTTTTTAAATTTTTTTAATTTTTGAAAATAAATTTTTATTTATTTAATTAATTATTTTTCGAAATGATTTATTTAAAATTAAATAAATCCTACATCCAACTATCCAGCTAACCTTGTTGCTGGAGTATATGTTTTAGCTTGTTTGTAAGTTTTTTAAAACCTATTATTGCTTGATTGCAAATAGCCATGGTTAACTTGTTGACAGATCCAATGATCTGATTTTAACTCATGGCTCCCTTGGTCAAGTAAATAATTTGTAACAGGTAGATTTACAATCTTCTTTCATCTGTGTATGACCTAGCAACATGATAGGACCCATCCAAAGTGTGCCTGTGTGAGCCTTTGTGTTTAATTTTATTATAGATGCATGTAGGTTGTTGTTGCTAAATAAATTATCATAGTTCTTGATAGATTTTATTTAGGCCCATTTAGTTTTTGGGCCTATTCAATTAATAACAGTTGTTCATTTTAAGGTTAAATTCCTCTCTTTTGGCCCTTGTGTGAGAGTTGAGAGCCATAGTAGTGGGTACGACATACTGAACCCAGCACCCCCTCACATGAACCACCCCAATTGTGAAGGCCTATTTGCCTAATTTGAATAACTGTACTAGGTTAATTAAACTAGTTTAACCTAATAAAATTGATTAGCGATATAATTAATTTCATTTATTTTGAAATTAATTTAAGAAAATCATAGTTTAAAGAATTTTTTATTCTAAGCTAAACTATATGTATTTTCTTGAATTTAATTAAATATAGAATTATAACCATCTAGATTCTTTCTGAAGCTTAATTTAAATTATTCATTAAATATTCCTATTTAAGTTGAAAATTAGTTATCACTAACTAATCAACTTAAATCTAAATATCTTTTGAATTTCAAATTTCAAAATTAAGTTGAGGAATTTTAGGAATTGGTTATTAAGATTCTTTAGATATTTCTTTTTAAGTTGATATCTTTTCGAATATTAACTTAAAATGGGATATTTTCAAATTAAGTGGTTACATTTTAATTTTTTATATTTAATTAAATTTAAATTTGAAAATATTTAAGTTCTAGATTTTTTCTAATACAACTTAAATTAGATATTTTTTCAATTTTTGAGGAAAAGATACTTAGTCAAATAAGATATTTTCTAGATAGTTATTTCTAGACTACTTATTATTTCTAATATTAAATAGGAAAATATTATACATTGTGAAATTAATTATTTAAATAATTAATTTTGGTACAATTTATTTTAAGTATATTTTTCCTAGTATTAAACTAGAGATTAATAATTAAGCCTTCTCTGCACTTAATTATTTATTTCTTGAATTTAATACATTTAATTAATTTGAAAATTAAATATCTAAGTTGATTTTCATCATGATACTTAAATATTTCTTTTTCATGACACTTAATTAAATAGAAAATTATTTTTAGTTAAAATTTATTTTTTCAACTAAATTTAAATAATTTTCAAAATATATTTTTTCTTTATTTTATTAATCAAATTTCGAAATTGTATTTCTTAAATGCTGGAATTTCGAATTTTATTTGAAAAATAGATTAAGTTGTAAATTAATTATTTATTTTAATTAATTTTTGGACCAACTTAAATCAATGATTTTTTCATTTATTGATTAATTTAAAATAAATGAATTAAAAAATATTATTAGAAATTGAATTAATTAGGCAAAGGAAAATCTAGATAGGTGATATTTTTGCTTGAAGTATTTTTCTAGTGTATTTAATTAAATAGAAATTTAATATTTAAGTTGATTTTCATCATCATACTTAAATATTTGAAATTTTTCTTATATATTTAATTAAATAGGAAAATTATATTTTTTGTTGTAAATTAATTTTATTAATTAATTTTGGGCCAAAATTAAATTAGAATAATTTTTCCAAGATTTAATTTTATTTTAACATGCATTTTCGAAAATTGTATTCTTAAATACTTTAATTTTTCGAAATGCAATATATATTTATAGAAAAATTAAATTTGAGTTGTAAATTAATTTAAATTAATTTTGTAACAACTTAAATTGAATATTTTTCTAAATATTTATTGGAAATTATTACTAAGATGGAAATAATTCATATTATTTTCATATCCATCTAAGTAAAATATATAAATATTAAATTAAAATTTATATTTAGAATTTTTCATTCTAAATTGGAAATTTTAACTAAATAAATATATATATTTTAAAATAAATAAAGTAAAATGAGAATCAAAGAAAATACAACTCTCTTTAAATAATGAGCTTTATTATTAAGATATTCGATCTCCATTGTTGGTTTTACATCGCGTTTGTTTTAGTGAGTAATCCTCCGTAATGGAGGAACGTTCATTAGCAATTTCGCACCGTTTAATCTCGAAAGATAAGTAGTTTGTAAGTGTTTTATATGGTACGGATCACCCTAATGGTGGCAAACATATTTGACTTGCAAATTATGAAACAATGGTGGAAGCTCTTAAGATATAATTGCCTTGACTCTCGCCTAAACGGGACAACGCTGAATTCCAATCTTGATCGAATAAAAGGTTGCTAGAATGTTTAATATTTTAGATGAGCTGACAACTCTATTCAATGGATGGTAGCTTTGACTCTCGCCTAAACGGGACACTGATATCAGTTTGTTGAAAACCTTGGAAATTATTTAGGATTGTATGTTTTAGTATTGTCACTTGTCATTCCTACTTGCTATATGTTTATAATTTCTGAATTGTGTATGAATTTATATTGAACCATGTTATTTTCTGTTATTAAGTTGTAGTTTAATTTCGAATCTTCATTGTTGGTCTTACTTGGTTTGTTTATCTAATGAGATAAATCCCTAATGGATTTTCACCATTAGACATACATAATAGTGTTAGATCTCGAAAGATAAATATTATATATGCGACATCTAGCTGTTCATCAATTGATGACACCTTAGACCAGTATTTTTACAATATAAAACAAGAAGATTATATAAATAAGATTACTTTGTCTTTCGCTAATCGAAGCATCGTTGGATTCTTATTTAAACAACGAAATTATCCTAATTCCTCTTAGCTTATTCATTTCGAATTAGCTCAATAACATGTCATTGGATGAATGGTCTATAAATCATTTCATGTCATTCTATATTTTCTCTTAAGAAATTAAATGACGCATATGATTATAATCCCAAAATTCTATTCCCAATTGATATAAATCCTCAATCTTAGAAATCTCCTACTTGTATGGGCAAATATGACTTAGAGTTTAAATTAGTAGTGGTGGTCCAAGATAGAATTACTCATTATATTTGGTATAAATTTAAGTCTTTGACTTTAATTTTAGATTCCAAACAGAAATTTTCTTATATTTCTAATTCCAGAATACAATACAGTTACACTTTCTCAAGTGTTTAATATCCATCTTCTATTAATGGATTCAAACTGTATGGAATATGAGTTTGGTATTCTGTGACCAGGATCCACTTGCAGTATTCTAAGAACTCTTTGATGTAACTAAACCTAAGTCATCAAAAGACACTACCACATTTTTTTTATCTATGGCATTTGTATCTTGTTCATAGTGGTTTTGACAAGATCAATCTCTGCGAAGAGTTTATATGCCAATATCCACTGAAAGTAGTTCATCTCATTCGCAAATGGATGTACATTCAGGGGTGGATATGAGTCTTTCGTTGTATTCTTAAAACGTAAGTCTAGATTATACTTTATGCAAAGAAATTTGAAATGTTTGAAAAATTTCATTAATTTCTAGCAATGGTTAAAACCATTAACGTAAGTGGTTAAAGATCTTGCGAACTGATAGGGGTGGAGAAATAGTTAGTAGATTTGCAGTTCAAAGATCATTAAATTGATTTTTGAATTATATCCAAACTTACCTCCCCAGAAGTTTCGATTTGCATATTGATGACTAGTTACTAGTCGTTGCCTAAGACCTTCTATGGTAATACAATTTAAGAATGATGTAATGGTTGTATACTTAATGTAAATCATTACTAGATTCATGGATGACCTAATCAAAATCTTAAGAAAAGCTAGAATTGTTAACCATGGTTTGTTAGCTATTCTAAGTGATTAGGGGTGGACAATCCCATTGTCAATAGATAAGAAAGTGTTTGTTTAAACAAATACTACTTTTCTAAGAAAATGACAAAGTCTGAAAAATAAAGTAGCAAATAAAGGAGATATTTATTTCTTGATTCCAAAAGTGTTCTATCATCTTTTTTGACATATGATGATCCCACTGCCTCTGTTGTCTTGTCACAACCAAAGAGATCAATACCATTTAGTTTTCTTAGACATAATTCACGGTACCTTGTCGTAGTGGGAGAATTTCTAGGAATTCACCTTCTTATGACTTGGGAGACACTAGTGATTAAAATTCATTGTGAGTTTAAACAAGTAATGGATTGCCAAGATAAGAAACTAAGAAGAAAGCCAGGAGAACTATAGTTTGATCCATTCACATGGAGTAACCTAAAGTTTTCTATTACAAGGACATAAAAGGAAATTTCGTGTATGTCTATTCAATGGACATAACAAGACTTCCTCTTCCTAGTATTATAGGTTTGAGTTTATCTAAACCTATGGCTTATGGTATACCTGGTAATTACTTACTCTAATCCAAGCAACTTACTTTACTAAGATGCTGAAGCATTTTCTTTCTAATGGTAATCTATAGAAGCTTCTCGACTTCTAGGCATAGATTTTATTTATCTAAGGAAAAGTCTCAACTATTCCAAAAAAGATAAAGCCATGTAAGAATTTCTTATATCAACAGTGAGAGGTCTCAGATATGCTTTAGTATGCCTTAGACCAGACACCTGCTGTTGAGTGGGAGTAATGAGTAGGTATCAGATTAATCCAGGAGAAGAACATTGGAAGACAATCAAGTAAATCTTAAGATAAATAAGAGGAACTATATGTTAGTCTATAAGGATGTGTTTAAAACTCTTAGACTACACCACATGAGATTTCAAAATTTGCCTTTGTGCTAGAAAATCTTTCTGATAAGATGGTGATTACTCTGGGGGTGGAATAGTGATTTTGGAGAAGTGTAAAAACCTATCTGAAGTCTCTAGGTCTACTAGGAAGGGACTGAATGTTAAAGTTGCAGGAAAGGTACTTATTCAGTCTAAGGAAAGTTCTATACATTTTTGGCACCATTCCAAATTGCCTAAACTACTAGTGTTATTTCCTTATTAACCAAAAGTAGTTGCCAAAAGTAGAATCCAGTATCCCAAAGAGAGTAGACATATAGAGAGGAATTTCACATTATCAATTATTTTGTGATTAAGGAAGAGTAATGGTGGTGAAAAGGTTGTGTTTAATTCAACCTTTCAGATCTTATTACAATGAGTTTACTACTACTACACTTGATTTGTATATCAAGGTGTTGAGATTATTTGAAATGAACATTTTGTTTTATATTAATGCAAGTGGGAGTTTGTTGGGTTTTATGCCCTAAATAAAACTCATTTCAATATAATCAGATTTACTTATTAATATAGATCAGAAATAACATTTAATGTTGCATGGTTCACATGATTTATTTCATGATTATATGTACATAATGTATAAATTCATCTGAAACCCTTTTCACATACTTGATCCTGTTTATTGTTTTGTCAACACATTGGAAAGTAAACATGACTATGTGAATAAAGTTTCCTAGATTTATCAGACATAGGGTTTTACTGATATGATAATCTACAACAGAGTTTACTTGCATTTGGAGAAATGCTATGTTCTTTCCAGAGCATTGGTTAAAGTAAAGCTCAGGTTGGATGCATGGAGTATGCATCGGAAGGGACCGATATTGAACTTTGAATTAGATTTATTAAACTTACCGTAATATCTATGCAAGTCAATATCGCCTAGTTGATCCTAGATCAAATGATCTTCATCCTGTTATGATTAGGCTCAATCTCACGAGGCTATTCGTGTTCTTTGATTTGTTAGTTAAGCCTACTTTTAGGTCAGGGTGATACGTACATTTTGGGAACACGGTAGTGCAATTGAGTGGGAGCGCTAACATAAACATGGAATCTATAGCTTCTATCTGGCGAATAGTAAGTAAAGGATGATCTCCTTCGAGCTTGACCAAACAAAAATAAATGGTGGAGATCTCATTTCACATAAGCTGAAATATCATTTATACGGGGTTAAGTGTTTTAAGGATTAAATACATTGTAGGGTGTAACGGTATTCTAATCCCTTTACAGTGTAGATCATTCATATAGAGGATCATTGATCAAATTAGGATTATAACAATGGATAACTAATGATGTGTCTATATGGTTGAACATATAGAGCATTCTATATACTAGAGTGCAATTCTAAGTTCTATGCGTGGATTCAACGAAGAATTAATAAGTTAGTGAATTTTAGTGCTAAATTCTTGATCTACTTATTGGAAGATCGGTTATATAGACCCATGGTCCCCGCACTAGTTGAGATAATATTGCTTGTAAGACTCATATAATTGGTTTTGATTAATCAATTATAATTCTCAAATTAGACTATGTCTATTTGTGAATTTTTCACTAAGTAAGGGCGAAATTGTAAAGAAAGAGTTTTAGGGGCATATTTGTTAATTATGATACTTTGTATGGTTCAATTAATAAATATGATAAATGACAATATTATTTAATAATCATTTATAGTTATTAAATAGTTAGAATTTGCATTTAAATGGTTGAATTAGAAAATTGGCGTTTTTGAGAAAATCAGATACAGAATTGAGAAAACTGCAAAATCCAAGTAAGGCCCATTACTCTACATGGCCGACCACTTGGAATGAATTTTCAAACTGATATTTTCATTATTTTAATGCCAAATAATTCAAACCTAACCCTAGTGGAATGCTATAAATAGATAGTGAAGGCTTCAGGAAATTAACACACTAAATTTTCTACTTTTCATTCAGAAAAAATTGAGCCTCTCTCTCTCCCTATCTTTGGCCGACCACTCCCTCTCTCTCTTCTTCCTAAAGATTTCGAAATTCTTAGTGTTAGACTAGTGCCCACACACAGCAAGTGATACCTCAATCATAGTGAGGAAGATCGTGAAGAAAGACTTTCAGCAAGAAGGAGTTTCAGCACTAAAGAATCAGAGAAAGAGGTCCAAGTTCAGATATTGATAATGCTCTGCTACAGAAAGGAATCAAGGGCTAGATATCTGAACGGAAGGAGTCATTATATTCCGCTGCACCCAATGTAAGGTTTCCTAAACTTTATATCTGTTTATTTCATCGTTTTAGAAAGTTCATATTTAGGGTGTTAATCAACATACTTGTGAGTAGATCTAAGATCCTGGTAAAATAATTTCCAACAGATAGGTCATACACAGATGAAAGAAGATTGTAAAATTTACCTGTTACAAATTATTTACTTGACCAAGAGAACCATGAGTTAAAATCAGATCATTGGATCTGTCAACAAGTTAACCATGGCTATTTGCAATCAAGCAATAATAGGTTTTGTAAAACTTACAAACAAGCTAAAACACATACTCCTGCAACAAGGTTACCTGGATAGTTGGATGTAGGATTTATTTAATTTTAAATAATTAAATTTTGAAAAATAATTAAAAAAAATATAATAAAATATATATATTTTCGAAATTAATAAAATAATATTTAAAATTAAACCTACAATTTTGAAAAATTAGGTTTCAACTAACCTAAATATCATTTCAAAATTTGCTAACTACTTTTAAAAATTTAATGTTATTTTATAAATTAAATATTCAATAAAATTAAAAAAGATAAATAAATATCGATTTCAGATTTTATGATTTAATATAAATAAATAAAATAACAAAATTTAAAAGTTAGCAAAATATCTTACTACTATTTAAAATTACATGATTATAGTTATCTTATTTTAAATTTAAATAAGGTCAAAATTATTTAAAAAAAATATTTAATTTAAAATTTAAAATCTGACCTTAAATTTAAAAATAAGATAAGATATAATCAAATTTAAAAATAAGATAGATAATTAAGCAAAAAGATAGATATTTACTTGTTTTCAAATTCAAATTACACTAATATCTAAAATTAAATTTAAAAAATTCAAATTAATTTATTTCTGATATTAAATTTGAAAATTGAAAAGTAAAAATCAAAATACAAAAATACACAAAAACTCGGAAGTTAATTCCATGAAATAGCATGAAAAATCGAAGAAAAACGAAAAAATTGCGAGCTGTACGGACAGTGTGCATTGCATTCTGTCCATGGGCGCGCATGGGCTGGTCTGACCGTGAAACCTCGGCGCAGGAGGCTGCTAGCAGCCTCTCCGCGCGCGCAAGGAGGTTTTTCAGACAAAAAATGTGTCTGTGCGCCTGTTGGCCGAGGGAATACCCTCTTCCGCGTGCGCGTGGTGCAGTGACACCATCCCGATATTTTCGAAACTTCAAAAAATCATAACTAATTCAAATTAAATCGAAATTGAGTTCTGTAAAAAAGTAAATTGCTTAATTTTTTCCATACTATCCAATAAAAATAATTCCAGAAACAGATATTCAATTATTTTTCACGAAAATTCACAAACATCAAACAATCATCAAACAACACTCAAAACAACATGATACCATCCAAAACATCAAACAAATCGTTTTAAGTCCAAATTTCTTGCAAGCAAATCAATTACCATGGCTCTGATACCAGTTGTTGGAAATTATTTTACCAGGATCTTAGATCTACTCACAAGTATGTTGATTAACACCCTAAATATGAACTTCTAAAACGATTATGAAATAAACACATATAACGTATGAGAAACCTTACATTGGGTGCAGCAGAATAATATGACTCCTTTCGTTCAGATCTCTAACCCTTGTATCCTTTTTATCACAGAGTATTATCAAGATCTGAGCCTAGATCTCTTTCACTCCTTCTTTAGTGCTGAAACTCCTTCTTGTTGAATGTCTTTCTTCACGATCTTCCTCAGTATGATTGAGGTATCACTTGCTGTGTATGGGCACTACTCTAATCACTAAGTGATTCGAAATTTCAAGGAAGAAAAGAGAGAAGAAGGTGGCGGCTAGGTATTGAGAGAGAAGGCTCAGGTTTTTCTCTGAAGGAAAAAGTAGAAAGTTAAGTGTAAATTTCCTGAAGCCTTCACTATCTATTTATAGCATTCCACTAGGGTTAAGTTTGAATTTTTTGGCATTAAAATAATGAAAATATCAGATGATAAAGCCTATAAAAGTGGCGGGCCTAGGCAATATGGATTTTTGCCTCACTTTTTGCAATTTTGTAGTTTTATCATTTCTGCATCTCATTTTTTCAAAAATGCCAATTTTCAAATTCAACCATTTAAATGCCAATTCTAACTATTTAATAACTATAAATAATTATTAAATAATATTGTCATTTATCATATTTATTTATTGAACCATACAAAGTATCATAATTAACAAATATGCCCCAAAAACTCTTTCTTTACAATTTCGCCCTTACTTAGTGAAAAATTCACAAATAGACATAGTCTAAATTGAGAATTATAATTGATTAATCAAAACCAATTATATGAGTCTTACAAGCAATATTATCTCAACTAGTGGGGGGACCATGGGTCAATATAACCTAGCTTCCAATAAGCAGATCAAGAATTTATAACCTGAATTCACTGACTTATTAATTCTTCGTTGAATCCACACATAGAACTTAGAATTGCACTCTCAGTATATAGAATGATCTATATGTTCAACCATATAGACACATCATTAGTTATAAATTGTTATAATCCTAATTTGATCAATGATCCTCTATATGAATGATCTACACTATAAATGGATTAGATTACCGTTACACCCTACAATGTATTTTATCCTTAAAACACTTAACCCCGTATAAATGATATTTCAGCTTATGTGAAATGAGTACTCCACCATTTATTTTCGTTTGGTCAAGCTCGAAGGAGATCATCCTTTACTTACTATTCGCTAGATAGAAGCTATAGATTCCATGTTTATGTTAGCGCTCCCACTCAATTGCACTACCGTGTTCCCAAAATGTACGTATCACCCTGACCCAAAAGTAGGCTTAACTAACAAATCAAAGAACACGAATAACCTGTTGAGATTGAGCCTAATCATAACAGGATTAAGATCATTTGATCTAGGATCAACTAGGCGATATTGACTTGAATAGATATTACGGTAAGTTTAATAAATCTAAGTCAAAGTTCAATATCGGTCACTTCCGATGCATACTCCATGCACCCAACCTGAGCTTTACTTTAACCAATGCTCTGGAAAGAACATAGAATTTCTCCAAATGCAAGTAAACTCTGTTGTAGATTGTCATATCAGTAAAACCCTGTGTCTGATAAATCTAGGAATCTTTATTCACACAGTCATGTTTACTTTCCAAAGTGTGGACAACACAATAAACAAGATCATGTATGTGAAAAGGGTTTCAGATGAATTTATAAATCAAATAGACAAGCAATTGATAAGATGAACCAAAACATACGCAAATGAATGAAAAATACTTTTTGGGAACACGGTAGTGCAACTGAGTGGGAGCGCTAGCATAAACATGGAATCTATAGCTTCTACCTGGCGAATAGTAAGCAAAGGATGATTTCTTCGAGCTTGACCAAACGAAAATAAATGGTGGAGATCTCATTTCACATAAGCTGAAATATCATTTATACGGGGTCAAGTGTTTTAAGGATAAAATACATAATAGGGTGTTACGGTAATTTAATCCCTTTTACTGTGTAGATCATTCATATAGAGGATCATTGATCACATTAGGATTATAACAATGGATAACTAATGATGTGTCTATATGGTGGAACATATAGAGCATTCTATATACTGAGAGTGCAATTCTAAGTTCTATGCGTGGATTCAACGAAGAATTAATAAGTTAGTGAATTTTAGTGCTAAATTCTTGATCTACTTATTGGAAGCTCGGTTATATAGACCCATGGTCCCCCCACTAGTTGAGATAATATTGTTTGTAAGACTCATGTAATTGGTTTTTATTAATCAATTATAATTCACGAATTAGACTATGTCTATTTGTGAAATTTTCACTAAGTAAGGTCGAAATTGTAAAGAAAGAGTTAATAGGGGCATATTTGTTAATTATGATACTTTGTATGGTTCAATTAATAAATATGATAAATGACAATATTATTTAATAATTATTTATAGTTATTAAATAGTTAGAATTGGCATTTAAATGATTGAATTAGGAAATTGGCATTTTTGAGAAAATCAAATACAAAAGGTGTTAAAATTGCAAAATTGCAAAAATCAAGGCCCAGTCCACCTAGCCATGGCCGGCCACCTTTATAGGTATTTTAAATTGATTTTTTCATTATTTTAATGCCATATAATTCAAATCTAACCCTAGTGGAATGCTATAAATAGATAGTGAAGGCTTCAGGAAAATTACACTTTCTAAATCAGAAAAACCTGAGCCTCCACTCTCTCTTCTCGAGCCGCCACTCTCTCTCTACCTTCTTCCTCTGGATTTCGAAATTACTTTACTTATTACAGCAGTGCCCACACACATCAAGCAATACCTCAATCATAGTGAGGAAGATCGTGAAGAAAGATCATCAGCAAAGGAGATTCAGCATCAAGGATTCAGAGAAAGAGATCCAGGTTCAGATCTTGATAATACTCTGCGACAGAAAGGATTCAAGGGTTAGAGATCTGAATGGAAGGAGTCATTTAATTCTGCTGCACCCAATGTAAGGTTTCTTAAACTTTATATATGTTTAATTTATCGTTTTAGAAAGTTCTTATTTAGGATGTTAATAAACATACTTGTGAGTAGATCTAAGATCCTGGTAAAATAATTTCCAACAACTGGCCTCAGAGCCATGGTAATTGATTTACTTGCAAGAAATTTGGACTTTAAAACGATTGTTTGTATGTTCTTTGGATGGTATCATGTTGTATTGAGTGTTATTTGATGATTGATTGATGTTTGTGAAATTTTCGTGAAAAATAATTTCGATTTTATCTCCGGAATCATTTTTATTGGATAGTATGGAAAAAATTAAGCAAGTTAGCCTTTTACAGAACTTAATTTGGATTTTATTTGAATTAGTTATGATTTTTTGAAGATTTGAGAAAATCGGGGTTGTGCGGATATTTTCCCGCGATCGCAAATCTGTCCGTACATTTTCGAATTTTTTTGTTTTTCTTCAATTTTTCATACTTTTTCATGGAATTAACTTCCAATTTTTTGTATAGTTTTGTATTTATACTATTACTATTCCTAATTCAATTCTAATTATCATTTTGAATTAATTTAATATTTTTAAATTTAATTCAAGATATTAGTGTAATTTGAATTTGAATAGAATTAATATCTATCTTCTTGCTTAAAAAAATCTATCTTATTTTTAAATTTGATTATATCTTATTTTTTTTAAATTTAAGGTAAGATTTTATAAGATATTTTTAAGATATCTTATCTTTTAAGATATTTTTAATTATATCTTATCTTTTAAGATTTTTTTTTTAAAATTTTTTTAGATATTTTGACCTTATTTAAATTTAAAATAAGATATTTATAATCATGTAATTTTAAATAGATGTAAGATAATAGTAGGTTTAATTTTAATTTTTTTTTAATTTTCGAAATTTTAATTTTATTTCCGAAATTTAATTCTTTTTTAAAATTTTATTTTATTTTTCGAATATTAAAATATTTTTTAATTATTTTTTGAAATTATTTATTTAAAATTAAATAAATCCTACTTCCAACTATCCATCTAACCTTGTTGCAGGAGTATGTGGTTTTAGCTTGTATGTAAGTTTTTTAAAACCTATTATTACTTGATTGCAAATAGCCATGGTTACTTTTTGCCAGATCTAATGATCTGATGGCTCCCTTGGTCAAGATAATAATTTGTAACAGGTATATTTACAATCTTCTTTCATCTGTGTATGACCTAGCAACATGATAGGACCCATCCAAAGTGTGCCTGTGTGAGCCTATGTGTTTAATTTTATTATAGATGCATATAGGTTAATGTTGCTAAAATAAATTATCATAGTTCTTGATAGAATTTATTTAGGCCCATTTAGTTTTTGGGTCTATTCAATTAATAACAGTTGTTCTTATTAAGGTTAAATTCCTCTCTTTTGGGCCTTGTGTGAGAGTTGGGAGCCATAGAAGTGGGTACGACATACTGAACCCAGCACCCCCTCACATGAACCGCCCCAATTGTGAAGGCCCATTTGCCTGATTTGAATGACTGTACTAGGTTAATTACACTAGTTTAACCTAATTAAAATTGATTAACAACATAATTAATTTCATTTATTTTAAAATTAATTTAGAAAATCATAGTTTAAAGAATTTTATATTCTAAGCTAAACTATATGTATTTTCTTGTATTTAATTAAATATAGAATAATAACCATCTAGATTCTTTCTGGAACTTAATTTAAATTTTTCATTAAATATTCCTATTTAAGTTGATATTTAGTTATCTACAACTAACCAACTTAAATCTGAATATCTTCTGAATTCAAAATTTCAAAATTAAGTTGAGGAATTTTAGGCATTGGTTATTAAGATTCTTTAGATATTTTTTTTAAGTTAATATCTTTTCGAATATTAACTTAAAATGGAATATTTTAGATATTTTTTAGGTTAATATTTTTTCGAATATTAACTTAAAATGGAATATCTTCAACATTAAGTGGTTACAACTTAATTTTAAATTTAATTAAATCTGATTTGAAAGATATTTAAGTTGATTTTTTAGATTTTTCTAAAACAACTTAAACAAGATATTTTCAAATTTGTTCCATTTTTATATTCAAATTTATTTTTTGAATTTAATTAATAATTGAAAATTAATTAAAAGTTGATTTTTTATTTAAATCAATTTTTGATTTGTAATTTTTCATTATTATATTATGGAACTTGTTCGATATTTATTTGAATTTATTTTTCAAATTTAAATAATAATTGAAAATTAATTAAAGTTGATTTTTATTTAAACCAACTTTAATTTGTAATTTTTCATTATTATAATATCGAATTTAAATGATTATACAAAATACATATATTATTTTTAAATAATGAGCTTTTAATCAAGAGACATTCGATCTCCATTGTGGGTTTTACACCGCGTTTGTTTTAGTGAGTAATCCTCCCTAATGGAGGAACGTTCATTAGCAATTTCGCACCGTTTAACCTCGCATGATAAGTAGCTTGTAAGTGTTTTGTATGGTATAGATCACCCTAATGGTGGCGACCATACTTGACTTGCAAGTTATGAAACAATGGTGGAAGCTCATAAGATAGAATTGCCTTGACTCTCGCCTAAACGGGACAACGCTGAATTCCAATCTTGATCGAATAAAAGGTTGCTAGAATGGTTATCATTTTAGATGAGCTGACAACTCTATTCAATGGATGATGCTTTGACTCTCGCCTAAACGGGACACTGTATCAGTTTGTTGAAATACCTTGGAAAATAAACTATGTTAGATTTAGTATTTCTATAACATATGTCATTACTTGTTATTTTCTAAATTGTGTATGAATTTATGAGCCAAAACCTTACTTCTGTTTTATTGATGTGTTGTAGTGTCATTATGAATAACCCACACCCCGATCCTCTCTTAGTTACTATCTTAGCCAAAGAACTCTATAGTGTGAAAATGCATCCTGGTAGTTGCATTACTTCGCACCTGTTGATGATGAATCTGAAGTTCCAAAAGGCAAATCTACTAGGAATTGATTTATCAAGAGAACAATGGGTCCAACTAATCCTTAATAGTCTTCCTCCGGAGTATAACGAATTTGTTATCTCTTACATGATCAACAATTCTAACTCCTCCGACATGGACAAGCTCGAAGCAGAATTACGAGCCCATGAACGGAACTTGATTGCAATGGGTCCCCCTGGGTTTGCAATCAATAATCGAAGGAAAAGGACTAGGTATGAAGGAACTAGCAAAACTGCTTCTTCAAGTACAATTATCAGACATAATCTTCTATGTTCGAATTGTAATGGAAAAGGTCATCATGAAGAACGATGTCCCAGGCTTCTAAACAATTCAAACGAAGGTAATGCTTTTGTCTTTGAATCATGTGTTTTAGAGAACGACAAATCCATCTGGATTGTTGATTCTGGGTCTACTAACCATGTATGTTCTTCACTGCAGTTGCTTGAAACTTGGGAAAATCTGCTTCCAGGAGAGTTACAGCTTAAAGTTGGCAATGGCGAATTAGTATCGGTCAAAGCTAGAGGAAAAGCCCGCATCAAGTTTCAACAAAGATTTTTAATTTTAGAAAATGTTTTATTTATTCCAAACTTTAGTAGAAACTTGATTAGTGTCTCATGTTTGCAAACACAATCTTATATATTGAATTTTTCGAGTACAAATTGTTCAGTTTCTCGTAATGGATTTCAAATATGTGTTGCTATAATGGAACAAGGGCTTTATGTTTTAAGACCGAGTACTCAAATCTCACTAAATAGTGAACTTTTCAGTGTAGCTAGACCTAGAAACCTAAAAAGAAAAGAGATTGATAATGATGATCAAACTTATCTATGGCATTTACGTTTAGGTCATATAGGCTTTGATAGACTCAATAGGCTCACCAAAGACGGTCCATTGAAAAATGTCGTCTTAGGTGAACCGCCGCATGCGAGTCCTGCCTAGAAGGAAAAATGACTAAACGTTCTTTCTCTGCAAAGGGAGAGCTTGCCAAAATCCCTCTAGGGTTAGTGCATTCCGATGTCTGCGGACCTTTGAATGTCAAAGCCCGAGGTGGTTATGAGTATTTTGTCACTTTCATTGACGATTTCTCTAGATATAGTTTTCTTTACCTAATGCAAAAGAAATCTGAAACGTTTGAAAAGTTTCAGGAGTTTCATGCTTTGGCCCAAACCAATTAGGTAAATCATTAAAGATCTTGCGAACTGATAGGGGTGGAGAATATATGGATATGCAGTTCAAAGATCATTTAATTGAACTTGGAATTGAATCCCAATACATCGCCCCAAAGAACTCCACAACAAAATGGAGTTGCAGAAAGAAGAAATCGCACTCTTTTGGAAATGGTTAGGTCTATGCTGAGTTATTCAACTCTGTCTACGTCCTTCTGGGGATATGCTATACAGATGGCAAATGACATTCTAAATGTTGTTCCATCTAAAGTAGTTCCTAAGACACCCGTCGAACTTTGGAATGGTCGAACACCTAGTTTACGCCATTACAGAATTTGGGGGTGCCCTGCTCATGTCTTAAGAAAGAAAGAAGGCAAACTTGAATCACGTACCGAAGTATGCATGTTTGTCGGAAATTCTAAAGAGACTAGGGGTGGACTATTTTATAGTCACAAGGATAATAAAATGTTTGTTTCTACAAATGCTACTTTCCTTGAAGAGAACTATATTAAAGACTACAAACCGAAAAGTAAAGTTGTTCTAGAGGAATTGCTATCAGATATAAGTCCTTCCAATGTTCCGTCCTCTTCCACTCGTGAAGAAGACGATCCCACTCCCTCAGTTGAACAAATTGAGAAATCTACTACTAAAGTTTCTGTTCAGAAGACAACCGTACCTCGTCGTAGTGGGAGGGTTTCAACAAAACTTGCTCGTTATGGCTTGGATGGTGAAATCAATATGGTCGTAGGTGACGGTATTGATGACGATCCATTAACCTATAAACAGGCAATGGCTAGTCCGCAATGGAAACGATGGTCAGCCGGCATGGATTCAGAAATGGATTCCATGAAAAAGAACAAAGTCTGGGTATATGTAGACGCACCTGACGACTATCATCCGATAGGATGCAAGTGGGTTTACAAGAAGAAAAGAGGAGCTGGAGGCGAAGTCGAAACTTTTAAAGCTAGACTTGTAGCCAAGGGTTATACCCAAAGAGAAGGCGTGGACTATGAGGAAACTTTTAGTCCTGTTGCCATGCTCAAATCCATCCGAATTCTTCTCTCCATAGCTGCCGCTTTCGATTATGAAATCTGGCAAATGGATGTCAAGACTGCCTTCCTTAATGGGGTACTTGAAGAAACCATCTATATGGAGCAACCAGAAGGTTATTGTAAAGCCCGATTAGTTAATTCGGAAATTATCAGTTAATTGTGATTAATTATGAAATTATTTATAGCCATTTAAATAATTTATTATGCTGTTATTTATGGAATTCAGAAATGCATGGTTATGTTATTCAGTAGTTTTCATATTTTGCATTTCCGGTGTCCGGTATTTTGGAACTTGGCGTTTGGCTCAGTAGAAATCACAACTTAGCATGTTATTAGTTTGGGACGGGTTTTAGACATTGGGAATGTCGGGAATGGCCGGGAATTTAGAATTTCCCAAAAATACCCCTTTAGTATGATTTATGTGATTTTAGTGTGGAGGGGCAAAATGGTCTTTTTGCCCCAATGACTTTTGTCTTTTAGTGACTTGATTTAATTGAAAAATAAATGTTTAAGTGTTTATTTGATGGCTGAAATAAAATGGGATAAGTGGCATTTTGTGTTTCCTCCATTCTTTTACAAACACTTAGAAAAAAAATTAGAAAAAACTCTCTATTTTCGGCTGTGCATGTGGGTGCAAAGGGGTGGATTTGCTTTGATTTTCTAGTGGATTCTCATCCAAAGCTAAGCATTCTTCAAGCTAGGTTAGCTTCTTTTGTTTTCTCTTGAATTTGGTTGAAATTTTGATGAAGCATGTTAGATAGGTTATGCAAAGCTTTAAGTTTTCTATGTAAAAATATGTGATTTTTGAGAGAAAAGGTTATATTTTGTTGCTTTGATGTTGAGGATGTTTGCTTGAGTTTCCAGAGGTTATTCTGAGCTTGATTATGTAGAATTAAGTTGGTTTGATTGCTTGTTAGGTGGATTTGCTCAAGTTTGAGTTTAGAACTCAAAGCTTGAGCTCCAATGGTGATTTTTGTTTCTGTGTTTTCTGGGTTGTTTTGAGGCCTTAGAAATGTTCTAGGGAAGGTATAGAGCAGGTCTGGAAAGTTTGGATCAATTTGGGGTTGAATTGGTCGAGTTATGAAAATTTGATGTTGCTGCCTGCGAGGAACCGGAATTCCGGTTGTGCATCCGGAATTCCGGATGGGCTTCGAAAATTCCCAGAACCGGAATTCCGGTTGGGCAACCGGTCTGCCGGTTGGGGAATTTTCAGAACCCGTGTTTTTTCTCGTTTTTATGTTTTTAGGGGTATTGCCATGCTTTTTATCGATAGGGAAACTTTTAGTTCCTAGTTTAAGTCCCCGGGAAGTGATTTAGCGTGTCACTTATAGCGTTGTGATTTTTATGGTTTAGGAGCCGCAATCCGCCGTCGGCTTCGGTTCCGGTCGGTTGACCGGCACACCTGAATTCGGAATCCAGGTAAGATTAGTATAACAATATGCATATGTAGATTACATGTTTAGCGTGCATGTAGGAAGCCTGTTAGATTACATTAGTTATGTATATAGGCTTCGAACCATCCAACCCTGTCACGTCGGTACGAGTGAGTATGACCGGCGGCGGAGTATGACCGGTTCGACCGATCAGGCTGACATTTGGTTGGTGGTTCCGTGCTATTGACCTATCCCGTCGGTACAGGCTGGAGTATGACCAGCAGCCGGAGTATGACCGGTTCGACCGATCAGGAGGATACCTGTCAATAGTACCGTCCCTATGAACGTTAAAAACTCAGTACCATGTTGGACATGGCAGTAGTGGCTCAGTACCATGTTGGACATGGCAGTAGCGGGACTCAGTATCGTGTTGGACACGGCAGTTAGAATTATGTATGAGTATTATTATGCTTTTCTTACTGAGTCTGTCGACTCACAGTTTACGTTTATGTGTAGGTAAAGGCAAGGCTATAGCTGATGGACCGTGAGCGAGCTTATGAGATTGTACATGTCGGGGCGGTTAGGCCTGGAACGTACGATCCTCGGGACAGCAAGGCTGATTTTTTTGTAACTGGTCGTTAGACGACCCTTATTTTATGTAACAGTTAAACAGTTAAAACTTTTTGTAAATAATTTTATAATCGGGATCCCGAGTCTTTTGTAATATTGTTTTATAAGTTTAATTAAAAAGCAAAATTTTAATTAATCACGTTTTTCCATAAACCTCGTTGACTAGCAACGAGCTGCACAGTATGTTTGAAAATCACGTAATACGCCTATGCTAGTTAGGGTGTTACAATTTGGTATCAGAGCCGCCAGGTTGTCTTCCGAAGATCGTCACGACATGTACAATCATCATCAGCAGTTAGCTCGGTTCACGGTTCAGTAAGCCTTTATTGCTTTAGTAGTTTATTTTATTCAGTTATGAAAAAAGAAAAGCCTGTTAGGAAGCATGTTAGTAGCCTGATAGTAGAATAGGCGCATGTTTCGTTTTTAATTTCCAAATTAAGCGGCATTAGTAAGCTCTCCTTGAATACGACCTGATATGCCAACTCTTGGTTTCGCAGGCGGTTCTAATCAGATGGACGCCAGGCGGACTACCAGGAGTCAGGGAAACTCCGTAGGGTCGAATCAAGGACAGGGAGCTCAGTTTCCCCCACCTGCTAGGGGCCGAGGTAGAGGTCCCCGAGCCAGGGCTCGTGGCCGGGGTGATGAGAACCCGCCACAGGCTGCCCAGGCTCCCCCACTCGATCGGGGAGCCCCGAATTGGGAGTTGCGGTTTGCGGAGATGCAAGCCCGGATCGAAGAACAAGACCTCGAGATTCAGAGGTTGAGACAGCAGGGTGCTCCTGCAGCCCAAAGGCCCATAGTTCCGGTGGCACCCGCCCTCGCCGCCTGTGCCGAAATAGTGGTGGCGGCCCATAGATTGGAACCTCTGTATGAGCGGTTCCGGAAGCAAGCACCTCCGGTTTTCCTGGGAGGTCCGGAAGTGATGAAAGCAGAGCAATGGCTGACGGTGATCACCAAGATTCTGAATTTCATGGGTGTCACCGGTAACGACAGAGTGGTGTGCGCCACGTTTTAGTTCCAGGAGGACGCGTTGGTCTGGTGGGACATGGTGTCTCAGATCCATGACGTCACCACCATGACCTGGGAAAGGTTCCAGGAACTCTTCAACGCAAAGTATTACAACGAGGCGGTCAGAAGCGCCAAGAGGAAAGAGTTCGGTCACCTGACCCAGCGTGAGAACATGAGCGTCACTGAGTATACTACTCAGTTTGATCGGTTGGCGAGGTTAGCCTCGGGAATTGTGCCGACCGACTTCAGCAAGAAGGAGAAGTACCTGGACGGGTTGAATCCCAAGATCAGGCATGATCTGATGATTACCACAGACGACAGCACCACCTATGCTCAGATGGTGGAGAAGGCACTGCGAGCTGAGGGCGCAGTGGGGTGTATGTCAGAATCAGCCAGTACTCCGGTGAGTGGCGGAGCTCCTACCCCTCCTGCATCAGGCTTTAGCAAGGGGAGTAGTGGTTCGGCCATTGATCAGAGGAAGAGAGCACCCACTGCTTCCGGTGGCTCGAGTCAGAACAAGAGGTTCCGGGGGAACCAGAGCAGAGGGAGTCGTCCCGGTGGTACTGAGACCCGATTCTCCTATCCCGAGTGCCCTAGCTGCAAGAGGCACCATCGGGGCGAGTGCAAAGGTCAGGGATGCTTTCATTGTGGCATGCCCGGACACTTCAAGAGGGACTGTCCCCAGCTCCGACCAGAGGCACCGCGAGCTCCAGCGATACCCACTCCGGCCTGTGGTGTTCGCTATCACGCAGCCGATGTAGATGCCGGCCCATCGCCTGTCACAGTCGGCTTTTTATTAACAACTCGCTATATTCGTCGTTTGATTCTGGGGCTACACATTCTTATGTGGCGGCCAGAGTCTTTAGTAAATTGGGTAGACCCTATGATAGATATGAATCAGGGTTTGGAACCCTGTTACCTGGCGGAGAATTGGTTATCTCCAATAGGTGGATTAGGTCTATGCCGATCAGGATAGATGGTAGAGAGTTAAGCGCTGATCTGATAGAGATGAGTTTAGTCGAATTCGATATTATTTTAGGAATGGATTTCCTATCTAAATATTCGGCGAGCATTGACTGTAAAAGGAAGATGGTGGTCTTCCAACCGGAAAGTGAAGAACCGTTTGTGTTTGTGGGTTCAGTTCAGGGATCTCGGATCCCGGTGATCTCGGCTATGTCAGCGAGAGAATTGTTGCACGGCGGTTGCTTAGGGTTTCTGGCCGTGGTGGTGGACACCACTCGGCCAGATACCATTCGGCCAGAGGACATCAGAGTGGTTCGGGAATTTTTGGATATTTTTCCCGAAGATCTTCCAGGGTTACCACCTCAGCGGGAGATTGATTTCGTGATTGACTTGGCACCAGGGGTGGAACCGGTTTCCAAAGCCCCGTACAGAATGGCTCCAGCTGAACTTAAGGAATTAAAGATTCAGCTCCAAGGGTTGCTTGACATAGGGTTCATTTGGCCCAGTGTGTCACCCTGGGGAGCCCCGGTTTTGTTCGTCAAGAAGAAGGATGGATCTATGAGGATGTGCATCGACTACAGGGAACTGAACAAGCTGACGGTGAAGAATAAATATCCATTACCTAGGATCGATGACTTGTTCGATCAGCTTCAGGGGAAGACGGTCTTTTCTAAGATTGATCTCCGTTCGGGTTATCATCAGTTGAGAATCCGAGAGGAGGACATTCCGAAGACGGCTTTCCGCACTAGGTATGGTCATTACGAGTTTCTGGTTATGTCATTCGGACTAACCAATGCTCCTGCAGCATTCATGGACCTGATGAATAGAGTATTCAAGGATTTCCTCGATATCTGTGTGATTGTGTTTATCGACGACATCCTTGTGTACTCTCAATCAGAAGAGGAGCATGAGTTACATCTTCAGATGGTACTGCAACGGCTTCGAGAACATAAGCTTTATGCCAAGTTCAAGAAATGTGATTTCTGGCTATCTCAGGTGTCCTTCCTGGGGCACATTGTGAGCAAAGACGGGATCAAGGTGGATCCCGGGAAGATTGAATCTGTCAGGGATTGGCCGAGACCGAAGACAGTGACAGAGATCAGAAGCTTCTTGGGCTTAGCTGGGTATTACCGTAGGTTCGTGGAAGGGTTCTCCAAAATTTCAATGCCCCTAACCGAGCTTACAAAGAAGAATCAGAGATTTATTTGGTCAGTCAAGTGCGAAGCTAGCTTTCAAGAGCTAAAGCAGAGGTTGATTACTGCTCCAGTGCTAGCTTTGCCCTCGGATAAAGAGAAGTTCGTGGTTTACTGTGACGCATCCAAACAGGGTTTGGGGTGTGTGTTGATGCAAGCCGACCGGGTTATTGCTTATGCCTCCCATCAGTTAAAGGATTATGAACAGCGATACCCGACTCATGATTTAGAATTGGCCGCAGTGGTTTTTGCATTGAAGATTTGGCGGCATTACCTTTATGGAGAGAAGTGTGAGATCTATACCGACCATAAAAGTCTCAAGTATTTCTTTACTCAGAAAGATTTGAACATGAGACAAAGGCGTTGGTTGGAATTAGTGAAGGATTACGATTGTGAGATCCTCTATCATCCCGGAAAAGCCAATGTAGTGGCCGATGCCCTGAGCAGAAAGGGTCCCGGGCAAATAGCTAGTATGGTTCAGATCTCACCTCAGCTAGCAGATGATATGGTTAGATCCAGCATTGAGTTTGTGGTAGGTCAGCTACACAACTTAACGCTGCAATCTGATCTGTTAGAAAGAATAAAAGTCGCTCAGATGACAGATCCAGAGTTAGTAAAGGTCCGTGATGAGGTATTGGCTGGTCAAGCCAAGGACTTTTCAGTGTCTGACAGTGGGATGCTTTTGTATAAAGCCAGGGTTTGTGTTCCGAACAGTGTGGAACTCAGGAATGAGATCTTTGAGGAGGCTCATTCTACCCCATATTCTCTACATCCCGGCACCACTAAGATGTACCAAGATTTGAAACCGTACTTCTGGTGGAGCGGTATGAAGAAGAATTTGGTAGAATTCGTATCGAGATGCCTCACTTGTCAGCAGATTAAGGCTGAACATTAGAGACCAGCAGGGTCGTTGCAGCCTCTAACCCTACCAGAATGGAAATGGGAGGATATTACGATGGATTTTGTGGTCGGGTTACCTAGGACCACGGGTTTATGTGATTCCATCTGGGTAGTGGTGGATCGATTTACGAAATCTGCTCATTTTCTGCCGGTTAGAACAACATTTTCAGTGGATCAGTTGGCAGAACTGTACGTCAGAGAGATAGTAAGACTTCACGGGGTACCGAAGTCTATAGTTTTGGACGGGGATCCGAAGTTCACCTCCAAATTTTGGCAAAGTTTGCAACGGGCAATGGGTACAAAGCTGAAATTCAGTACAGCATTCCATCCTCAGACAGATGGTCAGTCCGAAAGGACAATTCAGATATTGGAGGATATGTTGAGAGCCTGTGTTATGGACTTTGTAGGCTCATGGAATAAGTATCTACCGTTGATAGAATTTTCTTACAACAACAATTATCAGAGTACGATAGGGATGGCTCCCTATGAACTGTTGTACGGTAGGAAATGTAGATCCCCTATCCACTGGGATGAGACAGGGGAAAGGAAATACCTAGGTCCTGAGTCAGTTCAGCAAACCAATGAGGCGATAGAGAAGATAAAAGCTAGAATGCTTGCCTCACAGAAAGGCATGAAAGAGTTACGCAGATCCGAAACGCAGAGATGTTGAGTTCCAAGTAGGGGAACATGTGTTTTTACGAGTATCTCCGATGAAGGGGATTAAACGTTTCGGGAAAAGAGGCAAGTTATGCCCTAGATTTACAGGACCTTTCGAGATTCTCGAGAAGATAGGTCAAGAGGCATATCGGTTAGCATTGCCTCCAGTCTTATCAGCAGTTCACAACGTATTCCACGTCTCGATGTTGAGAAAATACGTTTCAGACCCCTCTCATATACTCAGTTATGAGAGTCTTCAGCTTCAGCCAGATATGACTTATGAGGAACAGCCAGTGCAGATCCTGGATAGAAAGGATAAAGTCCTTCGGAATAAGACCATAGCATTGGTCAAGGTTCTCTGGAGAAACAGTAAGGTGGAAGAAGCCACCTGGGAGCTAGAGTCAGATATGAGAGCTCAATATCTAGAGTTATTCAGGTTAGATTTCGGGTACGAAATCCTTTTAAGGGGGGGATAGTTGTAAAGCCCGCTTAGTTAATTTGGAAATTATCAGTTAATTGTGATTAATTATGAAATTATTTATAACTATTTAAATAATTTATTATGCTGTTATTTATGGAATTCAGAAATGCATGGTTATGTTATTCAGTAGTTTTCATATTTTGCATTTCCGGTGTCCGGTATTTTGGAACTTGGTGTTTGGCTCAGTAGAAATCACAACTTAGCATGTTATTAGTTTGGGACGGGTTTTAGACATTGGGAATGTCGGGAATGGCCGGGAATTTAGAATTTCCCAAAAATACCCCTTTAGTATGATTTATGTTATTTTAGTGTGGAGGGGCAAAATGGTCTTTTTGCCCCAATGACTTTTGTCTTTTAGCGACTTGATTTAATTGAAAAATAAATGTTTAAGTGTTTATTTGATGGCTGAAATAAAATGGGATAAGTGGCATTTTGTGTTTCCTCCATTCTTTTACAAACACTTAGAAAAAAAATTAGAAAAAACTCTCTATTTTCGGCTGTGCATGTGGGTGCAAAGGGGTGGATTTGCTTTGATTTTCTAGTGGATTCTCATCCAAAGCTAAGCATTCTTCAAGCTAGGTTAGCTTCTTTTGTTTTCTCTTGAATTTGGTTGAAATTTTGATGAAAATATGATGATTCTTGCATGATTTTTAGTTGCTGTTGCTGCTGTTATTTTGTGTTAATTTATGTGGTTTAAAGCATGTTAATTGAAGTTAAAATGAGCTGTGTTGAAGCATGTTAGATAGGTTATGCAAAGCTTTAGGTTTTCTATGTAAAAATATGTGATTTTTGAGAGAAAAGGTTATATTTTGTTGCTGTGATGTTGAGGATGTTTGCTTGAGTTTCCAGAGGTTATTCTGAGCTTGATTATGTAGAATTAAGTTGGTTTGATTGCTTGTTAGGTGGATTTGCTCAAGTTTGAGTTTAGAACTCAAAGCTTGAGCTCCAATGGTGATTTTTGTTTCTGTGTTTTCTGGGTTGTTTTGAGGCCTTAGAAATGTTCTAGGGAAGGTATAGAACAGGTCTGGAAAGTTTGGATCAATTTGGGGTTGAATTGGTCGAGTTATGAAAATTTGATGTTGCTGCCTGCGAGGAACCGGAATTCCGGTTGTGCATCCGGAATTCCGGATGGGCTTCGAAAATTCCCAGAACCGGAATTCCGGTTGGGCAACCGGTCTGCCGGTTGGGGAATTTTCAGAACCCGTGTTTTTTCTCGTTTTTATGTTTTTAGGGGTATTGCCATGCCTTTTATCGATAGGGAAACTTTTAGTTCCTAGTTTAAGTCCCCGGGAAGTGATTTAGCGTGTCACTTATAGCGTTGTGATTTTTATGGTTTAGGAGCCAGTAATCCGCCGCTCAGCTTCAGTTCCAGTCAGGTTGACCGGCACACCTGAATTCGGAATCTAGGTAAGATTAGTATAACAGTATGCATATGTAGATTACATGTTTAGCGTGCATGTAGGAAGCCTGTTAGATTACATTAGTTATGTATATAGGCTTCGAACCATCCAACCCTGTCACGTCGGTACAGGCTGGAGTATGACCAAGAATGAGTATGACCGGCTCGACCGATCAGCCGACATTTGGTTGGTGGTTCCGTGCTATTGACCTATCCCGTCCGTACAGCCGGAGTATGACCGAAATGAGTATGACCGGTTCGACCGATCAGGAGGATACCTGTCAATAGTACCGTCCCTATGAACGTTAAAAACTCAGTACCATGTTGGACATGGCAGTAGTGGCTCAGTACCATGTTGGACATGGCAGTAGCGGGACTCAGTATCGTGTTGGACACGGCAGTTAGAATTATGTATGAGTATTATTATGCTTTTCTTACTGAGTCTGTCGACTCACAGTTTACGTTTATGTGTAGGTAAAGGCAAGGCTATAGCTGATGGACCGTGAGCGAGCTTATGAGATTGTACATGTCGGGGCGGTTAGGCCTGGAGCGTACGATCCTCGGGACAGCAAGGCTGATTTTTTTGTAACTGGTCGTTAGACGACCCTTATTTTATGTAACAGTTAAACAGTTAAAACTTTTTGTAAATAATTTTATAATCGGGATCCCGAGTCTTTTGTAATATTGTTTTATAAGTTTAATTAAAAAGCAAAATTTTAATTAATCACGTTTTTCCATAAACCTCGTTGACTAGCAACGAGCTGCACAGTATGTTTGAAAATCACGTAATACGCCTATGCTAGTTAGGGTGTTACAATTTGGTATCAGAGCCGCCAGGTTGTCTTCCGAAGATCGTCACGACATGTACAATCATCATCAGCAGTTAGCTCGGTTCACGGTTCAGTAAGCCTTTATTGCTTTAGTAGTTTATTTTATTCAGTTATGAAAAAAAAGAAAAGCCTGTTAGGAAGCATGTTAGTAGCCTGATAGTAGAATAGGCGCATGTTTCGTTTTTAATTTCCAAATTAAGCGGCATTAGTAAGCTCTCCTTGAATACGACCTGATATGCCAACTCTTGGTTTCGCAGGCGGTTCTAATCAGATGGACGCCAGGCGGACTACCAGGAGTCAGGGCAACTCCGTAGGGTCGAATCAAGGACAGGGAGCTCAGTTTCCCCCACCTGCTAGGGGCCGAGGTAGAGGTCCCCGAGGCAGGGCTCGTGGCCGGGGTGATGAGAACCCGCCACAGGCTGCCCAGGCTCCCCCAGCTGATCAGGGAGCCCCGAATTGGGAGTTGCGGTTTGCGGAGATGCAAGCCCGGATCGAAGAACAAGACCTCGAGATTCAGAGGTTGAGACAGCAGGGTGCTCCTGCAGTTCTAGTGCCCATAGTTCCAGTGGCACCTGCCCTTGCTGCCCAGGCCGAAATAGTGGTGGCGACCCATAGATTGGAACCTCTGTATGAGCGGTTCCGGAAGCAAGCACCTCCGGTTTTCCTGGGAGGTCCGGACGTGATGAAAGCCGAGCAATGGCTGACGGTGATCACCAAGATTCTGAATTTCATGGGTGTCACCGGTAACGACAGAGTGGTGTGCGCCACGTTTTAGTTCCAGGAGGACGCGTTGGTCTGGTGGGACATGGTGTCTCAGATCCATGACGTCACCACCATGACCTGGGAAAGGTTCCAGGAACTCTTCAACGCAAAGTATTACAACGAGGCGGTCAGAAGCGCCAAGAGGAAAGAGTTCGGTCACCTGACCCAGCGTGAGAACATGAGCGTCACTGAGTATACTACTCAGTTTGATCGGTTGGCGAGGTTAGCCTCGGGAATTGTGCTGACCGACTTCAGCAAGAAGGAGAAGTACCTGGACGGGTTGAATCCCAAGATCAGGCATGATCTGATGATTACCACAGACGACAACACCACCTATGCTCAGATGGTGGAGAAGGCACTGCGAGCTGAGGGCGCAGTGGGGTGTATGTCAGAATAAGCCAGTACTCCGGTGAGTGGCGGAGCTCTTACCCCTCCTGCATCAGGCTTTAGCAAGGGGAGTAGTTGTTCGGCCATTGATCAGAGGAAGAGAGCACCCACTGCTTCCGGTGGCTCGAGTCAGAACAAGAGGTTCCGGGGGAACCAGAGCAGAGGGAGTCGTCCCGGTGGTACTGAGACCCGATTCTCCTATCCCGAGTGCCCTAGCTGCAAGAGGCACCATCGGGGCGAGTGCAAAGGTCAGGGATGCTTTCATTGTGGCATGCCCGGACACTTCAAGAGGGACTGTCCCCAGCTCCGACCAGAGGCACCGCGAGCTCCAGCGATACCCACTCCAGCCAGGGTGTTCGCTATCACGCAGGCTGATGCAGATGCCAGCCCATCAGTTGTCACAGGTCAGCTTTTTATTAACAACTCGCTATATTCAGTGCTGTTTGATTCTGGGGCTACACATTCTTATGTGGCGGCCAGAGTCTTTAGTAAATTGGGTAGACCCTATGATAGATATGAATCAGGGTTTGGAACCACGTTACACGGCGGAGAATTGGTTATCTCCAATAGGTGGATTAGGTCTATGCCGATCAGGATAGATGGTAGAGAGTTAAGCGCTGATCTGATAGAGATGAGTTTAGTCGAATTCGATATTATTTTAGGAATGGATTTCCTATCTAAATATTCAGCGAGCATTGACTGTAAAAGGAAGATGGTGGTCTTCCAACCGGAAAGTGAAGAACCGTTTGTGTTTGTGGGTTCAGTTCAGGGATCTCGGATCCCGGTGATCTCGGCTATGTCAGCGAGAGAATTGTTGCACGTCGGTTGCTTAGGGTTTCTGGCCGTGGTGGTGGACACCACTCGGCCAGATACCATTCGGCCAGAGGACATCAGAGTGGTTCGGGAATTTTTGGATATTTTTCCCGAAGATCTTCCAGGGTTACCACCTCAGCGGGAGATTGATTTCGTGATTGACTTGGCACCAGGGGTGGAACCGGTTTCCAAAGCCCCGTACAGAATGGCTCCAGCTGAACTTAAGGAATTAAAGATTCAGCTCCAAGGGTTGCTTGACATAGGGTTCATTTGGCCCAGTGTGTCACCCTGGGGAGCCCCGGTTTTGTTCGTCAAGAAGAAGGATGGATCTATGAGGATGTGCATCGACTACAGGGAACTGAACAAGCTGACGGTGAAGAATAAATATCCATTACCTAGGATCGATGACTTGTTCGATCAGCTTCAGGGGAAGACGGTCTTTTCTAAGATTGATCTCCGTTCGGGTTATCATCAGTTGAGAATCCGAGAGGAGGACATTCCGAAGACGGCTTTTCGCACTAGGTATGGTCATTACGAGTTTCTGGTTATGTCATTCGGACTAACCAATGCTCCTGCAAAGATTCATGGACCTGATGAATAGAGTATTCAAGGATTTCCTCGATATCTGTGTGATTGTGTTTATCGACGACATCCTTGTGTACTCTCAATCAGAAGAGGAGCATGAGTTACATCTTCAGATGGTACTGCAACGGCTTCGAGAACATAAGCTTTATGCCAAGTTCAAGAAATGTGATTTCTGGCTATCTCAGGTGTCCTTCCTGGGGCACATTGTGAGCAAAGACGGGATCAAGGTGGATCCCGGGAAGATTGAATCTGTCAGGGATTGGCCGAGACCGAAGACAGTGACAGAGATCAGAAGCTTCTTGGGCTTAGCTGGGTATTACCGTAGGTTCGTGGAAGGGTTCTCCAAAATTTCAATGCCCCTAACCGAGCTTACAAAGAAGAATCAGAGATTTATTTGGTCAGTCAAGTGCGAAGCTAGCTTTCAAGAGCTAAAGCAGAGGTTGATTACTGCTCCAGTGCTAGCTTTGCCCTCGGATAAAGAGAAGTTCGTGGTTTACTGTGACGCATCCAAACAGGGTTTGGGGTGTGTGTTGATGCAAGCCGACCGGGTTATTGCTTATGCCTCCCATCAGTTAAAGGATTATGAACAGCGATACCCGACTCATGATTTAGAATTGGCCGCAGTGGTTTTTGCATTGAAGATTTGGCGGCATTACCTTTATGGAGAGAAGTGTGAGATCTATACCGACCATAAAAGTCTCAAGTATTTCTTTACTCAGAAAGATTTGAACATGAGACAAAGGCGTTGGTTGGAATTAGTGAAGGATTACGATTGTGAGATCCTCTATCATCCCGGAAAAGCCAATGTAGTGGCCGATGCCCTAAGCAGAAAGGGTCCCGGGCAAATAGCTAGTATGGTTCAGATCTCACCTCAGCTAGCAGATGATATGGTTAGATCCAGCATTGAGTTTGTGGTAGGTCAGCTACACAACTTAACGCTGCAATCTGATCTGTTAGAAAGAATAAAAGTCGCTCAGATGACAGATCCAGAGTTAGTAAAGGTCCGTGATGAGGTATTGGCTGGTCAAGCCAAGGACTTTTCAGTGTCTGACAGTGGGATGCTTTTGTATAAAGCCAGGGTTTGTGTTCCGAACAGTGTGGAACTCAGGAATGAGATCTTTGAGGAGGCTCATTCTACCCCATATTCTCTACATCCCGGCACCACTAAGATGTACCAAGATTTGAAACCGTACTTCTGGTGGAGCGGTATGAAGAAGAATTTGGTAGAATTCGTATCGAGATGCCTCACTTGTCAGCAGATTAAGGCTGAACATTAGAGACCAGTAGGGTCGTTGCAGCCTCTAACCCTACCAGAATGGAAATGGGAGGATATTACGATGGATTTTGTGGTCGGGTTACCTAGGACCACGGGTTTATGTGATTCCATCTGGGTAGTGGTGGATCGATTTACGAAATCTACTCATTTTCTGCCGGTTAGAACAACATTTTCAGTGGATCAGTTGGCAGAACTGTACGTCAGAGAGATAGTAAGACTTCACGGGGTACCGAAGTCTATAGTTTTGGACAGGGATCCGAAGTTCACCTCCAAATTTTGGCAAAGTTTGCAACGGGCAATGGGTACAAAGCTGAAATTCAGTACAGCATTCCATCCTCAGACAGATGGTCAGTCCGAAAGGACAATTCAGATATTGGAGGATATGTTGAGAGCCTGTGTTATGGACTTTGTAGGCTCATGGAATAAGTATCTACCGTTGATAGAATTTTCTTACAACAACAATTATCAGAGTACGATAGGGATGGCTCCCTATGAACTGTTGTACGGTAGGAAATGTAGATCCCCTATCCACTGGGATGAGACAGGGGAAAGGAAATACCTAGGTCCTGAGTCAGTTCAGCAGACCAATGAGGCGATAGAGAAGATAAAAGCTAGAATGCTTGCCTCACAGAGCAGACAGAAGAGTTACGCAGATCCGAAACGCAGAGATGTTGAGTTCCAAGTAGGGGAACATGTGTTTTTACGAGTATCTCCGATGAAGGGGATTAAACGTTTCGGGAAAAGAGGCAAGTTATGCCCTCGATTTACAGGACCTTTCGAGATTCTCGAGAAGATAGGTCAAGTGGCATATCGGTTAGCGTTGCCTCCAGCCTTATCAGCAGTTCACAACGTATTCCACGTCTCGATGTTGAGAAAATACGTTTCAGACCCCTCTCATATACTCAGTTATGAGAGTCTTCAGCTTCAGCCAGATATGACTTATGAGGAACAGCCAGTGCAGATCCTGGATAGAAAGGATAAAGTCCTTCGAAATAAGACCATAGCATTGGTCAAGGTTCTCTGGAGAAACAGTAAGGTGGAAGAAGCCACCTGGGAGCTAGAGTCAGATATGAGAGCTCAATATCCAGAGTTATTCAGGTTAGATTTCGGGTACGAAATCCTTTTAAGGGGGGGATAGTTGTAAAGCCCGCTTAGTTAATTTGGAAATTATCAGTTAATTGTGATTAATTATGAAATTATTTATAACTATTTAAATAATTTATTATGCTGTTATTTATGGAATTCAGAAATGCATGGTTATGTTATTCAGTAGTTTTCATATTTTGCATTTCCGGTGTCCGGTATTTTGGAACTTGGCGTTTGGCTCAGTAGAAATCACAACTTAGCATGTTATTAGTTTGGGACGGGTTTTAGACATTGGGAATGTCGGGAATGGCCGGGAATTTAGAATTTCCCAAAAATACCCCTTTAGTATGATTTATGTGATTTTAGTGTGGAGGGGCAAAATTGTCTTTTTGCCCCAATGACTTTTGTCTTTTAGTGACTTGATTTAATTGAAAAATAAATGTTTAAGTGTTTATTTGATGGCTGAAATAAAATGGGATAAGTGGCATTTTGTGTTTCCTCCATTCTTTTACAAACACTTAGAAAAAAAATTAGAAAAAACTCTCTATTTTCGGCTGTGCATGTGGGTGCAAAGGGGTGGATTTGCTTTGATTTTCTAGTGGATTCTCATCCAAAGCTAAGCATTCTTCAAGCTAAGTTAGCTTCTTTTGTTTTCTCTTGAATTTGGTTGAAATTTTGATGAAAATATGATGATTCTTGCATGATTTTTAGTTCTTTATTCTTCTTTGTGATTTTGTGTTAATTTATGTGGTTTAAAGCATGTTAATTGAAGTTAAAATGAGCTGTGTTGAAGCATGTTAGATAGGTTATGCAAAGCTTTAAGTTTTCTATGTAAAAATATGTGATTTTTGAGAGAAAAGGTTATATTTTGTTGCTGTGATGTTGAGGATGTTTGCTTGAGTTTCCAGAGGTTATTCTGAGCTTGATTATGTAGAATTAAGTTGGTTTGATTGCTTGTTAGGTGGATTTGCTCAAGTTTGAGTTTAGAACTCAAAGCTTGAGCTCCAATGGTGATTTTTGTTTCTGTGTTTTCTGGGTTGTTTTGAGGCCTTAGAAATGTTCTAGGGAAGGTATAGAACAGGTCTGGAAAGTTTGGATCAATTTGGGGTTGAATTGGTCGAGTTATGAAAATTTGATGTTGCTGCCTGCGAGGAACCGGAATTCCGGTTGTGCATCCGGAATTCCGGATGGGCTTCGAAAATTCCCAGAACCGGAATTCCGGTTGGGCAACCGGTCTGCCGGTTGGGGAATTTTCAGAACCCGTGTTTTTTCTCGTTTTTATGTTTTTAGGGGTATTGCCATGCTTTTTATCGATAGGGAAACTTTTAGTTCCTAGTTTAAGTCCCCGGGAAGTGATTTAGCGTGTCACTTATAGCGTTGTGATTTTTATGGTTTAGGAGCCAGTAATCCGCCGCTCAGCTTCGGATTCCGATCGGGTTGGCCAAGCACACACGAATTCGGAATCCAGGTAAGATTAGTATAACAGTATGCATATGTAGATTACATGTTTAGCGTGCATGTAGGAAGCCTGTTAGATTACATTAGTTATGTATATAGGCTTCGAACCATCCAACCCTGTCACGTCGGTACAGGCTGGAGTATGACCAGCAGCCGGAGTATGACCGGTTCGACCGATCAGGCTGGAGTATGACCAGCAGCCTGGAGCGTACGATCCTCGGGACAGCAAGGCTGATTTTTTTGTAACTGGTCGTTAGACGACCCTTATTTTATGTAACAGTTAAACAGTTAAAACTTTTTGTAGATAATTTTATAATCGGGATCCCGAGTCTTTTGTAATATTGTTTTATAAGTTTAATTAAAAAGCAAAATTTTAATTAATCACGTTTTTCCATAAACCTCGTTGACTAGCAACGAGCTGCACAGTATGTTTGAAAATCACGTAATACGCCTATGCTAGTTAGGGTGTTACAGTTATGTTCTTCCTGGGCAAGAAAAGAAAGTTTGCAAGTTAAACAGGTCTATCTATGGACTTAAGCAAGCTTCTCACTCATGGAACAAAAGGTTTGATGAAATCATCAAGACCTACGGCTTTCTTCAGAATGAAGATGAACCTTGTGTTTACCAACTCAAGGAAGACCAAATAGTAGTATTCTTGGTCCTTTATGTTGATGACATTTTGATCATTGGAAACAATGTCAAGAAAATGACTCACATTAAGGAATGGATCAACACTCAATTCGAAATGAAAGATTTGGGTGAAGCAGCCTATGTTCTTGGTATTCAGATTATCAGAAACCGGAAGAACAATTCTCTTGCTCTCTCTCAAACAGCCTACATAGACAAAGTCTTAGAGAGATTCTTCATGAACAATGCCAATGGGGCAAACATGCCCTCTAGATTTGGTATTCATCTATCTAAGGAACAGTCAACGACTGATCCTCAAGAGATAGAGGACATGGCAAATATTCCCTATGCCTCTGCAGTTGGAAGTCTAATGTATGCAATGTTGTGCACTAGACCTGACATCTGTTATGTTGTTGGATTCGTGAGCAGGTATCAGTGTAATCCATGACAAGAACATTGGAATGCAGTTAAGTATATTCTGAAATACTTAAAGAGTACAAGGAATTTTTTGTTAGTCTACAAGGGTGGTGCTTTAAATCCCATAGGCTACACTGATTCAGATTTCTAGGCAAGTCTTGAAGACAGGAAATCTGCATCTGGGATGGTGTTCACTCTTGGGGGTGGAGCAGTGGTTTGGAGAAGTGCTAAACAAACCTCGATATCGGACTCAACTATGGAAGCTGAATACATAGCGACGTAGAAGCTGCTAAAGAACTTGTCTGGCTAAGAAAGTTCTTCACCAGCATAGGAGTTGTTCCTGGAATGGAAAAGCCTCTGGTACTACTCTGTGATAACAATGGAGCAATAGCAAACAGTAAAGAACCTCGAAGCCACAAGAGAAGCAAACACATTGAAAGGAAGTATCATATTATCAGAGAATACGTGGCAAGAGTGGATGTACTAGTTGAGAAAGTTGACACAGAGGACATCCTGGCTGATCCATTTACCAAAGTCTTGGCCGTGACAGCCTTTGAAAAGCACCGTCAGAATTTAGGATTAATTGATATGTACTAATTAGTTTTATATTAGTGCAAGTGGGAGTTTGTTAGGTTTTATGCCCTAAATAAAACTCCATTTCAATGTAATCTATTTTATTCAACATCAATAAAGAAACAGAAGTATTTTTCATTCATTTGTGTATGTTTTGGCTCACTTTATCAATTGCTTGTCTAATTGATTTACAAATTCATCTTAAACCCTTTTCACATACTTGATCATGTTTATTGTGCTGTCATCACATTGGAAAGTAAACATGACTATGTGAATAAAGTTTCCTAGATTTATCAGACACAGGGTTTTACTGATATGATAATCTACAACAAGAGTTTACTTGTATTTGGAGAAATACTATGTTCTTTCCAGAACATTGGTTAAAGTAAAGCTCAGGTTGGATGCATGGAGTATGCATCGGAAGGGACCGATATTGAACTTTGACTTAGATTTAATTAAACTTACCGTAAAATCTATTCAAGTCAATATCGCCAAGTTGATCCTAGATCAAATGATCTTAATCCTGTTATGATTAGGCTCAATCTTGAAAGGCTATTCGTGTTCCTTTGAATTGTTAGTTAAGCCTACTTTTAGGTCAGGGTGATACATACTTTTTGGGAACACGGTAGTGCAATTGAGTGGGAGCGCTAGCATAAACATGGAATCTATAGCTTCTACCTGGCGAATAGTAAGCAAAGGATGATTTCCTTCGAGCTTGACCAAACGAAAATAAATGGTGGAGATCTCATTTCACATAAGCTGAAATATCATTTATACGGGGTCAAGTGTTTTAAGGATAAAATACATAGTAGGGTGTTACGGTAATTTAATCCCTTTTACTGTGTAGATCATTCATATAGAGGATCATTGATCACATTAGGATTATAACAATGGATAACTAATGATGTGTCTATATGGTGGAACATATAGAGCATTCTATATACTGAGAGTGCAATTCTAAGTTCTATGCGTGGATTCAACGAAGAATTAATAAGTTAGTGAATTTTAGTGCTAAATTCTTGATCTACTTATTGGAAGCTCGGTTATATAGACCCATGGTCCCCCCACTAGTTGAGATAATATTGTTTGTAAGACTCATGTAATTGGTTTTTATTAATCAATTATAATTCACGAATTAGACTATGTCTATTTGTGAAATTTTCACTAAGTAAGGTCGAAATTGTAAAGAAAGAGTTAATAGGGGCATATTTGTTAATTATGATACTTTGTATGGTTCAATTAATAAATATGATAAATGACAATATGATTTAATAATTATTTATAGTTATTAAATAGTTAGAATTGGCATTTAAATGATTGAATTAGGAAATTGGCATTTTTGAGAAAATCAAATACAAAAGGTGTTAAAATTGCAAAATTGCAAAAATCAAGGCCCAATCCACCTAGCCATGGCCGGCCACCTTTATAGGTATTTTAAATTGATTTTTTCATTATTTTAATGCCATATAATTCAAATCTAACCCTAGTGGAATGCTATAAATAGATAGTGAAGGCTTCAGGAAAATTACACTTTCTGAATCAGAAAAACCTGAGCCTCCACTCTCTCTTCTCTAGCCGCCACTCTCTCTCTACCTTCTTCCTCTGGAGTTCGAAATTACTTTAGTGATTAGAGTAGTGCCCACACACATCAAGCAATACCTCAATCATAGTGAGGAAGATCGTGAAGAAAGATCATTAGCAAAGGAGATTCAGCATCAAGGATTCAGAGAAAGAGATCCAGGTTCAGATCTTGATAATACTCTGCTACAGAAAGGATTCAAGGGTTAGAGATCGGAACGGAAGGAGTCATTTAATTCTGCTGCACCCAATGTAAGGTTTCTTAAACTTTATATGTGTTTAATTTATCGTTTTAGAAAGTTCTTATTTAGGATGTTAATAAACATACTTGTGAGTAGATCTAAGATCCTGGTAAAATAATTTCCAACATGAACTGCATATCTACTAACTTTTTCTCCACCCGTAGCTGTTTGCAAGATCTTTAACCACTTACCATTGCTAGAAATTTCATGAAATTTTTCAAACATTTCAAATTTCTTTTGCATAAGGTAAAATCTAGAGTGATCGTTTTAAGAATACAACGAGAACTCATATCCACCCCTGAATGTACATCCATCTGCAAATGAGATGATTATACTTACAGTGGATATATGCATAATAACTCTTTGCAGAGAATAATCTTGTCAAAACCACTATGAAAAGATACAAATGCCATAGATTTATAAAATGTGGTTGTATCTTTTATTTACAACAAAGAGTTCTTAGAATAGTGCAAGTGGATTCTGGTCACAGAATACTAAACTCATACAGTTTAAATCCATTGAAAGAAAATGTTTATGAAACACTTGTGAAAGTGTAACTGTATAATTAGTAATTCTTTCTTGGACCACCACTACTAATCTAACTCTATAATTTGCCTATACAAGTAGGAGATTTCTAAGATTGAGAATTTATATCATTTTGGGATAGAATTTCGGGAATATAGTCATATCCGTCATTTAATTTCTTAAGAGAAAATATGGAATGACTTTATATGATTTATAGACCATTCATCCAATGATATGTCATTGAGCTAATTCGAAATGAATAAGCTAAGAGGAATTAGGATAATTTCGTTTTAAATAAGAATCCAACGATGCTCCGACTAGCGAGAGTCAAAGTAATCTTATTTATACAATCTTCTTGTTTCATATTGTAAAATACTAGTCTAAGGTGTCATCAATTAATGAACATCTAGATGTTGCATATACAATATTTATCTTTCGAGATCTAACACTATTATGTTAGTCTAATGGTGAAAATCCATTAGGGATTTATCTCATTAGAAAACAAACCAAGTTAGACCAACAATGAAGATTCGAAATTAAACTACAATTTAATAACAGAAAATAACATTGTTCAATATAAATTCATACACAATTCTGAAATTATTAAGCATATAGCAAGTAGGAATGACAAGTGAAAATACTAAAACATACAATCCTAAATAATTTCCAAGGTCTTCAACAAACTGATATCAGTGTCCCGTTTAGGCGAGAGTCAAAGCTACCATCCATTGAATAGAGTTGTCAGCTCATCTAAAATGATCAACATTCTAGCAACCTTTTATTCGATCAAGATTGGAATCCGCGTTGTCCTGTTTAGGCGAGAGTCAAGGCTATTCTATCTTATGAGCTTCCACCATTGTTTCATATTCTTGCAAGTCTTATACAGTCGCCACCATTAGGGTGATCAATACTATATAAAAAAACTTACAAGATTACTTATCTTTCGAGATTAAACGGTGCTAACTTGCTAATGAACGTTCCTCCATTAGGGAGGATTACTCACTAAAACAATAGCTATGTAAAACCAACAATGGAGATCGAATATCCTAATAATAAAGCTCATTATTTAATGAAGGTTGTATTTTCTTCTAATATTTATTTTAATTTATTTATTTGAAATATATATATTTATTTAATTAAAATTTCCAATTTAGAATGAAAAATTCTAAATATAAATTTTAATGTAATATTTATAAATAATACTTAGATGGATATGAAAATAACGTGAATTATTTCCATCTTAGTAATAATTTCCATAAATATTTAGAAAATTATTCAATTTAAGTTGTTTCAAAATTAATTTACAAATCAAATTTAATTTTCTATAAATATATATTGTATTTCGAAAAATGAAGTGTATAAGAATACTACTTTCCAAAATGCTTTAAAATAAAATAAAAATATATCTTGGAAAATTACTCTAATTTTATGTTGGCCCAAAATTAATAAAAATTAATTTTCAACAAAAAAATATAATTTTCCTATTTAATTAACTATAAAAAAAAATTCAAATATTTAAGTATCATGATTAAAAAAATCAACTTAAATATTAATTTTCTATTTAATTAAATACACTAGAAAAATACTTCAAGCAAAACAGATAATAACTATCTAGACTTTCATTGACTAATTAATTCAATTTCTAATTATAATATATTTTAGTTCATTTATTTTAATTAATCATTCAATGAAAAAATCATTGATTTAAGTTTGTCCAAAATTAAATAAATAATTTTCAACTTTAATCTATTTTTCAAATAAAATTCGAAATATCTGTATTAAAGAAATACAATTTCGAAATTGTGGGAAAGAGATTAATAAAATAAAATAAAATATATTTTGAAAATTATTCAAACTTAAGTTATTCTGAATTAAGATTCGAAACTAAAAAATAATTTCCAATTTTAATTAAATAACATGAAAATAACAATATTTAAGTATCATGATGAAAATCAACTTAGATATTGAAATTTTCAATTTAATTAAATGTATTAAATTCAAGAAATAAATAATTAAGTATAGAGGAAACATAATTATTAATTCTAGTTTAATACTAGGAAAATATACTAAACTTAGATTGTACCAAAATTAATTATGAAACAATTAATTTCACAATCTATGATATTTTCCTAATTAAAATTAGAAATAATAACTAGTATAGAAATAACTATCTAGAATATATATCATTAACTAAGTGTTTTTCTAAAATTAACTTTAAAATATTAAAATAAAAAATAAATTTCATATATTTTAAAAGTTAATTATGTTGCTAATTTAATTTTAATTAGGTTAGACTAATATAATTAACCTAATACAATTATTTAAATAAGGAAAATGGGCCTTCACAATTGGGGTAGTTCATGTGAGGGGGAGCTGGGTTCAGTATGTCGTACCCACTTCTATTGGCCCCCAACTCTCACACAAGGCCCAAAAGAGAAGAATTTAACCTTAAAATAAACAATTGTTATTCATTGAATAAGCCCAAATCTAATTGGGCCTAAATAAAATTACTTATATCAAATTTAATTGTAGCAACCTAGTCCATTTACTTAGTAAAAACTTAAATGGGCTTCCTATATGCATCTAAGCCCAATAGCAAACATATATGCTCACACAGGTCAAATGATTTGGATGGGCCCTATCATGTTACTAGGTTTACACAGATGAAAGAAGTACAAAATTTACCTGTTACAAATTATTTATAAGATCTATTGACAATTGGACTATGATTAAAATCAGATCATTGGATCGGTCAACAAGTTAATCAAAGCAATTTAGATCAGATAAATAATAGGTTTGTTAAAATTTTTTGAATAAACAATATAAATAAACAAACATTGTCCATGTAACAGATGTGAGATAAGATATTAATATAATTAAATTATTATTCTTAAACTAACCAACTTGTTTTTGAAAATTTAGGATTGTTAAAACAAACCCTAAAATTTCTAAATAAAGGAAACTAATTTTAAAATATCTAGGTTTATTTGAATCAAATTAAATTAAATATAAAATAAGATCAATGATTTGAAAGAAAGAATCTTCAATATCACTTTTAGATCTTATAATTTAATAAAATAAACCAATTTTAAAATAGATTTGTTTAGATAATTATTGTTTTAGGAATAAAATAATAAAGGAATAATAACTACCTTAATTATATGTCAAAATATCTCAAATTAAGCAATATTCAAATTTCTACAAAAATATCTAAGTTATTTAAATATTTAAGATATGATTTTTAAATTTCCAATAAGAAAAAAATGATATATATAGAAAAATATCACTTTTAAACTTATAATTTATAAATAATTAAATATGTAACAAAATAACAAATTTTGAATTTAAAAATATTATGGTAAGTATACAAATAAAATATCCAAAACATACACAAATGAATGAAAAATACTTCTATTTCTTTATTGATGTTTAATAAAATGGATTACATTGAATTGGAGTTTTATTCAGGACATAAATCCCGACACTAGATTTACTAACAAGTATGTTTGATTAAAACCCTAATATGAATTCTAAAACAATGAAAATAAATACATATAAAGTTTAGAAAACCTTACAGTGGGTGCAACGGAATAATGTGACTCCTTCCATTCAGATCTCTAGCCCTTGATTCCTTTCTGTAGCAGAGAATAATCAAGATCTGAATCTGGATCTTCTTTTGTCCTTCTTTGATGCAGATTTTCCATAGTCTTACATACTATCATTGAGGTACCACTTGATGTGTGTGGGCACTACTCATTCACTCAAAGGAATTCGAAATTTAGAGAGAAGAAAAGAGAGAGGGGCGTGTGGCATTTTCTGAAAGAAACTAAATGATCAAAGTTGTGTGTAAGTTGTTCTTTTCCTGAAGCCAACACTTTCTATTTATAGAATACCCTCTAGGTTTAGGTTAGAATTGTATGGCATTAAAATAATAGAAACTATAACTCAAAAAAATAAAATAATAGAAACTACAAATGGTAAAGTCTTGCAATGTGGCCGGCCATACAAAGGAATTGGGCCTCACTTTGCAACTTTCCTATTTTGTTATTTTCCATTCCCATTTTCTCAAAAATACCAATTTTCCAATTTAACCTTTTAAATGCTAATTCTAATCATTTAATAACTTGAAAATAATTATTAAATAATATTGCCATTTAATATATTTATTAATTTAGACATATAAAGTCTCTTAATCAATAAATAAACTTAGAATCTCTTTTCTTTACAATTTCGCCCTTGCTTAGTGAAAATTCATAAAGTAGACATAGTCTAACTTTTAGAATTATAATTGATTAATTAAAATCAATTAACTGAGTCTTACAAGCAGTATGGTCTCAACTAGTATGGGGACTATGGGTCTATATAACGGAGCTTCCAATAAGTCGAACCGAATTTACCAAGTAAATTCCCTAACTTATTAATTCCTTATTGAATCCACACTTAGAACTTGGAATTGCACTCTCAGTCATATAGAATGCTCTATATGTTCAATGATATAGACACGTCATTAGTTATCCATTGTTATAACCCTAATGTGATCAATGACCCTCTAATAGATGATCTACATTGTAAAGGCACTACTGTTACCGCTACACCTTCAATATATTTTATCCTTAAAACACTTAGCTCTGTATAAATGATATTTCAGCAAAGTGAAATGAGATCTCCACCATTTATCTCTGTTTAGCCAAGCTCGAAGGATATCATCGTTTCACTTCTAAGTTCCTATAGAAGTTATAGATTCCATATTTATGGTAGCGCTCCCACTCAATGATACTATCATGTTCCTAAAATGTACGTATCACCCTGACCCAAAAGTAGGCTTAACTAACAAATCAAAGAACATGTATCGTACTCTTGAGATCGAACCTACCCATATCAGGATTAAGGTCATTTGATCTAGGATCAACAAGTGATATTGAATTGAATAGATATTACGGTAAGTTTTAATATATCTAATCAAAGTTCAATATCGATCCCTTCCGATGTATACTCCATACATCCGATACTGGTAAATTTTGCCAATGTCCTAGAAAGGACATAACACTTTTCCAAGGTGTAAGAATACCTATCGCTGATTATACCATGTCATTCTAAATCCAGTGTTTTGACAAATCAGAGAATGAACTTTTGAACATATAATTAAGATTATATTCCACTGTGCTGACAATACTATAATCTTTAACAAACTCATATGTTCTGGACTTAAAAAGAATTCATACATTATACACATATAATCATGAAATAAATCATGTGAACCATGCAACATAAAATGTTATTTCTGATCTTTATTAATAAGTAAATCTGATTATATTGAATTGAGTTTTATTTAGGGCACAAAACCCAACACAAATTTGATCATCCTTTTAAAAAAGGGAATTAATCGAGGATAGACCAAATTTGATCCGTTAACAAATTATTTATGTACTGAACAATTAGTTAATTATAAATGTATTTTATATAATTAAAGAGCAAGGTACGTACTACAATTTATACCAATTCATTATGTCATTTTATTAATGGTAATTTGTTATGTTAGTCCTACTTATAGAGTCATTTATACAGTGTCCTAATCCTTCCTTTCATAACTTTGTTTAATATATACATATATATAATAACTTTTCTCCAATATGAAAGTAACTCATATTTTCAATTCCCAAGAGGTAAATCATGAATGTAAAACACATTCCCAATATGATAAAACAATACCTACTGTTATTTTTCACCGGTATTATTATTTTTAATTTAAAAAAATATTTTCAATTTTTAATATTTATATAATAAAAATAATTTTATATAATAATTATTTTTTTAAAAAATATTATTAACTAATATATGTATTTGAATTTAAAAAATCAAACATTAATAATAATTATTTATAATATTTATTTATCCACAATACACACTAAAATTGTCTTAAAAAAACTTTAAAACATATAATTTTTCTTAATTAAAAAACCTAATTATCATTGTTATGATCACTAAATTCCATTAAATCATCTAGGCATGTCTTGAACCATCACGATTATCATGAGATTGAGGTGCCGACGGGATAGGGTAATAAGATTGTGCAAATTATTCCGTAGGTAAGATCTCAACCAATTGTCAAGTTTGTGGACGAACCAAAGTAGTCTATTCTTGTTGCTAACTCTGTGAACTGAAAATCTGACCATACACAAGCTGTTTTGGAGATTCTCCTATTTGACCATACATCGGTTGTTGCTGCAACAAAGAACCAAATTGACCATACACAGTTTGTTGTTGTGATGACTCAAATTAACCATACATAGGGTATTTTTGTTGCTGCGATGAGCCTCCAAAATGGCGCACAATAGGTTGTTGTGTCTGAGTGTTGGGTTTTGTGCCCTAAATAAAACTCATTTCAATATAATCAGATTTACTTAATAATAAAGATCAGAAATAACATTTTTATGTTGCATGGTTCACATGATTTATTTCATGATTATATACATATAATGTATGAATTCTATTTAAGTCAAGAACATATGAATTTGTTAATGATTATAGTGTTGTCAGCACAGTGGAATATAGTCTTAATTATATGTTCGAAAGTTTATTCCCTGATTTGTCAATTACCTGGATTTATACGGGCATGATATAATAAGCGATAGGTATTCTTACACATTGGATAAGTGTTATGTCCTTTCCAGGGCATTGGCAAAGTTGACCATTATCTGATGTATGGAGTATACATCGGAAGGGACCGATATTGAACTTTGATTAGATATATTAAAATTTACCGTAACATCTATTCAATTCAATATCACTTGTTGATCCTAGATCAAATGATCTTAATCCTGATATGGTTAGGTTCGATCTCAACAGTATTACACATGTTTTTTGATTGGTTAGTTAAGCCTACTTTTGGGTCAGGGTGATACGTACATTTTGGGTACATGATAGTATAATTGAGTGGGAGCGCTAACATAAATATGGAGTCTATAACTTCTATAGGAACTTAGAAGTGAAACGATGATATCCTTCGAGCTTGGCGAAACAGAGATAAATGGTGAAGATCTCATTTCACTTCGCTGAAATATCATTTATACGAAGCTAAGTGTTTTAAGGATAAAACACATTGAACATGTAAAGGTAATTTAGTTCTTATTCAATGTAGATCATCTATTAGAGGGTCATTGATCAAATTAGGATTATAACGATGGATAATTAATAGCGTATCTATATCGTGGAACATATAGAGCGTTCTATATAACTGAGAGTGCAATTGCAAGTTCTAAGTGTGGATTCAATAAGCAATTAATAAGTTAGGGAATTTACTTGGTAAATTCGGTTCGACTTATTGGAAGCTCGGTTATACAGGCCCATGGTCCCCATACTAGTTGAGACCGTACTGCTTGTAAGACTCAGTTAATTGATTTTAATTAATCAATTATAATTCTAAAGTTAGACTATGTCTACTTTATGAATTTTCACTATGCAAGGGCGAAATTGTAAAGAAAAGAGATTCTAGGTTAATTTATAAATTAAGAGACTTTATATGTAAAGCCCGCTTAGTTAATTTGTAAATTAGCAGTTGTTTATGATTAATTATGAAATTATTTATAGCTATTTAAATAATTTATTATACTGTTATTTACGTTATTCAGTAGCTTGCATATTTTGTAATTCCGGTGCCCGGTATTTTGGAACTCGGCGTTTGGCTCAGTAGAAATCACAACTTAGTATGTTATTAGTTTGGGACGGGTTTTAGACATTGGGAATGTCGGGAATGGTCGGGAATTTAGAATTTCCCAAAAATACCCCTTTAGTATGATTTATGTGATTTTATGGTGGAGGGGCAAAATGGTCTTTTTGCCCCATTAATGTTTTGTCTCTTAGTGGCTTTTTATTTGAAAATTAATTATTTATTTTATTTATTTGTTGGCTGAAATGAAATGTGTATTAAGTGACTTTTACTCCATTTCCTTCATTTTGCAAAACAAAACCCAACACTTAGAAAAAATTTAGAAAAACTCTCTTTCTTTCCTCCCTATTTCGGCTGTGCATGTGGGTGCAAAGGGGTGGATTTTGCTTTGATTTTCTAGTGGATTCTCATTCAAAGCTAAGCATTCTTCAAGCTAGGTTAGCTCCTTTTGTTTTCTCTTGAATTTGATTGAAATTTTGATGAAAATATGATGATTCTTGCATGATTTTTAGTTGCTGTTACTGCTGTCATTTTGTGTTAATTTATGTGGTTTAAAGCATGTTAATTGAAGTTAAAATGAGCTGTGTTGAAGCATGTTAGATAGGTTATGCTAAGCTTAAAGTTTTCAACGTAAAAATATGTGATTTTTGAGAGAAAAGGTTATATTTGGTTGCTGTGATGTTGAGGATGTTTGCTTGAGTTTCCAGAGGCTTATTTATGCATGATTTAGTAGATTCTAGCTTGTTTGAATGCATGATTGTGGGAATTGCTCAAGTTTGAGTTTAGAACTCAAAGCTTGAGCTTTAATGGTGATTTTTGCATCTGTGAATTCTGGGTTAGTTTGATGCCTAGGTTTTGTTATTTGGGGTATTTAGAGCAGGTCTGGAAGGTTTGGATTGATTTGGGTAAGAATTGATCAAGTTTGGAATTTTTGAAAAATTCCTGCGAGGAACCGGAATTCCGGTTGTGCAACCGGAATTCCGGATGGGTGTCCAGTAATTCCCAGAACCGGAATTCCGGTTGGGCAACCGGTCTACCGGTTGGGGAATTTTCTGAACCCGCGTTTTTCCTCGTTTTTATGTTTTTAGGGGTATTGCCATGCTTTTTATCGATAGGGAAACTTTTAGTTCCTAGTTTAAGTCCCCGGGAAGTGATTAAGCGTGTCACTTATAGCGTTGTGATTTTTATGGTTTAGGAGCCGATGTCCGCCACTCAGCTTCAGTTCCAGTCAGGTTGACCGGCACACCTGAAATCGGAATCCAGGTAAGATTAGTATAACAGTATGCATATGTAGATTACATGTTTAGCGTGCATGTAGGAACCCTGCTAGATTACATTAGTTATGTATTTAGGCTTCGAACCATCCAACCCTGTCACGTCGGTACAGGCTGGAGTATGACCGACGGCGGAGTATGACCGGTTCGACCGATCAGGCTGACATTTGGTTGGTGGTTCCGTGCTATTGACCTATCCCGTCGGTACAGGCTGGAGTATGACCAGCAGCCGGAGTATGACTGGTTCCACCGATCAGGAGGATACTTGTCAATAGTACCGTCCCTATGAACGTTCAAAACTCAGTACCATGTTGGACATGGCAGTAGTGGCTCAGTACCATGTTGGACATGGCAGTAGCGGGACTCAGTATCGTGTTGGACACGACAGTTATATTTATGTATGAGTATTATTAAGCTTTTCTTACTGAGTCTGTCGACTCACAGTTTACGTTTATGTGTAGGTAAAGGCAAGGCTATAGCTGATGGACCGTGAGCGAGCTTATGAGATTGTACATGTCGGGGCGGTTAGGCCTGGAGCGTACGATCCTCGGGACAGCAAGGCTGATTTTGTAACTGGTTGTTAGACGACCTTTATTTTTATGTAACAGTTAAACAGTTAAACTTTTTGTAAATATTTTTATAATCGGGATCCCGAGTCTTTTGTAATACTGTTTTATAAGTTTAATTAAAAAGCAAAATTTTAATTAATCACGTTTTTCCATAAACCTCGTTGATTAGCAACGAGCTGCACAGTACGTTTAAAAATCACGTAATACGCCTAAGTTAGTTAGGGTGTTACAATTTGGTATCAGAGCCGCCAGGTTGTCTTCCGAAGATCGTCACGACATGTACAATCATCATCAGCAGTTAGCTCGGTTCACGGTTCAGTAAGCCTTTATTGCTTTAGTAGTTTATTTTATTCAGTTATGAAAAAGAAAAGCCTGTTAGGAAGCATGTTAGTAGCCTGATAGTAGAATAGGCGCATGTTTCGTTTCTAATTTCCAAATTAAGCGGCATTAGTAAGCTCGCCTTGAATACGACCTGATATGCCAACTCTTGGTTTCGCAGGCGGTTCTAATCAGATGGACGCCAGGCAGACTACCAGGAGTCAGGGCAACTCCGTGGGGTCGAATCAAGGACAGGGAGCTCAGTTTCCCCCACCTGCTAGGGGCCGAGGTAGAGGTCCCCAAGGCAGGGATCGTGGCCGGGGTGATGAGAACCCGCCACAGGCTGCCCAGGCTCCCCGGCTCGATCGGTGGAGTCCCGAATTGGGAGTTGCGGTTTGCGGAGATGCAAGCCCGGATCGAAGAACAAGACCTCGAGATTCAGAGGTTGAGACAGCAGGGTGCCCCTGCAGTTCCTGTGCCCGTAGTTCCAGTGGCACCTGCCCCTGCTGCCCTGGCCGAGATAGTGGTGGCGGCCCATAGATTGGAACCATTGTATGAGCGGTTCCGGAAGCAAGCACCTCCGGTATTCCTGGGAGGTCCGGATGTAATGAAAGCCGAGCAATGGCTGACGGTGATCACCAAGATACTGAATTTCATGGGTGTCACCGGTAACGACAGAGTGGTGTGCGCCACGTTTCAGTTCCAGGAGGACGCGCTGGTATGGTGGGACATGGTGTCTCAGATCCATGACGTCACCACCATGACCTGGGAAAGGTTCGAGGAACTCTTCAACGCAAAGTATTACAATGAGGCGGTCAGAAGCGCCAAGAGGAAAGAGTTCGTTCACCTGACCCAGGGGGAGAACATGAGCGTCACTGAGTATACTACTCAGTTTGATCGGTTGGCGAGGTTAGCCTCGAGAATTGTGCCGACCGATTTCAGCAAGAAGGAGAAGTATCTAGACGGGTTGAATCCCAAGATCAGGCATGATCTGATGATTACCACAGACGACAGCACCACCTATGCTCAGATGGTGGAGAAGGCACTGCGATCTGAGGGCGCAGTGGGGTGCATGTCAGAATCAGCGAGTACTCCGGTTAGTGGCGGGGCTCCTACCCCTCCTGCATCAGGCTATAGCAGGGGGAGTAGTGGTTCGGCCATTGATCAGAGGAAGAGGGCACCCACTGCTTCCGGTGGCTCGAGTCAGAACAAGAGGTTCCGGGGGAACCAGAACAGAGGGAGTCGTCCTGGTGGTACTGAGACCCGATTCTCCTATCCTGAGTGTCCTAGCTGCAAGAGGCACCATCGGGGTGAGTGCAAAGGTCAGGGATGCTTTCATTGTGGCATGCCCGGACACTTCAAGAGGGAATGTCCCCAGCTCCGACTAGAGGCACCGAGAGCTCTAGCGATACCCACTCCAGCCAGGGTGTTCGCTATCACGCAGGCTGATGCAGATGCCAGCCCATCAGTTGTCACAGGTCAGCTTTTTATTAACAACTCGCTATATTCAGTGCTGTTTGATTCTGGGGCTACACATTCTTATGTGGCGGCCAGAGTCTTTAGTAAATTGGGTAGACCCTATGATAGATATGAATCAGGGTTTGGAACCCTGTTACCTGGCGGAGAATTGGTTATCTCCAATAGGTGGATTAGGTCTATGCCGATCAGGATAGATGGTAGAGAGTTAAGCGCTGATCTGATAGAGATGAGTTTAGTCGAATTCGATACTATTTTAGGAATGGATTTCCTATCTAAATATTCGGCGAGCATTGATTGTAAAAGGAAGATGGTGGTCTTCCAACCGGAAAGTGAAGAACCGTTTGTATTTGTTGGTTCGGTTCAGGGATCTCGGATCTCGGTGATCTCGGCTATGTCAGCGAGAGAATTGTTGCACGGCGGTTGCTTAGGGTTTCTGGCCGTGGTGGTGGACACCACTCGGCCAGATACCATTCGGCCAGAGGACATCAGAGTGGTTCGGGAATTTTTGGATGTTTTTCCCGAAGATCTTCCAGGGTTACCACCTCAGCGGGAGATTGATTTTGTGATTGACTTGGCACCAGGGGTGGATCCGGTTTCCAAAGCCCCGTATAGGATGGCTCCAGCTGAACTTAAGGAATTAAAGATTCAGCTCCAAGGGTTGCTTGACATAGGGTTCATTCGGCCCAGTGTGTCACCCTGGGGAGCCCCAGTTTTGTTCGTCAAGAAGAAGGATGGATCTATGAGGATGTGCATCGACTACAGGGAGTTGAACAAGCTGACGGTGAAGAATAAATATCCATTACCTAGGATCGATGACTTGTTCGATCAGCTTCAGGGGAAGACGGTCTTTTCTAAGATTGATCTCCGTTCGGGTTATCATCAGTTGAGAATCCGAGAAGAGGACATTCCAAAGACAGCTTTCCGCACTAGGTATGGACATTACGAGTTTCTGGTTATGTCATTCGGACTAACCAATGCTCCTGCAAAGATTCATGGACACGATGAATAGAGTATTCAAGGATTTCCTCGATATCTGTGTGATTGTGTTTATCGACGACATCCTCGTGTACTCTCAATCAGAAGAGGAGCATGAGTTACATCTTCAAATGGTACTGCAACGACTTCGAGAACATAAGCTTTACGCCAAGTTCTAGAAATGTGAGTTCTGTTTGTCTCAGGTGTCCTTCCTAGGGCACATTGTGAGTAAGGATGGGATCAAGGTGGATCCCGGGAAGATTGAATCCGTCAGGGATTGGCCGAGACCGAAGACAGTGACAGAGATCAGAAGCTTCTTGGGATTAGCTGGGTACTACCGTAGGTTCGTGGAGGGGTTCTCCAAAATCTCAATGCCCCTAACCGAGCTTACAAAGAAACATTAGAGATTTATTTGGTCAGATAAATGCGAAGCTAGCTTTCAGGAGCTAAAGCAGAGGTTGATTACTGCTCCGGTGCTAGCTTTGCCTTCGGACAAGGAGAAGTTCGTAGTATACTGTGACGCATCCAAACAGGGTTTGGGGTGTGTATTGATGCAAGCCGATCGGGTCATCGCTTATGCCTCCCGTCAGTTAAAGGATTATGAACAGCGATACCCGACTCATGATCTAGAATTGGCCGCAGTGGTTTTTGCACTGAAGATTTGGCGCATTACCTTTATGGGGAGAAGTGTGAGATCTATACCGACCATAAAAGTCTCAAGTATTTCTTTACTCAGAAAGATTTGAACATGAGACAAAGGCGTTGGTTGGAACTAGTGAAGGACTACGATTGTGAGATCCTCTATCATCCCGGAAAAGCCAATGTAGTGGCCGATGCCCTGAGCAGAAAGGGTCCCGGGCAAGTAGCTAGTATGGTTCAAATCTCACCTCAGCTAGCAGAGGATATGGTTAGATCCAGCATTGAGTTTGTGGTAGGTCAGCTTCACAACTTAACGCTGCAATCTGATCTGTTGGAAAGAATAAAAGTCGCTCAGATGACAGATCCGGAGTTAGTGAAAATCCGAGATGAGGTATTGGCTGGTCAAGCCAAGGACTTTTCAGTGTCAGATAGTGGGATGCTTTTGTATAAAGCCAGAGTTTGTGTTCCGAACAGTGTGGAACTTAGAAATGAGATCTTTGAGGAGGCTCATTCTACCCCGTATTCTCTGCATCCCGGCACCACCAAGATGTACCAAGATTTGAAACCGTACTTCTGGTGGAGCGGTATGAAGAAGAATTTGGTAGAATTCGTATCGAGATGCCTCACTTGTCGGCGGATTAAGGCCGAACATCGGAGACCGGCGGGGTTGTTGCGGCCTCTAACCCTACCAGAATGGAAATGGGAGGATATTACGATGGATTTTGTGGTCGGGTTACCTAGGACCACGGGTTTATTTGATTCCATCTGGGTAGTGGTGGATCGATTTACGAAATCTGCTCATTTTCTGCCGGTTAGAACAACATTTACAGTGGATCAGTTGGCAGAGTTATATGTCAGATAGATAGTGAGACTTCACGGGGTACCGAAGTCTATAGTTTCGGACAGGGATCCGAAGTTTACCTCCAAATTTTGGCAAAGTTTGCAACGGGCAATGGGTACAAAGCTAAAATTCAGTACAGCATTCCATCCTCAGACAGATGGTCAGTCCGAAAGGACAATTCAGATATTGGAGGATATGTTGAGAGCCTGTGTTATGGACTTTGAAGGCTCATGGAGTAAATATCTACCGTTGATAGAATTTTCGTACAACAACAGTTATCAGAGTACGATAGGGATGGCTCCCTATGAACTGTTGTACGGTAGAAAGTGTAGATCCCCTATCCACTGGGATGAGACAGGGGAGAGGAAATACATAGGTCCGTAGTCGGTTCAGCGGACCAATGAGGCGATAGAGAAGATAAAAGCTAGAATGCTTGCCTCACAGAGCAGACAGAAGAGTTACGCAGATCCGAAACGCAGAGACGTTGAGTTCCAAGTAGGGGAACATGTGTTTTTACGAGTATCTCCGATGAAGGGGATTAAACGTTTCGGGAAAAGAGGCAAGTTATGCCCTAGATTTACAGGACCCTTCGAGATTCTCGAGAAGATAGGTCAAGTGGCATATCGGTTAGCATTGCCTCCAGCCTTATCAGCAGTTCACAACGTATTCCATGTCTCAATGTTGAGAAAATACGTTTCAGACCCCTCTCATATACTCAGTTATGAGAGTCTTCAGCTTCAGCCAGACATGACTTATGAGGAACAGCCAGTGCAGATCTTGGATAGAAAGGATAAAGTCCTTCGAAATAAGACCATAGCTTTGGTCAAGGTTCTCTGGAGAAACAGTAAGGTGGAAGAAGCGACCTGGGAGCTAGAGACAGATATGAGAGCTCAATATCCAGAGTTATTCAGGTTAGATTTCGGGGACGAAATCCTTTTAAGGGGGGGATAGTTGTAAAGCCCGCTTAGTTAATTTGGAAATTAGCAGTTGTTTATGATTAATTATGAAATTATTTATAGCTATTTAAATAATTTATTATACCGTTATTTACGTTATTCAGTAGCTTGCATATTTTGTAATTCCGGTGCCCGGTATTTTGGAACTCGGCGTTTGGCTCAGTAGAAATCACAACTTAGTATGTTATTAGTTTGGGACGGGTTTTAGACACTGGGAATGTCGGGAATGGCCGGGAATTTAGAATTTCCCAAAAATACCCCTTTAGTATGATTTATGTGATTTTATGGTGGAGGGGCAAAATGGTCTTTTTGCCCCATTAATGTTTTGTCTCTTAGTGGCTTTTTATTTAAAAATTAATTATTTATTTTATTTATTTGTTGGCTGAAATGAAATGTGTATTAAGTGACTTTTACTCCATTTCCTTCATTTTGCAAAACAAAACCCAACACTTAGAAAAAATTTAGAAAAACTCTCTCTTTCTTTCCTCCCTATTTCGGCTGTGCATGTGGGTGCAAAGGGGTGGATTTTGCTTTGATTTTCTAGTGGATTCTCATTCAAAGCTAAGCATTCTTCAAGCTAGGTTAGCTCCTTTTGTTTTCTCTTGAATTTGATTGAAATTTTGATGAAAATATGATGATTCTTGCATGATTTTTAGTTGCTGTTACTGCTGTCATTTTGTGTTAATTTATGTGGTTTAAAGCATGTTAATTGAAGTTAAAATGAGCTGTGTTGAAGCATGTTAGATAGGTTATGCTAAGCTTAAAGTTTTCAATGTAAAAATATGTGATTTTTGAGAGAAAAGGTTATATTTGGTTACTGTGATGTTGAGGATGTTTGCTTGAGTTTCCAGAGGCTTATTTATGCATGATTTAGTAGATTCTAGCTTGTTTGAATGCATGATTGTGGGAATTGCTCAAGTTTGAGTTTAGAACTCAAAGCTTGAGCTTTAATGGTGATTTTTGCATCTGTGAATTCTGGGTTAGTTTGATGCCTAGGTTTTGTTCTTTGGGGTATTTAGAGCAGGTCTGGAAGGTTTGGATTGATTTGGGTAAGAATTGATCAAGTTTGGAATTTTTGAAAAATTCCTGCGAGGAACCGGTCCGGTTGTGCAACCGGAATTCCGGATGGGTGTCCAGTAATTCCCAGAACCGGAATTCCGGTTGGGCAACCGGTCTACCGGTTGGGGAATTTTCTGAACCCGCGTTTTTCCTCGTTTTTATGTTTTTAGGGGTATTGCCATGCTTTTTATCGATAGGGAAACTTTTAGTTCCTAGTTTAAGTCCCCGGGAAGTGATTAAGCGTGTCACTTATAGCGTTGTGATTTTTATGGTTTAGGAGCCAGTAATCCGCCACTCAGCTTCAGTTCCAGTCAGGTTGATCGGCACACCTGAAATCGGAATCCAGGTAAGATTAGTATAACAGTATGCATATGTAGATTACATGTTTAGCGTGCATGTAGGAAGCCTTCTAGATTACATTAGTTATGTATTTAGGCTTCGAACCATCCAACCCTGTCACGTCGGTACAGGCTGGAGTATGACCAGCAGCCGGAGTTTGACCGGTTCGACCGATCAGGCTGACATTTGGTTGTTGGTTCCGTGCTATTGACCTATCCCGTCGGTACAGGCTGGAGTATGACCAGCAGCCGTAGTATGACCAGTTCGACCGATCAGGAGGATACTTGTCAATAGTACCGTCCCTATGAACGTTCAAAACTCAGTACCATGTTGGACATGGCAGTAGTGGCTCAGTACCATGTTGGACATGGCAGTAGCGGGACTCAGTATCGTGTTGGACACGGCAGTTAGATTTATGTATGAGTATTATTATGCTTTTCTTACTGAGTCTGTCGACTCACAGTTTACGTTTATGTGTAGGTAAAGGCAAGGTTATAGCTGATGGACCGTGAGCGAGCTTATGAGATTGTACATGTCGGGGCGGTTAGGCCTGGAGCGTACGATCCTCGGGACAGCAAGGCTGATTTTGTAACTGGTTGTTAGACGACCTTTATTTTTATGTAACAGTTAAACAGTTAAACTTTTTGTAAATATTTTTATAATCGGGATCCCGAGTCTTTTGTAATACTGTTTTATAAGTTTAATTAAAAAGCAAAATTTTAATTAATCACGTTTTTCCATAAACCTCGTTGATTAGCAACGAGCTGCACAGTACGTTTAAAAATCACGTAATACGCCTAAGTTAGTTAGGGTGTTACATTATATGTCTAAATTAATAAATATATTAAATGACAATATTATTTAATAATTAATTTTCAGATATTAAATAATTAAAATTGGCATTTAAATGGTTGAATTGGAAAATTGGTGTTTTTGAGAAAATGACATGCAGAAATGACAAAATGGCAAAATTGCAAAGTGAGGCTCATTATCTATATCATGGCTGGCCACTATGCAAGTATTTTACCATTTACATTTTCATTATTTTAATGCCATACAATTCTAACCTAAACCTAGATGGCTTTCTATAAATAGAAAGTGATGGCTTCAGGAAAGTAAGATCATGCATCTTATTCTTTTTTAGAGAAAAACCTGAGCCTCCTATTCTATTCATAGCTGCCACACTTCTTCTCTTTTCTTCTCTTCAATTTCAAAATACCCTAGTGATAGAGTAGTGCCCACACACATCAAGTGGTATCTGAATCATAGCGTGGAAGATTGTGTAGAATCCAATCAAGAAGGAGAATCAGCATCAAAGGAAGGAGAGAACGAGATCCAGGTTGAGATCTTGGTGATGCTCTGCTACAGAGAGGAATCAAGTGCTAGAGATCCGAACGGAAGGAGTCATTATATTCCGCTGCACCCAATGTAAGGTTTTTCTAAACTTTATATGTGCTTATTTCATTGTTTTAGAATTCATATTAGGATGTTAATGAAACATACATGGTAGTAAATTTAGATCCTGGTAAAATATATTTCCAACACTGAGATCCTCTTGTGGCATCTGGAAAATATATGGGAGGAGACTGTGAGGGATGCCTGAATACGTAATGTAATTGAGGCGACTGTTAAGGGCTAGCAGACATGTTGGGAGAATTTTGTTGATGTTTTTGAAAGAACGGACATAATAGGAGACATATTTTGTGGTTGTTGAAAAACATGTTGTTGTGGCATTGACATTGAACGTAGGGTTGAAGCAGACGCACTACCTTGTCATTGTGATAGTAAAAATTTTTGTAAAAAGTTTTCAAATCGTGGGTCATATAGGGAAGGGTCACTAAAGTTGCCAGATTGATCAATCTTATCACACATTTTTAACATAAACTCAGCAAAGACTCCCATATCTTCGGGATTAATGGATGGAGAAGGGCCTTGTGATTGAACTCGACTTTGAGTGCTAGAGCTTGTTGCCGATTTGTCTTTCAATTTGTAACCCACTCCTCTTTCATAGTTCGACTGGTTCCCAAGAACTCTATTTATAGCTTGAAATTGCTTGTATTTGCTAGAAGATCCATAGCAAGAATCATTTTCTATTCCTATCATGTTCGCAACCTCTTCATTCATTTTTTCTTGATCAAATAAAATGTTAGAAACACAATATTACCTTCATTCATTCATTTTAAAAATATTATAAAACAAAAATTTAAAACTTACATATAGTTCTCGGCATGTCTCGCTAACCCAAGCGTCTGTTCCTTATTTAATGTGGCTTTTTTTCCAAGCATAAATTGCATAGTCTTCAGGGACATTCTATTCAAAAGTAGGGTTAGTTTGTGTAATGTGTAAAAAAAATTACTAATAGAAAGTGAATAATTTTACTTACAAATTCATTACGAGTTGATGCCATCGACTTTGTGCCTTGTGTGGACGTATACTTCATTTCCTTTTTATTTTTGTTTTTTTGATTAGATCGCGCAATAAAATTTGGGCTCAGAAATAATTCGTACAATTTGCTTCCAGAATAATGTACAACATTGATAACACTTTTCAAATCATTTGGATCCCCAGAATAATGTTCTAAAAAGTGATTATGCGTGATATTCTTTCTCTCAGAATACCTTCTCTTCATCTCATGGTAGAGAGTTTGCATAACCTTTTCAGGCTCTGCATGACCATCAACATCGTACAAAAACTACACACAAATAGTACTTGTTAAAGAATTTTGTATTCATTAAAATTAAAAATCTACAACATTAAACTTGTTAATTTATTTTACCTTCATTTTTTGTACATGTTGGTCTTTAAAGTGTTGAGGTACATCTTTAAAATTCAAGTAGTGTCATGGCAACAAGATTGTGACTTCAACACCCCGTTGACGTAGAAAAGCTTGGTTCTCCGTGCTAACCACTTTTCCTGTCACTTCATCAAGTGTTAGTGGTAATGGTTTTCATGCATCTCGCCTTCGTTGTTCAACATTAAGGTTAGCAGCAAGGCCACATCCCTTCCTTGGCGGTGGAGCTGACTCACATGTCGACGGTACCCTACTAGGGTCTAGTGGAACCATACCACCACCGTCTCCACCGTGATAAGTTGATACATCAGCTGACATTACTTTTTTTAAAAAAAAACATAATATTTGTTAGTAATAGTGACAATAATTTAAAATCAATAATATAACTGGAGCTGTTAACAAAACAGTGGCCCAGACTTTAAGTACACCAAGCTATTAACAAAATAGGGGCCTAGACGTCATTGTCCCCACTTCTTTTTGTTCATGTTGTAAAGTTTGGGCATACCTCTCCCGAGCATTGCCTGAATCTCCAGCTATATGTGGGGCCCCGATGATGACTTGTAAATGCCCATCCACTGGTGGAGGCAGTAACAGGTCTTGGTTATAGTCTACTTGGGCGGCCCTTTCATTCTGGTCGTCCTTGACATACTTTTGCACATGCGGGTTATTTTTTGCACATCTCCTCGTACCCCCTTGCGAATCCATTTGCATTTCAAAATACTTGAGATGCGATAAGGGGTCTTGTTTTCCTGGGTACATCTTGGAGGTCAGCATTTTAAACATGAGGGCTAGCTCTAGAACATTGATCTCAGGAATAAATGGCAATCTACGTGCTGGGTCCAACTCGAGATCATTGAGCTTTTGGCCGGCCAAGCCTTGGAACATATTTTTCAATTCATCCAATTTTGTTTGCACAGATGGATGACCTTGTTCGGCCTCTTGGCCGATCAGTGCCACGTCAGGATCTCTTTGAGCTGGATCTTGGATGCGGATACCGGGGTGAGTGGACAATTGAACATATTGTTCGTCCGAACCCCTTTTTCTATTCAGATCATCCCTGAGATCATGAGTTGTTCCCAGTCTGTTGAATACTGAAACACCAGGTTATCTCAGTGACTGGTTGGTTTGGCCAAAACCGCTAGTCTGGGCAGAGTTATTGGGTATAACCCAACCTAATGAATTGTGAGATAAGGTCTAGCTGCCTACCACTTCGCCCGTAGGTGGAACCTGTGACCGGGGATTGGACGACTGGCCATTCAGAGTTTGGGTAGTATGCCCAGCAGGAATTTCTTTCGAGTCACCTAGTGGGATGCTGGAGGCAGGTTGCTAATTAGAAACTTGGTAGGCTCTTTGTATCAGTACGGTGGCCTGTCTTGTTTGGCCGTCCATGGCTGCTTATTCAGCCTTCAACGTTTCTAACTCTCTATCCCTCCATTCAGCGAACTGACGCCTTTGCTCTTCGAACGCAAGGTTCACTTCAGCACAGAGCTCTTCCTGATCATGATGCAAGGTATTGGTATGACCTTGCATGAGGCCAAGAGCATTATGGAGGTTCAGGATTTCACTGTCATCTCCTATGGTCCTCTAGACATTTGTTGGTGAAGGGACTCCAGTATTGGGAGTACCCAGGTTGGCTGCTGAACTGGTGTTTCCAGTCTCTTGCACACCCGGTGTGATCCCAGCCAGAGGAGATGTCACACCTTTACCCACAGTAGGTGGTTGAGTGTTTTCTTGCTCAAGATTGGTGACTGGTGGGACCCTTGCATTCCTTAGACTCTGCAGTGTAGGATCTGCCACTAGTGGATCCACTTGATCGACCATGCCTCTGCGACTTTGCAACGCCATCTTGTGTGTTTGATTAAACTTAAAGCAAAGAGAAAACATGGATTATTGCTCTCAATGAAAGCACCAAAATGTTGACCTTGCTTTTAGCCAACGACAATGAGTCAAATAATAAGCGATAGGAAGTATAATTAAGATAAAAGATGAAGTAATGAATAGTAAAGAACACAAGATTTTAAAGAGATTCGACCCCGTTAGTTTGGTAATAGCCTACTCCCCTTGGATTGTATTAACTCAAGAACAAAGAATACAATGTTTCCTCTCTTAAAGCTCTCACAATGAAATCTCAGAGTATGCACTCTTAGATCTCTCTGAAGAAATTCTTTCGACCCCCATACCCGTGAGAATGGATCACTATTTATAGGGCTAAATGATTGAGGGAAGGTTTCACTTTTGCTTATAATGTCTATAATTGGTAATAACACACATTACAAATTTAGAATACATAGATTGTGGGATTTGGACAGCTTGCCATATTACTCTGATACGATCCCTGGATTATAGGGATTGCTTTCTTGCTTCACGATGCCAATCTTGGAATCGCTAAGTGTTGATACGCTGCTCGTACTGTCTATCCTTACCCTGCTCGGTCGGGAAGACTCTATCTGTGCAGGTGCATGCTAAGCTTAGTTCGGAACATTTCTCTAGCCAGGTGTAAGAAATAGGGTCCATGTGTCACCAGTATATGCTTCCACGTCATAGTGCAAAAAATTGGATAACAACTACAAGAATGAAGTTGGATGCTGCGAAAGGTAGATGGGTCGATGAACTACCTCAAGTACTTTGGGCTCATAGAACAACTGAGAAAACAGCAACATGGCATACTCCATTCTTGCTAGCATTTGGCTCGGAGGCAATGCTACCAATAAAAGTCAATATTGCGACCCATAGATGAGATTTGTATAATCAAGAAGAAAACAAAGAACTACTGAAATTGTCCTTGAATTTACTTGAGGAAAAACGTATTGAGTCACAAATCACTAGTGCAGCATACCAACACCGAGTGACTAGATACTTCAACAAGAAAGTGAAGAAGAGGCTCTTCAACATCAGTGACTTGGTGCTAAGGCGAGTATTTGCAAATACGAGAGATGCATCTGTAGGAGTATTTAACCCAAACAGGGAGGGTCCTTATGCGATCGAGGCAATAGTAGGAACCGGGGTTTACAAATAAGCTCGGCTTAACGACCCGCTAATAAAGAACCACTGGAACGTGGAGCATTTGCGACCTTACTACCAGTAAACTGATGTTGTAATCTGTATTTCTAATGTCGTATTTTGAACTTCAATTATTGATAAAGCTGAATAATTTTTTAAGTAATTACAAAGTTTTATTCTTCAAAATTACCTGAGGGGAATATATATGTGTGTGAATGATTAATTGAAATTTATCTGGAAATACATGATATATTGGAAACCCACTACACTAATGTTTTTTTAAAATTTTAAAAGTTTTTTCAAATAATTGATTAAAGAATCTTTCTCGTAAGAAAGGAAAGTCAAAAGTAGCAGTTGTAAATGAGATTTAACTCATAAAAAAAATTAAGCTACATGCAAAGTTGAATAAGTAACTGTTGGATTTTATGCCCTAAATAAAACTTATTTCATATAATCAGATTTACTTATTAATAAAGATCAGAAATAACATTTTATGTTGCATGGTTTACATGATTTATTTCATGATTATATGTATATAATGTATGAATTCTTTTTAAGTCCAGAACATATGAGTTTGTTAAAGATTATAGTGTTGTCAGCATAGTGGAATATAATCTTTATTATATGTTCAAAAGTTTATTCCCTGATTTGTCAGAACACTGGATTTAGACTGACATGGTATAATCAACGATAGGTATTCTTACACCTTGGAAAAGTGTTATGTCCTTTCCAGGACATTGGCAAAGTTTACCAGTATCGGATGTATGGAGTATACATCAGAAGGGACCGATATTGAACTTTGATTAGATATATTAAAACTTACTGTAATATCTATTCAATTCAATATCACCTGTTGATCCTAGATCAAATGATCTTAATCCTGATATGGTTAGGTTCAATCTCAGGAGTGTTATCCGTGTTCTTTGATTTGTTAGTTAAGCCTACTTTTGGGTCAGGGTGATACGTACATTTTGGGAACACGGTAGTACAATTGAGTGGGAGCACTAACATAAATATGGAATCTATCGCTTCTATCTGGCAAATAGAAGTAAAGGATGATTTCCTTCGAGCTTAACCAAACGAAAATAAATGGTGGAGATGTCATTTCACTTAGTTGAAATATCATTTATACAGGGTTAAGTGTTTTAAGGATAAAATACATTGTAGGGTGTTACGGTAATTTAATCCCTTTACAGTGTAAATCATCTATATAGAGGATCATTGATCACATTAGGGTTATAACAATGGATAACTAATGACGTGTCTATATCATGGAACATATAGAGCGTTCTATATGACTGAGAGTGCAATTCCAAGTTCTAAGTGTGGATTCAATGAGGAATTAATAAGTTATGGAATTTACTTGGTAAATTCGGTTCGACTTATTGGAAGCTCGGTTATACAGGCCCATGGTCCCCATACTAGTTGAGACCGTACTGCTTGTAAGACTTAGTTAATTGATTTTAATTAATCATTATAATTCTAAAAGTTAGACTATGTCTACTTTATGAATTCTTAGAGTTTTAAGGATGAAATCGTAAAGAAAAGGGTTTCTAGGTTTAATTATTAATTGAGAGACTTTGCATGTCTAATTAATAATTATTTTAAATGACAATATTATTTAATAATCTATTTTAGTTATTAAATAATTAGTTTTGGCATTTAAATGGTTAGAATTGGAAAAATGGCATTTTTGGAGAAATAGAAATAAAATTGAGGAAACTGCAAAATCCGAGTGAGGCCCATGAAACTTCATGGCCGACCACTCCCTTTGATTTTCCCAATTATTATTTTCAATTTTAATTGCCATGTAATTGCTAATCAAAGCCTATAAAAGATAGGAAAGTGGTGGATCACACTAAATAAGGCAGTTAATCAATTAGACAGTAAAAGAGGAAACTGTTTATTTGGAAAGTTGTGCTCTCCCTTTTCCCTATATAAAGCAACCCTTGGTCTCTTCTCTTGTATGCTTAAGACCACGAAATTAAGAGAGAAAATTTTGAAATCCTTGTGAGATGAGTAGTGCCCACACACACATCAAGTGGTACCTCAATCATAGTATGTAAGACTATGGAAAATCTACATCAAAGAAGGAGAAAAGAAGATCCAGGTTCAGATCTTGGTGATGCTCTGCTACAGAAAAGAATCAAGGGCTAGAGATCTGAACGGAAGGAGTCATATTATTCCGCTGCACCCACTGTAAGGTTTTCTAACTTTATATGTGTTTATTTTCATTGTTTTAGAATTCATATTAGGTTGTTAATCCAACATACATTATAGTAAATAGATCCTGGTAAAATAATTCCAACAGTAACCGCTCGCATTTCATAGGAAAGTATTAAACGAGACACTAAGGTGCCTTGAGAAAATACTTAAACCTAAAGTATGAATAGAAGGCCTAATTATTCATACAAGCAATAAAAAATGTTCAAGATAATTCGTAAAATGAATTATGTAAAAGTATATATAAGTTTGTTTATTACACGTTATTACTGTTTATGTGAAGCAGAATTAATAAACTACTCGCAAATTGAAAGTGTTGACTTTGCTTTTAGCCAACGACAATGACTCAATTTTATAAGCGATAAACGATATGTCGTAACAAATATATAATAAAGCAATAATAAGAAACAAGAATTTTATAGAGATTCAGCCCCGAGCAGTCCGGTAATAGCCTAATCCTCGTTATTTGTATTGACTTAAGAACAAGGAAGAAGATTCCTTTTCTTATAGCTCTTACAACAGTATCTCTAAATATATAATTCTTAGATAACAATATAGTCTTAGCTTAGTTGCGCATCGACTTTCAATCTCTCGGTCCCTTTGCCCAGTGAACATGTATCACTATTTATAAGGCTGCGAAACTTGAGGAGGAAGAGTTTCCTCTCTCGTTACAATGCGCATAAACAGAAAGATCGTGGGATCAATGCTGAATGCAAGGATCGTGGGATTGAGGCTGAGTACACTGATAGTGGGATTGTGTGTATGCCGTATCCATGTAAATTGATCTCTGAGTTATAGGGATTGAGCTGATGACTCATGATGCGAAAGCTGAATTCGCTAAGTGTTGATTGCTCTGCACGAATCGCTGAATATCTTACTCAGGACATGCCAGCGAGGCATCCTGCTCGGCCTATCTTCCCAAGCAGATGTTCCAAGTGGACTCAACGTGTCACCATTCTCGTGATGCCACATCAGAGTGCAAAATTTGGGATAACATTCGCCCCCCAAGTTTGTACGGGACCTGTGAGGTTGCGTGTAGACTTCTTCCGAGATGGTTCTGCCTATGGATGGGGACACGTGTCGAGCGTCACCGTTCGAGACTCGATGTGAAGCTTACTGGACGTCCCTTCAGTTTTCGGCTAATAAATGCTCTGACAATTAATATTTCGAAATCTGATTTTCTCTCTCCATGGCTGATAGTTGCACTCAATTACTTTTGATTTCCCATATTCGTTTTTGAGGCGGGAAGCTAAGGCGTCTGAGGTTTCTTTGAGATAGTTACCTCTTTTCGTGACATGCCTATAAATACCCATAACATTGGCACATAAACTCATTTCATCACCCTTCTTTGCTAAGTAAGCTCCAGAGCGAAAAGAAAGTTTTCTGGCTTCAAAGTCGCCGAAGTGCCTTCATACAACTACTGGTTGGATTGACGTTGCTCGAACACAGATACTCGAATCTTGAGTAAGTTTCTGATTTCCTTTATGCTTATCGTTGCATGTTTACATTTCGAATGCAACTTTTACTGTGCTGTAGAAAAATGCTTAGGAAACCCTAGGGTTAGAAACTTCTACGATTCTTCTTTATCACGTCTTCATGTGGGTTTACAGCCATAGAGCTTGTCTCTGAACTGCATTGCGTCCACCTTTCATCTTGCTTATTCTAAGCTTCATGAACTTTTTTTTTGCCCTAACTCGAGAAAATTTTTTGACTTCTTGAGTTTTGACTTTTCTTTAGACGTAGCCGTTCTTTAATCGTTTGAGTACTTCCTGGTCGGCATATTTTCTTGTTTATCATTTGATATTCCGACCAACACTCATCTCGTGTGTTGTCTTTTGTAGATGAACTCAGGTGAGTCTTTGGAACTCGGACATCAGATCGACCAGGATTTGCTTCAACTTCTGCACGAAGATCACCCTTGTCTTCGTTGTAGTCCTCCTTCTAGCGAAGGACATTCTTCTGACCTTGTACACAGCCATAGGATGATGGCTCGTACAAAGAAAACTACGCGTCTGGCTGACGATACTGATGCTCAAGTGGCTCGGCTTGCCACTCTGCCCAGCGCCGAACAGGATTCAGCCGTCTCGATGGAGGAGGATTGTGAGGGGGATGCTAAAGTCAAAGAGGTTGAGGAGCTGGATGATGTGCGTTCCAAATGTCCTTCCGAGGTGGAGGGAGATGAAGAGGTTGAACCCCCAAATTACGGGGAGTACAACGAGGCTGGGCAGCCATTCCATGCTGACGGAGACGTCCTGATCGAGGGCGTTGACTACGTCAGTGAGGAGCTTACTGCGACGGTTCCTCATAGGAGGCAGGGTGCCTTGGGCGCCAGGTGGGTAAGTCCTCGATCCAAGATTACAGAGGCGCGCCTTCGAACTCTTGACCAGGACGGGTACCTAGGCGAGCTGGACTGCTACATTCCGGCCAACACTAATCGTGCCACAAACCGTACAAGGGGATATGCCCCTGGTTGGGGGTGTTGGAAATTATTTTACCAGGATCTTAGATCTACTCACAAGTATGTTGATTAACACCCTAAATATGAACTTCTAAAACGATTATGAAATAAACACATATAAAGTATTAGAAACCTTACATTGGGTGCAGCGGAATATTATGACTCCTTCCGTTCAGATATCTAGCCCTTGATTCCTTTCTGTAGCAGAGCATTATCAATATCTGAACCTGGATCTCTTTCTCTCCTTCTTTAGTGCTGAAACTTCTTCTTGTTGAATGTCTTTCTTCACGATCTTCCTCACTAGTGTCTTCCAAGTCATAAGAAGGTGAGTTCCTAGAAACTCTCCCACTACGACAAGGTACCGTGAATTATGTCTAAGAAAACTAAATGATATTGATCTCTTCGGTTGTGACAATACAACAGAGATAGTGGGATCATCATATGTCAAATAAGATGATAGAACACTTTTGGAATCAAGAAATAAATATCTCCTTTATTTGCTACTTTATTTTCAGACTTAGTCATTTTCTTAGAAAAGTAGTATTTGTTTAAACAAACACTTTCTTATATATGGACTATGGGATGGTCCACCCCTAATCACTTAGAATAGCTAACAAACATGCAAACCATGATTAACAGTTCTAGCTTTTCTTAAGATTTTGATTAGGTCATCCATGAATCTAGTAATGATTTACATTAAGTATACAACCATTACATCATTCTGAAATTATATTACCATAGAAAGACTTAGGCAACGATTAGTAACTAATCATCAATATGCAAATCGAAATTTCTGGGGAGGTAAGTTTGGATATAATTCAAAAATAAATTTAATGATCTTTGAACTTCATATCTATTAAGTATTTCTCCACCCCTATCAGTTCGCAAGATCTTTAACCACTTACCTTAATGGTTTTAACCATTGCTAGAAATGAATGAAATTTTTCAAACATTTCAAATTTCTTTTCATAAGGTTTAATCTAGAGTTATCGTTTTAAGAATAAAACGAAAAACTCATATCCACCCCTGAATGTGCATCCATCTGCGAATGAGATGAACTTACTTTCAGTGGATATAGGCATATTAACTCTTTGCAGAGATTGATTTTTTCAAAACAACTATGAACAATATACAAATGCCATAGATTAAAAATGTGTGGTTGTGTCTTTTGATGACTTAGGTTTAGTTACATCAAAGAGTTATTAGAATAGTGCAAGTGGAACCTGCTCACAGAATACTAAACTCATATTCCATATAGTTTGAATCCATTAATAGAAGATGGATATTAAACACTTGTGAAAGTGAAACTGTATTATTTTAAAAAAAATTATTTGGAATCTAAAATTTAAAGTCAAAGATTGAAATTTATACCAAATATAATGAGTAATTCTTTCTTGGACCACCACTACTAATTTAAACTCTAAGTCTGATTTGCCATACAAGTAGGAGATTTCTAAGATTGAGGATTTATATCATTTTGGGATAGAATTTCGGGAATATAATCAAAAGTGTCGTTTAATTTCTTAAAAGAAAATAGAATGACATTAAATGATATATAGACCATTCATCCAATGATATGTTATAGAGCTAATTCGAAATGAATAAGCAAAGGGGAATTAGGATAATTTCGTTTATAAATAAGAATCCAACGATGCTTCGATTAGCGAGAGTCAAAGTAATCTTATTTACACAATCTTCTTGTTTCATATTGTAAAAATACTAGTCTAAGGTGTCATCAATTGATGAACAGCTAGATGTTGCATATACAATATTTATCTTTCGAGATCTAACACTATTATGTATGTCTAATGGTGAAAATCCACTAGGGATTTATCTCATTAGATAAACAAACCAAGTTAGACCAACAATGAAGATTCGAAATTAAACTACAACTTAATAACAGAAAATAACATGGTTCAATATAAATTCATACACAATTCAGAAATTATTAAACATATAGCAAGTAGGAATGGCAAGTGAAAATACTAAAACATACAATCCTAAATAATTTCTAAGGTTTCCAACAAACTGATACAGTGTCCCGGTAGGCGAGAGTCAAAGTATCATTCATTGAATAGAGTTGTCAGCTCATCTAAAATGCAAACCATTATAGTAACCTTTTATTCGATCAAAATAAGAATCCAATGTTGTCCCGGTAGGCGAGAGTCAAGGTTATTCTCATTTTATGAGCTTCCACCATTGTTTCATGTTTTATAAGTTTATCTCTAAGTAGTCACCGTAGGGGAGAGTGTAATAGAGACGAAAACTTGCAAAACACTTATCAAATGAGATCTTACGGTGTTAAATGCGTTCAACGAATAACCACCCATAAGGGGGACGAAGTCTAGCGTCTCGAGGTTATATTGAAAACATTTAACTATTGTAAGACCAACAATGGAGATCGAATGTCCTAATAATAATAAAGCTCATTCTTTAAAATGTATTTTCATTATTATTTATAATAAAATATATTCATTAAATATCGAATTTAGAATTAAAATTCTAAATTAGAATTTAATTTAATATTTATAAAATTAAACTTAGATGGTGATTAAAATAAGTTGAATTATTTCCATCTCAGTAGTAATTTTGATATATAAATATTAAGAAAATTATTTAAGTGGTATTAATTTAAATTAATTTGCAACTCAAAATAAATTTTCATGAGAATATATTTATTGTATTTTGAAAAAGAAAGTATAAAAACTTTATCTTTTTTGAAATACTTAAATAATAATTACTTAGAAAAATACTTCAAGCAAAAATATTACCTATCTAGATTTTCCTTTGACTAATTAATTCAATTTCTAATAATATACTTTAATTCATTTATTTTAAATTAATCAATAACTGAAAAAATCATTGATTTAAGTTGGTCCAAGAATTAATTAAAATAAATAATTAATTTACAACTTAATCTATTTTTCAAGATAAATTCAAAATCATCTTGCATTATGAAATGCAATTTCGAAAATTGATTAATAAAATAAAGAAAAAATATATTTTGAAAATTATTTAAATTTAGTTGAAAAAATAAATTTCAACTAAAAATAATTTTCTATTTAATTAAGTGTCATGAAAAAGAAATATGTAAGTATCATGATGAAAATCAACTTAGATATTTAGTTTTCAATTTAATTAAATGTATTAAATTAAAGAAATAAATTATTAAGTGTAGAGAATGCTTAATTATTAATCTCTAGTTGTAACCACAAAATTTGAATTTAACTAAACATCAAAAATTAAGTTGTAATTTAAGTTGTATTAGAAAAAATCTAGAACTTAAATATTTTTCAAATTTAAATTTAACTAAATATCAAAAATTAAGTTGTAACCACTTAATTTGAAAATATTCCATTTTAAGTTAATATTCGAAAAAATATCAACTTAAAAAATATATAAAGAATCTTAATAACCAAATCCTAAAATTCCTCAACTTAATTTTAAAATTTTAAATCCAAAAGATATTCAGATTCAAGTTAAAGTTATAGATAACTAAATATCAACGTAAATAGGAATATTTAATGAAAAATTTAAATTAAGCTTCAGAAAGAATCTAGGTGGTTATAATTCTATATTTAATTAAATACAAGAAAATACATATAGTTTAGCTTAGAATAAAATTCTTTAAACTATGATTTGCTTAAATTAATTTCAAAGTAAATGAAATTAATTATGTTGCTAATCAATTTTATTAGGTTAAACTAATTTAATTAACCTAGTACAGTTATTCAAATTAGGCAAATGGGCCTTCACAATTGGGGTGGTTTATGTGAGGGGGGGCTGGGTTCAGTATGTCGTACCGACTACTATGGCTTCCAACTCTCACACAAGGTCCAAAAGAGAGGAATTTAACCTTAAAATGAACAACTATTATTAATTGAATAGGCCCAAAATCTAAATGGGCCTAAACAAAATCTATCAAAAACTATGATATTTTATTTAGCAACAACAACCTATATGCATCTATAATAAAATTAAACATATAGGCTCACACAGGCACACAATTTGGATGGATCCTATCATGTTGCCAGGTCATACACAGATGAAAGAAGATTGTGAAAATTACCTATTACAAATTATTTACTTGACCAAGGGAGCCATGAGTTAAAATCAGATCATTGGATTTGTCAACAAGTTAACCATGGCTATTTGGAATCAAGCAATAATAGGTTTTAAAAACTTACAAACAAGCTAAAACACATACTCCTGCAACAAGGTTAGCTGGTTTGTTGGATGTAGGATTTATTTAATTTTAAATAATTAAATTTCCAAAAAATAATTAAATAAAATAAAAAAAAAATTATTTTCCAAAAAAATATTAAAATAATAAAATTATATATTTTCGAAATTAATAAAATAATATTTAAAATTAAACCTACAATTTTGAAAAATTAGGTTTCAACTAACCTAAATATCATTTCAAAATTTGCTAACTACTTTTCAAAAATGAAATGTTATTTTATAAATAAAAATAAAATAAAAAATGAAAAAAAGATAAATAACTATCTTTTCCAGATCTTATAATTTAATTTAAATAAATAAAATAACAAAATTTAAAAGTTAGCAAAATATCTTACATCTATTTAAAATATCATGATTATAGTTATCTTATTTTAAATTTAAATAAGGTCAAATTATTTAAAAAATATTTAATTTTAAAAAAAAATTTAATATCTGACCTTAAATTTAAAAATAAGATAAGATATAATCAAATTTAAAAATAAGATAGATAATTAAGCAAAAAGATAGATATTTACTATTTTCAAATTCAAATTACACTAATATCATGAATTAAATTAAAAAAAAAATATTAATTAATTTAATTATGATATTTAGAATTGAAATAGGAATAGTAAATGTCTAAATACAAAACTACAAAAAAAATCGGAAGTTAAATCCATGAAAAAGCATGAAAAATCGATGAAAAACGAAAAAATTGCGAGCTGTACGGACAGTATGCATTGCATACTGTCCATGGGCGCGAATGGGTGCAACATGATTTTTGCGCGCGCGTGGTGCAGTGACACCACCCCGATATTTTTGAAACTTCAAAAAATCATAACTAATTCAAATTAAATCGAAATTGAATTCTGTAAAAAAGTAAATTGCTTAATTTTTTCCATAATATCCAATAAAAATAATTTCAGAAACGGAATTTCAATTATTTTTCACGAAAATTCAAAAACATCAATCAATCATCAAACAACACTCAAAACAACATGATACCATCCAAAATACAAACAAATCGTTTTAAGTCCAAATTTCTTGCAAGCAAATCAATTACCATGGCTCTGAGGCCAGTTGGAAATTATTTTACCAAGATCTTAGATCTACTCACAAGTATGTTGATTAACATCCTAAATATGAACTTCTAAAACGATTATGAAATAAACACATATAAAGTATTAGAAACCTTACATTGGGTGCAGCGGAATATTATGACTCCTTCCGTTCAGATATCTAGCCCTTGATTCCTTTCTGTAGCAGAGCATTATCAATATCTGAACCTGGATCTCTTTCTCTCCTTCTTTAGTGCTGAAATTCCTTCTTGTTGAATGTCTTTCTTCACGATCTTCCTCACTATGATTGAAGTATCACTTGCTGTGTGTGGGCACTACTCTAATACTAAGTATTTCGAAATTTCAAGCAAGAAGAAAGAGGAGAAGGTGGCGGCTAGGAATAGAGAGAGAAGGCTCAGGTTTTTCTCTGAAGGAAAAAGTAGAAAGTTAAGTGTAAATTTCCTGAAGCCTTCACTATCTATTTATAGCATTCCACTAGGGTTAGGTTTGAATTATTTGGCATTAAAATAATGAAAATATCAGATGTAAAACCCTACAAAAGTGGCCGGCCCTAGGCAATGTGGAATTGGGCCTCACTTTTTGCAATTTTGCAGTTTTATCATTTCTACATCTCATTTTCTCAAAAACGCCAATTTTCAAATTCAACCATTTAAATGCCAATTCTAACTATTTAATAACTATAAATAATTATGAAATAATATTGTCATTTATCATATTTATTAATTGAACCATACAAAGTATCATAATTAACAAATATGCCCCTAAAACTCTTTCTTTACAATCTCGGCCTTACTTAGTGAAAAATTCACAAATAGACATAGTCTAATTTGAGAATTATAATTGATTAATCAAAACCAATTATATGAGTCTTACAAGCAATATTATCTCAACTAGTGGGGGGACCATGGGTGTATATAATCGAGCTTCCAATAAGCAGATCAAGAATTTATAACCTAAATTCACTTACTTATTAATTCTTCGTTGAATCCACGCATAGAACTTAGAATTGCACTCTCAGTATATAGAATGCTCTATATGTTCCACCATATAGACACATCATGTAAAGCCCGCTTAGTTAATTTGGAAATTAGCAGTTGTTTATGATTAATTATGAAATTATTTATAGCTATTTAAATAATTTATTATACTGTTATTTACGTTATTCAGTAGCTTGCATATTTTGTAATTCCGGATGGGTGTCCAGTAATTCCCAGAACCGGAATTCCGGTTGGCCAACCGGTCTACCGGTTGGGGAATTTTCTGAACCCGTGTTTTTCCTCGTTTTTATGTTTTAAGGGGTATTGCCGTGCTTTTTATCGATAGGGAAACTTTTAGTTCCTAGTTTTAGTCCCCGGGAAGTGATTTAGCGTGTCACTTATAGCGTTGTGATTTTTATGGTTTAGGAGCCAGTAATCCGCCACTCAGCTACAGTTCCAGTCAGGTTGACCGGGACACCTGAATTCGGAATCCAGGTAAGATTAGTATAACAGTATGCATATGTAGATTACATGTTTAGCGTGCATGTAGGAAGCCTGCTAGATTACATTAGTTATGTATATAGGCTTCGAACCATCCAACCCTGTCACGTCGGTACGAGTGGAGTATGACCGAGCGGCGGAGTATGACCGGTTCGACCGATCAGTGACATTTGGTTGGTGGTTCGGTGCTATTGACCTATCCCGTCGGTACGGTGGAGTATGACCCGACGGCGGAGTATGACCGGTTCGACCGATCAGGAGGATACTTGTCAATAGTACCGTCCCTATGAACGTTCAAAACTCAGTACCATGTTGGACATGGCAGTAGTGGCTCAGTACCATGTTGGACATGGCAGTAGCGGGACTCAGTATTGTGTTGGACACGGCAGTTAGAATTATGTATGAGTATTATTATGCTTTTCTTACTGAGTCTGTCGACTCATAGTTTACGTTTATGTGTAGGTAAAGGCAACGCTATAGCTGATGGACCGTGAGCGAGCTTATGAGGTTGTACATGTCGGGGCGGTTAGGCCTGGAGCGTACGATCCTTGGGACAGCAAGGCTGAAATTTTGTAACTGGTCGTTAGACGACTTTTAATTTTATGTAACAGTTAAACAGTTAAATCTTTTGTAAATGGTTTTATAATCGGGATCCCGAGTCTTTTGTAATATTGTTTTATAAGTTTAATTAAAAAGCAAAATTTTAATTAATCACGTTTTTCCATAAACCTCGTTGATTAGCAACGAGCTGCACAGTACGTTTAAAAATCACGTAATACACCTAAGGTAGTTAGGGTGTTACAATTTGGTATCAGAGCCGCCAGGTTGTCTTCCGAAGATCGTCACGACATGTACAATCATCATCAGCAGTTAGCTCGGTTCACGGTTCAGTAAGCCTTTGTTGCTTTAGTAGTTTATTTCATTCAGTTATGAAAAAGAAAAGCCTGTTAGGAAGCATGTTAGTAGCCTGATAGTAGAATAGGCGCATGTTTCGTTTTTAATTTCCAAATTAAGCGGCATTAGTAAGCTCTCCTTGAATACGACCTGATATGCCAACTCTTGGTTTCGCAGGCGGTTCTAATCAGATGGACGCCAGGCGGACTACCAGGAGTCAGGGCAACTCCGTAGGGTCGAATCAAGGTCAGGGAGCTCAGTTTCCCCCACCTGCTAGGGGCCGTGGTAGAGGTCCTCGAGGCAGGGCTCGTGGCCGGGGTGATGAGAACCTGCCACAGGCTGCCCAGGCTCCCCCAGCCGATCAGGGAGCCCCGAATTGGGAGTTGCGGTTTGCGGAGATGCAAGCCCGGATCGAAGAACAAGACCTCGAGATTCAGAGGTTGAGACAGCAGGGTGCTCCTGCAGTTCCAGTGCCCGTAGTTCCAGTGGCACCTGCTGCCCAGGCCGAGATAGTGGTGGCGGCCCATAGATTGGAACCTCTGTATGAGCGGTTCCGGAAGCAAGCACCTCCGGTTTTCCTGGGAGGTCCGGATGTAATGAAAGCCGAGCAATGGCTGACGGTGATCACCAAGATTCTGAATTTCATGGGTGTCACCGGTAACGACAGAGTGGTGTGCGCCACATTTCAGTTCCAGGAGGACGCTTTGGTCTGGTGGGACATGGTGTCTCAGATCCATGACGTCACCACCATGACCTGGGAAAGGTTCCAGGAACTCTTCAATGCAAAGTACTACAACGAGGGGGTCAGAAGCGCCAAGAGGAAAGAGTTCGCTCACCTGACCCAGCGTGAGAACATGAGCGTCACTGAGTATACTACTCAGTTCGATCGGTTGGCGAGGTTAGCCTCGGGAATTGTGTCGACCGACTTCAGCAAGAAGGAGAAGTACCTGGACGGGTTGAATCCCAAGATCAGGCATGATCTGATGATTACCACAGACGACAGCACCACCTATGCTCAGTTGGTGGAGAAGGCACTGCGAGCTGAGGGCGCAGTAGGGTGTATGTCAGAATCAGCCAGTACTCCGGTGAGTGGCGGAGCTCCTACCCCTCCTGCATCAGGCTTTAGCAGGGGGAGTAGTGGTTCGGCCATTGATCAGAGGAATAGAGCACCCACTGCTTCCGGTGGCTCGAGTCAGAACAAGAGGTTCTGGGGGAACCACAACAGAGGGAGTCGTCCAGGTGGTACTGAAACCCGATTCTCCTATCCCGAGTGCCCTAGCTGCAAGAGGCACCATCGGGGCGAGTGCAAAGGTCAGGGATGCTTTCATTGTGGCATGCCCGGACACTTCAAGAGGGAATGTCCCCAGCTCCGACTAGAGGCACCGAGAGCTCCAGCGATACCCACTCCAGCCAGGGTGTTCGCTATCACGCAGGCTGATGCAGATGCCAGCCCATCAGTTGTCACAGGTCAGCTTTTTATTAACAACTCGTTATATTCAGTGCTGTTTAATTCTGGGGCTACACATTCCTATGTGGCGGCCAGAGTCTTTAGTAAATTGGGTAGACCCTATGATAGATATGAATCAGGGTTTGGAACCCTGTTACCTGGCGGAGAATTGGTTATCTCCAATAGGTGGATTAGGTCTATGCCGATCAGGATAGATGGTAGAGAGTTAAGCGCTGATCTGATAGAGATGAGTTTAGTCGAATTCGATATTATTTTAGGAATGGATTTCCTATCTAAATATTCGGCGAGCATTGATTGTAAAAGGAAGATGGTGGTCTTCCAACGGGAAAGTGAAGAACCGTTTGTATTTGTTGGTTCAGTTCAGGGATCTCGGATCCCGGTGATCTCGGCTATGTCAGCGAGAGAATTGTTGCACGGCGGTTGCTTAGGGTTTCTGGCCGTGGTGGTGGACACCACTCGGCCAGATACCATTCGGCCAGAGGACATCAGAGTGGTTCGGGAATTTTTGGATGTTTTTCCCGAAGATCTTCCAGGGTTACCACCTCAGCGGGAGATTGATTTTGTGATTGACTTGGCACCAGGGGTGGAACCGGTTTCCAAAGCCCCGTATAGGATGGCTCCAGCTGAACTTAAGGAATTAAAGATTCAGCTCCAAGGGTTGCTTGACATAGGGTTCATTCGGCCCAGTGTGTCACCCTGGGGAGCCCCGGTTTTGTTCGTCAAGAAGAAAGATGGATCTATGAGGATGTGCATCGACTACAGGGAGTTGAACAAGCTGACAGTGAAGAATAAATATCCATTACCTAGGATCGATGACTTGTTCGATCAGCTTCAGGGGAAGACGGTCTTTTCTAAGATTGATCTCCGTTCGGGTTATCATCAGTTGAGAATCCGAGAGGAGGACATTCCAAAGACGGCTTTCCGCACTAGGTATGGACATTACGAGTTTCTGGTTATGTCATTCGGACTAACCAATGCTCCTGCAGCATTCATGGACCTGATGAATAGAGTATTCAAGGATTTCCTCGATATCTGTGTGATTGTGTTTATCGATGACATCCTCGTGTACTCTCAATCAGAAGAGGAGCATGAGTTACATCTTCAGATGGTACTGCAACGGCTTCGAGAACATAAGCTCTACGCCAAGTTCAAGAAATGTGAGTTTTGGCTATCTCAGGTGTCCTTCCTAGGGCACATTGTGAGTAAAGATGGGATCAAGGTGGATCCCGGGAAGATTGAATCCGTCAGGGATTGGCCGAGACCGAAGACAGTGACAGAGATCAGAAGCTTCTTGGGTTTAGCTGGGTACTACCGTAGGTTCGTGGAAGGGTTCTCCAAAATTTCAATGCCCCTAACCGAGCTTACAAAGAAGAATCAGCGGTTCATCTGGTCAGATAAATGTGAAGCTAGTTTTCAGGAGCTGAAACAGAGGTTGATTACCGCTCCAGTGCTAGCTTTGCCTTCGGACAAGGAGAAGTTCATAGTTTATTGTGACGCATCCAAACAGGGTTTGGGGTGTGTGTTAATGCAAGCCGACCGGGTTATCGCTTATGCCTCCCGTCAATTAAAGGATTATGAACAGCGATACCCGACTCATGATTTAGAATTGGCCGCAGTGGTTTTTGCACTGAAGATTTGGCGGCATTACCTTTACGGGGAGAAGTGTGAGATCTATACCGACCATAAAAGTCTCAAGTATTTCTTTACTCAGAAAGATTTGAACATGAGACAAAGGCGTTGGTTGGAATTAGTGAAGGATTACGATTGTGAGATCCTCTATCATCCCGGAAAAGCAAATGTAGTGGCAGATGCCCTGAGCAGAAAGGGTCCCGGGCAAGTAGCTAGTATGGTTCAGATCTCACCCCAGCTAGCCGAGGATATGGTTAGATCCAGCATTGAGTTTGTGATAGGTCAGCTTCACAACTTGACGCTGCAATCTGATTTGTGGGAAAGAATAAAAGTTGCTCAGATGACAGATCCGGAGTTAGTGAAGATCCGAGATGAGGTGTTGGCTGGTCAAGCCAAGGACTTTTCAGTGTCAGACAGTGGGATGCTTTTGTATAAAGCCAGGGTTTGTGTTCCGAGCAGTGTGGAACTTAGGAATGAGATCTTTGAGGAGGCTCATTCTACCCCATATTCTCTGCATCCCGGCACCACTAAGATGTACCAAGATTTGAAACCGTACTTCTGGTGGAGCGGTATGAAGAAGAATTTGGTAGAATTCGTATCGAGATGCCTCACTTGTCAACAGATTAAGGCTGAACATCAGAGACCAGCAGGGTTGTTACAGCCTCTAACCCTACCAGAATGGAAATGGGAAGATATCACGATGGATTTTGTGGTCGGGTTACCTAGGACCACGGGTTTGTATGATTCCATCTGGGTAGTGGTGGACCGATTTACGAAATCTGCTCATTTTCTGCCGGTTAGAACAACATTTTCAGTGGATCAGTTGGCAGAATTGTATGTCAGAGAAATAGTGAGACTTCACGGGGTACCGAAGTCTATAGTTTCGGACAGGGATCCGAAGTTCACCTCCAAATTTTGGCAAAGTTTGCAACGGGCAATGGGTACAAAGCTAAAATTCAGTACAGCATTCCATCCTCAGACAGATGGTCAGTCCGAAAGGACAATTCAGATATTGGAGGATATGTTGAGAGCCTGTGTTATGGACTTTGAAGGCTCATGGAGTAAATATCTACCGTTGATAGAATTTTCCTACAACAACAGTTATCAGAGTACGATAGGGATGGCTCCCTATGAACTGTTGTACGGTAGAAAGTGTAGATCCCCTATCCACTAGGATGAGACAGGGGAGAGGAAATACACAGGTCCGTAGTCGGTTCGGCGGACCAATGAGGCGATAGAGAAGATAAAAGCTAGAATGCTTGCCTCACGGAAGCGGACGTAAGAGTTACGCAGATCCGAAACGCAGAGACGTTGAGTTCCAAGTAGGGGAACATGTGTTTTTACGAGTATCTCCGATGAAGGGGATTAAACGTTACGGGAAAAGAGGCAAGTTATGCCCTAGATTTACGGGACCTTTCGAGATTCTCGAGAAGATAGGTCAAGTGGCATATCGGTTAGCATTGCCTCCAGCCTTATCAGCAGTTCACAACGTATTCCACGTCTCAATGTTGAGAAAATACGTTTCAGACCCCTCTCATATACTCAGTTATGAGAGTCTTCAGCTTCAGCCAGACATGACTTATGAGGAACAACCAGTGCAGATCCTGGATAGAAAGGATAAAGTCCTTGGAAATAAGACCATAGCTTTGGTCAAGGTTCTCTGGAGAAACAGTAAGGTGGAAGAAGCCACCTGGGAGCTAGAGGAAGATATGAGAGCTCAATATCCAGAGTTATTCAGGTTAGATTTCGAGGACGAAATCCTTTTAAGGGGGGGATAGTTGTAAATCCCGCTTAGTTAATTTGGAAATTAGCAGTTGTTTATGATTAATTATGAAATTATTTATAGCTATTTAAATAATTTATTATACTGTTATTTACGTTATTCAGTAGCTTGCATATTTTGTAATTCCGGATGGGTGTCCAGTAATTCCCAGAACCGGAATTCCGGTTGGGGAATTTTCTGAACCCGTGTTTTTCCTCGTTTTTATGTTTTAAGGGGTATTGCCGTGCTTTTTATCGATCAGGAAACTTTTAGTTCCTAGTTTTAGTCCCCGGGAAGTGATTTAGCGGGTCACTTATAGCGTTGTGATTTTTATTGTTTAGGAGCCAGTAATCCGCCACTCAGCTACAGTTCCAGTCAGGTTGACTGGCACACCTGAATTCGGAATCCAGGTAAGATTAGTATAACAGTATGCATATGTAGATTACATGTTTAGCGTGCATGTAGGAAGCCTGCTAGATTACATTAGTTATGTATATAGGCTTCGAACCATCCAACCCTGTCACGTCGGTACGAGTGGAGTATGACCAGCGGCGGAGTATGACCGGTTCGACCGATCAGTGACATTTGGTTGGTGGTTCGGTGCTATTGACCTATCCGTCGGTACAGCCTGGAGTATGACCGGCGGCGGAGTATGACCGGTTCGACCGATCAGGAGGATACTTGTCAATAGTACCGTCCCTATGAACGTTCAAAACTCAGTACCATGTTGGACATGGCAGTAGTGGCTCAGTACCATGTTGGACATGGCAGTAGCGGGACTCAGTATCGTCTTGGACACGGCAGTTAGAATTATGTATGAGTATTATTATGCTTTTCTTACTGAGTCTGTCGACTCATAGTTTACGTTTATGTGTAGGTAAAGGCAACGCTATAGCTGATGGACCGTGAGCGAGCTTATGAGGTTGTACATGTCGGGGCGGTTAGGCCTGGAGCGTACGATCCTCGGGACAGCAAGGCTGAAATTTTGTAACTGGTCGTTAGACGACTTTTAATTTTATGTAACAGTTAAACAGTTAAATCTTTTGTAAATGGTTTTATAATCGGGATCCCGAGTCTTTTGTAATATTGTTTTATAAGTTTAATTAAAAAGCAAAATTTTAATTAATCACGTTTTTCCATAAACCTCGTTGATTAGCAACGAGCTGCACAGTACGTTTAAAAATCACGTAATACGCCTAAGGTAGTTAGGGTGTTACACATCATTAGTTATCCATTGTTATAATCCTAATTTGATCAATGATCCTCTATATGAATGATCTACACTGTAAAGGGATTGGATTACCGTTACACCCTACAATGTATTTTATCCTTAAAACACTTAACCCCGTATAAATGATATTTCAGCTTATGTGAAATGAGTACTCCACCATTTATTTTCGTTTGGTCCAGCTCGAAGGAGATCATCCTTTACTTACTTTTCGCCAGATAGAAGCTATAGATTCCATGTTTATGTTAGCGCTCCCACTCAATTGCACTATCATGTTCCCAAAATGTACGTATCACTGTGACCCAAAAGTAGGCTTAACTAACAAATCAAAGAACACGAATAGCCTCTTGAGATTGAGCCTAATCATAACAGGATTAAGATCATTTGATCTAGGATCAACTAGGCAATATTGACTTGAATAGATATTACGGTAAGTTTAATAAATCTAAGTCAAAGTTCAATATCGGTCCCTTCCGATGCATACTCCATGCATCCAACCTGAGCTTTACTTTAACCAATGCTCTGGAAAGAACATAGCATTTCTCCAAATGCAAGTAAACTCTGTTGTAGATTATCATATCAGTAAAACCCTGTGTCTGATAAATCTAGGAAAATTTATTCACATAGTCATGTTTACTTTCCAAAGTGCTGACAACACAATAAATAGGATCAAGTATGTGAAAAGGGTTTCAGATGGATTCATACATTATGTACATATAATCATGAAATAAATCATGTGAACCATGCAACATTAAATGTTATTTCTTATCTATATTAATAAGTAAATCTAATTATATTAAAATGAGTTTTATTTAGGGCATAAAACCCAACAGGGGGCCCATGGTCAGCAAGGAGCGCTGATGCCCTTGCACAAGTACTTCAAGGATGTGGCAGACTTCTTTGGTCTCTGCCCGGCCCAAATCACTCCTAAGGGCATTAAGTATTTGTCTGCCCTCTTCGTCCTCTACGCTTCTGATAACTCTATGAAAATAGAGTTATTTATATCTTTTTGGGCATTAAATTTGTTTTGTTCTCAAGTATTTTTAGTTTATTTTAGTGACTTTTATTTGGTTTTATTTAGTTTTGCATAAATATTATTTTTAGTATTTTTAGATTAATTTTTAATTAATTTTGTAATATTTTATCAATTTTATTTAGTTTCCCATTTTTATAAATGTTAATCTCAATGTTGTGTATTTTTGTAAAATGTTTAAATGCATATCTTAGATTTATCACATGGATCAAAGTTATGGAGCTAAAATTTCATCAAAGTGTCATTGAAATCACTAAAGCCTAAATTAATTGATAATTATTTATAGTGGGCTAATAATTAAAATATTGAGCTTTTAATTCATCAATTTATCCAAGTGTTACAAAGAAAAGAAAAGATAATTTTTTTTTTTTTTAAAAAAAGATGGGCTGATTATTTTGTTTCTTTTGTAGTTGGGCCTTAACAATCATCACTCAAGGAAGGAGAGAAGTGGGCCACGTGGATAAGGTGGTGTGAAAACCTATTTCTTAAATATATGCATATATGAGATTTTAAGGAGGTGTGAAACATTTTGACAAGAAGCAGGAGGCGGCTGACAGTGAAGAAAAGAAGAAAAATGAAGAAAAAGAAGAAAAAAAAGAAAAGAGAGAGAGAGTTTTATTTAGGGTTTTAATTTTGAGATTGGCAAAAATCAAGAGGAAGAAGAAGAGCAATTTGGAGAAAAAACTTAGAGTCTTGTGACAAGCTCTAAATGGGTTTTATTTCTATCTTTCTTTTCTTTTAAATTTTGTAATTTTTGCACAATTCATTATGAGTTAATTTTTCTTTTGCTAGAATTATTTTGTTGATTTAAATTGTGATTTGGTATTTTGTTGCTATGTTTAGTGAATTGGTTTTGTTCATTCAAGAGTGTTTATTGTGCAATTGCTTACTTTTGCTTGATCACCATTAGTAAGTAGTAGCTAATCTTGATTTTGGAAAAAATAGGGTTAGTGGATTGTAAATGGCATAGGAATATGTTATTTACCTTGTATGACTTGAAGGAATTATGCTTAAATTGATATTCTTAAAATTAATTGGGCATAGGAATATGTTAATTAATTAGAGAATCAAATCATAAATACTTTGGAAAAAGGATTATGAGATTTTAAATTCTTAGTTGACATCATCAATTTACAACAATACTCATTAGCACCATTATATCCACTTTGCATTTTTAGGCCAATTTAATAATTCTAGCTTGTTTTCTTTTCATAGTTTGTGTTTGTTAATTTTTTACATATTCTCATCACTTTATGTTATTTTTGTTGAAACCAATTTGTGAGTAATTAGTTTTATAAATTAATTTCTAATTTTCAATCTCTTTGGAGACGATACTCGATTTATCACTTTATTACTTGTTACGATTGCGTATACTTGCGTACACAATTTTTCACAACAAGTTTTTGGCGCCGTTGCCGGGGATTGATTTAGTGAAATTTTATTTTTAGAACTTAATTACTATCAATTTGTTTTTTTTTTTTTTTAGTTTTTCATTTGTTTATTCTATTTTCCTTGTTCTATTTTACGCTTTGTTTGTCTTGTTTTGGTTTCTTTTGCAAGGTCTTGAGATGTCTCATCTACAAGTCCTTATGAATTTTGTTCAACATGACTTGGAGCCCTTGTATGAAGCATGGTGGAGATTCAAGGCATTTCTAGTGAGGTTTCCATATCATGGGTTGTCCAAAGAGTGTCAATTAGAAATCTTCCTAAATGGGTTGAATCCAAGCACACGAAAATGGGTAGAAAGAGGAGATGGTACCACCAATTTCTACGAATTATCAATCGATGAAGCCTATTGGATGTTGGAAGACATGGCGGAGTACAATGAGTGGTGTTGTAATTGTCCAAACAATGATCATGTTTGGGAGGACAACTACAATAATTTGGAGCCAAATTTTGACACTTACACTCAAGTACCAAATGATGAGAAATTGAAGGATTTTCAAGAGTTCAACATAGAAGAAGATCCTCATCAAATGGCTCAATCAAGCTCATTTTAGGTATTGATGATGGAGTTCATGGCGAAAAATGATGCCTTAATTCAAAGCCAAGCTTCATCCTTGAGGAAATTGGAGAATCAATTTGAGCTTTTGGTCAATGAGTTGCGTGATAAACCCCATGAAACTTTGGGTATTGATATGGAAAATTCAAGGGAGGAAGAAGAAAGTGAAAATATCATTTTGAGGAGTGGTGATGAGTTGGAGACACTTGGGGAAAATTTTAAGCAATTACAAGAGCTCACTTCAATCCAAAGTAGTGAAAAAAAAGATAAGGAAGCAAGCATTCCAAGTTGGTCAACATTTGTTGCTGCTCATAATGCTGTAGCATTATCACAACAAAACTGCCCAGTTTTTAAAAAAAATCAGCAAGAACATTTTTGCATTCCTGAAGTCAAAGAACTCATGGTAATAGAATATTATGTTTATGAAGATCCTCTTTTGCCACCACCTCCTCCTCCACCATTGGCATGGTACCTTGGCATCCATCATGTGCATCCATCAAATTCAAGTCAAGTTGAGCATTTTGCCTTTTCAATTCCATATCTCGCCAAGCTTGAGGGCGTTCATGACAAAGACCCATTTGTGAGGGCATATGCCACTCTCTATGGGCGGAAGCCGCTCTTTGATGAGTGCTTCTCAAAAAGTCAAGCCGACGACTTTAAATCAAGCGCTTCTTGGGAGGCAACCCAAGTTTTCTAAACTTTGTCTTTGTTTTGTTTTAAATTCAATAAATATGCAATGTTAAATGATTTTGACAAGTGCATTGTAGTTTTTTTTTTCTCTCTTTCTTTTCTCTTTCTCTCTTGTAGGTGCAAGTATAAAGTCAAATGGAATTGGGCGCACTTACGGAGGTTGACACTAGCGAGTTTGCACATCATTGAAAGGGGAGTTCTTCTTTAACTCTTCTTTATTAATTTTAAACTTGCTCACACATATTTGAGAATTTTGTGCATACAATGGTTTGGGAATCTAAATATTTTTTTTTTCTTTTCTTTTCTTTTGCTAGTTTGAAAAAAAAAATTGAGGCATATGTGCTTTGGTTTGGTGATTTTCCACATTCTAATACATGATTGATAGTGTGCATAGCTTGTTGAAAAATGTAAATATTGCTTGAGCTTGTAACTAATTCTTGTGCTAGTTTCATTTTGATTGAGATATGTCTAATTTTGAGCATAAATGCCTTGATCATTTAACTGTGTGTGATTTGGTAAAAGTTTGTGTAAATATATGATTTTGTGATCTCACAAGTCTTAGAATTTGTTTGATTCTCTCTTTAGGCGAAATCTTAGACGACACTTAACCAAAGACATGATTTAGGCCATTTTTGGACCGTTTGAGCCTTTTGAGCCAACCATAGTATTATTTCATCCCTAGTCACCCCCTTTGAGCATAATTGATCCCTTTATTTTTTTTTACCACATGTAAGCCTAGCCAAATACAAATATCTTTACCATATACCCATTGAGCACCTTATTATTCTAAGATATTTGTTAGTTGGGTCATGAAAGGGATGAGAGGAGTGTAATTTTGGTTGAGTGGTAATTGGGTGAGTGTTTTCATTGTACTACTTTATTATTCTCACCATTGGGGATAATGTTGAATTTTAAGTTGAGGGAGAGTTACCATATTTTGTGTATATTGCCATTATTATATTTGTATTGTTAGTTATTCAAAAAAAAAAAAAAGAATGAATGTTTAAAATTAAGTTTGGGGTGTGCCACCCCTTGAAAAAAAAAAGAAAGAGTGTTCAAACTTAAGTTTGGGGTGTGCCACCCCTTGAGAAAAAAAAAATGTGTTTAAAATTAAGTTTGGGGTGTGCCACCCCTTGCAAAAAAAAAAAAAAGAGCAGGATTTTTTTTTTTTTTTAGAAGCTTGAAGTCCCAGGTGTTATAGCATTGCTTCAGCGTTCTGGAGCAGAGACACAAAAAAAAATGCTATGCTAAGGCATTGTTATAACTCCTGGGAGCACGTTATTATGAAAAATTTTGGGGCAATAAATAATGGCAATATTAATACTCAAATTTTTTGTGGGATATTCTTTGAGGAAGTAAGTGTGAGGTCTCATTTTGGTCTTAGGAAAATTAAGGTGCTTTTAGGTGATTTGAGCCAAAAATAACTTCTCTTAACCTTAACCACCTTCACCTAAGCCTTACATTACAAGCTTGAAAAAGTCCTTTTGATCTTTGGTTTTGTGTTTGTCTACATTAGTGGAGACAGAGATGAAAAACAAACCTATGAGAATTTGTTACTTTAGAGATTTTGTGCTTAATTCATATTTACATAATAAATTGATCTAAATTGCAAGTAACATTTTGATAAAAGGCATTTCACACACACACTTGGAGTAATCAAAATTGGAATGAAACTTGTGCTTGAATTTTTCACAATCATTGGACAATCTTTTTATTTTTCTCAAAGCTATGTTCATTAATCAACCTTAAGCTTTAAGGAAATGTGGAGATCACCAATTTTAGTGTCATATTGCCTCTTGTTTTATTTTGTTTATTTTTCTTTTTGCTTGAGGACAAGCAAAGTTTTAAGTTTGGGGTGATTATTTTGTTTCTTTTGTAGTTGGGCCTTAACAATCATGAAATTGGAGAAAAATCAAGAGGAAATTTCATGATTATATCTACATTATGTACATATAATCATGAAATAAATCATGTGAACCATGCAACATTAAATGTTATTTCTTATCTATATTAATAAGTAAATCTAATTATATTGAAATGAGTTTTATTTAGGGCATAAAACCCAACAGGGGGCCCATGGTCAGCAAGGAGCGCTGATGCCCTTGCACAAGTACTTCAAGGATGTGGCAGACTTCTTTAGTCTCTGCCCGGCCCAAATCACTCCTAAGGGCATTAAGTATTTGTCTGCCCTCTTCGTCCTCTACGCTTCCAAAGGATGGGGTACTCCTTCTCCCCACGAGGTTGCCTGGTTCTTTGATTTGAAGTCCACCCCCAAACAAGGCAGGTCGGGGTACTTCTATTTTTCCTAGCCAGACTTCAAGTGGTTGACTGGCACGGGTGCCAAGGCCATCAGCAAAATAGGGCAGTTTTCTGATGAGTACTTCATGGTGAAGGATCCGAGTATTGCCCAGACTCGGTTTCAGCAGATTCTGACATATCACCATCCTTCCCTCACTCTTGCTCTTAGGGATAGAGCTCAAAAACTTGCGCGGTTGTCGGGGGAAGATAGGAATATTCTCCTAAGTCCGTGACGGGGAAGAAGAGGAAATCTGGTGCTGGCCGGCGTGAACGAGCTCATAAGGAGGATGAACTTATTCAACTTCAGCGCTAGGCTAAGTTGAAAGGAGGTTCCAGGGCCAAACAGTATGCTTAGGAGCCTTTGAATCTTGAAGATGAGGCCGAGGACCAGCAGGTGACTCTGCTGGAGAGGAAGAAGAAACTCCCAGCCTCGCCCAGGGCTGTTGAACATGCAATTCGCATAAGGGAGCCCATTTCACCTGTTCGGCCATCTCCCCCCTTTTCTGGAAAAGGGAAAGCCGTCATGTTTGAGATAAGATCGATGTCAAGTGATGATGGACTTCTGAGTCTTGTGCGGGCGATCACCTTGCATTTTACTTTCTTTTTTTCTTGAGCTTCTTGATTTTCATGCCTTGTGTTTTCTGATGGCTGTTTTCTAACCATACTATTTTTGTTCTGTGCAGACATGTCTCGGCAGATGATCGATGCTCTGAGGAAGAGGATGGGCGGAAGCTCTAGCGCCTCTCCTCCGGCCAAGAAGTCCAAGGGCGGTGAGGGGTCCTCTTCAAAGGAAAAGAGACCTTCCGGAGAGGTCACTGATCTTTTCAAGGAGTTGACTGCTGCAAACCCCTCTACCCCCAAGTATGCCAAGTCCAAGGAGTTTGGACCACCAACGGCTGGGTTTGAACTGGTCAGGAGTGATCCTGAGCGGGTGCAGGCACCAACTCCACCTTTGCCAGTGCTTCTAGAGGCTAAAAAGGGCAAGGAGATGCTGGCCCACTGTATGAACCGGCTAGTTCCTATGATCAGTGAGCAACTGGCTGGTGCTGACAAAGACTCGTCTTTGGATGTGTTGGTGGGCGAAATCTTTAAGGAGTTCACCACGGTAAGTCTTTTTTGATACTTCCCTTTAACTTTCCACACTTAACTCCATATGCTAAGTTTTTCCTCTGTGCAAGACCGCTGTCTGAAGTTGGCATACACTTACTCCCGGGCTAAGTCTGTTGCTTCCAAAAGCGCGGCTCTGTCTGACACCTTGAAGGCGGAGGCAGACTTGGACAAGAAGGAAGCTGAAGAAGCCAGGGCGGAAGCCAGAGCTGTTCGGTTGGAGTTGGGCGAGGCCAACAAGAAGCTGTTAGCTGCTGAGAAGAAGATCTCCGTGCTAACAAAGGATCTCGAGGCTGCTGACCATTTTGAGGAGACCATCGAGATCTAATCTACTGAGGTAAACAGTCTTCAGGATGAAAGGACTTCTCTGCAAGCAGTTCTTCTTCGGATGAAGGAGGAGAAGGATGCCAAGGAGGGGGAGCTTTCGACCGAGGTGGATAGGTTGAAGGAGAAGGTCAATGCCTTGGAGACAGCCGATCTCTAGCTCTTCTTTGATTTCTGGAAGGCTAATCCCCGGGCAAACTTTGACTACTTGGGCGACGCAAAGGACATGTATCTTGAGTACTGCGCGGCCCAAGTGGCTTATGGTGGGAACAAGGCGGCTGCTTCAACCTCCGGCCAAGCTACTTCAACCTTCGTTCAGGCTGCTGATGCTTCTCCTATTCAAATAACAGATCCTCCTGCTCCAGTTGGCTTAGAATAATCGAACCAAGAGCCTGGTACTCCAGCTGTTTAAACACTTCTTTTTATCTCTTTTTTTGATATATCTTATTCGGCCTTAGGGCCTTTTCTAAGACATCATGACTGGCCAAGTGATCTTTAAACTTGGAATTATTTTTCATTTTTTGGACAACGGGCTGACCGGGCAGCTTTTAATCCCAAGTTTACGTGCTTGTGTCATCCTTAATGAATTTCATTCTCTATTTATAATTGTCGTGCAATTCTGATTGTTTTATTTTTACCCAATGCTTTGTACAGGTATAGGTGCCCCCCAAGTGACCGAGCAGACGTATGACTCTTGGTCACTTGTCTTTCGCAAATATATTGCTTATGTGTTCGGTGTTTTGGGTTTGACCAAACCTTTTGTACGCACTTTAGGTAAATTATAATCATGTTGATTTTTCGACTCAATTGAATTTTGAAATACTATCTTTATTCATTTATTGATCGAAAGTGTATTTGTTACCGTAGTAACTTACATAAGAGCTATTTGATCTAATCTGATCTTTTAGCTTAACATGAAATAAAGCAAATTGTAGACATAAGAAATTGTACTTTAAAGTGGTCAGCCCGAGCTGAGTACTTTGTTTCTGAAACCTTTGCGCGTAGTCCGTCTATAAGGCCATTCACTTAGAAGCGAATGTTTATTTAGTACTGAAAATGGTCAACCCGACCTAAGTACTTTGTTTATGAAACCTTTGCACGTAGTCCGCCCAGAAGGCCATTCACTTAGAAGCGAATGTTCATTTAGTACTTAAAATGGTCAAGCCGACCTGGTACTTTATTGGTAGTATTTCCTTAAATGTTCTCCATTCAAGTATCGTGGAACTAGAATGAGTTGCATTATTTCTTCATACTTACCTAATTTGTATGCTCCGGAGTCGAGAACTTTGACCACTTGATATGGTCCTTCCCAATTAGGTCCTAGCACACCTGCCGTGCTATCTTTGGTGTTTAGGAATACCCTTCTCAGGACCATATCTCCCCCGAAGAATTTTCGAGCATTCACTTGTTTGTTTAAATATTGAGCTACTTTTTGTTGATGGGCTATCAACTTTAAGTTTGCAGTTGCTCGTTTTTCTTCGATTTCATCAAGTGATTTTGCAAGGAGTATGTGATTGGTACCTTGATCGTACGTCAATCTTCTGTGGGAAGGTGGCTAGAGTTCGACGGGCAGCATAGCTTCATAACTGTACGCCATTACAAATGGTTTCTGACCGGTTGCTGTTTTTTTTGTTGTACGGTATGACCATAGAACTTTAGGGAGTTCTTCTGGCCAATTTCCTTTGGCATCTTTGAGTTTCTTCTTTAGTGTATCCTTCAAGGTTTTGTTGGCTGCTTCAACTTGACCGTTTGCTTGAGGATGTGCCACTGCGAAGAAACTTTTGATGATACCATGGTTCACCCAGAAATCAGTGAAAGATTGGCTGTCGAACTGTTTGCCATTATCTGAGACTATTTTGTACGGTAGTCCAAACCGGCATATGATGTTCTTCACTATAAAGTCTTGAAATTTCTTTGATGTAATGGTGGCAAGTGGTTCGGCTTCAGTCCACTTAGTAAAGTAGTCGACTGCTACCACTACATACTGCACTCTGCCTTTACCTTTAGGTAACTGCCCGATTAGGTCAATTACCTAAATGGCAAAGGGCCACGCACTTTGCATCTATGTCAGCTCGTTGGGCAGAGCTCTTGGTATCTTTGAAAATCGCTGGCATTTGTCGAACTTCTTAACATAGGCTCTCGAATCTTCAATTATTGTTGGCCAAAAGTAGCCTTGCCTTAGAATTTTCTTGGATAATCTCTGTTTCGCGGCGTGATTTCCACAGAATCCGTCGTGAACTTCAAATAGGAGTCGTGCAGCTTCATCTTGTGTGACACATCTGAGTAATGGCATCGAGAATCCTTTTCTGTACATGAACCCTTCTACTATGATGTACCGTGCTGCCTTCCTTCTCATTTTCTGAGCTTCATTTCGGTTATTTGGGAGTTCCCCACAGTTGAGGTAGGCTGCTATTGGTGTCATCTAGTTTGGGGATGTGTCGATCATTTTGATTTCTTCCGTGCCAGTGATGCTAGGCTCTTCAAGGAACGGGATAGGAACCAAGTTTGCCTTGTCACTTACATTGCTGCTTGCCAATCGAGCTAATGCGTCTGCTGTTGTATTTTCCTCTCTTGGAATTTGTCTGAGACTGTAGCTTTTGAATTGTGCGAGCAGGTCGTGTATTTTGCTTAGATATGCTATCATCTTTCCTCCTCGAGCCTCGTATTCGTTGAATACATGATTTACCACCAGCTGTGAATCACTGCAGATTTCAATGTGTTCGGCCTTCATTTCCAGGGCTAGCTTAAGTCCAACGATTAGAGCCCCGTATTCACCTTCGTTGTTAGAGGCCTTGAATCCGAACTTGATCGTGGCATGTAGGTGTTGCCCCCCAGCTCCTCACCGTCGAGAGGTTTAGAAAGTACGGGAGGTTTTGCGAGCTGTGCCTTTAGATCTTGGAAAGCTCTTTCACATTCTTCTATCCACTCGAACATTTTGTTTCCTCGTAGGATGTTAAAGAATGGAACACATTTGTCTGTTGATTTTGACACGAATCTGCTGAGTGCAGCGATTCGACCAGTTAGGCTTTGCACCTCTTTGGTTTTTGTTGGCGAGTTCATATCCAGGAGGGCTTGAATTTTTTTTAGATTGGCTTCAATTCCTAGGGCATTGACGATGAAGCCTAGAAATTTTCCCGAGCTGACTCCAAAGGACCACTTTAGGCGATTTAGTTTCATGTTGTATTTCCTGAGGACTTTGAAACATTCGTCCAGGTCGTCTATGTGCCCCCCAGCCTTTCTGGATTTGACGAGCACGTCATCCACGTACACTTCCATATTTCGCCTAATCCGGTCTTTAAACATCTTGTTTACCAATCTTTGGTACGTAGCTCCAACATTTTTAGACCAAAAAGCATGACTTTGTAGCAGTAGAGAACCATGTCTGTTCGGAAACTTGTATATTCTTTGTCTGGCGGATGCATTTTTATTCGATTGTAGCCTGAATAAGCATCCATGAAGCTTAAAATTTCGTGCCCTGTTGTTGCATCTACTAGCTTATCGATCCTTGGAAGTGAAAAACAATCTTTAGGGCATGCTTTGTTGAGGTCTGTGAAAAAAATACAGACTCACCATTTCTTGTTCAGCTTGGGCATAAGTACAGGATTCGCAACCCAAGCTGGGTAAAAAGCTTCAATTATGAAGTTGTTGTTGCGCAGCTTTTCAACTTCATCTTTTAGGGCTACTGCTCGTTCTTTATCCAGCAGTCTTCGTTTTTGCTCAATTGGCCGGATGTTAGGATCGATATTTAGAACGTGTGAAATAATAGAAGGGTCGATTCCGACCATATCCACATGTGACAAGGCAAAAACATCTAGGTTTGCTCTCAGAAATTTTATCAACTCTGATTTAACTTCGAGTAACAAACCCTTTCCAATTTTTAGCTTTCTGGCCAGGATAGCTGGATCGATCTCGATCTCTTCTAATTCTTCCACAGGACCAACATTGTTGCTTGGGTCCCCAAGTCGAGGATCCACATCTTCATCATCGCCTTGGGAAGTTTCCTACTTGGGAATATTTTTTCCCTTGTTTGGGCTCTGGCTAGAGGATATTTCCTTCTTAGCCTTGGCCACTGCAAGGTTGTAACATTCCCAAGCAGACTGCTGGTTCCCTCTAAGACACCCTACCCCATTCTTTGTTGGGAACTTCAGGCACTAGTGAAATATTGATGTGACAGCTTTTAAGTCATACAGGGCTGGTCGGCCAAGCATTACGTTAAAGGCTGAAGGAACATCCAATATTAGGAACTATGCCATGATAGTTATGCTCGTCGGAGCTTGTCCAGCAGTGAGGGGTAGCTGGATTTGTCCTAGAGGTGCAACTCCTTGACCGGAGAAACCATAGACATCCTGGAGGCATGGAGTTAGATCCTTGCGTTGGAGCCCCATCTTCTCGTAAGTAGTCTTCAACAAAATGTTTGAAGCAACTCCATTATCGATCATGGTTCTAGCAACCATTTTATTTGCAATCTGGACTTCCACGACTAGCGGGTCGTTGTGCAGAAATCTAATCTTGACAGCATCTTCATCGTTGAAAGTTATGGTTGGCTCTCTTGCTCGTGGAACTTTGGGCTTCATCTTTCTTCCACGGCTAGGATGAGTTCTTCTTGCTCGTGCTGAGCTATCTGGCCATACCTCTCCCGAGCTTTGCCCGAATCTCCAACAATGTGCGGGCCTCCAATAATGATTTATAAGTGTCCATCTACGGGTGGAGGTAGCAGATCCTGGTTGTTTTGACCTTGGTTGGTCTTGACATACTTCTGTAGGTGCGTATTGTTTTTCTTTATTAGAAATTCAATTTCCCGCTTCAGATTGTAACATTCGTTGGTGTCATGGCCGTAGTCTCCATGGAACCGACAAAATTTTGTCATGTCACTTTTGTTGGTATCTTTCTTCATGGTCCCGGACTTCTTGTACGAGATTAACGACTGAGTTGCCGTATATACACTCTCTATATCTTCAGTTAGAATAGTGAATGCAGTGTGTTTGGCATGATCACAGGGAGTCTGTCCGGATTTATCGGTGAACTTTCCTTTCTTCCCACTTCCTTGCTTGTGGTTGTTGCTTGAACGCTTGCCACTTGAATTGTTGGAATATTTGAGAAGTTGGGCGGATGTTCCAGTGGAAGGGGCCTTCATCTTGCTCAGCTTTTGCTCACCTTCTGCTCGTCGAATGGCTTCTTCGAGCTTGATGAAGCCTTCGGCTCGGTCAAGGAAATCACACATTGAGTCTACCGACCCGTTCTTCCTTATATCCTACCAAAGTTTACCAAGGACTTCAATGTCGCCCCAGTACCGTGGATAACTTTCCATCCTCGGTTACCCGCGAAACTTTGGTCACTTCCATCATGAATCTGCTGATGTATCCCTGGAGTGGCTCGCCTGGTCGTTGCTTTACTTCGACCAAATCTCCCAAATGCAATGGGAGCTAACACAAGGAAGAGAATTGCGCACGGAATTCCGAAGAAAAGGTTTTCCATGAACTAAACTTTCCAAGAGCCAACTTGAAATACCATTGCTGTGTGGCTTCCGACAGAGTGGTGGGGAAGATTCTGCAGCATACATCCCCCCGTACTCCTTGTAAATCCATTTGCATCTCAAAGTACTTGAGATGGGAAAGAGGATCTTCTCTCCCAGTATACATCTTCCACGTTGCCATTTGGAACTTGTGAGGCAGTGGCAAAAGATTGATCTTTGGTGAGAAGGGAGTTCCGCGAGCTCGGTGAAACTCAAGATCATTGTTACGCTTTCCAGCGACGCCATGAAACATATTTTTCAATTCGTCAAGCTGAGCCTGTATGGCTTGGCTGACCTGCTTGGCATTCTGGTCGACTTGGATTACGTCAGCATCTTTCTGAGCGGTGATTTCAGTATGGGCTCTAGGCTGCACGATTGTTGTAGTATTCTGCTCGTCTGGTCCCCTTCTTCTATTTAGATCATTCCTTAGGTCATGGGTTGTTCCCAACCTATCAAACACAGAAGAGTCTTGTTGCCTTAATGATTGATTCGCTTGGTTGACAAGTTGAATAACGCCATTATTCTTGTTGGAGCGATCAGGTATGGATTCTCCTAATGAATTACCGGACAAGGTCTGCCCGCCTACCTCTTGGCCCACGAGCGGAACTCGTAACTGGGGATTGGGCGACTGACCATTAGTTGTCTGGGAAGTATTCATCTTCGGGTCATCTTCCGTTTCTCCCAGGGGAATGACATTCGGTGTTTGCTGACCTACAGTTTGATAGGCTCTTTGTTCGTCAAACGCGAGATTTACTGCAGCACGCAGTTCATCCTGATCATGATGCAGAGTGTTGCTATGACTCTACATGAGTCCGAGCGCGGCACAGAGATTTTGTAATTCAGTTGTGTCTCTGATGGTCGTCTAGGCGTTGGGTGCAGAACTGTTATTCCCAGTCTCTTGCACACCAGGCGCAGTTTCAGTAACAGGAGCTGTTTCTGTTGGGTTTTATGCCCTAAATAAAACCCCATTTCAATATAATCCAGATTATTCAATATCAAATAAGTAACAGAAGTATTTTTCATTCATTTGTGTATGTTTTGGTTCACCTTATCAATTGTTTGTCTATTTGATTTATAAATTCATTCAAACCCTTCTCACATACTTGATCATGTTTATTGTGTTGTCAACACAGTGGAAAGTAAACATGACTATGTGAATAAAGGATTCCTAGATTTATCAGAACACTGGGTTTTACTGATATGACAATCTACAACAGAGTTTACTTGCATTTGGAGAAATGCTATGTTCTTTCCAGAACATTGGTTAAAGTAAAGCTCGGGTTGGATGCATGGAGTATGCATTGGAATGGACCGATATTCAACTTTGAAATAGATTTATGAAACTTACCGTAATATCTATTCAATTCAATATCACTAAGTTGATCCTAGATCAAATGATCTAAATCTTGATATGGTTAGGTTCAATCTCAAGAGTATTATTCGTGTTCTTTGATTTGTTAGTTAAGCCTACTTTTGGGCCAGGGTGATACGTACATTTTGGGAACACGATAGTGCAATTGAGAGGGAGCGCTAACATAAATATGGAATCTATAGCTTCTATCTGGCGAATAGTAAGCAAAGGATGATTTCCTTTGAGCTTAACCAAACGAAGATAGATGGTGGAGTACTCATTTCACTTAGCTGAAATATCATTTATACAGGGTTAAGTGTTTTAAGGATAAAATACATTGTAGGGTGTTATGGTAATCAAATCCCTTTACAATGTAAATCATCCATATAGAGGATCATTGATCAAATAAGAATTACAACAATTGATAACTAATGACGTGTCTATATGGTGGAACATATAGAGCGTTCTATATAACTGAGAGTTTAATTCTAAGTTCTATGCGTGGATTCAACGAAGAATTAATAAGTCAGTGAATTTAAGTAGTTAATTCTTGATGTGCTTATTGGAAGCTCGGATATATAGACCCATGGTCCCCTCACTAGTTGAGACAATATTACTTGTAAGACTCATTTAATTGATTTTAATTAATCAATTATAATTCTCAAGTTAGACTGTGTCTATTTGAGAATTTATCACTTATTAAGGGCAAAACAGTAAATAGAGAATTTGAAAGGTATATTTATTAATTGGGAAACTTTAATTATTTTTATTATTAATAAATAAATGACAGTATATTATTTGATAATTAATTTTAATTATTAAATAATTAGATTTGACATTTATGTGGTTGAATAAAGGAATTGACAGTTTTTGAGAAAATGGGAAACTAGGAATGTAGGAAAAGGAAAGTTGGAAAAGTGGAAAGCCTTGTTTCCACAATGCCTAGGCCGGCCACTTTGCTTCCCTTTCCCCATTGATTTTTCATTTTTTTAATGCCAAGTAATTCAACCATAACCCTCTGTGGTCTTCTATAAATAGAAGGTAAAGGCTTCAGTTTTTGAAACACTTTGATAGAATTTTCTTCCACTCAAAAACTTGTTCAAAGCCACCACTCTCTTTCTCTCTACCTTCTCTGTTTTTTCGAAATCCTCTAAGTGATAGAATAGTGCCCACACACATCAAGTAATACCTCAATCATAGTGAGGAAGGCTGTGTAGAATTCAGATTCAACAAAGAAGGATATTCGGGCTGAGATCTTGATTATACTCTGCGACAGAAAGGAATCAAGGGTTAGAGATATGAGTGGGAGGAGACAAATATTCCGCTGCACCCAATGTAAGATTTCTCCTACTTTTATGTGTTTAATTTTCTATCGTTTTAGAAGTTCATATTTAGGTTGTTCAATCAACATACTTGTGAGTAGATCTAAGATCCTGGTAAAATAATTCCAACAACTGGCACCAGAGCCATGGTAAATTGATTTGCTTGCAAGAAATTTGGACTTAAAACGATTTGTTTATGATTTGGATGGTATCATGTTGCTTTGTGTGTCATATTGATGTTTGATTGTTGTTTGTGAATTCTGGGAACAATAGTTACTTTTCTGTTTCTGTAATTATTTTTATTGGATAGTTTGGAAAATTCTAAGCAATTTACTTTTTTACAGAACTCGATTTCGATTTAATTTGAATTAGTTATGAATTTTTGAAAATTGGAAAAATCGGGATGATGAGCACCTTCCCACGCGCGCGGAATGGCTGCATGCGCCGTGAAAGCTCGGCCAGCACCCCAGATGCGCGCGCGGATTGGTATGCTACGAATACCCTCCGTACTGTTTATCATTTTTTTCATTTTTTTTCGATTTTTCATGCTATTTCATGGAATTAACTTACGATTTTTTGTGTAGTTTTGTATATTGATTTTTGTTTTTCAAATTTCAAATCTAATTATCAGAAATAAAGTAATTTGATTTTTAAAAATTAATTTTAGATATTAGTGTAATTTGATTTTGAAAATAGGAAAAAGTCAAGTTTTTGCTTACCTCTTTTCTTATTTCCTTTAAAATTTGATTATTTTATTTTATTTTTTTTAAGGTCAGATATTAATTTTTTTTTGGTAACTTGACCTTATTTAGAATAAAATCATAATAATCATGATATTTTAAAACAGGAAATAATATATTTTTGTTAACTTTAAAATTTTGTTATTCTTACTTAAATTAAATTGTAAAATAAGAAAAGGGTATGTATTTACCATTTTCTATTTTATTGAATATTTAATTTATTAAATAACATGAAATTTAAAATGTAAGTTAACAAATTTATTTTGAAATGATATTTAGGTTACTTAAAACCTAATTTTTTAAAATTGTAGGTTTAATTTTTTTAAATATTTTTTTTAAAACCGAAATTATTTTTTTTTGAAATATATATTTAAAAATTAAATAAATCTTACATCCAACTATCCAAATCTAACTTGTTGCAGGAGTATGTGTTTTAGATTGTTTGTAAGTTTTCTAAAACCTATTATTGCTTGATCTTAATTGCCATGGTTAACTTGTTGACAGATCAAATGATCTGATTTTAACCCATGGTTCAGTTGTCAATAGATCAAGTAAATAATTTGTAAAAGGTAATTTTTACATTCTTCTTTCATCTGTGTATGACCTAGTAACATGATAGGATCCATCCAAATCTGTGTGCCTATGTGAGCCTATATGTTTAATTTCTATTATAGATACATATAGGTTGTTGTTGCTAAATAAAATGTCATAACTTGATAGATTTTATTTAGGCTCATTTAATAATGGGCCTATTCAATTAAGAACAGTTGTTCATTTTAAGGTTAAATTCCTCTCTTTTGGGCCTTGTGTGAGAGTTGGGAGCCATAGAAGTGGGTACGACATACTGAACCCAGCTCCCCCTAAAATGAACAACCCAAATTGTGAAGGCCCATTTGCCTGATTTGGATAACTGTGCTAGGTTAATTATATTAGTTTGACCTAATAAAATTGATTAGCAACATAATTATTAATTTCATTCTTCCTTGAAATTAATTTAAGAAAAACATAGTTTGATGAATAATATTCTAGAAAAACTATATGTATTTTTCTTGTGTTTAATTAAATATAGAATTATAACCATGTAAATTCTTTCTGAAGCTTAATTTCATAATTTCATTAAATATTCCTATTTAAGTTGAGATTTAGTTATATCTAACAAATAAACTTAGATTTGAATATCTTTTGAATTTCCTATTATAAATTGAGTTGAGGAATTTTAGGAATTTGTTATTAAGATTCTTTGGATATTTTTTAAGTTGATATTTTATAAATATGGAAAAATTAAAATGAAATATCTTCTAAATTAAGTGGTTACCACTTAATTGTTAATATTTAATTAAGTCATTGATTGAAGAATATTTAAGTTGGATATTTTAGATTTCTCTAAACAACTTAAATAAGATATTTTTCAAATTTATTCCATTTTTGAAATTTAATTAAAGTTTTTTTTTTAAAAAAACTTTGATTTGTAATGTTTCATTATCGAGATATGGAATATAAATGATTAAACAAAATACATATTTTAAATAATGAGCTTTAATCAAGAGAAATTCGATCTCCATTGTTGGTTTTGCATAGCTATTGTTTTAGTGAGTAGTCCTCCCAAATGGAGGATCGTTCATTAGCAAGTTAGAATCGTCTAATCTCGAAAGATAAGTATTCTTGTAAGTTTTTTATATTGTTTTTGACCACCCTAAAGACGGCGACTTTATAAGACTTACAAGAGTATGAAACAATGGTGGAAGCTCATAAGATAGAATTGCCTTGACTCTCGCCTAAACGGGACAACGCTGAATTCCAATCTTGATCGAATAAAAGGTTGCTAGAATGATTGTCATTTTAGATGAATTGACAACACTATTCAATGGATGATGCTTTGACTCTCGCCTAAACGGGACACTGTATCAATTTGTTGGAAACCTTGGAAAATAAACTATGTTTGATTTAGTATTTTTAAAACATATGTGATTATTTGTTATTTTCTGAACTTGTGTATGAATTTATAGAACCAAAACCTTACTTCTGTTTATTGATATGTTGTAGTGCCAATATTAATAACCCTCACCCCGATCCACTTCTAGTTAGTATCTTCGCAAAAGAACTCAATAGTGTGAAAATGCATCCTGGTAGTTGCATTAACTCGCACCTATTGTTGATGAATCTGAAGTTCCAAAAGGCAAATCTACTTGGAATTGATTTATCAAAGGAACAATGGGTACGACTCATCCTTAATAGTCTTCCTCCGGAGTATGATGGCTTTGTTCTATATTACTTGTTGAACAATCCTCACTCCTCTGACATGGACAAACTGGAGACTGAGTTAAGGGCCCATGAGTGGAATTTGATTGCAATGGGACCTCCTGGTATTGCAAACTTTAATCAGAGGAAGAGGATTAAGCATGAGGGCTCTAACAAAGCTGCTTCTTCAAATACAATTATCAGACATCATGTTCTATGTGCGAATTGTAATAGAAAGGGACATAAAGAAGAACAATGTCCCAGGCTTCTAGACAATTCAAACGAAGGTGATGCTTTTGTCTTTGAATCATGTGTTTTAGAGAATGACAAATCCACTTGGATTGTTGATTCTGGATCTACTAACCATGTATGTTCTTCATTGCAGCTGCTTGAAACTTGGGAGAATCTTCACCCAGATGAGTTAAAGCTAAAAGTTGGAAATGGCGAGTTGGTATCAGTTAAAGCTAGAGGAACAGCCCGTATCAAGTTTCATACAAAGAAATTTTTACTTTTACAGAATGTTTTGTATATTCCAAACTTTAGTAGAAACTTGATTAGTGTTTCATGTTTACAAACACAATTTTATATATTGAATTTTTCAAGTTCAAATTGTACAATTTCTCGTAATGTATTTCATATATGTGTTGCTAACATGGAACAAGGGCTTTATGTTCTAAGACCTGATACTCAAATCTCACTAAATACTGAACTTTTCAATGTAGCTAAACCTAGAAGCCTTAAGAGAAAAGAGATTGATAATGATGATCAAACTTATCTATGGCATTTACGGTTAGGTCATATAGGTTTTGATAGACTAAATAGGCTAACCAAGGATGGTCCATTGAAAAATGTCGTCTTAGGAGAACTGCCAGTATGCGAGTTGTGCCTAGAAGGAAAAATGAGCAAACGTTCTTTCTCTGCAAAAGGAGAGCGTGCCAAACAACCCCTAGGGTTAGTGCATTCAGATGTTTGCGGACCTCTGAATGTAAAAGCCCGAGGTGGTTATGAGTATTTCGTCACTTTCATTGACGACTTCTCTAGATACAGTTTTCTTTACCTAATGGAAAAGAAATCTGAAACGTTTGAAAAGTTTTAGGAATTTCATGCTTTGGCTCAAAACAAATTAGGTAAGACATTAAAGATCTTGGGAACTGATAGGGGTGGAGAATATATGGATATTCAGTTCAAAGATCATTTAATTGAACTTGGAATTGAATCCCAATATACTGCCCCAAGCACTCCACAGCAAAATGGAGTTGCAGAAAGAAGAAACCGCATTCCCTTGGAAATGGTTAGGTCCATGCTGAGTTATTCAACTCTGTCTACGTCCTTCTAGGGATATGCTATTCAAATGGCCAACGACATTTTAAACGTTGTACCATCTAAAGCAGTCCCTAAGACACCCATCGAACTATGGAATGGTCGTACACCTAGTTTACGCCATTATAGGATTTGGGGGTGCCCTGCTCACGTCTTGAGAAAGAAAGAAGGCAAACTGGAATCGCGAACTGAAGTTTGCATGTTTGTCGGAAATTCTAAAGAGACTAGGGGTGGACTATTTTATAGTCACAAGGATAACAAAGTATTTGTTTCTACAAATGCTACTTTTCTTGAAGATAATTATATGAAAGACAACAAACCGAAAAGTGAAGTTGTATTAGAAGAAATGCTAACAGATATAGTTCCTTCAGATGTTCCATCCTCTTCTACCCAAGAAGAGGAAAATCCCACTCCCTCAGCTGTAGCAACTGAGAAAACTACTACCAAAGCTCCTGTTCAGACGGTCACTGCTCCTCGTCGTAGTGGGAGAGTTTCTACAAAACCATCTCGTTATGGCTTGGATGGTGAAATCAATATGGTCGTTGGTGACGGTATTGATGACGACCCATTATCCTATAAATAGGCAATGGCAAGTCCGCAACGGAAGCGATGGTCAGCCGGTATGGATTCAGAAATGGATTCCATGAAAAAGAACAAAGTCTCGGAATATGTAGATCCACCCGATGACTATCGTCCAATCGGATGCAAATGGGTCTACAAGAAGAAAAGAGGCGTTGGAGGAAAAGTCGAAACGTTTAAAGCTAGACTGGTCGCCAAGGGTTATACCCAAAGAGAAGGTGTGGAATATGAGGAAACTGTTGGAAATTATTTTACCAGGATCTAGATTTACTAACAAGTAAGTTTGATTAACAACCTAATATGAATTCTAAAACAATGAAAATAAACACATATAAAGTTTAGAAAACCTTACAGTGGGTGCAGCGGAATATTATGACGCCTTCCATTCAGATCTCTAGCCCTTGATTCCTTTCTGTAGCAGAGCATAATCAAGATCTGAATCTGGATCTTCTTTTCTCCTTCTTTGATGCAGAATTTCCATAGTCTTACATACTATGATTGAGATACCACTTGCTGTGTGTGGGCACTACTCATCACTCAAGGAATTCGAAATTACAGAGAAGAAAAGAGAGAGAGTGGCGGCTTGCTAGTGTTAGAGAAAATAAACAGTAAAGTGTCTGTCAGACCTGAAGCCTTTACCTTCTATTTATAGAATACCACATAGGGTTAAAGTTGAATTATTTGGCATTTAAAATTGAAAAATAAAATGAGAAATAGAGGCAAAGGTGGCCGGCCATGTATTGAGGAAACAAGCCTTCCACTTTTCCAATTTTCTATTTACACATTTCTAGTTTCCCATTTTCTCAAAGATTGCCAATTCTCTCTTTCAACTACATAAATGTCAAATCTAATTATTTAATAACTATAATTAATTATTAAATAATATATTGTCATTTATTTTATTTATTAATAAAAACTAATCAAAGTTTCCTAATTAATAAATATACCCTTTAAACTCTCTATGTATTGTTTTACCCTTGCTTAGTGAAAATTTATAAAGCATACATAGTCTAACTTTTAGAATTTTAATTGATTAATTAAAATCAATTAACTGAGTCTTACAAGCAGCATGGTCTCAACTAGTAGGGGACCATGGGTCTATATAACCGAGCTTCCAATAAGTCGAACCAAATTTACCAAGTAAATTCCCTAACTTATTAATACCTCATTGAATCCACACTTAGAACTTGGAATTGCACTCTCAGTCATATAGAACGCTCTATATGTTCCATGATATAGACACGTCATTAGTTATCCATTGTTATAACCCTAATGTGATCAATGATCCTCTATATAGATGATTTACACTGTAAAGGGATTAAATTACCGTAACACCCTACAATGTATTTTATCCTTAAAACACTTAACCCTGTATAAATGATATTTCAGCTAAGTGAAATGAGATCTCCACCATTTATTTTCGTTTGGTTAAGCTCGAAGGAAATCATCCTTTACTTTCTATTCTCCAGATAGAAGCTATAGATTCCATATTTATGTTAGTGCTCCCACTCAATTGCACTACCGTGTTCGCAAAATGTACGTATCCCCCTGACCCAAAAGTAGGCTTAACTAACAAATTAAAGAACACGGATAACACTCTTGAGATTGAACCTAACCATATCAGGATTAAGATCATTTGATCTAGGATCAACATGTAACGTCCCCGCTTCAAGCCTCCATTGGGCCCTTACACCTACGGACTAATGGCTCTTATACACGAGTACGCCACTCTGGCTGCTTCCTGGATTGATGACTGACCCTACAGACCAACAAAAGTGTTTCCAGCGTGCTTTGTCCTCACTCACACGCACCCTGGCAAAACTTCCCAGGAGGTTTTTGTAACGTCCCCGCTTCAAGCCTCCATTGGGCCCTTACACCAACGGACTAATGGCTCTTATACACGAGTACGCCACTCTGGCTGCTTCCTGGATTGATGACTGACCCTACAGACCAACACAAGTGTTTCCAGCGTGCTTTGTCCTCACTCACACGCATGCTGCGAAAACTTCCTAGGAGGTCACCCATCCTTGAAATTGCTCCAGGCCAAGCACGCTTAACTGTGGAGTTCTTTTGAGATGGGCTACCGAAAAACAAGATGCACCTTGTTGATATAGGTAGTACCAATCAATCCATTTAAGCTCTCTTCAACTGAGTAGTCCCATACCTACACAGTCTCAGAATCATCCCACTTGACCTTCCCCAGGCGATGTGGGATTGTACAGCTTACCCGGTGTTTCCCCTTACGGATCACCGGACTACTGACTGTCACAATCACCCCCCCTTACGGGGTCCGACGTCCTCGTCGACCACACTTCCGGCTGGGTCAAGGCTCTGATACCATTTTGTAACGTCCCCGCTTCAAGCCTCAATTGGGCCCATACACCCACGGAATAATGGCTCTTATACACGAGTACGACACTCTGGCTGCTTCAAGGACTGATGACTGACCCTACAGACCCACACGAGTGTTTCCAGCATGCTTTATCCTCACTCACACGCTTCCTGGGAAAACTTCCCAGGAGGTCACCCATCCTAAAATTGCTCCAGGTCAAGCACGCTTAACTGTGGAGTTCTTTCGTGATGGGCTACCGAAAAATAAGATGCACCTTGTTGATATAGGTAGTACCAATCAATCCATTTATGCTCTCTTCAACTATGTAGTCCCATACCTACACAGTCTCAGAATCATCCCACTTGACCTTCCCCAAGCGATGTGGGATTGCACAGCTTACCCGGTATTTCCCCTTACGGATCACGGGACTAGTGGCTGTCACAATCACCCCCCCTTACGAGGCTTGACGTCCTCGTCGACCACACTTCGGGCTGGGTCAAGGCTCTGATAGCATTTGTAACGTCCCTGCTTCAAGCCTCCATTGGGCCCATACACCTACGGAATGAATGGCTCTTATACACAAGTACGCCACTCTGGCTGCATCCTGGATTGATGACTGACCCTACTGACCAACACAAGTGTTTCCGGCGTGCTTTGTCCTCACTCACACGCATCCTGGGAAAACTTCCCACGAGGTCACCCATCCTTGAAATTGCTCCAGGCCAAGCACGCTTAACTGTGGAGTTCTTTCGAGATGGGCTACCGAAAAACAAGATGCACCTTGTTGATATAGGTAGTACCAATCAATCCATTTAAGCTCTCTTCAATTGTGTAGTCCCATACCTACACAGTCTCAGAATCATCCCACTTGACCTTCCCCAGGCGATGTGGGATTGTACAGCTTACCCAGTGTTTCCCCTTACGGATCACGGGACTACTGACTGTCACACAACAGGAGATATTGAATTGAATAGATATTACGGTAAGTTTTAATATATCTAATCAAAGTTCAATATCGGTCCCTTCCGATGTATACTCCATACATCCGATACTGGTAAACTTTGCCACTGTCTTGGAAAGGACATAACACTTTTCCAAGGTGTAAGAATACCTATCGCTGATTATACCATGTCAGTCTAAATCCAGTGTTCTGACAAATCAGGGAATAAACTTTTGAACATATAATTAAGATTATATTCCACTGTGCTAACAACACTATAATCTTTAACAAACTCATATGTTCTGGACTTAAAAGAAATTCATACATTATATACATATAATCATGAAATAAATCATGTGAACCATGCAACATAAAATGTTATTTCTGATCTTTATTAATAAGTAAATCTGATTATATTAAAATGAGTTTTATTTAGGGCACAAAACCCAACAAACTCCCACTTGCACTAATATAAAACAAAAATTGCATTTCAAATAATCATTAACACCTTGATATACCAATCAAGTGTAATAGTAGTAAACTCCTCGTAATAGGATCTGACAGGTTGAATTAAACATAACCTCTTCTCCACCATTACTCTTCCTTAATCACAAAATCCTTGATAATGTGAAATTCCTCTCTATATGTCTACTCTCTTGGGATAGTGGATTCTATACTTTTGGCAACTACTTCTTGGTTATTCAGGAAGTAACCCTAGTAGTTAAGGCAAGTTGGAACAGTGCCACAAATGTATAGAACTTTCCTTAGACTGAATAAGTACCTTTCCTGCAACTTTAACATTCAGTCTCTTTCTGGTAGAGTAAGAGATTTCAGATAGGTTTTTACACTTCTCCAAAAATCACTACTCCACCACCAAAGTAATCACCATCTTATCAGCAGACTTTCTAGCACACAGGCAAGTCTCGAAATCTGATGTGGTGTAGTCTAAGAGTTTTAAAACCACCCTTATTGACTAACATATAGTTCCTCTTCTTAATCTTAAGATTTACTTGATTTTCTTCCAATATTCCTCTCCTGGATTAATCTGATACTTACTCATTACTCCCACTCAACAGCAGGTGTCTGGTCTAAGGCATACTAAAGCATATCTGCGACCTCTCACTGTTGATTTAAGAAATTCTCTCATGGCTTTATCTTTTCTGGAATAGTTGAGACTTTTCCTTAGATAAATAAAATCTATATCTAAGAAGTTGTGAAGCTTCTATAGATTGCCATTGGAAAGAAAATGCTTCAGCATCTAATGCTTTCATTAGAGTAAGTAATTACCAGGTATACCACAAGCCATAGGTTTAGATAAACTCAAACCTATAATACTAGGAACAGGAAGTTTTGTTAAGTCCATTGAATAGACTAATTATGAACGAAAATTTCCTTTCATGTCCTTGTAACAGAAAACTTTAGGTTGCTCCATGTGAATGGATCAAACCATAGTTCTATTGGCTTTCTTCTTAGTTTCTTATCTTGAAAATCCATTACTTGTTTAAACTCACAATGGATTTTAATCACTAGTGTCTTCCAATTCATAAGAAGGTGAAGTTCCTTGAAACTCTCCCACTACGACAAGGTACCGTGAATTATGTCTAAGAAAACTAAATGGTATTGACCTCTTCGGTTGTGTTAAGACAACAGAGGCAGTGGGATCATCTTGTAACGAATAAGATGATAGAACACTTATGGAATCAAGAAAAAATAATCTCCTTTATTTGCTACTTTATTTTCAGACTTAGTCATTTTCTTAGAAAAGTAGTATTTGTTTAAATAAACACTTTCTTGTCGAATGACTATGGGATGGTCCACCCCTAATCACTTAGAATAGATAACAAACATGCAAATCAGGGTTAGCAGTTCTAGCTTTTCTTAAGATTTCGATTAGGTCATCCATGAATCTAGTAATGATTTACATTAAGTATACAACCATTACATCCTTCTGAAATTATATTACCATAGAAGGATTTAGGCAACAACTAGTAACTAACCATCAATATGCAACTCGAATTTCTGGGGAGGTAAGTTTGGATATAATTCAAAATCAAATTAATGATCTTTGAACTGCACATCTACTAACTTTTTCTCTCCACCCCTATCAGTTCGCAAGATCTTTAACCACTTACCATTGCTAGAAATTCATGAAATTTTTCAAACATTTCAAATTTCTTTTGCATAAGGTAAAATCTAGAGTGATCGTTTTATGAATACAACGAAAACACATATCCACCCCTGAATGTACATCCATCTGCGAATGAGATGAACTTACTTTCACTGGATATAGGCATATTAACTCTTTGCAGAGAATGATCTTGTCAAAACAACTATGAACAAGATACAAATGCCATAGATTTATAAAATATGTGGTTGTATCTTTTGATGACTTAAGTTTAGTTACATCAAAGAGTTCTTAGAATAGTACAAGTGGATTCTGGTCACAAAATACTAAACTCATACAGTTTAAATCCATTGAAAGAAAATGGTTATGAAATACTTATGAAAGTGTAACTGTATAATTAGTAATTCTATCTTGGACCACCACTACTAATCTAACTCTATGATTTGCCTATACAAGTAGGAGATTTCTAAGATTGAGGATTTATGTCATTTTGGGATAGAATTTCGGGAATATAATCATATGCGTCATTTAATTTCTTAAGACAAAATATTGAATGACTTTATATGATTTATAAACCATTCACCCAATGATATGTTGTTAAGCTGATTCCAAAAAGAATAAGCTAAAAGGAATTAGGATAATTTCGTTTTAAATAAGAATCCAACGATGCTCCGATTAGCGAGAGTCAAAGTAATCTTATTTATACAATCTTCTTGTTTCATATTGTAAAATACTAGTCTAAGGTGTCATCAATTGATGAACAACTAGATGTTGCATATACAATATTTATCTTTCGAGATCTAACACTATTATGTTAGTCTAATGGTGAAAATCCATTAGGGATTTATCTCATTAGAAAAACAAACCAAGTTAGACCAATAATGAATATTTGAAATTAAACTACAATTTAATAACAGAAAATAACATGGTTCAATACAAATTCATACACAATTCAGAAATTATGAAGCACGTAGCAAGTAGGAATGACAAGTGAAAATACTAAAACATACAATCTTAAATAATTTTCAAGGTTTTCAACAAACTGATATCAGTGTCCCGTTTAGGCGAGAGTCAAAGCTACCATTCATTGAATAGAGTTGTCAGCTCATCTAAAATGATCAACATTCTAGCAACCTTTTATTTGATCAAGATTGGAAGTCGCGTTGTCCCATTTAGGCGAGAGTCAAGGCTATTCTATCTTATGAGCTTCCACCATTTTTTCATATTCTTGTAAGTCTTATACAGTCGCTACCATTAGGGTGATAAAAACTATATAAAAAAACTTACAAGATTACTTATCTTTCGAGATTAAACGGTGCTAACTTGCTAATGATCGTTCCTCCATTAGGGAGGATTACTCACTAAAACAATAGCTATGTAAAACCAACAATGGAGATCGAATATCCTTATAATAATAAAGCTCATTATTTAATGAAGGTTGTATTTTCTTCTAATATTTATTTTAAATATATATTTATTTAATTCAAATTTCTAATTTAGAATGAACAATTCCAAATATAAATTTTAATTTAATATTTACAAATTATACTTAGATGGATATGAAAATAACGTGAATTATTTCCATCTTAGTAATAATTTCCATAAATATTTAGAAAATTATTCAATTTAAGTTGTTTCAAAATTAATTTAAATTAATTTACAACTCAAATTTAATTTTCTATAAATATATAGTGCATTTCGAAAAATGAAGTGTATAAGAATACTATTTTCGAAAATGCTTTAAAATAAAATAAAAATAAATCCTGGAAAATTACTCTAATTTTATGTTCTCCCAAAATTAATTAAAAATTAATTTTCCGCAAAAAATATAATTTTCCTATTTAATTAAATATATAAGAAAATTTTTAAATATTTAAGTATCATGATTAAGAATCAACTTAAATATTAATTTTCTATTTAATTAAATACACTAGAAAAATACTTCAAGCAAAAGAGATAATATCTATCTAGACTTTCATACACTAATTAATTCAATTTCTAATTATAATATATTTAAGTTCATTTATTTTAATTAATCATTAAATGAAAATATCATTGATTTAAGTTGGTCCAAAATTAAATAAATAATTTTCAACTTTAATCTATTTTTCAAATAAAATTCGAAATTTCTGCAATAAAGAAATGCAATTTCGAAATTTTGGGAAATGATTAATAAAATAAAATAAAATATATTTTGAAAATTATTCAGCTTTAAGTTATTCTGAAATAAGATTCCACACTTAAGATAATTTTCAACTTTAATTAAATAACATGAAAATAACAATATTTAAGTATCATGATGAAAATCAACTTAGATATTGAATTTTCAATTTATTTAAATGTATTAAATTCAAGAAATAAATAATTAAGTATAGAGGAAACTTAATTATTAATTCTAGTTTAATACTAGGAAAATATACTAAACTTAGATTGTACTAAAATTAATTATGAGACAATTAATTTCACAATCTATGATATTTTCTTAATTAAAATTAGAAATAATAATTAGTACTAGAAATAACCATCTAGAATATATGTCATTAACTAAGTGTTTTCCTAAAATTAACTTTAAAATATTACAATGAAAAATAAATTTCATATATTTTAAAAGTTAATTATGTTGCTAATTAAATTTTAATTAGTTTAGACTAATATAATTAACCTAATACAATTATTTAAATAAGGCATATGGGCCTTCACAATTAGGGTAGTTCATGTGAGGGGGAGCTGGGTTCAGTATGTCGTACCCACTTCTATTGGCCCCCAACTCTCACACAAGGCCCAAAAGAGAGGAATTTAACCTTTAAATAAACAATTGTTATTCATTGAATAAGCCCAAATCTAATTGGACCTAAATAAATTTCCTTATGTCAAAATTTATTTTAGCAACCTAGTCTATTTACTTAGTAAAAACTTAATGGGCTTCCTATATGCATCTAAGTCCAAAAGCAAACATATAGGCTCACACAGGTCAAATGATTTGGATGGGCCCTATCATGTTACTAGGTTTACATAGATGAAAGAAGTACAAAATTTACCTGTTACAAATGATTTATAAGATTTATCGTCAATTGGACTATGATTAAAATCAGATCATTGGATCTGTCAACAAGTTAATCATAGCAATTTAGATCAAATAAATAATAGGTTTGTTAAAAAAGTTTTTTGAATAAACAATATAAAATAAACAAACATTGTCCATGTAACAGATGTGATAATAAGATATTAATATAATTAAATTATTATTCTTAAACTAACCAAATAAAGGAAACTAATTTTAAAATATCTAGGTTTATTTGAATTAAATATCAAATAAGATCAATTATTTGAAAGGAAAAAATATTCAATATCACTTTCAGATCTTATAATTTAATAAAATTAAAGTAATAAAATAAACCAATTTTAAAATAGATTTGGTTAGATAATTATTATTTTAGGAGTAAAATAATAAATGAATAATAATTACCATAATTATATGTCAAAATAACTCAAATTAAGCAATATTCAAATCTCTACAAAAATATCTATGTTATTTAAATATTTAAGATATGATTTATAAATTTCTAATAAGGAAAAAAATGATATATATAAAACAATATTATTTTTAAACTTATAATTTATAAATAATTAAATATTTAACAAAATAACAAATTTTGAATTTGAAAATATTATGGTAAGTATATCTATAAAAATATCTATGTTAATTTCAAATTTATTAATTATTTAATTTGTCATATAAGATAATTTTAATATAATATTTTAAATAAAAAGACAAAGTTATCTTTTAATTTAAAATATTTGAAATATAAAAATATCTAATCTTATAATTAAATAATACATAAATATTAAAGAAGTTAACAAATTTTTAAATCTGACCATAATAGGAAATATTCCAAAAAGGCAATATTTAAAATTGGAAAAATTCCAAATTGAAAATATTTAAAATTGGAAATATTTCAATTTAGAAATATTTAAAATTGGAAAAATGCATTTTGGGTAACAATCCCAGGAAAAAATTGGATTTTTGGGGAAAAATCGCAAAAATCGCAATTTTTGGGGTTGGCAGTCCAGGAGGGGCTGCTAGCAGCCCAGACGCGCGCGGAACAGGGGAGGCCGCAGCGTCAGGCGTGCGGCAAAATTCGGTGCATGCAGCATGTTCGTGGGCACTACTCATCACCCCGGAGGTGCAGGGTGCATACGGGCGTGTCACGCGCGCGCGATTGAGCACGCATGCATACCCGAAATCCCGATTTTCCAAAATTCATAACTTTTTCAATTTTTATCGGAATCCAGTTCCGTAAAAAAGAAAATTGCTTAATTTTTCACAAGGAATCCAAATAAAATATTTTCAAAAATCGAAAAAATATTTTTCATGGAAAAACTACTGTACAACATCAACATTCATCAACTAACACATAAACCAACATGAAACCATCCAAATCAACACAAAAACATATCAATCATCGTTTTTATTCATATTACATGAAAGTAAATCGTTACCATGGCTCTGGTGCCAGTTGGTGGAAATTATTTTACCAGGATCTAAATTTACTAACAAGTATGTTTGATTAACAACCTAATATGAATTCTAAAACAATGAAAATAAACACATATAAAGTTTAGAAAACCTTACAGTGGGTGCAGCGGAATATTAGGACTCCTTCCATTTAGATCTCTAGCCCTTGATTCCTTTCTGTAGCAGAGCATAATCAAGATCTGAATCTGGAGCTTCTTTTCTCCTTCTTTAATGCAGAATTTCCATAGTCTTACATACTATGATTGAGATACCACTTGATGTGTGTGGGCACTACTCATCACTCAAGGAATTCGAAATTACATAGAAGAAAAGAGAGAGAGTGGCGGCTTGCTAGTGTTTGAGAAAATAAACAGTAAAGTGTCTGTCAAACCTGAAGCCTTTACCTTCTATTTATAGAATATCACATAGGGTTGAATTATTTGGCATTTAAAATAGAAAAATAAAATGAGAAATAGAGGCAAAGGTGGCCGGCCATGTATTGAGGAAACAAGCCTTCCACTTTTCCAACTTTCCTATTTCATCATTTCTAGTTTCCCATTTTCTCAAAGATTGCCAATTCTCTCTTTCAACTACATAAATATCAAATCTAATTATTTAATAACTATAATTAATTATTTAATAATAAATTGTCATTTATTTTATTTATTAATAAAAACTAATCAAAGTTTCCCAATTAATAAATATACCCTTTAAACTCTCTATTTACTGTTTTACCCTTGCTTTGTGAAAATTCATAAAGCAGACATAGTCAAACTTTTAGAATTTTAATTGATTAATTAAAATCAATTAACTGAGTCTTACAAGCAGTATTGTCTAAACTAGTACGGCGACCATGGGTCTATATAACCGAGCTTCCAATAAGTCGAACCGAATTTACCAAGTAAATTCCCTAACTTATTAATTCCTCATTGAATCCACACATAGAACTTGGAATTGCACTCTCAGTCATATAGAACGCTCTATATGTTCCATGATATAGACACGTCATTATTTATCCATTGTTATAATCTTAATGTGATCAATGATCATCTATATAGATGATTTACACTGTAAAGGGATTAAATTACCGTAACACCCTACAATGTATTTTATCCTTAAAACACTTAACCCTGTATAAATGATATTTCAGCTAAGTGAAATGAGATCTCCACCATTTATTTTCGTTTGGTTAAGCTCGAAGGAAATCATCCTTTACTTTCTATTCGCCAGATTGAAGCTATAGATTCCATATTTATGTTAGCGCTCCCACTCAATTGCACTACCGTGTTCCCAAAATGTACGTATCACCCTGACCCAAAAGTAGGCTTAACTAACAAATCAAAGAACACGGATAACACTCTTGAGATTAAACCTAACCATATCAGGATTAAGATCATTTGATCTAGGATCAACAGGTTATATTGAATTGAATAGATATTATGGTAAGTTTTAATATATCTAATCAAAGTTCAATATCGGTCCCTTCCGATGTATACTCCATACATCCGATACTGGTAAACTTTGCCAATGTCTTGGAAAGGACATAACACTTTTCCAAGGTGTAAGAATACGTATCTCTGATTATACCATGTCAGTCTAAATCCAGTGTTCTGAAAAATCAGGGAATAAGCTTTTGAACATATAATTAAGATTATATTCCACTGTGCTGACAACCTATAATCTTTAACAAACTCATATGTTCTGGACTTAAAAGGAATTCATACATTATATACATATAATCATGAAATAAATCATGTGAACCATGCAACTTAAAATGTTATTTCTGATCTTTAATAATAAGTAAATCTGATTATACTGAAATAAGTTTTATTTAGGGCGCAAAACCCAACAGAAACTTTTAGTCATGTCGCCATGCTCAAATCCATCCGAATTCTTCTCTCCATCGCAGCCGCTTTCGATTATGAAATCTGGCAAATGGATGTCAAGACAACCTTCCTTAATGGGCTTCTTGAAGAAACCATCTATATGGAGCAACCAGAAGGTTATGTTCTTCCTTGGGAGGAAAATAAAATTTGCAAATTAAATAGGTCCATTTATGGACTTAAGCAAGCTTCTCGCTCATGGAATAAAACGTTTGTTGGGATCATTAAAACCTACGACTTTCATCAGAATGAAGATGAACCTTGTGTTTACCAACTCAAGGAAGACCAAGTAGTAGTATTCCTGGTCCTTTATGTTGATGACATTTTGATCATTGGCAACAATTTCAAGAAAATGACTCACATCAAGGAATGGCTAGACACTCAATTCGACATCAAAGATTTGGGTGAGGCCGCCTATGTTCTCGGTATCGAGATTATCAGAAACTGGAAAAGAAGATCCCTTGCTCTCTCTCAAACAACTTACATTGACAAAGTTATAGAGAGATTCTCCATGACTAATACCAATGGGGCGAATATGCCTTCTAGATATGGTATCCGTGTATCTAAGGAACAGTGTCCTACTGATCCTCAAGAGATAGAAGACATGGCAAAAGTTCCTTATGCTTCTGCAGTTGGAAGTATAATGTATGCAATGTTATGCACTAGACCTGACATCTGCTATGCAGTTGGAATCGTGAGCAGGTATCAGTCAAATCCAGGACAGGAACATTGGAATGTTGTTATGAATAATTTGAAATACTTAAAGAGTACAAGAAATTATTTATTAGTCTACAAGGGTCGTGCTTTAAATCCCATAGGCTATATAGACTCAGATTTCCAAGCATGTCTTGAAGACATGGAATCTACATCTGGGATGGTGTTTACTCTTGGAGGTGGAGAAGTGGTTTGGAGAAGTGCGAAACAAACCGCGATTTCGGATTCTACCATGGAGGCAGAATACATAGCTGCGGTTGAAGCAGCTAAAGAGGTTTTCTAGCTTAGAAAGTTCTTCACCAGTCTTGGTGTAGTACCTGGAATGGAAAAGCCTCTAGTCCTGCTTTGTGATAACAATGGAGTTATAGCCAACAGTAAGGAACCTCGGAGCCACAAGAGAAGTAAACATATAGAAAGAAAATATCATATTATCTGAGACTATGTGGCAAGAGGGGATGTACTGGTGGAGAAAGTGGACACACAGGACAACTTAGCTGATCCATTCACCAAAGTCTTGGCAGTGACTGCATTCGAAAAGCACCGTCAGAATTTAGGTTAATTGAAATGTACTAATTAGTTTTATATTAGTGCAAGTGGGAGTTTGTTGGGTTTTATGCCCTAAATAAAACTCCATTTCAATGTAATCCAGATTATTCAATATCAATAAAGTAACAGAAGTATTTTTCAATCATTTGTGTATGTTTTGGTTCACCTTATCAATTGTTTGTCTATTTGATTTATAAATTCATTCAAACCCTTTTCACATACTTGATCATGTTTACTGTGTTGTCAACACAGTGGAAAGTAAACATGACTATGTAAATAAAAGATTCCTAGATTTATCAGAACATTGGGTTTTACTGATATGACAATCTACAACAGAGTTTACTTGCATTTGGAGAAATGCTATGTTCTTTCCAGAACATTGGTTAAAGTTCGGGTTGGATGCATGGAGTATGCATTGGAATGGATCGATATTAAACTTTGAAAAAGATTTATAAAACTTACCGTAATATCTATTCAATTCAATATCACTAAGTTGATCCTTGATCAAATGATCTAAATCCTGATATGGTTAGGTTCAATCTCAAGAGTATTATTCGTGTTCTTTGATTTGTTAGTTAAGCCTACTTTTGGGTCAGGGTGATACGTACATTTTGGGAACACGGTAGTGCAATTGAGTGGGAGCGCTAACATAAATATGGAATCTATAGCTTCTATCTGGCGAATAGTAGGCAAAGGATGATTTCCTTTGAGCTTAACCAAACAAAGAAAGATGGTGGAGTACTCATTTCACTTAGCTGAAATATCATTTATACAGGGTTAAGTGTTTTAAGGATAAAATACATTGTAGGGTGTTACGGTAATCAAATCCCTTTACAATGTAAATCATCCATATAGAGGATCATTGATCAAATTAGGATTATAACAATGGATAACTAATGACGTGTCTATATTTGGAACAGTTGGGTTTTATGCCCTAAATAAAACTCATTTCAATATAATCAGATTTACTTATTAATATAGATCAGAAATAACATTTAATGTTGCATGGTTCACATGATTTATTTCATGATTATATGTACATAATGTATAAATTCATCTGAAACCCTTTTCACATACTTGATCTTGTTTAATGTGCTGTCAACACATTGGAAAGTAAACATGACTATGTGAATAAAATTTCCTAGATTTATCAGACATAGGGTTTTACTGATATGATAATCTACAACAGAGTTTACTTGCATTTGGAGAAATGCTATGTTCTTTACAGAGCATTGGTTAAAGTAAAGCTCAGGTTGGATGCATGGAGTATGCATCGAAAGGGACCGATATTGAACTTTGACTTAGATTTATTAAACTTACCATAATATTTATTCAAGTCAATCTCGCCTAGTTGATCCTATATCAAATGATCTTAATCCTGATATGATTAGGCTCAATCTCGAGAGGCTATTCGTGTTCTTTGATTTGTTAGTTAAGCCTACTTTTAGGTCAGGGTGATACGTACATTTTGGGAACAAGGTAGTGCAATTGAGTGGGAGCGCTATCATAAACATGGAATCTATAGCTTCTATCTGGCGAATAGTAAGCAAAGGATGATCTCCTTCGAGCTTGACCAAACGAACATAAATGGTGGAGTACTCATTTCACATAAGCTGAAATATCATTTATACGGGGTCAAGTGTTTTAACGAATAAATACATTGTAGGGTGTAACGGTAATTTAATCCCTTTACAGTGTAGATCATTCATATAGAGGATCAGTGATCAAATTAGGATTATAACAATGGATAACTAATGATGTGTCTATATGATGGAACATATAGGGCATTCTATATAACTGAGAGTGAAATTCTAAGTTCTATGCGTGGAGTCAACGAAGAATTAATAAGTCAGTGAATTTAAGTAGTAAATTCTTGATCTGCTTATTGGAAGCTCGGATATATAGACCCATGGTCCCCTCACTAGTTGAGACAATATTACTTGTAAGACTCTTTTAATTGATTTTAATTAATCAATTATAATTCTCAAGTTAGACTGTGTATATTTGAGAATTTATCACTTATTAAGGGCAAAACAGTAAATAGATAATTTGAAGGGTATATTTATTAATTGGGAAACTTTAATTAGTTTAATTATTAATAAATAAATTAAAATATATTATTTGATAATTAATTTTAATTATTAAATAATTAGATTTGACATTTATGTGGTTGAATAAAAGAATTGGCAGTTTTTGACAAAATGGGAAACTAGGAATGTAGGAAAAGGAAAGTTGGAAAAGTGGAAAGCCTTGTTTCCACAATGCCTAGGCCGGCCACTTTGCTTCCCTTTTCCCATTGATTTTTCATTTTTTTAATGCCAAGTAATTCAACCATAACCCTATGTGGTCTTCTATAAATAGAAGGTAAAGGCTTCAGTTTTTGAAACACTTTGACAGAATTTTCTTTCACTCAAAAACATGTTCAAAGCCGCCACTCTCTCTCTCTCTACCTTCTCTGTTTTTTCGAAATCCTCTAAGTGATAGAGTAGTGCCCACACACATCAAGTAATACGTCAATCATAGTGAGGAAGGCTGTGTAGAATTCAGATTCAACAAAGAAGGACATTCGGGCTCAGATCTTGATTATACTCTGCGACAGAAAGGAATCAAAGGTTAGAGATCTGAGTGGGAGGAGACAAATATTCCGCTGCACCCAATGTAAGATTTCTCTTACTTTTATGTGTTTAATTTTCCACCGTTTTAGAAGTTCATATTTAGGTTGTTAAATCAACATACTTGTGAGTAGATCTAAGATCCTGGTAAAATAATTCCAACAGTTTCACCATTCACCACGCTTCCCGTCTGTCTGGGATTAACAGCCGGCAGAACCCTTGAACTCCATGGGTCCTGTAATGCCGGATCCAGCGTCTGTGAATTTTCAGGGTTAGACAGGCCTCTATGACTTTGCACCATTATGTTGATGGTTGAGTGTCGAAAAGAGCGATTTGTCATCCTTCTCTCGATGAAAGCACCAAAATGTTGACTTCACTTTTAGCCAACGACAATGAGTCTATTTTATAAGCGATAGACGATATTTCGTAACAAATATATAATAAAGCAATAATAAGACACATGAATTTTATAGAGGTTCAGCCCCGAGCAGTTCGGTAATAGCCTAATCCTCGTTATTTGTATTGACTTAAGAATAAGGAAGAAGATTCCTTTTCTTATAGCTCTTACAACAGTATCTCTGAATATATGATTCTTAGATAATAATATAGTCTTAGCTTAGCTCCGTATCGACTTTAAATCTCTCGGTCCCTTTGCCCAGTGAACATGTATCACTATTTATAAGGCTGGGAAACTTGAGGAGGAAGAGTTTCCTCTCTCGTTACAATGCGCATAAACTCGTGGGATCAATGCTGAATGCAAGGATCGTGGGATTGAGGCTGAGTACACTGATAGTGGGATCGTGTGTATGTCGTATCCACGTAAATTGATCCCTGAGTTATAGGGATTGAGCTGATGACTCATGTTGCGAAAGCTGAATTTGGTAAGTGTTGATTGCTCTGCACGGATCGCTAAATATCTTACTCTGGACATGTCAGTGAGGCATCCTACTCGCCCTATCTTCCCGAGCAGATGTTCCAAGTGGACTCCACGTGTCACCATTCTTGTGATGCCACATTAGAGTGCAAAATTTGGGATAACAGAAAGCATAGCAGACAATAACTGCTCGCGCACATAGTAGATTACTAATTACTTTAATAATATCAAAGGAAAATAAGAGCGATGGAAATGCTTCAAGAGTTTTAATTTTGATTAAAGTATAATTGTTTAATTTGTGAATAAAAAACTCAAGTAAACAAATGTATTATGTTCGAATGCAAAAGTACAAGGCATTACATAAAAGATAAAATAAAAGCAAGGTTAGCCATCCAACTTTGCAAATTTGTCTTAAAAAAGAGCCACAAAGGGCAAACCACTGTCTCGGTCGTATGGCCATTTTCCAAAAAAAAGTTAAAATTAAATAATTAAAAACCAAGCCTACATAGTAGGAGAGTCGGATGGTTCTTCTTTTACTACTTCTCCCGATATCTCGACTTCCTCTTCTACCTTTCTAGCTTGCTCGCAGTAAGCAAGGAATTCGTCTTGGCCCTTCCCAAGAAACTCAAATCCATTTCTGGATTCGCCATCCAGGCTCGATAGAGCGTTTGGCAATGGCATTGCATCGCTCCTTGGTGTCGGCCTCTTTCCCCTCGAGCGTTGCATTGCCTGCATTGAGTTCTTCTTGGAGTTTATGGCATAGCTCGGACTTGTCCTTCGCCTCCTTCTGAGCAGCTTCGAGTTCAACTTTTTTGGCCCTCTTCACCTCCTCGACTTCGTTGTTTAAGTGAGAGATCTCTGACTGTGGCGCGTTCCATTCCCTAGACACGACCTCACACTGACCAATCACCTTCTGGATCTCGTCCTCCAGTTGTTTCATCCAGTCTAGACCCCAGCGTTGGGTGGCAAAGGAAATGAAGGTTTGCTGAAAACAAATGAACAAAAATGCATAAGTATTTTTGGGGGTTGTTAGAAGGAAAAGCAAAACGAAAAGGATAAAGAATTACTGAGATGCCAAAAGCGACGCCTCTCTCGAGCATCTCGTTTAGGTTGCTGTTAGTGATCAAGTCCCAATTGTTTGGAAGGAAGGATCGGATGTGACGCCAACAAGCCGCAGCATACTGCGCAGAATGCTTAGAGCTAGCATTCCCGGCCTCGATGGGCAGAGTCTCAGGCGCTTGGCTCGAAGAGGCAACAACTTGATTTGCTTTGGGAATGGGCTCTTCAGTATGTGTGAGGGCCGAAAGGTGATTCTGAACCTGGTTCTTAAAGGCCTTGAGGTCAATGGTCAGGGAGGCTCGCTGCTTGTTGGCAGTTGTCTTCCTAGGCCTTTGGAGGGGCTCCACGTTGACATCTGAGAAATTTTCCGAGGCAGTCAACCTTTTCATTCCCTTCTTGCTTGAAGAATGTAGAAGGTCCTCGGAATCCATCTATGCGAGACAAAACAATGTGTTAACATTTGTTTAAAAACAAGTAAAAGGGGAAATTAGGAAGTTATTTCCCACCAAAGGGATTTACCATAATCATAAGAAGACAAGGAAAGAGGACTATAGTATTCACTAAAATCTCTATATCCTGTGATCCTGAACATGTCATAGGAATTAATTGGTTCTAAATCCCAGCTCGAAAATATATGACCTGACCTATCAAGCATGGTCCCATACTACTCGGGTATCCCATAGTAGTAGTTAGTACAGCTAATTTGAACGTGGAATTCTGGTTACCAACTATCAAACCTATGTGCAATGCGATCTATGAGGAAGGAATTCCAGGTGTAGAAATTATACTAGCTATCTCGAAAAGAGACTAATGTGGCACGTTCAGCCCTAAGCACTACGGGTGTGTTGGGTTCTATGCCCTAAATAAAACTCATTTCAATATAATCCGATTTACTTATTAATAAAGATCAGAAATAATATTTTATGGTGCATGGTTCACATGATTTATTTCATGATTATATATAATGTATGAATTCTATTTAAGCCCAGAACATATGAATTTGTTAATGATTATAGCGTTGTCAGCACAGTGAATATAATCTTAATTATATGTTCGAAAGTTTATTCCCTAATTTGTCAAAACACTAGATTTAGACTGGCATGATAATCAGCGATAGGTATTCTTACACCTTGGATAAGTGTATGTTCTTTCCATGGAATTGGCAAAGTTTACCAGTATCGGATGTATGGAGTATACATCGGAAGGGACCGATATTGAACTTTGGTTAAATATATTAAAATTTACCGTAATATCTATTCATATCAATATCACCTGTTGATCCTAGATGAAATGATCTTAATCCTAATAGGGTTAGGTTCGATCTCAAGAGTATTATACATGTTCTTTGATTTGTTAGTTAAGCCTACTTTCGGGTCAGGGTGATACGTACATTTTGGGAACATGATAGTATAATTGAGTGGGAGCGCTAACATAAATATGGAGTCTATAACTTCTATAGGAATTTAGAAGTGAAACGATGATATCCTTCGAGCTTGGCTAAACAGAGATAAATGGTTGAGATCTCATTTCACTTCGCTGAAATATCATTTATACGGAGCTAAGTGTTTTAAGGATAAAATACATTGAAGGTTTGACGGTACTTTAGTGCCAATTCAATGTAGATCATCTATTAGAGGGTCATTGATCAAATCAGGATTATAACAATGGATAACTAATAGCGTATCTATATCGTGGAACATATAGAGCATTCTATATGACTGAGAGTGGAATTTCAAGTTCTAAGTGTGCATTCAATAAAAAATTAATAAGTTAGGGAATTTACTTGGTAAATTCGGTTCGACTTAATGGAAGCTCTGTTTATATAGGCCCATGGTCCCATACTAGTTGAGACCATACTACTTGTCAGACTCAGTTAAGTGATTTTAATTAATCAATTATAATTCTAAAGTTAGACTATGTCTAGTTTATGATTTTTCACTATGTTATGGCTTGATTGTGAAGAAATAGTATTTTGGGGTTTATTTGTTAATTAAGAGACTTTATGGAGTCTAATTAATAAATATTATACATGACAATTTTATTTGATAGTTATTTTAATTATTAAATAAATAGTTTGGCATTTATAAGGTTGAATTGGAAAATATGGTATTATTGAAAAGAAGAATAAGTGGTTGAAATAAAGTGGCAAAATTATAACTAGGGATTGGCTCACTTAAGTGTACGGCCAAGTGTGATTTATTGCCCAATATTTTATTCTTTTTTAATCCATTTAATTCAACCCTAACCCTATTGAAGAATAGTATAAAAGGAAGGTTATAGTCTCATTATCCAACAAATGCCTCCAAAGCTAATAACCTAGCTTTTGATGAGACCTCTTCCTTCTTCTTTCTTTTTCAATTTTCAAAAACACTATATCCTATCTTCACAAATATTTTTTCAGCCTTGAGTGAATGAGTGAGTGCCCACACACATCAAGTGGTATCTCAATCATAGTGTGTAAGACTGTAGGAGAATCCAAACAACAAGAAGGAGAATCAGCATCAAAGGAAGGAGAGAAAGAGATCCAGGTTCAGATCTTGGTGATGCTCTGCTGCAGAAAGGAATCAAGGGCTAGAGATCTGAATGGAAGGAGTCATTATATTCCGCTGCACCCAATGTAAGGTTTCCTAAACTTTATATGTGTTTATTTCATTGTTTTAGAATTCATATTAGGATGTTAATGAAACATACATGGTAGTAAATCTAGATCCTGGTAAAATATTTCCTACAACTGGCCTTAGAGCCATGGTAATGATTTACTTTCATGAAATATGAATTAAAACGATGATTTGTGTTGTTTTGGATGGTTTCGTGTGGTTTATGTGCTTATTTGATGATAGTTTAGAAATCGCAATATATGTTACTAAAATATTTTTTATTTCGATCTGGAATAATTTTTTCTGGAAAGTAGACAAAAAAATAAAAAATTTATGCTTTTACAGAACCTAATTTGAATTTTTTATGAATTAGTTATGATTTTTTGAAATTGAACAAAAATATCAGGGTTTGAAAGCACCCTTGCGCGCGCGCATGGGACAAAGCCTTGTCCCAAGCATACCCCTGTCCCGCCCGTGTCCCTCGGTCAGATAGGCTGCATGCAGCCTTGATGCTGGGGTCAGACACCCCAATCCGCGCGCGCAAGGGTATGTGTACCTCAAACTTGTTTTCATCATAACTTTTGATTCAAAAATGGTTTTTCGTTGAAACAAAAGCCAATTTTTGGTAGAATTTTGTATAGAATCTTAATTTTCAATAAAAAATCTAATTGTCATAATAAAATTAATTTTTATTATTTTTTTAATTAATTAAAATTAGTTTCAGATATTAGTAGGATTTGAATTTTGAAAATTTGATTTCTTACAAAGGAGCCTTATGGTTAATTTTGAAATTTTAGATTATTTCATTTATTTTAATTATAAGATCAGATGTTATTTTTTATTAAATTTAAATGATCTTACTTTGATATTAAAATATTATCTTTTAAAATAATCTTGTTCAAATTTCAAAGTTTGCTAACCATATTTTTTTTTTCAAATTTGTTATTTTTTGAAATATATTTTATTAATTAAAATTATAAGATTAGGAATATGTTAAGTTTAACATTTTATCTTATTAGACATTTTTTTTTATTAAAATTTTATTTTGGCAAAAATAACATGAAATTTGAAAAATTGGTTAGTTTAGTTTGAATAGATATTTTAGGGTTTCAAACCTTAAATTTTTCAAACTTATTATTTTTATTTTTTTTAAAATATTCTAACCATATAAAATATCTTATTTTTTTCAATTAGTTTATTTATGTAATATTTAAATTTATTAAATTATAAGACTTAGAATATAATAAAGAAATATCTAGATTTAAAATTCAAGATATTTTATTATATTATCTTATTACAAATTTTAAATAAATTTTAATTTTGAATAAACTTGATATTTGAAAAATTGGTTAGATATTTTTGATTTTCTGTTAGAATTTAGGAAATTTAAGAGTTTGTTGAATTTTGAATTTTTTCAAATATTCTCTAACAACCTAAATTTGAATTCTAGTAAAATATTAATTTTAAAATTTAATTTTTTTTTTAAATTTTAAAATTGAGATATTTTAGCTTACTTTCCAGATATTCCAGATCAGTTATTTGTTTGTATTGTTTGTTTATATATTAATATACAATTTTTTTTTACAGACCTATTATTTATTTGATCTAAATTGCTATGATTAACTTATTGACAGATCCAATGATCTGATTTTAATCATAGTCCAATTGTCAATAGATCTTATAAATAATTTGTAACAGGTAATTTTTGTTATTTCTTTCATCTGTGTAAACCTAGTAACATGATAGGGCCCATCCAAATCATTTGACCTGTGTGAGCCTATATGTTTGCTATTGGGCTTAGATGCATATAGGAAGCCCATTTATGTTTTACTAAGTAAATGGACTAGGTTGCTAAAATAAATTTTGACATGAGTAAATTTATTTAGGCCCAATTAGATTTGGGCTAATTCAATGAATAACAATTGTTTATTTAAAGATTAAATTCCTCTCTCTTGGGCCTTGTGTGAGAGTTGGGGGCCAATAGAAGTGGGTACGACATACTGAACCCAGCTCCCGCTCCCATGAACTACCCAAATTGTGAAGGCCTATTTGGCTTATTTAAATAATTGTATTAGGTTAATTATCTTAGTCTAACCTAATTAAAATTCAATTAGCAACATAATTAACTTTTAAAATATATGAAATTTATTTTTTCATTTAATATTTTAAAGTTTATTTTAGAAAAACACTTAGTAAATGAAATATATTCTAGATAGTTATTTCTAGTACTAATTATATTTTCTAATATTTAATTAGGAAAATATCATAGATTGTGAAATGAATTGTTTAATAATTAATTTTGGTACAATCTAAGTTAAGTATATTTTTCCTAGTATTAAATTAGAATTAATAATTAAGTCTTCTCTATAGTTAATTATTTATCTCTTGAATTTAATACATTTAATTAAATTGGAAATTTAAATATTAAAGTTGATTTTCATCATGATACTTAAATATTATTATTTTCATGTTATTTAATTAAAATTGAAAATTATTTTAAGTTTGAAATCTTATTTCAGAATAACTTAAATTTGAATAATTTTCAAAATATATTCTATTTTATTTTATTAATCTCTTTCCCACAATTTCGAAATTGCATTTCTTAAATGCAGAAATTTCGAATTTATTGGAAAGATAGATTAAAGTTGAAAATAATTTATTTTAATTTTGATCCAACTTAAATCAATGATTTTTTCATTTAATGATTAATTAAAAATAAATGAACTAAAATATATTTAATTAGAAAATGAATTAATAAGTCCATGAAAGTCTAGATAGATATTATCTGTTTTGCTTGAAGTATTTTTCTAGTGATATTTAATTAAATAGAAAATTAATATTTAAGTTGATTCTTAATCATGATACTTAAATATTTGAAATTTTTCTTAAATATTTAATTAAATAGGAAAATTATATTTTTGTAGTAAATTAATTTTATTAATTAATTTTGGGCCAACATAAAATTAGAATAATTTTTTCCAGGATTTATTTTTATTTTATTTTAGCATGCAATTTCGAAATTTGTATTCTTAAAACTTTCATTTTTCGAAATGCGATATATATTTATAGAAAAATTAAATTTGAATTGTAAATTAATTTAAATTAATTTTGAAACAACTTAAATTGAATAATTTTTCTAAATATTTATTGGAAATTATTACTAAGATGGAAATAATTCATGTTATTTTCATATGCATCTAAGTAAAATTTATAAATATTAAATTAAAATTTATATTTAGAATTTTTTATTCTAAATTAGAAATTTTAATTAAATAAATATATATTCAAAATAAATTGATTAAAATAAATATTAGAAGAAAATACACTTTAAATAATGAGCTTTATTATTATTAGGACATTCGATCTCCATTGTTGGTTCTACATAGTTCTTGTTTTAGTGAGTAATCCTCCCTAATGGAGGAACGTTCATTAGCAATTTAACGCCGTAGAATCTCGAAAGATAATATTATTTGTAACCTTTTTATATAGTATTGATCACCCTAATGGTGGCGACCGTATTTGACTTACAAAAGTATGAAACAATTGTGGAAGCTCATAAGATAGAATAGCCTTGACACTCTCCTAAACGGGACAATGCTGGATTCCAATCTTGATCGAATAAAAGGTTGCTAGAATGTTTATCATTTTAGATGAGCTGACAACTCTATTCAATAGATGGTATCACTGACTCTCGCGTCAACGGGACACTGATATCAGTTTGTTGAAGACCTTGGAAATTATATAGGATTGTATGTTTTCGTATTTTCACTTGTCATTCCTACTTGCTATATGTTTAATAATTTATGAATTGTGTATGAATTTATATTGAACCATGTTATTTTTTGTTATTAAATTGTAGTTTAATTTCGAATCTTCATTGTTGGTCTAACTTGCTTTGTTGTTCTAATGGGACAAATCCCTATTGGATTGTCACCATTAGACAAACATAATAGTGTTGGATCTCGAAAGATAAATATTGTAAATGCAACATCTAGCTGTTCATCAATTGATGACACCTTAGACTAGTATTTACAATATGAAACAAGAAGATTGTATAAATAAGATACTTTAACTCTTGCTAATCGGAGCATCGTTGGATTCTTATTTAAAAACGAAATTATCCTAATTCCTCTTAGCTTATTCTTTTCGAATTAGCTCAATAACATATCATTGGATGAATGGTCTATAAATCATTTCATGTCATTCTATATTTTCTCTTAGGAAATTGAATGACGCATTTGATTATATTCCCGAAATTCTATCCCTAATTGTTATAAATCCTCAATCTTAGAAATCTCCTACTTGTATGGGCAAATAAGACTTAGAGTTAAATTAGTAGTGGTGGTCCAAGAAAGAATTACTCATGTATATTTGGTATAAGTGTAAGTCTTTGAATTTAAATTTTAGATTCAAAATAATTTTTTTTTAATACAAGACAGTTTCACTTTCACAAGTGTTTAATAACCATTTTCAATCAATGGATTCAAACTGTATGGAATATGAGTTTAGTATTCTGTGACCAGGATCCACTTGCACTATTCTAAGAACTCTTTAATGTAACTAAACCTAAGTCATCAAAAGACACAACCATATTTTATAAATCTATGGCATTTGTATCTTGTTCATAGTGGTTTTGACAAGATCATTCTCTACAAAGAGTTAATATGCCTATATCCACCGAAAGTAAGTTCATCTCATTCGCAGATGGATATACATTAAGGGGTGGAAATAAGTTTTTCGTTGTATTCTTAAAACGATCACTCTAGATTATCCCTTATGCAAAGAAATTTGAAATGTTTGAAAAACTTTCATGAAATTCTATCAATGGTGAAAAACCATTAAGGTAAGTGGTTAAAGATCTTGCGAACTGATAGGGGTGGAGAAATAGTTAGTAGATATGCAGTTCAAAGATCATTAAATTGATTTTTAAATTATATCCAAACTTACCTCCCCAGAAATTTGAGTTACATATTGATGATTAGTTACTAATCGTTGCCTAAGTCCTTCTATGGTAATAGAATTTCAGAATGATGCAATGGTTGGGTACTTAGTGTAAACCATTACTAGATTCATGGAAGACCTAATCAAATTCTTAAGAAAAGCTAGAACTGTTAACCATGGTTTGCATGTTTGTTAGCTATTCTAAGTGATTAGGGGTGGACCATCCCATAGTCATTAGATAAGAAAGTGTTTGTTTAAACAAATACTACTTTTCTAAGAAAATGACTAAGTCTGAAAACAAAGTAGCAAATAAAGGAGATATTTTTTCTTGATTCCAAAAGTGTTCTATCATCTTATTCGACAAATGATGATCCCACTGCCTCTGTTGTCTTGACACAACCGAAAAGGTCAATACCATTTAGTTTTCTTAGACATAATTCACGGTACCTTGTCGTAGTGGGAGGGTTTCTAGGAACTCACCTTCTTATGACTTGGAAGACACTAGTGATTAAAATCCATTGTGAGTTTAAATGAGTAATGGATTGTCAAAATAAGAAACTAAGAAGAAAAGCCAATAGAACTATGGTTTGATCCATTCACATGGAATAACCTAAAGTTTTCTATTACAAGGACATAAAAGGAAATTTTCGTTAATAAGTCTATTCAATGGACTTAACAAAACTTCCTGTTCCTAGTATTATTGGTTTGAGTTTATCTAAACCTATGGCTTGTGGTATACCTGGTAATTACTTACTCTAGTGCAAGCAACTTACTTTAGTAAGATGCTGAAGCATTTTCTTTCTAATGGTTATAGAAGCTTCTCAACTTCTAAGCATAGATTTTATTTATCTAACGAAAAGTCTCAATTATTCCAGAAAAGATAAAGCCATGAAAGAATTCTTTAAATCAACAGTGAGAGGTCTCAGATATGCTTTAGTATGCCTTAGACCAGACACCTACTGTTGAGTGGGAGTAATGAGTAGGTATCAGATTAATCCAGGAGAGGAACATTGGAAGACAATAAAGTAAATCTTATGTTAAGAAGAGGAACTATATGTTAGTCGATAAGGGTGTGTTTAAAACTCTTAGACTACACCACATTAGATTTCGAGACTTGCCTTTGTGCTAGAAAGTCTGCTGATGAGATGGTGATTACTCTGGGGGTGGAGTAGTGATTTTGGAGAAGTGTAAAAACCTATCTAAAGTTTCTTAGTCTACCAGAGAGAGACTGAATGTTAAAGTTGCAGGAAAGGTACTTATTTAGTCTAAGGAAAGTTTTATAGATTTGTGGCACCGTTCCAACTTGTCTTAACTACTAGTGTTATTTCCTGATTAACCAAAAGTAGTTGCCAAAAGTATAGAATCCAGTATCCCAAGAGAGTAGACATACAGAGAGGAATTTCACAATATCAAGGATTTTGTGATTAAGAAAGAGTAATGGTGGATAAAAGGTTGTGTTTAATTCAACCTGTCAGATCCTATTACGAGGAGTATACTACTACTACACTTGATTTGTATATCAAGGTGTTGAGATTATTTGAAAAGCACATTATGTTTTATATTAGTGCAAGTGTGAGTTTGTTGGGTTTTATGCCCTAAATAAAACTCATTTCAATATAATCAGATTTACATATTAATAAAGATCAGAAATAACATTTTATGTTGCATGGTTCACATGATTTATTTCATGATTATACATATATATAATGTATGAATTCTATTTAAGTCCAAACATATGAATTTGTTAATGATTATAGTGTTGTCAACGCAGTGGAATATAATCTTAATTATATGTTTGAAAGTTTATTCCCTGATTTTGTCAGAACACTGGATTTAGACTAGCATGATAATCAGCGATAGGTATTCTTACACCTTGGATAAGTGTTATGTCCTTTCGAGGGCATTGGCAAAGTTTACCAGTATCGGATGTATGGAGTATAAATCGGAAGGGACCAATATTGAACTTTGATTAGATATATTAAAATTTACCGTAATATCTATTCAATTCAATATCACCTGTTGATCCTAGATCAAATGATCTTAATCCTGATATGGTTAGGTTCGATCTCAAGAGTATTATACATGTTCTTTGATTTGTTAGTTAAACCTACTTTTGGGTCAGGGTGATACGTACATTTTGGGAACATGATAGTATAATTGAGTGGGAGCGCTAACATAAATATGGAGTCTATAACTTCTATAGGAATTTAGAAGTGAAACGATGATATCCTTCGAGCTTGGCTAAACAGAGATAAATGGTTGAGATCTCATTTCACTTCGCTGAAATATCATTTATACGGAGCTAAGTGTTTTAAGGATAAAATACATTGAAGGTGTGACGGTACTTTAGTGCCTATTCAATGTAGATCATCTATTAGAGGGTCATTGATCAAATCAGGATTATAACAATGGATAACTAATAGCGTATCTATATCGTGGAACATATAGAGCGTTCTATATGACTGAGAGTGCAATTCCAAGTTCTAAGTGTGGATTCAATAAGGAATTAATAAGTTAGGGAATTTACTTGGTAAATTCGGTTCGACTTATTGGAAGCTCGGTTTATATAGGCCCATGGTCCCCATACTAGTTGAGACCATACTACTTGTAAGACTCAGTTAATTGATTTTGATTAATCAATTATAATTCTAAAGTTAGACTATGTCTAGTTTATGAATTTTCACTATGTTATGGCTTGATTGTGAAGAAATAGTATTTTGGGGTTTATTTGTTAATTAAGAGACTTTATGGAGTCTAATTAATAAATATTATAAATGATAATTTTATTTGATAGTTATTTTAATTATTAAATAAATAGTTTGGCATTTATAAGGTTGAATTGGAAAATATGGTATTATAGAAAAGAAGAATAAGTGGTTGAAATAAAGTGGCAAAATTGTAACTAGGGATTGGCTCACTTAAGTGTACGGCCAATTGTGATTTATTGCCCAATATTTTATTCTTTTTTAATACATTTAATTCAACCCTAACCCTATTGAAGAATAGTATAAAAGAAAGGTTATGGTCTCATTATCCAACAAATGCCTCAAAAGCTAATAACCTAGCTTTTGATGAGACCTCTTCCTTCTTCTTTCTTATTCAATTTTCAAAAACACTATAGCCTATCTGCACAAATATTTTTCAGCCTTGAGTGAATGAGTGAGTGCCCACACACATCAAGTGGTATCTCAATCATAGTGTGTAAGACTGTAGGAGAATCCAAACAACAAGAAGGAGAATCATCATCAAAGGAAGGAGAGAAAGAGATCCAGGTTCAGATCTTGGTGATGCTCTGCTGCAGAAAGGAATCAAGGGCTAGAGATCTGAATGGAAGGAGTCATTATATTTCGCTGCACCCAATGTAAGGTTTCCTAAACTTTATATGTGTTTATTTCATTGTTTTAGAATTCATATAAGGATGTTAATGAAACATACATGATTGTAAATCTAGATCCTGGTAAAATATTTCCTACAGGGTGACCAACCACATTGATTACCTCGAGATGCTCCTTCTTCAGCTTTTCGAGGGACTTCATTCTGGTGGCTGTGCGCCCGAGCCGCATAATCGTTAATTTCCTCATCGGTTGGGATTGGAACGTGCTGCCACGATGCTTACTTGGGATATATATAGTCACTAGTATAGTCGTTCTTAGCGAGGAGGCCCACAGACCTCAGGTTGACCTCGTTCAAAAGGAACTTAGCCGACCGAAGACCATATGGAAGACCCAGCAGGAGCCTGCGTCGCTCAGCCATCTCGAGAGTAGGAGTTGGTCTTTTTGACATGGCTGTCAAAATAATAAGATTGCAAGCTAGTGAGGCTAAAATTGAAGACATGGAGTAATTTAAAACAATGTCTAAGGCAGATAGTCACTTACTTATTATACTGAAGGTGGTTGTGTTGATTGGGGAAAGGTCGGTCGTCCAAAAGAAGTCATCTTTGAAAGGGGTCTTGTTTGGCAACCCAACAATGATCTACGATCGCATGTGTGCATTCTTCCTCGCAGGGACTGCCTTCACCGAGTAGAGATATACTATTTCTAGGAAAGTGGGGCACTCCCATCCTAAAATTTTGTACAAAACCTTTAAACTTGCAAGGATTCTATATGAAATAGGAACCAACTGGAATGGGGCATTTCCAAGATGGTTGAGGAAGTCCTTATAGTAATCTCGTAGGGGGAGAATTGCTCCAGCCCTGATGTGGTTAAGGCTCCAAGCGCCTATCCCTATCGAGCCACTCGTACTCCCCTCGCCACTGGTCCCCTCGGGTGCTTCGCGAGTAAGAAATTCTAGTGGGTAACAACTAAACTCGCCAAGAGCCACAGATCTAACCCGTCATTGTCATTTTTGGTTAATGCAACAAGTCATTAAGATGCTACCTACGTAATCTCTGATGGCTTGTACCCTCAACTCGATAAATTCTGCCTCGAAGGTAACGTTAGGATCTTGGGAGTCTTTGATTTACGTGGCTGGGAAGTTATGAGTTCAAAATCCATGTCACCTGGTTAAAAAGCAATCCTGACTCTGGGTAAAAGTAAAGGCCTAGCAAAAGGAATAGATGATAAACTGGGAGGTTCAGGCCAAGCAGCATCTCGCAAGAAACGATGTGTGCCTTCTATTATTTCTTGCAAGAAGTACCTATGGCAACTAGCAATATCATCTTGGTGGGGTTTTAGTAAGTGGTCCCTAATATTTGCATCATTTATCTCTATTTGGACTGGAGTTTCAAAATTCTGGGTTTAAACGGGATGGCAAGTTCGCTGGGGCACTCTGGTTCTAAAATTTCTGGACGATAAACTTCTGAACCAGATTGGGACATTATTACAAAAAGAAAGCAATCCAAATTCCTGAATGAAATTTATCAAACCAGAAGCTTATAAATTTGAGAAACCCAAAAGTCTACATTATGCCTAAACCCTAAAAATTACCCAGAAAAGTTTAACCTAAACTCGCCAAAACCAAATATAATGACAAAGGTGCAAATTAAGAAAGTAGTGATCAAACCTAGAAAAGTAAAATAGAAGAGCACATAAGAAATAGAGAAAGATGAATCACTTACTGTTTGAAGTCGGGTTTTGGTGCGATGAACAGTTCTGTAATCGACAATGCAGCAAACGACGTGGTGATCTCTCTGGATGCTGGAGGTCGAAAAACAGGTCTAATGAAATTTGCAAGAAGTAGGACAAAGACAGAGATGACATGCAAAGGTTCAAAAAATTTGGGTGGGGTTTTTTGTAGAAAAATCTCAAGAAATTTTTGAAATGGCAAAGATGAGAAAAGGTGGTGCCTTTTTTGATTTTATACCATTAGGTTGATCTCCGTTGTATTAAGGAGTAAATGATTCACCGGGTAGAAATTAAAAAAAAAAAGTGGAAAAGATGGTTATTTAATGCTCATGATGTGCCTCGAAATCACAAAACCGCACAAAATCAAAGGCATGCATTTTTTTCAAAACAGATTATGACCAAAATACCCTTGGTAACCATTTAAAAAGCACTTTTCACTGAAAAAGACTTTTTAAGGGGCAATTGTTGTACCCAAAATTCGTTTGGTACTTCAGAGGATGACACGTCTAAACCTTGGGGGATACGAATCAACAAATATAAAGGAAATTATATTAAAATATATCAAAAGGAATAACTCATTAAATGCGGAGTTAATAGAGCATATCTATAACTCGCTGACTATATAGTCTCTAGCGAGACAAAGATGTATAAACTATTGATTCACGTATTGACAAGAAAACCATTTCGCATCAGAGGACATAATCGTAAGGATGACATCGATGATACATAGCGAGTCATCAACCTCTCTATGTGTAAAAAGGTATTGACGAGGCGAATAGGCTGTTAGAACAAGAGACTGGGAATAACAGTTCCGCACCCAACCAGGGCATTCATAATACGATTGTTTCATCTGGAACCAATGCCCAGACGACTATAGGAGATGCCACTGAATTACAAAATCTCCGTGATGCTGTTGGACTCATGCAGAATCATAAGAACACCTTGCATCATGATCAGGACGAACTGCGTGCTGCAGTAAATCTTGCATTCGACGAATAAAGGTGCATGTTTGCTGAATGGAGGGATGGAGAGATGGAGGCATTAAGGGCTCACCATGAAGAGATCGAAAATTGTAGTCGACAGGCTACCGTGCTGATACAAAAAGCCTATCAAACTGTAGGTCAGCAGTCACCGAATGTCATTCCCCTGGGTGGAACAGACGAAGATCCAACGATGAATACTTCCCACACTACAAATGGTCAGCCCCCAATCCCCAGTCACGATTTTCGCTCGTGGGCCCAGCAGTAGGCGAGCAGACCTTATCTAGTAATTCATTAGGAGAAGTTATACCTGATGGTTTCAACCAGATTAATGGTGCCATTCCACTCGTCAACCAAGTGAATCAATCGCTAAGGCAACCATGCACTTATGTGTTCGAAAGGTTGGGAGCAACCCATGACCTAAGGAATGATCTGAACAGAAGGAGGGGAGTAGACGAACAAAATATTACGACGAACAAAAGGTAGGGAGCCCGTACTCAAATTCCCGCTCAGAAAGATGCTGACGTAATTCAAATTGACCATAATGCCGAGCAAGTTAGCCCACCCGTACAAGCTCAGCTTGACAAACTGAAAAATATGTTCCACGGCATGGCTGGACAAAGAAACAATGATCTTGAGCTGGACCGAGCACGCGGAACTCCTTTCTCATCAGAGATCAATCTCTTGCCACTGCCCCACAACTTTAAAATGCCGACGTGGAAAATGTACACGGGGAGAGAAGATCCCCTTTCCCATCTCAAGTACTTTGAAATGCAAATGGATTTTTAAGGGGTACGAGGAGATATATGCTGCAGAGTCTTTCCTGCCACTCTATCGGAAGCCGCTCAGCAATGGTATTTCAAGTTGGCTCCTGGAAAGTTTAGTTCATGGAAAAGCTTCTCTTCAGAATTCCATGCACAATTCTCCTCCTCACGCCAACTTCCATTGCATTTGGGAGACTTGGTCGAAGTTAAGCAACGACTAGGCGAGCCACTCCAAGCATACATCAGCAGATTCATGACGGAGGCAACCAAAGTTTCACAGGTAACCGAGGATGGAAAGTTATCCGCGATACTAGGGGGCATCGAAGTCCTCGGTGATCTTTAGAAGGATATAAGGAAGAACGGGCTGGTAGACTCAATGAGTGATTTCCTTGACCGAGCCGAAGGCTTCATCAAGCTCGAAGAAGCCATTCAACGAGCGGAAGGTGAACAAAAGCCAGGCAAGTCAAAGGCTCCTTCCACTGGGACATCCAGCCTGTCTATGGTTTCTCCGGTCAAGGAGTTGCACCTCTAGGAAAAATTCGGCTGCCCCTCACTGTTGGACAAGCTCCGATGAGCATGACTATTATGACACAGTTCCTAATATTGGATGTTCCTTCAGCTTTTAACGTAATGCTTGGTTGGCCGGCCTTGTATGACTTAAAGGCTGTCACATCAATATTTTCACTCGTGCCTGAAGTTCCCAAAAAAGAATGGGGTAGGGTGTCTAACAGGAAACCAGCAGTCTGCACGGGAATGTTATAACCTTGCAGTGGCCAAGGCTAAGAAGGAATTATCTTCCAGCCAGAGCACAGACAAGGGAAAAAACATTCCGAAGTAGGGAACTTCCCAAGGCGGGGATGAAGATGTGGATCCTCGACTTGGGGACGCAAGCAACAATGTTGGACCTGTAGCAGAATTAGAAGAGATCGAGATCGATCCAGCTATCCCGACCAGAAAGCTAAAGATCAGAAAAGGTTTGTTGCTCGAAGTAAAATCAGAATTGATAAAATTTCTGAGAGCAAACCTAGACGTTTTTGCCTGGTCACATGCGGATATGGTCGGAATTGATCCTTCTATTATTTCAACAAAAACGAAGGCTATTGGACAAAGAATGAACAGTAGCCCTGAAGGATGAAGTTGAAAAGTTGCGCAACAACAACTTCATAATTGAAGCTTTTTACTTGGCTTGGGTCACTAATCCAATACTAGTCCCCAAGCCGAACAAGAAATGGCGAGTCTGTATTGATTTCACAGACCTCAACAAGGCGTGCCCTAAAGACTGTTTTCTACTTCCAAGAATCAATCAGCTTGTAGATGCAACAGCAGGGCACGAAATATTAAGCTTCATGGACGCTTACTTGGGCTACAATCAAATCATAATGCATCCACCAAACCAAGAACATACAAGTTTCCGAACATATATGGGTCTCTATTGCAACAAATTCATGTCGTTTGGTTTAAAAAAACACTGGGGCTACGTACAAAAGATTGGTAAACAAAATGTTTAAAGATCAGATCGGGTGAAATATGGAAGTATACGTGGATGATATGCTCATAAAATCCAGAAAGGCTAGGGGCACATAGACGACTTGGACGAATGGTTCAAAGTCCTCAGAAAATACAACATTAAGCTAAATCCCTTAAAGTGTTCCTTCAGAGTCAGCTCGGGAAAGTTTCTAGGCTTCATCGTCAATGCCCGAGGAATTGAAACTAATCCAGAAAAGATTCAAGCCCTCCTGAATATGAACTCGCCAACAAAAACCAAAGAAGTGCAAAGCTTAACTGGTCAGATCGCCACGCGAAAACAAGCAGTTCAAGTGGACAGAAGAGTGTGAAAAAGCTTTCCAAGAGCTAAAGGCACCACTTGCTAAACCTCCCGTACTTTTAAAACCTCTAGACGGTGAGGAACTGGGAATATACTTAGCTTTCATAGAACATGCCGTGGGTGTCGTGCTGATCAGAGAAGAATACAACGTACAATACCCAGTCTATTACATCAGTAAAAGACTCATTGAGGCCGAGGGGCGATATCCGTTGATAGAAAAACTCGCCTACTGCCTCATTTTAGCAACAAGGAAGTTGAGGCCTTATTTCCAAGCTCATCCTATTCGGGTATATACCGACCAGCAACTACAACAAATACTGCAAAAGCTAGATGCTTCTAGACGGTTACTCAAGTGGGCGGTAGAGTTGGGTCAGTACGAAATCACTTTCCAACCCCGAACAGTAATCAAAGGCCAAGCCTTGGCATACTTTGTGGTAGAATGCACAGGCAAGAAAGAAAGCATACCAGATTGCAACCCCGAGCCGGCACCAATACCTCAGCCATGTCACAATGAGGACAAACTGACCTGGAAACTACATGTGGATGGGTCGGCTACAGATCAAATATCTGATGCAGTAATTGCCCTTGTCATGCCTGGGGGGCAACACTTGCACGCTACAGTTAAGTTCGGATTCAAAGCATCTAACAACGAAGCCGAGTACGAAGCTCTAATCGTTGGGCTAAGACTAGCTCGTGTGATGAAGGTCGAACTCATCGAAATCTGCAGCGAGTCACAGCTGGTGGTAAATAACGTATCCAGAGAATATGAAGCTTGGGGAGAAAAGATGATAGCATATCTGACCAAAATACACAATCTGATCGCACAATTCAAAAGCTACGATCTCAAAAAAATTCCAAGAGAAGAAAATACAACTGTAGACGCATTAGCTCGATTGGCAAGCAGCAATGTAAGGGACAAGGCAAACCTGGTTCCTATCCAGTTCCTCGAAGAGCCTAGCATCACTGGCATGGAAGAAATCAAAATGATTGATACATCCCCAAACTAGACGACACCAATCGCAGCCTACCTCAACTCTGGGGAGCTCCCAGATAACCGGAATGAAGCTCGGAAAATGAGAAGGAAAGCTGCACGGTATATCATAGGAGAGGGAGTCATGTACAGAAGAGGATTCTCGATGCCATTGCTCAGATGTGTCACTCAAGACGAAGCTGCATGACTCCTATCTGAAGTTGACGACGGATTCTGTGGAAATCATGCCGCTGGACAGAGCTTATCCAAGAAAATTCTAAGGCAAGGTTACTTCTGGCCAACGATGATTAAAGATTTGAGAGCTTATGTTAAGAAGTGCGACAAATGCCAGAGATTTTCAAAGATACCAAGAGCTCTGCCCAACGAGTTAAGACAGATGCAAAGTCCATGGCCCTTTGCCATTTGGGGAATTGACCTGATCGGACAATTACCTAAAGGTAAAGGTGGGGTGCAGTATGCAGTGGTAGCGGTTGATTACTTTACTAAATGGACTAAAGTAGAACCACTTGCAACCATTACATCAAAGAAAGTTCAAGACTTTATTGTGAAAAACATCATATGCCTTTTCGGACTGCCATACGGAATAGTTTTAGATAATGGCAAGCAGTTCAAGAGCCAGTCCTTCACTGATTTTTGTGCGAACCATGGTATCATCAAAAGTTTCTTCGCAGTGGCGCATCCTCAGGCAAATGGTCAAGTTGAGGCAGTCAACAAAACCTTGAAGGATACACTAAAGAAAAAACTTGAAGATGCCAAAGGAAAGTGGCCAGAAGAGCTTCCTGAAGTTCTATGGTCATACTGTACAACTGAAAAAACGGCAACTGGACATACACCATTCGCAATGGCATACGGTTATGAAGCTATGCTGCCCGTCGAACTCGAGCCACTTTCCCATAGAAGGTTGATGTATGATCAAGGTACCAATCACATACTCCTTGCAGAATCACTTGATGAAATTGAAGAAAAATGAGCAACAGAAAACTTAAAGTTGATGGCCCATCAACAAAAAGTAGCTCGGTATTCCAACAAACAAGTCAAAGCTCAGAAATTATTCGTAGGAGATATGGTTCTGAGAAGGGTATTCCTGAACACCAAAGAAGTTACTACGGTAACAAATACACTTTTCGATCAATAAATGAATAAAGATAGTATGTCAAAATTCAATTGAGTCGAAATTATCAACATGTTTATAATTTGTCATACAATGCGTACAAAAGGTTTGGTCAAACCCAAAACACCGAACAGATAAGCAATATATTTGTAAAAGACAAGTGACCAAGAGTCATACATCTCTTCGGTTACTTGGGGGGCACCTATACCTGTAGAAAGCATTTGGTAAAAATAAAACAATCACGATTGCACGAAAATTATAAACATAGAATGAAATTCATTAAGGATAACAAAAGCACGTAATACCGGGATTAAAAGCTGCTCGGTCAGCGTGTTGTCCGAAAAATGAAAAATAATTTTAAGTTGAATGACCGCTTGGCCGGTCATGATGTCTTAGAAAAGTCCCTGAGGCCGAATAAGATATATCAAATAAAAAGATAAAAAAGAGAAGTGTTTAAGCCGCTGGAGTCTCAGGTTCTTGCTTCGGTTCTTCTGGGCCAACCGGAGCAGGAGGATTTGTTGTTTGAACAGGAGGTGCATCAGCGGCCTGACTGGAGGTTGAAGCAGCTGCCTCAATTTTGCCAAAAGCCACTTGGGACGCGCAGTACTCAAGGTCCATGTCCTTAGCATCGCCCAAGTAGTCGAAATTGGCCTGAGGATTAGCCTTCCAAAAATCAAAGAAGAGCTCAAGTCCGGCTGTCTCCAAGGCATTGACCTTCTCGCTCAACCTGTCCACCTCGGCCGAAAGCTCCCCCTCCTTGGCTTCGTTTTCCTCCTTCATCTGATGAAGAACTGCTCCAAGAGAAGTCCTCTCGTCGTGAAGACTGTTCACCTCAGCAGATAAGGTCTCGATGGTCTCCTAAAAACGGTCAGCAGCCTCGAGATCCTTAGCCACCACAGTGATTTTCTTCTGAGTGGCAAATAGCTTCTTATTAGCTTCAACCAATTCTAACCGAACAACTCTGACTTCTGCCCTGGCTTCTTCAGCATCCTTCTTGGCCAAGTCCGCCTCCGCCTTAAAGGTGTCGGATAGAGCCATTTTCTTGGAAGCAACAGACTTAGCCCGGGAGTAAGTATATGCCAACTTCAGACCAGCCTGCACAAGGAAAAAACTTTAGCATTTGAGCTAAGTAGGGAAGATTAAAGGGAAGCATTAAGAAAGACTTACCCTGGTGAACTCTTTCAAGACTCCGCCCACCAGCAATTCCAAAGAAGAGTCATTGTCAACACCAGCCACTTGCTCACTGACCTAAGGAACAAGCCAGTTCATGTAATGGGCCAGCATCTCCTTGCCCTTTTTGGCCTCTGGAAGCACCGACAAAGGTGGAGTAGGTGCCCGCACCCGTTCAAGATCACTCCTGACCAGTTCAGACCCAACCGTCGGTGGTCCAGATGTTGGAATTTATTTTACCAGGATCTTAGATCTACTCACAAGTATGTTGTTTAACACCCTAAATATGAACTTTCTAAAACGATGAATAAACACATATAAAGTTAAGAAAACCTTACATTGATGCAGCGGAATTAATGTCTCCTTCCACTTAGATCTCTAACCCTTGTATCCTTTCTGTTGCAGAGTATTATCAAGATCTGAGCCCGAATGTCCTTCCCTTTGTGTGTGATCCTTCACAGTCTTCCAATCTATGATTGAGTTACCACTTGTTGTGTGTGGGCACTTACTCTATCACTAAGGTTCGAAATTTATGAAGAAGAAAAGGGAGAGGGGAGTTCGGCTATAGAAGAGAAAGGGAAGGCTCAGTTTTTCTGAAGAGAGAATTTTTCTGACAGAAAAGAATGTTTTCAACTTGTGATTTTACTGAGACATCACTTTCTATGTATAGGCACCTACTAGGTTTAGGTTAGTAATTATTTGGCATTAAAATAATGAAAATGTCAATTTGAAAAACTACTTTAAGTGGCCGGCCATGGTGTGTAATAGGCCCCACTTGGTTTTTGCAGTTTTCACAAATTTTATTTCTATTTTCTCAAAAACGCCAATTTTCCAATTCTAACCATTTAAATGCCAAAACTAATTATTTAATAACTAAAATAGATTATTAAATAATATTGTCATTTAATTTAATTATTAATTAGACATATAAATTCTATTAATAAATAAATAAACCTAAAATCTCTTTTCTTTACAATTTCGCCCCTGCTTAGTGAAATTTCACAAATTAGACAAAGTCTAACTTTGGAATTATAATTGATTAATCACGAATCAATTATTGAGTCTTACAAGCAGTATAGTTTCAACTAGAATGGGGACCATGGATCTATATGCTGAGCTTCCAATAAGTGAACCGAATTTACTAGGTAAATTCTTACTTATTAATTCTTCGTTTAATCCACTCTTAGAACTTAGAATTGCACTCTCAGACTTATATAGAGCATATTATATGTTCCACGATATAGATATGCTATCTCATTTAACCATTGTTATAATCTTATTGTGATCAAAGATCCTCTATATATATGATTTATATCGAGATGGGATAATTTTACCGTTCTAACCCCTCAATGTATTTTGCCTCTTAAAACACTTAGCTACTTGTAAATGATGTTTAGTGATCTAAGAATTAGTCACTTAAACAAGAGTTCATCCATTTACTTCTATTTCACTAAGCTCGAAGGGAATCATCACTTGACTTCTATACACCAGTAGAAGCTATAGATTCCATATTTATGTTCAGCACTCCCACTCAATCATACTATCATGTTCCCAAAATATACGTATCACGTGACCCAAAAGTAGGCTTAACTAATAAATCAAAGAACATGAATAGCACTCCTGAGTTGAGCCTAAGCATATCAGGATTTAGATTCTTTTAATCTTAAGATCAACTACTGATATTGACTTGGAAAGATATGATGGTAAGTTTATAATATCTTAACTAAGTTGCAATATCGGTCCAGTCCAATGTATACTCCATACATTCAAAACTAGTATACTTTACTAATGTCCTGGAAAGAACATAAAACTTACTCCAAGTGTAAGTACACATCATCGTTGATTATCACATTAGTGTAAATCTAAAACACTGATGGAACAGGGACTTAGTCTTTTGATTCATATGATGACAATCACATTCCACTGTGTTGACGATACTGTAATTGTGAATGAACATATGATCTGGACTTAACAGATTTTGTGTGTAAATTTAATAAACATATTAAACCATTAGCATGTAAATTCATGCCAACATAAATCACTTCAAATTTCTTACATTGATAACTAATCAGATTGTAAAGAGTTTTATTTAGGGCATAAAACCCAACAAACTCCCACTTGCACTAACATAAAACAAAGTGTGAAAATAAATCAATCTGTTGTCTTGATCTTCAGATCAAGTGTAGTATATTTGAATCCACCCAAACTTCTGGAAACTAGTTCATAAATACATTTACGAAACATCCTTTACTATATGCTTTACTCATCAAGGGATACTGAAATCCTTACTGTTTTAAAGTACATCTGAATAAACAGAAGACATATCTCTCATATTTTAAAATATGGAATTGAGATAATACAGCGTAGACTTTTCTTCAGTAAAATAACTTTCTGGTAATTTCGAATTTACAAAGTTATTAATCTTCTCTGGTAGAGCTTGAATTATTATAGAATAACTCCTCCACCCCCAGAGTAACCACCATCTCATAATTTCGAATGAGTTGGGGAAGATACTAGGATAACTGATATACAGTTCCTTAATATCTAACATATAGATCACTTTCATAAATCTTTCTTGAATATCTTCTAATGTTCCTTATTTGATTACATCTCAGATAGCTCCCACTCAATAGCAGATGTCAGGTTAAATAATACTTTTAACCTCTTTATTGTTTGGAGAGTTATCTAGTTGTGACTTTTGTATTAGTCTGAAATTTTAAGTTAAGACTAAGTCATCAACATAGCAGACTAGTATTTGAAGTTAAAAATACTTGCTAGAGATTAAGTAATCAAAATTAAGATACCATAAAATATTACGAGAATTAAGAAATCTATGTTCAAGACATTCGAATAGACTGAAATAGAGTTCTTGTATCTTATTCTCATAATTCTGATAAGTTATATCTATCCACATGAATGGTTAGATTTGCTTTTCAGTAGTGTTCTTAAGTTCCTATCACAAGTGTCAACCTAATGAAGATGGGTATAGAATTTTAAAATTCTCCCACTCAATTAAGGTAGTGTGAAACTTTATCAAAGAACTTTTACAAGTATCAACTTTTACTGCAACAGTAAAACAAAATTGGAACATACAATCAAGATCAAGGATTTATATTGATAATAGCTAATTCATTATATTACTTCCATGTTTAAAGAAAATATGTGTTACAAAGGGTATTGTGGAAAGATTCCACCCCTAAGTATATAGACATTATGATCCACCCCTAAAGGTTGTAAAGACCATGATTCTCTAAGGGTTATAGAGTTTATGTGGAGTTGAATATAATCAAGAGTTCATTAGATATAAAAGATCGTTGAACTGCATAGTTTTCTTAACTTTTCTCCATCCTTATCGGATCAAAAGATCCTTTTATTAAACAAATTCTTAATAATTGTATTAGAATTAACAATTATTAATAAACATAGAAATAATTTCTAGTGTTTATTTAATATAACTCTACGAAGAGTTGTAAGTATTATAGAATTTGCATCAATAATAAAGATACTTACACATACAAACATATAAATATAATGTGATAATTGTGGTTTAAGATAAAGTAAATGAAGCTCAATCTCATAAATTGCAATTTGTTTGGATAGAAAATAAAATAAACAATATTAATTAAAAAAAAATGTATTGCAACAATATGAGAAAAACAGGGATAAATATCCCTAACTAAAATTTAAAATCCAAATTGTCTTTAAACTAAAACAACTAATTCAAAAATTAGATAAAAGAGTTTCATCTTCATCTTCGACGATCTTCACCCTTTGTCCAGCTTTCCGATCCAACTCATCTGAGTTCAAGTAGTTTGGCCTATAAGAAGAAGAAACAAATAAACAAAGTTAGTCCAGAATCAATAATCCAATAGGATAATAATTCACTAAAACTCTTAAAGTTTATAGAAAGAAAAACCTTTTTTCTTTGCAAGAAGTTTAGGACATTGGGGTTTCCAATGACCTTTCTCATTGCAGTAGAAACACTTTCCTTTGAGTGTATCACCAGAAGCTGCAACCTTTTTGTTTTTCATGGCTTTAGCACGCTTCTTGGTGTTTTTCCACTTCTTCTTCGATTTGGGTTTAGAAGCAGAGGCAACATTTGCTTCCGGTTTGACCGTCCCATTACAATTCCTAGAATTTTGAGGCTTACTCCCTTTCTTCTTCGGTCCTCCAATCAAATTTTCATATGTCTGAAGGTCATTGACTAACTCATGAAAGTCTATGTCCTTTTTATTCATGACATAATTTGATGTATAGGGCAGAAATGCTGGAGTCAGCCTATTCAAGATAAGACTTACTTTAGTAGTATGATCCATTTCAGCACCATGATCCTGGGCTTCTTGGAAATAACTTTCCATGAGGAGAACATGATCACGCATGTTTTGATGGGGTTCCATCCGTGCATTGATGTACTTCTTAGTCGCGTCAAAGCGAGACTGAAGAGATGCCCTATCGAATAGCTCAGTTAAATTCGTCATTACTTCAGCAGCCTTTTCAGTTTTAGAAAACCGAGTTTTGAGGGTGTCAACCATGCTGGAAAGCATAAAGTATAGACCTTTGTCATTTGCTTTCTGCCAACGCTCATACTTTTCTTTCACAGCTTTGGATGCATTATCCCCCGGCACTTCAGGAGACGGCTCAGTTAACACAAACAAGGCACTTTCTCCTATGAGAGCAATATTAATGTTCTCATTCCATTTAGGAAAGTTACATCCATTTAGCTTATTTTCAGTCAACAGTGATAACATGGAATTCATCATGATTATACAGGATACTACAAAATAAGAAATAGAAATTAACAATGGTTTAACACTGTAACGCCCTACTGCTAAGGCACGCTACAGTGCTTTTTCAATTATTGTGCAATCTTTGCTAATCAAAGAAATTTCTCGAAAAACGTGTCAAATTAAAACTTTTTGCTTTAAATATTAAACTTGTAATATAATATAATATTTACAAATTCCGGGATCCCGATTTCAAACTTTGTAAAATATACAGTTTGAACTTTACATTTCAAAATACATAATTTTCAGGTCATCAGCGACTTTCAAAATATAACTTCCAGATGTCCCGAGACCGAACACTCCAGGTCGCGCCGCTTGACATGTACAATCTCACCCGAGCTCAGGTTCATTCTTGTTCAGCCTTCGCCTTTCCTTTACCTACACATGGAAGCAGAAACTGTGAGTCAACAGACTCAGTAAGAAATGCATATAACACACCATATAATTTCCGACCTGTAAATAGGCGCCCATACACCTATTTACAGAGCTTAACAAATGAGTATGAACGTTCAATACCAGGGTACAACCACTATACCACATACACATCGTACCTCACTGTACGAGTGTTGGTAGGGTTTATCCCGATCGCTGAGTAACACTGAGTGATGTACCACACACCGTAGCATTTTCCCATGCTTGTGTTGGTATCACTGTATCGTACTCACAATCACAACAATCACTGTACCAATACACTCTATAACTTATTCATACAAGTGTTGGTAGTGCTTAACATAATTCAAGCATGCATATATAAACACATATACACACATTCAGATAATCACATCATACATTATACACAGTTCTTACCTGTTTTCTGAATTCAAGTGTGCTGGCCGACCTGAACGGAATTCACGTGCTAGATGGATGCCCTAATCACAATAATTGCAACACAGATGAGTGACTCGCTAAATCACTTTCCGGGACTTAAACTTGAAACTAAAAGTTTCCCTATCGATAAACCTCATGGCAATACCCTAAATATCTCAAAATTGGCCAAAACTAGGGTTCTGGAAATTCCCCCAACAGGCAGACCGGTTCCCAACCGGCAATCCGGTTCTGGGTCACCAACCGGTCGACCGGTTGGTACAGGCCTCCCAGAACCGGAATTCCGGTTCTGCTGCTGGGAACCAAAAATTATCCCCCTTAATTCAATTCAACCCCAAACTTTACCAAACTCTCCAGTATACCTATACAATGCATAAACATCCATTTCCAACCAATAAATCACAGAACAAACCAACAAATCAAATTATGCCATTAAAGCTCAAAGCTTGAGTTTCAAAACTCAAGCTTGCTTAGAATCATTATCAAGCATCAAAACCAGCAGCTAGAACCTTAAATCAATCAATATTGAGCATAACAACTAAACCCAAATCATTTCTAAACCTAACAGCCACTAACCTAACAAATCACCTCTTGAAACTAAGAAAAATTTGAGAAAAAACATAACTAGAGAGCAACTAAAGTTACCTTGGTTAAATCCTCCTTGATTCCTTGCTAAATCCCAGAAAAACAAGATGAAAATTTTGGTTTTGGTCCTTGGTTTGTCCCAGCCGAAAGCAAGAGAGAAAGAGTTCAAGAGATAATCCAATTTTCCAATTTTTCTTCTTTTTTTCTCTTAATTTCTCAAAGGGTTTCTAATTAAATCTTGCTGAAAAGTAATGTGCTAGGTGTCACACACTCATGGCAGCCACCTAATCCACCATTAAACAAAATGTCTAAAATGCCCTTAGACTTAAAACTAGGGTATTTCTAAAGCTAGGGGTAAAATGGTCAATTTCCATAACCCCGCTCAATCCCGATAATTTATTTTCTCTAAATTATTTCCCACTATGAAATAGGGTTCTAAACTTACCCATGTGATCAATCTAGCCATCCATCGCATTTTCCGTTGTCGCCGAGCAAAAATTACAAAATTAACATATTTCACATATAAACTAAATAATACCCCTAGAGTTTAATAAAATCTCCGGAATTGAGAAATTATAACTCTAATATTTATTTCTAAATATTGGGGTCAACATTTAAAATTAATTCACAAATAATAATAAAATAATAAAAATTAGTGCTAATTGCCTTTTCTAATCCACATTACTAGAGCGGTCATTACAAGTATCCCCCCGTTAATAGGATTTCGTCCCCGAAATCTAACCTGAATAGCTCTGGATGTTGAGTCCTCATATCTGACTCCAATTCCCAGGTGGCTTCTTCCACCTTACTATTCCTCCAGAGCACCTTAACCAGTGCAATAGTCTTGTTGCGAAGAACTTTTTCTTTTCTATCCAAAATCTGAACAGGTTGCTCTTCATAGGATAAGTCATGTTGTAGTTCAAGGGCTTCATAACTCAAGACATGAGTCGGGTCTGACACGTATTTCCTTAACATAGAGATGTGAAATACGTCATGAACAGCTGATAATGCTGGTGGTAAGGCTAGCCGATACGCTACCTGCCCAACCTTCTCGAGTATCTGAAATGGCCCAATGAACCTAGGGCCTAACTTACCCTTCTTCCCGAAGCGCCTAATACCCTTCATTGGTGAAACCCGCAGGAAAACATGTTCCCCTGCCTGAAATGTAACATCTTTGCGCTTCGGATCAGCATAACTTTTCTGCCTGCTTTGAGAAGCAAGCATTCGAGCCTTGATCTTATCAATAGCTTCATTGGTCCTCTGCACTAACTCCGGACCCAGGTACTTCCTTTCTCCTGTCTCGTCCCAATGAATAGGAGAACGGCATTTTCTACCATATAACATCTCATAGGGAGCCATCCCTATTGTACTTTGGTAGCTGTTGTTGTAGGAGAATTCAATTAAAGGCAAGTACTTACTCCATGAACCCTCAAAGTCCATGACACAGGCTCGCAGTAAGTCTTCTAAAATCTGGATAGTTCTTTCTGACTGACCATCAGTCTGAGGGTGAAAGGCTGTACTAAACTTTAACTTGGTACCCATAGCCTTTTGAAGACTCACCCAAAATTTCGATGTGAACTTTGGATCCCTATCTGACACAATAGATTTAGGGGCTCCGTGGAGACGAACTATCTCCTTCACATACAATTCAGCATACTGATCCACTGAATATGTAACTTTCACTGGTAGAAAGTGAGCTGACTTTGTGAATCTGTCCACAATGACCCATACAGAATCATACATCCCTGTAGTTCTAGGTAAACCAGTTACAAAGTCCATTGCGATGTCCTCCCACTTCCATTCTGGAAGGACTAAAGGTTGCAATAACCTGTAGGCCTCGATGTTCGGCCTTAATCTGGCGACGGAGTTAAACACTTGGACACATAGTCCACCACATCTCTTTTCATCCCATACCACCAGAAGTAGGGTTTCAAATCCTGATACATCTTGGTGGTTCCCGGATGCAACGAATAAGGCGTGGTGTGAGCTTCATCCAGTATTTCTTTCTTAAGCTCATCAACACTAGGAACACAAACTCGAACTTTATATAACAACATTCCACTGCTCGAGACTGAAAAGCCTCTAGGCCGACCAGCCACTACTTCATCTCGAACTTTAACTATCTCGGGATCTTCCAGTTGTGCCTTTCTGATTCTCTCCAACAGATCAGATTGGAGTGTTAAATTATGTAATCTCCCGACCACGAACTCAATTCCTGCACTAATCATTTCCGAGGCTAGTTGTGGGGCTATCATAACCGTAGTACACACTTGCCCGAGACCCTTTCTGCTTAGAGCATCGGCCACAACATTGGCCTTCCTGGGGTGATACAGTATTTCGCAATCGTAGTCTTTAACTAACTCCAACCACCTTCTCTGCCTCATATTCAAATCTTTCTGGGTGAAAAAGTATTTAAGACTCTTATGATCAGTATAAATCTCACACTTTTCACCGTAAAGATAATGTCGCCAAATCTTTAAAGCAAAAACCACAGCAGCGAGCTCTAAATCATGAGTTGGGTAACGCTGCTCATAATCCTTCAGTTGACGAGAGGCATAGGCTATGACTCTGTCAGCTTGCATCAGAACACATCCCAGACCCTGTCTGGATGCATCACAATAAACAACAAATTTCTCTTGATCTGATGGCAAAGCTAACACCGGAGCTGTTATCAAACGCTACTTCAATTCCTGAAAGCTTGTTTCACACTTATCTGACCACACAAATCTCTGATTTTTCTTAGTCAATTCGGTTAGGGGCATAGAAAGTTTAGACAATCCTTCGACGAAACGTCGATAATACCCTGCTAACCCGAGAAAACTTCGAACTTCTGTCACAGACTTGGGCGTCGGGCAATTCTTCACTGATTCTACCTTGTTTGGATGGACCATAATTCCATTCTTCCCAACAATATGACCCAGAAAGGACACCTCGAACAACCAGAATTCACACTTTTTGAACATGGCAAACAGCTTGTGATCCCTAAGTCGCTGTAACACCATTCGAAGATGATGCTCGTGCTCCTCTTCTGACTGAGAGTATACAAGAATGTCATCGATAAACACTATAACGCAGTTATCGAGGAAATCCTTGAACACCCTATTCATGAGATCCATAAAGGCCGTAGGAGCATTAGTCAATCCGAACGACATTACCAGAAACTCATAGTGCCCATATCTGGTTCTAAAAGCAGTCTTCGGTATGTCCTCCTCCCGAATTCTGAGTTGATGATAACCAGACCGTAAATCAATCTTCGAAGACACTGTCTTTCCCTGAAGCTGATCGAACAGATCATCGATCCTAGGCAACGGGTACTTGTTTTTAATCGTCAACTTGTTTAGTTCCCGATAATCAATACACATTCTGAGGGAACCATCTTTCTTTTTCACAAAAAGAACCGGAGCTCCCCAGGGCGATACACTGGGTCGAATAAACCCAATATCAAGCATCCCCTGAAGTTGTAACTTAAGCTCCTTGAGTTCTGCTGGGGCCATCCTATATGGAGCTTTAGAAACAGGTTCGACTCCAGGTGCCAAATCAATTACAAAATCAATCTCTCGCTGTGGCGGCAATCCCGGCAACTCCTCGGGAAACACATCAAGAAAATCTTTCACCACCCGGACTACCTCAGGCCCAAATGTTTCAGGTCTGCTGGAGTCAAATACTACTGCTAGAAATCCTACACAACCATTGCATAGTAAATCCCTAGCTCTCAGCACAGAAATAACCGGGATCCGAGACCCCTGAACCGATCCAACATAAACAAATGGATCTTCACCTTCCGGCTGAAAAGTCACCATTTTACGCCTACAATCTATACTGGCCGAATACTTGGATAGAAAATCCATTCCCAGTATAATATCAAACTCAGTTAATTTCAATTCTATGAGCTCAGTACTCAATTCCCTATCTTCGATCCTAATCGGCATAGACCTAATGCGCCTATTAGAGATAACCAATTCCCCGCTAGGCATTAGGGTTCCAAACCCTCTTTCTAAAATATCACAAGGCCTACCAAAAAGATCAATCACTCTTGTAGCCACATATGAACGTGTAGCTCCCGAGTCAAATAATACTGTAAATAACAAGTTGTTGATGGGAAGCTGACCTGTCACAACAGAAGGACTGGCTGCAGCATCAGCTTGGGTAATGGCAAACACACGAGCAGGAACCGGTTTCACCTCAGCTTTCGGCTCCTCTTTCTTTGCCTGGGGGCAATCTTTCTTGAAATGCCCCACCATGCCACACAGGAAGCATGTCTTCCGGTTACATTCTCCCGGATGATGTTTCTTGCACCTTGGACACTCAGGATAAGAGTAACCCTGGCGTCCTCCTCTGCCTTGGTTCCCACGGAACCGCTTGCTTTGCCCCGAGCCACCAGAAGCTGGAACAACTTTTCTTTTCTGCTCAGTGGTGGAGTCACCACCATCCCTACCATAAACAGGAGTAGGAACAGTGGGGGTTCCACCGACACTCGGAGTCACCCGGGGCTCTGAAGAAATTTCACTGCACCCTCGGCTCTCAAAGCCTTCTCAACCATATCTGCATACGTGGTTGCTTCAGTAGTGGTAATAACCAGATCATGCCGGATCTTTGCAATCAAACCCGCTAAATATTTCTCTTTCTTACTGAAGTCAGTGGGCACAATTCCTGCTGCCAACTTAGCCAACCGATCAAACTTCGTCGTATATTCAGTGACTGACATTTCCTCAGTCTGAACTAGATCAGTGAACTCTTTCCGCTTTGCACTGCGGACCGCTTCGTTGTAATACTTGGAGTTAAATAACTCCTTAAATTCTTCCCAGGTCATCAGCGTGACGTCCCGAGTGAGGGTTATCAACTCCCACCACACGAGAGCATCTTCCTGAAACTGGAAAGTGGCGCAGGTCACCCGGTCATTTCCAACCACTCCCATAAAATTAAGGATGCGTTCAATCATTGAAAGCCACTGCTCGGCCTTCATCACATCAGGGCCTCCCAGAAACACTGGAGGTGCCTGTTTTCGAAATCTTTCGTACAACGGTTCCATACGGTTGCCAACAACAGGTTGTTCTGCTGGCACCGCAGGAACTGCAACAGCCTGAACCACTTGAGGAGGCACAGCAGGAGGACCTTGCTGCCTCAACCTTTGGATCTCTTCATCTTGCTGGCGGATTCTATCTTGCATCTCAGCAAATCTTTGCTCCCAATCAGGAGGAGCTTGAGGTGGATTTACAGGGCGACCACCCTGAGCTCTGCCACGGCCACGGCCACGAGGATTTTGAGGATTCCCCTGACCGGCTCCGGTCTCAACCATGCCACCCTGACTTCTTGTATTTCGCGGGGCGTCCATTTAATAGGACTTAGCCTGCGAACCCATAAGCCAGGCAGGTTAGACAGCGATCAAAATTAACACCGCTCTTAATAACTTAAAGGCAACACACTTTCTTTTCTTTTTTTAAAAAAATATATTTAATTTAAATCTAATATGCTTCCTAACATGCTTTCACATTCATTTAAAATACTAAACAAGTACGGGCTTACTGAACCGTGAACCGAGCTTTCTTTGATGAAGATTGTACATATCATAGCAAGCTTCGATAGACAAACCTGGCGGCTCTGATACCAAAATTGTAACGCCCTAATGCTAAGGAACGCTACAGTGCTTTTTCAATTATTGTGCAATCTTTGCTAATCAAAGAAATTTCTCGAAAAACGTGTCAAATTAAAACTTTTTGCTTTAAATATTAAACTTGTAATATAATATAATATTTACAAATTTCGGGATCCCGATTTAAAACTTTGTAAAATATACAGTTTAAACTTTACATTTCAAAATACATAATTTTCAGGTCATCAGCGACTTTCAAAATATAACTTCCAGATGTCCCGAGACCGAACACTCCAGGTCGCGCCGCTTGACATGTACAATCTCACCCGAGCTCAGGTTCATTCTTGTTCAGCCTTCGCCTTTCCTTTACCTACACATGGAAGCAGAAACTGTGAGTCAACAGACTCAGTAAGAAATGCATATAACACACCATATAATTTCCGACCTGTAAATAGGCGCCCATACACCTATTTACAGAGCTTAACAAATGAGTATGAACGTTCAATACCAGTGTACAACCACTATACCACATACACATCGTACCTCACTGTACGAGTGTTGGTAGGGTTTATCCCGATCGCTGAGTAACACTGAGTGATGTACCACACACCTTAGCATTTTCCCATGCTTGTGTTTGTATCACTGTATCGTACTCACAATCACAACAATCACTGTACCAATACACTCTATAACTTATTCATACAAGTGTTGGTAGTGCTTAACATAATCCAAGCATGCATATATAAACACATATACACACATTCAGATAATCACATCATACATTATACACAGTTCTTACTTGTTTTCCGAATTCAAGTGTGCTGGCCGACCTGAACGGAATTCACGTGCTAGATGGATGCCCTAATCACAATAATTGCAACACAGATGAGTGACTCGCTAAATCACTTTCCGTGACTTAAACTTGAAACTAAAAGTTTCCCTATCGATAAACCTCATGGCAATACCCTAAATATCTCAAAATTGGCCAAAACTAAGGTTCTGGAAATTCCCCCAACAGGCAGACCGGTTCCCAACCGGCAATCCGGTTCTGGGTCACCAACCGGTCGACCGGTTGGTACAGGCCTCCTCCCTTCCTTCAATGGGAACCAAAAATTATCCCCCTTAATTCAATTCAACCCCAAACTTTACCAAACTCTCCAGTATACCTATACAATGCATAAACATCCATTTCCAACCAATAAATCACAGAACAAACCAACAAATCAAATTATGCCATTAAAGCTCAAAGCTTGAGTTTCAAAACTCAAGCTTGCTTAGAATCATTATCAAGCATCGAAACCAGCAGCTAGAACCTTAAATCAATCAATATTGAGCATAACAACTAAACCCAAATCATTTCTAAACCTAACAGCCACTAACCTAACAAATCACCTCTTGAAACTAAGAAAAATTTGAGAAAAAACATAACTAGAGAGCAACTAAAGTTACCTTGGTTAAATCCTCCTTGATTCCTTGCTAAATCCCAGAAAAACAAGATGAAAATTCTGGTTTTGGTCCTTGGTTTGTCCCAGCCGAAAGCAAGAGAGAAAGAGTTCAAGAGATAATCCAATTTTCCAATTTTTCTTCTTTTTTTCTCTTAATTTCTCAAAGGGTTTCTAATTAAATCTTGCTGAAAAGTAATGTGCTAGGTGTCACACACTCATGGCAGCCACCTAATCCACCATTAAACAAAATGTCTAAAATGCCCTTAGACTTTAAACTAGGGTATTTCTAAAGCTAGGGTTAAAATGGTCAATTTCCATAACCCCGCTCAATTCCGATAATTTATTTTCTCTAAATTATTTCCCACTATGAAATAGGGTTCTAAACATACCCATGTGATCAATCTAGCCATCCATCGCATTTTCCGTTGTCGCCGAGCAAAAATTACAAAATTAACATATTTCACATATAAACTAAATAATACCCCTAGAGTTTAATAAAATCTCCGGAATTGAGAAATTATAACTCTAATATTTATTTCTAAATATTGGGGTCCACATTTAAAATTAATTCACAAATAATAATAAAATAATAAAAATTAGTGCTAATTGCCTTTTCTAATCCACATTACTAGAGCGGTCATTATAAACACAAAATCAATTCAGAAATTATAAGCACACAGCATGTAGGAATGATAAGAGAAAATACTAAAAAATACAATCCTAACTAATTTCCAAGGTTTTTCAACAAACTGATATCAGTGTCCCGTTTAGGCGAGAGTCAGAGCTACCATCTATTGAATAGAGTTGTCAGCTCATCTAAAATGTTAAACATTCTAGCAACCTTTTATTCGATCAAGATTGGAATCCAGCGTTGTCCCGTTTAGGCGAGAGTCAAGGCTATTCTATCTTATGAGCTTCTACCATTGTTTCTTATTTTGCAGGTCAAATATGGTCGCCACCATTAGGGTGATGAATACCATATAAAACACTTACAAACTACTTATCTTTCGACATTAAACGGTGCAAAATTGCTTATGAACGTTCCTCCATTAGGGAGGATTACTCACTAAAACAAACGCGATGTAAAACAAACAATGGAGATCGAATATCTTAATAATAATAAAGCTCATTCTTTAAAATGTATTTTCTTTATTATTCTAATAAAATATATTCATTAAATATCGAATTTAGAATTAAAAGATTCTAAATTAGAATTTAATTTAATATTTATAAAATTATACTTAGATAGTGATTGAAATAAAAGGAATTATTTCCATCTTAGTAGTAATTTTAAATATAAATATTAAGAAAATTAATTTAAGTTGTATTAATTTAAATTAAATTGCAACTTAAAATAAATTTTCATGAGAATATATATTTATTGTATTTTTGAAAAGAAAGTATAAAATTATACTATTTTTCGAAAATACTTAAATAATAAATACTTAGAAAAAATACTTCAAGCAAAATTATCACCTATCTAGATTTTCCTTTGACTAATTAATTCAATCTCTAATAATATATTTTAAATATTTATTTCAAATTAATCAATAAATGAAAAAATCATTGGTTTAAGTTGGTCCAAGAATTAATTAAAATAAATAATTAATTTACAACTTAATCTATTTTTCAAGATAAATTCAAAATCATCTTTACATAACTAAAATGCAATTTCGAAATTGATTAATAAAATAAAGAAAAAATATATTTTGAAAATTATTTAAATTTAAGTTGAAAAATTAAATTTCAACCTAAAAATAATTTTCTATTTAATTAAGTGTCATGAAAAATTAATATTTAAGTATCATGATGAAAATCAACTTAGATATTTAATTTTTCAATTTAATTAAATGTATTAAATTCAAGAAATAAATAATTAAGTGTAGAGAAGGCTTAATTATTAATTTCTAGTTTAATACTAGGAAAAATATACTTAAATAAAATTGTACCAAAATTAATTATTTAAATAATTAATTTCACAATGTATAATATTTTCCTATTGAATATTAGAAATAATAAGTAGTCTAGAAATAACTATCTAGAAAATATCTTATTTGACTAAGTATCTTTTCAACAAAAATTTGAAAAAAAAAGTATATAATTTAAGTTGTTAGAAAAAATTTAGAACTTAAATATTTTCAAATTTAAATTTAATTAAATATCAAAAATTAAGTTGTAACCACTTAATTTGAAAAATATTTCATTTTAAGTTTAAAAGTAACTTAAAAAGTATCTTAAGAATCTTTAATAACTAATGCCTAGAATTCCTCAACTTAATTTTAAATTTAAATAAAATATTCAAATTTAAGTTAGATAAGAAAAATTAGTTAAAATAACTAATGTATAACTTAAATAGGAGTATTTAATTAATTAAGTTTCAGAAAGAATCTAGTTAGTTAAAATTCGTTATTTAATTAAATACAAGAAAAATACAAATAGTTTGTCTAGAAATAATATCTAAAACTAAAAGTGTTTTTCTTAAAATTAACTTTTAAAATATTAAAATGAAAATAAATTTCATATATTTTCAAAGTTAACTATGTTGTTAATTCAATTTTATTAGGTTAAACTAATTTAATTAACCTAGCACAATTATTCAAATCAGGCAAATGGGCCTTCACAATTGGGGTAGTTCATGTGAAGGGGTGCTGGGTTTAGTATGTCGTACCCACTTCTATGGCTCCCAACTCTCTCACAAGGCCCAGAAGAGAGGAATTTAACCTTAAAATAAATAACTGTTATTAATTGAATAGGTCCAAAAACTAAATGGACCTAAATAAAATCTATGATGGTGTGACATTTTATTTAGCAACAACCTATATGCATCTATATAATAAAATAAACATATAGGCTCACTCAGGCACACATTTGGATGGATCCTATCATGTTGCTAGGTCATACACAGATGAAAGAAGATTGTAAAATTTACCTGTTACAAATTATTTACTTGACCAAGGGAACCACGAGTTAAAATCAGATCATTGGATCTGTCAACAGGTTAACCATGACTATTTGCAATCAAGCAATAATAAGTTTTATAAGACTTACATACAAGCTAAAACCACATACTCCTGCAACAAGGTTAGCTGGATAGTTGGATGTAGGATTTATTTAATTTTAAATAATTAAATTTCGAAAAATAATTAAATAATAAAAAAAATTAATTTTCGAATTTAAAAAATAAATAAATATTTCCTTTCGAAATTAATAATAAAATAATATTTAAATTAAACCTACAATTTTGAAAAATTAGGTTTCAATTAACCTAAATATCATTTTAAAATTTGCTAACTACTTTTAAAAAATTAAATGTTATTTTATAAATAAAAATTAAATAAAAAAGAAAAAAGATAAATAAATATCTTTTTCAGATTTTATGATTTAATTTAAATAAATAAAATAACAAAATTTAAAAGCTAGCAAAATATCTTACATCTATTTGAAATATCATGATTATAGTTATCTTATTTTAAATTTAAATAAGGTCAAATTATTTAAAAAAAAATTAATTTAAAAAATTTAATATCTGACCTTAAATTTAAAATTAAGATAAGATAATTAAGCAAAAGGATAGATATTTACTATTTTCAAATTCAAATTACACTAATATCATTAATTAAATTAAAAAAAAAATTATTAATTTAATTATGATAATTAGAATTGAAATAGGAATAGTAAATGTCTAAATACAAAACTACACAAAAAATCGAAAGTTAAATCCATGAAAAAGCATGAAAAATCGAAGAAAAACGAAAAAAATGCGAGCTTTATGGACAGTATGTTGTGCATACATGTCCGCGCGCGCATGGGGAGTGCTTGGCCGAGAAACCTCGACGCAGGGAGGAGTTTGCAGCATTTTCGCGTGCGGATGAGCGGTTCAGACAGGCGCTCGTCGAGCAGCGTGTGTGAATGCGTGCTGTCCGCGCGCGTGGCCCTGTTGCACGATCCTCATTTTTTCCGAAACTTCAAAAAATCATAACTAATTCAAATTAAATTGTAATTGAGTTCTGTAAAAAAGTAAATTGCTTAATTTTTTCCATACTATCCAGTAAAAATAAGTTCAGAAATGGAATTTTAATTATTTTTCACGAAAATTCATAAACATCAATCAATCATCATATAACACTCAGCACAACATGAAACCATCCAAACAACAAACAATCGTTTTAAAGTCCAAATTTCTTGCAAGAAAATCAATTACCATGGCTCTGAGGCCAGTTGTTGGAATTTATTTTACCAGGATCTTAGATCTACTCACAAGTATGTTATTTAACACCCTAAATATGAACTTTCTAAAACGATAAATAAACACATATAAAGTTAAGAAAACCTTACATTGATGTAGCGGAATTAATGCCTCCTTCCACTCAGATCTCAAACCCTTGTATCCTTTCTATCGCAGAGTATTATCAAGATCTGAGTCAGAATGTCCTTCTCTTTGTGTGTGATCCTTCATAGTCTTCCAATCTATGATTGAGTTAGCACTTGCTGTGTGTGGGCACTTACTCTATCACTAAGGTTCGAAATTTATGAAGAAGAAAAGAGAGAGGGGATTTCGGCTATAGAAAAGAAAGGGAAGACTCAGTTTTTCTGAAGAGAGAATTTTCTGACAGAAAAGAATGTTTTCAACTTGTGATTTGACTGAATCATCACTTTCTATTTATAGGCAATTACTAGGTTTAGGTTGGTAATTATTTGTCATTAAAATAATGAAAATATCAATTTGAAAAACCACTTTAAGTGGCCGGCCATGGTGTGTAATGGGGCCCAATTGGTTTTTGCAGTTTTCACAAATTTTATTTCTATTTTCTCAAAAATGCCAATTTTCCAATTCTAACCATTTAAATGCCAAAACTAATTATTTAATAACTAAAATAGATTATTAAATAATATTGTCATTTAATTTAATTATTAATTAGACATATAAAGTCTATTAATAAATAAATGAACCTAGAATCTCTTTTCTTTAAAATTTCGTCCCTACTTAGTGAAATTTCACAAATTAGACAAAGTCTAACTTTCGAATTATAATTGATTAATCACGAATCAATTATTGAGTCTTACACGCAGTATAGTCTCAACTAGAATGGGGACCATGGATCTATATGAAGAGCTTCCAATAAGTGAACCGAATTTACTAGGTAAATTCCTACTTATTAATTCTTCGTTGAATCCACTCTTAGAACTTAGAATTGCACTCTCAGACTTATATAGAGCATATTATATGTTCCACGATATAGATATGCTATCTCATTTATCCATTGTTATAATCTTATTGTGATCAAAGATCCTCTATATAGATGATTTACATCGAGATGGGATAATTTTACCGTTCTCACCCGTCAATGTATTTTGCCCCTTAAAACACTTTGCTACCTGTAAATGATGTTTAGTGATCTAAGAATTAGTCACTTAAACAAGAGCTCATCCATTTACTTCTATTTCACTAAGCTCGAAGGGAATCATCACTTGACTTCTATACACCAGTAGAAGCTATAGACTACATATTTATGTTCAGCACTCCCACTCAATCATACTATCATCTTCCCAAAATATGCGTATCACCCTGACCCAAAAGTAGGCTTAACTAATCAATCAAAGAACATGAATAGCACTCCTGAGTTGAGCCTAAGCATATCAGGATTTAGATTCTTTTAATCTTAAGATCAACTACTGATATTGACTTGGAAAGATATGTCGGTAAGTTTATAATATCTTAACTAAGTTGCAATATCGGTCCAGTCCAATGTATACTCCATACATTCGAAACTAGTATACTTTAATAATGTCCTGGAAAGAACATAAAACTTACTCCAAGTGTAAGTACACATCATCGTTGATTATCACATTAGTCTAAATCCAAAACACTGATGAAACAGGGACTTAGTCTTTTGATTCATATGATCACAATCACATTCCACTGTGTTGACGATACTGTAATTGTGAATGAACATATGATCTAGACTTAACAGATTTTGTGTGTAAATGGAATAAACATATTAAACCATTAGCATGTAAAATTCATGCAAACATAAATCACTTCAAATTTCTTATATTGATTACTAATCAAATTGTAAAGAGTTTTATTTATGGCATAAAACCCAACACCAGACTCCTTGGACTTGGCAGCTTTGGGGGTAGAGGGGTTTGCAGCAGTCAGCTCCTCGGAAAGATCAATGACCTCCTAGGAAGGCCTATTTTCCTTAGTAGAGGACCCCTCACCGCCCTTAGACTTCTTGGCCGGAGGAGAGGCGCTAGAGCTTCCACCCATTCTCTTCTTCAAAACCTCAAACATTTGTCGAGACATGTCTGTACAGAACAAAAAATAACATGGTTAGAAAACAGACATCAGAAACATAATGCATGAAAGTCAAGAAGCTCAAAAACAAGAGAAAGTAATATGCAAGGTGACTGCCCAAACAAGATTCGAAAGTTCATCATCACCTGACATCGATCTTATTTCAGACATAACAGCTTTCCCTTTTCAAAACACGGAAGGAAATGGCCAAACTAGTGAAATGGGCTCCCTTATGCGAATCGCATGTTCAACAGGCCTGGGCGAGGCCAAGAGTTTCTTCTTCCTCTTCAGTGGAGTCACCCGCTCTTCCTCAGCATCATCCTCGGGATTCAAGGGCTCCTGAGCATACTACTCAGCCCGTGCACCTCCTTTCAACTTAGCTTTGCGCTTAAGTTGAATGAGTTCAATCTCTGGATGAGCTAGTTCGGTCCGGCCAGCACCAGATTTGCTCTTCTTCCCCGTCATGGACTTAGAGGTAAAGTCCTTGAGATAGAACCCGTACCTCACAAAGTTATCCTTAGAGGTCAACTGGATAATATTCAAGTCTTCTGCCGGAAGCCAGGTAAGTTTTAGCGCTCTATCCCTAAAAGCAAGAGTGAGAGGAGGGCGGTGATAGGTCGGAATCTGCTGGAACCGAGTGCGAGTGATGCCTGTGCCATCCACCATGAAGTACTCATCAGTAAAGCGCCCAATCTTGCTGATGCCCTTATCGTCCGTGCCCGTCAACCACTTAAAGCCTGGTTGAGAGAAGTACAAGTACCCTGACCTGCCTTGCTTAGGGGTGGACCTCAAATCGATGTACCAAGCAACCTCGTGGGGAGAGGGCATACCCCATTTCTGGGAGGCATAGAGGACGAAGAGGGCAGACAGATACTTGATGCCCTTAGTAGTGAACTGGGCTGGGCAGAGGCCGAAGAAGTCTGCCACATCCTTAAAATATTGATGCAAGGGCACCCAACCAGGCGTACATCCCCCTTTCAGGGTTTGTGGCACGATTGTTGTAGGCGAGAATGTAGCAGTCTAGCTCACCCAGGTATTTGCCCTGGTCAAGAGTTCGAAGGTGTGCCTCCGTAATCTTGGACAGAAGGCTTACCCACCATGCGCCCAAGCGACCCTGCCTTCTATGAGGAACAATCGTAGCAAGCTCCTCACTGACATAGTCCATGCCCTCAACCAGGACGTCTCCGTTAGCATCGACTTGCTCCCCAGCCTCGTTTTACTCCCCATAGTTTGGGGGTGCAACCTCTGCCTTTTCCTCCTCCTCAGAGGAACTGTCAGGACGTACATCGTCCTGCCCCTCAATCTCCTGGACCTCAGCGTCCCCTTCATGATCCTCCTCCATCTGGACGGCTGGATCCTGTTCGGCGCGTGGTAGAGTGGCGTGCCGAGCCACTTGGGGGTCAAACGCGTCAGCCAGACGCGTCAGCCAGACGCGCAGTTTTCTTTGTACGAGCCATCATTCTATGGCATTGTACAGGGTTTGAAAAATGTCCTTCGCTAGAGGGAGGAGGACTAGAATAAAGACGAGGATGATCTTCATGCAGAAGTTGAAGCAGGTCCTGGTCGATCCGATGTCCGTTGTGCCAAGACTCACCTGAGTTCATCTACAAAAGACAACGCACAAGATGAGTGTTTGGTAAGAATATCGAACGATAAACAAGCAAATATGCTAACCAGGAGTACTCAACAGATTAAAGAACGATTATGTTTGAAGAAAAGTCAGAACTCAAGAAGTTAAAATTTTCTTGAGTTAGGGCAAAAAAGTTCATGAAGCTTAGAGTAAGCAAGATAGAAGATAGATGTTACATAGATCAAAAACAAATGTTATGACTGTAAAAACCCACGAAAACATGATAAAGGAGAATCGCAAAGGTTTCTAGGCCTAGGGTTTCCTAAACATTTTTCTACAGCAAAGTAGAGGATGTAGCTGACATATAAACATGCAAACATAAGCATAAAGGAAACCAGAGACTTACTCAAAGATCAGATGTCTGTGTGCGAGCAACGTCAACCCAACAAGTAGTCTATATAAGAGCACTTCGGCAACTTTGAAGTTAAGAATCTCTCTTTTCGCTCTGAAGTCTACTTAGCAATGAAAGGTGACGAAAATGAGTGTATGTGCCAATGCTGCTTGGTATTTATAGGTAAGTCACGAAAAAAGGTAACCATCTCAAAGGAACCTCAAACACCTCAGCTTCCCTCCTTAAAAACGAATATGGGAAATAAAAAATAATCAAGTGCAGCCGTCAGCCGTGGAGAGAGAAAATCGGATTTCGAAATATTAAGTCTCAGAGCATTTATTAGCCGAAAACTAAAAGGACGCCCAGTTAGCCTCACATCAAGTCTCGGACGGTCGCCTCGACACGTGTCCCCATCCAAAAGCAGAATCAGCTCGGATAAAGTCTACACGCAACTTTGGAAGTCCTGTACAGACTTAGGGAGAAAATTTTATCCCAATTTTTGCACTCCGACGTGGCATCATGTGAATGGTGACACGTGGAGTCCACTTGGAACATCTGCTCAGGAAGTATAGTCCGAGCAGGATACCTTGTTGGCATGCTCAGAGCAAGATATTCAGCAATCTGCGAAGAGCAATCCCTATAATTCAGGGAACAATTTACGTGGATATGGCATACACACGATCCCGATATCAGTGTATTCAGCCTTAATCCCATGATCCTTGCATTCAACATTGATCCCACGATCTTTCTATTTATACCCATTGTAACAAGAGGGGAAACTCTTCCTCCCCAAACCTCCTAGCCCTATAAATAGTGATGTATGTTCACTAGGCAGGGGATCGGTGAGCTAAGACTATACCTTAAATATATTATCTAAGAATTATATATTAAGAGATATTGTTGTAAGAGCTATAAGAAAAGGAATCTTTCTCCTTGATCTTAAGTCAATACAAATAATGAGGATTAGGCTATTACCGAACTGCTCGGGGCTAAACCTCTATAAAATTCCTGTGTCTTTTTATTGTTTTATCATATATTTGTTATTATAAATCATTTATCGCTTGTAAAACAGACTCATTGTCGTTGGCTAAAAGTGAAGTCAACACTACCTTAACTAGTTAGAAAATCTCGTATAGGTGCCCAAGCCAAATGGCTCATGGCGCACATGCGTTGATTTCATTAATTTAAACAAAGCATGTCCTAAGGACAATTTTCCTTTACCAAACATTGACCAACTTGTTGATGCTACCGCAAGTCATGAGCTTCTCAGCTTCATGGATGCATACTAGAGATATAACCAAATTCTGATGTATGAACCAGACCAGCAGCATACCTGCTTCATTAATCCAGATCGAGGTTTGTATTGTTATATGGTAATGCCATTTGGTTTGATAAATGCAGGAGCAACGTATTAGAGACTTGTGAACATGATGTTTGCAGATTTAATTGGCGAGACGATGGAGGTGTATGTTGACGATATGCTCGTAAAATCTCAACATGTGAAGGACCGTCTCATTCACCTGGAGGCCATGTTTAAAATCTTGTGACAATAAAAAATGCGACTCAACCCCCTCTAATGTGTCTTTGGAGTGGGCTTAGGAAAATTCCTTGACATTATGGTAAATAACCGAGGAATCGAGGCTCATCCCGCAAAAATAAAAGCTTTGGTGGAGATGCTATCTCCAACCAAACCGAAAGAATTCCAAAGCCTTACAGGTAAAGTCGCTACATTAAATCGCTTTATATCACGTTCCTCGAATAAATGTAAAGAGTTTTTTCAAATTCTACAAGGAAATAAAACATTTCATTGGACTAAAAAAGTGTGAAGAAGCTTTTCAGGCCCTCAAAACGCACTCAGGGCAACCCCCGATACTTTCCAAGCCGATTCCTGGAGAAGTCTTATCAATCTACCTCGCAGTGTTCGAATACGCGATTAGTTCAGTACTAATCCACGAAGACCAAGGTAGACAACATCCGGTATACTATGTGAGTAAGCATCTCTTAGATGCTGAAACTCGTTATCTACGAATGGAACGACTGGCATTTGCATTGCTAATCACTTCAAGAAAGTTGCGACCTTACTTTCACGCCTTTGCAGATTTTAAACTCGAATTTCCAAATGACGGAGTGGCAGTAATCACAGAATAGCGAGTTGATCCCGACGTACTAACGGGCAAGGGGTGGACTTTGTACGTTGATGGGGCATCCAACAGTGAAGGATCAGGGGGTGGAATAATCCTCATAAGTCCCAACAATATAAAGGTACACACTGCCCTTAGATTTGAGTTTTCTGCATCTAACAACGAAGTCGAGTATGAGGCTCTGATCGCAGGATTAAAACTCGCTCTTGAGATGAAAGTCGAGTATCTTCAAGCATTTAGTGACTCACAGATCATGGTTTTTCAAGTCAACGGAGAGTACCTAGCCAGAGGAGGTCGTTTGGCCAAATATCTTTCTTATACTTGTGAGTTATGACAAAAGTTCAAAAAGATAGTTGTTTGTAGAATACCTCGTGCTTATAATTCTCATGTAGATGCTCTCGCCCGATTGGCCTTGACAAGAGAAGCTGAATTACTCTATGTAATTCCTGTAGATGTATTAACTTACCCAACAATCAATCGAGAGGAGATGATGGAAATTGATACAGTCAAAAAAGTCATCTGGATGACCCCGATAATTGACTACTTGAAAACATGAATGCTTCCTGAAGATAAAACTTAAGCCAAAAAACTGCGATATCCAGCGGCTCGGTATGTCATTTATGATGACAAGCTCTATCACAGATGCTTTAGTCAATCGTTACCCAAGTGTATCGATGGGACTGAGTGCAATTATATACTCCGAGAAGTGCACAGTGGAATCAGCGGTAACCATGCTGGTGGCAATTCCCTTGCTTTAAAGATCATTAGGCCAGGATATTACTGGCCAACATTGTGAGCAGATACAGCTAGCTTCGCCAAAAGATTCGACAAGTGTCAGTGAACAGCTACTTATGTACACAGGCCACTGAGCCAATTAAATTTTATCACTAGTCACTAGCCCTTCGCGGACTGGGGCATAGATTTAATTAGACAATTATCAAAAGGAAAAGGAGGGGTAAAATACGCCGTAGTCGTTGTTTATTACTTCAAAAAAATGGGTTGAAGCCAAGCCTCTTGCAACTATAACAGCCACCAAATTGCGCGAGTTTGTCTACAGCGCCATCATCTGCAGGTTTGGCATCCCTTGTAAGTTAATTTCTGACAATGGTAAACAATTTGACTTTAAGGAGAAGCACAAACTATGCGATGAATTGGGGATTCAAAAAGCTTTTTCGGCAGTCGCATATCCACAGGGTAATGGGCAAACAGAGGCAGTTAACAAGATCATTAAGCATACAATCAAAGGTAAACTCGAAGAATGAAAAGTGACATGGCCAGAAGAATTTCCTAAAGTTCTATGGTCGTATAATACAACTCCTCGATCCACGACTGTTGAAACCCCCTTCTCGCTCTCTTATGGGTGCAAAGCCATGGTGCCAGTAGAAGTGGGAGCAGGATCTCTAAGGAGATATGTTTTCAACATCAATAGTAATACAGAAAATCAGTTGTTACAGGTCGATCTTCTAGAAGAAAAGCACGATCAGGCTCATTTGAAAAATGCAGCCTATCAGCAGTGAACAACTCGTTATTTTAACTCGAAGGTCAAAGAACGAAGGCTGGGAGTAGGTGATTTAGTTTTGTGAAGGGTCATGCCAAACACACAAAACTCAGCACATGGAGTTTTTGGGGATAACTAAGAAGGACCATACCTAATCGCTGAAAAAATCGGTAGTGCAACTTACCGATTATCAGACCTCGATGGAACAGTGATCAAGAGAGCTTGGAATGGAGAGAGTTTAAAGTATTACTATCAATATTACTCGCATTGTTTTTTTACTTAGTCAATTTATTTTGATAAATTTACTAAGTATAGGGGGTATAACCTACCATTGTACTATTGATTATTATATTGAAATTTTTGAAGTTTTCATAAATTTTTATCTTCTTCGCAAGTTTTACATTCTAAGTTATTACACCAAGCTGTAATGATAAATTTATTGCGAATAGAAGTATCATCAAAATAGCAGTTTAGATTATGCGAGTACCCATGTGCCGCTTAATAAATATGCAAAAGTAAATATCCTCGAAAGGATATAGTGTTAGATAAGTAATTAAAATTTGTCTGAAGTCCAAAACTCGAGTACCCATGTACTGCTAACTAAAAAAAAGTTAAAGTTTGACAATTATAAAAAAGAACATAAAAAAGTTAAGGAGCTGGAGTTTTAGGATCATTTGCGACCTTGCTTGCAGCACCATCAGTGACTTCCTCTGTATCCGCGTTCTTGGCCTCTTCAGGGAAAAGATTTCTCCCACATCCTTGAGTTTGGGTAGGCGACATAGCACGAAAAAGCCTCGGCTATTTTAGCTGCTTCCGCCCCAAGGACTATGAAGTAAAAATTGACAATTTGGACAAAGTTATGTGGATGTAGTTAGAAACAGCTGATTGTACTATCTCTTCCCATACTCATCGCGATCACGAGTCCATTCCTCAACTCTCAACTCTGAGAGCTTGGCTTTTTCCTCTGCTTGCTTAGCCTTCTCCTCTTCCTACTCCTTGGCCTTCCTGAGGTCTTCGACGTCTTTCTCCTTTGAAGTCACTTCAAACTTCAATTGCCTCACATTCTCCTGTAGAAGGGTGTTCTGCTTCCTCAAGAGATTGAGCTCCTTAGTACCTGTGACGAAAGCCTTCGAGAACATGGTCATGAACTAGGAGGCCAGTTCTACGGAGCGCGACATCAATTCCTCAGCAGGAAATCCCTTGACCTTGGACACAAACACATCACTCACGAACTTGTCCTAGAGAGTTATGAAGTTGTGAGCCCTAATAGCAGGGTCGATCATGACCTTCTTCCTCTTGTCTTGGGTGATTTTGACCTACTTCGAGGAGTCAGCCACGGGAGTCACCAAAACCTTGCTCTTCCTCTTCTACTGGATAACAGGAGAAGTCGTCGCAGTTCTAGCCTTAGGTTTTCGGTTGAGAATCGGAGCCTGCTTCAGGAACATCATTTCTGCGAGCAAAGCAATAGGATAAGTATAATTTTTATACTGTAAAATAACATGTATATACTCAATGTATTACCTGATGTTGGTCTTGATGTTTGTTTACATAGACGCTTGTCTATTCTTTCTTTTTATTTCTCAGAAGGCTCCTTGTATATGGCTCTCGTTGAAGGCTGGCGTTCTTAGGAATAGGCTTGTGTTCTCGAAATTTGGCAGTCGTACATAGCAATCGCCAATCGCGATCCTGAATAGGCAAGTTACCTAGAACTTCAGCAATTTCTCTGTGAACAGGGTCCAAAACAAGTCGAGTTGGCCTATATGCGATCAAAAAAAGACAAACATTAGCGACTTTGAAAGGTAATAAAAATATACTAAGTGTTGAGATACGTGACGTACTAGGTCGATAATTGAAGTCAGTCCTAACTCCTGGTACTTTAAACGCGTAGAATCACTTAGATTTCCAATCCCCCATATTGGAAATCATGCCTTCTACCCCATTAATCTTAGAATTTTCCCATGTACTAAAGCAGTAGAAGCCATTGTTGTGGCCTACATTTTTTATATCGTAAAAGTAGCTAAAGTCCTCCATCGTCGGCTCCCCTTGGACATACTCCATATACATCGCATAGAATCCTAGAACTATGCGATAACTATTTGGGGTTAGTTAGAAGGGAGAGACATCATAATGTCTGAGGATGACTTTAACGAAAGGATGAAAGGGTAAAGATACCTGCATCGAAGAATAGGGATTGAAAAAACCACGTCTTACGTGGTAATGATCGCAGGGTTGGTAAAGGGGAGATGGGGTCTTAGAGATGCTGAAGGATGCATGGTCCCTATTCGCACCAAATTCAACCATGGAAATGTGTTCAGGTCAGATTTGGTAACTCACGAGACCGGGTCCTCGCAAGAGAAGGGTTCATTCAGTTGAGCATCGTCAACTGAGTTTGTTTCACTACCCTCAGCACCCTATTCCTCCTCTAACACGTAGTCAGCAAACTCGAAGTCTTCTTCCATTTCTTCGACTTCGATGTCAGGGGCATGCCTCGAATGAGTGAGATACTCATGAGCTCACACCGTAGATTCACTATTGCGAATCTCAACTGTCACTGGCTCAGCGAGTTCCTAAACCATCCTATCTATTTCGTCAGTAGATAGCGAGCCATGACGCATAGCCCTGGCATCAGGAACCTCCTCCTCAAAGATCAAGGTGGGTATAAAGCTATCGCTCTTCTCCAGTTCATCAGCGAAGGCCCCACCTCCAAAATCGGGCATCTGACTATCTGATAGGACTCTCATCTGAAAGATAGAAGATCTTTTCAGTGTGGTGAAAGTGCGAGAATAACACAAGTGACCTCACCCGCATAAAAAAATTCAAAAATTATAAAGGATTAACTAGACATCTCAAGAAATGGCTGGGTGTATCTGTTGGGTTTTATGCCCTAAATAAAACTCATTTCAATATAATCAGATTTACTTATTAATATAGAACAGAAATAACATTTAATGTTGCATGGTTCACATGATTTATTTCATGATTATATGTACATAATGTATAGATTCATCTGAAACCCTTTTCACATACTTGATCCTGTTTATTGTGCCGTCAACACATTGGAAAGTAAACATGACTATGTGAATAAAGTTTCCTAGATTTATCAGACACAGGGTTTTACTGATATGACAATCTACAACAAGAGTTTACTTGTATTTGGAGAAATACTATGTTCTTTCCAGAACATTGGTTTAAGTAAAGCTTAGGTTGGATGCATGGAGTATGCATCGGAAGGGACCGATATTGAACTTTGACTTAGATTTATTAAACATACCGTAAAATCTATTCAAGTCAATATCGCCTAGTTGATCCTAGATCAAATGATCTTAATCCTGTTATGATTAGGCTCAATCTTGAAAGGCTATTCGTGTTCTTTGATTTGTTAGTTAAGCCTACTTTTAGGTCAGGGTGATACGTACATTTTGGGAACACGGTAGTGCAATTGAGTGGGAGCGCTATCATAAACATGGAATCTATAGCTTCTATCTGGCGAATAGTAAGCAAAGGATGATCTCCTTGGAGCTTGACCAAAAGAAAATAAATGGTGGAGATCTCATTTCACATAAGCTGAAATATCATTTATACGGGGTCAAGTGTTTTAAGGATAAAATACATAGTAGGGTGTTACGGTAATTTAATCCCTTTACTGTGTAGATCATTCATATAGAGGATCATTGATCACATTAGGATTATAACAATGGATAACTAATGATGTGTCTATATGGTGAAACATATAGAGCATTCTATATACTGAGAGTGCAATTCTAAGTTCTATGCGTGGATTCAACGAAGAATTAATAAGTCAGTGAATTTTAGTCCTAAATTCTTGATCTAATTATTGGAAGCTCAGTTATATAGACCCATGGTCCCCCCACTAGTTGAGATAATATTGCTTGTAAGACTCATGTAATTGGTTTTGATTAATCAATTATAATTCTCAAATTAGACTATGTCTATTTGTGAATTTTTCACTAAGTAAGGGCGAAATTGTAAAGAAAGAGTTTATAGGGGCATATTTGTTAATTATGATACTTTGTATGGTTCAATTAATAAATATGATAAATGACAATATTATTTAATAATTATTTATAGTTATTAAATAGTTAGAATTGGCATTTAAATGGTTGAATTTGAAAATTGGCGTTTTTGAGAAAATTAGATGCAGAAAAGGTAAAACTGCAAAATTGCAAAAAGTGAGGCCCAAATCCACTAAGCATGGCCAGCCACTTTTGTAGGAAATTTAATCTGATATTTTCATTATTTTAATGCCAAATAATTCAAACCTAACCCTAGTGGAATGCTATAAATAGATAGTGAAGGCTTCAAGAAAATTACACTTAAATTTTTCTATTTTTCCTTCAAAAAAAACCTGAGCCTTCTCTCTCCCTATCTTTGGCTGACCTTTCTCTTTCTACTTCCCTATTCAATTTCGAAAATATTAGTGTGAGAGTAGTGCCCACACACATCAAGTGATACCTCAATCATAGTGAGGAAGATCGTGAAGAAAGATCATCAGCAAAGGAGTTTCAGCATCAAAGATTCAGAGAAAGAGATCCAGGTTCAGATATTGATAATGCTCTGCTACAGAAAGGAATCAAGGGCTAGATATCTGAACGGAAGGAGTCATATTATTCTGCTGCACCCAATGTAAGGTTTCTTAAACTTTATATGTGTTTAATTTATCGTTTTAGAAAGTTCTTATTTAGGATGTTAATAAACATACTTGTGAGTAGATCTAAGATCCTGGTAAAATAATTTCCAACAGTATCTCAATAACATAATGATCATGTCGCTACATGAGAATTAAGGTAGTGAGACACACCCACCATTTCAAGAACTCAGCCAATCCTCCCAAGGTATAAGTCGCACATGTGTAACTAACAGTATGTCTCAAAAAAATGACTGGGAGTTTCCCCATGATCCAAGGGGCATGTGTTTCTAGCATGACCATAGAGTTACTGGGACACCCCCACCATTTCGAGAAACTTGGTCAGTTCCAACATGCGACTAAAAAGCAAGAAAAGTAAAAATTGGCCGCATGTCTCAAATGGCTGGGTGTATCACAGTGACCCAAGGAACATGCATACACTTGCATGAACATTAATTTACTGTGACACACCCACAATTCAAAAGACTCAGCCAGTCTTCGCAACAAAAGCATATATAAATTAGAAGGCTAAAAATAAACCCTAAGTTCTAACAGGGATTAAAATAGCTAAATTTCAGATTTGCTAAAATATTCAGAAGTGTATGCGAGTATTCAAGATGTTCATCACGAACGTCGCGAGTATTTAGAATATTCAATAAAAAAATGCGAACACTCAAGGTGTTCTTCCTGAAACCCGTGATTAGTCAAGTTTTAGGTCCATATTTTCTAGAGAAATGCCTAGTTTTGTTAGAAAGAAAATAAGGTTCCATATATATTTCCTATTGTCTCATGCGTTTTCTACCTCCTAAAGCGCAAAATAAAGATTGATTTTCAAAATAAAAGGAAAATGGTTGCAAATAATTTTACACTAACCTTGAAAGTGTCGATATTCTTCAGTAAATTCTGTTAGAATCAGAAGCTTCCAAGTACTTTTCAAAAATAAAAAAGGAGAATTGTGAAAGAGGTTTTCAAAGGTTTAAAAAATCAGAGAGAAAGGAAGAGAGAAACGAAAAATGAGAGGGAAAAAGTGAAGGATCATTCCATATCAAAAGGTTTTAATACCATTATCCCACATTAATTGGGATGGAGACACGTGGCAAGAGAATGCCTAAGGTCTCACAATCCAACGATTATCCATAACCACGCCTACACAAATGGGTTAAGTATAATGATTGCAGCCATCTTTTCAAAACCCTCGATTAGACAACCAAAAGTCACCATCTCGTGACACCCTTTTGCCTGCCTCTTGCTTATAGTTTCCCTCATGACATAAGCTGTCAGTCATGAAACTAGGCGCATGTGTTATAGTGAGAATTTCTCACCTAGAAACTCGAGGTCGGACTCCTAAAAAAATGACACGTGGACTCACTCTCCTCAAAGAGGGCTGAGATGTTAGTAAGAGAGAGACTTCTTTAGTGCAAACCTCGCCTGAACCAGACTCAGTGAGATGATGTGACCTTGACATTGTCTAGTCGCATTCGTGTAGCTTGCATGGAGCAGTACCGAAGATCAGGTTAAGACTCACATATACCAAGATATATGTGAGGACTATAAAGGTCTTCCTGCGAAGAGGAAAAGATTGCTTCTGTACTCAAGGAGCTGGTCCGGATGACCCAACAACCTTGATAACTCAATAAGGACACGCCTTATCACAGGATGTCCGTATAAGTGACTCGAACAGGACGCAGACATCCCAAACTTGACTAGTCTTGTACGCATCATAAGCCTGTCAGCTTATGAAAGAATATGAATAGACAACTCGTACTATAGAAGTCGCATACATTGCTGTATTTAGTGAATTGGGCTGAAACTGTTCTTCATTTATTGTATTTACGTTTTTTATTGATTTAAATGTTATATTCAATGTATAAACAGATTGATAATGAAAACAATCTCTGTGTAATCAAAGGACACATGCTTTGTATATAAAGGAGTGATTGTTAGGTTATAATTAACCTATATTTCGGGTCTTTAAAGTTAGCATTATCTCGTCTATTGGTGTCTTTTGGAGCAGTTTTACGCTTGATTTTCATTATTTCAGGTTCCCGGGGTGTTAAAGTTCGAATTCAGTCAAATGGCGAAAAACTGGGACAAACTTGGAAAAAATTGGAAAATTCGGTTCCTGAAGCATCAGTAGTCGCGACCTCCAGAGAGCCAGGTCGCGACCCTTTTTCCTGGTCGCGACCCTGGTCGCGACTTCGTAAGTTAGGCAGAAACTCGGTTTTTCGAGTTTGGCCTGTAGTCGCGACCAGCTTAAATGCTAGTCGCGACTAGGTACGGAAATCGCAGATTTGACCTAATTTTGATTTTTCACTCAATTGGAGGCTCACCACTCATCCCTATATAAGGAATACGACATTAAAGGTCAAAGGGAAGCAAAAACAGACCTAATAGTGGAGGCAAAGTGGAGAGGAAGCTATCTTGAAGACCCGGAGCGATACCACCTTCTAGTTTCTTTCTTTTACCCTTTTTATTCTTCTTTATGTTTGTTTTTATTTCTGAATTAATCATGGATGTTTTTAGAGTTATTATGAACTAAATTTCCCAATAAGGGAGGATGATGAATGTTGTTTAAGTTTATGCCTAGTTAATAAATAATTGCCATTCCTTCATCTTATGTGTGAATACTATCTTTATTTGTGTTTAATTTCATGTGCAAGCTTGATCACCTTTTACATGCTCTATGATCCTAATTCGAAATCTGAAAAGTGAGAATTAGGAATGCTAAAATTTGGATAGTCTAGGTTTTGATGTAAAACGAAAGTATTTACATAGCCTAGTGACTAATAGATTATTGCTTAATGCTGATTTTGTGTTGATCTAATTAAGAAGTTAATTAGAGGACATATTATTTAGAACCTAAAAGATCTGAAAAGAGTTAGGTTAATTTATAATCTGTCTTTCACATTGAGATAAGGATAGCAATTAGGCTTTAACATAGGTAACTTATCAACAGGATTCACCTCCCTAATCTCTCATCTTGATTAATCTTCGTTTATTTTCTCTTTAATTTCTGAGTTATTTACTTTTAAAATTGCAACTTATTATTTTACCAAATAGAATCATAATTATAATTTAGTAGTACTTAATCCAATTCCCTGTGGTTCGACCTCACTTGCGTGAGATACTACTTGATACGTACACTTGCGTAATAAACAGAATTTTCGTAACAAGTTTTTGGCGCCGTTGCCGGGGAATTGTTTAAAGATTGATATTACACAAAATTATACTAACTTCTACTTTGGTATATTTTCTCTTGCTGATTTTTCTAACCCTTTTCTTGCAATAATTTCTTGATCTATTTCAGGAATCATAAGTGTATGCGTCGTCAAGGACAAGCAGTGATATTACCAGTTGATCCCGAAATCGAGAAAACTTGTAGGAGAAACCGAAAGAACAAGAGGCAAGAGGGAGTTTCAGCAACTGCTGAAACTTCAGACATCATGGCTGCTAATGCTGCAAACAATGGAGGCAATAACGGTAACAATGGTGGCGCAGTAGAAGATCAAGCTAATGGCCGCAGCTTGAGAGATTACATTCTCCCTACTCTGACGGGAGTGCAGTCGTGTATCAGGCCACCGGCAGTGGATGCAAATAACTTTGAGATCAAACCTGCCATACTTCAGATGGTGCAGTCTTCAGTTCAGTTTGGTGGCCTCCCTTCTGAAGATCCTAATCTGCATCTCTCTAACTTCATGGAACTTTGTGAAACCTTTAAAGTTAATGGAGTTAGTGATGATGCTATTCGACTGAGACTGTTCCCATTCTCACTAAGGGAACGAGCCAAAAGTTGGTTTATTTCTTTACCAACTCATTCTATCAACACTTGGGAGGAATTGGCCCTGAAATTCCTATCCAAGTTCTTTCCTCCTGCAAAGATTGCCAAGCTGAGAGCTGATATCAATAACTTCACCCAACAGGACAGTGAATCTCTTTATGAAGCATGGGAGAGGTTCAAGGACTTACTGAGAAAGTGCCCTAATCATGGGATTGAGAAGTGGATGCAAGTGCACAACTTTTACAATGGGTTGATGAATGAAACCCGAACACTCATAGATGCCGCTGTTGGTGGAGTTTTCATGAGGAAAAGTGCTAATGAGGCCTTTGAATTACTTGAAGAGATGGCCATGACTAACCAACAATGGTCAACAGAAAGAGGTCCATCTAAAAAAGTTGCAGGTGTGTATGAAGTGGATGCTATTACCAAGTTGACAGCTCAGGTAGAGGCCCTAACAAAACTGATAACTATTCAAGTAAAACAAGCTCAGGTGGTTTGTGAGCTATGTGGAGGTCCTCACCCCTATGAGGAATGTCCGGTGGATGTGAATAGTTTACCAATGGATCAAGCAAAAGCCATTGGAAACTATGCCCAAAATAATAATTATGGGCGCAACCAGCAAGCGTTCTACCAGCAGAGAAATCAGCCCCAACAAAACCAACAACAGCTGCAACAACAAAGTCCTAGTGGAGGATCCAATATCCAAGCTGATTTATTGCTCCAATTCATGATGGAGACTAGATCCTCTATTAAAACTCTAGAAACTCAGATGGAACAATTGGCTACTCAAGTGGCAAAACAAGCTCAAGAAAATTCACCTAGCACTAGTGAGGTAAAAGGACAAGAGCAATGTAAAGCAATCTCCTTGAGGAGTGGAAAGAGTTATGATGGCCCGAGCCAAGCAAAGCCAGAGATTGAAGAAGATGAACAACCAGCACCGACAACAACAAAGAAGAAGACTAATGACAGTCTTCAACAAAAAAAAACTCCACCACCCATCTGCATTGACCATCACATCAAAATTCCTTATCCTCAAAGACTTCAGAAGAATAAGATAGATAAGCAGTTTTCAAAATTCCTTGAAATATTCAAGAAACTGCATATCAACATCCCATTCATAGAGGCTTTGGAACAAATGCCAACTTATCTAAAGTTCATGAAAGATATCCTATTTAAGAAAAGAAAGTTGGAAGAATTTGAGATGGTGGCACTTACTGAAGAGTGCAGTGCGGTCCTGCAAAAGAAACTACCACCCAAGCTAAAAGATCCGGGTAGTTTCAACATCCCATGCTCAATAGGGGGTTCTATACAAACAAAAGCTTTATGTGATCTGGGAGCCAGTATCAACTTAATGCCCCTATCAATGTTCAAAAGATTAAAATTAGGGGAAGCCAAACCCACAACAGTTACTTTACAAATGGCATATCGGTCTTTGACTCATCCTCGGGGTATAATTGAAGATGTCTTGGTAAAGGTTGGTAAGTTCATCTTCCCTGCTGATTTCTTAATACTTGACATGGAAGAAGATGAGAATATTCCTATCATCTTGGGAAGACCATTCCTAGCAACGGGAAGAGCATTAATTGATGTACAGAAGGGGGAGTTAAAGTTGCGTGTTCAAAAAGAAGAAGAGACTTTCAAAGTATTTGCTGCAACTGAAATTCCTACTTGTTGTCGACTGGAAGTTGTAAAGGATGGTCGAGAAGTCACTACCAACAAGACGAAAGGGAAGTCTAAAGAACGATTTCGAACTGTTCGACGACGTATGAAAAGACTGTTGTGTGGGAAATATGAAGGTGACTCTCAATCTAAGGAAAGCTTTAAAATTTGCAACATTGGAGGTCAGTTTTCTTCGTTTGGCACAAAGGCCCTCATGGATGCGAGAGGTGGATTCTACCCGCCACCACCTCCACCGCCATACTGATGTGGCGCTCAGGTAAGTTTCCTTTCCTTTTTCTTTAATGTCACATTGGGGACAATGTAATATTTAGTTTGGGGGGAGATGCTTAAAAATTTTAAATTCTGCACTTTAATTTCTGCATTTTAATTTTATGTTTTAGTTTTTTGTTTTAGTTAAGGAATGGCAATAAGCTTGATGATAGTTGTATACTGCTGATTAGTGTGATGTGATCTGAAACTGTAAAATAACTGTGTGCTTGATTTTGTTAACTTTTTGGATTAGTTTGGATGCTTAGAAACCTGTGTTTTTCTGCAAATACTCAAGTTGTGAAAATTGTTATAACTGTTTTACTATGGTTTGTGGTAAGATTGACAGGATAGCTTAGAACTTGCATGTTTATTCTTTTGAGGCGAAATCCTTGATAGTGTTCAACTGGAATATGACTTAGGCATTGGTTGGATAGTTTGAGCCTTTCAAGCCTACCATAATGTATATCCCTAGTTACCCTTTTGAGCCTTAACCTGTTGTGTTTTCACCCACTGATCTGAAATGTTGCAACCACACTATTAATTTTTATTCTCACCATGATTATCAATGATATCATAAGCTACATGATTAGTTTGGGGGAGGAGAAACATTTAGTGTGAGGAAATAGTGAGAGGGAGAAAAACTTGTAAGATTGAGAAGAGAAAAAATTGTGTAATTCAATGTCACTGAAAAAAAAAATATGAAAAACAAAAAAAAAACACAATGAAAAAGTAAAAATATGTGTTCAAAAAAAAATAATAAATAAAGTATATGATTTCAGTGATGTTGGAAAATAGTAAATATATCTTCTCTCAATCTTGGTAGATGTGGGAGCACTATGGGGTATTGAAAAAGAAAAGTAAGAAGCTTGTGGGTTCTGTTTGTGCGCTTATGATATTTTGAGCCAAAATTGTTTTTTTGCCTATCCCTGAATATCTGAGTCATATCACCTAAACCTTGAAAAGACCTAATGATTCCAAAGAATACTGTCAACATTAGTGGAGAAAGGTAAGCATGCAAGCTTATGAGTTATCGGATTGTGGAATTAATGGAAAGAGTAAAACTCTTATAACAATGTTTCACATTTGAGTAGATTGTTGCAGTTGTACATAGTGATTATAATTGAACATCCGAGTTAATTGTTAGAGTTAGTAAGATCAAAATTCTAGTTTATGCAAGGAAGAAAACAGAGCATGAGTCAGCAGTGTAGTGATTATCTGATAGCGTAGTTAGTTTTTTTTATCTTACTCGGGGGCGAGTAAGAATCTAGTTTGGGGGATTTTGTTAGGTTATAATTAACCTATATTTCGGGTCTTTAAAGTTAGCATTATCTCGTCTATTGGTGTCTTTTGGAGCAGTTTTACGCTTGATTTTCATTATTTCAGGTTCCCGGGGTGTTAAAGTTCGAATTCAGTCAAATGGCGAAAAACTGGGACAAACTTGGAAAAAATTGGAAAATTCGGTTCCTGAAGCATCAGTAGTCGCGACCTCCAGAGAGCCAGGTCGCGACCCTTTTTCCTGGTCGCGACCCTGGTCGCGACTTCGTAAGTTAGGCAGAAACTTGGTTTTTCGAGTTTTGCCTGTAGTCGCGACCAGCTTAAATGCTAGTCGCGACTAGGTACGGAAATCGCAGATTTGACCTAATTTTGATTTTTCACTCAATTGGAGGCTCACCACTCATCCCTATATAAGGAATACGACATTGAAGGTCAAAGGGAAGCAAAAACAGACCTAATAGTGGAGGCAAAGTGGAGAGGAAGCTATCTTGAAGACCCGGAGCGATACCACCTTCTAGTTTCTTTCTTTTACCCTTTTTATTCTTCTTTATGTTTGTTTTTATTTCTGAATTAATCATGGATGTTTTTAGAGTTATTATGAACTAAATTTCCCAATAAGGGAGGATGATGAATGTTGTTTAAGTTTATGCCTAGTTAATAAATAATTGCCATTCCTTCATCTTATGTGTGAATACTATCTTTATTTGTGTTTAATTTCATGTGCAAGCTTGATCACCTTTTACATGCTCTATGATCCTAATTCGAAATCTGAAAAGTGAGAATTAGGAATGCTAAAATTTGGATAGTCTAGGTTTTGATGTAAAACGAAAGTATTTACATAGCCTAGTGACTAATAGATTATTGCTTAATGCTGATTTTGTGTTGATCTAATTAAGAAGTTAATTAGAGGACATATTATTTAGAACCTAAAAGATCTGAAAAGAGTTAGGTTAATTTATAATCTGTCTTTCACATTGAGATAAGGATAGCAATTAGGCTTTAACATAGGTAACTTATCAACAGGATTCACCTCCCTAATCTCTCATCTTGATTAATCTTCGTTTATTTTCTCTTTAATTTCTGAGTTATTTACTTTTAAAATTGCAACTTATTATTTTACCAAATAGAATCATAATTATAATTTAGTAGTACTTAATCCAATTCCCTGTGGTTCGACCTCACTTGCGTGAGATACTACTTGATACGTACACTTGCGTAATAAACAGTGATCCAACATGAAATGGACAAGATAGAAATCCCTTGCAACAGTGGACTAGCAGACCGTGATCTGACTGAACCACTATATTTCCTTGTGTTCTTTATATTTCCAGTACGTCTGTGTGTTCATAGCTTGAATACTCGCCATTTTAGGTTGAGTACTCGCACATTTTCCGTTTATATCTTTATTATATTATTTAATTTGGTGTTGTCTAAATTCCTTCAACGACATCAACCTCAAAGTGTAGGAACCTTTGTCCCTCCACAACCACATGGAAAGGGAACTTCAAGGCGCCAAGAAAAGCGCCTTATGCCACCTATGCCAGAAGATGAGGGACAAGTCCAAGATTTCCTCATCCCCGTCTAGGGAGCGGCCACCATTCAGATCTGTACCTGTCGATGAGGTATTATAAGAAAGTGAAACTTTGCGCGCCCAGTTGGCAGAAAGTTTGAGCCACAACAGAGAACTCCAAGAGCAAGCCCAAAGGCATGGAGACCAACCCCCTGTACCAAGAAATCCTTCTCCACCTAGGAGAAGAAGGGGTCGCCCAAGGATAAGAGATGCTCCCATGAATAATCCAACAAGGAGGGGGGACCATCAACCTTTACCCAATGTTGGAGCCCATGCAAGATATGCACTAGAAACCCATGTACCATTACATGGGAGTGGTCATGAAACTCATCGGACACAAACTATTCCTCCTAGTTGTGAAAATAATAACATAGATAAAGAGGAAATGAGAGCCCATCCTTCTCCAATTCGAGCACCACTGTCACCTATAAGGTAACCCGATCCAAAATTTGTACCACTTCGGAAGAGCCAAGGCGGTCCACCTCCCGTGGTAATGTGCCACATGCTCAACCACCTAGAGGGCATAGGCGACAAGTATGTTTATTAACACCCTAAATATGAACTTTCTAAAACGATGAAATAAACACGTATAAAGTTTAGGAAACCTTACATTGGGTGCAGCAGAATTAAATGACTCCTTCCGTTCAGATCTCTAACCCTTGTATCCTTTCTGTAGCAGAGTATTATCAAGATCTGAACCTGGATCTCTTTCTCTGAATCTTTGATGTTGAAACTCCTTTACTAATGATCTTTCTTCACGATCTTCCTCACTAAGATTGAGGTATTGCTTGTTGTGTGTGGACACTACTCTAATCACTAAGGGGTTTCGAAATTATCAAGGAAGAAGAGAGAGAGAGGGTGGCGGCCAAGGTAGAAAGAGAAGGGCTCAGGTTTTCTGAATTAGAAATGTAATTTTCCTGAAGCCTTCACTACCTATTTATAGCATTCTACTAGGGTTAGGTTTTAATTATTTGGCATTAAAATAATGAACATATCAGTTTAAATTGCCTACAAAAGTGGTCGGCCATGGCTTATTGGGTTTGGGCCTTGTTTTTTTGCAATTTTGCAGTTTTAACACTTTTGTATCTGATTTTCTCAAAAATGCCAATTTTCTAATTCAACCATTTAAATTCCAATTCTAACTATTTAATAAATATAAATAATTATTAAATAATATTGTCATTTATCATATTTATTAATTGAACAATACAAAGTATCATAATTAACAAATATGCCGCTAACAAATCAAAGAACACGAATAGCCTTTCAAGATTGAGCCTAATCATAACAGGATTAAGAACATTTGATCTAGGATCAACTAGGCGATATTGACTTGAATAGATATTACGGTAAGTTTAATAAATCTAAGTCAAAGTTCAATATCGGTCCCTTCCGATACATACTCCATGCATCCAACCTGAGCTTTACTTTAACCAATGCTCTGGAAAGAACATAGCATTTTTCCAAATGCAAGTAAACTCTGTTGTAGATTATCATATCAGTAAAACCCTATCTCTGATAAATCTAGGAAACTTTATTCACATAGTCATGTTTACTTTCCAATGTGTTGACGGCACAATAAACAGGATCAAGTATGTGAAAAGGGTTTCAGATGAATTCATACATTATGTACATATAATCATGAAATAAATCATGTGAACCATGCAACATTAAATGTTATTTCTGATCTATATTAATAAGTAAATCTGATTATATTGAAATGAGTTTTATTTAGGGCATAAAACCCAACAAACTCCCACTTGCACTAATATAAAACAAAAAGTGCGTTTCAAATAATCTCAACACCTTGATATACAAATCAAGTGTAGTAGTAGTAAACTCCTCGTAATAGGACCTGAAAGGTTGAATTAAACACAACCTTTTCTCTACCATTACTCTTCCTTTAATCACAAAATCATTGATAATGTGAAATTCCTCTCTATATGTCTAATCTCTTGGGATACTGGATTCTATACCTTTGGCAACTACTTTTGGTTAATCAGGAAATTAACACTAGTAGTTTAAGGCAATTTGGAATGATGCCAAAAATGTATAGAACTTTCCTTAGACTGAATAAGTACCTTTCCTGCAGCTTTAACATTCAGTCCCTCTCTGGTAGACCTAGAGACTTCAAATAGGTTTTTACACTTCTCCAAAATCACTATTCCACCCCTAGAGTAACCACCATCTTATCAGAAAGATTTACTAGCACAAAGGCAAATTTCGAAATCTGATATGGTGTAGTCTAAGAGTTTTAAACACACCCTTATAGACTAACATATAGTTCCTCTTCTTAATCTTAAGATTTACTTGATTGTCTTCCAATGTTATTCTCCTGGATTAATCTGATACCTACTCATTACTCCCACTCAACAGCAGGTGTCTGGTCTAAGGCATACAAAAGCATATCTAAGACCTCTCACTGTTGATATAAGAAATTCTTTCATGGCTTTATCTTTTCTGGAATAGTTAAGACTTTTCCTTAGATAAATAAAATCTATACCTAAGAAGTTGTGAAGCTTCTATAGATTGCCATTAGAAAGAAAATGCTTCAGCATCTTACTAAAGTAACTTGCTTGCATTAGAGTAAGTAATTACCAGGTATACCACAAGCCATAGGTTTAGATAAACTCAAACCTATAATACTAGGAACAGGAAGTTTTGTTAAGTCCATTGAATGGACTTATAAACGAAAAAAAAATTTTATGAACTTGTAATAGAAAACTTTAGGTTATTCCATGTGACTGGATTAAACCATAGTTCTATTGGCTTTCTTCTTAGTTTCTTATCTTGACAATCCATTACTTGTTTAAACTCACAATGGATTTTAATCACTAGTGTCTCCCAAGTCATAAGAAGGTGAGTTCCTAGAAACTCTCCCACTACGACAAGGTACCGTGAATTATGTCGAAGAAAACTAAATGGTATTGATCTCTTCGGTTGTGACAAGACAACAGAGGCAGTGGGATCATCATATATCAAATAAGATGATAGAACACTTTTGGAATCAAGAATTAAATATCTCCTTTATTTGCTACTTGTTTTCAGACTTAGTCATTATCTTAGAAAAGTAGTATTTGTTTGAACAAACACTTTCTTATCTATTGACAATGGGATGGTCCACCCCTAATCACTTAGAATAGCTAACAAACCATGGTTAACAGTTCTAGCTTTTCTTAAGATTTTGATAAGGTCATCCATGAATCTAGTAATGATTTACATTAAGTATACAACCATTACATCATTCTGAAATTGTATTACCATAGAAGGAATTAGGCAACGACTAGTAACTAATCATCAATGTGCAAATCGAAATTTCTGGGGAGGTAAGTTTGGATATAATTCAAAAATCAAATTAATGATCTTTGAACTGCATATCTACTAACTATTTCTCCACCCCTATCAGTTCGCAAGATCTTTAACCACTTACCTTAATGGTTTTAACCATTGCTAGAAATTAATGAAATTTTTCAAACATTTCAAATTTCTTCGTAAAAGGTATAATCTAGAGTTATCATTTTTAGAATACAACGAAAAACTCATATCCACCCCTGAATGTACATTTATCTGCGAATGAGATGAACTACTTTCAGTGGATATAGGCATATTAACTCTTTGCAGAGATTGATCTTTTCAAATCCACTATGAACAAGATACAAATGCCATAGATTAAAAAAAATGTGGTAGTGTTTATGATGACATAGGTTTAGTTACATCAAAGAGTTCTTAGAATAGTGCAAGTGGATCCTGGTCACAGAAGACCTAACTCATATTCCATACAGTTTGAATCCATTAATAAAAGATGGATATTAAACACTTGAGAAAGTGTAACTGTATTGTATCTGGAATTAGAAATATAAGAAAATTTCTGTTTTGATTCTAAAATTAAAGTCAAAGACTTAAATTCAACCAAATATAATGAGTAATTCTTTCTTGGACCACCACTACTATTTAAACTCTAAGTCAGATTTGCCCATACAAGTAGGAGATTTCTAAGACTGAGGATTTATATAAATTGGGAATAGAATTTCGGGATTATAATCATATGCGTCATATAAAATGACTTGAAATGATTTATAGACCATTCATCCAATGATATGTTTTTAAAGCTAATTCGAAATGAATAAGCTAAGAGGAATTAGGATAATTTCGTTTAAAATAAGAATCTAACGATGCTTCGATTAGCGAAAGTCAAAGTAATCTTATTTATACAATCTTCTTGTTTCATATCGTAAAAATACTAGTCTAAGGTGTCATCAATTGATGAACAGCTAGATGTCGCATATACAATATTTATCTTTCGAGATCTAACACTATTATGTATGTCTAATGGTGAAAATCCACTAGGGATTTATCTCATTAGATAAACAAGCCAAGTTAGACCAACAATGAAGATTCGAAATTAAACTACAACTTAATAACACAAAATAACATGGTTCAATATAAATTCATACACAATTCAGAAATTATAAACATATAGCAAGTAGGAATGACAAGTGAAAATACTAAAACTTACAATCCTAAATAATTTCCAAGGTTTTCAACAAACTGATATCAGTGTCCCGTTTAGGCGAGAGTCAAAGCTATCATTCATTGAATAGAGTTGTCAGCTCGTCTAAAATGTTAAACATTCTAGCAACCTTTTATTCGATCAAGATTGGAATTCAGCGTTGTCCCGTTTAGGCGAGAGTCAAGGCAATTCTATCTTATGAGCTTCCACCATTGTTTCATAATTTGCAAGTCAAGTATGGTCGCCACCATTAGGGTGATCCATACCATACAAAACACTTACAAACTACTTATCATGCGAGGTTAAACGGTGCGAAATTGCTAATGAACGTTCCTCCATTAGGGAGGATTACTCACTAAAACAAACGCGGTGTAAAACCCACAATGGAGATCGAATGTCTTAATAATAAAGCTCATTATTTAAAGAGAGTTGTATTTTCTTTGATTCTCTTTATTTATTCTATTTAATTTAAATATATATTTATTTAATTAAAATTTCCAATTTAGAATGAAAAATTCTAAATATAAATTTTAATTTAATATTTATAAATTTTACTTAGATGGTTATGAAAATAACATGAATTATTTCCATCTTAGTAATAATTTCCAATAAATATTTAGAAAAATATTCAATTTAAGTTGTTACAAAATTAATTTAAATTAATTTACAACTCAAATTTTATTTTCTATAAATATATATATTGCATTTCGAAAAATTTAAGTATTTAAGAATACAATTTTCGAAAAATGCATGTTAAAATAAAAAATAAATCCTGGAAAAATTATTCTAATTTAATGTTGGCCCAAAATTAATTAATAAAATTAATTTACAACAAAAAATATAATTTTCCTATTTAATTAAATATATAAGAAAAATTCCAAATATTTAAGTATGATGATGAAAATCAACTTAAATATTAATTTTCTATTTAATTAAATACACTAGAAAAATACTTCAAGCAAAAATATCATCTATCTAGATTTTTCTTTGACTAATTAATTCAATTTCTAATAATATACTTTAATTCAATTTATTTTAAATTAATCAATAAATGAAAAAATCATTGATTTAAGTTTATCCAAGAATTAATTAAAATAAATAATTAATTTACAACTTAATCTATTTTTCAAGATAAAATTCGAAATTCTAGCATTTAAGAAATGCAATTTCGAAAATTGATTAATAAAATAAAGAAAAAAAAATATATTTTGAAAATTATTTAAATTTAGTTGAAAAAATAAATTTCAACTAAAAATAATTTTCTATTTAATTAAATGTCATGAAAAAGAAATATTTAAGTATGATGATAAAAATCAACTTAGATATTTAATTTTCAAATTAATTAAATGTATTAAATTCAAGAAGTAAATAATTAAGTGTAGAGAAGGCTTAATTATTAATCTCTAGTTTAATACTAGGAAAAAATATACTTAAAATAAATTGTACCAAAATTAATTATATAAATAATTAATTTCACAATGTATAATATTTTCCTATTTAATATTAGAAATAATAAGTAGTCTAGAAATAACTATCTAGAAAATATCTTATTTGACTAAGTATCTTTTCCACAAAATTTGAAAAAATATCTAATTTAAGTTGTATTAGAAAAAATCTAGAACTTAAATATTTTCAAATTTAAATTTAATTAAATATCAAAAATTAAGTTGTAACCACTTAATTTGAAAATATTCAATTTTAAGTTAATATTGAAAAGATATTAACTTAAATAATATCTAAAGAATCTTAATAACCAATGCCTAAAATTCCTCAACTTAATTTTGAAATTTGAAATTCAAAAGATATTCATATTTAAGTTGGTTAGTTGTAGATAACTAAATGTCAACTTAAATAAGAATATTCAATGAAAAATTTAAATTAAGTTCCAGAAAGAATCTAGTTGGTTATAATTCTATATTTAATTAAATACAAGAAAATACATATAGTTTAGCTTAGAATAAAAAATTCTTTAAACTATAATTTTCTTAAAGTAATTTCAAAATAAATGAAATTAATTATGTTGCTAATCAATTTTATTAGGTTAAACTAGTGTAATTAACCTAGTATAGTTGTTCAAATCAGGCAAATGGGCCTTCACAATTGGGGTGGTTCATGTGAGGGGGTGCTGGGTTCAGTATGTCGTACCCACTTCTATGGCTCCCAACTCTCACACAAGGCCCAAAAGAGAGGAATTTAACCTTAATAAGAACAACTGTTATTAATTGAATAAGCCCAATAACTAAATGGGCCTAAATAAATTCTATCAAGAACTATGATAATTTATTTTAGCAACAACAACCTATATCTATCTATAATCAAATTAAACACATAGGCTCACACAGGCACACTTTGGATGGGTCTTATCATGTTGCTAGGTCATACACAGATGAAAGAAGATTGTAAATATACCTGTTACAAATTATTCACTTGACCAAGGGAGCCATCAGATCATTAGATATGGCAAAAAGTAACCATGGCTATTTGCAATCAAGTAATAATAGGTTTTGAAAACTTACATACAAGCTAAAACCACATACTCCTGCAACAAGGTTAGCTGGATAGTTGGAAGTAGGATTTATTTAATTTTAAATAAATAATTTCGAAAAATAAATAATTAAAAAATATTTTAATATTCGAAAAATAAAATAAAATTTAAAAAAAATTTAATTTCGGAAATAAAATTTAAATTTCGAAATTTAAAAAAAAATATTTAAAATTAAACCTACTTTTTGAAAAATTAGGTTTCAACCAACCTAAATATCATTTCAAAATTTGCTAACTACTTTTAAAAATTAAATGTTATTTTTAAAAATAAAAATTAAATAAAAATTAGAAAAGATAAATGAAATATCTTTTCAGATTTTAAATTTAATTTAAATAAATAAAATAACAAAATTTAAAAGTTAGCAAAATATCTTACATCTATTTAAAATTACATGATTATAAATATCTTATTTTAAATTTAAATAAGGTCAAAATATCTAAAAAGATTTAATTAAAAAAAATCTTAAAAGATAAGATATAATTAAAAATATCTTAAAAGATTTTATAAATATCTTATAAAATCTGACCTTAAATTTAAAAAAATAAGATATAATCAAATTTAAAAATAAGATAGATTTTTAAGCAAGAAGATAGATACTTATTCTATTCAAATTCAAATTACACTAACATCTTGAATTAAATTTAAAAAATATTAAATTAATTCAAAATGATAATTAGAATTGAATTAGGAATAGTAATAGTATAAATACAAAACTATACAAAAAATTGGAAGTTAATTCCATGAAAAAGCATGAAAAATCGAAGAAAAACAAAAAAATTCGAAACTGTACGGACAAATTTGCGATCGCAGGAAAAAATCAGCACAGCCCCGATTTTTTCAAATCTTCAAAAAATCATAACTAATTCAAATAAAACCCAAATTAAGTTCTGTACAACGCTAACTTGCTTAATTTTTTCCATACTATCCAATAAAAATAATTCCGAAGATAAAATCGCAATTATTTTTCACGAAAATTTCACAAACATCAATCAATCATCAAATAACACTCAATACAACATGATACCATCCAAAGAACATACAACCAATCGTTTTAAAGTCCAAATTTCTTGCAAGTAAATCAATTACCATGGCTCTGAGGCCAGTTTCTAGAAATTATTTTACCAGGATCTTAGATCTACTCACAAGTATGTTTATTAACACCCTAAATATGAACTTTCTAAAACGATGAAATAAACACATATAAAGTTTAGGAAACCTTACATTGGGTGCAGCGGAATATAATGACTCCTTCCGTTCAGATATCTAGCCCTTGATTCCTTTCTGTAGCAGAGCATTATCAATATCTGAACCTGGATCTCTTTCTCTGAATCTTTGATGCTGAAACCTCCTTCTTGCTGAAAGTCTTTCTTCACGATCTTCCTCAATATGATTGAGGTATCACTTGCTGTGTGTGGGCACTACTCATACACTAAGGATTTCGAAATTCAAGAGGGAAGAGAAAGAAGAAGTGGCAGCTAAAGATAGGGAGAGAAAAAGGCTCAGGTTTTTCTCTGAAGGAAAAATAGAAAATTTAAGTGTAATTTTCCTGAAGCCTTCACTATCTATTTATAGCATTCCACTAGGGTTAGGCTTGAATTATTTGGCATTAAAATAATGAAAATATCAGTTTAAATTTCCTACAAAAGTGGCTGGCCCTATACAAGTGGATTTGGGCCTCACTTTTTGCAATTTTGCAGTTTTATCTTTTCTGCATCTGATTTTCTCAAAAACGCCAATTTTCTAATTCAACCATTTAAATGCCAATTCTAACTATTTAATAACTATAAATAATTATTAAATAATATTGTCATTTATCATATTTATTAATTGAACCATACAAAGTATAATAATTAACAAATATGCCCCTATAAAACTCTTTCTTTACAATTTCGCCCTTACTTAGTGAAAAATTCACAAATAGACATAGTCTAATTTGAGAATTATAATTGATTAATCAAAACCAATTACATGAGTCTTACAAGCAATATTATCTCAACTAGTGGGGGGACCATGGGTCTACATAACCGAGCTTCCAATAAGTAAATCAAGAATTTAGCACTAAAATTCACAAACTTATTAATTCTTCGTTGAATCCACGTATAGAACTTAGAATTGCACTCTCAGTATATAGAATGCTCTATATGTTCCACCATATAGACACATCATTGGTTATCCATTGTATAATCCTAATGTGATCAATGATCCTCTATATGAATGATCTACACTGTAAAGGGATTAGATTACCGTTACACCCTACAATGTATTTTATCCTTAAAACACTTGACCACGTATAAATGATATTTCAGCTTATGTGAAATGAGTACTCCACCATTTATGTTCGTTTGGTCAAGCTCGAAGGAGATCATCCTTTGCTTACTATTCGCCAGATAGAAGCTATAGATTCCATGTTTCTGCTAGCGCTCCCACTCAATTGCACTACCGTGTTCCCAAAATGTACGTATCACCCTGACCTAAAAGTAGGCTTAACTAACAAATCAAAGAACACGAATAGCCTTTCAAGATTGAGCCTAATCATAACAGGATTAAGAACATTTGATCTAGGATCAACTAGGCGATATTGACTTGAATAGATATTACGGTAAGTTTAATAAATCTAAGTCAAAGTTCAATATCGGTCTCTTCCGATACATACTCCATGCATCCAACCTGAGCTTTACTTTAACCAATGCTCTGGAAAGAACATAGCATTTCTCCAAATGCAAGTAAACTCTGTTGTAGATTATCATATCAGTAAAACCCTATGTCTGATAAATCTAGGAAACTTTATTCACATAGTCATGTTTACTTTCCAATGTGTTGACGGCACAATAAACAGGATCAAGTATGTGAAAAGGGTTTCAGATGAATTCATTTATTCGATGATAACCATTTATTCGATCAAGATTGGAATTCAGCGTTGTCCCGTTTAGGCTAGAGTCAAGGCAATTCTATCTTATGAGCTTCCACCATTGTTTCATAATTTGCAAGTCAAGTATGGTCGCCACCATTAGGGTGATCTATACCATACAAAACACTTACAAACTACTTATCTTTCGAGATTAAACGGTGCGAAATTGCTAATGAACGTTCCTCCATTAGGGAGGATTACTCACTAAAACAAACGCGATGTAAAACAAACAATGGACATCGAATGTCTCTTGGTTAGAAGCTCATTATTTAAAATAATATATGTATTTTGTATAATCATTTTATTCGATATTATAATAATGAAAAATTACAAACTAAAGTTGGTTTAAATAAAAAATCACCTTCAATTAATTTTCAATTATTATTTAATTCGAAAAATAAATTCGAATAAATATCGAACAAGTTCCATATAATAATGAAAAATTACAAATGAAAATTGATTTAAGTAAAAAATCAACTTTAATTAAATTTCAATTATTATTTAAATTTGAAAAATAAATTCGAATAATAAATGGAACAAATTTGAAAATATCTTGTTTAAGTTGTTTTAGAATAATCTAAAAAATCAACTTAAATATCTTTAAAATCAGATTTAATTAAATTAAAATTAAGTTATAACCACTTAATTTGAAGATATTCCATTTTAGGTTAATATTCCAAAAGATATTAACCTAAAAAATATCTATAATATTCCATTTTAAGTTAATATTCGAAAAGATTTTAACTTAAAAAATATCTGAAGAATCTTAATAACCAATGCCTAAAATTCCTCAACTTAATTTTGAAATTTTAAATCCAAAAGATATTCAGATTTAAGTTGGTTAGTTGTAGATAACTAAATATCAACTTAAATAGGAATATTTAATGAAAAAATTAAATTAAGCTTCAGAAAGAATCTAGATGGTTATCATTCTATATTTAATTAAATACAAGAAAATACATATAGTTTAGCTTAGAATATAAAATTCTTTAAACTATGGTTTTCTTAAATTAATTTAAAAAATAAATGAAATTAATTATGTTGCTAATCAATTTTATTAGGTTAAACTAGTTTAATTAACCTAGCACAGTTATTCAAATCAGGCAAATGGGCCTTCACAATTGGGGTGGTTCATGTGAGGGGGTGCTGGGTTCAGTATGTCGTACCCACTTCTATGGCTCCCAACTCTCACACAAGGCCCAAAAGAGAGGAATTTAACCTTAAAATGAACAACTGTTATTAATTGAATAGGCTCAAAAACTAAATGGGCCTAAATAAAATCTATCAAGAACTATGATAATTTATTTAGCAACAACAACCTATATGCATCTATAATGAAATTAAACACATAGGCTCACACAAGCACACTTTGAATGGGTCCTATCATGTTGCTAGGTCATACACAAATGAAACAAGATTGTAAATATACCTGTTACAAATTATTTACTTGACCAAGGGAGCCATCAGATCATTAGATCTGGCAAAAAGTAACCATGGCTATTTGCAATCAAGTAATAATAGGTTTTGAAAACTTACACACAAGCTAAAACACATACTCCTGCAACAAGGTTAGCTGGATAGTTGGATGTAGGATTTATTTATTTTAAATTAAATAATTTCGAAAAATAATTAATTAAATAAAAAGAAAATTCGAAAATTTTAAAAATAAATTTCAAAAATTTCGAAATTAAAAAAATTTAAATTTAAAATTAAACCTACAATTTTGAAAAATTAGGTTTCAACCAACCTAAATATCATTTCAAAATTTGGTAACTACTTTTAAAAATTAATTTTTTTTTTATAAATAAAAATTAAATAAAAAATTAAAAAAGATAAATGAATATCTTTTTCAGATTTTAAATGTAATTTAAATAAATAAAATAACAAAATTTAAAAGTTAGCAAAATATCTTACATCTATTTAAAATTTCATGATTATAGTTATCTTATTTTAAATTTAAATTATGTCAAATTATTTAAAAAAAATTAATTTAAAAAATTTAAAATCTGACCTTAAATTAAAAAATAAGATAAGATATAATCAAATTTAAAAAATAAGATAGATTATTAAGCAAAAAAGATAGATACTAACTATTTTTAAATTCAAATTACACTAATATCATGAATTAAATTTAAAAAATATTAAATTAATTCATTGTGATAATTAGAGTTTAATTAGGAATAGTAATAGTATAAATACAGAACTACACAAAAAATCGGAAGTTAATTCCATGAAAAAGCATAAAAAAACAAAGAAAAACGAAAAAATTGCAAGTTGTACGGACGGGATGCAGTGCATACCCGTCCGCGCGCATGTGTTGGGTGCTGGGCCGAGTTTGCTCGGCGGAATGCGTGTCACGCATGATTTCCACGCGCGCAGGTGGGATTAAGCTCAACCCTATCTTTTTTCGAATCTTCAAAAAATCATAACTAATTCAAATTAAATCGAAATTGAGTTCTGTAAAAAAGTAACTTGCTTGATTTTTTCCATACTATCCAATAAAAATAATTCTAGAAACAGATATTCAATTATTTTTCACGAAAATTCACAAACATCAATCAATCATCAAATAACACTCAATACAACATGATACCATCCAAAAAACATCAAAAAATCGTTTTAAAGTCCAAATTTCTTGCAAGAAAATCAATTACCATGGCTCTGAGGCCAGTTGTTAGAAATTATTTTACCAGGATCTTAGATCTACTCACAAGTATGTTTGTTAACACCCTAAATATGAACTTTCTAAAACGATGAAATAAACACGTACAAAGTTTAGGAAACCTTACATTGGGTGCAGCAGAATTAAATGACTCCTTCCGTTCAGATCTCTAACCCTTGTATCCTTTCTGTAGCAGAGTATTATCAAGATCTGAACCTGGATCTCTTTCTCTGAATCTTTGATGCTGAAACTCCTTTGCTGATGATCTTTCTTCACGATCTTCCTCACTATGATTGAGGTATTGCTTGCTGTGTGTGGGCACTACTCTAATCATTAAGGGGTTTCAAAATTATCAAGGAAGAAGAGAGAGATAGGGTGGCGGCCAAGGTAGAAAGAGAAAGCCTCAGGTTTTCTGAATCAGAAGTGTAATTTTCCTGAAGCTTTCACTACCTATTTATAGCATTCCACTAGGGTTAGGTTTGAATTATTTGACATTAAAATAATGAAAATATCAGTTAAATTGCCTACAAAAGTGGCCGGCCATGGCTTATTGGGTTTGGGCCTTGCTTTTTTGCAATTTTGCAGTTTTAACACTTTTGTATCTGATTTTCTCAAAAACGCCAATGTTCTAATTCAACCATTTAAATTCCAATTCTAAGTATTTATTAACTATAAATAATTATTAAATAATATTGTCATTTATCATATTTATTAATTGAACCATACAAAGTATCATAATTAACAAATATGCCCCTAACAACTCTTTCTTTACAATTTCGCCCTTACTTAGTGAAAATTTCACAAATAGACATAGTCTAATTTGAGAATTATAATTGATTAATCAAAACCAATTACATGAGTCTTACAAACAATATTATCTCAACTAGTGCGGGGACCATGGGTCTATATAACCGAGCTTCCAATAAGTAGGTCAAGAATTTAGCACTAAAATTCACTAACTTATTAATTCTTCGTTCAATCCACTCATAGAACTTAGAATTGCACTCTCAGTATATAGAATGCTCTATATGTTCCACCATATAGAAGCATCATTAGTTATCCATTATTACAATCCTAATGTGATCAATGATCCTCTATATGAATGATATACACTGTAAAGGTATTAAATTACCGTAACACCCTACTATGTATTTTATCCTTAAAACACTTGACCCCGTATAAATGATATTTCAGCTTATGTGAAATGAGTACTCCACCATTTATGTTCGTTTGGTCAAGCTCGAAGGAGATCATCCTTTGCTTACTATTCGCCAGATAGAAGCTATAGATTCCATGTTTATGTTAGCGCTCCCACTTAATTGCACTACCGTGTTCCCAAAATGTACGTATCACCCTGACCTAAAAGTAGGCTTAACTAACAAATCAAAGAACACGAATAGCCTTTCAAGATTGAGCCTAATCATAACAGGATTAAGAACATTTGATCTAGGATCCACTTGGCGATATTGACTTGAATAGATTTTACGGTAAGTTTAATTAAATCTAAGTCAAAGTTCAATATCGGTCCCTTCCGATGCATACTCCATGCATCCAACCTGAGCTTTACTTTAACCAATGTTCTGGAAAGAACATAGCATTTCTCCAAATGCAAGTAAACTCTTGTTGTAGATTATCATATCAGTAAAACCCTGTGTCTGATAAATCTAGGAAACTTTATTCACATAGTCATGTTTACTTTCCAAAGTGATGACAACACAATAAACAGGATCAAGTATGTGAAAAGGGTTTAAGATGAATTTATAAATCAAATAGATAAGAAATTGATAAAGTGAACCAAAACATACACAAATGAATGAAAAATACTTCTGTTTCTTTATTGATGTTGAGTAAAATAGATTACATTGAAATGGATTTTTATTTAGGGCATAAAACCCAACAAACTCCCACTTGCACTAATATAAAACTAATCAGTACATATCAATTAATCCTAAATTCTGACGGTGCTTTTCAAAAGCTGTCACCGCCAAGACTTTGGTAAATGGATCAGCTAGGTTGTCCTCTGTGTCAACTTTCTCAACTAGTACATCCCCTCTTGCCACGTATTCTCTGATAATGTGATACTGCCTTTCAATGTGTTTGCTTCTCTTGTGGCTTCGAGGTTCTTTACTGTTTGCCACAAATGAATGAAAAATACTTCTGTTTCTTTATTGATGTTGAATAACATAGATTACATTGAAATGGAGTTTTATTTAGAGCATAAAACCCAACAAATAACCCTATGGCGTTGGTTCCTGTATAAGACCCTATGACAAGCAGCCCCGTAAAATAAAAATAGAAAGGGACTAAAAAAGTTTATTTAAAGAATAACTAATTCACCCTCAGAAGCAAATTAAACTTTAAAATAACTTAGGGGCATTTTAGTAATTTTACTAATCCATCAAATCGACATTCTAAAATTCTAAAGTAGTCTCGAATATCCTCAAAATAATTCATTCCTTAATGTTGTGACATTTCTGACCACATCGTTAAATTTCCACAGTCGCCGGGCCCGAATAAAATATTTTTAGTTTAAGAATGGTATTCCCGATACCCACATATCTCAATATAATCTCTGTAATTAATAAATTACGCTTAATATAATCACTTAATAAATCCTCACTAATTACCCTAAGTAAGATCATAATCTTACTTCATTACAAAAATAATTACATATTTAATAAAATATGTCTATTTAGTATCATTTTATTTTTCTGGGATATTAACACTATCCCCTCCTTCTAGGAACTTCGTCATCGAAATTTACCTGAAAAGCTCAAGACACTGCTCCCACATCTGCGACTGTAATTCCCAAGTCCCTTTTTCAACCTTGTTGTTCCGCCATAACACTTTAACTAGCGGAATAGTCTTGTTCCGCAACACCTTTTCCTTCCTGTCTAAAATCGGTACTGGTTGTTCTTCATATGACAGGTCTGTCTGAAGCTCAATGTCTTCATAACTTAAGACATGAGTTATATCTGATACATATTTCTGAAGCATCGAGACATGAAACACGTTATGAATCCCAGATAAAGCACAAGGTAGAGCCCACAGATAAGCTACCTAACCTACTTTCTCAAGAATCTCGAACAGAGCAATAAACCTGGGACTCAACTTTCCTTTCTTCCCGAATCTTTGAACTCCCTTCATTGGGCATACACGAAGGAAGACAAAATCCCCAATTTGGAATTCAACATCTCTATGCTTTTCAATAGCCTCACTCATTCTTTGGACAACTTTAGGTCCAGGATACCTGCGTTCATCGGCTTCATCCCACTGAATGGGTGAGCGACACTTCCTTCCATAAAGCATCTCATAAGGAGCCATGCCAATGGTACTCTGATAACTATTGTTATAAGAAAACTCAACCAGAGGTAGGTACTTGTTCCAAGAACCTTCAAAATCTATTACACATGCCCTCAGCATATCCTCAAGTATCTGGATAGTCCTCTCAAATTTACCATCGACATGAGGATGAAAAGCTGTACTAAATTTTAGTTTAGTACCCATTGCTTGCTATAAGCTTTCCCAGAATTTGGATGTAAATTTTGGATCTCGATATGAAACTATCGACTTTGGGGCACCGATATACAAATCAGCATATTGATCCACTGTATACGTTGTTCGCACTAGTAAAAAATTGTGCAGACTTTGCATATCGATCAACTATCACCAAAATAGAGTCATAATACCCTACTGTTCTGGGCAATCCCACCACAAAATCTATGGTGATGTCTTCCCATTTCCACTCGGGAATCTTTAGAGGCTGAAGCAAACTTGGTGGCCTCTGACTTTCTACTTTGATTTGCTGGCAGGTTAAGCATCTTGACACATATTCAACAATATCCCTCTTCATACCCGGCCACCAATAAAAAGCTTTCACATTATGATACATTTTGGTTGTACCCGAGTGTAAGGAGTACGGTGTGGTATGAGACTCATCAAGTATCTCCTGTCTGATATCTTTGTCATTCGGTACACAAATTCTATTCTTGTATCGCAATAATCCATCAGATGAGAATGAAAAATCTTTTGCCGACCCAACCTCTTACTTCTCCTTATGTCCCTGTAACTCAGGATCACTTTGTTGTGCCACTCTAATTCTTTCCAACAAATCAGACTGCAAGGTAATATTGGCAAGTTTTCCAATCACAAATTCAATTCCCGATATAGTCATATCCTCAGCCAACTCTGTTGAAATTTTCTTTAGTTCACAGACTTGCCCTGGTCCTTTTCGACTTAGAGCATCCACTACCACATTTGCTTTTCTAGGGTGGTAGAGAATCTCGCAGTCATAATCTTTGACCAGTTCTAACCATCGTCGTTGCCTCATATTTAAGTCCTTTTGAGTAAAAAAGTACTTGAGACTTTTGTGATCCGTATAAATCTCACACTTCTCACCATATAGATAGTGACACAAAACTTTCAATGCGAAAACAGCTGCTGCCAATTCAATATCATGGGTAGGATACCACTGTTCATACTCTTTCAATTGCCTGGATGCATAAGCAATAACTTTCCCGGACTGCATAAGAACTCAACCTAACCCCTGTTTGGACGCATCACAATAAATCATAAACTTTTCATCACTTACTGGTAAGGTTAATACAGGAGCAGTAATCAACCTTTGCTTCAGTTCCTGGAAACTACCTTCACACTTATCAATCCAAATGAACTTGCAGTTCTTTCGGGTCAACTCTATTAAGGGCGTAGAAATCTTTGCAAAGCCCTCAACAAACCTTCTATAATATCCTGCCAATCCCAGGAAACTTCTAACTTCAGTTGCTGACTTAGGTCGAGGCCAGTCGCGTACCACTTCAATCTTTACTGGATCCACTAGAATACCATCTTTACTTACCACATGCCCCAAGAAACTCACCTGAGGTAACTACAATTCATATTTCTTGAATTTGGCATACAGCTTATGCTCCCTGAGACGTTGTAACACCATCTGAACATGTCTTTCGTGAGTCTCTTCTGAGTCTGAATAAATTAGAATATCATCAATAAAGACAATAACAAAATCATCCAGAAAGTCTTTGAACACTCGGTTCATCAAGTCCATAAATGCTACAGGGGTGTTTGTTAATCTGAAGGACATTACTAGAAATTCATAGTGTCCATACCGGGTTCGAAAAGCTATCTTGGGAATATCCTCTTCTTGAATCCTCAACTGGTGATTACCAGATCGAAGATCAATCTTGGACAAGACAGTCTTTCCCTGTAGCTGATCGAATAAGTCATCTATCCTTGCCAAAGGATACTTGTTCTTCACTGTTAACTTATTCAACCCGGTAATCAATGCACATTCGTAAAGTTCTGTCCTTCTTTTTCACGAACAAAACTGGTGCACCCCATGGCAAAGTACTTGGTCTTGTAAATTTTAAATCCATCATTCCTTGTAATTGTACTTTTAACTCTTTTAGCTCCGCAAGTTCCATCCTATAGGGAGCTCTTGATACTGGCTCTGCCCCTGGTATTAGATCAATCTCAAAATCAATTTCACGTTTTGGTCCCGGTAACTCCTCTAGAAAAACATCTAGAAATTCTTGAACTACTGGGACATGCTCCAGTCGCGCTGGTGGTTCCCTGGTAGTATCCACTACATTTGCTAAGAAACCAACGCACCCCTCACACAAAAAATCTCTTGCCTTAAGCGCTAAAATTAAGGGAATTTGGGATCCCTGCATCTTACCCACAAATACAAAGGGGTCTTTGCCCTGAGGCTGAAAAGTTACCATCTTTCTTTTGCAATCAACAGTTGTGTTGTATTTCTCAAGCCAATCCATACCCAAAATAACATCAAAGTCCTCCAAATTTAGTTCTATCAGATCAACTAATAACACCCTTCCTTCCACAAATACTAGAAGGGGTTCACCCACCTACTGGAGATAACCAACTCTCCTGTAGGAAATAAAGTTCCAAAGTCTCTAGCAAGTACATCACTAGGCCTATTCAATTTCTCAATTATTCTACTTGAAATATAAGAATGTGTCGCACCAGAATCAATCAGAACACTCAATAAAGTGTTGGAAATTATTTTACCAGGATCTTAGATCTACTCACAAGTATGTTGTTTAAACACCCTAAATATGAACTTTCTAAAACGATAAATTAAACACGTATAAAGTTAAGAAAACCTTACATTGATGCAGCGGAATTAATGTCTCCTTCCGCTCAGATCTCTAACCCTTGTATCCTTTCTGTAGCAGAGTATAATCAAGATCTAAGCCCGAATCTCCTTCTTCTTTAAGTTTGATCATTCACTGTAAAGCCCGCTTAGTTAATTTGGAAATTAGCAGTTATTTGTGTTAATCAGGAAATTATTTATAGCTATTTAAATAATTTATCATTGTTATTTATGGAATTCAGATATGCATAATTATGTCATCAGCAGTTTTTATATTTCGCATTCGTGTCCCGTATTTTGGAACGCTAGCGTTTGCCTCGCAGAAATCACAACTTAGTATGTTAGTATTTTGGGGGACGGGTTTTAGACATTGGGAATGTCGGGAATGGCCGGGAATTTAGAATGTCCCAAAAATACCCCTTTAGTATGATTTTAGTGATTTTATGGTGGGGGGCAAAATGGTCTTTTTGCCCCATTAGTATTTTTTGTCTTATGTGAATTAGATGAATTAAATGTTATTTTTAAATAACCTTTTTGGCTGAAATGGTTTTATTAAGTTGATATATTATGACATTTATTCTTTTTCCAACACTTAGCTTATTTTGAAAAAGAAATTCCAAAAACTCACACACAATCACTCTCTCTCTTTCGGCCATCTTTGAGCAGCAAGGAGGGGGAATTTTCTTGGTGATTCAAGTCTTCATTGTGTTGATTTTTGTGATCCTTAATTGCTTGTAAGTGGTTCTCAACCTTTCTTTGTGTTTTTACTTGTTTTTCTTGAAAAAAAAAGATGATGAATGCATGTGATTGTGGAATGTTGTTGCTGCTGTAATTAGTTCTTGTTTTCTGAGTTTAAGCATGTTAGTTTAGGGTTGTTTTGATGCTTGATTGCTAGGTTGAGCATGCTAGATGAAAATGTGTGAAAATTGATGATTTTTGTGAGAAAATGCATGTTTTGTTTCTGTATAATTGCTGGTTGTTATTGTTAGTTTGCAGAGGGTTTTTCTTGCTTAGTTAAGTAGAATTAACTAGGCTAGGGTGCATGCTAGTGGGTTTAACCAAGTTTGAGTTCTTGAACTCAAAGCTTGGTCTTCAATGGTGAAATTTGTTTGTGAGGTTTCTGGGTAGGTTTGAGGCCTTGGAATGGTCATTTGGGACCTATGTAGGAGGTCTGGAAAGTTTGGGACCATTTGGGTTCGAATTGGTCGAGTTATGGGAATTTTTGGTTCGTCGCTCGCGAGGAACCGATTCCGGCCGAGCATCCGGATTCCGGATGGGGTTCGCATTTTCTTCAGAACCGGAATTCCGGTTGGGCAACCGGACTTCCGGATGGGGGATTTTTCAGAACCCTAGTTTTCCTCGTTTTTGGGTTTTTAGGGGTATTGCCATGCTTTTTATCGATAGGGAAACTTTTAGTTTCGAGTTTTAGTCCCCGGGAAGTGATTTAGCGCGTCACTTATAGTGTTGTGGTTTTTATGGTTTAAAGAGCCGTAATCCGCCGTTCCGCCTGCTGGGCCAATGTTGACCGCACACCCGAAATCGAATCCGTGCAAGATTAGTATAACAAGATGCATATGTAGTTTACATGTTTAGCGTGCATGTGTGAAGCCTCCGTTAGTTTACATTAGATATGTATTTAGGCTTCGAACCACCCAACCCCGTCACGCTTCTGCACAGCCGGAGTATGACCGCAGCCGGAGTATGACCGGCTCGACCGATCAGCCGACACCGGTTGGTGGTTCGCGCTGACCTATCCCGTCTGGACATGTGCTGGAGTATGACCAGCACTCGAGTATGACCGGCTCGACCGATCAGAGGATACTTGTCAATAGTACCGTCCCCCGAACGTTCAAAACCTCGGCACCATGTTGGACATGGCAAGAGTGCTCGCACCATGTTGGACATGGCAAGAGCGGGACTCCGCATCGTGTTGGACACGGCGTTCGCCTTTATGTATGTTATTATTATGCTTTTCTTACCGAGTCCGTCGACTCACGCTTAAGTTCATGTGTAGGTAAAGGCAAGGCAAAGCTTGCCGATGGACCGTGAGCGAGCTTATGGGATTGTACATGTCGGGGCGGTTAGGCCCGAGCGTACGATCCTCTGGGATGCCAGGCTGAGATTTTTGTAACTATTGCCGTTAGATGACCATATTTTGATGTAAAAGTTGAACAAGAAAACGTTTGTAAATATTTTTATAAATCTAGATCCCGAGACTTTTGCAAAACTAGCTTATAAGTTTAATGAAAAAGTAAAATTTTAATTAATCACGTTTTTCCATAAACCTCGTTGATTAGCAACGAGCCGCACAAGACGTTTAAAAATCACGTAATACGCCTAAGATAGTTGTGGTGTTACAATTTGGTATCGAGTCGCCTGTGTTGTCTTCCGAAGATCGTCACGACATGTACAATCATCATCACAGCTAGCCTCTGCTCACGGTTCGCAAGCCTTTATTGCTTTAGTAGTTTATTTTATTCAGCTTATGAAAAAGAAAAGCCCGTTAGGAAGCATGTTAAGAATCGATAGTAGAATAGGCGCATGTTTCATTTCTAATTTCCAAATTAAGCGCATTAGTAAGCTCGCTCAATACGACCTGATATGCCAACTCTTGGTTTCGCAGCGCGTTCTAACTAGATGGACGCCAGGCGACTACCGTGAGTCAAGGCAACTCAAATTGGGGTCGAATCGGGGGAGAGGGAGCTCGGTTTCCCCCACCTCGCTGTGGGCCGAGGTGAGGTCCCCGAGGCGGTGGCTCGTGGCTCCGGGGGTGATGAGAACCCGCCACAAGCCGCTGCCTGTGCTTCCCTCGATCGTGGAGCCCCGACCGGGAGCCGCGGTTTGCGGAGATGCAAGCCCGGATCGAAGAACAAGACCTCGAGATTCCGAGGTCGAGACATGCCAGGTGCCTCCGCAGCCCAAAGGCCGCAGTTCCACGCACTGCCCTCGCCGCCTGTGCCGAGATGGTAGTGGCGGCCCAGCATCGGAACCTTTATATGAGCGGCTCGAAGCAAGCACCTCCGTATTCCCGGAGGTCCGTATGTGTCGAAAGCCGAGCAGCGGGCTTACGGTGATCACCACAATTCGAACTTTATGGGTGTCACCGCAACGACAGAGTGGTGTGCGCCACATTTCGGGCCCAGTGAGGATGCCCCGGTATGGTGGGACATGGTGTCTCGCATTCACGACGTCACCACCATGACTTGGGAGAGGTTCCAGAACTCTTCAACGCGAAGTACTACAACGAGGCGTTAGAAGCGCCAAGAGAAAGGAATTCGTTCACCCGACCCACGAGAACATGAGTGTCACCGAGTATACTACTCGCCTGACCGCTGGCGAGGTTAGCCTCGGGAATTGTGCCGACCGACTTCAGAAGGAGAAGTATCCGGACGGATTGCATCCCAAGATCGCATGACCCGATGATTACCACAGACGACAAAGACCACCTACGCCGCTCGATGGTGGAGAAGGCACCGGCGAGCCGAGGGCGCAAGTGGGGTGCATGTCGCAGTCGGCCTAGTACTCCGATTAGTGGCGGAGCTCCTACTCCTCCTGCATCAGGTTTCAGCAGGGGAGTAGTGGTTCTGCCCATTGATCGAGGAAGAGGGCACCCACCGTCTTCCCGGCGGCTCGAGTCGAACAAGAGGTTCCGAGGGAACCGGTAACGGCAGGAGTCGCCCCGGTGGTAATGAGACCCGCTTCTCCTATCCCGAGTGCCCTAGCCGCAAGAGGCACCATCTGGGGTGAGTGCAAGGCGGTGGATGCTTTCATTGTGGCATGCCCTAGGCACTTCAAGAGGGAATGTCCCAGCTCCGCCGTAGGCACCGAGAGCTCCACGGCATTCACCTCCCGTGGTATTCGCGATCACGCAGCCGATGCGTATGCCACCCATCAGCTTGTTACAGTCGATTCTTTATTAACGACTCGCTTATCTGCCGTTTGATTCCGGGGCTACACGTTCTTATGTGGCGGCCGAGTCTTTAGTAAGTCAAGTAGACCCTATGATAGATATGAGTCGTGGTTTGGAACCCCGTTACCCTACGAGAATTGGTTATCTCCAATAGGTGGATTAGGTCTATGCCGATCGTGATAGATGGTAGAGAGTTGAGCGCCGATCGATAGAGATGAGCTTAGTCGAATTTGATATTATTTTAGGAATGGATTTCCTATCTAAATATTCGGCGAGCATTGATTGCAAGAGAAGATGGTGATCTTCCAACCGAAAGTGAAGAACCGTTCGTATTTGTGGGTTCTGCCTCGTGGATCTCGGATCCCGTGATCTCGGCTATGTCGGCCGAGAGAATTATTGTACGGTGGGTGCTTAGTGGTTTCGGCCGTGGTGGGTGGACACCACTCGCCGTACACCATTCGCCGTAGGACATCGCGTGGTTCGGAATTTTTGGACGTTTTTCCCGAAGAACTTCCAGTGGTTACCACCTCGACGGGAGATTGATTTCGTAATGGACTTGGCACCAGTGGGTGGATCCGGCTTCTAAAGCCCCGTATAGGATGGCTCCAAATGAACTTAAGGAGTTAAAGATTCAGCTCCAGTGGGTTGCTTGACATGTGGGGTTTATTCGGCCCCAAAGGTGTCACCTTGGGAGCTCCGGCTTTGTTCGTGAAGAAGAAAGATGGCTCTATGAGGATGTGCATCGACTACGTAGAGTTGAACAAGCCGATCCCGTGAAGAATAAATATCCATTACCTAGGATCGATGACTTGTTCGATCGCCTTCGTGGGAAGACGGCCTTCTCTAAGATTGATCTCCGTTCGGTTATCATCGCCTGAGGATCCGAGGGGAGGACATTCCAAAGATCGGCTTTCCGCACTAGGTATGGACACTACGAGTTTCGGTTATGTCATTCGGACTAACCAATGCTCCCCGCAGCATTCATGGACTCCGATGAATAGAGTATTCAAGGATTTCCTCGATATCCGTGTAATCGTGTTTATCGACGACATCCTCGTGTACTCTCGGGCCGAAGAGGAGCATGAGTTACATCTTCAGATGGTACTGCAACGACTTCGAGAACATAGACTCTACGCCAAGTTCAAGAAATGTGAGTTCTCGTTGTCTCGTGTGTCCTTCCTAGACACATTTGTGGGTAAGGATCGGATCAAGGTGGATCCCGGGAAGATCGAATCCGTCGTGGATTGGCCGAGACCGAAGACAAGGATGCAGAGATCGAAGCTTCTTGGGATTAGCCGGGTATTACCGTAGGTTCGTGGAGGGGTTCTCCAAAATTTCAATGCCCCTAACCGAGCTTACAAAGAAGAATCGCCGATTTATCTCGGACAGATAAATGCGAAGCTAGTTTTCGTGAGCCGAAACAGAGATTGATTACTCGCTCCGTACTAGCTTTGCCTTCTGACAAGGAGAAGTTCGTGGTCTATTGTGACGCATCCAAACAGGGTTTGGGGTGCGTATTGATGCAAGCCGACGGTTATCGCTTATGCCTCCCGTCGCTAAAGGATTATGAACAACGATACCCGACTCATGATTTAGAATTGGCCGCAAAGGGTTTTTGCACCGAAGATTTGGCGCATTACTTGTATGGGGAGAAGTGCGAGATCTATACCGACCATAAAAGTCTCAAGTATTTCTTTACTCGTAAAGATTTGAACATGAGACAAAGGCGTTGGTCGGAATTAGTGAAGGACTATGATTGTGAGATCCTTTACCATCCCGGAAAGCCAATGTAGTGGCCGATGCCCCGAGCGTAAAGGGTCCCGGCAAGTAGCTAGCATGGTTCGCATCTCACTCGCCTAGCGGGATATGGTTAGATCCAAGATCGAGCTCGTGGTAGGTCGCCTTCACAACTTAACGCCGCAATCCGATCCGTTAGAAAGAATAAAGGTCGCTCGCACGTCGATCCGAGTTAGTGAAGATCCGAGATGAGGTATTGGCTGGTCAAGCCAAAGACTTTTCAAGGTCGTGACAAAGGGGATGCTTTTGTATAAAGCCGTGGTTTCAGTGTCCCGAATGGGCGGACTCGAGGAACGAGATCTTTGAGGAGGCTCATTCTACTCCATATTCTCTACATCCCTAAGCACCACCAAGATGTACCAAGACTTGAAACCGTACTTCTGGTGGAACGGTATGCAGAAGAATTTGGTAGAATTCGTTTCGAGATGCCTCACGTGTCGGTTCACAAGGCCGAACATCGAGACCAGCAGGGTTGCCGCAGCCTCTAACCCTACCGCAGTGGAAATGGGAGGACATTACGATGGATTTTCAGTGGTCGGGTTACCTAGGACCACGGTATGTATGACTCCATCCGGGTAGTGGTGGATCGATTTACGAAATTCGCTCATTTTCTCACGGTTAGAACAACGTTTACAAGGATCGCCAAGGCAGTTATACGTCGTGAGATAGTGAGACTTCACTAGGTACCGAAGTCTATAGTTTCGGACAGGATCCGAAATTCACCTCCAAATTTTGGCAAAGTTTGCAACGGCAATGGGTACAAAGCTAAAATTCAAGATGCGCATTCCATCCTCGGGACAGATGGTCACCCGAAAGGACAATTCGTATATTGGAGGACATGCCGAGAGCCCGTGTTATGGACTTTGAGGGTTCATGGAATAAATACCTACCGTTAGTAGAGTTCTCTTATAACAACAACATCGTGAGTACGATAGGGATAGCACCCTATGAACCGTTGTACTCGTAGGAAGTGCAGATCCCCTATCCACTCGGGATGAGACAGTGGAGAGGAAATACCTAGGTCCGAGTCGGGCCTAGCGGACCAATGAGGCAATAGAGAAGATTAAAGCTAGAATGCTTGCCTCCTGAGCAGCATGTAAGAGTTACGCAGATCCGAAACGTCGAGATGTTGAGTTCCGAGTAGGGGACCATGTGTTTTTGCGAGTATCTCCGATGAAGGGGATTAAACGTTTCGGGAAAAGAGGCAAGTTATGCCCTAGATTTACAGGACCTTTCGAGATTCTCGAGAAGATAGGTCAAGTGGCATATCGTTAGCATTGCCTCCAAACCTTTATCAAATAGCACAACGTATTTCATGTCTCAATGTTGAGAAAATACGTCTCGACCCCTCTCATATACTCGCTATGAGTGGCCTTCAGCTTCGCCGATATGTCTTACGAAGAACAAAACAAGGCATCCCGGATAGAAAGGATAAAGTCCTTCTGGAATAAGACCATAGTGTTGGTCAAGGTTCTCTCGAGAAACGCAAGGTGGAAGAAGCCACTCCTGGAGCTAGAATCAGATATGCGAGCTCAATATCCAGAGTTATTCAGGTTAGATTTCTGGGACGAAATCCTTTTAAGGGGGATAGTTGTAAAGCCCGCTTAGTTAATTTGGAAATTAGCAGCTATTTGTGTTAATCAAAGAAATTATTTATAGCTATTTAAATAATTTATCATTGTTATTTATGGAATTCAGATATGCATAATTATGTCATCGCTAGCTTTTATATTTCGCATTTCCTATGTCCCAGATTTTGGAACGCGGCGTTTGGCTCAGTAGAAATCACAACTTAGTATTTTAGTATTTTGGGGACGGGTTTTAGACATTGGGAATGTCGGAATGGCCGAATTTAGAATGTCCCAAAAATACCCCTTTAGTATGATTTTAGTGATTTTATGGTGGGGGGCAAAATGGTCTTTTTGCCCCATTAGTATTTTTTGTCTTATGTGAATTAGATGAATTAAATGTTATTTTTAAATAACCTTTTTGGCTGAAATGGTTTTATTAAGTTGATATATTATGACATTTATTCTTTTTCCAACACTTAGCTTATTTTGAAAAAAGAAATTCCAAAAACTCACACACAATCACTCTCTCTTCTTTCGGCCATCTTTGAGCAGCAAGGAGGGGGAATTTTCTTGGTGATTCAAGTCTTCATTGTGTTGATTTTTGTGATCCTTAATTGCTTGTAAGTGGTTCTCAACCTTTCTTTGTGTTTTTACTTGTTTTTCTTGAAAAAAAAAGATGATGAATGCATGTGATTGTGGAATGTTGTTGTCGTAATTAGTTCTTGTTTTCTGAGTTTAAGCATGTTAGTTTAGGGTTGTTTTGATGCTTGATTGCTAGGTTGAGCATGCTAGATGAAAATGTGTGAAAATTGATGATTTTTGTGAGAAAATGCATGTTTTGTTTCTGTATAATTGCTGGTTGTTATTGTTAGTTTGCAGAGGGTTTTTCTTGCTTAGTTAAGTAGAATTAACTAGGCTAGGGTGCATGCTAGTGGGTTTAACCAAGTTTGAGTTCTTGAACTCAAAGCTTGGTCTTCAATGGTGAAATTTGTTTGTGAGGTTTCGTGTAGGTTTTGAGGCCTTGGAATGGTCATTTGGGACCTATGTAGGAGGTCTCGGAAAGTTTGGGACCATTTGGGTTCGAATTGGTCGAGTTATGGGAATTTTGGTTGCTGCTCGCGAGGAACCTAATTCGTTGAGCATCCTGGATTCCCGGATGGGGTTCGTATTTTTCCGTAACCGAATTCCTCGGGTTGGGCAAACCGGATCTCCGGATGGGGGATTTTTCAGAACCCTAGTTTTCCTCGTTTTTGGGTTTTTAGGGGTATTGCCATGCTTTTTATCGATAGGGAAACTTTTAGTTTCGAGTTTTAGTCCCCGGGAAGTGATTTAGCGCGTCACTTATAGTGTTGTGGTTTTTATGGTTTAGGAGCCAGTAATCCGCCGTTCAGCCTTCGGCCTACTGTTGACGGCACACCCGAAATCGAATCCGTGTAAGATTAGTATAACAAGATGCATATGTAGTTTACATGTTTCGCGTGCATGTAGGAAGCCTGTTAGTTTACATTAGATATGTATTTAGGCTTCGAACCACCCAACCCCGTCACGTCGGCATTGGGCCGGAGTATGACCAAGCCACGGAGGGACCGGCTCGACCGATCAGCCGACACCGGGTTGGTGGTTCGTTGCTATTGACCTATCCCGTCTGCAGCCGGAGTATGACCAATGGGCACGGAGTATGACCGGTTCGACCGATCGTGAGGATACTTGTCAATAGTACCGTCCCCTGAACGTTCAAAACTCAGTACCATGTTGGACATGGCAAGAGGTGCTCGCACCATGTTGGACATGGCAGTAGCGGGACTCGGTATCGTGTTGGACACGGCAGTCAGTTTTATGTATGTTATTATTATGCTTTTCTTACTGAGTCTGTCGACTCACAGTTTAAGTTCATGTGTAGGTAAAGGCAAGGCAGTTGCTGATGGACCGTGAGCGAGCTTATGGGATTGTACATGTCGGGGCGGTTAGGCCTGGAGCGTACGATCCTCGGGACAGCAGGGCTGAGATTTTTGTAACGGTCGTTAGATGACCATATTTTGATGTAAAAGTTGAACAGTAAAAACGTTTGTAAATATTTTTATAAATCGGGATCCCGAGACTTTTGCAAAACGGTTTATAAGTTTAATGAAAAAGTAAAATTTTAATTAATCACGTTTTTCCATAAACCTCGTTGATTAGCAACGAGCTGCACAGTACGTTTAAAAATCACGTAATACGCCTAAGATAGTTAGGGTGTTACATTCACAGTCTTCCAATCTATGATTGAGTTACTGCTTGCTGTGTGTGGGCACTCACTCTTTCACTAGGGTCACGAAATTGATGAAGAGAGAAAAGAGAGGGATGGTTTCGGCCAGGTATAGAAAGTGGGGAAGGCTTAGTTTTTCTGAAGAGAGAAATTTCTGTCAGAAAACTAATAAAAGCATGTGTTTGACTGAGCCATCACTTTCTATTTATAGGCAACTACTAGGTTTAGGTTAGGAATTATTTGGCATTAAAATAATGAAAAAATCAATTTGAAACTCCACAAATAGTGGCCGGCCATGGTGTGTTAGTGGGCCCCACTTGATTTTGCACTTTTATCAAATTTTATCTCTATTTTCTCAAAAACGCCAATTTTCCAATTCTAACCTTTTAAATGCCAAAACTAATTATTTAATAAATAAAATAGATTATTAAATAATACTGTCATTTAATTTAATTATTAACTAGACATATAAAGTCCATTAATAAATAAATAAATCTAGAATCTCTTTTCTTTACAATTTCACCCCTGCTTAGTGAAAAATCAAAAAATTAGACATAGTCTAACTTTAGAATTATAATTGATCAATCACGAATAAATTAATGAGTCTTACAAGCAGAATGTTCTCAACTAGAATGGGCACCATGGATCTATATGCTGAGCTTCCAATAAGTGAACCAAATTTACCAAGTAAATTCCTACTTATTAATTCTTCGTTGAATCCACTCTTAGAACTTAGAATTGCACTCTCAGACTTATATAGAGCATATTATATGTTCCACGATATCAATATGCTATCTCATTTAACCATTGTTATAATCTTATTGTGACTTAAAGATCCTCTATATAGATGATCTACATCAAGATGGGATTTCTTTACCGTTCTCGCCCCTCAATGTATTTTGCCCCTTAAAACACTTAGCTACCTGTAAATGGTGTTTAGTGGTCTAATAATTAGTCAGTTAAACAAGAGCTCATCCATTTACTTCTATTTGCTAAGATCGAAGGGAATCATCGCTTGACTTCTATACACCAGTAGAAGCTATAGATTCCATATTTATGTTCAGCACTTCCACTCAATCATACTACCATGTTCCCAAAATATACGTATCACCCTGACCTAAAAGTAGGCTTAACTAATAAATCAAAGACCATGAATAGCACTCCTGAGTTGAGCCTAAGCATATCAGGATTTAGATTCTTTTAATCTTAAGATCAACTACTGGTATTGACTTGGAAAGATATATATATATAACGGTAAGTTTGTAATATCTTAACTTAGTTGCAATATCGGTCCAGTCCAATGTATACTCCATACATTCGAAACTAGTATACTTTACTAATGTCCTGGAAAGAACATAACACTTACTCCAAGTGTAAGTACACATCATCGCTGATTATCACATTAGTGTAAATCCAATAAGACTGATGAAACAGGGACCAATTCTTTTGATTCATATGATCACAATCACATTCCACTGTGTTGACGATACTGTGATTGTGAATAAACATATGATCTGGATTTAACTGATTTTGTGTATAAAAGTAATAAACATATTAAACCATTAGCATGTAAAATTCATGCAAACATCAATCACTTCAAATTTCTTATATTGATAACTAATCAGACTGTAAAGAGTTTTATTTAGGGCATAAAACCCAACATAAAGTTCCAGCAACAGAAAGCTGACCTATCACAGTGTAAGGGTCGGCATCAGCCTCGGCCTGAGTCAGGGCAAACACCCGGGCAGGAGTAGGTGTATCATGCTTCTTTTGCTCTGGGGGTAGCAGCTGTGGGCACTTCCTTTTCATGTGACCCACTACGCCACAGTGGAAACAGGCCTTAGCCTGATACTCGTCCTGGTGGCGCCTTTTACATCTCGGACATTCAGGAAAAGTCCGCTAGTTTTCGTTCCCACCACGACGGAAACCTTGGTTACCCTGGAACCTTTTGTTTGGGCCTGCAGCTGATGGTTCATTAGGCCTTTTCTTGCGGTCACCGGGATCAGTACCCCTACCAGAACCAACACCTAATTTTTGCTTCCACGAATCTCTTCTGGCAATATTTTTCTTTCCTATTTGATCTTCTGCACCCTCAGAAATAAGAGCCAGTTCAACTATCTAGGCATAAGTCCGAGCAACCCCAGGTTGTTTAGAAGCAACAATCACCTCTCGCGCGATGTGTTCATCCAACCCTCGGATAAACTTTGCTTTTCTAGCAGCTTCAGTAGCCACCTCATCTGAAGCAAATTTTGCTAGTCAATCAAACTTAGTGGCATACTCTATCACTGTCATGCTGCCTTGAGTCAATCGTATAAACTATTCTGCCTTTGCTGCCTGAATAGACTCATTATAGTACTTCTCATAAAACAAGGCCTGGAAGGCATCCCAGGTCATGTTATTCAGGTCATGACCCTGAGATACAATCTCCCACCAAATGTGGGCATCATCTCGTAGCATATAGATAGCGCACCTGACCCGGTCATTATCCTCGACACGCATAAAATAAAAAATGGATGCTATCATACTCATCCATTGCTTCGCCTTGAGTGGATCAGCACCACCCTCAAACAGTGGCGGGTTTTGCTTCTTGAACCGCTCATAAAACAGTTCCAAACGATTCCCTGCATCCGGTGGCACTACTAGAGGTGCCGGAGGATCGGGATTAGGGTTTAGAGTAGGCTGAGCTCGCTGCTCCCTCAATCCTCTAATTTGTTCACCCTGCTGCCGGATAGTCTCTTACATAGTGGCATATAACTCTTCCCAGGTTGGTGGTGATCGAGGGTTCTCACCCTCACCAGCAACCCCGAGCCCAGCTAGCTCGCGGTTACCCCTACTATAATGAGTCTATACACCTACAGTCACATTCCAGATAATATCAATACCGATAAGTATTTCCATATATCATAGTCCTTCCAACACATTTCAACTATTAACACAATTCATATAATCAAGCAATGAGATAATTAACAAATTATCTATTAACTAAAAGCTTACTGAACCATGAGTCAAACGAGTCTTCCAGCCGATGTACATATCAAACCCGTCTTCAGGACCTAAAAACCTTGGCGCTCTGATACCATGTTGTAACGCCCTATCCAACAGGGACGCCACGTGTTTGTTTTTTTTTACAAAATTCTTATTTTATATACTATATAATTTAACAAAAAGTGTGGGTAATTAAATTTTGATAATTAAATACAGACATATAAAACTGCTTTATGGTAAAAGATAAGTAATATTAAGTATGGGGTTCCCATGTTTTCAAAGTATTTTACAAACTAGTTTAATAGTATTTTTACAACATAAACTTTGCATTCCCAAAATACATTCAAAATAGAGATCCTGTTCACTGGGCCGTGCCACTGCGGCTGATATGTACATTGCTACTACGATGCTGCTCAACCTTTGCTTTCCCTTACCTGCACCATAAAGCACCCGTGAGTCACAGAGACTCAGAAAGAAAAGTGAATAAAATAATGACCAGTAATATTCAGCAATTAAATCTCAAATTAACTTGCATACACATTTACATAATATTGCAAATACAACTCTTGTACTTTATAAAGTACCCCTTTACCACTCGTCAACCACGAGCTATATGTCACTACCGTTGCCCGATGAAGCAAACGATAAGTAAGAAACCTATCTGTAGTTTCAAGAGTAATTACTCGTAACGGTAATAACCGTTCCCAACCCTAGGTCATAACCTAGGCTCAACAAACATCTAATCAGAGTCTTGATAATAATTAAGGCCATACCCATTCAACCATTAATATTTAGCAACAGACTGTGCTTACCACTTTTCTGACCTTAGTTCAGAACTCAAGTGTACAAGCCGACTTGCGTGGAAAAACAAGCTAGGCAATCCCTGGTCCTATGTCACGACAACTGAAACTCAATGGATACCTTAATCCAAAATTCAAAAATAAACCCTAACTCAAAACCAAGCATAAGTTAACTCACAACAACTTCAAAATAGGCCAAGCATCCCATAAACAAACTAAAACAGATGATACGCAACTCCACGGGCCAAAAAATGAACCTGAAGAAAACCCAGAAATTTGCCCTACAGGGCAACCGGTCGACCGGTTCTAGTGCACCAGAACCAACCGGTCGACCGGTTCTGGCAGACCAGAATTTCTTGGGTTCTCTCCTTCAAATTCGACACAAAACTCTTCCAAACCTAACCAAACTTTCCAGAACAGTATAATATCATAAATATAATATATCCCAAGCTTCAAATTACAATAGTTCAGTCTCTAACTCAAAATCATATGCTCAAGTGAAAGAAACTAAATTCCTTTAGCTTCTTCAAACATAATACAATCCAAACAGCCATGAAATCAACTAAAACATGTATAAAAAAACCTAATTCAACTAAGAAATCATACTCAGAACTTATCTAACCCTACAGCCTTGAAAACTAATAAAAACTATCAAAACCTAGCTTTAGAAACCTATGAAATCACCAAAAATATGAGGACGAACTTACCTCAAGATTCTAGGTTGGCTTGGGGTTAGATTTAGCTTGAAATGAGACTTGCTGAAGAAAAAAATTCTCAGGTGTCGGCTGGTTCAAGCAGCTTTCACGAGAGAGAGGAAGAGTGGAGGTTGTATTTTTTTAGTGGTTACTTAGCTTCTAAGTAATTTATAGTAAGGTTCTTCTTTCGTTTTTTTTTTAATATACAATCAGCCCCCTAAAATAAAAATAGAAAGGGACAAAAAAAAGTTTATTTAAAGAATGACTAATTCGCCCTTAGAAGCAAATTAAACTTTGAAATAACTTAATGGCATTTTGGTAATTTTACTAATCCACCAAACTGACATTCTAAAATTCTAAAATAGTCTGGAATATCCTCAAAATAATCTATCCCTTAATGTCGTGACATTTCTGACCACATCGCTAAATTTCTACAATCGCCGAGCCCGAATAAAATATTTTTATTTTAAAAATGGTATCCCCGATAGCCACATATCTCAATATAATCTCCGTAATTAATAAATTACGCTTAATATAATCATTTAATAAATCCTCACTAAATACCATAAGTAAGATCATAATCTTACTTTATTACCAAAATAATTACATATTTAATAAAATATGTCTATTTAAATATCATCTTATTTTTCTGGGATATTACATTAATTTACAAAAAGCCATATCCAAAAGCTATTATTGACGAGATGAGGGAAGAGTGGGCGATAGATTTGCTTCCACACTTTTAGAGTTATCACATTGTGGGTCATTAGTTAATTTTTTTTTAAAAAAATTATTATTTATGAAAAATATTTAGTTACAATATCAATTAAATGTATATTATTTTTTTTATTATAATATTTGTTAATTTTGTTATGTATATATATCTTTATCAAATATTATAAACATTGTGATATCTATGATAGTTTAAAATTTGTATTTTTTTATGTGTATTAATTGAGTTAAGTTAATTATAAGTAATTTGTTGGAAAAACTTATATTATATAATATAAATAATTATTTATAATATAATATAAAAATAAAGAAATAAAATTAATTTTGCAGCATTTAATTTAGAAAAAAAAAATAAAAAAATCTAGTTTCAAGTCCAACTTAGCTGGACTAGAAAAAGGTTCCCTGAGTGGGATTATTTTTCAAGTCAATCATTGTTGGACTAGAAATGTTTTTCTAGTCCAACAATTAAGTTTCATGTTGTGGGACAGCTTTTTAAGTCCAATAATATTGGACTAGAAATGTTTTTCTATTCCTAGAAAAATATCTTTTTTATGTCCCATGCTATTATGTCCAACACAAAAGGGACTAGAAAAATTTATCTAATCTATGTTGGTGGACTAAAAAGGGGGTTTTCAACGTAGAGACTAGTTGGCAGCAAGGGAATGCAACAACATGGCAATGAAAAGTCAACCCCATCCTTGGACTCAACTTTTCCAAGCCACTACTTTTTAACACGCCTGCTAAGGCAATAAAGTGGCTAGGAGACGCCACGTGGGGCAACCATTTTTAGCTTTGATTTACTTTTCCCATGATTGAACAATGTTATTAGTTTTTAGTTGTCAAGTGTCATTTTAAGAGCACAACATTTAATTTCTTTTTAGACATTAAGTCATTTATTTTTCAATAAATGTTTACACTTTTTGCAAAAATATTTCTTTTGTAATGTTACGTCCTCACCCAAACAAGTTACAAAAGTAACCCAATACTTTTATAACTTGAGGGGCATATATGGTATAGTCCATAACTATACTCCACCACTCCACAAGATAAATCTCAAAGTCATTGCCTACACTCTACCACTCCACAAAATAAATCTTCAAGTCATTGTCGACAAGATAAATCTCAAAGTCATTGCCGACACATCACTTTATGAGCATGGGATTTAAAAAAAATTGCCATGAATATTTTTTCAAAAATATCATCTTGGACAGGGGCAAAGTCAGTATATCGACGAGATAAAATAAATCTCAATTTCATTACTAACACGTCACTTTAAGAGCATGGAATTTTAAAAAATTTCACCATGAATATTTTTTCAAAATTTCATCTCTGACATGGGGCAACGTTGGTACACTGACGAGATAAAAGACAAATGAGGGCACTCCAAGGAGCCATAACTCAAAAAATTTTGCTTACCAAAGACATCTCGAATGGCCTACATTAGAGACTTTGACAAGTGGGTTGCATGCTAAAAATGAGTATCCAAAGAGTTATGATCCATGTCGACAACTTGCTCAAACTAGCAAAAATGCAAGCCACCATTGGCAACAAAATTAATGTTATCTTTAAAATCTCACATTACAAAGATAATAAGCATGGGAATAAAATAAGCAAAAAATATATTCAACTTAAAATTCTAAAGTCACCAAGATATGGAATTAGTTTAAGTTATATATGCTTAAAAAAATTCCAAAGATGTGAAAAAGACTTGTTAGTTTTAACTAGCAAGCACTCCACACTAAGTGGACCATAAAGTGAACCCACCCATGTGGGCCCTAAATGTCGATACATAATAAAAATAGATTTATATGGCAAAAGAAGATAAATACTAATATGTTCTCACATAGGTAATAAAATGCCTAAAGTTGCTCAATGGAAAGCACTGCCATAAGGCAACTCTTGCATGGAACACTACAAGACAAACAAAGAAGACTAAACAGCCTAAAGTCAATATGAGAATGGTAGTGCTCTCCGAAATCAGAGACCACTGTCAACATGCCAACACCTAATCTGTTAAATACTGAGGTACCAAGTGGTCTCGGTATTTGACTTGTTTGGTCGGTGGGTTGGCCTAAATTTTCATTCTGGATGAAGTTATTAGGTATAACTCCACCCGAAGAGTGGTCAGGTAGGATTTGGTCGTCTACTGCTTGGCCCCACAGGTTGGACCTGTGGCCAAGGATTGGACGACTGACCATTATGAACTTGGGCAGTATGCCCAGTAGCATACTCTTATGTACTGCTTAGTGGGATACTGGATGCGGTAGCTAGTTGCTGATTAACGACTTGGTAGGCCCGCCTTATCAGTACTGTAGCCTGCCTCTTGCAATCATCGATGGCTGCTTGCTGAGCCTTCAAAGTTTCCATCTCTCTGTCCCTCCACTTTATAAACTTGCATCGCTGCTCATCTAACGCAAGGTTTATAGTAGCACGGAGATCCTCCATGTCATGATGCAAAGCATTATTATGGCTTTTTCCTGAACCCTAGTTTTGCCCGTTTTTGGGTTGCTAAGGGTGTTAGCATCCTATTTATCGATAGGGTTATCCTTAGTTTCAATTTTCAATCCCCGATAGATGTTTTAGCGTGTCGCTCATCCAATTTTGAATATTATGGTTTAGGGCCCTGTAAAGCGTCGAGCTGTGTTTCCACTCAGGCTGATCGACACACTTGAGCACGGAATGAGGTAAGATAGCATAATAGCGTATATATAAATATATGCTTGTTTTAACTAGTTACACTACTAACACATATTGTTTATGTGATTTTAAGAAAATTTTTGTTTGGATTCTAAAATTAAAGTCAAAGACTTAAATTCAACCAAATATAATGGTAATTCTTTCTTGGACCACCACTACTAATTTAACTCTAAGTCTGATTTGCCCATACAAGTAGGAGATTTCTAAGATTGAGGATTTATATCAATTGGGAATAGAATTTTGTGATTATAATCATATGCGTCATTTAATTTCTTAAGAGAAAATATAGAATGACATGAAATGATTTATAGACCATTCATCCAATGATATGTTATTGAGCTAATTCGATATGAATAAGCTAAGAGGAATTAGGATAATTTCGTTGTTTAAATAAGAATCCAATGATGCTTCGATTAGCGAAAGTCAAAGTAATCTTATTTATATAATCTTCTTGTTTCATATTGTAAAAATACTAGTCTAAAGTGTCATCAATTGATGAGCAGCTAGATGTCGCATATACAATATTTATCTTTCGATATCTAACAATTATGTATGTCTAATGGTGAAAATCCACTAGGGATTTATCTCATTAGATAAACAAGCCAAGTTAGACCAACAATGAAGATTCGAAATTAAACTACAACTTAATAACAGAAAATAACATGGTTCAATATAAATTCATACATAATTCAGAAATTATTAAACATATAGCAAGTAGGAATGACAAGTGAAAATACTAAAACATACAATCCTAAATAATTTCCAAGGTTTTCAACAAACTTATATCAGTGTCCCGTTTAGGCGAGAGTCAAAGCTACCATCCATTGAATAGAGTTGTCAGCTCCTCTAAAATATTAAACATTCTAGGAACCTTTTATTCGATCAAGATTGGAATTCAGTGTTGTCCTGTTTAGGCGAGAGTCAAGGCAATTCTATCTTATGAGCTTCCACCATTGTTTCGCAATTTGCAAGTCAAATATGGTCGCCACCATTAGGGTGATCCATACCATATAAAACACTTACAAACTACTTATCTTTCGAGATTAAACGGTGCGAAATTGCTAATGAACGTATGCCTGTCCATGGGCGCGCAAGGGGCTGCATGGGCGTGTAACCTCGGCGCAGGGGGCTGCTAGCAGCCTCTCCGCGCGCGCACGTGCCCTGTTGCTCAACCCCGATTTTTTCGAAACTTCAAAAAATCATAACTAATTCAAATTAAATCGAAATTGAGTTCTGTAAAAAAGTAACTTGCTTAATTTTTTCCATACTATCCAATAAAAATAATTCCAGAAATAGATATTCAATTATTGTTCACGAAAATTCACAAACATCAATCAATCATCAAACAACACTCAATACAACATGATACAATCCAAAACATCAAACAATCGTTTTAAAGTCCAAATTTCTTTCAAGAAAATAAATTACCATGGCTCTGAGTCCAGTTGTTGGAAATTATTTTACCAGGTTCTTAGATCTACTCACAAGTACGTTGATTAACACCCTAAATATGAACTTTCTAAAACGATGAAATAAACACATATAAAGTTTAGTAAACCTTACACTGGGTGCAGCGGAATATAATGACTCCTTCCGTTCAGATATCTAGCCCTTGATTCCTTTCTGTACCAGAGCATTATCAATATCTGAACCTGGATCTCTTTCTCCGAATCTTTAGTGCTGAAACTCCTTCTTGCTGAAAGTCTTTCTTCACGATCTTCCTCACTATGGTTGAGGTATCACTTGCTGTGTGTGAGCACTATTCTCACACTAAGAATTTCGAAATTCAAGAGGGAAGAAAGAGAGAGGGAGTGGTCGGCCAGATATGGAGAGAGAAGGCTCAGGTTTTTCTCTAAAGGAAAAATAGAAAATTTAAGTTTAATTTTCCTGAAGCCTTCACTATCTATTTATAGCATTCCCCTAGGGTTAGGTTTGAATTATTTGGCATTAAAATAATGAAAATATCAGTTTAAATTCCCTACAAAAGTGGCCGGCCATGCATAGTGGATTTGGGCCTCACTTTTTGCAATTATGCAGTTTTATCTTTTCTGCATCTAATTTTCTCAAAAACGCCAATTTTCTAATTCAACCATTTAAATGCCAATTCTAACTATTTAATAACTATAAATAATTATTAAATAATATTTTCATTTATCATATTTATTAATTGAACCATACAAAGTATCATAATTAACAAATATGCCCCTAAAACTCTTTCTTTACAATTTCGCCCTTACTTAGTGAAAATTTCACAAATAGACATTGTCTAAATTGAGAATTATAATTGATTAATCAAAACCAATTATATGAGTCTTACAAGCAATGTTATCTCCACTAGTGCGGGGACCATGGGTCTATATAACCGAGCTTCCAATAAGTAGATCAAGAATTTATTACTAAAATTCACTAACTTATTAATTCTTCGTTGAATCCACGCATAGAACTTAGAATTGCACTCTCAGTATATAGAATGCTCTATATGTTCCACCATATAGACACATCATTAGTTATCCATTGTTATAATCCTAATTTGATCAATGATCCTCTATATGAATGATCTACACTTTAAAGGGATTAGATTACCGTTACACCCTACAATGTATTTAATCCTTAAAACACTTAACCCCGTATAAATTATATTTCAGCTTATGTGAAATGAGATCTCCACCATTTATTTTCGTTTGGTCAAGCTCGAAGGAGATCATCCTTTACTTACTATTCGCCAGATAGAAGCTATAGATTCCATGTTTATGTTAGCGCTCCCACGCCATTGTACTACCGTGTTCCCAAAATGTACGTATCACCCTGACCTAAAAGTAGGCTTAACTAACAAATCAAAGAACACGAATAGCCTCTTGAGATTGAGCCTAATCATAACAGGATTAAGATCATTTGATATAGGATCAACTAGGCGATATTGACTTGAATAGATATTACGGTTAGTTTAATAAATCTAAGTCAAAGTTCAATATCGGTCCCTTCCGATGCATACTCCATGCATCCAACTTGATCTTTACTTTAACCAATGCTCTGGAAAGAACATAGCACTTCTCCAAATGTAAGTAAACTCTGTTGTAGATTATCATATCAATAAAACCATATGTCTGATAAATCTAAGAAACTTTATTCACATAGTCATGTTTACTTTCCAATGTGTTGACAGCACAATAAACAGGATCAAGTATGTGAAAAGGGTTTCAGATGAATTTATACATTATGTACATATAATAAATCATGTGAACCACACAACATTAAATGTTATTTCTGATCTATATTAATAAGTAAATCTGATTATATTGAAATGAGTTTTATTTAGGGCATATAACCCAACAATTTATCATATTTATTAATTGAACCATACAAAGTATCATAATTAACAAATATGCCCCTAAAACTCTTTCTTTACAATTTCGCCCTTACTTAGTGAAAAATTCACAAATAGACATAGTCTAAATTGAGAATTATAATTGATTAATCAAAACCAATTATATGACTCGTACAAGAAATATTATCTCAACTAGTGGGGGGACCATGGGTCTATATAACCGAGCTTCCAATAAGCAGATCATTAATTTATAACCTAAATTCACTGACTTATTAATTCTTCGTTGAATCCACGCATAGAACTTAGAATTGCACTCTCAGTATATAGAATGCTCTATATGTTCCACCATATAGACACATCATTAGTTATCCATTGTTATAATCCTAATTTTATCAATGATCCTCTATATGAATGATCTACACTGTAAAGGGATTAGATTACCGTTACACCCTACAATGTATTTTATCCTTAAAACACTTAACCCAGTATAAATGATATTTCAACTTATGTGAAATGAGTACTCCACCATTTATTTTCGTTTGGTCAAGCCCGAAGGAGGTCATCCTTTACTTACAATTCGCCAGATAGAAGCTATAGATTCCATGTTTATGTTAGTGCTCCCACTCAATTGCACTACCGTGCTCCCAAAATGTACGTATCACCCTGACCTAAAAGTAGGATTAACTAACAAATCAAAGAACACGAACAGCCTCTTGAGATTGAGCCTAATCATAACAGGATTAAGATCATTTGGTCTAGGATCAACTTGGCGATATTGACTTGAGTAGATATTACTGTAAGTTTAATAAATCTAAGTCAAAGTTCAATATAGGTCCCTTCCGATGCATACTCCATGCATCCAACCTGAGCTTTACTTTAACCAATGCTCTGGAGAGAACATAGCATTTCTCCAAATGCAAGTAAACTCTGTTGTAGATTATTATATCAGTAAAACCCTGCGTCTGATAAATCTAGGAAACTTTATTCACATAGTCATATTTACATTCCAAAGTGTTGACAACACAATAAATAGGATCAAGTATCTGAAAAGGGTTTCAGTGAATTCATACTTTATGTACATATAATAATGAAATAAATTATGTGAACCATGCAACATTAAATGTTATTTCTTATCTATATTAATGAGTAAATCTGATTATATTGAAATGAGTTTTATTTAGGGCATAAAACCCAACAGGCCCACAGTAGGTGGCTATGTATTGGCCTGTTCAGGATTTGTCCCTGGTGGTCCTCTCATATTCCTAGGGGTTTGTACGTTAGGATCCATCACCATTCTGCAAATTTGCACCACCATCCTGTACGCCTGTTAAGACTTAAGACAAACAACAAACTTGGGTTTTTGCTCTCAATGAAAGCACCAAAATGTTGACCTCGCTTTTAGCCAACAACAATGAGTCAATTATTAAGCGATTAAGAATATAATTAAAATAGAGCAAAAACGAATAAGTAATAAAGAACACAAGCTTTTAAAGAGGTTCGGCCCAGTAAGTGTGGTAATAGCCTACTCCCCTTAGATTGTATTAACTTGAGACAAAGAACAAAGTGTTTTTCTCCTTTAAAGCTCTTACAATGAAATCTCTGAGTAATTCTCTTAGATATCTCTCTCTAAAGAAATTCCTTTGATTCCCTTTAAAGTAAAGCTAAGTCACTATTTATAGAGCCTTAATGCATGAGGGAAGGTTTCTCTTTTGCTTACAATGTATAAAATAGGAAATAATATTCATTACATAATTATGATACACAAAATAGGAAATTTGAACAGGTTGTCATATTCCTCTGACGTAATCCCACGATTCTAAGGATTGTCTTCGTGCTTGGACTTCACGAGATCATTCTAAAGTAGCTAAGTCCTGATAAGTAGTTCGAAAAGCTAAACTTGCTCTTGCTCAGATAATCTACCTTCCACTCTGCTCGGGTAATTAGAGGTATACAAGCAGATGTATAGGATAAAGGCTGTTTGGGACATCCATCTCCGTCCAGATGCGAAGAATGTAGGACATGTGTCACTTGTGTATTCTGCCACATCATACTGCAAAAAATGGGATAACATTATGTGTATTAAGTATATTAATAAAAAATTTCCAAACATATATGATATGCCAACTAAGGTGATTCAAATGAAAAAAGAAGGAAATTTATTCTGTTAACGCAGATTTTCGTTAACCAGATATGAGCCTTAACGATGATAAGTTTGCACAGAAAAATAAAAATGGTGAAAAAAAAATTATGAACACAAAGGTTTTTTTACATGGTTTTACAGTTAAAATTCTGCATAGTCCACGAGTCAATCTTATTAGATTTCTGATACCGTTCTAGGGCTTTTTTCTCTTATGATTTTTTCGTCCCTTTTTCAGTCTAACTTGCCTCTATTTATAATTACATAGGTAGGCATTTAATTTCAGAGTTGACTGATATCTTTACAATTTACAACAATTATCCTCTAAAATTGTAAGGTTTGATTACATATCACGTAAAATAAATGCGGTTAATATTTGAATATCACACAGTTGTGATTAGTCTGGTTTTACTGGGTCAAAGTAAACGTGTATTAAACACGTTATAAATCATAATATTCAGGAATGTCTCGGTAGGAACTCAGTATCAATAACCTTGATATTGAGTTGGAGCTTTTCCCATAACTTTCTGAGGTTGATAATGTTAATCTCGCTGCTTCTGCTCTGAAGACATAATGCTCCATATGACAATCGCAGTTCTTGGTGATGAGGTGAACTTCAACAACCAATTTGAATGTCAGCTTCTATCCGAGAAAACTGGCTCGATGTGAATCTCATTGAAAGATGCCTGGAGTTGACTAGTGAAGCTACTGCGAGCATGTCTTCTTATGGCGAGATGGACACCTCGCTATCACTTGATTTGGTTTACCTGTCTGTTATACTTAGTTTGCATACTGTATATTATACGCTGAGCGCCTTCACAGTCATTATATCTCATCCACGTAATGAGGTTAGTGCCTCGTCTTGTACATTTGAAGTTACATGATTTCTCGTTGGTGCACAAGGAAACAGTTTGTAAATCTTCATCTCGCATAAGACTATTCAGTCACCAGAGTTGTAAATATACTCTGTTAATTATGCTTTTAACGAGTTATTCTACCTCAAATGTAATTATAATAACGTGCCTGGGTTTGTATTTTTCCCAGCATGACATGTGTCTTCCTCTGATGTGTTAGCCGAATTTTGGTATAACAATTGCCCCTTAAAAAGCTCTTTTTAATAAAAAGTTCTTTTTAATGATTATAAAGGGTATATTTGTCATAATACCTTTTGAAAAAAAGCATGTCCTCTGATTATGGCAGTTTTGCGGTTTCGAGGTATGTTGATCTCACTTTTAGTAAGTGACAAGTAGTTTATAAGGATTGAAATATAATAAAGCAATATAAAGACACAGGAATTTTATAGAGGTTCAGCCCCGAGCAATTCGGTAATAGCCTAATCCTCTTATTTGTATTAACTCAAGAACAAGGAGAAATGTTCCTTTTCTTATAGCTCTTACAAAAATATCTCTGAATATGAATTCTTAGATAATATCTTTTAAGTAAAATCTTTTGACCCTTTGCTCAGTGAACATGCATCACTATTTATAGGGCTATGAGCTTGGAGATGAAGTATTTCCCTTCTCGTTACAATTGATATAAGCAGAAAGATTGCATAGTAAATACAGAATACACTGTTCGTGGGATTTGGATAACTTTCCATATCTCTGCAATTTCATCCCCAAGTTATAGGGATTTCTTTGATGACTCACGATGCGAAAGCTAAATTCGCTAAGTGTTGGTTACGCTGTGCGGATCGCTGATTGCTTTGCTTCGAGTATGCATATGAGGTATCCTGTTCGGACTATATTCTGTGAGCAGGTACTCGTAGTCGAGTGCACGTGTCACCATCATGTGATGCCACGTCAGAGTGCAAAAATTGGGATAACAAGGTACATCAGCATTAAATGACCATCTTTTCCACTTCTATTTTGAATTTTGATCCGTGGGGTCAAACATCTCTTTGATCTGAAAAAGGAACCACCTTTTCATTATTTCCTCCATTTTAGAAATTCTAAAAAACTCAAGCTTCCTTGCTAATAAACCAACGTCGAGTTTGCTCGAGAATTTGCATGCCATCTCTGTCCTTGACATATTTTCTGCGAGTTTCCTCCGACTTAAATTCTGACTCCACACGCTCGAAGAGACCCTCACCACATCTAAAGATTCGCAGACCGAAGAGTTGTATTTCGTTCCAAACCCCAACTTCGAAGAGTAAGTAGCTTTTCTTCTTGGTATCCTTTATGTTTATTATGCTGCATTTTTGGGTTTAATTACTGCAGTATTTGTTTATATCATTGTCGTCTCATTTGGTTTTAGCAACTTTTATGGTCAAACTGTATTTGGGTCAATAGTAGGGGTTAGGCAATACGTAGGTTTTTAAGAACCTTCAACTCACCACCTTCAGGTTTGATAAAATTCTTTCTAGGGATTGGGATTGCTTTCTTCTTGTAGCAATGTCCCAATTTTGTTCAGAAATTTATTGTCCAGAAGATTTAGAACTTGAACTTCCTAGAGAATCAGCCATCCCTTATAAACCCAACCCTTCAAAACCTACATCCAAATTAGAGTTAAACGATAGTAGGGTAAGGGAACACTTAGTGAAAGTTCATCAAGAAGATAATGCTATTCGCCACAGGCGCTTCTTGCAAGAAATCATCAAAGGCAAATGCCGTTTCTTGCGAGATGCAGCTTGGCCAGAACATCCCAAAGTGTCTTCTATTCCTTTGGCTAAGCCTTTATTTTTACCCAAAGTCACTATTGCTTTTGAACCAGGTGACTTGGACTTTGAAATAATGTGTCCCCAGCCACGTACATCAAAGACTCCCCAGGATCCTAACGTCACCTTTGAGGCCGAGTCAATCGAATCAAAGGTGCAAACTATCTCAGGCTACACAGGTGATATACTGAGGACCTGCGGAATCAAGTATGGGTGAGTATGCCAAGTTAGGTCAGTGCAAGCTATTGAGCTTAGTTGCTACCCTCATGCGCATCTTACAGGTGAGGCCTCTAAAGGAGCTAGTGGCAAGACCAGCACCAGTGGCTCGACTAGTATAGGTTCATGGAGCCTTAAACATATCAGGGCAGGGGCCATAATTCCCCTCCGTGACTATTTCAAGGATTACGTAAACTACCTTAGACTTTCCCCATTCCAACTAAACCCTGTCTCCTACAGAATTCTCGCCAATTTGAAGGTCTTGTATAAATTCTAAAGTGGTAGTGGCCTACGCCTATGGAAATCGACTATCTTTACTCTGTTAAGATTGTTCCTGTTGGGATTTATGCACTAAATAAAACCTATTTCAATATAATCAGATTTACTAGTTAATAAAGATCAGAAATCACATTTTATGTTGCATGGTTCACATGATTTATTTCATAATTAGATTTAATGTATAAATTCTATTAAGTCCAGAACATATGAATTTGTTCATGATTATAGTGTTGTTAGCACAGTTGAATATAATCATGTTTATATGTTCAAAAGTTTAATTCCCTAATTTGTCAGTTCACTGGATTTAGACTGGCATGATAATCAGCGATATGTATGTTTACACCTTGGATAAGTGTTATGTCCTTTCCAGGGCATTGGCAAGTTTACCAGTATCGGATGTATGGAGTATACATTGGATGGGACCGATATTGAACTTTGATTAGATATAATAAATTTACCGTAATATCTATTCAATTCAATATCACCTAGTTGATCCAAGATCAAATGATCTTAATCTTGATATGGTTAGGTTCGATCTCAAGAGTGTTATTCGTGTTCTTTGATTTGTTAGTTAAGCCTACTTTTTGGTTAGGGTGATACGTACATTTTGGGAACATGGTAGTACAATTGAGTGGGAGCGCTAATCATAGATATGGAATCTATAGCTTCTATAGGTATTTAGAAGTGAAATGATGATTTCCTTCGAGCTTGCAAAATAGAGATAAATGATAGAATGTTCATTTTAGTGACTATATTAATTCACTATAATATCATTTATAGGTGGTAAGTGTTTTAAGGATAAAATACATTGAAAGGGTGTAACGGTAATTTTATCCCTACGCAATGTAGATCATCTATAGAGGATCATTGATTATTGGGATTATAACAATTGATAATTAATAGCGTATCTATATCGTGGAACATATATAGCATTCTATATAACTGATAGTGCAATTCCAAGTTCTATGCGTGGATGCAACAAGGAATTAATAAGACAGTAAATTTACCTTGTAAGTTCTGGGTCTGCTTATTGGAAGCTTGGTTATATAGGCCCATGGTCCCCATACTAGTTGAGACCATACTGCTTGTAAGACTCATATAATTGATTTTGATTAATCAATTATCATTCTAAAATTAGACTATGTCTAGTTTATGATTTTTTCACTAAGCAAGGGCAAAATTGTGAAGAAAAGAGATTCTAGGTTTCATTTATTAATTAAGAGACATTGATTAGTCTAATTAATAAATATATTAAATGACAATATTATTTAATAATTAATTTTTAGTTATTAAATAATTTGAATTGGCCTTTGAGTGGTTAAATTGGAAAATTGGCGTTTTTGAGAAAATGGGATGAAAAATGACAAAATGGAAAAATTACAAAGTGGGGCCGGCCACTATGTGTGCGATTTACCATTTATTTTCTATTATTTTAATGCTAATTAATTCTAACATAAACCTAGGTGGTTACCTATAAATAGATAGTGATGACTTAAGGAAATTGATTGATGATACATCACATTCCTTCAGTAAAATTTTAAGACTCCTTCCTATAGCAAAACCAAAACCACATCCTCTCTTTTCTTCTTGAATTATTCAACCTTGAGTGATAGAGTGAGTGCCCATACACATTAAGTGGTATCTCAATCATAGTGTGTAAGACTGTGAATAATCCAATCAACAAGAAGGAGAATCAGATTCAAGAAGGAGAGAAAGAGATCCAGGTTCAGATCTTGATAATGCTCTGCTATAGAAAGGAATCAAGGGCTACAGATCTGAACGGATGGAATAATTTAATTCTGCTGCACCCAATGTTAGATTTTCTTAAACCCTTATGTGTTTATTTCATTGTTTTAGAATTTATATTAGGATGTTAATGAAATATACTTATTAGTAAATCTAGATCCTGGTAAAATATTTCCAACAACTGGCCTCAGAGCCATGGTAATGATTTACTTTCATGAAATATGAATTAAAATGATGATGTGTGTTGATTTGGATGGCTTCATGTGGTTTATGTGTTATTTGATGAATGTATGTGTTGTACAAACATTTTTTCCATGAAAAATATTTTTTCTGTTTCTCAATATATTTTATTTGGATTCCTTGTAAAAAATTAAGCAATTTTGGTTTTTACGGAACTCGATTCTGATAAAAATTGAGAAAGTTATGAATTTTCGAAAAATCGAGTTTAAGGGGTGTCGAGTAGGTGCATGGAGTGCACCAGGCGCTCAGACACACACGCCTACGCGCGCGCACGTTCAGACATCTTAACTGTCTGAACCCGTGTCTTGATGCAGCACCTGGCCCACGATGACGCTGCGTCCGCCCATGTTTGCCGCCCAGACACCCTGCAATTCCTCTTTCCGCGCACGCGTCTCTGGCATTTGCAGCCTCCTGGCACATATAGAGCGTTCTATATAAGAGGTACTGCAATTCCAAGTTCTATGCGTGGATGCAACAAGGAGTTAATAAGACAGTGATTTACCTTGTAAGTTCTGGGTCTGCTTATTAGAAGCTCGATTATATAGGCCCATGGTCCCCATACTAGTTGAGACCATACTACTTGTAAGACTCAGATAATTGATTTTGATTAATCAATTATCATTCTAAAATTAGACTATGTCTTGTTTATGAATTTTTCACTAAGCAAGGGCAAAATTGTGAAGAAAAGAGATTCTAGGTTTTATTTTATAATTAAGAGACTTTGATTAGTCTAATTAATAAATATATTAGATGACAATATTATTTAATAATTAATTTTTAGTTATTAAATAATTGTAATTGGCATTTGAGTGGTTAAATTGGAAAATTGGCGTTTTTGAGAAAATGGGATGGAAAAATGACAAAATGGCAAAATTGTAAAGTTGGGCCCAATCCACATCCTATGGCCGACCACTATGTGTGCAATTTACCATTTATTTTTCTACTATTTTAATGCTAATTAATTCTAACCTAAACCTAGGTGGGTACCTATAAATAGATAGTGATGGCTTAAGGAAATTGATTGATGATACATCACATTCCTTCAGTAAAATTTTGAGCCTCCTTCCTATAGCAAAACCGAAACTACATCCTCTCTTTTCTTCTTCAATTATTCAGCCTTGAGTGATAGAGTGAGTGCCCAGACACATCAAGTGGTATCTCAATCATAGTGTGTAAGACTGTGAAGAATCCAATCAACAAGAAGGAGAATCAGATTTAAGAAGTAGAGAAAGAGATTCAGGTTCAGATCTTGATAATGCTCTACTACAGAAAGGAATCAAGGGCTAGAGATCTGAACAGAAGGAGTCATTTAATTCCCCTGCACCCAGTGTAAGGTTTTCTTAAACCCTTATGTGTTTATTTCATTGTTTTAGAATTCATATTAGGATGTTAATGAAAGATACTTGTTAGTAAATCTAGATCCTGGTAAAATATTTCCAACAGTTCCAACGAGGAAGAATGTCGTAGGGGGCTTTTTTTATCTCGGTACTCACTCTAGCGAGCCTAAAATTATTGTGGACTTGCCAAACAAAATGCCTTTCAAAGACAACTTCTTTTGGACAACTGGCCTCTTCCCAATCGGCTCAACCACCTTCCACAAAATTCGTAAGCGATTTTTTTCATTGGGCTCAGTTAGATTGATCCATGTCTTTTCATTCTAAGTTTCTTACTAAGGTTTTGTTTTTGATAGCCCTCTCAAAAAGACCCGTCCCTACTCCCGAGATGGTCAACTGACACAGGCTCTTGCGGACTCTTCCTCATAGCCTTAGGTCGTGTGACTTTATTCTGAGCGAGGCCAATCTGAGATTTGTGGGCCTCCTTACCGACAAGGAGTTTACTTGTGATTATAAATTTCCCAAATATTCTTCTTGGTAGTAGGTTCCCATTCCAGAGGAGGATAAGGGCTGGAATTGCGTGGCTCGGGCACAATACCTTCAAAACACTGTCCCTCGGGAAGCCGGTGAAGGAGCATCGCGAGGTAATCAATGTGGTTGGTCACCCACAATATTTACGGCTGAGTGTAACACATTAGTTACTTTCCAAGATAGCTGCCTTAATTTTTATATTTGGAATCCCCTCCTCGTAGACCAAATTGCTCATAGGTTTGATAACTGATACCCTAGATTCCATGTTCAGATTAATTGTAACGAGTCATATTATGATATAGCCGAGCAATATGGCAAGTCATATAGACACGAGCTGGGATTTAGAACCAATCAAGGCATTTGATATATTCAAGATTATAGGTTGTAGGGATTTTAGCGGATACTATGGTCCTTCTACCCCCTCTTCTAGTGATAGCTCGCCTTCTAGTGGCTTTGGTAAATTCCTTAGGTGGAAAATCATACTCCACACTTCTCTTTCATTTGCCTTTAAATAATTTGAATGTTTTATTTTGCCTCGCAAACATGCATTTTGAGGATGTCATGGAACGGAAAGGGAAGAAAAAGGGAACCAATCTAGGGCCTTCTGCAGATACTGAGGTGGAGCCTTCCAAAAGGCAAAAGAAGACCATTGCCCACAAAAAGAAGAAGATATCGGAGCCTATCGACCTTGAGGTCTCTAAATTTGAGACTCGTGAACAAACTCCTCCTCTGATCGATCCCAATACCAAAGCGCCTCCTCCTAGCACAACTCATGCCCCTGCTTCCTCGAGCGAGGCCATTGAAACATTATTTGTCGTAGCAGGGAAGACTCGTTCGGAATTTGCCCAGTTGTTTGGGACTGCCTGCTGGCGCTAACTCAAGGCTTTCCTCCCCCACGATTGGGATCTAATCAATCTCGAGAATCTGAAGGAAATGCTTTTGAGGAGCTTGCATCATGCCCTCATCGTAAGTTTACTGTATTAATCCATATATTTCTTCTTTCTTTTTCCTCCATTTTTCTAATATTCATTTGCTCGTAATTCTCCAGGCTTCTTTCCTCTCTTTTTCCTCCCATTGGCGAATCCTGGAGAAGCTCAAATACCTGGAGAGCGAGGTCCGAAAGTCACTAGCCCAATGTGAGGCCGTGATTAAATAATGGAACGACGCTTACCATGAAATCACCCGTCTCAAATAAGAAGCTGAGAGGTCGAAGAAAAGCCTTGAAGAAGCCGAGAAGGCCACAAAGATCAAGACTAATGGATACAATGAACTTATGAAGGTGCTTGCGGGGAAAGAGGCTGAAACCAAAGAGCGATGCAACAAGGTCGGCCTTTGTACCGTTTATCGAGCCTTGATGGCGAATCCTAACATGGACACAAGCTTCTTGGAGGAGGATGAGGAGGACATTTTGGCTTATTGTCAAAAGGCCAGGAAGGAGGAGGAAGAGGCCGAGGCAGTGGTAGAAGAAGATCCATCCAAGTCTCCTACAATGTAGGCTTGGTTTTTATTTATCTCTTTCTTCTTCTTTTTTTTTGTGGAAATGACTTTAGAGCTGAGACAATGGTTTCCCCTTGTGGCACTTTTTGTAAAGACAAATTTGCGAAGTTGGATGGCCAGCTTTGCTTTTTATTTTATCTTTTAATGCATCGTACTTTTATGTTTGATTTTTGACATGTGCTTGTTTGCTTGCATTTTATTCACAATTTAAACAATCATATTTTGATCATACACAAAGTATTTTATGTTAGGTTTTATGCCCTAAATAAAACTCCATTTCAATGTAATCTATTTTATTCAACATCAATAAAGAAACAGAAGTATTCTTCATTCATTTGTGTATGTTTTGGTTCACTTTATCAATAGCTTGTCTATTTGATTTATAAATTCATCATAAACCCTTTTCACATACTTGATCATGTTTATTGTGCTGTCATCACATTGGAAAGTAGACATGACTATGTGAATAAAGTTTCCTAGATTTATCAAACACAGGGTTTTACTGATATGATAATCTACAACAAGAGTTTACTTGTATTTGGAGAAATACTATGTTCTTTCCAGAACATTGGTTAAAGTAAAGCTCAGGTTGGATGCATGGAGTATGCATCGGAAGGGACCGATATTGAACTTTGATTTAGATTTAATTAAACTTACCGTAAAATCTATTCAAGTCAATATCGCCAAGTTGATCCTAGATCAAATGATCTTAATCCTGTTATGATTAGGCTCAATCTTGAAAGGCTATTCGTGTTCCTTTGAATTGTTAGTTAAGCCTACTTTTAGGTCAGGGTGATACATACTTTTTGGGAACACGGTAGTGCAATTGAGTGGGAGCGCTAGCATAAACATGGAATCTATAGCTTCTATCTGGCAAATAGTAAGCAAAGGATGATTTCCTTCGAGCTTGACCAAACGAAAATAAATGGTGGAGATCTCATTTCACATAAGCTTAAATATCATTTATACGGGGTCAAGTGTTTTAAGGATAAAATACATAGTAGGGTGTTACGGTAATTTAATCCCTTTACTATGTAGATCATTCATATAGAGGATCATTGATCACATTAGGATTATAACAATGGAGAACTAATGATGTGTCTATATGGTGGAACATATAGAGCATTCTATATACTGAGAGTGCAATTCTAAGTTCTATGCGTGGATTCAACGAAGAATTAATAAGTTAGTGAATTTTAGTGCTAAATTCTTGATCTACTTATTGGAAGCTCAGTTATATAGACCCATGGTCCCCCCACTAGTTCAGATAATATTGCTTGTAAGACTCATGTAATTGGTTTTGATTAATCAATTATAATTCACGAATTAGACTATGTCTATTTGTGAAATTTTCACTAAGTAAGGGCGAAATTGTAAAGAAAGAGTTAACAGGGGCATATTTGTTAATTATGATACTTTGTATGGTTCAATTAATAAATATGATAAATGACAATATTATTTAATAATTATTTATAGTTATTAAATAGTTAGAATTGGCATTTAAATGATTGAATTAGGAAATTGGCATTTTTGAGAAAATCAGATACAAAAGGTGGTAAAATTGCAAAATTGCAAAAATCAAGGCCCAGTCCACCTAGCCAGGGCCGGCCACCTATGTTATCTTTTTTAAATGATTTTTTCATTATTTTAATGCCATATAATTCAAATCTAACCCTAGTGGAATGCTATAAATAGATAGTGAAGGCTTCAGGAAAATTACACTTTCTGAATCAGAAAAACCTGAGCCTCCACTCTCTTCTCTAGCCGCCACTCTCTCTCTCTATTCTTCATCTATATTTCGAACCTCTCTTAGTGATTAGAGTAGTGCCCACACACATCAAGCAATACCTCAATCATAGTGAGGAAGATCGTGAAGAAAGATCATCAGCAAAGGAGATTCAGCATCAAGGATTCAGAGAAGAAGATCCAGGTTCAGATCTTGATAATACTCTGCTACAGAAAGGAATCAAGGGTTAGAGATCTGAACGGAAGGAGTCATTATAATTCCGCTGCACCCAATGTAAGGTTTCTTAAACTTTATATGTGTTTAATTTATCGTTTTAGAAAGTTCATATTTAGGATGTTAATAAACATACTTGTGAGTAGATCTAAGATCCTGGTAAAATAATATCCAACAACTGGCCTCAGAGCCATGGTAATTGATTTACTTACATGAAATTTGGACTTTAAAACGATTGTTTGTATGTTCTTTGGATGGTATCATGTTGTATTGAGTGTTATTTGATGAATGATTGATGTTTGTGAAATTTTCGTGAAAAATAATTGTGATTTCGATTCTGGAATTATTTTTATTGGATAGTATGGAAAAAATTAAGCAAGTTAGCCTTTTACAGAACTCAATTTGGATTTTATTTGAATTAGTTATGATTTTTTGAAGATTTGACAAAATCGGGACTGTGCTGATATTTTTCTGCGATCGCAGAACTATCCGTACAGTTTCGGTTTTTTTCCTTTTTCTTCAATTTTTCATACCTTTTCATGAAATTAACTTCCAAATTTTTGTATGGTTTTGTATATATACTATTACTATTCCTAATTCAATTCTAATTACCATTTTGAATTAATTTAATCTTTTTTTAAATTAATTCAAGATATTAGTGTAATTTGAATTCGAATAGAATTAGTATTTATCTTTTTGCTTAAAAATCTATCTTATTTTTAAATTTGATTATATTTTTTTAAAATTTAAAGTCAGATTTTTTAGATATTTATAATATCTTTTAAGATATTTAAGATATTTTAAAAAATATCTTTTAAGATATTTATAAAATCTTTTAAGATATTTAAAAATATCTTATCTTTTAAGATATTTTTTTATTTTTTTTTATAAAATTTTTTTTAAGATATTTTGACCTTATTTAAATTTAAAATAGATATTTATAATCATGTAATTTTAAATAGATATAAGATAAAAAGTAGGTTTAATTTTAAATTTTTTTTTTATTTTCGAAATTTAATTTTAAATTTCGAAATTAATTTTTTTTATTTTTCGAATATTAAATTTTTTTTAATTATTTATTTATTCGAAATTATTTATTTAAAATTAAATAAATCCTACTTCCAACTATCCAGCTAACCCTGTTGCAGGAGTATGTGTTTTAACTTATGTGTAAGTTTTCAAAACCTATTATTACTTGATTGCAAATAGTCATGGTTACCTTTTGCCAGATCTAATGATCTGATGGCTCCCTTGGTCAAGATAATAATTTATAACAGGTATAATTTACAATCTTCTTTCATCTGTGTATGACCTAGCAACATGATAGGACCCATCCAAAGTGTGCCTGTGTGAGCCTATGTGTTTAATTTTATTATAGATGCATATAGGTTAATGTTGCTAAAATAAATTATCATAGTTCTTGATAGGATTTATTTAGGCCCATTTAGTTTTTGGGCCTATTCAATTAATAACAGTTGTTCTTATTAAGGTTAAATTCCTCTCTTTTGGGCCTTGTGTGAGAGTTGGGAGCCATAGAAGTGGGTACGACATACTGAACCCAGCACCCCCTCACACAAACTACCCCAATTGTGAAGGCCCATTTGCCTGATTTGAATGACTGTACTAGCTTAATTACACTAGTTTAACCTAATTAAAATTGAATTAGCAACATAATTAATTTCATTTATTTTGAAATTAATTTAGAAAATCATAGTTTAAAGAATTTAATATTCTAAGCTAAACTATATGTATTTTCTTGTATTTAATTAAATATAGAATTATAACCATCTAGATTCTTTCTGGAACTTATTTTAAATTTTTTCATTAAATATTCCTATTTAAGTTGATATTTAGTTATCCATAACTAACCAACTTAAATCTGAATATCTTTTGAATTCAAAATTTCAAAATTAAGTTGAGGAATTTTAGGAATTGGTTATTAAGATTCTCTAGATATTTTTTAAGTTGATATTTTTCAAATATTAACTTAAAATGGAATATCTTAGATATTTTTAGGTTAATATCTTTTTGAATATTGACTTAAAATATCTACAAAATTAAGTGGTTACAACTTAATTTTGAATTTAATTAAATCTGATTTGAAGATATTTAAGTTGATTTTTTAGATTCTTTCTAAAACAACTTAAACAAGATATTTTCAAATTCGTTCCATTTAAATATTCAAATTTATTTTTTTGAATTTAATTAATAATTGAAAATTAATTAAAGTTGATTTTTTATTTAAATCAATTTTAATTTTTAATTTTTCATTATTATATTATGGAACTTGTTCGATATTTATTTGAATTTATTTTTCAAATTAAATAATAATTGAAAATTAATTAAAGTTGATTTTATAATTAAACCAACTTTAATTTGTAATTTTTCATTATTATAATATCGAATATTATGATTATACAAAATACATATATATATATATATTTTTTAAAATAATGAGCTTTTAATCAAAAGATATTCGATCTCCATTGTTGGTCTTACAATAGTTAAACTTATTCAATATAACCTCGAGACGCTAGACTTCGTCCCCCTATGGATGGTTATTCGTTGAACACTTTTAACACCGTAAGATTTCATTTGATAAGTGTTTTGTGAGTTTTCGTCTCTATTTAGACTCTCCCCTACGGTGACTACTTAGAGATAAACTCATAGAACATGAAACAATGGTGGAAGCTCATAAAATGAGAATAACCTTGACTCTCGCCTACCGGGACAACGTTGGATTCTCATTTTGATCGAATAAAAGGTTGCTAAAATGTTTATTTTAGATGAGCTGACAACTCTATTCAACTAATGTTATCTTTGACTCTCGCCTCTTAGGGACACTGTATTTCATTATGTTGGAAACCTTGGAAAATAACTATGTTAGATTTAGTATTTCTATAACATATGTCATTACTTCTTATTTTCTAAACTTGTGTATGAATTTTGAACCAAAACCTTACTGTTTTATTGATGTGTTGTAGTGTCTATAATCCCCTTCTCATTCCACTCCTAGTTAATATCTTAGCAATTGAACTTGAAGTTATAAACTCCTTGTCAGAGTAATACTTCATATGCTCATGATGGACTTTAAGTTCCAGAAAGCAGGTAAGCTGGGAATTGTTCACTCTGAAGAGCAAATAGTTCATAACTCCATAAATCCTACTACTTCAAGCTTAGTTGAGAAGATAAGAGAAAGTGATTCTACTTCCTCAAGTTATACTTCACAACAAAATGAACTAGCAAGAACAACAATTAACAAACGAATAAGCAGTAATGCTTTAGTCTTCGAATCATGTGTGTTAGAGAATGATAAATCCATTTGGATTCCTGATTCTGGGTCTACAAACCATGTAAGTTGTTCATTGCAATTGCTTGAGAATTGGAATTATTTGAAATCCGGAGAGTTGAAACTTAAAGTTGGTAATGGAGAAATGGTTTCGGTTAGAGCTAGAGGAAAAGCCAAACTCAAGTTTCAAAACAAAATTTTGGAATTAGACAATGTCTTATACATTCCAAATTTCAGTAGAAACTTGGTTTCTGTTTCATGCTTACAATTGCAACAATACAAATTAGATTTTTCGGATTCTGGTTCTACCATTTCTCGAAATGACATTCAGATTTGTGTTGCATCCATGGAACAAGGGCTTTATGTTCTTAGACCAGAAACACCATTTGCTCTACATAACGAACTTTTTAAAGTAGCTAAACCTAGAAACCACAAAAAGCAAAAGATCGATGATGATAATGAAACATATCTATGGCATTTACGTTTAGGTCATTTAGGCTTTGATAGACTCAATAGGCTAACCAAAGACGGTCCATTGAAAAATGTCGTCTTAGGTGAACTCGCGCATGCGAGTCCTTCCTGGAAGGAAAAATGACTAAACGTTCTTTCTCTGCAAAGGGAGAGCGTGCCAAAATCCCTCTAGGGTTAGTGCATTCCGATGTCTGCGGACCTTTGAATGTCAAAGCCCGAGGTGGTTATGAGTACTTCGTCACTTTCATTGAGGATTACTCTAGATATGGACATATTTACCTTATGCATAAGAAATCTGAAACATTTGCAAAGTTTCAAGAATTTCATGCTTTGGCCCAAAACCAATTAGGTAAATCATTAAAGATCTTGCGAACTGATAGGGGTGGAGAATATATGGATATGCAGTTCAAAGATCATTTAATTGAACTTGGAATTGAATCTCAATTAACCGCCCCTAGCACTCCACAAGAAATGGAGTTGCGGTAAAGACGGAATCGCACGCTTTTGGAAATGGTTAGGTCTATGCTTAGTTTTTCAACTCTACCTACGTCCTTCTGGGGATATGCAATTCAGATGGGAACTGACATTTTAAATGTTGTTCCATCTAAATCAATCCCTAAGACACCTTTAGAACTTTGGAATGGTCGTACACCTAGTTTACGCCATTACAGAATCTGGGGGTGCCCTGCTCATGTCTTAAGAAAGAAAGACGGCAAACTTGAGTCACGTACTGAAGTTTGCATGTTTGTCGGTAATTCTAAAGAGACTAGGGGTGGACTATTTTATAGTCGCAAGGATGATAAAGTGTTTGTTTCTACAAATGCCACTTTCCTTGAAGATGACTATATTAAGAATTTCAAATCACAAAGTAAAGTAGTGTTGGAGGAAATGCTTTCAGATATAAGTCCTTCCAATGTTCCGTTCTCTTCCACACGAGAAGAGGACAATCCCACTCCCTCGCCTGAACAACCGAGAAATATACTACTAAAGTTTCTGTTCAGAAGACAACCGTACCTCGTCGTAGTGGGAGGGTTTCAACAAAACCTGCTCGTTATGGCTTGGATGGTGAAATCAATATGGTCGTAGGTGACGGTATTGATGACGATCCATTAACCTATAAACAGGCAAGGGCTAGTCCGCAACGGAAACGATGGTCAGCCGGCATGGATTCAGAAATGGATTCCATGAAAAAGAACAAAGTCTGGGTATATGTAGACGCACCTGACGACTATCACCCGATAGGATGCAAGTGGGTTTACAAGAAGAAAAGAGCAGCTGGAGGCGAAGTCGAAACTTTTAAAGCTAGACTTGTAGCCAAGGGTTATACCCAAAGAGAAGGCGTGGACTATGAGGAAACTTTTAGTCCTGTTGCCATGCTCAAATCCATCTGAATTCTTCTCTCCATAGGCCTTTGCTTTCGATTATGAAATCCGGCAAATGGATGTCAACACCGCCTTCCTTAATGGGGTACTTGAAGAAACCATCTATATGGAGCAACCGAAGGTTATGTTCTTCCTGGGCAAGAAAAGAAAGTTTGCAAGTTAAACAAGTCTATCTATGGACTTAAGCAAGCTTCTCGCTCATGGAACAAAAGGTTTGATGAAATCATCAAGACCTACGGCTTTCTTCAGAATGAAGATGAACCTTGTGTTTACCAACTCAAGGAAGACCAAATAGTAGTATTCCTGGTCCTTTATGTTGATGACATTTTGATCATTGGAAACAATATCAAGAAAATGACTCACATTAAGGAATGGCTCAACACTCAATTCGAAATGAAAGATTTGGGTGAAGCAGCCTATGTTCTTGGTATTCAAATTATCAGAAACCGGAAGAACAGATCTCTTGCTCTCTCTCAAACTGCCTACATAGACAAAGTCTTAGAGAGATTCTTCATGAACAATGCCAATGGGGCAAACATGCCCTCTAGATTTGGTATTCGTCTATCTAAGGAACGAGCCACCGATCGATCCTCAAGAGATAGAGGACATGGCAAATATTCCCTATGCCTCTCAGCTTGGAAGTCTAATGTATGCAATGTTGTGCACTAGACCTGACATCTGTTATGCTGTTGGAATTGTGAGCAGGTATCAGTCTAATCCAGGACAAGAACATAGGAATGCATTTAAGTATATTCTGAAATACTTAAAGAGTACAAGGAATTTTGTGTTAGTCTACAAGGGTGGTGCTTTAAATCCCATAGGCTACACTGATTCAGATTTCCAGGCAAGTCTTGAAGACAGGAAATCAACATCTGGGATGGTGTTTAATCTTGGGGGTGGAGCGTTGGTTTGGAGAAGTGCTAAACAAACCTCGATATCGGACTCAACTATGGAAGCTGAATACATAGCAGCAGCCGAAGCTGCTAAAGAACTTGTCTGGCTAAGAAAGTTCTTCACCAGCATAGGAGTTGTTCCTGGAATGGAAAAGCCTCTGGTACTACTCTGTGATAACAATGGAGCAATAGCAAACAGCAAAGAACCTCGAAGCCACAAGAGAAGCAAACACATTGAAAGGAAGTATCACATTATCAAAGAATACGTGGCAAGAGGGGATGTACTAGTTGAGAAAGTCGACACAGAGGACAACTTGGCTGATCCATTTACCAAAGTCTTGGCCGTGACAGCCTTTGAAAAGCACCGTCAGAATTTAGGATTAATTGATATGTACTAATTAGTTTTATATTAGTGAAAGTGGGAGTTTGTTAGGTTTTATGCCCTAAATAAAACTCCATTTCAATGTAATCTATTTTATTCAACATCAATAAAGAAACAAAAGTATTCTTCATTCATTTGTGTATGTTTTGGTTCACTCTATCAATAGCTTGTCTATTTGATTTATAAATTCATCTTAAACCCTTTTCACATACTTGATCATGTTTATTGTGCTGTCATCACATTGGAAAGTAGACATGACTATGTGAATAAAGTTTCCTAGATTTATCAGACACAGGGTTTTACTGATATGATAATCTACAACAAGAGTATACTTGTATTTGGAGAAATACTATGTTCTTTCCAGAACATTGGTTAAAGTAAAGCTCAGGTTGGATGCATGGAGTATCCATCGGAAGGGACCGATATTGAACTTTGATTTAGATTTAATTAAACTTACCGTAAAATCTATTCAAGTCAATATCGCCAAGTTGATCCTAGATCAAATGATCTTAATCCTGTTATGATTAGGCTCAATCTTGAAAGGCTATTCGTGTTCCTTTGAATTGTTAGTTAAGCCTACTTTTAGGTCAGGGTGATACATACTTTTTGGGAACACGGTAGTGCAATTGAGTGGGAGCGCTAGCATAAACATGGAATCTATAGCTTCTATCTGGCAAATAGTAAGCAAAGGATGATTTCCTTCGAGCTTGACCAAACGAAAATAAATGGTGGAGATCTCATTTCACATAAGCTTAAATATCATTTATACGGGGTCAAGTGTTTTAAGGATAAAATACATAGTAGGGTGTTACAGTAATTTAATCCCTTTACTATGTAGATCATTCATATAGAGGATCATTGATCACATTAGGATTATAACAATGGAGAACTAATGATGTGTCTATATGGTGGAACATATAGAGCATTCTATATACTGAGAGTGCAATTCTAAGTTCTATGCGTGGATTCAACGAAGAATTAATAAGTTAGTGAATTTTAGTGCTAAATTCTTGATCTACTTATTGGAAGCTCAGTTATATAGACCCATGGTCCCCCCACTAGTTGAGATAATATTGCTTGTAAGACTCATGTAATTGGTTTTGATTAATCAATTATAATTCACGAATTAGACTATGTCTATTTGTGAAATTTTCACTAAGTAAGGGCGAAATTGTAAAGAAAGAGTTAACAGGGGCATATTTGTTAATTATGATACTTTGTATGGTTCAATTAATAAATATGATAAATGACAATATTATTTAATAATTATTTATAGTTATTAAATAGTTAGAATTGCCATTTAAATGATTGAATTAGGAAATTGGCATTTTTGAGAAAATCAGATACAAAAGGTGGTAAAATTGCAAAATTGCAAAAATCAAGGCCCAGTCCACCTAGCCAGGGCCGGCCACCTATGTTATCTTTTTTAAATGATTTTTTCATTATTTTAATGCCATATAATTCAAATCTAACCCTAGTGGAATGCTATAAATAGATAGTAAAGGCTTCAGGAAAATTACACTTTCTGAATCAGAAAAACCTGAGCCTCCACTCTCTTCTCTAACCGCCACTCTCTCTCTCTATTCTTCATCTATATTTCGAACCTCTCTTAGTGATTAGAGTAGTGCCCACACACATCAAGCAATACCTCAATCATAGTGAGGAAGATCGTGAAGAAAGATCATCAGCAAAGGAGATTCAGCATCAAGGATTCAGAGAAGAAGATCCAGGTTCAGATCTTGATAATACTCTGCTACAGAAAGGAATCAAGGGTTAGAGATCTGAACGGAAGGAGTCATTATAATTCCGCTGCACCCAATGTAAGGTTTCTTAAACTTTATATGTGTTTAATTTATCGTTTAGAAAGTTCATATTTAGGATGTTAATAAACATACTTGTGAGTAGATCTAAGATCCTGGTAAAATAATATCCAACAACTGGCCTCAGAGCCATGGTAATTGATTTACTTACATGAAATTTGGACTTTAAAACGATTGTTTGTATGTTCTTTGGATGGTATCATGTTGTATTGAGTGTTATTTGATGAATGATTGATGTTTGTGAAATTTTCATGAAAAATAATTGTGATTTCGATTCTGGAATTATTTTTATTGGATAGTATGGAAAAAATTAAGCAAGTTAGCCTTTTACAGAACTCAATTTGGATTTTATTTGAATTAGTTATGATTTTTTGAAGATTTGACAAAATCGGGGCTGTGCTGATATTTTTCTGCGATCGCAGAACTATCCGTACAGTTTCGGTTTTTTTCCTTTTTCTTCAATTTTTCATACCTTTTCATGAAATTAACTTCCAAATTTTTGTATGGTTTTGTATATATACTATTACTATTCCTAATTCAATTCTAATTATCATTTTGAATTAATTTAATCTTTTTTTAAATTAATTCAAGATATTAGTGTAATTTGAATTCGAATAGAATTAGTATTTATCTTTTTGCTTAAAAATCTATCTTATTTTTAAATTTGATTATATTTTTTTTAAATTTAAGGTCAGATTTTTTAGATATTTATAATATCTTTTAAGATATTTAAGATATTTTAAAAAATATCTTTTAAGATATTTATAAAATCTTTTAAGATATTTTAAAATATCTTATCTTTTAAGATTTTTTTTTTTTTATATAAATTTTTTTTAAAGATATTTTGACCTTATTTATATTTAAAATAGATATTTATAATCATGTAATTTTAAATAGATATAAGATAAAAAGTAGGTTTAATTTTAAATTTTTTTTTATTTTCGAAATTTAATTTTAAATTTCAAAATTAATTTTTTTTATTTTTCGAATATTAAATTTTTTTTAATTATTTATTTATTCGAAATTATTTATTTAAAATTAAATAAATCCTACTTCCAACTATCCAGCTAACCCTGTTGCAGGAGTATGTGTTTTAACTTATGTGTAAGTTTTCAAAACCTATTATTACTTGATTGCAAATAGCCATGGTTACCTTTTGCCAGATCTAATGCTCTGATGGCTCCCTTGGTCAAGATAATAATTTGTAACAGGTATAATTTACAATCTTCTTTCATCTGTGTATGACCTAGCAACATGATAGGACCCATCCAAAGTGTGCCTGTGTGAGCCTATGTGTTTAATTTTATTATAGATGCATATAGGTTAATGTTGCTAAAATATTTTATCATAGTTCTTGATAGGATTTATTTAGGCCCATTTAGTTTTTGGGCCTATTCAATTAATAACAGTTGTTCTTATTAAGGTTAAATTCCTCTCTTTTGGGCCTTGTGTGAGAGTTGGGAGCCATAGAAGTGGGTACGACATACTGAACCCAGCACCCCCTCACACAAACTACCCCAATTGTGAAGGCCCATTTGCCTGATTTGAATGACTGTACTAGCTTAATTACACTAGTTTAACCTAATTAAAATTGAATTAGCAACATAATTAATTTCATTTATTTTGAAATTAATTTAGAAAATCATAGTTTAAAGAATTTAATATTCTAAGCTAAACTATATGTATTTTCTTGTATTTAATTAAATATAGAATTATAACCATCTAGATTCTTTCTGGAACTTATTTTAAATTTTTTCATTAAATATTCCTATTTAAGTTGATATTTAGTTATCCATAACTAACCAACTTAAATCTGAATATCTTTTGAATTCAAAATTTCAAAATTAAGTTGAGGAATTTTAGGAATTGGTTATTAAGATTCTTTAGATATTTTTTAAGTTGATATTTTTCAAATATTAACTTAAAATGGAATATCTTAGATATTTTTAGGTTAATATCTTTTTGAATATTAACTTAAAATATCTACAAAATTAAGTGGTTACAACTTAATTTTGAATTTAATTAAATCTGATTTGAAGATATTTAAGTTGATTTTTTAGATTCTTTCTAAAACAACTTAAACAAGATATTTTCAAATTCGTTCCATTTAAATATTCAAATTTATTTTTTTGACTTTAATTAATAATTGAAAATTAATTAAAGTTGATTTTTTATTTAAATCAATTTTAATTTTTAATTTTTCATTATTATATTATGGAACTTGTTCGATATTTATTTGAATTTATTTTTCAAATTAAATAATAATTGAAAATTAATTAAAGTTGATTTTATAATTAAACCAACTTTAATTTGTAATTTTTCATTATTATAATATCGAATATTATGATTATACAAAATACATATATATATATTTTTTTTAAAATAATGAGCTTTTAATCAAAAGATATTCGATCTCCATTGTTGGTCTTACAATAGTTAAACTTATTCAATATAACCTCGAGACGCTAGACTTCGTCCCCCTATGGATGGTTATTCGTTGAACACTTTTAACACCGTAAGATTTCATTTGATAAGTGTTTTGTGAGTTTTCGTCTCTATTTAGACTCTCCCCTACGGTGACTACTTAGAGATAAACTCATTAAACATGAAACAATGGTGAAAGCTCATAAAATGAGAATAACCTTGACTCTCGCCTACCAGGACAACGTTGGATTCTCATTTTGATCGAATAAAAGGTTGCTAAAATATTTATTTTAGATGAGCTGACAACTCTATTCAACTAATGTTATCTTTGACTCTCGCCTACCGGGACACTGTATTTCATTATGTTGGAAACCTTGGAAAATAACTATGTTAGATTTAGTATTTCTATAACATATGTCATTACTTCTTATTTTCTAAACTTGTGTATGAATTTTGAACCAAAACCTTACTGTTTTATTGATGTGTTGTAGTGTCTATAATCCCCTTCTCATTCCACTCCTAGTTAATATCTTAGCAATTGAACTTGAAGTTATAAACTCCTTGTCAGAGTAATACTTCACATATGCTCATGATGGACTTTAAGTTCCAGAAAGCAGGTAAGCTGGGAATTGTTCACTCTGAAGAGCAAATAGTTCATAACTCCATAAATCCTACTACTTCAAGCTTAGTTGAGAAGATAAGAGAAAGTGATTCTACTTCGTCAAGTTATACTTCACAACAAAATGAACTAGCAAGAACAACAATTAACAAACGAATAAGCAGTAATGCTTTAGTCTTCGAATCATGTGTGTTAGAGAATGATAAATCCATTTGGATTCCTGATTCTGGGTCTACAAACCATGTAAGTTGTTCATTGCAATTGCTTGAGAATTGGAATTATTTGAAATCCGGAGAGTTGAAACTTAAAGTTGGTAATGGAGAAATGGTTTCGGTTAGAGCTAGAGGAAAAGCCAAACTCAAGTTTCAAAACAAAATTTTGGAATTAGACAATGTCTTATACATTTCAAATTTCAGTAGAAACTTGGTTTCTGTTTCATGCTTACAATTACAACAATACAAATTAGATTTTTCGGATTCTGGTTCTACCATTTCTCGAAATGACATTCAGATTTGTGTTGCATCCATGGAACAAGGGCTTTATGTTCTTAGACCAGAAACACCATTTGCTCTACATAACGAACTTTTTAAAGTAGCTAAACCTAGAAACCACAAAAAGCAAAAGATCGATGATGATAATGAAACATATCTATGGCATTTACGTTTAGGTCATTTAGGCTTTGATAGACTCAATAGGCTAACCAAAGACGGTCCATTGAAAAATGTCGTCTTAGGTGAACTGCCAGTATGCGAGTCCTGCCTAGAAGGAAAAATGACTAAACGTTCTTTCTCTGCAAAGGGAGAGCGTGCCAAAATCCCTCTAGGGTTAGTGCATTCCGATGTCTGCGGACCTTTGAATGTCAAAGCCCGAGGTGGTTATGAGTACTTCGTCACTTTCATTGAGGATTACTCTAGATATGGACATATTTACCTTATGCATAAGAAATCTGAAACATTTGCAAAGTTTCAAGAATTTCATGCTTTGGCCCAAAACCAATTAGGTAAATCATTAAAGATCTTGCGAACTGATAGGGGTGGAGAATATATGGATATGCAGTTCAAAGATCATTTAATTGAACTTGGAATTGAATCTCAATTAACCGCCCCTAGCACTCCACAGCAAAATGGAGTTGCAGAAAGACGGAATCGCACGCTTTTGGAAATGGTTAGGTCTATGCTTAGTTTTTCAACTCTACCTACGTCCTTCTGGGGATATGCAATTCAGATGGGAACTGACATTTTAAATGTTGTTCCATCTAAATCAATCCCTAAGACACCTTTAGAACTTTGGAATGGTCGTACACCTAGTTTACGCCATTACAGAATCTGGGGGTGCCCTGCTCATGTCTTAAGAAAGAAAGACGGCAAACTTGAGTCACGTACTGAAGTTTGCATGTTTGTCGGTAATTCTAAAGAGACTAGGGGTGGACTATTTTATAGTCGCAAGGATGATAAAGTGTTTGTTTCTACAAATGCCACTTTCCTTGAAGATGACTATATTAAGAATTTCAAATCACAAAGTAAAGTAGTGTTGGAGGAAATGCTTTCAGATATAAGTCCTTCCAATGTTCCGTTCTCTTCCACACGAGAAGAGGACAATCCCACTCCCTCAGTTGAACAAACTGAGAAATATACTACTAAAGTTTCTGTTCAGAAGACAACCGTACCTCGTCGTAGTGGGAGGGTTTCAACAAAACCTGCTCGTTATGGCTTGGATGGTGAAATCAATATGGTCGTAGGTGACGGTATTGATGACGATCCATTAACCTATAAACAGGGAATGGCTAGTCCGCAACGGAAACGATGGTCAGCCGGCATGGATTCAGAAATGGATTCCATGAAAAAGAACAAAGTCTGGGTATATGTAGACGCACCTGACGACTATCACCCGATAGGATGCAAGTGGGTTTACAAGAAGAAAAGAGCAGCTGGAGGCGAAGTCAAAACTTTTAAAGCTAGACTTGTAGCCAAGGGTTATACCCAAAGAGAAGGCGTGGACTATGAGGAAACTTTTAGTCCTATTGCCATGCTCAAATCCATCTGAATTCTTCTCTCCATAGCTGCTGCTTTCGATTATGAAATCTGGCAAATGGATGTCAAGACTGCCTTCCTTAATGGGGTACTTGAAGAAACCATCTATATGGAGCAACCAGAAGGTTATGTTCTTCCTGGGCAAGAAAAGAAAGTTTGCAAGTTAAACAAGTCTATCTATGGACTTAAGCAAGCTTCTCGCTCATGGAACAAAAGGTTTGATGAAATCATCAAGACCTACGGCTTTCTTCAGAATGAAGATGAACCTTGTGTTTACCAACTCAAGGAAGACCAAATAGTAGTATTCCTGGTCCTTTATGTTGATGACATTTTGATCATTGGAAACAATATCAAGAAAATGACTCACATTAAGGAATGGCTCAACACTCAATTCGAAATGAAAGATTTGGGTGAAGCAGCCTATGTTCTTGGTATTCGCATTATCGAAACCGAAGAACAGATCTCTTGCTCTCTCTCAAACTGCCTACATAGACAAAGTCTTAGAGAGATTCTTCATGAACAATGCCAATGGGGCAAACATGCCCTCTAGATTTGGTATTCGTCTATCTAAGGAACAGTCACCGACTGATCCTCAAGAGATAGAGGACATGGCAAATATTCCCTATGCCTCTGCAGTTGGAAGTCTAATGTATGCAATGTTGTGCACTAGACCTGACATCTGTTATGCTGTTGGAATTGTGAGCAGGTATCAGTCTAATCCAGGACAAGAACATTGGAATGCAGTTAAGTATATTCTGAAATACTTAAAGAGTACAAGGAATTTTGTGTTAGTCTACAAGGGTGGTGCTTTAAATCCCATAGGCTACACTGATTCAGATTTCCAGGCAAGTCTTGAAGACATGAAATCAACATCTGGGATGGTGTTTAATCTTGGGGGTGGAGCGGTGGTTTGGAGAAGTGCTAAACAAACCTCGATATCGGACTCAACTATGGAAGCTGAATACATAGCAGCAGCCGAAGCTGCTAAAGAACTTGTCTGGCTAAGAAAGTTCTTCACCAGCATAGGAGTTGTTCCTGGAATGGAAAAGCCTCTGGTACTACTCTGTGATAACAATGGAGCAATAGCAAACAGCAAAGAACCTCGAAGCCACAAGAGAAGCAAACACATTGAAAGGAAGTATCACATTATCAGAGAATACGTGGCAAGAGGGGATGTACTAGTTGAGAAAGTCGACACAGAGGACAACTTGGCTGATCCATTTACCAAAGTCTTGGCCGTGACAGCCTTTGAAAAGCACCGTCAGAATTTAGGATTAATTGATATGTACTAATTAGTTTTATATTAGTGAAAGTGGGAGTTTGTTAGGTTTTATGCCCTAAATAAAACTCCATTTCAATGTAATCTATTTTATTCAACATCAATAAAGAAACAGAAGTATTCTTCATTCATTTGTGTATGTTTTGGTTCACTTTATCAATAGCTTGTCTATTTGATTTATAAATTCATCTTAAACCCTTTTCACATACTTGATCATGTTTATTGTGCTGTCATCACATTGGAAAGTAGACATGACTATGTGAATAAAGTTTCCTAGATTTATCAGACACAAGGTTTTACTGATATGATAATCTACAACAAGAGTATACTTGTATTTGGAGAAATACTATGTTCTTTCCAGAACATTGGTTAAAGTAAAGCTCAGGTTGGATGCATGGAGTATCCATCGGAAGGGACCGATATTGAACTTTGATTTAGATTTAATTAAACTTACCGTAAAATCTATTCAAGTCAATATCGCCAAGTTTATCCTAGATCAAATGATCTTAATCCTGTTATGATTAGGCTCAATCTTGAAAGGCTATTCGTGTTCCTTTGAATTGTTAGTTAAGCCTACTTTTAGGTCAGGGTGATACATACTTTTTGGGAACACGGTAGTGCAATTGAGTGGGAGCGCTAGCATAAACATGGAATCTATAGCTTCTATCTGGCAAATAGTAAGCAAAGGATGATTTCCTTCGAGCTTGACCAAACGAAAATAAATGGTGGAGATCTCATTTCACATAAGCTTAAATATCATTTATACGGGGTCAAGTGTTTTAAGGATAAAATACATAGTAGGGTGTTACGGTAATTTAATCCCTTTACTATGTAGATCATTCATATAGAGGATCATTGATCACATTAGGATTATAACAATGGAGAACTAATGATGTGTCTATATGGTGGAACATATAGAGCATTCTATATACTGAGAGTGCAATTCTAAGTTCTATGCGTGGATTCAACGAAGAATTAATAAGTTAGTGAATTTTAGTGCTAAATTCTTGATCTACTTATTGGAAGCTCGGTTATATAGACCCATGGTCCCCCCACTAGTTGAGATAATATTGCTTGTAAGACTCATGTAATTGGTTTTGATTAATCAATTATAATTCACGAATTAGACTATGTCTATTTGTGAAATTTTCACTAAGTAAGGGCGAAATTGTAAAGAAAGAGTTAACAGGGGCATATTTGTTAATTATGATACTTTGTATGGTTCAATTAATAAATATGATAAATGACAACATTATTTAATAATTATTTATAGTTATTAAATAGTTAGAATTGGCATTTAAATGATTGAATTAGGAAATTGGCATTTTTGAGAAAATCAGATACAAAAGGTGGTAAAATTGCAAAATTGCAAAAATCAAGGCCCAGTCCACCTAGCCAGGGCCGGCCACCTATGTTATCTTTTTTAAATGATTTTTTCATTATTTTAATGCCATATAATTCAAATCTAACCCTAGTGGAATGCTATAAATAGATAGTGAAGGCTTCAGGAAAATTACAATTTCTGAATCAGAAAAACCTGAGCCTCCACTCTCTTCTCTAGCCGCCACTCTCTCTCTCTATTCTTCATCTATATTTCGAACCTCTCTTAGTGATTAGTGTAGTGCCCACACACATCAAGCAATACCTCAATCATAGTGAGGAAGATCGTGAAGAAAGATCATCAGCAAAGGAGATTCAGCATCAAGGATTCAGAGAAGAAGATCCAGGTTCAGATCTTGATAATACTCTGCTACAGAAAGGAATCAAGGGTTAGAGATCTGAACGGAAGGAGTCATTATAATTCCGCTGCACCCAATGTAAGGTTTCTTAAACTTTATATGTGTTTAATTTATCGTTTTAGAAAGTTCATATTTAGGATGTTAATAAACATACTTATGAGTAGATCTAAGATCCTGGTAAAATAATATCCAACAACTGGCCTCAGAGCCATGGTAATTGATTTACTTACATGAAATTTGGACTTTAAAACGATTGTTTGTATGTTCTTTGGATGGTATCATGTTGTATTGAGTGTTATTTGATGAATGATTGATGTTTGTGAAATTTTCGTGAAAAATAATTGTGATTTCGATTCTGGAATTATTTTTATTGGATAGTATGGAAAAAATTAAGCAAGTTAGCCTTTTACAGAACTCAATTTGGATTTTATTTGAATTAGTTATGATTTTTTGAAGATTTGACAAAATCGGGACTGTGCTGATATTTTTCTGCGATCGCAGAACTGTCCGTACAGTTTCGGTTTTTTTCCTTTTTCTTCAATTTTTCATACCTTTTCATGAAATTAACTTCCAAATTTTTGTATGGTTTTGTATATATACTATTACTATTCCTAATTCAATTCTAATTATCATTTTGAATTAATTTAATCTTTTTTTAAATTAATTCAAGATATTAGTGTAATTTGAATTCGAATAGAATTAGTATTTATCTTTTTGCTTAAAAATCTATCTTATTTTTAAATTTGATTATATTTTTTTTAAATTTAATGTCAGATTTTTTAGATATTTATAATATCTTTTAAGATATTTAAGATATTTTAAAAAATATCTTTTAAGATATTTATAAAATCTTTTAAGATATTTTAAAATATCTTATCTTTTAAGATTTTTTTTTTTTTTTATAAAATTTTTTTTAAGATATTTTGACCTTATTTAAATTTAAAATAGATATTTATAATCATGTAATTTTAAATAGATATAAGATAAAAAGTAGGTTTAATTTTAAAATTTTTTTTATTTTCGAAATTTAATTTTAAATTTCGAAATTAATTTTTTTTATTTTTCGAATATTAAATTTTTTTTAATTATTTATTTATTCGAAATTATTTATTTAAAATTAAATAAATCCTACTTCCAACTATCCAAATTAACCCCGTTGCGGAGTATGTGTTTTAACTTATGTGTAAGTTTTCAAAACCTATTATTACTTGATTGCAAATAGCCATGGTTACCTTTTGCCAGATCTAATGCTCTGATGGCTCCCTTGGTCAAGATAATAATTTGTAACAGGTATAATTTACAATCTTCTTTCATCTGTGTATGACCTAGCAACATGATAGGACCCATCCAAAGTGTGCCTGTGTGAGCCTATGTGTTTAATTTTATTATAGATGCATATAGGTTAATGTTGCTAAAATAAATTATCATAGTTCTTGATAGGATTTATTTAGGCCCATTTAGTTTTTGGGCCTATTCAATTAATAACAGTTGTTCTTATTAAGGTTAAATTCCTCTCTTTTGGGCCTTGTGTGAGAGTTGGGAGCCATAGAAGTGGGTACGACATACTGAACCCAGCACCCCCTCACACAAACTACCCCAATTGTGAAGGCCCATTTGCCTGATTTGAATGACTGTACTAGCTTAATTACACTAGTTTAACCTAATTAAAATTGAATTAGCAACATAATTAATTTCATTTATTTTGAAATTAATTTAGAAAATCATAGTTTAAAGAATTTAATATTCTAAGCTAAACTATATGTATTTTCTTGTATTTAATTAAATATAGAATTATAACCATCTAGATTCTTTCTGGAACTTATTTTAAATTTTTTCATTAAATATTCCTATTTAAGTTGATATTTAGTTATCCATAACTAACCAACTTAAATCTGAATATCTTTTGAATTCAAAATTTCAAAATTAAGTTGAGGAATTTTAGGAATTGGTTATTAAGATTCTTTAGATATTTTTTAAGTTGATATTTTTCAAATATTAACTTAAAATGGAATATCTTAGATATTTTTAGGTTAATATCTTTTTGAATATTAACTTAAAATATCTACAAAATTAAGTGGTTACAACTTAATTTTGAATTTAATTAAATCTGATTTGAAGATATTTAAGTTGATTTTTTAGATTCTTTCTAAAACAACTTAAACAAGATATTTTCAAATTCGTTCCATTTAAATATTCAAATTTATTTTTTTGACTTTAATTAATAATTGAAAATTAATTAAAGTTGATTTTTTATTTAAATCAATTTTAATTTTTAATTTTTCATTATTATATTATGGAACTTGTTCGATATTTATTTGAATTTATTTTTCAAATTAAATAATAATTGAAAATTAATTAAAGTTGATTTTATAATTAAACCAACTTTAATTTGTAATTTTTCATTATTATAATATCGAATATTATGATTATACAAAATACATATATATATATTTTTTTTAAAATAATGAGCTTTTAATCAAAAGATATTCGATCTCCATTGTTGGTCTTACAATAGTTAAACTTATTCAATATAACCTCGAGACGCTAGACTTCGTCCCCCTATGGATGGTTATTCGTTGAACACTTTTAACACCGTAAGATTTCATTTGATAAGTGTTTTGTGAGTTTTCGTCTCTATTTAGACTCTCCCCTACGGTGACTACTTAGAGATAAACTCATTAAACATGAAACAATGGTGGAAGCTCATAAAATGAGAATAACCTTGACTCTCGCCTACCGGGACAACGTTGGATTCTCATTTTGATCGAATAAAAGGTTGCTAAAATGTTTATTTTAGATGAGCTGACAACTCTATTCAACTAATGTTATCTTTGACTCTCGCCTACCGGGACACTGTATTTCATTATGTTGGAAACCTTGGAAAATAACTATGTTAGATTTAGTATTTCTATAACATATGTCATTACTTCTTATTTTCTAAACTTGTGTATGAATTTTGAACCAAAACCTTACTGTTTTATTGATGTGTTGTAGTGTCTATAATCCCCTTCTCATTCCACTCCTAGTTAATATCTTAGCAATTGAACTTGAAGTTATAAACTCCTTGTCAGAGTAATACTTCACATATGCTCATGATGGACTTTAAGTTCCAGAAAGCAGGTAAGCTGGGAATTGTTCACTCTGAAGAGCAAATAGTTCATAACTCCATAAATCCTACTACTTCAAGCTTAGTTGAGAAGATAAGAGAAAGTGATTCTACTTCCTCAAGTTATACTTCACAACAAAATGAACTAGCAAGAACAACAATTAACAAACGAATAAGCAGTAATGCTTTAGTCTTCGAATCATGTGTGTTAGAGAATGATAAATCCATTTGGATTCCTGATTCTGGGTCTACAAACCATGTAAGTTGTTCATTGCAATTGCTTGAGAATTGGAATTATTTGAAATCCGGAGAGTTGAAACTTAAAGTTGGTAATGGAGAAATGGTTTCGGTTAGAGCTAGAGGAAAAGCCAAACTCAAGTTTCAAAACAAAATTTTGGAATTAGACAATGTCTTATACATTCCAAATTTCAGTAGAAACTTGGTTTCTGTTTCATGCTTACAATTGCAACAATACAAATTAGATTTTTCGGATTCTGGTTCTACCATTTCTCGAAATGACATTCAGATTTGTGTTGCATCCATGGAACAAGGGCTTTATGTTCTTAGACCAGAAACAGCATTTGCTCTACATAACGAACTTTTTAAAGTAGCTAAACCTAGAAACCACAAAAAGCAAAAGATCGATGATGATAATGAAACATATCTATGGCATTTACGTTTAGGTCATTTAGGCTTTGATAGACTCAATAGGCTAACCAAAGACGGTCCATTGAAAAATGTCGTCTTAGGTGAACTGCCAGTATGCGAGTCCTGCCTAGAAGGAAAAATGACTAAACGTTCTTTCTCTGCAAAGGGAGAGCGTGCCAAAATCCCTCTAGGGTTAGTGCATTCCGATGTCTGCGGACCTTTGAATGTCAAAGCCCGAGGTGGTTATGAGTACTTCGTCACTTTCATTGAGGATTACTCTAGATATGGACATATTTACCTTATGCATAAGAAATCTGAAACATTTGCAAAGTTTCAAGAATTTCATGCTTTGGCCCAAAACCAATTAGGTAAATCATTAAAGATCTTGCGAACTGATAGGGGTGGAGAATATATGGATATGCAGTTCAAAGATCATTTAATTGAACTTGGAATTGAATCTCAATTAACCGCCCCTAGCACTCCACAGCAAAATGGAGTTGCAGAAAGACGGAATCGTACGCTTTTGGAAATGGTTAGGTCTATGCTTAGTTTTTTAACTCTACCTACGTCCTTCTGGGGATATGCAATTCAGATGGGAACTGACATTTTAAATGTTGTTCCATCTAAATCAATCCCTAAGACACCTTTAGAACTTTGGAATGGTCGTACACCTAGTTTACGCCATTACAGAATCTGGGGGTGCCCTGCTCATGTCTTAAGAAAGAAAGACGGCAAACTTGAGTCACGTACTGAAGTTTGCATGTTTGTCGGTAATTCTAAAGAGACTAGGGGTGGACTATTTTATAGTCGCAAGGATGATAAAGTGTTTGTTTCTACAAATGCCACTTTCCTTGAAGATGACTATATTAAGAATTTCAAATCACAAAGTAAAGTAGTGTTGGAGGAAATGCTTTCAGATATAAGTCCTTCCAATGTTCCGTTCTCTTCCACACGAGAAGAGGACAATCCCACTCCCTCAGTTGAACAAACTGAGAAATATACTACTAAAGTTTCTGTTCAGAAGACAACCGTACCTCGTCGTAGTGGGAGGGTTTCAACAAAACCTGCTCGTTATGGCTTGGATGGTGAAATCAATATGGTCGTAGGTGACGGTATTGATGACGATCCATTAACCTATAAACAGGCAATGGCTAGTCCGCAACGGAAACGATGGTCAGCCGGCATGGATTCAGAAATGGATTCCATGAAAAAGAACAAAGTCTGGGTATATGTAGACGCACCTGACGACTATCACCCGATAGGATGCAAGTGGGTTTACAAGAAGAAAAGAGCACCTGGAGGCGAAGTCGAAACTTTTAAAGCTAGACTTGTAGCCAAGGGTTATACCCAAAGAGAAGGCGTGGACTATGAGGAAACTTTTAGTCCTGTTGCCATGCTCAAATCCATCCGAATTCTTCTCTCCATAGCTGCTGCTTCGATTATGAAATCTGGCAAATGGATGTCAAGACTGCCTTCCTTAATGGGGTACTTGAAGAAACCATCTATATGGAGCAACCAGAAGGTTATGTTCTTCCTGGGCAAGAAAAGAAAGTTTGCAAGTTAAACAAGTCTATCTATGGACTTAAGCAAGCTTCTCGCTCATGGAACAAAAGGTTTGATGAAATCATCAAGACCTACGGCTTTCTTCAGAATGAAGATGAACCTTGTGTTTACCAACTCAAGGAAGACCAAATAGTAGTATTCCCGGTCCTTTATGTTGATGACATTTTGATCATTGGAAACAATATCAAGAAAATGACTCACATTTAGGAATGGCTCAACACTCAATTCGAAATGAAAGATTTGGGTGAAGCGGCCTATGTTCTTGGTATTCGGATTATCGAAACCGGAAGAACGGATCTCTGCTCTCTCTCAACCGCCTACATAGACAAAGTCTTAGAGAGATTCTTCATGAACAATGCCAATGGGGCAAACATGCCCTCTAGATTTGGTATTCGTCTATCTAAGGAACGCCACCGATCGATCCTCAAGAGATAGAGGACATGGCAAATATTCCCTATGCCTCTCAGCTTGGAAGTCTAATGTATGCAATGTTGTGCACTAGACCCGACATCCGTTATGCCGTTGGAATTGTGAGCGAGGTATCACTAATCCGGGACAAGAACATTGGAATGCGATTAAGTATATTACGAAATACTTAAAGAGTACAAGGAATTTTGTGTTAGTCTACAAGGGTGGTGCTTTAAATCCCATAGGCTACACCGATTCGCATTTCCGAGCAAGTCTTGAAGACAGAAATCAACATCTGGGATGGTGTTTAATCTTGGGGGTGGAGCGGTGGTTTGGAGAAGTGCTAAACAAACCTCGATATCGGACTCAACTATGGAAGCTGAATACATAGCAAGACGGCCGAAGTCGCTAAAGAACTTGTCCGGCTAAGAAAGTTCTTCACCAAAGATAGGAGTTGTTCCCGGAATGGAAAAGCCTGCGGTACTACTCGTGATAACAATGGAGCAATAGCAACAAAGCAAAGAACCTCGAAGCCACAAGAGAAGCAAACACATTGAAAGGAAGTATCACATTATCGCAGAATACGTGGCAAGAGGGGATGTACTAGTTGAGAAAGTCGACACGAGAGGACAACTTGGCTGATCCATTTACCAAAGTCTTGGCCGTGATGACCTTTGAAAAGCACCGTCAGAATTTAGGATTAATTGATATGTACTAATTAGTTTTATATTAGTGAAAGTGGGAGTTTGTTAGGTTTTATGCCCTAAATAAAACTCCATTTCAATGTAATCTATTTTATTCAACATCAATAAAGAAACAGAAGTATTCTTCATTCATTTGTGTATGTTTTGGTTCACTTTATCAATAGCTTGTCTATTTGATTTATAAATTCATCTTAAACCCTTTTCACATACTTGATCATGTTTATTGTGCTGTCATCACATTGGAAAGTAGACATGACTATGTGAATAAAGTTTCCTAGATTTATCGGACACGGGGTTTTGCGATATGATAATCTACAACAAGAGTATACTTGTATTTGGAGAAATACTATGTTCTTTCCGAACATTGGTTAAAGTAAAGCTCAAAGTTGGATGCATGGAGTATCCATCGGAAGGGACCGATATTGAACTTTGATTTAGATTTAATTAAACTTACCGTAAAATCTATTCAAGTCAATATCGCCAAGTTTATCCTAGATCAAATGATCTTAATCCTGTTATGATTAGGCTCAATCTTGAAAGGCTATTCGTGTTCCTTTGAATTGTTAGTTAAGCCTACTTTTAGGTCAGGGTGATACATACTTTTTGGGAACACGGTAGTGCAATTGAGTGGGAGCGCTAGCATAAACATGGAATCTATAGCTTCTATCTGGCAAATAGTAAGCAAAGGATGATTTCCTTCGAGCTTGACCAAACGAAAATAAATGGTGGAGATCTCATTTCACATAAGCTTAAATATCATTTATACGGGGTCAAGTGTTTTAAGGATAAAATACATAGTAGGGTGTTACGGTAATTTAATCCCTTTACTATGTAGATCATTCATATAGAGGATCATTGATCACATTAGGATTATAACAATGGAGAACTAATGATGTGTCTATATGGTGGAACATATAGAGCATTCTATATACTGAGAGTGCAATTCTAAGTTCTATGCGTGGATTCAACGAAGAATTAATAAGTTAGTGAATTTTAGTGCTAAATTCTTGATCTACTTATTGGAAGCTCAGTTATATAGACCCATGGTCCCCCCACTAGTTGAGATAATATTGCTTGTAAGACTCATGTAATTGGTTTTGATTAATCAATTATAATTCACGAATTAGACTATGTCTATTTGTGAAATTTTCACTAAGTAAGGGCGAAATTGTAAAGAAAGAGTTAACAGGGCATATTTGTTAATTATGATACTTTGTATGGTTCAATTAATAAATATGATAAATGACAATATTATTTAATAATTATTTATAGTTATTAAATAGTTAGAATTGCCATTTAAATGATTGAATTAGGAAATTGGTATTTTTGAGAAAATCAGATACAAAAGGTGGTAAAATTGCAAAATTGCAAAAATCAAGGCCCAGTCCACCTAGCCAGGGCCGGCCACCTATGTTATCTTTTTTAAATTATTTTTTCATTATTTTAATGCCATATAATTCAAATCTAACCCTAGTGGAATGCTATAAATAGATAGTGAAGGCTTCAGGAAAATTACACTTTCTGAATCAGAAAAACCTGAGCCTCCACTCTCTTCTCTAGCCGCCACTCTCTCTCTCTATTCTTCATCTATATTTCGAACCTCTCTTAGTGATTAGAGTAGTGCCCACACACATCAAGCAATACCTCAATCATAGTGAGGAAGATCGTGAAGAAAGATCATCAGCAAAGGAGATTCAGCATCAAGGATTCAGAGAAGAAGATCCAGGTTCAGATCTTGATAATACTCTGCTACAGAAAGGAATCAAGGGTTAGAGATCTGAACGGAAGGAGTCATTATAATTCCGCTGCACCCAATGTAAGGTTTCTTAAACTTTATATGTGTTTAATTTATCGTTTTAGAAAGTTCATATATAGGATGTTAATAAACATACTTGTGAGTAGATCTAAGATCCTGGTAAAATATTATCCAACATTTTAGGGGTTTCCATTGCTCGTATATCCCTTTGACATTAAGTAGTTAATAGCCTACTTTACGCACGAGCAATTTATGTTCTGCCATGCATTCGATTTGCGAGCAGTCATTGATTCCGCCTCGCAATAATCAGTTATAATCTATTTCAAACAAACTTGAATATATTTTCAATGACCTTGTCACTTTGTATATATATTTTTATTGCTTACATGAATAGTTAGATCCTCTACCCATGTGTTAGGTTTAAGTACTTTTTTTCAAGACACCTTGATGTCTCGTTTAATACTTTCCTTTAGTGCGAGCCGTTAGTATTTAGCTTCACATGCGGGTTATGAGTTATATCTCATTTATAACTTTTGATTTTCCTTTTCCATCAGTTAGGTTTTTAATCAAAAACTATAATTGTTTGATCCCTTTCTCATCCAAAAAAGGTTTGATCAGGAAGTTATAACAATTTGACCCCTCTCTCGTAAAAAAGATTTGGTCAAGAAGTTATAACAGTTCGACCCCTTTCTCGTCAAAAAGGTTTGGTCGAGAACTTTTAAAAAAAATTTAAAAAGTTTTATTTTTAAAGTGGTGTGTTAATCATACATATATGCCCCTAAAGTAATTTTAAAGGGTCATGCTTTATAATTACTTGTCAAAAGAAATGATTACTTTATTCACGATTGAAGTTCAAAATATTACATTAGTGATGCGGTTTTGTAAAGACCGCTTATGATTAACATTTTGGATCAATGAATAATTACGGTTTATTCATGAGATTTAAATATTACTTATAATATGCATATTGTGGAAATTTATTTAATTTAATATATGTTTATTATGCTATATGTGAATTTCTTGTTTTTTGTGATTGTGTTCGGAAGCTGTGGAAAGCGACGCCGGGCCTTTTGAGAGTCGCATTTTATATGTTTTAGAATATTATTTTTGGGGTATCATTGTTGCGAATGGGAGGTGTTGGAATTTTCGGGGTTTGGAAAATGGCTAATTTACCCCTGGAGTTTGTAGCCACTTTAATAAGTTAGAGGGGCAGAAAGGTCTTTAGACAAACACTCTATTTGTCTTATTTGGTCTCTTTTAGTGCTAAATATAAGTCTAATTACTTAAGAAATTCATTTATCTTAAGTGTAAAGGAATCAAAGAAAAAACCAAGAATTTTCTAAGTCTCTCTCCTTCTCTTTCGAACACCAAGGGGAACCAGCTGAGTCTTGACTGTGTTTAGCTCAATATTTGTGCTCTTAGCTGATTAGAGGACTTAAATTCAAGGTATACAACTCTAGCCCTCTTCTCCATTATTTTCCTTAGCTTAAAGTAAGTTTTATGCATGAACTTTGGTGTTGAGGTTGCTATAGGTTTTGGGGTGGTTTGATTTCGTGTTTTGGGGTTAGGTTAGGTTTATGTTGTTTGATTTGAGTTGTTTTGGTAAGCTTTGATGAGGTTTGGCTAAGGTTTGAATTTAAGAACTCAAGTCATGACCTTTAATGGTGGATTGAATTTCTGTGATTGTTGATGAGTTTTACTGCTTGATTATGCTTCATTATAGTGCTTACAGGTATACTGAAGAATTTGGTAAAGTTTGGATTTTATTTGGAATTAGGGGAGAAATTTTTGGGTTCCCAGCACAGAACTGGAATTCCGGTCTGGGGACCTGTAGCAACCGGTCGACCGGTTGGTGCCCAGGAACCGGACTTCCGGTTGGGAACTGGTCTGCTGGCTGGGGCTTTTTCCCGAACCCTAGTTTTGCCCGTTTTTGGGTTGCTAAGGGTGTTAGCATCCTATTTATCGATAGGGTTATCCTTAGTTTCAATTTTCAATCCCAGATAGATGTTTTAGCGTGTCGCTCATCCAATTTTGAATATTATGGTTTAGGGCCCTGTAAAGCGTCGAGCTGTGTTTCCACTCAGGCTGATCGACACACTTGAGCACGGAATGAGGTAAGATAGCATAATAGCGTATATATAAATATATGCTTGTTTTAACTAGTTACACTACTAACACTAATTGTTTATGTGATTTTAAGAAAATTTTTGTTTGGATTCTAAAATTAAAGTCAAAGACTTAAATTCAACCAAATATAATGAGTAATTCTTTCTTGGACCACCACTACTAATTTAACTCTAAGTCTGATTTGCCCATACAAGTAGGAGATTTCTAAGATTGAGGATTTATATCAATTGGGAATAGAATTTCGTGATTATAATCATATGCGTCATTTAATTTCTTAAGAGAAAATATGGAATGTCATGAAATGATTTATAGACCATTCATCCAATGATATGTTATTGAGCTAATTCGATATGAATAAGCTAAGAGGAATTAGGATAATTTCGTTGTTTAAATAAGAATCCAACGATGCTTCGATTAGCGAAAGTCAAAGTAATCTTATTTATATAATCTTCTTGTTTCATATTGTAAAAATACTAGTCTAAGGTTGTTAGGTTTTACGCCCTAAATAAAACTCTTTACAATCTGATTAGTTATCAATATAAGAAATTTGAAGTGATTGATGTTTGCATGAATTTTACATGCTAATGGTTTAATATGTTTAATATGTTTATTACATTCATACACACAAAATCAGTTAAATCCAGATCATATGTTTATTCACAATTACAGTATCGTCAACACAGTGGAATGTGATTGTGATCATATGAATCAAAAGTTTTGGTCCCTGTTTCATCAGTGTTATTGGATTTACACTAATGTGATAATCAGCGATGATGTGTACTTACACTTGGAGTAAGTGTTATGTTCTTTCCAGGACATTAGTAAAGTATACTAGTTTCGAATGTATGGAGTATACATTGGACTGGACAGATATTGCAACTAAGTTAAGATATTACAAACTTACCGTTATACATATCTTTCCAAGTCAATATCAGTAGTTGATCTTAAGATTGAAAAGAATCTAAATCCTGATATGCTTGGGCTCAACTCAGGAGTGCTATTCATGTTCTTAGATTTATTAGTTAAGCCTACTTTCGGGTCAGGGTGATACGTATATTTTGGGAACATGATAGTATGATTGAGTGGGAGTGCTGAACATAAATATGGAATCTATAGCTTCTACTGGTGTATAGAAGTTAAGTGATGATTCCCTTCGAGCTTAGCAAATAGAAGTAAATGGATGAGCTCTTGTTTAACTGACTAATTATTAGATCACTAAACACCATTTACAGGTAGCTAAGTGTTTTAAGGGGCAAAATACATTGAGGGGTGAGAACGGTAAAGAAATCCCATCTCGATGTAAATCATCTATATAGAGGATCTTTAAATCACAATAAGATTATAACAATGGTTAAATGAGATAGTATATTGGTATCGTGAAACATACAATATGCTCTATATAAGTCTGGGAGTGCAATTCTAAGTTCTAAGAGTGGATTCCACGAAGAATTAATAAGTAGGAATTTACTTGGTAAATTTGGTTCACTTATTGGAAGCTCAGCATATAGATCCATGGTCCCCATTCTAGTTGAGAACATTCTGCTTGTAAGACTCATTAATTGATTCGTGATTGATCAATTATAATTCTAAAGTTAGACTATGTCTGATTTTATGAATTTTCACTAAGCAGGGGTGAAATTGTAAGGAAAAGAGTTTTCTAGGTTTATTTATTTATTAATGGACTTTATATGTCTAATTAATAATTAAATTAAATGACAATATTATTTAATAATTTATTTTAGTTATTAAATAATTAGTTTTGGCATTTAAAAGGTTAGAATTGGAAAATTGGCATTTTTGAGAAAATAGAGATAAAATTTGATAAAATTGCAAAATTAAGTGAGGCCCATTACAACACCTAGGCCGGCCACTTAATTAGATTTTTGAAATTATTATTTTCATTATTTTAATGCCAAATAATTCTAAACCTAAACCTAGTAGTTGCCTATAAATAGAAAGTGATGGCTCATTCACAACACATGCTTTCATTAGCTTTCTGACAGAAATTTCTCTCTTCAGAAAAACTGAGCCTTCCCTCACTCACTACCTTGGCCGAAATACTTCTCCCTCTTTTCCTTTCATCTTTTTCGTGACCCTAGTGAAAGAGTAAGTGCCCACACAGAGCAAGCAGTAACTCAATCATAGATTGGAAGACTGTGAAGGATCAAAGCTTGAAGAAGAAGGAGATTCGGGCTCAGATCTTGATTATACTCTGCTACAGAAAGGAATCAAGGGTTAGAGATCTGAGTGGAAGGAGACATTAATTCCGCTGCATCAATGTAAGGTTTTCTTAACTTTATATGTGTTTATTTTATCGTTTTAGAAAGTTCATATTTAGGATGTTAATAAACCTACTTGTGAGTAGATCTAAGATCCTGGTAAAATAATTATCCCAACAACTGGTATCAGAGCCATGGTAATTGATTTACTTGCATGTAATTTGGACTTTAAAACGATTGTTTGTATGTTCTTTGGATGGTATCATGTTGTATTGAGTGTTATTTGATGATTGATTGATGTTTGTGAAATTTTCGTGAAAAATAATTGTGATTTCGTTTCTGGAATTATTTTTATTGGATAGTATGGAAAAAATTAAGCAAGTTAGCCTTTTACAGAACTCAATTTGGATTTTATTTGAATTAGTTATGATTTTTTGAAGATTTGACAAAATCGGGGCTGTGCTGATATTTTCCTGCGATCGAAGAACTGTCCGTACAATTTCGAATTTTTTCTTATTTCTTCAATTTTTCATACTTTTTCATGGAATTAACTTCTAATTTTTTGTATGGTTTTGTATATATACTATTACTATTCCTAATTCAATTCTAATTATCATTCTGAATTAATTTAATTTTTTTTTAATTTAATTCAAGATATTAGTGTAATAATTAGTATTTATCTTTTTGCTTAAAAATCTATCTTATTTTTAAATTTGATTATATTTTTTAAAAATTTAAGGTCAGATTTTTTAAGATATTTATAATATCTTTTAAGATATTTATAATATCTTTTAAGATATTTAAAAATATCTTATCTTTTAAGATATTTATAATATCTTTTAAAGATATTTATAATATCTTTTAAGATATTTAAAAATATCTTATCTTTTAAGATATTTTAAAAATATCTTATCTTTTAAGATTTTTTAATTAAATCTTTTTAGATATTTTGACCATATTTAAATTTAAAATAAGATATTTATAATCATGTAATTTTAAATAGATATAAGATATTTTGCTAACTTTTAAATTTTGTTATTTTATTTATTTAAATTAAATTTAAAAATCTGAAAAGATATTTTATTTATCTCTTCCATTTTTATTTAATTTTTATTTTTAAAATAACATTTAATTTTAAAAGTAGTTAGCAAATTTTGAAATGATATTTAGGTTGGTTGAAACCTAATTTTTCAAATAGTAGGTTTAATTTTAAATATTTTTTTTTAAAATAATTTCGAAATTTTAAATTTATTTTTATTTTATTTTCGAAATTAATTAAATTTTTTTTATTTTTCGAAATTAATTAAAATAATTTTTTTTTAATTATTTATTTTTCGAAATTATTTATTTAAAATTAAATAAATCCTACTTCCAACTATCCAGCTAACCTTGTTGCAGGAGTATGTGTTTTTAGCTTGTGTGTAAGTTTTAAAAACCTATTATTACTTGATTGCAAATAGCCATGGTTACTTTTTGCCAGATCTAATGATCTGATGGCTCCCTTGGTCAAGTTAATAATTTGTAACAGGTAAATTTTACAATCTTCTTTCATTTGTGTATGACCTAGCAACATGATAGGATCCATCCAAAGTGTGCCTGTATGAGCCTATATGATTATTTTGTTTTAATATAGATACATATAGGTTGTTGCTAAATAAAATGTCACACCATGATAGATTTTATTTAGGTCCATTTAGTTATTGGACCTATTCAATTAATAACAGTTATTCATTTTAAGGTTAAATTCCTCTCTTTTGGGCCTTGTGTGAGAGTTGGGTGCCATAGAAGTGGGTACGACATACTGAACCCAGCACCCCCTCACATGAACTACCCCAATTGTGAAGGCCCATTTGCCTGATTTGAATAACTGTACTAGGTTAATTATATTAGTTTGACCTAATAAAATTGAATTAGCAACATAATTAACTTTTAAAATATATGAAAATTTATTTTTCATTTTAATATTTTAAAGTTAATTTTAAGAAAAACACTTTTAGTTTTAGATATTATTTCTAGATAAACTATTTGTATTTTTCTTGTATTTAATTAAATATAGAATTTTAACTAACTAAGATTCTTTCTGGAGCTTATTTAATTAAATATTCCTATTTAAGTTATAAATTAGTTGTATCAACTGATTTTTCTTATTTAACTTAAATTTGAATATTTGATTTAAATTTTAAATCAAGTTGAGGAATCTTAGGCATTAGTTATTAAAGATTCTTAAGATATTTTTTAAGTTAATATGTTTTCAAATATTAACTTGAAATGGAATATCTTAGATATTTTTTGGTTAATATCTTTTCAAATATTAACTTTAAAAGATATCTTCAAATTAAGTGGTTACAACTTAATTTGTGATATTTAATTAAATCTAGATTTGAAATTATTTACGTTTTAGATATTTTTCAAATTTTGAAAAGATACTTAGTCAAATAAGATATTTTCTAGATAGTAATTTCTAGACTACTTATTATTTCTAATATTTAAATAGAAAAATTATACTTTGTGAAATTAATTATTTAAATAATTAATTTTGGTACAATTTTATTAAGTATATTTTTCCTAGTATTAAATAGAAATTAATAATTAAGCCTTCTCTACACTTAATTATTTATTTCTTGAATTTAATACATTTAATTAACTTGAAAAACCTAAATATCTAAGTTGATTTTCATCATGATACTTAAATATTTATTAATTTTTCATGCCACTTAATTAAATAGAAAATTATTTTTAGGTTGAAATTTAATTTTTTCAACTTAAATTTAAATAATTTTCAATATATATATTTTTTTTCTTTATTTTATTAATCAATTTCGAAATTTGCATTTTAATTATGCAACATTTTCGAATTTTTTTTGAAAAATAGATTGAGTTGTAAATTAATTATTTATTTTAATTAATTCTTGGACCAACTTCAATCAATGATTTTTTTCATTTAATTGATTAATTTAAATAAATGAATTTAAAATATATATATATTATTAGAAATTGAATTAACTAGTCAAAGAAAATCTAGAAAGATGATATTTTTGCTTGAAGTATTTCTTTTCTATTTTTATTATTTTCGAAAATTGTATTTTTATATACTTTAAATTTTCGAACCCAATAAATATATTCTCAAAGGAAGTTTTTAAGTTGCTAATTATTTAATTCAACTTAAATTAATTTCCTTAATATTTATATTTAAGATTATTACTAAGATGGAAATAATTAATTTTATTTCAATCACCATCTAAGTATAATTTTATAAATATTATATTAAATTCTTATTTTTGAATTTTAATTCTTAAATAGAATTTAATGAGATTTATTTATTAGAATAATAAAGAAAATACATTTTAAACAATGAGCTTTATTATTATTAAGATATTCGATCTCCATTGTGGGTTTTACACCGCGTTTGTTTTAGTGAGTAATCCTCCCTAATGGAGGAACGTTCATTAGCAATTTCGCACCGTTTAATCTCGCATGATAAGTGGTTTGTAAGTGTTTTATATGGTATAGATCACCCTAATGGTGGCGACCATATTTGACTTGCAAATTGCGAAACAATGGTAGAAGCTCATGAGATAGAATAGCCTTGACTCTCGCCTAAACGGGACAACGCTGGATTCTGATCTTGATCGAATAAAAGGTTGCTAGAATGTTTAACATTTTAGATGAGCTGACAACTCTATTCAATGGATGGTAGCTTTGACTCTCGCCTAAACGGGACACTGATATCAGTTTGTTGAAAACCTTGGAAATTCTTTAGGATTGAATTTTTAAGTATTTTCTCATATCATTCCTACTTGCTATGTGCTTATAATTTCTGAATTGATTCTGTGTGTTAAACCATTATTAATTTCTATTTATTGATTTCTATTATTTTGTAGTATCCTGTTTTGTCAAAATGAATCCCATGTTATCACTGTTGACTGAAAACAAGCTGAATGGATCTAACTTTAATAAATAGAATGAGAACATTAATATTGCTCTCATAGGAGAAAGTGCCTTGTTTGTTTTAACTGAGCCGTCACCTGAAGTGCCTGGGGATAATGCATCCAAAGCTGTGAAAGAAAAGTATGAGCGTTGGCAGAAGGCAAATGACAAAGCTCTATACTTTATGCTTTCTAGCATGGTTGACACCCTCAAAACTCGGTTTTCTAAAACTGAGAAGGCTGCTGAAGTTATGACGAAGTTAAATGAGCTATTCGGTAAGGCATCACTTCAGTCACGCTTTGACGCGACTAAGAAGTACATTAACGCACGGATGGAACCTCATTAAAACGTGCGTGATCATGTCCTCCTCATGTCCAGTTATTTCCAAGAAGCCCAGAATCATGGTGCTGAAATGGACAGTGCTACTCAAGTAAGTCTTATCTTGAATAGCCTGACTCCATCATTTCTACCATATACATCAAATTATGTCATGAATAAGAAGGAAATTGACTTTCATGAATTAGTCAATGACCTTCAAACTTATGAAAATTTGATTGGAGGACCCAATAAGAAAGGGAGTAAACCTCACAATCCTGGTAATGGTAATGGGACGATGAAACCTGAAGCAAATGTTGCCTCTGCTTCAAAGCCCAAATCGAAGAAGAAGTGGAAGAACACCAAGAAGCGAGCAAAAGCCATGAAAAAGGCTGCTCCTTCTGGTGATGCTACACTTAAAGGAAAGTGTTTCTACTGCAATGAGAAAGGTCATTGGAAACCCCAGTGTCCTAAACTTCTTGCAAAGAAACAAGGTATTTCCATTAATAAACTTTAAGAGTTTTAGTGAATTATTATCCAATTTGATTTATGATTCCGGACTAAACTTTGTTTATTTTCTTCTTCTTATAGGCCAAGCTAGTTGAACTCAATTGAGTTGGATCAGAAAAATGGACCAAAGGGTGAAATCGTCCAGATGAAGAAGAAGCTCTTCAATTTTTGAATTAATTGTTTTAGTATAAAAACAATTTGGATTTCAAATTTTAGTTAGGGATATTTATCCCTGTTTCTCTCATATTGTTGCAATACATTTTTTATTATTAATAAAGTTTTATTTTTTCGAAATTCACTATTGCAAATTATGAGATTGAGCTTCATATAATTTATCTTCATCAATTATTACCACATTATATTTGTATGTTTGTATGTGTAAGTGATTTTATTATTGATGCAAATTCTATAATATTTACAACTCTTCATAGAGTTATATTATATAAACATTAGAAATTATTTCTATGTTTATCAATAATTGTTAATTCTCACACAATTATTAAGAATTTGTTTAATAAAAGGATCTTATGATCTGATAGGGGTGGAGAAAAGTTAAGAAAACTATGCAGTTCAACGATCTTTTATATCTAATGAACTCTGGATAGTATTCAACTCCACATAAACTCTATCACACTAAGAGAATCATGATCTTTACAACCTTTAGGGGTGGATCATAATCTCTATATACTTAGGGGTGGAGGTTATTCATAGTACCCTATATGTATATTCTTAGGGGTGGAGTCTATTCCACAATTCCCTATGAAACACATATCTTGTTTAAACATAGAAGTAATATAATGAGTCAGCTATTGTCAATATAAATTCTTGATCTTGATTGTATGTTCCATTTCGATTTTACTGGTGTAAGTAAAAGTTTGATACCTTTGAAAGTTCTTTGTTAAAGTTTCACACTACCTTAATTGAGTGGGAGAATTTTAAAGTTCTATACCCATCTTCATTAGGTTGATAATTGTGATAGGTACTTAAGAACAATACTGAAAAGCATATCTAACCATTCACATGGATAGGTATAGCTTATCAGAATTATGAGAATAAGATAAAGAACTCTAGTTCAATCCATTCGAATGACTTGAACCAACAATTCTTAATCCTCATAAAATTTGTTGATATCTTAATTTTGATTACTTTAAACTCTGGCATGTATTTTTCACTTCAAATACTAGTCTGCTATGTTGATGACTTAGTCTTGACTTAAAGTTTCAGACTAATACAAAAGTCACAACTAGGTAACTCTCTAAACAATCAGAGGTTAAAACTATTATTTAACCAGACATCTGCTATTGAGTGGGAGCTATCTGAGATGTAATCAAATAGGGAACATTAGAAGATATTCAAGAAGGATTTATGAAAGTGATCTATATGTCAGATATTAAGGAACTGTGTATCAGTTGTCTTTGTATCACACCATCTAATTTCAAAATTCTTAAGATGGTGCTTACTTTGGGGGTGGAGGAATTATTGTATAATAATTCAAGCTCTACCAGAGAAGAACTATAACTTGGTCTATTCGAAAATACCAGAAAGTTATATCACTGAAGAAAAGTCTACACTGTATTATCTCAATTACATATTTTAAAATATGAGAGATATGTCTTCTGTTAATTCAGATCTACTTTTAAAACAGTAAAGATTTCAGTATCCCTTGATGAGTAAAGCATATAGTAAAGGATGTTTCATAAGTGTATTTATGAACTAGTTTCCAAAAGTTTGGGTGGATTCAAATATACTACACTTGATCTGAAGATCAAGACATCAGATTGACCTATTTGCACAGTTTGTTTTATATTAGTGCAAGTGGGAGTTTGTTAGGTTTTATGCCCTAAATAAAACTCTTTACAATCTGATTAGTTATCAATATAAGAAATTTGAGGTGATTGATGTTTGCATGAATTTTACATGCTAATGGTTTAATATGTTTAATATGTTTATTACATTCATACACACAAAATCAGTTAAATCCAGATCATATGTTTATTCACAATTACAGTATCGTCAACACAGTGGAATGTGATTGTGATCATATGAATCAAAAGTTTTGGTCCCTGTTTCATCAGTGTTATTGGATTTACACTAATGTGATAATCAGCGATGATGTGTACTTACACTTGGAGTAAGTGTTATGTTCTTTCCAGGACATTAGTAAAGTATACTAGTTTCGAATGTATGGAGTATACATTGGACTGGACCGATATTGCAACTAAGTTAAGATATTACAAACTTACCGTTATACATATCTTTCCAAGTCAATATCAGTAGTTGATCTTAAGATTAAAAGAATCTAAATCCTGATATGCTTAGGCTCAACTCAGGAGTGCTATTCATGTTCTTTGATTTATTAGTTAAGCCTACTTTTGGGTCAGGGTGATACGCATATTTTGGGAAGATGATAGTATGATTGAGTGGGAGTGCTGAACATAAATATGTAGTCTATAGCTTCTACTGGTGTATAGAAGTCAAGTGATGATTCCCTTCGAGCTTAGTGAAATAGAAGTAAATGGATGAGCTCTTGTTTAAGTGACTAATTCTTAGATCACTAAACATCATTTACAGGTAGCAAAGTGTTTTAAGGGGCAAAATACATTAAGGGGTGAGAACGGTAAAGAAATCCCATCTCGATGTAAATCATCTATATAGAGGATCTTTAAATCACAATAAGATTATAACAATGGTTAAATGAGATAGTATATTGGTATCGTGAAACATACAATATGCTCTATATAAGTCTGGGAGTGCAATTCTAAGTTCTAAGAGTGGATTCAACGAAGAATTAATAAGTAGGAATTTACTTGGTAAATTTGGTTCACTTATTGGAAGCTCAGCATATAGATCCATGGTCCCCATTCTAGTTGAGAACATTCTGCTTGTAAGACTCATTAATTGATTCGTGATTGATCAATTATAATTCTAAAGTTAGACTATGTCTGATTTTATGAATTTTCACTAAGCAGGGGTGAAATTGTAAGGAAAAGAGTTTTCTAGGTTTATTTATTTATTAATGGACTTTATATGTCTAATTAATAATTAAATTAAATGACAATATTATTTAAAAATTTATTTTAGTTATTAAATAATTAGTTTTGGCATTTAAAAGGTTAGAATTGGAAAATTGGCACTTTTGAGAAAATAGAGATAAAATTTGATAAAATTGCAAAATTAAGTGAGGCCCATTACAACACCTAGGCCGGCCACTTAATTAGATTTTTCAAATTATTATTTTCATTATTTTAATGCCAAATAATTCTAAACCTAAACCTAGTAGTTGCCTATAAATAGAAAGTGATGGCTCATTCACAACACATGCTTTCATTAGCTTTCTCACAGAAATTTCTCTCTTCAGAAAAACTGAGCCTTCCCTCACTCTCTACCTTGGCCGAAATACTTCTCCCTCTTTTCCCTTCATCTTTTTCGTGACCCTAGTGAAAGAGTAAGTGCCCACACACAGCAAGCAGTAACTCAATCATAGATTGGAAGACTGTGAAGGATCAAAGCTTGAAGAAGAAGGAGATTCGGGCTCAGATCTTGATTATACTCTGCTACAGAAAGGAATCAAGGGTTAGAGATCTGAGTGGAAGGAGACATTAATTCCGCTGCATCAATGTAAGGTTTTCTTAACTTTATATGTGTTTATTTTATCATTTTAGAAAGTTCATATTTAGGATGTTAATAAACATACTTGTGAGTAGATCTAAGATCCTGGTAAAATAATTATCCCAACAAAGGTCTCATCAATTGATGAACAGCTAGATGTCGCATATACAATATTTATCTTTCGATATCTAACAATTATGTATGTCTAATGGTGAAAATCCACTAGGGATTTATCTCATTAGATAAACAAGCCAAGTTCGACCAACAATGAAGATTCGAAATTAAACTACAACTTAATAACAGAAAATAACATGGTTCAATATAAATTCGTACATAATTCAGAAATTATTAAACATATAGCAAGTAGGAATGACAAGTGAAAATACTAAAACATACAATCCTAAATAATTTCCAAGGTTTTCAACAAACTGATATTAGTGTCCCGTTTAGGCGAGAGTCAAAGCTACCATCCATTGAATAGAGTTGTCAGCTCCTCTAAAATATTAAACATTCTAGCAACCTTTTATTCGATCAAGATTGGAATTCAGCGTTGTCTTGTTTAGGCGAGAGTCAAGACAATTCTATCTTATGAGCTTCCACCATTGTTTCGCAATTTGCAAGTCAAATATGGTCGCCACCATTAGGGTGACCCATACCATATAAAACACTTACAAACTACTTATCTTTCGAGATTAAACGGTGCGAAATTGCTAATGAACGTTCCTCCATTAGGGAGGATTACTCACTAAAACAAACGCGATGTAAAACCAACAATGGAGATCGAATATCTTAACAATAAAGCTCATTATTTAAAGAGAGTTGTATTTTCTTTGATTCTCTTTATTTAATCTATTTATTTTAAATATATATTTATTTAATTAAAATTTCCAATTTAGAATGAAAAATTCTAAATATAAATTTTAATTTAATATTTATAAATTTTACTTAGATGGATATGAAAATAATATGAATTATTTTCATCTTAGTAATAATTTCCAATAATTATTTAGAAAAATATTCAATTTAAGTTGTTACAAAATTAATTTAAATTAATTTACAACTCAAATTTAATTTTCTATAAATATATATTGCATTTCGAAAATTTAAAGTATTTAAGAATACAATTTTCGAAAAATGCATGTTAAAATAAAAATAAATCCTGAAAAAATTATTCTAATTTAATGTTGGACAAAATTAATTAATAAAAATAATTTACAACAAAAAATATAATTTTCCTATTTAATTAAATATATAAGAAAAGTTTCAAATATTTAAGTATGATGATGAAAATCAACTTAAATATTAATTTTCTATTTAATTAAATACACTAGAAAAATACTTCAAGCAAACACAGATAATTTCTATCTAGATTTTCCTTTGACTAATTAATTCAATTTCTAATTAAATATATTTTACTTCATTTATTTTAATTAATCATTAAATGAAAAAATCATTGATTTAAGTTGGTCCAAAATTAAAATAAATACTTTACAACTTTAATCTATTTTTCAAATAAAATTCAAAATTCCAGCTTTTAAGAAATGCAATTTCGAAATTTGATTAATAAAATAAAGAAAAAATATATTTCGAAAACTATTTAAATTTAGTTGAAAAAATTAATTTCAACTAAAAAAATTTTTCTATTTAATTAAGTGTCATGAAAAAGAAATATTTAAGTATCATGATGAAAATCAACTTAGATATTTAATTTTCAAATTAATTAAATGTATTAAATTCAAGAAATAAATAATTAAGTGTAGAGAAGGCTTAATTATTAATCTCTAGTTTAATACTAGGAAAAATATACTTAAAATAAATTGTACCAAAATTAATTATTTAAATAATTAATTTCACAATGTATAATATTTTCCTATTTAATATTAGAAATAATAAGTAGTCTAGAAATTACTATCTAGAAAATATCATATTTGACTAAGTATCTTTTCCACAAAATTTGAAAAAATATCTAATTTAAGTTGTATTAGAAAAAATCTAGAACCTAAATATTTTTCAAATTTAAATTTAATTAAATATCAAAAATTAAGTTGTAACCACTTAATTTGAAAATATTCTATTTTAAATTAATATTGCAAAAGATATTAACTTAAAAAATATCTAAAATATTCCATTTTAAGTTAATATTCGAAAAGATATTAACTTAAAAAATATCTAAAGAATCTTAATAACCAATGCCTAAAATTCCTCAGCTTAATTTTGAAATTTTAAATCCAAAAGATATTCAGATTTAAGTTGATTAGTTAGAGATAACTAAATGTCAACTTAAATAGGAATATTTAATGAAAAATTTAAATTAAGCTTCAGAAAGAATCTACGTGGTTATAATTCTATATTTAATTAAATACAAGAAAATACATATAGTTTAGCTTAGAATAAAATTCTTTAAACTATGATTTTCTTAAATTAATTTCAAAATAAATGAAATTAATTATGTTGCTAATCAATTTTATTAGGTTAAACTAGTTTAATTAACCTAGTACAGTTATTCAAATCAGGCAAATGAGCCTTCACAATTGGGGAGTTCATGTGAGGGGGTGCTGGGTTCAGTATGTCGTACCCACTACTATGGCTCCCAACTCTCACACAAGGCCCAAAAGAGAGGAATTTAACCTTAAAATGAACAGCTGTTATTAATTGAATAGGCCCAAAAACTAAATGGGCCTAAATAAAATCTATCAAGAACTATGATAATTTATTTAGCAACAACAACCTATATGCATCTATAATGAAATTAAACACATAGGCTCACACAGGCAAACTTTGGATGGGTCCTATCATGTTGCTAGGTCATACACAAATGAAAGAAGATTGTTAATATACCTGTTACAAATTATTTACTTGACCAAGGGAGCCATGAGATCATTAGATCTGGCAAAAAGTTAACCATGGCTATTTGCAATCAAGCAATAACAGGTTTTGAAAACTTACAAACAAGCTAAAACACATACTCCTGCAACAAGGTTAGCTGGATAGTTGGATGTAAGATTTATTTAATTTTAAATAAATAATTTCGAAAAATAATTAATTAAATAAATAAAAAATTTATTTATTTTAGAAAATTTAAAAAAAAAAATTGAAATTTAAATTAAAAATGTTATTTTATAAATAAAAATTAAATAAAAAATTAAAAAAGATAAGTAAATATCTTTTTCAGATTTTAAATGTAATTTAAATAAATAAAATAACAAAATTTAAAAGTTAGCAAAATATCTTACATCTATTTAAAATTACATGATTATAGTTATCTTATTTTAAATTTAAATAAGATCAAATTATTTAAAAAAAAAAGATTTAATTTAAAAATTTAAAATCTAACCTTAAATTTAAAAATAAGATAAGATATAATCAAATTTACAAATAAGATAGATAATTAAGCAAAAAATATAGATATTTACTATTTTTAAATTCAAATTACACTAATATCATGAATTAAATTTAAAAAATATTAAATAAATTAATTATGATAATTAGAATTGAATTAGGAATAGTAAATGTATAAACACAGAACTACACAAAAAATTGGAAGTTAGTTCCATGAAAAAGCAAGAAAAAACGAAGAAAAACGAAAAAATTGCGAGTTGTACGGACCGTATGCTTGTCCATGGGCGCGCAAGGGGCTGCATGGGCGTGTAACCTCGGCGCAGGGGGCTGCTAGCAGCCTCTCCGCGCGCGCACGTGCCCTGTTGCTCAACCCCGATTTTTTCGAAACTTCAAAAAATCATAACTAATTCAAATTAAATCGAAATTGAGTTCTGTAAAAAAGTAACTTGCTTAATTTTTTCCATACTATCCAATAAAAATAATTCCAGAAACAGATATTCAATTATTGTTCACGAAAATTCACAAACATCAATCAATCATCAAACAACACTCAATACAACATGATACAATCCAAAACACCAAACAATCGTTTTAAAGTCCAAATTTCTTACAAGCAAATCAATTACCATGGCTCTGAGTCCAGTTGTTGGAAATTATTTTACCAGGTTCTTAGATCTACTCACAAGTACGTTGATTAACACCCTTAATATGAACTTTCTAAAACGATGAAATAAACACATATAAAGTTTAGTAAACCTTACATTGGGTGCAGCGAAATATAATGACTCCTTCCGTTCAGATATCTAGCCCTTGATTCCTTTCTGTACCAGAGCATTATCAATATCTGAACCTGGATCTCTTTCTCTGAATCTTTAGTGCTGAAACTCCTTCTTGCTGAAAGTCTTTCTTCACGATCTTCCTCACTATGGTTGAGGTATCACTTGCTGTGTGTGGGCACTATTCTCAGACTAAGAATTTCGAAATTCAAGAGGGAAGAAAGAGAGAGGGAGTGGTCGGCCAGATAGGGAGAGAGAAGGCTCAGGTTTTTCTCTAAAGGAAAAATAGAAAATTTAAGTTTAATTTTCCTGAAGCCTTCACTATCTATTTATAGCATTCTCCTAGGGTTAGGTTTGAATTATTTGGCATTAAAATAATGAAAATATCAGTTTAAATTCCCTACAAAAGTGGCCGGCCATGCATAGTGGATTTGGGCCTCACTTTTGCAATTATGCAGTTTTATCTTTTCTGCATCTAATTTTCTCAAAAACGCCAATTTTCTAATTCAACCATTTAAATGCCAATTCTAACTATTTAATAACTATAAATAATTATTAAATAATATTTTCATTTATCATATTTATTAATTGAACCATACAAAGTATCATAATTAACAAATATGCCCCTAAAACTCTTTCTTTAATATTTCATTTGTCTAAATTGAGAATTATAATTGATTAATCAAAACAAATTATATGAGTCTTACAAGCAATGTTATCTCCACTAGTGCGGGGACCATGGGTCTATATAACCGAGCTTCCAATAAGTAGATCAAGAATTTATTACTAAAATTCACTAACTTATTAATTCTTCGTTGAATCCACGCATAGAACTTAGAATTGCACTCTCAGTATATAGAATGCTCTATATGTTCCACCATATAGACACATCATTAGTTATCCATTGTTATAATCCTAATTTGATCAATGATCCTCTATATGAATGATCTACACTTTAAAGGGATTAGATTACCGTTACACCCTACAATGTATTTAATCCTTAAAACACTTAACCCCGTATAAATTATATTTCAGCTTATGTGAAATGAGATCTCCACCATTTATTTTCGTTTGGTCAAGCTCGAAGGAGATCATCCTTTACTTACTATTCGCCAGATAGAAGCTATAGATTCCATGTTTATGTTAGCGCTCCCACTCCATTGTACTACCGTGTTCCCAAAATGTACGTATCACCCTGACCTAAAAGTAGGCTTAACTAACAAATCAAAGAACACGAATAGCCTCTTGAGATTGAGCCTAATCATAACAGGATTAAGAGCATTTGATATAGGATCAACTAGGCGATATTGACTTGAATAGATATTACGGTAAGTTTAATAAATCTAAGTCAAAGTTCAATATCGGTCTCTTCCGATGCATACTCCATGCATCCAACCTGATCTTTACTTTAACCAATGCTCTGGAAAGAACATAGCACTTCTCCAAATGCAAGTAAACTCTGTTGTAGATTATCATATCAATAAAACCCTCTGTCTGATAAATCTAAGAAACTTTATTCACATAGTCATGTTTACTTTCCAATGTGTTGACAGCACAATAAACAGGATCAAGTATGTGAAAAGGGTTTTAGATGAATTTATACATTATGTACATATAATAAATCATGTGAACCACGCAACATTAAATGTTATTTCTGATCTATATTAATAAGTAAATCTGATTATATTGAAATGAGTTTTATTTAGGGCATAAAACCCAACAATTTATCATATTTATTAATTGAACCATAAAAAGTATCATAATTAACAAATATGCCCCTAAAACTCCTTCTTTACAATTTTGCCCTTACTTAGTGCAAAATTCACAAATAGACACAGTCTAAATTGAGAATTATAATTGATTAATCAACACCAATTATATGACTCGTACAAGAAATATTATCTCAACTAGTGGGGGGACCATGGGTCTATATAACCAAGCTTCCAATAAGCAGATCAAGAATTTATAACCTAAATTCACTGACTTATTAATTCTTCGTTGAATCCACGCATAGAACTTAGAATTGCACTATCAGTATATAGAATGCTATATATGTTCCACCATATAGACACATCATTAGTTATCCATTGTTATAATCCTAATTTTATCAATGATCCTCTATATGAATGATCTACACTGTAAAGGGATTAGATTACCGTTACACCCTACAATGTATTTTATCCTTAAAACACTTAACCCAGTATAAATGATATTTCAACTTATGTGAAATGAGTACTCCACCATTTATTTTCGTTTGGTCAAGCCCGAAGGAGGTCATCCTTTACTTACTATTCGCCAGATAGAAGCTATAGATTCCATGTTTATGTTAGCGCTCCCACTCAATTGTACTACCGTGTTCCCAAAATGTACATATCACCCTGACCTAAAAGTAGGATTAACTAACAAATCAAAGAACACGAATTGCCTCTTGAGATTGAGCCTAATTATAACAGGATTAAGATCATTTGATCTAGGATCAACTAGGCGATATTGACTTGAGTAGATATTACTGTAAGTGTAATAAATCTAAGTCAAAGTTCAATATAGGTCCCTTCCGATGCATACTCCATGCATCCAACCTGAGCTTTACTTTAACCAATGCTCTGGAGAGAACATAGCATTTCTCCAAATGCAAGTAAACTCTGTTGTAGATTATTATATCAGTAAAACCCTGCGTCTGATAAATCTAGGAAACTTTATTCACATAGTCATATTTACTTTCCAAAGTGTTGACAACACAATAAATAGGATCAAGTATGTGAAAAGGGTTTCAGTGAATTCATACATTATGTACATATAATCATGAAATAAATTATGTGAACCATGCAACATTAAATGTTATTTCTTATCTATATTAATGAGTAAATCTGATTATATTGAAATGAGTTTTATTTAGGGCATAAAACCCAACAGCCCCACAGTAGGTGGCTATGTATTGGCCTGTTCAGGATTTGTCCCTGGTGGTCCTCTCATATTCCTAGGGGTTTGTACGTTAGGATCCATCACCATTCTGCGAATTTGCACCATCATCCTGTACGCCTGTTAAGACTTAAGACAAACAACAAACTTGGGTTTTTGCTCTCAATGAAAGCACCAAAATGTTGACCTCGCTTTTAGCCAACAACAATGAGTCAATTATTAAGCGATTAAGAATATAATTAAAATAGAGCAAAAACGAATAAGTAATAAAGAACACAAGCTTTTAAAGAGGTTCGGCCCAGTAAGTGTGGTAATAGCCTACTCCCCTTAGATTGTATTAACTTGCGACAAAGAACAAAGTGTTTTTCTCCTTTAAAGCTCTTACAATGAAATCTCTGAGTAATTCTCTTAGATATCTCTCTCTAAAGCAATTCCTTTGATCCCCTTTAAAGTAAAGCTAAGTCACTATTTATAGAGCCTTAATGCATGAGGGAAGGTTTCTCTTTTGCCTACAATGTATAAAATAGGAAATAATATTCATTACATAATTATGATACACAAAATAGGAAATTTGAACAGGTTGTCATATTCCTCTGACGTAATCCCACGATTCTAAGGATTGTCTTCGTGCTTGGACTTCACGAGATCATTCTAAAGTAGCTAAGTCCTGATAAGTAGTTCGAAAAGCTAAACTTGCTCTTGCTCAGATAATCTACCTTCCACTCTGCTCGGGTAATTAGAGGTATACAAGCAGATGTATAGGATAAAGGCTGTTTGGGACATCCATCTCCGTCCAGATGCGAAGAATGTAGGACATGTGTCACTTGTGTATTCTGCCACATCATACTGCAAAAAATGGGATAACATTATGTGTATTAAGTATATTAATAAAAAATTTCCAAACATATATGATATGCCAACTAAGGTGATTCAAATGAAAAAAGAAGGAAATTTATTCTGTTAACGCAGATTTTCGTTAACCAGATATGAGCCTTAACGATGATAAGTTTGCACAGAAAAATAAAAATGGTGAAAAAAAAATTATGAACACAAAGGTTTTTTTACATGGTTTTACAGTTAAAATTCTGCATAGTCCACGAGTCAATCTTATTAGATTTTTGATACCGTTCTAGGGCTTTTTTCTCTTATGATTTTTTCGTCCCTTTTTCAGTCTAACTTGCCTCTATTTATAATTACATAGGTAGGCATTTAATTTCAGAGTTGACTGATATCTTTACAATTTACAACAATTATCCTCTAAAATTGTAAGGTTTGATTACATATCACGTAAAATAAATGCGGTTAATATTTGAATATCACACAGTTGTGATTAGTCTGGTTTTACTGGGTCAAAGTAAACGTGTATTAAACACGTTATAAATCATAATATTCAGGAATGTCTCGGTAGGAACTCAGTATCAATAACCTTGATATTGAGTTGGAGCTTTTCCCATAACTTTCTAAGGTTGATAATGTTAATCTCGCTGCTTCTGCTCTGAAGACATAATGCTCCATATGACAATCGCAGTTCTTGGTGATGAGGTGAACTTCAACAACCAATTTGAATGTCAGCTTCTATCCGAGAAAACTGGCTCGATGTGAATCTCATTGAAAGATGCCTGGAGTTGACTAGTGAAGCTACTGCGAGCATGTCTTCTTATGGCGAGATGGACACCTCGCTATCACTTGATTTGGTTTACCTGTCTGTTATACTTAGTTTGCATACTGTATATTATACGTTGAGCGCCTTCACAGTCATTATATCTCATCCACGTAATGAGGTTAGTGCCTCGTCTTGTACATTTGAAGTTACATGATTTCTCGTTGGTGCACAAGGAAACAGTTTGTAAATCTTCATCTCGCATAAGACTATTCAGTCACCAGAGTTGTAAATATACTCTGTTAATTATGCTTTTAACGAGTTATTCTACCTCAAATGTAATTATAATAACGTGCCTGGGTTTGTATTTTTCCCAGCATGACATGTGTCTTCCTCTGATGTGTTAGCCGAATTTTGGTATAACAATTGCCCCTTAAAAAGCTCTTTTTAATAAAAAGTTCTTTTTAATGATTATAAAGGGTATATTTGTCATAATACCTTTTGAAAAAAAGCATGTCCTCTGATTATGGCAGTTTTGCGGTTTCGAGGTATGTTCACCTCACTTTTAGTAAGCGACAAGTAGTTTATAACGATTGAAATATAATAAAGCAATATAAAGACACAGGATTTTTATAGAGGTTCAGCCCCGAGAAATTTGGTAATAGCCTAATCCTCTTATTTGTATTAACTCAAGAACAAGGAGAAATGTTCCTTTTCTTATAGCTCTTACAAAAATATCTCTGAATATGAATTCTTAAATAATATCTTTTAAGTAAAATCTTTTGACCCTTTGCTCAGTGAACATGCATCACTATTTATAGGGCTATGAGCTTGGAGAGGAAGTATTTCCCTTCTCGTTACAATGGATATAAGCAGAAAGATTGCATAGTAAATACAGAATACACTGTTCGTGGGATTTGGATAACTTTCCATATCTCTGCAATTTCATCCCCAAGTTATAGGGATTTCTTTGATGACTCACGATGCGAAAGCTGAATTCGCTAAGTGTTGGTTACGCTGTGCGGATCGCTGATTGCTTTGCTTCGAGTATGCATATGAGGTATCCTGTTCGGACTATATTCTGCGAGCAGGTACTCGTAGTCGAGTCCACGTGTCACCATCATGTGATGCCACGTCAGAGTGCAAAAATTGGGATAACAAGGTACATCAGCATTAAATGACCATCTTTTCCACTTCTATTTTGAATTTTGATCCGTGGGGTCAAACATCTCTTTGATCTAAAAAAGGAACCACCTTTGCATTATTTCCTCCATTTTAGAAATTCTAAAAAACTCAAGCTTCCTTGCTAATAAACCAACATCGAGTTTGCTCGAGAATTTGCATGCCATCTCTGTCCTTGACATATTTTCTGCGAGTTTCCTCCGACTTAAATTCTGACTCCACACGCTCGAAGAGACCCTCACCACATCTAAAGATTCGCAGATCGAAGAGTTTTATTTCGTTCCAAACCCCAACTTTGAAGAGTAAGTAGCTTTTCTTCTTGGTATCCTTTATGGTTATTATGCTGCATTTTTGGGTTTAATTACTGCAGTATTTGTTTATATCATTGTCGTCTCATTTGGTTTTAGCAACTTTTATGGTCAAACTGTATTTGGGTCAATATTAGGGTTTAGGCAATACGTAGGTTTTTAAGAACCTTCAACTCACCACCTTCAGGTTTGATAAAATTCTTTCTAGGGATTGGGATTGCTTTCTTCTTGTAGCAATGTCCCAATTTGGTTCAGAAATTTATTGTCCAAAAGATTTAGAACTTGAACTTCCTACAGAATCAGCCATCCCTTATAAACCCAACCCTTCAAAACCTACATCCAAATTAGTGTTAAACGATAGTAGGGTAAGGGAACACTTAGTGAAAGTTCATCAAGAAGATAATGCTATTCGCCACAGGCGCTTCTTGCAAGAAATCATCAAAGGCAAATGCCGTTTCTTGCGAGATGCAGCTTGGCCAGAACCTCCCAAAGTGTCTTCTATTCCTTTGGCTAAGCCTTTGTTTTTACCCAAAGTCACTATTGCTTTTGAACCAGGTGACTTGGACTTTGAAATAATGTGTCCCCAGCCACGTACATCAAAGACTCCCCAGGATCCTAACGTCACCTTTGAGGCCGAGTCAATCGAATCAAAGGTGCAAACTATCTCAGGCTACACAGGTGATATACTGAGGACCTGCGGAATCAAGTATGGGTGAGTATGCCAAGTTAGGTCAGTGCAAGCTAGTGAGCTTAGTTGCTACCCTCATGCGCATCTTACAGGTCAGGCCTCTAAAGGAGCTAGTGGCAAGACCAGCACCAGTGGCTCGACTGGTATAGGTTCATGGAGCCTTAAACATATCAGGGCAGGGGCCATAATTCCCCTCCGTGACTATTTCAAGGATTACGTAAACTACCTTAGACTTGCCCCATTCCAACTAAACCCTGTCTCCTACAGAATTCTCGCCAATTTGAAGGTCTTGTATAAATTCTAAAGTGGGAGTGGCCTACGCCTATGGAAATCGACTATCTTTACTCTGTTAAGATTGTTCCTGTTGGGATTTATGCCCTAAATAAAACCTATTTCAATATAATCAGATTTACTAGTTAATAAAGATCAGAAATCACATTTTATGTTGCATGGTTCACATGATTTATTTCATAATTATATTTAATGTATAAATTCTATTAAGTCCAGAACATATGAATTTGTTCATGATTATAGTGTTGTTAGCACAGTTGAATATAATCATGTTTATATGTTCAAAAGTTTAATTCCCTGATTTGTCAGTTCACTGGATTTAGACTGACATGGTATGATCAGCGATAGGTATTCTTACACCTTGGAAAAGTGTTATGTCCTTTCTAGGACTTTGGCAAAGTTTACCAGTATCGGATGTATGGAGTATACATCGGAAGGGACCGATATTGAACTTTGATTAGATATAATAAATTTTACCGTAATATCTATTCAATTCAATATCACCTGTTGATCCTAGATCAAATGATCTTAATCCTGATATGATTAGGTTCAATCTCAAGAGTGTTATTCGTGTTCTTTGATTTGTTAGTTAAGCCTACTTTTGGGTCAGGGTGATACGTACATTTTGGGAACATGGTAGTACAATTGAGTGGGAGCGCTAATCATACATATGGAATCTATAGCTTCTATAGGTATTTAGAAGTGAAATGATGATTTCCTTCGAGCTTGCAAAATAGAGATAAATGATAGAACGTTCATTTTAGTGACTATATTAATTCACTATAATATCATTTATAGGTGGTAAGTGTTTTAAGGATAAAATACATTGAAAGGGTGTAACGATAATTTTATCCCTACGCAATGTAGATCATCTATAGAGGATCATTGATTATTGGGATTATAACAATGGATAATTAATAGCGTATCTATATCGTGGAACATATATAGCATTCTATATAACTGAGAGTGCAATTCCAAGTTCTATGCGTGGATGCAACAAGGAATTAATAAGACAGTAAATTTACCTTGTAAGTTCTGGGTCTGCTTATTGGAAGCTTGGTTATATAGGCCCATGGTCCCCATACTAGTTGAGACCATACTGCTTGTAAGACTCAGATAATTGATTTTGATTAATCAATTATCATTCTAAAATTAGACTATGTCTAGTTTATGATTTTTTCACTAAGCAAGGGCAAAATTGTGAAGAAAAGAGATTCTAGGTTTCATTTATTAATTAAGAGACATTGATTAGTCTAATTAATAAATATATTAAATGACAATATTATTTAATAATTAATTTTTAGTTATTAAATAATTTGAATTGGCCTTTGAGTGGTTAAATTGGAAAATTGGCGTTTTTGAGAAAATGGGATGAAAAATGACAAAATGGCAAAATTACAAAGTGGGGCGCAGTCCACATCCTATGGTCGGCCACTATGTGTTGGATTTACCATTTATTTTCTATTATTTTAATGCTAATTAATTCTAACATAAACCTAGGTGGTTACCTATAAATAGATAGTGATGACTTAAGGAAATTGATTGATGATACATCACATTCCTTCAGTAAAATTTTAAGCCTCCTTCCTATAGCAAAACCAAAACCACATCCTCTCTTTTCTTCTTGAATTATTCAACCTTGAGTGATAGAGTGAGTGCCCATACACATCAAGTGGTATCTCAATCATAGTGTGTAAGACTGTGAAGAATCCAATCAACAAGAAGGAGAATCAGATTTAAGAAGTAGAGAAAGAGATCCAGGTTTAGATCTTGATAATGCTCTACTACAGAAAGGAATCAAGGGCTAGAGATCTGAACAGAAGGAGTCATTTAATTCCGCTGCACCCAATATAAGGTTTTCTTAAACCCTTATGTGTTTATTTCATTGTTTTAGAATTCATATTAGGATGTTAATGAAACATACTTGTTAGTAAATCTAGATCATGGTAAAATATTTCCAACAGTTCCAACGAGGAAGAATGTCGTAGGGGGCATTTATTATCTCGGTACTCACTCTAGCGAGCCTAAAATTATTGTGGACTTGCCAAACAAAATGCCTTTCAAAGACAACTTCTTTTGGACAACTGGCCTCTTCCCAATCGGCTCAACCACCTTCCACAAAATTCGTAAGCGATTTTTTTCATTGGGCTCGGTTAGATTGATCCATGTCTTTTCATTCTAAGTTTCTTACTAAGGTTTTGTTTTTGATAGCCCTCTCAAAAAGACCCGTCCCTACTCCCGAGATGGTCAGCTGACACAGGCTCCTGCGGACTCTTCCTCATAGCCTTAGGTCGTGTGACTTTATTCTGAGCGAGGCCAATCTGAGATTTGTGGGCCTCCTTACCGACAAGGAGTTTACTTGTGATTATAAATTTCCCAAATATTCTTCTTGGTAGTAGGTTCCCATTCCAGAGGAGGATAAGGGCTGGGATTGCGTGGCTCGGGCACAATACCTTCAAAACACTGTCCCTCGGGAAGCCGGTGAAGGAGCATCGCGAGGTAATCAATGTGGTTGGTCACCCACAATATTTACGGCTGAGCGTAACACATTAGTTACTTTCCGAGATAGCTGCCTTAATTTTTATATTTGGAATCCCCTCCTCGTAGACCAAATTGCTCATAGGTTTGATAACTGATACCCTAGATTCCATGTTCAGATTAATTGTAACGAGTCATATTATGATATAGCCGAGCAATATGGCAAGTCATATAGACACGAGCTGGGATTTAGAACCAATCAAGGCATTTGATATATTCAAGATTATAGGTTGTAGGGATTTTAGCGGATACTATGGTCCTTCTACCCCCTCTTCTAGTGATAGCTCGCCTTCTAGTGGCTTTGGTAAATTCCTTAGGTGGAAAATCATACTCCACACTTCTCTTTCATTTGCCTTTAAATAATTTGAATGTTTTATTTTGCCTCGCAAACATGCATTTTGAGGATGTCATGGAACGGAAAGGGAAGAAAAAGGGAACCAATCTAGGGCCTTCTGCAGATACCGAGGTGGAGCCTTCCAAAAGGCAAAAGAAGACCATTGCCCACAAAAAGAAGAAGATATCGGAGCCTATCGACCTTGAGGTCTCTAAATCTGAGACTCGTGAACAAACTCCTCCTCTGATCGATCCCAATACCAAAGCGCCTCCTCCTAGCACAACTCATGCCCCTGCTTCCTCGAGCGAGGCCAATGAAACATTATTTGTCGTAGCAGGGAAGACTCGTTCGGAATTAGCCCAGTTGTTTGGGACTGCCTGCTGGCGCTAACTCAAGGCTTTCCTCCCCCACGATTGGGATCTAATCAATCTCGAGAATCTGAAGGAAATGCTTTCGAGGAGCTTGCATCATGCCCGCATCGTAAGTTTACTGTATTAATCCATATATTTCAACTTTCTTTTTCCTCCATTTTTCTTATATTCATTTGCTCGTAATTCTCCAGGCTTCTTTCCTCTCTTTTTCCTCCCATTGGCGAATCCTGGAGAAGCTCAAATACCTGGAGAGCGAGGTCCGAAAGTCACTAGCCCAATGTGAGGTCGTGATTAAATAATGGAACGACGCTTAGCATGAAATCACCCGTCTCAAATAAGAAGCTGAGAGGTCGAAGAAAAGCCTTGAAGAAGCCGAGAAGGCCACAAAGATCAAGACTAATGGATACAATGAACTTATGAAGGTGCTTGCGGGGAAAGAGGCTAAAACCAAAGAGCGATGCAACAAGGTCGGCCTTTGTACCGTTTATCGAGCCTTGATGGCGAATCCTAACATGGACACAAGATTCTTGGAGGAGGATGAGGAGGAGATTTTGGCTTATTGTCAAAAGGCCAGGAAGGAGGAGGAAGAGGCCGAGGCAGTGGTAGAAGAAGATCCATCCAAGTCTCCTACAATGTAGGCTTGGTTTTTATTTATCTCTTTCTTCTTCTTTTTTTTTTGTGGAAATGACTTTAGAGCTGAGACAATGGTTTCCCCTTGTGGCACTTTTTGTAAAGACAAATTTGCGAAGTTGGATGTCCAACTTTGCTTTTTATTTTATCTTTTAATGCATCGTACTTTTATGTTTGATTTTTGACATGTGCTTGTTTGCTTGCATTTTATTCACAATTTAAACAATCATATTTTGATCATACACAAAGTATTTTAGGGGTTTCCATTGCTAGTATATCCCTTTGACATTAAGTAGTTAATAGCCTACTTTACGCACGAGCAGTTTATGTTCTGCCATGCATTTGATTTACGAGCAGTCATTGATTCCGCCTCGCAATAATCAGTTATAATCTATTTCAAACAAACTTGAATACATTTTCAATGACCTTGTCACTTTGTATATATATTTTTATTGCTTATATGAATAGTTAGATCCTCTACCCATGTGTTAGGTTTAAGTACTTTTTTTCAAGACACCTTGATGTCTCGTTTAATACTTTTTTTTAGTGCGAGTCGTTAGTATTTAGCTTCACATGCCGGTTATGAGTTATATCTCATTTATAACTTTTGATTTTCCTTTTCCATCAGTTAGGTTTTTAATCAAAAAATTATAATTGTTTGATCCCTTTCTCATCAAAAAAGGTTTGATCAGGAAGTTATAACAATTTGACCCCTCTCTCGTAAAAAAGATTTGGTCAAGAAGTTATAACAGTTCGACCCCTTTCTCGTCAAAAAGGTTTGGTCGAGAACCTTTTAAAAAAAATTTAAAAAGTTTTATTTTTAAAGTGGTGGGTTAATCATACATATATGCCCCTAAAGTAATTTTAAAGGGTCATGCTTTATAATTACTTGTCAAAAGAAATGATTACTTTATTCACGATTGAAGTTCAAAATATTATATTAGTGATGCGGTTTTGTAAAGACCGCTTATGATTAACATTTTGGATCAATGAATAATTACGGTTTATTCATGAGATTTAAATATTACTTATAATATGCATATTGTGGAAATTTATTTAATTTAATATATGTTTATTATGCTATATGTGAATTTCTTGTTTTTTGTGATTGTGTTCGGAAGCTGTGGAAAGCGACGTCGGGCCTTTTGAGAGTCGCATTTTATATGTTTTAGAATATTATTTTTGGGGTATCATTGTTGCGAATTGGAGGTGTTGGAATTTTTGGGGTTTGGAAAATGGCTAATTTACCCCTGGAGTTTGTAGCCACTTTAATAAGTTAGAGGGGCAGAAATGTCTTTAGACAAAGACTCTATTTGTCTTATTTGGTCTCTTTTAGTGCTGAATATAAGTCTAATTACTTAAGAAATTCAATTATCTTAAGTGTAAAGGAATCAAAGAAAAAACCAAGAATTTTCTAAGTCTCTCTCCTTCTCTTTCGAACACCAAGGGGAACCAGCTGAGTCTTGACTGTGTTTAGCTCAATATTTGTGCTCTTAGCTGATTAGAGGACTTAAATTCAAGGTATACAACTCTAGCCCTCTTCTCCATTATTTTCCTTAGCTTAAAGTAAGTTTTATGCATGAACTTTGGTGTTGAGGTTGCTATAGGTTTTGGGGTGGTTTGATTTCGTGTTTTGGGGTTAGGTTAGGTTTATGTTGTTTGATTTGAGTTGTTTTGGTAAGCTTTGATGAGGTTTGGCTAAGGTTTGAGTTTAAGAACTCAAGTCATGACCTTTAATGGTGGATTGAATTTCTGTGATTGTTGATGAGTTTTACTGCTTGATTATGCTTCATTATAGTGCTTACAGGTATACTGAAGAGTTTGGTAAAGTTTGGATTTTATTTGGAATTAGGGGAGAAATTTTTGGGTTCCCAGCACAGAACTGGAATTCCGGTCTGGGGACCTGTAGCAACCGGTCGACCGGTTGGTGCCCAGGAACCGGACTTCCGGTTGGGAACTGGTCTGCTGGTTGGGGCTTTTTCCCGAACCCTAGTTTTGCCCGTTTTTGGGTTGCTAAGGGTGTTAGCATCCTATTTATCGATAGGGTTATCCTTAGTTTCAATTTTCAATCCCCGATAGATGTTTTAGCGTGTCGCTCATCCAATTTTGAATATTATGGTTTAGGGCCCTGTAAAGCGTCGAGGTGTGTTTCCACTCAGGCTGATCGACACACTTGAGCACGGAATGAGGTAAGATAGCATAATAGCGTATATATAAATATATGCTTGTTTTAACTAGTTACACTACTAACACTAATTGTTTATGTGATTTTAAGGGTGTTAGTATAGTGTAGGATATCAGTGTGGTTACGGTGTTACCAACACAAGTACCAGGGGGTACGTCGTGCATGTGGTACAACACTTAGTAATTCTCGGGAGTACAATAATGGCTCTACCAACACGAGTACAGGATTGGTACTTTAGTTCATTTGGTATAGGGGTCGTTCTTCCCTTAAGAACGTTCTTAACCATTTGGTGAGCTCATTGTTGAGCTCAGGGCGGCTTAAGCATGAAGCCGGTCTAACATTGTTTATATATATGTTATGCATATCTTACTGAGTCTGTTGACTCATCAATTTGCTACCTCGTGTAGGTAAAGGAAAAGCAAGGCTGGAGGAACAATGAGATGGAGCTCGGTAGTGATTGTACATATCGCGGCAGTGCAACTTGGAGGGTTTCGGTCTTTCAATATTTTGAGATATAATTTAGTTGCCTGTTGTTTGTAAAAAAAAATATATCAGTAGACTTTAAATTAGTAAAATACTTTTATCCGTGTTTTGAAACTCGGGATCCCGACCCATATAATTATAAAGTTATAATATTACAAATTTAACTTTTGAGTTTAGTAAATTTCAAATACGGGCGTTATAATTTGGTATCAGAGCCACCAGGTTGTTCACTAAAGACCATCAAGATATGTACAATCAAGGCCAGTGTCGAGCTCGACTCACGGTTCCGTAAGCTTTAGTTTTTGCAAACTGTTTTAAGATATATTTCATATATGATTAAATGGATGTTTTAAAACCCTAAATGCGGTCCTAAAAATATTTTGACCACTGTCTAACCTACATGCCTTGTGGGTTCGCAGGCTAAGTCCTAAGTAATGGACGCCGAGTGAAATGTCAAAAGCCAAGGTGAAATGGTTGAGACTAGAGGTGGTCGGGGTGCTAGAAATCCCCAAAACCCCCGTGGACGCGGTAGAGGCCGCGGTCGTGTTCCGAGAGGTGGTCAAGAGGAACCACCTCAGGTTCCGGTTGATTGGGAGCAAAGGTTTGCTGAGATGCAAGCCAGAATTGAGCAACAAGAAGATGAGATTCGAAGACTTAGGCAACAGGATGCTCTTGTTGAAATTCCCCCGCAACCGCCTGCTGCAGTTTCTGCAGCTCATGCGGTTCCAGCAGAGCAGCATGTTGCCGGTAATCGTATGGAGCCGTTATATGAGAGGTTCAGGAAGCAAGCACCTCCAGTGTTTCTGGGAAGTCCTAATGTACTTAAGGCAGAACAGTGGCTGACTGTTATCGAAAGAATATTGAATTTCATGGGAGTGGTTGGAAATGATAGAGTGGCATATGCCACGTTTCAGTTTTAAGAGGATGCCTTGGTGTGGTGGGAAATGGTATCCCTCACAAAGGATGTTGCTAGTGTTGGGTTTTGTGCCCTAAATAAAACCCATTTCAATATAATCAGATTTACTTATGAATAAAGATCAGAAATAACATTTTATGTTGCATGCTTCACATGATTTATTTCATGATTATATATAATGTATGAATTCTATTTAAGTCCAGAACATATGAATTTGTTAATGATTATAGTGTTGTCAGCACAGTGGAATATAATCTTAATTATATGTTCGAAAGTTGATTCCCTAATTTGTCAGAACACTGGATTTAGACTGACATGGTATGATCAGCGATAGGTATTCTTACACCTTGGAAAAGTGTTATGTCCTTTCTAGGACATTGGCAAAGTTTACCAGTATCGGATGTATGGAGTATACATCGGAAGGGACCGATATTGAACTTTGATTAGATATATTAAATTTTACCGTAATATCTATTCAATTCAATATCACCTGTTGATCCTAGATCAAATGATCTTAATCCTGATATGATTAGGTTCAATCTCAAGAGTGTTATTCGTGTTCTTTGATTTGTTAGTTAAGCCTACTTTTGGGTCAGGGTGATACGTACATTTTGGAAACACGGTAATGCAATTGAGTGGGAGCGCTAACATAAATATGGAATCTATAGCTTCTATCTAGCGAATAGAAAGTAAAGGATGATTTCCTTCGAGCTTAACCAAACGTAAATAAATGGTGGAGTACTCATTTCACTTAGCTAAAATATCATTTATACAGGGTTAAGTGTTTTAAGGATAAAATACATTGTAGGGTGTTACGGTAATTTAATCCCTTTACAGTGTAAATCATCTATATAGAGGATTATTGTTCACATTAGGATTATAACAATGGATAACTAATGACGTGTCTATATCATGGAACATATAGAGCGTTCTATATGACTGAGAGTGCAATTCCAAGTTCTAAGAGTGGATTCAATAAGGAATTAATAAGTTAGGGAATTTCCTTGGTAAATTCGGTTCGACTTATTGGAAGCTCGGTTATATAGACCCATGGTCCCCATACTAGTTGAGACCATACTGCTTGTAAGACTCAGTTAATTGATTTTAATTAATCAATTATAATTCTAAAAGTTAGACTATGTCTACTTTATGAATTTTCAGTAAGCAAGGGCGAAAGTGTAAAGCAAAGAGATTCTAGGTTTATTTATTAATTAAGATACTTCATATGTCTAAATTAATAAATATATTAAATGACAATATCATTTAATAATTATTTTTAAGTTATTAAATAATTAGAATTGGCATTTAAAAGGTTAAATTGGAAAATTAGCATTTTTGAGAAAATGGGAATGAAAAATAACAAAATGGGAAAGCTGCATAGTGAGGCCCAATTTCCTTAAATGGCCCCCCACTATGCAAAGCCTTTTACCATTTTATTTTTCCATTATTTTAATGCCATACAATTCTAACCTAAACCTAGAAGGCATTCTATAAATAGAAAGTGTTGGCTTCAGGAAACTCATGACTTTGCACATTGTTTCTTTCAGAGAAAAGCTATGCCGCCCCTCTCTCTCTTTTCCTCTCTAAACTTTCGAAATTCCCTTGAGTGAATGAATAGTGCCCACACACATCAAGTGGTACCTCAATCATAGTATGTAATGGGGATAATCAACATCAAAGAAGGAGAGAAGGAGATCCAGATTCAGATCTTGATAATCCTCTGCTATAGAAAGGAATCAAGGGCTAGAGATCTGAATGGAAGGAGTCATAATATTCCACTACACCCAATGTAAGGTTTTCTTAAACTCTTATGTGTTTATTTTCATTGTTTTAGAATTCATATTAGGATGTTAATAAAACATACTTGGTAATAAATCTAGATCCTTGTAAAATATTTCCGACAGCTAGAATGACTTGGGAAGAATTACGTGATTTTTTTAATGCCAAGTATTACAATGAAGTGGTCCGCAGTGCAAAGCGGAAGGAGTTTGTGGAATTTGTACAAGGTGAGAATATGTCAGTGACTGAATACACAACCAAGTTTGATCACTTGGCTAAGTTAGCCTTGGGGATTGTACCAACAGACTTCAATAAAAAGGAGAAGTATTTGGCAAGGTTGAATGTAAAGATTAAGCATGATCTGGTTATCACAACAAATGATACCACAACTTATGCTGAAATGGTTGACAAGACTCTTCGAGTTGAAGGGGCAGTCAAGTTCTTACAAGAAACTCGAGAGACTACTGGTGCTGGAGGGACCACTACTCTCCCTAGTTTTGGCCCTGGAAAAGAGAGTGGTGATTCCACTTTTGAGCAAAAGAAGAGAACTTTCCCATCTTTGGGAAGTTCAGGGCAAAGTAAAAGGTTCCGAGGAAATCAGAATAAAGGGGGACGTGAGAATTATTCCTATCTTGAGTGCCCGCGCTGTAAGAAACGTCATACCGGGACTTGTAACTGGAGAGCTTGTTTCCAGTGTGGATCAGTGGGACATCTTAAGAAAGACCGTCCTTAGTTGAAGAAAGAGGAACCTAAGCCTGAAGTTAAGCCTGCACCAGCACGTGTATTTGTTATCACTCAGGCTGATGCTGCCGCCAACCCTTCAGTGGTCACAGGTCAGCTTCTTATCAACGATTTTGTTTTTACTATTTTATTTGATACGGGTGCTACTCGATCTGATGTATCATCGAGAGTTCTTAATCAGCTTGATAGGCCTAGTGATATTTTTGAAATGGGATTGGGAACCCTGTTGCCTAATGGGGAATTAATTATTTCAAGAAAGTAGGTTAGATTAGTGTTAATTAGAATTGAAGACAGAGAATTGAGTGTTGATCTTGTGGAGTTACCATTGGCCGAGTTCGATATTATACTCGGAATGGACTTTTTGTCCAAATACTCTGCTAGTATTGATTGTAAACGAAAAATGGTAACTTTCCAACCGAAAAATGAGGAACCATTTGTCTTTGTTGGTGTAGTTCATGGTTCTCGTGTTCCAAGAATCTCAGTGTTGAAAGCTAGGGATTTATTACGCAGTCGGTGTGTAGGATTCCTAGCGGTTGTAGTTGATTTCAGTAAACCTGAGTTACTTGGACCTGAAGAGGTTAAAGTGGTTAAGGAGTTTCTGGATGTGTTTCCTGAAGAATTACCAGGGTTGCCACCTCAACGTGAGATAGATTTTATTATCGACTTAATACCTGGGGCATAGCCTGTTTCAAAAGCACCTTACCGAATGGCACCTGCAGAACTAAAAGAATTGAAGATACAACTTCAAGGAATGCTCGATTTAGGGTTCACTTGACCAAGTGTGTCACCTTGGGGAGCTCCGGTTCTGTATGTAAAGAAGAAAGATGGAACTCTTCGAATGTGTATTGATTATCGGGAGCTGAACAAGTTAACCATTAAGAACAAATACCCTTTGCCTAAAATTGATGATTTGTTCGATCAACTTCAGGGCAAGACAATATTTTCTAAGATTGACTTGAGGTCTGGATATCATCAGCTGAGAATCCGAGAGGAAGATATTCCGAAGACAGCCTTTCGTACTAGGTACGGGCATTATGAGTTCCTAGTTATGTCATTTGGGTTAACAAATGCTCCAGCAGCCTTTATGGATCTCATGAATAGAGTATTCAAGGATTTTCTCGATAATTTTATAATTGTATTTATTGATGATATTCTTGTGAACTCTCAGTCAGAAGCAAAACACGAACAACATCTTCGTATGGTTCTGCAACGACTCAGAGATCATAAACTCTAAAAAAGTGTGAGTTTTGGCTATCACAAGTATCTTTTCTGGGGTATATTGTTGGAAAAGACGGGATTATGGTAGACCCAAGGAAGATTGAAGTAGTGAAGAATTGGCCTAGAGCAAAAACAGTTACTGAAGTTCGGAGTTTTCTCGGTTTAGCGGGTTATTATCGGTGTTTTGTGGAAGGCTTTTCTAAGATCGCAATGCCGTTATCCGAGTTAACTAGGAAGAACCAACGGTTTATATGGTCAGATAAGTGTGAGGGAAGTTTCCAAGAGCTGAAACAACGACTTATTACAGCTCATGTTTTAGCCTTGCCATCGGATCAAGAGAAGTTTGTGGTGTATTGCGATGCATTAAGGCAGGGTTTGGGTTTTCTGCTAATGCAGGTAGATAAAGTCATAGCTTATGCTTCTCGACAATTGAAAGATTATGAGCAGCGTTACCCAACTCACGACTTAGAACTTGCAGTAGTGGTGTTTGCCTTGAAAATTTGGCGACACTACTTATATGGTGAACGGTGTGAGATCTATACTGACCACAAAAGTCTCAAGTACTTTTTCACTCAAAAGGATCTGAATATGAGACAAAGGAGATGATTAGAGCTAGTGAAGGACTATGACTGTGAAATTCTATATCATCCTGGAAAAGCAAATGTTGTGGCAGATGCCTTAAGCCGAAAAGGACCTGATCAGATATTCAATATGGTAATGATTTCTCCTCAATTAGCCTCTGAGATGTCTAGGGCAAACATTGAATTCGTGATTGAAAAATTACATAATCTGACACTTCAGTCAGACTTGTTGGAAAGAATTAAAGTGGCAAAATTAGAAGACCCTAAACTGTTTAAGATTCGAGAAGATGTTTTAGCAGGCAAATCTAAGGACTTTTCAATCTCTGACAGTGGAATGCTACTGTTCAAAGCACGAGGGTGTGTCCCTGATAACACTGAGCTTAAGAAAGAGATTTTGGATGAAGCTCACACTACCCGTTATTCACTGCACCCAGGAACCACCAAAATGTATCAAGATCTAAAACCCTATTTCTGGTGGTATGGAATGATTACTTCAACCACTATCTCTTCCAGAATGGAAGTGGGAAGACATTGCGATGGATTTGGTGGTTGGTTTGTCGAGAACTATAGGAATGTATGACTCTGTTTGGGTCCTGGTGGATCGCTTTACAAAGTCAGCACATTTCTTGCCTATCAAAGTAACTTATACAATAGATCAGTATGCTGATTTGTATGTAAAGGAGATTGTTCGCCTTCATGGAATACCAAAGTGTATCATTTCAGATAGAGACCCTAAATTTACCTCGAAGTTTTGGGTGAGTTTGCAGAAGGCCATGGGAACTAATTTGAAGTTCAGTACGGCCTTTCATCCTCGAATAGATGGGCAATCTGAGCGAACTATTCAGATACTTGAAGACCTATTACGAGCTTGTGTCATGGATTTTGGAGGGTCATGGATCAAATATTTGCCTATGATGGAGTTCCCCTATAATAATAGCTATCAAAGTGGGGCCCATTATCACACCATGGCCGACCACTTGTTTGACTTTTTTAAATTAATATTTTTATTATTTTAATGCCAAATAATTCCTAACCTAAACCTAGTAGTTGCCTATAAATAGAAAGTGATGGCTCAGTCAAAAACACAAGTTTCAATAACATCTTCTGGCAGAAAATTCTCTCTTCAGAAAAACTGAGCCTTCCCTATTCTCTTCTATTGGCCGAAACCCCTTCTCTCTTTTCCTCTCCTAAATTTCGAACCCTAGTGAACGAGTGAGTGCCCACACACAACAAGCAGTAACTCAATCATAGATTGGAAGACTGTGAAGGATCAAACTCAAGGAGAAGGACATTCGGGCTCAGATCTTGATTATACTCTGCGACAGAAAGGATACAAGGGTTAGAGATCTGAGTGGAAGGAGACATTAATTCCGCTGCATCAATGTAAGGTTTTCTTAACTTTATATTTGTTTATTTTATCGTTTTAGAAAGTTCATATTTAGGGTGTTAAACAACATACTTGTGAGTAGATATAAGATCCTAGTAAAATAAATTTCCAACAACTGGTCTCAGAGCCATGGTAATTGATTTTCTTGCAAGAAATTTGGACTTTAAAACGATTGTTTGTTATTTGGATGGTTTCATGTTGTATTGAGTGTTATATGATGATTGATTGATGTTTGTGAATTTTCGTGAAACATAATTGAATATCTGTTTCTGAAATTATTTTTATTGGATAGTATGGAAAAAATTAAGCAAGTTACTTTTTTACAGAACTCAATTTCGATTTAATTTGAATTAGTTATGATTTTTGGAGATTTAAAAAAAGATAAGGATGCTGACACACACACACACGCGCGCGAAACCGAGTGTATCTCGGTCACAGGCGTGTTCGGATAGTATCCTGTCCGAAGCAACACACACGGGTGTCTGAATACACCCTTCCCCGCTCGCGAAAATCCTGCGTGTTCCCCATTCCGCCGAGGTTTCTCGGCCAACACCCATCTGTGCGCGCGCGGATGTGTATCATATCGTCCGTACAGCTCACAATTTTTTCGTTTTTCTTCATTTTTTCATGCTTTTTCATGGATTTAACTTCCGATTTTTTGTGTAGTTCTGTATTTATACCTTTACTATTCCTAATTCAATTTTAATTATCATAATTAATTTATTTAATATTTTTTTTAATTTAATTAATGATATTAGTGTAATTTGAATTTAAAAATAGTAAATACAGTAGAACCTCTATTTAAGAATACTCTATTCAAGAATAACCTCTAATATGTTATAAAAAAATCAAGTCCCGATTTGGGACAATTATAAATAAGAATAACCTCTAAAATGTAATTAGTTATACATTTTCTAAGTCCGTATTAACAAAGTATACCTCTATATAAGAATAATTACATCTTAATAAAATATATACATGTATTTTGTAAATTTATTTATGTGAAATTAATAATTTTATTTTAAATTATAATACATGTATGAAATTATATTTACTCTAAAATATTTCTATTATGATATAGTATTAATTATTATTTATTGTTATTATTGTTACATTGATATTTTTTTATTATTTATTAATTTTTTTTCCAGTGTAACTCTATTTAGTTATAACCTCCTAATTAGAATATAATTTACTTGGTCCCAAGTGTATTCTTGGATAGAGGTTCTACTGTATCTATATTTTTGCTTAATTATCTATCTTATTTTTAAATTTGATTATATCTTGTCTTATTTTTAAACTTAAGGTCAGATATTAAATTTTTTAAAGTAAACTTTTTTTTTAAAAAATTATTTGACCTTATTTAAATTTAAAATAAGATAGCTATAATCATGAAATTTTAAATAGATGTAAGATATTTTGCTAACTTTTAAATTTTGTTATTTTATTTATTTAAATTAAATTTAAAATCTGAAAAAGATATTTTATTTATCTTTTTTAATTTTTTATTTTATAAAATAACATTTAATTTTTAAAAGTAGTTAGCAAATTTTGAAATGATATAGGTTAGTTGAAACCTAATTTTTCAAAATTGTAGGTTTAATTTTAAATATTTATTTTTAAATAATTTTGAAATTAAATATAATTTTTTTTTATTTTCAAAAAATAAATAATTTTTTTTTTTATTTTTAATTTTTTCCGAAAAATTAAATATTAATCTTATTTATTTATTTAATTATTTTATTTTCGAAATTTATTTATTTAAAATTAAATAAATCCTACTTCCAACTATCCAGCTAACCTTGTTGCAGGAGTATGTGGTTTTAGCTTGTTTGTAAGTTTTCAAAACCTATTATTACTTGATTGCAAATAGCCATGGTTAACTTTTAGCCAGATCTAATGATCTGATGGCTCCCTTGGTCAAGTTAATAATTTGTAACAGGTAAATTTTACAATCTTCTTTCATCTGTGTATGACCTAGCAACATGATAGGACCCATCCAAGTGTGTGCCTGTGTGAGCCTATATGTTTATTTTATTGTATAGATGCATATAGGTGTTGGGTATTATGCCCTAAATAAAACTCATTTCAATATAATCAGATTTACTTATTAATATAGATCAGAAATAACATTTAATGTTGCATGGTTCACATGATTTATTTCATGATTATATGTACATAATGTATAAATTCATCTGAAACCCTTTTCACATACTTGATCCAGTTTATTGTGTTGTCAACACATTGGAAACTAAACATGACTATGTGAATAAAGTTTCCTAGATTTATCAGACACAGGGTTTTACTGATATGATAATCTACAACAGAGTTTACTTGCATTTGGAGAAATGCTATGTTCTTTCCAGAGCATTGGTTAAAGTAAGGCTCAGGTTGGATGCATGAAGTATGCATCGGAAGGGACCGATATTGAACTTTGACTTATATTTATTAAACTTACCGTAATATCTATTCAAGTCAATATCGCCTAGTTGATCCTAGATCAAATGATCTTAATCTTGTTATGATTAGGCTCAATCTCAGGAGGCTATTCGTGTTCTTTGATTTGTTAGTTAAGCCTACTTTTAGGTCAGGGTGATACGTACATTTTGGGAACACGGTAGTGCAATTGAGTGGGAGCGCTAACATAAACATGGAATCTGTAGCTTCTATCCGGCGAATAGTAAGCAAAGGATGATATCCTTCGAGCTTGACCAAAGGAAAATAAATGGTGGAGATCTCATTTCACATAAGCTGAAATATCATTTATACGGGGTTAAGTGTTTTAAGGATTAAATACATTGTAGGGTGTAACGGTAATCTAATCCCTTTACAGTGTAGATCATTCATATAGAGGATCATTTATTAAATTAGGATTATAACAATGGAGAACTAATGATGTGTCTATATGGTGGAACATATAGAGCATTCTATATACTGAGAGTGCAATTCTATGTTCTATGCGTGGATTCAACGAAGAATTAATAAGTTAGTGAATTTTAGTAATAAATTCTTGATCTACTTATTGGAAGCTCGGTTATATAGACCCATGGTCCCCTCACTAGTTGAAATAATATTACTTGTAAGACTCATATAATTGGTTTTGATTAATCAATTATAATTCTCAATTTAGACTATGTCTTTTTGTGAATTTTTTCACTAAGTAAGGGCGAAATTGTAAAGAAAGAGTTTTAGGGGCATATTTGTTAATTATGATACTTTGTATGGTTCAATTAATAAATATGATAAATGACAATATTATTTAATAATTATTTATAGTTCTTAAATAGTTAGAATTGGCATTTAAATGGTTGAATTAGAAAATTAGCGTTTTTGAAAAAATCAGATGCAGAAAAGATAAAACTGCAAAATTGCAAAAAGCAAGGCCCAAATCCAACAAGCCATGGCCGGCCACTTTTGTAGGCATTTTAAACTGATATTTTCATTTTTTTAATGCCAAATAATTCAAACCTAACCCTAGTGGAATGCTATAAATATATAGTGAAGGCTTCAGGAATTTAAGACTTTTCTTCTCACTTTTCATTCAGAAACAATTGAGCCTCTCTCTCTCCCTATCTTTGGCCGACCCCACTCTCTCTCTCTTCTTCTTTGAATTTCGAAATTCTTAGTGTTAGAGTAGTGCCCACACACAGCAAGTGATACCTCAATCATAGTGAGGAAGATCGTGAAGAAAGACTTTCAGCAAGAAGGAGTTTCAGTACTAAAGATTCAGAGAAAGAAATCCAGGTTCAGATATTGATAATGCTCTGCTACAGAAAGGAATCAATGGCTACATATCTGAACGGAAGGAGTCATTATATTCCGCTGCACCCAATGTAAGGTTCACTAAACTTTATATGTGTTTATTTCATCGTTTTAGAAAGTTCATATTTAGGGTGTTAATCAACATACTTGTGAGTATATCTAAGATCCATGTAAAATAATGTCCAACAACTGGCCTCAGAGCCATGGTAATTGATTTGCTTGCAAGAAATTTGGACTTTAAAATGATTGTTTGATGTTTTGGATGGTATCATGTTGTATTGAGTGTTATTTGATGATTGATTGATGTTTGTGAATTTTCGTGAACAATAATTGAATATCTGTTTCTGGAATTATTTTTATTGGATATTATGGAAAAAATTAAGCAAGTTACTTTTTTTACAGAACTCAATTTCGATTTAATTTGAATTAGTTATGATTTTTTGAAGTTTCGAAAATATCGGGGTGGTGTTGATGTACGACGGGCTCACGCGGAAATCATGCAGCCTCCCTTTGCGTCTGGTTTCCTCGCCCATGCAGCCCCTTGCGCGCCCATGGACAGTATGTAATGCATACTGTCCGTACAACTCGCATTTTTTTTTCGTTTTTCTTCGTTTTTTCATGCTATTTCATGGATTTAACTTCCAATTTTTTGTGTTGTTCTGTATTTATACATTTACTATTCCTAATTCAATTCTAATTATCATAATTAAATTAATTAATATTTTTTAAATTTAATTCATGATATTAGTGTAATTTGAATTTGAAAAATAGTAAATATCTATCTTTTTTGCTTAATTATCTATTTTATTTTTAAATTTGATTATATCTTATCTTATTTTTAAATTTAAATTTAAGTTCAGATATTAAATTTTTTAAATTAATTTTTTTTTTTAAAAATAATTTGACCTTATTTAAATTTAAAATAAGATAACTATAATCATGTCATTTTAAATAGATGTAAGATATTTTGCTAACTTTTAAATTTTGTTATTTTATTTATTTAAATTACATTTAAAATCTGAAAAAGATATTTATTTATCTTTTTTAATTTTTTATTTAATTTTTATTTATAAAATAACATTAAATTTTTAAAAGTAGTTAGCAAATTTTGAAATGATATTTAGGTTGGTTGAAACCTAATTTTTCAAAATTGTAGGTTTAATTTTAAAATATTTTTTTTTATTAATTTCGAAATTTTTTAAATTTTATTTTATTTTATTATTTTCGAAAATAAATTTTTTTTATTTAATTAATTTTTCAAAATTATGTATTTAAAATTAAATAAATCCTACATCCAACTATCCAGCTAACCTTGCTGCAGGAGTATGTGTTTTAGCTTGTTTGTAAGTTTTTAAAACTTATTATTATTTGATTGCAAATAGCCATGATTAACTTTTTGCCAGATCTAATGATCTGATGGCTCCCTTGGTCAAGTAAATAATTTGTAACAGGTATATTTACAATCTTCTTTCATCTGTGTATGACCTAGCAACATGATAGGACCCATCCAAAGTGTGATTATGTGAGCCTATGTATTTAATTTCATTATAGATGCATATAGGTTGTTGTTGCTAAATAAAATGTAATAGTTCTTGATAGATTTTATTTAGGCCCATTTAGTTTTTCGGCCTATTCAATTAATAACAGTTGTTCATTTTAAGGTTAAATTCCTCTCTTTTGGGCCTTGTGTGAGAGTTGGGAGCCATAGTAGTGGGTACGACATACTGAACCCAGCACCCCCTCACATGAACCACCCCAATTGTGAAGGCCCATTTGCCTGATTTGAATAACTGTACTAGGTTAATTAAACTAGTTTAACCTAATAAAATTGATTAGCAACATAATTAATTTCATTTATTTTGAAATTAATTTAAGAAAATTATAGTTTTAAGAATTTTTTATTCTAACCTAAACTATATGTATTTTCTTGTATTTAATTAAATATAGAATTATAACCATCTAGATTCTTTCTGAGGCTTAATTTAAATTTTTCATTAAATATTCCTATTTAAGTTGATATTTAGTTATCTACAAATAACCAACTTAAATCTAAATAACTTTTGGATTTAAAATTTCAAAAATTAAGTTGAGGAATTTTAGGCATTGGTTATTAAGATTCTTTAGATATTTTTTAAGTTAATATCTTTTCGAATATTAACTTAAAATGGAATATTTTTAAATTAAGTGGTTACAACATAATTTTTGATATTTAATTAAATTTAAATTTGGAAAATATTTAAGTTCTGGATTTTTTCTAATATTTCTTAAATTAGATATTTTTTCAAATTTTGTGGAAAAGATATTTGGTCAAATAAGATATTTTCTATATAGTTATTTCTAGACTACTTATTATTTCTAATATTAAATAGGAAAATATTATACATTGTGAAAATAATTATTTAAATAATTAATTTTGGTACAATTTATTTTAAGTATATTTTTCCTAGTATTAAACTAGAGATTAATAATTAAGCCTTCTCTACACTTAATTATTTATTTCTTGAATTTAATACATTTAATTAATTTAAAAATTAAATATCTAAGTTAATTTTCATCATGATACTTAAATATTTCTTTTTCATGACACTTAATTAAATAGAAAATTATTTTTAGTTGAAATTTATTTTTTCAACTAAATTTAAATAATTTTCAAAATATATTTTTTCTTTATTTTATTAATCAAATTTCGAAATTGCATTTCTTAAATGTTGGAATTTCGAATTTTATTTGAAAAATAGATTAAAGTTGTAAATTATTTATTTTAATTTTGGATCAACTTAAATCAATGATTTTTTCATTTATTGATTAATTTAAAATAAATTGAATTAAAGTATATTATTAGAAATTGAATTAATTAGTCAAATGAAAATCTAGATAGATATTATCTGTTTTTGATTGAAGTATTTTTCTAGTGTATTTAATTAAATAGAAAATTAATATTTAAGTTGATTTTCATCATCATACTTAAATATTTGAAATTTTTCTTATATATATTTAATTAAATAGGAGAATTATATTTTTTGTTGTAAATTAATTTTATTAATTAATTTTGGGCCAACATTAAATTGGAATAATTTTTTCAGGATTTATATTTTATTTTAACATGCATTTTCGAAAATTGTATTCTTAAATACTTTAATCTTTCGAAATGCAAAATATATTTATAGAAAATTAAATTTGAGTTGTAAATTAATTTAAATTAATTTTTTAACAACTTAAATTCAATATTTTTCTAAATATTTATTGGAAATTATTACTAAGATGGAAATAATTCATTTTATTTTCATATCCATCTAAGTAAAATTTATAAATATTAAATTAAAATTTATATTTAGAATTTTTCATTCTAAATTGGAAATTTTAATTAGATAAATATATATTTAAAATAAATAGATTAAATAAACAGATTCAAAGAAAATACAACTCTCTTTAAATAATGAGCTTTATTATTAAGATATTCGATCTCCATTGTTGGTTTTACATCGCGTTTGTTTTAGTAAGTAATTCTCCCTAATGGAGGAACGTTCATTAGCAATTTCGCACCGTTTAATCTCGAAAGATAAGTAGTTTGTAAGTGTTTTATATGGTATGGATCACCCTAATGGTGGCGACCATATTTGACTTGCAAATTGCGAAACAATGGTGGAAGCTCATAAGATAGAATTGCCTTGACTCTCGCCTAAATGGGACAACGCTGAATTCCAATCTTGATCGAATAAAAGGTTGCTAGAATGTTTAACATTTTAGATGAGCTGACAACTCTATTCAATGGATGGTAGCTTTGACTCTCGCCTAAACGGGACACTGATATCAGTTTGTTGAAAACCTTGGAAATTATTTAGGATTGTATGTTTTAGTATTTTCACTTGTCATTCCTACTTGCTATATGTTTAATAATTTCTAAATTGTGTATGAATTTATATTGAACCATGTTATTTTCTGTTATTAAGTTTTAGTTTAATTTCGAATCTTCATTGTTGGTCTAACATGGTTTGTTTATCTAATGAGATAAATCCCTAGTGGATTTTCACCATTAGACATACATAATAGTGTTAGATCTCGAAAGATAAATGTTATAGTGAGATTTCTCTCACCTAGAAACTCGAGACAAGACTCCCATTTAAAGGACACGTATTTTCAGATTCCCAATGGAAGCTAAAATGTCCATAAGGGGCTCCTCAAAATTTGATCCTCGCTAGGATAGAGCCAACGAGGTCTTGCGAGTACGACCAAAGTCGGATCGCGTAATTCGCGAGGAGAGAATTGATCCAACTCGCATATGTCGGGACATATGCGAGTATCCTCCCTATACTTCTGCGAAAGCATAGAGATCAACTCTCTATGGTGCGATCTGGTCCCAACGACCCAATAGCCTTGATAAACCACTATAGGCTCGCATGTCTAGGTTCTATCAGCTCGATATGCGAGGTCTACAAGAGGCGATTGTTTAAGGACTCGGACAGTCCAAACGTAATAATAACCTTGCGAGCTCAACAAACGGAACATGAACAGTCAACTCGCAGATGCGAAAGACGCATACGTTGATGGACTTAGTAATTGTCACTCATTTATTAATGTTAACGTTGTTTGGGTTTAATTATTGCAATTCAATATGTAAATAATGGATTAACCATGAATGTGATCCTTATGGAACCGATTGGACACCTACTTTGTATATAAAGGGGTGATCCACCATGAAAATGGGGCTACGAATCCTTTGCTACAGTGGACTAAGCAGATCACAATCTGACTGAACCACTATAATTCTTTGTCTTATTGATATTTCCAGCTTTGTTGATTGTTCTTGCATTCCCAGTCGAGTACTCGCAATTCTAGGTCGAATACTCGCACTTGTCACTTCTCTGAAAATTCTCTTTTTATATTAATTAAATAATACATTTTGGTGTTGCGAAATTCACTCGACAACATTTGGCGCCGTCTGTGGGAATCGACTAAAGACTTCATTCACTTCAAAGAACACTATTCATCATGGCTGGAAATCACGCTAACGGAGCTAACAACGGGTCCATCAATATTGGAATGATGAGTGTACCACTGTCTGGAGCTGGAGTGCCACCTGTGGACGTCAGCAACGGCGGAGTACGGAGGAGCAATATCAGACCTCTCAACCTATTCCCAGAAACGACTGGCCCTCAAGTCGGGGACACGTCCACGCCACCAGCAACCATGCATTTTCCCCCCGTCACTCCGGCGGTGGTATCCGAGGGAATGATCCAACTCACCACTGATCAGTATGCTGCAATTCAGGATCAACTGTGGGCACTACAAGCCGAAGTAGATGGACAGAGTCGAGCTCGACGCCCTCCTCGAGTTCCCGCCATTCGCGACGATAACCCACAGGTAACAACTTCTAGATGTCATACTAACCGTGTACGCAGGGAACGAAGAACTAACCCTGAAGCTCTGGACCTGAACCATCCGATGTCAAGAGATCAATCCACAAGGTTTCCAAACCAGAGCGCACAAATTGACGAAGATCCTGAGCGCCGTAATCCTCGCAGTCGACCATCGAGAGACAACGACGCAGAGTCAGCCTCTTCGTCATTGCATGGACGCACTCCGAGCAGGTATACAAGGTCCGGCTCTGTACAGACACAACAGGGAGGACGTTATCAAGTACACCGAGGTGATCTACGTGATCATCTCAACACAGTTTTCAGGGCACGCTCCCGCGGCCCACGTAATACCAAGGCACTCCGTGATCCCCAGGCGGGCGATCAGGGTGTCAACGTAGATAATAACCCGCCTATCGCGCCAATCGCGACCACTAGGATCAATATCCCAGCAAACCTTGCCGCAGTAGTTGCGAGCCCCGCAGTCGCAGCGACCCCAACCCCTGCGACAGGAGGAATCGACCAAAGCATGCTTCTACAAGCTTTAAAGATGCTCGAGCAGCAGCGTAAGCCTATATATAAGTTGCATGGCACCTCGCTTTTTATCGCAGAGGTGCGGCAGGCTCAACTTCCTAAAGGGTTTCGTCTATCCGAATCCCTCAAGTATAAAGGTACTTCTAACCCGATAGACTATTTAGAAAAATTTAATACTATAATGGAAGTAGACTAGGTACCACAACTCGCGAAGTGCCGCATTCTTGCGGCAACACTCGAGGAAAATGCTCATGATTGGTTCACCCAATTACCTGAGGCATCAATATCGACGTGGGAAACCTTTGTCGACCTATTCCTCACGCATTTCCAGGCCACAATGACGTATAGACCACCCTATACGACTTTGGCCAACATCAAACAAGAACCTGGTGAGTCTTTACAAGACTATTTCAAACGTTTTAACGCAGAAGTAACAAAGGTCGAGAAGGCCCCCGAGTCTTCGCTTGTTTGTATGTTGATAACAGGTATCTTGCCGAGGACCAACTTTTGGAAGGAATTACAAGCTCGAAGGCCCGAGTCCTTGGTAGAGTTCTTCGCCATGGCCGAACCTCACAAAAGAATTGAGAACTCTCTAGCGGAGTTAGAGAAGGGGAAGGACAAACGCCGGTCACCCATACCGCGGTCACGATCTCACAGTCCGCGAGGGAAGAACTCCAGGGGCCGAAGCCCATGAAGACGCAGCCCAAGAAGACAGCGAAGTCCGAAGCTGGCTAAGTCTCCTCCAAAGAAGGAGTCCTCGCCAAAAAGGAAGGGAGGACCTCGCTTCGTCAATTATACTGAACTCGCAGTCCCTCGAGACCATATCTATGCGATTGAAGAAAGGAACGGAGTCTTCAAGAAGCCGCCCCCCATCAGGGGGAATCGCGACCGGAGGGATCCTAAAAAATTCTGTAAGTACCACAAGGACATTGGTCACACTACTCTAGAATGCTGGGTCTTGCAGGATGAAATAGAGGAGCTGATCCGGAGAGGGAAATTCGACAAGTATAAAAGGAGCGAGGAAAGTCATCCCCAAGCGGATGACAAAGGAGAAAAGCAGAACGCGAGTGGCTCCAAAACACCTCGCAATATCCTGACTATAATCGGAGGACCACACATCGCAGGCGACTCTCGCAAATCACAAGAACGGTATGCCAGAGAAGCCAAGGAGAAGCCGCTTACGAATGTGAATAATCTTGGTGAACGGCCCGAGAAGCTCTTTAAGAAAGAATGCGACGACATCATCTTTATGGAGAGCGATGCGAGATGGGTCCACCACCCACATTCTGATGCACTGGTAATAGTCGCCAATATTGGTGGGGACAATGTCCATCGTATACTGGTTGACAATGGGAGTTCAGTGAATCTACTGAATTTCCAAGCCTTCAAGCAAATGGGGTTGCAAGAGAAGGATTTGCGACCTATGACATCAAGCATTTATGGCTTTTCGGGTGATGTCATAGCAATTAAAGGAGTGATTAAGCTCCCAATCACTTTGGGAACAGCCCCAGTAACAGCCAAGTCAATGGCCGACTTCGCAGTAATCGACCAATACTCAGCGTATAACGCTGTAATTGGTCGACCAATCCTGAAGGAGATGAAGATCATAACCTCTATCTATCATCTGACGATGAAGTTCCCTACTCCCGCTCGAGTAGGTTCGGTGCGGGGAGTCCAATCCGACTCACGAGAATGTTATAACGCAACCGTTAAACTCGCAGAAAAAAGGACGGTAAATGTTATCTACCTTTTGGAAGCACCACCTCCTCGCCAGGAGATCCTCAGGATCGAGGAGGTGCCGCACATAGACGAACCAGACTTGGATCCAAGAATCCTCGATCACACCGCCGTAGCCCAAGCCGCGGAAGACACAATCGAGGTACCTATAGATCCTGTAGATAATAACAATGTTTTAAAAATTGGTTCTAAATTAAATTTACAGCTGCGAGAACAATTAACGACCTTTTTAAAGAAAAATCTTGATGTCTTTGCCTGGAAACATTCAGATATGGTCGGGATATCTCCGCAAGTCATGTGTCATCGCTTGAACATTGACCCCGAAGTGCGAGGTGTCCTACAAAAGCGTCGCAAAATGGACCCCGCGAGGTACCAAGCGCTGAAAGAAGAAGTCGACCGCCTCCTTGCCTGCGGCTTTATACGGGAGTCATTTTACCCCAACTGGTTAGCAAACCCCGTACTTGTGCCGAAGCCTAATGGCTCATGGCGCACATGCGTTGACTTTATAGATCTAAACAAAGCCTGTCCCAAAGACAGCTTTCCTCTCCCTAGCATTGACCAGCTTGTCGATGCCACTGCAGGTCACGAACTTTTGAGCTTCATGGATGCATACTCGGGATACAATCAAATCCCGATGTATGAACCAGACCAAGAGCATACCTCGTTCATTACTGATCGAGGATTATACTGTTACAAAGTAATGCCTTTTGGTTTAATAAACGCAGGTGCAACTTGTCAAAGGCTAGTGAATATGATGTTCGCAGATCTCATTGGAAAGACAATGGAAGTATATGTTGACGATATGCTCGTAAAATCACAACATGCGAAGGATCATATTACCCACTTGCAGGCCATGTTCGACATACTGCGACGATACAAGATGCGTCTAAATCCGTTAAAATGTGTCTTTGGGGTGGGCTCTGGGAAATTCCTTGGTTTTATGGTTAATCAGCGAGGAATAGAAGCCAACCCTACGAAGATCAGGGCATTGGTGGAAATGCCATCACCGACCAAGCCAAAGGAGGTTCAAAGCCTCACAGGTAAAGTCGCAGCTTTAAACCGCTTTATATCCAGATCTTCTGATAAGTGCAAGGAGTTTTTTCAGATTTTGAAAGGCAACAAAAGGTTTCATTGGAACGAAAAATGCGAGCAAGCCTTTCAAGCTTTAAAAACGCATTTGGGGCAACCTCCGATCTTATCGAAGCCATTGTCCGGAGAAGTTCTGTCCATCTATTTGGCAGTCTCAGAATATGCGATTAGTTCAGTACTAATACGCGAAGACCAAGGACGCCAATACCCGGTGTATTACGTCAGTAAGCGATTACTGGATGCCGAGACGCGTTATCCCCAAATGGAGAAATTGGCTTTCGCCTTGATAATATCCTCAAGAAAATTGCGACCCTACTTTCAGGCTGACAGCATTGAAGTTTTGACAAACTTCCCCTTAAGATAAGTTTTAGCGAAACGAGAAGCATCGGGGAGATTGTTAAAATGGGCGATGGAGTTGAGTCAGTTCGACATCAAGTATAAACCGAGAACTGCGATCAAGGGGCAAGCCTTGGCAGATTTTATACTTGAATTCCCCAGCACCGAGGTGGCAGTCGTAGAGGACAGAAGTGACATTGCTATAGCTGGCAAAGAAACATGGACATTGTACGTCAATGGAGCCTCAAATAACGAAGGTTCAGGCAGTGGGATCTTGTTAATCAGTCCCGATAATTTCAAGGTACACGCTGCTTCACGTTTTGAATTTTCTGCGTCTAACAATGAAGCCGAGTATGAGGCTTTAATCGCAGGATTGAAACTTGCCCTTGAGATGAAAGTCGAGTATCTTCAGGCTTTTAGCGATTCCCAAATCGTGGTATGCCAGGTGAATGGAGAATACCTAGCAAGAGGCGGAAGATTGGTTAAATACTTAGCCATCGTTCGCGAAATAATGCAGAAGTTCAAAAATGTAGTTGTATCTCAAGTACCGCGTGCTCAAAATGCCCACGCAGACGCATTGGCCCGTTTGGCCTCAACTAGAGAAGCCGAATTGCTCGATGTGATTCCAGTAGACGTACTGGCTCACCCAACCATAAATCGAGAAGCAATCATGGAGATAGATGATGTTCAGGAGATTACCTGGATGACTCCTATCCTCGCATATCTTGAGAAGGGGCTCTTACCCGATGATAAAGTAGAGGCGAGAAAATTGCGACAGCGAGCAGCCCGTTATGTAATATATGACCAAAGGTTGTATCGCAGAAGTTTTAGTCAACCGCTTCTCAAATGTATCAGTGGAGAGGACTGTGGTTACATACTTCGTGAAGTACACGAGGGGATTTTTGGCAATCATACTGGAGGTAATTCCCTTGCTTTAAAAATTATGCGGCAAGGGTATTACTGGCCAACATTGCGACAAGATGCTCTCGCGTTTGTAAAGAGGTGTGATAGATGTCAACGAATAGCCACTTACACCCACCAGCCTCCGAGTAACCTCCATTCTATCACAAGTCCATGGCCCTTTGCAATATGGGGAATCGATTTAATCGGCGAGTTACCCAAAGGAAAAGGCGGAGTCAAATATGCTGTAGTCGCAGTTGATTACTTCACAAAGTGGGCCGAAGCCAAAGCACTCGCAACCATCACAGCAACGAAATTGCACGAGTTTATCTATACCTCCATCATTTGTCGTTTTGGCATTCCGCATAAACTCATTTCAGACAATGGAAAACAGTTTGACTGTAAAGAGATGCGACAGCTATGCGACGATTTGGGGATTAAAAAGGCTTTTTCCGCAGTTGCTTACCCACAGAGTAACGGACAAACTGAAGCCATTAATAAAATAATCAAACACACCATAAAAGGGAAACTAGAAGATCGCAAAGGAGCTTGGCCGGACGAGTTATCGCAAGTCCTATGGTCTTATAATACGACCCCTCGATCTACAACTGGCGAAACACCCTTCTCACTTTCTTACGGGTGCGAGGCCATGTTGCCAGTTGAAGTCGGGGCAGGTTCCCTACGAAGGGATATTTTCAACATCACGCAGAACAACGAGAATCAGCTATTCTGCCTTGATCTTTTGGAGGAAAAGCGTGACAAAGCGCACCTAAAAAATGCGGCTTACCAACAGCGAACTGCAAGATACTTTAACTCCAAAGTGAAAGTAAAAGCCCTGCGAGCAGGAGACTTGGTCCTTAGAAGAGTAATGCCAAACACCAAAAACCCGTCGCATGGGGTCTTTGGGGATAATTGGGAAGGACCATACCTCATCGCAGACAAAATTGGTGATGCAACGTATCGACTCGCAACACTCGATGGAACTGCGATTCCACGAGCATGGAATAGCGAGAGCTTGAAATTTTATTATCACTAGTACTCGCATTATTCGATTATGTTCACTCTTGTACTTATACTTAGATATTTTTCATTCAAAAGGGAAAAATCCTAAGTATAGGGGGGTATATATGCCCGAATGTACTATTGAGTATATGAATGAATTTAATGTACTATTGAGTATATGAATGAAATTACTTGTTAAATTTCCAAAAATTTTATCAGCTTTGTAAATATTCCTACTTATTACACCAAGCTGTAATTGAAGTCGCAAATATATGTATAAAACGCGAGTACCCATGTACTACGTAAATGTTAAAGGATAGTTATCCCCGCGAGGATATAAATTTGTCCAAAATAAAAAGAAATTTGTCCAAGTACAAAAGCGCGAGTACCCTTGTACCGCATATTTAAAAAAAAAAAGAGAATTAAAATTAAAAAACAACATAATAACTAAGCATCTGGAGCAGCAGGAGTAGTCTCATCCGGAGCAGTCTCCTCCGCGACTTTGCTAATAACCTCGTTCTCGACTTCTTCAGCTTGAGCACCCTCGACCTCATCAAGAAGGTTCCCTCCCCCACCTTGGGTCTGAGTAGGCGACATGGCACGAAAAGCCTCAGCCATCTCAGCGGCTTCTGTTCCGAGAAGAAAAAAGTCGAAATCTGGAACTTTGGAAAGAGTGGTATAGATATAATCAGACACTGCCTGATCATACTGCTTCTTCCCATTCTCTTTCTCAGTCTCCAAATCGCGGGCCATCTCCATGATCGTTGCCTGCGATTTCTTGACCTCAAGCTCCGCCTGCTCCTTCGCCTTGCTAAGTTCTTCGAGCTCCTTCTCCTTGGCCTTGCTGAGTTCCTCGAGCTCCTTCTCCCTCCTCGCCACTTCTTGCTTCAGCTTTTTTATGTTCTCCTGAAACTGAGCATTTTGCCTCTTCAGCGAGTCGGCTTCTTTCGAAGGAGTAGCAGCAGCTTTTATGAACAGAGTCATCGACTGCGCGGCCAGCTCAACAGAGCGCGTAACAAGATCCTCATAAGGAATCTCAGCCAGGAACTTCTCTTGCATGGCTAGGAAGTCGCGAGCTCGAACAGGGGGATCAATTACGACTTTCTTCCCCTTGTCCTGTGTGGTCTTGGCCAGCTTCTTGGAAGAGTCTGCGGCAAGTGTAGCCATCGCATCGCTCTTCCTCTTTTGGGCGACAACCGGCGAAGTCGTCGTTGTTCCACCCTTCGGTTTGATCTTCAGGACAGGGGCAGACTTCAGAAAAGTCATATCTGCGAAGATAAATGAAAGATAAGTATAAGTCAAACCCTACCTATCAGTTTATAACAAGAGATGAATTACCTGAAATTTGTCGAGGAGTTTGCTTAGAAAGGTGTTTGTCTATTCGCTCTTGTTGCCTCTCGGATGGTTCTTTGTATACCGGCTCCCTTTGAAGACTTGCGTTCTCAGGAATCAGCTGATGTTCTCGCAACTTCGCAGTTGTACACAGTAATCGCCAGTCGCGATCTTGTACTGGAAGGCTCCCAAGGATTTCAGCTGTCTCTCTGCTAGTCGCGTCAAGGGTCGGTCGAACTGGTCTATCTGCGATAACAACAAAGAGCGAGTAAGCAAAAGATCTCAAAAATAATGCAGAAAATGTGTAAGTTAAAAAATATGTGACATACTAGGTCTGCGATTAAAGTCAGTCCTAATCCCAGGGACTTTAAAGACATAAAACCACTTCGATTTCCAATCCCCAATGTTCGACACCATTCCTTCAATTTCGTTGATTTCAGAAGTCGCCCATTTGCTAAAGCAGTAGAAGCCATTATGAAGACCTACCCTTTTTATGTCGTAGAAATAGCTGAACTCTTCTACTTAGGGAGCCCTATGGACATACTCCATGTACATCGCATAGAAGGCTAGGGCAGTGCGGTAGCTGTTTGGATTTAGCTGAAAAGGCGATACATCATATCGCCTGAGAATAGCTGCGATGAAGGGGTGAAAGGGGACCGATACCCCACACCGAAGGATGGGTATTGAGACTACCACATCCTCTGTAGGAATGATCGCAGGGTTAGTAAACGGAAGATGCGCTCTCTGAGATGGCTTAGGTCGCTGAAACGCGAGTCGCAGCAAATTTAACCTCACAAAGGTGGTGAAGTCTGATTTGGAAACTCTCGAGATTAAATCCTCACACGCGAAGGGCTCATTCAGCTGGGAATCGTCGACCGAATCTGTCCCACTCCCTTCCGCCTCCTCCTCTTCCTCACCTGACTCGCGAACTGGAGTCATCCATTCATCGTCCATCTCCTCGACCTCGATGTCAGGAGCATGCCTTGAGTGTATAAGATAGTCGCGTGCCGACACCGTAGACTCGCTGTCTCGAATATCGATGGTCCCAGGTTCTGCGAGTTCTTGCACCATCTTTTCGATGTCCACAGAAGACATCGGACCTAGCTCTATTGGAGCGGCCTCCTCTTCGGAAAGCGAAGTGGGGAGAAAACTGTCCTCCTCCTGGTCAGCTTCACCGTCGAATGCACGGCCTCCGGAGCCGAGCTGTTGGCTATCCGACAAATCGCTCATCTGAAAGATAGAAGATCTTTTCAGCGTGATGGATGTGTGAAAAGCAAAGTAAGTGATCTCACCCGCATTAGATTATAAAGTCGCACTCGATAGAATGGTCAGCCTCCTTGCGAATACTGACCATCCCCTCAATATGCGAGAAGAGATAAAACTTTCTTGGGCGAGTAATTCACGCATCCTGGGCCAAGCGGTATACCTCCAGAAACGGCTGGGAGTTTCCCAGTGACTCAAGGGGTATGCGTTTTCGAGCATAACCCTGAAGTTACTGGGAGACCCCCACCGTTCCGAGACTACCTAACAGCCAAAGAGTACGATCATTTGAGTGTCATCGCATATTGCAAATGGCTGGGTGTACCTCAGTATCTCAAGGGTCATATAATCGCATATATGACCATTAGAATACTGAGATACACCCACCATTTGGAACGGCGATTGATACCCTTGCAACTCGGCCCGCGACAAAAAAAAAAAATCCTAAAAGATCTAGCTAACAGTCAAATGAAAGTAAATCTTGGCAATCCGCGAGTATTCAAGTTGTTCATCTGAATACCAGCGAATATTCAAGTTGTTCATCCGAATATCCGCGAGTATTCAAGACGTAAAACAATGCCTATGTATTGTGTGCGGTTATGTCAGTTTACAGGTCATATTCTATGAATTTACCCAGGTTTCTTACCTAAAACACATATCCTCATAAGCACATACAAGCATACATTCCTAAAAAGCCTCTAAAATACCTGAACCCAGAAAGTAAAGCATTTTTTTTTCTCCAAACAGAAAACGAAAATGCAATGACTTGAAAACTAACCTTTAGTTCTGATTTCTGCGATTGCTCTCGATCACTTCTGAGATTGAGAATATTGTAGAAAGAGTGGTAGAAAATCTGGAAATGGCTTTTTGAAGTCTCTTTAATGGAGGGAAGGAGGAAGTTAAGAGCAAGAGGGAAAAATGGAAGTTTTGATTCGTATTAAAGGGTTTAAATACCCGTATCCCTTATTAATTGGGATTACGACACGTGGCAACCAGAATGCTTAAGGTCGCCCAATCTAACGGCCAACGATGGCCACGCCTACACAAAAACCGAGGAGTTTTGTGACGTGGCACCATAAATTCAATAAAAAGTAATAATTACAGCCGTCATTTTTCGAAACCCTCGACGGGACAACCAAAAGGTCACCAACTCGTGACAACCTTTCACCTGTCTCTCGAGTAATAGTTTCCCTCAGTGACCGCTCTTGTCACGTCGCGAAACTAGGGGCATGTGTTATAGTGAGATTTCTCTCACCTAGAAACTCGAGACAAGACTCCCATTTAAACGACACGTATATTCAGATTCCCAATGGAAGCTGAAATGTCCATAAGGGACTCCTCGAAATTTGATCCTCGCTAGGATAGAGCCAACGAGGTCTTGCGAGTACGACCAAAGTCGGATCGCGTAATTTGCGAGGAGAGAATGGATCCAACTCGCATATGTCGGGACATATGCGAGTATCCTCCCTATACTTCTGCGAAAGCATAGAGATCAACTCTCTATGGTGCGATCTGGTCCCAACGACCCAATAGCCTTGATAAACCGCTATAGGCTTGCATGTCTAGGTTTTATCAGCTCAATATGCGAGGTCTACAAGTGGCGATTGTTTAAGGACTCGGACAGTCCAAACGTAATAATAACCTTGCGAGCTCAAAAAACGGAACATGAACAGTCAACTCGCAGATGCGGAAGACGCATACGTTGATGGACTTAGTAACTGTCACTCATTTATTAATGTTAACGTTGTTTGGGTTTAATTATTGCAATTCAATATGTAAATAATGGATTGACCATGAATGTGATCCTTATGTAACCGATTGGACACCTACTTTGTATATAAAGGGGTGATCCACCATGAAAATGGGGCTACGAATCCTTTGCTACAGTGGACTAAGCAGATCACAATCTGACTGAACCACTATAATTCTTTGTCTTATTGATATTTCCAGCTTTGTTGATTGTTCTTGCATTCCCAGTCGAGTACTTGCCATTCTAGGTCGAATACTCGCACTTGTCACTTCTCTGAAAATTCTCTTTTTATATTAATTAAATAATACATTTTGGTGTTGCGAAATTCACTCGACAACAATAAATATTGTATATGCAACGTCTAGCTGTTCATCAATTGATGACACCTTAGACTAGTATTTTTACAATATGAAACTAGAATATTACATAATAAGATTACTTTGACTCTCATTAATCGAAGCATCTTTGGATTCTTATTTATAAACGAAATTATCCTAATTCCTCTTAGCTTATTCATTTCGAATTAGCTCAATAACATATCATTGGATGAATGGTCTATATATCATTTAATGTCATTCTATATTTTCTCTTAAGAAATTAAATGACGCATATGATTATAATCCCGAAATTCTATTCCCAATTGATATAAATCCTCAATCTTAGAAATCTCCTACTTGTATGGGCAAATCAGACTTAGAGTTAAATTAGTAGTGGTGGTCCAAGAAAGAATTACTCATTATATTTGGTATAAATTTAAGTCTTTGACTTTAATTTTAGATTCCAAACAGAAATTTTCTTATATTTCTAATTCCAGGATACAATACAGTTACACTTTCACGTGTTTAATATCCATCTTCTATTAATGGATTCAAACTGTATGGAATATGAGTTTAGTATTCTGTGACCAGAATCCACTTGCAGTATTCTAAGAACTCTTTGATGTAACTAAACCTAAGTCATCAAAAGACACTACCACATTTTTTTTAATCTATGGCATTTGTATCTTGTTCATAGTGGATTTGACAAGATCAATCTCTGCAAAGAATTAATATGCCTATATCCACTGAAAGTAGTTCATCTCATTCGCAGATGGATGTACATTCAGGGGTGGATATGAGTTTTTCGTTGTATTCTTAAAACGATCACTCTAGATTATACCTTATGCAAAGAAATTTGAAATGATTGAAAAATTTCATAAATTTCTAGCAATGGTTAAAACCATTAAGGTAAGTGGTTAAAGATCTTGCGAACTGATAGGGGTGGAGAAATAGTTAGTAGATATGCAGTTCAAAGATCATTAAATTGATTTTTGAATTATATCCAAACTTACCTCCCCGAAAATTTTGAGTTGCATATTGATGATTAGTTACTAGTCGTTGCCTAATTCCTTCTATGGTAAATACAATTTCAGAATGATGTAATGGTTGGGTACTTCATGTAAATCATTACTAGATTCATGGATGACCTAATCAAAATCTTAAGAAAAGCTAGAACTATTAACCATGGTTTGTTAGCTATTCTAAGTGATTAGGGGTGGACCATCCCATAGTCAATAGATAAGAAAGTGTTTGTTGAAACAAATACTACTTTTCTAACAAAATGACTAAGTCTCAAAATAAAGTATCAAATAAAGGAGATATTTATTTCTTGATTCCAAAAGTGTTCTATCATCTTATTTATGATGATCCCACTGCCTTTGTTGTCTTGTCACAACCGAAAAGATCAATACCATTTAGTTTTCTTAAACATAATTCACGGTACCATGTCGTAGTGGGAGAGTTTCTAGGAACTCACCTTCTTATGACTTGGGCGACACTAGTGATTTAAATCCATTGTTAGTTTAAACAAGTAATGGATTGTCAAGATAAGAAACTAAGAAGAAAAGCCAATAGAACTATGGTTTAATCCATTCGCATGGAATAACCTAAAGTTTTCTAATACAAGGACATAAAAGGAAATTTTCATTTATAAGTCTATTCAATTGACTTAATGAAACTTCCTGTTCCTAGTATTATTGGTTTGAGTTTATCTAAACCTATGGCTTATGGTATACCTGGTAATTACTTACTCTAATGCAAGCAACTTACTCTAGTAAGATGCTGAAGCATTTTCTTTCTAATGGCAATCTATAGAAGCTTCTCGACTTCTTAGGCATAGATTTTATTTATCTAAGGAAAAGTGTCAACGGTTCCAGAAAAGATAAAGCCATGAAAGAATTTCTTATATCAACAGTGAGAGGTCTCAGATATGCTTTTGTATGCCTTAGACCAGACACCTGCTGTTGAGTGGGAGTAATGAGTAGGTATCAGATTAATCCAGGAGAAGAACATTGGAAGACAATCAAGTAAATCTTAAGATTAAGAAGAGGAACTATATGTTAGTCTATAAGGGTGTGTTTAAAACTCTTAGACTACACCACATCAGATTTCGAAATTTGCCTTTGTGCTAGAAAATCTTTCTGATCAGTGGTGATTACTCTGGGGTGGAATAGTGATTTTTGAGAAGTGTAAAAACCTATCTGAAGTCTATAGGTCTACCAGGAAGGGACTGAATGTTAAAGTTGCAGGAAAGGTACTTATTCAGTCTAAGGAAAGTTCTATACATTTTTGGCACCATTCCAAATTGCCTAAACTACTAGTGTTACTTCCTGAATAACCAAGAAGTAGTTGCCAAAAGTATAGAATCCAGCATCCCAAGAGAGTAGACATATAGAGAGGAGTTTCACATTATCAATGATTTTGTGATTAAAGGAAGAGTAATGGTGGAGAAAAGATTGTGTTTAATTCAACCTTTAAGATCCTATTACGAGGAGTTTACTACTACTACACTTGATTTGTATATGAAGGTGTTGAGATTATTTGAAACGCACTTTTTGTTTTATATTAGTGCAAGTGGGAGTTTGTTGGGTTTTATGCCCTAAATAAAACTCATTTCAATATAATCAGATTTACTTATTAATATAGATCAGAAATAACATTTAATGTTGCATGCTTCACATGATTTATTTCATGATTATATGTACATAATGTATAAATTCATCTGAAACCCTTTTCACATACTTGATCCAGTTTATTGTGCTGTCAACACATTGGAAAGTAAACATGACTATGTGAATAAAGTTTCCTAGATTTATCAGACACGGGATTTTACTGATATGATAATCTACAACAGAGTTTACTTGCATTTGGAGAAATGCTATGTTCTTTCCAGAGCATTGGTTAAAGTAAGGCTCAGGTTGGATGCATGAAGTATGCATCGGAAGGGACCGATATTGAACTTTGACTTAGATTTATTAAACTTACCGTAATATCTATTCAAGTCAATATCGCCTAGTTGATCCTAGATCAAATGATCTTAATCTTGTTATGATTAGGCTCAATCTCAGGAGGCTATTCGTGTTCTTTGATTTGTTAGTTAAGCCTACTTTTAGGTCAGGGTGATACGTACATTTTGGGAACACGGTAGTGCAATTGAGTGGGAGCGCTAACATAAACATGGAATCTGTAGCTTCTATCCGGCGAATAGTAAGCAAAAGATGATCTCCTTCGAGCTTGACCAAACGAAAATAAATGGTGGAGATCTCATTTCACATAAGCTGAAATATCATTTATACGGGGTTAAGTGTTTTAAGGATTAAATACATTGTATGGTGTAACAGTAATCTAATCCCTTTACAGTGTAGATCATTCATATAGAGGATCATTGATCAAATTAGGATTATAACAATGGATAACTAATGATGTGTCTATATGGTGGAACATATAGAGCATTCTATATACTGAGAGTGCAATTCTAAGTTCTATGCGTGGATTCAACGAAGAATTAATAAGTTAGTGAATTTTAGTAATAAATTCTTGATCTACTTATTGGAAGCTCGGTTATATAGACCCATGGTTCCCCCACTAGTTGAGATAATATTGCTTGTAAGACTCATATAATTGGTTTTGATTAATCAATTATAATTCTCAATTTAGACTATGTCTATTTGTGAATTTTTTCACTAAGTAAGGGAGAAATTGTAAAGAAAGAGTTTTAGGGGCATATTTCTTAATTATGATACTTTGTATGGTTCAATTAATAAATATAATAAATGACAATATTATTTAATAATTATTTATAATTATTAAATAGTTAGAATTGGCATTTAAATGGTTGAATTATAAAATTGGTGTTTTTGAGAAAATAAGATGCAGAAAAGGTAAAACTGCAAAATTGCAAAAAGTGAGGCCCAAATCCACTATGCATGGCAAGCCACTTTTGTAGGGAATTTAAACTGATATTTTTATTATTTTAATGCCAAATAATTCAAACCTAACCCTAGTGGAATGCTATAAATAGATAGTGAAGGGTTCAGGAATTTAAAACTTTTCTTCTGACTTTTCATTCAGAAAAAACTGAGCCTCTCTCTCTCCCTATCTTTGGCCGACCCCACTCTCTCTCTCTTCTTCCTTGAATTTCGAAATTCTTAGTGTTAGAGTAGTGCCCACATACAGCAAGTGATACCTCAATCATAGTGAGGAAGATCGTGAAGAAAGACTTTCAGCAAGAAGGAGTTTCAGTACTAAAGATTTAGAGAAAGAAATCCAGGTTCAGATATTGATAATGCTCTGCTACAAAAAGGAATCAAGGGCTAGATATCTGAACGGAAGGAATCATTATATTCCGCTGCACCCAATGTAAGTGTTGCTCCTAAAATCGCCCAATATACGTGGACCAGTCAGGAAAGGACACGTGGATCAAATTACTTGAGAAGAACTACTAAGTCTTTGAATGACACCAGGAAGCGTTACTCGCACGGGTCCAGGAGGATGCACCCGGAGTACAAGGTACTCCCGGAAGCGAGCATAGTTCAAAGGCACTCCGGGATGTGTCAGGTCTCTCCCGAGACATCAAGTCGCATTTAATGCTGCATGGGAGGAAGCGTGTTGGGACTGTACACGCAATAAAGTCTGACGGCACATCCCCCAAACAGCAGCGCTACAGTAATGATCATTTAAGTCTAGTGACGGCTACTCTGCGAAGAGTCACGTCAATCATAAGACAAAAAGGACATTCTCCATAAAAACCCTACAGCACCTAGGGATTTGACCATGCATCACCCATGGTATATTCATCGGAAATGCCCAACTTTATGGATACTTACAGACACATGTGTAAGTATAATTCTAGAAATTGCCCCGCAAAAACACTATAAATACCCCCTCAAAGCTCATTTAAGGGGGTCGGAGAATCTTGGCTGCTTAAGAGCAAACAGAGAAAAAACTCACCAAGAACATTCTGTGTATTAAAGAGAGAAACATTCTCCCAAGTGTAGAATCTGTATTAAAGATATCCATAAATATCAGTGGCTCGTGGACTAAGGCTCATTAACGCCCCAACCACGTAAAAAGTCTTCATCTCGCTTTCTTACAGCTCATTATTATATTCATATTTTATCAGTTGCCGAAAATCTCGGTCAACATTTTGGTGCTTTCATTGAGAGCTGAGGAAAGCTGCTTCGCAACAAGCATTTAACTTCATAACAATGGTGGAGACAAGAGCTACACGTCACCCTCGCCCTCTACAAGACGCTCAAGATCCCAATGAAGAGGATGTAGCCTCGAGGGCAGCGGAGGAGTCCGAGGAAGAAGTTCCAGATGAAAACCACGAGGAACACCTCGACGAATACGCTTACGATGATGGAAGCTACCAAGAGCTGGTGCTCCTCAGACAAAAAGCCATCGATCACGAAGCTGAGATCGAAGCTCAGAAAGTGCAAAATCAAAAGATGCATGAGGTGATGCTAGCCATGCAAAAAGCCATGGAGGCAGCTGGCATTCACGTGCATCCCAAGGCGATGGCCGCTGGACTCGAGGAGGAGCCAGCTACGTCTTCGCCTAATTCCCAGCAACAAAGGCCTAGGGAACCTAGCCCTATAAGGCACCCTGCTGAGGAAAACCAAACAAAAAACCCTACTTCTGCCCCTGGTCGGAAGAAAAAGGCGCAGGATCCGCGCAAGGTCCGCTCAGATTTCCCTAAAGGGAAAGGTCCGCAGAGGGGCAAGCCCCGAAGAGGGAGTCTTGGCCCTCAGGATCGAGGGGACCGAAAGAGCGTTTCCGTGCACCAAGAACCGGGGGGTAGAGGAAGAGGAGGACAGAGATGTCCACCCGTTGACTTGAGAAATCAAATCAATGGGAATCAAGGTGACCTCCGGGATCACCTTGATCAAAAAAGATACAGACCCGAAGTCTCCTCGGGTACTGTAAACGAAGGGATTATGGCAGAGCTTGCCAGCCTTCGAAAAGATATTGCCCGAGTCTCCCGAAGGCAGAAGGGAGATGACTCCGACTCGGACAGTGAGGACCGGGAGCCTTGCGCCAAGCATATCCTGGAGGCGGAGCTCCCTAAAAACTTCAAAATGCCCGAAATGGCGGCATATACTGGGAACTCCGACCCCAGCGATCACCTGTCACGATTCAACCGAGTCATGACAGTCATGCGGGTCAGCAATGACGCCAAGTGCCTATGCTTCCCCCTCACTCTGAGCGGTTCGGCGGAGGAGTGGTTCAAGAAACTAGAACCAGGTTCGGTGGGATGTTGGAACAAACTCCAAACCAACTTCCGGAGACAATTTGTCGCCGCTAGGAAGGTCAATTTGGAAGTTAGTGCCTTGACTAACATCAAGCAACTACCCACCGAGACTTTGAAAAATTACATCAAGAGGTTCCGAGAGGAAGCCTCGAAGACCAGGAAGGTTGACGACGGACAACAGCTTGCGCTTCTCCAAGCAGGAATCCGTACTGGGACTCCCTTCTGGAACGAATTACAGCAAGAAGGCGCTGCTAGCCTTCAGGACTTCCAGAAGCGAGTCCAAAAATATATTAACCTCGAAGAAGCCCAGATCGTGGCTTACGGAGGCTATTATCCAACCGGGATGGCTGGATACATGCCAGGAGTATCGCCCTCGGGTACTGTCCCGACCGCGACCCCTCCGGTTAGTGGCATACAGTTTTCTGCCACTCCCGGGTACAACCGAGGGCAAGCTCTGCCCCCGGCATCTTCCCATTACGGCAATCCGTCCGGGGTGAATGGACGGGCTCCTTCACAGGCTGCCCCAACCGCTAGCTTAACAGGCCCCACTCAAGGGTCTAGAAGCAAGAGGTCTTCCAAGGGCAGCACCCGAACGGGAGAGAAGCGCCAGAAGAAGGGGTACACACCCCAATACACCCAGTACACAGAGCTCACGGACTCTCAGGAACGTGTCTACTTTGCCACAAGGCAGAATACGCATTACCGGAGACCCCAGCCTTTGTACAGGGACAGCTCCCGGAGAGATCCGAGCAAAAGGTGCGAATATCATAACGACATTGGCCACAGCACCAACGAGTGTAAAAATCTCAAGGATGAGATTGAGAATCTGATCCGGTTGGGCCACCTCTATGAGTGGATCAAAAATAGGTTACCCCACCTTAACCCGGGGCAGGTGGCCGGGGGCATGCCTTCGGGGACACCAGGGGGTACAGCAGGAGTATTGCCTCCAGCTGCTCCCGCAGGTGACACCCAGCATATACCCGGACTACCGCCCCGGCCTAATGGGCGGGTAGCCATGATCTCCGGAGGTCCCCATATCGGAGGAAACACTCGGAAGGAGCGAAAGAGATATGCCGAGGCCGCAAGGCACAGTGAAGTGTGGGAGGTCACTCAACTCCCAGCTCAAAGGCCTCGGCTAATGGACCAACCCATAACGTTCACGGAAGAAGACGCCAAGACGGTGCGTTTTCCTCATCACGACCCGCTGGTCATAGAGACCCCCATTGCAAATAAAGTGGTGGCCAGGGTCCTGATTGATAATGGAAGCTCCGTGAACTTGCTCTTCAAGGAGGCCTTCACTGCGATAGGGTTGACCGACCGGGACCTTTCTCCCAGCGGGTCGCAGCTCACAGGGTTTAACGGGACAACTCTAATCCCGATGGGAAAAGTCAGGCTCCCAGTTACCCTGTGCCCGGACACTCCACAGAGCACGTTTAAGTATTGCACCTTCGTGGTGGTAGACTGTCCAACAGCCTACAACGCTATCTTAGGCCGACCGGCCCTCGTCGACTTTGGTGCAATAACTTCTATCCGACACCTATGCCTAAAATTTCCTACTCAGGAAGCCGGAGTCGGAACGGTGAGGGGAAACCAAGGAGAGGCCAGGCAATGTTACAACGTTGCCACCCACTTGCCAGTACTCATGGTCCGGGGGCCCCCTGAAGTAGAGAAGGCTGAAGAAGACGAGTTGGATCCTCGTATAGGATCCGAAAGGGTTGTAGAACCAATGGAGGACGTCGAAGAGATCCCAGTGTGCGACGACGACTCCACCAAAGTACTCCGGATAGGGAGAGGCCTAGATCCGGAGGAAAAAAATAAAATAATAAAAACACTGAAGGGCGCCATTGATGTTTTTGCATGGCGCCAAGAGGACATGACCGGCATCAGCCCTCATGTCATCACCCATGTCCTCAACGTCAACCCGGACATGCCCCCTATACAACAAAAGAGACGCCCGCTCGACTCGGCGAAAGCCGAGGCTTTAGAGAAAGAGGTGGATAAACTTTTGTCCAACAGCATGATCCGCGACGTATACTATCCGGAATGGCTAGCCAATCCGGTCCTGGTGCCCAAGCCGAACGGGACTTGGCGGGTTTGCATAGATTTCACAGATCTAAACAAAGCCTGCCCAAAGGACTGCTTTCCGCTGCCCAGGATTGACCAGATGGTGGACGCCACCTCCGGATTTAAACTGCTATCTTTCATGGATGCCTATGCTGGGTACAATCAAATAAAGATGCATACGGCAGACCAGGAGTGCACTAGCTTCAGGACCGATAAGGGGGTATACTGTTACCTAGTCATGCCCTTCGGACTGAAAAACGCCGGAGCAACCTATCAAAGAATGGTTAACCGGATGTTTAAAAGCCTCCTGGGACGAAACATGGAAGTATATGTAGACGACATGCTCGTCAAATCCAAAGCATGCAATAGCCATGCAGACGACTTAGAAGAATGTTTCGAAGTCGTCCGGAGATACGGCATGAAGCTCAATCCAAAAAAGTGTACCTTCGGAGTCAAGTCGGGAAAATTCCTGGGCTTCATAGTCAGCCAGAGAGGGATTGAGGCGAACCCGGAGAAAATTCAAGCTCTCTTGGACATGCCATCCCCCAGGAAACATAAGGACGTGCAAAGTTTGACCGGAAAGGTGGCCGCGTTGAGCCGTTTTATCTCGCGATCCACGGACAAGTGCATACCCTTCTTCAACATACTGAAGAAATGCCAAAAGTTCGAATGGACGGACGAATGCGAGGAGGCATTCAAAAGGTTAAAAGACCATATGGCAAAACCTCCTATCCTATCAAAGCCCGTCCTTGGAGAAGACTTGTTCCTTTACTTGGCTGTTTCCGAACATGCTGTCAGTGCTGCATTGGTCCGGGAGGAAGAAAAGATCCAGCATCCCGTGTACTATGTTAGTAAACGCATGATAGGGGCCGAGACAAGGTACCCGGTCATTGAAAAGCTAGTATTCTGCCTCCTGATGGCATCACGGAAGTTAAGACCATACTTCCAAGCCCATCCAATCAGAGTTTTGACCAATCATCCACTCCGGCAAGTCCTCCAGAAACCTGAAGCCTCCGGAAGACTCCTCAAATGGGCAATGGAACTGAGTCAGTTTGACTTGCATTACGTGCCCCGGATTTCTGTAAAAGGCCAAGCCTTGGCAGACTTCATCACCGAATGTAATGAAGCCGAGGCAACAGCCAATACTCCGGAGCCACCCATCCCCACTTGGAGAGTATTCGTGGATGGAGCTTCAAACGAAAACGGTTCGGGAGCCAGAGTAGCTATGATATCACCCACTGGGTTGCGGCTCCAGGCAGCACTCCGATTCAACTTCACAGCTTCGAATAATGAAGCCGAGTATGAGGCCCTAATAGCAGGGCTAAAATTGGCTAAAGCTGTAGGAGCCAAAAGGGTGGAAGTCTACAGCGATTCTCAGCTGGTCGTAAACCAAGTGTCCGGAGAATACCAAACCCGCGGCGAAAGAATGGCCGCGTACGTAACAATAGTCCGAGAGCTGCTCCACGAGTTCACGGACTATAAAATAGAAAGAATCCCCCGAGAAAAGAACGCTCATGCGGACTGTCTGGCTAAGTTAGCCTCGGATAGTGAGATCGAAGAGCTGGGGGTAGTACCCGTGGAACGCTTGGCAGAGCCAAGCATCAAAATAAAAGAGACCACACAAACGGTTGGGCAAGAACCCAGCTGGATGGTCCCCATCATAAAATACATAACCACAGGTGAGTTGCCCCAAGAGAGGGCACTGTCTCGAAAGATTCAGTATCAGGCTCATCGTTATGTAATGATGGACCAAATTCTCTACCGGAGAGGACTCAGCATGCCTTATTTAAGGTGTGTATCGGACCCTGAAGCTAGACAAATCATGCTGGAGGTCCACGAAGGGTTCTGTGGAGATCATACGGGAGGACCCAGCCTCTCAAAGAAAATATTGAGGCAGGGATACTTCTGGCCAACAATGAAAAAAGATTGTATAGACTATGTCCAAAAGTGTGACTCGTGCCAAAGGTACGCGAACATACCGAGAGCTCCTCCAAATGAGATCACGCTGATGACAATCCCCTGGCCCTTCGCGGTCTGGGGCATAGATCTCATCGGGTCTCTACCTACGGGAAAAGGAGGAGTAAAGTATGCAATAGTAGCAGTAGACTACTTCACCAAATGGACAGAGGCTGAGCCTATGAAGACAATAACCGCTAAGAAGGCGTTGGACTTTGTGGTCAAAAACATAGTGTGTCGATACGGCTTACCTCACAAAATAGTCTCAGACAATGGAAAGCAATTTGATTGCGAGGAATTTACTGACTTCTGCAACCGACACGGAGTAGTGAAAAACTTCTCCGCGGTAGCCCGGCCTCAAACAAACGGCCAGGCGGAGGCAGTCAATAAAATCCTAAAGGTCACCTTGAAAAAGAAGCTGCTGGCTTGTAAAAATAACTGGCCTGAAGAATTGCCAAGGGTATTGTGGGCCTACCGGACGACCCCCAGAACCACAACCGGTCACTCGCCGTTCTCAATGGCATACGGTTGTGAAGCAATGGTCCCGGTGGAAACATTATTCCCATCCCACAGGAGAACGACTTATGATCCGGCCACCAATCAGGCCCTGCTCCAAGAAGCTCTGGATCAGGTCGAAGAACTCCGGGATGAGTCCCAAATACGGATGGCCGCTTATCAAAAGAAGGTGACCAAGTATTTTAACTCCAAGGTTAAAAACAGAAAATTCGCTATCGGTGATATGGTCCTAAGAAGGGTCTTCCCAGCCACCCAAGAACCCGGAGTGGGGGTACTTGGCCCAAATTGGGAAGGACCATATGAAATCGAGGACGAAATCGGCTCTGGCACTTACAAATTGAAAAGAATGGACAGAACTACTGTCCCAAGAGCCTGGAATGCCGATCACCTCAGAAAATACTACCAGTAGCGAATTAAACTTAGCTTTTGTTCAAAGGGTTTGTACCGTCCAAATGTATGCCTCCTCTATATTAAATAAAACTGAGTGCCTTAAAAACAAAGTTTCTATGCCACTCAGGGGGGTACTAGGGTATACCGCACGGACAAACAAAAACAAGCTAAGTAAAATATCCTGACCCAAAGGGCAGGTCAAGCTAAGTAAAACATCCTGACCCAAAGGGCAGGTTAAGCTAAGTAAAATATCCTGACCCAAAGGGCAGGTCAAGCTAAGTAAAACATCCTGACCCAAAGGGCAGGTTAAGCTAAGTAAAATACCCTGACCCAAAGGGCAGGTCAAAAACATGCGCAAAAATAAAAGGCGTAAGTATGAAATCCTGAGCCAAAGGACAGGTTGAAATATATAAAGTGTGGAAAAAAGATCGCACATATATATAAATAAAAAAAAAATATCCTAGCCCGGAGGCTAGGTCATACACATATAAATGGCCCGGGGACAGGCCTCAAATTGTCTCCCCTTAAAATAAAGGCTGCCGCCTGTAAGTAAACTGTTCTAAGGCAGCAGCAAGTATGTACAAAGAAAAAAAAAGAGTTATGAAAAGAACGGGTACAATCTGGGTCAATGATAGGGCAGCTCAGTCAGCCCGCGGCGGAAGACGAGGTCCGATCCGTGCCTCAAGCTCGGCATCAAGTCTCTTCTTCTTCTCCCGAAATTTGGCAATCATGTCCTCGGGTTTGGGATAGAAAGAAAGCTTGATACTCTGATCGTTGGTGGCCCAAGCCATATAGACACCATCATCAAAGCGCTTCGGGCACCGGGCGCAGGAGACGGGAGAAAGGAGCTCGGCCCTCTTGGCCTTCCTAATAGACTGATCTTTATAGTCCCGAAGCTCCTTCAACTCCGCAGCCAGAGCGGCCTTGGATTCAATATCCGACTGGTGAGTCTCCTCTAGAGACCTCACCTTGGCGGCCATTTCGTCCAAAGCCTCCCTGGCCTCCCGAAGGTCCCGCCTAGCCTTCTCGGCAGCCTCGGTTTGAGCCCTTAGCTCCTCCTGATGATGGGCCTCCATCCGGCCTCTCCGCTGGGCCTCGGCCTGGATCATGTCCTCCGCCTGAGCTTCCCTCCGGATGGCCTCCTCCTCCCTGGCCTTGGCCCTCTCTTCCTTAGCCTTGGCCGCTGCTTCCTGGCGTTCGGCGGCCTCCTGGTAGATCTGCCTCTCCGCAGTAAGGTCTTGGAGGACCTTCTTGACATCGTTCATGTCCCCAAAATCGGACAGAGCGAAGCCATGGCTTATGATGTTCTTGGAAAGGCGACCAGCCTCAGCTGCAAGCTGAACCATAACGGGACGTAAGGAGAAATTTCTCAAAGGAAGAAAACAAAATGCAAACACCATAAAGGAAACGCAAGAAACTGCAAAGTACTTACCACTGTGAGGGAATGGCTGAGGTCCTGGACTTGGAAGATAGAGTTCAGGGAAGCGCAAGTGGCAAACCGCTTAGGCGCACAGCGTGTAAGCTGAGAGGCGAACTCACCGGTCATTTCCGCGGCAAAAGGAGCCAGAGTGGGCCCTAGGAGGGGGCGGAACCAGTCTGCCAAAGGATCCAGGTTGAGGTTCCACGGATCATGATAGTCCGGATGGTTAATGCTCGCCTCAACCTCCGATCGCAGAATTCTCCTAAGGGCCTCCACATCGGCATATCCCCGGGAGTACTCGTCCATAGCGTAGTTGTGTTTCGCTATGCGAAGCTCCTGCCTTGCCTCATCCCCCGGAATCGGGGTGAGCTCAATGCGAGGAGGAGCAGGATTTTCCTCCATCGGAGACACCCCGCCGTCTAGGCCATGAGCGGGAGTATCGGCCCTCCGAGGCCTCTTCGGTTCGTCTTGGGCGATCATCTTGCCCTTGCGCTTGCGGATCAGAGCCACTTCAGACTCCTCCTCGTCCTCCTCTGCTACCACTGGGAGAGCTTGAGGGTCTCCAGCACCCTCGGCGGCTTCCTCCGAGAAGTCCCCCCCTTTCCCCTGGCCTTCTCCCGGAAGCACCTCCTCGTCATCCACCAAGTCGATGGTTTCGGGAGGAGCGCCGGAAGAAACCTTCAAGGAAGGGGCCGGGGGAGAGGGGGTGAAAGCCGGAGGAGCCACCGGAGTATGGACCCCAGCCAGCCGTTCCAGGATGGCATCCATGGAGGTACCTGTTCCAATAAAACAAGCAAGTGTTAAAAGTCCGTGAGAAGCTACTTACAAGGAGGTGCAGCAAATAAACTACTCCTACCCGGACTCCCTAGCTGGCAGCATCATCTCCAAGATAACTGTCCGAGGGACGAAACCAGCTGGACGCTATGTAAGCCGACGGACCTAAGGGAATAGGTTCCGGAGGGCCGGGGCCCATCCGGGACCGACCTAGGTAATCTCCTAAGTTTGTAAAATAAAACTCCTTCAAATGATCCCCCCACCGGGTCGACGGCATCTTAAACCTACGGAGACGCTCGTCGAACCCTATGGGCCTACGACTGGTATACTCATCAACGGAAGGAACATATTGAATTATCAAAGGAGACTTACCACCAGCACCAGAAGTGCTAGCACCGGGAGCGCCCGAGTTTGGTTCGGGGACTGAAGGCTGGGGCCGGGAAGTCTGGTTCTCGGAAGAACCTTCAAGACGAAGGGGTCCCCCGGGGGAAGGACCTCCAATCTCTTCTTGAAGTATCTTATCAAAAAATTTAGCTTCGGACTTCCCGCCAATGGCTTGGCTCCTCCGCACCACCGGGCTCCCCACACGGAGCCCTCTCCCAGAGGCAGCCTGGGCACTGGAATACGCCTTCTCCTGGGCCTTCCGGTAGAGATAATCTTGGTACTTCTTCTCTGCCGTAGCAATAAGCTCATCCCGGAAGGCCTTCTCCGCGACTGGCGCCCTCACGTTAGGGCAGATAACCTTAGAAAGGTTGGAGTCATCCACGGATTGGTGAGAAAGGATAAGTTTGGCCTTTCTACAATTCTCCGTGGTGACCAAGCCCCCGACGTCAAGATCGGCATGGTCGTAAGAGGCGAAGGCTTGGGCCCTTCGAAGGAACGCCTGAGTGGTGAGCGTCCGCTGGTAAGGTGGGATCCGCACCCACTCCGTGAGCAGCTCCGGATGGTCCACGGCCCTAAAACCGGAGGAGAAGAAAAATCGGTGGCGGTACTCCTTAACGTGAGTCTGCCTATTATACGGAACCACCCCTTCGTTAGCAGGGTGGATCCGGAACCCATAAAAACCGTCCTTAAGTTTGTCCCCTTTCTTGGGGACGGATACAAGTTCGTAAAAATATAAAATTTCCGCCGGGCTGGGAGACCCCCAGCCGCGTGCGGCATAAAAAATAAATAAGCCTGAGAGCAGGCGGTATGCTTGGGGAATAAGTTGGTATGGCGCAAGGCCGACAAATACAAGGAAATCAACAAAATAGTCCTGGAGCGGGAGCATTGCGCCGGCCATCAGATGGGTCTGACTCCAAGCCCCGAAGCCATCATAGTTGAGGTTGGGTGTTTCCGAGTCACGGGGAGGCCGGTGAAAGGTCCCTGAGGTAGAGGGCTTGATTCCAGCTACGTTAATGATGTTCTCCAACTGGTGAGGGCAGGTCAGGGTCGATCGGAGCTCGGCCGCCTCCCAGCCAGTGGCGCGGGACTTGTACCCTTCCTGGGCAACAGGTCCCAGAGAAACCTCCTCCAGGGTGGCAATACTCTTCCCCTTCTTCTTCGAGGACTTTGAGCCAGAAGCAGACATGATATGCTCTGAGAAAAATGAAAAGAAAAAAAAACCCAGCAGTTAGGCCCCATATCAAACCCTAAACCAGAAAAAAGGGAGTGGGGGTCCCCTAACCGCTGGAAAGAGGCCCCCTCCGGACACGTGTCACCTGGGAAACTCAAAAGAGAATCCCTGAACAAATGTCGGGTGCAGTAAAATCACAGTAAAAGTGGTTTTGCAAAAAGGAAAAGAAAAAGTCTTCCTATGCCCTAAGCCAAAGCTAAACGAAGGATACACAGCCTTCTTAAAACAAAACTGTATGCCTACAACTAATACAGTAAAACGTAAGAGCAGAACTCAAAGAGCTCAACACTCACACTCCAGAAATCTCTGAGTGCGAACCCAGAAAACAAACAAAATAAATGTAAGCATGCCATTGTCTAAAGATGCGAAAGACTTACAGATTGATTGATGAACTGGGGGTACTGGGTATGGTTGAGCGAGAGTTGAGAAGCACTGGCGAAATCAAACACTGGAAGATTACAGAAAATGTTCAAGTGTTAAGACGGTTTGTGCTACTTTGAGAAATTTTTCTCTCTGAGAAATTCGGGCAAAAATGGTAAGGAATGGAAAGTAACCGAAATGAAGGAAAGGTGGTGGCTTTTATAGGCAAAAATGCATGAGGAACAGGCGTCTTCACCTACCAATCGTACGGTAGGGAGAACGCACGATTCGAATTCCCAGCAGATCAACGGGTCAGATCAATCCGCCATTAAGGCGGTGCAAACGTTTGAGTATCCACCTGACACCATCAATGCGCCGCATCAATCATGGGGCGTGAAACGAATCGACCTCTGCAAAAGTGAATCGCTGCATTTAATGCCATTATTAGACACACCTTCACGCGCCCCACGTCGTATCGTAAGATCGAGGAGGCGGCTGGAAACATTCCTACGAACAAACGTATTGTCGCATTAAATACCATCATTTAATGTGCCCCCCACGCACTCGAGACTCGAGCTGGGGAAACGAGGAGTCAACCGGAGACACATGAACAAGCCTTGGTTTATTTTTACTAAGTAAACAAGGCTTGGGGGGTAAATGTTGCTCCTAAAATCGCCCAATATACGTGGACTAGTCAGGAAAGGACACGTGGATCAAATTACTTGAGAAGAACTACTAAGTCTTTGAATGACACCAGGAAGCGTTACTCGCACGGGTCCAGGAGGATGCACCCGGAGTACAAGGTACTCCCGGAAGCGAGCATAGTTCAAAGGCACTCCGGGATGTGTCAGGTCTCTCCCGAGACATCAAGTCGCATTTAATGCTGCATGGGAGGAAGCGTGTTGGGACTGTACACGCAATAAAGTCTGACGGCACATCCCCCAAACAGCAGCGCTACAGTAATGATCATTTAAGTCTAGTGACGGCTACTCTGCGAAGAGTCACGTCAATCATAAGACAAAAAGGACATTCTCCATAAAAACCCTACAGCACCTAGGGATTTGACCATGCATCACCCATGGTATATTCATCGGAAATGCCCAACTTTATGGATACTTACAGACACATGTGTAAGTATAATTCTAGGGATTGCCCCGCAAAAACACTATAAATACCCCCTCAAAGCTCATTTAAGGGGGTCGGAGAATCTTGGCTGCTTAAGAGCAAACAGAGAAAAAACTCACCAAGAACATTCTGTGTATTAAAGAGAGAAACATTCTCCCAAGTGTAGAATCTGTATTAAAGATATCCATAAATATCAGTGGCTCGTGGACTAAGGCTCATTAACGCCCCAACCACGTAAAAAGTCTTCATCTCGCTTTCTTACAGCTCATTATTATATTCATATTTTATCAGTTGCCGAAAATCTCGGTCAACAGTAAGGTTTACTAAACTTTATATGTGTTTATTTCATCGTTTTAGAAAGTTCATATTTAGGGTGTTAATCAACATACTTGTGAGTAGATCTAAGATCCTGGTAAAATAATTTCCAACAATAGGTTGTTGCTAAATAAAATGTCACACCATGATAGATTTTATTTAGGTCTATTTTGTAATATCCCAGAAAATAAATAATATTTAAATGGACATATTTTATTAAATATGTAATTACTTGGAAAATGAAGTAGGATTATGATCTTACTTAGATGAATTTTTGAGAAATTATTTAAGTAAATATGTTATTTTGGGCCCGGTAATTGTGGAAATTTAGCTATGTGGTTAGCAATGTCACGACATTAAATGAAAGAATTATTTTGAGAATATCCCGGATTAAGTTAGAATTTTATTAGAATGTCGGAATGGGGAGTTAGTAAAATTACCAAAATGCCCCTAGGGTTTTCTTTTAAAAAAAAAAAAAGTGTGAGAGGGGTAAATTAGGAATTCAAGAAAATATTTTTTTTTGACTTTTCCTCTTTTCTTTGCTGCTGCCCATTTTTATTTAAGGAAAGAAATTTAAAAAAAAAAAAAGAAAAGCAAAGCATTTTTTTAAAAGAAAGGAGAAGCTTTCTTCCAAGGCAAGTAACTCCTTTTTCTCCATCTTCTTCTCCTCTTCCTTCGAGCAATCTGAACCAGCCACTAGAGGGATTGGTTTGCTTCAGCCAACATCAATTTTCAGAGCTAAATTTCATCTCCAAGCTAACCTTGCACCCTAGGTAAGTTCATCCTTCTAGTCTTGGTGTTTTCTTAAGTTTTCAAGCTAGGTTTTGTTATTTTTTTTAAAAATTTTCAAAGCTGTAGGTTTAGTGAGGGTGTAGGTTTGTTATCCAAGTTAAATATGGTTTGTTAATGCATGTTTGGACTGAATTCATGGCTGTTGGGATTGATTGGTGAGTGAGAAAGCTAAAAGAAACTTGATTTCTTCACTTGAGTGTATGATTTCAAGCTAGAGATTGAACCATTGTGTTTTGCAGCTTAGGTTATGTCATATGTATGTTAATAAACTGTTCTGGAAAGTTTGGATAGGTTTGGAAGGGTTTTGGATCGATTTTGGTGAAAAGGAACTTTTGTTCCTGGTCTGCCAGAACCGGTCGACCGGATGGGTTCTGGTATACCAGAACCGGTCGACCGGTTGCCTGCAGGGGAGATTTTCTTCGGGTTTGTTTTATGTTCAGTTTTGACCCGGGGAGTTGTGTACTATCTGTTTTAAATTAAATATGGGATGCTTGACCTAAATTGGGGTTGTTGGGAGTTAGGTTGCATTTGATTTCTAAATTAGGGTTTTAAATCCGGAATATTATGTTAAGGTATTTATTGTGTTTCAATTGTCGTGACATAGGACCGGATTGCCTAGCTTGTTTTTCCACCTGTGTCGACCATATTCTTGACTTCTGAATTAAGGTAAGAAAAGTGGTAAGCACCGTATGTGGTTAAAAATCAATGAATGAATGGAGGTGATTTTGATTATTAACATGATGTTGATTAAAGCTTATTAAGCCTAGGTTATTACCTAGGGTTGGAAACGGTTATTACCGTTATGAGTAATTACTCTTGAGACCGCGGTTAGGTCTCTTACTTATCGTTTGCGTTATCGGGCAACGATAGTGACATATTCAGCTCGTATGTAACGAGTGGTAAAAGTGGTACTTTATTAAGTACCAGGAATGTATGATGTTTAAGAAAATGCTTGTTATTATCGAATAGTGAGTAAACACAATGGCATGAGATTAAGTGGATAATCAATTTCTTTCAATTATTGTTTTGATCACTTTCTTCTTGAGTCTCTCGTGACTCACCGGTGCTTTATGGTGCGGGTAAAGGAAAAGCTAAAGTCGAACAACCATGAGTTATGGTCACGAATGTACATACCAGCCGCAGTGCAGTTTACAGGATGCTCTATTTTGATTGTATTTTGGAAAAATATAAAGTTTATGTTGTAAAATACTTTGAAACCAGTTTGTAAATATTTTGGAAACAGGGGGACCCCATAAATCATGTTACTTATCTTTTGTTAAATAGTTCAAAGGTTGAGTTTTAACTATCAAAATTTTTAATTACCCACATTTTTAGTATAATTACATCTTATATAATTATTGGTATTTTAAATAAAGTGCACACACGTGGCGTCCCTGTTGGACAGGGCGTTACAACATGGTATCAGAGCGCCAAGGTTTTTAGATCCTGAAGACTGGTTTGATATGTACATTGGCTGCAAGGACCTGATCGACTCATGGTTTAGTAAGTTTTAAGTTAACAGACAGCTTGTTAATTTTCTGATTATCTGATTATCTGAATTATGTCGATATCAGAATGTTGTGGGAAGGATTATAATATATGGAAATACTTATCAGTATTGTTATTACTTGGAATGTGATCGCAGGTGTATAGTTATGCACCCAAGGCGGACTGGTAGGGGTGCCCGCGAGCTAGCCGGGCTCGTGGCTGCCGGTGAGGGAGAGAACCCTTTACCACCACCTAATTGGGAACGGTTATATGCCGCTATGCAAGAAACTATTCGGCGGCGGGGTGAACAAATCGGAGAATTGAGAGAGCAGCGAGCTCACCGCTCTAAATCGAATCCCGATCCTCCGGCACCTCTAGTAGTGCCACCGGATGTGAAATCGTTTGGAACCATTATATGAACGGTTCGAAGCGAACCCGCCGTGTTTGAGGGTGGTGCCGATCCACTCAAAGCCGAGCAATGGATGAGTATGATCACATCCATTTTCGAGTTTATGCGAGTTGAAGATAATGACCGGGTCGGAGTGTGCTACCTATATGTTACGAGATGATGCCCGTATTTGGTGGGAGATTGTATCTCGGGGCCATGACTCGAATAATATGACTCGGGAAACTTTTCGGGCCTTATTTTTTGAAAAGTATTATAATGAGTCTATTAAGGCAAGAAAGGCGTAAGAGTTTATACGGTTAACTCGGGGTAGTATGACCGTGACGAGTATGCTACTAAGTTCGATCGGCGGCAAAGTTTGCCTCGGATGAGGTGGCTACCGAAGCCGCTAGAAAAGCCAAGTTTATTCGGGGGCTGGATGAACACATCGCCGGGATGTGATTGTTGCTTCTAAACAACCGGGGTTGCCCGAACTTATGCTCGGATAGTTGAGTTGGCTTTAGTTTCGAGGGTGCGGAGGCTCGGATACGAAAGAAAAATATTGCCGAAGAGATTCATGGAAACAATCGGCGAGTGCCGGTTCGGGTAGGGGTACTGATCTTGGTGACCGCAGGAAAAGACCTAGTGAAACATCAGTAGCAGGCCCAAACAAAAGATTCCAGGGTAACCAAGGTTTCCGTCGTAGTGGGAATGAAAACTGGCGGACTTTTCCTGAATGTCCAAGGTGTAAAAGGCATCACTGGCGAGTGTCGCTAGGGCTGTTTCCACTGTGGAATGGTGGGTCATATGAAGAGAAATTGTCCACAATTGCTACGGTTAGAGCAAAAGAAGGATGATACACCCGCTCCTGCTCGAGTATTTGCCCTGACTCAAGCTGAGGCTGATGCTGGTCCTTCTACTGTGACAGGTCAGCTTTCTGTTGCTGGTACTTTATTGACTGTATTAATTGATTCTGGTGCGACGCATTCTTATATTTCAAGTAGAATAATTGAGCATTTGAATAAACCTAGTGATGTGCTTTCTAGAGGTTTTGGAACCTTGTTGCCTACCGGGGAGTTGGTTATCTCCGGCAGTGGGTTCGATCCCTTCCGGTGTTTGTGGAAGGAAGAGAGTTATCGATTGATCCGATAGAATTAAATGCGGAGGATTTTGATGTTATTTTGGGGATGGATTGGCTTGCTAAATACAACGCCACCATTGATTGTAAAAGAAAGATGGTAACTTTTCAGCCTGAGGGCGAGGACCCTTTTGTATTTGTGGGTAAGATGCAAGGATCTCGGATTCCCTTAATTTCAGCCCTTAAGGCAAGGGATTTGTTGTGTGAAGGGTGCATTGGTTTCTTAGCAAGTGTTGTGGATATTTCCAGGGAACCACTAGCGGGACCGGAGCATGTCCCAGTGGTTCGAGAATTTCTGGATGTGTTCCCGGAAGAGTTACTGTGGTTGCCACCAAAACGTGAAATTGATTTTGAGATTGATTTAATACCGTGAGCCGAGCCTGTATCGAAAGCTCCCTACAGGATGGCACCTGCAGAGCTGAAAGAGTTAAAAGTTCAATTACAGGGGATGATGGATTTGAAATTTACTAGACCTAGTACTTCACCTTGGGGTGCACCAGTTTTGTTTGTAAAAAAGAAAGATGGAACATTACGAATGTGTATAGATTATCGGGAGTTAAATAAATTAACAGTGAAGAACAAGTACCCTCTGCCAAGAATAGATGATTTATTTGATCAGTTGCAGGGTAAAACTGTCTTTTCTAAGATTGATCTTCGATCTGGTTATCACCAACTGAGGATTCGAGAGGAGGATATTCCCAAGACAGCTTTTCGGACCCGGTATGGTCATTATGAATTCTTGGTAATGTCCTTCGGATTGACAAATGCCCGTGCATTTATGGACTTGATGAACCGAGTGTTCGCAGATTTTCTGGATGATTTCGTTATTGTCTTTATCGATGATATTCTAATTTATTCAGACTCGGAAGAGACTCACGAAAGACATCTTCGAATGGTATTACAACGTCTCAGGGAGCATAAGTTGTATGCCAAATTTAAGAAATGTGAATTTTGGTTACCTCAGGTGAGTTTCTTGGGGCATGTGGTGAGTAAAGATGGTATTTTAGTGGATCCAGTAAAGGTTGAAGCAGTGCGTGACTGGCCTCGACCTAAGTCAGCAACTGAAGTTAGAAGTTTCCTGGGGTTAGCAGGGTATTACCGAAGATTTGTTGAGGGCTTTGCAAAGATTTCTACGCCTTTAACTGAGTTGACCCGAAAGAATTGTAAGTTTGTTTGGACTGACAAGTGTGAAGGTAGTTTCCGGTGAATTGAAGCAAAGGTTGATTACCGCCCGTGTTAACCTTACCAAAAGGTGACGAAAAGTTTGTGATTTATTGTGATGCATCCAAACAAGGGTTAGGTTGTGTCCTTATGCAGTCAGGAAAAGTGATTGCTTATGCATCCAGGCAATTGAAGGAGTATGAGCAACGATATCCTACCCATGATATTGAATTAGCAGCGGTTGTCTTTGCACTAAAAGTTTGGCGTCACTATCTGTACGGTGAGAAGTGTGAAATTTATACAGATCACAAAAGCCTCAAGTACTTTTTCACTCAGAAGGATTTAAATATGAGGCAACGACGATGGTTAGAACTGGTCAAAGATTATGACTGCGAGATTCTCTACCACCCTGGTAAAGCAAATGTGGTAGCGGATGCTCTAAGTCGGAAAGGACCAGGACAAGTTTGTGAACTAAAGGAAATCTCAGCCAAGTTGGCTGAGGATATGACGAGAGCGGGAATTGAATTTGTAATTGGAAAACTTGCTAATATCACCATACAATCTAATCTGTTGGAAAGAATTAGAGTAGCCCAACAAGGTGACCTTGAGCTACAGGGACATAAGGAGAAGTTAGAGGCTGGATTGGCAAGAGACTTTTCATGCTTATCTGATGGGTTGTTGCGATACAAAAACGGAATACGTATCTTAGGTTGACAAAGAAATCGTACAAGAGATTCTTGATGAATCTCATACTACACCGTACTCCTTACACCGGGAACAACCAAGATGTATCATGATGTGAAAGCTTTATATTGGTGGCCGGGTATGAAGAGGGATATTGTTGAATATGTGTCAAAATGCTTAACCTGTCAACAAATTAAAGCAGAACACCAAAGGCCGACAGGTTTGCTTCAGCCTCTAAAGATTCCTGAATGGAAATGGGAAGACATCACCATGGACTTTGTGGTGGGATTACCCAGAACAGTAGGGTATTATGATTCTGTTTGGGTGATAGTGGATCGATATACGAAGTCTGCTCACTTTCTCCCGGTGAGGACACCGTATACAGTGGATCAATATGCTGATTTGTATATTAAGGAAATAGTTCGACTTCATGGTGCCCCAAAGTCGATAGTTTCAGATCGAGATCCAAAATTTACATCCAAGTTGGGAAGTTTACGACAAGCAATGGGTACTAAGTTGAGATTCGGTACGACTTTTCATCCTCAAACCGATGGTCAACTACGAAAGAACTATTCGGTATACTTTAGGATATGTTGAGGGCATGTATAATGGACTTTGAAGGTTCTTGGAACAAGTACCTACCTCTGATTGAATTTTCTTATAACAATAGTTATCAGAGTACCATTGGCATGGCTCCGTATGAGATGCTTTATGGAAGGAAATGTCGATCACCTATTCACTGGGATGAGGCTGGTGAACGTAGGTATCTTGGACTCCGAAGCCGTCCAAAGAACGAGCGAGGCTATTGAAAAGATTCGAGCTCGTATGCTTGCTTCCCAAAGTAGACAGAAAAGCTACGCAGATCCAAAGCGTAGAGATGTTGAATTCCAAGTTGGGGATTTTGTTTTTCTTCGGGTATCCCCAATGAAGGGAATTCGAAGGTTCGGGAAGAAAGGAAAGTTGAGTCCCAGATTTATTGGTCCATTTGAGATTCTTGAGAAAGTAGGTCAGGTAGCTTATCGGTTGGCTCTACCTCCTGCCTTATCTGGGGTTCATAATGTGTTTCATGTCTCGATGCTTCGGAAATATGTATCTGATACAACTCATATCTTAAGTTATGAAGACATTGAGCTTCAAACCGACCTGTCATATGAAGAACAACCAGTACAGATCTTAGACAGGAAAGAAAAGGTGTTACGAAACAAGACTATTTCACTAGTCAAAGTGTTGTGGCGGAACAACAAAGTTGAAGAAGCGACTTGGGAATTAGAGTCGCAGATGCGGGAGTTGTATCCCGAGCTTTTCAGGTAAATTTCGAGGACGAAATTCCTATAAGTGGGGGATAGTTGTAATATCCCAGAAAATAAATAATATTTAAATGGACATATTTTATTAAATATGTAATTACTTGGAAAATGAAGTAGGATTATGATCTTACTTAGATGAATTTTTGAGAAATTATTTAAGTAAATATGTTATTTTGGGCCCGGTAATTGTGGAAATTTAGCTATGTGGTTAGCAATGTCACGACATTAAATGAAAGAATTATTTTGAGAATATCCCGGATTAAGTTAGAATTTTATTAGAATGTCGGAATGGGGAGTTAGTAAAATTACCAAAATGCCCCTAGGGTTTTCTTTTAAAAAAAAAAAAAAAGTGTGAGAGGGGTAAATTAGGAATTCAAGAAAATATTTTTTTTTTGACTTTTCCTCTTTTCTTTGCTGCTGCCCATTTTTATTTAAGGAAAGAAATTTTAAAAAAAAAAAAAGAAAAGCAAAGCATTTTTTTAAAAGAAAGGAGAAGCTTTCTTCCAAGGCAAGTAACTCCTTTTTCTCCATCTTCTTCTCCTCTTCCTTCGAGCAATCTGAACCAGCCACTAGAGGGATTGGTTTGCTTCAGCCAACATCAATTTTCAGAGCTAAATTTCATCCCCAAGCTAACCTTGCACCCTAGGTAAGTTCATCCTTCTAGTCTTGGTGTTTTCTTAAGTTTTCAAGCTAGGTTTTGTTATTTTTTTTAAAAATTTTCAAAGCTGTAGGTTTAGTGAGGGTGTAGGTTTGTTATCCAAGTTAAATATGGTTTGTTAATGCATGTTTGGACTGAATTCATGGCTGTTGGGATTGATTGGTGAGTGAGAAAGCTAAAAGAAACTTGATTTCTTCACTTGAGTGTATGATTTCAAGCTAGAGATTGAACCATTGTGTTTTGCAGCTTAGGTTATGTCATATGTATGTTAATAAACTGTTCTGGAAAGTTTGGATAGGTTTGGAAGGGTTTTGGATCGATTTTGGTGAAAAGGAACTTTTGTTCCTGGTACGCGAACCGGTCGACCGGATGGGTTCTGGTATACCAGAACCGGTCGACCGGTTGCCTGCAGGGGAGATTTTCTTCGGGTTTGTTTTATGTTCAGTTTTGACCCGGGGAGTTGTGTACTATCTGTTTTAAATTAAATATGGGATGCTTGACCTAAATTGGGGTTGTTGGGAGTTAGGTTGCATTTGATTTCTAAATTAGGGTTTTAAATCCGGAATATTATGTTAAGGTATTTATTGTGTTTCAATTGTCGTGACATAGGACCGGGATTGCCTAGCTTGTTTTTCCACCCAGGTCGGCCATATTCTTGACTTCTGAATTAAGGTAAGAAAAGTGGTAAGCACCGTATGTGGTTAAAAATCAATGAATGAATGGAGGTGATTTTGATTATTAACATGATGTTGATTAAAGCTTATTAAGCCTAGGTTATTACCTAGGGTTGGAAACGGTTATTACCGTTATGAGTAATTACTCTTGAGACCGCGGTTAGGTCTCTTACTTATCGTTTGCGTTATCGGGCAACGATAGTGACATATTCAGCTCGTATGTAACGAGTGGTAAAAGTGGTACTTTATTAAGTACCAGGAATGTATGATGTTTAAGAAAATGCTTGTTATTATCGAATAGTGAGTAAACACAATGGCATGAGATTAAGTGGATAATCAATTTCTTTCAATTATTGTTTTGATCACTTTCTTGCTGAGTCTCTGTGACTCACTGGTGCTTTATGGTGCAGGTAAAGGAAAAGCTAAAGTCGAACAACCATGAGTTATGGTCACAGCAGCAATGTACATACCAGCCGCGGGCGACTTTACAGGATGCTCTATTTTGATTGTATTTTGGAAAAATATAAAGTTTATGTTGTAAAATACTTTGAAACCAGTTTGTAAATATTTTGGAAACAGGGGGACCCCATAAATCATGTTACTTATCTTTTGTTAAATAGTTCAAAGGTTGAGTTTTAACTATCAAAATTTTTAATTACCCACATTTTTAGTATAATTACATCTTATATAATTATTGGTATTTTAAATAAAGTGCACACACGTGGCGTCCCTGTTGGACAGGGCGTTACATATTTAGTTTTTGGACCTATTCAATTAATAACAGTTATTTATTTTAAGGTTAAATTCCTCTCTTTTGGGCCTTGTGTGAGAGTTGGGAGCCATAGAAGTGGGTACGACATACTGAACCCAGCACCCCCTCACATGAACTACCCCAATTGTGAAGGCCCATATGCCTGATTTGAATAACTGTACTAGGTTAATTATATTAGTTTGACCTAATAAAATTTCATTTGCAACATAATTAACTTTTAAAATATATGAAAATTTATTTTCATTTTAATATTTTAAAGTTAATTTTAAGAAAAACACTTTTAGTTTTAGATATTTTTTCTACACAAACTATTTGTATTTTTCTTGTATTTAATTAAATAAAGAATTTTAACTAACTAGATTCTTTCTGGAGCTTATTTAATTAAATATTCCTATTTAAGTTATAAATTAGTTATTTTAACTTATTTTTCATAACTAACTTAAATTTGAATATTTTATTTAAATTTTAAATCAAATTGAGGAATCCTAGGCATTAGTTATTAAAGATTCTTAAGATATTTTTTAAGTTAGTTTTAAACTTAAAATGGAATATTTTTCAAATTAAGTGGTTACAACTTAATTTTTGGATATTTAATTAAATCTAAATTTGAAAATATTTAAGTTTTAGATTTTTTTTTTATACAACTTAAATTAGATATTTTTCAAATTTTTGTTGAAAAGATACTTAGTCAAATCAGATATTTTCTAGATAGTTATTTCTAGACTACTTATTATTTCTAATACTAAATAGGAAAATATTATACATTGTGAAATTAATTATTTAAATAATTAATTTTGGTACAATTTTATTTAAGTATATTTTTCCTAGTATTAAACTAAAAATTAATAATTAAGCCTTCTCTACACTTAATTATTTATTTCTTGAATTTAATACATTTAATTAAATTGAAAAATTTAAATATCTAAGTTGATTCTTATCATGATACTTAAATATTTATTTTTCATGACACTTAATTAAATAGAAAATTATTTTTAGGTTGAAATTTAATTTTTCAACTTAAATTTAAATAATTTTCAATATATATTTTTTCTTTATTTTATTAATCAATTTCGAAAATTACATTTTAATTATGCAATATTTTTGAATTTATCTTGAAAAATAGATTGAGTTGTAAATTAATTATTTATTTTAATTAATTCTTGGACCAACTTAAATCAATGATTTTTTCATCAATTGATTAATTGAAAATAAATGAAATTTAAAATATATACTATTAGAAATTGACTTAACTAGTCAAAAGAAAATCTAGATAGGTGATATTTTTGCTTGAAGTATTTTTCTCAGTATTTATTATTTTTCAAAAATTTGTATAATTTTTATACTTTATTTTTCGAATACAATAAATATATTCTCAAGGAAATTTTTAATTTGCTAATTAACTTAAATTAATACAACTTAAATTCATTTCCTTAATATTTATATTTAAAATTACTACTAAGATGGAAATAATTAATTTTATTTCAATCACCATCTAAGTATAATTTTTTAAATATTATATTAAATTCTTATTTTTGAATTTTTTTTAATTCTAAATTTGATATTTAATGAATATATTTATTAGAATAATAAAGAAAATACATTTTAAAGAATGAGCTTTATTATTATTAAGATATTCGATCTCCATTGTTGGTTTTACATCGCGTTTGTTTTAGTGAGTAATCCTCCCTAATGGAGGAACGTTCATTAGCAATTTCGCACCGTTTAATCTCGAAAGATAATTAGTTTGTAAGTGTTTTATATGGTATAGATCACCCTAATGGTGGCGACCATATTTGACTTGCAAATTGCAAAACAATGGCAGTAGCTTATAAGATAGAATAGCCTTGACTCTCGCCTAAACGAGACAACGCTGGATTCCAATCTTGATCGAATAAAAGGTTGCTAGAATGTTTAAAATTTTAGATGAGCTGACAACTCTATTCAATAGATGGTAGCTTTGACTCTCGCCTAAACGGGACACTGATATCAGTTTATTGAAAAACCTTGGAAATTATTTAGGATTAAATTTTTTTTTAAGTATTTTCTCGTATCATTCCTACTTGCTATGTGCTTATAATTTCTGAATTGATTTTGTGTTAAACCATTATTGATTTCTATTTGTTGATTTCTATTATTTTGTAGTATCCTGTATTATCATAATGAATCCCATGTTATCACTGTTGACTGAAAATACGCTGAATGGATCTAACTTTCCTAAATGGAATGAGAACATTAATATTGCTCTCATAGGAGAAAGTGCCTTGTTTGTTTTAACTGAGCCGTCACCTGAAGTGCCTGGGGATAATGCATCCAAAGCTGTGAAAGAAAAGTATGAGCGTTGGCAGAAAGCAAATGACAAAGCTCTATACTTTATGCTTTCCAGAATGGTAGATACCCTCAAAACTCGGTTTTCTAAAACCGAAAAGGCTGCTGAAGTTATGACGAAGTTAAATGAGCTATTCGGTAAGGCATCACTTCAGTCTCGCTTTGACGCGGCTAAGAAGTACATTAATGCACGGATGGAACCCCATCAAAACGTGTGTGACCATGTTCTCCTCATGGCAAGTTATTTTCAAGAAGCCCAGGATCATGGTGCTGAAATGGATAGCGCTACTCAAGTAAGCCTTATCTTGAATAGTCTAACTCCAGCATTTCTACCATACACATTAAATTATGTCATGAATAAGAAGGAAATAGACTTTCATGAGTTAGTCAATGACCTTCAAACTTATGAAAATTTGATTGGAGGACCCATGAAGAAAGGGAGTAAGCCTCAAAATTCTGGGAATGGTAATGGGACGATAAAACATGAAGCAAATGTTGCCTCTGCTTTGAAACCCAAATCGAAGAAGAAGTTGAAGAAGACCAAGAAGCGTGCAAAAGCCACGAAAAACAAAAAGGTTGCTGCTTCTGGTGATGCTACACTCAAAGGAAAGTGTTTCTACTGCAATGAGAAAGGTCATTGGAAACCCCAATGGCCTAAACTTCTTGCAAAGAAACAAGGTATTTCTATTTATAAACTTTAAGAGTTTTAGTGAATTATTATCCAATTGGATTTATGATTCTGGACTAACTTTGTTTATTTGTTTTCTTCTTCTTATATGCCAAGCTACTTGAACTTAGATGAGTTGGATCGGAAAGCTGGACCAAGGGTGAAATCTTCCAGATGAAGATGAAGCTCTTCTATCTATTTTTGAATTAATTGTTTTAGTTTAAAGACAATTTGGATTTCAAATTTTAGTTAGGGATATTTATCCCTATTTTTCTCATATTGTTGCAATATTTTTTATTATTAATAAAGCTTCTATTATTTTCGAAATTCAACCAATTGCAATTTATGAGATTGAGCTTCATTTATTTTATCTTCATCAATTATTACCACATTATATTTATATGTTTGTATGTGTAAGTGTTTTTATTATTGATGCAAATTCTATAATATTCACAACTCTTCATAGAGTTATATTAAATAAACACTAGAAACTAATTCTATGTTTATTAATAATTGTTCATTCTATTACAATTATTAAGAATTTTTTTAATAAAAGGATCTTTTGATCTGATAGGGGTGGAGAAAAGTTAAGAAAACTATGCAGTTCAACGATCTTTTATATCTAATGAACTCTAAATAGTATTCAACTCCACATAAACTCTATCACACTTAGAGAATCATGATCTTTACAACCTTTAGGGGTGGATCATAATCTCTATATACTTAGGGGTGGAGTTTATCCACAATACCCTATATGTATATACTTAGGGATGGAGTCTATTCCAAATCTCCCTACGTAACACATATTTTCCTTAAACATGGAAGTAATATAATGAGTTAGCTATTATCAATATAAATCCTTGATCTAGATTGTATGTTCCCTTTTGTTTTACTATTGTAAGTAAAAGTTTGATACCTATAAAAGTTCTTTGATAAAGTTTCACACTACCTTAATTGAGTGGGAGAATTTTAAAATTCTATTCCCATCTTCATCAGGTTGATACTTGTGATAGGTACTTAAGAACACTGCTGAAAAGCAAATCTAACCATACACATGGATAGGTATAACTTATCAGAATTATGAGAATAAGATAAAGAACTCTAGTTCAGTCTATTTCAATGACATGAACCAAGAATTCTTAATTCTCATAACATTTTATGGTATCTTAATTTTGATTACTTAATCTCTGGCATGTATTTTTCACTTCAAATACTAGTGTGCTATGTTGATGACTTAGTCTTAACTTAGAGTTTCAGACTAATACAAAAGTCACAACTAGATAACTCTCCAAACGATAAGAGGTTAAAAGTATTATTTAACCAGACATCTGCTATTGAGTGGGAGCTATCTGAGATGTAATCAAATAGGGAACATTAGAAGATATTCAAGAAAGATTTATGAAAGTGATCTATATGTTAGATATTAAGGAACTATGTATCAGTTGTCCTTGTATCTCACCATTACATTTTGAAATTCTTGAGATGGTGCTTACTTTGGGGGTGGAGGAGTTATTCTATAATAATTCAAGCTCTACCAGAGAAGAATTATAACTTTGTAAATTCGAGAATAACAGGAAAGTTATATTACTGAAGAAAAATCTACACTGTATTATCTCAAATACATATTTTAAAATATGAGAGATATGTCTTCTGTTTATTCAGATGTACTTTTAAAACAGTAAAGATTTCAGTATCCCTTGATGAGTAAAGCATATAGTAAAGGATGTTTCATAAGTGTATTTATGAACTAGTTTCCAGAAGTTTGGGTGGATTCAATTATACTACACTTGATCTGAAGATCAAGACATCAGATTGACCTATTTGCACAGTTTGTTTTATATTAGTGCAAGTGGGAGTTTGTTGGGTTTGATGCCCTAAATAAAACTCTTTACAATCTGATTAGTTATCAATATAAGAAATTTGAAGTGATTTATGTTTGCATGAATTTTACATGCTAATGGTTTAATATGTTTATTATATTTACACGCAAAATCAGTTAAATCCAGATCATATGTTTATTCACAATTACAGTATTGTCAACACAATGGAATGTGATTGTGATGATATGAATCAAAATACTAAGTCCCTGTTTCATCAGTGTTATTGGATTTACACAAATGTGATAATCAGCGATGATGTGTACTTACACTTGGAGTAAGTGTTATGTTCTTTCCAGGACATTAGTAAAGTATACTAGTTTCGAATGTATGGAGTATACATTGGACTGGACCGATATTGCAACTAAGTTAAGATATTACAAACTTACCGTTATATATATCTATCCAAGTCAATATCAGTAGTTGATCTTAAGATTAAAAGAATCTAAATCCTGATATGCTTAGGCTCAACTCAGGAGTACTATTCATGTTCTTTGATTTATTAGTTAATCTACTTTTGGGTCAAGGTGATACGTATATTTTGGGAACATGATAGTATGATTGAGTGGGAGTGCTGAACATAAATATGGAATCTATAGCTTCTACTGGTGTATAGAAGTCAAGTGATGATTCCCTTCGAGCTTAGCAAATAGAAGTAAATGGATGAGCTCTTGTTTAACTGACTGATTATTAGATCACTAAACACCATTTACAGGTAGCTAAGTGTTTTAAGGGGCAAAATACATTGAGGGGTGAGAACGGTAAAATTATCCCATCTCGATGTAGATCATCTATATAGAGGATCCATAAATCACAATAAGATTATAAAAATGGTTAAATGAGATAGCATATCTATATCGTGGAACATATAATATGCTCTATATAAGTCTGAGAGTGCAATTCTAAGTTCTAAGAGTGGATTCAACGAAGAATTAATAAGTAAGAATTTACTTGGTAAATTTGGTTCACTTATTGGAAGCTCAGCATATAGATCCATGGTCCCCATTCTAGTTGAGAACATTCTGCTTGTAAGACTCAATAATTGATTCGTGATTGATCAATTATAATTCTAAAGTTAGACTATGTCTAATTTATGAATTTTCACTAAGCAGGGGAGAAATTGTAAAGAAAAGAGATTCTAGGTTTATTTATTTATTAATGGACTTTATATGTCTAGTTAATAATTAAATTAAATGACAATATTATTTAATAATCTATTTTAGTTATTAAATAATTAGTTTTGGCATTTAAATGGTTAGAATTGAAAAATTGGCGTTTTTGAGAAAATAGAAATAAAATTTGTTAAAACTGCAAAATCAAGTGGGGCCCATTATCACACCATGGTCGGCCACTTGTTTGACTTTTTCAAATTAATATTTTCATTATTTTAATACCAAATAATTCCTAACCTAAACCTAGTAATTTCCTATAAATAGAAAGTGATGGCTCAGTTAAAAACACAAGTTTCAATAACATCTTCTGACAGAAAATTCTCTCTTCAGAAATACTGAGTCTTCCCTATTCTCTTCTATTGGCTGAAACCCCTTCTCTCTTTTCCTCTCCTAAATTTCGAACCCTAGTGAAAGAGTGAGTGCCCACACACAGCTAGCAGTAACTCAATCATAGATTGGAAGACTGTGAAGGATCAAACTCAAGGAGAAGGACATTCGGGCTCAGATCTTGATTATACTCTGCGACAGAAAGGATACAAAGGTTAGAGATCTGAGTGGAAGGAGACATTAATTCTGCTCCATCAATGTAAGGTTTTCTTAACTTTATATGTGTTTATTTTATCGTTTTAGAAAGTTCATATTTACGGTGTTAAACAACATACTTGTGAGTAGATCTAAGATCCTGGTAAAACAGATTTCTAACAATATGGTAGGAAATGTCGTTCCCCAATCCATTGGGACGAAACAGGTGAACGAAAATATCTAGGCCCTGAGTTGGTCCAGAAGACAAATGAGGCAATAGACAAGATTAAAGCTCGAATGCTAGCTTCGTAGAGCAGGCTAAAAACCTAAGCAGACCCCAAGAACCGGGATGTTACATTCTAACCTGGAGATCATGTTTTCTTGCGTGTGTCACCAATGAAAGGAATCGGGCGTTTTGGAAAGAAAGGCAAGCTGAGTACTAGATTTATAGGACCTTTTGAGATACTTGAGAAGGTTGGACAAGTTGCTTATCGGTTAGCTTTGCCACCATCGTTATCAGCCGTGCATAATGTAAAGCCCGCTTAGTTTAATTTGGAAATTAGCAGTTAATTATGATTAATTATGAAAATTATTTATAGCTATTTAAATAATTTATTATGCTGTTATTTATGGAATTCAGAAATGCATTTTTATGTCATGTAGTAGTTTTCATATTTTGCATTTCCGGTGCCCGGTATTTTGGAACTCGGTGTTTGGCTCAGTAGAAATCACAACTTAGTATGTTAGTAGTTTGGGATGGTTTATTAGACATTGGGAATGTCGGGAATGGCCGGGAATTTAGAATTTCCCAAAAATACCCCTTTAGTGTTATTTATGTGGTTTTAGTGTGGAGGGGCAAAATGGTCTTTTTGCCCCATTAGTATTTTGTCTTTAGTGATTTTAGTAATTGTAAATAAATGTTTATTTTAATTATGTTTTGGCTGAAATTAAGTGTATTTTGCCTTAAAAGTCATTTTCTTTTCATTTTCTACACTTAGTCAAAAAAAAAAATAGAAATTTCAAAGAAACTCTCTCTCTTTTCCCTCTCTCTTTTCGGCTGGTTGCATGGGATTCTAGGGCTGGGATTTTCATCAATTTTCAAGCTAGATTCAACATAAATTTGTGAACTCTTGATTGTGGTATGTGTTTCCTAATTTTCTTCCTTTATTTCATGGAAAAATATGATGAAAATAGTTGATGCGTGCATGATTGTTGGATATTGTTACTGCTGTGAATTGGTTGTTAATTTCTGAGATGTAAGCATGTTAATTTGAAGTTAATTAAGTTGTTAGAAATGCATGTAAATTACTTTGTTTCAAGTGTGGAATTTCTAGCTCAAAAATGTGATTTTTGAAGGAAATGTTGTATAATCTGTTGTTGTAATGTTGTTGATGTTTTTAGTTGTTTTCAGAGGTTATAATATGCTTGTTTAAGAGGATTTGAGTTGGTTTGAGTGCATGTTAGGTGATTTTACTCAAGTTTGAGTTTAGAACTCAAAGCTTGAGCTTTAATGGCACTTTTTGCTTTGGTGCAATCTGGGTGGTTTTGGTGCCTTAGAAATGTTCTTTGGGTCATATGGAATAGGTCTGGAAGGTTTGAATTGATTTGGAGTCGATTTGTGCAAGTTATGAATTTTTGAGTTTGCTGCCTGCGAGGAACCGGAATTCCGGTTGTGCATCCGGAATTCTGGATGGGGGTTCTAAATTTTCCAAAACCGGAATTCCGGTTGGGCAACCGGTCTACCGGTTGGGGAAAATTCTGAAACCCTAGATTTCCTCGATTTCATGTTTTAGGGGGTATTGCCATACTTTTTATCGATAGGGAAACTTTTAGTTCATAGTTTAAGTCCCCGGGAAGTGATTTACCGTGTCGCTCATAGTGTTGTGATTTTTATGGTTTAGGAGCCTGTAATCCGCCACACAGTTAAAGTTCCAGTCAGGTTGACCGGCACACTTGAATTCGGAATCCAGCTAAGATTAGTATAACAGTATGCATATGTAGATTACATGTTTAGCGTGCATGTAGGAAGCCTGTTAGATACATTAGATATGTATGTTGGCTTCGAACCATCAACCTGTGTCACGTTGGTACAGGCTTGAGTATGACCAGCAGCCGGAGTATGACCGGTTCGACCGATTAGGCTGACACTATATCACGTCGATATAGGCTGGAGTATGACCAGCAGCCGGAGTATGACCGGTTCGACCGATTAGGCTGATACTTAAGTTGGTGGTTCCGTACTATTTGACGTATCCCGTCGGTACAGGCTGGAGTATGACCAGCAGCCGGAGTATGACCGGTTCGACCGATCAGGTGGATATAGTAACACGTCGGTACAGGCTGGAGTATGACCAGCAGCCAGAGTATGACCGGTTCGACCGATCAGGCTGTTACGTGTCAATAGTACCGTCCTTATGAACGTTCAGAACACAGTACCGTGTTGGACACGTCAGTAGTGACTCAGTACCGTGTTGGACACGGCAGTAGTGGGACTCAGTATCGTGTTGGACACGGCAGTTAGGGTTATGATCAGGGGTATGGGCGTCTGATCATGACCGGGATTATGTATGAGTATTATTATGCTATTCTTACTGAGTCTGTCGACTCACAGTTGTACGTTTATGTGTAGGTAAAGGCAAGGCTAAAGCTGATGGACCTTGAACGAGCTTGTGAAGATTGTACATGTCGGGGCGGTTAGGCCTGGAGCGTACGATCATCGGGACAGCGAGGCTGATTTTGTAACTAGTCGCTAGGCGAAAATTATTTTGTATAAACAGTAAATCTTTTTGTAAATGTTTTTGAATCGGGATCCCAAGTCTTTTGTATTATTATTTTATAAGTTTAATTAAAAAGCAAAAATTTTAATTAATCACGTTTTCCATAAACCTCGTTGATTAGCAACGAGCTGCACAGCATGTTTAAAAATCACGTAATACGCCTATGTTAGTTAGGGTGTTACAATTTGGTATCAGAGCCGCCAGGTTGTCTTCCGAAGATCGTCACGACATGTACAATCATCATCAGCAGTTAGCTCGTTTCACGGTTCAATAAGCCTTTATTGCTTTAGTAGTTTATTTATTTATTTATGAAAAGGAAAAGCCTGTTAGGAAACATGTTAGTAGCTTTATAGTAGAATAGGCGCATGTTTCGTTTTTAATTTCCAAATTAAGCGGCATTAGTAAGCTCTCCTTGAATACGACCTGATATGCCAACTCTTGGTTTCGCAGGCGATTCTAATCAGATGGACGCCAGGCGGACTACCAGGAGTCAGGGCAACTCAGTGGGGTCGAATCAAGGTCAGGGAGCTCAGTTTCCCCCACCTGTTAGGGGATGAGGTAGAGGTCCCCGAGGCAGGGCTCGTGGTCGGCGTGATGAGAACCCGCCACAGGCTGCCCAGGCTCCCCCTGTCGATCAGGGAGCCCAGAATTGGGAGGTTCGGTTTGCGGAAATGCAAGCCCAGATTGAACAACAAGACCTCGAGATTCAGAGGTTGAGACAGCAGGGTGCTCTTGCAGTTCCAGTGCCCGTAGTTCTAGTGGCACCCGCCCCTGCTTCCCAGGCCGAGATAGTGGTGGCGGCCAATAGATTGGAACCTTTGTACGAGCGGTTCCGGAAGCAAGCACCTCCGGTTTTCTTGGGAGGTCCAGACGTAATGAAAGTCGAGCAGTGGCTGACGGTGATTACCAAGATCCTGAACTTCATGGGTGTCACCGGTAATGACAGAGTGGCGTGCGCCACTTTCCAGTTCCAGGAGGACGCTCTGGTCTGGTGGGACATGGTGTCTCAGATTCACGACGTCACCACCATGACCTGGGAAAGGTTCCAGGAACTCTTCAACGCGAAGTACTACAATGAGGCGGTCAGAAGCGCCAAGAGGGAAGAGTTCGCTCACCTGACCCAGCGTGAGAATATGAGCGTCACTGAGTATACTACTCAGTTTGATCGGTTGGCGAGGTTAGCCTCGGGAATTGTGCCGACCGACTTCAGCAAGAAAGAGAAGTATCTGGACAGGTTAAATGCGAAGATCAAGCATGATTTGATGATCACCACGGACGACAGCACCACCTATGCTCAGATGGTGGAGAAGGCACTGCGAGCTGAGGGCCCAGTTGGGTGTATGTCGGAGTCAGCTAGTACTCCGGCGAGTGGCGGGCTCCTACCCCTCCTGCATCAGGCTTTAGCAGGGGGAGTAGTGGTTCAGCCATTGATCAGAGGAAGAGAACACCCACTGCTTCCGGTGGCTCGAGTCAGAACAAGAGGTTCCGGGGGAACTAGAACAGAGGGAGTCGTCCTGGTGGTACAGAGACCCGATTCTCCTATCCCGAGTGCCCTAGCTGCAAAAGGCACCATCGGGGAGAGTGCAAAGGTCAGGGATGCTTTCACTGTGGCATGCCCGGACACTTTAAGAGGGACTGTCCCCAGCTCCGATCAGAGGCACCGAGAGCTCCAGCAATACCCACTCCAGCCAGGGTATTCGCCATCACTCAGGCTGATGCAGATGCCAGCCCATCAGTTGTCACAGGTCAGCTTTCTATTAATAACTCGCTATATTCAGTGCTGTTTGATTCTGGGGCTACACATTCTTATGTGGCGGCCAGAGTCTTTAGTAAATTGGATAGACCGTACGATAGATATGAATCAGGGTTTGGAACCCTATTACCTGGCAGAGAATTGGTTATCTCCAATAGGTGGATTAGGTCTATGCCGATCAGGATAGATGGTAGAGAGTTAAGTGCTGACTTGATAGAGATGAGTTTAGTAGAGTTCGACATTATTTTAGGAATGGATTTCCTATCTAAATATTCTGCGAGTATAGATTGTAAAAGGAAGATGGTGATCTTCCAACCGGAAAGTGAAGAACCATTTGTGTTTGTTGGTTCAGTTCAGGGATCCCGGATCCCGGTGATTTCGGCCATGTCAGCTAGAGAGTTATTACATGGCGGATGCTTAGGGTTTCTGGCCGTGGTGGTGGACACCACTCGGCCAGATACCATTCAGCCAGAGGACATCAAAGTGGTTCGGGAATTTTTGGATCTTTTTCCTGAAGAACTTCTAGGGTTACCACCTCAGCGGGAGATTGACTTCGTGATAGATTTGGCACCAGGGGTGGAACCGGTTTCCAAAGCCCCGTATAGAATGGCTCCAGCTGAACTTAAGGAATTAAAGATTCAGCTCCAAGGGTTGCTTGACATAGGGTTTATTCGGCCCAGTGTGTCACCCTGGGGAGCCCCGATTTTATTCGTCAAGAAGAATGATGGATCTATGAGGATGTGCATCGACTACAGAGAATTGAACAAGCTGACGGTGAAGAATAAATATCCATTACCTAGGATCGATGATTTGTTCGATCAGCTTCAGGGGAAGACGGTCTTTTCTAAGATTGATCTCCGTTCGGGTTATCATCAGTTGAGAATCCGAGAGGAGGACATTCCGAAGACGTCTTTCCGCAATAGGTATGGACATTACGAATTTCTGGTGATGTCATTCGGACTAACCAATGCTCCTGCAGCATTCATGGACTTGATGAATAGAGTATTCAAGGATTTCCTCGATATCTGTGTGATTGTGTTTATCGACGACATCCTCGTGTACTCTCAATCAGAAGAGGAGCATGAATTACATCTTCAGATGGTACTGCAACGGCTTCGGGAACACAAGCTTTATGCCAAGTTCAAGAAATGTGAGTTCTGGCTATCTCAGGTGTCCTTCCTAGGGCACATTGTGAGCAAAGATGGGATCAAGGTGGATCCCGGGAAGATCGACTCCGTCAGGGATTGGCCGAGACCGAAGACAGTGACAGAGATCAGAAGCTTCTTGGGTTTAGCTGGGTACTACCGTAGGTTCGTGGAAGGGTTTTCAAAAATTTCAATGCCCCTAACCGAACTTACAAAGAAAAATCAGCGGTTTATCTGGTCAGATAAGTGCGAAGCTAGTTTCCAGGAGCTAAAACAGAGGTTGATTACCGCTCCAGTGCTAGCTTTGCCTTCAGACAGCGAGAAGTTCGTAGTTTATTGTGACGCATCCAAACAGGGTTTGGGGTGTGTATTGATGCAAGCCGATCGGGTTATCGCTTATGCCTCCCGTCAGTTAAAGGATTATGAACAGCGATACCCGACTCATGATCTAGAGTTGGCCGTGGTGGTTTTCGCATTGAAGATTTGGCGGCATTACCTTTACGGGGAAAAGTGTGAGATCTATACCGACCATAAAAGTCTCAAGTATTTCTTTACTCAGAAAGATTTAAATATGAGACAAAGGCGTTGGTTGGAATTAGTGAAAGATTACGATTGTGAGATCCTCTATCACCCCGGAAAGGCCAACGTAGTGGCTGATGCCCTGAGCAGAAAGGGTCTCGGGCAAGTGGCTAGTATGGTTCAGATCTCACCTCAGCTAGCAGAGGATATGGTTAGATCCAGCATTGGGTTTGTGGTAGGTTAGCTTCACAACTTAACGCTGCAATCTGACCTGTTAGAAAGAATAAAAGTCGCTCAGAGGACGGATCCAGAGTTAGTGAAGATCAGAGATGAGGTGTTGGCTCGTCAAGCCAAAGACTTTTCAGTGTCAGACAGCGGGATGCTTTTGTATAAAGCCAGGGTTTGTGTTCCGAATAGTGTGGAACTTAGGAATGAGATCTTTGAGGAGGCTCATTCTACCTCGTATTCTCTGCATCCCGGCACCACTAAGATGTACCAAGATCTCAAACCGTACTTCTGGTGGAGCGGTGTGAAGAAGAATTTGGTAGAATTCGTATCGAGATGTCTCACCTGTCAGCAGATTAAGGCTGAACATCAGAGACCAGCAGTGTTGTTGCAGCCTCTAACCCTACCAGAATGGAAATGGGAAGATATCACGATGGATTTTGTGGTCGGGTTACCTAGGACCACGGGTTTGTTTGATTCCATCTGGGTAGTGGTGGATCGATTTACGAAATATGCTCATTTTCTGCCGGTTAGAACAACATTTACAGTGGATCAGTTGGCAGAGTTGTATGTCAGAGAGATAGTAAGACTTCACGGGGTACCAAAGTCTATAGTTTCGGACAGGGATCCGAAGTTCACCTCCAAATTTTGGCAAAGTTTACAACGAGCAATGGGTACCAAGCTAAAATTCAGTACAGCATTCCATCCTCAGACAGATGGTCAGTCCGAAAGGACAATTCAGATATTGTAGGACATGTTGAGAGCCTGTGTTATGGACTTTGAAGGCTCATGGAATAAGTATCTACCGTTGATAGAATTTTCTTACAACAACAGTTATCAGAGTACGATAGGGATGGCTCCCTATGAACTGTTATACGGTAGGAAGTGTAGATCTCCCATCCATTGGGATGAGACAGGGGAGAGGAAATACCTTGGTCCAGAGTCAGTGCAGTGGACCAATGAGGCAATAGAGAAGATAAAAGCTAGAATGCTTGCCTCACAGAGTAGATAGAAGAGTTACGCAGATCCGAAACGCAGAGATGTTGAGTTCCAAGTAGGGGACCATGTGTTTTTACGGGTATCTCCGATGAAGGGGATTAAACGTTTCGGGAAAAGAGGCAAGTCATGCCCTAGATTTACAGGACCTTTCGAGATTCTCGAGAAGATAGGTCAAGTGGCATTGCCTCCAGCCTTATCAGCAGTTCACAACGTATTCCATGTCTCGATGTTGAGAAAATACGTTTCAGATCCCTCTCATATACTCAGTTATGAGAGCCTTGAGCTACAGCCAGACATGACTTATGAGGAACAGCCAGTGCAGATCCTGGATAGAAAGGATAAAGTCCTTCAGAATAAGACCATAGCATTGCTCAAAGTTCTCTGGAGAAACAGCAAGGTGGAGGAAGCCACCTTGGAGCTAGAGTCAGATATGAGAGCTCAATATCCGGAGTTAGTCAGGTTAGATTTCGGGGACGAAATCCTTTTAAGGGGGGGATAGTTGTAAAGCCCGCTTAGTTTAATTTGGAAATTAGCAGTTAATTATGATTAATTATGAAAATTATTTATAGCTATTTAAATAATTTATTATGCTGTTATTTATGGAATTCAGAAATGCATTTTTATGTCATGTAGTAGTTTTCATATTTTGCATTTCCGGTGCCCGGTATTTTGGAACTCGGTGTTTGGCTCAGTAGAAATCACAACTTAGTATGTTAGTAGTTTGGGACGGTTTATTAGACATTGGGAATGTCGGGAATGGCCGGGAATTTAGAATTTCCCAAAAATACCCCTTTAGTGTTATTTATGTGGTTTTAGTGTGGAGGGGCAAAATGGTCTTTTTGCCCCATTAGTATTTTGTCTTTAGTGATTTTAGTAATTGAAAATAAATGTTTATTTTAATTATGTTTTGGCTGAAAATAAGTGTATTTTGCCTTAAAAGTCATTTTCTTTTCATTTTCTACACTTAGTAAAAAAAAAATAGAAATTTCAAAGAAACTCTCTCTCTTTTCCCTCTCTCTTTTCGGCTGGTTGCATGGGTTTCTAGGGCTGGGATTTTCATCAATTTTCAAGCTAGATTCAACATAAATTTGTGAACTCTTGATTGTTGTATGTGTTTCCTAATTTTCTTCCTTTATTTCTTTGAAAAATATGATGAAAATAGTTGATGCATGCATGATTGTTGGATATTGTTGCTGCTGTGAATTGGTTGTTAATTTCTGAGATGTAAGCATGTTAATTTGAAGTTAATTAAGTTGTTAGAAATGCATGTAAATTACTTTGTTTCAAGTTTTGAATTTCTAGCTCAAAAATGTGATTTTTGAAGGAAATGTTGTATAATCTGTTGCTGTAATGTTGTTGATGTTTTAAGTTGTTTTCAGAGGTTATAATATGCTTGTTTAAGAGGATTTGAGTTGGTTTGAATGCATGTTAGGTGATTTTACTCAAGTTTGAGTTTAGAACTCAAAGCTTGAGCTTTAATGGCACTTTTTGATTTGGTGCAATCTGGGTGGTTTTGGTGCCTTAGAAATGTTCTTTGGGTCATATGAAATAGGTTTGGAAGGTTTGAATTGATTTGGAGTCGATTTGTGCAAGTTATGAATTTTTGAGTTTGCTGCCTGCGAGGAACCGGAATTCCAGTTGTGCATCCGGAATTCCGGATGGGGGTTCTAAATTTTCCAGAACCGGAATTCCGGTTGGGCAACCGGTCTACCGGTTGGGCAACCGGTCTACCGGTTGGGGAAAATTCTGAAACCCTAGATTTCCTCGATTTCATGTTTTAGGGGGTATTGCCATGCTTTTTAGCGATAGGGAAACTTTTAGTTCCTAGTTTAAGTCCCCGGGAAGTGATTTAGCGTGTCGCTCACAGTGTTGTGATTTTTATGGTTTAGGAGCTTGTAATCCGCCACGCAGTTAATGTTCCAGTCAGGTTGACCGGCACACTTGAATTCGGAATCCAGGTAAGATTAGTATAACAGTATGCATATGTAGATTACATGTTTAGCGTGCATGTAGGAAGCCTGTTAGATACATTAGATATGTATGTTGGCTTCGAACCATCCAACTGTGTCACGTCGGTACAGGCTGGAGTATGACCAGCAGCTGGAGTATGACTGGTTCGACCGATTAGGCTGACACTGTATCACGTCGGTACAGGCTGGAGTATGACCAGCAGCCGGAGTATGACCGGTTCGACCGATTAGGCTGATACTTAGGTTGGTGGTTCCGTACTATATGACGTATCCCGTCGGTACAGGCTGGAGTATGACCAGCAGCCGGAGTATGACCGGTTCGACCGATCAGGTGGATATAGTAACACGTCGGTACAGGCTGGAGTATGACCAGCAGCTGGAGTATGACCAGCAGCCGGAGTATGACTGGTTCAACCGATCAGGCTGTTACGTGTCAATAGTACCGTCCCTATGAACGTTCAGAACTCTGTACCGTGTTGGACACGGCAGTAGTGACTCAGTACCGTGTTGGACACGACAGCAGTGGGACTCAGTATCGTGTTGGACACGGCAGTTAGGGTTATGATCAGGGGTATGGGCGTCTGATCATGACCGGGATTATGTATGAGTATTATTATGCTTTTCTTACTGAGTCTGTCGGCTCACAGTTCTACGTTTATGTGTAGGTAAAGGCAAGGCTAAAGCTGATGGACCTTGAACGAGCTTGTGAAGATTGTACATGTCGGGGCGGTTAGGCCTGGAGCGTACGATTATCGGGACAGCGAGGCTGATTTTGTAACTAGTCGCTAGGCGACAATTATTTTCTATAAACAGTAAATCTTTTTGTAAATGTTTTTGAATCAGGATCCCGAGTCTTTTGTAATATTATTTTATAAGTTTAATTAAAAAGAAAAAATTTTAATTAATCACGTTTTCCATAAACCTCGTTGATTAGCAACGAGCTGCACAGCATGTTTAAAAATCACGTAATACACCTATGTTAGTTAGGGTGTTACACATAATGTATTCCATGTATCGATGTTGAGGAAGTATGTATCTGATCCAATGCATGTCCTAAGTTATGAGGCATTGGAATTACAATAGGATCTGTCTTCTGATGAACGACTAGTGCAAATTCTGGATAGGAAGGAAAAGGTCCTTCGAAGTAAAACCATCGCATTGATTAAAGTGCTCTGGAGAAATAGTAAAGTGGAGGAAGCCACTTGGGAATTGGAGTCTGACATAAGGACTCAATATCCAGAGTTATTCAGGTTAGATTTCGAGGATGAAATACTATTAATGGGGGGATAATTGTAAAGATCGCTTATAATTAACATTTTGGATCAATGAATAATTAGGGTTTATTCATGAGATTTGAATATTATTTATAATATGCATATTGTGGAAATTTATTTAATTTAATAAATGTTTATTATGCTATATGTGAATTTCTTATTTTTTGTGATTGTGTTCGGAAGCTGTGGAAAGCGACGTTGGGCCTTTTGAGAGTCGCATTTTATATGTTTTAGAATATTATTTTCGAGGTATCATTGTTGGGAATTGGAGGTGTTTGAATTTTTGGGGTTTGGAAAATGACTAATTTACCCTTGGGAGTTTGTAGCCACTTTAGTAAGTTAGAGGCGCAAAAAGGTCTTTAGACAAAGACTCTATTTCTCTTATTTGGTCTCTTTTAGTGCTGAATATAAGTCTAATTACTTAAGAAATTCATTTATCTTAAGTGTAAAGGAATCAAAGAAACAACCTAGAATTTTCTAAGTCTCTCTCCTTCTCTTTCGAACAGCAAGGGGAACCAGCTGAGTCTTGACTGTGTTTAGCTCAATCTTGTGTGATCTTAGCTGATTAGAGGACTTCAATTCAAGGTATACAACTCTAGCCCTCTTCTCCATGATTTTCCTTAGCTTAAAGTAAGTTTTATGCATGAACTTTGGTGTTTAGGTTGCTGTAGGTTTTGGGGTGGTTTGATTTCGTGTTTTGGGGTTAGGTTAGGTTTATGTTGTTTGATTTGAGTTGTTTTGGTAAGCTTTGATGAGGTTTGGCTAAGGTTTGAGTTTAAGAACTCAAGCCATGCCCTTTAATGGTGGATTGAATTTCTGTGATTGTTGATGAGTTTTATTGCTTGATTATGCTTCATTATAGTGCTTACAGGTATACTGGAGAGTTTGGTAAAGTTTGGATTTGATTTGGAATTAGGGGAGAAATTTTCGGGTTCCCAGCACAGAACCGGAGTTCTGGTTCTGGGGACCTGTAGCAACCGGTGGTCCGGTTGGTGCCCAGGAACCGGACTTCTGGTTGGGAACCGGTCTGCCGGTTGAGGCTTTTTCTAGATACCTAGTTTTTCCAATTTTTGGGTTGCTAATGGTGTTAGCATCATATTTATTGATACGGTTATCGTTAGTTTCAATTACCAATCCCCGATAGATGTTTTAGCGTGTCTCTCATCCAATTTTGAATATTATGGTTTAGGGCCCTGTAAAGCGTTGAGCTGTGTTTCCACTCAGGCTGACCGACACACTTGAGCACGGAACGAGGTAAGATAGCATAATAACGTATATATGAATATATGCTTTTTTTTAACTAGTTACACTACTAACACTAATTGTTTATGTGATTTTAAAGGTGTTAGTATAGTGTAGGATATCGGTGTGGTTACGGTGTTACCAACACGAGTACCAGGGGGTACGTAGTGCATGTGGTACAACACTTAGTAATTCCTGGGAGTACAATAATGGCTCTACCAACATGAGTACAGGATTGGTACTTTAGTGCATTTGGTACAGGGGTCGTACTTCCCTTAAGAACGTTCTTAACCATTTTGTGAGCTCATTGTTAAGCTCGGGGCGGCTTAAGCATAAAGTCGGTCTAACATTGTTTATATATATGTTATGCATATCTTACTGAGTCTGTTGACTCATCAGTTTGCTACCTTGTGTAGGTAAAGGAAAAGCAAAGCAGAAGGAACAGTGAGATGGAGCTCGGCAGTGATTGTACATATCACGGTAGTGCAACCTGGAGGGTTTCAGTCTTTCAATATTTTGAGATATAATTTAGTTGCCTGTTGTTTGAAAAAAAAATATATCAGTAGACTTTAAATTAGTAAAATACTTTTATCCGTGTTTTGAAACTCGAGATCCCAACCCATATAATTATAAAGTTATTGTTGGGAATTATTTTACCAGGATCTTAGATCTACTCACAAGTATGTTTATTAACATCCTAAATATGAACTTTCTAAAACGATAAAATAAACACATATAAAGTTAAGAAAACCTTACATTGATGCAGCGGAATAAATGTCTCCTTCCACTCAGATCTCTAACCCTTGATTCCTTTACGTAGCGAGTATAATCAAGATCTGAGCCCGAATCTCCTTCTTCTTCAAGCTTTGATCCTTCACAGTCTTCCAATCTATGATTGAGTTACTGCTTGCTGTGTGTGGGCACTTACTCTTTCACTAGGGTCACGAAAAAGATGAAGGAAAAGAGGGAGAGAGGTTTCGGCCAAGGTAGAGAGTGAGGAAGGCTCAGTTTTCTGAAGAGAGAAATTTCTGTCAGAAAGGCTTATTGAAAACTTGTGTTTTAACTGAGCCATCACTTTCTATTTATAGGCAACTTACTAGGTTTAAGTTTAGAATTATTTGGCATTAAAATAATGAAAATAATAATTTGAAAAAGCCTTATAAGTGGCCGGCCATAGGTGTTGTAATGGGCCCCACTTAATTTTGCAATTTTATCAAATTTTATCTCTATTTTCTCAAAAATGCCAATTTTCCAATTCTAACCTTTTAAATGCCAAAACTAATTATTTAATCATTAAAATACATTATTAAATAATATTGTCATTTAATTTAATTATTAATTAGACATATAAAGTCTATTAATAAATAAATAAACCTAGAAAACTCTTTTCCTTACAATTTCACCCCTGCTTAGTGAAAATTCATAAAATCAGACATAGTCTAACTTTAGAATTATAATTGATCAATCACTAATCAATTAATGAGTCTTACAAGCAGAATGTTCTCAACTAGAATGGGGACCATGGATCTATATGCTGAGCTTCCAATAAGTGAACCAAATTTACCAAGTAAATTCCTACTTATTAATTCTTCGTTGAATCCACTCTTAGAACTTAGAATTGCACTCTCAGACTTATATAGAGCATATTGTATGTTTCACGATACCAATATACTATCTCATTTAACCATTGTTATAATCTTATTGTGATTTAAAGATCCTCTATATAGATGATTTACATCGAGATGGGATTTCTTTACCGTTCTCACCCCTCAATGTATTTTGCCCCTTAAAACACTTAGCTACCTGTAAATGGTGTTTAGTGATCTAATAATTAGTCAGTTAAACAAGAGCTCATCCATTTACCTCTATTTGCTAAGCTCGAAGGGAATCATCACTTAACTTCTATACACCAGTAGAAGCTATAGATTCCATATTTATGTTCAGCACTCCCACTCAATCATACTATCATGTTCCCAAAATATACGTATCACCCTGACCCAAAAGTAGGCTTAACTAATAAATCAAAGAACATGAGTAGCACTCCTAAGTTGAGCCTAAGCATATCAGGATTTAGATTCTTTTCAATCTTAAGATCAACTATTGATATTGACTTGGAAAGATATGTATAACGGTAAGTTTGTAATATCTTAACTTAGTTGCAATATCGGTCCAGTCCAATGTATACTCCATACATTCGAAACTAGTATACTTTACTAATGTCCTGGAAAGAACATAACACTTACTCCAAGTGTAAGTACACATCATCGCTGATTATCACATTAGTGTAAATCCAATAACACTGATGAAACAGGGACCAAAACTTTTGATTCATATGATCACAATCACATTCCACTGTGTTGACGATACTGTAATTGTGAATAAACATATGATCTGGATTTAACTGATTTTGTGTGTATGAATGTAATAAACATATTAAACATATTAAACCATTAGCATGTAAAATTCATGCAAACATCAATCACTTCAAATTTCTTATATTGATAACTAATCAGATTGTAAAGAGTTTTATTTAGGGCATAAAACCTAACAAACTCCCACTTGCACTAATATAAAACAAACTGCGCAAATAGGTCAATCTGATGTCTTGATCTTCAGATCAAGTGTAGTATATTTGAATCCACCCAAACTTCTGGAAACTAGTTCATAAATACTTTTATGAAACATCCTTTACTATATGCTTTACTCATCAAGGGATACTGAAATCTTTACTGTTTTAAAAGTACATCTGAATTAACAGAGGACATATCTCTCATATTTTAAAATATGTAATTGAGATAATACAGTATAGACTTTTCTTCAGTGATATAACTTTCTGGTATTTTCGAATTGACCAAGTTATAGTTCTTCTCTGGTAGAGCTTGAATTATTATACAATAATTCCTCCACCCCCAAAGTAAGCACCATCTTAAGAATTTCGAAATTAGATGGTGTGATACAAAGACAACTGATACACAGTTCCTTAATAGCAGACTAGTATTTGAAGTGAAAAATACATGCCAGAGATTAAAGTAATCAAAATTAAGATACCATCAAATTTTTATGAGGATTAAGAATTCTTGGTTCAAGTTATTCGAATGGACTGAACTAGAGTTCTTTATCTTATTCTCATAATTCTAATAAGCTATACCTATCCATGTGAATGGTTAGATTTGCTTTTCAGTAGTGTTCTTAAGTACCTATCACAAGTATCAACCTAATGAAGATGGGTATAGAACTTTAAAATTCTCCCACTCAATTAAGGTAGTGTGAAACTTTAACAAAGAACTTTCAAAGGTATCATACTTTTACTTACAACAGTAAAAACGAAATGGAACATACAATCAAGATCAAGAATTTATATTGACAATAGCTGACTCATTATATTACTTCTATGTTTAAACAAGATATGTGTTTCATAGGGAATTGTGGAATAGACTCCACCCCTAAGAATATACATATAGGGTACTATGGATAACCTCCACCCCTAAGTATATAGAGATTATGATCTACCCCTAAAGGTTGTAAAGATCATGATTCTCTTAGTGTGATAGAGTTTATGTGGAGTTGAATACTATCCAGAGTTCATTAGATATAAAAGATCGTTGAACTGCATAGTTTTCTTAACTTTTCTCCACCCCTATCAGATCATAAGATCCTTTTATTAAACAAATTCTTAAAAATTGTATGAGAATTAACAATTATTGATAAACATAGAAATCATTTCTAGTGTTTATATAATATAACTCTATGAAGAGTTGTAAATATTATAGAATTTGCATCAATAATAAAAACACTTACACATACAACCATATAAATATAATGTGGTAATAGTTGATGAAGATAAATTAAATGAAGCTCAATCTCATAAATTGCAATAGGGAATTTCGAAATAAAACTTTATTAATATAAAAAAAATGTATTGCAACAATATGAGAGAAACAGGGATAAATATCCCTAAATAAAATTTGAAATCCAAATTGTTTTAAACCAAAACAATTAATTCAAAATTGAAGAGCTTCATCTTCATCTGGACGATTTCACCCTTGGTCCAGCTTTCTGATCCAACTCAATTGAGTTCAAGTAGCTTGGCCTATAAGAAGAAGAAAACAAATAAACAAAGTTTAGTCCAGAATCATAAATCCAAATGGATAATAATTCACTAAACTCTTAAAGTTTATAAATGGAAATACCTTGTTTCTTTGCAAGAAGTTTAGGACATTGGGGTTTCCAATGACCTTTCTCATTGCAGTAGAAACACTTTCCTTTAAGTGTAGCATCACCAGAAGGAGCAGCCTTTTTCATGGCTTTGGCTCGCTTCTTGGTGTTCTTCCACTTTTTCTTCGATTTGGGCTTTGAAGCAGAGGCGACATTTGCTTCAGGTTTCATCGTCCCATTACCATTACCAGGATGAGGTTTACTCCCTTTCTTCTTGGGTCCTCCAATCAAATTTTCATAAGTTTGAAGGTCATTGACTAATTCATGAAAGTCAATTTCCTTCTTATTCATGACATAATTTGATGTGTATGGTAGAAATGCTGGAGTCAGGCTGTTCAAGATAAGACTTACTTGAGTAGCACTGTCCATTTCAGCACCATGATCCTGGGCTTCTTGGAAATAACTGGACATGAGGAGAACATGATCACGCACGTTTTGATGAGGTTCCATCCGTGCGTTAATGTACTTCTTAGTCGCGTCAAAGCGTGACTGAAGTGATGCCTTACCGAATAGCTCATTTAACTTCGTCATAACTTCAGCAGCCTTCTCAGTTTTAGAAAACCGAGTTTTGAGGGTGTCAACCATGCTAGAAAGCATAAAGTATAGAGCTTTGTCATTTGCCTTCTGCCAACGCTCATACTTTTCTTTCACAGCTTTGGATGCATTATCCCCAGGCACTTCAGGTGACGGCTCAGTTAAAACAAACAAGGCACTTTCTCCTATGAGAGCAATATTAATGTTCTCATTCCATTTATTAAAGTTAGATCCATTCAGCTTATTTTTAGTCAACAGTGATAACATGGGATTCATTTTGACAAACAGGATACTACAAAATAATAGAAATCAACTAATAGAAATTAATAATGGTTTAACACACAAAATCAATTCAGAAATTATAAGCACATAGCAAGTAGGAATGATATGAGAAAATACTTAAAAAAAAAAACCAATCCTAAATAATTTCCAAGGTTTTCAACAAACTGATATCAGTGTCCCGTTTAGGCGAGAGTCAAAGCTATCATCCATTGAATAGAGTTGTCAGCTCATCTAAAATGTTAAACATTCTAGCAACCTTTTATTCGATCAAGATCAGAATCCAGCGTTGTCCCGTTTAGGCGAGAGTCAAGGCTATTCTATCTTATGAGCTTCTACCATTGTTTCGCAATTTGCAAGTCAAATATGGTCGCCACCATTAGGGTGATCTATACCATATAAAACACTTACAAACCACTTATCATGCGAGATTAAACGGTGCGAAATTGCTAATGAACGTTCCTCCATTAGGGAGGATTACTCACTAAAACAAACGCGGTGTAAAACCCACAATGGAGATCGAATATCTTAATAATAATAAAGCTCATTGTTTAAAATGTATTTTCTTATTATTCTAATAAATAAATCTCATTAAATTCTATTTAAGAATTAAAATTCAAAAATAAGAATTTAATATAATATTTAGAAAATTATACTAGATGGTGATTGAAATAAAATTAATTATTTCCATCTTAGTAATAATCTTAAATATAAATATTAAGGAAATTAATTTAAGATGAATTAAATAAATAATTAGCAACTTAAAAATTTCCTTTGAGAATATATTTATTGGGTTCGAAAATTAAGTATAAAAAAAATATACAATTTTCGAAAAATAATAAAAATAGAAAAGAAATACTTCAAGCAAAAATATCACCTATCTAGATATTCTTTTGACTAGTTAATTCAATTTCTAATAATATATATATATTTTAAATTCACTTATTTTAAATTAATCTATTAAATGAAAAAATCATTGACTTGAGTTGGTCCAAGATTTAATTAAAATAATTAATTAATTTACAACTCAATCTATTTTTGAAAAAAAAAATTCGAAAATATTGCATAATGCAATTTTTCGAAATTGATTAATAAAATAAAGAAAAATATATATTTTGAAAATTATTTAAATTTAAGTTGAAAAATTAAATTTCAACCTAAAAAATAATTTTCTATTTAATTAAGTGTCATGAAAAATCAATAAATATTTAAGTATCATGATGAAAATCAACTTAGATATTTAGATTTTTCAACTTAATTAATTGTATTAAATTCAAGAAATAAATAATTAAGTGTAGAGAAGCCTTAATTATTAATTTCTATTTAATACTAGGAAAAATATACTTAATAAAATTGTACTAAAATTAATTATTTAAATAATTAATTTCACAAAAGTATAATATTTTCCTATATAAGTATTAGAAATAATAAGTAGTCTAGAAATTACTATCTAGAAAATATCTTATTTGACTAAGTATCTTTTCAAAATTTGAAAAATATCTAATTTATGTTATATAGAAAAAATCTAAAACTTAAATAATTTTAAATCTAGATTTAATTAAATATCACAAATTAAGTTGTAACCACTTAATTTGAAGATATCTTTTTAAAGTTAATATTTGAAAAGATATTAACAAAAAAAATATCTAAGATATTCCATTTCAAGTTAATATTTGAAAAAGATATTAACTTAAAAAATATCTTAAGAATCTTTAATAACTAATGCCTAAGATTCCTCAACTTGATTCAAAATTTAAATCAAATATTCAAATTTAAGTTAGTTAAGAAAAATCAGTTGATACAACTAATTTATAACTTAAATAGGAATATTTAATTAAATAAGCTCCAGAAAGAATCTTAGTTAGTTAAAATTCTATATTTAATTAAATACAAGAAAAATACAAATAGTTTGTCTAGAAATAATATCTAAACTAGAAGTGTTTTTCCTAAAATTAACTTTAAAATATTAAAATGAAAATAAATTTTCATATATTTTAAAAAGTTAATTATGTTGCTAATTCAATTTTTATTAGGTCAAACTAATATAATTAACCTAGTACAGTTATTCAAATCAGGCAAATGGGCCTTCACAATTGGGGTAGTTCATGTGAGGGGGTGCTGGGTTCAGTATGTCGTACCCACTTCTATGGCACCCAACTCTCACACAAGGCCCAAAAGAGAGGAATTTAACCTTAAAATGAATAACTGTTATTAATTGAATAGGTCCAAAAAACTAAATGGACCTAAATAAAATCTATCATGGTGTGACATTTTATTTAGCAACAACCTATATGCATCTATATAATAAAATAAACATATAGGCTCACACAGGCATACTTTGGATGGATCCTATCATGTTGCTAGGTCATACACAGATGAAAGAAGATTGTAAAATTTACCTGTTACAAATTATTAACTTGACCAAGGGAGCCATCAGATCATTAGATCTGGCAAAAAGTAACCATGGCTATTTGCAATCAAGTAATAATAGGTTTTTAAAACTTACACACAAGCTAAAAACACATACTCCTGCAACAAGGTTAGCTGGATAGTTGGAAGTAGGATTTATTTAATTTTAAATAAATGATTTCGAAAAATAAATAATTACAAAAATTTAAATTAATTTCGAAAAATAAAAAAAATTTAATTAATTTCGAAAATAAAATAAAATAAATTTAAATTTAGAAATTATTTTTAAAAATAAATATTTAAAATTAAACCTACTATTTGAAAAATTAGGTTTCAACCAACCTAAATATCATTTCAAAATTTGCTAACTACTTTTAAAAATTAAATGTTATTTTAAAAATAAAAATTAAATAAAAATTAGAAAAGATAAATAAAATATCTTTTCAGATTTTAAATTTAATTTAAATAAATAAAATAAAAAAATTTAAAAATTAGCAAAATATCTTATATCTATTTAAAATTACATGATTATAAATATCTTATTTTAAATTTAAATAAGGTCAAAATATCTAAAAAGATTTAAAAAATCTTAATAGATAAGATATTTTTAAAATATCTTAAAAGATAGGATATTTTTTAAATATCTTAAAAGATATTATAAATATCTTTAAAAGATATTATAAATATCTTAAAAGATAAGATATTTTTAAATATCTTAAAAGATATTATAAATATCTTAAAAGATATTTTAAATATCTAAAAAAAATCTGACCTTAAATTTAAAAAAAATATAATCAAATTTAAAAATAAGATAGATTTTTAAGCAAAAAGATAAATACTAGTTCTATTCAAATTCAAATTACACTAATATCTTGAATTAAATTAAAAAAAATTAAATTAATTCAAAATGATAATTAGAATTGAATTAGGAATAGTAATAGTATATATATAAAACCATACAAAAAATTGGAAGTTAATTCCATGAAAAAGTATGAAAAATTGAAGAAAATTGAAAAAATTCGAAACTGTACGGACAGTTCTGCGATCGCAGGAAACTATCAGCAGAGCCCCGATTTTGTCAAATCTTCAAAAAATCATAACTAATTCAAATAAAATCCAAATTGAGTTCTGTAAAAGGCTAACTTGCTTAATTTTTTCCATACTATCCAATAAAAATAATTCCAGAACCGAAATAACAATTATTTTTCACGAAAATTTCATAATCATCAATCAATCATCAAATAACACTCAATACAACATGATACCATCCAAAAAACATACAAACAATCGTTTTAAAGTCCAAATTACATGCAAGTAAATCAATTACCATGGCTCTGAGGCCAGTTGTTGGGAATTATTTTACCAGGATCTTAGATCTACTCACAAGTATGTTTATTAACATCCTAAATATGAACTTTCTAAAACGATAAAATAAACACATATAAAGTTAAGAAAACCTTACATTGATGCAGCGGAATAAATGTCTCCTTCCACTCAGATCTCTAACCCTTGATTCATTTCTGTAGCAGAGTATAATCAAGATCTGAGCCCGAATCTCCTTCTTCTTCAAGCTTTGATCCTTCACAGTCTTCCAATCTATGATTGAGTTACTGCTTGCTGTGTGTGGGCACTTACTCTTTCACTAGGGTCACGAAAAAGATGAAGGAAAAGAGGGAGAGAGGTTTCGGCCAAGGTAGAGAGTGAGGAAGGCTCAGTTTTCTGAAGAGAGAAATTTCTGTCAGAAAGGCTTATCGAAAACTTGTGTTTTGACTGAGCCATCACTTTCTATTTATAGGCAACTTACTAGGTTTAAGTTTAGAATTATTTGGCATTAAAATAATGAAAATAATAATTTGAAAAAGTCTTATAAGTGGCCGGCCATTGGTGTTGTAATGGGCCCGACTTAATTTTGCAATTTTATCAAATTTTATCTCTATTTTCTCAAAAATGCCAATTTTCCAATTCTAACCTTTTAAATGCCAAAACTAATTATTTAATAATTAAAATACATTATTAAATAATATTGTCATTTAATTTAATTATTAATTAGACATATAAAGTCTATTAATAAATAAATAAACCTAGAAAACTCTTTTCCTTACAATTTCACCCCTGCTTAGTGAAAATTCATAAAATCAGACATAGTCTAACTTTAGAATTATAATTGATCAATCACTAATCAATTAATGAGTCTTACAAGCAGAATGTTCTCAACTAGAATGGGGACCATGGATCTATATGCTGAGCTTCCAATAAGTGAACCAAATTTACCAAGTAAATTCCTACTTATTAATTCTTCGTTGAATCCACTCTTAGAACTTAGAATTGCACTCTCAGACTTATATAGAGCATATTGTATGTTTCACGATACCAATATACTATCTCATTTAACCATTGTTATAATCTTATTGTGATTTAAAGATCCTCTATATAGATGATTTACATCGAGATGGGATTTCTTTACCGTTCTCACCCCTCAATGTATTTTGCCCCTTAAAACACTTAGCTACCTGTAAATGGTGTTTAGTGATCTAATAATTAGTCAGTTAAACAAGAGCTCATCCATTTACTTCTATTTGCTAAGCTCGAAGGGAATCATCACGTAACTTCTATACACCAGTAGAAGCTATAGATTCCATATTTATGTTCAGCACTCCCACTCAATCATACTATCATGTTCCCAAAATATACGTATCACCCTGACCCAAAAGTAGGCTTAACTAATAAATCAAAGAACATGAATAGCACTCCTGAGTTGAGCCTAAGCATATCAGGATTTAGATTCTTTTCAATCTTAAGATCAACTACTGATATTGACTTGGAAAGATATGTATAACGGTAAGTTTGTAATATCTTAACTTAGTTGCAATATCGGTCCAGTCCAATGTATACTCCATACATTCGAAACTAGTATACTTTACTAATGTCCTGGAAAGAACATAACACTTACTCCAAGTGTAAGTACACATCATCGCTGATTATCACATTAGTGTAAATCCAATAACACTGATGAAACAGGGACCAAAACTTTTGATTCATATGATCACAATCACATTCCACTGTGTTGACGATACTGTAATTGTGAATAAACATATGATCTGGATTTAACTGATTTTGTGTGTATGAATGTAATAAACATATTAAACATATTAAACCATTAGCATGTAAAATTCATGCAAACATCAATCACTTCAAATTTCTTATATTGATAACTAATCAGATTGTAAAGAGTTTTATTTAGGGCATAAAACCTAACAGTTATAATATTACAAATTTAACTTTTGAGTTTAGTAAATTTCAAATACGGGCGTTACAGGTTTACAATCATTAATTTTCTATTGATTTAATCTCGTAAGAACTCTCCCAGTTCGATTGCTTATTTTATCAATCTTCCAGAAGCATCTGGTTTTGATAAAACGGGTTTTGATATCCAGGGTCAATCCCTAACATATTCCCACAAGGGTTTTGATATTCAAGGGTTTTGATCCTGGTTTCAGTTGTTTGTCCTAACTGCCACTGGTTGACAACTGGCTCTTCTGTGTCGCATCTCTATACAACAACAATCGAGAGCCAGTATTTAATTACTTTGCAATACTTTTACATAATTGCTTGACCGGCCTAATTGCCCCTCGTCCTTTTAATGCTGGGCGACCTCCTATAGTATCCATCTTTCAGGGCGTCATCGTTATTTCTTTGCAATATGTTATCCTCCTGAGATAACCAGTGTATCCTTTCCTTCTATAGGAGAAGGTTATGGTTCCTGGTCGCTTGGGTTACTGGGTAGATCGGGCTGGTCACGGACATTATCTTGCCCCTTTACATATTGCTGGAAGTGTCCTCGCGCAATGAGGCCTTCTATCTCATCTTTCAACTGACGACATTCTTTCATTGTATGCCTAATATCTCCATCGTATTCACATCGTCTGGTTGGGTCTCTTTTACGTCTTGCGTGTTTCATGGGCTTTGGTTTATTGAAAATGACCTTCTGTTCATACGCGAGGTAGATACTCTCCGGAGTTTCATTAAGCTCGGTATAGACAGTATAAATGGGTACGTATTTGTCGTGTTTCTTTTGTTTCTTATCTTTGGATGACCTCTTAGAGTCGTCTTTCCTCTTTGACCCAGAAGCTTCCGACTCGAATTCTTCCACAGAATCACATCCTGATTGTTTTCCTAGCTCCCCGACTCGATGCCTCCGGAACTTATTCTCCAACTCGTCTATTCGCAAATGGATCAAATCCACTTGCCTTGCACCAAGTTGTTGGCAAAGATTAGATTTTTTCTTGTTCAAGCATTCTCATAGGTCGGATTGGACATGACAGCTTACGGTTGTCGTTCCACCCATAGACCGTATTCTTCCTTCTTGATCATTGTTACAACGAGTATTCTCTCCTCCTCACATTGATTGAGTATAGGTTATCGTGTGCCTCGTGGTAATACTCGCCTCATCACGCCTCGCTCTTCTCTCTTAGGTATCATTCGTCTCGTTCCCCCTATTGAGATTTGTGCGAGCTCCTTTCCTATAAGTATGGAAAGAACGTTGGTAATCTCTTAACGATGACCCATGTACCCCAGGTCGTGTCCCTAGATTTCCCTTATTTCTACAATGAATTTTTGGTTCCTTGGTTCCTGGTTGATCATTTGGCATCTCGTCATCAAGGTATCCCCCAATTTCCCAAGGTTGTCTTTCCTGAGCATTCTGGGGATTCCTTTGGGCTGACTCCTGCCCCCTCATTCGCGAGTCTCGAGGTTTGCCTCGCGGTTCTCTCTCTCCAGGTTCAGGTTTATTTTGGGAGCTATTCCCTTATGTCGCCCTGGCTGCAGCTGCCTCACGCTCTAATTCAGCATTACACCGGTTTGCCTCTTCCAATCGACGCTTGAGATGGAGATTTTCTAATTCAACGATTTGTATATACTTTGTCGAATCACAGGTGCCATCCTCATCAACTAGATTGGGAAGAGACCTGCCATTGTTCATTCTAGGCCCTTCAAGTCTGGTTCTCAGATTCTAGGTTTTCTCAGAGCTTGTGGTCCGTTCAAATGATAAGTCGAAAGATCCTTGGGGACTCATTGGCTCTTTTCCAGGACAATAAGTGGTTTCTTGGTGAGGATTATTTTCTTCTTTATCAGCCATAAAGAGGATTATTATTTTTTATGTAAGGATTTTTTTGCTTTTTTCACGAAGGATCTCAATGAAAGCACCGAACTGTTAACGCAGATTTTTGTTAACTGGATATGAGCCTTAACGATGATAAGTTTGCATAGAAAAAAAAATAGTAAAGAAAAAATTATGAACACAAAGGTTTTTAACGTGGTTTTCCAGTTAAAATTCTACATAGTCCACGAGTCAATCTTATTAGATTTGTAATACCATTCTAGGGCTTTTTTCTCTTATGATTTTTGTGTCCCTTTTTCAGTCTAACTTGCCTCTATTTATAATTACATAGTCACGCAGTTAATTTCAGAGTTGACTGATATCTTTACAACAATAATCCCCTAAAATCGTGGGGTTTGATTACATATCCCGTAAAATAAATACGGTTAATATTTGAATATCACATAGCTGTGATTAGTCTGTTTTTAATGGGTTAAAGTAAACGTGTATTAAACATGTTATAAATCATAATATTCTTGAATGCCTTGGTAGGAACTCAGTATCAATAACCTTGATAGCGAGCTGGAGCTTTTCCCATATCTTTCCGAGGTTGATAATACTAATCTCGTCGCTTCTTCTCTGAAGACATTACGCTCCATCTGACAATCACAGTTCTTGGTGATGAAGTGAACTTCAACAGCCAATATGATTTGAATGTTAGCTTTTATCTGAGAAAACTGTCTCGACGGAGCTGTGAATCTCATTGAAAGATGCGTGGAGTTGACTAGTGAAGGTACCGCGAGCATGACTTCCTATGGCGAGATGGACGCCTCGCTATCACTTGCTTTTGTTTACGCTGAGCGCCATCACAGTCATTATATCTCATCCACATAACAAGGTTAGTGCCTGGTCTTGTACATCTGAAGTTACATGGTTTCTCCTTGATGCACAAGGTAACAGTTTGTATATCTTTGTCTCGCATAAGACTATTCAGTCAACCGAGTTGTAAATATACTTTGTCAATTATGCTTTTAACAAGTTATTCCACCTCAAATGTAATTATAATTACGTGCCTGGGTTCGTATTTTTCCCAGCTTGACATGTGTCTTCCTCTGATGTGTTAGCCGAATTTCGAGTAAAACACATTCTAAAATAGAATTCCAAAATCCAGAAGTTTAAAGTCACGTAGAATATTTGGAAATTTTTTATTAACCTATGAATGGGTAATTTAGATCATTTTAAGCCAAAGTGGTAAGAAATTAGAGAATCAAAAGACCTGTGCGTATGTAAGTCAGAGTTAAAATCCCTAATATCTTCTACTATTGGATCGGTCAAGAACAGTTCAAGAACACAAAATTTTATAGCAAAAAATTTAGAAAATCATGCATGTATTCAAAAGAAATTTCATAAAAGAGAAGAAAAGATAACTTACTCACTATTTGCAGCTTTCCGAATGTTCTCTTTCAGCAATGGAGAGTCCAAGAAGATTTCTTCGAAAATTTGAGAATGAAAAGAGAAAAGTTTCTTGTTGTGGTTTTTTGAAAAATAAAATGGCTAAAAGAGTTTCACTGAAGCTTAAATCCCCTTTTCTAAGCATATAGAGGGATAACTAATCGATTCGAAATTCAAATTTTTGGGTTTTTCTCCTAAAAGGGAACGTTAGTACTTATTACAAACGTCACGCATGCAGTGTCATACAACCGTCAATGCGTGATTTGAGGTACAACTTTAGAGATAATATTAAATGTCTCGACATCAAAAAGAAGTTCGATTAGTCACGTCAGATCAAAGATAAGAATTGGACATGCGTCACCCATTCGATCAGCTTTGTGGCCGAGTAAGTCCACTTGCAACCAAGAAGATCCCGAGCGGACTTGTGGGGGCAAATGTTATCCAAATTTCTACAGGGTGACGTGGCATCCATCTAGGTGAAATGTAGAACACATTCCATAACATGGATGAGAAATTCTACTCTTGATAAGTTGTACAGGGAGATTTGATACTTGAAGTCATAAATAGAAGTTGGGATGTCTGGACAAAGCATGTAAAGACACCCGACTAGCTTCCATCAAGCAGGTAGTTCGCATGCACCGACCAGGGGATGCAAGTTAGACATTTTTAGAGATATATCATATAAATCATTATGCTTGAAAGACATGGCACTGTCCCTAAATTTATAGGATAGATTTGTAGTATTGAAGAAGAAAAAAAACCTGCCTAAGTTTCCTATTCTGCCAAATGTAATTATAAAAAGTAGATAGGTTTTCCATTTTATTCTTTATTGATTTTAGGAAACCAATCTAATGTAAATAATGGACTTATCTCACTTTTCAGGGATAGGAAATTCACTCAGAGAGAACACACGAGAGAAATCTAGATTCAAGAGTAAAATACTCGAAGATCATTGTAAGAGCTTTCGAGAGAGATCAAGGCATTTTTGTTCATCTTCTCACAAGTCATTACAACTAAATGGGAGTACGCTATTATCATCAATAGGGGTTGAACCTCTATGAATCTGGTATTTTATTACTATATATTTTCTATATTCGTTATTTTAATTATCCTTAAATCGCTTTAATTTGACTCACTGTTGTTGTCTAAAAGCGAGGTCAACAATTTCTATTAAAGCAAGTTACTAACTTGTTACTGTAAGTCTTTACAGTTACGATTTTATAATTTATTGTAGAAGAAAGAAATTATTTTTTGTAAAATACTGAATTTTAATTTTTAACAGCGTGTCTTCCAAAGTCTTTCTAAATCAATAGAATGCATCATCATATTAAAAAAATTAGATTATACTGAAAATAAAAAGGGAACAACGACGTCTCTATTTAGAGTATCTCTAATGAAGTGCTAAAATAGTAGTGTAGTGTTATATTTTAGTATTTTTAAGATAATCAACTCTTGAATTTGTGCTAAATCTTATATTAAATTTGACCTTTGTTAAAAATTGTACTAAATTTTGCACAAGATATAATATTATGCCAAATTTAACATATAATAAATACAACTTTTTTAATTACAGTTTTGTTGCTTTAATATTTATTTTTCAATTATAATATTGGAAAATTATAGCAAATGATCCCAAACCATAGGACTATATTAGTATATGTCCTCATTTAAAAAAATTATAGCAAATAGCCCTAAATCATAGGACTATGTTAGTAAATATCTTCATTTCAAAACTTGTAGAGAAATGGTCCTTTTAACTAGTAAAAATTACACCAAATATGGGATTCTACCAAAAAATTTGATAAATATGGCTTTTTAATTTTACCACCCTTATATGGCATTTATTTAAATTTGAAGTAATATATGGTATTTCCTTTGCCACCTTTTTGTAAAAATAATATTCAAAGCCCATATTATAAGTTTGTGCATTCAACCCATTTATAAAGGGTAAAATTGGAATTTTAAAGCAGTTTTAGTGAACCGTTTATTTGTGATTTTTTTTAAAAACATAAGGCTTGTCTTTTTATCTTCTGCATGTAATGAGTGCCCTATTACTCTGCCATTTTAATTTTCTTCTTAGTTGATATTAGGTCCAGTTCCCTTTCATCTCATTTTAGAGTTTTCAATCTCTCTCTTTTTTCTTTGTTTCCCTTTCATCCCTTTCATCCCATTATGCTCATATTATATTTTTAATCTTACCTATGTTGTTTTTTTTTCCTTCTTCTATTTTTTCTGGCCATCATATTTGCTTCTAGGTTGCCGGCAACCCATTTCTTTTTGGGTGGTATTGTGGTTTGAGTTTATTCAAGGTGAGTGTATATTCATCATGCTCATATAATATTTTAATCTTACCCTCTGTTTTTTGTTTTTTTTATTCCTTCTGATTTCGGCAACCCATTTCATTTTTGTGTAGTGTTGGGATTTTCAGTTTCTTCAAAGTGATTGTATATATTTCATTGTTCTGTGTTTTTTTAATAGATATAGTGTATAGTTGTTGTGTTAGTTCTTTGTTGATTTTTTTGAATATAAATTGTTTTTGTGTTGGTTATATTGTGGTTTTCTTTTTTTATTTTTGTTTTTGGCATTCTCATCCCTCTTATAGATTTCATTATATTGAGATATTGTTTTTGTTGTTGTGCTTTTATTTGTTTGTCAAATATTTGTATTTATTTATCTTTTCATCAAGTTTTGGTGTGACCTCTTGGCTCCTAGTTTTTTTTTTAGCGTCCTTTGTCTGACATTTATAGTTTTGGTGCACTTAGCTTTTTCTTTCATTCTTTTATCATTATATTATTGTTGGAATAAAATGAATCTCGCTTGTTTTTGTTTTGTTGTGGATTCTCTCTCCCCACCATAACTAGTTAAATACAATATAAACTGATGGTGTTATTTAACTCTTGGTCAAAAATACACGCCTGATATGGTTTATGGATTTTAAAAAATTCAAATTGACTGAAATCAATCCCTCTAAAGACGTTTCAATGAATTTTTCGTTATATTTGTTTTTGACATTCCATCCCTCTTATGTGTTTCATTGTTCTGAGGTATTGTTTTTGTTGTTGTGCTTCTATTTGTTTTGTTATTCTCAATTTAAAAGCAAGCATTTTTTTTGTACTAATTCTAAAGCATTTTCTATTTGTTTTGTGATATCTCAGTTTGACCGAGTCAAAAAGAGCATATATATATATATTATATATATAAAAAAAAAACCAAATAGTCAGGACCTTTTTTCTCTCACTCACATGTCCTCTTCTTCACTCAATCTCTTTCTCTCTCTCTTTAAACTCAAACACAAAACAAGAAAACCGACAAACCACACTCACAACCACACTCCGGCCACCGCCCGGCCCCACGCACCGAACAAATCGGAAGCCCAAGTGTCGGCGACCTCACCCCCCAAGCGGCGCCGCTCCTTTCGCTGTTGTTAGCTCGGGATCGCAAGTCAAAGTTTTGGGTTTCAAACTTTGAACGGATTTTTCGGTCACCTCCGGCGTCCGTTTGACGAGACGTTTTCACCACTAAATTCATCTCGTCGAGGAGAACAACCTACACTAAACAATTTTTCCCGGTTCGCTACATTTTCCGATGACATTTTTATAGCTCCGCCCCTTTCTAGCGACTTTCCGGTGACATCGTGTACCGTTTTGACAAACGGTTGGCATGGGTGTGATCTACCCGTCAAGGTTGTCATTTTGATATACACTAGTCCTATTTTCGGCTAATTTTCCAGTACACCAATTTTTACTGCCACCGATAGTTAATGTGCATCGCTTAGGTGAGGTTTTGAAACCCCAAATTTTAAATATAGTCATATTATATGTCGTTGGACTCAGTTTTGAATGTAGAATGTGATGATGATAATTATTTAACCATTCGATGGTATAGGTGAGAGTAATATGTAAGATTGGACTAAACAATTTGAGCTCGGGACTTGAGAGCTTAAGATTGTCTTTTGGATAAAGTTTAACGACTTGGTAGAGGTAGGGACTCAACTTGATTATTGGACTTGATTTTTATATGTGTTGTATAACATTGGACATATTCCAATTTTTATGATTTACAAATTGTTTGAAAAATTGAAAACTTAATCTACATATTTTTCTAGACTGTTCTGGGGCACTGAGTGCCAAATATATTTTTGTGTGCAAATATTTATGCATGTTATGATTTTTGGGTTTATTCAAAATACAGCTGTTATGCTGCCGAATTTTCTAGAAAATAAAAAGGAATATATTGTTGTTTCACGACCTAGTCTCTGTGTCATCATAGGTAGATCAGGTGTGCACTCACCTGTAGGTGAAAGACCTAGAATCTATACAGGGAGTGAATAAAATCTGAGCCCCAGTATTATGGTGGATATCAGATGCGACTACCCAGTTTTTGGATGTCGTTTTCTATGATTGGTATTGAGAGCTAGGGGTCTAGTGGACGATGTGATATGCATTTGACGTTTGATTTGTGATTATTTGTGGTCTCTCTACTTTCTTTATACATTTTGATACTGGTGATGAGATATTTTATTTTTACAAAGCTAACCATGCAGGAATTTTGGCTGAATTCAAAAAACAATTAGGGGAGTTAATTGATAATGGTTACATTAGACATAGTACTTCTCCATGGGGAGCTCCAGTCTTGTTTGCCAAGAAAGCTTATGGGACTTTGCGACTTTGTGTCGACTATAGAAAGCTGAATCAAATGACAATTAAAAACAAATATCCTCTACCGAGGATTGATGAATTATTTGATCAACTTGGTGGTTCAAAGTTCTTTTCAAAGATTGATTTGAGGTCAGGCTACCATCAATTGAGGATTAGGGAAGAAGATATCCCTAAGACTGCTTTCTGGACATGTTATGGACACTTTGAGTTTTTGGTAATGCCATTTGGGTTAACGAATGCAGCTCTGCATTTATGGATCTTATGAATAGAGTCTTTAGATCTTTCTTGAATAAGTTTGTGGTGGTATTCATTGATGATATCTTGGTGTATTCTAAGACACGTGAGGATCATGTTGAACACTTGACAATAGTATTACAGACATTGAGAGATCATCCATTATACGCTAAGAAAGAGAAGTGTGAATTTTGGATGACTAAAGTCAAGTTCTTGGGCCATGTAATTTCTCAAGATGGTATCACCGTTGATTCAGCAAAGATAAACTCTATTCTACAGTGGGAAAGACCAAAGAATGTCACTGAAGTTCGAAGTTTTCTTGGGTTGGCAGGCTACTACCGTCGCTTTGTAGAGAATTTCTCTCGAATTGCTATGCCTTTGACAAAGTTAACAAGAAAAGAAGTAAAGTATATGTGGGATGATAGTTGTGAAGAATATTTTAGAGAATTGAAGGAAAGATTAACTTCGGCGCCTGTTCTCACTATTCTTAATAGCGAGGAACCATATGTGGTATTCACAAATGCTTCAGGTACTGGATTAGGAGGTGTCCTCATGCAAAATGGCAAGGTGGTTGCCTATGCTTCTCAACAATTGAAACCACATGAGAAGAATTACCCTACGCCTGACCTAGAACTTTCTGCGGTAATCTTTGTCTTGAAAATTTGGAGATGTTATTTATATGGCGTAAAGTTTGAGTTATACTCAGATCATAAGAGCTTGAAGTATCTTTTTACTCAAAGGGACTTGAACTAGAGGCAAAGAAGATGGGTTGAGTATATGGAGGACTATGATTTCACTTTGTAGTATCACCCCGGGAAAGCTAATGTAGTAGCTGATGCACTAAGTAGAAAGCCTTATGGTACTTTGGCATGTTTGGGTCTTGAGGACTGGAAAAGGACAATCACAATGGGTGAATATAACTTCCAATACTATGAAGGGGAAGAAGTAGCTTGTATCTCTAACATAGTGGCTACACCAGTGCTACTTCAGCAAGTTAAGCAACGTCAGTGGCAATATGAAAAGCTAAGACTTATTTGGAACCGAATCCACGATGGCGAGCAACTAGATGGGTGGACAGTTAATAGTGAAGGGTACCTATACCATATGGGAAGACTAGTTGTTGCAGATATCCCTGATCTTAGGGAGACCATTTTTATTGAGGCCCATAGATCCAAATTTGTTGTACATACTGGAAGTACGAAGATGTACCAAGATTTAAAGAGACAATATTGCTGGGAAGGTATGAAAAGAGATGTGGCCAACTTTGTAGCTAAGTGTATAGTTTGTCAACAAATAAAGGCCGAGCATTAGAGACCCTCAAGTTTACTTCAACCTTTGCCTATACCAGAATGGAAGTGGGACAAGATTACCATGGACTTTGATACTGGGTTGCCATTGACACCTTTGAAGCATGACAGTGTTTGGGTGATTATTGATCGTTTGACTAAGTCTGCTCATTTTATTCCAATCAGAAAGGATTATAAGCTTACTAAGCTAGCTCGACTTTATGTAGACAATATAGTTCGACCACATGGAGTGCGTTCAAGCATTTTTTTGTGATAGAGATCCTTGATTTACATCAAGGTTTTGGAAGGCCTTACAACAAACCTCAGGGACTGAACTTCACTTGAGTACTGCCCATCATCCACAGACAGATGGACAGTTTGAGAAGACCATACAGACTTTGGAAGACATGCTTCGCTCTTGTGTTTTTGATTTTGGAGGTAGTTGGGTAGAACACTTGTCACTAGTGGAATTCACATACAACAATAGCTACCAAGCCAGTATAGACATGGCTCCTTATGAGGCCTTATATGGGAGACCATGCAGATCGCCATTGTGTTGGGCAGAACTAGATGAGCATGTCACTATTGGACCACTAATTATCACTAGTACCACTGAAAAGATTAAGGGAATCCAAGAAAGACTTAAGGTTGTTCAAAGTCGTCAGAAAAGCTATGCCGATCTCCATCCACGGGAAGTTGAGTTTGATGGTTGTGATTATGTCTTCTTAAAAGTTACTCCTATGCGTGGTGTAACGAGATTTGGAGTGCAGGGTAAGCTAGCCCCGAGGTATATTGGACCTTTTGATGTTATCGAGACGATTGGGGAGGTCACTTACCGATTAAACTTATCAGGATAGTTGGGACATGTTCATAATGTGTTCCATGTGTTTATGTTGAGGAAGTATACTCAAGATCCGCCACATGTTATTGAGTATGAGGTTATCCCTCTTCAGGAAGATGTGACATATGAAGAACAACCTGACAAAATCTTGGCAAGAGAGCTAAAAGTGTTAAGGAACAGAGAGATTCCAGTAGTTAAGGTCTTATGGAAAAACCACAGGGAAGACGAGGCTACTTGGGAGTTAGAGTCGGAGATGTATATGAAGTATCCTCAATTATTTAATTTCCAACTTGAGGTTGTACTTTGAAATTTCAGGACAAAATTTCTTTAAGGAGGGGAGAATGTGATATCTCGGTTTGACCGAGTCAAAAAGAGCATATATATATTATATATATATAAAAAAAAAAAAAAGCAAACAGTCGGGACCTTTTTTCCCTCACTCACCCGTCCTCTTCTTCACTCAATCTCTTTTTCTCTCTCTTTAAACTCAAACACAAAACAAGAAAACCCACAAACCACCATCACCACCACACTTCGGCGACCCACCTTCCGCCACCGCCCGGCCCCACGCGCCGAAAAAATTGGAAGCCCAAGTGCCGGCGACCTCACCCAAGTGGCGTCGCTCCTTTCGCCGCCGTTAGCTCGGGATCGCAAGTCAAAGTTTGGGGTTTCAAACTTTGAACGGATTTTTCGGTCACCTCCGGCGTCTGTTTGACGAGACGTTTTCACCACTAAACTCAGCTCGTCGAGGTGAACAACCTACAGTAAACCATTTTTCCCGGTTCGCTACTTTTTCCGGTGACATTTTTATAGCTCCGCCCCTTTCCGGCGACTTTCCGGTGACATCGTGTACCGTTTTGACAAACGGTTGGCATGGGTGTGATCTACTCATCGAGGTGGTCGTTTTGATATACACTACTCCTATTTTCGGCGACATTTCCGGTCCATTAATTTTTACCGGCAACGATTGTTAATGTGCACCGCTTAGGTGAGGTTTCGGAACCCCAAATTTTAAATATAGTCATATTATATGTCGTTGGACTCAGTTTTGAATGTAGAATGCGATGATGATAATTATTTAACCAATTGATGGTATAGGTGAGAATAATATGTAAGATTGGACTAAACAATTGGAGCTCGGGACTTGAGAGCTTAAGATTGTTTTTTGGATAAAGTTTAACGACTTGGGAGAGGTAGGGACTCAACTTGATTATTGGACTTGATTTTTATATGTGTTGTATAACATTGGACATATTCCAATTTTTATGATTTACAAATCGTTTGAAAAATTGAAAACTTAATCTACATATTTTTCTGGACTGTTCTTGGGCACTGAGTGCCAAATATATTTTTGTGCGCAAATATTTATGTGTTATGAAATTTGGGTTTATTCAAAATACAGTTGTTATGCTGCCGAATTTTCTAGAAAATAAAAATGAATATATTGTTGTTTCATGACCTAGACTCTCTGTCATCATAGGTATATCAGGTGTGCACTCACTTGTAGGTGAAAGACCTAGAATCTGTACAGGGAGTGAATAAAATCTGAGCCCCAGTATTATGGTGGATATAAGATGCGACTACCAAGTTTTTGGATGTCGTTTTCTATGATTGGTATTGAGAGCTAGGGGTCTAGTGGACGGTGTGATATGCATTTGACATTTGATTTGTGATTATTTGTGGTCTCTCTACTTTGTTTATTCATTTTGATACTGGTGATGAGATATTTTATTTTTACAAAGCTAACCATGCAGGAATTTTATTAAACCAAGGGTCCTTTGATATTAGTTGTTTTCCTACTGGGCTCTATAAGCTCACCTCCTATTTTCTCCCATTCCAAGAACTCAGTTTGATGCTAATGGATGAGGATGGTACCGTTGGGAAAGGAAGTCTTCATTAGTTTAGTCTTATTTTCCTCTTTAACCATCTAATGAAACTGATTTTGTATTTAAGCTGAAATGGATGGTCTAGATGACTTAGATTAGCTATGTACTAGTTAGAAATGAGGAATGATGGATGCTAGGTATTATTTTGGTATTTTATTGACTTATTTAATCTATCTATTTGGTGATTACATAACTGTGGGGATATTATTGTTCTTTTATACTGATGAGTGGTCCTGATTTTGTTACTAATAATTTTCTTATTAATATAGGAGCTAATCCATGTCTTTTAAATTAGTATTTTGTAATATAAATAAAAGGATCATTTATAAGCTTTATCTTCCTACAAGGGTCAAAGTGTGACCTTTGACCACCCAAGTTATGAATATTACATATCTGCCACAACCTAGGGCTCGGGTCGTGACATGTTTTTAGTTATTGGTGCATGTGTTTGTCAAGGGAAATGCAGAAAACATTATTAGTATTATTGGTGAGATTGTTCGTCAAGGGAAATGCATGTATTTTTTTTTTTTACAAAAAAACTCCAATTGTTTGATCAAATGTTACCTAAATTGGTTTTAGTTTGTGATAGGAGTACGTATTTATTTTTAAATGTTATTATGCATCTTTTATAACATATTTACTTTATTTAAATAATGTATCTGATTTTAAAGGTTTGTAATTGTTGTCGAGCAAATTTCGCAACACCAAAAATGAATAATAATAATAATAATAATAATAATAATAATAATAATAATAATAATAATAATAATAGTAATAATAATAATAAGAACAATATGATGAACAAGTGCGAGTATTCAACTTAGAATGGCGAGTACTCAAACTGGGAACGTGAATGCTTAATGAAAACTGGAAATATCAAGAAAAAAAAGGGAATATAGTGGTTCAGTCAGATCACGGTCTGCTTAGTCCACTGTAGCAAGGAGTTCGTAGTTGTCATTTCATGGTGGATCACTCCTTTATATACAAAGCAAGTGTCCAGTTAGTTACACAAGGATTGCATTCATTGTCAATCCGTTTGTACATTGATTTACAGTAATTCAACTAAAAACGTAAACATCAATAAATGAATAACAGTTTCTATTCACTAAATACAGCAACGTATGCGTCATATAATATGCGAGTTGACTGTTCACATTCTAGTGTAACCTCACGGGCTCAGGATAGACCTAACATTTAATTAAGTCTAGGATGTCTGCGTTCTTGTATAGTCGCACTTACGGACATCGTATAACGAGTTGATAGAACCTAGACATGCGAGTCTATATTGGTTTATCGAGGTTGTTGGGTCATCGAGACCAGCTCGCTTTACAGAGAAGCAATCTCTATCGCAGGAGGATTGAAAGGATACTCGTATATATCGTGGTATATGCGAGTCAGATCCGTTTCTTGGTCCTGCATAATGCGAGTCGTACAAATGCGGCTACACTTGGTCATATCCACATCACCTCACTAAGTCTGGTTCAGGCGAGGGCTAATCTCGAGGAGTCTCTCATGGACATCTCATCTTTCCTTGGGGAAATTGAGTACACGTGTCCTTTAAACAGGAGTCTGGTCTCGAGTTTCTGGGTGAGAAAAATCTCACTATAACACATGCCCCTAGTTTCGCGACTTGACAGGTGCGATCATAAGGGAAACTATACGCGAGAGACAGGTGAAAGGTTGTCACGAGGTGGTGACTTTTGGTTGTCCCATCGAGGGTTTCAAAAAATGAAAGCTGTAATTATTTCATTTTATCTTATTTATGGTGCCACGTCACGAAACCCTTCGGTGTTCATGTTGGCGTGCCTATGGCTGACCGTTGGATGAGATGACCTTAGGCATTCCTGCTTCCAGGTGTCACAATCCCAATTTATGAGGGGTAACAGTATTTAAGCCCCATGATATGAAGCAAATCTATTATTTTCCCTCTTATTTCCAACTCCTCTTTTCCCCTTCTCTCTATAGTTTCAAAGACTTACGTCCTTCATCCATATTTCCGCCTTTTCTTCTTGAATCTCTTAAGTTTCAGAAGTAATCGAGACCAACCACAGGGAGAATTGTCAAAACTAAAGGTTAGTTTTCGAAACTACTTGCGTATTTTGGTTTCTAATTTTGAAAAAACTGCGTTTCTAAGTTTTTTAGCACTTTGAGAAGTTTGACAATGCATGTTTAGTTGTAGGGAATACACATAGAGTTTTACTCCTTTGTTTAAAATTGGATAATCCCCAGGAAAAACAGACCTGTAATTAGCATAACCGCCAATTTAGGAAGAATAGTTTTAATACTCGCACCTTTTTGATTGCTTATCCCTGAATACTCGCGGATATTCAGATGAGCATCTTGAATACTCGCATATCTGCTTCCTTTAGGATTTCCTAGAGACTTTAGCATTTTTACCTGTTGTTTAGAACTTAGGGTTTTATTTTGTTGTGGGAATACTGGTTAAGTCTTTCGAATGGTGGGTGTGTCACCGTATTCTAATGTTCATGCGTGCGATCGCATGTTCCTTGAAGTACTGTGATTCACCCAGCCATTTGCAACATAGGCCAGTGTTCTCTGTTCCCAAATAATCGTATTCTTCGACTAGTAGATTTGCTCGAAATGGTGGGTGTTTCCTAGTAACTTTAGGATCATGCTCCAAAACGCATGCCCCTTGGGTCACTGGGAAACGCCCAGCCGTTTTTTGAGGTATATCGCTAGTCGGATACGCGTGACATACTCGTAGGTTGTGATTGGTCAGGTTCCTCAAAACGGTGGGTGTTTCCCAGTAACTTCAAGGTCATGCTCGAAAATGCATGCCCCTTGGGTCACTGGGATACACCCAGCCGTTTTTTGAGATACTCCTCTATTCGCACACCTGCGATTTTGTGCCTTGGTGGGCTGATTGGTTTTTCGCGAGAATTCGAATCAGCCTTCTAAGAGGATTTAAAAGATTTTATGCGGGTGAGGTCACTTATATTGTTTTCGCACGTTCATCACACTGAAAATATCTTCTATCTTTCAGATGAGCGATTTATCGGACAGTCAGATGTTTGGCTCTGGAGGCGATGACGGTGATCAGGACCAGGAGGACAGCTTTATCCCAACCTCGATTTCAGAAGAGGAGACCCCAGTTGCTGGAAATGCAGAGATAGGTCCGTTGTCCTCCGTAGACATCGAAAGGATGGTTCAGGAGCTTGCTAAACCAAGAACTATCGAGATTTTAGACAGCGAGTCTACGGTGTCAGCTCGCGAACACCTTGTTCATTCCCGGCATGCTCCCGACACTGAAGTCGAGGAGATGGACGAGGGCTGGAATGCTCTAGATCGCGAGTCGGATGAGGAAGACGACGCTGAGGGAAGTGGGACCGATTCAGTGGATAATACACAATTGGACAAGCCCTTCTCGTGCGAAGACATGGTCTCGCGAGTCACCAAATCTGATCTCACCACCTTTACGAGATTAAACTTGTTGCCACCCGCCTCCTTGCGTCCTCGTCCTACCCAGAGAGCGCACCTTTCTTTTACTAACCCTGCGATCATACCCATAGAGGATGTGGTTGTCTCAATACCCATACTTCGTTGCGGAGTATCAATCCCTTTCCATCAATTCATCTCCGCTATTCTCCAGCGGTATGACGTGTCCCCTTTTCAATTAACCCCAAATAGCTATCGCATAGCTTTAGGTTTTTATGCGATGTATATGGAGTATGCGCATAGGGAGCCTTCTATATTATCTCCAGCGGTATGACGTGGGTCTCCACAATGGCTTCTACTATTTCAGCAAGTGGGCTACTTCTGAAATCAACGGGGTGGAAGGCATGGTTTCCAATATTGGGGATTGGAAATCTAAATGGTTTTACGTGTTTAAAGTCCCAGGGATTAGGACTGACTTTAATCGTCGACCTAGTACGTCGAATATTTCTTTACTTAGTTAATTTTCATGTTACCTTGTGATTTTGAGCTAACCCACTTTTCCTTATTTTCGCAGATAGAGCAGCTCGACCTGCACTAGACGCAACACGTAGAGAGACTGCTGAAATTCTCAGAAGCCTCCCTGTTCAAGATCGTGACTGGTGACTACTGTGCACGACCTTAAAGCTACGGGAACATAAGCTAATTCCAGAGAACGCGAGCCTTCAAAGGGAGCCAGTGTACAAGAAGCCGTCTCAGAAGCAAAAAGAGTGGATAGACAAACGTCTTTCCAAGCAGACTTCTCGGCCGACATCAGGTAACATATCGCATGTATGGACTAATGCATTTAAATTTATTGTTATTTTAACTTATCTTTTCTTGTCCTTGCAGAAATGACTTTCCTGAAGTCGGCACCAGTTCTCAACCGCAAGCCAAAAACCGGAACAACGACGACATCTCCTATCGTTCCCCAGAAGAGAAAAAGCGATGTCGTGGTTACTCCTGCCGCAGATTCCTCCAAGAAGCTAGCTAAGCCTACGCAGGACAAGGGGAAGAAAGTTGTGATCGATCCAGCTGTTCGAGCTCGCGATTTCCTAGTTTTGCAGGAAAAGGTTGTGGGCGAGGAGTTCATGTCCAAGGTAGAGAGAACTCCTTCTGAGGAACTAATGCCTCGCTCTATGGAGTTTGCTTCGCAGTCCATGACCATGCTCTTGAAGGCCTTTACTGCTGGCTCCAAGGAAGTCGAAATGTTAAAGAGGCAGAATGCCCAGCTTTAGGAGAGCGTCAAGAAGCTAAAACAGGAAGCGGCTAACAAGGACAAAGAGCACGAGGAGTTTCATAAGCAAGTCAAACTTGATGCCAGGAACTCTAAGGCGAACATCGAGGAGATGTCCCGCGACTTGGAGGTCGACAAGGAAAATGGAAAGAAGCAGTATGACCAGGCGGTTTCTGACTACATCTACACAACTCTTCCCAAGATTCTAGACTTCGACTTCTCGATCCTTGGGGCGGAGGCGGCTAAGATGGATGAGGATTTTCGAGCCATGTCACCCACGCCGACTCAAGGAGGTGGAGGAAATCTTTTCCCCGAGGATGCTGATGCTGCTGACAGTGGAGAAGTCATGGACGAAGCTGCCAGCAAAGTCGTAGATGAATCCACTCCTCCAACTGCCCCTAATGCTCCCAATGCTTAGCGTTCTACTTTAATATCACTTTTGTCAAACTTTTTTTTTAAAGCGGTATAAGGGTACTCGCAATTTGTACTTGGAAAAATTTTTCTTTTCTTTCTTTTGTACGAACAACACATATCCCTTCGGGGATATTTATTTATGTTATTCTATATGTTTTTCGCAGTACATGGGGTACTTATTGTATTTCAACATTTTAACTGCATTTGCTTTTCCAATTACAGCTTGGTGTAAAAAATGCTAAGGCAACATTTTTTGAGAGCTCTAGAAATTCATAACTCTTATTATGAGAAATTGATAGTACACAATACGCCAATCAATAGTACATAGTAGGTCATATACCCCCTATACTTAGAGCATTTATACAAATAAATTGACTAAGTATATACACAGAGCGAGTACAAATGATACAATGCGAGTACTATTGATAATAAAATTTTAAGCTTTCGCCATTCCAGGCTCTTCGAATTACAGTTCCATCGAGTTCTGGAAGTCGGTATGTTGCGTTACTAATTTTCTCTACGATGAGATATGGTCCTTCCCAATTGTCTCTGAAAACCCCATGTGTTGGGTTTTTCGTGTTTGGCATTACTTTTCGAAGAACCAAATCTCCTACTCGCAGAACTCTTTCCTTGACCTTAGAGTTGAAATACCGCGCGGTTCGCTGCTGATAAGCCGCATTTTTTAGGTGAGCCTGATCGTGTTTTTCTTCTAGAAGGTTGAGGTAAAGCAACTGTTTTTCTTCGTTCTGTGCAATGTTGAAAACATCTCTTTATAGGAAACCTGCCCCAACCTCGACTGGTATCATGGCCTCGCATCCATAAGAGAGCGAGAAAGGAGTTTCACCAGTCGTCGATCGGTGGGTCGTGTTGTATGGCCATAACACTTGCGCAAGCTCTTCTAGCCATACCCCCTTACGCTCTTCGAGTTTTCCTTTGATGGTGTGTTTGATTATCTTGTTGACTGCTTCTGTTTGCCCGTTACTCTGTGGGTAGGCGACTGAGGAGAACGCCTTTTTTATTCCTAACTCATCGCACAACTATCGCATCTCCTTACAATCAAATTATTTTCTGTTATCCAAAATGAGCTTGTAAGTGATGCCAAATTTACATATGATGGAGTTATAGACAAACTCGCGTAGTTTAGCTGCTGTGATGGTTGCTAGTGCCTTTGCTTCAGCCCATTTGGTAAAGTAATTGACTGCGACTATAGCATATTTGACTCCGCCTTTTCCTTTTGGTAATTCTCCTATCAGGTCGATGCCCCAAACCGCAAAGGGCCAAGGTCTCGTGATAGAATGCAAGTGACTCGGAGGTTGGTTAACATACGTGGCTATCCACTGACACTTGTCGCATTTCTTTACAAAGTTGAAAGCGTCTTGCCACAGTGTAGGCCAGTAATACCCTTGTCGCATGATTTTTAAGGCAAGGGAATTACCACCAGTGTGATTCCCGCAGATACCCCCATGAACCTCGCGAAGTATATAATCGCATTCTTCCCCATCAATACATTTAAGTAGCGGCTGACTGAAGCTTCTGCAATATAATCTCCCATCATGGATGACATATCGAGCAGCTCGATGTCGCAGTTTTCTCGCTTCTATATTATCACCGGGCAAGATATTCTTTTCCAAGTAAGTGATTATTGGAGTCATCCAAGTAACTTCTCTGGCAACATCTATCTCCATCACTTCATCTCGACTCACCGTCGGGTGAGACAACACATCAACAGGAATCACATCGAGCAGTTTAGCTTCTCTAGTTGAGGCCAAGCGGGCGAAAGCGTCTTCATGTGAGTTATGAGCACGCGGTACTCGAGAGACAACTACTTTCTTGAACTTCTGCAAAAACTCTCATACTATGGCGAGGTACTTAGTCAGACGCCTGCCTCTAGCCAGATATTCTCCGTTTACCTGGCATACGACGATTTGGGAGTCGCTAAAAGCCTGTATGTATTCTATCTTCATCTCATGGGCGAGCTTTAATCCTACGATCAAAGCCTCATACTCGGCTTCATTGTTAGATGCTAAAAATTCAAATCGTAAAGCAGCATGTACCTTAAAATTGTTCGGACTGATAAGTATGATTCCACCACCGGAGCCTTCGCTATTAGAAGCTTCGTCGACGTACAAAGTCCATCATTCTCCATTTGGTATGACAGTATCAGTTTTTTCTTCTACGAGAGCCACCTCAGTACTTGGAAACTCGAGAATGAAGTCTGCCAAGGCCTGCCCCTTGATCGTGGATCTTGGTATGTACGTGATGTCAAACTGGCTTAGGTCTACTGACCACTTTAACAACCTTCGCGATGCCTCTGGCTTCGCTAAGACTTGCCTCAAAGGGTAGTTTGTTAAAACCTCAATGCTATGGGCCTGGAAATAAGGTCGTAATATTCTTGACGATATTACCAGGGCAAATTCTAGCTTCTCCATTTGAGGATAACGAGTCTCTGCATCTAACAAATGCTTACTGACATAGTACACCGGGTATTGTCGACCTTGGTCTTCGCAGATTAGTACCGAGCTAATCGCATATTCTGACACCGCCACGTAAATGGATAAGACTTCCCCAGACATGGGTTCGGACAATATTGGGGGCTGTCCCAAATGCATTTTTAGTGCTTGAAAAGCTTCTTCGCATTTTCCAGTCCATTGGAACTTCTTGTTGCCTTTTAAGATCTGAAAAAAATCTTTGCAATTATCAGAAGATCGTGATATAAAATGATTTAGAGCGGCGACTTTACTTGTGAGACTTTGGACTTCTTTTGGCATAGTCGGGGATCGCACTTCTACTAATGCTTTGATCTTCGCGGGGTTTGCCTCTATTCCTCGCTGATTAACCATAAACCCGAGGAATTTCCCTGAACCGACTCTGAAGACACACTTAAGAGGATTCAGCCGCATTTTATATCGTCGCAGAATTTCGAACATTGCTTGTAAATGGTTGATATGGTCTTCTGCATGTTGAGATTTTACGAGCATATCATCAACATATACTTCCATAGTATCTCTAATCAAATCTGTGAACATCATGTTTACTAGATTTTGATATGTTGCACCTGCGTTTATCAAACCAAAGGGCATTACCTTATAACAATACAAACCTCGATCTATAATGAATGAGGTATGTTCCTGATCTGGTTCATACATCGGGATTTGATTATATCCCGAGTATGCATCCATGAAGCTGAGAAGCTCATGACCTGCAGTGGCATCAACAAGTTGATCAATGCTAGGAAGTGGGAAGCTGTCTTTGGGACAAGCTTTATTCAAATCAGTGAAATCAACGTATGTGCGCCATGAGCCATTAGGCTTGGGCACGAGTACGAGATTTGCTAACCAGTTTGGATAGAACGACTCCCTTATGAAGTCGCATGCCAAGAGGCGATCCACCTCTTCCTTCAGCGATTGGTACCTCGCGGGGTCCATTTTGCGGCGCTTCTGTCGGACACCTCGCACTTCGGGGTCAATGTTCAATCAATGACACTTGACTTGCGGAGATATTCCGACCATATCTGAATGTTTCCAGGCAAAAACATCCAGGTTTTGTTTGAGAAATGTGACAAATTTTTCTCGCTGTTGAAAAGTTAGTTTATAACCAATTTTGAAAACTTTATTATTATCTATTGGATCAATAGGTTCCTCAATGGTGTCTTCCACGGCTTGAGCGGTTGCGGCATAGTCGAGGATCCTAGGATCCAAATCTGGCTCGTCTTTATGCGGTACTTCCTCTATTCTGAAGACCTCCTGACGAGGAAGTGGTGCCTCTAGCAGGTAGATGACATTGACTGACTTCTTTTCTGCAAGTTTGACCGCGGTGTTGTAGCATTCTCGCGAGTCTGACTGGACTCCTCGCACAGAACCTACTCCAACGGGAGTAGGGAACTTCAATGTGAGATGATAGATGGAAGTCACGATCTTCATCTCATTTAGAATAGGCTGACCAATCACGGCATTGTATGTCGAGTATTCGTTGATTACTACGAAGTCAGCCATCGACTTAGCTACTACAGGGGCAGTTCCCAAAGTAATTGGGAGCTTGATCATCCCTTTTAACGCGATGATGTCGCTAGTAAAACCTTATATGCTTGATGTTACAGGTCGCAGATCCTTCTCATGCAACCCCATTTGTTTGAAGGCTTGGAAGTTCAAGAGATTCACTGAACTCCCATTGTCCACGAGTATACGGTGGACGTTATCTCTGCCAATATTGGCAACGATGACCAATGCGTCAAAATGTGGGTGGTGGACCCATCTCGCATCACTTTCCATGAATGTGATTTCATCGCACTCCCTCTTGAACATCTTCTCTGGTAGCTCGCTCAGGTTGTTCACATTGGTGAGTGGCTTTTCTTTGGCTTCTCTGGCATATCTCTCCTCCGACTTTCTGGAGTCACCAGCAATATGGGGTTCGCCTATGATGGTCAAGATGTTGCGAGGAGTTCTCGAACCACTCCCATTCTGATTCTCTTCTTTATCATCCGCTCGGGGATGACTTTCCACATTCTTCTTGTATTTGCTGAACTTTCCTCTCCTGATCAACTCTTCAATCTCGTCCTGCAAAAACCAACACTACAGAGTAGTGTGACCAATCTCTTTATGGTACTTACAGAATTTTTTAGGGTCTCTCTTGTCGCGGTTTCCCCTGATTGGGGGAGGCTTCTTGAAGACCCCATTTTTCTCTTTGATGGCGTAGATATGGTCTTGAGGTATTGCCAACTCGATATAGTTTACGAAGCGTGAGCCACCTTTCCTTTTTGGGGAGGCTTCCTTCTTTGGAGGGGACTTGGCTAACTTCGGACTTCGCTGTCTCTGTGGACTGCGTCTTCTTGGGCTTCGTCCTCTGGAATTCTTCCCTCTGGGACTGCAGGATCGTGATCGCGGTACTAGTGATTTACGCTTATCTTTGCCTTTCTCTAATTCTGCTAGAGAATTCTCAATCCTCTTATGCGGTTCTGCCATAGCAAAGAACTCGACCAGCGATTCTGTTCTTCGAGCTTGCAGTTCCTTCCAGAAATCGGTTCTTGGCAAGACACCTGTTATTAACATACATACTAGCGAAGACTCGGGAGCCTTCTCTACTTTTGTTACCTCAGCATTAAAACGCTTAAAATAGTCCTGTAAAGACTCACCAGGTTCTTGTTTGATGTTAGCTAGAGTGGTATAGGGCGGCCTATAGGTCATCATGGCTTGGAAATGCATGAGGAAAAGGTCGACAAAGGTCTCCCATGTCGAGATAGAAGCCTCAGGCAATTGGCTGAACCAATCGTGGGCATTCTCGTCCAATGTTGCCACAAGAATGCGACATTTTGCGAGCTGAGGTACCTGATCCACTTCCATAATAGTATTAAATTTCTCTAAATATTCAATGGGATTAGAGGTACCTTTATATTTTAGGGATTCGAATAACCGGAATCCCTTGGAGAGTCGAGCGTGTCGCACTTCTGCGGTAAAAGGAGACGTCCTGTGCAGCTTGTATATGGGCTTTCTCTGCTGCTCGACCATTTTCAAAGCCTGCAAAAGCATGCTTTGATCAATATTCCCAGCTAAGGGAGTAGGGACTGGTGTTGCTGTAGGTGTTGTTGCTAATGCAGCGAGGTTTGCTGGGATATTGACTCTAGTAGTCGCAGATGGTGCGTTAGGCGGATTGGTGCGATTATTTACACCCTGATCGCCCATTCGGGGATCACGGGGCTCTTCAACGTCACGAGGTGCTGGGAGCGTGCCTTGAAAACAGCGTTAAGGTGATCGCGTAGATAACCCCTGTGCACCTGATATCGTCCTCCCTATGGTGTCTCCGCAGAACTGGACCTAGTATACCTGCTGGGTGTGCGACCATGCGAGGATGAGGAGGCGGATTCAACGTCATTGTCTCGCGACTGAGGTCTTGTGCGAGGATTGCATCGTTCAGGGTCTTCTTCAGTCTTTGCCTCTTGTAGGGATATCTCGCAGATTGGTCCCTCGAGGTTGGTTGATTCAAGTCGAGTCCTTCTGGGTTGATCCTTCGTTCCCTGCGAGTACGGTTATTACGACGTCTAGAGTTAGTTACCTGAGGGTTTTCTGTGCGAGTAGTGGGTGCTCGAGGAGGACGTCGGGCCCTGTTCTGTCCATCCACCTCGGCTTGCAGGGCGCGTAGCTGGTCTTGGATTGCGGCATACTGATCAGTGGTCAGTTGGACAAAACCCTCGGACACCGCTTCCGGAGTGAAGGGTGGAAAGTGCCCCGTTGTGGCTGCTGGTGTAGATGTTTCCCCAGCATGAGGGCCAGTAGTTTTAGGGAATAGGTTGAGAGGTCTCACATGACCTCGACCTACTCCGCCATTGATGACATCCACGGGGGGTGCTCTACCCCCTGACAGCGAAACGTTCATCATTCCGATGTTGATGGATTCGTTGTTAAGACCTCCTTTTGCTTGGTTTCCAAACATTATGATTTTCTTTCTAAATTAGCAACAAAGTACTTCTTCGTTTCCCCAGAGACGGCGCCAAATGTTGTCGAGCAAATTTCGCAACACCAAAAATGAATAATAATAATAATAATAATAATAATAATAATAATAATAATAATAAGAACAATATGATGAACAAGTGCGAGTATTCAACCTAGAATGGCGAGTACTCAAACTGGGAACGTGAATGCTTAATGAAAACTGGAAATATCAAGAAAACAAAGGGAATATAGTGGTTCAGTCAGATCACGGTCTGCTTAGTCCACTGTAGCAAGGAGTTCGTAGTTGTCATTTCATGGTGGATCACTCCTTTATATACAAGGCAAGTGTCCAGTTAGTTACACAAGGATTGCATTCATTGTCAATCCGTTTGTACATTAATTAAACTAAAAACGTAAACATCAATAAATGAATAACAGTTTCTATTCACTAAATACAGTAACATATGCGTCTTATAATATGCGAGTTGACTGTTCACAATCTAGTGTAAGCTCTCGGGCTTAGGATAGACCTAACATTTAATTAAGTCTAGGATGTGTGCATTCATGTATAGTCGCACTTACGGACATCGTATAACGAGCTGATAGAACCTAGACATGCGAGTCTATATTGGTTTATCGAGGCTATTGGGTCATCGAGACCAGCTCGCTTTACAGAGAAGCGATCTCTATCGCAGGAGGATTGAGAGGATACTCGCATATATCGTGGTATATGCAAGTCAGATCTGTTTCTTGGTCCTGCATAATGTGAGTCGTACAAATGCGGCTAGACTTGGTCATATCCACATCACCTTGCTGAGTCTGGTTCAGGCGAGCTCTAATCTCGAGGAGTCTCTCATGGACATCTCATCTTTCCTTGGGGAAATTGAGTACACGTGTCCTTTAAACAGGAGTCCGGTCTCGAGTTTCTAGGTGAGAAAAATCTCACTATAACAGTAATATTTTGTAGGGTGTACTCTTTTCGAATATATATTTTATTATGTTTATGAAACTTGTTTTATGCTTCAATTTTAATTATTTAAGAGCTTATAAATCAGTTTTATTTATTAAATTTTATTTATTGTGCTTGTTATCATCCTTTCTATTTTATTTTGTTTTCACTTTGTATATATGTTTTTTAACAGATGGAATGAGTTGCTGAAACCGGTTCAGTCTTTGGCGGTAAAAGATAATCTTCTCGTAATATTGGTGGTATTTTAAAAAAGGGTAAAGTAGAGAAAAATATGGTATGCTTATACATTTTACATGTTATGTGTTTGTATTATTGTATTAAAATATGTTTTTTTTTTCTTTTTTTTAATTTGAATATGTTTCATTATTATTTACATTATTTTTTGTTAATTTTTAGCAAAAATTTTCTGATTCCATAGATGATGGTTCTGAGCATATTGTTAATTTTATAAGTAAAGAAAAAAAGCAAACCCTGTTGAAGTCTGTACAAGAAGAAAGCGCCCGACGGAACTGAGTTGTTCATCTATTCCTACTGCCCCTACGGTAATTATAACATGAAAATGGTTTCATTTTGTCAATTGTATATTTTGTTATAATTTAGTTTTATTGTTGTCAAACCGGTTTTTATCCCTTACATATTTATTTGTACGTTATATATTTCATTGTTAAACTGGTGTTATGTAGATCAAAGTTGTTTTATTTTTGTGAAACTTTTTTTTTTGTTTTTGTATTTGTTTCCTTATTTTTGTTATTTGATATTTTAAATTATTTTTCTGTTTGTTTCTTGAATTTATATCTCAGGTGTTTTATTTTAAAATTAAACCCAAAAAGAGATTCGGAGGTGTTGCTCAAGATTTCAACGATACAAGTGTCCTCCTTGAAATGAAGTTAAGATTTTCACGTGATGAGGAAGAAATCTTTTGAAGACGCCATTTGGTCTTTTGTTTGATATGCATACACTAATTTTTCAAAAAGAATTGGTGCATCTTATGTTGTTAAGGCAACTTAACACGGAGAGGGATAATGAGGAGTGTTGGTATAAGATAGGTTCTAAAGCCGTTAGATTTGGAGTAGAGGAGTTTTCAGCTATAACTGGTTTTAATTGTGGTGGTCAATACGACTTGAAACCTCTTCACAAAAACAAGATGTTATAGTTTAAAGCTAGGATGTTTCCTAACTTTGGCATTACTGACAAAGTCACAAGAAGGGATGTGAGCGATGTTTTTCTTGATCAAGAATTTCTCATTGATAATGATGATGATGTAGTTAAGATGGGTGTTGTGTATTTACTCTCTTGCTACTTGTTTGGATTTACACATGACAAAAAGGTAGATAATTTTCTTTTTGGGGTTGTTAATGGTGATGATTATCTAGATGTTCTAAATGGTTTTGCATTTGGAAAAATGCTTTGGGAGAGGACATTCTACTATTTGACAATTGCTATTCAGGATGGTAATTCTATATTTGATGAACTTGAAGCAAAGGGTAAGAAGTTCAAGAAGTACAAACTTCCTGGATTTGTTGTTCCCTTTCATGTTTGGCTTTATGAGATTATTCCTAGCTTGTCCCTTGAATATTGTGTGCGAAAAGGTTCTGAGTTTCGTAGAATACTTAATTGGCAAAGTTTCGAGGTTTATGGTTTTGTGACTTTACTCGAAAGGTTTTCAATAACCCTGACGTAAAATAGTCTTTGTAACTGGTATTGCTATTTGATTTTTTTTATTTGGCTTGCTTTATAGTATTGAAACTGGTTTTTTTAACAGGTCATTGTAGATGATATTCGTCTTACTGATGCTGAGAGGCATAATCGTCTTTTGAAGAATTTTAAGTTTCAACCCGTGTATCTTCCTAAGAGTGTGGATGATGAGAAGGTAAGAAACGAGTTTTTAAACATTTTGTTTACTAATTGTTTTGCTAACATTTCATATTCTCTTTTTTAATATTTTTGGTGTCCTTTGTAGGATTTTGAGGAGAAGTTTGAGAATATTTGCAGAAGTTTATCATTTATTAAAGATTCTCAAATATGCATTTGTAATGAGATGACAATCTTGAGAGATGAGTTTTCTAGGGATTTGGCTAAGTTGAGTGGGATGATTGAAAAAATGAACTCCAAAAACCATAAAAAGATAGACACAATCAATTTGTTTGGTGCTTTTGATAGAGAGGTAAATCGTTTATTATTGTTTATATTAACGAAATTATTAGTTTCTTTTAATTTTTATATGTAATTATTCTTTAGTATAATTGATTATCACATTGAAACAGATTTTTTTTTTAAGTTGTTACTAGTTTTTGATTAATTTTTCTCTTTGCATTGTATTTTTTTCTTTATGTTGTTTAAAGAAACTGTTCTTTTTTAAAAAAAAAATTGAAGAATTAGTTTAATTTGTTGTTGATTAAACTAGTTTTAAATGTTGGCACCATTCTTTAGGTTATTTTTTGTTCCATTATTTTTTTTATGTTGTTGTTGAAATGGCTTTTTGAAGTTAATATGATTTTTTTAATATGGTTACCCTTGTGTTTTTCCTTATTGTTTTTTGTATGAAGCTGGTTTTCTTCTCTTTTAGTCAAAATATTTATTTTTTTTCTTATTGTTTTGTGTATGAAACTGATTTTCTTCTCTTTTAATCAAATTGTTTAATTTTTCACAGGCTTATTATCGGGATTTGTCTGATAATGTTGGTGGTCTAGAATTATCAGTTCACAGTGTTAAGTCTGCGGTACATGTTTTAACCATATTTTTTTGTATGTTTTGAAACCAGTTTATGTGATGTTGAATCTTTTTTTCCCTTTTAATATAACTAGTTTTTTTTTTGTTATGTAGGTTTCATGAGAACAGTGTTGATTATAGTCAATATTATTTGTCTCCTTATGTTATGAAAGTTGTTGACAATACAATCAAAGACGTTTTGTGTTCAAAAGATCAGCCTTCTTGTGAAAAAAATAATAATATGGAAATGGTTGTGTTTGATGATTCTTATCAAATGGCGGAAAACCTAAAGCGTATTCGGAAGGAGAGTGCTATTGTATTGTCTCCTTTTATAACTGATTTTGGATCATCTGATTCAGGCAAAGACAGCTTGATGAATATTTTGGTTGGAGATAAACTGATAGTTGATGGGCTTAATCCTTTTAAAAATGAGATTGGAGATAATAACACTAGTGAGCAGTGTTTGAAGTTCATTCAATGGTTATAGCATAATATAAATATGAAAAGGTAATTTAAGTTTTTTAATTTTTTATTTTGTGTTTTGTATATATGTGTTTTTGTTAGCTTTATAATTTTTTTCTTTATATTTTTATATGTAGCACTAAGAAGAAATACTCCGCCGTTGATAATAAGATTGATCCCCTTATGGACTTCAGTTTGATTCAAATTGATGAGAAAATGTGGTTTTACACGCTCTAAACTTGTGGGAAGTTCTTTTCAGATTCTGTAAGTTTTTTTTAATTGTTGTCTTATACATTATATTTTTTGTATTTGTTGTTTTAATGTTTGTATGAAACTAGTTTTATTCTGTCTTTTATTTCTGAATAACGAGTTTTAGTTTATTTGTTTAATAACTAGTTTCGTTGTTGTTATTTTCCCTGCGTAGTATATGAATGTAGCTTTCTATTATCTGAGATAGAAAGTTAAACAAGATCAATCTTTGAACCAAAGGGTAACAACAACTGATTGTGTGTTTGATCAGTTGATTTTCGGCGAATATAACAAATTTTTGGAAAATCATTCCAATCCGAGCACAATTAATTTTGATAGAGTTATAACTCGTTATATTCTTGGGGAATATTTGTTTTCAAATACTGCTTGGGTTTTCACAGATCATGTTCTTATAATTGTTCATGTGAAAGATCAATCTCACTGGATTTTAATCCATTTTAGCATCAAGGATAGGATGCTTAATGTTTACAACTTTTTATCTGGGTTACGCAATCAGAACAAGGCCTTGTCCCATGTTAAGGCATATTCTGTGATGTTGCCTTATTTCCTGGAATTCCTCAACTTTTATGCATCGAGGCCAGATCTTAGCATGGAAGCTGGTCCATATTCTGTAGGAATTAGGGAGCCTCTTAATTATACCTTCATTCAAAAGAAGAGGTAAATTTTCTAACTCTATAATAGAAACTGGTTTTATTAATATTCCTTTAATTTTATTTTTATAACCAGTTTTATAATATATTTTTTATGTTTGATATTTTTATATTTTTGTTTGTTAAAACTTTTATTAAATGCAATGATTGTGGAGTTTTTGTGATAAAGTTTGTTGATTTGTTCATCAATGGGAAGATAAATGAGATACCACAAAATATGGCTGATAGGATTGCAACTTACAGAGATGATATGGCTGTTAGTTTATTTACTCATGCTTGGAGGAAACAAATTGGTGGGTATCAGACTGAAGATGATGTTCAAGTCAGAAAGGAAAAGTCAAAGAAACTAAAGAGGAAGGAAAATGCTAAAGGCAAAGGAAAAGGAAAAGAAGTTTGAGAAGAGGATGTTGATGTTCTGGAGCAGTCTTTTTGTTAATTTTTTTTATTTCATTTAGATATCTGGTTTTAGTAATGACAATGATACTTAACGGTTTAAATGTTTTTGTTTCACTTTTGTTATTTTGGATGTGTTATGTTAAACATACTATGTTACGGTTATTAATGGAAATTGATGTTATATCTAAAAAGTGGTTTTTATAAGTAGTTTTGCGTTAAATTTTTCAATTTTTAAAAACTAATTTTTGTAGCTAATTTATTTTTTCAGGTAAAACTGGTTTTATAATATTTTTAATTACTTTATTAGAAATTTTTGAAAGTCATTTTTTTCACTGGTTATGTATTGTGGGTGTTTTTTTTTTTTTTTGTTTATTAAATTGGTTATAACTGGTTTTTTGTTTTGTTTAATGTTGTTTTGTAGGATATGGTGTGTTTTGAAGGTACTAGTAGGCACATATTATTCAAATTTCAATGTATCTATATTTTGTAATTTTTATTATTGATGCATAACCAGATTCTTTAATTTTATTAATATTTATAGTCAATATGATAATTATATACTATTTATCTTGATGACATTTAAAAAAAATATATTTTTTAACTTCCTTAATATCAAAACATCTATTTTCCTCTCTAAAAAAAGCAAATAAATAAAAAAATCTATTTTTAAAGTAATTTTGTCAAATGTCATATATAATAGCAAAGTAACCCGTTTGTAGCTTTTGTAATTGTAGTTTTTGAAAGCTACTTTTTTCTCCAAGTGCTTGTTCTATTACTTATTGTTGCTTTGTGTCCATCTTCTGTTTCTTCCGATTGCTTTGTTTGTAAATCTGTAGATTGTTGCATGTTCTTCGGTTGTGTCCAAGTTGTCCACAGCATATCATTACAACTTTTGGTTTTCCTCTAGATCTGATTCTTTTTTTCTAGGTCTCCTTGAGGTCTTTTTTGTTTTTGGTGGCATCAAAATCTTCTCCAAGCTCTCAAGTAGTCTCCATTCACTTTCATTAGGTAGAGGATGTACAGTTGTATCATATGTTGCTCTCATAGTTGATGTTTTGTAGTAGTCAGCCACATAGTCATAAGTTTTTAGTCCTCATTTAGCAAAAACTGCTATTGCATGTGCACATGGTATCTGATCTTGTTGGAACCTTCTACATGTGCATGTCTTGCCAAGTAAGTTTATAGTAAAATCCCCTTTGTCTGCCACTTTTACTTGGTATAGTATAGTAGTTATTGCTTCAACCTGTTTATATATGAAATTGTAACAAGTATAAAAAAAAAAAAGTAAAAAAATTATAAGCATACGTTAGTAACTGGTTTTTTTGTATTAGTATGTATTTTCTTTATATATGTAATAACTGGTTTCTCAACTTATTATAAATATAGTATACATACTTAGTACTTCATTCCCTTAACAAGATTTTCTCTAAGTACTGTTTCAGCTTCAACAGATACTTCTGTGAATATTCCATTAGCTTCATTTCCATTCTTCCACACCCATTTTTGAACTAAACTTCTTAGAGATTCAATTATTAATGTAATAGGCACCGATCTTGCAGCTGTGATTGCAAAATTGATTGACTCTGCTATGTTTTGTAGTCATCATAGTGTACCTCCTTATTGGGCAGTGGCTTCTAGTCCAAATATGATGTCCTATATTTTCCAGGTAAGGTCTTATGCGAATGTCAATTTTGTCTATTTCTAACATGTAATGCTCAAATGAGCTAACCCTGTATGTTTTGGCAGCTTTCACAAAGTTTATAGTGAGCTCATCTCCATGTCCACCAAAGTTTGATTTGATGTTATTAAGCAAGTGGAATATGCAAGCTCCATGAAAGTGGTCTGGGTAAACATATTTCACTGCTTTTTCAATACTTTTATGTCTGTCTGATATTATAGTTAATCCTACATGTTAAAACTGGTTTTAGCTATGTATGACATATATATATTTGTCTTATGTCAGTAACTGGTTTCTTCAACAGGATTAAAAGTGATTAATGATGATTTTTTTACGAAATTTGAAATTTACCGTAACTTGTTACTATTCAAAAAATATATACATTATGTAGATATATATATATATAAATAAACTTAAAACCAGTTTTTGATAGTGTACCTTCTCTATCACCAAATGTTTCTCTTATCTTGTTGAAAAACCAATCCCAAGAGTCATCATTTTCTGAGTCCCCTATTCCGAATGCCAATATGAAAATGTTATTGTTTGCATCCATTGTAGAAGTTGAAAATAAAGTCCCACCAAATGATGTTTTTAAGAAGGTTCCATCTGTGACAATGACTGGTCTACAATGTTTCCAGCCTCTTATTGAATTTGCGAATGCTAGAAACAAGTATTTGAAACGATTTTTTGTATCTGTTTCAAAGTGTGTGATTGTTCCTGGATTTGATACTTTCAGCATTTGTAAGTACATTGGTAGCTATTGATAAAAATCATCTTGTCTCCCTCTTGCCAATTCTAATGCTTTTTCTCTTGCTCTCCATGCCTTTTGATATCCCATTGACACCCCATAATCATATAGTGTGTCCATTACAATGTCTTTTGGTCTATGTATTCTTTTGATATCCAGGAATTCTTTTTTACTATTTCTCCAATGATATTGCTATTTGCTTGTCTGTGGTCTCCCATGATTACATCCAATGAGCATTTGTGATCCTGGACATAATTCCTCAATTTGAATGTTGTTGTATTCTTGAATTTTGATGCTCTCAGTAACCAGTTACAGTTATCATCAATACATGTAACTAGGTACTCCCTTGGTTCCAATCTCTTTATTTTGAATTGAAAGTTGTGCAATATAGCATAAAAACATAGTGCACATTTCAGCATCTTTTTATCTTTGTAAATTTGCCCTTCTTCAATTTTGAAAACTCTATGATCTGTTATAATCTCCTTCTCTTCTTCATTTCTTTTCTTCTTGTGTTCTTCTGTTTTCTCAATTATAAAATTAGCAACATTGTCAGCTACTTGAAATATGTTTGACATTGATAGGAACTGGTTATTTGTTTCTGATGCCTCATCTTCATATTCTATGTCTTGAAACGATTGTTGTTTTATAATTTGTAAAACCAGTTGTTGAACATCTGTATTTTGTGTTACTACTCCAGTGTCAGCGAATTGTTGTGGATTTAGTTGCATTACATGTTGTTCAATTCTTGTAATGCAAAGTGGAGAGTCGCTCACTCCAGGCTGCTTCTTTCTTAGTTCAATGTAAAACAATAGTGAGTTGTCACTTATGATCTTCATAGGTGATGAACCTGGGCTTAGCTGGTAGTTCATTTCAATTGGTCTGTTGCAGTTGATCTCATTCTTTACCAATTCAACCAATTCTTTTAGAGAACATTTTGTTGGTATTAGCAGTCCAATCATTGTGTAGTCTTGGTAGTTATTGTCATTTGTCCAATATCCTCCATATTGAATAACACACATGATTGTTTCCATTCCTCAATAAATTACAACATATCATTAGTTTATTTTTTTTTTAAAAAAAAAAAAAAAAAAAAAAAAAACCAGTTTCATTTAATGTAGTGTTATTATTTTAGTTATGGTAACTGGTTTTTTTTTTTTAATTTTCATATTTTATTTTTCTTAATTATCTTCAGTTGTTGTATAAAGTATATTGTCTAATAGTGTAGTTTATTTAACTGGTTTCGTATTTGATTTATTTGAGTATTCAATGCAAGTTTATTTGCAACTTTATTGTTTTTTATGTGATATTATATAGTATATATATATTAAAAATTATAGTTTTACAATAATTTATATATACATTTTGTTTCTTTATAGGATGATGATAATGAAACATGTTATGATAAAAATGAGGTGTTTTAAACTTTTGCATAATGCATATATATATAATCAATGAATATATCACGAAAAGATGATCATTTATTATAATTTATCTAACCTTGTAATATGTGTAGTGTTATCCCAATTTTTGCACTCTGACGTGGCATCACACGATGGTGACATGTGGATTCAACTCTGGGTACCTGCTCGCAAGACACAGGCTGAACAGGACACCACATACATTTCCTCGGACGAAGTCCTCTTAACCGAGCAGTGAGCAATCCATGCAACACACCAACACTTAGCAAATTTAGCTTTAGCATCGTGAGTCATCAAAGAAATCCATATAACTTTGGGATCAGATTACAGAGATATGGCAAGCTGCCCAAATCCCACGATTAGTGTATTCTGTATTTACTATGCAATCTTTCTACTGATATCAATTGTAACTAGAAGGGAAATACTTCCCTCCCAAGCTTATAGCCTTATATATGGTGAGTCATGCTCACTGGACAAAGGGTCGAAACATTTTGTCTAAGAATTCATATTCAAAGATTTAATTGTAAGAGCTCTAAGAAAAAGAACCATTCTTCTTGTTCTTAAGTCAATACAAATAACGAGGATTAGGCTATTACCGAACTGCTTGGGGCTGAACCTCTATAAAATTCTTGTGTCTTTATTTGCTTTATTATATGTCGCTTGTGCAAAACTACTTGTCGCTTACAAAATAGACTCATTGTCGTTAGCTAAAAGCGAGGTCAACATTTTGGTGCTTTCATTGAGAGCAGAATCAAGGATCGCTCTTTATTTCAAATCTAATCACTAGTACGATGGTGGTGCAGACTCGTAGGGCGTGGTTGATCCGGCAAATCCACAGGCAGTGGATCCTGCACTGCAGAACCCAGGAAACACAAGGGTTTTGCCAACCGTAAATCCTAGACAGCCATCAACTGCGAGTCACGGTGTGACAACTCCTGTGGATGAAATCACGCCTAGTGTGCAAGAGACTGTGAATACCAGTTCAGTAGCCAACTAGGGCATTCATAGCACAGCCATTCCGCCCGCTACCAATGTTCAAACAACCATTGGAGATGACACTCAAATTCAGAATCTCTGTGCCGCTCTTGGAATCATGCAAGGTCATACCAACACTCTGCATCACGATCAGGAGGAACTCCGTGCTGTGGTGAACCTCGCTTTTGAAGAGCAGATGCGCATGTTCGCCGAATGGAGAGACAAGGAGATGGAAACGTTAAGCGCTCAGCAAGCAATCATTGACGATCGTAGTCGAAAAGCCACTGTGCTGATACGAAAAGCCTATCAAACTGTCGGGCAACAGCCCGTAACCGTCATCCTCTTGGGCGAAACAGACGAAGATCCAGCAATGAATACCTCCAAGACTATAAATGGTCAGCCGTCAAATCCCCGGTCACAGGTCCCACCTTTGGGCCAAGTGGTAGGGGGATGGACCTTGTCTAGTAATTCATCGGGAGAAGTCATACCCAATAATTCCAACAAGGTTAATGGTGCTGGTCAGAAAATTGGCCAAACCAATCAGTCACTGAGACAACCAGGCATTTCCGTATTTGATAGGTTGAGGACGACTCATGATCTCAGAAATGATCTGAATAGGAGGAGAGGAGTGGACGATCAGCTTGATGCGCCAATTGTGCAACCCGAAACCCGTGCTCAAAATCCCGCTCAAAAAGATGTTAATGTAACTCAGATCGGCCAAGAGGCCGAACAGGTTAGTCCAGCCGTGCAGGCATAGTTGGACGAACTAAAAAATATGTTCGAAGACCTGACTAGTCAGAGGAACAACGATATCGAGTTGGATTGAGCACGTGGAACCCCTTTCTCCCCTGAGATTAATATCCTGGAATTGCCACACAAGTTTAAGATGCCAACCTGCAAGATGTATACTGGGAAGGAAGATCCCTTATCCCACCTTAAGTATTTCGAGATGCAAATGGACCTGCAAGGAGTACGAGGAGATGTATGTTGCAGAGTTTTTCCTGCCACCCTTTCAGAAGCCACCCAACAATGGTATTTCAAGTTGGCACCCGGAAAGTTCAACTCATGGAAGGCTTTCTCCTCGGAGTTCCATGCACAATTCTCCTCCTCTCGCCAACTTTCGTTGCACCTAGGAGATCTGGTCGAAGTAAAGAAAAGACCAGGAGAGCCGCTCTAAGCCTACATTAGCAGATTCATGACGGAGGCGACTAAGGTTGCATGGGTAACCAAGGACAGAAAATTGTCCGCAACACTGGGGGGCATTGAAGTCCTTGGTGAGCTTTGGAAGGACATAAGGAACAGACCAGTAGACTCGATGAGCGATTTCCTTGACCGTGCAGAAGGTTTTATCAAACTTGAAGAGGCCATTCAGCAAGTAAAAGGTGAATAAAAACTCGGCAAGTCAAAAGCTCCTTCTACTGGGACATCCGTCCAGCTCCCCCATTACCCAAGCAATTCGAGCTCAAATGGTGAACGGTCCAGCAACAATAATAGGCAAGGGAATGGGAAAAAGGGAAAGTTCACTGGCAAGACCGAACAAGCTCCCCAGGAGAATTCTGCCAAGTGTTTATATGGCTACTCAGTCATTAGTCGCGTACAAGAAGCCCGCACCCATGAAAAAAGATGTCAGCAAGAGAGATATGACCAAGTTTTGTCAATTTCATGGGGATTACGGTCACGACACCAATGAATGCAACAATATGAAGTGGGAAATTGAATTCCTGATAAGGAAAAATAATCTGCACGTACTGAAGTATGTCAACACCGATCAAAATCAACGGGGCGATAACAACCAAGACTTGCTACCACCACTAGTAAATGGACATTTGCAAGTCATTATTGGAGGCCCGCACATAACTCGAGATTCAGGCAAAGCCAGGGAGAGGTATGCCCGTACAGTACAACATGAGCAAGAAGAAGTAGTCCTAGCCGTAGAAGAGAGGAAGCTGAAGATCCCACGGGCAGGGGAACCCACCATAACATTTAATGATGAAGATGCTGTCAAGATCAGACTTTTGCACAACGACCCGTTGGTTGTGGAAGTCCAAATAGGCAACAAGATGGTGGCCAGAACCATGATAGATAATGGAGCCTCTTCCAACATCTTATTCAAGACCACATTTGAAAAGATGGGGCTCCAACTCAAAGATCTAACCCCCTGTCTTCTGTTGGGTTTTGTGCCCTAAATATAACTCATTTCAATATAATCAGATTTACTTATTAATAAAGATCAGAAATAACATTTTATGTTGCATGGTTCACATGATTTATTTCATGATTATATGTATATAATGTATGAATTCTTTTTTAAGTCCAGAACATATGAATTTGTTAAAGATTATAGTGTTGTCAGCACAGTGGAATATAATCTTAATTATATGTTCAAAAGTTTATTCCCTAATTTGTCAGAACACTGGATTTAGACTGACATGGTATAATCAGCGATAGGTATTCTTACACCTTGGAAAAGTGTTATGTCCTTTCCAGGCCATTGGCAAAGTTTACCAGCATCGGATGTATGGAGTATACATCGGAAGGGACCGATATTGAACTTTGATTAGATATATTAAAACTTACTATAATATCTATTCAATTCAATATCACCTGTTTATCCTAGATCAAATGACCTTAATCCTGATATGGTGAGGTTCGATCTCAAGAGTACTATACATGTTTTTTGATTTGATAGTTAAGCCTACTTTTGGGTCAGGGTGATACGTACATTTTAAGAAAATGATAGTATAATTGAGTGGGAGCGCTACCATAAATATGGAATCTATAACTTCTATAGGAACTTAGAAGTGAAACGATGATATCCTTCGAGCTTGGCTAAACAGAGATAAATGGTGGAGATCTCATTTCACTTTGCTGAAACATCATTTATACGGAGCTAAGTGTTTTAAGGATAAAATACATTGAAGGTGTAACGGTAACTTAGTGCCTTTTCAATGTAGATCATCTATTAGATGGTCATTGATCACATTAGAGTTATAACAATGAATAACTAATGACGTGTCTATATCATGGAACATATAGAGCGTTCTATATGACTGAGAGTGCAATTCTGAGTTCTAAGTATGGATTCAATAAGGAATTAATAAGTTAGGGAATTTACTTGGTAAATTCGGTTCGACTTATTGGAAGCTCGGTTATATAGAACCATGGTCCCCATACTAGTTGAGACCATACTGCTTGTAAGACTCAGTTAATTGATTTTAATTAATCAATTATAATTCTAAAAGATAGACTGTGTCTACTTTATGAATTTTCACTAAGCAAGGGCGAAATTGCAAAGAAAAGAGATTTTAGGTTTATTTATTAATTAAGAGACTTTATATGTCTAAATTAATAAATATATTATATGGAAATATTATTTAATAATTATTTTTAAGTTATTAAATAATTAGAATTAGCATTTAAAAAGGTTAAATTGGAAAATTGGCATTTTTGAAAAAATGGGAATGGAAAATAACAAAATGGGAAAGTTGCAAAGTGAGGCCCAATTCCTTTTGTATGGCTGGGCACATTCATGAGAAATACCATTTGTAGTTTCTATTATTTTAATGCCATACAATTCTAACCTAAACCTAGAGGGTATTCTATAAATAGAAAGTGTTGGCTTCAAGAAACAAATACACACAACTTTGAACATTGGTTTCTTTCAGAAAAGCCTCACGCCTCTCTCTCTTTTCTTCTCTCTAAATTTTGAAACACTTGAGTGAATGAGTAGTGCCCACACACATCAAGTGGTACCTCAATCATAGTACGTAAGACTATGGAAAATCTGCATCAAAGAAGGAGAAAAGAAGATCCAGATTCAGATCTTGATTATGCTCTGCTACAGAAAGGAATCAAGGGCTAGAGATCTGAATGGAAGGAGTCATATTATTCCGCTGCACCCACTGTAAGGTTTTCTAAACTTTATATGTGTTTATTTTCATTGTTTTAGAATTCATATTAGGGTGTTAATCAAACATACTTGTTAGTAAATCTAGATCCTAGTAAAAGATTTCCAACAACTGGCACCAGAGCCATGGTAATGATTTACTTTCATGTAATATGAATTAAAACGATGATTTATATGTTTTTGTGTTGATTTGGATGGTTTCATGTGGTTTATGTGTTAGTTGATGAATGTATATGTTGTACAGTTCCTTTTTCTATGAAAAATATTTTTTCAATTTTTGAAAATATTTTATTTGGATTCCTTGTGAAAAATTAAGAAATTTTCATTACGACTTTATTGTGGGTTTGATGTTCATGTGTTTATGAGATTTTGTACTGTGAATTGTTGTTTATGTTAGTATTGTTAGTATGTGATAGTGATAAGGTTGTTGACTATTTGTGTGAGAATAGCACTTATAGGGTAGGTTTTCTACTGCTAGTGTGAGCATAGCACTGCAGGATGTATTTTGGCTGCTTGTATGGGTTTACTTGCAGGTTATCCTATCATGGGTGAGTACAACTTGTGATAAGGGGTTGCCCTATTGGATGCCGAGTGTGAGAACAGCACGAGGCAGGGCAGGTTACACTTCATGTCTGATCAACATGAGTGGGAGTATGTTTTGTATGTGAGGATAATGTGCGATAAGATAATGTGTGTTGTGTGTGTGAGTATAGCATGCATTAAGATTACACTGTGATATGATGTTATATTATATTTGAGAATAGTATGTGATATGATATGTTGGTATATGTATGCTAGCATGGTATGAATTGATTTGATGTTGTGATGTTATTATGTTTATGACTATGTTATCTAGTTGGGGGGTTATGTCCTACATAGCTCTTCTTACTGGGCGTTAGCTCACGGGTACTCTGTGTGCAGGTAAGGCAAAACTATACAGTGGGGGTGGCGAGCTCGAGGCATGGATTACATGTTAGGGAATTGTCACGATGTTTTGGTTTGAGAATATTTCTTTAAAGATTATGGCTCGATCACTTTTGTAAAAGTTAATGTTTAAAAATTTATAAATGAATCAAGTGTTTTTGTTTTAAAATAATGAGATCTCATGCTTTAGTTATTTTCAGTAAATTAGTTTATTGTTTTTATTATAAATGGTTTTAAACGGACAAGTAAGTGTGACGTTTCAGGAAATCGGGGCGTTACAATATGGTATCAGAGCAATACGGTCCTAAAGAATGTGGTTAGCCCTAAAATGTAAAGTTCATTGCCACGAGACGAGCTCGACTCACTGTACTGTAAGTGGTTATTACTTACGATTAAGTTGTCTTTAAATTGTGCATGTAGTGTTGTGATATTCTTCTCATCTAAAGGTGATGGTCAAAATGTTCCTACTTGATATTTTTTATGTTTGTGTGGTTTAGAAGTCTGAACATGCCTCCTAGAAGGTCAGTCAGATTGGGTCGAGGTCGGGGTCGAGGCCAAGGCCAAGGCCGAGATAGAGGCCAAGAGAATGGAAGGATCAATGAACCACCACAAGCACCACAGGGATGGGAAGAGCGCTTTGCTGCACTGAAAGAAACTATTCGTAGGCAGAATGAAGAACTTCGTCAGGTGAGACATCAACCGGAGTCGCCAGCTCAAATAAGGCCGCCAGAGCCAGAAAATAGAGACCCACCAGCTGCGGTGGTATATCCTGCTGCAGAGGCTAGACATGAGATGTTGACAGAGAGGTTTCGAAAACAACACCCACCCGAGTTTGAGGGAGGCATAGACCCAGTGGTGGCTGAAGAGTGGATGAGTCGCATAGAAAATATTTTGCAGATGCTAAGGGTCGATGGGAATGACCGATTGAAGTGTGCATCATACATGTTGAGGAAAGATGCTCGTATCTGGTGGGAGGTGGTGGAACAAACAAAGGATGTAAATACCATGAACTGGGATGATTTCAAAAGGATCTTTAATGAGAAATATTATAACTCTGCAGTGTTAGCAGCAAAGGTTGATGAATTCACTGGATTAGCTCAAGGGAGCCTTACTGTTACAGAGTATGCACAAAAATTTGATAGACTGGCGAAATTTGCTCCAGATTTGGTACCTACTGATAGAGTGCGAGCACATCGATTTGTGGAAGGCCTGAAACCAATGATTGCTCGGGATGTAGAGATTGTGTCAAGGGGTCAATTCAGTTATGCTCAAGTTGTCGAAATGGCTCTTACGGCTGAGCGAACTGAAAACAAAATTTAGAAGGAAAATGCTGCTAGGAGGGAATCTAAGAAAGGTGCAGCCAATTCTAATGACCACAAGAAAAGGGGACAAGATCAGCCTGGACAGTCAAGTCAAGACAAGAGGTACAAAACTGATAACGACCACCGATCTATTGGAAACAGTGGACGCAAATGCATGTTACAAATGCGGAAAAGAAGGTCATATTAAACGTAATTGTCCATTGTGGGGACAAAGTGAGAACAAGGAAGATTCAAAGGAAGACGATAAATATGTTCCAACGAGGGTCTTCGCTATAAAAGAAGCAGGACAGATTGATGACAAGTCTTGAGGTATAAGACATTGAGTCTTCGCTTTCAAAAAAAAAATCGAGTAGAATTTCGGGACGAAATTTCTTTTTAGGAGGGGATAATTGTAATATCCGCTTTCTTGGGTGATTAATTTTTTTCTTCCTTTAATCTTAGTTTATTTTGTTTGTCAATGGGGATAATTTACTATTTTGAATATTTATGAGTTTAGTGGAGTATGAATTTTTTGTTTTAGTGACAATAAAATTTATTATTTTTTTTATTTTATTTTAAGGGTATGCATAATACTAGATAAATAATTAAATTATTGGAGATAATTTAATATTTTATTATTTATGAAAATTATTGTAGGCATATTAATAATAAAAATATGGGTAAATATATTATACCATATTGTTTAATTTATTATTGGTAATAATAATATTATTATTATTACTATTATTATTATTATTACTATTATTATTATTATTACTATTACTATCATTATTATTATTTATTATTATTATCATTATTTTTACTATTATTATTATTATTATTATTATTATTATTATTATTATTATTATTATTATTATTATTATTATTACTATTACTATTACTGTTATAGTACGTAGGATTATATATATATATATATATATTTTAAAAAATTTAAAGATGTTAATTTAGGGTTATATTAGGGTTAGGAATATATATATAAGATGTTTATATGATTGTTTAGGGTTGAGAGAGTTTAGAAACAGTGGTGAGAGGCAGAGACGGAGAGGGAGGCTCGTCAAACGAAACCGAGCCGTGAGAAAAGTGAGAGTTTGAGTTGAGAGTTTTTGGGTTGCCTTAGATTATTTCATTGAGTTTTATTTCATCCAAGAGGAGTTTTAGATGCGATTAGAAGGTCTGTAATCGCACCATTCGACAGACACCATTATTACGTTCAAAATCCCGTTCTTGAAACGGATCTGAATTTGAACGTGTTTAAGTTGTTTCAGAGATCAAAGGAGGTTGTGTTTAAGTTTATGGGACCCCAAAAATCAGTTTTAACGTGAAGAATCGAAGCTTTAAGGTCTGAAACGGAATTCACCATTTTTGGACTCCATTCTTAACGGTTAACCGCCAACGAAGAAAATAACCGGATTTAGGCCATCTTGGCTCTTTTTCTTGGTTGTTCTTGGTTGTTTTGTGATCCTGGATTCATTGGAAGGTTCTTCCAATCGAAAATACACGTCGAAAACACCCGAAGAAGAATTTTGCATTCGCCGACACCGAAACCGACGAGAACTCCGGCGGCACTCCGTTCAGGGGTTTCTGGAGGTTATTTTTCGATTTTCTTTCAGTTCTTGACTTGTGCTGGTGTTCTTAGGCCTACTATGAAGTTTGATAATTTTCTTGCAATTATTTGATTTATTATGAATTATTTGGTTTATTTGTTAAATTAATTAGGAAAAATACTTAGATTACTCAGAAAAATGTAAATATATTTTATATGATTAGTTATGAGATATAAAGTATTGCAAAATTGGTAGATTCGAATTTCGATTAATTTTGTATTTTTCATGAATTATTTGTGTTATTTATTAAATTAATTATGAAAAATACTTAGGTTGTTCAGAAAAATCTAAGTTTATTTTCTATAATTGGTTATGGATTATAAACTGTTACAAAATTGATAGATTAGGTTTTCGGTCGATTTTGTATTTTTCATGAATTATTTGTGTTATTTCCAAATTTAATTATGAAAAATACCTAGATTATTCAGAAAATTAAAAGTTAATTATTTGGGGCTTAGTATAGAGTATAAACTGTGTTAGAATGGTTAGATTGGGTTTTCAATCATTTTTTATATTTTTCATGAATTTATTTAGTTAATACTTAAAATAATTATGAAAAATAGTTAAGTGATGTTAAAACAGTAAAATATATTTTTGTAATGCTATTTACTACCTATGGTACGAATTAAAAGGGTTTTTATAATTTATTAGTTACTGTAGGTATTTATTATAATTATTTGTGACTAAATAATGATTTAATTGAGTTTTAAATAGAGTAAATATTAAAAATTGTGTTCACTGCTTGGGAACTGTCAATATGATGTTACAATATAATTCTAGTCTATGAAATAAATTTAAGACTAGGTTGAGATGTTTTGTTATTTTATATATTTAAGTAATTGGTATTTATATACAGTTTGAAGTGTAAATTAGTACATGAATATGAATAATAAATTCTACGTGTTTCTAGATGAATTAAGAAATATGTTAGCTTCTGATTTTGATAAATAATTACATAATTGTATATTTTGTTGATAAATAGTATTGCAGTAAAATTTCACGTAAAAAGTGTTTGTATTAGCTCATGTTTTACGTTAAAAATATTCATATGGGTACATGCAATGTGTTGGTGTGAATTATATTGATAAATGGTTATGTATGGTGTGGCATGCAAGTAAAATTAGCTTATGTGTTACTTATTTTTGCGTAGGTTTCTATATGAGTACAGAGATTCATACTTGAATATATTTTGAATGTATTGTTGTGTTAATGAATATTTAGGATCTTGTTCTCAACAAGGAAATTCATTGAGGTGCTTGTAGTAGCAAGAAGGTGTTCTTAAGAACTGAGGTAAGAAGAGTGGACACCTGTGCACAGGGTGTATGTTGAAACATACGACTTTATTGTGGGTTTGATGTTCATGTGTTTATGAGATTTTGTACTGTGAATTGTTGTTTATGTTAGTATTGTTAGTATGTGATAGTGATAAGGTTGTTGACTGTTTGTGTGAGAATAGCACTTATAGGGTAGGTTTTCTACTACTGGTGTGAGCATAGCACCGCAGGATGTATTTTGGCTGCTTGTATGGGTTTACTTGCAGGTTATCCTATCATGGGTGAGTACAACTTGTGATAAGGGGTTGCCCTATTGGATGCCGAGTGTGAGAACAACACGAGGCAGGGCAGGTTACACTTCATGTCTGATCAACATGAGTGGGAGTATGTTATCGTATGTGAAGACAATGTGCGATAAGATACTGTGTGTTGTGTGTGTGAGTATAGCATGCATTAAGATTACACTGTGATATGATGTTATATTATATTTGAGAATAGTATGTGATATGATATGTTGGTATATGTATGCTAGCATGGTATGAATTGATTTGATGTTGTGATGTTATTATGTTTATGACTATGTTATCTAGTTGGGGGGTTATGTCCTACATAGCTCTTCTTACTGGGCGTTAGCTCACGGGTACTCTGTGTGCAGGTAAGGCAAAACTATACAGTGGGGGTGGCGAGCTCGAGGCATGGATTACATGTTATGGAATTGTCACGATGTTTTGGTTTGAGAATATTTCATTAAAGATTATGGCTCGATCACTTTTGTAAAAGTTAATGTTTAAAAATTTATATGAATCAAGTGTTTTTGTTTTAAAATAATGAGATCTCATGCTTTAGTTATTTTCAATAAATTACTTTATTGTTTTTATTATAAATGGTTTTAAACGGACAAGTAAGTGTGACGTTTCGGGAAATCGGGGCGTTACAGGTATCAAATTAATCCAGGAGAAGAACATTGGAAGACAATCAAGTAAATCCTAAGATTAAGAAGAGGAACTATATGTTAGTCTATAAGAGTATGTTTAAAACTCTTAGACTACACCACATCAGATTTCGAAATTTGCCTTTGTGCTAGAAAATCTTTCTGATCAGATGATGGTTACTCTAGGGGTGGAATAGTGATTTTGGAGAAGTGTAAAAACCTATCTGAAGTCTCTAGGTCTACCAGGAAGGGACTGAATGATAAAGTTACAGTAAAGGTACTTATTCAGTCTAAGGAAAGTTCTATACATTTTTGGCACCATTCCAAATTGCCTAAACTACTAGTGTTATTTCCCTGTTAACCAAAAGTAGTTGCCAAAAGTATAGAATCCCGTATCCCAAGAGAGTAGACATATAGAGAGGAATTTTACATTATCAATAATTTTGTGATTAAGGAAGAGTAATGGTGGAGAAAAGGTTGTGGTTAATTCAACCTATCAGATCCTATTACGAGGAGTTTACTACTACTACACTTGATTTGTATATCGAGGTGTTGAGATTATTTGAAACACACTTTTTGTTTTATATTAGTGCAAGTGGGAGTTTGTTGGGTTTTATGCCCTAAATAAAACTCATTTCAATATAATCAGATTTACTTATTAATATAGATCAGAAATAACATTTAATGTTGCATGGTTCAAATGATTTATTTCATGATTATATGTACATAATGTATAAATTCATCTGAAACCCTTTTCACATACTTGATCCTGTTTATTGTGTTGTCAACACATTGGAAAGTAAACATGACTATGTGAATAAAGATTCCTAGATTTATCAGACATAGGGTTTTACTGATATGATAATCTACAACAGAGTTTACTTGCATTTGGAGAAATGCTATGTTCTTTCCAGAGCATTGGTTAAAGTAAAGCTCAGGTTGGATGCATGGAGTATGCATCGGAAGGGATCGATATTGAACTTTGACTTAGATTTATTAAACTTACCGTAATGTCTATTCAAGTCAATATCGCCTAGTTGATCCTAGATCAAATGATCTCAATCCTGTTATGATTAGGCTCGATCTCAAGAGGCTATTTGTGTTCTTTGATTTGTTAGTTAAGCCTACTTTTAGGTCAGGGTGATACGTACATTTTCGGAACACGATAGTGCAATTGAGTGGGAGCGCTAACATAAACATGGAATCTATAGCTTCTATCTGGCGAATAGTAAGTAAAGGATGATCTCCTTCGAGCTTGACCAAACGAAAATAAATGGTGGAGATCTCATTTCACATAAGCTGAAATATCATTTATAGGGGGTTAAGTGTTTTAATGATTAAATACATTGTAGAGTGTAACGGTAATCTAATCCCTTTACAGTGTAGATCATTCATATAGAGGATCATTGATCAAATTAGGATTATAACAATAGATAACTAATGATGTGTCTATATGGTGGAACATATAGAGCATTCTATATACTGAGAGTGCAATTCTAAGTTCTATGTGTGGATTCAACGAAGAATTAATAAGTCAGTGAATTTAGGTTGTAAATTCTTGATCTGCTTATTGGAAGCTCGGTTATATAGACCCATGGTCCCCCCACTAGTTGAGATAATATTGCTTGTAAGACTCATATAATTGGTTTTGATTAATCAATTATAATTCTCAATTTAGACTATGTCTATTTGTGAATTTTTCACTAAGTAAGGGCGAAATTGTAAAGAAAGAGTTTTAGGGGCATATTTGTTAATTATGATACTTTGTATGGTTCAATTAATAAATATGATAAATGACAATATTATTTAATAATTATTTATAGTTATTAAGTAGTTAGAATTGGCATTTAAATTGTTGAATTTAAAAATTGGCGTTTTTGAGAAAATCAGATGCAGAAAAGATAAAACTACAAAATTACAAAAAGTGAGACCCAAATCCACTTTGTATGGCCGGGCACTTTTGTAGGGTTTTCCCTCTGATATTTTCATTATTTTAATGCCAAATAATTCAAACCTAACCCTAGTGGAATGCTATAAATAGATAGTGAAGGCTTCAGGAAATTTACACACTTTTCTTCTGACTTTTCATTCAGAAAAAACTGAGCCTCTCTCTCTCCTTATCTTTGGCCGACCCCACTCTCTCTCTCTTCTTCCTTGAATTTTGAAATTCTTAGTGTTAGAGTAGTTCCCACACACAGCAAGTGATACCTCAACCATAGTGAGGAAAATCGTGAAGAAAGACTTTCAACAAGAAGGAGTTTCAGCACTAAAGAATAAGAGAAAGAGATCCAGGTTCAGATATTGATAATGCTCTGCTACAGAAAGGAATCAAGGGCTAGATATCTTAACGGAAGGAGTCATTATATTCCGCTGCACCCAATGTAAGGTTTCCTAAACTTTATATGTGTTTATTTCATCGTTTTAGAAAGTTCATATTTAGGGTGTTAATCAACATACTTGTGAGTAGATCTAAGATCCTGGTAAAATAATTTCCAACAGTCTATTGGCTCCCCAGTCTCGTTGTATCCCGCAAAGTTTGGGGGTGCAGCCTCCTCCTCTTCCTCTACCTCGGAAGGACTACCAGGACGGATATCGCCCTGTTCTTCTATCTCCTGGACTTCAGCGTCCCCTTCGTGATCCCCCTCCTCTTGGACGGGCGAATCTTGTTCGGCGCTGGGTAGGGTAGCGTGCTGGGCCACGTGAGGGTCAGACGCGTTGACTTTACGCATTGTCTGTTTAGTTCGAGCCATCATCCTGTGGCTGAACAGGGAGATTGAATTGAAATGTCTATCGCTTGAAGAGGGCAGACTAGAACAAAGACGAGGGTAATCCTCGTACAGGAGTTGAAGCAAATCCTGGTCAATTTGGTGTTCGCTTCCCCAAAACTCACTAGGGTTGATCTACAAAAGACAACACGCGAGATGAGTGTTTGGTCGGGATATCGAACAATAAATAGGCAAATATGATGACCAGGAGTACTCAACAAATTAAAGAATAGAAATATTCGACGATAAGTCAAATCTCAGAAGTTTGAAATTTTCGAGATTTAGGGCAAAAATTTCACGAAGCTTTGAGTAAGCAAGGTGAAAGACAGACATTGTGCAATCAAAAGACAAACATCATGAATAGTGAAGTCACATAAATCATTGCAAAGAAAAATCGTAGAGTTTCTGAACCTAGGGTTTTTTACCTATCCTCTACATCAAGGATAAAATATCATCCAGAAATTAATTGTGCAAAATGAAAGTAGGAGAAATCGAGAACTTACTCACTGATTGACGTCTGGATTCAGTCTGCACGAAGCTGAGCAAATGGTTCTTGTGAAAATTTCACGACAAACTCGAAGTGAAAAATCTCTCTTTTTGCTCTAAACTTGCTTAATGGAAAAGTTGGAGAAAATGAGTTTGTGAACAATGCTCAGTCGTATTTATAGGCAGAAAAACAAAAAGGGGTAATCATTTCAAATACCTCAGATGCCTCGGTTCCCCCCAAAAAGAAAATATTGGAAATCAAAAGCAATTAAGTGTAACCGTCAAACGTGGTGAGAGAAAATTGGATTTCAAAACATTAATTGCGTCAGAGTATTTATTAGCCAAAAACTGAAGAGACGCCTAGTCAGCCTCACATCGAATCGCGAACAGATGCACCTGACTCGTGTCACCCATCCAAACATAAAGACAGCTCGGATGAAGTCTACACACAACTTTGGAAGTCCCGTACAGACTTGGAGGCAAATGTTATCCCAATTTGTGCACTCTGACATGGCATCACACGATGGTGACACGTGGATTCAACTCTAGGTACCTGCTCGCAAGACACAGGCCGAACATGACACCACATACATTTGCTCGGCCGAAGTCCTCTTAACCAAGCCGTGAGCAATCCGTGCAACACACTGACACTTAACAAATTCAGCTTTCGCATTGTGAGTCATCAAAGAAATCCCTATAACTTTGGGATCAGATTACAGAGATATGGCAAGCTGTCCAAATCCCACGATTAGTGTATTCTGTATTTACTATGCAATCTTTCTACTTATATCAATTGTAACTAGAAGGGAAATACTTCCCTACCAAGCTTATAGCCTCCTAAATAGTGAGTCATACTCACTGGGCAAAGGGTCGAAACATTTTGTCTAAGAATTCATATTCAGAGATTTAATTTTAAGAGCTCTAAGAAAAGGAATCATTCTCCTTGTTCTTAAGTCAATACAAATAACAAGGATTAGGCTATTACCGAACTGCTCGGGACTGAACCTATTATAAAATTTTTGTGTCTTTATTTGCTTTATTATATTTCGCTCGTGCTAAACTACTTGTCACTTACAAAATAGACTCATTGTCGTTGGCTAAAAGCGAGGTCAACATGTAGATATGATAATGTGAATTTCTCTTGAGTATTCTTCAATTGTTGCTGCCGATGATGAACATTAGAGATGAGTTTGATTGTTGTTATCAGATTTGATTTGTGCAGATTGGTTGTTGGAGATCCGATTGATCGGTGTGGAGAAAATGTTAATCGATGGTTGCAGATTTCGATCCAAGAAAATTCGATTGCGATTTTGATCGCAGGTTGAATCGCAGGTGCGGTGGGAGAGAGAAGAATTAAGAGTGAGAGAGAGAGAGAAGCTATCGTGAAATTGTAGAGAGAGAGAGAGAGAAAAAACGTGGAGAGTGTTTTAGCTTTTCTGTTTTTGGTTAGTTTTTAAATTTAAAGGAAAAAAAATCTGATTTGATTTTTAATGTTTTTTATGGTATTAGACATGTCATTTCCCATAGTTGTTAACTTTTTTGTTTTGAATGCCATATTTAGTGGCATTAAATTTTCTTGCCATATATATGTAAACTATAGTATATGTTCCTATATTTATGTAAATAGCCCTTTAAACTATTTATTATTTATATTGTCTTTTATCACATAAAAAAATCAATAATTTTTTTTTTTTAGAATTAGAAGTAAATTATTTAAAAATTATGGTATATCTATATTAGTTTTGTTAAAATCTTTTTTATTTAAAAGTTATGTCGATTTTTTTAATTTTTTATGAGTTGTTGCTAGTTGTTGATATATAGATTTTGTTGTACAGTATATTTCTGTTTTGTTGTATGGTATCTTATTACTCTTAGATGATATATATTTTTTATTTTGATATGTATAATAGTGGTATATAATTTTGTTAGCATAGTAAAAATATTTTAATGTGTGTATATAATTTTATTGGCATACTACATATATTTAATTATTATTTTTATATATTTTGATTGTATGATTATTTATTTTAAATAATATTTAATTAGTTTTTATTTTATTATATACAATGGTGGTATATAATTTTGTTGTCATAATATATATTTTAATTGTGGTATATAATTTGATTAGTATAGTATACATATATATATATATGTTAGTAATATATATTTGGGTGACTATTCAATGGTTACATTTTTATTGTAACCATATGGTTACATTTTTCTTTAACCTGTAATAGCAGGTTACTAATAGGTAGACTTTCTTTTTTTAGATTTAATTAATTATAATTAACTATTTTCTTAAAATAATTAATTAAATAAACATTCCTTTTTTAGAATTATCTAATTATAATTAACTATTTTCTTAAAATAATTAATTACATATTTAACAAGACCTCTTTTAGTAATTAATATTTATATTTAAATCCTTACTTGAATTATTTTAATAATTAAGCCATTTAATTATAATATTTACATAAAAATTTATTTTTTTTACAAAAATTAAACTTCTTTTGACACAAATTAAAATTCTCTTCTTATAATTTTTTGATGTTTTTGATGTTTTTTTATAGTTTTTGTACCTTTTATGGTTTTTGTGCCATTTTATGGCTTGTTCCTACTTGTTTAAGATAGGTTTGTGATATGATGGACAAGATATTTGATCCATTTTGTGCTCTCGTTTTCTACTTCAACAACCTTCTTACTTTATCAGATAAGTATTTTAATTCTTTTTTAAGTTCTTAATTTTAATATGGATTGATATACCATCATTTCTTTCGCATACTCTTTTTTATTATATTATTTGGTAACGAAGTTTTATTTTTGTTATTTTGTAGGTTGTTTTGTGGCGGGCCTATATTTACAAAGAATTTGTCGATAAGTTTTAATTTTAAATATAATCTGTTTGTTATTGATTTTTAGCAATTTTATAAGGGTGTTAGTTTGTTGTTACTAGCCAAAGGTATTACCCTTTGGCTAGTTATTCTTGAAATTTTGTTGGTTTTTTAGTTTTTAAGTAATTTTGAGCTAGTGATTTGGGTTGTGTGTTAAATTTTAAGTTTGTATTTTAGATTTTATTTTGAAGATTGTCATTCTAATATAACTGTTTTTTTTTGGTTTGGTGTTGTGATATTTTTTCAGTCTTGCTAACTCTGGCGACAACTATTAATAAAGGAAATGTGTTTTTCAAGGTGATGGGGTATTGTTCAAATACGTTATAGCTTTATTGTCTATATTTCCGGGGGCAGTTTTGTCCTATGTGGCTTGCGTTTTGTTTTTCGCAGCTCATGGTTTGGCAAAACATGCCCTTCGGTTAGACAATGAGCTATCCTGGTTCGAGGGGCTCCACCGCCAATTGTGGTGTGCTGCATTGTTTATCATGTGTGACTTTGTTCACCACGTCAAAAAAAAAAAAAAATTCTCTTCTTATAATAAATTTTCAAATAATTAATTATTTTTAAATGATATTTAATTATTTTGTTACAATTATATGAACTAAGTATGAGGCCTCAAGCTAATCAATCGATAACAAGTGCAGCTATTTTTTTAAAAAAAAAATCCTTCAACTTATTTCATTTTTTACTTTTTAAATATTTAAATAAAAAAATTAAATAATTATGTGTAATAATTTAAAATTAAGATTACAAGTATAATAAAATTTAAATTATGAAATTATATTGTGTATAATTTTAAATTATAAAAAACTTTGCTCTAAAATTTTAAATAATTTAAGTATAAAAAAATAAATTGCTAAAAGATCCTTATATAGTAATAAATTGTAAAAAATTAATTAATAATTATAATTAATTTAATTTTAAAATATAATTAATCTTAATTAAAGTTTTATAAGGAAATAAATGATTAGGTTACTTTCAGGTTACAAGTTATTTTTTATTTATTTTTATTTAATTTCCAAATTAATCACAACCATAAAATAATAATCCAATGGCTTAAAAAAATGTAACCATGATGGTTACAATAAAAATGTAACCATTGAAACCTCTTCCATATATATTTTTATCATTATTATTTTTAGTATGTATGTTTTGGTGAATTGTATATGTATTTTTTTGTTATATAGTATATCATTTTCTTTTAAAATAATATTTAAGTTTTATTTTCTATTGTACTTTTGTTGACATGATATATAATTTTATTACCATTCTATGTATTTTTATTTATTGTTATTATTATATATATATTTCTATTATAAGGTATATATTATTTATTATATGGTATATACGTTTTATTGTATAGTATATTATGCATGTTTAGTTTTTATTTTATTATACATAAAGGTAATATATAATTTTATTAATAAGATATATACAACTTTTTTTAATAATATTATATTATATTATTTTATTTTATTATTGTAAGTATATAATTTTTCTTGTATGGTATATAGTTTTTGTTGTCTATAGTATATCAGTTATTTAAGATGATATTTAGTTTCTATTTTATTATATATAAATTTTTTGGTATGTATATATATTTTAATAGTGGTATATATAATTTTGTTAGCATGATTAATTTAGTATTGCTATAATTTCTTTGTGGTATATAGTTTTATTACTAGGGTAAATTAATTTTCAGTAATATGATATACTAAATACTGTTGTATATATTTAATGATCTAATATATTTATTCATTTATGTTACAATATAATAATATGCGATACTAAAAAAATTATATAACTTAATTTTATTATTATATATATATTTTTTAAAAAAAATATGTGATAAATGTATTTTTATAATTTTTATTAGCTAATTTATTATATTCGGCTATTTTCTTAATTTTTTAAAAAGGTTTATTTTTTAACTTAGTTTTCAAATTTAAGACAATTTTGCATCTCAGCCCCTTATCATTAGTTATCTTTTACATATTTAATTAATTAATAATTATTAATGATATTTTAATATTTGTTATAATTTGTAATATAAAATGTTACTGTGCATTTGTAACAAATATAGTGTTTATTGATTTTTTGTCTTAAATTTAACACAATATTTACATTGTTTTTTTTTAGGATAAAAACTTATTATTATAAATTAAACTGATAAGTCATTTACAATAAAAGAGTAGAGAGATGGAGGAAAAGAATCCATCCAATAACAAGCTTCATCCAACCCTAAAGCATATCTAGCCAAACAATGAGCAGCTTTATTAGCTGTTCATTTGACATGCATAACTGATACACCTGGGAGAAAGGAAAGTAAGCATGAAATGTCAATAATAAGATCATTAAAAGCAGTAATACAATTTGTTCGGCCATATAAAGCATTGGTAACCATCACAGCATCCGTTTCGACATGACCAAGTTGAAGTCCCAACTGAGTAGCCCATACCAAGCTGTGGAAAATTGCCTTTGCCTCCATTTCATGTGATGCAAAATTCCCGATGAGAGGTTTGGAGAAGCCAGCAATTACAACACCCTCACAATTTCGAATAACAGCTCCAACGCCAATAATGTTGTTAGTTGAGTCCACAACAGCATCCACATTCATTTTGAGGCTTCCGAAGTCAGGTGGTCGCCAAGGTGACTCAGAAATTGGTACTAGTGGGGAGTTCTGGTATGCTGGAACTTGTTGAGGCCGGAACTTAGCTTGAGCATGTTGATAGTTGGACTAGTAATTGTTAGCAAAAGATGCTAAAAGAGCAGCAGATTTGGCTTTCTGACCATGGACAACCCTATTTCTTTCTGTCCAAATGAACCATATACAGAATATTTGCTCCATTTCAATCGTTGAATGTAGAGTCACCAGGTGAGCTAGATAATCGCCTTTGTTCATTAGTGCAGCAGTATTCCAATGAAACTGAAAGTTCGTAGACCGCCAAACTGCCCGAGCATACTTGCATCCAAAGAGTACATGGCCAACGGACTCCCATGCTTGTTGACATATTGTGCAAGTTGAATCAGTAATGATATGTCTTCGCACCAGCGATGTAGCAACTGGTATAGCATCATGGAACACAGGCCAAACAAAGATTTTTATTTTCTGGGACAACTGTAGTTTCCAAAAGAATTTCCACCAGTGCGTAGGTGAATTTGATGTGGAGGAGAGGTCTGAATCCTCAAGAGAAGCATCATGATGATAACCTGAATGAACATTGTTAATCCCTGAATTATGGTGGTGCCAAATCAACTTATCATTTGCCGAAAAGTAACTCAATGGAATGGTGAGTATACGTTCCACATCAATGCTAGAGAAGTATTCATCAAGCAGCTGCTGATTCCATTGCCGGTCCTCTGTGATTAAATTGGCAACTACAGCGTTTGGTTGTCCCTTATAGTGAGTTGGTATGAAGTTTGTATGGCTAGGGATCCAAGGATCGGATGCACAATTGATGTGTCTTCCTTCCCCTATTTTCCACCGTAAACTAGGTCTTAAGAGCTCTTGACCATAAAGGATACCTTTCCATGTGAGTGAAGGGGAATGACCATTAGGAGCCTCAAGGAATGAGTTGTTTGGGAAGTATCAGCTTTTCAGCAATCTACTCAAAAGAGAGGAAGGATTGTCGAGAAGTTGCCATGACTGCTTGGCAAGGAGGGCTTGATTGTAGTGTATAAAAGACCGAAAACCCATTCCACCATCAAATTTAGTCTTGCATAAAAGTTTCCAGCTTTGCTAATGAATTTTCGTGCCATTTTCATTAGAACCCCACCAAAAATTGGACATCATTATTTCAAGTTGATTGCAGATTGTAACCGCTAATTTGAAACAACTCATTAAGTAAGTTGGGATAGATTGCACCACAACTTTGAGAAATATTTCTTTACCTCCAACAGAGAAGAGTTTGTCATTCCAAGTCCTCATTGCCAGATTTTTTCTTTGACTTCACTGAACAATTGTTGCTTATCATGATCTGTGTATGCTGGTAACCCAAGGTATTTTTCATGACAATCACGGATGGGCATTGATAGCACTTTAATGAAAATGAATTTGAGCAGCCATAGTTGTATTTGGTGAGAAAGAGAGGACAAATTTGTCAGGATTCAAAACTTGGCCAGAAGCTCGGTGGTATATATCCTGGCAACGTTTGATAGCATGACAAGAACTTTCAGTAGCATTACAAAATAGTAAGCTATCATTTGCAAAAAAAAGAGATGTGAGATTGGAGGGGATCTTCGTGTGAGTGAGTAACCATAAAGGTTCCCTAAGCGCTCTTCATTTTGCAGGAGACATAAGAGACCCTCAGAACAAATTAGAAATAGGTATGGAGACAAAGGACAACCTTGCCTTAGCCCTTTGGTTGGTGTGACTGAACCCATGGTTTCCCCATTTAAGAGAAAAGTAAACTTGTTCGTTGTCAAGCAGGTCATAATGAGCAACGTCCATCTATCTGCAAACCCCATTCGTTCCATCACAGCCTTGATAAAGTTCCATTCAACCCGATCAAACGCTTTACTCATGTCCAATTTCATAGCAGCCACCCCTTTCCTACCCGATGTTTTGAGTTTAATACCATGGATTAGTTCAAAAGCAACCAAGATGTTGTCTGTGATGAGTCGATTTGGAAGAAAAGTACTTTGAGTCTCGGAGATGACGTGTGGTAGTACATCCTTGAAGCGAACAACTAGGATTTTGGTGATGAGCTTGGACACAACACTGCATAAGCTAATAGGTCTGAAGTCTTTCATGTACTGAGCCTTTCTGATCTTTGGGATGAGAGTAATGATAGTGGAATTCAAAGGTGTAGGGTCAGCTCCATCATTTAGCACACTTAACACAGCAGATGTGACCTTGTTTCCAACTATATCCCAGTTGTTTTGGTAGAACATTGCAGACATTCCATCTATTCCTGAACTTTTATCTGGCCCCATTGAGTGTAGAGCTAATTGAGCATCTTCCTTGGTGAATGGTTTGAGAAGTGTAGCATTCATATCCATGGTAACCGAGACATGTATTGTGGCTAAAGTTGCATCAAGAGTATTACTATCAATGAAGGAAGCCTTAAATAAGTTGGAGAAGTAGTCTTGGATAACATTACTCATATCAGCTTTTGAAGTAAAAGTGCTGCCATCTTCAGTTTTGAGAGATGTAATTTTATTGTTAGACCTTCTAGCCGAGGCTTTGGAATGAAAGTACTTTGTATTTCTATCCCCCAATTGCATCCAATCAATGCGAGAACGTTGTTGCCAGTACATCTCCTCTTGTTCTAACAGCTCATCAAGAACCGATTCATTATGTTTGAGTGCAGCAACTGTTTCATGGCTGAGAATAGGAGAGTTGTTTAGAGTCCACTTTCGATTGAGTTTCTAAAATATTCTTTTTCATTCGGCCATACTTCTTGATATGCCACTGCTGAAGTGATGTCGCACATGATTCCAGGTTATGTATAACATTGCTGATGGGGTCTGTTGTGCAATTAGATAGCCAACAATTGGAGATAATGGACTTGTTGTCTGGGTCAGATAACCACAGCTTTTCAAGCGAAAGCGACTGTGTCTTTTATGCTGTTGAGTTGTTGTTTCATTGAAGATTTCTGCTGAAATGACACGATGATCAGAATGAATGTAGTCCAAATGAGAGATTTTTGGTTGCTGAAAAGTAGAGGGCCACACATCATAGTCAATAAGCTCTTTAAAAGTGTTGATGGTCGTTCTATCTTTTGCCCAGGTGTAGCCATCTCCATGAAAAGGAGGATCAAAAAGATGGCAATGATCTAGTGCATCTCGAAAAGCAGTCATTTGGGACTCACTACGGAGAGATCCCCTGGATTTATTCTCACTTGATATTATTTCATTGAAATCCCCTATGATTATCCATGGTTGTGTTGGATATTATTTTACCAGGATCTTAGATCTACTCACAAGTATGTTTATTAACATCCTAAATATGAACATTCTAAAACGATAAATTAAACACATATAAAGTTTAAGAAACCTTACATTGGGTGCAGCGGAATTATAATGACTCCTTCCGTTCAGATCTCTAACCCTTGATTCCTTTCTGTAGCAGAGTATTATCAAGATCTGAACCTGGATCTTCTTCTCTGAATCCTTGATGCTGAATCTCCTTTGCTGATGATCTTTCTTCACGATCTTCCTCACTATGATTGAGGTATTGCTTGATGTGTGTGGGCACTACTCTAATCACTAAGAGAGATTCGAAATATAGATGAAGAATAGAGAGAGAGAGTGGCGGCTAGAGAAGAGAGTGGAGGCTCAGGTTTTTCTGATTCAGAAAGTGTAATTTTCCTGAAGCCTTCACTATCTATTTATAGCATTCCACTAGGGTTAGATTTGAATTATATGGCATTAAAATAATGAAAAAAATCATTTAAAAAGATAACATAGGTGGCCGGCCCTGGCTAGGTGGACTGGGCCTTGATTTTTGCAATTTTGCAATTTTACCACCTTTTGTATCTGATTTTCTCAAAAATGCCAATTTCCTAATTCAATCATTTAAATGCCAATTCTAACTATTTAATAACTATAAATAATTATTAAATAATATTGTCATTTATCATATTTATTAATTGAACCATACAAAGTATCATAATTAACAAATATGCCCCTGTTAACTCTTTCTTTACAATTTCGCCCTTACTTAGTGAAAATTTCACAAATAGACATAGTCTAATTCGTGAATTATAATTGATTAATCAAAACCAATTACATGAGTCTTACAAGCAATATTATCTCAACTAGTGGGGGGACCATGGGTCTATATAACTGAGCTTCCAATAAGTAGATCAAGAATTTAGCACTAAAATTCTCTAACTTATTAATTCTTCGTTGAATCCACGCATAGAACTTAGAATTGCACTCTCAGTATATAGAATGCTCTATATGTTCCACCATATAGACACATCATTAGTTATCCATTGTTATAATCCTAATGTGATCAATGATCCTCTATATGAATGATCTACCAAGAAAGGGATTAAATTACCGTAACACCCTACTATGTATTTTATCCTTAAAACACTTGACCCCGTATAAATGATATTTCAGCTTATGTGAAATGAGATCTCCACCATTTATTTTTGTTTGGTCAAGCTCGAAGGAAATCATCCTTTGCTTACTATTTGCCAGATAGAAGCTATAGATTCCATGTTTATGCTAGCGCTCCCACTCAATTGCACTACCGTGTTCCCAAAAAGTATGTATCACCCTGACCTAAAAGTAGCCTTAACTAACAATTCAAAGGAACACGAATAGCCTTTCAAGATTGAGCCTAATCATAACAGGATTAAGATCATTTGATCTAGGATCAACTTGGCGATATTGACTTGAATAGATTTTACGGTAAGTTTAATTAAATCTAAGTCAAAGTTCAATATCGGTCCCTTCCGATGCATACTCCATGCATCCAACCTGAGCTTTACTTTAACCAATGTTCTGGAAAGAACATAGTATTTCTCCAAATACAAGTAAACTCTTGTTGTAGATTATCATATCAGTAAAACCCTGTGTCTGATAAATCTAGGAAACTTTATTCACATAGTGATGTTTACTTTCCAATGTGATGACAGCACAATAAACATGATCAAGTATGTGAAAAGGGTTTAAGATGAATTTATAAATCAATTAGACAAGCAATTGATAAAGTGAGCCAAAACATACACAAATGAATGAAAAATACTTCTGTTTCTTTATTGATGTTGAATAAAATAGATTACATTGAAATGGAGTTTTATTTAGGGCATAAAACCTAACAAACTCCCACTTGCACTAATATAAAACTAATTAGTACATATCAATTAATCCTAATTTCTGACGGTGCTTTTCAAAGGCTGTCACGGCCAAGACTTTGGTAAATGGATCAGCCAGGTTGTCCTCTGTGTCGACTTTCTCAACTAGTACATCTCCTCTTGCCACGTATTCTCTGATAATGTGATACTTCCTTTCAATGTGTTTGCTTCTCTTGTGGCTTCGAGATTCTTTACTGTTTGCTATTGCTCCATTGTTATCACAGAGTAGTACCAGAGGCTTTTCCATTCCAGGAACAACTCCTATGCTGGTGAAGAACTTTCTTAGCCAGACAAGTTCTTTAGCAGCTTCGGTCGCTATGTATTCAGCTTCCATAGTTGAGTCCGATATCGAGGTTTGTTTAGCACTTCTCCAAACCACCGCTCCACCCCCAAGAGTAAACACCATCCCAGATGTTGATTTCCTGTCTTCAAGACTTGCCTGGAAATCTGAATCAGTGTAGCCTATGGGATTTAAAGCACCACCCTTGTAGACTAACACAAAATTCCTTGTACTCTTTAAGTATTTCAGAATATACTTAACTGCATTCCAATGTTCTTGTCTGGATTAGATCGATACCGCTCACAATTCCAACAGCATAACAGATGTCAGGTCTAGTGCACAATATTGCATACATTAGACTTCCAACTGCAGAGGCATAGGGAATATTTGCCATGTCCTCTATCTCTTGAGGATCAGTCGGTGACTGTTCCTTAGATAGACGAATACCAAATCTAGAGGGCATGTTTGCCCCATTGGCATTGTTCATGAAGAATCTCTCTAAGACTTTGTCTATGTAGGCAGTTTGAGAGAGAGCAAGAGATCTGTTCTTCCGGTTTCTGATAATCTGAATACCAAGAACATAGGCTGCTTCACCCAAATCTTTCATTTCGAATTGAGTGTTGAGCCATTCCTTAATGTGAGTCATTTTCTTGATATTGTTTCCAATGATCAAAATGTCATCAACATAAAGGACCAGGAATACTACTATTTGGTCTTCCTTGAGTTGGTAAACACAAGGTTCATCTTCATTCTGAAGAAAGCCGTAGGTCTTGATGATTTCATCAAACCTTTTGTTCCATGAGCGAGAAGCTTGCTTAAGTCCATAGATAGACTTGTTTAACTTGCAAACTTTCTTTTCTTGCCCAGGTAGAACATAACCTTCTGGTTGCTCCATATAGATGGTTTCTTCAAGTACCCCATTAAGGAAGGCAGTCTTGACATCCATTTGCCAGATTTCATAATCGAAAGCAGCAGCTATGGAGAGAAGAATTCGGATGGATTTGAGCATGGCAACAGGACTAAAAGTTTCCTCATAGTCCACGCCTTCTCTTTGGGTATAACCCTTGGCTACAAGTCTAGCTTTAAAAGTTTCGACTTCGCCTCCAGCTCCTCTTTTCTTCTTGTAAACCCACTTGCATCCTATCGGGTGATAGTCGTCAGGTGCGTCTACATATACCCAGACTTTGTTCTTTTTCATGGAATCCATTTCTGAATCCATGCCGGCTGACCATCGTTTCCGTTGCGGACTAGCCATTGCCTGTTTATAGGTTAATGGATCGTCATGAATACCGTCACCTACGACCATATTGATTTCACCATCCAAGCCATAACGAGCAGGTTTTGTTGAAACCCTCCCACTACGACGAGGTACGGTTGTCTTCTGAACAGAAACTTTAGTAGTAGATTTCTCAGTTTGTTCAACTGAGGGAGTGGGATCGTCTTCTTCATGAGTGGAAGAGGACGGAACATTGGAAGGACTTATTTCTGATAGCAATTCCTCTAGAACAACTTTACTTTTCGGTTTGTAGTGTTTAATATAGTTCTCTTCAAGGAAGGTAGCATTTGTAGAAACAAACACTTTATTATCCTTGTGACTATAAAATAGTCCACCCCTAGTCTCTTTAGAATTTCCAACAAACATGCATACTTCGGTACGTGATTCAAGTTTGCCTTCTTTCTTTCTTAAGACATGAGTAGGGCACCCCCAAATTCTGTAATGGCGCAAACTAGGTGTTCGACCATTCCAAAGTTCGACGGGTGTCTTAGGGATTGCTTTAGATGGAACAACATTTAGAATGTCATTTGCCATCTGTATAGCATATCCCCAGAAGGACGTAGACAGAGTAGAATAACTCAGCATAGACCTAACCATTTCCAAAAGAGTGCGATTTCTTCTTTCTGCAACTCCATTTTGTTGTGGAGTAGCTGGGGCAGTGTATTGGGATTCAATTCCAAGTTCAATTAAATGATCTTTGAACTGCATATCCATATATTCTCCACCCCTATCAGTTCGCAAGATTTTTAATGATTTACCTAATTGGTTTTGGGCCAAAGCATGAAATTCTTGAAACTTTTCAAACGTTTCAGATTTCTTTTGCATTAGGTAAAGAAAACTATATCTAGAGAAATCGTCAATGAAAGTGACAAAATACTCATAACCACCTCGCGCTTTGACATTCAAAGGTCCGCAGACATCGGAATGTACTAACCCTAGAGGGATTTTGGCACGCTCTCCCTTTTCAGAGAAAGAACGTTTAGTCATTTTTCCTTCTAGGCAGGACTCGCAAACTGGCAGTTCACCTAGGACGACATTTTTTAATGGACCGTCTTTGGTGAGCCTATTGAGTCTATCAAAGCCTATATGACCTAAACGTAAATGCCATAGATAAGTTTGATCATCATTATCAATCTCTTTTCTTTTTAGGTTTCTAGGTCTAGCTACACTGAAAAGTTCACTATTTAGTGAGATTTGAGTATTCGGTCTTAAAACATAAAGCCCTTGTTCCATTATAGCAACACATATTTGAAATCCATTACGAGAAATTGAACAATTTGTACTCGAAAAATTCAATATATAAGATTGTGTTTGCAAACATGAGACACTAATCAAGTTTCTACTAAAGTTTGGAATAAATAAAACATTTTCTAAAATTAAAAATCTTTGTTGAAACTTGATGCGGGCTTTTCCTCTAGCTTTGACCGATACTAAATCGCCATTGCCAACTTTAAGCTGTAACTCTCCTGGAAGTAGATTTTCCCAAGTTTCAAGCAACTGCAGTGAAGAACATACATGGTTAGTAGACCCAGAATCAACAATCCAGATGGATTTGTCGTTCTCTAAAACACATGATTCAAAGACAAAAGCATTACCTTCGTTTGAATTGTTTAGAAGCCTGGGACATCGTTCTTCATGATGACCCTTTCCATTACAATTCGAACATAGAAGATTATGTCTAATAATTGTACTTGAAGAAGCAGTTTTGCTAGATCCTTCATACCTAGTCCTTTTCCTTCGATTATTGATTGCAAACCCAGGGGGACCCATTGCAATCAAGTTCCGTTCATGGGCTCGTAATTCTGTTTCGAGCTTGTCCATGTCGGAGGAGTTAGAATTGTTGATCATATAAGAGATAACAAATTCATTATACTCCGGAGGAAGACTATTAAGGATAAGTTGGACCCATTGTTCTCTTGATAAATCAATTCCTAGTAGATTTGCCTTTTGGAACTTCAGATTCATCATCAACAGGTGCGAGTTAATGCAACTACCAGGATGCATTTTCACACTATAGAGTTCTTTTGCTAAGATAGTAACTAAGAGAGGATCGGGGGTGGGTTATTCATAATGACACTACAACACATCAATAAAATAGAAGTAAGGTTTTGGCTCATAAATTCATACACAATTTAGAAAATAACAAGTAATGACATATGTTATAGAAATACTAAATCTAACATAGTTTATTTTCCAAGGTATTTCAACAAACTGATACAGTGTCCCGTTTAGGCGAGAGTCAAAGCATCATCCATTGAATAGAGTTGTCAGCTCATCTAAAATGATAACCATTCTAGCAACCTTTTATTCGATCAAGATTGGAATTCAGCGTTGTCCCGTTTAGGCGAGAGTCAAGGCAATTCTATCTTATGAGCTTCCACCATTGTTTCATAACTTGCAAGTCAAGTATGGTCGCCACCATTAGGGTGATCTATACCATACAAAACACTTACAAGCTACTTATCATGCGAGGTTAAACGGTGCGAAATTGCTAATGAACGTTCCTCCATTAGGGAGGATTACTCACTAAAACAAACGCGGTGTAAAACCCACAATGGAGATCGAATGTCTCTTGATTAAAAGCTCATTATTTAAAAATAATATATGTATTTTGTATAATCATTTAAATTCGATATTATAATAATGAAAAATTACAAATTAAAGTTGGTTTAAATAAAAATCAACTTTAATTAATTTTCAATTATTATTTAAATTTGAAAAATAAATTCAAATAAATATCGAACAAGTTCCATAATATAATAATGAAAAATTACAAATCAAAAATTGATTTAAATAAAAAATCAACTTTTAATTAATTTTCAATTATTAATTAAATTCAAAAAATAAATTTGAATATAAAAATGGAACAAATTTGAAAATATCTTGTTTAAGTTGTTTTAGAAAGAATCTAAAAAATCAACTTAAATATCTTTCAAATCAGATTTAATTAAATTCAAAATTAAGTTGTAACCACTTAATTTTGTAGATATTTTAAGTTAATATTCAAAAAAGATATTAACCTAAAAATATCTAAGATATTCCATTTTAAGTTAATATTTGAAAAATATCAACTTAAAAAATATCTAAAGAATCTTAATAACCAATTCCTAAAATTCCTCAACTTAATTTTAAAATTTTGAATTCAAAAGATATTCAGATTTAAGTTGGTTAGTTATGGATAACTAAATATCAACTTAAATAGGAATATTTAATGAAAAATTTAAAATAAGTTCCAGAAAGAATCTAGATGGTTATAATTCTATATTTAATTAAATACAAGAAAATACATATAGTTTAGCTTAGAATATTAAATTCTTTAAACTATGATTTTCTAAATTAATTTCAAAATAAATGAAATTAATTATGTTGCTAATTCAATTTTAATTAGGTTAAACTAGTGTAATTAACCTAGTACAGTCATTCAAATCAGGCAAATGGGCCTTCACAATTGGGGTAGTTTGTGTGAGGGGGTGCTGGGTTCAGTATGTCGTACCCACTTCTATGGCTCCCAACTCTCACACAAGGCCCAAAAGAGAGGAATTTAACCTTAATAAGAACAACTGTTATTAATTGAATAGGCCCAAAAACTAAATGGGCCTAAATAAATCCTATCAAGAACTATGATAATTTATTTTAGCAACATTAACCTATATGCATCTATAATAAAATTAAACACATAGGCTCACACAGGCACACTTTGGATGGGTCCTATCATGTTGCTAGGTCATACACAGATGAAAGAAGATTGTAAATTATACCTGTTACAAATTATTATCTTTACCAAGGGAGCCATCAGATCATTAGATCTGGCAAAAGGTAACCATGGCTATTTGCAATCAAGTAATAATAGGTTTTGAAAACTTACACATAAGTTAAAACACATACTCCTGCAATAGGGTTAGCTGGATAGTTGGAAGTAGGATTTATTTAATTTTAAATAAATAATTTCGAATAAATAAATAATTAAAATAAAAAAAAATATTTTAATATTCGAAAAATAATTTTAAATTTCGAAAAAATAAAAAAATTTAAAATTAAACCTACTTTTAACTTATATCTATTTAAAATTACATGATCATAAATATCTTATTTTAAATAAGGTCAAAATATCTAAAAAGATTTTAAAAAAAAAATCTTAAAAGATAAGATATTTTAAAATATCTTAAAAGATTTTATAAATATCTTAAAAGATATTTTTTAAAATATCTTAAAAGATATTATAAATATCTTAAAAGATATTATAAATATCTTTAAAAGATATTATAAATATCTAAAAAATCTGACCTTAAATTTAAAAAAAAAAATATAATCAAATTTAAAAATAAGATAGATTTTTAAGCAAAAAGATAAATACTAATTCTATTCGAATTCAAATTACACTAATATCTTGAATTAATTTTAAAAAAAAATTAAATTAATTCAAAATGATAATTAGAATTGAATTAGGAATAGTAATAGTATATATACAAAACCATACAAAAATTTGGAAGTTAATTCCATGAAAAGGTATGAAAAATTGAAGAAAAAGGAAAAAAACCGAAACTGTACGGACAGTTCTGCGATCGCAGAAAAATATCAGCACAGCCCCGATTTTGTCAAATCTTCAAAAAATCATAACTAATTCAAATAAAATCCAAATTGAGTTCTGTAAAAGGCTAACTTGCTTAATTTTTTCCATACTATCCAATAAAAATAATTCCAGAATCGAAATCACAATTATTTTTCACGAAAATTTCACAAACATCAATCATTCATCAAATAACACTCAATACAACATGATACCATCCAAAGAACATACAAACAATCGTTTTAAAGTCCAAATTTCATGTAAGTAAATCAATTACCATGGCTCTGATACCAGTTGTTGGATATTATTTTACCAGGATCTTAGATCTACTCACAAGTATGTTTATTAACATCCTAAATATGAACTTTCTATAACGATAAATTAAACACATATAAAGTTTAAGAAACCTTACATTGGGTGCAGCGGAATTATAATGACTCCTTCCGTTCAGATCTCTAACCCTTGATTCCTTTACGTAGCGAGTATTATCAAGATCTGAACCTGGATCTTCTTCTCTGAATCCTTGATGCTGAATCTCCTTTGCTGATGATCTTTCTTCACGATCTTCCTCACTATGATTGAGGTATTGCTTGATGTGTGTGGGCACTACTCTAATCACTAAGAGAGATTCGAAATATAGATGAAGAATAGAGAGAGAGAGTGGCGGCTAGAGAAGAGAGTGGAGGCTCAGGTTTTTCTGATTCAGAAAGTGTAATTTTCCTGAAGCCTTCACTATCTATTTATAGCATTCCACTAGGGTTAGATTTGAATTATATGGCATTAAAATAATGAAAAAATCATTTAAAAAGATAACATAGGTGGCCGGCCCTGGCTAGGTGGACTGGGCCTTGATTTTTGCAATTTTGCAATTTTACCACCTTTTGTATCTGATTTTCTCAAAAATGCCAATTTCCTAATTCAATCATTTAAATGCCAATTCTAACTATTTAATAACTATAAATAATTATTAAATAATATTGTCATTTATCATATTTATTAATTGAACCATACAAAGTATCATAATTAACAAATATGCCCCTGTTAACTCTTTCTTTACAATTTCGCCCTTACTTAGTGAAAATTTCACAAATAGACATAGTCTAATTCGTGAATTATAATTGATTAATCAAAACCAATTACATGAGTCTTACAAGCAATATTATCTCAACTAGTGGGGGGACCATGGGTCTATATAACTGAGCTTCCAATAAGTAGATCAAGAATTTAGCACTAAAATTCACTAACTTATTAATTCTTCGTTGAATCCACGCATAGAACTTAGAATTGCACTCTCAGTATATAGAATGCTCTATATGTTCCACCATATAGACACATCATTAGTTATCCATTGTTATAATCCTAATGTGATCAATGATCCTCTATATGAATGATCTACACAGTAAAGGGATTAAATTACCGTAACGCCCTACTATGTATTTTATCCTTAAAACACTTGACCCCGTATAAATGATATTTCAGCTTATGTGAAATGAGATCTCCACCATTTATTTTCGTTTGGTCAAGCTCGAAGGAAATCATCCTTTGCTTACTATTTGCCAGATAGAAGCTATAGATTCCATGTTTATGCTAGCGCTCCCACTCAATTGCACTACCGTGTTCCCAAAAAGTATGTATCACCCTGACCTAAAAGTAGGCTTAACTAACAATTCAAAGGAACACGAATAGCCTTTCAAGATTGAGCCTAATCATAACAGGATTAAGATCATTTGATCTAGGATCAACTTGGGGATATTGACTTGAATAGATTTTACGGTAAGTTTAATTAAATCTAAGTCAAAGTTGAATATCGGTCCCTTCCGATGCATACTCCATGCATCCAACCTGAGCTTTACTTTAACCAATGTTCTGGAAAGAACATAGTATTTCTCCAAATACAAGTAAACTCTTGATGTAGATTATCATATCAGTAAAACCCTGTGTCTGATAAATCTAGGAAACTTTATTCACATAGTCATGTTTACTTTCCAATGTGATGACAGCACAATAAACATGATCAAGTATGTGAAAAGGGTTTAAGATGAATTTATAAATCAATTAGACAAGCAATTGATAAAGTGAGCCAAAACATACACAAATGAATGAAAAATACTTCTGTTTCTTTATTGATGTTGAATAAAATAGATTACATTGAAATGGAGTTTTATTTAGGGCATAAAACCTAACATGTTGCAAGGGTGCGATATCAAAAAGTCGGCGTAGCAAAATCCAAGAATCCAATCTATTTTGCACAGTAGGTGCTCCATAGAAAGCTGTGAAATGAAACTTATGATCACTAGCATCAGTTATCCATGTGTCGAAATAACAAGAACCAAAGGTGTTAAGTTGAATAACAATGTCATCTTTCCAAAGCAGCATAAGACCTCCACTAAGTCATATCCGAGGTGCTTCCAATCCATGAGAAAATTTTAAAAGTTGTCGAAAACGATCGAAAGAGTTGTTGTTGAGCCTAGTCTCCATAAGAAAGAGAACACGGGGAGATTGCTGGCGCACTAGCAATCAGAGATGTCTTAACGCTCTCGGGTTCCCCAATCCCCGTGCGTTCCAACTTAGGATTTTCGTAATCCCTTGCGGGATTGCAAAGCAATCTCCGCTGAATTGTCTGAACCACCATCAGAATCCTTGGAAGTCGAGGAAACATTTAGGTGTGAGCAGTCCCCTCTCGACGAGAATGAGGAGACGACATTGTTATTTTGGTTGCGACATCTCTTGAGCATTTGTCTCATGGTAGGAGCATCAGTTTGCCTTTTAAACATATAGTTGGGGTGGAAGTTTTCTTTGCTGTAATGTGAGTTGTTACCGGTGGTTGAAGTATGTGACTGTGGAGTGGAAATGAGAGATGGTGTTATGTTAGAAATCACATGCATCAAAGTATGATTCATAGGAGTGTTAGGCAGTGTAGTAGGTGGGTAAGTTGCATAGGGAATATGAGGAGTGTGAGTAGAACCAATGTTAGGGGTGAATATGTGGCTTAGGTTAGCAGTTGTAGTAGAATTGGAAGATAATGGGAGGGATCTTCTAGTGTGAGAAGGCATGGTGGGTTGTGTAGATTGTTCAGAGATGTTAGTATGTGTTGCAGCAGAAGTGATGGTAGATAAATGGTTAGATGGGGGTGTAGTAAATGAAGGTAGTGGCAAAGTAAGAGATGTTGTGGTGCGAATATTTGGTGATGATATTGGAGCAGTAGATGTGATGGAAGATAAGGGAGTATGTGAAGGTGCAGTAGTTGAAGGTAGAGGCAAAGAATGGGAAGGCCGTGGGTACTGGTGTACATAGGTAGATGAGTTATGAGCATGTGAAGGAAAAGTTTGGGATGGAGTAGAAGATTCACCATGAAAAAGTATGTTTGGTTGGGGTTGTGGTCTGGTATTGAGAGTTGGTATTGTGGAGGACAAGGATTTACGAGCCAGGCGAGTCAAAAGTGGCCAAGCATTGCCCTTGGCAAAATCAGTCTGATACTTATCATAACTAGAAGTTGGTAACTTAGCCCCTTGCATCCAAGGACCGTACTCTAGATAATCATCATTGCCATTGTCCATTCTTTCCATAAAAGCCACACATTTTTCAAAGGGATGTCCAAGCCGACCACATTCAAAGCAAAATTCTAGCAATCTCTCATATCTAAAATCAACCCAAAAGTCATCCCTAATCCTTGGTAAACTTATCATTCTGCCTCTAAGAAGAGGTTTGTCCACAGAAAGTTTAACTCAGATCCTTAAGAAAGGACCCCACCGCTCGTCAAGAGAGTCCTCATGTACATCGATAGATTCCCCTATGATGTTTCCAAGTGTAGTAGCAAGAGTCTTCGATTTGTTGAGAAATGGTAACCGGTATACCTGAACCCAAAAGGGAGTGCTCAATAGGTTGTTCATTGTGACATTATGCAGAGTACTTGGTGAGCAGAAAATAACTAAGTGGTTTTGGAAGTGCCATGGTTCCTTGTTCAAAACCCAGAATTTGTCTCATGCACATCAAAAAGAAATTTTGAATAATGCATCTCCATATTCAAAGATTATCATAGGAAACCTCCCCTTCCAATGGCCACCCATTTGATCATAGAAGGTAGGTTTATGAACATAATTCTCAATTAGTATCCTTGCTATAAGAATGTGACTGGTATTAATATTAGAGGCATTATCAACTACAGTGGGTAAGAAAGCAACAGAGCTTTCTTCCTCTGTGAGAGTTAAAGTGGAATCATGGCTATGAAGCAAAGGATTCATCGCAATCAAGGAGAAAAGGAATACAGAAAACCAGATGAAGATAACAGTTATTCACCGAAAGTATGAAGGGAAGAAGGAAACCGAAAGCTGGGAGGAGAAGGGAGAAACAAAAACATTTGAAAAAACAGTTAAAGTCTGAAAAAAGTGGTTAAGAAACTACAACTGCAACAAACCCAAACAGGACACCTAATGTAATGAAATGCTCGATAATAAATAATAGTTTAATATGAGTAAGGAAAAATTAAAATCCTAAGGCTATAAGAGCATCCCCATCAGCTGCTTCAAAACACTTATATCTTTAAAATAAAATAAAGAATGAGTAAAAATAGTCTTCCATCAGATGAGTCATTTTATCTTCATTTTACATATAGCTACAGTATTGTCGCTACATGTGAAGATTACTGTTCATGCTTCAAACTATATTTTATTAATTTATCACACTTCTTCTCTTTCCTCTCTCTATTTTCTTCACTTTTTCTCTTTGTTTCCCTCGCTTTCTCAGAGGATTGGCGCCAAACATAGAAAGAAACATACTCTTTGTACCTGGAGAGAATTTTTTTAGGGCTTTTATTTTGGTAAGATCATTTTTGTTCTTTTCTCTTAATCTATAAATTTATTATGTATTTCTTGTTTCTGATTTGGGTTTCTAATGAGTGGGTATTTCTTTTTTGTTCTTTCTTTATTATGTATTTTCTTGTTCCAAGTTTGGGTTTCTCGTGAGGTGGGTATATTCTTTTTCTTTTTTTTTTTGTTGATTTAATGTTGTTCCAAAGTCATAATAAATTTTGGTCTTAATTTTCTCTGTTTTTTAGTTTCATTTTCAATTTAGAGAGCTAGATAATTTCTACTCTTTTCATGTCAATTAATTGTGATCATTTAAGCACATATATGTACATATAATAATTATGCAAATTTTCTTGATAGAAGGTTAGGCAAAGGTTGGTTGATTAGTTGATTTTATGCAAAAAATTTCAACTTTATTCACCATAATCATTTAACAATATTCCAACTGATCTATATCTTCATCAAATATTTAAAACACATACAAGTTTAGAGATACATTTGATATTCTTATGCTAAGTTGATTTTATAAGGAATTTTTCAAATTAGTAAAGAACTTTTTTTGTTCAAAGCTCAATTCGTGAATTTGGCTAGGTTTCATAAAAATATCAATTGTAATACCTATATATAAGTCAAGTTATAGTAGTATATCTGTATAATATATGCATATAAGGTACTCTGCTCTACTCAAATTTATGGTCAAATACTAATTCATTAAGTATTTGTATGATCAAGCTTGTTGTTATGCACCCCATTAGAGAACTTTAAATGCTAGTTGTTAGCATAATTTTGTCATTGTGAGTTTGTTCTTTGCTGGGTTAGGAAGGCTGCAATAAGCCCATACCACACTTGATTTAAGGCCAAAATTTTAAATTTTATTGCTTGATTCTTATCATTGACAATGATATGGCTAATTTTAAATTTTAAATGAATACATGAGACATGATTTTATCCGATTCTTAAAATTGTAAAAGTATCTTTAGATGAATTCATTGATGTGAACATTCAATTGGCACTGTTGTAAGGAAGAACCTCACCAGAAGAGAAATTGGAGCCTGCATTGATAGTAGAATCTTGCTTAGTGTATTTTCTATTTGGTATATTGCAGCAAAATGTTTTAAGTAGTGAGATTTTTTCTTCTTTCTCTAGCATATTCGCACTGTTAAACAATAATGATATTACAAACTGAGAGAGGAATGTGTTAGAGAAAAATTTGTTATATTTTTGTAGTTACATTAACTTCATATGAAAATGAACTAAAGGTTAATTAACTACTATAACTATATTTATGATATATGGTCCCTAAGTTATTTGATAAAATACTTGGATGCTAATTTGATTGAAATATTAATTTTTGTTTGCTAAAAGGTGTGGATGGAATTGACTGCATGGTTTGATATAATAGTTTCTTTCATGCTCAGCTTGTCATATTCTTTTAGCCCATTTTTTTTTTTTGTTAATGCAATCAAAATTAATATCTTAATACAATACACTTTTATTTATTTATTTTATCTTGCTAGAGATGTTTTAGACCAAGTTTCAATCTATTTCCTTTGGCTCTAACAAGTCTCACATTTTTCTTTAGAAATGTTTTGGTGCACTAGTTACATTAGTTCACAATATTTTTTTTTCTTTCTACATAATTCATATTATATTAACCTCCCTAAAACCTAAATTTACTCTATATATGTTAGTTCTTTTGTAGTGTTGCCTAATAATTTTTCTTTTTCTTTCTTTAAAGTTTGTATGGATCCCGTTTTCGAGTTATTTGACTCTTCTTCATCTGACGAGGAGTCTGATTTACTTTTAGCTCTTACTATTGAACAACAACATTTGGATAATGGAAGAAGTTCAACATTGCGTCGTACTAATATTCCTCGTCGTATATCCATTCGAAGAAATTCTCTTGAGGGCCACAAACGTCTTTTCCAAGATTATTTTGCGGAATCACCTACGTATCCACCTAATATATTTCGAAGGAGATTTCGAATGGAGCGTCATCTTTTCTTGCGCATTCAAGCTGAAGTTGAAGCATACGATCCATATTTTATCCAAAGAAGAAATGTTGCTGGAACACTTGGTCATTCTGGTCTTGCCAAAATAACTGCTGCGATGAGAATATTAGCATATGGAGTATCTGGTGATTTTGTTGATGAATACTTAAGGATTGCAGAGAATACATCAACCGAGTGTTTGAAGAAATTCGTTAAGGCTGTCATTGGCATATTCTCCAATGAATACTTAAGATCACCAAACAAAAATGATATTGCTAGATTGCTTGCTTTTGGAGAAAGTCGTGGCTTTCCTGGAATGTTAGGAAGTATTGACTGCATGCATTGGAAGTGGAAAAATTGTCCAAGTGCATGGAAAGGAATGTATTGTGGTCACATTCACGAGCCAACAATAATTCTAGAAGTTGTAGCCTCATACGATCTTTGGATATGGCATGCTTTTTTTGGATTACCAGGATCCCATAACGATATTAATGTCTTAGAACATTCTTCTGTTTTTAGAGAGCTTACTGAAGGACGTGCTCCGAATGTCAATTATTCAATAAATGGACATGACTATTCGATGGGATATTATCTTGCTGATGGTATATATCCTTCATGGTCGACATTTGTCAAAACAATTCATGCTCCACATGGTCACAAAAAGAAACATTTTGCAGCAGCTCAAGAATCAGGGAGAAAAGATATAGAAAGAGCTTTTGGAGCGCTTTAAGCTCGATTTGCTATTGTACGCGGACCTGCGCGATATTATGATCAACAAATGCTAAAGGAGATTATGACGGCATGCATAATTTCGCATAATATGATCGTAGAAGACGAGCGTCATACTTATCTTCGAGTGGAAGATTTCGTTTATGAACAAAATGATGAAATAACCCAAGAGCCTGTGTCACATGAGCATACGAATGAATTTTTAAATTTTGTTCAACGACACCATAATATTCGAGATCGATGACTTCATTTTCAACTCCAGTCGGATCTTATCGAACATTTGTGGGAAATATATAGTCAATCTTAAGCACTTGAATTTTATATTTTATTGTATACCTTTATGCTATGGTTATATTTTTATTTTGAAAATATATAATCTTAATGTACTCTTTGAAAATTTTGAAATTTCTTTATTAAATTAATTTATATTTTAGTTTAGCTTATGAATTTTGATAATTAAAGTTATAATATAATTACATGGTATTGTACATGGGTAGATAGTGTAAATATTAAAAGATGTAATGGTATTATTGATGGTTAAAGAAAATATTTTAAATTGAATAAAAATATATTAAAAAATTAATATTTAAATGAGTTAGAGTAAAAATAAAGAAGTTGTTGTATGATGTAAGGTAAAAATTTGAGGTAAAATAGAAAAAGTGGAGTTTTGGTGATGTATTTTAAAGAATGGAATAAAGAAGCTGTTGGGAGTGCTCTAAGGTAGGGAAAATGTAAGAAAAAATAAATATATTTGTTTTTTTAAATTTGAAATCAATATTTACATTGTTTTATTGGGATTATTACTTTCTTGTTCTTATTATAAGCTTTTCTACCAACAATTTGTAACAGTTGTTGTGGTTGGTTGGTTGCTTGCTGCTCGGTTGGGCTCCAAAATTTGGCAGCATAGAGTTTCTCCCTTCTTACCTTATCTTCTTCTCCAACAAACTTGGTCGCCTCCTTTCTCTCTTTCATTCCCTTCTCCTAACTAGTTTCTCTTCACAAGTTTCTCATACTCCACAAGTAAAGTTTCAGTTTAGCTTATTTCGTCGGCCATCTTCGATTTTCCATCTTCTCTCATAGGTAAAATTGTCTATCTTCTTGCCTGCTATGTTTTTTACTGGTTTAGGGTTTTGATTGGTTTTATATGTATGTTTTGTAATCGGAGCTCAAGTACCGGTTTCCGCCATGGATTTTTGTTTTGCATGTTTGGGTTCATATGGATATAAGTAATTGGTATTTTAGATTGATGGTTTTTGGGTTTTTTTTTTCCCTCCAGTTGATTTTATTGAACACTCATTTCTGTAAGGGGAAAATTGATTCTATTTTGCTGATGAGTATTTATAATGTATTGTTTATCTATATATATACGTACATGTATTCTTTTATATTTTCATGTGTGCGGCAACGACATAAACGATTCATATCATATTCTAGGGTTTGGAAAGAAAGACTTTGTTTGCTAGGTACTTACACGGCTTATTAGTTCCTGGACGAATTGGCTGGTTTGCCTGGACATTGGGAATTGAATACAGTTAATTAACACTCATGCAATGTATGGCGTAGATGACTTTATGTAAATTTCGGCTGTTTTTCTCTTTAATTAATGTTGGTTGTGGAAAATGGAAATTTCTTACTAGACCACAAATGTTTTGTAGTTTTTTTTTTTTTTTATTTTGATTCAAAATGTGATATTGTAAGTCTGATTCTGTGCAACTATACGCATCATTTTGCAGGAAGTGGGCAAGTTTTGCATTTTTGTGAATCCATTTTAATGGCGGCCATTTCTCTTTCGAACCACTCTCTATTGGCTCCTCTTTCTTCTTCCTCTTTGACCTCCTTAAACCACAAGCCTTTCAAAGCCTTACCCCTTACTCATACCACTCTCTGTTTTCGGGCTTCTTCCCTTCACCTACGCAATCCAATTCCATCTTGCATCCTTGGCTCTTCTGCAGCCCACAAGACCACGCACTCACAATTCCAACCTCTTCTTGCTGCGCGGGACCATGCTTCCTCTGTACGTATATTCTATACGTTAATTTGATTTTTTAATTGCGGATGATCATGTCTTATACTCTTATTCTAGCTATGAATTTGCTTTGTTTAGAGAAGTGTTGGGAGTACGTTAATTTGGATATAAAATAAAACTTTGCGTGCACTTTAAAAAATAGTACGTGTATCTGTTTAGGACAACAAATGCTGATGCCCGAAGGTGTAAAGTGGGTATCCGTAGGAAAGATTTCTGAGAACTTGTGAATGGGCTTAAAATATATTGAAATACTTGATGAAATGACTTCTTGTTCAAAGATTAAACATTGGAGTATTGATGTTTGCGCAAGAGCTACTTCAATGCTATAAAATTTACTGGATTAGGATCTGTTGAGATGCTTATGTTATTTATTTGTGAATATTTGGAACTATGCCTCGTATATATAATATAGTGACTTAATCCAACTTATTTAAGGAATCCTCTGAGGGCACAGTGCACAGTTCCAACAGGATTAGTAGGGCCCCTAATTCTTGATCCCCACAGGTTAAGAAATATAAAAGAGATTAATAAAGTACAGGTTAGAAAAATATTTCAGTTGAGATAAAGTTTAACATTGACTGCCTGGACAGATGTAATTGATCCAAGTTCAGATGATTTAAGAAATCAGGAGGAATAATGCTGGAACCGGTGGCTGTGAAATTTAGTGACAAAATGAAACAGTTTAGGCACTTCCCAATCTGGGTAATCTACATAATCGCAACGAATAATACCATTAAATTTCACGTGCATATGAAACACACCTGGGCCAAGCCAATTCAAGATATCCATTTTTGTTCTTATTTTGTGCATGTCATCCTTGCTCAGGGGCTATGTTAGTCTTTTCTGTACTGTTCCAATTTATGGGATGTCCCTGAAGTGACTTATCCATTTCTGTTATTGATTATTAGATTTTCTAGATAATGATTTGACATAGTACCCTCTCACCGATAGTCAGAAAGTGCTTTCTGTAGGGCTCCCGTAGTTATGTTTTAATGCAGTGGAAACACCCAGATGTTTTCATTGAGTGTTGGTATATGTTTATTTTACTATGTTATTTATTATTATTTGTTCGTTCTTTGTAATCCAGACAGAGAGTAATCAGGCTGTAGGAGATGAAGCAGACCATCAAAAATTCAGTTTGATATCCCTAATTAAAGTTTACAAGGAAGCTATACTCATAGGAGATGTAGAAGCTGTATCTGAAATCGAGGCTAGAATAGATATGATTGGGAATAACATGGACAAATTGGTTCAGCAAGTTTCAACTTTGACAGCTGAGATAAAGTCTGGGAAGGAAAAATTTATTCGTTTACAAGCAGATTTTGATAATTTTAGAAAACGAACTGAGAAAGACAGACATACAATAAGCACTGATGCTCGAGGAGAGGTAATTGAGAGTCTCTTGGCCATGGTGGACAATTTTGAGAGAGCCAAACAACAAATTAAACCTGAAACAGAGAAGGAGAAAAAGATTGATGCTAGTTATCAGGGTATTTACAAACAATTTGTGGAAATAATGAGGAGCTTGCATGTAACTGTTATTCCAACAGTAGGGAAGCCTTTTGATCCAGCGGTGAGTATTTAATGTAAAAATTATATCAGACCTAAATCTGTTATATCCATGCAATTTTGTGGTGTTCTCAAAGTGTCATCTACTTTCTATTTTTGCTATTCTAAGTTCATTTTCTGATGTCGTGGATTTTCATGGAGTGGAGTACTTTGGGGCACGATTTGAACTGGAATAGAGATAAATGCATTTATGAGAATCTGTTGACGATGGGATTGGCTTGCAGCAACATGGCAATCCTATCTCTTTGATGAATGTTGTAAGATGCCTGTCAGTGTATTGTACATGTTTTCATGTTATACTTATAAAAAATAATAATTTTTCATAGGTAACAGTTAACTAATTTCTTGATACGATCATACTATTTTTGTAACTGATTTTGTGTGCTAACTTGGATGACTGTTCTGTCTTGCCTACATAATTTATTATATTCCCCTCAACCTAAGTTTGTTTGACTATAATTGCATACTCATACATGTATCGCAATATGAACAATGCGTTTATATTTAAACATTAGATTTCAGATAATTGTCTGTTACATCTTTGAAGTGATATTCTTGAACCAAAAGATTATCAACAAACAGAGAGTAATGAAGAGGCCTTTCTGCCAACTTCTGACGTACTTTGTGAAGGGTTTTGTCTAAACATGACTTTGAATTGTTAGAAATTTTAGCTCATAAATTTAGATGCAACTTTTAGATAATCGGTCCCCCATGTACATTTTTTGACCTCCTTTTGTTTCTGTTACAGTTGCATGAAGCCATTGCACGTGAAGAATCTGAACAGTTCAAGGAAGGAATAATAATTCAAGAATTTCGACGTGGTTTTCTGCTTGGGGATCGTCTTCTAAGACCAGCAACGGTAAAAGTATCGTCAGGTCTTGGCAGAAAAACAGGCACGGCAGCCACTTCCATTACATCAGGGATGCCTGCAACAACAGCTGGAATAGATGAACAATAGAAATTCAGACAGCCCTGGTATTTTCTTGGTGCTGAACATTGTTGAATTCAACTTTATTCTCCTCTCAGCCGGACTAAAGCTTTTTACAAGGGAGATCCATTCTACACCTATACCTGCTAATTGCTATACTACTGTTTCCAAAGGAACCTAGAGAGAACTTCATAACTTGAAACCATTTTTTTTTTCTAATTAGATCTTTAAGATGTAAGGTATTCATCTTTTCTTACCCGGGGCTACGGTTAAGTTTTCTTCTCTTCTTTATTTTGATTAGGGGCCACTTGAGAAATGTTTTTTAGCTTCGTAAACTAAAGCTATAGCTAATTTTGGCGACGCAAAAAGGTATCCTTTTAGGTGGCGTTTGGTTGGGGGTAATAAAATAGAATGAAATGGAAATAAAATAATTTTTATTCTATTCTTTTGTTTGGTTGCATATTAAAATATTGAAATGTTATTTTAATGTAATGACTTTTTTACTATTTTGGTAGAATAATTATTCCATTTTGAAACAGAAGAAAAGACTATTTCAATACATGATAGAAAAAATTTAATAATTTATTAAGTATTGAAATGTTATTTTAATTAATGGCCTTTTTACTATTTGGTAAAATAATTATTCCATCTTAAAACGGAAGAAAAGACTTAATTTATTATAATAAAATTTAATAATTTTTATCAAATTTTTATTTATTTTAAATTTTATTCTATTTCTTTTTTTATTGGCTAATTAGGATTTTTACCTCATGAACTTTGACATGTACCAAATCATGCCCCCTGAACTTTTAAGGTTGTTAGAAATACCCCTGAATTATTAAGATTGTTGGATTTAAGGGCTTTTGTCTAATTTCATTCAATTTTATTATTTCAGTAATTGTTTATGTACTAAAACATGCTCCTCAGACTTTGATATCTACCAAATCATATCCCTCGAACTTTCACATGTAGTAAATTATGCCCCATGAACTTTTATTCATGTTAGACTTTTTTACTAAAATTAAAAAAAAAATCCTTAAATCCAACAATCTCAATAGTTCAGGGGTATTTTTAACGACCTTAAAAGTTCAGAGAGCATAATTTGGTATATGTCAAAGTTCAGGGGCAAAAATCCTAATTAGCATTTTTTATTTTTATTTTTATGTTTTCATTTCTCATAATCAGATTTTATTTTAGTATTAGTATAGAATCAACGCTAAAAGTATTAATTTGGTTTATGTCAAAGTTCAGGGGGCAAAAATCTTAATTAGCATTTTTTATTTTTTTTTATGTTTTCATTTCTCATAATCAAATTTTATTTTAGTATTAGTATAGAATCAACGCTAAAAGTATTAATAGCGCATGACATAGCGTTAGTTTGCGCTAAATAGACCAAAAAAAAAAAAAAAAGAAAAATTAAGAATCAAATGAATACCAACGCCAAAAGTCATAGAAATACGACATTAGATATTCTAAAACTCAAATCAAACTCAGATTTCAATCCCTCCGTTTACATATTAGAAGTAAATTTTAGAGAAAAATGGGAAAATTAAAACCAAACCATAAGCGAGCTCTAGTTACATAAACGTGATACTTTAGTTTTATAGTACTTTTAATTTCTTCAAAAAAAATATCATCTCTATATATACATATATATATATTTTTTTTAAAAAAATAACAGAATGATATTTTTTTGGTAATTGCAGTAAGTAACATCACAATAGTAATTTTTTAATAAACATAAACACTTGTTTTATTTTATTATTTTAAAAAAACAATAATAAAAAGATTTTTTTTTAAAAAAAATATGCAGATTGGATAGAATAAATGATGATATAAATATATTTTTTTAAATATGCGTAATGAGTAAATTTGAATTGCAATGTAGCTACATTTTTTTTTTGAACTTTAAATGTTGACTTCAGATTTGGTCAACTGACAGCGGAGCCTTATTTATATCGACAATCACCATGTGTAATCAATGTAGGAAAATAATAATGGACACAACGATTTATAGAGGTTCGACCCCCTTGACTAGCGGGTAATGACCTATTCTCATTTTAGTTGTATTGATTCGAGAGATAATACCACACAGATTATAGGCTTTTACCTTGTGATTTCTAGTGTGGCTCTTTATGAATGTTACAATAGTGAGAACAATGTAAGACAGATCTCGAATGAATGAGATGAGAAACAGATAGTGTCTTGTTTATGTAAGTGGCGTGTGAGAGTGAAACCTAGGGTTTCAAGATAAGAACTTAGGACTTAGGTTTTTGATCTGGCCTAATGCTCTTTATATAGGATAGAGCTTACAAAAGATCTAATTCAAAATAAGCTAATATCCCTTAAAATGGGGAGATATTACCCCTTTTTCACATATTTAAATATACAAAAAAACAACCAATTAATTGCTCCCAAGGAATAGGTAGATATTTGGAGTTGAACCCCTATTTTTGTGGGATTTTGAAGTGTCTTCGCAATTGAGAATGAATCATGGTCCGTCCAAGGTGAAGGCTGTAGAAACACCAATCGTTCGAGCTTCTTTCTGACTGTCATTATAGAGGCTGGCCGACCTGCCCTTTGTCTAGGGCTGGCCGACACATACACTTCCTTGGTCGGCCAAGGGTGGTTCGCCAGATCCTCCTGGTTGGCCATTTTATTGTATCTTCGTTCTGCTTGAGCATTCTAACCATTCGTCAATTGATAAGTTGTGCATAGTGACTTGGTTCATTTATTGGCAAGCTATACTCCACGTGGCATCAATCTTGTCTATGTGGACATGCCATGTCATGTGGGCAAAAATTGGGATAACATTTGCCCTCTCAAGTCCCTGTGTGGACGTTTGTACAGATAGGGACTTTCCAACTTCTGCTCTGACTGTTAAAGCCTTACTCGGGCAACTTATTGTCGGCTAGGTACTTGGCCTTTGATATGACCCCTTCATGATAAATTGGCTTTTTGCCAATCATTATGATTTTTTTCCTGCACACGTTCCCACTAGGGAACTATTGATATTCTGCATGGCCATTTTGTAGGCAGTGTAACCACCCGCTAAGTTTCTAAGGGGAAATGCTCATCAGAACCTATATAAGGTTCATTTGCATAGCTATTCACTTCCACTCCCATCTTACTCTCTCTTTCTCTCCTCATATTACCTTCAAGAAAAAAGGAAAAGAAGACTCCTCATCTTCTCTTACAACTTGAGCCCCAAGGTCTCCATCTCTTGGGATTTTTGCTTTGTTTTGACGATCTAAACTTTTCACAAGCATCTTTAGTGGACTTTATTAGTGGGTAAGCTTTCAAATCCCATTATCTATTTGTTTTCTTGATTCTGCCATTGTTGAGTTCAAGCTTTTGGAAGCTTTTTGCATTCTTGATTCTCACGTTAGAATGTAATCTTTTTTCGTATTATGATCTGCATAATAGCTTTAGGATGCATAATGCATGATTTCCTAATGAAAAATATTCGATTTTGAGCCTCGTTTTGATTCTTGACTCTTTGAGTCACGAAGAATAGGTTCGAGTCTTCGAAAAATATATTTTTCGATCCGTAGAACACATAGGTTGGCCTATAGGGTCTGTTTGTGACCCTGGCCGGCACAAGGTGGCATTTTAGGGACCTGGCGAATTTTGGGCTTCAACTTGGAACCCTGTTCGATTCTTGTTTTGATCAGGGACCCTATCTGGCTTATGCTAATGCCTAGAGGACCTTCGCTGGCACATGGCTTCGGTCCTAAGGTAATGGCCAATTTTTGGCCCTCTTTTGACTCTAACAAGGACTTTATTATGGCCTTACAAGCCTGTTTAACCCTTTTCTAATACTTGATTATCTTAGGAACTCTATATGGCCTTTCTTAGGGTGAGTCTATCTTAGTCACTTAACAACTAAAGACTCGAAGTCCATCCAAGTTCTTGCACTTAGAGCTCGTACTTTGTTGATTTTTGCTTTGTACAATAGAACTATCTGGCTAGTATCGTTAGGTTTGGTTGACCATTATTTCATCTAAGTCTTTTCACTTTGTCAAGTTGCTCACCTCCCCTTGTCTTTTGTATACAGATGAACTAGCGTGACTTTTAGGGAGGTGAAAATCAATTAGACAATGATTTGCTCAGTCTTCTCTTTGAAGACCAGCGTCGAACTCCTTTAGTTGGTTCTTTAAATAGGTCCTCGAGTGATCACGAGGTGAGCAGTGGTTCCCCAAAACTTGAAGTCCAGTATCACCGCAATTTAGAGCAAATATGCAGTGAATTTTACGACCAATTCATCTGGGAGCTAAACTAGGGGTGGAGGCAGTTCCTCCCTAGTTTGTAGACTTACATTGTCCAGGGTAGTGTGCCCGATACGTTGCCCACAGATCGGGCTAATCTATGAGTTGGAGATCTTCCTACCGCGAAGATTGCAGTTACTATTGCCAAGCACTCTAAACTTGCCATGGCAAGGACCAAAGAGACGTGTCGTAGGGCACCCCCTTGTGACCCTCACATCGCTATGATGTGATGAGAGGGAGAGTTAGTATTGTTGAGGAAGGTAAACAACCTCTGATGGAATATATTTTACCAGGATCTAGATTTACTAACAAGTATGTTTTTAACATCCTAATATGAATTTCTTAAACGATGAAAATAAACACATAAAAGGTATGAGAAACCTTACAGTGGTTGCAGCAGAATTAAATGACTCCTCCCACTCAGATCTCTAACCCTTGTATCCTTTCTATAGCAGAGTATCACCAAGATCTGAGCCCGATTCTCCTTCTTGTTGATTAGATTCTTCACAGTCTTACATACTATGATTGAGGACTCACTTGATATGTGTGGGCATGCACTCAATTACTAATGGCTGAATTTTGGTTTGTGAAGAAGGCTATGGTATTTCGAAAATTCAAGAGGAAGAAGAAGAAGGAAGAGGTCTCATCAAACCTAGAGAGAAAATTAGGTTTTTAGCTTTAGAGGCATTAGTTGGATAATGAGATCATAGCTATCCTTTTATACTAATTTCCATAGGATTAGGGTTGATTTATTTAGAATAAAAAATTGATAAAAAAATGGAGCAAAATGACCACATATGGCCGGCCACTTAATGGGCCCCATACAAAATTGGTTATTGCCATTTTCCTCAACTATTTTATCTATTTTTCACAAATACCGCTTTTTGCAACTTCAATCCTATAAATGCCAAAACTATTTATTTAATAATTAAAATAATTATCAAATAAAATTGTCATTTATAATATTTATTAATTAGACTCCACAAAGTGTCTTAATTAATAAATTAATCCTAAAATACCATTTCTTCACAATTAAGTCATAACATAGTGAAAATTCATAAACTAGACATAGTCTAATTTTAGAATTAAAATTGATTAATTAAAATCAATCAACTGAGTCTTACAAGCAGTTTGTCTCAATTAGTATGGGGACCATGGGCCTATATGACCGAGCTTCCAATAAGCAGGTCTAGAATTTACTATTCTCTAACTTATTAATTCCTCATTGAACCACTATAGAACTTGGAATTACACTCTCAGTTATATAGAACTCTCTATGTGTTCCACGATATAGATACGCTATTAATTATCCATTGTTATAATCCCAATAATCAATGATCCTCTATAGATGATTTACATTGCATATGGATAAAATTACCGTTACACCCTTTCAATGTATTTTATCCTTTAAACACTTAGCGACCTATAAATGATATTTTAGTGAACTAATATAATCACTAAAATGAGCGCCCTATCATTTATCTCTATTTAGCCAAGCTCGAAGGAAATCATCGTTTCACTTCTATGTCCGGATTAAAGTTATAGATTCCATATCTATGATTAGCGCTCCCACTCAATTGTACTACCGTGTTCCCAAAATATACGTATCACTCGGACCAAAAGGTAGGTTTAACTAACAAATCAAAGAACACGAATAACAATCTTTAGATCGAACCTAACCGTCTCAGGATTGAGATCATTTGATCTAGGATCAACTAGGTGATATTGAATTGAATAGATATTACGGTAAAATTATCATATCTAGTTCAAGGTCAATATCGGTCCCTTCTGATGTATACTCCATACATCCAACCCAAGCTTACTTTAACCAATGCCCTGGAAAGGGCATATCACTTATCCAAGGTGCAAGTAAACTACGTTGTAGATTATCATATCAGTTAAACCCTATGTACTGATAAATCTAGGGATACATTTAATCACACAATCTTGTTTACTTTCCACTGTGTTGAAAACACAATAAACAAGAATACCAATGTGATAAGGGTTTGCATGAATTTATTAATCAAATAAGTAAATAGATGATCACATGAACCAAATAACACATTAAACAAGTAATGAAATAAAATATGTTTCTTTATTGATAATTGAATAGAAAAGATTACATTGAAATAGAGTTTTATTTAGGTCACAAAGCCAAACAAACTCCCACTTGCACTAACATAAAACTATCAGTACATTTCAATTAATCCTAAATTCAATCTGTGCTTTTCAAATGTAGTTGCAGTCAATACTTTGGTGAATGGATCAGCTAGGTTATCTACAGTGTCCACTTTCTCCACCAGTAGGTCCCCTCTTGCCACATATTCTCTGTTGATGTGGTATTTCCTCTCTATGTTTTTGCTTCTCTTGTGGCTTCGAGGCTCTTTACTATTAGCTATAGCACCAGTATTGTCACAAAGTAAAACAAGTGGTTTTTCCATTCCAGGAACAACACCAAGTCCTGAGAAGAACTTTCTTAGCCAAACAAGTTCTTTAGCAGCCTCAGCGGTAGCTATGTACTCCGCCTCCATGGTAGAGTCTGATATTGCGGTTTGCTTAGCACTTCTCCAAACAACTGCTCCACCCCCAAGAGTTAAAACCATCCCAGATGTAGACTTTCTGTCATCAAGACAAGCTTAGAAATCTGAGTCAGTATAGCCTACGGGATTTAAATAACTACCCTTGTAGACTAACACATAATGCCTAGTACTTTTTAAATATTTCAGAATATGCTTAACTGCAGTCCAATGTTCCTCTCCTGGGTTTGTCTGATACCTGCTCACAATTCCTACTGCATAGCATATGTCAGGTCTAGTGCATAACATTGCATACATTAGACTGCCAACTGCTGAAGCATAAGGAACTCTTCTCATGTCCTCTATCTCTTGAGGATCAGTGGGGCACTGTTCCTTGGATAGATGGATACCAAATCTAGAAGGAATTTGTGCCCCTTTGGCATTGGTCATTGAGAATCTCTCCAAAACCTTATCAATGTAAGATGTTTGAGAGAGAGCAAGGGATCTGTTCTTCCGATTTCTGATGATCTGAATACCAAGAACATAAGCAGCTTCACCCAAATCTTTCATTTCGAATTGAGTGTCAAGCCATTCCTTGATGTCAGTCAGTTTCTTGATATTGTTGCCAATAATCAAAATGTCATCAACATAAAGGATCAGGAACACTGCCACTTGGTTATCCTTGAGTTGGTAAACACAAGGTTCATCTTCATTTTGAACAAAGCCGTAGGTCTTGATGATTTCATCAAACCTTTTATTCCAAGAGCGAGAAGCTTGCTTAAGTCCATAAATGGACTTATTGAGTTTGCAAACTTTCTTTTCCTGCCCTGGAAGAACATAGCCTTCTGGTTGCTCCATATAGATGGTTTCTTCAAGAATTCCATTAAGGAAAGCTGTCTTGACATCCATTTGCCAAATTTCATAATCGAAAGCGGCAGCTATGGAGAGAAGAATTTGGATGGATTTGAGCATGGCGACCGGACTAAAAGTTTCCTCATAGTCCACATCTTCTCTTTGGGTATAACCCTTAGCGACCAGTCTAGCTTTGAAAGTTTTGACTTCGCCTCTAGCACCTCTTTTCTTCTTGTAGACCCATTTAAATCCAATCGGACGATAATCATCAGGTGCGTCTACATATTCCCAGACTTTGTTCTTTTTCATGGAATCCATTTCTGAATCATGCCGGCTGACCATTGTTTCTGTTCCGGACTTGCCATTGCTTGTTTATAGGTTAATGGATCGTCATCAATACCGTCATCAACGACCATATTGACTTCACCATCCAAGCCATAATGAGATGGTTTTGTGGAAACCCTCCCACTACGACGAGGAGCCGTGATCTTCTTAATAGGTACATTAGTGGTAGATTTCTCGGTTGTATCAACTTGCAAAGGTTTAACCGAGGAAGTGGGATTATCCTCTACTTGAGTAGAAGAGGATGGAACATTAGAAGGAGTTATATCTGAAAGCATTTCCTCCAATACTACTTTGCTTTGCGGCTTGAAATTCTTAATATAGTCATCTTCAAGGAAAGTGGCGTTTGTGGAAATGAACACTTTATCATCCTTGCGACTATAAAATAGTCCACACCTAGTCTCCTTAGAATTTCCAACAAACATGCAAACCTCAGTTTGTTTTTCTAGTTTGTCATCTTTCTTTCTTAAGACATGAGCAGGGCACCCCAAGATTCTATAATGGCGTAAACTAGGCATACGACCATTCCACAATTCTAAAGGTGTCTTAGGGACTGATTTAGATGGAACAACATTTAAAATGTTAGTTGCCATCTGAATAGCATATCCTCAGAAGGACGTAGGTAGAGTTGAGTAGCTAAGCATGGACCTAACCATTTCCAAAGGCGTGCGATTTCTTCTTTCTGCAACTCCATTTTTCTGTGGAGTGCTAGGGGTAGTCAATTGGGATTCAATGCCAAGTTCAATAAATGATCTTTGAACTGCATATCCTTATATTCTCCACCACTATTAGTTCACAAGATCTTTAAGGTTTTACCCAACCGGTTTTGAGCCAATGCTAGAAATTCTTGAAACTTTTCAAACGTTTCAGATTTCTTATGCATAAGGTAAATATGACCATATCTAGAGTAATCGTCAATGAAAGTGACAAAATACTCATAACCGCCTCTAGCTTTGACATTCAGTGGTCCACAAAGATTTGAATGTACTATGCCTAGAGGTTCCTTGGCACGCTCTCCCTTTTCAAAGAAAGATCGTTTTGTCATTTTGCCTTCTAGGCAAGATTCACAAACTGGTAATTCACCTAAGGTGATATTTTTCAATGGACCACCTTTGGTTAACTTGTGAAGTCTATCGTACCCTATATGACCAAGACGTAAGTGCCATAGATATGTTTCATCTTCATTATCGATCTTTTGTGGCTTCTAGGTTTAGCTACCTTAAAGAGTTCGTTATGAAGCACAAATGGTTCTTCTAGTCTTAGAACATAAAGCCCCTGTTCCATTGATGCAACACAAATTTGAATGTCATTTGAAGAAATAGTAGAACTAGAACTCGAAAAATCTAATTTGTATTGTTGCAACTATAAGCATGAAACAGAATTCAAGTTTCTACTGAAATTTGGAATGAATAAGACATTGTCTAATTCCAAAATCCTGTTCTCAAACTTGAGTTTGGCTTTTCCTCGAGTTCTAACCGATACCATTTCGCCATTACCAACTTTAAGTTTCAACTCTCCGAATTTCAAATAATTCCAGTTTTCAAGCAATTGCAATGAACAACTGACATGGTTTATAGATCCAGAATTAAGAATCCAGATGGATTTATCATTCTCTAAAACACATCATTCAAAAACTAAAGCATCATTTCTTAACCATTTTTGGATTTTTCTTATTGTTGGTTTAATCTGTTGTGAAGGATAATCTAAGGAAGTGGAATCACTTTCTCTATTCTTCTCAACTGAGCTTGAAGTAGTATGATTGTCGAAGCAATGAACTCCTTGCTCTTTAGATAAAACAATTCCCAACTTAGTTGCTTTCTGGAATTTCATGTTCATCATGAGCAAGTCTGAAGTGTGTTGGAAATATTTTACCAGGATCTAGATTTACTACCAAGTATGTTTCATTAACATCTTAATATGAATTCTAAAACAATGAAATAAACACATATAAAGTTTAGGAAACCTTACATTGGGTGCAGCGGAGTATAATGACTCCTTCCGTTCAGATCTCTAGCCCTTGATTCCTTTCTGTAGCAGAGCATTATCAAGATCTGAACTTGGATCTCTTTCTCGCCTTCTTGTTGATTGAATTCTTCACAGTCTTACACACTATGATTGAGATACCACTTGATGTGTGTGAGCACTCACTCTATCACTCAAGGGTATGAAAAATTGAAGAAGAAAAGAGTAAAGATGGTTTCGGCCTAAGGAATAGAATATGAGGCTCAATTTTTTGAAGACAAGAATTTTCATCAAACTGTTAAGTGTGAGCCATCACTATCTATATATAAGTAACCACCTAGGTTTAGGTTAGATTTAATTAGCATTAAAATAATAGAAAAAATAAATGGTAAAATCACACTAAGTGGCCGACCATGTATTGGATTGGGCCCCTGTAACACCCTAACTATTTTAGGCGTATTACGTGATTTTTAAACGTACTGTGCAGCTCGTTGCTAATCAACGAGGTTTATGGAAAAACGTGATTAATTAAAATTTTGCTTTTTCATTAAACTTAATAACCATTTTACAAAAAGTCTCGGGATCCCGATTTATAAAAATATTTACAAACGTTTTAACTATTCAACTTTTACATCAAATGAAAGTCGTCTAACGACAGTTACAAAAATCCCAGCCGTGCTGTCCCGAGGATCGTACGCTCCAGGCCTAACCGCCCCGACATGTACAATCTCAAATGCTCGGTCACGGTCCATCAGCTACAGCCTTGCCTTTACCTACACATGAACGTAAACTGTGAGTCGACAGACTCAGTAAGAAAAGCATAATAATATCATACATAAAACTGACTGCCGTGTCCAACACGATACTGAGTCCCGCTACTGCCATGTCCAACATGGTACTGAGCACTACTGCCATGTCAACCATGGTACTGAGTTTTGAACGTTCAGGGGACGGTACTATTGACAAGTATCCTCCTGATCGGTCGAACCGGTCATACTCCGCCGTTGGTCATACTCCACTTGTACCGACGGGATAGGTCAATAGCACTGAACCACCAACCAGTGTCAGCCTGATCGGTCGAACCGGTCATACTCCGCCGTCGGTCATACTCCAGCCTGTACCGACGTGACAGGGTTGGGTGGTTCGAAGCCTAAATACATATCTAATGCAATCTAGCAGGCTTCCTACATGCACGCTAAACATGTAATCTACATATGCATACTGTTATACTAATCTTACCTGGATTCCGATTTCAGGTGTGCCGGTCAACCTGACTGGAACTGAAGCTGAACGGCGGACATCGGCTCCTAAACCATAAAAATCACAACGCTATAAGTGACACGCTAAATCACTTCCCGGGGACTAAAACTTGAAACTAAAAGTTTCCCTATCGATAAAAAGCATGGCAATACCCCTAAAAACCTAAAAACGAGGAAAACTAGGGTTCTGAAAAATCCCCAACCGGCAGACCGGTTGCCCAACCGGAATTCCGGTTACGGGAAATTCGAACCCCCATCCGAATTCCGGATGCTCAACCGAATTAGGTTCCTCGCGAGCAACAAACTAAAAATCTCCTAACTTGACCAATTCGAACCCAATTGATCCCAAACTTTCCAGACCTGCTAAATAGACCCTAATAAACATTTCCAAGGCATCAAACCTACCCAGAAACCACATACACAAATTTTGCCATTGGAGCTCAAGCTTTGAGTTCCAAACTCAAGCTTGAGCAAACCACCTAAACAAGCAATCAAACTAGCTTAAAACCCCTTAAACTAGCATAATATAACCTCTGAAAACAAACAACAACATCCAGTAATTCACAGAAACAAAACATCACATTTTCTTTCAAAAATTCACATATTTTGCATAGAAAACCAAAACTTAGCTCAATCAACTTACATGCTTTCAACAACTCAATTATTCAACACATAAACATGCTTTGATCCTCAAAAATCAATAACAAAAAGCAGCAGCAACAACATCTAAAACAACATGCATGCATCATCACATTTCATCATTTTTCTCAAGCAATTTAAAGAGAAAGAGTTAGAATTTACATACCACAACCTAGAGTTCACAATTAGGATGAATTTAGCTTTGAGAATTGAAGAAAAACCCAGCTTTGCACCCCAAAGTACCCAGCCGAAAGTGAAGAGGAAAAGAGAGAGTTTTCTTTGAAAATTTTCTATTTTTTTTTCTAAGTGTTGAAAAATGAGAGAAATAAAAGAGTAATGCCACCTTAACCCAAAACCATTTCAGCCAAATAATCACATAAATAATAAATATTTACTTTCCAATTAAAGTCACTAAAAGACAAAAAGTCATTGGGGCAAAAAGACCATTTTGCCCCTCCATTCTAAAATCACATAAAAAATCACTAAAGGGGTATTTTTGGGACATTCTAAATTCCCGGCCATTCCCGACATTCCCAATGTCTAAATCCCGCCCCCAAAATACTAACATACTAAGTTGTGATTTCTACTGAGCCAAACGCCGCGTTCTAAAATACCGGACACCGGAAATGCGAAACATAAAAGCTACTGATGACATAATTATGCATATCTGAATTCCATAAATAACAATGATAAATTATTTAAATAGCTATAAATAATTCCATGATTAAACATAAACAACTGCTAATTTCCAAATTAACTAAGCGGGCTTTACAACTATTCCCCCCTTAAAAGGATTTCGTCCCCGAAATCTAACCTGAATAACTCTGGATATTGAGCTCGCATAACTGATTCTAGCTCCCAGGTGGCTTCTTCCACCTTACTGTTTCTCCAGAGAACCTTGACCAACGCTATGGTCTTATTCCGAAGGACTTTATCCTTTCTATCCAGGATCTGCACTGGCTGTTCCTCATAAGACATATCTGACTGAAGCTGAAGGCCCTCATAACTGAGTATATGAGAGGGGTCTGAAACGTATTTTCTCAACATTGAGACATGAAATACGTTATGCACTGCTGATAAAGCTGGAGGTAATGCTAACCGATATGCCACTTGACCTATCTTCTCGAGAATCTCGAAAGGTCCTGTAAATCTAGGGCATAACTTGCCTCTTTTCCCGAAACGTTTAATCCCCTTCATCGGAGATACTCGTAAAAACACATGGTCCCCTACTCGGAACTCAACATCCCTACGTTTCGGATCTGCGTAACTCTTCTGTCTGCTCTGTGAGGCAAGCATTCTAGCTTTAATCTTTTCTATTGCCTCATTGGTCCGCTGAACTGACTCTGGACCTAGGTATTTCCTCTCCCCTGACTCATCCCAGTGGATAGGGGATCTACACTTTCTACCGTACAACAGTTCGTAGGGTGCCATCCCTATTGTACTCTGGTAACTGTTGTTATACGAGAACTTTATTAACGGTAGGTATTTATTCCATGAACCCTCAAAGTCCATAACACAGGCTCTCAGCATGTCCTCCAATATCTGAATTGTCCTTTCGGACTGACCATCTGTCTGAGGATGGAATGCTGTACTGAATTTTAGCTTCGTACCCATTGCCCGTTGCAAACTTTGCCAAAATTTGGAGGTGAATTTCGGATCCCTGTCCGAAACTATAGACTTCGGTACCCCGTGAAGTCTCACTATTTCCCTGACGTATAACTCTGCCAACTGATCCACTGTAAACGTTGTTCTAACCGGTAGAAAATGAGCAGATTTCGTAAATCGATCCACCACTACCCAGATGGAGTCATACATACCCGTGGTCCTAGGTAACCCGACCACAAAATCCATCGTAATGTCCTCCCATTTCCATTCTGGTAGGGTTAGAGGTTGCAACAACCCTGCTGGTCTCTGATGTTCAGCCTTGATCTGCTGACACGTGAGGCATCTCGATACGAATTCTACCAAATTCTTCTTCATACCGCTCCACCAGAAGTACGGTTTCAAATCTTGGTACATCTTGGTGGTGCCGGGATGTAGAGAATATGGAGTAGAATGAGCCTCCTCAAAGATCTCGTTCCTCAAGTCCACACTGTTCGGGACACAAACCCTGGCTTTATACAAAAGCACTCCACTAGCTGACACTGAAAAGTCCTTGGCTTGACCAGCCAATACCTCATCTCGGATCTTCACTAACTCCGGATCTGTCGTCTGAGCAACCTTTATTCTTTCTAACAGATCAGATTGCAGCGTTAAGTTGTGTAGCTGACCTACCACAAACTCAATGCTGGACCTAACCATATCCTCTGCTAGCTGAGGTGAGATCTGAACTATGCTAGCCACTTGCCCGGGACCCTTTCTGCTCAGGGCATCGGCCACTACATTGGCTTTCCCAGGATGGTAAAGGATCTCACAATCATAGTCCTTCACTAATTCCAACCAACGCCTTTGTCTCATGTTCAAATCTTTCTGAGTAAAGAAATACTTGAGACTTTTATGGTCGGTATAGATCTCGCACTTCTCACCATACAAGTAATGCCGCCAAATCTTCAGTGCAAAAACCACTGCGGCCAATTCTAAATCATGAGTCGGGTATCGCTGTTCATAATCCTTTAACTGACGGGAGGCGTAAGCGATAACCCGATCGGCTTGCATCAATACGCACCCCAAACCCTGTTTGGATGCGTCACGATGACTACGAACTTCTCCTCGTCCGAAGGCAAAGCTAGTACGGAGCGGTAATCAACCTCTCGTTTCGGCTCCCGAAAACTAGCTTCGCATTTATCTGACCAGATAAATCGCTGATTCTTCTTTGTAAGCTCAGTTAGGGGCATTGAAATTTTGGAGAACCCCTCCACGAACCTACGGTAATACCCAGCTAATCCCAAGAAGCTTCTGATCTCTGTCACTGTCTTCGGTCTCGGCCAATCCCTGACGGATTCGATCTTCCCGGGATCCACCTTGATCCCGTCCTTACCCACAATGTGTCCTAGGAAGGACACCTGAGACAACGTAACTCACATTTCTTGAACTTGGCGTAGAGTCTATGTTCTCGAAGTCGTTGCAGTACCATCTGAAGATGTAACTCATGCTCCTCTTCTGACTGAGAGTACACGAGGATGTCGTCGATAAACACAATTACACGGTATATCGAGGAAATCCTTGAATACTCTATTCATCGAGTCCATGAATGCTTTGCGGGAGCATTGGTTAGTCCGAATGACATAACCAGGAACTCGTAGTGTCCATACCTAGTGCGGAAAGCCGTCTTTGGAATGTCCTCCTCTCGGATTCTCAACTGATGATAACCCGAACGGAGATCAATCTTAGAAAAGACCGTCTTCCCCTGAAGCTGATCGAACAAGTCATCGATCCTAGGTAATGGATATTTATTCTTCACCGTCAGCTTGTTCAACTCCCTGTAGTCGATGCACATCCTCATAGATCCATCCTTCTTCTTCACGAACAAAACCGGGGCTACCCGGGGTGACACACTGGGCCGAATGAACCCTATGTCAAGCAACCCTTGGAGCTGAATCTTCAATTCCTTAAGTTCAGCTGGAGCCATCCTATACGGGGCTTTAGAAACCGGATCCACCCCTGGTGCCAAGTCAATCACGAAGTCAATCTCCCGATGAGGTGGTAACCCTAGAAGTTCTTCGGGAAATACGTCCAAAAATTCCCGAACCACACTGATGTCCTCTGGCCGAATGGTGTCTGGCCGAGTGGTGTCCACCACCACGGCCAGAAACCCTAAGCACCCACTGTGCAATAATTCTCTCGCTGACATAGCCGAGATCACCGGGATCCGAGATCCCTGAACCGAACCCACAAATACGAACGGTTCTTCACTTTCCGGTTGGAAGACCACCATCTTCCTCTTGCAATCAATGCTCGCCGAATATTTAGATAGGAAATCCATTCCTAAAATAATATCAAATTCGACTAAGCTCATCTCTATCAGATCAGCGCTTAACTCCCTACCATCTATCCTGATCGGCATAGACCTAATCCACCTATTGGAGATAACCAATTCTCCGCCAGGTAACAGGGTTCCAAACCCTGATTCATATCTATCAAAGGGTCTACCCAACTTACTAAAGACTCTGGCCGCCACATAAGAACGTGTAGCCCCAGAATCAAATAGCACTGAATAAAGCGAGTTGTTAATGAAAAGCTGACCTGTAACAACTGATGGGCTGGCATCTGCATCAGCCTGCGTGATGGCGAATACCCTGGCTGGAGTGGGTATCGCTGGAGCTCTCGGTGCCTCTGGCCGGAGCTGGGGACATTCCCTCTTGAAGTGCCCGGGCATGCCACAATGAAAGCATCCCTGCCCCTTGCACTCTCCCCGATGGTGCCTCTTGCAGCTAGGGCACTCGGGATAGGAGAAGCGAGTCTCATTACCACCAGGACGACTCCCTCTCGTTCGGTTCCCGGAACCTCTTGTTCTGACTCGAGCCGCCGGAAGCAGTGGGTGCCCTCTTCCTCTGATCAATGGCCGAACCACTACTCCCCCTGCTAAATCCTGATGCAGGAGGGGTAGGAGCTCCGCCACTAATCGGAGTACTAGCTGACTCTGACATGCACCCCACTGCGCCCTCAGCTCGCAGTGCCTTCTCCACCATCTGAGCGTAGGTGGTGCTGTCGTCTGTGGTAATCATCAGGTCATGCCTGATCTTGGGATTCAACCCGTCCAGGTACTTCTCCTTCCTGCTGAAGTCGGTCGGCACAATTCCCGAGGCTAACCTCGCCAACCGGTCAAACTGAGTAGTATACTCAGTGACGCTCATGTTCTCCCGCTGGGTCAGGTGAACGAACTCTTTCCTCTTGGCGCTTCTAACCGCCTCATTGTAGTATTTCGCGTTGAAGAGTTCTTGGAACCTCTCCCAAGTCATGGTGGTGACGTCATGGATCTGAGACACCATGTCCCACCATACCAGGGCGTCCTCCTGGAACTGGAATGTGGCGCACACCACTCTGTCATTACCGGTGACACCCATAAAGTTCAAGATTCTGGTGATCACCGTAAGCCACTGCTCAGCTTTCGACACATCTGGACCTCCCAGGAATACCGGAGGTGCTTGCTTCCGGAACCGCTCATATAAAGGTTCCAATCTGTGGGCCGCCACCACTATCTCGGCACAGGCAGCGGAAGGTGTGCCACCGGAATTACCGGCACCGGAACCGCAGGAGCACCCTGCTCGTCTCAACCTCTCGAATCTCGAGGTCTTGCTCTTCGATCCGGGCTTGCATCTCCGCAAACCGCAACTCCCGGCCGGGCTCCCCGATCGGCTAGGAGCACAGGCAGCCTGTGGCGGGTTCTCATCACCCCGACCACGAGCCCTGCCTCGGGGACCTCTACCTCGGCCCCTAGCAGGTGGGGGAAACCGAGCTCCCTCTCCCTGATTCGACCCCACGGAGTTGCCTCGACTCCTGGTAGTCCGCCTGGCGTCCATCTAGTTAGAACCGCCTGCGAAACCAAGAGTTGGCATATCAGGTCGTATTCAAGGCGAGCTTACTAATGCCGCTTAATTTGGAAATTAGAAATGAAACATGCGCCTATTCTACTATCAGGCTACTAACATGCTTCCTAACAGGCTTTTCTTTTTCATAACTGAATAAAATAAACTACTAAAGCAATAAAGGCTTACTGAACCGTGAACCGAGCTAACTGCTGATGATGATTGTACATGTCGTGACGATCTTCGGAAGACAACCTGGCGGCTCTGATACCAAATTGTAACACCCTAACTATTTTAGGCGTATTACGTGATTTTTAAACGTACTGTGCAGCTCGTTGCTAATCAACGAGGTTTATGGAAAAACGTGATTAATTAAAATTTTGCTTTTTCATTAAACTTAATAACCATTTTACAAAAAGTCTCGGGATCCCGATTTATAAAAATATTTACAAACGTTTTAACTATTCAACTTTTACATCAAATGAAAGTCGTCTAACGACAGTTACAAAAATCCCAGCCGTGCTGTCCCGAGGATCGTACGCTCCAGGCCTAACCGCCCCGACATGTACAATCTCAAATGCTCGGTCACGGTCCATCGCCTCTGACCTTGCCTTTACCTACACATGAACGTAAACCGTGAGTCGACGGACTCGAAGAAAAGCATAATAATATCATACATAAAACCGATCGCCGTGTCCAACACGATACCGAGTCCCGCCATCGCCATGTCCAACATGGTACCGAGCACTACCGCCATGTCCAACATGGTGCGAGTTTTGAACGTTCGGGGGACGGTACTATTGACAAGTATCCTCCCGATCGGTCGAACCGGTCATACTCCGCCGCTGGTCATACTCCGGCTGTACCGACGGATAGGTCAATAGCACCGAACCACCAACCGGTGTCGGCTGATCGGTCGAACCGGTCATACTCCGCCGCTTGGTCATACTCCGGCTGTACCGACGTGACAGGGTTGGGTGGTTCGAAGCCTAAATACATATCTAATGCAATCTAGCAGGCTTCCTACATGCACGCTAAACATGTAATCTACATATGCATACTGTTATACTAATCTTACCTGGATTCCGATTTCAGGTGTGCCGGTCAACCTGACTGGAACTGAAGCTGAACGGCGGATTACTGGCTCCTAAACCATAAAAATCACAACGCTATAAGTGACACGCTAAATCACTTCCCGGGGACTAAAACTTGAAACTAAAAGTTTCCCTATCGATAAAAAGCATGGCAATACCCCTAAAAACCTAAAAACGAGGAAAACTAGGGTTCTGAAAAATCCCCAACCCAGCAGACCGGTTGCCCAACCGAATTCCGGTTCGGGAAATTCTGAACCCCCATCCGAATTCCGATGCTCAACCGAATTCCGGTTCCTCGCAAAGAAACTAAAAATCTCCTAACTTGACCAATTCGAACCCAATTGATCCCAAACTTTCCAGACCTGCTAAATAGACCCTAATAAACATTTCCAAGGCATCAAACCTACCCAGAAACCACATACACAAATTTTGCCATTGGAGCTCAAGCTTTGAGTTCCAAACTCAAGCTTGAGCAAACCACCTAAACAAGCAATCAAACTAGCTTAAAACCCCTTAAACTAGCATAATATAACCTCTGAAAACAAACAACAACATCCAGTAATTCACAGAAACAAAACATCACATTTTCTTTCAAAAATTCACATATTTTGCATAGAAAACCAAAACTTAGCTCAATCAACTTACATGCTTTCAACAACTCAATTATTCAACACATAAACATGCTTTGATCCTCAAAAATCAATAACAAAAAGCAGCAGCAACAACATCTAAAACAACATGCATGCATCATCACATTTCATCATTTTTCTCAAGCAATTTAAAGAGAAAGAGTTAGAATTTACATACCACAACCTAGAGTTCACAATTAGGATGAATTTAGCTTTGAGAATTGAAGAAAAACCCAGCTTTGCACCCCAAAGTACCCAGCCGAAAGTGAAGAGGAAAAGAGAGAGTTTTCTTTGAAAATTTTCTATTTTTTTTTCTAAGTGTTGAAAAATGAGAGAAATAAAAGAGTAATGCCACCTTAACCCAAAACCATTTCAGCCAAATAATCACATAAATAATAAATATTTACTTTCCAATTAAAGTCACTAAAAGACAAAAAGTCATTGGGGCAAAAAGACCATTTTGCCCCTCCATTCTAAAATCACATAAAAAATCACTAAAGGGGTATTTTTGGGACATTCTAAATTCCCGGCCATTCCCGACATTCCCAATGTCTAAATCCCGCCCCCAAAATACTAACATACTAAGTTGTGATTTCTACTGAGCCAAACGCCGCGTTCTAAAATACCGGACACCGGAAATGCGAAACATAAAAGCTACTGATGACATAATTATGCATATCTGAATTCCATAAATAACAATGATAAATTATTTAAATAGCTATAAATAATTCCATGATTAAACATAAACAACTGCTAATTTCCAAATTAACTAAGCGGGCTTTACAGCCCCACTTTGCAATTTTGCCATTTTATCATTTTTCCATCCCATTTTCTCAAAAACCCCAATTTTTCAATTTAACCACTTAAATGCCAATTCCAATTATTTAATAACTAAAAATTAATTATTAAATAATATTGTCATTTAATATATTTATTAATTAGACTAATCAAAGTCTTTCAATTAATAAATAAAACCTAGAATCTCTTTTCTTACAATTTTGCCCTTACTTAGTGTTGACTTCGCTTTTAGCCAACGACAAGGAGTCTACTTTATAAGCGATAAACGATATATAATAACATATATATAAAGCAATAATAAGACACAGGGATTTTATAGAGGTTCAGCACCGAGCAGTTCGGTAATAGCCTAATCCTCGTTATTTGTATTGACTTAAGATCAAGGAGAAAGATTCCTTTTCTTATAGGTCTTACAATAGTATCTCTGAATATATAATCCTTAGATAATAGTATAGTCTTAGCTTAACTGCATTTTGACCGATCCCCTGCCCAGTGAATATGCATCACTATTTACAGGGCTAGGAGGCTTGAGGAGGAAGAGTTTCCTCTCTCGTTACAATGCATATAAAAAAAAAGATCGTGGGATCAATGCTGAATCAAGGATTGTGGGATTGAGGCTGAATACACTGATAGTGGGATCGTGTGTATGCCGTATCCACATAAATTGATCCCTGAGTTATAGGGATTGAGCTGATGACTCATGATCCGAAAGCTGAATTCGCTAAGTGTTGGTTGCTCTGCACGAATTGCTGAATATGTTGCTCTGGGCATGCTAGCGAGGCATCCTGCTCGGCCTGTCTTCCCGAGCAGGTGTTCCAAGTGGACTCCACGTGTCACCATTCTCGTGATGCCACGCCAGAGTGCAAATATTAGGATAACACTTAGTGAAAATTCATAAACTAGACATAGTATAATTTTAGAATTATAATTGATTAATTAAAATCAATTAACTCAGTCTTACAAGCAGTATGGTCTCAACTAGTATGGGGACCATGGGCCTATATAACCGAGTTTCCAATAAGCAGATCAAGAATTTACCAAGTAAATCCACTGACTTATTAATTCCTTGTTGCATCCACGCATAGAACTTGGAATTGCACTCTCAGTCATATAGAACGCTCTATATGTTCCACGATATAGATACGCTATTAATTATCCATTGTTATAATCCCAATAATCAATGATCCTTTATAAATGATCTACATTGCATATGGATAAAATTACCGTTACACCCTTTTAATGTATTTTATCCTTAAAATACTTAGCCACCTATAAATGATATTTTAGTGAACTAATATAATCACTAAAATGAGCGCTCTATCATTTATCTCTATTTAGCTAAGCTCGAAGGAAATCATCGTTTCACTTCTATGTCCGGATAGAAGCTATAGATTCCATATCTATGATTAGCGCTCCCACTCAATTGTACTACCGTGTTCCCAAAATACACGTATCACTCACTTGATATGTGTGGGCATGCACTCAATCACTAATGGCTGAATTTTGGTTTGTGAAGAAGGCTATGGTATTTCGAAAATTCAAGAGAAAGAAGAAGAAGGAAGAGGTCTCATCAAACATAGAGAGAAAACTAGGTTTTTAGGTTTAGAGGCATTAGTTGGATAATGAGACCATAGCTATCCTTTTATACTAATTTCCATAGGGTTAGGGTTGATTTATTTAGAATAAAAAATTGATAAAAAAAATGGAGCAAAATGACCACATATGGCTGGCCACTTAATGGGCCCCATACAAAATTGGTTTTTGCCATTTTTCTCAACTATTTTTCTATTTTTCACAAATACCACTTTTTGCAACTTCAATCCTATAAATGCAAAAATAATTTATTTAATAATTAAAATAATTATCAAATAAAATTGTCATTTATAATATATATTAATTAAACTCCACAAAGTCTCTTAATTAATAAATTAATCCTAAAATACTATTTCTTCACAATTAAGCCATAACATAGTGAAAATTCATAAACTAGACATAGTCTAATTTTAGAATTAAAATTGATTAATTAAAATCAATCAACTGAGTCTTACAAGCAGTTTGTCTCAATTAGTATGGGGACCATGGGCCTATATAACCGAGCTTCCAATAAGCAGGTCTAGAATTTACTATTCTCTAACTTATTAATTCCTCATTGAACCACTATAGAACTTGGAATTACACTCTCAGTTATATAGAACGCTCTATATGTTCCACGATATAGATACTCTATTAATTATCCATTGTTATAATCCCAATAATCAATGATCCTCTATAGATGATTTACATTGCTTAGGGATAAAATTACCATTACACCCTTTCACTGTATTTTATCCTTAAAACACTTGCAACCTATAAATGATATTTTAGTGAATTAGTATAGTCACTAAAATGAACGTTCTATCATTTATCTCTATTTAGCAAGCTCGAAGGAAATCATCATTTCACTTCTAAATACCTATAGAAGCTATAGATACCATATCTATGATTAGCGCTCCCACTCAATTGCACTACCATGTTTCCAAAATGTACGTATCACCCTGACCCAAAAGTAGGCTTAACTAACAAATCAAAGAACATGTATAACACTCTTGAGATTGAACCTAAACATATCAGGATTAAGATCATTTGATCTAGGATCAACTAGGTGATATTGAATTGAATAGATATTACGGTAAATTTAACATATCTAATAAAAGTTCAATATCGGTCCCTTCCGATGTATACTCCATACATCCGATACTGGTAAACTTTGCCAATGCCCTGGAAAGGACATAACACTTATCCAAGGTGTAAGCATACCTATCGCTGATTATCATGCCAGTCTAAATCCAGTGAACTGACAAATCAGGGAATTAAACTTTCGAACATATAATCAAGATTATATTCCACTGTGCTGACACTATAATCATAAACAAATACATATGTTCTGGACTTAATAGAATGTTATTTCTGATCTTTATTAACTAGTAAATCTGATTATATTGAAATGAGTTTTATTTAGGTCACAAAACCCAACAAACTCCCACTTGCACTAATATAAAACAAAAAGTGCATTTCAAATAATCTCAACACCTTGATATTCAACTCAAGTGTAGTATGTAGTATACTCTCCGTAATAGGATCTGACAGGTTGTATTAAACCCAACCTTTCGTCCACTATTACTTTTCCTTAATCACAAAAACTTTGATATTGTGAAATTCCTCTATATATGTCTACTCTCTTGGGATACTGGATTCTTTACTTTTGACAACTACTTTTGTGTTAGTCAGGAAGTAACACTTGTAGTTAATAAATGTTGGAACAATGCCAAAAAAATGTATAGAACTTTTCTTTGACTGAATAAGTACCTTTCCTGCAACTTTAACATTCAGTCTCTCTCTGGTAGACATAGAGACTTTAGATAGGTTTTTACACTTCTCCAAAATCATTAGTCCACCCCCAGAGTAATCACCATCTCATCAGCAGACTTTCTAGTACAAAGGCAAGTCTAGAAATCTGATGTGGTGTAGTCTAAGAGTATTAAATACACCCTTATCGACTAACATATAGTTCCTCTTCTTAATCTTAAGATTTACTTGATTGTCTTCCAATGTTCCTTTCCTGGATTAATCTAATACCTACTCATTACTCCCACTTAACAGCAGGTGTCTGGTCTAAGGCATACTAAAGCATATCTGAGACCTCTCACTGTTGATTTAAGGAATTCTTTCATGGCTTTGTCTTTTCTAGAATAGTTGAGACTTTTTCTTAGATAAATAAAATCTATGTCTAGAAGTCGAGAAGCTTCTATAGATTGCCATTAGAAAAGAAAATGCTCGAGCATCTTACTAAAGTAAGTTGCTTGCACTAGAGTAAGTAAATTACCAGGTATACCACAAGCCATAGGTTTAGATAATCTCAAACCTATAATACTAGGAACAAGAAGTTTTGTTAAGTCCATTGAATAGACTTACAAACGAAAATTTCCTTTCTTGTCCTTGTAATAGAAAACTTTTGGTTGTTCCATATGAATGGTTTTAACCATAGTTCTATTGGCTTTGCTTGTTAGTTTCTTATCCTGACAATCAATTATTTGTTTAAACTCACAATGGATTTTTATCACAAGTGTCTTCCAAGTCATAACTGGATGAGTTCCTTGAAACCCTCCCACTACGACAAGGTACCGTGACTTTTGTCTAAGAATACTAAATGGTATTATCCCCTTCAGTTGTGTTAAAACAACAGAGGCAGTGGGACCAACTTATTTCGAATAAGATGATAGAACACTTTTGGAATCAAGAAAAAAAAATTATCTCCCTTAGTTTGCTCCTTTGTTTTTCAGACTTAGTCATTTTCTTAGAAAAGTAGTATTTGTTGAAACAAACACTTTCTTATCTAATGACTATGGGATGGTCCACCCTGTTGGAAATTATTTTACCAGGATCTTAGATCTACTCACAAGTATGTTTATTAACATCCTAAATATGAACTTTCTAAAACGATAAATTAAACACATATAAAGTTTAAGAAACCTTACATTGGGTGCAGCGGAATATAATGACTCCTTCCGTTCAGATATCTAGCCCTTGATTCCTTTCTGTAGCAGAGCATTATCAATATCTGAACCTGGATCTCTTTCTCTGAATCTTTGATGCTGAAACTCCTTTGCTGATGATCTTTCTTCACGATCTTCCTCACTATGATTGAGGTATCACTTGATGTGTGTGGGCACTACTCTAATCACTAAGGATTTCGAAATATTGAAGAAGAAGAGATAGAGTGGTCAGCTAAAGATAGGGAGAGAGAAGGCTCAGTTTTTCTGATTCAGAAAGTCTGAAGAAAAGTGTAATTTTCCTGAAGCCTTCACTATCTATTTATAGCATTCCACTAGGGTTAGATTTGAATTATATGGCATTAAAATAATGAAAAAATCAACTTAAAATAGCTACAAAGGTGGCCGGCCATACACTAATGGATTGGGCCTTGGGCTTTGCAATTTTGCAATTTCAACACCTTTTGTATCTGATTTTCTCAAAAATGCTAATTTCCTAATTCAACCATTTAAATGCCAATTCTAACTATTTAATAACTATAAATAATTATTAAATAATATTGTCATTTATCATATTTATTAATTGAACCATACACAGTATCATAATTAACAAATATGCCCCTATAAACTCTTTCTTTACAATTTCGCCCTTACTTAGTGAAAAATTCACAAATAGACATAGTCTAATTTGAGAATTATAATTGATTAATCAAAACCAATTACATGAGTCTTACAAGCAATATTATCTCAACTAGTGGGGGGACCATGGGTCTATATAACCGAGCTTCCAATAAGTAGATCAAGAATTTAGCACTAAAATTCACTAACTTATTAATTCTTCGTTGAATCCACGCATAGAACTTAGAATTGCACTCTCAGTATATAGAATGCTCTATATGTTCCACCATATAGACACATCATTAGTTATCCATTTTTATAATCCTAATGTGATCAATGATCCTCCATATGAATGATCTACACTGTAAAGGGATTAAATTACCGTTACACCCTACAATGTATTTATTCCTTAAAACACTTGACCCCGTATAAATGATATTTCAGCTTATGTGAAATGAGTACTCCACCATTTATGTTCGTTTGGTCAATCTCGAAGGAGATCATCCTTTGCTTACTATTCGCCAGATAGAAGCTATAGATTCCATGTTTATGATAGCGCTCCCACTCAATTGCACTACCGTGTTCCCAAAAAGTACGTATCACCCTGACCAAAAGGTAGGCTTAACTAACAATTCAAGGAACACGAATAGCCTTTCAAGATTGAGCCTAATCATAACAGGATTAAGATCATTTGATCTAGGATCAACTAGGCGATATTGACTTGAATAGATTTTACGGTAAGTTTAATTAAATCTAAGTCAAAGTTCAATATCGGTCCCTTCCGATGCATACTCCATGCATCCAACCTGAGCTTTACTTTAACCAATGCTCTGGAAAGAACATAGCACTTCTCCAAATGCAAGTAAACTCTTGTTGTAGATTATCATATCAGTAAAACCCTGTGTCTGATAAATCTAGGAAACTTTATTCACATAGTCATGTTTACTTTCCAATGTGTTGACGGCACAATAAACAGGATCAAGTATGTGAAAAGGGTTTCAGATGAATTTATACATTATGTACATATAATCATGAAATAAATCATGTGAACCATGCAACATTAAATGTTATTTGTGATCTATATTAATAAGTAAATCTGATTATATTGAAATGAGTTTTATTTAGGGCATAAAACCCAACAAACTCCCACTTGCACTAATATAAAACAAAAAGTGCGTTTCAAATAATCTCAACACCTCGATATACAAATCAAGTGTAGTAGTAGTAAACTCCTCGTAATAGGATCTGAAAGGTTGGATTATACACAACCTTTTCTCCACCATTACTCTTCCTTTAATCACAAAATCATTGATAATGTGAAATTCCTCTCTATATGTCTACTCTCTTGGGATACTGGATTATATACCTTTGGCAACTACTTTTGGTTAATCAGGAAATTAACACTAGTAGTTTAAGGCAATTTGGAATGGTGCCAAAGATGTATAGAACTTTCCTTAGACTGAATAAGTACCTTTCCTGCAGCTTTAACATTCAGTCCCTTTCTGGTGCAATCAAGTAATAATAGGTTTTAAAAACTTACATACAAGCTAAAACCACATACTCCTGCAACAAGGTTAGCTGGATAGTTGGAAGTAGGATTTATTTAATTTTAAATAAATAATTTCGAAAAATAAATAATTAAAAAATATTTTAATATTCGAAAAAATAAAATAAAATTTAAATTTCGAAATTTAAAAAAAATATTTAAAATTAAACCTACGTTTTTGAAAAATTAGGTTTCAACCAACCTAAATATCATTTCAAAATTTGCAAAGTACTTTTAAAAATTAAATGTTATTTTAAAAATAAAAATTAAATAAAAATTAGAAAAGATAAATGAAATATCTTTTCAGATTTTATATTTTAATTTAAATAAATAAAATAACAAAATTTAAAAGTTAGCAAAATATCTTACATCTATTTAAAATTACATGATTATAAATATCTTATTTTAAATTTAAATAAGGTCAAAATATCTAAAAAGATTTAATTTTAAAAAAAAATATCTTAAAAGATAAGATATAATTAAAAATATCTTAAAAGATAAGATATCTTAAAAATATCTTAAAAGATTTTATAAATATCTTATAAAATCTGACCTTAAATTTAAAAAAAAATAAGATATAATCAAATTTAAAAATAAGATAGATTTTTAAGCAAGAAGATAGATACTAATTCTATTCAAATTCAAATTACACTAATATCTTGAATTAAATTTAAAAAATATTAAATTAATTCAAAATGATAATTAGAATTGAATTAGGAATAATAATAGTATAAATACAAAACTATATAAAAAATTGGAAGTTAATTCCATGAAAAAGCATGAAAAATTGAAGAAAAACAAAAAAATTCGAAACTGTACGGACAGATTTGGGATCGCAGGAAAAAAACAGCACAGCCCCGATTTTTCCAAATCTTCAAAAAATCATAACTAATTCAAATAAAATCCAAATTAAGTTCTGTAAAAGGCTAACTTGCTTAATTTTTTCCATACTATCCAATAAAAATAATTCAAGAGATAAAATCGCAATTATTTTTCACGAACATTTCACAAACATCAATCAATCATCAAATAACACTTAATACAACATGATACCATCCAAAGAACATACAAACAATCGTTTTAAAGTCAAAATTTCTTGCAAGTAAATCAATTACCATGGCTCTGAGGCCAGTTGTTGGAAATTATTTTACCAGGATCTTAGATCTACTCACAAGTATGTTTATTAACATCCTAAATATGAACTTTCTAAAACGATAAATTAAACACATATAAAGTTTAAGAAACCTTACATTGGGTGCAGCGGAATATAATGACTCCTTCCGTTCAGATATCTAGCCCTTGATTCCTTTCTGTAGCAGAGCATTATCAATATCTGAACCTGGATCTCTTTCTCTGAATCTTTGATGCTGAAACTCCTTTGTTGATGATCTTTCTTCACGATCTTCCTCACTATGATTGAGGTATCACTTGATGTGTGTGGGCACTACTCTAATCACTAAGGATTTCGAAATATTGAAGAAGAAGAGAGAGAGTGGTCAGCTAAAGATAGGGAGAGAGAAGGCTCAGTTTTTCTGATTCAGAAAGTCTGAAGAAAAGTGTAATTTTCCTGAAGCCTTCACTATCTATTTATAGCATTCCACTAGGGTTAGATTTGAATTATATGGCATTAAAATAATGAAAAAATCAACTTAAAATAGCTACAAAGGTGGCCAGCCATACACTAATGGATTGGGCCTTGGGCTTTGCAATTTTGCAATTTCAACACCTTTTGTATCTGATTTTCTCAAAAATGCTAATTTCCTAATTCAACCATTTAAATGCCAATTCTAACTATTTAATAACTATAAATAATTATTAAATAATATTGTCATTTATCATATTTATTAATTGAACCATACACAGTATCATAATTAACAAATATGCCCCTATAAACTCTTTCTTTACAATTTCGCCCTTACTTAGTGAAAAATTCACAAATAGACATAGTCTAATTTGAGAATTATAATTGATTAATCAAAACCAATTACATGAGTCTTACAAGCAATATTATCTCAACTAGTGGGGGGACCATGGGTCTATATAACCGAGCTTCCAATAAGTAGATCAAGAATTTAGCACTAAAATTCACTAACTTATTAATTCTTCGTTGAATCCACGCATAGAACTTAGAATTGCACTCTCAGTATATAGAATGCTCTATATGTTCCACCATATAGACACATCATTAGTTATCCATTGTTATAATCCTAATGTGATCAATGATCCTCCATATGAATGATCTACACTGTAAAGGGATTAAATTACCGTTACACCCTACAATGTATTTATTCCTTAAAACACTTGACCCCGTATAAATGATATTTCAGCTTATGTGAAATGAGTACTCCACCATTTATGTTCGTTTGGTCAAGCTCGAAGGAGATCATCCTTTACTTACTATTCGCCAGATAGAAGCTATAGATTCCATGTTTATTATAGCGCTCCCACTCAATTGCACTACCGTGTTCCCAAAAAGTACGTATCACCCTGACCAAAAGGTAGGCTTAACTAACAATTCAAGGAACACGAATAGCCTTTCAAGATTGAGCCTAATCATAACAGGATGAAGATCATTTGATCTAGGATCAACTAGGCGATATTGACTTGAATAGATTTTACGGTAAGTTTAATTAAATCTAAGTCAAAGTTCAATATCGGTCCCTTCCGATGCATACTCCATGCATCCAACCTGAGCTTTACTTTAACCAATGCTCTGGAAAGAACATAGCACTTCTCCAAATGCAAGTAAACTCTTGTTGTAGATTATCATATCAGTAAAACCCTGTGTCTGATAAATCTAGGAAACTTTATTCACATAGTCATGTTTACTTTCCAATGTGTTGACGGCACAATAAACAGGATCAAGTATGTGAAAAGGGTTTCAGATGAATTTATACATTATGTACATATAATCATGAAATAAATCATGTGAACCATGCAACATTAAATGTTATTTCTGATCTATATTAATAAGTAAATCTGATTATATTGAAATGAGTTTTATTTAGGGCATAAAACCCAACACACCCCTAATCACTTAATATAGCTAACAAAACATGCAAACCTTGGTTAACAGTTCTAGCCTTTCTTAAGATTACGATTAGGTCATCCATCAATCTAGTAATGTTTTACACTAAGTACCCAACAATTCTATCATTTTGAAATTTTCCTATCACTAGGGTATATCCCTAGAAGGACTTAGGCAACGACTAGTAACTAATCATCAATATGCAAATCGAATTTCTAGGAGGTAAGTTTGGATATAATTCAAAAATCAACTTAATGATCTTTGAACTGCATATCTACTAAATATTTCTCCAGCCCTATCAGTTCGCAAGATCTTTAACCACTTACCTTAATGGTTTTCACCATTACTAGAAATTCATGATATTTTTCAAACATTTCAAATTTTTTTGCATAAGGTAAAATCTAGAGTGATCGTTTAAAGAACATAACGAAAACTCATATCCACCCCTGAATGTACATCCATCTGTGAATGAGATGATTATAGTTTCAGTGGATATAGGCATATTGAATTTTTGCAGAGAATAATCTTGTCAAAACCACTATGAACAAGATACATATGCCATAGATTTATAAAATGTGGTTGTGTCTTTTGATGACTTAGGTTTAGTTACATTAAAGAATTCTTAGAATAGTGTAAGTTGATCTGGTCACAGAATACTAAACTCATATTCCATACTTTAACATATAGTTTTTGAATCCATTGATAGAAGATGGATATTAAACACTTGTGAAAGTGTAACTGTATTGTATTCTGGAAATTGAAATAAAAATTTCTATTTGGAATCTAAAATTTAAAGTCAAAGACTTAAATTTATACCAAATATACATGAGTAATTCTTCTTTCTTGGACCACCACTACTAATTTAACTCTAAGTCTGATTTGCCTAAAGTAAACATATACAAGTAGGAGATTCTAAGATTGAGGATTTACATCATTTTGGGATAGAATGTCGGGAATATAATCATATGCGTCATTCAATTTCTTAATAGAAAATAGAATGACATTATATGATTTATAAACCATTCATCCAATGATATATTATTTAAGGTAATTCGAAATGAATAAGCTAAGAGGAATAAGGATAATTTCGAATTTAAAATAAGAATCCAACGATGTTCCGATTAGCGAGAGTCAAAGTTATTCTTATTTTATAAACTTCTTGTTTCATATTGTAAATACTTGTCTAAGGTGTCATCTATTGATGAACAGCTAGATGTTGCATTTAAAATATTTATCTATCGAGATCTAACACTATTATGTTTGTCTAATGGATGACAATCCATTAGGGATTTGTCCCATTAAAACAACAAGCCAAGTTAGACCAACAATGAAGATTTGAAATTTAAACTACAACTAATAACAGAAAATAACATGGTTCAGTATAAATTCACACACAATTCAGAAATTATTAAACATATAGAAAGTAGGAATGACAAGCGAAAATAATAAAACATACAATCCTAAATAATTTCCAAGGTCTTCAACAAACTGATATCAGTGTCCCGTTTAGGCGAGTGTCAAAGATACCACCATCCATTGAATAGAGTTGTCAGCTCATCTAAAATGATAAACATTCTAGCAACCTTTTATTCGATCAAGATCAAGATATAGCGTTGTCCCGTTTAGGCGAGAGTCAAGGAGATTCTATCTTATGAGCTTTCACCTTTGTTTCATACTTTTGCAAGCCCTATTAAAGTCGCCGCCATTAGGGTGATCCATACTAAAATAAACACTTACAAATAGTACTTATCTTTCGAGATTCTACGACGTTAAAAATTGCTAATGAACGTTCCTCCATTAGGGAGGATTACTCACTAAAACAATAACTATGTAGAACCAACAATGGAGATCGGATGTCCTAATAATAATAAAGCTCATTAGTTAAAATGTATTTTCTTCTAATATTTATTTTAATCAATTTATTTTAAATATATATTTATTTAATTAAAATTTCCAATTTAGAATGAAAATTCTAAATATAAATTTTAATTTAATATTTATCAAAGTATACTTAGATGGATATGAAAAATAAAATGAATTCTTTCCATCTTAGTAATAATTTTTCAATAAATATTTAGAAAATTTTCAATTTAAGTTGTATCAAAATTAATTTAAATTAATTTACAACTCAAATTTAATTTTCTATAAATATATATTGCATTTTGAAAAGTTAAAGTACATAAGAATACAATTTTCGAAAATGCTTTAAAATAAACTAAAATAAATCTTAAAAAATTATTCTAATTTTATGTTGATCTAAAATTGATTAATAAAAATTAAATTTCAATAAAAAAATATAATCTTCCTATTTAATTAAATATAAAGAAAATTTCAAATATTTAAGTATCATGATGAAAATCAAGTTAAAAATTAATTTTCTATTTAATTAAATATCACTAGAAAAATACTTCAAGCAAAACAGATAATATCTATCTAGACTTTCATTGACTAATTAATTCATTTTCTAATTATAATATATTTTTTTTCATTTATTTTAATTAATCATTAAATGAAAAATATCATTGATTTAAGTTGGTCCAAAATTAAAATAAATAATTTTCAACTTTAATCTATTTTTCAAGAAAAAATTCAAATTTCTGCATTTAAAAGAAATGAAATTTCGAATTGTATATAAGAAAATGGTTAATAAAATATATTTTGAAAATTATTCGAATTTAAGTTGTTCTAAAATAAGATTTCAAACTTAAAATAATTTTCTATTTAATTAAATATCATGAAAATAATAATATTTAAGTATCAAGAATGAAATCAACTTAAATATTTAATTTTCAGTTTAATTAAATGTATTGAATACAAGAATTAAATAATCAAGTATAAAATAAACTTAATTATTAATTTTAATTTAATACTATGAAAAATATTCTTAATTTAAGTTGCTCCAAAATTAATTAAAATAAATAATTAATTTTCAACTTAAAATATTTTCCTATTTGAATATTAGAAATAATAACTAGTACTACAAATAACTATCTAGAATATATATCATTAACTAAGTGTTTTGCTAAAATTAACTTAATATCAAATGAAAAATAAATTTCATATATTTTAAAAGTTAATTATGTTGCTAATTCAATTTTAATTATGTTAGACTAATATAATTAACCTAATACAATTATTTAAATAAGGCAAATGAGCCTTCACAATTGGGGTAGTTCATCTGAGGGAGGGCTGGGTTCAGTATGTCGTACCCACTGCTATTGGCCCCCTAACTCTCACACAAGGCCCAAAGGAGAGGAATTTAACCTTTAAATAAACTGTTGACCGAGGTTTTCGACAACCAATATAATAATAATAATTAAGAGAGCTATAAGGAATTAAGAAAGAGATTTTTACGTGGTTGGGGCGTTAATGAGCCTTAGTCCACGAGTCTGTGTATTTATGATAGTATTTATGTTGGAAATTATTTTACCAGGATCTTAGATCTACTCACAAGTATGTTGATTAACACCCTAAATATAAACTTCTAAAACGATTATGAAATACACACATATAAAGTATTAGAAACCTTACATTGGGTGCAGCGGAATATAATGACTCCTTCCGTTCAGATATCTAGCCCTTGATTCCTTTCTGTAGCAGAGCATTATCAATATCTGAACCTGGATCTCTTTCTCTAATTCTTTAGTGCTGAAACTCCTTCTTGTTGAATGTCTTTCTTTACAATCTTCCTCACTATGATTGAGGTATCACTTGCTGTGTGTGGGCACTACTCTAATCACTAAGTGTTTCCAAATTTTAAGGAAGAAGAGAGAGAAGAAGTGGCGGCTTCGAATAGAGAGAGAAGGCTCAGGTTTTTCTCTGAAGGAAAAAGTAGAAAGTTAAGTGTAAATTTCCTGAAGCCTTCACTATCTATTTATAGCATTCCACTAGGGTTAGGTTTGAATTATTTGGCATTAAAATAATGAAAATATCATATGAAAAACCCTATAAAAGTTGCCGGCCCTATACAGTATGGATTTGGGACTCACTTTTTGCAATTTTGCAGTTTTATCATTTTTGCATCTGATTTTCTTAAAAATGCCAATTTTCTAATTCAACCATTTAAATGCCACTTCTAACTATTTAATAATTATAAATAATTATTAAATAATATAGTCATTTATCATATTTATTAATTGAACCATACAAAGTATCATAATTAACAAATATGCCCCTAAAACTCTTTCTTTACAATTTCGCCCTTAGTGAAAAATTCACAAATAGACATAGTCTAAGTTGAGAATTATAATTGATTAATCAAAACCAATTATATGAGTCTTACAAGCAATATTATCTCAACTCGTGAGGGAACCATGGGTCTATATAACCGAGCTTCCAATAAGCAGATCATGAATTTATAACCTAAATTCACTGACTTATTAATTCTTCGTTGAATCCACGCATAGAACTTAGAATTGCACTCTCAGTATATAGAATGCTCTATATGTTCCACCATATAGACACATCATTAGTTATCCATTGTTATAATCCTAATTTGATCAATGATCCTCTATATGAATGATCTACACTGTAAAGGGATTAGATTACCGTTACTGTAAGGACCGCTTAGTTTAATTTGGAAATTAGCAGTTAATCACGTTTAATTATGAAAATTATTTATAGCTATTTAAATAATTATTTATGCTGTTATTTTTGAATTCAGAATGCATTTTTATGTCATATAGTGAAATTTCATAATTTTGTATTTTCGGTGTCCGGCAACATGGAACTGGGTGTATGGCTCAGTAGAATCAAAAATTAGTATTTTAGTATAGTGGGACGGTTTATTTAGACATTGGGAATGTCGGGATTAGTCGGGAATTTAGAGTTTTCCCAAAATACCCCTAAGTACCCTTTTATGCCTTTTAGGGTGGAAAGGGCAAAATGGTCTTTTTGCCAATTTGTATGTTTGTCTTTTAGTGAATTTTATGTTAATGAGAAATCAGATTTTTAAAGCTTATTTTGGCTGAAATGATTTAATAAAACCATCATTTTATCCCATTTTATCTTTTTTTCTAAAAAATAAGAAAATTGAAAAGATATTCATCTCTCTCTCTTCAAACACTCTCTCTCTCGTTTTTCCCTTAGAACCCAGCTAGGGTTGTGGATTTTGCAACTTCATCTAGGGATTTTTCAAGCAATTCTTTGTGGTTTTAACTCAAGGTAAGGCTCTAGCAACTCTCTTTTAGTCTCTTGCAAATTTTTGGAAGAAAATGATAGTTTGCATGCTTTGTTTTTGGTTCTTGTTGCTGCTGGATTTATGTGTGTTTTTTAGAAGTTTAATCATGTTTGAATGAGTGAAATAGAATAGGTTTTTAAAGCATGATTAATTGATTTTAAGCAAGTATGGAATTTTGGCTCAAAACTATGGTTTTCAAAGAAAATTGTTGAAATTTGTCGCTGCTGTTTTGTGATGTTTGCTGTAGTTTTCAGAGGTGATTTTATGCATGTTTAAGTAGGTTGGGATTGATTTGAATGCAAGTTAGTGTTGTTTAACCAAGTTTGAGTTTTGAACTCAAAGCTTGGAGCTTTAATGGTGGATTTTGATTTTATGCATGAAGCTTTGTTTTATCACTTGGAAAATGTTTATTAGGGTCTAATTAGCAGGTCTGGAAAGTTTGGTTGAGTTTGGAAACGTTTTGGTTGGAGAATTGATTTTTGGTGTTTTTCTGGGTAAAACCGGCTAACCGGTTTTACACTGCTTGTAAAACCGGTTACCCGGATTTTGCAGTAGGGTGAGAAATTGGTTTTTCTCAACTGATCGTTTCGTGCTAGTTTTAGGTTTTCTGGCAGTTTGTTTTCTGCTAGTTTGGGGTATTTTTGTATTAAGTTTCAGTAGGTTAAGTTTGGTTTTAAAACCTTTGTCCCGGTTGTGATTTAGCGTGTCACTTATCGGTGTTGTGATTTTTACGGTTTAGGAGCCTGTAATCCGCCGAGCTGATAGTTCCACTCAGGTTGACCGGCACACCTGAATTCAGAATCCAGGTAAGATTAGTATAACAGTATGCATATGTAGATTACATGTTTAGCGTGCATGTAGGAAGCCTGTTAGATTTCATTAGATATCTATGTTGGCTTCGAACCATCCAACTGTGTCACGTCGGTACAGGCTGGAGTATGACCAGCAGCCGGAGTATGATCGGTTCGACCGATTAGGCTGACACTGTATCACATCGGTACAGGCTGGAGTATGACCAGCAGCCGGAGTATGACCAGTACGACCGATCAGCCGATACTTAGGTTGGTGGTTCCGTACTATTTGACGTATCACGTCGGTACAGCCGGAGTATGACTAGCAGCGGAGTATGACCGGCTCGACCGATCAGCCGATACCGTAACACGTCGGTACAGCCGGAGTATGACCAGCAATGAGTATGACCGGTTCGACCGATCAGGCTGTTACTTGTCAATAGTACCGTCCCTATGAACGTTCAGAACTCAGTACCGTGTTGGACACGGCAGTTAGGGGGACTCAGTATCGTGTTGGACACGGCAGTTAGGGTTATGATCAGGGATATGGGCGTCTGATCATGACCGGGATTTATGTATGAGTATTATTATGCTTTTCTTACTGAGTCTGTCGACTCACAGTGCTATGTTCATGTGTAGGTTTGGGCAAGATCAAAGCTGTGGAACCGTGAGGACGAGCCTATGAAGATTGTACATGTCGGGGCGGTTAGGCCTGGAGCGTACGATTATCGGGACAGCGAGGCTATTTTGTAATTAGTCGCTAGGCGACAAGTATTTTGTATAATCAGTAAACTTTTGTAAATGGTTTTGTAATCGGGATCCCGAGTCTTTTGTATAAATATTTTACAAGTTTAATTAAAAAGCAAAAATTTTAATTAATCACGTTTTCCATAAACCTCGTTGATTAGCAACGAGCTGCACAATATGTTTGAAAAATCACGTAATACGCCTACGCTAGTTAGGGTGTTACAGTTACACCCTACAATGTATTTTATCCTTAAAACACTTCACTCCGTATAAATGATATTTCAGCTTATGTGAAATGAGTACTCCACAATTTATTTTTGTTTGGTCAAGCTCGAAGGAGATCATCCTTTACTTACTATTCGCCAGATAGAAGCTATAGATTCCATGTTTATGTTAGCGCTCTCACTCAATTGCACTACCGTGTTCCCAAAATGTACGTATCACCCTGACCCAGAAGTAGGCTTAACTAACAAATCAAAGAACACGAATAGCCTCTTGAGATTGAGCCTAATCATAACAGGATTAAGATCATTTTATCTAGGATCAACTAAGCGATATTGACTTGGATAGAAATTACGGTAAGTTTAATAAATCTAAGTTAAAGTTCAATATCGGTCCTTTCCGATGCATACTCCATGCATCCAACCTGAGCTTTACTTTAACCAATGCTCTGGAAAGAACATAGCATTTCTCCAAATGCAAGTAAACTCTATTGTAGATTATCATATCAGTAAAACCCTGTGTCTGATAAATCTAGGAAACTTTATTCACATAGTTATGTTTACTTTCGAAAGTGTTGACGACACAATAAACAGGATCAAGTATGTGAAAAGGGTTTCAGATGAATTCATACATTATGTACACATAATAATGAAATAAATCATGTGAACCATGCAACATTAAATGTTATTTCTGATCTATATTAATAAGTAAATCTGATTATATTGAAATGAGTTTTATTTAGGGCATAAAACCCAACAAACTCCCACTTGCACTAATATAAAACAAAAAGTGCATTTCAAATAATCTTAACACCTTGATATACAAATCAAGTGTAGTAGTAGTAAACTCTTCGTAATAGGATCTAAAAGGTTGAATTAAACACAACATTTTCTCCACCATTACTCTTCCTTAATCACAAAATCATTGATAATGTGAAATTCCTCTCTATATGTCTACTCTTTTTGGTATACTGGATTCTATACCTTTGGCAACTACTTTTCATTAATCAGGAAATAACACTAGTAGTTTAGGCAATTTGGAAAGGTGCCAAAGATGTATAGAACTTTCCTTAGACTGAATAAGTACCTTTCCTGCAACTTTAACATTCAGTCCCTTTCTGGTAGACCTAGAGACTTCAGATAGGTTTTTACACTTCTCCAAAATCACTATTCCATCCCCAGAGTAATCACCATCTTATCAAAAAGATTTTCTAGCACAAAGGCAAATCTGGAAATCTGATGTGGTGTAGTCTAAGAGTTTTAAATACACCCTTATTGACTAACATATAGTTCCTCTTCTTAATCTTAAGATTTACTTGATTGTCTTCCAATGTTCTTCTCCTGGATTAATCTGATACCTACTCATTACTCCCACTCAACAGCAGGTGTCTGGTCTAAGGCATACTAAAGCGTATCTGAGACCTCTCACTGTTGATATAAGAAATTCTTTCATGGCTTTATCTTTTCTGGAATAGTTGAGACTTTTCCTTAGATAAATAAAATCTATACCTAGAAGTCGAGAAGCTTCTATAGATTGCCATTAGAAAGAAAATGCTTCAGCATTTTACTAAATTAAGTTGCTTGCATTAGAGTAAGTAATTACCAGGTATACCATAAGCCATAGGTTTAGATAAACTCAAACCTATAAAACTAGGAACAGGAAGTTTTGTTAAGTCCATTGAATAGACTTATTAACGAAAATTTCCTTTTATGTCCTTGTAATAGAAAACTTTAGGTTATTCCATGTGAATGGATTAAACCATATTTCTATTGACTTTTCTTCTTAGTTTCTTATCTTGACAATCCGTTACTTGTTTAACTCACAATGGATTTTAATCACTAGTGTCTTCTAAGTCATAAGAAGGTGATTTCCTAGAAACTCTCCCACTACGACAAGGTACCGTGAATTATATCTAAGAAAACTAAATGCTATTGATCTCTTCGGTTGTGACAAGACAACAGAGGCAGTGGGATCATCATATGTCAAATAAGATGATAGAACACTTTTGGAATCAAGAAATAATATCTCCTTTATTTTCTACTTTATTTTCAGACTTAGTCATTTTCTTAGAAAAGTAGTATTTGTTTAAACAAACACTTTCTTATCTATTGACTATGGGATGGTCCACCCCTAATCACTTAGAATAGCTAACAAACATGCAAACCATGGTTAACAACTCTAGCTTTTCTTAAGATTTTTATTAGGTCATCAATGAATCTAGTAATGATTTACATTAAGTATACAACCATTACATCATTCTAAGATTGTATTACCATAGAAAAACTTAGGCAATGACTAGTAACTAATCATCAATATGCAAATCGAAATTTCTGAGGAGGTAAGTTTGGATATAATTCAAAAATCAATTTAATGATCTTTGAACTGCATATCTACTAACTATTTCTCCACCCCTATCAGTTGGCAAGATCTTTAACCACTTACCTTAATTGTTTTAACCATTGCTAGAAATTTATGAAATTTTTCAAACATTTCAAATTTCTTTGCATAAGGTATAATCTAGAGTGATCGTTTTAAGAATACGACGAAAAACTCATATCCACCCCTGAATGTACATCCATCTACGAATGAGATGAACAACTTTCAGTGGATATAGGCATATTAACTCTTTGCAGAGATTGATCTTGTCAAAACCACTATGAACAAGATACAAATGCCATAGATTAATAAAAATGTGGTTATGTCGTTTTGATGACTTAGGTTCAGTTACTTCAATGAGTTCATAGAATAGTGCAAGTGGATCCTGGTCACAGAATACTAAACTCATATTCCATACAGTTTGAATCCATTGATAGAAGATGGATATTAAACACTTGTGAAAGTGTAACTGTATTGTATCCTGGAATTAGAAATATAAGAAAATTTCTGTTTGGAATCTAAAATTAAAGTCAAAGACTTAAATTATACCAAATATAATGAGTAATTCTTCTTGGACCACCACTACTAATTTAAACTCTAAGTCTGATTTGCCCATACAAGTAGGAGATTTCTAAGATTGAGGATTTATATCATTGTGGAATAGAATTTCAGGATTATAATCATATGCGTCATTTATTTTCTGAAGAGAAAAAACTAAAATGACATGAAATGATATATAGACCATTCATCCAATGATATGTTATTGAGCTAATTCGCAATGAATAAGCTAAGAGGAATTAGGATAATTTCGTTTATAAATAAGAATTCAACGATACTTCGATTAACGAGAGTAAAAGTAATCTTATTTTTACAATCTTCTTGTTTCATGTTGTAAAAAAACTAGTCTAAGGTGTCATCAATTGATGAACAGCTAGATGTTGCATATACAATATTATCTTTCGAGATCTAACACTATTATGTATGTCTAATGGTGAAAATCCACTAGGCGAGAGTCAAAGCTACCATCCATTGAATAAAGTTGTTAGCTCATCTAAAACGTTAAACATTCTAGCAACCTTTTATTCGATCAAGATTGGAATTCAGCGTTGTCCCGTTTAGGCGAGAGTCAAGGCAATTCTATCTTATGAGCTTCCACCATTGTTTCATAATTTCCAAGTCAAATATGGTCGCCACCATTAGGGTGATCCATACCATATAAAACACTTACAAACTACTTATCTTTCGAGATTAAATGGTGCAAAATTGCTAATGAACATTCCTCCATTAGGGAGAATTACTCACTAAAACAAACGCGATGTAAAACGAACAATGGAGATCGAATATCTTAATAATAAAGCTCATTATTTAAAAAGGTATTTTCATTATTATTTATAATAAAATATATTCATTAAATATCGAATTTAGAATTAAAATTCTAAATTAAAATTTAATTTAATATTTATAAAATTGTACTTAGATGGTGATTAAAATAAGTTGAATTATTTCCATCTTAGTAGTAATATATTAAAATATGTAATCTTATAATTAAATAATATATATATATATAAATTATAATATAAAATTATACTTAGATGGTGATTAAAATAAGTTGAATTATTTCCAACTTAGTAGTAATTTTGATATATAAATATTAAGAAAATTATTTAAGTTGTATTAATTTAAATTAATTTGCAACTCAAAATAAATTTTCATGAGAATATATTTATTGTATTTTGAAAAAGAAAGTATAAAAACTTTATATTTTCGAAATACTTAAATAATAATTACTTAAAAAAATACTTTGAGGAAAAATATTGCCTATCTAGATTTTCCTTTGACTAATTAATTCAATTTCTAATAATATATTTTACTTCATTTATTTTAAATTAATCAATTAATGAAAAAATCATTGATTTAAGTTGGTCCAAAAATTAATTAAAATAAATAATTAATTTACAACTTAATCTATTTTTCAATAGAAATTCAAAATCATCTTGCATTATGAAATGCAATTTCGAAAATTGATTAATAAAATAAAGAAAAATTATATTTTGAAAATTATTTAAATTTAGTTGAAAAAATAAATTTCAACTAAAAATAATTTTCTATTTAATTAAGTGTCATGAAAAAAAAATATTTAAGTATCATGATGAAAATCAACTTAGATATTTAATTTTCAATTTAATTAAATGTATTAAATTCAAGAAATAAATAATTAAGTGTAGAGAAGGCTTAATTATTAATCTCTAGTTTAATACTAGGAAAAAATATATTTAAAATAAATTGTACCAAAATTAATTATTTAAATAATTAGTTTCACAATGTATAATATTTTCCTATTTAATATTAGAAATAATAAGTAGTCTAGAAATAACTATCTAGAAAATATCTTATTTGACTAAGTATCTTTTCCACACAATTTGAAAAAAATATCCAATTTAAGTTGTATTAGAAAAAATCTAGAACTTAAATATTTTTCAAATTTAAATTTAATAAAATATCAAAAATTAATGTAACCACTTAATTTGAAAATATTCCATTTTAAGTTTAAAAAATATCTTAAGAATCTTAATAACCAATTCCTAAAATTCCTCAACTTAATTTTGAAATTTTAAATCCAAAAGATATTCAGATTTAAGCTGATTAGTTATAGATAACTAAATATCAACTTAAATAGGAATATTTAATGAAAAATTTAAATTAAGCTTCAGAAAGAATCCAGATGGTTATAATTCTTTATTTAATTAAATACAAGAAAATACATATAGTTTAGCTTAGAATAAAAAATTCTTTAAACTATGGTATTCTTAAATTAATTTCAAAATAAATGAAATTAATTATGTTGCTAACCTAGTACAGTTATTCAAATCAGGCAAATGGGACTTCACAATTGGGGTGGTTCATGTGAGGGGGTGCTGGGTTCAGTATGTCGTACCCACTTCTATGGCTCCCAACTCTCACACAAGGCCCAAAAGAGAGGAATTTAACCTTCAAATGAACAACTGTTATTAATTGAATAGGCCCAAAACTAAATGGGCCTAAATAAAATCTATCAAAAACTATGATATTTTATTTAGCAACAACAACCTATATGCATCTATAATAAAATTAAATATATAGGCTCACATAGGCACACATTTGGATGGATCCTATCATGTTGCTAGGTCATACACAGATGAACGAAGATTGTAAAATTTACCTGTTACAAATTATTTACTTGACCCAGGGAGCCATGAGTTAAAATCAGATCATTGGATCTATCAACAAGTTAACCATGGCTATTTGCAATCAAGCAATAATAGGTTTTAAAAACATACAAACAAGCTAAAACACATACTCCTGCAACAAGGTTAGCTAGATAGTTGGATGTAGGATTTATTTAATTTTAAATAAATAATTTCGAAAAATTAATTAAATAAATAAAAAAAAATTATCTTCCAAAAATAATAAAATAAAATAAAATTTAAATATTTTCGAAATTAATAAAATAATATTTAAAATTAAACCTACAATTTTGAAAAAATTAGGTTTCAACCAACCAAAATATCATTTCAAAATTTGCTATCTACTTTTAAAAATTTAATGTTATTTTATAAATTAAATATTCAATAAAAAATAAAAAAGATAAATAAATATCTTTTTCAGAATTTATGATTTAATTTAAATAAATAAAATAAGAAAATTTTAAAAGTTAGCAAAATATCTTACTTTTATTTAAAATTACATGATTATAGTTATCTTATTTTAAATTTAAATAAGGTCAAATTATTTAAAAAAAAAATATTTAATTTAAAAATTTAATATTTGACCTTAAATTGAAAAATAAGATAAGATACAATCAAATTTAAAAATAAGATAGATAATTAAGCAAAAAAGATAGATATTTACTATTTTCAAATTCAAATTACACTAATATCATGAATTAAATTAAAAAAAATATTTAATTTAATTATGATATTTAGAATTGAATTAGGAATAGTAAATGTATAAATACAAAACTACACAAAAAATCGGAAGTTAAATCCATGAAATAGCATGAAAAATCGAAGAAAAACGAAAAAATGTGAGCTGTACGGACAGTTTGCGCGCGCGTGGGGCAGTGACACCATCCCGATATTTTTCGAAACTTAAAAAAATCATAACTAATTCAAATTAAATCGAATTTGAGTTCTGTAAAAAAGTAAATTGCTTAATTTTTTACATACTATCTAATAAAAATAAATCCAGAAACAGAATTTCAATTATTTTTCACGAAAATTCACAAACATCAATCAATCATCAAATAACACTCAAAACAACATGATACCATCCAAAACACAAACAAATCGTTTTAAGTCCAAATTTCTTGCAAGCAAATCAATTACCATGGCCCTGATACCAGTTGTTGGAAATTATTTTACCAGGATCTTAGATCTACTCACAAGTATGTTGATTAACACCCTAAATATGGACTTCTAAAACGATTATGAAATAAACACATATAAAGTATTAGAAACTTTACATTGGGTGCAGCGGAATATAATGACTCCTTCCGTTCAGATTTCTAGCCCTTGATTCTTTTCTGTAGCAGAGCATTATCAATATCTGAACCTGGATCTCTTTCTCTAATTCTTTAGTGTTGAAACTCCTTCTTGTTGAATGTCTTTCTTCACGATCTTCCTCACTATGATTGAGGTATCACTTGCTGTATGTGGGCACTACTCTAATCACTAAGTGTTTCGAAATTTCAAGGAAGAAGAGAGAGAAGAAGTGGCGGCTTGGAATAGAGAGAGAAGGCTCAGGTTTTTCTCAGAAGGAAAAAGTAGAAAGTTAAGTGTAAATTTCCTTAAGCATTCACTATCTATTTATAGCATTCCACTAGGGTTAGGTTTAAATTATTTGACATTAAAATAATAAGGTATCCCGCTGAAGGGAACCAAAACAAAAACCCTACCTCTACTCCTGGGCGAAAGAAAAAGGCACAGGATCCGCGAAAGGTCCGGTCAGATTTCCCTAAAGGGAAAGGTCCACAGAGGTGCAAGCTCCAAAAAGGGAGTCTTGGCCCTCAGGATCGAGAGGACCGAAAAAGCGTTTCCGTGCACCAAGAGCCCGGAGGTAGAGGAAGAAGAGGACAGAGATGTCCTCCCATTGATTTGAGAAATCAAATCAATGGGAATCAAGGTGACCTCCGGGATCACCTTGACCAAAAAAGATACGGGCCCGCGGTCTCCACGGGTACGTTGAACGAAGGAATTATGGCAGAACTCGCCATACTTCGAAAAGACATTGCCCGAGTCTCCCGAAGACAAAAAGGGGATGACTCCGACTCAGATTGTGAGGACCGGGAGCCATGTGCTAAGCACATCCTGGAGGCCGAGCTCCCCAAGAACTTTAAGATGCCCGAAATGGCAGCTTATGACGGTCATGAGAGTCAGCAATGATGTAAAATGTTTGTGCTTCCCGCTTACTTTAAGTGGGTCTGCGGAGGAATGGTTCAAGAAGCTGGAACCAGGATCGATGGGCTGTTGGAACAAGTTACAGACCAAATTCCGGAGACAGTTCATCGCTGCAAGAAAGTTCAATCTAGAGGGCAGTGCCTTGACTAACATCAAGCAACTGCCCACCGAGACCTTGAAAAACTATATAAAGAGGTTCCGAGAAGAGGACTCAAAGACCAAGAAAGTTGATGACGGACAACAGCTTGCGCTTCTCCAAGCAGGCATCCGTACAGGAACTCCCTTCTGGAACGAACTACAACAAGAGGGGGCTGCTAGCCTTCAAGACTTCCAGAAGAGAGTCCAAAAATATATCAACCTTGAAGAGGCCCAGATAGTGGCCTATGGAGGATACTATCCCACCGGGATAGCAGGGTACATTCCGGGAGCACCGCCCTCGGGTGCTGTCCCGACCGCGGCTCCACCAATAAGTGGCATACAGTTCTCTGCCACCCCCGAGTATAGTCAGGGCCAAGCCTTGGCACCCGCATCATCTCATTTTGGAAATCCCTCGGGGATAAATGGACAAGCTACCTCGCACTCTGCTCCAACCGCTAGCCTGGCAGGCCCTTCCTAGGGCTCGAGGAGTAAGAGATCCTCCAAAGGCAGCACCCGGACGGGGGAGAAGCGCCAGAAAAGGGGGTACACTCCCCAGTACACCCAGTACACGGAGCTGACGAACTCCCAAGAGCGTGTGTACTTTGCCACTAGGCAAAATACGCACTACCGGAGACCGCATCCTTTGTACAAAGATAGCTCCCGAAGGGATCCAAGCAAAAGATGCGAGTACCACAACGACATTGGTCATAGCACCAACGAATGCAAAAATCTCAAAGACGAGATTGAAAAAATCTAATCCGATTGGGCCACCTCTATGAGTGGATCAAGAATAGGCTGCCTCACCTCAATCCGGGCCAGGCGACAGGGGTTGTGCCTCAGGGAACACCAGGGGGTGCAGCAGGAGTATTGGCTCCAGTTGCTCCCGCGGGCGATGCCCAGCACATCCCCGGTCTACCGCCCAAACCCAACGGGAGGGTAGCCATGATCTCCGGAGGTCCCCATATTGGAGGAACTACCCGCAAGGAGCTAAAGCGGTACGCGGGGGCCGTGAAGCACAATGGGGTTTGGGAGGTTACTCAACTCCCAGCTCAGAGGCCCTGGCTGATGGACCAACCCATCACATTCACGGAAGAAGATGCCAAGATGGTGCGCTTCCCTCACCATGATCCGCTGGTTATCGAGACCCCCATCGCTAATAAGGTGGTGGCCAGAGTCTTGATCGACAACGGAAGCTCCGTGAATCTACTCTTCAAGGAGGCCTTCACTGCAATAGGCCTGACGGACTGAGACCTCTCACCTAGTAGCTCCCAGCTCACAGGGTTTAATGGAACGACGCTTATCCCAATGGGAAAAGTGAGACTTCCAGTCACCTTGTGTCCGGACACCCCCCAGAGCACATTCAAGTACTGCACTTTTGTGGTGGTGGACTGTCCGACCGCTTACAACGCAATCTTCGGCCGACCGGCCTTGGTAGATTTTGGCGCAGTCATGTCCATCCGGCACCTGTGCCTAAAGTTCCCTACGTAGGAAGCTGGAATCGGGACGGTGAGAGGAAACCAGGGGGAAGCAAGGCAATGTTATAATGTTGCAACCCACCTGCCTGTGCTGATGGTCCGGGAAACCATTGAGCCAGAAATGGTTGAAGAAGATGAGTTGGATCCCCGGGTGGGGTCCGAAAAAATTGTGGAACCAATGGAGGATGTCGAGGAAATATCAGTGTGCGACCTCGACTCCACCAAAGTACTCCGGCTGGGAAAGAGCCTAGATCCGGAGGAAAAAGAAAAAATAATAAAAACACTGAAGGGCGCCATCGACATTTTTCGCATGGCGCCAAGAGGACATGACTGGCATAAGTCCCCACGTCATCACCCACGTCCTCAACGTCAATCCGGACATGCCACCGGTCCAACAAAAGCGATGCCTCTCGACTCGGTGAAAGCCGAGGCTCTAGAGAAAGAGGTGGATAAGCTTCTGACCAACGACATGATCCGCGACGTATACTATCCGGAATGGCTAGCCAACCCGGTCCTGTGCCCAAGCCGAACGGAACTTGGCGAGTTTGTATAAATTTCACTGATCTAAACAAAGTTTGTCCGAAGGACTGCTTCCCGCTACCCAGGATCGACCAAATGGTAGACGCCACTTCTGGATTCAAACTACTATCCTTCATGGACGCCTATGCCGGGTATAACCAAATAAAGATGCACACGGCAGACCAAGAATGCACTAGCTTCAGGACCGATAAGGGGGTATACTGCTACCTAGTCATGCCTTTCGGACTGAAGAACGCCGGAGCGACTTACCAAAGAATGGTCAACCGTATGTTCAAAGGCCTCTTGGGACGAAACATGGAGGTATATGTAGATGATATGCTCATCAAGTCCAAAGCATGCAATAGCCATGCAGACGACTTAGATGAGTGTTTTGAAGTAGTCCGGAGATACGGTATGAAGCTCAACCCAAAGAAATGTACCTTTGGGGTCGAGTCAGGGAAGTTCCTGGGCTACATCGTCAGCCAAAGGGGGATTGAGGAAAACCCAGAGAAAATCCAAGCTCTCCTGAGCATGCCATCCCCCAAGAAGCATAAAGATGTGCAGAGCCTAACTGGAAAGGTTGCTTCCCTGAGCCGTTTTATCTCACGGTCTACAGACAAGTGCATCCCCTTCTTCAACATACTGAAGAAGTGTCAAAAGTTTGAGTGGTCGGACGAGTGCGAGGAGGCATTCAAGAAGCTGAAAGAACATATGGCCAAGCCTCCTATCCTGTCAAAACTTGTTCTCGGAGAGGACCTATTTCTATATTTGGCTGTCTCCGAGCATGCGGTCAGCGCTGCCGTAGTCTGGGAAGAAGAGAAAACTCAACATCCCGTGCACTATGTTAGCAAGCACATGATAGGAGCAGAAACTAGGTACCCCATCATCGAGAAGCTGGTTTTTTGCCTCCTGATGGCCTCAAGAAAATTAAGGCCATACTTCCAAGCACATCCGATCAGGGTACTAACCAACCACCCACTCCGGCAAGTCCTCCAAAAACCTGAAGCATCTGGAAGGCTCCTCAAGTGGGCAATGGAGTTAAGTCAGTTCGACTGACACTACGTTCCCCGAATCTCCATAAAAGGCCAAGCCTTGGCAAACTTCATTACCGAATGCAATGAAGCCGAGGCAACCGCAAATGAGCCGACACCATCGATCCCCACATGGAGAGTGTTTGTGGACGGCGCCTCCAATGAAAATGGATCCGGAGCAGGAGTGGAAATGATATCCCCGACCGGACTGCGACTCCAGGCAGCCCTACGGTTCAACTTCTCGGCTTCAAATAATGAGGCCGAATACGAGGCCTTGATAGCAGGGCTGAAATTAGCAAAAGCCGTAGGGGCCAAAAGAGTGGAAGTCTACAGTGATTCCCAGCTGGTCGTAAATCAGATATCGGGAGAATACCAAACACACGGCGAGCGGATGGCCGCATATGTAACAATAGTCCGGGAGCTGCTCCACGAGTTCACAGACTACAAAGTAGAAAGAATCCCCTGGGAAAGGAACGCTCACGCGGACTGTCTGGCTAAGTTAGCTTCAGATAGTGAAATCGAAGGGCTGGGGGTAGTACCAGTGGAACGCTTGGCAGAGCCAAGCATCAAAGTAAAAGAGGCCACAATAACGGTTGGGCAAGAACCCAGCTGGATGGCCCCCATCATAGAATACATAACAAAAGGTGAGTTGCCCCAAGAAAGGGCACTGTCTCGAAAGATTCAGTATCAGGCTCATCGTTATGTAATGATGGATCAAATTCTCTACCGAAGAGGACTCAGCATGCCTTATCTAAGGTGAGTATCGGACCCTGAAGCTAGAAAAATTATGCTAGAGGTCAACGAAGGGTTCTGTGGAGATCATACAGGAGGACCCAGTCTCTCAAAGAAAATATTGAGACAGGGATACTTCTGGCCAACAATGAAAAAAGATTGTATAGACTACGTCCAAAAATGTGATTCGTGCCAAAGGTTCGCGAACATACCGAGAGCTCCTCCCAATGAAATTACCCTGATGATTAGTCCCTGGCCCTTCACGGTTTGGGGAATAGATCTTATTGTGTCCCTGCCAACAGGAAAGGGAGGAGTAAAGTATGCAATAGTAGCAGTAGACTACTTCACCAAATGGACGGAGGCTGAGCCCATGAAGACTATAACTGCTAAAAAAGCACTAGACTTTGTTATCAAAAACATAATGTGTCAATATGGCCTGCCTCACAAAATAGTCTCTGACAATGGAAAGCAATTTGATTGCGAAGAATTTACTGACTTCTGCAAGCAACACGGAGTAGTGAAAAGCTTCTCCGCAGTGGCAAGACCGAAAACAAACGGTCAAGCAAAAGCAGTCAATAAAATCCTAAAGGTCACCCTGAAGAAAAAGTTGCTGGCCTGCAAAAACAACTGGGTCGAAGAGTTGCCAAGAGTGTTATGGGCCTACCGGACGACCCGTAGAACCACGACCGACCACTCGCCTTTTTCAATGGCGTACGGTTGCGAAGCGATGGTCCTGGTAGAAACGTTATTCCCGTCCCACAGGAGAACGACTTACGATCCAGCCACTAATCAGGCTTTGCTTCAAGAAGCTCTGGATCACGTTGAAGAACTCCGGGACGAGTCTCAAATACGGATGGCAGCTTATCAAAAGAAGGTGACCAAATATTTTAACTCCAAAGTTAAAAATAGAAAGTTTGCTATTGGGGATATGGTCTTAAGAAGAGTCTTCCCAGCGACCCAAGAACCCGGAGTGGGGGTACTTGGACCAAATTGGGAAGGACCATATGAAATCGAGGACAAAATCGGTTCAGGCACTTACAAGCTAAAAAGGATGGACGGAACCATTGTGCCAAGGGCCTGGAACGCCGATCACCTCAGAAAATATTACCAATAGCCAAAAATGTAACTTAGATTTTGTTTAAAGAGTTTGTACCGTCTAAATGTATACAGCCTCCGCATGTTAAATAAAACTGAGTGCCTTAAAAACAATGTTTCTATGCCACTCAGGGGGGTACTAAGGTATACCACACAGACAGACAAAAAACAAACTAAGTAAAATATCCTGACCCAAAGGGCAGGTCAAAATATCCTGACACAAAGGGCAGGTCAAAATATCCTGACCCAAAGGGCAGGTCAAAATATCCTGACCCAAAGGGCACGTCAAAATATCCCGACCCAAAGGGCAGGTCAAAAAAGAGTATGTACAAAAAAGAAAAACGAAAAAGCACATGTATAAACATCCTAACCCAAAGGACAGGTCCAAAAGAAAGATATGTGCATCGAAAAAGATCATATATAAATATATAAAAATCCTAGCCCTAAGGGCAGGTCAAAATATATACAACTGGCCCGGGGACAGGCCTTAAATATTGTCTCCCCTTTAAATAAAAAAGAAATAGCTATGTAAATAAAAATTGTCTTAAGTACAAGATAATTAGCTATAAATAAAAAAAAAAAAAAGAAGAGAAGAAAAAGAGTGAAATCCTGGTTGTAATGGGTTGAACTCAAAGCAGCCTAATCAATGCGAGGAGGAAGGCAAGGACCAATGCGCGCCTCCATCATGGCATCAAGCTTTTTCTTCTTCTCCCGGAACTTTGCAATCATCTCCTCGGGTTTGGGGTAGAAGGTAAGCTTGATATTCTGGTCATTTGTAGACCAGGCCATGTAGACGCCATCGTCGAAACGCTTGACGCACCGGCTGCAGGAGACGGGAGAAAGGAGCTCATCTCTTTTTGCCTTCTTCAAGGCTTGGTCTTTGAAGTCCTTGAGCTCCTTCAGCTCCACGGCCAGGTTGGCCTTGGACTCCAGGTTTGCCTGGTGAATTTCCTCTAAGGACTTCACTTTGGCAACCATTTCATCCAAGGCTTCCCTAGCCTCCCGAAGCTCACGTCTGGCCTTAGCAGCAGCTTCGACCTCCGCCCTCAGCTCCTCTTGGTGCCTGGCCTCCAGCCTATCTCTCCGAAGGGCCTCCTCCCGGATCATTGCCTCCGCTTGCGCCTCCCTCCGCTTGGCCTCTTCCTCACTGGCCTTGGCAAGGGCCTCCCGGCGCTCAGCATCCTCCTGATAAAGCCGCCTTTCAGCAGTCAGGTCCTGAAGGATCTTCTTAACTTCGTCCATGCCCTTAAAGTCGGACAGGACGAAGCCATGATTAATTATGTTCTTGGAAAGGCGGCCGGCCTCAGCAGGAAGCTGGGAAAGGATACAAGTACGAGTAAGAATCTCTAAGGGAAAAAAATAAAGAGAAGTAAACTACAAAATACTTACCACGGTGAGGGAGTGGCTGAGATCCTAGACTTGGAAGATGGAGTTCAAGGATGCACAAGCAGCGAACCGCCTGGGTGCACACCGAGTAAGCTGGGACGGAAACTCGCCGGTCATCTCCGCGGTGAAGGGAGCTAGTGTGGGCCCGAGGAAACGACCGAACCAATCCGACAAGGGATCCAAATTTAGATCCCACGGATTCTGGTAGTTCGGGTCGTTGAGAGTATTTTGCATCTCAACCCGCAGAACTCTCTTCAGAGCCTCCACGTCAGCATACCCCCGGGAGTATTCATCCATGGCGTAGTTGTGTTTAGCTATCCGGAGCTCCTGTCTCGCCTCATCTCCAGGAACTGGAGTCAGCACAATGTTGGGAGGGGCCGTGTGTTCCTCCATCTCGGGAGAGATCCCGCCGTCAAGACCATGGGCCGGAGTATCAACTCTCCGTTGCCGTTTGGGCTCTTCCTGGGCAACCATCTTGCCCTTGCGCTTGCGAATCAGAGCAACTTCTTGCTCTTCTTCACTTTCTTCAACTTCCTCAAGAAGAGCCCGTTGCTCTTCACCTTCTTCAACTTCCTCAGAAAAGCCCCATTGCTTTTCTTGACCTTCTCCCGAAAGCACCTCCTCCTCATCCACTAAGTCAATAGTGTCTGGAGGGGCTCTGGAAGAAGCTTTCAAAGGGGTGGCCATCTGGGAGGAAGTTAAAGGAGGGGGAGCATCAGGAGTGTGAGCTCCGACAAGTTCGGCCAGAATGGCATCTATGGATGAAATATAAGCCGAAGGGTCTAAGGGAACGGGCTCCGGAGGACCAGAACCCATCCAGGACCGACCTAGGAAATCTCCTAAGTTGGAAAAATAAAATTCCTTCATATGGTCTCCCCACCGGGTCGAAGGCATCCTAAACCTATGAAGACGCTCATCGAACCCTACAGGCCTAAGAGTGGCATATTCGCCAACAGAAGGGACGTAATGTACTGCTAAAGGAGACTTACTGGAGCCGGAAGTGCTGGCGCCAAGAGCCCCAGTGTTCGGCTCCTGAGCCGAAGGCTTTGGCCTGGAAGCCCTTCTCTCAGCTGAGTCCCCAATGCGAAGGGGCTTCCCAGCGATCGCCTGGCTTCTCCTCTCGACTGGGCTCCCCACGCGAAGTGGCCTCCCGGAAGCTGCTTGAGCCTTGGAGTAAGCTTTCTCCTGAGCCTTCCGGTAGAGATACTCCTGGTACTTCTTCTCGGCGGTGGCAATGATTTCGTCCCGGAAGATCTTCTCCGCGGCAGGCACCCTCACATTTGCACAGATAACCCTGGAGAGGTTAGAGTCCTCCACTGATTGGTGCGGCAGGATGAGCTTGGCCTTCCGGCAATTCTCCGTCGTGACCAGGCCCCCGACGTCAAGTTCCGCCCGGTCATAAGTTGCAAAGACCTGGGCCCTCCGGAGAAAGACCTGAGTATGCGCGGTCCGCTCATAGGGAGGAATCCTGACCCACTCCATGAGAAGCTCCGGGTGCTCCATTGCTCGGAACCCGGAGGAGAAGAAGAAACGATGGCGGTACTCCTTAACATGAGTTTGCCTACTATAAGGGACCACCCCATCATTGGCAGGGTGGGCCCGGAATCCATAAAAACCGTCTTTAAATTTGTCCCCCTTCTTGGGGACAGAAACAAGTTCATAAAAATACAATATCTCTGCCGGACTGGGAGAGCCCCATCCCCGGGCGGAGTAAAAAATAAATAAGCCTGAGAGCAGGCGGTATGCTTGAGGAATCAGTTGGTATAGCTCAAGGCCGACAAAAACAAAAAAATTAACAAAGTAATCTTGGAGAGGAAGCATGGCCCCGGCCATCAGGTGAGATTGGCTCCAAGCCCCGAAGCCACCATAGTTATGGTTGGGCGTCTCCGCGTCACGAGGCGGCCGGTGGTACGTCCCGGATGTGGAAGGCTTGATTCCAGCAACCTCCACGATGTTCTCCAACTGATGGGGGCATGTTAGGGTGGAGTGAAGCTCTGCCGCCTCCCATCCGGTGGCCCGAGACTTATACCCCTCCTGGGCAACGGGACCCAGGGAGACGTCTTCGAGGGTAGCCAGGCGCTTACCGCTCTTCTTGGACGACTTTGAACCAGATGCAGACATGTTTTGATTCTGAAAAAAAGAGTTAAGATTCGAGCAGTTAGGCCCCATACCAAACCCTAAACCAAGAAAAAGGGAATGGGGGTCCCTTAACCGTTAGAAAGAGGCCCCCTCCGGACATCTGTCAAACAGGAAACCCTAGAAGGATTTCCTGGACAAAAGTCGGGTGCAATAAACTCGCAGAAGACGACATTGCGCATAAAAGAAAAAGAAAGGGCAGAAAATCGAGAAAAAGCAGTCTCCTCTATGCCCTGACGACCAGTATACGAAGAACGTACGGTCCTTTGCAAAATATAATAACAAATACGTGACAAGAGTAGTCCTAACACCAGAAGTGGTCAATCTAGACCTAATACGTGAAAAATCTAAAAGAGTGCATTCCCAGAAACTTCAAACACCAAACCCAGAAAAAACGAACAGATAAGTAAAGCATGCCATGTACATTAACAATAAAGCAAGGGGTGCAGAAAACTTACAGTGAAGTGTTGAGACTGGGGGTTCTGCTGTAGATCAAACAAAGATAAGAGGGATTGACAGTTGTGAACGAAGGAGGACTGGGAAATTTGCAGAGTGTTCGAAGGTATTCTCTTGGTTTGAGGAGTTTTTCTCTATAAGGAAACTTGAGCAAAGTTCGCAAGAAATGGGAAGTAATCGAAATGAAGGAAAGGTGGTGGCTATTATAGGCAAACATGCATGAGGAACAGGCACTATCACCTACCAATCGAATGGTTAGGGAAACGCACAATTCGAGTTCCCAAAGATCAACGGATCGGGTTAATTTGTAATTAAGGCGGTGGAAACGTTTCAGTATCCGTCTGACACCATTAATGCGCCGTATCAATCAATGGGAGTGAAACGAATCGACCTCTGCAAAAAGTGAATCGCTGCATTAAAAGCCATCATTGAATGCACCCTCACGCACCCAGAGCTCGTGCCAGGAAATCGAGGAGTCGACCGGAGGCACTTGAACAAGCCTTGCTTTATTTTTCAAATAAACAAGGTTTGGGGGGTAAATGTTGCCCCTGATTTTGCCCAATATACGAGGACCAACCGGACGAGGACACGTGGATCAAACATCTTAGCATTCGAACTATTTGCTAAGTGTTTATGTAATAAGGCAGCATCCGAGACATGCCTCCCGGAGAAGACATAGGGAGCCCCATGCGCTCCCGAAAGCCCAAGTAATGCTAAGGCATCTCCGCGAGGTGTCAGGCTTCCCCTGAGCAATCAAGTCGCATTTAATGCTGCATGGGAGGAAGCGTGTTGGGACTGCTACACGCAATAAAGTCTGACAGCACAACCCCCAATCTGCAGCTACAAAGTAATGATCATTTAAGTCTATCGACGGCTACACTGTGAAGAGTCACATCAGTCAAAAGATAATAAGGACATTCCACATAAAAGCCCTACAGCACCTAGGGATTTGACCATGCATTACCCATGGTATATTCATTGGGAATGCCCAACTTTATGGATACTTACAGATACACTTGTACAAAAGTTCTGGGGATCACCCCACCAAAAACACTACAAATACCCCCTCAAAGCTCATTAAATGGGGTCGAGAATCTTGGGCTGCATAAGAGCAAGAAGAGTAAATACTCACCAAGAACATTCTCTGTATTTATAAGAGTGAAACATTCACCAAATATATTCTCTGTATTAAATACATCCATAAATAAGATAGACTCGTGGACTAAGGCTCATTAACGCCCCAACCACGTAAAAATCCTTCTCTAATTTTCTTACAGCTCTATAATCATATAATATTTTATTGGTTGCCGAAAACCTCGGTCAACAATAACCATCTTGATTCTTTCTGAAGCTTAATTTAATTTTTTCATTAAATATTCCTATTTAAGTTGATATTTTGTTATCTCTAACTAATCAACTTAAATCTGAACATCTTTTGGATTTAAAATTTAAAAAATTAAGTTGAGGAATTTTAGGTATTGGTTATTAAGATTCTTTAGATATTTTTTTAAGTTAATATCTTTTCGAATATTAACTTAAAATGAAATATTTTCAAATTAAGTGGTTACAACTTAATTTTTGATATTTAATTAAATTTAAATTTGAAAATATTTAAGTTCTAGATTTTTTCTAATACAACTTAAATTAGATATTTTTTCAAATTTTGTGGAAAAGATACTTAGTCCAATAAGATATTTTCTAGATAGTTATTTCTAATATTAAATAGGAAAATATTATGCATTGTGAAATTAATTATTTATATAATTAATTTCGGTACAATTTATTTTAAGTATATTTTTCCTAGTATTAAACTAGAGATTAATAATTAAGCCTTCTCTACACTTAATTATTTATTTCTTGAATTTAATACATTTAATTAGTTTGAAAATTAAGTATCTAAGTTGATTTTCATCATGATAGTTAAATATTTCTTTTTCACGACACTTAATTAAATAGAAAATTATTTTTAGTTGAAATTTATTTTTTCAACCAAATTCAAATAATTTTCAAAATATATTTTTTCTTTATTTTATTAATCAAATTTCGAAATTACATTTCTTAAATGCTGGAATTTCGAATTTTATTTGAAAAATAGATTAAAGTTGTAAATTATTTATTTTAATTTTGGATCAACTTAAATCAATGATTTTTTCATTTATTGATTAATTTAAAATAAATTGAATTAAAGTATTTTATTAGAAATTGAATTAATTAGTCAAATGAAAATCTAGATAGTTATTATCTATTTTTGCTTGAAGTATTTTTCTAGTGTATTTAATTAAATAGAAAATTAATATTTAAGTTGATTTTTATCATCATACTTAAATATTTGAAATTTTTCTTATATATTTAATTAAATAGGAAAATTATATTTTTTGTTGTAAATTAATTTTATTAATTAATTTTGGGCCAACATTAAATAAGAATAATTTTTCCTGGATTTATTTTTTATTTTAACATGCATTTTTGAAAATTGTATCCTTAAATACTTTAATTTTTCGAAATGCAATATATATTTATAGAAAATTAAATTTGAGTTGTAAATTAATTTAAATTAATTTTGTAACAACTTAAATTGGATATTTTTCTAAATATTTATTGGAAATTATTACTAAGATGGAAGTAATTCATGTTATTTTCATATCCATCTAAGTAAAATTTATAAATCTTAAATTAAAATTTTTATTTAGATTTTTTCATTCTACATTGGAAATTTTAATTAAATAAATATATATTTAAAATAAATAGATTAAATAATGAGAATCAAAGAAAATACAACTCTCTTTAAATAATGAGCTTTATTATTAAGATATTCGATCTCCATTGTTGGTTTTACATCGCGTTTGTTTTAGTGAGTAATCCTCCCTAATGGAGGAACGTTCATTAGCAATTTCGCATCGTTTAATCTCGAAAGATAAGTAGTTTGTAAGTGTTTTATATGGTATGGATCACCCTAATGGTGGCGACCATATTTGACTTGCAAATTGTGAAACAATGGTGGAAGCTCATAAGATAGAATTGCCTTGACTCTCGCCTAAACGGGACAACGCTGAATTCCAATCTTGATCGAATAAAAGGTTGCTAGAATGTTTAACATTTTAGATGAGCTGACAACTCTATTCAATGGATGGTAGCTTTGACTCTCGCCTAAACGGGACACTGATATCAGTTTGTTTAAAACCTTGGAAATTATTTAGGATTGTATATTTTAGTATTTTCACTTGTCATTCCTACTTGCTATATGTTTAATAATTTTTGAATTATGTATGAATTTATATTGAACCATGTTATTTTCTGTTATTAAGTTGTAGTTTAATTTCGAATCTTCATTGTTGGTCTAACTTGGTTTGTTTATCTAATGAGATAAATCCCTAATGGATTTTCACCATTAGATATACATAATAGTGTTAGATCTCGAAAGATAAATATTGTATATGCGAGATCTAGCTGTTCATCAATTAATGACACCTTAGACTAGTATTTTTACGATATGAAACAAGAAGTTTATATAAATAAGATTACTTTGACTTTCGCTAATCGAAGCATCGTTGGATTCTTATTTAAACAACGAAATTATCCTAATTCCTCTTAGCTTATTCTTTTCGAATTAGCTCAATAACATATCATTGGATGAATGGTCTATATATCATATCATATCATGTCATTCTATATTTTCTCTTTAGAAATTAAATGACGCATATGATTATAATCCCAAAATTCTATTCCCAATTGATATAAATCCTCAATCTTAGAAATCTCCTACTTGTATGGGCAAATCTGACTTAGAGTTAAATTAGTAGTGGTGGTCCACGAAAGAATTACTCATTATATTTGGTATAAATTTAAGTCTTTGACTTTAATTTTAGATTCCAAACAGAAATTTTCTTATATTTCTATTTCCAGAATACAATACAGTTACACTTTCACAAGTGTTTAATAACCATTTTCTATCATTGGTTTCATACTGTATGAAATATGAGTTTAGTATTCTGTGACCAGGATCCACTTGCACTATTCTAAGAACTCGTTGATGTAGCTAAACCTAAGTCATCAAAAGACACAACCATATTTTTATTAATCTATGGCATTTGTATCTTGTTCATAGTGGATTTGACAAGATCAATCTCTGCAAAGAGTTAATATGCCTATATCCACTGAAAGTAGTTCATCTCATTCGCAGATGGATGTACATTCAAGGGTGGATATGAGTTTTTTCGTTGTAATCTTAAACGATAACTCTAGATTATACCTTATGCAAAGAAATTTGAAATGTTTAAAAATTTCAGTAATTTCTAGCAATGGTTAAAACCATTAAGGTAAGTGGTTAAAGATCTTGCGAACTGATAGGGGTAGAGAAATAGTTAGTAGATATGCAGTTCAAAGATCATTAAATTGATTTTTGAATTATATCCAAACTTACCTCCCTAGAAATTTCGAGTTGCATATTGATGATTAGTTACTAGTCGTTGCCTAATTCCTTCTATGGTAATACAATTTCAGAATGATGTAATGGTTGAGTACTTAATGTAAATCATTACTAGATTCATGGACGACCTAATCAAAATCTTAAGAAAAGCTAGAACTGTAAACCATGGTTTGTTAGCTATTCTACGTGATTAGGGGTGGACCATCCCATTGTCATTAGATAAGAAAGTGTTTGTTTAAACAAATACTACTTTTCTAAGATAATGACTAAGTCTGAAAATAAAGTAGCAAATAAAGGAGATATTTTTCTTGATTCCAAAAGAGTTCTATCATCTTATTTGACATATGATGATCCCACTGCCTCTGTTGTCTTGTCACAACCGAAGAGATCAATACCATTTAGTATTCTTAGACATAATTCACGGTACCTTGTCGTAGTGAGAAAGTTTCTAGGAACTCACCTTCTCATGACTTGGGAGATACTAGTGATTAAAATCCATTGTGAGTTTAAACAAGTAATGGATTGTCAAGATAAGGAACTAAGAAAAAAAGCCAATAGAACTATGGTTTAATCCATTCACATGGAGTAACCTAAAGTTTTCTATTAAAAGGACATAAAAGGAAATTTCGTGTATGTCTATTCAATGGACTTAACAAGACTTCCTGTTCCTAGTATTATAGGTTTGAGTTTATCTAAACCTATGGCTTATGGTATACCTGGTAATTACTTACTCTAATGCAAGCAACTTACTTTAGTAAGATGCTGAAGCATTTTCTTTCTAATGGCAATCTATAGAAGCTTCACAACTTCTTAGGCATAGATTTTATTTATCTAAGGAAAAGTCTCAACTATTCCAGAAAAGATAAAGCCATGAAAGAATTTCTTAAATCAACAGTGAGAGGTCTCAGATATGCTTTAGTATGCCTTAGACCAGACACCTGCTATTGAGTGGGAGTAATGAGTAGGTATCAGATTAATCCAGGAGAAGAACATTGGAAGACAATCAAGTAAATCTTAAGATAAAGAAGAGGAACTATATGTTAGTCAATAAGGGTGTGTTTAAAACTCTTAGACTACACCACATCAGATTTCGAAATTTGCCTTTGTGCTAGAAAATCTTTCTGATAAGATGGTGATTACTCTGGGGGTGGAATAGTGATTTTGGAGAAGTGTAAAAACCTATCTGAAGTCTCTAGGTCTATCAGGAAGGGACTGAATGTTAAAGTTGCAAGAAAGGTACATATTCAGTCTAAGGAAAGTTCTATACATTTTTGGCACCATTCCAAATTGCCTAAACTACTAGTGTTAATTTCCTGATTAACCAAAAGTAGTTGCCAAAGATATAGAATCCAGTATCCCAAAAAGAGTAGACAAATAGAGAGGAATTTCACATTATCAATGATTTTGTGATTAAGGAAGAGTAATGGTGGAGAAAAGGTTGTGTTTAATTCAACCTTTCAGATCCTATTACGATGAGTTTACTACTACTACACTTGATTTGTATATCAAGGTGTTGAGATTATTTGAAATGCACCTTTTGTTTTATATTAGTGCAGGTGGGAGTTTGTTGGGTTTTATGCCCTAAATAAAACACATTTCAATATAATCAGATTTACTTATTAATATAGATCAGAAATAACATTTAATGTTGCATGGTTCACATGATTTATTTCATGATTATATGTATATAATGTTATAATCCTAATTTGATCAAAGATCCTCTATATGAATGATCTACACTGTAAAGGGATTAGATTACCGTTACACCCTACAATGTATTTAATCCTTAAGACACTTAACCCCGTATAAATGATATTTCAGCTTATGTTAAATGAGATCTCCACCATTTATTTTCGTTTGGTCAAGCCCGAAGGAGATCATCCTTTACTTACTATTCGCCAGATAGAAGCTATAGATTCCATGTTTATGTTAGCGCTCCCACTCAATTGCACTACCGTGTTCCCACAATGTACGTCTCACCGTGACCTAAAAGTAGGCTTAACTAACAAATCAAAGAACCCAAATAGCCTCCTGAGATTGACCTAATCATAACAGGATTAAGATCATTTGATCTAGGATCAACTAGGCGATATTGACTTGAATAGATATTACAGTAAGTTTGATAAATCTAAGTCAAAGTTCAATATCGGTCCCTTCCGATGCATACTCCATGCACCCGACCTGAGCTTTACTTTAACCAATGCTCTAGAAAGAAGATAGCATTTCTCAAAATGCAAGTAAACTCTGTTGTAGATTATCATATCAGTAAAACCCTATGTCTGATAAATCTAGGAAACTGTATTCACATAGTCATGTTTACTTTCCAATGTGTTGACAGCACAATAAACAGGATCAAGTATGTGAAAAGAGTTTCAAATGAATTCATACATTATATACATATAATCATTAAATACATTGTAGGGTGGAACATATAGAGCATTCTATATACTGAGAGTGCAATTCTAAGTTCTATGCGTGGATTCAACGAAGAATTAATAAGTTAGTGAATTTTAGTGATAAATTCTTGATCTACTTATTGGAAGCTCGGTTATATAGACCCATGGTCCCCGCACTAGTTGAGATAATATTGCTTGTAAGACTCATATAATTGGTTTTGATTAATCAATTATAATTCTCAAATTAGACTTCTACCTCTGGGACCTATCACTGGCTGCCTCGGGATGAGGAGATGCCCAACCATAACTACGGGGGCTTCAGAACCTGGAGCCACACACACCTGATGGTCGAGGCCATGCTCTGTCTCCAAGATTACTTTATTAATTTCCTTGTATTTGTCGGCCTTGCGCCATACCAACTCATTCCCCAAGCTTACCGCCTGCTTTCAACCTTGTTTATTTTTTATGCTGCCTGGAGCTGGGGCTCGCCCAGTCCGACAAAAATTTTGTACTTTTATGAACTCGTTTCTATCCCCAAAAAGGGAGATAAACTTAAGGACAGTTTTTATGGCCTTCGGGCCCATCCATTGAATGAACGCCCGGTCCCTTACAACCAGCAGAAGCACGTGAACGAGTATCGTCACTGCTTCTTCTCTCCTCCGGTTTTTAGGCCATGGATCGCCCGGAGCTTCTCACGGAGTGGGTTAGGATCCCTCCTTATATGCAGACCGAGCCTACTCAAATATTCCTTCAACGGGCCAAGACCTTTGCCACGTATGACAAGAAGGCCCTCGATGTCGGGGAGTTGGTCATGACAGAGAACTGTTGGAAGGCCAAGTTGATTTCGGGGATCCAGTCGGTGGATGACTTCAATCTCTCCAAAGTCATCTGCCCAAACGTGAGGGCTCCGGCCGCAGAAAAGGTGTTCCGGGACGATATTATTGCCATGGCAGAGGACAAGTAGTAGAAGTACCTCTTCAAGAGGGAACAGGAGCTGGCCTATATCAAGCCTCAGGCGGCCGCTGGGAGGACTCTGCGCCTGGAAGCTCCGCTGGAGCAGATGACGCTTAGGCCCAAGCCTGTGGTCCCGGTCCCAAACACCAGAGCTCCCGATGCCAGCACTTCGGGTTCTGGTAAGTCCCCTTTGTCAATACATTATGTTCCTCCCGTCCGCGAATATTCACGTTTTAGGCCCATAAGGTTCGATGAGCGTCTCCTTAGGTTTAGCATGCCTTCTACCCGGTGGGGAGATCATGCAAAGGAATATTACTTTTCCCACTTTAGACATTATTTATGTCGGTCCCTGATGTGTTCTGGACCTCCGGCGCCCATTCCTTTGGATCATTCAGCCTACGTATCTGTTGGGTTTTATGCCCTAAATAAAACTCTATTTCAATGTAATCCAGATTATTCTATATCAATAAAGTAACAGAAGTAATTTTTCATTCACTTGTGTATGTTTTGGTTCACTTAATTAATTGCTTGTCTATTTGATTTATAAATTCATCCAAACCCCTTTCACATACTTGAACATGTTTATTGTGTTGTCAACACAGTGGAAAATAAACATGACTATGTGAATAAAGTATTCCTAGATTTATCAGAACACTGAGTTTCACTGATATGACAATCTACAACAGAGTTTACTTACATTTGGAGAAATGTTATGTTCTTTCCAGAACATAGGTTAAAGTAAAGCTCAGGTTGGATGCATGGAGTATGCATTGGAATGGACCGATATTGAACTTTGAATTAGATTTTGAAACTTACCGTAAACATCTATTCAAATCAATATCAGAAGTTGATCCTAGATCACATGATCTAAATCCTGATATGGTTAGGCTTAATTTCAAGAGTGTTATTCGTGTTCTTTGATTTGTTAGTTAAGCCTAAAACTGTAGTCTGGGCAATACATACATTTTGGGAACACGGTAGTGCGATTGAGTGGGAGCGCTAACATAAATATGGAATCTATAGCTTCTATCTGGCGAATAGAAAGCAAAGGGTGATCTCCTTCGAGCTTAACCAAACGAGATAAATGATTGAGTACTCATTTCACTTAGTTGAAATATCATTTATACAGGGTTAAGTGTTTTAAGGATAAAATACATTGTAGGGTGTTACGGTAATCTAAGTCCCTTTACAGTGTAGATCATCCATATAGAGGATCATTGATCACATTAGGATTATAACAATGGATAACTAATAATGTGTCTATATGGTGGAACATATAGAGCATTCTATATACTAAGAGTGCAATTCTGATTTCTATGTGTGGATTCAACGAAGAATTAATAAGTCAGTGAATTTAAGTGGTAAATTCTAGATCTGCTTATTGGAAGCTCGGATATATAGACCCATGGTCCCCTCACTAGTTGAGATGATATTACTTGTAGGACTCATTTAATTGATTTTAATTAATCAATTAAAAATTCTCAAGATAAACTTGTCAGTTTGAGAATTTGGCACTCATTAAGGGCAAAACAGTAAATAGAGATTTTGAAGGGCATATTTATTAATTAGGAAACTTTAATTAGTTTCATTATTAATAAAATAAATGATAATATATTATTTGATAATTATTTTTAATTATTAAGTAATTAGATTTATCATTAATATGGTTGAACAGTGGAATTGGCAACATTTCACGAAAAGGGAAACTATCAAGTGTAGGAAAAGGAAAGTTGGAAAAGAGGCAAGCCTTGTTTCCACATTGCCTAGGCCGGCCCCCTTTACCTTCCTTTTCCCTTGATTTTCTCAGTTCAAAATGTCAATCATAGCCCTTGGTGGTCTTCTAGAAATAGAAGGCAAAGGCTTCAGATTTTAACATCTCTGAAAAAGCTTTTCACAGCATTATTCTGAAAGAATTTTCTCTCAAAAAATGCTCTCTGAGCTGCCACCCTCTCTCTCTCTATACCTTCACTGTTTCGAAATATATGAGTGCTAGAGTAGTGCCCACACACATCAAGTAATACCTCAATCATAGTGAGGAAGGCTGTGTAGAATTCAGAGACAACAAAGAAGGACTTTCGGGCTCAGATCTTGATTATACTCTGCTACAGAAAGGAATCAAGGGTTAGAGATCCGAGTGGGAGGAGACATATATATTCCGCTGCAATCACTGTAAGATTTCTGATACTCTTATGTGTTTAATTTCATATCGTTTTAGAAGTTCATATTTAGGTTGTTAAATCAACATACTTGTGAGTAGATCTAAGATCCTGGTAAAATAACTTCCAACAACTGGCACCAGAGCCATGGTAATTGATTTGCTTGCAAGAAATTTGGACTTAAAACGATTTGCTTGTTTTTTGGATGGTATCATGTTGCTTTGAGTGTCATATTGATGTTTGAATGTTTTTTGTGAATTCTGGGAAAAATGGTTACTGTTTTTATTCTGTAATTATTTTTGTTGGATAGTTTGGAAAATTCTAAGCAATTTACTTTTTTACAGAACTCGATTTCGATTTAATTTGAATTAGTTATGAATTTTTGAAAATTGGAAAAATCGGGGTGACGAGCAACCTCATCACGCGCGCGGAAGGGCTGCTTGCAGCCTCCCTGCGCCGTGATTTCTCGGCCAATCACCCCAGATCCGCGCGCGGATGGCCATGCACAGCATGCCATCCGTACAGTTCATCCAATTTTCCAATTTTTTTTCAATTTTTCATGCTATTTCATGGAATTAAATTTCGATTTTCTGTGTAGTTTTGTATATTGATTTTTGTTTTTCAAATTTCAAATCTAATTATCAGAAATAAATTAATTTTAATTTTTAAAATTAATTTTAGATATTAGTGTAATTTGATTTTGAAAATAGGAAAAAATCAAGTTTTGCTTACCTTTTTTCTTATTTCCTTTAAAATTTGATTATTTTATTTTTTTTTAAGGTCAGATATTAATTTTTTTTGGTAACTTGACCTTAATTAAAATAAGATCATAATAATCATGATAATTTTAAAAGAGGAAATAAGGTATTTTTGTTAACTTTTAAATTTTGTTATTTTTTAATTAAATTAAATTGTAAAACAAGAAAAGGGTATGTATTTACCATTTTCTATTTTTTTTTTTAATTTATTAAATAACATGAAATTTAAAAGGAAAGTTAGCAATTTATTTTGAAATGACATTTAGGTTACCCAAAACCTAATTTTTCAAAATGGTAGGTTTAATTTTATTTTATTTTTCGAAATAAATGATTAAAATTAAATAAATCCTACATCCAACTATCCAAATCTAACCTTGTTCCAGGAGTATATGTTTTAGATTGTTTGTAAGTTTTCTAAAACCTATTATTGCTTGATCTAAATTGCCTTGGTTAAATTGATGATAGATCAGTTGATCTAATTTTAACCAAAGGTTCAATTGACGATAGATCAAGTAAATAATTTGTGTAACACCCTAACTATCTTAGGCGTATTACGTGATTTTTAAACGTACTGTGCAGCTAGGCTTTCATCACGTCAGCCACTGTTCGGCTTTCATCACGTCCGGACCTCCCAGGAATACCGGAGGTGCCTGCTTCCGGAACCGCTCATACAATGGTTCCAATCTATGGGCCGCCACCACTATCTCGGCCTGGGCAGCAGGGGCAGGTGCCGCTGGAACTACGGGCACAGGAACTGCAGGAGCACCCTGCTGTCTCAACCTCTGAATCTCAAGGTCTTGTTCTTCGATCCGGGCTTGCATCTCCGCAAACCGTAACTCCCAGTTCGGGGCTCCCTGATCGGCTGGGGGAGCCTGGGCAGCCTGTGGCGGGTTCTCAACACCCCGGCCACAAGCCCTGCCTCGGGGACCTCTACCTCGGCCCCTGGCAGGTGGGGGAAACGGAGCTCCCTCTCCCTGATTCGACCCTACGGAGTTGCCCTGACTCCTGGTAGTCCGCCTGGCGTCCATCTGATTAGAACCGCCTGCGAAACCAAGAGTTGGCATATCAGGTCGTATTCAAGGCGAGCTTACTAATGCCGCTTAATTTGGAAATTAGAAATGAAACATGCGCCTATTCTACTATCAGGCTACTAACATGCTTCCTAACAGGCTTTTCTTTTTCATAACTGAATAAAATAAACTACTAAAGCAATAAAGGCTTACTGAACCGTGAACCGAGCTAACTGCTGATGATGATTGTACATGTCGTGACGATCTTCGGAAGACAACCTGGCGGCTCTGATACCAAATTGTAACACCCTAACTATCTTAGGCGTATTACGTGATTTTTAAACGTACTGTGCAGCTCGTTGCTAATCAACGAGGTTTATGGAAAAACGTGATTAATTAAAATTTTGCTTTTTGATTAAACTTGTAAAACATATTATAAAAGACTCGGGATCCCGATTATAAAAATAGTTACAAAAAGTTTCACTGTTTCACTATTACATCAAAATAAAAGTCGTCTAACGACAGTTACAAAAATCTCAGCCTTCTTTGTCCCGAGATCGTACGCTCCAGCCTAACCGCCCCGACATGTACAATCTCATAAGCTCGCTCACGGTCCATCGGCCATGACCTTGCCTTTACCTACACATGAACATAAACTGTGAGTCGACAGACTCAGTAAGAAAAGCATAATAATAACATACATAACTAACTGCCGTGTCCAACACGATGCGAGTCCCGCTACCGCCATGTCCAACATGGTACTGAGCCACTACTGCCATGTCCAACATGGTACTGAGTTTTGAACGTTCAGGGGACGGTACTATTGACAAGTATCCTCCTGATCGGTCGAACCGGTCATACTCCGGCTGCTGGTCATACTCCAGCCTGTACCGACGGGATAGGTCAATAGCACCGAACCACCAACCAAATGTCAGCCTGATCGGTCGAACCGGTCATACTCCGGCTGCTGGTCATACTCCAGCCTGTACCGACGTGACAGGGTTGGATGGTTCGAAGCCTAAATACATAACTAATGTAATCTAGCAGGCTTCCTACATGCACGCTAAACATGTAATCTACATATGCATACTGTTATACTAATCTTACCTGGATTCCGATTTCAGGTGTCTTGGGTCAACCGACCGGAACTGAAGGCCGAGTGGCGGATTGCGGCTCCTAAACCATAAAAATCACAACGCTATAAGTGACACGCTAAATCACTTCCCGGGGACTAAAACTTGAAACTAAAAGTTTCCCTATCGATAAAAAGCATGGCAATACCCCTAAAAACCTAAAAACGAGGAAAACTAGGGTTCGGAAAAATGCCCCAACCGGTAGACCGGTTGCCCAACCGGAATTCCGGTTCTGGGAAAATTCAGAACACCCATCCGGAATTCCGGATGCACAACCGGAATTCCGGTTCCTCGCAGGCAGCAACTATAAAAATTCATAACTCGACCAATTCGACCCCAATTGGTCCCAAACTTTCCAGACCTACTCCATACATCCCAAATAACATATCCAAGGCATCAAACCTACCCAGAAACCACAAATACAAAATTTGCCATTGGAGCTCAAGCTTTGAGTTTCAAACTCAAGCTTGAGCAAAACCACCTAAACATGCATCCCACTAGCTTAATTCTACTTAAACTAGCATAAAATCATCACTGAAAACAATTAGAAACTACAGCAACAATACAGAAACAGAATCATTATAATTTCCTCCAAAAATCATATTTTTGCAAAGAAAACTCAAAGCTTTAACAATCTAGCTAATCATGCTTCAAACAACTCAATTAACACTAAATAATCATGCTTTGAACCTCAGAAAATAACCATAAAACACAGCAGCAATAACAACTAAAAATCATGCATGCATCATCATCATACTTTCTTAAAACACAAGAAAACACAAAGAGAAGTTAGAAATCACTTACCACAATCAAGAGCTCCCAAATTAGGTTGAATCTAGCTTGAAAATCAAAGAAAATCCCAGCCCTTGAACCCCAAGCACCCAGCCGAAAAGAGAGAGGAAAAAGAGAGAGTTTTCTATTTTTTTCTAACTTTGAGATTTTTTGTAAAATGAAGAAATGAAATCAAATACACATATAACATTCATTTCAGCCAATTAATAAATAATTAAACATTTAATTTCAATTAATAAACTCACTAGAAGACAAAACACTAATGGGGCAAAAAGACCATTTTGCCCCTCCACCATAAAACCATGAAAATCATACTAAAGGTGGTATTTTTGGGACATTCTAAATTCCCGGCCATTCCCGACATTCCCAATGCCTAAAACCCGTCCCCAAAATACTAACATACTAAGTTGTGATTTCTACTGAGCCAAACGCCGAGTTCCAAAATACCGGACACCGGAAATGCGAAATATACAAACTACTGATGACATAATCATGCATTTCTGAATTCCATAAATAACAGTAATAAATTATTTAAATAGCTATAAATAATTTCATAATTAAACATAAACAACTGCTAATTTCCAAATTAACTAAGCGGGCTTTACAACTATTCCCCCCTTAAAAGGATTTCGTCCCCGAAATCTAACCTGAATAACTCTGGATATTGAGCTCTCATATCTGACTCTAGCTCCCAGGTGGCTTCCTCCACCTTGCTGTTTCTCCAGAGAACCTTGACCAATGCTATGGTCTTATTCCGAAGGACTTTATCCTTTCTATCCAAGATCTGCACTAGCTGTTCCTCATATGACATGTCTGGCTGAAGCTGAAGACTCTCATAACTGAGTATATGAGAGAGGTCTGAAACGTATTTTCTCAACATTGAGACATGGAATACGTTGTGCACTGCTGATAAGGCTGGAGGCAATGCTAACCGATATGCCACTTGACCTATCTTCTCGAGAATCTCGAAAGGTCCTGTAAATCTAGGGCATAACTTGCCTCTTTTCCCGAAACGTTTAATCCCCTTCATCGGAGATACTCGCAAAAACACATGGTCCCCTACTCGGAACTCAACATCTCTACGTTTCGGATCTGCGTAACTCTTCTGTCTGCTCTGAGAAGCAAGCATTCTAGCTTTTATCTTTTCTATTGCCTCATTGGTCCGCTGAACTGACTCTGGACCTAGGTATTTCCTCTCCCCTGTCTCATCCCAGTGGATAGGGGATCTACATTTCCTACCGTACAACAGTTCATAGGGTGCCATCCCTATCGTACTCTGATAACTGTTGTTATAAGAAAATTCTATTAACGGTAGGTATTTGCTCCATGAACCCTCAAAGTCCATAACACAGGCTCTCAACATATCCTCCAATATCTGAATTGTCCTTTCGGACTGACCATCTGTCTGAGGATGGAATGCTGTACTGAATTTTAGCTTTGTACCCATTGCCCGTTGCAAACTTTGCCAAAATTTGGAGGTGAATTTCGGATCCCTGTCCGAAACTATAGACTTCGGTACCCCGTGAAGTCTCACTATCTCCCTGACATATAACTCTGCTAACTGATCCACTGTAAATGTTGTTCTGACCGGCAGAAAATGAGCAGATTTCGTAAATCGGTCCACCACTACCCAGATGGAATCATACATACCCGTGGTCCTAGGTAACCCGACCACAAAATCCATCGTAATATCCTCCCATTTCCATTCTGGTAGGGTTAGAGGCTGCAACAACCCTGCTGGTCTCTGATGTTCAGCCTTGATCTGCTGACAAGTGAGGCATCTCGATACGAATTCTACCAAATTCTTCTTCATACCGCTCCACCAGAAGTACGGTTTCAAATCCTGGTACATTTTGGTGGTGCCGGGATGCAGAGAATATGGAGTAGAATGAGCCTCCTCAAAGATCTCATTTCTCAGTTCCACACTGCTCGGAACACAAACCCTGGCTTTATACAAAAGCATCCCACTGTCTGTCACTGAAAAGTCTTTGGCTTGACCAGCCAATACCTCATCTCGGATTTTCACTAACTCCGGATCTGTCATCTGAGCGACCTTTATTCTTTCCAACAGATCAGATTGCAGCGTTAAGTTGTGAAGCTGACCTACCACAAACTCAATGCTGGATCTAACCATATCCTCTGCTAGCTGGGGTGAGATCTGAACCATGCTAGCTATTTGCCCGGGACCCTTTCTGCTCAGGGCATCAGCCACTACATTGGCTTTTCCGGGATGATAGAGGATCTCGCAATCATAATCCTTCACTAATTCCAACCAACGCCTTTGTCTCATGTTCAAATCTTTCTGAGTAAAGAAATACTTGAGACTTTTATGGTCGGTATAGATCTCGCACTTCTCCCCATACAGGTAATGCCGCCAAATCTTCAGCGTAAAAACCACTGCGGCCAATTCTAAATCATGAGTCGGGTATCGCTGTTCATAATCCTTTAACTGACGGGAGGCATAAGCGATAACCCGATCGGCTTGCATCAATACGCACCCCAAACCCTGTTTGGATGCGTCACAGTAGACTACGAACTTCTCCTTGTCCGAAGGCAAAGCTAGTACCGGAGCAGTAATCAATCTCTGCTTCAGCTCCTGAAAACTAGCTTCGCATTTATCTGACCAGATAAATCGCTGATTCTTCTTTGTAAGCTCGGTTAGGGGCATTGAAATTTTGGAGAACCCCTCCACGAACCTACGGTAGTACCCAGCTAATCCCAAGAAGCTTCTGATCTCTGTCACTGTCTTCGGTCTCGGCCAATCCCTGACGGATTCAATCTTTCCGGGATCCACCTTGATCCCATCTTTACTCACAATGTGCCCTAGGAAGGACACCTGAGACAACCAGAACTCACATTTCTTGAACTTGGCGTAGAGCTTATGTTCTCGAAGTCGTTGCAGTACCATCTGAAGATGTAACTCATGCTCCTCTTCTGACTGAGAGTACACGAGGATGTCGTCGATAAACACAATCACACAGATATCGAGGAAATCCTTGAATACTCTATTCATCAGGTCCATGAATGCTGCAGGAGCATTGGTTAGTCCGAATGACATAACCAGAAACTCGTAGTGTCCATACCTAGTGCGGAAAGCCGTCTTTGGAATGTCCTCCTCTCGGATTCTCAACTGATGATAACCCGAACGGAGATCAATCTTAGAAAAGACCGTCTTCCCCTGAAGCTGATCGAACAAGTCATCGATCCTAGGTAATGGATATTTATTCTTCACCGTCAGCTTGTTCAACTCTCTGTAGTCGATGCACATCCTCATAGATCCATCCTTCTTCTTGACGAACAAAACCGGGGCTCCCCAGGGTGACACACTGGGCCGAATGAACCCTATGTCAAGCAACCCTTGGAGCTGAATCTTTAATTCCTTAAGTTCAGCTGGAGCCATCCTATACGGGGCTTTGGAAACCGGATCCACCCCTGGTGCCAAGTCAATCACGAAATCGATCTCCCGCTGAGGTGGTAACCCTGGAAGTTCTTCGGGAAAAACGTCCAAAAATTCCCGAACCACTCTGATGTCCTCTGGCCGAATGGTATCTGGCCGAGTGGTGTCCACCACCACGGCCAGAAACCCTAAGCACCCACCGTGCAATAATTCTCTCGCTGACATAGCCGAGATCACCGGGATCCGAGATCCCTGAACCGAACCCACAAATACAAACGGTTCTTCACTTTCCGGTTGGAAGACCACCATCTTCCTCTTACAGTCAATGCTCGCCGAATATTTAGATAGGAAATCCATTCCTAAAATAATATCGAATTCGACTAAGCTCATCTCTATCAGATCAGCGCTTAACTCTCTACCATCTATCCTGATCGGCATAGACCTAATCCACCTATTGGAGATAACCAATTCTCCGCCAGGTAACAGGGTTCCAAACCCTGATTCATATCTATCAAAGGGTCTACCCAACTTACTAAAGACTCTGGCCGCCACATAAGAATGTGTAGCCCCAGAATCAAACAGCACTGAATAAAGCGAGTTGTTAATAAAAAGCTGACCTGTAACAACTGATGGGCTGGCATCTGCATCAGCCTGAGTGATAGCGAATACCCTGGCTGGAGTGGGTATCGCTGGAGCTCTCGGTGCCTCGGGTCAGAGCTGGGGACATTCCCTCTTGAAGTGTCTGGGCATGCCACAATGAAAGCATCCCTGCCCCTTGCACTCACCCCGATGGTGCCTCTTGCAGCTAGGGCACTCGGGATAGGAGAATCGGGTCTCATTACCACCAGGACGACTCCCTCTGTTCTGGTTCCCCCGGAACCTCTTGTTCTGACTCGAGCCGCCGGAAGCAGTGGGTGCCTTCTTCCTCTGATCAATAGCCGAACCACTACTCCCCCTGCTATAGCCTGATGCAGGAGGGGTAGGAGCTCCGCCACTAACCGGAGTACTCGCTGACTCTGACATGCACCCCACTGCGCCCTCAGCTCGCAGTGCCTTCTCCACCATCTGAGCATAGGTGGTGCTGTCGTCGGTGGTGATCATCAAGTCATGCCTGATCTTGGGATTCAACCCGTCTAGATACTTCTCCTTCTTACTGAAGTCGGTCGGCACAATTCCCGAGGCTAACCTCGCCAACCGGTCAAACTGAGTAGTATACTCCGTGACGCTCATGTTCTCCCGCTGGGTCAGGTGAACGAACTCTTTCCTCTTGGCGCTTCTAACCGCCTCATTATAGTATTTCGCGTTGAAGAGTTCCTGAAACCTTTCCCAGGTCATGGTGGTGACATCATGGATCTGAGACACCATGTCCCACCATACCAGGGCGTCCTCCTGGAACTGAAACGTGGCGCACACCACTCTGTCGTTACCGGTGACACCCATGAAATTCAGGATTCTGGTAATCACCGTCAGCCACTGTTCGGCTTTCATCACGTCCGGACCTCCCAGGAATACCGGAGGTGCCTGCTTCCGGAACCGCTCATACAATGGTTCCAATCTATGGGCCGCCACCACTATCTCGGCACAGGCGGCGAGGGCGGGTGCCGGCGGAACTACGGGCACAGGAACTGCAGGAGCACCCTGCTGTCTCAACCTCTGAATCTCAAGGTCTTGTTCTTCGATCCGGGCTTGCATCTCCGCAAACCGTAACTCCCAGTTCGGGGCTCCCTGATCGGCTGGGGGAGCCTGGGCAGCCTGTGGCGGGTTCTCAACACCCCGGCCACAAGCCCTGCCTCGGGGACCTCTACCTCGGCCCCTGGCAGGTGGGGGAAACGGAGCTCCCTCTCCCTGATTCGACCCTACGGAGTTGCCCTGACTCCTGGTAGTCCGCCTGGCGTCCATCTGATTAGAACCGCCTGCGAAACCAAGAGTTGGCATATCAGGTCGTATTCAAGGCGAGCTTACTAATGCCGCTTAATTTGGAAATTAGAAATGAAACATGCGCCTATTCTACTATCAGGCTACTAACATGCTTCCTAACAGGCTTTTCTTTTTCATAACTGAATAAAATAAACTACTAAAGCAATAAAGGCTTACTGAACCGTGAACCGAGCTAGCTCGATGATGATTGTACATGTCGTGACGATCTTCGGAAGACAACCTGGTGGCTCTGATACCAAATTGTAACACCCTAACTATCTTAGGCGTATTACGTGATTTTTAAACGTACTGTGCAGCTCGTTGCTAATCAACGAGGTTTATGGAAAAACGTGATTAATTAAAATTTTGCTTTTTGATTAAACTTGTAAAACATATTATAAAAGACTCGGGATCCCGATTATAAAAATAGTTACAAAAAGTTTCACTGTTTAACTATTACATCAAAATAAAAGTCGTCTAACGACAGTTACAAAAATCTCAGCCTTGCTGTCCCGAGGATCGTACGCTCCAGGCCTAACCGCCCCGACATGTACAATCTCATAAGCTCGCTCACGGTCCATCAGCTACAGCCTTGCCTTTACCTACACATGAACATAAACTGTGAGTCGACAGACTCAGTAAGAAAAGCATAATAATAACATACATAACTAACTGCCGTGTCCAACACGATACTGAGTCCCGCTACTGCCATGTCCAACATGGTACTGAGCCACTACTGCCATGTCCAACATGGTACTGAGTTTTGAACGGTCAGGGGACGGTACTATTGACAAGTATCCTCCTGATCGGTCGAACCGGTCATACTCCATTCTTGGTCATACTCCAGCCTGTACCGACGGGATAGGTCAATAGCACCGAACCACCAACCAAATGTCAGCCTGATCGGTCGAACCGGTCATACTCCGGCTGCTGGTCATACTCCAGCCTGTACCGACGGGATAGGTCAATAGCACCGAACCACCAACCAAATGTCAGCCTGATCGGTCGAACCGGTCATACTCCGGCTGCTGGTCATACTCCAGCCTGTACCGACGTGACAGGGTTGGATGGTTCGAAGCCTAAATACATAACTAATGTAATCTAGCAGGCTTCCTACATGCACGCTAAACATGTAATCTACATATGCATACTGTTATACTAATCTTACCTGGATTCCGATTTCAGGTGTGCCGGTCAACCTGACTGGAACTGAAGCTGAGTGGCGGATTATTGGCTCCTAAACCATAACAATCACAACGCTATAAGTGACACGCTAAATATCTTCCCGGGGACTAAAACTTGAAACTAAAAGTTTCCCTATCGATAAAAAGCATGGCAATACCCCTAAAAACCTAAAAACGAGGAAAACTAGGGTTCGGAAAAATTCCCCAACCGGTAGACCGGTTGCCCAACCGGAATTCCGGTTCTGGGAAAATTCAGAACACCCATCCGGAATTCCGGATGCACAACCGGAATTCCGGTTCCTCGCAGGCAGCAACTATAAAAATTCATAACTCGACCAATTCGACCCCAATTGGTCCCAAACTTTCCAGACCTACTCCATACATCCCAAATAACATATCCAAGGCATCAAACCTACCCAGAAACCACAAATACAAAATTTGCGATTGGAGCTCAAGCTTTGAGTTTCAAACTCAAGCTTGAGCAAAACCACCTAAACATGCATCCCACTAGCTTAATTCTACTTAAACTAGCATAAAATCATCACTGAAAACAATTAGAAACTACAGCAACAATACAGAAACAGAGTCATTATAATTTCCTCAAAAAATCATATTTTTGCAAAGAAAACTCAAAGCTTTAACAATCTAGCTAATCATGCTTCAAACAACTCAATTAACACTAAATAATCATGCTTTGAACCTCAGAAAATAACCATAAAACACAGCAGCAATAACAACTAAAAATCATGCATGCATCATCATCATACTTTCTTAAAACACAAGAAAACACAAAGAGAAGTTAGAAATCACTTACCACAATCAAGAGCTCCCAAATTAGGTTGAATCTAGCTTGAAAATCAAAGAAAATCCCAGCCCTTGAACCCCAAGCACCCAGCCGAAAAGAGAGAGGAAAAAGAGAGAGTTTTCTATTTTTTTCTAACTTTGAGATTTTTTGTAAAATGAAGAAATGAAATCAAATACACATATAACATTCATTTCAGCCAATTAATAAATAATTAAACATTTAATTTCAATTAATAAACTCACTAGAAGACAAAACACTAATGGGGCAAAAAGACCATTTTGCCCCTCCACCATAAAACCATGAAAATCATACTAAAGGGGGTATTTTTGGGACATTCTAAATTCCCGGCCATTCCCGACATTCCCAATGCCTAAAACCCGTCCCCAAAATACTAACATACTAAGTTGTGATTTCTACTGAGCCAAACGCCGAGTTCCAAAATACTGGACACCGGAAATGCGAAATATACAAACTACTGATGACATAATCATGCATTTCTGAATTCCATAAATAACAGTAATAAATTATTTAAATAGCTATAAATAATTTCATAATTAAACATAAACAACTGCTAATTTCCAAATTATTTAAGCGGGCTTTACAATTTGTAACAGGTAATTTTTACAAACTTCTTTCATCTGTGTATGACTTAGCAACATGATAGGATCCATCCAAATGTGTATGCCTGTGTGAGCCTATATGTTTAATTTCATTTATAGATACATATAGGTGGTTGTTGCTAAATAAAATATCATAACTGATAGATTTTATTTAGGCTCATTTAGTTGTGAGCCTATTCAATTAATAACAGTTATTCATTGTAAGGTTAAATTCCTCTCTTTTGGGCCTTGTGTGAGAGTTGGGAGCCTTAGAAGTGGGTGCGACAGACTGGACCCAGCTCCCCCTCACATGAACAACCCCAATTGTGAAGGCCCATTTGCTTGATTTGGATAACTGTGATAGGTTAATTATATTAGTTTGACCTAATAAAAGATTGATTAGCAACATAATTAATTTCATTGTTCCTTGAAATTAATTTAAGAAAAACATAGTTTGAATAGTCATATTCTGGAAAGCTATATGTATTTTTCTTGTTTTAATTAAATATGGAATTATAACCATATAAATTCTTTCTGAATCTTAATTTTATAATTTCATTAAATATTCCTATTTAAGTTGAGATTTAGTTAAATCTATCAAATCAACTTAGATTTGAACATTTTTGAATTTCCTATTATAAATTAAGTTGAGGAATTTTGGAAATTGGTTATTAAGATTCCTTAGATATTTTTTAAGTTGATATTTTCTAAATATGGGAACTTAAAATGGAATATCTTCTAAATTAAATGGTTACTACTTAATTGGTAATATTTAATTAAGTCATTGTTTGAGGAATATTTTTAAGTTGGGTATTTAGATTTTCTAAACAACTTAAATAAGATATTTTTCAAAATTATTCCATTTTTGAAATTTAATTAAAGTTTTTTACTTTAATTTGTAATATTTCATTATTGAGATATGGAATATAAATGATTAGACAAAATACATGTTTAAATAATGAGCTTTAATCAAAGAGAAATTCGATCTCCATTGTTTGTTTTACATAGCTATTGTTTTAGTGAGTAATCCTCCCTAATGGAGGAACGTTCATTAGCAAGTTAGCGCCGTTTAATCTCGAAAGATAAGTATTCTTATAGGTTTATTTATATGGTTCATGACCACCCTAATGGTGGCGACTATGTAAGACTTATAAGAATACGAAACAATGGTAGAAGCTCATAAGATAGAATTGCCTTGACTCTCGCCTAAACGGGACAACGCTGAATTCCAATCTTGATCGAATAAAAGGTTGCTAGAATGTTTGACATTTTAGATGAATTGACAACTCTATTCAATGGATGATGCTTTGACTCTCGCCTAAACGGGACACTGTATCAGTTCGTTGGAAACCTTGGAAAATAAACTATGTTAGATTTAGTATTTTTATAACATAAGTGATTGTTTGTTTTCTGAACCTGTGTATGAATTTATAGAACCGAAACCTTACTTCTGTTTATTGATATGTTGTAGTGCCAAAATGAATAACCGTCATCCTAATCCACTCCTAGTTAGTATCTTTGCAAAAGAACTCAATAGTGTGAAAATGCATCCTGGTAGTTGCATTAACTCGCACCTATTGTTGATGAATCTGAAATTCCAAAAGGCAAATCTACTAGGAATTGATTTATCAAAGGAACAATGGGTGAAACTCATCCTTTATAGTATTCCTCAGGAGTATAACAGTTTTGTTCTATATTACTTATTGAACAATCCTAACTCCTCCGACATGGACAAACTCGAGTCTGAGTTGAGGGCCCATGAGCGGGATCTGATTGCAATGAGACCTGCTAGCATTGCAAGTTTTAATCAGAGGAAGAAGATTAAGCATGAGGGCTCCAACAAAGCTGCTTCTTCAAGTACAAATGTCAGACATCATGTTCTATGTGCGAATTGTAATGGAAAGGGACATAAAGAAGAACAATGTCCCAGGCTTCTAGACAATTCAAACGAAGGTGATGCTTTTGTATTTGAATCATGTGTTTTAGAGAACGACAAATCCTCCTGGATTGTTGATTCTGGATCTACTAACCATGTATGTTCTTCATTACAAACGCTTGAAACTTGGGAGAATCTTCACCCAGATGAGTTAAAGCTTAAAGTTGGAAATGGCGAGTTGGTATCAGTTAAAGCAAGAGGAACAGCCCGAATCAAGTTTAATTCTAAGAAGTTTTTACTTTTAGAGAATGTTTTATATATTCCTAATTTTAGTAGAAACTTGATTAGTGTTTCATGTTTACAGACACAATTTTATATATTGAATTTTTTGAGTTCAAATTGTTCAATTTCTCGTAATGGATTTCATATATGTGTTGCAAACATGGAACGAGGGCTTTATGTTTTAAGACCTGATACTCAAATCTCACTAAATACTGAACTTTTCAATGTAGCTAGACCTAGAAGCCTTAAGAGAAAAGAGATTGATAATGATGATCAAACTTATCTATGGCATTTACGTTTAGGTCATATAGGCTTTGATAGACTCAATAGGCTAACCAAAGACGGTCCATTGAAAAATGTCGTCTTAGGAGAGCTGCCAGTCTGCGAGTCTTGCCTAGAAGGTAAAATTACCAAACGTTCTTTCTCTACAAAGGGAGAGCGTGCCAAAGAACCCCTAGGGTTAGTACATTCAGATGTTTGCGGACCGCTGAATGTAAAAGCCAGAGGAGGTTATGAGTATTTCGTCACTTTCATTGACGATTTCTCTAGATATAGTTTTCTTTACCTAATGCAAAAGAAATCTGAAACGTTTGACAAGTTTCAGGAATTTCATGCTTTGGCTCAAAACCAATTGGGTAAAACATTAAAGATCTTGCGAACTGATAGGGGTGGAGAATATATGGATATGCAGTTCAAAGATCATTTAATTGAACTTGGAATTGAATCCCAATATACTGCCCCTAGCACTCCACAGCAGAATGGAGTTGCAGAAAGAAGAAATCGCACTCTCTTAGAAATGGTTAGGTCTATGTTGAGTTACTCAACTCTGTCTACGTCCTTCTGGGGATATGCTATTCAAATGGCAAACGACATTTTGAATGTTGTTCCATCTAAAGCAGTCCCTAAGACACTCGTCGAACTATGGAATGGTCGCACACCTAGTTTGCGCCATTACAGGATTTGGGGGTGCCCTGCTCACGTCTTAAGAAAGAAAGAAAGCAAACTGGAATCGTGAACTGAGGTTTGCATGTTTGTCGGAAATTCTAAAGAGACTAGGGGTGGACTATTCTATAGTCACAAGGATAACAAAGTGTTTGTCTCTACAAATGCTACTTTCCTTGAAGAGAACTATATGAAAGACAACAAACCGAAAAGTGAAATTGTATTAGAGGAAATGCTCACAGATACTGTTCCTTCAAATGTACCATCTTCTTCTACTCAAGAAGAGGAACATCCCACTCCCTCAGTTGTAGCAACTGAGAAAACTACTACTAAAGCTCCTGTTCAGAAGGTCACCGCTCCTCGTCGTAGTGGGAGGGTTTCAACGAAACCATCTCGTTATGGCTTGGATGGTGAAATCAATATGGTCGTTGGTGACGGTATTGATGACGACCCATTGACCTATAAACAGGCAATGGCAAGTCCGCAACGGAAGCGATGGTCAGCCGGTATGGATTCAGAAATGGATTCCATGAAGAAGAACAAAGTCTGGGAATATGTAGAACCACCTGAAGATTTTCGTCCAATTGGATGTAAATGGGTCTACAAGAAGAAAAGAGGTGCTGGAGGCGAAGTCGAAACTTTCAAAGCTAGACTGGTCGCCAAGGGTTATACCCAAAGAGAAGGTGTGGACTATGAGGAAACTTTTAGTCCTGTTGCCATGCTCAAATCCATCCGAATTCTTCTCTCCATAGCTGCCGCTTTAGATTATGAAATCTGGCAAATGGATGTCAAGACAACCTTTCTTAATGGGCTTCTTGAAGAAACCATCTATATGGAGCAACCAGAAGGTTATGTTCTTCCTGGGCAGGAGAATAAAGTTTGCAAATTAAATAGGTCCATATATGGGCTTAAGCAAGCTTCTCGCTCATGGAACAAAAGGTTTGATGAGATCATCAAGACCTACGGCTTTCATCAGAATGAAGATGAACCTTGTGTTTACCAACTCAAGGAAAACCAAGTAGTAGTATTCCTGGTCCTTTATGTTGATGACATTTTGATCATTGGAAACAATGTCAAGAAAATGACTCACATCAAGGAATGGCTTGACACTCAATTCGACATGAAAGACTTGGGTGAGGCAGCCTATGTTCTTGGTATTCAGATTGTCGGAAACCGGAAGAACAGATCCCTTGCTCTCTCTCAAACAGCTTACATTGACAAAGTTCTTGAGAGATTTTCCATGACCAATACCAAAGGGGCAAACATGCCCTCTAGACATGGTATCCGTCTATCTAAGGAACAGTGTCCTACTGATCCTCAAGAGATAGAAGACATGGCAAAAATTCCTTATGCTTCTGCAGTTGGGAGTCTGATGTATGCTATGCTATGCACTAGACCTGACATCTGCTATGCAGTTGGAATCGTGAGCAGGTATCAGTCAAATCCAGGAAGGGTACATTGGAATGCGGTTAAGTATATTTTGAAATACTTAAAGAGTACAAGAGATTATGTATTAGTCTACAAGGGTGGTGCTTTGAATCCCTTAGGCTATACAGACTCAGATTTCCAGGGATGTCTTGAAGACAGGAAATCTACATCTGGGATGGTGTTTACTCTTGGGGGTGGAGCAGTGGTTTGGAGAAGTGCTAAACAAACTGCAATTTCGGATTCTACCATGGAGGCAGAATACATAGCTGCGGCTGAAGCAGCTAAAGAGGTTGTCTGGCTTAGGAAGTTCTTCACCAGTCTTGGTGTAGTTCCTGGAATGGAAAGGCCTCTAGTCCTGCTTTGTGATAACACTGGAGCTATAGCCAACAGTAAGGAACCTCGGAGCCACAAGAGAAGTAAGCACATAGAAAGAAAGTATCATATTATCAGAGAATATGTGGCAAGAGGGGATGTACTGGTGGAGAAAGTGGATACGCAGGATAACTTGGCTGATCCATTCACCAAAGTCTTGGCAGTAACTTCATTCGAAAAGCACCGTCAGAATTTAGGATTAATTGAAATGTACTGATTTGTTTTATATTAGTGCAAGTGGGAGTTTGTTGGGTTTTATGCCCTAAATAAAACTCTGTTTCAATGTAATCCAGATTATTCTATATCAATAAAGTAACAGAAGTAATTTTTCATTCACTTGTGTATGTTTTGGTTCACTTAATCAATTGCTTGTCTATTTGATTTATAAATTCATCCAAACCCCTTTCACATACTTGAACATGTTTATTGTGTTGTCAACACAGTGGAAAATAAACATGACTATGTGAATAAAGTATTCCTAGATTTATCAGAACACTGGGTTTCACTGATATGACAATCTACAACAGAGTTTACTTACATTTGGAGAAATGTTATGTTCTTTCCAGAACATAGGTTAAAGTAAAGCTCAGGTTGGATGCATGGAGTATACATTGGAATGGACCGATATTGAACTTTGAATTAGATTTTGAAACTTACCGTAAACATCTATTCAAATCAATATCAGACGTTGATCCTAGATCACATGATCTAAATCCTGATATGGTTAGGCTTAATTTCAAGAGTGTTATTCGTGTTCTTTGATTTGTTAGTTAAGCCTAAAACTGTAGTCTGGGCAATACATACATTTTGGGAACACGGTAGTGCGATTGAGTGGGAGCGCTAACATAAATATGGAATCTATAGCTTCTATCTGGCGAATAGTAAGCAAAGGGTGATCTCCTTCGAGCTTAACCAAACGAGATAAATGATTGAGTACTCATTTCACTTAGTTGAAATATCATTTATACAGGGTTAAGTGTTTTAAGGATAAAATACATTGTAGGGTGTTACGGTAATCTAAGTCCCTTTACAGTGTAGATCATCCATATAGAGGATCATTGATCACATTAGGATTATAACAATGGATAACTAATAATGTGTCTATATGGTGGAACATATAGAGCATTCTATATACTGAGAGTGCAATTCTGAGTTCTATGTGTGGATTCAACGAAGAATTAATAAGTCAGTGAATTTAAGTGGTAAATTCTAGATCTGCTTATTGGAAGCTCGGATATATAGACCCATGGTCCCCTCACTAGTTGAGATGATATTACTTGTAGGACTCATTTAATTGATTTTAATTAATCAATTAAAAATTCTCAAGATAAACTTGTCAGTTTGAGAATTTGGCACTCATTAAGGGCAAAACAGTAAATAGAGATTTTGAAGGGCATATTTATTAATTAGGAAACTTTAATTAGTTTCATTATTAATAAAATAAATGATAATATATTATTTGATAATTATTTTTAATTATTAAGTAATTAGATTTATCATTAATATGGTTGAACGAAAGGAATTGGCAACATTTCACAAAAAGGGAAACTATCAAGTGTAGGAAAAGGAAAGTTGGAAAAGAGGCAAGCCTTGTTTCCACATTGCCTAGGCCGGCCCCCTTTACCTTCCTTTTCCCTTGATTTTCTCAGTTCAAAATGTCAATCATAGCCCTTGGTGGTCTTCTATAAATAGAAGGCAAAGGCTTCAGATTTTAACATCTCTGAAAAAGCTTTTCACAGCATTATTCTGAAAGAATTTTCTCTCAGAAAATTCTCTCTGAGCCGCCACCCTCTCTCTCTCTATACCTTCACTGTTTCGAAATATATGAGTGCTAGAGTAGTGCCCACACACATCAAGTAATACCTCAATCATAGTGAGGAAGGCTGTGTAGAATTCAGAGACAACAAAGAAGGACTTTCGGGCTCAGATCTTGATTATACTCTGCTACAGAAAGGAATCAAGGGTTAGAGATCTGAGTGGGAGGAGACATATATATTCCGCTGCAATCAGTGTAAGATTTCTGATACTCTTATGTGTTTAATTTCATATCGTTTTAGAAGATCATATTTAGGTCGTTAAATCAACATACTTGTGAGTAGATCTAAGATCCTGGTAAAATAACTTCCAACAGTATCTTCCAGCTGGTTTCTTCCCTCGGACAGTTATCTCGGGGATGATGAAGCCAGTGTCATGATTCGAGACTTTGCTAGGGCTGAATTAGAGAGTCAGGGTAAGACTAGTTTTATTGCTTTTCTGCTAAGTGTATGATGTTCTCGTGAATGTCCTAACACTTATTATTTTTTATTGCAGCAGCCAGGCCCATGGACGATCTCTTGGCGACTCTTGCTGAGGCCTACAGTTCTAACGCTTCTCCACCTCCGGCTGCTTCCCAGTTGGTTACTCCCGGGAGGTCTTCCTCCAACGCCCCTTCAGGCACAATCGTCTTGGTGGACGAGGAGGAGGAAGTTGAAGAAGGTGAAGTGGAGGATTCAGCCGCCCTTGAGCGCAAGCGAAAGGGCAAGATGGTGGAGGTGGAGCAATCTAAGCGGACCCGGAGTGGGGACACTCCTGCGCCAAGCAACGACTCCGGGATTCCTTCCGAGGCGGAGGAATACACTGTGCCTCACGACATAGAGTTGACTGTGGTTCTTGTGGATGAGGAGAGGCAGAATCTCTGAGTGGCCAAACACAATTACGCCCACGACGAGTACAGTCAGGGGCATGCTGAGGTGGAGGCCTTGAAGAAGATTCTTCGGGAGGAGCAGCAGAATACTCTCCACGAGGAAGCCTTCCGGAATTCGTGGGACTTGAACATGGATCTGTTGACGGACTGGTTCAACTGCTTTGTTGGGCCCACCTTGGCTCCTTTTGCCTCGGAGATGACCAACCAGTTTGTCTCCCACTTGGCGCAATTCCCGCCTAAAAGATATGCTGCTTGCGCCTCTCTGAACTCTATCTACCAGGTCCAAGACATCAGCTCTGCCATGGCCGCAGTGAGTACTTCGTATCTTACTCCATCCCTTAATATTTTATCTAAGGCATCTGGTCTCACACTTGTCTCTTTTTTCAGATTGCTGCTGATACCGGCCGCCTCTCCAAGACTTTAATTGACCATGGCTTCGTCATGTCCGAATTCGAGGGCATAGATGAGGCCATGAGGATCCTTCGGGACTTGTCTGCCGAAAGGGGGGCATTCCAGGAGGAGGCTCAACAGAGGGAGGCCCTTGCGGAGGCAAAGCTTCGAGAGGAGGCCAAGCAGAGGGAGGCCGAAGTGGAGGCGAGACACCAGGAGGCGCTCAAGGCGGAGGGCGAGGCCGTGGCTATGGCCAGACGCGAGCTTCGGGAGGCCAAGGAAGCCATGGATGAGCTCCTGACCCCTGTCTCCTGCAAGCATTGCGCCAAGTGCTTTGACGACGACGTCTATATGGCCTGGCAGTCAAATGGCCAAAGTATTAAGCTTGACTTCTATCCCAAGCCTGAAGAGGCTCTTGCTAAATTCCTGAAGAAGAAGAAAAGGCTTGATGCTTTGCTTGAAGCGCGTCGCGGCCCTCGTCTTCCTCCTCGTATCGACTAGGCCGCGGAGTCCAACCCATTTCATCATTATAATCATATCTCTTTTCTTTTTTATTTACAACCATTTTTCTTTTCTTTAAGACAATCTTAATTTAGGTGTTTATTTTCTAATGGGAGACAATTATTATGGCCCGTCCCCAAGCCCTTTGTATATTTTTTTTGGACCTGCCCTTTGGGTAAGGATATTTTAATTTATATATATGATCACTTTGATACATATTCTTTTTGACTTTGCTTTTACTTTTGGCCTGTTTGACATCTGTCCGTGTGGTATGCCTTAGTACCCCCCCCTGAGTGGCATGAAAACTTTGTTTTTAAGGCACTCAGTTTTATTTAAAATTTACAGGTTGCATACACTTTGACGGTACAAATTCTTTAGACAAAGCCTAAGTTTACATATTTGGACTATTGGTAATAATTTCAGAGGTAATTGGCGTTCCAAGCCCTTGGCACAATGGTTTCGTCCATCCTTTTTAGCTTATAGGTTCCGGAGCCGATCTCATCGTCAATCTCATATGGACCTTCCCAATTTGGCCCAAGTACCCCCACTCTGGGTTCTTGAGTGGCTGGGAAGACTCTTCTTAAGACCATATCCCCAATAGTGAATTTTCTATTTTTAACTTTAGAGTTAAAATACTTAGTCACCTTCTTTTGATAAGCTGCCATTCGTATTTGAGACTCGTCCCAGAGCTCTTCAACCTGATCCAACGCTTCCTGTAATAAAGCTTGGTTTCTAGCTGGATCATAAGTTGTTCTCTTGTGGGACGGGAATAACGTTTCCACCGGGACCATTGCTTCACAACCGTACGCCATTGAAAAGGGTGAGTGGCCGGTCGTGGTTCTTGGGGTCGTACGGTAGGCCCATAACACTCTTGGCAATTCTTCAGGCTAATTGTTTTTGCAGGCCAGCAACTTTTTCTTTAGGGTGACCATTAGGATTTAGTTGACTTCTTCTACTTTTCTGTTTGTTTGTGGCCTTGCCACCGCGGAGAAGCTTTTAACGACTCCGTGTTGGTTGCAGAAGTCAGTGAACTCTTCGCAATCGAGTTGCTTTCCATTGTCAGAGACTATTTTGTGAGGCAAGCCATATCGACAACTATGTTTTGATAACAAAGTCTAGTGCTTTTTTAGCAGTTATAGTCTTCATTGGCTCGGCCTCCGTCCATTTGGTGAAGTAGTCTACTGCTACTATTGCATACTTTACTCCTCTCTTTCCTGTTGGCAGGGACCCAATAAGATCTATTCCCCAAACCACAAAGGGTCAGGGACTAGTCATCAGGGTAATCTCATTGGGAGGAGCTCTCGGTATGTTCGCGAACCTTTGGCACGAATCACATTTCTGGACGTAGTCTATGCAATCTTTTTTCATCGTTGGCCAGAAGTACCCTTGTCTCAATATTTTCTTTGAGAGACTTGGTCCTCCTGTATGATCTCCACAGAACCCTTCATGGACCTCTAGAATGATTTGCTTAGCTTCAGGGTCCGATACACACCGTAAATAAGGCATGCTGAGTCCTCTTCGATAGAGAATTTTTTCCATCATCACATAATGGTGAGCCTGATACTGAATCCTTCTAAACAGTGCCTTCTCTTGGGGCAACTCACCTTTTGTTATGTATTCGATGATGGGGACCATCCAGCTGGGTTCTTGCTCGACCGTTATTATGGCCTCTTTTATTTTGATGCTTGGCTCTGCCAAGCGTTCCACAGGTACAACCCCTAGTTTCTCGATTTCGCTGTCTGACGCTAACTTAGCCACGCAGTCCGTGTGAGCATTCTTTTCTCTGCGGATTGTTTCCACTTTATAGTCCGCGAACTCGTGGAGCAGTTCCCAGACTATTGCTACATATGCGGCCATTCTTTTTCCGCGCGTTTGATATTCCCCCGACACTTAGTTTACCACCCGTTGGGAATCGCTGTAGAGTTCTACTCTTTTAGCCCCTACGATTTTTGCTAATCTCAGCCCTGCTATTAAGGCTTCGTATTCGGCCTCATTGTTAGAAGCTGAGAAGTCAAGCCGTAGGGCTCCTTGGAGTCGAAGTCCGTTCGGAGATATCATGGCGACCCCCGCTCCGGATCCATTCTCGTTGGAGGCTCCGTCTACAAATACCTTCCACGATGGGACTGATGGTTGGGGTATGTTTGCGGTAGCTTCAGCTTCATTGCATTCTGTGATGAAGTCTGCTAGCGCTTGCCCTTTTATGGAAATGCGTGGAATGTAGTGCAGGTCAAATTTGCTTAACTCCATTGCCCATTTGAGGAGCCTTCCGGACGCTTCTGGCTTTTGTAGGACTTGCTGGAGCGAATGGTTGGTCAATACCTTGATTGGGTGAGCATGGAAGTAGGGTCTCAACTTTCTCGAGGCCATTAGGAGGCAAAAAACTAGTTTTTCAATCACTGGGTATCGCGTCTCCGCCCCTCTCATGCGCTTGCTGACATAGTACACGGGATGCTAAGTTTTCTCCTCTTCCCGAACTAAGGCTGCGCTGACCGCATTCTCGGAGACGGCCAAGTATAGGAACAAGTCTTCTCCGAGAACGGGCTTTGATAGGATTGGTGGCTTGGCCATGTGCTCTTTTAGTTTTTTGAATGACTCCTCGCACTCGTCGGACCATTCAAATTTCTGACACTTCCTCAAGATGTTGAGGAAGGGAATGCATTTGTCTGTGGACCGGGAGATAAAACGGCTCAGGGCAGCAACCTTTCCGGTTAGGCTCTGCACGTCTTTGTATTTCTTTGGGGAAGGCATGCTCAGGAGAGCTTGAATTTTTTCTGGATTTGCCTCAATTCCCCTCTGACTGACGATGAAGCCTAGAAACTTCCCTGACTTAACCCTGAAAGTGCACTTCTTCGGGTTGAGTTTCATTCCTTATCTCCGGACTACTTCAAAGCATTCTTCTAAGTCGTCTGCGTGGCTAGTGCACGCCTTTGACTTGACTAGCTTTTCGTCCACGTATACCTCCATGTTTCGCCCCAGGAGGCCTTTGAACATCCAGCTCACCATCCTTTGATGGGTTGCACCAGCATTCTTTAATCCGAAAGGCATGACTAAGTAACAGTATACCCCCTTATCGGTCCTGAAGCTAGTGCACTCTTGATCCGCCACGTGCATCTTAATTTGGTTGTAACCAGCGTATGCGTCCATGAAGGACAGTAGCTGGAATCCGGAGGTGGCGTCCACCATCTGGTCGATCCTTGGCAAAGGGAAACAGTCCTTTGGGCCGGCTTTGTTTAGATCGGTGAAGTCTATGCCAACCCGCCAGGTCCCGTTGGGCTTTGGCACCAGAACCGGATTGGCTAGTCATTCTGGGTAGTAGACATCTCGAATCATGCCACTCGTTAGTAGTTTGTCCACCTCTTTTTCTAAGGCTTCAGCCTTCACTGAGTCGAGGTGACGTCGCTTCTGCTGGACCGGTGGCATCTCCGGATTGACATTGAGGACATGAGTGATGACGTGGGGGCTTATGCCGGTCATGTCTTCTTGGCACCACGCGAAAATGTCTGTGGCGCCCCTCAGTGTCTTTATTATTTTTTCTTTTTCCTCCAGTTCTAGGCTCTTTCCTAGCCGGAGGACTTTGGTGGAGTCGAGGTCGCACACCGACACTTCCTCGACGTCCTCCATTGGTTCTACAATTTTTTCGGATCCCACACGGGGATCCAACTCATCCTCTTTCGCCATTTTAGGCTCAATAGTTTCTCGGACCATCAAGACGGGTAGGTGGGCAGCAACGTTATAACACTGCCTGGCCTCCCCTTGGTTTCCCCTCACGGTCCCTACCCCAGCCTCTTGGGTGGGGAATTTCACGCACGAGTGCCATATTGACGTGACTGCACCAAAGTCTACCAAGGCCGGTCGGCTGAGGATTGCATTATAAGCTGTTGGGCAGTCCACCACCACAAATGTGCAGTACTTGAAAGTCCTCTGGGGTGTGTCCGGGCACAAGGTGACTGGGAGCCTCACTTTTCCCATAGGGATCAGTGTTGTCCCATTGAACCCTGTGAGTTGGGAACCACTTGGTGAAATGTCTCGGTCCGTTAGGCCTATTGTAGTGAAGGCCTCTTTGAATAATAGATTTACGGAACTCCCGTTGTCGATCAAGACTCTGGCCACGATCTTATTGGCAATGGGAGTCTCTATGACCAAAGGGCTGGTCCATGAGTCGTGGCCTTTGAGCTGGGAGTTGAATAACCTCCCAAACCTCATCATGTTTTACGGCCCCTGCGTACCGTTTGAGCTCCTTACGTGTAGTTCCTCTTGTTGGAATTAATTTTACCAGGATCATAGATCTACAAACAAGTATGTTGATTTAACAACCTAAATATGAACTTCTAAAACGATAAACAAAACACATAAAAGTTAAGAATAACTTAGAGTGATGGCAGCAGAATTAAGTGTCTCCTTCCACTCAGATCTCTAACCCTTGATTCATGTCTGTAGCAGAGTATAATCAAGATCTGAGCCCGAATGTCCTTCAGTTGGATGTGATCCTTCACAGTCTTCCAAACTATGATTAAGGTACTGAGTGATGTGTGTGGGCAGTTCTCTCTCACAAGGGATTTGAAATTTCTCTCTTATTTTCGTGGGTTATCAAGCATGCAAGAGAAGAGAACAAGGGCTGCTATATATAGGGAGAAGGGAGAGCACAACTTTCCAAATAAGCAGTTTCCTCTTTTACTGTGTAATTGATTAACTGCCTTATTTAGTGTGATCCACCACTTTTCTATTATTGCTAGGCTTTGATTAGCAATTACATGGCAATTAAAATTGAAAATAATAATTGGGAAACATGCAAGCATGTGGCCGACCATGGTGTGTATGGGCCTCACATGGATTTTGTAGTTTCCTCAATTTTATTTCTATTTCTCCAAAATGCCATTTTTCCAATTCTAATCATTTAAATGCCAAAACTAATTATTTAATAACTAAAATAAATTATTAAATAATATTGTCATTTAATATATAATTATTAATTACACATATAAAGTCTCTTAATTAATAATTAAACCTAGAAACCCTTTTATTTACAAGTTCATCCTTAAACTGTGAGAATTCACAAATTAGACATAGTCTAACTTTTAGAATTATAATTGATTAATTATAAATCAATTATAGAGTCTTACAAACAGTATAGTCTCAACTAGAATGGGGACCATGGATCTATATGCTGAGCTTCCAATAAGTTGAACCGATTTACCAAGTAAATCCCTAACTTATTAATTCCTTGTTGAATCCACTCTTAGAACTTGGAATTGCACTCTCAGACTTATATAGAGCATATTATATGTTTCACGATATCAATATGCTATCTCATTTAACCATTGTTATAATCTTAATGGGATTAAAAGATCCTCTATATAGATGATTTACATCGAGATGGGACAAATTTACCCTTTACACCCCTCAATGTATTTTGCCCCTTAAAACACTTAGTTACCTGTAAATGATGTTTTAGTGATCTAATACTTAGTCACTGAAACAAGAGCTCATCCATTTACTTCTATTTAACTAAGCTCAAAGGGAATCATCACTTTACTTCTATACACCAGTAGAAGCTATAGATTCCATATTTATGTTCAGCACTCTCACTCAGTTATGCTATCATGTTCCCAAAATATACGTATCACCCTGACCCAGATGTAGGCTTAACTAATAAATCAAAGAACATGAATAACACTCCTGAGATTGAGCCTAAGCATATCAGGATTTAGATTCTCTTAATCTAAGATCAACTTCTGATATTGACTTGGAAAGATACAACAGTAAGTTTATAATATCTTATCTAAGTTTAATATGGGGCCAGTCCAATGTATACTCCATACATTCGAAACTAGTATACTTTACCAATGTCCTGGAAAGAACATAATACTTACTCCAAGTGTAAGTATACTTTATCGCTGATTATCACATCAGTGTAAATCCAAAACACTGATGAACAGGGACTAAGTCTTTTGAATCATATAATCACAATAACATTCCACTGTATTGACAATACTGTAATTGCGAATGAATATATGTTCTGGATTTAACTGATTTTGTGAATATATATATTAAACCATAAACATGTAACATACATGTAAACATAAATCACTTCAAAATTCTATATTGATAACTAATCAGATTGTAATGGGTTTTATTTGGGGCACAAAACCAAACAAACTCCCACTTGCACTAACATAAAACAAGTTGTGCATTACAATAAATCTTTTGCCTTGATTCTCTGATCAAGTGTAGTATATTTGAATCCACCCATATTTCTGGAACCAGGTTCATAAAACTTATGAAACATCCTTAACTATATGCTTTACTCATCAAGGGATACTGAAATCCTTACTTCCCATTAAGTACATCTGAACAAACAGAAGACATATCTCTCAAATTTTAAAATTTAAAATTGAGATAATGCAGTGTAGAATTTTCTTCAGTAAAATAACTTTCTGTAATTTCGAATTTACAAAGTTATATCTTCTCTGATGAAGCTTGAATTATTATAGATGGGCTTTTACACTCTTCTACAAGGATTCCTCCACCCCCAGATTAACCACCATCTCAAAAAAAAATTAATGAGTTGGTGTGGATATTAGGATCACTAATGCATAGTTCCTTCTAACATATAGGTCACTTTTATAAATCTTTCTTGATGTCCCCTAATGTTCCCCATTTGATTACATCTCAGATGGCTCCCACTCAATAGTAGATGTCTGGTTAAATAATACTTTTTAACCTTTTACTATTGTTTTGAGGGATATCTCGTTGTTACTTATCATCTTAGTCTGAAACTGTAAGTTTCTCTAAGACTAGGTCAACAACATAGCAGTCTAGTATTTGAAGTGTAAAATACTTGCTAGAGATTAAGCAATCAAATCAAGATACCATAAAATGTTATGAGGATTAGAAATCTTGGTTCAAGTCATTCGAATAGACTATGCAAGAATTCTTCTATCTTACTCTCATAATTCTGATAATTTATTTCTATCCATGTGAATGGTTGGATTTGTTTTATCAGAGGTGTTCTTAAGTTCCTATCACAAATATCAACCAAACGAAGATGGCTAAAGAATTTTAATATTCTCCCACTCAACTAAGGTAATGTGATACATTATCAAAGAACTTTAATGGTATCATTAACAGTAAATCTAAACTGGAACATATAATCAAGATCAAGGATTTATTCTGATAATAGCTAATCATATTATTTCCATGCTTAAGTTATGTGTCATAAAGGGTAGTCCACCCCTAAGTTTATAGAGATTATGATCCACCCCTAAAAGTTGTGAAGATCATGATTCCCTAAGTGTGATAGAGAGTCTGTGGAGTTGAATATAATCCAGAGTTCATTAGATATAAAGGATCGTTGAACTGCATATTATTCTTAACTTTTTTCCACCCCTATCAGAGTAAAAGATCTTTTTATCAATCAAATTCTCAATAATTGTTTTAGAATTAACAATTATTCATAAACATAGAAATAATTTCTAGTGTTTATGTAGTAATAACTCTGTAAGCAGTTTAAATAACTATAGAATTTGTATCAATAATAAAAACACATACACATACAAACATAATAAATATAACACTTTGTAATTGATTTATAAGATAAAGTACTGAAGCTCAACTCATAAATTGCAATTTATTTGTAAAAGAAACTTTATTATAAACCCAAAAAAATTGTTTGGAATATTATGAGAATCAAACAGGGAATAAAAATCCCAAACTTGAAATCCAAATTGTTTGAAAAATTAAACAATTAATTCAAAAAAAAATTAAGTGAGCTTCTTCTTTATCATAGACGACCTTCATCCACCATCTAGCTTTCAGATCCAACTCGCTAAGACAGCATCCGAGTTTAAGAAGCTTGAGCTATAAGAAGAATAATAAACAAGGTTAGTAGTTCAGAATTAATAATCCAAATGGATAATAATTCACTAAAACACATCAGTTTATAAAGAAATACCTTGTTTCTTTGCAAGAAGCTTAGGACATTGGGATTTCCAATGGCCTTTTCTCATTGCAGTAGAAACATTTTCCTTTTTGTGTATCACCAGAAGCTCCAGCCTTTTTGTTCTTAGCTGCGAAACTGCTTTCGTAGCTTGACCTCGCTGCTTGGCATTTTTCCACTTCTTCTTGTTATTAGATTTGGAAGTAGAAGCAACGTGTGCCTCAGGATTACTCGTCTTATTACCATTTCCAGAATTTTGAGATTTATTCCCTCTTTTCTTGGGACCTCCAATAAAATTTTCATATGTTTGAAGGTCGTTGACTAAAGTATGAAAGTCTTGTTCCTTCTTATTCATGAAATAATTTGATGTATAGGGCAGAAAGTTTGGAGTCAGACTATTCAAGATGAGACTCACTTGAGTAGTCTGATCCATTTCAGCACCATGATTATAGGCTTCCTGGAAATAACTAGCCATCTGGAGAAGGTGATCACGCACATTCTGATGGGGTTCCATCCGTGCGTTGATTAATTTCTTAGTCGCATCAAAACAAGACTGGATAGATGCCATACCGAATAGCTCAGTTAACTGCGTCATGATTTGTGCAGCCGTGACAGTGTTAGCAAACCTTGTTTTCAAGGTGTCAACCATGCTGGAAAGCATGAAGTATCGAGCTTTGTTGTTAGCATTCTACCAACGCTCGAACTTCTCTTTAACAGCTTTGGTTGCATTGTCACCTGGCTGTTCAGGGGACAGCTCAGTCAAAACAAACAGGGCACTTTCACGTATGATAGCAATATTAATGTTCTCTCTCTGTTTTGGGAAGTTAGCTCCATTTAGCTTATTTTCAATCAACAGTGATAACATGGGATTCGACATTGAAATTCAGGATACTACAAGATAATAAATAGATATCAATTATGGTTTAACACAAAATCTTATTCAGAAATTATTAGCACATAGCAAGTAGGAATGACTAGAGAAAATACTAAAAAAGGCAATCCTAAATAATTTCCAATGTTTTTAACAAACTGATATCAGTGTCCCATTTACGCGAGAGTCAAAGCTATCATCCATTGAATAGAGTTGTCAGCTCATCTAAAATGACAAACATTCTAGCAAATATTTATTCGATCGAAAAGAGAATCCGACGTTGTCCCGTTTAGGCGAGAGTCAAGGTCATTCTTATTTCATGAGCTTCCACCAATGTTTCATACGTTTGTAAGTCTTATACAGTCGCCACCATTAGGGTGATCAATACTAATACAAATAACTTACAAATATACTTATCTTTCGAGATTAAACGGCGCTAACTTGCTAATGAACGTTCCTCCATTAGGGAGGATTACTCACTAAAACAATAGCTATGTAAAACCAACAATGGAGATCGAATATCTTAATAATAAAGCTCATTATTTAAAATTTATTTTCTTCTATTATTTATTTATTTTAAATCTATATATATATATATTTATTAAATTTTAAATTTAGAATAAAACTCTAAATAAAATTTAATTTAATATTTATAAAATTAAACTCAGATGGTTAAGAAAATAAAATAAATTATTTCCATCTTTGTATTAATTTTCCAATAAATATTAAGAAAATTACTTAATTTAAGTTGTATTAATTTGCAGCTCAAATTAAAATTTTCTACAAATATATATATATTGTATTTCCCAAAATATACAATTTTCGAAATACATTAAAATAAATCAAACTTTACTAGAAAAAAAATACCTCAAGCAAGAATACTATCTATCTAGATTTTCTTGACTAATTAATACAATTTATAATAATATATTTTAGTTCCTTTACTTTAAATTAATCATTAAATGAAAGAATCATTGATTCAAGTTGATTCAAAATTAATTAAAATAATTAATTTACAACTTTAATCTATCTTTCAAGATAAATTCAAAATCATCTTGCATAATCAAATGTAATTTTGAAAAATGATTAATAAAGTAAATAAAATATATTTTGAAAATTATTCAAATTTAAGTTGTTATGGAAATACCCAACTTAAAATAATTTTCTATTTAATTAAATATCATGAAAATAACAATATTTAAGTATCATTATGAAAATCAACTTAGATATTTAATTTTCAATTTAATTAAATGTATTAAATTCAGGAAATAAATAATTAAGTATAGAGAAGGCTTAATTATTAATTTCCAATTTAATACAAGGAAAAATATCCTTAATTGAATTGTACCAAAATTAATTATAAAACAATTAATTTCACAATTAATGATATTTTTCTATATTAGAAATAATAATTAATATAGAAATAACTATCTAGAAAATATCTCAATTTAACTAAGTATCTTTTCAAGATTTGGAAAATATCTGATTTAAGTTATTATAGAAAGAATCTATAATTCACAACTTAAAATTTTCCAAATAAAATTTAATTAAATATCAAAATTAGGTGGTAACTACCTAATTTAAAAATATTCCATTTTAAGTTTAAAACCAACTTAAAAAATACCTTTTAAGGACCTTCAATAACTAATTCCTAGAATTCCTCAACTTAATATTAAATTTAAAAGATATTCAAATTTAAGTTAATAAGGAAAATTAGTAATAACTAATTCATAACTTAAATAGGAATATTTAATGAAATAATAAAAGTAAGTTTCAGAAAGAATCTAGTTAGTTATAATTCTTTATTTAATTAAATACAAGAAAAATACAAATAGTTTATCTAGAAATAAAATTCTACAAACTATGTTTTTCTTAAATTAATTTCGAAGAAAGAAATTAATTATGTTGCTATTCAATTTTAATAGGTCAAACTAATTTAATTAACCTAGCACAGTTATCCAAATCAGGCAAATGGGCCTTCACAATTGGGGTTGTTCATATGAGGGGGGGCTGGGTCCAGTATGTCGTACCCACTTCTAAGGCTCCCAACTCTCACACAAGGCCCAAAAGAGAGGAATTTAACCTTAAAACGAACAACTGTTATTAATTGAATAGGCACATGAACTAAATGAGCCTAAATAAAATCTATCAAGTTATGACATTTTATTTAGCAACAACAACCTATATGTGTCTATAACAGAAATTAAACATATAGGCCCAGACAGGCACACAGATTTGGATGGACCCTATCATGTTACTAGGTCATACACAGATGAAAGAAGAATGTAAAAATTACCTGTTACAAATTATTTTCTTGATCTATCTGTTGGGTTTTATGCCCTAAATAAAACTCATTTCAATATAATCAGATTTACTTATTAATATAGATTAGAAATAACATTTAATGTTGCATGGTTCACATGATTTATTTCATGATTATATGTACATAATGTATGAATTCATCTGAAACCCTTTTCACATACTTGATCCTGTTTATTGTGTTGTCAACACTTTGGAAAGTAAACATGACTATGTGAATAAAGTTTCCTAGATTTATCAGACACAGGGTTTTACTGATATGATAATCTACAACAGAGTTTACTTGCATTTGGAGAAATGTTATGTTCTTTCCAGAAAATTTGTTAAAGTAAAGCTCAGTTTGGATGCATGAAGTATCCATCGGAATGGACCGATATTGAACTTTGACTTAGAAATATTAAACTTACCGTAATATCTATTCAAGTCAATATCGCCTAGTTGATCCTAGATCAAATGATCTTAATCCTGTTATCACTCTCAAGAGGCTATTCGTGTTCTTTGATTTGTTAGTTAAGCCTACTTTTGGGTCAGGGTGATAGGTACATTTTGGGAACACGGTAGTGCAATTGAGTGGGAGCGCTAACATAAACATGGAATCTATAGCTTCTATCTGGCAAATAGTAAGTAAAGGATGATCTCCTTCGAGCTTGACCAAACGAAAATAAATGGTGGAGTACTCATTTCACATAAGCTGAAATATCATTTATACGGGGTTAAGTGTTTTAAGGATAAATTACATTGTAGGGTGTAACGGTAATCTAATCCCTTTACAGTGTAGATCATTCATATAGAGGATCATTGATCAAATTAGGATTATAACAATGGATAACTAATGATGTGTCTATATGGTGGAACATATAGAGCATTCTATATACTGAGAGTGCAATTCTAAGTTCTATGCGTGGATTCAACGAAGAATTCATAAGTCAGTGAATTTAGGTTATAAATTCTTGATCTGCTTATTGGAAGCTCGGTTATAGAGTCCCATGGTCCCCCCACTAGTTGAGATAATATTGCTTGTAAGACTCATATAATTGGTTTTGATTAATCAATTATAATTCTCAATTTAGACTATGTCTATTTGTGAATTTTTCACTAAGTAAGGGCGAAATCGTAAAGAAAGAGTTTTAGGGGCATATTTGTTAATTATGATACTTTGTATGGTTCAATTAATAAATATGAGAAATGACAATATTATTTAATAATTATTTATAGTTATTAAATAATTAGAATTGGCATTTAAATGGTTAAATTTGAAAATTAGCGTTTTTGAGAAAATGAGATGGAGAAATGATAAAACTGCAAAATTGCAAAAAGTGAGGCCCAAATCCACATTGTATAGCGCCGGCCACTTTTATAAGATTTATCTTCTGATATTTACATTATTTTAATGCCAAATAATTCAAACCTAACCCTAGTGGAATGCTATAAATAGATAGTGAAGGCTTCAGGAAATTTACACTTAACTCTCTACTTTTTCGTTCAGAGAAAAACCTTAGCCTTCTATCTCTATACCTAGCCGCCACCTTCTTCTCTTTCTTCTTCCTTGAAATTTCGAAACCACTTAGTGATTAGAGTAGTGCCCACACACAACAAGTGATACCTCAATCATAGTGAGAAAGATCGTGAAGAAAGACATTCAACAAGAAGGAGTTTCAGCACTAAAGAAGGAGAGAAAGAGATCCAGGTTCAGATATTGATAATGCTCTGCTACAGAAAGGAATCAAGGGCTAGATATCTGAACGAAAGGAGTCATTATATTCCGCTGCACCCAATGTAAGGTTTCTAATACTTTATATGTGTTTATTTCGTAATCGTTTTAGAAGTTCATATTTAGGGTGTTAATCAACATACTTGTGAGTAGATCTAAGATCTTGGTAAAATAATTTCCAGCAACTGGCCTCAGAGCCATGGTAATTGATTCGCTTGCAAGAAATTTGGACTTAAAACGATTTGTTTGTGTTTTTGATGGTATCATGTTGTTTTGAGAGTTGTTTGATGATTGATTGATGTTTGTGAATTTTCGTGAAAAATAATTGAATATCTGTTTCTGGAAGTATTTTTATTGGATCGTATGGAAAAAATTAAGCAAGTTACTTTTTTACAGAATTCAATTTCGATTTAATTTGAATTAGTTATGATTTTTTGAAGTTTCGAAAAATATCAGGATGGTGTCACTGCACCACGCGCGCGCAATAATCATGCTGCACCCTTGCTGCGCCGTGTTTCCTCGCCCAAGGACTCCCATTCGCGCCCATGGACAGTATGCAATGCATACTGTCCGTACAACTCGCATTTTTTCATTTTTCTTCGATTTTTCATGTTATTTCATGAAATTAACTTCCGATTTTTTGTGTAGTTTTGTATTTAGACATTTACTATTCCTAATTCAATTCTAAATATCATAATTAAATTAATTAATTTTTTTTAAAATTAATTAATTTTTTTTAAAATTAATTAATTTTTTTTTTTAAATTAATTCATGATATTAGTGTAATTTGAATTTGAAAATAGTAAATATCTATCTTTTTTGGTTAATTATCTATCTTATTTTTAATTTTGATTATATCATATCTTATTTTAAATTTAAGGTCAGATTTTAAATTTTAAATTAAATATATTTTTTTTAAATAATTTGACCTTATTTAAATTTAAAATAAGATAACTATAATCATGTAATTTTAAATTGAAGTAAGATATTTTGCTAACTTTTAAATTTTGTTCTTTTATTTATTTAAATTAAATCATAAAATTTGAAAAAGAAATTTATTTATCTTTTTTATTGAATATTTAATTTATAAAATAACATTAAATTTTAAAAGTAGTTAGAAAATTTTGAAATGATATATAGGTTAGTTGAAACCTAATTTTTTAAAATTGTAGGTTTAATTTTAAATATTAATTTTTTTATTAATTTCGAAAATATATAAATATTTTTTTTTTTAAAATTCGAAAATTAAATATTATTTTTTTTATTTAATTATTTTTCAAAATTTAATTATTTAAAATTAAATAAATCCTACATCCAACTATCCAACTAACCTTTTTGCAGGAGTATGTGTTTTAGCTTGTTTGTAAGTTTTTAAAACCTATTATTGCTTGATTGCAAATAGCCATGGTTAACTTGTTGACAGATCCAATGATCAGATTTTAACTCATGGCTCCCTTGGTCAAGTAAATAATTTGTAACAAGTAATTTTCACAATCTTCTTTCATCTGTGTATGACCTCGCAACATGATAGGATCCATCCAAATTGTGTGCCTGTTTGAGCCTATATGTTTAATTTTGTTATAGATGCATATAGGTTGTTGTTGCTAAATAAAATATCATGTTTTTCATATATTTTATTTAGGCCCATTTAGTTTTTGGGACTATTCAATTAATATCAACTGTTCATTTTAAGGTTAAATTCCTCTCTTTTGGGCCTTGTGTGAGAGTTGGGAGCCATAGAAGTGGGTACGACATACTGAACCCAGCACCCCCTCACATGAACCACCCTAATTGTGAAGGCCCATTTGCCTGATTTGAATAACTGTACTAAGTTAATTAAATTAGTTTAACCTAATAAAATTGATTAGCAACATAATTAATTTCATTTATTTTAAAATTAATTTAAGAAAACCATAGTTTAAAGAATTTTTATTCTAAGCTAAACTATATGTATTTTCTTGTATTTAATTAAATATAGAATTATAACCATCTAGATTCATTTTGAAGCTTAATTTGAAATTTTCATTAAATATTCCTATTTAAGTTGAAAATTAGTTATCTCTAACTAATCAACTTAAATCTGAATATCTTTTGGATTTAAAATTTCAAAATTAAGTTGAGGAATTTTAGGAATTGGTTATTAAGATTATTTAGATATTTTTTAAGTTAATATTTTTTCAAATATTAACTTAAAATGGAATATTTTCAAATTAAGTGGTTACAACTTAATTTTTGATATTTAGTTAAATTTAAATTTGAAAATATTTAAGAACTATATTTTTTTCTAATACAACTTAAATTAGATATTTTTTTCAAATTTTTGTGGAAAAGATACTTAGTCAAATAAGATATTTTCTAGATAGTTATTTCTAGACTACTTATTATTTCTAATATTAAATAGGAAAATATTATACATTGTGAAATTAATTATTTAAATAATTAATTTTGGTACAATTTATTTTAAGTATATTTTTTCCTAGTATTAAAGTAGAGATTAATAATTAAGCCTTCTCTACACTTAATTATTTATTTCTTGAATTTAATACATTTTATTAAATTGAAAATTAAATATCTAAGTTGATTTTCATCATGATACTTAAATATTTCTTTTTCATCACACTTAATTAAATAGAAAATTATTTTTAGTTGAAATTTATTTTTTCAACTTAAATTTAAATAATTTTCAAAAATATATATTTTTTCTTTATTTTACTAATTAATTTTCTAAATTGCATTTCATAATGCAAGATGATTTTGAATTTATCTTGAAAAATAGATTAAGTTGTAAATTAATTATTTATTTTAATTAATTCTTGGACCAACTTAAATCAATGATTTTTTTCATTTATTGATTAATTTAAAATAAATGAATTAAAGTATATTATTAGAAATTGAATTAATTAGTCAAAGGAAAATCTAGATAGGTGATATTTTTGCTTGAAATATTTTTCTAAGTAATTATTATTTAAGTATTTCGAAAAACATAAAGTTTTTATACTTTCTTTTTCAAAATACAATAAATATATTCTCATGAAAATTTATTTTGAGTTGCAAATTAATTTAAATTAATACAACTTAAATAATTTTCTTAATATTTATATATCAAAATTACTACTGAGATGGAAGTAATTAAATTTATTTCAATCACCATCTAAGTATAATTTTATAAATATTAAATTAAATTCTAATTTAGAATTTTAATTCTAAATTCGATATTTAATGAATATATTTTATTATAAATAATAATGAAAATACATTTAAAAGAATGAGCTTTATTATTAAGATATTCGATCTCCATTGTTGGTTTTATATAGCGTTTGTTTTAGTGAGTAATTCTCCCTAATGGAGGAACGTTCATTAGCAATTTCGTACTGTTTAATCTCGAAAGATAAGTAGTTTGTAAGGTTTTATATGGTATGGATCACCCTAATGGTGACGACCATATTTGACTTGCAAAATATGAAACAATGGTAGAACCTCATAAGATAGAATAGCCTTGACTCTCGCCTAAACGAGACAACGCTGAATTCCAATCTTTATCGAATAAAAGGTTGCTAGAATGTTTAACATTTTAGATGAGCTAACAACTCTATTCAATTGATGGTAGCTTTGACTCTCGCCTAAACGGGACACTGATATCAGTTTGTTGAAAACCTTGGAAATTATTTAGGATTGTATGTTTTAGTATTTTCACTTGTCATTCCTACTTGCTATATGTTTAATAATTTCTGAATTATGTATGAATTTATATTGAACCATGTTATTTTCTGTTATTAAGTTGTAGTTTAATTTCGAATCTTGATTGTTGGTCTAACTTGATTTGTTTATCTAATGAGATAAATCCCTAATGGATTTTCACCATTAGACATACATAATAGTGTTAGATCTTGAAAGATAAATATTGTATATGCAACATCTAGCTGTTCATCAATTGATGACACCTTAGACTAGTATTTTACGATATGAAACATGAAGATTGTATAAATAAGATTACTTTGACTTTCGCTAATCGAAGCATCGTTGGATTCTTATTTAAACAACGAAATTATCCTAATTCCTCTTAGCTTATTCATTTTCGAATTAGCTCAATAACATATCATTGGATGAATGGTCTATAAATCATTTCATGTCATTCTATTTTTTCTCTTAAAAAATTAAATGACGCATATGATTATATTCCCGAAATTCTATTCCACAATGATATAAGTCCTCAATCTTAGAAATCTCATACTTGTATGGGCAAATCTGACTTAGAGTTTAAATTAATAGTAGTGGTCCAAGAAAAAATTACTCATTATATTTGGTATAAATTTAAGTCTTTGACTTTAATTTTAGATTCCAAAGAGAAAATTTCTTTTATTTCTAATTCCAGAATACAATACAGTTACACTTTCACAAGTGTTTAATAACCATTTTCTGATATTGGTTTCAAACTGTATGGAATATGAGTTTAATATTCTGTGACCAGGATCCACTTGCACTATTCTATGAACTCATTGAAGTAACTAAAACTAAGTCATCAAAACGACACAACCACATTTTTATTAATCTATGGCATTTGTATCTTTTTCATAGTGGTTTTGACAAGATCAATCTCTGCAAAGAGTTAACATGCCTATATCCACTGAAAGTTATTCATCTCATTCGCAGATGGATGTACATTCAGGGGTGGATATGAGTTTTTGGCTGTATTCTTAAAACGATAACTCTAGATTATACCATATGCAAAGAAATTTGAAATGTTTGAAAAATTTCATAAATTTCTAGCAATGGTTAAAACTATTAAGGTAAGTGGTTAAAGATCTTGCGAACTGATAGGCGTGGAGAAATAGTTAGTAGATATGCAGTTCAAAGATCATTAAATTGATTTTTGAATTATATCAAAACTTACCTCCCCAGAAATTTCGATTTGCATATTGATGATTAGTTACTAGTCATTGCCTAAATCCTTCTATGTTAATACATTTTCAGAATGATGTAATGGTTGTATACTTAATGTAAATCATTACTAGATTCATTGATGACCTAATCAAAATCTTAAGAAAAGATAGAACTGTTAACCATGGTTTGTTAGCTATTCTATGTGATTAGGGGTGGACCATCCCATAGTCAATAGATAAGAAAGTATTTGTTTAAACAAATACTACTTTTCTAAGAAAATGACTAAGTCTAAAAATAAAGTAGAAAATAAAGGAGATATTTTTCTTGACTCCAAAAGTGTTCTATCATCTTATTTGACATATGATGATCCCACTACCTCTGTTGTCTTGTCACAACTGAAGAGATCAATACCATTTAGTTTTCTTAGACATAATTCACGGTACCTTGTCGTAGTGGGAGAGTTTCTAGGAACTCACCTTCTTATGACCTGGAAGACACTAGTGATTAAAATTCATTGTGAGTTTAAACAAGTAATGGATTGTCAAGATAAGAAACTAAGAAGAAAACCAAGAGAACTATAGTTTGATCCATTCACATGGAGTAACCTAAAGCTTTCTAGTACAAGGACATAAAAGGAAATTTTCGTTTATAAGTCTATTCAATGGACTTAACAAAACTTCTTGTTCCTAGTATTATAGGTTTGAGTTTATCTAAACCTATGGCTTGTGGTATACTTGGTAATTACTTACCCTAATGCAAGCAACTTACTTTAGTAAGATGCTGAAGCATTTTCTTTCTAACGGCAATCTATAGAAGCTTCTCGACTTCTAGGCATAGATTTTATTTATCTAAGGAAAAGTCTCAACTATTCCAAAAAAGATAAAGCCATGAAAGAATTTCTTATATCAACAGTGAGAGGTCTCAGATATGCTTTAGTATGCCTTAGACCAGACACCTACTGTTGAGTGGGAGTAATGAGTAGGTATCAGATTAATCCAGGAGAAGAATATTGGAAGACAATCAAGTGAATCTTAAGATTAAGAAGAGGAACTATATGTAAGTCAATAAGGGTGTATTTAAAACTCTTAGACTACACCACATCAGATTTCGAGATTTGCCTTTATGCTAGAAAATCTTGCTGATAAGTTGGTGATTACTCTGGGGTGGAATAGTGATTTTGGAGAAGTGTAAAATCCTATCTGAAGTCTCTAGGTCTACCAGAAAAGAACTGAATGTTAAAGTTTTAGGAAAGGTACTTATTCAGTCTAAGGAAAGTTCTATACATTTTTGGCACCATTCCAAATTGCCTTAACTACTAGTGTTATTTCCTGATTAACCAAAAGTAGTTGCCAAAGGTATAGAATCAATTATCCCAAAAAGATTAGACATATAGAGGGGAATTTCACATTATCAATGATTTTGTGATTAAGGAAGAGTAATGGTGGAGAAAAGGTTGTGTTTAATTCAACCTTTCAGATCCTATTACGAGGAGTTTACTACTACTACACTTGATTTGTATATCTAGGTGTTGAGATTATTTGAAATGCACTTTTAGTTTTATATTAGTGCAAGTGGGAGTTTGTTGGGTTTTATGCCCTTAATAAAACTCATTTCAATATAATCAGATTTACTTATTAATATAGATCAGAAATAACATTTAACGTTACATGGTTCACATGATTTATTTCATGATTATATGTACATAATGTATGAATTCATCTGAAACCCTTTTCACATACTTGATCCTTTTATTGTGTTGTCAACACATTGGAAAGTAAACATGACTATGTGAATAAAGTTTCCTAGATTTATCAGACACAGGGTTTTACTGATATGATAATCTACAACAGAGTTTACTTGCATTTGGAGAAATGCTATGTTCTTTCTAGAACATTTGTTAAAGTAAAGCTCAGGTTGGATGCATGGAGTATGCATCGGAAGGGACCAATATTGAACTTTGACTTAGATTTATTAAACTTATCGTAATATCTATTCAAGTCAATATCGGCTAGTTGATCCTAGATCAAATGATCATAATCCTGTTATGATTAGGCTTAGTCTCAAGAGGCTATTCGTCTTCTTTGATTTGTTAGTTAAGCCTACTTTTGGGTCAGGGTGATACGTACATTTTGGGAACACGGTAGTGCAATTGAGTGGGAGCGCTAACATAAACATGGAATCTATAACTTCTATCTGGTGAATAGTAAGTAAAGGATGATCTCCTTCGAGCTGGACCAAACGAAAATAAATGGTGGAGTACTCATTTCACATAAGCTGAAATATCATTTATACGGGGTTAATTGTTTTAAGGATAAAATACATTGTAGGGTGTTACGGTAATCTAATCCCTTTACGGTGTAGATCATTCATATAGAGGATCATTGATCAAATTTGGATTATAACAATGGATAACTAATTACGTGTCTATATGGTGGAACATATAGAGCGTTCTATATACTGAGAGTGCAATTCTAAGTTCTATGCATGGATTCAACAAAGAATTAATAAGTCAGTGAATTTAGGTTATAAATTCTTGATCTGCTTATTGGAAGCTCGGTTATATAGACCCATGGTCCCCCCACTAGTTGAGATAATATTGCTTGTAAAACTCATATAATTTGTTTTGATTAATCAATTATAATTCTCAATTAAGACTATGTCTATTTGTGAATTTTTCACTAAGTAAGGGCAGGGCGAAATTGTAAAGAAAAAAGTTTCAGGGGCATATTTGTTAATTATGATACTTCGTATGGTTCAATTAATAAATATGATAAATGACAATATTTTTTAATAATTATTTATAGTTATTAAATAGTTAGAATTGGCATTTAAATGGTTGAATTTTAAAATAGGCGTTTTTGAGAAAATGAGATGCAGAAATGATAAAACTGCAAAATTGTAAAAAGTGAGGCCCAAATCCACATTGTATAGGGCCGACCACTTTTATAGGATTTATCTTATGATATTTTCATTATTTTAATGCCAAATAATTCAAACATAACCCTAGTGGAGTGCTATAAATAGATAGTGAAGTCTTCAGGAAATTTACACTTAACTTTCTACTTTTTCCTTGAGAGAAAAACCTGAGCCTTCTCTCTCTATACCTAGCCGCCACCTTCTTCTCTTTCTTCTTCTTTGAAATTTCGAAACCACTTAGTGATTAGAGTTGTGCCCACACACAACAAGTGATACCTCAATCATAGTGAGGAAGATTGTGAAGAAAGACATTCAACAAGAAGGAGTTTCAGCACTAAAGAAGGAGAGAAAGAGATCCAGGTTCAGATATTGATAATGCTCTGCTACAGAAAGGAATAAAGGGCTAGATATCTGAATGGAAGGAGTCATTATATTCCGCTGCACCCAATGTAAGGTTTCTAATACTTTATATGTGTTTATTTCGTAATCGTTTTAGAAGTTCATATTTAGGGTGTTAATCAACATACTTGTGAGTAGATCTAAGATCCTGGTAAAATAATTTCCAACACTATCATCAATTGAACCATGGGTTAAAAATCAGATCATTGGATCTGTCAACAAGTTAACCATGGCAATTTAGATCAAGCAATAATAGGTTTTAGAAAACTTACAAACAATCTAACCCAAAAGTAGGGTTAACTAATAAATCAAAGAACATGAATAACACTCCTGAGATTGAGCCTAAGCATATCAGGATTTAGATTCTCTTAATCTAAGATCAACTTCTGATATGGACTTGGAAAGATAGAACGGTAAGTTTATAATATCTTATCTAAGTTCAATATCGGTTCAGTCCAATGTTTACTCCATACATTCGAAACTAGTATACTTTACCAATGTCCTAGAAAGAACATAACACTTATTCCAAGTGTAAGTATACTTTATCGTTGATTATCACATCAGTGTAAATCCAAAATACTGATGAACAGGGACTAAGTCTTTTGAATCATATAATCACAATCACATTCCACTGTATTGACAATACTGTAATTGTGAATGAATATATGTTCTGGATTTAACTAATTTTGTGCATATATATATATATTAAACCATAAACATGTAACATACATGTAAACATAAATCACTTCAAAATTCTATATTGATAACTAATCAGATTGTAATGGATTTTATTTAGGGCACAAAACCCAACACTTCTGATGTGGGGTCCTCCCGAGATCATGGCCACTCTCCCGTTGGGTCTTGGTGGCAGGCCAGGAATATGTTTGGCATCTCCGTGGGGAGCAACTGGAGCCAAAGCTCCTGCTGCAGCCCCTGGCGCTCCTTGAGGCAGAGCTCCTACCGCTGGAACCAGATTGAGATGGGGCAATCGGTTCTTGATCCACTCGTAGAGATGTCCCAATCGGATCAAGTTTTCGATCTCGTCCTTGAGATTTTTTCATTCATTGGTGCTGTGCCCAATGTCATTGTGGTACTCGCATATCTTACTGGGGTCCCTCCGAGAGCTATCCTTGTACAGAGGAGGCGGTCTCCGGTAGTGCGTATTTTACCTAGTAGCAAAATATACACGTTCTTGGGAGTTCGTTAAATCCGTGTATTGAGTATATTAGGGAGTATACCCCCTTTTCTGTCGCTTATCCTCCGTCCGGTTGCTGCCTTTGGAGGACCTTTTGCTCCGTGAACCTTGAGAAGGACCGCCTAAACTTTCAGTCGGAGGGGAGTGCGATGGGGCTTGTCCACTTATCCACGAGGGATTTCCAAAATGGGAAGATGCGGGGGCCAAGGCCTTACCTTGACTATATCCGGGAGTAGCAGAAAATTGTATGCCGCTCATTGGTGGAGTGGCTGTTGACAAAGTGCCTGGGAGCTGAGCTCCTAGCGCATATCCTGCTATCCCGGTAGGATAGTATCCCCCATAGGCCACTATTTGGGCCTCTTCCAGGTTGATATATTTCTGGACTCTCTTCTGGAAGTCTTGAACGTTGGAAGCTCCTTTTTGCTGTAACTCATTCTAGAATGGAGTCCCTGTACGGATGCCTGCTTAGAGAAGAGCAAGCTGTTGTCTGTCATCTATTTTCTTGGTTTTTGAGGCTTCTTCCCTAAACCTCTTTATGGAATTCTTCAATGTCTCCGTAGGCAGCTGCTTGATGTTAATCAAGGCGCTAACCTCCTGATGAACTTTTCTTGCGGCGACAAATTGTCTCCGGAAGCTGGTGTGCAACTTATTCCAGCAATCCACGGAACCCGGTTCTTGTTTTTTAAACCACTCTTCCACGGATACGCTTAGAGTAAGCGGGAAGCACAAACACTTGGCGTCATTGCTGACCCTCATGGATGTCATGACTCGGTTGAACAGTGACAGGTGATCGCTTGGATCCGAGTTCCCGGTGTAAGCTGCCATTTCGGGAATCTTAAAATTTTTAGGGAGCTCTGCCTCCAAGATGTGCTTGGCACATGGTTCTCGATCCTCACAATCAGAGTTGGAGTCATCGCCTTTCTGTCTCCGGGAGACTCGGGCGACGTCTTTTCGGAGTATGGCAAGCTCCGCCATAATTCCTTCGTTTAACGTTCCCGTAGAGACTGCGGGTCCGTATTTCTTTTGGTCCAGATGATCCTGGAGATCACCATGTTCCCGTTAATCTGATTTCTCAGATCAATGGGAGGACATTCCTGGCCCCTTCTCCCTCTCCCCCAGTATTTTGGTGCACGGAAATGCTCTTTCGGTCCTCTCGATCCTGAGGGCCAAGACTCCCTTTTTGGAGTTTGCCCCTCTGGGGACCTTTCCCTTTTGGGAAATCTGAGCGGACCTTTCGCGGATCCGATACCTTTTTCTTTTTTCCGGGGGTGGAAGTAGGGTTTTTCTTTTCGTTCCCTCCGGAGGGATACCTTATAGGGCTAGGTTCCCTAGACTTCTGCTTTTGGGTACTTGGCGAGGATTCCTCTGGTTCCTTTCCAAGTCCACCAGGGATGGCTTTAGGATGCAAGTGGATTCCTGCGGCCTCCATGGATTTTTGCATGGCCAGCATCACCTCTTGCACTTTTTGGTTTTGCTCTTTTTGGACTGCGATTTCATCCTCATGGTCGGTAGCCTTTTGCCTTAAGAGTACCAACTCTGAGTAGCTGCCTTCATCGTAGGCGTCGTACTCGTCAAAGTTTCCTTCATACTCGTCATCAAGGGTTCCTTCTTCTTCCTCAGAGCCAACATTTGCTCTTGAGGCCACGTCGTCATCATTTGGATCTTGAGCATCTTGAAGAGGGCGAGGTTGACGTGTGCTTCGAGTCTCCACCATTTTTGTTTTGTTGTAATGTAGTGTCTACTTTCAGACGCTTCCTTCAGCTCTCAATGAAAGCACCAAAATGTTGACCGAGGTTTTCGACAACCAATATAATAATAATAATTGAGAGAGCTATAAGGAATTAAGAAAGAGATTTTTACGTGATTGGGGCGTTAATGAGCCTTAGTCCACGAGTCTGTGTATTTATGATAGTATTTATTACAGAGAATGTTCTTGGTGGATTTTTCCTCTTCTAGTTCTTATGAAACCCAGAATTCTCGACCCCTCTTTAATGAGTTTTGGGGGTATTTATAGTGTTTTTGTGGGGTGATCCCTAGAATTGAGGTCCATATGTTTCTGTAACTATCAGTAAAAGCCACACATTCCCAATGAATATATCATAGGTAATGCATGGTCTAATCCCTAGGCTTTGTAGGGGTTTTATGGATGTAGTCCTTTATCCTTTTTGACTGATGTGAGTCCTCATAAAGTAGCCGTCACTAGGCTCATTAATCAGAGCATAGTAGCTGCAGAGAGGGGATTGTGCCGTCAGACTTTAAGACATATGGCAGTTCCAATCCGCCTTCTCCCATGCGGCATTAAATGCAAGATGACTGTTCAGATAGGATCTGACACCTCCCGGAGATGCTTTGCTGTAGCTTTGTTTTCCGGGAGTATATGAGACTTTCATGCCTTCTCTGGGAGGCATGTCTAAGGTTGACCCTTGTGGTTAAAGAGACTTAGCTGATTTATTCAAACGCTAAACCCTTTCCATCTACGTGTCATCATCTGGTTGGTCCACGTATTTTGGGCAAAATCAGGGGCAACATAAACAATTGTTATTCATTGAATAAGCCCAATTCTAATTGGGCGTAAATAAATTTACTTATGTCAAAATTTATTTTAGCAACCTAGTCCATTTACTTAGTAAAACTTAAATGGGCTTCCTATATGCATCTAAGCCCAATAGCAAACGTATAGGCTCACACAGGTCAAATGATTTGGATGGGCCCTATCATGTTACTAGGTTTACACAGATGAAAGAAGTACAAAATTTAGCTGTTACAAATTATTTATAAGATCTATTGACAATTGGACTATGATTAAAATCAGATCATTGGATCGGTCAACAAGTTAATCACAGCAATTTAGATCAGATAAATAATAGGTTTGTTAAATTTTTTTGAATAAACAATAAAAAATAAACAAACATTGTCCATGTAACAAATGTGAAATAAGATATTAATATAATTAAATTATCATTCTAAACTAACCAACTAAATTTTGAAAATTTAGGGTTGTTGAAATAACCTTTAAAAATCTCAAAATTTAAAATTCAAAAATGAAAACTAATTTAAAATCTCTAGGTTTATTTGAATTATTTTTATCTAATTAAATTAAATATCAAATAAGATAAATGATTTGAAAAAAAAATATCTTCAATATCATCTTCTAATATTATAATTTAATAAAATTAAAATAATAAAATAAACCAATTTAAAAATAGATGTGGTTAGATAATTATTATTTTAAGAATAAAATAATAAATAAATAATAATTTTCCTAATTATATGTAAAAATATCTTAAATTAAGAAATATTCAAATTTCTACAAAAATATCTAAGTTATTTAAATATTTAAAATAAAATTTATAAATTTCTAATAAGTAAAATGACATAAAAATAGTAAAGTATCATTTTTAAACTTATAATTTATAAATAATTAAATATTTAACAAAATAATTTTTTTTAAATTTGATAATATTATGGTTAAAATATCTATAAAAATATCTAGGTTAATTTCAAATTTATTAATTATTTAACTTGTCATATAAGATAATTTCAATATAATATTTCAAATTTTTATCCCAATTTTCGCACTCTGACGTGGCATCACGAGAATGGTGACACGTGGAGTCCACTTGGAACATCTGCTCGAGAAGACAAGCCGAGCAGGATGCCTTGCTGGCATATCTGAAGCAAGATGATCAGAGATCCTCGCAGAACAACCAACACTTAGCGAATTCAGCTTTCGCATCAAGATTCATCAACACAATCCCTATAACTCAGGGATCAATTTACGTGGATATGGCATACGCACGATCCCACTATCAGTGTATTCAGCCTCAATCCCACGATCCTTGCATTCAGCATTGATCCCACGATCTTTCTGTTTATACGCATTGTAACGAGAGAGGAAGTTCTTCCTCCTCAAGCTTCCTAGCCCTATAAATAGTGATGCATATTCACTGGGCAAGGGATCGGTCGAAAAGTAGTTGAGCTAAGACTATATTATTATCTAAGAATTATATATTCAGAGATACTTTGTAAGAGCTATAAGAAAAGGAATCTTTCTCCTTGATCTTAAGTCAATACAAGTAACGAGGATTAGGCTACTACCGAACTGCTCGGGGCTGAACCCCTATAAAATCCCTGTGTCTTATTATTTCTTTATCATATATCTGTTATTATATATTGTTTATCGCTTATAAAATAGACTCATTGTCGTTGGCTAAAAGCGAAGTCAACATTTTGGTGCTTTCATTGAGAGCAAGATCACGAATCGCTCTTTATTCAACATCCAACCGCCAATACGATGGTGCAAACTCGTAGAGGTCTGACTGATCCAGCAAATTCACCGACGCTGGATCCTACATCGCAGAATCCAGGGAGTTCAAGGGTTCCGCCTGCTGTTAATCCTGGATAGCCGGTAAGCATGGGGAATGGTGAAACAATTCCTATTAATGGAATTGCGCCTAGTGTGCAAGAGACTGGGAATAACAGTTCCGCACCCAACCAGGGCATCCATAATACGACTGTTCCGCCTAGAACCAACGCCCAGACGACCATCGGAGACGCCACCGAATTACAAAATCTTCGTGACGCGGTCGGACTCATGCAGGGTCATAACAACACTCTGCATTATCATTAGAACGAACTACGTGCTGCGGTGAATCTCGCGTTCAACAAACAAAGGCGTATGTTCGCCAAATGGAGAGATAATGAGATGGAGGCATTAAGGGCTCACCATGCAGAGATTGAAGATCGTAGTCGGCAAGCCACCGTGCTGATACGAAGAGCCTACCAGACTGTAGGTCAGCAATCACCGAACGTCATTCCCCTAGGAGAAACGGAAGAGGACCCAACGATGAATACTTCCCAGACTACTAATGGTCAGCCGCCCAATCCCCGGTTCCACTCGTGGGCCCAGCGGTAGGCCAGCAGACCTTGTCCAGTAATTCATAAGGAGGAGTCATACCTGACGGCTCCAACTAGATTAATGGTTCCTTTCCACCTGTCAACCAAGCGAATCAATTGCTAAGGCAACAAGGCTCTTCTGTGTTCGAAAGGTTGGGAGCAACCCATGACTTAAGGAACGATCTAAATAGAAGGAGGGGAACGTACGAACAGAATATTACGACAATCGTGCACCCTGGAGCCCGTACTCAAATCTCCGCTCAGAATGATGCAGACGTAATCCAAGTCGACCAGGATGCCGAGCAGGTCAGCACAGCCGTACAGGCCCAACTTGACGAACTGAAAAATATGTTTCACGGCATGGCTGGACAACGTAATAATGATCTTGAGTTAGACCGAGCACGGGGAACTCCTTTCTCACCAGAGATCAATCTCCTGCCGCTGCCCCACAAGTTCAAAATGTCGACGTGGAAGATGTATACGGGGAGAGAAGATCCCCTTTTCCATTCTCAAGTACTTTGAAATGCAAATGGATTTGCAAGGAGTACGGGGGGATGTATGCTGCAGAATCTTTCTCGCCACTCTGTCGGAAGTCGCTCAGCAATGGTATTTCAAGCTTGCTCCTAGAAAGTTTAGCTCATGGAAAACCTTCTCTTCGGAATTCCATGCGCAATTCTCCTCCTCATGCCAACTCCCATTGCATTTGGGAGACTTGGTCGAAGTTAAGCAACGACCAGGCGAGCCACTCCAGGCATACATCAGCAGATTCATGACGGAGGCGACCAAAGTTTCACGGGTAACTAAGGATGGAAAGTTATCCGTGATACGGGGGGGCATTGAAGTCCTCGCTGAACTTTGGAAAGATATAAGGAAGAATAGGTTAGTAGACTCAATGAGTTATTTCATTGACCGAGCCGAAGGCTTCATCAAGCTCGAAGAAGCCATTCAACGAGCGGAAGGTGAACAAAAGTCGAGCAAGTCAAAGGCTCCTTCCACTGGGACATCCGCCCAACTTCCCAACTACTCAAATAATTCAAGTTCAAGTGGCAAGCGTTCAAACAACAACCACAAGCAACGAAACAGAAAGAAAGGAAAGTTCACTGATAAATCCGTATAGACTTCCCGGGAGAATCATGCCAAATACACTGCATTCACTATTCTGACTGAAGATATAGAAAGTGTATATATGGCAACTCAATCGTTGATCCCGTACAAGAAGCCCGGGCTCATGAAGAAAGATACCAAGAAAAGGGACATGACAAAGTTTTGTCAGTTCCAGGGAGACTACAGCCACGACACTAACGAATGCTACAACTTGAAGTGAGAAATTGAATTCCTAATAAGGAAAACAATCCACACCTGCAGAAGTATGTCAAGACCGACTAAGATCAAAACAACAAAGATTTGCTACCTCCACCAGTAGATGGACACTTACAAGTCATTATTGGAGGCCCGCACATTGCTGGAGATTCGGGCAAAGCTCGGGAGAGGTATGCCTGGACAGCACAGCACGAACAAGAAAAAGTCATCTTGGCCGTGGAAGAAAGGATGCCCAAAGTTCCACGAGCAGGAGAGCCAACCATATCATTCAACGATGAAGACACTGTCAAAGTCAAATTTCTGCACAATGACCCGCTGGTCGTGGAAGTCCAGATAGCCAATAAAATGGTGGCCAGAACCATGATCGACAATGGAGCTTCTTCAAACATCTTGTTCAAGACTGCTTACGAAAATATGGGACTCCAACTCAAGGATCTAACTCCATGCCTCGAGCCTGTCTATGGTTTCTCCGGTCAAGGAGTTGCACATCTAGGACAAATCCAGCTGCCCCTCACTGTTGGACAAGCTCCGACGAGCATAACTATTATGGCCCAGTTCCTAATATTAGATGTTCTTTCAGCTTTTAACGTAATGCTTGGCCGACCAGCCCTGTATGACTTAAAGGCTGTCACATCAATATTTCACTCGTGCCTAAAATTCCCAACAAAGAATGGGGCAGGGTGTCTAAGAGGAAACCAGCAGTCTGCTCAGGAATGTTACAACCTTGTAGTGGCCAAGGCTAAGAAGGAAATATCCTCCAACCAAAGCCCAGACAAGGGAAAAAACATTCCCAAGAAAGGAACTTCCCAAGGGGAGGATGAAGATGTGGATCCTCGACTTGTGGACCCAAGCAGTAATGTTGGACCTGTGGAAGAATTACAAGAGATCGAGATTGATCCAGCTATCCCGACCAGAAAGCTAAAAATTGGAAAAGGTTTGTTACTCGAAGTAAAATCAGAGTTGATAAAATTTCTGAGAGCGAACCTAGATGTTTTTTTTGTTGGAACTTATTTTACCAGGATCTTAGATCTACTCACAAGTATGTTGTTTAACACCCTAAATATGAACTTTCTAAAACGATAAATTAAACACATATAAAGTTAAGAAAACCTTACATTGATGCAGCGGAATTAATGTCTCCTTCCACTCAGATCTCTAACCCTTGTATCCTTTCTGTCGCAGAGTATAATCAAGATCTGAGCCCAAATGTCCTTCTCTTTGAGTTTGATCCTTCACAGTCTTCCAATCTATGATTGAGTTACTGCTTGCTATGTGTGGGCACTTACTCTTTCACTAGGATTCGAAATATATGAAGAGAAAAGAGAGAGAGGGATTTCGGCCAATAGAAGATCATAGGGAAGGCTCAGTTTTTCTGAAGAGAGAAATTTATGTCAGATAACTAATGAATGTGTGTTATTTTGATTGAGCCATCACTTTCTATTTATAGGCAACTACTAGGTTTAGGTTAGGAATTATTTGGCATTAAAATAATAAAAATAGTAATTTGAAAAAGTCAAACAAGTGGTCGGCCATGGTGTAGATAATGGGCCCACTTGATTTTGCAGTTTTCACAAATTTTAATTCTATTTTCTCAAAAACGCCAATTTTCAAATTTTAACCATTTAAATGCCAAAACTAATTATTTAATAACTAAAATAGATTATTAAATAATATTGTCATTTGATTTAATTATTAACTAGACATATAAAGTCCATTAATAAATAAATAAACCTAGAATCTCTTTTCTTTACAATTTCACCCCTGCTTAGTGAAAATTCATAAATTAGACATAGTCTAACTTTAGAATTATAATTGATCAATCACGAATCAATTAATGAGTCTTACAAGCAAAATGTTCTCAACTAGAATGGGGACCATGGATCTATATGCTGAGCTTCCAATAAGTGAACCAAATTTACCAAGTAAATTCCTACTTATTAATTCTTCGTTGAATCTACTCTTAGAACTTAGAATTGCACTCTCAGACTTATATAGAGCATATTATATGTTCCACGATATAGATATGCTATCTCATTTAACCATTGTTATAATCTTATTGTGATTTAAAGATCCTCTATATAGATGATCTACATCGAGATGGGATAATTTTACCGTTCTCACCCCTCAATGTATTTTGCCCCTTAAAACACTTAGCGACCTGTAAATGGTGTTTAGTGATCTAATAATTAGTCAGTTAAACAAGAGCTCATCCATTTACTTCTATTTGCTAAGCTCGAAGGAAATCATCACTTGACTTCTATACACTAGTAGAAGCTATAGAGTCCATATTTATGTTCAACACTCCCACTCAATCATACTATCATGTTCCCAAAATATACGTATCACCCTGACCCAAAAGTAGGCTTAACTAATAAATCAAAGAACATGAATAGTACTCCTGAGTTGAGCCTAAGCATATCAGGATTTAGATTCTTTTAATTTTAAGATCAACTACTGATATTGACGTGGAAAGATATATAACAGTAAGTTTGTAATATCTTAACTTAGTTACAATATCGGTCCAGTCTAATGTATACTCCATACATTCGAAACTAGTATACTTTACTAATGTCCTGGAAAGAACATAACACTTACTCCAAGTGTAAGTACACATCATCGCTGATTATCACATTAGTGTAAATCCAAAACACTGATGAAACAGGGACTTAGTCTTTTGATTCATATGATCACAATCACATTTCACTGTGTTGACGAAACTGTAGTTGTGAATAAACATATGACCTGGATTTAATTGATTTTGTGTGTGTGAATATATTAAACCATTAGCATGTAAAATTCATGCAAACATCAATCACTTAAAATTTCTTATATTGATAACTAATCAGATTGTAAAGAGTTTTATTTAGGGCATAAAGCCCAACAAACTCCCACTTGCACTAATATAAAACAAAGTATGCAAATAGGTCAATCTGATGTATTGATCTTCAGATCAAGTGTAGTATATTTGAATCCACCCAAACTTCTGGAAACTAGTTCATAAATACACTTATGAAACATCCTTTACTATATGTTTTACTTATCAAGTGATACTGAAATATTTACTGTTTTAAAGAACATCTGAATAAACAGAAGACATATCTCTCATATTTTAAAATTGTTGGGTTTTATGCCCTTAATAAAACTCATTTCAATATAATCAGATTTACTTATTAATATAGATCAGAAATAACATTTAATGTTGCATGGTTCACATGATGAATTTCATGATTATATGTACATAATGTATAAATTCATTTGAAACCCTTTTCACATACTTGATCCTGTTTATTGTGCCGTCAACACATTGGAAAGTAAACATGACTATGTGAATAAAGTTTCCTAGATTTATCAGACACAGGATTTTACTGATATAATAATCTACAACAAGAGTTTACTTGCATTTGGAGAAGTGATATGTTCTTTCCAGAGCATTGGTTAAAGTAAAGCTCAGGTTGGATGCATGGAGTATGCATCGGAAGGGACCGATATTGAACTTTGACTTAGATTTAATTAAACTTACCGTAAAATCTATTCAAGTCAATATCGCCTAGTTGATCCTAGATCAAATGATCTTAATCCTGTTATGATTAGGCTCAATCTTGAAAGACTATTCGTGTTCCTTGAATTGTTAGTTAAGCCTAACTTTTGGTCAGGGTGATACGTACTTTTTGGGAACACGGTAGTGCAATTGAGTGGGAGCGCTAACATAAACATGGAATCTATAGCTTCTATCTGGCGAATAGTAAGCAAAGGATGATCTCCTTCGAGCTTGACCAAACGAACATAAATGGTGGAGTACTCATTTCACATAAGCTGAAATATCATTTATACGGGGTCAAGTGTTTTAAGGAATAAATACATTGTAGGGTGTAACGGTAATTTAATCCCTTTACAGTGTAGATCATTCATATAGAGGATCATTGATCAAATTGGGATTATAACAATGGATAACTAATGATGTGTCTATATGGTGGAACATATAGAGCATTCTATATACTGAGAGTACAATTCTAAGTTCTATGCGTGGATTCAACGAAGAATCAATAAGTTAGTTAATTTTAGTGCTAAATTCTTGATCTACTTATTGGAAGCTCGGTTATATAGACCCATGGTACCCCCACTAGTTGAGATAATATTGCTTGTAAGACTCATGTAATTGGTTTTGATTAATCAATTATAATTCCCAAATTAGACTATGTCTATTTGTGAATTTTTTTCACTAAGTAAGGGCGAAATTGTAAAGAAAGAGTTTATAGGGGCATATTTGTTAATTATGATACTTTGTATGGTTCAATTAATAAATATGATAAATGACAATATTATTTAATAATTATTTATAGTTATTAAATAGTTAGAATTGGCATTTAAATGGTTGAATTAGGAAATTGGCATTTTTGAGAAAATCAGATACAAAAGGTGTTAAAATTGCAAAATTGCAAAACCCAAGGCCCAATCCACTAATGCTTGGCCGGCCACCTATTGTAGGTTTTTAAATTGATTTTTTCATTATTTTAATGCCATATAATTCAAATCTAACCCTAGTGGAATGCTATAAATAGATAGTGAAGGCTTCAGAAAAATAACACTTTTCTTCAGATTTCTTCTGATTCAGAAAAACTGAGCCTTCTCTCTCCCTATCTTCAGCTACCACTTCTTCTTTCTTCTTTCTTGATAATTTCGAAATCCTTAGTGATTAGAGTAGTGCCCACACACATCAAGTGATACCTCAATCATAGTGAGGAAGATCGTGAAGAAAGATCATCAGCAAAGGAGATTCAACATCAAAGATTCAGAGAAAGAGATCCAGGTTCAGATATTGATAATGCTCTGCTACAGAAAGGAATCAAGGGCTAGATATCTGAACGGAAGGAGTCATATTATTCCGCTGCACCCAATGTAAGGTTTCTTAAACTTTATATGTGTTTATTTCATCGTTTTAGAGAGTTCATATTTAGGGTGTTAATAAACATACTTGTGAGTAGATCTAAGATCCTGGTAAAATAATTTCCAACAAAAATATGTAATTGAGGTAATACAGTGTAGACTTTTCTTCAGTAATATAACTTTCTGATATTTCAAATTTACGAAGTTATAATTCTTCTCTGGTAGAGCTTGAATTATTATAGAATAACTCCTCCACCCCCAAAGTAAGCACCATCTCAAGAATTTCGAATGTAGATGGTGAAATACAAGGACAACTGATACACAGTTCTTTAATATCTAACATCTAGATCACTTTCATAAATCTTTCTTCAATATCTTCTAATGTTCCCTATTTGATTACATCTCAGATAGCTCCCACTCAATAGCAAATGTCTGGTTAAATGATACTTTTAACCTCTTATTGTTTGGAGAGTTACCTAGTTGTCACTTTTATATTAGTCTGAAAATTTAAGTTAAGACTAAGTCATCAACATAGCAGACTAGTATTTGAAGTGAAAAATACATGCCGGAGATTAAGTAATCAAAATTAAGATACCATAAAGTTTTATGAGGATTAAGAATTCTTGGTTCAAGTCATTCGAATAGACTGAACTAGAGTCCTTTATTTTATTCTCATAATTCTGATAAGTTATACCTATCCATGTGTATGGTTAGATTTGCTTTTCAGTAGAGTTCTTAAGTACCTATCACAAGTATCAACCTAATGAAGATGGGTAAAGAATTTTAAAATTCTCCCACTCAATTAAGGTAGTGTGAAACTTTATCAAAGAACTTTTATAGGTATCAAACTTTTACTTACAAAAGTAGGACGAAATGGAACATACAATCAAGATCAAGAATTTATATTGATAATAGCTAACTCATTATATTACTTCCATGTCTAAAGAAAATATGTGTTACGTAGGGAATTGTGGAATAGACTCCACCCCTAAGTATATACATATAGGGTTATGTTGATAAATTTTACCCCTAAGTATATAGAGATTATGATCCACCCCTAAAGGTTGTGAAGATCATGATTCTCTAAGTGTGATAGAGTTTATGTGGAGTTGAATACTATCCAGAGTTCATTAGATATAAAAGATCGTTGAACCTCATAGTTTTCTTAACTTTTCTCCACCCCTATCAGATCAAAAGATCATTTTATTAAACAAATTCTTAATAATTATAATAGAATTAACAATTATTAATAAACATAGAAATAATTTCTAGTGTTTATTTAATATAAGTCTATGAAGAGTTGTAAATATTATAGAATTTGCATCAATAATAAAAACACTTACACATACAAACATATAAATATAATGTGGTAATAGTTGATGAAGATAAAGTAAATGAAGCTCAATCTCATAAATTGCAATGGTTTATTTCGAAAATTAAAAGAAACTTTATTAATAAAAAAAATATTGCAACAAAATGAGAAAAACAGGGATAAATATCCCTAACTAAAATTTGAAATCCAAATTGTCTTTAAACTAAAACAATTAAATCAAAAAAAATTGAAGAGCTTCATCTTCGTCTGGACGATTTCACCCTTGGTCCAGCTTTCCGATCCAACTCATTTGAGTTCAAGTAGCTTGGCCTATAAGAAGAAGAAAACAAATAAACAAAGTTAGTCCAGAATCATAAATCCAATTGGATAATATTTCACTAAAACTCTTAAAGTTTATAAATAGAAATACCTTATTTCTTTGCAAGAAGTTTAGGACACTGGGGTTTCCAATGACCTTTCTCATTGCAGTAGTAACAATTTCCTTTAAGTGTAGCATTACCAGAAGCTGCAGCCTTTTTGTGTTTCATGGCTTTTGCACGCTTCTTGATGTTCTTCCACTTCTTCTTCAATTTGGGTTTTGAAGCAGAGGCAACATTTGCTTCAGGTTTCATCGTCCCATTACCATTCCCAGGGTTGTGAGGTTTACTCCCTTTCTTCTTGGGTCCTCCAATTAAATTTTCATAAGTTTGAAGGTCATTGACTAACTCATGAAAGTCTATTTCCTTCTTATTCATGAGATAATTTGATGTGTATGGTAGAAATGCTGGAGTCAGGCTATTCAAGATAAGACTTACTTGAGTAGCGCTGTCCATTTCAGCACCATAATACTGGGCTTCTTTGAAATAACTTGCCATGAGGAGAACATGGTCACGCACGTTTTGATGAGGTTCCATCCGTGCATTAATGTACTTCTTAGTCGCGTCAAAGCGTGACTGAAGTGATGCCTTACCGAATAGCTCATTTAACTTCGTCATAACTTCAGCAGCCTTTTCGGTTTTAGAAAACCAAGTTTTGAGGGTGTCAACCATGCTGGAAAGCATAAAGTATAGAGCTGTGTCATTTGCTTTCTGCCAACGCTCATACTTTTCTTTCATAGCTTTGGATGCATTGTCCCCAGGCACTTCATGTGACGGCTCAGTTAAAACAAAGAAGGCACTTTCTCCTATGAGAGCAATATTAATGTTCTCATTCCATTTAGGAAAGTTAGATCCATTAAGCTTATTTTCAGTCAACAATGATAAAATGGGATTCATTATGATAATACAGGATACTACAAAATAATAGAAATCAACAAATAGAAATTAATAATGGTTTAACACAAAATCAATTCAGAAATTATAAGCACATAACAAGTAGGAATGATATAAGAAAATACTTAAAAATTCAATCCTAAATAATTTCCAAGGTTTTTCAATAAACTGATAATCAGTGTCCCGTTTAGGCGAGAGTCAAAGCTACCATCTATTGAATAGAGTTGTCAGCTCATCTAAAATGTTAAACATTCTAGCAACCTTTTATTCGATCAAGATTGGAATCCAGTGTTGTCCCGTTTAGGCGAGAGTCAAGACTATTCTATCTTATGAGCTACTACCATTGTTTTGCAATTTGCAAGTCAAATATGGTCGCCACCATTAAGGTGATCCATACCATATAAAACACTTACAAACTACTTATCTTTCGAGATTAAACGGTGCGAAATTGCTAATGAACGTTCCTCCATTAGGGAGGATTACTCACTAAAACAAACGCGATGTAAAACCAACAATGGAGATCGAATATCTTAATAATAATAAAGCTCATTCTTTAAAATGTATTTTCTTTATTATTCTAATAAATATATTCATTAAATTCGAATTTAGAATTAAAAATTCAAAAATAAGAATTTAATATAATATTTATAAAATTATACTTAGATGGTGATTGAAATAAAATGAATTATTTTCATCTTAGTAGTAATTTTAAATATAAATATTAAGGAAATTAATTTAAGTTGTATTAATTTAAATTAATTAGCAACTTAAAAATTTCCATAAGAATATATTTATTGTATTCGAAAAATAAAGTATAAAACCATACAAAATTTTCGAAAAATACTAATAAATACTTAGAAAAAAAATACTTCAAGCAAAAATATCACATATCTAGATTTTCTTTTGACCAATTAATTCAATTTCTAATAATAAATATATATTAAATTCATTTATTTTAAATTAATCAATTAAATGAAAAAATCATTGATTTAAGTTGGTCCAAGAATTAATTAAAATAAATAATTAATTTACAACTCAATCTATTTTTCAAGATAAATTCAAAAATATTGCATAACTAAAATGCAATTTTCGAAATTGATTAATAAAATAAAAAAAATAAAATAAAAAATATATATATTTTGAAAATTATTTAAATTTAAGTTGAGAAATTAAATTTCAACCTAAAAATAATTTTCTATTTAATTAAGTGTTATGAAAAATAAATATTTAAGTATCATGATAAGAATCAACTTAGATATTTAAATTTTAAATTTAATTAAATGTATTAAATTCAAGAAATAAATAATTAAGTGTAGAGAAGGCTTAATTATTAATTTCTAGTTTAATACTAGGAAAAATATACTAAAATAAAATTGTACCAAAATTAATTATTTAAATAATTAATTTCACAATGTATAATATTTTCCTTTTTAAATATTAGAAATAATAAGTAGTCTAGAAATAACTATCTAGAAAATATCTTATTTGACTAAGTATCTTTTCCACAAATATTTGAAAAATATCTAATTTAAGTTGTTTAGAAAAAATCTAGAACTTAAATAATTTCAAATTTAGATTTAATTAAATATCCAAAATTAAGTTGTAACCACTTAATTTGTAAAATATTCCATTTTAAGTTTAAAACTAACTTAAAAAATATCTTAAGAATCTTTAATAACTAATGCCTAGGATTCCCAACTTAATTTAAAATTTAAATAAAATATTTAAATTTAAGTTAGATATGAAAAATCAGTTAAAATAACTAATTTATAACTTAAATAGGAATGTTTAATTAAATAAGTTCCAGAAAAAATCTAGTTAATTAAAATTCTTTATTTAATTAAATATAAGAAAAATACAAATAGTTTGTCTAGAAATAATATCTAAAACTAAAAGTGTTTTTCTTAAAATTAACTTGAAAATATTAAAATGAAAATAAATTTTCATATATTTTAAAAGTTAATTATGTTGCTAATTCAATTTTATTAGGTTAAACTAATATAATTAACCTAGTACAGTTATTCAAATCAGGCAAATGGGCCTTCACAATTGGGGTAGTTCATGTGAAGGGGTGCTGGGTTCAATATGTCGTACCCACTTCTATGGCTCCCAACTCTCACACAAGGCCCAAAAGAGAGGAATTTATTCTTAAAATAAATAACTATTATTAATTGAATACATCGAATAACTAAATGGACCTAAATAAAATCTATCATGGCGTGACATTTTATTTAGCAACAACCTATATGCATCTATATAATAAAATAAACATATAGGGTCACACAGGCACACACTTGGATGGATCCTATCATGTTGCTAGGTCATGCACAGATGAAAGAAGATTGTAAAATTTACCTATTACAAATTATTAACTTGACCAAGGGAGCCATGAGTTAAAATCAGATCATTGGATCAGTCAACAAGTTAACCATGGCTATTTGCAATCAAGTAATAATAGGTTTTGAAAACTTACACACAAGCTAAAACCACATACTCCTGCAACAAGGTTAGCTGGATAGTTGGAAGTAGGATTTATTTAACTTTAATAATTTAATTTAATTAAATAAATAAAAAAAAATAATTTTTGAAAAATTAAAAAAAATATTTAATTATTTTCGAAAATAATAAAAAAAAATTAATTTCGAAATTATTTAAAATAAATATTTAAAATTAAACCTACAATTTTGAAAAATTAGGTTTCAACTAATCTAAATATCATTTCAAAATTTGCTAACTACTTTTAAAAATTAAATGTTAATTTATAAATAAAAATTAAATAAAAATTAAAAAAGATTAATTAAATATCTTTTTCAGATTTTAAATTTAATTTAAATAAATAAAATAACAAAATTTAAAAGTTAGCAAAATATCTTACATCTATTTAAAATTTCATGATTATGGTTATCTTATTTTAAATTTTTAAGGTCAGAATATTTAAAAAAAATTCATTTAAAAAATTTAATATCTAGCCTTAAATTTAAAAATAAGATAAGATATAATCAAATTTAAAAATAAGATAGATAATTAAGCAAAAAGATAGATATTTACTATTTTTAAATTCAAATTACACTAATATCATGAATTAAATTTAAAAAATATTAAATAAATTAATTATGATAATTAGAATTGAATTAGGAATAGTAAATATATAAATACAAAACTACACAAAAAAATCGGAACTTAAATCCATGAAAAAGCATGAAAAAACGAAGAAAAACGAAAAAATTGTGAGTTGTACGGACGGTATGCATTGCATACCTGTCCGCGCGCGCTCACAGAGGTGCTGGCCGAGAGATCTCGGCGGAATGGGGAACTTGCAGCATTTCCGCGGGTAGGGGGGCTTCAGACAGGCGCTGGGCAAGCTGCTTGTATGAATGAGCCTTGTCCGCGCGCGTGGGTGAGAGCTGCTGCCCTATCTTTTTTTGAATCTTCAAAAAATCATAACTAATTCAAATTAAATCGAAATTGAGTTTCTGTAAAAAAGAAACTTGCTTTATTTTTTCCATACTATCCATTAAAAATAATTCTAGAAACAAAATTTCAATTATTTTTTATGAAAATTCACAAACATCAATCAATCATCATATAACACTCAATACAACATGAAACCATCCAAATAACAAACAATCGTTTTAAAGTCCAAATTTCTTGCAAGCAAATCAATTACCATGGCTACGAGGCCTGTTGTTGGAACTTATTTTACCAGGATCTTAGATCTACTCAAAAGTATGTTGTTTAACACCCTAAATATGAGTTTTATTTAGGGCATAAAGCCCAACAAACTCCCACTTGCACTAATATAAAACTAAGTATGCAAATAGGTCAATCTGATGTCTTGATCTTCAGATCAAGTGTAGTATATTTGAATCCACCCAAACTTCTGGAAACTAGTTCATAAATACACTTATGAAACATCCTTTACTATATGTTTTACTTATCAAGTGATACTGAAATGTTTACTGTTTTAAAGAACATCTGTATAAACAGAAGACATATCTCTCATATTTTAAAATATGTAATTGAGATAATACAGTGTAGACTTTTCTTCAGTGATATAACTTTCTGATATTTCAAATTTACAAAGTTATAATTCTTCTCTGGTAGAGCTTGAATTATTATAGAATAACTCCTCCACCCCCAAAGTAAGCACCATCTCAAGAATTTCGAAATTAGATGGTGAAATACAAGGACAACTGATACACAGTTCTTTAATATCTAACATCTAGATCACTTTCATAAATCTTTCTTCAATATCTTCTAATGTTCCCTATTTGATTACATCTCAGATAGCTCCCACTCAATAGTAAATGTCTGGTTAAATGATACTTTGATCCTCTTATTGTTTGGAGAGTTACCTAGTTGTGACTTTTATATTAGTCTGAAACTTTAAGTTAAGACTAAGTCATCAACATAGCAGACTAGTATTTGAAGTGAAAAATACATGCCGGAGATTAAGTAATCAAAATTAAGATACCATAAAGTTTTATGAGGATTAAGAATTCTTGGTTCAAGTCATTCGAATAGACTGAACTAGAGTCCTTTATTTGATTCTCATAATTCTGATAAGTTATACCTATCCATGTGTATGGTTAGATTTGCTTTTCAGTAGAGTTCTTAAGTACCTATCACAAGTATCAACCTAATGAAGATGGGTAAAGACTTTTAAAATTCTCCCACTCAATTAAGGTAGTGTGAAACTTTATCAAAGAACTTTTATAGGTATCAAACTTTTACTTACAAAAGTAGGACGAAATGGAACATACAATCAAGATCAAGAATTTATATTGATAATAGCTAACTCATTATATTACTTCCATGTTTAAAGAAAATATGTGTTACGTAGGGAATTGTGGAATAGACTCCAACCCTAAGTATATACGTATAGGGTTATGTGGATAAATTTTACCCCTAAGTATATAGAGATTATGATCCACCCCTAAAGGTTGTGAAGATCATGATTCTCTAAGTGTGATAGAGTTTATGTGGAGTTGAATACTATCCAGAGTTCATTAGATATAAAAGATCGTTGAACTGCATAGTTTTCTTAACTTTTCTCCACCCCTATCAGATCAAAAGATCATTTTATTAAACAAATTCTTAATAATTATAATAGAATTAACAATTATTAATAAACATAGAAATAATTTCTAGTGTTTATTTAATATAAGTCTATGAAGAGTTGTAAATATTATAGAATTTGCATCAATAATAAAAACACTTACACATACAAACATATAAATATAATGTGGTAATAGTTGATGAAGATAAAGTAAATGAAGCTCAATCTCATAAATTGCAATGGTTTATTTCGAAAATTAAAAGAAACTTTAGTAATAAAAAAATTATTGCAACAATATGAGAAAAGCAGGGATAAATATCCCTAACTAAAATTTGAAATCCAAATTGTCTTTAAACTAAAACAATTAAATCAAAAAAAATTGAAGAGCTTCATCTTCGTCTGGACGATTTCACCCTTGGTCCAGCTTTCCGATCCAACTCATTTGAGTTCAAGTAGCTTGGCCTATAAGAAGAAGAAAACAAATAAACAAAGTTAGTCCAGAATCATAAATCCAATTGGATAATATTTCACTAAAACTCTTAAAGTTTATAAATAGAAATACCTTGTTTCTTTGCAAGAAGTTTAGGACACTGGGGTTTCCAATGACCTTTCTCATTGCTGTAGAAACACTTTCCTTTAAGTGTAGCATTACCAGAAGCTGCAGCCTTTTTGTGTTTCATGGCTTTTGCACGCTTCTTGATGTTCTTCCACTTCTTCTTCAATTTGGGTTTTGAAGCAGAGGGAACATTTGCTTCACGTTTCATCGTCCCATTACCATTCCCAGGGTTGTGAGGTTTACTCCCTTTCTTCTTGGGTCCTCCAATCAAATTTTCATAAGTTTGAAGGTCATTGACTAACTCATGAAAGTCTATTTCCTTCTTATTCAAGAGATAATTTGATGTGTATGGTAGAAATACTGGAGTCAGGCTATTCAAGATAAGGCTTACTTGAGTAGCGCTGTCCATTTCAGCACCATCATCCTGGGCTTCTTGGAAATAACTTGCCATGAGGAGAACATGGTCACGCACGTTTTGATGAGGTTCCATATGTGCATTAATGTACTTCTTAGTCGCGTCAAAGCGTGACTGAAGTGATGCCTTACCGAATAGCTCATTTAACTTCGTCATAACTTCAGCAGCCTTTTCGGTATTAGAAAACCAAGTTTTGAGGGTGTCAACCATGCTGGAAAGCATAAAGTATAGAGCTGTGTAAAGCCCGCTTAGTTAATTTGGAAATTAACAGTTGTTTATGATTAATTATGGAATTATTTATAGCTATTTAAATAATTTATTATACTGTTATTTATGTTATTCAGTAGCTTGCATATTTTGCATTTCCGGTGTCCGGTATTTTGGAACTCGGCGTTTGGCTCAGTAGAAATCACAACTTAGTATGTTAGTAGTTTGGGGACGGGTTTTAGACATTGGGAATGTCGGGAATGGCCGGGAATTTAGAATGTCCCAAAAATACACCTTTAGTATGATTTTCATGATTTTATGGTGGAGGGGCAAAATGGTCTTTTTGCCCCATTAGTGTTTTGTCTTATGTGAGTTTATTATTTGAAAAATAAATAATTATTTAAGTGTATTCTTGGCTGAAATGAATAGTGTATGTGTTATATTTCATTTTCTCTTTTTATCAAAAAAATCTCTAAGTAAAGAAAAGAAAGAAAAATTTCAAAGAAAAGCCTTCAAAACCTCTCTCTTTCCTGCTCATTTTCGGCTGGGTTTTGGGATTCAAAGGCTGGGTTTTTCAAGCTTGATTCAACCTATATTTGTGAATTCTTGTTTGTGGTAAGTAATCTCTAACTTTTTCTCTTTAATTTCTTGAAAAAAATGATGAAAATGGTGATGCATGCTTGAGGTTTTGATGTTGTTGCTGCTGGTTATTGTTGTTGTTGTTGTTTCTGTGTTTAATGTGTTGAATTCAGTAGGTTTGATGAGATTGAATTGCATGCTTAAGTTCTTGTTCTAGTTGGTTAGATGTTTATGTGAAAAGTTATGAATTTTTGAAAGAAATGGTTCAAATTGTTGCTGTGAAGTTGCTGGATATTCTTAGTTGTTTTCAGAGGCTTAATTATGCATGATTTAGTAGATTCTAGCTTGTTTGAATGCTTGATTGTGGGAATTGCTCAAGTTTGAGTTTAGAACTCAAAGCTTGAGCTTTAATGGTGATTTTTGCATCTGTGAATTCTGGGTTAGTTTGATGCCTAGGATTTGTTCTTTGGGGTATATAGAACAGGTCTGGAAAGTTTGGAACCATTTGGGGTTGAATTGATCAAGTTTGGAATTTTTGAAAAATTCCTGCGAGGAACCGGAATTCCGGATGGGTGTCCAGTAATTCCCAGAACCGGAATTCCGGTTGGGCAACCGGTCTACCGGTTGGGGAATTTTCAGAAACCCTAGTTTTCCTCGTTTTTATGTTTTTAGGGGTATTGCCATGCGTTTTATCGATAGGGAAACTTTTAGTTCCAAGTTTTAGTCCCCGGGAAGTGATTTAGCGTGTCACTTATAGCGTTGTGATTTTTATGGTTTAGGAGCCGATGTCCGCCGCTCAGCTTCAGTTCCAGTCAGGTTGACCGGCACACCTGAAATCAGAATCCAGGTAAGATTAGTATAACAGTATGCATATGTAGATTACATGTTTAGCGTGCATGTAGGAAGCCTGCTAGATTACATTAGTTATGTATATAGGCTTCGAACCATCCAACCCTGTCACGTCGGTACCGGCTGGAGTATGACCAGCAGCTGGAGTATGACCGGTTCGACCGATCAGGCTGACATTTGGTTGGTGGTTCAGTGCTATTGACCTATCCCGTCGGTACAGGCTGGAGTATGACCAGCAGCCGGAGTATGACCGGTTCGACCGATCAGGAGGATACTTGTCAATAGTACCGTCCCTATGAACGTTCAAAACTCAGTACCATGTTGGACATGGCAGTAGTGGCTCAGTACCATGTTGGACATGGCAGTAGCGGGACTCAGTATCGTGTTGGACACGGCAGTTAGATTTATGTATGATATTATTATGCTTTTCTTACTGAGTCTGTCGACTCACAGTTTATGTTCATGTGTAGGTAAAGGCAAGGCTATAGCTGATGGACCGTGAGCGAGCTTATGAGATTGTACATGTCGGGGCGGTTAGGCCTGGAGCGTACGATCCTCGGGACAGCAAGGCTGAATTTTTGTAACTGGTCGTTAGACGACTTTTATTTTGATGTAACAGTTAAACAGTTAAACTTTTTGTAAATATTTTTATAATCGGGATCCCGAGCCTTTTGTAATATTATTTTACAAGTTTAATCAAAAAGCAAAATTTTAATTAATCACGTTTTTCCATAAACCTCGTTGATTAGCAACGAGCTGCACAGTACGTTTAAAAATCACGTAATACGCCTAAGGTAGTTAGGGTGTTACAATTTGGTATCAGAGCCGCCAGGTTGTCTTCCGAAGATCGTCACGACATGTACAATCATCATCAGCAGTTAGCTCGGTTCACGGTTCAGTAAGCCTTTATTGCTTTAGTAGTTTATTTTATTAAGTTATGAAAAAGAAAAGCCTGTTAGGAAGCATGTTAGTAGCCTGATAGTAGAATAGGCGCATGTTTCGATTTTAATTTCCAAATTAAGCGGCATTAGTAAGCTCTCCTTGAATACGACCTGATATGCCAACTCTTGGTTTCGCAGGCGGTTCTAACTAGATGGACGCCAGGCGGACTACCAGGAGTCAGGGCAACTCCGTAGGGTCGAACCAAGGACAGGGAGCTCAGTTTCCCCCACCTGCTAGGGGCCGAGGCAGAGGTCTCCGAGGCAGGGCTCGTGGCCGGGGTGATGAGAAACCGCCACAGGCTGCCCAGGCTCCCCCAGCCGATCAGGGAGCCCCGAACTGGGAGTTACGGTTTGCGGAGATGCAAGCCCGGATCGAAGAACAAGACCTCGAGATTCGAGAGGTTGAGACGGCGGGGTGCTCCTGCCGGTTCCGGTGCCCATAGTTCCAAAGGTGGCACCGCCCCCTGCCTGGCCGAGATAGTGGTGGCGGCCCATAGATTGGAACCATTGTATGAGCGGTTCCGGAAGCAAGCACCTCCGGTATTCCTGGGAGGTCCGGACGTGATGAAAGCCGAACAGTGGCTGACGGTGATCACCAAGATTTTGAACTTCATGGGTGTCACCGGTAACGACAGAGTGGTGTGCGCCACGTTTCAGTTCCAGGAGGACGCCCTGGTATGGTGGGACATGGTGTCTCAGATCCATGACGTCACCACCATGACCTGGGAAAGGTTCCAGGAACTCTTTAACGCAAAGTATTACAATGAGGCGGTCAGAAGCGCCAAGAGGAAAGAGTTCGTTCACCTGACCCAGCGGGAGAACATGAGCGTCACTGAGTATACTACTCAGTTTGATCGGTTGGCGAGGTTAGCCTCGGGAATTGTGCCGACCGACTTCAGCAAGAAGGAGAAGTATCTGGACGGGTTGAATCCCAAGATCAGGCATGACCTGATGATCACCACAGACGATAGCACCACCTATGCTCAGATGGTGGAGAAGGCACTGCGAGCTGAGGGCGCAGTGGGGTGCATGTCAGAATCAGCCAGTACTCCGGTTAGTGGCGGAGCTCCTACCCCTCCTGCATCAGGCTTTAGCGGGGAGTAGTGGTTCGGCCATTGATCGGAGGAAGAGAGCACCCACGCTTCCGGTGGCTCGAGTCAGAACAAGAGGTTCCGGGGGAACCAGAACAGAGGGAGTCGTCCTGGTGGTACTGAGACCCGATTCTCCTATCCCGAGTGCCCTAGCTGCAAGAGGCACCATCGGGGTGAGTGCAAAGGTCAGGGATGCTTTCATTGTGGCATGCCCGGACACTTCAAGAGGGAATGTCCCCAGCTCCGACCAGAGGCACCGAGAGCTCCAGCGATACCCACTCCAGCCAGGGTGTTCGCTATCACGCAGGCTGATGCAGATGCCAGCCCATCAGTAGTCACAGGTCAGCTTATTATTAACAACTCGCTATATTCAGTGCTGTTTGATTCTGGTGCTACACATTCTTATGTGGCGGCCAGGGTCTTTAGTAAGTTGGGTAGACCCTATGATAGATATGAATCAAGGTTCGGAACCCTGTTACCTGGCGGAGAATTGGTTATCTCCAATAGGTGGATTAGGTCTATGCCGATCAGGATAGATGGTAGAGAGTTAAGCGCTGATCTGATAGAGATGAGCTTAGTCGAATTTGATATTATTTTAGGAATGGATTTCCTATCTAAATATTCGGCGAGCATTGACTGTAAAAGGAAGATGGTGGTCTTCCAATCGGAAAGTGAAGAACCATTTGTATTTGTTGGTTCGGTTCAGGGATCTCGGATCCCGGTGATCTCGGCTATGTCAGCGAGAGAATTGTTGCACGGCGGTTGCTTAGGGTTTCTGGCCATGGTGGTGGACACCACTCGGCCAGACACCATTCGGCCAGAGGACATCAGAGTGGTTCGGGAATTTTTGGACGTTTTTCCCGAAGAACTTCCAGGGTTACCACCTCAGCGGGAGATTGATTTCGTGATTGACTTGGCACCAGGGGTGGAACCGGTTTCCAAAGCCCCGTATAGGATGGCTCCAGCTGAACTTAAGGAATTAAAGATTCAGCTCCAAGGGTTGCTTGACATAGGGTTCATTCGGCCCAGTGTGTCACCACAGGGAGCCCGGTTTTGTTCGTCAAGAAGAAGGATGGATCTATGAGGATGTGCATCGACTACAGGGAATTGAACAAGCTGACGGTGAAGAATAAATATCCATTACCTAGGATCGATGACTTGTTCGATCAGCTTCAGGGGAAGACGGTCTTTTCTAAGATTGATCTCCGTTCGGGTTATCATCAGTTGAGAATCCGAGAGGAGGACATTCCAAAGACGGCTTTCCGCACTAGGTATGGACATTACGAGTTTCTGGTTATGTCATTCGGACTAACCAATGCTCCTGCAGCATTCATGGACCTGATGAATAGAGTATTCAAGGATTTCCTCGATATCTGTGTGATTGTGTTTATCGACGACATCCTCGTGTACTCTCAATCAGAAGAAGAGCATGAGTTACATCTTCAAATGGTACTGCAACGACTTCGAGAACATAAGCTTTACGCCAAGTTCAAGAAATGTGAGTTCTGGTTGTCTCAGGTGTCCTTCCTAGGGCACATTGTGAGTAAAGATGGGATCAAGGTGGATCCCGGGAAGATTGAATCCGTCAGGGATTGGCCGAGACCGAAGACAGTGACAGAGATCAGAAGCTTCTTGGGATTAGCTGGGTACTACCGTAGGTTCGTGGAGGGGTTCTCCGAAATTTCAATGCCCCTAACCGAGCTTACAAAGAAGAATCAGCGGTTTATTTGGTCAGATAAGTGCGAAGCTAGCTTTCAGGAGCTGAAGTAGAGGTTGATTACTGCTCCGGTGCTAGCTTTGCCTTCGGACAAGGAGAAGTTCGTAGTCTACTGTGACGCATCCAAATAGGGTTTGGGGTGTGTATTGATGCAAGCCGATCGGGTCATCGCTTATGCCTCCCGTCAGTTAAAGGATTATGAACAGCGATACCCGACTCATGATTTAGAATTGGCCGCAGTGGTTTTTTCACTAAAGATTTGGCGGCATTACCTTTATGGGGAGAAGTGTGAGATCTATACTGACCATAAAAGTCTCAAGTATTTCTTTACTCAGAAAGATTTGAACATGAGACAAAGGCGTTGGTTGGAACTAGTGAAGGACTACGATTGTGAGATCCTCTATCATCCCGGAAAAGCCAATGTAGTGGCCGATGCCCTGAGCAGAAAGGGTCCCGGGCAAGTAGCTAGCATGGTTCAGATCTCACCTCAGCTAGCAGAGGATATGGTTAGATCCAGCATTGAGTTTGTGGTAGGTCAGCTTCACAACTTAACGCTGCAATCTGATCTGTTGGAAAGAATAAAAGTCGCTCAGATGATAGATCCGGAGTTAGTGAAAATCCGAGATGAGGTATTGGCTGGTCAAGCCAAGGACTTTTCAGTGTCAGACAGTGGGATGCTTTTGTATAAAGCCAGGGTTTGTGTTCCGAATAGTGTGGAACTTAGAAATGAGATCTTTGAGGAGGCTCATTCTACTCCATATTCTCTGCATCCCGGCACCACCAAGATGTACCAAGATTTGAAACCGTACTTCTTGTGGAGCGGTATGAAGAAGAATTTAGTAGAATTCGTATCGAGATGCCTCACTTGTCAGCAGATTAAGGCTGAACATCAGAGACCAGCAGGGTTGTTGCAGCCTCTAACCCTACCAGAATGGAATTGGGAGGATATTACGATGGATTTTGTGGTCGGGTTACCTAGGACCACGGGTTTGTATGATTCCATCTGGGTAGTGGTGGATCGATTTACGAAATCTGCTCATTTTCTGCCGGTTAGAACAACATTTTCAGTGGATCAGTTGGCAGAACTGTACGTCAGAGAGATAGTGAGACTTCACGGGGTATCGAAGTCTATAGTTTCGGACAGGGATCCCAAATTCACCTCCAAATTTTGGCAAAGTTTGCAACGGGCAATGGGTACAAAGCTGAAATTTAGTACAGCATTCCATCCTCAGACAGATGGTCAGTCCAAAAGGACAATTCAGATATTGGAGGATATGTTGAGAGCCTGTGTTATGGACTTTGAAGGCTCATGGAGTAAGTATCTACCGTTGATAGAATTTTCTTACAACAACAGTTATCAGAGTACGATAGGGATTGCTCCCTATGAACTGTTGTACGGTAGGAAATGCAGATCCCCTATCCACTGGGATGAGACAGGGGAGAGGAAATACCTAGGTCCAGAGTCAGTTCAGCGGACCAATCAGGCAATAGAGAAGATAAAAGCTAGAATGCTTGCCTCACAGAGCCGACAGAAGAGTTACGCAGATCCGAAACGCAGAGACGTTGAGTTCCAAGTAGGGGAACATGTATTTTTACGGGCATCTCCAATGAAGGGGATTAAACGTTTCGGGAAAAGAGGCAAGTTATGCCCTAGATTTACAGGACCTTTCGAGATTCTCGAGAAGATAGGTCAAGTGGCATATCGGTTAGCATTGCCTCCAGCCTTATCAGCAGTGCACAACGTATTCCATGTCTCGATGTTGAGAAAATACGTTTCAGACCCCTCTCATATACTCAGTTATGAGAGTCTTCAGCTTCAGCCAGATATGACATATGAGGAACAACCAGTGCAGATCCTGGATAGGAAGGATAAAGTCCTTCGGAATAAGACCATAGCGTTGGTCAAGGTTCTCTGGAGAAACAGTAAGGTGGAAGAAGCCACCTGGGAGCTAGAGTCAGATATGAGAGCTCAATATCCAGAGTTATTCAGGTTAGATTTCGGGGACGAAATCCTTTTAAGGGGGGGATAGTTGTAAAGCCCGCTTAGTTAATTTGGAAATTAACAGTTGTTTATGATTAATTATGGAATTATTTATAGCTATTTAAATAATTTATTATACTGTTATTTATGTTATTCAGTAGCTTGCATATTTTGCATTTCCGGTGTCCGGTATTTTGGAACTCGGCGTTTGGCTCAGTAGAAATCACAACTTAGTATGTTAGTAGTTTGGGGACGGGTTTTAGACATTGGGAATGTCGGGAATGGCCGGGAATTTAGAATGTCCCAAAAATACCCCTTTAGTATGATTTTCATGATTTTATGGTGGAGGGGCAAAATGGTCTTTTTGCCCCATTAGTGTTTTGTCTTATGTGAGTTTATTATTTGAAAATTAAATAATTATTTAAGTGTATTCTTGGCTGAAATGAATAGTGTATGTGTTATATTTCATTTTCTCTTTTTATCAAAAAAATCTCTAAGTAAAGAAAAGAAAGAAAAATTTCAAAGAAAAGCCTTCAGAACCTCTCTCTTTCCTTCTCATTTTCGGCCGGTTTTTGGGATTCAAAGGCTGGGTTTTTCAAGCTTGATTCAACCTATATTTGTGAATTCTTGTTTGTGGTAAGTAATCTCTAACTTTTTCTCTTTAATTTCTTGAAAAAATGATGAAAATGGTGATGCATGCTTGAGGTTTTGATGTTGTTGCTGCTGGTTATTGTTGTTGTTGTTTCTGTGTTTAATGTGTTGAATTCAGTAGGTTTGATGAGATTGAATTGCATGCTTAAGTTCTTGTTCTAGTTGGTTAGATGTTTATGTGAAAAGTAATGAATTTTTGAAAGAAATGGTTCAAATTGTTGCTGTGAAGTTGCTGGATATTCTTAGTTGTTTTCAGAGGCTTAATTATGCATGATTTAGTAGATTCTAGCTTGTTTGAATGCTTGATTGTGGGAATTGCTCAAGTTTGAGTTTAGAACTCAAAGCTTGAGCTTTAATGGTGATTTTTGCATCTGTGAATTCTGGGTTAGTTTGATGCCTAGGATTTGTTCTTCGGGGTATATAGAACAGGTCTGGAAAGTTTGGAACCATTTGGGGTTGAATTGATCAAGTTTGGAATTTTTGAAAAATTCATGCGAGGAACCAGAATTCCGGTTGTGCAACCGGAATTCCGGATGGGTGTCCAGTAATTCCCAGAACCGGAATTCCGGTTGGGCAACCGGTCTACCGGTTGGGGAATTTTCAGAAACCCTAGTTTTCCTCGTTTTTATGTTTTTAGGGGTATTGCCATGCGTTTTATCGATAGGGAAACTTTTAGTTCCAAGTTTTAGTCCCCGGGAAGTGATTTAGCGTGTCACTTATAGCGTTGTGATTTTTATGGTTTAGGAGCCGATGTAATGCCGCTCGGCTTCGGTTCCGATCGGGTTGGCGGCACACCTGAAATCGGAATCCAGGTAAGATTAGTATAGCAGTATGCATATGTAGATTACATGTTTAGCGTGCATGTAGGAAGCCTGCTAGATTACATTAGTTATGTATATAGGCTTCGAACCATCCAACCCTGTCACGTCGGTACCGGCTGGAGTATGACCAGCAGCCGGAGTATGACCGGTTCGACCGATCAGGCTGACATTTGGTTGGTGGTTCAGTGCTATTGACCTATCCCGTCGGTACAGGCTGGAGTATTACCAGCAGCCGGAGTATGACCGGTTCGACCGATCAGGAGGATACTTGTCAATAGTACCGTCCCTATGAACGTTCAAAACTCAGTACCATGTTGGACATGGCAGTAGTGGCTCAGTACCATGTTGGACATGGCAGTAGCGGGACTCAGTATCGTGTTGGACACGGCAGTTAGATTTATGTATGATATTATTATGCTTTTCTTACTGAGTCTGTCGACTCACAGTTTATGTTCATGTGTAGGTAAAGGCAAGGTTATAGCTGATGGACCGTGAGCGAGCTTATGAGATTGTACATGTCGGGGCGGTTAGGCCTGGAGCGTACGATCCTCGGGACAGCAAGGCTGAATTTTTGTAACTGGTCGTTAGACGACTTTTATTTTGATGTAACAGTTAAACAGTTAAACTTTTTGTAAATATTTTTATAATCGGGATCCCGAGCCTTTTGTAATATTATTTTACAAGTTTAATCAAAAAGCAAAATTTTAATTAATCACGTTTTTCCATAAACCTCGTTGATTAGCAACGAGCTGCACAGTACGTTTAAAAATCACGTAATACGCCTAAGGTAGTTAGGGTGTTACAAGCTGTGTCATTTGCTTTCTGCCAACGCTCATACTTTTCTTTCACAACTTTGGATGCATTGTCCCCAGGCACTTCATGTGACGGCGCAGTTAAAACAAAGAAGGCACTTTCTCCTATGAGAGAAATATTAATGTTCTCATTCCATTTAGGAAAGTTAGATCCATTAAGCTTATTTTCAGTCAACAATGATAACATGGGATTCATTATGATAATACAGGATACTACAAAATAATAGAAATCAACAAATAGAAATTAATAATGGTTTAACACAAAATCAATTCAGAAATTATAAGCACATAGCAAGTAGGAATGATATGAGAAAATACTTAAAAATTCAATCCTAAATAATTTCCAAGGTTTTTCAATAAACTGATAATCAGTGTCCCGTTTAGGCGAGAGTCAAAGCTACCATCTATTGAATAGAGTTGTCAGCTCATCTAAAATGTTAAACATTCTAGCAACCTTTTATTCGATCAAGATTGGAATCCAGTGTTGTCCCGTTTAGGCGAGAGTCAAGGCTATTCTATCTTATGAGCTACTACCATTGTTTTGCAATTTGCAAGTCAAATATGGTCGCCACCATTAAGGTGATCCATACCATATAAAATACTTACAAACTACTTATCTTTCGAGATTAAACGGTGCGAAATTGCTAATGAACGTTCCTCCATTAGGGAGGATTACTCACTAAAACAAACGCGATGTAAAACCAACAATGGAGATCGAATATCTTAATAATAATAAAGCTCATTCATTAAAATGTATTTTCTTTATTATTCTAATAAATATATTCATTAAATTCGAATTTAGAATTAAAAATTCAAAAATAAGAATTTAATATAATATTTATAAAATTATACTTAGATGGTGATTGAAATAAAATGAATTATTTCCATCTTAGTAGTAATTTTAAATATAAATGTTAAGGAAATTAATTTAGGTTGTATTAATTTAAATTAATTAGCAACTTAAAAATTTCCATAAGAATATATTTATTGTATTCGAAAATAAAGTATAAAACCATACAAAATTTTCGAAAAATACTAATAAATACTTAGAAAAAAAATACTTCAAGCAAAAATATCACCTATCTAGATTTTCTTTTGACCAATTAATTCAATTTCTAATAATAAATATATATTAAATTCATTTATTTTAAATTAATCAATTAAATGAAAAAGTCATTGATTTAAGTTGGTCCAAGAATTAATTAAAATAAATAATTAATTTACAACTTAATCTATTTTTCAAGATAAATTCAAAAATATTGCATAATTAAAATGCAATTTTCGAAATTGATTAATAAAATAAAAAAAAATAAAAAATATATATATATTTTGAAAATTATTTAAATTTAAGTTGAGAAATTAAATTTCAACCTAAAAATAATTTTCTATTTAATTAAGTGTTATGAAAAATAAATATTTAAGTATCATGATAAGAATCAACTTAGATATTTAAAATTTTCAATTTAATTAAATGTATTAAATTCAAGAAATAAATAATTAAGTGTAGAGAAGGCTTAATTATTGATTTCTAGTTTAATACTAGGAAAAATATACTAAAATAAAATTGTACCAAAATTAATTATTTAAATAATTAATTTCACAATGTATAATATTTTCCTTTTTAAATATTAGAAATAATAAGTAGTCTAGAAATAACTATCTAGAAAATATCTTATTTGACTAAGTATCTTTTCAACAAATATTTGAAAAATATCTAATTTAAGTTGTTTAGAAAAAATCTAGAGCTTAAATAATTTCAAATTTAGATTTAATTAAATATCCAAAATTAAGTTGTAACCACTTAATTTGTAAAATATTCCATTTTAAGTTTAAAACTAACTTAAAAATATCTTAAAAATCTTTAATAACTAGTGCCTAGGATTCCTCAACTTAATTTAAAATTTAAATAAAATATTCAAATTTAAGTTAGATATGAAAAATCAGTTAAAATAACTAATTTATAACTTAAATAGGAATGTTTAATTAAATAAGTTCCAGAAAAAATCTAGTTAGTTAAAATTCTTTATTTAATTAAATATAAGAAAAATACAAATAGTTTGTCTAGAAATAATATCTAAAATTAAAAATATTTTTCTTAAAATTAACTTTAAAATATTAAAATAAAAATAAATTTTCATATATTTTAAAAGTTAATTATGTTGCTAATTCATTTTTATTAGGTCAAACTAATATAATTAACCTAGTACAGTTATTCAAATCTGGCAAATGGGCCTTCACAATTGGGGTAGTTCATGTGAGGGGGTGCTGGGTTCAATATGTCGTACCCACTTCTATGGCTCCCAACTCTCATACAAGGCCCAAAAGAGAGGAATTTATTCTTAAAATAAATAACTCTTATTAATTTAATAGGTCGAATAACTAAATGGACCTAAATAAAATCTATCATGGTGTGACATTTTATTTAGCAACAACCTATATGCATCTATATAATAAAATAAACATATAGGCTCACACAGGCACACACTTGGATGGATCCTATCATGTTGCTAGGTCATGCACAGATGAAAGAAGATTGTAAAATTTACCTGTTACAAATTATTAACTTGACCAAGGGAGCCATGAGTTAAAATCAGATCATTGGATCTGTCAACAAGTTAACCATGGCTATTTGCAATGAAGTAATAATAGGTTTTGAAAACTTACACACAAGCTAAAACCACATACTCCTGCAACAAGGTTAGCTGGATAGTTGGAAGTAGGATTTATTTAATTTTAATAATTTAATTTAATTAAATAAATAAATAAAAAAAATTAATTTTCGAAAAATTAAAAAAAAAAATTAATTATTTTCGAAAATAATAAAAAAAAATTAATTTCGAAATTATTTAAAATAAATATTTAAAATTAAACCTACCATTTTGAAAAATTAGGTTTCAACTAACCTAAATATCATTTCAAAATTTTCTAACTACTTTTGAAAATTAAATGTTAATTTATAAATAAAAATTAAAAAAGATTAATTAAATATCTTTTTCAGATTTTAAATTTAATTTAAATAAATAAAATAACAAAATTTAAAAGTTAGCAAAATATTTTACATCTATTTAAAATTTCATGATTATGGTTATCTTATTTTAAATTTTTAAGGTCAAAATATTTAAAAAAAAAATTCATTTAAAAAATTTAATATCTGGCCTTAAATTTAAAAATAAGATAAGATATAATCAAATTTAAAAATAAGATAGATAATTAAGCAAAAATATAGATATTTACTATTTTTAAATTCAAATTACACTAATATCATGAATTAAATTTAAAAAATATTAAATAAATTAATTATGATAATTAGAATTGAATTAGGAATAGTAAATATATAAATACAAAACTACACAAAAAAATCGGAACTTAAATCCATGAAAAATCATGAAAAAACGAAGAAAAACGAAAAAATTGTGAGTTGTACGGACGGTATGCATTGCATACCTGTCCGCGCGCGCTCACAGAGGTGCTGGCTGAGAAACCTCAGCGGAATGGGGAACTTGCAGCATTTCTGCGGGCGTAGGGGGGCTTCAGACAGGCGCTGGGCAAGCTGCTTGTCTGAATGCCCCTTGTCCACGCGCGTGGGTGAGAGCTGCTGCCCTATCTTTTTTCGAATCTTCAAAAAATCATAACTAATTCAAATTAAATCGTAATTCAGTTCTGTAAAAAAGAAACTTGCTTAATTTTTTCCATACTATCCATTAAAAATAATTCTAGAAACAAAATTTCAATTATTTTTTACGAAAATTCACAAACATCAATCAATCATCATATAACACTCAATACAACATGAAACCATCCAAATAACAAACAATCGTTTTAAAGTCCAAATTTCTTGCAAGCAAATCAATTACCATTGCTCTGAGTCCAGTTGTTGGAACTTATTTTACCAGGATCTTAGATCTACTCAAAAGTATGTTGTTTAACACCCTAAATATGAATTTTCTAAAACGATAAATTAAACACATATAAAGTTAAGAAAACCTTACATTGATGCAGCGGAATCAATGTCTCCTTCCACTCAGATCTCTAACCCTTGTATCCTTTCTGTCGCATAGTATAATCAAGATCTGAGCCCGAATGTCCTTCTCTTTGAGTTTGATCCTTCACAGTCATCCAATCTATGATTGAGTTACTGCTTGCTGAAGAGAGAAATTTTTATCAGATAACTAATGAATGTGTGTTATTTTGACTGAGCCATCACTTTCTATTTATAGGCAAATACTAGGTTTAGGTTAGGAATTATTTGGCATTAAAATAACGAAAATATTAATTTGAAAAAGTCAAACAAGTGGCCGGCCATGATGTAGATAATGGCCCCACTTGATTTTGCAGTTTTCACAAATTTTATTTCTATTTTTTCAAAAACGCCAATTTTCCAATTCTAACCATTTAAATGCCAAAACTAATTATTTAGTAACTAAAATAGATTATTAAATAATATTGTCATTTAATTTAATTATTAACTAGACATATAAAGTCCATTAATAAATAAATAAACCTAGAATCTCTTTTATTTACAATTTCACCCCTGCTTAGTGAAAATTTATAAATTAGACATAGTCTAACTTTAGAATTATAATTGATCAATCATGAATCAATTAATGAGTCTTACAAGCAGAATGTTCTCAACTAGAATGGGTACCATGGATCTATATGCTGAGCATCCAATAAGTGAACCAAATTTACCAAGTAAATTCCTACTTATTAATTCTTCGTTGAATCCACTCTTACAACTTAGAATTGCACTCTCAGACTTATATAGAGCATATTATATGTTCCACAATATAGATATGCTATCTCATTTAACAATTGTTATAATCTTATTGTGATTTAAAGATCCTCTTTATAGATGATCTACATCGAGATGGGATAATTTTACCGTTCTCACCCCTCAATGTATTTTGCCCCTTAAAACACTTAGCTACCTGTAAATGGTGTTTAGTGATCTAATAATTAGTCAGTTAAACAAGAGCTCATCCATTTACTTTATTTGCTAAGCTCGAAGGGAATCATCACTTGACTTCTATACACCAGTAGAAGCTATAGATTCCATATTTATGTTCAGCACTCCAACTCAATCATACTATCATGTTCCCAAAATATACGTATCACCCTAACCCAAAAGTAGGCTTAACTAATAAATAAAAGAACATGAATAGTACTCCTGAGTTGAGCCTAAGCATATCAGGATTTAGATTGTTTTAATTTTAAGATCAACTACTGATATTGACTTGGAAAGATATATAACGGCAAGTTTTTAATATCTTAACTTAGTTGCATTATCGGTCCAGTCCAATGTATACTCCATACATTCGAAACTATTATACTTTACTAATATCCTGGAAAGAACATAACACTTACTCCAAGTGTAAGTACACATCATCGCTCATTATTACATAAGTGTAAATCCAAAACACTGATGAAATAGGGACTTAGTCTTTTGATTCATATGATCACAATCACATTCCACTGTGTTGACGATACTGTAGTTGTAACGCCCTAAATAATTAGGCACGCTACTCAAAAATACTAATGAAACCCTAATCCCCTAATCGGGATTACTAATTAAAATAGCGCAGAATTTAAACTTTTATATTAAACAGACTGAAAATAAACTTGTAATATATTTGACTTTTCAAAATAGTTGGGATCCCAAAAATATTTACAAACTTATTACAAGTTCTTTCTTGCTAGCCGACCTAAGCGGCAAAACGGAATACAAAAGTCAACACTGTTAGACCCATAACCCGCTTGGTCTGAAGTGGCGTGAACATGTACATTCTTTGTCCTACTCCTGAAACTCATGGCTGATCAGCTAATGCCTTACCCTTTCCTGCACAGTAGAGCACCCGTGAGCCAAGCCCAGCAAGACAGTATAAATCACAATAAATATAATATGCTCATTTACATATGTCTGTATAGCACAGACCTAATCACTATATCAACATGCCCATTTATGTCTACGTGGCGTAGACATATGTGTTGCACCCACACATCTAATTAAATCTACGTGACGTAGAACCACGTGTTGCTCTCACACGTCTAAATAAATTAAGGCCTTAGAAGTGGTTCATCTCGTTTATGTGTACCGAGTCCAACCTGATTATGCCTTGAGCGAATAATCCATAAATTTCATTTCAATTAACATGGCATGGTATTTATACACATATTTCACTAGGGTAATAACCCTAGGCTAACAGACCGTTCCTATTAGGGTAATAACCCTAATCCCGGTTACAATAACTCACATATATCATATTCACATAAGCACCACTGCGCATACTCTATGTGCAAACTACTATCTTACCTGTTTTCCAGCAATAGAAGGAGATTCCGAATCCCCGGGTGCTCCTGATCAGGTGCCGGTGATCCTAGTCACACAAATCCGGGATAATTCATACTTAGGGTTAACCCCTGACTTTTAACTCAATAAAATTCAAGCACGGCATTTACGATACAGATAATCAGATAGATCTTGAAAAGATCTTTCCAACGGTATAAAGAACGTCCCAAACGGAGTCCCGAGTCAAAAGTTATGGCCAAAACAAAATCGGGAAAAAGATGGCTCTCTGCTGCGTTTTATGGCCGCGGCGACCATAGATCTGGTCGCGGCCACCGGGTTCGAAAAACCCAAAAACTAGATTTTAAGGTCTAAACATGCCCACTTTACCATATATTCGAACCTTAATCAATCCATACCCAAAATTAACTTCTTACAGATAAAAAGTCACCACAATAGAGAGCAAACAACATCAATTCTAACATTAATCAACAACATTCAATCAAAGCTCCAAAGCTTAAGCTACATCTCAAGCAAATTTCCCTTAACAAGAGCTTGAACTCCAACTTCAAACAATAAATTTCAGAGCTCAACAACAGAAAATTACACTAATCAAATCCTCTAATTTCTGTCCAAACCTAACCCAAACACACTTATGAATTTAAAGCTTAAAGCATGCTCAAGACAACCCCAACAACCAAGAACATGCATCACAAATTCAATACCACAACCACAAAATATTTTCATGCTTTTCAACAAATAACTTCAGCAATAAATCTCAGATTAAAACCAGAGAAAGTTACCTCAAACTCAATCCAAGAACAAGCTCAAAAATCTACAAACTCAAAGCTTCAATACAAGGCCAAATCCAAGCAATTTCTTCAAAAAATCAAAATTGAAAAAGAAAAGGGTTTGAGAGAGAGACAGAGGGGGGTCGACCAAGAGAGTTACAACCAGAATTTCTATTTTCTTTTTTTTTTTTTGGTCAAAAATGCCATTTGACACACTTATCTCATAAAGCCAAATTGCTAAAATACCCTTAGGGCCATATAACTTCCACTTTAAACATACAAGGGCAAAATTGGCATTAACACACAATTTCAAACCCAATTAAATTTCAGATTATCAAATATCAATTAAAATGCCAATTAATTCAATCTAATTTTCATTTCAGGCCCGAACCCTGTTCGCCCCGAAATACCCGGTTGTGACTATACCGCGCCAACCTGTTAGAACACACCTGAAAAGACAACACAGGCATACTATATAATAATATAGTTCTATTAAGCATGACACTTTGCATTTCATGAAACATTTGCTGCCAGTCAGCAGGAGGATTAGCATTAACAGCCTCCGCATTATCCCTCGGATTTTGCGGAGGTGGAGGCGGTGCTGGTGGATCAGTTCAGGTAGCCCCGAGCTCTACTTGCTCGCCCTGTGGTCTAGATGATTGCGGAGGGTCCATTACTAGTACCCCTATAATTAACAACCCCAGCGAGTTAAGCACCAATACCACACTTACGCACTATGGCCTTAAACCCTAACTCATCCATTTACCTCATACATATTTACATAAACAAATAACATTTATAGCATGGCATCACATAACACATACATACTCTAGATGCTTGCATATTGCCTAAAATGGAAAGCGGTAAACAGATGATCACACATACAGTCAAGTACTTACTCTCAATACTTATTGCACCATGAGTTGAGCCTATCTCTGACGACGAATGTACATGTTCGGCCGGTCTACAGGAAGTTTAAAAACCTTGGCGCTCTGATACCAAATTGTAACGCCCTAAATAATTAGGCACGCTACTCAAAAATACTTATGAAACCATAATCCCCTAATCGGGATTACTAATTAAAATAGCGCAGAATTTAAACTTTTATATTAAACAGACTGAAAATACACTTGTAATCTATTTACCTTTTCAAAATAGTTGGGATCCCAAAAATATTTAAAAACTTATTACAAGTTCTTTCTTACTAGTCGACCTAAGCGGCAAAACGGAATATAAAAGTCAACACTGTTAGACCCATAACCCGCTTGGTCTCAAGTGGCGTGAACATTTACATTCTTCGTCCTGCTCCTGAAACTCATGGCTGATCAGCTAATGCCTTACCCTTTCCTGCACAGTAGAGCATCCCTGAGCCAAGCCCAGCAAGATGTTGGAAATTATTTTACCAGGATCTTAGATCTACTCACAAGTATGTTTATTAACATCCTAAATAAGAACTTTCTAAAACGATAAAATAAACACATATAAAGTTTAAGAAACCTTACATTGGGTGCAGCGGAATATAATGACTCCTTCCGTTCAGATATCTAGCCCTTGATTCCTTTCTGTAGTAGAGCATTATCAATATCTGAACCTGGATCTCTTTCTCTGAATCTTTGATGCTGAAACTCCTTTGCTGATGATCTTTCTTTACGATCTTCCTCACTATGATTGAGGTATTGCTTGATGTGTGTGGGCACTACTCTCACACTAAGATTTTCGAAATTGAAGAGGGAAGGAGAAAGAGAAGGGTCAGCCAAAGATAGGGAGAGAGAAGGCTCAGGTTTTCTGAATCAGAAGTGTCAGGAAAAAGTCTAATTTTCCTGAAGCCTTCACTATCTATTTATAGCATTCCACTAGGGTTAGGTTTGAATTATTTGGCATTAAAATAATGAAAAAATCAACTTAAAATACCTACAATAGGTGGCCGGCCATGCACTTAGTGGATTGGGCCTTGCTTTTTGCAATTTTGCAATTTTAACACCTTTTGTATCTGATTTTCTCAAAAATGCCAATTTCCTAATTCAACCATTTAAATGCCAATTCTAACTATTTAATAACTATAAATAATTATTAAATAATATTGTCATTTATCGTATTTATTAATTGAACCATACAAAGTATCATAATTAACAAATATGCCCCTAAAAACTCTTTCTTTACAATTTCGCCCTTACTTAGTGAAAATTTCACAAATAGACATAGTCTAATTTGAGAATTATAATTGATTAATCAAAACCAATTACATGAGTCTTACAAGCAATATTATCTCAACTAGTGGGGGGACCATGGGTCTATATAACCGAGCTTCCAATAAGTAGATCAAGAATTTAGCACTAAAATTCACTAACTTATTAATTCTTCGTTGAATCCACGCATAGAACTTAGAATTGCACTCTCAGTATATAGAATGCTCTATATGTTCCACCATATAGACACATCATTAGTTATCCATTGTTATAATCCTAATTTGATCAATTATCCTCTATATGAATGATCTACACAGTAAAGGGATTAAATTACCGTAACACCCTACTATGTATTTTATCCTAAAAACACTTGACCCCGTATAAATGATATTTTAGCTTATGTGAAATGAGATCACCACCATTTATTTTCGTTTGGTCAAGCTCGAAGGAGATCATCCTTTGCTTACTATTCGCCAGATAGAAGCTATAGATTCCATGTTTATGCTAGCGCTCCCACTCAATTGCACTACCGTGTTCCCAAAAAGTACGTATCACCCTGACCTAAAAGTAGGCTTAACTAACAATTCAAGGAACACGAATAGCCTTTCAAGATTGAGCCTAATCATAACAGGATTAAGATCATTTGATCTAGGATCAACTTGGCGATATTGACTTGAATAGATTTTACGGTAAGTTTAATTAAATCTAAGTCAAAGTTCAATATCGGTCCCTTCCGATGCATACTCCATGCATCCAACCTGAGCTTTACTTTAACCAATGTTCTGGAAAGAACATAGTATTTCTCCAAATACAAGTAAACTCTTGTTGTAGATTATCATATCAGTAAAACCCTGTGTCTGATAAATCTAGGAAACTTTATTCACATAGTCATGTTTACTTTCCAATGTGTTGAGGGCACAATAAACAGGATCAAATATGTGAAAAGGGTTTCAGATGAATCTATACATTATGTACATATAATCATGAAATAAATCATGTGAACCATGCAACATTAAATGTTATTTCTGATCTATATTAATAAGTAAATCTGATTATATTGAAATGAGTTTTATTTAGGGCATAAAACCCAACACAAGACAGTATAAATCACAATAAATATAATATGCTCATTTACATATGTCTGTATAGCACAAACCTAATCACTATATCAACATGCCCATTTATGTCTACGTGGCATAGACCTATGTGTTGCACCCACACATCTAATTAAATCTACGTGACGTAGAACCACGTGTTGCTCTCACACGTCTAAATACATTAAGGCCTTAGAAGTGGTTCATCTCGGTTATGTGTACCGAGTCCAACCTGATTATTAATTGAGCGCATAATCCATAAATTTCATTTCAATTAACATGGCATGGTATTTATACACATATTTCACTAGGGTAATAAACCTAGGCTAACAGACCGTTCCTATTAGGGTAATAACCCTAATCCCGGTTACAATAACTCACATATATCATATTCACATAAGCGCCACTGCGCATACTCTACGTGAAAACTACTGTCTTACCTATTGTCCAGCAATAGAAGGAGATTCTGAATCCCCGGGTGCTCCTGATCAGGTGCCGGTGATCCTAATCACACAAATCTGGGATAATTCATACTTAGGGTTAACCCCTGACGTTTAACTCAATAAAATTCAAGCATGGCATTAACGATGTAGATAATCACATAGAGCTCAAAAAGAGCTTTCTAATGGTATAAAGAACGTCCCAAACGGACTCCCGAGTCAAAAGTTATGGCCAAAACAAAATTGGGAAAAAGATGGCTCTCTGCTGCGTTTTATGGCTGCGGCGACCATAGATCTGGCCGCGGCCACTGGGTTCGAAAAACCCAGAAAACCAGATTTTAAGGTCTAAACATGCCCACTTTACCATATATTCGAACCTTAATCAATCCATACCCAAAATTAACTTCTTACAGATAAAAAGTCACCACAATAGAGAGCAAATAACATCAATTCTAACATTAATCAACAACATTCAATCAAAGCTCCAAAGCTTAAGCTACATCTCAAGCAAATTTCCATTAACAAGAACTTGAACTCCAACTTCAAACAATAAATTTCAGAGCTCAACAACAGAAAATTACACTAATCAAATCCTCTAATTTCTGTCCAAACCTAACCCAAACAAACTTATGAATTTAAAGCTTAAAGCATGCTCAAGACAACCCCAACAACCAAGAACATGCATCACAAATTCAATACCACAACCACAAAATATTTTCATGCTTTTCAACAAATAACTTCAGCAATAAATCTCAGATTAAAACCAAAGAAAGTTACCTCAAACTCAATCCAAGAACAAGCTCAAAAATCTACAAACTCAAAGGTTCAATTCAAGGCCAAATCCAAGCAATTTCTTCAAAAAAATCAAAATTGAAAAAGACAAGGGTTTGAGAGAGAGAGAGAGAGGGGGGTCAGCCAAGAGAGTTACAACCAGAATTTCTATTTTCTTTTTTTTTTTTTTTTTTGTCAAAAATGCCATTTGACAGACTTATCTCATAAAGCCAAATTACTAAAATGCCCTTAGGGCCATATAACTTCCACTTTAAACATACAAGGGCAAAAATGGCATTAACACACAATTTCAAACCCAATTAAATTTCAGATTATCAAATATCAATTAAAATGCCAATTAATTAAATCTAATTTTCATTTCGGGCCCGAACCCATTTCGCCCCGAAATACCCGGTTGTGACTATACCGCGCCAACCTGTCAGAACACACCTGAAAAGACAACACAGGCATATTATATAATAATATAGTTCTATTAAGTACGTAATTAAATTAATTTCATCAATTTACCCTTCTTGGGTCATAATTACCAAAATGCCCCTGGCTCACCAACGGGGTTTTAACATGTTAAATTTCATATAATTTCACATATATTGAACTATATAATAATATAATTCCTCCATTAACTCATAATTATCTAATTAGGGTTTTTGATAATCCTTTTCTAAATTCCGGGTATTACAGTAGTTGTGAATAAACATATGACCTGGATTTAACTGATTTTGTGTGTGTGAACATATTAAACCATTAGCATGTAAAATTCATGTAAACATTAATCACTTCAAATTTCTTATATTGATAACTAATCAGATTGTAAAGAGTTTTATTTAGGGCACAAAACCCAACATTTTCCTGGTCACATGCTGATATGGTTGGAATCGATCCTTCTACTATTTCACATGTTCTGAATATCGATCCCAACTTCCGGCCAGTTCAACAAAAACCAAGGCTGTTGGACAAAGAACGAGTAGTAGCCTAGAAAGATGAAGTTGAAAAGTTGCGCAACAACAACTTCATAATTGAAGATTTTTACCCGGCTTGGGTTGCGAACCCCGTATTAGTGCCCAAGCCGAACAAGAAATGGCGAGTCTATATCGATTTCACAGACCTCAATAGAGCATGCCCTAAAGAATGTTTTCCACTTCCAAGAGTCGATCAGCTCGTAGACGCAACAGCAGGGAACGAAATATTAATCTTCATGGACGCTTACTCAGGCTATAATAAAATCAAAATGCATCCCCCAGACCAAGAACATACAAGCTTCTGAACAGATATGGGTCTCTATTGCTACAAAGTTATACCGTTTGGTCTAAAAAATGCTGGAGCTACGTACCAAAGATTCGCAAACAAAATGTTTAAAGATTAGATCGGGCGAAATATGGAAGTGTACGTGGATGACATGCTTGTCAAATCTAGAAAGGATGGGGGGCACACAGATGACCTGGACGAATGCTTCAAAGTCCTTAGAAAATACAACATGAAACTAAATCCCTTAAAGTGTTCCTCTTTCCCATCTCAAGTACTTTGAGATGCAAATGGATTTACAAGGAGTACGGGGGGATGTATGCTAAAGAATCTTCCCCGCCACTCTGTCGGAAGCCGCACAGCAATGGTATTTCAAGTTGGCTCCTGGAATGTTTAGTTCATTGAAAACATTTTCTTTGGAATTCCATGCGCAATTCTCTTCCTCACGTCAGCTCCCATTGCATTTGGGAGATCCGGTCGAAGTAAAGCAACGACCAGGCGAGTCACTCCGGGCGTACATCAGCAGATTCATGACGAAAGCGACCAAAGTTTCGCGGGTAACCGAGGATGGAAAGTTATCCGCCATACTGGGGGCATTGAAGTCCTTGGTGAACTATGGAAGGATATAAGGAAACGGGCCAGTAGACTCAATGAGTGATTTCCTTGACCGAGCCAAAGGTTTCATCAAGCTCGAAGAAGCCATTCAATGAGCAGAAGGTGAACAAAAGCTAGGCAAAACGAAGGCTCCTTCCACTGGAACATCCGCCTAACTTCCCCACTATTCCAACAATTCAAGTGGCAAGTGTTCAAGCAACAAGCACAAGCAAGGAAACGGGAAGAAAGAAAAGTTCATCGATAAATCCAGACAGACTCCCCGTGATCATGCCAAACACACTACATTCACTATTCTAATTGAAGATATAGAGAGTGTGTATATGGCAACTCAGTCGTTAATTCCGTATAGGAAGCCCGGGCCCATGAAGAAAGATACCAACAAAAGGGACATGACGAAATTTTTCCGGTTCCACGGAGACTACGGCAACGACACCAACGAATGTTACAATCTGAAGCGGGAAATTGAATTTCTAATAAAGAAAAACAATCCGCACCTGCAGAAGTATGTCAAGACCAACCAAGGTCAAAAAAACAAGGATCTACTACCTCCACCCATAGATGGACACTTACAAGTCATTATTGGAGGTCCGCACATCGCTGGAGAATCAGCAAAGCTTGGGAGAGCTATGCCCGAACAGCTCAGCACGAGCAAGAAGAAGTCATCCTAGCAGTGGAAGAAAGGAAGCCCAAAGTTCCACGTGCAGGAGAGCCAACCATAACTTTCAACGATAAAGATGTTGTCAAAATTAGATTTCCACACAACGACCCGCTGGTCGTGGAAGTCTAGATAGCAAATAAAATGGTTGCTATAACGATGATCGATAATGAAGCTTCTTCAAACATTTTGTTCAAGACTGCTTACGAGAAGATGGGGCTCCAACTCAAGGATCTAAATCCATGCCTCCAGCCTGTTTATGGTTTTTCCGGTCAAGGAGTTGCACCTCTAGGACAAATCCGGCAACCCCTCACTGTTGAACAAGCTTCGACGAGCATAACTATCATGGCACAGTTCCTAATATTGGATGTTCCTTCAGCCTTTAATGTAATGCTTGGCCGACAAGCCCTGTATGACTTAAAAGATGTCACATCAATATTTCACTCGTGCCTGAAGTTCCCAACAAAGAATGGGGTAGGGTGTCTTAGAGGGAACCAGCAATCTGCTCGGGAATGTTACAACCTTGCAGTGGCCAAGGCTAAGAAGGAAATCTCCTCCAGCCAGAGCCCAAACAAGGGAAAAACATTCCCAAGTAGGAAACTTCCCAAGGCGAGGATTAAGATGTGGATCCTCGACTTGGGGACCCAAGCAGCAATGTTGGACCTGTGGAAGAATTAGAAGAGATCGAGATCGATCCAGCTATCCCGGCCAGAAAGCTAAAAACTTGAAAGGGTTTGTTGCTCAAAGTAAAATCAGAATTGAAAAAATTTTTGACAGCAAACCTAGATGTTTTTGCCTGGTACATGCGGGTATGGTCGGAATCGACCCTTCTATTATTTCACACGTTCTGAATATCAATTTTAACATCCGGCCAGTTTAGCAAAAATGAAGACTGCTGGATAAAGAATGAGCAGTAGCCTTGAAAGATGAAGTTGAAAAGCTGCGCAACAACAACTTCATAATTGAAGCTTTTTACCCAGCTTGGGTCGCGAATCCTGTACTTGTGCCCAAGCCGAACAAGAAATGGCGAGTTTGTATTGATTTCACAGACCTCAAAAAAGTAGGCCCTAAAGACTGTTTTCCACTTCCAAGGATCGATCAGCTCGTAGATGTAATAGTAGAGCACAAAATTTTAAGCATCATGGATGCTTATCCAGGCTACAATCAAATAAAAATGCATCCGCCAAACCAAGAACATACAAGTTTCCGAATAGATATGGGTCTCTATTGCTACAAAGTCATGCAATTTGGTCTAAAAAACGCTGGAGCTACGTACCAAAGATTGGTAAACAAGATGTTTAAAGACCAGATCGGGCGAAATATGAAAGTGTACGTGGATGACATGCTCGTCAAATCTAGAAAGGCTGGGGGCACATAGACGACCTGGGCGAATGTTTCAAAGTCCTTAGGAATTACAACATGAAACTAAATCCCTTAAAGTGCTCCTTTGGAGTCAACTCGGGAAACTTTCTAGGCTTCATCGTCAATGCCTAAAGAATTGAAGCCAATCCAAAAAAAAATCCAAGCCCTCCTGCATATGAACTCGCCAACAAAAACCAAAGAGGTGCAAAGCCTAACTAGTCAAATCGCCGCACTTAGCAGATTCGTGTCAAAACCAACGGACAAATGTGTTCCATTCTTCAACATCCTGCGAGGAAACAAAAAGTTTGAGTGGACAAAAGAATTTGAAAGAGCTTTTCAAGATTTAAAGGCGCAACTTGCAAAACCTCCCATACTTTCTAAACCTCTAGACGGTGAGGAGCTGGGGATATACCTAGTTGTCATGGAGCATGCCGTGAGTGCCGTGCTGATCAGAGAAGAGAACAGCGTACAACACCCAGTCTATTACATTAGTAAAAGACTCATCGAGGCCGAGGGCCGATATCCGTTGATAGAAAAGCTCGCCTACTCCCTTATTCTAGCAACAAGGAAGCTAAGGCCTTATTTTCAAGCTCATCCTGTTCGGGTAAACAACAACCAACCACTTTGACAAATACTGCAAAAGCCAGATGCCTCTGCACGGTTACTCAAATGGGCGGTAAAATTGGGTCAGTATGAAATCAACTTCCAACCCCGAACAGCAATCAAGGGCCAAGCCTTGGCCAACTTTGTAGTGGAATGCACAAGCAAAAAAGAAAGCATACCAGAAAGCAATCCCGAGCCAGTAGCACAACCAAGTATCAATGAAGACAAACTGACCTGGAAACTACATGTGGATGGGTCAGCAACAGATCAACTATCTGGTGCACGAATTGCCCTTGTCACACCTGAGGGGCAACACCTGCACGCTGTGGTCAAGTTCAGATTCAAGGCTTCTAACAACGAAGCCGAATACGAGGCTCTAATTGCTGGACTTAAGTTAGCCAAGGAAATGAAGGCCGAACACATTGAGATCTGTAGTTATTCACAGCTGGTGGTAAATCATGTATCCGGCGAATATGAGGCTCGTGGAGAAAAAATGATAGCATATCTGAGCAAAATACATGACCTGCTCGCACAATTCAAAAGCTACGGTCTCAGACAAATTCAAGAGAAGAAAATACAACTGCAGAGGCGTTGGCTCAATTGGCAAGCAGCAATGTAAGTGACAAGGCAAACTTGGTCCCTATCCAGTTGCTTGAGGAGCCTAACATCACTGGCACGGAAGAAATCAAAATGATCGACACATCCCCAAACTGGATGACACCAATAGCAGCCTACCTCAACTCTAGGGAACTCCCAGATAACCGAAATGGAGCTCGGAAAATGAGAAGGAAGGCAGCACGGTACATAATAGTAGAAGTGGTCATGTACAGAAGAGGATTCTCGATGCCATTACTCAGATGTGTCACACAAGATGAAGCTGCACGACTCCTATCTGAAGTTCATGACGGATTCTATGGAAATCATGCAGCCTGACCGAGCTTATCGAAGAAAATTCTATGGCAAGGCTACTTCTGGGCAACGATGATTGAAGATTTGAGAGCCTATGTTAATAAGGGCGACAAATACCAAAGATTTTCAAAGATACCAAGAGCTCCGCCTAATGAGCTTACACAGATGCAAAGTCCTTGGCCCTTTGCCATTTGGGGAATTGACCTAATCGGGCAGTTACCTAAGGGTAAAGGCGGAGTGCAGTATGCAGTGGTAGCAGTCGACTACTTTACTAAGTGGACTGAAGCCGAACCACTTGCAACCATTACATCAAAGAAAGTTCAAGACTTTATAGTGAAGAACATCAGATGCTGGTTCGGACTGCCGTACAAAATAGTCTCAGACAATGGCAAACAGTTCGACAGCCAATCTTTCACTGATTTCTGTGTGAACCATGGTCTCATCAAAAGTTTCTCCGCAGTGGCACATCCTCAAGCAAATGGTCAAGTTGAAGCAGTCAAAAAAACCTTGAAGGATACACTAAAGAAGAAACTCGAAGATGCCAAAGCAAACTGGCCAGAAGAACTCCCCGAAGTTCTATGGTCATACCGTACAACGAAAAAAAATAGCAACCAGTCAGACACAATTTGCAATTGCGTACGGTTATGAAGCTATGCCGCCCGTCGAACTTGAGCCACCTTCCCATAGAAGATTGACGTACGATCAAGGTACCAATCATATACTCCTTGCAGAATCACTTGATGAAATCGAAGAAAAACGAGCAACTACAAACTTAAAGTTGATAGCTCTGTTGGAAATATTTTACCAGTATCTAGATTTACTACCAAGTATGTTCCATTAACATCCTAATATGAATTCTAAAATAATGAAATAAACACATATAAAGTTTAGTAAACCTTAAATTGGGTGCAGCGGAATGTAATGACTCCTTCCGTTCAAATCTCTAGCCCTTGATTCCTTTCTGTAGCAGAGCATAATTAAGATCTGAACCTGGATCTCTTTCTCTCCTTCCTTTGATGCTGATTCTCCTTCTTGTTGTTTGGATTCTTCACAGTCTTACACACTATGATTGAGATACCACTTGATGTGTGTGGGCACTACTCTATCACTCAAGGTATTTCGAAATTCAAGAGAAGAAGAAGAAGAGAGGGGCGGCTATGGCTTTTCTCTGAAAGGAACAATATGCAAGTCATAGTTTCCTGAAGCCAACACTTTCTATTTATAGAATGCCATCTAGGTTTAGGTTAGAATTGTATGGCATTAAAATAATGGAAAAGTAAATGGTAAAAGGCTTGCATAGTGGCCGGCCATATAAGGGATAATGGGCCTCACTTTGCAATTTTGCCATTTTGTTATTTTTCAATCCCATTTTCTCAAAAATGCTAATTTTCCAATTTTAACCATTTAAATGCCAATTATAATGATTTAATAACTAAAAAATTAATTATTAAATAATATTGCCATTTAATATATTTATTAATTTAGACATATAAAGTCTCTAAATTAATAAATCAACCTAGAATCTCTTTTCTTTACAATTTCGCCCTTGCTTAGTAAAAATTCATAAACTAGACATAGTCTAACTTTAGAATTATAATTGATTAATCAGAATCAATTAACTGAGTCTTACAAGCAGTATGGTCTCAACTAGTATGGGACCATGGGCCTATATAGTCGAGCTTCCAATAAGTCGAACCGAATTTACCAAGTAAATTCCCTAACTTATTAATTCCTTATTGAATCCACACTTAGAACTTGGAATTGCACTCTCAGTTATATAGAACGCTCTATATGTTCCACGATATAGATACGCTATTAGTTATCCATTGTTATAATCCTAATTTGATCAATGACCCTCTAATAGATGATCTACATTGAAAAGCACTAAATTATCGTTACACCTTCAATGTATTTTATCCTTAAAACACTTAGTTCCGTATAAATGATATTTCAGCGAAGTGAAATGAGATCTCAACCATTTATCTCTGTTTAGCCAAGCTTGAAGGATATCATCGTTTCACTTCTAAATTCCTATATAAGTTATAGACTCCATATTTATGTTAGCGCTCCCACTCAATTATACTATCATGTTCCCAAAATGTACGTTTCACCCTGACCCAAAAGTAGGCTTAACTAACAAATCAAAGAACTGTTGGATATTATTTTACCAGGATCTTAGATCTACTCACAAGTATGTTGTTTAACACCCTAAATATGAACTTTCTAAAACGATAAAATAAACACATATAAAGTTAAGAAAACCTTACATTGATGCAGCGGAATTAATGCACTCTGTCCGCGCGTGTGGGTGAGTGCAGCAGCCCTATCTTTTTTCGAATCTTCAAAAAATCATAACTAATTCAAAATAAATCGAAATTGAGTTCTGTAAAAAAGTAACTTGCTTAATTATTTTCCATACTATCCAATAAAAATAATTCCAGAAATAAAGTCTCAATTATTTTTTACGAAAATTCACAAACATCAATCAATCAGCATATAACACTCAATACAACTTGAAACCATCCAAATAACAAATAATCGTTTTAAAGTCCAAATTTCTTGCAAGCAAATCAAGTACCATGGCTCTGATACCAGTTGTTGGATATTATTTTACCATGATCTTAGATCTACTCACAAGTATGTTGTTTAACACCCTAAATATGAACTTTCTAAAACGATAAAATAAACACATATAAAGTTAAGAAAACCTTACATTGATGCAGCGGAATTAATGTCTCCTTCCACTCAGATCTCTAACCCTTGTATCCTTTTTGTCGCAGAGTATAATCAAGATCTGAGCCCGAATGTCCTTCTCTTAGAGTTTGATCCTTCACAGTCTTCCAATCTATGATTGAGTTACTACTTGCTGTGTGTGGGCACTCACTCTTTCACTAGGGTTGAAATTTAGGAAGAGAAAAGAGAGAGAGGGATTTCGGCCAAGGTAAGATAATAGGGAACGCTCAGTTTTTCTGAAGAGAGAAATTTCTGTCAGATAACTAATGAATGTGTGTTATTTTGACTGAGCCATCACTTTCTAATAGGCAACTACTAGGTTTAGGTTAGGAATTATTTGGCATTAAAATAATGAAAATATCAATTTGAAAAAGTCAAACAAGTGGCCGGCCATGGTGTAGTTTATGGGCCCACTTGATTTTGCAGTTTTCACAAATTTTATTTCTATTTTCTCAAAAACGCCAATTTTCCAATTCTAACCATTTAAATGCCAAAACTAATTATTTAATAACTAAAACAGATTATTAAATAATATTGTCATTTAATTTAATTATTAATTAGACATATAAAGTCCATTAATAAATAAATAAACCTAGAATCTCTTTTCTTTAAAATTTCACCCCTGCTTAGTGAAAATTCATGAATTAGACATAGTCTAACTTTAGAATTACGATTGATCAATCACGAATCACTTAATGAGTCTTACAAGCAGAATGTTCTCAACTAGAATGGGGACCATGGATCTATATGCTGAGCTTCCAATAAGTGAACCAAATTTACCAAGTAAATTCCTACTTATTAATTCTTCGTTGAGTCCACTCTTAGAACTTAGAATTGCACTCTCAGACTTATATAGAGCATATTATATGTTCCACGATATCAATATGCTATCTCATTTAACCATTGTTATAATCTTATTGTGATTTAAAGATCCTCTATATAGATGATCTACATCTAGATGGGATAATTTTACCGTTCTCACCCCTCTATGTATTTTGCCCCTTAAAACACTTAGCTACCTGTAAATGGTGTTTAGTGATCTAATAATTAGTCAGTTAAACAAGAGCTCATCCATTTACTTCTATTTGCTAAGCTCGAAGGGAATCATCACTTGACTTCTATACACCAGTAGAAGCTATAGATTCCATATTTATGTTCAGCACTCCCACTCAATCATACTATCATGTTCCCAAAATATACGTATCACCCTGACCCAAAAGTATGCTTAACTAATAAATCAAAGAACATGAATAGTACTCCTGAGTTGAGCCTAAGCATATCAGGGTTTAGATTCTTTTAATCTTAAGATCAACTACTGATATTGACATGGAAAGATATATAACGTTAAGTTTGTAATATCTTAACTTAGTTGCAATATCGGTCCAGTCCAATGTATACTCCATACATTCGAAACTAGTATACTTTACTAATGTCCTGGAAAGAACATAACACTTACTCCAAGTGTAAGTACACATCATCGCTGATTATCACATTAGTGTAAATCCAAAACACTGATGAAACAAGGACTTATTCTTTTGATTCATATGATCACAATCACATTCCACTGTGTTGACGATACTTTAATTGTGAATAAACATATGATCTGGATTTAACTGATTTTGTGTGTAAAACTAATAAACATATTAAACCATTAGCATGTAAAATTCATGCAAACATAAATCACTTCAAATTTCTTATATTGATAACTAATCAGATTGTAAAGAGTTTTATTTAGGGCATAAAACCCAACAAACTCCCACTTGCACTAATATAAAACAAAGTGTGCAAATAGGTCAATCTGATGTCTTGATCTTCAGATCAAGTGTAGTATATTTGAATCCACCCAAACTTCTGGAAACTAGTTCATAAATACACTTATGAAACATCCTTTACTATATCCTTTACTATCTTTACTGTTTTAAAAGTACATCTGAATTAACAGAAGACATATCTCTCATATTTTAAAATATGTATTTGAGATAATACAGTGTATACTTTTCTTCAGTAATATAACTTTATTGTTATTTTCGAATTTACAAAGTTATAATTCTTCTCTGGTAGAGCTTGAATTATTATAGAATAACTCCTCCACCCCCAAAGTAAGCACCATCTCATGAATTTCGAAATGAGTTGGTGAGATACAAGGATAACTGATACACAGTTCCTTAATATCTAACATATAGATCACTTTCATAAATCTTTCTTGAATATCTTCTAATGTTTTCTATTTGATTACATCTCAGATAGCTCCCACTCAATAGCAGATGTCTGGTTAAATAATACTTTTAACCTCTGATTGTTTGGAGAGTTACCTAGTTGTGACTTTTATATTAGTCTGAAACTTTAAGTTAAGACTAAGTCATCAACATAGCAGACTAGTATTTGAAGTGAAAAATACATGCCAGAGATTAAGTAATCAAAATTAAGATACCATAAAGTTTTATGAGGATTAAGAATTCTTGGTTCAAGTCATTCGAATAGATTGAACTAGAGTTCTTTATCTTATTCTCATAATTCTGATAAGTTATACCTATCCATGTGTATGGTTAGATTTGCTTTTCAGTAGTGTTCTTAAGTACCTATCACAAGTATCAACCTGATGAAGATGGGAATAGAATTTTAAAATTCTCCCACTCAATTAAGGTAGTGTGAAACTTTATCAAAGAACTTTTATAGGTATCAAATTCTTACTTACAATATTAAAACAAAATGGAACATACAATCAAGATCAAGGATTTATATTGATAATAGCTAACTCATTATATTACTTCCATGTTTAAAGAAAAAATATGTGTTACATAGGGCATTGTGGAATAGACTCCACCCCTAAGTATATAGAGATTATGATCCACCCCTAAAGGTTGTAAAGATCATGATTCTCTAAGTGTGATAGAGTTTATGTGGAGTTGAATACTATCCAGAGTTCATTAGATATAAAAGATCGTTGAAGTGCATAGTTTTCTTAACTTTTCTCCACCCCTATACGATCAAAAGATCCTTTTATTAAACAAATTCTTAATAATTGTAATAGAATTAACAATTATTAATAAACATAGAAATAATTTCTAATGTTTATTTAATATAACTCTATGAAGAGTCATAAATATTATAGAATTTGCATCAAGAATAAAAACACTTACACATACAAACATATAAATATAATGTGGTAATAATTGATGAAGATAAAGAAAATGAAGCTCAATCTCATAAATTGCAATGGTTTATTTCGAAATTTAAAAGAAACTTTATTAATAATAAAATAAAAAAAATATTGAAACAATATGAGAAAAACAGGGATAAATATCCCTAACTAAAATTTGAAATCCAAATTGTCTTTAAACTAAAACAATTAAATCAAAAAGAATTGAAGAGGTTCATCTTCATCTGGACGATTTCACCCTTGGTCCAGCTTTCCGATCCAACTCATTTGAGTTCAAACAGCTTGGCCCATAAGAAGAAGAAAACAAATAAACAAAGTTAGTCCAGAATCATAAATTCAATTGGATAATAATTCACTAAAACTCTTAAAGTTTATAAATAGAAATACCTTGTTTCGTTGCAAGAAGTTTAGGACACTGGGGTTTCCAATGACCTTTCTCATTGCAGTAGAAACACTTCCCTTTAAGTGTAGCATCACCAGAAGCTGCAGCCTTTTTGTGTTTCATGGCTTTTGCACGCTTCTTGGTGTTCTTCCACTTCTTCTTCGATTTGGGATTTGAAGCAGAGGCAACATTTGCTTCAGGTTTTATCGTCCCATTACCATTCCCAGGATTGTGAGGTTTACTCCCTTTCTTCTTTGGTACTCCAATAAAATTTTCATAAGTTTGAAGGTCATTGACTAACTCATGAAAGTCTATTTCCTTCTTATTCATGACATAATTTGTAACACCCTAACTACCTTAGGCGTATTACGTGATTTTTAAACGTACTGTGCAGCTCGTTGCTAATCAACGAGGTTTATGGAAAAACGTGATTAATTAAAATTTTGCTTTTTAATTAAACTTATAAACCATATTACAAAAGACTCGGGATCCCGGTTATAAAATCATTTACAAAAAGATTTAGCTGTTTAACCATTACATAAAAATAAAAGTCGTCTAACGACCAGTTACAAAAATTCAGCCTTGCTGTCCCGAGGATCGTACGCTCCAGGCCTAACCGCCCCGACATGTACAATCTCATAAGCTCGCTCACGGTCCATCAGCTATAGCCTTGCCTTTACCTACACATGAACATAAACTGTGAGTCGACAGACTCAGTAAGAAAAGCATAATAATACTCATACATAATTCTAACTGCCGTGTCCAACACGATACTGAGTCCCGCTACTGCCATGTCCAACATGGTACTGAGCCACTACTGCCATGTCCAACATGGTACTGAGTTCTGAACGTTCATAGGGACGGTACTATTGACACGTAACAACCTGATCGGTCGAACCGGTCATACTCCGGCTGCTAGTCATACTCCAGTCTGTACCGACGTGTTACTATATCCTCCTGATCGGTCGAACCGGTCATACTCCGGCTGCTGGTCATACTCCAGCCTGTACCGACGGGATACGTCAATAGCACGGAACCACCAACCAAGTGTCAGCCTGATCGGTCAAACCAGTCATACTCATTTCTTGGTCATACTCCGGCTGTACCGACGTGACAGGGTTGGATGGTTCGAAGCCTATATACAGAACTAATGTAATCTAGCAGGCTTCCTACATGCACTCTCAACATGTAATCTACATATGCATCTTGTTATACTAATCTTACCTCGGATTCCGATTTCGGGTGTGCGGTCAACCCGACCGGAAGAAGCCGAGCGGCGGATTACTGGCTCCTAAACCATAAAAATCACAACGCTATAAGTGACACGCTAAATCACTTCCCGGGGACTAAAACTTGGAACTAAAAGTTTCCCTATCGATAAAAAGCATGGCAATACCCCTAAAAACATAAAAACGAGGAAAACTAGGGTTTCTGAAAATTCCCCAACCGGTAGACCGGTTGCCCAACCGGAATTCCGGTTCTGGGAATTACTGGACACCCATCCGGAATTCCGGTTGCACAACCGGAATTCCGGTTCCTCGCAGGAATTTTTCAAAAATTCCTAACTCAACCAAATCAAACCCAATTGGTTCCAAACCTTCCAGACCTGCTCTAAATACCCCAAAGAACAAATCTAAGGCATCAAATTAACCCAGAATTCACAGATACACAACTTGCCATTAAAGCTCAAGCTTTGAGTTCTAAACTCAAGCTTGAGCAATTCCCACAAACATGCATTCAAACCTAGTTAATTCTACTCAAATATGCATGAATAAGCCTCTGAAATCAAATAAAATCATACACAACAACCCAGCAACAGATTCACAATATTTTCACCAAAAATCATAACTTTTGCATAGAAACTTAAAGCTTTGCACAACCTATCTAACATGCTTTCAAAATCACTTAAACAACCCTAATCTAACATGCTTAAACTCAGAAACAACAACCAGATTTCAGCAGCAATAACAACAAATATTCAAGCATGCATTTACTCATCTTTTTATCAAAATTCCAAGAAACAAAGAAGGACAAGTTCAAGAATCTTACCAACAATTGAATTACACTTAAAATGGGTTGAAAAAATTATTGAATTGATGAGAAAATCCCCCAGCCCTAGCAGCTCACACCAAGCCGAAAGAGGGAGAGAGAGAGAGAGCTTTGAGTGAAAATTTTTCTAACTTTTCCAACTTTCAATTTTTTTGAGAAAAATGAATAAAGTTAAGTAATATAAACCAATTCCATTTCAGCCAAATATACCATGAAATAAACATTTAATTTTCAAATAATCAAGTCACTAAAAGACAAAAAGTCATTGGGGCAAAAAGACCATTTTGCCCCTTCACCATAAAATCACATAAATCATACTAAAGGGGTATTTTTGGGAAATTCTAAATTCCCGGCCATTCCCGACATTCCCAATGTCTAAAACCCGTCCCCAAACTACTAACATACTAAGTTGTGATTTCTACTGAGCCAAACGCCGAGTTCCAAAATACCGGACACCGGAAATGCAAAATATGCAAGCTACTGAATAACATGAATAACAGTAATAAATTATTTAAATAGCTATAAATAATTTCATAATTAATCACAATCAACTGATAATTTCCAAATTAACTAAGCGGGCTTTACAACTATCCCCCCCTTAAAAGGATTTCGTCCCCGAAATCTAACCTGAATAACTCTGGATATTGAGCTCTCATATCTGACTCTAGCTCCCAGGTGGCTTCCTCCACCTTGCTGTTTCTCCAGAGTACCTTGACCAATGCTATGGTCTTATTCCGAAGGACTTTATCCTTTCTATCCAGGATCTGCACTGGTTGTTCCTCATATGTCATATCTGGTTGTAGCTGAAGGCTCTCATAACTGAGTATATGAGAGGGGTCTGAAACGTATTTTCTCAACATCGAGACATGGAATACGTTGTGCACTGCTGATAAGGCTGGAGGCAATGCTAACCGATATGCCACTTGACCTATCTTCTCGAGAATCTCGAAAGGTCCAGTAAATCTAGGGCATAACTTGCCTCTTTTCCCGAAACGTTTAATCCCCTTCATCGGAGATACTCGTAAAAACACATGGTCCCCTACTCGGAACTCAACATCTCTGCGTTTCGGATCTGCGTAACTCTTCTGTCTGCTCTGTGAGGCAAGCATTCTAGCTTTGATCTTTTCTATCGCCTCATAGGTCCGCTGAACTGACTCTGGACCTAGGTATTTCCTCTCCCCTGTCTCATCCCAGTGGATAGGGGATCTGCATTTCCTACCGTACAACAGTTCATAGGGAGCCATCCCTATCGTACTCTGATAACTGTTGTTTTAAGAAAATTCTATCAACGGTAGATACTTACTCCATGAGCCCTCAAAGTCCATAACACAGGCTCTCAACATATCCTCCAATATCTGAATTGTCCTTTCGGACTGACCATCTGTCTGAGGATGGAATGCTGTACGGAATTTCAGCTTTGTACCCATTGCCCGTTGCAAACTTTGCCAAAATTTGGAGGTGAATTTCGGATCCCTCTCCGAAACTATAGACTTCGGTACCCCGTGAAGTCTCACTATCTCTCTGACGTACAGTTCTGCCAACTGATCCACTGAAAATGTTGTTCTGACCGGCAGAAAATGAGCAGATTTCGTAAATCGATCCACCACTACCCAGATGGAATCATACAAACCCGTGGTCCTAGGTAACCCGACCACAAAATCCATCGTAATATCCTCCCATTTCCATTCTGGTAGGGTTAGAGGCTGCAACAACCCTGCTGGTCTCTGATGTTCAGCCTTAATCTGCTGACACGTGAGGCATCTCGATACGAATTCTACCAAATTCTTCTTCATACCGCTCCACCAGAAGTACGGTTTCAAATCTTGGTACATCTTGGTGGTGCCGGGATGTAGAGAATATGGGGTAGAATGAGCCTCCTCAAAGATCTCATTTCTAAGTTCCATACTGCTCGGAACACAAACTCTGGCTTTATACAAAAGCATTCCACTATCTGACACTGAAAAGTCCTTGGCTTGACCAGCCAACACCTCATCTCGGATTTTCACTAACTCCGGATCTGTCATCTGAGCGACCTTTATTCTTTCCAATAGATCAGATTGCAGCGTTAAGTTGTGAAGCTGACCTACCACAAACTCAATGCTGGATCTAACCATATCCTCCGCTAGCTGAGGTGAGATCCGAATCATACTAGCTACTTGCCCGGGACCCTTTCTGCTCAGGGCATCGGCCACTACATTGGCTTTTCCGGGATGATAGAGGATCTCACAATCGTAATCCTTCACTAATTCCAACCAACGCCTTTGTCTCATGTTCAAATCTTTCTGAGTAAAGAAATACTTGAGACTTTTATGGTCGGTATAGATCTCACACTTCTCCCCGTAAAGGTAATGCCGCCAAATCTTCAGTGCAAAAACCACTGCGGCCAATTCTAAATCATCAGTCGGGTATCGCTGTTCATAATCCTTTAACTGACGGGAGGCATAAGCGATAACTCGGTCGGCTTGCATCAATACACACCCCAAACCCTGTTTGGATGCGTCACAGTAGACTACGAACTTCTCCTTGTCCGAAGGCAAAGCTAGTACCGGAGCAGTAATCAATCTCTGCTTCAGCTCCTGAAAGCTAGCTTCACATTTATCTGACCAGATAAATCGCTGATTCTTCTTTGTAAGCTCGGTTAGGGGCATTGAAATTTTGGAGAACCCCTCCACGAACCTACGGTAGTACCCAGCTAAACCCAAAAAGCTTCTGATCTCTGTCACTGTCTTCGGTCTCGGCCAATCCCTGACGGATTCAATCTTCCCGGGATCCACCTTGATCCCATCTTTGCTCACAATGTGCCCTAGGAAGGACACTTGAGCTAGCCAGAACTCACATTTCTTGAACTTGGCATAAAGTCTATGTTCTCGAAGCCGTTTAAGTACCATCTGAAGATGTAACTCATGCTCCTCTTCTGATTGAGAGTACACGAGGATGTCGTCGATAAACACAATCACACAGATATCGAGGAAATCCTTGAATACTCTATTCATCAGGTCCATGAATGTTGCAGGAGCATTGGTTAGTCCGAATGACATAACCAGAAACTCATAATGTCCATACCTAGTGCGGAAAGCCGTCTTTGGAATGTCCTCCTCTCGGATTCTCAACTGATGATAACCCGAACGGAGATCAATCTTAGAAAAGACCGTCTTCCCCTGAAGCTGATCGAACAAGTCATCGATCCTAGGTAATGGATATTTATTCTTCACTGTCAGCTTGTTCAACTCCCTGTAGTCGATGCACATCCTCATAGATCCATCCTTCTTCTTGACGAACAAAACCGGGGCTCCCCAGGGTGACACACTGGGCCGAATGAACCCTATGTCAAGCAACCCTTGGAGCTGAATCTTTAATTCCTTAAGTTCAGCTGGAGCCATCCTATACGGGGCTTTGGAAACCGGATCCACCCCTGGTGCCAAGTCAATCACGAAATCAATCTCCCGCTGAGGTGGTAACCCTGGAAGTTCTTCGGGAAAAACGTCCAAAAATTCCCGAACCACTCTGATGTCCTCTAGCCGAATGGTATCTGGCCGAGTGGTGTCCACCACCACGGCCAGAAACCCTAAGCAACCGCCGTGCAACAATTCTCTCGCTGACATAGCCGAGATCACCGGGATCCGAGATCCCTGAACTGAACCCACAAATACAAATGGTTCTTCACTTTCCGGTTGAAAGACCACCATCTTCCTTTTACAATCAATGCTCGCCGAATATTTAGATAGGAAATCCATTCCTAAAATAATATCGAATTCGACTAAACTCATCTCTATCAGATCAGCGCTTAACTCTCTACCATCTATCCTGATCGGCATAGACCTAATCCACCTATTGGAGATAACCAATTCTCCGCCAGGTAACAGGGTTCCAAACCCTGATTCATATCTATCAAAGGGTCTACCCAATTTACTAAAGACTCTGGCCGCCACATAAGAACGTGTAGCCCCAGAATCAAACGACCGAATATAGCGAGTTGTTAATAGAAAGCTGACCTGTGACTACTGATGGGCTGGCATTTGCATCAGCCTGCGTGATGGCGAATACCCTGGCTGGAGTGGGTATCGCTGGAGCTCTCGGTGCCTCTGGTCGGAGCTGGGGACATTCCCTCTTGAAGTGTCTGGGCATGCCACAATGGAAGCATCCCTGACCTTTGCACTCGCTCCGATGGTGCCTCTTGCAGCTAGGGCACTCGGGATAGGAGAATCGGGTCTCAGTACCACCAGGACGACTCCCTCTGTTCTGGTTCCCCCGGAACCTCTTGTTCTGACTCGAGCCACCGGAAGCAGTGGGTGCCCTCTTCCTCTGATCAATGGCCGAACCACTACTCCCCCTGCTATAGCCTGATGCAGGAGGGGTAGGAGCCCCGCCACTAACCGGAGTACTGGCTGATTCTGACATACACCCCACTGCGCCCTCAGCTCGCAGTGCCTTCTCCACCATCTGAGCATAGGTGGTGCTGTCGTCTGTGGTGATCATCAGGTCATGCCTGATCTTGGGATTCAACCCGTCCAGATACTTCTCCTTCTTGCTGAAGTCGGTCGGCACAATTCCCGAGGCTAACCTCGCCAACCGATCAAACTGAGTAGTATACTCAGTGACGCTCATGTTCTCCCGCTGGGTCAGGTGAACGAACTCTTTCCTCTTGGCGCTTCTGACCGCCTCGTTGTAATACTTTGCGTTGAAGAGTTCCTGGAACCTTTCCCAGGTCATGGTGGTGACGTCATGGATCTGAGACACCATGTCCCACCATACAAAAGCGTCCTCCTGGAACTGAAACGTGGCGCACACCACTCTGTCATTACCGGTGACACCCATGAAATTCAGTATCTTGGTGATCACCGTCAGCCATTGCTCGGCTTTCATTACATCCGGACCTCCCAGGAATACCGGAGGTGCTTGCTTCCGGAACCGCTCATACAATGGTTCCAATCTATGGGCCGCCACCACTATCTCGGCACAGGCGGCGAGGCGGGTGCCACTTTGGAACTATGGGCCTTTGGGCTGCAGGAGCACCCTGCTGTCTCAACCTCTGAATCTCGAGGTCTTGTTCTTCGATCCGGGCTTGCATTTCCGCAAACCGCAACTCCCAGTTCGGGGCTCCCTGATCGGCTGGGGGAGCCTGGGCAGCTTATGGCGGGTTCTCATCACCCCGGCCACGAGCCCTGCCTCGGGGACCTCTACCTCGGCCCCTAGCAGGTGGGGAAAAGTGAGCTCCCTGACCTTGATTCGACCCTACGGAGTTGCCCTGACTCCTGGTAGTCCGCCTGGCGTCCATCTAGTTAGAACCGCATGCGAAACCAAGAGTTGGCATATCAGGTCGTATTCAAGGAGAGCTTACTAATGCCGCTTAATTTTGAAATTAAAAACGAAACATGCGCCTATTCTACTATCAGGCTACTAACATGCTTCCTAACAGGCTTTTCTTTTTCATAACTGAATAAAATAAACTACTAAATCAATAAAGGCTTACTGAACTGTGAACCGAGCTAACTGCTGATGATGATTGTACATGTCATGACGATCTTCGGAAGACAACCTGGCGGCTCTGATACCAAATTGTAACACCCTAACTACCTTAGGCGTATTACGTGATTTTTAAACGTACTGTGCAGCTCGTTGCTAATCAACGAGGTTTATGGAAAAACGTGGTTAATTAAAATTTTGCTTTTTAATTAAACTTATAAACCATATTACAAAAGACTCGGGATCCCGATTATAAAATCATTTACAAAAAGATTTAGCTGTTTACCCATTACATAAAAATAAAAGTCGTCTAACGACCAGTTACAAAAATTCAGCCTTGCTGTCCCGAGGATCGTACGCTCCAGGCCTAACCGCCCCGACATGTACAATCTCATAAGCTCGCTCACGGTCCATCAGCTATAGCCTTGCCTTTACCTACACATGAACATAAACTGTGAGTCGACAGACTCAGTAAGAAAAGCATAATAATACTCATACATAATTCTAACTGCCGTGTCCAACACGATGCGAGTCCCGCTACGCCATGTCCAACATGGTGCGAGCCACTTCTTGCCATGTCCAACATGGTGCGAGTTACGAACGTTCATAGGGACGGTACTATTGACACGTAACAACTGATCGGTCGAGCCGGTCATACTCCATTGGTCATACTCCGGCTGTACCGACGTGTTACTATATCCTCCTGATCGGTCGAACCGGTCATACTCCGGCTGGTCATACTCCGGCTGTCTGACGGGATACGTCAATAGCACGGAACCACCAACCAAGTGTCGGCTGATCGGTCAAACCGGTCATACTCATTCTTGGTCATACTCCGGCTGTAAGACGTGACAGGGTTGGATGGTTCGAAGCCTCTATACATAACTAATGTAATCTAGCAGGCTTCCTACATGCACGCTAAACATGTAATCTACATATGCATACCGTTATACTAATCTTACCCGGATTCGATTTCAGTGTCTTGTCAACCCGACCGGAATCGAAGGCGAGCGGCGGATTACTGGCTCCTAAACCATAAAAATCACAACGCTATAAGTGACACGCTAAAACTACAAGTTTCCCTATCGATAAAAAGCATGGCAATACCCCTAAAAACATAAAAACGAGGAAAACTAGGGTTTCTGAAAATTCCCCAACCGGTAGACCGGTTGCCCAACCGGAATTCCGGTTCTGGGAATTACTGGACACCCATCCGGAATTCCGGTTGCACAACCGAATTCCGGTTCCTCAGAATTTTTGAAAAATTCCTAACTCAACCAAATCAAACCCAATTGGTTCCAAACCTTCCGGACACCGCTCTAAATACCCCAAAGAACAAATCTAAGGCATCAAATTAACCCAGAATTCACAGATACACAACTTGCCATTAAAGCTCAAGCTTTGAGTTCTAAACTCAAGCTTGAGCAATTCCCACAAACATGCATTCAAACCTAGTTAATTCTACTCAAATATGCATGAATAAGCCTCTGAAATCAAATAAAATCATACACAACAACCCAGCAACAGATTCACAATATTTTCACCAAAAATCATAAATTTTGCATAGAAACTTAAAGCTTTGCACAACCTATCTAACATGCTTTCAAAATCACTTAAACAACCCTAATCTAACATGCTTAAACTCAGAAACAACAACCAGATTTCAGCAGCAACAACAACAAATATTCAAGCATGCATTTACTCATCTTTTTATCAAAATTCCAAGAAACAAAGAAGGACAAGTTCAAGAATCTTACTAACAATTGAATTACACTTAAAATGGGTTGAAAAAATGATTGAATTGATGAGAAAATCCCCCAGCCCTAGCAGCTCACACCAAGCCGAAAGAGAGAGAGAGCTTTGAGTGAAAATTTTTCTAACTTTTCCAACTTTGAATTTTTTTGAGAAAAATGAATAAAGTTAAGTAATATAAACCAATTCCATTTCAGCCAAATATACCATGAAATAAACATTTAATTTTCAAATAATCAAGTCACTAAAAGACAAAAAGTCATTGGGGCAAAAAGACCATTTTGCCCCTTCACCATAAAATCACATAAATCATACTAAAGGGGTATTTTTGGGAAATTCTAAATTCCCGGCCATTCCCGACATTCCCAATGTCTAAAACCCGTCCCCAAACTACTAACATACTAAGTTGTGATTTCTACTGAGCCAAACGCCGAGTTCCAAAATACCGGACACCGGAAATGCAAAATATGCAAGCTACTGAATAACATGAATAACAGTAATAAATTATTTAAATAGCTATAAATAATTTCATAATTAATCACAATCAACTGATAATTTCCAAATTAACTAAGCGGGCTTTACATAATTTGACGTGTATGGTAGAAATGCTAGAGTCAGGCTATTCAAGATAAGGCTTACTTGAGTAGCGCTGTCCATTTCAGCACCATGATCCTGGGCTTCTTGGAAATAACTTGCCATGAGGAGAACATGGTCACTCACGTTTTGATGAGGTTCCATCCGTGCATTAATGTAATTCTTAGTCGCGTCAAAGCGTGACTGAAGTGATGCGTTACCGAATAGCTCATTTAACTTCGTCATAACTTCAGCAGCCTTCGCGGTTTTAGAAAACCGAGTTTTGAGGGTGTCAACCATGCTGGAAAGCATAAAGTATAGAGCTTTGTCATTTGCTTTCTGCCAACGCTCATACTTTTCTTTCACAGCTTTGGATGCATTGTCCCCAGGCACTTCAGGTGACGACTCAGTTAAAACAAACAAGGCACTTTCTCCTATGAGAGCAATATTAATGTTCTCATTCCATTTAGGAAAGTTAGATCCATTCAGCTTATTTTCAGTCAACAGTGATAACATGGGATTCATTATGATAATACAAGATACTACAAAATAATAGAAATCAACAAATAGAAATCAATAATGGTTTAACACACAATCAATTCAGAAATTATAAGCACATAGCAAGTAGGAATGATATGAGAAAATACTTAAAAAAAATTCAATCCTAAATAATTTCTAAGGTTTTTCAATAAACTGATATCAGTGTCCCGTTTAGGCGAGAGTCAAAGCTACCATCTATTGAATAGAGTTGTCAGCTCATCTAAAATGTTAAACATTCTAGCAACCTTTGATTCGATCAAGATTGGAATCCAGCGTTGTCCCGTTTAGGCGAGAATCAAGGCTATTCTATCTTATGAGCTACTACCATTGTTTCCCAATTTGCAAGTCAAATATGGTCGCCACCATTAGGGTGATCCATACCATATAAAACACTTACAAACTACTTATCTTTCGAGATTAAACGATGCGAAATTGCTAATGAACGTTCCTCCATTAGGGAGGATTACTCACTAAAACAAACGCGATGTAAAACAAACAATGGAGATCGAATCTCTTAATAATAATAAAGCTCATTCTTTAAAATGTATTTTCTTTATTATTCTAATAAATATATTCATTAAATATCAAATTTAGAATTAAAAATTCTAAAATAAGAATTTAATATAATATTTATAAAATTATACTTAGATGGTGATTGAAATAAAATTAATTATTTCCATCTTTAGTAGTAATTTTAAATATAAATATTAAGAAAATTAATTTAAGTTGTATTAATTTAAATTAATTAGCAACTTAAAAATCTCCATAAGAATATATTTATTGTATTCGAAAAATAAAGTATAAAACCATACAAAATTTTCAAAAAATACTAATAAATACTTAGAAAAATTACTTCAAGCAAAAATATCACCTATCTAGCTTTTCTTTTGACCAATTAATTAAATTTCTAATAGTAAATATATATTAAATTCATTTATTTTAAATTAATCAATTAAATGAAAAAAAACAATTATTTAAGTTGGTCCAAGAATTAATTAAAATAAATAAATAATTTACAACTCAATCTATTTTTCAAGATAAATTCAAAAATATTGCATAATTAAAATACAATTTTCGAAATTGATTAATAAAATAAAAAAAAATATATTTTTTGAAAATTATTTAAATTTAAGTTAAGAAATTAAATTTCAACCTAAAAATAATTTTCTATTTAATTAAGTGTTATGAAAAATAAATATTTAAGTATCATGATAAGAATCAACTTAGATATTTAAATTTTTCCATTTAATTAAATGTATTAAATTCAAGAATTAATAATTAAGTGTAGAGAAGGCTTAATTATTAATTTCTAGTTTAATACTAGGAAAAATATACTTAAATAAAATTGTACCAAAATTGATTATTTAAATAATTAATTTTACAATGTATAATATTTTCCTATTTAAATATTAGAAATAATAAGTAGTCTAGAAATAACTACCTAGAAAATATCTTATTTGACTAAGTATCTTTTCAACAAAAAAAATTTGAAAAATATCTAATTTAAGTTGTTTAGAAAAAAAAATCTAGAACTTAAATAATTTTAAATTTAGATTTAATTAAATATCAAACATTAAGTTGTTACCACTTAATTTGAAAAATATTCCATTTTAAGTTTAAAACTAACTTCAAAAATATCTTAAGAATCTTTAATAACTAATGCCTAGGATTCCTCAACTTGATTTCAAATTTAAATAAAATATTCAAATTTAAGTTAGATATGAAAAATCAGTTAAAATAACTAATTTATAACTTAAATAGGAATATTTAATTAAATAAGTTTCAGAAAGAATCTAGTTAGTTAAAATTCTTTATTTAATTAAATACAAGAAAAATACAAATAGTTTGTCTAGAAATAAAATCTAAAACTAAAAGTGTTTTTCTTAAAATTAACTTTAAAATATTAAAATGAAAATAAATTTCATATATTTTAAAAGTTAATTATGTTCCTAATTCAATTTTATTAGGTCAAACTAATATAATTAACCTAGTAGAGTTATTCAAATCAGGCAAATGGACATTCACAATTGGGGTAGTTCATGTGAGGGGGTGCTGGGTTCAGTATGTCGTACCCACTTCTATGGCTCCCAACTCTCACACAAGGCCCAAAAGAGAGGAATTTAACCTTAAAATAAATAACTGTTATTAATTGAATAGGTCCAATAACTAAATGGACCTAAATAAAATCTATCATTGTGTGACATTTTATTTAGCAACAACCTATATGCATCTACATAATAAAATAAACATATAGGCTCACACAGGCACACACTTAGATGGATCCTATCATGTTGCTAGGTCATACACAGATGAAAGAAGATTGTAAAATTTACCTGTTACAAATTATTAACTTGACCAAGGGAGCCATGAGTTAAAATCAGATCATTGGATCTGTCAACAAGTTAACCATGACTATTTGCAATCAAGTAATAATAGGTTTTGAAAACTTACACGCAAGCTAAAACCACATACTCCTGCAACAAGGTTAGCGGAATAGTTGGACGTAGGATTTATTTAATTTTAATAATTTAATTTAATTAAATAAATAAATAAAAAAAATTTAATTTTCGAAAAATTAAAAAAAAAATATTTAATTATTTTCGAAAATAATAAAAAAAAATTAATTTCGAAATTATTTAAAATAAATATTTAAAATTAAACCTACAATTTTGAAAAATTAGGTTTCAACTAACCTAAATATCATTTCAAAATTTGCTAACTACTTTTAAAAATTAAATGTTAATTTATAAATAAAAATTAAATAAAAATTAAAAAAAATTAATTAAATATCTTTTTCAGATTTTAAATTTAATTTAAATAAATAAAATAACAAAATTTAAAAGTTAGCAAAATATCTTACATCTATTTAAAATTTCATGATTATGGTTATCTTATTTTAAATTTAAATAAGGTCAAAATATTTGAAAAAAAATTAATTTAAAAAATTTAATATGTGGCCTTAAATTTAAAAATAAGATAAGATATAATCAAATTTAAAAATAAGATAGATAATTAAGCAAAAAGATAGATATTTACTATTTTTAAATTCAAATTACACAAATATCATGAGTTAAATTTAAAAAATATTAAATAAATTAATTATGATAATTAGAATTGAATTAGGAATAGTAAATATATAAATACAAAACTACACAAAAAAATCAGAACTTAAATCCATGAAAAAGCATGAAAAAATAAAGAAAAACGAAAAAATTGTGAGTTGTACTGACGGTATGCATTTCATACCTGTCCGCGCGCGCTCACAGAGGTGCTGGCTGAGAAACCTCGGCGGAATGGGGAACTTGCAGCATTTCCGCGCGCGTAGGGGGGCTTCAGACAGGCGCGGGGCAAGCTGCTTGTCTGAATGCCCCTTGTCCGCGCGCGTGGGTGAGAGCTGCTGCCCTATCTTTTTTCGAATCTTAAAAAAATCATAACTAATTCAAATTAATTCAAAATTGAGTTCTTTAAAAAAAGTAACTTACTTAATTTTTTCCATAATATCCATTAAAAATAATTTCAGAAACAAAATTTCAATTATTTTTCACGAAAATTCACAAACATCAATCAATCATCATATAACACTCAATACAACATGAAACCATCCAAATAACGAACAATCGTTTTAAAGTCCAAATTTCTTCCAAGCAAATCAATTACCATGGTTCTGAGGCCAGTTGTTGGAACTTATTTTACCAGGATCTTAGATCTACTCACAAGTATGTTGTTTAACACCCTAAATATGAATTTTCTAAAACGATAAATTAAACACATATAAAGTTAAGAAAACCTTACATTGATGCAGCGGAATTAATGTCTCCTTCCACTCAGATCTCTAACCCTTGTATCCTTTTAGTCGCAGAGTATAATCAAGATCTGAGCCCGAATGTCCTTCTCTTTGAGTTTGATCCTTCACAGTCTTCCAATCTATGATTGAGTTACTACTTGCTGTGTGTGGGCACTCACTCTTTCACTAGGGTCGAAATTTAGTAAGAGAAAAGAGAGAGAGGGATTTCGGCCAAGGTAAGATAATAGGGAAGGCTCAGTTTTTCTGAAGAGAGAAATTTCTGTCAGATAACTAATGAATGTGTGTTATTTTGACTGAGCCATCACTTTCTATTTATAGGCAACTACTAGGTTTAGGTTAGGAATTATTTGGCATTAAAATAATGAAAATATCAATTTGAAAAAGTCAAACAAGTGGCCGGCCATGGTGTAGTTTATGGGCCCACTTGATTTTGCAGTTTTCACAAATTATATTTCCATTTTCTCAAAAACGCCAATATTCCAATTCTAATCATTTAAATGCCAAAAGTAATTATTTAATAACTAAAATAGATTATTAAATAAAATTTTCATTTAATTTAATTATTAATTAGACATATAAAGTCCATTAATAAATAAATAAATCTAGAATCTCTTTTCTTTACAATTTCACCACTGCTTAGTGAAAATTCGTAAATTAGACATAGTCTAACTTTAGAATTATGATTGATCAATCACAAATCAATTAATGAGTCTTACAAGCAGAATGTTCTCAACTAGAATGGGGACCATGGATCTATATGTTGAGCTTCCAATAAGTGAACCGAATTTACCAAGAAAATTCCTACTTATTAATTCTTTGTGCAATCCACTCGTAGAACTTAGAATTGCACTCTCAGACTTATATAGAGCATATGATATGTTCCACGATATCAATATGCTATCTCATTTAACCATTGTTATAATCTTATTGGGATTTAAAGATCCTCTATATAGATGATCTACATCGAGAAGGGATAATTTTACCGTTCTCACCCCCTCAATGTATTTTGCCCCTTAAAACACTTACCTACCTGTAAATGGTATTTAGTGATCTAGTAATTAGTCAGTTAAACAAGAGCTCATCCATTTACTTCTATTTGCTAAGCTCGAAGGGAGTCGTCAATTCACTTCTATACACCAGTAGAAGCTATAGATTCCATATTTATGTTCAGCACTCCCACTCAATCATACTATCATGTTCCCAAAACATACGTATCACCCTGACCCAAAAGTAGGCTTAACTAATCAATCAAAGAACATGAATAGTACTCCTGAGTTGAGCCTAAGCATATCAGGATTTAAATTCTTTTAATCTTAAGATCAACTACTGATATTGACTTGGAAAGATATATAACGGTAAGTTTGTAATATCTTAACTTAGTTGCAATATCGGTCCAGTCCAATGTATACTCCATACATTCGAAACTAGTATACTTTACTAATGTCTTGGAAAGAACATAACACTTACTCCAAGTGTAAGTACACATCATCGCTGATTATCACATTAGTGTAAATCCAAAACAGTGATGAAACAGGGACTTATTTTTTGATTCATATGATCACAATCACATTGCACTGTGTTGACGATACTGTAATTGTGAATAAACATATGATCTGGATTTAACTGATTTTGTGTGTAAAAGTAATAAACATATTAAACCATTAGCATGTAAAATTCATGCAATCATAAATCACTTCAAATTTCTTATATTGATAACTAATCAGATTGTAAAGAGTTTTATTTAGGGCATAAAACCCAACAAGAACATGTATAGTACTCTTGAGATCGAACCTAACCATATCAGGATTAAGATCATTTGATCTAGGATCAACATGTGATATTGAATTGAATAGATATTACGGTAAATTTTAATATATCTAATCAAAGTTCAATATCGGTCCTTCCGATGTATACTCCATACATCCGATACTGGTAAACTTTGCCAATGCCCTGGAAAGGACATAACACTTATCCAAGGTGTAAGAATACCTATCGCTGATTATCATGTCAGTCTAAATCCAATGAACTGACAAATCAGGGAATAAACTTTCGAACATATAATTAAGATTATATTCCACTGTGCTGACAACACTATAATCATTAACAAATTCATATGTTCTGGACTTAAATAGAATTCATACATTATACATATAATCATGAAATAAATCATGTGAACCATGCAACATAAAAAATGTTATTTCTGATCTTTATTAGTAAGTAAATCTGATTATATTGAAATGGGTTTTATTTAGGGCACAAAACCCAACAAACTCCCACTTGCACTAATATAAAACAAAATGTGCATTTCAAATAATCTCAACACCTTGATATACAAATCAAGTGTAGTAGTAGTATATTCCTCGTAATAGGATCTGACAAGTTGAATTAAACACAACCTTTTCTCCACCATTACTCTTCCTTAATCACAAAATCCTTTTATATTGTGAAATTCCTCTCTATATGTCTACTCTCTTGGGATACTGGATTCTATACTTTTGGCAACTACTTTTTGGTTAATCAGGAAATAACACTAGTAGTTAAGACAAGTTGGAACGGTGCCACAACTGTATAGAACATTCCTTAGACTGAATAAGTACCTTTCCTGCAACTTTAACATTCAGTCTCTCTCTAGTAGACCTAGAGATTTCAGATAGGTTTTTACACTTCTCCAAAATTACTACTCCACCCCCAGAGTAATCACCATCTTATCAGCAGACTTTCTAGCACAAAGGTAAGTCTCGAAATCCGATGTGGTGTAGTCTAAGAGTTTTAAACACACCCTTATCGACTAACATATAGTTCATCTTCTTAATCTTAAGATTTACTTGATTTTCTTCCAATGTCCCTTTCCTGGATTAATCTGATACTTACTCATTACTCCCACTCAACAGCAGGTGTCTGGTCTAAGGCATACTAAAGCATATTTGAGACCTCTCACTGCTGATTTAAGAAATTCTTTCATGGTTTTATCATTTCTGGAATAGTTGAGACTTTTCCTTAGATAAATAAAATCTATGCCTAGAAGTTGAGAAGTGTTGCCCCTGATTTCGCCCAATATACGTGGACCAACCGGACAGAGACACGTGGATCAGACAATTCATAAATATTTGCTAAGTCTTTGTATGCCACCAGGAAACATCCTGGACATAGGTCCGGGAGGAGGCACCCGGAGTGCAAGGTGCTCCCGGAAGCTCGCATAGCATAAAGCCTCTCCGTGAGGTGTCAGGCTTCTCCTGAGCCATCAAGTCGCATTTAATGCTGCATGGGAGGAAGCGTGTTCGGACTGCAACACGCAATAAAGTCTGACGGCACAACCTCCAACCAGCAGCGCCACAGTAATGATCATTTAAGTCTAGCGACGGCTACACTGCAAAGAGTCACATCAATCACAATGCAAAAAGGACATTCTTCATAAAAACCCTACAGCACCTAGGGATTTGACCATGCATTACTTATGGTATATTCATTGGGAATACCCAACTTTATGGATACTTACAGATATACTTGTAAGAACAATTCTATGGATTACCCCACCAAAACACTATAAATACCCCCTCAAAGCTCATTAAATGGGATCGAGAATCTTGGGCTGCATATGAGCAAGAAGAGTAAATACGCACCAAGAACATTCTCTGTATTTATAAGGGTGACATTCTCCCAAGTATAAAATCTGTATTAAATACATCCATAAATAACAAAGACTCGTGGACTAAGGCTCATTAACGCCCCAACCACGTAAAAATCCTTCTCTCGCTTTCTTACAGCTCAATAATATAATCATATTTTATTAGTTGCCGAAAACCTCGGTCAACATTTTGGTGCTTTCATTGAGAGCTGAAGAAAGCTGCTACAAAACAAGCATTTGACTTCACAAAAATGGTGGAGACAAGACGAAATACTCGTCAGCCTCGCCCTCTGGAAGACGCTCAAGACCCAAACGAGGAAGATGTAGCCTCAAGAGCAGCAGAGGAGTCCGAGGAAGAAGAAATAGTCCCCGACGATGACTACGAGGGAAACCTCGACGAGTACGCCTATGACGAAGGTAGTTACTCAAAACTGGTGCTTCTTAGACAAAAAGCTATCGATCACGAAGCCGAGATCGAAGCTCAAAAAGCACAAAACCAGAAAATGCAGGAAGTGATGCTGGCCATGCAAAAAGCCATGGAAGCAGCTGGCATTCACGTGCACCCCAAGGCAATGACCGCTGGACTCAACCAGGAGCCAGCGACATCTTCGCCTAATTCCCAGCAGCAGAAATCTAGGGAGCCTAGCCCTATAAGACATCCTGCTGAGGGGATTCAAACAAAAAACCCTACTTCTACCCCTGGGCGAAAGAAAAAGGTGCAGGATCCGCGAAAGGTCCGCTCAGATTTCCCTAAAGGGAAAGGTCCGCAGAGGGGCAAGCCCCAAAAAGGGAGTCTTGGCCCTCAGGATCGAGGGGACCGAAAAAGCATTTCTGTACACCAGGAACCCGGGGGTAGAGGGAGAAGAGGACAGAGATGTCCTCCCGTTGATCTGAGAAATCAAATCAATGGGAACCAAGATGCCCGAAATGGCAGCATATACCGGGAACTCCGATCCCAGCGACCACCTGTCACGGTTCAACCGTGTCATGACGGTCATGAGGGTCAGCAATGACGCCTAGTGTCTGTGCTTCCCACTCACTCTAAGTGGGTCCGCGGAGGAATGGTTAAAAAAACTGGAACCAGGATCCGTGGGCTGTTGGAACAAGCTACAGACCAACTTCCGGAGACAGTTTGTCGCCGCAAGAAAGGTCAACCTGGAGGTCAGTGCCTTGACTAATATCAAGCAACTGCCCACCGAGACCTTGAAAAATTACATCAAGAGGTTCCGAGAGGAAGCCTCGAAAACCAAGAAGGTTGATGACGGACAACAGCTTGCACTTCTCCAAGCAGGAATCCGTACTGGGACTCCTTTCTGGAATGAGTTGCAGCAAGAGGGGGCTGCTAGCCTCCAGGACTTCCAGAAGAGAGTCCAAAAATATATCAACCTCGAAGAAGCCCAAATCGTTGCTTATGGGGGCTACTACCCCACCGGAATAGCAGGGTTTATGCCCGGAGTATCGCCCTCGGGTATTGCCCCGACTGCGACCCCACAAACAAGTGGTATACAGTTCTCTGCTACCTCCGGGTATAGCCAGGACCAAGCTTTGGCACCAGCATCTTCTCATTTTGGCAACCCGTCTGGAGCAAATGGGCAAGCTCCTTCACACTCTGCTCCGGCTGCTAGCTTAACAGGCCCTTCCCAGGGATCAAGGGGTAAAAGGTCCTCCAAAGGCAGCACCCGGACGGGAGAGAAGCGCCAGAAAAAGGGGTACACCCCCCAATATACTTAATACACGGAATGATCGGACTCCCAAGAACGTGTGTACTTCGCCACTAGGAAAAATACACACTACCAGAGACCACAGCCGTTGTACAAAGACAGCTCCCGGAGAGATCCGAGCAAAAGATGCGAGTACCACAACGACATTGGTGACAGCACCAATGAATGTAAGAATCTCAAGGACGAGATCGAAAATCTAATCCGATTGGGCCACCTCTATGAGTGGATCAAGAATAGGTTTCCCCACCTCAATCCGGGTCAGGTGGCTGGGGGTATGCCTCCGGGAACACCAGGGGGTACAGCAGGAGTATTGGCTCCAGCTGCTCCCGCAGGTGACGCCCAGCATATCCCTGGACTGCCACCCCGGCCTAATGGACGGGTAGCCATGATCTCCGGAGGTCCCCATATCGGAGGGAATACTCGCAAGGAGAGAAAGCGATACGCCGGGGCCGCAAAACACAATGAGATATGGGAACTTACTCAACTCCCAGCTCAAAGACCTCGGCTGATGGACCAACCCATCACATTCACGGAAGAAGACGCCAAGACGGTGTGCTTCCCTCATCACGACCCGTTGGTCATAGAGACCACTATCGCGAATAAAGTGGTGGCCAGAGTCTTAATTGACAATGGGAGTTCCGTGAACTTGCTCTTCAAAGAAGACTTCGCCGCGATAGGCTTGACAGATCGTGACCTCTCGCCTAGTGGATCCCAGCTCATCGGGTTTGACGGGACGACACTTATCCCAATGGGAAAAGTGAGGCTCCCGGTCACGCTGTGCCCGGACACTCCCCAGAGCACATTCAAATACTGGACCTTCGTGGTGGTGGACTGTCCGACAGTCTACAACACGATCCTCGGCCGACCGGCCCTAGTAGACTTTGGCGCAGTCACTTCAATCCGACATTTGTGCCTAAAGTTCCCTACCCAGGAGGCCGGAGTCGGGACTGTAAGGGGAAATCAGGGGGAAGCAAGGCAATGTTATAATGTTGCAACCCACTTGCCCGTACTTATGGTCCGGGAATCCGCTGAGCCAGAGATGGCTGAAGAGGACAAGTTGGACCCTCGTGTAGGGTCCGAAAGAATCGTGGAATCAATGGAGGACGTCGAAGAAATATCAGTGTGCGACGACGACTCCACCAAAGTACTCCGGTTAGGGAAAAACCTTGACCAGGAGGAAAAAGACAAAATAATAAAAACACTGAAGGGCGCCATCGACATCTTTGCATGGCGCCAAGAAGACATGACTGGCATAAGCCCTCATGGCATCACACATGTACTCAATGTCAACCCGGACATGCCTCCTGCCCAGCAAAAGAGACGCACGCTCGACTCGGTGAAAGCCGAAGCTCTAGAGAAAGAGGTGGACAAACTTTTGACTAACGGCATGATCCGCGACGTGTACTATCCGGAGTGGCTGGCCAATCCGGTCCTGGTGCCCAAGCCGAATGGAACTTGGCGAGTTTGTATAGACTTCACCGATCTAAACAAAGCTTGCCCAAAGGACTGTTTCCCGCTACCCAGGATCGACCAAATGGTAGATGCCACTTCTGGATTCAAGCTGTTATCCTTCATGGATGCCTATGCCGGGTACAATCAAATAAAAATGCATACGGCAGACCAGGAGTGCACTAGCTTCAAGACCGATAAGGGGGTATACTGCTACCTAGTCATGCCTTTCGGACTGAAAAACGCCGGAGCAACCTATCAAAGAATGGTTAACCGGATGTTTAAAGGCCTCCTGGGGCGAAACATGGAGGTGTACGTGGACGACATGCTCGTCAAATCAAAAGCATGCAACAGCCATGCAAGCGACTTAGAAGAATGCTTTGAAGTTGTCCGGAGATACGGCATGAAACTCAACCCAAAGAAATGCACCTTCGGGGTCAAGTCAGGAAAGTTCCTGGGTTTCATAGTCAGCCAAAGGGGGATTGAGGCAAATCCGGAAAAAATCCAGGCTCTCCTGAATATGCCATCCCCTAAGAAGCATAAAGATGTGCAGAGCTTGACCGGAAAGGTAGCTGCATTGAGCCGTTTTATCTCACGGTCCACGGACAAGTGCATACCCTTCTTCAACGTGCTAAAGAAATGCCAAAAGTTCGAATGGTCGGACGAGTGCTAGGAGGCATTCAGAAAGCTAAACGACCACATGGCCAAGCCTCCTATCCTATCAAAACCCGTCCTCGGAGAAGACTTATTCCTTTATTTGGCCGTCTCCGAACACGCGGTCAGCGCTGCCCTGGTCCGGGAAGAAGAAAAAACTCAGCATCCCGTGTATTATGTCAGTAAGCGCATGATAGGGGCCGAAACGAGATATCCAGTCATTGAAAAACTGGTATTTTGTCTCCTGATGGCGTCAAGGAAGTTAAGGCCATATTTCCAAGCCCATCCGATCAAGATTCTGACCAATCACCCGCTCCGGCAAGTTCTCCAAAACCCTGAAGCGTCTGGAAGGCTCCTCAAGTGGGCAATGGAACTAAGTCAATTCGACTTGCACTACGTCCCCCGAATCTCTATAAAAGGCCAAGCCTTGGCAGACTTCATTACTGAATGCAACGAAGCCGAGGCAACAGCAAATACGTCGGTACCGCCAATCCCCACGTGGAGGGTATTTGTGGACGGAGCTTCTAATGAGAACGGTTCTGGAGCCGGAGTGGCTATGATATCACCGACTGGACTGCGACTCCAGGCGGCCCTCCGATTCTACTTTGCAGCTTCAAACAATGAGGCCGAATATGAAGCCCTGATAGCAGGGCTGAAATTGGCAAAAGCTGTAGGAGCCAAAAGAGTGGAAGTCTACAGTGACTCCCAACTGGTCGTAAACCAGGTGTCCGGAGAATGCCAAACCCGCGGCGAGCGGATGGCCACGTACGTAACAATAGTCCGAGAACTGCTCCACGAGTTTGCGGACTACAAAATAGAAAGAATCCTTCGAGAAAAGAACGCTGACGCGGACTGTCTGGCTAAGTTAGCATCGGATAGCGAAATCGAAGAGCTGGGGGTAGTACCAGTGGAACGCTTGGCAGAGCCAAGCATCAAAATAAAAGAGACCACACTAACGGTTGGGCAAGAACCCAGCTGGATAGTCCCCATCATAAAATACATAACAACAGGTGAGTTTCCCCAAGAAAGGGCACTGTCTCGGAAGATTCAGTATCAGGCTCATCGTTATGTGATGATGGATCAAATTCTCTACCGGAGAGGACTCAGCATGCCTTATTTAAGGTGTGTATCGGACCCTGAAGCTAGACAAATCATGCTAGAGGTCCACGAAGGGTTCTGTGGAGATCATACGGGAGGACCCAGCCTCTCAAAGAAAATATTGAGGCAAGGGTACTTCTGGCCAACAATGAAAAAAGATTGTATAGACTATGTCCAAAAGTGTTACTCGTGCCAAAGGTACGCGAACATACCGAGAGCTCCTCCAAATGAAATAACCCTGATGACTAGTCCTTGGCCCTTCGCAGTTTGGGGAATAGATCTCATCGGGTCCCTGCCAACAGGAAAAGGAGGGGTAAAGTATGCCATAGTAGCAGTAGACTACTTCACCAAATGGACAGACGCTGAGCCTATGAAGACAATAACTGCCAAGAAAGCATTGGAGTTTGTTATCAAAAACATAGTGTGTCGATATGGCTTGCCTCACAAAATAGTCTCTGACAATGGAAGGCAATTTGATTGCGAGGAATTTACTGACTTCTGTAACCAACACGGAGTAGTGAAAAGCTTCTCCGCGGTAGCCAGGCCTCAAACAAACGGCCAGGCGGAAGCAGTCAATAAAATCCTGAAGGTCACCTTGAAGAAGAAGCTGCTGGCCTGCAAAAACAAGCGCACGAAGAATTGCCAAGGGTATTATGGGCCTACCGGACGACCCCCAGAACCACGACCGGCCACTCGCCTTTTTCAATGGCGTACGGTTGTGAAGCGATGGTCCCGGTAGAAACATTATTCCCATCCCACAGGAGGACGACTTACGATCCTGCCACGAATCAAGCTCTGCTTCAAGAGGCTCTAGATCAAGTCGAAGAACTCCGGGATGAGTCTCAAATACGGATGGCTGCTTATCAAAAGAAGGTGACCAAGTATTTTAACTCTAAGGTTAAAAACAGAAAATTTGCTATTGGGGATATGGTCCTAAGAAGAGTCTTCCCAGCCACCCAGGAACCCGGAGTAGGGGTACTTGGGCCAAATTGGGAAGGACCATATGAAATCGAGGACGAAATCGGCTCCGGCACGTACAAGCTAAAAAGAATGGATGGAACCATTGTGCCAAGAGCCTGGAATGTCGATCACCTCAGAAAATATTACCAATAGCAAAAATATAACTTAGATTTTGTTCAAAGAGTTTGTACAGTCCAAATGCATACCTCCTCTACATGTTCAATAAAACTGAGTGCCTTAAAAACAAAGTTTCTATGCCACTCAGGGGGGTACTAGGGTATATCGCATGGACAGACAGAAAAACAAACTAAGTAAAATATCCTGACCCAAAGGGCAGGTCAAAAAGTATGCACAAAAATAAAAAGCATAAGTACAAAAATCCTGATCCAAAGGACAGGTTAAGAAGAGAAATATGTGGCAAAAGAAAGATCACATATAAATATCCTGACCCAAAGGGCAGGTCATATACACACAAACGGCCCGGGGATAGGCCTTAAAAAATTGTCTCCCCTTCGAATAAAAACTGCTACCTAAATATATTGTTCCAAGGCAGCAGCAAATATGTACAAAGAAAATAATAATAATAATAATAATAAAAGAAGCGGGTGGAATCTTGGTTGTACTGGGTCAATCTCAAAGCAGCTCAGTCAATGCGCGGAGGAAGGCGAGGTCCAATACGCGCCTCTACCATGGCATCAAGCTTCTTCTTCTTCTCCCGAAATTTGGCAATCATTTCCTCAGGTTTGGGATAGAAGGTAAGCTTGATATTTTGGTCGTCGAAGCGCTTTGGGCACCGGCCGCAGGAAACAGGAGAAAGGAGCTCGGCTCTTTTCACCTTCTTGATGGTTTGCTCCTTGAAGTCCCTGAGCTCCTTCAACTCCGTTGCTAGAGCGGCCTTGGACTCTAAGTTCGCCTGGTGAGTGTCCTCTAAGGATCTCACCTTGGCAACCATTTCGTCCAAAGCTTCCCTGGCCTCTCGGAGCTCCCGCTTGGCCTTATCAGCAGCCTCGCTTTGTGCCCTCAGCTGCTCCTGATGCTGGGCCTCCAGCCTGTCCCTCCGCTGGGCCTCGTCCCGGATCATGGCCACCGCTTGGGCCTCCCTCCGTTTGGCCTCCTCCTCAGTGGCCTTGGCAGCCGCCTCCCGGCGCTCAGCAGCCTCCTGGTAGAGCTGCCTCTCCGCAGTGAGGTCCTGAAGGACCTTCCTGACGTCGTTCATGTCCCCAAAATCAGACAGAACGAAGCCATGATTAATGATGTTCTTGGAGAGGCGGCCAGCCTCAGCAGCAAGCTGAAAAACAATACAATTGTAAGAAAGAATCCCCAAAAAAGAAAAATAAAGGGAAAAGCAAAATTACAAAGCACTTACCACAGTGAGGGAGTGGCAGAGGTCCTGGACCTGGAAGATAGAGTTCAGGGAGGCACAAGTTGCGAACCGCTTGGGCGCACACCGGGTAAGCTGAGAAGCAAACTCGCCAGTCATCTCCACGACGAAGGGAGCCAAGGTGGGCCCAAGGAAGCGACGGAACCAGTCCGACAGAGGGTCCAAGTTTAGGTCCCACGGATCCTGGTACTCCGGGTTGTTGATGGTTTCGTGCATCTCAACCCGCCGAACCCTCCTAAGGGCCTCCACCTCGGCAAACCCCCGGGAGTATTCGTCCATGGCATAGTTATGCTTGGCTATCCGGAGCTCTTCCTCACCTCATCCCCAGGAACTGGAGTCAACACAATGTTGGGAGGAGCAGGATGTTCTTCCATGGGGGAGACCCCACCATCGAGACCATGGGCAGGAGTGTCAGCTCTCCGAGGCCGCTTGGGCTCGTCCTGGGCAACCATCTTGCCCTTGCGCTTGCGAATCAGAGCAACCTCAGGCTCTTCTTCACCTTCTTCAGTGTCCCCAGGAAGAGCCCGGAGCTCTCCTGCACCTTCTGCGACTTCCTCAGAAAAGCCCCATTGCTTTTCCTGACCTTCTCCCGGTAGCACCTCCTCGTCATCCACTAAGTCAATAGTGTCAGGGGGAGCGCTGGAAGAGGCCTTTAGGGCAGGGGCTATTGGGGAAGAAGTAAAGGCCGGAGGAGCCTCAAGAGTATGAACTCCGGCAAGCTGGTCCAAGATGGCGTCCATGGAGGTACCTGTTTAACAAGAATAGGCAAGTGTTAGACATCCGTGGGAAACCACTTACACAAGATATCGCAAATAAGCTACTCCTACCCGGACTTCCTAATTCGGCCCTAGCAAAGTCCTGAACTTTAATGCTGGCAGCATCATCTCCGAGATAGCTGTCCGAAGGCGGGAACCAGCTGGATGTAATGTAAGCTGAAGGACCTAAGGGAACAGGTTCCGGAGGGCCAGAACCCATCCGGGACCGACCTAGAAAATCTCCTAAGTTTGAAAAGTAAAACTCCTTCAAACGATCCCCCCACCGGGTTGAGGGCATCCTAAACCTATATAGACGCTCGTCGAACCCTACGAGCCTACGACTGGCATATTCGCCAACGGAAGGAACATAATGAATTATCAAAGGAGACTTACCGCCGGTACCGGAAGTGCTGGCACCGGGAGCCCCTAAGTTTGGCTCTAGAACAGAAGGCTGTGGCCTGGGAGCCCTTCTCTCCGAAGAATCCTCAATGCGAAGGGGCCTCCTGGCGGGACGATCTCGAATCTCTTCTTGAAGAATCTTGTCAAAAAATTTAGCCTCAGACTTCCCGGCAATCGCCTGGCTTCTTCTCACCACCGGACTCCCCACACGAAGTCCCCTCCCGGAGGCTGCCTGGGCCTGAGAGTATGCCTTCTCCTGGGCCTTCCGGTAGAGATAGTCCTAGTATTTCTTCTCCGCCGTGGCGATAATCTTGTCCCGGAAGGTCTTTTCCGCAACCGGCGCCCTTACATTGGGACAGATGACCCGGGAGAGGTTAGAGTCCTCCATGGACTGATGCGGAAGGATAAGTTTGGCCTTCCTGCAGTTTTCCGTAGTGACCAAACCCCCGACGTCAAGGTCGGCTCGGTCATAGGAGGCAAAGGCCTGGGCCCTCCGGAGGAAGGTCTGTGTAGGGGCCGTCCGCTGATAGGGAGGGATCCTCACCCACTCGGTAAGGAGCTCCGGGTGGTCCATTGCCCTGAACCCGGAGGAAAAGAAAAAGCGATGGCGATACTCCTTGACGTGAGTCTGCCTATTATACGGAACCACCCCTTCGTTAGCAGGATAGATCTGGAACCCATGAAAAACGTCCTTAAGTTTGTCCCCCTTCTTGGGGACGGATACAAGTTCATAAAAATACAAAATTTCCGCCGGGCGGGGAGATCCCCATCCGCGGGCGGCATAAAAAATAAATAACCCTAAGAGCAGGTGATAAGCTTGGGGAATGAGTTGGTATGGCGCAAGGCCGAGAAAAACAAGAAAATTAACAAAGTAGTCCTCAAGAGGAAGCATGGCACCGGCCATCAGGTGCGTCTGGCTCCAGGCTCCAAAGCCGCCATAATTATGGTTGGGCGTCTCCAAGTCGCGAGGTGGCCGATGGTAGGTTCCTGATGTGGAAGGCTTGATCCCAGCAACTTCCACAATATTCTCCAGTTGATGGGGACAGGTTAAGGTGGAATGAAGCTCGGCCGCTTCCCATCCGGTTCCCCGGGACTTATACCCCTCCTGGGCAACGGTTCCCAAGGAGACCTCCTCTAGAGTAGCCATGCGTTTCCCGCTTGCCTTCGAGGACTTCGCACCAGAGGCAGACATTGTCTATTCTGTAAAAAAAAAGAAAGAGAAAATTCCAGCAGTTAGGCCCCGTACCAAACCCTAAGTCAAGAAAACGGGAATGGGGGTCCCCTAACCGCTGGAAAGAGGCCCCCTCCGGACACGTGTCACACGGGAAACCCTAGAAAGATTCCCTGAACAAGTGTCGGGTGCAGTAAAATCGCAGAAGGTGGTTTTACGCAATAAGGGGAACAAAAAGAAAAGACCCTATTCTATGCCCTAAACAACCATTGAACGAAGAGCGTATTGTCTTCTACAATGAAAATGCACAATAATAACAGAGGCGTGATAATGGCAATCCTACAACTAAAGCAGTAAAAGCAAAACAAAATACTTGAAGGACCTAAACACATGCATGCCCAGGAATCTCAAAGGCGAACCCAGAAAAGAACAAACAGAATGAGTAAAAGCATGTCACTACCAAAGGATGCAAGAAACTTACAATGAAGTGTTGAACTGGGGGTCCTGATGTGGGTCGAGTAAAGACGAGAAGGACTGATAGCAGCAAGCAAGGGAGAACTGGGAAAATTGCAAAGTGTTCAAAGGTTTCGTGCTGGGTTTGAGAACTTTCTCTCTAGGAAATTCGAACAAAGTTGGCAAGAAATGGGAAGTAACCAAAATGAAGGAAAGATGGTGGCTTTTATAGGCAAAAGTGCATGAGGAACAGGCGTCACCACCTACCAATCAAACGGTGGGGGAAACGCACGATTCGAATACCCAAAGATTAACGGGCCAGATTGATTTGCAATAAAGGCGGTGGAAACGTTTGAGTATCCGTCTGACACCATTAATGCGCCGCATCAATCAATGGGCATGAAACGAATCGACCTATGCAAAAAGCAAATCGCTGCATTTAATGCCATCATTAAATACACCCTCACGCGCTCTAAGCTCGTGCCGAGAAACCGAGGAGTCAACCGGAGGCACCTGAGCAAGCCTTGGTTTATTTTTCAAGTAAACAAGGCTTGGGGGGTAAATGTTGCCCCTGATTTTGCCCAATATACGTGGACCAACCGGACAGGGACACGTGGATCAGACAATTCATAAATATTTGCTAAGTCTTTGTATGCCACCAGGAAACATCCTGGACATAGGTCCCGGAGGAGGCACCCGGAGTGCAAGGTGCTCCCGGAAGCTCGCATAGCATAAAGCCTCTCCGTGAGGTGTCAGGCTTCTCCTGAGCCTTCAAGTCGCATTTAATGCTGCATGGGAGGAAGCGTGTTGGGACTGCAACACGCAATAAAGTCTGACGGCACAACCTCCAACCAGCAGCGCTACAGTAATGATCATTTAAGTCTAGCGACGGCTACACTACGAAGAGTCACATCAATCACAAGGCAAAAAGGACATTCTTCATAAAAACCCTACAGCACCTAGGGATTTGACCATGCATTACTCATGGTATATTCATTAGGAATACCCAACTTTATGGATACTTACAGATACACTTGTAAGAACAATTCTAGGGATAACCCCACCAAAACACTATAAATACCCCCTCAAAGCTCATTAAATGGGATCGAGAATATTGGGCTGCATATGAGTAAGAAGAGTATATACTCACCAAGAACATTCTCTGTATTTATAAGGGTGACATTCTCCCAAGTATAAAATCTGTATTAAATACATCCATAAATAACAAAGACTCGTGGACTAAGGCTCATTAACGCCCCAACCACGTAAAAATCCTTCTCTCGCTTTCTTACAGCTCAATAATATAATCATATTTTATTAGTTGCCGAAAACCTCGGTCAACAAGAAGCTTATATAGTTTGCCATTAAAAAAATGCTTCATCATCTTACCGAAGTAAGCTGCTTGCACTAGAGTAAGTAATTAACCAGGTATACCATGAGCCATAGGTTTAGATAAACTCAAACTTATAATACTAGGAATAGGAAGTTTTGTTAAGTCCATTGAATAGACTTATAAACGAAAATTTCCTTTCATGTCCTTGTAACAGAAAATTTTAGGTTACTCCATGTGAATGGATCAAACCATAGTTCTCTTGGCTTTTCTTCTTAGTTTCTTATCTTGACAATCCATTACTTGTTTAAACTCACAATGGATTTTAATCACTAGTGTCTTCCAAGTCATAAGAAGGTGAGTTCCTAGAAAACCTCCCACTACGACAAGGTACCGTGAATTATGTTTAAGAAAACTAAATGGTATTGACCTCTTCAGTTGTGTCAAGACAACAGAGGCAGTGGAATCATCATATGTAGAATAATATGGTAGAACACTTTTGGAATCAAGAAAAAAATTATCTCCTTTATTTGCTAATTTATTTTTCAGACTTAGTCATTTTCTTAGAAAATTAGTATTTATTTAAACAAACACTTTCTTATCTCTTGACTATGGGATGTTCCACCCCTAATCACTTAGAATAGCTAACAAACATGCAAATCATGGTTAGCAGTTCTAGCTTTTCTGAAGATTTCGATTAGGTCATCCATGAATCTAGTTTTGGTTTACACTAAGTAACCAACCATTGCATCATTCTAAAATTGTATTACCATAGAAGGATTTAGGCAACGACTAGTAACTAATCAATATGCAACTCGAATTTCTGGGAGGTAAGTTTGGATATAATTCAAAATCAGCTTAATGATCTTTGAACTGCATATCTACTAACTATTTCTCCACCCCTATCAGTTTGCAAGATCTTTAACCACTTACCTTAATGGTTTTTCACCATTGCTAGAAATTCATGAAATTTTTCAAACATTTCAAATTTCTTTTGCATAAGGTAAAATCTAGAGTGATCGTTTTAAGAATACAACGAAAACTCATATCCACCCCTGAATGTACATCAATCTGCGAATGAGATGAACTACTTTCGGTGGATATAGGCATATTAACTCTTTGCAGAGAATGATCTTGTCAAAACCATTATGAACAAGATACAAATGCCATAGATTTATACAATATGGTTGTGTCTTTTGATGACTCAGGTTTAGTTACATTAAAGAGTTCTTAGAATAGTGCAAGTGGATTTTGGTCACAGAATACTAAACTCATATTCCTTACTAACATACAGTTTGAATCCATTGATAGAAAATGGTTATTAAACACTTCTGAAAGTGTAACTGTATTATGAGTAATTCTTTCTTGGACCACCACTACTAATTTAACTCTAAGTCTAATTTTCCCATTCAAGTAGGAGATTTCTAAGATTGAGGATTTATATAATTTTGGGATAGAATTCTGGGAATATAATCATATGCGTCATTTAATTTCTTAAGAGAAAATATAGAATGACATGAAATGATTTATAGACCATTCATCCAATGATATGTTATTGAGCTAATTCGAAATGAATAATCTAAGAGGAATTAGGATAATTTCGTATTGAAATAAGAATCCAACGATGCTCCGATCAGCGAGAGTCAAAGTAATCTTATTTACACAATCTTCTTGTTTCATATTGTAAATACTAGTCTAAGGTGTCATTAATTGATGAACAGCTAGATGTTGCATTTACAACATTTATCATTCGAGATCTAACACTATTATGTTTGTCTAATGTTGACAATCCATTAGGGATTTGTCAAATTAGAACAACAAACCAAGTTAGACCAACAATGAAGATTCGAAATTAAACTAAAATTTAATAACAGAAAATAACATGGTTCAATATAAATTCATACACAATTCAAAAATTATTAAACATATAGCAAGTAGGAATGACAAGTGAAAATACTAAAACATACAATCCTAAAGAATTTCCAAGGTCTTCAACAAATTGATATCAGTGTCCAGGCGAGAGTCAGAGATACCATCTATTGAATAGAGTTGTCAGCTCATCTAAAATGATAAACATTCTAGCAACCTTTTATTCGATCAAGATTGGAATCCAGCGTTGTCCCGTTTAGGCGAGAGTCAAGACTATTCTATTTTATGAGCTTCCACCATTGTTTCATACTTTTGTAAGTCAAATACAATCGCCACCATTAGGGTGATCAGTACTATATAAAACACTTACAAATAATATTATCTTTCGAGATTGTACGGCGTTAAATTGCTAATGAACGTTCCTCCATTAGGGAGGATTACTCACTAGAACAAGAACTATGTAGAACCAACAATGAAGATCGAATGTCCTAATAATAATAAAGCTCATTATTTAAATAAAGTTGTATTTTCTTTTAATGATTATTTTAATCAATTTATTTTAAATATATATTTATTTAATTAAAATTTCCAATTTAGAATGAAAAATTCTAAATATAAATATAAATTTTAATTAAATATTTATAAATTATACTTAGATGGATATGAAAATAACATGAATTATTTCCATCTTAGTAATAATTTCTAATAAATATTTAGAAAAATATTCAATTTAAGTTGTTTCAAAATTAATTTAAATTAACTTACAACTCAAATTTAATTTTCTATAAATATATATTGCATTTCGAAAATAATGAAGTATATAAGAATAATATTTTCGAATTTTTTTTTTAAAATAAAATAAAAATAAATCTTGGAAAAATTATCTTAATTTTATGTTGGCCCAAAATTAATTAATAAAATTAATTTACAACAAAAATATAATTTTCCTATTTAATTAAATATTTAAGAAAAAATTTCAAATATTTAAGTATCATGATGAATAATCAACTTAAATATTAATTTTCTATTTAATTAAATATCACTAGAAAAATACTTCAAGCAAAACAGATAATATCTATCTAGACTTTCATTGACTAATTAATTCATTTTCTAATTATAATATATTTTAGTTCATTTATTTTAATTAATCATTTAATAAAAAAATCATTGATTTAAGTTGGTCCAAAATTAAAATAAATAATTTTCAACTTTAATCTATTTTTCAAAAAAAATTCGAAATTTCTGTATTTAAGAAATGCAATTTCGAAATAGTGGAAAAAAGATTAATAAAATAAAATAAAATATATTTTGAAAAATTATTCAAATTTAAGTTATTCAAAAATGAGATTTCAAACTTAAAATAATTTTCTATTTAATTAAATAACATGAAAATAATAATATATAAGTATCATGACGAAAATCAACTTAGATATATAAATTTTCAATTTAATTAAATGTATTAAATTCAAGAAATAAATAATTAAGTATAGAGGAGACTTAATTATTAATTCTAGTTTAATACTAGGTAAAATATACTTAAATAAATTGTACCAAACTTAAACAATTAATTTCAAAATCTATGATATTTTCCTAATTAAATATTAAAAAATATAATTAGTACTAGAAATAACTATCTAGAATATATATCATTAACTAAGTATTTTTCTAAAATTAACTTTAAAATATAAAATGAAAAATAAATGTCATATATTTTAAAAGTTAATTATTTTGCTAATTCAATTTTAATTAGGTTAGACTAATATAATTAACCTAATACAATTATTTAAATAAGAAAAATGGGCCTTCACAATTGGGGTAGTTCATGTGAGGGGGAGCTGGGTTCAGTATGTCGTACCCACTTCTATTGGCCCCCAACTCTCACACAAGGCCCAAAAGAGATCCCAACTCTCACACAAGGCCCAAAAGAGAGGAATTTAACCTTTAAATAAATAATTGTTATTCATTGAATAAGCCCAAATCTAATTGGGCCTAAATAAATTTACTTATGTCAAAATTTATTTTAGCAACCTAGTCCATTTACTTAGTAAAACTTAAATGGGCTTCCTATATGCATCTAAGCCCAATTGCAAACATATAGGCTCACACAGGTCAAATGATTTGGATGGGCCCTATCATGTTACTAGGTTTACACAGATGAAATAAGCACAAAATTTACCTGTTACAAATTATTTATAAGATCTATTGACAATTGGACTATAATAAAAATCAGGTCATTGGATCTGTCAACAAGTTAATCAAAGCAATTTAGATCAAATAAATAATAGGTTTGTTAAAAAAAAGTTTTAAATAAACAATATAAAATTAAACAAACATTGTCCATGTAACAAATGTGAAATAATATATTAATATAATTAAATTATTATTCTTAAATTAACCAATTAGATTTTGAAAATTTAGGGTTGTTAAAACAAACCTTAGAAATCTCACAAAAAAAGAAAATAATTTTAAAATATCTAAGTTTATTTGAATCAAATTAAATTAAATATCAAATAAGATCAATGATTTGAAAGAAAGAATCTTCAATATCACTTTTCAATCTTATAATTTAATGAAATAAACCAATTTGAAAATAGATATGGTTAGATAGTTATTATTTTAGGAATAAAATAATAAATAAATAATAATTACCATAATTATATGTCAAAATATCTCAAATTAAGCAATATTCAAATTTCTACAAAAATATCAAGTTATTTAAATATTTAAAAATAATTTATAAATATCTAATAAGTAAAAAAAATGATATAAAATAGTAAGATATCATTTTTAAAACTTATAATTTATAAATAATTAAATATTGAACAAAATAACAAATTTTTTAATTTGAAAATATTATGGTTAAAATATCTATAAAAATATCTAGGTTAATTTCAAATTCATTAATTATTTAATTTGTCATATAAGATAAATTCAATATAATATTTCAAATAAAAAGATAAAGTTATCTTTTAATTTAAAATATGTTAAATATCAAAATATCAAATCTTATAATTAAATAATATATAAATATTAAAAAAATTAACAAATTTTTAAATCTGACCATAATTGGAAATATTTAAAATTAGAAAAAAAACGAATTTTGGGAAAAAATCCCATAAAATCAGATTTTTGGGTTGGCAAAATCGTGGCTGCCCAGGAGGCTGCACGCAGCCTTGGGCGAGGGCGGAGGAGGAAGTGCCAGCCGAGGAACCTAGGCAGATGCACAATGTCCTCGGGCGGATGTGCAGGGTGTACGTGCGGCAAAGCTCGGCACTGGTGTGCCTTGTCCGAAGTTCCTGGTGCATGCTTGCACCAAGCTTGGTAGCCATGAAACCCAATTTTCCAAAATTCATAACTTTCTCAATTTATATCGGAATCGAGTTCCGTAAAAACAAAAAATGCGTAATTTTTTTACAAGGAATCTAAATAAAATATTTTCAAAAATAGAAAAAATATTTTTCATGGAAAAAGGTTCGGTACAACACATACATTCATCAAATAACACATAAACCACATGAAACCATCCAAATCAACACAAAACATCGTTTTGATTCATATTTTATGAAAGTAAATCATTACCATGGCTCTGATACCAGTTGTTGGAAATATTTTACCAGGATCAAGATTTACTACCAAGTATGTTTCATTAACATCCTAATATGAATTCTAAAACAATGAAATAAACACATATAAAGTTTAGTAAATCTTACATTGGGTGCAGTGGAATATAATGACTCCTTCCGTTCAGATCTCTAGCCCTTGATTCATTTATGTAGCAGAGCATAATCAAGATCTGAACTTGGATCTCTTTCTCTCCTTCCTTTGATTCTGATTCTCCTTCTTGTTGTTTGGATTCTTCACAGTCTTACACACTATGATTGAGATACCACTTGATGTGTGTGGGCACTACTCTATCACTCAAGGTATTTCGAAATTCAAGAGAAGAAGAAGAAGAGAGGGGCGACTATGGCTTTTCTCTAAAAGGAACAATATCCAAGTTATAGTTTCCTGAAGCCAACACTTTCTATTTACAGAATGCCATCTAGGTTTAGGTTAGAATTGTATGGCATTAAAATAATGGAAAAATAAATAGTAAAAGGCTTGCATAGTGGCTGGCCATATAAGGGATAATGGGCCTCACTTTGCAATTTTGCCTTTTTGTTATTTTTCAATCCCATTTTCTCAAAAATGCAAATTTTCCAATTTTAACCATTTAAATGCCAATTCTAATTATTTAATAACTAAAAATTTAATTATTAAATAATATTTCCATTTAATATATTTATTAATTTATACATATAAAGTCTCTAAATTAATAAATAAACCTAGAATCTCTTTTCTTTACAATTTCGCCCTTACTTCGTGAAAATTCATAAACTAGACATAGTTTAACTTTAGAATTATAATTGATTAATCAAAATAAATTAACTGAGTCTTACAAGCAGTATGGTTTCAACTAGTATGGGGACCATGGGCCTATATAACCAAGCTTCCAATAAGTCGAACCGAATTTACCAAGTAAATTCCCTAACTTATTAATTCCATATTGAATCCACACTTAGAACTTGGAATTGCACTCTCAGTTATATAGAACGCTCTATATGTTCCACGACATAGATACTGTAACGCCCTAATGCTAAGGCACGCTACAGTGCTTTTTCAATTATTGTGCAATCTTTGCTAATCAAAGAAATTTCTCGAAAAAAGTGTCAAATTAAAACTATTGCTTTAAATATTAAACTTTGTAATATAATATAATATTTACAAATTCCGTGATCCCGTTTTTAAACTTTGTAAAATTTACTTTTCAAACTATACATTCAAAATACACAAGTTCTAGGTCGCACAGCGACTTTCAAAATACGACTCCCAGATGTCCCGAGAACGAACACTCCAGGTCGCGCCGCTTGACATGTACAATCTCACCCGAGCTCAGGTTCACTCCCGTTCAGCCTTCGCATTTCCTTTACCTACACATAGAAGAAGAAACTGTGAGTCAACAGACCCAGTAAGAAATGCATATAACATATCACATAAATTCCGACCTGTAAATAGGCGCCCATACACCTATCTACAGGGCTTAACAGATGAGCAAGAACGTTCTAACTGCTTGTGCTACGGACCATGATATCACTCCTACCAGCACTATAATCGTGTTGTAGGACCGGCACTATGTTCGTGCCGCTATGATAGCATCAATAGCATCCAAAAGTATGATTGGCCATAATATCACTCTTAACCAGTACGATGCCTGTACTGCTGAACCGACACAATGGTTGTGTCGCTATGATAGTACCAAATCATACTTTCCAGGGTGAAAACACTCTTAACCAGTACGATGCCTGTACTGCTGAACCGACACAATGGTTGTGTCGCTATGATATCACCCAAACATATACAAGGATACACACAACATGCATATATATATATCATACATATACATACACCTAGATATTTATATCACATGTTATATTCAGTTCTTACCTGTTTTCCGAATTCAAATGTGCTGGCCGACCTGAACGGAATTCACGTGCTAGATGGATGCCCTAATCACAATAATTGCAACACAGATGAGTGACTCGCTAAATCACTTTCCGGGACTTCAACTTGAAACTAAAAGTTTCCCTATCGATAAACCTCATGGAAATACCCTAAATATCTCAAAATTGGCCAAAACTAGGGTTCTGGAATTTCCCCCAACAGGCAGACCGGTTCCCAACCGGCAATCCGGTTCTGGGTCACCAACCGGTCGACCGGTTGGTACTGGTCCCCCAGAATTCCGGTTCTGAGTTGGGAACCCAAAAATCATCCCCCTTAATTCAAATCAAGCCCAAACCTTACCAAACTCTCCAGTACACCTATACAATGCATAAACATCCATTTCCAACCAATAAATCACAGAACAAACCAACAAATTCAATTATGCCACTAAAGCTCAAAGCTTGAGTTTCAAAACTCGAGCTTGCTTAGAACTAATATCAAGCATCAAAACTAGTAGCTAGGGACTTAAATCAACTCAAAATAACTCTAGAATTCGAACCCTAAACATTTTAAAACCTAACAGCCCCAGAAATTCAATTCACACATTCAACCTAAGCTTAAAACTTGAAAACTAAGAAGGGTTTCATTAGGGCTTACCTTAATTTGAATCTCCCAAGCTTTCTTTGCTGAAAACACCAAGAATCAACAGCCCTTCCCCCCTGGTTTTGCCCCAGCCGAAAGAGAAAAGAGAGAAAGATTGAGAGTTCTCTTGATTTTTGATTTTTCTTTGTTTTTTTCTCAAATAAAATGATTTTTCCCTAATTAATTCTTTGCTGAAAAATAATGTGCTAGGTGTCACTAAAATAACCAGCCACCTAACCTCAAATAAACCAAATGACTAAATTGCCCTTTAGACTTAAAACTGGGGTATTTCCAAAGCTAGGGGTAAAATGGTCAAAATCCATAACCCCGCTCAATCCCGATAATTTAATTTCTCTAAAATATTTCCCACTATGAAATAAGGTTCTAAACTTACCCATGTGATCAATCTAGCCATCCATCGCATTTTCCGTTGTCGCCGAGCAAAAATTACAAAAATAGCATATTACACATATAGGCTAAATAATACCCCTAGAGTTTAATAAAATCTCCGGAATTGAGAAATTATAACTCTAATATTTATTTCTAAATATTGGGGTCCACAATTAAATTAATTCACAAATAATAATAAAATAATAAAAATTAGTGCTAATTGCCTTTACTAATCCACATTACTAGAGCGGTCATTACAATTATCCCCCCGTTAATAGGATTTCGTCCCCGAAATCTAACCTGAATAGCTCTGGATGTTAAGTCCTCATATCTGACTCCAATTGCCAGGTGGCTTCTTCCACCTTACTGTTCCTCCAGAGCACCTTAACCAGTGCAATAGTCTTGTTCCGAAGAACTTTTTCTTTTCTATCCAAAATCTGAACAGGTTCCTCTTCATAGGATAAGTCTGGTTGTAGTTCAAGGGCTTCATAACTCAAGACATGAGTCGCGTCCGACACGTATTTCCTTAACATAGAAATGTGAAATACGTCATGAACAGCTGATAATGCTGGTGGCAAGGCTAGCCGATACGCTACCTGCCCGACCTTCTCGAGTATCTGAAATGGCCCAATGAACCTAGGGCTTAACTTACCCTTCTTCCCGAAGCGCCTAATACCCTTCATTGGTGAAACCCGCAGGAAAACATGTTCCCCTGCCTGAAATGTAACATCTCTGCGCTTCGGATCAGCATAACTTTTCTGCCTGCTTTGAGAAGCGAGTATCCGAGCCTTGATCTTATCAATAGCTTCATTGGTCCTCTGCACTAATTCTGGACCTAGGTACTTCCTTTCTCCTGTCTCGTCCCAATGAATAGGAGAACGACATTTTCTACCATATAACATCTCATAGGGAGCCATCCCGATTGTACTTTGGTAGCTGTTGTTGTAGGAGAATTCAATTAAAGGCAAGTACTTACTCCATGAACCCTCAAAGTCCATGACACAGGCTCGCAGTAGGTCTTCCAAAATCTGGATAGTTCTTTCTGACTGACCATCAGTCTGAGGGTGAAAGGCTGTGCTAAACTTTAACTTGGTACCCATAGCCTTCTGAAGACTCACCCAAAATTTCGATGTGAACTTTGGATCCCTATCTGACACAATAGATTTAGGGGCTCCGTGGAGATGAACTATCTCCTTCACATACAATTCAGCATACTGATCCACTGAATATGTAACTTTCACCGGTAGAAAGTGAGTCGATTTTGTGAATCTTTCCACGATGACCCATACAGAATCATACATCCCCGTAGTTCTAGGCAAACCAGTTACGAAATCCATTGCAATGTCCTCCCACTTCCATTCTGGAAGGACTAAAGGTTGCAATAACCCTGCCGGCCTTTGATGTTCAGCTTTAATTTGCTGACAGGTTAAGCATTTGGACACGTAGTCCACCACATCTCTTTTCATCCCATACCACCAGAAGTAGGGTTTCAAATCTTGATACATCTTGGTGGTTCCCGGATGCAACGAATAAGGTGTGGTGTGAGCTTCATCCAGTATTTCTTTCTTAAGCTCATCAACACTAGGAACACAAACTTGAGCTTTATATAACAACATTCCACTGCTCGAGACTGAAAAGCCTCTAGGCCGACCAGCCACTACTTCGTCTCGAACTCTAACTAGCTCGGGATCTTCAAGTTGTGCCTTTCTGATTCTCTCCAACAGATCAGATTGGAGTGTTAAATTATGTAATTTCCCAACCACGAACTCAATCCCTGCACTAACCATTTCCGAGGCTAATTGAGGGGCTATCATAACCGTAGTACACACTTGACCGGGACCTTTTCTGCTTAAAGCATCGGCCACAACATTGGCTTTGCCGGGGTGATACAGTATTTCACAATCGTAGTCTTTAACTAACTCCAACCACCTTCTCTGCCTCATATTCAGATCTTTCTAGGTGAAAAAGTATTTGAGACTTTTATGATCAGTATAATTCTCACACTTTTCACTGTAAAGATAATGTCGCCATATCTTCAAAGCAAAAACCACATCAGCGAGCTCCAAATCATGAGTTTGGTAACGCTGCTTATAATCCTTCAATTGACGAGAGGCATAGGCTATGACTCTGTCAGCTTGCATCAGAACACATCCCAAACCCTGTCTGGATGCATCACAATAAACAACAATTTTTTCTTGATCTGATGGCAAAGCTAACACCGGAGCTGTTATCAAACGTTGCTTCAACTCCTGAAAGCTTGTTTCACACTTATCTGACCACACAAATCTCTGATTTTTCTTGGTCAATTCGGTTAGGGGCATAGAAAGTTTAGAAAATCCTTCGACGAAACGTCGATAATACCCTGCTAACCCGAGAAAACTTCAAACTTCCGTCACAGACTTGGGCCTCGGACAATTCTTCACTGATTCTATCTTATTTGGATCAACCATAATTCCATTCTTTCCAACAATATGTCCCACAAAGGACACTTCTGACAACCAGAATTCGCACTTTTTGAACTTGGCATACAGCTTGTGATCCCTAAGTCGCTGTAACACCATTCGAAGATGATGCTCGTGCTCCTCTTTTGACTGAGATTATACAAGAATGTCATCGATAAACACTATAACGCAGTTATCGAGGAAATCCTTTAATACCCTATTCATGAGATCCATAAAGGCTGCAGGAGAATTAGTCAATCCGAACGACATTACCAGCAACTCATAGTGCCCATATCTGGTTCTAAAAGCAGTCTTCGGTATGTCCTCCTCCCGAATTCTGAGTTAATGATAACCAGACCGTAAATCAATCTTCGAAAACACTGTCTTTCCCTGAAGCCGATCGAACAGATCATCGATCTTGGGCAACAGGTACTTGTTCTTAATCGTCAACTTATTTAGTTCCCGATAATCAATACACATTCTGAGGGAACCATCTTTCTTTTTCACAAAAAGAACCGGAGCTCCCCAGGGCGATACACTGGGTTGAATAAACCCAATGTCAAGCATCCCCTGAAGTTGTAACTTAAGCTCCTTGAGTTCCGCTGGAGCCATCCTATATGGAGCTTTAGAAACAGGTTCGACTACAGGTGCCAAATCAATTACAAAGTCAATCTCTCGCTGTGGCGGCAATCCCGGCAACTCCTCGGGAAACACATCAAGAAAATCTTTCACCACCCGGACTACCTCAGTTCCAAATGTTTCAGGTCTGCTAGAGTCAAATACCACCGCTAGAAATCCTACACAACCATTGCATAGTAAATCACTAGCCCTCATCACAGAAATAACCGGGATCCGAGACCCCTGGACTGATCCAACATAAACAAATGGATCTTCACCTTCCGGCTGAAAAGTCACCATTTTACGCCTACAATCTATACTGGCCGAATACTTGGATAGGAAATCCATTCCCAGTATAATATCAAACTCAGTTAATTTAAATTCTATGAGGTCAGTACTCAATTCCCTATCTTCAATCCTAATTGGCATAGACCTAATGCGCCTATTAGAGATAACCAATTCCCCGCTAGGCATTAGGGTTCCAAACCCTCTTTCTAAAATATCACAAGGCCTACCCAAAAGATCAATCACTCTTGTAGCCACATATGAACGTGTAGCTCCCGAGTCAAACAACATGATATAAAAGAAGTCGTTTACAGGGAGCTAACCTGCCACTACAGAAGGGCTTGCTGCATCATCAGCTTGAGCATTAGCATTCACCAGGGTAGGAACAAATACCGCTTTCTGCTCTTGTTCTTCTTTCTCCACCTGTGGGCAATCTTTCTTAAAATGCCCAACCTTGCCACATTGAAAACATACTTTTCGGTTGCATTCTCCGGGATGGTGTTTCATGCAACGTGGGCACTCAGGGTAAGAATAACCCTGGCGTCCTCCTTTGCCTTGAAACCTTCGGAACCGCTTGTTCTGTCTTAAACCCACAACTGATGACGTAGGTTTCCTCTTCCGCTCAATCATGGAGCTCCTACCACTTCCACCATAATTTGAATTCGGGCAAATAATATTCTGACCCTCTACCATAATCTCCTGAGGTCTCATAATAATTTCCTCAGGGCTTCCAGCCCAAGAAGCATTCTTCACATTTGAACCTCCCTGAAAGTCTGAAGGTTCTTGGATCCAAATCTTTCCATGCAATGGTTCCACTTGAGTACCAGCCATTCCATGCTTCGCTGGTAATACCGAATCAAAAACGATTGGCATATGTGGTAAAGATACTCCAGGAGACCTTTGCAGTTTCAACCTCTGAATCTCTTCTTCATGTCGTTGAATCACAGCTTCCATTTTTGCAAGCCTTTGCTCCAAATCCAACGGAGACTGTGACAGATAACCATCACTCCCGTCGGAAGCCCTCCAAGGGCTTTCACCTTGGTTACGGGGACAATTTGGACTCCATTCTCTCCAACCGTTACTAGCCCTGGCCACTTTACTCTGACTCTCCATATTGCACCAGGTGTCCATTTTATAAGACCAACCTGTCAGTTAGTAAGTCGATGCAGTCGTGCAACGGCCTATTTACATACTTACTACCGCACTTACGGATTTTAAGGCAATGCACTTAACATAAATAATTATAATCTGATATGCTTCCTAACATGCTTTCACATTCGTAATAATTTTTTTTTAAAAGAAAATACTAAACAAGTACGGGCTTACTGAACCGTGAACCGAGCTTTCTCTGATGAAGATTATACATATCTTAGCAAGCTTCGGTAGACAAACCTGGCAGCTCTGATACCAAAATTGTAACGCCCTAATGCTAAGGCACGCTACAGTGCTTTTTCAATTATTGTGCAATCTTTGCTAATCAAAGAAATTTCTCGAAAAACGTGTCAAATTAAAACTTTTGCTTTAAATATTAAACTTTGTAATATAATATAATATTTACAAATTCTGGGATCCCGTTTTTAAACTTTGTAAAATTTACTTTTCAAACTATACATTCAAAATACACAAGTTCTAGGTCGCACAGCGACTTTCAAAATACAACTCCCAGATGTTTCGAGACCAAACACTCCAGGTCGCGCCGCTTGACATGTACAATCTCACCCGAGCTCAGGTTCACTCCCGTTCAGCCTTCGCCTTTCCTTTACCTACACATGGAAGCGGAAACTGTGAGTCAACAGACCCAGTAAGAAATGCATATAACATATCACATAAACTCTGACCTGTAAATAGGCGCCCATACACCTATCTACAGGGCTTAACAGATGAGCAAGAACGTTCTAACTGCTTGTGCTACTGACCATGATATCACTCCTACCAGCACTATAATCGTGTTGTAGGACCGGCACTATGTTCGTGCCGCTATGATAGCATCAATAGCATCCAAAAGTATGATTGGCCATAATATCACTCTTAACCAGTACGATGCCTGTACTGCTGAACCGACACAATGGTTGTGTCGCTATGATAGTACCAAATCATACTTTCCAGGGTGAATAACACTCTTAACGAGTACGATGCCTGTACTGCTGAACCGACACAATGGTTGTGTCGCTATGATATCACCCAAACATATACAAGGATACACACAACATGCATATATATATATATCATACATATACATACACCAAGATATTTATATCACATGTTATATTCAGTTCTTACCTGTTTTCCGAATTCTAATGTGCTGGCCGACCTGAACGGAATTCACATGTTATTGGTACTGGTCCCCCAGAACCGGAAATTCGGTTCTGAGCTGGGAACCCAAAAATCATCCCCCTTAATTCAAATCAAGCCCAAACCTTACCAAACTCTCCAGTACACCTATAGAATGCATAAACATCCATTTCCAACCAATAAATCACAGAACAAACCTACAAATTCAATTATGCCATTAAAGCTCAAAGCTTGAGTTTCAAAACTCGAGCTTGCTTAGAACTAATATCAAGCATCAAAACTAGTAGCTAGGGACTTAAATCAACTCAAAATAACTCTAGAATTCGAACCCTAAACATTTTAAAACGTAACAGCCCCAAAAATTCAATTCACACATTCAACCTAAGCTTAAAACTTGAAAACTAAGAAGGGTTTCATTAGGGCTTACCTTAATTTGAATCTCCCAAGCTTTCTTTGCTGAAAACACCAAGAATCAACAGCCCTTCCCCCTGGTTTTGCCCAGCCGAAAGAGAAAAGAGAGAAAGAGAGAGAGTTCTCTTGATTTTTGATTTTTCTTTGTTTTTTTCTCAAATAAAATGGTTTTTCCCTAATTAATTCTTTGCTGAAAAATAATGTGCTAGGTGTCACTAAAATAACCAGCCACCTAACCTCAAATAAACCAAATGACTAAATTGCCCTTTAGACTTAAAACTAGGGTATTTCCAAAGCTAGGGGTAAAATGGTCAAAATCCATAACCCCGCTCAATCCCGATAATTTAATTTCTCTAAAATATTTCCCACTATGAAATAAGGTTCTAAACTTACCCATGTGATCAATCTAGCCATCCATCGCTTTTTTCGTTGTCGCCGAGCAAAAATTACAAAAATAGCATATTACACATATAGGCTAAATAATACCCCTAGAGTTTAATAAAATCTCCGGAAATGAGAAATTATAACTCTAATATTTATTTCTAAATATTGGGGTCCACAATTAAATTAATTCACAAATAATAATAAAATAATAAAAATTAGTGCTAATTGCCTTTACTAATCCACATTACTAGAGCGGTCATTACAGATACGCTATTAGTTATCCATTGTTATAATCCTAATTTGATCAATGACCCTCTAATAGATGATCTACAATGAATAGGCACTAAATTACCGTTACACCTTCAATGTATTTTACCCTTAAAACACTTAGCTCTGTATAAATGATATTTCAGCGAAGTGAAATGAGATCTCAATCATTTATCTCTGTTTAGCCAAGCTCGAAGGATATTATCGTTTCACTTCTAAATTCCTATAGAAGTTATAGACTCCATATTTATGTTAGTGCTCCCACTCAATTATACTATCATGTTCGCAAAATGTACGTATCACCCTGACCCAAAAGTATGCTTAACTAACAAATAAAAGAACACGTATAGTACTCTTGAGATCGAACCTAACCATATCAGGATTAAGATCATTTGATCTAGGATCAACAGGTGATATTGAATTGAATAGATGTTACGGTAAATTTTAATATCTCTAATCAATGTTCAATATCGGTCGTTCCGATGTATACTCCATATATCCGATACTGGACATAACACTTATCCAAGGTGTAAGAATACCTATCGCTGATTATAATGTCAGTCTAAAAGCAGTGAACTAACAAATCAGGGAATAAACGTTCGAACATATAATTAAGATTATATTCCACTGTGCTGACAACACTATAATCATTAACAAATTCATATGTTCTGGACTTAAATAGAAGTCATACATTATATATAATCATGAAATAAATCATGTGAACCATGCAACATAAATATGTTATTTCTGATCTTTATTAGTAAGTAAATCTGATTATATTGCAATGGGTTTTATTTAGGGCACAAAACCCAACAAGCTCATCAACAAAAAGTAGCTCAGTATTTCAACAAACAAGTGAAAGCTCGGAAATTCTTCGTGGGAGATATGGTCTTAAGAAGGGTATTCCTAAACACCAAAGACAGCATGTCAGTTGTACTAGGACCGAACTGGGAAGGACCATATCAAGTGGTCGAAGTTCTCGACTCCGGAGCATACAAATTAGGTAAGTATGACGAAAAAATGAAACTCATTCTAGTACCATGGTACTGGAATGGAGAACATTTAAGGAAATACTACCAATAAAGTACCAGGTCGAGTTGACCATTTCAAAGTACTCAGGTCAGGTTGACCATTTTAAAGTACTAAATGAACATTCGCTTCTAAGTGAAAGGCCTTCTGGGTGGACTAAGCGCAAAGGTTTCAGAAACAAAGTACTCAGGTCGGGCTGACCACTTTAAAGTACAGTTTCTTATGTCTGCAATTTGTTTTGTTTCATGTTAAGCTAAAAGATCAGATTAGATCAAATAGCTCTGATGTAAGTTACTACGAAGCTAAAAGATCAGATTAGATCAAATAGCTCTAATGTAAGTTACTACGGTAACAAATACACTTTCGATCAATAGATGAATAAAGATAGTATTTCAAAATTCAATTGAGTCAAAAGAATCAGCATGGTTATAATTTACCTAAAGTGCGTACAAAAAGTTTGGTCAAACCCAAAACACCGAACAGATAAGCAATATATTTGCGAAGACAAGTTACCAAGGGTCATACGTCTGCTCGACCACTTGGGGGGCACCTATACCTGTACAAAGCATCTGGTAAAAATAAAACAATCACAATTGCACGACAATTATAAACAGAGAATGAAATTCATTAAGGATGACAAAAGCACGTAGTACGGGGATTAAAAGCTTCCCGGTCAGCCCGTTGTCCAAAAAATGAAAAATAATTCCAAGTTTAAAGACCGCTTGGGCGGTCATGATGTCGTAGAAAAGGCCCTGAGGCCGAATAAGCTATATATAAAAAAAAGAGATGAAAAGAAGTGTTTAAAAAGCTGGAGTCCCACGCTCTTTGTTCGGTTCTTCTTGGCCAACTAGAGCAGGAGGATCTATTTTTTGAACAGGAGAAGCATCAGCAGCCTGACCGGAGGTTGAAGCTGTTGGGTTTTATGCCCTAAATTAAACTCTATTTCAATGTAATCCATTTTATTCAATATCAATAAAGAAACAAAATTATTTTTCATTCATTTGTATGTTTTGGTTCATCTTATGAATTGCTTGTCTGTTTGATTTATAAATTCATCCAAACCCTTTTCACATACTTGATCCTGTTTATTGTGTTGTCAACATTGTGGAAAGTAAACATGACTATGTGATTCAAGATTCCTAGATTTATCAGAACACTGGGGTTAAAGTAAGCTTGGGTTGGATGCATGGAGTATGCATCGGAAGGGACCGATATTGAACTTTGATATAGATTAATTAAACTTACCGTAATATCTATTCAAGTCAATATCACCTAGTTGATCCTAGATCAAATGATCTTAATCCTGATATGATTAGGTTCAATCTCAAGAGTGTTATTCGTGTTCTTTGATTTGTTAGTTAAGCCTACTTTTGGGTCAGGGTGATACGTACATTTTGGGAACACGGTAGTGCAATTGAGTGGGAGCGCTAACATAATTTTTCAAAATTGTAGGTTTAATTTTAAATATTTTTTTATTTTATTTAAAAATGCCAGAATTTTTTTTTTTATTTATTATTTTCGAAAATAATTATTTAAAATTAAATAAATCCTACATCCAACTATCCAATTCATCTTGTTGCAGGAGTATGTGTTTTAGCTTTTTTGTAAGTTTCATAAAACCTATTATTGCTTGATCTAAATAGCCACGGTTAACTTGTTGACAGATCCAATGATCTGATTTTAACCCATGGTTCAATTGTCAATAGGTCAAGTAAATAATTTGTAACAGGTAAATTTTACATTCTTCTTTCATCCGTGTATGACCTAGTAACATGATAGGATCCATCCAAATCTGTGTGCCTGTGTGAGCCTATATGTTTACTTTTGTTATAGATGCATATAGGTTGTTGTTGCTAAATAAAATGTCATAGATTTTGATAGATTTTATTTAGGCACATTTAGTTTTCGGGCCTATTCAATTAATAACAGTTTTTCATTTTAAGGTTAAATTCCTCTCTTTTGGGCCTTGTGTGAGAGTTGGGGGCCAATAGAAGTGGGTACGACATACTGAACCCAGCTCCCCCTCACATGAACCACCTCAATTGTGAAGGCTATTTGCCTGATTTGGATAACTGTGCTAGGTTAATTAAATTAGTTTAACCTAATAAAATTGATTAGCAACACATTAATTTCATTTATTTTGGAATTAATTTAAGAAAACAGAGTTTAATGAATTATATTCTAAGCTAAACTACATGTATTTTCTTGTTTTAATTAAATATAGAATTATAACCAACTAGATTCTTTCTGAAGCTTAATTGAAATTATTTCATTAAATATTCCTATTTAAGTTGAAAATTAGTTATTTCTAACTAATCAACTTAAATCTGATTATCTTTTGAATTTTAAATTTCAAAATTAAGTTGAGGAATTTTAGGAATTGGTTATTATGATTCTTTGGATATTTTTTAAGTTGATATTTTTTCAAATATAAACTTAAAATGGAATATTTTCAAATTAAGTGGTTACAACTTAATTTTAATATTTAATTAAATCTAATTTTAAAAATATTTAAGTTGGATATTTTAAATTCTTCTAAACAACTTAAATAAGATATTTTTCAAATTTGTTCCATTTTTAAATTTCGAATTTATTTTTCGAATTTAAATAATAATTGAAATTTAATTAAAGGTTGATTTTTTATTTTAACCAACTTTAGTTTGTAATTTTTATTATTAAAATATGGAACAGATGATTAAATAAAATACATATTTTTTTAAATAATGAGCTTTAATAAAAAGAAATTCGATCTCCATTGTTTGTCTTACAATAGTTAAATTTTTCAATATAACCTCGAGACGCTAGACTTCGTCCCCCTTATGGATGGTTATTCGTTGGAAACATTTAATACCGTAAGATCTCATTTGATAAGTGTTTTGTGAGTTTTCGTCTCTATTAGACTCTCCCCTACGGTGACTACTTAGAGATAAACTTATAAAACATGAAACAATGGTGGAAGCTAATAAAATGAGAATAACCTTGACTCTCGCCTACCGGAACAACGTTGGATTCTCATTTTGATCGAATAAAAGGTTGCTAAAATGGTTTTATTTTAGATGAGCTGACAACTCTATTCAAATAATGTTATCTTTGAGTCTCGCCTACCGGGACACTGTATTTCATTATGTTGAAAACCTTGTAAAATAAACTCTGTTAGATTTAGTATTTTTATAACATATGTTATTATTTGTTATTTTCTGAACTTGTGTATGAATTTATTGAACCAAAGCCTTTCTTCTATTTTATTGATATGTTGTAGTGCCAATAACCCTCACCCCGATCCACTCCTAGTTAATATATTAGCAAATAAACTTGAAGATATGAATAAAACTCCTTGTCAGAGTAATACTTCACATGTGGTCATGATGAACATGAAATTCCAGAAAGCAGATAAGCTGGGAATTGTTCACTCTGAAGAGAAAATAGTTCATAGCTCCATAAATCCTACTAATTCAAACTCACTTGAGAAGATAAGAGAAAAGGATTCCACTTCCTCAAGTTATACTTCACAACAAAATTAACCAGCAAAAACAACAATTCAAAAACGAATAAGCAGTGATGCTTTAGTCTTCGAACCATGTGTTTTAGAGAATGATAAATCAATTTGGATTCTTGATTCTGGGTCTACAAACTATGTAAGTTGTTCATTACAATTGCTTGAAAAATTGAATTATTTAAAATCCAGAGAGTTGAAACTTAAGGTTGGTAATGGCGAAATGGTATCGGTTAGAGCTAGATGAAAAGCCAAACTCAAGTTTCAAAACAGAATTTTGGAATTAGACAATGTCCTATACATTCAAAATTTCAGTAAAAACTTATTTTCTGTTTCATGCTTATAATTGCAACAATACAAATTAGATTTTTCCAATACTGGTTCTACCATTTCTCGAAATGACATTCATATTTGTGTTGCATCCATGGGACATGTGCTTTATGTTCTTAGACCAAACGAACCATTTGCCCTACATAACGAACTATTTAAAGTAGCTAAACCTAATAACCACAAAAAGCAAAAGATCGATGATGATAATGAAACATACCTATGGCATTTACGTTTGGGTCACATAGGCTATGACAGACTAAATAGGCTAACCAAAGACGGTCCATTGAAAAATGTTGTCTTAGGTGAATTACCTGTTTGCGAGTCTTGCCTAGAAGGAAAGATGACCAAACGTTCTTTCTCTACAAAGGGAGAGAGTGCCAAACAACCCCTAGGGTTAGTGCATTCAAATGTTTGCAGACTCCTGAATGTAAAAGCCCGAGGTGGTGATGAGTACTTTGTCACTTTCATTGACGATTACTCTAGATATGGTCATATTTACCTTATGCATAAGAAATGTGAAACGTTTGAAAAGTTTCAGGAATTTCAAGCATTGGCTCAAAACCAATTGGGTAAAACGTTAAAGATCTTGCGAACTGATAGGGGTCGAGAATATATAGATATGCAGTTCAAAGATCATTTGATCGAACTTGGCATTGAATCCCAATTAACTGCCCCTAGCACTCCACAGCAAAATGGAGTTCCAGAAAGATGGAATCGCACGCTTTTGGAAATGGTTAGGTCCATGCTTAGTTATTCAACTCTTCCTATGTCCTTCTGGGGATATGCAATTCAGATGGTAACCGACATTTTAAATGTTGTTCCATCTAAATCAGTCCCTAAGACACCTTTAGAACTATGGAATGGTCGTACACCTAGTTTACGCCATTATAGAATCTGGGGGTGCCCTGCTCATGTCTTAAGAAAGAAAGATGGAAAACTTGAAAAGCGAAATGAGGTTTGCATGTTTGTCAGAAATTCTAAAGAGACTAGGGGTGGACTATTTTACAGTCGCAAGGATGATAAAGTGTTTGTTTCCACAAACGCCACTTTCCTTGAAGATGATTATATTAAGAATTTCAAACCACAAAGTAAAGTAGTATTGGAGGAAATGCTTTCAGATATAACTCCTTCCAATGTTCCGTCCTCTTCCACTGAAGAAGAGGATAATCCCACTCCCTCAGTCGAACCAACTGAGAAAACTACTACCAATGTTCCTGTTCAGAAGATCACCGCTCCTCGTCGTAGTGGGAGGGTTTCAACAAAACCACCTCGTTATGGCTGGGATGGTGAAATCAATATGGTCGTTCGTGACGGTATTGATGACGACCCATTAACCTATAAACATGCAATCGCAAGTCCGCAACGGAAACGATGGTCAGTTGGCATGGATTCAGAGATGGATTCCATTAAAAATAACAAAGTCTGGGAACATGTAGACGCACCCGATGACTATCGTCCAATCGGATGTAAGTGGGTTTACAAGAAGAATAGAGGCGCTGGAGGCGAAGTCGAAACTTTTAAAGCTAGACTGGTTGCCAAGGGTTATACCCTAAGAGAAGGTGTGGACTATGAGGAAACATTAAGTCCTATTGCCATGCTCAAATCCATCCGAATTCTTCTCTCCATAGCAGCCGCTTTCGATTATGAAATCTAGCAAGTGGATGTCAAGACAGCCTTCCTTATTGGGGTTCTTCAAGAAACCATCCATATGGAGCAACCAGAAGGCTATGTTCTTCCAGGGGAGGAAAAGAAAGTTTGCAAATTTAATAAGTCTATCTATGGACTTTAGCAAGCTTCTCGCTCAAGGAACAAAAGGTTTGATGAAATCATCAAGACCTACGACTTTCTTCAGAATGAAGATGAACCTTGTGTTTACCAACTCAAGGAAGACCAAGTAGTAGTAATGCTGGTCCTTTATGTTAATGCATTTTGATTATTGGAAACAATATCAAGAAAATGACTAACATCAAGGAATGGCTTGGCACTCAATTCGATATGAAAGATTTGGGTGAGGCAGCCTATGTTCTTGGTATTCAAATTATTAGAAACTGGAAGAACAGATCCCATGCTCTCTCTCAAACAACTTACATTGACAAAGTTTTAGAGAGATTCTCCATGAACAACACCAATGGGGCGAATATGCCTTCTAGATATGGTATTCGTCTATCTAAAGAACAGTCTCCTACTGATCCTCAAGAGATAGAGGACATGGCAAAAGTTCCTTATGCTTCTACAGTTGGAAGTCTAATGTATGCAATGTTATGCACTAGACCTGACATCTACTATGCAGTGGAATCGTGAGCAGGTATCAGTCAAATCCTGGTCAGGAACATTGGAATGCTGTTAGGTATATTCTGAAATACTTAAAGAGTACAAGAAATTCTGAAATACTCAGATTTCCAGGCATGTCTTGAAGACAGAAAATCTACATCTGGGATGGTGTTTACTCTTGGGGGTGGAGCAGTGGTTTGGAGAAGTGCTAAACAAACCGCGATTTCAGACTCTACAATGGAAGCATAATACATAGCTGCAGCAGAAGCTGCCAAAGAGCTTGTCTGGCTGAGAAACTTCTTCACCTGTATCGGTGTCATGCCTGGAATGGAAAAGCCTCTTGTCTTACTTCGTGATAACAAAGGAGCAATAGCCAATAGTAAGGAACCTCGAAGCCACAAGAGAAGCAAACACATAGAAAGGAAATATCATATCATAGGAGAATATGTGGCAAGAGGGGATGTACTGGTTGAGAAAGTGGACACAGAAGATAACTTAGCTGATCCATTCACAAAAGTCTTGGCAGTGACTTCATTTGAAAAGCACCGTCAGAATTTAGGATTAATTGATATGTACTGATTAGTTTTATATTAGTGCAAGTGGGAGTTTGTTGGGTTTTATGCCCTAAATAAAACTCTATTTCAATGTAATCCATTTGATTCAATATCAATAAAGAAACATAAGTATTTTTCATTCATTTGTATGTTTTGGTTCATATTATTAATTGCTTGTCTATTTGATTTATGAATTCATCCAAACCCTTTTCACGCACTTGATCCTCTTTATTGTGTTCTCAACAAAGTGAAAAGTAAACATGACTATGTGATTAAAGATTCCTAGATTTATCAGAACACTGGGGTTTTAATGATATGACAATCTACAACAGAGTTTACTTGCATTTGGAGAAATGCTATGTTCTTTCCAAAGCATTGGTTAAAGTAAGCTTGAGTTGGATGCATGGAGTATGCATCGGAAGGGACCGATATTGAACTTTGACATAGATTAATTAAACTTACCGTAATGTCTATTCAAGTCAATATCACCTAGTTGATCCTAGATCAAATGATCTTAATCTTGATATGATTAGGTTCAATCTCAAGAGTGTTATTCGTGTTCTTTGATTTGTTAGTTAAGCCTACTTTTGGGTCAGGGTGATACGTACATTTTGGGAACACGGTAGTGCAATTGAGTGGGAGCGCTAACATAAATATGGAATCTATAGCTTCTATCTGGCAAATAGAAAGTAAAGGATGATTTCCTTCGAGCTTGACCAAACAGAAATAAATGGTGGAGTACTCATTTCACTTAGCTGAAATATCATTTATACGGGGTTAAGTGTTTTGAGGATAAAATACATTGTAGGGTGTTACAGTAATTTAATCCCTTTACAGTGTAGATCATCTATATAGAGGATCATTCATCAAATTAGGATTATAGCAATGGATAACCAATGACGTGTCTATATGGTGGAACATACAGAGCGTTCTATATATTGAGAGTGCAATTCTATGTTCTATGTGTGGATTCAACGAAGAATTAATAAGTCAGTGAATTTAGGATGTAAATTCTTAATCTGCTTATTGGAAACTCGGATATATAGACCCATGGTCCCCCCACTAGTTGAGACAATATTACTTGTAAGACTCATTTAATTTGTTTTGATTAATCAATTAGAATTCTCAAATTAGACTATGTCTATTTGTGAATTTTTCACTAAGCAAGGGCGAAACTGTAAAGAAAGAGTTTTTAGGGTATCTTTGTTAATTAAGATACTTTGTTTGGTCTAATTAATAAATATGATACATGACAATATTATTTAATAATTATTTATAGTTATTAAATAGTTGAAATTGACATTTAAATGGTTGAATTTGAAAATTGACATTTTTGAGAAAATGAGATGCAGAAATGATAAAACAGTAAAATTGCAAAAGTGAGGCCCAAGTCCACTAATCCATCGCCGGCCACCTTTGTAGGCTTTATCATTTAATATTTTCATTAATTTAATGCCAAATAATTCAAACCAAACCCTATGTGGCATGCTATTAATTGATAGTGATGGCTTCAGGAAAAAGTGACTTTTGCATCTTGTTTCCTTCAGAGGAAAACCTGAGCCTTCACTCTAAACCTAGCCGCCATCCTCCTTTCTTCTTATTCATTGATTGTTTCGAACCCTCTTAGTGATAGAGTAGTGCCCACACATAGCAAGTAGTACCTTAATCATAGTGAGGAAGATCGTGAAGAAAGAAATTCAACAAGAAGGACATTCGGGCTCAGATCTTGATAATACTCTACGACAGAAAGGATACAAGGGTTAGAGATCTGAGTGGAAGGAAACATATTATTCCGCTGCACCCAATGTAAGTTTTCTCATACTTTATATGTGTTTATTTATAATCGTTTTAGAAGTTCATATTTAGGGTGTTAATCAACATACTTGTGAGTAGATCTAAGATCCTGGTAAAATAATTTCCAAAAACTGGCCTCAGAGCCATGGTAATTGATTTTCTTGCAAGAAATTTGGACTTAAAACGATTTGTTTGTGATTTGGATGGTATCATGTTGTTTTGTGTGTTGTATGATGATTGGTTGATGTTTGTGAATTTTCGAAAAAACTAATTGAAAATCCATTTCTGAAATTATTTTTATTGGATATTTTGGGAGAAATTAAGCAATTTACTCTTTTACAGAACTCAATTTCGATTTTATTTGAGTTAGTTATGAATTTTTGAAAATCAGAAAAATATCGGAATGGTGCAACTCACCTATGCGCGCGAATGAGGGGCAACCCTCGGACAGAAATCACCCCTTGCGCGTGCGGAGAGGCTGCATGCAGCCTCCAGCACCGAGCTTCCTCGGCCAGACCCCCTGCTACGCCGCGCGGACAGTATGCAATGCATACTGTCCGTACCACTTGCATTTTTTTTTCGTTTTCTTCGATTTTTCATGCTATTTCATAGAATTAACTTCTAATTTTTTGTGTAGTGTTGTATTTTGATTTTTATTTTTCAATTTTCAAATCTAATTATCAGAAATAAATTAATTTGAATATTTTAAAATTAATTTTAGATATTAGTGTAATTTGAATTTGAAAATAGGTAAAAATCTATCTTTTTGCTTGATTTTTTATCTTATTTTTAAATTTGGTTATTTTATCTTATTTTTAAACTTTAAGGTCAGATATTAAATTTTTTTTAAATTAAATTATTTTTTAAATAATTTGACCTTATTTAAATTTAAAATAAGATGACTATAATCATGATATTTTAAATAGAAATAAGATATTTTGCTAACTTTTAAATTTTGTTATTTTTTTTATTTAAATTAAATTATAAAATCTGAAAAATATTTATTTTTTTATTTTATATTTAATTTATAAAATAACTTTAAAAATTTAAAAGGTGGTTAGCAATTATTTTTGAAATGATATTTAGGTTAGTTGAAACCTAATTTTTCAAAATTGTAGGTTTAATTTTAAATAATTTTGTATTTTATTTAAAAATGCCGGAAATTTTTTTTATTTATTATTTTCAAAAATAATTATTTAAAATTAAATAAATCCTACATCCAACTATCCAATTCATCTTGTTGCAGGAGTATGTGTTTTAGCTTGTTTGTAAGTTTCATAAAACCTATTATTGCTGGATCTAAATTGCCACGGTTAACTTGTTGACAGATCCAATGATCTGATTTTAACCCATGGTTCAATTGTCAATAGGTCAAGTAAATAATTTGTAAGAGCTAGATTTTACATTCTTCTTTCATCTGAGTAACATGATAGGATCCATCCAAATCTGTGTGCCTGTGTGAGCCTATATATTTACTTTTGTTATAGATGCATATAGGTTGTTGTTGCTAAATAAACTGTCATAGATTTTGATAGATTTTATTTAGGCCCATTTAGTTTTTGGGACTATTCAATTAATAACAATTGTTCATTTTAAGGTTAAATTCCTCTCTTTTAGGCCTTGAGTGAGAGTTGTGGGCCAATAGAAGTGGGTACGACATACTGAACCCAGCTCCTCTTCACATGAACTACCCCAATTGTGAAGGCCCATTTGCCTGATTTGGATAACTGTGCTAGGTTAATTAAATTAGTTTAACCTAATAAAATTGATTAGCAACATAATTAATTTCATTTATTTTGGAATTAATTTAAGAAAACAGAGTTTAATGAATTATATTCTAAGATAAACTATAAGTATTTTCTTGTTTTAATTAAATATAGAATTATAACCAACTAGATTCTTTCTGAAGCTTAATTTAAATTATTTCATTAAATATTCCTATTTAAGTTGAAAATTAGTTATTTCTAACTAATCAACTTAAATCTGAATATATTTTGAATTTCAAATTTCAAAATTAAGTTGAAGAATTTTAGGAATTGGTTATTAAGATTGTTTGGATATTTTTTAAGTTGATATTTTTTCAAATATAAAATTAAAATGAAATATTTTCAAATTAAGTGGTTACAACTTAATTTTAATATTTAATTAAATATCATTTGAAAAATATTTAAGTTGGATATTTTAAATTCTTCTAAACAACTTAAATAAGATTTTTTTCAAATTTGTTCCATTTTTAAATTTCGAATTTATTTTTCGAATTTAAATAATAATTGAAATTTAATTAAAGATTGATTTTTTATTTAAACAAACTTTAGTTTGTAATTTTTCATTATTAAAATATGGAACAGATGATTAAATAAAATACATATTTTTTAAAAATAATGAGCTTTAATCAAAAGACATTCGATCTCCATGTTTGGTCTTACAATAGTTAAATTTTTTCAATATAACCTCGAGACGCTAGACTTCGTCCCCCTTATGGATGGTTATTCGTTGAAAACATTTAACACCGTAAGATCTCATTTGATAAGTGTTTTGTGAGTTTTCGTCTCTATTAGAGACTCCCCTATGGTGACTACTTAGAGATAAACTTATAAAACATGAAACAATGGTGGAAGCTCATAAAATGAGAATAACCTTGACTCTCGCCTACCGGGATAACGTTGGATTCTCATTTTCATCGAATAAAAGGTTGCTAAAATGGTTTTATTTTGGATGAGCTGACTACTCTATTCAAATAATGTTATCTTTGACTCTCGCCTACCGGGACACTATATTTTATTATGTTGAAAACCTTGTAAAATAAGCTATGTTAGATTTAGTATTTTTATAACATATGTTATTATTTGTTATTTTTTGAACTTGTGTATGAATTTATTGAACAAAAACCTTACTTCTATTTTATTGATATGTTGTAGTGCCAATAACCCTCACCCCGATCCACTCATAGTTAATATCTTAGCAAATGAACTTGAAGATATGAATAAAACTCCTAGTCAGAGTAATACTTCACATGTGCTCATGATGAACGTGAAATTCCAGAAAGCAGATAAGTTGGGAATTGTTCACTCTGTAGAGAAAATAGTTCATAGCTCCATAAATCCTACTAATTCAAGCTCAGTTGAGAAGAAAAGAGAAAGTGATTCCACTTCGTCAAGTTATACTTCACAACAAAATGAACCAGCAAAAAAAACAATTCAAAAACGAATAAGCAGTGATGCTTTAGTCTTCGAATCATGTGTTTTAGAGAATGATAAATCCATTTGGATTCTTGATTCGGCGTCTACAAACCATGTAAGTTGTTCATTGCAATTGCTTGAAAAATGGAATTATTTGAAATCCGGAGAGTTGAAACTTAAGCTTGGTAATGGAGAAATGGTATCGGTTAGAGCTAGAGGAGAAGCCAAATTCAAGTTTCCAAATAGAATTTTGGAATTAGACAATGTCCTATACATTCCAAATTTAAGTAGAAACTTATTTTCTGTTTCATGCTTACAATTGCAACAATACAAATTAGATTTTTCGAATACTGGTACTACCATTTCTCGAAATGACATTCTTATTTGTGTTGCATCCAGACGAACCATTTTCCCTACATAACGAACTTTTTAAAGTAGCTAAACCTAGAAACCACAAAAAGCAAAAGATCGATGATGATAATGAAACATATCTATGGCATTTACGTTTGGGTCACATAGGCTATGACAGACTAAATAGGCTAACCAAAGACGGTCTATTGAAAAATGTTGTCTTAGGTGAATTATCTGTTTGCTAGTCTTGCCTAGAAGGAAAGATGACCAAACGTTCTTTCTCTGCAAAGAGAGAGCGTCTAACACCCTAACTAGCATAGGCGTATTACGTGATTTTTAAACATGCTGTGCAGCTCGTTGCTAATCAACAAGGTTTATGGAAAACGTGATTCATTAAATTTTTTGCTTTTTAATTAAACTTGTAAAATATTTATATAAAAGACTCGGGATCCCGATTATAAAATCATTTACAAAAGTTTACTGTTTATACAAAATATTTGTCACCTAGCGACTAGTTACAAAAATAGCCTCACTGTCCCGATGATCGTACGCTCCAGGCCTAACCGCCCCGACATGTACAATCTTCATAGGCTCGTTCACGGTCCATCAGCTCTAGCCTTGCCTTTACCTACACATAAACATAGCACTGTGAGTCGACAGACTCAGTAAGAAAGGCATAATAATATTCATACATAAATCCCGGTCATGATCAGACGCCCATACCCCTGACCATAACCCTAACTGCCGTGTCCAACATGATACTGAGTCCCCCTAACTGCCGTCTCCAACACGGTACTGAGTTCTAAACGTTCATAGGGACGGTACTATTGACAAGTAATAGCCTAATGGGTCGAACCGGTCATACTCCGGCTGCTGGTCATACTCCAGCCTGTACCGACATGTTACAGTATCAACCTAATCGGTCGAACCGGTCATACTCCGGCTGCTGGTCATACTCCAGCCTGTACCGACGTGATACGTCAAATAGTACGGAACCACCAACCTAAGTATCAGCCTAATCGGTCGAATCGGTCATACTCCGGCTGCTGGTCATACTCCAGCCTGTACCGACGTGATACTGTTGGATGGTTCGAAGCCAACATACATATCTAATGTAATCTAACATGCTTCCTGCATGCACGCTAAACATGAAAATCACAACACTACTGCGCGGCGGATTACAGGCTCCTAAACCATAAAAATCACAACACTACTTCAAGACCTATTCTAAATATCCCCTAGAACATTTCTAAAGCAACAAAACCAAGCTTTAAGCGCAGAAACACATTTCACCATTGGAGGTTCAAGATTGAGTTCAAAAACTCAAAACTTGACTAAACCTCCAAATAGCCACTAAATCAAGCATAACTAAACCTATTTCAACATAAATTAACACCAAAAAACACAACATAAGAATAGCAGCAACCACAGCAACGAAAATCAAAACTTTACTTTGAAAACCATAGCTTTTGAACAAAATTTCACAAACTTGAACCAAGGTAACTAGCATGCATGAAACCTACTTAATTCCATTCAATTCAAGCATAGAAAATCAAAGAAAACAACCTAAAACTACAGCAGCCACAACATCAAAATTGAACATGCAACCATTTTCATTTTTCCTTGAAAACTAAGAAAACTAAAGAGCAATATTCAAGGCTTACCAAGAGCTTAGAATCACCCAAAATCTGCTTGAAAATCAAAGGAAATCCAGCCCTAGCACACACACAACCAGCCGAGAGAGAGAGAGAGGAAACGAGAGAGCTTTGAGAGTTTTTTGTAATTTTTCTAACTTAGAAATTTTGAATGAATGAGAAACATGCAAAATCCTACTCTTTATTTCAGCCAACAAAATATATTAAATAATCATTAAATTAACCAAATAAAGTCTACAAAAGGACAAACTAATAATGGGGCAAAATGACCATTTTGCCCCTTCACCCTAAAATCACATAAATACACTAAAGGGGTATTTTTAGGAAATTCTAAATTGCCGGCCATTCCCGACATTCCCAATGTCTAATAAACAGTCCCAAACTACTAACATACTAAGTTGTGATTTTACTGAGCCAAACACCGAGTTCCAAAATACCGGGCACCGGAAATGCAAAATTATGAAAACTACTAAATGACATAAAAATGCATCTCCGAATTCAAAAATAACAGTATAAATAATTATTTAAATAGCTATAAATAATTTCATAATTAATCATGATTAACTGCTAATTTCCAAATTAAACTAACAGTCTTTACAACTATTCCCTCCTTAAAAGGATTTCGTCCCCGAAATCTAACCTGAATAACTCTGGATATTGAGCTCTCATATCTGACTGTAGCTCCCAGGTGGCTTCCTCCACCTTGCTGTTTCTCCAGAGAACTTTGACCAATGCTATGGTCTTATTCCGAAGGACTTTATCCTTTCTATCCAAGATCTGCACTGGCTGTTCTTCATAAGTCATATCTGGCTGCAGTTCTAGGCTCTCATAACTAAGTATATGAGAGGGATCAGAAACGTATTTTCTCAGCATCGAGACATGGAATACGTTGTGAATTGCTGATAAAGCTAGAGGCAACGCTAACCGGTATGCCACTTGACCTATCTTCTCGAGAATCTCGAAAGGTCCTGTAAATCTAGGGCATAACTTGCCTCTTTTCCCGAAACGTTTGATCCCCTTCATTGGAGATACTCGTAAAAACACATGGTCCCCTACTTGGAACTCAACATCTCTGCGTTTCGGATCTGCATAACTTTTCTGTCTACTTTGTGAGGCAAGCATTCTAGCTTTTATCTTCTCTACTGCCTCATAGGTCCGTTGCACTGACTCCGGACCTAAGTACTTTCTCTCCACTGTCTCATCCCAGTGAATGGGAGATCTACACTTCCTACCGTATAACAGTTCATAGGGAGCCATCCCTATCGTACTCTGATAACTGTTGTTGTAAGAAAATTCTATCAACGGTAGATATTTATTCCAAGAGCCTTCAAAATCCATAACACAGGCTCGTAACATGTCCTCCAATATCTGAATTGTCCTTTCGGACAGACCATCTGTCAGAGGATGGAATGTTGTACTGAATTTCAGCTTTGTACCCATTTCTCGTTGTAAACTCTGCCAAAATTTGGAGGTGAATTTCGGATACCTATCCGAAACTATAGACTTCGGTACCCCGTGAAGTCTTACAATTTCTTTGACATACAATTCTGCCAACTGATCCACTGAAAATGTTGTTCTAACAGGCAGAAAATGAGCAGATTTCGTGAATCGATCCACCACTACCCAGATGGAATCAAACAAACCCGTGGTACTAGGTAACCCGACCACAAAATCCATCGTGATATCCTCCCACTTCCATTCAGGTAGGGTTAAAGGCTGTGTAACACCCTAGCTACCATAGGCGTATTAAGTGATTTTTAAACATAGTGTGCAGCTCGTTGCTAATCAACGAGGTTTATGGAAAAACGTGATTAATTAAAATTTTGCTTTTTAATTAAACTTATAAAATAATATTACAAAAGACTCGGGATCCCGATTATAAAATCATTTACAAAAAGATTTAACTGATTAACTGATACATAAAATAAAGGTCGTCTAACGACCAGTTACAAAAATCAGCCTTGCTGTCCCGACGATCGTACGCTCCAGGCCTAACCGCCCCGACATGTACAATCTTCACAAGCTCGCTCACGGTCCATCAACTTTAGCCTTGCCTTTACCTACACATAAACGTAGAACTGTGAGTCGACAGACTCAGTAAGAAAAGCATAAAAACACTCATACATAATTCTAACTGCCGTGTCCAACACGATACTGAGTCCCGCTACTGTCGTGTCCAACACGATACTGAGCCACTACTGCCATGTCCAACACGGTACTGAGTTCTGAACGTTCATAGGGACGGTACTATTGACACGTAACAACCTGATCGGTCGAACCGGTCATACTCCAGCTGCTGGTCATACTCCAGCCTGTACCGACGTGTTACTATATCCTCATGATCGGTCGAACCGGTCATACTCCGGCTGCTGGTCATACTCCAGCCTGTACCGACGGGATACGTCAATAGCACTGAACCACCAACCAAGTGTCAGCCTGATCGGTCGAACCGGTCATACTCCGGCTGCTGGTCATACTCCAGCCTGTACCGACGTGACAGGGTTGGATGGTTCGAAGCCAACATACATATCTAATGTAATCTAATAGGCTTCCTACATGCACGCTAAACATTAATCTACATATGCATACTGTTATACTAATCTTACCTGGATTCTGAATTCAGGTGTGCCGGTCAACCTGACTTGAACTTTAGCTGAGCGGCGGATTACAGGCTCCTAAACCATAAAAATCACAACGCTATAAGTGACACGCTAAATCACTTCCCGGGGACTAAAACTAAGAACTAAAAGTTTCCCTATCGATAAAAAGCATGGCAATACCCCTTAAAACATAAAAACGAGGAAAAACACGGGTTCTGAAAATTCCCCAACCGGTAGACCGGTTGCCCAACCGGAATTCCAGTTCTGGGAAATTCAGGACCCCCATCCGGAATTCCGGATGCACAACCGGAATTCCGGTTCCTCGCAGGGAGCAACATCAAATTTTCATAACTCAACCAATTCAACCCCAAATTGATTAAAACTTTCCAGACCTGTTCTATACCTTCCTTAGAACATATCCAAGGCATCAAAACAACCCAGAAACCTCAATCACGAAAAATGCCATTGGAGCTCAAGCTTTGAGTTCTAAACTCAAACTTGAGCAAAACCACCTAATCATGCATTTCACTAGCTTAATTCTACTTAATCAAGCTTAACTAATCCTCTGAAAACAATTAAAAACAATAACAACATCACAGAAACAGATTCACTATATTTCTTCAAAAATCACATATTTTGCTTAGAAAAATCATGGCTTTAAACAAGGTGCTATACATGCATTAAAACCTAGATAATCCATTCATTTTAAACCTAATTAAGCTTCTGTAAACAACAATTAAACACAGCAACAAACAGCTATACAAACTAACATGCAACCTACCATTTTCACTTCAAAAACTCCAAGAACATAAGGAAAGGTTGAAGAAAAACTTACTAGCAACTAGTGATCACAAAATCTACACAAGATGTGCTTGAATCACCAAGGAAAATCCCTTTTTCCTTGCTGCACAACCCAGCCGAAAAGGAGAGGAAAAGAGAGAAAGAGAGCTTCCAATTTTCTATTTTCTAAACTTAGTATTTTTTATTTGTGAAAAGAATAAATGAAATCAAAGCCATTACTAATATTTCATTTCAGCCCATAATTAAAATAAAATAACATTTATTTTCAAATAAACAAGTCACTAAAAGAAAAAATACTAATGGGGCAAAAAGACCATTTTGCCCCTCCACCCTAAAACCACATAAATCATACTAAAGGGGTATTTTTGGGAAATTATAAATTCCCGGCCATTCCCGACATTCCCAATGTCTAATAAACTGTCCCAAACTAATAACATGCTACGTTGTGATTTCTCGGGCAAACGGCAAGGGTTCCAAAATGCAAGACACCAGGAAATGCAAAATATGAAAACTGCGAATAACATAACCATGCATTTCTGAATTCCATAAATAACAGTATAATAAATTATTTAAATAGCTATAAATAATTTCATAAATAATCATAATTAACTGATAATTTTCAAATTAACTAAGCGGGCTTTACAACTATCCCCCCCCTTAAAAGGATTTCGTCCCCGAAATCTAACCTGAATAACTCTGGATATTGAGCTCTCATATCTGACTCTAGCTCCCAGGTGGCTTCCTCCACCTTGCTGTTTCTCCAGAGAACCTTGACCAATGTTATGGTCTTATTGGGAAGGACTTTATCCTTTTTATCCAGGATCTGCACTGGCTGTTCCTCATAAGTCATGTCTGGCTGTAGCTCAAGGCTCTCATACCTGAGTATATGAGAGGGATCTGAAACGTATTTTCTCAACATCGAGACATGGAATACGTTGTGAACTGTTGATAAAGCTGGAGGCAATGCTAACCGATGTGCCACTTGACCTATCTTCTCGAGAATCTCGAAAGGTCCTGTAAATCTAGGGCATAACTTGCCTCTTTTCCCGAAACGTTTAATCCCCTTCATCGGAGATACCCGTAAAAACACATGGTCCCCTACTTGGAACTCAACATCTCTGCGTTTCGGATGCGTAACTCTTACATGCCTTCGTGAGGCAAGCATTCTAGCTTTTATCTTTCTATTGCCTCATTGGTCCATTGCCTTGACTGCGGACCTAGGTATTTCTTCTCCCCTGTCTCATCCCAATGGATGGGGATCTACATTCCTCTGCGTATAACAATTCATAGGGAGCCATCCCTATCGTACTCTGATAACTGTTGTTGTACGCAAATTCTATCAACGGTAGATATTTATTCCATGAGCCTTCAAAATCCATAACACAGGCTCTCAACATGTCCTCCAATATCTGAATTGTCCTTTCGGACTGACCATACGTACGAGGATGGAATCTTGTACTAAATTTCGGCTTTGTACCCATTGCCGTTGCAAACTTTGCCAAAATTTGGAGGTGAACTTCGGATCCACATCCAAAACTATAGACTTCGGTACCCGTGAAGTCTTACGATCTCTCTAACATATAGTGCACGTGATCCGATCCCTTTGTAAATGTTGTTCTAACCGTGCGGCAAATGAGCGATTTCGTAAATCGATCCACCACTACCCAGATGGAATCAAATAAACCCGTGGTCCTAGGTAACCCAGGCCACAAAATCCATCGTAATATCTTCCCATTTCCATTACGGTAGGGTTAGAGGCTGCAACAACCCTGTGGTCTCTGATGTTCGGCCCAGCAATCTGCTGACACGTGAGGCATCTCGATACGAATTCTACCAAATTCTTCTTCATACCGCTCCACCAGAAGTACGGTTTCAAATCTTGATACATCTTGGTGGTGCCGGGATGCAGAGAATACGGAGTAGAATGAGCCTCCTCAAAGATCTCATTTCTAAGTTCCACACTATTCGGAACACATACCCTGGCTTTATACAAAAGCATCCCACTATTTGACACTGAAAAGTCCTTGGCTTGACCAGCCAACACCTCATCTCGGATCTTTCTTCTGAGCGACTTTTATTCTTTCCAATAGATCAGATTGCAGCGTTAAGTTGTGAAGCTTACCTACCACAAACTCAATGTTGGATCTAACCATATCCTCTGCTAACTGAGGTAAGATCTGAACCATACTAGCTACTTGCCTGGGACCCTTTCTGCTCAGGGCATCAGCCACTATATTGGCTTTTCCGGGGTGATAGAGGATCTCACAATCGTAATCTTTCACTAATTCCAACCAACACCTTTGTCTCATATTCAAATCCTTCTGAGTAAAGAAAGACTTGAGACTTTTATGGTCGGTATAGATTTCACACTTTTTCCCCGTAAAGATAATGTCGCCAAATCTTCAATGCAAAAACCACTGCGGCCAATTCTAGATCATGAGTCGGGTATCGCTGTTCATAATCCTTTAACTGACGGGAGGCATAAGCGATGACCCGATCGGCTTGCATCAATACACATCCCAAACCCTGTTTGGATGCGTCACAATATACCACGAACTTCTCCTTGTCCGAAGGTAAAGCTAATACTGGAGCGGTAATTAACCTCTGTTTCAGCTCCTGAAAACTAGCTTCACACTTGTCTGACCAAATAAATCGCTGATTCTTCTTTGTAAGCTCGGTTAGGGGCATTGAAATTTTAGAGAACCCTTCGACGAACCTACGGTAGTACCCAGCTAAACCCAAGAAGCTTGTGATCTCTGTCACTGTCTTCGGTCTCGGCCAATCCCTGACGGATTCAATCTTCCCGGGATCCACCTTGATCCCATCTTTGCTCCTGATATGTGCCTTTAGAAAGGACACACGAGATAGCGAACTCACATTTCTTGAACTTGGCATAAAGCTTATGTTCTCGAAGCTAGTTGCAATACCATGCTGAAGATGTAACTCATGCTCCTCTTCTGATTGAGAGTACACGAGGATGTCGTCGATAAACACAATCACACAGATATCGAGGAAATCCTTGAATACTCTATTCATCAGGTCCATGAATGTTGCAGGAGCATTGGTTAGTCCGAATGACATAACCAGAAACTCGTAATGTCCATACCTAGTGCGGAAGGCCGTCTTCGGAATGTCCTCCTCTCGGATTCTCAACTGATGATAAGCCGAACGGAGATCAATCTTAGAAAAGACCGTTTTCCCTTGAAGTTGATCGAACAAATCATCGATCCTAGGTAATGGATATTTATTCTTCACTGTCAGCTTGTTCAACTCCCTGTAGTCGATGCACATCCTCATAGATCCATCCTTCTTCTTGACGAATAAAACCGGGGCTCCCCAGGGTGACACACTGGGCCGAATGAACCCTATGTCAAGCAACCGTTGGAGCTGAATCTTTAATTCCTTAAGTTCAGCTGGAGCCATTCTATACGGGGCTTTGGAAACCGGTTCCACCCCTGGTGCCAAGTCTATCACGAAATCAATCTCCCGCTGAGGTGGTAACCCTGGAAGTTCTTCGGGAAAAACATCCAAAAATTCCCGAACCACTCTGATGTCTTCTGGCCAAATGGTATCTGGCCGAGTGGTGTCCACCACCACGGCCAGAAACCCTAACCAACCGTCGTGCAACAATTCCCTAGCTGACATAGCCGAAATCACCGGGATCCGAGATCCCTGAACTAAACCAACAAATACAAACGGTTCTTCACTTTCAGGTTGGAAGACCACCATCTTCCTTTTACAGTCAATGCTCGCCGAATATTTAGATAGGAAATCCATTCCTAAAATAATATCGAATTCGACTAAACTCATCTCTATCAGATCCGCACTTAACTCTCTACCATCTATCCTGATTGGCATAGACCTAATCCACCTATTGGAGATAACCAATTCTCCGCCAGGTAACAGGGTTCCAAACCCTGATTCATATCTATCATACGGTCTACCCAATTTACTAAAGACTCTGGCCGCCACATAAGAATGTGTAGCCCCAGAATCAAACAGCACTGAATATAGCGAGTTGTTAATAAAAAGCTGACCTGTGACAACTGATGGGCTGGCATCTGCATCAGCCTGCGTGATAGCGAACACCCTGGCTGGAGTGGGTATCGCTGGAGCTCGCGGTGCCTCTGGTCGAAGCTGGGGACAGTCCCTCTTGAAGTGTCCGGGCATGCCACAATGAAAGCATCCATGACCTTTGCACTCGCCCCGATGGTGCCTCTTGCAGCTAGGGCACTCGGTATAGGAGAATCGGGTCTCAGTACCACCAGGACGACTCCCTCTGTTCTGGTTCCCCCGGAACCTCTTGTTCTGACTCGAGCCACCGGAAGCAGTGGGTGCTCTCTTCCTCTGATCAATGGCCGAACCACTACTCCCCCTGCTATGGCGATGCGGGAGGGGTAGGAGCCCCGCCACTCGGTCGTGCGGCGGTCCCGACATACACCCAACTGCGCCCTCAGCTCGCAGTGCCTTCTCCACCATCTGAGCATAGGTGGTGCTGTCGTCCGTGGTAATCATCAGATCATGCTTGATCTTGGCATTCAACCCGTCAAGATACTTCTCCTTCTTGCTAAAGTCGGTCGGCACAATTCCCGAGGCTAACCTCGCCAATCGGTCAAACTGAGTAGTATACTCAGTGACGCTCATATTCTCACGCTGGGTCAGGTGAGCGAACTCTTTCCTCTTGGCGCTTCTGGCCGCCTCGTTGTAGTACTTTGCATTAAAGAGTTCCTGGAACCTTTCCGAGGTCATGGTGGTGACGTCATGGATCTGAGACACCATGTCCCACCATACCAGAGCGTCCTCCTGGAACTGAAATGTGGCGCACACCACTCTGTCATTACCGGTGACACCCATGAAATTCAGTATCTTGGTCATCACCGTCAGCCACTGCTCGGCTTTTATCACGTCTGGACCTCCCAGGAAAACCGGAGGTGCTTGCTTCCGGAACCGTTCGTACAAAGGTTCCAATCTATGGGCCGCCACCACTATCTCGGCCTGGGCAGCAGGGGCAGGTGCCACTGGAACTAAGGGCACTGGTACTGCAGGAGCACCCTGCTGTCTCAACCTCTGAATCTCGAGGTCTTGCTCTTCGATCCAGGCTTGCATCTCCGCAAACCACAACTCCCAATTCTAGGCTCCCTGATCGGCTGGGGGAGCCTGGGCAGCCTGTGGCGGGTTCTCATCACCCCGACCACGAGCCCTGCCTCGGGGACCTCTACCTCGGCCCCTAACAGGTGTGGGAAACTGAGCTCCCTGACCTTCATTCGACCCCACTGAGTTGCCCTGTGTAACATCCTAACTAACATAGGCGTATTACGTGATTTTTAAACATACTGTGCAGCTCGTTGCTAATCAACGAGGTTTATGGAAAAACGTGATTAATTAAAATTTTGCTTTTTAATTAAACTTATAAAACAATATTACAAAAGACTCGGGATCCCGATTATAAAATCATTTACAAAAAGATTTAACTCATTAACTGATACATAAAATAAAGGTCGTCTAACGACCAGTTACAAAAATCAGCCTCGCTGTCCCGATGATCGTACGCTCCAGGCCTAACCGCCCCGACATGTACAAACTTCACAAGCTCGCTCACGGTCCATCAGCTTTAGCCTTGCCTTTACCTACACATAAACGTAGAACTGTGAGTCGACAGACTCAGTAAGAAAAGCATAATAATACTCATACATAATTCTAACTGCCGTGTCCAACACGATACTGAGTCCCGCTACTGCCGTGTCGAACACGATACTGAGCCACTACTGCCATGTCCAACATGGTACTGAGTTCTGAACGTTCATAGGGACGGTACTATTGACACGTAACAACCTGATCGGTCGAACCGGTCATACTCCGGCTGCTGGTCATACTCCAGCCTGTACCGACGTGTTACTATATCCTCCTGATCGGTCGAACCGGTCATACTCCGGCTGCTGGTCATACTCTAGCCTGTACCGACGGGATACGTCAATAGTACGGAACCACCAACCAAGTGTCAGCCTGATCGGTCAAACCGGTCATACTCCGGCTGCTGGTCATACTCCAGCCTGTACCGACGTGTTACTATATCCTCCTGATCGGTCGAACCGGTCATACTCCGGCTGCTGGTCATACTCCAGCCTGTACCGACGGGATACGTCAATAGTACGGAACCACCAACCAAGTGTCAGCCTGATCGGTCAAACCGGTCATACTCCGGCTGTTGGTCATACTCCAGCCTGTACCGACGTGACAGGGTTGGATGGTTCGAAGCCAACATACATAACTAATGTAATCTAATAGGCTTCCTACATGCACGCTAAACATGTAATCTACATATGCATACTGTTATACTAATCTTACCTGGATTCCGAATTCAGGTGTGCCGGTCAACCTGACTGGAACTTTAGCTGAGCGGCGGATTACAGGCTCCTAAACCATAAAAATCACAACACTATAAGTGACACGCTAAATCACTTCCCGGGGACTTAAACAAGGAACTAAAAGTTTCCCTATTGATAAAAAAGCATGGCAATACCCCTTAAAACATAAAAACGAGGAAAAACACGGGTTCTGAAAATTCCCCAACCGGTAGACCGGTTGCCCAACCGGAATTCCGGTTCTGGGAAATTCAGGACCCCCATCCGGAATTCCGGATGCACAACCGGAATTCCGGTTCCTCGCAGGCAGCAACAATCAAATTTTCATATCTTGCTCAAATCAACTCCAAATCACCTCAAACTTTCCAGACCTATTCCATATAGCCCCTAGAACATTTCTAAGGCATCAAAACCACCCAGATTGCACAAATTCGAAATTCACCATTAGAGCTCAAGCTTTGAGTTCTAAACTCAAACTTGAGCAAACCTAGCTAGCATGCAATCAAATCACTCTAAACTCACTTAAACAAGCTTAACTAAGCCTCTGAAAACTATTAAAAACAATAACAATAACACAGAAACAGATTACACAATTTTCATGTTGAAAACCAAACTTTTGCATAATAAAACTCTAGCATGCTCAACCTAGGAATCATACTTCACAAATAGCTTAATTACCAACTAAAAATCATGCTTTTAACCTCAGAAAATAACCACAAAATACAGCAGCAACAACAACCAAACTCATGCATGCATCATCAATTTCCTCATTTTTTTCAAGAGATTACAACAAGAAAAGGTTAGAAACTTTACCAAAGATTTGAAGAACACTTAGATTGGATGAAACTAGCTTGAAAATTGGAGAAAAAAAACCAGCCCTTGAACCCCAAGCTTTAAGCCGAAAAAGAGAGAGAGAAAAGAGAGAAAAAGCTTTTCCAATTTTCTAATTTTTTAAACTTAGAGATTTTTTTGATAAAGTGAATTAAACCCCCAAACATATAACCTCATTTCAGCCAACATTAATAAAATAAACAACATTTATTTTTCAAATAATAAGGTCACAAAAAGACAAAAAGTCATTGGGCAAAAAGACCATTTTGCCCCTCCATACTAAAACCACATAAATCATACTAAAGGGGTATTTTTGGGAAATTCTAAATTCCCGGCCATTCCCGACATTCCCAATGTCTAAAACCAGTCCCAAACTAATAACATGCTAAGTTGTGATTTCTACTGAGCCAAACGCCGAGTTCCAAAATACCGAGCACCGGAAATGCAAAATATGAAAACTACTGAATAACATAACCATGCATTTCTGAATTCCATAAATAACAGTATAATAAATTATTTAAATAGCTATAAATAATTTTCATAAATAATCATGATTAACTGCTAATTTCCAAATTAAACTAAGCGGGCTTTACACCGTGACTCCTGGTGGTCCGCCTGGCGTCCATCTGATTAGAACCGCCTGCGAAACCTAGAGTTGGCATATCAGGTCGTATTCAAGGAGAGCTTACTAATGCCGCTTAATTTGGAAATTAAAAACGAAACATGCGCCTATTCTACTATCAGGCTACTAACATGCTTCCTAATAGGCTTTTCTTTTTCATAATTGAATAAAATAAACTACTAAAGCAATAAAGGCTTACTGAACCGTGAACCGAGCTAACTGCTGATGATGATTGTACATGTCGTGACGATCTTCGGAAGACAACCTGGCGGCTCTGATACCAAATTGTAACACCCTAACTACCATAGGCGTATTACGTGATTTTTAAACATACTGTGCAGCTCGTTGCTAATCAACGAGGTTTACGGAAAAACGTGATTAATTAAAATTTTGCTTTTTAATTAAACTTATAAAAAAATATTACAAAAGACTCGGGATCCCGATTATAAAATCATTTACAAAAAGATTTAACTGATTAACTGATACATAAAATAAAGGTCGTCTAACGACCAGTTACAAAAATCAGCCTCGCTGTCCCGACGATCGTACGCTCCAGGCCTAACCGCCCCGACATGTACAATCTTCACAAGCTCGCTCACGGTCCATCAGCTTTAGCCTTGCCTTTACCTACACATAAACGTAGAACTGTGAGTCGACAGACTCAGTAAGAAAAGCATAAAAATACTCATACATAATTCTAACTGCCGTGTCCAACACGATACTGAGTCCCGCTACTGTCGTGTCCAACACGATACTGAGCCACTACTGCCATGTCCAACATGGTACTGAGTTCTGAACGTTCATAGGGACGGTACTATTGACACGTAACAACCTGATCGGTCGAACCGGTGGTCATACTCCAGCCTGTACCGACGTGTAACTATATCCTCCTGATCGGTCGAACCGGTCATACTCCGGCTGCTGGTCATACTCCAGCCTGTACCGACGGGATACGTCAATAGCACTGAACCACCAACCAAGTGTCAGCCTGATCGGTCAAACCGGTCATACTCATTTCTTGGTCATACTCCGGCACTGTACCGACGTGACAGGGTTGGATGGTTCGAAGCCAACATACATATCTAATGTAATCTAATAGGCTTCCTACATGCACGCTAAACATGTAATCTACATATGCATACTGTTATACTAATCTTACCTGGATTCCGAATTCAGGTGTGCCGGTCAACCTGACTGCAACTTTAGCTGAGCGGCGGATTACAGGCTCCTAAACCATAAAAATCACAACGCTATAAGTGACACGCTAAATCACTTCCCGGGGACTAAAACTAAGAACTAAAAGTTTCCCTATCGATAAAAAGCATGGCAATACCCCTTAAAACATAAAAACGAGGAAAAACACGGGTTCTGAAAATTCCCCAACCGGTAGATCGGTTGCCCAACCGGAATTCCGGTTCTGGGAAATTCAGGACCCCCATCCGGAATTCCGGATGCACAACCGGAATTCCGGTTCCTCGCAGGCAGCAACATCAAATTTTCATAACTCAACCAATTCAACCCCAAATTGATTCAAACTTTCCAGACCTGTTCTATACCTTCCCTAGAACATATCCAAGGCATCAAAACAACCCAGAAACCTCAATCACGAAAAATGCCATTGGAGCTCAAGCTTTGAGTTCTAAACTCAAACTTGAGCAAAACCACCTAATCATGCATTTCACTAGCTTAATTCTACTTAATCAAGCTTAACTAAGCCTCTGAAAACAATTAAAAACAATAACAACATCACAGAAACAGATTCACTATATTTCTTCAAAAATCACATATTTTGCTTAGAAAAATCATGGCTTTAAACAAGGTGCTATACATGCATTAAAACCTAGATAATCCATTCATTTTAAACCTAATTAAGCTTCTGTAAACAACAATTAAACACAGCAACAAACAGCTATACAAACTAACATGCAACCTACCATTTTCACTTCAGAAACTTTAAGAACATAAGGAAAGGTTGAAGAAAAACTTACTAGCAACTAGGGATCACAAAATCTACACAAGATATGCTTGAATCACCAAGTAAAATCCCTTTTTCCTTGCTTCACAACCCAGCCGAAAAGGAGAGGAAAAGAGAGAAAGAGAGCTTCCAATTTTCTATTTTCTAAACTTAGTATTTTTTTTTTTTTGTGAAAAGAATAAATGAAATCAAAGCCACTACTAATATTTCATTTCAGCCCATAATTAAAATAAAATAACATTTATTTTCAAATAAACAAGTCACTAAAAGACAAAACACTAATGGGGCAAAAAGACCATTTTGCCCCTCCACCCTAAAACCACATAAATCATACTAAAGGGGTATTTTTGGGAAATTCTAAATTCCCGGCCATTCCCGACATTCCCAATGTCTAATAAACCGTCCCAAACTAATAACATGCTAAGTTGTGATTTCTACTGAGCCAAACGCCGAGTTCCAAAATACTGGGCACCGGAAATGCAAAATATGAAAACTACTGAATAACATAACCATGCATTTTTGAATTCCATAAATAACAGTATAATAAATTATTTAAATAGCTATAAATAATTTCATAAATAATCATAATTAACTGATAATTTTCAAATTAACTAAGCGGGCTTTACAGGCTGCAACAACCCTGCTGGTCTCTGATGTTCAGCCTTAATCTGCTGACAAGTGAGGCATCTCGATACGAATTCTACCAAATTCTTCTTCATAACGCTCCACCAGAAGTACGGTTTAAGATCTTGGTAGAATGAGCCTCCTCAAAGATCTCATTCCTGAGTTCCACACTATTCGGAACGCAAACCCTAGCTTTATACAGAAGGATCCCGTTGTCTGACACTGAAAAGTCCTTGGCTTGACCAGCCAAAACCTCATCTCTGATCTTCAATAACTCTGGATCCGTCATCTGAGCGGCCTTAATTCTTTCCAACAGATCAGATTGCAGCGTTAAGTTGTGAAGCTGACCTACCACAAACTCAATGCTGGATCTAACCATATCCTCTGCTAGCTGAGGGGAAATCTGAACCATGCTAGCTACCTGTCCGGGACCCTTTCTGCTCAGGGCATCGGCCACTACATTGGCCTTCCCAGGGTGATAAAGAATCTCGCAGTCATAATCTTTCACTAATTCCAACCAACGTCTCTGTCTCATGTTCAAATCTTTCTGAGTAAAAAAATACTTGAGACTTTTATGGTCGGTATAGATTTCACACCTTTCCCCGTAAAGGTAATGCCGCCAAATCTTCAAAGCAAAAACCACCGCGGCCAATTCTAAATCATGAGTCGGGTATCGCTGTTCATAATCCTTTAATTGTCGGGAAGCATAAGCGATGACCCGATCGGCTTGCATCAACACACACCCCAGACCCTGTCTGGATGCATCACAATAAACTACAAACTTCTCATTGTCTGAAGGCAAAGCTAGCACTGGAGCGGTAATCAACCTTTGTTTCAGCTCCTGAAAACTAGCTTCGCACTTGTCTGACCAGACAAACCGCTGATTCTTCTTTGTGAGTTCGGTTAGGGGCATTGAAATTTTTGAAAACCCTTCCCCGAACCTACGGTAGTACCCAGCTAAACCCAAGAAGCTTCTGATCTCTGTCACTGTCTTCGGTCTCGGCCAATCCCTGACGGATTCGATCTTCCCGAGTTCCACCTTGATCCCATCTTTGCTTACAATGTGCCCTAGGAAGGACACCTGAGATAGCCAAAATTCGCATTTCTTGAACTTGGCATAAAGCTTGTGTTCCCGAAGCCGTTGCAGTACCATCTGAAGATTTAATTCATGCTCCTCTTCTGACTGAGAGTACACGAGGATGTCGTCGATAAACACAATCACACAGATATCGAGGAAATCCTTGAATACTCTATTCATCAAATTCATGAATGTTGCAGGAGCATTGGTTAGTCAGAACGAAATAACCAGGAATTCATAATGTCCATACCTAGTGCGGAAAGCCATCTTCAGAATGTCCTCCTCTCGGATTCTCAACTGATGATAATTCGAACTGAGATCAATCTTAGAAAAGACCGTCTTCCCCTGAAGCTGATCGAACAAATCATCGATCCTAGGTAATGGATATTTATTCTTCACTGTCAGCTTGTTCAATTCTCTGTAATCGATGCACATCCTCATAGTTCCATCTTTCTTCTTGACGAATAAAACCGGGGCTCCCCAGGGTGACACACTAGGCCAGATAAACCCTATGTCAAGCAACCCTTGAAGCTGAATCTTTAATTCCTTAAGTTCAGCTGGAGCCATTCTATATGGAGCTTTGGAAACCGGTTCCACCCCTGGTGCCAAATCTATCACGAAGTCTATCTCCCGCTGAGGTGGTAACCCTGGAAGTTCTTCGGGAAAAACATCTAAAAATTCCCGAACCACCTTGATGTCCTCTGGCGGAATGGTATCTGGCGGAGTGGTGTCCACTACCACGGCCAGAAACCCTAAGCATCCACCATGCAATAATTCTCTAGCTGACATGGCCGAAATCACCGGGATCCGAGACCCCCGAACAGAACCAACAAACACGAATGGTTCTTCACTTTCCGGTTGGAAGATCACCATCTTCCTTTTGCAATCAATACTCGCCGAATATTTAGATAGGAAATCCATTCCTAAAATAATATCGAACTCTACTAAGCTCATTTGTATCAAGTCAGCACTTAACTCTCTACCATCTATTCTGATCGGCATAGACCTAATCCACTTTTTGGAGATAACTAACTCTCCGCCAAGTTATAGGGTTCCAAACCCTGATTCATATCTATCATACGGTCTATCCAGTTTACTAAAGACTCTGGCTGCCACATAAGAATGTGTAGCCCCAGAATCAAACCGTACTGAGTAAAGCGAGTTATTAACAGAAAGTTGACCTGTTACAACTGATGGGCTGGCATCTGCATCAGCCTGTGTAATGGCGAACACCCTAGCTGGAGTGGGTATCGCCAGAGCTCTCGGTGCCTCTGAGCGGAGCTGGGGACAATCCCTCTTGAAGTGTCTGGGCATGCCACAGTGAAAGCATCCCTGACCTTTGCATTCACCCCGATGGTGCCTTTTGCAGCTGGGGCACTCGGGATAGGAGAATTGGGTCTCTGCACCACCAGGACGACTACCTCTATTCTGGTTCCCCCGGAACCTCTTGTTCTGACTCGAGCCTCCGGATGCAGTGGATGCTCTCCTCTTCTGGTCCATGGCCGAACCACTACTCCCCCTGCTAAAGCCTGATGCAGGAGGGGTAGGAGCCCCGCCACTCGCCGGAGTACTGGCTGACTCCGACATACTCCAACTGCGCCCTCAGCTCGCAGTGCCTTCTCCACCATCTCAGCATAGGTGGTCTTGTCGTCGGTGGTGATCATCAAATCATGTTTAATCTTCGCATTTAACTCGTCCAGGTACTTCTCTTTCTTGCTGAAGTCGGTTGGCACTATTCCCGAGGCTAACCTCGCCAACCGGTCAAACTGAGTAGTATACTCGGTCACGCTCATATTCTCACGCTGGGTTAGGTGAGCGAACTCTTTCCTCTTGGCGCTTCTGACCGCCTCATTATAATACTTGGTGTTGAAGAGTTCCTGGAACCTTTCCCAGGTCATGGTGGTGACGTCGTGAATATGAGACACCATGTCCCACCAGACAAGAGCGTCTTCCTGAAATTGGAAGGTGGCACACACCACTATGTCATTCCCGGTTACACCCATAAAATTCAGGATTTTGGTGATCACCGTTAGCCACTGTTCGGCCTTCATCACATTTGGACCTCCCAGAAAGACCGGAGGTGCTTGCTTCCGGAACCGTTGATACAAAGGTTCCAATCTGTTGGCCGCCACCACTATTTCGGCCTGAGCAGCAGGGGCAGGTGCCACTGGAACTACTGGCACAGGCACTGCAGGAGCACCCTGCTGCCTCAATCTCTGAATCTCTAAGTCTTTTTCCTCTATCCGGGCTTGCATTTCAGCAAACCTAACTTCCCAATTCTGGGCTCCCTGATCGGCTTGGGGAGCCTGGGCAGCCTGTGGCGGGTTCTCATCACCCCGACCACGAGCCCTGCTCCAGGGACCTCTACCTCGGCCCCTAGCTGGCGAGGGAAACTGAGCTCCCTGACCTTGATTCGACCCTACCGAATTGCCTTGGCTTCTGGTAGTCCGCCTGGCGTCCATCTAGTCAGAACCGCCTGCGAAACCAAGAGTTGGCATATCAGGTCGTATTCAAGGAGAGCTTATTAATGCCGCTTAATTTGGAAATTAAAAACGAAACATGCGCCTATTCTACTATCAGGCTAATAACATGCTTCCTATCAGGCTTTTCTTATTCATAAAATAAATAAATAAACTACTAAAGCAATAAAGGCTTACTGAACCGTGGAACGAGCTAACTGCTGATGATGATTGTACATGTCGTGACGATCTTCAGAAGACAACCTGGCGGCTCTAATACCAAATTCTAATACCCTAACTAGCATAGGCGTATTACGTGATTTTTAAACATGTTGTGCAGCTCGTTGCTAATCAACGAGGTTTATGGAAAACGTGATTAATTAAATTTTTTTTTTAATTAAACTTGTAAAATATTTATACAAAAGACTCGGGATCCCGATTATAAAATCATTTACAAAAGTTTACTGTTTATACAAAATATTTGTCACCTAGCGACTAGTTACAAAAATAGCCTCGCTGTCCCGATGATCGTACGTTCCAGGCCTAACCGCCCCGACATGTACAATCTTCATAGGCTCGTTCACGGTCCATCAGCTCTAGCCTTGCCTTTACCTACACATAAACATAGCACTGTGAGTCGACAGACTCAGTAAGAAAACCATAATAATATTCATACATAAATCCCGGTCATGATCAGATGCCCATACCCCTGACCATAACCCTAACTACCGTGTCCAACACGATACTGAGTCCCCCTAACTGTCGTGTCCAACACGGTACTGAGTTCTGAACATTCATAGGGACGGTACTATTGACAAGTCACAGCCCAATCGGTCGAACAGGTCATACTCCGGCTGCTGGTCATACTCCAGCCTGTACCGACGTGTTACAGTATCAGCCTAATCGGTCGAACCGGTCATACTCTGGCTGCTGGTCATACTTCAGCCTGTACAGACGTGATACGTCAAATAGTACGGAACCACCAACCTAAGTATCAGCCTAATCGGTCGAACCAGTCATACTTCGGCTGCTAGTCATACTCCAGGCTGTACCGACGTGATACAGTTGGATGGTTCGAAGCCAACATACATATCTAATGTAATCTAACAGGCTTCCTACATGCACGCTAAACATGTAATCTACATATGCATACTGTTATACTAATCTTACCTGGATTCCGAATTCAGGTGTGCCGGTCAACCTAAGTGGAACTATCTGCGCGGCGGATTACAGGCTCCTAAACCATAAAAATCACAACACTACTTCCAGACCTGTTCTAAATATCCCCTAGAACATTTCTAAAGCAACAAAACCCAGCTTTAAGCACAGAAACACATTTCACCATTGGAGGTTCAAGATTGAGTTCAAAAACTCAAAACTTGACTAAACCTCCAAACAGCCACTAAATCAAGCATAACCTATTTCAACATAAATTAACACCAAAAAACACAACATAACAATAGCAGCAACCACAGCAACAAAAATCAAAACTTTACTTTGAAAACCATAGCTTTTGAACAAAATTTCACAAACTTGAACCAAGGTAACTTGCATGCATGAAACCCACTTAATTCCATTCAATTCAAGCATAGAAAACCACAGAAAACAACCTAAAACTACAGCAGCAACAACATCAAAATTGAACATGCAACCATTTTCATTTTTCCTTGAAAACTAAGAAAACTAAAGAGCAAGATTCAAGGCTTACCAAGAGCTTAGAATCACACAAAATTTGCTTGAAAATCAAAGGAAATCCAGCCCTAGCACACACACAACCAGTCGAGAGAGAGAGAGAGAGAGAGAGGAAAAGAGAGAGCTTTGAGAGTTTTTTGTAATTTTTCTAACTTAGAAATTTTGAATAAATGAGAAACATGCAAAATCCTACTCTTTATTTCAGCCAACAAAATATATTAAATAATCATTAAATTAACCAAATAAAGTCTACAAAAGGACAAACTAATAATGGGGCAAAATGACCATTTTGCCCCTTCACACTAAAATCACATAAATACACTAAAGGGTATTTTTGGGAAATTCTAAATTCCCAGCCATTCCCGACATTCCCAATGTCTAATAAACCGTCCCAAACTACTAACATACTAAGTTGTGATTTTACTGAGCCAAACACCGAGTTCCAAAATACCGGCCACCGGAAAGGCAAAATTATGAAAACTACTAAATGACATAAAAATGCATCTCTGAATTAAAAAATAACAGTATAAATAATTATTTAAATAGCTACAAATAATTTCATAATTAATCATGATTAACTGCTAATTTCCAAATTAAACTGAGCGGTCTTTACAGAGCGTGCCAAACAACCCCTAGGGTTAGTGCATTCAAATGTTTGCGTACCCCCGAATGTAAAAGCCCGAGGTTGTTATGAGTACTTTGTCACTTTCATTGACGATTACTCTAGATATGGTCATATTTACCTTATGCATAAGAAATCTGAAACGTTTGAAAAGTTTTAGGAATTTCAAGCATTGGCTCAAAACCAATTGGGTAAAACATTAAAGATCTTGCGAACTGATAGGGGTGGAGAATATATGGATATGCAGTTCAAAGATCATTTGATCGAACTTGGCATTGAATCCAAATTAACTGCCCCTAGCACTCCACAACAAAATGGAGTTGCAGAAAGAAGGAATCGCACGCTTTTGGAAATGGTTAGGTCCATGCTTAGTTATTCAACTCTACCTACGTCCTTCTTGGGATATGCAATTCAGATGGCAACCAACATTTTAAATGTTTTTCCATCTAAATCAGTCCGTAAGACACCTTTAGAACTGTGGAATGGTCGTACACCTAGTTTATGCCATTATAGAATCTGGGGGTGCCATGCTCATGTCTTAAGAAAGAAAGATGGCAAACTTGAAAAGCGAATTGAGGTTTGCATGTTTGTCAGAAATTCTAAAGAGACTAGGGGGGGACTATTTTATAGTCTCAAGGATGATCAAGTGTTTGTTTCCACAAACGCCACTTTCCTTGAAGATGTCTATATTAAGAATTTCAAACCACAAAGTAAAGTAGTATTGGAGGAAATGCTTTTAGATATAACTCCTTCTAATGTTCCGTCCTCTTCCACTCAAGAAGAGGATAATCCCACTCCCTCAGTCGAACCAACTGAGAAAACTACTACCAAATTTCCTGTTTAGAAGATCACCACTCATCGTCGCAGTGGGAGGGTTTCAACAAAACCACCTCGTTATGGATTGGATGGTGAAATCTATATGGTCGTTCGTGACGGTATTGATGACGACCCATTAACCTATAAATAGGCAATGGCAAGTCCGCAACGGAAACGATGGTTAGCCGGCATGGATTTAGAGATGGATTCCATGAAAAAGAACAAAGTCTAGAGTGGGTTTACAAGAAGAAAAGAGGCGCTGGAGGCGAAGTCGAAACTTTTAAAGCTAGACTGGTTTCCAAGGGTTATACCCAAAGAGAAGGTATAAACTATGAGGAAACTTTTAGTCCTGTTGCCATGCTCAAATCAATCTGAATTCTTCTCTCCATAGGAGTCGCTTTCGATTATGAAATCTGGCAAATGGATGTCAAGACAACCTTCCTTAATGGGGTTCTTGAAGAAACCATCTATATGGAGCAACCAGAAGGCTATTCTCTTCCAGTGCAGGAAAAGAAAGTTTGCAAATTAAATAAGTCTATCTATGGACTTAAGCAAGCTTCTTGCTCATGGAACAAAAGGTTTGATGAAATCATCAAGACCTATGGCTTTCTTCAGAATGAAGATGAACCTTGTGTTTACCAACTCAAGGAAGACCAAGTAGTAGTATTCCTGGTCCTTTATGTTGATGCATTTTGATTATTGGAAACAATATCAAGAAAATGACTAACATCAAGGAATTGCTTGGCACTCAATTCGATATGAAAGATTTGGGTGAGACAGCCTATGTTCTTGGTATTCAAATTATTATAAACTGGAAGAACAGATCCCTTGCTCTCTCTCAAACAACTTACATTGACAAAGTTTTAGAGAGATTCTCCATGAACAACACCAATGGGGCGAATATGCCTTCTAGATATAGTATTCGTCTATCTAAGGAACAGTGTCCTACTGATCCTCAAGAGATAGAGGACATGGCGAAAGTTCCTTATGCTTCTGCAGTTGGAAGTCTAATGTATGCAATGTTATGCACTAGACTTGACATCTGCTATGCAGTTTGAATCGTGAGCAGGTATCAGTCAAATCCAGGTCAGGAACATTGGAATGCTGTTAAGTATATTCTGAAATACTTAAAGAGCACAAGAAATTATGTGTAAGTCTACAAGGGTGGTGCTTTAAATCCCATAAGCTATACCGACTCAGATTTCCAGGCATGTCTTGAAGACAGGAAATCTACATCTGGGATGGTGTTTACTCTTGGGGGTGGAGCAGTGGTTTGGAGAAGTGCTAAACAAACCGCGATTTCAGACTCTACAATGGAAGCAGAATACATAGCTACAGCAAAAGCTTCCAAAGAGCTTGTCTGGCTGAGAAAGTTCTTCACCAGTATCGGTGTCGTGCTTGGAATGGAAAAGCCTCTTGTCTTACTTCGTGATAACAATGGAGCAATAGCCAACAAGAGAAGCAAACACATAGAAAGGAAATATCATATCATCAAAGAATATGTGGCAAGAGGGGATGTACTGGTTGAGAAAGTGGACACAGAAGATAACTTAGCTGATCCATTCACCAAAGTCTTGGCAGTGACTGCATTTGAAAAGCACCGTCAGAATTTAGGATTAATAGATATGTACTGATTAGTTTTATATTAGTGCAAGTGGGAGTTTGTTGGGTTTTATGCCCTAAATAAAACTCTATTTCAATGTAATCCATTTTATTCAATATCAATAAAGAAACAGAAGTATTTTTCATTCATTTGTATGTTTTGGTTCATCTTATCAATTGCTTGTCTATTTGATATATAAATTCATCCAAACCCTTTTCACATACTTGATCTTGTCTATTGTGTTGTCAACACAGTGGAAAGTAAACATGACTATGTGATTAAAGATTCCTAGATTTATCAGAACACTGGGGTTTTACTGATATGACAATCTATAATAGAGTTTACTTGCATTTGGAGAAATGCTATGTTCTTTCGAAAGCATTGGTTAAAGTAAGCTTGGGATTGATGCATGGAGTATGCATCGGAAGGGACCGATATTGAGCTTTGACATAGACTAATTAAACTTTCCGTAATATAAATTCAAGTCAATATCACCTAGTTGATCCTAGATCAAATGATCTTAATCCTGATATGATTAGGTTCAATCTCAAGAGTGTTATTCGTGTTCTTTGATTTGTTAGTTAAGCCTACTTTTGGGTCAGGGTGATACGTACATTTTGGGAACACGGTAGTGCAATTGAGTGGGAGCGCTAACATAAATATGGAATCTATAGCTTCTATCTGGCAAATAGAAAGTAAAGGATGATTTCCTTCGAGCTTGACCAAACGGAAATAAATGGTGGATTACTCATTTCACTTAGCTGAAATATTAAGTGTTTTAAGTATAAAATACATTGTAGGGTGTCACGGTAATCTAATCCCTTTACAGTGTAGATCATCTATATAGAGGATCATTGATCAAATTAGGATTATAACAATGGATAACTAATGACGTGTCTATATGGTGGAACATATAGAGCGTTCTATATACTGAGAGTGTAATTCTAAGTTCTATGCGTGGATTCAACGAAGAATTAATAAGTTAGTGAATTTAGGATGTAAATTCTTGATCTGCTTATTGGAAGCTCGGATATATAGACCCATGGTCCCCCCACTAGCTGAGACAATATTACTTGTAAGACTCATTTAATTGGTTTTGATTAATCAATTATAATTCTCAAATTAGACTATGTCCATTTGTGAATTTTTCACAAAGCAAGGGCGAAACTATAAAGAAAGAGTTTTTAGGGTATATTTGTTAATTAAGATACTTTGTTTGGTCTAATTAATAAATATGATAAATGACAATATTATTTAATAATTATTTATAGTTATTAAATAGTTAAAATTGACATTTAAATGGTTGAAGTTGAAAATTGGCGTTTTTGAGAAAATGAGATGCAGAAATGATAAAACAGCAAAATTGCAAAAGTGAGGCCCAAGTCCACTAAGCCATGGCCGGCCACCTTTGTAGGCTTTATCATTTAATATTTTCATTATTTTAATTCCAAATAATTCAAACCTAACCCTATGTGGCATGCTATAAATAGATAGTGATGGCTTCAGGAAAAAGTGACTTTTGCATCTTGTTTCCTTCAGAGTAAAACCTGAGCCTTCACTCTAAATCTAGCCGCCACCCTCCTTTCTTCTTCTTCATTGATTGTTTCGGACCCTCTTAGTGATAGAGTAGTGCCCACACACAGCAAGTAGTACCTTAATCATAGTGAGGAGGATGGTGAAGAAAGAAATTCAACAAGAAGGACATTCGGGCTCAGATCTTGATAATACTCTACGACAGAAAGGATACAAGGGTTAGAGATATGAGTGGAAGGAGACATATTATTCCGCTGCACCCAATGTAAGGTTTTTCATACTTTATATGTGTTTATTTATAATCGTTTTATAAGTTCATATTTAGGGTGTTAAGCAACATACTTGTGAGTAGATCTAAGATCCTGGTAAAATAATTTCCAACAGAAGCAACTTGGTCAGAGGTTGAAGCAGCCGCCTTGTTCCCAGCATAAGCCACTTGGGCCATGCAGTACTCAAGGTACATGTCCTTGGTGTCGCCCAAGTAGTCAAAGTTGGCCCGGGGATTCGCTTTCAAGAAATCGAGGAAGAGTTCGAGACCAGCTGTCTCCAAGGCATTGACCTTCTCCTTCAACCTGTCCACCTCGGCCGAAAGCTCCCCCTCCTTGGCGTCCTTCCCCTCCTTCATCCGAGAAGAACTGCTCGCAGAGAAGTCCTCTCATCCTGAAGATTGTTTACCTCAGCTGATAAGATCTCGATGGTCTCCTCAAAACGATTAGCAGCCTCAAGATCCTTAGTCAGCACGGAGATCTTCTTTTCAGTAGCGAACAGCTTCTTGTTGTCCTCACCCAAGTCCAACCGAACAGCTCTGGCCTCCGCCCTGGCTTCTTCAGCTTCCTTCTTGGTCTAGTCCGCCTCCGCCTTCAAGGTTTCGGACAAAGCCGCATTCTTAGAAGCAACAGACTTAGCCCAGGAGTAAGTGTAGGCCAACTTCAGACCAGCCTGCACAGAAGAAAAACTTTAGCATATTGAGCTAAGTGTGGAAAGTTGAAGGGAAGTATCAAAAAAGACTTACCCTGGTGAACTCCTTCAAGACTCCGCCCACAAACACATCCAAAGACGAGTTGTTGTCAGCACCAGCCAGTTGCTCACTGACCTCAGGGACCAGCCAGTTCATATAGTGGGTCAGCATCTCCTTGCCTTTTTTGGCCTCTGGAAGCACGGGCAAAGGTGGAGTTGGTGCCTGCACCCGCTCAGGATCAATCCTGACCTGTTCAGTGTTGCTATAATTTATAAACACTACGAAAGTATACGCAATCAAGTAGTAAATCTCACACAGGTGAGGTCGATCCCACAGGGAATTGGATTAAATACCACTAAACTATACTTATAATTCTATCTGGTAGATCAAAAGTAATTATGATTTAAAAATAGTAAAGTATGAAAGTAATTCAGAAAACTTGATAACACAATTGAAAGTTGAGCAAGATGAGATAATAGGGAGGAGAATGCTGTTGTTGTTTACCCAAATCGTTAATGCTTAATTACTATCCTATTCTTAAAGTGAATGACAGATTATGAAATAACCTAGCTCCTTTCAGATCTTCTAGATTCTAAATCACATGTTATCTAATTAATCTCTTAATTAAACTAACATGAAATCAGCATTAAGCAATAATCTACTTGTCACATAAGTCACGTGAATACTCTCGTTTCACATAGAACATCGATTATCCAAATTTTAGCATTCTCAATTCTCACTTTTTAGATTTCGAATTGAGATCATAAAGCATGCATAAGGTGATCAATCTTAAACATGAAATTAAACACAAATTAAGATAATTTCACAACAAGAATGAAGGAATGGCAATTAAACATTAACTAGGCAAAACATTAAACAACAATCATCATCCTCCCTAAATGGGAAATTTAGTTCAGAAATAAATCCATAACCATTCCTATAACAATATTCAACATAAATAAATTAAAGAGGAATAGAGAAAGAAACTGTTGGTGGATGAATTCTGGATCTTCACTTTGATTTCCTCTGCTCTTCCTGCCGCTCTCTGCTGTGTTTTAGGATTCCAAATCACTTCTCTTGACTTCCAATCGCAGTTTTCTATTTATATCTAATTTTTAGGGTTCGTCGGACAAAAATACCCCTGACCGTACGGACGCTCGCCGCGGCTAAGCTTCCTCTAGCCGCGGCGAGATAATTGAAAATAAGGGGTCTCTCTGTATCTTTTAAATGGCCGCGGCGAGCCTCTTCATCGCCGCGGCGACTGAAGCTCCATAGATTTTTGAAATCTAGCCGCGGCCAGGTTGTGTTTAGCCGCGGCCAGATGTGCACAATTACTCAGAAGTTGTGTTTTCTTCGGCTCAGCACATCTTTTAACGAATTTCTGCACCCGAGACCTCTTTTATTCCAAAGAACCTGAAAACATAGAAAACAAGCGTAATTCCGTCCCAACACAGCTAAAAACGCACATAAATTGGATCCAAAACATAGGCTAAAAATAGCCTAACAAACTCCCCCAAACTGACTCTTTACTCGTCCCCGAGTAAACTAAGACTAAACTAAAAACAAACTGACAATGATAGCTAAACTTTCCAACAATTTAATTGTTACCACCACCTGCACAACTTCAATCCATCAATAACCAGAATTTCAACTTGCCAACTCTAAGAACTAAGTTGAATGTGCAATTTACAAGTAAGTAATTCATACAAACATAAAGCATCGCAATTGCCATCAATATCACAACTGTTCTAAACTTTCCAACATCCCACTAACACATGATCAATAAGTTTGAATGACATACCTCTCTCCACTAATGTTGACAAATTTCTATTTGGAATCAATAGGTCTTTTTCGGTTAACATCGCATGGCTTAGGTACATGGGTAGGTGAGAAGTCATTTAGGCTATACTATACCATAAGCACTATTAACCAAGCAAGCCTAGACATCTATTTTGCTTTCTTCCCATATATCCCAAAAATAGAAATAAGAGATTGCAATTTTTCTTATGTGTGTACCTCATAATTTTCTTAACTTTTTTTTTTTTCAAGAAGACACATTTTTTTCTTTCTTTCTTCTTTTTCATAGGCACAACACACAATATTATTCTTTTTTTTTTTTCTATTTTTTTCAATCTCTCATTCCTACACTTTATTTTTCCACTTACAGCAGTTATCCCCCCAAACTTGCTTCAAGGCTCATGGCATAATAAGTTACGTTCAGGGTGAAAAGAATTTAAGATACGAATTCAGCTCAGTTAAGTGGTGAAAAATTTTTAAAACAGGCTAAGGCTCAACTTTGGGTATACTATGGTAAAAATTTCTAGGTAGGCTTGAAAGGCTCAATCGTTCCAAAGAAAACTTGCCTAAATCACTTTCCAAACAAAAAATATCAAGGATTTCGCTTCAAGAGAGTATGTCATACAAATTCTATTCCATGTTCAATCAATCATTCCACAAACCAAATAGAACAGAGGTGATATGTGAGAATAGCAAATGTTTTAAATCTACATGAATCACTTCCTAGCACACATCCATCTTAATTCAAACAGTTGCAAGTCAAGCACACAGTTATGTTTTAATCCATTGCACAAGTGATTAACAACAATTCAATCAATCTTTCAATTTAGCTATCACGCAAGACTAAAACTAAAACAAACTAAACTAGAACAAATAAACGCGAAAAAAAAATTAAGTTTCTCCCCCCAAACTAAAATGCACATTGTCCCCAATGTGTGAAAATAAACCAGGGTGAGAGAACTTACCTGAGCCCCTTAGAAGGGGTTTGGCGGCGGTGGCTGGTCATAAGGGTTGAAACGGGATGGCATGGCAAAATAGTTCGGTTCGTCCACACCGATATTCATCCTCGTGACAAGTGTATTCAATTGAGCCACCTGCTGCTCATCGAAGATACTCCTCTGGGCCATGTAATTTTGCATATGCATGTTTCTTTGAATCGGATAATTCGGTCGATCGTGAGTGTACTGCATGGCAGGGTCAAGAGGCCCGACAAGACGTGGTGGTTCGATGTCCTCACGTTCCTCTTCTTCTCTTGCCGGAGGACCTCTTTGAACTGGCGGTTGACCATGAGGATGAGGAGGTTTGAAGCGTAGAACAGTCGCCAAGTTAATAGGGCGCTGTGGCGGTGCCTTTGTATCATATGAGTACTGCGGTACCCCATGTTTCTCACACAGATCAGTGATTATTCCAGCCAACCCAAGTCCTCCACCGGAAGATCCCTCCACCATAATGTCAAAGGTCACTCGAACAATATCCCCCACATTCAAATTATACCCTTTCATAATGCCGTAAACCCATTTAATTCTGTCTATTTGAGCATCAGAAAAATTCTTGTTGGGGAGCATCCTTGCACTAACAAAGTAAAGCCAAGCCTTGGCCACTGGGTTGAGTTCACATCGGTACAATTGGTATGGTTCTCCATTAAGCTCATGGAACCTAAGGCCAGGATACCCTAGAGTCTCAGCAATATCCACATAATTCAAACTTCTCTCTCGAAATTGCCGTTTCAAGGGTTGTTGCTCCACAGTGAAAGTTGGGAGGTCATAAAGGGCATGAATATCGGCTGTGGTAGCAAGGCACTCTAACCCCCCTAACTCTGACTTTGCCATCTTCTCTTTCAGGCCAGTTGGCTAAAAATTCCAAAGCTAGAGTTTGATTACCACGCTCAGTGACATCTACGAACTTAGTCCACTGCCTATGTAGGATTTGATCCCTAATAGATGCAAAAGCAGGGGGAATGTTGACAGTTTGGCTTAGGTTCACAATGTCTATCCCTCTATCCTCAATGAATGCCCTATCTTTCAATTTCAAAAACCGCTCTTGAGCATCCATGTTGGTAAACCTAACTCTATCAAGATTAGAGCGTCCTCTAGGTGGGTTGGATGATGAAGCTCCCTCCTCATTAACTCTTGACCTCTTTGGACCCATCTCACCAAAAATTATATCCTAACTCCCAAGATTTTTCAAAATTTCGACAGCACTTCCCCTTAAAACTTGACTTCCCGGGATTTAAATCCCTTTCAATTTAACCCAATTCTATTCACACAATCAATTTCAACAATGTATATAGCAAAAACAATCCCAAATATCCACAAATAATCCAAAACTATCCAACAAATTCACAAATTCTTCAATAAAAATTGGATTGGAAGTCTTAGAATCAATACCTCAATGACACTCTTTCCTTTAATCATCCTCCATTGTTGACATCTTGAAGCTTTTGAGAAAGAAAAGGATGAATAAGGTTTTTTTAATTTTTGGGTGAGGTTTTAGGGATTTGGGGTTGATTTTGAGTGGGATTTAGTGTTTAATGAGAGAAATAAGGGTTTAGGATGATTATTGATGAAAGTTTATGGTTAGAATTGGTGGAAAGGAGTTTTGAATGGGATTAGATGAAGAAAAAATGGTGAAAAGTGGTGTTTTCGGCGTGGAGAAGAGAGGGTTTGAATGGGGTGTGAGTTTTGAAATGTTAGGGATTTGGGGTTTTTAAACAAAATCTGACCATTCTCGCGGCGGCCACATGTATCCTCGCCGCGGCGAGATTTCGTGAAATTAGCCCCCTCTCTGTAAGGCTTATCTGGCCGCGGCGGTGTATACCCTCGCCGCGGCTAGAAATCTTGAAAAATAGCCACTTTCTGTAAGGCCAATCTGGCCGCGGCCATACATCCCATGGCCGCGGCCACTGACATAAATAACTTCTTTTTTTTTTTTCAGTAACGAAAAAGAATGAACAACAAGAAAAATAACAGTAAACTTAAAAAGAGTTCAACTAAATCAAAAGAACACTTGGGTTGCCTCCCAATTAGCGCTAACTTTATCGTCGCTCAGCTAGACGTTGATCGAGATCTTCAAAGTGGCGCCAGAATCATGGCGGACTTGGTTTGATCAAATTGACCTCCCAAGTAGAGCTTTAATCGCTGTCCATTCACTTTGAAAGTATTAGGACTTTCACCTTTTAGTTCCACTGCTCCGTAGGGAAACACTTTGATCACCGTAAATGGCCCTGACCACCTTGACTTTAATTTACCAGGAAACAACTTTAGTCTTGAGTTGAAGAGTAGAACTTGTTGACCAGGTTGAAACTCCTTTCTGATTAGATTTCGGTCATGCCATCTCTTAGTTCTTTCCTTGTAAATCTTGGCGTTTTCATAAGCTTCATTTCGAAATTCTTCCAACTCATCCAACTGTAGTAGTCTTTTCTGCCCAGCAGCTTTTAAGTCCATGTTTAGAGTTCTCATTGCCCAATAAGCTTTGTGTTCTAACTCCACCGGTAAATGACACGCCTTTCCAAACACCAACCGATATGGTGACATCCCTATTGGCGTTTTGAACGCTGTTCTGTAGGCCCACAATGCGTCATCCAACTTTCTTGACCAATCTTTCCTTGATCTCTGCACCGTTTTCTCCAGAATCATCTTTATTTCCCGGTTAGAAATCTCAGCTTGGCCATTACTTTGCGGATGATAGGGAAGGGCAGTTCTATGACGAACACCATACTTTGAAAGAAGGGCTTCGAACTGTTTGTTGCAGAAATGACTCCCTTCATCGCTTATGATCGCTCGGGGAGTACCAAACTGTGTGAATATATTCTTCTGAAGTAACCGAAGAACTGTTTTTCCATCATTAGCTGGTGTTGCTGCAGCTTCTACCCATTTTGATACGTAATCCACAGCTAGTAAAATGTATAGATTGCTAAACGATGAAGGAAAAGGACCCATAAAGTCTATCCCCCATACATCAAACAACTCTACTTCCAAGATTCCTGTCAAAGGCATTTCGTTTCTCCTTGAGATGTTTCCTGTACGCTGACAACGATCACATGCCTTCACAAAAGTACTAGCATCTTTGAAAAGCGTTGGCCAAAAGAACCCGCTTTGCAACACTTTGGCAGCTGTTCTAGTTCCACTGAAGTGTCCCCCACATGGTAGAGCATGACAGTGATTAAGAATAGAGTACATCTCCTCTTCAGGCACACACCTTCTTATTATCTGATCTGCACAGTGCTTGAAGAGGATTGGCTCTTCCCAGTAGTAATGTTTCACCTCGGAAAAGAATTTCTTTAATTGTTGGCGAGATAGCTCAGGAGTAGTGATATTAGCAGCTAAGTAGTTAACATAATCAGCATACCATGGTACCATAAGACTTTCCCTCACACTAAAGAGTTGTTCATCGGGAAATTGTTCATTTATTTGTACCTCTTTCGTATTCTGACTTTCTTCCAGTTCTAGTCTTGACAAGTGATCTGCCACCAAGTTCTCAGTACCCTTCTTGTCTTTTATGTCTAGATCAAATTCTTGCAAAAGAAGAACCCATCGAATCAGTCGTGGTTTGGCATCCTTCTTAGTCATCAAGTATTTGATTGCTGAATGATCTGTATACACTATCACTTTATTGCCAATCAAGTAGGGTCGAAATTTGTCACATGCAAACACTATAGCCAGCATCTCTTTTTCTGTAGTAGCGTAGTTCAGTTGGGCATCATTCAAGGTTTTTCTTGCATAGTAAATGGTTATGAATACCTTGTCAACCCGTTGTCCCAAAATTGCTCCAATTGCATAATCACTTGCATCGCACATGATTTCAAAAGGTAATTCCCAGTTTGGTGTAGTCACGATCGGTGCTGAGATTAACTTCTGCTTGAGAATTTGGAATGCTTCAAGACAATCTTTCCCAAATTCAAAAGGTACTCCACTAGCAAGAAGATTGGATAGCGGTTTGGCCACCTTGGAGAAATCTTTGATAAATCTTCTATAAAACCCGGCATGACCCAAGAAGCTTCGAACCCCCTTAACTGAAACTGGAGGAGGCAAGTTCTCAATTGTAGATACTTTGGCTCTGTCAACCTCAATACCTTCTTTTGAGATTTTATGTCCCAGCACTATTCCTTCTGTAACCATGAAATGGCACTTTTCCCAGTTCAGCACCAAATTAGAGTCTTCACATCTTGCTAAAACCAATTCCAAGTTGCTCAGACATTGGTCAAACGATGAGCCAAACACTGAAAAATCATCCATGAACACCTCGATGCACTTTTCTATTAAATCTGAAAATATAGCCATCATACACCTCTGAAATGTTGCTGGAGAATTGCACAGCCCAAATGGCATTCGTCGAAAAGCAAAAGTACCATATGGACATGTGAATGTTGTTTTCTCTTGATCCTCCGGTGCTATAGCTATTTGGTGATACCCTGAGTACCCATCAAGGAAACAATAGTACTCTTGTCCTGCCAACTTGTCTAACATCTGATCAATGAATGGGAGTGGAAAGTGATCTTTTCTTGTGGCCTTGTTGAGTTTTCGGTAGTCAATGCAAATTCTCCATCCCGTGACAGTTCTGGTTGGGATGAGTTCATTCTTCTCATTCTTTACCACCGTCATCCCTCCTTTCTTTGGAACAACTTGGACTGGGCTCACCCATTTCTTCCGAAATAGGATACGCTACCCTGGCATCTAACCACTTCAAGACTTCTTTTCTGACAACCTCCTTCATTGGTGGATTTAATCTACGTTGTGCATCAATGGTTGGCTTCACTCCTTCCTCCATTAAGATTCTATGCATTACAGTTGAAGGGCTGATCCCTTTAATATCTGCTAAAGTCCATCCAATGGCTTTTGTATGCTTCCTTAGAACCCGTAATAGCTTATCCGTCTCTACGGAAGATAGGGAAGAAGCCACAATAACGGGAAGTGTCTTATTTTCTCCCAAATATTCATACCGAGATGCTCTGGTAGGACTTTTAACTCTAGTTGAGGAGGCTTTTCAGTAGATGGGGTAGGCTTTGTTGGTATGACTCCTAACTCTTCATAATATTTTCTATTCAGCGGTCCATAAGAATCGAGCCACAAAGCATACTCATAAGCTTCCTTACCGTCTTGTTCCACCACCTCTTCTTGTACCAAAGTCAGATTAAGAGGGTCTTGAGCATGCGTCTTTGTCTCCACCAACTGGTCCACCACATCAATTGCAAAACAGTTGTCACTAGCCGTAGGATAGGTCATTGCTTTGAGCACATTAAATACAACTTCATCTCCTTGTACCCTTAGCTTTAACTCTCCTTTACGAACATCAATTAGTGCTTTCCCGTTGCCAAGAAAGGTCTCCCCGGGATGATAGGAACATTACTATCTTCTTCCATATCCGTAACAATGAAATCGAGTGGAAAGATGAACTTGTCCACCTTTACTAACACATCCTCAATGACTCCTCTAGGGTGAGCTAGCGATCGATCTGCCAATTGAAGAGTTACAGTAGTTGGATTTGCTTCACCTAGCTGCAATCTTTTAAACACTGACAAAGGCATTAAGTTTATACTGGCTCCCAAATCACATAGTGCATTTATTCCTTCAATTTTACCAATAGTACAAGGAATAGTGAAGCTCCCTGGATCTCTGAGTTTTGGAGGGAGCTTCTTCTGTAGAATAGCGCTACACTCTTCAGTTAGAGCCACTGTCTCATAGTCTTCCATCTTCCTCTTCTTTGACAAAATTTCCTTCATAAACTTCACATAACTTGGCATCTGCTCTAGAGCTTCAGCAAAAGGAATGTTAATGTGAAGTCTTTTGAAGACTTCTAGAAACTTGGTGAACTGCTTGTCTAAGCTTGACTTTCTGAGCCTCTGAGGATAGGGTATTTTTACATGATGATCAATACTAATCGGTGGACCGTGGTGGTCTTCTTGGGGCATCAGTAGCCTTCTCTGCTGTTGGTGTTGGTGTTTGCATTGGTTGAGCATTTATTTCTTCGTCTACCTCAATTGGTTGTGGTAACTCGGGCCCATCATACTTCTTACCGCTCCTCAGGGTAATTGCCTTGCAATTTTCTTTGGGATTGACTTCAGTTGTGCTAGGCAAATTCCCTTGAGGGCGGGTTGCTACCTGAGTTGCTAGCTGGCCCATACGAGTCGGCGGAGTCTTTAATTGAAGATCTAGTTTCGGTCATAAATTGGAGTAGTAAATGCGTACGCAAACTAGAACTTCCACCGAGGCTTGTTCTTTGATTAAAGCTGTTGGTTCTGATTTCTTTGTTGATAGAACCCACTATTTCTTCGGTTGTTACCCTGGTTGAACCCATAATTGTTGTTGTTGTTGTTCTGTGAAAAATTCCCAATGGCTTTAGCTTCATCCATTGGCAAATCATCCACATCTGCTTGACATTCCGAAAAGTGATGACTTCCTCCACATAACTCACAAACAATTTGGGCTTGTTTAGCTTGCCCTGCAATGATTTTAGTCAATGCCTCAACTCCGAGCCGTTAACTTTGTGATGGCATCAACTTCTAACACACCAGCTACCTTCTTAGATTGACTCCTTTCAGTTGGCCACTGCTGATTGTTTAGAGCCATCTCCTCCAATAGATCATACGCTTCATTAGCACTCTTTCTCATAAAAGCTCCGCCCGCTGCTGCATCTATTAAAGTTCTAGTATTACCAACCAGCCCATTATAAAAGTTGTGAACCAGCATCCACTTCTTTATACCATGATGAGGACACCTCCTGATCAGATCTTTAAACCTCTCCCAAGCCTCATGGAGAGATTCATTATCTTGTTGGCAGAAATTATTGATTTCTCCTCTCAGCTTTGCAGACTTAGCTGGAGGAAAGAATTTTGACAAGAATTTTGTTGCCAGATCATTCCATGTAGCAATAGAATTAGGTGGCAAGGAATTCAACCAACTCTTGGCTCGTTCTCTGAGCGAGAATGGAAACAATCTCAGTCGAATGGCATCATCGCTAACTCCATTAACCTTAAAAGTTTCACAAAGTTCCATGAAGTTAGAGAGATGCAAATTAGGATCTTCAGAAGGGAGACCACCAAACTGAACTGAAGACTGCACCATTTGAAGGATGGCAGGCTTAATCTCGAAATTGTTTGCATCCACTGCCGGTGGCCTGATACATGACTGCACTCCCGTCAGAGTAGGGAGAATGTAATCTCTCAAGCTACGGCCATTAGCTTGATCTTCCACGGAACCTCCATTATTACCGTTATTACCCCCATTGTTTCCAGCATTATTGTTCACATTCGCAGCCATGATCTCTGATGTTTCGGCGATTCTTTGAAACTCTTTCTTGCCTCTTGTTCTTTCGATTCCTCCTGCAAGTTTTCTCGATTTCAGGATCAACTGGTAATATGACTGTTTGTCCTTGACGGCGCATGCACATAGGATTCCTGAAATAGATCAAGAAATTATTGCAAGAAAAAGGTTAGAAAAATCAGCAAGAGAAAATATACCAAAGTAGAAGTTAGTATAATTTTATGTAATATTAATCTTTAACAATTCCCCGGCAACGGCGCCAAAAACTTGTTGCTATAATTTATAAACACTACGCAAGTATACGCAATCAAGTAGTAAATCTCACACAGGTGAGGTCGATCCCACAGGGAATTGGATTAAATACCACTAAACTATACTTATAATTCTATCTGGTAGATCAAAAGTAATTATGATTTAAAAATAGTAAAGTATGAAAGTAATTCAGAAAACTTGATAACACAATTGAAAGTTGAGCAAGATGAGATAATAGGGAGGAGAATGTTGTTGTTGTTTACCCAAATTGTTAATGCTTAATTACTATCCTATTCTTAAAGTGAAGGACAGATTATGAAATAACCTAGCTCCTTTCAGATCTTCTAGATTCTAAATCACATGTTATCTAATTAATCTCTTAATTAAACTAACATGAAATCAGCATTAAGCAATAATCTACTTGTCACATAAGTCACGTGAATACTCTCGTTTCACATAGAACATCGATTATCCAAATTTTAGCATTCTCAATTCTCACTTTTCAGATTTCGAATTGAGATCATAAAGCATGCATAAGGTGATCAATCTTAAACATGAAATTAAACACTAATTAAGATAATTTGACAACAAGAATGAAGGAATGGCAATTAAACATTAACTAGGCAAAACATTAAACAACAATCATCATCCTCCCTAAATGGGAAATTTAGTTCAGAAATAAATCCATAACCATTCCTATAACAATATTCAACATAAATAAATTAAAGAGGAATAGAGAAAGAAACTGTTGGTGGATGAATTCTGGATCTTCACATTGATTTCCTCTACTCTTCCTGCCGCTCTCTGCTGTGTTTTAGGATTCCAAATCACTTCTCTTGACTTCCAATCGCAGTTTTCTATTTATATCTAATTTTTAGGGTTCGTCGGACAAAAATACCCCTGACCGTACGGACGCTCGCCGCGGCTAAGCTTCCTCTCGCCGCGGCGAGATAATTGAAAATAAGGGGTCTCTCTGTATCTTTTAAATGGCTGCGGCGAGCCTCTTCATCGCCGCGACGACTGAAGCTTCATAGATTTTCGAAATCTAGCCGCGGCCAGGTTGTGTTTAGCCGCGGCCAGATGTGCACAATTACTCAGAAGTTGTGTTTTCTTCGGCTCAGCACATCTTTTAACGAATTTCTGCACCCGAGATCTCTTTTATTCCAAAGAACCTGAAAACATAGAAAACAAGCGTAATTCCGTCCCAACACAGCTAAAAACGCACATAAATTGGATCCAAAACATAGGCTAAAAATAGCCTAACATTCAGACCCAGCCGTTGGTGGTCAAGACTCCTTCGACTTGGCAGACTTGGGGGTAGAGGGTTTTGCAGCAGTCAGCTCCTAAGAAAGATAAATGACCTCTCCAGAAGGTCTCTTTTCCTTTGAAGAGGGTCCCTCAACGCCCTTAGACTTCTTGGCCGGAGGAGAGACGTTAGAGCTTCCGCCCATGTCTGCACAGAACAAAAACAGTATGGTTAGAAAACAGCCATCAGAAAACACAAGGCATGAAAATCAAGAAGCTGAAGAATAAGAGAAAGTAAAATGCAAGGTGACCACCCGCACAAGACTCAGAAGTCCATTATCACCTGACATCGATCCTATCTCAGACATGACAGCTTTCCCTTTTCCGAAAAAGGGGGGAGATGGACGAACAGATGAAATGGGCTCCCTGGGCGTGGCCAGGAGTTTCTTCTTCCTCTTCAGCGGAGTTACCTGCTCGTCCTCAGCCTCATCCTCAGGATTTGAAGACTCCTGAGCATACTATTTGGCCCTAGCACCTCCTTTCTGTTGGGTTTTATGCCCTATATAAAACTCTGTTTCAATGTAATCCAGATTATTCTATATCAATAAAGTAACAGAAGTAATTTTTCATTCACTTGTGTATGTTTTGGTTCACTTAATCAATTGCTTGTCTATTTGATTTATAAATTCATCCAAACCCCTTTCACATACTTGAACATGTTTATTGTGTTGTCAACACAGTGGAAAATAAACATGACTATGTGAATAAAGTATTCCTAGATTTATCGAACACACCGGGTTTCACTGATATGACAATCTACAACAGAGTTTACTTACATTTGGAGAAATGTTATGTTCTTTCCAGAACATAGGTTAAAGTAAAGCTCAGGTTGGATGCATGGAGTATGCATTGGAATGGACCGATATTGAACTTTGAATTAGATTTTGAAACTTACCGTAAACATCTATTCAATTCAATATCAGAAGTTGATCCTAGATCACATGATCTAAATCCTGATATGGTTAGGCTTAATTTCAAGAGTGTTATTCGTGTTCTTTGATTTGTTAGTTAAGCCTAAAACTTTAGTCTGGGCAATACATACATTTTGGGAACACGGTAGTGCGATTGAGTGGGAGCGCTAACATAAATATGGAGTCTATAGCTTCTATCTGGCGAATAGTAAGCAAAGGGTGATTTCCTTCGAGCTTAACCAAACGAGATAAATGATTGAGTACTCATTTCACTTAGTTGAAATATCATTTATACAGGGTTAAGTGTTTTAAGGATAAAATACATTTTAGGGTGTTACGGTAATCTAAGTCCCTTTACAGTGTAGATCATCCATATAGAGGATCATTGATCACATTAGGATTATAACAATGGATAACTAATAATGTGTCTATGTGGTGGAACAGATAGAGCATTCTATATACTGAGAGTGCGATTCTGAGTTCTATGTGTGGATTCAACGAAGAATTAATAAGTCAGTGAATTTAAGTGGTAAATTCAAGATCTGCTTATTGGAAGCTCGGATATATAGACCCATGGTCCCCTCACTGGTTGAGATGATATTACTTGTAGGACTCATTTAATTGATTTTAATTAATCAATTAAGAATTCTCAAGATAAACTTGTCAGTTTGAGAATTTAGCACTCATTAAGGGCAAAACAGTAAATAGAGATTTTGAAGGGCATATTTATTAATTAGGAAACTTTAATTAGTTTCATTATTAATAAAATAAATGATAAGATATTATTTGATAATTATTTTTAATTATTAAATAATTAGATTTATCATTAATATGGTTGAACAGTGGAATTGGCAACATTTCACAAAAAGGGAAACTATCAAGTGTAGGAAAAGGAAAGTTGGAAAAGAGGCAAGCCTTGTTTCCACATTGCCTAGGCCGGCCCCTTTACCTTCCCTTTCCCCTTGATTTTCTCAGTTCAAAATGTCAATCATAGCCCTTGGTGGTCTTCTATAAATAGAAGGCAAAGGCTTCAGAGTTTAACACAACTGTACAAGCTTTTCACAGCATTATTCTGAAAGAATTTTCTCTCAGAAAATTCTCTCTGAGCCGCCACCCTCTCTCTCTCTATTCCTTCACTGTTTCGAAATGTATGAGTGCTAGAGTAGTGCCCACACACATCAAGTAATACCTCAATCATAGTGAGGAAGGCTGTGTAGATTTCAGAGACAACAAAGAAGGACTTTCGGGCTCAGATCTTGATTATACTCTGCTACAGAAAGGAATCAAGGGTTAGAGATCTGAGTGGGAGGAGACATATATTCCGCTGCAATCACTGTAAGATTTCTGATACTCTTATGTGTTTAATTTCATATCGTTTTAGAAGTTCATATTTAGGTTGTTAAATCAACATACTTGTGAGTAGATCTAAGTTCCCGTAAAATAACTTCCAACAAGCGGCACCGAGCCATGGTAATTGATTTGCTTGCAAGAAATTTGGACTTAAAACGATTTGCTTGTTTTTTGGATGGTATCATGTTGCTTTGAGTGTCATATTGATGTTTGAATGTTGTTTGTGAATTCTGGGAAAAATGGTTACTGTTTTTATTCTGTAAGTATTTTTGTTGGATAGTTTGGAAAATTCTAAGCAATTTACCTTTTTGCAGAACTCGATTTCGATTTAATTTGAATTAGTTATGAATTTTTGAAAATTGGAAAAATCGGGGTGACGAGCAACATGATCACGCGCGCGGAAGGGCTGCTTGCAGCCTCCCTGCGCCGTGATCTCTCGGTCATGCACCCAGATCCGCGCGCGGATGGCCATGCACAGCATGCCATCCGTACAGTTCATCCAATTTTCCAATTTTTTCGATTTTTCAGGCTATTTCATGGAATTAAATTCTGATATTTTGTGTAGTTTCGTATATTGATTTTTGTTTTTCAAATTTCAAATCTAATTATCAGAAATAAATTAATTTTAATTTTTTAAATTTAATTTTAGATATTAGTGTAATTTGATTTTGAAAATAGGAAAAAAATCAAATTTTGCTTACCTTTTTCTTATTTCCTTTAAAATTTGATTATTTTATTTTTTTAAGGTCAGATATTAATTTTTTTTGGTAACTTGACCTTAATTAAAATAAGATCACAATAATCATGATAATTTTAAAAGAGGAAATAAGGTATTTTTTGTTAACTTTTAAATTTTGTTATTTTTTAATTAAATTAAATTGTAAAACAAGAAAAGGGTATGTATTTACCATTTTCTATTTTATTTTTAATTTATTAAATAACATGAAATTTAAAAGGAAAGTTAGCAATTTATTTTGAAATGACATTTAGGTTACCCAAAACCTAATTTTTCAAAATGGTAGGGTTAATTTTATTTTTATTTTTCGAAATAAATGATTAAAATTAAATAAATCCTACATCCAACTATCCAAATCTAACCTTGTTGCAGGAGTATGTGTTTTAGATTGTTTGTAAGTTTTCTAAAACCTATTATTGCTTGATCTAAATTGCCTTGGTTAACTTGATAATAGATCAGATGATCTAGTTTTAACTAAAGGTTCAATTGACGATAGATCAAGTAAATAATTTGTAACAGGTAATTTTTACAAACTTCTTTCATCTGTGTATGACTTAGCAACATGATAGGATCCATCCAAATGTGTATGCCTGTGTGAGCCTATATGTTTAATTTCTATTATAGATACATATAGGTGGTTGTTGCTAAATAAAATTTCATAACTGATAGATTTTATTTAGGCTCATTTAGTTGTGAGCCTATTCAATTAATAACAGTTATTCATTGTAAGGTTAAATTCCTCTCTTTTGGGCCTTGTGTAAGAGTTGGGAGCCTTAGAAGTGGGTGCGACATACTGGACCCAGCTCCCCCTCACATGAACAACCCCAATTGTGAAGGCCCATTTGCCTGATTTGGATAACTGTGATAGGTTAATTATATTAGTTTGACCTAATAAAAGATTGATTAGCAACATAATTAATTTCATTGTTTCTTGAAATTAATTTAAGAAAAACATAGTTTGAATAGTCATATTCGAGAAAGCTATATGTATTTTTCTTGTTTTAATTAAATATGGAATTATAACCATATAAATTCTTTCTGAATCTTAATTTTATAATTTCATTAAATATTCCTATTTAAGTTGAGATTTAGTTAAATCTATCAAATCAACTTAGATTTGAATATTTTTGAATTTCCTATTATAAATTAAGTTGAGGAATTTGGGAAATTGGTTATTAAGATTCTTTAGATATTTTTTAAGTTGATATTTTCTAAATATGGGAACTTAAAATGGAATATCTTCTAAATTAAGTGGTTACTACTTAATTGGTAATATTTAATTAAGTCATTGTTTGAGGAATATTTTTAAGTTGGGTATTTAGATTTTCTAAACAACTTAAATAAGATATTTTTCAAAATTATTCCATTTTTGAAATTTAATTAAAGTTTTTACTTTAATTTGTAATATTTCATTATTGAGATATGGAATATAAAAGATTAGACAAAATACATGTTTAAATAATGAGCTTTAATCAAAGAGAAATTCGATCTCCATTGTTGGTTTTACATAGCTATTGTTTTAGTGAGTAATCCTCCCTAATGGAGGAACGTTCATTAGCAAGTTAGCGCCGTTTAATCTCGAAAGATAAGTATTCTTATAGGTTTATTTATATGGTTCATGACCACCCTAATGGTGGCGACTATGTAAGACTTATAAGAATGCGAAACAATGGTAGAAGCTCATAAGATAGAATTGCCTTGACTCTCGCCTAAACGAGACAACGCTGAATTCCAATCTTGATCGAATAAAAGGTTGCTAGAATGTTTGACATTTTAGATGAATTGACAACTCTATTCAATGGATGATGCTTTGACTCTCGCCTAAACGGGACACTGTATCAGTTCGTTGGAAACCTTGGAAAACAAACTATGTTAGATTTAGTATTTTTATAACATAAGTGATTGTTTGTTTTCTGAACCTGTGTATGAATTTATAGAACCGAAACCTTACTTCTGTTTATTGATATGTTGTAGTGCCAAAATGAATAACCCTCATCCCGATCCACTCCTAGTTAGTATCTTTGCGAAAGAACTCAATAGTGTGAAAATGCATCCTGGTAGTTGCATTAACTCGCACCTATTGTTGATGAATCTGAAATTCGAAAAGGCAAATCTACTAGGAATTGATTTATCAAAGGAACAATGGGTGAAACTCATACTTTATAGTCTTCCTCAGGAGTATAACAGTTTTGTTCTATATTACTTATTAAACAATCCTAACTCCTCCGACATGGACAAACTCGAGTCTGAGTTGAGGGCCCATGAGCGGGATCTGATTGCAATGAGACCTGCTAGCATTGCAAGTTTTAATCAGAGGAAGAAGATTAAGCATGAGGGCTCCAACAAAGCTGCTTCTTCAAGTACAAATGTCAGACATCATGTTCTATGTGCGAATTGTAATGGAAAGGGACATAAAGAAGAACAATGTCCCAGGCTTCTAGACAATTCAAACGAAGGTGATGCTTTTGTATTTGAATCATGTGTTTTAGAGAACGACAAATCCTCGTGGATTGTTGATTCTGGATCTACTAACCATGTATTTTCTTCATTACAGCTGCTTGAAACTTGGGAGAATCTTCACCCAGATGAGTTAAAGCTTAAAGTTGGAAATGGCGAGTTGGTATCAGTTAAAGCAAGAGGAACAGCCCGAATCAAGTTTAATTCTAAGAAGTTTTTACTTTTAGAGAATGTTTTATATATTCCTAATTTTAGTAGAAACTTGATTAGTGTTTCATGTTTACAGACACAATTTTATATATTGAATTTTTCGAGTTCAAATTGTTCAATTTCTCGTAATGGATTTCATATATGTGTTGCAAACATGGAACGAGGGCTTTATGTTTTAAGACCTGATACTCAAATCTCACTAAATACTGAACTTTTCAATGTAGCTAGACCTAGAAGCCTTAAGAGAAAAGAGATTGATAATGATGATCAAACTTATCTATGGCATTTACGTTTAGGTCATATAGGCTTTGATAGACTCAATAGGCTAACCAAAGACGGTCCATTGAAAAATGTCGTCTTAGGAGAGCCGCTGCCCGCGAGTCTTGCCTAGAAGGAAAAATGACCAAACGTTCTTTCTCTGCAAAGGGAGAGCGTGCCAAAGAACCCCTAGGGTTAGTACATTCAGATGTTTGCGGACCACTGAATGTAAAAGCCAGAGGAGGTTATGAGTATTTCGTCACTTTCATTGACGATTTCTCTAGATATAGTTTTCTTTACCTAATGCAAAAGAAATCTGAAACGTTTGAAAAGTTTCAGGAATTTCATGCTTTGGCTCAAAACCAATTAGGTAAAACATTAAAGATCTTGCGAACTGATAGGGGTGGAGAATATATGGATATGCAGTTCAAAGATCATTTAATTGAACTTGGAATTGAATCCCAATATACTGCCCCTAGCACTCCACAGCAGAATGGAGTTGCAGAAAGAAGAAATCGCACTCTCTTAGAAATGGTTAGGTCTATGCTGAGTTACTCAACTCTGTCTACGTCCTTCTGGGGATATCCTATTCAAATGGCAAACGACATTTTGAATGTTGTTCCATCTAAAGCAGTCCCTAAAACACCCGTCGAACTATGGAATGGTCGCACACCTAGTTTGCGCCATTATAGGATTTGGGGGTGCCCTGCTCATGTCTTAAGAAAGAAAGAAAGCAAACTGGAATCGCGAACTGAAGTTTGCATGTTTGTCGGAAATTCTAAAGAGACTAGGGGGGGACTATTCTATAGTCACAAGGATAACAAAGTGTTTGTCTCTACAAATGCTACTTTCCTTGAAGAGAACTATATGAAAGACAACAAACCGAAAAGTGAAATTGTATTAGAGGAAATGCTCACAGATACCGTTCCTTCAAATGTACCATCTTCTTCTACTCAAGAAGAGGAACATCCCACTCCCTCAGTTGTAGCAACTGAGAAAACTACTACTAAAGCTCCTATTCAGAAAGTCACCGCTCCTCGTCGTAGTGGGAGGGTTTCAACGAAACCATCTCGTTATGGCTTGGATGGTGAAATCAATATGGTCGCTGGTGACGGTATTGATGACGACCCATTGACATATAAATAGGCAATGGCAAGTCCGCAACGGAAGCGATGGTCAGACGGTATGGATTCAGAAATGGATTCCATGAAGAAGAACAAAGTCTGGGAATATGTAGAACCACCTGAAGATTTTCGTCCAATTGGATGTAAATGGGTCTACAAGAAGAAAAGAGGTGCTGGAGGCGAAGTCGAAACTTTCAAAGCTAGACTGGTCGCCAAGGGTTATACCCAAAGAGAAGGTGTGGACTATGAGGAAACTTTTAGTCCTGTTGCCATGCTCAAATCCATCCGAATTCTTCTCTCCATAGCTGTCGCTTTAGATTATGAAATCTGGCAAATGGATGTCAAGACAGCCTTTCTTAATGGGCTTCTTGAAGAAACCATCTATATGGAGCAACCAGAAGGTTATGTTCTTCCTGGGCAGGAGAATAAAGTTTGCAAATTAAATAGGTCCATATATGGGCTTAAGCAAGCGTCTCGCTCATGGAACAAAAGGTTTGATGATATCATCAAGACCTACGGCTTTCATCAGAATGAAGATGAACCTTGTGTTTACCAACTCAAGGAAAACCAAGTAGTAGTATTCCTGGTACTTTATGCTGATGACATTTTGATCATTGGAAACAATGTCAAGAAAATGACTCACATCAAGGAATGGCTTGACACTCAATTCGACATGAAAGACTTGGGTGAGGCAGCCTATGTTCTTGGTATTCAGATTGTCAGAAACCGGAAGAACAGATCCCTTGCTCTCTCTCAAATAGCCTACATTGACAAAGTTCTTGAGAGATTTTCCATGACCAATACCAAAGGGGCAAACATGCCCTCTAGACATGGTATCCGTCTATCTAAGGAACAGTGTCCTACTGATCCTCAAGAGATAGAAGACATGGCAAAAATTCCTTATGCTTCTGCAGTTGGGAGTCTGATGTATGCTATGCTATGCAATAGACCTGACATCTGCTATGCAGTTGGAATCGTGAGCAGGTATCAGTCAAATCCAGGAAGGGTACATTGGAACGCGGTTAAGTATATTTTGAAATACTTAAAGAGTACAAGAGATTATGTATTAGTCTACAAGGGTGGTGCTTTGAATCCCTTAGGCTATACAGACTCAGATTTCCAGGGATGTCTTAAAGACAGGAAATCTACATCTGGGATGGTGTTTACTCTTGGGGGTGGAGCAGTAGTTTGGAGAAGTGCTAAACAAACTGCGATTTCGGATTCTACCATGGAGGCAGAATACATAGTTGCGGCTGAAGCAGCTAAAGAGGTTGTTTGGCTTAGGAAGTTCTTCACCAGTCTTGGTGTAGTTCCTGGAATGGAAAGGCCTCTAGTCCTGCTTTGTGATAACACTGGAGCTATAGCCAACAGTAAGGAACCTCGGAGCCACAAGAGAAGTAAGCACATAGAAAGAAAGTATCATATTATCAGAGAATATGTGGCAAGAGGGGATGTACTGGTGGAGAAAGTGGATACGCAGGATAACTTGGCTGATCCATTCACCAAAGTCTTGGCAGTAACTTCATTCGAAAAGCACCGTCAGAATTTAGGATTAATTGAAATGTACTGATTTGTTTTATATTAGTGCAAGTGGGAGTTTGTTGGGTTTTATGCCCTATATAAAACTCTGTTTCAATGTAATCCAGATTATTCTATATCAATAAAGTAACAGAAGTAATTTTTCATTCACTTGTGTATGTTTTGGTTCACTTAATCAATTGCTTGTCTATTTGATTTATAAATTCATCCAAACCCCTTTCACATACTTGAACATGTTTATTGTGTTGTCAACACAGTGGAAAATAAACATGACTATGTGAATAAAGTATTCCTAGATTTATCAGAACACTGGGTTTCACTGATATGACAATCTACAACAGAGTTTACTTACATTTGGAGAAATGTTGTGTTCTTTCTAGAACATAGGTTAAAGTAAAGCTCAGGTTGGATGCATGGAGTAGGCATTGGAATGGACCGATATTGAACTTTGATTTAGATTTTGAAACTTACCGTAAACATCTATTCAATTCAATATCAGAAGTTGATCCTAGATCACATGATCTAAATCCTGATATGGTTAGGCTTAATTTCAAGAGTGTTATTCGTGTTCTTTGATTTGTTAGTTAAGCCTAAAACTTTAGTCTGGGCAATACATACATTTTGGGAACACGGTAGTGCGATTGAGTGGGAGCGCTAACATAAATATGGAGTCTATAGCTTCTATCTGGCGAATAGTAAGCAAAGGGTGATTTCCTTCGAGCTTAACCAAACGAGATAAATGATTGAGTACTCATTTCACTTAGTTGAAATATCATTTATACAAGGTTAAGTGTTTTAAGGATAAAATACATTGTAGGGTGTTACGGTAATCTAAGTCCCTTTACAGTGTAGATCATCCATATAGAGGATCATTGATCACATTAGGATTATAACAATGGATAACTAATAATGTGTCTATGTGGTGGAACATATAGAGCATTCTATATACTGAGAGTGCAATTCTGAGTTCTATGTGTGGATTCAACAAAGAATTAATAAGTCAGTGAATTTAAGTGGTAAATTCAAGATCTGCTTATTGGAAGCTCGGATATATAGACCCATGGTCCCCTCACTAGTTGAGATGATATTACTTGTAGGACTCATTTAATTGATTTTAATTAATCAATTAAGAATTCTCAAGATAAACTTGTCAGTTTGAGAATTTAGCACTCATTAAGGGCAAAACAGTAAATAGAGATTTTGAAGGGCATATTTATTAATTAGGAAACTTTAATTAGTTTCATTATTAATAAAAGAAATGATAATATATTATTTGATAATTATTTTTAATTATTAAATAATTAGATTTATCATTAATATGGTTGAACAGTGGAATTGGCAACATTTCACAAAAAGGGAAACTATCAAGTGTAGGAAAAGGAAAGTTGGAAAAGAGGCAAGCCTTGTTTCCACATTGCCTAGGCCGGCCCCTTTACCTTCCTTTTCCCCTTGATTTTCTCAGTTCAAAATGTCAATCATAGCCCTTGGTGGTCTTCTATAAATAGAAGGCAAAGGCTTCAGAGTTTAACACAACTATACAAGCTTTTCACAACATTATTCTGAAAGAATTTTCTCTCAGAAAATTCTCTCTGAGCCGCCACCCTCTCTCTCTCTATTCCTTCACTGTTTCGAAATGTATGAGTGCTAGAGTAGTGCCCACACACATCAAGTAATACCTCAATCATAGTGAGGAAGGCTGTGTAGATTTCAGAGACAACAAAGAAGGACTTTCGGGCTCAGATCTTGATTATACTCTGTTACAGAAAGGAATCAAGGGTTAGAGATCTGAGTGGGAGGAGACATATATTCCGCTGCAATCACTGTAAGATTTCTGATACTCTTATGTGTTTAATTTCATATCGTTTTAGAAGTTCATATTTAGGTTGTTAAATCAACATACTTGTGAGTAGATCTAAGTTCCTGGTAAAATAACTTCCAACACTTTCAACTTAGCCTCGGGCTTAAGTTGAATAAGCTCATCCTCCTTATGAGCTCGTTCAGGCCGGCAAACACCAGACTTCCTCTTCTTCCCCACCACAGACTTAGGAGTAAAGTCCTCGGGATAAAGCCCGTACCTCACAAGATTATCATCGGAGGTCAACTGGATAATATTCATGTCTTTCCCCAGCAACCGGGAAAGTTTTTGAGCTCTATCCCTAAGAGCAAGAGTGAGAGGAGGACGGTGATATGTCGAAATCTACTGAAACTGAGTTCGGGTAATGCTCGGATCCTTCACCATGAAGTACTCATCAATAAAACGCCTTATTTTGCTAATGGCCTTGTCATCCGTGCCGGTTAACCACTTGAAGCCTTACTGAGAGAAATAGAAGTACCCCGACCTACCTTGTTTGGGGGTGGACTTCAGATCAAAGAACCAGGCAACCTCGTGGGGAGAAGGAATACCCCATCCTTGGGAAGCGTAGAGGACGAAGAGGGCGGACAAATACTTAATGCCCTTAGGAGTAGGAATGGCAAATTGGGGTTTTTTCGCGGATCGGATCGGGGCCCCGACCTGATGGGGTAGTCCCGCCCCGGTAGAATCGAATCGATATTCGGGTCTTTGCCCCGCCCCGCCCCGCCCCGGTTAGTTTTTTTTCGGGTCGGGGATGACCCGATCCGGTAATGCAATAACTTAAAAAAAATAAAAAAATCAAATTCCTAACCCTAAATCCCTAAATTAAAAATTCGAAGACTGAATAACAGTTCTCCCATCCACCACCATTGATTATCTCTATGCACCTCTCACCTTCCCTCGCCAATTGTCACACCCAGCTCTGGCCTCACTCTCTATTTTTGTCGACGACTGCAGGTATGAATCTCCACCAGTTATTTTTTTTTATTTGGTTTTGATTTCAACATCTGGGTATTATTGGGTCACGTTCTGTAATTGCCCGTGCCTAGCTAGCTTTTCATTATCAAATGTTTTGAGGGTATTGTCAAATAGTAAACATTCCTTCACTCTTTCATCTTTCTATCTTTAATTATCTCTAACGTTTTTCCTTTTCTTTTCAAAGAATATGGTAACATACACACATTTAGGATAAATTATAAATATTTGTCGTTCAGGTATATATAACACTTACTCCAGTTTTGAGTCTTGACTAGGATGATGCTATCAGATCATTTATATTTTTATGTTGCATTATGTGTTTTTTTTACTACCTAAATCAAGTTTTCATTAGCCATGCATATAGATTCCTAACCTTCTAAGCACATTTATATATTAATAAATATATGAGATGAGTGGGATGGGGTGGCAACTGGTATATTTTTTTTTAACATATTTAGGATGTATTCATTTGAGAGGTTGATGGGTAGTGTTTGGTTACTGAGAAAAGCTAGATGTAGCTTTAGTTTAATGCTTCAGTTGCATTCTAATGTGATTTATTAGTGCTCAGAAAAATTGATATATTGTAATTTATTTGTTTAATATTGCAGGAATCTTCATCTGCTGAAGCTGTGAAATCAAAAGAAATTTCTCAATTGTTAAGGGGGCAGTTGGTGCAACAGGAACCATTGTACTAGTTTGTTCTCCTTTTACAATTTGTAGTACCACCTGCTTAAGGTACTTTTACTATGATATAACATTCTTTCTCATAATTTAATAGAAGAGTTTGAATATCCTATATATTCATCCATAGAGAAGTAGGTTTTGAGATTTTGTGTGTTGCGGTGATAATTGAAGGTTGATAACTTGCCTATTTTAGTGAAGTAGGATCTGTGAAATTTATGTGCTGCGGTGATACAAGGATGAAAACTTCTGTATTATCTGATTGTTTGTGATTGAAATTGACAGATGGTTAGGTTAATAAAATAGGAAATGTTGTCCGATTTTTTTAAAAGTATATTTACCATATTTTTTAAGTAGTTGTGTGCATTGATAGACATGAGAATATGATGTTATTGTAGATTGATTAAAGAATAATGTCTGGTCAAATCGGTTCTAATTCTGAGGATGATGTTGATTTTGTGCCATCAACTAATGTTGAAGAAATACAATCTGTTAGTAATACATTAGATGAAAATCAGAATACAGGGAGAAAAAGAACTTCTCGTGCATGGGATCATTTTACTCGACAAGAAATTGATGGTAAAATTAAAGCGGTTTGTAATCACTGCGGGCGTAAGTTGGTGGGAGGAAGTACTGCGGGGACTACGCATTTAAATACTCACGTGAAGAGGTGTCCAGTTACAAAGGCCCAACTTGCCGCTAATCCAACTACAAGTCCTTCAGTTCCTTTCAATTTTGATCCTGATGTAGCAAGGATCAAATTGGCTCAAATGATCGTTAAGCATGAGTATCCATTGTCCATGGTTGAGCATAGCGGGTTCATCGAATATTCAAGTACTCTGTGTCCTACATTTCAAATGGTGTCAAGGAATACGGTTAGATCTGACATCATGAAAATGTATAAAGCTGAGAAAGAAAAATGTAGGCAAAGTTTGGAAAAAAGTAGGAGTAGAATAGCCATAACCAGTGACATGTGGACTGCTAATCATCAGAAGAGGGGATATATGGCTGTAACAGCTCATTTTATTGATTATTATTGGAACTTGCACAATCAGATTCTGAGTTTTAAGTATGTTCCATGCCCTCACGATGCTCCAGCACTACTTGAGGCACTAAGATCTTGTCTTAATGAATGGAAAATAGAAGACAAGATCAGTACAATGACTCTCGATAATTGTAGTGCAAATGATGCTATGATTGACCTTTTAAAAGGACAATTTGAGCCTGACAGTTTTATTTTGAAGGGAAAGTTGCTACATGTGCGTTGTTGTGCACATATTTTAAATCTAATTGTCAAGGATGGCTTATCTGTCATTGGTGATAGTGTTGACAAAATTCGAGAGAGTGTTGCTTATTGGTCGGGCACACCAAAAAGACATGAAAAATTTGAGGACACTGCTCGTCAACTTGGAGTACCATACACCAAAAAAATATCACTTGATTGTGTAACAAGGTGGGATTCCACTTTTCTAATGCTTAGCACAGCTTTATCGTACAAGACAGTATTTGAACGTGCTAGGTTACGTTAGTTGAGATTGATGTGTGCCCCTTCGGAAATTGATTGGCAAAATGCTCAACAATTATGTGATAAATTAGAGGTGTTTCATGAAGTGACAGAATTATTCTCTGGAACAAAGTACCCTACCGCCAATATTTTTTCCCTAAAATTTGTGAAATTAAGACAAACATTGACTCATGGATGTCATCAGATGTGCCTTTTATTAAGGACATGGCAACTCAAATGATGTCTAAGTTTCAAAAATATTGGAAAGAGATTCATGGGCTTATGTGTGTGGCGGTTGTTTTAGACCCGAGATACAAGTTCATATTGCTCGAATACTATTTCCCTGTAATCTATGGAGATGAGCAATCTGTAACTCAAATTGCAAATATTCGTGAGCTGTGTTGCGAGTTACTGGAGGAGTATGGGTCTAAGTTTCCTGATTTGAGAGAGAGAAGGGTTCAGGTAGATAATGTATCATCTTCTTCGACATGGCGAATGGATGCTCTTTCTAACTTTCACAGATATGTTAGAGCTTCCTATCGAGTAGAAAATATAAAGTCTGAACTAGATTTATATTTGGAGGAGAACTTGGTACCTAGGACTGAAAAGTCATTTGATATATGTAATTATTGGAAGGTGACGGGCCTCAAATACCCTTTGTTGAGTATGATTGCTAAGGATGTGTTTGCTGTGCCTGTTAGCACTGTTGCATCAGAATCTACATTCAGTACTGGTGGTAGACACGTGAGTCCTCATCGATCGAGACTTCATCCTTCTACATTAGAAGCATTAGTATGCACACAGAATTGGTTGATGACTGACAAAAAAGGTAAATATCATTAAATAAATAATTATATATATTTGAGTATATGTTTCATAATTAGTATTGATTTTGTTTTTTTTTTTACAGTAACAATAAATGATGAAGATGTTGATGTTGATCCAACAATGGTAACTAGTTTAGTTTTCGTAATTTATCAAAAAAATTATCAATTTTTATTATTAATATTTTTTTGTTGTTTTTTTTTTCAGGAGCCTTACGTTGTTGATCTTGATGATTAGAATATATGTTGTTTTATTGTTAGTTTTTATTATTAATGTACTTTGTTATTACTAATATGAATGTAATTGATATTTCAACTCAACTCAAATTATAATTAGGAAATTTATTTAGAACTTTATTTTTTGGGTATTGTTTAATTTTAATATGAACATCTTTAGAAATTTATTTTTAAGCATGTCTTTATGAATCCAAGAGATGTTTCTCATAAACAAGAAAACTAACACATTTTATTAAAATCTTCTACCACATTTTTATTTGTTTGTTTTGTTTGAAAAGTAATATATAAATATAATATTATATATGTGACATATGTGTGAGATGATGAACCTATGTCACATATTTCAATCTCAACTTTTGAATATTACCATTTAAAAATAAAAACATGGTTTGACCCAATAATTAAAGACAAATTAACAAAATATATGCTATACCCTATAGTGAATTTTGTTGCATGCAATGCATTACTAAATATCTATATAACGCTAATATATTCTTTTTTTTCCATCGATTTACATGGTGAAAAGTAATTTTTGGATTTACAGTTAGTAAAAAAAGTTTATTCAGAAATATAAAAAAAAAATAAGAGAATATATATTTTTATTAAAAAAAACTCCTAATGTTAAATTTGATAAATTTTAAAATAATTATAAAATATAATTAAATACTTTAATTGATTCAATAAAACTTCTTATCAAATTTTAGGAAAATATTTTTCTCTTAACTTATAAAGTCTCTTATAAAATAAAATTTGAAGAAGTAAATTTGCAAAAAAAAAAAAAAAAAAAAAAAGTCGGGTCAAACCCGACCCAGTTGGGTCGGGTCGGGTCAGACCCAATTAAATTTTTAAGGTAATCGGGGCGGGGCGGGGCGAGGCAATAGCTTGTCGGGGCGGGGCGGGTCAGAAGCGGGGCGGGGCAGACCCGCCCCATTTGCCATTCCTACTTAGGAGTGATTTGGGTCGGACAGAGACCAAAGAAGTCTGCCACATCCTTGAAGTACTTGTGCAAGGGCATCAGCGCACCTTGCTGGCCATGAGCCCCCGAACAGGCGCACATCCCCTTGTCAGGGTTTGTGGCACGATTTGTGTGGGCGGGAATGTAGCAGTCCAGCTCGCCCAGGTACCCGTCCTGGTCAAGAGTTCAAAGGCGCGCCTCCGTAATCTTGGACGGAGGACTTACCCAGCTGGCGCCCAAGGCACCCTGTCTCCTATGAGGAACCGCCGCAGCAAGCTCCTCACTAACGTAGTCAACGCCCTCGACCAGGACGTCTCCGTCAGCATCAATTGGCAGCCCAGCCTCATGGTACTCCCCGAAATTTGGGGGTTCAATCTCTTCCTTTCCCTCCGCCTCGGAAGGATTGCCGGGACGCACATCGTCCAGCTCCTCAACCTCCTGGACCTCAGCGTCCCCCTCACGATCCTCCTCCATCGGGACGGGCGAATCCTGTTCGGCACTGGGCAGAGTGGCAAGCCGAGCCACTTGAGGATCGATAGCATCAACCAGACGCGTGGTTTTCTTTGTACAAGCCATCATCCTATGGCTGGGTACAAGGGCAGAAGAATATTCTTCACTGGAAGGAGGACTAGAACGAAGACGAGGGTGATCTTTAGGCAGAAGTTGAAGCAAATCCTGGTCGATCTGATGTCCGAGTTCCCAAGACTCACCTGAGTTCATCTACAAAAAACAACACACGAGATGAGTGTTGGACGGAATATCAAATGATAAACAGAAAATATGCTGACCAAGAGTACTCAACAGATTAAAGGACAACTATGTCCAAAGAAAAGTAAGAACTTAAGAAGTCAAAAAAATTTTCTTGAGTTAGGGCAAAAAAGTTCATGAAGCTTAGAATAAGCAAGATGAAAGGCGGACACAATGCAGTTCAGAGACAAGCTCTATGGCTGTAAACCCACATGAAGACGTGATAAAGAAGAATTGCAGAAGTTTCTAACCCTAGGGTTTCCTAAGCATTTTTCTACAACACAGTAAAAGTTGCATTCGAAATGTAAACATGCAAAGAGAAGCATAAAGGAAATCAGAAACTTACTCAAAGATTCGAGTGTCTGGGTTCGAGCAACGTCAATCCAACCAGTAGTTGTATGAAGGCACTTCGGCGACTTTGAAGCCAGAAAATTTTCTTTTCGCTCTGGACCTAACTTAGCAGAGAAGGGTTATGAAATGAGTTTATGTGGCAATGCTGTGGGTATATATAGGCATGTCTCGAAAAGGTGTAATTGTCTCAAAGAAACCTTAGACGCCTCAGCTTCCCGCCTAAAAAACGAATATGGGAAATCAAAAGTAATTGAGTGCAACCGTCAGCCGTGCAGAGAGAAAATTGAATTTTGAAATATTAATTGTCAGAGCATTTATTAGCTAAAAACTGAAGGGACACCCAGTCAGCTTCACATCGAGTCTCGAACGGTCACGCTCGACACGTATCCCCATCCAAAGGTAGAACCAGCTCGGAAGAAGTCTACACACAACCTCAGAGGTCCCGTACAGACTTGGTGGGCAAATGTTATCCCAAATTTTTCACTCTGACGTGGCATCACGAGAATGGTGACATGTGGAGTCCACTTGGAGCATCTGCTCGGGAAGATAGGCCGAGTAGGATTCCTCGCTGGCACATCTTAAGTAAGATATTCAGCGATCTGTGCAGAGCACTCAACACTTAGCGAATTTAGCTTTCGCATCATGAGTCATCAGCTCAATCCCTATAACTCAGGGATCAACTTACGTGGATACGGCATACACATGATCCCACTATCAGTGTACTCAGTGTCAATCCCACGATCCTTGCATTCAGCATTGATCACACGATCTTTCTGTTTATGCGCATTGTAACAAGAGAGGAAACTCTTCCTCCTCAAGTTTCCCAGTCCTATAAATAGTGATACATGTTCACTGGGCAAGGGGACCGAGAGATTCAAAGTCGATACGCAGCTAAGCTAAGACTATATTATTATCTAAGAATTATATATTCAGAGATTCTGTTGTAAGAGCTATAAGAAAATGAATCTTCTTCCTTGTTCTTAAGTCAATACAAATAACGATGATTAGGGTATTACCGAACTGCTCAGGGCTCAACCTCTATAAAATTCATGTGTTTTATTATTTCTTTATTATATATATATCGTTACGACACATCGTTTATCACTTATAAAATAGACTCATTGTCGTTGGCTAAAAGCGAAGTCAAAAGGTATATACCAACCAACCACTACAACAAATACTGCAAAAACCAGATGCTTTTGGACTGTTACTCAAGTGGGCGGTAGAGTTGTGTCAGTACGAAATCACTTTCCAACCCCGAACAACAATCAAAGGCCAAGTCTTGGCCAACTTTGTCGTAGAATGCACAGGCAAAAAAGAAAGCTGTTGGGTTTTATGCCCTAAATAAAACTCATTTCAATATAATCAGATTTACTTATTAATATAGATCAGAAATAACATTTAATGTTGCATGGTTCACATGATTTATTTCATGATTATATGTAAATAATGTATGAATTCATCTGAAACCCTTTTCACATACTTGATATTGTTTATTGTGTTGTCAACACTTTGGAAAGTAAACATGACTATGTGAATAAAGTTTCCTAGATTTATCAAACATAGGGTTTTACTGATATGATAATCTACAACAGAGTTTACTTGCATTTGGAGAAATGCTATGTTCTTTCCAGAGCATTGGTTAAAGTAAAGCTCAGGTTGGATGCATGGAGTATGCATCGGAAGAGACCGATATTGAACTTTGACTTAGATTTATTAAACTTACAGTAATATCTATTCAAGTCAATATCGCCTAGTTGATCCTAGATCAAATGATCTTAATCCTGTTAGGATTAGGCTTAATCTCAAGAGGCTATTCGTGTTCTTTGATTTGTTAGTTAAGCTTACTTTTGGGTCAGGGTGATACGTACATTTTGGGAACACGGTAGTGCAATTGAGTGGGAGCGCTAACATAAACATGGAATCTATAGCTTCTATCTAGCAAATAGTAAGTAAAGAATGATCTCCTTCGAGCTTGACCAAACGAAAATAAATGGTGGAGTACTCATTTCACATAAGCTGAAATATCATTTATACGGGGTTAAGTATTTTAAGGATAAAATACATTGTAGGGTGTAACGGTAATCTAATCCCTTTATAGTGTAGATCATTCATATAGAGGATCATTGATCAAATTAGGATTATAACAATGGATAACTAATGATGTGTCTATATGGTGGAATATATAGAGCATTCTATATACTGAGAGTGCAATTCTAAGTTATATGCGTGGATTCAACGAAGAATTAATAAGTCCGTGAATTTAGGTTATAAATTCTTGATCTCCTTATTGGTAGCTCGGTTATATAGACCCATGGTCCCCCCACTAGTTGAGATAATATTTCTTCTAAGACTCATTTAATTGGTTTTGATTAATCAATTATAATTCTCAATTTAGACTATGTCTATTTGTGAATTTTGCACTATGTAAGGGCGAAATTGTAAAGAAAGAGTTTTAGGGGCATATTTGTTAATTATGATACTTTGTATGGTTCAATTAATAAATATGATAAATGACAATATTATTTAATAATTATTTATAGTTATTAAATAGTTAGAATTGGCATTTAAATGGTTGAATTTGAAAATTTGCGATTTTGAGAAAATGAGATGCAGAAATGATAAAACTTCAAAATTGTAAAAAGTGAGGCCCAAATCCACATTGTATAGGGCAGGCCACTTTTATAGGATTTATCTTCTGATATTTTCATTATTTTAATGCCAAATAATTCAAACCTAACCCTAGTGGAATGCTATAATTAGATAGTGAAGGCTTCAGGAAATTTACACTTAACTTTCTGATTTCCTTCAGAGAAAAACCTGAGCCTTCTCTCTCTATACCTAGCCGCCACCTTCTTCTCTTTCTTCTTCCTTGAAATTTCGAAATCTCTTAGTGATTAGAGTAGTGCCCACACACAGCAAGTGATACCTCAATCATAGTGAGGAAGATCGTGAAGAAAGACATTCAACAAGAAGGAGTTTCAGCACTAAAGTAGGAGAGAAAGAGATCCGGGTTCAGATATTGGTAATTGTAAAGCCTGCTTAGTTAATTTGGAAATTAGCAGTTGTTTATGATTAATTATGAAATTATTTATAGCTATTTAAATAATTTATTACTGTTATTTATGGAATTCAGAAATGCATGGTTATGTTATTCAGTAGTTTTCATATTTTGCATTTCCGGTGCCTGGTATTTTGGAACTCGGCGTTTGGCTCAGTAGAAATCACAACTTAGCATGTTATTAGTTTGGGACGGGTTTTTTGACATTGGGAATGTCGGGAATGGCCGGGAATTTAGAATTTCCCAAAAATACCCCTTTAGTGATTTTTATGTGATTTTAGTATGGAGGGGCAAAATGGTCTTTTTGCCCCAATGAATTTTTGTCTTTTAGTGGATTGATTCTTTGAATTTAATTGTTTATTTTATTATATTATTGGCTGAAATGAAATATTAAGTGGCTTTTGATTCATTTATTCATTTCCTCATTTTTGCAAAATTACACTTAGAAGAAAAAGTTAGAAATTTTCAAACTCCCTCTCTCCCTTTTCCTCTCTCTCTCTCGGCTGTGCATGTGGGTGCTTGGAGCTGGGTTTTGCTCTAATTTTTCAAGTGAATTCTCATCCAAATCTAAGCATTTTCCAAGCTAGGTTAGCTTCTCTTGATTTCTTCTTTAAAATTATGAAAAAAAAATGATGAAATATTGAGTGAAATGCATGCTTTTTGATGATGTTGCTGCTGCTGGTTATTGTTGTTGTTTTTATGACTAAAATGTTGAATTAATTATGTTTAATTAAGTTGAATTGCATGCTTGAGTTTCTTGTTCTAGTTGGTTAGATTTTTATGTGAAAAAGTTATGATTTTTGAAAGAAATGGGGTGATTTGTTGCTGTATGGTTGCTTGATGTTTTTAGTTGTTTGCAGAGGCTTAATTATGTTGGTTTAAGTATATTCTAGCTAGTTTGAATGCATGATAGAGGGATTTGCTCAAGTTTGAGTTTAGAACTCAAAGCTTGAGCTTTAATGGCAAATTTTGTATCTGTGGTTTCTGGGTAGGTTTGATGCTTTGGTTATGTTCTTTGGGGTATCTAGAGCAGGTCTGGAAAGTTTGAATCAATTTGGGGTTGAATTGGTTGAGATATGAATTTTTGAAGTTCTGTCTGCGAAGAACCGGAATTCCGGTTGTGCATCCGGAATTCCGGATGGGCTTCGAAAATTCCCAGAACCGGAATTCCGGTTGGGCAACCGGTCTGCCGGTTGGGGAATTTTCTGAACCCGTGTTTTTCCTCGTTTTTATGTTTTAAGGGGTATTGCCATGCTTTTTATCGATAGGGAAACTTTTAGTTCCTAGTTTAAGTCCCCGGGAAGTGATTTAGCGTGTCACTTATAGCGTTGTGATTTTTATGGTTTAGGAGCCAGTAATCCGCCGCTCAGCTAAAGTTCCAGTCAGGTTGACCGGCACACCTGAATTCGGAATCCAGGTAAGATTAGTATAACAGTATGCATATGTAGATTACATGTTTAGCGTGCATGTAGGAAGCCTGTTAGATTACATTAGTTATGTATATTGGCTTCGAACCATCCAACCCTGTCACGTCGGTACAGGCTGGAGTATGACCAGCAGCCGGAGTATGACCGGTTCGATCGATTAGGCTGACATTTGGTTGGTGGTTCCATGCTATTGACCTATCCCGTCGGTACATGCTGGAGTATGACCAGCAGCCGGAGTATGACCGGTTCGACCGATCAGGAGGATACTTGTCAATAGTACCGTCCCTGTGAACGTTCAAAACACAGTACCATGTTGGACATGGCAGTAGTGGCTCAGTACCGTGTTGGACACGGCAGTAGCGGGACTCAGTATCGTGTTGGACACAGCAGTTAGAATTATGTATGAGTATTATTATGCTTTTCTTACTGAGTCTATCGACTCACAGTTTACGTTTATGTGTAGGTAAAGGCAAGGCTAAAGCTGATGGACCGTGAGCGAGCTTGTGAAGATTGTACATGTCGGGGCGGTTAGGCCTGGAGCGTACGATCATCGGGACAGCGAGGCTGATTTTTGTAACTGGTCGTTAGACGACCTTTATTTTGTGTATCAGTTAAACAGTTAAATCTTTTGTAAATAATTTTATAATCGGGATCCCGAGTCTTTTGTAATATTGTTTTATAAGTTTAATTAAAAAGCAAAATTTTAATTAATCACGTTTTTCCATAAACCTCGTTGATTAGCAACGAGCTGCACAGTACGTTTAAAAATCACGTAATACGCCTATGGTAGTTAGGGTGTTACAGTAATGCTCTGCTACAGAAAGGAATCAAGGGCTAGATATCTGAACGGAAGGAGTCATTATATTCTGTTGCACCCAATGTAAGGTTTCTCATACTTTATATGTGTTTATTTCATAATCGTTTTAGAAGTTCATATTTAGTGTGTTAATCAACATACTTGTGAGTAGATCTAAGATCCTGATAAAATAATTTCCAACAACTGGCCTCAGAGCCATGGTAATTTATTTTTTTGCAAGAAATTTGGACTTAAAACGATTTGTTTGTGTTTTGGATGGTATCATGTTGTTTTGAGTGTTGTTTGATGATTGATTGATGTTTGTGAATTTTCGTGAAAAATAATTAAATATCTATTTCTGGAGTTATTTTTATTGGATAGTATGGAAAATATTAAGCAAGTTACTTTTTTACAGAACTCAATTTCGATTTGATTTGAATTAGATATGATTTTTTGAAGTTTCGAAAAATATCGGGATGGTGTCACTGCCCGACGCACGCGCATGAGGGGCTTCCCTCGGACAGCACGCGCGCGGACACGAATCCGTGTTTGAAATCCAGCTTCCGCACGCGGAAATCCTAATGGACACCCCCCTGCGCTGAGAAACTCCGGCTGAGCACTCCCCTTGCGCGCGCGGACAAGTATGCACATCATACTGTCCGTACAGCTCGCATTTTTTTCGTTTTCTTCAATTTTTCATGCTATTTCATGGATTTAAGTTCTGATTTTTTGTGTAGTTTTGTATTTAGACATTTACTATTCCTAATTCAATTCTAAATATCATAATTAAATTAATTAATTTTTTTTAAAATTAATTCATGATATTAGTGTAATTTGAATTTGAAAATAGTAAATATCTATCTTTTTTGCTTAATTATCTATCTTATTTTTAAATTTTATTATATATTATCTTATTTTTAAATTAAAGGTCAGATTTTAAATTTTAAATTAAATATTTCTTTTTCATGACACTTAATTAAATAGAAAATTATTTTTTCTTGAAATTTATTTTTTCAACTTAAATTTAAATAATTTTCAACATATAAAAATGAAAGTAACACTTTTGTAACACTTTTGGTAACACTTTTGTTTTTTAATTTTTTAATCACAAAATGAAAGTAAAATTTTTATTTTTAACAAATTTATTTTTAAAAAACAAAAATACGTTCTGTAACTACTTTTGTTTTTCAATTTTAAAAACAGAAAACAAAAGTGTGTTTTGTAAAGTTTATTTTTATTTTTATTTTTTGATTTTATTTAAGTCGGGTCAAGATCCGGGATTGGATTTGGGTTCAGGTCAGAAGCTGGGTTCAGCGCCAAGGCCGTGAGGAGGGGATTTTGGTCCGGGTCTGGTTGTAATTCAAAAGATTGATTAAGAAAAAAAATGTTTAAAAAAATATTGAAAGTGATTTTTTTTTGTTTTTAAAATTTTGATTTTTAATTATAAAATTGAAAAGTAAAAACAGTTTGATAGAACATGTTTTTTAAAAATATTTTCACTTTTTCACTTTTAAAAACAGAAAACTGATTAAAAAAGTGTTACCAAACGCCACCATATATTTTTTCTTTATTTTATTAATCAATTTTCGAAATTGCATTTCATAATGCAAGATGATTTTGAATTTATCTTGAAAAATAGATTAAGTTGTAAATTAATTATTTATTTTAATTAATTCTTGGACCAACTTAAATCAATGATTTTTTTATTTATTGATTAATTTAAAATAAATGAGTTAAAGTATATTATTAGAAATTGAATTCATTAGTCAAAGGAAAATCTAGATAGGTGATATTTTTGCTTGAAGTATTTTTCCAAGTAATTATTATTTAAGTATTTCGAAAATATAAACTTTTTATACTTTCTTTTTCAAAATACAATAAATATTTTCTCATGAAAATTTATTTTGAGTTGAAAATTAATTTAAATTAATACAACTTAAATAATTTCTTAATATTTATATATCAAAATTACTACTGAGATGGAAATAATTCAATTTATTTCAATCACCATGTAAATATAATTTTATAAATATTAAATTAAATTCTAATTTATAATTTTAATTCTAAATTCGATATTTAATGAATATATTTTATTATAAATGATAATGAAAATACATTTAAAAGAATGAGCTTTATTATTAAGATATTCGATCTCCATAGTTTGTTTTACATAGCGTTTGTTTTAGTGAGTAATCATGCCTAATGGAGGAACGTTCATTAGCAATTTCGCACCGTTTAATGTCGAAAGATAAGTAGTTTGTAAGTGTCTTATATGGTATGGATCATTCTATTGGTGGCGACCATCTTTGACTTGCAAAATATGAAACAATGGTAGAAGCTCATAAGATAGAATAGCCTTGACTCTCGCCTAAATGGGACAACGCTGGATTCCAATCTTGATCGAATAAAAGGTTGCTAGAATGTTTAACATTTTAGATGAGCTGACAACTCTATTCAGTGGATGGTAGCTTTGACTCTCGCCTATACGGGGCACTGATATCAGTTTGTTGAAAACCTTGGAAATTATTTAGGATTGTATGTTTTAGTATTTTCACTTGTCATTCCTACTTGCTATATGTTTAATAATTTCTGAATTGTGTATGAATTTATATTGAACTATGTTATTTTCTGTTATTAAGTTGTAGTTTAATTTCGAGTCTTCATTGTTGGTCTAACTTGGTTTGTTTATCTAATGAGATAAATCCCTAATGGATTTTCACCATTAGACATACATAATAGTGTTAGATCTCGAAAAATAAATATTGTATATGCAACATCTAGCTGTTCATCAATTGATGACACCTTAGACTAGTATTTGTACAATATGAAACAAGAAGATTGTCTAAATAAGATTACTTTGACTCTCGCTAATCGAAGCATCGTTGGATTCTTATTTATAAATGAAATTATCCTAATTCCTCTTAGCTTATTCATTTCAAATTAGCTACATAACATATCATTGGATGAATGGTCTATAAATCATGTAGTGTCATTGTATTTTTTTCTCTTCAGAAATTAAATGACACATATGATTATAATCTCGAAATTCTATTCCAAAATGATATAAATCCTCAATCTTAGAAATCTCCTACTTGTATAGGCAAATCTGACTTAGAGTTTAAATTAGTAGTGGTGGTCCAAAAGAATTACTCATTATATTTGGTATAAATTTAAGTCTTTGACTTTAATTTTAGATTCCAAACAGAAATTTTCTTATATTTCTAATTCCTTAATACAATACAGTTACACTTTCACAAGTGTTTAATAACCATTTTCTATCATTGGTTTCAAACTGTATGGAATATGAGTTTAATACTCTGTGACCAGGATCCACTTGCACTATTCTATGAATTCATTGAAGTAACTAAACCTAAGTCATCAAAAACAAACAACCATTTTTTTTATTAATCTATGGCATTTGTATCTTGTTCATAGCGGTTTTGACAAGATCCATCTCTGCAAAGAGTTAATATGCCTGTATCCACTGAAAGTTGTTAATCTCATTCGTAGATGGATGTACATTGAGGGGTGGATATGAGTTTTTTGTTGTATTCTTAAAACGATCACTCTAGATTTTACCTTATGCAAAGAAATTTGAAATGTTTGAAAAATTTCTGATTTCTAGCAATGGTGAAACACCATTAAGGTAAGTGGTTAAAGATCTTGCGAATTGATAGGGGTGGAGAAATAGTTAGTAGATATGCAGTTCAAAGATCATTAAATTGATTTTTGAATTATATCCAAACTTACCTCCGCAGAAATTTCGATTTGTATATTGATGATTAGTTATTAGTCGTTGCCTAAGTCTTTCTATGGTAATACAATTTTAGAATGATGTAATGGTTGTATACTTAATGTAAATCATTACTAAATTCATGGATGACCTAATCAAAATCTTAAGAAAAGCTAGAAGTGTTAACCATAGTTTGCATGTTTGTTAGCTATTCTAAGTGATTAGGGGTGGACCATCCCGTAGTCAATAGATAAGAAAGTGTTTGCTTAAACAAATACTACTTTTCTAAGATAATGACTAAGTCTGAAAATAAAGTAGAAAATAAAGGAGATATTTTTCTTGATTCCAAAAGTGTTCTGTCATCTTATTTGACATATGATGATCCCACTGGCTCTGTTGTTTTGACACAACCGAAAAGGTCAATACCATTTAGGTTTCTTAGTCGTAATTCACGGTACCTTGTCATAGTGGGAGAGTTTCTAGGAACTCACCTTCTTATGACTTGGAAGACACTAGTGATTAAAATCCATTGTGAGTTTAAACAAGTAATGGATTGTCAAGATAAGAAACTAAGAAGAAAAGCCAATAGAACTATGGTTTAATCCATTCACATGGAGTAATCTAAAGTTTTCTATTACAAGGACATAAAAGAAAATTTTCATTTATAAGTCTATTCAATGGACTTAACAAAACTTCATGTTCCTAGTATTATAGGTTTGAGTTTATCGAAACCTATTGCTTATGGTATACCTGGTAATTACTTACTCTAATGCAAGCAACTTACTTTAGTAAGATGCTGAAGCTTTTTCTTTCTAATGGCAATCTATAGAAGCTTCACAACTTCTTAGACATAGATTTTATTTATCTAAGGAAAAGTCTCAACTATTCCAGAAAAGATAAAGCCATCAACAGTGAGAGGTCTTAGATATGCTTTTGTATGCCTTAGACCAGACACCTGCTGTTGAGTGGGAGTAATGAGTAGGTATTAGATTAATCCAGGAGAAGAACATTGGAAGACAATCAAGTAAATCTTAAGATTAAGAAGAGGAACTATATGTTAGTCAATAAGAGTGTATTTAAAACTCTTAAACTACACCACATCAGATTTCAAGACTTGCCTTTGTGCTAGAAAATCTTTCTGATAAGATGGTTCACATGATTTATTTCATGATTATATGTACATAATGTATGAATTCATCTGAAACTCTTTTCACATACTTGATCCTGTTTATTGTGTTGTCAACACTTTGGAAAGTAAACGTGACTATGTAAATAAAGTTTCCTAGATTTATCAGACACAGGGTTTTACTAATATGATAATCTACAACAGAGTTTACTTACATTTGGAGAAATGCTATGTTCTTTCCAGAGCATTGGTTAAAGTAAAGCTCAGGTTGGATGCATGGAGTATGCATCGGAAGGGACCGATATTGAACTTTGACTTAGATTTATTAAACTTATCGTAATATCTATTCAAGTCAATATCGCCTAGTTGATCCTAGATCAAATGATCTTAATCCTGTTATGATTAGGCTCAATCTCAAGAGGCTATTGGTGTTCTTTGATTTGTTAGTTAAGCCTACTTTTGGGTCAGGGTGATACGTACATTTTGGGAACACGGTAGTGCAATTGAGTGGGAGTGCTAACATAAACATGGAATCTATAACTTCTATCTAGCGAATAGTAAGTAAAGGATGATCTCCTTCGAGCTTGAGCAAACGAAAATAAATGGTGCAGTACTCATTTCACATAAGCTGAAATATCATTTATACGGGGTTAAGTGTTTTAAGGATAAAATACATTGTAGGGTGTAACGATAATCTAATCCCTTTACAGTGTAGATCATTGATATAGAGGATCATTGATCAAATTAGGATTATAACAATGGATAACTAATGATGTGTCTATATGGTGGAACATATAGAGCATTCTATATACTGAGAGTGCAATTCTAAGTTCTATGCGTGGATTCAACGAAGAATTAATAAGTCAGTGAATTTAGGTTATAAATTATTGATCTGCTTATTGGAAGCTCGGTTATATAGACCCATGGTCCCCCCACTAGTTGAGATAATATTGCTTGTAAGACTCATGTAATTTGTTTTGATTAATCAATTATAATTCTCAATTTAGACTATGTCTATTTGTGAATTTTTCAGTAAGTAAGGGCGAAATTGTAAAGAAAGAGTTTTTGGGGCATATTTGTTAATTATGATACTCTCTATGGTTCAACTAACAAATATGATAAATGACAATATTATTTAATAATTATTTATAGTTATTAAATAGTTAGAATTGGCATTTAAATGGTTGAATTTGAAAATTGGCGTTTTTGAGAAAATGAGATGCAGAAATGATAAAACTGCAAAATTGCAAAAAGTGAGGCCCAAATCCACATTGTATAGGGCCGGCCACTTTTATGGGATTTATCTTCTGATATTTTCATTATTTTAATGCCAAATAATTCAAACCTAACCCTAGTGGAATGCTATAAATAGATAGTGAAGGTTTCAGGAAATTTACACTTAACTTTCTTATTTCCTTCAGAGAAAAACCCGAGCCTTCTCTCTCTACTAGCCGCCACCTTCTTCTCTCTCTCTATACCTAGCCGCCACCTTCTTCTCTTTCTTCTTCCTTGAAATTTCGAAATCTCTTAGTGATTAGAGTAGTGCCCACACACAGCAAGTGATACCTCAATCATAGTGAGGAAGATCTAGAAGAAAGACATTCAACAAGAAGGAGTTTCAGCACTAAAGAAGGAGAGAAAGAGATCCAGGTTCAGATATTGACAATGCTCTGCTACAGAAAGGAATCAAGGGCTAGATATCTGAACGGAAGGAGTCATTATATTCCGCTGCACCCAATGTAAGGTTTCTCATACTTTATATGTGTTTATTTCATAATCGTTTTAGAAGTTCATATTTAGGGTGTTAATCAACATACTTGTGAGTAGATCTAAGATCCTGGTAAAATAATTTCCAACAAAAGCATACCAGAAAGCAACCCCGAGCCAGCACCTCAGCCAAATAACAATGAAGACAAACTGACCTGGAAACTACATGTGGATGGGTCGGCTACAGATAACCTATCTGGTCCAGGAATTGCCCTCATCACGCCTGGGGTTCAACACCTACACGCTGCGGTCAAGTTCGCATTCAAAGCATCTAACCACGAAGTCGAGTACGAAGCTCTAATCGCTGGACTAAAACTAGCCCGGGAGATGAAGGTCAAACACATTGAAATCTGCAGTGATTCACAACTGGTGGTAAATCATGTATCCGGAGAATACGAGGCTCGGGGAGGAAAGATGATAGCATATCTAAGCAAAAGACACGACCTGCTCGCACAATTCAAAATCTACGGTCTCAGACAAATTCCAAGAGAAGAAAATACAACTACAGATGCGTTAGCTCGATTGGCAAGCAGCAATGTAAGTGACAAGGTGAACTTGGTTCCTATCCAGTTCCTCGAAGAGCCTAGCATCACTGGCACTGAAGAAATCGAAATAATTGATACATCTCCAAACTAGATGGCGCCAATAGCAGCCTACCTCAACTCTGGGGAACTCCCAGATAACCAAAATGAAGCTCAGAAAATGAGAAGGAAGGCAACACGGTATATCTGTTGGAAATATTTTACCAGGATCTAGATTTACTAACAAGTATGTTTCATTAACATTCTAATATGAATTTCTAAAACAATGAAGTAAACACATAAAAAGTGTAGGAAACCTTACATTGGGTGCAGCGGAATATAATGACTCCTTCCGTTCAGATCTCTAGCCCTTGATTCCTTTCTATAGCAGAGCATTATCAAGATTTGAACCTGGATCTCTTTCTCTCCTTCTTGAGCCCAATTCTTCTTCCCGTTGATTAGATTCTTCACAATCTTACAGACTATGATTGAGATACCACTTGATGTGTGTGGGCACTCACTCTATCACTCAAGGCTGAATAAAAATTTAAGACAAAAAGAGAGGGAATTGTGGTTTCGGCCATATGAATAGGAGGCTCAATTTTCTGAAAGTGAATTTCATATCAACTGTTAAGTATGAGTGTGAGCCATCACTATCTATATATAGGTAACCACCTAGGTTTAGGTTAGATTTAATTAGCATTAAAATAATAGAAAAATAAAACGGTAAATTACACACTAAGTGGCCGGCCATGTAATGGATTGGGCCCCACTTTGCAATTTTGCTATTTTGTCATTTTTCCATCCCATTTTCTCAAAAACGCCAATTTTCCAATTTAACCACTTAAATGCCAATTCCAATTATTTAATAACTAAAAAATAATTATTAAATAATATTGTCATTTAGTATATTTATTAATTAGCCATATAAAGTCTCTTAATTAATAAATAAAACCTAGAATCTCTTTTCTTCACAATTTTGTCCTTGCTTAGTGAAAATTCATAAACTAGACATAGTCTAATTTTAGAATTATAATTGATTAATTAAAATCAATTAACTGAGTCTTACAAGAAGTATGGTCTCAACTAGTATGGGGACCATGGGCCTATATAACCGAGCTTCCAATAAGCAAATCAAGAATTTACCAAGTAAATCCACTGACTTATTAATTCCGTGTTGCATCCACGCATAGAACTTAGAATTGCACTCTCAGTCATATAGAACGCTTTATATGTAAAGCCCGCTTAGTTAATTTGGAAATTAGCAGTTGTTTATGTTTAATTATGAAATTATTTATAGCTATTTAAATAATTTATTACTGTTATTTATGTTATTCAGTAGCTTGCATATTTTGCATTTCCGGTGTCCGGTATTTTGGAACTCGGCGTTTGGCTCAGTAGGAATCACAACTTAGTATGTTAGTAGTTTGGGGTCGGGTTTTAGACATTGGGAATGTCGGGAATGGCCGGGAATTTAGAACTTCCCAAAAATACCCCTTTAGTATGATTTATGTGATTTTATGGTGAAGGGGCAAAATGGTCTTTTGCCCCATTAGTGTTTTGTCTTATGTGAATTGATTATTTGAATTTAAATAGTTATTTTATGTGTTTTAGTGGCTGAAATAAAATAGTTAAGTGGCTTTATTCTTTTATTTTCTCTCATTTTCAACACTTAACAAAAATTAGAAAAAACTTTGAAAAAGAAAAGCTCCCTTTTTCCTCTCCATTTTCGGCTGTGCATGTGGGTGCTTGGAGCTGGGTTTTGCTCAAATTTTTCAAGTGGATTCTCATCCAAATCTAAGCTTTTTCCAAGCTAGGTTAGCTTCTCTTGATTTCCTCCTTGAAATTATGAAAAAAATGATGAAATATTGAGTGAAATGCATGATGTTTTTGGTGATTGTTACTGCTGATTATTGTTGTTGTTGTTCTTTGATTAAATGTTGAAATAAATAGGTTTAATGAGATTGTATAGCATGCTTGAGTTCCTTGTTCTTGTAGGTTAGATTTTCATGTAAAAAGTTATGAGTTTTTGAATGAAATGGTTCAAATTGTTGCTGTGAAGTTGCTGGATGTTCTTAGTAGTTTTCAGAGGCTTAGTTATGCATAATTATGTAGGTTTGATCTAGTTTGATTGCATGATTAGTGGATTCTAACCAAGTTTGAGTTTTGGAACTCAAAGCTTGGTCTTTAATGGTGTTTTGTGTTTCTGTGAGTTCTGGGTGATTTTGTTGCCTTTGAATGGTTATTTGGGGCATATAGAACAGGTCTGGAAGATCTTGCATGATTTGGGTTAGAATTGATTGAGTTATGAATTTTTGAAAAATTCCTGCGAGGAACTGGAATTCCGGTTGTGCAACCGGAATTCCGGATGGGTGTCCAGTAATTCCCAGAACCGGAATTCCAGTTGGGCAACCGGTCTACCGGTTGGGGAATTTTCAGAAACCCTAGTTTTCCTCGTTTTTATGTTTTTAGGGGTATTGCCATGCTTTCTATCGATAGGGAAACTTTTAGTTCCAAGTTTTAGTCCCCGGGAAGTGATTTAGCGTGTCACTTATAGCGTTGTGATTTTTATGGTTTAGGAGTCGGTAATCCGCCGCTCAGCTTTAGTTCTAGTCAGGTTGACCGGCACACCTGAAATCGGAATCCAGGTAAGATTAGTATAACAGTATGCATATGTAGATTACATGTTTAGCGTGCATGTAGGAAGCCTGCTAGATTACATTAGTTATGTATATAGGCTTCGAACCATCCAACCCTGTCACGTCGGTACGGTGGAGTATGACCAGCGGCGGAGTATGACCGGTTCGACCGATCAGTCGACATTTGGTTGGTGGTTCGGTGCTATTGACCTATCCCGTCGGTACGGTGGAGTATGACCGACGGCGGAGTATGACCGGTTCGACCGATCAGGAGGATACTTGTCAATAGTACTGTCCCTGTGAACGTTCAAAACTCAGTACCATGTTGGACATGGCAGTAGTGGCTCAGTACCATGTTGGACATGGCAGTAGTGGGACTCAGTATCGTGTTGGACACGGCAGTTAGAATTATGTATGATATTATTATGTTTTTCTTACTGAGTCTGTCGACTCACAGTTTACGTTTATGTGTAGGTAAAGGCAAGGCTATAGCTGATGGACCGTGAGCGAGCTTATGAGATTGTACATGTCGGGGCGGTTAGGCCTGGAGCGTACGATCCTCGGGACAGCAAGGCTGAATTTTTGTAACTGGTCGTTAGACGACTTTTATTTTTATGTAATGGTTAAACAGTTAAATTTTTTTGTAAATGATTTTATAATCGGGATCCCGAGTCTTTTGTAATATGGTTTATAAGTTTAATGAAAAAGCAAAATTTTAATTAATCACGTTTTTCCATAAACCTCGTTGATTAGCAACGAGCTGCACAGTACGTTTAAAAATCACGTAATACGCCTAAGTTAGTTAGGGTGTTACAATTTGGTATCAGAGCCGCCAGGTTGTCTTCCGAAGATCGTCACGACATGTACAATCATCATCAGCAGTTAGCTCGGTTCACGGTTCAGTAAGCCTTTATTGCTTTAGTAGTTTATTTTATTCAGTTATGAAAAAGAAAAGCCTGTTAGGAAGCATGTTAGTAGCCTGATAGTAGAATAGGCGCATGTTTCGTTTTTAATTTCCAAATTAAGCGGCATTAGTAAGCTCGCCTTGAATACGACCTGATATGCCAACTCTTGGTTTCGCAGGCGGTTCTAATCAGATGGACGCCAGGCGGACTACCAGGATTCAGGGCAACTCCGTCGGGTCGAACCAAGGACAGGGAGCTAAGTTTCCCCCACCTGCTAGGGGCCGAGGCAGAGGTCCCCGAGGCAGGGCTCGTGGTCGGGGTGATGAGAACCCGCCACAGGCTGCCCAGGCTCCCCCAGCCGATCAGGGAGCCCCGAACTGGGAGTTACGGTTTGCGGAGATGCAAGCCCGGATCGAAGAACAAGACCTCGAGATTCGTAGGTTGAGACGAGGTGCTCCCCGGCAGCCTCGTGCCCATAGTTCCGGTGGCACCTCGCCTCGCCGCCTGTGCCGAGTTAGTGGTGGCGGCCCATAGATTGGAACCTTTGTATGAGCGGTTCCGGAAGCAAGCACCTCCGGTTTTCCTGGGAGGTCCGGACGTGATGAAAGCCGAGCAATGGCTGACGGTGATCACAAAGATACTGAATTTCATGGGTGTCACCGGTAACGACAGAGTGGTGTGCGCCACGTTTCAGTTCCAGGAGGACGCGTTGGTCTGGTGGGACATGGTGTCTCAGATCCATGACGTCACCACCATGACCTGGGAAAGGTTCCAGGAACTCTTTAATGCGAAATACTACAATGAGGCGGTCAGAAGCGCCAAGAGGAAAGAGTTCGTTCACCTGACCCAGCGGGAGAACATGAGCGTCACTGAGTATACTACTCAGTTTGATCGGTTGGCGAGGTTAGCCTCGGGAATTGTGCCGACCGACTTCAGCAAGAAGGAGAAGTATCTGGACGGGTTGAATCCCAAGATCAGGCATGACCTGATGATCATCACCCACGACAGTACCACCTACGCTCAGATGGTGGAGAAGGCACTGCGAGCTGAGGGCGCAGTGGGGTGTATGTCAGAATCAGCCAGTACTCCGGTTGGTGGCGGGGCTCCTACCCCTCCTGCATCAGGCTATAGCAGGGGGAGTAGTGGTTCGGCCATTGATCAGAGGAAGAGAGTACCCACTGCTTCCGGTGGCTCGAGTCAGAACAAGAGGTTCCGGGGAACCGAACGAGAGGAGTCGTCCTGGTGGTACTGAGACCCGATTCTCCTATCCCGAGTGCCCTAGCTGCAAGAGGCACCATCGGGGTGAGTGCAAAGGTCAGGGATGCTTTCATTGTGGCATGCCCGGACACTTCAAGAGGGAATGTCCCCAGCTCCGACCAGAGGCACCGAGAGCTCCAGCGATACCCACTCCAGCCAGGGTGTTCGCTATCACGCAGGCTGATGCAGATGCCAGCCCATCAGTTGTCACAGGTCAGCTTTCTATTAACAACTCGCTATATTCAGTGCTGTTTGATTCTGGGGCTACACATTCTTATGTGGCGGCCAGAGTCTTTAGTAAATTGGGTAGACCCTTTGATAGATATGAATCAGGGTTTGGAACCCTGTTACCTGGCGGAGAATTGGTTATCTCCAATAGGTGGATTAGGTCTATGCCGATCAGGATAGATGGTAGAGAGTTAAGCGCTGATCTGATAGAGATGAGTTTAGTCGAATTTGATATTATTTTAGGAATGGATTTCCTATCTAAATATTCGGCGAGCATTGACTGTAAAAGGAAGATGGTGGTCTTCCAACCGGAAAGTGAAGAACCGTTTGTATTTGTGGGTTCAGTTCAGTGATCTCGGATCCCGGTGATCTCGGCTATGTCAGCGAGAGAATTGTTGCACGGCGGGTGCTTAGGGTTTCTGGCCGTGGTGGTGGACACCACTCGGCCAGACACCATTCGGCCAGAGGACATCAGAGTGGTTCGGGAATTTTTGGACGTTTTTCCCGAAGAACTTCCAGGGTTACCACCTCAGCGGGAGATTGATTTCGTGATTGACTTGGCACTAGGGGTGGAACCGGTTTCCAAAGCCCCGTATAGGATGGCTCCGGCTGAACTTAAGGAATTAAAGATTCAGCTCCAAGGGTTGCTTGACATAGGGTTCATTCGGCCCAGTGTGTCACCCTGGGGAGCCCCGGTTTTGTTCGTCAAGAAGAAGGATGGATCTATGAGGATGTGCATCGACTACAGGGAGTTGAACAAGCTGACGGTGAAGAATAAATATCCATTACCTAGGATCGATGACTTGTTCGATCAGCTTCAGGGGAAGACGGTCTTTTCTAAGATTGATCTCCGTTCGGGTTATCATCAGTTGAGAATCCGAGAGGAGGACATTCCAAAGACGGCTTTCCGCACTAGGTATGGACATTACGAGTTTCTGGTTATGTCATTCGGACTAACCAATGCTCCCGCAGATTCATGGACACGATGAATAGAGTATTCAAGGATTTCCTCGATATCTGTGTGATTGTGTTTATCGACGACATCCTCGTGTACTCTCAATCAGAAGAGGAGCATGAGTTACATCTTCAGATGGTACTGCAACGACTTCGAGAACATAAGCTTTACGCCAACTTCAAGAAATGTGAATTCTGGTTGTCTCAAGTGTCCTTCCTAGGGCACATTGTGAGTAAAGATGGGATCAAGGTGGATCCCGGGAAGATTGAATCCGTCAGGGATTGGCCGAGACCGAAGACAGTGACAGAGATCAGAAGCTTCTTGGGATTAGCTGGGTACTACCGTAGGTTCGTGGAGGGGTTCTCCAAAATTTCAATGCCCCTAACCGAGCTTACAAAGAAGAATCAGCGGTTTATCTGGTCAGATAAATGTGAAGCTAGCTTTCAGGAGCTGAAACAGAGATTGATTACTGCTCCGGTACTAGCTTTGCCTTCGGACAAGGAGAAGTTCGTAGTCTACTGTGACGCATCCAAACAGGGTTTGGGGTGTGTATTGATGCAAGCCGACCGGGTTATCGCTTATGCCTCCCGTCAGTTAAAGGATTATGAACAGCGATACCCGACTCATGATTTAGAATTGGCCGCAGTGGTTTTTGCACTGAAGATTTGGCGGCATTACCTTTACGGGGAGAAGTGTGAGATCTATACCGACCATAAAAGTCTCAAGTATTTCTTTACTCAGAAAGATTTAAACATGAGACAAAGGTGTTGGTAGGAATTAGTGAAGGATTACGATTGTGAGATCCTCTATCATCCCGGAAAAGCCAATGTAGTGGCCGATGCCCTGAGCAGAAAGGGTCCCGGGCAAGTAGCTAGTATGATTCAGATCTCACCTCAGCTAGCAGAGGATATGGTTAGATCCAGCATTGAGTTTGTGGTAGGTCAGCTTCACAACTTGACGCTGCAATCTGATCTGTTGGAAAGAATAAAAGTCGCTCAGATGACAGATCCGGAGTTAGTGAAGATCCGAGATGAGGTGTTGGCTGGTCAAGCCAAGGACTTTTCAGTGTCAGACAGTGGGATGCTTTTGTATAAAGCCAGAGTTTGTGTTCCGAGCAGTATGGAACTTAGAAATGAGATCTTTGAGGAGGCTCATTCTACCCCATATTCTCTACATCCCGGCACCACCAAGATGTACCAAGATTTGAAACCGTACTTCTGGTGGAGCGGTATGAAGAAGAATTTGGTAGAATTCGTATCGAGATGCCTCACGTGTCAGCAGATTAAGGCTGAACATCAGAGACCAGCAGGGTTGTTGCAGCCTCTAACCCTACCAGAATGGAAATGGGAGGATATTACGATGGATTTTGTGGTCGGGTTACCTAGGACCACGGGTTTATTTGATTCCATCTGGGTAGTAGTGGATCGATTTACGAAATCTGCTCATTTTCTGCCGGTTAGAACAACATTTACAGTAGATCAGTTGGCAGAGTTATATGTCAGAGAGATAGTGAGACTTCACGGGGTACCGAAGTCTATAGTTTCGGACAGGGATCCGAAATTCACCTCCAAATTTTGGCAAAGTTTGCAACGGGCAATGGGTACAAAGCTAAAATTCAGTACAGCATTCCATCCTCAGACAGATGGTCAGTCCGAAAGGACAATTCAGATATTGGAGGATATGTTGAGAGCCTGTGTTATGGACTTTGAAGGCTCATGGAGTAAGTATCTACCGTTGATAGAATTCTCTTACAACAACAGTTATCAGAGTACGATAGGGATGGCTCCCTATGAACTGTTGTACGGTAGGAAATGCAGATCCCCTATCCACTGGGATGAGACAGGGGAGAGGAAATACCTAGGTCCAGAGTCAGTTCAGCGGACCAATGAGGCGATAGAGAAGATAAAAGCTAGAATGCTTGCCTCACAGAGCAGACAGAAGAGTTACGCAGATCCGAAACGCAGAGACGTTGAGTTCCAAGTAGGGGAACATGTGTTTTTACGGGTATCTCCAATGAAGGGGATTAAACGTTTCGGGAAAAGAGGCAAATTATGCCCTAGATTTACAGGACCTTTCGAGATTCTCGAGAAGATAGGTCAAGTGGCATATCGGTTAGCATTGCCTCCAGCCTTATCAGCAGTGCACAACGTATTCCATGTCTCGATGTTGAGAAAATACGTTGCAGACCCCTCTCATATACTCAGTTATGAGAGTCTTCAGCTTCAGCCAGATATGACATATGTGGAACAACCAGTGCAGATCCTGGATAGGAAGGATAAAGTCCTTCGGAATAAGACCATAGCGTTGGTCAAGGTTCTCTGGAGAAACAGTAAGGTGGAAGAAGCCACCTGGGAGCTAGAGTCAGATATGAGAGCTCAATATCCAGAGTTATTCAGGTTAGATTTCGGGGACGAAATCCTTTTAAGGGGGGGATAGTTGTAAAGCCCGCTTAGTTAATTTGGAAATTAGCAGTTGTTTATGTTTAATTATGAAATTATTTATAGCTATTTAAATAATTTATTACTGTTATTTATGTTATTCAGTAGCTTGCATATTTTGCATTTCCGGTGTCCGGTATTTTGGAACTCGGCGTTTGGCTCAGTATGAATCACAACTTAGTATGTTAGTAGTTTGGGGTCGGGTTTTAGACATTGGGAATGTCGGGAATGGCCGGGAATTTAGAACTTCCCAAAAATACCCCTTTAGTATGATTTATGTGATTTTATGGTGAAGGGGCAAAATGGTCTTTTGCCCCATTAGTGTTTTGTCTTATGTGAATTGATTATTTGAATTTAAATAGTTATTTTATGTGTTTTAGTGGCTGAAATAAAATAGTTAAGTGGCTTTATTCTTTTATTTTCTCTCATTTTCAACACTTAACAAAAATTAGAAAAAACTTTGAAAAAGAAAAGCTCCCTTTTTCCTCTCCATTTTCGGCTGTGCATGTGGGTGCTTGGAGCTGGGTTTTGCGCAAATTTTTCAAGTGGATTCTCATCCAAATCTAAGCTTTTTCCAAGCTAGGTTAGCTTCTCTTGATTTCCTCCTTGAAATTATGAAAAAAATGATGAAATATTGAGTGAAATGCATGATGTTTTTGGTGATTGTTACTGCTGATTATTGTTGTTGTTGTTCTTTGATTAAATGTTGAAATAAATAGGTTTAATGAGATTGTATAGCATGCTTGAGTTCCTTGTTCTTGTAGGTTAGATTTTCATGTAAAAAGTTATGAGTTTTTGAATGAAATGGTTCAAATTGTTGCTGTGAAGTTGCTGGATGTTCTTAGTAGTTTTCAGAGGCTTAGTTATGCATAATTATGTAGGTTTGATCTAGTTTGATTGCATGATTAGTGGATTCTAACCAAGTTTGAGTTTTGGAACTCAAAGCTTGGTCTTTAATGGTGTTTTGTGTTTCTGTGAGTTCTGGGTGATTTTGTTGCCTTTGAATGGTTATTTGGGGCATATAGAACAGGTCTGGAAGATCTTGCATGATTTGGGTTAGAATTGATTGAGTTATGAATTTTTGAAAAATTCCTGCGAGGAACCGGAATTCCGGTTGTGCAACCGGAATTCCGGATGGGTGTCCAGTAATTCCCAGAACCGGAATTCCGGTTGGGCAACCGGTCTACCGGTTGGGGAATTTTCAGAAACCCTAGTTTTCCTCGTTTTTATGTTTTTAGGGGTATTGCCATGCTTTCTATCGATAGGGAAACTTTTAGTTCCAAGTTTTAGTCCCCGGGAAGTGATTTAGCGTGTCACTTATAGCGTTGTGATTTTTATGGTTTAGGAGCCTGTAATCCGCCGCTCAGCTTCAGTTCCAGTCAGGTTGACCGGCACACCTGAAATCGGAATCCAGGTAAGATTAGTATAACAGTATGCATATGTAGATTACATGTTTAGCGTGCATGTAGGAAGCCTGCTAGATTACATTAGTTATGTATATAGGCTTCGAACCATCCAACCCTGTCACGTCGGTACAGGCTGGAGTATGACCAAGAATGTGAGTATGACCGGTTCGACCGATCAGGATGACATTTGGTTGGTGGTTCAGTGCTATTGACCTATCCCGTCGGTACGAGCCGGAGTATGACCAAGAAATGAGTATGACCGGTTCGACCGATCAGGAGGATACTTGTCAATAGTATTGTCCCTGTGAACGTTCAAAACTCAGTACCATGTTGGACATGGCAGTAGTGGCTCAGTACCATGTTGGACATGGCAGTAGCGGGACTCAGTATCGTGTTGGACACGACAGTTAGAATTATGTATGATATTATTATGCTTTTCTTACTGAGTCTGTCGACTCACAGTTTACGTTTATGTGTAGGTAAAGGCAAGGCTATAGCTGATGGACCGTGAGCGAGCTTATGAGATTGTACATGTCGGGGCGGTTAGGCCTGGAGCGTACGATCCTCGGGACAGCAAGGCTGAATTTTTGTAACTGGTCGTTAGACGACTTTTATTTTTATGTAATGGTTAAACAGTTAAACTTTTTTGTAAATGATTCTATAATCGGGATCCCGAGTCTTTTGTAATATGGTTTATAAGTTTAATGAAAAAGCAAAATTTTAATTAATCACGTTTTTCCATAAACCTCGTTGATTAGCAACGAGCTGCACAGTACGTTTAAAAATCACGTAATACGCCTAAGTTAGTTAGGGTGTTACATTATATGTTCCACGATATAGATACGCTATTAATTATCCATTGTTATAATCCCAATAATCAATGATCCTCTATAGATCATCTACATTGCATAGGGATAAAATTACCGCTACACCCTTTCAATGTATTTTATCCTTAAAACACTTGCCACCTATAAAAGATATTATAGTGAACTAATATGATCACTAAAATGAGCGCTATATCATTTATCTCTATTTAGCATGCTCGAAGGAAATCATCGTTTCACTTCTAAATACCTATAGAAGCTATAGATTCCATATTAGCACTCCCACTCAATTGCACTACCATGTTCGCAAAATGTACGTCTCACCCTGAGCCAATAGTAGGCTTAACTAACAAACCAAAGAACATGTATAATACTCTTGAGATTGAACCTAACCATATCAGGATTAAGATCATTTGATCTAGGATCAACTAGGTGAGATTGAATTGAATAGATATTACGGTAAATTTAACATATCTAATCAAAGTTCAATATCGGTCTCTTCAAATGTATACTCCATACATCCGATACTCGTAAACTTTGCCAATGCCCTAGAAAGGACATAACACTTATCCAAGGTGTAAGTATACCTTTCGCTGATTATCATGGCTGTCTAAATCCAGTGAACTGACCAATCAGGGAATTAAACTTTCGAACATATAAACATGATTATATCCACTGTGTTGACAACACTATAATCATGAACAAATATATATGTTCTGAACTTAATAGAATGTATACATTAAACAGTTATGAAATAAATTATGTGAACCATGCAGCATAAAATGTTATTTCTGATCTTTATTAACTAGTAAATCTAATTATATTGAAATGGGTTTTATTTAGGGCACAAAACCCAACAATATCGTAGTTGAGGGAGTCATGTACAGAAGAGGATTCTCGATGCCATTGCTCAGATGTGTCACTCAAGACGAAGCTACACGACTCCTATCTGAAGTTCACGACAGATTTTGTGGAAATCATGGCGCGGGACAGAGCTTATCCAAGAAAATTCTAAGGCAAGGTTACTTCTTGCCAACGATGATTGAAGATTCGGGAGCCTATGTTATGAAGTGCAACAAATGCCAGAGATTTTCAAAGATTCCAAGAGCTCCGCCCAACGAGCTAACACAAATGCAAAGTCAGTGGCCCTTCGCCATTTGGGGAATTGACTTAATCGGGCAATTACCAAAAGGTAAAGGCGGAGTGCAGTACGCAGTGGTAGCAGTTGACTATTTTACTAAGTTGACTGAAGCCGAACCACTCGCAACCATTACATCAAAGAAAGTTCAAGACTTTATTGTGAAGAACATCATATGCCGGTTCGACTACCGTACAAAATAGTCTCAGACAATGGCAAACAGTTCGACAATCAATCCTTCACTGAGTTGCATTGACGTACGATCAAGGTACCAATCACATACTCCTTGCAGAATCACTTGATGAAATCGAAGAAAGACGAGCAGCTACAAACTTAAAGTTGATGGCCCATCAACAAAAAGTAGCTCGGTATTTCAACAAACAAGTGAAAGCTCGGAAATTCTTCGTGGGAGATATGGTCCTGAGAAGGGTATTACTAAACACCAAAGACAGTACGGCAGGTGTACTAGGACCTAACTGGGAAGGACCATATTAAGTGGTCGAAGTTCTCGACTCCGTAGCATACAAATTAGGTAAGTATGACGAAGAAATGCAACTCATTCTAGTACCACGGTACTAGAATGGAGAACATTTATGAAAATACTACAAACAAAGTACAAGGTCGGGTGACAACTTTAAGTACTAAATGAACATTTGCTTTTAAGTGAATGGCCTTCTGGGCGGACTACGCCCAAAGTTTTCGATAAAAGAAACAAAGTACTCAGGTCAGGTGACAACTTTAAAGTACAATTTCTTATGTCTGAAATTTGTTTTATTTCATGTTAAGCTACAAGATCAGATTAGATCAAATAGCTCTGATGTAAGTTATTACGGTAACAAATACAATTTTCGATCAATAAATGAATAAAGATAGTATTTCAAAATTTAATTGAGTCGAAAAAATTAGCATGTTATAATTTACCATAAAATGCGTACAAAAAGTTTGGTCAAACCCAAAGCACCGAACAGATAAGCAATATATTTGTAAAAGACAAGTGACCAAGAGTCATACGTCTGCTCGGTCACTTGTGGGGCATCTATATCTGCACAAAGAATTTGGTAAAAATAAAACAATCACAATAGCACGACAATTAGGAAACCTTACATTGGGTGTAGTGGAATATAATGACTGCTTCTGTTCAGATCTCTAGCCCTTGATTCCTTTCTATAGCAGAGCATTATCAAGATCTGAACTTGGATCTCTTTCTCTCCTTCTTGAGCCCGATTCTTCTTCTTGTTGATTGGATTCTTCACAGTCTTACACACTACGATTGAGATACCAGTTGATGTGTGTGGGCACTCACTCTATCACTCAAGGGTATGAAAAATTGAAGAGGAAAAGAGGAAAGATGGTTTAGGCCGAAGGAATAGAATAGGAGGCTCAATTTTCTGAAACAAGAATTTTCATCAAACTGTTAACTGTGAGCCATCACTTTCTATTTATAGGTAACAACCTAGGTTTAGGTTAGATTTAATTAGCATGAAATTAATAGAAAAAATAAATGGTGAAATCACACTAAGTGGCCGGCCACGTACTGGATTGGGCCCCACTTTGCAATTTTGCAATTTTGTCATTTTTCCATCCCATTTTCTCAAAAATGCCAATTTTTCAATTTAACCACTTAAATGCCAATTCCAATTATTTAATAACTAAAAATTAACTATTAAATAATATTGTCATTTAATATATTTATTAATTAGACTAATCAAAGTCTTTCAATTAATGAATAAAATCTAGAATCTCTTTTCTTACAATATTGCCCTTGCTTAGTGAAAATTCATAAACTAGACATAGTCTAATTTTAGAATTATAATTGATTAATTAAAATCAATTAACTGAGTCTTACAAGAAGTATGGTCTCAACTAGTATGGGGACCATGGGCCTATATAACCGAGCTTCCAATAAGCAGATCAAGAATTTACCAAGTAAATCCACTGACTTATTAATTTCTTGTTGCATCCACGCATAGAACTTGGAATTGCACTCTCAGTCATATAGAACGCTTTATATGTTCCACGATATAGATACGCTATTAATTATCCATTGTTATAATCCCAATAATCAATGATCCTCTATAGATCATCTACATTGCATAGGGATAAAATTACTGTTACACCCTTTCAATGTATTTTATCCTTAAAACACTTGCCGCCTATAAAAGATATTATAGTGAACTAATATGATCACTAAAATGAGCGCTCTATCATTTTTCTCTATTTAGCATGCTCGAAGGAAAATCATCGTTTCACTTCTAAATACCTATAGAAGCTATAAATTCCATATTAGCACTCCCACTCAATTGCACTACCATGTTCCCAAAATGTACGTATCACCCTGACCCAATAGTAGGCTTAACTAACAAATCAAAGAACATGTACAATACTCTTGAGATTGAACCTAACCATATCAGGATTAAGATCATTTGATCTAGGATCAACTAGGTGAGATTGAATTGAATAGATATTACGGTAAATTTAACATATATAATCAAAGTTCAATATCGGTGTCTTCAAATGTATACTCCATACATCCGATACTGGTAAACTTTGCCAATCCCTGGAAAGGACATAACACTTATCCAAGGTGTAAGTATACCTATCGCTGATTATCATGCCTGTCTAAATCCAGTGAACTGACAAATCAGGGAATTAAACTTTCGAACATATAAACATGATTATAATCCACTGTGCTGACAACACTATAATCATGAACAAATATATATGTTCTGAACATAACAGAATTTATACATTAAACAATCATGAAATAAATCATGTGAACCATGCAGCATAAAATGTTATTTCTGATCTTTATTAACTATTAAATCTGATTATATTGAAATGGGTTTTATTTAGGGCACAAAACCCAACAATTTCATAGTAGAGGGAGTCATGTACAGAAGAGGATTCTCGATGTTATTGCTCAGATGTGTCACTCAAGACGAAGCTACACGACTCCTATCTGAAGTTCACGACGGATTTTGTGGAAATCACGTCGCTGGACAGAGCTTATCCAAGAAAATTCTAAGGCAAGGTTACTTCTGGCCAACGATGATGGAAGATTCGAGAGCCTATGTTATGAAGTGCAACAAATGCCAGAGATTTTCAAAGATTCCAAGAGCTCCGCCCAACGAGCTAACACAAATGCAAAGTCAGTGGCCCTTCGCCATTTGGGGAATTGACTTAATCGGGCAATTACCTAAAGGTAAAGGCAGAGTGCAGTACGCAGTGGTAGCAGTTGACTATTTTACTAAGTTGACTGAAGCCAAACCACTCGCAACCATTACATCAAAGAAAGTTCAAGACTTTATTGTGAAGAACATCATATGCCGGTTCGACTACCGTACAAAATAGTCTCAGACAATGGCAAACAGTTCGACAATCAATCCTTCACTGATTTCTGTGCGAACCATGGTATCATCAAAAGTTTCTCCGCAATGGCACATCCTCAAGCAAATGGTCAAGTTGAAGCAGTCAACAAAACCTTGGAGGATACACTAAAGAAGAAACTCAAAGATGCAAAAAGAAACTGGCCAGAAGAGCTCCCTGAAATTCTATGGTCATGTCGTACAACGGAAAAAATAGCAACCGGTAATACACCATTTGCAATGGCGTACGGTTATGAAGCTACGTTACCCGTCAAACTCGAGCCACCTTCCCATAGAAGATTGACGTACGATCAAGGTACCAATCACATACTCCTTGCAGAATCACTTGATGAAATCGAAGAAAGACGAGCAGCTGCAAACTTAAAGTTGATGGCCCATCAACAAAAAGTAGCTCGGTATTTCAACAAACAAGTGAAAGCTCGGAAATTCTTCGTGGGAGATATGGTCCTGAGAAGGGTATTACTAAACACCAAAGACAGTACGGCAGGTGTACTAGGACCTAATTGGGAAGGACCATATTAAGTGGTCGAAGTTCTCGACTCCGGAGCATACAAATTAGGTAAGTATGACAAAAAAATGCAACTCATTATAGTACCACGGTACTAGAATGGAGAATATTTAAGAAAATTCTACCAATAAAGTACAAGGTCAGGTGACCACTTTAAGTACTAAATGAACATTTGCTTTGAAGTGAATGGCCTTCTGGGCGGACTACGCCCAAAGTTTTCGATAAAAGAAACAAAGTACTCAAGTCAGGTGACAACTTTAAAGTACAATTTCTTATGTCTACAATTTGTTTTATTTCATGTGAAGCTACAAGATCAGATTAGATCAGATACCTCTGAGGTAAGTTACTATGATAACAAATACACTTTTCGATCAATAAATGAATAAAGATAGTATTTCAAAATTTAATTGAGTCAAAAAAATTGGCATGTTATAATTTACCATAAAATGCGTACAAAAGGTTTGGTTAAACCCAAAGCACCGAACAGATAAGCAATATATTTGTAAGAGACAAGTGACCAAGAGTCATACGTCTGCTCGGTCACTTGTGGGGCATCTATATCTATACGAAGAATTTGGTAAAAATAAAACAATCACAATAGCACGACAATTAGGAAACCTTACATTGGGTGTAGTGGAATATAATGACTGCTTCCGTTCAGATCTCTAGCCCTTGATTCCTTTCTATAGCAGAGCATTATCTAGATCTGAACCTGGATCTCTTTCTCTCCTTCTTGAGCCCGATTCTTCTTCTTGTTGATTGGATTCTTCACAGTCTTACACACTATGATTGAGATACCAGTTGATGTGTGTGGGCACTCACTCTATCACTCAAGGGTATGAAAAATTGAAGAAGAAAAGAGGAAAGATGTTTTCGGCCTAAGGAATAGAATAGGAGGCTCAATTTTCTGAAGACAAGAATTTTCATCAAACTGTTAACTGTGAGCCATCACTTTCTATTTATAGGTAACCACCTAGGTTTAGGTTAGATTTAATTAGCATGAAATTAATATAAAAAATAAATGTTAAAATCACACTAAGTGGCCGGCCATGTACTGGATTGGGCCCCACTTTGCAATTTTTCCATTTTGTCATTTTTCCATCCCATTTTCTCAAAAACGCCAATTTTTCAATTTAACCACTTAAATGCCAATTCCAATTATTTAATAACTAAAAATTAACTATTAAATAATATTGTCATTTAATATATTTATTAATTAGACTAATCAAAGTTTTTCAATTAATGAATAAAATCTAGAATCTCTTTTCTTACAATTTTGCCCTTGCTTAGTGAAAATTCATAAACTAGAAATAGTCTAATTTTAGAATTATAATTGATTAATTAAAATCAATTAACTGAGTCTTACAAGAATTATGGTCTCAACTAGTACGGGGACCACGGGCCTATATAACCTAGCTTCCAATAAGTAGATCAAGAATTTACCAAGTAAATCCACTGACTTATTAATTCCTTGTTGCATCCACGCATAGAACTTGGAATTGCACTCTCAGTCATACAGAACGCTCTATATGTTCCACGATATAGATACGCTATTAATTATCCATAGTTATAATCCCAATAATCAATGATCCTCCATAGATGATCTACATTGCATAGGGATAAAATTACCGTTACATTCTTTCAATGTATTTTATCCTTAAAACAATTGCAACCTATAAATGATATTTTAGTGAATTAATATAGTCACTAAAATGAACGTTCTATCATTTATCTCTATTTAGCAAGCTCGAAGCAAATCATCGTTTCACTTCTAAATACCTATAGAAGCTATAGAATCCATATCTATGATTAGTGCTCCCACTCAATTGCACTACCATGTTCCCAAAATGTACGTATCACCCTGACCCAAAAGTAGGCTTAACTAACAAATCAAAGAACATGTATAACACTCTTGAGATTGAACATAAACATATCAGGATTAAGATCATTTGATCTAGGATCAACTAGTGATATTGAATTGAATAGATATTACGGTAAATTTCACATATCTAATCAAAGTTCAGTATCGGTCCCTTCAGTTGTATACTCCATACATATGATACTGGTAAACTTTGCCAATGCCCTGGAAAGGACATAACACTTATCCAAGGTGTAAGCATACCTATCGCTGATTATCATGCCAATCTAAATCTAGTTAACTGACAAATCAGGGAATTAAACTTTCGAACATATAATCAAGATTATATTCCACTGTGCTGACAACACTATAATCATAAACAAATACATATGTTCTGGACTTAATAGAATTTATAATGATGAAATAAATCATGTGAACCATGCAACATAAAATGTTATTTCTAATCTTTATTAACTAGTAAATCTGATTATATTGAAATCGATTTTATTTAGGGCACAAAACCCAACAAAGTGATACTCTGACCAGGAGTCATCTTCATACTTTGAAGTTCATTCCTAGAGGCATATTCTAGATGAGGATTGGGGTGTGGGTTGTACATTTTGACACTACAAAAATCAATAAACAAAAATAAATTATTGGTTTTATAAATTCATACACAAGTTCAAAAAATAACAAGTAAAGCAAATATGTTTGCAAAAATACCAAAAACTAAACATATGTATTATTTTCCAAGGTTACCAACATAATGAAATACAGTGTCCCAGTAGGCGAGAGTCAAAGATAACATTAGTTTAATAGAGTAGTCAGCTCATCTAAAATGGACACCATTTTAGCAACCTTTTATTCGATCAAAATGAAAATCCAACGTTGTCCCAGTAGGCGAGAGTCAAGACTATTCTCATTTTATGAGCTTCTACCATTGTTTCATGTTCTGTAAATTTATCTCTAAGTAGTCACCGTACGGGAGAGTCTAATAGAGATGAAAACTTACAAAACATTTATCATATATGAGATCTTACGGTGTTAAATGCTTTCAACGAATAACCATCCATAAGGGGGACGAAGTCTAGCGTCTCGAGGTTATATTGAAAACATTTAATTTTTCTAAGACCAACAATTGAGATCGAATATCTCTTGATTAAAGCTCATTATTTAAAATAATGTATTTTTTAATTAATCATTTATTTTAATCCATATATTTTAATAATGAAAATTACTTAATTTAAGTTGATCCAAAATTAATTAAAAAAATAATTTTTAACTTTAATTTAATTTTCAAATAATAATCTCGAAAATCCATTTATATTTAAATATAAAAATTTCAAAATTATATATAAAATATATTAAAATAAATTTCTTAAAAATATCTAATTTAAGTTGTTCTAAAATAAAAAAATTTATAACTTAAATTATTTTTCAAAATTTAATTAAATAACAAATTAAGTATCTTGAACTAATCACCTTAATTTGAAAAATATTCCATTTTAAGTTGATCCAAAATTAACAAATTTTCAACTTAAAACAATATTTGAAGAATCTTTCAATAACTAATTTCCTAAAATATCTCAACTTAATTATGAAGTTCAAAAATATTCAAATTCAAGTTTATCCAAAATTAGTTATAAATAACTAATTTTCAACTTAAATATACATTAATGAAATATTAAACAATTAAGTATCTAGAAGAATCTAATTAGTTATTAATTCTTTATTTAATTAAATATAGAAAAATACATCTAGTTTATCTTGGATTTGAATTTCATTAAACTAAGTGTGTTTTTCTAAATTAATTTAAAAAAAATCAAATGAAAAATTAATTTCATATATTTCGAAATTAATTATGTTGTTAATCAATTTTATTAAGGTAAACTAGCTTAATTAACCTAGTACAGTTATTCAAATCAAGCAAATGGACCTTCACAGTTGGGGTTGTTCATGTGAGGGAGGGCTGGGTTCAGTATGTCGTACCCACTGCTATGGCCCCCTAACTCTCACACAAGGCCCAAAAGAGAGGAATTTAACCTTAATTTAAACAACTGTTATTAATTGAATAGGCCCAAATACTAATTGGGCCTAAATAAAATCTATCATAAGTGATTATTTTATTTAGCAACCTAGTCCATTTTAATTAAAAAAATTAAATGGGCTACCTATATGCATCTAAGCTTAAAGCAAACATATAGGCTCACACAGGCACACTGATATGGATGGATCCTATCATGTTACTAGGTTTATACATAGATGAAAAAAGATTGCAAAATTTACATGTTACAAATTATTTATTTGACCTATTGATAATTGAACCATTGGTTAAAATTAGATCATTGGATCTATCAACAAGTTAGCCACGACAATTTAGATCAAACAATAATAGGTTTTATAAAACTTGTTTTAATAATAAACAATATAAAACACACACATGCAACACATTGGATAGTTGGATATATGATTTATTTAATTGAAATTTATTAAATTATTAATTAATTTCAAAAATATTTAAATAATAAAATGTTATTTTTCAAAAAATTCAAATTATATTAAATAATTAATTTCAAAATTAAACTTATAAATTTGAAAAATTAGGTTTTCAACTAACCTAAATATCTATTCAAAAAATGCTAACAACTTTTCAAATTTAATGTTATTTTAAAATAAAATTAAATATTCAATAAAATAAAATAATAAATAAATATCATTTTTCTAATTTTACAATTTAATTAAATAAAACAACAAAATTTAAAAGTTAGCAAAATATATTATTTCAATTTAAAATTTCATTATTAAAATAATCTTATTTTAAATTTCAAATAAGGTCATTTTATTAAAAAATTTAAAATATTAAATATCTGACCTTCAATTTAAAAATAAGATAAAATATATAAATTTTAAAAATAAGATAACAAACTAAGCAAAAGGATAGATTTTTACCTATTTTCAAGCTTCAAATTTCACTAATATCTGAAATTAATTTAAAAAATATTTATTAATTTAATTCTGATAATTAGATTTGAAATATGAAAAATAAAAATCTAAATACAAAATTACACAAAAAATTCGAAATTAATTCCATGAAAAAACTTGAAAAATTGAAAAAATTGAAAAAAAAAATGGATTTGGTACGGATGGTATGCAATGCATACCATCCGCACGCATCCCAGGAGGTGTTCAGACAAGATCATCCCATCCTGACCGAGAAATCTCGGATAGGGCCTTGTCCGAATGCGCGTGCACCCTTGAAATCAAGGGGATCCGCGCGCATAAGGGAAGTGTCACCACCTGCTGATTTTTTCAATTTTCAAAAATCCATAACTAATTCAAATTAAATCGAAATTAAGTTCTGTAAAAAAGTGAATTGCTTAATGTTTTTCATACTATCCAATAAAAAAAATTCTAGAACGAAAAAGAAATTATTTTTCATAAAAATTTCGGAAACATCAATCAATCACCAATAAACACATAGATCAACATGAATCACATCTAAATCACACATACATCGTTTTAAATCCATATTACTTGAAAGTAAATCAATTACCATGGCTGTGAGGCTAGTTGATGGAATATATTTTACCACGATCTAGATTTACTAACAAGTATATTTTTAACATCCTAATATGAATTTCTAAAACGATGAAAATAAACACATAAAAGGTATGAGAAACCTTACAGTGGTTGCAGCGAATTAAATGACTCCTCCCACTCAGATCTCTAACCCTTGTACCCTTTTTGTAGCAGAGTATCGCCAAGATCTGAGCCTGATTCTCCTTCTTGTTGATTAGATTCTTCACAATCTTACATACTATGATTGAGGACTCACTAGATATGTGAGGGCATGCACTCAATCACTAATGGCTGAATTTTGGTTTGTGAAGAAGGCTATGGTATTTCGAAAATTCAAGAGGAAGAAGAAGAAGGAAGAGGTCTCATCAAACATAGAGAAAAAACTAGGTTTTTAGCTTTGGACGCATTAGTTGGATAATGAGACCATAGCTATCCTTTTATACTAATTCCCATAGGGTTAGGGTTGATTTATTTAGAATAAAAAATTGATAAAAAAATGGAGCAAAATGACCACATATGGCCGGCCACTTAATGGGCCCCATACAAAATTTGTTTTTGCCATTTTTCTCAACTATTTTATCTATTTTTCACAAATACCACTTTTTGCAACTTCAACCCTATAAATGCCAAAACTATTTATTTAATAATTAAAATAATTATCAAATAAAATTGTCATTTATAATATTTATTAATTAGACTCCACCAAGTCTCTTAATTAATAAATTAACCCTAAAATACCATTTCTTCACAATTAAGCCATAACATAGTGAAAATTCATAAACTAAACATAGTCTAATTTTAGAATTAAAATTAATCAACTGAGTCTTACAAGCAGTTTGCCTCAACCAGTATGGGGACCATGGGCCTATATAACCGAGCTTCCAATAAGCAGGTCTAGAATTTACCAAATGAATTCTCTAACTTATTAATTCCTCGTTGAACCACTATAGAACTTCGAATTTCACTCTCAGTTATATAGAATGCTCTATATGTTCCACGATATAGATACGCTATTAATTATCCATTGTTATAATTCCAATAATCAATGATCCTCTATAGATGATGTACATTGCATCAGGATAAAATTACCGTTACACCCTTTCAATGTATTTTATCCTTAAAACACTTAGCCACCTATAAATAACTTTTTAGTGAACTAATATAATCACTAAAATGAGCGATCTATCATTTATCTCTATTTAGCCAAGCTCAAAGGAAATCATCGTTTCACTTCTATGTCTGGATAGAAGCTATAGATTCAATATCTATGATTAGCGCTCCCACTCAATTGTACTATCGTGTTCCGAAAATGTACGTATCACCCAAACCAAAAGGTAGGTTTAACTAAAAAATTAAAGAACACGAATAACACTCTTGAGATCAAACCTAACCATCTCAAGATTGAGATCCTTTGATCTAGGATCAACTAGGTGATATTCAATTGAATAGATATTACGGTAAAATTATCATATCTAGTTCAAGGTCAATATTGGTCCCTTTCGATGCATACTCCATACATCCAACCCAAGATTACTTTAACCAATGCCCTGGAAAGGACATAGCACTTATCCAAGGTGCAAGTAAACTACGTTGTAGATTACCATATCAGTTAAACATTGTGTACGGATAAATCTAGGAATACATTTAATCACACAATCTTGTTTACTTTCCACTTTGTTGACAACACAATAAACAAGAATACCAATGTGATAAGGGTTTGGATGAATTTATTAATCAGATAAGTAAATAGATGATCACATGAACCAAATAACACATTAAACAAGTAATGAAATTAAATCTGTTTCTTTATTGATAATTGAATAGAAAAGATTACATTGAAATAGAGTTTTATTTAGGGCACAAAGCCCAACAACCTCAACATGATGAGCCAAGGGCTGGCCATGTTGAAGAACCTGTGGTTGAGCAGCCCATGGCTAGTCCAGATGAAGAGGCTTCGACTGGGACAAATAGTGCATTTGAAGTCAAAGAGGCTATGCCTACTAGGAGGTGATACAAGACTTGTACTATGTTTTCAAACAACCCTTTGGATTCTTATGATGAGGCAGGGCAGCCTTTGAATGCTCCTGGCCATCTATCAAAGGTAGGGATAGACCATGTCTTGGAGGAGACTCCCAAGCCGTTTATTATTGAGCGGGGGGAGCAGCAAAGATGGATATCCCGTCCACTGTCTTTGTCAGTCGGGAAATTTGATGAGATCAACAGTGGAGGACTCGTGAAAGGAGTCTGTTGTGACATGCCTACAAGAGTCCAATTTGCACACTGCTTGGCATTCAACTGGATTTTCTAGTCGAATCCCCACTTGGAGCGAGGAGCAGTATTACCATTGCATCTGTATTTTAGGGACATCGCCAACTACTTCGTGCTGTGTCCTACTCAGATCACCCCGAAAGGCATCAAGTACCTCTCGACACTTTTTGTTCTTTATGTTGAGCTGGGCTAACCTCAGCCCTCACCCTACGAGGTTGGGTACTTCTTTGAGTTAAAATCTGTACTAAAGCAAGGCCAATCAAAATACTTCTGTTTCAGCCTATTAGGCTACCAGTGTTTATGCAACACAAATAGTAAGGCTTTGTCAAAGGTTGGAAGGTACTTTTAAAATTACTTCCTTCCCTGGGACATCTAGTATGTTAGTCAATGCTTTCAGAGGGTCCCCACATACACTTGATCGATCCTGTTGGAAATATTTTACCAGGATCTAGATTTACTACCAAGTATGTTTTATTAACATCCTAATATGTATTCTAAAACAATGAAATAAACACATAAGAGTTTAAGAAAACCTTACATTGGGTGCAGCGGAATATAATGACTCCTTCCATTCAGATCTCTAGCCCTTGATTCCTTTCTGTAACACAGCATTATCAAGATCTGAATCTGGATCTCTTTCTCTCCTTCTTTGATGCTGATTCTCCTTCTTGATGGTTGATTTTCCACAATCTTACATACTATGATTGAGGTACCACTTGATGTGTGTGGGCACTACTCTATCACTCAAGGGAATTTCAAAATTAGAAGAGAAGAAAAGAGAGAGAAGGGGCGGCTTGGCTTTTCTCTGAAGGAAACAATGTGCAAAGTTATGAGTTTCCTGAAGCCAACACTTTCTATTTATAAAATGCCCTCTAGGTTTAGGTTAGAATTGTGTTGCATTAAAATAATGGGAAAAATAAAATGGTAAACCTCTTGCATAGTGGGCGGCCCATATAAGGAAATTGGGCCTCACTTTGCAACTTTTCCATTTGTTTACATTCCCATTTTCTCAAAATTACCAATTTTCCAATTTAACCATTCAAATGCCAATTATAATTATTTAATAACTTAAAATAATTATTAAATAATATTTCCATTTCATATATTTATTAATTTAGACATATAAAGTATCTTAATTAATAAATAAATCTAGAATCTCTTTTCTTTTACGATTTCGCCCTTGCTTAGTGAAAATTCATAAAGTAGACATAGTCTAACTTTAGAATTATAATTGATTCATTAAAATCAATTAACTGAGTCTTACAAGCAGTATGGTCTCAACTAGTATGGGGACCATGAGTCTATATAACCGAGCTTCCAATAAGTCGAACCGACTTTACCAAGTAAATTCCCTAACTTATTAATTCCTTATTGAATCCACTCTTAGAACTTGGAATTGCACGCTCAGTCACATAGAACGCTCTATATGTTCCATGATATAGACACGTCATTAGTTATCCATTGTTATAATCCTAATGTAATCAATGATCCTCTATATAGATGATTTACACTGTAAAGGGATTAAATTACCGTAACACCCTACAATGTATTTAATCCTTCAAACACTTAACCCTGTATAAATGATATTTCAGCTAAGTGAAATGAGTACTCCACCATTTATTTTCGTTTGGTTAACCTCGAAGGAAATCATCCTTTACTTTCCATTCGCCAGATAGAAGCTATAGATTCCATATTTATGTTAGCGCTCCCACTCAATTGCACTACCGTGTTCCCAAAATGTACGTATCACGCTGACCCAAAAGTAGGCTTAACTAACAAATCAAAGAACACGAATAACACTCTTGAGATTGAACCTAATCATATCAGGATTAAGATCAACAAGTGATATTGAATTGAATAGATCTTACAGTAAATTTGATATATCTAATCAAAATTCAATATCGGTCCCTTCCGATGTATACTCCATACATCCGATACTGGTAAGCTTTGCCAATGTCCTGGAAAGGACATAACACTTTTCCAAGGTGTAAGAATACCTATCGCTGATCATACCATGTCAGTCTAAATCTAGTGTTCTGACAAATCAGGGAATAAACTTTCGAACATATTATTAAGATTATATTCGACTGTGCTGACAACACTATAATCATTAACAAAATCATATGTTCTGGACTTAAATAGAATTCATACATTATATATATGTAATCATGAAATAAATCATGTGAACCATGCAACATAAAATGTTATTTCTGATCTTTATTAATAAGTAAATTTGATTAAATTGAAATGGGTTTTATTTAGGGCACAAAGCCCAACAGATCCCTACCCTCCTGTTGAGGGATAGAGCAAATTACATCTTATCTTTTCCTGTAGAGAGGAGAGACATACCAAGGCTAGCCTGTGAGGTAAGTGTTCGGATGTATGATTTGTATCCTCCTTTGTGTAGTGCTGAAGGGAGTTGAGGGTCCTTTAGGAGGCCCAGATGACACTCCGATGATAGAGGAGGCTAGCCTAGGGGGAAGACCTACACCTGAGTCAAATGATAACGTTCCCCTTGCCAGGTTTTCCAAGAATGTGGCCAGAAGGGATCAAATCCTTCGACAGTGTTTAGAATGAGGGGGAACTGTACAGAATGCGTCTCTTCTGATTAGGTTTGGAGGCCAGGACTTTGTTGGCCCTATTCGACCAAGGCATGTGTCCGAGGGCAAAGTCAAAGCTGCCGCCATTGGTAATAGTTTAGAAGATTCATCCTCCAAGGATGACTATCCCCTAGAGGGTAGTACATAGTAATAAATTTTATTTATGCTTGCATTTAGTACTTATAACTTTTATACTAACTTTGTTACTTTCCTTTTTGTAGACATGGACTCCAAGATGAGGTACTTAGTAGGAGGGTCGTTTGGTGGTACTTCTTCAGACCGTCCTCAAGCCAAGGTGCTTGGACCGCTAGATCATCTGATGTGACTCAGTCCACATTGCCTCCTCCTCCTCATCCAGGGCCTGTTTTGGTTGACTAGCTAGTGATTATGGACCCTTTCCCGAGCAGCACTCCGCCCCCACAAGCCTTCAAGCAAGGAGGGCCAGAGGCCTAGCTGGGGGCTTGTTTATCTATAGTAAGAGGACGATAGATGTTGCAAAGAATTACCTTGGCAAATTTTTGCCAAGCATTGACAGGGCGATCCAAGAGCTTGAGGCCAAGAATTTTGAGTAGTTGACATCCACACCTTCAAGGATCTTTCATTTGTAAGTTGTTTACTTATTTTTACTTGAGAAGTTGATTTGACAGGTGCTGGCTGGCCTATAGAATCTTTTGGTCGACCAAGGTGACACAATTAAGAAGTAGGCTAGCCCATATACTCCCTTGGCCGACCAGACTTGTCCAACTTCTCACTTGGTTTTTCTTTCATTTCAGGCCATGCTGAAGCTTAACCTTACCCATGTAAGGGAGAAAGGCTCTACTGTTGTTCACAGGATGAAGTTGAAGGCCAAGGAGGCTGAGCTCAAGGCAAAGAAGGAGGCATGCACCCAAGTACAGGCTGACCTGTCGACTCGCTTGAGAGAGACTAAAAACTTGAATGATGGCCTAAACTGACTGCTTGGTCTTCGTAACGAAGAGGTGATAAGGCTTGCTGCTATGACCTCCAGGTTCGAGAAGGAGCTCGAGATGGAATGCCTGGAGAAACAACTAGCCCTTGATGGGTATCAAGCCATCAAGGATGAATATTTGGGCTTAACCTCTGAGGTCTTGTATGAGGTTTATCTACACAATCCCAAGGTTTATCTTGGGTACATAGGGTCTCCATTCCGTGATAGTTCACTTTGTTGGGGGAAGGAAATCTATGAGAGTAGGTTGTTAGCAGAGCAGGCTGACCTGGTGGTCGGCCAGGTTGAGGGAGCACTGTCTAGCAAAGTTGACGAGGCTGTGGCCGGCTAGCCTATAGAGCTAGTGGTCGGCCAGGTTGCTGAGGCCATGGCTGACCAACCTGTTGAGGCTATGGCTGACCATCCTTTTGGAGACCAGGTTGTAGAGCCTTCTTCTCAGGCTCCATTTTTCCCGGCTGATGCTACCATCCCTCGCTCAGATATTTCGAGCCCACCTGCACTTGTTTATGATTAGACACTTTTCGTTAGTTTTTCATGGTTTTGTTTTGCATATTATCATGTTCTTATATGACTTGTAGGCCTTTTACTTTTGAACAATACTTGTGGCCTTAAGGCCTTTAATTTTTGATATATGATTAGCCAGGCAGTCTTTAATCCTTGCTTTTATCTTCTTTTGATAGACATGTAAGTATTCAGATTTACTTCTTTTATGTCTAGTCTTAAGTATGCCTTTTGCACTTACTTAGCTTTCAAATTTTTGCTTATAAAAATCTTTAAATTTTGCTTAAGTTTAGTCGTGCTTGTTCGATTCTTGTACGGTGTGGGTGCCCCCCAAGTGATCAAAAGACTTATGGTGTCTTGGTCACTTGCAATTCACCATGTATTATAGACCTTTGCTTGTGTATTTTCTTAGAGGGACCTATTGTACGCATGTGGAACTAAAAATAAAGAATAACTCTAAGAAGTTATCTTGTAGCAAGTTGTTTGACACAATATTGAACTGAAACACCGTTTTTATTTATCAATTGGTCTTAAATATGTGTTGTTGCTATGCAATGTACATTTATTGATTCTAAAAGCTTGCAACATAAAAAGTATACTTCTAGAACTCATATGGCTACTCCTACTGGACATATCAGGCAAGGTTTGTCACTGAAGAGTGATGAATACTTAGCTTTCTGTAAACTAACCCTTATAAATGAGTTGACAAAACTATTACTGACGAGTAGAGTTCTTACAAGTTGGTCACTCATAGTACTTTTTGAGATGTTCTCCATTCCAATACCTTGGAAGGAGAACTAACTCTATGTTCTCATTGTACCTGCCAAGCTTATATGCGCCCTTGCTTGTTATATCTGTAACTTGGTACACGCTTTCCCAGTTTGGTCCAAACCCTCTTACTACGAGATCTTTGGTATTTAGGAACACTCTTCGGAGCACTAAGTCTCCTATGAAGAATTTCCTCTCCTTGACTTGTTTGTTGAAGTACCAGGCAACCTTCTACTGGAAGGCATGCAATTTGAGATTGGCTTGATCTCAAGGTGTTGTTTACTTCTTGGTCATAAGTTATGAGACGGTGGCTCCATCTCTACAAGCATCATTGCTTCATAGCCACACGCAAATGCAAATGGTGTTTGCCGATTGGCTGTCTTCTCAGTGGTCCTGCGTGACCAGAGTACTTCTGGGAGTAATTCAAGCCATTTACCTTGAGGGTCTTGTTTATAGCTTCCACTTTCCCATTAGTTTGACGATGAGCAATGACGGAGAAGCTTTTGATGATACCGTGTCGGTTGTAGAGGTCAGTGAACATGTCACTGTCAAACTGTTTCCCATTGTCTGACATAATCTTATGTGGTAATCCAAACTGACATATGATGTTCTTGACAACAAAGTCGAGGAATTTCTTGGAAGTTATTATCGTTAGGGGTTCAGCTTATGTCCACTTAGTGAATTATTTGACTGCGACTACGATATTGTACACCTCCTTTACCCTTGGGGAGTTGACCGATGAGGTCTATTCCTCACACAGTAAAGGGCCAAAGAAATTGTATTAGTGTGAGCTCGTTCGGTGGAGCTCTCAAGATCTTTGAGAATCTTTGGCACTTGTCTCATTTTTTGACACAGTCCATTGTATCCTTGATCATGGTAGGCCAAAAATACCCTTGTTGTAGTATCTATCAATAGTCACTCGAATTTTGTCTCAGTGACACACCTTAGGAGTGGCATTGAGAAGCCTCATCTGTACATTATTCCATCTAGGATTAGGTAACTAGTAGCTTTTCACCTCATTTTTCTTGCCTCATTTTTGTTTTCAATAAAGACTCCAAGTTGGAGGTATGCTAATATGGGCATCATCCAGGTTGGACTGTCATCCAACATTTTAACCTCTTTTGGAATGGTAATTCTTTGTTCTTTTCAGAACTTTATTGGCACGAAGTTTGCCTTATCGGTTATGGTGCTGCTTGCTAGACGGGGGAGTGCATCGACTGTTGCATTCTCTTCTTTGGGGACTTTCCTTATTGTATAGCCTTTTAGATGACTTAATAAGTCTTAGATTTTGCTCAAATCAGCTATCATTTTTTCACCTCAGGTTGTACACTCACCTAGGACTTGACTAGTTAAGAGTCACTGTATATGTTTAGGTGGTCAGCCTGTACTTCATGTGCTAGCCATAGGCTAGCAATCAGAGTCTCATATTCAGCCTCATTATTGGAGGCCTTGAAATCAAATTTGATTTCTCCATGCAGTTAGGGCCCCTAGGTTTAATGAGGGCAATGCCTGCACCACACAATTTGTCGGTGCATCTTCCATCAACGTGTAATTTACATGTCGATTTTCATGCTCTTGCTCCTACTCTTGCTCTCACTTCTTCTCTAGCTCTTACTTTTCCCTTGAATCTTTTGCAGTTTAAGGAGATATGTATATACATTGAGCAACAAAGTTTGCAAGAGCTTGGCCTTTTATGGCCATTCTTGGTTGATATGTTATTTCAAATTGGCGACCTCGATAGCCCTCTTGAGTAATCGGCCTAATGCTTCATGTTTCTATAACACCTGTCGCAATGGCTAGTCAGTATGTCAACTTCTCCATGAGTGGGTATCGACTTTCAACGTCAATAAGTTTTTTGTTGACGTAATACACAGGATGCTAGATGCCATCTTCTTCTCTAATCAAGACTGCACTCACAACATACTCTATGACGACCAAGTATATTCCTAGTTCTTCATTGTCTAGAGCTTTTGATAGGATATGAGGTTGAGATAATTGTTTCTTTAGCTCTTGGAATTCTCTTTCACACTCCTTTGTCCATTCAATTTTTTTGGTTTCCTCTTTGTGTGTTGAAGAAAAGGACACACTTGTCTAGGGATTTTGACACGAATATGTGTAATGCTGCAATGCGTCCCGTTAGACTTTGTACTTCTTTTATTTTTATGGGCAACTTCATGTCTAAAAGGGCTTGAGTTTTATTTGGGTTTGCTTCTATTCCACTGGCATTGACTATGAAGCCAAGGAATTTACCTGAGCCTACTCTGAATGAACACTTGAGGGGGTTGAGCTTCATGTTGTACTTTTGGAGGATCTTGAAGCATTCATTTAGATCATCCACTTGCCCCCAACCTTTTTGGACTTGACCAACATGTCCTACACATACACCTCCATATTACGATCAATGAAATCTTTGAACATTTATTTAAAAGTCTCTGATAGGTGGCCCGTGCATTTTTCAGCCTGAAAGGCATGACTTTATAGTAGTACAGGGATAGGTCTGTCATGAAACCTGTATGTTCTTGGTTTGGTGGGTGCATCTTGATTTGGTTGTAACCTTAATAAGCATCCATGAAGGTTAAGATCTCGTGATCAGCGATAGCCTCTACTAGCTAGTCGATCCTAAGAAGAGGGAAGCAGTCCCTTGGACATGTCTTATTCAAGTAGGTGAAATCTATGCACACCCTCCACTTATTGTTCAGTTTGGGTACCAACATGGAGTTGGATACCCAAAGCAGATAGAATGCTTCAGTGATGAAGTCATTGGTGCTCAGTCTTTTGACTTCATCATTCAGAGCATGTGCGTGCTCCTTATCCAGTAACCTCCTTTCCTGTTGTACTGTTGGAAGTTTGGATCTACGTTCAGTGCATGGGTCATCACAAATTGGTCTATGTGACCATGCAAAGAGGTCAATTTACCCTTAGAAATTTTATATAGATTTATTTTATTTCTTGCGCTAAACCCTTTCCAATATTTAACTTTCTTGTTGGAAGAGTGGGGTGAATCTCCACCTCTTCCAAGTTATACCTGAAATTCGGGTACCATTCAAAGAAGGACACGTGTCAAATTGGAAAGAATACGAATCAATGAATGTAACGGTAAGTATATTTGAAAATGGAATAACTCATTAATGCGGAATTGACAGAGTATATTTACAACTCGATGACTAAAAGGTCTTATGCATGATAAAGATACACCAACTGTTGCCTCGTACATTAACGAGAAACTGTAGGAAGACAAGACATCAACCTCGCTATGCATTAGGAGACAAGACATGGAGACTGGTAAGACACTTAGAGTATAATACACCTTATACAGACTAAGTATAACAGTCAGGCAACTAATAGCGAGGCACCTATCTCGCCATAGGAAGGCGCGCTCATGGTATCTTCATTAATTAGCTCCCAACACCTTTCAATAGGGTTCACAGCTTCGTCGAGTTAGCTCTCTCAGATAGAAGCTGACACATAAATGATATTGACTGCTGAGGTCCACTTTGTCACCAAGAACTACGATATTCAGATGGAACATTATGTCTTCGAGTGCAGGGAGGACGAGGCTAACATCATAAACCTCAAAGAAACATGGGAAAAGCTCCAGCTTGCTACAAAGGTTATTGATGGTGTGTTCCCATCGAGACATTCTAGAACGTTACGATTTACAATGTGTTTAATACACGTTTACCTTGACCCGCTAAAAGTGGACCCATCACAGCTGTGTGATTTTCAAATATTAACCACATTTATTTTACGTGGTATGTAATCGAATCCCACGATTTCAGGGGATAATTGTTGTAAAGATATCAGTCAACTATGTAATTAACTGTCTGACTATGTAATTATAAATAGAGGCATGCTACACTGAAAAAGGGACAAAAAAAATTATAAGAGAAAATAGTCCTAGAACTGTATCAGAAATCTAATAAGATTGACTCGTGGACTATGCAGAATTTTAACTACAAAACCACGTAAAAAACCTTTGTGTTCTTACTTTTTCTGTACCATCTTTTAATTTCTATGCAAGTTTATCACAATTTAGGCTCAAATATAGTTAACGAAAATTGGCATTAATAGTTCGGTTCTTTCTTTGAGAGCCTTCATGAAAAAGCTCAGAAAAAATCACTCCTTACATACAATAAAAAAACAATTTTCTTCATGGCTGACAACACAGAGAACGTTGACACACCACATGAAGAAACTCCTCACCGTCCTAGAAAAGAGTCAATGAGCTCTAGGAGACGTTCAACCTCACAATCTAAACAGACCACTCCCTCCAGGAGGACCCAACCTGAGGGTGGCCCCAGCACTCGGACCACTCGTTCTAGGGAAACCTAACCTGAGGGTGGCCCGAAGACATGAACAACACGTTTGAGAAGGACTCAGCGTGGAAATGGCCAAAATCCTAGAGTGAGGGATGAAGGACCCAATCTCGGTGGTGCTCAGCCCATGGATGAGGGTGCTTATAACCCTACAAGATAAATCCCTATCGTCGAATTGGAAAATTGCCAGCTCAGGCGCCGCCTGGAGGACGCAAACCAACAGAATGCTGAATTGGAGCATAAGGCGGTCGCAGCCAGAGCAGCACTAGGGAAAAATACTCAAAACCAACCTGACCCTCAAAAAAGAAGACCACGAGGCAGGCCTCGGCGCTCACAATCCAGGAGACAGGAAACTGCTCAGGAGAACCCTCAAAGTGCTCAAGAAGAACAACTTGGGGAAACAGAGGGACCCTTGAAAACGAACAACCCAACGAAAATGAGGTTCCCCTGAAAATCCAAATCATCAGCCAGAACCATCTAATAGCAATGAGAATAGGAAGTGACCAAAAACTAGGAAATAGGAAATTCCTTGTGGAAACGAGGAAAATCCTGGGACACAACCTGGGGGACGTAGGTCACTAACGAGGAACCACCAGCGTTCTTCCCGGACCCATAGGGAAGGGGCTCGTACAAAACCCAGTGGGGGAAACACGATGAACCACGCCTAAGGGGAAAGAACAGGGCATTAAGAAGCGAGTGTAACTTCGAGGCGCACAAGAACACACAGTCGATCAATGCGAGGAGGAGAAAGTACTCGTCGCAATAATGATCGAGAAAGCACAGGTACTAGTAAGACTACAAGTCACTCAAGGACGAGGTCCATGAGTAGGACAAGATCCGTAAGTAGGATGCAGTCTCTGAGTAGAACGAGGTCTACTAGTAACTATAACCAATCAGATCTGTGAGAGCACTTGAACCAGAAAAAACCTGATCTTCGCAAACAACTCGATCCAAAGCAAGAGGATCCAATCCAATTGCGAATATATGAGTTGGACGATAAGTTTAGAAGGTATCAAGTGGGGGAGTTAGGAAAGAATCTGGATATGACTCAGATGAAGAATTCGAGCCATACCATCCAGACATCATGAATACTCCTTTTCCCCAGGGATTTAAAAACCCTCACGTCTCGTCGAATGATAGGACCACCGATCCGGTCTCGCATTTGGATAACTTCAACACTATAAACCGAGATAGTAACGTTACAAACCTCACTAGTTGGAGCAGAAGCAGCTGGTTCAATAAAGTTACTTATCATTCCATTACTTCTCAGGAACAGTTGTCCAAGGACTTCAAAAAGCAGTTCTAGGCCACAGGGGATAGGCGACCCAGAGCGTCCTAGCTAACCAATAGAAAGCAACAGCCTAGCGAGACGCTTAAGGCGTACTTAAGTTATTTTAGCACGACTGCTGCAAGAGTAAGAAATTTCTATGATAGTACACAACTTACTGCCCTTAGGCACAGATCACTACTGATCTTTCCACCGTTGGGGGCGAATTGTGGGACGACTTACAGGGTCGTCCAGTGAAGAACATCACTGAGTTCAACGAGAGGGCTAAGTGGTTAGTTCGAAACGAAGAAGCTCAAAAAGAGATGAACTTGCTAAAAACTGGCTCGGGAGGCAAATTTAGCACTGTTTCCACAAGTACTGTCTGTACTAAAGTTGATAACTCAAGGGCCTCTAGCTCAGAGAGGAAAGACGACTCTAAGGGGTGGTCCAAAGATAAGAAGAAACGAAAGAAGCGCGACAAGTACGTGCCAGTTTATACTATTTATACCGAGCTTTATGAAACTCGGGATAATATTTACCTCACACATGAGCACAAGGTTGCCTTCAGTAAACCTGAGCCCATGAGGGATGTGAGGCAGAAAAGAGATCTGACCAGGTACTGAAAGTACCATAAAGATATTGGGCACACAATAGACGAGTGGCGTCAGTTGAAAGACGAGATAGAAAGTCTCATCGCACGAGGCCACTTCAAGCAATATGTAAAGAGACAGGGCAATGGACATAACCAGCCCAATCTGCCCAAAAACCCAAGCAACCAGGGATTACAACCTCTTCTTGTTGAAGGAGAGGATATCTTGGTTATCTCGGGGGGGCTGCATATTGCAGGAGAGACCAACAATGCCCAAAAGAGGTGCGTGAAGGAAATAAAAAATGAGCAGTCGGCATTTGCTCCAGAGCCTTCCAAGAAGGTAAAAATTGAAGAAGCTCCAATTATATTTTTGGAGGAAGATGAGAAGAACGTGAGGTACCCTCACGTCAATCCATTGGTGATTACTATCTAACTCGCCAATAAAAGGATAAAGAGGGTGCTGATAGATAACAGGCGTTCAGTGAACATCCCTTACAGGGAAACATTGAAGAAGATGGGGCTTGAAAAGGCCAAATTGAGGCCTTGCATGGTAAATCTATGCGATTCATTGGCGACAATATCGCAAGTCAAGGTATAATCGAGCTCCATTGACCTTGGGTGAGGTAGCTTTATTTGTCACGATTATGAAAGACTTTCTAGTTGTCGACCTGCCATCGGCTTACAATATATTACTGGGTCGTCCAACATTGATCGGACAAGGAGCAGTTAGTTCGATCAAGCACTTATCATTAAAATTTCAAACATCGATGGGTGTGGGTGTAGTGCGAGGAGATTACATACTGGCTCGCGATAGCTATCACATAGAGCTGCAACACAGAAAAGTCGGTCACCAATTAATGGCACTCTTGACAGAGGGAAGCGAAAAGAATGATGAAGATCTTTATCCTCGAATTCAAGATGAAAGAAACTTATTGAAACCAATTGAAGAATTGGAAGAAGTTGTTCTCGACCAGGAAATCTTGCAAAGTGTGTTTACATTGGGAAAAACCTGGACGAGCAGTTGAAATAGCAGTTAATAAGTTTCTTAAGGGCGAACCAAGATCAGTTTGCCTAGAGCCATGGATATATGATAGGGATTGACCCTAATATTATCTGCCATAATTTAAATGTCTATCCAAACTACCCATCAAAGAGGCAGAAAAGGAGACCCTTGGATTCTGAGAGTTAACAGGCCCTTAAACAGGAAGTGGATAAGTTGTTGGTCAATGACTTTATACGCGAGGTGTTTTATCCCTCGTGGATAGCTAATCCTGTTCTTATCCCAAAACCTAACGAAACTTGGAGAACTTGTATTGACTTCTCTGATCTGTATAAGGCGTGCCCAAAAGATTGTTTTCCACTACCCAGGATTGACGAGTTGGTTGATACAACTGCTGGTCACAAGCTTAGGTCATTCATGGATGCATATTCTGGATATAACCAGATAAAAATGCATGTCCCAGATAAGGAACATACGAGCTTCGTAACCAACATGGGACTTTACTATTACAAATTCATGCCATTTGGGTTGAAGAATGCTGGGGCAACATATCAACGATTGGGGAATGAGATGTTCACAAATCAGATCGGACAAAACATGAAGGTTTACGTCGATGATATGTTATTAAAATCAGTAAAAAGTGGGAGTCATACCATGGACCTCCCAGAATGCTACGAAATATTAAAGAAGTATAATATGGAGCTTAACCCGAAAAAATGTTCATTTGAAGTTTTCTTAGGAAAATTTTTGGGATTCATAGTCAACGCGAGGGGCATTGAAGCAAACCCTAAGAAAATCAAGGCTTTGATAGATATGCCATCACTAACAAAGCCTAAGGATGTCCAGGCCCTAACAAGAAGGATGGCTGCACTTAACAGATTCATTTCAAAGTCGACTGATAAGTTTTTGCCATTTTTAATGTATTGCGAGGCAACAAGAAATTCGAGTGGACAGAAGAATGCGAGGAGGCCTTTCTGAATATTGAAAGGCATTTGGCGACGCTTCCAGTTTTGGTGAAACTAGTAACTAGAGAAATGTTACTCCTCTATCTGGCAATCTTGAAAGACGTGATTAATGCAGCTATAGTACGAGAAGAGGGAAAGCACCAGCAACCTATTTACTATGTCAGTAAAAGGTTACTGGGCGCAGAGTCGAGGTATCCCCCTCTTGAAAAACTTGCTTTATGCCTCATACATGGGTCTCGTAAGTTACGACCTTACTTCCAGGCATACCCAATAAAAGTGTTAACTGATCAACCCTTGAGACAAGTTTTATCAAAACCAGACGCTTTTGGAAGATTGATAAAATGGTCAATTGAACTGGGGCAGTTTGACATAACTTATCACCCTCGAACATCCATCAAGGGCCAAGCATTGGCAGACTTCTTAATAGAAGGAATAACTCTAGAGGAAAATCCGCTTGTTCACTGAGACGCAGACACTTGGAAGTTATTCATGGATGGTGCATCCAATGATCAGGGCTCGGGTTCAGGGGTAATCTTAATTTTTCCAGAAGGCTTTAAGTTTCATTATGCTTTGAGATTTCAATTTGATGCATCAAACAACGAGGTTGAATATGAAGCCTTGATCGTTGGCTTGAAGATAGCTGAGGCGTTGAAGGTTAGGAATCTCATATGTCATAGTGATTCGCAACTGATTGTAAATCAGGTTCTCGAGGAATACCAGGCTAAGGGCCTGAAAATGGCTAAGTACTTAGACAAGGTTCAGAAGAACTTGGAAAATTTCAATTACTTTAAAATCGAGCAAATCCCAAGAGAACAAAACTCTAACACTAATGCCTTAGCAAAACTAGCCTCACAGAGCGATTTGGATGAATTAAACTTTGTTCTGGTAGAGGTGCTAAACGATCCAAGTATATGTGAAAAAGAAAATGTCGAGATGATAGATAGCTCACCTACTTGGATGAATCCTATAATTAGCTATCTACTCGACAGGCAACTTCTAACTGACAAGAGCAAGGCATGAAAACTCATATATACAGTACCTATCTACACAATAGTCGAAGGTAAACTATACAGAAGAGGTTATTCCATGCCTCTACTTCGATGTGTTCTTCCTATAGAAGCAAACGAGATCATCAGAAAAATTCATGAGGGCTTTTGCGGGGATCGTGCAGGTTGGTAGAGTCTATCTAAAAAGATCATTAGACAAGGATATTACTGGCTAACGATCAATAAGGACACTCACGAGTTTGTCAAAAAATGTGATGAGTGTTAGAGATTTTCACATATACCTCAAGTACCATCAACAAAACTAAGGATGATGACCTCGCCTTACGCTTTTGCTATATGGGAGATTGATTTAATTAGGGCACTTCACACAGGGCGAGGGGGAGCCAAGTGTTGGGTTTTATGCCCTAAATAAAACTCATTTCATATAATCAGATTTACTTATTAATAAAGATCAGAAATAACATTTTCTGTTGCATGGTTCACATGATTTATTTCATGATTATAGGTATATAATGTATGAATTCTTTTTAAGTCCAGAACATATAAGTTGGTTAAAGATTATAGTGTTGTCAGCACAGTGGAATATAATCTTCATCATATGTTCAAAAGTTTATTCCCTGATTTGTCAGAACACTGGATTTAGACTGACATGGTATAATCAGCGATAGGTATTCTTACACCTTGGAAAAGTGATATGTCCTTTCCAGGACATTGGCAAAGTTTACCAGTATCGGATGTATGGAGTATACATCGGAAGGGACCGATATTGAATTTTGATTAGATATATTAAAATTTACCGTAAAATCTATTCAATTCAATATCACCTGTTGATCCTAGATCACATGATCGAAATCCTGATATGGTTAGGTTCAATCTCAAGAGTGTTATTCGTGTTCTTTGATTTGTTAAGTTAAGCCTACTTTTGGGTTAGGGTGATACATACATTTTGGGAACACGGTAGTGCAATTGAGTGGGAGCGCTAACATAAATATGGAATCTATAGCTTCTATTTGGCAAATAGAAGTAAAGGATGATTTCCTTCGAGCTTAACCAAACGAAGATAAATGGTGGAGATCTCATTTCACTTAGGAGAAATATCATTTATACAGGGTTAAGTGTTTTAAGGATAAAATACATTGTAGGGTGTCACGGTAATTTAATCCCTGTACAGTGTAAATGATCTAGATAGAGGATCATTGATCACATTAGGGTTATAACAATGGATAACTAATGACGTGTCTATATTGTGGAACATATAGAGCGTTTCTATATGTCTGAGAGTGCAATTCCAAGTTCTAAGTGTGGATTCAATGACGAATTAATAAGTTAGGGAATTTACTTGGTAAATTCGGTTCGACTTATTGGAAGCTCGGTTATATAGACCAATGGTCCCCATACTAGTTGAGACCATACTGCTTGTAAGACTCAGTTAAGTGATTCTAATTAATCAATTATAATTCTAAAAGTTAGACTATGTCTACTTTATGAATTCTCACAGTTTAAGGATGAAATCGTAAAGAAAAGGGTTTCTAGGTTTAATTATTAATTAAGAGACTTTGTATGTCTAATTAATAATTATTTTAAATGAAAATATTATTTAATAATCTATTTTAGTTATTAAATAATTAGTTTTGGCATTTAAATGATTAGAATTGGAAAAATGGCATTTTTGGAGAAATTGAAATAAAATTGAGGAAACTGCAAAATCCAAGTGAGGCCCATATCACCCTATGGCCGGCACCTCTTTGTGTGTTTCCAAATTATTATTTTCAATTTTAATTGCCATGTAATTGCTAATCAAAGCCTAGCAAAAATAGGAAAGTGGTTGATCACACTAAATAAGGCAGTTAATTGATTACACAGTAATTAAGGAAACTGTTTTATTTGGAAAGTTGTGCTCTCCCTTCTCCCTATATATAGCAGCCCTTGTTCTCTTCTCTTGCATATCATATGAAGCCATAAGCCACGAAATTCAAGAGAGAAAAAGAGAGAAAATTTCGAAATCCTTGTGAGATGAGTAGTGCCCACACACATCAAGTGATATCTCAATCATAGTATGGAAGACTATGGAAATTCTACATCAAAGAAGGAGAAAAGAAGATCCAGGTTCAGATCTTGGTGATGCTCTGCTACAGAAAGGAATCAAGGGCTAGAGATCTGAACGGAAGGAGTCATATTATTCCGCTGCACCCACTGTAAGGTTTTCTAACTTTATATGTGCTTATTTTCATTGTTTTAAAATTCATATTAGGTTGTTAATCCAACATACTTGTTAGTAAATCTAGATCCTGGTAAAATAATTTCCAACAACTGGTACCAGAGCCATGGTAATGATTTACTTTCATGTAATATAAATTAAAACAATGATTGATTGTTTCTGTGTTGATTTGGATGGCTTCATGTTGGTTTATGTGTTGTTTGATGAATGTTGATGTTGCACAGTTTCGTTTTCCATGAAAAATATTTTTTAAATTTTTTAAAATATTTTATTTGGATTCCTTGTGAAAAATTAAGCAATTTTGTTTTTTACGGAACTCGATTCTGATAAAAATTGAGAAAGATATGAATTTTGGAAGATTGGAAATCATGGTTGCTGCATGCAGCCTATCCTGGCAGTTCCCCACAAATTGCGAATTTTTGAGGTTTTTCCCTTAAAATCCAATTTTTTCATGGGATTGTTTCCCAAAATTTATGTTTCCAATTTTAAATATTTCCTATTATGGTCAGATTTAAAAATTTGTTAACTTCTTTAATATTTATTTATTATTTAATTATAAGATTAGATATTTTGATATTTAAGATATTTTAAATTAAAAGATAACTTTGTCTTTTTATTTAAAATATTATATTAAAATTATCTTATATGACAAATTAAATAATTAATAAATTTGAAATTAACATAGATATTTTTATAGATATACTTACCATAATGTTTTCAAATTCAAAAATTTGTTATTTTGTTAAATATTTAATTATTTATAAATTATAAGTATAAAAATGATATTTTTTTCTATATATATCATTTTTTTTCCTTATTAGAAATTTATAAATCATATCTTAAATATTTAAATAACATAGATATTTTTGTAGATATTTGAATATTGCTTAATTTGAGATATTTTGACATATAATTATGGTAATTATTATTCATTTATTATTTTATTCCTAAAATAATAATTATCTAACAAAATCTATTTTAAAATTGGTTTATTTTATTAAATTATAAGATCTGAAAGTGATATTGAAGATTCTTTCCTTTCAAATCATTGATCTTATTAGATATTTAATTTAATTTGATTCAAATAAACTTAAATATTTTAAAATTAGTTTCCTTTATTTGGTTAGTTTAAGAATAATAATTTAATTATATTAATATTTTGATTCACATCTGTTACATGGACAATGTTTGTTTATTTATATTGTTTATTCAAAAACTTTTTTTAACAAACCTATTATTTATCTGATCTTAATTGGTATGATTAACTTGTTGACAGATCCAATTATCTGATTTTAATCATAGTCCAATTGTCAATAGATCTTATAAATAATTTGTAACAGGTAAATTTTGTACTTCTTTCATCTGTGCAAACCTAGTAACATGATAGGGCCCATCCAAATCATTTGACCTGTGTGAGCCTATATGTTTGCTTTTGGGCTTAGATCCATATAGGAAGCCCATTTAAGTTTTTACTAAGTAAATGGACTAGGTTGCTAAAATAAATTTTGACATAAGAAAATTTATTTAGGTCCAATTAGATTTGGGCTTATTCAATGAATAACAATTATTTATTTAAAGGTTAAATTCCTCTCTTTTGGGCCTTGTGTGAGAGTTGGGGGCCATAGAAGTGGGTACGACATACTGAACCCAGCTCCCCCTCACATGAACTACCCCAATTGTGAAGGCTCATTTGCCTTATTTAAATAATTGTATTAGGTTAATTATATTAGTCTAACCTAATTAAAATTGAATTAGCAACATAATTAACTTTTAAAATATATGAAATTTATTTTTCATGTAATATTTTAAAGTTAATTTTAGAAAAACACTTAGTCAATGATATATTCTAGATAGTTATTTCTAGTACTAGTTATTATTTCTAATATTAAATAGGAAAATATCATTGATTGTGAAATTAATTGTCTCATAATTAATTTTGGTACAATCTAAGTTTAGAATATTTTCCTAGTATTAAACTAGAATTAATAATTAAGTTTCCTCTTTACTTAATTATTTGTTTCTTGAATTTAATACATTTAATTAAATTGAAAATTTTAATATCTAAGTTGATTTTCATCATGATACTTTAATATTGTTATTTTCATGTTATTTAATTAAAGTTGAAAATTATTTTAAGTTTGGAATCTTATTTCTGAATAACTTAAGTTTGAATAATTTTCAAAATATATTTTATTTTATTTTATTAATAATTTCACAAAATTTTGAAATTGCATTTCTTTAATGCAAAAATTTCGAATTTTAATTGAAAAATAGATTAAAGTTGAAAATTATTTATTCAATTTTGGACCAACTTAAATCATTGATTTTTTCATTTAATGATTAATTAAAATTAATGAACTAAAATATATTATAATTCAAAATTGAATTAATTAGTCTATGAAAGTCTAGATAGATATTATCTGTTTTGCTTGAAGTATTTTTCTAGTGATATTTAATTAAATAGAAAATTAATATTTAAGTTGATTTTTAATCATGATACTTAAATATTTGAAATTTTTCTTAGATATTTAATTAAATAGGGAAATTATATTTTTTGTTGAAAATTAATTTTTATTAATTTTGGGCCAACATAAAATTAGAGTAATTTTCAAGGATTTATTTTATTTTATTTTAAAGCGTTTTCAAAATGCAATATATATTTATAGAAAATTAAATTTGAGTTGTAAATTAATTTAAATTAATTTTGAAACAACTTAAATTGAATAATTTTCTAAATATTTATGGAAATTATTACTAAGATGGAAATAATTCACGTTATTTTCATATCCATCTAAGTATAATTTATAAATATTAAATTAAATTTATATTTGGAATTTTTCATTGTAAATTGGAAAGTTTAATTAAATAAATATATATTTAAAATAAATGGATTAAAATAAATATTAGAAGAAGATACAACCCTTCATTAAATAATGAGCTTTATTCTTATAAGGATATTCGATCTCCATTGTTGGTTTTACATAGCTATTGTTTTAGTGAGTAATCCTCCCTAATGGAGGAACGTTCATTAGCAAGTTAGCACCGTTTAATCTCGAAAGATAAGTAATCTTGTAAGTTTTTTTTATATAGTTTTTGACCACCCTAATGGTGGCGACTGTATAAGACTTGCAAGAATATGAAACAATGGTGGAAGCTCATAAGATAGAATAGCCTTGACTCTCGCCTAAACGGGACAACGCGGATTCACATCTTGATCGAATAAAAGGTTGCTAGAATGTTGATAATTTTAGATGAGCTGACAACTCTATTCAATGAATGGTAGCTTTGACTCTCGCCTAAACGGGACACTGATATCATTTTGTTGAAAACCTTGGAAATTATTTAGGATTGTATGTTTTAGTATTTTCACTTGTCATTCCTACTTGCTATGTGCTTCATAATTTCTGAATTGTGTATGAATTTGTATTGAACCGTGTTATTTTCTGTTATTAAATTGTAGTTTAATTTCGAATCTTCATTTTTGGTCTAACTTAGCTTGTTTTTCTAATGAGATAAATCCCTAATGGATTTTCACCATTAGACTAACATAATAGTGTTAGATCTCGAAAGATAAATATTGTATACGCAACATCTAGCTGTTCATCAATTGATGACACCCTAGACTAGTATTTTACAATATGAAACAAGAAGATTGTATAAATAAGATTACTTTGACTCTCGCTAATCGGAGCATCGTTGGATTCTTATTTAAAACGAAATTATCCTAATTCCTCTTAGCTTATTCATTTCGAATTAGCTTAATGACATATCATTGGATGAATGGTCTATAAATCATATAAAGTCTTATTTTCTCTTAAGAAATTAGATGACGCATATGATTATATTCCCGGAATTCTATCCCTAAATGATATAAATCCTCAATCTTAGATATCTCCTACTTGTATAGGCAAATCATAGAGTTAGATTAGTAGTGGTGGTCCAAGAAAGAATTACTAATTATACAGTTACACTTTCACAAGTGTTTCATAAGCATTTTCTATCAATGGATTTAAACTGTATGAGTTTAGTATTCTGTGACCAGAATCCACTTGCACTATTCTAAGAAATCTTTGATGTAACTAAACTTAAGTCATCAAAAGATACAACCACATATTTTATAAATCTAAGGCATTTGTATCTTGTTCATAGTGGTTTTGACAAGATCATTCTCTGCAAAGAGTTAATATGCCTATATCCATTGAAAGTAATTTCACCTCATTCGCAGATGGATGTACATTCAGGGGTGGATATGAGTTTTTGTTGTATTCTTAAAACGATCACTCTAGATTTTACCTTATGCAAAAGAAATTTGAAATGTTTGAAAAATTTCATGAATTTCTAGCAATGGTGAAGGTAAGTGGTTAAAGATCTTGCGAACTAATAGGGGTGGAGAAAAAGTTAGTAGATATGCAGATCAAAGATCATTAATTTGATTTTGAATAATATTCAAACTTACCTCCCCAGAAATTCGAGTTGCATATTGATGATTAGTTACTAGTCGTTGCCTAAATCCTTCTATGGTAATAAAATTTTAGAATGATGTAATGGTTGTATACTTAATGTAAATCATTACTAGATTCATGGATGACCTAATCGAAATCTTAAGAAAAGCTAGAACTGCTAACCCTGGTTTGCATGTTTGTTAGCCATTCTAAGTGATTAGGGGTGGAGCATCCCATAGTAATTAGATAAGAAAGTGTTTGTTTAAACAAATACCACTTTTTCTAAGAAAATGACTAAGTCTGAAAGTAAAGTAGCAAATAAAGAAGATATTTTTTTCTTGATTCCAAAAGTGTTCTATCATCTTATTTTACAACATGATCCCACTGCCTCTGTTGTCTTAACACAACTGAAGAGGTCTATACCATTTAGTTTTCTTTGACATAGTTCACGGTACCTTGTTGTAGTGGGAGAGTTTCTAAGAACTCACCTTCTTATAACTTGGAAGACACTAGTGATTAAAATCCATTGTGAGTTTAAACAAGTAATGGATTGTCAAGATAAGAAACTAAGAAGAAAGCCAAGAGAACTATGGTTTGATCCATTCACATGGAGTAACCTAAAATTTTCTATTACAAGGACATGATAGGAAATTTTCATTCATAAGTCTATTCAATGGACTGAACAAAACTTCATGTTCCTAGTATAATAGGTTTGAGTTTATCTAAACCTATGGCTTATGGTATACCTGGAAATTACTTACTCTAATGCAAGCATGAGATGCTGATGCATTTTCTTTCCAATGGAAATCTATAGAAGCTTCACAACTTCTAAGCATAGATTTTATTTATCGAAGGAAAAGTTTCAACTATTCCAGAGAAGATAAAGCCATGAAAGAATTTCTTAAATCAACAGTGAGAGGTCTCATATATGCTTTAGTATGCCTTAGACCAGACACCTACTGTTGAGTGGGAGTAATGAGTAGGTATCAGATTAATCCAGGAGAGGAACATTGGAAGACAATCAAGTAAATTTTTAAGATTAAGAAGAGGAACTATATGTTAGTCAATAAGGGTGGTTTTTGAAACTCTTAGACTACACCACATCAGATTTCGAGACTTGCATGTGTGCTAGAAAGTCTGCTGATGAGATGGTGATTACTTTGGGGGTGGAGTAGTGATTTTGGAGAAGTGTAAAAACCTATCTGAAATCTCTTGGTCTACCAGAGAGAGACTGAATGTTAAAAGTTGTAGGAAAGATACTTATTCAGTCTAAGGAAAGTTCTATACATTTGTGGCACTGTTCCAACTTGCCTTAACTACTAGGGTTACTTCCTGAATAACCAAAGAGTAGTTGCCCAAAAGTATAGAATCCACTATCCCAATAAAGTAGACATATAGAGAGGAATTTCACATTATCAAGGATTTTGTTAAGGAAGAGTAATAGTGGAGAAAAGGTTGTGTTTAATTCAACCTATCAGATCCTATTACGAGGAGTATACTACTATTACACTTGATTTGTATATCAAGGTGTTAATGATTATTTGAAATGCACTTTTTGTTTTATATTAGTGCAGGTGGGAATTTGTTGGGTTTTATGCCCTAAATAAAACTCATTTCATATAATCAGATTTACTTATTAATAAAGATCAGAAATAACATTTTATGTTGCATGGTTCACATGATTTATTTCATGATTATAGGTATATAATGTATGAATTCTTTTTAAGTCCAGAACATATGAGTTGGTTAAAGATTATAGTGTTGTCAGCACAGTGGAATATAATCTTAATCATATGTTCAAAAGTTTATTCCCTGATTTGTCAGAACACTGGATTTAGACTGACATGGTATAATCAGCGATAGGTATTCTTACACCTTGGAAAAGTGTTATGTCCTTTCCAGGACATTGGCAAAGTTTACCAGTATCGGATGTATGGAGTATACATCGGAAGGGAACGATATTGAATTTTGATTAGATATATTAAAATTTACCGTAAAATCTATTCAATTCAATATCACTTGTTGATCCTAGATCACATGATCAAAATCCTGATATGGTTAGGTTCAATCTCAAGAGTGTTATTCGTGTTCTTTGATTTGTTAAGTTAAGCCTACTTTTGGGTTAGGGTGATACATCCATTTTGGGAACACGGTAGTGCAATTAAGTGGGAGCGTTAACATAAATATGGAATCTATAGCTTCTATTTGGCAAATAGAAGTAAAGGATGATTTCCTTCGAGCTTAACCAAACGAAGATAAATGGTGGAGATCTCATTTCACTTAGGTGAAATATCATTTATACAAGGTTAAGTGTTTTAAGGATAAAATACATTGTAGGGTGTTACGGTAATTTAATCCCTGTACAGTGTAAATCATCTATATAGAGGATCATTGATCACATTAGGGTTATCACAATGGATAACTAATGACGTGTCTATATCGTGGAACATATAGAGCGTTTCTATATGACTGAGAGTGCAATTCCAAGTTCTAAGTGTGGATTCAATGACGAATTAATAAGTTAGGGAATTTACTTGGTAAATTCGGTTTGACTTATTGGAAGCTCGGTTATATAGACCCATGGTCCCCATACTAGTTGAGACCATACTACTTGTAAGACTCAGTTAATTGATTTTAATTAATCAATTATAATTCTAAAAGTTAGACTATGTCTACTTTATGAATTCTCACAGTTTAAGGATGAAATCGTAAAGAAAAAGGTTTCTAGGTTTAATTATTAATTAAGAGACTTTGTATGTCTAATTAATAATTATTTTAAATGACAATATTATTTAATAATCTATTTTAGTTATTAAATAATTAGTTTTGGCATTTAAATGATTAGAATTGGAAAAATGGCATTTTTGGAGAAATTGAAATAAAATTGAGAAAACTGCAAAATCCAAGTGAGGCCCATATCACCCTATGGCTGGCACCTCTTTGTGTGTTTCCCAATTATTATTTTCAATTTTAATTTCCATGTAATTGCTAATCAAAGCCTAGCAAAAATAGGAAAGTGGTTGATCACACTAAATAAGGCAGTTAATTGATTACACAGTAAATAAGGAAACTGTTTTATTTGGAAAGTTGTGCTCTCCCTTCTCCTTATATATAGCAGCCCTTGTTCTCTTCTCTTGCATATCATATGAAGCCATAAGCCACGAAATTCAAGAGAGAAAAAGAGAGAAAATTTCGAAATCCTTGTGAGATGAGTAGTGCCCACACACATCAAGTGATATCTCAATCATAGTATGGAAGACTATGGAAATTCTACATCAAAGAAGGAGAAAAGAAGATCCAGGTTCAGATCTTGGTGATGCTCTGCTACAGAAAGGAATCAAGGGCTAGAGATCTGAACGGAAGGAGTCATATTATTCCGCTGCACCCAATGTAAGTTTTTCTAACTTTATATGTGTTTATTTTCATTGTTTTAGAATTCATATTAGGTTGTTAATCCAACATACTTGTTAGTAAATCTAGATCCTGGTAAAATAATTTCCAACACCAAGTACGCTGTGGTAGCCGTTGATTTCTTCACTAAATTGATCGAGGCTGAGCCTCTTGTCTGCATAACCTGCAAAAAAGTCCTCGACTTTGTTGTCAAAAACATTGTCTGTAGGTTTGTAATTCCCATGAAGATAGTATTAGATAACAGGACTCAGATCGATGGTGACTTGTTCACTGAGTTCTGCCAGAGGAACAAAATAATTAAGAGCTTCTCATGAGTATCAAGGCCTCAGGCGAATGGACAAGTAGAAGCTGTTAATAAAACCATGAAGGATACTATCAAGAAGAAGTTAGATGCTGCCAAAGGCAGATCGGAAGACGAGCTACCCCAAGTATTTTGGGCTCACATAACTACTGAGAAAACAGCAACGGGACACACTCCCTTCTCGCTAGCATTCAGCTCGGAAGTAATGTTACTTGCGGAAGTGAACATATCGACTCATAGACGAGAGGTTTCTGATTAAGAAGAAAACTAAGAAGTCCTAAAATTATCTTTGGATCTGCTTGATGAAAAACGAACCGAGTCGCAAGTCACTAATGCAGCGTATCAACACCAACTTACAGGATACTTTAACAAAAGAGTCAAGAAGAGGCTATTCAACGTTGGAGACTTGGTGCTAAGGCGAGTATTTTCAAATACGAGAGATGCGTCTACGAGAGTATTCAACCCGAACTGGGAAGGTCCTTATGTGATTGAAGCGATAGTAGGAACTGGGGCTTAGAAATTGGCTCAGCCAAATGGCTCGCTAATAAAGAACTACTGGAACGTGGAACATTTGCGATCCTACTACCAGTAAATTAATGATTGTAACTCGCATTGTTGATGTAATATTTTCAACTTCAGTTATGAATAAAGTGAATCATTTCTTTTGTTTAAGTAATTACAAATTTTTACTCTTTAAAGTTACTTAACGGGCATATGTGTATGATTAACCAGAATTTATCTGGAAATACATGATATAGTGCAAACCCAAAACTTTAAAAATTTTCAAATTTTTTTTAAGGTTTTTGCTCAAACCTTTCTCACAAGAAAGGGATCAAACCATCGTAACTTTTTGATTCAAAACCTGTCTGACGAGAAAGGAAAATCAAAAGTTATAAATGAGATATAACTCATAACACACGTGCAAAGCTGTATATTAACGGCTTGCACAATATTGGAAAGTATTAAATGAGACATCAAGGTGTCTTGATAAAAGTACTTAAACCTAGTGTATGAATATATAATATAACTATTCATGTAAGCAATCAAAAATATACAAAGTGATAAGATCATTGAATGTATATTCAAGTTTGCTTAAGACATATTATAACTGTTATTGGAAGGCAGAATTGATAACTGCTCGCAAATCAAAAGCCTAGCAGATAACAAACTGTCCGTGCACGTAATAGATTACTAACTACTTAAGTACGAAAAATACGGGCAACGAAAAGACCAAGAGTACTCTATATTTGATCAAATATAATTGTTTACATTGTGAATAAAAACGCAAGCAAACATAAATATATTAAGTTTGAATGCAAAAGTACGAAGTATTTCCGATAAAAAAGAGCTAAGCTGGCCAGCGAACTTTACAAACTTGTCTTCACGAAAATGCCACAAGGGGCAAACCATTAGACTGTTTTTTATACAAAAAATACAAGACTCATTATAGGGGACAGTAGGGCTCGAAGAGAACAATCCCTGGACCAGAACTAAAGTGTAATGACTGCATTTCATAATATCAATTAGTAAAGACAATTAGCACTAATTACTGATATTTTTATATTATTTGTGAATTTAAATTTTTGTGGGTCCCATTGCTAGAAATGGGTATTAGAGTTATAATTTCTCAATTCCGAAGATTTTATTAAACTCTAGGAGTATAATTTTTGCTCGGCGACAACAGAAAATGCGATGGATGGCTAGTTTGATCACATGGGTAAGTCTAAAACCTTATTTCTTAGTGGGATGTGTATTAGGGAAAATAAAATATCGAGGTTGAGCAGCGTTATATTTTTTCACCATTTTACCCCTAGGCTTGAATTAGGCTAAAATTAAGTAACAAGGGCATTATAATCTTTTGCCAAGGGAGTGAGTGGTGGCTGCCTTAGGTGTTGACACCTGGCCTTGTTATTTTTCAGCAAAGGATTAGTTCGAAAGTCCTTTCTCATTTAGGTTGATTCTAAGTTTTGGTAGCTAGTTTTAGTGTATGGTGTTGGATTTGTGCAAGTTTGAGTTTTGAAACTCAACCTTTGGTCTCTAATGGCATGTTTGAATTCAGTGGGTTTTTCTGGGATTTATTGGTTGGTATATGTTGTATATGCACTGATTAGGTACTTTGGAAAGTTTTGTGGCAACTGGTTGAGTTTTGAGCAAGTTTTGGATTTTTCGTGGAAAACTGGTACAAACCGGTTAACTGGTTTGCCAGTACCTGTAAAACTGGTTAACTCATTTTGGTAGGTTCCCCGAATATCCCGTTTTCTCAAATCTTGTCCATTTTAATGCCTTAGTTGGGTGTTTCTTTGCTTCCTAGGCTAGTGTAATTCCTAGTTATGATAACAGAGCCTAGAGTTGTAGATTCAGGTTTCTGGATTACGGTTTTGAACATGTGATTTCCACAGTTTTAATATGTGATTAGGGCATCCATTCAGCACGAGACTTTTCGTTCAAACCGGCCAACTCACTTGAATTTGGAAAGGAGGTAAGAACTATATATAATGTGTAATATGAATATGCGAGTGTATGTATATGTTAAGTGTATATGCATACTTATATGTTTGCCACACTATCAACATTTGTACGGTTATGGTACATAGTGCATTGGTATAGTGTATATTGTTAAGAAGTACATTATGGTGATACCAGCACAAGTACGGGAAAGTACAGGGTATGTGTGGTATATCACTCAGTGGTACTCAGGGTACGAAACAAACCCTACGAACACTCGTACAGTGAGGTACGTAGTGTATGTGGTATAGTGGTTGTACCCTAGTATGGAACGTTCTTACTCATTTGTTAAGCCTTGTAAATAGGTGTATGGGCGCCTTGTTACAAGTCGGTATTATATGATATGTTATATGCTTTTCTTACTAAGTTTGTCGACTCACAGTTCTGCTTCCATGTGTAGGTAAAGGAAAGGCAAAAGCTTAACAGGAGTGAGCCTGAGCTGGGATGAGGTTGTACATGTCATGGCAGTGCGACCTGGTTATGTATTTTGTATAAAAGTTTAGAAACGGGATGGAACTTGTAAATGATTATGTAAAGTTTTAAAGTTTAATATTTATTATAAAAATTTTAATTTGACAAGATTTTCAAGAAAGTTCGTCGAGTATCGAAGAAAGCACTATAATTGAAAAATCACTGTAGCGTGCCTTAGGATTAGGGCGTTACAATTTTGGTATCAGAGCCGCCATGTTTGTCTACTAAAGCTTCCCAAGACATGTACAATCTTCATTAGAGAAAGCTTGGTTCACGATTCGGTAAGCCCATACTTGTTTAGTATTATATGAGATTATTAGAGCATGTTAGGAAGCATATTAGATTATGATTATTTATTTTAAATGCATTGCCTTAAAATCCATAAGAGTAGTATTAAGTTTTATGATCGCTGTCTAACCTGCCTGGCTTATGGGCTCGCAGGCTAAGTCCTATTAAATGGACGCCCAAAAAAATACAAGAAGTTAGGGTAATAAGGTTGAGACTAGAGGCAGTCAGGGAAAACAAATTCCCTAGAATCCCCGTGGTCACGGCCGAGGCCGTGGCAAAATTCAAGGTGGTCATCCTGTAAATCCACAACAAGCTCCTCTGGATTGGGAGTAGAGGTTTGCGGAGATGTGAGATCAAATCCGCCAACAAGAAGAAGAAATTCTGAGATTAAGATAGCATGGTCCTCCTACTATGTCTCCACATCAAGCTTAGGTCGTTGTAGCTCCAGCGGTGCCAGCAGAACAACCTGTTGCTGGCAACTGTTATATGAGAGGTTCTATAAGCAAGCACCTCCAGTGTTCTTGGGAGGTCCTAATGTGATGAAGGCTGAGCAATGGCTCACTGTAATAGAGCAAATTTTGAATTTCATGGGGGTGGTTGGAAATGATCGGGATACCTGCGCAACATTTCAGTTCCAGGTTGATGCCCTAGTGTGGTGGGAATTGGTCTCCCTCACCTAGGATGTCACTATAATGACCTGGGAAGAGTTCTGAGAGTTATTCAATTTCAAGTATTACAATGAAGCAGTCCACAATGTTAAGCAGAAAGAATTCACTGAGTTGGTGCAGATTGAGGGTATGACAGTTACTGAGTATACTACAAAGTTTGACTGTCTTTCGAAGTTGCATCGGGTATCGTGCCTACTAATTTCAGTAAGAAAGAAAAATATCTAGCCGGTTTGAATGTGAAAATTAGACAATATTTGGTGATCACTACTAATGAGGCAACATCATATGCGGAGATGGTTAAGAAAGCTTTGCGAGCTGAGGGTGCAATTAAGTTTCTTCTGGAGCCCGTGTGACTCCAAGTGTAGGTGGGACCCCAACTCTTCCTACACCTGTTTTTGGTAGGGATGGTGGTGATTTGACCACTGAACATAAGAGAAAAGTTACCTCGGCATCTGGTGGCTCACGGTTGAGCAAGCGGTTCTGTGGCAACAAAGGTAGAGGTGGATGCCAGGGTTACACTTACCCTGAGTGCCCACGTTGTAAGAAACATCATCCAAGAGAGTGCAACCGGAAGTCATGCTTTCAGTGCAGCATGATGGGGCATTTCAAGAAAGACTGCCCTCAGGCAAAGAAAGAAGAGCAGAAGCCAGAGGCAAAACCCGTACCTGCTCAGGTGTTTTCCATTACTCAAGGTGATGCTGCATCCAGTCCTTCTTTGGTGACAGGTCAGCTTCCTGTCAACAACTCCTTTTATATTGTGTTATTTGTTTCGCGAGCTACACACTCTTATGTAGCTACACGGGTAATTGATCTTTTGGGTAGGCCTTATGATTTTCTTGAAAGAGAGTTTGGAACCCTAATAATTATTGGGGAGTTCGTTATCTCGAATGCGCATATTAGGTCTATGTCAGTTGGGATCGAAGATAGGAGTTGAGTGCTGAACTTATAGAGCTGGAATTATCGGAGTTTGACATTATACTTGGGATGGATTTCCTGTCCAAGTATTCGGCTAGTATAGACTGCAAGCAAAAAATGGTGACTTTTCAGCCAGAATGTGAAGATCCATTTGTTTATGTTGGATCGGTTCAGGGGTCTCGGATCTCGGTTATTACAGTATTAAGGGCTAGGGATCTACTACATAGCGGATGTTGGGTTTTATGCCCTAAATAAAACTCTTTACAATCTGATTAGTTATCAATATAAGAAATTTGAAGTGATTGATTTTTGCATGAATTTTACATGCTAATAGTTTAATATGTTTAATATGTTTATTACATTCATACACACAAAATCAGTTAAATCCAGATCATATGTTTATTCACAATTACCGTATCGTCAACACAGTGGAATGTGATTGTGATCATATGAATCAAAAGTTTTGGTCCCTGTTTCATCAGTGTTATTGGATTTACACTAATGTGATAATCAGCGATGATGTGTACTTACACTTGGAGTAAGTGTTATGTTCTTTCCAGGACATTAGTAACGTATACTAGTTTCGAATGTATGGAGTATACATTGGACTAGACCGATATTGCAACTAAGTTAAGATATTACAAACTTACCGTTATACATATCTTTCCAAGTCAATATCAGTAGTTGATCTTAAGATTAAAAGAATCTAAATCCTGATATGCTTAGGCTCAACTCAGGAGTGCTATTCATGTTCTTAGATTTATTAGTTAAGCCTACTTTCGGGTCAGGGTGATACGTATATTTTGGGAACATGATAGTATGATTGAGTGGGAGTGCTGAACATAAATATGGAATCTATAGCTTCTACTGGTGTATAGAAGTCAAGTGATGATTCCCTTCGAGCTTAGCAAATAGAAGTAAATGGATGAGCTCTTGTTTAACTGACTAATTATTAGATCACTAAACACCATTTACAGGTAGCTAAGTGTTTTAAGGGGCAAAATACATTGAGGGGTGAGAACAGTAAAGAAATCCCATCTCGATGTAAATCATCTATATAGAGGATCTTTAAATCACAATAAGATTATAACAATGGTTAAATGAGATAGTATATTGGTATCGTGAAACATACAATATGCTCTATATAAGTCTGAGAGTGCAATTCTAAGTTCTAAGAGTGGATTCAACGAAGAATTAATAAGTAGGAATTTACTTGGTAAATTTGGTTCACTTATTGGAAGCTCAGCATATAGATCCATGGTCCCCATTCTAGTTGAGAACATTCTACTTGTAAGACTCATTAATTGATTCGTGATTGATCAATTATAATTCTAAAGTTAGACTATGTCTAATTTTATGAATTTTCACTAAGCAGGGGTGAAATTGTAAAGAAAAGAGTTTTCTAGGTTTATTTATTTATTAATGGACTTTATATGTCTAATTAATAATTAAATTAAATGACAATATTATTTAATAATCTATTTTAGTTATTAAATAATTAGTTTTGGCATTTAAAAGGTTAGAATTAGAAAATTGGCATTATTGAGAAAATAGAGATAAAATTTGATAAAATTGCAAAATTAAGTGAGGCCCATTACAACACCTAGGCCGGCCACTTAATGTTGATTTTTCAAATTAATATTTTCATTATTTTAATGCCAAATAATTCTAAAGCTAGACCTAGTAGTTGCCTATAAATAGAAAGTGATGGCTCAGTCAAATCACAAGTTTTCAACAAGCCTTTCTGACAGAAATTTCTCTCTTCAGAAAACTGAGCCTTCCCACCTTCTATACCTTGGCCGAAATACCTCTCTCTCTTTTACCTTCATCTTTTTCGTGACCCTAGTGAAAGAGTAAGTGCCCACACACAGCAAGCAGTAACTCAATCATAGATTGGAAGACTGTGAAGGATCAAACTTGAAGAAGAAGGACATTCGGGCTCAGATCTTGATTATACTCTGCTACAGAAAGGAATCAAGGGTTAGAGATCTGAGTGGAAGGAGACATTAATTCCGCTGCATCAATGTAAGGTTTTCTTAACTTTATATGTGTTTAATTTATCGTTTTAGAAAGTTCATATTTAGGATGTTTAAACAACATACTTGTGAGTAGATCTAAGATCCTGGTAAAATAATTTCCAACAACTGGCCTCAGAGCCATGGTAATTGATTTACTTACATGAAATTTGTACTTTAAAACGATTGTTTGTTTGTTTTTGGATGGTATCATGTTGTATTGAGTGTTATTTGATGATCGATTGATGTTTATAAATTTTCGTGAAAAATAATTGCGATTTTGTTTCTGGAATTATTTTTATTGGATAGTATGGAAAAAATTAAGCAAGTTAGCCTGTTACAGAACTCAATTTGGATTTTATTTGAATTAGTTATGAATTTTTGAAGATTTGAAAAAATCGGGGCTGTGCTGATATTTTCCTGCGATCGCAAATCTGTCCGTACAGTTTCGAATTTTTTCGTTTTTCTTCATTTTTTCATGCTTTTTCATGGAATTAACTTCCGATTTTTTGTATGGTTTTGTATATATACTATTACTATTCCTAATTCAATTCTAATTATCATTTTGAATTAATTTAATATTTTTTAAATTTAATTCAAGATATTAGTGTAATTTGAATTTGAATAGAATTAGTATCTATCTTCTTGCTTAAAAATCTATCTTATTTTTAAATTTGATTATATCTTATTTTTTTTAAATTTAAGGTCAGATTTTATAAGATATTTATAAAATCTTTTTAAGATATTTTAAAATATCTTATCTTTTAAGATATTTTTTAATAATATCTTATCTTTTAAGATTTTTTTTTTAAAAATTAAATCTTTTTAGATATTTTGACCTTATTTAAATTTAAAGTAAGATATTTATAATCATGTAATTTTAAATAGATGTAAGATATTTTGCTAACTTTTAAATTTTGTTATTTCATTTATTTAAATTAAATTTAAAATCTGAAAAGATATTTCATTTATCTTTTCTAATTTTTATTTAATTTTTATTTTTAAAATAACATTTAATTTTTAAAAGTAGTTAGCAAATTTTGAAATGATATTTAGGTTGGTTGAAACCTAATTTTTCAAAAAGTAGGTTTAATTTTAAATATTTTTTTTTAAATTTCGAAATTTAAATTTTATTTTTCGAAAATTAATTTTTTTTTTAATTTAATTTTCTATTTCGAAATTATTTATTTAAAATTAAATAAATCCTACTTCCAACTATCCAACTAACCTTGTTGCAGGAGTATGTGGTTTTAGCTTGTATGTAAGTTTTTTAAAACCTATTATTACCTGATTGCAAATAGCCATGGTTACCTTTTGCCAGATCTAATGATCTGATGGCTCCCTTGGTCAAGTTAATAATTTGTAACAGGTAAATTTTACAATCTTCTTTCATCTATGTATGACCTAGCAACATGATAGGATCCATCCAAAGTGTGCCTGTGTGAGCCTATATGTTTATTTTGTTTTAATATAGATACATATAGGTTGTTGCTAAATAAAATGTCACACCATGATAGATTTTATTTAGGTCCATTTAGTTATTGGACCTATTCAATTAATAACAGTTATTCATTTTAAGGTTAAATTCCTCTCTTTTGGGCCTTGTGTGAGAGTTGGGAGCCATAGAAGTGGGTACGACATACTGAACCCAGCACCCCCTCACATGAACTACCCCAATTGTGAAGGCCCATTTGCCTGATTTGAATAACTGTACTAGGTTAATTATATTAGTTTGACCTAATAAAATTGAATTAGCAACATAATTAACTTTAAAAATATATGAAAATTTATTTTTCATTTTAATATTTTAAAGTTAATTTTAAGAAAAACACTTTTAGTTTAGATATTTTTTCTAGACAAACTATTTGTATTTTTCTTGTATTTAATTAAATATAGAATTTTAACTAACTAAGATTCTTTCTAGAGCTTATTTAATTAAATATTCCTATTTAAGTTATAAATTAGTTGTATCAACTGATTTTTCTTATCTAACTTAAATTTGAATATTTGATTTAAATTTTAAATCAAGTTGAGGAATCCTAGGCATTAGTTATTAAAGATTCTTAAGATATTTTTTAAGTTAATATCTTTTCAAATATTAACTTAAAATGGAATATTTTAGATATTTTTTGGTTAATATTTTTTTAAATATTAACTTTAAAAAGATATCTTCAAATTAAGTGGTTACAACTTAATTTTTGATATTTAATTAAATCTAAATTTGAAATTATTTAAGTTTTAGATTTTTTCTATCTAACTTAAATTAGATATTTTTCAAATTTTTTGAAAAGATACTTAGTCAAATAAGATATTTTCTAGATAGTAATTTTTAGACTACTTATTATTTCTAATATTTAAATAGGAAAATATTATACTTTGTGAAATTAATTATTTAAATAATTAATTTTGGTACAATTTTATTAAGTATATTTTTCCTAGTATTAAATAGAAATTAATAATTAAGCCTTCTCTACACTTAATTATTATTTCTTGAATTTAATACATTTAATTAACTTGAAAAATCTAAATATCTAAGTTGATTTTCATCATGATACTTAAATATTTATTGATTTTTCTTGACACTTAATTAAATAGAAAATTATTTTTAGGTTGAAATTTAATTTTTCAACTTAAATTTAAATAATTTTCAATATATATATATTTTATTAATCAATTTCGAAATTTACATTTTAATTATGCAATATTTTCGAATTTTTTTTATTTGGAAAAATAGATTGAGTTGTAAATTAATTATTTATTTTAATTAATTCTTGGACCAGCTACAATCAATGATTTTTTCATTTAATTGATTAATTTAAATAAATGAATTTAAAATATATATATATATATATATTATTAGAAATTGAATTAACTAGTCAAAGAATATCTAGATAGGTGATATTTTTGCTTGAAGTATTTCTTTTCTATTTTTATTATTTTCGAAAATTGTATTTTTATATACATTAAATTTTCGAACCCAATAAATATATTCTCAAAGGAAATTTTTAAGTTGCTAATTATTTATTTAATTCAACTTAAATTAATTTCCTTAATATTTATATTTAAGATTATTACTAAGATGGAAATAATTAATTTTATTTCAATCACCATCTAAGTATAATTTTATAAATATTATATTAAATTCTTATTTTTGAATTTTAATTCTTAATTTAGAATTTAATGAGATTTATTTATTAGAATAATAAAGAAAATACATTTTAAACAATGAGCTTTATTATTATTAAGATATTCGATCTCCATTGTGGGTTTTACACCGCGTTTGTTTTAGTGAGTAATCCTCCCTAATGGAGGAACGTTCATTAGCAATTTCGCATCGTTTAATCTCGCATGATAAGTGGTTTGTAAGTGTTTTATATGGTATAGATCACCCTAATGGTGGCGACCATATTTGACTTGCAAATTGCGAAACAATGGTAGAAGCTCATAAGATAGAATAGCCTTGACTCTTGCCTAAACGGGACAACGCTGGATTCCAATCTTGATCGAATAAAAGGTTGCTAGAATGTTTAACATTTTAGATGAGCTGACAACTCTATTCAATGGATGGTAGCTTTGACTCTCGCCTAAACAGGACACTGATATCAGTTTGTTGAAAACCTTGGAAATTATTTAGGATTGAATTTTTTAAGTATTTTCTCATATCATTCCTACTTGCTATGTGCTTATAATTTCTGAATTGATTTTGTGTGTTAAACCATTATTAATTTCTATTTGTTGATTTCTATTATTTTGTAGTATCCTGTATTGTCAAAATGAATCCCATGTTATCACTGTTGACTGAAAATAAGCTGAATGGATCTAACTTTAATAAATGGAATGAGAACATTAATATCGCTCTCATAGGAGAAAGTGCCTTGTTTGTTTTAACTGAGCCGCCACCTGAAGTGCCTGGGGACAATGCATCCAAAGCTGTGAAAGAAAAGTATGAGCATTGGCAGAAAGCAAATGACAAAGCTCTATACTTTATGCTTTCTAGCATGGTTGACACCCTCAAAACTCGGTTTTCTAAAACTGAGAAGGCTGCTGAAGTTATGACGAAGTTAAATGAGCTATTCGGTAAGGCATCACTTCAGTCACGCTTTGACGCGACTAAGAAGTACATTAATGCACGGATGGAACCTCATCAAAACGTGCGTGATCATGTTCTCCTCATGTCCAGTTATTTCTAAGAAGCCCAGGATCATGGTGCTAAAATGGACAGTGCTACTCAAGTTAGTCTTATCTTGAATAGCCTGACTCCAGCATTTCTACCATACACATCAAATTATGTCATGAATAAGAAGGAAATTGACTTTCATGAATTAGTCAATGACCTTCAAACTTATGAAAATTTGATTGGAGGACCCAAGAAGAAAGGGAGTAAACCTCATAATCCTGGTAATGGTAATGGGACGATGAAACCTGAAGCAAATGTTGCCTCTGCTTCAAAGCCCAAATCGAAGAAGAAGTGGAAGAACACCAAGAAGCGAACAAAAGCCATGAAAAAGGCTGCTCCTTCTGGTGATGCTACACTTAAAGGAAAATGTTTCCACTGCAATGAAAAAGGTCATTGGAATCCCCAGTGTCCTAAACTTCTTGCAAAGAAACAAGGTATTTCCATTTATAATGTAAAGCCCGCTTAGTTAATTTGGAAATTAGCAGTTATTTATGTTAATCAGGAAATTATTTATAGCTATTTAAATAATTTATCATTGTTATTTATGGAATTCAGATATGCATAATTATGTCATCAGCAGTTTTTATATTTCGCATTTCCGGTGTTCGGTATTTTGGAACTCGGCGTTTGGCTCAGTAGAAATCACAACTTAGTATGTTAGTATTTTGGGGACGGGTTTTAGACATTGGGAATGTCGGGAATGGCCGGGAATTTAGAATGTCCCAAAAATACCCCTTTAGTATGAATTTGGTAATTATATGGTGGAGGGGCAAAATGGTCTTTTTGCCCCAATGACTTTTGTCTTTTGTGACTTGTAAATGGAAATTATATGTTGATTTTAAATTATTTTTCTTGGCTGAAATTAAATGAGTAATATGTTATAAATCCCTTTTTTCTAAAAATTCCATCACTTAGTCAAATTTTAAAGAAATTAGAAAAAATCAAATAGAAAAACTCTCTCTCTTTTCCTCTCTTTCGGCTGAGCTTGGGGGTTCAAAAAGGGCTGGTTTTCTTTGGTGATTCAAGCCCTAATTTGCAACTTTATTGATCTCTTGTGTGGTATGTGTTTCCTAGTCCCTTGCTTTTTTAAATTCTTGAAGAAAAATGATGAAATTGGATGATAATGCATGTGATTTTTGAGAGATGTTTCTGCTGTGTTTTGTTGTTGATTTAGGTTGTTTTAAAGCATGATTATTGTTGTTGTTTAAGCTATGTTAGAAGCATGTAGGTTAGATTGTTAAGCCTTGAATTTTCTTTGCAAAAGTTATGAATTTTGAAAGAAAATGTGATGTTTTGTTTCTGTGTTGTTGCTGTTGTTCTTGTTAGTTTGCAGAGGTTATTTTATGCTTAGTTATGTAGAATTAAGCTATTGGATTGCTTGTTTAAGTGGTTTTGCTCAAGCTTGAGTTTGGAACTCAAAGCTTGAGCTCCAATGGTGAATTTCGCATGTGTGATTTCTGGGTGGGTTTGATGCTCTAGAATTGTTATTTGGGACCTATAGAACAGGTCTGGAAAGTTTGGGACCAATTGGGTTTAAATTGGTCAAGTTATGTGAATTTTTGGTTGCCGTGCGAGGAACCGAATTCGGTTGAGTATCCGGAATTCCGGATGGGGTCCTGAATTTTCCCAGAACCGGAATTCCGGTTGGGCAACCGGTCTGCCGGTTGGGGATTTTTCAGAACCCTAGTTTTCCTCGTTTTTGGGTTTTTAGGGGTATTGCCATGCTTTTTATCGATAGGGAAACTTTTAGTTTCAAGTTTTAGTCCCCGGGAAGTGATTTAGCGTGTCACTTATAGCGTTGTGATTTTTATGGTTTAGGAGCCGATGTCCGCCGTTCGGCTTCGGTTCCGGTCGGGTTGACCAAGACACACGAAATCGGAATCCGGGTAAGATTAGTATAACGGTATGCATATGTAGATTACATGTTTAGCGTGCATGTCGGAAGCCTGTTAGATTACATTAGATATGTATTTAGGCTTCGAACCACCCAACCCCGTCACGTCGGTACAGCCGGAGTATGACCAAGGCGGAGTATGACCGGCTCGACCGATCAGCCGACACCGGTTGGTGGTTCGATCTATTGACCTATCCCGTCGGTACAGCCGGAGTATGACCAGCGGCGGAGTATGACCGGTTCGACCGATCAGGAGGATACTTGTCAATAGTACCGTCCCCTGAACGTTCAAAACTCAGTACCATGTTGGACATGGCAGTAGTGCTCAGTACCATGTTGGACATGGCAGTAGCGGGACTCAGTATCGTGTTGGACACGGCAGTCAGTTTTATGTATGATATTTTTATGCTTTTCTTACTGAGTCTGTCGACTCACAGTTTACGTTCATGTGTAGGTAAAGGCAAGGCAGTTGCTGATGGACCGTGAGCGAGCATTTGAGATTGTACATGTCGGGGCGGTTAGGCCTGGAGCGTACGATCCTCGGGACGACGGCTGAGATTTTTGTAACTGTCGTTAGACGACTTTATTTTGATGTAAAAGTTGAACAGTTAATACGTTTGTAAATATTTTTATAAATCGGGATCCCGAGACTTTTTGTAAAATGGTTTATAAGTTTAATGAAAAAGCAAAATTTTAATTAATCACGTTTTTCCATAAACCTCGTTGATTAGCAATGAGCTGCACAGTACGTTTAAAAATCACGTAATACGCCTAAGATAGTTAGGGTGTTACAATTTGGTATCAGAGCCGCCAGGTTGTCTTCCGAAGATCGTCACGACATGTACAATCATCATCAGCAGTTAGCTCGGTTCACGGTTCAGTAAGCCTTTATTGCTTTAGTAGTTTATTTTATTCAGTTATGAAAAAGAAAAGCCTGTTAGGAAGCATGTTAGTAGCCTGATAGTAGAATAGGCGCATGTTTCATTTCTAATTTCCAAATTAAGCGGCATTAGTAAGCTCGCCTTGAATACGACCTGATATGCCAACTCTTGGTTTCGCAGGCGGTTCTAACTAGATGGACGCCAGGCGGACTACCAGGAGTCGGGGCAACTCCGTGGGGTCGAATCAGGGAGAGGGAGCTCGGTTTCCCCACCGCTAGGGGCCGAGGTAGAGGTCCCCGAGGCGGGGCTCGTGGTCGGGGTGATGAGAACCCGCCACGGGCTGCCTGTGCTCCCCGGCCGATCGGGGAGCCCCGAATCGGGAGTTGCGGTTTGCGGAGATGCAAGCCCGGATCGAAGAACAAGACCGCGAGCTTCAGAGGTTGAGACAGCAGGGTGCTCCTGCAGTTCCAGTGCCAGTAGTTCTGCGGCACCCGCCCGCCGCCTGTGCCGAGATGGTAGTGGCGGCCAATAGATTGGAACCTTTGTATGAGCGGTTCCGGAAGCAAGCACCTCCGGTATTCCTGGGAGGTCCAGATGTGTCGAAAGCCGAGCAGTGGCTCACGGTGATCACCAGAATTCTGAACTTTATGGGTGTCACCGGTAACGACAGAGTGGTGTGCGCCACATTTCAGTTCCAGGAGGATGCCCTGGTATGGTGGGACATGGTGTCTCAGATTCACGATGTCACCACCATGACTTGGGAGAGGTTCCAAGAACTCTTCAACGCGAAATACTATAATGAGGCGGTCAGAAGCGCCAAGAGGAAAGAGTTCGTTCACCTGACCCAGCGGGAGAACATGAGTGTCACTGAGTATACTACTCAGTTTGACCGGTTGGCGAGGTTAGCCTCGGGAATTGTGCCGACCGACTTCAGCAGGAAGGAGAAGTATCTGGACGGGTTGAATCCCAAGATCAGGCATGACCTGATGATTACCACTGACGACAGCACCACCTACGCTCAGATGGTGGAGAAGGCACTGCGAGCTGAGGGCGCAGTGGGGTGCATGTCAGATTCAGCCAGTACTCCGGTTGGTGGCGGAGCTCCTACCCCTCCTGCATCAGGCTTCAGCAGGGGGAGTAGTGGTTCGGCCATTGATCAGAGGAAGAGGGCACCCACTGCTTCCGGCGGCTCGAGTCAGAACAAGAGGTTCCGGGGGAACCAGAATAGAGGGAGTCGTCCTGGTGGTAATGAGACCCGATTCTCCTACCTCGAGTGCCCTAGCTGCAAGAGGCATCATCGGGGAAAGTGCAAGGGGCAGGGATGCTTTCATTGTGGCATGCCCGGGCACTTCAAGAGGGAATGTCCCCAGCTCCGGCCAGAGGCACCGAGAGCTCCAGCGATACCCACTCCAGCCAGGGTATTCGCTATCACGCAGGCTGATGCAGATGCCAGCCCATCAGTTGTTACAGGTCAGATTTTTATTAACGACTCACTTTATTCAGTGCTGTTTGATTCTGGGGCTACACGTTCTTATGTGGCGGCCAGAGTCTTTAGTAAGTTGGGTAGACCCTTTGATAGATATGAGTCAGGGTTTGGAACCCTGTTACCTGGCGGAGAATTGGTTATCTCCAATAGGTGGATTAGGTCTATGCCGATCAGGATAGATGGTAGAGAGTTAAGCGCTGATCTGATAGAGATGAGCTTAGTCGAATTTGATATTATTTTAGGAATGGATTTCCTATCTAAATATTCGGCAAGCATTGATTGTAAGAGGAAGATGGTGGTCTTCCAACCGGAAAGTGAAGAACCGTTCGTATTTGTGGGTTCGGTTCAGGGATCTCGGATCCCGGTGATCTCGGCTATGTCAGCGAGAGAACTATTGCACGGTGGGTGCTTAGGGTTTCTGGCCGTGGTGGTGGACACCACTCGGCCAGACACCATTCGGCCAGAGGATATCAGTGTGGTTCGGGAATTTTTGGACGTTTTTCCCGAAGAACTTCCAGGGTTACCACCTCATCGGGAGATTGACTTTGTGATTGACTTGGCACCAGGGGTGGATCCGGTTTCTAAAGCCCCGTATAGGATGGCTCCAGCTGAACTTAAGGAGTTAAAGATTCAGCTCCAGGGGTTGCTTGACATAGGGTTCATTCGGCCCAGTGTGTCACCTTGGGGAGCCCCGGTTTTGTTCGTGAAGAAGAAGGATGGATCTATGAGGATGTGCATCGACTACAGAGAGTTGAACAAGCTGACGGTGAAGAACAAATATCCATTACCTAGGATCGATGACTTGTTCGATCAGCTTCAGGGGAAGACGGTCTTTTCTAAGATTGATCTCCGTTCGGGTTATCATCAGTTGAGGATCCGAGAGGAGGACATTCCAAAGACGGCTTTCCGCACTAGGTATGGACACTACGAGTTCCTGGTTATGTCATTCGGACTAACCAATGCTCCTGCAGCATTCATGGACCTGATGAATAGAGTATTCAAGGATTTCCTCGATATCTGTGTGATTGTGTTTATCGACGACATCCTCGTGTACTCTCAGTCAGAAGAGGAGCATGAGTTACATCTTCAGATGGTACTGCAACGACTTCGAGAACATAGACTCTACGCCAAGTTCAAGAAATGTGAGTTCTGGTTGTCTCAGGTGTCCTTCCTAGGGCACATTGTGAGTAAAGATGGGATCAAGGTGGATCCCGAGAAGATTGAATCCGTCAGGGATTGGCCGAGACCGAAGACAGTGACAGAGATCAGAAGCTTTTTGGGATTAGCTGGGTACTACCGTAGGTTCGTGGAGGGGTTCTCCAAAATTTCAATGCCCCTAACCGAGCTTACAAAGAAGAATCAGCGATTTATCTGGTCAGATAAATGCGAAGCTAGTTTTCAAGAGCTGAAACAGAGGTTGATTACTGCTCCGGTACTAGCTTTGCCTTCGGACGAGGAGAAGTTCGTGGTCTATTGTGACGCATCCAAACAGGGTTTGGGGTGCGTATTGATGCAAGCCGATCGGGTTATCGCTTACGCCTCCCGTCAGTTAAAGGATTATGAACAGCGATACCCGACTCATGATTTAGAATTGGCCGCAGTGGTTTTTGCACTGAAGATTTGGCGGCATTACTTGTATGGTGAGAAGTGCGAGATCTATACCGACCATAAAAGTCTCAAGTATTTCTTTACTCAGAAAGATTTGAACATGAGACAAAGGCGTTGGTTGGAATTAGTGAAGGACTATGATTGTGAGATTCTTTACCATCCCGGGAAAGCCAATGTAATGGCCGATGCCCTGAGCAGAAAGGGTCCCGGGCAAGTGGCTAGCATGGTTCAGATCTCACCTCAGCTAGCAGAGGATATGGTTAGGTCCAGCATTGAGTTTGTGGTAGGTCAGCTTCACAACTTAACGCTGCAATCTGATCTGTTAGAAAGAATAAAGGTTGCTCAGACGACAGATCCGGAGTTAGTGAAGATCCGAGATGAGGTATTGGCTGGTCAGGCCAAAGACTTTTCAGTGTCAGACAGTGGAATGCTTTTGTATAAAGCCAGGGTTTGTGTCCCGAGCAGTGTGGACTTGAGGAACGAGATCTTTGAGGAGGCTCATTCTACCCCATATTCTCTACATCCCGGCACCACCAAGATGTACCAAGATTTGAAACCGTACTTCTGGTGGAGCGGTATGAAGAAGAATTTGGTAGAATTCGTATCGAGATGCCTCACGTGTCAGCAGATCAAGGCTGAACATCAGAGACAAGCAGGGTTGTTGCAGCCTCTAACCCTACCAGAATGGAAATGGGAGGATATTACGATGGATTTTGTGGTCGGGTTACCTAGGACCACGGGTTTGCATGATTCCATCTGGGTAGTGGTGGACCGATTTACGAAATCTGCTCATTTTCTGCCGGTCAGAACAACATTTACAGTGGATCAGTTGGCAGAATTATACGTCAGGGAAATAGTGAGACTTCACGGGGTACCGAAGTCTATAGTTTCGGACAGGGATCCGAAATTCACCTCCAAATTTTGGCAGAGTTTGCAACGGGCAATGGGTACGAAGCTGAAATTCAGTACAGCATTCCATCCTCAGACAGATGGTCAGTCCGAAAGGACAATTCAGATATTGGAGGATATGTTGAGAGCCTGTGTTATGGACTTTGAGGGTTCATGGAGTAAATATCTACCATTAATAGAATTTTCATACAACAACAGTTACCAGAGTACGATAGGGATGGCACCCTACGAACTGTTGTACGGTAGGAAATGTAGATCCCCTATCCACTGGGATGAAACAGGGGAGAGGAAATACCTAGGTCTAGAGTCAGTTCAGCGGACCAATGAGGCAATAGAAAAGATCAAAGCTAGAATGCTTGCCTCGCAGAAAGGTGCGTAAGAGTTACGCGGTCCGAAACGTAGGGATGTTGAGTTCCGAGTAGGGGACCATGTGTTTTTGCGAGTATCTCCGATGAAGGGGATTAAACGTTTCGGGAAAAGAGGCAAGTTATGCCCTAGGTTTACAGGACCTTTCGAGATTCTCGAGAAGATAGGTCAAGTGGCATATCGGTTAGCATTGCCTCCAGCTTTATCAGCAGTGCACAACGTATTCCATGTCTCAATGTTGAGAAAATACGTTTCAGACCCCTCTCATATACTCAGTTATGAGAGCCTTCGGCTTCAGTCAGATATGTCTTATGAGGAACAGCCAGTGCAGATCCTGGATAGAAAGGATAAAGTCCTTCGGAATAAGACCATAGCGTTGGTCAAGGTTCTCTGGAGAAACAGTAAGGTGGAAGAAGCCACCTGGGAGCTAGAATCAGATATGCGAGCTCAATTTCCAGAGTTATTCAGGTTAGATTTCGGGGACGAAATCCTTTTAAGGGGGGGATAATTGTAAAGCCCGCTTAGTTAATTTGGAAATTAGCAGTTATTTATGTTAATCAGGAAATTATTTATAGCTATTTAAATAATTTATCATTGTTATTTATGGAATTCAGATATGCATAATTATGTCATCAGCAGTTTTTATATTTCGCATTTCCGGTGTTCGGTATTTTGGAACTCGGCGTTTGGCTCAGTAGAAATCACAACTTAGTATGTTAGTATTTTGGGGACGGGTTTTAGACATTGGGAATGTCGGGAATGGCCGGGAATTTAGAATGTCCCAAAAATACCCCTTTAGTATGAATTTTGTAATTATATGGTGGAGGGGCAAAATGGTCTTTTTGCCCCAATGACTTTTGTCTTTTGTGACTTGTAAATGGAAATTATATGTTGATTTTAAATTATTTTTCTTGGCTGAAATTAAATGAGTAATATGTTATAAATCCCTTTTTTCTAAAAATTCCATCACTTAGTCAAATTTTAAAGAAATTAGAAAAAATCAAATAGAAAAACTCTCTCTCTCTTTTCCTCTCTTTCGGCTGAGCTTGGGGGTTCAAAAGGGCTGGTTTTCTTTGGTGATTCAAGCCCTAATTTGCAACTTTATTGATCTCTTGTGTGGTATGTGTTTCCTAGTCCCTTGCTTTTTTAAATTCTTGAAGAAAAATGATGAAATTGGATGATAATGCATGTGATTTTTGAGAGATGTTTCTGCTGTGTTTTGTTGTTGATTTAGGTTGTTTTAAAGCATGATTATTGTTGTTGTTTAAGCTATGTTAGAAGCATGTAGGTTAGATTGTTAAGCCTTGAATTTTCTTTGCAAAAGTTATGAATTTTGAAAGAAAATGTGATGTTTTGTTTCTGTGTTGTTGCTGTTGTTCTTGTTAGTTTGCAGAGGTTATTTTATGCTTAGTTATGTAGAATTAAGCTATTGGATTGCTTGTTTAAGTGGTTTTGCTCAAGCTTGAGTTTGGAACTCAAAGCTTGAGCTCCAATGGTGAATTTCGCATGTGTGATTTCTGGGTGGGTTTGATGCTCTAGAATTGTTATTTGGGACCTATAGAACAGGTCTGGAAAGTTTGGGACCAATTGGGTTTAAATTGGTCAAGTTATGTGAATTTTTGGTTGCTGCCTGCGAGGAACCGGAATTCCGGTTGAGCATCCGGAATTCCGGATGGGGTCCTGAATTTTCCCAACCGGAATTCGGTTGGGCAACCTATTCACGGTTGGGGATTTTTCAGAACCCTAGTTTTCCTCGTTTTTGGGTTTTTAGGGGTATTGCCATGCTTTTTATCGATAGGGAAACTTTTAGTTTCAAGTTTTAGTCCCCGGGAAGTGATTTAGCGTGTCACTTATAGCGTTGTGATTTTTATGGTTTAGGAGCCAGTAATCCGCCGTTCAGCTTCGGATTCCGGTCAGTTGACCGCACACTCGAAATCGGAATCCGAGGTAAGATTAGTATAACAAGATGCATATGTAGATTACATGTTTAGCGTGCATGTAGGAAGCCCGTTAGATTACATTAGATATGTATTTAGGCTTCGAACCACCCAACCCCGTCACGTCGGTACAGTGGAGTATGACCAAGAATGGAGTATGACCGGTTCGACCGATCAGCCGACACCGGTTGGTGGTTCTCTATTGACCTATCCCGTCGGTACGGGGCCGGAGTATGACCAAGCGGCGGAGTATGACCGGCTCGACCGATCAGGAGGATACTTGTCAATAGTACCGTCCCCTGAACGTTCAAAACTCAGTACCATGTTGGACATGGCAGTAGTGCTCAGTACCATGTTGGACATGGCAGTAGCGGGACTCAGTATCGTGTTGGACACGGCAGTCAGTTTTATGTATGATATTTTTATGCTTTTCTTACTGAGTCTGTCGACTCACAGTTTACGTTCATGTGTAGGTAAAGGCAAGGCAGTTGCTGATGGACCGTGAGCGAGCATTTGAGATTGTACATGTCGGGGCGGTTAGGCCTGGAGCGTACGATCCTCGGGACAGCAGGGCTGAGATTTTTGTAACTGTCGTTAGACGACTTTATTTTGATGTAAAAGTTGAACAGTTAATACGTTTGTAAATATTTTTATAAATCGGGATCCCGAGACTTTTTGTAAAATGGTTTATAAGTTTAATGAAAAAGCAAAATTTTAATTAATCACGTTTTTCCATAAACCTCGTTGATTAGCAATGAGCTGCACAGTACGTTTAAAAATCACGTAATACGCCTAAGATAGTTAGGGTGTTACATATAAACTTTCAGAGTTTTAGTGAATTATTATCCAATTGGATTTATGATTCTGGACTAACTTTGTTTATTTGTTTTCTTCTTCTTATAGGCCAAGCTACTTGAACTCAATTGAGTTGGATCAGAAAGCTGGACCAAGGGTGAAATCGTCCAGATGAAGATGAAGCTCTTCAATTTTTGAATTAATTTTTTTAGTTTAAAGACAATTTGGATTTCAAATTTTAGTTAGGGATATTTATCCCTGTTTCTCTCATATTGTTGCAATACATTTTTTTTAATAAAGTTTATAATTTTCGAAATTCACTATTGCAATTTATGAGATTGAGCTTCATTTAATTTTATCTTCATCAATTATTACCACATTATATTTGTATGTTTGTATATGTAAGTGTTTTTATTATTGATGCAAATTCTATAATATTTTCAACTCTTCATAGAGTTATATTATGTAAACACTAGAAATTATTTCTATGTTTATCAATAATTGTTAATTCTCATACAATTATTAAGAATTTGTTTAATAAAAGGATCTTATGATCTGATAGGGGTGGAGAAAAGTTAAGAAAACTATGCAGTTCAACGATCTTTTATATCTAATGAACTCTGGATAGTATTCAACTCCACATAAACTCTATCACACTAAGAGAATCATGATCTTTACAACCTTTAGGGGTGGATCATAATCTCTATATACTTAGGGGTGGAGGTTATCCATAGTACCCTATATGTATATTCTTAGGGGTGGAGTCTATTCCACAGTTCCCTATGTAACACATATCTTGTTTAAACATAGAAGTAATATAATGAGTCAGCTATTGTCAATATAAATTCTTGATCTTGATTGTATGTTCCATTTCGTTTTTACTGTTGTAAGTAAAAGTTTGATACCTTTGAAAGTTCTTTGTTAAAGTTTCACACTACCTTAATTGAGTGGGAGAATTTTAAAGTTCTATACCCATCTTCATTAGGTTGATAATTGTGATAGGTACTTAAGAACACTACTGAAAAGCAAATCTAACCATTCACATGGATAGGAATAGCTTATCAGAATTATGAGAATAAGATAAAGAACTCTAAGTTCAGTCCATTCGAATGACTTGAACAAGGAATCTTAATCCTCATAAAAATTTGATGGTATCTTAATTTTGATTACTTTGTCTCTGGCATGTATTTTTCACTTCAAATACTAGTCTGCTATGTTGATGACTTAGTCTTGACTTAATGATTCAGACTAATACAAAAGTCACAACTAGGTAACTCTCCAAACAATCAGAGGTTAAAAGTATTATTTAACCAGACATCTGCTATTGAGTGGGAGCTATCTGAGATGTAATCAAATAGGGAACATTAGAAGATATTCCAGAAGGATTTATGAAAGTGGTCTATATGTCAGATATTAAGGAACTGTGTATCAGTTTTCCTTGTATCTCACCATCTAATTTCGACTTATATAAGATGGTACTTACTTTGGGGGTGGAGGAATTATTGAATAATAATTCAAGCTCTACCAGAGAAGAACTATAACTTGGTCTATTCAAAAATACCAGAAAGTTATATCACTGAAGAAAAGTCTACACTGTATTATCTCAATTACATATTTTAAAATATGAGAGATATGTCTTCTGTTAATTCAGATGTACTTTTAAAACAGTAAAAGATTTCAGTATCCCTTGATAAGTAAAGCATATAGTAAAGGATGTTTCATAAGTTTCCTTATGAACCAGTTTCCAGAAGTTTGGGTGGATTCAAATATACTACACTTGATCTGAAGATCAAGACATCAGATTGACCTATTTGCACAGTTTGTTTTATATTAGTGCAAGTGGGAGTTTGTTGGGTTTTATGCCCTAAATAAAACTCTTTACAATCTGATTAGTTATCAATATAAGAAATTTGAAGTGATTGATGTTTGCATGAATTTTACATGCTAATGGTTTAATATGTTTAATATGTTTATTACATTCATACACACAAAATCAGTTAAATCCAGATCATATGTTTATTCACAATTACAGTATCGTCAACACAGTGGAATGTGATTGTGATCATATGAATCAAAAGTTTTGGTCCATGTTTCATCAGTGTTATTGGATTTACACTAATGTGATAATCAGCGATGATGTGTACTTACACTTGGAGTAAGTGTTATGTTCTTTCAAGGACATTAGTAAAGTATACTAGTTTCGAATGTATGGAGTATACATTGGACTGGATCGATATTGCAACTAAGTTAAGATATTACAAACTTACCGTTATACATATCTTTCCAAGTCAATATCAGTAGTTGATCTTAAGATTAAAAGAATCTAAATCCTGATATGCTTAGGCTCAACTCAGGAGTGCTATTCATGTTCTTAGATTTATTAGTTAAGCCTACTTTCGGATCAGGGTGATACGTATATTTTGGGAACATGATAGTATGATTCAGTGGGAGTGCTGAACATAAATATGGAATCTATAGCTTCTACTGGTGTATAGAAGTCAAGTGATGATTCCCTTCGAGCTTAGCAAATAGAAGTAAATGGATGAGCTCTTGTCTAACTGACTAATTATTAGATCACTAAACACCATTTACAGGTAGCTAAGTGTTTTAAGGGCAAAATACATTGAGGGGTGAGAACGGTAAAGAAATCCCATCTCGATGTAAATCATCTATATAGAGGATCTTTAAATCACAATAAGATTATAACAATGGTTAAATGAGATAGTATATTGGTATCGTGAAACATACAATATGCTCTATATAAGTCTGAGAGTGCAATTCTAAGTTCTAAGAGTGGATTCAACGAAGAATTAATAAGTAGGAATTTACTTGGTAAATTTGGTTCACTTATTGGAAGCTCAGCATATAGATCCATGGTCCCCATTCTAGTTGAGAACATTCTGCTTGTAAGACTCATTAATTGATTCGTGATTGATCAATTATAATTCTAAAGTTAGACTATGTCTAATTTTATGAATTTTCACTAAGCAGGGGTGAAATTGTAAAGAAAAGAGTTTTCTAGGTTTATTTATTTATTAATGGACTTTATATGTCTAATTAATAATTAAATTAAATGACAATATTATTTAATAATCTATTTTAGTTATTAAATAGTTAGTTTTGGCATTTAAAAGGTTAGAATTGGAAAATTGGCATTTTTGAGAAAATAGAGATAAAATTTGATAAAATTACAAAATTAACTGAGGCCCATTACAACACCTAGGCCGGCCACTTAATGTTGATTTTTCAAATTAATATTTTCATTATTTTAATGCCAAATAATTCTAAAGCTAGACCTAGTAGTTGCCTATAAATAGAAAGTGATGGCTCAGTCAAATCACAAGTTTTCAACAAGCCTTTCTGACAGAAATTTCTCTCTTCAGAAAACTGAGCCTTCCCACTTTCTATACCTTGGCCGAAATACCTCTCTCTCTTTTCCCTTCATCTTTTTCGTGACCCTAGTGAAAGAGTAAGTGCCCACACACAGCAACCAGTAACTCAATCATAGATTGGAAGACTGTGAAGGATCAAACTTGAAGAAGAAGGACATTCGGGCTCAGATCTTGATTATACTCTGCTACAGAAAGGAATCAAGGGTTAGAGATCTGAGTGGAAGGAGACATTAATTCTGCTGCATCAATGTAAGGTTTTCTTAACTTTATATGTGTTTAATTTATCGTTTTAGAAAGTTCATATTTAGGAAGTTTAAACAACATACTTGTGAGTAGATCTAAGATCATGGTAAAATAATTTCCAACAGTTGATGTGTAGGATTTTTAGCGGTTGTGATTGACTCCTGCAGACCCGAAACATTTGGGCCTAAGGTAGTCAGGGTTGTTAAAGATCTTCTCGACGTATTTCCCGAGGAGTTGCTGGGATTGTTGGAACAATGAGAAATTGACTTTGTGATTGATTTGGCACATAGAGCCGAACCTGTTTCAAAAGCTTCGTATAGGATGGCTCCATCAGAACTCAATGAGCTTAAGTTACAACTTCAAGGGATGCTTGATATAGGGTTTACCCGACCCAATGTATCGCCTTGGGGAGCTCCAGTTCTGTTTGTGAAAAAGAAAGATGGTTCCCTCAGAATGTGTATTGATTATCGAGAACTAAACAAACTTACAATTAAGAACAAGTATCCATTACCAAGAATTGAAGATTTATTTGATCAACTTCAGGGAAAGACGGTGTTTTCAAAGAATGACCTACGATCCGGTTATCATCAACTCAGAATTTGGGAAGAAGATATACCGAAGACTGCATTTCGAACCAGATATGAGCACTATGAGTTTCTAGTAATGTTATTCAGATTGACAATGCTCCTACGGCCTTTATGGATCTCATGAATATAGTATTCAAGGATTTCCTCAATAATTGCGTCGTAGTGTTTATCGACGACATTCTTGTATACTCTCAGTCAGAAGAGAAGCATGAGCATCATCTTCGAATGGTATTGCAGGGACTTAGGGATCATAAGTTGTATGCGAAGTTCAAAAAGTGTGAATTCTAGTTGTCAAAGGTATCTTTTTTGGGGCATATTGTCGAAAAGATGGAATTATGGTTGATCCAAGTAAGATCGAATCAGTGAAGAATTGGCCAAGGCAAAAATTAGTGACAGAAGGTCGAAGTTTTCTCAATTTAGGAGGGTATTATCGATGTTTTGTCGAAGGATTCTCTAAGATCTCTACGCCACTAACCGAATTAACTAAGAAAAATCAGCGATTCGTATGGTCAGACAAGTGTGAAGCAAGTTTTCAGGATTTGAAGCAACGTTTAATTACAGCTTCAATGTTAGCTTTTCCATCAGATCAAGAAAAATTTGTTGTTTATTGTGATGCATCAAGACAGGGTCTGGGTTATGTTCTGATGCAAGATGACAAAGTTATAGCCTATGCCTCTCGTCAACTGAAAGATTATGAGCAACGCTACCCAACCCATGATTTAGAGCTTGTTGCTGTAGTATTTGCTCTAAAAATATGGCGACACTATCTTTATGGTGAAAAATGAAAGATTTACACTGGTCATAAAAGTCTCAAGTACTTTTTCACCTAGAAAGATTTAAACATGAGGTAGAGAAGTTGACTGGAAAGCCAATGTTGTGGCTGACGCACTGAGTAGAAGAGGTCCCAGGAAGATTTTCACCATTGTCATTATATCTCCTCAACTAGCTTTAGAAATGGTTAATGCAGGAATTGAATTTGTGGTTGGAAAATTAAATAACTTGACACTACAATCTGATTTGTTGGAAAGAATTAGAAAGGCACAATTAGAAGATCCTGAGCTAGTCAAGGTTCGAGATGAGGTAATGGCTGGTCAGCCCAAAGACTTTTCAATCTCGAATAATGAAATGTTACTGTATAAGGCTCAGGTTTGTGTTCCTAGTGTTGATGAGCTCAAGAAATAAATCCTTGATGAAGCACAAACCACACCTTATTCACTGAATCCGGGAACCACCAAAATGTATCAGGATTTAAAACCCTACTTTTGGTTGTATGGGATGAAAAAAGATGTGGTAGATTACGTGTCCAAGTGCTTAACCTGTCAAGAAGTCAAAGTCGAGCATCAAAGGCCGACAGGGTTATTGGAACCATTAGCCCTTCCTGGGTGGAAGTGGGAGGACATTGCAATGGATTTCGTGGTTGGTTTGCCCAGAACCACACGAATGTATGATTCAGTATGGGTCATAACGGACAGTTTCAGAAAATCAGCTCACTTTCTGTCAGTGAAAGTTACTTATGCAGTTGATCAATATGTTGAACTGTATGTAAAGGAGATAGTTCATCTTCATGGAGCTCCTAAATCCATTGTTTCAGACAGGGATCCAAATTTACATCAAAATTTTGGGTGAGTCTTCAGAGGGCTATGGGTACAAAGCTGAAGTTTAGTACAACTTTCCACCCTCAGACTGATGGGCAATCAGAAAGAACAATTCAAATACAGGAAGATTTTCTGCGAGCCTATGTCATGGACTTTGAGGGTTCATGGAGTAAGTACTTGCCTCTAATTGAATTCTCCTCCAACAATAGCTACAAGAGTACAATAGGGATGGCTGCCTATGAGATGTTGTATGGTAGGAAATGTCGCTCCCCTATTCATTGGGATGAAACTGGAGAAAGGAAGTACTTAGGTCCGGAATTAGTTCAGAGGACCAATGAAGTTATACAGAAGATCAAGGCTCAAGTGCTTGCTTCCCAAAGCAGGCAGAAAAGTTATGCTGATCCGAAGTACAGAGATGTCACATTTTAGGCAGGGGAACATGTTTTCCTGCGGGTTTCACCTGTGAAGGGTATTAGACTCTTCGGGAAGAGGGTTAAATTAAGCCCTAGGTTCATTAGGCCATTTCAGATAATCGAGAAGGTAGGGCAGGTAGCAAATCGGCTAGCCTTACTTGTTAGATTTTATGCCCTAAATAAAACTCCATTTCAATGTAATCTATTCAACATCAATAAAGAAACAGAAGTATTTTTCATTCATTTGTGTATGTTTTGGTTCACTTTATCAATTGCTTGTCTATTTGATTTATAAATTCATCTTAAACCCTTTTCACATACTTGATCCTGTTTATTGTGTTGTCATCACATTGGAAAGTAAACATGACTATGTGAATAAAGTTTCCTAGATTTATCAAACACAGGGTTTTACTGATATGATAATCTACAACAAGAGTTTACTTGTATTTGGATAAATGCTATGTTCTTTCCAGAACATTGGTTAAAGTAAAGCTCGGGTTGGATGCATGGAGTATGCATCGGAAGGGACCGATATTGAACTTTGACTTAGATTTAATTAAAATTACCGTAAAATCTATTCAAGTCAATATCGCCAAGTTGATCCTAGATCAAATATTCTTAATCATGTTATGATTAGGGTCAATCTTGAAAGGCTATTCGTGTTCTTTGATTTATTAGTTAAGCCTACTTTTAGGTCAGGGTGATACGTACATTTTGGGAACACGGTAGTGCAATTGAGTGGGAGCGCTAGCATAACCATGGAATCTATAGCTTCTATCTGGCGAATAGTAAGCAAAGGATGATTTCCTTCGAGCTTGACCAAACGAACATAAATGGTGGAGTACTCATTTCACATAAGCTGAAATATCATTTATATGGGGTCAAGTGTTTTAAGGATAAAATACATAGTAGGGTGTTATGGTAATCTAATCCATTTACAGTGTAGATCATTCATATAGAGGATCATTGATCAAATTAGGATTATAACAATGGATAACTAATGATGCGTCTATATGGTGGAACATATAGAGCATTCTATATACTGAGAGTGCAATTCTAAGTTCTATGCGTGGATTCAACGAAGAATTAATAAGTTAGTGAATTTTAGTGCTAAATTCTTGATCTACTTATTGGAAGCTCGGTTATATAGACCCATGGTCCCCGCACTATTTGAGATAATATTGTTTGTAAGACTCATGTAATTGGTTTTGATTAATCAATTATAATTCTCAAATTAGACTATGTCTATTTGTGAAATTTTCACTAAGTAAGGGCGAAATTGTAAAGAAAGAATTAATAGGGGCATATTTGTTAATTATGATACTTTGTATGGTTCAATTAATAAATATGATAAATGACAATATTATTTAATAATTATTTATAGTTATTAAATAGTTAGAATTGGCATTTAAATGGTTGAATTAGAAAATTGGCATTTTTGAGAAAATCAGATACAAAAGTGTTAAAATTGCCAAATTGCAAAAAGCAAGGCCCAAATCCAACAAGCCATGGCCGATCACTTTTGTAGGCATTTTAAACTGATATTTTCATTATTTTAATGCCAAATAATTCAAACCTAACCCTAGTGGAATGCTATAAATAGATAGTGAAGGCTTCAGGAAAATTACACTTCTGAATCAGAAAACCTGAGCTTTTCTCTCTCTACCTTGGCCGCCACTCTCTCTCTCTCTTCTTCCTTCATATTTTGAAATAACTTTAGTGATTAGAGTAGTGCCCACACACAGCAAGCAATACCTCAATCATAGTGAGGAAGATCGTGAAGAAAGATCATCAGCAAAGGAGTCTCAGCATCAAAGATTCAGAGAAAGAAATCCAGGTTCAGATCTTGATAATACTCTGTGACAGAAAGGATACAAGGGTTAGAGATCTGAATGGAAGGAGTCATTTAATTGCGCTGCACCCAATGTAAGGTTTCTTAAACTTTGTACGTGTTTATTTCATCGTTTTAGAAAGTTCATATTTAGGGTGTTAATCAACATACTTGTGAGTAGATCTAAGATCCTGGTAAAATAATTCCAAAAACTAGCCTCAGAGCCATGGTAATTGATTTTCTTGCAAGAAATTTGGACTTTAAAACGATTGTTTTATGTTTTGGATGGTATCATGCTGTATTGAGTGTTATTTGATGATTGATTGATGTTTGTGAATTTTCGTGAAAAATAATTGAACATCACGTTCTGGAATTATTTTTATTGGATAGTTTGAAAAAAATTAAGCAAGTTACTTTTTTACAAAACTCAATTTCGATTTAATTTGAATTAGTTATGATTTTTTGAAGTTTCGAAAGATATCGGGGTTGAGCAACAGGGACACGCGCGCGCATGAGGCTTGTGCCTCGGACAGCACGCGCGCAGACAGGATTTTTGTCTGAATCACTGGGCTCCTGCGCCGAGCTCTCTCACCCATGCTCCCCATCCTGCACGCGCGGACAGTATGCAATGCATACTGGCCGTACAACTCGCAAATTTTTCGTTTTTCTTCGTTTTTTCATGCTTTTTCATGGAATTAACTTTCGATTTTTTGTGTAGTTCTGTAATTATACTATTACTATTCCTAATTCAATTCGAATTATCATAATGAATTAATTTAATATTTTTTAAATTTAATTAAAGATATTAGTGTAATTTGAATTTAAAAATAGTTAGTATCTATCTTTTTTGCTTAATAATCTAACTTATTTTTAAAATTTGATTATATCTTATCTTATTTTTAAATTTAAGGTCAGATTTTAAATATTTTAAATTATTTTTTTTTTTTAAATAATTTGACCTTATTTAAATTTAAAATAAGATAACTATAATCATGTAATTTTTAAGTGAAGTATGATATTTTGCTAACTTTTAAATTTTGTTATTTTATTTATTTAAATTACATTTAAAATCTGAAAAAGATATTCATTTATCTTTTTTAATTTTTTATTTAATTTTTATTTATAAAATGACATTTAAATTTTAAAAGTAGTTAGCAAATTTTGAAACGATATTTAGGTTGGTTGAAACCTAATTTTTCAAAATTGTAGGTTTAATTTTTAATTTTTATTTAAATTTTTGAAAATATTTTTTTGATTTAATTAATTAGTTCGAAATTAATTATTTAATTTGAAATTAAATAAATCCTACATCCAACTATCCATGGTTACTTTTTGCCAGATCTAATGATCTGATGGCTCCCTTGGTCAAGTAAATAATTTGTAACAGGTATATTTACAATCTTCTTTCATCTGTGTATGACCTAGCAACATGATAGGACCCATCCAAAGTGTGCTTGTGTGAGCCTATGTGTTTAATTTTCATTATAGATGCATATAGGTTGATGTTGCTAAACAAATTATCATAGTTCTTGATAGATTTTATTTAGGCCCATTTAGTTTTTGGGCCTATTCAATTAATAACAGTTGTTCATTTTAAGGTTAAATTCCTCTCTTTTGGGCCTTGTGTGAGAGTTGGGAGCCATAGAAGTGGGTACGACATACTGAACCCAGCACCCCCTCACATGAACCACCCCAATTGTGAAGGCCCATTTGCCTGATTTGAACAACTGTACTAGGTTAATTACACTAGTTTAACCTAATAAAATTGATTAGCAACATAATTAATTTCATTTATTTTGAAATTAATTTAAGAAAACCATAGTCTAAAGAATTTTATATTCTAAGCTAAACTATATGTATTTTCTTGTATTTAATTAAATATAGAATTATAACCATCTAGATTCTTTCTGAAGCTTAATTTAAATTTTTCATTAAATATTCCTATTTAAGTTGATATTTAGTTATCTACAACTAACCAACTTAAATCTGAATATCTTTTGGATTTAAAATTTCAAAATTAAGTTAAGGAATTTTAGGCATTGGTTATTAAGATTCTTTAAGATATTTTTTTTTTAAGTTAATATCTTTTCGAATATTAACTTAAAATGGAATATTTTAGATATTTTTTAGGTTAATATTTTTTCGAATATTAACTTAAAATGGAATATCTTCAAATTAAGTAGTTACACCTTAATTTTAATTTAATTAAATCTGATTTGAAAGATATTTAAGTTGATTTTTTAGATTCTTCTAAAACAACTTAAACAAGATATTTTCAAATTTGTTCCATTTATTATTCGAATTTATTTTTCGAATTTAAATAATAATTGAAATTTAATTAAAGTTGATTTTTTTATTTAAACCAACTTTGATTTGTAATTTTTCATTATTATAATATGGAACTTGTTCGATATTTATTCGAATTTATGTTTAGAATTAAATAATAATTGAAAATTAATTGAAGTTGTTTTTTTATTTAAACCAACTTTAGTTTGTAATTTTTCATTATTATAATATCGAATAAAATGATTATACAAAATACATATTTTTTTTTAAATAATGAGCTTTAATCAAAAGATATTCGATCTCCATTGTTGGTCTTACAATAGTTAAACTTTTTCAATATAACCTCGAGACGCTAGACTTCGTCCCCCTATGGATGGTTATTCGTTGAACACTTTTAACACCGTAAGATTTCATTTGATAAGTGTTTTGTGAGTTTTTGTCTCTATTTAGACTCTCCCCTACGGTGACTACTTAGAGATAAACTCATAAAACATGAAACAATTGTGGAAGCTCATAAAATGAGAATAACCTTGACTCTCGCCTATCGGGACAACGTTGAATTCTCATTTTGATAGAATAAAAGGTTGCTAAAATGGTATTATTTTAGATGAGCTGACAACTCTATTCAACGAATGTTACCTTTGACTCTCGCCTACCGGGACACTGTATTTCATTATGTTGGAAACCTTGGAAAATAAACTATGTTAGATTTAGTATTTTTATAACATATGTGATTATTTGTTATTTTCTGAAATTGTGTATGAATTTTGAACCAAAACCTTACTTCTGTTTTATTGATGTGTTGTAGTGTCTATAACCCTCTTCCCATTCCACTCCTAGTTAATATCTTAGCAATTGAACTTGAAATTATAAACTCCTTGTCAAAGTAATACTTCACATATGCTCATGATGGACTTTAAATTCCAGAAAGCAGGTAAGCTGGGAATTGTTCACTCTGAAGAGAAAATAGTTCATAACTCCATAAATCCTACTACTTCAAGCTTAGTTGAGAAGATAAGAGAAAGTGATTCCACTTCCTCAAGTTATACTTCACAACAAAATGAACTAGCAAGAACAACAATTAACAAACGAATAAGCAGTAATGCTTTAGTCTTCGAATCATGTGTGTTAGAGAATGATAAATCCATATGGATTCTTGATTCTGGGTCTACAAACCATGTAAGTTGTTCATTGCAATTGCTTGAGAATTGGAATTATTTGAAATCCGGAGAGTTGAAACTTAAAGTTGGTAATGGCGAAATGGTTTCGGTTAGAGCTAGAGGAAAAGCCAAACTCAAGTTTCAAAACAGAATTTTGGAATTAGACAATGTCTTATACATTCCAAATTTTAGTAGAAACTTGGTTTCTGTTTCATGCTTACAATTGCAACAATACAAATTAAATTTTTCGAATTCTGGTTCTACCATTTCTCGAAATGACATTCAGATTTGTGTTGCATCCATGGAACAGGGGCTTTATGTTCTTAGACCAGAAACACCATTTCCCCTACATAACGAACTGTTTAAAGTAGCTAAACCTAGAAACCACAAAAAGCAAAAGATCGTTGATGATAATGAAACATATCTATGGCATTTACGTTTGGGTCACATTGGCTATGACAGACTAAACAGGCTAACCAAAGACGGTCCATTGAAAAATGTCGTCTTAGGTGAATTACCTGTTTCCGAATCTTGCCTAGAAGGAAAGATGACCAAACGTTCTTTCTCTGCAAAGGGTGAGCGTGCCAAACAACCCCTAGGGTTAGTACATTCCGATGTCTGCGGACCTTTGAATGTCAAAGCCCGAGGTGGTTATGAGTACTTTGTCACTTTCATTGACGATTACTCTAGATATGGACATATTTACCTTATCCATAAGAAATCTTAAACATTTCCAAAGTTTCAAGAATTTCATGCTTTGGCCCAAAACCAATTAGGTAAATCATTCAAGATCTTGCGAACTGATAGGGGTGGAGAATATATGGATATGCAGTTCAAAGATCATTTAATTGAACTTGGAATTGAATCCCAATTAACCGCCCCTAGCACTCCACAGCAAAATAAAGTTGCAGAAAGACGGAATCGCACGCTTTTTGAAATGGTTAGGTCCATGCTTAGTTTTTCAACTCTACCTACGTCCTTCTGGGGATATGCAATTTAGATGGCAACCGACATTTTAAATATTGTTCTGTCTAAATCAATCCCTAAGACACCCTTAGAACTCTGGATTGGTCGTACACCTAGTTTACGCCATTACAAAATCTGGGGGTGCCCTGCTCATGTCTTAAGAAAGAAAGACAGCAAACTTGAGTCACGAACTGAAGTCTGCATGTTTGTCGGTAATTCTAAAGAGACTACGGGTGGACTATTTTATAGTCGCAAGGATGATAAAGTGTTTGTTTCTACAAACGCAACTTTCCTTGAAGATGACTATATTAAGAATTTCAAATCACAAAGTAAAGTAGTGTTGGAGGAAATGCTTTCAGATATAAGTCCTTCCAATGTTTCCTTCTCTTCCACACGTGAAGAGGACAATCCCACTCTCTCAGTTGAACCAACTGAGAAATCTACTACTAAAGTTTCTGTTCAGAAGATCACCGCACCTCGTCGTAGTGGGAGGATTTCAACAAAACCAGCTCGTTATGGCTTGGATGGTGAAATCAATATGGTCGTAGGTGACGGTATTGAAGACGATCCATTAACCTATAAATAGGCAATGGCTAGTCCGCAATGGAAACGATGGTCGGCCGGCATGGATTCAGAAATGGATTCCATGAAAAAGAACAAAGTCTAGGAATATGTAGACGCACCTGACGACTATCACCCGATAGGATGCAAGTGGGTTTACAAGAAGAAAAGAGGAGTTGGAGGCGAAGTCGAAACTTTTAAAGCTAGACTTGTAGCCAAGGGCTATACCCAAAGAGAAGGCGTGGACTATGAAGAAACTTTTAGTCCTGTAGCCATGCTCAAATCCATCCGAATTCTTCTCTCCATAGCTGCTGCTTTCGATTATGAAATCTGGCAAATGGATGTCAAGACTGCCTTCCTTAATGGGGTACTTGAAGAAACCATCTATATGGAGCAACCAGAAGGTTATGTTCTACCTGGGCAGGAAAAGAAGGTTTGCAAATTAAATAGGTCTATCTATGGACTTAAGCAAGCTTCTCTCTCATGGAACGAAAGGTTTGATGAAATAATCAAGACCTACGGTTTTCTTCAGAATGAAGATGAACCTTGTGTTTACCAACTCAAGGAAGACCAAATAGTAGTATTCCTGGTCCTTTATGTTGATGACATTTTGATTATTGGAAACAATATCAAGAAAATGACTCACATCAAGGAATGGCTCAACACTCAATTCAATATGAAAGATTTGGGTGAAGCAGCCTATGTTCTTGGTATTCAGATTATCAGAAACCGGAAGAACAGATCTCTTGCTCTCTCTCAATCAACCTACATAGACAAAGTCTTAGAGAGATTCTCCATGAACAACACCAATGGGGCAAACATGCCTTCTAGATATGGTATTCGTCTATCTAAGGAACAGTCTCCGACTGATCCTCAAGAGATAGAGGACATGGCGAAAATTCCCTATGCCTCTGCAGTTGGAAGTCTAATGTATGCAATGTTATGCACTAGACCTGACATATGCTATGTAGTGGGAATCGTGAGCAGGGATCAGTCTAATCCAGGACATGAACATTGGAATGCAATTAAGTATATTCTGAAATACTTGAAGAGTACAAGGAATCTTCTCTTAGTCTACAAGGGTGGTGCTTTAAATCCCATAGGCTACACTGATTCAGATTTCCAGGCAAGTCTTGAAGACAGCTAATCAACATCTGGGATGGTGTTTACTCTTGGGGGTGGAGCAGTGGTTTGGAGAAGTGCTAAACAAACCGCCATATCGGACTCAACTATGGAAGCTGAATACATAGAAGCAGCCGAAGCTGCTAAAGAACTTGTCTGGCTAAGAAAGTTCTTCACCAGTATCGGTGTTGTTCTTGGAATGGAAAAGCCTCTGGTCTTACTTTGTGATAACAATGGTGCAATAGCAAACAGTAAAGAACCTCGAAACCACAAGAGAAGCAAACACATTGAAAGGAAGTATCACATTATCAGAGAATACGTGGCAAGAGGGGATGTACTAGTTAAGAAAGTTGACACAGAGGACAACCTAGATGATCCATTTACCAAAGTCCTGGCCGTGACAGCCTTTGAAAAGCACCGTCAGAATTTAGGATTAATTGATATGTACTAATTAGTTTTATATTAGTGCAAGTGGGAGTTTGTTAGATTTTATGCCCTAAATAAAACTCCATTTCAATGTAATCTATTCAACATCAATAAAGAAACAGAAGTATTTTTCATTCATTTATGTATGTTTTGGTTCACTTTATCAATTGCTTGTCTATTTGATTTATAAATTCATCTTAAACCCTTTTCACATACTTGATCCTGTTTATTGTGTTGTCATCACATTAGAAAGTAAACATGACTATGTGAATAAAGTTTCCTAGATTTATCAGACACAGGGTTTTACTGATATGATAATCTACAACAAGAGTTTACTTGCATTTGGAGAAATGCTATGTTCTTCCAGAACATTGGTTAAAGTAAAGCTCAGGTTGGATGCATGGAGTATGCATCGGAAAGGGACCGATATTGAACTTTGACTTAGATTTAATTAAACTTACCGTAAAATCTATTCAAGTCAATATCGCCAAGTTGATCCTAGATCAAATGTTCTTAATCCTGTTATGATTAGGCTCAATCTTGAAAGGCTATTCGTGTTCTTTGATTTGTTAGTTAAGCCTACTTTTAGGTCAGGGTGATACGTACATTTTGGGAACACGGTAGTGCAATTGAGTGGGAGCACTAGCATAAACATGGAATCTATAGCTTCTATCTGGCGAATAGTAAGCAAAGGATCATCTCCTTCGAGCTTGACCAAACGAACATAAATGGTGGAGTACTCATTTCACATAAGCTTAAATATCATTTATACAGGGTCAAGTGTTTTAAGAATAAAATACATAGTAGGGTGTTACGGTAATCTAATACCTTTACAGTGTAGATCATTCATATAGAGGATCATTGATCAAATTAGGATTATAACAATGGATAACTAATGATGCGTCTATATGGTGGAACATATAGAGCATTCTATATACTGAGAGTGCAATTCTAAGTTCTATGCGTGGATTCAACGAAGAATTAATAAGTTAGTGAATTTTAGTGCTAAATTCTTGATCTACTTATTGGAAGCTCGGTTATATAGACCCATGGTCCCCGCACTAGTTGAGATAATATTGTTTGTAAGACTCATGTAATTAGTTTTGATTAATCAATTATAATTCTCAAATTAGACTATGTCTTTTTGTGAAATTTTCACTAAGTAAGGGCGAAATTGTAAAGAAAGAGTTAATAGGGGCATATTTGTTAATTATGATACTTTGTATGGTTCAATTAATAAATATGATAAATGACAATATTATTTAATAATTATTTATAGTTATTAAATAGTTAGAATTGGCATTTAAATGGTTGAATTAGAAAATTGGCATTTTTGAGAAAATCAGATACAAAAGTGTTAAAATTACAAAATTGCAAAAAGCAAGGCCCAAATCAAACAAGCCATGGCCGGCCACTTTTGTAGGCATTTTAAACTGATATTTTCATTATTTTAATGCCAAATAATTCAACCTAACCGTAGTGGAATGCTATAAATAGATAGTGAAGGCTTCAGGAAAATTACACTTCTGAATCAGAAAACATGAGCGTTTCTCTCTCTACCTTGGACGCCAGTCTCTGTCTCTCTTCTTCCTTCATATTTTGAAATTACTTTAGTGATTAGAGTAGTGCCCACACACAGCAAGCAATACTTCAATCATAGTGAGGAAGATCGTGAAGAAAGATCATCAGCAAAGGAGTCTCAGCATCAAAGATTCAGAGAAAGAAATCCAGGTTCAGATCTTGATAATACTCTGCGACAGAAAGGATACAAGGGTTAGAGATCTGAACGGAAGGAGTCATTTAATTTTGCTACACCCAATGTAAGGTTTCTTAAACTTTATAAGTGTTTATTTCATCGTTTTAGAAAGTTCATATTTAGGGTGTTAATCAACATACTTGTGAGTAGATCTAAGATCCTGGTAAAATAATTCCAACATTACCACTAGCATTGTTCATAATGTATTCCATATTTCAATGTTGAGGAAATATGTTTTAGACCCGACTCATGTCTTGAGTTATGAAGCCCTTGAACTACAGTCAGACTTATCCTATGAAGAACAACAAGTTCAGATTCTTGATAGAAAGGAGAAAGTTCTTCGAAACTAGACTATCGCCTTTGTCATGTGCTCTGGAGAAATAGCAAGGTCGAGGAAGCCACCTGGGAGTTAGAGTCTGACATGAGGACTCAATATCCAGAGCTATTCAGGTTAAATTTCGAGGATGAAATCCTTTTAACGGGGGGATAATTGTAATGACCACATTTCATAATATGGATTAGTAAAGGCAATTAGCACTAATTACTGATATTTTATATTATTTGTGAATTTAAAGTATTTCTGTGTCCCATTGCTAGAAATGGGTATTAGAGTTATAATTTGTCAATTCCGGAGATTTTATTAAACTCTAGGTGTATTATTTAGATTATATATGCATTAAGTTATTTTTATAATTTTTGCTCGGCGACAACAGAAAATGCGATGGAGGGCTAGTTTGATCACATGGGTAAGTCTAGAACATTATTTCTTAGTGGGATGTGTATTGGAAAAAATAAAATAACGCGATTGAGCAAGGTTATAGTTTTTGACTATTTTACCCCTAGGCTTGAATTAGGCTAAAATTAAGCACCAAGGGCATTTCAGTCTTTTGCCAAGGGAGTGAGTGGTGGTTGCCTTTGGTGTTGACACCTAGCCTTGTTATTTTTCATCAAAGGATCAGTTAGAAAATCCTTTTTCATTTGGAGGAAAAATCAAGAAAATAGGAAAATTAAGGAAAACACTCTCTTCTCTTTCTCTCTCTTTGAACCAGCAAAAAACCAGGGGACTTGTTGCTAAATTCTGTGTTTTCAACAAGGATTAAGGTTGAATAAAGTGTTCTTGAAACTAAGGTAAGCCCTAGACACTCTTTGACTATGTTTTTCTCAAGGTTTTAATTGATTTCAACTAGTGATTTGTGAGAATTGGGGCTGCTAGGGTTTGATTAGGTTATGGATCAGTTTTTATGTTCATTTTAGGTTGATTCTAAGTTTTGGTAGCTGGTTTTATTGTATGGTGTTGGATTTGTGAATGTTTGAGTTTTGAAACTAAACCTTTGGTCTCTAATGGCATGTTTGAATTCAGTGGGTTTTTCTAGGATTTATTGGTTGGTATATGTTGTATATGCACTGTTTAGGTACTCTTGAAAGTTTGGTGGCAATTGGTTGAGTTTTGAGCAAGTTTGGGATTTTTTAGGGAAAACTTGTACAAACCGGTTAACCGGTTTGCCAGTGCTGTAAAATTGGTTAACCAGTTTTGGCAGGTTCCCCGAATATTCTGTTTTCTCAAATCTCGTCCATTTCAGTGCCTTAGTTGGGTGTTTCCCTGCTTCCTAGGCTAGTGTAATTCCTAGTGATGATAATGTTGGAATTATTTTACCAGGATCTTACATCTACTCACAAGTATGTTGATTAACATCCTAAATATTAACTTCTAAAACGATTATAAGCAAACACATATAAAGTATGAGAAAACTTACATCGGGTGCAGTGGAATAATATGTCTCCTTCCACTCAGATCTCTAACCCTTGTATCCTCTCTGTCGCAGAGTATTATCAAGATCTGAGCCCGAATGTCTTTCTTTGTTGAATCTGGATTCTTCACAGTCTTCCACATTATGATTGAGGTACTACTTGCTGTGTGTGGCCACTACTATCCCTTAGGGATTTCGAAACAAAGAAGAAGAAGAAAGAGAGAGAGTGGCGGCTTAGGAATTTTTCTCTGAAAGGAATGAGATGCAATTGTGTTATGTTTCATGAAGCCATTACTTTCTATTTATAGAATACCACATAAAGCTAGGGTTGAATTACTTTGCATTCAAATAATAAAAAAATTAAATGATAAAACCTATGCATGTGGCCGACCAAGGCTTATGGAAAAAGGCCTCACTTTTGCAACTTTCCTCTTTTTATCATTTCTGTTTCCCATTTTCTCAAAAATTACCAATTTTCACATTCAACAATTTAAATGTCAATTTTAACGATTTAATAACTATAATTAATTATTAAATAATATTGTCATTTATTATATTTTTTAATTAGACTAACCAAAGTCTCTTAATTAATAAATATACCCTATAAATTCTTTCTTTAGAGTTTCGCCCTTAATAAGTGATAAATTCACAAATAGACATAGTCTAACTTGAGAACTATAATTGATTAATTAAAACCAATTAAATAAGTTTTACAAGTAGTATTATCTCAACTATTGTGGGGACGATGGGCCTATATATCTGAGCTTCCAATAAGCAGATCAAGAATTTACCTCTTAAATTCACTGACTTATTAATTCTTCATTGAATCCACGCATAGAACTTAGAATTGCACACTTAGCTATATAGAACGCTCTATATATTCCACCATATAGTTACGCTATTAATTATCCATTGTTATAATCCTAATTTGATCAATGATCCTCTATATAGATGATCTACATTGTAAAGGGATTAAATTACCGTAACATCCTACAATGTATTTTATCCTTAAAGCACTTAACCCCGTATAAATGATATTTCAGCTAAGTGAAATGAGTACTCCACCATTTATTTTCGTTTGGTTAAGCTCGAAGGAAATCATCCTTTACTTTCTATTCGCCAGATAGAAACTATAGATTCCATCTTTATGTTAGTGCTCCCACTCAATTGCACTACCGTGTTCCCAAAATGTACGTATCACCCTGACCCAAAAGTACGCTTAACTAACAAATCAAAGAACAGGAATAACACTCTTGAGATTGAACCTAATCATATAAGGATTAAGATCATTTGATCTAAGATCAACTAGGTGATATTGAATTGAATAGATATTACGGCAAGTTTAATAAATCTATGTCAAAGTTCAATATCGGTCCATTCCGATGCATACTCCATGCATCCAACCCAAGATTTACTTTAACCAATGCTCTGGAAAGAACATAGCATTTCTCCAAATGCAAGTAAACTCTGTTGTAGATTGTCATATCAGTAAAACCCCAGTGTTCTGATAAATCTAGGAATCTTTAATCACATAGTCATGTTTACTTTCCATTGTGCTGACAACACAATAAACCTGATAAAGAATGTGAAAAGGGTTTGGATGAATTTATAAATCCAATAGACAAATAATTGATAAGGTGAACCAAAACATACACAAATGAATGAAAAAAACTTCTATTTCTTTATTGATATTGAATAATCTGGATTACTTTGAAATGGAGTTTTATTTAGGGCATAAAACCCAACAAACTCCTACTTGCACTAATATAAAACTAATCAGTACATATCAATTAATCCTAAATTGTGACGGTGCTTTTCAAATGCAGTCCCTGCCAAGACTTTGGTGAATGGATCAGCTAGGTTATCCTCTGTGTCCACTTTCTCCACCAGTACGTCCCCTCTTGCCACATATTCTCTGATGATATGATATTTCCTTTCTATATGTTTGCTTCTCTTGTGGCTTCGAGGCTTGGCTATTGCTCCAGTGTTATCACAAAGTAAAACTAGAGGCTTTTCCACTCCAGGCACGACACCAAGTTTCCTCATAGTCCACACCTTCTCTTTGGGTGTAACCCTTGGCGACCAGTCTAGCTTTAAAACTTTCGACTTCGCCTCCAGCGCCTCTTTTCTACTTGTAGACCCATTTACATCCGATTGGACGATAGTCATTGGGTGCGTCTACATATTCCCAGACTTTGTTCTTCTTCATGGAATCCATCTGTGAATCCATACCCACTGACCATCACTTCCGTTCTTGACTTGCCATTTCCTGTTTATAGGTTAATGGGTCGTCTTCAATACCGTCACCAACGACCATATTGATTTCACCATCCAGGCCATAACAAGACAGTTTTGTAGAAACCCTCCCACTACGACGAGGAGCGATGATCTTCTGAACAGGAACTTTGGTAGTAGTTTTCTCAGTTGCTTCGACAGAGGGAGTGGGTGTTGGGTTTTATGCCCTAAATAAAACTCATTTCAATATAATCAGATTTACTTATTAATATAGATCAGAAATAACATTTAATGTTGCATGGTTCACATGATTTATTTCATGATTATATGTACATAATGTATAAATTCATCTGAAACCCTTTTCACATACTTGATCCTGTTTATTGTGCCGTCAACACATTGGAAAGTAAACATGACTATGTGAATAAAGTTTCCTAGATTTATCAGACATAGGGTTTTACTGATACGATAAACTACAACAGAGTTTACTTGAATTTGGAGAAGTGCTATGTTCTTTCCAGAGCATTAGTTAAAGTAAAGCTCAGGTTGGATGCATGGAGTATGCATCGGAAGGGACCGATATTGAACTTTGACTTAGATTTAATTAAACTTACCGTAAAATCTATTCAAGTCAATATCGCCAAGTTCATCCTAGATCAAATGTTCTTAATCCTGTTATGATTAGGCTGAATCTCGAGAGGCTATTCATGTTCTTTGATTTGTTAGTTAAGCCTACTTTTAGGTTAGGGTGATACTTACATTTTGGGAACACGGTAGTGGAATTGAGTGGGAGCGCTATCATAAACATGGAATTTATAGCTTCTATCTGGCGAATAGTAAGCAAAGGATGATCTCCTTCGAGCTTGACCAAACGAAAATAAATGGTGGAGTACTCATTTCACATAAGCTGAAATATCATTTATACGGGGTCAAGTGTTTTAACGATAAATTACATTGTAGGGTGTTACGGTAATCTAATCCCTTTACAGTGTAGATCATTCATATAGAGGATCAGTGATCAAATTAGGATTATAACAATGGATAACTAATGATGTGTCTATATGGTGGAACATATAGAGCATTCTATATACTGAGAGTGCAATTCTAAGTTCTATGCGTGGATTCAACGAAGAATTAATAAGTTAGTGAATTTTAGTGTTAAATTCTTGATCTACTTATTGGAAGCTCGGTTATATAGACCCATGGTCCCCACACTAGTTGAGATAATATTGCTTGTAAGACTCATATAATTGGTTTTGATTAATCAATTATAATTCTCAAATTAGACTATGTCTATTTGTGAATTTTTCACTAAGTAAGGGCGAAATTGTAAAGAAAGAGTTTATAGGGGCATATTTGTTAATTATGATACTTTGTATTGTTCAATTAATAAATATGATAAATGACAATATTATTTAATAATTATTTATAGTTATTAAATAGTTAGAATTGGCATTTAAATGGTTGAATTAGAGAATTGGCATTTTTGAGAAAATCAGATGGAGAAAAGGTAAAACTGCAAAATTACAAAAAGTGAGGCCCAAATCAACTAGTATAGGGCCTGCCACTTTTGTAGGAAATTTAAACTGATATTTTCATTATTTTAATGCCAAATAATTCAAACCTAACCCTAGTGGAATGCTATAAATAGATAGTGAAGGCTTTAGGAAATTTACACTAAAATTTCTACACTTTTCTTCTGACACTTCTGATTCAGAAAAAACTGAGCCTTCTCTCTCCCTATCTAGCTGACCACTCCCTCTCTCTTTCTTCCCTCTTAAATTTTGAAATCTTAGTGATTAGAGTAGTGCCCACACACAGCAAGTGATACCTCAATCATAGTGAGGAAGATCGTGAAGAAAGACATTCAGCAAAAGGAGTTTCAGCATCAAAGATTCAGAGAAAGAGATCCAGTTTCAGATATTGATAATGCTCTACTACAGAAAGGAATCAAGGGGTAGATATCTGAACAGAAGGAGTCATTATATTCCGCTGCACCCAATGTAAGGTTTCCTAAACTTTATATGTGTTTATTTCATCGTTTTAGAAAGTTCATATTTAGGGTGTTAATCAACATACTTGTGAGTAGATCTAAGATCCTGGTAAAATAATTTCCAACAACTGGCCTCAGAGCCATGGTAATTGATTTACTTGCAAGAAATTTGGACTTTAAAACGATTGTTTGTATGTTTTTTGGATGGTGTCATGTTGTATTGAGTGTTATTTGATGATTGATTGATGTTTGTAAATTTTCGTGAAAAATGATTGCGATTGTGTTTCTGGCAATATTTTTATTGGATAGTATGGAAAAAATTAAGCAAGTTAGCCTTTTACAGAACTCAATTTCGATTTTATTTGAATTAGTTATGATTTTTTGAAGATTCGAAAAAATCGGAGTTGTGCTGAAATTTTCCTGCGATCGCGAAAACTGTCCGTACAGTTCACAATTTTTTCGTTTTTCTTCAATTTTTCATGCTTTTTCATGGAATTAACTTCCGATTTTTTGTATAGTTTTGTATTTATACTATTACTATTCCTAATTCAATTCTAATTATCATTTTGAATTAATTTAATATTTTTTAAATTTAATTCAAGATATTAGTGTAATTTGAATTTGAATAGAATTAATATCTATCTTCTTGCTTAAAAATCTATCTTATTTTTAAATTTGACTATATCTTATCTTAATTTTAAATTTAAGGTCAGATTTTATATATATTTTTTAAATTAAATCTTTTTTTAGATATTTTGACCTGATTTAAATTTAAAATAAGATAATTATAATCATGTAATTTTTAAATGATATAAGATATTTTGCTAATTTTTTAAATTTTGTTATTTTATTTATTTAAATTACATTTAAAATTTGAAAAAGATATTTATTTATCTTTTCTAATTTTTTATTTAATTTTTATTTATAAAATAACATTTAAAATTTAAAAGTAGTTAGCAAATTTTTTGAAATGATATTTAGGTTGGTTGAAATCTAATTTTTCAAAAATTGTAGGTTTAATTTTAAATTTAAATATTTAATTAAATTTCGAAATTTTTTAATTTTTCAATTTTTTTTTAAATTTTTAGATTTTTTTTAATAATTTTCGAAATTAATTATTTAATTTAAAATTAAATAAATCCTACATCCAACTATCCAGCTAACCTTGTTGCAGGAGTATGTGTTTTAACTTGTGTGTAAGTTTTCAAAACCTATTATTACTTGATTGCAAATAGCAATGGTTACTTTTTGCCAGATCTAATGATCTGATGGCTCCCTTGGTCAAGATAATAATTTGTAACAGGTATATTTACAATCTTCTTTCATCTGTGTATGACCTAGCAACATGATAGGACCCATCCAAACTGTGCCTGTGTGAGCCTATGTGTTTAATTTCATTATAGATGCATATAGGTTCTTGTTGCTAAAATAAATTATCATAGTTCTTGATATAAATTCCTCTCTTTTGGGCCTTGTGTGAGAGTTGGGAGCCATAGAAGTGGGTACGACATACTGAACCCAGCACCCCCTCACATGAACCACCCCAATTGTGAAGGCCCATTTGCCTGATTTGAATAACTGTACTAGGTTAATTAAACTAGTTTAACCTAATAAAATTGATTAGCAACATAATTAATTTCATTTATTTTTAAATTAATTTAAGAAAATTATAGTTTAAAGAATTCTTTATTCTAAGCTAAACTATATGTATTTTCTTGTATTTAATTAAATATAGAATTATAACCATCTAGATTCTTTCTGGAGCTTAATTTAAATTTTTCATTAAATATTCCTATTTAATTTGATATTTATTTATCTACAACTAACCAACTTAAATCTGAATATCTTTTGAATTTTAAATTTCAAAATTAAGTTGAGGAATTTTAGGAATTGGTTATTAAGATTCTTTAGATTTTTTTTAAGTTAATATCTTTTCGAATATTAACTTAAAATGGAATATTTTAGATATTTTTTAAGTTAATATCTTTTCAAATATTAACTTAAAATGGAATATTTTCAAATTAAGTGGTTACAACTTAATTTATGATATTTAATTAAATTTAAATTTGAAAATATTTAAGTTCTAGATTTTTTTCTAATACAACTTAAATTAGATATTTTTTCAAATTTTGTGGAAAAGATACTTAGTCAAATAAGATATTTTCTAGATAGTTATTTCTAGACTACTTATTAATTCTAATATTAAATAGGAAATATTATACATTGTGAAATTAATTATTTATTAATTAATTTTGGTACAATTTATTTTAAGTATATTTTTCCTAGTATTAAACTAGAGATTAATAATTAAGCCTTCTCTACACTTAATTATTTATTTCTTGAATTTAATACATTTAATTAATTTGAAAATTAAATATCTAAGTTGATTTTTATCATCATACTTAAATATTTCTTTTTCATGACATTTAATTAAATAGAAAATTATTTTTAGTTGAAATTTATTTTTTCAACTAAATTTAAATAATTTTCAAAATATATTTTTTCTTTATTTTATTAATCAAATTTCGAAATTGCATTTCTTAAATGCTGTAATTTCAAATTTTATTTGAAAAATAGATTAAGTTGTAAATTAATTATTTATTTTAATTAATTCTTGGATCAACTTAAATCAATGATTTTTTCATTTATTGATTAATTTAAAATAAATTGAATTAAAGTATATTATTAGAAATTGAATTAATTAGTCAAAGAAAAATCTAGATAGGTGATATTTTTGCTTGAAGTATTTTTCTAGTGTATTTAATTAAATAGAAAATTAATATTTAAGTTGATTTTCATCATCATACTTAAATATTTGAAATTTTTCTTATATATTTAATTAAATAGGAAAATTATATTTTTTGTTGTAAATTAATTTTATTAATTAATTTTGGGCCAACATGCATTTTTCGAAAATGTATTCTTAAATACTTTAATTTTTCGAAATGCAATATATATTTATAGAAAATAAATTTGAGTTGTAAATTAATTTAAATTAATTTTGTAACAACTTAAATTGAATATTTTTCTAAATATTTATTGGAAATTATTACTAAGATGGAAATAATTCATGTTATTTTCATAACCATCTAAGTAAAATTTATAAATATTAAATTAAAATTTATATTTAGAATTTTTCATTCTAAATTGGAAATTTTAATTAAATAAATATATATTTAAAATAAATAGAATAAATAAACAGAATCAAAGAAAATACAACTCTCTTTAAATAATGAGCTTTATTATTAAGACATTCGATCTCCATTGTGGGTTTTACACCGCGTTTGTTTTAGTGAGTAATCCTCCCTAATGGAGGAACGTTCATTAGCAATTTCGCACCGTTTAACCTCACATGATTTAGTGCAAGTGGGAGTTTGTTGGGTTTTATGCCCTAAATAAAACTCATTTCAATATAATCATATTTAGTTATTAATACAGATCAGAAATAACATTTAATGTTGCATGGTTCACATGATTTATTTCATGATTATATGTACATAATGTATAAATTCATCTGAAACCCTTTTCACATACTTGAACCTGTTTATTGTGTCGTCAACACATTGGAAAGTAAACATGACTATGTGAATAAAGTTTCCTAAATTTATCAGACATAGGGTTTTACTGATATGATAATCTACAACAGAGTTTACTTGCATTTGGAGAAGTGCTATGTTCTTTCCAGGGCATTGGTTAAAGTAAAGCTCAGGTTGGATGCATGGAGTATGCATCGGAAGGGACCGATATTGAACTTTGACTTAGATTTAATTAAACTTACCGTAAAATCTATTCAAGTCAATATCGCCAAGTTGATCCCAGATCAAATGTTCTTAATCCTGTTATGATTAGGCTCAATCTCGAGAGGCTATTCGTGTTCTTTGATTTGTTAGTTAAGCCTACTTTTAGGTCAGGGTGATACGTACATTTTGGGAACACGGTAGTGCAATTGAGTGGGAGCGCTATCATAAACATGGAATCTATAGCTTCTATCTGGCGAATAGTAAGCAAAGGATGATCTCCTTCGAGCTTGACCAAACGAAAATAAATGGTGGAGTACTCATTTCACATAAGCTGAAATATCATTTATACGGGGTCAAGTGTTTTAAGGATATAATACATTGTAGGGTGTTACGGTAATCTAATCCCTTTACAGTGTAGATCATTTATATAGAGGATCAGTGATCAAATTAGGATTATAACAATGGATAACTAATGATGTGTCTATATGGTGGAACATATAGAGCATTCTATATACTGAGACTGCAATTCTAAGTTCTATGCGTGGATTCAACGAAGAATTAATAAGTTAGTGAATTTTAGTGCTAGATTCTTGATCTACTTATTGGAAGCTCGGTTATATAGACCCATGGTCACCGCACTAGTTGAGATAATATTGCTTGTAAGACTCATATAATTGGTTTTGATTAATCAATTATAATTCTCAAATTAGACTATGTCTATTTGTGAATTTTTCACTAAGTAAGGGCGAAATTGTAAAGAAAGAGTTTATAGGGGCATATTTGTTAATTATGATACTTTGTATTGTTCAATTAATAAATATGATAAATGACAATATTATTTAATAATTATTTATAGTTATTAAATAGTTAGAATTGGCATTTAAATGGTTGCATTAGAGAATTGGCATTTTTGAGAAAATCAGATGCAGAAAAGGTAAAACTACAAAATTACAAAAAATGAGGCCCAAATCCACTAGTATAGGGCCTGCCACTTTTGTAGGAAATTTAAACTGATATTTTCATTATTTTAATGCCAAATAATTCAAACCTAACCCTAGTGGAATGCTATAAATAGATAGTGAAGGCTTCAGGAAATTTACACTAAAATTTCTACACTTTTCTTCTGACACTTCTGATTCAGAAAAAACTGAGCCTTCTCTCTCCCTCTCTAGCTGACCACTCCCTCTCTCTTTCTTCCCTCTTAAATTTTGAAATCTTAGTGATTAGAGTAGTGCCCACACACAGCAAGTGATACCTCAATCATAGTGAGGAAGATTGTGAAGAAAGACATTCAGCAAAAGGAGTTTCAGCATCAAAGATTCAGAGAAAGAGATCCAGGTTCAGATATTGATAATGCTCTGCTACAAAAAGGAATCAAGGGCTAGATATCTGAACGGAAGGAGTCATTATATTCCGCTGCACCCAATGTAAGGTTTCCTAAACTTTATATGTGTTTATTTCATCATTTTAGAAAGTTCATATTTAGGGTGTTAATCAACATACTTGTGAGTAGATCTAAGATCCTGGTAAAATAATTTCCAACAGTGGGATTATCCTCTTCTTGAGTAGAAGAGGATTGAACAGTAGAAGGACTTATATCTGCAAGCATTTCCTCCAATACTACTTTACTTTGTTGTTTGAAATTCTTAATATAGTCATCTTCATGGAAAGTGGCGTTTGCGGAAATAAACACTTTATCATCCTTGCGACTATAAAATAGTCCACCCCTAGTCTCTTTAGAATTTTTGACAAACATGCAAACCTCAGTTCGTTTTTCAAGTTTGCCATATTTCTTTCTTAAGACATGAGTAGGGCATCCCCAGAATCTATAATGGCGTAAACTAGGTGTACGACCATTTCATAGTTCTAAAGGTGTCTTAGGGACTAATTTAGATGGAACAACATTTAAAATGTCGGTTGCCATATTAATTGCATATCCCCAGAAGGACGTAGGTAGAGTTGAGTAGCTAAGCATGGACCTAACCATTTCCAAAAGCGTGCGATTTCTTCTTTCTGCAACTCCATTTTGTTGTGGAGTGCTAGGGGCAGTTAATGGGGATTCAATGCCAAGTTCGATCAAATGATCTTTGAACTACATATCCATATATTCTCCACCCCTATCAGTGCACAAGATCTTTAATGTTTTACTCAATTTTTTTTGAGCCAATGCAAGAAATGCCTGAAACTTTTCAAACGTTTCAGATTTTTTATGTATAAGGTAAATATGACCATATCTAGAGTAATCGTCAATGAAAGTGACAAATTACTCATAACCACCTCTAGCTTTGACATTCAGTGATCCACATAGATCTGAATGTACTATGCCTAGTGGTTCTTTCGCAAGCTCTCCCTTTGCAGAGGAAGAACGTTTGGTCATCTTTCCTTCTAGGCAAGACTCGCAAATAGGTAATTCACCTAAGACGACATTTTTCAATGGACCGTCTTTGGTTAGCCTATTTAGTTTGTCATAGCCTATGTGACCTAAACGTAAATGCCATAGATATGTTTCATTATCATTATCGATCTTTTGCTTTTTGTGGTTTCTATGTTTAGCTACTTTAAAAAGTTCGTTATGTAGGGCAAATGGTTCGTCTGGTCTAAGAACATAAAGCCCCTGTTCCATGGATGAAACACAAATATGAATGTCATTTCGAGAAATGGTAGAACCAGAACTCGAAAAATCTAATTTGTATTGTTGCAATTGTAAGCATGAAGCAGAAATCAAGTTTCTACTGAAATTTGGAATGTATAAGACATTGTCTAATTTCAAAATTCTGTTTTGAAACATGAGTTTGGCTTTTCCTCTAGCTCTAACCGATACCATTTCGCCATTACCAACCGTAAGTTTCAACTCTCCGGATTTCAAATAATTCCATTTTTCAAGCAATTGCAATGAACAACTTACATGGTTTGTAGACCCAAAATCAAGAATCCAAATGGATTTATCATTCTCTAAAACACATGATTCGAAGACTAAAGCTTCACTACTTAATCGTTTTCGAATTGTTGTTCTTGCTGGTTCTTTCTGCTGTGAAGTATAATTTGAGGAAGTGGAATCACTTTCTCTTATCTTCTCAACTGAGCTTGAATTAGTAGGATTTATGGAGCTATGAACTATTTGCTCTTCAGAGTGAACAATTCCCAGCTTATCTGCTTTCTGGAATTTCATGTTCATCATGAGCGCATGTGAAGTATTACTCTAACCAGGAGTCTTATTCAAATCTTCAAGTTCATTCCTAAAGGCAATTTCTAGATGAGTGTTGGGATGTGGGTTGTACATTTCGGCACTACAAATATCAATAAATAGAAGTAAGATTGGTTCAAAAACTCATACACAAGTTCAGAAAATAACAAGAAATCAGATATCTTAGCAAAAATACTAAAAACCTAACATATTTATTTTCCAAGGTTTCCAACATAATGAAATACAGTGTCCTGGTAGGCGAGAGTAAAAGATAACATTATTTGAATAAAGTAGTCAGCTCATCTAAAATAAAACCAATTTAGCATCCTTTTATTCGATCAAAATGAGAATCCAACGTTGTCCCGGTAGGCGAGAGTCAAGGTTATTCTCATTTTATGAGCTTCCACCATTGTTTCATGTTTTATAAGTTTATCTCTAAGTAGTCACCGTAGGGGAGAGTCTAATAGAGACGAAAACTTACAAAACACTTATCAAATGAGATCTTACGGTGTTAAATGCTTTCAACGAATAACCATCCATAAGGGGGACGAAGTCTAGCGTCTCGAGGTTATATTGAAAATAGTTAACTATTGTAAGAGCAACAATGGAGATCGAATGTCTTTTGATTAAAGCTCATTATTTACAAGAAATATGTATTTTATTTAATCATTTATTTTAATCTATATTTTAATAATGAAAATTACAAATTAAAGTTGGTAAAAAAAATTCCAACTTCAATTAAATTTTCAATTATTTAATTTTCGAAAAATAAATTCAAAATTAAATAAATAATTAAAATATAATAAAATAAAATTTGAAAAATATCTTATTTAAGTTGTTTAGAAGAATCTAAAATATCCAACTTAAATATTTTTCAAATTATAATTTAATTAAATATTAAAATTAAGTTGTAACCACTTAATTTAAAAAAAAAATATTCCATTTTGAGTTTATCCATATTTAAAGAAAATATCAACTTAAAAAATATCTAAAGAATCTTCAATAACCAATTCCTGGAATTCTTCAACTTAATTTTGAAAGATATCAAATTCAAGTTGATCCAAAATTAGTTAAAATAACTAATTTACAACTTAAATTAAAATTCAAAAAAAATATATTCAAAATTTAAGTTGATAAAAAAAATAGTTAGAAATAACCAATTTTCAACTTAAACAGGAATATCTAAATTTAAGCTTCAGAAGAATCTAATTAGTTAAAATTCTATATTTAATTAAATACAAGAAAAATACATATAATTTATCTAGAAATAAATTCTTTAAACTAAATGTGTTTTTCTTAAATTATTTTCAAAATATACGAATAGAAAAATTAAATTCCATTTACTTTGAAATTAATTATGTTGCTAATCAATTTTATTAGGTTAAACTAATTTAATTAACCTAGCACAGTTATCCAAATCAGACAAATGGGCCTTCACAATTGGGGTAGTTCATGTGAGGGGGAGCTGGGTTCAGTATGTCATACCCACTTCTATTGGCCCCCATCTCTCACACAAGGCCCAAAAGAGAGGAATTTAACCTTAAAATGAACAACTGTTATTAATTGAATAGGCCCAAAAACTAAATGAGCCTAAATAAAATCTATCAAGATGTGACATTTTATTTAGTAACAACAACCTATATGGATCTATAACAAAATAAACATATAGGCTCACACAGGTACACATATTTGAATGGATCCTATCATGTTACTAGGTCATACACATATGAAAGAAGAATGTAAAATTTACCTGTTACAAATTATTTACTTGACCTATTGACAATTGAACCATGGGTTAAAATCAGATCATTGGATCAGTCAACAAGTTAACCATGTCAATTTAGATCAAGCAATAATAGGTTTTAGAAAAACTTACAAACAATCTAAAACACATACTCCTGCAACAAGTTAGATTGGATAGTTGGATGTAGGATTTATTTAATTTTAAATTAATTAATAAAAAGAATTCAAAAAAAAATTAAACAATTTTTTTTGAAAAAAAAAATTAAACCTACATTTTTGAAAAATTAGGTTTCAACTAACCTATATATCATTTAAAAAAAAATTGTTAACCACCTTTTAAATTTCATGTTATTTTATAAATTAAATATTCAATAAAATAAAATGATAAATACATACCCTTTTCTAATTTTATAATTTAATTTAAGTAAAAATAATAAAATTTAAAAGTTAGCAAAAATATCTTATTTCTATTTAAAACATCATGATTATAGTAATCTTATTTTAAATCTAAATAAGGTCAAATTACTTAAAATAGAATATTTTATAAAAGGAATTTAATGTCTGACCTTATATTGAAAATTAAGATAAAATAATCAAATTTTTAAAAAAAAAATAAGAAAAAAGTAAGCAAAAAATGATTTTTACCTGTTTTCAAATTTAAATTACACTAAGATCTAAAATTAATTTTTTTAAAAAAATTAATTTATTTCTGATAATTAGATTTGAAATATGAAAAGTAAAAATCAAAATACAAAACTACACAAAAAATCGGAAGTTAATTCCATAAAGTAGCATGAAAAATTGAAGAAAACGAAAAAAAATTGATGAATAGTACGGATGGTATGCACAGCATACCATCCGCGCGCGCATCTAGGGGAAAAAGACAGAGCATCCTCAGCGCTGGAGGCTGCAAGCAGCCATTCCGCGCACGTGAGGGTGTGTCACCATCCCTAACTTTTTTCAAATTTTCAAAAAATCATAACCAATTCAAATAAAATCGAAATCGAGTTCTGTAAAAAATTAAATTGCTTAATTTTTTCCATACTATCCAATAAAAATAATTCCAGAAACAAAATTCGATTATTTTTCCCAAAATTTCACAAACATCAATCAATCATCAATATAACACACAAAACAACATGATACCATCCAAATCACAAACAAATCGTTTTAAGTCCAAATTTCTTGCAAGCAAATCAATTACCATGGCTATGGTGCCAGTTGTTGGAATTATTTTACCAGGATCTTAGATCTACTCACAAGTATGTTGATTAACATCCTAAATATGAACTTCTTAAACGATTATAAGTAAACAGATATAAAGTATGAAAAACCTTACATTGGGTGCAGCGTAATAATATGTCTCCTTCTACTCAGATAACCCTTGTATCCTTTCTGTCGCAGAGTATTATCAAGATCTGAGCCCGAATGTCCTTCTTTGTTGAATCTGAATTCTTCACAGTCTTCCACACTATGATTAAGGTACTACTTGCTGTGTGTGGGCACTACTCTATCACTTAGGGATTTCGAAACAAAGAAGACGAAGAAAGAGAAAGAGTGGCGGCTCAAGAGTTTTTCTCTAAAAGGAATGAGATTCAATTGTGTTATGTTTCCTGAAGCCATTACTTTCTATTTATAGAATACCACATAGGGCCAGGGTTGAATTACTTGGCATTAAAATAATGAAAAAATTAAATGATAAAACCTATGCATGTGGCCGGCCAAGGCTTATGGAAAAAGGCCTCACTTTTGCAACTTTCCTATTTTATCATTTCTGTTTCCCATTTTCTCAAAAATTGCCAATTTTCACATTCAACCATTTAAATGTCAATTTTAACTATTTAATAACTATAATTAATTATTAAATAATATTGTCATTTATTATATTTTTTAATTAGACTAACCAAAGTCTCTTAATTAATAAATATACCCTATAAACTCTTTCTTTACAGTTTCGCCCTTAATAAGTGATAAATTCACAAATAGACATAGTCTAACTTGAGAACAATAATTGATTAATTAAAACCAATTAAATGAGTCCTACAAGTAGTATTGTCTCCACTAGTGTGGGGACCATGGGCCTATATATTTGAGCTTCCAATAAGCAGGTCAAGAATTTACCTCTTAAATTCACTGACTTATTAATTCTTCGTTGAATCCATACATAGAACTTAGAATTGCACTCTCAGCTATATAGAACGCTCTATATGTTCCACCATATAGATACGCTATTAATTATCTATTGTTATAATCCTAATTTGATCAATGATCCTCTATATATATGATCTACACTGTAAAGGGATTTAATTACCGTAACACCCTACAATGTATTTTATCCTTAAAACACTTAACCCCGTATAAATGATATTTCAGCTAAGTGAAATGAGTACTCCACCACTTATTTTCGTTTGGTTAAGCTCGAAGGAAATCATCCTTTACTTTCTATTCGCCAGATAGAAGCTATAGATTCCATCTTTATGTTAGCGCTCCCACTCAATTGCACTACCGTGTTCCAAAAATGTACGTATTGTTGGGTTTTATGCCCTAAATAAAACTCTGTTTCAATGTAATCCAGATTATTCTATTTCAATAAAGTAATAGAAGTAATTTTTCATTCACTTGTGTATGTTTTGGTTCACTTAATCAATTGCTTGTCTATTTGATTTATAAATTCATCCAAACCCCTTTCACATACTTGAACATGTTTATTGTGTTGTCAACACAGTGGAAAATAAACATGACTATGTGAATAAAGTATTCCTAGATTTATCAGAACACTGGGTTTCACTGATATGACAATCTACAACAGAGTTTACTTACATTTGGAGAAATGTTATGTTCTTTCAAGAACATAGGTTAAAGTAAAGCTCAGGTTGGATGCATGGAGTATGCATTGGAATGGACCGATATTGAACTTTGAATTAGATTTTGAAACTTACCGTAAACATCTATTCAATTCAATATCATAAGTTGATCCTAGATCACATTATCTAAATCCTGATATGGTTAGGCTTAATTTCAAGAGTGTTATTCGTGTTCTTTGATTTGTTAGTTAAGCCTAAATCTTTAGTCTGGGCAATACAGACATTTTGGGAACACGGTAGTGCGATTGAGTGGGAGCGCTAACATAAATATGGAATCTATAGCTTCTATCTGGCGAATAGTAAGCAAAGGGTGATTTCCTTCGAGCTTAACCAAACGAGATAAATGATTGAGTACTCATTTCACTTAGTTGAAATATCATTTATACAGGGTTAAGTGTTTTAAGGATAAAATACATTGTAGGATGTTACGGTAATTTAAGTCCCTTTACAGTGTAGATCATCCATATAGAGGATCATTGATCACATTAGGATTATAACAATGGATAACTAATAATGTGTCTATATGGTGGAACATATAGAGCATTCTATATACTAAGAGTGCAATTCTGAGTTCTATGTGTGGATTCAACGAAGAATTAATAAGTCAGTGAATTTAAGTGGTAAATTCTAGATCTGCTTATTGGAAGCTCGGATATATAGACCCATGGTCCCCTCACTAGTTGAGATTATATTACTTGTAAGACTCATTTCATTGATTTTAATTAATCAATTAAAAATTCTCAAGATGGACTTGTCAGTTTGAGAATTTAGCACTTATTAAGGGCAAAACAGTAAATAGAGATTTTGAAGGGCATATTTATTAATTAGGAAACTTTAATTAGTTTCATTATTAATAAAATAAATTATAATATATTATTTGATAATTATTTTTAATTATTAAATAATTAGATTTATCATTAATATGGTTGAACAATGGAATTGGCAGTTTTTCACAAAAAGGAAACTATCAAGTGTAGGAAAAGGAAAGTTGGAAAAGTGGAAAGCCTTGTTTCCACATTGCCTAGGCCGGCCCACTTAGCTTCCTTTTCCCTTTGATTTTTTCAATTCAAAATGTCAATCATAGCCCTTGGTGGTCTTCTATAAATAGAAGGCAAAGGCTTCAGAAACAAAACACAACTGAAAAGCTTTTCACAGCATTATTCTGAAAGAATTTTCTCTCAGAAAATTCTCTCTGAGCCGCCACCCTCTCTCTCTCTATCCCTTCACTGTTTCGAAATGTATGAGTGCTAGAGTAGTGCCCACACACATCAAGTAATACCTCAATCATAGTGAGGAAGGCTGTGTAGATTTCAGAGACAACAAAGAAGGACTTTCGGGCTCAGATCTTGATTATACTCTGCTACAGAAAGGAATCAAGGGTTAGAGATCTGAGTGGGAGGAGACATATATATTCCGCTGCAATCACTGTAAGATTTCTGATACTCTTATGTGTTTAATTTCCTATCGTTTTAGAAGTTCATATTTAGGTATTTAAATCAACATACTTGTGAGTAGATCTAAGATCCTGGTAAAATAACTTCCAACACGTATCACCCTGACCTAAAAGTAGGCTTAACTAACAAATCAAAGAACACGAATAACACTCTTGAGATTCAACCTAATCATATCAGGATTGAGATCATTTGATCTAGGATCAACTAGGTGATATTGAATTGAATAGATATTACGGTAAGTTTAATAAATCTATGTCAAAGTTCAATATCGATCCATTCCGATGCATACTCCATGCATCCAACCCAAGCTTTACTTTAACCAATGCTCTGGAAAGAACATAGCATTTCTCCAAATGCAAGTAAACTCTGTTGTAGATTGTCATATCAGTAAAACCCCAGTGTTCTGATAAATCTAGGAATCTTTAATCGCATAGTCATGTTTACTTTCCACTGTGCTGACAACACAATAAACATGATCAAGTATGTAAAAAGGGTTTGGATGAATTTATAAATCAAATAGACAAATAATTGATAAGGTGAACTAAAACATACACAAATGAATGAAAAATACTTCTATTTCTTTATTGATATTAAATAATCTAGATTACATTGAAATGGAGTTTTATTTACGGCATGAAACCAAACAGATAACATAGCCTAGGGTTGTAGATTCAGGTTTCCCGAATTAGGGTTTTGAACATGTGATTTACCCGGTTTTAAGATGTGATTATGGCGTCCATCCAACACGAGACTTTCCGTTCAGGTCGGCCAACTCACTTGAATCTAGAAAGGAGGTAAGAACTGTATATAATGTGTAATATGAATATGTGAGAGTATGTATATGTTAAGTGTATATGCATGCTTATATGTTTGTCACACTATCAACACTTGTATAGTTATGGTACAGAGTGCATTGGTATAGTGTATACTGTTAAGGAGTACATTACGGTGATACCAGCACAAATACGAGAAAGTACAGGGTGTGTGTGGTATATCACTCATTGTTACTCAGGGTACGAAATAAACCCTACCAACACTCGTTCAGTGAGGTACGTAGTGTATGTGGTATAGTGGTTGTACCCTAGTATGGAACGTTCTTACTCATCTGTTATGCCTTGTAAATAGGTGTATGGGCACTTAGATACAAGTCAGTATTATATGATATGTTATATGCTTTTCTTACTGAGTCTGTTGATTGACACTTCTGCTTCCATGTGTAGGTAAAGGAAAGGCAAATGCTGAACAGGAGTGAGCTTGAGCTGGGATGAGGTTGTACATCTCATGGCAGCGCGACCTAGAGTGTTCGATCTCGGGACATCTGGGTTATTATTTTGTAGTTGTTGTGCGCCCTGGTTATCTATTTTGTGTATTTTGTATAAATGTTTAGAAACGGGATCTCGGAACTTGTAAATGATTGTGTAAAATTTTAAAGTTTAATATTTATTATAAAAGCTTGAATTTGACACGATTTTCAAGAAAGTTCTTTGATTATCAAAGAAAGCACTGTAATTGAAAAATCACTAAAGCGTGCCTTAGCGTTAGGACGTTCCACAGAGAACCCGACCTGGTATGTTGACCTGGTAGGATGCACCTCCATAATCCTTGCAGCAGAGACCTCACTGCCCACAGCAGAGACCTCATTCCCTACGGTTGAGACCTTATTCCTAGCCTCGAGAAATTTATCAACATCAACGATAAGCTGGTTCGAGGATTTCCTCATGTAGGCTTTAGTCTTGGTCCTTAGGCCACCATTTAAAAAGAACGATGCTTACCTTCAGAAGTCTCTTGTAAGAATCGCCTATAATGATTGGTAGTTTCTTCTTAGTTTGGTTTAATCAGACGATCTTCAGTCCTGGAATAATTCATTTCTAATTTGGACTAAGGTTTGAAATTTTTCAGTGCATATGGGGAGGATAGATTTTTGGTATATTTCGGTGCTACAAATTTTGGAGGATAAATTTCTAAACCAGGATGGGACATCTCCACAGGAGAATGACAATCCCAATTTCTAGATGAAATTTACCAAACCAGGGGTCTATGGGATATGGCTAACATAGACTATCATTTTATACTTTGAGCCCAGTAATGGTAAGGCCAAAAGACGGAAGATCTAACGGCTAGAAGTGGAAAGGGCGGGTCATTAATGCTAATAATGACACTCGAAACTATGAAGTTTCCAAAATCAAAGGCATGCAAAGTATAAATTGACAGAGTATATTTATAACTCGCTGACTGAAAGGTCTTATGCAAGATATAGATACACCAACTGTTGCCTCGTACATTAACGAGAAACCATATGGCTTCAGAGTAGAAGGCGAGGCATCAACCTTGATATGCATTAGTAGACGAGACATGGAGGCTGGTAAGACACTTAGTGTATAATACACCTTATACAGTCTAAGTATAACAGTCAAGCAACTAATAGCGAGGCACCTATCTCACCATAGGAAGCGCGCTCATGGTATCTTCATTAATCAGCTCCCAACACCTTTCAATAGGGTTCACAGCTTCGTCGAGTGAGCTCTCTCAGATAGAAGTTGACATATAAATGATGTTGACTGCTGAGGTCCACTTTGTCACCAAGAATTGCAATTTTCAGATGGAGTATTATGTCTTCGAGCGCAAGGACGACGAGACTTACATCATCAACCTCTGAGAAACATGGGAAAAGCTCCAGCTCGCTACCAAGGTTATTGATGACGTGTTCCCATCGATACATTCCCGTATGTTATGATTTACAATGTGTTTAATACACAATTACCTTGACCTGGTAAAAGCGCACCCATCACACCTGTGTGATTTTCAAATATTAACCACATTTATTTTACGTGGTATGTAATCAAACCCCACGATTTCAGGGGATAATTGTTGTAAAGATATCAGTCAACTATGTAATTAACTGCCTTACTATGTAATTATAAATAGAAAACACTCCTAGAACTGTATCAGAAATCTAATAAGATTCACTCGTGGACTATGTAGAATTTTAACTACAAAACCACGTAAAAAACGTTTGTGTTCTTACTTTGTCTTTACCAGCTTTTTATTTTTGAGCAAGTTTATCTCAATTTCGGCTCAAATATAGTTAACAAAAATCAGCGTTAACATTCCGCAAGTCCAAAGCTTTTTGCAGGATCCCCAAATTGAGGATCTATGTCTACTTCCCTACTTTGGGCCGGACTTCATTGCTCTTTGCCGGACTCTTGGTCAGAGCTCTTAGCAAGAATTTTCTCCTATTTGGCTTTAGATAAAGCCATGTTGTAATAGTGTCGGGCAGACTGTTGGTCTCCCATCCCTTGTTGGAAGCTTTAAGCATAGGTGGTAGATGGACATTACTGCATTCAGGTCGTATAGGGCAGGTCGATCTATATAGATCCTGATAAAATAATCCCCGACAACTAGCCTCAGAGCCATGGTAATGATTTACTTTCATAAAATATAGATTTAAAATAATGATTGTGTTAATTTGGATATGTTCATGATGGTTTATGTGCATATTTGATGATTTTATGGAAATCGCAATTTTACAATGATAAATATTTTTAGTTTCGTTCTAAACTTTTCCTGGAATGTAGATGAAAAATAATAACTTTAACTTTTTACAGAACTCAATTTCGATTTTTTATGAATTAGTTATGATTTTTTGCATTTGGGAAAAAATATTCCAAAATTGGTGCACACGTGTGCGCGCGCGGATGGAGGTGGCCACTCGGTCATGACCGAGATTCAAACACTACCCTGTCCGAGGTTTCTCGGACAAGGGCTGTCTGAAGCCCGTGTAACGCCGAACTGGCTTAGCCAAGTAGGCTGCATTGCAGCCTCTCCCTCGTACCTTCACCCGTCAAGGGCTGTTTGTGATATTTTTTAATTCAAAAATCATTTTTCAGTGAAACAAAATCCAAATTTTGCTAGAATTTTGTGTAGAATCTAAATTTTTTTTAAAAAATCTTCTTATTAGAATAAAATTAATTTTTTAATTAATTAAAATTAGTTTTAGATATTAGTAGCCTTCGAATTTGAAATTTTGATTTTTTTAAATTTTTTATTATTTTATTTGTTTTATTTATTTTAGTTGGATAAACTAAAATAAACTGTTTTAATAAACTGAAAATTTGAAAAATTAGTTGGATATGTGAATTTCAGTTAGAATTTTAGATATTTAGGAGATTTGTTAGATTTCAAATATTTTGAAATATTCTCTAACAACCTAAAATTTTAAATTCTAGTTAAGATATATTTTAAATATTTTATTTTAAAATATAAGTATCTTAACCTACTTTCTAAATATATGTTACATGTTTATTATGTTTTTTATTTATTTATTCAAAATTATTTTTACAAATCTATTATTTATTTGATCTAAATTACTATGATTAACTTGTTCACAAATCTAATATCTGATTTTAATCATAGTCCAATTGTCAATAGATCTTATAAATAATTTGTAACATGTAAATTTTGTAATTTCTTTCATCTCTGATAAACCTAGAAAGATGATAGGGCTCATCCAAATCATTTGACATGTGTGACCCTATATGTTTACTTTTGGGCTTAGATGCATATAGAAAGGCCATTTAAGTTTAATTAATTAAATGGTCTAGGTTGCTAAAATAAAATATCACATAAGATAGTTTTATTTAGGACCAATTAGTATTAGGCTTATTCAATGAATAACAATTATTTAATTAATGGTTAAATTCCTTTCCTTTGGGCCTTGTGTGAGAGTTATGGGGCCATAGTAGTGAGTACGACATATTGAACCTAGTCCTCCCTCACACAAACCACCCCAATTGTGAAGGCCCATTTACCTTATTTAAATAATTGTATTAGGCTAATTATATTAGTTTAACCTAATTAAAATTGAATTAGCAACATAATTTATTTTTAATTATATGAAATTATTTTTCATTAGATTATTTTAAAATTAATTTTAGAAAAACACTTAGTTTAATGAGACATATTCTAGATAGTTATTTCTAGTAACTAATTTATATTTTCAAATACTTAATTAATTAAAAAATATCTTTAAGTTGAAAATTAATTTGTTAATTAATTTTAGATCAACTTAAATTAGAATATTTTTCTAGATACTTAATTATTTTTTTCTTTTATTTAATATATTTAATTAAATAAAAAAATAATATTTAAGTCGATTTTATTCTAGATACTTAAATATTAGTTATTTTTCAACAAATATAATTAGATAGAAAATTATGTTTAAGTTGGAAATTTTATTTATTTCAGAACAACTTGAATTAGAATAACTTTCGAAATATATTTAATTTTATTTTATTAATCATTTTATACATGATTTCGAATTGCATTTCATTTAAATGCTAATATTTTGAAATGTTCCCATTGAAAAATAGATTAAAGTTGAAAATTAATTATTTAATTAATTTTAAACCAACTTAAATCAAGTACATTTTTCATTAATAATTTATTAAAATAAATAGACTAAAATATATTACATTTTAATAAGAAAATAAGTAATTAGTTAATGAAATATCTAGATAGTTATTTTCTATAAACTTGTGGTATTTTTCTAGTTATATTTAATTAAATAGAAAACTAATATTTAAGTTGATTTTATTCTAGATACTTGAATAATTAACCTTTTTCTTAGAAATTGAATTAAATCGGAAAATTATATTTGTGTTGAAAGTTAATTTATTAATTAATTTTAGAACAACATAAATTAGAATTATTTTTCAGAATTTATTTTATTTTATGTAAATTTTGAAAATGTATTTAATTTTTAAATACATTGGATTTCGAATTTTGCCATATATATTTATAGAAAATGAAATTTGAGTAGAGAATTTGTTATCCCAATTTTTGCACTCTAACGTGGCATCAGAAGATGGTGACACGTGGAATCGACTTCGAGTATCTGCTCGAAGAATAAAGTTCGAACAGGATGCCTCATATGCATGCCTGAAGCAAAGCGATAAGCAATCCGCGCAGAGCAACCAACACTTAGCGAATTTAGCTTTCGCATCGTGAGTCATCAAAGAAATCCCTATAACTTGGGGATCAGATTGCAGAGATATGGCAAGCTATCCAAATCCCACGATCAGTGTATTCTGTATTTATCATGCAATCTGTTTGCTTATATCCACTGTCATGAGAAGGGAAATACTTCCTCTTTAAGTTTATAGCCCTATAAATAGTGATGCATGCTCACTGGGCAAAAGTTCGAGAGATTTTACTTAAGAGATATTATCCAAGAATTCATATTCAGAGATACTGTTGTAAGAGCTATAAGAAAAGGAATCTTTCTCCTTGTTCTTGAGTTAATACAAATAACCAGAATTAGGCTACTACCGACTGCTCGGGACTGAACCTCTATAAAATTCCTCTGTCTTTATATTGCTTTACTATATATCAATCGTTATAAAATATTGTCGCTTACTAAATAAGACTCACTGTCATTGGCTAAAAGCGAGGTCAACATTTTGGTGCTTTCATTTTGGTGATTGATAACGGAGCCCAATGTCTCCTACATGTCTATGGTTTCTCTGGCAAAGGAGTGGCACCTCTAGGACAAATTTGTCTACCCCTCACTATTGGACAAGCTCCGATGAGCATGACTATCATGGCACAATTCTTGGTATTAGATGTTCCTTCAGCTTTAAACGTAATGCTAGGCCGACCAGCCTTGTACGACTTAAAGGCTGTCACATTGATTTTCCATTCGTGCCTGAAGTTTCCGACAAAGAATGGGGTAGGATGTCTAAGAAGAAACCAACAGACTGCTCGGGAATGTTATAACCTTGCAGTAGCCAAGGCTAAGAAGGAAGTATCCTCTAGCAGAGCACAGACAAGGGAAAAAACATTTCCAAGTAGGGAACTTCCCAAGGCAGGGATGAAGATGTGGATCCTCGACTTGGGGACCCAAACAGCAATGTTAGACCTGTGGAGGAGTTAGAAGAGATTGAGATCAATCTTAGATATCCCCGCCAGAAAGCTAAAGATCGGAAAGGGTTTGTTGCTCGAAGTAAAATCAGAATTGATAAAATTTCTGAGAGCAAACATAGACATTTTTGCCTGGTCACATGCTGATATGGTCGGAATTGATCTTTCTATTATTTTGCACGTTCTGAATATTGATCCCAATTTCGGGCCAGTTCAACAAAAGCGAAGCCTATTGGACAAAGAGCAAGCACTCGCCCTAAAGGAAGAAGTAGAAAAGCTACGCAACAAAAATTTCATAATTGAAGCTTTCTACCCAGCTTGGGTCACAAATCCCGTATTGCTGCCCAAGCCGAACAAGAAATGGCGAGTGTGTACTGATTTCACAGACCTCAACAAAGCATGCCCCAAGGACTGTTTTCCACTTCCAAGAATCGATCAGCTCGTGGATGCAACAACAGGGCATGAAAATTAAGCTTCATGGATGCTTATTTGGGGTACAATCAAATCAAAATGCATCCACCCGACCAAGAACATACAAGTTTCCGAATAGATATGGGTCTATATTGTTACAAAGTAATGCCATTTGGTCTTAAAAACACTAGAGCAACATACCAAAGATGTTGGGTTTTATGCCCTAAATAAAACTCATTTCAATATAATCAGATTTGTTTATTAATATAGATCAGAAATAACATTTAATGTTGCATGGTTCACATGATTTATTTCATGATTATATGTACATAATGTATAAATTCATCTGAAACCCTTTTCACATACTTGATCCTGTTTATTGTGCCGTCAACACATTGGAAAGTAAACATGACTATGTGAATAAAGTTTCCTAGATTTATCAGACACAGGGTTTTACTGATATGATAATCTACAACAAGAGTTTACTTGCATTTGGAGAAGTGCTATGTTCTTTCCAGAGCATTGGTTAAAGTAAAGCTCAGGTTGGATGCATGGAGTATGCATCGGAAGGGACCGATATTGAACTTTGACTTAGATTTATTAAACTTACCGTAATATCTATTCAAGTCAATATCGCCTAGTTGATCCTAGATCAAATGATCTTAATCCTGTTATGATTAGGCTCAATCTTGAAAGGCTATTCGTGTTCTTTGATTTGTTAGTTAAGCCTACTTTTAGGTCAGGGTGATACGTACATTTTGGGAACACGGTAGTTCAATTGAGTGGGAGCGCTATCATAAACATGGAATCTATAGCTTCTATCTGGCGAATAGTAAGCAAAGGATGATCTCCTTCGAGCTTGACCAAACGAACATAAATGGTGGAGTACTCATTTCACATAAGCTGAAATATCATTTATACGGGGTCAAGTGTTTTAAGGAATAAATACATTGTAGGGTGTAACGGTAATTTAATCCCTTTACAGTGTAGATCATTCATATAGAGGATCATTGATCAAATTAGGATTATAACAATGGATAACTAATGATGTGTCTATATGGTGGAACATATAGAGCATTCTATATACTGAGAGTGCAATTCTAAGTTCTATGCGTGGATTCAACGAAGAATTAATAAGTTAGTGAATTTTAGTGTTAAATTCTTGATCTACTTATTGGAAGCTCGGTTATATAGACCCATGGTCCCCCCACTAGTTGAGATAATATTGTTTGTAAGACTCATGTAATTGGTTTTGATTAATCAATTATAATTCTCAAATTAGACTATGTCTATTTGTGAATTTTTCACTAAGTAAGGGCGAAATTGTAAAGAAAGAGTTTATAGGGGCATATTTGTTAATTATGATACTTTGTATGGTTCAATTAATAAATATGATAAATGACAATATTATTTAATAATTATTTATAGTTATTAAATAGTTAGAATTGGCATTTAAATGTTTGAATTAGGAAATTGGCATTTTTGAGAAAATCAGATACAAAAGGTGTTAAAATTGCAAAATTGCAAAGCCCAAGGCCCAATCCATTAAGTGTATGGCCGGCCACCTTTGTAGCTTTTTTAAATTGATTTTTTCATTATTTTAATGCCATATAATTCAAATCTAACCCTAGTGGAATGCTATAAATAGATAGTGAAGGCTTCAGAAAAATTACACTTTTCTTCAGACTTTCTGATTCAGAAAAACTGAGCCTTCTCTCTCCCTATCTTTAGCTGACCACTCTCTCTCTTCTTCTTCAATATTTCGAAATCCTTAGTGCTTTGAGTAGTGCCCACACACATCAAGTGATACCTCAATCATAGTGAGGAAGATCGTGAAGAAAGATCATCAGCAAAGGAGTTTCAGCATCAAAGATTCAGAGAAAGAGATCCAAGTTCAGATATTGATAATGCTCGCTACGTAAAGGAATCAAGGGCTAGATATCTGAACGGAAGGAGTCATTATATTCCGCTGCACCCAATGTAAGGTTTCTTAAACTTTATATGTGTTTAATTTATCGTTTTAGAAAGTTCTTATTTAGGATGTTAATAAACATACTTGTGAGTAGATCTAAGATCCTGGTAAAATAATATCCAACAAAAGATTGGTAAACAAAATGTTTAAAGACCAGATCGGGCGAAACATGGAAGTGTATGTGGATGACATGCTCGTCAAATCCAGGAAGGCCGGGGGGCACATAGATGACCTGGACGAATGCTTCAAGGTCCTTTGAAAGTATAATATGAAACTAAATCCCAAGGAATTGAAGCCAATTCAAAGAAGATTCAAGCCCTCTTGGATATGAAGTCGCCAACTAAAACAAAGGAAGTACAAAGTTTGACTGGTCGGATCGCCGCACTCAGCAGATTTGTTTCAAAATCAACAGACAAGTGTGTCCCATTCATGAATATTCTACGAGGAAACAAGCAATTCGAGTGGACGAAGGAATGTGAAAAAGCTTTCCAAGAGATAAAAGCACAACTTGCAAAACCTCCCGTACTCTCAAAACCTTTGGACGGAGAAGAACTTGGAATATACTTAGTTGTCATAGAGCATGTTGTGAGTGTCGTGCTAACCAGAGAAGAGAACACCATACAACACCCAGTCGATTGCATCAGTAAAAGACTCATTAAGGCCGACGGCCGATACCCATTGATAGAGAAACTCGCTTACTGCCTTATTCTAGCAACAAGAAAGTTAAGGCCTTATTTTCAAGCTCATCATGTTCGGGTGTACACTCACCAACCATTACGCCAAATATTGCAAAAGCCAGATGCCTCTGGACGACTACTCAAGTGGGCGGTGGAGTTGGGCCAATACGAAATTACTTTCCAACCCCAAAGAGCAATAAAAGGTCAAGCCTTAGCAGACTTTGTGGTAGAATGCACAGGTAAGGAAGAAAGCATACCAAAAAGCAACCTCGAACCGGTACAAACACCTCACCCAAGTAACAGTGAAGATAAGGCAACCTAGAAACTACACGTAGACGGGTCAGCTACAGATCAGCTATCTGGTGCAGGAATTGCCCTTGTCACGCATGAGGGGGAACACCTGCACGCTGCATCAAGTTTGGATTCAAAACATCTAATAACGAAGCCGACTATGAAGCTCTAATCGCTGGCCTAAAACTAGCCCCGAAGATGAAAGTCGAACACATTGAAATCTGTAGTGATTCACTATTGCTGGTAAATCATGTATTCGGAGAATACGAGGCTCGGGGAGAGAAGATGATAGCATATCTGAGAAAAATACATGATCTGCTCGCACAATTCAAAAGCTACGGTCTCAGACAAATTCCAAGGGAAGAAAGCACAACTGCAGACGTGTTAGCTCGATTTGCAAGCAGTAATGTAAGTGACAAGGCGAACTTGGTTCCTATCCAGTTCCTCGAAGAGCCTAGCATCACTGGATGACACCAATAGCAGCCTACATCAACACTGGGAAACTCTCAGATAATCAGAATGAAGATCGAAAATGAGAAGAAAGGCTGCACGGTATATCATAGTAAAGGGAATTTTGTATAGAAGAGAATTCTCAATGCCATTGCTCAGATGTGTTACTCAAGAAGAAGCTGCATGACTCCTATATGAGGTGCACGATGGATTCTGTGGAAATCATGCTGCCGGGCAAAGTTTATCTAAGAAAATTCTAAGACAAGGTTATTTCTCGCCAACGATGATTGAGATTCAAAAGCGTATGTTAAGAAATGTGACAAATGCCAGAGATTTTCAAAGATACCTCGAGCTCCACCTAACGAGTTAACTCAGATGCAGAGTCTGTGGCCCATTGCCATTTGGGGAATTGACCTGATCGGACAATTACCCAAAGGCAAAGGAGGAGTGCAATATGCAGTGGTAGCGATTGATTACTTCACTAAGTGGACCGAAGCCGAACCACTCGCAACCATTACATCAAAGAAAGTTCAAGAATTTATTGTGAAGAACATAATGTGCCGGTTCGGATTGCCGTACAAAATAGTTTCAGATAATGGCAAGCAGTTCGACAGCCAATCCTTCACTGACTTTTGTGCGAACCATGGTATCATCAAAATTTTCTCCGCAGTGGCACATCCTCAAGCGAATGGTCAAGTTGAAGCAGTCAACAAGACCTTGAAGGATACACTGAAGAAAAAACTCGAAGATGCCAAAGGAAAATGGCCAGAAGAACTTCCTGAAGTTCTATGGTCATATTGGACAACTGAGAGAACAACAACCGGACAGACTCCATTTGCTATGGCGTATGGATATGAAGCTATGCTGCCTGTAGAACTCGAGCCACTATCCCACAGAAGATTGACGTACAACCAAGATACCAATCACGTACTCCTGGTCGAATCACTTGATGAAATCGAAGAGAAACGAGCCACATCAATCTTAAAGTTAATAGCCCATCAACTAAAAGTAGCTCGATATTTCAACAAACAAGTGAAGGCTCAAAAATTATTCGTGGGAGATATGGTCCTAAGAATGGTATTTCTAAACACCAAAGACAGTACGGCAGGTGTACTCGGACCTAACTGGAAAGGACCATATCAAGTGGTCGAAGTTCTCGAATCCGGAGCATACAAATTAGGTAAGTATGATGAAAAAATGCAACTCGTTCTAGTACCACGGTATTGGAATGAGGAACATTTAAGAAAATATTACCAATAAAATACCAGGTCGGACGATCACACTAAGTACTGAAACAATATTTACAATTAAGTAAATGAACTGCTGGGCAGACTACGCTCAAAGGTTTCAACAAAAGAAAAAAAGTACTCAGGTCGGATGACTACCATTTAAAGTACAATTTCTTATTTCTGCAATTTGTTTTATTTCATATTAAGCTAAAAGATCAGATTAGATCAAATAGCCCTGATGTAAGTTACTACGGTAACAAACACATGTTCGATCAATAAATGAATAAAGATGTTTATTTCAAAATTCAAATTTAGTTGAAATTTTTAACATGTTGCTAATTTCCCATCCAGTGCGTACAAAAGGTTTGGTCGAAGCCAAAACCCTGAACAGATAAAAAGTATACTTGTAAGAAACAAGTAACCAAGAGTTATAAGTCTGCTCGGTCACTTGGTGGGCACCTACACCTGTACAAAGCATTTGATAAAGATAAAACACCCACAATTGCACGATGATTGTAAACAGAGAATGAAATCCATTAAAGATAAAAAAATCACGTAATAGTGGGGTTAAAAGCTGCCCGGTTAGCCCGTTGTCTGTAAAATGAAAAATAATTCGAAGTTTAAAGACCGATTGGCCGGTCATGATGTCTTAAAAAAGGCCTTATGTCCCAGGCTCTCGGTTCAGATCTTCTGGGCAGGTAGGAGCTGGAGGATCTATTGTTTGAACGGGAGGTACATCAGAATTTTTGCCGGAGGTAGAAGCAGCCGCCTCAGTTTCACCATAAACCACTTGGGAAGCACAGAACTCGAGATACATATCTTTGGCTTCACCCAAGTAATCAAAGTTTGCCTAAGGGTTAGCCTTCCAAAAGTCATAAAAGAGCTCGAGACCGGCTGTCTCTAAGGAATGGACTTTCTCTCCCAGCCTCATCACCTCAGCTGTAAGCTCCTCCTCCTTACACTTCTTCTCCTCTTCCACACGACGAAGGACAGCTCGAAAGGATGTCCTTTCATCTTGAAGGTTGTTCACTTCTACAGATAAGGTCTCGATGGTCTCTCCAAGTCGGTCAGAAGACTAGAGATCCTTAGTCAACTCGGTTATTTTCTTCTGAGTAGTAAAAAGCTTCTTGTTGACTTCACCTAGCTCCATCCGAACAGCTCCAAGTTCCACCCTGGCATCATCAGCGTCCTTCCTTGCCAAGTCCACCTCCGCCCTCATGGTGTTGGACAGAGCTGCGTTCTTCGAAGCAGCAGACTTAGCTCGGGAGTATGTGTAAGCCAACTTTAGACCAGCCTGTGCAGAGAAAAAACTTTAGAATCCAAGCCAAATAAAGAGGATTAAAGAAAACTATTAAGAAAAACTTACCCTTGTGAATTCCTTCAAGACTCCTCCTGTCAGCAGCTCCAAAGAAGAGTTGTTGTCAGCACCGGCCAGTTGCTCACTAACCTCAGGAACCATCCGGTTCATGTAGTGGGCGAGCATCTCCTTGCCTTTCTTGGCCTCTAGAAGCACTAGCAAAGGAGGAGTAGGAGCCCGCATCTGCTCGGATCCACCCTTGATCAGCTCGGATCCACCTTTTGGTTGCTCAAGCTTGTCCGAACTTCCTCCTCGAGAATCCTTGGACTTAGAAACTTTTGGAGTGGAGGGGTTTGCAACAGTTAGTTCCTCAAAAAGGTCGATAACCTCCCGGGCAGGCGCCTTTTCCTTGGAAGGGGTCCCGTCAGCACACCTCTAGATTTCTTGGCTGGAGGAGATGTGCTCGAGCTTCCACCAACTCTCTTCTTCAAAGCATCAAGCATCTTCTAAGACATGCTGCATGGAACAAAAACAACATGGTTAGAGAAAATAGACATCAGAAGCATAAAGCATAATAGTCAAGAAGCTTAAAAAAAGGACGGAGTAGTATGCAGAACGATTGCCGAGCAAGACTCGAAAGTCTGTCATCACCTAACAAGCCTCTTCCCTTAGACATAACAACTTTCCTTTTTCCGAGCACGGGAGAAGGCAGCCGAGCAGGCAAACTGGGCTCCCTAATGCGAATTGCATGTTCAATAGGCTTGGGCTGGGCTGGAAGTTTCTTCCTCCTTCTGAGCGGAGTCACCTACTCTTCCTCAGCCTCATCTTCATGATTCAAGGGCTCCTGAGCATATTGCTTGGCCCTTGCACCTCCCTTCAACTTAGCCTCGCGCTTCAGTTGAATCAGCTCATCCTCTTAATGAGCTCGTTCAGCCCGTCTAGCACCAAATTTCCCTCTTCCTCCCCTTCACTAGCTTAGGAATGAAATCCTTCGGATAGAGCCTGTACTTCATAAAGTTCTCCTCGGAGATCAACTGGATAATATTCCGGTCATCCCCTGGTAGCTGAGCAAGCTCTTGAGCTCTATCCGTAAGAGTAAGAGTGAGAGGAGGGTGGTGATATGTTGGAATCTGCTGGAACCGAGTGTGGGTGATGCCCGCGCCATCCATCATGAAGTACTCATCAACAAAATGCCTAATTTTACTGATGGTCGAATCCCCGCTGCCCGTGAACCACTTGAAGTCTTGTTGAGAGAAATAGAAGTACCCTGACCTGCCTTGCTTAGGGGTGGACTTCAAATCAAAAAACCAACTAACCTCGTGGGGAGAAGGCATATCCCTCTTCTGGGAGGCATAAAGGATGAAGAGGGCAGACAAATACTTAATGCCCTTGGGAGTGAACTGGTTTGGACAGAGGCGGAAGAAATCTTCCACATTCTTAAAGTACGGGTGCAAAGGCAACAATGCCCCTTGCTAGGCATGAGCACCCGACCAGGCGCACATCCCCCTTTCAGGGTTTGTGGCTCAGTTATTGTGGGCGGGAATGTAACAGTCCAATTCGTCGAGGTAGCCACCCTAGTCGAGTGCCCGCAGGCGCGCCTCAGTCACCTTGGATGGAGGGCTCACCCACCTGGCACCCAAGGTACCTTGCCTTCTGTGAGGAACCGTAGTAGTAAGTTCCTCATTGACGTAGTCCACGCCCTCAACCTGGACGTCTCCATCAACATCGACTGGCTCCCCAACCTCATTGTATCCCCCATAGTTTGAGGGTGCAACCTCTTCCTCTTCCTCCGCCTCGGAGGGACTGCCAGGACGGACATCGTCCTGCTCTTCAATCTCCTGGACCTCAACGTACCCTTCATGATCCTCCTGCTCCTGAATGGCTAGATTTTGTTCGGCGCTGGGCAAAGTTGCATGCTAAGCCACTTAAGGGTCAGAAGCGTCAGCCATACGCATCGTCTTTTCGGTACGAGCCATCATTCTATGGCTGGACGAAAGATTCAAGGGAGAATGTCTTTCACTGGAAGAAGGTGGGTTAGAACAGAGATGAGGATGGTCCTCGTGCAAGAGTTGAAGCAAGTCCTGGTCAATTCGATGTTCCTTCTCCCAAAACTCACCTGGGTTCATCTACAAAAGACAATACACAAGATGAGTGTTTGGTCGGAATATCAAACGTTAAAAACAAGAAAATATGCCGACAAGGAGTACTCAACAGATTAAAGAATAAGAATGTTCAACGAAGAGCCAAAACTCAGGAAATTTGAAATTTTCCAGAATTAGGGCAAAAAATTTCATGAAGCTTAGAATAAGCAAGATGAAAGACAGGCATTAAGCATTTTAGAATGCAAACATTATGGACTGTGAAATCGCATGAACCAATGACAAAGGAGAATCACAGAGTTTCTAAAGTTAGGGTTTCCTACATATCTTCTACAACAAAGTCGAAGGTGGATTCAAAAAGTAAACATAAAGGAAGTGGAGAACTTACTCAAGGAATCAGATGTCAGGATTCAGGTAACGTCAAACCAAATGAGTAGTTTCGATGAAGGCACTTCAACAAACTTGAAGCCACAAACCTCTCTTTTCGCTCTGAACTTACTTAGCAAAGAAGGATGGTGAAAATGAATTTGTGTACAAATGCTCGTTGGTATTTATATGCAAGCAACGGAAAGGGGTAATCATTTCAAAAGAACCTCAGACGCCTCGGTTCCCCCTTACAAGCAAATATGGGAAATCAAAAATAATCGAGTGCAGCCGTCAACCGTGGTTAGAGAAAATCAGATTTTGAAATATTAATTGTCAGAGCATTTATTAGACGAAAACTGAATGGACGCCCACTCAGCCTCACATCTAGTCACGAACAGACACGCTTGACACGTGTCTCCCATCCAAATGCAGAAGAAGCGCGGATGAAGTCTACACGCAACTTTGGAAGTCCCGTACAGACTTGGGGCAAATGTTATCCCAATTTTTGCACTCTGACGTGGCATCACAAGATTGTGACACGTGGAATCGACTTCGAGTATCTGCTTGGAAAATACAGTTTGAACAGGATGCCTCATATGCATGCCTAAAGCAAAGCGATCAGCAATCCGCAAAGAGCAACCAACACTTAGCGAATTCAGCTTTCACATCGTGAGTCATCAAATAAATCCCTATAACTTTGGGATCAGATTACAGATATATGGCAACCAACACTTAGCGAATGCAGCTTTCACATCGTGAGTTATCAAAGAAATCCCAAATCCCACGATCAGTGTATTCTGTATTTATCATGCAATCTTTCTGTTTATATCCATTGTAACGAGAAGGGAAATACTTCCTCTCCAAGTTCATAGCCTAATAAATATTGGTGCATGCTCACTGGGTAAAAGGTTGAGAGATTTTACTTAAGAGATATTATCTAAGAATTCATATTCAGAGATAATGTTGTAAGAGCTATAAGAAAAGGAATCTTTCTCCTTGTTCTTGAGTTAATACATATAACGAGGATTAGGCTATTGTCGAACTGCTCAGGGATGAACCTCTATAAAATTCCTGTGTCTTTATATTGCTTTACTATATATCAATCGTTATAAACTACTTGTCGCTTACTAAATAAGATCCATTGTCGTTGGCTAAAACCGAGGTCAGTAGAATTAATTTTAATTAATTTTGGACCAACTTAAATCAAGTAATTTCTGTAATATTTTTTGAGAATTATTACTAGGATGGAAAATAATTTTATTTATTTTCAGATCTATCTAAGTATAATTTTATAAATATTCAATTAAAATTTATATTTATATTTAAAGTTATGTAATAATTTTAATTGAATAAATATATATATTAAAATAAATAGATTAAAATAAATATTAGATGATAATAGATTTTAAATATTGAGCTTTATTATAAGGATATTCGATCTCTATTGTTGGTTCTACATAGTTCTTATTTTAGTGAGATTCATCCCTAATGGATGAGCGCTCATTAGCAATTTAACACTGTAGAATCTCGAAAGATAAGTATTATTGTAAGTGTTTTATTTTTAGTAACAGCCACCCCAATAGTGGCTGCTAAGAGTAGGACTTACAAAGTATGAAATAATGGTGGAAGCTCACAAGATAGAATGACCTTGACTCTCGCCTAAACTGGACAATGCCAGATTCTCATCTTGATCAATTAAAAGGTTACTAGAAGGGTGTCCATTTTAGTTGAGTTGATTGCTCTATTCAATGAATGATACCTTCAACTCTCGCCTATAGGGGACACTGTATCAGTTTGTTAGAAACCTTGGAAATTATTTAGTATTGTTTGTTTTTGTATTTTCACTTGTCATTCCTACTTCCTAAGTGCTTAATAATTTCTGAATGTGTATGATTTTGTAATGAACCTTAGTTGAATTCTATTTTTTGATATTTGTAGTACCCAATATGACTATGAACAATCCCATGGTGTCACTGTTGACTGACAACAAGCTCTTTGGAGCTAACTTTGTCAAATAGAAAGAGAACATTAATATTGCTCTCATAGGTGAAAATGCCCTGTTTGTGTTAACTGAAGAAGCTCCTGAGCAGCTAGGTGAGAATGCGACCAAGGTAGTTAAGGAAAAGTTTGAGCGTTGGCAGGATGCTAACAACAAAGCTTGATACTTTATGCTATCCAGCATGGTCGACACCTTGAGAACTAGGTTTGCTAATACTCTCATGGCTGGAGATATCATGAACCAGTTAACTGAACTGTTCGGGATGGCGTCAGATCAAGCTCAGTTTGAGGCGACCAAGAATTTTATCAATGCACGAATCAAAACCTCATCATAACGTGAGTGATCACCTACTCCAAATGGCAAGTTACTTCCAGGAAGTTGAGAATCATGGAGCTAATATAGATCAAGAAACTCAAGTGAGTTTGATCTTAAATAGTTTGACTCCAGCTTTTCAGCGCTTTACATCAAATTATGTCATGAACAAGTTGACTTTTGACTTCCACGAGTTAATCAACAACCCTCAGACATTTGAGAATTTGATTGGAGGTCCACAAAAAGGAGGAAACAAAGCTCCTAGTTAGGGCACTACTAATGGTACGACCCAGGCAGAAGAAGAAGTGGAAGAATAGTAAGGAGCCTCTTAAAGCTGTTAACATAACTTATAAGAATAAAAGGCTACTGATTCAAAGGCAAAGCAAAAAGGAAAGTGCTTCTATTGCAACGAAAGGGCCACTGGAAACCCCAGTGTCCTATGTTTTCGGCAGAGAAACAAGGTATTTCTATCTTTGCTATAAACTCATGTGTTTTAGAGAATTATTATTATCCTCTTTGGTTATTAATTATGGATCTACTAACCATATTTATTTTCTTCTTATTTCAACTCCAGCTGCTTAATCTTTGATTGGTATCCTAGCGAGTTGAGTCGGATGGTTGGACAGAAGGGTGGAGATTGTCCAAGTTGAAGATGAAACTCGTTATCTTCTTTAATTTTTGAGTTGATTGTTTAGTTTGTGAAAAATTTAGTTTCAATTGTTTGTTTGGGATTTTATTCCCTATTTTATATTTTTACAGACAATTCATTATGATATTTTTGAGAATGTTAATAAAATTTTCTCTTTAAGAGGTTTTCATTATGAATTGCTTTTATGAAATTTAGCTTCATATTTACTTTAACTTGTATGCCAATACACATTATATTTATATGTTTATCATGTTTAATGTGTTTTGTGTTTTATTATGATACAAAATCTATGGTATGTTAATATCTGCAAACAAATAATACCACATAACACTTAGAATTTAAATTCAAGGTTTATGAATAATTGTTAATTCTTAAGCAATTATTAAAATTTTGTTTAATAAAAAGATCTTTTGATCTGATGGGGGTGGAAGAAGTTAAGAAGTAATATATCAAGTTCAATGATCTTTTATATCTATTGAACTCTAGATTATATTCATAACACCACAGTATCTCTATAACAATTAGGGGTGGAAAAGTTATTGATATATGTGTTGGGTTTTATGCCCTAAATAAAACTCATTTCAATATAATCAGATTTACTTATTAATATAGATCAGAAATAACATTTAATGTTGCATGGTTCACATGATTTATTTCATGATTATATGTACATAATGTATAGATTCATCTGAAACCCTTTTCACATACTTGATCCTGTTTATTGTGCCGTCAACACATTGGAAAGTAAACATGACTATGTGAATAAAGTTTCCTAGATTTATCAGACACAGGGTTTTACTGATATGATAATCTACAACAGAGTTTACTTGTATTTGGAGAAATACTATGTTCTTTCCAGAACATTGGTTAAAGTAAAGCTCAGGTTGGATGCATGGAGTATGCATCGGAAGGGACCGATATTGAACTTTGACTTAGATTTATTAAACTTACCGTAATATCTATTCAAGTCAATATCGCCTAGTTGATCCTAGATCAAATGATCTTAATCCTGATATGTTTAGGCTCAATCTCGAGAGGCTATTCGTGTTCTTTGATTTGTTAGTTAAGCCTACTTTTAGGTCAGGGTGATACGTACATTTTGGGAACACGGTAGTGCAATTGAGTGGGAGCGCTAGCATAAACATGGAATCTATAGCTTCTATCTGGCGAATAGTAAGCAAAGGATGATCTCCTTCGAGCTTGACCAAACGAACATAAATGGTGGAGTACTCATTTCACATTAGCTGAAATATCATTTATACGGGGTCAAGTGTTTTAAGGAATAAATACATTGTAGGGTGTAACGGTAATTTAATCCCTTTACAGTGTAGATCATTCATATAGAGGATCATTGATCACATTAGGATTATAACAATGGATAACTAATGATGTGTCTATATGGTGGAACATATAGAGCATTCTATATACTGAGAGTGCAATTCTGAGTTCTATGCGTGGATTCAACGAAGAATTAATAAGTTAGTGAATTTTAGTGCTAAATTCTTGATCTACTTATTGGAAGCTCGGTTATATAGACCCATGGTCCCCCCACTAGTTGAGATAATATTGCTTGTAAGACTCATGTAATTGGTTTTGATTAATCAATTATAATTCACAAATTAGACTATGTCTATTTGTGAAATTTTCACTAAGTAAGGGCGAAATTGTAAAGAAAGAGTTTATAGGGGCATATTTGTTAATTATGATACTTTGTATGGTTCAATTAATAAATATGATAAATGACAATATTATTTAATAATTATTTATAGTTATTAAATAGTTAGAATTGGCATTTAAATGATTGAATTAGGAAATTGGCATTTTTGAGAAAATCAGATACAAAAAGTGGTAAAATTGCAAAATTGCAAAAATCAAGGCCCAGTCCACCTAGCATAGGGCCGGCCACTTGTGTTATCTTTTTTAAATGATTTTTTCATTATTTTAATGCCATATAATTCAAATCAAGCCCTAGAGGAATGCTATAAATAGATAGTGAAGGCTTCAGGAAAATTACACTTTCTGAATCAGAAAAACCTGAGCCTCCACTCTCTTCTCTAGCCGCCACTCTCTCTCTCTTTTCTTCCTCAATATTTCGAACCTCTCTTAGTGATTAGAGTAGTGCCCACACACATCAAGTGATACCTCAATCATAGTGAGGAAGATCGTGAAGAAAGATCATCAAGAAAGGAGATTCAGCATCAAAGATTCAGAGAAAGAGATCCAGGTTCAGATATTGATAATGCTCTGCTACAGAAAGGAATCAAGGGCTAGATATCTGAACGGAAGGAGTCATTATATTCCGCTGCACCCAATGTAAGGTTTCTTAAACTTTATATGTGTTTATTTCATCGTTTTAGAAAGTTCATATTTAGGATGTTAATAAACATACTTGTGAGTAGATCTAAGATCCTGGTAAAATAAATTCCAACAACTGGCCTCAGAGCCATGGTAATTGATTTACTTACATGTAATTTGGACTTTAAAACGATTGTTTGTATGTTCTTTGGATGGTATCATGTTGTATTGAGTGTTATTTGATGATTGATTGATGATTGTGAAATTTTCGTGAAAAATAATTGTTATTTCGGTTCTGGAATTATTTTTATTGGATAGTATGGAAAAAATTAAGCAAGTTAGCCTTTTACAGAACTCAATTTGGATTTTATTTGAATTAGTTATGATTTTTTGAAGATTTAACAAAATCGAGTACATCTTGATAGTTTCTCGATCATGAGAACTGTCCGTACAGTTTCGGATTTTTTCCTTTTTCTTCAATTTTTCATACTTTTTCATGGAATTAACTTCCAATTTTTTGTATGGTTTTGTATATATACTATTACTATTCCTAATTCAATTCTAATTATCATTTTGAATTAATTTAAATTTTTTTTAATTTAATTCAAGATATTAGTGTAATTTGAATTTGAATAGAATTAGTATTTATCTTTTTGCTTAAAAAATCTATCTTATTTTAAAATTTGATTATATCTTATCTTATTTTAAATTTAAAAATAAGATATTAATAATCATGTAATTTTTAAATGATATAAGATATTTTGCTATTTTTTTAAATTTTGTTATTTTATTTATTTAAATTACATTTAAAATTTGAAAAAGATATTTATTTATCTTTTCTAATTTTTTATTTAATTTTTATTTATAAAATAACATTTAAAATTTAAAAGTAGTTAGCAATTTTTTTTGAAATGATATTTAGGTTGGTTGAAACCTAATTTTTCAAAAATTGTAGGTTTAATTTTAAATTTAGATTTTTTTAAAAATTTCGAATTTTTCAAATTTTTTTTAAATTTTTCGAAAAATTTAATAAATATTTAATAATTATTTTTTCAATAATTATTTTTTTTTATTTAATTAATTATTTTCGAAATTAAATATTTAATTTAAAATTAAATAAATCCTACATCCAACTATCCAACTAACCTTGTTGCAGGAGTATGTGTTTTAGCTTATGTGTAAGTTTTCAAAACCTATTATTACTTGATTGCAAATAGCCATGGTTACTTTTTGCCAGATCTAATGATCTGATGGCTCCCTTGGTCAAGATAATAATTTGTAACAGGTATATTTACAATCTTCTTTCATCTGTGTATGACCTAGCAACATGATAGGACCCATCCAAAGTGTGCCTGTGTGAGCCTATGTGTTTAATTTTATTATAGATGCATATAGGTTAATGTTGCTAAAATAAATTATCATAGTTCTTGATAGGATTTATTTAGGCCCATTTAGTTTTTGGGCCTATTCAATTAATAACAGTTGTTCTTATTAAGGTTAAATTCCTCTCTTTTGGGCCTTGTGTGAGAGTTGGGAGCCATAGAAGTGGGTACGACATACTGAACCCAGCACCCCCTCACACAAACTACCCCAATTGTGAAGGCCCATTTGCCTGATTTGAATGACTGTACTAGGTTAATTAAACTAGTTTAACCTAATAAAATTGATTAGCAACATAATTAATTTCATTTATTTTGAAATTAATTTAAGAAAAATATAGTTTAAGGAATTTTATATTCTAAGCTAAACTATATGTATTTTCTTGTATTTAATTAAATATAGAATTATAACCATCTAGATTCTTTACGGAACTTAATTTAAATTTTTCATTAAATATTCCTATTTAAGTTGATATTTAGTTATCTTCAACTAACCAACTTAAATCTGAATATCTTTTGAATTCAAAATTTCAAAAATTAAGTTGAGGAATTTTAGGCATTGGTTATTAAGATTCTTTAGATATTTTTTTTAAGTTAATATCTTTTCAAATATTAACTTAAAATGGAATATTTTCAAATTAAGTGGTTACAACTTAATTTTTGATATTTAATTAAATTTAAATTTGAAAATATTTAAGTTCTAGATTTTTCTAGTACAACTTAAATTAGATATTTTTTCAAATTTTGTGGAAAAGATACTTAGTCAAATAAGATATTTTCTAGATAGTTATTTCTAGACTACTTATTATTTCTAATATTAAATAGGAAAATATTATAAATTGTGAAATTAATTATTTAAATAATTAATTTTGGTACAATTTATTTTAAGTATATTTTTCCTAGTATTAAACTAGAGATTAATAATTAAGTCTTCTCTACACTTAATTATTTATTTCTTGAATTTAATACATTTAATTAATTTGAAAATTAAATATCTAAGTTGATTTTATCATCATACTTAAATATTTCTTTTTCATGACATTTAATTAAATAGAAAATTATTTTTAGTTGAAATTTAATTTTTCAACTAAATTTAAATAATTTTCAAAATATATTTTTTCTTTATTTTATTAATCAATTTTCGAAATTGCATTTCTTAAATGCTAGAATTTCGAATTTTATCTTGAAAAATAGATTAAGTTGTAAATTAATTATTTTAATTAATTCTTGGATCAACTTAAATCAATGATTTTTTCATTTATTGATTAATTTAAAATAAATTGAATTAAAGTATATTATTAGAAATTGAATTAATTAGTCGAAGGAAAATCTAGATAGATGATATTTTTGCTTGAAGTATTTTTCTAGTGTATTTAATTAAATAGAAAATTAATATTTAAGTTGATTTTCATCATCTACTTAAATATTTGAAATTTTTTCTTATATATTTAATTAAATAGGAAAATTATATTTTTTTGTTGTAAATTAATTTTATTAATTAATTTTGGGCCAACATTAAATTAGAATAATTTTTCCAGGATTTATTTTTTATTTTAATATGCATTTTTCGAAAATTGTATTCTTATATACTTTAATTTTTCGAAATGCAATATATATTTATAGAAAATTAAATTTGAGTTGTAAATTAATTTAAATTAATTTTGTAACAACTTAAATATTTTTTTTCTAAATATTTATTGGAAATTATTACTAAGATGGAAATAATTCATATTATTTTCATATCCATCTAAGTAAAATTTATAAATATTAAATTAAAATTTATATTTAGAATTTTTCATTCTGAATTGGAAATTTTAATTAAATAAATATATATTTAAAATAAATAGAATAAATAAAGAGAATAAAAGAAAATACAACTCTTTTCAAATAATGAGCTTTATTATAGAGACATTCGATCTCCATTGTGGGTTTTACACCGCGTTTGTTTTAGTGAGTAATCCTCCCTAATGGAGGAACGTTCATTAGCAATTTCACACCGTTTAACCTCGCATGATAAGTAGTTTGTAAGTGTTTTGTATGGTATGGATCACCCTAATGGTGGCGACCATACTTGACTTGCAAATTATGAAACAATGGTGGAAGCTCATAAGATAGAATTGCCTTGACTCTCGCCTAAACGGGACAACGCTGAATTCCAATCTTGATCGAATAAAAGGTTGCTAGAATGTTTATTATTTTAGACGAGCTGACAACTCTATTCAATGAATGGTAGCTTTGACTCTCGCCTAAACGGGACACTGATATCAGTTTGTTGAAAACCTTGGAAATTATTTAGGATTGTAAGTTTTAGTATTTTCACTTGTCATTCCTACTTACTATATGTTTATAATTTCTGAATTGTGTATGAATTTATCTTGAACCATGTTATTTTCTGTTATTAAGTTGTAGTTTAATTTCGAATCTTCATTGTTGGTCTAACTTGGCTTGTTTATCTAATGAGATAAATCCCTAGTGGATTTTCACCATTAGACATACATAATAGTGTTAGATCTCGAAAGATAAATATTGTATATGCGACATCTAGCTGTTCATCAATTGATGACACCTTAGACTAGTATTTTTACGATATGAAACAAGAAGATTATATAAATAAGATTACTTTGACTTTCGCTAATCGAAGCATCGTTGGATTCTTATTTTAAACGAAATTATCCTAATTCCTCTTAGCTTATTCATTTCGAATTAGCTTTCATAATATATCATTGGATGAATGGTCTATAAATCATTTCATGTCATTTTATATGACGCATATGATTATAATCCCGAAATTCTATTCCCAATTGATATAAATCCTCAATCTTAGAAATCTCCTACTTGAATGGGCAAATCTGACTTAGAGTTTGTATTAGTAGTGCTGGTCCAAGATAGAATTACTCATAATATTTGGTATAAATTTAAGTCTTTGACTTTAATTTTAGATTCCACATAGAAATTTTCTTATATTTCTAATTCCAGAATACAATACAGTTACACTTTCTCAAGTGTTTAATATCCATCTTCTATTAATGGATTAAAACTGTATGGAATATGAGTTAGGTATTCTGTGACCAGGATCCACTTGCAGTATTCTAAGAACTCTTTGATGTAACTAAACCTATGTCATCATAGACACTACCACATTTTTTTTAATCTATGGCATTTGTATCTTGTTCATAGTGGATTTGACAAGATCAATCTCTGCAAAGAGTTAATATGCCTATATCCACTGAAAGTAGTTCATCTCATTCGCAGATGGATGTACATTCAGGGGTGGATATGAGTTTTTCGTTGTATTCTTAAAACGATAACTCTAGATTATACCTTATAGCAAGAAATTTGAAATGTTTAAAAAAATTTCATTAATTTCTAGCAATGGTTAAAACCATTAAGGTAAGTGGTTAAAGATCTTGCGAACTGATAGGGGTGGAGAAATAGTTAGTTGATATGCAGTTCAAAGATCATTAATTTGATTTTTGAATTATATCCAAACTTACCTCCCGTAAATTTCGAGTTGCATGTTGATCATTAGTTACTAGTCGTTGCCTAAATCCTTCTATGGTAATACAATTTCAGAATGATGTAATGGTTGTATACTTAATGTAAATCATTACTAGATTCATGGATGACCTAATCAAAATCTTAAGAAAGGCTAGAACTGTTAACCATGGTTTGTTAGCTTTTCTAAGTGATTAGGGGTGGACCATCCCATTGTCAATAGATAAGAAAGTGTTTGTTCAAACAAATACTACTTTTCTAAGAAAATGACTAAGTCTGAAAACAAGTAGCAAATAAAGGAGATATTTAATTCTTGATTCCAAAAGTGTTCTATCATCTTATATGACATATGATGATCCCACTGCCTCTGTTGTCTTGTCACAACCAAAGAGGTTAATACCATTTAGTTTTCTTCGACATAATTCGCGGTACCTTGTCGTAGTGGGAGAGTTTCTAGGAACTCACCTTCTTATGACTTGGGAGACACTAGTGATTAAAATCCATTGTGAGTTTAAACAAGTAATGGATTGTCAAGATAAGAAACTAAGAAGAAAGCCAATAGAACTATGGTTTAATCCATTCACATGGAATGACCTAAAGTTTTCTATTACAAGGACATAAAAGGAAATTTTCGTTAATAAGTCTATTCTATGGACTTAACAAAACTTCCTGTTCCTAGTATTATAGGTTTGAGTTTATCTAAACCTATGGCTTGTGGTATACCTGGTAATTACTTACTCTAATGCAAACAACTTACTTTAGTAAGATGTCTTTGAAGCATTTTCTTTCTAATGGCAATCTATAGAAGCTTCACAACTTCTTAGGCATAGATTTTATTTATCTAAGGAAAAGTCTCAACTATTCCAGAAAAGATAAAGCCATGGAAAAATTTCTTATATCAACGGTGAGAGGTCTTAGATATGCTTTTGTATGCCTTAGACCAGACACCTGCTGTTGAGTGGGAGTAATGAGTAGGTATCGATTAATCCAGAGAAGAACATTGGAAGACAATCAAGTAAATCTTAAGATAAAGAAGAGGAACTATATGTTAGTCTATAAGGGTGTGTTTAAAACTCTTAAACTACACCATATCGCATTTCGAAATTTGCCTATGTGCTAGTAAATCTTTCGATAAGATGGTGGTTACTTCCGGGGGTGGAATAGTGATTTTGGAGAAGTGTAAAAACCTATCCGAAGTCTCTAGGTCTACCGTAAAGGGACCGAATGTTAAAGTCAGGGAAAGTTACTTATTCGGTCTAAGGAAAGTTCTATACATCTTTGGCACCATTCCAAATTGCCTTAAACTACTAGTGTTAATTTCACGATTAACCAAAAGTAGTTGCCAAAGGTATAGAATCCAGTATCCCAAGAGAGTAGACATATAGAGAGGAATTTCACATTATCAATGATTTTGTGATTAAGGAAGAGTAATGGTGGAGAAAAGGTTGTGTTTAATTCAACCTTTCAGATCCTATTACGAGGAGTTTACTACTACTACACTTGATTTGTATATCAAGGTGTTGAGATTATTTGAAACGCACTTTTTGTTTTATATTAGTGCAAGTGGGAGTTTGTTGGGTTTTATGCCCTAAATAAAACTCATTTCAATATAATCGTATTTACTTATTAATATAGATCGAAATAACATTTAATGTTGCATGGTTCACATGATTTATTTCATGATTATATGTACATAATGTATAGATTCATACGAAACCCTTTTCACATACTTGATCCTGTTTATTGTGCCGTCAACACATTGGAAAGTAAACATGACTATGTGAATAAAGTTTCCTAGATTTATCAGACACAGGGTTTTACTGATATGATAATCTACAACAGAGTTTACTTGTATTTGGAGAAATACTATGTTCTTTCCGTGACATTGGTTAAAGTAAAGCTCAAAGTTGGATGCATGGAGTATGCATCGGAAGGGACCGATATTGAACTTTGACTTAGATTTATTAAACTTACCGTAATATCTATTCAAGTCAATATCGCCTAGTTGATCCTAGATCAAATGATCTTAATCCTGATATGTTTAGGCTCAATCTCGAGAGGCTATTCGTGTTCTTTGATTTGTTAGTTAAGCCTACTTTTAGGTCAGGGTGATACGTACATTTTGGGAACACGGTAGTGCAATTGAGTGGGAGCGCTAGCATAAACATGGAATCTATAGCTTCTATCTGGCGAATAGTAAGCAAAGGATGATCTCCTTCGAGCTTGACCAAACGAACATAAATGGTGGAGTACTCATTTCACATTAGCCGAAATATCATTTATACGGGGTCAAGTGTTTTAAGGAATAAATACATTGTAGGGTGTAACGGTAATTTAATCCCTTTACGGTGTAGATCATTCATATAGAGGATCATTGATCACATTAGGATTATAACAATGGATAACTAATGATGTGTCTATATGGTGGAACATATAGAGCATTCTATATACTGAGAGTGCAATTCTGAGTTCTATGCGTGGATTCAACGAAGAATTAATAAGTTAGTGAATTTTAGTGCTAAATTCTTGATCTACTTATTGGAAGCTCGGTTATATAGACCCATGGTCCCCCCACTAGTTGAGATAATATTGCTTGTAAGACTCATGTAATTGGTTTTGATTAATCAATTATAATTCACAAATTAGACTATGTCTATTTGTGAAATTTTCACTAAGTAAGGGCGAAATTGTAAAGAAAGAGTTTATAGGGGCATATTTGTTAATTATGATACTTTGTATGGTTCAATTAATAAATATGATAAATGACAATATTATTTAATAATTATTTATAGTTATTAAATAGTTAGAATTGGCATTTAAATGATTGAATTAGGAAATTGGCATTTTTGAGAAAATCAGATACAAAAAGTGGTAAAATTGCAAAATTGCAAAAATCAAGGCCCAGTCCACCTAGCATAGGGCCGGCCACTTGTGTTATCTTTTTTAAATGATTTTTTCATTATTTTAATGCCATATAATTCAAATCAAGCCCTAGAGGAATGCTATAAATAGATAGTGAAGGCTTCAGGAAAATTACACTTTCTGAATCAGAAAAACCTGAGCCTCCACTCTCTTCTCTAGCCGCCACTCTCTCTCTCTTTTCTTCCTCAATATTTCGAACCTCTCTTAGTGATTAGAGTAGTGCCCACACACATCAAGTGATACCTCAATCATAGTGAGGAAGATCGTGAAGAAAGATCATCAGCAAAGGAGATTCAGCATCAAAGATTCAGAGAAAGAGATCCAGGTTCAGATATTGATAATGCTCGCTACGTAAAGGAATCAAGGGCTAGATATCTGAACGGAAGGAGTCATTATATTCCGCTGCACCCAATGTAAGGTTTCTTAAACTTTATATGTGTTTATTTCATCGTTTTAGAAAGTTCATATTTAGGATGTTAATAAACATACTTGTGAGTAGATCTAAGATCCTGGTAAAATAAATTCCAACAATATGTAGTTCAAACACTTTAACTTTGAACTCTAGACTATACTCAATACACCACGGAATCTCTATAGCACACATATTTTGATTAGACATGGATACAATATAATAAACAAACTAGCAAATTATTAGAACTCATTCTTGTTCCTATAATTGTTCTGATTCACATCTTACTGTAGTAATAGAAATTGATACCAATGAAGTTATTGGACATAGTATCACAGTACCTTATCTTAGTGGGAGAATTTTAAAATTATAGCCCATCACTATTTGGATGACTCTAGTGATAGCCTACTATGTTATGATCATGATGGGAACTTTAGAATAAAAATTAGAAAGTAAATCTAACCATTCATATGGATAGAAATAACTTATGAGAATAATAAGGATAAGATAGAAAAATTTTCAATGCCTATTCGAATGACTTAGGCAAAATACCTAATCCTTATGAAATGTTTTATGAGATTTAATGTGATTACTTAATCTTAAGCAAGTATTTTACATTAATATTAGTACTAGAATGCTATGATGATGAACTTAGTCTAGAAGGAACTTATTATTTCAGACTAAGATAAAAGTCACAACAAGATCTTTTTGAGTACGAATTTAACCAGACTCCTGCTGTTGAGTGGGAGCCATCTAAGATGTAATCAAGCAAGGAACATTGGGAGATAATCAAGAAAGATTTATGAAAGTGACCTATATGTTAGATGATAGGGGTGTATATTAGAATCCTAATATCTACACCAACTCAGTACTCAGTATTGGAGATGGTGGTTACACTGGGGGTGGAGGAATTATTCAAGAAATTTTTTTAAAAAAACCATCTGTAATAATTTAGTTCCACCAGTGAAGCTAAATAACTTTGTTGACTAAGATAAAAGTCACAACAAGATCTTTTTGAGTACGAATTTAACCAGACTCCTGCTGTTGAGTGGGAGCCATCTAAGATGTAATCAAGCAAGGAACATTGGGAGATAATCAAGAAAGATTTATGAAAGTGACATATATGTTAGATGTTAGGGGTGTCTATTAGAATCCTAATATCTACACCAACTCAGTACTTAGTATTGGAGATGGTGGTTACACTGGGGGTGGAGGAATTATTCAAGAATTTTTTTTAAAAAAACCATCTGTAATAATTTAGTTCCACCAGTGAAGCTAAATAACTTTGTTGCTTTCGAAAAGCACTGGAAAGTTATTCAAACTGAAGAAAGTCCTTAACTGTTTTTATCTCTATTCCATTTTTGATAGTGTTATCCCAATTTTTGCACTCTGACGTGGCATCACGAGAATGGTGACATGTGGAGTCCACTTGGAACATCTGCTCGGGAAGACAGGCCGAGCAGGATGCCTCACTGGCATATCCGGAGCAAGATATTGAGCGATCTATGCAGAGCAACCAACACTTAGCGAATTCAGCTTTCGTATCATGAGTCATCAGCACAATCCCCATAAGTTAGGGATCAATTTACGTGGATATGGCATACACACCATCCCACTATCAGTGTATTCAACCTCAATCCCATGATCCTTGCATTCAGCATTGATCCCACGATCTTTCTATTTATACGCATTATAACGAGAGAGGAAACTCTTCCACCTCAAGCTTCCTAGCCCTATAAATAGTGATGCGTATTCACTGGGCAAGGGATCAGTCAAAAAGAAGTTGAGCTAAGACTATATTATTATCTAACAATTATATATTCAGAGATACTGTTGTAAGAGCTATAAGAAAAGGAATCTTTCTCCTTGATCTTAAGTCAATACAAGTAACGAGGATTAAGCTATTACCGAACTTCTCGGGGTTGAACTTCTATAAAATCCCTGTGTCTTATTATTGCTTTATCATATATCTGTTATTATATATCGTTTATCGCTTATAAAAGTCAACATTTTGGCGCTTTCATTGAGAGCAAGATCACGAATCACTCTTTATTCAACATCCAACCGCCAATACGATGGTGCAAACTCGTAGAGGTCTGACTGATCCGGCAAATTCACAGACGCTGGATCCTACATCGTTGAATCTAGGGAGTTCAAGGGTTCCGCCTGCTGTTAATCCTGGACAGTCGCCAAGCGTGGGGAATGGTGCAATAGTTCCTATTAATGGAATTGCGCCTGGTGTGCAAGAGACTGGGAATAACAGTTCCGCACCCAACTAGGGCACCCATTACACAACTGTTCCGCCTGGAACCAACACCCAGACGACCATCGGAGACGCCACCGAATTAAAAAATCTCCGTGACGCGCTCGGACTCATGCAGGGTCATAACAACACTCCACATCATCATCAGGATGAACTGCGTGCTGCGGTGAATCTCGCGTTCGACGAACAAAGGCATATGTTCGTCGAATGGAGAGATAAAGAGATGGAGGCATTAAGGGCTCACCATGCAGAGATTGAAGATCGTAGTCGGCAAGCCACCGTGCTGATACGAAGAGCCTACCAAACAGTAGGTTAGCAATCGCCGAACGTCATTCCCCTGGGATAAACGGAAGAGGACCCAACGATGAATATTTCCCAGACTACTAATGGTCAGCCGCGCAATCCCCGGTCACGAGTTTTGCTCGTGGGCCCAGCAGTAGGCGAGCAGACCTTGTCCGGTAATTCATCAGGAGGAGTCATACTTGACGGCTCCAACCAGATTAATGGTGTCATTCCACCCGTCAACCAAGCGAATCAATCGCTACGGCAACCAGGATCTTTTGTGTTCGAAAGGTTGGAAGCAACCCATGACCTACGAAACGATCTAAACAGAAGGAGGGAATGGACGAACAGAATATTACGACGATCGTGCAACCTGGAGCCCGTACTCAAATCTCCACTCAAAAAGATGCTGACGTAATCCAAGTAGACCAGAATGCCAAGCAGGTCAGCTCAACAATACAGGCCTTGCTTGACGAACTGAAAAATATGTTTCACGGCATGGCTACACAACGTAATATCATCTTGAGTTAGACCGAGCACGCGGAACTCCTTTCTCACCAGAGATCAATCTCCTGCCGCTGCCCCACAAGTTCAAAATGCTGACGTGGAAGATGTATACGGGGAGAGAAGATCCTCTTTCCCATCTCAAGTACTTTGAAATGCAAATGGATTTGCAAGGAGTACAAGGGGATGTATGCTGCAGAATCTTCCCCGCCACTCTGTCGGAAGCCGCTCAGCAATGGTATTTCAAGTTGGCTCCTCGAAAGTTTAGCTCATTGAAAACCTTCTCTTCGAAATTCCATGTGGAATTCTCCTCCTCATGCCAACTTCCATTGCATTTGGGAGACTTGGTCGAAGTTAAGCAACGACTAGGTGAGCCACTCCGGGCATACATCAGCAGATTCAAGATGGAGGCGACCAAAGTTTCACGGGTAATTGAGGATGGAAAGTTATCCGCGATATTGGGGGCATCTAAGTCCTCGGTGAACTTTGGAAAGATATATGGAAGAAAGGGACGGTAGACTCAATGAGTGATTTCCTTAACAAAGCCGAAGGCTTCATCAAGCTCGAAGAAGCCATTCAACGAGCGGAAGCTGAACAAAAGTCGGGCAAGTCAAAGGCTCCTTCCACTAGGACATCTGTCCAACTTCCCAACTACTCAAATAATTCAAGCTCAAGTGGCAAGCGTTCAACCAACAACCACAAGCAAGGAAACAGGAAGAAAGGAAAGTTCACTGATAAATCCAGACTAACTCCCCGGGAGAATCATGCCAAATACACTACATTCACTATTCTGACTGAAGATATAGAAAGTGTACATATGGAAACACAGTCGTTGATCCCGTACAAGAAGCCCGGGCCCATGAATAAAGATACCAACAAAAGGGACATGACAAAGTTTTGTCGGCTCCATGGACACTATGACCACGACACTAACGAATGCTACAACTTGAAGCGGGAAATTGAATTCCTAATAAGGAAAAACAATCCACACCTGCAGAAGTATGTCAAGACCGACCAAGGTCAAAACAACCAAGATTTTCTACCTCCACTAGTAGATGGAAACTTACAAGTCATTATTGGAGGCCCGCACATTGCTAGAGATTCGAGCAAAGCTCGGGAGAGGTATGCCCGGACAACACAGCACGAACAAGAAGAAGTCATCCTGGCCGTGGAAGAAAGGAGGCCCAAGGTTCCACGAGCAGGAGAGCCAACCATATCATTCAACGATGAAGACGCTGTCAAAGTCAAATATCCGCACAACGACCTGTTGGTCGTGGAAGTCCAGATAGCCAATAAAATGGTTGCCAGAACCATGATCGACAGTGGAGCTTCTTCAAACATCTTGTTCAAGACAGCTTACAAAAAGATGGGACTCCAACTCAAGGATCTAACTCCATGCCTCCAGCCTATCTATGGTTTCTCCGGTCAAGGAGTTGCACCTCTAGGATAAATCCGGCTACCCCTCACTGTTGGAAAAGCTCTGACGAGCATAACTATCATTGCCCAGTTCCTAATATTGGATGTTCCATCATCTTTTAATGTAATGTTTGGCCGACTAGCCCTGTATGACTTAAAGGCTGTCACATCAATATTTCACTCGTGCCTGAAGTTCCCAACAAAGAATGGGGTAGGGTGTCTAAAAGGAAACCAGCAGTCCGCTCGGGAATGTTACAACCTTGCAGTTGCCAAGGCTAAGAAGGAAATATCCTCCAGCCAAAGCCCAGACAAGGGAAAAATCATTCCCAAGTAGGGAACTTCCCAAGGCAAGGATGAAGATGTGGATCCTCTACTTGGGGACCCAAGCAGCAATGTCTGACCTATGGAAGAATTAGAAGAGATCGAGATTGATCCAGCTATCCCGACCAGAAAGATAAAAATTGGAAAAGGTTTGTTGCTGGAAGTAAAATCAAAGTTGATAAAATTTCTGAGAGCAAACCTAGATGTTTTTGCCTGTTCACATGCAGATATGGTCAAAATCGATCCTTCTATAATTTCACATGTTCTGAGTATCGATCCCAACTTCCAACCAGTTCAACAAAAGAGAAGGTTGTTGGACAAAGAACGAGTAGTAGCCCTGAGAGATGAAGTTCAAAAGCTACGCAACAACAACTTCATAATTGAAGCTTTTTACCCGGCTTGGGTCGCGAACCCCGTATTAGTGCCCAAGCCAAACAAGAAATGGCGAGTCTGTATCGATTTCACATACCTCAACAGAGCATGCCCTAAAGACTGTTTTCCACTTCCAAGAATCAATCAGCTCGCAGACGCAACAGCAGGGCACAAAATTTTAAGCTTCATGGACGCTTACTCAGGCTACAATCAAATCAAAATGCATTCACCAGACCAAGAACATACAAGTTTTCGAACAGATATGGGTCTCTATTGCTACAAAGTCGTGCTATTTGGTCTAAAAAATGCTGGAGCTATGTCCAAAGATTGGTAAACAAAATGTTTAAAGATTAGATCGGGCGAAATATGGAAGTGTGCGTGGATGACATGCTCGTCAAATCCAGAAAGGATGAGGGCCACATAGATGACCTGGAAGAATGCTTCAAAGTCCTCAAAAAATACAATATGAAGCCAAATCCCTTAAAGTGTTCCTTCGGAGTCAGCTCGGGAAAGTTTCTAGGCTTCATCGTCAATGCCCGAGGAATTGAAGCCAATCTAGAAAAGATTCAAGCCCTTTTGGATATGAACTCGCCAAAAAAAACCAAAGAAGTACAAAGCTTAACTGGTCGGATCGCCGAACTCAGCAGATTCGTGTCAAAATCAACGGACAAATGTGTCCCATTCTTCAATATCCTGCGAGGAAACAAACAGTTCGAGTGGACAGAAGAATGTGCAAGAGCTTTCCAAGAGCTAAAGGCACAACTTGCAAAACCTCCTGTACTTTCAAAACCCCTGGGCGGCGAGGAGCTGGGAATATACTTAGCTATTACAGAACATGCTGTGAGTGCCGTGCTTATCAGAGAAGAGAACAGCGTACAACACCCAGTCTATTACATTAGTAAAACACTCATTGAGGCCGAGGGCCGATATCTGTTGATAGAAAAACTCACCTATTGCCTCATTCTAGCAACAAGGAAGTTGAGGCCTTATTTCCAAGCTTATCCTGTTCCGGTATATACCTTCCAGCCACTACGACAAATACTGCAAAAGCCAGATGCTTCTGGATGGTTACTCAAGTGGACGGTAGAGTTGGGTCAGTACGAAATCACTTTCCAACCCCAAATAGCAATCAAAGGCCAAGCCTTGGCCGACTTTGTGGTAGAATACATAGGCGAAAAAGAAAGCATACTAGAAACCAACCCTGAGCCACCACCTTAGCCAAATAACAATGAAGACAAACCGACCTGGAAACTACATGTGGATGGGTCGGCTACAGATCAACTATCTGGTGCAGGGATTGCCCTCGTCACGCCTGGGGGGCAACACCTACACGCTTCAGTGAAGTTCAGATTCAAAGCATCTAACAACGAAGCCGAGTACAAAGCTCTTATCGCTGGACTAAAACTAGCCCGGGAGATGAAGACCGAACACATTGAAATCTGCAGTGATTCACAAATGGTGGTAAATCATGTATCCGGAGAATATGAGGCTCGGGGAGAAAAGATGATAGCATATCTGAGCAAAATACACGACCTGCTCGCACAATTCAAAAGCTACGGTCTAAGACCAATTCGAAGAGAAGAAAATACAACTGCAGACACGTTAGCTTGATTGGCAAACAACAATGTAAGTGACAAGGCGAACATCGTTCCTATCCAGTTCCTCGAAAATCCTAGCATCACTGGCACGGAAGAAATCAAAATGATTGATACATCCCCAAATTGGATGATGTCAATAGCAGCCTACCTCAACTCTAGTGAACTCCCAGATAACCGAAATGAAGCTCGGAAAATGAGAAGGAAGGCAGCACGGTATATCATAGTAGAGGGAGTCATGTACAGAAGAGGATTCTCGATGCCATTGCTCAGATGTGTCACTCAAGACGAAGCTGCACGACTCCTATCTGAAGTTCGCGACTAATTTTGTGGAAATCACGCCACCGGACAAAGCTTATCCAAGAAAATTCTAAGGCAAGGTTACTTCTGGCCAACGATGATTGAAGATTCGAGAGCCTATGTTAAGAAGTGCGGCAAATTCTAGAGATTTTCAAAGATACCAAGAGCTCTGCCCAACGAGCTAACACAGATGCAAAGTCCGTGGCCCTTTGCCATTTGGGGAATTGACCTGATTGGAGAATTACGTAAAGGTAAAGGCGGAGTTGAGTACGCAGTGGTAGCAGTTGACTACTTTACTAAGTTGACTAAAGCCGAACCACTCACAACCATAACATCAAAGAAAGTTGAAGACTTTATTGTGAAGAACATCATATGCCTGTTCGAACAACCGTACAAAATGTCTCAGACAATGGCAAACAGTTCGACGGTCAATCCTTCACTGATTTCTGTGCGAACCATGGTGTCATCAAAAGTTTCTCCGCAGTGGCACATCCTCAAGCAAAATATCAAGTTGAAGTAGTCAGCAAAACCTTGAAGGATACACTAAAGAAGAAACTCGAAGATGCCAAAGGAAACTAGCCAGAAGAGCTCCCTGAAGTTCTATGGTCATACCGTACAACGAAAAAAACAGCAACTGGTTAGACACCATTTGAAATGGCATACGGTTATGAAGCTATGCTGCCCGTCGAACTCCAGCCACCTTCCCACAGAAGATTGACGTACGATCAAGGTACCTATCACATACTCCTTGCAGAATCACTTGATGAAATCGAAGAAAGATGAGCAGCTGCAAACTTAAAGTTGATGGCCCACCAACAAAACGTAGCTCAGTATTTCAACAAATAAGTGAAAGCTCGAGAATTCTTCGTCGGAGATATGGTCCTGAGAAGGGTATTCCTAAACACAAAAGACAGTACGGCAGGTGTACTAGGACCTAACTGGGAAGGACCATATCAAGTGGTCGAAGTTCTCAACTCTGGAGCATACAAATTAGGTAAGTATGACGAAAAAATGCAACTCATTCCAGTACCACGGTACTAGAATGGAGAACATTTAAGAAAATACTACCAATAAAGTACCTGGTCGGGTGACCACTTTAAGTACTAAATGAACATTTCTTTTTAAGTGAATGGCCTTCTGGGCGGACTATGCCCAAAGGTTTCGATAAAAGAAACAAAGTACTTAGGTCGGGTGACCACTTTAAAGTATAGTTTCTTATGTCTGCAATTTGTTTTATTTCATGTTAAGCAACAAGATTAGATTAGATAAAATAGCTCTAATGTAAGTTACTACGGTAGCAAATACACTTTTCAATCAATAAATGAATAAAGATAGTATTTCAAAATTCAATTGAGTTGGAAAAGCAGCATGTTATAATTTACAATAAAATGCATACAAAAGGTTTGGTCAAACCCAAAACACCGAACAGATAAGCAATATATGTGTAAAAGACAAGTGACCAAGAGTCATACGTCTGCTCAGTCACTTGGGGGGCACCTATACCTGTACAAAGCATTTGGTAATAATAAAACAATCACAAATGCATGACAATTATAAACAGATAATGAAATTCACTAAGGATGACAAAAGCACGTAATACCAGGATTAAAATCTACCCGGTCAGCTCGTTGTCCAAAACATGAAAAATAATTCCATGTTTAAAGACCGCTTGGCCGGTCTGTTGGGTTTTGTGCCCTAAATAAAACCCATTTCAATATAATCAGATTTACTTATTAATAAAGATCAGAAATAATATTTTATGTTGCATGGTTCACATGATTTATTTCATGATTATATATATATAATGTGTGAATTCTATTTAAGTCCAAAACATATGAATTTGTTAAAGATTATAGTGTTGTCAGCACAGTGGAATATAATCTTAATTATATGTTCGAAAGTTTATTCCCTGATTTGTCAGAACACTTAGACTGACTTGGTATAATCAGCGATAGGTATTCTCACACCTTGGAAAAGTGTTATGTCCTTTCCAGGACATTGGCAAAGTTTACCAGTATCGGATGTATGGAGTATACATCGGAAGGGACCGATATTGAACTTTGATGAGATATATTAAAACTTACTGTAATATCTATTCAATTCAATATCACCTGTTGATCCTAGATCAAATGATCTTAATCCTGATATGATTAGGTTCGATCTCAAGAGTATTATACATGTTCTTTGATTTGTTAGTTAAGCCTACTTTTTTAGGTCAGGGTGATACATACATTTTGGGAACATGATAGTATAATTGAGTGGGAGCGCTACCATAAATATGGAATCTATAACTTCTATAGGAATTTAGAAGTGAAACGATGATATCCTTCGAGCTTGGCTAAACAGAGATAAATGGTGGAGATCTCATTTCACTTTACTGAAATATCATTTATACGGAGCTAAGTGTTTTAAGGATAAAGTACATTGAAGGTGTAACGGTAACTTAGTGCCTTTTCAATGTAGATCATCTATTAGAGGGTCATTGATCACATTAGGATTATAACAATGGATAACTAATGACGTGTCTATATCATGGAACATATAGAACGTTCTATATAACTGAGAGTGCAATTCCAAGTTCTAAGGGTGGATTCAATAAGGAATTAATAAGTTAGGGAATTTACTTGGTAAATTCGGTTCGACTTATTGGAAGCTCGGTTATATAGACCAATGGTCTCCATACTAGTTGAGACCATACTGCTTGTAAGACTCAGTTAATTGATTTTAATTAATCAATTATAATTCTAAAGTTAGAGTATGTCTACTTTATGAATTTTCACTACGCAAGGGCGAAATTGTAAAGAAAAGAGATTCTAGGTTTATTTATTAATTAAGGTACTTTATATGTCTAAATTAATAAATATATTCAATGACAATATTATTTAATAATTATTTTTAAGTTATTAAATAATTAGAATTGGCATTTAAATGGTTCAACTGGAAAATTGACATTTTTGAGAAAATGGATATGAAAAATAACAAAATGGTAAAATTGCAAAGTGAGGCCCAATATCCCTTGTTTGGCCACCCACTATGCATAGCAATTACCATTTATAATTTTCCATTATTTTAATGCCACACAATTCTAACCTAAACCTAGAGGGCATTCTGTAAATAAAAAGTAATGACTTCAGGAAACAACACACAATTGCATCTCATTGCTTCGGAGCAAACTTTCTACACGCCATTTTCTCTCTCTTTTCCTCTCTTCAATTTCGAAACCCTTGAGTGATAGAGTAGTGCCCACACACATCAAGTGGTATCTCAATCATAGTGAGTAAGACTATGGAAAATCAGCATCAAAGAATGAGAGAAGGAGATCCAGATTCAGATCTTGATAATACTCTGCTACAGAAAGGAATCAAAGGCTAGAGATCTGAATGGAAGGATGCAATAGATTCCGCTGCACCCAATGTAAGGTTTTCTTAAACTCTTATGTGTTTATTTCATTGTTTTAGAATTTATATTAGGATGTTAATAAAACATACTTGGTAATAAATCTAGATCCTGGTAAAATATTTCCAACAACTGGCACCAGAGCCATGGTAATGATTTACTTTCATGAAATATGAATTAAAACGATTATATGTGTTGATTTGGATGGTTTCATGTTGATCTATGTGTTATATGATGATTGATTGATGCTTGTGAAATTTTATGAAAAATAATTGAATTTTCGTTTATACAATTATTTTTATTGGATAGTTTGGAAAAAATTAAGCAATTTCCTTTTTTATAGAACTCAATTTCGATTTTATTTGAATTAGTTATGATTTTTTGAAGTTTTGAAAAAATCGGGGGTGGTGACACACCCTTGTGCGCTTGGCTGGCTGCTGGCAGCACCCTTTGTGCGCCCAAGCAGCCCCTTGCGCCCAAGGCTGTGCACCTGGATGGTGTGCTTTGCATACCGTCCGTACAACTCAAAATTTTTTCGTTTTTCTTCGATTTTTCATGCTATTTCATGGAATTAACTTTCGATTTTTTGTGTAGTTTTGTATTTTGATTTTTAATTTTCATATTTCAAATCTAATTATCAAAAATAAATTAATTTGATTTTTTAAAATTAATTTTAGATATTAGTGTAATTTGATTTTGAAAATAGGTCAAAATCAATTTTTGCTTACCTCTTTTCTTGTTTTTTTTTTAAATTTGATTATTTTATCTTAATTTTAAATCTAAGGTCAGATATTAAATTACCTTTATAAAAAATATTCTATTTTAAGTAATTTGACCTTATTTAGATTTAAAAAAAGATTACTATAATCATGGTATTTTAAAAGGAAATAAGATATTTTTGCTAACTTTTAAATTTTGTTATTTTTACTTAAATTAAATTATAAAATCATAAAATGGTATGTATTTATCATTTTATTTTATTGAATATTTAATTTATAAAATAACATGAAAATTTAAAAGGTGGGTAGCAATTTTTTGAAATAATATTTACGTTAGTAGAAACCTAATTTTTCAAAAATTGTAGGTTTAATTTTAAATATTATTTTATTTTACTTAAAACTGAAAATATTTTTTTTATTTATTTAATATTTTCGAAATTAATATTTTAAATTAAATAAATCCTACATCCAACTATCCAATCTAACTTGTTTTAGGAGTATGTGTTTTAGATTGTTTGTAAGTTTTTCTATAACCTATTATTGCTTGATCTAAATTGCCAAGGTTAACTTGTTGACAGATCAAATGATCTGTTTTGAACCCATGTTTCAATTGTCAATAGGTCAAGTAAATAATTTGTAACAGGTAAATTTTACATTCTTCTTTCATCTGTGTATGACCTAGTAACATGATAGGATCCATCCAAATATGTATGGCTGTGTGAGCCTATATGTTTATTTTATTATAGATGCATATAGGTTGTTGCTAAATAAAATTTCACACCCTGATAGATTTTATTTAGGTCCATTTAGTATTTGGGCCTATTCAATTAATAAGAGTTGTTCATTTTAAGGTTAAATTCCTCTCTTTTGGGCCTTGTGTGAGAGTTGGGGGCCAATAGAAGTGGGTACGACATACTGAACCTAGCTCCCCCTCACATGAACTACCCCAACTGTGAAGGCCCATTTGCCTGATTTGGATAACTGTACTAGGTTAAGTAAATTAGTTTAACATAGTAAAATTGATTAGCAACATAATTAATTTCAAAGTTTTTTTTTTCGAAATTAATTTAAGAAAAACACACTTAGTTTAATGAATTAATTTTTAGATGAATTATTTGTATTTTTCTTGTATTTAATTAAATAAAGAATCTTAACTAACTAGATTCTTTCTGAAACTTACTTTAATTATTTCATTAAATATTCCTATTTAAGTTATAAATTAGTTATTTCTAACTAATTTTCCTTATTAACATAAATTTGAATATCTTTTGAATTTAATATTAAGTTGAGGAATTCTAGGAATTAGTTATTGAAGATTCTTAAGATATTTTTTAAGTTGATTTTAAACTTAAAATGGAATATTCTTAAATTAAGTAGTTACCACTTAATTTTGATATTTAATTAAATTTCATTTGAAAACTTTTTAAGTTGGTTCTTTCTATAACAACTTAAATTAGATATTTTTCAAATCTTGAAAAGATACTTAGTTAAATTGAGATATTTTCTAGATAGTTATTTCTATACTAATTATTATTTCTAATATCACATTAAAAAAATATCATAGTTTGTGAAATTAATTATTTAATAATTAATTTTTTACAATCTAAGTTAAGTATATTTTTCCTAGAATTAATAATTAAGAGTCCTCTATACTTAATTATTTATTTCTTGAATATAATACATTTAATTAAATTGAAAATTTCAATATCTAAGTTAATTTTCATCATGATACTTAAATATTGTTATTTACATGGTACTTAATTATAGTTGAAAATTATTTTAAGTTGAAAACTTTTCTTTAAAATTTCATAACAACTTAAATTTGAATAATTTTCAAAATATATTTTATTTTATTTTATTAATCTTTTTCCCACAATTTAGAAATTGCATTTCTTAAATCCAGAAATTTTAAATTTTACTTGAAAAATAGATTAAAGTTGAAGATTATTTATTTTAATTTTGAACCAACTTAAATCAATGATTTTTTCATTTAATGATTAATTAAAATAAATGAAGTAAAATATATTATTATTAGAAAATGAATTAATTAGTCAATGAAAGTCTAGATATTTATTATCTGTTATGCTTGAAGTATTTTTCTAGTGATATTTAATTAAATAGAAAATTAATATTTAAGTTGATTCTTAATCATGATACTTAAATATTTAAAATTTCTCTTAAATATTTAATTAAATAGGAAAATTATATTTTTGTTGTAAATTAATTTTTATTAATTTTGGTCCAACATAAAATGAGAATAATTTTTTTCAGGATTTATTTTTATTTTATTTTAAAAAGCAATTTCGAAAATAGTATTCTTATATGTACTTCAATTTTTCAAAATGCATTATATATTTATAGAAAATTAAATTTGAGTTGTAAATTAATTTAAATTAATTTTGAAACAACTTAAATTGAATAATTTTTCTAAATATTTATTGGAAATTATTACTAAGATGGAAATAATTCATGCTATTTTCATATCCATCTAAGTATAATTTATCAATATTAAATTAAAATTTATATTTAGAATTTTTCGTTCTAAATTGGAAATTTTAATTAAATAAATATATATTTAAAATAAATTGATTAAAATAAATATTAGAAGAAAATACACTTTAAATAATGAGCTTTATTATTATGATATTCGATCTCCATTGTTGGTTTTACATAGCTATTGTTTTAGTGAGTTATCCTCCCTAATGGAGGAACGTTCATTAGCAAGTTAGCACCGTTTAATCTCGAAAGATAAGTATTTTTGTAAGTTTTTTATATAGTATTGATCACCCTAATGGTGGCGACTGTATAAGACTTGCAAGAGTATGAACAATGGTGGAAGCTCATAAGATAGAATAGCCTTGACTCTCGCCTAAACGGGACAACGCTGAATTCCAATCTTGATCGAATAAAAGGTTGCTAGAATGTTTATCATTTTAGATGAGCTAACAACTCTATTCAATGGATGGTATCACTGACTCTCGCCTAAACGGGACACTGATATCAGTTTGTTGAGGACCTTGGAAATTATTTAGGATTGTATGTTTTAATATTTTCACGTGTCATTCCTACTTGTTATATGTTTAATAATTTCTGAATTGTGTATGAATTTATATTGAACCATGTTATTTTCTGTTAAAAATTGTAGTTTAATTTCGAATCCTCATTGTTGGTCTAACTTGGTTTGTTGTTCTAATGAGATAAATCCCTAATGGATTTTCACCATTAGACAAACATAATAGTGTTAGATCTCGAAAGATAAATATTGTAAATGTAACATCTAGCTGTTCATCAATAGATGACACCTTAGACTAGTATTTACAATATGAAATAAGAAGATTGTATAAATAAGATTACTTTGACTCTCGCTAATCAGAGCATCGTTGGATTCTTATTTAAAACGAAATTATCCTAATTCCTCTTAGCTTATTCATTTCGAATTAGCTCAATAACATATCATTGGATAAATGGTCTATAAATCATTTCATGTCATTCTATATTTTCTCTTAAGAAATTAAATGACGCATATGATTATATTCCCGAAATTCTATCCCAAAATGATATAAATCCTTTATCTTAAAAATCTCCTACTTGTATGGGCAAATCAATCATAGAGTTAAATTAGTAGTGGTGGTCCAAGAAAGAATTACTCATTATACAGTTACAGTTTCACAAGCGTTTAATAACCATTTTCTTTCAATGGATTCAAACTGTATGAGTTTAGTATTCTGTGACCAGAATCCACTTGCACCATTCTAAGAACTCTTTGATGTAACTAAACCCAAGTCATCAAAAGACACAACCATATTTTATAAATCTATGGCATTTGTATCTTGTTCATAGTGGTTTTGACAAGATCATTCACTGCAAAGAGTTAACATGCGTATATCCACTGAAAGTAAGTTCATCTCATTCGCAGATGGATGTACATTCAGGGGTGGATATGAGTTTCGTTGTATTCTTAAAATGATTACTCTAGATTTTACCTTATGCAAAAGAAATTTGAAATGTTTGAAAAATTTCATGAATTTCTGGCAATGGTGAAAAACCATCAAGGTAAGTGGTTAAAGATCTTGCGAACTGATAGGGGTTGAGAAATAGTTAGTAGATATGTAGTTCAAAGATCATTAATTTGATTTTTGAATATATCCAAACTTACCTCCCAGAAATTTCGTTTTGCATATTGTTGATTAGTTACTAGTCGTTGCCTAAATCCTTATGGTATTACAATTTCAGAATGATGCAATGGTTTTATACTTAATGTAAATCATTACTAGATTCATGAATGACCTAATCGAAATCTTAAGAAAAGCTAGATCTATTAACCATGGTTCGCAAGTTTGTTAGCTATTCTAAGTGATTTGGGGTGGAACATCCCATAGTCATTAGATAAGAATGTGTTTGTTTAAACAAATACTAATTTTCTAAGAAAATGACTATGTCTCAAAAACAAAGTAGCAAATAAAGGAGATATTTTTTTTCTTGATTCCAAAAGTGTTCTATCATCTTATTCTACATATGATGATCCCATTGCCTCTGTTGTCTTGACACAACCGAAGAGGTCAATACCATTTAGTTTTCTTAGACATAATTCACGGTACTTTGTCATAGTGGGAGAGTTTCAAGGAACTTCTTATGACTTGGAAGACACTAGTGATTAAAATCCATTGTGAGTTTAAACAAGTAATGGATTGTCAAGGTAAAAAACTAAGAAGAAAAGCCAAGAAAACTATGGTTTAATCCATTCACATGGAGTAACCTAAATTTTTCTATTACAAGGACATGAAAGGAAATTTTCGTTAATAAGTCTATTCAATGGACTTAACAAAACTTCCTGTTCCTAGTATTATAGGTTTGAGTTTATCTAAACCTATTGCTTGTGGTATACCTGGTAATTACTTACTCTAATGCAAGCAACTTACTTTAGTAAGATGCTGAAGCATTTTCTTTCCAAAGGCAATCTATAGAAGCTTGACAAGACATATATTTTTTTTATCTAAGGAAAAGTCTCAACTATTCCAGAAAAGATAAAGCCATGAAAGAATTTCTTAAATCAACAGTGAGTGGTCTTAGATATGCTTTAGTATGCCTTAGACCAGACACCTGCTGTTTAATGGGAGTAATGAGTAGGTATCAGATTAATCCAGGAGAAGAACATTGGAAGACAATCAAGTAAATCTTAAGATTAAGAAGAGGAACTATATGTTAGTCAATAAGGGTGTGTTTAAAACTCTTAGACTACACCACATCAGATTTCAAGACCTTCCTTTGTGCTAGAAACTCTGCTGATAAAATGGTGATTACTCTGGGGTGGAGTAGTGATTTTGGAGAAGTGTAAAAACCTATCTGAAATCTCTTAGTCTAGCTACCAGAGAAAGAATGAATGTTAAAGTTGCAGGAAAGGTACTTATTCAGTCTAAGGAAAGTTCTATACAATTGTGGCACCGTTCCAACTTGTCTTAACTTCTAGTGTTATTTACTGAATAACCAAAAGTAGTTGCCAAAGGTATAGAATCTAGTATCCCAAAAGAGTAGACATATAGAGAGAAATTTCACAATATCAAGGATTTTGTGATTAAGAGAAAGTAATGGTGGAGAAAAGATTGTTGTTAATTCAACCTGTCAGATCCTATTACGAGGAATTTACTACTACTACACTTGATTTGTATATCAAGGTGTTCAGATTATTTGAAATGCATATTTTGTTTTATATTAGTGCAAGTGGGAGTTTGTTGGGTTTTGTACCCTAAATAAAACCCATTTCAATATAATCAGATTTACTTATTAATAAAGATCAGAAATAATATTTTATGTTGCATGGTTCACATGATTTATTTAATGATTATATATATAATGTATGAATTCTATTTAAGTCAAGAACATATGAATTTGTTAAAGATTATAGTGTTGTCACCACAGTGGACTATAATCTTAATTATATATTCGAAAGTTTATTCCCTGATTTGTCAAAACACTGGATTTAGACTGACATGGTATAATCAACGATATGTATTCTTACACCTTGGAGAAGTGTTATGTCCTTTCCAGGATATTGGCAAAGTTTACCAGTATCGGATGTATGGAGTATACATCGGAAGTGACCGATATTGAACTTTGATTAGATATATTAAAACTTACCGTAACATCTATTCAATTCAATATCACCTGTTGCTCCTAGATCAAATGATCTTAATCCTGATATGATTAGGTTCGATCTCAAGAGTATTATACATATTCTTTGATTTGTTAGTTAAGCCTACTTTTTTGGGCCATGGTGATACGTACATTTTGGGAACATGATAGTATAATTGAGTGGGAGCACTACCATAAATATGGAATCTATAACTTCTATAGGAATTTAGAAGTGAAACGATGATATCCTTCGAGCATGGCTAAACAGAGATAAATGGTGGAGATCTCATTTCACTTTGCTGAAATATCATTTATACGTAGCTAAGTGTTTTAAGGATAAAATACATTGAAGGTGTAACGGTAACTTAGTGCCTTTTCATTGTAGATCATCTATTAGAGGGTCATTGATCACATTAGGATTATAGCAATGGATAACTAATGACGTGTCTATATCATGGAACATATAGAGCGTTCTATATGACTGAGAGTGCAATTCCAAGTTCTAAGTGTGGATTCAATAAGGAATTAATAAGTTAGGGAATTTACTTGGTAAATTCGATTCGACTTATTTGAGGCTCGGTTATATAGACCCATGGTCCCCATATTAGTTGAGACCATACTACTTGTAAGACTCAGTTAACTGATTATAAGTTAGACTATGTCTACTTTATGAATTTTCACTAAGAAAGGGCGAAATTGTAAAGAAAAGAGATTCTATGTTTATTTATTAATTAAGATACTTTATATGTGTAAATTAATAAATATATTAAGTGATAATATTATTTAATAATTATTGTTAAGTTATTAAATAATTAGAATTGGCATTTAAATGGTTAAATTGGAAAATTAATATTTTTGAGAAAATTGATATGAAAAATAAGAAAATGGTAAAATTGCAAAGTGAGGCCCAATATCCCTTGTTTGGCCGCCCACTATGCATAGCAATTACCATTTATAATTTTCCATTATTTTAATGCCACACAATTCTAACCTAAACCTAGAGGGTATTCTATAAATAGAAAGTAATGGCTTTAGGAAACAACACACAATTGCATCTCGTTCCTTCAGAGCAAACTTTCTACACGCCACTTTCTCTCTCTTTTCCTCTCTTCAATTTCGAAACCCTTGAGTGATAGAGTAGTTCCCACACACATCAAGTGGTACGTCAATCATAATGTGTAAGACTATGGAAGATCAGCATCGAAGAAGGCGAGAAAGAGATCCAAATTCACATCTTGATAATGCTCTGCTACAGAAAGGAATCAAGGGCTAGATATCTGAATGGAAGGAGTCATTATATTCCGCTGCACCCAATGTAAGGTTTGCTTAAACTCTTATGTGTTTATTTCATTGTTTTAGAATTCATATTAGGATGTTAATAAAACATACTTGGTAGTAAATCTAGATCCTGGTAAAATATTTCCAACACGGTCATGATGTCTTGGAAAAGTCCCTTAGGCCGAATAAGATATATATATAAAAAAAGGAGATAAAAAGAGAAGTGCTTAAACAGCTGCAGTCCCAGGCTCTTGGTTCTGTTGTTCTGGGCCAACTGGAGCATGAGGATCTGTTGTTTGAGTGGGAGGAGCATCAATAGTTTGACTGGAGGTTGAAGCAGCCACCTCGGTTCCACCATAAGCCACTTGGGCCGCCCAGTTTTCAGGGTACATGTCCTTAGCATCGCCCAAGTAGTCGAAGTTGGCCCGAGGATTAGCCTTCCAAAAATCAAAGCAGAGTTCGAGACCGGCTGTCTCCAAGGCATTGACCTTCTCCTTCAACTTGTCCACCTCGGCCGAAAGCTCCCCCTCCTTGGCATCCTTTTCCTCCTTCATCTGATGAAGAACTGCTCGTAGAGAAGTCCTCTCATCTTGAAGATTGCTTACCTCAGCAGATAAGATCTCGATGGTCTCCTCAAAACGGTCAGCAACCTCGAGATCCTTGGTCAGCCCAGTGATTTTCTTCTCAGCGGCAAACAGCTTCTTGTTGGCTTCACCCAACTCCAACCGAATAGCTCCAGCTTCCGCCCTGGCTTCTTCAGCATCCTTCTTGGCCAAGTCTGCCTCCGCCTTCAGGGTGTCAGACAGAGTCGCGTTCTTGGAAGCAGCAGACTTAGCCTGGGAGTAAGTGTATGCCAACTTCAGGCCGACCTGCACCAAAAGAAAAACTTTAGCATGTTGAGCTAAGTGTGGAAGATTAAAGGGAAGTATCAAAAAAGACTTACTCGGGTGAACTCCTTCAAAACTATGCCCACCAGCACATCAAAAGAAGAGTCATTGTCAGCACCAGCCAGTCGCTCACTGACCTCAGGAACCAGCCGGTTCATGTAATGGGCCAGCATCTCCTTGCCCTTTTTGGCCTCTGGAAGCACTAAAAAAAGTGGAGTTGGTGCCCGCACCCGTTCAGGATCACTCCTGACCAGTTCAGACCCAACCGTTGGTGGTCCAGACTCCTTGGACTTGGCAGCTTTGGGGGTAGAGGGGTTTGCAGCAGTCAGCTCCTTAGAAAGATCAATGACCTCCCTGGAAGGCCTCTTTTCTTTTGAAGAGGACCCCTCACCGCCCTTAGACTTCTTGGCCGGAGGAGAGGAACTAGAGCTTCCGCCCATTCTCTTCCTCAGAGCGTCGAGCATCTGCCGAGACATGTCTGCACATAACAAAAATAGTATGGTTAGAAGACAGCCATCATAAACACAAGGCATGAAAGTCAAGAAGCTCAAAAACAAGATAAAGTAAAATGCAAGGTGACCGCCAAAATAAGACTCAAAAGTCCATCATCACCTGACATCGATCTTATCTCAGACATGACGGCTTTCCCTTTTCTGAACACAGGAGGAGATGGCCGAACATGTGAAATTGGCTCCCTTATGCGAATTGCATGTTCAACAAGCCTGGGCGAGGCTAGGAGTTTCTTCTTCCTCTTCAGTGGAGTCACCTGCTCTTCCTCAGCTTCATCTTCAGGATTCAAGGGCTCCTGAGCATATTGCTTGGCCCTTGCACCTCCTTTCAACTTAGCTTCACGCTTCAGTTGAATTAACTCATTCTATGGATGAGTTCATTCGGTCGAGCCAGCACCATATTTCCTCTTCTTCCTCGCCACGGACTTAGGAGTAAAGTCTTCGGGATAGAGCCTGTAGCTCACAAAGTTATCCTCAGAGGTCAACTGGATAATATTTCACTCTTCCCCCAGCAGCCGTGAAAGTTTTTGAGCTCTATCCCTAAGAGCTAGAGTGAGGGGAGGACGGTGATATGTCAGAATTTGCTGGAACCGAGTCCGGGTAATGCTCACGTCCTTCACCATGAAGTATTCATCAACAAAATGCCCTATCTTGTTGATGGCCTTGTCGTCCGTGCCGGTCAACCACTTGAAGCCTGGTTGAGAGAAATAGAAGTACCCAGACCTGCACTGTTTGGGAGTGGACTTCAAGTCAAAGAAACAGGCAACTTCGTTAGGAGAAGGAGTACCCCACCCTTCGGAAGCATAGAGGACGAAGAAGGTAGATAAATACTTAATGCCCTTAGGAGTGAACTGGGTCGGGCAGAGATCGAAGAACTCCGCCACATCCTTGAAGTACTTATGCAAGGGCATCAACGCTCCTTGCTGACCATGGGCTCCCGACTAGGTGCACATCCCCTCAGGGTTTGTGGCACGATTATTGTGGGCGGGAATGTAGCAGTCCAGTTCGCCCATGTATCTGTCCTGGTCAAGAGTTCGAAGGCATGCCTCCGTAATCTTGGATGGAGGACTTACCCACCTGGCGCCCAAGGCACCCTGCCTTTTATGAGGAACTGCTGCGGCAAGGTCCTCACTGACGTAGTCCATGCCCTAAACCAGGACGTCTCCGTCAGCATCGACTGGCTCCCCATCCTTGTTGTACTCCCCGTAATTTGGGGGCTCAACGTCTTCCTTTTCCTCCCCCTCGGAGGGACTGCCAGGATGTACATCGTCCAGCTCCTCGATCTCTTGGACCTCAGCATCCCCTTCACGATCCTCCTCCATCTGGACAGTAGGATCCTGTTCGGCGCTGGCAAAGTGGCAAGCCGAGCCACTTGAGGATCAGTTGCATCAGCCAGACACATTGTTTTCTTTGTAGGAGCCATAATTCTATGGCTGGGTACAGGGCTAGAAGAATTTCCTTCACTAGAGGAAGGAGGACTAGAACAAAGACGAGGATGATACTCGTGCAGAAGTTGAAGCAAATCTTGGTCGATCCGATGTCCGAGTTCCCAAGACTCACCTGAGTTCATCAACAAAAGACAACACACAAGATGAGTGTTTGGTCGGAATATCGAACAATAAACAAGCAAATATGCCGACCAGGAGTACTCAACAGATTAAAAAGAATGACTATGTTCAAAGAAAAGTCAGAACTCAAGAAGTCAAAAAAATTTCTTGAGTTAGGGCCAAAAAGTTCATGAAGCTTAGAATAAGCAAGATGTAAGACCGGCGTTATGCAGTTCAGAAACAAGCATGATGGCTGCAAACCCGCATGAAGACATGATAAAGAAGAATCGTAGAGGTTTCTAAGCCTAGGGTTTCCTAAACATTTTTCTACAGCACAGTAGAAGGAGCATTCAAAATGTAAACATGCAAAGATAAGCATAAAGGAAATCAGAAACTTACTCAAGATTCAAATGTCTGAGTTCGAGCAACGTCTATCCAACAAGTAGCTTGTACGAAGGCACTTCGGCGACTTTGAAGCCAAGAAATTTTCTTTTCGCTCTAAAGCTTACTTAGCAAAGAAGGGTGATGAAATGAGTTTATGTGCCAATGCTGTGGGTATTTATAGGCAAGTTAGGAAAAGAGGTAATTGTCTCAAAGGAACCTCAGACGCCTCAGCTTCCCGCCTTAAAAATGAATATGGGAAATCAAAAGTAATCGAGTGCAACCGTCAGCCGTGGAGAGAGAAAATCGGATTTTGAAATATCAATTGTCAGAGCATTTATTAGCCAAAAACAAAAGGGACACCCAGTCAGCCTCACATCGAGTCTTGGACGGTCGTGCTCGACATGTGTCCCCATCCGAAGGCAGAATAAGCTCGGATAAAGTCTACACTCAACTTCGGAAGTCCCGTGAGACTTGAGAGGCAAATGTTATCTCAATTTTTGCACTCTGACGTGGCATCACGAGAATGGTGACACGTGGAGTCCACTTGGAACATCTGCTCGGGAAGACAGGCCGAGCAGGATGCCTCGCTGGCATATCCGAAGCAAGATATTCAGCAATCTGCGCAGAGCAACTAACAGTTAGCGAATTCAGCTTTCGCATCATGAGTCATCAGCACAATCCCCATAACTCAGGGATCAATTTACGTGGATATGGCATACACACGATCCCACTATCAGTGTATTCAGCCTCAATCCCATGATCCTTGCATTCAGCATTGATCCCACCATCTTTCTTTTTATACGCATTGTAACGAGAGAGGAAACTCTTCCTCCTCAAGCTTCCTAGCCCTATAAATAGTGATGCATATTCACTGGGCAAGGGATCGGTCGAAAAGCAGTTGAGCTAAGACTATATTATTATCTAAGAATTATATATTCATAGATACTATTGTAAAAGCTATAAGAAAAGGAATCTTTCTCCTTGATCTTAAGTCAATACAAGTAACGAGGATTAGGCTATTACCTAACTGCTCGGGGCTGAACCTCTATAAAATCCATGTGTCTTATTATTGCTTTATCATATATCTATTATTATATATCATTTATCGCTTATAAAATAGACTCATTGTCGTTGGCTATAAGCGAAGTCAACAGATAGAATTAGAGATATGTCTTCTGTTTATTCAGATGCACTTAATATGCAATAAAGAATTCAGTTTCCCTAAAGGAGTAATGTATATAAAAATGATGTTCCATAATATTTTATGAACACAAAGGAAGTAATGGTGGAGAAAGTAGTTGCTTACCACAGCCTTACAGTTCCTGTAATTTGGGTTTAGTCGTATACACTACACTTGATCTTAATATCAAGATAATGGATTGATTGAAATACACTTCTTGTTTTATATTAGTGCAAGTGGGAGTTTGTTAGGATTTCATGCCCTAAATAAAACTCATTTTCAATATAATTTGATTTGTTATCAATAGAGAATTAGAAGTCATTTATGTTTACATGTAGTTTTCATGTTTATGGTTTAATATATATAATTTCTGTTAAATCTACAACATATAGTTTTCACAATTACAGTGAGTCAACACAGTGGAAGGTAATTGTGATTATATGCTTCAAAAGATAATGTCCCATGATTCATCAGTGCAGTGGATTTACACTGACGTGATAGTCAGCAATAAAGATTACTTATACCTTGGATAAGTGTTATGTTCTTTCCAGGACATTGGAAAAGTATGCTAGTATCGGATGTATGGAGTATACATTGGACTCGGACCGATATTGATCTTGGTAAAGATATTATAATCTTAGTGTTGTATCTTTCTAGTCAATATCACTAGTTCATCTTAGGTCAAAAGATCTTAATCCTGGCATTGTTAGGTTCGATCTCAAGAGTGTTATTTGTGTTCTTAGAGTTGTTAGTAAGAACCTACCATTTAGTTCAGGTCACACGTAGCTTTGGAACATGATAGTCATTGAATGGGAGCGCTAGTCATAGATATGGAATCTATAACTTCTATCTTGACATAGAAGTGAAATGATGATTTCCTTCAAGCTTGGCTTAATAGAGATAAATGGAAGAGTTCTTATTTCAGTGATTATATTATTTTTCTGAAATATCATTTATAGGAACCTAACTGTTTTAAGGATAAAATACATTGAGGGGTGAAACAGTAAATTTATCCCTACTCGATGTAAATCATCTATAGAGGATCTTTGATTATTTGGATTAGAACGATGGTTAAAATTTTCATTTCATATCTATATCGTGGAACATATAGAGCGTTCTACATAATTGAGAGTGCAATTCTAAATCTATAGTGGTGCAAGGAGGAATTAATAAGTTAGAGAATTTACTTGGTAAATTCTAGATCTGCTTATTGGAAGCTCAGTTATATAGGCCCATGGTCTCCATACAAGTTGAAACAATTCTTCTTGTAACACTCAGTTAATTGATTTTAAATAATCAATTATAATTCTATAATTAGACTATGATGTATGATTTTTCACTAAGCTAGGGCTTAATTGTGAAGAAAATAGATTTTAGGGTTTATTTGTTAATTAAGAAACTTTGTTAAGTCTAATTAATAAATAAATTAAATGGAAATTTTATTTGATAATCAATTTTAATAATTAAATAAATAGCTTTGACATTTAAGTGGTTGAATTGAAAAAATATGGCATTTGTGAAAGAAAAGGATAAATAGTTGAGAAAAATAACAAAATTTTAATTGGTGGGCCCACATCGTATGGCTGGCCACTTAAGCTCCTTTTTACCATTTATTTATCAATTTTTTAATGCCAAATAATTCAAACCTAAACCTAGAAGGATTCCTAGAAATAGATAGTGATAGACTCAAAACGACGTTGATGCAACTAGCCTTTCAGTCAAAATTGAGTAGTCTCTCCTCTCTCTCTGTAATTTTCAAGTCCTTCTCTCTCTTTCTCTTCAATTTTTGAATTCGTTATAGTGATAGAGTACATTCCCACTCATAGCAAGTTGGTACTCAATCATAGTTTGTAAGAATGTGAAGAATCCAATCAATTGAAGGAGTGTCGGGCTCAGATCTTGATAATACTCTGCGACAGAAAGGAACAAGGGTTAGAGATCTCAGTGGAAGGAGTCATTTAATTCTGCTGCAACCAATGTAAAGTTTCTTGAACTTTATATGTTTTTAAATTCCATTGTTTTAGAAATTCATATTTAGGATGTTAAACAACATACATGGTAGTAAATCTAGATACTAGTAAAATAATAACCAACACATGTCCCTCTTGTTGATAGGAGGAGGCTTCTTGTATGGGACAATAGCCTGAGTGGCCATGTAAATGTCTCAGGTTTTTTGGTTAGGAGGATGAAGCATGTGCACTTCTCCTCCTTCTCCTTGTGGTTTCGGGGTGTAGGGGAAGTATTGTACTTCCCTTTTTTGCCACTGTTCTTGCAAAAATTGTTGTTGTTGCGCTTGCCTCCATTATTTTTCATGCTTGAGGGGTTACTCGCATTGCTTGTACTGGCCTACATGTTGGTCATATCTTAGGCCTGTATAACACCCTAAGACTGCCTACCACTAACTTTCACTCCTGTCTGAGCTTGTCGGATGGCTTCCTCTAATTTTATGAAGCCCTTTGCTCATTCAAGGAACTCTTTCATATTGTTGGTTGAGATCCTTCTTATATCTTTCCTGTAGTCACTCAACGAAAGGTGCCCCCCAGCATGGCTGTATAACAACCTTCTTCTATTAGGCCTTTGTCCTTGGTGGTCTCAACCATAAACCTTTGAAAATAATCCATCAAAATGTCACCCCGGTTGTTATTTCACTTTGACAAGGTCTTCTAGCTGTATTGGTATTTGTCTCGAGGACGAGAATTGTGTGTAGAATTCTCATGAAAATTTATTTCAAGAATTGAATCTTCCTAGAGCCAGCTTAAAATACCACTGCTCGGCTAATTCTAATAGTGTCACCAGAAAGATCTGACACCGCACATCACCAGTAACCTTTTGGAGATTTGTTTGCATCTCAATGTACTTGATGTGTGTAAGAGGATCTTCTTTTCCAGTATACATCTTCCATACAAATATCTTGACTTAGGCAGGAGTAAGGCATTAATATATGTTGACAAAGGAGATTCCTTTGACCTATCTAGTTCAAGGTTTAATGATTTTGAGTCGACTAGGCCCTTTATCATATCTCTTATTTGATCCACTTGTGCTTGCACAGAAGAATCTAATGCAGTAGGTGCTTCAACGAGTGGCCTTTCTTGGCTGGGTTGAAGCCCTTGGACAGCCAAACCTTGGCTGGTCATACCCTAGGTGAGGGTTTGTCTATGGTTAGCCAGCCCATGACTAGGTAACTAGCTTTGGCCGACTAGCCCTGGATCAGGTAACTTGCCATGGCTGGCCAGCCCTAATTTAGTCAATTCGCTATGGTCAACCAACTCTATGCTAAGTAGTGTCTGGCCGATTGTTCTCCCCTCATTGGCCAATGCGGCATGTGTGTTGACAGGGGGTTGATCACACCAATTGCTCGGGTTTGGTGGATCCACCTGTCTAAAGTTATTGTTCTATGGTGGAACAAAGTCACTTTGATTCTCACTCCTTGAGTTGATGTTGTCTATTGCGTTTCCACTTGTTCATTGGCCTAGTCTGTCAAAGATAGGCCTTAGAATGACTTGCTCCTGAATGCTTCAGAGAGGAGCATCACTCTATTGGCTGGCCAGAGGCTGGCTGAATAGTGTTATTACTGAGGAAGGAATCGTGGCCATCCCCCAACACCACCTAGTGCCACGAACTTGCTATTCCTGCCGTAAGATTTCTTGACAGAATTTGTCCGTCTTTAGGCAGGGGGAAGTTTGTCCTTGTTCTTAAGGAACTTTGGTTGATTGTTTGCCTGTTGTCTACTTGGCTGTAGACTCTGCCCAATATGTCGATGAGCCTTCCTTGTAGAGGATCTCTAAACAAATCTTGTCCTCTCCCAGCACTTCTCTCATTAAACTGCCTTATTAGGTTACTAGTTTCCCAGTTACGGTGGTCCAGCTCTGCTTGATGGGCCCAAGGGATGGCCTCCTGGTCGCCCATCTACCTCAGGAATTCGCGTCTCTACTGGGCGAATGCATTGCAACCAACAATGTGTGATTCTTCAGTTTGGCTGACTTGGACTACGACTACTTTGAGCCTTTCCAGCTCGATATTCTCTCCCAACTCCACATGAGACTCACAAATAGTCGGATCGCCTATTCTTGGACCTATTTCCCCGACATAATCTTGGGGAACAAACTCAGTTTTGGTGCGTGGGAGCTGTTCAACATTAACAAAACCTTCTGTTTGAGGTGGCAATGGTAGATCTACTCTTGGCGGTAAGGGATGTTCATTAGGATTAGCCAGGTTAGCCAGGGCAATTGGATCAAATGTGTCGGTCTAGTTTGTTAAGAATACTAGGTTGATAAGATTGGCATGATTGACAGGATTCGCTGCATCAGTGAAATTCGTGGAAACTCTAGTGGTGGCTGAGACACGCACATTATAAGGATCAGCCGCCATAGGGTCTTGAGGAAGAGTTGAGGAAGTAGTAGCTAGAGTTATCCTTGTTACAATCATAATGATTGGACAGGATGACAAATAATGCTCTCAATGAAAGTACTAAAATGTTGACCTCAAATTTTGTAAACTGACAAAGGAGCCTTGTTTATGATAGACAATCTATTGGAAATATTTTACCAGGATCTAGATTTACTACCAAGTATGTTTCATTAACATCCTAATATGAATTCTAAAACAATCAAATAAACACATATAAAGTTTAGTAAACCTTACATTGGGTGCAGTGGAATATAATGACTCCTTCCGTTCAAATCTCTAGCCCTTGATTCCTTTCTGTAGCAGAGCATAATCAAGATCTGAACTTGGATCTCTTTCTCTCCTTCCTTTGATGCTGATTCTCCTTCTTGTTGTTTGGATTCTCCTACAGTCTTACACACTATGATTGAGATACCACTTGATGTGTGTGGGCACTACTCTATCACTCAAGGAATTTCGAAATTTGAAGAGAAGAAAAGAGAGAGGAAAGTGGTTATGGCTTTCTGTAAAAGAAACAATGTGCAAGTCATGAGTTTCCAGAAGCCAATACTTTCAATTTATAGAATGCCATCTAGGTTTAGGTTAGAATTTTATGGCACTAAAATAATAGAAAAATAAAATGGTAAAAGCTTGCATAGTTGTCGGCCCATTTAAGGAAATTGGGTCTCACTTTGCAACTTTCCCATTTTGTTATTTTTCATTCCCATTTTCTGAAAAATGCCAATTTTCCAATTTAACCATTTAAATGCCAATTCTAATTATTTAATAACTTGAAATAATTATTAAATAATATTGTCATTTAATATATTTATTAATTAGACATATAAAGTCTCTTAATTAATAAATAAACCTAGAATCTCTTTTCTTTACGATTTCGCCCTTGCTTAGTGAAAATTCATAAAGTAGACATACTCTAACTTTAGAATTATAATTGATTAATTAAAATCAATTAACTGAGTCTTACAAGCAGTATGGTCTCAACTAGTATGGGGACCATGGGCCTATATAAACCGAGCTTCCAATAAGTCGAACCGAATTTACCAAGTAAATTCCCTAACTTATTAATTCCTTATTGAATCCACACTTAGAACTTGGAATTGCACTCTCAGTCATATAGAACGCTCTATATGTTCCACGATATAGATACGCTATTAGTTATCCATTGTTATAATCCTAATTTGATCAATGACCCTCTAATAGATGATCTACATTGAATAAGAACTAAATCACCGTTACACCTTCAATGTATTTTATCACTAAAACACTTAGCTCCGTATAAATGATATTTCAGCGAAGTGAAATGAGATCTCCACCATTTATCTCTGTTTAGCCAAGCTCGAAGGATATCATCGTTTCACTTCTAAATTCCTATAGAAGTTATAGACTCCATATTTATGTTAGTGCTCCCACTCAATTATACTATCATGTTCCCAAAAATGTACGTATCACCCTGACCCAAAAGTAGGCTTAACTAACAAATCAAAGAACATGTATAGTACTCTTGAGATCGAACCTAATCATATCAGGATTAACATCATTTGATCTAGGATCAACGGGTGATATTGAATTGAATAGATATTACAGTAAATTTTAATATATCTAATCAAAGTTCAATATTGTTCCCTTCTGATGTATACTCCATACATCCGATACTAGTAAACTTTGCCAATGCCCTGAAAAAGACATAACACTTATCCAAGGTGTAAGAATACCTATCGCTGATTATCATGTCAGTCTAAATCTAGTGAACTGAAAAATCAGGAAATTAACACTAGTAGTTAAGACAAGTTGGAACGGTGCCACAAATGTATAGAACTTTCCTTAGACTGAATAAGTACCTTTCCTGCAACATTAACATTCAGTCTCTCTATAGTAGACCTAGAGATTTCAGATAGATTTTTACACTTCTCCAAAATCGCTATTCCTGTTGGGTTTTATGCCCTAAATAAAACTCCACTTCAATGTAATCCAGATTATTCAATATGAATAAAATAACAGAAGTATTTTTCATTCATTTGTGTATGTTTTGGTTCATCTTATGAATTGTTTGTCTATTTGATTTATAAATTCATTCAAACCCTTTTCCCATACTTGATTGTGTTTATTGTGTTGTCAACACAGTGGAAAGTAAACATGACTATGTGAATAAAGATTCCTAGATTTATCAGAACACTGGGTTTTACTGATATGACAATCTACAACAGAGTTTACTTGCATTTGGAGAAATGCTATGTTCTTTCCAGAACATTGGCTAAAGTAAAGCTTGGGTTGGATGCATGGAGTATGCATTGGAATGGACCGATATTGAACTTTGAAATAGATTTATTAAACTTACCGTAATATCTATTCAGTTCAATATCACTTAATTGATCCTAGATCAAATGATCTAAATCCTGATAGGATTAGGTTCAATCTTAAGAGTATTATTCGTGTTCTTTGATTTGTTAGTTAAGCCTACTTTTGGGTCAGGGTGATACGTACATTTTGGGAACACGGTAGTGCAATTGAGTGGGAGCGTTAACATAAATATGGAATCTATAGCTTCTATCTGGCGAATAGAAAGTAAAGGATGATTTCCTTCGAGCTTAACCAAACGAAAATAAATGGTGGAGTACTCATTTCACTTAGCTGAAATATCATTTATACAGGGTTAAGTGTTTTAAGGATAAAATACATTGTAGGGTGTTACGGTAATTAAATCCCTTTACAGTGTAAATCATCCATATAAATGATCATTGATCAAATTAGGATTATAACAATGGATAATTAACGATGTGTATATATGGTGGAACAGAGCGTTCTATATAATTGAGAGTGCAATTCTAAGTTCTATGCGTGGATTCAACGAAGAATTAACAAGTCAGTGAATTTAAGTTGTAAATTCTTGATCTGCTTATTGGAAGCTCGGATATATAGACCCAAGGTCCCCACACTAGTTGAGACAATATTACTTGTAAGACTCATTTAATTGATTTTAATTAATCAATTATAATTCTCAAGTTAGACTATGTCTATTTGAGAATTTATCACTTATTAAGGGCAAAACATTAAATAGAGAGTTTAAAGGGTATATTTATTAATTGGCAAACTTTGATTAGTTTTATTAATAAATAAAATAAATGACAATATATTATTTGATAATTAATTATAATTATTAAATAATTAGATTTGACATTTATGTGGTTGAATGAGAGAATTGGCAATTTTTGAGAAAATGGGAAACTAGAAATGATGTAATAGGAAAGTTGGAAAAGTGGAAGGCTTGTTTCCACAATGCTATGGCCGGCCACCTTTGCTTCCCTTTTCTCATTTATTTTTCATTTTTTAATGCCAAGTAATCCAACCATAACCCTATGTGGTCTTCTATAAATAGAAGGTAAAGGCTTCAGGTTTCACAGACACTTTACAACATTATTTTCTTTCACTCAAAAACACTCTTGAAGCCGCCACTCTCTCTCTCTCTTCCTTCTCTATTTTTCGAAATCCCTCTAAGTGATAGAGTAGTGTCCACACACATCAAGTAATACCTCAATCATAGTGTGGAAGGCTGTGTAGAATTCAGAATCAAGGATTAGGGATCATAGTGGGAGGGGACATATTATTCTGCTCCACCCAATCTAAGGTTTCTCATACTTTTTATGTGTTTAATTTATTATCGTTTTAGAAGTTCATATTTAGGTTATTAATTCAACATACTTGTGAGTAGATCTAAGATCCTGGTAAAATAATTCCAACAACTGGCACCAGAGCCATGGTAACTTGATTTGCTTGCAAGAAATTTGGACTTAAAACTATTTGTTAGTGATTTGGATGGTATCATGTTGCTTTGTATGTCATATTGATGTTTGATTGTTGTTTGTGAATTCTGGGAAAAATAGTTGCTTTTCTGTCTCTGGAATTATTTTTATTGGATAGTTTGGAAAATTCTAAGCAATTTACTTTTTACAGAACTCGATTTCGATTTAATTTGAATTAGTTATGAATTTTTGAAAATTGGAAAAATCGGGGTGGTGAGCACTTAACCCACGCGCGGATGGGCTGCTAGCGGCCTCCCTACGCTGTGAAATCAAGGCTGGACACCCTTCCTGTGCGCGCGGGTGGTATGCAATGCATACCATCCGTACAGCGTGCAATTTTTTTCGTTTTCTTCCATTTTTCATGCTATTTCATGGAATTAACTTCCGATTTTTTGTGTAGTTTTGTATATTGATTTTTGTTTTTCAATTTTCAAATCTAATTATCAGAAATAAATTAATTTGATTTTTCAAAATTAATTTTAGATATTAGTGAAATTTGATTTTTGAAAATAGGAAAAAATCAAGTTTTGCTTACCTCTTTTCTTATTTTCTTTAAAATTTGATTATTTTATCTTATTTTTTTTTAAGGTCAAATATTAATTTTTTTTTAATAATTTGACCTTCTTTAGAATAAGATTACTATAATCATGGTATTTTAAAAGGGGAAATAAGATATTTTTGTTAACTTTTAAATTTTGTTATTTTTACTTAAATTAAATTGTAAAATCAGAAAAAGGTATGTATTTATCACTTTGTATTTTATTGAATATTTAATTTATTAAATAACATGAAGTTTAAAAGGAAAGTTAGCAAATTTATTTTAAATGATATTTAGGTTACTTAAAACCTAATTTTTCAAAATTGTAGGTTTAATTTTAAATAGTATTTTATTTCATTTCAAAAAACGAAAATATTTTTTTTATTTTATTATTTTCGAAATATATTTAATATTTTAAAATTAAATAAATACTACATCCAACTATCCAAATCTAACTTGTTGCAAGAGTATGTGTTTTAGATTGTTTGTAAGTTTTCTAAAACCTATTATTGCTTGATCTAAATTGCCATGGTTAACTTGTTGACAGATCCAATGATCTGATTTTAACCCATGGTTCAATTGTCAATAGGTCAAGTAAATAATTTGTAACAGGTAAATTTTACATTCTTCTTTCATCTGTGTATGACCTAGTAACTTGATAGGATCCATCCAAATCTGTGTGCCTGTGTGAGCCTATATGTTTAATTTCTGTTATAGACACATATAGGTTGTTGTTGCTAAATAAAATGTCATAACTTTATAGATTTTATTTTATTTAGGCTCATTTAGTTAATGGGCCTATTCAATTAATAACTGTTGTTAATTTTAAGGTTAAATTCCTCTCTTTTGGGCCTTGTGTAAAAGTTGGGAGCCATAGAAGTAGGTACGACATACTGAACCCAGCCCCCCCTCACATGAGCAACCCCAATTGTGAAGGCCCATTTGCCTGATTTGGATAACTGTGCTAGGTTAATTAAATTAGTTTGACCTAATAAAATTGATTAGCAACATAATTAATTTCATTTTTCCTTGAAATTAATTTAAGAAAAACATAGTTTGATGAATAATATTCCAGAAAACTATATGTATTTTTCTTATATTTAATTAAATATAGAATTATAACCAACTAGATTCTTTCTGAAGCTTAATTTCATAATTTCATTAAATATTCCTATTTAGTTGAAAAATTTTTATTTCTAACAAATCAACTTAGATTTGAATATCTTTTGAATTTCCTATTATGAAATTAAGTTGAGGAATTTTAAGAATTGGTTATTAAGATTCTTTGGATATTTTTTAAGTTGATATTTTTAAATATGGAAAACTTAAAATGGAATATCTTCTAAATTAAGTGGTTACAACTTAATTGTTAATATTTAATTAAGTCATTGATTGAAGAATATTTAAGTTGGATATCTTAGATTTTTCTAACCAACTTAGATAAGATATTTTTCAATTTTATTCCATTTTTGAAATTTAATTAAAGATGGATTTTTTTTTAAAACTAAACCAACTTTAATTTGTAGTGTTTCATTATTAAAATATGGAATATAAATGATTAAATAAAATACATATTTTAAATAATGAGCTTTTAATCAAGAGACATTCGATCTCCATTGTTGGTTTTACATAGCTTTACTTTTGGTGACTAATCCTCCCTAATGGAGGAACGTTCATTAGCAAGTTAGCACCGTTTAATCTCGAAAGATAAGTATATTTGTAAGTGTTTTATATGGTATTGATCACCCTAATGGTGGCGACTGTATTTGACTTACAAAATATGAAACAATGGTGGAAGCTCATAAGATAGAATTGCCTTGACTCTCGCCTAAACGGGACAACGCTGAATTCCAATCTTGATCGAATAAAAGGTTGCTAGAATGTTTATCGTTTTGGATGAATTGACAACTCTATTCAATGAACGATGCTTTGACTCTCGCCTAAACGAGACACTGTATCAGTTTGTTAGAAACCTTGGAAAATAAACTATGTTAGATTTAGTATTTTTTATAAAATATGTGATTATTTGTTTTTTTCTGAACTTGTGTATGAATTTATAGAACCAAAACCTTACTTTTGTTTATTGATATGTTGTAGTGCCAATATGAATAACCCTCACCCCGATCCAATCCTAGTTAATATCTTAGCAAAAGAACTCAATAGTGTGAAAATGCATCCTGGTAGTTTCATTAACTCGCACCTATTGTTGATGAATCTGAAATTCCAAAAGGCAAATCTACTTGGAATTGAATTATCAAAGGAAAGATGGGTACGACTCATTTTTAATAGTCTTCCTCTGGAGTATAATGGTTTTGTTCTATCTTACTTGATGAACAATCCTCACTCCTCCGACATGGACAAACTCGAATCTGAGTTGCGAGCCCATGACCGGAATTTGATTGCAATGGGACCTCTTAGTATTGCAAACTTTAATCGGAGGAAAAGGATTAAGCATGAGGGCTCTAACAAAGCTGATTCTTCAAATACAATTATCAGACATCACGTTCTATGTGCGAATTGTAATGGAAATGGACATAAAGAAGAACAATGTCCCAGGTTTCTAAACAATTCAAACGAAGGTGATGCTTTTGTCTTTGAATCACGTGTTTTAGAGAATGACAAATCCACTTGGATTGTTGATTCTGGATCTACTAACCATGTATGTTCTTCATTGCAGCTGCTTGAAACTTGGGAAAATTTACTTCCAAAAGAGTTAAAGCTTAAAGTTTGAAATGGCGAGTTAGTATCGGTCAAAGCTAGAGGAACAGCCCGTGTCAAGTTTCAACAAAAAATTTTACTTTTAGAAAATGTTTTGTTTATTCCAAACTTTAGTAGAAACTTGATTAGTGTTTCATGTTTACAAACACAATCTTATATATTGAAATTTTCGAGTTCTTGTTGCTCAATTTCTCTTAATGGATTTTAAATATGTGTTGCTCACATGGAACAAGGGCTTTATGTTTTAAGACCGAATACACAATTCTCACTAAATACTGAACTTTTCAATGTAGCTAAACCTAGAAGCCTTAAGAGGAAACAGATTGATAATGATGATCAAACTTATCTATGGCATTTATGTTTAGGTCATATAGGTTTTGATAGACTCAATAGGCTAACCAAGGACAGTCCATTGAAAAATGTCGTCTTAGGTGAACTGCCAGTATGCGAGTCATGCCTAGAAGGAAAAATGACCAAACGTTCTTTCTCTGCAAAGGGAGAGCGTGCCAAACAACCCCTAGGGTTAGTGCATTCAGATGTTCGCGGACCTCTGAATGTAAAAGCCCGAGGTGGTTATGAGTATTTCGTCACTTTCATTGATGATTTCTCTAGATACAGTTTTCTTTACCTAATGCAAAAGAAATCTGAAACGTTTGAAAAGTTTCAGGAATTTCATGCTTTGGCTCAAAACCAATTAGGTAAAACATTAAATATCTTGCGAACAGATAGGGGTGGAGAATATGTGGATATGCAGTTCAAAGATCATTTAATTGAACTTGGAATTGAATCCCAATATACTGCCCCAAGCACTCCACAGCAAAATGGAGTTGCAGAAAGAAGAAATCGCACTCTCTTGGAAATGGTTATGTCCATGCTTAGTTATTCAACTCTGTCTACGTCCTTCTGGGGATATGCTATTCAAATGGCAAACGACATTTTAAATGTTGTTCCATCTAAAGCAGTCCCTAAGACACCCGTCGAACTATGGAATGGTCGTACACCTAGTTTACGCCATTACAGGATTTGGGGGTGCCCTGCTCATGTCTTGAGAAAGAAAGAAGGCAAACTGGAATCGCGAACTGAAGTTTGCATGTTTGTTGGAAATTCTAAAGAGACTAGGGGTCGACTATTTTATAGTCACAAGGATAACAGAGTGTTTGTTTCTACAAATGCTACTTTTCTTGAAGATAACTATATGAAAGACAACAAACTGAAAAGCAAAGTTGTATTAGAGGAAATGCTTACAGATATAGTTTCTTCCAATGTTCCATCCTCTTCCACTCAAGAAGAGGATAATCCCACTCCCTCAGTTGTAGCAACTGAGAAAACTACTACCAAAGCTCCTGTTCAGAAGATCACTGTTGGGTTTTATGCCCTAAATAAAACTCATTTCAATATAATCAGATTTGTTTATTAATATAGATCAGAAATAACATTTAATGTTGCATGGTTCACATGATTTATTTCATGATTATATGTACATAATGTATAAATTCATCTGAAACCCTTTTCACATACTTGATCCTGTTTATTGTGCCGTCAACACATTGGAAAGTAAACATGACTATGTGAATAAAGTTTCCTAGATTTATCAGACACAGGGTTTTACTGATATGATAATCTACAACAAGAGTTTACTTGTATTTGGAGAAATACTATGTTCTTTCCAGAACATTGGTTAAAGTAAAGCTCAGGTTGGATGCATGGAGTATGCATCGGAAGGGACCGATATTGAACTTTGACTTAGATTTAATTAAACTTACCGTAAAATCTATTCAAGTCAATATCGCCTAGTTGATCCTAGATCAAATGATCTTAATCCAGATATGATTAGGCTCAATCTTGAAAGGCTATTCGTGTTCTTTGATTTGTTAGTTAAGCCTACTTTTAGGTCAGGGTGATACGTACATTTTGGGAACACGGTAGTGCAATTGAGTGGGAGCGCTATCATAAACATGGAATCTATAGCTTCTATCTGGCGAATAGTAAGCAAAGGATGATCTCCTTCGAGCTTGACCAAACGAACATAAATGGTGGAGTACTCATTTCACATTAGCTGAAATATCATTTATACGGGGTCAAGTGTTTTAAGGAATAAATACATTGTAGGGTGTAACGGTAATTTAATCCCTTTACAAAGGTAGATCATTCATATAGAGGATCATTGATCAAATTAGGATTATAACAATGGATAACTAATGATGTGTCTATATGGTGGAACATATAGAGCATTCTATATACTGAGAGTGCAATTCTAAGTTCTATGCGTGGATTCAACGAAGAATTAATAAGTTAGTGAATTTTAGTGTTAAATTCTTGATCTACTTATTGGAAGCTCGGTTATATAGACCCATGGTCCCCCCACTAGTTGAGATAATATTGCTTGTAAGACTCATGTAATTGGTTTTGATTAATCAATTATAATTCTCAAATTAGACTATGTCTATTTGTGAATTTTTCACTAAGTAAGGGCGAAATTGTAAAGAAAGAGTTTATAGGGGCATATTTGTTAATTATGATACTTTGTATGGTTCAATTAATAAATATGATAAATGACAATATTATTTAATAATTATTTATAGTTATTAAATAGTTAGAATTGGCATTTAAATGGTTGAATTAGGAAATTGGCATTTTTGAGAAAATCATAGACAAAAGGTGTTAAAATTGCAAAATTGCAAAAAGCAAGGCCCAATCCACTAAGTGTAGGGCCAGCCACTTTTGTAGGAAATTTAAACTGATTTTTTTCATTATTTTAATGCCATATAATTCAAATCTAACCCTAGTAGGAATGCTATAAATAGATAGTGAAGGCTTCAGGAAAATTACACTTTTCTTCTGACTTTTTCTATTCAGAAAAACTGAGCCTTCTCTCTCCCTATCTTTAGCTGACCACTCTCTCTCTTCTTCCTTAGAATTTCGAAATCCTTAGTGATTTGAGTAGTGCCCACACACATCAAGTGATACCTCAATCATAGTGAGGAAGATCGTGAAGAAAGATCATCAGCAAAGGAGCTTCAGCATCAAAGATTCAGAGAAAGAGATCCAGGTTCAGATATTGATAATGCTCGCTACGTAAAGGAATCAAGGGCTAGATATCTGAACGGAAGGAGTCATTATATTCCGCTGCACCCAATGTAAGGTTTCTTAAACTTTATATGTGTTTATTTCATCGTTTTAGAAAGTTCATATTTAGGATGTTAATAAACATACTTGTGAGTAGATCTAAGATCCTGGTAAAATAATTTCCAACAACTGGCCTCAGAGCCATGGTAATTGATTTACTTACATGTAATTTGGACTTTAAAACGATTGTTTGTATGTTCTTTGGATGGTATCATGTTGTATTGAGTGTTATTTGATGATTGATTGATGATTGTGAAATTTTCGTGAAAAATAATTGTTATTTCGGTTCTGGCATTATTTTTATTGGATAGTATGGAAAAAATTAAGCAAGTTAGCCTTTTACAGAACTCAATTTGGATTTTATTTGAATTAGTTATGATTTTTTGAAGATTTGACAAAATCGGGGCTGTGCTGATAGTTTCCTGCGATCGCAGAACTGTCCGTACAGTTTCGAATTTTTTCAATTTTCTTCAATTTTTCATACTTTTTCATGGAATTAACTTCCAATTTTTTGTATGGTTTTGTATATATACTATTACTATTCCTAATTCAATTCTAATTATCATTTTGAATTAATTTAAATTTTTTAATTTAATTCAAGATATTAGTGTAATTTGAATTTGAATAGAATTAGTATTTATCTTTTTGCTTAAAAATCTATCTTATTTTTAAATTTGATTATATTTTTTTAAATTTAAGGTCAGATATTTTAAGATATTTATAATATCTTTTAAGATATTTATAATATCTTTTAAGATATTTAAAAATATCTTATCTTTTAAAGATATTTATAATATCTTTTAAGATATTTTAAAAATATCTTATCTTTTAAGATTTTTTAATTAAATCTTTTTAGATATTTTGACCATATTTAAATTTAAAATAAGATATTTATAATCATGTAATTTTAAATAGATATAAGATATTTTGCTAATTTTTTAAATTTTGTTATTTTATTTATTTAAATTACATTTAAAAATTTGAAAAAGATATTTATTTATCTTTTCTAATTTTTTATTTAATTTTTATTTATAAAATAACATTTAAAATTTAAAAGTAGTTAGCAAATTTTTGAAATGATATTTAGGTTGGTTGAAACCTAATTTTTCAAAAAAATTGTAGGTTTAATTTTTAATTTTTTTTTAAATTTCGAATTTTTTTTTAAATTTTTTTTAAAAAATTTCGAAATTTTTTATTTTTTTATTTATTTAATTAATTATTTTCGAAATTAAATATTTATTTAAAATTAAATAAATCCTACATCCAACTATCCAAATTAACCTTGTTGCAGGAGTATGTGTTTTAGCTTATGTGTAAGTTTTTAAAACCTATTATTACTTGATTGCAAATAGCCATGGTTACTTTTTGCCAGATCTAATGATCTGATGGCTCCCTTGGTCAAGATAATAATTTGTAACAGGTATATTTACAATCTTCTTTCATCTGTGTATGACCTAGCAACATGATAGGACCCATCCAAAGTGTGCCTGTGTGAGCCTATGTGTTTAATTTTATTATAGATGCATATAGGTTAATGTTGCTAAATAAAATGTCATAGTCATTGATAGATTTTATTTAGGCCCATTTAGTTTTGGGCTTATTCAATTAATAACAGTTGTTCTTATTAAGGTTAAATTCCTCTCTTTTGGGCCTTGTGTGAGAGTTGGGAGCCATAGAAGTGGGTACGACATACCGAACCCAAGACTCCCCTCACACAAACCACCCCAATTGTGAAGGCCCATTTGCTCGATTTGAATGATCGTACTAGGTTAATTACACTAGTTTAACCTAATTAAAATTGATTAGCAACATAATTAATTTCATTTATTTTGAAATTAATTTAAGAAAAATATAGTTTAAAGAATTATTTTTTATTCTAAGCTAAACTATATGTATTTTCTTGTATTTAATTAAATATAGAATTATAACCATCTAGATTCTTTCTGGAACTTAATTTAAATTTTTCATTAAATATTCCTATTTAAGTTGATATTTAGTTATCTTCAACTAACCAACTTAAATCTGAATATCTTTTGAATTCAAAATTTCAAAATTAAGTTGAGGAATTTTAGGCATTGGTTATTAAGATTCTTTAGATATTTTTTAAGTTAATATCTTTTCGAATATTAACTTAAAATGGAATATTTTCAAATTAAGTGGTTACAACTTAATTTTTGATATTTAATTAAATTTAAATTTGAAAAATATTTAAGTTCTAGATTTTTTCTAGTCAACTTAAATTAGATATTTTTTCAAATTTTGTGGAAAAGATACTTAGTCAAATAAGATATTTTCTAGATAGTTATTTCTAGACTACTTATTATTTCTAATATTAAATAGGAAATATTATACATTGTGAAATTAATTATTTATTAATTAATTTTGGTACAATTTACTTTAAGTATATTTTTCCTAGTATTAAACTAGAGATTAATAATTAAGTCTTCTCTACACTTAATTATTTATTTATTGAATTTAATACATTTAATTAATTTGAAAATTAAATATCTAAGTTGATTTTTATCATCATACTTAAATATTTCTTTTTCATGACATTTAATTAAATAGAAAATTATTTTTAGTTGAAATTTAATTTTTCAACTAAATTTAAATCATTTTCAAAATATATTTTTTCTTTATTTTATTAATCAATTTTTTTCGAAATTGCATTTCTTAAATGCTAGAATTTCGAATTTTATCTTGAAAAATAGATTAAGTTGTAAATTAATTATTTATTTTAATTAATTTTGGACCAACTTAAATCAATGATTTTTTCATTTATTGATTAATTTAAAATAAATTGAATTAAAGTATATTATTAGAAATTGAATTAATTAGTCAAAGGAAAATCTAGATAGATGATATTTTTGCTTGAAGTATTTTTCTAGTGTATTTAATTAAATAGAAAATTAATATTTAAGTTGATTTTCATCATCATACTTAAATATTTAAATTTTTCTTATATATTTAATTAAATAGGAAAATTATATTTTTTGTTGTAAATTAATTTTATTAATTAATTTTGGGCCAACATTAAATTAGAATAATTTTTCCAGGATTTATTTTTTATTTTAATATGCATTTTTCGAAAATTGTATTCTTATATACTTTAATTTTTCGAAATGCAATATATATTTATAGAAAATTAAATTTGAGTTGTAAATTAATTTAAATTAATTTTGTAACAACTTAAATTGAATATTTTTCTAAATATTTATTGGAAATTATTACTAAGATGGAAATAATTCATGTTATTTTCATATCCATCTAAGTAAAATTTATAAATATTAAATTAAAATTTATATTTAGAATTTTTCATTCTAAATTGGAAATTTTAATTAAATAAATATATATTTAAAATAAATAGAATAAATAAGGAGAATCAAAGAAAATACAACTCACTTTAAATAATGAGCTTGATTATTATTAAGATATTCGATCTCCATTGTTGGTCTTACAAAAGTTAAATGTTTTCAATATAACCTCGAGACGCTAGACTTCGTCGCCCTATGGATGGTTATTCGTTGAACGCATTTAACACCGTAAGATTTCATTTGATAAGTGTTTTGTAAGTTTTCGTCTCTATTAGACTCTCCCCTACGGTGACTACTTAGAGATAAACTTATGAAACATGAAACAATGGTAGAAGCTCATAATATGAGAATAACCTTGACTCTCGCCTACCGGGACAACGTTGGATTCTTATTTTGATCGAATAAAAGGTTGCTAGAATGGTTTTTATTTTAGATGAGCTGACAACTCTATTCAATAAATGATGCTTTGACTCTCGCCTACCGGGACACTGTATCAGTTTATTGAAAACCTTGGAAATTATTTAGGATTGTATGTTTTAGTATTTTCACTAGTCATTCCTACTTGCTATATGTTTATAATTTCTGAATTGTGTATGAATTTATATTGAACCATGTTATTTTCTGTTATTAAGTTGTAGTTTAATTTCGAATCTTCATTGTTGGTCCAACATGTTTGTTTATCTAATGAGATAAATCCCTAGTGGATTTTCACCATTAGACATACATAATAGTGTAAGATCTCGAAAGATAAGTATTGTATATGCGACATCTAACTGTTCATCAATTGATGACACCTTAGACTAGTATTTTTACAATATGAAACAAGAAGATTACATAAATAAGATTACTTTGTCTTTCGCTAATCAAAGCATCGTTGGATTCTTATTTTAAACGAAATTATCCTAATTCCTCTTAGCTTATTCATTTCGAATTAGCTTTATAACATATCATTGGATGAATGGTCTATAAATCATTTCATGTCATTCTATATTTTCTCTTAAGAAATTAAATGACGCATATGATTATAATCCCGAAATTCTATTCCCAGTTGATATAAATCCTCAATCTTAGCAATCTCCTACTTGTATGGGCAAATCTGACTTAGAGTTTGTATTAGTAATGCTGGTCCAAGATAGAATTACTCATTATATTTGGTATAAATTTAAGTCTTTGACTTTAATTTTAGATTCCAAATAGAAATTTTCTTAAATTTCTAATTCCAGAATACAATACAGTTACACTTTCTCAAGTGTTTAATATCCATCTTTTATTAATGGATTAAAACTGTATGGAATGTGAGTTAGGTATTCTGTGACCAGGATCCACTTGAAGTATTCTAAGAACTCTTTGATGTAACTAAACCTATATCATCCAAAGACACTACCACATTTTTTTTAATCTATGGCATTTGTATCTTGTTCATAGTGGTTTTGACAAGATCAATCTCTGCAAAGAGTTAATATGCCTATATCCACTGAAAGTAGTTCATCTCATTCGCAGATGGATGTACATTCAGGGGTGGATATGAGTTTTTCGTTGTATTCTTAAAACGATAACTCTAGATTATACCTTATGCAAAGAAATTTGAAATGTTTGAAAAATTTCATCAATTTCTAGCAATGGTTAAACACCATTAAGGTATGTGGTTAAAGATCTTGCGAACTGATAGGGGTGGAGAAATAGTTAGTAGATATGCAGTTCAAAGATCATTACATTGATTTTTGAATTATATCCAAACTTACCTCCCCAGAAATTTCGATTTGCATATTGATGATTAGTTACTAGTCGTTGCCTAAGTCCTTCTATGGTAATACAATTTCAGAATGATGTAATGGTTGTATACTTAATGTAAATCATTACTAGATTCATGGATGACCTAATCAAAATCTTAAGAAAGGCTAGAACTGTTAACCATGGTTTGTTAGCTTTTCTAAGTGATTAGGGGTGGACCATCCCATTGTCAATAGATAAGAAAGTGTTTGTTCAAACAAATACTACTTTTCTAAGAAAATGACTAAGTCTGAAAAACAAGTAGCAAATAAAGGAGATATTTATTCTTGATTCCAAAAGTGTTCTATCATCTTATATAACATATGATGATCCCACTGCCTCTGTTGTCTTGTCACAACCGAAGAGATCAATACCATTTAGTTTTCTTCGACATAATTCACGGTACCTTGTCGTAGTGGGAGAGTTTCTAGGAACTCACCTTCTTATGACTTGGGAGACACAAGTGATTAAAATCCATTGTGAGTTTAAACAAGTAATGGATTGTCAAGATAAGAAACTAAGAAGAAAGCCAATAGAACTATGGTTTAATCCATTCACATGGAATGACCTAAAGTTTTCTATTACAAGGACATAAAAGGAAATTTTCGTTAATAAGTCTATTCTATGGACTTAACAAAACTTCCACGTTCCTAGTATTATAGGTTTGAGATTATCTAAACCTATGGCTTGTGGTATACCTGGTAATTACTTACTCTAATGCAAGCAACTTACTTTAGTAAGATGTCAAGCATTTTCTTTCTAATGGCAATCTATAGAAGCTTCACAACTTCTTAGGTAGAGATTTTATTTATCTAAGGAAAAGTCTTAACTATTCCACAAACAGATAAAGCCATGAAAGAATTTCTTACCTCACCAGTGAGAGGTCTTAGATATGCTTTTGTATGCCTTAGACCGGACACTGCTCGTTGAGTGGGAGTAATGAGTAGGTATCGATTAATCCAGAGAAGAACATTGGAAGACAATCAAGTAAATCTTAAGATAAAGAAGAGGAACTATATGTTAGTCTATAAGGGTGTGTTTAAAACTCTTAGACTACACCATATCAGATTTCGAAATTTGCCTATGTGCTAGTAAATATTTCTGATAAGATGGTGGTTACTCTGGGGGTGGAATAGTGATTTTGGAGAAGTGTAAAAACCTATCTGAAGTCTCTAGGTCTACCAGAGAGAGACTGAATGTTAAAGCTGCAGGAAAGGTACTTATTCAGTCTAAGGAAAGTTCTATACATCTTTGGCACCATTCCAAATTGCCTTAAACTACTAGTGTTAATTTCCTGATTAACCAAAAGTAGTTGCCAAAGATATAGAATCCAGTATCCCAAGAGAGTAAACATATAGAGAGGAATTTCACATTATCAATGATTTTGTGATTAAGGAAGAGTAATAGTGGAGAAAAGGTTGTGGTTAATTCAACCTTTCAGATCCTATTACGAGGAGTTTACTACTACTACACTTGATTTGCATATCAAGGTGTTGAGATTATTTGAAACGCACTTTTTGTTTTATATTAGTGCAAGTGGGAGTTTGTTGGGTTTTATGCCCTAAATAAAACTCATTTCAATATAATCCGATTTGTTTATTAATATAGATCAGAAATAACATTTAATGTTGCATGGTTCACATGATTTATTTCATGATTATATGTAAATAATGTATAAATTCATCCGAAACCCTTTTCACATACTTGATCCCGTTTTATTGTGCCGTCAACACATTGGAAAGTAAACATGACTATGTGAATAAAGTTTCCTAGATTTATCAGACACATGGTTTTACTGATATGATAATCTACAACAAGAGTTTACTTGTATTTGGAGAAATACTATGTTCTTTCCAACATTGGTTAAAGTAAAGCTCAGGTTGGATGCATGGAGTATGCATCGGAAGGGACCGATATTGAACTTTGACTTAGATTTAATTAAACTTACCGTAAAATCTATTCAAGTCAATATCGCCTAGTTGATCCTAGATCAAATGATCTTAATCCAGATATGATTAGGCTCAATCTTGAAAGGCTATTCGTGTTCTTTGATTTGTTAGTTAAGCCTACTTTTAGGTCAGGGTGATACGTACATTTTGGGAACACGGTAGTGCAATTGAGTGGGAGCGCTATCATAAACATGGAATCTATAGCTTCTATCTGGCGAATAGTAAGCAAAGGATGATCTCCTTCGAGCTTGACCAAACGAACATAAATGGTGGAGTACTCATTTCACATTAGCTGAAATATCATTTATACGGGGTCAAGTGTTTTAAGGAATAAATACATTGTAGGGTGTAACGGTAATTTAATCCCTTTACAGTGTAGATCATTCATATAGAGGATCATTGATCAAATTAGGATTATAACAATGGATAACTAATGATGTGTCTATATGGTGGAACATATAGAGCATTCTATATACTGAGAGTGCAATTCTAAGTTCTATGCGTGGATTCAACGAAGAATTAATAAGTTAGTGAATTTTAGTGTTAAATTCTTGATCTACTTATTGGAAGCTCGGTTATATAGACCCATGGTCCCCCCACTAGTTGAGATAATATTGCTTGTAAGACTCATGTAATTGGTTTTGATTAATCAATTATAATTCTCAAATTAGACTATGTCTATTTGTGAATTTTTCACTAAGTAAGGGCGAAATTGTAAAGAAAGAGTGTATAGGGGCATATTTGTTAATTATGATACTTTGTATGGTTCAATTAATAAATATGATAAATGACAATATTATTTAATAATTATTTATAGTTATTAAATAGTTAGAATTGGCATTTAAATGGTTGAATTAGGAAATTGGCATTTTTGAGAAAATCAGATACAAAAGGTGTTAAAATTGCAAAATTGCAAAAAGCAAGGCCCAATCCACTAAGTTTAGGGCCAGCCACTTTTGTAGGAAATTTAAACTGATTTTTTCATTATTTTAATGCCATATAATTCAAATCTAACCCTAGTAGGAATGCTATAAATAGATAGTGAAGGCTTCAGGAAAATTACACTTTTCTTCTGACTTTTTCTATTCAGAAAAACTGAGCCTTCTCTCTCCCTATCTTTAGCTGACCACTCTCTCTCTTCTTCCTTAGAATTTCGAAATCCTTAGTGATTTGAGTAGTGCCCACACACATCAAGTGATACCTCAATCATAGTGAGGAAGATCGTGAAGAAAGATCATCAGCAAAGGAGCTTCAGCATCAAAGATTCAGAGAAAGAGATCCAGGTTCAGATATTGATAATGCTCTGCTACAGAAAGGAATCAAGGGCTAGATATCTGAACGGAAGGAGTCATTATATTCCGCTGCACCCAATGTAAGGTTTCTTAAACTTTATATGTGTTTATTTCATCGTTTTAGAAAGTTCATATTTAGGATGTTAATAAACATACTTGTGAGTAGATCTAAGATCCTGGTAAAATAATTTCCAACAATCACCGCTCCTCGTCGTAGTGGGAGGGTTTCTACAAAATTGCCTCGTTATGGCTTGGATGGTGAAATTAATATGGTCGTTGGTGACGGTATTGATGACGACCCATTAACCTATAAACAGGCAATGGCAAGTCCGCAATGCAAGCGATGGTCAACCAGCATGGATTCAGAAATGGATTCCATGAAAAACAACAAATTCTGGGAATATGTAGATCCACCCGATGACTATCGTCCAATCAGCTGCAAATGGGTCTACAAGAAGAAAAGAGGTGCTGGAGGCGAAGTTGAAACTTTTAAAGTTAGACTGGTCGCCAAGGGTTATACCCAAAGAGAAGGTGTGGACTATGAGGAAAATTTTAGTCCTGTCGCCATGCTCAAATCCATCTGAATTCTTCTCTCCATCGCAGCCGCTTTCGATTATGAAATCTGGCAAATGGATGTCAAGACAGCCTTCCTTAATGGGTTTCTTGAAGAAACCATCTACATGAAGCAACCAGAAGGCTATGTTCTTCCAGGGCAAGAAAATAAAGTTTGCAAATTAAATAGGTGTATTTACGGACTTAAGCAAGCTTCTCGCTCGTGGAATAAAAGGTTTGATGAAATCATTAAAACCTACGGCTTTCATCAGAATGAAGATGAACCTCGTGTTTACCAACTCAAGGAAGAAAGTAACTCACATCAAGGAATGGCTAGAAACTCAATTCGATATGAAAGATTTGGGTGAGGCTGCCTATGTTCTCGGTATTCAGATTATCAGAAACTGGAAGAACAGATCCCTTGCTCTCTCTCAAACAACTTACATTGACAAAGTTTTAGAGAGATTCTCCATGACCAATAGCAATGGGGCAAATATGCCTTCTAGATATGGTATCCGTCTATCTAAGGAACAGTGTCCTACTGATCCTCAAGAGATAGAGGACATGGAAAAAGTTCCTTATGCTTGTGTAGTTGGAAGTCTAATGTATGCAATGTTATGCACTAGACCTGACATCTGCTATGCAGTTGGAATCGTGAGCAGGTATCAGTCAAATCTAGGACAGGAACATTGGAATGCTGTTAAGTATATTCTGAAATACTTGAAGAGTACAAGAGATTACGTGTTAGTCTACAAGGGTGTTGCTCTAAATCCCATAGGCTATACAGACTCAGATTTCCAGGCATGTCTTGAAGATTGGAAATCTACATCTGGGATGGTGTTTACTCTTGGGGGTGGAGCAGTGGTTTGGAGAAGTGCAAAACAAACCGCGATTTCAGATTCTACCATGGAGGCAGAATACATAGTTGCAGCTGAAGCTACTAAAGAGGTTGTCTGGCTTAGAAAGTTCTTCATCAGTCTTGGTGTAGTACCTGGAATGGAAAAGCCTCTAGTCCTGCTTTGTGATAACAACGGAGCAATAGCCAACAGTAAGGAACCTCGGAGCCACAAGAGAAGAAAACATATAGAAAGAAAATATCATATTATCGGAGAATATGTGGCAAGAGGGGATGTACTGGTGGAAAAAGTGGACACAAAAGACAACTTAGCTGATCCATTCACCAAAGTCTTGGCAGTGACTGCATTTGAAAAGCACCGTCAGAATTTAGGATTAATTGAAATGTACTGATCAGTTTTATATTAGTGCAAGTGGGAGTTTGTTGGGTTTTATGCCCTAAATAAAATTTTATTTCAATGTAATCCAGATTATTCAATATCAATAAAATAACAGAAGTATTTTTCATTCATTTGTGTATGTTTTGGTTCATCTTATCAATTGTTTGTGTATTTGATTTATAAATTAATTCAAACCCTTTTCACATACTTGATAATGTTTATTGTGTTGTCAACACAGTGGAAAGTAAACATGACTATGTGAATAAAGATTCCTAGATTTATCAGAACACTGGGTTTTACTGGTATGACAATCTACAACAGAGTTTACTTGCATTTGGAGAAATGCTATGTTCTTTCCAAAACATTGGTTAAAGTAAAGCTTGGGTTGGATGAATGGAGTATGCATTGGAATGGACCGATATTGAACTTTGAAATAGATTCATTAAACTTACCGTAATATCTATTCAATTCAATATCACTTAGTTGATCCTAGATCAAATGATATAAATCCTGATGTGATTAGGTTCAATCTCAAGAGTATTATTCGTGTTCTTTGATTTGTTAGTTAAGCCTACTTTTTGGTCAGGGTGATACGTACATTTTGGGAACACGGTAGTGCAATTGAGTGGGAGCGCTAACATAAATATGAATCTATAGCTTCTATCTGGCGAATAGAAAGTAAAGGATGATTTCCTTCGAGCTTAACCAAACGAAAATAAATGGTGGAGTACTCATTTCACTTAGCTAAAATATCATTTATACTGGGGTAAGTGTTTTAAGGATAAAATACATTGTAGGGTGTTACGGTAATTAAATCCCTTTATAGTGTAAATCATCCATATAGAGGATCATTGATAAAATTAGGATTATAACAATGGATAATTAATGACGTGTCTATATGGTGGAACATATAGAGAGTTCTATATAACTGAGAGTGACATTCTAAGTTATATGCGTGGATTCAACGAAGTATTAATAAGTCAGCAAATTTAAGTTGTAAATTCTTGATCTGCTTTTTGGAAGCTCGGATATATAGACCCAAGGTCCCAACACTAGTTGAGACAATTATATTTGAGAATTGATTTTAATTAATCAATTATAATTCTCAAGTTAGACTATGTCTATTTGAGAATTTATTACTTATTAAGGGCAAAACATTAAATAGAGAGTTTAAAGGGTATATTTATTAATTGGGAAACTTTGATTAGTTTTATTAATAAATAAAATAAATGACAATATATTATTTGATAATTAATTATAATTATTAAATAATTAGATTTGACATTTATGTGGTTGAATGAGAGAATTGGCAATTTTTGAGAAAATGGGAAACTAGAAATGATGAAATAGGAAAGTTGGAAAAGTGGAAGGCTTGTTTCCAGAATGCTATGGCCGGCCACCTTTGCTTCCATTTTCTCATTTACTTTTCATTTTTTAATGCCAAGTAATTCAACCATAACGCTATGTGGTCTTCTATAAATAGAAGGTAAAGGCTTCAGGTTTCACACACACTTTACAGCATTATTTTCTTTCACTAAAAAACACTCTTGAAGCCGCCACTCTCTCTCTCTCTTCCTTCTCTGTTTTTCGAAATCCCTCTAAGTGATAGATTAGTGCCCACACACATTAAGTAATACCTCAATCATAGCGAGGAAGGCTGTGTAGAATTCAAAGTCAACAAAGAAGGACATTCGGGCTCAGATCTTGATTATACTCTGCGACAGAAAGGAATCAAGGGTTAGAGATCTGAGTGGGAGGAGACATATTATTCCGCTACACCCAATGTAAGGTTTCTCATAATTTTATGTGTTTAATTTATTATCGTTTTAGAAGTTCATATTTAGGTTGTTAATTCAACATACTTGTGAGTAGATCTAAGATCCTGGTAAAATAATTCCAACAACTCCACCCCGAGAGTAATCACCATCTTATCAACAGACTTTCTTGCACAAAGGCAAGTCTCGAAATCTGATGTGGTGTAGTCTAAGGGTTTTGAACACACCCTTATTGACTAACATATAGATCCTCTTCTTAATCTTAAGATTTACATGATTGTCTTCCAATGTTCTTCTCCTGGATTAATCTGATACCTACTCATTACTCCCACTCAATAGCAAGTGTCTTGTCTAAGGCATACTAAAGCATATCTGAGGCCTCTCACTTTTGATTTAAGAAATTCTTTCATGACTTTATCTTTTCTGGAATAGTTGAGACTTTTCCTTAGATAAATAAAATCTATGTCCAGAAATTGTGAAGCTTCTATAGATTGCCATTGGAAAGAAAATGCTTCAGCATCTTATTAAAGTAAGTTGCTTGCATTAGAGTAAGTAATTACCAGGTATACCACAAGCAATAGGTTTAGATAAACTCAAACCTATAATACTAGAAACAGGAAGTAATATATTATTAACAAAAATTTCCTTTTATGTCCTTGTAATAGAAAACTTTAGGTTACTCCATGTGAATGGATTAAACCATAGTTCTCTTGGCTTTTCTTCTTAGTTTCTTATCTTGACAATCCATTACTTGTTTAAAATCACAATGGATTTTAATCACTTGTGTCTTCCAAGTCATAAGAAGGTGAGTTCCTTGAAACCCTCCCACTACGACAAGGTACCGTGAATTATGCCTAAGAAAACTACATGGTATTGACCTCTTTAGTTGGGTCAAGACAACAGAGGCAGTGGGATCATCTTGTAAAGAATAAGATGATAGAATATTTTTCGAATCAATTTCAGAATATCTTGTAAAAAATATTTCCTTTATTTGGTACTTTATTTTCGGACTTAGTCATTTTCTTAGAAAAGTAGTATTTGTTTAAACGAACACTTTCTTATCTAATGACTATGGGATGGTCCACCCCTAATCACTTAGAATAGCTAACAAACATGCAAACCATGGTTAACAGTTCTAGCTTTTCTTAAGATTTTGATTAGGTCATCCATGAATCTAGTAATAATTTATATTAAGTATACAACCATTGCATCATTCTGAAATTGTATTACCATAGAAGGATTTAGGCAACGACTAGTAACTAATCATCAATATGCAAATAGAATTTCTGGGGAGGTAAGTTTGGATATAATTAAAAAAATCAATTTAATGATCTTTAAACTGCATAACTACTAACTATTTCTCCACCCCTATCAGTTCGCAAGATCTTTAACCACTTACCTTAATGGTTTTTCACCATTGCTAGAAATTCATGAACTTTTTCAAACATTTCAAATTTCTTTTCCATAAGGTAAAATCTAGAGTGATCGTTTTAAGAATACAATGAAAAACTCATATCCACCCCTGAATGTATATCCATCGGTAAATGAGATGAACTTACTTTCAGTGGATATAGGCATATTAACTCTTTGCAGAGATATAAATGCCATAGATTAAAAAAATGTTGTTGTAGTCTTTTGATGGCTTAGGTTTAGTTACTTTAAAGAGTTCTTAGAATAGTGCAAGTGGATTCTGGTCACAGAATACTAAACTCATATTCCTTACTAACATACAGTTTGAATCCATTGATAGAAAATGGTTACAAAACACCTGTGAAAGTGTAACTGTATAATGAGTAATTCTTTCTTGGACAACCACTACTAATTTAACTCTAAGTTTGATTTGCCCATACAAGTAGGAGATTTCTAAGATTGAGGATTTATATCAATTCGGGATAGAATTTCGGGAATATAATCATATGCGTCATTTAATTTCTTAAGAGAAAATAAAATGACACTATATGATTTATAGACCATTCATCCAATGATATGTTATTGAGCTAATTCGAAATGAATAAGCTAAGAGGAATTAGGATAATTTTGTATTTAAATAAGAATTCAACGATGCTCCGATTAGCGAGAGTCAAAGTAATCTTATTTATACAATCTTCTTGTTTCATATTGTAAATACTAGTGTAAGGTGGCATCACTTGATGAACAGCTAGATGTTGCATTTACGATATTTATCTTTCGAGATCTAACACTATTATGTTTGTCTAATGTTGACAATCCATTAGGGATTTATCCTATTAGAACAACAAACAAAGTTTGACCAACAATGAAGATTCGAAATTAAACTACAATTTAATAACAGAAAATAACATGGTTCAATATAAATTCATACACAATTAAGAAATTATTAATCACATAGCAAGTAGGAATGACAAGTGAAAATACTAAAACATACAATCCTAAATAATTTCCAATGTCTTCAACAAACTGATATCAGTGTCCCGTTTAGGCGAGAGTCAGTGATACCATCCATTGAATAGAGTTGTCAGCTCATCTAAAATGATAAACATTCTAGCAACCTTTTATTCGATGAAGATTGGAATCCAGTGTTGTCCCGTTTAGGCGAGAGTCAAGGCTATTCTATCTTATGAGCTTCCACCATTGTTTCATACTCTTGTAAGTCTTATACAGTCGCTACCATTAGGGTGATCAATACTATATAATAAACTTACAAGAATACTTATCTTTCGAGATTAAATGGTGCTAACTTGCTAATGAACGTTCCTCTATTAGGGAGGATTACTCACTAAAGCAATAACTATGTAAAACCAACAATGGAGATCGAATATCCTCATAATAAAGCTCATTATTTAAAGTGTATTTTCTTCTAATATTTATTTTAATCAATTTATTTTAAATATATATTTATTTAATCAAAATTTCCAATTTAGAATGAAAAATTCTAAATATAAATTTTAATTTAATATTTATAAATTATACTTAGATGAATATGAAAATAACATGAATTATTTCCATCTTAGTAATAATTTCCAATAAATATTTAGAAAATTATTCAATTTAAGTTGTTTCAAAATTAATTTAAATTAATTTACAACTCAAAATTTAATTTTCTATAAATATATATTGCATTTTAAAAAAATGAAGTATATAAGAATACTACTTTTGAAAAATGCTTTAAAATAAAATAAAAATAAATTCTGGAAAAATTATTCTAATTTTATGTTGGCCCAAAATTAATTTACAACAAAAAATATAATTTTCCTATTTAATTAAATGTTAAAGAAAAATTTCAAATATTTAAGTATCATGATGAAAATCAACTTAAATATTAATTTTCTATTTAATTAAATACACTAGAAAAATACTTCAAGCAAACCAGATAATCTCTATCTAGATTTTCATTGACTAATTAGTTCATTTTCTAATTATAATATATTTTAGTTTACTTATTTTAAATTAATCATTAAATGAAAAAATCATTGATTTTAGTTGGTTCAAAATTAATTAAAATAATTAATTTACAACTTTAATCTATTTTTCAAGATAAATTCAAAATCATCTTGCATAATCAAATGCAATTTTGAAAATATTGATTAATAAAATAAATAAAATATATTTTGAAAATTATTCAAAATTTAAGTTATTCTAAAATAAGATTCCAAACTTAAAATAATTTTCAATTTTAATTAAATAACATGAAAAATAACAATATTTAAGTATGATGATGAAAATCAACTTAGATATTGAAATTTTCAATTTAATTAAATGTATTAAATTCAAGAAATAAATAATTAACTATAGAGGAAACTTAATTATTAATTCTAGTTTAATACTAGGAAAATATACTAAACTTGGATTGTACCAAAATTAATTATTAAACAATTAATTTTACAATCAATGATATTTTCCTATTTAATATTAGAAATAATAACTAGTATAGAAATAACCATCTAGAAAATATCTCAATTTAACTAAGTATCTTTTCAAGATTTGGAAAATATCTAATTTAAGTTGTTATAGAAAGAATCTATATTAACCAACTTAAAAAGTTTCCAAATGAAATTTAATTAAATATCAAAATTAAGTGGTAACTACTTAATTTAAGAATATTCTATTTTAAGTTTAAAATCAACTTAAAAAATCTCTTAAGAATATTCAATAACCAATTCCTAGAATTCCTCAACTTAATATTAAATTCAAAAGATATTAAAATTTAAGTTAATAAAGAAAATTAGTTAGAAATAACTAATTTATAACTTAAATAGGAATATTTAATGAAATAATTAGATTAAGTTTCAGAAAGAATCTAGTTAGTTAAAATTCTTTATTTAATTAAATACAAGAAAAATAAAAAAAGTTCATCTAAAAATTAATTCATTAAACTAAGTGTGTTTTTCTTAAATTAATTTAAAAAAAAATTGAAATTAATTATGTTGCTAATCAATTTTATTAGGTTAAACTAATTTAGTTAACCTAGCACAGTTATCCAAATCAGGCAAATGGGCCTTCACAGTTTGAATCCATTGATAGAAAATGGTTATAAAACACCTGTGAAAGTGTAACTGTATAATGAGTAATTCTTTCTTGGACAACCACTACTAATTTAACTCTAAGTTTGATTTGCCCATACAAGTAGGAGATTTCTAAGATTGAGGATTTATATCAATTCGGGATAGAATTTCGGGAATATAATCATATGCGTCATTTAATTTCTTAAGAGAAAATAAAATGACACTATATGATTTATAGACCATTCATCCAATGATATGTTATTGAGCTAATTCGAAATGAATAAGCTAAGAGGAATTAGGATAATTTTGTATTTAAATAAGAATTCAACGATGCTCCGATTAGCGAGAGTCAAAGTAATCTTATTTATACAATCTTCTTGTTTCATATTGTAAATACTAGTGTAAGGTGGCATCACTTGATGAACAGCTAGATGTTGCATTTACGATATTTATCTTTCGAGATCTAACACTATTATGTTTGTCTAATGTTGACAATCCATTAGGGATTTATCCTATTAGAACAACAAACAAAGTTTGACCAACAATGAAGATTCGAAATTAAACTACAATTTAATAACAGAAAATAACATGGTTCAATATAAATTCATACACAATTAAGAAATTATTAATCACATAGCAAGTAGGAATGACAAGTGAAAATACTAAAACATACAATCCTAAATAATTTCCAATGTCTTCAACAAACTGATATCAGTGTCCCGTTTAGGCGAGAGTCAGTGATACCATCCATTGAATAGAGTTGTCAGCTCATCTAAAATGATAAACATTCTAGCAACCTTTTATTCGATGAAGATTGGAATCCAGTGTTGTCCCGTTTAGGCGAGAGTCAAGGCTATTCTATCTTATGAGCTTCCACCATTGTTTCATACTCTTGTAAGTCTTATACAGTCGCTACCATTAGGGTGATCAATACTATATAATAAACTTACAAGAATACTTATCTTTCGAGATTAAATGGTGCTAACTTGCTAATGAACGTTCCTCTATTAGGGAGGATTACTCACTAAAGCAATAACTATGTAAAACCAACAATGGAGATCGAATATCCTCATAATAAAGCTCATTATTTAAAGTGTATTTTCTTCTAATATTTATTTTAATCAATTTATTTTAAATATATATTTATTTAATCAAAATTTCCAATTTAGAATGAAAAATTCTAAATATAAATTTTAATTTAATATTTATAAATTATACTTAGATGAATATGAAAATAACATGAATTATTTCCATCTTAGTAATAATTTCCAATAAATATTTAGAAAATTATTCAATTTAAGTTGTTTCAAAATTAATTTAAATTAATTTACAACTCAAAATTTAATTTTCTATAAATATATATTGCATTTTAAAAAAATGAAGTATATAAGAATACTACTTTTGAAAAATTCTTTAAAATAAAATAAAAATAAATTCTGGAAAAATTATTCTAATTTTATGTTGGCCCAAAATTAATTTACAACAAAAAATATAATTTTCCTATTTAATTAAATGTTAAAGAAAAATTTCAAATATTTAAGTATCATAATGAAAATCAACTTAAATATTAATTTTCTATTTAATTAAATACACTAGAAAAATACTTGAAGCAAACCAGATAATCTCTATCTAGATTTTCATTGACTAATTAGTTCATTTTCTAATTATAATATATTTTAGTTTACTTATTTTAAATTAATCATTAAATGAAAAAATCATTGATTTTAGTTGGTTCAAAATTAATTAAAATAATTAATTTACAACTTTAATCTATTTTTCAAGATAAATTCAAAATCATCTTGCATAATCAAATGCAATTTTGAAAATATTGATTAATAAAATAAATAAAATATATTTTGAAAATTATTCAAAATTTAAGTTATTCTAAAATAAGATTCCAAACTTAAAATAATTTTCAATTTTAATTAAATAACATGAAAAATAACAATATTTAAGTATGATGATGAAAATCAACTTAGATATTGAAATTTTCAATTTAATTAAATGTATTAAATTCAAGAAATAAATAATTAACTATAGAGGAAACTTAATTATTAATTCTAGTTTAATACTAGGAAAATATACTAAACTTAGATTGTACCAAAATTAATTATTAAACAATTAATTTTACAATCAATGATATTTTCCTATTTAATATTAGAAATAATAACTACTATAGAAATAACCATCTAGAAAATATCTCAATTTAACTAAGTATCTTTTCAAGATTTGGAAAATATCTAATTTAAGTTGTTATAGAAAGAATCTATATTAACCAACTTAAAAAGTTTCCAAATGAAATTTAATTAAATATCAAAATTAGGTGGTAACTACTTAATTTAAGAATATTCTATTTTAAGTTTAAAATCAACTTAAAAAATCTCTTAAGAATCTTCAATAACCAATTCCTAGAATTTCTCAACTTAATATTAAATTCAAAAGATATTAAAATTTAAGTTAATAAAGAAAATTAGTTAGAAATAACTAATTTATAACTTAAATAGGAATATTTAATGAAATAATTAGATTAAGTTTCAGAAAGAATCTAGTTAGTTAAAATTCTTTATTTAATTAAATACAAGAAAAATAAAAATAGTTCATCTACAAAATTAATTCATTAAACTAAGTGTGTTTTTCTTAAATTAATTTTAAAAAAAAATTGAAATTAATTATGTTGCTAATCAATTTTATTAGGTTAAACTAATTTAGTTAACCTAGCACAGTTATCCAAATCAGGCAAATGGGCCTTCACGGTTGGGGTAGTTCATGTGACGGGGAGCTGGGTTCAGTACGTCGTACCCACTTCTATTGGCCCCCAACTCTCACGCAAGGCCCAAAAGTGAGGAATTTAATCCTAAAATAAATAACTGTTATTAATTGAATAGGTCCAAAAACTAAATGGACCTAAATAAAATTTATCAGGGTGTGCCATTTTATTTAGCAACAACCTATATGCATCTATAATAAAATAAACATATAGGCTCACACAGGCACACAGATTTGGATGGATCCTATCATGTTACTAGGTCATACACAGATGAAAGAAGAATGTAAAATTTACCTGTTACAAATTATTTACTTGACCTATTGACAATTGAACGATGGGTTAAAATCAGATCATTAGATCTGTCAACAAGTTAACCATGACAATTTAGATCAAGCAATAATAGGTTTTAGAAAAAACTTACAAACAATCTAAAACACATACTCCTGCAACAAGTTAGATTGGATAGTTGGATGTAGATTTATATAATTTTAAATTAGTTAATAAAAAGAATTCGAAAAAAAATTTAAATAAAAAAAATAATTTTCGATTTTAAAAAAAAAAAATTAAAATTAAACCTACAATTTTGAAAAATTAGGTTTCAACTAACCTAAATATCATTTCAAAAAAATTTGCTAACCACCTTTTAAATTTCATGTTATTTTATAAATTAAATATTCAATAAAATAAAATGATAAATACATACCCTTTTCTAATTTTATAATTTAATTTAAGTAAAAATAACAAAATTTAAAAGTTAGCAAAAATATCTTATTTCTATTTAAGATACCATGATTATAGTAATCTTATTTTAAATCTAAATAAGGTCAAATTACTTAAAATAGAATATTTTATAAAAGGAATTTAATATCTTACCTTAGATTTAAAAATAAGATAAAATAATCAAATTTTAAAAAATAAGAAAAGAAGTAAGCAAAAATAGATTTTTACCTATTTTCAAATTCAAATTACACTAATATCTAAAATTAATTTTAAAAAATCAAATTTATTTATTTCTAATAATTAGATTTAAAATGTGAAAAGTAAAAATCAAAATACAAAACTACACAAAAAATCAGAAATTAATTCTATGAAATAGCATGAAAAATCAAAGAAAAACGAAAAAAAATTGTGAGCTGTATGTTTGCACACCATCCATGTGCACATTCTTGGGCGCAAGGGGCTGCTTGGGCGCACAAAGGGTGCTGCCAGCAGCCAACCACGCGCACAAAGGGTGCTGCCAGCAGCCAACCACGCGCACAAGGGTGTGTCACCACTACTGATTTTTTCAAAACTTCAAAAAATCATAACTAATTCAAATAAAATCGAAATTGAGTTCTATAAAAAAGTGATTTGCTTAATTTTTTCCAAACCATTCAATAAAAATAATTCCAAAAACGAAAATTCAATTATGTTTCATAAAATTTCACAAGCATCAATCAATCATCATATAACACACAGATCAACATGAAACCATCCAAATCAACACATATCATCGTTTTAATTCATATTTCATGAAAGTAAATCATTACCATGGCTCTGGTGCCAGTTGTTGGAAATATTTTACTAGGATCTAGATTTACTACCAAGTATGTTTCATTAACATCCTAATATGAATTCTAAAACAATGAAATAAACACATATAAAGTTTAGTAAACCTTACATTGGGTGCAGCGGAATATAATGACTCGTTTCGTTCAGATCTCTAGCCCTTGATTCCTTTCTGTAGCAGAGCATAATCAAGATTTGAACCTGGATCTCTTTCTCTCCTTCCTTTGATGCTGATTCTCCTTCTTGTTGTTTAGATTCTCCTACAGTCTTACACACTATGATTGAGATACCACTTGATGTGTGTGGGCACTACTCTATCACTCAAGGAATTTCGAAATTTGAAGAGAAGAAAAGAGAGAGGAAAGTGCTTATGCCTTTCTCTGAAAGAAACAATGTGCAAGTCATGAGTTTCCTGAAACCAATACTTTCTATTTATAGAATGCCATCTAGGTTTAGGTTAGAATTGTATGGCATTAAAATAATAAAAAAACTAAAATGGAAAAAGCTTGCATAGTGGTCGGCCCATATAAGGAAATTGGGTCTCACTTTGCAACTTTCCCATTTTGTTATTTTTCATTCCCATTTTCTCAAAAATGCCAATTTTCCAAATTAACCATTTAAATACCAATTCTAATTATTTAATAACTTAAAAATAATTATTAAATAATATTGTCATTTAATATATTTATTAATTAGACATATAAAGTCTCTTAATTAATAAATAAACCTAGAATATCTTTTCTTTACAATTTCGCCCTTGCTTAGTGAAAATTCATAAAGTAGACATAGTCTAACTTTAGAATTATAATTGATTAATTAAAATCAATTAACTGATTCTTACAAGCAATATGGTCTCAACTAGTATGGGGACCATGGGTCTATATAAACCGAGCTTCCAATAAGTCGAACCGAATTTACCAAGTAAATTCCCTAACTTATTAATTCCTTATTGAATACACACTTAGAACTTGGAATTGCACTCTCAGTCATATAGAACGCTCTATATGTTCCACGATAGATACGCTATTAGTTATCCATTGTTATAATCCTAATTTTATCAATGACCCTCTAATAGATGATCTACACCTTCAATGTATTTTATCCTTAAAACACTTAACTCCGTATAAATGATATTTCAGCGAAGTGAAATGAGATCTCCACCATTTATCTCTGTTTAGCCAAGCTCGAAGGATATTATCGTTTCACTTATAAATTCCTATAGAAGTTATAGAGTCCATATTTATGTTAGTGCTCCCACTCAATTATACTATCATGTTCCCAAAATGTATGTATCACCCTGACCCAAAAGTAGGCTTAACTGACAAATCAATGAACATGTATAATACTCTTGAGATTAACCTAATCATATCAGGATTAAGATCATTTGATCTAGGATCAACAGGTGATATTGAATTGAATAGATATTACGGTAAATTTTAATATATCTAATCAAAGTTCAATATCGGTCCCTTCCGATGTATACTCCATACATCCGATACTGGTAAATTTTGCCAATGCCCTGGAAAGGACATAACACTTACCCAAGGTGTAAGAATACCTATTGCTGATTATCATGTCAGTCTAAATCCAGTGAACTGACAAATCAGGGAATAAACTTTCGAACATATAATTAAGATTATATTCCACTGTGCTGACAACACGACAATCATTAACAAATTCATATGTTCTGGACTTAAATAGAATTCATACATTATATATATAATCATGAAATAAATCATGTGAACCATGCAACATAAAATGTTATTTCTGATCTTTATTATTAGATAAATCTTATTATATTGAAATGGGTTTTATTTAGGGCACAAAACCTAACACAATCACCATGTATAGTCAATGCAAGCAAATAATAAAATTGACACAGCGATTTATAGAGGTTCGACCCCCTTGACTAGCGGGTAATGACCTACTCCCCTTTTACTTGTATTGATTTGAGAGATAATACCATACAGATCACAAGCTTTTACCTTGTGATTTCTAGTATGGCTCTCTATGAATGTTACAATAGTGAGAACAATGTAAGGCAGATCTCAAATGAATGAGATGAGAAACAGACTTATTGTCTTGTTTATGCATGTGGCGTGCGAGAGAGAAAAAGGTAGGGTTGCATGATGAGAGCTTAGAACATAGGTTATTGATCTGGCCTAATGCCCTTTATATAGGTTAGAGCTTACAAAAGATCTTATTCAAAATAGATTAATATCCCTTAAAATAGAGAGATATTACCATTTTCTCACATATTTAAATATACAAAAAGTAACCAATTAATTGCTCCCAAAGAATAGGTACATATTTAGAGTTGAACCCCTATTTTTGTGAGTTGTTGGAGTGGCTTTGCAGTTGATGTTGGATATATTTTACCAGGATCTAAATTTACTAACAAGTATAATTCATTAACATCCTAATATAAATTCTAAAACAATGAAATAAACACATATAAAGTTTAAGAAACCTTACATTGGGTGCAGCGGAATATAATGACTCCTTCCGTTCAGATATCTAGCCCTTGATTCCTTTCTGTAGCAGAGCATTATCAATATCTGAACCTGGATCTCTTTCTCTCCTTCCTTTGATGCTGAATCTCCTTCTTGTTGGATGGTTTTCCACAGTCTTACACACTATGATTGAGATACCACTTGATGTGTGTGTGCACTCACTCATTCACTCAAAGATTTCAAAAATTTAGAGAAGAAAAGAGAGAGAAGGTGGCGGCTAGAAGTTTTTCTCTGAAGGAATGAGATGTATCATCTTTTCCTGAAGCCATCACTACCTATTTATAGGTAACCACCTAGATTTAAGTTAGAATTATTTGGCATTAAAATAATGAAAAAATAAATGATAAAACCCTATAAGTGTGGCCGGCCATGGGCCTTGGAGAATGGGCGTCACTTATGCAATTTTGCTGTTTTATCATTTCTGCATCTCCTTTTCTCAAAAACGCCAATTTTCAAATCCAACCATTTAAATGCCAATTCTAATTATTTAATAACTAAAAATTAATTATTAAATAATATTATCATTTAATATATTTATTAATTAGACATATAAAGCCTCTTAATTAATAAATAAACCTAGAATCTCTTTTCTTTACAATTTCGCCCTTGCTTAGTGAAAATTTACAAAGTAGGCATAGTCTAACTTTAGAATTATAATTGATTAATCAAAATCAATTAACTGAGTCTTACAAGCAGTATGGTCTCAACTAGTATGGGGACCATGGGTCTATATATCCGAGCTTCCAATAAGTAGATCAAGAATTTATATCTTAAATTCACTGACATATTAATTCTTCATTGAATCCATGCATAGAACTTAGAATTGCACTCTCAGTATAAAGAACGCTCTATATGTTCCACGATATAGACACATCATTAGTTATCCATTGTTATAACCCTAATGTGATCAATGATCCTCTATATAGATGATTTACACTGTAAAGGGATTAAATTACCGTAACACCCTACAATGTATTTTATCCTTAAAACACTTAACCCTGTATAAATGATATTTCAGCAAAGTAAAATGAGATCTCCACCATTTATTTTCGTTTGGGTAAGCTCGAAGGAAATCATCCTTTACTTTCTATTCGCCAGATAGAAGCTATAGATCCATATTTATGTTATCGCTCCCACTCAATTGCACTACCGTGTTCCCAAAATGTACGTATCACCCTGACCCAAAAGTAGGCTTAACTAACAAATCAAAGAACACGAATAACACTCTTGAGATTGAACCTAATCATATCAGGATTAAGATCATTTGATCTAGGATCAACAGGTGATATTGAATTGAATAGATATTACGGTAAATTCTAATATATCTAATCAAAGTTCAATATCGGTCCCTTCCGATCACTACTACAAAATCTACTATTCACGTCGGTCAACGCGACTGTTCATCGCGTTGACCGACGTGAATAGTACTATATTCAATATATTCGTCATTTTTAAAATGTCACAAAAAATAAACAAATTGCGTCGGTTCTATGTCTGTCACTAATTACCCAACCGACGGTAAAAGTCAAGAAATTAAAAAAATTCATTCATTATTAGCGTCGTTTTAAAAGGCTCACTTAAGCTTTATGTGGCGTTTTAAAACCGACGGTAAAAATATTGTGAGTGTGAGAAAACGACGCAAATTCTCCTATTGTTCACTTACCCCCAAACAGTTGAATGATACTTTCATTTTCGAGCTCTCTTTTCCCTCTCTTTCTCTGAACAGTTCTCTTTCCCTCTCTTTCTCTCTTGCGATTTTGAAGAACTGAAGGTCTCTCTCTTTCCCCTCTCTTTCTCTCTTGCGATTTTCCCACCTCCGTAAGTCTCTCTCTTTCCCTCTCTTTTTCTCTTGCGTTCTCTCTCTCTCAGTCTCTCTGTGTAGGTTAGGGGTGTTTGAGAGGTTGATTTCAGGTTTGTAGGGAGTGAGCAAAGACAGAGAGAAATAGGGACAAGAAACCAGAAATTGCTTTTTCTATGATTTATTGTTGAATTTTTCATTTTTTGTTTTTGGAAAAAGAAACCAGAAAAAGAAATTGCTTTTCTGTTCTGACGCCAGGAACGAATGGGTTCCGAAAAATATTGTGTTTGCTATAAGTAATTATAACATGCCAATCATCTGAAATGATTTTTCTAATTCTTTAGCTTTTATATGCATATATATAGTCTAGTGCAAATAGCTATGAGGAGGCGATATCCATCTCATATGATTTTTATCTCTTAGATATATATTTTTGTTCTGAATTTTTGTTATCTCTTAGAAATTGACAAAAGGCATGGGCATATTCTTAATAATTTTATTATAGGAAAAAAAATATATCTAGCTAACTATTTAATAATATTAGCTATATATCTTCGTGTGTGTGGTGTGGTGTGGGCATATGTAATATTGTAGATGCATGTTACTTGGTAGCTAATTCATCATGTGCTTATAATCTCCCCAAAAAAGTATTCTAATGCTGACTCATATATATGTGTGCGCTAAATGAAATGGAATTGTAGGGATTGAATATATTGAAAAATCATTTCAGGTGAAGGAGGCACTACTATGGATTCTCTTTGTTAATTTATGAGTTGCTTTATACCAAATTGTAATTTCTTTTCCCTTTTTCAGGGAACATTTGGTTTGGGACAGGAGATTGTAAGAGCTAAGAAAGGTATTCCTTTTTAATTTTTTTATTATTGTGGGTGTTGATGATGTTTTGTCGTGTATTAATGGATTTGTTTAATAGACCATTTCTATTCTTTGTTGATGTGTTCTGGTCCATGAATTTTGTATATACTGCTGCTGTGTGTAAAGAATTTTTTACATAATTTTTTATTCAGTTTGTGCACTTATATAATTTATCCACTTTTGTATGGATCAACTTCTAGCTAAAACTTTTATTAGTGTTTTGCTATATATTGTTTGCATTTTGTGCATTCTTAAGCCTATTTAGTAGGGAATGTTGGTAGTTGAGGGAATAAGAAAAGGGTACAATTGCTTTATTATGCTATTGATGTGGCTCATAATCAACTTAATTGGGTGATAATATGATGAGCACTTCCAACAGGTTTTTAATCAAGTTATCAGCTCATTGATTGTTAAAAACTCAGTAGATTGTGTAGATCAATTTTTAAACTTTTCAAGTCATTTTAGATTGGAACTAATATTAAACATGAGAGTCATTATATGTATAAATTGAAGAGGAAAAGGAGTTGGCGGTCGTTCTTTCTGAGATATTGAGATTCAAGTATTTTACAATTTGGTTTGTTTTGCTATGTTGGAATTTTTAAGTGAAGTATTTCAGATGTTGAAATGTCTACTGTTTCCAGATTTAATGACCAAAATAAAATACTTTCACTAATTATAAACTCAATGAGCATATCATAATTCACTTCAGAATGCTCATTAATGCCTTGGTTTTTTTGATTGTCCATTCCTTTGGTTTTTCTCCTTAGATTAGTAGTCTTCACTCTGCTCAAGTTCTCTAGCCATGAAACTAAACAGAAGCTTAAGCTTGAATGAAAAATGTAACGTTGTATTGTTGCTCATTAATGACTCTAATTCGTATTTTGTTTTTGCAATATAATCTAAGTGAATAGCAAACACAGCTGATTGAGTGGTTGAGACAAAAGTGAATAAGAAAAACAAATGGCCTACCAAACAAATTATTTGCTGAGAATAAGCCAAAGAATATTACTTTTATTTGCTCTATCTTTTCCTCACAAATTCACACTGTATATTTATTTTCTTTTTGTAATATCATTATTCAATTACTATCGATTATTAATTTAGTATATTCAGAGGCAAATAATATTGATAATTAGGTGAATACATGAACCTTGGTGAATAAAATTTTTAATCAGAATATCTTAGCTGGCATCAAATTGCTGCACTAAGCTTGTGGTTGTGTATAAATGCTTTAACATCAGTTTATGTGGCATTATATGTGATGACTTTCCACCATTATGCATACCATACAAGATACATCTCTATCACCTTCTCAGTCAAGCTAACTCCAAATACAGCTTAGAGAGATGACATTGATAGCAACTGGTCTTGACTTGCCATACTAGCTTTATTCTCACATGTTATTGTGCTTTTGTGGTTTTAAGGAACTCTTGGATTAAGTTTGTTCTTTTTAGTAATGATATAGATCCTGTTAAAAAGAATGATCTTTCTTAGTATTGTGAAATGTGATCTTGACTGTTGTTTGTTATTATCTTTTGCTTTTGATTTGTTTTGGCTCATTTATGGGTTCACTTTCTGTTACTAATTAATTACTATTCCATGAACAGAAAAACAGCAGGAAAGAAAGTAAATTGAAAAAGAAAAAAAAAATGTTTGGTTTTTGTGTATGAATTCTTATTCTGTTTAGACACTTTGGTAAATCTTTCCATTTTATTAAAGGATTACTTTTTTATATTTTAGTTTATTGATTTATTCTAGTGTGCAAGCATTTACAGATTCAACAGAAATTAGTATAAATGTAAACAAAAGCACAATTATTTACAACTTGGGTATTTGTAACCAGCCTTCTGGCTTTGATCAAGTACAAAACTTTCTTCTTTCATTGAAGATCTGTGTTGTGTTCTAGTGTCTATCAGCCAACCCATTAATCTAACCTATGTGCTATTTATTTAGTCTGGCTTCAGAACTTGTAGTTAAATATAAACTTTGTAGTGTAGTCTTCACAGCTGAAGTATGGCATACTTAAAAGAAGTCTTTATTTGTGAAGCCTTTGATTGATTAAATACAAGGTTACCACTTTTTGTTATCATACATACGATATAAGTTTTATAATTATTGATATTGACACTAGTTGGTTGAATTAAGAGTACTTTTATTCACAATGCAGCTTTTCAATTTTGGTAGTATCTTTCGCAGAAATTGCTTGAACGCTAGCTTGGAATTGGTAAGCTACTCAAACTTTATTTTTTTATATTTTATAAATCCTAGAAGAGTTTGAATATCCTAGATATTCATTCATAGTGAAGTAAGTTCTGGAATTGCATGACTGCGGTCCGATGGGTGGTAATATTTGTACTGTTAATTATAGTTTTGTTTGTTTGTATTATTGTGGATGTTTTAATAGATTAATTGCATGTTTAAAATTTTCGGGAACGTCCGAATTATAGATGTTATGCTGCCGAAATTTCAGTAGGATTAATATCACTACAAGAAAAAACATTTTTCATAAGACCAAAATAGTAAGATGTTTATAAATAAATAGATAATAAATAGAATATATGATTGGATATATAATTAATGTTAATAATTGAGTATAAAAAAGATATACATAATCAAAATTTATATATATTATACAATCTAAGTACATAGTTATTTTTAAGAAGATTGTATTGCTTCAAGCTTTTAAAACTTTTTCTAACCAAAACATCACTTTTAAAAAAGCTCGAAAATGTAATCTATATAAAATTAGTCAAACCATTCTATATCTATTATCTGCATCTTTTTGACAAAATCATTGTATTAATTAGGTTAAGTTGAAATAGAATTATTTTATTGTATTAATTAGGTTAATTAAATTGTTTTTTTGTTGTTTTGTTAGAAGTTTCGAAATGTATAGAGATTGGATGAGTGCGAATAGGTTAACAGTAAAATATAGGGAAGGTGTTGATTTCTTTTTGGACTTTTCTGCAAAGAATGCGGATAATCCTGATTTGGTTCATTGCCCATGTCTCAAATGTGGTAACATGGAGCGTATGGAAATTGACCAAATAAGAGAACATTTGTTTAAGAACGGTATAAACATGAGTTATAAGGTTTGGTATCACCACGGAGAAAAAATTAGAAGATCGGGCGAGGGACCCTCTAGAAGGGATAAGATTGTTAATAATGTGGAGTATGAAGAGGATCACAAACTAATGGATCGATTAGTGAGTTGACTGAATTAACATGTTTTGTTCTGTAGTGATCACTGGTTGACAAGTATGATTCATGCCAATACTCAAAGTGTTGCATATCTTGACTCGACGAATGACTTTATCCAAACTGATATTATGAAATGTATCCAAAAGTAAGTTATAATTTTTTAAATTTAGATTATGTTACAAATCAATTCATTAATTAATTTCTTTTTTGTTTAGTGCTGTGGACATGTACAGGATCGAAAAAAATATACGAAACAAGGGTCCAGTAAAAATCAACCAATACACGTGTCGACAGCAGCCGGATGGAGTACAATGTGGTTATTATGTTATGAAGATTATCCAGAGTTTCATGACGGTTGTTAATCCTGCAAGTTTTTTGAAAAATCATGTAAACATGAATAACTACTATTCTCTATTTAGTTTGTATTTTAATTATATATACTTTTAGTATAATGATTAATGTTTTTTTATCTTTTATTTTACAGTTCAAGTTAGACGCTCCCTATAGTAACGAGGAGATCAATGTCGTACGGGATGAGTTGGCCGAATTTGTGAAGCCTTTGATTATAGATTAAGTACTTAAGGTTACTACACTTTTGATATAATACATAAGTAACGAGTTTTATGATTATTGCTATCTTTTGCATATATTATTAGTTTATATTTAGTTTACGATATACATGGAATTTAAGTTTTAGAATCGATTTTATTAACAATTTTGGTATTGTGTGTTAGTTAATAGAATCGATTACTAATTTAATATAAGTTTTAAAAATGTTATTTTAATGTTTTTTGTATTATGCATTTACTATTATATAGAGTTATTCTAAAATTTGATAATGCAGGTGGGGAAAATTGCATGAAAAATTTGCAATTTTCCCTTACTTATATTTGTGCTTCATTTTATAAGTGACGCAATAGGTAAAAAAAAAAGTATTTTCGTAATAGATATGAAATTTTTAAACCGACAGAATAAGTTTTTTGTGACAGTTTTAAAATGCCATGAAACATTTAGCGTCATTTTTCAACCGACGCTGAAAATAAAATAGAAAAGAAATTATTTAGCGTCGGTTTATAAATGTCGAAAATTGTTTTTTGCGACGTTTTAAAAATGACGCTAATAAAAACTATTTGCGACTACGGTATATACGTCGGTTTTATAAACCGACGTAAATTCTTTAAGTGTCACTTAAAAACAGACGTGAATAGTGAATTTTGTAGTAGTGGATGTATACTCCATACATCCAATGCTGGTAAACTTTGCCAATGTCCTAGAAAGGACATAACACTTATCCAAGGTGTAAGAATACCTATCGCTGATTATACCATGTCAGTCTAAATCCAGTGTTCTGACAAATCAGGGAATAAACTTTCGAACATATAATTAAGATTATATTCCACTCTGCTGACAACACTATAATCATTAACAAATTGATATGTTCTGGACTTAAATAGAATTTCCTACATTATATACATATAATCATAAAATAAATCATGTGAACCATGCAACATTAAATGTTATTTCTGATCTATATTAATAAGTAAATCTGATTATATTGAAATGAGTTTTATTTAGGGCATAAAACCCAACAGTTGAAAATAATCATGGGTCGTCAAAGGTTAAGGTTGCAGAAACACTAGTCGTTTGGGCTATCATTAAAGAGGCTAGCCGACATATCCTTTGTCTAGGGCTGGCCGACACATACTCTTCCTTGGCCGGCCAGGGGAGGTCTGACTAGACCCTCCTGGTTGTCCATTTTATTGTATCTTCGTTCTGCTTGAGTATTCGGACCCTTTGTCAATTCATAAGTTGTGCATGTCGACTTGGTTCATCTATTGACAAGTTGTATTCCACGTGGCATAAATCTTGTCTATGTGAATATGTCACGTCATGTGGAAAAAAATTAGGATAACAATAAATTTTATTCAACTAGACCAACTCAGCCTCAACAATATCAACAATATTAAACGGGAGATTACACTTTGAAAAAATACGATCAACATATAAACAAGTTACTCTAGGCATAAGATGAGCAACCCGATTAGCAAATCTTTAATAAAACGTAAAGAAACATTACTAAAAGAAGATAAAAGTTGTTCATAATCCTCAATGACACCACCAAAAGTAGATGACAAAATATTAAAATTTCTAAGAGCTTCTAACAATACTAGACAATCAAATTCAATAATACCAAACAATTATATTAGCTACATTTAATATAACACATATATATTAGGTTGATCTTACATTTATTTAGATATTAGTTTTAATATAAGCTATGAATAATAATAATAATAATAATAATAATAATAATAATAATAATAATAATAATAATAATAATAATAATAATAATAAGGAATATCTGAGGCACCATATACTTTTAGTTTTATACACTTACACTTTTTTTTACAGATTAAATACTTTATGTTACAATTTTGTGCTTCTATCACTACTAGTTTGTTAAATATAACAAAATTTGATTTATATTCCACGTGTTACACTCTTATTGGTCCAAACTCATAAATTTATTTAAAAATTATTTATTTATTTTTTAAAAATATAAATTTAATTAAAGTTAAACTTAATGAAAAAAGTGGGACTAAAAAAATATGAAATCTATTTTTTTAAGTGTATAATAATTGAAACATAGAGGGATTTAGCCGTAAATTTCTCTTTACACTATTATCGCATGTTATGTTTTTTTCCTCTCTGAATAATTAAAATTTATTAATTATAAGAAACCCAAATCTCTAAATTCTTAAAAAGAAAAAAAAATGACTAAAACTACTTTAAATGTTTTATTATATTTGAGCAAAGAAAATATCTTATAAACTAATAAACGTAGTCACGTTTTGCACAATATTGTAATAGAGTAAATATAAATTTTAATTATGTGTTTTAAAAAGAAGTTAGTGGATGTTCTTTCTATTTAACTAAATTACAATTTACATATTATATTATACAAAATAAAATATAATGACATGCTGATTCTAATTATAATAAAATATTTTTACCTTAATTTTTTTTAAAAAAATTCTTCTTAACTTCAATAATGATTGTGACTCAATTTTTAATCTATCTTAACTGTCATTATTTTTACCAATATGCACATAATATTATTACGTTCCACATTGCAAAAGATAGGTCGAAATTATCTCCCTAATTTTTCTTAAAAAATTATCATTTAAATAAATAAAGTAAAAAATCAATAACTTTTGTGATACGAGTTCTAAAATAATATTTATTATTTGTAAAAATAGAAAAAATATATTTATTCTTTGGTTAATTATAATTTTGTAATATACTTTGGGGATGAAATTATACATTCTGTACAATTAGTGTCGATACAAATAAATTATATTTGTAAGAGAGAAGGCGGAAACTGTTTAGGTAGTACCCTTTGTTATTATTATTTAGAATGTAAAGTCATTTTTTGGGAAGTTAGTTGACAAAATATTTTTTCATTTATGGTAAGATTGTTTTGCATACATACCCGAATTCTTACCTTGTGTTCTCGGTTTTAGTTGCTCTTTTCTTTCTTAAGAAAGTTGCACTTTTCAGCTGGACTTTGCTTTGTTTGGAAACTTCTTGTAAGATAAGCAATTCTCTTATGGAAAGTTGTCTTTTTAAGGAAACTTTGATTATTGCCTTTTCCTTATTGATTTCGATTGTATCTTGATACAATTAGAATATTTAATCTGTTTTTGGCAGGAATCAAGCATTAACAGATGATCAGACCCGATTATAGCAAGTTTCCCTTTTCTGGTCTGATCTGCTGCGTCAGCATCCGAATCTGATGCTGCAGATCGTATTTTCTTAGGAAAGTTTTTGTACAGCTGTAGATTCGATCTTGTGACTGTCTCTAAGGTTTCTATGTTCTATAAATAGAACCTAGAGAGCAGCCATTCAGATTAGCTCTTCCATTATTCCTTTTTTGCACATATCTTATTTGAGAGAAGAAAGTTTCTTTGTTTTGTGAGAGCCTAGTTGTTCATCTAGGTTCTAGTAATTTATTTCAGTTCTTACTCTGTTCTAGAGTTTGTGAAGAACGACTTGATTGAACAAGAGATTGGTCTTCGCGAGAAGACTTGATAAAGCCTTACTTCGGGAAGAAGTAAGCACTTTGGTCTTCGGGAGAAGACATGTTGAAGCCTTACTTCGGGAGGAAGTAAGCACTCACACTTCAAAGACGAAGGGAGTTCGGGCTTGAAGGTGTTTCAGAAGTCAAATTCATAAAGTGGATTACAAAGGATTGCGGCAATACTTTAGAGGGAGTCTAAACTTGTTTAAGTCAATTGTCTTTGTAATTTTGATACTTTATTAATTGATTTCATTTTCTGGGCGTGGCCCCGTGGACTAGGAGTGTTCGGGAGAACACTGATACCACGTATAAATCTCTTGTGTCAAGTTATTTATTTTTCTGCAAATATTTTTATATTCTGCCTGTTCTGTTTTGTCACTGCAAAATTGGTTTCTGCAGTAACAGAATTACTTTCTGCTTCTGCAGACGCATACAGTTTTATATTTTTGTATATATAATTGACATTTGCAAAAACACGATTTTTCAATTGGTATCAGAGCGGGACACTAAACTCTTAGTGTGGTCCTATAACATTTTTGTGTTAAAATGTCATTTTTTGTACAAGGAAGTTCGATTTCTAGACCACCGTTGCTTAATGATTCTAACTATCCTTATCGAAAAGTTAGAATGAGGGCCTTCATCAAATCTCAAGATGAGAGAGCTTGGAGGATGGTTCTATCAGGTTGGTCTCTTCCAGTTGAGATAGATTCCTCAGGTAATACTACTATAAAATCTGAACTGGAATGGTCTATTGAAGATGATAAACTTTCTACGTACAATAGCAAAGCTTTGCATGCTATATTTAATGGTGTAGGTGAAGGTTATATTAAACTCATATCATCTTGTGTTTCTGCAAAGGAAGCTTGGAAGATCCTTCAAACTCAGTTTGAGGGAACTTCTGATGTTAAGCGCTCTAGATTTATTATATGCTCCAAACTAATTTTGATGAACTTAGGATGTTAGATAATGAAACCTTAACTGAATTCTATTAAAAATTATATGATATTACTAATGAATATTTTGCTCTTGGTGAAAAACTTGATGATTCTGTTCTTGTGAGAAAAATTGTTAGAGTTCTCCCAGAGAGGTTCGATACTAAGGTTTTGGCAATGGAGGAAGCTAAAGACTTTAGCACGATGAACGTAGAAGAATTAATGGGTTCCTTTCCTACTTTTGAATTAAATCAACAAATTAAACAAAAGGACAAACCCAAATCCATTGCTGATAAAGGTAAAAGTATCACTTTAAAAGTTACTGAGAATGAAAATTTTGATAGTGAATGTGATGATGAAATTGCTTTGTTAACAAAGAATTTTCAGAAATATATAAAAAAGATGGGAAATAAAAAGAATATCTCGAAATTTTCAAAGGGTAATACTCATATTAAACCATTTGTTTCTAACAAAAAAGGAATTCAGTGCAGGGAATGTGAAGGTTTCGGGCATATTCAATCTGAGTGTGCAAACACTTTGAAAAAGAATAAGAAAAGTTTCAATGTCACTTGGAGTGATAATGAGACCAAGAGTGATGAAGATAATTCTGAGAATGTTGCCCCAACTTCTGTTATGACTAATGTGTTGTGTGATTCGCAGGTGAAAGCTAGATTGGTATGTTTGAATAATACCACTAAACAAGAAGAATCAGATTATGATGATTCTGAGATATGTGAAGAGTCTCTTGCTGAATCATACAAAGTCATGTATGAAAAATGGATTCAGGTTACTACTGAAAATAGAGAGTTGATTAAATTGAATAAAAAACTGTCTCATCAAATTGAAATGTGTGAATTAAATATAAAAGATTATGAGACAGATTTTTGTGTTAAAGATGAAAAAATCACTCTCTTAAAGAAGGAACTTGAAAATTTTAAGAAAAATGTTCAAATGCTTAACCCTGGATCTTCTATTTTTGAAAAAGCTCAGTATCTAGGTCAAAGACGTTTTGCTGGCATTGGATCAAATGGTATGAAAAGTTCTGGAATCATGAAGTTTGTAAAATCAAGTGTTCCAACGAATCTTCTTGATGCTACAAATGTGAAGTCTGCTGCAACAGTCTCACAACCTGTCGTAACAGAAGCAGTTTCTGCTGCCGCAAAATCTCCAAGATTTACAAAAAGAGTAAGATCTCAGGTAAAAAGATTTTTTCCTACCTGTCATTTTTGTGGTAGAAAACAACATATCAGACCTAAATGTTTCACGTTGAAAAATAGGTTTAAAACCAATTATTTTGATATTTTGGAAAAATCTCAAAAGAAAAATAAAGGTCTGAAACAAATATGTGTTAAGAAAAATTGTCTAGCTGGTTTTTCTAACAAAAGTGCTGCATCTCAAATGTGGTATTTTGACAGTGGTTGCTCTAGACATATGACAGGTGACAAGGACTTTTTGACTAACATTCGGCCTATGCAATGTGGAGAAGTCACTTTTGGCAATGGCTTAGCTAGAAAATTCATTGGGATGGGAACTCTCAATTTTGAAGGGTTACCTAGATTCAAAAATGTGATGTTAGTTGAAGGACTAAGGGCTAATTTACTTAGCATTAGTCAAATTTGTGACCAAGGGTATACTGTCTCATTTGACAATGATCATTTTTATGTTCTTAATGATGATAATCAATGTATTTTGCAAGGATTTCGATCCAATGATAATTGTTATACCCTAACTCCCGTGTTTACTTGTCATTCAGCCATCAACAACACCACGGATTTGTGGCATGCCAAGCTTGGACATATTAATTATAAAAATCTGAAAAAATTGTCAAATACAGGTATTGTTCGAGGACTACCCAAGCTTGGTAATGAAAACTGCTGGTAAGTGGAACCATGTCAACTTGGTAAGCAATTAAAAATCACTCACAAACCTGTGTCTGATATCAATACCTCAAAAGTATTGGAATTGCTTCACATGGATCTTATGGGTCCAATTCAAATTGAAAGTTTAAATGGTAAACGATATATTTTTATTTATGTTGATGATTTCTCTCGTTTCACTTGGGTAGATTTTTTAAGAGAAAAGTATGACACTTTTGATGTTGGGTTTTATGCCCTAAATAAAACTCATTTCAATATAATAAGATTTACTTATTAATATAGATCAAAAATAACATTTAATGTTGCACGGTTCACATGATTTATTTCATGATTATATGTACATAATGTATAAATTCATCTGAAACCCTTTTCACATACTTGATCCTGTTTATTGTGCCGTCAACACATTGGAAAGTAAACATTACTATGTGAATAAAGTTTCCTAGATTTATCAGACACATGGTTTTACGGATATGATAATCTACAACAAGAGTTTACTTGCATTTGGAGAAATGCTATGTTCTTTCCAGAGCATTGGTTAAAGTAAAGCTCAGGTTGGATGCATGGAGTATGCATCGGAAGGGACCGATATTGAACTTTGACTTAGATTTATTAAACTTACCGTAATATCTATTCAAGTCAATATCGCCTATTTGATCCTAGATCAAATATTCTTAATCCTGTTATGATTAGGCTCAATCTTGAAAGGCTATTCGTGTTTTTTGATTTGTTAGTTAAGCCTACTTTTAGGTCAGGGTGATACGTACATTTTGGGAACACGGTAGTGCAATTGAGTGGGAGCGCTAGCATAAACATGGAATCTATAGCTTCTATCTGGCGAATAGTAAGCAAAGGATGATGTCCTTCGAGCTTGACCAAACGAACATAAATGGTGGAGTACTCATTTCACATAAGCTGAAATATCATTTATACGGGGTCAAGTGTTTTAAGGATAAAATACATAGTAGGGTGTTACGGTAATCTAATCCCTTTACAGTGTAGATCATTCATATAGAGGACCATTGATCACATTAGGATTATAACAATGGATAACTAATGATGCGTCTATATGGTGGAACATACAGAGCATTCTATATTACTGAGAGTGCAATTCTAAGTTCTATGCGTGGATTCAACGAAGAATTAATAAGTTAGTGAATTTTAGTAATAAATTCTTGATCTACTTATTGGAAGCTCGGTTATATAGACCCATGGTCCCCGCACTAGTTGAGATAATATTGCTTGTAAGACTCATATAATTTGTTTTGATTAATCAATTATAATTCTCAATTTAGACTATGTCTATTTGTGAATTTTCACTAAGTAAGGGCGAAATTGTAAAGAAAGAATTTTAGGGGCATATTTGTTAATTATGATACTTTGTATGGTTCAATTAATAAATATGTTAAATTACAATATTATTTAATAATTATTTATAGTTATTAAATAGTTAGAATTTGGCATTTAAATGGTTGAATTAGAAAATTGGTGTTTTTGAGAAAATCAGATGCAGAAAAGATAAAACTGTAAAATTGCAAAAAGTGAGGCCCAAATCCACTAGTACATGGTCGGCCACTTGGTTTGAATTTTTAAACTGATATTTTCATTATTTTAATGCCAAATAATTCAAACCTAACCCTAGTGGAATGCTATAAATAGATAGTGAAGGCTTCAGGAAAATTACACTTAAATTTTCTACTTTTTCATTCAGAAAAAACTGAGCCTTCTCTCTCCCTATCTTTGGCCGAACCCACTCTCTCTTTCTTCCTCATTGAGATTTCGAAATCCTTAGTGTATGAGTAGTGCCCACACACAGCAAGTGATACCTCAATCATAGTGAGAAAGATCGTGAAGAAAGACTTTCAGCAAGAAGGAGTTTCAGCATCAAAGATTCAGAGAAAGAGATTGTGACAGTCACTAGTCCCGTGATCCGTAAGGGGAAATACCGGGTAAGCTGTACAATCCCACACCGCCTGGGGAAGGTCAAGCGGGATGATTCTGAGACTGTGTAGGTATGGGACTACACAGTTGAAGAGAGCTTAAATGGATTGATTGGTACTACCTATGTCAACAAGGTGCATCTTGTTTTTCGGTAGCCCATCTCGAAAGAACTCCACAGTTAGGCGTGCTTGGCTTGGAGCAATTTCAAGGATGGGTGACCTCCTGGGAAGTTTTCCCAGGAAGCGTGCGAGTGAGGACAAAGCACGCTGGAAACACTCGTGTTGGTCTGTAGGGTCAGTCATCAGTGCATGAAGCAGCCAGAGTGACGTACTCGTGTATAAGAGCCATTCATTCCGTGGGTGTAAGGACCCAATGGAGGCTTGAAGCGGGGACGTTACAAATGGTATCAGAGCCTTGACCCAGCCGGAAGTGTGGTCGACGAGGACGTCGGACCCCGTAAGGGGGGGTGATTGTGACAGTCAGTAGTCCCGTGATCCGTAAGGGGAAATACCGGGTAAGCTGTACAATCCCACACCGCCTGGGGAAGGTCAAGCGGGATGATTCTGAGACTGTGTAGGTATGGGACTACACAGTTGAAGAGAGCTTAAATGGATTGATTGGTACTACCTATGTCAACAAGGTGCATCTTGTTTTTCGGTAGCCCATCTCGAAAGAACTCCACAGTTAAGCGTGCTTGGCTTGGAGCAATTTCAAGGATGGGTGACCTCCTGGGAAGTTTTCCCAGGAAGCTTGCGAGTGAGGACAAAGCACGCTGGAAACACTCGTGTTGGTCTGTAGGGTCAGTCATCAGTCCATGAAGCAGCCAGAGTGACGTACTCGTGTATAAGAGCCATTCATTCCGTGGGTGTAAGGACCCAATGGAGGCTTGAAGCGGGGACGTTACAGAGATCCAGGTTTAAATATTGATAATGCTTTGCTACAGAAAGGAATCAAGGGCTAGATATCTGAACGAAAGGAGTAATATTATTCCGCTGCACCCAATGTAAGGTTTACTAAACTTTATATGTGTTTATTTAGGGTGTTAATGAAACATACTTGTGAGTAGATCTAAGATCCTGGTAAAATAATTTCCAACAACTGGTATCAGAGCCATGGTAATTTACTTACTTGCAAGAAATTTGGACTTTAAAACGATTGTTTGTTTGTTTTTGGATGGTATCATGTTGTATTGAGTGTTATTTGATGATTGATTGGTGTTTGTGAATTATGGTTAAAAATAATTGAATATCTGTTTTTGGAATTATTTTTATTGGATAGTATGGAAAAAATTAAGCAAGTTACCTTTTTACAGAACTCAATTTCCATTTAATTTGAACTAGTTATGATTTTTTGAAGATTCGAAAAAATCGGAGTTGTGCTGAAATTTTCCTGCGATCGCGAAAACTGTCCGTACAACTCACAATTTTTTCGTTTTTCTTCGTTTTTTCATGCTTTTTCATGGAATTAACTTCCGATTTTTTGTGTAGTTCTATATTTATACTATTACTATTCCTAATTCAATTCTAAATATAATTTTGAATTAATTTAATATTTTTTAAATTTAATTCAAGATATTAGTGTAATTTGAATTTGAAAATAGTTAGTATCTATCTTTTTTGCTTAATAATCTATCTTATTTTTTAAATTTGATTATATCTTATCTTATTTTTAAATTTAAGGTCAGATTTAAAATATTTTAAATTAAATTTTTTTTTAAATAATTTGACCTGATTTAAATTTAAAATAAGATAACTATAATCATGTAATTTTAAAAAGATGTAAGATATTTTGATAACTTTTAAATTTTGTTATTTTATTTATTTAAATTACATTTAAAATCTGAAAAAGATATTCATTTATCTTTTTTTAATTTTTTATTTAATTATTATTTATAAAATAATATTTAAATTTTAAAAGTAGTTAGCAAATTTTGAAATGATATTTAGGTTGGTTGAAACCTAATTTTTCAAAATTGTAGGTTTAATTTTAAATTTAATTTTTTTTTTAAATTTCGAAATTTTTTTTTAATTTTATAAAATTTTCGAAAATATTTTTATTTAATTAATTAATTATTTATTTCGAAATTAATTATTTAATTTAAAATTAAATAAATCCTACATCCAACTATCCAGCTAACCTTGTTGCAGGAGTATGTGTTTTAGCTTGTGTGTAAGTTTTCAAAACCTATTATTACTTGATTGCAAATAGCCATGGTTACCTTTTGCCAGATCTATTGATCTGATGGCTCCCTTGGTCAAGATAATAATTTGTAACAGGTATATTTACAATCTTCTTTCATCTGTGTATGACCTAGCAACATGATAGGACCCATCCAAAGTGTGCCTGTGTGAGCCTATGTGTTTAATTTTATCATAGATGCATATAGGTTGTTGTTGCTAAAATAAATTATCATAGTTCTTGATAGAATTTATTTAGGCCCATTTAGTTTTTGGGCCTATTCAATTAATAACAGTTGTTCTTTTTAAGGTTAAATTCCTCTCTTTTGGGCCTTGTGTGAGAGTTGGGAGCCATAGTAGTGGGTACGACATACTGAACCGAGAACCCCCTCACATGAACCACCCCAATTGTGAAGGCCCATTTGCCTAATTTGAATAACTGTACTAGGTTAATTAAACTAGTTTAACCTAATAAAATTGATTAGCAACATAATTAATTTCATTTATTTTGAAATTAATTTAAGAAAATTATAGTTTAAAGAATTTTTTATTCTGAGCTAAACTATATGTATTTTCTTGTATTTAATTAAATATAGAATTATAACCATCTAGATTCTTTCTGAAGCTTAATTTAAATTTTTCATTAAATATTCCTATTTAAGTTGATATTTAGTTATCTACAACTAATCAACTTAAATCTGAATATCTTTTGAATTTCAAATTTCAAAATTAAGTTGAGGAATTTAAGGCATTGCTTATTAAGATTCTTGAGATATATTTTTTTAAGTTAATATCTTTTCGAATATTAACTTCAAATGGAATATTGTAGATATTTTTTAAGTTAATATCTTTTCGAATATTAACTTAAAATGGAATATTTTTAAAGTAAGTGGTTATAACTTAATTTTTGATATTTAATTAAATTTAAATTTGAAAATATTTAAGTTCTAGATTTTTTTTCTAATACAACTTAAATTAGATATTTTTTCAAATTTTGTGGAAAAGATACTTAGTCAAATAAGATATTTTCTAGATAATTATTTCTAGACTACTTATTATTTCTAATATTAAATAGGAAAATATTATACATTGTGAAATTAATTATTTATATAATTAATTTTGGTACAATTTATTTTAAGTATATTTTTCCTAGTATTAAACTAGAGATTAATAATTAAGCCTTCTCTACACTTAATTATTTATTTCTCTAATTTAATACATTTAATTAATTTGAAAATTAAATATCTAAGTTGATTTTTATAATCATACTTAAATATTTCTTTTTCATGACATTTAATTAAATAAAAAATTATTTTTAGTTGAAATTTATTTTTTCAACTTAAATTTAAAAAAATTTCAAAATATAGTTTTTTTATTTTATTAATCAAATTTCGAAATTGCATTTCCTAAATGCTGGAACTTCGAATTTTATTTGAAAAATAGATTAAAGTTGTAAATTATTTATTTTAATTTTGGAACAACTTAAATCAATAATTTTTTCATTAATTGATTAATTTAAAAATAAATGAATTAAAATATATTATTAGAAATTGAATTAATTAGTCAAAGGAAAATCTAGATAGGTGATATTTTTGCTTGAAGTATTTTTCTAGTGTATTTAATTAAATAGAAAATTAATATTTAAGTTGATTTTCATCATCATACTTAAATATTTGAAATTTTTCTTATATATTTAATTAAATAGGAAAATTATATTTTTTGTTGTAAATTAATTTTATTAATTAATTTTGTGCCAACATTAAATTAGAATAATTTTTCCAGGATTTATTTTTTATTTTAACATGCATTTTTTCGAAAATTGTACTCTTAAATACTTTAATTTTTCGAAATGCAATATATATTTATAGAAAATAAAACTTGAGTTGTAAATAAATTTAAATTAATTTTGTAACAACTTAAATTGAATATTTTTCTAAATATTTATTTGAAATTATTACTAAGATGGAAATAATTCATGTTATTTTTATATCCATCTAAGTAAAATTTATAAATATTAAATTAAAATTTATATTTAGAATTTTTTCATTCTAAATTGGAAATTTTATTTAAATAAATATATATTTAAAAATAAATAGAATAAATAAAGAGAATCAAAGAAAATACAACTCTTTTTAAATAATGAGCTTTATTATTAAGATATTCGATCTCCATTGTGGGTTTTACACCGCGTTTGTTTTAGTGAGTAATCCTCCCTAATGGAGGAACGTTCATTAGAAATTTCGCACCGTTTAACCTCGCATGATAAGTAGTTTGTAAGTATTTTGTATGGTATGGATCACCCTAATGGTGGCGACCATACTTGACTTGCAAGTTATGAAACAATGGTGGAAGCTCATAAGATAGAATTGCCTTGACTCTCGCCTAAACGGGACAACGCTGAATTCCAATCTTGATCGAATAAAAGGTTGCTAGAATGGTTATCATTTTAGATGAGCTGACAACTCTATTCAATGGATGATGCTTTGACTCTCGCCTAAACGGGACACTGTATCAGTTTGTTGAAAAACCTTGGAAATTATTTACGATTGTAAGTTTTAGTATTTTCACTTGTCATTCCTACTTGCTATATGTTTAATAATTTCTGAATTATGTATGAATTTATATTGAACCATGTTATTTTCTGTTATTAAGTTGTAGTTTAATTTCGAATCTTCATTGTTGGTCTAACTTGGCTTGTTTATCTAATGAGATAAATCCCTAGAGGATTTTCACCATTAGACATACATAATAGTGTTAGATCTCGAAAGATAAATATTGTATATGCGATATCTAGCTGTTCATCAATTGATGACACCTTAGACTAGTATTTTTACGATATGAAACAAGAAGATTGTATAAATAAGATTACTTTGACTTTCGCTAATCGAAGCATCGTTGGATTCTTATTTTAAACGAAATTATCCTAACTCCTCTTAGCTTATTCATTTCGAATTAGCTCAATAACATATCATTGGATGAATGATCTATAAATCATTTCATGTCATTCTATATTTTCTCTTAAGAAATTAAATGACGCATATGATTATAATCCCGAAATTCTATTCCCAATTGATATAAATCCTCAATCTTAGAAATCTCCTACTTGTATGGGAAAATCTGACTTAGAGTTTGTATTAGTAGTGCTGGTCCAAGATAGAATTACTCATTATATTTGGTATAAATTTAAGTCTTTGACTTTAATTTTAGATTCCAAATAGAAATTTTCTTATATTTCTAATTCTAGAATACAATACATTTACACTTTCTCAAGTGTTTAATATCCATCTTCTATTAAAGGATTAAAACTGTATGGAATATGAGTTAGGTATTCTGTGACCAGGATCCACTTGCAGTATTCTAAGAACTCTTTGATGTAACTAAACCTATGTCATCAAAAGACACTACAATTTTTTTTTAATCTATGGCATTTGTATCTTGTTCATAGTGGATTTGACAAGATCAATCTCTGCAAAGAGTTAATATGCCCATATCCAGTGAAAGTAAGTTCATCTCATACGCAGATGGATGTACATTCAGGGGTGGATATGAGTTTTTCGTTGTATTCTTAAAACGATAACTCTAGATTATACCTTATGCAAAGAAATTTGAAATGTTTGAAAAATTTCATTAATTTCTAGCAATGGTTAAAACCATTAAGGTAAGTGGTTAAAGATCTTGTCAACTGATAGGGGTGGAGAAATAGTTAGTAGATATGCAGTTCAAAGATCATTAAATTGATTTTTGAATTATATCCAAACTTACCTCCCCAGAAATTTCGAGTTGCATATTGATGATTAGTTACTAGTCGTTGCCTAAATCCTTCTATGGTAATACAATTTCAGAATGATGTAATGGTTGTATACTTAATGTAAATCATTACTAGATTCATGGATGACCTAATCAAAATCTTAAGAAAAGCTAGAACTATTAACCATGGTTTGTTAGCTATTCTAAGTGATTAGGGGTGGACTATCCCATACTCAATAGATAAGAAAGTGTTTGTTCAAACAAATACTACTTTTCTAAGATAATGACTAAGTCTAAAAACAAGTAGCAAATAAAGGAGATATTTTTTCTTGATTTCAAAAGTGTTCTATCATCTTATATAACATATGATGATCCCACTGCCTCTGTTGTCTTGTCACAACCGAAGAGATCAATACCATTTAGTTTTCTTCGACATAATTCACGGTACCTTGTCGTAGTGGGAGAGTTTCTAGGAACTCACCTTCTTATGACTTGGGAGACACTAGTGATTAAAATCCATTGTGAGTTTAAACAAGTAATGGATTGTCAAGATAAGAAACTACGAAGAAAGCCAATAGAACTATGGTTTAATCCATTCACATGGAGTAACCTAAAGTTTTCTATTACAAGGACTTAAAAGGAAATTTTCGTTTATAAGTCCATTCAATAGACTTAACAAAACTTCCTGTTCCTAGTATTATAGGTTTGAGTTTATCTAAACCTATGGCTTGTGGTATACCTGGTAATTACTTACTCTAATGCAAGCAACTTACTTTAATAAGATGCTGAAGCATTTTCTTTCTAATGACAATCTATAGAAGCTTCACAACTTCTTAGGTATAGATTTTATTTATCTAAGGAAAAGTCTTAACTATTCTAGAAAACATAAAGCCATGAAATAATTTCTTATATCAACAGTGAGAGGTCTTAGATATGCCTTTGTATGCCTTAGACCAGACACCTGCTGTTGAGTGGGAGTAATGAGTAGGTATCAGTTTAATCCAGGAGAAGAACATTGGAACACAATCAAGTAAATCCTAAGATTAAGAAGAGGAATTATATGTTAGTCTATAAGGGTGTGTTTAAAACTCTTGGACTACACCATATCAGATTTCGAAATTTGCCTTTGTGCTAGTAAATATTTCTGATAAGATGGTGGTTACTCTGGGGGTGGAATAGTGATTTTGGAGAAGTGTAAAAACCTATCTGAAGTCTCTAGGTCTACCAGAGAGGGACTGAATGTTAAAGTTGCAGGAAAGGTACTTATTCAGTCTAAGGAAAGTTCTATACATCTTTCGCACCATTCCAAATTGCCTTAAACTACTAGTGTTAATTTCCTGATTAACCAAAAGTAGTTGCCAAAGATATAGAATCTAGTATCCCAAGAGAGTAGACATATAGAGAGGAATTTCACATTATCAATGATTTTGTGATTAAAGGAAGAGTAATGGTGGAGAAAAAGGTTGTGTTTAATTCAACCTTTCAGATCCTATTACGAGGAGTTTACTACTACTACACTTGATTTGTATATGAAGGTGTTGAGATTATTTGAAACGCACTTTTTGTTTTATATTAGTGCAAGTGGGAGTTTGTTGGGTTTTATGCCCTAAATAAAACTCATTTCAATATAATCAGATTTATTTATTAATATAGATCAGAAATAACATTTAATGTTGCATGGGTCACATAATTTATTTCATGATTATATGTACATAATGTATAAATTCATCTAAACATGGAATCTATAGCTTCTATCTGGCGAATAGTAAGCAAATGATGATCTCCTTCGAGCTTGACCAAACGAACATAAATGGTGGAGTACTCATTTCACATAAGCGGAAATATCATTTATACGGGGTCAACTGTTTTTAAGGATAAAATACATAGTAGGGTGTTACGGTAATCTAATCCCTTTACAGTGTAGATCATTCATATAGAGGATCATTGATCACATTAGGATTATAACAATGGATAATTAATGATGCTTCTATATGGTGGAACATATAGAGCATTCTATATAACTGAGAGTGTAATTCTAAGTTCTATGCGTGGATTCAACGAAGAATTAATAAGTTAGTGAATTTTAGTAATAAATTCTTGATCTACTTATTGGAAGCTCGGTTATATGGACCCATGGTCCCCGCACTAGTTGAGATAATATTGCTTGTAAGACTCATACAATTGGTTTTGATTAATCAATTATAATTCTCAATTTAGACTATGTCTATTTGTGAATTTTCACTAAGTAAGGGCGAAATTGTAAAGAAAGAGTTTTAGGGGCATATTTGTTAATTATGATACTTTGTATGGTTCAATTAATAAATATGACAAATGACAATATTATTTAATAATTATTTATAGTTATTAAATAGTTAGAATTGGCATTTAAATGGTTGAATTAGAAAATTGGCGTTTTTGAGAAAATCAGATGCAGAAAAGATAAAACTGCAAAATTGCAAAAAGTGAGGCCCAAATCAACTAGTACATGGCCGACCACTTGGTTTGAATTTTTAAACTGATATTTTCATTATTTTAATGCCAAATAATTCAAACCTAACCCCAGTGGAATGCTATAAATAGATAGTGAAGGTTTCAGGAAAATTACACTTAAATTTTCTACTTTTTCATTCAGAAAAAACTGAGCCTTCTCTCTCCCTATCTTTGGCCGAACCCACTCTCTCTCTCTTCCTCATTGAGATTTCAAAATCCTTAGTGTATGAGTAGTGCCCACACACACCAAGTGATACCTCAATCATAGTGAGGAAGATCGTGAAGAAAGACTTTCAGCAAGAAGGAGTTTCAGCATCAAAGATTCAGAGAAAGAGATCCAGGTTCAGATATTGATAATGCTCTGCTACAGAAAGGAATCAAGGGCTAGATATCTGAACGGAAGGAGTCATATTATTTCGCTGCACCCAATGTAAGGTTTACTAAACTTTATATGTGTTTATTTCATCGTTTTAGAAAGTTCATATTTAGGGTGTTAATGAAACATACTTGTGAGTAGATCTAAGATCCTGGTAAAATAATTTCCAACATTTGATGCCTTTAAAACTCTTTGTTTGAGATTAAGAGTTGGAAAAGGTTGTAATATTGGGAAAATTGTTCGAATTCGGAGTGATCATTGTAAGGAGTTTTAAAATTCTGTGTATGATGATTTTTGTAAGTCTACAGATATAACTCATGAATTTTCAGCTCCCAAAACTCCTCAAAAAAATGGAGTTGTTGAGAGGAAAAATCGAACATTGCAGGAAATGGCAAGAGTGATGTTAAATAGCAAGAAGTTGACAAAGCGATTATGGGTTGAAGCTATTAACACAACTTGCAATATAATAAACAGAGTGTTTATTCGTCCAGGTACCTCAAAAACATCTTATGAAATCTGTAAACGTCCCAATGTAAGTCATTTTTATGTCATTGGATGTGTTTGTTATGTTTCTAGAGATCGTGAGCATATTGGTAAATTTGATGCTAAAAGTGATGTTGGTGTTTTTATTAGATATTCCTTAAACAGTAGAGCTTATCGTGTTGACAACATGAGAACTCAAACTGTTTTGGAATCAGCTAATGTGGTTGTTGATGATTTTAAAGATTTTTCAGAATTTTCCACAGAAGCCAAGATAGATAGTTTTATGGATACTCCTCCAGAAGCAGCAAAAGTCAATTCTGATGTAGTAGAACTTAATTCTGATGATGCAAATGTCGAATCTGCTGCTGCAACTGAGACTGGAGAACCAACCGTCTATCTCGACTCATCCAAACATCATCACTAATTCTATCCAGAAGAAACCAAGCACCAGAGTTAAACTGAATCATCCAAAAGATCTCATTCTTGGAAATCCTGAAGAAAGCATGGTAACCTGAAGAAGGTATGTTAATTTGATTAGCTTTCTTTGTTTTGTCTCTCAATTGAACCGAAAAATTTGAAGGAAGCCATGACTTTTGAAGAATGGCTCAATGAAATGCAAGAGGAACTCAACCAATTTGTTCGCAACAAGGTTTGGATTTTGGTTCGAAGACCACAAGGTATCAATAAATTGGAACAAAGTGGATTTTTAAAAATAAAAGTGATGAGTTCGGTACAATTGTGAGAAATAAGGCTCGATTGGTGGCACAAGGGTACACAGAGGTAGAAGGTATTGATTTTGATTAAACTTTTGCTCCTGTTGCAAGATTAGAATCAATTCATTTACTCTTGTGTATTGCTTGTATTCTGGACATTAAATTTTTTTAAATGGATGTAAAATATGCCTTCTTAAATGGTATTTTAAGTGAGGAAGTTTATGTTGAGCAACCAAAACGATTCGAAGATCCTCAATTTCCAAACCATGTGTACAAGCTTGAAAAAGCTTTGTATGGTCTGAAACAAGCTCCTCGTGCTTGGTATGAAAGTTTAACTCAATTTTTACTTTCTCATGATTATCAAAGAGGTAGTGTGGATAAAACTCTTTTCATCAAGCATATAAAATCTGATTTTATCATTGCTCAAATTTATGTTGATGATATAGTTTTTGGTTCTACATCTAACGATGAAGTGCAGGTTTTTGTTGATCAAAAGAAAAGTGAATTTGAAATGAGCGTGGTTGGTGAGCTTACTTTCTTTTTGGGTCTTCAAGTTAGACAAATGGAAGGAGGAACATTTGTATCTTAAAGTAAATATGCTAAGAACCTTGCCAAGAAGTTTGGTCTTGAGTCGGCTAAGCAGTTAAGTACTCCAATGAGCACCACTTTGAAATTGACAAAAGATGAGAATGGAGTAAAGGTAGACACTACACTTTATCGTAGTATGATTGGAAGTCTATTGTATTTAACTGCTAGTCGTCCAGATATTTGTTACAGTGTGGGTGTTTATGCTAGATATCAAAGTAATCCTATGGAATCTCATGTATCTGCTGTAAAAAGGATCATTCAATATGTTAATAGTACTCTTGATTATGGAATTTGGTATTCTAAAGATACTAATTCTAATCTTGCATGTTTTAGTGATGCAGATTGGGCAGGCAATGCTGATGATCGAAAGAGTCTAAGTGGAGGTTGTTTCTTTCTTGGAAATAATTTGGTATCTTGGCATAGCAAGAAACAAAATTCCATTTCATTGTCCACAGCTGAAGCTGAGTACATTGCTGCTGGTAGTCGTTGTACTTAATTGTTATGGTTAAAACAAATGTTGATTGATTATGGATTTGAATTGGGTGTTTTAACTATCTTTTGTGATAACACTACTGCCATAAATATTTCCAAAAATCATGTTCAACATTCTAGAACAAAGCACATTGATATAAGACATCACTTTGACTCAAGTGATATTTTCACCAAGGCCCTAGACTCAAGTCGCTTTGACTCCCTTAGAAAGTCTTTGCGAGTGTGCATTGTCTAATCTCTCTTGTTCATATTTTTGTACAATATTGTTAAGCTTTTCTTTACTAGCATCTAATCTTCTTTCATTTTAATTTGACAAATCATGTTCATGCTTTTGGATTATAATTAGTTAGGATCTCATTCTTATCATACTTTTTGACGTTGAGTTAAAAGATTCATGTTTCTTTTTATTGGTCTGGGATTAAATAATGTTCTTATACAGAGTTGAGCGATTTTTGTTTCAGTTGCTTGTCAGGCCCCTTGCTGGAATAGAGCTACCCATACTGAAGTGTGAAAGCCATCCTTTGAGTAACCTGGAACATTGTAATTAGCAACTATGATGAGGATGCACTACCATAGAAAAGGGCTACCTTCAGTATAGTGTGATAGCATCCAGTTGCGGGATCAAATTGAAAAAGGCGAAAATGAAAAATCATGTCAAGGACAATGATCCTATTTTCACTGCACACACTTATGTCTGACAAGTGTGTTCAAATTTGTAAGTCTCCTCTACTAAAATAAATTAAAAATCCTCGTTCATAATTTTTAGTAACATGCATATCTTTTTCCTCAACATCAATTAAGTATGATTTGTTCTTGAGATACTAATTAGCTATTCTCTTTTGAAAGCACAACATGTATTTTTGTCACTTGTAATGATTTTTGATTAAATTGCTTGGTTTAGAATTCTTTATATTTATTGTACATATTTTTTTTATTTTATTTTCGGTTCTTTAAAAATAATAATAAAAAATAAAGAAAGGGAGGCGTTGGTGACTTGATTCATGGGCAAAGGAAATTTGTGCTTAATTGGTAAGTATCAATATTTATTCTTCCTTGATTTATTTTGATATGTTTCCATTTAAAGATTGATCTCTTATATGGTAATGTGTTTTTAATCTTGAAAGTTTTTCTTAAATGAGATATTTTTGGAAATAATATTGGTTTTTCTAGTTTCCTTTTATTTATTTTTTTTTAAAAAAAAGAAGGAAAGGAGAAAGTTTTATTTTTGCAAGTGTGGGCGGTTTCCTTTTGTGGTTGTGGGCTGGTGGTCACTCATAATTTTGAAATTGGTTTCCTTTTTGCTCAAATCTCCCCTGTTTATTTAAACCAATTTTTTGTCATTTATTCTAACCACCTACCCGATTCTATTTCTTTGTCTTCTTGCCTGTTTGTTATTCATTCTTTCTTTCAGATCACCATGGTTAGAACAAAGAACCTAGGGCATCCCAAAAAGGTGGTTGAAACTGATGCAACCCCCTCGAATCCTCCTCCTGTTGCTACAAAAACAGGAGATTCATTGCTTCCTCAGCGTAAATCTCAACCTGTGAAGCCCAAACGAATTCCTAAACGAGTTGCTCGAAAATCTGTGCGCCCATACGAAACTTGGACCTCATCGTCTTCATCTTCAAAGGAATCTCCTCCACATGCTGCAGTTTCTCCTCCTACTGCATCAGTAAAGGAAGTCGCTGCTTCTACTCCAACTGGTCCTTCCACTTGCACTCGTGCCCAGCAAGCTTCTGTCAAGAAGGAACTTCGATCATCTCGAAGTCATGACAAGCCAGTTCCTCCTGCCAAGAAACAAAAGGTAAATCCCCCTTCGATTTCTTTGAGTTCTGAAGAAGAAGAACCCATGGAGGATCCCTCTGTTGATTCCTCGGACAAATCCGTGTCTCTCCATTTGGAGAAGGAGATTCCAGAAGACATTGGAGTTTCCTCGGACAATGAGGAAACTAAACTCGAGCCAGAGCTTCCTTTGACCAAATCTGCTTCAACTCCTCCTCGATCCTCTTCAGCAGCCAAGGCTTCTGCTGCTGCCAAAGGCAAGCAGCCAATGAAGGAATCATCTCTTGGTAACATTCCTACATCTCTCTCCTATTGTCCTCGTTTCTACTACCATGATAATGAGCGTGATTGGAATTTGTATGCTACCCGAAAGTTTGAGAGTGAAAGGAATTATGATTTGCATGCTCATAGGGTGTATGGAACTGTGAAGTTCATTCAATACAATCAATGGGAGAACACTCTCACTAGTTTCAAAGGGTACATTGCAAACATTGTCAAAGATTTCTATGCTAACTTATCTGATGATTTTCTTGATGAAAATTCAAGACTTTTTCGAAAAGTGTATGTTAGAGGACATTGGTTTTCATTCTCTGAAAAAGACGTTTCTCAAGCCTTGCAACTTCTAGAGAATGTCCCAAATGCTATAATGTCTATGGATCGCCAATTGATGCTCACTGAACTCATTGGTGCACGGGCTGAACTGAAATTGGGGGAGAGTCTTTGCATTACACATCTAACATTTGCTCATTCATCTCTCATGTGAATTGCTCTTAGCAATTGTGTTCCAAACTCAAACAAGACTGTGGTGTCTCAAGATGTGGCCTCATTCCTCTACCGTATCACCTCAAGAGAATCTATTGACTTGGCCTCCCACATTTTGAGCCAAATTGTCTCATTTCGAAGAGGTAAAAAGCCAACTTTTAAGCTTGTGTTTCCAAATTTAATCTTTAAGGTTTTGTCCTCTCAGAAAAATGTGGCCCAATCTCATGAAGCTCTTGAGCCTTCACTCACTGGAACAACATTCCAACCCTCGGAGTATTTTGATGGTGTTTTTCAAAAGAGGCCTAAGGCTTGTGCTGTTGTTGCTGCAAGCTCGAGATGTCAAAGAAGCTGTCCACTTTGGTCAAGCTTTACAGAGACTAAGTTTTTCTTTATTTGCTTTTGGACATATTACTATATTTTCTTGATTGTTATCTTTGGCCCTTAGATAAACAAAAAGGGGGAGTAATATTTTATTTTTAACTGTTTGTTTGGACCAACTCGGAACCCTTTTTTCAGGGGGAGTTGTGTTTGGTACTTGTGAACTTTTTTGGATTAAAAGTTAGCTTGTTATTTTGTTGTTTTAAATTTTCGAGTGTGATACTCAGGGGGAGTTGTTATTTGCTCTTGCTAACTTTAATTTGTAGGTACTTTGTGTTAAAAAATATTTTGTTCATCTAAAGTGCCAAAGGGGGAGATTGTAAAGTCCTTTTTGTTGGGTTTTATGCCCTAAATAAAACTCTGTTTCAATGTAATCCAGATTATTCAATATCAATAAAGTAACAGAAGTATTTTTCATTCATTTGTGTATGTTTTGGTTCACTTAATCAATTGTTTGTCTATTTGATTTATAAATTCATCCAAACCCCTTTTCACATACTTGATCATGTTTATTGTGTTGTCAACACAGTGGAAAGTAAACATGACTATGTGAATAAAGTATTCCTAGATTTATCAGAACACTGGGTTTTACTGATATGACAATCTACAACAGAGTTTACTTGCATTTGGAGAAATGTTATGTTCTTTCCAGAACATAAGTTAAAGTAAAGCTCAGGTTGGATGCATAGGAGTATGCATTGGAATGGACCGATATTGAACTTTGAAATAGATTTTGAAACTTACTGTAAATATCTACTCAATTCAATATCATAAGTTGATCCTAGATCACATGATCGAAATCCTGACATGGTTAGGCTTAATTTCAAGAGTATTATTCGTGTTCTTTGATTTTTTAGTTAAGCCTAATTTTTGGTCAGGCCAATACATACATTTTGGGAACACGGTAGTGCGATTGAGTGGGAGCGCTAACATAAATATGGAATCTATAGCTTCTATCTGGCGAATAGTAAGCAAAGGGTGATTTCCTTCGAGCTTAACCAAACGAGATAAATGATTGAGTACTCATTTCACTTAGTTGAAATATCATTTATACAGGGTTAAGTGTTTTAAGGATAAAATACATTGTAGGGTGTTACAGTAATTCAGTCCCTTTACAGTGTAAATCATCCATATAGAGGATCATTGATCACATTAGGATTATAACAATGGATAACTAATGATGTGTCTATATGGTGGAACATATAGAGCATTCTATATACTGAGAGTGCAATTCTGAGTTCTATGTGTGGATTCAACGAAGAATTAATAAGTCAGTGAATTTAAGTGGTAAATTCTAGATCTGCTTATTGGAAGCTCGGATATATAGACCCATGGTCCCCCCACTAGTTGAGATAATATTACTTGTAAGACTCATTTAATTTATTTTAATTAATCAATTATAATTCTCAAGATAGACTGTGTCTATTTGAGAATTTATCACTTATTAAGGGCAAAACAGTAAATAGAGATTTTGAAGGGGATATTTATTAATTAGGAAACTTTAATTAGTTTTATTATCAATAAAATGTATCAGTTCGTTGGAAACCTTGGAAAATAAACTATGTTAGATTTAGTATTTTTATAACATATGTGATTATTTATTTTCTGAACCTGTGTATGAATTTATAGAACCAAAACCTTACTTCTGTTTATTGATATGTTGTAGTGCCAATATGAATAACCCTCATCCCGATCCACTCCTAGTTAGTATCTTTGCAAAAGAACTCAATAGTGTGAAAATGCATCCTGGTAGTTGCATTAACTCGCACCTATTGTTGATGAATTTGAAACTCCAAAAGGCAAATCTACTAGGAATTGATTTATCAAGGGAACAATGGGTAAGACTCATACTTAATAGTCTTCCTCAGGAGTATGATAGTTTTTTTCTATATTACTTATTGAACAATCCTCACTCCTCCGACATGGACAAACTCGAGACTGAGTTGAGGGCCCATGAGCGGAATCTGATTGCAATGGGACCTCCTGATATTGCAAACTTTAATCAGAGGAAGAAGATTAAGCATGAGGGCTCTAACAAAGCTGCTTCTTCAAGTACAATTATCAAACATCATGTTCTATGTGCGAATTGTTATGGAAAGGGACATAAAGAAGAACAATGTCCCAGGCTTCTAGACAATTCAAACGAAGGTGATGCTTTTGTGTTTGAATCATGTGTTTTAGAGAACGACAAATCCACCTGGATTGTTGATTCTGGATCTACTAACCATGTATGTTCTTCATTGCAGCTGCTTGAAACTTGGGAGAATCTTCACCCAGATGAGTTAAAGCTTAAGGTTGGAAATGGCGAGTTGGTATCAGTTAAAGCAAGAGGAACAGCCCGAATCAAGTTTAATTCTAAGAAGTTTTTACTTTTAGAGAATGTTTTGTATATTCCTAATTTTAGTAGAAACTTGATTAGCGTTTCATGTTTACAAACACAATTTTATATATTGAATTTTTCGAGTTCAAATTGTTCAATTTTTTTCGTAATGGATTTCATATATGTGTTGCAAACATGGAACAAGGGCTTTATGTTTTAAGACCTGATACTCAAATCTCACTAAATACCAAACTTTTCAATGTAGTTAAACCTAGAAGCCTTAAGAGAAAAGAGATTGATAATGATGATCAAACTTATCTATGGCATTTACGTTTAGGTCATATAGGTTTTGATAGACTCAATAGGCTAACCAAAGACGGTCCATTGAAAAATGTCGTCTTAGGAGAACTGCCAGTTTGCGAGTCTTACCTAGAAGGAAAAATGACCAAACGTTCTTTCTCTGCGAAGGGAGAGCGTGCCAAAGAACCCCTAGGGTTAGTACATTCAGATGTTTGCGGACCGCTGAATGTAAAAGCTAGAGGAGGTTATGAGTATTTCGTCACTTTCATTGACGATTTCTCTAGATATCGTTTTCTTTACCTAATGCAAAAGAAATCTGAAACGTTTGAAAAGTTTCAGGAATTTCATGCTTTGGCTCAAAACCAATTAGGTAAAACATTAAAGATCTTGCGAACTGATAGGGGTGGAGAATATATGGATATGCAGTTCAAAGATCATTTAACTGAACTTGGAATTGAATCCCAATATACTGCCCCAAGCACTCCACAGCAAAATGGAGTTGCAGAAAGAAGAAATCGCACTCTCTTAGAAATGGCTAGGTCTATTCTGAGTTATTCAACTCTGTCTACGTCCTTCTGGGGATATGCTATTCAAATGGCAAACGACATTTTAAATGTTGTACCATTTAAAGCAGTCCCTAAGACACCCGTCCAACTATGGAATGGTCGTACACCTAGTTTACGCCATTATAGGATTTGGGGGTGCCCTGCTCACGTCTTAAGAAAGAAAGAAGGCAAACTAGAATAGCGAACTGAAGTTTGCATGTTTGTCGGAAATTCTAAAGAGACTAGGGGTGGACTATTCTATAGTCACAAGGATAACAAAGTGTTTGTTTCTACAAATGCTACTTTCCTTGAAGATAACTATATGAAAGACAACAAACCGAAAAGTGAAATTGTATTAGAGGAAATGCTCACGGATACTGTTCCTTCAAATGTACCATCCTCTTCTACTCAAGAAGAGGAACATCCCACTCCCTCAGTTGTAGCAACTGAGAAAACTACTACTAAAGCTCCTGTTCAGAAGGTCACCGCTCCTCGTCCTAGTGGGAGGGTTTTTACAAAACCATCTCGTTATGTCTTGGATGGTGAAATCAATAGGGTCGTTGGTGACGGTATTGATGACGACCCATTAACCTATAAACAGGCAATGGCAAGTCCGCAACAGAAGCGATGGTCAGCCGGTATGGATTCAGAAATTGATTCCATGAAAAAGAACAAAGTCTGGGAATATGTAGAACCACCTGATGATTTTCGTCCAATTGGATGTAAATGGGTGTACAAGAAGAAAAGAGGTGCTGGAGGCGAAGTCAAAACTTTCAAAGCTAGACTGGTCGCCAAGGGTTATACCCAAAGAGAAGGTGTGGACTATGAGGAAACTTTTAGTCCGGTTGCCATGCTCAAATCCATCCGAATTCTTCTCTCCATAGTTGCCGCTTTAGATTATGAAATTTGGAAAATGGATGTCAAGACAGCCTTTCTTAATGGGCTTCTTGAAGAAACCATCTATATGGAGCAACCAGAAGGTTATGTTCTTCACAGGCGGGGAGAATAAAGTTTGCAAATTAAATAGGTCCATATATGGACTTAAGCAAGCTTCTCGCTCATGGAATAAAAGGTTTGATGAGATCATCAAAACCTACGGCTTTCATCAGAATGAAGATGAACCTTGTGTTTACCAACTCAAGGAAAACCAAGTAGTAGTATTCCTGGTCCTTTATGTTGATGACATTTTGATCATTGGCAACAATGTCAAGAAAATGACTCACATCAAGGAATGGCTTGACACTCAATTCGACATGAAAGACTTGGGTGAGGCAGCCTATGTTCTCGGTATTCAGATTGTCAGAAACCGGAAGAACAGATCCCTTGCTCTCTCTCAAACAGCTTACATTGAAAAAGTTCTAGAGAGATTTTCCATGACCAATACCAATGGGGCAAATATGCCCTCTAGACATGGTATCCGTCTATCTAAGGAACAGTGTCCTACTGATCCTCAAGACATAGAAGACATGGCAAAAATTCCTTATGCTTCTGCAGTTGGAAGTCTAATGTATGCTATGCTATGCACTAGACCTGACATCTGCTATGCAGTTGGAATCGTGAGCAGGTATCAGTCAAATCCAGGACGGGTACATTGGAATGCTGTTAAGTATATTTTGAAATACTTAAAGAGTACAAGAGATTATGTATTAGTCTACAAGGGTGGTGCTTTAAATCCCTTAGGCTATACAGACTCAGATTTCCAGGGATGTCTTGAAGACAGGAAATCTACATCTGGGATGGTGTTTACTCTTGGGGGTGGAGCAGTGGTTTGGAGAAGTGCTAAACAAACTGCGATTTCGGATTCTACCATGGAGGCAGAATACATAGCTGCGGCTGAAGCAGTAAAGAGGTTGTCTGGCTTAGGAAGTTCTTCACCAGTCTTGGTGTAGTTCCTGGAATGGAAAGGCCTCTAGTCCTGCTTTGTGATAACAATGGAGCTATAGCCAATAGTAAGGAACCTCGGAGCCACAAGAGAAGTAAGCATATAGAAAGAAAGTATCATATTATCAGAGAATATGTGGCAAGAGGGGATGTACTGGTGGAGAAAGTGGATACGCAGGATAACTTAGCTGATCCATTCACAAAAGTCTTGGCAGTAACTTCATTCGAAAAGCACCGTCAGAATTTAGGATTAATTGAAATGTACTGATTTGTTTTATATTAGTGCAAGTGGGAGTTTGTTGGGTTTTATGCCCTAAATAAAACTCTGTTTCAATGTAATCCAGATTATTCAATATCAATAAAGTAACAGAAGTATTTTTCATTCATTTGTGTATGTTTTGGTTCACTTAATCAATTGTTTGTCTATTTGATTTATAAATTCATCCAAACCCCTTTTCACATACTTGATCATGTTTATTGTGTTGTCAACACAGTGGAAAGTAAACATGACTATGTGAATAAAGTATTCCTAGATTTATCAGAAAACTGGGTTTTACTGATATGACAATCTACAACAGAGTTTACTTGCATTTGGAGAAATGTTATGTTCTTTCCAGAACATAGGTTAAAGTAAAGCTCAGGTTGGATGCATAGGAGTATGCATTGGAATGGACCGATATTGAACTTTGAAATAGATTTTGAAACTTACCGTAAATATCTACTCAATTAATTATCATAAGTTGATCCTAGATCACATGATCGAAATCCTGATATGGTTAGGCTCAATTTCAACAGTATTATTCGTGTTCTTTGATTTTTTAGTTAAGCCTAATTTTTGGTCAGGCCAATACATACATTTTGGGAACACGGTAGTGCGATTGAGTGGGAGCGCTAACATAAATATGGAATCTATAGCTTCTATCTGACGAATAGTAAGCAAAGGGTGATTTCCTTCGAGCTTAACCAAACGAGATAAATGATTGAGTACTCATTTCACTTAGTTGAAATATCATTTATACAGGGTTAAGTGTTTTAAGGATAAAATACATTGTAGGGTGTTACGGTAATTCAGTCCCTTTACAGTGTAAATCATCCATATAGAGGATCATTGATCACATTAGGATTATGACAATGGATAACTAATGATGTGTCTATATGGTGGAACATATAGAGCATTCTATATACTGAGAGTGCAATTCTGAGTTCTATGTGTGGATTCAACGAAGAATTAATAAGTCAGTGAATTTAAGTGGTAAATTCTAGATCTGCTTATTGGAAGCTCGAATATATAGACCCATGGTCCCCCCACTAGTTGAGATAATATTACTTGTAAGACTCATTTAATTTATTTTAATTAATCAATTATAATTCTCAAGATAGACTGTGTCTATTTGAGAATTTATCACTTATTAAGGGCAAAACAGTAAATAGAGATTTTGAAGGGCATATTTATTAATTAGGAAACTTTAATTAGTTTTATTATCAATAAAATAAATGACAATATATTATTTGATAATTAATTTTAATTATTAAATAGTTAGATTTGACGTTTATGTGGTTGAACAAAGGAATTGGCAGTTTTTGACAAAACAGGAAACTATCAATGTAGGAAAAGGAAAGTTGGAAAAGTGGCAAGCCTTGTTTCCACAATGCCTAGGCCGGCAACTTAAGTTCCCATTTCCCTTTGATTTTTTCAATATTAAATGTCAATTAATTCAATCATAGCCCTGGGTGGTCTTCTATAAATAGAAGGCAAAGGCTTCAGTTTTCACAACATCTAAAACACAACATTATTCTGACAGAATTTTCTCTCTGAAAATTCTCTCTGAGCCGCCACCCTCTCTCTCTCTCTATTCCTTCACTATTTCGAAATCTATAAGTGCTAGAGTAGTGCCCACACACATCAAGTAATACCTCAAGCATAGTGAGGAAGGCTGTGTAGAATTCAGAAACAACAAAGAAGGAGTATCGTGCTCAGATCTTGATTATACTCTGCTACAGAAAGGAATCAAGGGTTAGAGATCTTAGTGGGAGGAGACATATATTCCGCTGCACCCAATGTAAGAATTTATGATACTCTTATGTGTTTAATTTTCTATCGTTTTAGAAGTTCATATTTAGGTTGTTAAATCAACATACTTGTGAGTATATCTAAGTTCCTGGTAAAATAATTTCCAACACTTTTTTGGCAAGTTAGTTGACAAAATATTTTTTCATTTATGGTAAGATTGTTTTGCATACATACCCGAATTATTACCTTGTGTTTTCGGTTTTAGTTGCTCTTTTCATTCTTAGGAAAGTTGCACTTTTCAGCTGGACTTTCCTTTTTTTGGAAACTTCTTGTAAGAGAAGCAATTATCTTACGGAAAGTTGTCTTTTTTAAGAAAACTTTGATTATTGCCTTTTCCTTATTGATTTTGATTGTATCTTGATACAATCAGAATATTTAATCTATTTTTGGCAGGAATCAAGCATTAACAGAGGATCAAACCCGATTATAGCAAGTTTCCCGTTTCTGGTCTGATCTGTTGGAATTATTTTTCCAGGATCTACATTTACTACCAAGTATGTTTGATTAACATCCTAATATGAATTCTAAAACAATGAAATAAACACATAAGAGTTTAAGAAACCTTACATTGGGTGCAGCGGAATATAATGACTCCTTCCATTCAGATCTCTAGCCCTTGATTCCTTTCTGTAGCAGAGCATAATCAAGATCTGAATCTGGATCTCTTTCTCTCCTTCTTGTTGGTGCTAATTTTCCATAGTCTTACATACTATGATTGAGGTACCACTTGATGTGTGTGGGCACTACTCATTCACTCAAGTGTTTCGAAATTTAGAGAGAAGAAAATTTCAATGTACATCCACCCCTGAATGTACATCCATCTACGAATGAGATGATTATACTTTCAGTGGATATAGGCATATTAACTCTTTGTAGAGAATGATTTTGTCAAAACCACTATGAACAAGATACAAATGCCATAGATTTATAAAATATGTGGTTGTATCTTTTGATGACTTCAGTTTTAGTTACAACACAGAGTTCTTAGAATAGTGCAAGTGGATTCTGGTCACAGAATACTCAACTCAAACTGTTTGAATCCATTGATAGAAAATGGTTATTAAACACTCGTGAAAGTGTAACTGTATGATGAGTAATTCTTTCATGGACCACCACTACTAATTTAAATCTAAGTTGATTTCCCCATACAAGTAGGAGATTTCTAAGATTGAGGATTTATATCATTTCGGGATAGAATTTCGGGAATATAATCATATTCGTCATTTAATTTCTTAACAGAAATTATAGAATGACTTGATATGATTTATAGACCATTCATCCAATGATATGTCATTGAGCTAATTCGAAATGAATAAGCTAAGAGGAATTAGGATAATTTCGTTTTAAATAAGAATCCAACGATGCTCCGATTAGCGAGAGTCAAAGTAATTTTATTTATACAATCTTCTTGTTTCATATTGTAAAATACTAGTCTAAGGTGTCATCAATGGATGAACAGCTAGATGTTGCATATACAATATTTATCTTTCGAGATGTAACACTATTATGTTAGTCTAATGGTGAAAATCCATTAGGGATTTATCTCATTAGAAAAACAAACCAAGTTAGACCAACAATGAAGATTCAAAATTAAACTACAATTTAATAGCAGAAAATAACATGGTTCAATATAAATTTATACAAAATTCAGAAATTATTAAACATATAGCAAGTAGGAATGACAAGTGAAAATACTAAAACATACAATCCTAAATAATTTCCAAGGTCTTCAACAAACTGATATCAGTGTCCCGTTTAGGCGAGAGTCAGTGATACCATCCATTGAATAGAGTTGTCAGCTCATCTAAAATGATAAACATTCTAGCAACCTTTTATTCGATCAAGATTGGAATCCGCGTTGTCCCGTTTAGGCGAGAGTCAAGGCTATTCTATCTTATGAGCTTCCACCATTGTTTTATATTCTTGCAAGTCTTATACAGTCGCCACCATTAGGGTGATCAATACTATATAAAAAACTTACAAGATTACTTATCTTTCGAGATTAAAGGGTGCTAACTTGCTAATGAACGTTCCTCCATTAGGGAGGATTACTCACTAAAACAATAGCTATGTAAAACCCACAATGGAGATCGAATGTCTTAATAATAAAGCTCATTATTTAATGAAAGTTGTATTTTCTTCTAATACTTATTTTAATCAATTTATTTTAAATATATATTAATTAAAATTTCCAATTTAGAATAAAAAATTCTAAATATAAATTTTAATGTAATATTTATAAATTATACTTATATGGATATGAAAATAATATGAATTATTTCCATCTTAGTAATAATTTCCATAAATATTTAGAAAATTATTCAATTTAAGTTGTTTCAAAATTAATTTCAATTAATTTACAACTCAAATTTAATTTTCTATAGATATATATTGCATTTCGAAAAAAAGAAGTGTATAAGAATACTACTTTCGAAAATGCTTTAAAATAATAACAATTAATTTTCAACAAAAAATATAATTTTCCTATTTAATTAAATATCTAAGAAAAATTTCAAATATTTAAGTATCATGATTAAAAATCAACTTAAATATTAATTTTCTATTTAATTAAATATACTAGAAAAATACTTCAAGAAAAACAGATAATAACTATCTAGACTTTCATTGACTAATTAATTCAATTTCTAATTATAGTATTTTTTAGTTCATTTATTTTAATTAATCATTAAATGAAAAAATAATTGATTTAAGTTGGTCCAAAATTAAAATAAATAATTTTCAACTTTTATCTATTTTTCAAATAAAATTAGAAATTTCTGCATTAAAGAAATGCTATTTCGAAATTTTGAGAAAAAGATTAATAAAATAAAATAAAATATATTTTGAAAATTATTCTGATTTAAGTTATTCTGAAATAAGATTCCAAACTTAAGATAATTTTCAACTTTAATTAAATAACATGAAAATATCAATATTTATGTATCATGATGAAAATCAACTTAGATATTAAAATTTTTAATTTAATTAATTAAATGTATTAAATTCAAGAAATTAATATTTAAGTATAGAGGAAACTTAATTATTAATTCTAGTTTAATACTAGAAAAATATATTAAACTTAGATTGTACCAAAATTAATTATTAAACAATTAATTTCACAATCAATGATATTCCCTCATTTAATATTAGAAATAATAATTAGTATAGAAATAACTATCTAGAATATATATCATTAACTAAGTGTTTTTCTAAAATTAACTTTAAAATATTAAAATGAAAAATAAATTTCATATATTTTAAAAGTTAATTATGTTGCTAGTTCAATTTTAATTTGGTAAGATTAATATAATTAACCTAATAAAATTATTTAAATAAGGGAAATGGGCCTTCACAATTGGGGTAGTTCATGTGAGGGGGAGCTGGGTTCAGTATGTCGTACCCACTTCTATTGGCCCCCAACTCTCACACAAGGCCCAAAAGAGAGGAATTTAACCTTTAAATAAACAATTATTATTCATTGAATAAGCCCAAATCTAATTGGGCCTAAATAAAATTACTTATGTCAAATTTTATTTTAGCAACCTAGTCCATTTACTTAGTCAAACATAAATGGGCTTCCTATATGCATCTAAGCCCAACAGCAAACATATAGGCTCACACAGGTCAAATGATTTGGATGGACCCTATCATGTTACTAGGTTTACACAGATGAAAGAAGTACAAAAGTTACCTGTTACAAATTATTTATAAGATCTATTGACAATTGGACTATGATTAAAATCGGATCATTGGATCTGTCAACAAGTTAATCATAGCAATTTAGATCAGATAAATAATAGGTTTGTAAAAAAATTTGAATAAACAATATAAAATTAAACAAACATTGTCCATGTAACAGATGTGAAAATCAGATATTAATATAATTAAATTATTATTCTTAAAATAACCAACTAAATTCTGAAAATTTTGGGTTGTTAAAACAAACCCTAAAAATCTCAAAATAATGGAAACTAATTTTAAAATATCTAGGTTTATTTGAATCAAATTAAATTAAATATCCAATAAGATCAATGATTTTGAAAGAAAAAATCTTCAATATCACTTTCAAATCTTATAATTTAATAAAATAAACCAATTTTAAAATAGATTTGGTTAGATAATTATTATTTTAGGAATAAAATAATAAATAAATAATAATTACGATAATTATATGTCAAAATATCTCAAATTAAGCAATATTCAAATTTCTACAAAATATCTAGGTTACTTAAATATTTAAGATATGATTTATAAATTTCCAATAAGGAAAAAAATGATATATATATATATAGAAAAAATATCATTTTTGAACTTATAATTTATAAATAATTAAATATTTAACAAAATAACAAATTTTGAATTTGAAAATATTATGGTAAGTATATCTATAAAAATATCAATGTTAATTTCAAATTTACTAATTATTTAATTTGTCATATAAGATAATTTTAATATAATATTTTAAATAAAAAGATAAAGTTATCTTTTAATTTAAAATATGTTAAATATCAAAATATCTAATCATATAATTAAATAATAAATAAATATTAAAGAAGTTAACAAATTTTTAAATCTGACCATAATAGAAAATATTTAAAATTGGAAATATTCCAAAATTGAAATATTTGAAATTGGAAAAATTCCAAATTGAAAATATTTTAAAATGGGAAATATTTCAATTTAGAAATATTTAAAATTGGAAAAATGAATTTTGGGAAACAATCCCATGAAAAATTAGATTTTTGGGGAAAAAAACCCCAAAAATCACAATTTTTGGGTTGGCAGCTCAGGAGGCTGCACGTGCAGCCTCCAGAGGCTGCAAAATGCCCATACGCGCGCGGATCGAAGGTGTTTGCAGCCCTTTCTGCCAAGAAACCTCGACGGGCTGCAGGATTTCTGGCGGGCGGATGTGGGCAGATAGCAGGGGTGACACGGGCGTGTCACACACGCGGATGCTGTTGGATATTATTTTACCATGATCTTAGATCTACTCACAAGTATGTTGTTTAACATCCTAAATATGAACTTTCTAAAATGATAAAATAAACACATATAAAGTTAAGAAAACCTTACATTGATGCAGTGGAATTAATGTCTCCTTCCACTCAGATCTCTAACCCTTGTATCCTTTCTGTCGCAGAGTATAATCAAGATCTGAGTCCGAATGTCCTTCTCATTGAGTTTGATCCTTCACAGTCTTCCAGTCTATGATTGAGTTACTACTTGCTGTGTGTGGGCACTCACTCTTTCACTAGGGTTCGAAATTTAGGAAGAGAAAAGAGAGAGAGGGGTTTCGGCCAAGGTGTAGAAAGGGGAAGGCTCAGTTTTCTGAAGAGAGAATTTTCTGTCAGAAGATGTTATGAAAAGCTTATGATTTTGACTGAGCCATCACTTTCTATTTATTTGGCATTAAAATAATGAAAATTTCAATTTGAAAAACTTAAACAAGTGGCCGGCCAAGGTGTATTTAATGGGCCCCACTTGATTTTGCAGTTTTAACAAATTTTATTTCTATTTTCTCAAAAATGCCGATTTTCCAATTCTAACCATTTAAATGCCAAAACTAATTATTTAATAACTAAAATAGATTATTAAATAATATTGTCATTTAATTTAATTATTAACTAGACATATAAAGTCCATTAATACATAAATAAACCTAGAATCTCTTTTCTTTACAATTTCGCCCCTGCTTAGTGAAAATTCACAAATTAGACATAGTCTAACTTTAGAATTATAATTGACTAATCACGAATCAATTATTGAGTCTTACAAGCAGTATGTTCTCAACTAGAATGGGGACCATGGATCTATATGTTGAGCTTCCAATAAGTGAACCGAATTTACCAAGTAAATTCCTACTTATTAATTCTTCGTTGAATCCCCTCTTAGAACTTAGAATTGCACTCCCAGACTTATATAGAGCATATTATATGTTCCACGATATAGATATGCTATCTCATTTAACCATTGTTATAATCTTATTGTGATCAAAGATCCTCTATATAGATGATTTACATCGAGATGGGATAATTTTACCGTTCTCACCCCTCAATGTATTTTGCCCCTTAAAACACTTAGCTACCTGCAAATAGTGTTTAGTGATCTAATAATTAGTCAGTTAAACAAGAGCTCATCCATTTACTTCTATTTGCTAAGCTCGAAGGGAATCATCACTTGACTTCTATACACTAGTAGAAACTATAGATTCCATAATTATGTTCAGCACTCCCACTCAATCATACTATCATGTTCCCAAAATATACGTATCACCCTGACCCAAAAGTAAGCTTAACTAATAAATCAAAGAACATGAATAGTACTCCTTAGTTGAGCCTAAGCATATCAGGATTTAGATTCTTTTAATCTTAAGATCAACTACTAATATTGACTTGGAAAGACATAACGGTAAGTTTGTAATATCTTAACTTAGTTGCAATATCGGTCCAGTCCAATGTATACTCCATACATTCGAAACTAGTATACTTTACTAATGTCCTGAAAAGAACATAACACTTACTCCAAGTGTAAGTACACATCATCGCTGATTATCACATTAGTGTAAATCCAAAACACTGATGAAACAGGGACTTAGTCTTTTGATTCATATGATCACAATCACATTCCACTGTGTTGACGATACTGTAATTGTGAATAAACATATGATCTGGATTTAACTGATTTTGTGTGTAAATGTAATAAAATATTATCAAAGATAGAAAAAAAAAATATTTTTCATGGAAAAAGGTACTGTACAACATATACATTCATCAACTAACACATAAACATCATGAAACCATCCAAATCAACACATAAATATACAAAACATCGTTTTAATTCATATTACATAAAATTAAATCATTACCATGGCTCTAGTGCTAGTTGTTGGAATTATTTTACCAGGATCTAGATTTACTACCAAGTATGTTTGATTAACATCCTAATATGAATTCTAAAACAATGAAATAAACACATAAGAGTTTAAGAAACCTTACATTGGGTGCAGCGGAATATAATTACTCCTTCCATTCAGATCTCTAGCCCTTGATTCCTTTCTGTAGCAGAGCATAATTAAGATCTGAATCTGGATCTCTTTCTCTCCTTCTTGTTGGTGCTGATTTTCCATAGTCTTACATACTATGATTGAGGTACCACTTGTTGTGTGTGGGCACTACTCATTCACGCAAGTGTTTCAAAATTTAGAGAGAAAAAAAGAGAGAGAGGGGCGAGTGACTTTTCTGAAAGAAACCAATGTTCAAAGTTGTGTGTTTCCTGAAGCCAACACTTTCTATTTATAGAATACCCTCTAGGTTTAGGTTAGAACTGAATGGCAGTAAAATAATAAAAATTATAAATGGAAATTTCTTGCAATGTGGCCGGCCATACACATGGAATTGGGCTTCACTTTGCTACTTCCCCATTTTGTTATTTTTCATTCCTATTTTCTCAAAAATGCCAATTTTCCAATTTAACCTTTTAAATGCCAATTCTAATTATTTAATAACTTGAAAATAATTATTAAATAATATTGCCATTTAATATATTTATTAATTTAGACATATAAAGTCTCTTAATCAATAAATAAACCTAGAATCTCATTTCTTTACCATTTCACCCTTGCTTAGTGAAAATTCATAAAGTAGACATAGTCTAACTTTAGAATTACAATTGCTTAATTAAAATCAATTAACTGAGTCTTACAAGCAGTATGGTCTCAACTAGTATGGGGACCATGGGTTTATATAACCGAGCGTCCAATAAGTCGAACAGAATTTACCAAGTAAATTCCCTAACTTATTAATTCCTTATTGAATCCACTCTTAGAACTTGGAATTACACTCTCAGTCATATAGAACGCTCTATATGTTCCATGATATAGACACGTCATTAGTTATCCATTGTTATTGTAAAGCCCGCTTAGTTAATTTGGAAATTAGCAGTTATTTATGTTAATCAGGAAATTATTTATAGCTATTTAAATAATTTATTATGGAATTCAGATATGCATAATTATGTTATCAGCAGTTTTTATATTTCGCATTTCCGGTGTTCGGTATTTTGGAACGCGGCGTTTGGCTCAGTAGAGATCACAACTTAGTATGTTAGTATGTTGGGGACGGGTTTTAGACATTGGGAATGTCGGGAATGGCCGGGAATTTAGAATGTCCCAAAAATACCCCTTTAGTATGAATTATGTGATTTTATGGTGGAGGGGCAAAATGGTCTTTTTGCCCCATTAGTATTTTGTCTTATATGATTTATTAAATGGAAAATAAATAATTGTTTAAGTGATTATTTGGCTGAAATGATTTGTGTATATGTTAAATGTTATTTTTCCCTTTTTATCAAAAATCATTAAGTTTGGAAAAATAGAAAAAAATTGGAAGCTTTTCTCTCTTTCTCTCTTCCCCATTTCGGCTGAACCTTGGCTGTGCAAAGGCTGGTTTTTCTTTGATGATTCAAGCCCTAGATTGCAACTTTAGTGATTCCTTGTTGTGGTATGTGCTTCCTTGTTCATTTCTCTTTAAATTTCTTGGAAAAAATGATGAAAAGTGATGAATGCATGCATGTTTTTAGTTGATTTTGGCTGCTGTGTTTTGAGGTTAAATTGTGTGATTCAAAGCATGTTTATGTGATAAATAATTGGATTGTTTGAAGCATGCTAGATAGGGTGTTTAAAGCCTTGAGTTTCTTTGTTAAAAGTTATGAATTTTGAAAGAAAATGCCATGTTTTGTTTCTGTGAATTGCTGGAGGTTGTTGTTAGTTTGCAGAGGGTTTTTCTTGCTTAGTTAAGTAGAATTAACTAGGCTAGGGTGCATGCTAGTGGGTTTAACCAAGTTTGAGTTCTTGAACTCAAAGCTTGGTCTTCAATGGTGAAATTTGCTTGTGAGGTTTCTGGGTAGGTTTGAGGCCTTGGAAATGTTTGTTAGGACCTATGTAGGAGGTCTGGAAAGTTTGGGATCAATTGGGGTTAAATTGGTCGAGATTTGGGAATTTTTGGTTCTTGCTGCGAGGAGCCGAATTAGGTTGAGCATCCGGAATTCGGATGGGGTTCGAAATTTTTCCGAGCCGGAATTCGGTTGGGCAATAGGACTTCGGATGGGGGATTTCGAGAACCACTAGTTTTCCTCGTTTTGGGTTTTTAGGGGTATTGCCATGCTTTTTATCGATAGGGAAACTTTTAGTTTCGAGTTTTAGTCCGGGAAGTGATTTAGCGTGTCAACTTATAGCGTTGTGGTTTTTATGGTTTAGGAGCCGATGTCCGTAGTTCGGCTTGAGTTCCGGTCGGGTTGGCGGCACACGAAATCGGAATCCGGGTAAGATTAGTATAACGGTATGCATATGTAGATTACATGTTTAGCGTGCATGTAGGAAGCTGTTAGATTACATTAGATATGTATTTAGGCTTCGAACCACCCAACCTTTATCACGTCGGTACGGTAAATATGACCAATGACGGAAATATGATCAGTTCAGCCGTCAGTGACTCTGGTTGGTGGTTCCGTCTTGATTGACGTATCCGTCAGAACTGGTGGAAATATGACAATGACCGGAGTATAATGAGTTCGCCGTCAGGAGGATATAGTAACACGTCGGTGCAATTTGGAGTATGACCAATGGCCGGAGTATGAGGTTCGGCCGTCGAGTTGTTACGTGTCAATAGTACGATCCCACGAACGTTCAAAACTCGGTACCATGTTGGACATGGCGGATGGTGCTCGGTACCATGTTGGACATGGCGATGGCGGGACTCGGTATCGTGTTGGACACGGCGGTCGGTTTTATGTATGATATTATTATGCTTTTCTTGCTTGGTACGTCGACTCACGGTTTACGTTGCATGTGTAGGTAAAGGCAAGGCGATTCTTGATGGGCCAGTGAGCGAGCTTATGGGGTTGTACATGTCGGGGCGGTTGGGCACAGAGCGTACGATCCTCGGGACGGCAGTGAGATTTTTGTAAATGGTCGTTAGACGACTTTATTTTGATGTAAAAGTTGAACAGTGAAAACGTTTGTAAATATTTTATAAATCGGGATCCCGTGACTTTTTGTAAAATGGTTTGTAAGTTAATGAAAAAGCAAAATTTTAATTAATCACGTTTTTCCATAAACCTCGTTGATTAGCAACGAGCTGCACAGTATGTTTAAAAAAAAATCACGTAATACGCCTAAGATAGTTAGGGTGTTACAGTTATAATCCTAATGTGATCAATGACCCTCTAATAGATGATCTACATTGAAAAGGCACTAAGTTACCATTACACCTTCAATGTATTTTATCCTTAAAACACTTAGCTCCGTCTAAATGATATTTCAACAAAGTGAAATGAGATCTCCACCATTTATCTCTGTTTAGCCAAGCTCGAAAGATATCATCATTTCACTTCTAAATTCCTATCGAAGTTATAGATTCCATATTTATGGTAGCGCTCCCACTCAATTATACTATCATGTTCCCAAAATGTACGTATCACCCTGACCCAAAAGTAGGCTTAACTAACAAATCAAAGAACATGTATAGTACTCTTGAGATCGAACCTAACCATATCAAGATTAAGGTCATTTGATCTAGGATTAACAGGTGATACTGAATTGAATAGATATTACGGTAAGTTTTAATATATCTAATCAAAGTTCAGTATCGGTCCCTTCCGACGTATACTCCATACATCCGATACTGGTAAACTTTGCCAATGTCCTGGAAAGGACATAACACTTTTCCAAGGTGTAAGAATACCTATCGCTGATTATACCATGTCAGTCTAAATCCAATGTTCTGAAAAATCAGGGAATAACCTTTCGAACATATAATTAAGATTATATTCCACTTTGCTGACAACACTATAATCATTAACAAATTCATATATTCTGGAGTTAAATAGAATTCATACATTTTATAAATATAATCATGAAATAAATCATGTGAACCATGCAACATAGAATGTTATTTCTGATCTTTATTAATAAGTAAATATGATTCTATTGAAATGGGTTTTATTTAGGGCACAAAACCCAACATGATTGTTGGAAATTATTTTACCAGGATCTTAGATCTACTCACAAGTATGTTGATTAACACCTTAAATATGAACTTTCTAAAACGATGAAATAAGCACATATAAAGTTTAGGAAACCTTACATTGGGTGCAGCGGAATATAATGACTCCTTCCGTTCAGATATCTAGCCCTTGATTCCTTTCTGTAGCAGAGCATTATCAATATCTGAACCTGGATCTCTTTCTCTGAATCTTTGATGCTGAAACCTCCTTCTTGCTGAAAGTCTTTCTTCACGTTCTTCCTCACTATGATTGAGCTATCACTTGATGTGTGTGGGCACTACACATACACTAAGGATTTCGAAATTCAAGAGGGAAGAGAAAGAAGAAGTGGCAGCTAAAGATAGGGAGAGAGAAAGGCTCAGGTTTTTCTCTGAAGGAAAAATAGAAAATTTAAGTGTAAATTTCCTGAAGCCTTCACTATCTATTTATAGCATTCCACTAGGGTTAGGTTTAAATTATTTGGCATTAAAATAATGAAAAAATCAGTTTAAATTTCCTACAAAAGTGGCTGGCCCTATACAAGTGGATTTGGGCCTCACTTTTTGCAATTTTGCAGTTTTATCTTTTCTGCATCTGATTTTCTCAAAAATGCCAATTTTCTAATTCAACCATTTAAATGCCAATTCTAACTATTTAATAACTATAAATAATTATTAAATAATATTGTCATTTATCATTTTTATTAATTGAACCATACAATGTATCATAATTAACAAATATGCCCCTAAAACTCTTTCTTTACAATTTCGCCCTTACTTAGTGAAAAATTCACAAATAGACATAGTCTAATTTGAGAATTATAATTGATTAATCAAAACCAATTACATGAGTCTTACAAGCAATATTATCTCAACTAGTGGGGGGACCATGGGTCTATATAACCGAGCTTCCAATAAGTAGATCAAGAATTTAGCACTAAAATTCACTAACTTATTAATTCTTCGTTGAATCCACGCATAGAACTTAGAATTGCACTCTCAGTATATAGAATGCTCTATATGTTCCACCATATAAACACATCATTAGTTATCCATTGTTATAATCCTAATTTGATCAATGATCCTCTATATGAATGATCTACACGGTAAAGGGATTAGATTACCGTAACACCCTACTATGTATTTTATCCTTAAAACACTTGACCCCGTATAAATGATATTTCAGCTTATGTGAAATGAGATCTCCACCATTTATTTTCGTTTGGTCAAGCTCGAAGGAGATCATCCTTTGCTTACTATTCGCCAGATAGAAGCTATAGATTCCATGTTTATGCTAGCGCTCCCACTCAATTGCACTACCGTGTTCCCAAAATGTACGTATCACCCTGACCTAAAAGTAGGCTTAACTAACAAATCAAAGAACACGAATAGCCTTTCAAGATTGAGCCTAATCATAACAAGATTAAGATCATTTGATCTAGGATCAACTAGGCGATATTGACTTGAATAGATATTACGGTAAGTTTAATAAATATAAGTCAAAGTTCAATATCGGTCCCTTCCGATGCATACTCCATGCATCCAACCTGAGCTTTACTTTAACCAATGTTCTGGAAAGAACATAGTATTTCTCCAAATACAAGTAAACTCTTGTTGTAGATTATCATATCAGTAAAACCCTATGTCTGATAAATCTAGGAAACTTTATTCACATAGTCATGTTTACTTTCCAATGTGTTGACGGCACAATAAACAGGATCAATTATGTGAAAAGGGTTTCAGATGAATCTATACATTATGTACATATAATCATGAAATAAATCATGTGAACCATGCAACATTAAATGTTATTTCTGATCTATATTAATAAGTAAATCTGATTATATTGAAATGAGTTTTATTTAGGGCATAAAACCCAACAATGATCTGCTGCGTCAGCATCCGAATCTGAGGCTGCAGATCGTGTTTTCTTAAGAAAGTTTTTGTATAGCTGTAGATTCGATCTTGTGACTGTCTCTAAGGTTTCTATGTTCTATCACTAGAGCCTAGAGAGCAGCCATTCGGATCAGCTCTTCCATTATTCATTTTTTGCACATATCTTATTTGAGAGAAGAGAGTTTCTTTGTTTTGTGAGAGCTTAGTTGTTCATCTAGGTTCTAGTAGTTTATTTCTGTTCTTACTTTGTCCTAGAGTTTGTGAAGAACGACTTGATTGAACAAGAGATTGGTCTTCGGGAGAACACTTAATAAAGCGTTACTTCGGGTGGAAGTAAGCACTTTGGTCTTCGGTAGAAGACTGGTTGAAGCCTTACTTCAGGAGGAAGTAACCACTCACACTTCAAAGACGAAGGGAGTTCGGGCTTGAAGGTGTTTCAGAAGTCAGATTCATAAAGTGGATTACAAAGGATTGTGGCAATACTTTAGAGGGAGTCTAAACTTGTTTAAGTCAATTGTCTTTAAAATTTTGATACTTTATTAATTGATTTCAATCTTTGGGTGTGGCCCCGTGGACTAGGAGTGTTCGGGAGAACACTGATACCACGTATAAATCTCTTGTGTCAAATTATTTATTTTTCTGTAAATATTTTTATATTCTGCCTTTTTGTTTTGTCACTGCAAAACTGGTTTCTGCAGTAACAAAACTACTTTCTGCTTCTGCAGACGCATACAGTTTTATATTTTCGTATATATAATTGAAATTTGCAAAAACACGGTTTTTCATAGAATTTTTAAAAATTGACATGATAGCTATTATAACTATAAGATATAATAAGGTTGGTATTGATAATTAATTTGTGGACAATAAATAAAATAAATTAAAGCAAAATACGAAAGGAAGGATATAATTTAGCCCAATCAAATAGTTTCATGAAATTGCTTGGGCTACTATTTCTTATTAATAATCCCAAAATATTGATTGGTTGTCTTCTCTATTTAACAATTTATAACATTTATATAGATAATTAGTACTAATAAACCTAATTTATTAACATGTACATTAGAAAAAAGAAAATATGAAATTAAACAAAAAAGAATTTTATAATTAAATTAACCATAATATTATGAGATTGAATCACACATAACTATATAATAAAGCTCCAATCTGATAAAATAATAATTAGGCATAATTAGTTAATAGTAGCATGAAGTAATAAAAAATAGATATAAAGCTCAAAATGGTACTCATGAACTATAAAATTTTAGACTTACAATAATCTTAATCCAAAAATAAAAAATAATTCTTTTTAGTTAAGCTTCCATTAAGATTCTATAATAAAAAATGAGAACAACTTTTAATGAATCTATTAATAAATCAAGTTTATTGGAAACCTTACAATGTGAGGCATGTTTAATAAGAAAGAGGAAGATCTACCGTTAAGGTGCTCAACATGATTTGTGTTTTAATGGGTCTATGAATAAATAAGTTTATTAGAAACATTGCAATGTAAGGCTTGTTGAATGAGAGAGAGGGTGATCTATCACTAAGACGCTCAATAGTCAATATGATTTGTGACCCTTCACTACAGCAATGTCATTCCTGCAAATATTTATTACTTAATGATAAAAATTTATTATAATTTAGTTTGTAACACAAATACATAGTAAGTACAAAGAAAAAAATGTTAACACCTTGTAATTAATTTTTATTTTTGTCAATAAAAGTGTAGGGGTCTTCTTAATTGTTCTAAGTGCTTTTATCAAACTCTTCTAACATTCGTCCTCCTCGCCTTCAATAACAAATTCCTATAAAAAAAAACACATACCAATTTCAAAAACAACAAACTGAAATTCACAACAAATTGTTTAATACACAGTTATAGAATTTTATATTTTGAGTTGATAAATTAATAACATTTCACCACTAACCAAAAAATTTTAAAATTAAAAACTAAGTTCTAAGCAAAAGAGTTTAAAATTTATATTTTTCATCTAAGTAAGAGTTTTGAGCTACCTAAAATTATTAATTTCCTTCCTTTCTAATAGATTTCACAATTTTGTCATAGCTAAATATACTTTAATGGAATTCTTTCAAGTACCCTAGAAAACTCTACCTATACATTCCTCTTTCATTTTAGATATTTTTTCATGTTTTTTGGTAATAAAGGGGAATAAAATTAGTGGTGCAATTTAGATTTTTGTCTTATTAATATCGAAGATTGAAAAATTCAGTCAAATGCAACCATAATATTAGCTAGACAATTAAATATAAATTAGGATATATATATAAATAAATAAAACTTAATGACAGGAACAAAATAATAATTAATAATAATAAAATAATAGAGTGCGAGAGATCTATCTCTAATATGTTTTTCTATTGCAGATTTGTGGCCTTGATTATAGCAATATATTCAATTTCTCAAAAATATTATTACTCAATAATGAAAATTCATTGTAATTTAATTGTCACACAAATAAAAAATACTACCGAATAAAATAATTCATCAAGAATTTAAAGTTTTTTCCAAATATCTCACAAATATTAATGGAAACTCAAAATCTCAATTAAAGAGAAAATAAATAATATAATTACTTAATTATCTATATATATATAGTTAGTGTGGTAAGGTAGGATAGTTTAAGAATGTTAAGAAAGATGATCTTGGAAAAGTATCTATTTTTTAAACAAATGGTGGTTATGTGAAACTATTTGTTATTTATTAGTTTGACTAAATCTAAAAATATTCATAGAATCTATGAGACAAAATCGTTTGAAAAGAAAACTAATATGTGAATAAACTTTTTTTATTTATCATGAAGGGTAATGATATATGTATATATTGTTGATCTCGCTTTTAGCCAACGATAGTGAATTTTATTTAGTAAGCGATTAGTAATTTATAGCAATTGATATGTAGTAAAGCAATATAAAGACACAAGAATTTTATAGAGGTTCAGCCCCGAACAGTTCGGTAATAGCCTAATCCTCGTATTTGTATTGTCTTAAGAACAAGTAAAAATGTTCTTTTTCTTATAGCTCTTACAACAGTATCTCTGAATACGAATTCTTAGATAATATCTCTAGGGTAAAATCTCGACCCTTTCCCCAGTGAGTATGCATCACTATTTATAGGACTGTGAACTTGGAGAGGAAGTGTTTCCCTTCTCGTTACAATGGATATAAGTAGAAAGATCGCATGATAAATGCAGAATACACTGATCGTGGGATTTGGGCAGCTTGTCATATCTTTGTAATCTGATCCCTAAGTTATAGGGATTTCTTTGATGACTCACAATGCGAAAGCTGAATTTGCTAAGTGTTGGTTGCTCTGCGCGGATTGCTGATCGCTCTGCTTCGGGCATGCCTACGAGGCATCCTGTTCGGACTGTACCCTCCGGGCAGATAATGAAAGTTGATGCCACGTGTCACCATCATGCGATGCCACGTCAGAGCGTAAAAATTGGGATAACATTTGCCCCCAAAGTCTGTACGGGACTTCCGAAGTGGCGTGTAGACTTCATCCGAGCTGCTTCTGTTGGGTTTTATGCCCTAAATAAAACTCATTTCAATATAATCAGATTTGTTTATTAATATAGATCAGAAATAACATTTAATGTTGCATGGTTCACATGATTTATTTCATGATTATATGTACATAATGTATAAATTCATCTGAAACCCTTTTCACATACTTGATCCTGTTTATTGTGTCGTCAACACATTGGAAAGTAAACATGACTATGTGAATAAAGTTCCCTAGATTTATCAGACACAGGGTTTTACTGATATGATAATCTACAACAAGAGTTTACTTGTATTTGGAGAAATACTATGTTCTTTCCAGAACATTGGTTAAAGTAAAGCTCAGGTTGGATGCATGGAGTATGCATCGGAAGGGACCGATATTGAACTTTGACTTAGATTTATTAAACTTACCGTAATATCTATTCAAGTCAATATCGCCTAGTTGATCCTAGATCAAATGATCTTAATCCTGATATGATTAGGCTCAATCTTGAAAGGCTATTCGTGTTCTTTGATTTGTTAGTTAAGCCTACTTTTAGGTCAGGGTGATACGTACATTTTGGGAACACGGTAGTGCAATTGAGTGGGAGCGCTATCATAAACATGGAATCTATAGCTTCTATCTGGCGAATAGTAAGCAAAGGATGATCTCCTTCGAGCTTGACCAAACGAACATAAATGGTGGAGTACTCATTTCACATAAGCTGAAATATCATTTATACGGGGTCAAGTGTTTTAAGGAATAAATACATTGTAGGGTGTAACGGTAATTTAATCCCTTTACAGTGTAGATCATTCATATAGAGGATCATTGATCACATTAGGATTATAACAATGGATAACTAATGATGTGTCTATATGGTGGAACATATAGAGCATTCTATATACTGAGAGTGCAATTCTAAGTTCTATGCGTGGATTCAACGAAGAATTAATAAGTTAGTGAATTTTAGTGCTAAATTCTTGATCTACTTATTGGAAGCTCGGTTATATAGACCCATGGTCCCCCCACTAGTTGAGATAATATTGCTTGTAAGACTCATGTAATTGGTTTTGATTAATCAATTATAATTCACTAATTAGACTATGTCTATTTGTGAAATTTTCACTAAGTAATGGCGAAATTGTAAAGAAAGAGTTTATAGGGGCATATTTGTTAATTATGATACTTTGTATGGTTCAATTAATAAATATGATAAATGACAATATTATTTAATAATTATTTATAGTTATTAAATAGTTAGAATTGGCATTTAAATGATTGAATTAGGAAATTGGCATTTTTGAGAAAATCGAGATACAAAAGGTGTTAAAATTGCAAAATTGCAAAGCCCAGAGCCCAATCCATTAAGTGTATGGTCGGCCACCTTTGTAGCTTTTTTAAATGATTTTTTCATTATTTTAATGCCATATAATTCAAATCAAACCCTAGAGGAATGCTATAAATAGATAGTGAAGGCTTCAGGAAAATAACACACTTTCTGAATTAGAAAAACCTGAGCCTCCACTCTCTTCTCTAGCCGCCACTCTCTCTCTCTTTTCTTCCTCAATATTTCGAACCTCTCTTAGTGATTAGAGTAGTGCCCACACACATCAGTGATACCTCGATCATAGTGAGGAAGATCGTGAAGAAAGATCATCGACAAGGAGTTTCGGCATCAAAGATTCGGAGAAAGAGATCCAGGGTTCGGATATTGATAATGCTACGCTACGAAAGGAATCAAGGGCTAGATATCGAACGGAAGGAGTCATATTATTCATTTGCACCCAATGTAAGGTTTCTTAAACTTTATATGTGTTTATTTTATCGTTTTAGAAAGTTCATATTTAGGATGTTAATAAACATACTTGTGAGTAGATCTAAGATCCTGGTAAAATAATTTCCAACAACTGGCCTCAGAGCCATGGTAATTGATTTACTTGCAAGAAATTTGGACTTTAAAACGATTGTTTGTATGTTCTTTGGATGGTATCATGTTGTATTGAGTGTTATTTGATGATTGATTGATGTTTGTGAAATTTTCGTGAAAAATAATTGTGATTTCGTTTCTGGAATTATTTTTATTGGATAGTATGGAAAAAATTAAGCAAGTTAGCCTTTTACAGAACTCAATTTGGATTTTATTTGAATTAGTTATGATTTTTTGAAGATTTGACAAAATCGGAAATTTGTCTTTGATAGTTTTAACGCGATCGCAGAACTGTCCGTACAGTTTCGGATTTTTCCTTTTTCTTCAATTTTTCATACTTTTTAAATGGAATTAACTTCCGATTCTGTATGGTTTTGTATATATACTATTACTATTCCTAATTCAATTCTAATTATCATTTTGAATTAATTTAATTTTTTTTTTAAAATTAATTCAAGATATTAGTGTAATTTGAATTCGAATAGAATTAGTATTTATCTTTTTGCTTAAAAATCTATCTTATTTTAAAATTTGATTATATCTTATCTTATTTTAAATTTAAAAATAAGATATTTATAATTATGTAATTTTTAAATGATATAAGATATTTTGCTAATTTTTTTAAATTTTGTTATTTTATTTATTTAAATTAAATTTAAAATTTGAAAAAGATATTTATTTATCTTTTCTAATTTTTTATTTAATTTTTATTTATAAAATAACATTTAAAATTTAAAAGTAGTTAGCAATTTTTTTTGAAATGATATTTAGGTTGGTTGAAACCTAATTTTTCAAAAATTGTAGGTTTAATTTTAAATTTAGATTTTTTTTTAAAATTTCGAATTTTTCAAATTTTTTTTTAAATTTTTCGAAAAATTTAATAAATATTTAATAATTATTTTTTCAATAATTATTTTTTTTTATTTAATTAATTATTTTCGAAATTAAATATTTAATTTAAAATTAAATAAATCCTACATCCAACTATCCAACTAACCTTGTTGCAGGAGTATGTGTTTTAGCTTATGTGTAAGTTTTTAAAACCTATTATTACTTGATTGCAAATAGCCATGGTTACTTTTTGCCGGAATCCCAATGATCGATGGCTCCCTTGGTCAAGTTAATAATTTGTAACGGAGGTAAATTTTACAATCTTCTTTCATACGTGTATGACACTAGCAACATGATAGGACCCATCCAAAGTGTGCATATGTGTGAGCCTACTGTGTTTAATTTCATTATAGATGCATATAGGTTGTTGTTGCTAAAATAAATTATCATAGTTCTTGATAGAATTTATTTAGGCCCATTTAGTTATTGGGCTTATTCAATTAATAACAGTTGTTCTTATTAAGGTTAAATTCCTCTCTTTTGGGCCTTGTGTGAGAGTTGGGAGCCATAGAAGTGGGTACGACATGCGAACCCGGCACCCTCACACTGAAACCACCCCGATTGTGAAGGCCCATTTGCACGATTTGAATGGCTTGTACTAAGGTTAATTACACTAGTTTAACCTAATTAAAATTGATTAGCAACATAATTAATTTCATTTATTTTGAAATTAATTTAAGAAAAATATAGTTTAAAGAATTATTTTTTATTCTAAGCTAAACTATATGTATTTTCTTGTATTTAATTAAATATAGAATTATAACCATCTAGATTCTTTCTGGAACTTAATTTAAATTTTTCATTAAATATTCCTATGTAAGTTGATATTTAGTTATCTTGACTAACCAAGCTTAAATCGAATATCTTTTGAATTCAAAATTTCAAAATTAAGTTGAGGAATTTTAGGCATTGGTTATTAAGATTCTTTAGATATTTTTTAAGTTAATATCTTTTCGAATATTAACTTAAAATGGAATATTTTCAAATTAAGTGGTTACAACTTAATTTTTTGATATTTAATTAAATTTAAATTTGAAAAATATTTAAGTTCTAGATTTTTTCTAGTCAACTTAAATTAGATATTTTTCAAATTTTGTGGAAAAGATACTTAGTCAAATAAGATATTTTCTAGATAGTTATTTCTAGACTACTTATTATTTCTAATATTAAATAGGAAATATTATACATTGTGAAATTAATTATTTATTAATTAATTTTGGTACAATTTACTTTAAGTATATTTTTCCTAGTATTAAACTAGAGATTAATAATTAAGTCTTCTACACTTAATTATTTATTTCTTGAATTTAATACATTTAATTAATTTGAAAATTAAATATCTAAGTTGATTTTTATCATCATACTTAAATATTTCTTTTTCATGACATTTAATTAAATAGAAAATTATTTTTAGTTGAAATTTAATTTTTCAACTAAATTTAAATAATTTTCAAAATATATTTTTTCTTTATTTTATTAATCAATTTTTTCGAAATTGCATTTCTTAAATGCTAGAATTTCGAATTTTATCTTGAAAAATAGATTAAGTTGTAAATTAATTATTTATTTTAATTAATTTTGGACCAACTTAAATCAATGATTTTTTCATTTATTGATTAATTTAAAATAAATTGAATTAAAGTATATTATTAGAAATTGAATTAATTAGTCAAAGGAAAATCTAGATAGATGATATTTTTGCTTGAAGTATTTTTCTAGTGTATTTAATTAAATAGAAAATTAATATTTAAGTTGATTTTCATCATCATACTTAAATATTTAAATTTTTCTTATATATTTAATTAAATAGGAAAATTATATTTTTTGTTGTAAATTAATTTTATTAATTAATTTTGGGCCAACATTAAATTAGAATAATTTTTCCAGGATTTATTTTTTATTTTAATATGCATTTTTCGAAAATTGTATTCTTATATACTTTAATTTTTCGAAATGCAATATATATTTATAGAAAATTAAATTTGAGTTGTAAATTAATTTAAATTAATTTTGTAACAACTTAAATTGAATATTTTTCTAAATATTTATTGGAAATTATTACTAAGATGGAAATAATTCATATTATTTTCATATCCATCTAAGTAAAATTTATAAATATTAAATTAAAATTTATATTTAGAATTTTCATTCTAAATTGGAAATTTTAATTAAATAAATATATATTTAAAATAAATAGAATAAATAAAGAGAATAAAAGAAAATACAACTCTTTTCAAATAATGAGCTTTATTATAGAGACATTCGATCTCCATTGTGGGTTTTACAGCGTTTGTTTTAGTGAGTAATCCTCCCTAATGGAGGAACGTTCATTAGCAATTTCGCAGTTTAACCTCGCATGATAAGTAGTTTGTAAGTGTTTTGTATGGTATGGATCACCCTAATGGTGGCGACCATACTTGACTTGCAAATTATGAAACAATGGTGGAAGCTCATAAGATAGAATTGCCTTGACTCTCGCATAAACGGGACAACGCTGAATTCCAATCTTGATCGAATAAAAGGTTGCTAGAATGTTTAACATTTTAGACGAGTCGACAACTCTATTCAATGAATGGTAGCTTTGACTCTCGCCTAAACGGGACAACGATATCGGTTGTTGAAAACCTTGGAAATTATTTAGGATTGTAAGTTTTAGTATTTTCACTTGTCATTCCTACTTACTATATGTTTATAATTTACGAATTGTGTATGAATTTATATTGAACCATGTTATTTTGTTATTAAGTTGTAGTTTAATTTCGAATCTTCATTGTTGGTCTAACTTGGCTTGTTTATCTAATGAGATAAATCCCTAGTGGATTTTCACCATTAGACATACATAATAGTGTTAGATCTCGAAAGATAAATATTGTATATGCGACATCTAGCTGTTCATCAATTGATGACACCTTAGACTAGTATTTTTACGATATGAAACAAGAAGATTGTATAAATAAGATTACTTTGACTTTCGCTAATCGAAGCATCGTTGGATTCTTATTTTAAACGAAATTATCCTAATTCCTCTTAGCTTATTCATTTCGAATTAGCTTTAAAAACATATCATTGGACGAATGGTCTATAAATCATTTCATGTCATTTTATATGACGCATATGATTATAATCCCGAAATTCTATTCCCAATTGATATAAATCCTCAATCTTAGAAATTTCCTACTTGTATGGGCAAATCTACTTAGAGTTTGTATTAGTAGTCTTTGGTCAAGAGATAGAATTACTCATTATATTTGGTATAAATTTAAGTCTTTGACTTTAATTTTAGATTCAAATAGAAATTTTCTTAAATTTCTAATTTCGGGAATACAATACGGTTACACTTTCTCAAGTGTTTAATATCCATCTTTTATTAATGGATTAAAAGTTTGTATGGAATGTGAGTTAGGTGATTACGTGACCCGGGATCCACTTGAAGTATTCTAAGAACTCTTTGATGTAACTAAACCTATGTCATCATAGACACTACCACATTTTCTTAATCTATGGCATTTGTATCTTGTTCATAGTGGTTTTGACAAGATCAATCTCTGCAAAGAGTTAATATGCCTATATCCACTGAAAGTAGTTAATCTCATTCGCAGATGGATGTACATTCAGGGGTGGATATGAGTTTTTCGTTGTATTCTTAAAACGATAACTCTAGATTATACCTTATGCAAAGAAATTTGAAATGTTTAAAAAATTTCATTAATTTCTAGCAATGGTTAAACACCATTAAGGTAAGTGGTTAAAGATCTTGCGAACTGATAGGGGTGGAGAAATAGTTAGTAGATATGCAGTTCAAAGATCATTAAATTGATTTTTGAATTATATCCAAACTTACCTCCCCGAAATTTCGAGTTCCATGTTGATGATTAGTTATTAGTCGTTGCCTAATTCCTTCTATGGTAATACAATTTCAGAATGATGTAATGGTTGTATACTTAATGTAAATCATTACTAGATTCATGGATGACCTAATCAAAATCTTAAGAAAAGCTAGAACCATTAACCATGGTTTGTTAGCTATTCTAAGTGATTAGGGGTGGACCATCCCATTGTCAATAGATAAGAAAGTGTTTGTTCAAACAAATACTACTTTTCTAAGAAAATGACTAAGTCTGAAAAACAAGTAGCAAATAAAGGAGATATTTATTCTTGATTCCAAAAGTGTTCTATCATCTTATATGACATATGATGATCCCACGCCCTCTTGTTGTCTTGTCACAACCAAAGAGGTTAATACCATTTAGTTTTCTTCGACATAATTCGCGGTACCTTGTCGTAGTGGGAGAGTTTCTAGGAACTCACCTTCTTATGACTTGGGAGACACTAGTGATTAAAATCCATTGTGAGTTTAAACAAGTAATGGATTGTCAAGATAAGAAACTAAGAAGAAAGCCAATAGAACTATGGTTTAATCCATTCACATGGAATGACCTAAAGTTTTCTATTACAAGGACATAAAAGGAAATTTTCGTTTATAAGTCCATTCAATGGACTTAACAAAACTTCCTGTTCCTAGTATTATAGGTTTGAGTTTATCTAAACCTATGGCTTGTGGTATACACAGTAATTACTTACTCTAATGCAAGCAACTTACTTTAGTAAGATCTTTGAAGCATTTTCTTTCTAATGGCAATCTATAGAAGCTTCACAACTTCTTAGGCATAGATTTTATTTATCTAAGGAAAAGTCTCGACTATTCCCGGAAAAGATAAAGCCATGGAAAAATTTCTTATATCAACGGTGAGAGGTCTTAGATATGCTTTTGTATGCCTTAGACCCGGACACCTGTGTTGAGTGGGAGTAATGAGTAGGTATCGGATTAATCCGGGAGAAGAACATTGGAAGACAATCAAGTAAATCTTAAGATAAAGAAGAGGAACTATATGTTAGTACATAAGGGTGTGTTTAAAACTCTTAGACTACACCATATCGTTTCGAAATTTGCCTATGTGCTAGTAAATCTTTACGATAAGATGGTGGTTACTGCAGGGGTGGAATAGTGATTTTGGAGAAGTGTAAAACCTATACGAAGTCTCTAGGTCTACCGAAAGGAAATTTGAATGTTAAAGCTGCGGAAAGTTACTTATTCGATCTAAGGAAAGTTCTATACATCTTTGGCACCATTCCAAATTGCCTTAAACTACTAGTGTTAATTTCACGATTAACCAAAAGTAGTTGCCAAAGGTATAGAATCCGGTATCCCAAGAGAGTAGACATATAGAGAGGAATTTCACATTATCAATGATTTTGTGATTAAAGGAAGAGTAATGATGGAGAAAAGGTTGTGGTTAATTCAACCTTTCTGATCCTATTACGAGGAGTTTACTACTACTACACTTGATTTGCATATCAAGGTGTTGAGATTATTTGAAACGCACTTTTTGTTTTATATTAGTGCAAGTGGGAGTTTGTTGGGTTTTATGCCCTAAATAAAACTCATTTCAATATAATCGATTTGTTTATTAATATAGATCGAAATAACATTTAATGTTGCATGGTTCACATGATTTATTTCATGATTATATGTACATAATGTATAAATTCATACGAAACCCTTTTCACATACTTGATCCTTTGTTTATTGTGTCGTCAACACATTGGAAAGTAAACATGACTATGTGAATAAAGTTTCCTAGATTTATCGAGACACGGGGTTTTACGATATGATAATCTACAACAAGAGTTTACTTGTATTTGGAGAAATACTATGTTCTTTCCGAACATTGGTTAAAGTAAAGCTCGGAGTTGGATGCATGGAGTATGCATCGGAAGGGACCGATATTGAACTTTGACTTAGATTTATTAAACTTACCAAGTAATATCTATTCAAGTCAATATCGCCTAGTTGATCTAGATCAAATGATCTTAATCACGATATGATTAGGCTCTCAATCTTGAAAGGCTATTCGTGTTCTTTGATTTGTTAGTTAAGCCTACTTTTAGGTCAGGGTGATACGTACATTTTGGGAACACGGTAGTGCAATTGAGTGGGAGCGCTATCATAAACATGGAATCTATAGCTTCTATCTGGCGAATAGTAAGCAAAGGATGATCTCCTTCGAGCTTGACCAAACGAACATAAATGGTGGAGTACTCATTTCACATAAGCTGAAATATCATTTATACGGGGTCAAGTGTTTTAAGGAATAAATACATTGTAGGGTGTAACGGTAATTTAATCCCTTTACAGTGTAGATCATTCATATAGAGGATCATTGATCACATTAGGATTATAACAATGGATAACTAATGATGTGTCTATATGGTGGAACATATAGAGCATTCTATATACTGAGAGTGCAATTCTAAGTTCTATGCGTGGATTCAACGAAGAATTAATAAGTTAGTGAATTTTAGTGCTAAATTCTTGATCTACTTATTGGAAGCTCGGTTATATAGACCCATGGTCCCCCCACTAGTTGAGATAATATTGCTTGTAAGACTCATGTAATTGGTTTTGATTAATCAATTATAATTCACAAATTAGACTATGTCTATTTGTGAAATTTTCACTAAGTAATGGCGAAATTGTAAAGAAAGAGTTTATAGGGGCATATTTGTTAATTATGATACTTTGTATGGTTCAATTAATAAATATGATAAATGACAATATTATTTAATAATTATTTATAGTTATTAAATAGTTAGAATTGGCATTTAAATGATTGAATTAGGAAATTGGCATTTTTGAGAAAATCAGATACAAAAGGTGTTAAAATTGCAAAATTGCAAAGCCCAAGGCCCAATCCATTAAGTGTATGGTCGGCCACCTTTGTAGCTTTTTTAAATGATTTTTTCATTATTTTAATGCCATATAATTCAAATCAAACCCTAGAGGAATGCTATAAATAGATAGTGAAGGCTTCAGGAAAATAACACACTTTCTGAATTAGAAAAACCTGAGCCTCCACTCTCTTCTCTAGCCGCCACTCTCTCTCTCTTTTCTTCCTCAATATTTCGAACCTCTCTTAGTGATTAGAGTAGTGCCCACACACATCAAGTGATACCTCAATCATAGTGAGGAAGATCGTGAAGAAAGATCATCAGCAAAGGAGTTTCAGCATCAAAGATTCAGAGAAAGAGATCCGAGGGTTCGGATATTGATAATGCTCTGCTACAGAAAGGAATCAAGGGCTAGATATCTGAACGGAAGGAGTCATATTATTCCGCTGCACCCAATGTAAGGTTTCTTAAACTTTATATGTGTTTATTTTATCGTTTTAGAAAGTTCATATTTAGGATGTTAATAAACATACTTGTGAGTAGATCTAAGATCCTGGTAAAATAATTTCCAACAGCTTCTGCCTTAGGATGGGGACACGTGTCGGGCGCGTCTGTTCGAGACTCGATGTGAGGCTGACCGGGCGTCCCTTTGTCGATCTGTTCCTCACACATTTCCAAGCCACAATGAACTATAGGCTGCCCGATACCACTCTGGCTAACATCAAGCAAGAACCCGGTGAGTCTTTGCAGGACTATGTTAAACGTTTTAATTCCGAAGTAACAAAAGTTGAGAAGGCTCCCGAGTCTTTGCTAGTTTGTATGCTAATAACAGGTGTCCTGCTGAGAACCAATTTTTGGAAGGAGCTACAGGCCCGGAGACCAGAATCGCTAGTCGAGTTCTTTGCCATGGCAGAACCGCATAAAAGGATTGAGAATTCTCTGGCAGAATTAGAGAAAGGCAAAGACAAGCGTAAGTCACCAGTGCCGTGGTCACGATCCTGCAGTCCCCGAGGGAAAAGTTCCAAAGGCTGAAGCCCAAGAAGACGCAGTCCACGGAGACAGCGAAGTATGAAATTGGCCAAGTCCCCTCCAAAGAAGGAATCCTCGCCGAAAAGAAAAGGTGGACCGCGCTTCGTGAATTATACTGAGCTCGCGGTACCACGAGACCATATCTACGCTATCGAGGAGAACAATGGGGTCTTCAAGAAGCCACCCCCGATCAGGAGAAACAGCGACAAGAGGGACCCCAAAAAATTCTGTAAGTACCATAAAGATATCAGGAGGGGAAAATTCAGCAAATATAAAAGGAACGAGGAAAGTCATCCCCGGGCGGATGACAAAGAGGAGAATTAAAACGCGAGTGGTTCGAGAACGCCTCGCAATTTTTTGACCATCATAGGCGGGCCCCATATCTCAGGTGACTCCAGAAAGTTGCAGGAGCGATATGCAAAGGAAGCCAAGGAGAAGCCGCTCACCAACGTGAACAATCTCAGTGAGCGACCAGAAAAGTTATTCAAAAGAGAATGCAACGACATCACGTTCATGGAAAGTGATGCGAGATGGGTCGATCACCCGCATTCTGACGCACTGGTCATTGTCGCCAATATTGGCAGAGACAACGTCCACCGTATACTCGTGGACAACGGAAGTTCAGTGAATCTCTTGAACTTCCAAGCCTTTAAACAAATGGGGTTGCATGAGAAGGATCTGCGACCTGTTACGTCGAGTATATACAGTTTTACCAGCGACGTCATTGCACTGAAAGGGATGATCAAGCTCCCGATTACCTTGGGAACTGCCCCTGTAGTAGACAAGTCGATGGCTGACTTCGCGGTAATCGACCAATATTCGGCATACAATGCCGTGATTGGTCGACCAATTTTGAAAGAGATAAAGATCGTCAAATCGATCTATCATCTCACAATGAAGTTCCCTACTCCCGCTGGAGTAGGTTCTGTGCGAGGAGTCCAGTCAGACTCGCGAGAATGCTAAAATGCAGCAGTCAAGCTCGCAGAGAAGAAATCGGTTAACTTTTGGGTTTTATGCCCTAAATAAAACTCATTTCATATAATCAGATTTACTTATTAATAAATATCAGAAATAACATTTTTATGTTGCATGGTTCACTTAATCAATTGCTTGTCTATTTGATTTATAAATTCATCCAAACCCCTTTTGTAAAGCCCGCTTAGTTAATTTGGAAATTAGCAGTTGTTTATGATTCATTATGAAATTATTTATAGCTATTTAAATAATTTATTATACTGTTATTTATGTTATTCAGTAGCTTGCCTATTTTGTAATTCCGGTGCCCGGTATTTTGGAACTCGGCGTTTGGCTCAGTAGAAATCACAACTTAGTATGTTAGTAGTTTGGGGACGGGTTTTAGACATTGGGAATGTCGGGAATGGCCGGGAATTTAGAATGTCCCAAAAATACCCCTTTAGTATGATTTATGTGATTTTATGGTGGAGGGGCAAAATGGTCTTTTTGCCCCATTAGTGTTTTGTCTTATGTGAGTTTATTAAATGAAATAAATGTTTATTTTATGCATGTTATTTGGCTGAAAGAAATTAGTGTTTAAAGATTCCTTTTTATTCTTTTTTTCATTCAACTTAGAAAATAGAAAAAAAATTGCAAAAAAGGCTCTCTCTTTTCCTCTCTTCCTCTCTCGGCTGGTAGGGTGATTCTAGGGCTGGAATTTCTGAATTTTCAAGCTATTTCTCTTGCATTCTAAGTGTTCTTCACCCTTGGTAAAGTCTCTAAACTTTTCCTTTTATAATTTAAGAAAAATGTGTGAAAAGTGATGATGCATGCTTGATTTTTATGTGATTCTTGCTGTTGTGAATTGAGGTTAGTTTCAGAGGTTTAAGCTTGTTAGATTAGGGTTATTTAAAGTTGTTTTGATGCATGATTATTAGGTTGAGCGAGCTTATGAAGGTTGTACATGTCGGGGCGGTTAGGCCTGGAGCGTACGATCCTCGGGACAGCAAGGCTGATTTTTGTAACTGGTTGTTAGACGACCTTTATTTTTATGTAACAGTTAAACTTTTGTAAATATTTTTATAATCGGGATCCCGAGTCTTTTCTAATATTGTTTTATAAGTTTAATTAAAAAGCAAAATTTTAATTAATCACGTTTTTCCATAAACCTCGTTGATTAGCAACGAGCTGCACAGTATGTTTGAAAATCACGTAATACGCCTAATTTAGTTAGGGTGTTACAATTTGGTATCAGAGCCGCCAGGTTGTCTTCCGAAGATCGTCACGACATGTACAATCATCATCAGCAGTTAGCTCGTTTCACGGTTCAGTAAGCCTTTATTGCTTTAGTAGTTTATTTTATTCAGTTATGAAAAAGAAAAGCTTGTTAGGAAGCATGTTAGTAGCCTGATAGTAGAATAGGCGCATGTTTCGTTTTTAATTTCCAAATTAAGCGGCATTAGTAAGCTCTCGATGATCGTGACCTGAAGTGCCAACTCGGGATTTCGAGGCGGTTCAGACTAGATGGACGCCAGGTGAAATATTAGGAGTCAGGGCATCTCGGTCGGGTCAGATCAAGGTCGAGGAGCTCAGTTCCCCTCAAGTGTTTTGGGCCGAGGTAGAGGTCCCAGGGGCAGGGTTCGCGGTTGGAGTGATGTTAACTCGCCGCAGGCTGCCCAAGTCAATCAGGAAGCCCGGGGTGGGAAGTTACGGTTTGCGGAAATGCAAACCCGGATAGAAGAGCAAGATCTCGAGATTCAGAGGTTGAGACAGCAGGGTGCTCTTGCAGTTCCAGTGCCCGTAGTTCCAGTGGCACCTGCCCCTGCTGCCCAGGCCGAGATAGTGGTGGCGGCCAATAGATTGGAACCTTTGTACGAACGGTTCCGGAAGCAGGCACCTCCGGTTTTCCTGGGAGGTCCGGATGTAGTGAAAGCCGAGCAATGGCTGACGGTGATCACCAAGATTCTGAACTTTATGGATGTCACCGGGAACGACAGAGTGGTGAGTGCCACTTTTCAGTTTTAAGAAGACGCTCTGGTCTGGTGGGACATGGTGTCTCAGATCCATGACGTCATCTCTATGACCTGGGAAAGGTTTTAGGAACTCTTCAGCGTTAAATGTTATAACGAGGCGGTCAGAAGCGCCAAGAGGAAAGAGTTCGCCCACCTGACCCAGCGAGAGAATATGAGCATGACGGAATATATTACTCAGTTCAGCCGGTTGGCGAGGTTAGCCTCGGGATTTGCGCCAACCGATTTCAGTAAGAAAGAAAATATCTCGATGGACTTAATGTGAAGATCAAGTATGACCTTATGATCACTACCGACGATAAGACCATCTAAGCTGAGATGGCGAAGAAAGCATGGTGAGCTGTGGGCGCATCTAGATGTATGTGGAATCAGTTAGGACTCCGGAATGTGGCGGGGCTCCTACCCCTTCTGCGTCAGGTTTCAGCAGGGGAGGTAGTGGTTCGGCCAAGGACTGGAGGAGGAATCATCCACTGCATCAGGTGGCTCGAGGCAGAACAAGAGGTTCCGAGGGAACCAGAATCAAGACGATCGTCAGGGTAGTGTTAAGACCCGTTATTCCTACTGGAGTGTCTTATTAGTAAGAGGCATTCTCCGGGTGAGTGCTTGGGTCAAGGTTGTTTTTGTGTGGCTGCTAGAATCTCTAGTAAATTGGGTAGACCCTATGATAGATATGAATCAGGGTTTGGAACCCTGTTACCTGGCGGAGAATTGGTTATCTCCAATAGGTGGATTAGGTCTGTGCCGATCAGGATAGATGGTAGAGAGTTAAGCGCTGATCTGATAGAGATGAGTTTAGTCGAATTCGATATTATTTTAGGAATGGAGTTCCTATCTAAATATTCGGCGAGCTTTGACTGTAAAAGGAAGATGGTGGTCTTCCAACCGGAAAGTGAAGAACCATTTGTATTTGTTGGTTCAGTTCAGGGATCTCGGATCCCGGTGATCTCGGCTATGTCAGCGAGAGAATTGTTGCACGGCGGTTGCTTAGGGTTTCTGGCCGTGGTGGTGGACACCACTCGGCCAGATACCATTCGGCCAGAGAACATTAGAGTGGTTCGGGAATTTTTGGACGTTTTTCCCGAAGAACTTCCAGGGTTACCACCTCAGTGGGAGATTGATTTTGTGATTGACTTGGCACCAGGGGTGGATCCGGTTTCCAAAGCCCCGTATAGGATAGCTCCAGCTGAACTTAAGGAATTAAAGATTCAGCTCCAAGGGTTGCTTGACATAGGGTTCATTCGGCCCAGTGTGTCACCCTGGGGAGCCCCGGTTTTTGTTCGTCAAGAAGAAGGATGGATTTATGAGGATGTGCATCGACTACAGGGAGTTGAACAAGCTGACGGTGAAGAATAAATATCCATTACCTAGGATCGATGACTTGTTCGATCAGCTTCAGGGGAAGACGGTCTTTTCTAAGATTGATCTCCGTTCGGGTTATCATCTGTTGAGAATCCGAGAGGAGGACATTCCAAAGACGGCTTTTCGCACTAGGTATGGACAATACGAATTTCTGGTTATGTCATTCGGACTAACCAATGCTCCTGCAGCATTCATGGACCTGATGAATAGAGTATTCAAGGATTTCCTCGATATCTGTGTGATTGTGTTTATCGACGACATCCTCGTGTACTCTCAATCAGAAGAGGAGCATGAGTTACATCTTCAAATGGTACTGCAACGGCTTCAAGAACATAAATTTTATGCCAAGTGCGAGAAATGTGAGATCTGGCTATCTTAGGTGTCCTTCCTAGGGCACATTGTAAGCAAAGATGGGATCAAGGTGGATCCCGGGAGGATTGAATCCGTCAGGGATTGGCCGAGACCGAAGACAGTGACAGACATTAGAAGCTTCTTGGGTTTAGCTGGGTACTACCGTAGGTTCGTGGAAGGGTTCTCCAAAATTTCAATGCCCCTAACCGAGCTTACAAAGAAAAATCAGAGATTTATTTGGTCAGATAAGTGCGAAGCTAGCTTTCAGGAGCTAAAGAAGAGGTTGATTACTGCTCCGGTGCTAGCTTTGCCTTCGGACAAGGAGAAGTTCGTAGTCTACTGTGACGCATCCAAACAGGGTTTGGGGTGTGTATTGATGCAAGCCGATCGGGTCATCGCTTATGCCTCCCGTCAGTTAAAGGATTATGAACAGCGATACCCGACTCATGATCTAGAATTGGCCGCGGTGGTTTTTGCACTGAAGATTTGGCGGCATTACCTTTATAGAGAGAAGTGTGAGATCTATACCGACCATAAAAGTCTCAAGTATTTCTTTACTCAGAAAGATTTGAACATGAGACAAAGGCGTTGGTTGGAATTAGTGAAGGATTACGATTGCGAGATCCTCTATCATCCCGGAAAAGCCAATGTAGTGGCTGATGCCCTGAGCAGAAAGGGTCCCGGGCAAGTAGCTAGTATGGTTCAGATCTCACCTCAGCTAGCAGAGGATATGGTTAGATCCAGCATTGAGTTTGTGGTAGGTCAGCTTCACAACTTAACGCTGCAATCTGATCTGTTGGAAAGAATAAAAGTCGCTCAGATGACAGATCCGGAGTTAGTGAAAATCCGAGATGAGGTGTTGGCTGGTCAAGCCAAGGACTTTTTAGTGTCAGACAGTGGGATGCTTTTGTATAAAGCCAGGGTTTGTGTTCCGAACAGTGTGGAACTTAGAAATGAGATCTTTGAGGAGGCTCATTCTACCCCGTATTCTCTGCATCCCGGCACCACTAAGATGTACCAAAATTTGAAACCGTACTTCTGGTGGAGCGGTATGAAGAAGAATTTGGTAGAATTCGTGATGAGATGCCTCACTTGTCAGCAGATTAAGGCTGAACACCAGAGACCAGCAGGGTTGTTGCAGCCTCTAACCCTACCAGAATGGAAATGGGAAGATATTACGAAGGATTTTGTGGTAGGGTTACCTAGGACCACGGGTTTATTTGATTCCATCTGGGTAGTGGTGGACCGATTTACGAAATCTGCTCATTTTCTGCCGGTTAGAACAACATTTTCAGTGGATCAGTTGGAAGAATTGTACGTTAGAGAGATTGTGAGACTTCACGGGGTACCGAAGTCTATAGTTTCGGACAGAGATCCGAAGTTCACCTCCAAATTTTGGCAAAGTTTGCAACGGGCAATGGATACAAGGTTGAAATTCAGTACAGCATTCCATCCTCAGACAGTTGGTCAGTCCGAAAGGACAATTCAGATATTGGAGGACATGTTGAGAGCCTGTGTTATGGACTTTGAAGGCTCATGGAGTGAGTATCTACCGTTGATAGAATTCTCTTACAACAACAGTTATCAGAGTACGATAGGGATGGCTCCCTATGAACTGTTGTACGGTAGGAAATGCAGATCCCCTATCCACTGGGATGAGACAGGGGAGAGGAAATACCTAGGTCCAGAGTCAGTTCAGCGGACCAATGAGGCGATAGAAAAGATAAAAGCTAGAATGCTTGCCTCACAGAGCAGACAGAAGAGTTACGCAGATCCGAAACGCAGGGATGTTGAGTTCCAAGTAGCGGAACATGTGTTTTTATGGGTATCTCCGATGAAGGGGATTAAACGTTTCGGGAAAAGAGGCAAGTTATGCGCTAGATTTACAGGACCTTTCGAGATTCTCGAGAAGATAGGTCAAGTGGCATATCGGTTAGCATTGTCTCCAGCCTTATCAGCAGTGCACAACGTATCCCATGTCTCAATGTTGAGAAAATACGTTTCAGACCCCTCTCATATACTCAGTTATGAGAGTCTTCAGCTTCAGTCAGACATGACATATGAGGAACAACCAGTGCAGATCCTGGATAGAAAGGATAAAGTCCTTCGGAATCAGACCATAGCATTGGTCAAGGTACTCTGGAGAAACAGCAAGGTGGAGGAAGCCACCTGGGAGCTAGAGTCAGATATGAGAGCTCAATATCCAGAGTTATTCAGGTTAGATTTCGGGGACGAAATCCTTTTAAGGGGGGGATAGTTGTAAAGCCCGCTTAGTTAATTTGGAAATTAGCAGTTGTTTATGATTCATTATGAAATTATTTAAGCTATTTAAATAATTTATTATACTGTTATTTATGTTATTCAGTAGCTTGCCTATTTTGTAATTCCGGTGCCCGGTATTTTGGAACTCGGCGTTTGGCTCAGTAGAAATCACAACTTAGTATGTTAGTAGTTTGGGGACGGGTTTTAGACATTGGGAATGTCGGGAATGGCCGGGAATTTAGAATGTCCCAAAAATACCCCTTTAGTATGATTTATGTGATTTTATGGTGGAGGGGCAAAATGGTCTTTTTGCCCCATTAGTGTTTTGTCTTATGTGAGTTTATTAAATGAAATAAATGTTTATTTTATGCATGTTATTTGGCTGAAAGAAATTAGTGTTTAAAGATTCCTTTTTATTCTTTTTTTTTTTCATTCAACTTAGAAAGTAGAAAAAAAATTGCAAAAAAGGCTCTCTCTTTTCCTCTCTTCCTCTCTCGGCTGGTAGGGTGATTCTAGGGCTGGAATTTCTGAATTTTCAAGCTATTTCTCTTGCATTCTAAGTGTTCTTCACCCTTGGTAAAGTCTCTAAACTTTTCCTTTTATAATTTAAGAAAAATGTGTGAAAAGTGATGATGCATGCTTGATTTTTATGTGATTCTTGCTGCTGTGAATTGAGGTTAGTTTCAGAGGTTTAAGCTTGTTAGATTAGGGTTATTTAAAGTTGTTTTGATGCATGATTATTAGGTTGAGCGAGCTTATGAAGGTTGTACATGTCGGGGCGGTTAGGCCTGGAGCGTACGATCCTCGGGACAGCAAGGCTGATTTTTGTAACTGGTTGTTAGACGACCTTTATTTTTATGTAACAGTTAAACTTTTGTAAATATTTTTATAATCGGGATCCCGAGTCTTTTCTAATATTTTTTTATAAGTTTAATTAAAAAGCAAAATTTTAATTAATCACGTTTTTCCATAAACCTCGTTGATTAGCAACGAGCTGCACAGTATGTTTGAAAATCACGTAATACGCCTAATTTAGTTAGGGTGTTACACCTTTTCACATACTTGATCATGTTTATTGTGTTGTCAACACAGTGAAAAATAAACATGACTATGTGAATAAAGTATTCCTAGATTTATCAGAACACTGGGTTTTACTGATATGACAATCTACAACAGAGTTTACTTACATTTGGAGAAATGTTATGTTCTTTCCAGAACATAGGTTAAAGTAAAGCTCAGGTTGGATGCATGGAGTATGCATTGGAATGGACCGATATTGAACTTTGAATTAGATTTTGAAACTTACCGTAAATATCTATTCAATTCAATATCATAAGTTGATCCTAGATCACATGATCGAAATCCTGATATGGTTAGGCTCAATTTCAAGAGTATTATTCGTGTTCTTTGATTTGTTAGTTAAGCCTAATTTTTAGTCTGGGCAATACATACATTTTGGGAGCACGGTAGTGCAATTGAGTGGGGGAGCGCTAACATAAATATGGAATCTATAGCTTCTATTTGGCAAATAGAAGTAAAGGATGATTTCCTTCGAGCTTAACCAAACGAAGATAAATGGTGGAGATCTCATTTCACTTAGGTGAAATATCATTTATACAGGGTTAAGTGTTTTAAGGATAAAATACATTGTAGGGTGTTACGGTAATTTAATCATGTACAGTGTAAATCATCTATATAGAGGATCATTGATCACATTAGGGTTATAACAATGGATAACTAATGACGTGTCTATATCGTGGAACATATAGAGCGTTTCTATATGACTGAGAGTGCAATTCCAAGTTCTAAGTGTGGATTCAATGAGGAATTAATAAGTTAGGGAATTTACTTGGTAAATTCGGTTCGACTTATTGGAAGCTCGGTTATATAGACCCATGGTCCCCATACTAGTTGAGGCCATACTGCTTGTAAGACTCAGTTAATTGATTTTAATTAATCAATTATAATTCTAAAAGTTAGACTATGTCTACTTTATGAATTCTCACAGTTTAAGGATGAAATCGTAAAGAAAAGGGTTTCTAGGTTTAATTATTAATTAAGAGACTTTGTATGTCTAATTAATAATTATTTTAAATGACAATATTATTTAATAATCTATTTTAGTTATTAAATAATTAGTTTTGGCATTTAAATGATTAGAATTGGAAAAATGGCATTTTTGGAGAAATTGAAATAAAATTGAGGAAACTGCAAAATCCAAGTGAGGCCCATATTCCCTCTATGGCCGAGCACTCCCTTTGTGTTTCTCAATTATTATTTTTATTTTTTAATTGTCATGTAATTTCTAATTAAAGCCTAGCTATAATAAGAAAGTGGTGAATCACACTAAATAAGGCAGTTAATCAATTACACAGTAAAAGAGGAAACTGTTTTATTTGGAAAGTTGTGCTCTCCCTTCTCCCTATATAAAGCAACCTTTGTGTCTCTTCTCTTGTATGCTATCAGCCACGAAATTGAGAGAGAAAAAGAGAAAAAAATTTCGAAATCCTTGTGAGATGAGTAGTGCCCACACACATCAAGTGGTATCTCAATCATAGTATGGAAGACTATGGAATTTCTGCATCAAAGAAGGAGAAAAGAAGATCCAGGTTCAGATCTTGGTGATGCTCTGCTACAGAAAGGAATCAAGGGCTAGAGATCTGAACGGAAGGAGTCATATTATTCGCTGCACCCACTGTAAGGTTTTCTAACTATATATGTGTTTATTTTCATTGTTTTAGAATTCACATTAGGTTGTTAATCCAACATACTTGTTAGTAAATCTAGATCCTGGTAAAATTATTTCCAACAACTGGTATCAGAGCCATGGTAATGATTTACTTTCATGTAATATGAATTAAAACGATGATTGCATGTTTCTGTGTTGATTTGGATGGTTTCATGTTGGTTTATGTGTTATTTGATGAATGTTGATGTTGTACAGTTTCGTTTTCCATGAAAAATATTTTTTCAATTTTTGAAAATATTTTATTTGGATTCCTTGTGAAAAATTAAGCAATTTTGTTTTTTGCGGAACTCGATTCCGATAAAAATTGAAAAAGTTATGAATTTTGGAAAATCAGGATTTCGGGTATGCATGGATGCTCAATCGCACGCATCACGCGCGCGCGAGCACCCTGCTGTCTGCCCGTGAAAATCCTGCCAGCGCCCATGTTTCACGCACAAGCACCTTGCAACGCCGAGAAACCTCGGCTGGGTGCATCACCTCCGCGCGCGTAGGAGGCTGCGTGCAGCCTCCTGGGCAGTTTCCCAAAAAGTTGTGATTTTTGGGGTTTTTCCCCAAAAATCCAATTTTTTCATGGGATTGTTTCCCAAAATTTATTTTTCCAATTTAAAATATTTCTAAATTGAAATGTTTCCAATTTTAAATATTTTCAATTTGGAATTTTTCCAATTTTAAATATTTCTATTTTGGATTGTTTCCAATTTTTAAATATTTCCTATTATGGTCAGATTTAAAAATTTGTTAACTTCTTTAATATTTATTTGTTATTTAATTATAAGATTATATATTTTGATATTTAAGATATTTTAAATTAAAAGATAACTTTGTCTTTTTATTTAAAATATTATATTAAAATTATCTTATATGACAAATTAAATATTTAATAAATTTGAAATTAACATAGATATTTTTATAGATATACTTACCATAATGTTTTCAAATTCAAAAATTTGTTATTTTGTTAAATATTTAATTATTTATAAATTATAAGTATAAAAATGATATTTTTTCTATATATATCATTTTTTCCTTATTAGAAATTTATAAATCATATCTTAAATATTTAAATAACATAGATATTTTTGTAGAAATTTGAATATTGCTTAATTTGAGATATTTTGACATATAATTATGGTAATTATTATTCATTTATTATTTTATTCCTAAAATAATAATCATCTAACCAAATCTATTTTAAAAATTGTTTATTTTATTAAATTATAAGATCTGAAAGTGATATTGAATATTCTTTCCTTTTAAATCATTGATCTTATTAGATATTTAATTTGATTCAAATAAACCTGGATATTTTAAAATTAGTTTCCTTTATTTGGTTAGTTTAAGAATAATAATTTAATTATATTAATATCTTGATTCACGTCTGTTACATGGACAATGTTTATTTATTCATATTGTTTATTCAAAACTTTTTAACAAACCTATTATTTATCTGATCTAAATTGCTATGATTAACTTGTTGACAGATCATGATCCAATGATCTGATTTTAATCATAGTCCAATTGACGATAGATCTTATAAATAATTTGTAACAGGTAAATTTTGTACTTCTTTCATCTGTGTAAACCTAGTAACATGATAGGGTCCATCCAAATCATTTGACCTGTGTGAGCCTATATGTTTGCTTTTGGGCTTTGATACATATAGGGAGCCCATTTAAGTTTTTACTAAGTAAATGGACTAGGTTGCTAAAATAAATTTTGACATAAGGAGATTTATTTAGGTCCAATTAGATTTGGGCTTATTCAATGAATAACAATTGTTTATTTTAAGGTTAAATTCCTCTCTTTTGGGCCTTGTGTGAGAGTTGGGGGCCATAGAAGTGGGTACGACATACTGAACCCAGCTCCCCCTCACATGAACTACCCCAATTGTGAAGGCCCATTTGCCTTATTTAAATAACTGTATTAGGTTAATTATATTAGTCTAACCTAATTAAAATTGAATTAGCAACATAATTAACTTTTAAAATATGTGAAATTTATTTTTCATTGTAATATTTTAAAGTTAATTTTAGAAAAACACTTAGTCAATGATATATTCTAGATAGCTATTTCTAGTACTAGTTATTATTTGTAATATTAAATAGGAAAATATCATTGATTGTGAAATTAATTGTCTCATAATTAATTTTGGTACAATCTAAGTTTAGAATATTTTCCTAGTATTAAACTAGAATTAATAATTAAGTTTCCTCTTTACTTAATTATTTATTTCTTGAATTTAATACATTTAATTAAATTGAAAATTTCAATATCTAAGTTGATTTTCATCATGATACTTTAATATTGTTATTTTCATGTTATTTAATTAAAGTTGAAAATTATTTATTTAATTTTGGACCAACTTAAATCAGTGACTTTTTCATTTAATGGTTAATTAAAATAAGTGAACTAAAATATATTATAATTAGAAATTGAATTAATAAGTCTATGAAAAGTGTAGATAGTTATTATCTGTTTTGCTTGAAGTATTTTTCTAGTGTATTTAATTAAATAGAAAATTAATATTTAAGTTGATTTTTAATCATGATACTTAAATATTTGAAATTTTTCTTAGACATTTAATTAAATAGGAAAATTATATTTTTTGTTGAAAATTAATTTTTATTAATTAATTTTGGGCCAACATAAAATTAGAGTAATTTTTCAGGATTTATTTTATTTTATTTTAAAGCATTTTCGAAAATGCAATATATATTTATAGAAAATTAAATTTGAGTTGTAAATTAATTTAAATTAATTTTGAAACAACTTAAATTGAATAATTTTCTAAATGTTTATGGAAATTATGACTAAGATGGAAATAATTCACGTTATTTATCCATCTAACTATAATTTATAAATATTAAATTAAAATTTATATTTGGAATTTTTCATTCTAAATTGGAAATTTTAATTAAATAAATATATATTTAAAATAAATGGATTCAAATAAATATTAGAAGAAAATACAACCCTTCATTAAATAATGAGCTTTATTATAAGGATATTCGATCTCCATTGTTGATTTTACATAGCTATTGTTTTAGTGAGTAATCCTCCCTAATGGAGGAACGTTCATTAGCAAGTTAGCACCGTTTAATCTCGAAAGATAAGTAATCTTGTAAGTTTTTTTTTATATAGTTTATGACCACCCTAATGGTGGCGACTGTATAAGACTTGCAAGAATATGAAACAATGGTGGAAGCTCGTAAGATAGAATAGCCTTGACTCTCGCCTAAACGGGACAACGCGGATTCAAATCTTGATCGAATAAAAGGTTGCTAGAATGTTTGACATTTTAGATGAGCTGACAACTCTATTCAATGGATGATAGCTTTGACTCTCGCCTAAACGGGACACTGATATAAGTTGGTTGAAAACCTTGGAAATTATTTAGGATTGTATGTTTTAGTATTTTCACTTGTCATTCCTATTTGCTATGTGCTTCATAATTTCTGAATTGTGTATGAATTTGTATTGAACCATGTTATTTTCTGTTATTAAATTGTAGTTTAATTTCGAATCTTCATTGTTGGTCTAACTTGATTTGTTTTTCTAATGAGATAAATCGCTAATGGATTTTCACCATTAGACTAACATAGTAGTGTTAGATCTCGAAAGATAAATATTGTATATGCAACATCTAGCTGTTCATCAATTGATGACACCTCAGACTAGTGTTTTACAATTTGAAACAAGAAGATTGTATAAATAAGATTACTTTGACTCTCGCGAATCGGAGCATCGTTGGATTCTTATTTAAAACGAAATTATCGTAATTCCTCTTAGCTTATTCATTTCGAATTAGCTTAATGACATATCATTGGATGAATGGTCTATAAATCATATAAAGTCTTATTTTCTCTTAAGAAATTAGATGACGCATATGATTATATTCCCGGAATTCTATTCCTAAATGATATAAATCCTCAATCTTAGATATCTCCTACTTGTATAGGCAAATCATATAGTTAGATTAGTAGTGGTGGTCCAAGAGAGAATTTGTAAAGCCCGCTTAGTTAATTTGGAAATTAGCAGTTGTTTATGTTAATTATGAAATTATTTATAGCTATTTAAATAATTTATTATTCGATTATTTATGTTATTCAGTATCTTGCATATTTTGCATTTCCGGTGTCCGGTATTTTGGAACTCGGCGTTTGGCTCAGTAGAAATCACAACTTAGTATGTTAGTAGTTTGGGGACGGGTTTTAGACATTGGGAATGTCGGGAATGGCCGGGAATTTAGAATTTCCCAAAAATACCCCTTTAGTATGATTTTCATGATTTTATGGTGGAGGGGCAAAATGGTCTTTTTGCCCCATTAGTGTTTTGTCTTTTAGTGACTTTTTATTTGAAAATTTAATGTTTAATTTTTAGTATTATTTGGCTGAAATAAGGGTTATGTAATGGGGGTTTAATTCATTTATCCAAAAATTTCAAAGTTAGAAAAATTAGAAAATTGGAAAACCTCTCTTTTCTCTCTCTCTCTTTTTCGGCTGAAGGCTTGGGGTTCAAGGGCTGGTTTTCTTTCAATTTTCAAGCTAGTTTTATCCTATCTAAGTGTTCTTCTAATCCTTGGTAAAGTCTCTAACCTTTCTTGTTGTAATTTCTTGAAAAAAATGATGAAAAATGGTGATGCATGCATGGTGTTTTGGTGTTGTTGCTGCTGGATATTATTGTTGTTGTTTCTGTGATTAAAGTGTTGAATTCAGTAGGTTTAATGTGATGGAATTGCATGCTTGAATCCTTGTTCTAGTTGGTTAAATGTTTATGTGAAAAAGTTATGAATTTTTGAGTGAAATGGTTCATTTTGTTTCTGTGAAGTTGCTGGATGTTCTTGTGTGTTTTCAGAAGCTATTTCAAGCTTATTTGAGTAGAATTAACTAGGTTTGGATGCATGTTAGTGGATTTAACCAAGTTTGAGTTTTGGAACTCAAAGCTTGGTCTTTAATGGTGATTTTTGTGTATGTGTTTTCTGGGTGGTTTTGAGGCCTTAGATTTGTTCTTTGGGGTGTTTAGAGCAGGTCTGGAAAGTTTGGTACCAATTGGGGTTGAATTGGTCGAGTTATGAAAATTTTAGTTGGCGCTCGCGAGGAACCGGAATTCGGTTGCTCATCCGGAATTCGGATGAGGGTTCTGAATTTTCCAGAACCGGAATTCCGGTTGGGCAACCGGTCTACCGGTTGGGGAAAATTCAGGGACCCTAGTTTTCCTCGTTTTTATGTTTTAGGGGGTATTGCCATGCTTTTTATCGATAGGGAAACTTTTAGTTCCTAGTCTTAGTCCTGGGGAAGTGATTTAGCGTGTCACTTATAGCGTTGTGATTTTTATGGTTTAGGAGCCGATGTCCGCCACTCGGCTTCGGTTCCGGTCGGGTTGGCCAAGCACACACGAAATCGGAATCCGTGTAAGATTAGTATAACGGTATGCATATGTAGATTACATGTTTCGCGTGCATGTAGGAAGCCTGCTAGATTACATTAGTTATGTATTTAGGCTTCGAACCATCCAACCCCGTCACGTCGGTACAGCCGGAGTATGACCAAGGCGGAGTATGACCGGTTCGACCGATCAGTGACATTTGGTTGGTGGTTCGGTGCTATTGACCTATCCCGTCGGTACGAGCCGGAGTATGACCAAGAATGAGTATGACCGGTTCGACCGATCAGGAGGATACTTGTCAATAGTACCGTCCCTATGAACGTTCAAAACTCAGTACCATGTTGGACATGGCAGTAGTGGCTCAGTACCATGTTGGACATGGCAGTAGCGGGACTCAGTATCGTGTTGGACACGGCAGTTAGTATTATGTATGTTATTATTATGCTTTTCTTACTGAGTCTGTCGACTCACAGTTTATGTTCATGTGTAGGTAAAGGCAAGGCTATTGCAGATGGACCGTGAGCGAGCTTATGAGATTGTACATGTCGGGGCGGTTAGGCCTGGAGCGTACGATCCTCGGGACAGCAAGGCTGAATTTTTGTAACTGGTCGTTAGACGACTTTTAATTTTATGTAATAGTTAAACGGTTAAAACTTTTGTAAATGGTTTTATAAATCGGGATCCCGAGTCTTTTGTAATATGGTTTATAAGTTTAATTAAAAGCAAAATTTTAATTAATCACGTTTTTCCATAAACCTCGTTGATTAGCAACGAGCTGCACAGTACGTTTAAAAATCACGTAATACGCCTGAGTTAGTTAGGGTGCTACAGAATTACTAATTATACAGTTACACTTTCACAAGTGTTTCATAACCATTTTCTATCAATGGATTCAAACTGTATAAGTTTAGTATTCTGTGACCAGAATCCACTTGCACTATTCTAAGAACTCTTTGATGTAACTAAGCTTAAGTCATCAAAAGATACAACCACATATTTTATAAATCTAAGGCATTTGTATCTTGTTCTTGGGTGTTTTGACAGGATCATTCTCTACAAAGAGTTAATATGCCTATATCCACTGAAAGTAATTTCATCTGATTCGCAGATGGATGTACATTCAGGGGTGGATGTGAGTTTTCGTTGTATTCTTAAAACGATCACTCTAGATTTTACCTTATGCAACAGAAATTTAAAATGTTTGAAAAATTTCATGAATTTCTAGCAATGGTGAAGGTAAGTGGTTAAAGATCTTGCGAACTGATAGGGGTGGAGAAAAAGTTAGTAGATATGCAGTTCAAAGATCATTAATTTGATTTTGAATTATATCCAAACTTACCTCCCCAGAAATTCGAGTTGCATATTGATGATTAGTTACTAGTCGTTGCCTAAATCCTTCTAAGGAAATAAATTTCAGAATGATGCAATGGTTGTATACTTTATATAAATCAGTACTAGATTCATGGATGACCTAATTGAAATCTTAAGAAAAGCTAGAACTGCTAACCTTGGTTTGCATGTTTGTTAGCTATTCTAAGTGATTAGGGGTGGAGCATCCCGTAGTCATTAGATAAGAAAGTGTTTGTTTAAACAAATACTACTTTTCTAAGAAAATGACTAAGTCTGGAAATAAAGTAGCAAATAAAGGAGATATTATTTTTTCTTGATTCCATAAGTGTTCTGTAAAGCCCGCTTAGTTAATTTGGAAATTAGCAGTGTTTATGATTAATTATGAAATTATTTATAGCTATTTAAATAATTTATTATACTGTTATTTATGGAATTCAGAAATGCATGGTTATGTTATTCAGTAGTTTTTATATTTTGTATTTCCGGTGCCCGGTATTTTGGAACTCGGCGTTTGGCTCAGTAGAAATCACAACTTAGCATGTTATTAGTTTGGGACGGTTTATTAGACATTGGGAATGTCGGGAATGGCCGGGAATTTAGAATTTCCCAAAAATACCCCTTTAGTATGATTTATGTGGTTTTTTTGGTGGAGGGGCAAAATGGTCTTTTTGCCCCATTAGTGTTTTGTCTTTAGTGACTTGATTATTTGAAAAATAAATGTTATTTGTTTAATTTATGGCTGAAATGAAATAGTATATGTGGCTTTGTTTTCATTTATTCATTTTCACAAAAAACTCAAAGTTAGAAATTTTAAAGGAAAAACACTCTCTTTTTCTCTCTATTTTCGGCTGGGCATATGTGTGCATGAAGCTGATTTCCTTCCTTAATTTTTAAGTGAATTCTCATCCCAATCTAAGCATTCTCCAAGCTAGGTTAGCTTCTCTTGATTTCTTCTTCAAAATTATGAAATTTTGATGAAAATATGATGATAAATGCATGATGTTTTTGGTGTTGTTGCTGCTGGTTATTGTTGTTGTTGTTTCTTTGATAAAAGTTTTGAATTCAATAGGTTTAATGAGATTGAATTGCATGCTTGAGTTTCTTGTTCTAGTGGGTTAGATTTTTATGTGAAAAAGTTATGATTTTTGAAAGAAATGGTGTAATTTGTTTCTGTATTGTTGCTGGATGTTTTTAGTTGTTTTGTGAGGGTTAGATATGCTTGTATAAGTAGAATTAACCAGGTTTGATTGCATGTTAGAGGGATTTGCTCAAGTTTGAGTTTAGAACTGAAAGCTTGAGCTTTAATGGCAAATTTTGTATCTATGGTTTCTGGGTAGGTTTGATGCCTTGGAAATGTTCTTTGGGGTATCTAGAGCAGGTCTGGAAAGTTTGAATCAATTTGGGGTTGAATTGGTTAAGTTATGAAAATTTGATTGTTGCTGCCTGCGAGGAACCGGAATTCCGGTTGTGCATCTGGAATTCCGGATGAGGGTCCTGAATTTCCCAGAACCGGAATTCCGGTTGGGCAACCGGTCTACCGGTTGGGAAATTTTTAGAACCCGTGTTTTTCCTCGTTTTTATGTTTTAGGGGGTATTGCCATGTTTTTTATCGATAGGGAAACTTTTAGTTCCTAGTTTTAGTCCCCGGGAAGTGATTTAGCGTGTCACTTATAGTGTTGTGATTTTTATGGTTTAGGAGCCTGTAATCCGTCGCTCAGCTAATGTTCCAGTCAGGTTGACCGGCACACCTGAATTCGGAATCCAGGTAAGATTAGTATAACGGTATGCATATGTAGATTACATGTTTAGCGTGCATGTAGGAAGCCTGTTAGATTACATTAGTTATGTTTGTTGGCTTCGAACCATCCAACCCTGTCACGTCGGTACAGGCTGGAGTATGACCAGCAGCCGGAGTATGACCGGTTTGACCGATCAGGCTGACACTTGGTTGGTGGTTCCGTACTATTGACGTATCCCGTCGGTACAGGCTGGAGTATGACCAGCAGCCGTAGTATGACCGGTTCGACCGATCAAGAGGATATAGTAACACGTCGGTACAGGCTGGAGTATGACCAGCAGCCGGAGTATGACCGGTTCGACCGATCAGGCTGTTACGTGTCGATAGTACCGTCCCTATGAACGTTCAGAACTCAGTACCATGTTGGACATGGCAGTAGTGGCTCAGTATCGTGTTGGACACGGCAGTAGCGGGACTCAGTATTGTGTTGGACACGGCAGTTAGAATTATGTATGAGTATTATTATGCTTTTCTTACTGAGTCGGTCGACTCACAGTTCTACGTTTATGTGTAGGTAAAGGCAAGGCTAAAGCTGATGGACCGTGAGCGAGCTTGTGAGGATTGTACATGTCGGGGCGGTTAGGCCTGGAGCGTACGATCATCGGGACAGCGAGGCTGATTTTTGTAACTGGTCGTTAGACGACTTTTATTTTGTGTATCAGTTAAACAGTTAAATCTTTTTGTAAATGATTTTATAATCGGGATCCCGAGTCTTTTGTAATATTGTTTTATAAGTTTAATTAAAAAGCAAAATTTTAATTAATCACGTTTTTCCATAAACCTCGTTGATTAGCAACGAGCTGCATAGTATGTTTAAAAATCATGTAATACGCCTATGTTAGTTAGGGTGTTACAATTTGGTATCAGAGCCGCCAGGTTGTCTTCTGAAGATCGTCACGACATGTACAATCATCATCAGCAGTTAGCTCGGTTCACGGTTCAGTAAGCCTTTATTGCTTTAGTAGTTTATTTTATTCAGTTATGAAAAAGAAAAGCCTGTTAGGAAGCATGTTAGTAGCCTGATAGTAGAATAGGCGCATGTTTCGTTTTTAATTTCCAAATTAAGCGGCATTAGTAAGCTCTCCTTGAATACGACCTGATATGCCAACTCTTGGTTTCGTAGGCGGTTCTAATCAGATGGACGCCAGGCGGACCACCAGGAGTCAGGGCAACTCAGTGGGGTCGAATCAAGGTCAGGGAGCTCAGTTTCCCCCACCTGTTAGGGGCTGAGGTAGAGGTCCCCGAGGCAGGGCTCGTGGGCGGGGTGATGAGAACCCACCGCAGGCTGCCCAGGCTCCCCCAACCGATCAGGGAGCCCAGAATTGGGAGTTACGGTTTGCGGAGATGCAAGCCCGGATCGAAGAGCAAGACCTCGAGATTCAGAGGTTGAGACAGCAGGGTGCTCCTGCAGTTCCAGTGCCCGTAGTTCCAGTGGCACCTGCCCCTGCTGCCCAGGCCGAGATAGTAGTGGCGGCCCATAGATTGGAACCTTTGTACGAACGGTTCCAGAAGCAAGCACCTCCGGTTTTCCTGGGAGGTCCGGACGTGATGAAAGCCGAGCAGTGGCTGACGGTGATCACCAAGATCTTGAACTTCATGGGTGTCACTGGTAACGACAGAGTGGTGTGCGCCACATTCTAGTTCCAGGACGACGCTCTGGTCTAGTGGGACATGGTGTCTCAGATCCATGACGTCACCACCATGACCTGGGAAAGGTTCCAGGAACTCATTAACGCGAAGTACTACAATGAGGCGGTCAGAAGCGCCAAGAGGAAAGAGTTCGCTCACCTGACTCAGCGTGAGAACATGAGCGTCACTGAGTATACTACTCAGTTTGATCGGTTGGCGAGGTTAGCCTCGGGAATTGTGCCGACCGACTTCAGTAAGAAGGAGAAATATCTGGACAGGTTGAATGCCAAGATCAGGCATGACTTGATGATTACCACGGACGACAGCACCACCTATGCTCAGATGGTGGAGAAAGCACTGCGTGCTGAGGGCGCAGTTGGGTGTATGTCAGAATCAGCCAGTACTCCGGTGAGTGGCGGGGCTCCTACCCCCTCCTGCATGAGGCTTTAGCAGGGGGAGTAGTGGTTCGGCCATTTACCAGAGGAAGAGAGCACCCACTGCTTCCGGTGGCTCGAGTAAGAACAAGAGGTTCCGGGGGAACCAGAACAGAGGGAGTCGTCCTGGTGGTACTGAGACCCGCTTCTCCTATCCCGAGTGCCCTAGCTGCAAGAGGCACCATCGGGGCGAGTGCAAAGGTCACGGATGCTTTCATTGTGGCATGCCCGGACACTTCAAGAGGGACTGTCCCCAGCTCCGACCAGAGGCACCGCGAGCTCCAGCGATACCCACTCCAGCCAGGGTATTCGCTATCACTCAGGCTGATGCAGATGCCAGCCCATCAGTTGTCACAGGTCAGCTTTCTATTAACAACTCGCTATATTCGGTCTTTGTTTGATTCTGGGGCTACACATTCTTATGTGGCGGCCAGAGTCTTTAGTAAATTGGGTAGACCGTATGATAGATATGAATCAGGGTTTGGAACCCTATTACCTGGCGGAGAATTGGTTATCTCCAATCGGTGGATTAGGTCTATGCCGATCAGGATAGATGGTAGAGAGTTAAGCGCTGATCTGATAGAGATGAGTTTAGTCGAATTCGATATTATTTTAGGAATGGATTTCCTATCTAAATATTCGGCGAGCATTGATTGTAAAAGGAAGATGGTGGTCTTCCAACCGGAAAGTGAGGAACCATTTGTATTTGTTGGTTCAGTTCAGGGATCTCGGATCCTGGTAATCTCGGCTATGTCAGCTAGAGAATTATTGCACGGCGGTTGCTTAGGGTTTCTGGCTGTGGTGGTGGACACCACTCGGCCAGATACCATTCGGCCAGAAGACATCAGAGTGGTTCGGGAATTTTTGGATGTTTTTCCCGAAGAACTTCAAGGGTTACCACCTCAGCGGGAGATTGATTTCGTGATAGACTTGGCACCAGGGGTGGAACCGGTTTCCAAAGCCCCGTATAGAATGGCTCCAGCTGAACTTAAGGAATTAAAGATTCAGCTCCAAGGGTTGCTTTACATAGGGTTCATTCGGCCCAGTGTGTCACCCTGGGGAGCCCCGGTTTTCTTCGTCAAGAAGAAGGATGGATCTATGAGGATGTGCATCGACTACAGGGAGTTGAACAAGCTAACGGTGAAGAATAAATATCCATTACCTAGGATCGATGATTTGTTCGATCAACTTCAGTGGAAGACGGTCTTTTCTAAGATTGATCTCCGTTCGGGTTATCATCAGTTGAGAATCCGAGAGGAGGACATTCCGAAGACGGCTTTCCGCACTAGGTATGGACATTATGAGTTTCTGGTTATGTCATTCGGACTAACCAATGCTCCTGCAGCATTCATGGACCTGATGAATAGAGTATTCAAGGATTTCCTCGATATCTGTGTGATTGTGTTTATCGACGACATCCTCGTGTACTCTCAGTCAGAAGAGGAGCACGAGTTACATCTTCAGATGGTACTGCAACGGCTTCGAGAACATAAGCTTTATGCCAAGTTCAAGAAATGTGAGTTCTGGCTATCTCAGGTGTCCTTCTTAGGGCACATTGTAAGCAAAGATGGGATCAAGGTAGATCCCGGGAAGATTGAATTCGTCAGGGATTGGCCGAGACCGAAGACAGTGACAGAGATCAGAAGTTTCTTGGGTTTAGCTGGGTACTACCGTAGGTTCGTCGAAGGGTTCTCTAAAATTCCAATGCCCCTAACCGAGCTTACAAAGAAGAATCAGCGATTTATTTGGTCAGACAAGTGCGAAGCTAGTTTCCAGGAGCTAAAACAGAGGTTGATTACCGCTCCAGTACTAGCTTTGCCTTCGGACAAGGAGAAGTTCGTAGTATACTGTGACGCATCCAAACAGGGTTTGGGGTGTGTGTTGATGCAAGCCGATCGGGTCATCGCTTATGCCTCCCGTCAGTTAAAGGATTATGAACAGCGATACCCGACTCATGATCTAGAGTTGGCCGCAGTGGTTTTTGCATTGAAGATTTGGCGACATTACCTTTACGGGGAAAAGTGTGAGATCTATACCGACCATAAAAGTCTCAAGTATTTCTTTACTTAGAAGGATTTGAATATGAGACAAAGGCGTTGGTTGGAATTAGTGAAGGATTACGATTGTGAGATCCTCTACCATCCCGGAAAAGCCAATGTAGTGGTCGATGCCCTGAGCAGAAAGGGTCCCGGGCAAGTAGCTAGTATGGTTCAGATCTCACCTCAGCTAGCAGAGGATATGGTTAGATCCAGCATTGAGTTTGTGGTAGGTCAGCTTCACAACTTAACGCTGCAATCTGATCTGTTGGAAAGAATAAAAGTCGCTCAGATGTCAGATCCAGAGATAGTAAAGGTCCGAGATGAGGTATTGGCTGGTCAAGCCAAGGACTTTTCAGTGTCAGACTGTGGGATGCTTTTGTATAAAGCCAGGGTTTGTGTTCCGAATAGTGTGGAACTTAGGAATGAGATCTTTGAGGAGGCTCATTCTACCCCGTATTCTCTGCATCCCGGCACCACTAAGATGTACCAAGATTTGAAACCGTACTTCTGGTGGAGCGGTATGAAGAAGAATTTGGTAGAATTCATATCGAGATGCCTCACTTGTCAGCAGATTAAGGCTGAACATCAGAGACCAGCAGGGTTGTTGCAGCCTCTAACCCTACCAGAATGGAAATGGGAAGACATTACGATGGATTTTGTGGTCGGGTTACCTAGGACCACGGGTTTATTTGATTCCATCTGGGTAGTGGTGGATCGATTTACGAAATCTGCTGATTTTCTGCCGGTTAGAACAACATTTTCAGTGGATCAGTTGGCAGAACTGTATGTCAGAGAGATAGTAAGACTTCACGGAGTACCGAAGTCTATAGTTTCGGACAGGGATCCGAAGTTTACCTCCAAATTTTGGCAAAGTTTGCAACGGGCAATGGGTACAAGGCTGAAATTTAGTACAACATTCCATCCTCAGACAGATGGTCAGTCCGAAAGGACAATTCAGATATTGGAGGACATGTTGAGAGCCTGTGTTATGGATTTTGAAGGCTCATGGAATAAGTATCTACCGTTGAAAGAATTTTCGTACAACAACAGTTATCAGAGTACGATAGGGATGGCTCCCTATGAACTGTTATACGGTAGGAAATGTAGATCTCCCATCCACTGGGATGAGACAGGGGAGAGAAAATACTTAGGTCCAGAGTCAGTGCAAGGGACCAATGAGGCAATAGAGAAGATAAAAGCTAGAATGCTTGCCTCACAGAGCAGACAGAAGAGTTACGCAGATCCGAAACGCAGAGGTGTTGAGTTCCATGTTGGGGACCATGTGTTTTTACGGGTATCTCCGATGAAGGGGATTAAGCGTTTCGGGAAGAGAGGCAAGTTATGCCCTAGATTTACATGACCTTTCGAGATTCTCGAGAAAATAGGTCAAGTGGCATATCGGTTAGCATTGCCTCCAGCCTTATCAGCAGTTCACAACGTATTCCATGTCTCGATGTTGAGAAAATACGTTTCAGATCCCTCTCATATACTCAGTTATGAGAGTCTTGAGCTACAGCCAGACATGACTTATGAGGAACAGCCAGTGCAGATCCTGGATAGAAAGGATAAAGTCCTTCGGAATAACACAATAGCATTGGTCAAAGTTCTCTGGAGAAACAGCAAGGTGAAGGAAGCCACCTGGGAGCTAGAGTCAGATATGAGAGCTCAATATGCAGAGTTATTCAGGTTAGATTTCGGGGACGAAATCCTTTTAAGGGGGGGATAGTTGTAAAGCCCGCTTAGTTAATTTGGAAATTAGCAGTGTTTATGATTAATTATGAAATTATTTATAGTTATTTAAATAATTTATTATACTGTTATTTATGGAATTCAGAAATGCATGGTTATGTTATTCAGTAGTTTTTATATTTTGCATTTCCGGTGCCCGGTATTTTGGAACTCAGCGTTTGGCTCAGTAGAAATCACAACTTAGCATGTTATTAGTTTGGGACGGTTTATTAGACATTGGGAATGTCGGGAATGGCCGGGAATTTAGAATTTCCCAAAAATACCCCTTTAGTATGATTTATGTGGTTTTTTTGGTGGAGGGGCAAAATGGTCTTTTTGCCCCATTAGTGTTTTGTCTTTAGTGACTTGATTATTTGAAAAATAAATGTTATTTGTTTAATTTATGGCTGAAATGAAATAGTATATGTGGCTTTGTTTTCATTTATTCATTTTCACAAAAAACTCAAAGTTAGAAATTTTAAAGGAAAAACACTCTCTTTTTCTCTCTATTTTCGGCTGGGCATATGGGTGCATGAAGCTGATTTCCTTCCTTGATTTTTAAGTGAATTCTCATCCCAATCTAAGCATTCTCCAAGCTAGGTTAGCTTCTCTTGATTTCTTCTTTAAAATTATGAAATTTTGATGAAAATATGATGATTAATGCATGATGTTTTTGGTGTTGTTGCTGCTGGTTATTGTTGTTGTTGTTTCTTTGATTAAAGTGTTGAATTCAATAGGTTTAATGAGATTGAATTGCATGCTTGAGATTCTTGTTCTAGTGGGTTAGATTTTTATGTGAAAAAGTTATGATTTTTGAAAGAAATGGTGTAATTTGTTGCTGTATTGTTGCTGGATGTTTTTAGTTGTTTTGTGAGGGTTAGATATGCTTGTATAAGTAGAATTAACCAGGTTTGATTGCATGTTAGAGGGATTTGCTCAAGTTTGAGTTTAGAACTCAAAGCTTGAGCTTTAATGGCAAATTTTATATCTATGGTTTCTGGGTAGGTTTGATGCCTTGGAAATGTTCTTTGGGGTATCTAGAGCAGGTCTGGAAAGTTTGAATCAATTTGGGGTTGAATTGGTTTAGTTATGAAAATTTGATTGTTGCTGCCTGCGAGGAACCAGAATTCCGGTTGTGCATCCGGAATTCCGGATGAGGGTCCTGAATTTCCCAGATTCGGAATTCCGGTTGGGCAACCGGTCTACCGGTTGGGAAATTTTCAGAACCCGTGTTTTTCCTCGTTTTTATGTTTTAGGGGGTATTGCCATGTTTTTTATCGATAGGGAAACTTTTAGTTCCTAGTTTTAGTCCCCGGGAAGTGATTTAGCGTGTCACTTATAGTGTTGTGATTTTTATGGTTTAGGAGCCTGTAATCCGCCGCTCAGCTAAAGTTCCAGTCAGGTTGACCGGCACACCTGAATTCGGAATCCAGGTAAGATTAGTATAACGGTATGCATATGTAGATTACATGTTTAGCGTGCACGTAGGAAGCCTGTTAGATTACATTAGTTATCTATGTTGGCTTCGAACCATCCAACCCTGTCACGTCGGTACAGGCTGGAGTATGACCAGCAGCCGGAGTATGACCGGTTTGACCGATCAGGCTGACACTTGGTTGGTGGTTCCGTACTATTGACGTATCCCGTCGGTACAGGCTGGAGTATGACCAGCAGCAGGAGTATGACCGGTTCGACCGATCAGGAGGATATAGTAACACGTCGGTACAGGCTGGAGTATGACCAGCAGCCAGAGTATGACCGGTTCGACCGATCAGGAGGATATAGTAACACGTCGGTACAGGCTTGAGTATGACCAGCAGCCGGAGTATGACCGATTCGACCGATCAGGTTGTTACGTGTCAATAGTACCGTCCCTATGAACGTTCAGAACTCAGTACCATGTTGGACATGGCAGTAGTGGCTCAGTACCGTGTTGGACACGGCAGTAGCGGGACTCAGTATCGCGTTGGACACGGCAGTTAGAATTATGTATGAGTATTATTATGCTTTTCTTACTGAGTCTGTCGACTCACAGTTCTACGTTTATGTGTAGGTAAAGGCAAGGCTAAAGCTGATGGACCGTGAGCGAGCTTGTGAAGATTGTACATGTCGGGGCGGTTAGGCCTGGAGCGTACGATCATCGGGACAGCGAGGCTGATTTTTGTAACTGGTCGTTAGACGACCTTCATTTTATGTATCAGTTAAATAGTTAAATCTTTTTGTAAATGATTTTATAATCGGGATCCCGAGTCTTTTGTAATATTGTTTTATAAGTTTAATTAAAAAGCAAAATTTTAATTAATCACGTTTTTCCATAAACCTCGTTGATTAGCAACGAGCTGCACAGTATGTTTAAAAATCACGTAATACGCCTATGTTAGTTAGGGTGTTACATGTTCTATCATCTTATTCGTTACAAGATGATCCCACTCCCTCTGTTGTCTTAACACAACTGACGAGGTCTATACCATTTAGTTTTCTTTGACATAGTTCATGGTACCTTGTTGTAGTGGGAGAGTTTCTAGGAACTCACCTTCTTATAACTTGGAAGACACTAGTGATTAAAATCCATTGTGAGTTTAAACAAGTAATGGATTGTCAAGATAAGAAACTAAGAAGAAAGCCAAGAGAACTATAGTTTGATCCATTCACATGGAGTAACCTTAAGTTTTCTATTACAAGGACATGAAAGGAAATTTCGTTCATAAGTCTATTCAATGGACTTAACAAAACTTCCTGTTCCTAGTATTGTAGGTTTGAGTTTATCTAAACCTATGGCTTGTGGTATACCTGGTAATTACTTACTCTAATGCAAGCAACTTACTTTAGTAAGATGCTGGAGCATTTTCTTTCCAATGGCAATCTATAGAAGCTTCACAACTTCTTAGATATAGATTATATTTATCTAAGGAAAAGTCTCAACTATTCCAGAGAAGATAAAGCCATGAAAGAATTTCTTGAATCAACAGTGAAAGGTCTCAAATATGCTTTTGTATGGCTTAGACCAGACACCTGCTGTTGAGTGGGAGTAATGAGTAGGTATCAGATTAATCCAGGAGAGGAACATTGGAAGACAATCAAGTACATCCTAAGATTAAGAAGAGGAACTATATGTTAGTCAATAAGGGTGTTTTTTGAAACTCTTAGACTACACCACATCAGATTTCAAGACTTGCCTTTGTGCTAGAAAGTCTGCTGATGAGATGGTGATTACTTTGGGGGTGGAGTAGCGATTTTGGAGAAGTGTAAAAACGTATCTAAAATCTCTTGGTCTACCAGAAAGAGACTGAATGTTAAAAGTTGTAGGAAAGATACTTTTTCAGTCTAAGGAAAGTTCTATACATTTGTGGCAGTGTTCCAACTTGCCTTAACTACTAGGGTTACTTCCTGTATAACAAAAGAGTAGTTGCCCAAAAGTATAGAATCCAGTATCCCAAATGAGTAGACATATAGAGAGGAATTTCACATTATCAAGGATTTTGTGATTAAGGAAGAGTAATGGTGGAGAAGAGGTTGTGTTTAATTCAACCTGTCAAATCCCATTACGAGGAGTATACTACTATTACACTTGATTGGTATATCAAGGTGTTAATGATTATTTGAAATGCACTTTTTGTTTTATATTAGTGCAAGTGGGAGTTTGTTGGGTTTTATGCCCTAAATAAAACTCATTTCATATAATCAGATTTACTTATTAATAAAGATCAGAAATAACATTTTTATGTTGCATGGTTCACTTAATCAATTGCTTGTCTATTTGATTTATAAATTCATCCAAACCCCTTTTCACATACTTGATCATGTTTATTGTGTTGTCAACACAGTGGAAAATAAACATGACTATGTGAATAAAGTATTCCTAGATTTATCAGAACACTGGGTTTTATTGATATGACAATCTACAACAGAGTTTACTTACATTTGCAGAAATGTTATGTTCTTTCCAGAACATAGGTTAAAGTAAAGCTCAGGTTGGATGCATGGAGTATGCATTGGAATGGACCGATATTGAACTTTGAATTAGATTTTGAAACTTACCGTAAATATCTATTCAATTCAATATCATAAGTTGATCCTAGATCACATGATCGAAATCCTGATATGGTTAGGCTCAATTTCAAGAGTATTATTCGTGTTCTTTGATTTGTTAGTTAAGCCTAATTTTTAGTCTGGGCAATACATACATTTTGGGAACACGGTAGTGCAATTGAGTGGGGGAGCGCTAACATAAATATGGAATCTATAGCTTCTATTTGGCAAATAGAAGTAAAGGATGATTTCCTTCGAGCTTAACCAAACGAAGATAAATGGTGGAGATCTCATTTCACTTAGGTGAAATATCATTTATACAGGGTTAAGTGTTTTAAGGATAAAATACATTGTAGGGTGTTACGGTAATTTAATCCTGTACAGTGTAAATCATCTATATAGAGGATCATTGATCACATTAGGGTTATAACAATGGATAACTAATGACGTGTCTATATCGTGGAACATATAGAGCGTTTCTATATGACTGAGAGTGCAATTCCAAGTTCTAAGTGTGGATTCAATGAGGAATTAATAAGTTAGGGAATTTACTTGGTAAATTCGGTTCCACTTATTGGAAGCTCGGTTATATAGACCCGTGATCCCCATACTATTTGAGGCCATAATGCTTGTAAGACTCAGTTAATTGATTTTAATTAATCAATTATAATTCTAAAAGTTAGACTATGTCTACTGTAAAGCCCGCTTAGTTAATTTGGAAATTAGCAGTTAATCATGATTATTTATAAAAAATTATTTATAGCTATTTAAATAATTTATTATACTGTTATTTATGGAATTCAGAAATGCATGGTTATGTTATTTAGTAGTTTTCATATTTTGCATTTCCGGTGCCCGGTATTTTGGAACTCGGCGTTTGGCTCAGTAGAAATCACAACTTAGCATGTTATTAGTTTGGGACGGGTTTTAGACATTGGGAATGTCGGGAATGGCCGGGAATTTAGAATGTCCCCAAAAAAAATACCCCTTTAGAGATTTTGATGTGATTTTAGTATGGAGGGGCAAAATGGTCTTTTTGCCCCAATGACTTTTTGTCTTTTGTGATTTTATGAAATGGAAAATAAATGTTTATTTGATTATTTGTTGGCTGAATTAAATTGATAAGTTACTTTTATTTTCATTTATTCATTTTTACAAAAAAATACAAAGCTAGAAAATAGAAAACTCTCTCAAATTCTCTCTCTATTTCGGCTGGGTGCATGGGATTCAAAGGCTGGGTTTTTCATCAAATTTCTAGCTAGATTCTTCATAACTTTGGGTACTCTTGATTGTGGTATGTATTTCCTAATTGTTCTTCTTTGTTTTCTTGAAAAAGATGGTGAAAAGTTGAGTAAATGCATGCTTTTTGTGGCTGTTGTTATTGCTGTGTTTTGTTGTTGATTTCTGAGGTTTAAAGCATGTTTAATTGAAGTTAAATGAGCTGTTTTGAAGCATGTTAGTTAGGTTGTGTGGAGCTTTGAGTTTTCTATGCAAAATATGTGATTTTTGAAAGAAAAGGTTATATTTTGTTGTTGTGATGTTGTGGAAGTTTGCTTGTGTTTCCAGAGGTTATTCTAAGCTTGTTTATGTAAGTTTAGAAGGTTTTGATTGCATGTTAGCTAAGTTTGCTCAAGTTTGAGTTTAGAACTCAAAGCTTGAGCTCTAATGGTGAATTTCGAATTTGTGCAATCTGGGTGGTTTTGATGCCTTTGAAATGTTCTAGGGGTTATATGGAATAGGTCTGGAAAGTTTGAGGTGATTTGGAGTTGATTTGAGCAAGATATGAAAATTTGATTTGCTGCCTACGAGGAACCGGAATTCCGGTTGAGCATCCGGAATTCCGGACGAGGGTCCTGAATTTCCCAGAACCGGAATTCCGGTTGGGCAACCGGTCTACCGGTTGGGGAATTTTCAGAACCCGTGTTTTTCCTCGTTTTTATCTTTTAAGGGGTCTTGCCATGCTTTTTATCGATAGGGAAACTTTTAGTTCCTAGTTTAAGTCCCCGGGAAGTGATTTAGCGTGTCACTTATAGTGTTATGGTTTAGGAGCATGTAATCCGCCGCTCAGCTAAAGTTCCAGTCAGGTTGACCGGCACACCTGAATTCGGAATCCAGGTAAGATTAGTATAACAGTATGCATATGTAGATTACATGTTTAGCGTGCATGTAGGAAGCCTGTTAGATTACATTAGATATGTATGTTGGCTTCGAACCATCCAACCCTGTCACGTCGGTACAGGCTAGAGTATGACCAGCAGCCGGAGTATGACCGGTTTGACCGATCAGGCTGACACTTGGTTGGTGGTTCCGTACTATTGACGTATCCCGTCGGTACAGGCTGGAGTATGACCAGCAGCCGTAGTATGACCGGTTCGACCGATCAGGAGGATATAGTAACACGTCGGTACAGGCTGGAGTATGACCAGCAGCCGGAGTATGACCGATTCGACCGATCAGGTTGTTACGTGTCAATAGTACCGTCCCTATGAACGTTCAGAACTCAGTACCATGTTGGACATGGCAGTAGTGGCTCGCATGCGTGTTGGACACGGCAGTAGCGGGACTCAGTATCGCGTTGGACACGGCAGTTAGAATTATGTATGAGTATTATTATGCTTTTCTTACTGAGTCTGTCGACTCACAGTTCTACGTTTATGTGTAGGTAAAGGCAAGGCTAAAGCTGATGGACCGTGAGCGAGCTTGTGAAGATTGTACATGTCGGGGCGGTTAGGCCTGGAGCGTACGATCATCGGGACAGCGAGGCTGCTTTTTGTAACTGGTCGTCAGACGACCTTCATTTTATGTATCAGTTAATCAGTTAAATCTTTTGTAAATGATTTTATAATCGGGATCCCGAGTCTTTTGTAATATTGTTTTATAAGTTTAATTAAAAAGCAAAATTTTAATTAATCACGTTTTTCCATAAACCTCGTTGATTAGCAACGAGCTGCACAGTATGTTTAAAAATCACGTAATACGCCTATGTTAGTTAGGGTGTTACAATTTGGTATCAGAGCCGCCAGGTTGTCTTCCGAAGATCGTCACGACATGTACAATCATCATCACCAGTTAGCTCGTTTCACGGTTCAGTAAGCCTTTATTGCTTTAGTAGTTTATTTTATTTAGTTATGAAAAAGAAAAGCCTGTTAGGAAGCATGTTAGTAGCCTGATAGTAGAATAGGCGCATGTTTCGTTTTTAATTTCCAAATTAAGCGGCATTAGTAAGCTCTCCTTGAATACGACCTGATATGCCAACTCTTGGTTTCGCAGGCGGTTCTAATCAGATGGACGGCAGGCGGACTACCAGGAGTCAGGGCAATTCAGTGGGGTCGAACCAACGACAGGGAGCTTAGTTTCCCCCACCTGCTAGGGGTCGAGGTAGAGGTCCCCAAGGCAGGGCTCGTGGTCGGGGTGATGAGAACCCACCACAGGCTGCCCAGGCTGCCCCAGCCGATCAGGGAGCCCAGAATTGGGAGTTACGGTTTGCGGAGATGCAAGCCCGGATTGAAGAGCAAGACCTCGAGATTCAGAGGTTGAGATAGCAGGGTGCTCCTGCAGTTCCAGTGCCCGTAGTTCCAGTGGCACCTGCCCCTGCTGCCCAGGCCGAGATAGTGGTGGCGGCCCATAGATTGGAACCTCTGTATGAACGGTTCCGGAAGCAAGCACCTCCGGTTTTCCTGGGAGGTCCGGACGTGATGAAAGCCGAGCAGTGGCTGACGGTGATCACCAAGATTCTGAACTTTATGGGTGTCACCGGTAACGACAGAGTGGTGTGCGCCACATTCCAGTTCCAGGAGGACGCGCTGGTCTGGTGGGACATGGTGTCTCAGATCCATGACGTCACCACCATGTCCTCGGAAAGGTTCCAGGAACTCTTCAACGCGAAATACTACAACGAGGCAGTCAGAAGCGCCAAGAGAAAAGAGTTCGCTCACCTGACCCAGCGTGAGAACATGAGCGTCATTGAGTATACTACTCAGTTTGATCGGTTGGCGAGGTTAGCCTCGGGAATTGTGCCGACCGACTTCAGCAAGAAGGAGAAGTATCTGGACGGGTTGAATGCCAGGATTAGGCATGATTTGATGATCACCACAGACGACAGCACCACCTATGCTCAGATGGTGGAGAAGGCACTGCGAGCTGAGGGCGCAGTGGGGTGTATGTCAGAATCAGCCAGTACTCCGGTTAGTGGCGGGGCTCCTACCCCTCCTGCATCAGGCTATAGCAGGGGGAGTAGTGGTTTGGCCATTGATCAGAGGAAGAGAGCACCCACTGCTTCCAGTGGCTCGAGTCAGAACAAGAGGTTCCGGGGGAACCAGAACAGAGGAAGTCGTCCTGGTGGTACTGAGACCCGATTCTCCTATCCCGAGTGCCGTAGCTGCAAGAGGCACCATCGGGGTGAGTGCAAAGGTCAGGGATGCTTTCATTGTGGCATGCCCGGACACTTCAAGAGGGACTGTCCCCAGCTCCGACCAGAGGCACCGCGAGCTCCAGCGATACCCACTCCAGCCAGGGTGTTCGCTATCACGCAGGCTGATGCAGATGCCCGCCCATCAGTTGTCACAGGTCAGCTTTTTATTAACAACTCGCTATATTCAGTGCTGTTTGATTCTGGGGCTACACATTCTTATGTGGCGGCCAGAGTCTTTAGTAAATTGGGTAGACCGTATGATAGATATGAATCAGGGTTTGGAACCCTATTACCTGGCGGAGAATTGGTTATCTCCAATAGGTGGATTAGGTCTATGCCGATCAGGATAGATGGTAGAGAGTTAAGTGCTGATATGATAGAGTTGAGTTTAGTCGAATTCGATATTATTTTGGGAATGGATTTCCTATCTAAATATTCGGCGAGCATTGACTGTAAAAGGAAGATGGTGGTCTTCCAACCGGGAAGTGAAGAACCGTTTGTATTTGTTGGTTCAGTTCAGGGATCTCGGATCCCGGTGATCTCGGCTATGTCAGCGAGAGAATTGTTGCAGGGCGGTTGCATAGGGTTTCTGGCCGTGGTGGTGGACACCACTCGGCCAGATACCATTCGGCCAGAAGACATCAGGGTGGTTCGGGAATTTTTGGACGTTTTTCCCGAAGAACTTCCAGGGTTACCACCTCAGCGGGAGATTGATTTCGTGATTGACTTGGCACCAGGGGTAGAACCGGTTTCCAAAGCCCTGTATAGAATGGCTCCAGCTGAACTTAAGGAATTAAAGATTCAGCTCCAAGGGTTGCTTGACATAGGGTTCATTCGGCCCAGTGTGTCACCCTGGGGAGCCCCGGTTTTGTTCGTCAAGAAGAAGGATGGATCTATGAGGATGTGCATCGACTATAGGGAGTTGAACAAGCTAACGGTGAAGAATAAATATCCATTACCTAGGATCGATGATTTATTCGATCAGCTTCAGGGGAAGACGGTCTTTTCTAAGATTGATCTCCGTTCGGGTTATCATCAGTTGAGAATCTGAGAGGAGGACATTCCAAAGACGGCTTTTCGCACTAGGTATGGACATTACGAGTTTCTGGTTATGTCATTCGGACTAACCAATGCTCCTGTAGCATTCATGGACCTGATGAATAGAGTATTCAAGGATTTCCTCGATATCTGTGTGATTGTGTTTATCGACGACATCCTCGTGTACTCTCAATCAGAAGAGGAGCATGAGTTACATCTTCAGATGGTACTGCAACGGCTTTGAGAACATAAGCTTTATGCCAAGTTCAAGAAATGTGAGTTTTGGCTATCTCAGGTGTCCTTCCTAGGGCACATTGTGAGCAAGGACGAGATCAAGGTGGATCGCGGGAAGATTGAATCCGTCAGGGATTGGCCGAGACTGAAGACAGTGACAGAGATCAGAAGCTTCTTGGGTTTAGCTGGGTACTACCGTAGGTTCGTGGAAGGTTTCTCCAAAATTTCAATGCCCCTAACCGAGCTTACAAAGAAGAATCAGCGGTTTATCTGGTCAGATAAATGTGAAGCTAGTTTTCAGGAGCTGAAACAGAGGTTGATTACTGCTCCAGTGCTAGCTTTGCCTTCGGACAAGGAGAAGTTCGTATGATACTGTGACGCATCCAAACAGGGTTTGGGGTGTGTATTGATGCAAGCCAATCGGGTTATCGCTTATGCCTCCCGTCAGTTAAAGGATTACGAACAGCGATACCCGACTCATGATCTAGAATTGGCCGCAGTGGTTTTTGCCCTGAAGATTTGGCGGCATTACCTTTACGGGGAGAAGTGTGAGATCTATACCGACCATAAGAGTCTCAAGTATTTCTTTACTCAGAAGGATTTGAACATGAGACAAAGGCGTTGGTTGGAATTAGTGAAGGATTATGATTGTGAGATCCTCTATCATCCCGGAAAAGCCAATGTTGTGGCCGATGCCCTGAGCAGAAAGGGTCCCGGGCAAGTAGCTAGTATGGTTCAGATCTCACCTCAGCTAGCCGAGGATATGGTTAGATCCAGCATTGAGTTTGTGGTAAGCCAGCTTCACAACTTAACGTTGCAATCTGATTTGTTGGAAAGAATAAAAGCCGCTCAGATGACAGATCCGGAGTTAGTGAAAATCCGAGATGAGGTGTTGGCTGGTCAAGCCAAGGACTTTTCAGTGTCAGATAGTGGAATGCTTTTGTATAAAGCCAGGGTTTGTGTTCCGAACAGTGTGGAACTTAGAAATGAGATCTTTGAGGAGGCTCATGCTACCCCGTATTCTCTGCATCCCGGCACCACTAAGATGTACCAAGATTTGAAACCGTACTTCTGGTGGAGCGGTATGAAGAAGAATTTGGTAGAATTCGTATCGAGATGCCTCACTTGTCAGCAGATTAAGGCTGAACATCAGAGACCAGCAGGGTTGTTGCAGCCTCTAACCCTACCAGAATGGAAATGGGAGGATATTACGATGGATTTTGTGGTCGGGTTACCTAGGACCACGGGTTTATTTGATTCCATCTGGGTAGTGGTAGATCGATTTACGAAGTCTGCTCATTTTCTGCCGGTTAGAACAACATTTACAGTGGATCAGTTGGCAGAGTTATATGTCAGAGAAATAGTGAGACTTCACGGGGTACCGAAGTCTATAGTTTCGGACAGGGATCCGAAGTTCACCTCCAAATTTTGGCAAAGTTTGCAACGGGCAATGGGTACAAAGCTGAAATTCAGTACAACATTCCATCCTCAGACAGATGGTCAGTCCGAAAGGACAATTCAGATATTGAGGATATGTTGAGAGCCTGTGTTATGGACTTTGAAGGCTCATGGAATAAGTATCTACCGTTGATAGAATTCTCTTACAACAACAGTTATCAGAGTACGATAGGGATGGCTCCCTATGAACTGTTGTACTGTAGGAAATGTAGATCCCCTATCCACTGGGATGAGACAGGGGAGAGGAAATACCTAGGTCCTGAGTCAGTACAGCGGGCCAATGAGGCAATAGAGAAGATAAAAGCTAGAATGCTTGCCTCACAGAGCAGACAGAAGAGTTACGCAGATCCGAAACGCAGAGATGTTGACTTCCAAGTAGGGGACCATGTGTTTTTACGGGTATCTCCGATGAAGGGGATTAAACGTTTCGGGAAAAGAGGCAAGTTATGCCCTAGATTTACAGGACCTTTCGAGATTCTCGAGAAGATAGGTCAAGTGGCATATCGGTTAGCATTGCCTCCAGCCTTATCGCCGATTCACAACGTATTCCATGTCTCGATGTTGAGAAAATACGTTTCAGACCCCTCTCATATACTCAGTTATGAGAGCCTTCAGCTACAGCCAGACATGACTTATGAGGAACAGCCAGTGCAGATCCTGGATCGAAAGGATAAAGTCCTTCGGAATAAGACCATAGCATTGGTCAAGGTTCTCTGGAGAAATAGCAAGGTGGAGGAAGCCACCTGGGAGCTAGAGACAGATATGAGAGCTCAATACCCAGAGTTATTCAGGTTAGATTTCGGGGACGAAATCCTTTTAAGGGGGGGATAGTTGTAAAGCCCGCTTAGTTAATTTGGAAATTAGCAGTTGTTTATGATTAATTATGAAATTATTTATAGCCATTTAAATAATTTATTACTGTTATTTATGGAATTCAGAAATGCATGGTTATGTTATTCAGTAGTTTTCATATTTTGCATTTCCGGTGCCCGGTATTTTGGAACTCGGCGTTTGGCTCAGTAGAAATCACAATTTAGAATGTTAGTTGTAACACCCTAACTAACTTAGGCGTATTACGTGATTTTTAAACGTACTGTGGAGCTCGTTGCTAATCAACGAGGTTTATGGAAAAACGTGATTAATTAAAATTTTGCTTTTTAATTAAACTTATAAACCATATTACAAAAGACTCGGGATCCCGATTATAAAATCATTTACAAAAAGGTTTAACTGTTTAACCATTACATAAAAATAAAAGTCGTCTAACGACCAGTTAAAAAAATTCAGCCTTGCTGTCTCGAGGATCGTACGCTCCAGGCCTAACCGCCCCGACATGTACAATCTCATAAGCTCGCTCACGGTCCATCAGCTATAGCCTTGCCTTTACCTACACATGAACGTAAACTGTGAGTCGACAGACTCAGTAAGAAAAGCATAATAATATCATACATAATTCTAACTGTCGTGTCCAACACGATACTGAGTCCCGCTACTGCCATGTCCAACATGGTACTGAGTTCTGAACGTTCATAGGGACGGTTCTATTGACACGTAACAACCTGATCGGTCGAACCGGTCATACTCCGGCTGCTGGTCATACTCCAGCCTGTACCGACGTGTTACTATATCCTCCTGATCGGTCGAACCGGTCATACTCCGGCTGCTGGTCATACTCCAGCCTGTACCGACGGGATACGTCAATAGCACGGAACCACCAACCGGTGTCACTGATCGGTCAAACCGGTCATACTCCGCCGTCGGTCATACTCCAAATCGTACCGACGTGACAGGGTTGGGTGGTTCGAAGCCAACATACAACTAATGTAATCTAATAGGCTTCCTACATGCACGCTAAACATGTAAACTACATATGCATACCGTTATACTAATCTTACCCGGATTCGATTTCGTGTGTGCCGGTCAACCCGACCGGAACGAAGCCGAGCAACGGACATCGGCTCCTAAACCATAAAAATCACAACGCTATAAGTGACACGCTAAATCACTTCCCGGGGACTAAAACTAGGAACTAAAAGTTTCCCTATCGATAAAAAGCATGGAAATACCCCTAAAAACATAAAAACGAGGAAAACTAGGGTTTCTGAAAATTCCCCAACCGGTAGACCGGTTGCCCAACCGGAATTCCGGTTCTGGGAATTACTGGACACCCATCCGGAATTCCGGTTGCACAACCGGAATTCCGGTTCCTCGCAGGAATTTTTCAAAAATTCCAAACTTGATCAATTCTTACCCAAATCAATCCAAACCTTCCAGACCTGCTCTAAATACCCCAAAGAACAAATCCTACGCATCAAACTAACCCAGAATTCACAGATGCAAAAATCACCATTAAAGCTCAAGCTTTGAGTTCTAAACTCAAACTTGAGCAATTCCCACAATCATGCATTCAAACAAGCTAGAATCTACTAAATCATGCATAATTAAGCCTCTGAAAACAACTAAGAATATCCAGCAACCTCACAGCAACAATTTGAACCATTTCTTTCAAAAATTCATAACTTTTTCACATAAACATCTAACCAACTAGAACAAGAACTTAAGCATGCAATTCAATCTCATCAAACCTACTGAATTCAACACTTTAAACACAGAAACAACAACAACAATAACCAGCAACAACAACATCAAAACCTCAAGCATGCATCACCATTTTCATCATTTTTTTCAAGAAATTACAACAAGAAAAGATTAGAAACTTTACCAAAGATTTGAAGAATACTTAGATTGGATGAAACTAGCTTGAAAATTGAAGAAAAATCAGCCCTTGAACCCCAAGCTTTCAGCCGAAATAGAGAGGAAAAGAGAGAGAGAGAGAGTTGAAACTTCTATTTTTCTAAACTTAGTATCTATTTTGTTTAAGTGTTGAAATGAAAAAGGAAAAAGAATATAAGCCACATATCACATTTTATTTCAGCCATTAATTAAAACAATTAAGCATTTATTTTCCATTACATAAAATCACAAAAGACAAAATACTAATGGGGCAAAAAGACCATTTTGCCCCTCCACCTCAAAACCACATAAATCATACTAAAGGGGTATTTTTGGGACATTCTAAATTCCCGGCCATTCCCGACATTCCCAATGTCTAAAACCCGTCCCCAAACTACTAACATACTAAGTTGTGATTTCTACTGAGCCAAACGCCGAGTTCCAAAATACCGGACACCGGAAATGCAAAATATGCAAGCTACTGAATAACATAAATAACAGTATAATAAATTATTTAAATAGCTATAAATAATTTCATAATTAATCATAAACAACTGCTAATTTCCAAATTAACTAAGCGGGCTTTACAACTATCCCCCCCTTAAAAGGATTTCGTCCCCAAAATCTAACCTGAATAACTCTGGATATTGAGCTCTCATATCTGTCTCTAGCTCCCAGGTGGCTTCTTCCACCTTACTGTTTCTCCAGAGAACCTTGACCAATGCTATGGTCTTATTCCGAAGGACTTTATCCTTTCTATAAAGGATCTGCACTGGCTGTTCCTCATAAGTCATATCTGGCTGAAGCTGAAGACTCTCATAACTGAGTATATGAGAGGGGTCTGAAACGTATTTTCTCAACATTGAGACATGGAATACGTTGTGAACTGCTGATAAGACTGGAGGCAATGCTAACCGATATGCCACTTGACCTATCTTTTCGAGAATCTCGAAAGGTCCTGTAAATCTAGGGCATAACTTGCCTCTTTTCCCGAAACGTTTAATCCCCTTCATCGGAGATACTCGTAAAAACACATGGTCCCCTACTCGGAACTCAACATCTCTGCGTTTCGGATCTGCGTAACTCTTCTGTCTGCTCTGTGAGGCAAGCATTCTAGCTTTTATCTTCTCTATCGCCTCATTGGTCCGCTGTACTGACTCAGGACCTAAGTATTTCCTCTCCCCTGTCTCATCCCAGTGGATAGGGGATCTGCATTTCCTACCGTACAACAGTTCATAGGGAGCCATCCCTATCGTACTCTGATAACTGTTGTTGTAAGAGAATTCTATCAACGGTAGATACTTACTCCATGAGCCTTCAAAGTCCATAATACAGGCTCTCAACATGTCCTCCAATATCTGAATTGTCCTTTCGGACCGACCATCTGTCTGAGGATGAAATGCTGTACTGAATTTCAGCTTCGTACCCATTGCCCGTTGCAAACTTTGCCAAAATTTGGAGGTGAATTTCGGATCCCTGTCCGAAACTATAGACTTCGGTACCCCGTGAAGTCTTACTATCTCTCTGACGTACAGTTCTGCCAACTGATCCACTGAAAATGTTGTTCTAACCGGCAGAAAGTGAGCAGATTTCGTAAATCGGTCCACACTACCCAGATGGAATCAAACAAACCCGTGGTCCTAGGTAACCCGACCACAAAACCATCGTAATATCCTCCCATTTCCATTCTGGTAGGGTTAGAGGCTGCAACAACCCTGCTGGTCTCTGATGTTCAGCCTTAATCTGCTGACAAGTGAGGCATCTCGATACGAATTCTACCAAATTCTTCTTCATACCGCTCCACCAGAAGTACGGTTTCAAATCTTGGTACATCTTGGTGGTGCCGGGATGTAGAGAATACGGGGTAGAATGAGCCTCCTCAAAGATCTCATTTCTCAGTTCCACACTGTTCGGAACACAAACCCTGGCTTTATACAAAAGCATCCCACTATCTGACACCGAAAAGTCTTTGGCTTGACCAACCAATACCTCATCTCGGATCTTCACTAACTCCGGATCTGTCATCTGAGCGACTTTTATTCTTTCCAATAGATCAGATTGCAGCGTCAAGTTGTGAAGCTGACCTACCACAAACTCAATGCTGGATCTAACCATATCCTCTGCTAGCTGAGGTGAGATCTGAATCATATTAGCTACTTGCCCGGGACCCTTTCTGCTCAGGGCATCAGCCACTACATTGGCTTTTCCGGGATGATAGAGGATCTCACAATCATAATCCTTCACTAATTCCAACCAACGCCTTTGTCTCATGTTCAAATCTTTCTGAGTAAAGAAATACTTGAGACTTTTATGGTCGGTATAGATCTCACACTTCTCCCCATAAAGGTAATGCCACCAAATCTTCAGTGCAAAAACCACTGCGGCCAATTCTAAATCATGAGTCGGGTATCGCTGTTCATAATCCTTTAACTGACGGGAGGCATAAGCGATGACCCGATCGGCTTGCATCAATACACACCCCAAACCCTGTTTGGATGCGTCACAGTAGACTACGAACTTCTCCTTGTCCGAAGGCAAAGCTAGCACCGGAGCAGTAATCAACCTCTGCTTTAGCTCCTGAAAGCTAGCTTCGCACTTATCTGACCAAATAAATCTCTGATTTTTCTTTGTAAGCTCGGTTAGGGGCATTGAAATTTTGGAGAACCCCTCCACGAACCTACGGTAGTACCCAGCTAATCCCAAGAAGCTTCTGATCTCTGTCACTGTCTTCGGTCTCGGCCAATCCCTGACGGATTCAATCTTCCCGGGATCCACCTTGATCCCATCTTTACTCACAATGTGCCCTAGGAAGGACACCTGAGACAACCAGAACTCACATTTCTTGAACTTGGCGTAAAGCTTATGTTCTCGAAGTCGTTGCAGTACCATCTGAAGATGTAACTCATGCTCCTCTTCTGATTGAGAGTACACGAGGATGTCGTCGATAAACACAATCACACAGATATCGAGGAAATCCTTGAATACTCTATTCATCAGGTCCATGAATGCTGCAGGAGCATTGGTTAGTCCGAATGATATAACCAGAAACTCGTAATGTCCATACCTAGTGCGGAAAGCCGTCTTTGGAATGTCCTCCTCTCGGATTCTCAACTGATGATAACCCGAACGGAGATCAATCTTAGAAAAGACCGTCTTCCCCTGAAGCTGATCGAACAAGTCATCGATCCTAGGTAATGGGTATTTATTCTTCACCGTCAGCTTGTTCAACTCCCTGTAGTCGATGCACATCCTCATAGATCCATCCTTCTTCTTGACAAACAAAACCGGGGCTCCCCAGGGTGACACACTGGGCCGAATGAACCCTATGTCAAGCAACCCTTGGAGCTGAATCTTTAATTCCTTAAGTTCAACTGGAGCCATCCTATACGGGGCTTTGGAAACCGGTTCCACCCCTGGTGCCAAGTCAATCACGAAATCAATCTCCCACTGAGGTGGTAACCCTGGAAGTTCTTCGGGAAAAACGTCCAAAAATTCCCGAACCACTCTGATGTCCTCTGGCCGAGTGGTGTCTGGCCGAGTGGTGTCCACCACCACGGCCAAAAACCCTAAGCACCCGCCGTGCAACAATTCTCTCGCTGACATAGCCGAGATCACCGGGATCCGAGATCCCTGAATTGAACCCACAAATACAAACGGTTCTTCACTTTCCGGTTGGAAGACCACCATCTTCCTTTTACAGTCAATGCTCGCCGAATATTTAGATAGGAAATCCATTCCTAAAATAATATCAAATTCGACTAAGCTTATCTCTATCAGATCAGCGCTTAACTCTCTACCATCTATCCTGATCGGCATAGACCTAATCCACCTATTGGAGATAACCAATTCTCCGCCATGTAACAGGGTTCCAAACCCTGATTCATATCTATCAAAGGGTCTACCCAATTTACTAAAGACTCTGGCCGCCACATAAGAATGTGTAGCCCCAGAATCAAACAGCACTGAATATAGCGAGTTGTTAATAGAAAGCTGACCTGTGACTACTGATGGGCTGGCATCTGCATCAGCCTGCGTGATAGCGAACACCCTGGCTGGAGTGGGTATCGCTGGAGCTCTCGGTGCCTCTGGTCGGAGCTGGGGACATTCCCTCTTGAAGTGTCCGGGCATGCCACAATGAAAGCATCCCTGACCTTTGCACTCGCCCTGATGGTGCCTCTTGCAGCTAGGGCACTCGGGATAGGAGAATCGGGTCTCAGTACCAACAGGACGACTCCCTCTGTTCTGGTTCCCCTGGAACCTCTTGTTCTGACTCGAGCCACCGGAAGCAGTGGGTGCCCTCTTCCTCTGATCAATGGCCGAACCACTACTCCACCTGCTATAGCCTGATGCAGGAGGGGTAGGAGCCCCGCCACTAACCGGAGTACTCGCAGTGCCTTCTCCACCATCTGAGCATAGGTGGTGCTGTCGTCTGTGGTAATCATCAGATCATGCCTGATCTTGGGATTCAACCCGTCTAGATACTTCTCCTTCTTGCTGAAATCGGTCGGCACAATTCCCGAGGCTAACCTCGCCAACCGATCAAACTGAGTAGTATACTCAGTGACGCTCATGTTCTCCCGCTGGGTCAGGTGAACGAACTCTTTCCTTTTGGCGCTTCTGACCGCCTCATTGTAGTATTTCGCATTAAAGAGTTCCTGGAACCTTTCCCAGGTCATGGTGGTGACGTCATGGATCTGAGACGCCATGTCCCACCATACCAAAGCGTCCTCCTGGAACTGAAACGTGGCGCACACCACTCTGTCGTTACCGGTGACACCCATGAAATTCAGTATCTTGGTGATCATCGTCAGCCACTGCTCGGCTTTCATTACATCCGGACCTCCCAGGAATACCGGAGGTGCTTGCTTCCGGAACCGCTCATACAATGGTTCCAATCTATGGGCCGCCACCACTATCTCGGCCTGGGCAGCAGGGGCAGGTGCCACTGGAACTATGGGCACTGGAACTGCAGGAGCACCCTGCTGTCTCAACCTCTGAATCTCGAGGTCTTGTTCTTCGATCCGGGCTTGCATCTCCGCAAACCGCAACTCCCAATTCTGGGCTCCCTGATCGGCTGGGGGAGCCTGGGCAGCCTGTGGCGGGTTCTCATCACCCCGACCACGAGCCCTGCCTCGGGGACCTCTACCTCGGCCCCTAGCAGGTGGGGGAAACTGAGCTCCCTGACCTTGATTCGACCCTTCGGAGTTGCCCTGACTCCTGGTAGTCTGCCTGGCGTCCATCTAGTTAGAACCGCCTGCGAAACCAAGAGTTGGCATATCAGGTCGTATTCAAGGAGAGCTTACTAATGCCGCTTAATTTGGAAATTAAAAACGAAACATGCGCCTATTCTACTATCAGGCTACTAACATGCTTCCTAACAGGCTTTTCTTTTTCATAACTGAATAAAATAAACTACTAAAGCAATAAAGGCTTACTGAACCGTGAACCGAGCTAACTGCTGATGATGATTGTACATGTCGTAACGATCTTCGGAAGACAACCTGGCGGCTCTGATACCAAATTGTAACACCCTAACTAACTTAGGCGTATTACGTGATTTTTAAACGTACTGTGCAGCTCGTTGCTAATCAACGAGGTTTATGGAAAAACGTGATTAATTAAAATTTTGCTTTTTAATTAAACTTATAAACCATATTACAAAAGACTCGGGATCCCGATTATAAAATCATTTACAAAAAGGTTTAACTGTTTAACCATTACATAAAAATAAAAGTCGTCTAACGACCAGTTACAAAAATTCAGCCTTGCTGTCCCGAGGATCGTACGCTCCAGGCCTAACCGCCCCGACATGTACAATCTCATAAGCTCGCTCACGGTCCATCAGCTATAGCCTTGCCTTTACCTACACATGAACGTAAACTGTGAGTCGACAGACTCAGTAAGAAAAGCATAATAATATCATACATAATTCTAACTGCCGTGTCCAACACGATACTGAGTCCAGCTACTGCCATGTCCAACATGGTACTGAGCCACTACTGCCATGTCCAACATGGTACTGAGTTCTGAACGTTCATAGGGACGGTACTATTGACACGTAACAACCTGATCGGTCGAACCGGTCATACTCCGGCTGCTGGTCATACTCCAGCCTGTACCGACGTGTTACTATATCCTCCTGATCGGTCGAACCGGTCATACTCCAGCTGCTGGTCATACTCCAGCCTGTACCGACGGGATACGTCAATAGCACGGAACCACCAACCAGTGTCAGCCTGATTGGTCAAACCGGTCATACTCCTGCTGCTGGTCATACTCCAGCCTGTACCGACGTGACAGGGTTGGATGGTTCGAAGCCAACATACAACTAATGTAATCTAATAGGCTTCCTACATGCACGCTAAACATGTAATCTACATATGCATACTGTTATACTAATCTTACCTGGATTCCGATTTCAGGTGTGCCGGTCAACCTGACTGAAATTGAAGCTAAGCGGCGGATTACTGGCTCCTAAACCATAAAAATCACAACGCTATAAGTGACACGCTAAATCACTTCCCGGGGACTAAAACTAGGAACTAAAAGTTTCCCTATCGATAAAAAGCATGGCAATACCCCTAAAAACATAAAAATGAGGAAAACTAGGGTTTCTGAAAATTCCCCAACCGGTAGACCGGTTGCCCAACCGGAATTCCGGTTCTGGGAATTACTGGACACCCATCCGGAATTCCGGTTGCACAACCGGAATTCCGGTTCTTCGAAGGAATTTTTCAAAAATTCCAAACTTGATCAATTCTTACCCAAATCAATCCAAACCTTCCAGACCTGCTCTAAATACCCCAAAGAACAAATCCTAGGCATCAAACTAACCCAGAATTCACAGATGCAAAAATCACCATTAAAGCTCAAGCTTTGAGTTCTAAACTCAAACTTGAGCAATTCCCACAATCATGCATTCAAACAAGCTAGAATCTACTAAATCATGCATAATTAAGCCTCTGAAAACAACTAAGAATATCCAGCAACTTCACAGCAACAATTTGAACCATTTCTTTCAAAAATTCATAACTTTTTCACATAAACATCTAACCAACTAGGTCAAGAACTTAAGCATGCAATTCAATCTCATCAAACCTACTAAATTCAACACTTTAAACACAGAAACAACAACAACAATAACCAGCAGCAACAACATCAAAACCTCAAGCATGCATCACCATTTTCATCATTTTTTTCAAGAAATTACAACAACAAAAGATTAGAAACTTTACCAAAGATTTGAGTACTCATTTCACTTAGTTGAAATATCATTTATACAGGGTTAAGTGTTTTAAGGATAAAATACATTGTAGGGTGTTACGGTAATTCAGTCCCTTTACAGTGTAAATCATCCATATAGAGGATCATTGATCACATTAGGATTATAACAATGGATAACTAATGATGTGTCTATATGGTGGAACATATAGAGCATTCTATATACTGAGAGTGCAATTCTGAGTTCTATGTGTGGATTCAACGAAGAATTAATAAGTCAGTGAATTTAAGTGGTAAATTCTAGATCTGCTTATTGGAAGCTCGAATATATAGACCCATGGTCCCCCCACTAGTTGAGATAATATTACTTGTAAGACTCATTTAATTTATTTTAATTAATCAATTATAATTCTCAAGATAGACTGTGTCTATTTGAGAATTTATCACTTATTAAGGGCAAAACAGTAAATAGAGATTTTGAAGGGCATATTTATTAATTAGGAAACTTTAATTAGTTTTATTATCAATAAAATAAATGACAATATATTATTTGATAATTAATTTTAATTATTAAATAATTAGATTTGACATTTATGTGGTTGAACAAAGGAATTGGCAGTTTTTGACAAAACAGGAAACTATCAATGTAGGAAAAGGAAAGTTGGAAAAGTGGCAAGCCTTGTTTCCACAATGCCTAGGCCGGCCACTTAAGTTCCCTTTTCCCTTTGATTTTTTCAATATTAAATGTCAATTAATTCAATCATAGCCCTGGGTGGTCTTCTATAAATAGAAGGCAAAGGCTTCAGTTTTCACAACATCTAAAACACAACATTATTCTGACAGAATTTTCTCTCTGAAAATTCTCTCTGAGCCGCCACCCTCTCTCTCTCTCTCTATTCCTTCACTATTTCGAAATCTATAAGTGCTAGAGTAGTGCCCACACACATCAAGTAATACCTCAATCATAGTGAGGAAGGCTGTGTAGAATTCAGAAACAACAAAGAAGGAGTATCGGGCTCAGATCTTGATTATACTCTGCTACAGAAAGGAATCAAGGGTTAGAGATCTGAATGGGAGGAGACATATATTCCGCTGCACCCAATGTAAGAATTTCTGATACTCTTATGTGTTTAATTTTCTATCGTTTTAGAAGTTCATATTTAGGTTGTTAAATCAACATACTTGTGAGTATATCTAAGTTCCTGGTAAAATAATTTCCAACACTTTTTTGGCAAGTTAGTTGACAAAATATTTTTTCATTTATGGTAAGATTGTTTTGCATACATACCCGAATTATTACCTTGTGTTTTCGGTTTTAGTTGCTCTTTTCATTCTTAGGAAAGTTTCACTTTTCAGCTGGACTTTCCTTTTTTTGGAAACTTCTTGTAAGAGAAGCAATTATCTTACGGAAAGTTGTCTTTTTTAAGAAAACTTTGATTATTGCCTTTTCCTTATTGATTTTGATTGTATCTTGATACAATCAGAATATTTAATCTATTTTTGGCAGGAATCAAGCATTAACAGAGGATCAGACCCGATTATAGCAAGTTTCCCGTTTCTGGTCTGATCTGTTGGAATTATTTTTCCAGGATCTACATTTACTACCAAGTATGTTTGATTAACATCCTAATATGAATTATAAAACAATGAAATAAACACATAAGAGTTTAAGAAACCTTACATTGGGTGCAGCGGAATATAATGACTCCTTCCATTCAGATCTCTAGCCCTTGATTCCTTTCTGTAGCAGAGCATAATCAAGATCTGAATCTGGATCTCTTTCTCTCCTTCTTGTTGGTGCTAATTTTCCATAGTCTTACATACTATGATTGAGGTACCACTTGATGTGTGTGGGCACTACTTATTCACTCAAGTGTTTCGAAATTTAGAGAGAAGAAAATTTCAATGTACATCCACCCCTGAATGTACATCCATCTACGAATGAGATGATTATACTTTCAGTGGATATAGGCATATTAACTCTTTGTAGAGAATGATTTTGTCAAAACCACTATGAACAAGATACAAATGCCATAGATTTATAAAATATGTGGTTGTATCTTTTGATGACTTCAGTTTTAGTTACAACACAGAGTTCTTAGAATAGTGCAAGTGGATTCTGGTCACAGAATACTCAACTCAAACTGTTTGAATCCATTGATAGAAAATGGTTATTAAACACTCGTGAAAGTGTAACTGTATGATGAGTAATTCTTTCATGGACCACCACTACTAATTTAACTCTAAGTTGATTTCCCCATACAAGTAGGAGATTTCTAAGATTGAGGATTTATATCATTTCGGGATAGAATTTCGGGAATATAATCATATTCGTCATTTAATTTCTTAACAGAAATTATAGAATGACTTGATATGATTTATAGACCATTCATCCCATGATATGTCATTGAGCTAATTCGAAATGAATAAGCTAAGAGGAATTAGGATAATTTCGTTTTAAATAAGAATCTAACGATGCTCCGATTAGCGAGAGTCAAAGTAATTTTATTTATACAATCTTCTTGTTTCATATTGTAAAATACTAGTCTAAGGTGTCATCAATGGATGAACAGCTAGATGTTGCATATACAATATTTATCTTTCGAGATCTAACACTATTATGTTAGTCTAATGGTGAAAATCCATTAGGGATTTATCTCATTAGAAAAACAAACCAAGTTAGACCAACAATGAAGATTCAAAATTAAACTACAATTTAATAGCAGAAAATAACATGGTTCAATATAAATTTATACACAATTCAGAAATTATTAAACATATAGCAAGTAGGAATGACAAGTGAAAATACTAAAACATACAATCCTAAATAATTTCCAAGGTCTTCAACAAACTGATATCAGTGTCCCGTTTAGGCGAGAGTCAGTGATACCATCCATTGAATAGAGTTGTCAGCTCATCTAAAATGATAAACATTCTAGCAACCTTTTATTCGATCAAGATTGGAATCCGCGTTGTCCCGTTTAGGCGAGAGTCAAGGCTATTCTATCTTATGAGCTTCCACCATTGTTTTATATTCTTGCAAGTCTTATACAGTCGCCACCATTAGGGTGATCAATACTATATAAAAAACTTACAAGATTACTTATCTTTCGAGATTAAAGGGTGTTAACTTGCTAATGAACGTTCCTCCATTAGGGAGGATTACTCACTAAAACAATAGCTATGTAAAACCCACAATGGAGATCGAATGTCTTAATAATAAAGCTCATTATTTAATGAAAGTTGTATTTTCTTCTAATATTTATTTTAATCAATTTATTTTAAATATATATTAATTAAAATTTCCAATTTAGAATAAAAAATTCTAAATATAAATTTTAATGTAATATTTATAAATTATACTTATATGGATATGAAAATAATATGAATTATTTCCATCTTAGTAATAATTTCCATAAATATTTAGAAAATTATTCAATTTAAGTTGTTTCAAAATTAATTTCAATTAATTTACAACTCAAATTTAATTTTCTATAGATATATATTGCATTTCGAAAAAAAAAAGAAGTGTATAAGAATACTACTTTCGAAAATGCTTTAAAATAATAACAATTAATTTTCAACAAAAAATATAATTTTCATATTTAATTAAATATCTAAGAAAAATTTCAAATATTTAAGTATCATGATTAAAAATTAACTTAAATATTAATTTTCTATTTAATTAAATACACTAGAAAAATACTTCAAGCAAAACAGATAATAACTATCTAGACTTTCATTGACTAATTAATTCAATTTCTAATTATAGTATTTTTTAGTTCATTTATTTTAATTAATCATTAAATGAAAAAATAATTGATTTAAGTTGGTCCAAAATTAAAATAAATAATTTTCAACTTTTATCTATTTTTCAAATAAAATTCGAAATTTCTGCATTAAAGAAATGCTATTTCGAAATTTTGAGAAAAAGATTAATAAAATAAAATAAAATATATTTTGAAAATTATTCTGATTTAAGTTATTCTGAAATAAGATTCCAAACTTAAGATAATTTTCAACTTTAATTAAATAACATGAAAATATCAATATTTATGTATCATGATGAAAATCAACTTAGATATTGAAATTTTTAATTTAATTAATTAAATGTATTAAATTCAAGAAATTAATATTTAAGTATAGAGGAAACTTAATTATTAATTCTAGTTTAATACTAGAAAAATATAGTAAACTTAGATTGTACCAAAATTAATTATTAAACAATTAATTTCACAATCAATGATATTCCCTCATTTAATATTAGAAATAATAATTAGTATAGAAATAACTATCTAGAATATATATCATTAACTAAGTGTTTTTCTAAAATTAACTTTAAAATATTAAAATGAAAAATAAATTTCATATATTTTAAAAGTTAATTATGTTGCTAGTTCAATTTTAATTTGGTAAGACTAATATAATTAACCTAATAAAATTATTTAAATAAGGGAAATGGGCCTTCACAATTGGGGTAGTTCATGTGAGGGGGAGCTGGGTTCAGTATGTCGTACCCACTTCTATTGGCCCCCAACTCTCACACAAGGCCCAAAAGAGAGGAATTTAACCTTTAAATAAACAATTATTATTCATTGAATAAGCCCAAATCTAATTGGGCCTAAATAAAATTACTTATGTCAAATTTTATTTTAGCAACCTAGTCCATTTACTTAGTCAAACTTAAATGGGCTTCCTATATGCATCTAAGCCCAACAGCAAACATATAGGCTCACACAGGTCAAATGATTTGGATGGACCCTATCATGTTACTAGGTTTACACAGATGAAAGAAGTACAAAAGTTACCTGTTACAAATTATTTATAAGATCTATTGACAATTGGACTATGATTAAAATCGGATCGTTGGATCTGTCAACAAGTTAATCATAGCAATTTAGATCAGATAAATAATAGGTTTGTAAAAAATTTTGAATAAACAATATAAAATTAAACAAACATTGTCCATGTAACAGATGTGAAAATCAGATATTAATATAATTAAATTATTATTCTTAAAATAACCAACTAAATTCTGAAAATTTTGGGTTGTTAAAACAAACCCTAAAAATCTCAAAATAATGGAAACTAATTTTAAAATATCTAGGTTTATTTGAATCAAATTAAATTAAATATCTAATAAGATCAATGATTTTGAAAGAAAAAATCTTCAATATCACTTTCAAATCTTATAATTTAATAAAATAAACCAATTTTAAAATAGATTTGGTTAGATAATTATTATTTTAGGAATAAAATAATAAATAAATAATAATTACGATAATTATATGTCAAAATATCTCAAATTAAGCAATATTCAAATTTCTACAAAATATCTAGGTTACTTAAATATTTAAGATATGATTTATAAATTTCCATTAAGGAAAAAAATGATATATATATATAGAAAAAATATCATTTTTGAACTTATAATTTATAAATAATTAAATATTTAACAAAATAACAAATTTTGAATTTGAAAATATTATGGTAAGTATATCTATAAAAATATCAATGTTAATTTCAAATTTACTAATTATTTAATTTGTCATATAAGATAATTTTAATATAATATTTTAAATAAAAAGATAAAGTTATCTTTTAATTTAAAATATGTTAAATATCAAAATATCTAATCATATAATTAAATAATAAATAAATATTAAAGAAGTTAACAAATTTTTAAATTTGACCATAATAGGAAATATTTAAAATTGGAAATATTCCAAAATTGAAATATTTGAAATTGGAAAAATTCCAAATTGAAAATATTTTAAAATGGGAAATATTTCAATTTAGAAATATTTAAAATTGGAAAAATGAATTTTGGGAAACATTCCCATGAAAAATTAGATTTTTGGGGAAAAAAACCCCAAAAATCACAATTTTTGGGTTGGCAGCTCAGGAGGCTGCACGTGCAGCCTCCAGAGGCTGCAAAATGCCCATACGCGCGCGGATCGAAGGTGTTTGCAGCCCTTTCTGCCAAGAAACCTCGACGGGCTGCAGGATTTCTGGCTGGCGGATGTGGGCAGATAGCAGGGGTGACACGGGCGTGTCACACACGCGGATGCTGTTGGATATTATTTTACCATGATCTTAGATCTACTCACAAGTATGTTGTTTAACATCCTAAATATGAACTTTCTAAAATGATAAAATAAACACATATAAAGTTAAGAAAACCTTACATTGATGCAGTGGAATTAATGTCTCCTTCCACTCAGATCTCTAACCCTTGTATCCTTTCTGTCGCAGAGTATAATCAAGATCTGAGCCCGAATGTCCTTCTCATTGAGTTTGATCCTTCACAGTCTTCCAGTCTATGATTGAGTTACTACTTGCTGTGTGTGGGCACTCACTCTTTCACTAGGGTTCGAAATTTAGGAAGAGAAAAGAGAGAGAGGGGTTTCGGCCAAGGTGTAGAAAGGGGAAGGCTCAGTTTTCTGAAGAGAGAATTTTCTGTCGGAAGATGTTATGAAAAGCTTATGATTTTGACTGAGCCATCACTTTCTATTTATTTGGCATTAAAATAATGAAAATTTCAATTTGAAAAACTTAAACAAGTGGCCGGCCAAGGTGTATTTAATGGGCCCCACTTGATTTTGCAGTTTTAACAAATTTTATTTGCATTTTCTCAAAAATGCCAATTTTCCAATTCTAACCATTTAAATGCCAAAACTAATTATTTAATAACTAAAATAGATTATTAAATAATATTGTCATTTAATTTAATTATTAACTAGACATATAAAGTCCATTAATACATAAATAAACCTAGAATCTCTTTTCTTTACAATTTCGCCCCTGCTTAGTGAAAATTCACAAATTAGACATAGTCTAACTTTAGAATTATAATTGACTAATCACGAATCAATTATTGAGTCTTACAAGCAGTATGTTCTCAACTAGAATGGGGACCATGGATCTATATGTTGAGCTTCCAATAAGTGAACCGAATTTACCAAGTAAATTCCTACTTATTAATTCTTCGTTGAATCCCCTCTTAGAACTTAGAATTGCACTCTCAGACTTATATAGAGCATATTATATGTTCCACGATATAGATATGCTATCTCATTTAACCATTGTTATAATCTTATTGTGATCAAAGATCCTCTATATAGATGATTTACATCGAGATGGGATAATTTTACCGTTCTCACCCCTCAATGTATTTTGCCCCTTAAAACACTTAGCTACCTGTAAATAGTGTTTAGTGATCTAATAATTAGTCAGTTAAACAAGAGCTCATCCATTTACTTCTATTTGCTAAGCTCGAAGGGAATCATCACTTGACTTCTATACACTAGTAGAAACTATAGATTCCATAATTATGTTCAGCACTCCCACTCAATCATACTATCATGTTCCCAAAATATACGTATCACCCTGACCCAAAAGTAAGCTTAACTAATAAATCAAAGAACATGAATAGTACTCCTTAGTTGAGCCTAAGCATATCAGGATTTAGATTCTTTTAATCTTAAGATCAACTACTAATATTGACTTGGAAAAACATAACGGTAAGTTTGTAATATCTTAACTTAGTTGCAATATCGGTCCAGTCCAATGTATACTCCATACATTCGAAACTAGTATACTTTACTAATGTCCTGAAAAGAACATAACACTTACTCCAAGTGTAAGTACACATCATCGCTGATTATCACATTAGTGTAAATCCAAAACACTGATGAAACAGGGACTTAGTCTTTTGATTCATATGATCACAATCACATTCCACTGTGTTGACGATACTGTAATTGTGAATAAACCTATGATCTGGATTTAACTGATTTTGTGTGTAAATGTAATAAACATATTAAACCATTAGCATGTAAAATTCATGCAAACATAAATCACTTCAAATTTCTTATATTGATAACTAATCAGATTGTAAAGAGTTTTATTTAGGGCATAAAACCCAACAGATGCCTGGCTTGTCCGAGTGCCTGGTGCACTTGATGCACCCACTCGACAACCATGGCTCCCAAATTTCAAAAATTCATAACTTTTCCAATTTTTATCGAAATCGAGTTCCGTAAAAACAAAAATTGCTTAATTTTTTACAAGGAATCCAAATAAAATATTATCAAAGATAGAAAAAAAAATATTTTTCATGGAAAAAGGTACTGTACAACATATACATTCATCAACTAACACATAAACATCATGAAACCATCCAGATCAACACATAAATATACAAAACATCGTTTTAATTCATATTACATAAAATTAAATCATTACCATGGATCTAGTGCTAGTTGTTGGAATTATTTTACCAGGATCTAGATTTACTACCAAGTATGTTTGATTAACATCCTAATATGAATTCTAAAACAATGAAATAAACACATAAGAGTTTAAGAAACCTTACATTGGGTGCAGCGGAATATAATTACTCCTTCCATTCAGATCTCTAGCCATTGATTCCTTTCTGTAGCAGAGCATAATTAAGATCTGAATCTGGATCTCTTTCTCTCCTTCTTGTTGGTGCTGATTTTCCATAGTCTTACATACTATGATTGAGGTACCACTTGTTGTGTGTGGGCACTACTCATTCACGCAAGTGTTTCAAAATTTAGAGAGAAAAAAAGAGAGAGAGGGGCGAGTGACTTTTCTGAAAGAAACCAATGTTCAAAGTTGTGTGTTTCCTGAAGCCAACACTTTCTATTTATAGAATACCCTCTAGGTTTAGGTTAGAACTGAATGGCAGTAAAATAATAAAAATTATAAATGGAAATTTCTTGCAATGTGGCCGGCCATACACAGGGAATTGGGCCTCACTTTGCTACTTTCCCATTTTGTTATTTTTCATTCCTATTTTCTCAAAAATGCCAATTTTCCAATTTAACCTTTTAAATGCCAATTCTAATTATTTAATAACTTGAAAATAATTATTAAATAATATTGCCATTTAATATATTTATTAATTTAGACATATAAAGTCTCTTAATCAATAAATAAACCTAGAATCTCATTTCTTTACCATTTCACCCTTGCTTAGTGAAAATTCATAAAGTAGACATAGTCTAACTTTAGAATTACAATTGCTTAATTAAAATCAATTAACTGAGTCTTACAAGCAGTATGGTCTCAACTAGTATGGGGACCATGGGTTTATATAACCGAGCGTCCAATAAGTCGAACAGAATTTACCAAGTAAATTCCCTAACTTATTAATTCCTTATTGAATCCACTCTTAGAACTTGGAATTACACTCTCAGTCATATAGAACGCTCTATATGTTCCATGATATAGACACGTCATTAGTTATCCATTGTTATAATCCTAATGTGATCAATGACCCTCTAATAGATGATCTACATTGAAAAGGCACTAAGTTACCATTACACCTTCAATGTATTTTATCCTTAAAACACTTAGCTCCGTCTAAATGATATTTCAACAAAGTGAAATGAGATCTCCACCATTTATCTCTGTTTAGCCAAGCTCGAAAGATATCATCGTTTCACTTCTAAATTCCTATCGAAGTTATAGATTCCATATTTATGGTAGCGCTCCCACTCAATTATACTATCATGTTCCCAAAATGTACGTATCACCCTGACCCAAAAGTAGGCTTAACTAACAAATCAAAGAACATGTATAGTACTCTTGAGATCGAACCTAACCATATCAAGATTAAGGTCATTTGATCTAGGATTAACAGGTGATACTGAATTGAATAGATATTACGGTAAGTTTTAATATATCTAATCAAAGTTCAGTATCGGTCCCTTCCAACGTATACTCCATACATCCGATACTGGTAAACTTTGCCAATGTCCTGGAAAGGACATAACACTTTTGCAAGGTGTAAGAATAGCTATCGCTGATTATACCATGTCAGTCTAAATCCAATGTTCTGAAAAATCAGGGAATAACCTTTCGAACATATAATTAAGATTATATTCCACTTTGCTGACAACACTATAATCATTAACAAATTCATATATTCTGGAGTTAAATAGAATTCATACATTATATAAATATAATCATGAAATAAATCATGTGAACCATGCAACATAAAATGTTATTTCTGATCTTTATTAATAATTAAATATGATTCTATTGAAATGGGTTTTATTTAGGGCACAAAACCCAACATGATTGTTGGAAATTATTTTACCAGGATCTTAGATCTACTCACAAGTATGTTGATTAACACCTTAAATATGAACTTTCTAAAACGATGAAATAAGCACATATAAAGTTTAGGAAACCTTACATTGGGTGCAGCGGAATATAATGACTCCTTCCGTTCAGATATCTAGCCCTTGATTCCTTTCTGTCGCAGAGCATTATCAATATCTGAACCTGGATCTCTTTCTCTGAATCTTTGATGCTGAAACCTCCTTCTTGCTGAAAGTCTTTCTTCACGATCTTCCTCACTATGATTGAGCTATCACTTGATGTGTGTGGGCACTACACATACACTAAGGATTTCGAAATTCAAGAGGGAAGAGAAAGAAGAAGTGGCAGCTAAAGATAGGGAGAGAGAAAGGCTCAGGTTTTTCTCTGAAGGAAAAATAGAAAATTTAAGTGTAAATTTCCTGAAGCCTTCACTATCTATTTATAGCATTCCACTAGGGTTAGGTTTAAATTATTTGGCATTAAAATAATGAAAAAATCAGTTTAAATTTCCTACAAAAGTGGTTGGCCCTATACAAGTGGATTTGGGCCTCACTTTTTGCAATTTTGCAGTTTTATCTTTTCTGCATCTGATTTTCTCAAAAATGCCAATTTTATAATTCAACCATTTAAATGCCAATTCTAACTATTTAATAACTATAAATAATTATTAAATAATATTGTCATTTATCATTTTTATTAATTGAACCATACAAAGTATCATAATTAACAAATATGCCCCTAAAACTCTTTCTTTACAATTTCGCCCTTACTTAGTGAAAAATTCACAAATAGACATAGTCTAATTTGAGAATTATAATTGATTAATCAAAACCAATTACATGAGTCTTACAAGCAATATTATCTCAACTAGTGGGGGGACCATGGGTCTATATAACCGAGCTTCCAATAAGTAGATCAAGAATTTAGCACTAAAATTCACTAACTTATTAATTCTTCGTTGAATCCACGCATAGAACTTAGAATTGCACTCTCAGTATATAGAATGCTCTATATGTTCCACCATATAAACACATCATTAGTTATCCATTGTTATAATCCTAATTTGATCAATGATCCTCTATATGAATGATCTACACAGTAAAGGGATTAGATTACCGTAACACCCTACTATGTATTTTATCCTTAAAATACTTGACCCCGTATAAATGATATTTCAGCTTATGTGAAATGAGATCTCCACCATTTATTTTCGTTTGGTCAAGCTCGAAGGAGATCATCCTTTGCTTACTATTCGCCAGATAGAAGCTATAGATTTCATGTTTATGCTAGCGCTCCCACTCAATTGCACTACCGTGTTCCCAAAATGTACGTATCACCCTGACCTAAAAGTAGGCTTAACTAACAAATCAAAGAACACGAATAGCCTTTCAAGATTGAGCCTAATCATAACAGGATTAAGATCATTTGATCTAGGATCAACTAGGCGATATTGACTTGAATAGATATTACGGTAAGTTTAATAAATATAAGTCAAAGTTCAATATCGGTCCCTTCCGATGCATACTCCATGCATCCAACCTGAGCTTTACTTTAACCAATGTTCTGGAAAGAACATAGTATTTCTCCAAATACAAGTAAACTCTTGTTGTAGATTATCATATCAGTAAAACCCTATGTCTGATAAATCTAGGAAACTTTATTCACATAGTCATGTTTACTTTCCAATGTGTTGACGGCACAATAAACAGGATCAAGTATGTGAAAAGGGTTTCAGATGAATCTATACATTATGTACATATAATCATGAAATAAATCATGTGAACCATGCAACATTAAATGTTATTTCTGATCTATATTAATAAGTAAATCTGATTATATTGAAATGAGTTTTATTTAGGGCATAAAACCCAACAATGATCTGCTGCGTCAGCATCCGAATCTAAGGCTGCAGATCGTGTTTTCTTAGGAAAGTTTTTGTATAGCTGTAGATTCGATCTTGTGACTGTCTCTAAGGTTTCTATGTTCTATCACTAGAGCCTAGAGAGCAGCCATTCGGATCAGCTCTTCCATTATTCATTTTTTGCACATATCTTATTTGAGAGAAGAGAGTTTCTTGGTTTTGTGAGAGCTTAGTTGTTCATCTAGGTTCTAGTAGTTTATTTCTGTTCTTACTTTGTGTTTGTGAAGAACGACTTGATTGAACAAGAGATTGGTCTTCGGGAGAACACTTAATAAAGCGTTACTTCGGGTGGAAGTAAGCACTTTGGTCTTCGGGTGGAAGCGTTAAATCATCTATATAGAGGATCATTGATCACATTAGGGTTATAACAATGGATAACTAATGACGTGTCTATATCGTGGAACATATAGAGCGTTTCTATATGACTGAGAGTGCAATTCCAAGTTCTAAGTGTGGATTCAATGAGGAATTAATAAGTTAGGGAATTTACTTGGTAAATTCGGTTCGACTTATTGGAAGCTCGGTTATATAGACCCATGGTCCCCATACTAGTTGAGGCCATACTGCTTGTAAGACTCAGTTAATTGATTTTAATTAATCAATTATAATTCTAAAAGTTAGACTATGTCTACTTTATGAATTCTCACAGTTTAAGGATGAAATCGTAAAGAAAAGGGTTTCTAGGTTTAATTATTAATTAAGAGACTTTGTATGTCTAATTAATAATTATTTTAAATGAAAATATTATTTAATAATCTATTTTAGTTATTAAATAATTAGTTTTGGCATTTAAATGATTAGAATTGGAAAAATGGCATTTTTGGAGAAATTGAAATAAAATTGAGGAAACTGCAAAATCCAAGTGAGGCCCATATTCCCTCTATGGCCGAGCACTCCCTTTGTGTTTCTCAATTATTATTTTTATTTTTTAATTGTCATGTAATTTCTAATTAAAGCCTAGCTATAATAAGAAAGTGGTGAATCACACTAAATAAGGCAGTTAATCAATTACACAGTAAAAGAGGAAACTGTTTTATTTGGAAAGTTGTGCTCTCCCTTCTCCCTATATAAAGCAACCTTTGTGTCTCTTCTCCTGTATGCTATCAGCCACGAAATTGAGAGAGAAAAAGAGAAAAAAATTTCGAAATCCTTGTGAGATGAGTAGTGCCCACACACATCAAGTGGTATCTCAATCATAGTATGGAAGACTATGGAATTTCTGCATCAAAGAAGGAGAAAAGAAGATCCAGCTTCAGATCTTGGTGATGCTCTGCTACAGAAAGGAATCAAGGGCTAGAGATCTGAACGGAAGGAGTCATATTATTCGCTGCACCCACTGTAAGGTTTTCTAACTATATATGTGTTTATTTTCATTGTTTTAGAATTCATATTAGGTTGTTAATCCAACATACTTGTTAGTAAATCTAGATCCTGGTAAAATTATTTCCAACAACTGGTATCAGAGCCATGGTAATGATTTACTTTCATGTAATATGAATTAAAACGATGATTGCATGTTTCTGTGTTGATTTGGATGGTTTCATGTTGGTTTATGTGTTATTTGATGAATGTTGATGTTGTACAGTTTCGTTTTCCATGAAAAATATTTTTTCAATTTTTGAAAATATTTTATTTGGATTCCTTGTGAAAAATTAAGCAATTTTGTTTTTTGCGGAACTCGATTCCGATAAAAATTGAAAAAGTTATGAATTTTGGAAAATCAGGATTTCGGGTATGCATGGATGCTCAATCGCACGCATCACGCGCGCGCGAGCACCCTGCTGTCTGCCCGTGAAAATCCTGCCAGTGCCCATGTTTCACGCACAAGCACCTTGCAACGCCGAGAAACCTCGGCTGGGTGCATCACCTCCGCGCGCGTAGGAGGCTGCGTGCAGCCTTCCTGGGCTGCACGTGCAGCCTCCTGGGCAGTTTCCCAAAAAGTTGTGATTTTTGGGGTTTTTCCCCAAAAATCCAATTTTTTCATGGGATTGTTTCCCAAAATTTATTTTTCCAATTTAAAATATTTCTAAATTGAAATGTTTCCAATTTTAAATATTTTCAATTTGGAATTTTTCCAATTTTAAATATTTCTATTTTGGATTGTTTCCAATTTTTAAATATTTCCTATTATGGTCAGATTTAAAAATTTGTTAACTTCTTTAATATTTATTTGTTATTTAATTATAAGATTATATATTTTGATATTTAAGATATTTTAAATTAAAAGATAACTTTGTCTTTTTATTTAAAATATTATATTAAAATTATCTTATATGACAAATTAAATATTTTATAAATTTGAAATTAACATAGATATTTTTATAGATATACTTACCATAATGTTTTCAAATTCAAAAATTTGTTATTTTGTTAAATATTTAATTATTTATAAATTATAAGTATAAAAATGATATTTTTTCTATATATATCATTTTTTCCTTATTAGAAATTTATAAATCATATCTTAAATATTTAAATAACATAGATATTTTTGTAGAAATTTGAATATTGCTTAATTTGAGATATTTTGACATATAATTATGGTAATTATTATTCATTTATTATTTTATTCCTAAAATAATAATTATCTAACCAAATCTATTTTAAAAATTGTTTATTTTATTAAATTATAAGATCTGAAAGTGATATTGAAGATTCTTTCCTTTTAAATCATTGATCTTATTAGATATTTAATTTGATTCAAATAAACCTAGATATTTTAAAATTAGTTTCCTTTATTTGGTTAGTTTAAGAATAATAATTTAATTATATTAATATCTTGATTCACATCTGTTACATGGACAATGTTTGTTTATTCATATTGTTTATTCAAAACTTTTTAACAAACCTATTATTTATCTGATCTAAATTGCTATGATTAACTTGTTGACAGATCATGATCCAATGATCTGATTTTAATCATAGTCCAATTGACGATAGATCTTATAAATAATTTGTAACAGGTAAATTTTGTACTTCTTTCATCTGTGTAACCCTAGTAACATGATAGGGTCCATCCAAATCATTTGACCTGTGTGAGCCTATATGTTTGCTTTTGGGCTTAGATACATATAGGGAGCCCATTTAAGTTTTTACTAAGTAAATGGACTAGGTTGCTAAAATAAATTTTGACATAAGGAAATTTATTTAGGTCCAATTAGATTTGGGCTTATTCAATGAATAACAATTGTTTATTTTAAGGTTAAATTCCTCTCTTTTGGGCCTTGTGTGAGAGTTGGGGGCCATAGAAGTGGGTACGACATACTGAACCCAGCTCCCCCTCACATGAACTACCCCAATTGTGAAGGCCCATTTGCCTTATTTAAATAACTGTATTAGGTTAATTATATTAGTCTAACCTAATTAAAATTGAATTAGCAACATAATTAACTTTTAAAATATGTGAAATTTATTTTTCATTGTAATATTTTAAAGTTAATTTTAGAAAAACACTTAGTCAATGATATATTCTAGATAGCTATTTCTAGTACTAGTTATTATTTCTAATATTAAATAGGAAAATATCATTGATTGTGAAATTAATTGTCTCATAATTAATTTTGGTACAATCTAAGTTTAGAATATTTTCCTAGTATTAAACTAGAATTAATAATTAAGTTTCCTCTTTACTTAATTATTTATTTCTTGAATTTAATACATTTAATTAAATTGAAAATTTCAATATCTAAGTTGATTTTCATCATGATACTTTAATATTGTTATTTTCATGTTATTTAATTAAAGTTGAAAATTATTTTAAGTTTGGAATCTTATTTCAGAATAACTTAAGTTTGAATAATTTTCAGAATATATTTTATTTTATTTTATTAATCATTTCCCAAAATTTCGAAATTACATTTCTTTAATGTAGAAATTTCGAATTTTATTTGAAAAATAGATTAAAGTTGAAAACTATTTATTTAATTTTGGACCAACTTAAATCAGTGACTTTTTCATTTAATGGTTAATTAAAATAAGTGAACTAAAATATATTATAATTAGAAATTGAATTAATAAGTCTATGAAAAGTCTAGATAGTTATTATCTGTTTTGCTTGAAGTATTTTTCTAGTGTATTTAATTAAATAGAAAATTAATATTTAAGTTGATTTTTAATCATGATACTTAAATATTTGAAATTTTTCTTAGACATTTAATTAAATAGGAAAATTATATTTTTTGTTGAAAATTAATTTTTATTAATTAATTTTGGGCCAACATAAAATTAGAGTAATTTTTCAGGATTTATTTTATTTTATTTTAAAGCATTTTCGAAAATGCAATATATATTTATAGAAAATTAAATTTGAGTTGTAAATTAATTTAAATTAATTTTGAAACAACTTAAATTGAATAATTTTCTAAATATTTATGGAAATTATGACTAAGATGGAAATAATTCACGTTATTTATCCATCTAACTATAATTTATAAATATTAAATTAAAATTTATATTTGGAATTTTTCATTCTAAATTGGAAATTTTAATTAAATAAATATATATTTAAAATAAATGGATTCAAATAAATATTAGAAGAAAATACAACCCTTCATTAAATAATGAGCTTTATTATAAGGATATTCGATCTCCATTGTTGGTTTTACATAGCTATTGTTTTAGTGAGTAATCCTCCCTAATGGAGGAACGTTCATTAGCAAGTTAGCACCGTTTAATCTCGAAAGATAAGTAATCTTGTAAGTTTTTTTTTATATAGTTTATGACCACCCTAATGGTGGCGATTGTATAAGACTTGCAAGAATATGAAACAATGGTGGAAGCTCGTAAGATAGAATAGCCTTGACTCTCGCCTAAACGGGACAACGCGGATTCAAATCTTGATCGAATAAAAGGTTGCTAGAATGTTTGACATTTTAGATGAGCTGACAACTCTATTCAATGGATGATAGCTTTGACTCTCGCCTAAACGGGACACTGATATAAGTTTGTTGAAAACCTTGGAAATTATTTAGGATTGTATGTTTTAGTATTTTCACTTGTCATTCCTATTTGCTATGTGCTTCATAATTTCTGAATTGTGTATGAATTTGTATTGAACCATGTTTTTTTCTGTTATTAAATTGTAGTTTAATTTCGAATCTTCATTGTTGGTCTAACTTGATTTGTTTTTCTAATGAGATAAATCGCTAATGGATTTTCACCATTAGACTAACATAGTAGTGTTAGATCTCGAAAGATAAATATTGTATATGCAACATCTAGCTGTTCATCAATTGATGACACCTCAGACTAGTGTTTTACAATTTGAAACAAGAAGATTGTATAAATAAGATTACTTTGACTCTCGCGAATCGGAGCATCGTTGGATTCTTATTTAAAACGAAATTATCCTAATTCCTCTTAGCTTATTCATTTCGAATTAGCTTAATGACATATCATTGGATGAATGGTCTATAAATCATATAAAGTCTTATTTTCTCTTAAGAAATTAGATGACGCATATGATTATATTCCCGGAATTCTATTCCTAAATGATATAAATCCTCAATCTTAGATATCTCCTACTTGTATAGGCAAATCATATAGTTAGATTAGTAGTGGTGGTCCAAGAGAGAATTACTAATTATACAGTTACACTTTCACAAGTGTTTCATAACCATTTTCTATCAATGGATTCAAACTGTATAAGTTTAGTATTCTGTGACCAGAATCCACTTGCACTATTCTAAGAACTCTTTGATGTAACTAAGCTTAAGTCATCAAAAGATACAACCACATATTTTATAAATCTAAGGCATTTGTATCTTGTTCTTGGGTGTTTTGACAGGATCATTCTCTGCAAAGAGTTAATATGCCTATATCCACTGAAAGTAATTTCATCTCATTCGCAGATGGATGTACATTCAGGGGTGGATGTGAGTTTTCGTTGTATTCTTAAAACGATCACTCTAGATTTTACCTTATGCAACAGAAATTTGAAATGTTTGAAAAATTTCATGAATTTCTAGCAATGGTGAAGGTAAGTGGTTAAAGATCTTGCGAACTGATAGGGGTGGAGAAAAAGTTAGTAGATATGCAGTTCAAAGATCATTAATTTGATTTTGAATTATATCCAAACTTACCTCCCCAGAAATTCGAGTTGCATATTGATGATTAGTTACTAGTCGTTGCCTAAATCCTTCTAAGGAAATAAATTTCAGAATGATGCAATGGTTGTATACTTTATATAAATCATTACTAGATTCATGGATGACCTAATTGAAATCTTAAGAAAAGCTAGAACTGCTAACCTTGGTTTGCATGTTTGTTAGCTATTCTAAGTGATTAGGGGTGGAGCATCCCGTAGTCATTAGATAAGAAAGTGTTTGTTTAAACAAACACTACTTTTCTAAGAAAATGACTAAGTCTGAAAATAAAGTAGCAAATAAAGGAGATATTATTTTTTCTTGATTCCATAAGTGTTCTGTAAAGCCCGCTTAGTTAATTTGGAAATTAGCAGTGTTTATGATTAATTATGAAATTATTTATAGCTATTTAAATAATTTATTATACTGTTATTTATGGAATTCAGAAATGCATGGTTATGTTATTCAGTAGTTTTTATATTTTGCATTTCCGGTGCCCGGTATTTTGGAACTCGGCGTTTGGCTCAGTAGAAATCACAACTTAGCATGTTATTAGTTTGGGACGGTTTATTAGACATTGGGAATGTCGGGAATGGCCGGGAATTTAGAATTTCCCAAAAATACCCCTTTAGTATGATTTATGTGGTTTTTTTGGTGGAGGGGCAAAATGGTCTTTTTGCCCCATTAGTGTTTTGTCTTTAGTGACTTGATTATTTGAAAAATAAATGTTATTTGTTTAATTTATGGCTGAAATGAAATAGTATATGTGGCTTTGTTTTCATTTACTCATTTTCACAAAAAACTCAAAGTTAGAAATTTTAAAGGAAAAACACTCTCTTTTTCTCTCTATTTTCGGCTGGGCATATGGGTGCATGAAGCTGATTTCCTTCCTTAATTTTTAAGTGAATTCTCATCCCAATCTAAGCATTCTCCAAGCTAGGTTAGCTTCTCTTGATTTCTTCTTTAAAATTATGAAATTTTGATGAAAATATGATGATTAATGCATGATGTTTTTGGTGTTGTTGCTGCTGGTTATTGTTGTTGTTATTTCTTTGATTAAAGTGTTGAATTCAATAGGTTTAATGAGATTGAATTGCATGCTTGAGTTTCTTGTTCTAGTGGGTTAGATTTTTATGTGAAAAAGTTATGATTTTTGAAAGAAATGGTGTAATTTGTTGCTGTATTGTTGCTGGATGTTTTTAGTTGTTTTGTGAGGGTTAGATATGCTTGTATAAGTAGAATTAACCAGGTTTGATTGCATGTTAGAGGGATTTGCTCAAGTTTGAGTTTAGAACTCAAAGCTTGAGCTTTAATGGCAAATTTTGTATCTATGGTTTCTGGGTAGGTTTGATGCCTTGGAAATGTTCTTTGGGGTATCTAGAGCAGGTCTGGAAAGTTTGAATCAATTTGGGGTTGAATTGGTTAAGTTATGAAAATTTGATTGTTGCTACCTGCGAGGAACCGGAATTCCGGTTGTGCATCCGGAATTCCGGATGAGGGTCCTGAATTTCCCAGAACCGGAATTCCGGTTGGGCAACCGGTCTACCGGTTGGGAAATTTTTAGAACCCGTGTTTTTCCTCGTTTTTATGTTTTAGGGGGTATTGCCATGTTTTTTATCGATAGGAAAACTTTTAGTTCCTAGTTTTAGTCCCCGGGAAGTGATTTAGCGTGTCACTTATAGTGTTGTGATTTTTATGGTTTAGGAGCGTGTAATCCGTCGCTCAGCTAATGTCCCAGTCAGGTTGACCGGCACACCTGAATTCGGAATCCAGGTAAGATTAGTATAACGGTATGCATATGTAGATTACATGTTTAGCGTGCATGTAGGAAGCCTGTTAGATTACATTAGTTATGTTTGTTGGCTTCGAACCATCCAACCCTGTCACGTCGGTACGACAGTGGAGTATGACCAAGCGGCGGAGTATGACCGGTTTGACCGATCAGGCTGACACTTGGTTGGTGGTTCCGTACTATTGACGTATCCCGTCAGTACAGGCTGGAGTATGACCAGCAGCCGTAGTATGACCGGTTCGACCGATCAGGAGGATATAGTAACACGTCGGTACAGGCTGGAGTATGACCAGCAGCCGGAGTATGACCAGTTCGACCGATCAGGCTGTTACGTGTCAATAGTACCGTCCCTATGAACGTTCAGAACTCAGTACCATGTTGGACATGGCAGTAGTGGCTCAGTATCGTGTTGGACACGGCAGTAGCGGGACTCAGTATCGTGTTGGACACGGCAGTTAGAATTATGTATGAGTATTATTATGCTTTTCTTACTGAGTCGGTCGACTCACAGTTCTACGTTTATGTGTAGGTAAAGGCAAGGCTAAAGCTGATGGACCGTGAGCGAGCTTGTGAGGATTGTACATGTCGGGGCGGTTAGGCCTGGAGCGTACGATCATCGGGACAGCGAGGCTGATTTTTGTAACTGGTCGTTAGACGACTTTTATTTTGTGTATCAGTTAAACAGTTAAATCTTTTTGTAAATGATTTTATAATCGCGATCCCGAGTCTTTTGTAATATTTTTTTATAAGTTTAATTAAAAAGCAAAATTTTAGTTAATCACGTTTTTCCATAAACCTCGTTGATTAGCAACGAGCTGCACAGTATGTTTAAAAATCACGTAATACGCCTATGTTAGTTAGGGTGTTACAATTTGGTATCAGAGCCGCCAGGTTGTCTTCCGAAGATCGTCACGACATGTACAATCATCATCAGCAGTTAGCTCGGTTCACGGTTCAGTAAGCCTTTATTGCTTTAGTAGTTTATTTTATTCAGTTATGAAAAAGAAAAGCCTGTTAGGAAGCATGTTAGTAGCCTGATAGTAGAATAGGCGCATGATTCGTTTTTAATTTCCAAATTAAGCGGCATTAGTAAGCTCTCCTTGAATACGACCTGATATGCCAACTCTTGGTTTCGTAGGCGGTTCTAATCAGATGGACGCCAGGCGGACCACCAGGATTCAGGGCAACTCAGTGGGGTCGAATCAAGGTCAGGGAGCTCAGTTTCCCCCACCTGTTAGGGGCTGAGGTAGAGGTCCCCGAGGCAGGGCTCGTGGGCGGGGTGATGAGAACCCACCATAGGCTGCCCAGGCTCCCCCAGCCGATCAGGGAGCCCAGAATTGGGAGTTACGGTTTGCGGAGATGCAAGCCCGGATCGAAGAGCAAGACCTCGAGATTCAGAGGTTGAGACAGCAGGGTGCTCCTGCAGTTCCAGTGCCCGTAGTTCCAGTGGCACACCCTCGCCGCCTGTGCCGAGATAGTAGTGGCGGCCCATAGATTGGAACCTTTGTACGAATGGTTCCGGAAGCAAGCACCTCCAGTTTTCCTGGGAGGTCCGGACGTGATGAAAGCCGAGCAGTGGCTGACGGTGATCACCAAGATCTTGAACTTCATGGGTGTCACTGGTAACGACAGAGTGGTGTGCGCCACATTCCAGTTCCAGGAGGACGCTCTGGTCTGGTGGGACATGGTGTCTCAGATCCATGACGTCACCACCATGACCTGGGAAAGGTTCCAGGAACTCTTTAACGCGAAGTACTACAATGAGGCGGTCAGAAGCGCCAAGAGGAAAGAGTTCGCTCACCTGACTCAACGTGAGAACATGAGCGTCACTGAGTATACTACTCAGTTTGATCGGTTGGCGAGGTTAGCCTCGGGAATTGTGTCGACCGACTTCAGTAAGAAGGAGAAATATCTGGACAGGTTGAATGCCAAGATCAGGCATGACTTGATGATTACCACGGACGACAGCACCACCTATGCTCAGATGGTGGAGAAAGCACTACGTGCTGAGGGCGCAGTTGGGTGTATGTCAGAATCAGCCAGTACTCCGGTGAGTGGCGGGGCTCCTACCCCTCCTGCATCAGGCTTTAGCAGGGGGAGTAGTGGTTCGGCCATTGACCAGAGGAAGAGAGCACCCACTGCTTCCGGTGGCTCGAGTCAGAACAAGAGGTTCCGGGGGAACCAGAACAGAGGGAGTCGTCCTGGTGGTACTGAGACCCGCTTCTCCTATCCCGAGTGCCCTAGCTGCAAGAGGCACCATCGGGGCGAGTGCAAAGGTCACGGATGCTTTCATTGTGGCATGCCCGGACACTTCAAGAGGGACTGTCCCCAGCTCCGACCAGAGGCACCGCGACCTCCAGCGATACCCACTCCAGCCAGGGTATTCGCTATCACTCAGGCTGATGCAGATGCCAGCCCATCAGTTGTCACAGGTCAGCTTTCTATTAACAACTCGCTATATTCAGTGCTGTTTGATTCTGGGGCTACACATTCTTATGTGGCGGCCAGAGTCTTTACTAAATTGGGTAGACCGTATGATAGATATGAATCAGGGTTTGGAACCCTATTACCTGGCGGAGAATTGGTTATCTCCAATCGGTGGATTAGGTCTATGCCGATCAGGATAGATGGTAGAGAGTTAAGCGCTGATCTGATAGAGATGAGTTTAGTCGAATTCGATATTATTTTAGGAATGGATTTCCTATCTAAATATTCGGCGAGCATTGATTGTAAAAGGAAGATGGTGGTCTTCCAACCGGAAAGTGAGGAACCATTTGTATTTGTTGGTTCAGTTCAGGGATCTCGGATCCTGGTAATCTCGGCTATGTCAGCTAGAGAATTATTGCACGGCGGTTGCTTAGGGTTTCTGGCCGTGGTGGTGGACACCACTCGGCCAGATACCATTCGGCCAGAAGACATCAGAGTGGTTCGGGAATTTTTGGATGTTTTTCCCGAAGAACTTCAAGGGTTACCACCTCAGCGGGAGATTGATTTCGTGATAGACTTGGCACCAGGGGTGGAACCGGTTTCCAAAGCCCCGTATAGAATGGCTCCAGCTGAACTTAAGGAATTAAAGATTCAGCTCCAAGGGTTGCTTGACATAGGGTTCATTCGGCCCAGTGTGTCACCCTGGGGAGCCCCGGTTTTCTTCGTCAAGAAGAAGGATGGATCTATGAGGATGTGCATCGACTACAGGGAGTTGAACAAGCTAACGGTGAAGAATAAATATCTATTACCTAGGATCGATGATTTGTTCGATCAGCTTCAGGGGAAGACAATCTTTTCTAAGATTGATCTCCGTTCGGGTTATCATCAGTTGAGAATCCGAGAGGAGGACATTCCGAAGACGGCTTTCCGCACTAGGTATGGACATTATGAGTTTCTGGTTATGTCATTCGGACTAACCAATGCTCCTGCAGCATTCATGGACCTGATGAATAGAGTATTCAAGGATTTCCTCGATATCTGTGTGATTGTGTTTATCGACGACATCCTCGTGTACTCTCAGTCAGAAGAGGAGCATGAGTTACATCTTCAGATGGTACTGCAACGGCTTCGAGAACATAAGCTTTATGCCAAGTTCAAGAAATGTGAGTTCTGGCTATCTCAGGTGTCCTTCTTAGGGCACATTGTAAGCAAAGATGGGATCAAGGTAGATCCCGGGAAGATTGAATCCGTCAGGGATTGGCCGAGACCGAAGACAGTGACAGAGATCAGAAGTTTCTTGGGTTTAGTTGGGTACTACCGTAGGTTCGTCGAAGGGTTCTCTAAAATTTCAATGCCCCTAACCGAGCTTACAAAGAAGAATCAGCGATTTATTTGGTCAGACAAGTGCGAAGCTAGTTTCCAGGAGCTAAAACAGAGGTTGATTACCGCTCCAGTACTAGCTTTGCCTTCGGACAAGGAGAAGTTCGTAGTATACTGTGACGCATCCAAACAGGGTTTGGGGTGTGTGTTGATGCAAGCCGATCGGGTCATCGCTTATGCCTCTCGTCAGTTAAAGGATTATGAACAGCGATACCCGACTCATGATCTAGAGTTGGCCGCAGTGGTTTTTGCATTGAAGATTTGGCGACATTACCTTTACGGGGAAAAGTGTGAGATCTATACCGACCATAAAAGTCTCAAGTATTTCTTTACTTAGAAGGATTTGAATATGAGACAAAGGCGTTGGTTGGAATTAGTGAAGGATTACGATTGTGAGATCCTCTACCATCCCGGAAAAGCCAATGTAGTGGCCGATGCCCTGAGCAGAAAGGGTCCCGGGCAAGTAGCTAGTATGGTTCAGATCTCACCTCAGCTAGCAGAGGATATGGTTAGATCCAGCATTGAGTTTGTGGTAGGTCAGCTTCACAACTTAACGCTGCAATCTGATCTGTTGGAAAGAATAAAAGTCGCTCAGATGTCAGATCCAGAGTTAGTAAAGGTCCGAGATGAGGTATTGGCTGGTCAAGCCAAGGACTTTTCAGTGTCAGACAGTGGGATGCTTTTGTATAAAGCCAGGGTTTGTGTTCCGAATAGTGTGGAACTTAGGAATGAGATCTTTGAGGAGGCTCATTCTACCCCGTATTCTCTGCATCCCGGCACCACTAAGATGTACCAAGATTTGAAACCGTACTTCTGGTGGAGCGGTATGAAGAAGAATTTGGTAGAATTCATATCGAGATGCCTCACTTGTCAGCAGATTAAGGCTGAACATCAGAGACCAGCAGGGTTGTTGCAGCCTCTAACCCTACCAGAATGGAAATGGGAAGACATTACGATGGATTTTGTGGTCGGGTTACCTAGGACCACGGGCTTATTTGATTCCATCTGGGTAGTGGTGGATCGATTTACGAAATCTGCTGATTTTCTGCCGGTTAGAACAACATTTTCAGTGGATCAGTTGGCAGAACTGTATGTCTGAGAGATAGTAAGACTTCACGGAGTACCGAAGTCTATAGTTTCGGACAGGGATCCGAAGTTTACCTCCAAATTTTTGCAAAGTTTGCAACGGGCAATGGGTACAAGGCTGAAATTTAGTACAGCATTCCATCCTCAGACAGATGGTCAGTCCGAAAGGACAATTCAGATATTGGAGGACATGTTGAGAGCCTGTGTTATGGATTTTGAAGGCTCATGGAATAAGTATCTACCGTTGAAAGAATTTTCGTACAACAACAGTTATCATAGTACGATAGGGATGGCTCCCTATGAACTATTATACGGTAGGAAATGTAGATCTCCCATCCACTGGGATGAGACAGGGGAGAGAAAATACTTAGGTCCAGAGTCAGTGCAAGGGACCAATGAGGCAATAGAGAAGATAAAAGCTAGAATGCTTGCCTCACAGAGCAGACAGAAGAGTTACGCAGATCCGAAACGCAGAGGTGTTGAGTTCCATGTTGGGGACCATGTGTTTTTACGGGTATCTCCGATGAAGGGGATTAAGCGTTTCGGGAAGAGAGGCAAGTTATGCCCTAGATTTACATGACCTTTCGAGATTCTCGAGAAAATAGGTCAAGTGACATATCGGTTAGCATTGCCTCCAGCCTTATCAGCAGTTCACAACGTATTCCATGTCTCGATGTTGAGAAAATACGTTTCAGATCCCTCTCATATACTCAGTTATGAGAGTCTTGAGCTACAGCCAGACATGACTTATGAGGAACAGCCAGTGCAGATCCTGGATAGAAAGGATAAAGTCCTTCGGAATAAGACCATAGCATTGGTCAAAGTTCTCTGGAGAAACAGCAAGGTGGAGGAAGCCACCTGGGAGCTAGAGTCAGATATGAGAGCTCAATATGCAGAGTTATTCAGGTTAGATTTCGGGGAAGAAATCCTTTTAAGGGGGGGATAGTTGTAAAGCCCGCTTAGTTAATTTGGAAATTAGCAGTGTTTATGATTAATTATGAAATTATTTATAGTTATTTAAATAATTTATTATACTGTTATTTATGGAATTCAGAAATGCATGGTTATGTTATTCAGCAGTTTTTATATTTTGCATTTCCTATGTCTTGCCGTATTTTGGAACTCGGCGTTTGGCTCAGTAGAAATCACAACTTAGCATGTTATTAGTTTGGGACGGTTTATTAGACATTGGGAATGTCGGGAATGGCCGGGAATTTAGAATTTCCCAAAAATACCCCTTTAGTATGATTTATGTGGTTTTTTGGTGGAGGGGCAAAATGGTCTTTTTGCCCCATTAGTGTTTTGTCTTTAGTGACTTGATTATTTGAAAAATAAATGTTATTTGTTTAATTTATGGCTGAAATGAAATAGTATATGTGGCTTTGTTTTCATTTATTCATTTTCACAAAAAACTCAAAGTTAGAAATTTTAAAGGAAAAACACTCTCTTTTTCTCTCTATTTTCGGCTGGGCATATGGGTGCATGAAGCTGATTTCCTTCCTTGATTTTTAAGTGAATTCTCATCCCAATCTAAGCATTCTCCAAGCTAGGTTAGCTTCTCTTTATTTCTTCTTTAAAATTATGAAATTTTGATGAAAATATGATGATTAATGCATGATGTTTTTGGTGTTGTTGCTGCTGGTTATTGTTGTTGTTGTTTCTTTGATTAAAGTGTTGAATTCAATAGGTTTAATGAGATTGAATTGCATGCTTGAGTTTCTTGTTCTAGTGGGTTAGATTTTTATGTGAAAAAGTTATGATTTTTGAAAGAAATGGTGTAATTTGTTGCTGTATTGTTGCTGGATGTTTTTAGTTGTTTTGTGAGGGTTAGATATGCTTGTATAAGTAGAATTAACCAGGTTTGATTGCATGTTAGAGGGATTTGCTCAAGTTTGAGTTTAGAACTCAAAGCTTGAGCTTTAATGGCAAATTTTGTATCTATGGTTTCTGGGTAGGTTTGATGCCTTGGAAATGTTCTTTGGGGTATCTAGAGCAGGTCTGGAAAGTTTGAATCAATTTATGGTTGAATTGGTTAAGTTATGAAAATTTGATTGTTGCTGCCTGCGAGGAACCGGAATTCCGGTTGTGCATCCGGAATTCTGGATGAGGGTCCTGAATTTCCCAGAACCGGAATTCCGGTTGGGCAACCGGTCTACCGGTTGGGAAATTTTCAAAACCCGTGTTTTTCCTCGTTTTTATGTTTTAGTGGGTATTGCCATGTTTTTTATCGATAGGGAAACTTTTAGTTCCTAGTTTTAGTCCCCGGGAAGTGATTTAGCGTGTCACTTATAGTGTTGTGATTTTTATGGTTTAGGAGCCTGTAATCCGCCGCTCAGCTAAAGTTCCAGTCAGGTTGACCGGCACACCTGAATTCGGAATCCAGGTAAGATTAGTATAACGGTATGCATATGTAGATTACATGTTTAGCGTGCACGTAGGAAGCCTGTTAGATTACATTAGTTATCTATGTTGGCTTCGAACCATCCAACCCTGTCACGTCGGTACAGGCTGGAGTATGACCAGCAGCCGGAGTATGACCGGTTTGACCGATCAGGCTGACACTTGGTTGGTGGTTCCGTACTATTGACGTATCCCGTCGGTACAGGCTGGAGTATGACCAGCAGCAGGAGTATGACCGGTTCGACCGATCAGGAGGATATAGTAACACGTCGGTACAGGCTGGAGTATGACCAGCAGCCGGAGTATGACCGGTTCGACCGATCAGGCTGTTACGTGTCAATAGTACCGTCCCTATGAACGTTCAGAACTCAGTACCATGTTGGACATGGCAGTAGTGGCTCAGTATCGTGTTGGACACGGCAGTAGCGGGACTCAGTATCGTGTTGGACACGGTAGTTAGAATTATGTATGAGTATTATTATGCTTTTCTTACTGAGTCGGTCGACTCACAGTTCTACGTTTATGTGTAGGTAAGGGCAAGGCTAAAGCTGATGGACCGTGAGCGAGCTTGTGAGGATTGTACATGTCATGGCTGTTAGGCCTGGAGCGTACGATCATCGGGATAGCGAGGCTGATTTTTGTAACTGGTCGTTAGACGACTTTTATTTTGTTTATCAGTTAAACAGTTAAATCTTTTTGTAAATGATTTTATAATCGGGATCCCGAGTCTTTTGTAATATTGTTTTATAAGTTTAATTAAAAAGCAAAATTTTAATTAATCACGTTTTTCCATAAACCTCGTTGATTAGCAACGAGCTGCACAGTATGTTTAAAAATCACGTAATACGCCTATGTTAGTTAGGGTGTTACATGTTCTATCATCTTATTCGTTACAAGATGATCCCACTCCCTCTATTGTCTTAACACAACTGACGAGGTCTATACCATTTAGTTTTCTTTGACATAGTTCACGGTACCTTGTTGTAGTGGGAGAGTTTCTAGGAACTCACCTTCTTATAACTTGGAAGACACTAGTGATTAAAATCCATTGTGAGTTTAAACAAGTAATGGATTGTCAAGATAAGAAACTAAGAAGAAAGCCAAGGGAACTATAGTTTGATCCATTCACATGGAGTAACCTTAAGTTTTCTATTACAAGGACATGAAAGGAAATTTCGTTCATAAGTCTATTCAATGGACTTAACAAAACTTCCTGTTCCTAGTATTGTAGGTTTGACTTTATCTAAACCTATGGCTTGTGGTATACCTGGTAATTACTTACTCTAATGCAAGCAACTTACTTTAGTAAGATGCTGGAGCATTTTCTTTCCAATGGCAATCTATAGAAGCTTCACAACTTCTTAGATATAGATTATATTTATCTAAGGAAAAGTCTCAACTATTCCAGAGAAGATAAAGCCATGAAAGAATTTCATGAATCAACAGTGAAAGGTCTCAAATATGCTTTTGTATGCCTTAGACCAGACACCTGCTGTTGAGTGGGAGTAATGAGTAGGTATCAGATTAATCCAGGAGAGGAACATTGGAAGACAATCAAGTAAATCTTAAGATTAAGAAGAGGAACTATATGTTAGTCAATAAGGGTGTTTTTTGAAACTCTTAGACTACACCACATCAGATTTCAAGACTTGCCTTTGTGCTAGAAAGTCTGCTGATGAGATGGTGATTACTTTGGGGGTGGAGTAGCGATTTTGGAGAAGTGTAAAAACGTATCTAAAATCTCTTGGTCTACCAGAAAGAGACTGAATGTTAAAAGTTGTAGGAAAGATACTTTTTCAGTCTAAGGAAAGTTCTATACATTTGTGGCAGTGTTCCAACTTGCCTTAACTACTAGGGTTACTTCCTGTATAACAAAAGAGTAGTTGCCCAAAAGTATAGAATCCAGTATCCCAAATGAGTAGACATATAGAGAGGAATTTCACATTATCAAGGATTTTGTGATTAAGGAAGAGTAATGGTGGAGAAGAGGTTGTGTTTAATTCAACCTGTCAAATCCCATTACGAGGAGTATACTACTATTACACTTGATTGGTATATCAAGGTGTTAATGATTATTTGAAATGCACTTTTTGTTTTATATTAGTGCAAGTGGGAGTTTGTTGGGTTTTATGCCCTAAATAAAACTCATTTCATATAATCAGATTTACTTATTAATAAAGATCAGAAATAACATTTTTATGTTGCATGGTTCACTTAATCAATTGCTTGTCTATTTGATTTATAAATTCATCCAAACCCCTTTTCACATACTTGATCATGTTTATTGTGTTGTCAACACAGTGGAAAATAAACATGACTATGTGAATAAAGTATTCCTAGATTTATCAGAACACTGGGTTTTACTGATATGACAATCTACAACAGAGTTTACTTACATTTGCAGAAATGTTATGTTCTTTCCAGAACATAGGTTAAAGTAAAGCTCAGGTTGGATGCATGGAGTATGCATTGGAATGGACCGATATTGAACTTTGAATTAGATTTTGAAACTTACCGTAAATATCTATTCAATTCAATATCATAAGTTGATCCTAGATCACATGATCGAAATCCTTATATGGTTAGGCTCAATTTCAAGAGTATTATTCGTGTTCTTTGATTTGTTAGTTAAGCCTAATTTTTAGTCTGGGCAATACATACATTTTGGGAACACGGTAGTGCAATTGAGTGGGGGAGCGCTAACATAAATATGGAATCTATAGCTTCTATTTGGCAAATAAAAGTAAAGGATGATTTCCTTCGAGCTTAACCAAACGAAGATAAATGGTGGAGATCTCATTTCACTTAGGTGAAATATCATTTATACAGGGTTAAGTGTTTTAAGGATAAAATACATTGTAGGGTGTTACGGTAATTTAATCCTGTACAGTGTAAATCATCTATATAGAGGATCATTGATCACATTAGGGTTATAACAATGGATAACTAATGACGTGTCTATATCGTGGAACATATAGAGCGTTTCTATATGACTGAGAGTGCAATTCCAAGTTCTAAGTGTGGATTCAATGAGGAATTAATAAGTTAGGGAATTTACTTGGTAAATTCGGTTCGACTTATTGGAAGCTCGGTTATATAGACCCATGATCCTCATACTAGTTGAGGCCATACTGCTTGTAAGACTCAGTTAATTGATTTTAATTAATCAATTATAATTCTAAAAGTTAGACTATGTCTACTGTAAAGCCCGCTTAGTTAATTTAGAAATTAGCAGTTAATCATGATTATTTATAAAAAATTATTTATAGCTATTTAAATAATTTATTATACTGTTATTTATGGAATTCAGAAATGCATGGTTATGTTATTCAGTAGTTTTCATATTTTGCATTTCCGGTGCCCGGTATTTTGGAACTCGGCGTTTGGCTCAGTAGAAATCACAACTTAGCATGTTATTAGTTTGGGACGGGTTTTAGACATTGGGAATGTCGGGAATGGCCGGGAATTTAGAATGTCCCAAAAAAAATACCCCTTTAGTGATTTTGATGTGATTTTAGTATGGAGGGGCAAAATGGTCTTTTTGCCCCAATGACTTTTTGTCATTTGTGATTTTATGAAATGGAAAATAAATGTTTATTTGATTATTTGTTGGCTGAATTAAATTGATAAGTGACTTTTATTTTCATTTATTCATTTTTACAAAAAAATACAAAGTTAGAAAATAGAAAACTCTCTCAAATTCTCTCTCTATTTCGGCTGGGTGCATGGGATTCAAAGGCTGGGTTTTTCATCAAATTTCTAGCTAGATTCTTCATAACTTTGGGTACTCTTGATTGTGGTATGCATTTCCTAATTGTTCTTCTTTGTTTTCTTGAAAAGGATGGTGAAAAGTTGAGTAAATGCATGCTTTTTGTGGCTGTTGTTATTGCTGTGTTTTGTTGTTGATTTCTGAGGTTTAAAGCATGTTTAATTGAAGTTAAATGAGCTGTTTTGAAGCATGTTAGTTAGGTTGTGTGAAGCTTTGAGTTTTCTATGCAAAATATGTGATTTTTGAAAGAAAATGTTATATTTTGTTGTTGTGATGTTGTGGAAGTTTGCTTGTGTTTCCAGAGGTTATTCTAAGCTTGTTTATGTAAGTTTAGAAGGTTTTGATTGCATGTTAGCTAAGTTTGCTCAAGTTTGAGTTTAGAACTCAAAGCTTGAGCTCTAATGGTGAATTTCGAATTTGTGCAATCTGGGTGGTTTTGATGCCTTCGAAATGTTCTAGGGGTTATATGGAATAGGTCTGGAAAGTTTGAGGTGATTTGGAGTTGATTTGAGCAAGATATGAAAATTTGATTTGCTGCCTACGAGGAACCGGAATTCCGGTTGAGCATCCGGAATTCCGGATGAGGGTCCTGAATTTCCCAGAACCGGAATTCCGGTTGGGCAACCGGTCTACCGGTTGGGGAATTTTCAGAACCCGTGTTTTTCCTCGTTTTTATGTTTTAAGGGGTCTTGCCATGCTTTTTATCGATAGGGAAACTTTTAGTTCCTAGTTTAAGTCCACGGGAAGTGATTTAGCGTGTCACTTATAGTGTTATGGTTTTTATGGTTTAGGAGCCTGTAATCCGCCGCTCAGCTAAAGTTCCAGTCAGGTTGACCGGCACACCTGAATTCGGAATCCAGGTAAGATTAGTATAACAGTATGCATATGTAGATTACATGTTTAGCGTGCATGTAGGAAGCCTATTAGATTACATTAGATATGTATGTTGGCTTCGAACCATCCAACCCTGTCACGTCGGTACAGGCTAGAGTATGACCAGCAAATGAGTATGACCGGCTTGACCGATCAGTCGACACTTGGTTGGTGGTTCCGTACTATTGACGTATCCCGTCTGCAGCCGGAGTATGACCAGCCGCAGAGTATGACCGGCTCGACCGATCGTGAGGATATAGTAACACGTCGGTACAGCCGGAGTATGACCAAGAAATGAGTATGACCGATTCGACCGATCAGGTTGTTACGTGTCAATAGTACCGTCCCTATGAACGTTCAGAACTCAGTACCATGTTGGACATGGCAGTAGTGGCTCAGTACCGTGTTGGACACGGCAGTAGCGGGACTCAGTATCGCGTTGGACACGGCAGTTAGAATTATGTATGAGTATTATTATGCTTTTCTTACTGAGTCTGTCGACTCACAGTTCTACGTTTATGTGTAGGTAAAGGCAAGGCTAAAGCTGATGGACCGTGAGCGAGCTTGTGAAGATTGTACATGTCGAGGCGGTTAGGCCTGGAGCGTACGATCATCGGGACAGCGAGGCTGATTTTTGTAACTGGTCGTTAGACGACCTTCATTTTATGTATCAGTTAATCAGTTAAATCTTTTGTAAATGATTTTATAATCGGGATCCCGAGTCTTTTGTAATATTGTTTTATAAGTTTAATTAAAAAGCAAAATTTTAATTAATCACGTTTTTCCATAAACCTCGTTGATTAGCAACGAGCTGCACAGTATGTTTAAAAATCACGTAATACGCCTATGTTAGTTAGGGTGTTACAATTTGGTATCAGAGCCGCCAGGTTGTCTTCCGAAGATCGTCACGACATGTACAATCATCATCAGCAGTTAGCTCGTTTCACGGTTCAGTAAGCCTTTATTGCTTTAGTAGTTTATTTTATTTAGTTATGAAAAAGAAAAGCCTGTTAGGAAGCATGTTAGTAGCCTGATAGTAGAATAGGCGCATGTTTCGTTTTTAATTTCCAAATTAAGCGGCATTAGTAAGCTCTCCTTGAATACGACCTGATATGCCAACTCTTGGTTTCGCAGGCGGTTCTAATCAGATGGACGCCAGGCGGACTACCAGGAGTCAGGGCAATTCAGTGGGGTCGAACCAACGACAGGGAGCTCAGTTTCCCCCACCTGCTAGGGGTCGAGGTAGAGGTCCCCGAGGCAGGGCTCGTGGTCGGGGTGATGAGAACCCACCACAGGCTGCCCAGGCTGCCCCAGCCGATCAGGGAGCCCAGAATTGGGAGTTACGGTTTGCGGAGATGCAAGCCCGGATTGAAGAGCAAGACCTCGAGATTCAGAGGTTGAGACAGCGGGGTGCTCCTGCAGCCCGGTGCCGTAGTTCCGGTGGCACCCGCCCTCGCTGCCTGTGCCGAGATAGTGGTGGCGGCCCATAGATTGGAACCTCTGTATGAACGGTTCCGGAAGCAAGCACCTCCGGTTTTCATGGGAGGTCCGGACGTGATGAAAGCCGAGCAGTGGCTGATGGTGATCACCAAGATTCTGAACTTTATGGGTGTCACCGGTAACGACAGAGTGGTGTGCGCCACATTCCAGTTCCAGGAGGACGCGCTGGTCTGGTGGGACATGGTGTCTCAGATCCATGACGTCACCACCATGTCCTAGGAAAGGTTCCAGGAACTCTTCAACGCGAAATACTACAACGAGGCGGTCAGAAGCGCCAAGAGAAAAGAGTTCGCTCACCTGACCCAGCGTGAGAACATGAGCGTCACTGAGTATACTACTCAGTTTGATCGGTTGGCGAGGTTAGCCTCGGGAATTGTGCCGACCGACTTCAGCAAGAAGGAGAAGTATCTGGACGGGTTGAATGCCAGGATTAGGCATGATTTGATGATAACCACAGACGACAGCACCACCTATGCTCAGATGGTGGAGAAGGCACTGCGAGCTGAGGGCGCAGTGGGGTGTATGTCAGAATCAGCCAGTACTCCGGTTAGTGGCGGGGCTCCTACCCCTCCTGCATCAGGCTATAGCAGGGGGAGTAGTGGTTTGGCCATTGATCAGAGGAAGAGAGCACCCACTGCTTCCAGTGGCTCGAGTCAGAACAAGAGGTTCCAGGGGAACCAGAACAGAGGAAGTCGTCCTGGTGGTACTGAGACCCGATTCTCCTATCCCGAGTGCCCTAGCTGCAAGAGGCACCATCGGGGTGAGTGCAAAGGTCAGGGATGCTTTCATTGTGGCATGCCCGGACACTTGAAGAGGGACTGTCCCCAGCTCCGACCAGAGGCACCGCGAGCTCCAGCGATACCCACTCCAGCCAGGGTGTTCGCTATCACGCAGCCGATGCGGCATGCCCGCCCATCGGTTGTCACAGTCGGCCTTTTTATTAACAACTCGCTATATTCGATCTTTGTTTGATTCTGGGGCTACACATTCTTATGTGGCGGCCAGAGTCTTTAGTAAATTGGGTAGACCGTATGATAGATATGAATCAGGGTTTGGAACCCTATTACCTGGCGGAGAATTGGTTATCTCCAATAGGTGGATTAGGTCTATGCCGATCAGGATAGATGGTAGAGAGTTAAGTGCTGATATGATAGAGTTGAGTTTAGTCGAATTCGATATTATTTTGGGAATGGATTTCCTATCTAAATATTCGGCGAGCATTGACTGTAAAAGGAAGATGGTGGTCTTCCAACCGGAAAGTGAAGAACCGTTTGTATTTGTTGGTTCAGTTCAGGGATCTCGGATCCCGGTGATCTCGGCTATGTCAGCGAGAGAATTGTTGCACGGCGGTTGCATAGGGTTTCTGGCCGTGGTGGTGGACACCACTCGGCCAGATACCATTCGGCCAGAAGACATCAGGGTGGTTCGGGAATTTTTGGACGTTTTTCCCGAAGAACTTCCAGGGTTACCACCTCAGCGGGAGATTGATTTCGTGATTGACTTGGCACCAGGGGTAGAACCGGTTTCCAAAGCCCTGTATAGAATGGCTCCAGCTGAACTTAAGGAATTAAAGATTCAGCTCCAAGGGTTGCTTGACATAGGGTTCATTCGGCCCAGTGTGTCACCCTGGGGAGCCCCGGTTTTGTTCGTCAAGAAGAAGGATGGATCTATGAGGATGTGCATCGACTATAGGGAGTTGAACAAGCTAACGGTGAAGAATAAATATCCATTACCTAGGATCGATGATTTATTCGATCAGCTTCAGGGGAAGACGGTCTTTTCTAAGATTGATCTCCGTTCGGGTTATCATCAGTTGAGAATTTGAGAGGAGGACATTCCAAAGACGGCTTTTCGCACTAGGTATGGACATTACGAGTTTCTGGTTATGTCATTCGGACTAACCAATGCTCCTGTAGCATTCATGGACCTGATGAATAGAGTATTCAAGGATTTCCTCGATATCTGTGTGATTGTGTTTATCGACGACATCGTCGTGTACTCTCAATCAGAAGAGGAGCATGAGTTACATCTTCAGATGGTACTGCAACGGCTTCGAGAACATAAGCTTTATGCCAAGTTCAAGAAATGTGATTTTTGGCTATCTCAGGTGTCCTTCCTAGGGCACATTGTGAGCAAGGACGAGATCAAGGTGGATCCCGGGAAGATTGAATCCGTCAGGGATTGGCCGAGACTGATGACAGTGACAGAGATCAGAAGCTTCTCGGGTTTAGCTGGGTACTACCGTAGGTTCGTGGAAGGGTTCTCCAAAATTTCAATGCCCCTAACCGAGCTTACAAAGAAGAATCAGCGGTTTATCTGGTCAGATAAATGTGAAGCTAGTTTTCAGGAGCTGAAACAGAGGTTGATTACTGCTCCAGTGCTAGCTTTGCCTTCGGACAAGGAGAAGTTCGTAGGATACTGTGACGCATCCAAACAGGGTTTGGGGTGTGTATTGATGCAAGCCGATCGGGTTATCGCTTATGCCTCCCGTCAGTTAAAGGATTACGAACAGCGATACCCGACTCATGATCTAGAATTGGCCGCAGTGGTTTTTGCACTGAAGATTTGGCGGCATTACCTTTACGGGGAGAAGTGTGAGATCTATACCGACCATAAGAGTCTCAAGTATTTCTTTACTCAGAAGGATTTGAACATGAGACAAAGGCGTTGGTTGGAATTAGTGAAGGATTATGATTGTGAGATCCTCTATCATCCCAGAAAAGCCAATGTTGTGGCCGATGCCCTGAGCAGAAAGGGTCCCGGGCAAGTAGCTAGTATGGTTCAGATCTCACCTCAGCTAGCCGAGGATATGGTTAGATCCAGCATTGAGTTTGTGGTAAGCCAGCTTCACAACTTAACGCTGCAATCTGATCTGTTGGAAAGAATAAAAGCCGCTCAGATGACAGATCCGGAGTTAGTGAAAATCCGAGATGAGGTGTTGGCTGGTCAAGCCAAGGACTTTTCAGTGTCAGATAGTGGAATGCTTTTGTATAAAGCCAGGGTTTGTGTTCCGAACAGTGTGGAACTTAGAAATGAGATCTTTGAGGAGGCTCATGCTACCCCGTATTCTCTGCATCCCGGCACCACTAAGATGTACCAATATTTGAAACCGTACTTCTGGTGGAGCGGTATGAAGAAGAATTTGGTAGAATTCGTATCGAGATGCCTCACTTGTCAGCAGATTAAGGCTGAACATCAGAGACCAGCAGGGTTGTTGCAGCCTCTAACCCTACCAGAATGGAAATGCGAGGATATTACGATGGATTTTGTGGTCGGGTTACCTAGGACCACGGGTTTATTTGATTCCATCTGGGTAGTGGTGGATCGATTTACGAAGTCTGCTCATTTTCTGCCGGTTAGAACAACATTTACAGTGGATCAGTTGGCAGAGTTATATGTCAGAGAAATAGTGAGACTTCACGGGGTACCGAAGTTTATAGTTTCGGATAGGGATCCGAAGTTCACCTCCAAATTTTGGCAAAGTTTGCAACGGGCAATGGGTACAAAGCTGAAATTCAGTACAGCATTCCATCCTCAGACAGATGGTCAGTCCGAAAGGACAATTCAGATATTGGAGGATATGTTGAGAGCCTGTGTTATGGACTTTGAAGGCTCATGGATGGCTCCCTATGAACTGTTGATAGAATTCTCTTACAACAACAGTTATCAGAGTACGATAGGGATGGCTCCCTATGAACTGTTGTACGGTAGGAAATGTAGATCCCCTATCCACTGGGATGAGACAGGGGAGAGGAAATACCTAGGTCCTGAGTCAGTACAGCGGACCAATGAGGCAATAGAGAAGATAAAAGCTAGAATGCTTGCCTCACAGAGCAGACAGAAGAGTTACGCAGATCCAAAACGCAGAGATGTTGAGTTCCAAGTAGGGGACCATGTGTTTTTACGGGTATCTCCGATGAAGGGGATTAAACGTTTCGGGAAAAGAGGCAAGTTATGCCCTAGATTTACAGGACCTTTCGAGATTCTCGAGAAGATAGGTCAAGTGGCATATCGGTTAGCATTGCCTCCACTTTATCGCCAGTTCACAACGTATTCCATGTCTCGATGTTGAGAAAATACGTTTCAGACCCCTCTCATATACTCAGTTATGAGAGCCTTCAGCTACAGCCAGACATGACTTATGAGGAACAGCCAGTGCAGATCCTGGATCGAAAGGATAAAGTCCTTCGGAATAAGACCATAGCATTGGTCAAGGTTCTCTGGAGAAATAGCAAGGTGGAGGAAGCCACCTGGGAGCTAGAGACAGATATGAGAGCTCAATACCCAGAGTTATTCAGGTTAGATTTCGGGGACGAAATCCTTTTAAGGGGGGGATAGTTGTAAAGCCCGCTTAGTTAATTTGGAAATTAGCAGTTGTTTATGATTAATTATGAAATTATTTATAGCCATTTAAATAATTTATTACTGTTATTTATGTAATTCAGAAATGCATGGTTATGTTATTCAGTAGTTTTCATATTTTGCATTTCCGGTGCCCGGTATTTTGGAACTCGGCGTTTGGCTCAGTAGAAATCACAATTTAGTATGTTAGTTGTAACACCCTAACTAACTTAGGCGTATTACGTGATTTTTAAACGTACTGTGCAGCTCGTTGCTAATCAACGAGGTTTATGGAAAAACGTGATTAATTAAAATTTTTCTTTTTAATTAAACTTATAAACCATATTACAAAAGACTCGGGATCCCGATTATAAAATCATTTACAAAAAGGTTTAACTGTTTAACCATTACATAAAAATAAAAGTCGTCTAACGACCAGTTACAAAAATTCAGCCTTGCTGTCCCGAGGATCGTACGCTCCAGGCCTAACCGCCCCGACATGTACAATCTCATAAGCTCGCTCACGGTCCATCAGCTATAGCCTTGCCTTTACCTACACATGAACGTAAACTGTGAGTCGACAGACTCAGTAAGAAAAGCATAATAATATCATACATAATTCTAACTGCCGTGTCCAACACGATACTGAGTCCCGCTACTGCCATGTCCAACATGGTACTGAGCCACTACTGCCATGTCCAACATGGTACTGAGTTCTGAACGTTCATAGGGACGGTTCTATTGACACGTAACAACCTGATCGGTCGAACCGGTCATACTCCGGCTGCTGGTCATACTCCAGCCTGTACCGACGTGTTACTATATCCTCCTGATCGGTCGAACCGGTCATACTCCGGCCGCGGGTCATACTCCGGCTGTACCGACGGGATACGTCAATAGCACGGAACCACCAACCGGTGTCGGCTGATCGGTCAAACCGGTCATACTCCGCCGCCGGGTCATACTCCGGCTGTACCGACGTGACAGGGTTGGATGGTTCGAAGCCAACATACAACTAATGTAATCTAATAGGCTTCCTACATGAACGCTAAACATGTAATCTACATATGCATACCGTTATACTAATCTTACGGATTCCGATTTCGTGTGTGCCACAACCCGACCGGAACCGAAGCCGAGCTACGGACATCGGCTCCTAAACCATAAAAATCACAACGCTATAAGTGACACGCTAAATCACTTCCCGGGGACTAAAACTAGGAACTAAAAGTTTCCCTATCGATAAAAAGCATGGCAATACCCCTAAAAACATAAAAATGAGGAAAACTAGGGTTTCTGAAAATTCCCCAACCGGTAGACCGGTTGCCCAACCGGAATTCCGGTTCTGGGAATTATCGGACACCCATCCGAATTCCGTTGCACAACCGGAATTCCGGTTCCTCGCAGGAATTTTTCAAAAATTCCAAACTTGATCAATTCTTACCCAAATCAATCCAAACCTTCCAGACCTGCTCTAAATACCCCAAAGAACAAATCCTAGGCATCAAACTAACCCAGAATTCACAGATGCAAAAATCACCATTAAAGCTCAAGCTTTGAGTTCTAAACTCAAACTTGAGCAATTCCCACAATCATGCATTCAAACAAGCTAGAATCTACTAAATCATGCATAATTAAGCCTCTGAAAACAACTAAGAATATCCAGCAACTTCACAGCAACAATTTGAACCATTTCTTTCAAAAATTCATGACTTTTTCACATAAACATCTAACCAACTAGGACAAGAACTTAAGCATGCAATTCAATCTCATCAAACCTACTAAATTCAACACTTTAAACACAGAAACAACAACAACAATAACCAGCAGCAACAACATCAAAACCTCAAGCATGCATCACCATTTTCATCATTTTTTTCAAGAAATTACAACAAGAAAAGATTAGAAACTTTACCAAAGATTTGAAGAATACTTAGATTGGATGAAACTAGCTTGAAAATTGAAGAAAAATCAGCCCTTGAACCCCAAGCTTTCAGCCGAAATAGAGAGGAAAAGAGAGAGAGAGAGAGTTGAAACTTCTATTTTTCTAAACTTAGTATCTATTTTGTTTAAGTGTTGAAATGAAAAAGGAAAAAGAATATAAGCCACATATCACATTTTATTTCAGCCATTAATTAAACAATTAAGCATTTATTTTCCATTACATAAAATCACAAAAGACAAAATACTAATGGGGCAAAAAGACCATTTTACCCCTCCACCTCAAAACCACATAAATCATACTAAAGGGGTATTTTTGGGACATTCTAAATTTCCGGCCATTCCCGACATTCCCAATGTCTAAAACCCGTCCCCAAACTACTAACATACTAAGTTGTGATTTCTACTGAGCCAAAGGCCGAGTTCCAAAATACCGGACACCGGAAATGCAAAATGTGCAAGCTACTGAATAACATAAATAACAGTATAATAAATTATTTAAATAGCTATAAATAATTTCATAATTAATCATAAACAACTGCTAATTTCCAAATTAACTAAGCGGGCTTTACATTAGTAGTTTGGGGACGGGTTTTAGACATTGGGAATGTCGGGATTGGCCGGGAATTTAGAATTTCCCAAAAATACCCCCTTTAGTATGATTTATGTGATTTTATGGTGGAAGGGCAAAATGGTCTTTTTGCCCCATTAGTGTTTTGTCTTTTAGTGGCTTTTTATTTGAAAATTAAATGTTTTTTTTTAATGTTTACTTGGCTGAAATGGAATATGATAAGTGGCATTATGTGTATTTCCTTCATTTTTACAAAACACTTAGAAAAAAATTAGAAAAAACTCTCTCAAAGCTCTCTCTTTTCTACGAGTATCAAGCATTGGGGTGCATGAAGCTGATTTTCTCTTTGATTTTCAAGCAAACTCTCATCCATTCTAAGCATTCTTCAAGCTAGGTTAGCTTCTCCTTATTTCTTCTTTAAAATTATGAAAAAAATGGTGAAATATTGAGTAAATGCATGCTTTTTGTGGCTGTTATTATTGCTGTGTTTTGTTGTTGATTTCTGAGGTGTAAAGCATGTTTAATTGAAGTTATTTGAGCTGTTTTGAAGCATGTTAGTTAGGTTGTGTAAAGCTTTGAGTTTTCTATGCAAAAAGTTATGATTTTTGAAGAAATGTTGTGTAATCTGCTACTATGTTGTTGCTGTTGTTCTTGTTTGTTTTCAAAAGCTTAATCATGCATATTTAGGTAGAATTAACCAGGTTTGATTGCATGTTTGTGGGATTTGCTCAAGTTTGAGTTTAGAACTCAAAGCTTGAGCTTTAATGGCAATTTGTGTATCTGTGATTTCTGGGTTAGTTTGATGCCTTGGATATGTTCTTTGGGGTATTTAGAGCAGGTCTGGAAGGTTTGGAATAAATTGGGTTCGATTTGGTTGAGTTAGGAATTTTTGAAAAATTCCTGCGAGGAACCAGTAATTCCCAAAACAGGAATTCCGGTTGGGCAACCGGTCTGCCGGTTGGGGAATTTTCAGAACCCGTGTTTTTCCTCGTTTTTATGTTTTAAGGGGTATTGCCATGCTTTTTATCGATAGGGAAACATTTAGTTCCTAGTTTAAGTCCCCGGGAAGTGATTTAGCGTGTCACTTATAGCGTTGTGATTTTTATGGTTTAGGAGCTAGTAATCCGCCACTCAGCTAAAGTTCCAGTCAGGTTGACCGGCACACCTGAATTCGGAATCCAGGTAAGATTAGTATAACAGTATGCATATGTAGATTACATGTTTAGCGTGCATGTAGGAAGCCTATTAGATTACATTAGTTATGTATGTGGGCTTCGAACCATCCAACCCTGTCACGTCGGTACAGGCTGGAGTATGACCAGCAGCCGAAGTATGACCGGTTTGACCGATCAGGCTGACATTTGGTTGGTGGTTCCGTGCTATTGACCTATCCCGTCGGTACAGGCTGGAGTATGACCAGCAGCCGGAGTATGACCGGTTCGACCGATCAGGAGGATACTTGTCAATAGTACCGTCCCTGTGAACGTTCAAAACTCAGTACCATGTTGGACATGGCAGTAGTGGCTCAGTACCATGTTGGACATGGCAGTAGCGGGACTCAGTATCGTGTTGGACACGGCAGTTAGAATTATGTATGAGTATTATTATGCTTTTCTTACTGAGTCTGTCGATTCACAGTTTACGTTTATGTGTAGGTAAAGGCAAAGCTAAAGCTGATGGGCCGTGAGCGAGCTTGTGAAGATTGTACATGTCGGGGTGGTTAGGCCTGGAGCGTACGATCCTCGGGACAGCAAGGCTGATTTTTGTAACTGGTTGTTAAACGACCTTTATTTTATGTAATAGTTAAACAGTTAAAACTTTTTGTAAATAATTTTATAATTGGGATCCCGAGTTTTTGTAATATTGTTTTATAAGTTTAATTAAAAAGCAAAACTTTAATTAATCACGTTTTTCCATAAACCTCGTTCATTAGCAACGAGCTGCACAGTACGTTTAAAAAATCACGTAATACGCCTATGGTAGTTAGGGTGTTACAGAGGAATTAGGATAATTTCGTTGATTAAATAAGAATCCAACGATGCTTCGATTAGCGAAATTCAAAGTAATCTTATTTATATAATTTTCTTGTTTCATATCGTAAAAATACTAGTCTAAGGTGTCATCAATTGATGAACAGCTAGATGTCGCATATACAATATTTATCTTTCGAGATCTAACACTATTATGTATGTCTAATGGTGAAAATCCACTAGGGATTTATCTCATTAGATAAACAAGCCAAGTTAGACCAACAATGAAGATTCGAAATTAAACTACAACTTAATAACAGAAAATAACATGGTTCAATATAAATTCATACACAATTCAGAAATTATAAACATATAGCAAGTAGGAATTACAAGTGAAAATACTAAAACATACAATCCTAAATAATTTCCAAGGTTTTTCAACAAACTGATACAGTGTCCCGTTTAGGCGAGACTCAAAGCATCATCCATTGAATAGAGTTGTCAGCTCATCTAAAATGATAAACATTCTAGCAACCTTTTAGTCGATCAAGATTGGAATTCAGCGTTGTCCGGTTTAGGCGAGAGTCAAGGCAATTCTATCTTATGAGCTTCCACCATTGTTTCATAATTTGCAAGTCAAGTATGGTCGCCACCATTAGGGTGATCCATACCATACAAAACACTTACAAACTACTTATCATGCGAGGTTAAACGGTGCGAAATTGCTAATGAACGTTCCTCCATTAGGGAGGATTACTCACTAAAACAAACGTGGTGTAAAACCCACAATGGAGATCGAATATCTTAATAATAAAGCTCATTATTTAAAAAAGAGTTGTATTTTCTTTGATTCTCTTTATTTATTCTATTTATTTTAAATATATATATTTATTTAATTAAAATTTCCAATTTAGAATGAAAAATTCTAAATATAAATTTTAATTTAATATTTATAAATTTTACTTAGATGGATATGAAAATAACATGAATTATTTCCATCTTAGTAATAATTTCCAATAAATATTTAGAAAAATATTCAATTTAAGTTCTTACAAAATTAATTTAAATTAATTTACAACTCAAATTTTATTTTCTATAAATATATATTGCATTTCGAAAAATTCAAGTATTTAAGAATACAATTTTCGAAAAATGCATATTAAAATAAAAAATAAATCCTGGAAAAATTATTCTAATTTAATGTTGGCCCAAAATTAATTAATAAAATTAATTTACAACAAAAAATATAATTTTCCTATTTAATTAAATATATATAAGAAAAATTTCAAATATTTAAGTATGATGATGAAAATCAACTTAAATATTAATTTTCTATTTAATTAAATATACTAGAAAAATACTTCAAGCAAAAACAGATAATATTTATCTAGATTTTCATTTGACTAATTAATTCAATTTCTAATAATATTCTTTAATTCAATTTATTTTAAATTAATCAATAAATGAAAAAACATTGATTTAAGTTGGTCCAAGAATTAATTAAAATAAATAATTAATTTACAACTTAATCTATTTTTCAAGATAAAATTCAAAATTCCAACATTTAAGAAATGCAGTTTCAAAATTTGATTAATAAAATAAAAAAAATATATATTTTGAAAATTATTTAAATTTAGTTGAAAAAATAAATTTCAACTAAAAATAATTTTCTATTCAATTAAGTGTCATGAAAAAGAAATATTTAAGTATCATGATGAAAATCAACTTAGATATTTAATTTTCAAATTAATTAAATGTATTAAATTCAAGAAATAAATAATTAAGTGTAGAGAAGGCTTAATTATTAATCTCTAGTTTAATACTAGGAAAAATATACTTAAAATAAATTGTACCAAAATTAATTATATAAATAATTAATTTCACAATGTATATATTATTTTCCTATTTAATATTAGAAATAATAAGTAGTCTAGAAATAACTATCTAGAAAATATCTTATTTGACTAAGTATCTTTTCCACACAATTTGAAAAAATATCTAATTTAATTTGGATTAGAAAAAATCTAGAACTTAAATATTTTCAAATTTAAATTTAATTAAATATCAAAAATTAAGTTTTAACCACTTAATTTAAAAAATATTCCATTTTAAGTTAATATTCGAAAAGATATTAACTTTAAAAAAAAATATTTAAAATATTCCATTTTAAGTTAATATTCGAAAAGATATTAACTTAAAAAAAATATCTAAAGAATCTTAATAACCAATGCCTAAAATTCCTAAACTTATTTTTGAAATTTTAAATCCAAAAGATATTCAGATTTAAGTTGGTTAGTTGTAGATAACTAAATATCAACTTAAATAGGAATATTTAATGAAAAATTTAAATTACGCTCCAGAAAGAATCTAGATGGTTATAATTCTATATTTAATTAAATACAAGAAAATACATATAGTTTAGCTTAGAATAAAGAATTCTTTAAACTATAATTTTCTTAAATTAATTTCAAAGTAAATGAAATTAATTATGTTGCTAATCAATTTTATTAGGTTAAACTAGTGTAATTAACCTAGTACAGTTGTTCAAATCAGGCAAATGGGCCTTCACAATTGGGGTGGTTCATGTGAGAGGGTGCTGGGTTCAGTATGTCGTACCCACTTCTATGGCTCCCAACTCTCACACAAGGCCCAAAAGAGAGGAATTTAACCTTAATAAGAACAACTGTTATTAATTGAATAGGCCCAAAAACTAAATGGGCCTAAATAAATTCTATAAATAACTATGATAATTTATTTAGCAACAACAACCTATATGCATCTATAATAAAATTAAACACATAGGCTCACACAGGCACACTTTGGATGGGTCCTATCCTGTTGCTAGGTCATACACAGATGAAAGAAGATTGTAAATATACCTGTTACAAATTATTAACTTGACCAAGGGAGCCATCAGATCATTAGATCTGGCAAAAGGTAACCATGGCTATTTGCAATCAAGTATAGGTTTTGAAAACTTACACACAAGCTAAAACACATACTCCTGCAACAAGGTTAGTTGGATAGTTGGATGTAGGATTTATTTAATTTTAAATTAAATATTTAATTTCGAAATAATTAATTAAATAAATAATAATTTTCCAAAATTTATAAAAAAAATTGAATCATTCAAAATTTTAAAAAAAAATTAAATTTAAAATTAAACCTACAATTTTGAAAAATTAGGTTTCAACCAACCTAAATATCATTTCAAAATTTGCTAACTACTTTTAAAATTTAAATGTTATTTTATAAAAAAAAAATTAAATAAAAATTAGAAAAGATAAGTTAAATATCTTTTTTAGATTTTAAATTTAATTTAAATAAATAAAATAACAAAATTTAAAAGTTAGCAAAATATCTTACATCTATTTAAAATTACATGATTATAATTATCTTATTTTAAATTTAAATAAGGTCAAAATATCTAAAAAAGATTTAATTCAAAAAATATATATAAAGTCTGACCTTAAATTTAAAATTAAGATAAGATATAATCAAATTTAAAAATAAGATAGATTTTTAAGCAAGAAGATAGATACTAATTCTATTCAAATTCAAATTACACTAATATCTTGAATTAAATATAAAAAATATTAAATTAATTCAAAATGATAATTAGAATTGAATTAGGAATAGTAATAGTATAAATACAAAACTATACGAAAAATCGGAAGTTAATTCCATGAAAAAGCATGAAAAATCGAAGAAAAACGAAAAAATTGTGAATTGTACGGACAGTTTTCGCGATCGCGGGAAAATTTCAGCACAGCTCCGATTTTTTCGAATCTTCAAAAAATCATAACTAATTCAAATAAAATCGAAATTGAGTTCTGTAAAAGGCTAACTTGCTTAATTTTTTCTATACTATCCAATAAAAATAATTCCAGAAACAGAATCGCAATTATTATTCACGAAAATTTACAAACATCAATCAATCATCAAATAACACACAATACAACATGATACCATCCAAAAACATACAAACAATCGTTTTAAAGTCCAAATTTCTTGCAAGTAAATCAATTAACCTGGCTCTCATACAAGTTGTTGGAAATTATTTTACCAGGATCTTAGATCTACTCACAAGTATGTTGATTAACACCCTAAATATGAACTTTCTAAAACGATGAAATAAACACATATAAAGTTTAGGAAACCTTACATTGGGTGCAGCGAAATATAATGACTCCTTCCGTTCAGATATCTAGCCCTTGATTCCTTTCTGTAGCAGAGCATTATCAATATCTGAACCTAGATCTCTTTCTCTGAATCTTTGATGCTGAAACTCCTTTTGCTGAATGTCTTTCTTCACGATCTTCCTCACTATGATTGAGGTATCACTTGCTGTGTGTGGGCACTACTCATACACTAAGAATTTCGAAATTCAAGAGGGAAGAGAAAGAAGAAGTGGCAGCTAAAGATAGGGAGAGAGAAAGGCTCAGGTTTTTCTCTGAAGGAAAAATAGAAAATTTAAGTGTGTTTTTCCTGAAGCCTTCACTATCTATTTATAGCATCCCACTAGGGTTAGGTTTGAATTATTTGGCATTAAAATAATGAAAATATCAGTTTAAATTTCCTACAAAAGTGGTAGGCCCTATACTAGTGGATTTGGGCCTCACTTTTTGCAATTTTGCAGTTTTATCTTTTCTGCTTCTGATTTTCTCAAAAACGCCAATTTTCTAATTCAACCATTTAAATGCCAATTCTAACTATTTAATAACTATAAATAATTATTAAATAATATTGTCATTTATCATATTTATTAATTGAACCATACAAAGTATCATAATTAACAAATATGCCCCTAAAACTCTTTCTTTACAATTTCGCCCTTACTTAGTGAAAAATTCACAAATAGACATAGTCTAATTTGAGAATTATAATTGATTAATCAAAACCAATTACATGAGTCTTACAAGCAATATTATCTCAACTAGTGGGGGGACCATGGGTCTATATAACCGAGCTTCCAATAAGTAGATCAAGAATTTATTACTAAAATTCACTAACTTATTAATTCTTCGTTGAATCCACGCATAGAACTTAGGTAGCGTTTGGTTGGAGGTAATAAAATGGAATGGAATGGAAAGGAAACAATTTTCATTCCATTCCTTTGTTTGGTTGCATTTTAAAGTATTGGAATGGCATTCCAATGGAATGCTCTTTCTACCATTTTAGTGGAATGGCTATTCCATTTTAAAAAGAAAGGAATGACCATTCCAATGTAACAAGAAAAAAAATTTAATTATTTTTTTATCAATTTTTTTTATGCATTTTAAATTTTATTCCATTCCATTCCTATTCTCATTCCCATTCCCATTCCTATTCCTATATTTTCATTCCTCCCAACCAAACGCCTCCTTAGAATTGCACTCTCAGTATATAGAATGCTCTATATGTTCCACCATATAGACACATCATTAGTTATCCATTGTTATAATCCTAATGTGATCAATGATCCTCTATATGAATGATCTACACTGTAAAGGGATTAAATTACCGTTACACCCTACAATGTATTTATTCCTTAAAACACTTGACCCCGTATAAATGATATTTCAGCTTATGTGAAATGAGTACTCCACCATTTATGTTCGTTTGGTCAAGCTCGAAGGAGATCATCCCTTGCTTACTATTCGCCAGATAGAAGCTATAGATTCCATGTTTATGCTAGCGCTCCCACTCAATTGCACTACCGTGTTCCCAAAATGTACGTATCACCCTGACCTAAAAGTAGGCTTAACTAACAAATCAAAGAACACGAATAGCCTTTCAAGATTGAGCCTAATCATAACAGGATTAAGATCATTTGATCTAGGATCAACTAGGCGATATTGACTTGAATAGATATTACGGTAAGTTTAATAAATCTAAGTCAAAGTTCAATATCGGTCCCTTCCGATGCATACTCCATGCATCCAACCTGAGCTTTACTTTAACCAATGCTCTGGAAAGAACATAACACTTCTCCAAATGCAAGTAAACTCTGTTGCAGATTATCATATCAGTAAAACCCTATGTCTGATAAATCTAGGAAACTTTATTCACATAGTCATGTTTACTTTCCAATGTGTTGACGGCACAATAAACAGGATCAAGTATGTGAAAAGGGTTTCAGATGAATTCATACATTATGTACATATAATCATGAAATAAATCATGTGAACCATGCAACATTAAATGTTATTTCTGATCTATATTAATAAGTAAATCTGATTATATTGAAATGAGTTTTATTTAGGGCATAAAACCCAACATTTGCCTGATTTGAAGAATTGTGCTAGGTTAATTAAATTAGTTTAACCTAATAAAATTGATTAGCAACATAATTAACTTTTAAAATATATGAAATTTATTTTTATTTTAATATTTTAAAGTTAATTTTAAGAAAAACACTTTTAGTTTTAGATATTATTTCTAGACAAACTATTTGTATTTTTGTTGTATTTAATTAAATAAAGAATTTTAACTAACTTGATTCTTTCTGGAGCTTATTTAATTAAATGTTCCTATTTAAGTTATAAATTAGTTATATTAACTGATTTTTCTTATCTAACTTAAATTTGAATATTTTATTTAAAATAAAGTTGAGGAATTCTAGGCATTAGTAATTAAAGATTCTTAAGATATTTTTTTAAGTTAGTTTTAAACTTAAAATGGAATATTTTTCAAATTAAGTGGTTACAACTTAATTTTTGATATTCAATTAAATTTAAATTTGAAAATATTTAAGTTCTAGTTTTTTTTTTTTTATAACAACTTAAATAAGATACTTTTTCAAATTTTTGTTGAAAAGATACTTAGTCAAATAAGATATTTTCTAGATAGTTATTTCTAGACTACTTATTATTTCTAATATTAAATAGGAAAATATTATACATTGTGAAATTAATTATTTAAATAATTAATTTTGGTACAATTTATTTAAGTATATTTTTTCCTACTATTAAACTAGAAATTAATAATTAAGCCTTCTCTACACTTAATTATTTATTTCTTGAATTTAATACATTTAATTAAATTGAAAAATTAAATATCTAAGTTGATTCTCATCATGATACCTAAATCTTTATTTTTCATGACACTTAATTAAATAGAAAATTATTTTTTACTTGAAATTTAATTTTTCAACTTAAATTTAAATAATTTTCAAAATATATTTTTTCTTTATTTCATTAATCAATTTCGAAATTGCATTTTAATTATGGAAGATGATTTTGAATTTATCTTGAAAAATAGATTAAGTTGTAAATTAATTATTTATTTTAATTAATTCTTGGACCAACTTAAATCAATAATTTTTTCATTTATTGATTAATTTAAATAAATGAATTAAAATATATTATTAGAAATTGAATTAATTAGTCAAAAGAAAATCTAGATAGGTGATATTTTTGCTTGAAGTATTTTTCCTAAGTATTTATTATTTAGTATCATGATGAAAATCAACTTAGATATTTAAATTTTTCAAGTTAATTAAATGTATTAAGTTCAAGAAATAATAATTAAGTGTAGAGAAGGCTTAATTATTTAATTTCTAGTTTAATACTAGGAAAATTGTACTTAAGTAAAATTGTACCAAAATTAATTATTTAAATAATTAATCTCACAATTTATAATATTTTCCTATTTAAATATTAGAAATAATAAGTAGTCTAGAAATTACCATCTAGAAAATATCTTATTTGACTAAGTATCTTTTCAAAAATTTGAAAAATATCTAATTTAAGTTATATAGAACAAATCTAAAACTTAAATAATTTCAAATTTAGATTTAATTAAATATCAAAAATTAAGTTATAACTACTTAATTTGAAGATATCTTTTTAAGTTAATATTCGAAAAGATATTAACCTAAAAAATATCTAAAATATTCCATTTTAAGTTAATATTCGAAAAGATATTAACTTAAAAAATATCTTAAGAATCTTTAATAACTAATGCCTAGAATTCCTCAACTTGATTTAAAATTTAAATCAAATATTCAAATTTAAGTTAGATGAGAAAAATCAGTTGATACAACTAATTTATAACTTAAATAGGAATATTTAATTAAATAAGCTCCAGAAAGAATCTAGTTAGTTAAAATTCTATATTTAATTAAATACAAGAAAAATACAAATAGTTTGTCTAGAAATAATATCTAAAACTAAACGTCTTTTTCTTAAAATTAACTTTAAAATATTAAATGAAAATAAATTTTCGTATATTTTAAAAGTTAATTATGTTGCTAATTCAATTTTATTAGGTCAAACTAATATAATGAACCTAGTACAGTTATTCAAATCAGGCAAATGGGCCTTCATAATTGGGGTAGTTCATGTGAGGGGGTGCTACGTTCAGTATGTCGTACCCACTTCTATGGCTCCCAACTCTCACACAAGGCCCAAAAGAGAGAAATTTAACCTTAAAATAAATAACTGTTATTAATTGAATAGGTACAAGAACTAAATAGACCTAAATAAAATCTATCATGGTGTGACATTTTATTTAGCAACAACCTATATGCATCTATATAGTAAAATAAACACATAGGCTCACACAGGTACACACTTGGATGGATCCTATCATGTTGTTAGGTCATACACAGATGAAAGAAGATTGTAAAATTTACCTGTTACAAATTATTCACTTGACCAAGGGAGCCATCAGATCATTAGATCTGGCAAAAAGTAACCATGACTATTTGCAATCAAGCAATAACAGGTTTTGAAAACTTACACACAAGCTAAAACCATATACTCCTGCAACAAGGTTAGTTGGATAGTTGGAAGTAGGATTTATTTAATTTTAAATAAATAAATTTCGAAAATTAATTAAATAAATAAATAAAATAAATTTTTTTCGAAAAATTAAAAATAAAAAAATTATTTATTTTCGAAGATAAAAAAATAATTAATTTAAATTTTCAAAATTAAAAAAAATATTTAAAATTAAACCTACAATTTTGAAAAATTAGGTTTCAACTAACCTAAATATCATTTCAAAATTTGCTAACTACTTTTAAAAATTAAATGTTACTTTATAAATAAAAATTAAATAAAAATTAGAAAGGATAAATTAAATATCTTTTTTCAGATTTTACATTTAATTTAAATAAATAAAATAAAAAAATTTAAAAGTTAACAAAATATCTTACATCTATTTAAAATTACATGATTATTGTTATCTTATTTTAAATTTAAATAAGGTCAAAATATTTAAAAAAAAATTAATTTAAAAAAGGTTTAATATTTGACCTTAAATTTAAGAATAAGATAAGATATAATCAAATTTAAAAATAAGATAAATAATTAAGCAAAAGGATAGATATTTACTAATTTCAAATTCAAATTACACTAATATCATGAATTAAATAAATAAAAAAAATATTAAATTAATTCATTATGATAATTAGAGTTGAATTAGGAATAGTAAATCTATAAATACCAAACTACACAAAAAATCGGAATTTAATTCCATGAAAAAGCATGAAAAAACGAAGAAAAACAAAAATTTTGGGAGCTGTACAAGCATACTGTCCGCGCGCGCAACCCTGAGTGACAGCTGAGAAACCTTGGCGGAACAGGGGAGGTTGCAGGGTGTCCGAGCGCGTAGGGAGGCACCAGACGAGGTCCGCTCGCGTAGGGAGGCACCTGACACTAGGTCCGCGCGCGGATGAAGGATTCAGACAAGAAATTTGTCTGAATCCGCGCGCGCGTATGAGTGCACAGTCCCTTATCTTTTTTCGAATCTTCAAAAAATCATAACTAATTCAAATTAAATCGAAATTGAGTTCTGTAAAAAAGTAACTTGCTTAATTTTTTCCATACTATCCAATAAAAATAATTCAAGAAACAAAATTTCAATTATTTTTCACGAAAATTTACAAACATCAATCAATCATCATATAACACTCAATACAGCATGAAACCATCCAAATAACAAACAATCGTTTTAAAGTTCAAATTTAATGCAAGTAAATCAATTACCATGGCTCTGAGGCCAGTTGTTGGAATTTATTTTACCAGGATCTTAGATCTACTCACAAGTATGTTGTTTAAACACCCTAAATATGAACTTTCTAAAACGATAAATTAAACACATATAAAGTTAAGAAAACCTTACATTGATGCAGCGGAATTAATGTCTCCTTCCACTCAGATCTCTAACCCTTGTATCCTTTCTGTATCAGAGTCTAATCAAGATCTGAGCCCGAATGTCCTTCTTCTTCAAGTTTGATCCTTCACAGTCTTCCAATCTATGATTGAGTTACTACTTGATGTGTGTGGGCACTTACTCTCTCACTAGGGTTCGAAATTGATGAAGGGAAAAGAGAAGAGGGATTTTGGCCAGGTATAGAAAGTGGAGAAGGCTCAGATTTTCTGAAGAGAGAAATTTCTGTCAGAAAGGCTTGTGAAAACTTGTGTTTTGACTGAGCCATCACTTTCTATTTATAGGCAACTACTAGCTTTAGGTTAGGAATTATTTGGCATTAAAATAATGAAAAAAATCAATTTGAAACTCCACAATAAGTGGCCGGCCAAGGTGTAGTAGTGGGCCCCACTTGATTTAGCAGTTTTATCAAATTTTATTTCTATTTTCTCAAAAACGCCAATTTTCCAATTCTAACCTTTTAAATGCCAAAACTAATTATTTAATAACTAAAATAGATTATTAAATAATATTGTCATTTAAATTAATTATTAATTAAACATATAAAGTCCATTAATAAATAAATAAACCTAGAAACTCTTTTCTTTACAATTTCACCCCTGCTTAGTGAAAGTTCATAAAATTAGACATAGTCTAACTTTAGAATTATAATTGATCAATCACGAATCAATTAATGAGTCTTACAAGCAGAATGTTCTCAAGTAGAATGGGGACCATGGATCTATATGCTGAGCTTCCAATAAGTGAACCAAATTTACCAAGTAAATTCCTACTTATTAATTCTTCGTTGAATCCACTCTTAGAACTTAGAATTGCACTCTCAGACTTATATAGAGCCTATTATATGTTCCATGATATCAATATGCTATCTCATTTAACCATTGTTATAATCTTATTGTGATTTAAAGATCCTCTATATAGATGATCTACATCGAGATGGGATTTCTTTACCGTTCTCACCCCTCAATGTATTTTGCCCCTTAAAACACTTAGCTACCTGTAAATGGGGTTTAGTGATCTAATGATTAGTTAGTTAAACAAAAGCTCATCCATTTACTTCTATTTGCTAAGCTTGAAGGGAATCATCACTTGACTTCTATACACCAGTAGAAGCTATAGATTCCATATTTATGTTCAGCACTCCCACTCAATCATACTATCATGTTCCCAAAATATACGTATCACCCTGACCTAAAAGTAGGATTAACTAATAAATCAAAGAACATGAATAGCACTCCTGAGTTGAGCCTAAGCATATCAGGATTTAGATTCTTTTAATCTTAAGATCAACTACTGATATTGACTTGGAAAGATATGTATAACGGTAAGTTTGTAATTTCTTAACTTAGTTGCAATATCGGTCCAGTCCAATGTATACTCCATGCATTCGAAACTAGTATACTTTACTAATGTCCTGGAAAGAACATAACACTTACTCCAAGTGTAAGTACACATCATCGCTGATTATCACATTAGTGTAAATCCAATAACACTGATGAAACAGGGACCAAGTCTTTTGATTCATATGATCACAATCACATTCCACTGTGTTGACTATACTGTAATTGTGAATAAAGATATGATCTTGATTTAACTGATTCTGTGTGTAATAGTAATAAGCATATTTAAACCATTAGCATGTAAAATTCATGCAAACATCAATCACTTCAAATTTCTTATATTGATCACTAATTACATTGTAAAGAGTTTTATTTAGGGCATAAAACCCAACATGAACTGGGCCGGGCAGAGACCGAAGAAGTCCGCCACATCCTTGAAGTACTTATGCAAGGGCATCAATGCTCCTTACTGACCGTGGGCTCCCGACCAGGTGTACATCCCCTTGTCAGGATTTGTGGCGCGATTATTGTGGGTAGGAATGTAGCAGTCCAGCTCGCCTAGGTACCCGCCCTGGTCAAGAGTTCAAAAGCGCGCCTCCGTATTCTTGGGTGGAGGACTTACCCATCTGGCACCTAAGGCACCCTGCCTTTTATAAGGAACCGTCGCTGCAAGCTCCTCACTGACGTAGTCCATGCCCTCGACTAGGACATCTCCGTCAGCATCGACTGGCTCCCCAACCTCATTGTACCCCCCGTAGTTTGGGGGTTCAACCTCTTCCTCTCCCTCCGCCTCGGAGGGACTGCCGGGACGCACATCTTCCAACACCTCAACCTCCTGGACCTCAGCGTCCCCGTCATGATCCTCCTCCATCGGGACGGTTGAATCCTGTTTGGTGCTGGGCAGAGTGGCAAGCCGAGCCACTTGAGGATCAATGGCGTCAGCCAGACGCGTGGTTTTCTTTGTACGAGCCATCATCCTATGACTAGGTATAAGGTCAGGAGAATGTCCTTCACTAGAAGAAGGAGGACTAGAACGAAGACGAGGGTGATCCTCGTGCAGAAGTTGAAGCAAATCCTGGTCGATCCGATGTTTGAGTTCCCAAGACTCACCTGAGTTCATCTACAAAAGACAACATACGAGATGAGTGTTGGTCAGAATATCGAACGATAAATAAGCAAATATGCTGACCAGGAGTACTCAACAGATTAAAGAAAAGCTATCTTTAAAGAAAAGTCAGAACTCAAGAAGTCAGAAAATTTTCTTGAGTTAGGGCAAAAAAGTTCATGAAGCTTAGAATAAGCAAGATGAAAGACGAACGCAATGCAGTTCAGAAGCAAGCTTTATGGCTGTAAACCCACATGAACACATGATAAAGAAGAATCGCAGAAGTTTCTAGCCCTAGGGTTCCCTAAGCATTTTTCTACAGCACAGTGAAAGTTGCATTCGAAATATAAATATGCAAAGATAAGCATAAAGGAAATCAGAAACTTACTCAAGATTCGAGTATTTGGGTTCGAGCAACGTCTATCCAACTAGCAGTTGTATGAAGGCACTTCAGCGACTTTGAAGCCAAGAAATTTTTCTTTTCGCTCTGGAGCTTACTTAGCAAAGAAGGGGGATAAAATGAGTTTATGTGCCAATGTTGTGGATATTTATAGGCAAGTCACGAAAAGAGGAAATTGTCTCAAAGAGACCTCAGACCCCTCGGCTTCCCGCCTTAAAAACGAATATGGGAAATAAAAAGTAATCGAGTACAACCGTCAGCCGTGGAGAGAGAAAATCAGATTTCGAAATATTAATTGTCAGAGCATTTATTAGCCAAAAACCGAAGGGACGTCCAGTCAGCTTCACATCGAGTCTCGAACGGTCACGCTCGACACGTGTCCCCATCCAAAGGCAGAACTAGCTTTGATGAAGTCTACACGCAACCTCAGAGGTCCCGTACAGACTTGAGGAGCAAATGTTTTCCCAAATTTTACACTTTGACGTGGCATCACGAGAAAGGTGACACGTGGAGTCCACTTGGAACATCTGCTCGAGAAGATAGGCCAAGCAGTTTGCCTCACTGGCATGTCAAGAGTAAGATATTCAGCGATCCGTGCAAAGAAATCAACACTTAGCGAATTCAGCTTTCGCATCATGAGTCATCAACTCAATCCCTATAACTCAGGGATCAATTTACGTGGATACGACATACACACGATCCCACTATCAGTGTATTCAGCCTCAATCCCACAATCCTTGCATTCAGCATTGATCCCACAATCTTTCTGTTTGTACGCATTGTAACGAGAGAGGAAACTCTTCCTCCTCAAGCTTCCTAGCCCTATAAATAGTGATGCATATTCACTGGGCAGGGGGGGTCGAAAAGCAGCTAAGCTAAGACTATACCATTATCTAAGAATTATACATTCAGAGATACCGTTGTAAGAGTTATAAGAAAAGGAATCTTTCTCCTTGATCTTAAGTCAATACAAATAACGAGGATTAGGCTATTACCAAACTTGTCGGGGCTGAACCTCTATAAAATTCATGTGTCTTATTATTGCTTTATCATATATCTGTTACTACATATCGTTTATCGCTTATAAAATAAACTCATTGTCATTGGCTAAAAGCGAAGTCAACAGTATTGATCAAAAACTATCTTTGTACAAACAAATAGCACCCCAAAGGGCCTAAGATGCAAAACTGCTATACATTTATAATTTTTTATATGCTATATAAAATTGTACATACTATGTTCCTTTGCCACCATTTACAGCTTTTGAAACCAGTTGGTATCCTCTAAAGATACATTTTTCGGCCATACTACAGCAACTCTATGGAGTACATCTTTTTTTGTTCCTTCAATTAGCCTTTCTACAGTCGGCTTGGTCTTTCCCCACAGGCTGAGATTGCGAGCTTTCCACAAAGTGTATATCAGACAAACAAGAGCAGCAGCTAGGACATTCTTCCTAAACTTGCTGATCTTTGATCTCCCAATCCACCTGGTTAAAGTAAGCATAGTATCAGCTGCAACATGCCAGGAAAGCCAGTTCTTGATCCCCTGTAAGCAGGCAGTAGAGATACTACAATTGAAAAATAAATGCTCTGCATTCTCATCCTGTGCTGAGCATAATTCACATGGCTCATCAATATTCATTCCCATTCTTCTAAATCTATCCTTGGTTCTAAGTTTTTTCTGTATTGCTAACCAAGAGATAAAACAGTGTTTTGGGGTATTTAATCGCCCCCACACTTGCTGAGACCAATAAACTTTGATCTGGACTTGACAGAGTAGAGAATACCTAGTTTTTACCTGATATTGTTGTTGTTGTTGTGTACAAGTCTGAAGGCCTGCAAGATCCCTGAAATGGTCCTTTAAGTTCACAAGGCTCCTCCAGTACCAACTACTCTGAGTAGGAACCTTGTAACTCCACCATTCATGATCCTTGAGATAGACACTGTTAATCCATTTCAACCAAAGACTGTCCTGCTTTTGAGCTATTGCCTAGATGTACTTCCCCATGGCAGCTTGGTTCCATTCTTGAATTTTCCTAAAGCCAAGACCACCAGCAGCTTTAGATTGGGATAGAGATTCCCAAACTATTAGACCTGGTCCTGTTGCAAAAGCTTGGCCTTTCCATAGAAAAGCTTTGCATATTGATTCCAGTTGCCTAATCACTTTGTTAGGAAAAATGAGCACTTGGCACCAATATGCATGAATAGCCATGAGCACTGAATTGATTGAGACAACTCGAGCTGCAAAAGAAAGATTCTTGGAGCTCCAGGTTCTTATTCGTGCAGTCATCTTTTCAGCCAAGCAATGCATTCATTCCCAGAAATTCTTTTAGCACAAATGGGTACACTTAAGTAAGTAAAAGGCACGTCTTTTAGAGTAAAACCAGAGGCTAAAAGGACTCTATTAACCTCCTCCTGTGGCATGTTGTTGCAATATATTACTGATTTTTGGGGGTTAGGTTGCAAACCAGACGAAATTGAGAACAACTTCAATCCCTGAAGCATAGAAATCTCCATTGCAGAATAGCATTACATCATCTGCAAATGCCAGATGATTAATCTTCAAGTCTGAACATCTCTCTGTTGGAATTTATTTTACCAGGATCTTAGATCTTCTCACAAGTATGTTGTTTAACACCCTAAATATGAACTTTCTAAAACGATAATTAAACACATATAAAGTTAAGAAAACCTTACATTGATTGCAGCGGAATAATGTCTCCTTCCACTCAGATCTCTAACCCATGTATCCTTTCTGTCGCATAGTATTATCAAGATCTGAGCCTGAATGTCCTTCTCTTTGTGTGTGATCCTTCACAGTCTTCCAATCTATGATTGAGGTACCACTTGCTGTGTGTGGGCACTACTCTATCACTAAGGTTCGAAATTATGAAGAGGAAAAGAGAGAGGTATAGGGTCGGCTATATAGAGAGAAGTGGAAGGCTCAGTTTTTCTGAAAAAGGCAATTTCTGATTTTCTGACAAAAAGCTTGTTAAACTTGATATTTGACTGAGCCATCACTTTCTATTTATAGGAAACTACTAGGTTTAGGTTAGTAATTATTTGGCATTAAAATAATGAAAACATTAATTGGAAAAAGTAGCTTAAGTGGCCAGCCAAATGTGTTATTGGGCCTCACTTGGATTTTGCAGTTTTTACAATTTTTATTTCTATTTTCTCAAAAACGCCAATTTTCCAATTCTAACGTTTTAAATGCCAAAACTAATTATTTAATAACTAAAATAGATTATTAAATAATATTGTCATTTAATTTAATTATTAATTAGACATATAGAGTCTCTTAATTAATAAATAAACCTAGAATCTCTTTTCTTTACAATTTCACTCCTGCTTAGTGAAAATTCACAAATTAGACATAGTCTAACTTTAGAATTATAATTGATTAATCACAAATCAATTATTGAGTCTTACAAGCAGTATAGTCTCAACTAGAATTGGGACCATGGATCCATATGCTGAGCTTCCAATAAGTGAACCGAACTTACTAAGTAAATCCCTACTTATTAATTCCTCGTTGAATCCACTCTTAGAACTTAGAATTGCACTCTCAGACTTATATAGAGCATATTATATGTTCCACGATATAGATATGCTATCTCATTTAACCATTGTTATAATCTTATTGTGATCAAAGATCCTCTATATAGATGATTTACATCGAGATGGGATAATTTTACTGTTTACACCCCTCAACGTATTTTGCCCCTTAAAACACTTAGCTACCTCTAAATGATGTTTAGTGATCTAAGAATTAGTCACTTAAACAAGAGCTCATCCATTTACTTCTATTTAGCTATGCTCGAAAGGAATCGTCACTTGACTTCTATACACCAGTAGAAGCTATAGATTCCATATTTATGTTCAGCACTCCCACTCAATCATACTATCATGTTCCCAAAATATACGTATCACCCTGACCTAAAAGTAGGCTTAACTAATAAATCAAAGAACATGAATAGCACTCCTGAGTTGAGCCTAAGCATATGAGGATTTAGATTCTTTTAATCTTAAGATCAACTACTGATATTAACTTGGAAAGATACAATGGTAAGTTTTGTAATATCTTAACTAAGTTCAATATCGGTCCTGTCCAATGTATACTCCATACATTCGAAACTAGTATACTTTACCAATATCCTGGAAAGAACATAACACTTACTCCAAGTGTAAGTACACATCATTGCTGATTATCACATCAGTGTAAATCCAAAACACTGATGAAACAGGGACTTAGTCTTTTGATTCATATAATCACAATCACATTCCACTGTGTTGACAATACTGTAATTGTGAATAAACATATAGATCACTTTCATAAATCTTTCTGGAATATCTTCTAACGTTCCTTATTTGATTACATCTCAGATAGCTCCCACTCAATAGTAGATGTCTGGTTAAATAATACTTTTAACCTCTTATTGTTTGGAGAAATATCTAGTTGTGACTTATAATATTGGTCTGAAACTATGAGTTTCTTTTAAGACTAAACCATCAACATAGCAGACTAGTATTTGAAGTGAAAAATACTTGCCAGAGATTAAGTAATTAGAATTAAGATACCATATAATGTTATGAGGATTAAGAAATCTTGGCTGAAGTCATTCGAATAGACTGAACTAGAATTCTTTTATCTTATTCTCATAATTCTGATAAGTTATATCTATCCACATGAATGGTTAGATTTGCTTTTCAGTAGTGGTCTTAAGTTCCTATCACAAGTGTCAACCTAATGAAGATGGGTAAAGAATTTTAAAATTCTCCCACTCAATTAAGGTAGTGTGATACATTATCAAAGAACTTTTATAGTTATCATTATTTACTACAACAGTAAACTAAATTGGAACATACAATCAAGATCAAGGATAAATTCCACCCTTAAGTATATAGAGATTATGATCCACCCCTAAAGGTTATAAAGATCATGATTCTCTAAATGTTATAGAGATTATGTGGAGTTGAATACAATCCAGAGTTCATTAGATATAAAAGATCGTTGAACTGCATAGTTTTCTTAACTTTTTTCCACCCCTATCAGATCAAAAGATCGTTTTATTAAACAAATTCTTAATAATTGTATTAGAATTAACACTTATTAATAAACATAGAAATAGTTTCTAGTGTTTATTTATTATAACTCTATGAAGAGTTGTAAATATTATAGAATTTGTATCAATAATAAAAACACTTACACATACAAACATATAAATATAATGTGGTAATTGTGGTTTAAGATAAAGTAAATGAAGCTCAATCTCATAAATTGTAATTTATTTGTAATAGAAAATAAAATATTATTAATAATAAAAAAAATGTATTGCAACATTATGAGAAAACACAGGGATAAAAATCCCAAACTAAGATTCGAAATCCAAATTGTTTTTTAACTAAAACAATTAATTCAAAAATAGATAAATAAATGAGCTTCATCTTCATCTTGGACCATCTTCACCCTTTTGTCCAGCTTTCCGATCCAACTCACTAAGATAGCATCTGAGTTTAAGTAGCTTGGCCTATAAGAAGAAGAAACAAATAAACAAAGTTAGTCCAGAATCAATAATCCAATTGGATAATAATTCACTAAAACTCTTAAAGTTTATAGAAAGAAATACCTTGTTTCTTTGCAAGAAGTTTAGGACATTGGGGTTTCCAATGACCTTTCTCATTGCAGTAGAAACACTTTCCTTTTAGTGCATCACCAGAAGCAGCAGCCTTTTTGTTTTCCATGGCTTTGGCTCGCTTCTTGGTGTTTCTCCACTTCTTCTTAGATTTGGGTTTTGAAGTAGAGGCAACATTTGCCTCAGGTTTAACCGTCCCATTACCATTGCCAGAATTTTGAGGTTTACCCCCTTTCTTCTTGGGGCCTCCAATCAAATTTTTATATGTCTGAAGGTCATTGACTAACTCATGAAAGTCTATGTCCTTTTTATTCATGACATAATTTGATGTATAGGGCAGAAATGATGGAGTCAGACTATTCAAGATAAGGCTTACTTGAGTAGTGTGATCCATTTCAGCACCATGATCCTGGGCTTCTTGGAAATAACTTGACATTAGGAGAACATGATCACGCACATTCTGATGGGGTTCCATTCGTGCATTGATGTATTTCTTAGTCGCGTCAAAGCGAGACTGAAGAGATGCCCTACCGAATAGTTCAGTTAACTTCATCCTAACTTCAGCAGCCTTTTCGGTTTTGGAAAACCGAGTTTTAAGTGTGTCAACCATGCTGAAAAGCATGAAAAATAGAGCTTTATTGTTAGCATTCTGCCAACGCTCGTACTTCTCTTTAACATCTTTGGTTGCATTGTCACCCGACACTTCAGGAGACGGCTCAGTTAACACAAATAAGGCACTTTCTCCTATGAGAGCAATATTAATGTTCTCATTCCATTTTGGAAAGTTTGATCCATTTAGCTTATTTTCGGTCAAGAGTGATAACATGGGATTCATCATGGTTATACAGGATACTACAAAATAATAAATAGAAATCAATAATGGTTTAACACAAAATAAAATTCATAAATTTTAAGCACATAGCATGTAGGAATGATAAGAGAAAATACTAAAAAATACAATCCTAAATAATTTCCAAGGTTTTCAACAAACTGATATCAGTGTCCCGTTTAGGCAAGAGTCAAAGCTACCATCCATTGAATAGAGTTGTCAGTTCATCTAAAATGTTAAACATTCTAGCAACCTTTTATTCGATCAAGATTGGAATCCAGCGTTGTCCCGTTTAGGCGAGAGTTAAGGCTATTCTATCTTATGAGCTTCTACCATTGTCTCATATTTTGTAAGTCAAATACAGTCGCCACCATTAGGGTGATCCATACTATATAAAACACTTACAAAGCTACTTATCTTTCGAGATTAAACGGTGCTAACTTGCTAATGAACGTTCCTCCATTAGGGAGGATTACTCACTAAAACAAAAGCTATGCCAAACCAACAATGGAGATCGAATATCTTAATAATAATAAAGCTCATTATTTAAAATTTATTTTCTTTATTATTTATAATAAAATATATTCATTAAATATCGAATTTAGAATTAAAATTCTAAATAATAATTTAATTTAATATTTATAAAATTATGCTTAGATGGTGATTGAAATCAATTGAATTATTCCATCTTAGTAGTAATTTTTATATATAAATATTAAGAAAATTATTTAAGTTGTATTAATTTAAATTAATTTGCAACTCAAATTAAATTTTCATGAGAATATATTTATTGTATTTTGAAAAAGAAAGTATAAAACTTTATATTTTCAAAATACTTAAAAAATAATTACTTAGAAAAAATACTTCAAGCAAAAATATCACCTATCTAGATTTTCCTTTGACTAATTAATTAATTTCTAATAATATACTGTAATTCATTTATTTTAAATTAATCATTAAATGAAAAAATCATTGATTTAAGTTGGTCATAAAATTAATTAAAATAAATAATTAATTTACAACTTAATCTATTTTTCAAGATAAATTCAAAATCATCTTGCATAATTAAATACAATTTCGAAATTGATTAATAAAATAAAGAAAATATATTTTTTGAAAATTATTTAAATTTAAGTTGAAAAAATAAATTTGAACTAAAAATAACTTTCTATTTAATTAAGTGTCATGAAAAAGAAATATTTAAGTATCATGATGAAAATCAACTTAGATATTTAATTTTCAATTTAATTAAATATATTAAATTCAAGAAATAAATAATTAAGTGTAGAGAAGGCTTAATTATTAATCTCTAGTTTAATACTAGGAAAAAATATACTTAATATAAATTGTACCAAAATTAATTATTTAAATAATTAATTTCACAATGTATAATATTTTCCTATTTAATATTAGAAATAATAAGTAGTCTAGAAATAACTATCTAGAAAATATCTTATTTCACTAAGTATCTTTTCCACAAAAATTTGAAAAAAAATATCTAATTTAAGTTGTTATAGAAAAAATCTAGAACTTAAATATTTTCAAATTTAAAATTAATTAAATATCAAAAATTAAGTTGTAACCACTTAATTTGAAAAATATTCCATTTTAAGTTTAAAACTAACTTAAAAAATATCTTAAGAATCTTTAATAACTAATGTCTAGAATTCCTCAACTTAATTTTAAATTTAAAAAAATATTCAAATTTAAGTTAGATAAGAAAAATCAGTTAATATAACTAATTTATAACTTAAATAGGAATATTTAATTAAATAAGCTTCAGAAAGAATCTAGTTAGTTAAAATTCTTTATTTAATTAAATACAAGCAAAATACAAATAGTTTGTCTAGAAATAATATCTAAAACTAAGAGTGTTTTTCTTAATATTAACTTTAAAATATTAAAATGAAAATAAATTTCATATATTTTAAAAGTTAATTATGTTGCTAATCAATTTTATTAGGTTAAACTAATTTAATTAACTTAGCACAGTTATTCAAATCAGGCAAATGGGCCTTTACAATTGGGGTAGTTCATGTGAGGGGGAGCTGGGTTGAGTATGTCGTACCCACTTCTATTGGCCCCCTACTCTCACACAAGGCCCAAAAGAGAGGAATTTAACCTTAAAATAAATAACTGTTATTAATTGAATAGGTCCAAAAACTAAATGGACCTAAATAAAATCTATCATGGTGTGACATTTTATTTAGCAACAACCTATATGCATCTATATAATAAAATAAACATATAGGCTCACATAGGCACACATTTGGATGGATCATAACATGTTGCTAGGTCATACACAGATGAAAGAAGATTGTAAAATTTACCTATTACAAATTATTTACTTGACCTATTGAAAATTGAACCATGGGTTAAAATCAGATCATTGGATCTGTCAACAAGTTAACCATGGCAATTTAGAACAAGCAATAATACGTTTTATAAAACTTACACATAAGCTAAAACACATACTCCTGCAACAAGGTTAACTGGATAGTTGGATGTAGGATTTATTTAATTTTAAATAATTAAATTTCGAAAAAATAATTAAATAATAAAAAAAATATTTTCAAAAATAAATAAATAATATTTAAAATTAAACCTACAATTTTGAAAAATTAGGTTTCAACTAACCTAAATATCATTTCAAAAAAAATTTGCTAACTACTTTAAAATTTTTTTTGTTATTTTATAAATTAAATATTAAATAAAAATTAAAAAAAGATAAATAAATATCTTTTTCAGAGTTTATAATTTAATTTAAATAAATAAAATAAAAAAATTTAAAAGTTAGCCAAATATCTTATTTCTATTCAAAATATCATGATTATAGTTATCTTATTTCAAATTTAAATAAGGTCAAATTAAAAAAAAATTAAATTAAAAAAAATTAATATCTGACCTTAAATTTAAAAATAAGATAAGATATAATGAAATTTAAAAATAAGATAAAAAATCAAGCAAAAAGATAGATTTTTACTTGTTTTCAAATTCAAATTACACTAATATCTAAGATTATTTTTTTTTAAAAAAAATCAAATTAATTTATTTCTGATATTAGATTTGAAAATTGAAAAATAAAAATCTAAATACAAAACTACACAAAAAATCGGAAATTAATTCCATGAAATAGCATGAAAAATCGAAGAAAAACGAAAAAATTGTGAGCTGTACGGACAGTATGCATTGCATACTACCCGCGCGCGCAGGGGGTGATGCTTGACCGAGAAACCTCGGCGTAGGAGGCTGCATGCAGCCTCTCCGGGCGCGCAAGACTCGGTTTCAGACAAAAATTTTGTCTATGCGCGTGCTGTCCGAGGGATGCCCCTCATCCGCGCGCGTGGGTAGTTGCACCACCCTCATATTTTTCGAAACTTCAAAAAATCATAACTAATTCAAATTAAATCGAAATTGAGTTCTGTAAAAAAGTAAATTGCTTAATTTTTTCCATACTATCCAACAAAAATAGTTTCAGAAACATAATTTCAATTATTTTTTACGAAAATTCACAAACATAAATCAATCACCATATAACACACAACACAACATGAAACCATCCAAAACACAAACAATCGTTTTAAAGTCCAAATTTCTTGCAAGCAAATCAATTACCATGGCTCTGAGGCCAGTTGTTGGAATTTATTTTACCAGAATCTTAGATCTACTCACAAGTATGTTGTTTAACACCCTAAATATGAACTTTCTAAAAAGATAATTAAACACATATAAAGTTAATAAAACCTTACATTGGTTGCAGCAGAATAATGTCTCCTTCCACTCAAATCTCTAACCCTTGTATCCTTTCTGTCGCAGAGTATTATCAAGATCTGAGCCCGAATGTCCTTCTCTTTGTCTGTGATCCTTCACAGTCAGGCGCGGAGGCAGTGTATAAGGTGGGATGGCCCTGGCCCCCCTCAAATTTTTAAAGAAATAAATTTATTATATATATATATGTATAGCTAATTTTTTTAACTAAGTGTTATAAATATATATATTTGGATGTATATAATAAAATGAGATTATATATATACACGTATATTTAGTAACTTACCATTACTTTTTGATGTGATAAATATATATTTATACAAATATAATTAATATAAATATTAGTGTTTTTTTATTAAAATATATAATTAAATATTTAATTTATTAAATTAAAAATAAATCAATTAAGTTATATATTTTTTTATCAAAATTAAAAATTTATTCTGTAATTTCTATTATATTACAAACGAAGTTTTTTCATTTTTTTTTTATAATTGTGTACATTGTACTTATTTAAGATTACTAATAAATTTTTAAATTTTTTTGAATATTCTACAGTATTAAAAATAAAGTTTAAACAACTGATTACCACGCATATAAAAGAAAAAAAATATAAGTGCAACAAAATATTCTAATCTTCTTTATAGCATTATAATTTGATTTTTTTTTTTTTTTTTACAAGTGTCCCTAAATAATTACAAACATACACTAACATAAAAACAAAATAGAATAAAAAAATTTCTTTGATATACCAAAATACATAGTGATATACCAAAACGACCATTTAAGAGGTGTACTATATGTTAAATAAAGTATTTTTTTTTATACTTATTAGTTATTACATGTTACACAAATTATTGGGTAATTCTATATTATATCTTCTAAACTATTTTGGTATACTCTTAATTTATTTTTGTATCCAAGAGAATTTTTAAGTCCAAATTATTTTCAAGATTATTTAGGTTATATTTAATTAGAATCATCTGTAAATTCTTAGAAAACTCTTAATTATTTATAGTGCCGACAATAAAGAATTTTTTTTGTTATACACGTGACTATTTTTTTAATTTGCGTGGTAGTAATTATTTAAACTTTATTTTTCGGTATCGTAAACTATACAAAAATTTTGAAAAATTACAAGTAGTACGAGAAAACTGCAAAGTATGAGATTATGAAAAAAAAAATACTAAAAGACTTTTTTAGATGCCAAAACTGATAAATTTTTTCAAATAAAAATTAGTAGTTGGCCCCCCTAATAATTAGGGCTTGGCTCCGCCCCTGTTCATAGTCTTCCAATCTATGATTGAGGTACCAGTTGCTGTGTGTGGGCACAACTCTATCACTAAGGTTCAAAATTATGAAGAGGTAAAGAGAGAGGTATAGGGTCGGCTATAGAGAGAGAAGTGGAAGGCTCAGTTTTTCTGAAAAAGGCAATTTCTCATTTTCTGACAAAAAGCTCGTTAAACTTGATATTTGAATGAGCCATCACTTTCTATTTATAGGCAACTACTAGGTTTAGGTTAGTAATTATTTGGCATTAAAATAATGAAAATATTAATTAGAAAAAGCTGCTTAAGTTGCCGGCCACAGGTGTTATTGGGCCTCACTTAGATTTTGCAGTTTTCACAATTTTTATTTCTATTTTCTCAAAAACGCTAATTTTCCAATTCTAACCTTTTAAATGCCAAAACTAATTATTTAATAACTAAAATAGATTATTAAATAATATTTTCATTTAATTTAATTATTAATTAGACATGTAGAGTCTCTTAATTAATAAATAAACCTAGAATCTCTTTTCTTTACAATTTCACCCCTGCTTAGTGAAAATTCACAAATTAGACATAGTCTAACTTTAGAATTATAATTGATTAATCACAAATCAATTATTGAGTCTTACAAGCAGTATAGTCTCAACTAGAATGGGGACCATGGATCGATATGCTGAGCTTCCAATAAGTGAACCTAATTTACTAAGTAAATCCCTACTTATTAATTCCAGGCAGACTACCAGGAGTCAGGGCAACTCCGTAGGGTCGAACCAAGGACAGGGAGCTCAGTTTCCCCCACCTGTTAGGGGCCGAGGTAGAGGTCCCCGAGGCAGGGCTCGTGGTCGGGGTGATGAGAACCCACCACAGGCTGCCCAGGCTCCCCCAACCGATCAGGGAGCCCAGAATTGGGAGTTACGGTTTGCGGAGATGCAAGCCCGGATCGAAGAGAAAGACCTCGAGATTCAGAGGTTGAGACAGCAGGGTGCTCCTGCAGTTCCAGTGCCCGTAGTTCCAGTGGCACCTGCCCCTGCTGCCCAGGCCGAGATAGCGGTGGCGGCCCATAGATTGGAACCTCTGTACGAACAGTTCCGGAAGCAAGCACCTCCGGTTTTCCTGGGAGGTCCGGACGTGATGAAAGCCGAGCAGTGGCTGACGGTGATCACCAAGATTCTGAACTTTATGGGTGTCACCGGTAACGACAGAGTGGTGTGCGCCACATTCCAGTTCCAAGAGGACGCTCTGGTCTGGTGGGACATGGTGTCTCAGATCCATGACGTCACCACCATGACCTGGGAAAGGTTCCAGGAACTCTTTAACGCAAAGTACTACAACGAGGCGGTCAGAAGCGCCAAGAGGAAAGAGTTCGCTCACCTGACCCAGCGTGAGAATATGAGCGTCACTAGGTATACTACTCAGTTTGATCGGTTGGCGAGGTTAGCCTCGGGAATTGTGCCGACCGACTTCAGTAAGAAGGAGAAATATCTTGACGGGTTGAATGCCAAGATCACGCATGACTTGATGATTACCACAGACGACAGCACCACCTATGCTCAGATGGTGGAGAAGGCACTGCGTGCTGAGGGCGCAGTTGGGTGTATGTCAGAATCAGCCAGTACTCCGGTGAGTGGCGGGGCTCCTACCCCTCCTGCATCAGGCTTCAGCAGGGGGAGTAGTGGTTCGGCCATTGATCAAAGGAAGAGAGCACCCACTGCTTCCGGTGGCTCGAGTCAGAACAAGAGGTTCCGGGGGAACCAGAACAGAGGGAGTCATCCTGGTGGTACTGAGACCCGATTCTCCTATCCCGAGTGCCCTAGCTGCAAGAGGCACCATCGGGGTGAGTGCAAAGGTCAGGGATGCTTTCACTGTGGCATGCCCGGACACTTCAAGAGGGACTGTCCCCAGCTCCGATCTGAGACACCGAGAGCTCCAGCGATACCCACTCCAGCCAGGGTATTCGCCATCACTCAGGCTGATGCAGATGCCAGCCCATCAGTTGTCACAGGTCAGCTTTCTATTAACAACTCGCTATATTCAGTGCTGTTTGATTTTGGGGCTACACATTCTTATGTGGCAGCCAGAGTCTTTAGTAAATTAGGTAGACCGTATGATAGATATGAATGAGGGTTTGGAACCCTATTACCTGGCGGAGAATTGGTTATCTCCAATAGGTGGATTAGGTCTATGCCGATCAGGATAGATGGTAGAGAGTTAAGTGCTGATCTGATAGAGATGAGTTTAGTCGAATTCGATATTATTTTAGGAATGGATTTCCTATCTAAATATTCGGCGAGCATTGATTGTAAAAGGAAGATGGTGATCTTCCAACCGGAAAGTGAAGAACCATTTGTGTTTGTTGGTTCAGTTCAAGGATCTCGGATCCCGGTGATCTTGACTATGTCAGCTAGAGAATTGTTGCACGGCGGTTGCTTAGGGTTAATGGCCGTGGTGGTGGACACCACTCGGCCAGATACCATTCGGCCAGAAGACATCAGAGTGGTTCGGGAATTTTTGGATGTTTTTCCCGAAGAACTTCCAGGGTTACCACCTCAGCGGGAGATTGATTTCGTAATAGACTTGGCACCAGGGGTGGAACCGGTTTCCAAAGCCCCGTACAGTTGCTTGACATAGGGTTTATTCGGCCCAGTGTGTCACCCTGGGGAGCCCCGGTTTTATTCGTCAAGAAGAAGGATGGATCTATGAGGATGTGCATCGACTACAGGGAATTGAACAAGCTGACGGTGAAGAATAAATATCCATTACCTAGGATTGATGACTTGTTCGATCAGCTTCAGGGGAAGACGGTCTTTTCTAAGATTGATCTCCGTTCGGGTTATCATCAGTTGAGAATCCGAGAGGAGGACATTCCGAAGACGGCTTTCCGCACTAGGTATGGACATTATGAGTTTCTGGTTATGTCATTCGGACTAACCAATGCTCCTGCAGCATTCATGGACCTGATGAATAGAGTATTCAAGGATTTCATCGATATAAGTGTGATTGTGTTTATCGACGACATCCTCGTGTACTCTCAATCAGAAGAGGAGCATGAGTTACATCTTCAGATGGTACTGCAACGGCTTCGAGAACATAAGCTTTATGCCAAGTTCAAGAAATGTGAGTTCTGGCTATCTCAGGTGTCTTTCCTAGGGCACATTGTGAGCAAAGATGGGATCAAGGTAGATCCCGGGAAGATCGAATCCGTCAGGGATTGGCCGAGACCGAAGACAGTGACAGAGATTAGAAGCTTCTTGGGTTTAGCTGGGTACTACCGTAGGTTCGTCGAAGGGTTCTCTAAAATTTCAATGCCCCTAACCGAGCTTACAAAGAAGAATCAGCGATTTATTTGGTCAGACAAGTGCGAAGCTAGTTTTCAGGAGCTAAATTAGAGGTTGATTACTGCTCCAGTACTAGCTTTACCTTCGGACAAGGAGAAGTTCGTAGTATATTGCGACGCATCCAAACAGGGTTTGGGATGTGTATTGATGCAAGCCGGTCGGGTCATCGCTTATGCCTACCGTCAGTTAAAGGATTATGAACAGCGATACCCGACTCATGATCTAGAGTTGGCCGCAGTGGTTTTTGCACTGAAGATTTGGCGGCATTACCTTTACGGGGAGAAGTGTGAGATCTATACCGACCATAAAAGTCTCAAATATTTCTTTACTCAGAAGGATTTGAATATGAGACAGAGGCGTTGGTTGGAATTAGTGAAAGATTACGATTGTAAGATCCTCTATCACCCCGGAAAAGCAAATGTAGTGGCCGATGCCCTGAGCAGAAAGGGTCCCGGGCAAGTGGCTAGTATGGTTCAGATCTCACCTCAGCTAGCAGAGGATATGGTTAGATCCAGCATTGAGTTTGTGGTAGGTCAGCTTCACAACTTAACGCTGCAATCTGATCTGTTTGAAAGAATAAAGGTCGCTCAGATGACACATCCGGAGTTAGTGAAGATCCGAGATGAGGCGCTGGCTGGTCAAGCCAAGGACTTTTCAGTGTCAGACAGTGGGATGCTTTTGTATAAAGCTAGGGTTTGTGTTCCGAATAGTGTGGAACTTAGGAATGAGATCTTTGAGGAGGCTCATTCTATCCCGTATTCTCTACATCCCGGCACCACTAAGATGTACCAAGATTTGAAACCGTATTTCTGGTGGAGCGGTATGAAGAAGAATTTGGTAGAATTCGTATCGAGATGCCTCACTTGTCAGCAGATTAAGGCTGAACATCAGAGACCAGCAGGGTTGTTGCAGCCTCTAACCCTACCAGAATGGAAATGGGAGGATATTACGATGGATTTTGTGGTCGGGTTACCTAGGACCACGGGTTTATTTGATTCCATCTGGGTAGTGGTGGATCGATTTACGAAATCTGCTCATTTTCTGCCAGTTAAAACAACATTTTCAGTGGATCAGTTGGCAGAACTGTATGTCAGAGAGATAGTAAGACTTCACGGGGTACCGAAGTCTATAGTTTCGGACAGGGATCCGAAGTTCACCTCCAAATTTTGGCAAAGTTTGCAACGGGCAATGGGTACAAGGCTGAAATTCAGTACAGCATTCCATCCTCAGACAGATGGTCAGTCCGAAAGGACAATTCAGATATTGGAGGACATGTTGAGAGCCTGTGTTATGGACTTTGAAGGCTCATGGAATAAGTATCTACCGTTGATAGAATTTTCTTACAACAACAGTTATCAGAGTACGATAGGGATGGCTCCCTATGAACTGTTATACGGTAGGAAATGTAGATCCCCTATCCATTGGGATGAGACAGGGGAGAGGAAATACCTAGGTCCAGAGTCAGTGCAGCGGACCAATGAGGCAATAGAGAAGATAAAAGCTAGAATGCTTGCCTCACAGAGCAGACAGAAGAGTTACGCAGATCCGAAACCCAGAGATGTTGAGTTCCAAGTAGGGGACCATGTGTTTTTACGGGTATCTCCGATGAAGGGGATTAAACGTTTCGGGAAAAGAGGCAAGTTATGCCCTAGATTTACAGGACCTTTCGAGATTCTTGAGAAGATAGGTCAAGTGGCATATCGGTTAGCATTGCCTCCAGCCTTATCAGCAGTTCACAACGTATTCCATGTCTCGATGTTGAGAAAATACGTTTCAGATCCCTCTCATATACTCAGTTATGAGAGTCTTGAGCTACAGCCAGACATGACTTATGAGGAACAGCCAGTGCAGATCCTGGATAAAAAGGATAAAGTCCTTCGGAATAAGACCATAGCATTGGTCAAGGTTCTCTGGAGAAACAGCAAGGTGGAGGAAGCCACCTGGGAGCTAGAGTCAGATATGAGAGCTCAATATCCAGAGTTATCCAGGTTAGATTTCGGGGACGAAATCCTTTTAACGGGGGGATAGTTGTAAAGCCCGCTTAGTTTAATTTGGAAATTAGCAGTTAATCATGATTATTATGAAAATTATTTATAGCTATTTAAATAATTTATTATACTGTTTTTTATGGAATTCAGAAATGCATGGTTATGTTATTCAGTAGTTTTCATATTTTGCATTTCCGGTGCCCGGTATTTTGGAACTCGGCGTTTGGCTCAGTAGAAATCACAGCTTAGTATGTTAGTAGTTTGGGGACGGGTTTTAGACATTGGGAATGTCGGGAATGGTCGGGAATTTAGAATTTCCCAAAAATACCCCTTTAGTATGATTTATGTGGTTTTATGGTGGAGGGGCAATATGGTCTTTTTGCCCCATTAGTGTTGTCTTATGTGAGTTTATTAAATGAAATAATGTTTATTTGTTTAATTATTGGCTGAAATAAAATGGAATAAGTGGCTTTTATTCATTTTCTCTCATTTCTACACTTAGTCAAAAATTAGAAAGAACATTTCAAAATCACACACTCAAAGCTCTCTCTCTCTTTTCGGCCAAGGCTTGGCTGCTAGGGCTGGGATTTTTCTGCTCAAATTCTTGTGATTTTCATCTCATCTTTGTGTAATCTAATCAAGGTTTGATCTCTTAGAACTTCCCCTTTGTGTTATCTTGAGTTTTATGAAAATTTGATAAAATGCATGCATGAATTGTGGCTGTTGTTATTGCTGTGTTTTATTATTAATTTCTGGGGTGTAAGCATGTTAAATTGAGGTGAATTAAGCTGTTAGAAATGCATGTAGGTTATCTTGTTTCAAGTTTGAATTTTCTAGCTCAAAAATGTAAATTTTGAAGAAATTGTTGGGAAACTGTTGCTGTATTGTTGTTGATGTTTTTATTTGTTTTCAGAGATTATATTATGCTAGTTTAAGAGGATTTAAGCTAGTTTGATTGCATGTTAGGTGGTTTTGCTCAAGTTTGAGTTTAGAACTCAAAGCTTGAGCTCCAATGGTATTTTTCGTGTTTGTGGTTTCAGGGTAGGTTTGATGCCTTGGAAATGTTATTTGGGATGTATGGAGTAGGTCTGAAAAGTTTGAATCAATTTGGGGTTGAATTGGTTGAGATATGAATTTTTGAAATTCTGTCTGCGAGGAACCGGAATTCCGGTTGTGCATCCGGAATTCCGGATGGGCTTCGAAAATTCCCAGAATTGGAATTCCGGTTGGGCAACCGGTCTGCCGGTTGGGGAATTTTCAGAACCCGTGTTTTTCCTCGTTTTTATGTTTTAAGGGGTTTTGCCATGCTTTTTATCGATAGGGAAACTTTTAGTTCCTAGTTTAAGTCCCCGGGAAGTGATTTAGCTTGTCACTTATAGTGTTGTGATTTTTATGGTTTAGGAGCCTGTAATCCGCCGCTCAGCTAAAGTTCCAGTCAGGTTGACCGGCACACCTGAATTCGAAATCCAGGTAAGATTAGTATAACAGTATGCATATGTAGATTACATGTTTAGCGAGCATGTAGGAAGCCTATTAGATTACATTAGTTATGTATGTTGGCTTCGAACCATCCAACCTGTCACGTCGCTACAGGCTGGAGTATGACCAGCAGCCGGAGTATGACCGGTTCGACCGATTAGGCTGACACTTGGTTGGTGGTTCCGTACTATTGACGTATCCCGTCGGTACAGGCTGGAGTATGACCAGCAGCCGGAGTATGATCGGTTCGACCGATTAGGTGGATATAGTAACACGTCGGTACAGGCTGGAGTATGACCAGCAGCCGGAGTATGACCGGTTCGACCGATCAGGTTGTTACGTGTCAATAGTACCGTCCCTATGAACGTTCAGAACTCAGTACCATGTTGGACATGGCAGTAGTGGCTCAGTACCGTGTTGGACACGGGAGTAGCGGGACTCAGTATCGTGTTGGACACGGCAGTTAGAATTATGTATGAGTATTATTATGCTTTTCTTACTGAGTCTGTCGACTCACAGTTCTACGTTTATGTGTAGGTAAAGGCAAGGCTAAAGCTGATGGACCGTGAGCGAGCTTGTGAAGATTGTACATGTCGGGACGGTTAGGCCTGGAGCGTACGATCCTCGGGACAGCGAGGCTGATTTTTGTAACTGGTCGTTAGACGACCTTTATTTTATGTATCAGTTAAACAGTTAAATCTTTTGTAAATAATTTTATAATCGGGATCCCGAGTCTTTTGTAATATTGTTTTATAAGTTTAATTAAAAAGCAAAATTTTAATTAATCACGTTTTTCCATAAACCTCGTTGATTAGCAACGAGCTGCACAGTATGTTTAAAAATCACGTAATACGCCTATGTTACTTTACCAATGTCCTGGAAAGAACATAACACTTACTCCAAGTGTAAGTACACATCATCGCTGATTATCAAATCAGTGTAAATCCAAAACACTGATGAAACAGGGACTTAGTCTTTTGATTCATCTAATCACAATCACATTCCACTGTGTTGACAATACTGTAATTGTGAATAAACATATGATCTGGACTTAACAGATTTTTTGTATAAACATAATAAACATATTAAACCATAAGCATGTAAAATTCATGCAAACATAAATCACTTCACATTTCTTATATTGATAACTAATCAGATTGTAAAGGGTTTTATTTAGGGCACAAAACCCAACACTCTCATGATAATGAAAATCTCTTTTGTCTTTAACCTCCTTAAGTATTCGTGATAAGCATTCCATGCCAAGTACAAACAGCAATGGAGACATGGGATCTCCCTGTCTTAAGCCCCTTTTTGCCTCAAAGAAATCATGTATAGAACTGTTAAACATGATAGAGAATCTGGGTGATCTTACACAATTCATTACAGTTTGTATGAAGTGAGTTGGAAACTGGAGTTCTATAAGCATCTCCTCTATGAAATCCCATTCAATTCTATCATAGGCTTTTTGGAGATCAAGTTTGATCATGCAATTTGCCTTGTTTGACTTCCTTCGATAATGCCTCACTAAATCCTGACAGATCATAATGTTATGCCCAATGAATTTGCCCTGAATGAACCCTCCTTGAGAGTTTGAGATCAGCTCAGGGAGAATCCATTTGATTCTAGAGCACAAAAGCTTAGTTGAAATCTTGTAAATGACATTGCAACAAGCTATTGGCCTAAAATCTTTGACAGTGTTTGGGCACTTCAATTTTGGTACCATTGTGCGGACTGTTGTGTTGATTTCTTTGAGACTTTTACCAGAAGTAAGGAAAGAGGTAACTACCCTGTATACATCTTCTCCTACCAGCTCCCAATTATCTTGAAAAAAATAACTGGAAAAACCATCTGGTCCTTGCGCTTTGTTTCCTGAGATCTCAAAAACTACTTTCTTGACATCCTCCTTAGTGAAGGGTCTGCTGGGCATTTCAGCCTGTTCAGAAGTAACTTTTGGGTCTCTACTCAAAATCTTATTTGAAACTTTCTTCCTATTTTTCATTTTCGATACCAGCAGTGATTTGTAATACGAAATGAAAGCCTCAGTAACCTGTTCTGGCTCAAAAACCCTCACCCAGCTTCATTCTCTATTGAATAGACTTGATTCTGCCTGTTTCTTTGCTTGATACTTGCGTGAAATAGAGATGTGTTACTGTCTCCATCTCGAACCCAGTTAATCTTGGCTTTCTGTTGTAAAAACGAGTGATAGTGCTGTTGTGCTAAGATAAAAGAATTCTAGCATCAAGTTCTTGTACCTGGAACACTTCATTTAGAGGGTCTTTATGCAGCTTGCTCTGAACTTCATCGAGTAGTTGCTTTTCTTGAATCGAGGCTGCTTGCAAATCAGAGAAGCCTTTCTAGTTAATCTCTCTAAGGATAGTTTTCAGAGCCTTTAACTTGTGAACCACCTGGTACATGCTGGTGCCATTGACTTGTTGTTTCCAAACAGCAGCTACTTTACTATCATATTCAGGATGTGATTTCCACATCCTGAAATATTTGAATGGTTTCTTTCCACACTTCCATTTAGGAATCAAGACAGTATCCCTGGAGTATGATCATAAGTTCCCTCATTCAAAAACAAAGCTTCAGCATTCGGATAATTGTTTAACCATCTTTGATTGGCCATGACTCTATCGATCTTCAAAAAATTCTGCCCTGACCCTGTTGCTTGTTCGTCCATGTAAAGAAACTACTAGTAGCTTTAATGTCTTCTAGCTGGCAGGTTTGTAAGCACTTAATGAACTCAGATTCAACTTGGTATTTTACTCTGTGACCCACTCTCTCATCTTTAGCTATGATGGCATTGAAATCCCCCATTATTATCCAACTTTCATCTGTCTTTAGTGTGTGTAATTCCTTCCACAATTCTAATCTATCTTTCCTGTCATTGAAACCATAAACTACAGTTAAGAAACTGTTATAGGTACCATCTATTGTTGTAATTCTCAAGTGCATAAGTTGGTTTATGCACTTGATAATATCAACAATGAAACGGTTTGGGTTCCAAGCTATAACGATTCTTCCCCCTTGGTGCCATGCTATGTTCGACGAGAAGCACCACCCATTAAAGACATTAAGGTACAAGGTTCCAAGTTTGTGAACCTTTACCCTTGTTTCGAGAAGCCCAACAAAACTACCCTCCTGAGTTCAAATGAACTGCCTGATTTGTTGTTGTTTTTGTTGATTGTTGGCTCCCCAAACATTCCAAACAAGGAACTTATCCTTTGCCAAGAGAGGGTCCTCCCCCCTCTCCTATGTTATCTGTTTTCTCATCAGCAGCCCCCTGTGGATCATCAGTTCCATTATCATCATTTACCCCTGCTAGCACTTGAAAACCATTGGAAGTTCTTGTCTCATTTACTTGAGTTTTCTGCTCTTGCACTTTCTTCCCTTTCGATTCTGCCTAAAATCCCTCATCATCTATAGTGGGTTTCTCCTTCCTTTTATCTTCTTTGACAACCCACTCTTGTTTAGCACCATTTTTCTTTTTGCATTCTCCTATTAAATGCCCCATTCCAGAGCAATTAGTACACAAATCTGGTTTTCATTCATACTTAACGCCCACAGATGCATTGCTACCATACTCATCCTCAAACTCCAACATACTAGGAAACTTCTGGTTCATGAGGACGTCCACCATGATTCTAGGATAATTTAGTCGATCCCTTTCCCGAGTGACCGAGTCCACCATCACAGGTTTGCCAATTTGTCCCACTATTTTAAAGAGAGACTTTTGCCCCGAATATTTGAGTTCAAATCCCTCAAGTTGAATCCAGATGGGAATAGTCTTGACATCCCCCTTTCTGAAGTTTGTATTTGCATCACAAGGCTTCATAATGACTAGCCCTCGATTGAAGAAAATTACCCCCCGTTGAGTACTTGATCCCTGTATTCCATGGAAGTAAACCGAATGATGAACACTCCATAGGTGAGCATTTGAACCTTATCAATCTTGTCTTTCCACTATCGGTTAGCAAATCCTTCTAATATATGCAGAGGGGGATTAGATCCCAGAACATAACATACAATTGATGGTTGCCAAAAATTCACCTCATCTTCTATGTCATCTAGAGTATTCTTGACCGTGTTAGCCTTCTCTGATTGATTCATAGATTGCTCCAGATTCCTAATTACTGAACCAGATTGTAAGATAGGAGGAGTCGAGATCTTACCTTTAGCCAAATCACTGTTACATTGATTGTTCGCATGAACAAAATGCATCAGGTCATCTCGAGCTTCATCAATGCGTCTAATTTCCCTCAGTGAGGATTTGGGACACAGTGGAGGTTGAAACAAGTCCTTCTGTGAATCGCAGCTCCTTCTCCCTATTACTCCTAGTGAAACTTCATCTTCTTCCTCCGACAACTCCAGCGGTGTAATACCGATTACTTCATCAATCGATTTTGTGCGAATGATGTCTGAAACAGAATCAGGACCTTTCTTCCTTACTTTCTTAGCTGAATTTTTTGCCCTCCCCTGAGTTTTTGACCTAGTTTTCCCCATAGCTCCAGCGTCAAGCTGCTAGAGCAAAAACGAGGGAAAAGCTCCAAGCAGCAATGTTGGACCTATAGAAGAGTTAGAAGAAATCGAGATCGATCTAGATATCCCGGCTAGATATCAGCATTGATAAAATTTTCGAGAGCACACCTAGACATTTTTGCCTTGTCACATGCGGATATGGTCAGAATTGATCCTTCTATCATTTTGCACGTTCTGAATATTAATCAAAATTTCTGGCCAGTACAACAAAAGCGAAGGCTATTGGACAAAGAGGGAGCACTAGCCATAAAAGAAGAAGTAGAAAAGCTACGCAACAACAATTTCATAATTGAAGCTTTCTACCCAGCTTGGGTCGCAAATCCCGTATTGGTGCCCAAGCCGAACAAGTAATGGCGAGTGTGTATTGATTTCACAGACCTCAACAAAGCATGCCCCCAAAGACTGTTTTCAACATGAAACTAAATCCCTTAAAGTGCTCCTTTGGAGTCACCTCAGAAAAGTTTCTGGGCTTCATTGTTAATGCCCGAGGAATTGAAGCCATTCCAGAGAAGATTCAGGCCCTCCTGGATATGAAGTCGCCAACTAAAACAAATGAAGTCCAAACTTTGACTTGTCGGATCGCCGCACTCAGCAGATTTGTTTCAAAATCAACAGACAAGTGTGTCCCATTCTTCAATATCCTGCGAGGAAACAAGCAATTCGAGTGGATGGAGGAATGTGAAAAAGTTTTCTAAGAGCTAAAAGCACAACTCGCAAAACCTCCCGTACTCTCAAAACCTCTGGACGGAGAAGAACTTGGAATATTCTTAGCTGTCACAGAGCATGCTGTGAGTGTCGTGCTAATCAGAGAAGAGAACAACATACAACACCCAGTCTATCACATCAGTAAAAGACTCATTGAGGCCGAAGGCCGATACCCATTGATAGAAAAACTTGCTTACTGCCTTATTCTAGCAACAAGAAAGTTAAGGCCTTATTTTCAGGCTCACCCTGCTTGGTGTACATTGACCAACCATTACGCTAAATATTACAAAAGCCAGACGCCTCTGGACGACTACTCAAGTGGGCAGTGGAGTTAGGTCAATACGAAATTACTTTCCAACCCCGAACAGCAATCAAAGGCCAAGCCTTAGCAGACTTTAGGGTAGAATGCATAGGCAAGGAAGAAAGCATACCAGAAAGCAACCCTGAGCCAGTACAAACACCTCAGCCAAGTAACAGTGAAGATAAGCTGACTTGGAAACTACATGTAGACGGGTCGGCTACAGATCAGCTATCTGGTGCAGGAATTGCCATTGTCACTCCTGTTGGGCAACACCTACATGCTGCAGTCAAGTTTGGATTTAAAGCATCTAATAACGAAGCCGAGTATGAAGCTCTAATCCCTGGCCTAAAGCTAGCCCGGGAGATGAAACCCGAACACATTGAAATCTGTAGTGATTCACAACTAGTGGTAATTCATGTATCCGGAGAATACGAGGCTCGGAGAGAAAGGATTATAGCGTATCTGAGAAAAATACATGACTTGCTCGCACAATTCAAAAGCTACGGTCTCAGAAAAATTCCAAGGGAAGAAAACACAACTGCAGACGCGTTAGCTCGAATGGCAAGCAGTAATGTAAGTGATAAGGCGAACTTGGTTCCTGTCCAGTTCCTCAAAGAGCCTAGCATCACTGGAACAGAAGAGATCAAAATGATTGATACTTCCCCAAACTGGATGACACCGATAGTCGCCTACCTCAACACTGGGGAACTCCTAGATAATCGGAATGAAGCTCGAAAGATGAGAAGAAAGGCTACACATTATATCATAGTAGAGGGAATTATGTACAGAAGAGGATTCTCTATGCCATTTCTTAGATGTGTTACTCAAGAAGAAGCTGCACGACTCCTATCTGAGGTGCACAACGAATTCTGTGGAAATCATGCTGTCGGGCAGAGTTTATCTAAGAAAATTCTAAGGCAAGGTTATTTCTGGCCAACGATGATTGAAGATTCAAAGGCCTATGTTAAGAAATGTGACAAATGCCAGAGATTTTCAATGATACCTCGAGCACCTCCTAACAAGTTAACTCAGATGCAAAGTTTGTGGCCCTTTGACATTTGGGGAATTGAACTGATCGGAAAATTACCCAAAGGCAAAGGAGGAGTGCAGTATGCAGTGGTCCCGGTTGATTACTTCACTAAGTGGACGGAAGTCAAACCACTCACAACCATTACATCAAAGAAAGTTCAAGACTTTATTGTGAAGAACATAATCTGCTGGTTCGGATTGCAGGACAAAATAGTTTCGGATAATGGCAAGCAGTTCGACAGCCAATCTTTCACTAACTTTTGTACGAACCATGGTATCATCCTCAAGCGAATGGTAAAGTTGAAGCAATCAACAAGACCTTGAAGGACACGCTAAAGAAAAGACTAGAAGATGCCAAAGGAAATTGGCCGGAAGAACTTCCTGAAGTTCTATGGTCATATCGAACAACTGAGAAAACGGTAACCGGACAGACTCCGTTTTCTATGGCATATGGATACGAAGCTATACTGCCTGTAGAAATCGAGCCACCATCCCATAGGAGATTGACGTACAACCAAGATACCAATCACGTACTCCTGGGCGAATCACTCGCTGAAATCGAAGAGAAGCGAACCACAGCAAACTTAAAGTTGATAGCCCATCAACAAAAAGTAGCTCAGTATTTCAATAAACAAGTGAAGGCTCAGAAATTCTTCGTGGGAGATATGGTCCTAAGAAGGGTATTTCTAAACACCAAAGACTGTACGGCGTGTGTACTCGGAGCTAACTGGTAAGGACCATATCAGGTGGTCAAAGTTCTCGAATCCGGAGCATACAAATTGGGTAAGTATGATGAAAAAATGCAACTTGTTCTAGTACCACGGTATTGGAATAGGGAACATTTAAGAAAATACTACCAATAAAGTACCAGGTCGGACGACCATACTAAGTACTGAAATAACATTTACTTTTAAGTGAATGGCCTGCTGGGCGGACTACGCTCAAAGGTTTCAACAAAAAAGAAAAAGTACTTAGGTCGGATGACCACCATCTAAAGTACAATTTCTTATTTCTGCAATTTGTTTTATTTCATGTTAAGCTAAAAGATCAGATTATATCAAATAACCCTGATGTAAGTTACTACGGTACCAAACACATTTTCGATCAATAAATGAATAAAGACGTTTATTTCAAAATTCATATTGAGTCAAAATTACTAACGTGTTGCTAATTTACCATCCAGTGCGTACAAAAGGTCTGCTCGAACCCAAGACTCGGAACAGATAAAAAAGCATACTTGTAAAAAACAAGTGACCAAGAGTCATAAGTCTGCTAAGTCACTTGGGGGGCACCTATAATTGTACAAAGGATTTGGTAAAGATAAAATAAACACAATTGCACGATGATTATAAACAGATAATGAAATTCATTAAAGATAACAAAAGCACATAATACCGGGATTAAAAGCTGCCCGGTCAGCCTGTTGTCTGTAAAATGAAAAATAATTCCAAGTTTAAAAACTGCTTGGCTGGTCGTGATGTCTTTAAAAAAGGCCTTACAACCAAATAAGATATATAAAAAAAGGGATAAAAGAGAAGTATTTAAACAGCTGGAGTCCCAAGCTCTTGATTTGGATCTTCTGGGCTGGTAGGAGCTGGAGGATCTGTTGTTTGAATGGGAGGTACATCAACATTCTGGCCAGAGGAAGAAGGAGTCGCATCGGGCTCACCATAAGCCACTTGAAAGGCACAGTACTCGAGATACATGTCTTTGGCCTCGCCCAAGCAATCAAAATTTGCCTGAGGGTAGCCTTCCAAAAGTCATAAAAAATCTCGAGACCAGTTGTCTCTAAGGCACGCACTTTTTCTTCCTGCTTTGCCATCCCCGACTTGTACTTCTCAATCTCAGCTGTAAGCTCCTCCTCCTGGGTCTTCTTCTCCTCTTCCAACTGACGGAAGACAGTCAGAGGGACCACCCTTTCGTCCTGAAGGCTATTCATTTATGCCGATAGGGAGCCAATGGTAGCCTCAAGCTGGTCGGACGCCTCGAGGTCCTTAGTCAACTAGGCTATTTTCTTCTCAGCAATAAAAAGCTTCTTGTTGACCTCACCTAGCTCCATTCGAATAGCCCCAAGCTCCACCCTGGCATCATCAGCGTCCTTCCTGGCCAAGTCCACTTCCGCCCTCATGGTGTTGGACAGAGCAGCATTCTTGGAGGCAGCAGACTTAGCTCAGGAGTATGTGTAAGCCAACTTCAGATCAGCCTGCACAGAGAAAAAACTTTAGAATCTGAGCCAAGTAAAGGGGATTAAAGGAAAATGTCAAAAAAGACTTACCCTTGTGAATTCCATCAAGACTCCTCCCATCAGCCACTCCAAAGAAGATTCGTAGTCAGCGCTGGCCAGTTGCTCACTAACCTCAGGAACCAACCGGTTCATGTAATGGGCGAGCATCTCCTTGCCTTTCTTGGCCTCTAGAAGCACTAGAAAAGGTGGAGTACGAGCCCGCATCTGCTCGGATCCACCTTTTGATTGCTCAGGCCTGTTCGAGCTTCCTCCTCGAGAATCGTTTGACTTAGAAATTTTTGGAGTAGAGGGGTTCGCAACAGTTAGCTCCTTGAAAAGGTCAATAACCTCCCCGGCCGGTGCCTTTTCCTTGGAAGGGGTTGTTGGAAATTATTTTACCAGGATCTAGATTTACTAACAAGTATGTTGGATTAACAACCTAATATGAATTCTAAAACAATGAAAATAAACACATATAAAGTTAGAAAACCTTACAGTGGGTGCAGCGGAATAATATGACTCCTTCCGTTCAGATCTCTAGCCCTTGATTCTTTTCTGTAGCAGAGCATCACCAAGATCTGAACCTGGATCTTCTTTTCTCCTTCTTTGATGCAGAAATTCCATAGTCTTACATAATATGATTGAGGTACCACTTGATGTGTGTGGGCACTACTCATCTCACAAGGATTTCGAAATTTTCTCTCTATTTCTCTCTTGAATTTCGTGGCTTATGATCCATAGAAGAGAAGAGAACAAGGTTGCTTTATATAGGGAAAAGGGAGAGCACAACTTTCCAAATAAAATAGTTTCCTTAATTACTGTGTCATCAATTAACTGCCTTATTTATTGTGATCCACCACTTTCCTATTTTTTCTAGGCTTTGATTAGCAATTACATGGCAATTAAAATTGAAAATAATGATTGAGAAACAAGCAAAGGGAGTGGCCGGCCATAGAGGGAAATGAGCCTCACTTGGATTTTGCAGTTTCCTCAATTTTATTTCTATTTCTCCAACAATGCCATTTTTCCCATTTTAATCATTTAAATGCCAAAACTAATTTATTTAATAACTAATATAGATTATTAAATAATATTGTCCTTTAAAATAATTATTAATTAGACATGCAAAGTCTCTTAATTAATAATTAAACCTAGAAACCCTTATCTTTACAATTTTATCCTTAAACTGTGAGAATTCATAAAGTAGACATAGTCTAACTTTTAGAATTATAATTGATTAATTAAAATCAATTAACTAAGTCTTACAAGCAGTATGGTCTCAACTAGTATGGGGACCATGGGTCTATATAACCGAGCTTCCAATAAGTCGAACCGAATTTACCAAGTAAATTCCCTAACTTATTAATTCCTCATTGAATCCACACTTAGAACTTAGAATTGCACTCTCAGTCATATAGAACGCTCTATATGTTCCATGATATAGACACGTCATTAGTTATCCATTGTTATAACCCTAATGTGATCAATGATCCTCTATATAGATGATTTACTGTAACACCCTAACTATCTTAGGCGTATTACGTGATTTTTAAACGTACTGTGCAGCTCGTTGCTAATCAACGAGGTTTATGGAAAAACGTGATTAATTAAAATTTTGCTTTTTCATTAAACTTATAAACCATTTTACAAAAGTCTCGGGATCCCGATTTATAAAAATATTTACAAACGTTTTAACTGTTTAACTTTTACATCAAAACGAAAGTCGTCTAACGACAGTTACAAAAATCTCAGCCCTGCTGTCCCGAGGATCGTACGCTCCAGGCCTAACCGCCCCGACATGTACAATCTCATATGCTCGCTCACGGTCCATCAGCAACAGCCTTGCCTTTACCTACACATGAACGTAAACTGTGAGTCGACAGACTCAGTAAGAAAAGCATAATAATATCATACATAAAACTGACTGCCGTGTCCAACACGATACTGAGTCCCGCTACTGCCATGTCCAACATGGTGCGAGCACTACTGCCATGTCCAACATGGTACTGAGTTTTGAACGTTCAGGGGACGGTACTATTGACAAGTATCCTCCTGATCGGTCGAACCGGTCATACTCCGGCTGCTGGTCATACTCCAGCCTGTACCGACGGGATAGGTCAATAGCACTGAACCACCAACCAAGTGTCAGCCTGATCAGTCGAACCGGTCATCCTCCGGCTGCTGGTCATACTCCAGCCTGTACCGACGTGACAGGGTTGGGTGGTTCGAAGCCTAAATACAAATCTAATGTAATCTAGCAGGCTTCCTACATGCACGCTAAACATGTATTCTACATATGCATACTGTTATACTAATCTTACCTGGATTCCGATTTCAGGTGTGTGCGCCAACCCGACCGGAACCGAAGCCGAACGGCGGACATCGGCTCCAAAACCATAAAAATCCCCACGCTATAAGTGACACGCTAAATCACTTCCGGGGACTAAAACTTGAAACTAAAAGTGTCCCTATCGATAAAAAGCATGGCAATACCCCTAAAAACTCAAAAACGAGGCAAACTAGGGTTCGAAAAATCCCCCAACCTACAGCGAGAGGTTGCCCAACCGGAATTCCGGTTCGGGAAATTCGAACCCCCATCCGAATTCCGGATGCTCAACCGAATTCCGGTTCCTCGCGAGCAGAACCATAAAATCTCATAACTTGACCAATTCGACCCCAATTGGTCCCAAACTTTCCGGACACTTCTAAATACCCTAAAGAACAAATCCAAGGCAACAAACCTACCCAGAAACCACAAATACAAAATTTGCCATTGGAGCTCAAGCTTTGAGTTCCAAACTCAAGCTTGAGCAAACCACCTAAACAAGCAATCAAACTAGCTTAAAACCCCTTAAACTAGCATAATATAACCTCTGCAAACTAACAGAAACATCCAGCAATAACACAGAAACATATCATAGCATTTCATCCAAAAAATCACATATTTTACATAAAAACAACAAAGCTTTGAACACCCTATCTAGCATGCTTCAAACCACTCAATTAACATCACATAAACATACTTTGAATCACACAATTTAACCATAAAAACACAGCAGCAAACTCAACTAGAAATCATGCATGCATCTCATTTTTTCCACATTTTTCACAAGAAATTTAAGGAGAAAGGAACTAGGAAACACATACCACAACAAGAGATCTCTAGAGTAGCAAATTAGGGCTTGAATCTCTACCAAAAATCCCAGCTTTGAACCCCAAGTCTCAGCCGAAATGCAAGAGGAAAAGAGAGAGAGTTTTCTATTTGATTTTTTCTAATTTCTTTAAAATTTGACTAAGTGATGGAATTTTGAGAAAAAGGAATTTATATCATATTACTCATTTAATTTCAGCCATGTATAATAAAAATAAACCTTTAATTACCATTTAATAAATCACATAAGACAAAACACAAATGGGGCAAAAAGACCATTTTGCCCCTCCACCATAAAATCACGAAAATCATACTAACGGGGTATTTTTGGGACATTCTAAATTCCCGGCCATTCCCGACATTCCCAATGTCTAAAACCCGTCCCCAAATACTAACATACTAAGTTGTGATTTCTACTGAGCCAAACGCCGCGTTCCAAAATACCGGACACCGGAAATGCGAAATATAAAAGCTACTGATAACATACCCATGCATATCTGAATTCCATAAATATCAATACTAAATTATTTAAATAGCTATAAATAATTTCATGATTAACATAAATAACTGCTAATTTCCAAATTAACTAAGCGGGCTTTACATTTACACTGTACAGGGATTAAATTACCGTCACACCCTACAATGTATTTTATCCTTAAAACACTTAACCATGTATAAATGATATTTCAGCTAAGTGAAATGAGATCTCAACCATTTATCTTCGTTTGGTTAAGCTCGAAGGAAATCATCCTTTACTTCTATTTGCCGAATAGAAGCTATAGATTCCATATTTATGTTAGCGCTCCCACTCAATTGCACTACCGTGTTCCCAAAATGTAAGTATCACCCTGACCCAAAAGTACGCTTAACTTAACAAATCAAAGAACACGAATAACACTCTTTAGATTGAACCTAACCATATCAGGATTAAGATCATTTGATCTAGGATCAACAGGTGATATTGAATTGAATAGATATTACGGTAAATTTTAATATATCTAATCAAAGTTCAATATCGGTCCCTTCCGATGTATACTCCATACATCCGATACTGGTAAACTTTGCCAATGTCCTGGAAAGGACATAACACTTTTCCAAGGTGTAAGAATACCTATCGCTGATTATACCATGTCAGTCTAAATCCAGTGTTCTGACAAATCAGGTAATAAACTTTTGAACATACAATAAAGATTATATTCCACTGTGCTGACAACACTATAATGTTTAACAAACTCATATGTTCTGGACTTAAAAAGAATTCATACATTATATACATATAATCATGAAATAAATCATGTGAACCATGCAACATAAAATGTTATTTCTGATCTTTATTAATAAGTAAATCTGATTATATGAAATGAGTTTTATATAGGGCATAAAACCCAACAAACTCCCACTTGCACTAATATAAAACAAAAAGTGCATTTCAAATAATCATTAACACCTTTATATACAAATCAAGTGTAATAGTAGTAAACTCCTCGTAATAGGATCTGACAGGTTGAATTAAACCCAACCTCTTCTCCACCATTACTCTTCCTTAATCACAAAATCCTTGATAATGTGAAATTCCTCTCTATATGTTTACTCTCTTGGGATACTGGATTCTATACTTTTGGGCAACTACTCTTTGGTTATTCAGGAAGTAACCCTAGTAGTTAAGGCAAGTTGGAACAGTGCCACAAAAGTATAGAACATTCCTTAGACTGAATAAGTATCTTTCCTGCAACTTTTAACATTAAGTCTCTTTCTGGTAGACCAAGAGATTTCAGATAAGTTTTTACACTTCTCCAAAATCACTACTCCACCCCCAGAGTAATCACCATCCTATCAGCAGACTTTCTAGCACAAAGGCAAGTCTTGAAATCTGATGTGGTGTAGTCTAAGAGTTTTAAACACACCCCTATCGACTAACATATAGTTCCTCTTCTTAATCTTAAAATTTACTTGATTGTCTTCCAATGTTCTTCTCCTGGATTAATCTGATACTTACTCATTATTCCCACTCAACAGCAGGTGTCTGGTCTAAGGCATACAAAAGCATATCTGAGACCTCTCACTGTTGATTTAAGAAATTCTTTCATGGCTTTATCTTCTCTGGAATAGTTGAGACTTTTCCTTAGATAAATAAAATCTATCTCCAAGAAGTTGTGAAGCTTCTATAGATTTCCATTGGAAAGAAAATGCATCAGCATCTCACTGCTTGCATTAGAGTAAGTAATTACCAGGTATACCACAAGCCATAGGTTTAGATAAACTCAAACCTACAATACTAGGAACAGGAAGTTTTGTTAAGTCCATTGAATAGACTTATGAACGAAAATTTCCTTTCATGTCCTTGTAACAGAAAACTTTAGGTTACTCCATGTGAATGGATCAAACCATAATTCTATTGGCTTTCTTCTTAGTTTCTTATCTTGACAATCCATTACTTGTTTAAACTCACAATGGATTTTAATTACTAGTATCTTCCATGTTATAAGAAGGTGAGTTCCTAGAAACTCTCCCACTACAACAAGGAACCGTGAACTATGTCTAAGAAAACTAAATGGTATAGACCTCTTCGGTTGTGATAAGACAACAGAGGCAGTGGGATCATCTTGTAACAAATAAGATGATTGAACACTTATGGAATCAAGAAAAAAAATATCTCCTTTATTTGCTAATTTATTTTCAGACTTAGTCATTTTCTTAGAAAAGTAGTAGTTGTTTAAACAAACACTTTCTTATCTAATGACTATGGGATGCTCCACCCCTAATCACTTAGAATAGCTAACAAACATGCAAACCAGGGTTAGCAGTTCTAGCTTTTCTTAAAATTTTGATTAGGTCATCTATGAATCTAGTAATGATTTACATTAAGTATACAACCATTACATCATTCTGAAATTATATTACCATAGAAGGATTTAGGCAACGACTAGTAACTAATCATCAATATGCAACTCGAATTTCTGGGGAGGTAAGTTTGGATATAATTCAAAATCAAATTCATGATCTTTGAACTGCATATCTACTAACTTTTTCTCCACCCCTATCAGTTCACAAGATCTTTAACCACTTACCTTCACCATTGCTAGAAATTCATGAAATTTTTCAAACATTTCAAATTTCTTTTGCGTAAGGTAAAATCTAGAGTTATCGTTTTAAGAATACAACGAAAACTCATATCCACCCCTGAATGTACATCCATCTGCGAATGAGATGAACTTAATTTCAGTGGATATAGGCATATTAACTCTTTGCAGAGAATGATCTTGTCAAAACCACTATGAACATGATACAAATGCCATAGATTTATAAAATGTGGTTGTATCTTTTCATGACTTACTTTAGTTACATCAAAGAGTTCTTAGAATAGTGCAAGTGGATTCTGGTCACAGAATACTAAACTCATACAATTTAAATCCATTGAAAGAAAATGGTCATGAAACACTTGTGAAAGTGTAACTATATAATTAGTAATTCTTTCTTGGACCACCACTACTAATCTAACTCTATGATTTGCCTATACAAGTAGGAGATATCTAAGATTGAGGATTTATATCATTTTGGGATAGAATTCTGGGAATATAATCATATGCGTCATCTAATTTCTTAAGAGAAAATAAGACTTTATATGATTTATAGACCATTCATCCAATGATATGTCATTAAGCTGATTCGAAATGAATAAGCTAAGAGGAATTAGGATAATTTTGTTTTAAATAAGAATCCAACGATGCTCCGATTAGCGAGAGTCAAAGTAATCTTATTTATACAATCTTCTTGCTTCATATTGTAAAACACTAGTCTAAGGTGTCATCAATTGATGAACAGTTAGATGTTGCATATAAAATATTTATCTTTCGAGATCTAACACTATTATGTTAGTCTAATGGTGAAAATAAATTAGGGATTTATCTCATTAGAAAAACAAATCAAGTTAAACCAACAATGAAGATTCGAAATTAAACTACAATTTAATAACAGAAAATAACATGGTTCAATACAAATTCATACACAATTCAGAAATTATGAAGCACATAGCAAGTAGGAATGACAAGTGAAAATACTAAAATATACAATCCTAAATAATTTCTAAGTTTTTCAACAAACTGATATCAGTGTCCCGTTTAGGAGAGAGTCAAAGCTATCATTCATTGAACAGAGTTGTCAGCTCATCTAAAATTTCAAACATTCTAGCAACCTTTTATTCGATCAAGATATGAATCCGCGTTGTCCCATTTAGGCGAGAGTCAAGGCTATTCTATCTTATGAGCTTCCACCATTGTTTCATATTCTTGCAAGTCTTATACAGTCGCCACCATTAGGGTGGTCATAAACTATATAAAAAACTTACAAGATTACATATCTTTTGAGATTAAACGGTGCTAACTTGCTAATGAACGTTCCTGCATTAGGGAAAATTACTCACTAAAACAATAGCTATATAAAACCAACAATGGAGATCGAATATCCTTATAATAATAAAGCTCATTATTTAATGAAGGGTTGTATTTTCTTCTAATATTTATTTTAATCAAATTATTTTAAATATATATTTATTTAATTAAAATTTCTAATTTAGAATAAAATATTCTAAATATAAATTTTAATGTAATATTTATAAATTATACTTAGATGGATATGAAAATAAGGTGAATTATTTCCATCTTAGTAATAATTTTCATAAATATTTAGAAAATTATTCAATTTCAGTTGTTTCAAAATTAATTTAAATTAATTTACAACTCAAATTTAATTTTCTATAAATATATATTGCATTTCGAAAATGCTTTAAAATAAAATAAAAAATAAATCCTGGAAAATTACTCTAATTTTATGTTGGCCCAAAATTAATAAAAATTAATTTTCAACAAAAAAGATAATTTTCCTATTTAATTAAATATCTAAGAAAAATTTCAAATATTTAAGTATCATGATTAAAAATCAACTTAAATATTAATTTTCTATTTAATTAAATACACTAGAAAAATACTTCAAGCAAAACAGATAATATCTATCTAGACTTTCATACACTAATTAATTCAATTTCTAATTATAATATATTTTACTTCATTTATTTTAATTAATCATTAAATGAAAAATCATTGATTTAAGTTGGTCCAAAATTAAATAAATAATTTTCCACTTTAATCTATTTTTCAAATAAAATTCAAAATTTATGCATCAAGGTGATGCAATTTCGAAATTTTGGGAAATGATTAATAAAATAAAATAAAATATATTTTAAAAATTATTCAAACGTAAGTTATTCTGAAATAAGATTCCAAACTTAGAATAATTTTCAACTTTAATTAAATAACATGAAAATAACAATATTAAAGTATCATGATGAAAATCAACTTAGATATTAAAATTTTCAATTTAATTAAATGTATTAAATTCAAGAAATAAATAATTAAGTATAAAGGAAACTTAATTATTAATTCTACTTTAATACTAGGAAAATATACTAAACTTAGATTGTACCAAAATTAATTAGGAAACAATTAATTTCACAATCTATGATATTTTCCTATTTAATATTATAAATAATAACTAGTACTAGAAATAACTATCTAGAATATATCATTAACTAAGTATTTTTCTAAAATTAACTTTAAAATATTACAATGAAAAATAAATTTCATATATTTTAAAAGTTAATTATATTGCTAATTCAATTTTAATTAGGTTAGACTAATATAATTAACCTAATACAATTATTTAAATAAGGCAAATAGGCCTTCACAATTGGGGTAGTTCATGTGAGGGGGAGCTGGGTTCAGTATGTCGTACCCACTTCTATGGCCCCCAACTCTCACACAAGGCCCAAAAGAGAGGAATTTAACCTTTAAATAAATAATTGTTATTCATTTAATAAGCCCAAATCTAATTGGACTTAAATAAATTTCCTTATGTCAAAATTTATTTTAGCAACCTAGTCCATTTACTTAGTAAAAACTTAAATGGGCTTTCTATATGCATCTAAGCCCAAAAGCAAACATATAGGCTCACACAGGTCAAATGATTTGGATGGGCCCTATCATGTTACTAGGTTTACACAGATGAAAGAGGTACAAAATTTACCTGTTACAAATTATTTATAAGATCTATCGTCAATTGGACTATGATTAAAATCAGATCACAAGATCTGTCAACAAGTTAATCATAGCAATTTAGATCAGATAAATAATAGGTTTGTTAAAAAGTTTGGAATAAACAATATAAATAAACAAACATTGTCCATGTAACAGATGTGAAAATAAGATATTAATATAATTAAATTATTATTCTTAAACTAACCAAATAAAGGAAACTAATTTTAAAGTATCTAGGTTTATTTGAATCACATTAAATTAAATATCTAATAAGATCAATGATTTGAAAGAAAAGAATCTTCAATATCACTTTCAGATCTTATAATTTAATAAAATAAACTAATTTTAAAATAGATTTGGTTAGATAATTATTATTTTAGGAATAAAATAATAAATGAATAATAATTACCATAATTATATGTCAAAATATCTCAAATTAAGCAATATTCAAATCTCTACAAAAATATCTATGTTATTTAAATATTTAAGATATGATTTATAAATTTCTAATAAGGAAAAAAAATGATATATATAGAAAAATATCATTTTTAAACTTATCATTTACAAATAATTAAATATTTAACAAAATAACAAATTTTTGAATTTGAAAAACATTATGGTAAGTATATCTATAAAAATATCTATGTTAATTTCAAATTTATTAATTATTTAATTTGTCATATAAGATAATTTTAATATAATATTTTAAATAAAAAGACAAAGTTATCTTTTAATTTAAAATATCTTAAATATCAAAATATCTAATCTTATAATTAAATAACAAATAAATATTAAAGAAGTTAACAAAATTTTAAATCTGACCATAATAGGAAATATTTAAAATTGGAAACATTCCAAAATAGAAATATTTAAAATTGGAAAAATTCCAAATTGAAAATATTTAAAATTGGAAACATTTCAATTTAGAAATATTTAAAAAAGGAAAAATGAATTTTGGGAAACAATCCCATGAAAAAATTGGATTTTTGGGGAAAAACCTCAAAATTTTGCAATTTGTGGGCAACTGCCAGGATAGGCTGCATGCAGCAACCATGATTTCTAATCTTCCAAAATTCATATCTTTTTCAATTTTTATCGGAATCAAGTTCCGTAAAAAAAAATTGCTTAATTTTTCACAAGGAATCCAAATAAAATATTTTCAAAAATTGAAAAAAAAAATATTTTTCATGGAAACCGAAACTGTACAACATCAACATTCATCAACTAACACATAAACCAACATGAAACCATCCAAATCAACACAAAAACTTGCAATCATCGTTTTAATTCATATCACATGAAAGTAAATCATTACCATGGCTCTGGTACCAGTTGTTGGAAATTATTTTACCAGGATCTAGATTTACTAACAAATATGTTGGATTAACAACCTAATATGAATTCTAAAACAATGAAAATAAACACATATAAAGTTAGAAAACCTTACAGTGGGTGCAGCGGAATAATATGACTCCTTCCGTTCAGATCTCTAGCCCTTGACTCCTTTTTGTAGTAGAGCATCACCAAGATCTGAACCTGGATCTTCTTTTCTCCTTCTTTGATGCAGAAATTCCATAGCCTTACATACTATGATTGAGGTACCACTTGATGTGTGTGGGCACTACTCATCTCACAAGGATTTCAAAATTTTCTCTCTATTTCTCTCTTGAATTTCGTGGCTTATGATCCATACAAGAGAAGAGAACAAGGTTGCTTTGTATAGGGAAAAGGGAGAGCACAACTTTCCAAATAAAACAGTTTCCTTAATTACTGTGTAATCAATTAACTGCCTTATTTAGTGTGATCCACCACTTTCCTATTTTTCCTAGGCTTTGATTAGCAATTACATGGCAATTAAAATTGAAAATAATAATTGGGAAACAAGCAAAGGGAGTGGCCGACCATAGAGGGAAATGGGCCTCACTTGGATTTTGCAGTTTCCTCAATTTTATTTTTATTTCTCCAAAAATGCCATTTTTCCAATTCTAATCATTTAAATGCCAAAACTAATTTATTTAATAACTAAAATAGATTATTAAATAATATTGTCATTTACAATAAATATTAATTAGACATGCAAAGTCTCTTAATTAATAATTAAACCTAGAAACCCTTATCTTTACAATTTCATCATTAAACTGTGAGAATTCATAAAGTAGACATAGTCTAACTTTTAGAATTATAATTGATTAATTAAAATCAATTAACTGAGTCTTACAAGCAGTATGGTCTCAACTAGTATGGGGACCATGGGTCTATATAACCGAGCTTCCAATAAGTCGAACCGAATTTACCAAGTAAATTCCCTAACTTATTAATTCCTCATTGAATCCACACTTAAAACTTGGAATTGCACTCTCAGTCATATAGAACGCTCTATATGTTCCATGATATAGACACGTCATTAGTTATCCATTGTTATAACCCTAATGTGATCAATGATCCTCTATATAGATGATTTACACTGTACAGGGATTAAATTACCGTCACACCCTACAATGTATTTTATCCTTAAAACACTTAACCCTATATAAATGATATTTCAGCTAAGTGAAATGAGATCTCCACCATTTATCTTCGTTTGGTTAAGCTCGAAGGAAATCATCCTTTACTTCTATTTGCCAAATAGAAGCTATAGATTACATATTTATGTTAGCGCTCCCACTCAATTGCACTACCGTTGTAACACCCTAACTAGCATAGGCGTATTACGTGATTTTTAAACATGTTGTGCAGCTCGTTGCTAATCAACGAGGTTTATGGAAAACGTGATTAATTAAAAATTTTTCTTTTTAATTAAACTTATAAAATATTTATACAAAAGACTCGGGATCCCGATTATAAAATCATTTACAAAAGTTTACAGTCTATATAAAATACTTGTCGCCTACCGACTAATTACAAAATCCCGCCCCGACATGTACAATCTTCATAGGCTCGTTTACGGTCCATCAGCTCTAGCCTTGTCTTTACCTACACATAAACATAGCACTGTGAGTCGACAGACTCAATAAGAAAAGCATAATAATACTCATACATAAATCCCGGTCATGATCAGACGCCCATACCCTTGTTCATAACCCTAACTGTCGTGTCCAACACGATACTGAGTCCCCCTAACTGCCGTGTCCAACACGGTACTGAGTTCTGAACGTTCATAGGGACGGTACTATTGACAAGTAACAGCCTGATCGGTCGAAGCGGTCATACTCTGGCTGCCGGTCATACTCCTGCCTGTACCGACGTGTTACAGTATCAGCCTGATCGGTCGAACCGGTCATACTCCAGCTGCTGGTCATACTCCAGCCTGTACCGACGTGATACGTCAATTAGTACGGAACCACCAACCTAAGTATCAGCCTAATCGGTCGAACCGGTCATACTCCGGCTGCTGGTCATACTCCAGCCTGTACCGACGTGACACAGTTGGATGGTTCGAAGCCAACATACATATCTAATGTAATCTAACAGGCTTCCTACATGCACGCTAAACATGTAATCTACATATGCATACTGTTATACTAATCTTACCTGGATTCTGAATTCAGGTGTGCCGGTCAACCTGACTGGAACTATCTGCGCGGCGGATTACAGGCTCCTAAACCATAAAAATCACAACACTATAAGTGATACGCTAAATCACTTCCCGGGGACTTAAACTAGGAACTAAAAGTTACCCTATCGATAAAAATCATGGCAATACCCCCAAAAAACATAAAAACGAGGAAAATTAGGGTTTCAGAAATTTCCCCAACCGGTAGACCGGTTGCCCAACCGGAATTCCGGTTCTGGGAATTGTCGAAACCCATCCGGAATTCCGGATGCACAACCGGAATTCCGGTTCCTCGCAGGCAAAATTTCAAAAATTCATATTTCAACCAAATCACACCCAAACAACCTCAAACCTTCCAGACCTGTTCTATAGGACCTAAATAACATATCTAAAGCAATAACACAACCCAGAATGCACAGAATTGAAAAACACCATGTGAGCTCCAAGCTTTGAGTTTCAAACTCAAACTTGGCTAAAGCTCTCCAACAAGCATCAAACCATGATTCAAACTCATAATCAAGCATATAGAGACAGCAGAAACTTAAACCTAACTCATGCAACAACTACAACAACAATTCACACAAATTCTCTTTGAAAACTCAAGCTTTTTAACAAGAAATCTATCCAACTAGAGCAAGAGTAACTAGCATGAAATTCAACCTAATTAAACATACTTAAATCAACATTTTAAACATGAAAACAACAACAACAATTAACAGCAGCAACAACATTAAATTCATCCATGCATAACTCATATTTTTCATCATTTTTTTCAAGAAAACAAAGGAAGAAAAGCTAGACAATAAATACCTCTTCAATGATCACACTAACTTAGTGAAAAATCACTAAAATCCCAAGAGAAAATTCCCTTTTTCTTGCTGCTCAAAGGGCCGAAAAGAGAGAGGAAAAGAGAGAGAGTTTTCCTTTGAAAATTTTCTATTTTTTCTAAGTTTGAATAAAATGAGAGAAATGCCACCTAACCCCCTTATTTCAGCCAACAATTAAAATCAAATAATATTTATTTTTCAATTATTAAGTCACAACAAGACAAACTAACAATGGGGCAAAATGACCATTTTGCCCCTTCACACTAAAATCACATAAATAACACTAAAGGGGTATTTTTGGGAAATTCTAAATTCCCGGCCATTCCCGACATTCCCAATGTCTAATAAACCGTCCAAAACTACTAACATACTAAGTTGTGATTTTACTGAGCCAAACACCGAGTTCCAAAATACTGACACCGGAAATGCAAAATTATGAAAACTACTACATGACATAAAAAAATGCATTCTCTGAATTCAATAATAACAGTATAATAATTATTTAAATAGCTATAAATAATTTCATAATTAAACGTGATTAACTGCTAATTTCCAAATTAAACTGAGCAATCTTTACAACCGTGTTCCCAAAATGTAAGTATCACCCTGACCCAAAAGTAGGCTTAACTTAACAAATCAAAGAACACGAATAACACTCTTGAGATTGAACCTAACCATATCAGGATTAAGATCATTTGATTTAGGATCAACAGGTGATATTGAATTGAATAGATATTACGGTAAATTTTAATATATCTAATCAAAGTTCAATATCGGTCCCTTCCGATGTATACTCCATACATCCGATACTGGTAAACTTTGCCAATGTCCTGGAAAGGACATAACACTTTTCCAAGGTGTAAGAATACCTATCGCTGATTATACCATGTCAGTCTAAATCCAGTGTTCTGACAAATCAGGGAATAAACTTTTGAACATATAATAAAGATTATATTCCACTGTGCTGACAACACTATAATCTTTAACAAACTCATATGTTCTGGACTTAAAAAGAATTCATACATTATATACATATAATCCTGAAATAAATCATGTGAACCATGCAACATAAAATGTTGTTTCTGATCTTTATTAATAAGTAAATCTGATTATATGAAATGAGTTTTATTTAGGGCATAAAACCCAACAGGGGTCACCTCACCGCCCTTGGATTTCTTGGCCGGGGGAGATGCGCTTGAGCTTCCTCCAACTCTCTTCTTCAGAGCCTTGACCATCTTCTGAGACATGTTTGCACGGAACAAAAGCAACATGGTTAGAGAAAAAAGACATTAGAAGCATAAAGCATAATAGTCAAGAAGTTTAAGAACAAGACATAGTAGCCTGCAAGATGATTATCCGAGCAAGACTCGAAAGTCCATCGTCGCCTGACAAGTCTCTTATCTTCGCCATATCAGTTTTCCCTTTTCCTAGCACGGGAGAAGATGGTCGAGCAGGTGAACTAGGCTCCCTAATTTGAATGGCATGTTCAATGAGCCTGGGCTAGGCCGGGGGTTTCTTCCTCCTTTTGAGCGGAGTCACCTGGTCTTCCTCAGCCTCATCTTCAGGATTCAAGGGCTCTTGAGCATACTGTTTTGCCCTTGCACCTCAATTCCACTTAGCCTCACGCTTAAGTTGGATGAGTTCATTCTCCTTATGAGCTCCCTTAGCCCGTCCAACACCAGATTTCCTCTTTCTCCCCCTCACTGGCTTAGGAATGAAATCCTTCGGATAGAGCTCGTACTTCACAAAGTTGTCCTCGGAGGTCAACTGAATGATTGTAACACCCTAACTAATTTAGGCGTATTACGTGATTTTTAAACGTACTGTGCAGCTCGTTGCTAATCAACGAGGTTTATGGAAAAACGTGATTAATTAAAATTTTGCTTTTTCATTAAACTTATAAACCATTTTACCAAAAAGTCTCGGGATCCCGATTTATAAAAATATTTACAAACGTTTTTACTATTCAACTTTTACATCAAAATAAGGTCATCTAACGACCGTTACAAAAATCTCAGCCACCGTCGTCCCGAGGATCGTACGCTCCAGGCCTAACCGCCCCGACATGTACAATCCCATAAGCTCGCTCACGGTCCATCAGCAACTGCCTTGCCTTTACCTACACATGAACGTAAACTGTGAGTCGACAGACTCAGTAAGAAAAGCATACTAATATCATACATAAAAACTGACTGCCGTGTCCAACACGATACTGAGTCCCGCTACTGCCATGTCCAACATGGTACTGAGCACTACTGCCATGTCCAACATGGTACTGAGTTTTGAACGTTCAGGGGACGGTACTATTGACAAGTATCCTCCTGATCGGTCGAACCGGTCATACTCCGCCGTCGGTCATACTCCACTCGTACCGACGGGATAAGTCAATAGCACCGAACCACCAACCGGTGTCGGCTGATCGGTCGAACCGGTCATCCTCCGCCGCCGGTCATACTCCACTCGTACCGACGTGACAGGGTTGGGTAGTTCGAAGCCTAAATACATGTCTAATGTAAACTAACAGGCTTCCTACATGCACGCTAAACATGTAATCTACATATGCATACTGTTATACTAATCTTACCTGGATTCCGATTTCAGGTGTGCCAACCCGACCGGAACCGAAGCCGAACGGCGGACATCGGCTCCTAAACCATAAAAATCACAACACTATAAGTGACACGCTAAATCACTTCCCGGGGACTAAAACTCGAAAGTAAAAGTTTCCCTATCGATAAAAAGCATGGCAATACCCCTAAAAACCCAAAAACGAGGAAAACTAGGGTTCTGAAAAATCCCCAACCGGAAGACCGGTTGCCCAACCGAATTCGGTTTCGGGAAAATCTGAACCCCCATCCGGAATTCCGGATGCTCAACCGGAATTCCGGTTCCTCGCAGGCAGCAACCAAAAATTCACATATCTTGACCAATTCGAACACAATTGATCCCAAACTTTCCAGACCTGCTCTATATGCCCCAAATAACAATTCTAGAGCATCAAACCTACCCAGAAAACACATATGCAAAATTCACCATTGGAGCTCAAGCTTTGAGTTCCAAACTCAAGCTTGAGCAAAACCACCTAACATGCATCCTAACCTATTTAATTCTACTCAAGTAAGCATATAATCATCTCTGAAAACATACAAGAACACCCAGCAATTCACAGAAACATAATCACACTATTTTACTCCAAAAACCACATTTTTGCATATAAAACTCAAACTTTAAACAATCAATCCAACATGCTTTCAACACAGCTCAATCAACAACAATAATCATGCTTTAATCTTCACAAATCAACAATAAAAACACAGCAGCAACATCTCCCAAACTCACATGCATTTTCTTCCATTTTCACTTAAAATTCAAGAAAATATAGAAGGACAAATTCAAGGATCTTACCTACACTTGAATTACACTTAGAGGAGAAGAAAAATCACAAGAAATTGAGGAGAAAATCCCTGCCCTAGCAGCCAACACCAAGCCGAAAAGAGGGAGGAAGAGAGAGCTTTGAGTGTTTTGTAATTTCTTTTAAAATTTGACTAAGTGTTGAATTTTTAAGAAAAGAATATTATAAATCACATTTCTCATTTATTTCAGCCATGTATAATAAAAATAAACATTTAATTTTCCAACTCATAAAGCCACAAAAGTCAAAACACTAATGGGGCAAAAAGACCATTTTGCCCCTCCACCATAACATCATGAAAATCATACTAAAGGGGTATTTTTGGGACATTCTAAATTCCCGGCCATTCCCGACATTCCCAATGTCTAAAACCCGTCCCCAAAATACTAACATACTAAGTTGTGATTTCTACTGAGCCAAACGCCGCGTTCCAAAATACCGGACACCGGAAATGCGAAATATAAAAGCTACTGATAACATACTCATGCATATCTGAATTCCATAAATATCCATAATAAATTATTTAAATGGCTATAAATAATTTCATGATTAAACATAAATAACTGCTAATTTCCAAATTAACTAAGCGGGCTTTACAACTATCCCCCCCTTAAAAGGATTTCGTCCCCGAAATCTAACCTGAATAACTCTGGATATTGAGCTCGCATATCTGATTCTAGCTCCCAGGTGGCTTCTTCCACCTTACTGTTTCTCCAGAGAACCTTGACCAACGCTATGGTCTTATTCCGAAGGACTTTATCCTTCCTATCCAGGATCTGCACTGGCTGTTCCTCATAAGACATATCTGACTGAAGCTGAAGGCTCTCATAACTGAGTATATGAGAGGGGTCTGAAGCGTATTTTCTCAACATTGAGACATGAAATACGTTGTGCACTGCTGATAAAGCTGGAGGCAATGCTAACCGATATGCCACTTGACCTATCTTCTCGAGAATCTCGAAAGGTCCTGTAAATCTAGGGCATAACTTGCCTCTTTTCCCGAAACGTTTAATCCCCTTCATCGGAGATACTCGCAAAAACACATGGTCCCCTACTCGGAACTCAACATCCCTACGTTTCAGATCTGCGTAACTCTTCTGTCTGCTCTGGGAGGCAAGCATTCTAGCTTTAATCTTCTCTATTGCCTCATTGGTCCGTTGAACTGACTCTGGACCTAGGTATTTTCTCTCCCCTGTCTCATCCCAGTGGATAGGGGATCTGCATTTTCTACCGTACAACAGTTCGTAGGGTGCCATCCCTATCGTACTCTGGTAACTGTTGTTGTAAGAGAACTCTATCAACGGTAGATATTTACTCCATGAACCCTCAAAGTCCATAACACAGGCTCTCAGCATATCCTCCAATATCTGAATTGTCCTTTCGGACTGACCATCTGTCTGAGGATGAAATGCTGTACTGAATTTTAGCTTCGTACCCATTGCCCGTTGCAAACTCTGCCAAAATTTGGAGGTGAATTTCGGATCCCTGTCCGAAACTATAGATTTCGGTACCCCGTGAAGTCTCACTATCTCCCTGACATATAACTCTGCCAACTGATCCACTGAAAATGTCGTTCTAACCGGCAGAAAATGAGCAGATTTCGTAAATCGATCCACCACTACCCAGATGGAGTCATACATACCCGTGGTCCTAGGTAACCCGACCACAAAATCCATCGTAATATCCTCCCATTTCCATTCTGGTAGGGTTAGAGGCCGCAACAACCCCGTCGGTCTCTGATGTTCAGCCTTGATCTGCTGACACGTGAGGCATCTCGAAACGAATTCTACCAAATTCTTCTTCATACCGCTCCACCAGAAGTACGGTTTCAAATCTTGGTACATCTTGGTGGTGCCGGGATGTAGAGAATATGGAGTAGAATGAGCCTCCTCAAAGATCTCGTTCCTCAAGTCCACACTGTTCGGGACACAAACCCTGGCTTTATACAAAAGCACTCCACTAGCTGACACTGAAAAGTCCTTGGCTTGACCAGCCAATACCTCATCTCGGATCTTCACTAACTCCGGATCTGACGTCTGAGCAACCTTTATTCTTTCTAACAGATCAGATTGTAGCGTTAAGTTGTGAAGCTGACCTACCACAAACTCAATGCTGGATCTAATCATATCCTCTGCTAGCTGAGGTGAGATCTGAACCATGCTAGCCACTTGCCCGGGACCCTTTCTGCTCAGGGCATCGGCCACTACATTGGCTTTCCCGGGATGGTAAAGGATCTCACAATCATAGTCCTTCACTAATTCCAACCAACGCCTTTGTCTCATGTTCAAATCTTTCTGAGTAAAGAAATACTTGAGACTTTTATGGTCGGTATAGATCTCGCACTTCTCCCCATACAAGTAATGCCGCCAAATCTTCAGTGCAAAAACCACTGCGGCCAATTCTAAATCATGAGTCGGGTATCGCTGTTCATAATCCTTTAACTGACGGGAGGCATAAGCGATAACCCGATCGGCTTGCATCAATACGCACCCCAAACCCTGTTTGGATGCGTCACAATAGACCACGAACTTCTCCTCATCCGAAGGCAAAGCTAGTACCGGTGCAGTAATCAATCTCTGTTTCAGTTCCTGAAAACTAGCTTCGCATTTATCTGTCCAGATAAATCGCTGATTCTTCTTTGTAAGCTCGGTTAGGGGCATTGAAATTTTGGAGAACCCCTCCACGAACCTACGGCAGTACCCAGCTAATCCCAAGAAGCTTCTGATCTCTGTCACTGTCTTCGGTCTCGGCCAATCCCTGACGGATTCGATCTTCCCGGGATCCACCTTGATCCCATCTTTACCCACAATGTGTCCTAGGAAGGACACCTGAGACAACCAGAACTCACATTTCTTGAACTTGGCGTAGAGTCTATGTTCTCGAAGTTGTTGCAGTACCATCTGAAGATGTAACTCATGCTCCTCTTCTGACTGAGAGTACACGAGGATGTCGTCGATAAACACAATCACACAGATATCGAGGAAATCCTTGAATACTCTGTTCATCGTGTCCATGAATGCCGCGGGAGCGTTGGTTAGTCCGAATGACATAACCAGAACTCGTAGTGTCCATACCTAGTGCGGAAAGCCGTCTTTGGAATGTCCTCCTCTCGGATCCTCAACTGATGATAACCCGAACGGAGATCAATCTTAGAAAAGACCGTCTTCCCCTGAAGCTGATCGAACAAGTCATCGATCCTAGGTAATGGATATTTATTCTTCACCGTCAGCTTGTTCAACTCCCTGTAGTCGATGCACATCCTCATAGATCCATCCTTCTTCTTCACGAACAAAACCGGGGCTCCCCAAGGTGACACACTGGGCCGAATGAACCCTATGTCAAGCAACCCTTGGAGCTGAATCTTCAATTCCTTAAGTTCAGCTGGAGCCATCCTATACGGGGCTTTAGAAACCGGATCCACCCCTGGTGCCAAGTCAATCACAAAGTCAATCTCCCGATGAGGTGGTAACCCTGGAAGTTCTTCGGGAAAAACGTCCAAAAACTCCCGAACCACACTGATGTCCTCTGGCCGAATGGTGTCTGGCCGAGTGGTGTCCACCACCACGGCCAGAAACCCTAAGCACCCACCGTGCAATAATTCTCTCGCTGACATAGCCGAGATCACCGGGATCCGAGATCCCTGAACCGAACCCACAAATACGAACGGTTCTTCACTTTCCGGTTGGAAGACCACCATCTTCCTCTTGCAATCAATGCTCGCCGAATATTTAGATAGGAAATCCATTCCTAAAATAATATCAAATTCGACTAAGCTCATCTCTATCAGATCAGCGCTTAACTCCCTACCATCTATCCTGATCGGCATAGACCTAATCCACCTATTGGAGATAACCAATTCTCCGCCAGGTAACAGGGTTCCAAACCCTGACTCATATCTATCAAAGGGTCTACCCAACTTACTAAAGATTCTGGCCGCCACATAAGAACGTGTAGCCCCAGAATCAAACAGCACTGAATAAAGCGAGTCGTTAATAAGAATCTGACCTGTAACAACTGATGGGCTGGCATCTGCATCAGCCTGCGTGATCGCGAATACCCTGGCTGGAGTGGGTATCGCTGGAGCTCTCGGTGCTTCTGGCCGGAGCTGGGGACATTCCCTCTTGAAGTGCCCGGGCATGCCACAATGAAAGCATCCCTGCCCCTTGCACTCTCCCCGATGGTGCCTCTTGCAGCTAGGGCACTCTGGATAGGAGAAGCGAGTCTCGTTACCACCAGGACGACTCCCTCTGTTCTGGTTCCCCCGGAACCTCTTGTTCTGACTCGAGCCGCCGGAAGCAGTGGGTGCCCTCTTCCTCTGATCAATGGCCGAACCACTACTCCCCCTGCTAAATCCTGATGCAGGAGGGGTAGGAGCTCCGCCACCAACCGGAGTACTGGCTGAATCTGACATACACCCCACTGCGCCCTCAGCTCGCAGTGCCTTCTCCACCATCTGAGCATAGGTGGTGCTGTCGTCTGTGGTAATCATCAGGTCATGCCTGATCTTGGGATTCAACCCGTCCAGATACTTCTCCTTTCTGCTGAAGTCGGTTGGCACAATTCCCGAGGCTAACCTCGCCAACCGGTCAAACTGAGTAGTATACTCAGTGACACTCATGTTCTCCCGCTGGGTCAGGTGAACGAACTCTTTCCTCTTGGCGCTTCTAACCGCCTCATTGTAGTACTTCGCGTTGAAGAGTTCTTGGAACCTCTCCCAAGTCATGGTGGTGACGTCATGGATCTGAGACACCATGTCCCACCATACCAGGGCGTCCTCCTGGAACTGAAATGTGGCGCACACCACTCTGTCGTTGCCGGTGACACCCATAAAGTTCAGAATTCTGGTGATCACCGTAAGCCACTGCTCGGCTTTCGACACATCTGGACCTCCCAGGAATACCGGAGGTGCTTGCTTCCGGAACCGCTCATATAAAGGTTCCAATCTGTGGGCCGCCACTACCATCTCGGCCTGGGCAGCAGGGGCAGGTGCCGCTGGAACTACTGGCACTTGAACTGCAGGAGCACCCTGCTGTCTCAACCTCTGAATCTCGAGGTCTTGCTCTTCGATCCTGGCTTGCATCTCCGCAAACCGTAACTCCCAGTTCGGGGCTCCCTGATCGGCCGGGGAGCTCGGGCAGCTTGTGGCGGGTTCTCATCACCCCGACCACGAGCCCTGCCTCGGGGACCTCTACCTCGGCCCCGAGCAGGTGGGGGAAACCGAGCTCCCTCTCCCTGATTCGACCCCACGGAGTTGCCTCGACTCCTGGTAGTCCGCCTGGCGTCCATCTAGTTAGAACCGCCTGCGAAACCAAGAGTTGGCATATCAGGTCGTATTCAAGGCGAGCTTACTAATGCCGCTTAATTTGGAAATTAGAAATGAAACATGCGCCTATTCTACTATCAGGCTACTAACATGCTTCCTAACAGGCTTTTCTTTTTCATAACTGAATAAAATAAACTACTAAAGCAATAAAGGCTTACTGAACCGTGAACCGAGCTAACTGCTGATGATGATTGTACATGTCGTGACGATCTTCGGAAGACAACCTGGCGGCTCTGATACCAAGTTGTAACACCCTAACTAATTTAGGCGTATTACGTGATTTTTAAACGTACTGTGCAGCTCGTTGCTAATCAACGAGGTTTATGGAAAAACGTGATTAATTAAAATTTTGCTTTTTCATTAAACTTATAAACCATTTTACCAAAAAGTCTCGGGATCCCGATTTATAAAAATATTTACAAACGTTTTTACTATTCAACTTTTACATCAAAATAAGGTCATCTAACGACCGTTACAAAAATCTCGGCCTGGCCGTCCCGAGGATCGTACGCTCCAGGCCTAACCGCCCCGACATGTACAATCCCATAAGCTCGCTCACGGTCCATCAGCAACTGCCTTGCCTTTACCTACACATGAACGTAAACTGTGAGTCGACAGACTCAGTAAGAAAAGCATACTAATATCATACATAAAAACTGACTGCCGTGTCCAACACGATACTGAGTCCCGCTACTGCCATGTCCAACATGGTACTGAGCACTACTGCCATGTCCAACATGGTACTGAGTTTTGAACGTTCAGGGGACGGTACTATTGACAAGTATCCTCCTGATCGGTCGAACCGGTCATACTCCGCCGCTGGTCATACTCCAGCCTGTACCGACGGGATAAGTCAATAGCACTGAACCACCAACCAGTGTCAGCCTGATCGGTCGAACCGGTCATACTCCGGCTGCTGGTCATACTCCAGCCTGTACCGACGTGACAGGGTTGGGTAGTTCGAAGCCTAAATACATGTCTAATGTAAACTAACAGGCTTCCTACATGCACGCTAAACATGTAATCTACATATGCATACTGTTATACTAATCTTACCTGGATTCCGATTTCAGGTGTGCCGGTCAACCTGACTGGAACTGAAGCTGAACGGCGGATTACTGGCTCCTAAACCATAAAAATCACAACACTATAAGTGACACGCTAAATCACTTCCCGGGGACTAAAACTCGAAAGTAAAAGTTTCCCTATCGATAAAAAGCATGGCAATACCCCTAAAAACCCAAAAACGAGGAAAACTAGGGTTCTGAAAAATCCCCAACCGGAAGACCGGTTGCCCAACCGAATTCCGTTCGGAAAATACGAACCCCCATCCGAATTCCGGATGCTCAACCGGAATTCCGGTTCCTCGCGAAAGAACCAAAAATTCACATATCTTGACCAATTCGAACCCAATTGATCCCAAACTTTCCAGACCTGCTCTATATGCCCCAAATAACAATTCTAGAGCATCAAACCTACCCAGAAAACACATATGCAAAATTCACCATTGGAGCTCAAGCTTTGAGTTCCAAACTCAAGCTTGAGCAAAACCACCTAACATGCATCCTAACCTATTTAATTCTACTCAAGTAAGCATATAATCATCTCTGAAAACATACAAGAACACCCAGCAATTCACAGAAACATAATCACACTATTTTACTCCAAAAACCACATTTTTGCATATAAAACTCAAACTTTAAACAATCAATCCAACATGCTTTCAACACAGCTCAATCAACAACAATAATCATGCTTTAATCTTCACAAATCAACAATAAAAACACAGCAGCAACATCTCCCAAACTCACATGCATTTTCTTCCATTTTCACTTAAAATTCAAGAAAATATAGAAGGACAAATTCAAGGATCTTACCTACACTTGAATTACACTTAGAGGAGAAGAAAAATCACAAGAAATTGAGGAGAAAATCCCTGCCCTAGCAGCCAACACCAAGCCGAAAAGAGGGAGGAAGAGAGAGCTTTGAGTGTTTTGTAATTTCTTTTAAAATTTGACTAAGTGTTGAATTTTTAAGAAAAGAATATTATAAATCACATTTCTCATTTATTTCAGCCATGTATAATAAAAATAAACATTTAATTTTCCAACTCATAAAGCCACAAAAGACAAAACACTAATGGGGCAAAAAGACCATTTTGCCCCTCCACCATAACATCATGAAAATCATACTAAAGGGGTATTTTTGGGACATTCTAAATTCCCGGCCATTCCCGACATTCCCAATGTCTAAAACCCGTCCCCAAAATACTAACATACTAAGTTGTGATTTCTACTGAGCCAAACGCCGCGTTCCAAAATACCGGACACCGGAAATGCGAAATATAAAAGCTACTGATAACATACTCATGCATATCTGAATTCCATAAATATCCATAATAAATTATTTAAATGGCTATAAATAATTTCATGATTAAACATAAATAACTGCTAATTTCCAAATTAACTAAGCGGGCTTTACAATGATATTCTGGTCATCCCCCGGCAGCTGAGCAAGCCATTGAGCTCTATCTCTAAGATCAAGAGTGAAGGGAGGGCGGTGATATGTGGGGATCTGTTGGAACCGAGTATGGGTGGTGCCCATGCCATCCACCATGAAGTACTCATCAAAAAAACGCCCAATTTTGCTAATGGACTTATCCCCGGTGCCCGTCAACCACTTGAAGTCCAGTTGAGAGAAATAGAAGTACCCCGACCTGCCTTGCTTAGGGGTGGACTTCAAATCAAAAAACCAGCTAATCTCGTGGGGAGAAGGCATATCCCACTTCTGGGAGGCATAGAGGACAAAGAGGGCGGACAGATATTTAATGCCCTTGGGAGTAAATTGGGTCGGACAGAGGCAGAAGAAGTCTGCCACATTCCTAAAATACGGGTGCAAAGGCAACAATGCCCCTTGCTGGGCATGAGCACTCGACCAAGCGCACATTCCCCTTTAAGGGTATGTGGCTCGGTTATTGTGGGCGGGAATGTAACAGTCCAATTCACTGAGGTAGCCATCTTGGTCGAGATCCCGCAGGCGCGTCTCAGTAACCTTGGACAGAGGGTTCACCCACCTGGCACCCAAGGTACCTTGCCTTCTATGAGGAACTGCAACAGTAAGTTCACTACTAGAAAAACGGGTTTTAGTGACACACATTGAGTAACTCTAAAACTGTTTAGTGACACTTCAACGCGCGTCACTAATGAGGGTGACTAGAAAGACTATTTTTAGTGACACTTCACACGTGTCACTAAACCCTTATACATTCACTTTATGCGCGTCACTATAGGCATATAGAGTCAAGTTTTGTCAGACTAAAAAAGTAACAGCCACACACATGAAGTGTCACCATATCTTTTTTTTTATTATTAATATTTTTATTTATTCAAATTTTATATATGGTAAATAATATTTAATTGTTTCCACTATTTTTTATAATATTTATTTTAGCTATATTTAATTTTTTAGGATACAATATTCAATAATATATTATTCAGTATTCATTATTAAATAAATATATAAATGTTATAAAAATATAATAAAGAAAAATTAATCAAAATAAATATACAACTACAATACTAAGCATATTTCTTTTTATAATCTAATACTGCATAATATTACCATACATAGATAATATATCAAAAAAATCTTAACTCATAAGAGAAATCAATATTATACACACAAAATAATTTTACAGCAAGCAAAAAAAAATCCTACAAATGATATATTTGAACCTAAAATTTTACAAAACAAAAAAAATTTCCACAATCAATTTCTGTCGACCACGAACAGCGACGAACCCTTCACCATCCAGACCTTCACTGGCTCGCCGGCGAAAGGGGATTCCAAAGTCGAGATCCACGGTAAGAATGCCAAACACTGAGAATCATGACGAGAACACCAAGCCATCCACCTACAAAGTAATGATCGAGAGAGAAAAGCAAAAAAAAAAAAACAAAGGTGAGCAAAAGTTGAGACTACCGGTGTGTTGGGGATCTCGGATTCAGGGATTTTGGGGGTTGTGGATCATGGATCTATGTTCACCGGAGGCATGGGGTGCTTTCCTCGACAGTCTCTTGTCCAAAAAGGGAGAAGGGAGAGAGAGATATATGAGACCACCTGTGCATTTTGGGAGGCGTAGATCACGAATCTGAGGTCCATTTTGACCATCCTTCGTCAGAGATTGGTCGTTCGACCTTAGAAAGCTTCTCAATGAGAGAGGATAACAAGAAAAAAAATAGATGCGGCTGACGAGAGAGAGAGAGAGAGAGAGAGAGAGAGAGAGAGAGAGAGAGAGAGAGAAAAGAAAGCTTGACTGAAATGTTTTTAGGGTTACAATTTATTATACTGTGTGTGTGGTTGTGTGGTTGGTTATTGATATTTTTTTTATTTTTAAATTATTTTTTGTTTTGCTAAAGGTATGTGTATTTATTATTTATTTATTCATGTCTTTACCTAGGCCCACGCATGCTTTTATTTTTTGTCATGATATTTGCTTTTTTTTTTATTAACGTACAGTGACGCGCATAATGCGATTGGGTATGCATTTCCCAATATGTCTGGCGCGTCGCTATACCATATTTTAAATTTGTTTAAAATTATTAAATAAATAATTATGATATAGTGACACGCTAGGTAAGTCGGGATATACTTTCCCAAACGTTCCTGGCATGACTCTATAAGTTAGTATTTTTAAAAATAAAAAAAAAATAGAAACTTATGGGTATTACTCTTTAGTGACACTTCATAATTTTAGTGACTCACATTACAAGTGTCTAACACTAAAAGTTTAGAGTCTAATTTAGTGTGTCACTAAAAACCAATCCTAACTCTTTAGCGACACGCAAAAATGTGCGGGTCACTAAATAGTGTCACTAAAAGACCAAATTGTAGTAGTGGTTCCTCACTGGCGTAGTCTACGCCCTCAACCAGAATGTCGCTATCAGCATCGACTGGCTCCCCGGCCTCATTGCATCCCCCATAGTTTAGGCGTGCAACCTCCTCCTCTTCCTCCGCCACGGAGGGACTGCTAGGACGGACATCGTCCTGCTCCTCAATCTCTTGGACCTCAGCGTCCCCTTCATGATCCTCCTCCTCTTGGACGACTGGATCTTGTTCGGCGCTGGGTAAGGTGGCGTGCCGAGCCACTTGAGGGTTAGATGCGTCAACCCTACGCATTGTCTTTTTGGTACGAGCCATCATTCTTTGGATGGACGAAAGATTTAAGGAAGAATGCCTTTCACTCGAAGAAGGTGGGCTAGAACAGAGACGAGGATGATCCTTGTGCAAGAGTTGAAGCAAGTCCTTGTTGATTCGGTGTTCGCTTCCCCAAAACTCACCTAGGTTCATCTACAAAAGACAACACACAAGATGAGTGTTTGGTTGGAATATCGAACGTTAAAACAAGCAAATATGCCGACCAGGGGTACTCAACAAATTAAAGAATAAGAATATTCAACGAGAAGTCAAAACTCAGGAAGTTTGAAGTTTTCTCGAGTTAGGGCAAAAATTTTCATGAAGCTTTGAATAAGCAAGATGAAAGACATGCATTATGCAGTTCAAAAAGCAAACAAAGGAAAATCGCACAATTTCTAAACTTAGGGTTTCCTACATATCTTTTACAGCAAAGTCGAAGGTGCATTCAAAAAGTAAATGTGCAAAGTAAACATGAAGTTAATCGAGAACTTACTCAAGGATCAGATGTCTGGATTCAGGTTATGCCAAGCCAAACGAGCAGTTTTGATGAAGGCACTTCAGCAAACTTGAAGCCAAAAACCTCTCTTTTCGCTCTAAACTTATTTAGCAAAGAAGGATGGTGAAAATGAGTTTGTGTACAAATGGTCACTAGTATTTATAGGCAAATAACGAAAAGGGGTAATCATTTCAAAAAGAACCTCAGACTCCTCGGTTCCCCCCTTAAAAGAGAATATGGGAAATAAAAAATAATCAAGTGCAGCCGTCAACCGTGCTAAGAGAAAATCAAATTTCAAAATATTAATTGTCAGAGCATTTATTAGCCAAAAACTAAAGGGATGCCCAGTCAGCCTCACATCGAGTCGCGAACAGACACGCTTGACACGTGTCCCCCATCCAAATGCAAAAGCAACTCGGATGAAGTCTACACACAACTTCGGAAGTCCCGTACAGACTTGGGGGGCAAATGTTATCCCAATTTTTGCACTCTAACGTGGCATCACATGATGGTGACACGTGGAATCGACTCCGAGTATCTGCTCGCAGAATGTAGTCCAAACAGGATATCTCATATGCATGCTCGAAGCAAAGCAATCAGCAATCCGCACAGCGCAACCAACACTTAGCGAATTCAGCTTTCGCACCGTGAGTCATCAAAGAAATCCCTATAACTTGGGGATCAGATTGCAGAGATATGGCAAGCTGTCCAACTCCCACGATCAGTGTATTCTATATTTACTATGCAACTTTCTGCTTATATCCATTGTAACAAGAAGGAAAATACATCCTCTCCAACCTCATAGCCCTATAAATACTGATGCATGGTCACTGGGCAATGGGTCGAAAGATTTGACTTAAGAGATATTATCTAAGAATTCATATTCAAAGATATTGTTGAAAGAGCTATAAGAAAAGAAACCTTTCTCCTTGTTCTTGAGTTAATACAAATAACGAGGATTAGACTATTACTGTAACACCCTAACTAACATAGGCGTATTACGTGATTTTTAAACATGTTGTGCAGCTCGTTGCTAATCAACGAGATTTATGGAAAACGTGATTAATTAAAATTTTGATTTTTAATTAAACTTATAAAATAATATTACAAAAGGCTCGGGATCCCGATTACAAAATCATTTACAAAAAGAGTTAACTGTTTATACAAAATAATTGTCGCCTGGCGACTAGCTACAAAATCAGCCTCGCTGTCCCGAGGATCGTACTCTCCAGGCCTAACCGCCCCGACATGTACAACCTTCATAAGCTCGCTCACGGTCCATCAGCTCTAGCCTTGCCTTTACCTACACATAAACGTAGAACTGTGAGTCGACAGACTCAGTAAGAAAAGCATAATAATACTCATACATAAACCCCTGTCATGATCAGACGCCCATACCCCTGATCATAACCCTAACTGCCCTGTCCAACACGATACTGAGTCCCAGCAACTGATGGGCTGGCATCTGCATCTGCCTGAGTGATGGCGAACACCCTGGCTGGAGTGGGTATCGCCGGAGCTCTCGGTGCCTCTGATCGGAGCTGGGGACAGTCCCTCTTGAAGTGTCCGGGCATGCCATAGTGAAAGCATCCCTGACCTTTGCACTCACCCCGATGGTGCCTTTTGCAGCTAGGGCACTCGGGATAGGAGAATCGGGTCTCAGTACCACCAGGACGACTCCCTCTATTCTGGTTCCCCCGGAACCTCTTGTTCTGATTCGAGCCACCGGAAGCAGTGGGTGCTCTCTTCCTCTGATCAATGGCCGAACCACTACTCCCCCTGCTAAAGCCTGATGCAGGAGGGGTGGGAGCCCCGCCACTCGCCGGAGTACTAGCTGACTCCGACATACACCCAACTGCGCCCTCAGCTCGCAGTGCCTTCTCCACCATCTGAGCATAGGTGGTGTTGTCGTCCGTGTTGATCATCAAATCATGTTTGATCTTCGCATTTAAACCATCAAGATACTTCTCTTTCTTGCTGAAGTCGGTTGGCACAATTCCCGAGGCTAACCTCGCCAGCCGGTCAAACTGAGTAGTATACTCGGTGACGCTCATATTCTCACGCTGGGTCAGGTGAGCGAACTCTTTCCTCTTGGCGCTTCTGACCGCCTCATTGTAATACTTGGCGTTGAAGAGTTCCTGGAACCTTTCCCATGTCATGGTGGTCACGTCGTGAATCTGAGACACCATGTCCCACCAGACCACAGCGTCCTCCTGGAACTGGAAAGTGGCGCACACCACTCTGTCATTACCGGTGACACCCATGAAATTCAGGATCTTGGTAATCACTGTCAGCCACTGTTCGGCTTTCATTACGTCTGGACCTCCCAAGAAAACTGGAGGTGCTTGCTTCCAGAACCGTTCATACAGAGGTTCCAATCTATTGGCCGCCACCACTATCTCGACCTGGGCAGCAGGGGCAGGTGCCACTAGAACTGCGGGCACTGGAACTGCAGGAGCACCCTGCTGTCTCAACCTCTGAATCTCGAGGTCTTGTTCTTCTATCCGAGCTTGCATCTCAGCAAACCGAACCTCCCACCCCGGGCTCCCCGATCGGCCGGGAGCCTGGGCAGCCTGTGGCGGGTTCTCATCACCCCGACCACGAGCCCTGCCTCGGGGACCTCTACCTCGGCCCCTAACAGGTGGGGGAAACTGAGCTCCCTGACCTTGATTCGACCCCACTGAGTTGCCCTGACTCCTGGTAGTCCGCCTGGCGTCCATCTGATTAGAACCGCCTGCGAAACCAAGAGTTGGCATATCAGGTCGTATTCAAGGAGAGCTTACTGTTGCCCCCGAAATCGCCCAAAATACGTGGACCAGTCGAAATGGGACACGTGGATCAGATAACTTGTAAATACTTGATAGTCTTTGTACGCCACAAGGAAGCGCCATGGGCATGGGTCCCGGAGGAGGCACCCGGAATACAAGGTACTCCCGGAAGCTCGCATAGCATGAAGCCTCTCCGGGATGTGTCAGGCCTCTCCTGAGCAATCAAGTCGCATTTAATGCCGCATGGGAGGAAGCGTGTTGGGACTGTAACACGCAATAAAGTCTGATGGCACAACCCCCAAACAGCAGCGCTACAGTAATGATCATTTAAGTCTAGCGACGGCTACTCTGCGAAGAGTCACGTCAATCACAAGGCAAAAAGGACATTCCTCATAAAAACCCTTACAGTAGATCGTTGAACTGGGGGTACTGGATGTGGTTGAGTAAAAGTTGAGAAGAACTGGCGAAGGCAAACACTGGAAAACTGAAAGAAACGTCTAAGTGTTAAGTCAGTTCGTGCTACTTTGAAGAATTTTCTCTCTGAGAAATTCGAGCAAAAATGGCAAGAAATGGAAAGTAACCGAAATGAAGGAAAGGTGGTGGCTTTTATAGGCAAAAACGCGTGAGTAACAGGCGTCATCACCTACCAATCGCACGGTGGGGAAGATGCACGATTCGAATTCCCGAAAATCAACGGATCAGATCAATCCGCCATAAAGGCGGTGGAAACGTTTGGGTATCCGTCTGAAACCATTAATGCGCCGCATCAATCAAAGGACGTGAAACAAATCGACCTCTGCAAAAGCGAATTGCTACATTTAATGCCATCATTAGACGCACCTTCACGCGCCCCAAGCTCGTGTCAAGAGACCGAGGAGGCGGCCGGAGACATTCCTGCAAAAAGCAAATTGCTGCATTAAATATCATCATTAAATGTGCCCCCACGCGCTCCAGGCTTAAGCCAGGGAAACGAGGAGTCGACCGGAGGCACCTAAGCAAGCCTTGGTTTATTTTTTCCAAGTAAACAAGGCTTGGGGGGTAAATGTTGCCCCCGAAATTGCCCAAAATACGTGGACCAGTCGAAATGGGACACGTGGATCAGATAACTTGTAAATACTTGATAAGTCTTTGTACGCCACAAGGAAGCGCCATGGGCATGGGTCCCGGAGGAGGCACCCGGAATACAAGGTACTCCCGGAAGCTCGCATAGCATGAAGCCTCTCCGGGATGTGTCAGGCCTCTCCTGAGCAATCAAGTCTTATTTAATGCCGCATGGGAGGAAGCGTGTTGGGACTGTAACACGCAATAAAGTCTGGCGGCACAACCCCCAAACAGTAGCGCTACAGTAATGATCATTTAAGTCTAGCGACGGCTACTCTGCGAAGAGTCACGTCAATCACAAGGCAAAAAGGACATTCCTCATAAAAACCCTACAGCACCTAGGGATTTGACCATGCATCACCCATGGTATATTCATTGGAAATGCCCAACTTTATGGATACTTACAGATACATGTGTAAGAACAATTCTAGGGATTACCCCACCAAAACACTATAAATACCCCCTCAAAGCTCATGTAATGGGGTCGAGAATCTTGGGTTGCATAAGAGCAAGAAGAGAAAATACTCACCAAGAACATTCTCTGTATTTATGAGAAAAACATTCTCTCAGGTGTGGAATCTGTATTAAATACATCCATTAATAACAAAGACTCGTGGACTAAGTCTCATTAACGCCCCAACCACGTAAAAATCTTCATCTCACTTTCTTACAGCTCTTTAATATAATTATATTCTGGTAGTTGCCGAAAATCTCGGTCAACATTTTGGTGCTTTCATTGAGAGCTGAGGAAAGCTGCTACATAGCAAACATTTGACTTCACAAGAATGGTGGAGACAAGAAGTACACGTCATCCTCGTCCTCTGGAAGATGCTCAAGATCCAAATGAGGAAGATGTGGCCTCAAGAGCGGCAGAGGAGTCCGAGGAAGAAGAAGAAATAGTCCCCGACGAGAACTACGAGGAAAACCTCGACGAGTATGCCTACGACGGAGGAAGTTACTCAGAGCTAGTGCTCCTCAGACAAAAAGCTATCGATCATGAAGCCGAGATCGAAGCTCAGAAAGCGCAAAATCAAAAAATGCAGGAAGTGATGCTAGCCATGCAGAAAGCCATGGAGGCAGCTGGCATTCACGTGCACCCCAAGGCAATGGTCGCTGGGCTCGACGGAGAGCCAGCGACGTCCTCGCCTAATTCCCAGCAGCAAAGACCTAGGGAACCTAGCCCTATAAGGCACCCTGCTGAGGAAAATCAAACAAAAAACCCTACTTCTACCCCTGGGCGAAAGAAAAAGGTGCAGGATCCGCTCAGATTTCCCTAAAGGGAAAGGTCCGCAGAGGGGCAAGCCCCAGAGAGGGAGTCTTGGCCCTCAGGATCGAGGGGACCGGAAAAGCGTTTCTGTGCACCAGGAACCAGGGGGTACAGGAAGAAGAGGACAGAGATGTCCTCCCATTGATCTGAGAAATCAAATCAATGGGAATCAAGGTGACCTCCGGGATCACCTTGACCAAAAAAGATACAGGCCCGTGGTCTCCTCGGGTACTGTAAACGAAGGGATTATGGCGGAACTTGCCATACTTCGAAAAGATATTGCTCGAGTCTCCCGGAGGCAGAAGGGAGACGACTCCGACTCGGACAGCGAGGATCGGGAGCCATGTGCCAAGCATATCCTGGAGGCGGAGCTCCCTAAAACTTCAAGATGCCCGAAATGGCGGCATATACTGGGAACTCCGATCCCAGTGACCACTTGTCACGGTTCAACCGTGTCATGACAGTCATGCGGGTCAGCAATGACGCCAAATGCTTGTGCTTCCCCCTCACTCTGAGCGGATCAGCGGAGGAATGGTTCAAAAAGCTGGAACCAGGATCCGTGGGTTGTTGGAACAAACTCCAAACCAGCTTCCGGAGACAGTTTGTCGCCGCCAGGAAGGTTAACTTGGAGGTTAGTGCCTTGACCAACATCAAGCAACTGCCCACCGAGACCTTGCCTCCAAGACTTCCAAAAGAGAGTCCAAAAATATATTAACCTCGAAGAAGCCCAGATCGTGGCTTACGGAGGCTATTATCCCACCGGGATAGCAGGATACATGCCAGGAGTGTCGCCCTCGGGTACTGTCCCGACCACAACTCCACAAGTAAGTGGCATACAGTTCTCTGCTACTCCCGGATACAGCCAGGGCCAAGCTTTGGCACCGGCATCTTCCCATTACGGCAACCCGTCCGGGGTGAATGGACGAGCTCCTTCACAGGCGGCCCCGACTGTTAGCTTGACAGGCCCTACCCAGGGGTCGAGGAGCAAAAGGTCCTCCAAGGGCAGCACCCGAACGGGAGAGAAGCGCCAAAAGAAGGGGTACACACCCCAATATACTCAGTACACAGAGCTCACGGACTCCCAGGAACGAGTATATTTTGCCACTAGGCAAAATACGCACTACCGGAGACCACAGCCATTGTACAAGGATAGCTCCCGGAGAGATCCGAGTAAAAGATGCGAGTACCACAACGACATTGGTCATAGCACCAATGAGTGTAAGAATCTCAAAGACGAGATTGAAAATCTGATCCGCTTGGGCCACCTCTATGAGGGGATCAAAAATAGGTTGCCCCACCTTAATCCAGGGCAGGTGGCCGGGGGTATGCCTCCGGAACGCCGGGGTACAAGCAGGAGTATTGCCTCCAGCTGCTCCCGCAGGTGACACCCAGCATATCCACGGGCTACCGCCCCGGCCTAATGGACGGGTAGCCATGATCTCCGGAGGTCCCCATATCGGAGGAAACACTCGCAAGGAGCGAAAACGATACGCTGAGGCCGCGAAACACAGTGAGGTGTGGGAGGTTACTCAACTCCCAGCTCAAAGGCCTCGGCTAATGGACCAACCCATAACGTTCACGGAAGAAGACGCCAAGACGGTGCGTTTTCCTCACCACGACCCGCTGGTCATAGAGACCCCCATCGCAAATAAAGTGGTGGCTAGGGTCCTGATTGACAATGGGAGTTCCGTGAACTTGCTCTTCAAAGAAGCCTTCACTGCGATAGGGTTGACCGACCGGGACCTCTCGCCTAGTGGGTCACAGCTCACGGGGTTTAACGGGACGACGCTAATCTCGATGGGAAAAGTAAGGCTCCCGGTTACCCTGTGCCCGGATACCCCCCAGAGCACATTTAAGTATTGCACCTTCGTGGTGGTAGACTGTCCAACAGCCTACAACGCGATCCTAGGCCGACCGGCCCTAGTCGACTTTGGTGCGATTACTTCAATCCGACACCTGTGCCTGAAATTCCCTACCCAGGAAGCCGGAGTCGGAACTGTGAGGGGAAATCAGGGAGAGGCCAGGCAGTGTTACAATGTTGCCACCCACCTACCTATACTCATAGTCCGGGAATCCCCTGAAATAGAGAAGGCTGAAGAGGATGAGCTGGATCCTCGCATAGGGTCCGAAAGGGTCGTGGAACCAATGGAGGACGTCGAAGAAATACCAGTGTGCGACGACGACTCCACTAAAGTACTCCGGATAGGGAAAAGCCTGGATCCGGAGGAAAAAGACAAAATAATAAAAACACTGAAGGGCGCCATCGACATCTTTGCATGGCGCCAAGAAGACATGACCGGCATAAGCCCTCATGTCATCACCCATGTACTCAATGTCAACCCGGACATGCCCCCGTACGACAAAGAGACGCCCGCTCGACTCGGTGAAAGCCGAGGCCTTAGAGAAAGAGGTGGACAAACTTTTTTCCAGTGGCATGATCCGCGACGTGTACTATCCGGAATGGCTGGCCAATCCGGTCCTGGTGCCCAAGCCGAACGGGACTTGGCGAGTTTGTATAGATTTCACAGATCTAAACAAATCCTGCCCAAAGGACTGCTTCCCGCTACCCAGGATCGACCAGATGGTAGACGCCACGTCCGGATTTAAGCTGCTGTCTTTCATGGATGCCTATGCTGGGTACAACCAAATAAAAATGCATACGACAGATCAGGAGTGCACTAGCTTCAGGACCGATAAGGGGGTATACTGCTACCTAGTCATGCCTTTCGGACTGAAAAACGCCGGAGCAACCTATCAAAGAATGGTTAACCGGATGTTTAAAAGCCTCCTGGGACGAAACATGGAGGTATATGTAGACGACATGCTCGTCAAATCCAAAGCATGCAACAGCCATGCAAGCGACTTAGAAGAATGTTTCGAAGTCGTCCGGAGATACGGTATGAAGCTCAACCCGAAAAAGTGCACCTTTGGGGTCAAGTCGGGAAAATTCTTGGGCTTCATAGTCAGCCAAAGGGGGATCGAAGCAAACCCGGAGAAAATCCAAGCTCTCCTGGACATGCCATCCCCCAAGAAACATAAAGACGTGCAGAGCTTGACCGGAAAGGTAGCCGCACTGAGCCGCTTTATCTCACGCTCCACGGACAAGTGCATACCCTTCTTCAACATACTGAAGAAGTGCCAAAAGTTCGAATGGTCGGAGGAATGCGAGGAGGCATTCAAGAGGTTAAAAGACCACATGGCCAAACCTCCCATCCTATCGAAACCCGTCCTTGGAGAAGACTTGTTCCTTTACTTGGCCGTCTCCGAGCACGCGGTCAGCGCTGCCCTGGTCCGGGAGGAAGAAAAAACTCAGCACCCCGTGTACTATGTCAGTAAGCGCATGATAGGGGCCGAGACAAGGTACCCGGTCATTGAAAAATTAGTATTCTGCCTCCTGATGGCATCAAGGAAGCTGAGGCCATACTTCCAAGCCCATCCGATCAAAATCTTGACCAACCATCCGCTCCGGCAAGTTCTCCATAAGCCTGAAGCATCCGGAAGACTCCTCAAGTGGGCGATGGAGCTGAGTCAATTCGACTTACATTACGTACCCCGGATTTCCATAAAAGGCCAAGCCTTGGCAGACTTCATCACTGAATGTAATGAAGCCGAGGCAACAGCTGATACGCCGGCACCGCCAATCCCCACTTGGAGGGTGTTTGTAGACGGGGCTTCTAATGAGAACGGTTCGGGAGCCGGAGTGGCTATGATATCACCTACTGGGTTGCGGCTCCAGGCAGCACTCCGATTCAACTTCACAGCTTCAAACAATGAAGCCGAATATGAAGCCTTGATAGCAGGGCTGAAATTGGCCAAAGCCGTAGGAGCCAAAAGAGTGGAAGTCTACAGTGACTCTCAACTGGTCGTAAACCAGGTATCCGGAGAATACCAAACTCGCAGAGAGCGGATGGCCGCGTACGTAACAATAGTCCGAGAACTGCTCCACGAGTTCGCGGACTATAAAATAGAAAGAATCCCCCGAGAGAAGAACGCTCATGCGGACTGTCTGGCTAAGTTAGCCTCGGACAGTGAAATCGAAGAGCTGGGGGTAGTACCAGTGGAACGCTTGGCAGAGCCAAGCATCAAAATAAAAGAGACCACACTAACGGTTGGGCAAGAACCCAGCTGGATGGTCCCCATCATAAAATACATAACCACAGGTGAGTTGCCCCAAGAGAGGGCACTGTCTCGAAAGATTCGCATCGTGCTCATCGTTATGTAATGATGGACCAAATTCTCTACCGGAGAGGACTCAGCATGCCTTATTTAAGGTGTGTATCGGACCCTGAAGCTAGACAAATCATGCTGGAGGTCCATGAAGGGTTCTGTGGAGATCATACGGGAGGACCCAGCCTCTCAAAGAAAATATTGAGGCAAGGGTACTTCTGGCCAACAATGAAAAAAGATTGTATAGACTATGTCCAAAAGTGTGACTCGTGCCAAAGGTACGCAAACATACCGAGAGCTCCTCCAAACGAGATCACCCTGATGACCAGCCCCTGGCCCTTCGCGGTCTGGGGAATAGATCTCATCGGGTCTCTACCTACGGGAAAAGGAGGAGTAAAGTATACAATAGTAGCAGTAGACTACTTCACCAAATGCACAGAGGCTGAGCCTATGAAGACAATAACTGCTAAGAAGGCATTGGACTTTGTTATCAAAAACATAGTGTGTCGATATGGCTTGCCTCACAAAATAGTCTCAGACAATGGAAAGCAATTCGATTGCGAGGAATTTACTGACTTCTGCAACCAACACGGAGTGGTAAAAAGCTTCTCCGCGGTAGCCCGGCCCCAAACAAACGGCCAGGCAGAAGCAGTCAATAAAATCCTAAAGGTCACTTTGAAAAAGAAGCTGCTGGCCTGTAAAAATAACTGGCCTGAAGAATTGCCAAGGGTATTATGGGCCTACCGGACGACCCCCAGAACCACAACCGGCCACTCGCCGTTCTCAATGGCGTACGGTTGTGAAGCAATGGTCCCGGTGGAAACATTATTCCCATCCCACAGGAGGACGACTTACGATCCCGCCACTAATCAGGCACTGCTCCAAGAAGCTTTGGATCAAGTCGAAGAACTCCGAGATGAGTCTCAAATACGGATGGCTGCTTATCAAAAGAAGGTGACCAAGTATTTTAACTCCAAGGTTAAAAACAGAAAATTCGCTATTGGGGATATGGTCCTAAGAAGGGTTTTTCCAGCCACCCAAGAACCCGGAGTGGGGGTACTTGGACCAAATTGGGAGGGACCATATGAGATCGAGGACGAGATCGGTTCTGGCACTTACAAACTAAAAAGAATGGACGGAACCACCGTCCCAAGAGCCTGGAATGCCGATCACCTCAGAAAATATTACCAGTAGCGAATTAAAACTTAAATTTTGTTCAAAGGGTTTGTACCGTCCAAATGTATACCTCCTCTATATTAAATACAACTGAGTGCCTTAAAAACAAAGTTTCTATGCCACTCAGGGGGTACTAGGGTATACCGCACGAACAAACAAAAAACAAACTAAGTAAAATATCCTGACCCAAAGGGCAGGTCAAAGAGTATGCACAAAAATAAAAAGCATAAGTATAAAAACCCTGATCCAAAGGACAGGTTAAAAAACATAAGTGTGACAAAAAAAAGATCGCATAAAAAATATCCTAGCCCAAAGGGCAGGTCATATACATATAAACGGCCCGGGGACAGGCCTTAAAATATAATTGTCTCCCCTTCAAATAAAAGCTGCTACCTATATGTAAATTGTTCTAAGGCAGCAGCAAATATGTACAAACAAAAAAAAAGAGTTATAAAAGAAGCGGGTGGAATCTTGGTCAGTTGTACGGCAGCTCAGTCAGCCCGCGGAGGAAGGCGAGGTCTAATACGCGCCTCTAGCGCGGCATCAAGCTTCTTCTTATTTTCCCGAAATTTGGCGATCATTTCCTCGGGTTTGGGATAAAAAGTAAGCTTGATATTCTGATCATTGGTGGACCAAGCCATGTAGACACAATCATCGAAGCGCTTCGGGCACCGGGCGCAGGAAACGGGAGAGAGGAGCTCGGCCCTCTTGGCCTTCCTGGTGGATTGTTCTTTGAAATCCCTAAGCTCCTTCAGCTCCGCAGCTAGAGCGGCCTTGGACTCTATGTCCGCCTGGTGAGTTTCCTCCAAAGATCTCACTTTGGCGACCATCTCATCCAAAGCCTCCCTGGCCTCCCGGAGGTCTCGCCTGGCCTTCTCAGCAGCCTCGGTTTGAGCCCTTAGTTCCTCCTGATGATGGGCCTCCATCCTGTCCCTCCGTTGAGCCTCGTCCCAGATCATGGCCTCCGCCTGAGCCTCCCTCCGTTTGGCCTCCTCTTCCTTGGCCTTGGCAGCCGCCTCCTGGCGCTCGGCAGCCTCCTGGTAAATCTGCCTCTCTGTTGTGAGGTCCTGAAGGACCTTCCTGACATCATTCATGTCCCCAAAGTCGGACAGAGCGAAGCCATGGTTTATGATGTTCTTGGAGAGGCGGCCATCCTCAGCAGCAAGCTGAACCATAATGCAAGGATAAGAAGGAGAAGTTCCTCAAAGGAAATAAATAAAATACAAACAATAAAAGGAAAAGCAAAAATTGCAAAGTACTTACCACCGTGAGAGAATGGCTGAGGTCCTGGACCTGGAAGATGGAGTTCAGGGAAGCGCAAGTGGCAAACCGCTTAGGCGCGCAACGGGTGAGCTGAGATGCGAACTCGCCAGTCATCTCCGCGGCAAAAGGAGCCAAGGTAGGCCCTAGAAAGCGACGGAACCAGTCCGATAAGGGGTCCAGATTAAGGTCCCACGGATCCTGGTATTCCGGGTGGTTGATGCTCGCCTCAACCTCAGCTCGCAGAATCCTCCTAAGGGCTTCCACTTCGGCATACCCCCGGGAGTACTCATCCATAGCATAGTTGTGTTTGGCTATGCGAAGCTCTTGCCTCACCTCGTCCCCCGGAATCGGGGTAAGCTCGATGTTGGGAGGAGCAGGATTTTCCTCCATCAGGGAGACCCCGCCGTCCAGGCCATGAGCAGGAGTGTCGGCTCTCCGAGGCATCTTCGGCTCATCCTGGGCAATCATCTTGCCCTTGCGCTTACGAATCAGAGCCACCTCAGGCTCCTCTTCGCCCTCCTCAGCTTCCTCCGGAAGGGCTCGGGGCTCTCCCGCACCCTCAGCGGCTCCCTCCGAGAAGTCCCATCCCTTCCCTTGGCCTTCTCCCGGGAGCACCTCCTCGTCATGCACTAAGTCAATAGTGTCGGGGGGAGCGCTGGAAGAAACCTTCAAGGAAGGGGCCGGGGGAGAAGAGGTAAAGGCCGGAGGAGCCACGGGAGTATGAACTCGAGCAAGCTGGTCCAGGATGGCATCCATGGAGATACCTGATTCACAAAATAAGCAAGTGTTAGAAGACCGTGAGGAACCGCTTATACAAGACATAAAAAATAAGCTACTCCTACCCGAACTTCCTAATTCAGCCCTAGCAAAGTCCTGAACATTAATGCTGGTGGCGTCATCTCCGAGATAACTGTCCGAGGGACGGAACCAGCTGGACGTTATGTAAGCTGATGGACCTAAGGGAATAGGTTCCGGAGGACCGGAGCCCATCCGGGATCGACCTAGGTAATCTCCTAAGTTCGAAAAATAAAATTCCTTCAAACGATCCCCCCACCGGGTCGACGACATCTTAAATCTACGAAGACGCTCGTCGAACCCTAAGGGCCTACGACTGGTGTATTCATCAACGGAAGGAACATAACGAATTATCAAGGGAGACTTACCGCCGGCACCGGAGGTGCTAGCACCGGGAGCCCCCGAGTTTGGTCCGGGGACCGAAGGCTGTGGCCGGGAAGTTTGCTTCTCGGAAGAATCTTCAATACGAAGAGGCCTCCTGGCAGGACGATCCTCAATCTCTTCTTGAAGAATCTTGTCAAAAAATTTAGCCTCGGACTTCCCGGCAATGGCTTGGCTCCTTCGCACCACCGGACTCCCCACGCGAAGTCCTCTCCCAGAGGCAGCCTGAGCCTGAGAGTATGCTTTCTCCTGGGCCTTCCGGTAGAGATAATCTTGGTACTTCTTCTCTGCCGTGGCAATGAGCTCATCCCGGAAGGCCTTCTCCGCAACCGGTGCCCTCACGTTGGGGCAGATGACCCGTGAGAGGTTGGAGTCCTCCACGGATTGGTGAGAAAGGATAAGTTTGGCCTTCCTACAATTCTCCGTGGTGACTAGGCCCCCGACATCAAGATCGGCGCGGTCATAGGAGGCAAAGGCTTGGGCCCTGCGGAGGAAAGCCTGAGTAGGAGGCGTCCGCTGGTAAGGTGGGATCCGCACCCACTCCGTGAGAAGCTCCGGGTGGTCCACGGCCCTGAATCCGGAGGAGAAGAAAAAGCGGTGGCGGTACTCCTTAACGTGAGTCTGCCTATTATACGGAACCACCCCCTCGCTAGCAGGGTGAATCCGGAACCCATAAAAACCATCCTTAAGTTTGTCCCCTTTCTTGGGGACGGATACAAGTTCGTAAAAATACAAAATTTCCGCCGGGCTGGGAGACCCCCAGCCGCGGGCGGTATAAAAAATAAATAAGCCTGAGAGCAGGCGGTAAGCTTGAGGAATGAGTTGGTATGGCGCAAGGCCGACAAATACAAGGAAATTAACAAAGTAATCTTGAAGCGGGAGCATGGCACCGGCCATCAAATGAGTCTGGCTCCAAGCCCCGAAGCCGTCATAGTTATGATTAGGCATCTCCGAGTCGCGAGGAGGCCGGTGATAGGTCCCTGAAGTGGAGGGTTTGATCCCAGCGACTTCTATGATATTCTCCAGCTGGTGAGGACAAGTCAAGGTGGATCGAAGCTCAGCCGCTTCCCACCCAGTCGCACGGGATTTATACCCCTCCTGGGCAACAGGTCCCAGGGAAACCTCCTCCAGCGTGGCCATGTCTTTTCCCTTCTTCTTCGAAGATTTCGAACTGTGGCGTACATTTTGTGTTCTGCGAAAGACAAAAAGGGAAAAAGAAAATTCCAGCAGTTAGGTCCCATACCAAACCCTAAGTCAAGAAAAAGGGAGTGGGGGTCCCCTAACCGCTAGAAAGAGGCCCCCTCCGGACACGTGTCACATGGGAAACCCTAGAGAGATTCCCTGAACAAGTGTCGGGTGCAGTGAAATCGCAGAAAGTGGTTTTACAAAAAAAAAAAGGAAAAAAAAAACCATTTTATGCCCTAAGCAACTGTTGAACGAAGAACACATGGTTCTCTTCAACAAAGCTGTACGATTATAACAGAGGCATGATAATGGAGATTATACAACTAAAGCAGTAAACATAAAGCAGAGCACTCAAAGAACTTAAAACACTCACACACTCAGAAGCCTCAGAGTACGAACCCAGAAAACGAACGAAGTAAATGAAAGCATGTTATTATCTGAGGATGCAAGAAACTTACAGTAGATCGTTGAACTGGGGGTACTGGATGTGGTTGAGTAAAAGTTGAGAAGAACTGGCGAAGGCAAACACTGGAAAACTGAAAGAAACGTCTAAGTGTTAAGTCAGTTCGTGCTACTTTGAAGAATTTTCTCTCTGAGAAATTCGAGCAAAAATGGCAAGAAATGGAAAGTAACCGAAATGAAGGAAAGGTGGTGGCTTTTATAGGCAAAAACGCGTGAGGAACAGGCGTCATCACCTACCAATCGCACGGTGGGGAAGATGCACGATTCGAATTCCCGAAAATCAACGGATCAGATCAATCCGCCATAAAGGCGGTGGAAACGTTTGGGTATCCGTCTGACACCATTAATGCGCCGCATCAATCAAAGGACGTGAAACAAATCGACCTCTGCAAAAGCGAATCGCTACATTTAATGCCATCATTAGACGCACCTTCACGCGCCCCAAGCTCGTGTCAGGAGACCGAGGAGGCGGCCGGAGACATTCCTGCAAAAAGCGAATCGCTGCATTAAATATCATCATTAAATGTGCCCCCACGCGCTCCAGGCTTAAGCCAGGGAAACGAGGAGTCGACCGGAGGCACCTAAGCAAGCCTTGGTTTATTTTTTCCAAGTAAACAAGGCTTGGGGGGTAAATGTTGCCCCCGAAATCGCCCAAAATACGTGGACCAGTCGAAATGGGACACGTGGATCAGATAACTTGTAAATACTTGATAAGTCTTTGTACGCCACAAGGAAGCGCCATGGGCATGGGTCCCGGAGGAGGCACCCGGAATACAAGGTACTCCCGGAAGCTCGCATAGCATGAAGCCTCTCCGGGATGTGTCAGGCCTCTCCTGAGCAATCAAGTCGCATTTAATGCCGCATGGGAGGAAGCGTGTTGGGACTGTAACACGCAATAAAGTCTGACGGCACAACCCCCAAACAGCAGCGCTACAGTAATGATCATTCAAGTCTAGCGACGGCTACTCTGCGAAGAGTCACGTCAATCACAAGGCAAAAAGGACATTCCTCATAAAAACCCTACAGCACCTAGGGATTTGACCACGCATCACCCATGGTATATTCATTGGAAATGCCCAACTTTATGGATACTTACAGATACATGTGTAAGAACAATTCTAGGGATTACCCCACAAAAACACTATAAATACCCCCTCAAAGCTCATTTAATGGGGTCGAGAATCTTGGGTTGCATAAGAGCAAGAAGAGAAAATACTCACCAAGAACATTCTCTGTATTTATGAGAAAAACATTCTCTCAAGTGTGGAATCTGTATTAAATACATCCATTAATAACAAAGACTCGTGGACTAAGGCTCATTAACGCCCCAACCACGTAAAAATCTTCATCTCACTTTCTTACAGCTCTTTAATATAATTATATTCTGGTAGTTGCCGAAAATCTCGGTCAACACTTACTAATGCCGCTTAATTTGGAAATTAAAAACGAAACATGCGCCTATTCTACTATCAGGCTACTAACATGCTTCCTAACAGGCTTTTCTTTTTTTTTTCATAACTGAATAAAATAAACTACTAAAGCAATAAAGGCTTACTGAACCGTGAAACGAGCTAACTGCTGATGATGATTGTACATGTCGTGACGATCTTCGAAAGACAACCTGGCGGCTCTGATACCAAATTGTAACACCCTAACTAACATAGGCGTATTACGTGATTTTTAAACATGTTGTGCAGCTCGTTGCTAATCAACGAGGTTTATGGAAAACGTGATTAATCAAAATTTTTGCTTTTTAATTAAACTTATAAAATAATATTACAAAAGGCTCGGGATCCCGATTACAAAATCATTTACAAAAAGAGTTAACTGTTTATACAAAATAATTGTCGCCTGGTGACTAGCTACAAAATCAGCCTCGCTGTCCCGAGGATCATACTCTCCAGGCCTAACCGCCCCGACATGTACAACCTTCATAAGCTCGCTCACGGTCCATCAGCTCTAGCCTTGCCTTTACCTACACATAAACGTAGAACTGTGAGTCGACAGACTCAGTAAGAAAAGCATAATAATACTCATACATAAACCCCGGTCATGATCAGACGCCCATACCCTGATCATAACCCTAACTGCCGTGTCCAACACGATACTGAGTCCCACTACTGCCGTGTCCAACACGGTACTGAGTCACTACTGCCGTGTCCAACACGGTACTGAGTTCTGAACATTCATAGGGACGGTACTATTGACACGTAACAGCCTGATCGGTCGAACCGGTCATACTCCAGCTGCTGGTCATACTCCAGCCTGTACCGACGTGTTACTATATCCACCTGATCGGTCGAACCGGTCATACTCCAGCGGCTGGTCATACTCCAGCCTGTACCAACGGGATACGTCAATAGTACGAAACCACCAACCAAGTGTCAGCCTGATCGGTCGAACCGGTCATACTCCGGCTGCTGGTCATACTCCAGCCTGTACCGACGTGACAGGGTTGGATGGTTCGAAGCCAACATACATAACTAACGTAATCTAACAGGCTTCCTACATGCACGCTAAACATGTAATCTACATATGCATACTATTATACTAATCTTACCTGGATTCCGAATTCAGGTGTGCCGGTCAACCTGACTGGAACTTTAACTTCGCGGCGGATTACAGGCTCCTAAACCATAAAAATCACAACACTATAAGTGACACGCTAAATCACTTCCCGTGGACTTAAACTAGGAACTAAAAGTTTCCCTATCGATAAAAAGCATGGCAATACCCCTTAAAACGTAAAATCGAGAAAATCTAGGGTTTCAGAATTTTTCCCAACAGGTAGACCGGTCGCCCAACCGGAATTCCGGTTCTGGGAAAATTCAGAACCCCCATCCGGAATTCCGGATGCACAACCGGAATTCCGGTTTCTCGCAGGCAGCAAACTCAAAAATTCATAACTTGCTCAAATCAACCTCAAATCACATGAAACCTTCCAGACATGTTCTATACAACCCCTAGAACATTTCTAAAGCAACAAAACCACCCAGATTGCACAGAAATGAAAAACACCATTAAAGCTCAAGCTTTGAGTTCTAAACTCAAACTTGAGCAAACCTAGCTAACATGCAATCAAACCAGCTTGAATCTACTTAAACAAGCATAAAATAGCCTCTGAAAACAATTAAAAACATCAACAACAACACAGCAACAGATTCAAGACATTTCTTTCAAAAATCATATATTTTGCATAGAAAAACCATAGCTTGCTCAACCTAAGAATCATGCTTCAAAAACAACTCCAATAACCTTAATTTAACATGTTTAAATTACAGAATCTAACCACAAAACACAGCAACAACCACAACCAAATAATCATGCATGCATAACACTTAATTCATCAAAATTCAAACAATTTTTAAAGAAGCAAGGAAGATGAGCTAACCTAGCTTGAAGAATGCTTAGATTGGAAGAGAAATTGCTTGAAAATCAAAGAAAGAATCCAGCTCCTTGCACACACATACCCAGCCGAGAGAGAGAGGAAAAGAGAGAGTGGTTTTTTAGAAATTCTTCCTAATTTTGACTAAGTGTAATTTTTTTGATAAAATGAACTAAAACTATCTAACATAAATCAATATAACTTCAGCCAAATATATCATAAATAAACATTTATTTTCCATTTACTAAAATCACAAAAAGACAAAATGTCATTGGGGCAAAAAGACCATTTTGCCCCTCCACACTAAAACCACATAATAATCACTAAAGGGGTATTTTTGGGAAATTCTAAATTCCCGGCCATTCCCGACATTCCCAATGTCTAATAAACCGCCCCAAACTACTAACATACTAAGTTGTGATTTCTACTGAGCCAAACACCGAGTTCCAAAATACCGGGCACCGGAATGCAAAATTATGCAAACTACTACATGACATAAAAATGCATCTCTGAATTCAATAAATAACAGTATAATAAATTATTTAAATAGCTATAAATAATTTTCATAATTAATCATAATTAACTGCTAATTTCCAAATTAACTAAGCGGTCTTTACAATTACCGAACTATTCGGGGATGAACCTCTATATTCATGTGTCTTTATATTGCTTCATTATATTTCAATCGTTATAAACTACTTGTCGCCTATTAAAATAGACTCACTGTCGTTGGCTAAAAGCGAGGTCAACACTATCAATCATTGAGTAAATTACGTCCACAAGGGGATTCCCCTTCAAAAGAGAAACTTGCAATTCTTTTACATTTTTAAGAACAATTTTATCTATGCTAGATAATTTTCTTTCTTGTACAAGATTAAATCTACTTTTGAAGCCCTCTTTAATGCAACTATCTATACAACTCGGATTCATACACTTTTTCTCATTTATACACAAATTTCAATTTAGCAAAATGTTATAAATTGCACCTGCTAACACATTCTTATGAACATTATATAATTTTTATGACACATTCTAGTATATCTTTTTTTTTTCAAAATTATATATGTGTTTTTAAAAAATATATATTTTTTTCAATAACAAAAAAAAAATAGCAAAGCCTATAATAGTAGAATAATTAAAAAAGAACAGTGGAATAACAGCGAAAACTTAACACATAAATTTTAACATATGGTGTAAAAATTCCTTTTACTTATCAATAAATATCACGCCTACTACCAGCTCGCCTTAAATGGTACGTGTGAATGAGAGCTGAGAGCCTGAGAGTAGAGGACTCCCTTCAATCAATATAAAACAGAAATAATATAATAACATCTCAAATAATCACATACATCTTTTCCATCAAAGCTATATATATATATATATATATATTTTTCCTTTTTGAACATCTGATTAGTTAATATTGCTTCCCTAAAGCATAGGTTCTTTATATTTGGTCTTATAATAGAACTTTCCTATATATATATATATATATATATATACGGATGTTCATTGGATCACATCCAATATTTTTAGGCCTAACCAGATTCGATCCAATTAATTTCAGTCATCCAATCGATCCAACATCCATTGGATGTTGGATTCGATCGGTTCTATCCATTGGATGGATTTCATATATATTTATTGGTTTAATTTGGGTTTATCCAATATTTTAGACCTAGTATTTTTTGGATCGGATCGGATTCATCCAATATTTTAGATCCAGTATGTATTGGATTAGACTTGATCCATCCAATCCAAGAAAAAAAGAGTAAAATTTTAATATTAATTTTCATATATACATATAGATTTAATGTATAACAATATAAAATCTAATTACTCATCCAAACTAAATGAAAATAAATTAGTTCGATTGGATGTTGGATGTATTGGATTTTTAGACACCCCATCCACCATCTGATCCGATCTAATTGGATATTTAAAAATAACATCCAATCCGATCCGATCACAATTGGATATCCAATGTTTGGCGGTCGGTTGTAATTGAATCGGTCCGTTCACATTGGATTAGATCAATTTATGCACACCCCTACCTATATATATATATATATATATTATGCTCAATGATAAAGAAAAGAAAAGAAAAAAAAATAATAAAAAATCCTGCTATTCCGCTCACGAACACTTGGTTACTTTCTTATACTTTTTGGTCTAAAAAGTGTCACTGTATATGATCCTTTAAATACATCATAACTTTATGTAAACATATATAAAGCGTAATATACATCTCAAATACATATAATTCAAGGAAGCATCTTAGTTTCTTCTCCTCATAATAATATTCCATTTAAGAGGCTTACCATTAAATAAGGCTACTTTTTGAATGTTGCATGAAGTTCCTTGATTTGGTCTATATACATTTGCAGATATCGGATCGTTTTTTAATATATTATATAGCATATATACATATATTCCAATTAATTTCATTGGTATACCTCCTGTTTTAAGTATTAGGGTTCCTTAAAAAAAATTGTGGACAATACTAATTTTTTTTAATAAACTTTATATTTATACTTTGATAAAAAAAAAATTATATTTATACTTTTCTTACTTAATATTTTTTGTTTTTGTATTTTAATTTTTCAAAAAACTATTTTAAACTTTTTTTAAAGTCAGTTGTTGATTTTCTTTCTTTTTTGTTTTTTTTTTCAATTCTCTCTCTTTTTATTTGTTTTTCAAACTAATTTTTTTTATCTTTGTAATATATATATATAATAAGTGTACATTTTTATACACTACTACAAGAAATGTCACTTTTGCCAGCACATTTTTGTGTTGGTAAAAGTTTGGCATTGCGCTGGTAAAATGAAATTTACTTCTGATGTGTTGGCAAAAGGGGTTGACAAATCAACGTTGACATTAGAACTTTTGCCAGCACAAAATGAAAAGCACTGACAAAAATAACTTTTCTCAGCGCGTCAATACATTGGTAAAAGTTAGATTTTAGCCACTGCAAATGTGCATTGGTAAAACTTTGACATTTTTACCAGTGTCGTTTGCGAAATGCACTGGTATTAAAAATTACTTTTACCAGTACTGTGATGGTAAAAGTGACATTTCTTATAGTGATATCTTATTTCTTTTAACACTCTTTCTCTCTCTTACAAAAAAATAAGAGCACTCCTCCTGTATTTTTCTATCCCTTACATGATTAATAAAAGTAATATATATATATATATATTTGTTTTTGATATTTTGTAGTTTATTCAGAGTTAATTTATGAATAATTTGCATATTTTCATAAGATTGATGTCTTGATTATTTTTCTGTTCATTTATAGTTGTCTTTTTATTATTTTATAGTTATTTTTATGTTGTTGTTTAGGTGTTCTATAATTGTTTTTACGAGTTTTTTTTTGTACAGATGTTGTTTAGTTTATGTGCAGTTTTTATCGTGTATATTATGAGTTTATCTTAGATAATGTTTTTGTTGTATACATATGCATTTGTTTTGTTATTTTTTTAGGCTAATTAGTAATTTTTTCCCCTGAACTTTGACATGTAGTAAATCGTGCCCCCTGAACTTTTTTGGCCGTTAAAAATTTCCCCCGAACTATTGAGATTGTTAAATTTAAGGAGTTTTGTCTAATTTTAGTAAAAAAATTTAACATGGATGAAAGTTCAAGGGGCGTGATTTAGTACATATCAAAGTTTGAGGGACATAATTTGGTAGATATCAAAGTCTTGGGAGCATGGTTTAGTACATAAACAATCATTGAAACAGTAAAATTGAATGAAATTAGACAAAAGTCCTTAAATTTAACAATCTCAATAGTTCGGGGGGAATTTTTAACGGCCAAAAAAATTCAGGGGGAAAAAATTACTAATTAGTCTATTTTTTAACTATCACTAACTCAAAAAAGAAAAGAGAAAAAAAAAATAAAAAGAATAAAGTTGTAACAACAAATTCTATGAAAAAAAAAATAATGTAATATTACAAAAAGATAAATCAAGTTGTCAAAACTAAGTAAAATAATTCATAATACACAAACATATTGAGGAGTTATAGTATTTTACTTATTGCAATTAGGTCAACGTTTTGTTATTTTTTTTTTTTTGCTTTATACTTTTATTTTTGTTGTTTAATAGTTATTTTCATATTGTTTATTAAGTTGTTATAGGATTGTTTTTAGTTGTTTTTTATTTTTTTTATTAAAACACGGTATTTTTGTAATTTTAAACAGTATTGTTTTAAAATTTGTACAATAAAAGTAAAATAAAATCCATGTGTTAATTTTGTAAACTTTCTCCTATTTTATAATAGTTGTGTAAGTTTCCCAATAATCATTCTATTTTTTTAGGAATCTAAACTGAGTACCGCGAACTCCTCATACCCATGTCAATATTAATAACAACAGCCCTAAAAAGGTGAAAAGCCCAAAAGCTTAACAAACAAAAGTGAGAAATAAAGATGGACTATATATTAATTAGAGGGGATATTTATAGTACACCCCTTTAAAGAGTTGTTTTGTGGGCTCTCTATCTATTTCGATATTTAGAAGAGTTGTTTAATCCATTTTTTTTTATCGTGTACATTATATTTATTAAGAATCACCTGTAAATTTTCAAAATTTTTTGAGTACTTTATAATGCCAAAAATAAGATTTAGTTATTTTATTGTACGCACGACTATTTTTTTTATATGTGTGGTAAGTAATTATTTCAACCTTATTCTCTATAAGCTATTCAGATTTTTTTGAAAATTTAAAAGTGATCCAAATAGCTACAACATATGCAATTATAAACAAGAAAGACAAAAAAGAAAAAAAAAACTTTTCAAGATACGAAATAGACATGAGTCTACTAGAACACTCATTTAAAGGTGTATTATAAAAATCTTATACTATATAAAGATTTTATATTTATCATTATTATTATTATATTATTATTATTATTAGAGTATTGTTATAAGAGTATCATAGTAAGAATTTAGTAAATGATTCTTTTTTTTTTTTTTGGAGTGAGATTGAACGTGATAGAAAAAACATATTTTTCTATAATAGCACTTAATTAAATAGTATTAGATCCAATACTTAATGATACTGATAATAAAATCATATTTTTCCATAATAGCTATTAATTAAGGGAAATTTGACATAATATACTTAAAAAAGTATAAATTGTTTTTATATGATTTTTAAAAAAATATAAAAATAATACCCTCTAAACATCTTTAATTCCAACAATACCCTCCTCATTTCAAACTCCCACTCTCCCTCTAACTCTCTCGTTTCTCTCTCTTTCTCTAACTCTCCAAACCCATTCCCAACAAAACCCCACCGGACCACGAGAAGCACTCAAGCCCCCGATTGTTCACGAGCTCCGACCGACCAAGACATCCCACGACCAAGACGACCCACGACCGAGAAGACCCATTATGACTTGTGACGGCCCACGAGAAGCACCCGACAACCCACGACCACCGCACCACTTCCGGCGAAACCCACTCACTTGTTTTCTGCATTTTTTTTTCTGGTTTTTGACGATGTCGCGAAATGTAACACCCTAACTAATTTAGGCGTATTACGTGATTTTTAAACGTACTGTGCAGCTCGTTGCTAATCAACGAGGTTTATGGAAAAACGTGATTAATTAAAATTTTTGCTTTTTCATTAACTTATAAACCATTTTGCAAAAAGTCACGGGATCCCGATTTATAAAAATATTTACAAACGTTTTCACTGTTCAACTTTTACATCAAAATAAAGTCGTCTAACGACAATTACAAAATCTCGGCAGAGCCGTCCCGAGGATCGTACGCTCCGTGCCTAACCGCCCCGACATGTACAATCCCATAAGCTCGCTCACGGCCCATCAAGAATCGCCTTGCCTTTACCTACACATGCAACGTAAACCGTGAGTCGACGTACTCGCAATGAAAAGCATAATAATATCATACATAAAACCGACCGCCGTGTCCAACACGATACCGAGTCCGCTGCGCCGCCATGTCCAACATGGTAGTGCGAGCACTCTTGCCATGTCCAACATGGTACCGAGTTTTGAACGTTCGGGGGACGGTACTATCGACACGTAACAACCCGATCGGCCGAACCGGTCATACTCACATTCGGTCATACTCCGACTGTACCGACGTGTTACTATATCCTCTCGACGGCGAACCAGGTCATACTCCGCCATGCTCCGGCTGTCCCGACGGGATACGTCAATAGCACGGAACCACCGGCCAAGTGTCACTGATCGGTCGAGCCGGTCATACTCGCCGGCCTTTGGTCATACTCCGGCTGTACCGACGTGACGGGGTTGGGTGGTTCGAAGCCTAAATACATATCTAATGTAATCTAACACGGGCTTCCTACATGCACGGCTAAACATGTAATCTACATATGCATACTTGTTATACTAATCTTACACGGATTCCGATTTCCAGTGTCTTGGAACCCGACCGGCTGAAATTTGAACGGCGGATTAAACCACAAAAACCACAACGCTATAAGTGACACGCTAAATCACTTCCCGGGGACTAAAACTCGAAACTAAAAGTTTCCCTATCGATAAAAAGCATGGCAATACCCTTAAAAACCCAAAAACGAGGAAAACTCGGGTTCCGAAAAATCCCCCATCCGGAAGTCCGGTTGCCCCGAACCGAATTCCGGTTACGGAAAATACGAACCCCCATCCGAATTAGGATGCTCAACCGGAATTCCGGTTCCTCGCAGGCAGCAAGCAAAAATTCCCATATCTTGACCATTTCGAACCCAAATGGTCCCAAACTTTCCAGACCTCCTACATAGGTCCCAAATGACCATTCCAAGGCCTCAAACCTACCCAGAAACCTCACAAACAAATTTCACCATTGAAGACCAAGCTTTGAGTTCAAGAACTCAAACTTGGTTAAACCCACTAGCATGCACCCTAGCCTAGTTAATTCTACTTAACTAAGCATTAAAACACCTCTGCAAACTAACAATAACATCCAGCAAATATACAGAAACCAAAACATGCATTTTCTCACAAAAATCATCAATTTTCACATATAAACTTCTAGCATGCTCAACCTAGTAGTCAAGAATCAAAACAACCCTAAACTAACATGCTTAAACACAAAATAATCACCAGATTACAGCAGCAACAACAACATAAAATCCAACATGCATTTCATCCAATTTTCACAAAAATTCAAGAAAAACTAAATAGAAGAGCAAGGCAAGAATTACCTCCACTAAAATCACTATGATCAAGCCAAAACACAAGAAATCATCAACCAAAAATCCCAGCTTTGAATCCCCAAGCTCAGCCGAAAAGAGAGGAAAAGAGAGAGAGCTTTCTATTTTGAAACTTTTCTAATTTTTTTTTCTAAGTGTTGGAAAAGAAAGAAAAAAGGGTTTTCAAGCACATATTAACCTTTTATTAAATCCATTTCAGCCAAGAAAATAATTAAAATAAACATTTAATTTCCATTTAAAAATCACATAAGACAAAATATCATTGGGGCAAAAAGACCATTTTGCCCCTCCATACTAAAACCACATAATAACCACTAAAGGGGGTATTTTTTGGGACATTCTAAATTCCCGGCCATTCCCGACATTCCCAATGTCTAAACCCGTCCCCAAAATACTAACATACTAAGTTGTGATTTCTACTGAGCCAAACGCCGCGTTCCAAAATACCGGACACCGGAAATGCGAAATATAAAAACTGCTGATAACATAATTATGCATATCTGAATTCCATAATAAATTATTTAAATAGCTATAAATAATTCCCTGATTAACATAAATAACAGCTAATTTCCAAATTAACTAAGCGGGCTTTACAACTATCCCCCCCCCCTTTAAAGGATTTCGTCCCGAAATCTAACTTTGAATAACTCTGGATATCGAGCTCGCATATCGATTCTAGCTCCCAGTGGCTTCTTCCACCTTACCGTTTCTCCAGAGAACCTTGACCAACGCTATGGTCTTATTCCGAAGGACTTTATCCTTTCTATCCGGGATCCGCATACGTTCTTCATAAGACATATCCGATCGAGCCGAAGGCTCTCATAACTGAGTATATGAGAGGGGTCTGAAACGTATTTTCTCAACATTGAGACATGAAATACGTTGTGCACGCCGATAACGCCTGAGGCAATGCTAACCGATATGCCACTTGACCTATCTTCTCGAGAATCTCGAAAGGTCCCGTAAATCTAGGGCATAACTTGCCTCTTTTCCCGAAACGTTTAATCCCCTTCATCGGAGATACTCGCAAAAACACATGGTCCCCTACTCGAACTCAACATCTCTACGTTTCGGACCGCGTAACTCTCTTGCATGCCTCACGGGAGGCAAGCATTCTAGCTTTAATCTTTCGTATTGCCTCATTGGTCCGCCGAACCACTCCGACCTAGGTATTTCCTCTCCCCGTCTCATCCCAGTGGATAGGGGATCCGCACTTCCTACCGTACAACGGTTCGTAGGGTGCCATCCCTATTGTACTCGGTAACCGTTGTTATATGAGAACTCTACTAACGAGTAGGTATTTATTCCATGAACCCTCAAAGTCCATAACACGGGCTCTCGGCATGTCCTCCAATATCCGAATTGTCCTTTCGGACCGACCATCCGTCCGAGGATGAAATCAGTACCGAATTTTAGCTTCGTACCCATTGCCCGTTGCAAACTCGCCAAAATTTGGAGGTGAATTTCGGATCCCTGTCCGAAACTATAGACTTCGGTACCCCGTGAAGTCTCACTATCTCCTCGACGTATAACTCGCTAACCGATCCACCGTAAACGTTGTTCTAACCGGCGAAAATGAGCGATTTCGTAAATCGATCCACCACTACCCGGATGGAGTCATACATACCCGTGGTCCTAGGTAACCCGACCACAAAATCCATCGTAATGTCCTCCCATTTCCACTCCGGTAGGGTTAGAGCCGCAACAACCCCCGCTCGGTCTCGATGTTCAAATTTCGATTCTGGCGACACGTGAGGCATCTCGAACGAATTCTACCAAATTCTTCTTCATACCGCTCCACCAGAAGTACGGTTTCAAATCTTGATACATCTTGGTGGTGCCGGGATGTAGAGAATATGGAGTAGAATGAGCCTCCTCAAAGATCTCGTTTCTCAAGTCCACACCGGTTCGGGACACAAACCCCGGCTTTATACAAAAGCATCCCACTATCCGACCTTTGAAAAGTCCTTGGCTTGACCAGTGATACCTCATCTCGGATCTTCACTAACTCCGGATCATGTCGTCCGAGCAACTTTTATTCTTTCTAACAAATCGATTGCGGCGTTAAGTTGTGAAGGCGACCTACCACAAACTCAATCTTGGATCTCACCATATCCTCTCGCTACTCGAGGTGAGATATCCGAACCATGCTAGCCACTTGCCCGGACCCTTTACGCTCGTGGCACTCCGGCCACTACATTGGCTTTTTCGGGATGGTAGAGGATCTCGCAATCATAATCCTTCACTAGTTCCAACCAACGCCTCTGTCTCATGTTCAAATCTTCTCGAGTAAAGAAATACTCGAGACTCTTATGGTCGGTGTAGATCTCGCACTTCTCACCATACAAGTAATGCCGCCAAATCTTCAATGCAAAAACCACGCGCCAATTCTAAATCATGAGTCGGGTATCGGCTGCTCATAATCCTTTAACCGACGGGAGGCGTAAGCGATAACCCGACGGCTTGCATCAATACGCACCCCAAACCCTGTTTGGATGCGTCACAAATGAACCACGAACTTCTCCTTGTCCGAAGGCAAAGCTAGTACCGGAAGAATCAACCCTCTTGTTTCGGCTCACGAAAACTAGCTTCGCATTTATACGACCGGATAAATCGCCGATTCTTCTTTGTAAGCTCGGTTGCCAGGCATTGAAATTTTGGAGAACCCCTCCACGAACCTACGGTAGTACCGAGCTAATCCCAAGAAGCTTCGATCTCCGTCACCTTGTCTTCGGTCTCGACAATCACGAGTTCAATCTTCCCGGATCCACCTTGATCCCATCTTTACTCACTATGTGCCCTAGGAAGGACACTCGAGACAACCGTAACTCACATTTCTTGAACTTGGCGTAGAGTCTATGTTCTCGAAGTCGTTGCAGTACCATCCGAAGATGTATCTCATGCTCCTCTTCGACCGAGAGTACACGAGGATGTCGTCGATAAACACAATCACACGGATATCGAGGAAATCCTTGAATACCCTATTCATCGTGTCCATGAATGTTGCGGGGAGCGTTGGTTAGTCCGAATGACATAACCGAGGAACTCGTAGTGTCCATACCTAGTGCGGAAAGCCGTCTTTGGAATGTCCTCCTCTCGGATCCTCAACCGATGATAACCCGAACGGAGGTCAATCTTAGAAAAGACCGTCTTCCCCGAAGCCGATCGAACAAGTCATCGATCCTAGGTAATGGATATTTATTCTTCACCGTCGGCTTGTTCAACTCTCGTAGTCGATGCACATCCTCATAGATCCATCCTTTTTCTTCACGAACAAAACCGGGGCTCCCCCAAGGTGACACACTTTGGGCCGAATGAACCCTATGTCAAGCAACCCCCGGAGCTGAATCTTTAACTCCTTAAGTTCGAGCTTGGAGCCATCCTATACGGGGCTTTAGAACCGGATCCACCCCACAGTGCCAAGTCAATCACAAAGTCAATCTCAGGTGAGGTGGTAACCCCGGAAGTTCTTCGGGAAAAACGTCCAAAAATTCCCGAACTACTCGATGTCCTCTCGGCCGAGATGGTGTCCGGCCGAGTGGTGTCCACCACCACGGCCGAAACCCCAAGCACCCACCGTGCAATAATTCTCTCGGCCGACATAGCTCGAGATCACCGGGATCCGAGATCCCCGAACCGAACCCACAAATACGAACGGTTCTTCACTTTAGGTTGGAAGACCACCATCTTCCTCTTGCAATCAATGCTCGCCGAATATTTAGATAGGAAATCCATTCCTAAAATAATATCAAATTCGACCCGACTAAGCTCATCTCTATCGAGATCGGCGCTCAACTCTCTACCATCTATCCCGATCGCATGACCTAATCCACCTATTGGAGATAACCAATTCTCGCGGAGTAACGGGGTTCCAAACCCCGACTCATAACTATCAAAGGGTCTGCAACTTACTAAAGACTGCGGCCGCCACATAAGAACGTGTAGCCCGAATCAAACAAGCCTTTGAATAAAACGAGTCGTTAATAAGAATCGACTGTAACAACCGATGGGGCCAGCATGCATCGCCCGCGTGATCGCGAATACCCCGCCGGAGTGGGCATCGGCCGGAGCTCTCGGTGCCTCCGGCGGGCCGGGGACATTCCCTGCTGAAGTGCCCGGCATGCCACAATGGAAGCATCCCGCCCCGCACTCTCCCCGATGATGCCTCTTACGGATAGGGCACTCGGGATAGAGAAGCGAGTCTCATTACCACCGGACGATGCCTGCGTGCAGTTCCCCCGGAACCTCTTGTTCGACTCGAGCCGCCGAGCCGTGGGTGCCCTCTTCCTCCGATCAATGGCCGAACCACTACTCCCCCGCTAAATCGATGCAGAGGAGGGTAGGAGCTCCGCCACCGACCAGAAACTTGGCTAGTCGACATACACCCCACCGCGCCCTCGGCTCGCGTGCCTTCTCCACCATCCGAGCGTAGGTGGTGCTATCGTCGATGGTAATCATCGGGTCATGCCCGATCTCGGGATTCAACCCGTCCGGATACTTCTCCTTCTACCGAAGCCGGTCGGCCACAATTCCCGAGGCTAACCTCGCCAAACCGTCAAACCGAGTAGTATACTCGGTGACACTCATGTTCTCCCGCCGGGTCGTGTGAACGAATTCCTTTCTCTTGGCGCTTCTAACCGCCTCGTTGTAGTACTTCGCGTTGAAAAGTTCACGGAACCTCTCCCAAGTCATGGTGGTGACATCGTGAATCCGAGACACCATGTCCCACCATACCGGGGCATCCTCTCGGAACCGAAAGGTGGCGCACACCACTCAGCCGTTGCCGTGACACCCATAAAGTTCAAAATCCTCGGTGATCACCGTAAGCCAGCCGCTCGGCTTTCGACACATCCGGACCTCCCAGAATGCGGAGGTGCTTGCTTCGAACCGCTCATACAAAGGTTCCAATACGTGGGCCGCCACTACCATCTCGGCACAGGCGGCCAGGCGAATGCCGCCGGAACTATCGGCACCGGCTGCGGGGAGCACCCTCGTCTCAACCTCCCCGAATCTCGAGGTCTTGCTCTTCGATCTGGCTTGCATCTCCGCAAACCGTAACTCCGGCCGGGGCTCCCCGATCGAGCCGGGGGAGCACGGGGCGCCTGTGGTGGGTTCTCATCACCCCGACCACGAGCCCCCGCCTCGGGGACCTCTACCTCGGCCCACAGCGAGGTGGGGGAAACCGAGCTCCCTCTCCCCGATTCGACCCCACCGAGCTGCCCCGACTCCTCGTGGTCCGCCCGGCGTCCATCTAGTTAACCGCCTGCGAAACCAAGAGTTGGCATATCGGGTCGTATTCGGGGCGAGCTTCTTAATGCGCTAATTTGGAAATTAGAAATGAAACATGCGCCTATTCTACTATCGTCATTTCTTAACATGCTTCCTAACACGCTTTTCTTTTTCATAACCGAATAAAATAAACTACTAAAGCAATAAAGGCTTACCGAACCGTGAACCGAGCTAATTGCTTCTTTGATGATGATTGTACATGTCGTGACGATCTTCGGAAGACAACACAGCGGCTCGATACCAAATTGTAACACCCTAACTAATTTAGGCGTATTACGTGATTTTTAAACGCATCTTGTGGCAATTTCGTTCTTCAATCAACGAGGTTTATGGAAAAACGTGATTAATTAAAATTTTTGCTTTTTCATTAACTTATAAACCATTTTGCAAAAAGTCACGGGATCCCGATTTATAAAAATATTTTACAAACGTTTTCACTTTGTTCAACTTTTACATCAAAATAAAGTCGTCTAACGACAATTACAAAATCTCAGCCCGTCTTTATCCCGAGGATCGTACGCTCCAGCCTAACCGCCCCGACATGTACAATCCCATAAGCTCGCTCACTCACGGTCCATCAAAGAATCGCCTTGCCTTTACCTACACATGCAACGTAACCGTGAGTCGACGGACTCGATAAGAAAAGCATAATAATATCATACATAAAATCGACCGTCGTGTCCAACACGATACCGAGTCCCGCTGCCGCCATGTCCAACATGGTGCGGAGCACTACCGCCATGTCCAACATGGTACCGAGTTTTGAACGTTCGAGGACGGTACTATTGACACGTAACAACTCGATCGGTCGGAACCAGGTCATACTCATTTCTGTGTCATATCCGCATACCACAGAGCGATGTTCTATATCCTCACGATCGGGCGAAGCCGGTCATACTCCGTCATTGGTCATACTCGGCTGTCCCGACGGGATACGTCAATAGCACGGAACCACCAACCAAGTGTCGGCCCCGATGGTCAGCCGGGTCATACTCATTGCGCCGGTCATACTCCGGCTATCGTACCGACGTGACAGTTGGGTGGTTCGAAGCCTAAATACATATCTAATGTAATCTACGCAGGCTTCCTACATGCACGCTAAACATGTAATCTACATATGCATACCCGTTATACTAATCTTACCTGGATTCCGATTTCAAAGTGTCGTCAACTTGGCCCGACCGAACCGAAGCCGAACTACGGATTACTGGCTCCTAAACCACAAAAACCACAACGCTATAAGTGACACGCTAAATCACTTCCCGGGGACTAAAACTCGAAACTAAAAGTTTCCCTATCGATAAAAAGCATGGCAATACCCTTAAAAACCCAAAAACGAGGAAAACTCGGTTCCGAAAAATCCCCCATCCAGGAAGTCCGTTGACCGACCCGGCTCGATTCTGGGAAAATGCGAACCCCCATCCGAATTAGGATGCTCAACCGAATTCGGTTCCTCGCGAACGACGAAGCAAAAATTCCCATATCTTGACCATTTCGAACCCAAATGGTCCCAAACTTTCCGGACCTCCTGCATGGTCCCAAATGACCATTCCAAGGCCTCAAACCTACCCAGAAACCTCACAAACAAATTTCACCATTGAAGACCAAGCTTTGAGTTCAAGAACTCAAACTTGGTTAAACCCACTAGCATGCACCCTAGCCTAGTTAATTCTACTTAACTAAGCATTAAAACACCTCTGCAAACTAACAATAACATCCAGCAAATATACAGAAACCAAAACATGCATTTTCTCACAAAAATCATCAATTTTCACATATAAACTTCTAGCATGCTCAACCTAGTAGTCAAGCATCAAAACAACCCTAAACTAACATGCTTAAACACAAAATAATCACCAGATTACAGCAGCAACAACAACATAAAATCCAACATGCATTTCATCCAATTTTCACAAAAATTCAAGAAAAACTAAATAGAAGAGCAAGGCAAGAATTACCTCCACTAAAATCACTATGATCAAGCCAAAACACAAGAAATCATCAACCAAAAATCCCAGCTGTGAATCTGCTCAGAAAAGAGAGGAAAAGAGAGAGAGCTTTCTATTTTGAAACTTTTCTAATTTTTTTTTCTAAGTGTTGGAAAAGAAAGAAAAAAGGGTTTTCAAGCACATATTAACCTTTTATTAAATCCATTTCAGCCAAGAAAATAATTAAAATAAACATTTAATTTCCATTTAAAAATCACATAAGACAAAATATCATTGGGGCAAAAAGACCATTTTGCCCCTCCATACTAAAACCACATAATAACCACTAAAGGGGGTATTTTTTGGGACATTCTAAATTCCCGGCCATTCCCGACATTCCCAATGTCTAAACCCGTCCCCAAAATACTAACATACTAAGTTGTGATTTCTACTGAGCCAAACGCCGCGTTCCAAAATACCGGACACCGGAAATGCGAAATATAAAAACTGCTGATAACATAATTATGCATATCTGAATTCCATAATAAATTATTTAAATAGCTATAAATAATTCCCTGATTAACATAAATAACAGCTAATTTCCAAATTAACTAAGCGGGCTTTACACGAAACATCGCGAAATCATGAAACATCTCTAAATGTCTTTAATTCACAACAGCGCTTGTTTTCTACATTTTTTTTTTCCGATTTTTGACGATGTCGCGAAACGTCGCTAGATGTCGCGAAACGTCGCGAAACATCGCGAAATCGTGAAAACATCTCTAAATGTCTCCAATTCACTATATCGCGAAACACATCGCGAATATCATCTCTAAACATCGCTAAATATCGCAAATCATCACTAAACTTCATCCCTGACCTCAAATTTGTTCTATCATTGGAAATACATCGCTAAATATCGCTAAATATCGTAAAATATCACAAAAAACTGGTAAACCAGAAGAAAAAAATACAGAAAACGAGAGAGGCCGTGAGAGAAGATGACGGCGAAGCCTTGTGACTAAGTTCTGGGTCTGTGTGTTCGATGGTAGGGGTTCTAAGTCGGGGTTAACGCCGGAGAAAGAGAGAGAGACATGGATGTTTGGTTTTTATTTGTTTAAAGGTAAAATTGGATAGAAAAATAGTATGAGTATATTTTGCATGATGCAAAATATGCTAGCATACTTTTAGTGAATAAATTAATTTTAAGCATATAATATCAAATTTCCCTTAATTAAATTGTCTTCTATTCTCATATTATTATTATTACGAGTGTAATGGAATGAAGGCCTCCGTATTTTCAAAAAGAGAGTAGTCCTTTTTTTTATTATTATTGTTGAAACTTGAAATGGAGAGCAGTCCATCTTTTAACAGTAAATAGTTATCCTTTTCAAAAAGAAAAAAATAATAAAAGAAATAGAAAAGATAGTTATGCATGTTCTTAGATACACTTTGCCATAATTCAAACCAATGGGCTTTGCTACAAGATCCCTAGCTGAACTATCTCCAAATTTTCTTTATATATATTTATATATAAATATATATGTCACCACTAAAATATTATCTAAAAGAAAAAGAAACAAAACCCTCCACGTGGGCAAACTGGTGGTGAATAAAATAAGTAGGCATTCCATCTAAAAAAATCTCATGCCACAAGACTCAAAATGTGGCCGTGTGTTATTCCATATTTTGAACCCCTAATAATTAATAATTATTTAATGAAGAAAAAAAAAAGTCACATTTCACGTTTAAGTAACAATCCCAATAGAAAGGAAAAGAAAGAGAAATACATCATTATCATTATCAATGCTTTCAAAACATTTTCGCTGCCTATTATTATTATTATTATTATTATTATTATTATTATTATTATCCCTCACCTTTTTAATTCTCAAATTGGTTTTTTATTGAATTTTAAATTTTAAATTTTAAATTCTTATGGCCTTTTTTTTTTCTCTCATTACAGTCACATCATCACAAGTTGGGTAGACAAGATATTTCTGCTTAATTATATTGTATTGTACCAAAGTTTTTTAACTATCAAGAAAATAAAATAATAGAAAAAGACAGAAGAAAAGTGCTAGAAAGTGGAACCCACTTCCCCCTCAACCTATGGACCTAATTCATCATCTTTGACAATCATTTTGTCCTATTAGTCTTAAGAGGAGAGAGAAGAAGAAATATAAATAAATAAGAATTGATCAACTAACAGAAACCAATGTGACTATAGGCTTCACCAAAGGGCCAAATATATATATAAATATTTGTATATGTGACTCTCCACTCTCCAAGCCTCCTCACCCACCCTATTAGCCGCCCCCAGTTGAGCTTAACTTTTATGACCCTTTTTACTAGCTAAAGCTTTGGTTGCTTCCTTCCTTATTGACCCCCCTCTCTCTCTCTCTCTCTGAGGTTCACAGAAAAATATATAGTACAGCGCCCCATGTTTTTGGTCACTTGGCCATTGGAGGCTCCGATGCGCCACTTCACAAGGGCACTGTACTGCACTATATGATTTTTTCAATAGCCTTTGGTTTTCTCTTCACTCTTTCGTCATCTCTCTCTCTCTCCCAATTAATCAATACTAAAAGAATACGAAATTTCTTTTATATTCCAACTACAATGTTTACACAAAAACTTACATTCTTTATTATTTTTATATATATATAAATAATAAAGAAAAATTAATTATTTAACTAGTATTTAATTATTAGAAACTAAAAATAATAAAAAAACAATTTTAATGTGACCTACAACGTCTCACTAATTAATAATAGTGAAATACTGTAAACAATTATATATATAGGATCACTTTTACTGTTGAGTTTGATTAATTTTAATGAGAAATAAAACTAATTTTAAATTTTTAGTTTCTCCTAAAAGACGACTTTAATATATAATATTTGGTTATTTAGAGTGATTATTATTTAATATCTTTATTAATTTATTAAGCGGCAATGAGGCCAATTTGTGGGAATCTTTCCGTATATATCAAATGTAGAGATTAATTAAGTTATAATTAGTCAATTAATTAGCAAAGAATAATGGTTGTGCATGGCAGCAACAAGCTAATTAAAATTAATTAGTGGACAAAGCACTTGTATTAATATTTATCTTGCCAAATTATCTAATTTCAACATTGACATTTGGATATTTTTGTATATCTAGCTAAATATTTATATAAAAATACGGGTATAAATGGAAAATTATTTGATGTATTATTTTTTATTTTTTTTATTTTTACAATTTGAGTTGCAATTTATAATATTCGGTTGATTATTATGTGAATTTCTGTAAAAATAATAAAAAAAAATCTCAAAATGTAAAAATAAAAGAGAAAATAAAAAAAAAAAAAACTATTAGAAATATCCTAGGTACAAAGTTTTCTTAACACAAAATATATATCAAAATGTATATATAAAACCCAAATTATGTACGTACGTTGTTTAGAAATATCTTCCAAGATATATATAATAGGGTATGCTCTTAATGGGTATTACCCATGTATGGGTATTTTATTCTTGACCATTAGATCAAATATTTAATGGTTGATATTTATAATCATTAATTAAATATTAAAAAATTAATATTTCCTATTTTGTTATTCTCTATATTCCTAAAATAGATAAAACTATTAATAGAAATAAAAAAATTTATAAATGGAATTGTTATTTAAAAAATAAAACACATTAAAAAAAACTAGCAAACTATTTTTTTTAATGAAAATCATTCTAAAGATTAAAAAGAAAAAAAAAGTGTATATTTATCTAAACTAGAATTCTAAATTGCATTACTGAAAACAAAAAAATAATAATTTTAAGCTTTAAACTTCAATACATATAAAATGTATAAAAAAATTTCTAAACCTAAAATCTTTAATTTCATAATAATTAACAATTATTTATATGTTTTTATTTTTCAAAAAAACTACTTGAAAAAAATCTATAAGAACAAAACCAATGAAAAAAAATTTAACAAAAAAAAAAAAATGAAGGAAGAAAAAAGTGTCATAAACATTATTGAATAATGACAATTGCCAACACAAGAATTTCAGCACAAAAAATTATATTTGACCCCTAGACAAAATTATCATCTTCCAATCCTAAAATATAAATAATGAACAATACCTCATTAGTCATTCTAGGAGAATGATGCATGGTAATATCAAAAAATCATTGGATGATAATAATATTTCTCTAACAATAATAGCCTAAGTAAGAACTAAGAAGTATTGTAGCGTTTTATTTTCAAGAGTATGAATAATATTAAGACAATTGGATTCCACAATAAAGCTCTTATTCTCCTAATAAAAAAAACACATTAACATACATGTAAATAATTTTTAGTTTTACAATAATAAATTATTAATAAACTCACAATTTCATAAAATAATAAAGTAGTAATTTTAATTAATTTTTAAAAATAATTTATAATTTTTTTTCAAACTATTAGTTGTAATTATTATTTCCAATTTTATAAAAAATATATATAATTTTTTTTTAATAATTGTTAGAAACTTGCCATAAAAGGTTATTAGATTGTTACTTTATTAATTTTTTTTAGTTCCCATCAATAGGTATTACCCATTAAGAAGTGTCTCATATATAATATGGGTTTTATATTAGGTACGTACATTGATCGAGTTTACTCATCAAAAGATTGCATACAAAATGCAATCAATGTGCTTTGCATATCTTTTTAATATATATTTTATGTTGACGGTATAATGTTAACATGAGTTGCATGAATTGGTCCTTTAATTAATAAGTTAGGAATGTTTGGTACGTAGTATTGTAATGTATTGTATTATGTTATGTAGTATTGTATTATTAATATTATTTAATACAATATTATATTTGGTATTGACTTATTTTAATAGTTATATAAATTATATTATCTTTACCATACACTCGATTCCATCTCTGATTTCGTTCAGGTTTGAGATTTAGGGTCTGCTCCGGTGTAATAATCGCTTAACATTATTATGAGAATTAGAAGATAATTAAGAATTTATTTATTCTCTTATCAATATATGCCTCTTAGCAAATAATTAAGACGTATTGTTAGAAATAGGCTTTAAAATAATAATTTCTCAATCATGGAGATATATTTAAATTGTAGGTATATTATGTATGTTACATATGAAATTTCATGTTTTTTTTTATATTTTATGTCCGGTAAGAGTGAAATACGTGTTAGACATTTATATGTATAAACTAAAACATATATGATTATGTATAAAGTGCGGAATTAATAAAAACATATATGCACTATAATTAAGGATCGAAATACCTTCAGCCATTGAATCTTTGAGCTTTAGTCCCACATAAGCTTGATCTGCAAAAGAAACCGATTGATGTGGGTAATCGGGCTTCCTCGCTCTCTCAACTCTCTTTAGATGGATTTTGCTGTTATGAACAGAATGAGTGAGGAGCTCGGGGACCGAGACCGTATATTTATAGGTGAGATACTCCATCAGTATCTGTGCCACATTAATTGTCAGAATATTTTGACAATTAATTCAGGAAATCAAATCAGGTAATGAATATAGAAATCTGACCATATATAGAATATTACGTAATTGATTCTGTCCAGATTCAATGAATATAAAATATTCGTTTATCAGAATCAATAATATTATTTTATTTCCTTAATTAGAAATATTCTAATATTCTCCCACTTGGTCAGCATTTAAACTAAAACATTCAAACCCCAACGTTCCTCATTATATAATAAACATACGAATCATAGCGACATGTCCTCATTATAAGTCGAGTATTATCTTCCATGTATTACGATATATTTATTATATAACAATGTACTTTATGTGGCAATGTACTTAAGCGAATAAACCCTAACCATTATGTTTATTCAGGTCCTCTTACGATAATTTTCTCAGATGAAATTAAGGTGCACATAAATATGAGAAAAATATGTAAATTAGAGTTTCATTGAATAATTTTTGGTTGTACAAATAAAAACTGCATGTAGGTTAACTGAATCCCATATTTACTTTAAGATCCTTGAATTTGTGTTGCGGCATGCCTTTAGTCAAGGTTGTGCGATCACCCAATTCAGTTTGCGTGATTAATGACCACTTATCACGTCTTTTTATGACTAAATACTTAATGTCGATATGCTAGCTTCGACCAGTACTCTTATAGTTATCAGCCATAAATATTGTAGCTGAATTTATCGCAAAATTTTCTTAATGGCCTAATGAAACTGTAATTCTGAACTCTAGGCCTACTATGAAACTCTATAATACATCATACGAGATGTATCCTCAAAATAATAAATGAATCTGACTTCTATAGTGGAAATAACAATCAAGATTCTCTACAATATAACTTACTGGTAATCTTAAGGACGTAATAAAATATTGATTTACGTGAATCAATACAGCCAGTGAAGTACGTTAGAATCTGATTGATTAACTATATTTCTAGATGGTTAATTCATCTTAACAAAATATGTATGAATATGATTTTTAGTATCTTAAAGACACCTCATCACTTTATATGAAGAATAAAGTGGTCTTAACTTTAGTTATTCTGATACTACTTAACGATCCTGAAACAAATGTAATGCAAAGTCTTATTCAGACTCTTAGGCATACATTAGGCTTCTAAAATAGAAGCAAATGAATGTTCTTAATTTATTCTCACTCCAGATCATTTTTCAGATGCTGGTTCGACTTGAATTTATCACACTTAAAGATAAAAGTTATATCAGATGAATAATACATAATTTTATTTAATCAGAGATGCTGTGGCTACTCTCTAATTAATTAAAATTATATATATTATTTATATTCCTTATCTCAAAATAATAATTTGAGATATGAATTATTTCAACTTATATAGAAAACTTTTATCATCATTTGCAAGTAACATATTGTCTACGTATAAAACAAATATTACTCCCACTAACCTTCTGGTATATAATTATTTCCATAATTCTCTTTTCAAACCTAAAGGAAAAGATGATATAATATCAATTTGTGAGATATTTGTTTTAATCTATAGGTAGACACTTTAAGCTTGCATATGTTCACCATTTATTAGAGGAAAATCTTTATGGCAGTCTGTATACCTTCTCCTCTAGTTCACTGTTTGGAATTGATTAATGAATTAAAACAAGCAACAAATGCCAAGGTCTATAATAGAATCTTTTATAAAAACAAGTGAGAATGTAAATCTCCTTTATTATTGATTCTTATTTCAAAATGAACTTCTTAGCAATGAATATTCTTTTATATCTTTATGTTTCTCAATGTTGCCTAATGAATATTATTGGTGAAAAAACTTATGCTTAATTAATGTTCTCCCCCCCATTAGGCAACTTTACTAAAGATAAACTTTATTGCTATTTAAGATATTCATTTCTTCATTCATGGCATATTGTACTACAACTTCAATTCTTTATCATTCTATAATTTAATTTGTGTCTCAAATTAATATTGTACTTGAACTTTTATTGTACAAAATGTAATCACTAGAAAACATTGATCTTATTGTTCTAATAAGTCATCTTAAGGATGGACCAATAAACTCTTAAAAGAGCAAATGGTTTAATATGGATGTTATTTTAGAATTTATAAGCAATTACTAAATAACATAACTTATTAGAATTTTATCAATGACTTGTAGATTATTAATGATTAGTTATGAATTCTTAATAACCATTAACCTTAAGGGTTGTTGTGAATCATAATTAATCTAACACTTGAGGTGGAAGTTTGAGAAAATATGAATGATCTTTCTCAGAAACTAGGTTCCTATATAGATCACTCCCACTGATCAAGTCAATTCTTAATTCCACAGTTCCAGTGTTGTGAGATGGATAATAAAATATGTAACCCTTAAACCTTATAGCTTTTCAAATGAAATATGCTCATTTATGGTTTTGGGCCCAAATCTTTTCTTTGACAATTGTACTCTAACTATATATGGGTATTTATAAAATGTGTACATGTCATCAAGTCGGTTTTCAACCTTATCACAACTCAAAATATGTTTGAGAAACAACTTTGGTTAGAACACGATTCGATATGTACACCCCATTGAAGAGTATCAATAGACAAAGATTTATGAAAGATTGGAGTTTGCTATGTAGGCTCCACCCCATGTACAAAAAATACTTAGTTTCTTAAATCTGTCACACACTATGATTTAGGTATACCAGGCATATGTATCGGGCAATGAACCCATGCTTTTAAAGAAACTTTGCAAATGGACTGGAAGTTTATCCATACTCACGAATTTTAATATAGTATTCTCCATTTTATATTTGATCTCACTATGCAAAATGCACTATTTCTCTACTTAAGATTTAAATGTCTTTGAAACATATAAATTTATACTTTTGTAGAAAAATAATTTATGTGAGTAATCATTAAAAAAGAGATGCAAAATTTGAGTCCATGTCTTCAAAATTAATTGACTTGTATAATTTCTAATATGATAGAATTCTAATATGCACCGATTTTGACTTGTTGGAATACATATTCTTAATGAATTTCACACAAGTACTAAATAAAGTTAGTAAAATCAGTGTAATAAATATCCCCACCATTTACTAACATTTATTCTATTTATGGAGATATGTTCCATAATCTTTGGTGCTATAATGTAGAAGAATTCTTATTGATAACACATTTCTTATTGTCAGATTGAACTTGCATATCTTTATGAGTGGCATCATTTTATAGTAAAGACCTTTAAATTTGTCTAAATCAAATTTCAAAAGAAGCTTGGAACATAAAGATCTTTGCTAATTTTAAAACAAAGTCACTACTATATTGCTTGTTCCTTAAACTTCTAAATGTGAGAACTTATCTTGTCTGTGGATAAGATTTGCTCACAGTTACTGACTTTCTTAGGTTTATTTGTAAACCTTGGAAGAAATTATGAATGTGGAATAACAATCTAAAATAATCCACTATGTGTTAATAATCACATTAACTATATTAAAATGAATTCATACACAATAAATTAAAATTTATTGGTGATAATAGAGTGTGATTTGTTTTTCTTAATTATACAGTGAAAACTGTACATTTTAGATGAAGTTATCAGAATAAATTTTGGAAATTTCTACTGGTATAGAAGAAATTTATGAATAGTGATGTAATAGAATTACATATATAGTTTTGAGGTTTAAATGAATCATGTTTTTACCAATGAATAAACATGCTTAAATATGAAATCTTATTAAACAAAAATTGCCTGTGGGCTAAATTTTTAATTTAATAAGATTAAATTTAGATGTAGATTATGATAGATTTACACAATTTATGAAAAAAACTTAAAGTTTAATATTTCTATCTCAATGAAAGGTATGAAACACTTATAAATGTTTCAAAATTTTATACTTTATGATAAAATTATTAAATTAAATCTACATAATTCCCTGTGGGATAAATTAAGAGAATTTAATTTAATATATTAATTATGTAAATATAATAAAATCCCTGTAGGGTAAGATTATTATGTTCACATAATTTATGTCCATTATGTGATCTTGATCCACTCAATATATATAATTTTATATAATTAAGGATGCTGTGGCTACTCCCTAATTATTTAAAATTATGTGGTTCACTAGACACTAAAGTATAAACTGAAGATTAAAATTTTACTAAATCCAAAATTGCCTGTGGGTTAAATTTTAAATTTAATAAAATTAGATGAACTTTATGATAGATTTAATTAAACAATTAGTTTTGGAAAATGAAGGTTTATTATCTATCTTCAATTAAATTTGTGATAACACTATTAAATTAAATCCCCATAACTCCCTGTGGGGTAAATTAAGAGAGTTTAATTTAACATATTATTCTAATTAATTATACAAATATAATAAAATCCCTGTGGGGTAAAATTATTATACCTATATAATTAATTACAAGTTATGTCCATTAAGGTGAATTTTAATTAATATATAATTTTATACAAATAAGGATGTTGTGGCTACTCCCTAATTATATAAAATTATATTTTCACTTTGACATTAGGTATTGGGCTCTACCTAAAAGTAATTTCGTTATTAACATAATAGACAATCACTGAGATTAGTGCTCCTAGTGTGGTCGTCCGAAGATCATTAAAAACCGTTTTAGATATGAGCATTTGTCCCAGGTTCATGTTTTCTTAGGTCAAACCACAAAATTACTTATATTTTATTCATTTTAGGAAAGTTTTATGAATATTTTATGAATAATTTTATGAAATTTTATGAAACTTCATGTGCTAAATAAAATATTCAACCTATCTTAATGTTTGAATATTTCTAAATATATCTAGCACTATAAAAAGAATTTATGTATAGCATTTAAATCATACAAATCAAAATTAATTGTATTAAAAATAAATTTGCCAAATAAATACAAATTAAAAAAATTATTGTATGATAATAAATGAAATGCTTAATTCCATGATATGTAATTAATTATGCATTTATAACCATATAATATCTTAAAAATATTTTTACTAATAATTAATTTGTATAAATAAGGTAAATATACAAATTAGTACAATTAATTATATGAAATGAATTAAATGCAAAATTAAAGAATATACTTAATGGCAGATTATCAATTAATTTAATCAATAAATTACTTAATTGGTAAATAAATATAATAATTGCGCACTTAATTGTAGAATAATCAAATATTCACATTCTTAAAATATCACAATTATTGTAATTACATGTAAAAATAAAGCATGTAATTAATTTACCAAATTAAAAACTTTCCATAATAATTTATTACTAAATAACATATAATATATGAAGATATATATTAAATAAGAATGGAAAGTTTAAACAAATGTAATTTAATTGACTAAATAAACAAAATAAGGAAATAAAATAAAATTCCAAAAATAAATCAAAATAATAAAATTTTGGAATTTTCTTAAATTTTTCTTAATTTTCCTTTTTTTTTTTTGAAAAATCTGCCCTGAAAAACGACATAATAAATTTTCCTTAAACTTCCAAAAATCATGAAATCAATTCCAAAATGATCTAAATGAAAAAATTAAGAGATCTATATTGATTTCAAGCATTGAAAACACGCAAAATGTATACTTTAATTTCAAAAGGTGTTCTCGGGTCCGAATGGATTATGGAAAAACGTACTGTGCAGCTCGTTGCTAATCAACGAGGTTTATGGAAAAACGTGATTAATTAAAATTTTGCTTTTTACTTAGACTTATAAAACAATATTACAAAAGACTCGGGATCCCGATTATAAAATTATTTACAAAAAGTCTTAACTGTTTAACTGTTACATAAAATAAGGGTCGTCTAACAACCAGTTACAAAAATCAGCCTTGCTGTCCCGAGGATCGTACGCTCCAGGCCTAACCGCCCCGACATGTACAATCTCATAAGCTCGCTCACGGTCCATCAGCTATAGCCTTGCCTTTACCTACACATAAACGTAAACTGTGAGTCGACAGACTCAGTAAGAAAAGCATAATAATACTCATACATAATTCTAACTGCCGTGTCCAACACGATGCGAGTCCCGCCTCGCCATGTCCAACATGGTGCGAGCCACTACCGCCATGTCCAACATGGTGCGAGTTTTGAACGTTCACGGGGACGGTACTATTGACAAGTATCCTCCGATCGGTCGAACCGGTCATACTCCGGCTGCTGGTCATACTCCAGCCTGTATCGACGGGATAGGTCAATAGCACGGAACCACCAACCAAATGTCAGCCTGATCGGTCGAACCGGTCATACTCCGGCTGCTGGTCATACTCCAGCCTGTACCGACGTGACAGGGTTGGATGGTTCGAAGCCAATATACATAACTAATGTATTCTAATAGGCTTCCTACATGCACGCTAAACATGTAATCTACATATGCATACTGTTATACTAATCTTACCTGGATTCCGAATTCAGGTGTGCCGGTCAACCTGACAGGAACTGAAGCTGAGCGGCGAATTACTGTCTCCTAAACCATAAAAATCACAACGCTATAAGTGACACGCTAAATCACTTCCCGGGGACTAAAACTAGGAACTAAAAGTTTCCCTATCGATAAAAAGCATGGCAATACCCCTAAAAACATAAAAACGAGGAAAAACACGGGTTCTGAAAATTCCCCAACCGGTAGACCGGTTGCCCAGCCGGAATTCCGGTTCTGGGAATTACTGGACCCTCATCCGGAATTTCGGTTGCCCAACCGGAATTCCGGTTCCTCGCAGGAATTTTTCAAAAATTCATAACTCGATCAATTCTAACCCAAATCATACAAGATCTTCCAGACCTGTTCTATATGCCCCAAATAACCATTCAAAGGCAACAAAATCACCCAGAACTCACAGAATCAGAAAACACCATTAAAGACCAAGCTTTGAGTTCCAAAACTCAAACTTGGTTAGAATCCACTAACATGCAATCAAACTAGATCAAACCTACATAATTATGCATAACTAAGCCTCTGAAAATGAAAACAATCAACTACAGCAAGTAATTTACAAATTCAACATATATTTTCAAAATTCATGCTCTTGAACTAAAAACTCCAAAACTTGATTCCAAGTAACCATCATGCATACACTAACTCTAAATTACTTAAAATAGCAAGATTAAACTTTAGAAAACAACAACAAATCACAGCAGCAAGAACTTCAAATTATTAGGCATGCATTTCATCAAATTTTCATAAAATTCAAGAAAACACAAAGGAAAAGTTCTAAGAGATCAAACCTTGATTAGATTACACACAAAGAGGATGAAAATCACAAGATTGAGCAGGAAAAATCCCAGCCCTAGCAGCCCAAGCTTTGGCCGAAAAGAGAGAGAGAGCTTGAGTGTGTGAATTTGAACTTTTCTTTCTAATTTTGACTAAGTGTGGAAATAAAGGAAAAAAAATGATTTACAAGCCAAATATACCATTTTACTTCAGCCAATTAAACACATAAAATAATCATTTATTTCATTTAATAAACTCACATAAGACAAAACACTAATGGGGCAAAAAGACCATTTTGCCCCTCCACCATAAAATCACATAAACCATACTAAAGGGGTATTTTTGGGAAATTCTAAATTCCCGGCCATTCCCGACATTCCCAATGTCTAAAAACCCGTCCCCAAACTACTAGCATACTAAGTTGTGATTTCTACTGAGCCAAACGCCGAATTCCAAAATACCGGGCACCGGAAATGCAAAATATGAAAACTACTGAATAACATAACCATGCATTTCTGAATTCCATAAATAACAGTAATAAATTATTTAAATAGCTATAAATAATTTCATAATTAATCATAATTAACTGATAATTTCCAAATTAACTAAGCGGGCTTTACAACTATAATTAAGGATCGAAATACCTCCAGCCATTGAATCTTTGAGCTTTAGTCTCACATAAGCTTGATCTGCAAAAGAAACCGATTGATGTGGGTAATCGGGCTTCCTCGCTCTCTCAACTCTCTTTAGATGGATTTTGCTGTTATGAACAGAATGAGTGAGGAGCTCGGGGACCGAGACCCTATATTTATAGGTGAGATACTCCATCAGTATCTGTGCCACATTAATTGTCAGAATATTTTGACAATTAATTCAGGAAATCAAATCAGGTAATGAATATAGAAATCATACCATATATAGAATATTACGTAATTGATTCTGTCCAAATTCAATGAATATAAAATATTCGTTTATCAGAATCAATAATATTATTTTATTTCCTTAATTAGAAATATTCTAATAATACGGTGATTTGGCCATTAGAATTATCTGGATACGGTGGATTAAGTATCTTAGAATTAGCGGGTCAAGATAGTTAGACATTTGAAATGTCTCAAGATTTTTGAGGTTGTGGTTTTGAACCATTATACATCTAAGCATTTTAGGTTGCTTCATAGTAAAGAAAACTGCAAAATTGTAATTTTGTCCAAAGTTAGTAATTTTTGTCATTAGTGAGGACTAATTGCTCCTAATGTTTATTATGATGGTAATTGGATAAACATTGATATATTGTGTTAGAAGATTAAAAGAAAAATTAAAATTTTCCAAGTTTTTTCTCTTTCTTTTTCGGCCCCAAGCAAAATTCAAGCTAAAACCAAATTTCTTCTTCATTTTCATACCGAAATCAGAGGAGTCTAGCTATATAAGAATTTCATAGAGTAAAAGAGATTTCAGCTTAAGGGCCTTAAATTGTCGAGCAGTAGTTTCCATTTAAGTTGACCGACACACCTAAATTAAGAATCGTGGTAAGATTAGTATAAAGATATACATGCATACATGTTTATCATACATATTAGTTTATCAACCAGAGTACCGAGAACATCTGCTAGAATACCGAGTCTATCTGCCAGAGTACCGAGAACATCAGCCAGAGGACCGAGAATATCGACTAGAGACCGAGTATATATTGACTAGATTATTGAGTATATCGGCCAGAGTACCGAGATTATAGGCTAGAGTACCGAGAATGGAGTTAGGTGTATGGGCGCCTGGTTACGATATGATTATATGTTTATGTTTATACTTTTCTTACTGAGTCTGTCGACTCACAAATATTGTTTACATGTGTAGGTAAATGCAAAACAAAAGCTGAACAACAGTGCATTCTAGGGAGATGACACATTTATATAAACTTTTCAATTATAAATGACAAACCAAACAAAGGAATGGATTCACTTTAGGAAAAGTCATTCCAATTCTACCTATATTCCAATCAACTAAACACTACCCTAGTTAGTTAATTACAACTTATACAACTTAATAACATGAACCAAACTAAAACAAGAATTTTAGTAATAAATAAATTAATATGAATTAATTGTAAGATACCTTGTTAGTTACATTGTGTAAGTAGTAACTAGTTATAATTAGTTACTAAATACTGATTAATTCTTTTGGTTAGGATATTTTTATGGATAAATGATGGATGCGTGAGGAGAGAGACACTTGCGATTTCAAGTAAGGTTCGATGCATTTTTAGAGTCTGCCTTAAAGAATTCTAAAAATCCTAAACGTATTCATTGTCCGTGTGTAGATTGTTGTAATATATTTAAAGGAAATATTACAATGATTAAGGACCATGTGTATTTATGAGGTTTCGATAGAAGTTATACTACTTGGTATTGGCATGGCGAACATTTAGCTAATGATCCATATCCATTAGGAAAACGGGGGTAGATGATATGGAGGGTAATGATTTCGATGATCATCCATTGGAGTTGCTTAACGAAGCACATGAGGAATTTCTTAATGATCTTGAAAAATTTGATAATTTTCTAAGTGATGCAGGTAAACTCCTGTTCGATGGTTGTAAAAAACTACGATTACCAATAATGGTAAAGTTTTACAACATCAAAATAGAAAATGGAGTGAGCGATAAATGTTTTACTCAATTTTTAGCTGATGTTAAAGATATCTTACCATTTGACAACTGCTTCCTGGAGTCTACATATGAAGTGAAAAAAAACTTTGAATTCCATAGGATTGAAGTATGAAAAAATTCATGCATGTCCGAACAATTGCATTTTATATCGTACGGAATATGCAGACATGGTGATACGTGTTGGGTTTTGTGCCCTAAATAAAACCCATTTCAATATAATCAGATTTACTTATTAATAAAGATCAGAAATAACATTTTATGTTGCATGGTTCACATGATTTATTTCATGATTATATATATATAATGCATGAATTCTATTTAAGTCCAGAACATATGAATTTGTTAAAGATTATAGTGTTGTCAGCACAGTGGAATATAATCTTAATTATATGTTCGAAAGTTTATTCCCTGATTTGTCAGAATACTGGATTTAGACTGACATGGTATAATCAGCGATAGGTATTCTAACACCATGGAAAAGTGCTATGTCCTTTCCAGGACATTGGCAAAGTTTACCAGTATCGGATGTATGGGGTATACATCGGAAGGGACCGATATTGAACTTTGATTAGATATATTAGAATTTACCGTAATATCTATTCAATTCAATATCACCTGTTGATCCTAGATCAAATGATCTTAATCCTGATATGATTAGGTTCAATCTCAAGAGTGTTATTCCTGTTCTTTGATTTGTTAGTTAAGCCTACTTTTGGGTCAGGGTGATACGTACATTTTGGGAACACGGTAGTGCAATTGAGTGGGAGCGCTAACATAAATATGGAATCTATAGCTTCTATCTGGCGAATAGAAAGTAAAGGATGATTTCCTTCGAGCTTAACCAAACGAAGATAAATGGTGGAGTACTCATTTCACTTAGCTGAAATATCATTTATACAGGGTTAAGTGTTTTAAGGATAAAATACATTGTAGGGTGTTACGGTAATTTAATCCCTTTACAGTGTAAATCATCTATATAGAGAATCATTGATCAAATTAGGATTATAACAATGGATAACTAATGACGTGTCTATATCGTGGAACATATAGAGCGTTTTGTATGACTGAGAGTGCAATTCCAACTTCTAAGAGTGGATTCAATAAGGAATTAATAAGTTAGGGAATTTACTTGGTAAATTCGGTTCGACTTATTGGAAGCTCGGTTATATAGACCCATGGTCCCCATACTAGTTGAGACCATACTACTTGTAAGACTCAGTTAATTGATTTTGATTAATCAATTATAATTCTAAAGTTAGACTATGTCTACTTTATGAATTTTCACTAAGCAAGGGCGAAATTGTAAAGAAAAGAGATTCTAGGTTTATTTATTAATTAAGATATTTTATATGTCTAAATTAATAAATATATTAAATGACAATATTTTTTAATAATTATTCTTAAGTTATTAAATAATTAGAATTGGCATTTAAATGGTTAAAATTGGAAAATTGACATTTTTGAGAAAATAGGAATGAGAAATAACAAAATGGGAAAGTTGCAAAGTGAGACCCAATTTCCATATATGGGCCGCCCACTATGCATAGGCTTTTACCATTTTATTTTTCCATTATTTTAATGCCACACAATTCTAACCTAAACCTAGAGGGCATTCTATAAATAGAAAGTAATAGCTTCAGGAAACAACACACAATTGCATCTCATTCTTTTCAGAGTGAATTCCTGAGCCACCACTTTCCTTTCTCTATTCTTCTCTTCAATATTTCGAAATCCTTGAGTGAATGAGTAGTGCCTACACACATCAAGTGGTAACTCAATCATAGTATGTAAGACTATGGAAAATCAGCACCAACAAGAAGGAGAGAAATAGATCCAGATTCAGATCGTGATTATGCTCTGCTACAGAAAGGAATCAAGGGCTAGAGATCTCAATGGAAGGAGTCATTATATTCCGCTGCACCCAATGTAAGGTTTTCTTAAACTCTTATGTGTTTAATTTCATTGTTTTAGAATTCATATTAGGATGTTAATCAAACATACTTGGTAGTAAATCTAGATCATGGTAAAATATTTCCAACAATACGAACCACACCAATAGTTGTGACGAAACCCGATACCAATTATGGCAGCCTCTAAGAATTCTCAAAATTTGGATGTGGAACCGCGACCCAATGCTTAGTTAAGCATGAACCTTGGTATGAAGGAAGACACCACAAACGGTGGTGGAAATTCGTTTGATAAGTCAGGTTGAACGCCAGAAGGAATACTCCTTAATAAGTTTGAATAGTTCTCTCAAGAACTCAAGAAGAAAACCTCTCAAAATTTTATTCCAAAATATTCTGATTTTCAAAGTGTTTACAAGGCTTTATATAGCCAACTTACAACCAAGAAAAAAGGAAACTAAAAGAAAGAAAATTTTCCAAATAAAACAAAGACAAAATAAAGGAAACAAAATTAAAAAGGAAAGTTGCCAAATGCCTTGAAAAGCGTGATAAGCTCAATTTGGGTCTAAATTGAGTCTACTTTGAAGAGAAGCACAAATCTTTGTTCTCCTTCAGTGTTGACTGTGGTCTCCTCTTGTTTTAAAACTCTGTTGACAAAGTTGTTAAGTTCTTCTTTGAATCTCTTGGCTCGCGCTCTGAACTTTACTTGTATCTTTAGCCTTAGTGTTCTCATCATTCCCCTCCTTTTGAAAAGGATTTTCCCTCAAATCTTCACTTGCATCAAAAGGGCTCAAATCAGAAACATTAAAAGTATCACTAACATTATATTCTCTAGGTAAATCGAGTCAGTCGACATTGTCATTGATCCTTTCAAGCACTTGAAACGGACCATCTCCTCGAGGTAGCAATTTGGAACGTCTTTGGACTGGGAATCATTCTTTCTTCATGTGTAACCATACCCAATCACCTGGTTCAAAAACCTGCTTGTGACGACCCTTGTTAGCTTTCTTTATGTATTGCTCGGTTCTTCTTTATATGTTGAGTCGTGCCCTCTCATGGATTTGCTTCACAAATTCTGCTTTCTTTTTGCCATCTAAATTCAAATGCTCAGAAACAGAAAGGAGTCAAAGGATTACAACCATAAAAAATTTCAAATGGTGAAAATTTAGTAGCAGAATCCATAGAACGATTACAAACAAATTCAACATGTGGTAAACAATCCTCCCAAGTCTTAATATTTTTACTTATGATAGCCCTCAATAAAGTGGATAAAGTTCTATTAACTACTTTTGTTTGACCATTGGTTTGAGAATGACAAGTAGTAGAAAACAAAAGTTTTGTCCCAAGTTTTCCCCACAATGTTTTCCAAAAGTAACTTAAGAACTTAGCATCCCTATCGGATACAATGGTTATAGGCATACCATGTAATCTCACAATCTCCCTAAAAACAAATCTGCAACATTAGAAGCATCATCAGTTTTATGACATGGGATAAAATGAGCCATCTTAGAAAATCTGCCTACCACCACAAAAATTGAGTCCTTCCCACGTTTACTCTTAGGTAAACCCAACACAAAATCCATTGAGATATCAACCCATAGTGAACTAGGAATAGGTACTAGGTAGGGGTGTGTAAAGACAATTTGGCTGAACCCTCGATTTAGCTTGCTTACAAGTGACACATCTACCACAAATTCGCTCAACATCTCTTTTCACGTGGGGCCAAAAGAAGTCTTCTTGTAATATAACTAAGGTTTTAGCAAGTCATAAATGTCCCATAAGCCCTCCTTCATGGGATTCCCGAACTAATAAATCTCGTAAAGAACAATTAGGCACACACAACGTATGCTCCCTAAACAAGAAACCCTCATGCCTATAAAACTTACCTTCACAAGATTTTTCACAAGCTCCATAAATCTCCCCAAAATCATGGTCATCAGGATAAAGTTCCTAATATGTTCAAAACCAAGTAATTTAGCATCAAGAGTAGAGATTAAGGCATACCTGCAAGAAAGGGCATCAACATGCACATTCTCCTTACCATGTTTATACCGAATGACATATGGAAATGTTTCAATGTACTCAACTTATCGTGCATGTCTCCTATTGAGCTTGTGTTGCCCCTTCAAATGTTTAAGGGATTCATGATCTGTGTGTATCACAAATTCTTTGGGCCAAAAATAGTGTTGCCATGTTTCTAAAGCTCGCACCAGGGCACACAACTCTTTATCATAGGTGGGGTAATTAAGTGCAGCCCCACCTAGCTTTTCACTAAAGTATGCAAGGGGTCTCCCTTCCTGCATAAGAACAGCGCCAATACCTATACCATAAGCATCACATTCAATTTCAAATGTGTTAGAAAAATTAGGTAAACCGAGTACTGGGCGTGAGTAAGCTTGTGTTTAAGAAGTTAAAATGCCTCTTCTTGTGCTTCACCCCATTCAAAAGCAACATTCTTTTTGATAACTTCTATAAGCGGTGCTGTGATGGTGCTTAAATCCTTCACAAACCTCCTGTAAAAACTAGCAAGGCCATGAAAACTTCGAACATGACCTATAGTTGAGGGGGTTGGCCACTCTTGGATGGCTTTGATCTTTTCTTCATCAACCTCAATACATGTAGCACTCACAACAAATCCTAGGAAAACAATCTTATCGGTCCAAAAAGTGCATTTACTAAGGTTAGCATATAGTTTCTGTTTTCGAAGCACACCCAAAAATGATTGCAAATGTGAAGCATGATCATGCAAACTCTTACTATAAATTAGAATATCATCAAAATACACAACAACATATTTTCCAATGAAAGCATGAAAACATGATTCATTAATTGCATGAAAGTGTTAGGTGAATTAGTTAGTCCAAAAGGCATGACTAACCATTCATACAATCCATGTTTAGTTTTAAATGCAGTTTTCCACTCATCTCCTTCTTTCATACGTATTTGATGATACCCACTCTTAAGATCAATCTTAGAAAACACACAAGAATCATGCAACTCATCTAACATATCATCTAAACGAGGAATGGGATGTCAATATATTACCGTTATGTTGTTGATGGCTCGACAGTCAACATACATCCTCCATGTTCCATCGTTCTTAGGAACCAGAATTACTGGAACAACATAAGGGCTCATGCTTTCTCTCACATGCCCTATGGTCATCAATCCTTCAACTTGTCGTTGTATTTCTTTGGTTTTACATGCTGGGTGGTTTGGGATTGAAGCACCTGGAATAAAATCAATTTGATCTTTTTTCCTCGAATAGGTGGCACACCATGTGGTACCTCCTCGGGAAACACATACTCAAATTCCTGCAAAATAAAACAAAAACACTAGGCAGCGAAGAATCAAGTTGGTTAGTGTTTAAAAGAGCCTTCTTGTAAACGAACAAAAGCATTGGTTGTTTCGTACCCCAAGCTCGTGTAATCTTACTTTTTTTTTTTTGCATACAAATTATTTTATTTTCTCTCTATTTTTTTTCTCATTGATAGAAATCTTCTCTTTCTTTTCTCTCTCTCTCTCTCTCTCTCTCTCTCTCTTGCTTTGATTGTTTTCTCTTTTTGGCTCTCTTTATTCTCATTCTTTTGCTCACTCAAGTTCTTTTTATCACTCAAATTTTTTAATCTCACTTGGTCTTCATAGACTTGTTTTGGTGACAAAGGAGCTAGAGTGAATGTTCGCTGACGGAACATGAATGAGTACTTGTTGTGAACTCGTCATGTTGGACTCGCCGATCAAATTTCCAAGGCCTTCCTAGAAGAAGGTGTCTAGCTTGCATTGGGACCACATCGCACAATACCTGTAAAGACCGCTTAGTTTAATTTGGAAATTAGCAGTTAATCTTGATTAATTATGAAATTATTTATAGCTATTTAAATAATTTATTATACTGTTATTATTGAATTCAGAGATGCATTTTTATGTCATGTAGTGGTTTGCATAATTTTGCATTCCGGTGCCCGGTATTTTTGGAACTCGGTGTTTGGCTCAGTAGAAATCACAACTTAGTATGTTAGTAGTTTGGGATGGTTTATTAGACATTGGGAATGTCGGGAATGGTCGGGAATTTAGAATTTCCCAAAAATACCCCTTTAGTGTGATTTATGTGGTTTTAGGGTGGAGGGGCAAAATGGTCTTTTTGCCCCATTAGTATTTTGTCTTTTAGTGATTTTTATTAATTGAAAAATATATGTTAAATGTTTATTATTTGGCTGAAAAGAATCCCTTTTACTTCATTTTACTCTTCAAAGCCTCATTTTCAACACTTAGAAAAAAAAAATAGAAAAATTTCAAAACTCTTTTCTCTCAAAGTCCTCTCTCTATTTCGGCCCTAGGAGCAGCTGGGTTGTTGCTCTTCTTTTCTTGTGGATTCAAGGATTTTGTGTGTTTAATCCAAGCTAGGTTAGCTCCTCATCTTTTCCTCTTTAAGTTGTTGAATTTTTGATGAAAAAAGTGCTATGCATGCATAATTATTTGATATTGTTGCTGCTGTGAGTTTGTTGTTATTTTCTGGGATTTGAGCATGTTAAATTAAGGTTATTTGAGTTGTTTTTGAAACATGATTCTGTTGGTATTATATTTATCCAGGATCTTAGATCTATTTGCAAGTATGTTGATTTAACAACCTAATATTGAACTTCTAAAACGATGAACTAAATACATAAAAGTTAAGAATAACTTACAGTGATTGCAGCGGAATTTATGTCTCCTTCCACTCAGATCTCTAACCCTTGATTCCTGTCTGTAGCAGAGTATAATCAAGATCTGAGCCCGAAAGTTCTTCAGTTGGATGTGATCCTTCACAGTCTTCCAAACTATGATGAGATACTGAATGATGTGAGTGGGCACTTCTCCTCTCACTAGGGAATTTCGAAATCTCTCTTTGTTTTTCTCTCTTGATTTCGTGTGATACACTTTGCAAAGCAAAGTTTTCTCAAGCAAACATATTCATACAAAGAGAAGAGAGGGGCTGCTATAAATAGGAAAAGGGAAGATCACAACTTTCCAAATAAACAGTTTCCTCTTTTACTGTGTAATTGAATAACTGCCTTATTTAGTGTGATTCACCACTTTCCTACTTAGGCTAGGCTTTGATTAGCAATTAAATGACAAATTAAATTGAAAAATAATAATTGGGAAAAGGAAATGATGTGGCCGGCCATGGTGTGAATGGGCCTCACATTGATTTTACAGTTTCCTCAATTTTATTTCTATTTCTCCAAAAATGCCATTTTTCCAATTCTAATCATTTAAATGCCAAAACCAATTATTTAATAACTAAAATAGATTATTAAATAATATTTCCATTTAAAATTAATTATTAATTCAGACATGCAAAGTCTCATAATTAATAATTAAACCTAGAAACCCTCTTATTTACAATTTCATCCCTAAACTGTGAGAATTCACAAATTAGACATAGTCTAACTTTTAGAATTATAATTGATTAATCATAAATCAATTATAGAGTCCTACAAACAGTATAATCTCAACTAGAATGGGGACCATGGATCTATATTCTGAGCTTCCAATAAGTTGAACCGATTTACCAAGTAAATCCCTAACTTATTAATTCCTCGTTGAATCCACTCTTAGAACTTGGAATTGCACTCTCAGACTTATATAGAGCATATCATATGTTTCACGATATCAATATGCTATCTCATTTAACCATTGTTATAATCTTAATGTGATTTAGAGATCCTCTATATAGATGATTTACATCGAGACGGGACTAATTTACCGTTTACACCCCTCAATGTATTTTGCCCATTTGAACACTTAGTTACCTGTAAATGATGTTTTAGTGATCTAATATATAGTCACTGAAACAAGAGCTCATCCATTTACTTCTATTTAACTAAGCTCAAAAGGAATCATCACTTTACTTCTATACACCAGTAGAAGCTATAGATTTCCATATTTATGTTTAGCACTCCCTATTCAGTTATGCTATCATGTTCCCAAAATATATGTATTATCCTGACTCAAAACAGGCTTTAACTAATAAATCAAAGAACAAGAATAGCACTCCTGAGATTGAGCCTAAGCATATCAGGATTTAGATTCTCTTAATCTAAGATCAACTTCTGACATTGACTTGGAAAGATACAACGGTAAGTTTACAATATCTTTAACCAAGTTCAATATCGGTCCAGTCCAATGCATACTCCATGCATTCGAAACCAGTATACTTTGCCAATGTTCTGGAAAGAACATAACACTTACTCCAAGTGTAAGTATACTTCATTGCTGATTATCACATCAGTGTAAATCCAAAATACTGATGAACAGGGACCAAATCTTTTGAATCATATAATCACAATCACATTCCACTGTATTGACGATACTGTAATTGTGAATAACTATATGTTCTGGATTTAACTGATTTTGTGCATATATCAAGTATATGTATTAAACCATAAACATGTAAACATACTTCACTTATAAATTGATAACTAATCAGATTGTAATGAGTTTTATTTAGGGCATAAAACCCAACAGATTCTTAGGTTGAGCAAGCTATGGTTTTTCTATGCAAAATATATGATTTTTGAAAGAAATGTCTTGAATCTGTTGCTGTGATGTTGTTGATGTTTTTAGTTGTTTTCAGAGGCTTAATTATGCATGATTAAGTAGATTTACGTTGGTTTGATTGCATGTTAGCTAGGTTTACTCAAGTTTGAGTTTAGAACTCAAAGCTTGAGCTTTAATGGTGATTTTTGATTATGTGAAATCTGGGTGGTTTTGATGCCTTAGAAATGTTCTAGGGGTTGTATAGAACAGGTCTGGAAGGTTTCATGTGATTTGGAGTTGATTTGAGCAAGTTATGAATTTTTGAGTTTGCTGCCTGTGAGGAACCGGAATTCCGGTTGTGCATCCGGAATTCCGGATGGGGTTCTGAATTTTCCCAGAACCGGAATTCCGGTTGGGCAACCGGTCTACCGGTTGGGGAAAATTCTGAAACCCTAAATTTCCTCGATTTTATGTTTTAAGGGGTATTGCCATGCTTTTTATCGATAGGGAAACTTTTAGTTCCTAGTTTAAGTCCCCGGGAAGTGATTTAGCGTGTCACTTATAGTGTTGTGATTTTTATGGTTTAGGAGCCTGTAATTCGCCTCGCAGTTAAGTTCCAGTCAGGTTGACCGGCACACCTGAATTCGGAATCCAGGTAAGATTAGTATAACAGTATGCATATGTAGATTACATGTTTAGCGTGCATGTAGGAAGCCTGTAGATTACATTAGTTATGTGTTGGCTTCGAGCCATCCAACCGTATCCCGTCGGTACAGGCTGGAGTATGACCAGCAGCCGGATTATGACCGGTTCGACCGATCAGGCGGATACTGTGTCACGTCGGTACAGGCTGGAGTATGACCAGCAGCCGGAGTATGACCGGTTCGACTGATCAGGCTGACACTTAGGTTGGTGGTTCCGTACTATTGACGAATCCCGTCGGTACAGGCTAGAGTATGATCAGCACCCGGAGTATGACCGGTTCGACCGATCAGGTGGATACAGTAACACGTCGGTACAGGCTGGAGTATGACCAGCAGCCGGAGCATGACCGGTTCGACCGATCAGGCTGTTACGTGTCAATAGTACCGTCCCTATGAACATTCAGAACTCAGTACCGTGTTGGACACGGCAGTAGTGGGACTCAGTATCGTGTTGGACACGGCAGTTAGGGTTATGATCAGGGGTATGGGCGTCTGATCATGACCGGGTTTTATGTATGAATATTATTATGCTTCTCTTACTGAGTCTGTCGACTCACAGTTCTACGTTTATGTGTAGGTAAAGGCAAGGCTAAAGCTGATGGACCGTGAACGAGCTTATGAAGATTGTACATGTCGGGGCGGTTAGGCCTGGAGCGTACGATCCTCGGGACAGCAAGGCTGATTTTGTAACTAGTCGTTAGGCGACAATTATTTTGTATAAACAGTTAACTTTTGTTGTAAATGATTTTGTAATCGGGATCCCGAGTCTTTGGTAATTATATTTTACAAGTTTAATTAAAAAGCAAAAATTTTAATTAATCACGTTTTCCATAAACCTCGTTGATTAGCAACGAGCTGCACAGCATGTTTAAAAATCACGTAATACGCCTATGTTAGTTAGGGTGTTACAATACCTCATCCTCATATTTGCCAATTCGGAAAGATACCAAAACTTGTTAGGTAACTCTCACTTCACCACTATCATTCAACCATTGCAACTTGTAAGGATGTGGATGTTTCAGCGTTGGAAGAACCAGCTTCTCAACCATGGATGAACTAGCAACATTAGTACAACTACCCCATCAATGATCTGTTGGAAATATTTTACAAGGATCTAGATTTACTACCTTGTATGTTTCATTAACATCCTAATATGAATTCTAAAACAATAAAATAAACACATATAAAGTTTAGGAAACCTTACATTGGGTGCAGCGGAATATAATGACTCCTTCCGTTCAGATCTCTAGCCCTTGATTCCTTTCTGTAGCAGAACATAATCAAGATCTGAACCTGGATCTCTTTCTCTCCTTCCTTTGATGCTGATTCTCCTTCTTGATTGGATTCTACACAATCTTCCATACTATGATTGAGATACCACTTGATGTGTGTGGGCACTACTCTATCACTAGGGTATTTCAAAATTGAAGAGAAGAAAAGAGAAGAAGAGAGGCGGCTTGGAGGCTCAGGTTTTCTCTGAAAAAGAATAAGATGCAAGTCATAGTTTCCTGAAGCCGTCACTTTCTATTTATAGAATGCCATCTAGGTTTAGGTTAGAATTGTATGGCATTAAAATAATGAAAAACATAAATAGTAAACCCTATACAAAGTGGCTGGCCATATTATGGATAATGGGCCTCACTTTGCAATTTTCCCATTTTGTCATTTTTCAATCCTATTTTCTCAAAAAATGTCAATTTTCCAATTTAACCATTTAAATGCCAATTCTAATTATTTAATAACTAAAAATTAATTATTAAATAATATTGTCATTTAATATATTTATTAATTAGACATATAACGTCTCTTAATTAATAATTAAATCTAGAATCTCTTTTTTTTACAATTTCGCCCTTGCTTAATGAAAATTCATAAAGTAGACATAGTCTAACTTTAGAATTATAATTGATTAATTAAAATCAATTAACTAAGTCTTACAAGCAGTATGGTCTCAACAAGTATGGGGACCATGGGCTATATAATCGAGCTTCCAATAAGTCGAACCGAATTTACCAAGTAATTCCCTAACTTATTAATTCCTTATTGAATCCACACTTAGAACTTGGAATTGCACTCTAAGTCATATAGAACGCTCTACATGTTCCACGATATAGATACGCTATTAATTATCCATTGTTATAGTCCTAATTTGATGAATGACCCTCTAATAGATGATCTACATTGAATAGGAACTAAATTACCATTACACCTTCAATGTATTTTATCCTTAAAACACTTAGCTCCGTATAAATGATATTTCAACGAAGTGAAATGAGATCTCCACCATTTATCTCTGTTTAGCCAAGCTCGAAGGATATCATCGTTTCACTTCTAAATTCCTATAGAAGTTATAGACTCCATATTTATGTTAGCGCTCCCACTCAATTATACTATCATGTTCCCAAAATTTACGTATCACCCTGACCCAAAAGTAGGCTTAACTAACAAATCAAAGAACATGTAGAATACTCTTGAGATCGAACGTAACCATATCAGGATTAAGATCATTTGATCTAGGATCAACAGGTGATATTGAATTGAATAGATATTACGGTAGATTTTAATATATCTAATCAAAGTTCAATATCGGTCCCTTCCGATGTATACTCCATACATCCGATACTGGTAAACTTTGCCAATGCCCTGGAAAAGACATAACACTTATCCAAGGTGTAAGAATACCTATCGCTGATTATATCATGCTAGTCTAAATCCAACTGAAAAATCAGGGAATAAACTTTTGAACATATAATTAAGATTATATTCTACTGTGCTGACAACAATATAATCATTAACAAATTCATATGTTCTGGACTTAAATAGAATTTATACATTATATATATAATCATGAAATAAATCATGTGAACCATGCAACATAAAATGTTATTTCTAATCTTTATTAATAAGTAAATCTGATTATATTGAAATGAGTTTTATTTAGGGCACAAAACCCAACAAACTCCCACTTGCACTAATATAAAACAAAATGTGCATTTCAAATAATCTCAACACCTTGATATACAAATCAAGTGTACTAGTAGTGTACTCCTCGTAATAGGATCTGACAGGTTGAATTAAACACAACCTTTTCTCCACCATTACTCTTCCTTAATCACAAAATCCTTGATATTGTGAAATTCCTCTCTATATGTCTACTCTCTTGGGATACTGGATTCTATACTTTTGGCAACTACTTTTTGGTTAATCAGGAAATAACACTAGTAGTTAAGATAAGTTGGAACGGTGCCACAAATGTATAGAACTTTCCTTAGACTGAATAAGTACCTTTCCATCATCATTAACATTCAGTCTCTCTCTGATAGACCTAGAGACTTCAGATAGGTTTTACACTTCTCCAAAATCACTACTCCACCCACAGAATAATCACCATCTTATCAGTAGACTTTTTAGCACATAGGCAAGTCTCAAAATCTGATGTGGTGTAGTCTAAGAGTTTTAAACACACCCTTATCGACCAAAATATAGTTCCTCTTCTTAATCTTAAGATTTACTTGATTGTCTTCCAATGTTCCTTTCCTGGATTAATTTGATACCTACTCATTACCCCCACTCAACAGTAGGTGTCTGGTCTAAGGCATACTAAAGCATATCTGAGACCTTTCATTGTTGATTTAAGAAATTCTTTCATGGCTTTATCTTTTATGGAATAGTTGAGACTATTCCTTAGATAAATAAAATCTATACCTAGAAGTCGAGAAGCTTCTATAGATTGCCATTAGAAAAGAAAATGCTTCATCATCTTACTAAAGTAAGTTGCTTGCATTAGAGTAAGTAATTACCAGGTATACCATAAGCCATAGGTTTAGATAAACTCAAGCCTATAATACTAGGAACAGGAAGTTCTGTAAAGTCCATTGAATAGACTTATAAACAAAAATTTTCTTTCATGTCCTTGTAATAGAAAAGTTTAGGTTACTCCACGTGAATGGATTAAACCATAGTTCTCTTGGATTTTCTTCTTAGTTTCTTATCTTTACTATCCATTACTTGTTTAAACTCACAATAGATTTTAATCACTAGTGTCTTCCAAATTATAAGAAGGTGAGTTCCTAGAAACCCTCCCACTACGACAAGGTACCAGGAATTATGTCTAAGAAAACTAAATGGTATTAACCTCTTCGGTTGTGTTAAGACAACAGAGGTAGTGGGATCATCTTGTATCGAATAAGATGATAGAACACTTATGGAATCAAGAAAAAAAATATCTCCTTTATTTGCTACTTTGTTTTCAGACTTAGTCATTTTCTTAGAAAAATAGTATTTGTTTAAACAAACACTTTCTTATCTATTGACTATGGGATGTTCCACCCCTAATCACTTAGAATAGATAACAAACATGCAAACCATGGTTAACAGTGTTGGGCTTTATGCCCTAAATAAAACTCTATTTCAATGTAATCCAGATTATTCAATATCAATAAAGTAACAGAAGTATTTTTCATTCATTTGTGTATGTTTGGTTCACTTAATAAATTGTTTGTCTATTTGATTTATAGATTCATCCAAACCCCTTTCACATACTTGATCATGTTTATTGTGTTGTCAACACAGTGGAAAGTAAACATGACTATGTGAATAAAGTATTCCTAGATTTATCAGAACACTGGGTTTTACTGATATGACAATCTACAACAGAGTTTACTTGCATTTGGAGAAATGTTATGTTCTTTCCAGAACATAGGTTAAAGTAAAGCTCAGGTTGGATGCATTGAGTATGCATTGGAATGGACCGATATTGAACTTTGAAATAGATTTATGAAACTTACCGTAAATATCTATTCAATTCAATATCATAAGTTGATCCTAGATCACATGATCGAAATCCTGATTTGGTCAGGGCAATACATACATTTTGGGAACACGGTAGTACGATTGAGTGGGAGCGCTAACATAAATATGGAATCTATAGCTTCTATCTGGCAAATAGTAAGTAAAGGGTGATTTCCTTCGAGTTTAACCAAACGAGATAAATGATTGAGTACTCATTTCACTTAGTTGAAATATCATTTATACAGGGTTAAGTGTTTTAAGGATAAAATACATTGTAGGGTGTTACGGTAATTTAGTCCCTTTACAGTGTAAATCATCCATATAGAGGATCATTGATCACATTAGGATTATAACAATGGATAACTAATGATGTGTCTATATGGTGGAACATATAGAGCATTCTATATACTGAGAGTGCAATTCTGAGTTCTGTGTGTGGATTCAACAAAGAATTAATAAGTTAGTGAATTTAGGTGGTAAATTCTAGATCTGCTTATTGGAAGCTCGGATATATAGACCCATGGTCCCCCCACTAGTTGAGCCAATATTACTTGTAAGACTCATTTAATTGATTTTAATTAATCAATTATAAATTCTCAAGATAGACTGTGTCTATTTGAGAATTTATCACTTATTAAGGGTAAAACAGTAAATAAAGATTTTGAAGGGCATATTTATTAATTAGGAAACTTTAATTAGTTTTATTATTAATAAAATAAATGACAATATATTATTTGATAATTAATTTTAATTATTAAATAATTAGATTTGACATTTATGTGGTTGAACAAAGGAATTGGCAGTTTTTGACAAAACAGGAAACTATCAATGTAGGAAAAGGAAAGTTGGAAAAGTGGCAAGCCTTGTTTCCACAATGCCTAGGCCGGCCACTTAAGCTTCCTTTTCTCTTTGATTTTTTCAATTTTAAATGTCAATTAATTCAATCATAGCCCTGGGTGGTCTTCTATAAATAGAAGGCAAAGGCTTCAGTTTTCAACAACACATTCACAACATTATTCGGACAAATTTTTCTCTCTAAAAATTCTCTCTGAGCCGCCACCCTCTCTCTCTCTATTCCTTCACTGTTTCAAAATCTATAAGTGTTAGAGTAGTGCCCACACACATCAAGTAATACCTCAATCATAGTGAGGAAGGCTGTGTAGAATTCAGAAACAACAAAGAAGGACTATCGGGCTCAGATCTTGATTATACTCTGCTACAGAAAGGAATCAAGGGTTAGAGATCTGAGTGGGAGGAGACATATATTCCGCTGCACCCAATGTAAGATTTCTGATACTTTTATGTGTTTAATTTTCCATCGTTTTAGAAGTTCATATTTAGGTTGTTAAATCAACATACTTGTGAGTAGATCTAAGTTCCTGGTAAAATAACTTCCAATAACTGGCACCAAAGCCATGGTAATTGATTTTCTTGCAAGAAATTTGGACTTAAAACGATTTGTTTATGTTTTGGATGGTATCATGTTGCTTTATGTGTCGTATTGATGTTTGATTGTTGTTTGTGAATTTTGGGAAAAATAGTTACTTTTCTGTCTCTGTAATTATTTTTGTTGGATAGTTTGGAAAATTCTAAGCAATTTAATTTTTTACAGAACTCGATTTCGATTTAATTTGAATTAGTTATGAATTTTTGAAAATTTGAAAAATCGGGATGATGAACCTCATCACACGTGCGCGGAATGGCTGCATGCAACCTCCCTGCGCCGTGTGAGCTCGGCCATTCCCCCTAGAACGTGCGCGGATGAGCATGCATGGCATGCCATCCGTATAGTTCATCCAATTTTTCAATTTTTTCGATTTTTCATGCTATTTCATGGAATTAAATTCCGATTTTTTGTGTAGTTTTGTATATTGATTTTTATTTTTCAAATATCAAATCTAATTATCATAAATAAATTAATTTTATTTTTTAAAATTAATTTTAGATATTAGTGTAATTTGATTTTGAAAATAGGAAAAATCAAGTTTTGCTTACCTCTTTTCTTATTTCCTTTAAAATTTGATTATTTTATTTTTTTAAGGTCAGATATTAATTTTTTTGGTAACTTGACCTTAATTAGAATAAGATCAAAATAATCATGATAATTTTAAAAGAGGAAATAAGGTATTTTTGTTAACTTTTAAATTTATTTATTTTTACTTAAATTAAATTGTAAAACAAGAAAAGGGTATGTATTTACCATTTTCTATTTTATTATTTAATTTATTAAATAACATGAAATTTAAAAGGAAAATTAGCAATTTATTTTGAAATGACATTTAGGTTACCCAAAACCTAATTTTTCAAAATGGTAGGTTTAATTTTAAATTTCATTTTTTGAAATATATGTTTAAAATTAAATAAATCCTACATCCAACTATCCAAATCTAACCTTGTTGCAGGAGTATGTGTTTTAGATTGTTTGTAAGTTTTCTAAAACCTATTATTGCTTGATCTAAATTGCCTTGGTTAACTTGTTGATAGATCCCATGATCTAATTTTAACCAATGGTTCAATTGATGATAGATCGAGTAAATAATTTGTAACAGGTAATTTTTACAAACTTCTTTCATCTGTGTATGACCTGGTAACATGATAGGAGCCATCCAAATGTGTATGCCTGTGTGAGCCTATATGTTTAAGTTCTGTTATAGATACATATAGGTTGTTGTTGCTAAATAAAATATCATAACTGATAGATTTTATTTAGGCTCATTTAGTAGTGAGCCTATTCAATTAATAACAGTTATTCATTTTAAGGTTAAATTCCTCTCTTTTGGGCCTTGTGTGAGAGTTGGGAGCCTTAGAAGTGGGTACGACATACTGGACCCAGCCCCCCCTCACATGAACAACCCCAATTGTGAAGGCCCATTTACCTGATTTGGATAACTGTACTAGGTTAATTATATTAGTTTGACCTAATAAAAATTGATTAGCAACATAATTAATTTCATTCTTCCTTGAAATTAATTTAAGAAAAACATAGTTTGAATAATTATATTCTGGAAAACTATATGTATTTTTCTTGTGTTTAATTAAATATGGAATTATAACCATATAAATTCTTTCTGAATCTTAATTTTATAATTTCATTAAATATTCCTATTTAAGTTGAGATTTAGTTAAATCTATCAAATCAACTTAGATTTGAATATTTTTTGAATTTCTTATTATAAATTAAGGTGAGGAATTTTAGGAATTGGTTATTAAGATTCTTTAGATATTTTTTAAGTTGATATTTTATAAATATGGGAACTTAAAATGGAATATCTTCTAAATTAAGTGGTTACTACTTAATTGGTAATATTTAATTAAGTCATTGATTGAAGAATATTTAAGTTGGGTATTTAGATTTTTCTAAACAACTTAAATAAGATATTTTTCAAAATTATTCCATTTTAGAAATTTAATTAAAGTTTTTACTTTAATTTGTAATATTTCATTATTGAGATGTGGAATATAAATGATTAAACAAAATACATATTTTTTAAATAATGAGCTTTAATCAAGAGAAATTCGATCTCCATTGTTGGTTTTACATAGCTATTGTTTTAGTGAGTAATCCTCCCTAATGGAGGAACGTTCATTAGCAAGTTAGCGCAGTTTAATCTCGAAAGATAAGTATTCTTATAAGTTTTTTTATATGGTTTATGCTCACCCTAATGGTGGCGACTGTATAAGACTTACAAGAGTATGAAACAATGGTAGAAGCTCATAAGATAGAATTGCCTTGACTCTCGCCTAAACGGGACAACGCTGAATTCCAATCTTGATCGAATAAAAGGTTGCTAGAATGTTTGACATTTTAGATGAATTGACAACTCTATTCAATGGATGATGCTTTGACTCTCGCCTAAACGGGACACTATATCAGTTCGTTGGAAACCTTGGAAAATAAACTATGTTAGATTTAGTATTTTTATAACATATGTGATTATTTGTTTTCTAAACCTGTGTATGAATTTATAGAACCAAAACCTTACTTCTATTTATTGATATGTTGTAGTGCCAATATGAATAACCCTCATCCTGATCCACTCCTAGTTAGTATCTTTTCAAAAGAACTCAATAGTGTGAAAATGCATCCTGGTAGTTGCATTAACTCGCACCTATTGTTGATGAATCTGAAATTCCAAAAGGCAAATCTACTAGGAATTGATTTATCAAGGGAACAATGGGTAAGACTCATACTTAATAGTCTTCCTCAGTAGTATGATAGTTTTGTTCTATATTACTTATTGAACAATCCTCACTCCTCTGACATGGACAAACTCGAGATTGAGTTAAGGGCCCATGAGCGGAATCTGATTGCAATGGGACCTCCTGGTATTGCAAACTTTAATCAGAGGAAGAATATTAAGCATGAGGGCTCTAACAAAGCCGCTTCTTCAAGTACAATTATCAGACATCATGTTCTATGTGCGAATTATAATGGAAAGGTACATAAAGAAGAACAATGTCCCAGGCTTCTAGACAATTCAAACGAAGGTGATGCTTTTGTCTTTGAATCATGTGTTTTAGAGAACGACAAATCCACCTGGATTGTTGATTTTGGATCTACTAACCATGTATGTTCTTCATTGCAGCTGCTTGAAAGTTGGGAGAATCTTCACCCAGATGAGTTAAAGCTTAAAGTTGGAAATGGCGAGTTGGTATCAGTTAAAGCAAGAGGAACAACCCGAATCAAGTTTAATTCTAAGAAGTTTTTACTTTTAGAGAATGTTTTATATATTCCCAATTTTAGTAGAAACTTGATTAGTGTTTCATGTTTACAGACACAATTTTATATATTGAATTTTTTGAGTTCAAATTGTTCAATTTCTCGTAATGGATTTCATATATGTGTTGCAAACATGGAATAAGGGCTTTATGTTTTAAGACCTGATACTCAAATCTCACTAAATACTGAACTTTTTAATGTAGCTAAACCTAGAAGCCTTAAGAGAAAAGAGATTGATAGTGATGATCAAACTTATCTATGGCATTTATGTTTAGGTCATATAGGCTTTGATAGACTCAATAGGCTAACCAAAGACGGTCCATTGAAAAATGTCGTCTTAGGAGAACTACCAGTTTGCGAGTCTTGCCTAGAAGGAAAAATGACCAAATGTTCTTTCTCTGCGAAGGGAGAGCGTGCCAAACAACCCTAGGGTTAGTGCATTCAGATGTTTGCGGACCGCTGAATGTAAAAGCCAGAGGAGGTTATGAGTATTTCGTCACTTTCATTGACGATTTCTCTAGATACAGTTTTCTTTACCTAATGCAAAAGAAATCTGAAACGTTTGAAAAGTTTCAGGAATTTCATGCTTTGGCTCAAAACCAATTAGGTAAAACATTAAAGATCTTGCGAACTGATAGGGGTGGAGAATATATGGATATGCAGTTCAAAGATCATTTAACTGAACTTTGTAATTGAATCCCAATATACTGCCCCAAGCACTCCACAGCAGAATGGAGTTGTAGAAAGAAGAAATCGCACTCTCTTGGAAATGGTTAGGTCTATGCTGAGTTATTCAACTCTGTCTACGTCCTTCTGGGGATATGCTATTCAAATGGCAAACGACATTCTAAATGTTGTACCATCTAAAGCAGTCCCTAAGACACCCGTCGAACTATGGAATGGTCGTACACCTAGTTTACGCCATTATAGGATTTGGGGGTACCCTGCTCACGTCTTGAGAAAGAAAGAGGGCAAACTGGAATCGCGAACTGAAGTTTGCATGTTTTTCGGAAATTCTAAAGAGACTAGGGGTGGACTATTTTATAGTCACAAGGATAACAAAGTGTTTGTTTCCACAAATGCTACTTTCCTTGAAGATAACTATATGAAAGACAACAAACCGAAAAGTGAAATTGTATTAGAGGAAATGCTCACAGATACTGTTCCTTCAAATGTGCCATCCTCTTCTACTCAAGAAGAGGAACATCCCACTCCCTCGGTTAGCAGCAGGCGAGAAAACTACTACCAAAGCTACTGTTCAGAAGATCACCGCTCCTCGTCGTAGTGGGAGGGTTTCTACAAAACCATCTCGTTATGGCTTGGATGGTGAAATCAATATGGTCGTTGGTGACGGTATTGATGACGACGCATTAACCTATAAATAGGCAATGGCAAGTCCGCAACGGAAGCGATGGTCAGCCGGCATGGATTCAGAAATGGATTCCATGAAAAAGAACAAAGTCTGGGAATATGTAGAACCACCTGATGATTATCATCCAATTGGATGTAAGTGGGTCTACAAGAAGAAAAGAGGCGCTGGAGGCGAAGTCGAAACTTTCAAAGCTTGACTGGTCGCCAAGGGTTATACCCAAAGAGAAGGTGTGGACTATGAGGAAACTTTTAGTCTGGTTGCCATGCTCAAATCCATACGAATTCTTCTCTCCATTGCTGCCGCTTTAGATTATGAAATTTGGCAAATGGATGTCAAGACAGCCTTTCTTAATGGGCTTCTTGAAGAAACCATCTATATGGAGCAACCAGAAGGTTATGTTCTTCCTGGGCAGGAGAATAAAGTTTGCAAATTAAATAGGTCCATATATGGACTTAAGCAAGCTTCTCGCTCGTGGAATAAAAGGTTTGATGAGATCATTAAAACCTACGGCTTTCATCAGAATGAAGATGAACCTTGTGTTTACCAATTCAAGGAAAACCAAGTAGTAGTATTCCTGGTCCTTTATGTTGATGACATTTTGATCATTGGCAACAATGTCAAGAAAATGACTCACATCAAGGAATGGCTTGACACTCAATTCGATATGAAAGACTTGGGTGAGGCAGCCTATGTTCTCGGTATTCAGATTATCAGAAACCGGAAGAACAGATCCCTTGCTCTCTCTCAAACAACTTACATTGACAAAGTTCTAGAATGATTTTCAATGACTAATACCAATGGGGCTAATATGCCCTCTAGACATGGTATCCGTCTATCTAAGGAACAGTGTCCTACTGATCCTCAAGAGATAGAAGACATGGCAAAAATTCCTTATGCTTCTGCAGTTGGAAGTCTAATGTATGCTATGCTATGCACTAGACCTGACATCTGCTATGCAGTTGGAATCGTGAGCAGGTATCAGTCAAATCCAGGACGGGTACATTGGAATGCTGTTAAGTATATTTTGAAATACTTAAAGAGTACAAGAGATTATGTATTAGTCTACAAGGGTGGTGCTTTAAATCCCTTAGGCTATACAGACTCAGATTTCCAGGGATGTCTTGAAGAGAGGAAATCTACATCTGGGATGGTGTTTACTCTTGGGGGTGGAGGAGTGGTTTGGAGCAGTGGTTTGGAGAAGTGCCAAATGATATTTCAGCGAAGTGAAATGAGATCTCCACCATTTATCTCTGTTTAGCCAAGCTCGAAGGATATCATCGTTTCACTTCTAAATTCCTATAGAAGTTATAGACTCCATATTTATGTTAGCACTCCCACTCCATTCTACTATCATGTTCCCAAAATGTACATATCACCCTGACCCAAAAGTAGGCTGAACTAACAAATCAAAGAACATGTATAATACTCTTGAGATCGAACATAACTATATCAGGATTAAGATCATTTGATCTAGGATCAACAGGTGATATTGAATTGAATAGATATTATGGTAAATTTTAATATATTTAATCAAAGTTCAATATCGGTCCCTTCCGATGTATACTCCATACATCCGATACTGGTAAACTTTGCCAATCCCTAGAAAAGACATAACACTTATCAAAGGTGTAAGAATACCTATCGCTGATTATCATGTCAGTCTAAATCCAGTGAACTTACAAATCAGGAAATAAACTTTCAAACATATAATTAAGATTATATTCCATTGTGCTGACAACACTATAATCATTAACAAATTCATATGTTCTGGACTTAAATAGAATTTATACATTATATATATAATCATGAAATAAATCATGTGAACCATGCAACATAAAATGTTATTTCTGGTCTTTATTAATAAGTAAATCTGATTATATTGAAATGGGTTTTATTTAGGGCACAAAACCCAGCATGATCACACTGCATACCTTATCTTTCACATGACAACGAGTATGAAAAATGTTCTCACGTTGTACCTCTTCTTTTGCTTGCGAGTTTAATGCTCGTCTTGTGACTAGTGCAAGCATGTCACTGTATTCTGGCCCATACTCTTCATCTTCTATAGAAGCATCTTCCAATGGTGGTATATCAGCAAGCTCTTCTTCATCTTCAGAATCTACTTCACCATTTTCCCGAATCACCATAACTCTCTTATTTGGACATTGGCTAGCTATGTATCCTCCCTCTTGACATTTGACACACTTTATCTCACTAGAACGAGATGAAAGAGGGGCTGCTTTTCCTTGAGGGGTAGTAGTTGCGGTGGCTGGTTTGGGTGCAGAGGATGAACTAGGTTGATCCTCTTTCTTTGGGAAGTTTGACCTCCAAGGTGTTGTATTTGGATTGTGTGGACTTGGCCTTGGCTTTGAGCTCGAACTACCCTTCGTGAGTTTTCTTTCAACTTTGATTGCCATGTGCACCAAATCTTCCAATTCCACATAATGGTGTAGTTCAACGTTATTAGCAATCTCTCGTAGCCTTGACGAAGACCTTGCATCTTGAGGTACAAGTCTCGATAATAGTGAGATGGTACAAAACGCAGCCTCATTACCCTATTCATAGCCTCCCAAGCGTCAATATCTCGTTCTCCATTCCTCCTCCTATTGATGCACAACTGATCCCACCAAACAATAGCATATTCAATAAATGCAATGGCAACAAGTTTTACCTTTTTCGTTTCAGAATAGTTGTGACAATCAAACACCAATTCCATCTTCTTCTCCCACTCCAGGTATGCTTCAGGATCACTCTTCCCTTAAGAAGAGGGAATTTTCATCTCTATATTTTCCAAATAATTATCTACCTGGTTCTTAGCTTCTCTATCCCGACCACCTCCTATGGTTACCTGTTGGTATCCCATCAAACTCTTCATCAGAAATTATCCCTTACCCATCTAATTCATTATCATCCCTTTGGTGAACCCTATTCCTCTGTTGCCTCTGCTGGGTTCCCTCTTCCATTCTATCTAACCTTAGATGTATTTGTTCACATTCCTCTCGCATCATCCTCCTCAAATCCCCTATCGAAGCTTGAAGTTATAAATTTGCAACCGTAGGTGGTGTAGTTTCATTACCAGTATTTTCTTCTGGAGCTTTTGACATGATTGAATTCTACAAAAATAAGTTAGAACAGATAAAGAAAGATCTCACCACACTCCCTCACGTGTTTCACTCAAAAAAATAAAAAAATAATTTCACTCAATTCACTCGTGTTTTCACTCAAATTCGATGGTTGTTACCCTCAACTAAGCTCCCACCTCTGGCTTTTTCCACTCATATTGTTCTTTAAGTTCTTTAAAGACTAATGAAACAGTTCAAGAGAGGATTCAAGCAGCAATTCCAACCAAACAAACCCAACGAACACCGATGAAAACTGAAAAAATAAATGATGATTTTTGGAACACTTGTGTGGGGTTTTGGCAAACAAGCCTCTAGACTATGGAGACTAAGAAAATACAAAAAAAAAATGTAGGGAGGTTTCCAGATTCTTTTTTTTTTTTTTTGCTCGGTTTCCTTTTCTTTTTTTTTTTTTGATGAAATTTGATTTTTTTTTACATGCTAATGACACAAAGAAAAAAAAAAAGAAAGCCAAGTAGACAAGCTTTATGAAACAATTTTAGGAAACCAATGAGAAACAAAAATAAGGAAACAGATTCGTGACACAAATAGGGAAACTAGAATTCAGCAGTAACAAATTGGAGTTTTTTTTTAAAAAAAAAAAATTGAAATTTCAATAACAAAAAGGGAAACTAATTGACAGAAAAATTTGGAGACAACAAATCAGCCAAAAAATTAAGAGTTTTGAATCTTCAATTTTTTTTAAGAAGAAAAGAAAAGCAAAGACACGATGTTTGACACAAGAAAATTATTAGAATGTGGTTCTAACAGTTTTCAGATTTCACAAAGAAAAACAGAAGAGATGAAACACGAATTGACAGGAAAATAGAACACAAGTTAAACAAGATTATGGAACATGAATTGAAAAAAAAAACACAAAAGATAGATAGGCCAAACCCGATGATCCTAAGCTCTGATACCAAATGATACGAACCACACTAATAGTTGTGACGAAACCCGATACCAATGATGGCAGCCTCTAAGAATTCTCAAAATTTGGATATGGAACCGCGACTTAATGCTTAGTTAAGCATGAATCTTGGTATGAAGGAAGACGCCACAAACGGTGGTGGAAATCCGTTTGATAAGTCAGGTTGAACGCCACAAGGAATACTCCTTGATAAGTTCGAATAGTTCTCTCAAGAACTCAAGAAGAAAACCTCTCAAAATTTTATTCCAAAATATTCTGATTTTTCAAAGTGTTTACAAGGCTTTATATAGCCAACTTACAACCAAGAACAAAGGAAACTAAAAGAAAGAAAGTTTTCCAAATAAAAAAAAGACAAAATAAAGGAAACAAAATTAAAAAGGAAAGCTGCCAAATGCCTTGAAAAACGTGATAAGCTCAATTTGGGTCTAAATTGAGTCTACTTTGATGAGAAGCACAAATCTTTGTTCTCCTTCAGTGTTGACTGCAGTCTCCTCTTGTTTTAAAACTCTGTTGACTAAGTTGTTGAGTTCTTCTTTGAATCTCTTGGCTCGCGCCCTCATCACCGGGCCAACTGGAACTTTACTTGTATCTTTAGCCTTAGTGTTCTCATCACATGGATTATTGCCTGACTTGTGGTTTATCCTGCCATAAAGTAAACAAGAGTAAGGAGAATTAGAAACTTATGCCCCAAAAAGTGATGTGGTACATGCCTTTGATTCCGCGGCCGAAACAATTATATCGTAGGGCAGAACATTCTAAAAATTTGATTTGGCATGAGACCAAGAGAGTTAAAGATGGAAAACTCAGACATCCTACAGATTCCAAAGCTTGGAAAAAAGTAAACTACATAAATCCTGAATTGAAATATGAATCAAGACACATTCGTCTCGCTCTGTCTGCGGATAGAGTAAATCCACATAGATCTCTAAGTAGCCTTCATAGTTCATGGCCTTTCTTCCTTGTTATGTACAATCTTCCTCCCTGGTTAGTGATGAAGAAGAAATTTAATATGCTTTCTTTAATGATATCAGGCCCGCAATAACTCGGACATAATATTGATGTATATTTGCAATTATTGATTGACGATTTAATAGAATTGTATGAGAATGGTGTTCAGGCCTTTGATGGTTTTAAAAAAGAATTTTTTAATCTGAAAGCAGTGTTATTATGGATTGCCAGTGATTTTCTAACTTACAGTAATTTATCAGGCTTAAGGACAAAAGGTTACGAATGTTGTCTGATTTGTTGCACTAACACATGGGATCGTGGCTTGGTAAATGGACACAAGATATGTGTTGGGAATTATTTTACCAGGATCTTAGATCTACTCACAAGCATGTTTATTAACATCCTAAATATGAACTTTCTAAAACGATAAAATAAACACATATAAAGTTAAGAAAACCTTACATTGATGCAGCGGAATAAATGTCTCCTTCCACTCAGATCTCTAACCCTTGATTCCTTTCTGTAGCAGAGTATAATCAAGATCTGAGCCCGAATCTCCTTCTTCTTCAAGCTTTGATCCTTCACAATCTTCCAATCTATGATTGAGTTACTGCTTGCTCTGTGTGGGCACTTACTCTTTCACTAGGGTCACGAAAAAGATGAAGGGAAAAGAGAGAGAGAGATTTCGGCCAAGGTAGAGAGTGAGGAAGGCTCAGTTTTTCTGAAGAGAGAAATTTCTGTCAGAAAGTTGATCTGAAAACTTATGATTTGACTGAGCCATAACTTTCTATTTATAGGCAACTACTAGGTCTAGGTTTAGAATTATTTGGCATTAAAATAATGAAAATAATAATTTGAAAAATCATATTAAGTGGCCGGCCATATGGTGTTAATGGGCCTCACTTAATTTTGCAATTTTATCAAATTTTATCTCTATTTTCTCAAAAACGCCAATTTTCCAATTCTAACCTTTTAAATGCCAAAACTAATTATTTAATAACTAAAATAGATTATTAAATAATATTGTCATTTAATTTAATTATTAATTAGACATATAAAGTCTATTAATAAATAAATAAACCTAGAAAACTCTTTTCCTTATAATTTCACCCCTGCTTAGTGAAAATTCATAAAATCAGACATAGTCTAACTTTAGAATTATAATTGATCAATCACGAATCAATTAATCAGTCTTACAAGCAGAATGTTCTCAACTAGAATGGGGACCATGGATCTATATGCTGAGCTTCCAATAAGTGAACCAAATTTACCAAGTAAATTCCTACTTATTAATTCTTCGTTGAATCCACTCTTAGAACTTAGAATTGCACTCTCAGACTTATATAGAGCATATTGTATGTTTCACGATACCAATATACTATCTCATTTAACCATTGTTATAATCTTATTGTGATTTAAAGATCCTCTGTATAGATGATTTACATCGAGATGGGATTTCTTTACCGTTCTCACCCCTCAATGTATTTTGCCCCTTAAAACACTTAGCTACCTGTAAATGGTGTTTAGTGATCTAATTATTAGTCAGTTAAACAAGAGCTCATCCATTTACTTCTATTTGCTAAGCTCGAAGGGAATCATCACTTGACTTCTATACACCAATAGAAGCTATAGATTCCATATTTATGTTCAGCACTCCCACTCAATCATACTATCATGTTCTCGAAATATACGTATCACCCTGACCCGAAAGTAGGCTTAACTAATAAATCTAAGAACATGAATAGCACTCCTGAGTTGAGCCCAAGCATATCAGGATTTAGGTTCTTTTCAATCTTAAGATCAACTACTGATATTGACTTGGAAAGATATGTATAACGGTAAGTTTGTAATATCTTAACTTAGTTGCAATATCGGTCCAGTCCAATGTATACTCCATACATTCGAAACTAGTATACTTTACTAATGTCCTGGAAAGAACATAACACTTACTCCAAGTGTAAGTACACATCATCGCTGATTATCACATTAGTGTAAATCCAATAACACTGATGAAACAGGGACCAAAACTTTTGATACATATGATCACAATCACATTCCACTGTGTTGACGATACTGTAATTGTGAATAAATATATGATCTGGATTTAACTGATTTTGTGTGTATGAATGTAATAAACATATTAAACATATTAAACCATTAGCATGTAAAATTCATGTAAACATCAATCACTTCAAATTTCTTATATTGATAACTAATCAGATTGTAAAGAGTTTTATTTAGGGCATAAAACCTAACAAACTCCCACTTGCACTAATATAAAACAAACTGTGCAAATAGGTCAATCTGATATCTTGATCTTCAGATCAAGTGTAGTATATTTGAATCCACCCAAACTTCTGGAAACTAGTTCATAAAAACTCTTATGAAACATCCTTTACTATATGCTTTACTCATCAAGGGAGACTGAAATATTTACTGTTTTAAAAGTACATCTGAATAAACAGAAGACTTATCTCTCATATTTTAAAATATGTAATTGAGATAATACAGTGTAAAATTCTGGTATTTTCGAATAGACCAAGTTACAATTCTTCTGTGGTAGAGCTTGAATTATTATTCAATAATTCCTCCACCCCCAAAGTAAGCACCATCTTATAGAAATCGAAATTAGATGGTGAGATACAAAGACAACTGATACACAGTTCCTTAATATCTGACATATAGATCACTTTCATAAATCCTTCTTGAATATCTTCTAATGTTCCCTATTTGATTACATCTCAGATAGCTCCCACTCAATAGCAGATGTCTGGTTAAATACTTTTAACCTCTGATTGTTTGGAGAGTTACCTAGTTGTGACTTTTGTATTAGTCTGAAACTTTAAGTTAAGACTAAGTCATCAACATAGCAGACTAGTATTTGAAGTGAAAAATACATGCCAGAGATAAAGTAATCAAAATTAAGATACCATAAAATTTTATGAGGATTAAGAATTCTTGGTCCTAGTCATTTGAATGGACTGAACTAGAGTTCTTTATCTTATTCTCATAATTCTGATAAGCTATACCTATCCATGTGAATGGTTAGATTTGCTTTTCAGTAGTGTTCTTAAGTACCTATCACAATTATCAACCTAATGAAGATGGGTATAGAATTTTAAAATTCTCCCACTAAATTAAGGTAGTGTGAAACTTTAACAAAGAACTTTCAAAGGTATCATACTTTTACTTACACCAGTAAAATCGAAATGGAACATACAATCAAGATCAAGAATTTATATTGACAATAGCTGACTCATTATATTACTTCTATGTTTAAACAAGATATGTGTTACATAGGGAATTGTGGAATAGACTCCACCCCTAAGAATATACATATAGGGTACTATGGATTACCTCTACCCCTAAGTATATAGAGATTATGATCCACCCCTAAAGGTTGTAAAGATCATGATTCTCTTAGTGTGATAGAGTTTATGTGGAGTTGAATACTATCCAGAATTCATTAGATATAAAAGATCGTTGAACTGCATAGTTTTCTTAACTTTTCTCCACCCCTATCAGATCATAAGATCCTTTTATTAAACAAATTCTTAATAATTGTATGAGAATTAACAATTATTGATAAACATAGAAATAATTTCTAGTGTTTATATATAATATAACTCTATGAAGAGTTGTAAATATTATAGAATTTGCATCAATAATAAAAACACTTACACATACAAACATATAAATATAATGTGGTAATAATTGATGAAGATAAATTAAATGAAGCTCAATCTCATAAATTGCAATAGGGAATTTCGAAAAATAAAACTTTATTAATATTAAAAAAAATATATTGCAACAATATGAGAGAAACAGGGATAAATATCCCTGACTAAAAATTTGAAATCCAAATTGTCTTTAAACTAAAACAATTAATTCAAAAAATAAATTGAAGAGCTTCATCTTCATCTGGACGATTTCACCCTTGGTCCAGCTTGCTGATCTAACTCAATTGAGTTCAAGTAGCTTGGCCTATAAGAAGAAGAAAACAAATAAACAAAGTTAGTCCAGAATCATAAATCCAATTGGATAATAATTCACTAAAACTCTTAAAGTTTATAAATGGAAATACCTTGTTTCTTTGCAAGAAGTTTAGGACACTGGGGTTTCCACTGACCTTTTTCATTGCAGTGAAAACACTTTCCTTTAAGTGTAGCATCACCAGAAGGAGCAGCCTTTTTTATGACTTTTGTTCGCTTCTTGGTGTTCTTCCACTTCTTCTTCGATTTGGGCTTTGAAGTAGAGGCAACATTTGCTTCAGGTTTTATCGTCCCATTACCATTACCAGGATGAGGTTTACTCCCTTTCTTCTTGGGTCCTCCAATCAAATTTTCATAAGTTTGAAGGTCATTGACTAATTCATGAAAGTCAATTTCCTTCTTATTCATGACATAATTTGATGTGTATGGTAGAAATACTGGAGTCAGGCTATTCAAGATAAGACTAACTTGAGTAGCACTGTCCATTTCAGCACCATGATCCTGGGCTTCTTGGAAATAACTGGACATGAGGAGGACATGATCACGCACGTTTTGATGAGGTTCCATCCGTGCGTTAATGTACTTCTTAGTCGCGTCAAAGCGTGACTGAAGTGATGCCTTACCGAATAGCTCATTTAACTTCGTCATAACTTCAGCAGCCTTCTCAGTTTTAGAAAACCGAGTTTTGAGGGTGTCAACCATGCTAGAAAGCATAAAGTATAGAGCTTTGTCATTTGCCTTCTGCCAACGCTCATACTTTTCTTTCACAGCTTTGGATGCATTGTCCCCAGGCACTTCAGGTGACGACTCAGTTAAAACAAACAAGGCACTTTCTCCTATGAGAGCAATATTAATGTTCTCATTCCATTTATTAAAGTTAGATCCATTCAGCTTGTTTTCGGTCAACAGTGATAACATGGGATTCATTTTGACAAAACAGGATACTACAAAATAATAGAAATCAACAAATAGAAATTAAATAATGGTTTAACACACAAAATCAATTCAGAAATTATAAGCACATAGCAAGTAGGAATGATATGCGAAAATACTTAAAAATTCAATCCTAAATAATTTCCAAGGTTTTCAACAAACTGATATCAGTGTCCCGTTTAGGCGAGAGTCAAAGCTACCATCCATTGAATAGAGTTGTCAGCTCATCTAAAATGTTAAACATTCTAGCAACCTTTTATTCGATCAAGATCAGAATCCAGCGTTGTCCCGTTTAGGCGAGAGTCAAGGCTATTCTATCTCATGAGCTTCTACCATTGTTTCACAATTTGCAAGTCAAATATGGTCGCCGCCATTAGGGTGATCTATACCATATAAAACACTTACAAACCACTTATCATGCGAGATTAAACGGTGCGAAATTGCTAATGAACGTTCCTCCATTAGGGAGGATTACTCACTAAAACAAACGCGGTGTAAAACCCACAATGGAGATCGAATATCTTAATAATAATAAAGCTCATTATTTAAAATGTATTTTCTTTATTATTCTAATAAATAAATCTCATTAAATTCTAAATTAAGAATTAAAATTCAAAAATAAGAATTTAATATAATATTTATAAAATTATACTTAGATGGTGATTGAAATAAAATTAATTATTTCCATCTTAGTAATAATCTTAAATATAAATATTAAGGAAATTAATTTAAGTTGAATTAAATAAATAATTAGCAACTTAAAAATTTCCTTTGAGAATATATTTATTGGGTTCGAAAATATAAAGTATATAAAAATACGATTTTCGAAAATAATAAAAATAGAAAAGAAATACTTCAAGCAAAAATATCACCTATCTATATATTCTTTTGACTAGTTAATTCAATTTCTAATAATATATATATATATATTTTTAAATTCATTTATTTTAAATTAATCAATTAAATGAAAAAATCATTGACTTGAGTTGGTCCAAGAATTAATTAAAATAAATAATTAATTTACAACTCAATCTATTTTTCAAAATAAAAATTTCGAAAATATTGCATAAATAAAATGCAATTTTCGAAATTGATTAATAAAATAAAGAAAAATATATATTTTGAAAATTATTTAAATTTAAGTTGAAAAATTAAATTTCAACCTAAAAATAATTTTCTATTTAATTAAGTGTCATGAAAAATCAATAAATATTTAAGTATCATGATGAAAATCAACTTAGATATTTAGATTCTTCAAGTTAATTAAATGTATTAAATTCAAGAAATAATAATTAAGTGCAGAGAAGGCTTAATTATTAATTTCTATTTAATACTAGGAAAAATATACTTAATAAAATTGTACCAAAATTAATTATTTAAATAATTAATTTCACAAAAGTATAATATTTTCCTATATAAATATTAGGAATAATAAGTAGTCTAGAAATTACTATCTAGAAAATATCTTATTTGACTAAGTATCTTTTCAAAATTTAAAAAATATCTAATTTAAGTTATATAGAAAAAATCTAAAACTTAAATAATTTCAAATCTAGATTTAATTAAATATCACAAATTAAGTTGTAACCACTTAATTTGAAGATATCTTTTTAAAGTTAATATTTGAAAAGATATTAACCAAAAAATATCTAAGATATTCCATTTCAAGTTAATATTTGAAAAGATATTAACTTAAAAAAATATCTTAAGAATCTTTAATAACTAATGCCTAAGATTCCTCAACTTGATTTAATATTTAAATCAAATATTCAAATTTAAGTTAAATAAGAAAAATCAGTTGATACAACTAATTTATAACTTAAATAGGAATATTTAATTAAATAAGCTCCAGAAAGAATCTTAGTTAGTTAAAATTCTATATTTAATTAAATACAAGAAAAATACAAATAGTTTATCTAGAAATAATATCTAAAACTAAAAGTGTTTTTCTTAAAATTAACTTTAAAATATTAAAATGAAAATAAATTTTCATATATTTTAAAAGTTAATTATGTTGCTAATTCAATTTTATTAGGTCAAACTAATATAATTAAGCTAGTACAGTTATTCAAATCAGGCAAATGGGCCTTCACAATTGGGGTAGTTCATGTGAGGGGGTGCTGGGTTCAGTATGTCGTACCCACTTCTATGGCACCCAACTCTCACACAAGGCCCAAAAGAGAGGAATTTAACCTTAAAATGAATAACTGTTATTAATTGAATAGGTCCAATAACTAAATGGACCTAAATAAAATCTATCATGGTGTGACATTTTATTTAGCAACAACCTATATGTATCTATATTAAAACAAAATAAACATATAGGCTCACACATGCACACTTTGGATGGATCCTATCATGTTGCTAGGTCATACACAGATGAAAGAAGATTGTAAAATTTACCTGTTACAAATTATTAACTTGACCAAGGGAGCCATCAGATCATTAGATCTGGCAAAAAGTAACCATGGCTATTTGCAATCAAGTAATAATAGGTTTTTAAAACTTACACATAAGCTACAAACACATACTCCTGCAACAAGGTTAGCTGGATAGTTGGAAGTAGGATTTATTTAATTTTAAACAAATAATTTCGAAATAATAAATAATTAAAAAAAATATTTTGATTTTCGAAAAAAAATAAAATAAAAAAATATTTTAATTTCGGAAATAATAATTGAAATTTCGAAATAAATAAATAAAAAAATATTTAAAATTAAACCTACTTTTTGAAAAATTAGGTTTCAACCAACCTAAATATCATTTCAAAATTTGCTAACTACTTTTAAAAATTAAATGTTATTTTAAAAATAAAAATTAGAAAAGATAAATAAAATATCTTTTCAGATTTTTTTAAATTTAATTTAAATAAATAAAATAACAAAATTTAAAAGTTAGCAAAATATCTTATATCTATTTAAAATTACATGATTATAAATATCTTATTTTAAATTTAAATAAGGTTAAAATATCTAAAAAGATTTAATTAAAAAATCTTAAAAGATAAGATATTTTTAAATATCTTAAAAGATATTATAAATATCTTTAAAAGATATTATAAATATCTTAAAAGATAAAATATTTTTAAATATCTTAAAAGATATTATAAATATCTTAAAAAATATTATAAATATCTTAAAAAATAAGACCTTAAATTTAAAAAAAATATAATCAAATTTAAAAATAAGATAGATTTTTAAGCAAAAAGATAAATACTAATTCTATTAAATTCAAATTACACTAATATCTTGAATTAAAATAAAAAAATTAAATTAATTCAAAATGATAATTAGAATTGAATTAGGAATAGTAATAGTATATATACAAAACCATACAAAAAATTGGAAGTTAATTCCATGAAAAAGTATGAAAAATTGAAGAAATAAGAAAAAATTCGAAACTGTACGGACAGTTCTGCGATCATGAGAAAATATCAAGACAAACCCGATTTTGTCAAATCTTCAAAAAATCATAACTAATTCAAATAAAATCCAAATTGAGTTCTGTAAAAGGCTAACTTGCTTAATTTTTTCCATACTATCCAATAAAAATAATTCCAGAAACGAAATCACAATTATTTTTCACGAAAATTTCACAAACATCAATCAATCATCAAATAACACTCAATACAACATGATATCGTCCAAAGAACATACAAACAATCGTTCTAAAGTCCAAATTACATGCAAGTAAATCAATTACCATGGCTCTGAGGCCAGTTGTTGGGAATTATTTTACCAGGATCTTAGATCTACTCACAAGTATGTTTATTAACATCCTAAATATGAACTTTCTAAAACGATAAAATAAACACATATAAAGTTAAGAAAACCTTACATTGATGCAGCGGAATAAATGTCTCATTCCACTCAGATCTCTAACCCTTGATTCCTTTCTGTAGCAGAGTATAATCAAGATCTGAGCCGGAATCTCCTTCTTCTTCAAGCTTTGATCCTTCACAATCTTCCAATCTATGATTGAGTTACTGCTTGTTGTGTGTGGGCACTTACTCTTTCACTAGGGTCACGAAAAAGATGAAGGGAAAAGAGAGAGAGAGATTTCGGCCAAGGTAGAGAGTGAGGAAGGCTCAGTTTTTCTGAAGAGAGAAATTTCTGTCAGAGAGTTGATCTGAAAACTTATGATTTGACTGAGCCATCACTTTCTATTTATAGGCAACTACTAGGTCTAGGTTTAGAATTATTTGGCATTAAAATAATGAAAATAATAATTTGAAAAATCATATTAAGTGGCCGGCCATATGGTGTTAATGGGCCTCACTTAATTTTGCAATTTTATCAAATTTTATCTCTATTTTCTCAAAAATGCCAATTTTCCAATTCTAACCTTTTAAATGCCAAAACTAATTATTTAATAACTAAAATAGATTATTAAATAATATTGTCATTTAATTTAATTATTAATTAGACATATAAAGTCTATTAATAAATAAATAAACCTAGAAAACTCTTTTCCTTACAATTTCACCCCTGCTTAGTGAAAATTCATAAAATCAGACATAGTCTAACTTTAGAATTATAATTGATCAATCACGAATCAATTAATGAGTCTTACAAGCAGAATGTTCTCAACTAGAATGGGGACCATGGATCTGTATGCTGAGCTTCCAATAAGTGAACCAAATTTACCAAGTAAATTCCTACTTATTAATTCTTCGTTGAATCCACTCTTAGAACTTAGAATTGCACTCTCAGACTTATATAGAGCATATTGTATGTTTCACGATACCAATATACTATCTCATTTAACCATTGTTATAATCTTATTGTGATTTAAAGATCCTCTGTATAGATGATTTACATCGAGATGGGATTTCTTTACCGTTCTCACCCCTCAATGTATTTTGCCCCTTAAAACACTTAGCTACCTGTAAATGGTGTTTAGTGATCTAATTATTAGTCAGTTAAACAAGAGCTCATCCATTTACTTCTATTTGCTAAGCTCGAAGGGAATCATCACTTGACTTCTATACACCAGTAGAAGCTATAGATTCCATATTTATGTTCAGCACTCCCACTCAATCATACTATCATGTTCTCGAAATATACGTATCACCCTGACCCGAAAGTAGGCTTAACTAATAAATCTAAGAACATGAATAGCACTCCTGAGTTGAGCCCAAGCATATCAGGATTTAGATTCTTTTCAATCTTAAGATCAACTACTGATATTGACTTGGAAAGATATGTATAACGGTAAGTTTGTAATATCTTAACTTAGTTGCAATATCGGTCCAGTCCAATGTATACTCCATACATTCGAAACTAGTATACTTTACTAATGTCCTGGAAAGAACATAACACTTACTCCAAGTGTAAGTACACATCATCGCTGATTATCACATTAGTGTAAATCCAATAACACTGATGAAACAGGGACCAAAACTTTTGATACATATGATCACAATCACATTCCACTGTGTTGACGATACTGTAATTGTGAATAAATATATGATCTGGATTTAACTGATTTTGTGTGTATGAATGTAATAAACATATTAAACATATTAAACCATTAGCATGTAAAATTCATGCAAACATCAATCACTTCAAATTTCTTATATTGATAACTAATCAGATTGTAAAGAGTTTTATTTAGGGCATAAAACCTAACAATATGTTATATGGGTCATAGACGGTACTTGCCTACAAATCATCCTGAGAGATGGAAGAAGAAAGAATTTGATGGTACTGAAGAGGGAGATATGACTCCTTTTTCACTATCAGGGGAACAAATTCTCCAACAAGTAGAACTTGTAGATTTTAAAGTATGGAAAGACGCAAATAAATAAGAAAACAAATTTTGGTTTCAAAGAGAGTCAATCTTTTTTTATCATCCATATTGGAAAAGTTTAAACTAAGGATGGTTTAAATACTCATTTAGACTCGTTGAAATGGGTATACGACAATAACTGGCACCTGAGAAGAGAGGTGAACGATTATATTTGCCTCCTGCTTGTTTCACTTTGTCCCAAAAGGAAAAACAAATGGTTTGAAAATCATTTGCTAATATGAAAGAACCTGATGGTTACTCCTCTAACATCAATAACTTGGTAAATGAGGCTGAATTAAAACTTATGGGTATGAAATCACATGATTGCCAAGCATTAATGCAACATCTTCTTCCAATCACCATTAGATCAGTCTTGCCAAAAAATATTTGAGAGTGTTTAACACATGTTTGCATTTTCTTTAATAAGTTGTGCGTGAAGGAATTAAATTGGATAAGTTAGATGCATTACATGAACATGTAGTCAAAACATTGTGCAATCTCGAAAAAAAATTTCCGACATATTTTTTCGACATCATGATACATTTAATTGTTCATCTAGTGAGAGAACCAAGGTTGTTTGGGCCGGTTTGGGCGAGATGGATGTATCCATTTGAAAGAAATATGAAGGTACTTAAAAGTTATGTGCATAACCACTATCGTCAAGAAGCATCGATGGTCGAGTGCTACATATCTGAAGAGGCTGTGAAATTTTGTTTAAAATACATGGCCGGGATTGAGGCAATAAGAATTAGCGAGCCAAGAACTGACCCAGATGAGGTTGATAGAGGATTAAGGGGGAAATGGACAATGGTGACAATGTCCAAGTTTGAACTAGATCAAGCTCAATTAGTATATGAGCAACACAATGTTGAATACATTGGAAACGATATCAATGATGGAATATGAGTCAATTGTGATTTAGGCAAACATAAATAAAAAAAAAAAGAAAAGAAAACGTGTCTAATTGGTAACTTACTTGCAATATCTTACTTGTGATAATGTTTGTTTATGTATTTAATATTTTTTATAGATTACTTGTTAGGCATTTTTTTTATGTATGTAGTTACTCTATTATATAGCTAACTTTATATTTTGTTTGTTAACGGTGTACATATGGCTAACTTAGGTTCAGGCTCAGATTCAAACCCAGAAGCAGAGTGTCCTAGGCCAATACCTACACTAGAAGCTACTTAGATGAATGAAATATCCAAGTTGATGGACCAAGGAAAAAGAGTGGCACTCAAAGTGAATGACAAAGGACAATACTGTGGCAACAACTACTCCAAGCTAGTATCGAATTTAGGAGTTAGATGCCGTCAGACGATAGGGTTGTCCTATAAAAATTGGAAAGAAGTCAACCCTACACTAAAAAATAAAGTTTGGAAAGATATATGGGTAAGCAGTTATTTGTGAGAATTTTGATATGTTTTTGATTAATTCAGATGTTAACTCTAATCATGTTTGTTTTCCTTCAAACTAGACGAGGTTTATAGTGTCGGATGATTTCAAACATGATTTTCTGATCCTTGTTGGAAAGTTAATGAACGATTTCAAGAACAGAATGACAAAAGATGTTATTATGCCCGCATTAGAAGAAAAATATGTGCAACGACTGGCACAAGTCCCTAAAAGGCATCTGGAAATTGACCTTACTTATTGGTTGAAATTTGTTAAAAGTCGACTAACTCCTGAATTTCAAGTGCTAATTATATTTGTACTAAGATAAAATCTTAAATACAAGTACTAGTCTCAAACAGAGCATACAAATATATAGGGGCATCAAATGCGTATCTTGGCCCTTGGCCATGAATTTCACTAGTAAATTGTCCAAGACAACCTAAAAACAAAGAATGTGGTTTTTATGTTTTGAAATACATGATTGACTTCGTTGCACATGCAAATCCCAACCGTTACATACAAGATCAAAACACTGTAAGTTTAAATTATTGATTATAGTATTTATTACAATAACAAATAATAATAATAATATATATAAACTAATATAAATTTTTACTTTTTTTTACAGTTTGGAGAAAAGCAGGAATACAATCCAAAAATCGAATTATTACCAATACAACGACAGTGGATAGAACGGTTGATGGCGGTGATTGACGAAGGCTTGTACGATTGATGCTGAAAGGCCTAAGAATTTTTCTTCCATAGCTTATTTTTTTAGCTTAACTTGTAGTTAGATTTATTAACTTGTTAATACTTGGACTAATTTTACAATATTTGTGTAATATTTAATTGTAAGTTATTTAATTACTTCTATGAAATGAAATTAGGTATATTGGCTAATCATAAAATTAATTTAAATAATTTTTAATTGACCTTTTAAAAAAAATAAATATTTAATTTAAATTTAAATTAAATAATATAATATATAAATTAATAAATATATAATTTAAATAAATTAACTAAAAAAAATAATTATTACAGATTTGGCGTCGGTTGTTAGGGGTATATGGCGTCAGTTATGGGGGTATATCGCATAGGTTATTCACTATGTACCGATGCCATATGTACCATATGGCGTCAATTACTATATAATAACTGACGCCATAGGGTACCATTCAACGTCATTTATTTTAGACCCTACAGCGTCACTTGGATCACATCGGTAGCGAATTTTGCCAAAACTAACGCTGAAAGACATTAAAAACTGCCTCTAAAGCCCATATTTGTAGTAGTGTTTATTTTTAGTATTGGTTTTGAATAGAATAAAATCTTTATTAAAAGGATGAATGCAAATACAATAGTGCATAGCTCTGCAGGAATACAACATTCATCCATACGATCATGCAAGAGTCAAGAACCCTAACAACAAAGTGGGCACACAGTCGGCAAACCACTTGACAAATCTTGAATCAACATAATTTAAAGAAGAAAGAATAACTTAACAATCTTTAACTAAATGACCAAACAAAGAATTCATAATGAGTTCATTGCATGCCGCTTGGACTGTGAGAAGATTGTCTATTTCTAGTATTACCCTCAACCATCGCTAACTTTTAATCCAACACAGCGCCTCCTTAAGACCCATAGCCTCAACAACCTTTGATGGATAGATTCAATTAAAACAAGACGAACAATCAACGATAAAATAACCTTCTTCATTTCGAGCCATATAGCCAAATCCAACCATTCCCTCTCTCTCAAAGGTTACAACACCTACATTTACTTTAACGTTGTTTTGATAAGATTTTTTCCATATCTCAGCACCATTGTCTAGTAAGCACACTCCTAAAGAAAGAAGGTTATCTCGAGGCTGAGCCTTTAGCCATTGGGACAAAGTATTAGTAGCATTAAGCATAAGATCACTAAAAGAGGAAGAAGTTTTGTTCCAAACAAGTGCATTCCAAGCTTTCCATATAGCCCAGCAAAGCATGGCCGACTTTCATTTTTGATCCTCACTCCTCTTCTCAAAAGAATCACAAAGCGAAGAACTAAAAGAAGAAGGAATCAACACCCCATTTACCAAACCAGCAAAAAACATAAACTAACAATAAAAGGACAAAAGACAAGTATATCAGTAATTGTTTCAGTCTCACCATTACACATAGGATAGCAATCTGAGATATCAACATGTCTTTGTCGAAGCTAAAACTTTGTAGGGAGACAATTGGACACTACTCTCCAATAAGATTCTTCACATTTGGGGATATTTTCAACTACCATAAGACACGCCAAAAACCAGAGTTATTAGTCCCCTCTTGAGTTTGATGATGATCTTGGAGCATTATATAAGCACTCTTAATAGATAAATGCCCATCTCTTCACCATGCCAAGACCAAAAATTATTAGAGACAGAAGAGCTAAGATGTATATTTATAATAAGACTCGCATCATGAGCATTAAACATATCATGAATTATCTCTGTGTCTCATTCACAATTTCCTACTATAAATAGTGACAAACTTATCATTCAGACCCAAAGACCTTGAAGACACAAAAGGGTCTTTATCCCTAAGCAGCCACTGGTGAGACAGAACACTAATGTCCTCCCTCGTGCCCACCACACAATGAACTCCTTCCCGTACAAAACTCTGAGCATTCCAAATGCTACGCCAAATGAAACATGGGTTTGACCCAAGATCAACAAAGAGAAAATCAGAATGAGGAAAATCAAATTTGGCAGCCAACTAATCTGATTTGGTTAACAACCTCCACCCTTGTTTAGCAAGCATTGTAAGATTAGAGTCATAAAGCAGTCGAAACCCCAAACCCTTTGCTTCCTTTGGCTGAGACATGCGCTCCCAACTCATCCAAGTAATGCCACGACCTTTACTCGAAGAAGTTTTCCACCAAAAATTAGCCATAGGCGTTCAATCTCACAACATATTCAGAAAGACACTCATGGCATAATCAGGCAGAGATTGAACCATGGATTTTAATAAGATATCTCTCCCAACCCTAGACAACAACTTCCCTTCTCAACTATTGATTGACATTCTTTTTTCTCGAAAAACTTTAAAATAGTGATTTATTTCTTCCCCTAATACCCGGTAATCCCAAATAAACACTATCAAGAGAATCCTCAATCATTCCAAGGGAGTCACAAATCTACCATTTAGCAACATCACTTGTGTTTGGACTAAAAAATATAGAAGATTTCCCATAATTCACCTTCTATCCAGAAGCTCGCTCAAAAGTGGAAAGAACTATTTTGATATTCCTAGTTGCAGAAATAGAAGCTTGACAAAAGAGGTAACTATCATCGGCAAACAATATATGAGTAACAGAAGGAGCCCCCTAGCCACCTTACACCCTATCAAAAGACAAGCAACTTCAAACTTACAAATCAAAGCAGAAAATCCTTTAGCACACAAAATGAACATATATGGAGAAAGTGGGTCTACCTGACAAATACCCCTCTTTGGAAAAATTGGACTTATCTTATGACCACCATGAACAATAAAGTACTGTTACTTACTACATGAAAGAGGACATTTTCGGGTGCAAATTTGCACTGGTAATACTAGGCACAACGAGCCAGCAAACTTTTGCCGGTGCATAACTGCGCTGGTAAAACTTCTCTGCAATACTCAGTCAGTCAAATGGTTTTTACCGGTACAATAGCCAAATGCACCAGTAAAAATTCAAAACTAAGTGTTAAAAGATGGATAAATTTTTCCCATAGGCATATAAAATGACTTTTACCGACGCATAAGATTGCACGTTTTTCCCAATTGGCGGGTATGTGGAAATATGTGCAGTTACCCGGCAATAGGATTATGGCATGAAATAGTTATACCAATGCACTTATGTACCAAAAAAAAGGCTTACCCATCATATGTCTTTGATGGTTGGGTAAGTTTTTTCGGTGTAATTATGCACTAGTAAAAGCAGTTTTTTAATGTTTTCTAAAATTTAATAATTTATTATAGTTTAATAATTTATAATAATACTATAATTTATTTTAAATATTAAATTATGTTTGAAAGAAACATAATTAAATAGTAAAATAGTATTCACATTTATAATTAAATAATATTTCGATCGAACTACTATAAAAACATGTTCGAGTTTGTTGACCTCGCTTTTAGCCAACGACACTGAGTCTTATTTAGTAAGCGATTAGTAATTTATAGCAATCGATATACAGTAAAGCAATGTAAAGACACAAGAATTTTATAGAGGTTCAGCCCCGAGCAGTTCGGTAATAGCCTAATCCTTGTTATTTGTATTGACTTAAGAACAAGGAGAAAGGTTCCTTTTCTTATAGCTCTTACAACAGTATCTCTGAATATGAATTCTTAGATAATATCTCTAGGGTAAAATCTCGACTTAACTGTTTGCGGCCCTCTACCCAGTGAACATGCATCACTATTTAAAGGGTTGTGAACTTGAAGAGGAAGTGTTTCCCTTCTTGTTACAATGGATATAAGCGGAAAGATTGCATGATAAATGCAGAATACACTGATCGTGGGATATGGACAGATTGCCATATCTCTGTAATCTTAATCCCCAAGTTATAGGGATTTCTTTAATGACTCAATGCGAAAGATAAATTCGCTAAGTGTTGGTTGCTTTGTGCGGATTACTGATCGCTCTGCTTCGGGCATGGCTACGAGGCATCCTGTTCAGACTGTGCCCTCTGAGCAGATACTCAAAGTTAATTCCACGTGTCACCATCATGTGATGCCACGTCAGAGTGCAAAAATTTGGATAACATTTGCCCCCCAAGTCTGTACGGGACTTCCGAAGTTGCGTGTAGACTTCGTTCGAGCTGCTTTTGCCTTTGGATTGGGACACGTGTCGGGCGCGTTTGTCCGAGAGTCGATTTGAAGCTGATTGGGCGTCCCTTCAGTTTTTGGCTAATAAATGCTTTGACAATTAATATTTTGAAATCAGATTTTCTCTTACCACGGTTGACGGCTGCACTTGATTATTTTTGATTTCCCATATTTGCTTTTAAGGGGGAACCGAGGCGTCTGAGGTTCTTTTGAAATGATTACCTCTTTTCGTGACTTGCATATAAATATCAACAAGCCTTGGCACATAAACTCATTTTAGCCATCTTTCTTTGCTAAGTGAGTTCAGAGCGAAAAGAGATGTTTTGGGCTTCAAGTTTGCTGAAGTTCCTTCATTGAAACTGCTCGTTGGTAAGTTTTCGATATATGACTCTTGAGTAAGTTTTCGATATCCTTTATGCTTATTTTTCTATGTTTACATTTCGAATGCACCTTCGACTATACTGTAGAAAATACATAGGAAACCCTAGGTTCGAAAACTCTGTGATTCTTCTTTGTCATGGTTTCACGCGATTTTACAGTCCATAATGCTTCCTTTTTGAACTGCGTAATGCCTGTCTTTCATCTTGCTTATTCTAAGATTCATGAAATTTTTTTCCCTAAGTCGAGAAACTTTCAAACTTCCTGAGTTTTGACTTTTCTTAGAACATTCTAATTCTTTAATTTGTTGAGTACTCCTGGTCGACATATTTGCTTGTTTATCGTTCGATATTCCGACCAAACACTCATCTTCTGTGTTGTCTTTTGTAGATGAACCCAGGTGAGTTTTGGGAGAGCAAACATCGAATCGACCATGACTTGCTTCAACTTTTGCACGAGGATCATCCTCGTCTTTGTTCTAGCCCACCTTCTTCTAGCGAAGGACATTCTCCCCCAAATCTTATACCCAGCCATAGAATGATGGCTCGTACCAAGAAAACAACGCGTTTGGTTGACGCATCTGATCCTCAAGTAGCTCGGCACGCCACTTTGCCCAGCGCCAAACAGGATCCAGCCGTCCAGGAGGAGGGGGATCATGAAGGGGACGCTAGGGTCCAAGAGATTGAGGAGCAGGACGACGTACGTCCTAGCAGTTCCTCTGAGGTGGAGGAAGAAGCGGAGGTTGAACCCCCTAACTAAGTGGAATACAATGAGGCTGGGGAGCCAGTTGATGCTGACGGAGACGTCCTGGTTGAGGAAGAGCAGGTGACTCTGCTCAAAAGGAGGAAGAAACTTTCGGCCCAGCCCAGGCCTATTGAACATGCTATTCGCATTAGGGAGCCCATCTCACCCGCTCGGCCGCCTTCTCCCGTGCTCGGAAAAGGGAGAGCTATTATGTCCGAAATAAGAGGCATGTCAGGTGATGATGGACTTTCGAGTCCTGTTCGGGCAATCACCTTGCATACTACTTCGTTTTGTTTTTGAGCTTCTTGACTATTATGCTTTATGATTCTGATGTCTGTTTTTATTCCGTGTAGACATGTCTCAGAATATGCTTGACGCTCTCAGGAAGAGAATTGGCAGAAGTTCCAGCGCATCTCCTCCAGCCAAGAAGTCTAAAGGCGGTGAAGGGTCCTCTTCTAAGGAGAAGATGCCTACTGGGGAGGTCATTGATCTTTTCGAGGAGCTAACGGTTGCAAACCCCTCTACTCTAAAAGTTGCTAAGTCCAAGGAGTCTCGAGGAGGGAGTTCGAACAGGCCTGAACAACCAAGAACTGGGTCTGAGCTGACTAAGAGTAGACCCGAGCAGATGCTAGCCCCTACTCCACCTTTGCCGGTGCTTCCAGAGGTGAAGAAAGGCAAAGAGATGCTTGCCCACTATATGAACCGGTTGGTTCCTGAGGTTAGTGACCAACTGGCGGACGCTGATAATAACTCTTCTCTGGAGCTGCTGATGGGCGAAGTCTTGAAGGAATCCACAAGGGCAAGTCTTTCTTGAACTTTCCTTTAATTTTCTTTACTTGGCTCAAATATTAAAGTATTTTCTTTGTGCAGGCCAGCCTGAAGTTGGCCTACACATACTCCCGGGCTAAGTTTGCTGCTTCCAGGAACACGGCTCTGTCCACATATTCATCCCCGCCTTGGGAAGTTCCCTACTTAGAAATGCTTTTCCCTTGTTTGTGCTCTGGTTGGAGGATACTTCCTTCTTAGCCTTGGCCACTGCAAGGTTATAACATTCCCGAGCAGACTGTTCGTTTCCTCTTAGACACCCTACACCATTCTTTGTTGGAAACATCAAGCGTGAGTGGAATATCGATGTGACAGCCTTTAGGTCATACAAGGCCGACAAGCCTAGCATTACAATAAAAGCTGAAGGAACATCTAATATCAGGAACTGTGCCTTGATAGTCATGCTCGTCGGAGCTTGTCCAACAGTGAATGGTAGACGAATTTGTCCTAGAGGTGCAACTCCTTGACCGGAGAAACCATAGACAGACTGGAGACATGGGGTTAGATCCTTGAGTTGGAGTCCCATCTTTTCATAAGCAGTTTTGAACAAGATATTGGAAGAGGCTCCATTATCAATCATGGTTCTGGCCACTATTTTATTGGCTAACGACCAGCGGGTCATTGTGTGAAAATTTAGTTTTGACAGCATCTTCATCGATGAAGGTTATGGTAGGCCCTCCTGGTCGTTGAACTTTGGCCTTCCTTTCTTCCACGGCCAGGATAGCTTCCTCTTGCTCGTGTTGAGCTGTTGGGGCATACCTTTCCCGGGCTTTGCCTGAATCTCTAGTAATATGCGGACCTCCAACGATAACTTGCAGATGTCCATCTACCGGTGCAGGTAGCAAATCCTAGTTATTGTCGTTCCTTTGACCCTGATCGGTCGACATAATTTTGCAGGTGTGGGTTGTTTTTCCTTATGAGGGATTCAATTTCCTGTTTCAAGTTGTTGCATTCATTAGTGTCGTGGCCGTAGTCTCCGTGGAATCAATAAAAATTTGTCATGTCCCTCTTGCTGACATCTTTCTTCATGGCCCCGGGCTTCTTATATGGGGCCAGCGACTGAGTTGCCATGTTAACACTTTCTATGTCTTCAGTCAAGATAGTGAATGCAGTGTACTTGGCATGATTCTCCTTGGGAGTTTGTTCGGATTTGTCGGTGAACTTTCCCTTCTTCTCGTTCCCCTGCCTGTGGTTGTTGTTGGAACGTTTACCACTTGAGCTTGAATTGTTTGGGTAATGGGAAAGTTGGACAGACATTCCAGTAGAAGGAGCCTTCGACTTGCCAGGCTTTTGCTCACCTTTCGCTCGTTGAATGGATTTTTCGAGCATGATCAAGCCTTCGACACGGTCAAGAAAATCACTCATTGAGTCTACCGACCCATTCTTCCTTATATCCTTCCAGAGTTTGCCGAGGACTTCAATGACCCCCAGTATCGCGGACAACTTTCCATCTTCAGTTACTCCTGACACTTTGGTCGCCTCCGTCATGAATCTACTGATGTATGCTCAGAGGGGTTCGCCTGGCCGTTGCTTGACTTCAACTAGGTCTCCCATATGCAATGGAAGTTAGCGAGAGAAGGAGAATTGGGCATGGAATTCTGAGGAGAAGGCTTTCCATGAACTAAACTTTCCAGGGGCTAACTTGAAATACCATTGCTGGGCGGCCTCCAACAGGGTAGCAGGAAAAATTCTGCAACACACATCTCTTCGTATCCCTTGTAAATCCATTTGCATTTCGAAATACTTGAGCTGGGAAAGAGGATCTTCTCTCGCTGTATACATTTTCCATGTTGACATTTTAAACTTGTGGGGCAACGCCAAGAGATTGATCTCGCGAGAGAAAGGAGTTCCACGTGCTCGTTCCAGCTCGAGATCATTGTTTCTCTGTCTAGCCATGCCTTGGAAAATATTTTTTAGTTCGTCGAGCTGTACCTGGACGGCTGGGCTAACCTGCTCAGCATTCTGGTCAATTTGAATCACATCAGTATCCTTTTGAGCGGGAATTTGAGGACGGGCTCCAGGCTGCACGATCTTCTTGACATTCTGATCGTCTACTCCTCTCCTTCTGTTCAGATCATTCCTTAGGTCATGAGTCGCCCCTAACCTCTCGAATACAGAAGTGTCTGACTGTCTTAGCATTGATTTTCTTGGTTGATAGGTGGAATGGCACCGTTAACCTGATTGGAACCATCAGGTATAACCTCTCCTGATGAATTACTAGATAAGGTCTGCCCGCCTATCGCTAGGCTCACGAGTGGAACTCATGACCTGGGATTTGGCGGCTGACCTGGGAAGTATTCATCGCTGGATCTTCGTCTGTCTCACCCAGGGGGATGAGACTCGGAGGTTGCTGACCTATAGTTTAGTAGGCTTTTCGTATCAGCACGGTAGCTTGCTGGGTACGATTTTCAATCTCTGTATGATGAGCCCTTAACGCCTCCATCTCTCTGTCTCTCCACTCGGTAAACATACGCCTTTGTTCTTCGAACGCGAGATTTACCGCAACGCGGAGTTCTTCTTTATCGTGATGTACGGTATTGTTATGATCCTGCATGAGTCCAAGAGCGTCACGGAGATTTCGTAACTCAGTATCCTCTGCAATGGTCCTCTGGGTGTTGGTTCCAGGCAGAAAGATTGTGTTATGATTGCCCTGGTTGGGTGCTGAACTATTATTCCCAGTCTCTTGCACACTAGGCTCGATTTCATCTATAGGAGTCGTTACACCGTGACCCACGTTTTTCGGCTATCCAGGATTAACAGCTGGCGGAACCCTTGTGTTTCATGGGTTCTACAATGCAGGATGCACCGTCTGTGAATTTTCTGGATCGGCTAGACCTCTACGAGTTTGCACCACATCGTACTTGTGGTTAGATTTTGAATGAAGAGCGATCGTTGATTCTGCTCTCAATGAAAGCACCAAAATGTTGACATTGCTTTTAGTCAACGATATTGAGTCTTATTTGGTGAATGATTAGTAATTTATAGCAATCGATATATAATTAAGCAATGTAAAGACACAGGAATTTTATATAGGTTTAGCCCCGAGCAGTTCGACAATAGCCTAATCCTCGTTATTTGTATTGACTTAAGAACAAGGAGAAAGGTTCCTTTTCTTATAGCTCTTACAACAGTATCTCTGAATATGAATTCTTAGATAATATCTCTAGGGTAAAATCTCGACTAAACTGTTTGCGACCCTATGCCCAGTGAACATGCATCACTATTTAAAGGATTGTGAACTTGAAGAGGAAGCGTTTCCCTTCTCGTTACAGTGGATATAAGTAGAAAGATTGCATGATAAATGCAGAATATATTGATCGTGGGATTTGGACAGCTTGCCATATGTCTGTAATCTGATCCCCAAGTTATAGGGATTTCTTTGATGACTCACAATGCGAAAGCTGAATTCGCTAAGTATTGGTTGCTCTGTGCGGATTACAGATCGCTCTGCTTCGCGCATGCCTACGAGGCATCCTGTTCGGACTGTGCCCTCCGAGCAGATACTCAAAGGTAATTCCACGTGTCACCATCATGTGATGCCATGTCAGAGTGTAAAAATTGGGATAACAGAGTTGTAGTAAAGTTAGTAACTAAACAAAAGTGCTAAGATAAAATATTAAAAGAAGTTTAAGAAAAAAAAAGTCAAGTTCGAAAGTTAATTATTTATATCTATGGTCTTAAATGTTAGATTTATTTTTATGCATTTTTAGAGTCCATTTTAGTATGTGTTTTAGTATTTTTATTATTTTATTATTCAGATTTATGCTTGGTTTTTTTTTGTTATGTTTTTTAGGAGAAATGTTGGGAGATCTACATTTTTGATAATTTTGGTATTCTTCAAGCCTTTTTGAGATAAAATTTGTTAATTTTGATTTCTTACAGCGTAATGGGTCAAAGATTGCATTTTTAGCTCAAAAATTTGTGCTCTAAAGTCAAAAATGAGCACTTTCTAATTGAAAAATGAAGAAAAAAAGGGTATGTACTCATTATTGTCGCGACATAGCAAGGAATGTTGCAACATTCCTTCAGTCTCTGGAAGAAAATAGAAACTAAGAAACCAAAAAATCAGCAAAGAAATTTAAAAGTGGAAACTCGTTTAGAAAGCCACGACTTTCCAAGCATTTCTGTAGCTTTGATGGTTTTTGGGAAACTTGATTTTTTCATTATTTAAAGAACGCTGATGGCTAGTTTTGATATCATTCGAAAATATAGATCAATTTGGAGCATAGGAGGAAGGCTAGGAGCAGAAGACACTATTGGAAGACTCGAAACAGTGTTCTCACTACTAGAAAAATAGAGTTTAGTGACGCACATGGAGAGACTCTAAAATCTTTTAGCGACACATCACTTCGTGTCACTAATGTGGGTGACTGGAAAAGCGGTATTTCGTGACACTTCAGGATGAGTCACTAAACCCTTTTAGAATCACTCAACGCGCGTCACTATAGGGTTTTAGACTCATACCTACAGCTGCCCTTAATGCGTGTCACTATATCTATATTTTTTTTTATTTAATATTTTATATATATTTTTACTATTTGTTTACAATTATTCTGACTATATTTACTTTTTCAAGCTATAATATTAAATAATATATTCTTTAATAAATAAATAGCAAAATGTTATACAAAATATTACAAAAATAATTAATCAAAATAAAAATATAATATTAAACAGTCTTTCTATATATATATAAATTATACCATATACATGATCTTACCACACATAGATTATTCAAACAAAACTAATTTTAGAACACTTAAATAAATATTAGCTAAAAAATCTTACTGTTATGAACATATTTGAATCTAAAAAATACCTAAAATAATTACAATCAGTTACAAAAAAAATCACAATCAATTTCTTTGATCAGGACTGACGAACCCCAATCCCCCATTGACAATGAACCACCATGAATTGAACCTAAAAAATTACAGACCAATTTTAAAACAAATAAAAAAAAATTCACAATCAGTTTCTTTCAATGACCACGACGAACCCCAATCCTCCATCGATAATGAACCACCATGAACCCCAAATCTCGGTCGAGTTCTAACAGCCAAGAACCTTGAAGCTCTGAAGCTTCATCGTCCTTGAGTAGCCCTGAAACTTGATGCTTCAAAGCCCCATCTTCAACGAACCGCCTTGAAACTCAAAGTTTCATCGACACAAACCTTCGTCGACCTGAGGAAATAGAGAAAGAGAGATCTGCACAGGGACGAAGAATGCAAACTCGAAGCTCCATCGACACAAACCTTCGTCGACTGAGAACTTTGAAGCTCTGAAGCTTCGTCGTCCATGAACAATACCCTTCATTTGTGTTTTTGTACAACTGGTTGCTGTAGTTAAGGTTGGATCTGGGCAGAAGGAAAAGGAGAGGAAGGAGCAGTAGGCAAAGAGATGAAAGAAAGAGAGAGGAGGCAAAGAGGGAGGAGGCGGAGAGAGAGATGAAAAGGCTATTAATTTAAAACCCTAAAATTGTTTTTAATATAAGTGCTTTTTTTTTTCTCTTTTCAGTAATTAATTTTTTAAATGTCCTTAAGTTTTCCAGCGCATAGTGACATGCCAGCAATTACATAAGTGCCTTTTAATTATTTTTTTTTTTGTTAATGTCCTTACTAATAAAAAATTAATAATATATGTATTTTTTTAATTAGGGTTGAGTACATATAGTGACACGCCAGGCATGTGGGGACATACTTTCCCAGACTCTCCTGGCGTGACTCTATTGGTCAATATTTTTTATAAAAATAATAAGTAGGAAAATTATGGATATTACTCTTTACTGACACTTTATGTTTTTAGTGACAAACATTACATGAGGCTAACATTGAAAGTTTAGAGTCTAATTGTGTGTGTCACTAAAAAATTTTCCTAGCTCTTTAGTGACAAGCACTTTTATGCGTGTCACTAAAGAGTGTCACTAAAAGCCCAAATTGTAGTAGTGACTAAGTCCTTTATCTCTATTTTTTATATTTTTAATTGAATTTCGATTGTTTTAGAATGACTTCTAGTAGTTAATTTTCTTTTAAGGATTATTATGTGAACTACTTGAATTTATTTTATGGATTAATGTAATTGTTTAATTTCCTCTTCTGCTCTTAATTCAGTTCTATCCAGAAAAAAAATTCTATTCAATCTATTTTAATTTTGTAATTATTTATTGGCTATCTATATTTGCTATGTATTCAAATCAAAATTCTTAAAAGTGAGATTTGAATATGTTATGATTATTATGTATGAAAATTGATTTAGGACGAAAGGATCTAGATTATCTGTATAATTTTATGAGTTCTATTATTTAATGTTTTATTTGTGATTAAACTTTACTGTAGCAATATATGGACTTTTCACATAGATTGAGTTTGTAAGTCTTAACTAGATTATAAACTACTTAATTCAACTTTTCAATTGAATAGGAAGAAGAAAAATTGGGTAATTGCATTAGGAAGTAAAATAAAAGATAGTTGGCGATCATAACAATCCTTGTATTTGTCATTGTTATTTATTTAATTTTAATTTTGTTTTGTTTTATATACTTTTCTCCAAATATTACTACTAATCAAATAGAAACAAAGAATTAATAAATTAGTAATTGATAATCAATTATCGTGGGAACGATACTTTACTTCATCATTACATGACTTGATTCGATTGCGTATACTTGCGTATTAATTTTACTGAACAAGTTTTTGGCACTTTTGCTGGGGATTGAAAATTATCAATATTAGTCTAATTAATTTTTATTATAATTTGACTTTAATTTTTCTTGTTTCTAACATGTTTAGTTTCTTAGTTTTTCTATTTAAGGTGAATTGTGTTATATGCGCAACATAAGAGGAGTAGAAAATCTTGTTCCTTTGAATCTCGAGATTGAAAAGTCTTGTAAAAAAAATAGAAAGAACAAGAGGAAGGCCAAGAAATTAGCGGAGATGGCGCAGAATGATGGGAATCACAAGAATGATCTAATTCTTGGAGCTATGTAAGGAGGTCAGGCTCAAAATAATGCTGAGAGGAGCTTGAGAGACTATGTACTCCCTACTCTATTAGGGGAACAAAATAGTATCACACAACTAGCACTGGAGGTTAACAACTTTGAGATCAAGCCAGCTACCTTGCAAATGGTGTAGTCCACTCTCCAATTTAGTGGGTTGCCAACTGAATATCCTCACGATCATTTGTCTAATTTTTTTGGAGGTTTTTGGTACTCTTAAATACAATGGGGTGAGTGATGATGTGATCAAATTGAGTTTTTTCCCATTTTCTTTGAGGGAAAGAGAAAAAAGTTGGTTTAGTTCCTTGCAACCAAATTCTATTATTACCTGGGAAGATCTGGCTCAGAAATTCTTGTCTAAATTTTTCCCTCAATCTAAAGCTGCTAAACTTAAGAGAGAAATTAATAATTTTTTCTCGAATGATGGAGAATCTTTATATGAAGCTTAAGAGTAATTTAAAGAATTGTTGAGGAAATGTCCACACCATGGCATTGAGAAATGGATGTTAGTTAAGAACTTTTATAATGGTTTATGTCCCACAACTAGAACCATTATTGATGCAGCTTATGAAGGAACATTCATGAGCAAAAGTGCAACTGGAGATTATAAATTACTTGAAGACATGGCTATGAACAACCATCAGTGGTCTGATGAGAGAGCATCTGGGAATAAGAAAACATTTAAAATGTGTTATCCTGATTTTCTTCCTCCTGACGTGGCCTGCTTACATGGACAAAATCAGTGCCACATGGCAGTACAACTCACCAATAAGAAGGCCAAGTCAGCACCTAAGAAAATAGAGACCTTGACGCTCAAACGGGCATAAAGTGACAAACCAACTCCCCCACAAAGCTGGCCGGCCCTATGGCTGGCCAGCCTGTCCTCAATCAGGTTTTGGCTTGCCAAGAGGTGTTTTGCAAGGTTTCTTGTGCACTTCTACATTTGGAAAACATCCTTTAGGCTGCAAATTGGGCACTAAAACCCCAACAGAATAGCTGAATAACATCCAAGCTCAAGAGCCTTTTGGTCATTTGTAATTAAATAATAAAATATACAAATATCTAGGGTTTCAAGTTGTAGTGTAGGGTTTAGGCTTCCTATATAAAGGCCTTAAATCTAACCTAGAAAAGCTAAGCTCACTTAAGCCTAATACTTGCGTCCAAGCTCTAATCCTAAATCTGATAACTTATCTCTTCTTCGCTTCCTCTCTCACATGCCCATACAAGCAATATCACTTAAGATTTGCCATTCTTGATTCGTACATTGTATCCTTAAGGGTGCTATAGCAGATCCCATCTATAGTGATCTAGATAGTATTAACCCTCGGTATTAATATAAAAGAAAGGGGAGTGAGTCATTACCCGCTACCACATGGTGCCAAACCTCTATAACAAATCTGTGTGTTATACCAATTTTTGCACTCTGACGTGGCATTGCGCCATGGTGACACGTGGAATCAACTCTATGTACTTGTTCACAAGAAATATGTCGAATAAGACACAACATACATTCACTCGGACAAAGTCCTCTTAGCTGGGCAGTGAGCAATCCGTGCAGCACGCCAATACTTAGTAAATTCAACTTTCACATCGTGAGTCATCGAAGAAATCCCTATAACTTTGGGATCAGATCACGGGGATATGGCAAGTTGTCTGAATCCCACGATTGGTGTACTCTGTATTTACTACGTAATCTTTCCACTTATATCAATTGTAAATAGAAGGGAATTACTTCCCTCCCAAGCTTATAGCCCTATAAATAGTGATTCATACTCACTAGGCAAAAGGGTCAAAAAACTTGTCTAAGAATCCATATTCAGCGATATTATTTTAAGAGCTCTAAGAAAAGGAATCATTCTCCTTATTCTTAAGTCAATACAAACTACGAGGATTAGGCTATTACCGAATTGCTCGGGGCTGAACCTCTATAAAACTCTTCTGTCTTTATTTGCTTTATTATATTATACTCGTATTATACAACTTGTCGCTTACAAAGTAGATTCATTGTCGTTGGCTAAAAGCGAGGTCAACATTTTGGTGCTTTCATTGAGAGCTGAACTCAAGGATCATTCTTTATCTCAAATCTAATCGCAAATACAATAGTGGTACAGACTCCCAGAAGCTTGGTTGACCTGACGAATCCATAGACAGTGGATCCTGCACTGCAGAACCCAAGGAACACAAGGGTTCTGCCAACCACAAATCCTGAACAACCATCAACTATAGGTCACGGTGTGACGACTCCTGTGGTTGAAATCACGCCTGGTGTGTAAGACACTTGGAATACTAGTTCAGCAGCCAACCAGAGCATTCATAACACAGTCGTTCCGTCCGTACCAATGTTCAAACAACCATTGGAGATGACACTGAAATCCAGAACCTTCGTGCTACTCTTGGAGTCATGCAGGGTCATACCAACACCCTGCATAATGATCAGGAGGAACTCCGTGCTGCGCTGAATCTCGCGTTTGAAGTGCAGAGGCGCATGTTCGTTCAATGGAGAGATAAGGAGATGGAAACGTTAAGGGCTCAGCAAGTAGTCATCACCGATAGTAGTCGGCAGGCCACTGTGTTGATACAAAAAGCCTATCAGACTACCGGACAACAGCCTGTAACCATCATCCCCTTGGGCGAGACCGACGAAGATCCAGCGATGAACACCTCTCAGACTATTAATGGTCAGCTGCCCAATCCACGGTCACAGGTTACACCTGTGGGCCAAGTGGTAGGCGGGCAGACCTTGTCTAGTAATTCATCAGAAGAAGTCATACCCAATAATTCCAACCAAGTTAATGGTCCCAGTTAGCAAATCGGCCAAACCAATCAGTCACTGAGGCAGCCAGGTGTTTCTATATTTGATAGATTGGGGTAAACTCATGATCTCAGAAATGATCTAAATAGGAGGAGAGGATTGGACGACCAGCTTGACGCGCCAATCGTGTAGCCCGGAACCCATGCTTAAAATCCCGCTCAAAGAGATGCTGATGTGACTTAGGTCAGCCAAGAGGCCGAACAGGTTAGTCCAGTCGTGCAGGCACAGTAGCATGTGTTGGGTTTTATGCCCTAAATAAAACTCTGTTTCAATGTAATCCAGATTATTCAATATCAATAAAGTAACAGAAGTATTTTTCATTCATTTGTGTATGTTTTGGTTCACTTAATCAATTGTTTGTCTGTTCGATTTATAAATTCATCCAAACCCCTTTCACATACTTGATCATGTTTATTGTGTTGTCAACACAGTTGAAAGTAAACATGACTATGTGAATAAAGGATTCCTAGATTTATCAGATTACTGGGTTTTACTGATATGACAATCTACAACAGAGTTTACTTGCATTTGGAGAAATGCTATGTTCTTTCCAGAACATTGGTTAAAGTAAAGCTCAGGTTGGATGCATGGAGTATGCATTGGAATGGACCGATATTGAACTTTGAAATAGATTTATAAAACTTACCGTAATATCTATTCAATTCAATATCACTAAGTTGATCCTAGATCACATGATCAAAATCCTGATATGGTTAGGCTCAATCTCAAGAGTGTTATTCGTGTTCTTTGATTTGTTAGTTTGAGAGAGAGCAATGGATCTGTTCTTACAGTTTCTGATAATCTGAATACCGAGAACATAGGCTGCCTCACCCAAGTCTTTCATGTCGAATTGAGTGTCAAGCCATTCCTTTATGAGAGTCATTTTCTTGACATTGTTGCCAATGATCAAATTGTCATCAACATAAAGGACCAGGAATACTACTACTTGGTCTTCCTTGAGTTGGTAAACACAAGGTTCATCGTCATTCTGATGAAAGCCGCAGGGTTTAATGATCTCATCAAACCTTTTATTCCACGAGCGAGAAGCTTTCTTAAGTCCATATATGGACCTATTTAATTTGCAAACTTTATTCTCCTGCCCAGGAAGAACATAACCTTCTGGTTGCTCCATATAGATGGTTTCTTCAAGAAGCCCATTAAGAAAAGCTGTCTTGACATCCATTTGCCAAATTTCATAATCTAAAGCGGCAGCAATCGAGAGAAGAATTCGGATGGATTTGAGCATTGCAATCAGACTAAAAGTTTCCTCATAGTTCACACCTTCTCTTTGGGTATAACCCTTTGCGACCAGTCTAGCTTTGAAAGTTTCAACTTTGCCTCCAGCGCCTCTTTTCTTCTTGTAGACCCATTTACATCCAATTCGACGATAATCATCAGGTGGATCTACATATTCCCAGACTTTGTTCTTTTTCATGGAATCCATTTCTGAATCCATGCCGGCTGACCATCGCTTTCGTTGCGGACTTGCCATTGCCTGTTTATAGGTTAGTGGGTCATCATCAATACCGTCACCAACGACCATATTGATTTCACCATCCAAGCCATAATGAGATGGTTTTGTAGAAACCCTCCCACTACGACGAGGAGCGGTGACCTTCTGAACAGGAGCTTTGGTAGTAGTTTTCTCAGTTGCTACAACTGAGGGAGTGGGATGTTCCTCTTCTTGACTAGAAGAGGATGAAACATTTGAAGGAACAGTATCTGTAAGCATTTCCTCTAATACAATTTCACTTTTCGGTTTGTTGTCTTTCATATAGTTATCTTCAAGGAAAGTAGCATTTGTAGAAACAAACACTTTGTTATCCTTGTGACTATAAAATAGTCCACCCCTAGTCTCTTTAGAATTTTCGACAAACATGCAAACCTCAGTTCGCGATTCCAGTTTGCCTTCTTTCTTTCTCAAGACGTGAGCAGGGCACCCCCAAATCCTATAATGGCGTAAACTAAGTGTACGTCCATTCCATAGTTCGACGGGTGTCTTAGGGACTGCTTTGGATGGTACAACATTTAAAATGTCGTTTGCCATTTGAATAGCATATCCCCAGAAGGACGTAGACAGAGTTGAATAACTCAACATAGACCTAGCCATTTCCAAGAGAGCGCGATTTCTTCTTTCTGTAACTCCATTTTTCTGTGGAGTGCTTGGGGCAGTATATTGGGATTCAATTCCAAGTTCAGTTAAATGATCTTTGAACTGCATATCGATATATTCTCCACCCCTATCAGTTCGCAAGATCTTTAATGTTTTACCTAATTAGTTTTGAGCCAAAGCATGAAATTCCTCAAACTTTTCAAACGTTTCAGATTTCTTTTGCATTAGGTAAAGAAAAGTGTATCTAGAGAAATCGTCAATGAAAGTGACGAAATACTCATAACCTCCTCTGGCTTTTACATTCAGAGGTCCGCAAACATCTGAATGCACTAACCCTAGGGGTTGTTTGGCACGCTCTCCCTTTGCAGAGAAAGAACGTTTGGTCATTTTTCCTTCTAGGCAAGACTCGCATACTGGCAGTTCTCCTAAACGTAAATGCCATAGATAAGTTTGATCATCATTATCAATCTCTTTTCTCTTAAGTGATCTAGGTTTAGCTACATTGAAAAGTTCAGTATTTAGTGAGGTTTGAGTATCAGGTCTTAAAACATAAAGCCCTTGTTCCATGTTAGCAACACATATATGAAATCCATTACGAGAAATTGAACAATTTGAACTCGAAAAATTCAATATATAAAACTGTTTTTGTAAACACGAAACACTAATCAAGTTTCTACTAAAATTGGGAATATATAAAACATTCTCTAAAAGTAAAAACTTCTTTGAATGAAACTTGATTCGGGTTGTTCCTCTTGCTTTAACTGATACCAACTCGCCATTTCCAACTTTAAGCTTTAACTCATCTGGGTGAAGATTCTCCCAAGTTTCAAGCAGCTGCAATGAAGAACATACATGGTTAGTAGATCCAGAATCAACAATCCAGGAGGATTTTTCATTCTCTAAAACACATGATTCAAAGACAAAAGCATCACCTTCGTTTGAATTGTCTAGAAGCCTGAGACATTGTTCTTCTTTATGTCCCTTTCGATTACAATTCACACATAGAACATGATGTCTAATAATTGTACTTGAAGAAGCAGCTTTGTTAGAGCCCTCATGCTTAATCTTCTTCCTCTGATTAAAGTTTGCAATACCAGGAGGTCCCATTGCAATCAGATTCCGCTCATGGGCCCGCAACTCAGTCTCGAGTTTGTCCACGTCGGAGGAGTGAGGATTGTTCAATGAGTAATATAGAACAAAACTATCATACTCCTGAGGAAGACTATTAAGTATGAGTCGTACCCATTGTTCCTTTGATAAATCAATTCCTAGTAGATTTGCCTTTTGGAATTTCAGATTCATCAATAATAGGTGCGAGTCAATGCAACTACCAGGATGCATTTTCACACTATTGAGTTCTTTTGCAAAGATACTAACTAGGAGTGGATCGGGATGAGGGTTATTCATATTGGCACTACAACATATCAATAAACAGAAGTAAGGTTTTGGTTCTATAAATTCATACACAAGTTCAGAAAATAAATAATCACATATGTTATAAAAATACTAAATCTAACATAGTTTATTTTCCAAGGTTTCCAACAAACTGATACGGTGTCCCGTTTAGGCGAGAGTCAAAGCATCATCCATTGAATAGAGTTGTCAATTCATCTAAAATGTCAAACATTCTAGCAACCTTTTATTCGATCAAGATTGGACTTCAGCGTTGTCCCGTTTAGGCGAGAGTCAAGGCAATTCTATCTTCTGAGCTTCTACCATTGTTTCATACTCTTGTAAATCTTATACAGTCGCCACCATTAGGGTGGACATAAACCATATAAAAAACTTATAAGAATACTTATCTTTCGAGATTAAACGACGCTAACTTGCTAATGACCGTTCCTCCATTAGGGAGGATTACTCACTAAAACAATAGCTATGTAAAACCAACAATGGAGATCGAATTTCTCTTGATTAAAGCTCATTATTTAAAAAATATGTATTTTGTTTAATCATTTATATTCCATATCTCAATTATGAAATATTACAAATTAAAGTAAAAACTTTAATTAAATTTCAAAAAATGGAATAATTTTGAAAAATATCTTATTTAAGTTGTTTAGAAAAATCTAAATATCCAACTTAAATATTCTTCAATCAATGACTTAATTAAATATTACCAATTAAGTAGTAACCACTTAATTTAGAAGATATTCCATTATAAGTTCCCATATTTATAAAATATCAACTTAAAAAATATCTAAAGAATCTTAATAACCAATTCCTAAAATTCCTCAACTTAATTTATAATAGGAAATTCAAAAGATATTCAAATCTAAGTTGATTTGATAGATTTAACTAAATGTCATCTTAAATAGGAATATTTAATGAAATTATAAAATTAAGATTCAGAAAGAATTTACATGGTTATAATTCCATATTTAATTAAACACAAGAAAAATACATATAGTTCTCTAGAATATAATTATTCAAACTATGTTTCTCTTAAATTAATTTCAAGGAAGAATGAAATTAATTATGTTGCTAATCAATTTTATTAGGTCAAACTAATATAATTAACCTAGCACAGTTATCCAAATCAGGCAAATGGGCCTTCACAATTGGGGTTGTTCATGTGAGGGGGGGCTGGGTCCAGTATGTCGTACCCACTTCAAAGGCTCCCAACTCTCACACAAGGCCCAAAAGAGAGGAATATAACCTTAAAATGAACAACTGTTATTAATTGAATAGGCTCACTACTAAATGAGCCTAAATAAAATCTATAAGGTATGATATTTTATTTAGCAACAACTACCTATATGTATCTATAACAAAAATTAAACATATAGGCTCAAACAAGCACACACATTTGGATGGATCCTATCATGTTACTAGGTCATACACAGATGAAAGAAGATTGTAAAAATTACCTGTTACAAATTATTTACTTGATCTATCATCAATTGAACCATTGGTTAAAGTCAGATCATTGGATCTATCAACAAGTTAACCATGGAAATTTAGATCAAGCAATAATAGGTTTTAGAAAACTTACAAACAATCTAAAACACATACTCCTGCAACAAGTTAGATTTAGATAGTTGGATGTAGGATTTATTTAATTTTTAAACATATATTTCGAAAAAAAAATATTTAAAAATTAAACCTACCATTTTGAAATTTTAGGTATTGGGTAACCTAAATGTCATTTCAAAATAAAATTGCTAACTTTCCTTTTTAAATTTCATGTTATTTAATAAATTAAATAATAAAATAGAAAATGGTAAATACATACCCTGTAACAACCTAACTAACATAGGCGTATTACGTGATTTTTAAACATGCTGTGCAGCTCGTTGCTAATCAACGAGGTTTATGGAAAACGTGATTAATTAAAATTTTTGCTTTTTTTAATTAAACTTATAAAATAATATTACAAAAGACTCAGGATCCCGATTATAAAATCATTTACAAAAGTTTACTGTTCATACAAAATAATTGTCGCCTAGCGACTAGTTACAAAAATCAGCCTTGCTGTCCCGAGGATCGTACGCTCCAGGCCTAACCGCCCCGACATGTACAACCTTCATAAGCTCGCTCACGGTCCATCAGCTTTAGCCTTGCCTTTACTTACACATAAACGTAGAACTGTGAGTCGACAGACTCAGTAAGAAAAGCATAATAATACTCATACATAAATCCCGGTCATGATCAGACGCCCATACCCCTGATCATAACCCTAACTGCCGTGTCCAACACGATACTGAGTCCCACTACTGTCGTGTCCAACACGGTACTGAGTCACTACTGCCGTGTCCAACACGGTACTGAGTTCTGAACGTTCATAGGGACAGTACTATTGACACGTAACAGCCTGATCGGTCGAACCGGTCATACTCCGGCTGCTGGTCATACTCCAGCCTGTACCGACGTGTTACTATATCCACCTGATCGGTCGAACTGGTCATACTCCGCCGCTGGTCATACTCCGGCTGTACCGACGGGATACGTCAATAGTACGGAACCACCAACCTAAGTGTCGGCTGATCGGTCGAACCGGTCATACTCCAGCTGCTGGTCATAGTCCAGCCTGTACCGACGTGACAGGGTTGGATGGTTCGAAGCCAACATACATAACTAATGTAATCTAACAGGCTTCCTACATGCACGCTAAACATGTAATCTACATATGCATACTGTTATACTAATCTTACCTGGATTCCGAATTCAGGTGTGCCGGTCAACCTGACTGGAACTTTAACTGCACGGCGGATTACAGGCTCCTAAACCATAAAAATCACAACACTATAAGTGATACGCTAAATCACTTCCCGGGGACTTAAACTAGGAACTAAAAGTTTCCCTATCGATAAAAAGCATGGCATTACCCCTTAAAACATAAAATCGAGAAAATCTAGGGTTTCTGAAAATTCCCCAACCGGTAGACCGGTTCTGCAACCGGAATTCCGGTTTTGAGAATTCCTGGAACCTCATCCAGAATTCCAGTTGCACAACCAGAATTCCGGTTCCTCGCAGAAAATTTTCAAAAATTCATAACTCGATCAATTCCAACCCAAATCACACAAGATCTTCCAGACCTGCTCTATATGACCCAAATAACCATTCAAAGGCAACAAGACTACCCAGAACTCACATATTCACAAAACACCATTGAAGCTCAAGCTTTGAGTTCTAAACTCAAACTTGAGCAAATCTAAACAACATGCAATCAAACTAGCTTAAATCCACTTAATCAAGCATAAATAACCCTCTGAAAATGAAATCTACTAACTACAGCAAGCAAATTACAGATTCACATATTTCTTCAAAAATCATAGTTTTTGTACAAAATTTCACAAACTTAAACCAAGCAACTAGCATGCATGAAACCTACTTAAATCCATTCAATTCAAGCATAGAAAATCATAGAAAACAACCTAAAACTACAGCAGCAACAAACTCCAAATCATCATGCATTTACTCATCTTTTTCATCAAAAATTCCAAGAAAACAAAGTAAGAAATTGAACAAAGAAATACCTCTACTAGAATCACTTAATCTTGCTGAAAAATCACTTGAAAATGGAGAGAAAACACCACCTAGCTTGCTGCTCAAGGGGGCCGAAAAAGAGAGAGGAAAAGAGAGAGTGTTTTGAAATTTTCTAACTTTTTCTAAGTGTTGAATTTTTTTGTAAATGAAATAAAAGCTACATAGCATATATCAACACATTTCAGCCAACAAACAAATAAAATAACCTTTTATTTTCAATTAATAAAAAAACTAAAAGACAAAATATCATTGGGGCAAAAAGACCATTTTGCCCCTCCACACTAAAATCACATAACTAACACTAAAGGGGTATTTTTGGGAAATTCTAAATTCCAAGCCATTCCCGACATTCCCAATGTCAAATAAACCGTCCCAAACTACTAACATACTAAGTTGTGACTTCTACTGAGCCAAACACCGAGTTCCAAAATACCAGGCACCGGAATGCAAAATTATGCAAACTACTACATGACATAAAGATGCATCTCTGAATTCAATAATAACAGTATAATAAATTATTTAAATAGCTATAAATAATTTCATAATTAAACGTGATTAACTGCTAATTTCCAAATTAAACTAAGCGGTCTTTACAACTATCCCCCCTTAAAAGTTTTTCGTCCCCGAAATCTAACCTGAATAACTCTGGATATTGAGCTCTCATATCTGACTCTAGCTCCCAGGTGGCTTCCTCCACCTTGCTGTTTCTCTAGAGAACCTTGACCAATGCTATGGTCTTATTCCGAAGGACTTTATCCTTTCTATCCAGGATCTGCACTGGCTGTTCTTCATAAGTCATGTCTGGCTGCAGTTCTAGACTCTCATAACTGAGTATATGAGAGGGATCTGAAACGTATTTTCTCATCATCGAGACATGGAATACGTTGTGAACTGCTGATAAGGCTGGAGGCAACGCTAATCGGTATGCCACTTGACCTATCTTCTCGAGAATCTCGAAAGGTCCTGTAAATCTAGGGCATAACTTGCCTCTTTTACCGAAACGTTTGATCCCCTTCATCGAAGATAACCGTAAAAACACATGTCCCCTACTTGGAACTCAATATCTCTACGTTTCGGATCTGCGTAACTCTTCTGTCTACTCTGTGAGGCAAGCATTCTAGCTTTTATCTTCTCTATTGCCTCATTGGTCCGCTGCACTGACTCTGGACCTAAGTATTTCCTCTCCCCTGTCTCATCCCAGTGAATGGGAGATCTACACTTCCTACCGTATAACAGTTGATAGGGAGCCATCCCTATCGTACTCTGATAACTGTTGTTGTAAGAAAATTCTATCAATGGTAGATACTTATTCCATGAGCCTTCGAAATCCATAACACAGGCTCGCAACATGTCCTCCAATATCTGAATTGTCCTTTCGGACTGACCATCTGTCTGAGGATGGAATGTTGTACTGAATTTCAGCTTTGTACCCATTGCTCGTTGCAAACTTTGCCAAAATTTGGAGGTGAACTTCACATCCCTGTCCGAAACTATAGACTTCGGTACCCAGTGAAGTCTTACTATCTCTCTGACATACAACTCTGCCAACTGATCCACTGTAAATGTTGTTCTAACTGGCAGAAAATGAGCAGATTTCGTAAATCGATCCACCACTACCCAGATGGAATCATACAAACCCGTGGTCCTAGGTAACCCGACCACAAAATCCATCGTGATATCCTCCCACTTCCATTCTGGTAGGGTTAGAGGCTGCAACAACCCTGCTGGTCTCTGATGTTCAGCCTTAATCTGCTGACAAGTGAGGCATCTCGATACGAATTCTACCAAATTTTTCTTCATACCGCTCCACCAGAAGTACGGTTTCAAATCTTGGTACAGCTTAGTGGTGCAGGGATGCAGAGAATACGGGGTAGAATGAGCCTCCTCAAAGATTTCGTTCCTGAGTTCCACACTACTCGGAACACAAACCCTAGCTTTATACAAAAGCATCCCGTTATCAGACACTGAAAAGTCCTTGGCTTGACCAGCCAACACCTCATCTCTGATCTTCACTAACTCTGGATCCGTCATCTGAGCGACTTTTATTCTTTCCAACAGATCAGATTGCAGTGTTAAGTTGTGAAGCTGACCTACCACAAACTCAATGCTGGATCTAACCATATCCTCTGCTAGCTGAGGTGAGATCTGAACCATACTAGCTACTTGCCCGGGACCCTTTCTGCTCAGGGCATCGGCCACTACATTGGCTTTTCCGGGATGATAGAGGATCTCACAGTCGTAACCTTTCACTAATTCCAACCAACGCCTTTGTCTCATATTCAAATCCTTCTGAGTAAAGAAATACTTAAGACTTTTATGGTCGGTATAGATCTCACACTTTTCCCTGTAGAGGTAATGCCGCCAAATCTTCAATGCGAAAACCACCGCGGCCAACTCTAGGTCATGAGTCGGGTATTGCTGTTCATAATCCTTTAACTGTCGGGAGGCATAAGCGATGACCCGATCGACTTGCATCAATACACATCCCAAACCCTGTTTAGATGCGTCACAATAAACTACGAACTTCTCCTTGTCTGAAGGCAAAGCTAGCACTGGAGTGGTAATCAACCTCCGCTTTAGCTCCTGAAAACTAGCTTCGCACTTGTCTGACCAAATAAATCGCTGATTCTTCTTTCTAAGCTCGGTTAGGGGCATTGAAATTTTTGAAAACCCTTCCACAAACCTACGGTAGTACCCAGCTAAACCCAAGAAGCTTCTGATCTCTGTCACTGTCTTCGGTCTCGGCCAATCCCTGACGGATTTGATCTTCCCGGGATCCACCTTGATCCCATCTTTGCTCACAATGTGCCCTAGGAAGGACACCTGAGATAGCCAGAACTCACATTTCTTGAACTTAGGATAAAGCTTATGTTCTCGAGGTCGTTGCAGTACCATCTGAAGATGTAACTCATGCTCCTCTTCTGATTGAGAGTACACGAGGATGTCGTCGATAAACACAATCAGACAGATATCGAGGAAATCCTTGAATACTCTATTCATCAACTCCATGAATGCTGCAGGAGCATTGGTTAGTCCGAACGACATAACCAGAAATTCGTAATGTCCATACCTAGTGCGGAAAGCCGTCTTCGGAATGTCCTCCTCTCGGATTCTCAGCTGATGATAACCCGAACAGAGATCAATCTTAGAAAAGACCGTCTTCCCCTGAAGCTGATCGAACAAATCATCGATCCTAGGTAATGGATATTTATTCTTCACCGTCAGTTTGTTCAATTCCCTGTAGTCGATGCACATCCTCATAGATCCATCTTTCTTCTTGACGAATAAAACCGGGGCTCCTGAGGGTGACACACTGGGCCGAATAAACCCTATGTCAAGCAACCCTTGGAGCTGAATCTTTAAATCCTTAAGTTCAGCTGGAGCCATTCTATACGGGGCTTTGGAAACTGGTTCCACCCCTGGTGCCAAGTCTATCACAAAGTAAATCTCCCGCTGAGGTGGTAACCCTGGAAGTTCTTCGGGAAAAACATCCAAAAATTCCCGAACCACCTTGATGTCCTCAGGCCGAGTGGTATCTGGGCGAGTGGTGTCCACCACCACGGCCAGAAACCCTAAACAACGGCCATGCAACAATTCTCTAGCTGACATAGCATATATCAACACATTTCAGCCAACAAACAAATAAAATAACCATTTATTTTCAATTAATAAAATCACCAAAAGACAAAATATCATTGGGGCAAAAAGACCATTTTGCCCCTCCACACTAAAATCACATAACTAACACTAAAGGGGTATTTTTGGGAAATTCTAAATTCCCGGCCATTCCCGACATTCCCAATGTCAAATAAACCGTCCCAAACTACTAACATACTAACTTGTGATTTCTACTGAGCCAAACACCGAGTTCCAAAATACCGGGCACCGGAATGCAAAATTATGCAAACTACTACATGACATAAAGATGCATCTCTGAATTCAATAATAACAGTATAATAAATTATTTAAATAACTATAAATAATTTCATAATTAAACGTGATTAACTGCTAATTTCCAAATTAAACTAAGCGGTCTTTACATACCCTTTTTTTGTTTTACAATTTAATTTAAGTAAGAATAAGAAAATTTAAAAAATTAACAAAAATACCTTATTTCCTTTTTTTTTTTTTAAATATCATGATTATTTTGATCTTATTCTAATTAAGGTCAAGTTACCAAAAAAAAATTAATATCTGACCCTAAAAAAAATAAAATAATCAAATTTTAAAGGAAATAAGAAAAGAGGTAAGCAAAACTTGATTTTTCCCTTTTTTCAAAAATCAAATTACACTAATATCTAAAATTAATTTTGAAAAATCAAATTAATTTATTTCTGATAATTAGATTTGAAATTTGAAACACAAAAATCAATATACAAAACTACACAAAAAATCGGAATTTAATTCCATGAAATAGCATGAAAAATCGAAAAAATTGAAAAATTAGATAAACTGTACGGATTGCATGCCGAGGATTCACGGCGCAGGAAGGCTGCTTGCAGCCATTCCGCGCGCGTGATGAGGTGTTCATCATCCCGATTTTTCCAATTTTCAAAAATTCATAACTAATTCAAATTAAATCGAAATCGAGTTCTGTGAAAAAGTAAATTGCTTAGAATTTTCCAAGCTATCCAATAAAAATAATTACAGAGACAGAAAAGTAACTATTTTTCCCAGAATTCACAAACAACAATCAAACATCAATATGACACACAAAGCAACATGATACCATCCAAAACACAAACAAATCTTTTAAGTCCAAATTCTTGCAAGCAAATCAATTACCATGGCTCTGGTGCCAGTTGTTGGAAGTTATTTTACCAGGAACTTAGATCTACTCACAAGTATATTGATTTAACAACCTAAATATGAACTTCTAAAACGATGGAAAATTAAACACATAAAAGTATCAGAAATCTTACATTGGGTGCAGCGGAATATATGTCTCCTCCCACTCAGATCTCTAACCCTTCATTCCTTTCTGTCGCAGAGTATAATCAAGATCTGAGCCCGATAGTCCTTCTTTATTGTTTCTGAATTCTACACAGCCTTCCTCACTATGATTGAGGTATTACTTGATGTGTGTGGGCACTACTCTAACACTTATAGATTTCGAAACAATGAAGGAATAGAGAGAGAGAGAGAGAGGGTGGCGGCTCAGAGAGAGTTTTGAGTGAGAAAATTCTGTCAGAATAATGTGTGTTCAAAACTGAAGCCTTTGTCTTCTATTTATAGAAGACCACCCAGGGCTATGATTGAATTAATTGACATTTAAAATTGAAAAATCAATGAGAAAATGGAAGCTTAAGTGGCCGGCCTAGGCATTGTGGAAACAAGGCTTGCCACTTTTCCAACTTTCCTTTTCCTACATTGATAGTTTCCTGTTTTGTCAAAAACTGCCAATTCCTTTGTTCAACCACATAAATGTCAAATCTAATTATTTAATAATTAAAATTAATTATCAAATAATATATTGTCATTTATTTTATTAATAATAAAACTAATTAAAGTTTCCTAATTAATAAATATACCCTTCAAAATCTCTATTTATTTTTTACGAAAATTTACAAACATCAATCAATCATCAAATAACACTCAATACAACATGATACCATCCAAAACATCAAACAATCGTTTTAAAGTCAAATTTCTTGCAAGCAAATCAATTACCATGGCTCTGAGGCAAGTTGTTGGATATTATTTTACCAGGATCTTAGATCTACTCACAATTATGTTGATTAACACCCTAAATATGAACTTTCTAAAACGATGAAATAAACACATATAAAGTTTAGTAAACCTTACATTGGGTGCAGCGGAATAATATGACTCCTTCCGTTCAGATATCTAGCCCTTGAATCCTTTCTGTAGCAGAGCCTTATCAATATCTGAACCTAGATCTCTTTCTCTGATTCCTTGGTGTTGAAACTCCTTCTTGCTGAAAGTCTTTCTTCACGATCTTCCTCACTATGATTGAGGTATCACTTGCTGTGTGTGGGCACTACTCTCACAATAAGAATTTCGAAATTCAAGGAAGAAGAGAGAGAAGAAGTGGCGGCTAAAGATAGGGAGAGAGAGAGGCTCAGTTTTTTCTGAATCAGAAGTGTAATTTTCCTGAAGCCTTCACTATCTATTTATAGCATTCCACTAGGGTTAGGTTTGAATTATTTGGCATTAAAATAATGAAAATATCAGTTTAAATTCCCTACAAAAGTGGCCGGCCATGCATAGTGGATTTGGGCCTCACTTTTTGCAATTTTGCAGTTTTATCTTTTCTGCATCTGATTTTCTCAAAAATGCCAAGTTTCTAATTCAATCATTTAAATGCCAATTCTAACTATCTAATAACTATAAATAATTATTAAATAATATTGTCATTTATCATATTTATTAATTGAACCATCCAAAGTATCATAATTAACAAATATGCCCCTAAAAACTCTTTCTTTACAATTTCACCCTTACTTAGTGAAAATTTCACAAATAGACATAGTCTAATTTGAGAATTATAATTGATTAATCAAAACCAATTACATGAGTCTTACAAGCAATATTATCTCAACTAGTGCGGGGACCATGGGTCTATATAACCGAGCTTCCAATAAGTAGATCAAGAATTTATTACTAAAATTCACTAACTTATTAATTCGTCGTTGAATCCACGCATAGAAATCAAAATTGTACTCTCAGTATATAGAATGCTCTATATGTTCCACCATATAGACACATCATTAGTTATCCATTGTTATAATCCTAATTTGATCAATGATCCTCTATATGAATGATCTACACTGTAAAAGGATTAGATTACCGTTACACCCTACAATGTATTTAATCCATAAAACACTGAACCCCGTATAAATGATATTTCAGCTTATGTGAAATGAGATCTCCACCATTTATTTTCGTTTGGTCAAGCTCGAAGGAGATCATCCTTTACTTACTATTCACCAGATAGAAGCTATAGATTCCATGTTTATGATAGCGCTCCCACTCAATTGCACTACCGTGTTCCCAAAATGTACGTATCACCCTGACCTAAAAGTAGGCTTAACTAACAAATCAAAGAACACGAATAGCCTCCTGAGATTGAGCCTAATCATAACAGGATTAAGATCATTTGATCTAGGATCAACTAGGCGATATTGACTTGAATAGATATTATGGTAAGTTTAATAAATCTAAGTTATAGTTCAATATCGGTCCCTTCCGATGCATACTCCATGCATCCAACCTGAGCTTTACTTTAACCAATGCTCTGGAAAGAGCATAGCACTTCTCCAAATGCAAGTAAACTCTGTTGTAGATTATCATATCAGTAAAATCCTAGGTCTGATAAATCTAGGAAACTTTATTCACATAGTCATGTTTACTTTCCAATGTGTTGACGGCACAATAAACAGGATCAAGTATGTGAAAAGGGTTTCGGATGAATTTATACATTATGTACATATAATCATGAAATAAATCATGTGAACCATCGAACATTAAATGTTATTTCTGATCTATATTAATAAGTAAATCTAATTATATTGAAATGAGTTTTATTTAGGGCATAAAACCCAACAATTATATGTTCCACAATATAGATATGCTCTCATTTAACCATTGTTATAATCTTATTGTGATCAAAGATCCTCTATATAGATGATTTACATCGAGATGGGATAATTTTACCGTTTACACCCCTCAACGTATTTTTCCCCTTAAAACACTTAGCTACCTGTAAATGATGTTTAGTGATCTAAGAATTAGTCACTTAAACAAGAGCTCATCCATTTACTTCTATTTAGCTAAGCTCGAAGGGAATCATCACTTGACTTCTATACACCAGTATAAGCTATAGATTCCATATTTATGTTCAACACTCCCACTCAATCATACTATCATGTTCCCAAAATATACGTATCACCCTGACCCAAAAGTAGGCTTAACTAATAAATCAAAGAACATGAATAGCACTCCTGAGTTGAGCCTAAGCATATCAGGATTTAGATTCTTTTAATCTTAAGATCAACTACTGACATTGACTTGGAAAGATATAACGGTAAGTTTATAATATCTTAACTAAGTTCAATATCGGTCCAGTCCAATGTATACTCCATACATTCGAAACTAGTATACTTTACCAATGTCCTGGAAAGAACATAACACTTACTCCAAGTGTAAGTACACATCATCGCTGATTATCACATTAGTGTAAATCCAAAACACTGATGAAACAGGGACTTAGTCTTTTGATTTATATAATCACAATCACATTCCACTGTGTTGACAATACTGTAATTGTGAATAAACATATGATCTGGACTTAACTGATTTTGTGTATAAATATAATAAACATATTAAACCATAAGCATGTAAAATTCATGCAAACGTAAATCACTTCAAATTTCTTATATTGATAACTAATCAGATTGTAAAGGGTTTTATTTAGGGCACAAAACCCAACATAAAGGTACCACTAATCCTGTCAATTATCTTGATAAGTTTAATACAATTATGGAAGTTGATCAGGTACCCCAACTTGCTAAGTGTCATATACTCGCTGCAACTTTGGAAGACAACGCACATGATTGGTTTAGCCAATTACCTAAAGCATTCATTTCAACGTGGGAGACATTCGTGGATATATTTCTAATCAATTTTCATGCAACCATGACATACAAACTGCCATACACAACCCTTGAAAATATTAAGCAGGATGTAGGTGAGTCACTACAAAATTACTTTAAGCATTTTAACACCGAAGTAACCAAAATGGAGAAGGCCCCAGAGCCTTTGCTTGTTTATATGCTTATTACAGGTGTGTTGTTGATAACTCACTTTTGGAAAGAATTGCAGGCACGACGACCAGGAACCCTAGTTGAGTTCTTTGCCATAGCAAAACCTCACAAGAGGATTGAGAAATCGCTAGCAGAACTAGAGAAAAGTAAAGAAAAACAGAAGTCTCCAGTACCAAGAACACGGTCTCGAAGTCCCAATCTAGAAGTTCTAAGGGATGCAATCCTCGGCGCATCCCAAAAATATGCAGTCCCAAAAGGCAACAAAGCCTAAACCTTACTAAGTCCCTAACTAGGAAAGAAACCTTCCTAAAGCATAAAGGAGGTCCGCAATTTGTCAACTATATGGAGCTTTGTCTCTCACGTGGTCACATCTATGCTATAAAAGAGAAAAAAAAGGCATTTTTAGGAAGCTACCCCCAATTAGAGGAAATTTCAATAAGAGGTACCCAAAAAAAATATTGTAAGTATCATAATGATATTAGTCATACAACGCTCGAATGTTGGTTTTTACAAGATGAAATTGAAGAACTAATTCGACAAGGACATTTTGGCCAATATTAGAAGAATGGAGAAGCCACTACCCAGATAGATAGGGCAGAGAAACTAAAGATGTGAGTGGCTCTAGAGCTCCTCAAAATATTCTAACCATCATCGATGGACCGCACATTGGTGGGGATTCAAAGAAAGCAAAGGGTAGTACACAAAAAAAGCTAAGGAGAAACTACTCACAAATGTGAACAATTTGAGTGAAAGGCCAACAAAGCTTTTCAAGAAAGAGTGCAACAACATCACTTCATGGAAAGTGACGCAAGATGGGTACATCATCCCAATGCTAATGCTTTAGTTTTAGTCTTAAACATTGAAGGCGACAATGTCCACTACATACTCGTTGATAATAGTAGTTCTGTTAACCTCTTAAATTTACATACTTTCAAACAAATTGGGTTACAACATGAAAAGGATTTGAAATTGGTGACTTCGAGTATCTACGGATTTACCGAAGATACAATCAAACAGAAAGGAATGATCAAACTACCGATAACTCTTGGTACAACACCTGTTACCGCTAAGTCTATGATAGATTTCATAATAATCGACCTACAGTCTTCATGTAACGCAGTCATAGGTCGCCCCATCTAGAAGGAGATAAAGATACCAACATAAATCTACCATCTCACGATGAAATTTCCTTCACCCGTAGGTGTAGGATCAAATAAAAGAGTCCAACCAGACTCAAGAGAGTGTTACAGTACTACGGTGAAGATCGTAGAGAAAAAGTCAATGAATGTGATAAACATGCTCGAGGCACCACTACCTCGACATGAATATTTCATAATTGAAGAAGGCTAATTAGAATTTTTGCTCCCTGAACTTTGACATGTACTAAATCATGCCCCATAAACTTTTAAGGTTGTAAAAAATGCCCCCTAAACTATTGAGATCGTTTGATTTAAGGACTTTTGTCTAATTTCATTTAATTTTACTATTTCAGTGATTGTTTATGTACTAAACCATGCTCCCTAGACTTTCATATCTATGAAATCATACCACTCGAACTTTGACATGTACTAAATTATGGCCCCTGAACTTTTATCAATGTTAGTCTTTCTTACTAAAATTAGAAAAAAGTCCTTAAATCTAACAATCTAAATAGTTCAGGGGGCATTTTTAACGACTTTAAAAGTTTAGGGGGCATGATTTGGTACATGTCAAAGTTTAGGGGGTAAGAATCTTAATTAGCCATAGAAGAAATACCACATGAGGAAAAGCACGATCTGGACCCTAGGGACCTCGATTATACAAACACTGCACAAGCTACTGAAGAAACAATTGAGATACCAATCAATTCTCTTTATAATTCCAAAGTTCTAAAAATTGTTTCTAAACTAACTTTACAACAGCAAGAAAGGTTGGTGACCTTTCTCAAATAAAATCTAGATGTCTTCGCGTGGAAGCATTTAGATATGATTGGAATTATACCTGAGGTCATGTGTAATCTCTTGAACATAGATCCAGATGTGCGAGGAGTACGATAGAAGCACTACAAAATGGAACTCGCGAGGTAATAAGCACTTAAACAAGAAGTAGATTGTTTGCTTGCATGCAGCTTCGTAAAAGAGTCGTTCTACCTAAACTGGTTAGCCAATCCTATCTTAGTTTCAAAGCCTAATGGTTCATGGTGCACTTGCATTGATTTTATAGATTTAAATAAAGATTGTCCAAAAGACAACTTTCCCTCACCTAGCATTGACCAGCTTGTCGATGTAACCACATGTCATTAGCTTCTCAGCTTCATGAATATGTAGATGGGGTATAATCAAATCTCAATGTACAGCCCAGACAAGGAGCATACCTCCTTCATTACATATTAAGGTTTGTATCGTTATAAAGTAATGACTTTTGGGCTCATAAATGCAAGTGCAACATATCAAAGATTAGTTAATATAATGTTTGCAGAATTGCTAGGAAAAACAATGGAAGTAAATGTTGACAATATGCTCCAAAAATATCAACATGTGACTGACCATATCACCCGTCTAAGCTCGATGTTCAAATTCTTGCGCTAATACAAGATGTGGCTCAACCCGCTAAAATGCGTCTTTAGCGTAGGAACAGGAAAATTTCACAGCTTCATGGTGAACTAGCAAGGAATTGAAGCTAACCCCAGAAAAATCAAAGCCTTAGTAGAGATGTGATCTCCTACTAATCCCAAAGAAGTGCAGAGCCTCACTGGCAAGGTCCCTGCCTTAAATCATTTTGTTTTGCGTTCCTTTGACAAATTTAGAGAATTCTTTCAGATTCTAAAAGGTAATGAAAAATTTCAATGGAGTGACATATGTGAAGAAGCTTTTCAAGCTCTAAAAAAGCACTTGGGGCAACCCCCAATACTTTCCAAGCCGCTGCCTAGAGAAATACAATCAATCTACCTCACAGTGTCTAATAATGTAATTAGTTCAGTGCTTATTTGCAAAGACCAGGGCAGGTAACACCCCATATATTATGTAAGTAAGTACTTACTAGATGCAAAATCACATAACTCGCAGGTGGAACGTTTGGCATTCGCCTTAGTCATAGCTTCACGAAAGTTGTGACCTTGTTTTCAGGCCCACAAAATTGAGGTACTAACTAATTATCCCCTGCGACAAGTATTGCCCAAGTCCAATACATCTAGATACCTTCTTTAGTGGTCAATCAAACTAAGTCAATTCGATATACGGTACAAACTAGGATCAGTAATTCAAGCCCAAGCCCTTGCTGACATTAACCTTAAATTTCCACATGAACAGGTAGCTGCCATAACTAAAGAGCGAGTTGATCCAGATGTACTAGAAGGTGATGGTTGGACCTTGTATGCAATGGGGCCTCAAACAATAAAGGGTCAGGTCGAGGAATAATGCTTATCAGTACTAATAAGTTCAAAGTTCATGCATCCTTAAGATTCAGGTTCAATGCCTCTAGTAATGAAGTCGAGTATGAAGCTTTAATTGCAAAATTAAAACTTGCACTTGAAATGAAAGTCAAATACTTAGAAGCTTTTAGTGACTCATAGATCATGGTTTGTCAGGTTAATCGAGAATACTTGGCTCGAGGAAGGCGAATAGCCAAATACCTCACTTATACTTGTGAGTTACTATCTAAATTTAAGAAAATTATTGTTAGTATAATACCTCGTGCTTATAACTCCCATGTAGATGTTTTGGCCCAAAAGTCCTCAACTAGAGAAGTAGAATTACTCGATGTAATTCTTGTAGACATACTCGACCAACCCACCATCAATCGAGAAGAAGTTATGTAGATAGATGTTGTTGAACAAACCACATGGATCACTCCAATCATCAGTTATCTAAAAACTGACAAACTTCCTAAAAATAAGCTTGAGGCCAAAAGATAACGATATAAAGTTGCTTGATGCGTTATCTATGATGACAAATTATACCACAGAAGTTTTAATCAACAACTTTCGAAGTGCATCGATGTTAATGAATGTAACTATATCCTCCCAAAGATGTATGGGGGTGTATGCGGTAACAATACTGGTGGAAACTCTTTAGCCCTAAAGTTCATGCAACAAGTGTATTATTTGCAAACTCTGCATGTAGACGCAAGTAGTTTTGTAAAAAGCTGCGATAAATGTCAGTGCACTACTACATATGTTAATAGTCCGCCAAACAATATGAGTTCCATCACCAGCTCATGGCTATTGGTAGTCTATGGCATAGATTTAATTGGTGAACTACCAAAGGATAGAGGAGTGAAGTATGCAATAGTCGTCGTGGACTATTTTACTAAATGGGTAGAGGCTGAGGCACTTGCTACCATCACAGCTTCAAACTCCACGAGTTAGTGTATCGGGCTATCATATGCAGGTTTGGTATACCATAAAAAATAATTTTAGACAATGGTAAGCAGGTAGATTGTAAGGAGATCTGGTCATTATTAGATGACTTTTGGATACAAAAGCCTTTTCTGCAGTCGCATATCCCTAGAGTAATTGGCAGACCGATGTAGTCAACAAAATCACCAAGCACACCATCAAAGGGAGGCTTGAAGAGAAAAAAGGCATTTGGCCAGAGGAATAATGGTCATACAATACTACACCGTGATGAACTACTAGCGATATCCCTTTCTCGCTCTCTTATGGGTGCGAAGCCATGTTCCCAGTTGAGGTAGGAGCAGGTTCCCTTCATCGCAATATTTTTAACATTGAGGACAATGAGCAAGGACAACTTCTCCATTCAGATTTATTGGAAGGATGGCGCAACCAAGATCAGGTAAAAAATGCAGCCTATCAATAGCATACAACGCGCTACTTTAATTCAAAGGTTAAAGAAAGAAGCCTACAAGTAGGAGATTTAGTATGACACAAAGTCATGCCTAATACCGCAATTCGACTCAAAGAGTTTTTGGCGATAACTGGGAGGGACCCTACCTCATCACTAAAAAAATTAGGAATGCAACATACCGACTCTCTGATCGCATGTGCATACTTTGTCAATTTCAGTTTTCAATTATCTAAGTATGGGGGATACATGTATTATTATTATCATTAATAAATTGTACTACTAATTGCTCATGATTATTGCATAAATTTTAAATGTAGAGGCAACATTTCATTTATTTACTTAGAAATTCTATTTAAATTATGAACTCTGAGATGTTCATAAATCGCATCGTAAATTGCAACTATAATTAGTTGTACCAAGCTGCAATAATAAATCGCATAAATAAAGATCACACAAGGCTACAATAATAATTGTGAAAAATGCTCAGTTATAAATGCAGCAAGTTGCATTTATAATAGCATGAAAAGCATCAACCGAATATAAAATACTTAGAAAATATTTTAGATAATTATCCCCAAAGGATATATTGTTCAAATATTGCAAAAAAATGCAAAAGGTGCAAAGTACAATAGTCTCAAAACTGATTATAAAATGCGAGTACCCATCTACTGCTATAAAAAATATTCTAAGGAGAAGGGGCATTAACGTTCTCTCTGACCTTCTCGATGGCATCAACAACTTTAGCTGCTGCAGGGCCATCTTCAGGAAAATGATTGTTGGCCAGGACTTAAGTCTCATTTGGAGACATGGTGCGAAAATTGTAAGCCATCTTGATCCCTTCTGGACCAAAAATGGTGAAATAAAACTCAAGCAGTATGGTTAGGGTGGTGTAGATGTAATCTCTGATAGTCAGGTCTTAAGCCTTCTACTTCTCCTCTCTTTCAATGTTCAAGTGACGAAATAAAGTGACGATTTGTTCCTCCAACTTTTTGACCATCTCACCTGCTTGACTTTTGGCATTGCCGAGATCCTCGATTTCATTATCCTTACTAGCTAGATCAAGCTTAGCATTTTTTTAGACCTTCTTGAAGGGGAGAGTTTTGTTTCTTCAAAATCTTAAGTTCTTTGAGAGCCTGTTTATTCGTAGTAATAGCCCAAGAATATATAGTCATCCCCTAGATCATGAATTTAGAGGAACGGGAACAAATGTCTTCGACAGGTGGTATAAAGTCATCACTTACGTAGTTCTTGCAAAGTAATCAGGTCGCGAGCCTTAGTCACCGGCTCCATCATTTGTTTCTTCCCCTTCTATTGTGAAACTTTCTAATGTCTCTTAGATAAGTCAATGACCGAAGGATTGACAGAATCATTTTTCCTCTTCTGGGGAGGATTCACAGAAGAAGGACTCACGAGCTCTTTGTTAGTCTTCGACTTGCAATTAAGGACCGGAGCACTCTTCAGAAAAGTCATGTCTACAAAAGAACAAAATATATGCACTAACTATAAGTTATCGTATGAATTTGCAGAATATTATTAGCTAAAATAAAAAGCATCATACCTGCGATTTTCTTTAGGTCTGTTTGAAAAGATGTTTTTCAATCTTAATATTCTACTTCTCAGAAGGCTCTTTGTAAACTTGCTATCGTTGAAGTCTAGTGTAGGCTCAAATCAATTTTTATTCTCACAGTTTAGCAGAAGTACAAAGAAGATGCTAATCTTGATCTCTGGCTGGAAGACTGCTCAGAAGCTCTATAATTTCCACACGATCTTGAGTTAACTTAGAACAAGCTGGTCTACCTACGAGTGTAAATGAATGTTAGTGTTCATAAAATAAAATGAATAAAAAAAGCCACTAAGTATAAAAGTATGCATTGCACGAGGATAGCGATTAAAGTCTATTCTAACTCCAGGGAGTGTGAACGCATAAAACCATTTCGACTTCCAATCTCCCATATTGGAAACCGTGCCTTCTACTCCATTGACTTCAGAATTGGCCCATTTACTAAAGAAGTAAAAATCATTGTCATGAACAATGTTCTTTATGTCGTAGAGTAGCAAAAATCCTCGATCGTAGGTTCCCCTTGCGTATATTCTATATACATCGCATAGAATCCAAGGACAATCCTATAACTATTAGGAGTAATCTAGAAAGGAGAAACATCATATCATGAAGAGAATTGCGAGTCCACATTGAATAATGGGAATCGAGAGCATCGTGACTTGATTCAGAATAATTCATAGGATTGGCAAAAGGAAGATGAGGACGATATTGTTTTTGTACAACAAGTAATAACTAATTTTAATATTTGGAACCTTGTCAAACCAGACTTTCTAACCCATGAGACTAAGTCCTTGCAGGAAAATGGCTAATCAAAAGGAGCATTTTCTATGGAGTTTGCGTCATCTTCCTCATCGTGTCCTTCATCTCTGCAGGTGGGCAATTGAAATTCTTCCCCCATTTCTTTAACCTCTACATCTAGAGCAGCCCATGGATGAATGAAGCTCCCTTGAGCAGATATAGTGGACTCGCTTCCTCGTATCTTTATAGCAATTGGTGCCTTCAACTCTTGGACCATGCTACTTATCTCACCGGTAAACCACGAGTCTTGTCAATCTACCCTTGCTGGAACTTTGTCCTCCGATAAAGACGTGGGGATAAAGCTATTACTGTAAAGACCGCTTAGCTTTAGTTTGGGAATTAGCAGATAATTAGGGCTTAATAATAAAAATTATTTATTTATGATTATTTATATGAATTCCGAATGCATTTTATGTGTCTTTAATAGAAATTTCATAATTTTGCATGTTTTGTGTTCGGCAATATTGGAACGCGGTGTATGGCTATTAGAATCACATCTTAGTATTTTTAGTATAGCGGGACAATATAGTTAGACATTGGAAATGTGGAGAATAGTCAGGATTTTAGGATTTCCCAAAATACCCCTAAGTGCCCTTTTATGTTGTTTTAGTGTGGGGAGGGCAAAATGGTCATTTTTCCCATTTATGTTTTGTCTTATATGGTTTTTAATTTAAGCTTATATTCAGATTTTTATAATTATCCTTAGCTGATTTTATTTCAAATAAAATCATTTATTTTATTCATTTTACAAAAATAAGAAAAAAAAGGCAAAATTTTCACAACTTTCTCTCCTTCAACTCTCTCTCTCTCTCCAAAATTCCTAGAGCAGCTAGGGTTGATATTTTCTTCAGCATTTCAAGTAGAATTCAGGAAGTTCTAAGTGATTTCAAGCTCTAGGTAAGTTCCCAACACTTTGCCTTTTTGTTTCTTGAATTTTAAGTTAGAGATTTTTGTATGAATTTGAGATAGTTGTTGTTGTTGTTGCTGTAGTTATTTGATGTTATTTTCTGAGGTTAAAATATGTTTAGAAATGTTGTTTTGAGCATGAATTAAGGGCTGTTAGTAAGTTTAACCAAGCTTTAAGTTTTAGAACTCAAACTTGGAGCTTTAATGGTGATTTTGGAGTTTGAGCTTGGGTAACTGTTTTGTTGCTTGGAAATGGTTTATTGGGGTAAAATATGCAGGTCTGGAAGGTTTGAGTTGGTTTGGAATCGATTTGGTTGAGCTTTGAAATTTTTTGGGTTTCCTACAGAAAATTGGCTAACCAGTTTTACAAGTACCTTTAAAATCGGGTAACCGGCTTTGCAATAGGGTTCCCCAAAAATTTCACCTCGTCGATTCGTCCTAGTTTCAGGTTTCTGGTTGGTTGATTCCCTGCTAGTTTAGGGTATTTCCATATTAAGTTGTTGTAGATAGGTTTTTGGTTTAAAACCTAAGTCGCGGTTGTGATTTAGCGAGTCACTTATTCGTGTTGTTATCTATGTGATTTAGGAGCCTATAATTCGCCGAGCAGTTGTTCCACTCAGGTTGACCGGCACACCTAAATTCAGAATTGAGGTAAGATTAGTATAATGTCATGCATATGTTATTACATGTTTAGCGTACATGTTCTTAATGCCTGTTAGATTACATTGATAGTATACATAGAGTTGTACAGATTACTGATAAATGTATGTTGGCTGAAATACTAATCGATGTTGTCACATCAATATGGCTAGAGTATGACTAGCATATTGAGTATAGGGTGACATTATGGTGGATAGTATTGTCTTATGAGCGTTCTATACTCAGTACCGTGTGGGACACGGGGATTAGGGTTATGATCGGGTGTATGGGCGCAAGGTTATAACCCGAGTTATTTGTATTTTATATGTTATGCTTTTCTTACTGAGTCTGTCGACTCACAGTGCTATTTATATGTGTAGGTAAGGGCAAGGCTAAAGCTGAGGAGCCGTGACCACGAGCAGGTGAAGATTGTACATGTCGGGGCGGTTAGGCCTGGAGCGTACGATCTTAGGGGACATCAAGGCTTTTGCTGACAGTTGCTAGGCGACAAAACTTTTGTACATGTGTATAGCAAACTTTTATAAATATATTTTTTAAACGGGATCCCGGGATTTTATATATGTAATACTTAAAGTTTTTAATTAAATAAGCAAAATTTAATTATTCACGATTTTTATAACCTCGTTGATTAGCAACGAGCTGTACAGTACGTTTAAAATTACACTAACACGCCTATGCTAGTTAGGGTGTTACAATCACTCTTCTACGGTTCACCTATAAAAGCTTTGCCTTGCTATGTGAGAAATCGCTCTTCTAAAAGATAGAAGACATGCTTTCTGCCTACAACCTACCTAGTCGATTTGTTCAAAGGATAATGGAAGTGTAAGATCTACTAACTATTTCATATGTATGAATGGGAGGGTGCAAGGTTCCTTCAAAAGTAAAAAAGGCTTGAGACAAGGTGATCCGTTAACACCTCTTCTCTTTGTCTTAATCATGAAATATCTCACAAGAAGACTTCAAATGGCAGTCTCGAGTACTAATTACAGGTTCCATCCTTTATGTAAACAACTTTGTCTAATTAACCTTGGGTTTACAAATGATTTAATTCTGTTTAATTCCTTTAAATGATGCATGTGATAGCAATTGTTTGCCACATTTTTATATAAAAAGGGCATGTTCCCTTCCATACAAGATTCAGCAGCCAGCCAGAATAAAATACATATAAAATGTTCTTAATTTAAACGAATGCTTACACCATAATCAAAACAACCAAAAGAAATCAACAAAAGAAAAAACAAGATGTATATATAACCATGTACACCTAGATGCAAATCTTGTCTTATTTGAAGCTTAAAGATCACCACACTTTATGATTTTATTTAACAAATTGTGTATTGTGGGTAAACTTGCTATTATTATATACTTTTAGTTCTTATTTTTAGATGAGATTGAGGACGACCTTGCGTAAAATTGGTAATAAAGTATTAAATAATGAAAATAAGATTCTCATGATTTTCATTTCTTATTTCATCAAATGTAATCATTTTCAAGGCACTACTACAAAAACACCCTTTAGAGGCGGTTTTTAAGCCCTTTAGGCGTCGGTTTTCGCGAAATTCGCTACCGACGCCTATCAGGGCGACGCTAAAGGGTTTGATTTGAACCGACGCCATATGTACCCCTATGGCGTCGGTTCCTAGCTAGGAACCGACGCCATAGGGGTACATATGGCGTCGGTTCCTAGCCAATAACCGACGCCATATGTGGCGTAGGAACCGACGCCAAAACTCCTCAGATTTCAGTTTTTTTCATTTTTTTTTAATTTAATTATATTATTTTAATTTTATATTTATTAATTTATATACATATTTATTTAATTTTAATTACATATTTATTTAATTTAATTATATATTAATTACATTTTAAATTAAATAGTAATTAAATTTGGGTAAAAACATAATTTGATTTCATAAAAATAATTAAATATTACACAAACATGTAAAATTAGTTAAAAATATTAATAAGTTAATAAATCTAATTACAAGTTAATCTATAAAAATTACATAATGAAGAAAAATTCTTCGACCTTTGAACCTCAATCGTCACCGTGAATCACCGCCATCAATTGTTCGATCCACTTTCGCTGTAGTGGTAAAATTTCTGTTTTTGGATCGTATTGCTTCTTACCCCCAAACTGTTAAAAAAATTAAAAATTTATATTAGTTTATGTATATGTATATTATATATTTGTTATTATAAAATTTATATACTATGATCAATAATTAAAACTTACAGCTTTTTGATCTTCTATGTAACGGTTGGGGTTGGCACGTGCGACGATGTCAGTCATATATTTCAAAACATAAAAACCGCATTCTTGGCTTTTAGGTTGTCTTGGACAGTTTGCTTGTGCAATTCCTTGCCACGGGCCAAGATACTGATGTGCGTCCCCTATATACATGAATGCCCTGTTTGGAAAAATTATATTAGCATTTCAATTCGTTAGTTAATTTAAATTCGTTACATAAGAAGTCATTAAATAATTACCTTCCGATCATTTGTTCTATTTCTTCGGGAATTGGGCGGCCTTTTAGAGGGTTTAAATGGATAATTTTATTTGGCGCAACCACCACTAGCGTCCAATGCATCCTAGAAAATTATATTGGAATATAAGTAAGATAGTATAAAAATAATTTGAAGACATAATATAGAAATGAACAATTAGCACTAAAGAATTTAATAAAGTTTACCCGATATTCCAAGGAATAAAGAACATTTGGTGGTTGCTGTTCATTAATGATAACCAATTAGCCAATCGTCTTGCCGCATCGTCAAAAGACTGACTCTGTTCTTCATCGCTGATCCCATGCACTGTGAGAAGCTCTGGGTCGTAAAACTTGAAAATTTTTCTCAGACCGTTGATGCTCTCCCATATGTGCCTGCCAAAAAAAGTGTTAGTGTCTTATAATAATTTAACTATAATTTGAGATAAGGTTAATTAGATTAAAGAAGAGTATACATCATTCCAAACAGCATTCCCTGGTTGCCGATGTAGTCACACGTAGCAACCTGCTGCAAATCCTCTCCAGATAACGTGATCTGGGTACGCGGTGCAATGAATCCTCGGGGGACAGGAATTGTGATTATATCACGTTTATCTTTGAGCCTTAGGAATTCATGAATCATCCATTTCAGCGAATTAGGGATCAACGCCATCTTCTCTTCCGTGAACAACTCATCTTCCCGTGCACCACGGCTTTGTGGAGAAAGCATCGGAGCTTTCCCCTTTGACGCATCACGTCTTGAGGGCGGTTGAGCGAGTGGACCCTAAACAAAACAGAACATAATATATATATATATCAAATTTTATCTAATTTCTACCGAAATTTCGGCAGCATAACGGTTGTAATTGAATGATCCCAAAAATTTTGAACATGGCTGTATAACGACAAATAACACATATATAACAGTAGTTTGTTCATCCATCCCACCGCAAAGACATATATTCGCGTAACCTACTTCACTACGGATGAATATTGAAGATATTCAAACTCCACTAATCATTAATAATTAATTTCAGTTGAGAAGTTACCTCGGTTGTTAAAATTAAGTGTTTAGGCCAAGGAAGGAACATCTGGTACACGTCCCTAACATATCTGAACTCTTCAAGTGGGACTGGGATTTCAGCGTCCTCTTGCAGGATTTCCGAAACCATGATCCGAGCATGTGAATCATCGTAATCCTGGCAGTGAACTTTGATCACACCCACATGCTCGTACAAATACGCTCGGGCCACAATATTGTCGATGTTGTCAGAGCAGAGATGTACTTGCTGAGTAAGGGCCGCTTGGTCATCAAAATTGTATAGGATACCTTGGTCGTTGAGGGAAATGAACTCCTCAGCATAAATTGTTGGTTGTACCTCATCCTGAGGAGCGTATGGTTGTGGAACATACGCCTCACCAGCCACCTCTCCTTCTTCCTCTTGTTCGGCAGCGTTCCTCTGCTGCTTAAGGGATTGGACATCGGCTTTTAATTGTTCAATCTCCTTCGCTTGCCGAGCCACAACATCAGACACTTCCCTTTTCTTCCTGCCGAACAGTTGAGATGCCCTGGTCAGGAACCTACAAATCATAAAATGCAAATTAGCAACGATTTCATTTGTGTAACTAAATAAATAACATTTGAAGTAATAGCATACCCAGCAGCCCTGACACGTCCAGGATGCTCTGGTGTCCCGAGCGCCTGCGTGAGGATATCGTTTTGGCCCTGGACCTGAATTTGTCCCTGACTAAGCTTCTCCTCTAATTGAGCCTAATGCACGCATATATTCAAGCAATTAGTATATGAATTATATACACTAACTCTAATTGAATTATATATTCAAGCAATTAGTATATGAATTAATATATACTTACAATCTTCTCGGCAATTTCCTTGTCGTAATCAGTGACAAGTTTTCTACTCTTGGTGCGAGATTTAATCCAAACACGGTGGCGGGGAGGATCTGCAACTTCGAGGTCCTTTTTCTACATAACGTTATAACAATGAAATGAGTACCAATTAAATTGTATAGCACATTATAGCACATTAAATTTTTAGTATTACTTACCACAGCTTCCCGTACGTTCACCATCCCACTCCGACCACTTCGGTGTCTGGATTGAATTTTTGAGGAACGTTCACGTTGCACCTTACTCAATTCCTACAATGCCAAAAAAATACATTAGATACATGTACTTGTATTTAAGAGTTTATCTTAGTGTTAATATAATTAGCGTACCGTAAATTCGTGAGTTAGTCTACTTTCAACAAATTTGCACCAATCGCCAGCGTCGATCTCCGGGTGCTTTTCAGGGACTTGTGCCAGTCGTCCCAGATCATTCTCTTTCAACGCGGGCATTATGATGTCTTTTGTCATCCTATTCTTGAAGTCTTTCATTAACTTCCCAGCTAGGATGAGACAATCATGTTTGAAGGTGTCCGGCACAATGAACCCCGTCTATTTTGAAGGAAAACAAACACGGTTAGAGTCAACATTTGGAGTAATAGAAAAACAAATCAAAATTCTAACAAATAATAGCTTACCTGAATGTCTTTCCAAACTTTATTTTTCGAGTACGGTTGACTTCTTTCCAATTTTTATAAGCCAACCCTATTGTCCGCCGACATCCGACTCCCGCAGTGGATACGAGCTTCGCGTAGCTTTTTCCACAGTATTGACCTTTATCATTAACTTCGAGGGCCACTCTTTTGCCCTGATCCATTAGTTTGGATATTTCATTCATTTGCGTCGGCCCTCGTGTAGGTATTGTGGTTGGACACTCATTTTCTGCTCCCGAATCAGATCCTGATTCTGAGTTCGCCATGTCTACACCATTAACAAACAAACTTCAAAGTTAGCTACATATATAACAAGTAGTGTATATGAAATATTAAAAGCATAAACAAATTGTTAAGTATTCAGGACCATTCACAACCACAATATAAAGTAAGCTATATATCAAGTTACCAATTAGACACGTTTTCTTTTCTTTTTTGTTTATGTTTGCCTGAATCACAATTGACCCATATTCCCTCATTGATATCGTTTCTAATGTATTCAGCGTCGTCTTCCTCAATGTTACGATCAATTCCCATGAGTTGCTCATGAATTGGTTGTCCAACAATGAAGTCATCGTAACATAAGTCAGCATTCTCCTCATCCTCTTCAGTCTCTAAGAACCTCCTCTCTGGTGTCGATAAAACAATAGACCATTTATCATTAGCCGGATCGAAATGTAAAAACTTGAGCTGCTTGGCTAGCCATGATGAATGGATCATTCTTGCTTCCTCTCTTACTTAAATCAACCAAAGTAAAACCAAGCTCGTCAGTTTTTACTCCAACGTTGTTGTCAACCCAAGAACACTTAAAAAGTGGAATTCGGAACGCAAAATAATTGAGCTCCCATATTTCTTCAATGACCCCGTAATACGTCATAGTACCTAAAACAGGGTTTCTATCTTTTGCACTTGCAAAGTGCATAGTTTCGCGACGATACGTATACCACTATTTTGAACCTCTCGAGCATCATCTCTTGACTTTGTATGAAAACGTTTACCCCTTACAATGTACGCTTCATGCTTTGCAACCGCAAAAGTTGGTCCAAGGGCAATACGACTCAACACATCAGATACTCCATGATTCGGTTCGTTCAACTTTGCTATAATGGTATTCCTTAACCACCCAATGAAAGTTTGACGATGTTGGTCTGCAACCCATTTTTGTTTATTTTTTTGATTTCTTGGAACCATTGATTGTAACAGCTCCATATGGTCACTGTAAAACAAGTAAGATAAATCAAGTTATTGTTCATCGTGACTTAAGTAATGTTAATCAAACAAAAGGTACTTACGTTATATATGGTTGAACCTCTGCGTTATTGTTCATCACGACTAATTGAGCTTGATCTAGTTCAAGCTTGGACACTGTCACCATTGTCCCTTTGCCCCTTAATCCTCTATCAACATCATCTCGGGTCGGTTCTTGGTTTGCTAATTCCTATTGCCTCAACTCCGGCCATGTACTGCGAACAAAATTCCACAAACCTCTTCGGATATGTAGCACTCAACCATACATGCTTCGGCCGATAGTGGTTACGCACATAACTTTTAAGTACCTTCATATTTCTTTCAAATGGATACATCCATCTCGCCCACACCGGCCCACACGGCCTTGCTTCTCTCACTAGATGAACCATTAAATGGATCATGATGTCGAAAAAGATGGCGGAAAAAACTTTTCCGGTTGCACAATGTTTTGACTACATGTTCATGTAATGCATCTAACTTATCCAATTCTAATTCCTTCCCGCACAGCCTATTAAAGAAAATGCAAACATGTGTCAAACACTCTCGAACATTTTTTGGCAAGACTGATCTAATGGCAATTGGAAGTAGATGTTGCATTAACGCATGACAATCATGTGATTTCAGACCCATTAGTTTCAATTCAGTCTCATTCACCAAGTTTTTGATGTTAGACGAGTAACCATCGGGTACTTTCATATTTGCAAGTGATTTGCAAACCGTTTGTTTCTCTTTTTTGGATAAAGTGAAACAAGCGGGAGGCAAATATAAACGTTCACCTTTCTTCTCGGGTGCCGAGAGATTGTCGTATACCCATTTCAACGAGATCTAAACGACTATTTAGACCGTCCTTAGTTTTGCCGGAATATCAAGTAAGGTACCAATAATACTCTCACACACATTTTTTTCAATATGCATGACATCCAAACAATGTCGAACTAGTAGACTTTTCCAATATGGAAGACGAAAGAAGATTGACTTTCTTTGAAAACAACCATTAGTTTTTTTATTTTTTTGCGTCTTTCCATACTTAAAATCTACAAGTTCAACTTGTTGGAGAATTTGTTCCCCGTACGTGGCAAAGGAGCCATATCACCCTCTTCAGTACCATCGAATGCTTTCTTCTTCCGTCTATCAGGATGATTTGCAAGCAAGTACCGTCTGTGACCCATATAACACATCTTGTGTCCATTTGCCAAGCGACGAGCCGATGTGTTAGTGCAACAAATCGGACAACCTTCGTAACCTTTTGTGCTTAAGCCTGATAAATTACTATAAGCAGGGAAATCACTGACACCCACAACAACACGGCTTTCGCATTAAAAAATTCTTTTTAAAACCATCATAGACACGAACACCATTCTCATACAATTCTATTAAATCGTCAATCAATGGTTCCAAATACACATCGATATTATGTCCGGGTTGTTGCGGGCCTGATATCATTAAAGAAAGCATGTTAAATTTCCTCTTCATCACTAACCAGGGAGGAAGATTGTACATAACTAGGAAGACAGGCCATGAACTATGACGACTACTTAGAGATCTATGTGGATTTACTCCATCCGCAGACAGACCGAGACGAATGTGTCTTGGTTCGCATTTGAATTCGGGGTTTATGTAGTTCACTTTTTTCCAAGCTTGGGAATGCGGGATGTCTAAGTTTTCCATCTTTCACTCTCTTGGTCTCATGCCAAATCAAATTTTCGAATGTTACCGCACTACGATACAATCGTTTCAGTCGCGGAATCAAAGGCATGTACCACATCACTTTTTGGGGGATAAGTTTCCTATTCTCCTTACTCTTGTTTACTTTATGGCGGGATAAACCGCAAGTCGGGCAATAATTCATGTCTGCATATTCCTTACGATATAAAATGCAATCGTTCGGACATGCATGAATTTTTTCATACTTCAATCCTATAGAATTTAACGTTTTTTTCACTTCATAAGTAGATTCCGGAAAGCAGTTGGCAAATGGTAAGATATCTTTAAAAGCAGCTAAAAATTGAGTAAAACATTTATCGCTCACTCCATTTTCTGCTTTTATGTTGTAAAACTTTACCATTGTTGGTAATCTTAGTTTTTTACAACCATCGAACGAGGTTTATCAGCATCACTAAGAAAATTATCGAATTTCTCAGGATCATTAAGAAATTCCTCCTGTGCTTCGTTAAGCAAGTCCAATGGATAATCATCGAACTCATTACCCTCGATATCATCTACCCTTGCTTTCCTAATGGATATGGATCATTAGGTAAATGTTCGCCATGGTAATACCAATTAGTATAACTTCTATTGAAACCTCGTAAATACACATGGTCCTTAATCATTGTAATATTCCCTTTAGATACATTACAACAATCTACACACGGACAATGAATACGATCGTGATTTGTAGAATTCTTTAAGGCAAACTCTAAAAATGCATCGAACCCTACTTGAAATCGCAAAGGTGTCTCTCTCCTCACGCATCCATGATTTATCCATAACAAAAATCCTATCCAAAAAAATTCAGTATTTAGTAACTACTTATAGCTAGTTACTAATTACACAATGTAACTAACTAAGTTTCTCACAATTTATTCATATTAATTTATAAATTACTTAAATTCTCGTTTTAGATTAGTTCATATTATTAGGTTGTTTTGTTGATTAGAATGTTATTAAAATGTTAAATATTTCTAATAAATAAAATTGAGGGGAAAAATTTTTGGTAAAGCAATAAAGGTATTAACTAATATTTTCCCCTTTTAATTAACTTTTGCTCTTTATTTTCTTTGAAAAATAAAAATCCACATTGAACCTCTCAAATGAAAGAAAAAAAATAAAAAAAGAAGGATTTTATATGTTTATTTTGTTAATTTATTTAGTAACTAATTATATCTAGTTACTAATTACACAATGTAACTAACTAAGTCTCTCACACAATTTATTCATATTAATCTAAAAATTACTCAAATTTTCGTTTTACATTAGTTCATGTTATTAGGTTGTTTAGTTGATTATAATGTTGGTAAAATTAAAAAGTTTTCATAAATGTGAATATTATTATTTTTTATGTGACCTAACTTCTTATTACTATGTTATAATTAACTATATTATGAATGGTTTTAGTAAGATTTATCCTAATTCTACCGAAATTTGGGCAGCATAACGGCTGTAATTGGACGTTCCCAAAATTTTTACAAGTGCCTAAAATAACAAACAAAACAGATAAACAATACAAAATTAATCCACCCATCCGACCGCAGTACATGTATTCGCAGAACCTACTTCACTACGGATGAATATTTAAGATATTCAAACTCAACTAACATGCATTGATAATTAATTATATATTAAGAAAAAGTTAGTAAAAGTATATACCTATAATTGCAAGCCCAAATACGCTACACACAAAATTATGCCGAACCCCTATAATATAAAGAAATACAACGAAATTACAAAATTAATTATTTCATAACTTATAACTAGTTATAAAAAATTGTAACAAGTTACTTAGTTACTAAATTATACATACATATATATAATCAATTATATCTCACACTATTATCTCAAAAAATAAAATTATATCACACACTAATTCCATTTTAAAATTTTTATTTCTAAACTAATTTTTTTGAATCTAATAAAATCCCTCCAATGTCATTTTATTCACAATAAATATACATTGCAAAAAATATATAAAATACAATTACAAAATTTATTTTCATAAAAAATATACACACACTATATACACACACAATATATACACACATTATATACAAATATTCAATAAAATATACAAATACATTGTGGTATAAATTATTACCTAATAACCGCAATCCGACGACCACCGTAAAAAATCCCGACACTATACACATAAAACACAATAATATTACTAATAAAATAAAAAAACTCAAATAATAATTTACAAAAACATAAAATAAAACAATATACATAATACAATAAGAATAGAAGCAATATTTATACCTTAAACGAGGTTGAGATTGAACAATTTCTCAACAAAAATGGGTGGCCGGATTTCACACCCAAAGTTTACTATTTGGGTTCGGATGACACTTTTAGAGGCTAAAAAATCAGAACTTTTTAGGTGTATGTTATTAAGTATCGAAAATGGAGGATTTTAAAAAAAAAATGGGCTGAAATGGTTGAGAAATGAGGGAGATAGGGTGGGGAGAAGGTGGTGGAGGCGAGGGTTTTGGCTGAGAAATGGGTCTCTGGTTTTTCTGGGTTGCTGAGTGAAGTGGGGAGGAAGAAGGAAGGTCGAGCAAAGGGTTATAGTCTGATCGACCCTATGCCGTCGGTTCCTTCATAGGAACCGACGGCATAGGGTACACGTGTCAGATTTACGTGTACCCTATGCCGTCGGTTCCTATGAGGGAACCGACGGCATAGGGTAATTCAGAAAAAAAAAAAAATAATAATTTCCAACCGCCTCTAAATGGTATAATGCAATTTTATACCTACGGTTTTTATCAAAAAACCGCCTCTAAATGTCAATTTCGAACATAGCGGGTATTTTCACACCCTTTAGCTTCCCTTTTTATAAATGGGGTTGAAAAAACTGCCTCTAAAGGCTAACATTGTAGTAGTGAGGAAAAATAAAAGGCAAAAAAATCAACAATTTCATATTTTCTTTGACCAATTTTATTATTCTCAACCAAACATATAACTTCATTGAGCATGAGGTTTAATTTTTTTATTTTATTTTAACACAAAGCAAGAAATGCAGGATCCTAGAAATTCAACACACGATCAATGGCTCAAAAAGATTAAGTTAGGAGAAGTACTCTATATTCATTGCCACGTATTTAAGATTTTCTTTTAATTATTATTTATTATTGAAAATCTAAATTATTATAAATATTGTATCACAACTATTCCAAATTAATTAGGATTATAAATAGTCGAGTAGTACTTATTTAAGTAAGCACTCATAGGCTTATACACATATAAAACATCACTACAAAAAATTTTACTTTTAGTTAAAACAAAATTTGTGACTAAAAATAAAAAAATTATGACGAATTGTAAATTGTTATTTCTATATTGTGACTAAAATGTCTGTGGCTAAAAGTATTAGTCACAAAAATTATAATATGTTGTGATTAAATGTATTTTTATTCACAAAAATTACAATTTGTTGTGATTAAATATATTTTTATAATACATCTTGTGACTAAAACTTAATTAGTTACAACTTATAGCTAAATAGTATATTTTAGTCACAAGTAATTTTTTTTGTTGTGATTAAAAATTATATTTAGTTACAAAAAATTTATATGATTAAAATATTAACACTAAAAATAATTATTTTTTTAGTACAAGCAAATCTTTGAGATATAACTAGAGCCCCATGTTTTTAATTAATCTTTTATATATATATATATATATATATGAACATGCAACAAATAGAAAAGGATGTTAATTAGTAGTTGGCCTACTTGATCCACAGAAAATAATAATCCATTAGTGTCATAAAATTTACTACTAATAATTAGTACTATCCACTTTGTACTCGATCGTAAAATTTGTCATTTGCTCATAATTATTTTACTTCGAATGGATGCATACTCGGATATATATAACACTTGTAGAGTTTTGATGATGATGATCAAATACCAAAGAAGCCCATAAAAAATAAACTTTATACATATAAGTACGTACTTTAATAAATTTAAAAGTCTAACCAAGTCCATCTCTATAGCTTTTTCTTCCGTCGTGTGGAAAATACGTACAAGCAATTACTATATCCCCAATTATTTTTAAAAAATTATACTCTATATATAATATATTAAATTCATATTACGTTTAATTCACGTATAATTAGTTTTTTTTTTTTTAATTAGCTTCAATTAAGTGATTTAAGTACAATACATGTATGTTTAATTTTTTTTAATTACGTAATACATTTTTTTTTTTAAATTTTAAATAAGGTTTGAGATTTTGATCTTTAAGAAAAAAAAATTTAACTATTGCCACATTGGTGTGTCATCTGGATATGATTATATGTAAACGTATTTTTTAATTTTTTAAACTTTTCTTAATTAGGTAACATATCTGATCTGATAATGCATTTATTGTAATTAACTATATTCTTAATCAAAACTCACATAATTAAATTTGAGTGTGTCTATACATAGACTGGATTCGTAAATTTGATATAATTATTTTTTATTCCCAAACTTTACGAAAAATATGATGTGTGAATCGATTTACAATAACTAAAATGGAAAGTAATCAATTCTTTATTACAACTATTTTAATTCAAGATATAAAATAAATAATAATAAAGTTTAAAATATAATTAAAAATATTTATAATATTTTAAATTTAAATTTTTTTATATAAAATATTTACATAATTCTTTTTTATTTTAATTCAAAGTTAAACTAATAAATTTAAAAAATGATTAAAAATATGTTGAATATTTTAAGTATTTAAAATTTAAAATTATATGAAATATCTACATAATTTTTATTTTTAAATATATATAATAATTTCAAATACGGGCGTTACAAAGATTTTTCCCTCTCTCTTCACTCTGTTCGACTCCCGTGCGAGCTGGTGCCATGGCGAAAACTAGGGCTAAGAATGTGGGGAAAATGAAGGTTTCAGGCAAGAAAACTAAGAGAAAGGGTTCGAATTCATCGGCTGAAGTGAAGAAGACGAAGACAATGGATGAAATTCTGGGGGTCGCTCCCCTGGAATTCTCAGATGATGAAGAGGATGACGAGCAATTGAAGGATATGAGCCAGGAGCTGTTTCAACCACTATCCCCTGATTCTTCTTTGCGATTGTTGCAGAGGCAAGATGAGATTGTTGCAGACTTTGGATTCTTTCTTGCGGCTAACCAAGAATGCCAAAGTTCAATCTCGAAGGGTGTTACGATTACACCACCGATTCTCAAACCTGACTCGGTGAAGAGGAGTTTAGACTCTTCTTTTGTCAATTCAAAGAAAAAGGACAAAGTCCAGATTACAATGGATGACATTGAAGATGAAATTTCCTACTGGAGCTCAACTATTGTATGTTACGTACTTGGTGCCAATCCACCTCTCTAGGTACTGGATGGATTTGCTAGGCGAATTTGGAAAGGCAAGGTGGACAAAGTAGGTATGATTTCACATGGCATTTTCATAATTCGATTTACAAGTATTGCTGAAAGAGATGAGATATTGGTTGGGGGATACATTTTCTTTAATAAAAGGCCTGTCATTATGAAGGCTTGGGATCCAAATCTCAATCGAAAAAAAGGAAGATATTAGGACAGTGCCTATTTGGATTTCGCTAGAAGATCTAGAATTGAAATATTGGGGGGAAAATCTTTGTTTAAGATAGTGGGGCAGCTAGGAAAACCAATTATGGAAGATGCAATTACAAAAGAAAGGGATAAGCTTACATTTCCTAGAGTGCTAATAGAGGTTTCAATGCAGCAGGATTTCCCTGATTTGATTTATTTTGACAATGAGCATGGTAATGAGGTTTCGGTGGCAGTCAAATATGAATGGAAACCCATCGTTTGCAAGCATTGCCAAGGGATGGGGCATACATCGGACGACTGCAGAAGGAAAGAGGGGAAGAAGCAAGAAGGGGTAGTGAAAGATAAGAGTAAGACAAAGGACATGGGAGTAGAATTGCAGAAGAATATTGGTGATTTCCAACCAGTGATAAAAGGTTGGAAACCAAAAAATAAAGAGTTTTTGCCTGATACGCATTTGTCTAACACTTTTAAAGCTCTTGAGCTGAATGATGATACTGCAGGAATGGAAGGGCAACAAAAGATGGATCAAGAGGGGTCAAGCAAAGGAGGGGGAGAGAGCCTCCTCTTCTTAATGGATAGAATACTTAGTTGGAACGTCCGAGGAATCAACAGTCCAAACAAGCAAAACGAGGTACGGCAATTTATTGTTAGGAATAATATTGGGCTTGTTGGTCTCCTTGAGACGAGAGTTAAGGCTCCAAAGCTTGGAGCCTTACACTTGAGAATGTTTAGTAATTGGTGTTTCACTTCTAACATAGCTTGGCATAAAGGGGGAAGAATAATAGTTGCTTGGAATCCGTTGAGCTTTGAAGTAAATATTATCTCTTGTTCTAGCCAAGCTATGCATCTTTTTGTTGTCTCCACAGATAAGAGGCATCAATGCTTTGTCACTTTTGTCTATGGTTTCAATAATGAGGAGGGAAGATTTAAACTTTGGTAAGAATTGACGCTCCACAAAACTGATGTACCATGGGTAGTTCTTGGGGATTTTAATGACATCATTGAGAGAGATGAAAGGATAGGGGCTCGGGTAAAGTACAATCCTTCTTCCTTTAAGGATTGTATTGTTGTTTGTAACCTTGAAGATGTCAAATTTGGTGGTAGTTTTTTCACTTGGAACAACAAACAAAAAGGTGAGGATCGGATATATTCTAAAATTGATAGAGTAATGGCAAACCAAAGTTGGATGGAATCTTTTCCTAATGCTGAGGCACTCTTTCTTAATGAGGGGTTATTTGATCATACTCCTGCACTGCTTACGGTTTATCCTTCCATCCTTAGCGGTAGGAAACCGTTTAAGTACTTCAGGATGTGGTCAAGTCAGCGTCTTTATCAGCAACAGGTGGAATCGGTGTGGAAAAGGAATATCAGGGGCACTAAAATGTATAAAATGGTGGCGAAGCTGAAAGCTCTTAAACTGGTCTTACAAGAGATCAATAAGCAGGGTTTTCATGACATTCAAGTTGCTGAGAAGAAGGCCAAGATAAATTTGGAAGAGTCTCAGAAGGCTCTTCAAGGGGACCCTTTGAATATTGATCTTCAGCAAGCTGAGGAAGCTTTTAGAGAGAATTATACTAATGTGTAGAAAGCTTACATTTCTTTCTTACAGCAGAAATCCAAGGTGGAATGGATTAAGAATGGAGACTCCAATACAACAGTTTTTCATGCCAGTATCAAAAATAGAAGAGTTACCAACAGAATCTTGTCTATTGAAGCGAGTAATGGAGAGAAAGTTGAGGAGCCTGAACAGGTGACACAAGATTTCTTGGTTTATTACCAATGCCTTTTGGGAACTAAGATGCCGGGGAGATTGAAAGTGAAACATTCAGTGATAGCAGAGGGGCCGGTTTTATCAGAGTCACAAGCTGAGTTTCTCTTACAAGAGTTTTTTGATTCTGAAGTTAAGAATGCAGTTTTCAGCATCCTTGGAATCAAAAGCCCTGGGCTTGATGGGTTTGGGAGTTATTTCTTTCAAGACAACTGGGAGCTTATTAGGAAAGACATTTGTGAAGCAGTATCCTCTTTTCTGCACTCAGGTAACCTTCTCAAGGAGATCAACTCCATAGTCATTACTTTAATTCCTAAAATCAAATGCCCTAATAAGGTGAGTGATTTTAGGCCCATATCTTGTTGTAATGTGCTTTATAAGGTGGCCACTAAGTTGATTTGCTCTAGATTGGATTGGGATTTCCTTGAGGAAATGTTGATAGAGTTGAAGTTCCCATCAAATTTTATAAGCTTGATTATGACATGTGTGAAGACTCCTAGATACTCATTGATGTTCAATGGATCTCTTCATGGTTTTTTTGGAGCTAAAAGGAGTTTGAGGCAAGGGGACCTGATGTCTCCCTTACTTTTTGTGTTAGGTATGGAGTACCTAAGTAGAATCCTGATCAAGGTGGGGAAGAAAGAGGAGTTTAACTTCCATGAAAGATGTGGTTAATTAAGGCTTAATCACCTTAGCTTCGCGGATGATATCCTCTTATTTTGCAAGGGTGACTTCAAGAGTGTGTATTTCTTAATGCATGGCCTTTTGCTCTTCTCTCTTACTTCAGGCTTGAATGTTAATAAGGAGAAATCAACTATGTATTGCTCGGGCATGACAGATGGAGAGATCCAAAGAATATTGGATATGTCTGGTTGTACTAGACAAAATGACCCGTTCAAATATCTTGGAGTTCCCATATGTGCAAGAAAGATCAATGCAGCCGATTGCAGTTGTCTAGCTCAGAAAAGGGCTGCCCGAATAAAGGTATGGGGAACCCGAAACTTATCTTTTGCAAGCAGATTAGTTCTTGTAAACTCAGTCCTTATTTCAATTCATATTTACTGGAGCCAAATGATGATACTTCCAAAGAAAGTAATAAAAGAGATAGAAGCCATATGTAGAAGTTTCTTGTGGACAGGGAAAGACATGATGGCAGGGGCTGGAAGCATCTCTTGGGAGAAAATCTACACTCCTAAGAAAGAAGGAGGTCTCGGCATAATGAATATTGCCTCATGGAACATAGTAGCCATGGCTAAGCATGTTTGGGCTGTAGCCAATAAAAAACACAATCTATGGGTTAAGTGGGTGCATTGTGTGTACATCAAACAACAAGATTGGTGGGAGTATAATGTTCCCACAACCAGCAGCTGGTATTAGAGGAAAATGGTGGAAATAAAGAACAAAATCAAGCAAGTGCAGTAGCCGCAACAATTTACTGCTGTAAAATATCAAATATCAGCTGGTTACTGCTGGTTTGCTCCTGTGTTTGACAGGTTTGTCTGGGGCAATGAGGTCTGGAATAGACTTAATTCTCGTAAACATAGCTTCTTGATGTGGTTGGCTGTGCAAAACCGGTTGAAAACTCAAGAAAGACTTTATAATTTCAATATCATTGACTCACCCGACTGTATACTCTGCAGCAGGTCACCTGAAAATGTCAAACACTTATTTTTTAAGTGTGACTTTTCTCTTGTTTGCTTGAAGATGTTGAAGGTTTGGCTGAATTGGAGGGTGTAGGCCGATTCTTTGCTTGGGCTGCTGAAGTGTATCCGAAAGTCCAAAATCTCCAAATTCTGCAAGGGTGTAAAGATGGCAGCTGTGGCTGCCTTGGCTTATGCAATTTGGAGAGCAAGAAATGACTTATTGTGGAATGCAACTAGTCACCACGCAGCTGATTTAGTTAAGCAAGTGAAATGGGAAGTTAAGAATAGAACTTTGTATGTTTTACCAAAAAAGTAAAGCAAAAAGATCTAGCTTGGTTTCAAAATTTGTAAATACAAAGTTTGTTTGGTGCTTATAGGTTGTAAAATTGAGTTTTGTGCAATGAACATTCTCATTCATCCAAATATATATATATAATAATATTATAAGATTAATAAAGAATATTCTGTTAATTAATAGGATCAATATAAATATATATATATAAAGGAGAGGTATAAGACGGTGACATGCAGTTTAGAATTAAAAAAAAAATCTAAATATCTAATCTCTCTTTAGTTTTCTCATTTTTCTAATTTTTCTGTTCTACTTAATTCTCTTATTTTTCTATTTTTTTATTCTGCTTTATTTAATTAGAGATCACTAATTAATTAAAAATTAAAAAAAAAATAACTATACATTTCTATATAAAAACTAATAAATAAATATATATGTTAAATAAATTAATGTACATACAATTTTTTTCACAGAAAGATATAGTTAATATTAACTAATATAATTTATCAAAAAAAACTATTAACTAATATACCATAAAAATCAAAATTCTAATGATTATGTCTATCAGCTCATCTCCCATCACATAATAAAAATAAGTACTTATCGATCATTATTTAATTTATTTTATGTACAGAATAAATCTAGGTACTAATAATGATTACAAGTGAAATACGGTGATGACATCAACTTTAAATACAGTGGTGACTATAAATGAGATATGATGATGATAGTTGTTTTAAAATTATATGATGAGTTTTCTATAGATTTATTGTCTTCTTTATATTTTAGATCTCTATTTTGTGTAAGAATTGTTGAGTTTTTTATTTTCTTCACTATAATATTGTACATTTAAAAAAATTACGTGATTTTATATTTACATTTAAAAAAATTGCGTGATTTAATATTTATATAAGAAATTGTATGATAATTTTTTTAATCATTTAGAGTTTTCGATATAGATTTATCATTTTTTAATAATATATATTTTTCTTTGAAAAGATATGCATAAAAAAAATTTAAAATTATTTGATACCGATTTTATTATTCAATTAATAATCATATAATAATTTAACTGCCGCACGTGAAGCGAGACCTGTTTACTTATTATAAGATTAATAAAGAATATTATGTTAATTAATAGGATCAATATATATATATATATATAAAGGAGAAGTATAAAACAGTGACATGGTGTTTAGAATTAATCCAAAAACATCTATCTATTTTTTCCTAAATTCTCTCACTTTTTAATTTTTTAATAGATTTGTAAATATTAATCATCTAAAATAATAATAAAAAGCTCCAAAAAAAATAAGTAACTAATTTATATTTTACCCTATATTATTTTTTTTTTTAAAAAAAAAACCCCTACGTTGAATTTTTTATTTAAATTTTTAGTTAAAAAAAAACTAACAAAAAATACATTAAAAGTAAAAAAATAAAACACATCTTTTTTTTTTCTTTTCTTTTTAATGTATTTTCGTATTTTTTTTCCTTATATAATCCTAAACTTAAAACTAATTTCATATCTCTTTGTTTTTTCTTTCTTTCAATCTATTTTTTTCTTTAGTTTTGTTTTTAATGCCAATTCTCCATTTTTCTCTAATTTTATTTATTTTCTTTTTCTTTTGTGTGCGTTAAAGAATTTAACCAACTATTAATTATTGAGAGAAAAAAAAAATTAAGTAACTAATTTATATTTTACCCTATATTATTTTTTTTTTTAATTATTTTTTTTTTTTAAAAAAACCCCTACGTGGAATTTTTAATTTAAATTTTTAGTTAAAAAAAACTAACAAAAAATACATTAAAAATAAAAAACTAAAACATATCTTTTTTTTTTCCCTTTTCTTTTTACTGTATTTTCTTATTTTTCTTTTTATTTTCTTTATATAACTCTAAACTTAAAACAAATTTCTTTTCTTTCAATGCATTTTTTTCCTTAGTTTTGTTTTTAATGCCAAATTATCCATCTTTCTCTAATTTTTTCTTTCTTTTTTCTTTTTTGTGTGTTAAAGAGTTTAACCAACTATTAATTATTGACAGATAATAAGCAACAACAGTGACATCAATGAACAACATCAAAATATCAATTTTCTATTGGTATTTATTTTCTCTATATTTTATAATATATTTCTTGATATATTACAACTTTTTTTTTTTTGTGTGTGTTAAAGAGCTTAACCACCTTTTAATTATTGACGGATAATGAGCAGTAGCAGTAACATCAATTTGAGCAACATCAAAACATCGATTTTCTATTGGTATTTCTTTTCTCTACATTTTATAATATATTTCTTGATATATTACAAAGTATTGTCAACATCAAAATTCTCAATTTTTTTCTCACTCATCAAAATATTTTTCGATAATTTGGAGAAATATAATTTTTTTTTTTATAATCGACGACTTAACCGTTATCGATAACTTCAAATTATTTATGATTTATTCATTAGTGAAAGTTGTTTAATGTAGAAGAAGTCATTTTTTAAATATTTAATTTTAAATAATATATATGTTACATAATAAAATTAAAATTTAACATTTACGTAATTACAAAAATAAATAAAATATTAGCATAGTCAATTATATATATGTTGCTATTTTTCAATTAGATCACAAAAAAATAATAATTAATCATACAACATATATTTTTTGAGAAAACACAGTGTACTAAATGAGTATATTCCCTACAACTCTAAAATCACTCCAAATACTGCTAATTATTCTCTCTTTGATTCTCTCACTTTTCAATTTTTCATTATGATAAAATTATTTAAAATACATCTATTGATTTTATCTTTAATATTCTTATTTTTTTTAATAAATTTTTAACGTTTAAGTATATAAATATATATATAAATTTTTACCTTTTTTTTTAGTAATTATCCAAATAAGTATTATTGAAAACATAGGGTACCAAATATATTTTTCGAGAAAACACAGGGTACTAAATGAGTATATTTCCTACAAAAATTAATAAATCGATGAAACTCGAAAAGATTAGACTTCAACATTCTTGAAGTAAAAATGTGTTTTGGTTAAAAATTAAGAAGTTAATTAGATAAAATTCTTTCTATTTTCTTATTATTAATTAATGGATTTTATTTGGTATATTTAATTTATAAAGAAAAAATTGCAACTTAAGTACTTATATATAAAAGTGAATAGTTTAACGCACTATTTGATTTATTTTATGTATGTTGACCTCGCTTTTAGCCAACGACAGTGAGTCTTATTTAGCAAGCAACAAGTAGTTTATAACGATTGATATATAGTAAAGCAATATAAAAACAGATGAATTTTATAGAGGTTCAGCCCTGAGCAGTTCAATAATAGTTTAATCCTCGTTATTTGTATTAACTCAAGAACAAGGAGAAAGGTTCCTTTCCTTATGGCTCTTACAATAATATCTCTGAATATGAATTCCTAGATAATATCTCTTTAAGTAAAATCTCTCGACCCTCTGCCGAGTGAGCATGCATCACTATTTATAGGGCTATGAGCTTGGAGAGGAAGTATTTCCCTTCTCGTTACAATGGATATAAGTAGAAAGACTGCATGATAAATACAAAATACACTGATTGTGGGACTTGGACAGCTTGCCATATCTCTGCAATCTGATCCCCAAGTTATAGTGATTTCTTTGATGACTCACAATGAGAAAGCTGAATTCGCTAAGTGTTGGTCGCTCTGCGCGGATTGCTGATCGCTTGGCTCTAGGCATGCATATGAGGCGTCCTGTTCAGACTGTATTCTCTGAGCAGATACTCGAAGTTGATTCCACGTGTCACCATCATGTGATGCCACGTCAGAGTGCCAAAATTGGGATAACATTTGTCCCCAAGTCTGTACGGGACTTTCGAAGTTGCGTGTTGTAAAGAACGCTTAGTTTAATTTCAAAATTAGCAAATAATTAAGATTTGATTTCGAAAATTAGTTATAGATATTTAAATAATTATTTATGTTGTTCTATTTGAATTCTGAATACATTTTATGTCATATAGTGAAATTTCATAATTTTGCATTTTCGGTGCCCGGCAACATGGAACGCGGTGTATGGCTCAGTAGAATCACAATTTAGAATTTTAGTATAGCGGGGCAGTTATTTAGACATTGGGAATGTCGGGAGTAGTCGGGAATTTAGAGCTTTCCCAAAAATACCCTTAAGTGCCTTTTAATCCTTTTAGTGTTGGAGAGGCAGAATAGCCATTTTGCCCCATAAGCTTTTGTCGTTTAGTGGACTTAGTGTGTTGGAATTATTTGATTTATTTGATTTATCATAGCTGAAATAAAGGAAAGGTTTATGCATGTTTTATCATTTATTTAAAAAGATAGAAAATTGGAAATTAAAGAAGTTCTTCCTCTCAAGCTGTGTCTCTCTCTCTCTCTCGGCTTTGCTTGAGTTGCTAGGGCTGGGAGTTTTTCTTAGCAATTCAAGTATTTTCAGCCATTCTAAGTGTAATTCAAGCTAAGGTATAAGTTCTAGTAACCTTCTTGATGTTTTCTTGAGTTTTAAGAAAAAGATGATAGTTTGCATGCTTAGTTTTTGGTTGTTGTTGCTGCTGTAATTATGTGTTGTGTTCTGTAGTTCAAATGTGTTTAATTGAGTGGATTGAAATAGGTGTGATGCATGATAGATGGGTTAACCAAGTTTGTTTTCTAGTGTTATAATATGGTTATATATGGTGAATTGAGCAGGTTTTGTTAGCTAATTAGTTGGATGAGCAAGCTTTGAGTTTTGAACTCAAGCTTGACTCATCAATGGTGGTTTTTGATTCTGAGGGTGTAGGGTTGTTTTGATGCTTTGAGAATGTTCTTTGGGGTATTTAGAACAGGCCTGGAAGGTTGCATGAAGTTTGGAGTTGATTTGATTGAGAAAAGAATTTTTAAAGTTTCCTGCACTGAACCGGAATTCTTGTTCAGTATGGCCTGTAGGAACCGGAATTCCGGTTGGTGTTCTGGGTTCCTCCAAGAACCGGAATTTCAGTTGTAGAACCGGTCTACCGGTTGGGGAAAAATTGGGAACCTTAGTTCTTCCCATTTTTGTGTTGTTTAGGGTATTGCCATGCTTTTTATCAATAGGGAAACTTTTAGTTTCTAGTTTAAGTATTGGGAAGTGATTTAGCGTGTCACTTATCAGTGTTGTGATTATTGTGGTTTAGGAGCCTGTAATTCACCGAGGAGTTCGTTCCACTCAGGTTGACCAACACACCTGAATTCGAAATCGAGGTAAGATTAGTATAACAGTATGCATATGTATTTACATGTTTAGCGTGCATGTTAGGAAGCCTGTTAGATTACTTTAGATATCTATGTTGGCTTCGTATCATCCGACAGTATCACATCAGTACGGCTAGAGTAAGACTAGCGTATCGAGTATAGGCTGATATTATGGTCGATGGTACTGTACTGTTTGGCTGTATCACATTGGTAAGGCTAGGTTATGACTAGCGTACCGAGTATAGGCTGATACTGTAACACATCGGTAAGGCTAGAGTATGACTAGCAACTGGAGTATGACCAGTGTACCGAGTATAGGTTGTTACTCTGTCAAAAGTACCGTCGTACGAACGTTCGAGACTCAGTACCGTGTGAAACACGGGGATTAGGGTTGTGGTCAGGGGTATGGGCGTTTGATCATAACCCGGGATTTATGTATGTTTATGATTTATGCTTTTCTTACTCAGTTTGTCGACTCACGGTGCTATGTTTATGTGTAGGTAAGGGCAAGGCCATAGCTGAGGAACCGTGAGGACGAGCCGATGAAGATGTTTGGTTTTGTGCCCTAAATAAAACCCATTACAATCTGATTAGTTATCAATTTAGAATTTTGAAGTGATTTATGTTTACATGTATTTTACATGTTTATGGTTTAATATACATATTTAATATATGCACAAAATCAGTTAAATCCATAACATATATTCATTCACAATTACAGTAATGTCAATACAGTGGAATGTGATTGAGATTATATGATTCAAAAGACTTAGTCCCTGTTCATCAGTGTTTCGGATTTACACTGATGTGATAATCAACGATGAAGTATACTTACACTTGGAGTAAGTGTTATGTTCTTTCTAGGACATTGGTAAAGTATACTAGTTTCGAATGCATGGAGTATACATTGGACTGGACCGATATTGAACTTGGTCAAAGATATTATAAACTTACCGTTGTATCTTTCCAAGTCAATATCAGAAGTTGATCTTAGATTAAAAGAATCTAAATCCTGATATGCTTAGGCTCAATCTCAGGAGTGCTATTCATGTTCTTTGATTTATTAGTTAAGCCTACTTTTAGGTCAGGTTGATACATATATTTTAGGAACATGATAGCATAACTGAGTGGGAGTGCTGAACATAAACATGGAATCTATAGCTTCTACTGGTGTATAGAAGTCAAGTGATGATTCCCTTCGAGCTTAGTTAAATAGAAGTAAATGGATGAGCTCTTGTTTCAGTGGCTATATATTAGATCACTAAAACATCATTTACATGTAACTAAGTGTTTTAAGGGGCAAAATACATTGAGGGGTGGAAACGGTAAATTTACCCCATCTCGATATAAATCATCTATATAGAAGATCTTTAATCACGTTAAGATTATAACAATGGTTAAATGAGATAGCATATGTATATCGTGAAACATATAGTATGCTCTATATAAGTCTGAGAGTGTAATTCTAAGTTCTATGAGTGGTTTCAACAAGGAATTAATAAGTTAGGGATTTACTTGGTAAATTCAGTTCAACTTATTAGAATCTCAGCAATATAGATCCATGGTCCCCATTCTAGTTGAGACCATACTGTTTGTAAGAATCTATAATTGATTTATGATTAATCAATTATAATTCTAAAAGTTAGACTATGTCTAATTTAAGAATTCTCACTAAGTAAGGGTGAAATTGTAAAGAAAAGGGTTTCTAGGTTTAATTATTAATTAAGAGACTTTGTATGTCTAATTAATAATTATTTTAAATAACAATATTATTTAATAATCTATTTTAGTTATTAAATAATTAGTTTTGGCATTTAAATGGTTAGAATTGGGAAAATGGCATTTTTGAAAAAATAAAAATAAAATTGAAGAAACTGCAAAACCCTAGTGAGGCCCAAGTCACACCTATGGCCGACCACTATAGTGTGTTTCCCAATTATTATTTTCAATTTTTTAATTGCCAAGTAATTGCTAACCTAAACCTAGCAATAATAGGAAGGTGGTGGATCACACTAAATAAGGCAGTTAATCAATTACACAGTAAAAGAGGAAACTGTTTATTTGGAAAGTTGAGCTCTCCCTTTTCCCTATATATTGTCGCCCCCTCTCTTATCTTGGAATGCATCAGTATCACACAAAATCAAGAGAGAAAAGAGAGAGAAATTTCGAAATCCTTGTTAGAGAGAAGTGCCCACACACAGCAAACAGTACTACCTCAATCATAGATTGGAAGACTGTGAAGGATCACATCCATCTGAAGGACATTCGGGCTCAGATCTTGATTATACTCTGCGACAGACAGGAATCAAGGGTTAGAGATCTGAGTGGAAGGAGACATATAATTCCGCTGCCATCACTGTAAGGTTTGTTAACTTTTATGTGTTTTTATTTATCGTTTTAGAAGTTCATATTTAGGTTGTTATATCAACATACTTGTGAGTAGATCTAAGATCCTGGTAAAATTAATTCCAACAAAAGATTGTACATGTCGGGGCGATTAGTCCTGGAGAGTATGATCCTCGGGAGATCAGGGCTTCTGTAGTTAGTCTCTGGGCGACAAATATTTTGTAATGAACAGTAAAATTTTTGTAAAGCATTTTGTAAATGGGATCCCAAAGTATTTTGTATGAAATGGTATAAGTATTTAATTAAATAAGCAAAAATTTTAATTAATCACGATTTCCATAGATCTCGTTTATTAGCAACGAGCTGCACAGTACATTTAAAAATCACATAACACGCCTAGGCTAGATACTGTGTTACAATTTGGTATCAGAGCTGCCAGGTTGTCTTCCGAAGATCGTCGCGACATGTACAATCGCCATCAGCAGTTAGCTCGTTCTACGGTTCAGTAAGCTTTTATTGCTTTAGTAGCTTATTTTAATTATTTTGAATTAAGAAAATCCTGTTAGGAAGCATGTTAGTAGCCTGATAGTAGAATAGGCGCATGTTTTTAATTTTCATATTAAGCGGCATTAGTAAGCTCTCGTTGATCATGACCTGATATGCCAACTCTTGGTTTCGCAAGCTGTTCAGACTAGATGGACGCCAGGCGAAATACCAGGAGTCAGGGCAACTCGGTCGGGTCAAATGAAGGTCAGGGAGCTCAATTTCCCCCAAATGCTTGGGGCCGAGGTAGAGGTCCCAGGGGCAAGGCTCGTGGTCAGGGTGATGTTAACCCGCCACATGCTGCCCAGGCTGCCTAAGCTACTTTGGAAGCCCAGAATTGGGAAAATAGGTTTGCAGAAATGCAAGCCTGAATTGAGGAACAAGACAGTGAAATTCAGCGATTAAGACAGCAGGGTGCTCCTGCAGTGCCTGTTCCAGAAGTTCCAGTGGCACCTGCCCCTGTTGTCCAGGCCGAACAAGTGTTAGCGGTGAATAGAATGGAACCTCTGTATGAAAGGTTCCGCAACAAGGAACCTTCGGTTTTTTTGGGAGGTCCGGACGTCATGAAAGTCGAGTAGTGGCTAACTGTGATCACCAAGATATTGAATTTTATGGGTGTCACCAGGAATGACAGAGTGGTGTGGGCCACTTTTCAGTTTCAGGAGGACGCATTGGTGTGGTGGGACATGGTGTCCATGATACACGATGTCACCACAATGACCTGGGAAAAGTTCCAGGAACTTTTCAATGCGAAGTACTATAATGAGGCCGTGAGAAGTGCCAAGAGGAAGCAATTTACTCACCTGACCCAGAAAGAGAACATGAGCGTTACTGAGTATACAACGCAGTTTGATCGGTTGGTGAGGTTGGCCTCGAGAATTGTGCCAACCGATTTTAGTAAAAAGGAAAAGTATCTGGATGGTTTAAATGTGAAGATTAAACATGACTTGATGATTACTACCGACGACAAGACCACCTATACGGAAATGGTGGAAAAAGCACTGCGAGCTGAGGGCACAGTTGGGTGTATGACGGAGTGAGCTAGGACTCCAGTGGGTGGCGGGGCTCCTACTCCTCCTGCATCAGGCTTTAACAGGGGAGGTAGTGGTTCGGCCATGGACCAGAAAAGGAAAGCATCCACTGCAACCGGTGGCTCGGGTCAAAATAAAAGGTTCCGAGGGAACCAGAGTTGAGGCAGTCGTCAGGGTAGTTCTGAGGCCCGATATACCTATCCAGTGTGGCATGCCAGCATACTACAAGAGGGATTTCCCTCAACTTAGAGCAGAAGCACCAAGGGCTCCGGCGAGACCCACTCTAGCTAGGGTGTTTGCCATTACTCAGGCTGATGCAGAAGCCAGCCCTTCAGTGGTGACGGGTCAGTTCTCAGTTAACAATTCTTTTTACTTCGTATTGTTTGATTCTGGGGCCACACATTCTTATGCGCCAGCCATAATCTTTTAGTAAATTCAATAGACCGCATGATAGTTATGAATCAGGGTTTCGAACCCTATTACCTGGCGGAGAGTTAGTTATCTCCAAAAGGTGGATTAGGTCTATGCCAATCAGAATAGAGGATAGGGAGTTAAGTGCTGACCTAATAGAGATGAGCTTAGCAGATTTTGATATTATTCTGGGAATGGATTTCCTATCTAAATACTCAGCCAGTATTGACTGCAAGAGGAAGATGGTAATCTTCCAACCGGAAAGAGAAGAACCATTTGTTTTTGTCGGTTCAGTTCAGGGATCTCGGATCCCGGTGATTTTGGCCATGTCAGCTAGGGAATTATTGTTTTGTGGTTGTCTAGGGTTTTTTGGCCATGGTGGTGGACACCAGTCGGTCAGACACCATTCGGCCAGAGGACATCAAGGTGGTTTGGGAATTTTGAAATGTTTTTCCCGGAGAACTTTCGTGTTTACCACCTCAGTTGGAGATTGACTTTGTGATAGATTTAGGACCCGGAGTGGAACTGGTTTCTAAGGCTCCTTATATAGAATGGCTCCAGCTGAGCTCAAGGAATTGAAGATTCAGCTTCAAGGGTTACTTGACATAGGGTTTATTCGGCCTAGTGTGTCACCCTGAGGAGCTCTGGTATTATTCGTCAATTAGAAGGATGGGTCTATGAGAATGTGCATTGACTATCGAGAGTTAAACAAGCTAACAGTGAAGAATAAATATCAATTACCTAGAATCGATGATCTTTTCTAAGATCTCAACACCCTTAACCGAGCTTACTAAAAAGAATCAGCGGTTTGTATGGTCAGACAAATGTGAGGCTAGCTTTCAGGAGCTGAAGCAGAGGTTGATTATAGCCCCAGTGCTAGCTTTGCCTTTTGACAAGGAAAAGTTTGTGGTTTATTGCGATGCATCCAGACAGGGTCTGGGTTGTGTACTGATGCAAGCCGATCGGGTTATCGCTTATGCCTCCTGACAGTTAAAGGATTATGAACAACGATACCCGACTCATGACCTAGAATTGGCCGCGGTAGTTTTTGCGTTGAAGATCTGGCGGCATTACCTTTATGGAGTAAGGTGTGAAATTTATACCGACCACAAAAGTCTTAAATACTTGTTTACTCAGAAAGATTTTAATATGAGACAGAGGCGATGGTTGGAATTAGTGAAGGATTATGATTGTGAGATTCTTTATCACCCCGAGAAGGCCAATGTAGTGGCCGATGCCTTGAGCAGCAAAGGTCCCACGCAGATGGCTAGCATGATTGAGATCTCACCTCAATTAGCAGAGGACATGGTCAGATCTAGCATAGAGTTTGTGGTAGGCAAGCTTCACAACTTGACGCTGCAATCTGATCTGCTGGAAAGAATTAAAGTCGCTCAGATGACTGATCCAGAGTTAGTAAAAATCAGAGAAGAGGTTTCAGCTGGTCAAGCCAGGGATTTTTCAGTGTCAAACAACGGGATCCTATTGTATAAAGCTAGGGTTTGTGTTCCGGATAGTGTGGAACTCAGGAATGAAATCTTTGAAGAGGCTTATACTACCCCATATTCCTTGCATCCCGGCACCACCAAGATGTATCAGGATCTTAAACCTTACTTCTGGTGGAGCAGTATGAAGAAGAATTTGGTAGAATTCGTATCGAGATGCCTAACCTGTCAACAGATTAAGGCTGAACATCAGAGACCAGCAGGGTTGTTGCAGCCTTTAACCCTACCTGAATGGAAGTGAGAGGATATCACGATGGACTTTGTGGCTGGGTTACCTAGAACAACAGGTTTATTCGACTCCATCTGGGTTGTGGTGGATTGATTCACGAAGTCTGCTCATTTTCTGCCTGTTAGAACAACCTACTCAGTGGACCAGTTGGCAGAATTGTATGTTAGAGAGATAGTAAGACTTCACGGGGTACCAAAGTCTATAGTTTCGGATAGAGATCCAAAGTTCACCTCCAAGTTTTGGCAGAGTTTGCAACGAGCAATGGGTACAAAACTGAAATTCAGTATAGCATTCCATCCTTAGACAGATGGGCAGTCCGAAAGGACGATTCAGATATTAGAGGACATTTTACGAGCCTGTGTTATGGATTTTGAGGTCTCTTAAAGTAAATATTTATCGTTGATAGAATTTTCATACAACAACATTAATCAGAGTACGATAGGGATGGCTCCCTATGAGTTGTTATACGGTAGGAAGTGTAGGTCTCCCATTCATTGGGATGAGACAGGAGAAAAGAAATACCTTGGTCCAGAGTCAGTGCAGCGGATCAACGAGGCAATTGAGAAAATTAAAGCTAGAATGCTTGCCTCTCAGAGTACACAAAAGAGTTATGCAGATCTGAAACGCAGAGATGTTGAGTTCCAAGTAGGGGACCATTTGTTTTTACGAGTATCTCCAATGAAGGGGATCAAACGTTTCGGGAAAAGAGGCAAGTTATGCCCTAGGCTTACAGGACCTTTCAAGATTCTCGAGAAGGTTGGTCAAGTGGCATATCGGTTAGCGTTGCCTCCAGCACTTTCAGCAGTTCACAATGTATTCCATGTCTCTATGTTGAGAAGATACGTTTCAGACCCTACTCGTATACTTAGTTATGAGGACCTTGAGCTGCAGCCAGACATGACATATGAGGAATAGCCAGTTCAGATCCTGGATAGAAAGGATAAAGTCCTTCGAAATAAGACCATACCGTTGGTCAAGGTTCTCTGGAGAAACAGCAAGGTGGAGGAAGCCACCTGGGAGATAGAATCAGACATGAGAGCTCAATATCCAGAGTTGTTCAGGTTAGATTTCGGGGACGAAATCCTTTTTCAGGGGGGGATAGTTGTAAAGACCGCTTAGTTTAATTTGGAAATTAGCAAATAATTAAGATTTGATTATGAAAATTAGTTATAGATATTTAAATAATTATTTATGTTGTTCTATTTGAATTTTGAATGCATTATATGTCATATAGTGAAATTTCATAATTTTGCATTTTCGGTGCCCGGCAACATTGAACGCGGTGTATGGCTCAGTAGAATCACAATTTAGAATTTTAGTATAGCGGGTCAGTTATTTAGACATTGGGAATGTCGGGATTAGTCGGGAATTTAAGAGTTTTCCCAAAAATACCCTTAAGTGCCTTTTAATCCTTTTAGTGTTGGAGGGGCATAATATCCATTTTGCCCAATAAGCTTTTGTCCTTTATTGGATTTAGTGTGTTGGAATTATTTGATTTATTTGATTTATCATAGCTAAAATAAAGGAAAGGTTTTTTCATATTTTATCATTTATTCAAAAAGTTAGAAAATTGGAAATTAAAGAAGTTCTTCCTCTCAAGCTCTCTCTCTCTCTCTCTCTCTCTCTCTCTCTCTCGGCTTTGCTTGGGCTGCTAGGGTTGGGAGTTTTTCTTAGCAATTCAAGTATTTTCAGCCATTCTATGTGTAATTCAAGCTAAGGTATAAGTTCTAGTAACCTTCTTGATGTTTTCTTGAGTTTTAAGAAAAAGATGATAGTTTGCATGCTTTGTTTTTGGTTGTTGTTGCTGCTGTAATTATGTGTTATTTTCTGTAGTACAAATGTGTTTAATTGAGTGGATTAGAATAGGTGTGATGCATGTTAGATGGGTTAACCAAGTTTGGATCTTTTTAACTCAAAAACTATGATTTCTATGGTAAATTGAGGAATTGGTTGCTGTGATTGTTAGTTGTGCTTGAGTTTGTTTTTTGGTGTTATAATATGGTTATATATGGTGAATTGAGCAGGTTTTGTTACCTAATTAGTTGGATGAGCAAGCTTTGAGTTTTGAACTCAAGCTTGACTCATCAATGGTGGTTTTTGATTCTGAGGGTGTAGGGTTGTTTTGATGCTTTGAGAATGTTCTTTGGGGTATTTAGAACAGGTCTCGAAGGTTGCATGAAGTTTGGGGTTAATTTAATTGAGAAATGAATTTTTAAAGTTTCCTGCACTGAACCAGAATTTCGGTTCAGTATAGCCTGTAGGAACCAGAATTCCGGTTGGTGCTCTGGGTTCCTCCGAGAACTGAAATTCCGGTTGTAGAACCGGTCTACCGGTTAGGGAAAAATTGGGAACCCTAGTTCTTCCCATTTTTGTGTTGTTTAGGGTATTGCCATGCTTTTTATCGATAGGGAAACTTTTAGTTTCTAGTTTAAGTCCCCGGGAAGTGATTTAGCGTGTCATTTATCAGTGTTGTGATTTTTGTGGTTTAGGAGCCTGTAATTCACCGAGCAGTTCGTTCCACTTAGGTTGACCGGCACACCTGAATTCGGAATCGAGGTAAGATTAGTATAACAGTATGCATATGTATTTACATGTTTAGCGTGCATGTTAGGAAGCCTGTTAGATTACATTAGATATGTATGTTGGCTTCGTATCATCCGATAGTATCACATCGGTACGGCTAGAGTAAGACTAGCGTACCGAGTATCGGCTGATATTATGGTCGATGGTACTGTACTGTTTGGCTGTATCACATCGGTAAGGCTAGAGTATGACTAGCAGCTAGAGTATGACTAGCGTACCGAGTATAGGCTGATACTGTAACACATCGGTAAGGCTAGAGTATGACTAGCAGCTGGAGTATGACTAGTGTACCGAGTATAGGTTGTTACTCTGTCAAAAGTACCATCGTACGAACGTTCGAGACTCAGTACCGTGTGGGACACGGGGATTAGGGTTGTGGTTAGGGGTATGGCCGTCTGATCATAACCTGGGATTTATGTATGTTTATGATTTACGCTTTTCTTACTGAGTCTGTCGACTCACGGTGCTATGTTTATGTGTAGGTAAGGGCAAGGCCAAAGCTGAGGAACCGTGAGGACAAGCCGATGAAGATTGTACATGTCGGGGCGATTAGGCCTGGAGAGTATGATCCTCGAGACATCAGGGCTTCTGTAGTAAGTCGTCGGGCAACAAATATTTTGTAATGAACAGTACACTTTTTGTAAAGCATTTTGTAAATGGGATCCCAAAGTATTTTGTATGAAATGGTATAAGTATTTAATTAAATAAGCAAAATTTTTAATTAATCACGATTTCCATAAACCTCATTGATTAGTAACGAGGTGCACAGTACGTTTAAAAATCACGTAACATGCCTCGGCTAGTTAGTGTGTTACACGTGTAGACTTCATCTGAGCTGCTTCTGCATTTGGATGGGTGACACATTTCAAGTGCGTCTGTTCAAGACTCGATGTGAGGCTGACTGGGCGTCCCTTCAGTTTTCAGCTAATAAATGCTCTGATAATTAATATTTCGAAATTCGATTTTCTCTCACCACGGTTGACGGCTGCACTCAATTATTTTTGATTTCCCATATTCGATTTTAAGTGGGAACCGAGGCGTCTGAGGTTCTTTTGAAATGATTACCCCTTTTCGTTGCTTGCCTATAAATACTAGTGAGCATTTGTACACAAACTCTTTTTCACCATCCTTCTTTACTAAGTAAGTTCAGAGCGAAAAGAGAGGTTTTTGGCTTCAAGTTTGCTGAAGTGCCTTCATCGAAACTGCTCGTTTGGTTTGAGGTTACCTCAATCCAGACATCTGATTCTTGAGTAAGTTCTCAATTTCCCTTATGTTTACTTTGCATGTTTACTTTTTGAATGAACCTTCGACTTTGTTGTAGAAGATATGTAGGAAACCCTAAGTTTAGAAACTCTACGATTCTCCTTTGTCATGGGTTCGTGCGATTTCACAGTCCATAATGTTTGCTTTCTGAACTGCATAATGCCTTTCTTTCATCTTGCTTATTCTAAGCTTCATGAAAGTTTTTGCCCTAATTCGGGAAAATTTCAAACTTTCTGAGTTTTGACTTTTCATTGAACATTCTTATTCTTTAATCTTTTGTGTTGACCTCGCTTTTAGCCAACGATAGTGAGTCTTATTTAGTAAGCGACAAGTAGTTTATAACGATTGATATATAGTAAAATAATATAAAGACATAGGAATTTTATAGAGGTTCAACCCCGAGCAGTTCGGTAATAGCCTAATCCTCGTTATTTGTATTAATTCAAGAACAAGGAGAAAGATTCCTTTTCTTATAACTCTTACAACAGTATCTCTGAATATGAATTCTTAGATAAGTAAAATCTCTCGACCCTTTGCCCAGTGAGCATGCATCACTATTTATAGGGCTATGAACTTGGAGAGGAAGTATTTCCCCTCTCGTGACATTGGATATAAGTAGAAAGATTGCATGATAAATACAGAATACACTGATCGTGGGATTTGGACAGCTTGCCATATCTCTTCAATCTGATCCCCAAGTTATAGGGATTCCTTTGATGACTCACGATGTGAAAGCTGAATTCGCTAAGTGTTGGTCGCTCTGCGCGGATTGCTGATCGCTTTGCTTCAAGCATGCAATGAAGCCTCCTGTTTGGACTGTATTCTCCGAGCAGATACTCGAAGTCGATTCCACGTGTCACCATCATGTGATGCCACGTCAGAGTGCAAAAATTAGGATAACATTTTCCCCCCCAAGTCTGTACGGGACTTCTAAAGTGGCGTGTAGACTTCATCCGAGCTGCTTTTGTATTTGGATGGTTGACACGTGTCAAGCGCATCTGTTGGCGACTCGATGTGAGGCTGACTGGGCTTCCCTTCGGTTTTCTGCTAATAAATGCTCTGACAAGTAATATTTTGAAATCCGATTTTCTCTCACCACGGTTGACGGCTGAACTGGATTATTTTTTATTTCCCATATTAGCTTTTAAGGGGGAATTGAGGAGTCTGAGGTTCTTTTGAAATGATTACACCTTTCCATTGCTTGCCTATAAATACCAACGAGCATTTGTACACAAATTTATTTTCACCATCCTTCTTTGCTAATTAAGTTGAAAGCAAAAAGAGAGGTTTTTGGCTTCAAGTTTGCTGAAGTGCCTTCATCGAAACTGCTCGTTTGGTTTGACGTTACCTGACTCTAGACATCTGATTCTTGAGTAAGTTCTCGATTTCTTTTATGTTTACTTTGCATGTTTACTTTTTGAATGCACCTTCGACTTTGTTGTAGAAGATATGTAGGAAACCCTAAGTTTAGAAACTCTGCGATTTCCTTTGTCATGAGTTCATGCGATTTCACAGTCCCTAATATTTGCTTTCTGAACTGCATAATGCCTATATTTCATCTTGCTTATTCTAAGCTTCATGAAATTTTTTGCCGTAATTTGGAAAATTTCAAACTTCCTGAGTTTTGACTTTTTGTTGCACATTCTTATTCTTTAATCTGTTGAGTACTCCTGGTCGGCATATTTGCTAGTTTTCACGTTCGATATTCCGACCAAACACTCATGTTGTGTGTTGTCTTTTGTAGATGATCCCAAGTGAGTTTTGGGAGAGCAAACATTGAATTGACCAGGACTCGCTCCAACTCTTGCACGAGGACCATCCTCGTCTCTGTTCTAGCTGACCTTCTTCAAGTGAAAGACACTCTCCCTTGAATCTTTCGTCCAACCATAGAATGTGTTGGAAATTATTTTACCAGGATCTTAGATCTACTGACAAGTATGTTGTTTAAACACCCTAAATATGAACTTTCTAAAACGATAAATTAAACACATATAAAGTTAAGAAAACCTTACATTGATGCAGCGGAATTAATGTCTCCTTCCAATCAGATCTCTAACCCTTGTATCCTTTCTGTAGCAGAGTATAATCAAGATCTGAGCCCGAATGTCCTTCTTCTTCAAGTTTGATCCTTCACAGTCTTCCAATCTATGATTGAGTTACTGCTTGTTGTGTGTGGGCACTCACTCTTTCACTAGGGTCACGAAATTAATGAAGGGAAAAGAGAGGGATGATTACGGCCAGGTATAGAAAGTGGGGAAGGCTCAGTTTTTCTGAAGAGAGAAATTTCTGTCAGAAAAGGTTATTGAAAACTTGTGAAAGCATGTTATGTGACTGAGCCATCACTTTCTATTTATAGGAAACTACTTGTAAAGCCCGCTTAGTTAATTTGGAAATTAGCAGTTGTTTATGTTTAATCATGGAATTATTTATAGCTATTTAAATAATTTATCATTGTTATTTATGGAATTCAGATATGCATAATTATGTCATCAGTAGCTTTTATGTTTCGCATTTCCGGTGTCCGGTATTTTAGAACGCGGCGTTTGGCTCAGTAGAAATCACAACTTAGTATGTTAGTATTTTGGGGGCGGGATTTAGACATTGGGAATGTCGGGAATGGCCGGGAATTTAGAATGTCCCAAAAATACCCCTTTAGTGATTTTTTATGTGATTTTAGAATGGAGGGGCAAAATGGTCTTTTTGCCCCAATGACTTTTTGTCTTTTAGTGACTTTAATTGGAAAGTAAATATTTATTATTTATGTGATTATTTGGCTGAAATGGTTTTGGGTTAAGGTGGCATTACTCTTTTATTTCTCTCATTTTTCAACACTTAGAAAAAAATAGAAAATTTTCAAAGAAAACTCTCTCTTTTCCTCTTCACTTTCGGCTGGGTACTTTGGGGTGCAAAGCTGGGTTTTTCTTCAATTCTCAAAGCTAAATTCATCCTAATTGTGAACTCTAGGTTGTGGTATGTAAATTCTAACTCTTTCTCTTTAAATTGCTTGAGAAAAATGATGAAATGTGATGATGCATGCATGTTGTTTTAGATGTTGTTGCTGCTGCTTTTTGTTATTGATTTTTGAGGATCAAAGCATGTTTATGTGTTGAATAATTGAGTTGTTGAAAGCATGTAAGTTGATTGAGCTAAGTTTTGGTTTTCTATGCAAAATATGTGAATTTTTGAAAGAAAATGTGATGTTTTGTTTCTGTGAATTACTGGATGTTGTTGTTTGTTTTCAGAGGTTATATTATGCTAGTTTAAGGGGTTTTAAGCTAGTTTGATTGCTTGTTTAGGTGGTTTGCTCAAGCTTGAGTTTGGAACTCAAAGCTTGAGCTCCAATGGCAAAATTTGTGTATGTGGTTTCTGGGTAGGTTTGATGCCTTGGAAATGTTTATTAGGGTCTATTTAGCAGGTCTGGAAAGTTTGGGATCAATTGGGTTCGAATTGGTCAAGTTAGGAGATTTTTAGTTTGCTGCCTGCGAGGAACCGGAATTCCGGTTGAGCATCCGGAATTCCGGATGGGGGTTCAGAATTTCCCAGAACCGGAATTCCGGTTGGGCAACCGGTCTGCCGGTTGGGGATTTTTCAGAACCCTAGTTTTCCTCGTTTTTAGGTTTTTAGGGGTATTGCCATGCTTTTTATCGATAGGGAAACTTTTAGTTTCAAGTTTTAGTCCCCGGGAAGTGATTTAGCGTGTCACTTATAGCGTTGTGATTTTTATGGTTTAGGAGCCGATGTCCGCCGTTCGGCTTCGGTTCCGGTCGGGTTGACGCACACGAAATCGGAATCCGGGTAAGATTAGTATAACAAGATGCATATGTAGATTACATGTTTAGCGTGCATGTAGGAAGCCCGCTAGATTGCATTAGATATGTATTTAGGCTTCGAACCACCCAACCCCGTCACGTCGGTGACGAGCCGGAGTATGACCAGCGGAGTATGACCGGTTCGACCGATCAGCCGACACCGGTTGGTGGTTCGGTGCTATTGACCTATCCCGTCGGTACAGCTGGAGTATGACCAAGAATGGAGTATGACCGGTTCGACCGATCAGGAGGATACTTGTCAATAGTACCGTCCCCTGAACGTTCAAAACTCAGTACCATGTTGGACATGGCAGTAGTGCTCAGTACCATGTTGGACATGGCAGTAGCGGGACTCAGTATCGTGTTGGACACGGCAGTCAGTTTTATGTATGATATTATTATGCTTTTCTTACTGAGTCTGTCGACTCACAGTTTACGTTCATGTGTAGGTAAAGGCAAGGTCGTATGGGCGATGGACCGTGACCGAGCATTTGAGATTGTACATGTCGGGGCGGTTAGGCCTGGATCGTACGATCCTCGGGACAGCAGGGCTGAGATTTTGTAACTGTCGTTAGACGACTTTATTTTGATGTAAAAGTTGAACAGTAAAAACGTTTGTAAATATTTTTATAAATCGGGATCCCGAGACCTTTTGTAAAATGGTTTATAAGTTTAATGAAAAGCAAAAATTTTAATTAATCACGTTTTTCCATAAACCTCGTTGATTAGCAACGAGCTGCACAGTGCGTTTAAAAATCACGTAATACGCCTAAAATAGTTAGGGTGTGACAATTTGGTATCAGAGCCGCCAGGTTGTCTTCCGAAGATCGTCACGACATGTACAATCATCATCAGCAGTTAGCTCGGTTCACGGTTCAGTAAGCCTTTATTGCTTTAGTAGTTTATTTTATTCAGTTATGAAAAAGAAAAGCCTGTTAGGAAGCATGTTAGTAGCCTGATAGTAGAATAGGCGCATGTTTCATTTCTAATTTCCAAATTAAGCGGCATTAGTAAGCTCGCCTTGAATACGACCTGATATGCCAACTCTTGGTTTCGCAGGCGGTTCTAACTAGATGGACGCCAGGCGGACTACCAGGAGTCGAGGCAACTCCGTGGGGTCGAATCAGGGAGAGGGAGCTCGGTTTCCCCCACCTGCTAGGGGCCGAGGTAGAGGTCCCCGAGGCAGGGCTCGTGGTCGGGGTGATGAAAACCCGCCACAGGCGCCGAGCTCCCCGCCCGATCGTGGAGCCCCGAATCGGGAGTTGCGGTTTGCGGAGATGCAAGCCCGGATCGAAGAGCAAGACCTCGAGATTCGTAGGTTGAGACGGCGGGGTGCTCCTGCGGTTCCGGTGCCGGTAGTTCCGGTGGCACCTTCCTCGCCGCCTGTGCCGAGATAGTGGTGGCGGCCCACGCATTGGAACCTTTATATGAGCGGTTCGGAAGCAAGCACCTCCGTATTCCCGGGAGGTCCGGATGTGTCGAAAGCCGAGCGGTGGCTTACGGTGATCACCAGTAATCTTGAACTTTATGGGTGTCACCGTAATGACAGAGTGGTGTGCGCCACATTCCGGTTCTGTGAGGATGCCCTGGTATGGTGGGACATGGTGTCTCAGATTCACGATGTCACCACCATGACCTGGGAAAGGTTCCAGGAACTCTTCAACGCGAAATACTACAATGAGGCGGTTAGAAGCGCCAAGAGGAAAGAGTTCGTTCACCTGACCCAGCGGGAGAACATGAGTGTCACTGAGTATACTACTCAGTTTGACCGGTTGGCGAGGTTAGCCTCGGGAATTGTGCCGACCGACTTCAGCAGGAAGGAGAAGTATCTGGACGGGTTGAATCCCAAGATCAGACATGACCTGATGATTACCACTGACGACAGCACCACCTACGCTCAGATGGTGGAGAAGGCACTGCGAGCTGAGGGCGCAGTGGGGTGTATGTCGGCATTCGGCCCGGTACTCGGTTGGTGGCGGAGCTCCTACCCCTCCCGCATCGGGGCTTCGGCAGGGGGAGTAGTGGTTCGGCCATTGATCGAGGAAGAGGGCACCCACCGGCTCGGCGGCTCGAGCGAACAAGAGGTTCGGGGGAACCGAACGAGGGAGTCGTCCTGGTGGTAATGAGACCCGATTCTCCTACCCCGAGTGCCCTAGCTGCAAGAGGCATCATCGGGGAGAGTGCAAGGGGCAGGGATGCTTTCATTGTGGCATGCCCGGGCACTTCAAGAGGGAATGTCCCCAGCTCCGGCCAGAGGCACCGAGAGCTCCAGCGATACCCACTCCAGCCAGGGTATTCGCCATCACGCAGGCTGATGCAGATGCCAGCCCATCAGTTGTTACAGGTCAGCCTTTCATTAACAACTCGCTTTATTCAGTGCTGTTTGATTCTGGGGCTACACGTTCTTATGTGGCGGCCAGAGTCTTTAGTAAGTTGGGTAGACCCTTTGATAGATATGAATCAGGGTTTGGAACCCTGTTACCTGGCGGAGAATTGGTTATCTCCAATAGGTGGATTAGGTCTATGCCGATCAGGATAGATGGTAGGGAGTTAAGCGCTGATCTGATAGAGATGAGCTTAGTCGAATTCGATATTATTTTAGGAATGGATTTCCTATCTAAATATTCGGCGAGCATTGATTGCAAGAGGAAGATGGTGGTCTTCCAACCGGAAAGTGAAGAACCGTTCATATTTGTGGGTTCGGTTCAGGGATCTCGGATCCCGGTGATCTCGGCTATGTCAGCGAGAGAATTATTGCACGGTGGGTGCTTAGGGTTTCTGGCCGTGGTGATGGACACCACTCGGCCAGACACCATTCGGCCAGAGGACATCAGTGTGGTTCGGAAATTTTTGGACGTTTTTCCCGAAGAACTTCCAGGGTTACCACCTCATCGGGAGATTGACTTCGTGATTGACTTGGCACCAGGGGTGGATCCGGTTTCTAAAGCCCCGTATAGGATGGCTCCAGCTGAACTTAAGGAATTGAAGATTCAGCTCCAAGGGTTGCTTGACATAGGGTTCATTCGGCCCAGTGTGTCACCCTGGGGAGCCCCGGTTTTGTTCGTGAAGAAGAAGGATGGATCTATGAGGATGTGCATCGACTACAGGGAGTTGAACAAGCTGACGGTGAAGAGTAAATATCCATTACCTAGGATCGATGACTTGTTCGATCAGCTTCAGGGGAAGACGGTCTTTTCTAAGATTGATCTCCGTTCGGGTTATCATCAGTTGAGAATCCGAGAGGAGGACATTCCAAAGACGGCTTTCCGCACTAGGTATGGACACTACGAGTTCCTGGTTATGTCATTCGGACTAACCAACGCTCCTGCAGCATTCATGGACCTGATGAATAGAGTATTCAAGGATTTCCTCGATATCTGTGTGATTGTGTTTATCGACGACATCCTCGTGTACTCTCAGTCAGAAGAGGAGCATGAGTTACATCTTCAGATGGTACTGCAACGACTTCGAGAACATAGACTCTACGCCAAGTTCAAGAAATGTGAGTTACGGTTGTCTCGTGTGTCCTTCCTAGGACACATTGTGGGTAAGGACGGGATCAAGGTGGATCCCGGGAAGATCGAATCCGTCAGGGATTGGCCGAGACCGAAGACAGTGACAGAGATCAGAAGCTTCTTGGGATTAGCTGGGTACTACCGTAGGTTCGTGGAGGGGTTCTCCAAAATTTCAATGCCCCTAACCGAGCTTACAAAGAAGAATCAGCGATTTATCTGGTCAGATAAATGCGAAGCTAGTTTTCAGGAGCTGAAGCAGAGATTGATTACTGCTCCGGTACTAGCTTTGCCCTCGGACGAGGAGAAGTTCGTGGTCTACTGTGACGCATCCAAACAGGGTTTGGGGTGCGTATTGATGCAAGCCGATCGGGTTATCGCTTATGCCTCCCGTCAGTTAAAGGATTATGAACAGCGATACCCGACTCATGATTTAGAATTGGCCGCAGTGGTTTTTGCACTGAAGATTTGGCGGCATTACTTGTATGGGGAGAAGTGCGAGATCTATACCGACCATAAAAGTCTCAAGTATTTCTTTACTCAGAAAGATTTGAACATGAGACAAAGGCGTTGGTTGGAACTAGTGAAGGATTATGATTGTGAGATCCTTTACCATCCCGGGAAAGCCAATGTAGTGGCCGATGCCCCGAGCGTAAAGGGTCCCGGCAAGTAGCTAGCATGGTTCGGATCTCACCTCGCCCAGCGAGAGGATATGGTTAGATCCAGCATTGAGTTTGTGGTAGGTCAGCTTCACAACTTAACGCTGCAATCTGATCTGTTAGAAAGAATAAAGGTTGCTCAGACAACAGATCCGGAGTTGGTGAAGATCCGAGATGAGGTATTGGCTGGTCAAGCCAAAGATTTCTCAGTGTCAGATAGTGGGATTCTTTTGTATAAAGCCAGGGTTTGTGTCCCGAACAGTGTGGACTTGAGGAACGAGATCTTTGAGGAGGCCCATTCTACTCCATATTCTCTACATCCCGGCACCACCAAGATGTACCAAGATTTGAAACCGTACTTCTGGTGGAGCGGTATGAAGAAGAATTTGGTAGAATTCGTATCGAGATGCCTCACGTGTCAGCAGATCAAGGCTGAACATCAGAGACCAGCAGGGTTGTTGCAGCCTCTAACCCTACCAGAATGGAAATGGGAGGATATTACGATGGATTTTGTGGTCGGGTTACCTAGGACCACGGGTATGTATGACTCCATCTGGGTAGTGGTGGATCGATTTACGAAATCTGCTCATTTTCTCACGGTCCAGACAACCTTTACAAGTGGATCGGTTGGCGAGTTATATGTCAGGGAGATAGTGAGACTTCACGGGGTACCGAAGTCTATAGTTTCGGACAGGGATCCGAAATTCACCTCCAAATTTTGGCAGAGTTTGCAATGGGCAATGGGTACGAAGCTAAAATTCAGTACAGCATTTCATCCTCAGACAGATGGTCAGTCCGAAAGGACAATTCAGATATTGGAGGATATGCTGAGAGCCTGTGTTATGGACTTTGAGGGTTCATGGAGTAAATACCTACCGTTAGTGAAATTTTCTTACAACAACAGTTACCAGAGTACGATAGGGATGGCACCCTACGAACTGTTGTACGGTAGGAAATGCAGATCCCCTATCCACTCGGATGAGACAGGGGAGAGGAAATACCTAGGTCCAGAGTCAGTTCAGCGGACCAATGAGGCAATAGAGAAGATTAAAGCTAGAATGCTTGCCTCACAGAGCAGACAGAAGAGTTACGCAGATCCGAAACGTAGGAATGTTGAGTTCCGAGTAGGGGACCATGTGTTTTTACGAGTATCTCCGATGAAGGGGATTAAACGTTTCGGGAAAAGAGGCAAGTTATGCCCTAGGTTTACAGGACCTTTCGAGATTCTCGAGAAGATAGGTCAAGTGGCATATCGGTTAGCATTGCCTCCAGCTTTATCGGCGAGGCACAACGTATTTCATGTCTCAATGTTGAGAAAATACGTTTCGACCCCTCTCATATACTCGCTATGAGAGCCTTCAGCTTCAGTCAGATATGTCTTATGAGGAACAACGGTGCGGATCCCGGATAGAAAGGATAAAGTCCTTCGGAATAAGACCATAGCGTTGGTCAAGGTTCTCTGGAGAAACAGTAAGGTGGAAGAAGCCACCTGGGAGCTAGAATCAGTTATGCGAGCTCAATATCCAGAGTTATTCAGGTTAGATTTCGGGGACGAAATCCTTTTAAGGGGGGGATAGTTGTAAAGCCCGCTTAGTTAATTTGGAAATTAGCAGTTGTTTATGTTTAATCATGGAATTATTTATAGCTATTTAAATAATTTATCATTGTTATTTATGGAATTCAGATATGCATAATTATGTCATCAGTAGCTTTTATGTTTCGCATTTCCGGTGTCCGGTATTTTAGAACGCGGCGTTTGGCTCAGTAGAAATCACAACTTAGTATGTTAGTATTTTGGGGGCGGGATTTAGACATTGGGAATGTCGGGAATGGCCGGGAATTTAGAATGTCCCAAAAATACCCCTTTAGTGATTTTTTATGTGATTTTAGAATGGAGGGGCAAAATGGTCTTTTTGCCCCAATGACTTTTTGTCTTTTAGTGACTTTAATTGGAAAGTAAATATTTATTATTTATGTGATTATTTGGCTGAAATGGTTTTGGGTTAAGGTGGCATTACTCTTTTATTTCTCTCATTTTTCAACACTTAGAAAAAAAAATAGAAAATTTTCAAAGAAAACTCTCTCTTTTCCTCTTCACTTTCGGCTGGGTACTTTGGGGTGCAAAGCTGGGTTTTTCTTCAATTCTCAAAGCTAAATTCATCCTAATTGTGAACTCTAGGTTGTGGTATGTAAATTCTAACTCTTTCTCTTTAAATTGCTTGAGAAAAATGATGAAATGTGATGATGCATGCATGTTGTTTTAGATGTTGTTGCTGCTGCTTTTTGTTATTGATTTTTGAGGATCAAAGCATGTTTATGTGTTGAATAATTGAGTTGTTGAAAGCATGTAAGTTGATTGAGCTAAGTTTTGGTTTTCTATGCAAAATATGTGAATTTTTGAAAGAAAATGTGATGTTTTGTTTCTGTGAATTACTGGATGTTGTTGTTTGTTTTCAGAGGTTATATTATGCTAGTTTAAGGGGTTTTAAGCTAGTTTGATTGCTTGTTTAGGTGGTTTGCTCAAGCTTGAGTTTGGAACTCAAAGCTTGAGCTCCAATGGCAAAATTTGTGTATGTGGTTTCTGGGTAGGTTTGATGCCTTGGAAATGTTTATTAGGGTCTATTTAGCAGGTCTGGAAAGTTTGGGATCAATTGGGTTCGAATTGGTCAAGTTAGGAGATTTTTAGTTTGCTGCCTGCGAGGAACCGAATTCCCGTTGAGCATCCGAATTCGGATGGGGGTTCAGAATTTCCGAACCGAATTCCGTTGGGCAACCTGGTCACGGTTGGGGATTTTTCAGAACCCTAGTTTTCCTCGTTTTTAGGTTTTTAGGGGTATTGCCATGCTTTTTATCGATAGTGAAACTTTTAGTTTCAAGTTTTAGTCCCCAGGAAGTGATTTAGCGTGTCACTTATAGCGTTGTGATTTTTATGGTTTAGGAGCCGATCCGCCGTTCGGCTTCGGGCCGGTCAGGTTGACCGGCACACCTGAAATCGGAATCCAGGTAAGATTAGTATAACAGTATGCATATGTAGATTACATGTTTAGCGTGCATGTAGGAAGCCTGCTAGATTGCATTAGATATGTATTTAGGCTTCGAACCACCCAACCCTGTCACGTCGGTACAGGCTGGAGTATGACCAGCAGCCGGAGTATGACCGGTTCGACCGATCAGGCTGACACTGGTTGGTGGTTCGGCTATTGACCTATCCCGTCGGTACAGCCGGAGTATGACCAAGAAATGAGTATGACCGGCTCGACCGATCAGGAGGATACTTGTCAATAGTACCGTCCCCTGAACGTTCAAAACTCGGCACCATGTTGGACATGGCAAGGTAGTGCTCGGCACCATGTTGGACATGGCGATGGCGGGACTCGGCATCGTGTTGGACACGGCAATGGGTTTTATGTATGATATTATTATGCTTTTCTTACCGAGTCCGTCGACTCGCGCTTACGTTCATGTGTAGGTAAAGGCAAGGTCTGTAGCCGATGGACCGTGACCGAGCATTTGAGATTGTACATGTCGGGGCGGTTAGGCTGGAGCGTACGATCCTCGGGACGACGGCCGAGATTTTGTAACTGTCGTTAGACGACTTTATTTTGATGTAAAAGTTGAACAGTAAAAACGTTTGTAAATATTTTTATAAATCGGGATCCCGAGACTTTTTGTAAAATGGTTTATAAGTTTAATGAAAAGCAAAAATTTTAATTAATCACGTTTTTCCATAAACCTCGTTGATTAGCAACGAGCTGCACAGTGCGTTTAAAAATCACGTAATACGCCTAAAATAGTTAGGGTGTGACACTACTAGGTTTAGGTTAGGAATTATTTGGCATTAAAATAATAAAAATATTAATTTGAAAAACCTATTTAAGTGGCCGGCCATGGTGTGTTATTGGGCCTCACTTAATTTTGCAGTTTTATCAAATTTTATCTCTATTTTCTCAAAAACGCCAATTTTCCAATTCTAACCTTTTAAAGGCCAAAACTAATTATTTAATAACTAAAATAGATTATTAAATAATATTGTCATTTAATTTAATTATTAATTAGACATATAAAGTGCATTAATAAATAAATAAACCTAGAAACTCTTTTCTTGACAATTTCACCCCTGCTTAGTGAAAAATTCATAAAATTAGACATAGTCTAACTTTAGAATTATAATTGATCAATCACGAATCAATTAATGAGTCTTACAAGCAGAATGTTCTCAACTAGAATGGGGACCATGGATCTATATGCTCAGCTTCCAAAAAGTGAACCAAATTTACCAAGTAAATTTCTACTTATTAATTCTTCGTTGAATCCACTCTTAGAACTTAGAATTGCACTCTCAGACTTATATAGACCATATTGTATGTTCCACGATATCAATATACTATCTCATTTAACCATTGTTATAATCTTATTGTGATTTAAAGATCGTCTATATAGATGATCTACATCGAGATGGGATTTCTTTACCGTTCTCACACCTCAATGTATTTTTCCCCTTACAACACTTAGCTACCTGTAAATGGTGTTTAGTGATCTAATAATTAGTCAGTTAAACAAGAGCTCATCCATTTACTTCTATTTGCTAAGCTCGAAGGGAATCATCACTTGACTTCTATACACCAGTAGAAGCTATAGATTCCATATTTATGTTCAGCACTCCCACTCAATCATACTATCATGTTCCCAAAATATACGTATCACCCTGACCCAAAAGTAGGCTTAACTAATAAATCAAAGAACATGAATAGCACTCCTGAGTTGAGCCCAAGCATATCAGGATTTAGATTCTTTTAATCTTAAGTTCAACTACTGATATTGACTTGGAAAGATATGTATAACGGTAAGTTTGTAATATCTTAACTTAGTTGCAATATCGGTCCAGTCCAATGTATACTCCATACATTCGAAACTAGTATACTTTACTAATGTCCTGGAAAGAACATAACACTTACTCCAAGTGTAAGTACACATCATCGCTGATTAACACATTAGTGTAAATCCAATAACCCTGGTGAAACAGGGACCAAAACTTTTGATTCATATGATCACAATCACATTCTACTGTGTTGACGATACTGTAATTGTGAGTAAACATATGATCTGGATTTAACTGATTTTGTGTGTATGAATGTAATAAACATATCAAACATATTAAACCATTAGCATGTAAAATTCATGCAAACATCAATCACTTCAAATTTCTTATATTGATAACTAATCAGATTGTAAAGAGTTTTATTTAGGGCATAAAATCCAACAAACTCCCACTTGCACTAATATAAAAAAAAACTGCGCAAATAGGTCAACCTGATGTCTTGATCTTCAAATCAAGTGTAGTATATTTGAATCCACCCAAACTTCTGGAAACTAGTTCATAAATACACTTATGAAACATCCTGTACTATATGCTTTACTCATCAAGGGATACTGAAATCTTTACTGTTTTAAAAGTACATCTGAATAAACAGAAGACATATCTCTCATATTTTAAAATATGTAATTGAGATAATACAGTGTAGACTTATCTTCAGTGATATAACTTTCTTGGATTTCGAATACACAAAGTTATAATTCTTCTCTGGTAGAGCTTGAATTATTATTCAATAATTCCTCCACCCCCAAAGTAAGCACCATCTCATATAAATCGAAATTAGATGGTGAGATACAAGGAAAACTGATACACATTTCCTTAATATATATCATATAGATCACTTTCATAAATCTTTCTTGAATATCTTCTAATGTTCCCTATTTGATTACATCTCAGATAGCTCTCACTCAATAGCAGATGTCTGGTTAAATAATACTTTTAACCTCTGATTGTTTAGAGAGTTACCTAGTTGTGACTTTTGTATTAGTCTGAAACTTTAAGTTAAGACTAAGTCATCAACATAGCAGACTAGTATTTTGAAGTGAAAAATACATGCCAGAGATAAAGTAATCAAAATTAAGATACCATCAAATTTTATGAGGATTAAGAATTCTTGGTTCAAGTCATTCGAATGGACTGAACTAGAGTTCTTTATCTTATTCTCATAATTCTGATAAGCTATACCTATCCATGTGAATGGTTAGATTTGATTTTCAGTAGTGTTCTTAAGTACCTATCACAAGTATCAACCTGATGAAGATGGGTATAGAACTTTAAAATTGTCCCACTCAATTAAGGTAGTGTGAAACTTTAACAAAGAACTTTCAAAGGTATCAAACTTTTACTTACAACAGTAAAATCGAAATGGAACATACAATCAAGATCAAGAATTTATATTGACAATAGCTGACTCATTATATTACTTCCATGTTTAAAGAAGATATGTGTTACATAGGGAATTGTGGAATATACTCCACCCCTAAGTATATACATATAGGGCACTATGGATAACCTCCACCCCTAAGTATATAGAGATTATGATCCACCCCTAAAGGTTGTAAAGATCATTATTCTCTTAGTGTGATAGAGTTTATGTGGAGTTGAATACTATCCAGAGTTCATTAGATATAAAAGATCGTTGAACTGCATAGTTTTCTTAACTTTTCTCCACCCCTATCAGATCAAAAGATCCTTTGATTAAACAAATTCTTAATAATTGTATTAGAATGAACAATTATTGATAAACATAGAAATAATTTCTAGTGTTTATTTAATATAACTCTATGAAGAGTTGTAAATATTATAGACTTTGCATCAATAATAAAAACACTTACACATACAAACATACAAATATAATGTGGTAATAGTTGATGAAAATAAAATAAATGAAGCTCAATCTCATAAATTGCAATGGTGTTTTCGAAAATAAAGAAACTTTATTAATAATAATAAAAAAAAATATTGCAATAATATAAGAAAAACAGGGATAAATATCCCTAACTAAAATTTGAAATCCAAATTGTCTTTAAACTAAAACAATTAATTCAAAAATAAATTGAAGAGCTTCATCTTCATTTGGACGATATCACCCTTTGGTCCAGCTTTCTGATCCAACTCAATTGAGTTCAAGTAGCTTGGCCTATAAGAAGAAGAAAACAAATAAACAAAGTTTAGTCCAGAATCATAAATTCAATTGGATAATAATTCACTAAAACTCTTAAAGTTTAAGAATGGAAATACCTTATTTCTTTGCAAGAAGTTTAGAACACTGGGGTTTCCAATGACCTTTTTCATTGCAGTAGAAACACTTTCCTTTAAGTGTAGCATCACCAGAAGGAACAGCCTTTTTATTGGCTTTTGTTCGCTTCTTGGTGTTGTGCCACTTCCTCTTCGATTTGGGCTTTGAAGCAGAGGCAACATTTGCTTCAGGTTTTATCGTCCCATTACCATTCCCAGGATTGTGAGGTTTACTCCCTTTCTTCTTGGGTCCTCCAATCAAATTTTCATAAGTTTGAAGGTCATTGACTAATTCATGAAAGTCAATTTCCTTCTTATTCATGACATAATTTGATGTATATGGTAGAAATACTTGAGTCAGGCTATTCAAGATAAGACTAACTTGAGTAGCACTGTCCATTTCAACACCATGATCCTGGGCTTCTTGGAAATAACTAGACATGAGGAGAACATGGTCACACACGTTTTGATGAGGTTCCATCCGTGCATTAATGTACTTCTTAGTCGCGTCAAAGCGTGACTGAAGTGATGCCTTACCGAATAGCTCATTTAACTTCGTCATAACTTCAGCAGCCTTCTCGGTTTTAGAAAACTGAGTTTTGAGGGTGTCAACCATGCTAGAAAGCATAAAGTATAGAGCTTTGTCATTTGCTTTCTGCCAACGCTCATACTTTTCTTTCAGAGCTTTGGAAGCATTGTCCCCAGGCACTTCAGGTGACGGCTCAGTTAAAACAAACAAGGCAGTTTCTCCTACGAGAGCAATATTAATGTTCTCATTCCACTTATTAAAGTTAGATCCATTCAGCTTGTTTTCAGTCAACAGTGATAACATGGGATTCATTTTGACAAAACAGGATACTACAAAATAATAGACATCAACAAATAGAAATTAATAATGGTTGAACACAAAATCAATTCAGAAATTATAAGCACACAGCAAGTAGGAATGATATGAGAAAATACTTAAAAAATTCAATCCTAAATAATTTCCAAGGTTTTCAACAAACTGATATCAGTGTCCCGTTTAGGCGAGAGTCAAAGCTACCATCCATTGAATAGAGTTGTCAGCTCATCTAAAATGTTAAACATTCTAGCAGCCTTTTATTCGATCAAGATTGGAATCCAGCGTTGTCCCGTTTAGGCGAGAGTCAAGGCTATTCTATCTCATGAGCTTCTACCATTGTTTCGCAATTTGCAAGTGAAATATGGTCGCCACCATTAGGGTGATCTATACCATATAAAACACTTACAAACCACTTATCATGCGAGATTAGACGGTGCGAAATTGCTAATGAACGTTCCTTCATTAGGGAGGATTACTCACTAAAACAAACGCGGTGTAAAACCCACAATGGAGATCGAATATCTTAATAATAATAAAGCTCATTCTTTAAAATGTATTTTCTTTATTATTCTAATAAATAAATTCTCATTAAATTCGAAATTAAGAATTGAAATTTAAAAAATAAGAATTTAATATAATATTTATAAAATTATACTTAGATGGTGATTGAAATAAAATTAATTAATTCCATCTTAGTAATAATCTTAAATATAAATATTAAGGAAATTAATTTAAGTTGAATTAAATTAAATAATTAGCAACTTAAAAATTTCCTTTGAGAATATATTTATTGAATTCGAAAATTTAAAGTATATATATCAAAAATATACAATTTTCGAAAATAATAATAAAAATAGAAAAGAAATACTTCAAGCAAAAATATCACCTATCTAGATTTTTTTTTGACTAGTTAATTCAATTTCTAATAATATATATATATATATATTTTAAATTCATTTATTTTAAATTAATCAATTAAATGAAAAATCATTGATTGTAGTTGGTCCAAGAATTAATTAAATAAATAATTAATTTACAACTCAATCTATTTTTCAAAATAAAAAAAAAATTCGAAAATATTGCATAAATAAAATGCAAATTTCAAAATTGATTAATAAAAAAAAATATATATATATTTTGAAAATTATTTAAATTTAAGTTGAAAAATTAAATTTCAACCTAAAAATAATTTTCTATTTAATTAAGTGTCATGAAAAATCAATAAATATTTAAGTATCATGATGAAAATCAACTTAGATATTTAGATTCTTCAAGTTAATTAAATGTATTAAATTCAAGAAATAATAATTAAGTGTAGAGAAGGCTTAATTATTAATTTCTATTTAATACTAGGAAAAATATAAAATTGTACCAAAATTAATTATTTAAATAATTAATTTCACAAAGTATAATTTTTCCTATTTAAATATTAGAAATAATAAGTAGATTAGAAATTACTATCTAGAAAATATCTTATTTGACGAAGTATCTTTTCAAAATTTGAAAAATATCTAATTTAAGTTATATAGAAAAAAAATCTAAAACTTAAATAATTTCAAATTTAGATTTAATTAAATATCAAAAATTAAGTTGTAACCACTTAATTTGAAGATATCTTTTTAAGTTAATATTTGAAAAGATATTAACCTAAAAAATATCTAAAATATTCCATTTTAAGTTAATATTCGAAAAGATATTAACTTAAAAAATATCTTAAGAATCTTTAATAACTAATGCCTAGGATTCCTCAACTTGATTTAAAATTTAAATCAAATATTCAAATTTAAGTTAGATAAGAAAAATCAGTTGATACAACTAATTTATAACTTAAATAGGAATATTTAATTAAATAAGCTCCAAAAAGAATCTAGTTAGTTAAAATTCTATATTTAATTAAATACAAGAAAAATACAAATAGTTTGTCTAGAAATAATATCTAAAACTAAAAGTGTTTTTCTTAAAATTAACTTTAAAATATTAAAATGAAAATAAATTTCATATATTTTAAAAGTTAATTATGTTGCTAATTCAATTTTATTAGGTCTAACTAATATAATTAACCTAGTACAGTTATTCAAATCAGGCAAATGGGCCTTCACAATTGGGGTAGTTCATGTGAGGGGGTGCTGGGTTCAGTATGTCGTACCCACTTCTATGGCTCCCAACTCTCACACAAGGCCCAAAAGAGAGGAATTTAACCTTAAAATAAATAACTGTTATTAATTGAATAGGTCCAATAACTAAATGGACCTAAATAAAATCTATCATGGTGTGACATTTTATTTAGCAACAACCTATATGTATCTATATTAAAACAAAATAAACATATAGGCTCACACAGGCACACTTTGGATGGATCCTATCATGTTGCTAGGTCATACACAGATGAAACAAGATTGTAAAATTTACCTGTTACAAATTATTAACTTGACCAAGGGAGCCATCAAATCATTAGATCTGGCAAAAAGTAACCATGGCTATTTGCAATCAAGTAATAATAGGTTTTGAAAACTTACACACAAGCTAAAACCACATACTCCTGCAACAAGGTTAGCTGGATAGTTGGAAGTAGGATTTATTTAATTTTAAATAAATAATTTCAAAAAATAAATAAATTAATAATTAAAAAAAAAATAATTTAATTTTCGAAAATAAATAAAAAAAAATATTTATTTCGAAAATAAAAAATTTAAATTTCGAGATTATTTAAAAAAATATTTAAAATTAAACCTTCTATTTTGAAAAATTAGGTTTCAACCAACCTAAATATCATTTCAAAAATTTGCTAACTACTTTTAAAAATTAAATGTTATTTTAAAAATAAAAATTAGAAAAGATAAATGAAATATCTTTTCAGATTTTAAATTTAATTTAAATAAATAAAATAACAAAATTTAAAAGTTAGCAAAATATCTTACATCTATTTAAAATTACATGATTATAAATATCTTATTTTAAATTTAAATAAGGTCAAAATATCTAAAAAAGATTTAATTTAAAAAAATATATATATAAAATCTGACCTTAAATTTAAAAATAAGATAAGATATAATCAAATTTAAAAATAAGATAGATACAAATTCTATTCAAATTCAAATTACACTAATATTTTGAATTAAATTTAAAAAATATTAAATTAATTCAAAATGATAATTAAAATTGAATTAGGAATAGTAATAGTATATATACAAAACTATAAAAAAAATCGGAAGTTAATTCCATGAAAAAGCATGAAAAATCGAAGAAAAACCAAAAAAAATGTGAACTGTACGGACAGTTTTCGCGATCGCAGGAAAAGTTCAGCAACAGCCCCGATTTTTTCAAATCTTCAAAAATTCATAACTAATTCAAATAAAATCGAAATTGAGTTCTGTTAAAGGCTAACTTGCTTAATTTTTTCCATACTATCCAATAAAAATACTTCCAGAAACAAAATCACAATTATTTTTTACGAAAATTTACAAACATCAATCAATCATCAAATAACACTCTATACAACATGATACCATCCAAAAACAAACAAACAATCGTTTTAAAGTCCAAATTTCATGTAAGTAAATCAATTAACCTGACTCTGAGGCTAGTTGTTGGAAATTATTTTACCAGGATCTTAGATCTACTCACAAGTATGTTGTTTAAACACCCTAAATATGAACTTTCTAAAACGAAAAATTAAACACATATAAAGTTAAGAAAACCTTACATTGATGCAGCGGAATTAATGTCTCCTTCCACTCCGATCTCTAACCCTTGTATCCTTTCTGTAGCAGAGTATAATCAAGATCTGAGCCCGAATGTCCTTCTTCTTCAAGTTTGATCCTTCACAGTCTTCCAATCTATGATTGAGTTACTGCTTGCTGTGTGTGGGCACTCACTCTTTCACTAGGGTCACGAAATTAATGAAGGGAAAAGAGAGGGATGATTTCGGCTAGGTATAGAAAGTGGGGAAGGCTCAGTTTTTCTGAAGAGAGAAATTTCTGTCAGAAAAGGTTATTGAAAACTTGTGAAAGCATGTTATGTGACTGAGCCATCACTTTCTATTTATAGGCAACTACTAGGTTTAGGTTAGGAATTATTTGGCATTAAAATAATAAAAATATTAATTTGAAAAACCTATTTAAGTGGCCGGCCATGGTGTGTTATTGGGCCTCACTTAATTTTGCAGTTTTATCAAATTTTATCTCTATTTTCTCAAAAACGCCAATTTTCCAATTCTAACCTTTTAAATGCCAAAACTAATTATTTAATAAATAAAATAGATTATTAAATAATATTGTCATTTCATTTAATTATTAATTAGACATATAAAGTGCATTAATAAATAAATAAACCTAGAAACTCTTTTCTTTACAATTTCACCCCTGCTTAGTGAAAAATTCATAAAATTAGACATAGTCTAACTTTAGAATTATAATTGATCAATCACGAATCAATTAATGAGTCTTACAAGCAGAATGTTCTCAACTAGAATGGGAACCATGGATCTATATGCTGAGCTTCCAATAAGTGAACCAAATTTACCAAGTAAATTTCTACTTATTAATTCTTCGTTGAATCCACTCTTAGAACTTAGAATTGCACTCTGAGACTTATATAGAGCATATTGTATGTTCCACGATATCAATATACTATCTTATTTAACCATTGTTATAATCTTATTGTGATTTAAAGATCCTCTATATAGATGATCTACATCGAGATGGGATTTCTTTACCGTTCTCACCCCTCAATGTATTTTGCCCCTTAAAACACTTAGCTACCTATAAATGGTGTGTAGTGATCTAATAATTAGTCAGTTAAACAAGAGCTCATCCATTTACTTCTATTTGCTAAGCTGGAAGGGAATCATCACTTGACTTCTATACACCAGTAGAAGCTATAGATTCCATATTTATGTTCAGTACTCCCACTCAATCATACTATCATGTTCCCAAAATATACGTATCACCCTGACCCAAAAGTAGGCTTAACTAATAAATCAAAGAACATGAATAGCACTCCTGAGTTGAGCCCAAGCATATCAGGATTTAGATTCTTTTAATCTTAAGATCAACTACTGATATTGACTTGGAAAGATATGTATAACGGTAAGTTTGTAATATCTTAACTTAGTTGCAATATCGGTCCAATCCAATGTATACTCCATACATTCGAAACTAGTATACTTTACTAATGTCCTGGAAAGAACATAACACTTACTCCAAGTGGAAGTACACATCATCGTTGATTAACACATTAGTGTAAATCCAACAACACTGAGGAAACAGGGACCAAAACTTTTGATTCATATGATTACAATCACATTCCACTGTGTTGACGATATTGTAATTGTGAATAAACATATGATCTGGATTTAACTGATTTTGTGTGTATGAATGTAATAAACATATCAAACATATTAAACCATTAGCATGTAAAATTCATGCAAACATCAATCACTTAAAATTTCTTATATTGATAACTAATCAGATTGTAAAGAGTTTTATTTAGGGCATAAAACCCAACAGAATGATGGCTCCTACTAAAAAGAAAATGCGCATGGCAGATGCATTTGACCCTCAAGTGGCTCGGCACGTCGCTTTGCCCAACACCAAACAAGATCCAACCGTCCAAGAGGAGGGGGATCATGAAGGGGACGCTGAGGTCCAGGAGATTGAAGAGCATGACGATGTCCGTCCTAGCAGTCCCTCCGAGGCGGAGGAAGAGGAAGAGGTTGCACCCCAAAACTATGGGGGATACAATGAGGCTGTGGAGCTAGTCGATGCTGATGGAGACGTTCTGGTTGAGGGCGTGGACTACGTCATTGAGAAACTTACTACTGCGGTTCCTCACAGAAGGCAAGGTACCTTGGGTGCCAGGTGGGTGAGCCCTCCGTCGAAGGTTACTGAGGTGCGCCTGCGCGCTCTCGACCAGGGTGGCTACCTAGGCGAATTGGACTATTACATTCCCGCCCACAATAACCAAGCCACAAACCCTGAAAGGGGGGTGTGCGCCTGGTCGGAAGCTCATGCTCAGCAAGGGACATTGTTGCCTTTGAACCCGTATTTTATGAATGTGGCCAACTTCTTCCGCCTTTGTCTGACCCAGTTCACTACCAAGGGCATTAACTATCTATCTGCCTCTATTCGTCCTTTATGCCTCCCAGAAGTGGGATATGCCCTCTCCCCACGAGGTTAGCTGGTTTTTTTATTTGAAGTCCACCCTTAAGCAAGGTAGGTCGGGGTACTTCTATTTCTCTCAACCAGACTTCAAGTGGTTGACGGGCACCGGGGATTCGGGCATCAGCAAAATTGGGCATTTTGTTGATGAGTACTTTATGGTTGATGGCGCGGGCATCACCCACACTCGGTTCCAACAGATCCCAACATATAACCACCCTCCCCTCACTCTTACTCTTAGGGATAGAGCTCAAGAGTTTGCTCAGCTGCTGGGGGATGACCGAAATATCATCCAGTTGACCTTCGAGGACAACTTTGTGAAGTACGGGATATATCCAAAGGATTTCATTCCTAAGCCAGTGAAGGGGAGGAAGAGGAAATCTGGTGCGGGACGGGCTGAGTGAGCTCATCAGGAGGATGAGCTGATTCAACTAAAGCGCGAGGCTAAGTTGAAGGGAGGTGCAAGGGCCAAGCAATATGCTCAGGAGCCCTTGAATCTTGAAGATGAGGCATAGGAGGAGCAGTTGACTCCGCTCAAAAGGAGGAAGAAGCTTCTGCCACAATCCAGGCCTATTGAACATGCAATTGGCATTAGGGAGCCCAGTTTGCCTGCTCGCCTTCTCCCGTGCTCGGAAAAGGGAAAGCTGTTATGTCTGAGATAAGAGGCTTGTCAGGTGATGACGAACTTTCGAGTCTTGCTCGGGCAATCGTTCTGCAGACTACTCCGTCTTGTTTTTAAGCTTCTGGACTATTATGCTTTATTCTTCTGATGTCTGTTTTCTCTAACCATGTGGTTTTTGTTCCATGCACACATGTCTCAGAAGATTCTTTATGCTCTAAAGAAGAGAGTTAGAGGAGGCTCGAGCGGATCTCCTCCGGCCAAGAAATCCAGAGGCGGTGAGGGGACCCCTTCCAAGGAAAAGGCGCCTACCGGGGAGGTTATCGACATTTTTGAGGAACTAACTGTTGCGAACCCCTCCACTCCGAAAATTGCTCAGTACAAGGATTCTCGAGGACGAAGTTAGACCTAAGCAACCAAAAGGTGGAGCCGAGCTGATCAAGGGTGGGTCTGAGCAAATGCGGGCTCCTACTCCTCATTTGCCAGTGCTTCCAGAGGCCAAGAAAGGGAAGGAGATGCTCGCCCACTATATTAACCGGTTTGTTCGTAAGGTTAGTGAGCAATTGGCTAGTGCTGACAACGACTCTTCTTTGGAGCTGCTGATGGGAGGATTCTTGAAGGAATTGACAAGGGTAAGCTTTTCTTGACAGTTTCCGTTAATCCTCTTTATTTGGCTCGGATTCTAAAGTTTTTCCTCTGCACAGGCTGGTCTGAAGTTGGCTTATACATACTCCTGGGCTAAGTCTGCTGCTTCCAAGAATGCAGCTATGTCCAACACCATGAGGGCGGAGGTGGACTTGGCCAGGAAGGACGCTGATGACGCCAGGGTCAAACTTGGAGTTGTTCGGATGGAGCTGGGTGAAGTGAACAGTAAGCTTTTTACTGCTCAGAAGAAAATAACCGAGTTGACTAAGGATCTCGAGGCTTCTGACCAACTTGAAGAGACCATCGAGACCTTATCTGCAGAAGTGAACAACCTTCAAGATGAAAGGACATCCCTTCGAGCGGTCCTTCGTCGGCTGGACGAGGAGAAGAAGTCTAAGGAGGAGGAGCTTACGGCTGAGGTGACGAGGCTGGGAGAGAAAGTCCATGCCTTAGAGACAGCCGGTCTCGAGCTCTTTTATGACTTCTGGAAGGTTAACCCTTAGGCAAACTTTGATTACTTTGGTGAAGCCAAAGATATGTATCTCGAGTTCTGTGCTTCCCAAGTGGTTTATGGTGACACTGAGGCGGCTGCTTCTACCTCCGATCAAAATGCTGATGTACCTCCCGTTAAAACAACAAATCCTCCAGCTCCTACCGGCCCGGAAGATCCGAACCGAGAGGCTGGGACTCCAGCTGTTTAAATACTTCTTCTTTTATCCTTCTTTTTTTTATATATCTTATTCAGCCATAAGGCCTTTTTTTAAGACATTATGACCCGCCAAGCGGTCTTCAAACTTGGAATTATTTTTCATTTTACAGACAACGGGCTGCCCAGGCAAATTTTAACCCCGATATTACGTGCTTTTGTTATCTTTAATGGATTTCATTCTCTGTTTTTAATCATCGTGCAATTGTGCCTGTTTTATCTTTACCAAATGCTTTGTACAGGTATAGGTGCCCCCCAAGTGACCAAGCAGACTTATGACTCTTGGTCACTTGTTTCTTACAAGTATACTTTTTATCTGTTCGGGGTTTTGGGTTCGACCAAACCTTTTGTACGCACTGGATCGTAAATTAGCAACATGTTAATAATTTCGACTCAATTTGAATTTTGAAATAAACATCTTTATTAATTTATTGATCAAAAATGTGTTTGTTACCGTAGTAACATACATGAGAGCTATTTGATCTAATTTGATCTTTTAGCTTAACATGAAATAAAACAAATTGCAGAAATAAGAAATTGTACTTTAAATGGTGGTCATTCGACCTGAGTACTTTTTCTCTTTTGTCGAAACCTTTGAGTGTAGTCCGCCCAGCAGGCCATTCACTTAAAAGTAAATGTTCTTTCATTACTTAGTGTGGTCGTCTGACCTGGTACTTTATTGGTAATATTTTTTTAAATGTTCCCCATTCCAATACCGTGGTACTAGAACAAGTTGCATTTTTTCATCATACTTACCTAATTTGTATTCTCGGGATTCGAGAACTTCGACCACTTGATATGGTCCCTTCAAGTTAGGTTCGAGTACACTTGCCGTACTGTCTTTGGTGTTTAGAAATACCCTTCTTAGGACCATATCTCCCACGAAGAATTTTTGAGCCTTCACTTGTTTGTTGAAATATCGAGCTACTTTTTGTTGATGGACTATCAACTTTAAGTTTGTTGTGGCTCGTCTCTCTTCGATTTCATCAAGTCATTCGGCCAGGAGTACATGATTGGTATTTTGGTTGTACGTCAATCTTCTGTGGGATGGTGGCTTGAGTTCTACAGGCAGCATAGCCTCATTTCCATACGCCATAGCAAATGGAGTCTGTCCGGTTACCGTTTTCTCAGTTGTCCGATACGACCATAGAACTTCAGGAAGTTTTCTGGCCAATTTCCTTTGGCATCTTCGAGTTTTTTCTTCAATGTATCCTTTAAGGTCTTGTTGACTGCTTCAAATTGACCATTCGATTGAGGATGTGCCACTACGGAGAAACTTTTGATGATACCATGGTTTCCACAAAAGTCAATGAAGGATTGGCTGTCGAACTGCTTGCCATTATCTGAAACTATTTTGTACAGGAATCTGAACAGGTAGATTATGTTCTTCACAATAAAGTCTTGAACTTTCTTTGATGTAATGGTTGCGAGTGGTTCGACTTCCGTCCACTTAGTGAAGTAAGCAACCGCTACCACTGCATACTGCACTCCTCCTTTGCCTTTGGGTAATTGTCCGATCAGGTCAATTTCACAAATGGCAAAGGGCCATGGACTCTGCATCTGAGTTAACTCGTTAGGTGGAGCTAGAGGTATCTTTGAAAATCTCTGGCATTTGTCACATTTCTTAACACAGGCTTTTGAATCTTCGATCATCGTTGGCCAAAAATAACCTCGCCTTAGAATTTTCTTAGATAAACATTTCCCAGCGACATGATTTCCATAGAATCCATCGTGCACCTCAGATAGGAGTCGTCCAGCTTCTTCTTGAGTAACACATCTGAGCAATGGCATTGAGAATCCTCTTCTGTACATAATTCCCTCTACTATGATATACCATGTAGCCTTCCTTCTCATTTTTTGAGCTTCATTTTGATTATCTTCAAGTTTCCTAGTGTCGAGGTCAGTGACTATTGGTGCCATCCAGTTTGGGGAAGTATCAATCATTTCAATTTCTTCTGTGCCAGCGATGCTAGGCTCTTCGAGGAACTTGATAGGAACCAAGTTCGCCTTGTCACTTACATTACTGCTTGCCAATCAAGCAAACGCGTCTACAGTTGTGTTTTCTTCCCTTGGAATTTGTCTGAGACCATAGCTTTTGAATTGTGCGAGCAGATCATGTATTTTGCTCAGATATCTTATCATCTTTTCTCCCGAGCCTCGTATTCTTCGGATACATGATTTACTACAAACTGAGAATCACTGTAGATTTCAATGTGTTCGGCTTTCATCTCCCGGGCTAGTTTTAGGCCAGATATTAGAGCTTCATACTCGGCTTTGTTATTAGATGCTTTAAATCCAAACTTGACTGCACTGTGCAGGTGTTGCCCCCAGGCGTGACAAGGGCAAATCCTACACCAGATTGCTGATTTGGAGATGACCCGTCTACATGTAGTTTCCAGGTCGGCTTATCTTCACTGTTACTTTGCTGAGGTGTTTGTACTGGCTTGGGGTTGCTTTCTAGTACGCTTCTTTCCTTGCCTGTGCATTCTACCACAAAGTTTGCTAAGGTGTGGCCTTTGATTGTTGTTCGGGGTTGGAAAGTAATTTCGTATTGGCCCAACTCCACCGCCCACTTGAGTAGCCGTCCAGAGGCATCTGGCTTTTGCAATATTTGGCGTAATGGTTGGTCAATGTACACCCGAACAGGATGAGCTTGAAAATAAGGCCTTAACTTTCTTGTTGCTTGAATAAGGCAGTAAGCGAGTTTCTCTATCAATGGGTATCGACTTTCGGCCTCAATGAGTCTTTTACTGATGTAATAGACTTGGTGTTGTATGCTGTTCTCTTCTCTGATTAGCATGGCACTCACAGCATGGTCCGTGACAACTAAGTATATTCCAAGTTCTTCTCCGTCCAGAGGTTTTGAGAGTACGAGAGGTTTTGCAAGTTGTGTTTTTACCTCTTGGAAAGCTTTTTCACATTCCTCCGTCCACTCGAATTGCTTGTTTCCTCGCAGGATATTGAAGAATGGGACACTATAAAGACCACTTAGCATAAATTTGGAAATTAGCAGATAATTAGGGTTTAATAATTGAAATTATTTATTAATTTTAAATTATTAATTTATGGTGATTTATTTGAACTCAGGATGCATTTTATATGTCATACATAGAAATTTCATAAGTTTTGCATACTCAGTGCCTGACAACATTAGAACGCGGTGTTTGTCTATTAGAATCACATCCTAGTATTTTTAGTATAGCGGGGCGTTATAGTTAGGCTTTGGGAATCTCGGGGATAGTCGGGATATTAGAATTTCCAAAAGTACACCTTAGTGATTTTATAAAGATTTTGTGTGGACAAGGGCATTTTGGTCTTTTTGCCCATATTATAATTTTGTCCTTTTGTGTATTTTATTAAGTTATATAATTCAATTAAATTAGGTTATGTTGGTTGATATTTTAATAAAACAAGCTTTTACTCATTTATTTTACAAAAAAATAATCAAAGGAAAGAAAAATCAAATAGAAGGAAAAACTCATTTTGCTCTCTCTCTCTCTCTCTCTCTCTCTCTCTCTGTCTCTCGCTCTCTCTCTCTCTCTCTCTCTCTCTCTCTCTCTCTCTCACTCTCTCTCTCTCTCTCTCTCTCTTTCGAAATCCCTAGAACAGAGCAACTCTCCTTTTTAGTTTTTTGAGTTTTAAGAAAGAAATTTTTTGCATGAATTGGGTTATTGGCTTCTGTGATTGCTGTAGTTGTTTGTTCTTGTTTTCAGTGGATAAAATATGTTTGGATAGGTTGAATTAAGCTTGTTTTAGTGGCTGTAAGTAGATTTAATCAAGTTTAGAGTTTTAGAACTCAAACTTGGAGCTTTAATGGCAAGTCTTGATTTTGAGCTTGTAGAAGTGTTTTGTTGCTTTGAATATGTTCTATATGATCTAAATACCAGGTCTGGAAGTTATTGTGGTTTTTGCGGTTGATTTGGTTGAGATAGGAAATTTTGAAAGTTTCCTGCATTGAACCGGAATTCTTGTTCTGAGGGACCTGTAGGAACTGGAATTCTAGTTGGTCCCCAGGAAACCCCACATAACAGGAATTCTAGTTAGGAACCGGTCTACCGGTTGGGGCAGTTTTGGGAAACCTAGTTTTTCCCATCTTTGAGATATTTAGGGCATTTCCATGTTATTCATCGATAGGGAAACTTTTAGTTTCAAGTTTTAAGTCCCCGAAAAGTGATTTGGCGCGTCACTTACCTATGTTATGATTGTTGTGACGTAGGAGCCTATAATTCGTCGAGCAGTTGTTCCACTCAGGTTCACCGGCACACCTAAATTCGGAATCAAGGTAAGATTAGTATAATGTTATTCATATATTTATACATGTTTAGCGTACATGTTAGTTGCCGTCAGACTAGGCAAATCTATAGTAATCAGATTAGCATGTCAGGGCATCGGTGAGGTGTACATAGAGTTGCACCGAGATGCCAACAGACATATGCTAGGCTATGAGATAGTATGAGTTATCTGCTACGTAATTGGTACGACTAGAGTACTGAGTATAGGGTGGATTCCCAGTTAGTCATACTTTGTCGAGAACGTTCCTGATTCAGTTAGGGTTATGGTTAGGTGTATGGGCGCCTGATTATAACACGGGATATTAGTATGTTTTTATGTTATGCTTTTCTTACTGAGTCTGTCGACTCAAAGTGCTATTGCTACGTGTAGGTAAGGGCAAGGCTAAAGCTGAGGAGCTGTGAGAGTGAGTATGTGAAGATTGTACATGTCAGGGCGATTAGGCCTGGAGTGTACGATCCTCAGAACATCAGGGCTTTTAATATTTAGTCGTTAGGCAACAAATAATTTGTAAATGAATAGTAAACTTTTGTAACTGTATTTTGTAAACGGGATCCTAGAATTTTATAAGTGTTATATTTTATGTTTTAATTAAATAAGCAAAATTTTAATTATTCACGATTTTTAATAACCTCGTTGATTAGCAACGAGCTGCACAGTACGTTAAAAGTCACGCTAACACGCCTATTATAGTTAGGGTGTTACAATTTGGTATCAGAGCCGCCAGGCTGTCTTCCAAAGATCGTCACGACATGTACAATCATCATCAGCAGTCAGCTCGTTCCACGGTTCAGTAAACTTTTATTGCTTTAGTAGTTTATTTTTAATAATATGATTTAAGAAAAGCCTGTCAGGAAGCATGTTAGTAGCCTGATAATAGAATAGGCGCATGTTTTTAATTTCCAAATAAGCGGCATTATTAAGTTTTTTCTTTGATCACGATTTGACAAGGCTAGCTCTTGGTTACGCAGGTTGTTCTAATTAGTATGGACGCCAGGCGAAACAACAGGAGCCAGGGCAATTCAGTTGGATCCAATGATGGTCAGGGAGCTCAGATTCCCCTAAATGACCGTGGCCGAGGTAGAGGTCCCAGGGGCTGGGCACGTGGTCGGGGTGATGCTAACTCGCCACAGGTTGCCCAAGCTGCCCAAGCTACTGAGGATGCCCAAAATTGGGAAAATAGGTTTGCAGAAATGCAAGCTAGAATGAATGAACAAGATAAAGTGATTCGGCGGCTAAGACAGCATGGTGCTCCTGTAGTCCCTGCTCTAAAAATACCAGTATCTGCTGCCCCTGCTATGCCGGCCGAACTAGTTGTTGCAATGAATCGGATGGAACCCCTGTATGAAAGGTTCCGTGAGCCGGCACCTCCAGTTTTCCTGGGAGGTCCCGATGTTATGAAAGTCGAGCAATGGCTAACTATGATCACCAGGATCTTGAACTTTATGGGCGTCACTGGTAATGATAGGGTGGCTTGTGCCATTTTTTAGTTTAAAGAAGACGCTCTGGTCTGGTGGGACATGGTGTCCATGATTCATGGCGTTTCCACAATGACCTGGGATAAATTCTAGGAGCTGTTTAATGCCAAGTATTATAACGAGGCAGTCAGAAGTGCCAAAAGAAAGGAGTTCACTCAATTGACCCAGAAAGAAAACATGAGTGTTACTGAGTACACAACGCAATTTGACCGTTTGGTGAGGTTGGCCTCGGGGATTGTGCCAACTGACTTCAATAAGAAAGAGAAGTATATGGATGGGTTAAATGCGAAGATCAGACATGACTTGATGATTACTACTGACGAAAGAACCACCTATGCTGAAATGGTGGATAAGGCACTGCGAGTTGAGGGCACAGTGGGATGCATAGCAGAGTCACGTTGGACTCCAGTTCTTGGCGGGGCTCCTACCCCTTCTGCATCAGGCTTTAGCAGGGGAGGTAGTGGCTCGGCCACTGATCAGAAAAGAAAGGCATCTACTGCAAACAGTGGCTCTGGTCAGAACATGAGGATCCGAGGGAACCAGGATTGAGGCAATCGGCAGGGTAATTCTGAGACTCGATACACTTACCCAGAGTGCCCCAGTTGTAGAAAGCACCATCTGGGGGAGTGTAAAGGGTAGGGGTGCTTTCAGTGTGGCATGCCATGGCATTACAAGAGGGATTATCCCCAACTCATAACCGAAGCACAGAAGACTACAGCGAAACCCACTCCAGCAAGGGTGTTCGCCATAACTCAGGCTGATGCAGAAGCCAGTCCTTCAGTGGTAACAGGTCAACTCTTGGTCAACAACTCTTATTTCTTTGTGTTGTTTGACTCGGGGGCCACTCATTCCTATGTGGCAGCCAAAATTTTTAGTAAGCTAGATAGACCGCATGATAGTTATGAATCAGGGTTTGGAACCCTATTATCTGGCGGAGAGTTAGTTATCTCCAAAAGGTGGATTAGGTCTATGCCGATCAGAATCGAGGATAGGGAGTTGAGTGCTGACTTACTAGAAATGAGTCTAGCAGATTTTGATATTATATTGGGAGTGGATTTCTTGTCCAAGTATTCAGCCAATATTGATTGTAAGAGGGAGATGGTAATCTTCCAACCAGAAGGCGAGGAACTGTTTGTTTTTATCGGATCTGTTCAGGGATCTCGGATCCTAGTAATTTCGGTACTAACAGCTAAGGAATTGTTATGTGATGGATGTCTAGGGTTTCTGGCGGTGGTATTAGATACCACTCAACCTGACTCTGTTCGGCCAGAAGACATCAAGGTGGTTCGAGAATTTTTAGATGTTTTTCTTGATGAACTTCAGGGTTTATCACCTCAGAGAGAAATTGATTTTGTTATTAATTTGGCACCTGGAGCAGAACCGGTTTCTAAGGCCCCTTATAGAATGGCTCTAGCTGAACTTAAAGAATTGAAAATTCAACATCAAGGGTTGCTTGACATAGGGTTTTCTTGGCCTAGTGTGTCACCCTGGGTAGCTCTGGTACTGTTTGTCAAGTAGAAAGATGGGTATCTGCGAATGTGCATTGACTACCAGGAATTGAATAAGCTAACTATCTAGAATAAATATCCTTTACCTAGGATCGATGATCTTTTTGATCAACTTCAGGGGAAGACAATCTTTTCAAAGATTGATCTTCGATCGGGCTCTCATCAGTTGAGAATCCGAGAGCAGGACATTCCAAAGACAGCGTTCCGCACTAGGTATGGACATTATGTATTTCTAGTTATGTCGTTTGGACTAACCAATGCTCCCGCCGATTTCATGGATATGATTAATAGGGTATTCAAGGATTTCCTCGATATCTGTGTGATTGTGTTTATCGACAACATTCTTGTGTACTCTCAATCAGAAGAGGAGCATGAGCAACATCCGGATGGTTCTACAACAGCTTCAAGAAGTATGAATTTTGGCTATCTCAGGTGTCCTTCCTTGGGCACATTGTTAGCAAAGATGGGATCAAGGTGGATCCGAAAAGATAGAATCCGTCAGGGATTGGCTAAGACTGAAAACGGTGACAGAAGTTAGAAGTTTCTTGGGTCTGGCTGGTTATTATTGTCGGTTTGTGGAAGAGTTCTCTAAAATTTCAACACCCTTAACCGAGCTTACTAAAAAGAATCAGCGTTTTGTATGGATAGACAAGTGTGAGGCTAGCTTCCAAGAGCTGAAGCAGAGATTAATTACAGCTCAAGCGTTAGCCCTACCCTCTGATAAGGAGAAATTTGTGGTGTATTGTGATGCATCTAGACTGGGTCTGGGGTGCGTATTGATGCAAGCTAATCGGGTTATTGCCTATACCTCTCGTTAGTTAAAAGATAATGAGCAGTGATACCTGACTCATGACTTAGAACTTGCCGCGGTAGTGTTTTGCTTTGAAGATTTGGTGGCATTATCTCTATAAAGAGAGATGTGAAATTTACACCGACCATAAAAGTCTCAAATATTTCTTTACCAAGAAAGATTTGAATATGAGACAGAGGCGTTGGTTGGAGTTTGTTAAGGATTACAACTATGAGATACTTTACCACCCTTGGAAGGTCCATGTAGTGGCCGATGCCCGTAGTAGGAAGGGTCTCGGGCAGATAGCTAGTACGGTTAAGATTTCATGACCTCAGTTACCAGAAGACATGGTCAGATCTAGCATCGAGTTTGTTGCAGGCAAGCTTCATAACTTGACGCTGCAATCTGCTCTGTTAGAACAAATTAAAGTCGCTCAATTAACTGATCTAGAGCTAGTAAAGATCAGAGAAGAGGTATCAGCTGGTCAAGCTAGAGACTTTACAGTGTCAGACAGTGGGATGCTATTGTTCAAAACCAGGGTTTGTGGTCCTGATAGTGTAAAACTCAGAAATGAAATTCTTGAAGAGGCTCATACCACTCCATATTCCCTACATCCCGACACCACCAAGATGTATCAAGATCTTAAACCTTACTTCTGATGGAGCAGAATGTGGTAGAATTCGTATGGAGATGCGTAACCTGTCAGCAAATCAAGGTTGAACATCAGAGACCGGCAGGATTTTTATAGCCTTTAAACTACCTGAATGGAAGTGGGAAGATATCGCAATGGACTTTGTGGTTGGGTTACCTAGAACTATGGGTTTGTTTGATTCTATTTGGGTTGTGGTAGATCGATTCACGAAGTCTGCACATTTTCTACCAGTTAAAACAACCTTTTCAGTGGATCAGTAAGCGGATTTGTATGACAAAGAAATAGTAAGACTACATGGTGTATCGAAATCCATATTTTCGGATAGAGATCCGAAGTTTACCTCTAAGTTTTGGCAGAGTTTGCAATGGGCTATGGGTACTGAACTAAAATTCAGTACAGCTTTCAGTCTGAAAGAAAAATTCAGATATTGGAAGATATGTTACGAGCATGTGTTATGGATTTCGAGGGCTCTTGGAGTAAGTACCTACCGTTGATAGAGTACTCGTACAATAACAGTTATCAAAGTACTATAGGGATGGCTTCCTATGAATGGTTATATGGCCGAAAGTGTAGATCTCACATCCACTGGGATGAGACAGGGGAGAAGACATACCTAGGTCTAGGATCAGTACAGCGGACCAATGAGGCAATTGGGAAGATTAAAGCTAGAATGCTTGCCTCTCAGAGTAGGCAAAAGAGTTTTGCAGATCCGAAACGCAAAAATATTGATTTCCAAGTAGGGGATAACGTGTTTTTACGAATATCTCCAATGAAGGGGATCAGGCGTTTTAGGAAAAGAGACAAGTTATGCCCTAGATTTACGGGACCTTGCGAGATTCTCGAGAAGGTTGGACAAGTGGCATATCAAGTAGTTTTTCCTCCAGCTCTTTCAGCAGTTCACAACGTATTCCATGTCTCTATGTTGAGAAAATACATTTCAAACCATGCTCATGTACTTAGCTATGAAAACCTTGAGCTGCAGCCAGACATGTCATATGAAGAACAACCAGTACAGATCCTTGACACAAAGGATAAAGTCCTTCGGAATAGACCATAGCTTTGGTCAAAGTACTCTGGAAAAATAGCAAAATGGAGGAAGCCACGTGAGAGTTAGAATCAGACATGAGAGCTATATATCCAGAGTTATGCTGGTTGGATTTCGAGGACGAAATCCTTTTAAGGGGGGATAGTTGTAAAGACCGATTAGCTTAAATTTGGAAATTAGCAGATAATTAGCGTTTAATTATGGAATTATTTATTAATTTTAAATTATTAATTTATGGTGATTTATTTGAATTTAGAATGCATTTTATGTCATATATAGAAATTTCATAATTTTTGCATACTCAGTGCCCGACAACATTGGAATGCAGTGTTTGGCTATTAGAATCACATCCTAGTATTTTTAGTATAGCGGGGCGATATAATTAGGCTTTGGGAATGTCGGGGTTAGTCGAGATTTTAGAATTTCCCAAAATACCCCTTAGTGATTTTATAAAGGTTTTGTGTGGACAAGGGTATTTTGGTCCTTTTGCCCATATTGTAATTTGGTCCTTTTGTGTATTTTATTAAGTTATATTATTAAATTAAATTAGGTTATGTTGGCTGATATTTTAATAAAACAAGCTTTTACTCATTTATTTTACAAAAAAATAATCAAAGGAAAGAAAAATCAAATAGAAGGAAAAACTCATTTTGCTCTCAAACTCTCTCTCTCTTTTTCAAAATCCCTAGAACCAGCTAGGGTTTGATTTTATTCTTCAAATCTTGCAAGTTTCCAACAGCTCTAAGTATAATCCAAGCTAAGGTAACCTTTGAGCAACTCTCCTTTTTAGTTTCTTTGAGTTTTACGAAAGAAATTTTTTGCATGAATTGGGTTATTGGCTGTGGTGGTTGCTGAAGTTAATTGTTCTTGTTTTCAGTGGATAAAATATGTTTGGATAGGCTGAATTGAGCTTGTTTTAGTGGCTGTAAGTAGGTTTAAGCAAGTTTTGAGTTTTAGAACTCAAACTTGGAGCTTTAATGGCAAGTCTTGATTTTGAGCTTGTAGAAGTGTTTTGTTGCTTTGAATATGTTCTATGTGATCTAAATACCAGGTGTGGAAGTTATTGTGGTGTTTGGGGTTGATTTGGTTGAGATAGGAACTTTTGAAAGTTTCTCGCACTAAACCGGAATTACGGTTCAGAGGGACCTGTAGGAACCAGAATTCCGGTTGGTCCCCAAGAAACCTCACAGAACTGGAATTTCGGTAGGGAACCAGTCTACCGATTGGGGCAGTTTTGGGAAACCTAGTTTTTCCCATTTTTGAGATGTTTAGGGTATTTCCATGTTATTCATCGATAGGGAAACTTTTAGTTTCAAGTTTAAGTCCCCGAAGAGTGATTTAGCGTGTCACTTACCTATGTTGTGATTGTTGTGATCTAGGAGCCTATAATTCGTCGAGCAGTTGTTCCACTCAGGTTGGTGGACACACCTAAATTCGGAATCAAGGTAAGATTAGTATAATGTTATGCATATATTTATACATGTTTAGCGTACATGTTAGTTGCCTTCAGACTAGGCAAATCTATAGCCATCAGATTAGCATGTCACGACATCGGTGAGGTGTACATAGAGTTGCACCGAGATGCCAACAGATATATGCTAGGCCATCAGATAGTATGAGTTATCTACTACCTCATCGGTATGAATAGAGTTCTAAGTATAGGCTAGATTTGCAGTTAGTCATATTTTATCGAGAACGTTCCTGATTCAGTTAGGGTTATGGTTAGGTGTATGGGCGGATGATTATAACCCGGGATATTAGTTTGTTTTTATGGTATGCTTTTCTTACTGAGTCTGTCGACTCAAAGTGCTATTGCTACGTGTAGGTAATTGCAAGGCTAAAGTAGAGGAGTCGTGAGAGCGAGCAGGTGAAGATTGTACATGCCGGGGCGGTTATGCCTGGAGCGTATGATCCTCAGAACATCAAGGCTTTTGCTATTTAGTCGCTAGGCGACAAATATTTTGTAAATGAATAGTAAACTTTTGTAACTGTATTTTGTAAACAGGATCCCAGAATTTTATAAGTGTTATATGTTATGTTTTAATTAAATAATCAATATTTTAATTATTCACGATTTTCAGTAACCTCGTTGATTAGCAACGAGCTGCACAGTACGTTAAAAGTCACGCTAACATGCCTATCATAGTTTGGGTGTTACAGACATACTTGTCTATTGATTTTGAAACAAATCTACTTAGTGCGGCGATTCGACCAGTCAAACTTTGCACTTCCTTGGTTTTAGTTGGCGACTTCATATCCAGGACGCCTTGAATCATCTCTAGATTGGCTTCAATTCCTCGGGCATTAACGATGAAGCCCAGAAACTTTCCCGAGCTGACCCCAAAGGAACACTTTAAGGGATTTAGTTTCATATTGTACTTTCTGAGGACATTCAAGCATTCGTCCAGGTCATCTATGTGCCCCCCAACCTTCCTGGATTTGACGAGCATGTCATCCACATACACTTCCATATTTCGCCCGATCTGGTCCTTAAACATTTTATTTACCAATCTTTGGTATGTTGCTTCAAATTTTTTTAGACCGAATGACATTACTTCGTAACAATATAGACCCATATTTGTCTGGAAACTTGTATGTTCTTGGACTTGTGGATGTATTTTGATTTGATTGTACCCCGAATAAGCATCCATGAAGATTAATATTTCATGCCCTGCTGTTGCATCCACGAGCTGATCGATTCTTGGAAGTGGAAACAGTCTTTGGGGCATCCTTTGTTGAGGTCTGTGAAATCAATACACACTCGCCATTTCTTCTTCGGCTTGGGCACCAATACAGGATTTGCGACCCAAGCTGGGTAGAAAGCTGTGATTATGAAATTATTGTTGCGTAGCTTTTCTACTTCTTCCTTTGGGGCTAGTGCTCGCACTTTGTCCAATAGCCTTCGCTTTTGTTGAACTGGCCAGAAATTGGGATCAATATTCAGAACGTGCAAAATGATAGAAAGATCAATTATGACCATATCCGCATGTGACCCATCAAAAATGTCTAGGTTTGCTCTTAGAAATTTTATCAATTCTGATTTTACTTCAAGCAACAAACCCTTTTCGATATTTAGATTTCTGGCAGAGATATCTGGATCGATCTCGATCTTTTCTAACTCTTCCACAGGTCCAACATTGCTGCTTGGATCCCCAAGTCGAGGATCCACATCTTCATCCCCGCCTTGGGAAGTTCCTTACTTGGAAATGTTTTTTCCCTTGTCTATGCTCTGGCTGGAGGATGCTTCCTTATTAGCCTTGGCCACTGCAAGGTTATAACAATCCTGAGCAGTCTGCTGGTTTCGTCTTAGGCATCCTACCCCATTCTTTGTTGGAAATTTCAGGCACGAATAGAATATCGATGTGACAGCTTTTAAGTCATACAAGGCTGGTCGGCCTAGCATTACGTTAAATGCTTAAGGAACATGTAACACTAGGAATTATGCCATGATAGTCATGCTTATCGGAGCTTGTCCAACAGTGAGGGGTAGACGAATTTGTCCTATAGGTGCCACTCCTTGGCCAAAAAAACCATAGACAGGCAGGAGACATGGGGCTAGATCCTTGAGTTGGAGTCCCATCTATTCATAAGCAGTTTTGAACAAGATATTGGAAGAGGCTCCGTTATCAATCATTGTTCAGGCCACCATCTTATTAGCTATCTGGACCTCTACGACAAACGGGTCATTGTGTGGAAATCTAATTTTGACAGCATCTTCGTCGCTGAAGGTTATGGTAGGCCTTCCTGCTCGTGGAATTTTGGGCTTCCTTTCTTCTATGGCCAGGATAACTTCTTCTTGTTTGTGCTGAGCCGTTCGGGCATACCTTTCCCGAACTTTACCCAAATCTCCAGCTATGTGCGGGCCTCCAACGATGACTTGCAGATGTCCATCTACCAGTGGAGGTAGCAAGTCTTGGTTATTGTCGTTCCTCTGACTCTGATCGGTCTTGACATACTTTTGTAAGTATGGGTTATTTTTCCTTATCAGGAATTTAATTTTCCGCTTCAGGTTGTTGCATTCGTTATTGTCGTGGCCGTAGTCTCCGTGGAATCGACAAAACTTTGTCATGTCTCTCTTGCTGACATCTTTCTTCAGGGGCGCGGGCTTCTTGTACGGGGCTAGCGACTGAGTGGCCATGTAAACACTTTCTATATCTTCAGTCAAGATTTTAAATGCAGTGTACTTTGCTTGATTCCCTTGGGGAGCTTGCTCGATTTAGTTGGTGAACTTTCCCTTCTTCCCATTCCCTTGACTGTTGTTGTTGTTGTTGGAACATTTACCATTTGAGCTTGAATTATTTGGGTAATGGGGGAGTTGGGCGGATGTTCTAGTGGAAGGAGCCTTTGACTTGTCAGGCTTTTTCCTCACCTTCCACTCGTTGAATAGCTTTTTCGAGCTTGATGAAGCCTTCAGCACAGTCAAGAAAGTCACTCATTGAGTCTACCGGGCCGTTCTTCCTTATGTCTTTCCAAAGTTTACCGAGGACTTCAATGCCCCCTAGTATTGCAGACAACTTTCCATCTTCAGTTACCCGTGACACTTTGGTCGCCTCCGTCATGAATCTGCTGATGTACGCTTGGAGAGGCTCTCCTAGTCTTTGCTTGACCTCGACCAGGTCTCCCAGATGCAACGCAAGTTGGCGAGAGGAGGAGAATCGTGCATGGAATTTTGAAGAGAAGGCTTTCCATGAGTTGAACTTTCCAGGGGCCAACTTGAAATACCATTGCTGGGCGGCTTCCAAAAGGGTAGCAGGAAAGATTCTGCAACACACATCCCCTCGTATCCCCTGCAACAAATCCATTTGCATCTTGAAATACTTGAGGTGGGAAAGAGGATCTTCTCAACCTATGTAAATTTTCCATTTTGGCATTTTAAACTTGTGGAGCAACGCCAGAAGATTGATCTCGGGAGAGAAGGGAGTTCCACGTGCTCGGTCCAGCTCGAGATCATTCTTTCTATTTCCGGCCATGCCTTGGAACATATTTTTCAGTTTGTCTAGCTGGGCTAACATGCTCGACATTTTTGGTCGATTTGAATCACATCAGTATCTTTCTTAGCCGAAATTTGAGCACGGGCTCCGGGCTGTACGATCGTGGTGACAATCTGATCGTCTACTCCTCTCCTTCTGTTCAGATCACTCCTTAGGTCATGAGTGGTCCCCAACCTATCGAATACAGAAGCGCCTGGCTGTCTCAGTGATTGATTTGCTTGGTTGACAGGTGGAATGGCACCGTTAACATGGTTGGAACTATGAGGTATGACCTCTCCTGATGAATTACTAGACAAGGTCTGCCCGCCTACCGCTAGGCCCACTAGCAGAATTTGTGACTGGGGATTTGGCGGCTGACCATTTATAGTCTGGGAAGTATTCATCACTAGATCTTCGTCCGTCTCACCCAGGGGAATGACACTCGGAGGTTGCTATCTGACAGTTTGGTAGGCTTTTCGTATCAGCACAATAGCTTGCTGACTACAATTTTCAATCTCAGTATGATGAGCCCTTAACGGTTCCATCTCTTTGTCTCTCCACTCGGTAAACATACGTCTTTGTTCCTGGAACGCGAGATTTACCGCAATGCGGAGTTCTTCCTGATCATGAGGTAGGGTATTGGTATGACCGTGCCTGAGTCCAAGAGCAGCACAGAGGTTTCGGATCTTAGTATCATCTCCAATGGTCGTTTGAGTGTTGGTAGTAGCCAAAACGGCTGTGTTATGAATGCCCTGGTTGAGTGCTGAACTGTTATTCCCAGTCTCTTGCACACGAGGGGCGATTTTAAATACAGGAGTCGTCACACCATGACCCACGTTCGCCGGCTGTTCAAGATTAACAGCCGGCGGAACCCTTGCGTTTCCTGGGTTCTGCAATGCAGGATCCACCGTCTGTGGATTTGCTGGATCAACTAGGCCCCTACGAGTCTATACCACCATCGTACTTGTGGTTAGATTTTGAATGAAGAGCGATTCTTGAGTTCAACTCTCACTGAAAGCACCAAAATGTTGACCTCGCTTTTAGACAACGATAGTGAGTCTTATTTAGTAAGCGACAAGTAGTTTATAACGATTGATATATATATAGTAAAGCAATATAAAGACACTAGAATTTTATAGAGGTTCACCCCCGAGCAGTTCGGTAATAGCCTAATCCTCGTTATTTGTATTAACTTAAGAACAAGGAGAAATGTTCCTTTTCTTATAGCTCTTACAACAATATCTATGAATATGTATTCTTAGATAATATCTCTTTAAGTAAAATCTCTCGACCCTCTGCCGAGTGAGCATGCATCACTATTTATAGGGCTATGAGCTTGGAGAGGAAGTATTTCCCTTCTCGTTACAATGGATATAAGCAGAAAGATTGCATGATAAATACAGAATACACTAATCGTGGGATTTTGACACTTTGCCATATCTCTGCAATCTGATCCCCAAGTTATAGGGATTTCTTTGATGACTCACGATGCGAAAGCTGAATTCGCTAAGTGTTGGTCGCTCTACGCGGATTGCTGATCGCTTTGCTTCACGCATGCATATGAGGCGTTCGGTTCGGACTGTATTCTCTGAGCAGATACTCGAAGTCGATTCCACGTGCCACCATCATGTGATGCCACGTCAGAGTGCAAAAATTGGGATAACAATGTACTAAACAAATCTATTCAGAATGATATTAACAATTATAAGTAAGATACGGTGATGACATCAGATTTGAATGTAATGACGAATATAAAGAAGATACGATAATAACAACGGCTTGAAATCATATGATTAGTTTTTTTATAAATTTATCAATTGTAATATATATTTTTTAATTTCAATTTAATTTATTCAAACGATATATATAACTTACTTATTACTAAACAAAATACAACTGCACGCGAAGCGCAGTTTGTTTGCTAGTATTCTGTTAAAGTTATAAATATAGAAACTATCGTTAAACCAAGAATTCTGTTTCAAAGTTAAACTAATAAATTTAAAAATATTATTAAAAATATGTAAAATATTTTAAGTATTTTAAATTTAAATTTATATATAATATCTACATAATTTTTGTTTTTAAATATATATAATAATATTATAAGATTAATAAAAAATATTCTGTTAATTAATAGGATATTCTGTTAAACAAAATACAACTGCACGCGAAGCACAGTTTGTTTCCTAGTATTCTGTTAAAGTTATAAATATAGAAACTATCGTTAAATTAAGAATTCTATTTCAAAGTTAAACTAATAAATTTAAAAATATTATTAAAAATATGTATTATTGTAAAGCCCGCTTAGTTAATTTGGAAATTATCAGTTAATTGTGGTTAATGATGAAATTATTTATAGCTATTTAAATAATTTATTATACTGTTATTTATGTTATTCAGTATCTTGCATATTTTGAATTTCCGGTGTCCGGTATTTTGGAACTCGGCGTTTGGCTCAGTAGAAATCACACCTTAGTATGTTAGTAGTTTGGGGACGGGTTTTAGACATTGGGAATGTCGGGAATGGCCGGGAATTTAGAATGTCCCAAAAATACCCCTTTAGTATGATTTATGTGATTTTATGGTGGAGGGGCAAAATGGTCTTTTTGCCCCATTAGTGTTTTGTCTTATGTGATTTTTTTAAATGGATTAAATGTTTATTTTAAATAATTATTTTGGCTGAAATAAGGTGTTATATGCATTAAAACTCTTTTCTCTCAAAAATTCAACACTTAGTCAAAATTAAAGGAAACTTTCAAAACACTCAAAGCTCTCTCCCTCTATCTCTTTTCGGCCAAAGCTTGGCTGTGCAAGGGCTGGGTTTTGCTTGGTTAATTCTAGTGGTTTAGCAAGATCAAAGTGATTTTCATTGAGGTATTTCTTAGCTTTAGTTTCTTACTTTGTTTTTCTTGAAATTTATGATGAAAATGGTTGTTGCATGCTTGAATCTTTGTTGTTGTTGCTGCTGAAATATTGTTGTTGTTTCTGAGATTTAAGTATGTTGATTTGTGATTATTTAGGTTGTTAGTAATGAGTGTTAAATTGCTTTGCTCAAATTTGGAAGTTTTAGCTCAAAATATGGTTTTCAAAGAGAATTGATTGAATCTGTTGCTGGGTTGTTGTTGATGTTTTTATTTGATTTCAGAAGCTATTTTAAGCATGTTTAAGTAGAATTAAGTTGCTTGGTATGCATGTTGTTTAGATTTGCTCAAGTTTGAGTTTAGAACTCAAAGCTTGAGCTCCAATGGTGATTCTTGTTTCTGTGGTTTCTGGGTTAGTTTGTTGCCTTAGATTTGTTCCTTGGGGTATTTAGAGCAGGTCTGGAAGGTTTGGAACCATTTGGGTTTGATTTGGTTGAGTTAGGAATTTTTGAAAAATTCCTGCGAGGAACCGGAATTCCGGTTGTGCAACCGGAATTCCGGATGGGTGTCCAGTAATTCCCGAACCGGAATTCGGTTGGGTAACCGGTCTACCGGTTGGGGAATTTTCAGAAACCCTAGTTTTCCTCGTTTTTATGTTTTAGGGGGTATTGCCATGCTTTTTATCGATAGGGAAACTTTTAGTTCCTAGTTTTAGTCCCCGGGAAGTGATTTAGCGTGTCACTTATAGCGTTGTGAATTTTATGGTTTAGGAGCCGATGTCCGCCGCTCGGCTTCGGTTCCGGTCGGGTTGACGGCACACACGAAATCGAATCCGTGTAAGATTAGTATAACGGTATGCATATGTAGATTACATGTTTAGCGTGCATGTAGGAAGCCTATTAGATTACATTAGTTGTATGTTGGCTTCGAACCATCCAACCCCGTCACGTCGGTACGAGTGGAGTTTGACCCGACGGCGGAGTATGGACCGGTTTGACCGATCAGTGACACTTGGTTGGTGGTTCCGTGCTATTGACGTATCCCGTCGGTACGGGCTGGAGTATGACCAACGGCGGAGTATGACCGGTTCGACCGATCGGGAGGATATAGTAACACGTCGGTACAGTGGAGTATGACCAGCGGCGGAGTTTGGCCGGTTCGACCGATCGTGTTGTTACGTGTCAATAGTACCGTCCCTATGAACGTTCGAACTCGGTACCATGTTGGACATGGCGGTAGTGGCTCGGTACCATGTTGGACATGGCGTATGCGGGACTCAGTATCGTGTTGGACACGGCAGTTAGAATTATGTATGATATTATTATGCTTTTCTTACTGAGTCTGTCGACTCACAGTTTACGTTCATGTGTAGGTAAAGGCAAGGCTATAGCTGATGGACCGTGAGCGAGCTTATGAGATTGTACATGTCGGGGCGGTTAGGCCTGGAGCGTACGATCCTCGGGACAGCAAGGCTGAATTTTTTTTAACTAGTCGTTAGACGACTTTTATTTTTATGTAATGGTTAAACAGTTAAATCTTTTTGTAAATGATTTTATAATCGGGATCCCGAGTCTTTTGTAATATGGTTTATAAGTTTAATTGAAAAGCAAAATTTTAATTAATCACGTTTTTCCATAAACCTCGTTGATTAGCAACGAGCTGCACAGTACGTTTAAAAATCACGTAATTCGCCTAAGTTAGTTAGGGCGTTAGAATTTGGTATCAGAGCCGCCAGGTTGTCTTCCGAAGATCGTCACGACATGTACAATCATCATCAGCAGTTAGCTCGGTTCACGGTTCAGTAAGCCTTTATTGCTTTAGTAGTTTATTTTATTCAGTTATGAAAAAGAAAAGCCTGTTAGGAAGCATGTTAGTAGCCTGATAGTAGAATAGGCGCATGTTTCGTTTTTAATTTCCAAATTAAGCGGCATTAGTAAGCTCTCCTTGAATACGACCTGATATGCCAACTCTTGGTTTCGCAGGCGGTTCTAACTAGATGGACGCCAGGCGGACTACCAGGAGTCAGGGCAACTCCGTAGGGTCGAATCAAGGTCAGGGAGCTCAGTTTCCCCCACCTGCTAGGGGCCGAGGTAGAGGTCCCCGAGGCAGGGCTCGTGGCCGGGGTGATGAGAACCCGCCACAGGCTGCCCAGGCTCCCCCAGCCGATCGGGGAGCCCCGAATCGGGAGTTACGGTTTGCGGAGATGCAAGCCCGGATCGAAGAACAAGACCTCGAGATTCGAGAGGTTGAGACGACGGGGTGCTCTGCCGGTTCTGTGCCCATAGTTCCAGTGGCACCCGCCCCTGCTGCCCAGGCCGAGATAGTGGTGGCGGCCCATAGATTGGAACCATTGTATGAGCGGTTCCGGAAGCAAGCACCTCTTGTTTTCCTGGGAGGTCCGAACGTGATGAAAGCCGAGCAATGGCTCACGGTGATCACCAAGATTTTAAACTTCATGGGTGTCACCGGTAACGACAGAGTGGTGTGCGCCACGTTTCAGTTCCAGGAGGACGCCCTGGTATGGTGGGACATGGTGTCTCAGATCCATGACGTCACCACCATGACCTGGGAAAGGTTTCAGGAACTCTTTAATGCGAAATACTACAATGAGGCGGTCAGAAGCGCCAAGAGGAAAGAGTTCGTTCACCTGACCCAGCGGGAGAACATGAGCGTCACTGAGTATACTACTCAGTTTGATCGGTTGGCGAGGTTAGCCTCGGGAATTGTGCCGACCGACTTCAGCAAGAAGGAGAAGTATCTGGACGGGTTGAATCCCAAGATCAGGCATGATCTGATGATTACCACCGACGACAGCACCACCTATGCTCAGATGGTGGAGAAGGCACTGCGAGCTGAGGGCGCAGTGGGGTGTATGTCGGGAATCGGCCCGGTACTCGGTGAGTGGCGGAGCTCCTACCCCTCCTGCATCAGGCTATAGTAGGGGGAGTAGTGGTTCGGCCATTGATCAGAGGAAGAGAGCACCCACTGCTTCCGGTGGCTCGAGTCAGAACAAGAGGTTCCGGGGGAACCAGAACAGAGGGAGTCGTCCTGGTGGTACTAAGACCCGATTCTCCTATCCCGAGTGCCCTAGCTGCAAGAGGCACCATCGGGGCGAGTGCAAAGGTCAGGGATGCTTCCATTGTGGCATGCCCGGACACTTCAAGAGGGAATGTCCCCAGCTCCGACCAGAGGCACCGAGAGCTCCCGGCGATACCCACTCCGGCCGGGGTATTCGCTATCACGCAGGCTGATGCAGATGCCAGCCCCATCAGTAGTCACAGTCAGCTTTCTATTAACAACTCACTATATTCAGTGCTGTTTGATTCTGGGGCTACACATTCTTATGTGGCGGCCAGAGTCTTTAGTAAATTGGGTAGACCCTATGATAGATATGAATCAGGGTTTGGAACCCTGTTACCTGGCGGAGAATTGGTTATCTCCAATAGGTGGATTAGGTCTATGCCGATCAGGATAGATGGTACAGAGTTAAGCGCTGATCTGATAGAGATGAGCTTAGTCGAATTTGATATTATTTTAGGAATGGATTTCCTATCTAAATATTCGGCGAGCATTGACTGTAAAAGGAAGATGGTGGTCTTCCAACCGGAAAGTGAAGAACCGTTTGTATTTGTTGGTTCAGTTCAGGGATCTCGGATCCCGGTGATCTCGGCTATGTCAGCGAGAGAATTGTTGTACGGCGGGTGCTTAGGGTTTCTGGCCGTGGTGGTGGACACCACTCGGCCAGACACCATTCGGCCAGAGGACATCAGAGTGGTTCGGGAATTTTTGGACGTTTTTCCCGAAGAACTTCCAGGGTTACCACCTCAGCGGGAGATTGATTTCGTGATTGACTTGGCACCAAGGGTGGAACCGGTTTCCAAAGCCCCGTATAGGATGGCTCCAGCTGAACTTAAGGAATTAAAGATTCAGCTCCAAGGGTTGCTTGACATAGGGTTCATTCAGCCCAGTGTGTCACCCTGGGGAGCCCCGGTTTTGTTCGTCAAGAAGAAGGATGGATCTATGAGGATGTGCATCGACTATAGGGAATTGAACAAGCTGACGGTGAAGAATAAATATACATTACCTAGGATCGATGACTTGTTCGATCAGCTTCAGGGGAAGACGGTCTTTTCTAAGATTGATCTCCGTTCGGGTTATCATCAGTTGAGAATCCGAGAGGAGGACATTCCAAAGACGGCTTTCCGCACTAGGTATGGACATTACGAGTTTCTGGTTATGTCATTCGGACTAACCAATGCTCCTGCAGCATTCATGGACCTGATGAATAGAGTATTCAAGGATTTCCTCGATATCTGTGTGATTGTGTTTATCGACGACATCCTCGTGTACTCTCAATCAGAAGAGGAGCATGAGTTACATCTTCAGATGGTACTGCAACGAATTCGAGAACATAAGCTTTACGCCAAGTTCAAGAAATGTGAGTTCTGGTTGTCTCAGGTGTCCTTCCTAGGGCACATTGTGAGTAAAGATGGGATCAAGGTGGATCCCGGGAAGATTGAATCCGTCAGGGATTGGCCGAGACCGAAGACAGTGACAGAGATCAGAAGCTTTTTGGGATTAGCTGGGTACTACCGTAGGTTCGTGGAGGGGTTCTCCAAAATCTCAATGCCCCTAACCGAGTTTACAAAGAAGAATCAGCGGTTTATTTGGTCAGATAAGTGCGAAGCTAGCTTTGAGGAGCTGAAGCAGAGGTTGATTACTGCTCCGGTGCTAGCTTTGCCTTCGGACAAGGAAAAGTTCGTAGTCTATTGTGACGCATCCAAACAGGGTTTGGGATGTGTATTGATGCAAGCCGATCGGGTCATCGCTTATGCCTCCCGTCAGTTAAAGGATTATGAACAGTGATACCCGACTCATGATCTAGAATTGGCCGCAGTGGTTTTTGCACTGAAGATTTGGCGGCATTACCTTTATGGGGAGAAGTGTGAGATCTATACCGACCATAAAAGTCTCAAGTATTTCTTTACTCAGAAAGATTTGAACATGAGACAAAGGCGTTGGTTGGAATTAGTGAAGGATTATGATTGTGAGATCCTCTATCATCCCGGAAAAGCCAATGTAGTGGCTGATGCCCTGAGCAGAAAGGGTCCCGGGCAAGTAGCTAGTATGATTCAGATCTCACCTCAGCTAGCAGAGGATATGGTTAGATCCAGCATTGAGTTTGTGGTAGGTCAGCATCACAACTTGACGCTGCAATCTGATCTGTTGGAAAGAATAAAAGTCGCTCAGATGACAGATCCGGAGTTAGTGAAAATCCGAGATGAGGTGTTGGCTGGTCAAGCTAAGGACTTTTCAGCGTCAGATAGTGGGATGCTTTTGTATAAAGCCAGAGTTTGTGTTCCGAACAGTGTGGAACTTAGAAATGAGATCTTTGAGGAGGCTCATTCTACCCCGTATTCTCTGCATCCCGGCACCACCAAGATGTACCAAGATTTGAAACTGTACTTCTGGTGGAACGGTATGAAGAAGAATTTGGTAGAATTCGTATCGAGATGCCTCACATGTCAGCAGATTAAGGCTGAACATCAGAGACCAGCAGGGTTGTTGCAGCCTCTAACCCTACCAGAATGGAAATGGGAAGATATTACGATGGATTTTGTGGTCGGATTACCTAGGACCACGGGTTTATTTGATTCCATCTGGGTAGTGGTGGATCGATTTACGAAATCTGCTCATTTTCTGCCGGTTAGAACAACATTTTCAGTGGATCAGTTGGCAGAACTGTACGTCAGAGAGATAGTGAGACTTCACGGGGTACCGAAGTCTATAGTTTCGGACAGGGATCCGAAATTCACCTCCAAATTTTGGCAAAGTTTGCAACGGGCAATGGGTACAAAGCTAAAATTCAGTACAGCATTCCATCCTCAGACAGATGGTCAGTCCGAAAGGACAATTCAGATATTAGAGGACATGTTGAGAGCCTGTGTTATGGACATTGAAGGCTCATGGAGTAAGTATCTACCGTTGATAGAATTCTCTTACAACAACAGTTATCAGAGTACGATAGGGATGGCTCCCTATGAACTGTTGTACGGTAGGAAATGTAGATCCCCTATCCACTGGGATGAGACAGGGGAAAGGAAATACCTAGGTCCAGAGTCAGTGCAGCGGACCAATGAGGCGATAGAAAAGATAAAAGCTAGAATGCTTGCCTCACAGAGCAGACTAAAGAGTTACGCAGATCCGAAACGCAGAGATGTTGAGTTCCAAGTAGGGGAACATGTGTTTTTACGGGTATCTCCGATGAAGGGGTTTAAACGTTTTGGGAAAAGAGGCAAGTTATGCCCTAGATTTACAGGACCTTTCGAGATTCTTGAGAAAATAGGTCAAGTGGCATATCGGTTAGCATTGCCTCCAGCCTTATCAGCAGTTCACAACGTATTCCATGTCTCGATGTTGAGAAAATACGTTTCAGACCCCTCTCATATACTCAGTTATGAGAGTCTTCAGCTTCAGCCAGACATGACCTATGAGGAACAACCAGTGCAGATCCTGGATAGAAAGGATAAAGTCCTTCGGAATAAGACCATAGCATTGGTCAAGGTTCTCTGGAGAAACAGTAAGGTGGAAGAAGCCACCTGGGAGCTAGAGACAGATATGAGAGCTCAATATCCAGAGTTATTCAGGTTAGATTTCGGGGACGAAATCCTTTTAAGGGGGGGATAGTTGTAAAGCCCGCTTAGTTAATTTGGAAATTATCAGTTAATTGTGGTTAATGATGAAATTATTTATAGCTATTTAAATAATTTATTATACTGTTATTTATGTTATTCAGTATCTTGCATATTTTGCATTTCCGGTGTCCGGTATTTTGGAACTCGGCGTTTGGCTCAGTAGAAATCACAACTTTGTATGTTAGTAGTTTGGGGACGGGTTTTAGACATTGGGAATGTCGGGAATGGCCGGGAATTTAGAATGTCCCAAAAATACTCCTTTAGTATGATTTATGTGATTTTATGGTGGAGGGGCAAAATGGTCTTTTGGCCCCATTAGTGTTTTGTCTTATGTGATTTTTTTAAATGGATTAAATGTTTATTTTAAATAATTATTTTGGCTGAAATAAGGTGTTATATGCATTAAAACTCTTTTCTCTCAAAAATTCAACACTTAGTCAAAATTAAAGGAAACTTTCAAAACACTCAAAGCTCTCTCCCTCTCTCTCTCTTTTCGGCCAAAGCTTGGCTGTGCAAGGGCTGGGTTTTGCTTGGTTAATTCTAGTGGTTTAGCAAGATCAAAGTGATTTTCATTGAGGTATTTCTTGGCTTTAGTTTCTTACTTTGTTTTTCTTTAAATTTATGATGAAAATGGTTGTTGCATGCTTGAATCTTTGTTGTTATTGCTGCTGAAATATTGTTGTTGTTTATGAGATTTAAGTATGTTGATTTGTGATTATTTAGGTTGTTAGTAATGAGTGTTAAATTTCTTTGCTCAAATTTGGAAGTTTTAGCTCAAAATATGGTTTTCAAAGAGAATTGATTGAATCTGTTGCTGGGTTGTTGTTGATGTTTTTATTTGATTTCAGAAGCTATTTTAAGCATGTTTAAGTAGAATTAAGTTGCTTGGTATGCATGTTGTTTAGATTTGCTCAAGTTTGAGTTTAGAACTCAAAGCTTGAGCTCCAATGGTGATTCTTGTTTCTGTGGTTTCTGGGTTAGTTTGTTGCCTTAGATTTGTTCCTTGTGGTATTTAGAGCGGGTCTGGAAGGTTTGGAACCATTTGGGTTTGATTTGGTTGAGTTAGGAATTTTTGAAAAATTCCTGCGAGGAACCGGAATTCCGGTTGTGCAACCGGAATTCCGGATGGGTGTCCAGTAATTCCCAAAACCGGAATTCCGGTTGGGTAACCGGTCTACCAGTTGGGGAATTTTCAGAAACCCTAGTTTTCCTCGTTTTTATGTTTTAGGGGGTATTGCCATGCTTTTTATCGATAGGAAAACTTTTAGTTCCTAGTTTTAGTCCCCGGGAAGTGATTTAGCGTGTCACTTATAGCGTTGTGATTTTTATGGTTTAGGAGCCGATGTCCGCCGCTCGGCTTCGGTTCCGGTCGGGTTGACCGCACACACGAAATCGGAATCCGGAGTAAGATTAGTATAACAGTATGCATATGTAGATTACATGTTTAGCGTGCATGTAGGAAGCCTATTAGATTACATTAGTTGTATGTTGGCTTCGAACCATCCAACCCTGTCACGTCGGTACGACATTTGGATTATGACCACGGCGGAGTATGACCGGTTTGACCGATCAGCTGACACTTGGTTGGTGGTTCCGTGCTATTGACGTATCCCGTCGGTACAGGCTGGAGTATGACCAGCAGTCGGAGTATGACCGGTTCGACCGATCAGGAGGATATAGTAACACGTCGGTACAGGCTGGAGTATGACCAGCAGCCGGAGTATGACCGGTTCGACCGATCAGGTTGTTACGTGTCAATAGTACCGTCCCTATGAACGTTTTGAACTCAGTACCATGTTGGACATGGCAGTAGTGGCTCAGTACCATGTTGGACATGGCAGTAGCGGGACTCAGTATCGTGTTGGACACGGCAGTTAGAATTATGTATGATATTATTATGCTTTTCTTACTGAGTCTGTCGACTCACAGTTTACGTTCATGTGTAGGTAAAGGCAAGGCTATAGCTGATGGACCGTGAGCGAGCTTATGAGATTGTACATGTCGGGGCGGTTAGGCCTGGAGCGTACGATCCTCGGGACAGCAAGGCTGAATTTTTTGTAACTGGTCGTTAGACGACTTTTATTTTTATGTAATGGTTAAACAGTTAAATTTTTTTGTAAATGATTTTATAATCGGGATCCCGAGTCTTTTGTAATATGGTTTATAAGTTTAATTAAAAAGCAAAATTTTAATTAATCACGTTTTTCCATAAACCTCGTTGATTAACAACGAGCTGCACAGTGCGTTTAAAAATCACGTAATTCGCCTAAGTTAGTTAGGGCTTTAGAATTATATTTTAAGTATTTTAAATTTAAATTTATATAAAATGTCTACATGATTTTTATTTTTAAATATATATAATAATATTATAAGATTAATAAAAAATAGAAATTTTTACATCAAAAATCCAATTTACTCAATTTATTACAAAAAAACCCCTACACGCTTACATCATCATTTTTACCTTTCCTCTTTCTTTTATTACAATTATACCACTTACACATCAATTCCATCCATGCAGCCACGTCATTGATTGATGACTTATATCAATCACACCTTACATCATTCACTTATCTTTTTCTCCTCTTTCTTTTTTTTTTTTTATTATTTTCAATTTCTTTTCAGTTTTTTTTTTAAATAAAACCTCCACAGCTGAACTCTTCTCCTCCCCCTTTCCCAAAGAAAAGTTCTAAAATGGGATTGAAATCTGTAGCTAATAGGAATAAGACGATGACTCCTATTTTGCTTCTCAACTGTCGAAACGTGAGCGAGCTTCTCCTAAAAAAAATCAAAAGGTTGCTGCCCAGGAAAAAATTTATCAAGATAATGCTCAAAAAATGATTAAGATGGAGCTGGTCTTCGATCTCAGGTTTGTTTTCGGTTTCTTTTTCGTTTCCCCCCTTTTTGAAATTTTTTTCGTATTTGACATTAGTGTGTTTTGTGTTTATCGATTTTACTATTTTAGGTTTTTCATTTTAACATTTCTTTTAGTTTTGTTTGGTTTTTTAGGGCTTCTATTTTTTTAGTTTAATTTATTTGTTCTTTTTATGAGTTTTTCATTTGTGTTTGTTTAATCTTAATTTCTGTTTTATTTTGTTGTTTTTTTTTCTGTTTTTGTTTTTCGAGATGTTTTATTGTTTTTCATTTCAGTTTCTTCATTTGATTATTTCTCATTTTGTAATAGTTTTTTCATAGTTTTTTAATAGTGTAAACACCTTCTGTATGTATTTTTCTTAATATGTTTTTTGTCTAGTTGTTTCCTGTCCATTTTTATATCATCAATGGGTAACAATGAGATTTATCATGGATGTTGATGTTCAAAGAGTTTTTCCTGTATTTTCGTTTGTATACAGTTGTTTTGTAGTTTTATTATAGTTTTGCTACTTGCATATGTTATTTCATTATAAAACTAATATGCGACTATTTGCACAAACCTTACTATGTATAACTACTATTTCTGAGTTCCTATCAAATTAAATTCCTGCATAATATATAAACTATCATAAAACGATAATGCAACTATAAAGCAACCAAAATAAAAAATAAACAGACTTATACGTAACTGGTTGTACCTTAATTCGAATTTGCTCTTCTTATTGTGTTTTAAAAAAAATATATTCGATATTGGAAACCAGTAATCCATCAAAATACAACTGTATATAACGTAGATCTATTATTCATGAGATTTTTTTTTAAAAAAAAATTCACAGCATATTGTTTTGGATTCAGTGCATGGGAGCTCCAGATCTGTTTGTTACAGCTCTACATTTCATGAATTTGGATTTCGATATTAGGGGGAGTTGTTTTGATCGAATAAAACAGAAAACAAATGTGTAATTTCAGTTTCTTCACAGTTTTTCTGATTTTTTTTTCGTCATTTTCTATTTAGATCATTGCAAGTCTTCTTTTCCAGTTGATTTCGCCAGAATTAATGGTTGTATTTTTCTCGTTTTGGTTTCATTTTGGTTGTTTTGCGGTTTTGAAACGATCGCGGTATTTTCATCTTCAACGTTCGCTCTGTACAGCTGAAGGCTTAGTGCATGTGGTATTTTTGTAAATATTTGTATGTGGACTGTATAAATGTTTAATGGGTCGGCCCATAGTATTTTTGTAATTTTTTTTTCCTTTTTTGTATTTTTCTGTTTTTTTCCCTAAAAAATATTATGTTAATCAATAGGATATTCTGTTAAAATTAACGTAGAAACTATCTTTAAACTAAGAATTCTGTTATATATAATATATACTCCATAAAAGCAATTTGGTCAATAAATAAATCTTATCCTCTTAGTAATTAATATTATTTTTATTTAGAGGGAAAAATAAAATAAAAGTATACTCCATCTTACACACCCTATTCGTTCTATATAATACGTGACAAAATTGCCTAACAAACCATACATCTCTTAATCGAGTAAGATATACCCAACTACATTAAATTCAAGCTTTTCATGATCTCTCGCTTTTCTTTTCATTATTTCATATTAAAAAAAATGAGGAAGAAAGTAAAATAACTAAAAGTTTTTCATAAGTTTTTTTAAAAAAATTCTTTTCCTGGACTAGGCCCTGTCGAGTAGTGACTACACTTTGACGACATACGTATGTGACTAAAAGTTCTTCACTTTGTATTGTAATAAAGTCGTACGTTTTTAATTTCTTTCTTTCTTTTTCTTTTGTGTGTAGCAAACAATCATCATTATTCCATATATATATAAAAAGAAAAAAACAATCATCATTATTAATTATATTTGTTAATAATAATTATTTGTTATTTATTTTTTATTTTGTTGGGAAGAAATTAATAATGAATCATTAATAAGAAAGCATATATTAGTACGTACATATCAAATAAATCATTTAAAAATTCTAAACATTATATTATATTACATGCATTTTAATTGTATAAATTAATTAAGTCAAAAATTTTATGGAAGAAATAATAAAACTCAAAATACATCATACACTACTATAAAAAAACACTTTTAGAAACGGTTTTTAAGGCCTTTCAGCGTCGGTTTCGGCGAAATTCGCTAATGACGTTGATCAGGGCGATGTTGTAGGGTTGAATACAACCGACGCCATTGGATACCCTCTAGCGTCGGTTATTAGCTAGGAACACGCCATAGGGGTATATATGGCGTCGGTTCCTAGCTAATAACCGACGCTATATATACCCATAGGAACCGACGCCATATATACCTAAATTTTAATTTTTTTAATTTAATTTAATTTATTTAAATTATATATTTATTAATTTATATATTATTTTATTTAATTTAAATTTAAATTAGATATTTATTTTTAAAAAAGGTAAATTAAATATTATTTAAATTAATTTTAGGATTGGCCAAAATACCGAATTTCACTTCATAGAAGTAATTAAATAAATTACAATTAAAGATTTCACAAATATTGTAAAATTAGTCCAAGTATTAACAAGTTAATACAGTAGAACCTCTATCCAAGAATACACTTGGGACTAAGAAAATTATATTCTAATTGAGAGGTTATAATTATATAGAGGTACACTAAGAAAAAAAATTAAAACACCAATAAATATCAATGTAATAATAATAATATTAAACAATCCTTAATACTATATAATAATAGAATTATTTTTGAGTAAATATAATATTTATACATGTATTACAATTTAGAATAAAATTATTAATTCTACGTAAATAATTTTAAAAAATATATGTATATTTTTTATTAATATGTAATTATTCTTATATAGAGGTATACTTTGTTAATATGGGACTTAAAAAATGTATAACTAATTACAATTTAGCGGTTATTCTTATTTATAATTGGCCCAAATTGGGACTTGATTTTTTTATAACAAATTAGAGGTTATTCTTGAATAGAGTATTCTTAGATAGAGGTTCTACTGTAAATCTAACCACAAGTTAACTTAAAAAAATAAGCTAGGGAAGAAAAATTATTTGGCCTTTCAGCATCAATCTTCCAAGTCTTCGTGAATCACCGCCATCAGCCGTTCTATCCACTGTCGCTCTACTAGTAATAATCGGTTTTTAGATTGTATTGTTGCTTGTCTCCAAACTGAAAAAAAAAAAGTAAAAATTTATATTAGTTTATATATATATTATTTGTTACTATAATAAATACTATAATCAATAGTTAAAACTTACTGCTTTTTGATCTTGTATATAACTGTTGGGGTTTGCACGTGCGACCATGTTAGTCATGTATTTCAAAACATAAAAACCACATTCTTGATTTTTATGTTGTCTTGGACAATTTGCTTTTGAAATTCCTGGCCACGGTCCAAGATACGCATTTGATGTCCCTATATATTGGTATGCTCTATTTGAAAAATTATATTAATATTTCAATTCATTAGTTAATTAAATAATTTGTTGCATAAATAGTCATTAAATTATTACCTTTTCAATATTGCAGTAATTTATTCAGGAACTTGGTGGACACGTATGGGGTCTAAATGGATAACTTTTCTTGGCGCAACAACCTCTAGCATCCAATGCGCACTAAAAAATTATATTGAGTTATAGGTAAGATAGTATAAAAATAATTCCAAATTATAATATAAATAAACAATAAGCACTAAAAAATTAAATAGTCTTTACCCGATTCCATGGAGTAAAGAACATTTAGTGCTTGTTATTCATCAATGATAACCAAGTAGCCAATTGTCTTGCCGCGTTGTCAAAAGACTGACTCTTCTCTTCATCGTTGATACCATTTATTGCGAGAAGCTCTGGGTCGTAAAACGTGAAGATTTTTCTCAAATCGTTTATGCGCTCCTAGATGTGCCTACATAAAATTGATAAGTATTAGTGTCTTATAATAATTTCACTAGAATTTGAGATATAAGGTTAATTAGATTAAAGAAGAGTATACATCATTCCAAACAACATTCCCTGGTTGCCGATGATGTCACACAATGCAACCGACTGCAAATCCTCTCTAAATAACGTGATCTGGATACGCGGTGTTATGAATCCCTTAGGTACAGAAATTGTGATTATATCACATTTATCTTTGAGTTTCGGAAATTCAAGAACCATCCATTTTAGCGATTCAGGGATCAACTCCATGACCTTTCGCAAGAATATAATTCATCTTCTTCATCATGACCGCCTTGTGGAGAAAGCATGGGAGCTTTCCCCTTCGACACATCACGTCTTGAAGGCGGTTGAGCGAGTGGAGCCTACACAAAATGCACCATAATATCTCACATTTAATCCAAAGTCTACCGAAATTTTAGCAGCATAACGGCTGTAATTGAATGCCCCCAAAAATTTTAAACATGCATGTATAATGACAAATAACACTGACATAATAGTAGTTTATTTATCCATCCCACCGCAGCACATATATTTGCAGAACCTACTTCACTATGGTTAAATATTGAAGATATTCAAACTTCACTAATCATTAATAATTAATTAAGAAAAGTTACCTCGAGTGTTACAATTAGGTGTTTAGGCCAAGGAACGAACATGTTTGGTACTTCTCTAACATATCTGCACCCTTCAATTGAGATTGGGATTTCAGCATCCTCTTACAGCATTTCAAAAATTAGAACCTGGGCATGTGAATCATCGTATGGCGTGCAATGAACAGTGATTTTACCCTCATGCTCATACATATATGCTCGGGCCACAATGTTATCGATATTGTCAGAGCAGAGATATACTTGCTTATTAAAGGCCCTCTAGTCATCGAAATTGTATAGGAGAGGTGGCTCGTTGACAAAAAGAAACTCCTCAGCATAGATTTGTGGTGGACCCTCATCCTCACGAGCGTATTGTTGTTGAACATATGCCTGATCAGCCACCTCTCCTTCTTCTTCTTGTTCGGCAATGTTTTTCTTCTGTTTAAGGGATTGAATTTGGCTTTTAATTTATCAATCTCCTTCTGTTGCCGAGCCACAAAATCAGACACTTTCCTTTTCTTCCTGTCGAACAATTTAGATACCCTGGTCAGGAACCTGCAAATCATAGAAAAAAAATTAGCTATGATTTTTTTTGTATCACTAAAGAAACAACATTTCAATACTAGCATACCCAGCAGCCCTGACATGTCTAGGATGCTCTGGTGTCCCGAGCGCCTGCGTCAGGATATCGTTTTGGCCTTGGACTTGAATTTGTCCCTGAGTAAGCTGCTCTTATAATTAAGCCTAATGCACGCATATATTCAAGCAATTAGTATATGAATTGTATATACTAACTCATTAGTAGTACTCAATTAAGGATTAACATAAACTTACTATCTTCTTGACAATTTTCTTGACGTAATCAGTGACAAGTTTTGTTCTCCTTGTCCGAGACTTGATCCAAACACAGTGGCGTGGGGGATCTTCAACGTCGAGGTCCTTTTTCTACATTATTTTATAAGAATTAAATGAGTACAAATTACATTTTAAAGCACATTATTACAATTCATTGATTACTTACCACATTTTCCCGTACGTTCACCATTCCACTCCGACCACTTCGATGTCTGGATTGGATTTTTGCCAAACGTTCCCTTCGCACCTTACTCAATTCCTACAATGCTAAAAAAATAGATTGGATACATGTACTTGTATTTAAGAGTTTATCTTAGTACAAATATAATTAGCGTACCTGAAATTCAGGAGTTAGTTGACTTTCAATAAATTTTAGCCAATCATTAAGGTCGATTTCCAGATACTTTTAGGGACTTGTGTTAGTTGTTGCACATCCTTCTTCAATTGCGAGCATTATAATGTCTTTCGTCATTCTATTCTTGAAGTCTTTCATTAACTTCCCAACAAGGATCAGACAACCCATCTAGTTTGAAGGAAAACAAACATGATTAGAGTTAACATCTGAATTAATCAAAAAAAAATCATAATTCTCACAAATAACTACTACTTACCTTTAAATCTGTCCAAACTTTATTTTTCAGTGTAGGGTTGACTTCATTCAAATTTTTATAGGACAACTCTATCGTTTGACGGTATCTAACTCTTGAAGTCGATACTAGCTTGAGTAGCTTTTACCACAATACTATCCTTTGTCATTCACCTCGAGTGCCACTCTTTTGCCTTGATCCATCAGCTTGGATATTTCATTCATCTGAGTAGCTCCTCGTGTCGGCATCGGCCTAGGACACTCTGCTTCTGGGTCTGAATCTGATCTTGAACTCGAGTTGGCCATACGTACACCATTAACAAATAAAATTTATAGTTACTAATTATTTCTTACAACTAGCGAGTAATTTAACTAGTTATTTATGTTATGTACTTTTCCTTTAACATTTATATTTTTTTAGTCAAATTTATTCTAATTCTACTGAAATTTCGGTAGCATAATGACTGTAATTGGACGTTCTCAAAAATTTTAAAAGTGCCTAAAGTAATAAACAAAACAAATATAACAATACAAAATTTCTCCACCCATCCGACTGCAATACATGTATTCGCAAAACCTACTTCACTACAAGTGAATATTTAAGATATTCAAACTTCACTAAGCATGCATTGATAATTAATTATAATGACAAAAATTAGTGAATAGATATACCTATTGCACGTTAAAATCCGATCAACAACGAAATATGTCAGACCTCAAATATTAGCTCACAACCTATAATATAATGCAATATACAAAAAAAATAAAATTTTAATTAATAAATTACTTACTAGATATTAAAAAATGAAACAAGTTACTAGTTACTAAATTCTATAATTAATTTTTTTTAAAAAAATAACATATACATATATATATAATCAATAAAGTGTGCACCTATGCCGTCGGTTCCTAGCAAAGAACCGACGGCATAGGGTTTACTAAAAATCCTCAAAATTTTACAATTTCTAATCGAATGTATAGGGTTTATTAATATCTATACCTATAGTTTTTACCAAAAAACCGCTTTTAAATGTTAATTTCGAATCATGCGGGTATTTTCACACTCTTTAGCTTCCCTTTTTATAAAAGGAGTTGAAAAAAGGGAAGCTAAAGGCCCATATTGTAGTAGTGTCGTTACCCAATAATGTATACATATATATGTATTTCGGTATTTATATAGTATATATATTATGTATATAGAATGTATATATAATATATAGTGTATATATAGTATATATACTATAAATTATCTAATAATTATTAATTATAAATAATGAAGTTTGTTTTGGAATATTTATTTTGATTTGAATTTCAAATAAATATCATAGTTATTTATTTAAATTTCAAATTCAAAATAATAAGTCTCCTAATAATTTTATAATAAATAAAAAAAATAGTTTTATTATTTTTAATAATTAAGTTAAAATAATAATATTTTGTGGGATATTTATTTTTTAAAAACTATTTTTGAATTAAATAATATAATTGATTTTAGGTTTGAAATTCCAACTCAAACGTGTAACCAAATTAAGATGAAAGTTATCTTAACCATAAATAAATAATAATTGTTATTATTTTAAGATAAAATTAGAAGGATAAGAGTATTATCTTAAATAAAGGGTTTATTTAAGAATAAACTAATTAAAAGGGTTTAAGATATATTTTAAATAAAAGGTTTATTTAAAATTTATTAATTAAAATTATTTTAATTAACTTTAAGGCTTACGAAGATCTTACAAAATTACAAAATGCCCTTGCAGCGATGGAGATTAGTTCTGTAATTTATTTTCTAATTTCAAAGGTTGTAATATTAGAAGAGAAGAGTTGTTCGAAAGCCAGTTCTTCGATCTACAATTCAGAAGTCTAATGAAGAGAAGCAAGGCGGATTGGGTGAAATTAAGGATACAAGATCAGTTGGAGGATTGAACCCGATTGCAGAAGTGGCTAATTCACCAGAAATGGATCAAATGGAGAAAGAGATTATCTAAAATCAAGTTTGAAAGTGGATCGTACACCTCTGAAAGGTTTTGATTGGGCCAAAGAAGTATATATTAAGTTAGGTAAGGAGTAGGAATTGTTTCACGAATCGAAAAAGAATCATTGGAACTCTTTTTTGAAGGGGAACTCGTTTTTAAGGGACTCGATGCTAAATACACTAAACCGTTGATGAAAAATGGAGTCAAGATAGCTCGTATTGATCCAGATGAGGTTGTTAAACAAGCGAAAAATTGGAGGTTGGCTATAATTTGTATGGTCCTTGGAGCAATTCATCCAATGGCAGTATTCGAGGGATTCATCAAACACATCTGTGGACATTTAGGTATTGTTCAAGTGGTTAGAATTACGATGGGCTTAGTTCTGCTCAAGTTCAGTGATGAAGCTGTTGGAATTTATTTTACCAGGATCTTAGATCTACTCACAAGTATGTTTATTAACACCCTAAATATGAACTTTCTAAAACGATAAATTAAACACATATAAAGTTTAAGAAACCTTACATTGGGTGCAGCGGAACATAATGACTCCTTCCGTTCAGATATCTAGCCCTTGATTCCTTTCTGTAGCAGAGCATTATCAAGATCTGAACCTGGATCTCTTTCTCTGAATCTTTGATGCTGAAACTCCTTTTGCTGAATGTCTTTCTTCACGATCTTCCTCACTATGATTGAGGTATCACTTGCTGTGTGTGGGCACTACTCATACACTAAGGATTTCGAAATTCAACAGGAAGAGAGAGAGAGTGGGTTCAGCCAAAGATAGGGAGAGAGAAGGCTCAGGTTTTTCTCTGAAGGAAAAATAGAAAATTTAAGTGTAATTTTCCTGAAGCCTTCACTATCTATTTATAGCATTCCACTAGGGTTATGTTTGAATTATTTGGCATTAAAATAATGAAAATATCAGTTTAAATTTCCTACAAAAGTGGCAGGCCCTATATTAGTGGATTTGGGCCTCACTTTTTGCAATTTTGCAGTTTTATCTTTTCTGCATCTGATTTTCTCAAAAATGCCAATTTTCTAATTCAACCATTTAAATGCCAATTCTAACTATTTAATAACTATAAATAATTATTAAATAATATTGTCATTTATCATATTTATTAATTGAACCATACAAAGTATCATAATTAACAAATATGCCCCTAAAACTCTTTCTTTACAATTTTGCCCTTACTTAGTGAAAAATTCACAAATAGACATAGTCTAATTTGAGAATTATAATTGATTAATCAAAACCAATTATATGAGTCTTACAAGCAATATTATCTCAACTAGTGCGGGGACCATGGGTCTATATAACCGAGCTTCCAATAAGTAGATCAAGAATTTAGCACTAAAATTCACTAACTTATTAATTCTTCGTTGAATCCACGCATAGAACTTAGAATTGCACTCTCAGTATATAGAATGCTCTATATGTTCCACCATATAGACACATCATTAGTTATCCATTGTTATAATCCTAATTTGATCACTGATCCTCTATATGAATGATCTACACTGTAAAGGGATTAAATTACCGTAACACCCTACAATGTATTTATTCCTTAAAACACTTGACCCCGTATAAATGATATTTCAGCTTATGTGAAATGAGTACTCCACCATTTATGTTCGTTTGGTCAAGCTCAAATGAGATCATCCTTTGCTTACTATTCGCCAGATAGAAGCTATAGATTCCATGTTTATGATAGCGCTCCCACTCAATTGCACGACCGTGTTCCCAAAATGTACGTATCACCCTGACCTAAAAGTAGGCTTAACTAACAAATCAAAGAACACGAATAGCCTCTCGAGATTGAGCCTAATCATATCAGGATTAAGATCATTTGATCTAGGATCAACTAGGCGATATTGACTTGAATAGGTATTACGGTAAGTTTAATAAATCTAAGTCAAAGTTCAATATCGGTCCCTTCCGATGCATACTCCATGCATCCAACCTGAGCTTTACTTTAACCAATGCTCTGGAAAGAACATAGCACTTCTCCAAATGCAAGTAAACTCTGTTGTAGATTATCATATCAGTAAAACCCTATGTCTGATAAATCTAGGAAACTTTATTCACATAGTCATGTTTACTTTCCAATGTGTTGACGGCACAATAAACAGGATCAAGTATGTGAAAAGGGTTTCAGATGAATTTATACATTATGTACATATAATCATGAAATAAATCATGTGAACCACGCAACATTAAATGTTATTTCTGATCTATATTAATAAGTAAATCTGATTATATTGAAATGAGTTTTATTTAGGGCATAAAACCCAACAGAAGCCACTATAGCCAAAGTGTTGGAAATAGACATGATACATTTCGACAAGAAACCAGTTATAATCAGACCGTGGTATCCCGACTTGAACACAGTGAAGCTGGTGTGAAAAGTCCCACTATGGATTCGTCTTCACGATCTTGGGCTTCAGTATTGGGGAAAAATAGCTTAAGTGCGTTAGTTAGTACGATTGGAAAACTGATTATGGTGGACCAACATACTAAGGAATGCACCCAAGTTCAATTGACAAGGATACCGGTGGACATGGACATCATGGATGATCCACCTCATACAATCACCTGAATGACAACATTGTCAATTAGTGGAGCAGAATGTTTTCTATGAATGGCTCCCAATTAAAAGCAAGAATTGTTCAGGATATGGGCATATCATGGCAGACTGTCATAAAGGAGGGAATGAGAAGAAAGGCAAACATTCAGATGATGCTACAGCGGCTAAAACACAAGTGAAAGCTCTTGTTTCAACTACTGATCGTATTTTTTGAAGGTAGGTTCAAGCATTTTGACTGATGAAAAGAAGATAAATGTAGGGACTTGAGATACAGAGTGGCTTATTCCCAAAAGATAAGTTACGGCAAGGCAGAGCAACTTAGGGAAAAGGAATATAGATGAAGACACTAAATCAAATAAATCAGGGACCATATACTGTGTGTTGCAGGAGATTGACGGTGGTTTGAGAAAGGAGATGGAGGAATATGAAGAAGGGGGAACATGTATTGCAATTATTTGATGATGGATAATTGTAATATTGCTAGTTGGAACGTTTGAGGTATTAATAAGTTGAAAAATAAGACATTGTTTTAGATTTCTACAGTATGAGTAAAATTGTAGTTGAGGCTTTACTTGAAACAAAGCTTCAGTGTAATAAGATAGTAGAGGTGATAGAAAATAATTTCAAGAATTAGGATTCCCTTTACTAGTCATAACCGAGGAGGCAGATTGTTGGTTCTTTGGAGGAGGAATTTTGCTAGAGTGATTGTTATAGCTGAGCGGCCTCAATTTGTTCATTGTTATGTGAAGCTAACTTGTCAAAGGGAAGCTTTTTATGTTACTTTTATCTATGGTTTAATACCATAGATGAGAGGAGAAAGTTGTGGAAGGATCTCTTGAAGCTTTGTTTTCTTGCCAAACCGTGACTTATACTAGGAGATTTCAATGTAGGGTTCTGTCTTCATGATCGAATAGGAGGTAAGCAGATCACTATGGCTGATATTACCGATTCTTCATCGTGGGAAGTTTAGGTTCAAGTGGATGCTATCAAGAGAATAGGCTCGAACTAAACATGGACTAACAATCAAGATGGTTTCCTTAAAAGTTTTTCCAGGATAGAGCACACTTTGGCAAAAAAACACTACTACAAAAACCCCCTTTAGAGGCAGTTTTTAAGCCCTTTCAGCGTCGGTTTTCGCAAAATTTGCTACCGACGCTGATCAGGGCGACACTAAAGGGTTTTGAGGAACCAACGCCATATGTGGTGTAGTAACCGACGCCAAAAGTGAGAGAATTTCAGTTTTTTCAAATTTAATTATATAATTTATTTTAATTATATATTTATTAATTTATATATTATTTTATTTAATTTAAATTTCATATTTATCTTTTAAAATGTAAATTAAATATTATTTAAATTAATTTTAAAATTGGCTAAAATACATAATTTCATTTCATAAAATTAATTAAATATTACACAAACACTAATGTAAAATTAGTCAAAAATATTAATAAGTTAATAAATCTAACTACAAGTTAATCTATAAAAATTACATAATGAAGAAAAATTCTTGGGCCTTTCAACCTCAATCGTCAACGTGAATCAGCGCCATCAATTGTTCTATCCACTTTCGCTGTAATGGTAACAATTCAGTTTTTGGATCGTATTGCTTCTTACCCCCAAACTGTTAAAAAAATTAAAAATTTATATTAGTTTATCTATATGTATATTATATATTTGTTATTATAATAAATACTATAATCAATAATTAAAACTTACAGCTTTTTGATCTTATATGTAACGGCTGGGGTTTGCACGTGCACGATGTCAATGATATATTTCAAAACATAAAAACCACATTCTTAGCTTTTAGGTTGTCTTGGACAGTTTGCTTGTGAAATTCCTAGCCACGGGCCAAGATACTCATGTGCGTCCCCTATATATCTGAATGCACTGTTTTGAAAAATTATATTAGCATTTCAATTCGTTAGTTAATTTAAATTTGTTACATAAGAAGTCATTAAATTATTACCTTCCGATCATTTGAGTAATTTCTTCGGGAATTGGGCGGCTACGTACAGGGTTTAAATGGATAATTTTTCTTGGCATAACCACCACTAGCGTCAAATGCGCACTAGAAAATTATATTAGAATATAAGTAAGATAGTATAAAAATAATTTGAAGTCATAATATAGAAATGAACAATTAGCATGAAAGAGTTAAATAGAGTTTACCCGATATTCCAAGGAATAAAGAACATTTGGTGGTTGTTATTCATTAATGATAACCAATCAGCCAATCGTCTTGCCGCATCGTGAAAAGATTGACTCTTTTCTTCATCGGTGTTCCCATGCACTACGAGAAGCTCTGGGTCGTAAAACTTGAAAATTTTTCTCATGCTGTCGAAGCTCTCCCAGATGTGCCTGCCAAAAAAAGTGTTAGTGTCTTATAATAATTTGACTAGAATTTGATATAAGGTTAATTACATTAAAGAAGAGTATACATCATTCCAAACAGCATTCCCAGGTTGCCGATGAAGTCACACGTAGCAACCTACTGCAAATCCTCTCCAGATAATGTGATCTGGGTATGCGGTGCTATGAATCCTCGGGGTACAGGAATTGTGATTATATCAGTTTATCTTTGAGGCTCAGGAATTCAAGAACCATCCATTTTAGCGATTTAGGGATCAAGGCCATCTTCTGTTTTCTGCTTTTATGTTGTAAAACATTACCATCGTTGGTAATCTTAGTTTTTTACAACCATCGAACAGGGGTTTATCAGCATCACTAAGAAAATTATCGAATTTCTCAGGATCATTAAGAAATTTCTTCTGTGCTTCGTTGAGCAAGTCCAAGGGATAATCATCGAAATCATTACCCTTGATATCATCTAACCCCCGCTTTCCTAATGGATATGGATCATCAGGTAAATGTTCGCCATGGTAATACCAATTAGTATAACTTCTATTGAAACCTCGTAAATACACATAGTCCTTAATCATAGTAATATTCCCTTTAGATACATTACAACAATCTACACACGGACAATGAATACGATCGTATTTTTTAGAATTCTTTAAGGCAAACTTTAAAAATGCATCGAACCCTACTTGAAATCGCAGTGTGTCTCTCTCCTCACGCATCCATGATTTATCCATAACAAAAATCCTATCCAAAAAAATTCAGTATTTAATAACTAATTATAGCTAGTTACTAATTACACAATGTAACTAACTAAGTTTCTCACAATTTATTCATATTAATTTATAAATTACTCAAATTCTCGTTTTAGTTTAGTTCATGTTATTAGGTTGTTTAGTTGATTAGAATGTTGGTAAAATTTAAAAGTTTACATAAATGTGTATATAATTTTTTTTATGTGACCTAACTTCTTATCACTATGTTATAATTAACTAGTTATTTGTGTTATGTAAATATTAATTGTAATACCCTAACTAACATAGGCGTATTACATGATTTTTAAACATACTGTGCAGCTCGTTGCTAATCAACGAGGTTTATGGAAAAACGTGATTAATTAAAATTTTTGCTTTTTAATTAAACTTGTAAAATAATATTACAAAAGACTCGGGATCCCGATTATAAAATCATTTACAAAAAGGTTTAACTGTTTAACTGATACATAAAATAAATGTCGCCTAGCGACCAGTTACAAAATCAGCCCCGCTGTCCCGATGATCGTACGCTCCAGGCCTAACTGCCCCGACATGTACAATCTTCACAAGCTCACTCACGGCCCATCAGCTTTAGCCTTGCCTTTACCTACACATAAACGTAGAACTGTGAGTCGACAGACTCAGTAAGAAAAGCATAAAAATAATCATACATAAATCCCGGTCATGATCAGACGCCCATACCCCTGATCATAACCCTAACTGCCGTGTCCAACACGATACTGAGTCCCGCTACTGTCGTGTCCAACACGGTACTGAGCCACTACTGCCATGTCCAACATGGTACTGAGTTTTGAACGTTCATAGGGACGGTACTATTGACAAGTATCCTCCTGATCGGTCGAACCGGTCATACTCCATTCTTGGTCATACTCCAGCCTGTACCGACGGGATAAGTCAATAGTACAGAACCACCAACCAAGTGTCAGCCTGATCGGTCGAACCGGTCATACTCCGGCTGCTGGTCATGCTCCAGCCTGTACCGACGTGACAGGGTTGGGTGGTTCGAAGCCAACATACATAACTAATGTAATCTAACAGGCTTCCTACATGCACGCTAAACATGTAATCTACATATGCATACTGTTATACTAATCTTACCTGGATTCCGAATTTAGGTGTGCCGGTCAACCTGACTGGAACTTTAGCTGAGCGGCGGATTACAGGCTCCTAAACCATAAAAATCACAACACTATAAGTGACACGCTAAATCACTTCCCGGGGACTTAAACTAGGAACTAAAAGTTTCCCCTATCGATAAAAAGCATGGCAATACCCCTTAAAACAAAAAATCGAGAAAATCTAGGGTTTCTGAAATTTCCCCAACCGGCAGACCGGTTGACCAACCGGAATTCCGGTTCTGGGAATTTTCGAAGCCCATCCGGAATTCCGGATGCACAACCGGAATTCCGGTTCCTCGCAGACAGAATTTCAAAAATTCATATCTCAACCAATTCAACCCCAAATTGATTCAAACCTTCCAGACCTACTCCATACATCCCAAATAACATTTCCAAGGCATTAAAACAACCCAGAAACCACAGATACAAAAAATGCCATTGGAGCTCAAGCTTTGAGTTCTAAACTCAAACTTGAGCAAAACCACCTAACATGCAATCAAACTAGCTTGAATCTACTTAAATATGCTTAGAATAGCCTCTGAAAACAATAACAAACCTCAAAAACAACACAGCAACAAAATCAAGACATTTCTCTTTGAAAATCATACTTTTGCATAGAAAATAACTTGCTCAACCTAAGAATCATGCTATATAAACAGCTCATTTAACTTCAATTAAACATGTTTAAATCACAACATTCAACAACAACATCACAGCAGCAACATACTCAGATAATCATGCATGCAACATCATAATTTCATCAAAACACAACAATTTTTAAAGAAACAATGAAGAGAAGCTAACCTAGCTTGAAGAATGCTTAGATTGGATGAGAATTTACTTGAAAATCAGAGCAAAACCCAGCTCCTTGCACACACATGCACAGCCGAGAGAGAGAGAGGAAAAGAGAGAGAGAGAGAGTTTGAAAATTTCTAACTTTTTCTAACTTGTAATTTTTTTGTAAAAAGAAAAATGAAATAAAGCCACCTATTAACCTTTCATTTCAGCCAAATAATAATAAAATAAACATTTATTTTCAAATAGTCAAGTCACTAAAAGACAAAACACTAATGGGGCAAAAAGACCATTTTGCCCCTCCACCTTAAAACCACATAAATCATACTAAAGGGGTATTTTTGGGAAATTCTAAATTCCCAGCCATTCCCGACATTTACAATGTCTAATAAACCGCCCCAAGATAATGTTGGGTTTTATGCCCTAAATAAAACTCATTTCATATAATCAGATTTACTTATTAATAAAGATCAGAAATAACATTTTATGTTGCATGGTTCACATGATTTATTTCATGATTATAGGTATATAATGTATGAATTCTTTTTAAGTCCAGAACATATGAGTAGGTTAAAGATTATAGTGTTGTCAGCACAGTGGAATATAATCTTTATTATATGTTCAAAAGTAGATTCCCTGATTTGTCAGAACACTGGATTTAGACTGACATGGTATAATCAGCGATAGGTATTCTTACACCTTGGAAAAGTGTTATGTCCTTTCCAGAACATTTGCAAAGTTTACCAGTATCGGATGCATGGAGTATGCATTGGAATGGACCGATATTGAACTTTGAATTAGATTTGGAAACTTACCGTAAATATCTATTCAATTCAATATCAACTGTTGATCCTAGATCACATGATCGAAATCCTGATATGGTTAGGCTCAATCTCAAGAGTGTTATTCGTGTTCTTTGATTTGTTAGTTAAGCCTAGTTTTGTATCAAGGTGATACGTACATTTTGGGAACATGGTAATACAATTGAGTGGGGGAGCGCTAACATAAATATGGAATCTATAGCTTCTATTTGGCAAATAGAATTAAAGGATGATTTCCTTCGAGCTTAACCAAACGAAGATAAATGGTGGAGATCTCATTTCACTTAGGTGAAATATCATTTATACAGGGTTAAGTGTTTTAAGGATAAAATACATTGTAGGGTGTTACGGTAATTTAATCCTGTACAGTGTAAATCATCTATATAGAGGATCATTGATCACATTAAGGTTATAACAATGGATAACTAATGACGTGTCTATATCGTGGAACATATAGAGCGTTTCTATATGACTGAGAGTGCAATTCCAAGTTCTAAGTGTGGATTCAATGAGGAATTAATAAGTTAGGGAATTTACTTGGTAAATTCGGTTCGACTTATTGGAAGCTCGGTTATATAGACCCATGGTCCCCATACTAGTTGAGGCCATACTGCTTGTAAGACTCAGTTAATTGATTTTAATTAATCAATTAAAATTCTAAAAGTTAGACTATGTCTACTTTATGAATTCTCACAGTTTAAGGATGAAATCGTAAAGAAAAGGGTTTCTAGGTTTAATTATTAATTAAGAGACTTTGTATGTCTAATTAATAATTATTTTAAATGACAATATTATTTAATAATCTATTTTAGTTATTAAATAATTAGTTTTGGCATTTAAATGATTAGAATTGGAAAAGTGGCATTTTTGGAGAAATAGAAATAAAATTGAGGAAACTGCAAAATCCAAGTGAGGCCCATTTCCCTCTATGGCCGAGCACTCCCTTTGTGTTTCCCAATTATTATTTTTATTTTTTAATTTTCATGTAATTGCTAATCAAAGCCTAGCTATAATAGGAAAGTGGTGAATCACACTAAATAAGGCAGTTAATCAATTACACAGTAAAAGAGGAAACTGTTTATTTGGAAAGTTGTGCTCTCCCTTCTCCCTATATATAGCAGCCCTTGTTCTCTTCTCTTGCACATCATAATGCTATAAGCCACGAAATTAAGAGAGAAAAGAGAGAGAATTTTCGAAATCCTTGTGAGATGAGTAGTGCCCACACACATCAAGTGGTATCTCAATCATAGTATGGAAGACTGTGGAATTACTACATCAAAGAAGGAGAAAAGAAGATCCAGGTTCAGATCTTGGTGATGCTCTGCTACAGAAAGGAATCAAGGGCTAGAGATCTGAACGGAAGGAGTCATATTATTCCGCTGCACCCACTGTAAAGTTTTCTAACTTTATATGTGTTTATTTTCATTGTTTTAGAATTCATATTAGGTTGTTAATCCAACATACTTGCTAGTAAATCTAGATCCTGATAAAATAATTTCCAACAACTAGCACCAGAGCCATGGTAATGATTTACTTTCATGTAATATGAATTAAAACGATGATTGCATGTTTGTGTGTTGATTTGGATGGCTTCATGTTGGTTTATGTGTTGCTTGATGAATGTTGATGTTGTACAGTTTCGTTTTCCATGAAAAATATTTTTGCAATGTTTGAAAATATTTTATTTGGATTCCTTGTAAAAAATTAAGCAATTTTGTTTTTTACGGAACTCGATTCCGATAAAAATTGAGAAAGATATGAATTTTGGAAAATCGGGATTCAAGGCTGTCAAGGGTGGTGGTCGTGAGCACCAGACCCTCGGATCAGCCTCCCCATCCGTGCGCGTCCCTCGGTCCATCACCCTGCAGCTGACCGAGTTTTCTTGGTCAGGCACCCTGCAGGCGCCGAGCTTCCTCGGCGTGAGCACCCCATCCGCGCGCGTGACAGGCTGCTAGCAGCCTCTCCTGGGCTGTAGATGCAGCCTACTGGGCTGCTTTCCCAAATTGCGAATTTTTGAGGTTTTTTCCCCAAAAATCCAATTTTTTCATGGGATTGTTTCCCAAAATTCATTTTTCCTATTTTAAATATTTCTAAATTGAAATGTTTCCAATTTTAAATATTTTCAATTTGGAATTTTTCCAATTTTAAATATTTCTATTTTGGATTGTTTCCAATTTCTAAATATTTCCTATTATGGTTAGATTTAAAAGTTTGTTAACTTCTTTAATATTTATTTATTATTTAATTATAAGATTAGATATTTTAAATTAAAAGATAACTTTGTCTTTTTATTTAAAATATTATATTAAAATTATCTTATATGACAAATTAAATAATTAATAAATTTGAAATTAACATAGATATTTTTATAGATATACTTACCATAATGTTTTTCAAATTCAAAAATTTGTTATTTTGTTAAATATTTAATTATTTATAAATTATAAGTTTAAAAATGATATTTTTTCTATATATATATATCATTTTTTCCTTATTAGAAATTTATAAATCATATCTTAAATATTTAAATAACATAGATATTTTTGTAGAGATTTGAATATTGCTTAATTTGAGATATTTTGACATATAATTATGGTAATTATTATTCATTTATTATTTTATTCCTAAAATAATAATTATCTAACCAAATCTATTTTAAAATTGGTTTATTTTATTAAATTATAAGATCTGAAAGTGATATTGGAGATTCTTTCCTTTCAAATCATTGATCTTATTAGATATTTAATTTGATTCAAATAAACCTAGATATTTTAAAATTAGTTTCCTTTATTTGGTTATTTTAAGAATAATAATTTAATTATATTAATATCTTTATTCACATCTGTTACATGGACAATGTTTGTTTGTTTATATTGTTTATTCAAAATTTTTTAACAAACCTATTATTTATCTGATCTAAATTGCTATGATTAACTTGGTGACAGATCATGATCCAATGATCTGATTTTAATCATAGTCCAATTGACGATAGATCTTATAAATAATTTGTAACAGGTAAATTTTGTACTTCTTTCATCTGTGTAAACCTAGTAACATGATAGGGTCCATCCAAATCATTTGACCTGTGTGAGCCTATATGTTTGCTTTTGGGCTTAGATACATATAGGGAGCCCATTTAAGTTTTTACTAAGTAAATGGACTAGGTTGCTAAAATAAATTTTGACATAAGGAAATTTATTTAGGCCCAATTAGATTTGGGCTTATTCAATGAATAACAATTGTTTATTTTAAGGTTAAATTCCTCTCTTTTGGGCCTTGTGAGAGAGTTGGGGGCCATAGAAGTGGGTACGACATACTGAACCCAGCTCCCCCTCACATGAACTACCCCAATTGTGAAGGCCCATTTGCCTTATTTAAATAATTGTATTAGGTTAATTATATTAGTCTAACCTAATTAAAATTGAATTAGCAACATAATTAACTTTTAAAATATATGAAATTTATTTTTCATGTAATATTTTAAAGTTAATTTTAGAAAAACACTTAGTCAATGATATATTCTAGATAGTTATTTCTAGTACTAGTTATTATTTCTAATATTAAATAGGAAAATATCATTGATTGTGAAATTAATTGTCTCATAATTAATTTTGGTACAATCTAAGTTTAGTATATTTTCCTAGTATTAAACTAGAATTAATAATTAAGTTTCCTCTTTACTTAATTATTTATTTCTTGAATTTAATACATATAATTAAATTGAAAATTTCAATATCTAAGTTGATTTTCATCATGATACTTTAATATTGTTATTTTCATGTTATTTAATTAAAGTTGAAAATGATTTGAAGTTTGGAATCTTATTTCAGAATAACTTAAGTTTGAATAATTTTCAAAATATATTTTATTTTATTTTATTAATCATTTCCCAAAATTTTGAAATTGCATTTCTTTGATGCAGAAATTTCGAATTTTATTTGAAAAATAGATTAAAGTTGAAAATTATTTATTTAATTTTGGACCAACTTAAATCATTGATTTTTTCATTTAATGATTAATGAAAATAAATGAACTAAAATATATTATAATTAGAAATTGGATTAATTAGCCTATGAAAGTCTAGATAGATATTATCTGTTTTGCTTGAAGTATTTTTCTAGTGTATTTAATTAAATAGAAAATTAATATTTAAGTTGATTTTTTAATCATGATACTTAAATATTTGAAATTTTTCTAAGATATTTAATTAAATAGGAAAATTATATTTTTTGTTGAAAATTAATTTTTATTAATTTTGGGCCAACATAAAATTAGAGTAATTTTCCAGGATTTATTTTATTTTATTTTAAAGAATTTTCAAAAATGCAATATATATTTATGGAAAATTAAATTTGAGTTGTAAATTAATTCAAATTAATTTTGAAACAACTTAAATTGAATAATTTTCTAAATATTTATGGAAATTATTACTAAGATGGAAATAATTCACGTTATTTATCCATCTAAGTATAATTTATAAATATTACATTAAAATTTACATTTAGAATTTTTCATTCTAAATTGGAAATTTTAATTAAATAAATATATATATTTAAAATAAATGGATTAAAATAAATATTAGAAGAAAATACAACTCTTCATTAAATAATGAGCTTTATTATAAGGATATTCGATCTCCATTGTTGGTTTTACATAGCTATTGTTTTAGTGAGTAATCCTCCCTAATGGAGGAACGTTCATTAGCAATGTAACGCCCTAATGCTAAGGCACGCTACAGTGCTTTTTCAATAATTGTGCAATCTTTGCTAATCAAAGAAGTTTCTCGAAAAACGTGTCAAATTAAAACTTTTGCATTAAACATTAAACTTTGTAATTTAATAAAATATTTACAAGTGCCGGGATCCCGATTTTTAAAACTTTACAAACTTTACTTTTTAAATAAACATTCCAAAATATACAGATTTACAGGTCGCACAGCGACTTTCAAAATATATCTCCCAGATGTCCCGAGACCGAACACTCCAGGTCGCGCTGCTTGACATGTACAATCTCACCCGAGCTCAGGTTCACTCCTGTTCAGCTTTCGCCTTTCCTTTACCTACACATAGAAGCAGAAACTGTGAGTCAATAGACTCAGTAAGAAATGCATATAACATATCATATAATTTCCGACCTGTAAATAGGCGCCCATACACCTATTTACAGAGCTTAACAGATGAGTATGAACGTTCTAACTGGGACACAACCATGTACCATGTACCACATACACTCATTATACCTTCGTATTAGTATAGGTAAGGTATGACCGCACCCTTAGTACTATCTAGTGTTGTACCACAAACACCTTGTACCTTCCCGTACAAGTGTTGGTAACACTATGATGTACTTCCAAACATCACACACTTTACCAATGCACTCTGTACCACAACCGTACAAGTGTTGGTAGTGTATGAATCACAATAAATAAGCATGTATACATATTAACACATACATACATTCAGATAATCACATCATACATTATACACAGTTCTTACCTGTTTTCCGAATTCAAGTGTGCTAGCCGACCTGAACGGAATTCATGTGCTAGATGGATGCCCTAATCACATTTTGAAACCGGGTAAGTCACATGATTAAAACCCTAATCCCGGGAATCCCAAAACCAAAACCCTAGGTTCTGCTATGCTCTAAAGGGGTTATTCTAACTCTGGAAATGGGGAAACACCCAACCGAGGTACCGAAATGGACAAAAATTGAGAAAACGAAGTGTTCGGGAATCCTGCCAAAACCGGCAAACCGGTTTTTGGGGCATGGCAAACCGGTTTGCCTGGTTTGCACCAGTAATCCCAAATCACTTCCTTTCTTGCTCAATTTTCCACCAAATGATACCAAACTTTCCAGAGCTCCTAAACAATGCATACACAATAAATCCCAGCCAGTATTTCACAGAAAAACACAATAAATAACAACTTGCCATTAAAGCTTAAAGCTTGAACTCAAAGCTTAGAATTGCTCAAAACCAATAACCAATCTCTAAACCAGCTACCATGAACTAGAATTAAGCTAAACAAACCTTAAAATTCGAACTAAACAAACCTTAAACCCTAACAGCCCCTATTACCCAATATCACCTCAAAAACCAACTTACAACTTCAAGAACTTGAAAGAGAAAGGAGCTAGGGTTACCTTAGATAATTTCTCTTGAATCCTTGGATGAAAATACAGAAATTGTGAAGAAAATTCTGGGTTTTCCTTCTGGTTGAGATAGCCGAACCCCAAGAGAGAGAAAGGAGAAAATGGTTCTTGATTTTCTAATTTTTCTTTTTTTCTTTTTTTGACTTTCCTAAATTGGAAAAAGGGTTGATTAAATCCCTTGCTGCCCAAAAATGACTAGGTGTCATCCTCACAATCAGCCACCTAATCCCCCCTTAAAAGACTAAAATGCCCTTTAAATCAAACTTAGGGTAATTTTGAAACTAGGGGTAAAATGGTCAAATTCCATAACCCCGCTCAATCCCGATAATTTATTTTCTCCAAAATATTTCCCACTATGAAATAAGGTTCTAAACTTACCCATGTGATCAATCTAGCCATCCATCGCATTTTCCGTTGTCGCCAAGCAAAATTTACAAAAATAACATATTGCACATATAAGCTAGATAATACCCCTAGAGTTTAATAAAATCTCCGAAATTGAGAAATTATAACTCTAATATTTATTTCTAAATATTGGGGTCCACATTTAAATTTAATTCACAAATAATAATAAAATAATAAAAATTAGTGCTAATTGCCTTTACTAATCCATAAACTAGAGCGGTCATTACAATTATCCCCCCGTTAATAGGATTTCGTCCCCGAAATCTAACCTGAATAGCTCTGGATGCTGAGTTCTCATAGCTGATTCCAACTCCCAGGTGGCTTCTTCCACCTTACTATTCCTCCAGAGCACCTTAACCAGTGCAATAGTCTTGTTCCGAAGAACTTTTTCTTTTCTATCCAAAATCTGAACAGGTTGCTCTTCATAGGATAAATCTGGTTGAAGTTCAAGGGCTTCATAACTCAAGACATGAGTCGGGTCTGACACGTATTTCCTTAACATAGAAATGTGAAATACGTCATGAACAGCTGACAATGCTGGTGGTAAGGCTAGCCGATACGCTACCTGCCCGACCTTCTCAAGTATCTGAAATGGCCCAATGAACCTAGGGCTTAACTTACCCTTCTTCCCGAAGCGTCGAATACCCTTCATGGGTGAAACTCGCAGGAAAACATGTTCCCCTGCCTGAAATGTGACATCTCTGCGTTTCGGATCAGCATAACTTTTCTGCCTGCTTTGAGAAGCAAGCATCCGAGCCTTGATCTTATCAATAGCTTCATTGGTTCTCTGTACTAATTCTGGACCCAGGTACTTCCTTTCTCCTGTCTCGTCCCAATGAATAGGAGAACGACATTTTCTACCATATAACATCTCATAGGGAGCCATCCCTATTGTACTTTGGTAGCTGTTGTTGTAGGAGAATTCAATTAGAGGCAAGTACTTAATCCATGAACCCTCAAAGTCCATGACACAGGCTCGCAATAGGTCTTCTAAAATCTGGATAGTTCTTTCTGATTGACCATCAGTTTGAGGGTGAAAGGCTGTACTAAACTTTAACTTGGTACCCATAGCCTTCTGGAGACTCACCCAAAACTTCGATGTAAACTTTGGATCCCTGTCTGACACAATAGATTTAGGGGCTCCATGGAGACGAACTATCTCCTTCACATACAATTCAGCATATTGATCCACTGAATATGTAACTTTCACTGGTAAGAAGTGAGCTGACTTTGTGAATCTGTCCACGATGACCCAAACAGAATCATACATTCCTGTAGTTCTAGGCAAACCAGTTACGAAGTCCATTGCGATGTCCTCCCACTTCCATTCTGGAAGGATTAAAGGCTGTAACAACCCTGCCGGCCTCTGATGTTCAGCCTTAATCTGCTGACAGGTTAAACACTTGGACACGTAGTCCACCACATCTCTTTTCATCCCATACCACCAGAAGTAGGGTTTCAAATCCTGATACATCTTGGTGGTTCCCGGATGCAACGAATAAGGTGTGGTGTGAGCTTCATCAAGTATCTCTTTCTTAAGCTCATCCACACTAGGAACACAAACTCGAGCTTTATATAGCAACATTCCACTGCTCGAGACTGTAAAACCCTTAGGCCGACCAGCTATCACTTCATCTCGAACTTTAACTAGCTCGGGATCTTCCAGTTGTGCCTTTCTGATTCTCTCCAACAGATCAGATTGGAGTGTTAAATTATGTAACTTCCCGACCACGAACTCAATTCCCGCACTAACCATTTCTGAGGCTAGCCGAGGAGCTATCATAACCGTTGTACACACTTGACCAGGACCTTTTCGGCTTAGAGCATCGGCCACGACATTGGCTTTCCCGGGGTGATACAATATTTCACAATCGTAGTCCTTAACTAACTCCAACCACCTTCTCTGCCTCATATTCAAATCTTTTTGGGTGAAAAAGTATTTAAGACTTTTATGATCAGTATAAATTTCACACTTTTCACCGTAAAGATAATGTCGCCATATCTTTAAAGCGAAAACTACAGCAACGAGCTCTAAATCATGAGTTGGGTAACGCTGCTCATAATCCTTCAGTTGACGAGAGGCATAGGCTATGACTCTATCAGCTTGCATCAGAACACATCCCAGACCCTGTCTGGATGCATCACAATACACAACAAATTTCTCTTGATCTGATGGCAAAGCTAACACCGGAGCTGTTATCAAACGCTGCTTCAACTCTTGAAAGCTTGATTCACACTTATCTGACCACACAAATCTCTGGTTTTTCTTAGTCAATTCGGTTAGGGGCATAGAAAGTTTAGAAAATCCTTCGACAAAACGTCGATAATACCCTGCTAATCCGAGAAAACTTCGAATTTCTGTCACAGACTTAGGCCTCGGCCAATTCTTCACTGATTCCACCTTGTTTGGATCGACCATAATTCCATTCTTCCCCACAATATGACCCAGAAAGGATACCTCGGACAACCAGAATTCACACTTTTTGAACTTGGCATACAACTTGTGATCCCTAAGTCGCTGCAACACCATTCGAAGATGATGCTCATGTTCCTCATCTGACCGAGAGTATACAAGAATGTCATCGATAAACACTATAACGCAGTTATCGAGGAAATCCTTGAATACTCTATTCATAAGATCCATAAAGGCCGCAGGAGCATTAGTCAATCCGAATGACATTACCAGAAACTCATAGTGCCCATATCTGGTTCTAAAAGCAGTCTTCGGTATATCCTCCTCCCGAATTCTGAGTTGATGATAACCCGACCGTAAATCAATCTTTGAAAACACAGTCTTTCCCTGAAGCTGATCGAACAGATCATCGATCCTAGGCAACGGGTACTTGTTCTTAATCGTCAGCTTGTTTAGTTCCCGATAATCAATACACATTCTGAGGGAACCATCTTTCTTTTTTACAAAGAGAACCGGAGCTCCCCAGGGCGATACACTGGGTCGAATAAACCCAATATCCAGCATCCCCTGAAGTTGCAACTTAAGCTCCTTGAGTTCTGCTGGAGCCATCCTATATGGAGCTTTAGAAACAGGTTCGACTCCAGGTGCCAAATCAATAACAAAATCAATCTCTCGTTGTGGCGGCAATCCCGGCAACTCCTCGGGAAACACATCAAGAAAATCTTTCACTACCCGAACTACCTCAGGCCCAAATGTTTCAGGTCTGCTGGAGTCAAATACTACCGCTAGAAATCCTACACAACCATTGCATAGTAAATCCCTAGCTCTCAACACAGAAATAACCGGGATCCGAGACCCCTGAACCGATCCAACATAAACAAATGGATCTTCCCCTTCCGGCTGAAAAGTCACCATTTTACGCCTACAATCTATACTGGCCGAATACTTGGATAAGAAATCCATTCCCAGTATAATATCAAACTCGGTTAGTTTCAATTCTATGAGATCAGTACTCAATTCCCTATCTTCGATCCTAATCGGCATAGACCTAATGCGCCTATTAGAGATAACCAATTCCCCGCTAGGCATTAGGGTCCCGAACCCTCTTTCTAAAATTTCACAAGGCCTACCCAAAAGATCAATCACTCTTGTAGCCACATATGAACGTGTAGCTCCCGAGTCAAATAATACAGTAAATAACAAGTTGTTGACGAGAAGCTGACCTGTCACAACAGAAGGACTGGCTGCAGCGTCAGCTTGGGTAATGGCAAACACACGAGCAGGAACCGGTTTCACCTCAGCTTTCGGCTCCTCTTTCCTTGCCTGGGGGCAATCTTTCTTGAAATGCCCCACCATGCCACACAAGAAGCATGTCTTCCGGTTACACTCTCCCGGATGGTGTTTCTTACATCTTGGACACTCAGGATAAGAGTAACCCTGGCGTCCCCCTCTACCTTGGTTCCCACGGAACCGCTTGCTTTGCCCCGAGCCACCAGAAGCTGGAACAACTTTTCTTTTCTGCTCGGTGGTGGAGTCACCACCATCCCTACCATAAACAGGAGTAGGAATAGTGGGGGTTCCACCAACACTCGGAGTCACCCGGGCCTCCTGAAGGAACTTTACCGCACCCTCGGCTCTCAAAGCCTTTTCAACCATCTCCGCATAAGTGGTTGCCTCAGTAGTAGTAATAACCAGATCATGTCTAATTTTTGCACTCAAACCCGCCAAGTATTTTTCCTTTTTACTGAAGTCGGTTGGCACAATTCCCGCTGCCAACTTGGCCAACCGGTCAAACTTCGTCGTATATTCAGTAACCGACATTCCCTCAGTTTGAACCAGATCAGTGAACTCTTTCCGCTTTGCACTGCGGACTGCCTCATTGTAATACTTGGAGTTAAACAACTCCTTAAATTCTTCCCAGGTCATCAACGTGACGTCTCGAGTGAGGGTTATCAACTCCCACCACACGAGAGCGTCTTCCTGAAACTGGAAGGTGGCACAAGTTACCCGGTCATTTCCAACCACTCCCATAAAGTTGAGGATGCGCTCTATTACCGAAAGCCACTGCTCGGCCTTCATCACATCAGGGCCTCCCAGAAACACTGGAGGTGCCTGTTTTCGAAATCTTTCATACAACGGTTCCATACGGTTGCCAACAGCAGGTTGTTCTGCCGGCACCGCGGGAACTGCAACAGCCTGCACCACTTGAGGAGGCACGGCAGGAGGACCCTGCTGCCTCAGCCTTTGGATCTCTTCATCTTGCTGGCGGATTCTATCTTGCATCTCCGCAAATCTTTGCTCCCAATCAGGAGGAGCTTGAGGTGGATTTACAGGGCGACCACCCTGAGTTCTGCCACGGCCACGGCCGCGACCACGAGGATTTTGAGGATTCCTCTGACCGCCTCCGGTCTCAACCATGCCACCCTGACTTCTTGTATTTCGTGGGGCGTCCATTTAATAGGACTTAGCCTGCGAATCCATAAGCCAGGCAGGTTAGACAGCGATCAAAATTAACACCGCTCTTAATAATTTAAAGGCAACACACTTTTTTTTTTTTTTTTTTTTTTTTAAGAAAATATATTCAATTTAAATCTAATATGCTTCCTAACATGCTTTCATATCCACATTTATTTAAGATACTAAACAGGTACAGGCTTACTGAACCGTGAACCGAGCTTTCTCTGATGAAGATTGTACATGTCATAGCAAGCTTCGGTAGACAAACCTGGCGGCTCTGATACCAAAAATTGTAACGCCCTAATGCTAAGGCACGCTACAGTGCTTTTTCAATAATTGTGCAATCTTTGCTAATCAAAGAAGTTTCTCGAAAAACGTGTCAAATTAAAACTTTTGCATTAAACATTAAACTTTGTAATTTAATAAAATATTTACAAGTGCCGGGATCCCGATTTTTAAAACTTTACAAACTTTACTTTTTAAATAAACATTCCAAAATATACAGATTTACAGGTCGCACAGCGACTTTCAAAATATATCTCCCAGATGTCCCGAGACCGAACACTCCAGGTCGCGCTGCTTGACATGTACAATCTCACCCGAGCTCAGGTTCACTCCTGTTCAGCTTTCGCCTTTCCTTTACCTACACATAGAAGCGAGCGTGAGTCAACAGACTCAGTAAGAAATGCATATAACATATCATATAATTTCCGACCTGTAAATAGGCGCCCATACACCTATTTACAGAGCTTAACAGATGAGTATGAACGTTCTAACTGGGACACAACCATGTACCATGTACCACATACACTCATTATACCTTCGTATTAGTATAGGTAAGGTATGACCGCACCCTTAGTACTATCTAGTGTTGTACCACAAACACCTTGTACCTTCCCGTACAAGTGTTGGTAACACTATGATGTACTTCCAAACATCACACACTTTACCAATGCACTCTGTACCACAACCGTACAAGTGTTGGTAGTGTATGAATCACAATAAATAAGCATGTATACATATTAACACATACATACATTCAGATAATCACATCATACATTATACACAGTTCTTACCTGTTTTCCGAATTCAAGTGTGCTAGCCGACCTGAACGGAATTCCTGTGCTAGATGGATGCCCTAATCACATTTTGAAACCGGGTAAGTCACATGATTAAAACCCTAATCCCGGGAATCCCAAAACCAAAACCCTAGGTTCTGCTATGCTCTAAAGGGGTTATTCTAACTCTGGAAATGGGGAAACACCCAACCGAGGTACCGAAATGGACAAAAATTGAGAAAACGAAGTGTTCGGGAATCCTGCCAAAACCGGCAAACCGGTTTTTGGGGCATGGCAAACCGGTTTGCCGGTTTGCACCAGTAATCCCAAATCACTTCCTTTCTTGCTCAATTTTCCACCAAATGATACCAAACTTTCCAGAGCTCCTAAACAATGCATACACAATAAATCCCAGCCAGTATTTCACAGAAAAACACAATAAATAACAACTTGCCATTAAAGCTTAAAGCTTGAACTCAAAGCTTAGAATTGCTCAAAACCAATAACCAATCTCTAAACCAGCTACCATGAACTAGAATTAAGCTAAACAAACCTTAAAATTCGAACTAAACAAACCTTAAACCCTAACAGCCCCTATTACCCAATATCACCTCAAAAACCAACTTACAACTTCAAGAACTTGAAAGAGAAAGGAGCTACGGTTACCTTAGATAATTTCTCTTGAATCCTTGGATGAAAATACAGAAATTGTGAAGAAAATTCTGGGTTTTCCTTCTGGTTGAGATAGCCGAACCCCAAGAGAGAGAAAGGAGAAAATGGTTCTTGATTTTCTAATTTTTCTTTTTTGTCTTTTTTTTTGACTTTCCTAAATTGGAAAAAGGGTTGATTAAATCCCTTGCTGCCCAAAAATGACTAGGTGTCATCCTCACAATCAGCCACCTAATCCCCCCTTAAAAGACTAAAATGCCCTTTAAATCAAACTTAGGGTAATTTTGAAACTAGGGGTAAAATGGTCAAATTCCATAACCCCGCTCAATCCCGATAATTTATTTTCTCCAAAATATTTCCCACTATGAAATAAGGTTCTAAACTTACCCATGTGATCAATCTAGCCATCCATCGCATTTTCCGTTGTCGCCAAGCAAAATTTACAAAAATAACATATTGCACATATAAGCTAGATAATACCCCTAGAGTTTAATAAAATCTCCGAAATTGAGAAATTATAACTCTAATATTTATTTCTAAATATTGGGGTCCACATTTAAATTTAATTCACAAATAATAATAAAATAATAAAAATTAGTGCTAATTGCCTTTACTAATCCATAAACTAGAGCGGTCATTACAAGCAAGTTAGCACCGTTTAATCTCGAAAGATAAGTAATCTTGTAAGTTTTTTTTTTTTATATAGTTTATGACCACCCTAATGGTGGCGACTGTATAAGACTTGCAAGAATATGAAACAATGGTGGAAGCTCATAAGATAGAATAGCCTTGACTCTCGCCTAAATGGGACAACGCGGATTCACATCTTGATCGAATAAAAGGTTGCTAGAATGTTTGACATTCTAGATGAGCTGACAACTCTATTCAATGGATGGTAGCTTTGACTCTCGCCTAAACGGGACACTGATATCAGTTTGTTGAAAACCTTGGAAATTATTTAGGATTGTATGTTTTAGTATTTTCACTTGTCATTCCTACTTGCTATGTGCTTCATAATTTCTGAATTGTGTATGGATTTGTATTGAACCATGTTATTTTCTGTTATTAAATTGTAGTTTAATTTCGAATCTTCATTGTTGGTCTAACTTGATTTGTTTTTCTAATGAGATAAATCCCTAATGGATTTTCACCATTAGACTAACATAATAGTGTTAGATCTCGAAAGATAAATATTGTATATGCAACATCTAACTGTTCATCAATTGATGACAACTTAGACTAGTGGTTTACAATATGAAACAAGAAGATTGTATAAATAAGATTACTTTGACTCTCGCTAATCGGAGCATCGTTGGATTCTTATTTAAAACGAAATTATCCTAATTCCTCTTAGCTTATTCATTTCGAATTAGCTTAATGACATATCATTGGATGAATGGTCTATAAATCATATAAAGTCATATTTTCTCTTAAGAAATTAAATGACGCATATGATTATATTCCCAGAATTCTATCCCTAAATGATATAAATCCACAATCTTAGATATCTCCTACTTGTATAGGCAAATCATACAGTTAGATTAGTAGTGGTGGTCCAAGAAAGAATTACTAATTATACAGTTACACTTTCACAAGTGTTTCATAACCATTTTCTTTCAATGGATTTAAACTGTATGCGTTTAGTATTCTGTGACCAGAATCCACTTGCACTATTCTAAGAACTCTTTGATGTAACTAAGCTTAAGTCATCAAAAGATACAACCACATATTTTATAAATCTATGGCATTTGTATCTTGTTCATAGTGGTTTTGACAAGATCATTCTCTGCAAAGAGTTAATATGCCTATATCCAATGAAAGTAAGTTCATCTCATTCGCAGATGGATGTACATTCAGTGATGGATAGGAGTTTTCGTTGTATTCTTAAAACGATCACTCTAGATTTTACCTTATGCAAAAGAAATTTGAAATGTTTGAAAAATTTCATGAATTTCTAGCAATGGTAAGTGGTTAAAGATCTTGCGAACTGATAGGGGTGGAGAAAAACTTAGTAGATATGCAGTTCAAAGATCATTAATTTGATTTTGAATTATATCCAAACTTACCTCCCCAGAAATTCGAGTTGCATATTGATGATTAGTTACTAGTCGTTGCCTAAATCCTTCTATGGAAATTTCAGAATGATGCAATGGTTGTATACTTAATGTAAATCATTACTAGATTCATGGATGACCTAATCGAAATCTTAAGAAAAGCTAGAACTACTAACCCTGGTTTGCATGTTTGTTAGCTATTCTAAGTGATTAGGGGTGGAGCATCCCATAGTCATTAGATAAGAAAGTGTTTGTTTAAACAAATATTGCTTTTCTAAGAAAATGACTAAGTCTGAAAATAAAGTAGCAAATAAAGGAAATATTTTTTCTTGATTCCAAAAGTGTTCTATCATCTTATTTTACAAGATCATCCCACTGCCTCTGTTGTCTTAACACAACTGAAGAGGTCTATACCATTTAGTTTTCTTAGACATAGTTCACGGTACCTTGTTGTAGTGGGAGAGTTTCTAGGAACTCATCTTCTTATAACTTGGAAGACACTAGTGATTAAAATCCATTGTGAGTTTAAACAAGTAATGGATTGTCAAGATAAGAAACTAAGAAGAAAGCCAAGAGAACTATGGTTTGATCCATTCACATGGAGTAACCTAAAGTTTTCTATTACAAGGACATGAAAGAAAATTTTTGTTCATAAGTCTATTCAATGGACTTAACAAAACTTCCTGTTCCTAGTATTGTAGGTTTGAGTTTATCTGAACCTATGGCTTGTGGTATACCTGGTAATTACTTACTCTAATGCAAGCATTAGATGCTGAAGCATTTTCTTTCCAATGGAAATCTATAGAAGCTTCACAACTTCTTAGACATAGATTTTATTTATCAAAGGAAAAGTCTCAACTATTCCAGAGAAGATAAAGCCATGAAAGAATTTCTTAAATCAACAGTGAGAGGTCTCAGATATGCTTTAGTATGCCTTAGACCAGACACCTGCTGTTGAGTGGGAGTAATGAGTAGGTATCAAATTAATCCAGGAGAAGAACATTGGAAGAAAATCAAGTAAATCTTAAGATTAAGAAGAGGAACTATATGTTAGTCCATAAGGGTGTTTGTGTAAAACTCTTAGACTACACCACATCAGATTTCAAGACTTGCCTTTGTGCTAGAAAGTCTGCTGATGAGATGGTGATTACTTTGGGGGTGGAGTAGCGATTTTGGAGAAGTGTAAAAACCTATCTGAAATCTCTTGGTCTACCAGAGAGAGACTGAATGTTAAAAGTTGCAGGAAAGATACTTATTCAGTCTAAGGAAAGTTCTATACATTTGTGGCAGTGTTCCAACTTGCCTTAACTACTAGGGTTACTTCCTGAATAACGAAAGAGTAGTTGCCCAAAAGTATAGAATCCAGTATCCCAAAAGAGTAGACATATAGAGAGGAATTTTACATTATCAAGGATTTTGTGATTAAGGAAGAGTAATAGTGGAAGAGGTTGTGTTTAATTCAACCTATCAGATCCTATTACGAGGAGTTTACTACTATTACACTTGATTGCTATATCAAGGTGTTAATGATTATTTAAAATGCACTTTTTGTTTTATATTAGTGCAAGTGGGAGTTTGTTGGGTTTTATGCCCTAAATAAAACTCATTTCATATAATCAGATTTACTTATTAATAAAGATCAGAAATAACATTTTATGTTGCATGGTTCACATGATTTATTTCATGATTATAGGTATATAATGTATGAATTCTTTTTAAGTCCAGAACATATGAGTAGGTTAAAGATTATAGTGTTGTCAGCACAGTGGAATATAATCTTTATTATATGTTCAAAAGTAGATTCCCTGATTTGTCAGAACACTGGATTTAGACTGACATGGTATAATCAGCGATAGGTATTCTTACACCTTGGAAAAGTGTTATGTCCTTTCCAGGACATTGGCAAAGTTTACCAGTATCGGATGCATGGAGTATGCATTGGAATGGACCGATATTGAACTTTGAATTAGATTTGGAAACTTACCGTAAATATCTATTCAATTCAATATCAACTGTTGATCCTAGATCACATGATCGAAATCCTGATATGGTTAGGCTCAATCTCAAGAGAGTTATTCGTGTTCTTTGATTTGTTAGTTAAGCCTAGTTTTGTATCAGGGTGATACGTACATTTTGGGAACACGGTAATACAATTGAGTGGGGGAGCGCTAACATAAATATGGAATCTATAGCTTCTATTTGGCAAATAGAAGTAAAGGATGATTTCCTTTGAGCTTAACCAAACGAAGATAAATGGTGGAGATCTCATTTCACTTAGGTGAAATATCATTTATACAGGGTTAAGTGTTTTAAGGATAAAATACATTATAGGGTGTTACGGTAATTTAATCCTGTACAGTGTAAATCATCTATATAGAGGATCATTGATCACATTAGGGTTATAACAATGGATAACTAATGACGTGTCTATATCGTGGAACATATAGAGCGTTTCTATATGACTGAGAGTGCAATTCCAAGTTCTAAGTGTGGATTCAATGAGGAATTAATAAGTTAGGGAATTTACTTGGTAAATTCGGTTCGACTTATTGGAAGCTCGGTTATATAGACCCATGGTCCCCATACTAGTTGAGGCCATACTGCTTGTAAGACTCAGTTAATTGATTTTAATTAATCAATTAAAATTCTAAAAGTTAGACTATGTCTACTTTATGAATTCTCACAGTTTAAGGATGAAATCGTAAAGAAAAGGGTTTCTAGGTTTAATTATTAATTAAGAGACTTTGTATGTCTAATTAATAATTATTTTAAATGACAATATTATTTAATAATCTATTTTAGTTATTAAATAATTAGTTTTGGCATTTAAATGATTAGAATTGGAAAAGTGGCATTTTTGGAGAAATAGAAATAAAATTGAGGAAACTGCAAAATCCAAGTGAGGCCCATTTCCCTCTATGGCCGAGCACTCCCTTTGTGTTTCTCAATTATTATTTTTATTTTTTAATTGTCATGTAATTGCTAATCAAAGCCTAGCTATAATAGGAAAGTGGTGAATCACACTAAATAAGGCAGTTAATCAATTACACAGTAAAAGAGGAAACTGTTTATTTGGAAAGTTGTGCTCTCCCTTCTCCCTATATATAGCAGCCCTTGTTCTCTTCTCTTGCACATCATAATGCTATAAGCCACGAAATTAAGAGAGAAAAGAGAGAGAATTTTCGAAATCCTTGTGAGATGAGTAGTGCCCACACACATCAAGTGGTATCTCAATCATAGTATGGAAGACTGTGGAATTACTACATCAAAGAAGGAGAAAAGAAGATCCAGGTTCAGATCTTGGTGATGCTCTGCTACAGAAAGGAATCAAGGGCTAGAGATCTGAACGGAAGGAGTCATATTATTCCGCTGCACCCACTGTAAGGTTTTCTAACTTTATATGTGTTTATTTTCATTGTTTTAGAATTCATATTAGGTTGTTAATCCAACATACTTGTTAGTAAATCTAGATCCTGGTAAAATAATTTCCAACAGCTAATAACATGCTAAGTTGTGATTTCTACTGAGCCAAACACCGAGTTCCAAAAAATACTGGGCACCGGAAATGCAAAATATGAAAACTACTAAATGACATAAAATGCATCACTGAATTCCATAAATAACAGTATAATAAATTATTTAAATAGCTATAAATAATTTCATAATTAATCATAAACAACTGCTAATTTCCAAATTAACTAAGCGGGCTTTACAACTATCCCCCCCTTAAAAGGATTTCGTCCCCGAAATCTAACCTGAATAACTCTGGATATTGAGCTCTCATATCAGACTCTAGCTCCCAGGTGGTTTCCTCCACCTTGCTGTTTCTCCAGAGAACCTTGACCAATGCTATGGTCTTATTCCGAAGGACTTTATCCTTTCTATCCAGGATCTGGACTGGCTGTTCCTCATAAGTCATATCTGGCTGTAGCTCAAGACTCTCATAACTGAGTATATGAGAGGGATCTGAAACGTATTTTCTCAACATCGAGACATGGAATACGTTGTGAACTGCTGATAAGGCTGGAGGCAATGCTAACCGATATGCCACTTGACCTATCTTCTCGAGAATCTCGAGAGGTCCTGTAAATCTAGGGCATAACTTGCCTCTTTTCCCGAAACGTTTAATCCCCTTCATCGGAGATACCCGTAAAAACACATGGTCCCCTACTTGGAACTCAACATCTCTGCGTTTCGGATCTGCGTAACTCTTTTGTCTACTCTGTGAGACAAGCATTCTAGCTTTTATCTTCTCTATCGCCTCATTGGTCCGCTGCACTGACTCTGGACCTAAGTATTTTCTCTCCCCTGTCTCATCCCAGTGGATGGGAGATCTACATTTCCTACCGTATAACAGTTCATAGGGAGCCATCCCTATCGTACTCTCGTAACTGTTGTTGTAAGAAAATTCTATCAACGGTAGATACTTATTCCATGAGCCTTCAAAGTCCATAACACAGGCTCTCAACATGTCCTCCAATATCTGAATTGTCCTTTCGGACTGACCATCTGTCTGAGGATGGAATACTGTACTAAATTTCAGCCTTGTACCCATTGCCCGTTGCAAACTTTGCCAAAATTTGGAGGTGAATTTCGGATCCCTGTCCGAAACTATAGACTTCGGTACCCCGTGAAGTCTTACTATTTCTCTGACATACAGTTCTGCCAACTGATCCACTGTAAATGTTGTTCTAACCGGCAGAAAATGAGCAGATTTCGTAAATCGATCCACCACTACCCAGATGGAATCAACTAAACCCGTGGTCCTAGGCAACCCGACCACAAAATCCATCGTGATATCTTCCCATTTCCATTCTGGTAGGGTTAGGGGCTGCAACAACCCTGCTGGTCTCTGATGTTCAGCCTTAATCTGCTGACAAGTGAGGCATCTCGATACGAATTCTACCAAATTCTTCTTCATACCGCTCCACCAGAAGTACGGTTTCAAATCTTGGTACATCTTAGTGGTGCCGGGATGCAGAGAATACGAGGTAGAATGAGCCTCCTCAAAGATCTCATTCCTAAGTTCCACACTATTCGGAACACAAACCCTGGCTTTATACAAAAGCATCCCACTGTCTGACACTGAAAAGTCCTTGGCTTGACCAGCCAACACCTCATCAACAAACTAATATCAGTGTCCCGTTTAGGCGAGAGTCAGATATACCATCCATTGAATGGAGTTGTCAACTCATCTAAAATGATAAACATTCTTGCAACCTTTTATTCGATCAAGATTGGAATCCAGCGTTGTCCCGTTTAGGCGAGAGTCAAGGCTATTCTATCGTATGAGCTTCCACCATTGTTTCATACTCTTGCAAGTCTTATATAGTCGCCACCATTAGGGTGATCAATACTATATAAAAAACTTACAAGAATACTTATCTTTCGAGATAAAACGGTGCTAACTTGCTAATGAACGTTCCTCCATTAGGGAGGATTACTCACTAAAACAATAGGTATGTAAAACCAACAATGGAGATCGAATGTCCTAATAATAAAGCTCATTATTTAATGAAAGTTGTATTTTCTTCTAATATTTATTTTAATCAATTTATTTTAAATATATATTTATTAAATTTCCAACTTAGAATAAAAAAAAATTCTAAATATAAATTTTAATTTAATATTTATAAATTATACTAAGATGAATATGAAAATAACGTGAATTATTTCCATCTTAGTAATAATTTCCAATAAATATTTAGAAAATTATTCAATTTAAGTTGTTTCAAAATTAATTTAAATTAATTTACAACTCAAATTTAATTTTCTATAAATATATATTTCATTTCGAAAAATGAAGTGTATAAGAATACTACTTTCTAAAATGCTTTAAAATAAAATAAAATAAATCCTGAAAATATTATCTTAATTTTATGTTGGCCCATAATTAATTAATAAAATTAATTTACAATAAAAATATAATTTTCCTATTTAATTAAATATTTAAGAAAATTTTTCAAATATTTAAGTATGATGATTAAGAATCCACTTAGATATTAATTTTCTATTTAATTAAATATCACTAGAAAAATACTTCAAGTAAAACAGATAATAAATATCTAGACTTTCATAGACTAATTAATTCAATTTTCAATTATAATATATTTTAGTTCATTTATTTTATTTAATCATTAAATGAAAAAATCATTGATTTAAGTTGGTCCGAAATTAAAATAAATAATTTTCAACTTTAATCTATTTTTCAAATATAATTCGAAATTTCTGCATTAAAGAAATACAATTTCAAAATTGTGGGAAAAAGATTAATAAAATATATTTTGAAAATTATTCTGATTTAAGCTTTTCTGAAATAAGATTCCAAACTTAAAATAATTTTCAATTTTTAATTAAATAACATGAAAATAATAATATTTAAGTATCATGATGAAAATCAACTTAAATATTTAAATTTTCAATTTAATTAAATGTATTAAAATCGAGAAATAAATAATTAAGTATAGAGGAGACTTAATTATTAATTCTAGTTTAATATTAGGAAAAATATACTTAACTTAAATTGTACCAAAATTAATTATTAAACAATTAATTTCACAATCAATGATATTTTCCTATTTTAATATTAGAAAATAATTAGTACTAGAAAAAACTAACTAGAATATATATCATTAACTAAGTGTTTTTCTAAAATTAACTTTAAAATATAAAATGAAAAATAAATTTTATATATTTTAAAAGTTAATTATGTTGATAATTCAATTTTAATTAGGTTAGACTAATATAATTAGCCTAATACAATTATTTAAATAAGGCAAATGGGCCTTCACAATTGGGGTAGTTCATGTGAGGGGGAGCTGGGTTCAGTATGTCGTACCCACTTCTATTGGCCCCCAACACTCACACAAGGCCCAAAAGAGAGGAATTTAACCTTTAAATAACCAATTGTTATTCAATGAATAAGTCCAAATCTAATTGGGCCTAAATAAAATTACTTATGTCAAATTTTATTTTAGCAACCTAGTCCATTTACTTAGTAAAACTTAAATGGACCTCCTATATGCATCTAAGCCCAATAGCAAACATATAGGCTCACACAGGTCAAATGATATGGATGGGCCCTATCATGTTACTAGGTTTACACAGATGAACGAAGTACAAAATTTACCTGTTACAAATTATTTATAAGATCTATTGACAATTGGACTATGATTAAAATCAGATCATTGGATGTGTCAACAAGTTAATCATAGCAATTTAGATCAAATAAATAATAGGTTTGTTAAAAAAAAATTGAATAAACAATATAAATAAAAAAACAAACATTGTCCATGTAACAGATGTGAAATAAGATATTAATTAAATTATTATTCTTAAAGTAACCAATTAAATTTTGAAAATTTAGGGTTGTTAAAACAAACCTCAAAATCTCAAAATGAAGAAACTAATTTTAAAATATCTAGGTTTATTTGAATCAAATTAAATTAAATATCAAATAAGATCAATGATTTCAAAGAAAGAATCTTCAATATCACTTTCAAATCTTATAATTTAATAAAATAAACAAATTTTAAAATAGATTTGGTTAGATAATTATTATTTTAGGAATAAAATAATAAATAAATAATAATTACAATAATTATATGTCAAAATATCTTGAATTAAGCAATATTCAAATTTCTACAAAATATCTAAGTTATTTAAATATTTAAGATATGATTTATTAATTTCCAATAAGAAAAAAAAATGATATATGTAGAAAAATATAATTTTTAAACTTATAATTTATAAATAATTAAATATTTAACAAAATAATGAATTTTGAATTTGAAAATATTATGGTAAGTGTATCTATAAAAATATCTATGTTAATTTCAAATTTATTAATTATTTAATTTGTCATATAAGATAATTTTAATATAATATTTTAAATAAAAAGACAAGGTTATCTTTTAAATTAAAATATGTTAAATATCAAAATATGTAATCTTATAATTAAATAATATATAAATATTAAAGAAGTTAACAAATTTTTAAATCTTACCATAATTGGAAATATTCAAAATTGGAAATATTTCAAAAAAGGAAATATTTAAAATTGGAAAAATTTAAAATTGGAAAAATCGAATTTTGGAAAACAATCCATGAAAATTTGGATTTTTGGGGAAAAAACCACAAAAATTGCAATTTGGAGTTGGCTGACCAGGAGGGGCTGCACGTGGAGCCCCAGGAGGCTGTAAATGAGCCTTCCGCGCGCGGACTAGGGACGTTGCAGGGTGGGATGTGCGGAAAAACTCGGCGGATGCAGGGTCGTCATGGGCATGAGGCTTGTCACACGCGCGCGCAAGGGGGGCTGCTCCGAGGGTCTGGTGCGCATGAGCACCACCCTCGACACAATAGAACCCCGATTTTTCCAAAATTCATAACTCTTTCAATTTTTATCGGAATCGAGTTCCGTAAAAACAAAAATTTCTTAATTTTTCACAAGGAATCCAAATAAAATATTTTCAAAAATAGAAAAAATATTTTTCATTGAAAAAATTCGTACAACACATACATTCATCACATAAGCACATAAACAAACATGAAACCATCCAAATCAACACAAAATATCGTTTTAATTCATATTTCATGAAAGTAAATCATTACCATGGCTCTGGTGCCAGTTGTTTGAAATATTTTACGAGGATCTTGATTTACTACCAAGTATGTTTTATTAACAACCTAATATGAATTCTAAAACAATGAAATAAACACATAAGAGTTTAAACAAACCTTACATTGGGTGCAGTGGAATATATTGACTCCTTCCATTCAGATCTCTAGCCCTTGATTCCTTTCTGTGGTAGAGCATAATCAAGATCTGAACCTGGATCTCTTTCTCTCCTTCCTTGATGCTGATTCTCCTTCTTTGTTGTTTGGATTCTCCTACAGTCTTACACGCTATGATTGAGATACCACTTGATGTGTGTGGGCACTACTCTATCACTCAAGGATTTCAAAAATTTAGAGAGGAAAAGAGAGAGAGGGGTGGCAAAGCTTTTCTCTGAAAGAAACAATGTGCAAAGTCATGAGTTTCCTGAAGCTAACACTTTCTATTTATAGAATGCCATCTAGGTTTAGGTTAGAATTGTATGACATTAAAATAATGGAAAAATAAAATGGTAAACCCTTTGCATAGTGGGCGACCATATAAGGAAATTGGGCCTCACTTTGCAACTTTCCCATTTTGTTATTTTTCATTGCCATTTTCTCAAAAATACCAATTTTTCAATTTAACCATTTAAATGCCAATTCTAATTATTTAATAACTAAAAAATAATTATTAAATAATATTTCCATTTAATATATCTATTAATTAGACATATAAAGTATCTTAATTAATAAATAAACCTAGAATCTCTTTTCTTTACAATTTCGCCCTTACTTAGTGAAAATTCATAAAGTAGACATAGTCTAACTTTAGAATTATAATTGATTAATCAAAATCAATTAACTGAGTCTTACAAGCAGTATGGTCTCAACTAGTATGGGGACCATGGGCCTATATTTTTGAGCTTCCAATAAGTCGAACCGAATTTACCAAGTAAATTCCCTAACTTATTAATTCCTTATTGAATCTACACTTAGAACTTGGAATTGGACTCTCAGTCATATAGAACGCTCTATATGTTCCACGATATAGATACGTCATTAGTTATCCATTGTTATAATCCTAATTTGATGAATGAGCCTCTAATAATTGATCTGCATTGAATAGGCACTAACTTACCGTTAAACCTTCAATGTATTTTATCCTTAAAACACTTAGCTCCATATAAATGATCTATTGTTATAATACTAATTTGATCAATGATCCTCTATATAGATGATCTACACCGTAAAGGGATTAAATTACCATAACATCCTACAATGTATTTTATCCTTAAAACACTTAACCCCGTATAAATGATATTTCAGATCTCGACCATTTATCTCTGCTTATCCAAGTTCAATATCGGTCCCTTCCGATGTATACTCCATACATCTGATACTGGTGAACTTTGCCAATGCCCTAGAAAGGACATAGCACTTTTCCAAGGTGCAAGAATACCTATCGCTGATTATCATGCCAGTCCAAAATTCAGTGAACTGACAAATCAGGGAATAAACTTTCGAACATATAATTAAGATTATATTCCACTGTGCTGATAACACTATAATCTTTAACAAATTCATACGTTCTAGACTTAAATAGAATTCATACATTATATACATATAATCATGAAACAAATCATGTGAACCATGCAACATAAAATGTTATTTCTGATCTTTATTAATAAGTAAATCGTATTATATTGAAATGGGTTTTATTTAGGGCACAAAACCCAATAGGGGATTTATCTTAAGATAATGTGGCTTAAACATAAGCTTAAGTTCTTTAATAGGGAGTTAATTGGAGATGTGGGACGATCTTATGAGGAACCTAGGACTCACCCGTTGAATACCAAAATCCAAGCCCAAGAGAACCCAAGAGATATAGAGATTCAAGCCGTTGAAAAGTTGGCTGCATAAGTTTTTTATGTCAAGGAGAAAATGTATCTCAGTTTTTTAAAAGTAGCTTAGTAAGATTGAATGGCTTCAAAAAGGTGATGAGAACACTTCTTTCTTTCATGCTAACTTAAAGAAAAGGAAGGTTGAAAATCATGTAGCATCGTTTGTCAATGAGAATGGAGCTATTACAAACAACTTTCCACTAGTGGTAGATCATCCTGGAGCATTTCTCGTGGGTACATTGGTAGCAAGAGTAGTACCAATCAGAGATTGAATAAGGAGTGTGTTGAAAGGGGTAATCCGCTTAATCTAGAGCAGCAACTTGATCTCTTAAAACCTTTCTCTAAGAAAGAAATCAAGAAAGCCTTCTTCAGCATCGCTGAAACTAAATCCCTTGGCCCAAATGGCTACTGATTTGGTTTCTTTACAGCACTGTGGAAGAATATTGATAAACAGATTTTTGGAGCTATCTCTGACTTCTTTAAAATTTGTAATATGCCTAGTGAATTGCACGTTGCTACGATCTGCTTAATTCCTAAACATGAGAGCCCTTGTAGAGAAGTAGATTACAGGCCGATTGCGTACCGCACCGCTATGTACAAGTGCATCTCCAAGCTTATGTGTTCAAGACTTTCTGGTGTTCTGACCTCATTGGTTAGTCAAAACCAAGGAGTGTTCATCAAAGGAAGATTGATAGCTCATAATGTGATCATTTTGCAAGACCTATCGAAGACCTGCTTTGTGCCTACAACCTACCTAGTCGATTTGTTCAAAGGATAATGGAATGTGTTAGATCTACTAATTATTTCATATGCTTTAATGGGATGGTGCAAGGTTACTTCAAAGGTGAAAAAGGCTTGAGATAAGATGATCCGTTATCACCTCTTCTCTTTGTCTTAGTCATGGAATATCTCACAAGAAGACATCAAATGGTAGTCTCAGGTACTAGTTACTTGTTCCATACTTTATGCAAACATCTTTGTCTAATTAACCTTGACTTTACAAATGATTTAATTCTGTTTAGCAAAGGTACAAGGCAATCAATGCTTGTCCTTAAGGAAATATTGGATGAGTTTGGCAACACATCAGGGCTTCATATCAATGAAGGAAAATCCGAAATTTATTTTAGGGGGGTTCAAAGTAATGAGAAGATAGCAATACATGGAGACTTGAAGTTAACAGAAGGCTCATATCGTCTTCATTATCTGGGAGTTCCTCTTAGGCCTACTAAGTGGAACACTAAAGATTCTGGTATCATTATCAAAAAAGTTCAACAACTTCTTCACTCCTGGACAAGCATGCATCTTTCATATGCGGGGAAAATTCAATTGATTCATTATGTGTTGTTTGGGTTTTGCAATTATTTGATGAGTATCTTCATCCTTCCTCTCAGTGTCACAAAGGAAATAGAAAGATTGTGTAGAGGTGTTTTATGGGGAACCACCGGGAATAGTAGCAAAATTGATATTACCTCTTGGGATAAGATTTGCTTATCGAAGTCTTATGGAGGAATTGGTTTTAAGGAAGGAATAAAGTGGAATCAAGCGATTTTGGCAAAGTTTATTTGGGCAATCACAGAGAAAAAAGACATTCTTTGGGTTAAGTGTATTGTGATGTATAGAATTCAAGCTGTAAAAAATAGAAAGTTGACTAGGGAAGAAAGGATATATATACAACATTTATTATGTAACTAGTTCAGGTCTTTTTTTTCCTGTTGCTAGGAGTGTTGCATCCTTTTTGGGTGTTGTATTCTTTGGTGTTTGTATAGTTTTGTGATTAATGAAGTATTCCTTCTTCATGATAAAAAAATTAGAAATACGCAATTATTACCCGATTCATCATCATTATTTATTTATTAATTTTTTAAATAATGTTTATTAATAGTTGATTAATAACGTGCCCATGCATTAGTAAATAACATGCCCTACATAGAAATCTCATATAGTTGTATTATCATGCATCACATAGTAGAAACATGATATATTAGGATTGTCTGATGTGTTTTTGTGTACCATTTTTTTATAAATCGATAACATGTAAACTGACTAAGATTAATTTAGAATTAACTTAGTTTTTTAAATTAACCTATTAATTTAAAATAGTTTTAAATTATGAATTAAAGAGTTAATTCAGATTTAATGATTACGAGAAGAAATTTATTTATAATTTGAGACTTTTATTATAATAAATTAATCATAATTATTAAAATAGTTAATATGTATTAATTTTGGGAATTAATAAAACAAACATATTAACCTGAAATAGTGAGTGGGAGAAGGAGTACATGTAAATGCAACCTACGACCTCCATTATTGGTCAACACCGAGGGAGTATAGACTGGCACCAAGACGGCTTAGATTTTGTCCCCCTAAGGAAGGTATGTGTCTATACTCTTGCTCAAGGTTGATCTCTTGACTAAGATAGGAGGAAGTGATGTATTTTAGTGTGATAGCGACCCTTAAGGTGACACACTAAGTTAAGTCATGAAATTTGAAATAATGGGTTACACTCACAAAGTACAACTAAGCTTCATAGTGGTTAATTGTTTACTTGATCAAAAGCAGTACTTTATATTTTGAAAAGAAAATATGAGATATTTACGTTTCAAAATAATAAAGATGAGAATTTTTTCATAGGCTCAATAAAATTAACTCGATAGTGACCCTAAGGTAGTGATCAATTGTCAAAAAGTTTTATTGTGGAATAACTTAAACAAAATTTTATGTGATTTACTTGTATGCTCTCATGCATCACGTTTACACTAATTCTGGAATGATATTTATTATTCATGTATATTCATCATGTCACTTTATTTATTTCAGTCATGTCTACTATCAAAAATCCCCTTACTACTTTATGAACACTTAAAAAATTGAATGGTGATAAGTCTTATGAATGGAAATCAAGTCTAAATTTAATGCTAGTTTGTGAGAATCACAAATTTGTCCTAACTGAGGAGCGACCTGAGGAGCCCCCTGCCAATACCCCAAAAAAATTTTGGGACAGATATTATGCTTGGATTTAATCCAGCAACAAGGCCAAATGTTTCATCTTGTAATCATGGACGATGTTTTGCAAAAGACGCATGAAAATATGGAGAATGCATCTAAAATAATGAATTCTCTACAAGCCATATTTGGGTAGCTACCTAATCAAACAAGACATGATGCTACTCGTAGGTACATGAATTTTAAGATGAAGAAGGGTGTCCCTGTTCGAACTCATGTATTGTGTATGATTGAGCTAATGCATAAGGCGAAGATACACATGCCTATCATTGATGACAGGACTGAAGTGACTATGATCCTTGAGTTGCTATCTCCTTACTTCAAGGGTTTCACCATAAACTATGTGATGAATAGGCTAGAGTTCAACATGACTTAATTGTTGAATGAGTTGAACGTGTTTGAAAACGTAAACAAGGATAAGTGTAAGGAAGGTGAGTTAAACATTGTTGAAGCAAAATGTAGAACTCCTTGTTTTTCTAATAAGAAAAGGAAGTGGAACAGTAAGGACAATAGTGGTGGTAAGCCAAAAGGCAAGAAGTCACCCAAGGCCAAGAAGAACAAAGCTAGCCCCAAGTCCAAGGAAAAAATGGCGAAAGGCAAGTGTTGTGGCGTAATGTGATACTGGAAGAGAAACTCTAGTAAGCATCTCTTTGAGCTTAAGAAAGGTAAATGCAATTTATTTATTCTTGAAGCTAACTTAGTGAAGGATGATAAATCTTTATGGATTGTTGATTCTGAAGCCACAAATTATATTTGTTCTTCTATGCAGATAATTGAATCGTCAAGGGAGCTCGCTGATAGGAAGGTGAGTATGTGTGTGGGAAATGGAGCACAAGTGTCTAACAAGGGTGTGGGCAGAGTCCATCTGAAATTTAATAATAAATTTTCTTTATGAAACAATGGTTATTTTATTCCTGAATGTACCAGGAATATTATTTCTTTGGCTCTTTGCATTAATTTTTTTTAATATTGGTTTTATTAATAATGAGGTTATTATTTGCAAGAATGGTACGCCTATTTGTTATGCAAAATAGAGTAACAGACTTTATTTGCTCAAGGCTAGTGAGCAATCAATTTTAAATAATGAATTGTTTAGAGTGGCATTGCCTCAATCAAGAGGCAAAAAGTTTTTGATGATGATGAAACGTATCTATGGCATCCATGTTTAGGCCATATTGGCCTAGATAGAATAAACTGGTTAACAAAAGATGGCCCTTTGAGAGAACAAAAAGTTTAAACTCTTTCAGTATGCGAATCTTCTCTAGAAGGCATGATGGCAAAAAGACCATTTTCTGCAAAAGGCAAAAGAGCCAAAGAACAACTTGAGCTAGTTCACACTAATGTGTGTGAACCCATTAATATTTAAGCTCGAGGTGGTGATAAATACTTTGTCACTTTTATTAACGATTATTCAAGATACGGTAATACTTATCTAATGGCCAAGAAGTCTGAAACTTTTCTGAAGTTCAAAGACTTTAAGGCTATGGCTGAAAAGAAATCAGGTAAATCATTAAAGACACTTCGATTAGACCGTGGTGCCAAGTATTTGGATTCTAAATTCAAAGACTATTTGTTTGAAGAAGGGATCTTGTTCTAACTTACAACACCTAGAATACCTCAACAAAACGGTGTTCCAGAGAGAAGAAATTTGACACTGTTAGACATGGTTAGATCGATGATTTGTTACTCAAGACTACCACTAAACTTTTTGGGATATGCACTTCTTGCGGCTACCTACATTTTGAATGTAGTACCCTCGAAGAGCATAGGCAATACTCCAATGGAATTATGGAACGGGATAAAACCCAATTTCAAACGTTTCCATATTTAGGGTTGTCCTGCTCATGTTCTTAAACCCATGGCTGGGAAACTTGCTCCTAAGACTACAGTGTGTATGTTTGTAGGATATTCAAATGAAACTTGGTGTGCCTATTTCTATAGTCATCATGACAATAAAGTAATTGTATCGATAAATGCTACTATTCTTGAACATGACTATATGAAAAGTCACAATCCAATAGCCAAGTGGTTATCGAGGAAATAAAAAATAATCAGATTTCTAATCCAATGATTTTAGCACCATTTGTTGAACAATCAATAGTGGTTACCACAGTTCTTGAAAAGGAAACCCCGGTACATCGTCATTGTGGGAGGATTGCAAGACAACCTGTCCACTGTGAAAATAAAGTACATGTTCTTATCTCTGTTCCAGATAATGACGATCGATTGACTTATAGAGATGGCCCTGGCTCAAACAAGTGGAACACTGCCATGGATTCAGAAATGGATTCCATGTGTACCAACAAAATCTAGGTATAGGGTGTAAGTGGATTTTCAAGAAGAAGAAAAATGTTGAAGGGAATGTAGAGACCTTTAAAGCTAGGCTTGTAGCCAAAAGCTATACACAGCGAGAAGGCGTTGACTATGACGAAACCTTCTCTCTTGTGGCAATGGTTAAATCCATTTGCATTTTTCTTTCGATAGCTGCCATATATCATTATGAGATATGGCAAATGGACATCAAGACCATTTTCCTAAATGAAAATCTTGATAAAGTTATTTATATGGAACAACTAGAAGGGTATGTGTTACCAGAGAAAGATCGAAAGGTATGCCAGTTGCTTAAATCTATTTATGGATTGAAGCAAGCTTCTAAATCTTAGAATATCACATTTAATAAGACTAATAAAGAGTATGGCTTTGCACAAAACAAAGACAAAGCCTTTGTATATAAATACATTAAAGCTAATCTAGTGCTATCCCTAGTTCCTTATGTTAATGACATTCTACTTATTGGAAATAATATAGAAAGGTTATCAAATGTACAAAAGTGGTCAGCCTATAAATTCCAAATGAAAAATTTTGGAGAAGCATGCTATATTTGCGGGATCAAAATCTATAGAGATAGAAAATAGAGAACATTAGTACTTTATTAAGAAACTTATATCGATAAGGTGTTACAAAGATTGTCAATGGAGTATTCTAATAAAGGATAGTTGCCGTTCAGATATGATCAATGTGGACATGTTAAAGTACCCTTATGATTCAGCAATTGTGATTTTGATGTATGCAATGTTGTGTACAAGGCCTCAGATGGGCTACATTATGGGGATTTTTAGTTGTTATCAATCTTATTTAGATTTTGATCACTTGATATTTGTAATGCACATTCTCAAGTATCTTCGGAGAATGAGAGATCTCATGCTTGTATATTCTTATGGAGAGTTAAATCCTACTAGATATATTGATTTTGATTTTCAATAAGATAAAGATAGTCCAAAGTTGACATTTGGGTCAGTATTTACTCTTGGTTGAGGAGTTGTAGTCCAGCGAAGTATTAAGCGAACCAGTATTGTAGATTCAACCATGGAAGCTAAATATATAGCATATTGCTAAGTAGCTAAGGAAGATTTCGGTTGAAGAAATTCTACACTACTCTGGAAGTAGTTCCAGAAGTAGAAAAGCCACTGGTGCTCTACCATGAGAATAGTGGAGCAGTGGCCATCCACAAGGAACCAAGGAGCCATTGAGAGGAAGTAACGTCTACTAAGAGATATAGAAGAGAGAGGTGATGTGAACGATCCTCAAGATCGCCTCTGAACATAACCTGGTGAATCCATTCACGAAGACGCTACCAACAAAATCTTTTATCGGTCATATAAATAATATGGGAATAAGGGAAATGCCCAATTTCTTTTAGGACAACTGGGAGATTGTTAGGGTTTATCCCCTAAAAAACATGTAGAGACATTATAGATTTTTAGAAAAGAGTTGAACATTTTGATATATGCTTGAATGTTAAATTATTAATATTTGTTATTGAATAAATTATATTAAACATCGGAAAATTCCTTATTCATATATGATGTAATGGCTTGTAGCTGTACAAAGAACTAAGACCGCATAGCTGTGAATAAAACAGTCAGCAACATATTAAAGTTATAGAATCTTTAATCAATGGTTGCTAATATAGTTCATTGATGCCCGCTATATGGTGTAAGTAATCTCGGTTTGGATTATTAATGTAGTATGACATCAAAGTGAAGGTGCTATATATAATAAAGATTATATATGTTAAGGACCGATATAAATAAAGCTTTGTTTATTAACATGTCATTTACTATAAAGACCTATTTTATATCATAACGATGATCAATAGTAGATTGGTCTAAATCTTAAGTAATCATGAATACATGTTCATGTTATTAGTGTTCGATATTATTTTACCAAGATCTTAGATCTACTCACAAGTATGTTGATTAACACCCTAAATATGAACTTCTAAAACGATTATAAATTAAACATATATAAAGTATGAGAAACCTTACATTGGGTGCAGCGGAATAATATGTCTCCTTCCGTTCAGATCTCTAACCCTTGTATCCTTTCTGTCGCAGAGTATTATCAAGATCTGAACCTTGATCTCTTTCTCTCCTTTCTTTAGTGTTGAATCTCCTTCTTGTTAAATGTCTTTCTTCACGATCTTCCTCACTATGATTGAGGTATCACTTGCTGTGTGTGGGCACTACTCTATCACTAAGAGGTTCGAAAATATTCAAGGAAGAAGAAGAGGGTGAAGGTGGCGGCTAGGTTTAGAGAGAGAAGGCTCAGGTTTTTCTCTGAAGGAAACAAGATGTCAAAGTCTATATTTCCTGAAGCCTTCACTATCTATTTATAGCATACCACATAGGGTTAGGCTTGAATTATTTGGCATTAAAATAATGAAAATATCAGATGATATTTCCTATAAAAGTGGCCGGCCATGGCTTTATGGATTTGGGCCTCACTTTTTCAAATTTTGCAGTTTTACCAATTCTGCATCCTACTTTCTCAAAAATACAAATTTTCAAATTAAACCATTTAAATGCCAATTCTAACTATTTAATAACTATAAATAATTATTAAATAATATTTTCATTTATCATATTTATTAATTGCACCATACAAAGTATCTTAATTAACAAATATGCCCTAAAAACTCTTTCTTTCCAATTTCGCCCTTACTTAGTGAAAAATTCACAAATAGACATTGTCTAATTTGAGAATTATAATTGATTAATCAAAACCAATTAAATGAGTCTTACAAGTAATATTGTCTCAACTAGTGGGGGGACCATGGGTCTATATAACCGAGCTACCAATAAGCAGATCGAGAATTTATAACCTAAATTCACTAACTTATTAATTCTTCGTTGAATCCACGCATAGAACTTAGAATTGCACTCTCAGTATATAGAACGCTCTATATGTTCCACCATATAGACACATAATTAGTTATCCATTGTTATAATCCTAATTTGATCAATGATCCTCTATATGAATGATCTACACCGTAAAGGGATTAGATTACCGTAACACCCTACAATGTATTTTATCCTTAAAACACTTGACCCCGTATAAATGATATTTCAGCTATGTGAAGAGTACTTCACCATTTATTTTCGTTTGGTCAAGCTCGAAGGAAATCATCCTTTACTTTCTATTCGCCAGATAGAAGCTATAAATTCTATATTTATGTTAGCGCTCCCACTCAATTGCACTACCGTGTTCCCAAAATGTACGTATCACCCTGACCCAAAAGTAGGTTTAACTAACAAATCAAAGAACACGAATAACACTCTTGAGATTGAACCTAATCATATCAGGATTTAGATCATTTGATAATTTGCATTCCAACTATAGATAAGCATATATAGTTCGGAACGTGCTTTCAAACAATATAAAGAACTACCCAAACAGAGTCCCAAGTCAAAAGTTATGGTGAAAACAAATATTAATACATCTGCCCTGAAAACCCCTAGCGGGCCGCGGCACACAAAGGCCATGCTGTGACTTCTGGGTAACAACCTAGAAAACCCAACTAGCGGGCCGCAACATGCAAAACCCATGCCGCGGCTCCTAGGTAAAATTCCAGAAAAACCAATTTTCAACCTAATCAAATTTGACCACAAATTCATGGCAAAGCACAACAAAGCATGCATATAATCAAATTCACTATTTCACAAAATAAAACAAACATCAACAATTAATCTTAAACTCAAAACTAAGCTCCACATTAAATTCAAGAACAAGATATTCAAGGTTATAACATACACAACAAATTCATACCTAAATCAAAGCTTCAAAACTCAAGAATCAAAGGCCCCAATGTGAACCCAAAATTTAAGAATATTAACCCAGAAATTAAGCTTCGATTTCAACCCTAAAATCTCACTAAAACAAGCTAGATGCACCAAGCATGATCTCAACAACAAAAGTACACTAAACACACCACAAACTATCAAATTCTCAACAACATGCACCAATGGTTCAAAATCATCATAAACAACATCAAACACCACTTCAAAGAACATTCAATAATCAGAATTTATACTTAAATAAAGGGAAATGAGAGGTGTTGACCTCTCTTTTAGCCAATGATAGTGAGTCTAATTTTATAAGTGACAAGTAGTTTAATACGATTGAAATATTGTAAAGCAAATAAAGCCACAAGAATTTTATAGAGGTTCAGCCCCGAGCATTTCGGTAATAGCCTAATCCTCGTTATTTGTATTGACTTAAGAACAAGGAGAATAGTTCCTTTTCTTAGAGCTCTTACAACAGTATCTTTGAATATCAATTCTTAGACAAAATCTTACAACCCTTTTCCCAGTGAATATGAATCACTATTTATAGGGCTATAAGCTTGGAGAGGAAGTATTTCCCTTCTCGTTACAATTCATATAAGCAAAAAGATTGCATAGTAAATACAGAATACTCTGATCTTGGGATTTGGACAGCTTGCCATATCTCTGTAATATGATCCCAAAGTTATAGGGATTTCCTTGATGACTCACGATGAAAAGCTGAATTTGCTAAGTGTTTGCGTTCTGCGTGGATTGCCCACTGTTTGGTCTAGAGGACCTTGTCCGAGCAAATGTATAAGGTATCCCGTTCGGCCTATGTCTTGCGAGCAGATACCCGGAGTCGATTCCACATGTCACCATCGAGTGATGCCACGTCAGAGTGCAAAAATTGGGATAACATTTGCCCCCCAAGTCTGTACGGGACTTCCAAAGTTGCTTGTAGACTTCATCCGAGTTGTCTTTGCATTTTAATGGGTGACACGTGTCAGGCACGTCTGTTTGCGTCTCGATGTGAGGCTGACTAGTCATCCCTTCAAGTTTTGGCTATGAAATGCTCTGACGCAATTAATGCTTCGAAATCCGATTTTCTCTCTCCACGTTTGACGGTTGCACTTGTTTGCTTTTAATTTTTGATATTCGCTTTTGGGGGAACCGAGGCATCTGAGGTTTCTCAAATGATTACCTCTTTTTGCTATTTGCCTATAAATACAACCGAGCATTTATTCACAAACACATTTTCACCAATTTTCTTTGCTAAGCAAGTTCAGAGCGAAAATAGAGGTTTTTAGCTTTCAGTTTGCTGAAGAATTTTCACGGGAACTGTCGTTCAACGTTCGATCCTTGAGTAAGCTCTCGATTTCTTTTACTTGTACTTTGCACATTTATTTTCTGAATGCAATTTTAACGTTGATGTAGAAGATATGTAGAAAACCCTAGGTTTATAAACTCTACAATTTTCCTTTGTAACGATTCATGCGACTTCATCGTTCATAATGCTTGCTTTTTGAACTGCGCAATGCCTATCTTTCATCTTGCTCATTCTAAGCTTCATGAAATTTATTTTTTCTAACTCGCGAAAATTTCAAACTTCTGAGTTTTGACTTTTCGTCGAATATTTTTATTCATTAATCTGCTGAGCACTCGTAGTCGGCATATTTGCCTATTTAATGTTTGATATCCCGACTAAACACTCATCTTGTGTGCTGTCTTTTGTAGATGAACCTAGGTGAATTTTGGGGAAGCGAACACCGAATGGACCGGGACCTACTTTAACTCGTGCACGAGGATCATCCTCGTCTTTGTTCTAGTCTGCCCTCTTCAAGCGACGGACATTTTTATTCAAAGTTCTTGTGCAGCCACGGGATGGTGGCTCGTATTAAACAGACAATGTGTAAAGTCGACGTGTCTGATCCTCACATGGCCTAGCACGCCACCTTGCCCAGAGCCGAACAGGATCCACCTGTGCAGGACGAGGGTGATCATGAAGGGGATGCTGAGGTCCAAGAGATAGAGGAACATGGTGATGTTTGTCCTGGTAGTCCTTCCGAGGAGGTGGAAGAGGAGGAGGCTGCACCCCCAAACTTTAGGGGATACAATGAGGCTGCGGAGCCAATTGACGCTGACGGCGATGTCTAGGTCGAAGGCGTGGACTTCGTCACTGAGGAACTTACTACTGCGGTTCCTAAAAGGAGGCAGGGTGCTTTAGGCGCTAGGTGGGTGAGCCCTCCATCCAAGGTCACCGAGGCACGTTTACGGGATCTCGACCAGGGTGGCTACTTGGGCAAGTTAGACTGTTAGATTCCTACCTATAACAATCGAGCCACAAACCCTAAGAGGGGGATGTGCCTGGTCGGGTGCTAATGCTAGACAAGGGGCATTGCTGCCTTTGCACCCGTACTTTAGGAAGGTGGTAGACTTCTTCCGTCTTTGTCCGACCCAATTCACTCCCAAGGGCATCAAGTATCTGTCTGCCCTGTTCATTCTCTACGCCATCCAGAAATGGGATATGCCTTCTCCCCATGAGGTTAGCTGGTTTTTTGATTTGAAGTGTACTGCCAAGCAAGGCAAGTCGGGATACTTCTACTTCTCTCACCCAGACTACAAGTGGTTGACGGGCACCGAGGAAAAGGTCGTTAGCAAAATTTGACATTTTGTTGACGAGTATTTCATGGTTTATGGCATGGGCACCACCTACACTCGGTTCCAGTAGATCCCTATATATCACTGCTCACCCTTCACACTTGCTCTTAGGGATAGAGCTCAAAGGCTTGCTCAGCTGTCGGGTGCTGCTTGGAATATAACTTTGTTGACTTCCGAGGACAACTTTGTGGAGTACGGGCTCTACCCGAAGGATTTCATTCCTCAGCCTGTGAAGGAGAAAAAGAGGAAATCCGGTGCTGGTCGGTCTAAGGGAGCTCATCAGGAGGATGAACTCATTCAACTCAAGCGGGAGGCTAAGTTGAAGGGAGGTGTGGGGGAAAACAGTATGCTCAGGAGGATTCTGAGAAGGAAGACGAGGTTGAAGAGGAGCAGGTGACTCCGCTCAAAAGGAGGAAGAAGCTTCCTACCGAGCAAAGGCCCGTTGAACATGCAATTCGAATCAGGGAGCCCAGTCTACCTGCTCGACCATCCACTCCTGTAGTAGGAAAGGGGAAAGCCGTCCTGAAGGAGATAAGAGACTTGTCAGGTGATGATGAGGCTTCAAGTCTTCCTCGGGCAAACGCTTCTTCCGAAGCGCAAGATATTCCGTCTTGTTTTTTACCTTCTTGATTATTATGCTTTCATACTTCTAGTGCTTTTCTCTAACCATGTTGCTTTTATTTAGTGCAGACATGTCTCAGAAGATGCTCGATTCTTTGAAGAAGAGAGTTGGGGAAAGCTTAGGCTCATCTCCTCCGGCCAAGAAGTCTAGGGGCGGTGAGACAACACCGTCCAGGGAGAAGGCACCAGCTGAAGTTGTTATCGATCTTTCTGAGGAGCTAACAATTGTGGACCCTTCTACCCCGAGAGCTGCTAAGTCCAAAGTCTCTTGAGGGGGAAGCTCAAACAGGTCCGAATTGTCGAAGGGCGAATACGAGCTGGCCAAAAGCGAATCTGAGCAGATCCGGGCTCCTACCCCACCTCCATCACTGCATTCAAAGACCAAGAGAGGCAAGGAGATGCTCACCCACTACATGAATCGATCGGTCCCTGAGGTGAATGAGTAGCTGGCCGAAGCTGACAACGAGCCTTCTCTAGAGCTGTTCATGGGAGGAGTCCTGAAGGAGTTTACGAGGGTGAGTCTTTCTTGACAGTTTCCTTTAATCCTTCTTTAATCCGAGCTAACCAAGGTTTTAGAGGCTTCTGACCAACTTGAGGCTGCCATGACCTCCTTGTCCAAAGAAGTGATCGACCTCCAAGAAGAAAGGGAGGTTCTTTGAACTGTTTTCTGCAGGTTGGAAGCAGAGAAGAAGTCCAAGGAGGACGAGCTTAACGGTGAAGTAGAGAGGCTCAAAGGGAATGTGAATGCCTTAGAGAGAGTCGGTCCCGAGATTTTCTATGACTTTTGGAAGGCTAACCCTCAGGTGAATTTTGATTACGTGAGCGATACCAAAGACATGTAGCTTGAGTACTGTGCTTCCCAGGTGGCCTATGGAGAGTCCGAGGCAACCACTTCTACTTCCGGTCTGAACGTTGACATGCCCCCAGCCCAGACAACAAACCTCCAGCTCCTTCTGGCCTAGAAGACCCATACAAGGAGCCTGGGACTCCAGCCGTCTAAACACTTCTCCTTTTATCTTTTTTTTTTATATCTGTCCGGCCATAAGGCCTTTTTTAAGACAACATGACCGGCCAAGCGGTCTTTAAACTTGGAATTATTTTTCATTTTTTAGACAACAGGCTGACCGGGCAGCTTTTAATCCTGAGTTTACGTGTTTTTGTTATCTATAATGAATTTAATCCTCTGTTTATAATCATCGTGCAATTGTGTTTGTTTTATCTTTACCAAATGCTTTGTACAGGTATAGGTGCCCCCAAGTGACCGTGTAGACTTATGACTCTTGGTCACTTGTTTATTGCAAGTATACTTTTTTTGTCTGTTCGGGGTTTTGGGTTCGACCAAACCTTTTGTACGCACTGGATGGTAAATTAACAACATGCTAGTAATTTTGACTCAATTTGAATTTTGAAATAAACATCTTTATTCATTTATTGATCGAAAATGTGTTTGTTACCGTAGTAACTTACATCAAAGCTATTTAATTTAATTTGATCTTTTAGCTTAACATGAAATAAAACAAATTGTACAAATTAGAAATTGTACTTTAGATGGTGGTCACCCACCTAAGTACCTTTCAATTTTGTCCAAACCTTTAGTCGTAGCCCGCCCAGTAGGCCATTCACTTAAAAGTAAATGTTCTTTCAGTACTTAATATGGACATCCGACCTGGTACTTCTATTGGTAGTATTTTCTTAAATGTTTCCCATTCCAATACTGTGGTACTAGACCAAGTTTCATTTTTTCATCATACTTACTCGATTTGTATGTTCCTGATTCGAGAACTTTGACCACCTTATATGGTCCTTCCTAGTTAGATCCGAGTACACCTGCCATACTGTGTTTGGTGTTTAGAAATATTCTTCTTTGGACCATATCTCCCACAAAGAATTTTCAAGCCTTCACTTGTTTATTGAAATATCGAGCTACTTTTTGTTGATGGGCTATCAACTTCAAGTTTGCTACAGTTTGCTTCTCTTCGATTTCATCAAGTGATTTGGCCAGGGTTACAGTGATTTGCTTCTTGGTTGTATGTCAATCTTCTGTGGGATTGTGGCTCGAGCTCTACGGGTAGCATAGCTTCATATCCATATGCCATAGCAAATGGAATTTGTCTGTTGCCATTTTCTGAATTGTCCGGTACGACCATAGAAATTCAGGAAGCTCCTCAAGCCAGTTTCCTTTAGCTTCCTCGAGTCTTTTCATTAGTGTATCGTTTAAGGTCTTATTGACTGCTTCAACTTGACCATTCGCTTAGGGATGTGCCACTGCGGAGAAACTTTTGATGATACCATGGTTTGCACAGAAATCAGTGAAGGACTGGCTGTGAAACTGTTTGCCGTTGTCCGAAACTATTTGTACGGCAATCCGAACTAGCAAATTATGTTCTTCACAACAAAGTCTTGAACTTTCTTAGATGTAATGGTTGCCAGTGGTTCGTCTTTCATCCACTTAGTGAAGTAATCAAGTGTAACCATTGCGTACTGCACTCCTCCTTTGCCTTTGGGTAATTGTTCGATCAAGTTAATTCTCCAAATGGCAAAAGGCCATGGACTTTGCTTCTCAGTTAACTCGTTTGGCGGAGCTCGAGGTATCTTCGAAAATCTCTGGCATTTGTCACATTTTTAACATAGGACTTTGAATCATCAATCATTGTCAGCCAGAAATAACCTTGCCTTAGAATTTTCTTAGATGAACTCTTCCCGGAAGAATGATTTCCACAAAATCCATCGTGCCCCTCAAATAATAGTCGCGCAACTTCTTCTTGAGCGACACATCTCAGCAACAACATGGAGAAACCTCGTCTGTACATAATTCCATCTACTATGATATACCGTTCAGCCTTCCTTCTCATCTTTCGAGCTTCATTTTGATTATCTAGGAGTTCCCCATTGTTGAGGTAGGCTACTATTGGCGTCATCCAGTTTGGGGAAGTATCAATCATTTTGATCTCTTCCGTGCCAGTTATGCTAGGCTCTTCGAGGAACTGGATAGGGACCAAGTTTGCTTTATCACTTACATTACTTCTTGCCAATCGAGCTAACGCGTCTGCAGTTGTGTTTTCTTCCCTTAGAATTTGTTAGAGACCGTAGCTTTTGAATTGTGGGAGCAGGTCATGTATTTTGCTAAGATATGCTATCATCTTTTCTCCCCAAGCCTCGTATTCTCCAAATATGTGATTTACCACCAGCTGTGAATCACTGCAGATTTCGATGTGTTCGGCTTTCATCTCCCAGGCTAGTTTTAAGCCAGCGATCAAAGCTTCATATTCGGCTTCGTTATTGGATGCCTTGAATCCAAACTTGACTGCAACGTGCAGGTGTTTCTCCCCAGGTGTAACAAGGGCGATTCCTGCACCAGATAGTTGATCTATAGCCGACCAGTCCACATGTAGTTTCCAAGTTGGCTGGTCTTCACTGTTACTTGGCTGAGGTGTTTGTACTGGCTTGGGGTTTCCTTCCGATATGCTTTCATCTTTTCTTGTGCATTCAACCACAAAGTCTGCTAGGGCCTGGCCTTTGATTGTTGTTCGGGGTTGGAAGGTAATTTCATACTGACTCCACTCCACTGCCTACTTCAGTAACCATCCAGAAGCGTCCGACTTTTGCAATATTTGGCGTAATGGTTGGTCGGTGTACACCCAAATAGGATGAGCTTGAAAATAGGGCCTTAACTTTCTTATTGCTAGAATCAGGCAGTAAGTGAGTTTCTCTATTAACGGGTACCGGCCTTCGGCCTCAATGAGTCTCTTACTAATGTAATAGATCGGGTATTGTATGTTGTTTTCTTCTCTGATGAGCACGGCACTCACAGCATGCTCCGTGACAGCCAAGTATATGCCAAGCTCTTCTCCGTCCAGAGGTTTCAAGAGTATGGGAGGCTTTGCGAGTTGCATTTTTATCTCCTGAAAAGCCTTTTCACATTCCTCTGTCCACTCAAATTGCTTATTTCCTTGCAAGATGTTGAAAAATGGAACACACTTGTCTGTTGATTTTGAAACAAATCTGCTAAGTGCGGCGATACGACCAGTCAAACTTTGTAATTCCTTGGTTCTTGTTGGCGACTTCATATCCAGGAGGGCTTGAATCTTCTCTGGATTGGCTTCGATTCCTCGGGCATTGACAATAAAGCCCAGAAACTTTCCCGAGCTGACTCCAAAGGAGCACTATAAGGGATTTAGTTTCATGTTGTACTTCCTGAGGACTTTGAAGCATTCGTCCAGTCATCTATGTGCCCCCTAGCCTTCCTGGATTTGATGAGCATGTCATCCACATATACATAAATGTTTTGCCCAATCTGGTCTTTAAATATCTTGTTTACCATTCTTTGGTATGTGGCTCCTGTTGGAAATATTTGACCAGGATCTTAGATCTACTCACAAGTATGTTTATTAACACCCTAAATATGAACTTTCTAAAACGATGAAATAAACACATATAAAGTTTAGGAAACCTTACATTGGATGAAGCGAAATATAATGACTCCTTCCGTTCAGATATCTAGCCCTTGATTCAATTCTGTAGCAGAGCATTATCAATATCTGAACCTGGATCTCTTTCTCTGAATCTTTGATGCTGAAACTCCTTCTTGCTGAAAGTCTTTCTTCACGATCTTCCTCACTATGATTGAGGTATCACTTGCTGTGTGTGGGCACTACTCTTAGACTAAGAATTTCGAAATCTCAATGAGGAAGAGAGAGAGAGTGGGTTCGGCCAAAGATAGGGAGAGAGAAGGCTCAGTTTTTTCTGAATGAAAAAGTAGAAAATTTAAGTGTAATTTTCCTGAAGCCTTCACTATCTATTTATAGCATTCCACTAGGGTTAGGTTTGAATTATTTGGCATTAAAAAAATGAAAATATCAGTTTAAAAATTCAAACCAAGTGGCCGGCCATGTACAGTAATGGGCCTTACTTGGATTTTGCAGTTTTCTCAATTCTGCATCTGATTTTCTCAAAAACGCGAATTTTCAAATTCAACCATTTAAATGCCAATTCTAACTATTTAATAACTATAAATAATTATTAAATAATATTGTCATTTATCATATTTATTAATTGAACCATACAAAGTATCATAATTAACAAATATGCCCCTAAAACTCTTTCTTTACAATTTTGCCCTTACTTAGTGAAAAATTCACAAATAGACATTGTCTAATTTGAGAATTATAATTGATTAATCAAAACCAATTAAATGAGTCTTACAAGTAATATTCTCTCAACTAGTGGGGGGACCATGGGTCTATATAACCGAGCTACCAATAAGCAGATCAAGAATTTATAACCTAAATTCACTGAGTTATTAATTCTTCGTTGAATCCACGCATAGAACTTAGAATTGCACTCTCAATTATATAGAATGCTCTATATGTTCCACCATATAGACGCATCATTCGTTATCCATTGTTATAATCCTAATGTGATCAATGATCCTCTATATGAATGATCTACACTGTAAAGGGATTAAATTACCGTTACACCCTACAATGTATTTATTCCTTAAAACACTTGACCCCGTATAAATGATATTTCATCTTATGTGAAATGAGTACTCCACCATTTATGTTCGTTTGGTCAAGCTCGAAGGAGATCATCCTTTGCTTACTTTTCGCCAGATAGAAGCTGTAGATTCAAAGTTTATGATAGCGCTCCCACTCAATTGCACTACCGTGTTCCCAAAATGTACGTATCACCCTGACCTAAAAGTAGGCTTAACTAACAAATCAAAGAACACGAATAGCCTTTCAAGATTGAGCCTAATCATAATAGGATTAAGAACATTTGATCTAGGATCAACTAGGCGATATTGACTTGAATAGATATTACGGTAAGTTTAATAAATCTAAGTCAAAGTTCAATATCGGTCCCTTCTGATGCATACTCCATGCATCCAACCTGAGCTTTACTTTAACCAATGCTCTGGAAAAAACATAGCACTTCTCCAAATGCAAGTAAACTCTGTTGTAAATTATCATATCAGTAAAACCCTATGTCTGATAAATCTAGGAAACTTTATTCACATAGTCATGTTTACTTTCCAATGTGTTGACGGCACAATAAACAGGATCAAGTATGTGAAAAGGGTTTGACATGAATTCATACATTATGTACATATAATCATGAAATAAATCATGTGAACCATGTAACATTAAATGTTATTTCTGATCTATATTAATAAGTAAATCTAATTATATTGAAATGAGTTTTATTTAGGGCATAAAACCCAACAAACTCCCACTTGCACTAATATAAAAAAAAGTGCGTTTCAAATAATCTCAACACCTGGATATACAAATCAAGTGTAGTAGTAGTAAACTCCTCGTAATAGGATCTGAAAGGTTGAATTAAACACAACCTTTTCTCCACCATTACTCTTCCTTTAATCACAAAATCATCTATAATGTGAAATTCCTCTCTATATGTCTACTCTCTTGGGATACTGGATTTTATACTTTTGGCAACTACTTTTGGTTAATCAGGAAATTAACACTAGTAGTTTAGGCAATTTGGAATGGTGCCAAAAATGTATAGAACTTTCCTTAGACTGAATAAGTACCTTTCCTCCAACTTTAACATTCAGTCTCTCTCTGGTGGACCTAGAGACTTCAGATAGGATTTTACACTTCTCCAAAATCACTATTCCACCCCCAGAGTAATCACCATCTTATCAGAAAGATTTTCTAGCACAAGGGCAAATTTCGAAATCTGATATGGTGTAGTCTAAGAGTTTTAAACACACCCTTATAGACTAACATATAGTCCCTCTTCTTTATCTTAGGATTTACTTGATTTTCTTCCAATGTTCTTCTCCTGGATTAATCTGATACCTACTCATTACTCCCACTCAACAGCAGGTGTCTGGTCTAAGGCATACTAAAGCATATCTGAGACCTCTCACTGTTGATTTAAGAAATTCTTTCATGGCTTTATCTTTTCTAGAATAGTTGAGACTTTTCCTTTGATAAATAAAATCTATGCCTAAGAAGTTGTGAAGCTTCTATAGATTTCCATTAGAAAGAAAATGCTTCAGCATCTTACTAAAGTTAGTTGCTTGCATTAGAGTAAGTAATTACCAGGTATACCATAAGCTATAGGTTTAGACAAACAAAAACCTATGATACTAGGAAAAGGAATTTTGTTAAGTCCATAGAATAGACTTATTAACTAAAATTTCCTTTTATGTCCTTGTAATAGAAAACTTTAGGTTACTCCATGTGAATGGATCAAACTATAGTTTTCTTTGGCTTTCTTCTTAGTTTCCTATATTGACAATCCATTGCTTGTTTAAACTCACAATGGATTTTAATCACTAGTGTCTCCCAAGTCATGAGAAGGTGAGTTCCTAGAAACTCTCCCACTACGACAAGGTACCGTGAATTATGTCTAAGAAAACTAAATGGTATTAACCTCTTTGGTTGTGACAAGACAACAGAGGCAGTGGGATCATCATATGTCAAATAAGATGATAGAACACTTTTGGAATCAAGAATTAAATATCTCCTTTATTTGCTACTTTATTTTCAGACTTAGTCATTATCTTAGAAAAGTAGTATTTGTTTGAACAAACACTTTCTTATCTATTGACTATGGGATGGTCCACCCCTAATCACTTAGAATAGCTAACAAACCATGGTTAATAGTTCTAGCTTTTCTTAAGATTTTGATTAGGTCATCCATGAATCTAGTAATGATTTACATTAAGTATACAACCATTACATCATTCTGAAATTGTATTACCATAGAAGGAATTAGGCAACGACTAGTAACTAATCATCAACATGCAACTCGAAATTTCTGGGGAGGTAAGTTTGGATATAATTCAAAAATCAATTTAATGATCTTTGAACTGCATATCTACTAACTATTTCTCCACCCCTATCAGTTCGCAAGATCTTTAACCACTTACCTTAATGGTTTTAACCATTGCTAGAAATTAATGAAATTTTTCAAACATTTCAAATTTCCTGCTAAAAGGTATATCTAGAGTTATCGTTTTAAGAATATAACGAAAAACTCATATCCACCCCTGAATGTACATTCGTCTGCGAATGAGATGAACTACTTTCAGTTGATATAGGCATGTTTAACTCTTTGCATAGATTGATCTTGTCAAATCCACTATGAACAAGATACAAATGCCATAGATTAATAAAATGTTGTAGTGTCTTTTGATGACATAGGTTTAGTTACATCAAAGAGTTCTTAGAATACTGCAAGTGGATCCTGGTCACAGAATACCTAACTCATATTCCATACAGTTTTAATCCATTAATAGAAGATGGATATTAAACACTTGAGAAAGTGTAACTGTATTATATTCTGGAATTAGAAATATAAGAAAATTTCTATTTGGAATCTAAAATTAAAGTCAAAGACTTAAATTTATACCAAATATAATGAGTAATTCTATCTTGGACCACCACTACTAATACAAACTCTAAGTCAGATTTGCCCATACAAGTAGGAGATTTCTAAGACTGAGGATTTATATCAATTGGGAGTAGAATTTCGGGATTATAATCATATGCGTCATTTAATTTCTTAAGAGAAAATATAGAATGACATTAAATGATTTATAGACCATTCATCCAATGATATGTTTTGAAGCTAATTCGAAATGAATAAGCTAAGAGGAATTAGGATAATTTCGTTTATAAATAAGAATCCAACGATGCTTCGATTAGCGAATGTCAAAGTAATCTTATTTATACAATCTTCTTGTTTCATATTGTAAAAATACTAATCTAAGGTGTCATCAATTGATGAACAGCTAGATGTCGCATATACAGTATTTATCTTTCGAGATCTAACACTATTATGTATGTCTAATGGTGAAAATCCACTAAGAGTTTATCTCATTAGATAAACCAGCCAAGTTAGACCAACAATGAAGATTCGAAATTAAACTACAACTTAATAACAGAAAATAACATGGTTCAATATAAATTCATACACAATTCATAAATTATTAAACATATAGCAAGTAGGAATGACAAGTGAAAATACTAAAACTTACAATCCTAAATAATTTCCAAGGTTTTCAACAAACTGATATCAGTATCCCGTTTAGGCGAGAGTCAAAGCTACCATCCATTGAATAGAGTTGTCAGCTCATCTAAAATGTTAAACATTCTAGCAACCTTTTATTCGATCAAGATTGGAATTCAGCGTTGTCCCGTTTAGGCGAGAGTCAAGGCAATTCTATCTTATGAGCTTCCACCATTGTTTCATAATTTGCAAGTCAAGTATGGTCGCCACCATTAGGGTGATCCATACCATACAAAACACTTACAAACTACTTATCATTCGTGATTAAACGGTGCGAAATTGCTAATGAAGGTTCCTCCATTAGGGAGGATTACTCACTAAAACAAACGCGGTGTAAAACCCACAATGGAGATTGAATGTCTTTGGATTAAAAGCTCATTATTTAAAAAGAGTTATATTTTCTTTGATTCTCTTTATTTATTCTATTTATTTTAAATATATATATTTATTTAATTAAAATTTTCAATTTAGAATGAAAAATTCTAAATATAAATTTTAATTTAATATTTATAAATTTTACTTAGATGGATATGAAAATAACATGAATTATTTCCATCTTAGTAATAATTTCCAATAAATATTTAGAAAAATATTTAAGTTGTTACAAAATTAATTTAAATTAATTTACAACTCAAATTTAATTTTCTATAAATATATATTGCATTTCGAAAAATTAAAGTATTTAAGAATACAATTTTCGAAAATGCATGTTAAAATAAAAAAAAATTAATCCTGGAAAAATTATTCTAATTTAATGTTGGCCCAAAATTAATTAATAAAATTAATTTACAACAAAAAAAATATAATTTTCCTGTTTAATTAAATATATAAGAAAAATTTCAAATATTTAAGTATGATGATGAAAATCAACTTAAATATTAATTTTCTATTTAATTAAATACACTAGAAAAATACTTCAAGCAAAAATATCATCTATCTAGATTTTCCTTTGACTAATTAATTCAATTTCTAATAATATACTTTAATTCAATTTATTTTAAATTAATCAATAAATGAAAAAATCATTGATTTAAGTTGATCCAAAATTAAAATAAATAATTTATAACTTTAATCTATTTTTCAAATAAAATTCGAAATTCCAACATTTAAGAAATGCAATTTCGAAATTTGATTAATAAAATAAAGAAAAAATATATTTTTGAAAATTATTTAAATTTAGTTGAAAAAATAAATTTTAACTAAAAATAATTTTCTATTTAATTAAGTTTCATGAAAAAAAAATATTTAAGTATCATGATGAAAATCAACATAGATATTTAATTTTCAAATTAATTAAATTTATTAAATTCAAGAAATAAATAATTAAGTGTAGAGAAGGCTTAATTATTAATCTCTAGTTTAATACTAGGAAAAAATATACTTAAAATAAATTGTACCAAAATTATTATTTAAATAATTAATTTCACAATGTATAATATTTTCCTATTTAATATTAGAAATAATAAGTAGTCTAGAAATAACTATCTTGAAAATATCTTATTTGACTAAGTATCTTTTCCACAAAATTTGAAAAAATATCTAATTTAAGTTGTATTAGAAAAAATCTAGAACTTAAATATTTTTCAAATTTAAATTTAATTAAATATCAAAAATTAAGTTATAACCACTTAATTTGAAAACATTCCATTTTAAGTTAATATTCGAAAAGATATTAACTCAAAAAAATATCTAAAATATTCCATTTTAAGTTAATATTCGAAAAGATATTAACTTAAAAAATATCTAAAGAATCTTAATAAACAATGCCTAAAATTCCTCAATTTAATTTTGAAATTTTAAATCCAAAAGATATTCAGATTTAAGCTGGTTAGTTGTAGATAACTAAATATCAACTTAAATGGGAATATTTAATGAAAAATTTAAATTAAGGTTCAGAAAGAATCTAGATGGTTATAATTCTATATTTAATTAAATACAAGAAAATACATATAGTTTAGCTTAGAATATAAAATTCTTTAAACTATGATTTTCTAAATTAATTTCAAAATAAATGAAATTAATTATGTTGCTAATCAATTTTTATTAGGTTAAACTAGTGTAATTAACCTAGTACAGTTTATTCAAATCAGGCAAATGGGCCTTCACAATTGGGGTGGTTCATGTGAGGGGGTGCTGGGTTCAGTATGTCGTACCCACTACTATGGCTCCCAACTCTCACACAAGGCCCAAAAGAGAGGAATTTAACCTTTTTAAGAACAACTGTTATTAATTGAATAGGTCCAAAAACTAAATGGGCCTAAATAAATTCTATCAAGAACTATGATAATTTATTTTAGCAACAACAACCTATATGCATCTATAATAAAATTAAACACATAGGCTCACACAGGCACACTTTGGATGGGTCCTATCATGTTGCTAGGTCATACACAGATGAAAGAAGATTGTAAATATACCTGTTACAAATTATTATCTTGACCAAGGGAGCCATCAGATCAATAGATCTGGCAAAAGGTAACCATGGCTATTTGCAATCAAGTAATAATAGGTTTTGAAAACTTACACACAAGCTAAAACACATACTCCTGCAACAAAGTTAGCTGGATAGTTGGATGTAGGATTTATTTAATTTTAAATTAAATTATTTATTTTGAAATAATTAATTAAATAAAAAAATAATTTTCAAAAATTTAAAAAAATTTGAAAAATTCGAAATTTAAAAAAAAAAATATAAATTTAAAATTAAACCTACAATTTTGAAAAATTAGGTTTCATCCAACCTAAATATCATTTCAAAATTTACTAACTACTTTTAAAATTTAAATGTTATTTTATAAATAAAAATTAAATAAAAGATTAAAAAAGATAAATGAATATCTTTTTCAAATTTTAAATGTAATTTAAATAAATAAAATAACAAAGTTTTAAAGTTAGCAAAATATCTTACATCTTTTTAAAATTACATGATTATAGTTATCTTATTTTAAATTTAAATAAGGTCAAATTATTTAAAAAAATATAAATTTAAAATATTTAAAATCTCACCTTAAATTTAAAAATAAGATAAGATATAATCAAATTTAAAAATAAGATAGATTATTAAGCAAATAAGATAGATACTAACTATTTTTAAATTCAAATTACACTAATATCTTGAATTAAATTTAAAAAATATTAAATTAATTCATAATGATAATTAGAATTGAACTAGCAATAGTAATAGTATAAATACAGAACTACACAAAAAATCGGAAGTTAATTCCATGAAAAAGCATGAAAAAACGAAAAAAAACGAAAAAATTGCGAGCTGTACGGACAGTTTTCGCATGCGCAGGAAAATTTTAGCACAACTCCGTTTTTTTTCGAATCTTCAAAAAATCATAACTAATTCAAACTAAATCGAAATTGAGTTCTGTAAAAAAGTAACTTGCTTAATTTTTTCCATACTATCCAATAAAAATAATTCCAGAAACAGATATTCAATTATTTTTAACGAAAATTCACAAACACCAATCAATCATCAAATAACACTCAATACAACATGATACCATCCAAACACAAACAAATAATCGTTTTAAAGTCCAAATATCTTGCAAGTAAATCAATTACCATGGCTCTGATACCAGTTGTTGGAAATATTTTACCAGGATCTTAGATCTACTCACAAGTATGTTTATTAACACCCTAAATATGAACTTTCTAAAACGATGAAATAAACACGTATAAAGTTTAGGAAATCTTACATTGGTTGCAGCGAAATATAATGACTCCTTCCGTTCAGATATCTAGCCCTTGATTCCTTTCCGTAGCAGAGCATTATCAATATCTGAACCTGGATCTCTTTCTCTGAATCTTTGATGCTGAAACTCCTTCTTGCTGAAAGTCTTTCTTCACGATCTTCCTCACTATGATTGAGGTATCACTTGCTGTGTGTGGGCACTACTCTTACACTAAGAATTTCCAAATCTCAATGAGGAAGAGAGAGAGAGTGGGTTCTGCCAAAGATAGGGAGAGAGAAGGCTCAGTTTTTTCTGAATGAAAAAGTAGAAAATTTAAGTGTAATTTTCCTGAAGCCTTCACTATCTATTTATAGCATTCCACTACTGTTAGGTTTGAATTATTTGGCATTAACATAATGAAAATATCAGTTTAAAAATTCAAACCAAGTGGCCGGCCATGTACAGTAATGGGCCCTACTTGGATTTTGCAGTTTTCTCAATTCTGCATCTGATTTTCTCAAAAACGCCAATTTTAAAATTCAACCATTTAAATGCCAATTCTAACTATTTAATAACTATAAATAATTATTAAATAATATTGTCATTTATCATATTTATTAATTGAACCATACAAAGTATCATAATTAACAAATATACCCCTAAAACTCTTTCTTTACAATTTCGCCCTTACTTAGTGAAAAATTCACAAATAGACATAGTCTAATTTGAGAATTATAATTGATTAATCAAAACCAATTACATGAGTCTTACAAGCAATATTATCTCAACTAGTGCGGGGACCATGGGTCTACATAACCGAGCTTCCAATAAGTAGATCAAGAATTTATTACTAAAATTCACTAACTTATTAATTCTTCGTTGAATCCACGCATAGAACTTAGAATTGCACTCTCAATTATATAGAATACTCTATATGTTCCACCATATAGACGCATCATTCGTTATCCATTGTTATAATCCTAATGTGATCAATGATCCTCTATATGAATGATCTACACTGTAAAGGGATTAAATTACCATTACACCCTACAATGTATTTATTCCTTAAAACACTTGACCCCGTATAAATGATATTTCAACTTATGTGAAATGAGTACTCCACCATTTATGTTCGTTTGGTCAAGCTCGAAGGAGATCATCCTTTGCTTACTATTCGCCAAATAGAAGCTATAGATTCCATGTTTATGATAGCGCTCCCACTTAATTGCACTACCGTGTTCCTAAAATGTACGTATCACCCTGACCTAAAAGTAGGCTTAACTAACAAATCAAAGAACACGAATAGCCTTTCAAGATTGAGCCTAATCATAACAGGATTAAGAAAATTTGATCTAGGATCAACTAGGCGATATTGACTTGAATAGATATTACGGTAAGTTTAATAAATCTAAGTCAAAGTTCAATATCGGTCCCTTCCGATGCATACTCCATGCATCCAACCTGAGCTTTACTTTAACCAATGCTCTGGAAAAAACATAGCACTTCTCTAAATGCAAGTAAACTCGGTTGTAGATTATCATATCAGTAAAACCCTATATCTGATAAATCTAGGAAACTTTATTCACATAGTCATGTTTACTTTCCAATGTGTTGACGGCACAATAAACAGGATCAAGTATGTGAAAAGGGTTTCAGATGAATTCATACATTATGTACATATTATCATGAAATAAATCATGTGAACCATGCAACATTAAAAGTTATTTCTGATCTATATTAATAAGTAAATCTGATTATATTGAAATGAGTTTTATTTAAGGCATAAAACCCAACAGCTCCAGCATTTTTTAGAAAAATGGCATGACTTTGTAGCAATATAGACCCATATCTGTTCGAAAAATTGTATGTTCTTGGTCCGGTGGCTGAATTTTAATTTGATTGTACCCCGAATAAGCATCCATGAAGCTTAATATTTCATGCCCGAATGTTGCATCCACAAGCTGATCGATTCTTGGAAGTGGAAAACAGTCTTTCGGCATGCTTTGTTGAGGTCTGTGAAATCAATACATACTCTCCATTTCTTGTTCGACTTGGGTACCAGTACGGGATTTGCAACCCAAGATGGGTTTCAATTATGAAATTATTGTTGCGTAGCTTCTCTACCTCTTCCTTTAGGGCTATTGCTTGCTCTTTGTCCAATAGCCTTCGCTTTTGTTGAACTGGTCGGAAGTTGGGATCAATATTTAGGATGTGCAAAATTACAGAAGGATCAATTCTGACCATATCCTCATGTGACCAGGCAAAACCTTGCAGGTTTACTCTCTGAAATTTTATCAATGCTGATTTTACTTCGAGCAACAAACCTTTTCATATTTTTAGCTTTCTAGCCAGAATATCTGGATCGATCTCGATCTCTTCTAGTTCTTCCACAGGTCCAACATTGCTGCTTGGGTCCCCAAGTCGAGGATCCACATCTTCATCCCCGCCTTGGGAAGTTCCCTACTTAGAAATGTTTTTTCCCTTCTCTGTGCTCTGGCTGGAGGATACTTCTTTCTTAGCCTTGGCCACCGCGAGGTTATAACATTCCCTAGCAATTTGCTGGTTTCCTCTTAAACACCCTACCTCATTCTTTGTTGGAAACTTCAAGCATGAATGGAATATCGACATAACAACCTTTAACTCATACAAAGCTCGTTGGCCTAGCATGACATTAAAGGTTGATGGAACGTCCAATACCAGAAATTATGCCATTATAGTTATCCTCATTGGAGCTTGCCCAATAGTGAGGGGTAGGCAAATTTGCCCTAGAGGTGCAACTCCTTGGCCAGAGAAACCATATACGGGCAGAAGGAAAGGGGTTAGATCTTTGAGTTGGAGCCCCATCTTTTGATATGTGGTCTTGAATAAGATGTTGGAGGAGGCTCCATTATCTATCATAGTTCTGGCAACAATTTTGTTGGCTATCTGGACCTCCACGACCAATGGGTCGTTGTGCGAAAATCTAATTTTGATAGAATCTTCGTCATTGAAAGTTATGGTGGGCTCTCCTGCCTGTGGGATTTTAGGCTTCCTCTCTTCTACGACCAGGATTACTTCTTCTTCCTCGTGCTGTACTGTTCGAGCATACCTCTCCCGAGCTTTGCTTGAATCTCCAGCTATGTGCAGACCTCCAATAATGACTTGTAGATGCCCATCTACTGGTGGAGGTTGCAAGTCTTGGTTGTTATCACCCCTCAGATTCTGATCGGCCTTTGCATACTTCTGTACATGCGGGTTATTTTCCATATTAGGAATTTAATTTCCCACTTCAGATTGTTGCATTCATTGATGTCGTGGCTTTAATCTCCATGAAATGACAAAACTTGGTCATGTCTCTCTTGCTAACATCGTTTTTCATGGGTGGGGGCTTCTTGTACGGGGCTAGTGACTGAGTGGCCATGTAAACACTTTCTATGTCCTCCGTCAGTATGGTAAATACAGTATAGTTTGCTGGATTCTCCCGAGGAGCTTGTTCGGTCTTGCTAGTGCAATTTCCCTTTTTCCCATTCCCTTGCCTATTAGTGTTGCTAGAACGTTTACCATTTGAGATTGAATTGCTTGGGTAATGGGGGAGCTAGACGGATGTCCCAGTTGAAGGAGCTTTTGACTTGCCACGTTTTTGTTCACCTTTTGCTCGCTGAATAGTCTCTTCAAGTTTGATAAAGCCTTCAGGACGGTCAAGAAAATCACTCATAGAGTCTACTGGACCATTTTTCCTTATGTCCTTCCAAAGTTCATAAAGGACTTCAATGCCCCCCAGTATCGCGGATAACTTTCCATCTTCGGTTACCCGTGAAACCTTAGTCGCTACCGTCATGAATCGTTTGATGTAGGCTCAGAGAGGCTCTCTTGGTCTTTGCTTTACTTCGACTAGATCTCCTAGGTGCAACGAAAGTTGGCGAGAGGAGGAAAATGGTCCATGGAACTCTGAGGAGAAAGCCTTCCATGAGTTGAACTTTCCTTGCACCAACTGGAAATACCATTTTTGGGCGGCTTCCGAAAGGGTTGCAGGAAAAACCCTACAACATACATCTCCTCGTACTCCTTGCAGATCCATTTTCATCTCAAAATACTTAAGGTGGGACAAACGATCTTCTTTTCCAGTGTACATCTTCCAGGTTGGCATCTTAAACTTGTGGGGAAACTCCAGGACATTGATGTCTGAGGAAAAAGGAGTTCCACGGGCTCAGTCCAACTCAAGATCATTCTTCCTCTGACCGGCCATGCCTTGGAACATACTCTTTAGTTCGTCCAGCTATGCCTGCATGGCTGGACTAACCTGTTCGGCATTTTGGCCGATCTGAGTCACATCCGTATCTTTCTAAGTGGGAATTTGAGTGCGGATTCCAGGCTGCACCATCGGCGTGTCAAGCTGATCGTCCACTCCTCTCTTCCTATTCAGATCGTTTTTGAGATCATGAGTCGTCCCCAACCTATCAAATACGAAAACGCCTGGCTGTCTCAGTGACTGGTTGGTTTGGCTAATGTGCTGACCGACACCATTAACCTGGTTGGAATTGTTAGGTATGACTTCTCCTGATGAATTCCTAGACAAGGTCTGCCCACCATTTATAGTCTGAGAGATATTCATCACTGGATCTTCATCTGTTTCTCCCAAAGGGATGACATTCGTGGGTTGCTGCCCGACAGTCTGATAGGCTTTTTGTATAAGCACAGTGGCTTACCGACTACGATCGTCAATGACTGCATGCTGAGCCCTTAACGTTTCCATCTCATTGTCCGTCCATTCTGCAAACATGCGCCTCTGCTCTTCAAATGCGAGTTTTACCGCAGCACAGAGTTCCTCCTAATCATGATGTAGGGTGTTGGTATGACCCTGCATGAGTCCATGAGCAGGACGGAGGTTCTAGATCTCAGTGTCATCTCCAATGGTTGTTTGAACATTGGTAGCAGGCGGAACGGCTGTGTTATGAATGCCCTTGTCGGCTGCTGAACTGGTATTCCTCGTCTCTTGCACAATAGGCGCGATTTGATCCATAGGAGTCATCACACCGTGACTTATGGTTAATGGTTGTTCGGGACTTACGGCTGGTGGAACCCTTGTGTTCCCTGGGTTCTGCAATGCAGGATCCACCGCTCGTGGATTTGCTGGATCAACCATGCCCCTACGAGTCTGTACCACCATCGTACTTGTGATTAAATTTGGATTAAAGAGCAATCCTTGATTCTGCTCTCAATGAAAGCACCAAAATGTTAACCTCGATTCTAGCCAACGACAGTGAGTCTAGTTTTATGAGCGACAAGTAGTTTAATACGATTGAAATATTGTAAAGCAAATAAAGACACAAGAATTTATAGAGGTTCAGCCCCGAGCAATTCGGTAATACCCTAATCCTCGTTATTTGTATTGACTTAAGAACAAGGAGAATAGTTCCTTTTCTTAGAGCTCTTACAAAATTATCTCTGAATATGAATTCTATTGACTTCGCTTTTAGCCAACGACAATGAGTCTATTTTATAAAAACGATATGTAGTAACAGATATATGATAAAGCAATAATGAGACACAGGAATTTTATAGAGGTTCAGCACCGAGCAGTTCGATAATAGCCTAATCCTCATTACTTGTATTGACTTAAGATCAAGGAAGAAGATTCCTTTTCTTGTAGCTCTTACAACAGTATCTCTGAATATATAATTCTTAGATAATAGTATAGTCTTAGCTTAACTGCTTTTCGACCGATCCCCCCTGCCCAGTGAATATGCATCACTATTTATAGGGCTAGGAAGCTTGAGGAGGAAGAGTTTCCTCTCTCGTTACAATGCGTATAAACAGAAAGATCGTGGGATCAATGCTGAATGCAAGGATCGTGGGATTGAGGCTCAATACACTGATAGTGGGATCGTGTGTATGTCGTATCCACGTAAATTGACCCGTGAGTTATAGGGATTGAGTTGATGACTCATGATGCAAAAGTTGAATCCGCTAAGTGTTGATTCCTCTACGCGGATCGCTGAATATCTTACTCTGGACATGCCAGCGAGGCATCCTGCTCGGCCTATCTCTTCGAGCAGATGTTCCAAGTAGACTCCACGTGTCACCATTCCAGTGATGCCATGTCAGAGTTCAAAATTTGGGATAATATTTGCCCCCAAGTCTGTACGGGACATCTGAGGTTGCGTGAAGACTTCATCCGAGCTGGTTCTGCCTTTGGATGGGGACACGTGTCGAGCATGACCGTTTGAGACTCGATGTGAAGCTGACTTGGTGTCCCTTCGGTTTTCGGCTAATAAATGCACTGACAAATAATATTTCAAAATTCGATTTTCTCTCTCCACGGCTGACGGTTGTACTCGATTACTTTTGATTTCCCATATTTGTTTTTAAGGAGGGAAGCTGAGGCGTCTGAGGTTTCTTTGAGACAATTACCTCTTTTCGTGACTTGCCTATAAATATGCACAGCATTGGCCCATAAACTCATTTTATCACCCTTCTTTGCTAAGTAAGCTCCAGAGCGAAAAGAAAATTTCTTGGCTTCAAAATCGCCGAAGTGCCTTCATTCAACTGTCGGTTGGATAGACGTTGCTGTTGGAAATATTTTACCAAGATCTAGATTTACTACCAAGTATGTTTCATTAACATCCTAATATGAATTCTAAAACAATGAAATAAACACATATAAATTTCAAGAAACCTTACATTGGGTGCAGCGGAATATAATGACTCCTTCCATTCAGATCTCTAGCCCTTGATTCCTTTCTGTAGCAGAGCATTATCAAGATCTGAATCTGGATCTCTTTCTCTCCTTCCTTTGATGTTGATTCTCCTTCTTGTTGTTTGGATTCTTCACAGTCTTACACACTATGATTGAGATACAAGTTGATGTGTATGGGTACTACTCTATCACTCAAGGTATTTCGAAATTCAGAAGAAGAAGAAGAAGAGAGGGGTGGCAATGGCTTTTCTCTGAAAGATACAATCTGCAAGTCATAGTTTCCTGAAGCCAACACTTTCTATTTATAGAATGCCATCTAGGTTTAAGTTAGAATTGTATAGCAATAAAAAAATGGAAAATTAAATGGTAAAAGGCTTGCATAGTGGCCGGCCATATAAGGGAAATGGGCCTCACTTTGCAACTTTCCCATTTTGTCATTTTTCAATCCCATTTGCTCAAAAATACCAATTTTCCAATTGAACCATTTAAATGCCAATTCAAATTATTTAATAACTAAAAATTAATTATTAAATAATTTTTTCATTTAATATATTTATTAATTTAGACATATAAAGTCTCTTAATTAATAAATAAACCTAGAATCGCTTTTCTTTACAATTTCGCCATTGCTTAGTGAAAATTCATAAAGTAGACATAGTCTAACTTTAGAATTATAATTGATTAATTAAAATCAATTAACTGAGTCTTACAAGCAGTATGATCTCAACTAGTATGGGGACCATGGGCCTATATAAACCGAGCTTCAAATAAGTCAAACCGAATTTACCAAGTAAATTCCCTAACTTATTAATTCCTTATTGAATCCACACTTAGAACTTGGAATTGCACTCTCAGTCATATAGAATGTTCTATATGTTCCACGATATAGATACGCTATTAGTTATCCATTGTTATAATCCTAATTTGATCAATGAACCTCTAATAGATGATCTACATTGAATAGGAACTAAATTACCGTTACACCTTCAATGTATTTTATCCTTAAACCACTTAGCTCCGTATAAATGATATTTCAGCAAAGTGAAATGAGATCTCAACCATTTATCTCTGTTTAGCCAAGCTCGAAGGATATCATTGTTTCATTTCTAAATTCCTATAGAAGTTATAGACTCCATATTTATGTTAGCGCTCCCACTCAATTATAGTATCATGTTCCCAAAATGTACGTATCACCCTGATCCAAAGGTAGGCTGAACTAACAAATCAAAGAACATGTATAATACTCTTGAGATCGAACCTAAACATATCAGGATTAAGATCATTTGATCTAGGATCAACGGGTGATAATGAATTGAATAGATATTACGGTAAATTTTAATATATCTAATCAAAGTTCAATATCGGTCCCTTCTGATGTATACTCCATACATCCGATACTGGTAAACTTTGCCAATGCCCTGGAAAGGACATAACACTTATCCAAGGTGTAAGAATACCTATCGCTGATTATCATGTCAGTCTAAATCTAGTGAACTGACAAATCAGGGAATAAACTTTTGAACATATAATTAAGATTATATTCCACTGTGCTGACAACACTATAATCTTTAACAAATTCATATATTCTAGACTTAAATAGAATTCATACATTATATATATAATCATAAAATAAATCATGTGAACCATGCAACATAAAATGTTATTTCTGATCTTTATTAATAAGTAAATCGGATTATATTGAAATGGGTTTTATTTAGGGCACAAAACCCAACAAACTCCCACTTGCACTAATATAAAACAAAAAGTGCTTTTCAAATAATCTCAACACCTTGATATACAAATCAAGTGTAGTAGTAGCATACTCCTCGTAATAGGATCTGACATGTTGAATTAACCACAACCTTTTCTCCACCATTATTCTTCCTTAATCACAAAATCCTTGATATTGTGAAATTCCTCTCTATATGGCTACTCTCTTGGGATACTGGATTCTATACTTTGTGCAACTACTTTTTGGTTAATCAGGAAATAACACTAGTAGTTAAGAAAAGTTGGAACGGTGCCACAAATGTATAGAACTTTCCTTAGACAGAATAAGTACCTTTCCTGCAAATTTAACATTCAGTCTCTCTCAAGTAGACTAAGAGACTTCAGATAGGTTTTTACACTTCTCCAAAATCACTACTCCGCCCCCAGAGGAATCACCATCTTATCAGTAGACTTTCTAGCACAAAGGTAAGTCTCGAAATCTGATGTTGTGTAGTCTAAGAGTTTTAAACACACCCTTATCGACTAACATATAGTTCCTCTTTTTAATCTTAAGATTTACTTGATTGTCTTCCAATGTTCCTTTCCTGGACTAATCTGATACCTACTCATTACTCCCACTCAACAGCAGGTGTCTGGTCTAAGGCATACTAAAGCATATCTGAGACCTCTCACTGTTGATTTAAGAAATTCTTTCATGGCTTTATCTTTTGTAGAATAGTTGAGACTTTTCCTTAGATAAATAAAATCTATGTCTAGAAGTTGTGAAGCTTCTATAGATTGCCATTGGAAAGAAAATGCTTCAGCATCTTACTAAAGTAAGTTGCTTGCATTAGAGTAAGTAATTACCAGGTATACCACAAGTCATAGGTTTAGATAAACTCAAACCTATAATACTAGGAACAGGAAGTTTTGTTAAGTCCATTAAATAGACTTATTAACGAAAATTTCCTTTTATGTCCTTGTAATAGAAAATTTTAGGTTACTCCATGTGAATGGATCAAACCATAGTTCTCTTGGCTTTTCTTCTTAGTTTCTTATCTTGACAATCCATTACTTGTTTAAACTTACAATGGATTTTAATCACTAGTGTCTTCCAAGTCATAAGAAGGTGAGTTCCTAGAAACCCTCCCACTACGACAAGGTACCGTGAATTATGTCTAAGAAAACTAAATGGTATTGACCTCTTCGGCTGTGTCAAGACAACAGAGGCAGTGGGATCATCTTGTATCAAATAAGATAATAGAATACTTATGGAATCAAAAAAAAAATATCTCCTTTATTTGTTACTTTGTTTTTCAGACTTAGTCATTTTCTTAGAAAAGTAGTATTTGTTTAAACAAACATTTTCTTATCTATTGACTATGGGATGGTCCACCCCTAATCACTTAGAGTAGCTAACAAACATGCAAACCATGGTTAACAGTTCTAGCTTTTCTTAAGATTTAGATTAGGTCATCGATGAATCTAGTAATGATTTACATTAAGTATACAACCATTGCATCATTTTGAAATTGTATTACCATAGAAGGACTTAGGCAATGACTAGTAACTAATCAACAATATGCAAATTGAATTTCTAGGGAGGTAAGTTAGGATATAATTCAAAAGTCAACTTAATGATCTTTGAACTGCATATCTACTAACTATTTCTCCACCCCTATCAGTTCGCAAGATCTTTAATCACTTACCTTAATGGTTTTTCACCATTGCTAGAAATTCATGAAATTTTTCCAACATTTCAAATTTCTTTTGCTTAAGGTAAAATCTAGAGTGATCGTTTTAAGAATACAACGAAAACTCATATCCACCCCTGAATGTACATCCATCTGGGAATGAGATGAAATTAATTTCAGTGGATATAGGCATATTAACTCTTTACAGAGAATGATCTTGTTAAAACCACTATGAACAAGATACAAATTCCCTAGATTTATAAAATATGATTGTGTCTTTTGATGACTTGATTTAGTTACATCAAAGAGTTCTTAGAATAGTGCAAGTGGATCCTGGTCACAGAATACTAAACTCATATTCCATACTAACATACAGTTTGAATCCATTGATAGAAAATGGTTATTAAACACTTGTGAAAGTGTAACTGTATAATGAGTAATTCTTTCTTGGACCACCACTACTAATATAACTCTAAGTCTAATTTGCCCTTAGAAGTAGGAGATTTCTAAGATTGAGGATTTATATCATTTTGGGATAGAATTTCGGGAATATAATCATATGCGTCATTTAATTTCTTAAGAGAAAATATGGAATGACATGAAATGATTTATAGACCATTCATCCAATGATATGTTATTGAGCTAATTCGAAATGAATAAGCTAAGAGGAATTAGGATAATTTCGTTTTAAATAAGAATTCAAGATGCTCCGATTAGCGAGAGTCAAAGTAATCTTATTTATACAATTGTTTCATATTGTAAATACTAGTCTAAGGTGTCATCAATTGATGAATAGCTAGATGTTGCATTTACAATATTTATCATTCGAGATCTAACACTATTATGTTTGTCTAATGTTGACAATCCATTAGGGATTTGTCCCATTAGAACAACAAACCAAGTTAGACCAACAATGAAGATTCGAAATTAAACTACAATTTAATAACAGAAAATAACATGGTTCAATATAAATTCATACACAATTCAGCAATTATCAATCACATAGCAAGTAGGAATGACAAGTGAAAATACTAAAACATACAATCCTAAATAATTTCCAAGGTCTTCAGCAAATTGATATCAAGTTCCCGTTTAGGCGAGAGTCAGTGATACCATCCATTGAATAAAGTTGCCAGCTCATCTAAAATGATAAACATTCTAACAACCTTTTATTCGATCAAGATTAGAATCTAGCGTTGTCCCGTTTAGGCGAGAGTCAAGGCTATTCTATCTTATGAGCTTCCACCATTGTTTCATACTTTTGTAAGTCAAATACAGTCGACACCATTAGGGTGATCAATACTATATAAAACAGTTACAAATAATATTTCCTTTCGAGATTCTACGGTGTTAAATTGCTAATGAACGTTCCTCCATTAAGGAGGATTACTGACTAAAACAAGAACTATGTAGAACAAACAATGGAGATCGAATGTCCTAATAATAATAAAGCTCATTATTTAAAGAAAGTTGTATTTTCTTCTAATATTTATTTTAAATATATATTTATTTAACTAAAATTTCCAATTTAGAAAGAAAAATTCTAAATATAAATTTTTATTTAATATTTATAAATTATACTTAGATGGATATGAAAATAACATTAATTATTTCCATCTTAGTAATAATGTCCAATAAATATTTAGAAAAATATTCAATTTAATTGTTGTTGCAAAATTAATTTAAATTAATTTACAACTCAAATTTAATTTTCTATAAATATATATTGCATTTCGAAAAATTGAAGTATATAAGAATACTACTTTCGAAAAATGCTTTAAAATAAAATAAAAAATAAATCTTGAAAAAATTATTCTAATTTTATGTTGGCCCAAAATTAATTAATAAAAATTAATTTTCAACAAAAATTATAATTTTCCTATTTAATTAAATATTAAAAAAAAAATTCAAATATTTAAGTATCATGATGAAAATCAACTTAAAATATTAATTTTCTATTTAATTAAATACACTAGAAAAATACTTCAAGCAAAACCGATAATAACTATCTAGACTTTCATAGACTAATTAATTAATTTTCTAATTATAATATATTTTAGTTCATTTATTTTAATTAATCATTAAATGAAAAAATCATTGATTTAAGTTTGTCCAAAATTAATAAATAATTTTCAACTTTAATCTATTTTTCAAATAAAATTCGAAATTTTCGCATTAAAGAAATGTAATTTCGAAATTGTGGGAAAAAGATTAATAAAATAAAATAAAATATATTTTGAAAATTATTCAAATTTAAGTTATTCAGAAATAAGATTTCAAACTTAAAATAATTTTCTATTTAATTAAATAACATGAAAATAATAATATATAAGTGTCATGATGAAAATCAACTTAGATATTTAAATTTTCAATTTAATTAAATGTATTAAATTCAAGAAATAAATAATTAAGTATAGAGGAGACTTAATTATTAATTATAGTTTAGTACTAGGAAAATATACTTAACTTAGATTGTACCAAAATTAATTATTAAACAATTAATTTCACAATCTATAATATTTTCCTAATTAAACATTAGAAAATATAATTAGTACTAGAAATAACTATCTAGAATATATATCATTAACTAAGTATCTTTTCAAAAATTTGAAAAATATCTAATTTAAGTTGTTATAGAAAGAATTTAAAATAACCAACTTAAAAATTTTCAAATAAAATTTAATTAAACATCAAAATTAAGTTGTAACTAGCTAATTTAAGAATATTCCATTTTAAGTTTAACAACTTAAAAAATATCTCTAGAATCTTCAATAACCAACTTCTAGAATTCCTCAACTTAATTTTAAATTCAAAAGATATTCAAATTTAAGTTGATAAGAAAAATTAGTTAGTAATAACTAATTTATAACTTAAATAGGAATATTTAATGAAATAAATAAAATAAGCTTCAGAAAGAATCTAGTTAGTTAAAATTCTTTATTTAATTAAATACAAGAAAAATACAATAGTTTATCTAGAAATTAATTCATTAAACTAAGTGTGTTTTTCTTTAATTAATTTCAAAAAAAAAATTGAAATCAATTATGTTGCTAACCAATTTTATTATGTTAAACTAATTTAATTAAGCTAGTACAGTTATCCAAATCAGGCAAATGGGCCTTCACAGTTGGGGTAGTTCATGTGAGGGGGAGCTAGATCCAGTATGTCGTACCCACTTCTATTGGCCCCCAACTCTCACACAAGGCCCAAAAGAGAGGAATTTAACCTTAAAATAAACAACTGTTATTAATTGAATAGGCTAAAAAACTAAATTGGCCTAAATAAAATCTATCATGGTGTAACATTTTATTTAGCAACAACCTATATGCATCTAAACATAAAGTAAACATATAGGCTCACACAGGCACACATATTTGGATGGATCCTATCATGTTACTAGGTCATAGACAAATGAAAGAAGAATATAAAATTTATCAGTTACAAATTATTTACTTGACCTATTGACAATTGAACCATGGGTTAAAATCAGATCATTGGATCTATCAACAAGTTAACCATGACAATTTAGATCAAGCAATAATAGGTTTTAGAAAACTTACAAACAAGCTAAAACACATACTCCTGTAACAAGTTAGATTGGATAGTTGGATGTAGGATTTATTTAATTTAAAATAAAATGAATTCAAAAAAAAAAATTAAAAATAAACCTACAATTATGAAAAATTAGGTTTCAACTAACGTAAATATCATTTCAAAAAAAAAAATTTGCTAACCACCTTTTAAATTTCATGTTATTTTATAAATTAAATATTCAATAAAATAAAATGATAAATACGTACCCTTTTTGATTTTATAATTTAATTTAAGTAAAAATAACAAAATTTAAAAGTTAGCAAAAATATCTTATTTCTATTTAAAATACCATGATTATAGTAATCTTATTTTAAATCTAAATAAGGTCAAATTACTTAAAATAGAATATTTTATAAAAGGAATTTAATATCTTACCTTAGATTTAAAAATAAGATAAAATAATCAAATTTTAAAAAATAAGAAAAGAAGTAAGCAAAAATAGAGACAGTACCAAGATCACAGTACATTATACTTTGAGATATATCAGTAGACACAGAGTTTACCAACCAGGACATCACCATATTGTTACAACAAAGCCAAGAAGGGAGAAGAGGGTTACCAGATTCAGGTCGTGGAAGAGACCCGTCAATGAAGGCGAGTTTGTTCTTGGCAGCCAACGCCATAGTTATCCCGTGCTTCCAAGATTGGTAATTGATACCATTAAGAACAGTCGAGACGAGAACAAGGCCTGGGTGATCGCCGGAACTGAGGAAGAAGGGGCTGGAGGCATCGTTATTGGCATGTTGATCAAGAACGGAGTGGGTTCGCCTATCAGGAGCAGGGGTATCCTCTGTTCTTGGAGATTTTTCTTCGTGGGTTTCGTTGTGAATTTGGGATCGAAATCTGGAGGTTGTGCGTGTTGGAAATTATTTTACCAGGATGTTAGATCTACTCACAAGTATGTTGATTAACACCCTAAATATGAACTTTCTAAAACGATGAAATAAACACATATAAAGTTTACGTAACCTTACATTGGTTGCAGCGGAATAATATGACTCCTTCCGTTCAGATATCTAGCCCTTGATTCCTTTCTGTAGCAGAGCATTATCAATATTTGAACCTGGATCTCTTTCTCTGATTCTTTAGTGTTGAAACTCCTTCTTGCTGAAAGTCTTTCTTCACGATCTTCCTCACTATGATTGAGGTATCACTTACTGTGTGTGGGCACTACTCTAACACTAAGAATTTCGAAATCTTTAGGAACAAGAGAGAGAGGGAGTGGTCGGCCAAAGATAGGGAGAGAGAGAGGCTCAGTTTTTTTCTCAATGAAAAAGTAGAAAATTTAGTGTGAAATTTAAGTGTAAATTTCCTGAAGCCTTCACTATCTATTTATAGCATTCCACTAGGTTTCGGTTTGAATTATTTGGCATTAAAATAATGAAAATATCAGTTTGAAAAATCATTCCAAGTGGTCGGCCATGTAGTGTAATGGGCCTTACTTGGATTTTGTAGTTTTCTCAATTCTGCATCTGATTTTCTCAAAAACGCCAATTTTCTAATTCAACCATTTAAATGCCAATTCTAACTATTTAATAACTATAAATAATTATTAAATAATATTGTCATTTATCATATTTATTAATTGAACCATACAAAGTATCATAATTAACAAATATTCCCCCTAAAACTCTTTCTTTACAATTTCGCCCTTACTTAGTGAAAAATTCAGAAATAGACATAGTCTAATTTGAGAATTATAATTGATTAATCAAAACAAATTACATGAGTCTTACAAGCAATATTATCTCAACTAGTGGGGGGACCATGGGTCTATATAACCTAGCTTCCAATAAGCAGATTAAGAATTTATAACCTAAATTCACTAACTTATTAATTCTTCGTTGAATCCACGCATAGAACATAGAATTGCACTCTCAGTATATAGAATGATCTATATGTTCCACCATATAGACACATCATTAGTTATCCTTGTTATAATCCTAATTTGATCAATGATCCTCTATATGAATGATCTACACTGTAAAAGGATTAGATTACCGTTACACCCTACAATGTATTTAATCCTTAAAACACTTAACCCCGTATAAATGATATTTCAGCGTATGTGAAATGAGATCTCCAACATTTATTCTCGTTTGGTCAACCTCGAAGGAGATCATCCTTTACTTACTATTCGCCAGATAGAAGCTATAGATTCCATGTTTATGTTAGCGCTCCTACTCAATTGCACTACCGTGTTCCCAAAATGTACGTATCACCCTGACCCAAAAGTAGGCTTAACTAACAAATCACAGAACACGAATAGCCTCTCGAGATCGAGCCCAATCATAACAGGATTAAGATCATTTGATCTAGGATCAACTAGGCGATATTGACTTGAATAGATATTACTGTAAGTTTAATAAATCTAAGTCAAAGTTCAATATCGGTCCCTTCCGATGCATACTCCATGCATCCAACCTGAGCTTTACTTTAACCAATGCTCTCGAAAGAACATAGCATTTCTCCAAATGCAAGTAAACTGTGTTGTAGATTATCATATCAGTAAAACCCTATGTCTGATAAATCTAGGAAACTTTATTCACATAGTCATGTTTACTTTCCAATGTGTTGACAGGACAATAAACAGGATCAAGTATGTGAAAAGGGTTTCAGATGAATTTATACATTATGTACATATAATCATGAAATAAATCATGTGAACAATGCAACATTAAATGTTATTTCTGATCTATATTAATAAGTAAATCTGATTATATTGAAATGAGTTTTATTTAGGGCATAAAACCCAACAAACTCCCACTTGCACTAATATAAAACAAAAAAAAAGTGCATTTCAAATAATGTCAACACCTTGATATACAAATCAAGTGTAGTAGTAGTAAACTCCTCCTAATAGGATCTGAAAGGTTGAATTAAACACAACCTTTTCTCCACCATTACTCTTCCTTAATCACAAAATCATTAATAATGTGAAATTCCTCTCTATATGTCTACTCTCTTGGGATACTGGATTCTATACCTTTGGCAACTACTTTTGGTTAATCAGGAAATAACACTAGTAGTTAAGGCAATTTGGAATGGTGCCAAAGATGTATAGAACTTTCCTTAGACTGAATAAGTACCTTTCCTGCAACTTTAACATTCAGTCCCTTTCTGGTAGACCTAGAGACTTCAGATAGGTTTTTACACTTCTCCAAAATCACTATTCCACCCCAGAGTAATCACCATTTTATCAGAAAGATTTTCTAGCACAAAGGAAAATTTCAAAATCTGATGTGGTGTAGTCTAAGAGTTTTAAACACACCCTTATAGACTTACATATAGTTCCTCTTCTTTATCTTAAGATTTACTTGATTGTGTTCCAATGTTCTTCTCCTGGATTAATATGATACCAACTCATTACTCCCACTCAACAGCAGGTGTCTGGTCTAAGGCATACAAAAGCATATCTAAGACCTCTAACTGTTGATTTAAGAAATTCTTTCATGGCTTTATCTTTTCTGGAATAGTTGAGACTTTTCCTTAGATAAATAAAATCTATGCCTAGAAGTCGAGAAGCTTCTATAGATTGCCATTAGAAAGAAAATGCTTCAGCATCTTACTAAAGTAAGTTGCTTGCATTAGAGTAAGTAATTACCAGCTATAACACAAGCCATAGGTTTAGATAAACTCAAACCTATAATACTAGGAACAGGAAGTTTTGTTAAGTCCATTGAATAGATTTATACACGAACTTCCTTTTATGTCCTTGTATTAGAAAACTTTAGGTTACTCCATGTAAATGGATTAAACCATAGTTCTATTGGCTTTTCTTCTTAGTTTCTTATCTTGACAATCCATTACTTGTTTAAACTCACAATGGATTTTAATCAATAGTGTCTCCCAAGTCATAAGAAGGTGAGTTCCTAAAAATTTCCCACTACGACAAGGTACCGTGAATTATGTCTAAGAAAACTAAATTGTATTAACCTCTTTGGTTGTGACAAGACAATAGAAGCAGTGGGATCATCATATGTCAAATATGATGATAGAACACTTTTGGAATCAAGAAATAAATATCTCCTTTATTTGCTACTATATTTTCAGACTTTGTCATTATCTTAGAAAAGTAGTATTTGTTTGAACAAACACTTTCTTATCTATTGGCAATGGGATGGTCCACCCCTAATCACTTAGAATAGCTAACAAACCATGGTTAACAGTTCTAGCTTTTCTTAAGATTTTGATTAGGTCATCCATGAATCTAGTAATGATTTACATTAAGTATACAACCATTACATCATTCTGAAATTGTATTACCATAGAAGGATTTAAGCAACGATTAGTAACTAATCATCAATATGCAACTCGAAATTTCTGGGGAGGTAAGTTTGGATATAATTCAAAATCAATTTAATGATCTTTGAACTGGATATCTACTAACTATTTCTCCACCCCTATCAGTTCGCAAGATCTTTAACCACTTAGCTTAATGGTTTTAACCATTGCTAGAAATTAATGAAATTTTTAAACATTTCAAATTTCTTTGCATAAGGTATAATCTAGAGTTATCGTTTTAAAAATACAACGAAAAATTCATATCCACCCCTGAATGTACATCCATCTGCAAATGAGATGAACTACTTTCAGTGGATATAGGCATATTAACTCTTTGCAGAGATTGATCTTGTCAAAACCTCTATGAACAAGATACAAATGCCATAGATTAAAAAAAATGTGGTAGTGTCTTTTTGATGACTTAGGTTTAGTTACATCAAAGAGTTCTTAGAATATTAAAAGCGGATCCTGGTCACAGAATACTAAACTCATATTCCATACAGTTTGAATCCATTAATAGAAGATGGATATTAAACACTTGAGAAAGTGTAACTGTATTGTATTCTGGAATTAGAAATAGAAGAATATTTCTGTTTGGAATCTAAAATTAAAGTCAAAGACTTAAATTTATACCAAATATAATGAGTAATTCTTTCTTGGACCACCACTACTAATTTAAACTCTAAGTCAAATTTGCCCATACAAGTAGGAGATTTTTAAGATTAAGGATTTATATCAATTGGGAATAGAATTTCGGGATTATAATCATATGCGTCATTTAATTTCTTAAGAGAAAATATATAATGACATGAAATGATTTATAGACCATTCATCCAATGATATGTTATTGAGCTAATTCGAAATGAATAAGCTAAGAGGAATTAGGATAATTTCGTTGTTTAAATAAGAATCCAACGATGCTTCGATTAGCGAAAGACAAAGTAATCTTATTTATATAATCTTTTTGTTTCATATTGTAAAAATACTAGTCTAAGGTGTCATCAATTGATGAATAGCTAGATGTTGCATATACAATATTTATCTTTCGAGATCTAACACTATTATGTATGTCTAATGGTGAAAATCCACTAGGGATTTATCTCATTAGATAAACAAACCAACTTAGACCAACAATGAAGATTCAAAATTAAACTACAATTTAACAACAATAAATAACATAGTTCAATATAAATTCATACACAATTCAGAAATTATTAAACATATAGGAAGTAGGAATGACAAGTGAAAATACTAAAACATACAATCCTAAATAATTTCCAAGGTTTTCAACAAACTGATATCAGTGTCCCGTTTAGGCGAGAATCAAAGGTACCATCCATTGAATAGAGTTGTCAGCTCATCTAAAATGTTAAACATTCTAGCAACCTTTTATTCGATCAAGATTGGAATTCAGCGTTGTCCCGTTTAGGCGAGAGTCAAGGCAATTCTATCTTATGAGCTTCCACCATTGTTTCATAATTTGCAAGTTAAATATGGTCGCCACCATTAGGGTGATCCATACCATATAAAACACTTACAAACTACTTATCTTTCGAGATTAAACGGTGCGAAATTGCTAATGAACGTTCCTCCATTAGGGAGGATTACTCACTAAAACAAACGCGATGTAAAACCAACAATGGAGATCGAATATCTTAATAATAAAGATCATTATTTAAAGATAGTTGTATTTTCTTTGATTCTCACTATTTAATCTATTTATTTTAAATATATATTTATTAATTAAAACTTCCAATTTATAATGAAAAATTCTAAATATAAATTTTAATTTAATATTTATAAATTTTACTTAGATGGATACGAAAATATCATGAATTTCTTCCATCTTAGTAATAATTTCCAATAAATATTTAGAAAAATATTCAATTTAAGTTGTTACAAAATTAATTTAAATTAATTTACAACTCAAATTTAATTTTCTATAAATATATATTACATTTCGAAAAATTAAAGTATTTAAGAATACAATTTTCGAAAATGCATGTTAAAATAAAAAATAAATCCTGGAAAAATTATTCTAATTTAATGTTGGCCCAAAATTAATTTACAACAAAAAATATAATTTTCCTATTTAATTAAATGTATAAGAAAAATTTCAAATATTTAAGTATGATGATGAAAATCAACTTAAATATTAATTTTCTATTTAATTAAATACACTACAAAATACTTCAAGCAAACACAGATAATATCAATCTAGATTTTCCTTTGACTAATGAATTCAATTTCTAATTGAATATATTTTACTTCATTTATTTTAATTAATCATTAAATGAAAAAAAAAATAATTGATTTAAGTTGGTCCAAAATTAAAATAAATAATTTACAACTTTAATCTATTTTTCAAATAAAATTTGAAATTCCAGCATTTAAGAAATGCAATTTCGAAATTTGATTAATAAAATAAAGAAAAAATATATTTTGAAAATTATTTAAATTTAGTTGAAAAAATAAATTTCAACTAAAGTTAATTTTCTATTTAATTAAGTGTCATGAAAAAGAAATATTTAAGTATCATGATGAAAATCAACTTAGATATTTAATTTTCAAATTAATTAAATGTATTAAATTCAAGAAATAAATAATTAAGTGTAGAGAAGGCTTAATTATTAATCTCTAGTTTAATACTAGGAAAAATATACTTAAAATAAATTGTACCAAAATTAATTATATAAATAATTAATTTCACAATGTATAATATTTTCCTATTTAATATTAGAAATAATAACTAGTCTAGAAATAACTATCTAGAAAATATCTTATTTGACTAAGTATCTTTTCCACAAAATTTAAAAAAATATCTAATTTAAGTTGTATTAGAAAAAAAAATTGAACTTAAATATTTTCAAATTTAAATTTAATTAAATATCAAAAATTAAGTTGTAACCACTTAATTTGAAAATATTCTATTTTAAGTTAATATTCGAAAAGACATCAACTTAAAAAAAAATATCTAAAGAATCTTAATAACCAATTCCTAAAATTCCTCAACTTAATTTTGAAATTTGAAATTCAAAAGGTATTCAGATTTAAGTTGATTAGTTAGTGATAACTAATTTCAACTTAAATATAAATATTTATTGAATAATTTAAATTAAGCTTCAGAAAGAATCTAGATAATTATAATTCTATATTTAATTAAATACAAGAAAATACATATAGTTTAGCTTAGAATATAAAATTCTTTAAACTATGGTTTTCTTAAATTAATTTCAAAATAAATGAAATTAATTATGTTGCTAATCAATTTTATTAGGTTAAACTAATTTAATTAACCTAGTACAGTTATTCAAATCGGGAAAATGGGCCTTCACAATTGGGGTGGTTCATGTGAGGGGGTGTTGGGTTCAGTATGTCGTACCCACTACTATGGCTCCCAACTCTCACACAAGGCCCAAAAGAGAAGAAATTAACCTTAAAATGAACAACTGTTATTAATTGAATAGGCCCACAAACTAAATGGGCCTAAATAAAATCTATCAAGAACTATGATATTTTATTTAGCAACAACAACCTATATGCATCTATAACAAAATTAAACATATAGGCTCACACACGCACACAATTTGGATGGATCCTATCATGTTCCTAGGTCATACACAAATGAAAGAAGATTGTAAATATACATGTTACAAATTATTTACTTGACCAAGGGAGCCATGAGTTAAAATCAGATCATTGGATCTGTCAACAAGTTAACCATGACTATTTGCAATCAAGCAATAATAGGTTTTAAAAACTTACAAACAAGCTAAAACACATACTCCTGCAACAAGGTTAGCTGGATAGTTGGATGTAGGATTTATTTAATTTTAAATAATTAAATTTTGAAAAAAAAATAATTAAATAAATAAATAAAAATTTATTTTCGAAAATTAAAAAAAATTTTAAAAAAATATTTAAAATTAAACCTACGATTTTGAAAAACTAGGTTTCAACCAACCTAAATATCATTTCAAAATTTACTAACTACTTTAAAAATTTAATGTTATTTTATAAATAAAAATTAAATAAAAAATTAAAAAAAAAGATAAATAAATATCTTTTTCAGATTTTAAATGTAATTTAAATAAATAAAATAACAAAATTTAAAAGTTAGCAAAATATCTTACATCTATTTAAAATTACATGATTATAGTTATCTTATTTTAAATTTAAATAAGGTCAAATTATTTAAAAAAAAATTAATTTAATATCTGACCTTAAATTTAAAATTAAGATAAGATATAATCAAATTTAAAAGTAAGATAGATAATTAAGCAAAAAAGATAGATATTTACTATTTTCAAATTCAAATTACACTAATATCATGAATTAAATTTAAAAAATATTAATTAATTTAATTATGATAATTAGAATTGAATTAGGAATAGTAAATGTATAAATACAGAACTACACAAAAAAATGGAAGTTAAATCCATGAAAAAGCATGAAAAATCGAAGAAAAACGAAAAAATTGCGAGCTGTACGGACGGGATGCTGTGCATACCCGTCCGCGCGTGCAAGTGGGTGATCTGGGCGACGAGACACGGCGCAGGGAGGAATCTGCATGATATCCGCGCGCGTGTCTTGTTGCTCAATCCCGAAATTTTTCCGAAACTTCAAAATATCATAACTAATTCAAATTAAATCGAAATTGAGTTCTGTAAAAAGGTAACTTGCTTAATTTTTTTCCATACTATCCAATAAAAATAATTCCAGAAACAGATATTCAATTATTTTTCACGAAAATTCACAAACATCAATCAATCATCATATAACACTCAATACAACATGATACCATCCAAAACATCAAACAATCGTTTTAAAGTCCTAATTTCTTGCAAGCAAATCAATTACCATGGCTCTGAGGCCAGTTGTTAGAAATTATTTTATCAGGATCTTAGATCTACTCAAAAGTATGTTGATTAACACCCTAAATATGACATTTCTAAAACGATGAAATAAACACATATAAAGTTTAGGTAACCTTACATTGGGTGCAGCGGAATAATATGACTCGTTCCGTTCAGATATCTAGCCCTTGATTCCTTTCTGTAGCAGAGCATTATCAATATCTGAACTTGGATCTCTTTCTCTGATTCTTTAGTGCTGAAACTCCTTCTTGCTGAAAGTCTTTCTTCACGATCTTCCTCACTATGATTGAGGTATCACTTGCTGTGTGTCGGCACTACTCTAACACTAAGAATTTTGAAATCTTTAGGAAGAAGAGAGAAAGGGAGTGGTCGGCCAAAGATAGGGAGAGAGAGAGACTCAGTTTTTTTCTGAATGAAAAAATAGAAAATTTAGTGTGAAATTTAAGTGTAAATTTCTTGAAGCCTTCACTATCTATTTATAGCATTCCACTAGGGTTGGGTTTGAATTATTTGGCATTAAAATAATGAAAATATCACTTTGAAAAATTATTCCAAGTGGCCAGCCATGTAGTGTAATGGGCCTTACTTGGATTTTGCATATTTCTCAGTTCTGCATCTGATTTTCTCAAAAACGCCAATTTTCTAATTCAACCATTTAAATGCCAATTCTAACTATTTAATAACTATAAATAATTATTAAGTAATATTGTCGTTTATCATATTTATTAATTGAACCATACAAAGTATCATAATTAACAAATATGCCCCTAAAACTCTTTCTTTACAATTTCGCCCTTACTTAGTGAAAAATTCACAAATAGACATAGTCTAATTTGAGAATTATAATTGATTAATCAAAACAAATTACATGAGTCTTACAAGCAATATTATCTCAACTAGTGGGGGGACCATGGGTCTATATAACCGAGCTTCCAATAAGCAGATCAAGAATTTATAAACTAAATTCACTGACTTATTAATTCTTCGTTGAATCCACGCATAGAACTTAGAATTGCACTCTCAGTATATAGAATGCTCTATATGTTCCACCATATAGACACATCATTAGTTATCCATTGTTATAATCCTAATTTGATCAATGATCCTCTATGTGAATGATCTACACTGTAAAGGGATTAGATTACCGTTACACCCTACAATGTATTTAATCCTTAAAATACTTAACCCCGTATAAATGATATTTCAGCTTATGTGAAATGAGATCTCCACCATTTATTTTTGTTTGGTCAAGCTCGAAGGAGATCATCCTTTACTTACTATTCGCCAGATAGAAGCTATAGATTCCATGTTTATGTTAGCGCTCCCACTCAATTGCACTACCGTGTTCCCAAAATGTACGTATCACCCTGATCCAAAAGTAGGCTTAACTAACAAATCAAAGAACATGAATGGCCTCTCGAGATCGAGCCCAATCATAACAGGATTAAGATCATTTGATCTATGATCAACTAGGCGATATTGACTTGAATAGATATTACGGTAAGTTTAATAAACCTAAGTCAAAGTTCAATATCGGTCCCTTCCGATGCATACTCTATGCATCCAACCTGAGCTTTACTTTAACCAATGCTCTGGAAAGAACATAACATTTCTCTAAATGCAAGTAAACTCTGTTGTAGATTATCATATCAGTAAAACCCTGTGTCTGATAAATCTAGGAAACTTTATTCACATAGTCATGTTTACTTTCCAATGTGTTGACAGCACAATAAACAGGATCAAGTATGTGAAAAGGGTTTTAGATGAATTTATACATTATGTACATATAATCATGAAATAAATCATGTGAACCATGAAACATTAAATGTTATTTCTGATCTATATTAATAAGTAAATCTGATTATATTGAAATGAGTTTTATTTAGGGCATAAAACCAAACAGTGCGTCGAGAGGCAGTCATGGGAGCTGCTGTATGTGCGGAATTAACATCAGGTGGATTGTCTGATGAAAGATTTGCAGGTGGAGGTGGGAGAACTCCATCCTGGGATCTCGTAGAGGGCCTTTCCATTGAAATGGGAAGGGTAACGTCTAATACTATATGAGAACTTCAGAGCTGAAAAAGAGAGGAGAAGAATATCTCTTATTGATTAATGAAGCTGAAAAAGAGGCCGTATATAGGCAATGTTACAATGACCAAATGAGACCCAACAACTTGGGGAAATAACAGAATAACCAATTACAGAAAACAGTTGTAAAACAACCTAACTAATTATAATCTCCCATCGGTCTCCCTCTACTCTTCGTCGGATACGTCGGACCACCACCACCTCCCGTCGGTGTCCCTCTCATCTTCGTCTCATACGTCGGACCATCACCACCTCCTGTCCGTCTCCCTCTCTCTCTTTCTCTCTCTCCAAGCTCGGTATATACTTTTTTATTTATTATATATATTTATTTTATTATTGTATAAATTTAATGTGTTTTAAAGTTAGTTGTTATTGTAACAAAATTAATTAGTTGTCTTATTTTAATTTAGGTAAAATTATAAAGCTAATGGAGGAAAAAAATGGGGGAAAATATAAATTTTTCTTCCATTAATGGCAGAAAAATCTATATTTTTATTTCTTTTTTTTACATTCCCGACAGTTTAAAACTGTCGCCTATAATAGGTATAGGCGACGGTTTTAAACCGTGGCCTATAGTATAAGGCACGGTTATAAACCGTCACCTATACCCAGTAACCGTCGCCTATTCTGCCGGTTTTACGACGGTCTTATATGCGACGGTTATAGAAACCGACGGGAATACTTTAAACGACTATTTAAAAACATCGGGAAAACCTATTTTTGTAGTAGTGTATATAGTGTATATATATTGTTGTAACATTTATTTAATCTCTTTGTTGGCCCTTGTATTGTATTACAATTGTAAAGCCCGCTTAGTTTAATTTGGAAATTAGCAGTTAATTATGATTAATTATGAAAATTATTTATAGCTATTTAAATAATTTATTATGCTGTTATTTATGGAATTCAGAAATGCATTTTTATGTCATGTAGTAGTTTTCATATTTTGCATTTCCGGTGCCCGGTATTTTGGATCTCGGTGTTTGGCTCAGTAGAAATCACAACTTAGTATGTTAGTAGTTTGGGACGGTTTATTAGACATTGAGAATGTCGGGAATGGCAGGGAATTTAGAATTTCCCAAAAATACCCCTTTAGTGTTATTTATGTGGTTTTAGTGTGGAGGCGCAAAATGGTCTTTTTGCCCCATTAGTATTTTGTCTTTAGTGATTTTAGTAATTGAAAATAAATGTTTATTTTAATTATGTTTTGGCTGAAATTAAGTGTATTTTGCCTTCAAAGTCATTTTCTTTTCATTTTCTACACTTAGTCAAAAAAATAGAAATTTCAAAGAAACTCTCTCTCTTTTCCCTCTCTCTTTTCGGCTGGTTGCATGGGATTCTAGGGCTGGGATTTTCTTCAAGCTATATTCAACATAAATTTGTGAACTCTTGATTGTGGTATGTGTTTCCTAATTTTCTTCCTTTATTTCTTGGAAAAATATGATGAAAATAGTTGATGCATGCATGATTGTTGGATATTGTTGCTGCTGTGAATTGGTTGTTAATTTCTGAGATGTGAGCATGTTAATTTGAAGTTAATTAAGTTGTTAGAAATGCATGTAAATCACTTTGTTTCAAGTTTGGAATTTCTAGCTCAAAAATGTGATTTTTGAAGGAAATGTTGTATAATCTGTTGCTGTAATGTTGTTGATGTTTTTAGTTGTTTTCAGAGGTTATAATATGCTTGTTTAAGAGGATTTGAGTTGGTTTGAATGCATGTTAGGTGATTTTACTCAAGTTTGAGTTTAGAACTCAAAGCTTGAGCTTTAATGGCACTTTTTGCTTTGGTGCAATCTGGGTGGTTTTGGTGCCTTAGAAATGTTCTTTGGGTCATATGGAATAGGTCTGGAAGGTTTGAATTGATTTGGAGTTGATTTGTTCAAGTTATGAATTTTTGAGTTTGCTGCCTGCGAGGAACCGGAATTCCGGTTGTGCATCCGGAATTCCGGATGGGGGTTCTGAAGTTTCCAGAACCGGAATTCCGGTTGGGGAAAATTCTGAAACCCTAGATTTCCTCGATTTCATGTTTTAGGGGGTATTGCCATGCTTTTTATCGATAGGGAAACTTTTAGTTCCTAGTTTAAGTCCCCGGGAAGTGATTTAGCGTGTCGCTCATAGTGTTGTGATTTTTATGGTTTAGGAGCCTGTAATCCGCCACGCAGTTAAAGTTCCAGTCAGGTTGACCGGCACACTTGAATTCGGAATCCAGGTAAGATTAGTATAACAGTATGCATATGTAGATTACATGTTTAGCGTGCATGTAGGAAGCCTGTTAGATTACATTAGTTATGTATGTTGGCTTCGAACCATCCAACCCTGTCACGTCTGCATGACAGCCGGAGTATGACCGAGCCGGAGTATGACCGGCTCGACCGATCAGCCGACACTTGGTTGGTGGTTCCGTACTATTGACGTATCCCGTCGGTACGAGCCGGAGTATGACCAAGCATGGAGAATGACCGGTTCGACCGATCAGGTGGATATAGTAACACGTCGGTACAGGCTGGAGTATAACCAGCAGCCGAAGTATGACCGGTTCGACCGATCAGGCTGTTACGTGTCAATAGTACCGTCCCTATGAACGTTCAGAACTCAGTACCGTGTTGGACACGGCAGTAGTGACTCAGTACCGTGTTGGACACGGCAGCAGTGGGACTCAGTATCGTGTTGGACACGGCAGTTAGGGTTATGATCAGGGGTATGGGCGTCTGATCATGACCGGGATTATGTATGAGTATTATTATGCTTTTCTTACTGAGTCTGTCGACTCACAGTTCTACGTTTATGTGTAGGTAAAGGCAAGGCTAAAGCTGATGGACCTTGAACGAGCTTGTGAAGATTGTACATGTCGGGGCAGTTAGGCCTGGAGCGTACGATCATCGGGACAGCGAGGCTGATTTTGTAACTAGTCGCTAGGCGACAATTATTTTGTATAAACAGTAAATCTTTTCGTAAATGATTTTGAATCGGGATCCCGAGTCTTTTGTAATATTATTTTATAAGTTTAATTAAAAAGCAAAAATTTTAATTAATCACGTTTTCCATAAACCTCGTTGATTAGCAACGAGCTGCACAGCATGTTTAAAAATCACGTAATACGCCTATGTTAGTTAGGGTGTTACAACAATAGTGTTGTAATGCATCTTCATTTTCTTCCATTGTAATAAAATTTCTAACACCTATAAATAGAAGACCCCATCATTCGAAGACGGGATGGAGAATTTTTTATCACACCAAACTAGCTGAAACTCTATCGGAATATACCATCAAATTTGTACTTGAATTCATAGAGCAAAAAACCTAGATCTGACTGAATGAATTGAGATAAAAATTGTGTAAACCGATTGACTATGTAATTCGACTTGATCGAACCTGGTGTAAAGAATTAAAAGTCTTAATAACAATCTATTGTTGAGCTACTTTTCAGCATCAACAGTACGGTAGGGTTTCAAGATTGAAGGGGGTGGCCCGCGTTTGAGATTTGGGTCACAAATATGCTGTGTTTTTTCTTTTATTTTGTTGTTTCATTGTTTATTTATGTTTTCAATAAGAGTGTTACTGTTATGAGTGTAGCTAGTCTACCTTTTTGTGTGGAGTGTGATGTTTGTCCGGTTAATTTGTGTTTACTATTTTACTAGCCCATCCATGTGACAATTGTTGAGTCCGATAAACTTTTATGCTATGGGAATGAGGATACTTATATTGTACCGTCAATAATACTACATGTATGTTGTTGTACCTATTGGGTATTTGAGGTATAACCTATTCATCAATAATAAAATTGTTATCATTTTCAAAGAATTAAAATGTTAAATTTTATACGTTAAATCATAATAATATATTGGCTAATTAAGATTTTTATCCTCAAACTTTGACATGTATAAAATCATGTCCCTGAACTTTTAAGGTCGTTAAAAATCCTCTCTAAATTATTAAGATTGTTAGATTTAAGGACTTTTGTCTAATTTTAGTAAGTAAAGTCTAACATGAATCAAAGTTCAAGAGGCATAATTTTCTACATGTCAAAGTTTGAGGGGCATGATTCGGTAGATATCACCATAAAAAAAATTTGGTAGATATCAAAGTTGGGGAGCATAATTTAGTACATGGACAATCACTAAATTAGTAAAATTGAATAAAATTGGACAAGAGTCCTTAAATCTAATAATTTCAATAGTTCAAGGCAAATTTTTGACGGCTAAAAAATTTAATTAACATAATTTGATACATGTTAATATTTAGTGACAAAAATTTTAATTAGCCTCATAAAAAATCGGTTTTTTAATATAAATGATAAAATAATTTATATAAGTAGTCATTTTATATTTTTGGAAATGCTCAATTATTTTGTTTTCAATTTTTTTAAAAAATTATTTTGTTTTCAATTTTTCATATTTATGTTTAATAATATTATTAAATCACATCAAGGAGGCGCTAGGAGAAGAAAAATAAAAATAGGAATGCTCTAGGATTAATTATATCATTATATACATGTGGATTTTCATCAACCATAGAATATAGTCAATAGTCGCACATTAGAAAAAATCACCACATTATTTTTCTAATGTTTTTAACATGTAATATATTAAATAAAATCTGTCAAATAAAGACGTTTATTTAATATATTTAATACAAATGAAAAGAAAAGCTACACCTGTGGCCTATCTTTAAACAAACACAGAAAAGTTGATCAAATGAAGTTTGCAATATCTTTTTGACTACTTGAAAAGAAAAAAAAAAAAACATGTGGCGTATGCCATATGCTTATAGAAAGAACCCGGTCGAGAAGAGACCTGTATACAACTGCTGCTACTTTTTTTTTTCTTTTTTTATAAAAAAAAGTTAATAATTTAATTATATAAAAATAAAAAACACTAGAAAAAAGAGAACAACGGTAAAGAAAATTAAATTATAACCATTGGTTTATTTAAAAATAGAAAATTAAACCGTGCTTTGAGTAGATTGGTCCAACTTTTGTAATCTTGTTTTATATATATTGTACTTATATTAAAGTGATATAATTTAAAATATAATATTTTAGTGTCTGCTATTATAAATAAAGTAATTATATTAAAATTAGAAACATAATTTATTAATTTTAAAATGTATAAAAAGATAACTGTTATAAATATTAATAATTATGTAGATGTCCAAATCTTTTATTTATTACCATTAATTGTAATCAACATTCCTCTTTTTCTTAGTTTCCCTTTTTCTTAGTTACTTAATATCTCACTCTTGTATTTGTATAAATAGGAGTTCACCCCATTGGAATAAACAACTCAGAAATTATCATTCACTTTCTCTTTCTCTCTTCATCTTCTTCTTCTTTCCTCTCATCTACTTTATATTATTTTATAAAACGTTATCAGCACGAGTCTCTGCCCAAGATTCAAGCATGAGTCTCTGCCCAAGCTTCAAGCATGAGTCTCTGCCCAAGTCCCAATGTAAGTATCTTGTTAAAGTTCTTGAATTATTTCAAATTCAAAATACACTAAATATATATTTATATATATACTCCTCTGACTGAAACAATTTCAAGAATCATTTGGTTTCTTTTTTCTTTTTATCTATATATCTATATATTATATATATATATATTTTTATATATTTATTATTGATTTCATATATATATATATATTATGTTCTTATCATTCATAATATTTATAATATATGTGTGCTTATGATATGATAGAGAAAATCTATATAAATTATACATATATCCAGAAGATTATGGATCATCGATAAAATATTGCATATATCCTAAAGATTATGCATCATCGATAAAATATTGCATATATCCTGAAGATTATGCACCATCGATAAAATATTGCATATATCCTGAAAATTATGCATCCTCGATAAAATATTGCATATATCCTGATGATTATGCGTCCTCAATAAAATCTTACATATATCCTGAAGATTATGCAAACGTAATATTCATTATATAGTTGATGGATATATAATGAAAGAGATGAATACATATTTATATATATGTTCTTGTATTCTTTGAGGACAATGAAAAGTAATCTAATATCGATATAGATTTTGACAAACATTTCCTAAAGTAAATGTTTTATATTTATCGAAGAAAAAAATGATTGTATTTACGTGAATACAACTAAAGAATCATTAAGAATGATTATTATTGATACCATTTTATAGTGGGTTTTGAATACCCAAAAAGAATGTTAAGAAAATTGCATTGAAACATCAAAGTATAAGAATAACAATGAGCATGACTAATGTTATTTAAATACATGAGGCAGTATTTATTGTTCATCATTCCCTGTAGAGAATGATACGAATTGAAGTCAATCACTTTTAAAGATTCCTCGTATTAGTCATGTTATTATACATTGTTATTACTTGCAATGTTGGAAATTATTGAATCTAGCATATGTTAAAGATTAAATTTTGCATACATCTTGGAGACTATGCAAAAATTACATTCATATATTCTTTGAAATATCGTAAAAGAAATTGTAGAATAATTTATTATATTTTTTATGGATGAACAAGTAATAAATTTTTAAGAAATTTATAATAATGTTCTACTTGTTCAACATCATTCCCCGAAGTGAATGTAATGATTTTAAATAATCAATGACATTATTTACTACTCAAATATTTCCAGAAAAAGTGGAAACAACCAAAAGATGAGATACCACACATAATCAAAGTGCATGAAATCTATATATCATGTGTGGAATTGAATAATAGTGGTCGCGTACATGTAGTGCGAACATACTTATAATCAAGATAAAAGTATACTTGATTATTTAATAGAATGTGAATTGTACAAACTTATTGTACATTTAGAATATTTAAATATCATTACCTAAAGAGAACGAATAGACATTGTTGACCGAGATTTTTGACAACTATTAGAATATGATTATATTAAAGAGCTGTAAGAAAGTGAGATGACGATTTTTTACGTGGTTGGGGCGTTAATGAGCCTTAGTCCACGAGTCTTTGTTATTAATGGATGTATTTAATACAGATTCCACACTTGAGAGAATGATTTTTCTCATAAATACAGAGAATGTTCTTGGTGAGTATTTTCTCTTCTTGCTCTTTTGCAAACCAAGATTCTCGACCCCATTAAATGAGCTTTGAGGGGGTATTTATAGTGTTTTGGTGGGGTAATCCCTAGAATTGTTCTTACACATGTATCTGTAAGTATCCATAAAGTTGGGCATTTCCAATGAATATACCATGGGTGATGCATGGTCAAATCCCTAGGTGCTGTAGGGTTTTTATGAAGAATGTCCTTTTTGCCTTGTGATTGACGTGACTCTTCGCAGAGTAGCCGTCGCTAGACTTAAATGATCATTACTGTAGCGCTGTTGTTTGGGGGTTGTGCCGTCAGACTTTATTGCGTGTTACAGTCCCAACACGCTTCCTCCCATGCAGCATTAAATGCGACTTGACTGCTCGGGAGAGACCTGACATATCCCGGAGAGCCTTCACGCTATGCAAGCTTCCTGGAGTACCTTGTACTCCGGGTGCCTCCTCCGGGACCCATGCTAACAGCGCTTCCTTGTGGCGCACAAAGACTTAGCAAATGTTTACAAGTTATCTGATCCACGTGTCCCCTCTCGACTGGTCCACGTATTTTGGGCGAATTCTGGAGCAACATTTACCCCCCAAGCCTGGTTTACTTAGTAAAAATAAACCAAGGCTTGTTCAAGTGTCTCCGGTCGACTCCTCGTTTCCCTGGCTCAAGCCTCGAGCGCGTGGGTGCAAATTTAATGATGTCATTTAATGCAGCGATTTGCTTTTTGCAGGAATGTCTCCGGCCGCCTCCTCGGTCTTCTGACACGAACTTGGGGCGCGTGGAGGTGCGTCTAATAATGGCATTAAATGCAGCGATTCGCTTTTGCAGAGGTCGATTCGTTTCACGCCCTATGATTGATGCGGCGCATTAATGGTGTCAGACGGATACTCAAACGTTTCCACCGCCTTTATGGCAGATTGATCTGATCCGTTGTTTTTCGGGAATTCGAATCGTGCGTCTCCCCCACCGTGCGATTGGTAGGTGATGACGCCTGTTCCTCATGCGTTTTTGCCTATAAAAGCCACCACTTTCCCTTCATTTCGGTTACTTTCCATCCCTTGCCATTTCTGCTCGAATTTCCTAGAGAGAAAATTCCCCAAAGTAGCACGAACTGTCTTAGCACTTATACACTTCTTTCAGTTTTCCAGTGTTTGCCTTCGCCAGTGCTTCTCAACTTTCACTTGTCCACATTCAGTACCCCCAGTTCAGCGATCTACTGTAAGTTTCTTGCATCCTTAGATTAACATGCTTTCATTTACTTCGTTCGCTTTCCGGGTTCGTATTTTGAGTCCTGAGTGTGTGAGTGTTTTGGGTTCTTCAAGTGTTCTGCTTGTAGGATCGCCATTATCACGCCTTCGTTATAATCGTACAGCTTCGTTGAAGAGAACCATGTGTTCTTCGTTCAACAGTTGCTTAGGGCGTAGAATGGTTTTTCTTCCTCTCTTTTTTTTTTTTTTTTTTTTTTGCAAAACCACTTTCCGCGATTACACTGCACCCGACACTTTTTCGGGGAATCTCTCTAGGGTTTCCCATGTGACACGTGTCCGGAGGGGGCCTCTTTCCAGCGGTTAGGGGACCCCCACTCCCTTTTTCTTGTCTTAGGGTTTGGTATGGGACCTAACTGCTGGAATTTTCTTTTCCCTTTTTGTTTTTCTCAGAACACAAAATGTCTGCTTCTGGCTCAAAATCTTCGAAGAAGAAAGGAAAAGATATGGCCACGCTGGAGGAGGTTTCTCTGGGGCCCGTTGCCCTGGAGGGGTATAAATCCCGTGCGACTGGTTGGGAAGCGGCCGAGCTTCGATCCACCTTGACTTGTCCTCACCAGCTGGAGAACATTATTGACGTTTCTGGGATCAAACCCTCCACCTCAGGGACCTATCACCGGCCTCCTCGTGACTCGGAGACGCCTAATCATAACTATGACGGCTTCGGGGCTTGGAGTCAGACCCATCTGATGGCCGGTGCCATGCTCCCGCTCCAAGATTACTTTGTTAATTTTCTTGTATTTGTCGGCCTCGCGCCATACCAACTCATTCCTCAAGCTTACCGCCTGCTCTCAGGCTTATTTATTTTTTACACCGCCCGTGGCTGGGGGTCTCCTAGCACGGCGGAAATTTTATATTTTTATGAACTTGTATCCGTCCCCAAGAAAGGGGACAAACTTAAGGATGGTTTTTATGGGTTCCGGATCCATCCTGCTAACGAGGGGGTGGTTCCGTATAATCGGCAGACTCACGTTAAGGAGTACCGCCACCGCTTTTTCTTCTCTTCCGGGTTCAGGGCCGTGGACCACCCGGAGCTTCTCACGGAGTGGGTGCGGATCCCACCTTACCAGCGGACGCTTCCCACTCAAGCTTTCCTTCGAAGGGCCCAAGCCTTTGCCTCCTATGACCGCGCCGATCTTGATGTCGGGGGCCTAGTCACCACGGAGAATTGTAGGAAGGCTAAACTTATCCTTTCTCACCAATCCGTGGATGACTCAAACCTCTCACGGGTCGTCTGCCCCAATGTGAGGGCGCCGGTTGCGGAGAAGGCCTTCCGGGATGAGCTTATTGCCACGGCAGAGAAGAAGTACCAGGATTATCTCTACCGGAAGGCCCAGGAGAAAGCATACTCTAAGACCTAGGCTGCCTCTGGGAGAGGACTTCGCGTGGGGAGTCCGGTGGTGCGAAGGAGCCAAGCCATTGCCGGGAAGTCCGAAGCTAAATTTTTTGACAAGATACTTCAAGAAGAGATTGGGGATCGTCCTGCCGGGAGGCCCCTTCGTGTTGAAGATTCTTCCGAGAAGCAAACTTCCCGGCCACAGCCTTCGGCCCCCGAACCAAACTCGGGTGCTCCCGGCGCTAGCACCTCCGGTGCCGGCGGTAAGTCTCCCTTGATAATTCGCTATGTTCCTTCCGTTGATGAATACACCAGTCATAGGCCCGTAGGGTTCGACGAGCGTCTTCGTAGATTTAAGATGCCGTTGACCCGGTGGGGGGATCGTTTGAAGGAATTTTATTTTTCGAACTTAGGAGATTACCTAGGTTGGTCCCGGATGGGCTCCGGCCCTCCGGAACCTATTCCCTTAGGTCCATCAGCTTACATAACGTCCAGCTGGTTTCGGCCCTCGGACAGTTATCTCGGAGATGACGCCGCCAGCATTAAAGTACAGGACTTTGCTAGGGCCGAATTAGGAAGTTCGGGTAGGAGTAGCTTATTTGTTATGTCTTGTATAAGCGGTTCCTCACGGTCTTCTAACACTTGCTTATTTTGTGAATCAGGTATCTCTATGGATGCCATTTTGGACAAGCTTGCTGGAGTTCATACTCCCGTGGCTCCCCCGGCCTTTACCTCCTCTCCCCCGACACCTTCATTGAAGGTTTCTTCCAGCGCTCCCCCCGGCACTATTGACTTAGTGGATGACGAGGAGGTGCTTCCGGGAGAAGGCCAAGGGAAAGGGTGGGACTTCTTGGAGGAAGCCGCTGAGGGTGCAGGAGAGCCTCAAACCCTTCCGGAGGTAGCAGAGGAGGACGAGGAGGAGCCTGAAGTGGCTCTGATTCGCAAGCGTAAGGGCAAGATGATTGCCCAGGATAAGCCGAAGAGGCCTCGGAGAGCCGACACTCCTGCCCATGGCCTAGACGGCGGGGTCTCCCCGATGGAGGAAAATCCTGCTCCTCCTCACATCGAGCTTACCCCGATCCCGGGGGATGAGGTGAGGCAGGAGCTTCGCATAGCCAAACACAACTATGCTATGGACGAGTACTCCCGGGGGTATGCCGAAGTGGAGGCCCTTAGGAGGATTCTACGAGCCGAGGTTGAGGCGAGCATCAACCACCTAGAATACCAGGATCCGTGGGACCTTAATCTGGACCCCTTATCGGACTGGTTCCGTCGCTTCCTAGGGCCTACCTTGGCTCCTTTTGCCGCGGAGATGACCGGTGAGTTCGCTTCTCAGCTCACCCGTTGCGCGCCTAAGCGGTTTGCCACTTGCGCTTCCCTGAACTCCATCTTCCAGGTCCAGGACCTTAGCCATTCTCTCACGGTGGTAAGTATTTTGCAATTTTTTCGTTTCCTTCTATTGTTTGTATTTTGCTTTCTCCTTTGAGAAATTCCTCCTTATCCTTTCGTTATGGTTCAGCTTGCTGCTGAGGCTGGCCGCCTCTCCAAGAACATTATAAACCATGGCTTCACTCTGTCCGACTTTGGGGACATGAATGATGTCAGGAAGGTCCTCCAGGACCTCACAGCGGAGAGGCAGATCTACCAGGAGGCTGCCGAGCGCCAGGAGGCCGCGGCCAAGGCCAAGGAAGAGGAGGCCAAACAGAGGGAGGCTCAGGCGGAGGCCATGATCCGGGACGAGGCTCAGCGGAGGAACAGGATGGAGGCCCATCACTAGGAGGAACTAAGGGCTCAAACCGAGGCTGCTGAGAAGTCCAGGCGAGACCTCCGGGAGGCCAGGGAGGCTTTGGACGAAATGGTCGCCAAGGTGAGATCTTTAGAGGAAACTCACCAGTCGGACATTGAGTCCAAGGCCGCTTTAGCTGCGGAGTTGAAGGAGCTTAGGGATTTCAAAGAACAATCCACCAGGAAGGCCAAGAGGGCTGAGCTCCTTTCTCCCGTTTCCTGCGCCCGGTGCCCGAAGCGCTTCGATGACGGTGTCTATATGGCTTGGGCCACCAATGATCAAAGTATCAAGCTTACTTTTTATCCCAAGCCCGAGGAGATGATTGCCAAATTTCGGGAAAAGAAGAAGAAGCTTGATGCCGCGCTTGAGGCACGGATTGGACCTCGTCTTCCTCCGCGGGCCGACTGAGCTGTCGTATTATTGACCCAGATTCTATCCATTTCTTTTATAACTCTCTTTTTTTTGGTTTGTACATATCTGCTGCTGCCTTAGAACAATTTACATATAGGTAGCAGCTTTTATTTGAAGGGGAGACAATTATATTTTAAGGCTTGTCCCCGGGCCGTTTATATGTATATGACCTGCCCTTTGGGCTAGGATATTTTTTTTTTTATGCGATCTTTATTTGTCACACTTATATTTTTTAACCTGTCCTTTGGCTCAGAGTTTTTATACTTATGCTTTTTATTTTTGTGCATACTTTTTGACCTGCCCTTTGGGTCAGGATATTTTACTTAGTTTGTTTTTTTTTTGTCCGTGCGGTATACCCTAGTACCTCCCTGAGTGGCATAGAAACTTTGTTTTTAAGGCACTCAGTTTTATTTAATATAGAGGAGGTATACATTTGGACGGTACAAACCCTTTGAACAAAATATAAGTTTAATTCGCTATTGGTAATATTTTCTGAGGTGATCGACATTCCAGGCTCTTGGGACGGTGGTTCCGTCCATTCTTTTTAGTTTGTAAGTGCCAGAACCGATCTCGTCCTCGATCTCATATGGTACTTCCCAATTTGGTCCAAGTACCCCCACTCCGGGTTCTTGGGTGGCTGGAAAAACCCTTCTTAGGACCATATCCCCAATAGCGAATTTTCTGCTTTTAACCTTGGAGTTAAAATACTTGGTCACTTTCCTTTAATAAGCAGCCATCCGTATTTGAGACTCATCCCGGAGTTCTTCGACTTGATCCAAAGCCTCTTGGAGCAGTGCCTGATTGGTGGCCGGATCATAAGTCGTCCTCCTGTGGGATGGGAATAATGTTTCTACCGGGACCATTGCTTCACAACCGTACGCCATTGAGAACGGCGAGTGACCGGTTGTGGTTCTGGGGGTCGTCCGGTAGGCCCACAATACCCTTGGCAATTCTTCAGGCCAGTTATTTTTACAGGCCAGTAGCTTCTTTTTTAAAGTGACCTTTAGGATTTTATTGACTGCTTCCGCCTGGCCGTTTGTTTGAGGCCGGGCTACCGCGGAGAAGCTTTTTACCACTCCGTGTTGGTTGCAAAAGTCAGTAAATTCCTCGCAATCGAATTGCTTTCCATTGTCTGAGACTATCTTGTGAGGCAAGCCGTATCGACACACTATGTTTTTGATAACAAAGTCCAATGCCTTCTTAGCAGTTATTGTCTTCATAGGCTCAGCCTCTGTCCACTTGGTGAAGTAGTCCACTGCTACTATTGCATACTTTACCCCTCCTTTTCCCGTAGGTAGGGACCCGATGAGATCTATGCCCCAGACCGCGAAGGGCCAGGGGCTGGTCATCAAAGTGATCTCATTTGGAGGAGCTCTCGGTATGTTCGCGTACCTTTGGCACGAGTCACACTTTTGGACATAGTCTATACAATCTTTTTTCATTGTTGGCCAGAAGTACCCTTGCCTCAATATTTTCTTTGAGAGGCTGGGTCCTCCCGTATGATCTCCACAGAACCCTTCATGGACCTCCAGCATGATTTGTCTAGCTTCAGGGTCCGATACACACCTTAAATAAGGCATGCTGAGTCCTCTCCGGTAGAGAATTTGGTCCATCATTACATAACGATGAGCCTGATACTGAATCTTTCGAGACAGTGCCCTCTCTTGGGGCAACTCACCTGTGGTTATGTATTTTATGATGGGGACCATCCAGCTGGGTTCTTGCCCAACCGCTAGTGTGGTCTCTTTTATTTTGATGCTTGGCTCTGCCAAGCGTTCCACTGGTACTACCCCCAGCTCTTCGATCTCACTGTCCGAGGCTAACTTAGCCAGACAGTCCGCATGAGCGTTCTCCTCTCGGGGGATTCTTTCTATTTTATAGTCCGTGAACTCGTGGAGCAGTTCTCGGACTATTTCTACGTACGCGGCCATCCGCTCGCCGCGAGTTCGGTATTCTCCGGAGACCTGGTTTACGACCAGCTGAGAGTCACTGTAGACTTCCACTCTCTTGGCTCCTACAGCTTTAGCCAATTTTAGCCCTGCTATCAGGGCCTCATATTCGGCTTCGTTGTTTGAAGCTGTGAAGTTGAATCGGAGTGCCGCCTGGAGCCGTAATCCAGTAGGTGATATCATAGCCAATCCGGCTCCTGAACCGTTTTCATTAGAAGCTCCGTCTACAAATACCCTCCAAGTGGGGATTGGTGGTGTCGGTGTATTGGCTGTTGCCTCGGCTTCATTGCATTCGGTGATGAAGTCTGCCAAGGCTTGGCCTTTTATGGAAATCCGGGGCACGTAATGTAAGTCGAACTGACTCAGCTCCATCGCCCACTTGAGGAGTCTTCCGGATGCTTCAGGCTTCTGGAGAACTTGCCGGAGCGGATGATTGGTCAAGATTCTGATCGGATGGGCTTGGAAGTATGGTCTCAGATTCCTTGATGCTATCAGGAGGCAGAATACTAATTTTTCAATGACCGGGTACCTTGTCTCGGCCCCTATCATGCGCTTACTGACATGGTACACGGGGTGCTGAGTTTTTTCTTCCTCCCGGACCAGGGCAACGCTGACCGCGTGCTCGGAGACAGCCAAATAGAGGAACAAGTCTTCTCCAAGGACGGGTTTCGATAGGATGGGAGGTTTGGCCATATGATCTTTTAGCCTCTTGAATGCCTCCTCGCATTCATCCGACCATTCAAACTTTCGGCACTTCTTCAGTATGTTGAAGAAGGGTATGCATTTGTCCGTGGAGCGTGAGATAAAGCGGCTCAGTGCTGCCACCTTCCCGGTCAAGCTCTGCACGTCCTTATGCTTTTTGGGGGATGGCATGTCTAGGAGAGCTTGGATTTTCTCCGGGTTTGCTTCGATTCCCCTTTGGCTGACTATGAAGCCCAGGAATTTTCCCGACTTGACCCCAAAAGTGCATTTTTTCGGGTTGAGCTTCATACCGTATCTCCGGACGACTTCGAAACATTCTTCTAAGTCGCTTGCATGACTGTTGAAAGCTTTGGATTTGACGAGCATGTCGTCTACATATACTTCCATGTTTCGTCCCAGGAGGCTTTTAAACATCCGGTTAACCATTCTTTGATAGGTTGCTCCGGCGTTTTTCAGTCCGAAAGGCATGACTAGGTAGCAGTATACCCCCTTGTCGGTCCTGAAGCTAGTGCACTCCTGGTCTGCCGTATGCAATTTTATTTGGTTGTACCCAGCATAGGCGTCCATGAAAGACATCAGCTTAAATCCGGACGTGGCGTCTACCATCTGGTCGATCCTGGGTAGCGGGAAGCAGTCCTTTGGGCAGGCTTTGTTTAGATCTGTGAATATCTATACAAACTCGCCAAGTCCCGTTCGGCTTGGGTACCAGGACCGGATTGGCTAGCCATTCCGGATAGTATACTTCGCGGATCATGCCATTGGACAAGAGTTTGTCCACCTCTTTCTCTAAGGCCTCGGCTTTCACCGAGTCGAGCGGGCGTCTCTTTTGCTGTACAGGGGGCATGTCCGGGTTGACATTGAGTACATGGGTGATGACATGAGGGCTTATGCCAGTCATGTCTTCTTGGCGCCATGCGAAGATGTCGATGGCGCCCTTCAGTGTTTTTACTATTCTTTCTTTTTCCTCCGGGTCCAGGCTCTTCCCTATCCGGAGTACTTTAGTGGAGTCGTCGTCGCACACTGGTATTTCTTCGACGTCCTCCATTGGTTCCACGACCTTTTCGGACCCTATACGAGGGTCCAGCTCATCCTCTTCAGCCTTCTCGATTTGGGGGGATTCCCGGACCACGAGTACAGGTAGGTGGGTAGCAACATTGTAACACTGCCTGGCCTCCCCCTGATTTCCCCTCACCGTTCTGACTCCGGCTTCTTGGGTAGGGAACTTTAGGCATAGATGTCGGATTGAAGTGATCGCACCAAAGTCGACTAGGGCCGGTCGGCCTAGGATCGCGTTGTAGGCTGTTGGACAGTCTACCACCACGAAGGTGCAATACTTAAATGTGCTCTGGGGGGTATCCGGGCACAGGGTAACTGGGAGTCTGACTTTTCCCATCGGGATCAGCGTCGTCCCGTTAAACCCTGTGAGCTGTGACCCACTAGGCGAGAGGTCCCGGTCGGTCAACCCTATCGCAGTGAAGGCTTCTTTGAAGAGCAAGTTCACGGAACTCCCATTGTCAATCAGGACCCTAGCCACCACTTTATTTGCGATGGGGGTCTCTATGACCAGCGGGTCGTGGTGGGGAAAACGCACCGTCTTGGCGTCTTCTTCCGTGAACGTTATGGGTTGGTCCATTAGCCGAGGCCTTTGAGCTGGGAGTTGAGTAACCTCCCACACCTCACTGTGTTTCATGGCCTCGGCATATCGTTTTCGCTCCTTGCGAGTGTTTCCTCCGATATGGGGACCTCCGGAGATCATGGCTACCCGTCCATTAGGCCGGGGCGGTAGCCCGGGGATATGCTGGGTGTCGCCTGCGGGAGCAGCTGGAGGCAATACTCCTGCTGTACCCCCTGGCGTTCCCGGAGGCATACCTCCGGCCACCTGCCCTGGATTAAGGTGGGGCAACCTATTTTTGATCCACTCATAGAGGTGGCCCAAGCGGATCAGATTTTCAATCTCGTCTTTGAGATTCTTACACTCATTGGTGCTATGACCAATGTCGTTGTGGTACTCGCATCTTTTACTCGGATCTCTCCGGGAGCTATCCTTGTACAATGGCTGTGGTCTCCGGTAGTGCGTATTTTGCCTAGTGGCGAAATATACACGTTCCTGGGAGTCCGTGAGCTCTGTGTACTGGGTATATTGGGGTGTGTACCCCTTCTTTTGGCGCTTCTCTCCCGTTCGGGTGCTGCCCTTGGAGGACCTTTTGCTCCTCGACCCCTGGGTAGGGCCTGTTAAGCTAGCAGTCGGGGCAGCCTGTGAAGGAGTTCGTCCATTCACCCCGGACGGGTTGCCGTGATGGGAAGATGCCGGTGCCAAAGCTTGGCCCTGGCTGTATCCGGGAGTAGCGGAGAACTGTATGCCACTTACTTGTGGAGTTGCGGTCGGGACAGTACCCGAGGGCAACAATCCTGGCATGTATCCTGCTATCCCGGTGGGATAGTAGCCTCCGTAAGCCACGATCTGGGCTTCTTCGAGGTTAATATATTTTTGGACTATCTTCTGGAAGTCCTGAAGGCTAGCAGCACCTTCTTGCTGCAACTCGTTCCAGAAGGGAGTCCCAATGCGGATTCCTGCTTGGAGAAGCGCAAGCTGTTGTCCGTCGTCGACCTTCTTGGTCTTCGAGGCTTCCTCTCGGAACCTCTTGATGTAATTCTTCAAGGTCTCGGTGGGCAGTTGCTTGATGTTGGTCAAGGCACTAACCTCCAAGTAAACCTTCCTGGCGGCGACAAATTGTCTCCGAAAGTTGGTTTGGACTTTGTTCCAACAACCCACGGATCCTGGTTCCAGCTTTTTGAACCATTCCTCCGCTGATCCGCTCAGAGTGAGGGGGAAGCACAGGCATTTGGCGTCATGGCTGACTCGCATGACTGTCATGACACGGTTGAACCGTGACAAGTGATCGCTGGGGTCGGAGTTCCCAGTATATGCAGCCATTTCGGGCATCTTGAAGTTTTTAGGGAGCTCCTCCTCCAGGATATGCTTGGCACATGGCTCCCGATCCTCACTGTCCGAGTCGGAGTCGTCTCCCTTCTGCCTCCGGGAGACTCGAGCAATATCTTTTCGAAGTATGGCAAGTTCTGCCATAATCCCTTCGTTTACAGTACCCGAGGAGACCACGGGCCTGTATCTTTTTTGGTCAAGGTGATCCCGGAGGTCACCTTGATTCCCATTGATTTGATTTCTCAGATCAATGGGAGGACATCTCTGTCCTCTTCTTCCTCTACCCCCTGGTTCCTGGTGCACAGAAACGCTTTTCCGGTCCCCTCGATCCTGAGGGCCAAGACTCCCTCTTTGGGGCTTGCCCCTCTGCGGACCTTTCCCTTTAGGGAAATCTGAGCGGACCCTTCGCGGATCCTGCACCTTTTTCTTTCGCCCAGGGGTAGAAGTAGGGTTTTTTGTTTGATTTTCCTCAGCAGGGTGCCTTATAGGGCTAGGTTCCCTAGGTCTTTGCTGCTGGGAATTAGGCGAGGACGTCGCTGGCTCTCCGTCGAGCCAAAAGGCCATTGCCTTGGGATGCACGTGAATACCAGCTGCCTCCATGGCTTTCTGCATGGCTAGCATCACTTCCTGCATTTTTTGATTTTGCGCTTTCTGAGCTTCGATCTCAGCTTCATGATCGATAGCTTTTTGTCTTAGGAGCACCAACTCCGAGTAACTTCCTCCGTCGTAGGCATACTCGTCGAGGTTTTCCTCGTAGTTCTCGTCGGGAACTATTTCTTCTTCTTCTTCCTCGGACTCCTCTACTGCTCTTGAGGCTACATCTTCCTCATTGGGATCTTGAGCATCTTCTAGAGGGCGAGGATGACGTGTACTTCTTGTCTCCACCATTGTTGTGAAGTCAAATGCTTGTTATGTAGCAGCTTTCCTCAGCTCTCAATGAAAGCACCAAAATGTTGACCGAGATTTTCGACAACTATTAGAATATGATTATATTAAAGAGCTGAAAGAAAGTGAGATGACGATTTTTTACGTGGTTGGGGCGTTAATGAGCCTTAGTCCACGAGTCTTTGTTATTAATGGATGTATTTAATACAGATTCCACACTTGAGAGAATGATTTTTCTCATAAATACAGAGAATGTTCTTGGTGAGTATTTTCTCTTCTTGCTCTTTTGCAAACCAAGATTCTCGACCCCATTAAATGAGCTTTGAGGGGGTATTTATAGTGTTTTGGTGGGGTAATCCCTAGAATTGTTCTTACACATGTATCTGTAAGTATCCATAAAGTTGGGCATTTCCAATGAATATACCATGGGTGATGCATGGTCAAATCCCTAGGTGCTGTAGGGTTTTTATGAAGAATGTCCTTTTTGCCTTGTGATTGACGTGACTCTTCGCAGAGTAGCCGTCGCTAGACTTAAATGATCATTACTGTAGCGCTGTTGTTTGGGGGTTGTGCCGTCAGACTTTATTGCGTGTTACAGTCCCAACACGCTTCCTCCCATGCAGCATTAAATGCGACTTGACTGCTCGGGAGAGACCTGACATATCCCGGAGAGCCTTCACGCTATGCAAGCTTCCTGGAGTACCTTGTACTCCGGGTGCCTCCTCCGGGACCCATGCTAACAGCGCTTCCTTGTGGCGCACAAAGACTTAGCAAATGTTTACAAGTTATCTGATCCACGTGTTCCCTCTCGACTGGTCCACGTATTTTGGGCGAATTCTGGAGCAACAGACATGAAATTCTATTTCAAAGAATATAGATTTCACATATATTGGTAATGCCAGAAGCAAATTAATATATACATATTTTATTATTTCTTGAAATCAATAGTTTCAAACTATTGTTAGTACAGGATATATATATATATATAGTTACTATATAATTCAGTTTGCATATTCCCAAAAGTGGATATATAATTTACTAATATTTGTTAGTGATCCAATATAATCAAAGTGATAAAGAATCACAAAATGATTATTTGAAAAGCTTCCTGAAGAAGTCTTACATACAATTGCTAGTTGGAGTAGTAAAATATATTTGTATGTACCTAGATGTATAACTTTTATCTAGTTATGAAAGTAATAAGAAATAGCTTATTGTATGTACTGGTTGTACATTTAAATATATAATATATCAAGTCATGATAATTAGACGACTTGTTAAAAAGATACTAGGAAAAATGAATGATATATTATGGTTATATCTATTTGACCATTACAATAACATGATGAAGTTGTCATGTATCTTTAAATTATACACATCATTAAATTGATGATAGTGATTCCTGAAGAAATATAAAGTTTGATAAACATAATAGTGACTTTTGAAGAGTGTATATGTTTTGGAGAATAATATAATTATATTATTCGTGTATATAAAAATGAAACTTTTTATGATTACTTATATTTTGTAGTGATTTTACATTACCTTGTGAAAGTTTCATTGAAATACAAATTATAGTGAACCTGAAGTTCATGAATTGAGTTATTTTGACATGATCAATCATATGCAATAAATTGTCAAAGGACTTGACTAAATTTTGTTGAAGAACCAGAAGATTCTTCTCATTATTAATTTATAAGGCTCAAAATAAGAATATGCATATATTTGCACATAAAAAATATTTAAATTATATTTCTTTAACAATCTTGAGCCATTGTTAGATTTTTATTGCATAGTTTCTTATCGATGTGATAAGATTTTATGATCATGCATTTACAAAATGTGTAAATTTATGTATTTCTTATTATACACGTGTGACTCATTCTTAGAAATGAATTAAGTTCATAAGTATTGAACTTGAACCCGAAGTTTATTGAACCTAAAGTTCAATGTCATATAGTATATATGGGTTTAAATAAATATTGATTCATTGTGATATATTGAAATCCCTACAGGTGTATTAATATTATTAGATATAACAATTTTTAAAATTCTCTCGATCAGGGGGAGAGAAGCAGTTGGGATCGATGATAATTTTTGAAAAATGATCCTTGCACAAAGTATATAAGAACGATATAGTTCAAAATGATAAATACCAACTACAAATCAATATTACTCAAAGTTGAGATAGAATGAGTTGAAAACGCCTGAAGCGTAAATGAACAATATAGAAATTATTAGTAAATGTTCATTTGATTTGTCCTGAAGTTGTTAAATCTAGAGGTACTCATGGAGATACCTTAATGTTATAAAGTATTAAAATGATAACCGTGATGAAAAGGTACTCGAAGAGACTCCCAAGAGAAGTTAGGCATAACACATTTCATCATAATTGAATCCCTGAAGTGATTCGTTATAGGTACCTATAAATGATAAACATATTTAAAAATATGTAATTTAAAGAGATCTCTATAAGTTATGTCAATATGGGAAGAAATTATCATTTATTAAAATTTTTGTCGACAATAAATATTGAATGTGTGCATATGCAATAAACTAACATGAGATAGCAAGGATCATTGTATTAGATTTGTTGAGAATTATCGACATACATTTTGATTTTTGGCCAAAATATTATGACGCAGTCCAAGCAAATTTACTCACATAAAGTGAAGTAAGACCTGTAGGGTGTGCAAATAAATATTTCTAATGAGAAATTTGCATATATGTATTTGTACATAATGAATTGTTGTACAAAGTTTGCATAGACATGAGATTGATTGAAGTAAGGCTTAAATATTGAGAAAATATAATCATGATTTGATTATAGCCTAGAATATATTTTATGAGGATTTATAAGCGTCACATAAATGTTGCAACAAAAGATTATTTATTTGGAGCTCCTAATATAGTGAGAATTCGAAATAAGCCTTATCTAAAAATTCTAGAAGAATTTAATACATGTCTTAAGTGATATAAATTCTAAGTCGCGCGCACTATATGACAAAGACCTTTGTATGAAATAAAGACATGTAAGTAAATTATTGTTTGAAAAATACGTATGGTTGTCTATGTAGTATAAAACGTAAATTATACGTTGTGATAGACTCTTGAAGAGTTTTTGATAAATTACAAAACAAACTTTTATTTCTTTTGTATATCGAGAAATATTAAATGTATAAAGTTTGTTCATTAGTATTGAAGTCCTGAAGTACTTCATATGTATTAAGAATTATAGATATATGATCATTTGATATGGAAATTAAGATCATACAACAAGATGGAACAAATATATGGTCTTGGAGTACCATCATTGTCACAAACGAAAATTTATATTATCATTAATGTGTTATGTTCATATCTACTTGAAATGTTAAATTTTAGTATGAACAAGATTGTATATACACATGAATGATACAATTAGTTGGATAAAGATTAATGTTCCACGAACCCCTCATCTATAATTTAGATGTCCATACATACTCTGGAAGAGTTATAGAAAATATATGATCAAAGATTATACATGGTGATATTTTAAAAGTGATAACAATAATCTTATGAGATCTATTATCACCAAAAGAATTATGGATCATATGTGCATGAGGGGGAGACATATTCATGTTGCACTCTTTTTCCCTTAGCTCAGGTTTTGTCCCACTGGGTTTTCCTGGCAAGGTTTTTAACGAGGCAACTTGCAAATAGTTATAAATATGAAATATATATTGTACTCTTTTTTCCTTAGCTCAGATTTTGTCCCACTGGATTTTTTTGGCAAGGTTTTTAAAGAGGCAACTTTAAATCATGTTAACATACTTGCATTTTATGAAGCAAGTAGAGAATGTGTGTGAGTGAGATCATTAACATAGCATATTCGGGAAACATATGGATTGCACCCAATAAAGAAGTATCAACCCAAGCAATTCTCTATAGATAATACTGCTTGCATCGCTCAACTAAAAGGATGGTACATTGAAGGAGATAGAGTTAGAACACATTTCACGAAATTCTTCTTTATACGCTTCAAGAAAATACATATTGGTGTTCAACATATTTAATCAAGTGTCAATCTTGTAAACTTATTCACAAAGTTATTACCAACATCAACATATGAGAAGACGGCAGATAAGATCGAAATTCGTCGATTAGAAGATCTCCACAAATGCTTAAATGAAGGGGAGTTAGTTTACACTATACTCTTTTTCCTTTGATCAAGTTTTCAGCAAGATTTTTAATAAGGCAGTTATTATGGACATCCAAGGGGGAGTGTTATAAATATTAATAATTATGTGGATGTCCAAATCTTTTATTTATTACCATTAATTGTAATCAACATTCCTCTTTTTCTTAGTTTCCCTTTTTCTTAGTTTCTTAATATCTCACTCTTGTATTTGTATAAATAGGAGTTCACCCCATTGGAATAAACAACTCAGAAATTCTCATTCACTTTCTCTTTCTCTCTTCATCTTCTTCTTCTTTCCTCTCATCTACTTTATATTATTTTATAACAATAACGATTTTATAACAAATATTAAAGAGGCGAAATCAACAAATAAATTACATGTATTTTTATAACAAAATAAATGAAAAAAATAATTGTCTTTATTTTTTTTTTTGAGAAAAAATTGTTATTATTAAAAAATAGAGTCATTAATAACAACAGAAGAAATTGGAGAAGGAATTTCCCCCAACAAAATTTTATCTTCATCCAATCGAAGAGCAAATTTAGCTAAAGCATGAGCTGCTTCATTAGCATCTTTTTTAGCATGAGATACCTTTGCTCCAGGAAAATAGAATAAAAGATAGGAAATATCATCTACCAAATCATAAAAAGGGATTACAAATCTAGTAGAAGACGTCTTATTAAGTGCATTAACTACCACAAGAGCATCAGTCTCAATAATATGAATTGGTAGTTGATGCTGAATAGCCCAATTAACACTAGGAAAAAATGCTGCAGCTTCCATTTCTTTAGGAGAAAAACACCCTCGGAAAGGCTTCGAGAGACCAGCAATGACATTGCCATAGTGACCTCGAATTAAAGCTCCAAAACCAATTACTGCTCCTGCATTATCACAAGCAGCGTCCACGTTTAATTTGAAACAACCAGCTTCAGGTGGATGCCATTTAGGTCGTGTCTTCGCATGTGGAGACCCTTGATGAGCCTGAGAGTTGCTGTTGTTGAATTTCGCACCAGTTGCAGCAGGTTGTTGTGATGTAGCCTTGTGATATTGAGCCAAATGAGAGGCAGCAAAGGTATGGATAATGTCTGCGGATTTCGGCTTAGTACCATGAATCTCCTTGTTTCGTTCAGACCAAATACACCACATGAGACATGTAATCAATTCTAAATCAGTATCATTATGGGCAGCAGCAACGTGGGAAAAAAATATCAAAACCTTTGATGTTACCAATGTTCAGGATATACACATTGAAATGACACTTTTTCCACACTGACTTAGCTCTATCACAACGAAAAATTGCATGACCAACTGATTCCCAGCTGCATTTACAACGTGCACAGGCAGTAGAAGAAGTGATTTTTCTATGAGCAAGGTTAACAGAGGTAGGAAGTGCATCATTGATTAGTCTCCAGGCAAAAATTTGACTTTTTTGGGGAACTTTAAAGACCAAAACCAGTTCCACCATTGTGTATTTGAGGATGATGATGAATGATCATCCATTGAATCCGAACTTACAGCAAGGTGATATCCCGATTTCACCGTATAAAAACCAGTATCTGAATGGTGCCAAATAAGCTTGTCTTCTTAGGGAAAAGGACTAAGCGAAATAGAGAGGATACGCTCAATGTCAATAACTCCAAAATGTTGCTCTAATATCTGAGTATTATTCGGTTTTGTGCCCTAAATAAAATCCATTTCAGTATAATCAGATCTACTTATTAATAAAGATCAGAAATAACATTTTATGTTGCATTGTTCACATGATTTAGTTCATGATTATATATATAATGTATGAATTCCATTTAAGTCCAGAACATGTAAATTTGTGAATGATTATAGTGTTGTCAGAACAGTGGAATATAATCTTAATTATATGTTCGAAAGTTTATTCCCTGATTTGTCAGAACACTGGATTTAGACTGACATGGTATAATCAGCGATTGGTATTCTTACACCTTGGAAAAGTGTTATGTCCTTTTCAGGACATTGGCAAAGTTTACCAGTATCGAATGTATGGAGTATACATCGGAAGGGACCGATACTGAACTTTGATTAGATATATTAGAATTTACCGTAATATCTATTCAATTCAATATCAATTGTTGATCCTAGATCAAATGATCTTAATCTTGATATGATTAGGTTCAATCTCAAGAGTGTTATTCGTGTTCTTTGATTTGTAAGTTAAGCCTACTTTTGGGTCAGGGTGATACGTACATTTTGAGAACACGGTAGTGCAATTGAGTGGGAGAGCTAATATAAATATGGAATCTATAGCTTCTATCTGGCGAATAGAAAGTAAAGGATGATTTCCTTCGAGCTTAACCAAACGAAAATGAAGGGTGGAGTACTCATTTCTCTTAGCTGAAATATCATTTATACAGGGTTAAGTGTTTTAAGGATAAAATACATTGTAGGGTGTTACGGTAATTTAATCCCTTTACAGTGTAGATCATCTATATAGAGGATCATTGATCAAATTAGGATTATAATAATGGATAACTAATGATGTGTCTATATCATGGAACATATAGAGTGTTCTATATGACTGAGAGTGCAATTCCAAGTTCTAAGTGTGGATTCAATAAGGAATTAATAAGTTAGGGAATTTACTTGGTCAATTCGGTTCGACTTATTGGAAGCTCAGTTATATAGACCCATGGTCCCATACTAGTTGAGACCATACTTCTTGTAAGACTCAGTTAATTGATTTTGTTTAATCAATTGTAATTCTAAAGTTAGACTATGTCCACTTTATGAATTTTCACTAAGCAAGGGCGGAATTGTAAAGAAAAGAGATTCTAGGTTTATTTATTAATTAAGATACTTTATATGTCTAAATTAATAAATATATTAAATAGCAATATTATTTAATAATATTTTTAAGTTATTAAATAATTAGAATTGGCATTTAAAAGGTTAAATTGGAAAATTGGCATTTTTGAGAAAATGGGAATGAAAAATAACAAAATGGGAAAGTTGCAAAGTGAGGCTCAATTTCCTTAAATGGCCGCCCACTATGCAAAGCCTTTTACCATTTTATTTTTCCATTATTTTAGTGCCATACAATTCTAACCTAAACCTAGAGAGCATTCTATAAATAGAAAGTGTTGGCGTCAGGAAACTCATGACTTTGCACATTGTTTCCTTCAGAGAAAAGCTTTGCCCCCCTTCTCTCTCTTTTCCTCTCTAAAATTTTGAAATTCCTTGAGTGAATGAGTAGTGCCCACACACATCAAGTGGTACCTCAATCATAGTGTGTAAGACTATGGATAATCAACATCAAAGAAGTAGAGAAGGAGATCCAGATTCAGATCTTGATAATGCTCTGCTACAGAAAGGAATCAAGGGCTAGAGATCTGAATGGAAGGAGTCATTATATTCCGCTGCACCCAATGTAAGGTTTTCTTAAACTCTTATGTGTTTATTTCACTGTTTTAGAATTCATATTAGGATGTTAATGAAACATACTTGGTAGTAAATCTAGATCCTGGTAAAATATTTCCAACAAGTATCCCATTGCCAATTCAAAGAGATATAGTGTTCAATTGTGAAGAGGGGATCACCACCATAATAATAAGGAGTAAAAGAAGTATTTCCAGGTAACCATGGATCCGTTGCACACCGTACATTTTTCCATGTACCAATTTTCCATCTTAGGCCTTTCAACAACAACTTTTTACCATCACATATACTCTGCCAGGTGAGAGAAGGTAGAGTGCCTTTTTGTGCCGAGAGAAAATCACCATTCTTAAAATAACGGGCTTTAAATACTCTTGCCAGAAGAGAATCAGGGATATCCAATATTCTCCATGCTTGTTTTGCTAAAAGATCCTGATTAAAGTGGATGAATGATCGAAAGCCCATTCCACCATCAGCTTTTGAGCACATGAATTTCCATTTCTTCCAAAGTATTTTTGAATTATTTGTATTGGAACCACACCAAAAGTTAGCCATTATAGACTCTAATTGGTTGCAAAATTTATTCGGTAGACTGAAACAACTCATGTCATAAGTTGGAATTGACTGGACAACAACTTTTAATAGTACTTCCCTGCCACCGATAGAAAAGAGCTTAGCATGCAATTGATTCATGAGTTTCCATATACGATCTTTGATACCACTAAAAAGCTCCTTTTTATCTTTACCAGCATACGATGGGATGCCTAAGTATTTCTCATGGAGAGCACAAATAGGCATACTGTAGCACCGTAACTAACACAGGCGTATTACGTGATTTTTAAACGTACTGTGCAGCTCGTTGCTAATCAACGAGGTTTATGGAAAAACGTGATTAATTAAAATTTTGCTTTTAATTAAACTTATAAACCATATTACAAAAGACTCGGGATCCCGATTTATAAAACCATTTACAAAAGTTTTAACCGTTTAACTATTACATAAAATTAAAAGTCGTCTAACGACCAGTTACAAAAATTCAGCCTTGCTGTCCCGAGGATCGTACGCTCCAGGCCTAACCGCCCCGACATGTACAATCTCATAAGCTCGCTCACGGTCCATCAGCAATAGCCTTGCCTTTACCTACACGTGAACATAAACTGTGAGTCGACAGACTCAGTAAGAAAAGCATAATAATAACATACATAATACTAACTGCCGTGTCCAACACGATACTGAGTCCCGCTACTGCCATGTCCAACATGGTACTGAGCCACTACTGCCATGTCCAACATGGTACTGAGTTTTGAACGTTCATAGGGACGGTACTATTGACAAGTATCCTCCTGATCGGTCGAACCGGTCATACTCCGGCTGCTGGTCATACTCCAGCCTGTACCGACGGGATAGGTCAATAGCACTGAACCACCAACCAAATGTCAGCCTGATCGGTCGAACCGGTCATACTCCGGCTGCTGGTCATACTCCAGCCTGTACCGACGTGACAGGGTTGGATGGTTCGAAGCCTAAATACATAACTAATGTAATCTAGCAGGCTTCCTACATGCACGCTAAACATGTAATCTACATATGCATACTGTTATACTAATCTTACCTGGATTCCGATTTCAGGTGTGCCGGTCAACCTGACTGGAACTGAAGCTGAGTGGCGGATTACTGGCTCCTAAACCATAAAAATCACAACGCTATAAGTGACACGCTAAATCACTTCCCGGGGACTAAAACTAGGAACTAAAAGTTTCCCTATCGATAAAAAGCATGGCAATACCCCCTAAAACATAAAAACGAGGAAAACTAGGGTCCCTGAATTTTCCCCAACCGGTAGACCGGTTGCCCAACCGGAATTCCGGTTCTGGAAAATTCAGAACCCTCATCCGGAATTCCGGATGAGCAACCGGAATTCCGGTTCCTCGCAGGCAGCCAACTAAAATTTTCATAACTCGACCAATTCAACCCCAATTGGTACCAAACTTTCCAGACCTGCTCTAAACACCCCAAAGAACAAATCTAAGGCCTCAAAACCACCCAGAAAACACATACACAAAAATCACCATTAAAGACCAAGCTTTGAGTTCCAAAACTCAAACTTGGTTAAATCCACTAACATGCATCCAAACCTAGTTAATTCTACTCAAATAAGCTTGAAATAGCTTCTGAAAACACACAAGAACATCCAGCAACTTCACAGAAACAAAATGAACCATTTCACTCAAAAATTCATAACTTTTTCACATAAACATTTAACCAACTAGAACAAGGATTCAAGCATGCAATTCCATCACATTAAACCTACTGAATTCAACACTTTAATCACAGAAACAACAACAATAATATCCAGCAGCAACAACACCAAAACACCATGCATGCATCACCATTTTTCATCATTTTTTTCAAGAAATTACAACAAGAAAGGTTAGAGACTTTACCAAGGATTAGAAGAACACTTAGATAGGATAAAACTAGCTTGAAAATTGAAAGAAAACCAGCCCTTGAACCCCAAGCCTTCAGCCGAAAAAGAGAGAGAGAAAAGAGAGGTTTTCCAATTTTCTAATTTTTCTAACTTTGAAATTTTTGGATAAATGAATTAAACCCCCATTACATAACCCTTATTTCAGCCAAATAATACTAAAAATTAAACATTAAATTTTCAAATAAAAAGACACTAAAAGACAAAACACTAATGGGGCAAAAAGACCATTTTGCTCCTCCACCATAAAATCATGAAAATCATACTAAAGGGGTATTTTTGGGAAATTCTAAATTCCCGGCCATTCCCGACATTCCCAATGTCTAAAACCCGTCCCCAAACTACTAACATACTAAGTTGTGATTTCTACTGAGCCAAACGCCGAGTTCCAAAATACCGGACACCGGAAATGCAAAATATGCAAGATACTGAATAACATAAATAATCGAATAATAAATTATTTAAATAGCTATAAATAATTTCATAATTAACATAAACAACTGCTAATTTCCAAATTAACTAAGCGGGCTTTACAACTATTCCCCCCTTAAAAGGATTTCGTCCCCGAAATCTAACCTGAATAACTCTGGATATTGAGCTCTCATATCTGACTCTAGCTCCCAGGTGGCTTCCTCCACCTTGCTGTTTCTCCAGAGAACCTTGACCAATGCTATGGTCTTATTCCGAAGGACTTTATCCTTTCTATCCAGGATCTGCACTGGTTGTTCCTCATATGACATGTCTGGCTGAAGCTGAAGACTCTCATAACTGAGTATATGAGAGGGGTCTGAAACGTATTTTCTCAACATCGAGACATGGAATACGTTGTGCACTGCTGACAAGGCTGGAGGCAATGCTAACCGATATGCCACTTGACCTATCTTCTCGAGAATCTCGAAAGGTCCTGTAAATCTAGGGCATAACTTGCCTCTTTTCCCGAAACGTTTAATCCCCTTCATCGGAGATACTCGTAAAAACACATGGTCCCCTACTCGGAACTCAACATCTCTGCGTTTCGGATCTGCGTAACTCTTCTGTCTGCTCTGTGAGGCAAGCATTCTAGCTTTTATCTTTTCTATTGCCTCATTGGTCCGCTGAACTGACTCTGGACCTAGGTATTTCCTCTCCCCTGTCTCATCCCAGTGGATAGGGGATCTACATTTCCTACCGTACAACAGTTCATAGGGAGCCATCCCTATCGTACTCTGATAACTGTTGTTGTACGAAAATTCTATCAACGGTAGATACTTATTCCATGAACCCTCAAAGTCCATAACACAGGCTCTCAACATATCCTCCAATATCTGAATTGTCCTTTCGGACTGACCATCCGTCTGAGGATGGAATGCTGTACTGAATTTTAGCTTCGTACCCATTGCCCGTTGCAAACTTTGCCAGAATTTGGAGGTGAATTTCGGATCCCTGTCCGAAACTATAGACTTCGGTACCCCGTGAAGTCTCACTATCTCCCTGACATATAACTCTGCCAACTGATCCACTGTAAACGTTGTTCTAACCGGCAGAAAATGAGCAGATTTCGTAAATCGGTCCACCAGTACCCAGATGGAATCAAACAAACCCGTGGTCCTAGGTAACCCGACCACAAAATCCATCGCAATATCCTCCCATTTCCATTCTGGTAGGGTTAGAGGCTGCAACAACCCTGCTGGTCTCTGATGTTCAGCCTTGATCTGTTGACAAGTGAGGCATCTCGATACAAATTCTACCAAATTCTTCTTCATACCGTTCCACCAGAAGTACGGTTTCAAATCTTGGTACATCTTGGTGGTGCCGGGATGCAGAGAATATGGAGTAGAATGAGCCTCCTCAAAGATCTCATTTCTAAGTTCCGCCCTGCTCGGGACACAAACCCTGGCTTTATACAAAAGCATCCCACTATCTGACACTGAAAAGTCCTTGGCTTGACCAGCCAATACCTCATCTCGGATTTTCACTAACTCCGGATCTGTCATCTGAGCGACTTTTATTCTTTCTAATAGATCAGATTGCAGCGTCAAGTTGTGAAGCTGACCTACCACAAACTCAATGCTGGATCTAACCATATCCTCAGCTAGCTGGGGTGAGATCTGAACCATGCTAGCTACTTGCCCGGGACCCTTTCTACTCAGGGCATCGGCCACTACATTGGCTTTTCCGGGATGATAGAGGATCTCACAATCGTAATCCTTCACTAATTCCAACCAACGCCTTTGTCTCATGTTCAAATCTTTCTGAGTAAAGAAATACTTGAGACTTTTATGGTCGGTATAGATCTCGCACTTCTCCCCATAAAGGTAATGCCGTCAAATCTTCAGTGCAAAAACCACTGCGGCCAATTCTAAATCATGAGTCGGGTATCGCTGTTCATAATCCTTTAACTGACGGGAGGCATAAGCGATAACCCGATCGGCTTGCATCAATACGCACCCCAAACCCTGTTTGGATGCGTCACAGTAGACTACGAACTTCTCCTTGTCCGAAGGCAAAGCTAGTACCGGAGCAGTAATCAACCTCTGTTTCAGCTCCTGAAAACTAGCTTCGCATTTATCTGACCAGATAAACCGCTGATTCTTCTTTGTAAGCTCGGTTAGGGGCATTGAGATTTTGGAGAACCCCTCCACGAACCTACGGTAGTACCCAGCTAATCCCAAGAAGCTTCTGATCTCTGTCACTGTCTTCGGTCTCGGCCAATCCCTGACGGATTCAATCTTCCCGGGATCCACCTTGATCCCATCTTTACTCACAATGTGCCCTAGGAAGGACACCTGAGACAACCAGAACTCACATTTCTTGAACTTGGCATAGAGCTTATGTTCTCGAAGTCGTTGCAGTACCATCTGAAGATGTAACTCGTGCTCCTCTTCTGATTGAGAGTACACGAGGATGTCGTCGATAAACACAATCACACAGATATCGAGGAAATCCTTGAATACTCCATTCATCAGGTTCATGAATGCTGCAGGAGCATTGGTTAGTCCGAATGACATAACCAGAAACTCGTAGTGTCCATACCTAGTGCGGAAAGCCGTCTTCGGAATGTCCTCCTCTCGGATTCTCAACTGATGATAACCCGAACGGAGATCAATCTTAGAAAAGACCGTCTTCCCCTGAAGCTGATCGAACAAGTCATCGATCCTAGGTAATGGATATTTATTCTTCACCGTCAGCTTGTTCAATTCCCTGTAGTCGATGCACATCCTCATAGATCCATCCTTCTTCTTGACGAACAAAACCGGGGCTCCCCAGGGTGACACACTGGGCCGAATGAACCCTATGTCAAACAACCCTTGGAGCTGAATCTTTAATTCCTTAAGTTCAGCTGGAGCCATCCTATACGGGGCTTTGGAAACCGGATCCACCCCTGGTGCCAAGTCAATCACGAAATCAATCTCCCGCTGAGGTGGTAACCCTGGAAGTTCTTCGGGAAAAACGTCCAAAAATTCCCGAGCCACTCTGATGTCCTCTGGCCGAATGGTGTCTGGCCGAGTGGTGTCCACCACCACGGCCAGAAACCCTAAGCACCCGCCGTGCAACAATTCTCTCGCTGACATAGCCGAGATCACCGGGATCCGAGATCCCTGAACCGAACCCACAAATACAAACGGTTCTTCACTTTCCGGTTGGAAGACCACCATCTTCCTTTTACAATCAATGCTCGCCGAATATTTAGATAGGAAATCCATTCCTAAAATAATATCAAATTCGACTAAGCTCATCTCTATCGGTATCGCCGCTTAACTCTCTACCATCTATCCCGATCGGCATAGACCTAATCCACCTATTGGAGATAACCAATTCTCCGCCAGGTAACAGGGTTCCAAACCCTGATTCATATCTATCAAAGGGTCTACCCAATTTACTAAAGACTCTGGCCGCCACATAAGAATGTGTAGCCCCAGAATCAAACAGCACTGAATATAGCGAGTTGTTAATAAAAAGCTGACCTGTGACAACTGATGGGCTGGCATCTGCATCAGCCTGCGTGATAGCGAATACCCTGGCTGGAGTGGGTATCGCTGGAGCTCTCGGTGCCTCTGGTCGGAGCTGGGGACATTCCCTCTTGAAGTGTCCGGGCATGACACAATGGAAGCATCCCTGACCTTTGCACTCACCCCGATGGTGCCTCTTGCAGCTAGGGCACTCGGGATAGGAGAATCGGGTCTCATTACCACTAGGACGACTCCCTCGCCCGGTTCCCCCGAACCTCTTGTTCGACTCGAGCCGCCGAAGCGATGGGTGCCTTCTTCCTCTCGATAAATGGCCGAACCACTACTCCCCGCTATAGCCTCGATGCAGAGGGGTAGGAGCCCCGCCACCAACCGGAGTACTGGCTGATTCTGACATACACCCCACTGCGCCCTCAGCTCGCAGTGCCTTCTCCACCATCTGAGCATAGGTGGTGCTGTCGTCGGTGGTGATCATCAGGTCATGCCTGATCTTGGGGTTCAACCCGTCCAGATATTTCTCCTTCTTGCTGAAGTCGGTCGGCACAATTCCCTAGGCTAACCTCGCCAACCGATCAAACTGAGTAGTATACTCAGTGACGCTCATGTTCTCCCGCTGGGTCAGGTGAACGAACTCTTTCCTCTTGGCGCTTCTAACCGCCTCGTTGTAGTATTTCGCATTAAAGAGTTCCTGGAACCTTTCCCAGGTCATGGTGGTGACATCATGAATCTGAGACACCATGTCCCACCATACCAGGGCGTCCTCCTGGAACTGAAACGTGGCGCACACCACTCTGTCGTTACCGGTGACACCCATGAAGTTCAGAATTTTGGTGATCACCGTCAGCCACTGTTCGGCTTTCATTACATCTGGACCTCCCAGGAATACCGGAGGTGCTTGCTTCCGGAACCGCTCATACAATGGTTCCAATCTATGGGCCGCCACCACTATCTCGGCCTGGGCAGCAGGGGTAGGTGCCACCGGAACTATGGGCACAGAACCGGCAGGAGCACCCCGTCGTCTCAACCTCCGAATCTCGAGGTCTTGCTCTTCGATCCGGCTTGCATCTCCGCAAACCGTAACTCCCGGCCGGACTCCCCGATCGGCCGGGGAGCCCGGGCAGCTGTGGCGGGTTCTCATCACCCCGGCCACGAGCCCTGCCTCGGGGACCTCTGCCTCGGCCCCTAGCAGGTGGGGGAAACTGAGCTCCCTGTCCTTGATTCGACCCTACGGAGTTGCCCTGACTCCTGGTAGTCCGCCTGGCGTCCATCTAGTTAGAACCGCCTGCGAAACCAAGAGTTGGCATATCAGGTCGTATTCAAGGCGAGCTTACTAATGCCGCTTAATTTGGAAATTAAAAACGAAACATGCGCCTATTCTACTATCAGGCTACTAACATGCTTCCTAACAGGCTTTTCTTTTTCATAACTGAATAAAATAAACTACTAAAGCAATAAAGGCTTACTGAACCGTGAACCGAGCTAACTGCTGATGATGATTGTACATGTCGTGACGATCTTCGGAAGACAACCTGGCGGCTCTGATACCAAATTGTAGCACCCTAACTAACTCAGGTGTATTACGTGATTTTTAAACGTACTGTGCAGCTCGTTGCTAATCAACGAGGTTTATGGAAAAACGTGATTAATTAAAATTTTGCTTTTAATTAAACTTATAAACCATATTACAAAAGACTCGGGATCCCGATTTATAAAACCATTTACAAAAGTTTTAACCGTTTAACTATTACATAAAATTAAAAGTCGTTTAACGACCAGTTACAAAAATTCAGCCTTGCTGTCCCGAGGATCGTACGCTCCAGGCCTAACCGCCCCGACATGTACAATCTCATAAGCTCGCTCACGGTCCATCAGCAATAGCCTTGCCTTTACCTACACGTGAACATAAACTGTGAGTCGACAGACTCAGTAAGAAAAGCATAATAATAACATACATAATACTAACTGCCGTGTCCAACACGATACTGAGTCCCGCTACTGCCATGTCCAACATGGTACTGAGCCACTACTGCCATGTCCAACATGGTACTGAGTTTTGAACGTTCATAGGGACGGTACTATTGACAAGTATCCTCCTGATCGGTCGAACCGGTCATACTCCCCGCCGGGTCATACTCCACCGTACCGACGGGATAGGTCAATAGCACCGAACCACCAACCAAATGTCGACTGATCGGCCGAACCGGTCATACTCGAGCTGCCGGTCATACTCCACTGTACCGACGTGACAGGTTGGATGGTTCGACGCCTAAATACATGACTAATGTAATCTAGCAGGCTTCCTACATGCACGCTAAACATGTAATCTACATATGCATACCGTTATACTAATCTTACACGGATTCCGATTTCGTGTGTGCCGTCAACCCGACCGGAACCGAAGCCGAGTGGCGGACATCGGCTCCTAAACCATAAAAATCACAACGCTATAAGTGACACGCTAAATCACTTCCCGGGGACTAAAACTAGGAACTAAAAGTTTCCCTATCGATAAAAAGCATGGCAATACGCCCTAAAACATAAAAACGAGGAAAACTAGGGTCCCTGAATTTTCCCCAACCAGTAGACCGGTTGCCCAACCGGAATTCCGGTTCTGGAAAATTCAGAACCCTCTTCCGGAATTCCGGATGAGCAACCGGAATTCCGGTTCCTCGCAGTGACCAACTAAAATTTTCATAACTCGACCAATTCAACCCCAATTGGTACCAAACTTTCCAGACCTGCTCTAAACACCCCAAAGAACAAATCTAAGGCCTCAAAACCACCCAGAAAACACATACACAAAAATCACCATTAAAGACCAAGCTTTGAGTTCCAAAACTCAAACTTGGTTAAATCCACTAACATGCATCCAAACCTAGTTAATTCTACTCAAATAAGCTTGAAATAGCTTCTGAAAACACACAAGAACATCCAGCAACTTCACAGAAACAAAATGAACCATTTCACTCAAAAATTCATAACTTTTTCACATAAACATTTAACCAACTAGAACAAGGATTCAAGCATGCAATTCCATCACATTAAACCTACTGAATTCAACACTTTAATCACAGAAACAACAACAATAATATCCAGCAGCAACAACACCAAAACACCATGCATGCATCACCATTTTTCATCATTTTTTTCAAGAAATTACAACAAGAAAGGTTAGAGACTTTACCAAGGATTAGAAGAGCACTTAGATAGGATAAAACTAGCTTGAAAATTGAAAGAAAACCAGCCCTTGAACCCCAAGCCTTCAGCCGAAAAAGAGAGAGAGAAAAGAGAGGTTTTCCAATTTTCTAATTTTTCTAACTTTGAAATTTTCGGATAAATGAATTAAACCCCCATTACATAACCCTTATTTCAGCCAAATAATACTAAAAATTAAACATTAAATTTTCAAATAAAAAGTCACTAAAAGACAAAACACTAATGGGGCAAAAAGACCATTTTGCCCCTCCACCATAAAATCATGAAAATCATACTAAAGGGGTATTTTTGGGAAATTCTAAATTCCCGGCCATTCCCGACATTCCCAATGTCTAAAACCCGTCCCCAAACTACTAACATACTAAGTTGTGATTTCTACTGAGCCAAACGCCGAGTTCCAAAATACCGGACACCGGAAATGAAAAATATGCAAGATACTGAATAACATAAATAATCGAATAATAAATTATTTAAATAGTTATAAATAATTTCATAATTAACATAAACAACTGCTAATTTCCAAATTAACTAAGCGGGCTTTACACATACCAAGCACATTATGAAAACGATCACGAATACCTTGAGTAGCATTAGGTGAGAATGACATAACAGTTTTCTCAGTATTCAGAAGTTGTCCTGACGCTCTATGATAATGATCAAGTACTCGATTAACAGCCTGGCAAGAGTCTTCTGTAGCTTGACAGAATAGCAAGCTATCATCTGCAAAAAGAAGGTGGGATATAACAGGAGCACCCTTCGCAATTGATAAACCTTTCAGATGGCCCATGGTTTCTTCATGTTTCAATAAAGCTGATATTCCTTCAGAGCATATGAGAAACAAATAAGGTGATAACGGATCCCCCTAACGTAAGCCTCTCTTAGGAATAACAGAACCCTTGACCGCTCAATTGAGGTTGAAAGAGAGAGTCGCAGGAATGAAACCGTGGGCTGACTGGGAGAATTTGGGCACCAAAATGTTTGAACAATATCCCTGCAATCAGTATCTTTGAGCCACATTTGCTCAAATTGAAACCTTGTACGCCTCTGAGAAGAAGGAGCTGACAGATGAGGTTGTGACACAGTATATGCAATTGCTCTTTGATCCGAATGGTAAAAATCATGATGGGAAAGAGTGGCATCAGTAAAAAAATCTGACCACTTATTATCAGTGAAACCTCTATCAAGTCTTTCTCGAACAACATTCGCATGATGATTTTTATTTGTCCATGTAAAAAGATCGCTAGTAAAAGGGATAGCCCTAAAATTACAACAGTCAATAGTTCTTCTAAAGTTATCCAATAGCATGTCATCATCTCTAGGAGGACCCCCATCTTTATCCTCATTTGAAAGTAACTCATTAAAGTCTCCAAGAACCAACCAAGGTAAATTAGAAGCATTAGAGACAAGCTACTTAAAAGATTCCAAGTGTTGATTCTCAAATGTGTTTCAGGTGCTCCATAAAAGGCAGTAAAGTGAAATTTGTGGAAATTATCGGATGAAACTAAAACATTAAAGTGATTCATTGAGTATGAATTAAGAGTTACATCAATATTAGCCAACCATAACAGCAATAAACCACCCTTCAAACCCAACCTAGGGACTTCAAGTCCATTACTAAATTTAAATGAAGAACGAAAAACGATCAACGAAATTATATTTTAATTTAGTCTCCACAAGAAAAAGCAAGTCAGGACGCTGCTCTTTGACTAGCAGCTTCAGAAATCTGAATGTCGAAGGGTTTCCCAATCCCCTGACATTCCAGCTTATAATTTTTATTGCTGGGGGTGGGGCTGCATTGGTGCAACCTCTGCTGAACAAGATGACTTTCCTTCAACTGAATTTGTTGACTGATCAGAAACATGTTGCCAGGATGACCCATCTGTTGGAATATATTTTACCAGGATCTTAGATCTACTCACAAGTATGTTGCTTAAACACCCTAAATATGAACTTTCTAAAACGATAAATTAAACACATATAAAGTTAAGAAAACCTTACATTGATGCAGCGGAATTAATGTCTCCTTCCACTCAGATCTCTAACCCTTGAATCCTTTCTGTAGCAGAGTATAATCAAGATCTGAGCCCGAATGTCCTTCTTCTTCAAGTTTGATCCTTCACAGTCTTCCAATCTATGATTGAGTTACTGCTTGTTGTGTGTGGGCACTCACTCTTTCACTAGGGTCACGAAATTGATGAAGGGAAAAGAGAGGGATGATTTCGGCCAGGTATAGAAAGTGGGGAAGGCTCAGTTTTTCTGAAGAGAGAAATTTCTGTCAGATTACTAATGAAAGCATGTGAAAGCATGTGTTGTGACTGAGCCATCACTTTCTATTTATAGGCAACTACTAGGTTTAGGTTAGGAATTATTTGGCATTAAAATAATGAAAATATTAATTTGAAATCCCACATTAAGTGGCCGGCCATGGTGTAGTATTGGGCCTCACTTGATTTTGCAGTTTTATCAAATTTTTATCTCTATTTTCTCAAAAACGCCAATTTTCCAATTCTAATCTTTTAAATGCCAAAACTAATTATTTAATAACTAAAATAGATTATTAAATAATATTGTCATTTAATTTAATTATTAATTAGACATATAAAGTCTATTAATAAATAAATAAACCTAGAAACTCTTTTCTTTACAATTGCACCCTGCTTAGTGAAAATTCATAAAATTAGACATAGTCTAACTTTAGAATTATAATTGATCAATCACGAATCAATTAATGAGTCTTACAAGTAGAATGTTCTCAGCTAGAATGGGGACCATGGATCTATATGCTGAGCTTCCAATAAGTGAGCCAAATTTACCAAGTAAATTCCTACTTATTAATTCTTCGTTGAATCCACTCTTAGAACTTAGAATTGCACTCTCAGACTTATATAGAGCATATTGTATGTTCCACGATATCAATATACTATCTCATTTAACCATTGTTATAATCTTATTGTTATTTAAAGATACTCTATATAGATGATCTACATCGAGATGGGATTTCTTTACCGTTCTCAACCCTCAATGTATTTTGCCCCTTAAAACACTTAGCTACCTGTAAATGGTGTTTAGTGATCTAATAATTAGTCAGTTAAACAAGAGCTCATCCATTTACTTCTATTTGCTAAGCTCGAAGGGAATGATCACTTGACTTCTATACACCAGTAGAAGCTATAGATTCCATATTTATGTTCATCACTCCCACTCAATCATACTATCATGTTCCCAAAATATACGTATCACCCTGACCCAAAAGTAGGCTTAACTAATAAATCAAAGAACATGAATAGCACTCCTGAGTTGAGCCTAAGCATATCAGGATTTAGATTCTTTTAATCTGATGATCAACTACTGATATTGACTTGGAAAGATATGTATAACGATAAGTTTGTAATATCTTAACTTAGTTGCAATATCGGTCCAGTCCAATGTATACTCCATACATTCGAAACTAGTATACTTTACTAATGTCCTGGAAAGAACATAACACTTACTCCAAGTGTAAGTACACATCATCGCTGATTATCACATTAGTGTAAATCCAATAACACTGATGAAACAGGGACCAAGTCTTTTGATTCATATGATCACAATCACATTCCACTGTGTTGACGATACTGTAATTGTGAATAAACATATGATCTGGATTTAACTGATTCTGTGTGTATGAATGTAATAAACATATTAAACCATTAGCATGTAAAATTCATGCAAACATCAATCACTTCTAATTTCTTATATTGATAACTAATCAGATTGTAAAGAGTTTTATTTAGGGCATAAAACCCAACAAACTCCCACTTGCACTAATGTAAAACAAACTGTGCAAATAGGTCAATCTGATGTCTTGATCTTCAGATCAAGTGTAGTATATTTGAATCCACCCAAACTTCTGGAAACTAGTTCATAAATACTCTTATGAAACATCCTTTACTATATGCTTTACTCATCAAGGGATACTGAAATCTTTACTGTTTTAAAAGTACACCTGAATTAACAGAAGACATATCTCTCATATTTTAAAATATGGAATTGAGATAATATAGTGTAGACTTTCTTCAACAATATAACTTTCTGGTATTTTCGAATTGACAAACTTATAATTCTTCTTTGGTAGAGCTTGAATTATTATTCAATAATTCGTCCACCCCCAAAGTAAGCACCATCTTATAGAATTTCAAAATTAGATGGTGTGATATAAAGACAACTGATACACAGTTCCTTAATATCTAACATATAGATCACTTTCATAAATCCTTCTTGAATATCTTCTAATGTTCCCTATTTGATTACATCTCAGATAGCTCCCACTCAATAGCAGATGTCTGGTTAAATAATACTTTTAACCTCTGATTGTTTAGAGAGTTACCTAGTTGTGACTTTTGTATTAGTCTGAAACTTTAAGTCAAGACTAAGTCATCAACATAGCAGACTAGTATTTGAAGTGAAAAATACATGCTAGAGATAAAGTAATCAAAATTAAGACACCATAAAATTTTATGAGGATTAAGAATTCTAGGTTCAAGTCATTCGAATGGACTGAACTAGAGTTCTTTATCTTATTCTCATAATTCTGATAAGCTATACCTATCCATGTGAATGGTTAGATTTGCTTTTCAGTAGTGTTCTTAAGTACCTATCACAATTATCAACCTAATGAAGATGGGTATAGAATTTTAAAATTCTCCCACTCAATTAAGGTAGTGTGAAACTTTAACAAAGAACTTTCAAAGGTATCAAACTTTTACTTACAACAGTAAAACGAAATGGAACATACAATCAAGATCAAGAATTTATATTGACAATAGCTGACTCATTATATTACTTCCATGTTTAAAGAAGATATGTGTTACATAGGGAATTGTGGAATAGACTCCACCCCTAAGAATATACATATAGGGTACTATGGATAACCTCCACCCCTAAGTATATAGAGATTATGATCCACCCCTAAAGGTTGTAAAGATCATGATTCTTTTAGTGTGATAGAGTTTATGTGGAGTTGAATACTATCCAGAGTTCATTAGACATAAAAGATCGTTGAACTGCATAGTTTTCTTAACTTTTCTCCACCCCTATCAGATCAAAAGATCCTTTTATTAAACAAATTCTTAATAATTGTATGAGAATTAACAATTATTAATAAACATAGAAATACTTTCTATTGTTTATTTAATATAACTCTATGAAGAGTTGTAAATATTATAGAATTTGCATCAATAATAAAAACACTTACACATACAAACATATAAATATAATGTGGTAATTGTTGATGAAGATAAAATAAATGAAGCTCAATCTCATAATTTGCAATGGTGATTTCGAAAATAAAGAATTTTTTAAAAAAATGTATTGCAACAATATGAGAAAAACAGGGATAAATATCCCTAACTAAAATTTGAAATCCAAATTGTTTTTAAACTAAAACAATTAATTCAAAAATAAATTGAAGAGCTTCATCTTCATCTGGACGATTTCACCCTTTGGTTTAGCTTTCTGTTCCAACTCAATTGAGTTCAAGTAGCTTGGCCTATAAGAAGAAGAAAACAAATAAACAAAGTTTAGTCCAGAATCATAAATCCAATTGGATAACAATTCACTAAACTTTTAAAGTTTATTAATGGAAATACCTTGTTTCTTTGCAAGAACTTTAGGACACTGGGGTTTCCAATGACCTTTCTCATTGCAGTAGAAACACTTTCCTTTAAGTGTAGCATCACCAGAAGGAACAGCCTTTTTATTCTTCATGGCTTTTGTTCGCTTCTTGGTGTTGTTCCACTTCCTCTTCGATTGGGGCTTTGAAGCAGAGGCAACATTTGCTTCAGGTTTCATCGTCCCATTACCATTCCCAGGATTATGAGGTTTACTCCCTTTCTTCTTGGGTCCTCCAATCAAATTTTCATAAGTTTGAAGGTCATTGACTAATTCATGAAAGTCAATTTCCTTCTTATTCATGACATAATTTGATGTGTATGGTAGAAATGCTGGAGTCAGGCTATTCAAGATAAGACTTACTTGAGTAGCACTGTCCATTTCAGCACCATGATCCTGGGTTCTTGGAAATAACTTGACATGAGGAGAACATGGTCACGCACGTTTTGATGAGGTTCCATCCGTGCATTAATGTGCTTCTTAGTCGCGTCAAAGCGGGACTGAAGTGATGCCTTACCGAATAGCTCATTTAACTTCGTCATAACTTCAGCAGCCTTCTCAGTTTTAGAAAACCGAGTTTTGAGGGTGTCAACCATGCTAGAAAGCATAAAGTATAGAGCTTTGTCATTTGCTTTCTGCCAACGCTCATACTTTTCTTTCACAGCTTTGATGCATTATCCCCAGGCACTTCAGGTGACGGTTCAGTTAAAACAAACAAGGCACTTTCTCCTATGAGAGCAATATTAATGTTCTCATTCCATTTATTAAAGTTAGATCCATTCATCTTGTTTTCAGTCAATAATGATTACATGGGATTCATTTTGATAATACAGGATACTACAAAATAATAGAAATCAACAAATAGAAATAAATAATGGTTTAACACAAAATCAATTCAGAAATTATAAGCACATAGCAAGTAGGAATGATATGACAAAATACTTAAAAATTCAATCCTAAATAATTTCCAAGGTTTTTCAACAAACTTATATCAGTGTCCCGTTTAGGCGAGAGTCAAAGTTACCATCCATTTAATAGAGTTGCCAGCTCATCTAAAATATTAAACATTCTAGCAACCTTTTATTCGATCAAGATTGGAATCCAGCGTTCCCGTTTAGGCGAGAGTCAAGGCTATTCTATCTTATGAGCTTCTACCATTGTTTCGCAATTTGCAAGTCAAATATGGTCGCCACCATTAGGGTGATCTATACCATATAAAATACTTACAAACCACTTATCATGCGAGATTAAACGGTGCGAAATTGCTAATGAACGTTCCTCCATTACGGAGGATTACTCACTAAAACAAACGCGGTGTAAAACCCACAATGGAGATCGAATATCTTAATAATAATAAAGCTCATTCTTTAAAATGTATTTTCTTTATTATTCTAATAAATAAATTCTCATTAAATTCGAAATTTAGAATTGAAAAATTCAAAATTAAGAATTTAATATAATATTTATAAAATTATACTTAGATGGTGATTGAAATAAAATTAATTATTTCCATCTTAGTAATAATCTTAAATATAAATATTAAGGAAATTAATTTAAGTTGAATTAAATTAAATAATTAGCAACTTAAAATTTCCTTTGAGAATATATTTATTGAGTTCGAAAATTTAAAGTATATAAAAAATACAATTTTCGAAAATAATAAAAATAGAAAAGAAATACTTCAAGCAAAAATATCACCTATCTAGATTTTCTTTTGACTAGTTAATTCAATTTCTAATAATATATATATATATATATTTTAAATTCATTTATTTTAAATTAATCAATTAAATGAAAAAAATTATTGATTGTAGTTGGTCCAAGAATTAATTAAAATAAATAATTAATTTACAACTCAATCTATTTTTCAAAAAAAAATTCAAAAATATTGCATAATTAAAATGCAAATTTCGAAATTGATTAATAAAATAAAGAAAAATATATATTTTGAAAATTATTTAAATTTAAGATGAAAAATTAAATTTTAACCTAAAAATAATTTACTATTTAATTAAGTGTCATGAAAAATCAATAAGTATTTAAGTGTCACGATGAAAATCAACTTAGATATTTAGATTTTTCAAGTTAATTAAGTGTATTAAATTCAAGAAATAATAATTAAGTGTAGAGAAGGCTTAATTATTTATTTCTAGTTTAATACTAGGAAAATATACTTAATAAAATTGTACCAAAATTTATAATTTAAATAATTAATTTCACAAAGTATAATATTTTCCTATTTAAATATTAGAAATAATAAGTAGTCTAGAAATTACTATCTAGAAAATATCTTATTTGACTAAGTATCTTTTCAAAAATTTGAAAAATATCTAATTTAAGTTATATAGAAAAAATCTAAAACTTAAATAATTTCAAATTTAGATTTAATTAAATATCAAAAATTAAGTTATAACCACTTAATTTGAAGATATCTTTCTAAGTTAATATTCGAAAAGATATTAACCTAAAAAATATCTAAAATATTCCATTTTAAGTTAATATTTGAAAAGATATTAACTTAAAAAATATCTTAAGAATCTTTAATAACTAATGCCTAGGATTCCTCAACTTGATTTAAAATTTAAATAAAATATTCAAATTTAAGTTAGATAAGAAAAATCAGTTGATACAACTAATTTATAACTTAAATAGGAATATTTAATTAAATAAGCTCCAGAAAGAATCTTAGTTAGTTAAAATTCTATATTTAATTAAATACAAGAAAAATACAAATAGTTTGTCTAGAAATAATATCTAAACTAAAAGTGTTTTTCTTAAAATTAACTTTAAAATATTAAAATGAAAATAAATTTTCATATATTTTAAAAGTTAATTATGTTGCTAATTCAATTTTATTAGGTCAAACTGATATAATTAACCTAGTACAGTTATTCAAATCAGGCAAATGGGCCTTCACAATTGGGGTAGTTCATGTGAGGGGGTGCTGGGTTCAGTATGTCGTACCCACTTCTATGGCTCCCAACTCTCACACAAGGCCCAAAAGAGAGGAATTTAACCTTAAAATAAATAACTGTTATTAATTGAATAGGTCCAAGAACTAAATGGACCTAAATAAAATCTATCATGGTGTGACATTTTATTTAGCAACAACCTATATGTATCTATATTAAAACAAAATAAACATATAGGCTCACACAGGCATACTTTGGATGGATCCTATCATGTTGCTAGGTCATACATCGATGAAAGAAGATTGTAAAATTTACCTGTTACAAATTATTAACTTGACCAAGGGAGCCATCAGATCATTAGATCTGGCAAAAAGTAACCATGGCTATTTGCAATCAAGTAATAATAGGTTTTAAAAACTTACATATAATCTAAAACCACATACTCCTGCAACAAGGTTAGCTGGATAGTTGGAAGTAGGATTTATTTAATTTTAAATAAATAATTTCGAAAAATAAATAATTAAATAAAAAAATATTTTAATTTTCGAAAAAAAAAATATATTTAATTTCAAAAATAAAAAAAAAATTAAATTTCGAAATTATTTAAAAAAATAAATATTTAAAATTAAACCTACTATTTTGAAAAATTAGGTTTCAACCAACCTAAATATCATTTCAAAAATTTGCTAACTTCTTTTAAAAATTAAATGTTATTTTAAAAATAAAAATTAAATGAAAATTAGAAAAGATAAATGAAATATCTTTTCAGATTTAAAATTTAATTTAAATAAATAAAATAACAAAATTTAAAAGTTAGCAAAATATCTTACATCTATTTAAAATTACATGATTATAGTTATCTTATTTTAAATTTAAATAAGATTAAATTATTTAAAAAATAATTTAAAATAGTTAAAATCTGACCTTAAATTTAAAAATAAGATAAGATATAATCAAATTTAAAAATAAGATAGATAATTAAGCAATATGATAGATATTTACTATTTTAAAATTCAAATTACACTAATATCTTGACACTACAAGAAAGGGGACATTTTATCCCACTTTTTTAGTTAACAAAAATAAAAAATGGGATAAAAGATGTATTGAGACTTTTTATCCCACTTTTAGATTAAATTTTTTTTTAGACAAGGGCCCTATTTGGTAGAAAGTTTAAAAAAAAATATCAAAGGTAAAAAAATAAGTTCAAGATTCGATTTTTATGGGTTAGCCAAACAGAGATTAAAATTTTTAGGGAAACCTTTTATCCCGGTTTTTAACTAAATAACCGGGATAAAAAGTGTTTCCCTAATAAAAACACTTTTATCTCGCGAACACATATATCTCTGTTATTATAACCTCGACTGAAACCCTCCCAAACCCAGAAACCCTCACCTAAACCCAGAAACCCTCGCCCAACAAACCCAAAAATAGTCTCGATCTCGCCCATACCAGAATCGCCCAAACCCAGTAGCTGATCAAACGGTTAAAGGTATACTTTTTTTCTTTGTTATTTTTCCTTATTTTGTATTTTTATCCACAATTTTTTTTTTTGGGTTCAAGAAAATAAAATCTGATTTTTTTTTTGTTAATAATGTCTTCTAGTTTAGGGATTATTTATTATGTATCATTTTTTACCTTTCTAGTTCTTAAAGATTTGATTTTTATAATATTTGAATGAGTTATTGATAGAATTTTTTATGAAATGGTAAAAAAAATTGCTATGACAAAAATAAACATTTCTACTAGGGGCAAATAGGTCTTTTATATATCTTATAAATGTGTATCTAAACAGAATTTGTTGTGTCAAAATAATTATTTACATGACAGTGGCATTGTATATGCTTTAAAAAAGTAATTACATGGCACTAAAGAGACTTAAGAGCAATTATCGTAACAATTAGTTAATAATATACTAATATTGTTTATAAGGTTTGCAAAGATTGATGAGGTGTTAAAATTAATAAAGAAGATGATTGAAAATATTTATTGATATGCATTTTGAGAGAGAGAAAAAATAAATCTATTTTTAATTTTGTCTATTTATTAACTAATCTATTCTAATATTATTTTTAATGTTGAGGTTTTTAATTTACCATGCACACAAATTTGGTAAATTTTAAGTAATATAAGAGCCTATATCTCCTAAGACAAATTAGTATGTAATTTCATGTACATTTTTCTTTTCTTTTTTATTTTATTTTTCCTTTCTAAGACAATGTGTATCCTTTTAATTAACTTTATCATTCAATTCATTTTTTTTTATTATTATTATTATGATTGCTAATTAACAAATTTTATATTCCAACAATCTAATAACACTTCAAACAAAATGATAAATTATATATTTATTAGTTAATTGTTACTATTCTCACTTAAATTTTAATTTGAACTTTTTTTTAATTGTATTTAATATTGTAGGTTGTGGATTGTTATTAGAAAATGAATCAAAATATCGGTGATCATTGATTGCTAGTTAAAGGTACATTATTGACCAACAAATTTTTACTAATTATAAAGCTATTAGAGGAGTTTGAATATATTAGATATTCATCCGTAGTGAAGTAGGTTCTGCGATATAAATGTACTGCGGTCGGATGGGTGACAATTATTATATTGTTAAATACTTTTTTAATTATTTTTTCTTGTTATCCCATTTACTTGTGTGCATTGTTAGAGAGTTATTAAATTAGGAAATATTGTAAAAATAGGGGAAACTCTGGCCAATTTTTTTTTGGATTCTTAAATAACATGTTTTTTAATATTTAATTACTAAGCATGCTTAGAATTTTTCTTGCAACTTTTAAGTTTTTTTTTTCAATCTTGTTTATTATGAATTTTATTTTTATTTTTAAAATGGATAAGTCATAGATGGAAGAGAAGAGAAAAATCCCACAATTCCTAGAAGGATTTAAAAACTTTTTACAGTTTGCCCTAAAGAATTGTAGCGATCCTGAAAAAATTCGGTGTCCTTGTATCTCTTGCAGATGACAAATTAACTTTGACTAATATATCATATATATTATGTTAGTGGAGATTGAATATCTTAAATTTTCATCCGTAGTGAAGTAGATACTGGGTTTTATTGACTGTGTGGAGATATAAGGAAAAACTCTACCCATTTGTTGTATTGCTATGTACTTAAAAAAAATTCGGGAATGTTATGGAAATAGAGGAAACTCTGCCCATTTTTTTAGGACTCTATTTCATTTTTTAAAACAAATGCATTTGGAAAAATTTAAATCAAAGACAAAAAGAGTTATACAAGTTTTATGATGTCGAGCTTCTTAGTTATAATAATGAGCAAGACAAGGTGATAGCCATCAATCAATTATCAATGTGGTTAAACACTATGACTCAAGTAGGATAATATTTTTTTATACCATGGAACATAGGGTAAGAATCACACCTCTATTTCACTTTCGCTATAATATTTATTTTATATTGATATAATATTGTTACTTTTTTCAGCAAGCATTGGATGTTGATTATAACAATGACATCGGGAAGAGTTGTATGATCTTACCGCTTCGTCAACAGTGGTTAAGTCAATTGTTTCCCTTGACATATAAAAATTAATTAGTAGCATTTTATTGTATTTATTTAGAAACTATGTGTAGTATTTTAGAGATTTATGCATAATATGTAAAGTTTTATTTAGAATTGAACTTACCAATTATTATTGTTGTTATTAAAAATGATATTAATTATTTATTTTTAATTAAGTTTTTTTTATACATACTCTATATAATTATAAAAATAAAAATTCTATTTATTAGTGATTAAAAAAAATGAATGAAATGAAATATAATAAAATTAAAATAAAAAAAAACCTATACATTTATAAAAATGGGATCAAAATTAAGGTGACTTTTTATTTAAAAAATAGGATAAAAGGTACCATTTTATCCCAATTTTTTTCATAAAAAGTGGGATAAAAGGTACCCTTTTATTCCAGTTTTTTCATCAAAAGTGGGATAAAAAGTACCATTTTATCCCACTTTTCTCTAAAAACCGGGATAAAAGGGTACTTTTTATCCCAGTTTTCATGAAAAAACCGGGATAAAAAGTACCCCTTTTATTCCAGTTTTTTAAATACTTTTTATCCCACTGGCATACATCCCGGTTTTCATTTTAGCGAAAACTGGGATAAAAAGCCTTAAAAATCGGGATAAAAGGCCTTTTCTTGTAGTAGTGTGAATTAAATTTAAAAAATATTAAATTAATTCATAATGATAATTAGAATTGAATTAGGAATAGCAAATCTATATATACAAAACTATACAAAAAATCAGAAGTTAATTCCATGAAAAAGCATGAAAAAACGAAGAAAAACGAAAAAATTGTGAGCTGTACGGACAGTTCTCGCGATCGCAGAAAAATTTCAGCACAGCTCCGATTTTTCCGAATCTTCAAAAAATCATAACTAATTCAAATAAAATCGAAATTGAGTTCTGTAAAAAGTTAACTTGCTTAATTTTCTCCATAATATCAAATAAAAATAATTCCAGAAACAGAATCGCAATTATTTTTTACGAAAATTCACAAACATCAATCATTCATCAAATAACACTCAATACAACATGATACCATCCAAAAACAATCAAACAATCGTTTTAAAGTTCAAATTTCTTGCAAGTAAATCAATTACCATGGCTCTGATACCAGTTGTTGGAATATATTTTACCAGGATCTTAAATCTACTCACAAGTATGTTGTTTAAACACCCTAAATATGAACTTTCTAAAACGATAAATTAAACACATATAAAGTTAAGAAAACCTTACATTGATGCAGCGGAATTAATGTCTCCTTCCACTCAGATCTCTAACCCTTGAATCCTTTCTGTAGCAGAGTATAATCAAAATCTGAGCCCGAATGTCCTTCTTCTTCAAGTTTGATCGTTGCTGTGTGTGGGCACTCACTCTTTCACTAGGGTCACGAAATTGATGAAGAGAAAAGAGAGGGATGATTTCGGCCAAGTATAGAAAGTGGGGAAGGCTCAGTTTTTTAGAAGAGAGAAATTTCTGTCAGATTACTAATGAAAGCATGTGAAAGCATGTGTTGTGACTGAGCCATCACTTTCTATTTATAGGCAACTACTAGGTTTAGGTTAGGAATTATTTGGCATTAAAATAATGAAAATATTAATTTGAAATCCCACATTAAGTGGCCGGCCATGGTGTAGTATTGGGCCTCACTTGATTTTGCAGTTTTATCAAATTTTTATCTCTATTTTCTCAAAAATGCCAATTTTCTAATTCTAACCTTTTAAATGCCAAAACTAATTATTTAATGACTAAAATAGATTATTAAACAATATTGTCATTTAATTTAATTATTAATTAGACATATAAAGTCTATTAATAAATAAATAAACCTAGAAACTCTTTTCTTTACAATTTCACCCCTGCTTAGTGAAAATTCATAAAATTAGACATAGTCTAACTTTAAAATGATAATTGATCAATCACGAATCAATTAATGAGTCTTACAAGCAGAATGTTCTCAACTAGAATGGGGACCATGGATCTATATGCTGAGCTTCCAATAAGTGAACCAAATTTATCAAGTAAATTCCTACTTATTAATTCTTCGTTGAATCCACTCTTAGAACTTAGAATTGCACTCTCAGAGTTATATAGAGCATATTATATGTTCCACGATATCAATATACTATCTCATTTAACCATTGTTATAATCTTATTGTGATTTAAAGATCCTCTATATAGATGATCTACATCGAGATGAGATTTCTTTACCGTTCTCACCCCTCAATGTATTTTGCCCCTTAAAACACTTAGCTACCTGTAAATGGTGTTTAGTGATCTAATAATTAGTCAGTTAAACAAGAGCTCATCCATTTAATTCTATTTGCTAAGCTCGAAGGGAATCATCACTTGACTTCTATACACCAGTAGAAGCTATAGATTCCATATTTATGTTCAGCACTCCCACTCAATCATACTATCATGTTCCCAAAATATACGTATCACCCTAACCCAAAAGTAGGCTTAACTAATAAATCAAAGAACATGAATAGCACTCCTGAGTTGAGCCTAAGCATATCAGGATTTAGATTCTTTTAATCTTAAGATCAACTACTGATATTGACTTGGAAAGATATGTATAACGGTAAGTTTGTAATATCTTAACTTAGTTGCAATATCGGTCCAGTCCAATGTATACTCTATACGTTCGAAACTAGTATACTTTACTAATGTCGTGGAAAGAACATAACACTTACTCCAAGTGTAAGTACACATCATCGGTGATTATCACATTAGTGTAAATCCAATAACACTGATGAAACAGGGACCAAGTCTTTTGATTCATATGATCACAATCACATTCCACTGTGTTGACGATACTGTAATTGTGAATAAACATATGATCTGGATTTAACTGATTCTGTGTGTATGAATGTAATAAACATATTAAACATATTAAACAATTAGCATGTAAAATTCATGCAAACATCAATCACTTCTAATTTCTTATATTGATAACTAATCAGATTGTAAAGAGTTTTATTTAGGGCATAAAACCCAACACCATCAACACATGAACTATCCATTTTATTACCACGACATCGCTTCAGAACACTACAAAAATTCTCTGGATCTACTTGTCTCTTAAAGGACTTGACTGAATCAATATTCTCATCAGGAACCTCAGAATTCAACACAGCTTTCCATTTGTTCAAAGCTGCAGTAATCGAGACTTCAAAGGTTCTGATAGGTGGGCTTTGAGAGATCGAATTCAAGGGTAAATGAGGTATATTTTCAGGTTGCAATGGTGGTGGTTTCGATGGCATTTCATGAGGGAAAATAGTAGGGATATAAGATGGGAAAGGCAGAGGTAATTAAGGGCATTTTCCTTTATCGATAGTTGCTGGTTTTTCTGGTGTAGATGACTCGGCTAAGGTTAAGGATTTTGGCTGAAGCTGTGTTCCAATGGCCAAGTTTCGATGAGTGTGAAGAGTGGGAATGGATGAAGCAACGGTTATTCTAGTGACACGAGTAAGAAAAGGGTAAGCGTTTGCTTTGGAAAAATCACTTCGGTATCGATCGTATCCTGAAATTGGAAGTTTATCTCCAATCATTTGTGGGCCATAGAGCTGTTCAGGATCAACTCCAACATCTACAAACTCCATGAAAGTGATGCATTTGTCAAAGGGGTGCCCCAGTTTACCACAATGAAAGCAGAATACAGGCCAATTCTCATAGTGAAACTCTAACCAATGTTGATCCTTCACCCGAGGCAGAGTAACCATTTTACCCCGCATAAGAGGTTGAGTAACATCAATTCTAACTCTGGTGCGCATGAAAGAACCCCAGCCTTCATGAAGAGAGTCTTCATGGACATCAATGAACTCTCCAACCTATTCCCCAACTTTCTTAGCCAAAGCTCTCGACTTGCTGAAGAAAGGGAGGCGATGAGTTTAGACCCAAAACTGGGCATGACAGAGGTCTTCTCTAGTTACATTTTGCAAAGAAGGAGAGTGCAGTAATATAAGTTGATTAAAATAGTGCCATGGCTCCCCAACAAGAATTTTTTGTAGATCCCCTGCACAAGCCAAAGTTAAAAGAAAGAGATCAGAATGCATTTCTGAAACAACGACTTCAAAACGACATTTGTTACTTCAAAATTCGCCGATCTTTATGATAAAAGTGTTCGGGTTAATTGAATTTGCGAGACACTTAGTCACCAGCAAAAAAATTGGGGGATTGGTTGGGATCATAGAGATCAGCTTCATAAAGAGAATGCACAATTCTCTCTTTCTCAGACAAACAGAGTGTTGAGTTCATATCCTTTAGGATTGATTCCATACAAGAATAAGAAGAAGAGAAGGAGAACAGAAATCTTAGGAACAAATGGTAGAGGCTGTGATGATATTTATAAGCCAGGTTAGTATCTAAAAAGGAGATCATGGAGTTGGTAGGAACAAGTAGTTTCATCCAAAAAGGATGAAGATATGGTCGGTTAACCATGGACATGGCATTAAGAGAGAAGAAGTGGAAGGGAAGATCAGAAATCCCAGGAAACAGAAAATAACCGCTACAGAGAAAATAACCCCACTCGGGCATAATAAGAAATTTCTTTTTCAGTACGTATTGCAAAGGGGCCACTTAACATCTTATGTACTTAAAAGATAATTGTATTTGAACTTAATAAACTAGTGTTTATCGAGATTTACGGAAACTAATTAAATAAGAGATTCAGGAAATTAAATAGTGATTAAGTAAATAAGATGGAGAATTTTTACGTGGTTCGAGCGTTAATTATCCCTAGTCCACGAGTCAATGTATTGGCATTTTAGGCTATAAAATGTATTACAAGTAGTGTTTACTATATAAAACCCTAACTCTGTTTCTCTAAGTTTCTCTTAAAGATGAAGAAAACATAGAGGATAGTTTGTAGAGGATAGTTGGGGTTCTCTAATAATTAAAAAAAAATTTAAAATACTAATTACAATTAATTAATGATAATTGATTTAAAATAATTTGGATATATATATCTATTATTTATAACATTATGCAATTTTTTTATTTTCAAATTATTTTTTTGTCTTATATAAAAAATCAGAAGATTCCATTATTTTTTTTTTGAATAATTAAGAATTTTTCTCGTTGAATTTTTAACAATATTGATTTTACCTCTTAAAATATACGGCTTGTCAAGAATACCTTATGAACTTTTACGTTTACAGAAATTTAGTCCTTCTGTTATGTTCCGTCCCATTATTTCGTTTAAATGTTGACGTGTCATTCTAAATTAGCAACTTTATCCCCTGAACTTTGATAATTATCAAATCGTACCACTTCAAAATAAAAGTGAGAAAGATTCAATATTTTTTTTAGTAAATCTTAAAAAATTAATTTAGATCTTAATAAAATTATTTTGGATGATTAAGGAAATTAAAAAATAAATTAAAATTTTAAAACTAATTAAGTGATGTAAAAACTTATTTATTTTTTATTAAAAAATCATTTTGATCTTAAAGAAAATATATTAAAATTTTAATTTTTGTAAAAACTAAATTTTACGAGAATAAATTTGTGTCTATTTTGTTTTTCTCAAAAAAATGTAGATTTGTTAGAGTAAACATAATATTTTTTAGTTTAATTTCTAATTTTTTTTTCAAATAATTTTGTATTTTTATTAAATTTTTAATTAATAAGTTTGATATTCCTTCAAAAAATTTAAGTTTATTTAAATTATTTATTAGATTCTTAATAATTTTGGTTTGATTTTTTAAGATACGTGTTTATAAATAAAATAAAGTTTAAAAATATTTTCTTAGAAATAATTTAAGTTTCTTTAAAGTAAAATTAATATTTTGTAATAAATTTTAATATCTTTATAAAGTTTTTTAATACTTTTTCTTATTTTTTTCAGAATTAATAGAATTACAATTTTCAAAATTAATTTTTTTTATAAAAGAGGGAAAATTTTGTATTGATCAAAGTTCAAGGGGTAAAAATGTTAATTTTTGACAGTAAAAAAACAAAACCTAACAGAAGAATCATAATTATGTAATTATAATATTTTAAAGAATTTTTTTTTAACAAACATAAGGACAAAATCTGATTGTGCTAGAAGTTTAGAAAGAAAAAATAGTAATTATTTTTTATTCTTTTGAATTGGTTAGTTCAAAGTTCAAACTTTGTGATTTTTCCCATACAGTAACCTTTATTGTTTTTGAAAAAAATACACTTTTTTTAAATGAAAAAATTACACATCACTTTTATTCTTTTAAAAAATATATTGTAATAGATTAAATTGTTTTAAATAATAATAATAAGGTAATTACCATGTCTTTTCATTTTTATACTTTAAAATAATTTTTTTTGTATTTTTATGAAATTCTACATAAAAACTTCTATTCTAACTAGCGCTGCAACCTAAATTGCAACAAAAATCGTATAGAAACCCCTACTGCAACTAGCGCTGCAACCATTTTAAAAACTTAAACCGTAAATTTTAAAAAAAAGTTAAAAAATTAGTATATAGGGTAATTCCCTTTTTTTTTTTTTATCGTGTCCATAATTTTTTTTATCAAGTCCATTAACATTAATCTATGAAAACACAAAGGATTTCTTTTTTCTAAATTTATATTTTTATTTAGGCATTTTTCATTTTTACACTTCAAAACAGTTTTTTTTTTGCATTTTTACGAAATTCTACATAGAAACCCCTATTGCAACTAGCGCTGCAACCTTAATTGCAACAAAAAATCGTATAAAAATCCTTATTGCAACTAGCGCTGCAACCATTTTAGAAACTCAAACTGTAAATTTTTTTAAAAAAAAGTTAACAAAATAGTATATGGGGTAATTTACCTTTTTATCTTGTCAAATTTGTTTCTCTTTTTAGAAATTTTTTCTTTTTAGTTTTCTATATTAAAATTATTACATAGAAAAATTGATATTAGTTATTTTGGGGTAACAAAGTAAACAATATTTATATTTTTATTTTGTCAATTTTATTCAAAAAAAAAAAGTGAACCATGTTCATTATTTTTTAAAAAGTAAAAAGGTAAAACATAATTAAATATGACAAGTTAGACATGGAAAAAGTCTTTGATAGAGTGGAGTGGAGCTTTGTTTAAGCCATACTCAGATGTGTTGGTTTTGTAAACGTATATCCAATAGAAAGAGAGGCCGTATAGGCTGGGCAGCCGTCAAGCTAGACATGGAAAAAGCCTTTGACAGAGTGGAGTGAAGCTTTGTTAAAGCCATATTGAGATGTGTTGGTTTTCCAACTCGTCTTGTCACTCTCATCATTCGATGTATTTCTACGGTCACTTTTAGACTTTGGATCAATGGTAAACTCTCTGAAAGCTTCCCCTCCTCTAGAGGCATTAGACAGGGTGATCCTTTATCTCCCTACCTTTTTTGATGGTAGCTGAAGGTCTCTCAGCTGCTATCCGTGTCTACGAGGACCAAAGGAAGTTTACTGGTTTTGCCATTTGTAGAAGCGCTCCTGTTGTTTCCCACCTTCTCTTCGCAGATGACAGTCTTCTCTTTACCACTGTTAATGATGATTCCTGCAGTGCCATTCAAGACATTCTTTCAATCCACAATCGTGCCACTGACCAAAATGGTAAACTTTGCCAAATCCTCTATCCTTTTCTCACCCAATACCAATCCTTTGGACAAAACAAACTTCTGCTCGAGCTGAGACTCGGTGTTTCACTATCTTGTCCAAAATGTCTCCTCCAAAATGAGTGTTTAGAATTCTAAATATTTTTCTAGAGCCGGAAAAGAAAACCTTATAAAAGCAGTGGTCAAAGCAGTCCCGTCTTATGCCATGTCCTCCTTCAAACTTCCCATCCGCAGTACTAAGCAACTGCAAAGTCTCATTGCAAACTTTTGGTGGGGTTCGTCAAATCATAAGAAAAAAATACATTGGAAAAATTGGAACAGTCTTTTTGTCTCAAAATTTACTGGGGGTCTTGGGTTTCGTTCTATCACATTGCAAAATCAAGCGTTACTGGCCAAACAAGCCTGGAGAGTCTGGACCAACCCTTCCTCCCTTCTTTCATCCTTACTCAAAGCCAAATACTTTAAACGGAATGATTTTCTCTCTTCCCGTGTTGGTCATAATCCATCTAGTACCTGGAAAAGTTTACTTTGGGGAAGAGAACTCCTTCTTAAAGGCCTTACCTGGAGAGTTGGAAAGGGTACTGCTATTCCTATCACAGACACCTGATGGGCTCCTGGACTTCATAGCCATGCTTTTACGACAATTGACCATCTTAGGGACAAAACTATTTCTTTTTTCATTGACACTAATCATACTTGGAATTACAATAAACTCAAGCTTCACCTTCCTCCATACCAAGTTCAGTCTATTCTCCAAGTTCCCATTGACCCATCTAGAGATGACAGTCTTCTTTGGGGCCATCATAATTCAAGTTTATTTACTGTCAACTCGGCCTACCACCTTGCTCACTCTCTTACCCAAACTCACTCTCCTTCCACTTCGACTCAGACTAGCTTATCCTCATGGTGGAAGCGGTTATGGTCCTCAAATGTTTCCCCAAAAATAAAACACTTTGTTTCGAAAGCCTTCCATCACCTACTCCCTTGTGCTTATAATCTCTTTAAAAGAAAAAGTATTCCTACTCCTTTTTGTTTTGGTTGCGAAACGTAGGAGAAAACAGTCTCCCATGCCCTATTAGACTGTCGCACAGCTAAGGATTTGTGGGAAAAGACTTCGTTCAACAAGTTTTACAGATAAAATAAAAAGTGTGACATTAGGGAGTTTTTTCTTCGGGGATATGATTTATTAATAAAGCAGGATTTTAATATTTTTGTGTGTGTGATTTGGCTAATATGGACAAAAAGAAACGAAATACTTTTTCATAAAAAGCCAAATTGTCATTATGATCTTGAAACCTATGCTAACATTTATTTGCAGGAATACTCAATGGCCCAACATTCACAATGTCCTAATTCTTCTACAGTTGAGAGATCAAATCCTCAAGTTTCTTTTGTGGCTGAGAGGGACCCTCCCAAAATTCCTCCCCAGCTAGCTATAGGTGAGTACAACGTAAATGTGGAGGCAGCCCTTGATTCTAAAAACCATCGAACTGGTTTGGGTGCTGTCATCCGGGATTGGAATGGAGATCTGGTGGCAACTTTCTCTTCGCCTCGAATGGGTACTCACTCGGCCATCCTTGCTGAAGCACAAGCTCTTCTTGCTGGTCTCACTTGGTGCAAGCTAATGTTGGAAATTTATTTTACCAGGATCTTAGATCTACTCACAAGTATGTTTGTTAACACCCTAAATATGAACTTTCTAAAACGATGAAATAAACACATATAAAGTTTAGGAAACCTTACATTGGGTGCAGCGGAATATAATGACTCCTTCCGTTCAGATATCTAGCCCTTGATTCCTTTCTGTAGCAGAGCATTATCAATATCTGAACCTGGATCTCTTTCTCTGAATCTTTGATGCTGAAACTCCTTCTTGCTGAAAGTCTTTCTTCACGATCTTCCTCACTATGATTGAGGTATCACTTGCTGTGTGTGGGCACTACTCATACACTAAGGATTTCGAAATTCAAGAGGAAGAGAGAGAGAGAGTGGGTTCGGCCAAAGATAGGGAGAGAGAAGGCTCAGGTTTTTCTGAATCAAAAGTGTCAGAAGAAAAGTGTAATTTTCCTGAAGCCTTCACTATCTATTTATAGCATTCCACTAGGGTTAGGTTTGAATTATTTGGCATTAAAATAATAAAATTATCAGAGGGAAAAACCCTACAAAAGTGGCCGGCCCTATACTAGTGGATTTGGGCCTCACTTTTTGCAATTTTGCAGTTTTACCTTTTCTACATCTAATTTTCTCAAAAACGCCAATTTTCTAATTCAACCATTTAAATGCCAATTCTAATTATTTAATAACTATAAATAATTATTAAATAATATTGTCATTTATCATATTTATTAATTGAAACATACAAAGTATCATAATTAACAAATATGCCCCTAAAACTCTTTCTTTACAATTTCACCCTTACTTAGTGAAAATTCACAAATAGACATAGTCTAATTTGAGAATTATAATTGATTAATCAAAACCAATTATATGAGTCTTACAAGCAATATTATCTCAACTAGTGCGGGGACCATGGGTCTATATAACCGAGCTTCCAATAAGTAGATCAAGAATTTAGCACTAAAATTCACTAACTTATTAATTCTTCGTTGAATCCACGCATAGAACTTAGAATTGCACTCTCAATATATAGAATGCTCTATATGTTCCACCATATAGACACATCATTAGTTATCCATTGTTATAATCCTAATGTGATCAATGATCCTCTATATGAATGATCTACACTGTAAAGGGATTAGATTACCGTTACACCCTACAATGTATTTTATCCTTAAAACACTTGACCCCGTATAAATGATATTTCAGCTTATGTGAAATGAGTACTCCACCATTTATGTTCGTTTGGTCAAGCTCGAAGGAGATCATCCTTTGCTTAATATTCGCCAGATAGAAGCTATAGATTCCATGTTTATGATAGCGCTCCCACTCAATTGCACTACCGTGTTCCCAAAATGTACGTATCACCCTGACCTAAAAGTAGGCTTAACTAACAAATCAAAGAACACGAATAGCCTTTCAAGATTGAGCCTAATCATAACAGGATTAAGAACATTTGATCTAGGATCAACTAGGCGATATTGACTTGAATAGATATTACGGTAAGTTTAATAAATTTAAGTCAAAGTTCAATATCGGTCCCTTCCGATGCATACTCCATGCATCCAACCTGGGCTTTACTTTAACCAATGCTCTGGAAAGAACATAGCATTTCTCCAAATGCAAGTAAACTCTGTTGTAGATTATCATATCAGTAAAACCCTATGTCTGATAAATCTAGGAAACTTTATTCACATAGTCATGTTTACTTTCCAATGTGTTGACGGCACAATAAACAGGATCAAGTATGTGAAAAGGGTTTCAGATGAATTCATACATTATATACAATCATGAAATAAATCATGTGAACCATGCAACATTAAATGTTATTTCTAATCTATATTAATAAGTAAATCTGATTATATTGAAATGAGTTTTATTTAAGGCATAAAACCCAACAGCTAATAGAGATTCCTCTAAAGTGTATTTCATTAGATTGCGTTCTGCTAGTCAAGAAAGTGAATACTTTTAAAGAGGACAGGTCAGTTTTATCGGGTACCATAGTTGGTATCATCGACGCCTTATCTGTTTTACCTAGTGCTTCCCTTCATCACGTTTAAAGAGTGCTAAACATGTTGGATGCTCTATGCAATGATAGGGATCATATTAGGAGAGCTTGATGGCTCTCTTGTTTCCAAGTTTGTAATTGTTTCTTTTCCTTTCCCTCTTGTGGGTTGTTGCAATTACATCTTCAAAAAAAAGTGTTAAAATTCTAATTGATTTGATATCATTTCTAATATATATTATATTATTTTATTGAAATTATTTTTATTTTCTTAAAAGTTTTTTGACATTTGTATTTTCAAATTTTTTTATTAATAATATAATTAAGGAGAATTACCACATATACTGTTTTTTTAACATTTTTTTTTTCACATTTACGGTTTGGGTTTCTAAAGTGGTTGTAGTGCTAGTTGCAATAGGGTTTTCTATACTATTTTTGTTGCAATTTAGGTTGCAGCGCTAGTTGCAATAGAGGTTTCTATGTAGAATTCTGTAAAAATGCAAGAAACCAAAATTATTTTAAAGTGTAAAAATGAAAAAGTCCCTATAATTAATTGAATGTATTCATTTATACAATAATTAATTTGTACCGTTAAAAGTTATCACTTACCTCTTCTTATATGTATCATACTGATATGCATTATTTTTTTTTTTATTTTGAAGAAAAGGTCTCAACTACCAAACACCAAGAGTAACAAGCACTCTACTAATGTGGGAGTGAGGATTTATTCAAAAATAACATCCGTTATAAATAAGTTCTTAATACAAGCAGGATTCCCTAGCCAACAAACTACGCTTTTTCCAGCTGTTAAAGTAAGTTTCGCCAAAGTATGGGCAACGCCATTACAAGATCTATTACAATGTACAAAATTTACATCTTGGAGCCTATTGCCAAGACCAATAATATCATCTAAAACTAGACCCAAATAAGTAATAATAGAAACATTATTTTTCAGTTTAAGCACAATATTCAAATAATCAGACAACAATAATATTTTCATACATAATGGAGATGCATTGAATTAGCGCCTTGCGGAAAGCCAAAGCTTTAGCTACTTCAGGAACAAAGTAGCCATCCAAATGCCAACTTGCTGAAGCTACAACTATTACTAATTGAGTACGAATCACCATACAAAAACAACTACAATTGCCCAAAGAACTGATGGCGACATCTGTATTGACTTTGAGATAACCAAGTAGAGGAGCTTTGAAGAGGTGCTATCTGAGACAGCATCCCACCAGTAGGGACGTCAAGCGCCTTCTGATAGGGGGGACATGTGGCTGAAGTCTGGTTGTTACGAAACGTCCCCAAGTAATCACAGGCCCAATGCACAGTAAGCACAGTAGTCAACTTAACAAAATTACCATAAGCAATTCAATTATTTCCATTGAAAGGGTATCAATAAACCTATTTGTTATACCCAAAATTCGGTAAGCACATCAGAGGAAGACACGTGTTGAGCTGGGAAGAACGAAGAACTCAAACACGCAAACGAAAAGTATACTTAGCATGGAACAACTCGTTAGAAATATAATTCGCAGGGTATTAACTTGGCTCGCTGAATAGCCTTCTGTGAGATAGAAACGTACAAATTGTTAACTTATGTATTGACGAGAAATCATGTGGGTACACGCGTTCATGACGAGGCATCAACCTCGCTGCGTGAAAGAGAAAACGGCTACACTAAAAATACTTAGCGTATATTGTACGATATACAAACTGAGTATATATAGTGTAACGAGTCAAGATAACAGACAGCGAGGCGCTTATCTCGCTCGAAGATGGTATGCATGCGAGGAAGATCATCTCGACACCAGAAAGCATAGTTATCAGAGTCAAAACAATATTAGTCTCGAGAAGAAAAACGATAAGCAACTGCTCGCTATCAAAATTATCTTGACTCCATTCTCAGCGTGGCATCCCTATGAGATCAGGCTTACCATATATTTTTGGTTACGCGTTCATCTCAGCCCAATAAAAGCGAGATATTAACAGCTGTGTAAAAACCTCATTTGTTTGGCTTAATTTGTAATCAGATCCCATGATTTTAGGAATAATGGCTGTAAACATATTTTGGTCAGCTTTGTAATTAACTGTCGCTATGCAATTATAAATAGTGGCATAGAAGATCGAAAGAGGGGACAGAAAAACTCTTATGAAAGAGGCCCTCAAAAAAATTCTTTGAAATCTAAAGATTGACTTGTGGAGTATGCAGAATTTTAACTGCAAAACCACATAAGAAACCATGTGTTCATATATTATTTTTCTATAGCTTTTATTTTTTTTTGTGGAATTATCATCGGTGAGGCTCAAATTTGGTTAACGAAAATTTGCGTTAACAGTTTTCTGCTTTCATTGAGAGCCTCTGTGAAAAAGCTCAGAAAAAAAGCCTCTTGACATAAAAGTGATGGATGACATCAAAGATAATAATCCTCAAGAAGGAAACAATCATCATCCCGGAAAAGAACCATTGAGTCCTCAAGGATCTATCGAGTCATTGCATGAACAGAATGCAAGCCCCAGGAAGACCCAGTATTGGGCCCCTGGCTTGACGGACCTTGGGTGAGCAACAATCGGTCCCTCCTAATCACGTTGATAAGGATGGCGCTTACGACCCAACCATATACATACCAATCGTGGAATTGGAAAACTGCAATCTTAGGCATCGATTGGAGGAAGTAAACTGGCGTAATGCCGAGTTGGAGCATGAAATAGCTGCAGTAAAGGAAACGCGGGAAGATGGTACCCAAAATAAACCTGACCTTGGGAAAAGAGATTCACAAGGCAAACCTCACGGCTCGCAGGCCAAGGGGCAGAGGATAACCCAGGGATATACTTTGAACCCTCAGGAAATGTAAGCTGAGGGAACTGAGAAAAACTTGGAGACACAGCCTGAGATATGTGGAGAACATCTGAAGCTAAAGAAGCTTGACCTCCGCCAATGACTCAGTTCAAGGCAATAGTATTCATTCCATTTGCGAATGAGTGAGTCAGAGAATAAGTTTAGAGGGCATCAAGTCCCGGAACCCAGGAGACATCCGGGGCACGATACTGTTGGAGAACCTGATTCGGAGGCCTCAGGATCAAAGAAAAAAGAGGATTCCAAAAGGCTGCTCAAGGATAAGAAGTCCAACAGGTATATCCCTCTTTATGGCGAATATACCGAGCTCAATGAAACTCAGAAAAAGTTCTACCTCGCACATGTACAAGAAACTGGTTTTGGCGAGCCAAGAGCCTATGAAACATGCGAGGCGCAAGAGGGATCCAAATAAGCGGTGCGAATATCATGGTAATATTGGTCATACCACGGAAGAGTGTCGTCGGTGGAAAGATGAGATAGAAGGTCTCATATCACAAGGACACCTTCAATGATATATAAAGGGGTAGGAAGATGCCTATGATCAGTTTGATCTGCCAGTAACTCGAGCTACTTAAGATTATAACCCTCTTCTGCGAGAAGAAGATACATTTTGGTTATCTCAAGAGGGAGGGGGTCACAAGAATACAAAGGGCAGTTACTCCGGTAAAGCAATTATGTAAAAGAATTGCGACGTGAGTTGATATCGGCCCACTTTGGTTGCCATATCAAGCTACCACGTGGAAAGCTGATCGTCCACCAGTAGTAATCGAAGACAAACAACTAAAACCAGGATTATTTTACTCGTGTCATAAGGCTAAATTCTCGCACTCAAATTTTCCCTGCGATGGCCTAGATTCACCCCAATCTAGTCAGCCAACCCAACAACATGTTAGTCTGCACACACACTCACAGTTTCACTCTTACCCAGCGTCACTCAACAACACACTCTTGCTATCAAGTAAATGGATACACAAGTATAAGAACACACAGTATACAGGAAACCCTTTTCCCAACCTTGTTATTCACACAATATCAAGGATTACACAATGTTCACGCTGGACATCACACACTCTGATGACTCTAGCGCCCATAGCCTACTATATAACACAATAATAGGTTGCGGTTGACATCCCCAACTGCCTAGGCCATGCTGGACTGACCAGCACATTACACATCAGCATAGCATATGCAAAATAACTAACACCCCCGTGTCAGCCATCCAAGCCCTCGCCTAGATTCCATGCATCTGTCCTCCAACAAATTACTTAAGCCAATGTGCGTGTCTTTTGATAGACATAGGTAACTTCTGATAACCGTCATTCACGTGTGTCACCATGCACACTGTGTGAGAAACCGTTTGCATGCATGCCAATGCAAAGTCACGTCCATCAAGCCCATCACGTAGCCAAGCTAAGCTAACATCCCCCAATGTTTCTGTGCGCCTTTGCTGCTGCTGCCTGCTGCCCCCTGGCAGGTGCACTTCACTCATATGCTGCTATCCCACAAGCTAAGCATCGAGTGATGTCAAGGTCCGCCGAGCGAACCCAAGTTAGGGTCTCACAAACCACCCCCACCAGAAGGAATCGACGTCCTCGTCGATATACTTCTGATATAGCACTGCACCTCGTCTTCAAAATGCCACAAAGTCACAGCCTTTTCCCATTTAGCATCTGCCACCTCTTCACCTTCCCATTGAACCAAATATTCGGTTCTCTGGTTTTTCTTGCTGGCTCCAAGAGTGCAATGATCAAGGATCTTCGACAACTTCTTCTCAAATTATTTCCTCACAATAGGCGGGGCCCTCACCCCCTGCTGTCTTCCTTCCTCTTTGTCCTCATTGTATATCTTCAAGAAACTAACATGGAAAGTCAGGTGTATCTTGAAACGTTCCGGCATCTTCAATTTGTATGCTACAACCCCCACTTTCTGGACAACTTCGAAGGGACCATCGTATTTAAGGACCAAGCCCTTATGATACCTTTTATCAGTTATCTTTTTCCAAATCTGTGGAGTGAGTTTCAGCAACACTCGTCTCCAACAGAAAATTCCAAGTCTCTCCTATGCTCGTCAGCATATTTCTTCATCCTCCGTGAAGCTTTTCCCAAGCTGTCCCTGGCCAATTCCAGCAACTCAGTCCTATCCCTAGCGAACCGATAGGCTGCAGGACAGACCCCTTGAGATTTCTATTTTGCCACTTTGTGTGGCGTCAGAGGTTGTCTTCCCAAGACAATCTCCGCTGGACTCATTCCCGTTGTAGAAGATTGTTGAATCTTGTAGCAAAATTGGGACACATCATGCAAATCAACCCAATTCCTCTGACTAGCAGTCACATAATGCCGCAAATACTCTTCCAACAACTGATTCATTCTCTCCGTTTGACCATCAGTTTGGGGATGGTTTGCTGTTGAAAACTTAAGGTCTGAACCAAGCATGTTGAACAATGTCGTCCAAAACCTCCCCGTGAATCTTGAATCCCGATCACTTATAATGTCTTCGGGTAACCCAAAGTACTTGACCACATTTTTCATGGTAAGTTTTTTTGCCACATCTGCTGGACACGCATGAGGCGCAGGAATGAATATGTCGTATTTCCAGAATCGATCCAACACTACAAGGATAGACCAAAAGCCCTTCACTTCTGGAAATCCCACAATGAAATCTATGCTTATAGACTACCATGGTTTCCCAAGGATTGGCAAAGGTTGAAGCAACCCTGCTTCTTTCCTCGTTTCCGTCTTGTCTTGTTGACATACAAGGCATGTCCTCACATACACTTCTATGTCTTGCTCCATTTTCCACCAATAGTAAGACTTTGACAGTAAAGCTAGCATCCTAGCCACACCCGGGTGACCAGCCCACTTAGGATCGTGGGTTTCTTTAAGTGATTCCCTCCTGAAAGTTCCACTGTTTGGTACAAACAATCTGCCACCCTTGGCATAGAGAATCCCATCTTCTTCCCACTACTGCACTGATTCTCCCTTTCTTGCTTCCTCAAGAAGCTTCTTGTAACTAGGATCGAGCAATGACTGCTCCCTCACCCGGTCGAAGAAAGTTGAACTCACTTGAGTCAACGCACCAACAAAAACTTGTACATCTTTTCGGCTAAGTGCATCAGCCACTTGATTCTTCTTCCCCGGTCTATGAACCCATACAAAATCAAATTTAGCCAAGTACTTCTGCCAACGAGCTTGCTTCGGAGTTAGTTTCTTCTGAGACTTAAAGTAGGTGTTGGCTACATTATCCGTCACTACTGTAAATTTTGTTCCCAAAAGATAGTGCCTCTACACATCTAAACAGTGCACCACCGTAGCCATTTTCTTCTCATGGGTCGAATACCTTTGCTCAGCATCCTTTGACTTCCAACTTTCAAAAGCTATTGGATGACCATCTTGCACCAGTACTCCACCCAAGGCACGATCCGATGCATTTGTTTGTACTTCGAATGGTAGATCAAAATCAGGCAACTTTAATATCTGTTCCGAAGACACTGCTACTTTCAGCTTCTCAAATGCCTCATTGCATTCCTCGGACCAACACCATTTCTGATCCTTTTTAAGGAGATCAGTAAGAGCGCTCACCCTCTTTGAGTACCCTTTTATGAACTTCCGATAGTAATTAGCCAGCCCCAAAAATGACTGCAACTCCACTACTTTGGTGGGGATAGGCCAATCCATGATTGCCTTAACTTTGCCTTCATCCATTCTCAGTTTCCCCTGACCAACCCAATGACCAAACAATTTCACCTCCTTCCGAAAAAACTCGCATCTCTCGTTCTTAATGTACAACTTTTCCTCTCTCAGCCTTGCCAACACCTTCTGTAGATGCTGCAAGTGTTCCTCTAAAGAGTTGCTATAAATCAAAATATCATCAAGATATACTACAACGAATCTATCCGAAAACTCGTATAACACATCGTTCATCAGGTTGCAAAATGTTGCCGGGGCATTTGTCAAACCGAAAGGCATCACCAAAAATTTGAAAGACCCATACCTTGTTACATAGGTTGTCTTTGCTTCATCCCCCACTGTAATTCGAACCTGCCAGTACCCCGCCCGGAGATCCAACTTAGTGAAGTATGACGCCTTTGTCAGCCTATCTAACAAGTCTACCGCATTTGGCACCGAATACTTGTTCTTTACTGTGACTTTGTTCAAAGCCCTATAATCCACACACATTCGCAACGATCCATCTGATTTATTTTGGAACAATACCGGAGCACCTTATGGAGCTTTAGAGAGCACCATGTATCCTGATTCCACCATCCCGTACAATTGTTTTCTGAGTTCTTCCAATTCTGAAGGACCCATCTTGTACGGCACCTTTGCTGGCGGAACAGCTCCCGGTATAAGCTCAATCTTGTGATCAATCGCCCTCCTAGGAGGGAGTTCTTTCGGCAACTCGTCTAGCATGGTGTCGGCAAACTCCTCCAACAATCCAACCACTTTGTCGGGTACCTCTACCCATTGATCTGGTTTTATCTCTATCAAGGCAGCCACATACGCTTGGTTGCCTTTCTTCTTAATAGAGTTCCCAAATTGGGTCACTGATTCTAACACAACGTCCTTCTCTTTATCTTGACTTGAGGAGATTGCTTCAACAAAGCATGGGCAGTCCTCCACACAAATCATGACCCCTCTCAAATGGGGTGCAACCATTGCCTTGGCTGCACTCAGAAATTCTACACCAAGAATCATGTCAAAATCATCCAACGGGACCACCATGAGTTTGGATTGAGAATCCCATGCCCCAACCTTCAACATTACCGTAGAAAACCCTTGAATCATTTTTCCTCTGAGTTTACTGCCTTCAACCGAGTTGAACTTCCGATCAATTCCAGACCAAGTCTAGTTGCTTCTTTTTGCGCCACAAAATTATTTGTTGCCCCCGAGTCAACCATGGCGTGACTTCTCTCCCATTGACAAATGCTTTCACATACATCAAGCCTTTGAACAAACTTGATTTCTCCGTAGTGATCGCATTGAGAAGTTGTAAGGGATTCATCCTAGAAGTTGTTTCTTGCTCGCTGCCGCTTCTTCTGTCTTGTCCGATCAGGGCATTTAACTTCTCCCTACTAGGACATTCCCTCGCCATGTGAGGACCATTGCAGATGAAACACCCCACACCTTTCTTGGCATTCGGCTGTGATCCTTTCTGGTTATTCCCACCAGCACCATCTTTCTTCTTGCCATCATAACTTTGCCCACCCTTGGACGAGGAAGGCTTCTGATTATGTTTCTTTTCACCAGTGGATTTCTTTGAATTATCACCCTATGACAGATTCGAATTATATCTGTAATCCACCAATTTCTCAGCAGCCACAATCACCGAGGGTAAATCCGTTATTGCTTGCCTCCTCAATGCAGCTTGTGCCCATGGCTGCAATCACGACAAGAAGTTGAATATCTTGTCCTCCTCGGAGATGTTCTTTATATCCAGCAACAAAGAACGATATTCTTTCACATACTCTCTCACCGAACCAGTGTGCTTGAGTTTCTTTAGGGACTCACGAGCGATCCATGTTGCATGGAAGGAACTGATCCTTCAACTCCTTCTTCAACACTTCCCAAGTCCCGATATTGGGCCTTCCCGATCATGTATCTTCCTCCATTCGAGTGCGCCACCATAATTCGGCATCACCCTGAAGATACATGCTTGTAATGGTCACTCTATCTGCATCTAGAATTCTCGATGCCTTGAAGTATTGCTTGACGTCCCAAAGGAAATTCTCTAATTCCTTCGAGTTTCGACTACCATTGAAGGCTTTCAGTTCAGGGACTTAGAAGATGATTCAGTTCCTTGGGACGGATTTGCTATCGCCCTTTTAATTACTGCTACATCCGCATCGAGAGCCATAAATCTCTCCTCACAGAATTTGACAGGTCCGATAGTTTGTCCACCACCCCCTTCATATTCTCATCGAATTCTCTTTGCATATCCATCATGGCCATGCCACAACCCGCAACTTGATCTGATGCTTCCTTCAACAAATCTCGAGCCAGCATCTCAAGGGATTCCAGTTAATCAGAATCTTGTTCACTGAGAACAAACAAACTGACACCATCATCTTCGTTGGGAGAACCAACCAACTATTCGAGTCTTTCAACTCGAGAACAAAGTTCAGCACTCGTCACCATGATTTCTGCTATTTCCCAACACGATTCCTGCTCTGATACTAGTTGTCACAAGGCTAAATTCTCAGACTCAAATTTTCCCTGCGATGTCCTAGATTCACCCCAATCTAGTCAGCCAACCCAACAACCCGTTAGTATGCACACACACTCACGGTTTCACTCTTACCCAGCGTCACTCAACAACACACTCTTCCTATCAAGTAAATGCATACACAAGCATAAGAACACACATTATACAGGAAACCCTTTTCCCAACCTTGTTATTCACCCAATATCAAGGATTACACAATGCTCAAGCTGGACATCACAAACTCTGATGACTCTAGGGCCCAACGTACTATATAACACAATAATAGGTTGCGTTTGACATCCCCAACCGCCTAGGCCATGCTGGACTCACCAGCACATTACACATCAGCATAGCTTATGCAAAATAACTAACACCCACGTGTCAGTCATCCAAGCCCTCGCCTAGATTCCATGCATCTATCCTTCAACAGATTACTTAAGCCCACGTGCGTGTCTTTGGATAGAAATAGGTAACTTCCGATGACTGTCATTCACGTGTGTCACCATGCACACTGTCTGAGAAACCATTTTCATGCATGCCCATGCAAAGTCACGTCCATCTAAGCCCATAACGTAGCCAAGCTCAGCTAACATCCCCCAATGTTGTTGTGCGCCTATGCTGCTGCTGCCTGCTGCCCCCTGGCAGGTGCACTTCACTCATATGCTGCTATCCCACAAGCTAAGCATCGAGTGATGTCAAGGTTCGCCGAGCGAACCTAAGTTAGGGTCTCACAGAACCCCAGTATATGTAAGGGATTCACCCTCAATATTGAAACAATTGTGGGAGTATGTTGGGGATTGACCCTGGACATCAAAACCCGTTTTATCAAAACCCGTTCTATCAAAACCAGATTGTCCTGGAAGATTGATAAAGTAAGTAATTGAACTGGGGAAGTTCTTTTGAGATTAATGATTGTAAATCACATTACTGATGAAATATTTTGAATTCCAGTTGTGAATAAAATAATCATTTCTTTCAAACAAGTAATTATAAAGTGTAAACCCTTTAAAATTACTTGAGGGGCATATATGTATGATTAACCAGAATTGATCTGGAGATACATAGTAAAATGCAAACCCATTGTTTAAAAAAAAAAGGGCCTCGACCAAGCCTTTTTGATGGAAGAGGGGTCAAACTGTTATAACTCACTGACCAAACATTTTCAATGGAAGAGGGGTCGAATCATTATAATGCCTTGATCAAACCTTTCTGACGAGAAAGGGATGAAACAACTGTAATTTTTTGATTTATAACCTATCTGACGAGAAAGGAAAATCAAAAGTTATGACTAGCACATAAAGCTGAATACTAACGGCTCGCGCTAAGGGAAAGTATTAAACAAGACATCCAAATGTCTTTAAAAAATACTTAAACCCAACACGTGGGTAGAAATTTTAACTACTCATGTCAGCAATGAAAATATATATATATATATAAGATGACAAGTTCATTAAAAATATATTTGAATGTGCTTAAAATAAGATCATTTTCAATTATTGGGAGATGGAATCGATGATGGCTCGCAGATTAAGGAACGGGCAGATAAGCTGCTCGCGCGTAAAGTAGGAAGTTAACTACTTAACGTCGGAGGAAAAGACAATCAATGGAAACCCGTAATAAACTTTATGCATGTGATAGTTTATATTGTGAATAAAATACAAGCAAACATCCACATAATAAAGTTTACACTTAAAAGTGTGAGGCATTAAAAAGCAAAGTTGGTCGCCCAACCTTGCAAATCTTTCTTTACAAAAAAGTGCCACTAGGGGCAAAACCATTGTCTCGACCAAAGGGCCATTTCCTAAAAGAAAAAAAAAGGAAGATAAATAAACCAAGTCTACATGCTGCGAGACTTGGACAGATCTTCTTCTTCTTCCTCGACCTCGCCGTCTTCTTCGTCCATCTTGGTCTTCTCGCAAAGAGCTAAAGTTTTCTCTTCCTTCTCCTCCAAGAAGCTGGTATATGTTAGGGTTCCAAAGCCATGCCTGATATACAGTGCAAAAACAAACTTTATCGCACCGTTCTACGGTCTCGATTTCTTTCTTAGCAAGTTTTTTCAGCAAGCTTCTCCTCAAACTCCTCGGCTTGGACTTTGATGGTCTTCTCGGCCTCCTCCTTCATCTTCTCGGCTTCCTCTTTTTCCGTCTTGGCTTCCTTCTTTGCTTTCTCGACTTCCTCCTTTGCTTTTTTGACTTCTTGCATGAGGCGGGTAATCTCCTGTTAGGCGTTGTCTCGTTGCTCGCACACAACCTTGCATTGGGATACTAATTTGTGATTCTTGCCCTCCAAATACCCAAGTCGCTCAAAGAGTAGTTGATTGGAAGCAAAAGAAGCAAAAGAAGCCTTGAGAATTGCAAGCAGATGAATATAAAAGAGATATAAGAAGATAATATAATTATAATAACAAAGGCGACATACCATGAAGTGCAGTCCAAGGTCCTTGAAAGCATCTCTTTTGGGCTCCTAAGATTGAGAATATCCCAATTAGGGGGAAGGAGAGTTTGAAATTTGCGCCAATAGGCGACCCCATATGCCTGGGAAAATTCAGAGCCAGCTTCTCCAGCTGCGACCGACAGGGTCTCGATGGCCTGACTCAGAGAAGCGGTAGCGGGGGTCGCCTCGAGATGAGGGGCATTGGCATTGGGAACAACTAGAGGAGGAACTTGCTCTTGGATCTCGTTGTCCAAAACCTCGAGATCGATAGGCTTGGCAAGTAATTTCTTCTTATGGGCAGTGGTTTTCCTTTGCTTCTTAGCAGGAACCACTTCGGCAGCAGTAGGGACTCCGGGGTTGGATGTCCTTTTCTTCCCCTTACGGTCTAGGATGTTTTCATAACCCATGTCTGCAAAACCGGACGAGGCGTTACAATCATTATAAAAGCCGATTAAAAAGGGGAGGAGTATAATTTTCCACCTAAGATATTTACCAAAATCACTAGAAGGCGAGCTATCACTAGATGAAGGGGTAGAACGACCATAATATTCGTTAAAATCCCTACAGCCTGTAATTTTGAATATATCAAAAGGGTCGATTTGTTCTAAATCCCAGCTCGCATCTATGTGACCTTCCCTATCTTCCATAGTATCGTATTGCTCAGCTATACCATAAAATGACTCGTGACAGTTAATTTGGACGTGGAATCTAGGATACCAACTATCAAACTTATGAGCAATGTGGTCCACGAGAATGGCATTCCAAGTATAAAAATTAAGACGGGAGTCTTGGAAGGTAACTAATGTATTATACTCAGCCTTAAGTACAGTAGGTGACAAGCCACATTGATTATCTCGAGATGCTCCTTCACCGGATTCCTGAGGGGTAGTGCTTTGAAGGTATTGTGATTGGGCTAAGTGATCTTAGGCCTGGTCTTCGGGTGGAACAATTATTTGTTGCCAAGAAGAATACTTAGGAACCTTGTAATTGCAAGTGTATTCTTTGTCAGCAAGAAGGCCCGCCGATCGCAAGTTAACTTCGTTCGAAAGGAATTTGCATGATTGAAGACCATAAGGGAGAGTCATCAGGCGCCTGTGCCTACTTACCATCTCGGGGGGTAGGAGTAGGTCTCGTCAGAAGAGCTGTCAGAACAAACAAAATATTAGTCAATTACTTGAAAAAGGAAGATTGATACAAATAAGTAAGAAGAGAGCAATCACTTACGGAGTTTGCAAAACGTGGTTGTTCTAATGGGGGAGAGGCCAAATGTCTAGAAGAGCTTGTCCTTGAAAGACACCTTATTTGGCAAGTCTATAATAATTTTTGGCTCGCTAGCGTGAGTACCAAAATAGACTGTGGCGTGCTTCCTCGATGGAATGGCCTTAACTGAGTAAAGATACCCAGTCATCTCTACGGGTGTGGGACAACACCAATTCATAATTTTGTACAAGACTTTCAGACTACTGAGAATCCTGTAGGAGATGGGAGTCAGCTGGAATGGGGCAACCCCAATGTCATGTATGTAGTCTTTGAAGTAGTCCCGAAGAGGGAGGATGGCCCCTACACAAATATGCTCAAGGCTCTAGGTGCCCATACTAGTTGAACCACTAGTAGTAGTCTCACCACTGGTTCATGGGTTACTGCTAGCAAAGCGTGCAGGGGGTAGCAACTGAATTCACCCTCTCGTACTGAACTAACGTGGCACGATTGCCCAAGTGCAATTCCAAAGGTCTTCAGCATGTTGCCCGTATAGCCTGAGACAGATCGGACCATCGGTTTTATCAACTCAGCCTCCAAGGTGATTCTGGGATCCTGAGGCGTTTTAGACGTACGTGGCTTGGGAGGCATAATCTCAAAATCCAAGTCACCTGGGTTAAAAGCAATTGTGACGTTGGGTAAAAACAAAGGCTTTGCCACAGGAATAAAGGCCACGATGCGTTGTTCTGGCCAGGCTGCTTCTCGCAAGAATCGGCGTCTCTTTTCGGATATTTCTTCCAGGAAGTGCCTGTAGCGACTAGAAATATCTTCATGTTTGGTTCTCACTGTGTGTTCCCTAGACCTAGCATTGTTTAGCTCTAATTTGGAGGTGGGTTTTGAGAGGTTGGGTTTATATAGGATGGTCGATTCTGTAGGAAACTCAAACTCTAAAACTTCTGGAAGATAAATTGCTGAACCAGAGTGGGACATTGCTGCCGTCAAGAAGCAGTCCCAATCCTTGGAGAGAATTTTATCAAACCAGAAGGTAATGAGTTGGAGATCTTAAAACAACCTACATATTACCTGAATCCTAGTATGAACAGTTTTAACCCTAAAAAACTACCAAAACAAGATGAGATGATAACGATACAAACAAGTCAAGTAACTGATCAACACTATGTAACAAACAAGAGAAAGAAGAAAGTAACTTACCGTTTGAAGTTAGGGCTTAGGGCAATGCCTCGTAATTCCATCTGCAAACCTTTGAACGAAGCAAGGATCTCTTTGAGAAAATGAAGTCGAAGGAAACTCGCAGGAAAAAGGTCAAAGACAAGGATGGCATGCAAGTCTTTGGACGGATTTAATGGTGATCCTTGCCAAAAGAGTTTAAGGGTTCTTCTCAAACTTTCTGAAATGGTGCAAAGGTGGTCCCTTTTTCCTTATTTTATACCCATGATAATGGTTTCATTAGATCAAAGAAAGATTTGATCCAATGGACATGATTTGAAGCGGAAGTGGAAAAGATGGTCATTTAATTTTGATGTACCTTGAAACCGCACAACTGCCAAAATTAGAGGGAATGCGTCTTTTCAAAAAAGAAGAACATGACAAAAATACCCTTTGTAATTATTAGAAAGCTCTTTTTAATTAGAAAAGAACTTTTTAAGGGGTAATTGTTATACCCGAAATTCGGTAAGCACATCAGAGGAAGACATGTGTCGAGCTGGGAAGAACGAGAACTCAAACACGCAAGCGAAAGTATACTTAGCATGGAACAACTTGTTGGAAATATAATTTCCAGCGTATGTTTATAACTCGGCTTGCTGAAGAGCCTTCTACGAGACAAAAATGTACGAACTACTAACTTATGTATTGACAAGAAACCATGTGGGTACACGCGTTCATGACAGGGCCTCAACCTCCGTGCATGAAAGAGAAAATGACTACACTTAAAATACTTAGTGTATATTATACGATATAAAAACTGAGTATAGATAGTGTGACGAGTCAAGATAGCAGACAGCGAGGCACTTATCTTGCTCGAAGATGGTATGCATGCGAGGAAGATCATCTCAACACCAGAAAGCATAGTTATCATAGTTAAAACAATATTAGTCTCGAGAAGATCATCTCGACAAGCAACCGCTCGCTATCAAAGTTATCTTGACTCCATTCTCGGCGAGGCATCCCTATGAGATAACGCTTACCGTATATTTTTGATTACACGTTCTTCTCGGCCCAATAAAAGCGGGATATTCACAGCTGTGTAAAACCCTAATTTATTTGGCTTAATTTGTAATCAGATCCCACGATTTTAGGGATAATGGCTGTAAACATATTTTGGTCAGCTTTGTAATTAACTGCCGCTATGCAATTATAAATAGTGGTAGACAAGATCAAAAGAGGGGACAGAAAAACTCTTATGAAAGAGGCCCTGAAAAAAATACTCAGAAATCTGAATAAGATTGACTCGTGGAGTATGTAGAATTTTAACTGCAAAACCACGTAAAGAACCCTTTGTTCATATATTATTTTTCTATAGCTTTTATTTTTTATGTGTGGAATTATCATCGCGAGGTTCAAATTTGGCTAACAAAAATCAACATTAACACTATTAATAAAGTCAAGAAAATCCACACAATGAAGAAGAGGATCCCCCAACACAAACTCTTAGAGTTTCCTGCACTGTAACAACGTAGTACACCCCCAAAGAGCATATGAGTAGATTCATCTTCCAACCCACACAAAGGACATAATCCATCAGATAATAGACCATGAAGTGCTAGATTAGTTTTAGTAGGAATCCAATTATGGGACGCTCCGAAGCAAAGAGTCCAACCTTTGAAGGAAGATTAAGACACCATATCTTTTTCCACCAACCAGATACGACATCAGACAGAGAAGCACGAGGGGCAGCAGAATTGCGAAGGCCCAGCCGATAACCACTCTTAACACAGAATACCAACCTGAATTCTCAAAGCTCCATATTATTTTATTTGGCACATCATGTGAAGATCGAGGGATAGAAAGGATAGATTCATCTTCATGAGGCAAGAAAATGGATCGAATTAACACATTATCCCAAACACCTGAATCTTTCCGTAACACCGACACCTTTCTAGATCCATCAGTTAAAGAAGAAGCAGACAAAACGGAAGGCATAACTGAAGGAATTCAGCTGTTAGAATAAATAGCAATGTCATTCCCATTCCCTACATGCCAACCAGCCCAGAGTCAAAAAGTTCTTTCCCCCATAAGATATGTTTCTACACAAAAGAGCCACTCTTTGATTTGTTGATCTCGACAAAGGACCGCTTTCAAAAATACAGGCCCTTTAACATACAACAAGCCAAACAATCAGGAACATGGTAAATGCGAGAAACTTGCTTAGCCAAGAGTGTCTTGTTAAATAAACAAATGTATCTAAAACTCATACCTCTATCTTCCTTATTATAGAGAATGGTGAATAGATTTGTGTGTTATATTCCATATATTAGTATATATTTATATACAAAGCTAGGAGACTAAATGGGAAACTACTAAATACAAATAGGAAACTATTAAATACAATTTATCCTAATTTTTACATCTAATAATTTAACATTCCCCCTCAAGTTGGAGTATAGATGTTAATCATGCTCAACTTGTTACAAAGATAATCAACCTACACCCCATTCAAATCCTTTGTAAAAATATCTCTGAATTGTTCTCTAGTCTTCACATATCATGTGGAGATCAGGCCTTGTTGATTTTTCTCACGAACAAAATGACAAGCAATATCAATGTGCTTAGTTCGCTTGTAGAACACGAGATTTGAGGCAATATGAAGAGCAGCTTAATTATCACACCACGATTTTGCTGGAACAGAAGTCTTAAACCCAAATTCATTCAAAAGCTAATAATTCCATATTACCTCACACACAGACTATGCCATAGTTCTATATTCTGATCCAGCACTGGATCTAGAAATAATATTTTGTTTCTTACTCTTCTAAGAGATCAGATTTCCCCCAAAAAATACACAATATCTTGAACTGGGTCGTCTACCTACATTGGAGCCTACCCAATTTCATCATAGAAACACTCAATCTGTGTATGTTCATGATCCTTGTAAAGTATACCTTGTCCTGGTGCTCCTTTCAAGTAACATAAAATTTTCTGTAATGCTACCCAATGATGAATTGTTGGAGAAGACATACACTGACTAATGACACTAATTGGGAATGCAATATCTAAATGATTCACAGTTAGATAATTCAACTTTCCAATCAATCTGCGATATTTCTCAGGATCTTCAAATTGTTCCCCATCACGTGTAAGATGCACAGGTAGATTCATTGGAGCATTACAAGGTTTTACTCCCTATTTTTCTTTCTAAGTTAACAATTCAATTCAATACTTCCTTAACCTTGTTTACTTCGAGTAACTTTAACTCCCAAGAAATACTTAAGCACCTCTAAATCCTTCGTGTGAAACTGGGTACGAATGAAAGACTTAAGGGATGAGATGCCTTCATTATCATTTCAAATAATAACGATATCATCAACATACACCACTAATAAAATGATACCAGCAGTTGATCTTTTATAGAACACAGAATGTTCTAACTTACTTTTTAACAAACCAAATTTCTCAACAGGCTGACTAAATTTACCAAACCAATAACGAGAACTTTGTCTCAATCCATATAAAGATTTGCGAAGACGATAAACTCGCCCTAACTCCCCTTGAGCAATAAACCCAGGAGGTTGCTCCATATACACTTCTTCTCAAGATCTCCATGAAAAAGAGCATTTTTATTGTCAAGTTGATGCAAAGGCCAATGATGAGTAGCTGCCATGGAAATGAACAATTGAGCAGATGTGAGTTTAGTAATAGGAAAAAAGTATCACGATAGTTCATTCCATAGGTTTGAGCATAACCCTTGGCAATAAGACATACCTTTATGTGAGAAATTGTTCCATCTTGATTGAATTTAACTGTAAACACCCATTTGCACCCTATGGCCCATTTTCCTAAAGGTAAATTAGCCAAGTCCCAAGTATTATTTGCAACAAAAGCATTCATCTCTTCTATCATTGCAGCAAGCCACCCAAGATGAGACATTGCTTCATGAACAGTTTTAGGAATAGTGATAGAATCAAGTGAAGCAATAAAAGAGCAAGAAGATGATTATAAGAAATAAAAGAAGAAATAAGAAAAGTACATTGGTGTTTACCTTTATGTAGTGCAATGGAAAGAACATCTTTGAATTCCAGATCTGATGACAAAGATGCAAGTGCAGGACATGAAACAAGAGGTGAAGGAGAGGGATGCGTGGTGTACACTATAGGAGGTCGAGGTAGTGGTGGAGGTGGTGGAGATGTAGGCATTGTGGGAGTTATGATCGAGGCAAGTGAAGGAACAAGAGACTCGTTAGAACATGTATCATGCGCAGAGGATTTGACAGAATATACCAAAAAATCATCATATTCTCCCTAATGAGTAGGAGTAGTTGAAGATGAAAAGAAATAAGATATTTGTTGAGATCATGATAATAACACCTATACCTTTTCTAAAGACAAGAATAACCAAGAAAGACACACTTTAAGGCCTTAGGGTCTAATTTGGTGACATGTGGACGAACATCGCGAGTAAAACAAAATTACCAAATACCAGAGGAGCAATTGGAAATAATGACTTATTAGGAAAAAGAATTTTAAATGGGATCTTACCATTAAGTATAGAGGATGGCATGCAATTAATAAGAAAGCATGATGTCAAAATTACATCGGCCCAAAAAGGTTTATGAGCTTTCATTTAAAATAAGAGGGCACGTGCAGTTTCAAGTAAATGTCTATTTTTATGTTCTACTACACAATTTTTAGGTGAGGTATAAACACAGGAAGTTTCATGAAGCATGCAATTAGAGGTCATGTAAGATTGAAATTGAGCTAATGTGTACTCTTTGGCATTGTCACTTTGCAAAGTACGAACAGACACATTAAATTGATTTTGAATCTCAACAGAAAAAGCACAGAATATGGAAAATAACTCAAAATAATGTTTCGTTAAATATAACCAAGTTGGACAAGAATAATCATCGAGAAAAGTAATAAAATACCTGAATCCAGGTTGAGACAGAATAGGAGAAGGACCCCAAACACCAGAATGAACTAACTCAAAAGGAACACTAGCACATTTATTGACTTGAAGACGTAAACTAACAGGATGATGTTTAGAAAACTGACATGACTCACAATCTAATGAAGACAACTTACTATATTGGGGACAAAGTTTCTTGAGCAAAGGAAGGGATGGATGACCCAAACGACAATGAGCCTCAAAAGCATAAGCAACACTCGAACAAGCAACCAGATTGATGTCCTTACCAATAATCTTCTTCGTCATAAGATCCTAAAGCAAACAATGATCGAGAAAGAATGAGATGCAATAATTATGATTAAGAGTGAGTTGACTAACAGATTGCAAATTAAAGGACGAATTAGCTAAATGTAAGACTGACGATAAAGTGAGCAGAGGTGTACGAACAACAACGGAAGATCTAAGAACAGAAGATGGTGATCCATTACTTAAGATAATAATAGAAGTCGGACTATGAGACTAAAAAGTGGAAAAGCGACTGGAATTACCTGTTATATGATCTGTGGCACTAGAATCAATGACTCATTTTGAAGATTTGGAAAGAAGGAATGTATTAGAGTTACCTGAATTAGCAATCACAGTGACAGAGGGAGATGAAGACTTAAGTTTTTCGTGATACCTTGAGAACTTGGAAAATTCATCTGTAGAAATAAGGACTGATTTGTTAGATGCATCACTAGTGCTTGCAATATCAATAGAGTGTGGTTGTCAATTTATGAACTGTAACTTCCTACACTCAAACTTGGTGTGACCTAGTATCTTAAAACAGTTTCACATGATGCTCCCATAATATGGTGTTGGATTATCATGTCCTTGTGAGTTACCTCTTTTGTATCCACTTGGACTAGAGTTTTTTCCTAGTGTAGAATTGTTACAACTCACCAAAGCGCTTGTACTGACCACATTTTAGAATATTGATTAGTAAAGACAATTAGCGTTAATTATTGATATTCGTATAAATATTTATGAATTTATTTAGTTGTGGGTCCCATTTTTTTTAGAAATGGGCATTAGAGTTGTAATTTCTCAATTCTAAATATTTTATTAAACTCTAGATGTATTATTCGTATTATATATCAATTATGCTTTTTTTTGTTATAGTTTTTGCTTGACAACGACGGAAAATGCAATTGATGGCCATTTGAGTCACATGGGCAAGTCTAGAACATTTTTCCTTAGTTGGATAAATATTTGAGATAGATAGGATATCCGGTTTGAGTGGGGTTGTGGCTTTTGACCATTTTACCCCTAGATTTACCTTTACCTATTTTGAAGGACCAAGGGCATTTTGGATATTTCCATTTTTGGAATTAGGTTGCACTATACTAGGATGGCGGCTGGCCATATTCTTTTATTCAGCAAGGTTTAATGTTGAATTTAGGATTTTGAAGAAAATCAAATAATTAAAAGAAAAGCAATGTTTATCTCTTTTCTCCTCCCCTCTCTCTTCAAACCAAACCAACACCTAGGGTTTGGTCTTTGAGCTTTTCACTTTAGCTGGATTCAAGGGCTCTTCTTGTGTGGGAAAATTCAGTTGTAGCTTGAGGTAAAGCCTAAACCTTTTTATTTCAAGTTTTCTTGAGTTGTAAGTTTGATTTTAGTATGTATTGTTGTGGATTACTGGCTGCTAGGGTTTGAATGGTTTGTGATTCTGTTTCTAAGTTGTTATTGAGTTGCAATTGAGTTGTAATAGCTGGTTTAGATGAGTTTTGTTTGAAATGATCAAGTTTGAGTTTAAAAACTCAAACTTGAGTCATTAATGGCACTTTCTTTTTGGGTGTAATTCTGGATTTTCTTTCTTGGAATATATTGTTTGAGGTTTTTATAGGTGTTCTAGAAAGATTGGTAAAGTTTGGATACGTGTTGGGCATGAATTTGAACTTGTTTGGGTTACCTGGTGCAAATCGGTTAACCGGTTGTATCGGCCCTGTAAATCTGTTTAACTGGATCAGAAACGGGTTTCCAAAATTTTTTGTGTTCTTGATTCGTGTTATTTCTCGTGCCTTAGTTATTTCCTTGATACTTAGGGTATTGGGGTATTAGTTAGTAATGGCAGAACCCTTTGTTGGAGTTTGAGTTTCCCGGATTAGGGTTTTGGCGTGTTATTTACCCGGTTATGTAAATGTGGCATAGGGCATCCATCCAGTACTAAGGTTTCTGTTCTGGTCGGCCAACTCATTTGAATTCGGAAATTAGTTAAGAATAGTATAGAACGTTTTGTATATGCTAATGTATGTATGTATGTTATATATACATGTTTTGTTGTGATTGTATATGATTTGGGTGATATCATAGCAGCACAACCATTGTGTTAGTTCAGCAGTACAGTCATCGTACAGGTTAAGAGTGGTACTCACCCCACAAAGTATTAATTGGCGCTATCATAGCGGGACAACCATTGTGTCGGTTCAGCAGTATAGGTATCGTACTAGTTAAAATGATATCATGGCAAATTATACTTTTAGGTATTATTGATGCTATCATTGCGGTGCGAACATAGTGTCGGTCTCGCAATGTGATCATAGTGCTGGTAGTGGGTGATATCATGGTCAGTAGTACCAATTGTTAAGAACAATCTTAAGTCATCTGGTAAGCCTTGTGGATGGGTGTATGGGTGCCTAAACACAAGTCGTGATTATATGATTTGATATATGCTTTTCTTACTCAGTGTGTTGACTCACGGATGTTACTTTCATGTGTAGGTAAAGGTAAGGCAAAGGCTGAATAGGAGTGAGCTCTAGTCTTCGATGAAGATTGTACATGTCAAGGCGACGCGAGCTAGAGAGTTCAGTCTCGAGACATCTGGGTTTTATTTTGTAGTCGCTGCGCGACCAAATTATAAATATATTTTAATAATATTATAAAAGTTTAAATATGGGATCCTGGCTTTTGCAAATAAATGTATGAAATTTTATAACATTCAGCAATTAAATCAAAAGTTTTAATTTCTCACGATTTTCAAGAAAACTCCTTTGATTTGTAAAGGTGGCACTGTAATTAGAAAATCACTGTTGTGCAACTAAGTATCAGGGCGTTACAATTTTGGTATCAAAGCTGATAGGTTTGTCCACCGAAGATCGTAAAGACATGTACAATCATAATCAGAGAAAAGCTTGGCTCATGGTTCTGTAAGCCTTTACTTGTTTAGTAAGATTGCAAATTGGGTCGTTGCCTGACCAGACTGACTTACGAATCGACAGGTTTGTCCTATAAAATTGACACCTGGTGAAATGTGGAGAGTCAGAACAATGTGGTCAGGGCTAGTAACAGTTGGAGAGAATGGAATCTAAGCTGTTCCCATAACTGAGGTGAAAGCCATTGGAGGGCTATTGGTGGGAGTTATGATTATCCGCCACAGACTCTGCTAGATTTGGAGCAAAGGTTTGTAGATATGGAAGCTATAATTAAACAGGATGAAGAGGAAATTCAGAGGTTCAAACAACAAAGATCTCCTATGGTACCTTTACCTTATATACTAAAAGTTTTTAATCCAGTATTACCAGTGGAGCAGAGTATGGCTAGTAACCAAGTGAAACTATTACCAGGGGGAAATTGGATGCAAGAATCTCCAGCCTTTCAAGGAGATTCAGAGGTGAAGGACACCTTTTGGACTAGGAGCCCTAAAGTATTTGTTTTAAAGCCTAAGGAGGTTATGATAGAAGGTCGAGTTACTGCTCCCCTTACTTCCATTTATGGTGGGGGTGGTAGGGGCTCTGTGGTTGAGCAGAAGAGGAAACCTACATTGACAGTGGTGGGTTTAAGACAAAACAAGCGGCTCCTTGGGAATCAAGGCAGAGGTGGATGCCAGGGGTATTCTTACCCTGAGTGCCCATGTTGCATGACACACCATCCCAGAGAGTGCAATCGGAAAGCATGCTTCTAGTGTGGCATGATTGGGCATTTTAAGAAAGATTGCCCTCAGGCAGAGAAAGAAGAGTAGGAGCAGGAAGCAAAATTCGTACCTGCTCCGGTGTATGCTATTACTTAAGTTGATGCTGCAGCCAGTCCTTCTGTGATGTCAGGTCAGTTTCTCTTTAATAACTCCTATTTTACGGTGTTATTTGACTCTGGGGCTACACACTCATATGTTGCATCAAAGGTGATTAGTTATTTGGGTAGGCCTTATTACTTTATTGGAAAAGGGTTTGGAACCCTGTTATCTAGTGGGGAGTTGGTTATCTCCAAAAATCAGATTAGGTCTATGCCGGCTAGAGTAGTAAATGGTGAGTTGAGTACTGACCTAGTAGAGCTGAAATTAGTGGAGTTCAATGTTATACTTGGGATGGATTTCCGTCTCAAGTATTTGTTCAACATTAATTGTAAGCGGATAATGGTAACATTTTAGCCAGAGGGTGAAGATCCATTTGTCTATGTTGAATCTGTTTAGGGGTTTTGAATCACAACGATTTCAATTTTAAGGGCTAAAGATTTACTATACAATGGATGTGCAGGATTTTTAGCAGTTGTGATTGACTCCAACAGACCCAAAACATTTGGGCTTGAAGTAGTCAAAGTTGTAAAATAATTTCTCGACATATTTCCTGAGAAGTTACCTGTAATACCGCCACAACGAGAAATAGATTCTATAACTGATTTGGTACCTTGTGTGGGACTTGTTTCAGAAGCGCTATACAGGATGGTTTCAGCAAAACTCAAGGCGTTAAAATACAACCTCAGGGGATGCTTAATTAATGGTTCGCTCGACCTAGTGTACCGTCTTGGAGAGCACCGGTTTTGTGGTGAAAAAGAAGGATGGTTCCCTTCAAATATATACTAAAAATAGAGAACTAAACAAGTTAGCGATCAGGAATATGTATTTGTTGCCCAGAGTAGATGGTTTGTTCAATTAGCTTCATGAAAAGTTTGTATTTTCTAAGATTAACTTGCGACCTAATTACCATCAGCTTAGAATTCGAGAAGAAGATAATCCCAAAATTTTATTTTAGACCAAGTATAGTCATTATGAGTTTTTGGTAATGTCATTCAGATTGATAAATGCTTTAGCGGCCTCTACGGATCTCATAAATAGAGTATTCAAGGATTTTCTCGATAACTGTGTTATAATGGTTATCGATGACATCCCCGTGTACTCTCAGATAGATTAGGAGTAAGAGCAACATCTCTGAATGGTATTACAACAACTCAAGGATCAAAAGCTGTATGCAAAATTAAAAGAGTGTGAACTCTTGTAATTGGAGGTGTTTTCTCAAGGACACGTTGTCAGAAAGGATGGAATCATGGTTGACCCGGGGAAGATCGAGTCAGAGAAAAGTTGGTCGAGGCCAAGATAGTGGCAAAAGTGCAAAATTATCTCAATTTAACAGGATATTGTTGGCATCTTTTTGAAGGATTTTCTAAGATCTTTATGCCATTAATTGAGCTAATAAAAAAGAATCAACTGTTCGCATGGTTTGATAAGTGTTAAGAAAGTTTGTAGGAGTTGAAACAATAATTGATAACAACATCGGTGTTTGCTTGGCCATCAGATCGAGAAAATTTTCTTGTTTATTGTGAAGCATCCAGACCAGGTCTGGGGTGCATCCTGATGTAAGCTGATAGCGTTATAGCTTATGCTTTCTGTCAATTGAAGGAATGCAAACAGCGTTACCCAGCGTATGATTTAGAGCTTTCCGCTATAATTTATGCTTTAAAATATGGTGACACTACCTTTAAGTGAAAAATGTAAGATTTAGACAGGTCACAAGAGCCTCAAGTATTTCTTAACTCAGGAAAATTTAAATATGAGGAAGAGATGGTGGCTGGAATTAGTTAAAGATTTACATAGATCGCGAAATTCTGTATCATCTTGGGAACGCCAATGTTATGGTGGTTGCTTTGAGTAGAAATGATCCTGGGCAGGTCTTTGACACCGTAACTTCCGAAATTTTTAAATTTGAAATTAAATTATGGTTGGGAAGTTACATAACCTGACACTTTAATCAGTTATGTTCGGATGTTACAGAAGGGCACAGTTACAAAATCTTGAGTTAGATAAAGTTTGGAATGAGGTACTTGCCGGATGGCCTAGGGACTTTTCAACCTTGAATAACAGAATGTTACTTTAAAAAATTCGAGTTTGTGTACCAGATGATTGTGAGGTTAAAAAGGAAATCCTTGATGAAGCTCATACAATACCTTATTCGTTACACCCAGGAACCACCAAGAGGTATCAGGATTTTACAAACCTTAGTATTGGTGGTATAGAAGTGAGAAAGATGTAGTGGATTATGTGACTAAATGTTAACATGTTAGCAATTCAAAGCGAAACACCAGAGGTCGACAGGGTTACTGTAAATATTATCCTTTCCTAAATGGAAGTGGGGGGTTATTGCAATGGATTTCGTTGTTGGTTTGCCTAGAACCACAGGAATGTATGATTAAGTTTAGGTCGTAGTGGACCATTTCACAAAGTTATCTCACTTCTGCTGGTAAAGACCATTTATACAATGGACCTGTATGCTGAGCTGTATGCGAGGGAGATAGTTTGTCTCCATGGAGCTCCTAAATCCATTGTTTTAGATAAAGATCCAAAGTTTACATTGAAAATTTTGATATGTCATTAGGGAATTATGAGTACAAATTGAAGTTCAGTGCAGTTTTTCATCTTCAGACTGATAGGTAATCATAGAGAACTAGTCAAATATTAGAAAACATATTGTGAGTCTGTGCCATGGACTTTGAGGGTTCATGGTATAAATACTTGCCTATAACATAATTCTCCTACAACAACAGCTACCAGAGTATGATAGGAATATCTCTTTATGAGATATTGTATGGTAGGGAGTGTCATTCCGTAATTCATTAGTTCGAGGACTAATGAATCTATAAATAAGATCAAGGCTTGGATGCTTATTTTCCAAAACATGCAGAAAGGTTATGTTGATCTAAAGCGCGGAAACATGACATTACGAGAAAGAAAACATGTTTTTCCTACAAGTTTCTCCAGAGAAGGGTATTAAGCGCTTTGGAAAGAGGGGCGAGTTAAGCCCTAGGTTCATTGGGTCATTTCAGATACTTAAGAAAGTTGGGCAGGTAGCATGTTGGCTAGCCTTATCACCAACATTATTGACTGTTGAAAATGTATTTCATATTTCAATGTTGAGGAAATATGTTTTAGACCTGACTCATTTCTTGAGTTATGAAGCCCTTGAACTATAGTCAGACTTGTCCTACGAAGAACATGTTGGGTTTTCTGCCCTAAATAAAACCCATTTCAATAAAATCAGATTTATTTATTAATAAAGATCATAAATAACATTTTATGATGCATGGTTCACATGATTTATTTCATGATTATATATATAATGTATGAATTCCATTTAAGTCCAGAACATATGAATTTGTTAATGATTATAGTGTTGTCAGCACAGTGGAATATAATCTTAATTATATGTTCGAATGTTTATTCCCTGATTTGTCAGAACACTGGATTTAGACTGACATGGTAGAATCAGCGATAGGTATTCTTACACCTTGGAAAAGTGTTATGTCCTTTCCAAGACATTGGCAAAGTTTACCAGTATCGGATGTATGGAGTATACATCGGAAGGGACCGATATTGAACTTTGATTAGATATATTAAAATTTACCGTAATATCTATTCAATTCAATATCACCCCTTGATCCTAGATCAAATGATCTTAATCCTGATATGTTTAGGTTCGATCTCAAGAGTACTATACATGTTCTTTGATTTGTTAGTTAAGCCTACTTTTGGGTCAGGGTGATACGTACATTTTGGGAACATGATAGTATAATTGAGTGGGAGCGCTAACATAAATATGGAGTTTATAACTTCTATAGGAATTTAGAAGTGAAACGATGATATCCTTTGAGCTTGGCTAAACAGAGATAAATGGTGGAGATCTCATTTCACTTCGCTAAAATATCATTTATACGGAGCTAAGTGTTTTAAGGATAAAATACATTGAATGTGTAACAGTAACTTAGTGCCTATTCAATGTAGATCATCTATTAGAGGGTCATTGATCACTTTAGGATTATAACAATGGATAACTAATGACGTGTCTATATCATGGAACATATAGAGCGTTCTATATGACTGAGAGTGCAATTCCAAGTTCTAACTGTGGATTCAATAAGGAATTAATAAGTTATGGAATTTACTTTGTAAATTCGGTTCGACTTATTGGAAGCTCGGTTATATAGACCCATGGTCCCCATACTAGTTGAGACCATACTGCTTGTAAGACTCAGTTAATTGATTTTGATTAATCAATTATAATTCTAAAGTTAGACTATGTCTACTTTATGAATTTTCACTAAGCAAGGGCGAAATTGTAAAGAAAAGAGATTCTAGGTTTATTTATTAATTAGGATACTTTATATGTCTAAATTAATAAATATATTAAATGACAATATTATTTAATATTATTTTTAAGTTATTAAATAATTAGAATTGGCATTTAAATGGTGAAAATTGGAAAATTGGCATTTTTCAGAAAATGGGAATGAAAAATAACAAAATGGGAAAGTTGCAAAGTGAGGCCCAATTTCCTTATATGGCCGCCCACTATGCACAAGCCTTTACCATTTAGTTTTTCATTATTTTAATGTCATACAATTCTAACCTAAACCTAGAGAGCATTCTATAAATAGAAAGTATTGGCTTCAGGAAACTCATGACTTTGCACTTTGTTTCCTTCAGAGAAAAGCTTTGTCGCCCCTCTCTCTCTTTCCTCTCTAAAATTTCGAAATTCCCTTGAGTGATAGAGTAGTGCCCACACACATTGTAAAGACCGCTTAGTTTAATTTGGAAATTAGCAGTTAATCACGTTTAATTATGAAATTATTTATAGCTATTTAAATAATTATTTATACTGTTATTGTTGAATTCTGAGATGCATTTTATGTCAGTTAGTAGTTTTCATAATTTTGCATTTCCGGTGCCCGGTAACATGGAACTCGGTGTTTGGCTCAGTAAAATCACAACTTAGTATGTTAGTAGTTTGGGACGGTTTATTAGACATTGGGAATGTCGGGAATGGCCGGGAATTTAGACTTTCCCAAAAATACCCCTTTAGTGTTATTTATGTGATTTTAGTGTGGAGTGGCAAAATGGTCTTTTTGCCCCCAATGATATGTTGTCCTTTAGTGGACTTTGTAGTTGGAATTATGTGAATTATATGTGTTTTATTATGCTATGTGTTGGCTGAATAAAGAGTGTTATTTGAGCATGTTATCATCCCTTTTATTCAAAAATTACAAAGTTAGAAAACTTGAAAAAAATCCAAGCCTTTTCTCTCAAAATTCTCTCTCTATTTTTGGCCCTTGGAGCAGCTTGGTTTTTGCTCCTCTTTCTTTGTGGATTCAAGATTTATGTGTGTTTAATCCAAGCTAGGTTAGCTCCTCATCTTTTCTTCTTAAAGTTTGTTAAATTTTTGATGAAAATTGTGTAATGCATGCATGATAAATTGATGTTGTTGCTGCTGTGATTTTGTTGTTAATTTCTGAGATTTAAACATGTTTATTTGAGGTTAATTAAGCTACTTGTGGTGCTTGATAGTTAGGTTGTTTAAAGTTATGAATTTTCTATGCAAAAGCTTGAGTTTTCAAAGTGAAATTGTGAGTTTTGTTGCTGTGTTTGTTGAGGTCGATTTCTTGTGTTTTCAGAAGCTTTTATATGCATGTTTAAGTAGGTTTGATCTGATTTGGATGCATGTTAGTTGATTTTAACCAAGTTGGAGTTTTGGAACTCAAAGCTTGGGCTTTAATGGCACTTTTTGTATCTGTGCATTCTAGGTTGTGTTATTACTTTAGATATGTTATTTGGGTCCTATAGAACAGGTCTGGAAGGTTTGAGGTTGTTTGGGTGTGATTTGGTTGAGTTATGAAATTTTGAAAATCTGCCTGCGAGGAACCGGAATTCCGGTTGTGCATCCAAAATTCTTGATGGGGTTCTGAAAATTCCCAGAACCGGAATTCCGGTTGGACAACCGGTCTACTGGTTGGGGAAATTTCAGGAACCCTTGATTTCTTCGTTTTTATGTTATTTGGGGTATTGCCATGCTTTTTATCGATAGGGAAACTTTTAGTTCCTAGTTTAAGTCCCCGGGAAGTGATTTAGCGTATCACTTATAGTGTTGTGATTTTTATGGTTTAGGAGCATGTAATCAGCCGCGCAGTTAGTTCCAGTCAGGTTGACCGGCACACCTAAATTCGGAATCCGGGTAAGATTAGTATAACAGTATGCATATGTAGATTACATGTTTAGCGTGGATGTAGGAAGCCTGTTAGATTACATTAGATATGTATGTTGGCTTCGAACCATCCAACTGTGTCATGTCGGTACAGGCTGGAGTATGACCAGCAGTTGGAGTATGACCAGTTTGACCGATTAGGCTGACACTGTATCACGTCGGTACAGGCTGGAGTATGAGCAGCACCCGGAGTATGATCGGTTCGACCGATTAGGCTGATACTTAGGTTGGTGGTTTTGTACTATTTGAGGTATCACGTCGGTACAGGCTGGAGTATGACTAGCAGCTGGAGTATGACCAGTTCGACCGATTAGGCTGATACTGTAACACATCGGTACAGGCTGGAGTATGACCAACAGCCGGAGTATGACCGGTTCGACCGATTAGGCTGTTACTTGTCAATAGTACCGTCCCTATGAACGTTCAGAACTCAGTACCGTGTTGGACATGGCAGTTAGGGGGACTCAGTATCGTGTTGGACACGGCAGTTAGGGTTATAGTCAGGGGTATGGGCGTCTGATTATGACTGGGATTTATGTATGAGTATTATTATGCTTTTCTTACTTAGTCTATCGACTCACAGTGCTATGTTTATGTGTAGGTAAGGGCAAGGCTAGAGCAGATGGACCGTGAGCGAGCCGGTGAAGATTGTACATGTCGGGGCGACAAGTAGTCGCTAGGTGACAAGTATTTTGTATAGGCAGTAAAGTTTTGTAAATGGTTTTGTAATCGAGATCCCGAGTATTTTGTATACATATTTTACAAGTTTAATTAAAAAGCAAAAATTTTAATTAATCACGTTTTTCATAAACCTCGTTGATTAGCAACGAGATGCACAGCATGTTTAAAAATCACGTCATACGCCTATGCTAGTTAGGTGTTACAATTTGGTATCAGAGCCGCCAGGTTGTCTTCCGAAGATCGTCACGACATGTACAATCATCATCAGCAGTTAGCTCGTTCCACGGTTCAGTAAGCTTTTATTGCTTTAGTAGTTTATTTATTTATTTATGAATAAGAAAAGCCTGATAGGAAGCATGTTAGTAGCCTGATAGTAGAATAGGCGCATGTTTTGTTTTTGATTTCCAAATTAAGCGGCATTAGTAAGCTCTCCTTGAACACGACCTTATATGCCAACTCTTGGTTTCGCAGGCGGTTCCGACTAGATGGACGCCAGGCGGACTACCAGGAGCCAGGGCAATTCGGTAGGGTCGAATCAAGGTCAGGGAGCTCAGTTTCCCCCGCCAGCTAGGGGCCGAGGTAGAGGTCCCAGGGGCAGGGCTCGTGGTCGGGGTGATGAGAACCCGCCACAGGCTGCCTAGGCTCCCCAAGCCGATCAGGGAGCCCAGAATTGGGAGGTTAGGTTTGCTGAAATGCAAGCCAGAATTGAAGAGCAAGACCTCAAGATTCAGAGATTGAGGCCGCAGGGGGCTCCTGCAGTGCCTGTTCCAGTAGTTCCAGTGGCACCCGCCCCTGCTGCTCAGGCCGAAATAGTTGTGGCGTCCAACAGAATGGAACCTTTGTATAAACGGTTCCGGAAGCAAGCACCTCCGGTCTTTTTGGGGGGTCCAGATGTAATGAAGGCCGAACAGTGGCTAACGGTGATCACCAAAATTCTAAACTTTATGGGTGTCACCGGTAATGACAGAGTGGTGTGTGCCACTTTCCAGTTCCAGGAAGACGCTCTTGTTTGGTGGGACATGGTGTCTCAGATCCATGACGTCACTACCATGACCTGGGAAAGGTTCCAGGAACTCTTCAACGCCAAGTATTATAACGAGGCGGTCAGAAGCGCCAAGAGGAAAGAGTTCGCTCACCTGACCCAGCGAGAGAATATGAGCGTGACAGAGTATACAACTCAGTTCGACCTATTGGCGAGGTTAGCCTCGGGAATAGTGCCAACCGACTTCAGCAAGAAAGAGAAATACCTGGACGGGTTAAATGCGAAGATTAAACATGATTTGATGATCACCACTAACGACAAGACCACCTATGCTGAGATGGTGGAGAAGGCACTGCGAGCTGAGGGCGCAGTTGGGTGTATGTCGGAGTCAGCTAGTACTCCGGCGAGTGGCGGGGCTCCTACCACTCCTACATCAGGCTTTAGCAGGGGGAGTAGTGGTTCGGCCATGGACCAGAAGAGGAGAGCATCCACTGCATCCGGAGGCTCGAGTCAGAACAAGAGGTTCCGGGGGAACCAGGATAGAGGTAGTCGTCCTAGTGGTGAAGAGACCCGGTTCTCCTATCCCGAGTGCCCCAGCTGCAAAAGGCACCATCGGGGTGAATGCAAAGGTCAGGGGTGCTTTCACTGTGGCATGCCCGGACACTTCAAGAGGGATTGTCCCCAGTTCCGCTCAGAGGCACCGAGGGCTCCGGCGATACCCACTCCTGCTAGGGTGTTCACCATCACTCAGGCTGATGCAGATGCCAACCCCTAAGTTGTAACAAGTCAGCTTTCTGTTAATAACTCGTATTACTCAGTACTGTTTGATTCTGGGGCTACACATTCTTATGTGCCAGCCAGAATCTTTAGTAAATTTGATAGACCGTATGACAGATATGAATCAAGGTTTGGAACCCTATTACCTGGCGGAGAGTTAGTTATCTCCAAAAGGTTGATTAGGTCTATGCCGATCAGAATAGATGGTAGAGAGTTAAGCGCTGACTTGATAGAGATGATCTTAGTTGAGTTCGATATTATTTTAGGAATGGATTTCCTATCTAAATATTCGGCGAGTATTGATTGCAAAAGGAAGGTGGTGATCTTCCAACCGGAAAGTGAAGAACCTTTTGTGTTTGTTGGTTCAGTTCGGGGATCTCGGATCCCGGTGATTTCGGCCATGTCAGCTAGAGAATTATTGCATGGCGGTTGTTTAGGGTTTCTGGCCGTTGTTTAGGGTTTTTAGATGTTTTTCCCGAGGAACTTCCAGGGTTACCACCTCAACGGGAGATTAACTTCGTGATAGATTTGGCACCAGGGGTGGAACTGGTTTCCAAGGCTCCATATAGAATGGCTCCAGCTGAACTTAAGGAATTAAAGATTCAGCTCCAAGAATTGCTTGACATAGGGTTTATTATGCCTAGTGTGTCACCCTGGGGAGCCCCGGCTTTATTCGTCAAGAAGAAAGATGGAACTATGAGGATGTGCATCGATTACAGAGAATTGAACAAGCTGACAGTGAAGAATAAATATCCATTACCTAGGATCAATGATTTGTTCGATTAGCTTCAGGGGAAGACGGTCTTTTCTAAGATTGATCTCCGTTCGGGTTATCATTAGTTGAGAATCCGAGAGAAGGACATTCCGAAGACGGCTTTCCGCACTAGGTATGGACATTATGAATTCCTGGTTATGTCGTTCGGACTAACCAATGCTCCTGCAGCATTCATGGACTTGATGAATAGAGTATTCAAGGATTTCCTCGATATCTGTGTAATATTGTTTATCGACGACATCCTTGTGTACTCTCAGTCAGAAGAGGAGCATGAATAACATCTTCAGATGGTACTGCAACGGCTTCGGGAACACAAGCTTTATGCCAAGTTCAAGAAATGCGAATTTTGGCTATCTCAGGTGTCCTTCTTAGGGCACATTGTGAGCAAGGATGGGATCAAGGTGGATCCCGGGAAGATCGAATCTGTCAGGGATTGGCCTAGACCGAAGACACTGACAGAGATTAGAAGCTTCTTGGGTTTAGCTGGGTACTATCGTAGGTTCGTGGAAGGGTTTTCAAAAATTTTAGCGCCCTTAACCGAACTTACAAAGAAGAATCAGCGGTTTATCTGGACAGACAAGTGCAAAGGTAGTTTTCAGGAGCTGAAACAGAGGTTGATTACCGCTCTAGTGCTAGCTTTGCCTTCAGACAACGAGAAATTTGTTGTTTATTGTTATGCATCCAGACAGGGTCTGGGGTGTGTGTTGATGCAAGCCGATCGGGTCATCGCTTATGCTTCCCAATGGTTAAAGGATTATGAACAGCGATACCCGACTCATGATTTAGAGTTGGCCGCAGTGGTTTTTGCATTGAAGATTTGGCGGCATTACCTTTACGGAGAAAGGTGTGAAATCTATACCGACCATAAAAGTCTCAAGTATTTCTTTACTCAGAAAGATTTGAACATGAGACAGAGACGTTGGTTGGAATTAGTGAAAGATTACGACTGTGAGATTCTCTATCACCCTGGGAAGGCCAATGTAGTGGCCGATGCCCTGAGCAGAAAGGGTCCCGGGCAAGTAGCTAGTATGGTTCAGATCACGCCTCAGCTAGCAAAGGATATGGTTAGATTCGGCATTGAGTTTGTGGTAGGTCAGCTTCACAACTTAACGCTGCAATCTGATCTGTTGGAAAGAATTAAAGCCGCTCAGATGACTGATCCAGAGTTAGTGAAGATCAGAGATGAGGTTTTGGCTGGTCAAGCCAGGGATTTTTCAGTGTCAGACAACGGGATGCTTCTGTATAAAGCTAGAGTTTGTGTTCCGAATAGTGTGGAACTCAGGAATGAGATCTTTGAGGAGGCTCATTCTACCCCTTATTCTCTGCATCCCGGCACCACTAAGATGTACCAAGATCTTAAACCGTACTTCTGGTGGAGCGGTATGAAGAAGAATGTGGTAGAATTCGTATCGAGGTGCCTCACTTGTCAGCAGATTAAGGCTGAACATCAGAGACCAGCAGGGTTGTTGCAGCCTCTAACCCTACCGGAATGGAAGTGGGAAGATATCACGATGGATTTTGTGGTCGGGTTACCTAGGACCACGGGTTTATTTGATTCCATCTGGGTAGTGGTGGATCGATTCACGAAATCTGCACATTTTCTGCCTGTTAGAACAACATTTTCAGTGGATCAGTTGGCAGAATTGTATGTCAGAGAGATTGTAAGACTTCACGGGGTACCGAAGTCTAGTTTCGGATAGTGATCCGAAGTTCACCTCCAAGTTTTGGCAGAGTTTGCAACGAGCAATGGGTACGAAACTGAAATTTAGTACAGCATTCCATCCTCAGACAGATGGTCAGCACGAGAGGACAATTCAGATATTGGAGGACATGTTACGAGCCTGTGTTATGGATTTTGAAGGCTCATGGAATAAATATCTACCGTTGATAGAATTTTCTTACAACAACAGTTATCAGAGTACGATAGGGATGGCTCCCTATGAACTGTTATACGGTAGGAAGTGTAGATCTCCCATCCACTGGGGTGAGACAGAGGAGAGAAAATACCTAGGTCCAGAGTCAGTGCAGCGGACCAATGAGGCAATAGAGAAGATAAAAGCTAGAATGCTTGCTTCACAGAGTAGACAGAAAAGTTATGCAGATCCGAAACGCAGAGATGTTGAGTTCCAAGTAGGGGACCATGTGTTTTTACGGGTATCTCTGATGAAAGGGATCAAACGTTTCGGAAAAAGAGGCAAGTTATGCCCTAGATTTACAGGACCTTTTGAGATTCCCAAGAAAATAGGTCAAGTGGCATACCGATTAGCGTTGCCTCCATCTTTATCAGCAGTTCACAACGTATACCATGTCTCGATGTTGAGAAAATACGTTTTAGATCCCTCTCATATACTTAGTTATGAGAGCCTAGAACTGCAGCCAGATATGACTTATGAAGAACAGCCAGTGCAGATCCTGGATAGAAAGGATAAAGTCCTTCGGAATAAGACCATAGCATTGGTCAAAGTTCTCTGGAGAAACAGCAAGGTGGAGGAAGCCACCTGGGAACAAGAATCAGATATGAGAGCTCAATATCCAGAGTTATTCAGGTTAGATTTCGAGGACGAAATCCTTTTAAGGGGGGAATAGTTGTAAAGACCGCTTAGTTTAATTTACAAATTAGCAGTTAATCACGTTTAATTATGAAATTATTTATAGCTATTTAAATAATTATTTATACTGTTATTGTTGAATTCTGAGATGCATTTTATGTCAGTTAGTAGTTTTCATAATTTTGCATTTCTGGTGCCCGGTAACATGGAACTCGGTGTTTGGCTCAGTAAAATCACAACATAGTATGTTAGTAGTTTGGGACGGTTTATTAGACATTGGGAATGTCGGGAATGGCCGGGAATTTAGAATTTCCCAAAAATACCCCTTTAGTGTTATTTATGTGATTTTAGTGTGGAGGGGCAAAATGGTCTTTTTGCCCCAATGATATGTTGTCCTTTAGTGGACTTTGTAGTTGGAATTTTGTGAATTATATGTGTTTTATTATGCTATGTGTTGGCTGAATAAAGAGTGTTATTTGAGCATGTTATCCCTTTTATTCAAAAATTACAAAGTTAGAAAACTTGAAAAAAATCAAAGCCTTTTCTCTCAAAATTCTCTCTCTCTTTTCGGCCCTTGGAGCAGCTGGGTTTTTTCTCCTCTTTCTCTGTGGATTCAAGATTTATGTGTGTTTAATCCAAGCTAGGTTAGCGCCTCAACTTTTCTTCTTAAAGTTTGTTGAATTTTTGATGAAAATAGTGTAATGCATGCATGATAAATTGACGTTGTTGCTGCTGTGATTTTGTTGTTAATTTCTTAGATTTAAACATGTTTATTTGAGGTTAATTAAGCTACTTATTGTGCTTGATAGTTAGGTTGTTTAAAGTTATGAATTTTCTATGCAAAAGCTTGAGTTTTCAAAGTGAAATTGTGAGTTTTGTTGCTGTGTTTGTTGAGGTCGATTTCTTGTGTTTTCAGAAGCTTTTATATGCATGTTTAAGTAGGTTTGATCTGATTTGGATGCATGTTAGTTGATTTTAACCAAGTTTGAGTTTTGGAACTCAAAGCTTGGGCTTTAATGGCACTTTTTGTATTTGTGCATTTTGGGTTGTGTTATTGCTTTAAATATGTTATTTGGGTCCTATAGAACAGGTCTGGAAGGTTTGAGGTTGTTTGGGTGTGATTTGGTTGAGTTATGAAATTTTGAAAATCTGCCTGCGAGGAATCGGAATTCTGGTTGTGCATCCGGAATTCCGGATGGGGTTTTGAAAATTCCCAGAACCGGAATTCTGATTGGACAACCGGTCTACCGGTTGGGGAAATTTCAAGAACCCTAGATTTCTTCGTTTTTATGTTATTTGGGGTATTGCCATGCTTTTTATCGATAGGGAAACTTTTAGTTCCTAGTTTAAGTCCCCGGGAAGTGATTTAGCGTATCACTTATAGTGTTGTGATTTTTATGGTTTAGGAGCCTGTAATCCGCCGCGCAGATAGTTCCAGTCAGGTTGACCGGCACACCTGAATTCGGAATCCAGGTAAGATTAGTATAACAGTACGCATATGTAGATTACATGTTTAGCGTGGATGTAGGAAGCCTGTTAGATTACATTAGATATGTATGTTGGCTTCGAACCATCCAACTATGTCATGTCGGTACAGGCTGGAGTATGACCAGCAGCTGGAGTATGACCAGTTCGACCGATTAGGCTGACACTGTATCACGTCAGTACAGGCTGGAGTATGACCCGCAGCAGGAGTATGACCGGTTCGACCGATTGGGCTGATACTTAGGTTGGTGGTTCCGTACTATTTGACGTATCACGTCGGTACAGGCTGGAGTATGACCAGCAGCTGGAGTATGACCAATTCGACCGATTAGGCTGATATTGTAACACATCGGTACAGGCTGGAGTATGACCAGCAGTCGGAGTATGACCGGTTCGACCGATTAGGCTGTTACTTGTCAATAGTACCGTCCATATGAGCGTTCAGAACTCAATACCGTGTTGGACACGGCAGTTAGGGGGACTCAGTATCGTGTTGGACACGGCAGTTAGGGTTATGGTCAGGGGTATTGGCGTCTGATCATGACCGGGATTTATGTATGAGTATTATTATGCTTTTCTTACTGAGTCTGTCGACTCACAGTGCTATGTTTATGTGTAGGTAAGGGCAAGGCTAGAGCAGATGGACCGGGGCGGTTAGGCCTGGAGCGTACGATCATCGGGACAGCGAGGCTATTTTTTTTTGTAACTAGTCGCTATGCGACAAGTATTTTGTATAGACAGTAAACTTTTGTAAATGGTTTTGTAATCGGGATCCCGAGTATTTTGTATACATATTTTACAAGTTTAATTAAAAAGCAAAAATTTTAATTAATCACGTTTTCCATAAACCTCGTTGATTAGCAACGAGCTGCACAACATGTTTAAAAATCACGTCATACGCCTATGCTAGTTAGGGTGTTACACACATCAAGTGGTATCTCAATCATAGTATGTAAGACTGTGGATAATCAGCATCAAAGAAGGAGAGGAGGAGATCCAGATTCAGATCTTGATTATGCTCTGCTACAGAAAGGAATCAAGGGCTAGAGATCTGAATGGAAGGAGTCATTATATTCCGCTGCTCCCAATGTAAGGTTTTCTTAAACTCTTATGTGTTTATTTCATTGTTTTAGAATTCATATTATGTTGTTAATGAAACATACTTGGTAGGAAATCTAGATCCTGGTAAAATATTTCCAACAGAACAACCAGTTCAGATCCTTGATAGAAAGAAAAAGGTTCTTCGAAATAAGACCATAACCTTGGTCAAAGTGTTTTGGAGGAACAACAAGGCAGAGGGAGCCACTTGGGAGTTAGAGTCTGACATGGGGACTCAATATCTAGAGCTACTCAAGTTAGATTTTAAGGATGAAATTCTATTAACGGGGGGACAATTGTAATGACCGCATTTTAGAATATGGATTAGTAAAGACAATTAGCGTTAATTATTGATATTCTTATAAATATTTATGAATTTATTTAGTTGTGGGTCCCATTTTTTTTTAGAAATGGGCATTAGAGTTGTAATTTCTCAATTTTGGAGATTTTACTAAACTCTAGATGTATTATTTGTATTATATAGGAATTATGCTTGTTTTTATAAATTTTGCTCGACAACAGCGAAAAATGCGATGGATGGCCATTTGAGTCACATGTGTAAGTCTAGAACCTTTTTTTCTTAGTGGGATAAATATTTGAGATAGATAGAATGTCGGGTTTGAGTGGCGTTGTGGCTTTTGACCATTTTACCTCTAGATTTACATATACCTATTTTGAAGGACCAAGGGCATATTGGGTATTTTCATTTTTGGAATTAGGTGGCACTATACTAGGATGGCAGCTGGCCATATTCTTTTATTCAACAAGGTTTAATGTTGAATTTAGGATTTTGAAGAAAGTCAAATAATTAAATGAAAACCAAGGTTTATCTCTTTTATCCTCCCATCTCTCTTCGAACAAAACCTGCAGCTAGGGTTTGGCCTTTGAGCTTTTCACTTAACCTGGATTCAAGGGCTCTTCTTGTGTGGGAAAATTCAGTGGTAGCTTGAGGTAAACCCTAAACCTTTTTATTTCAAGTTTTCTTGAGTTGTAAGTTTGATTTTAGTATGTATAGTTTTGGATTATTAGCTGCAAGGGTTTGAATGGTTTTTGATTATGTTTCTAAGTTCTTATTGAGTTGAGATTGAGTTCTAACAGTTGGTTTAGATGAGTTTTGTTGGAAATGATCAAGTTTGAGTTGAAAACCTCAAACTTGAGTCATTAATGGAACTTTCTTTTTGGGTGTAATTCTGGATTTTCTTTCTTGGAATATATTGTTTGAGATTATTTGGGTTACCTGGTGCAAATGGGTTAACCAGTTTCACAGGCCTTGTAAAACCGGTGAATCGGATCAGAAACCGGTTTCCTGAATTTCTTTGTGTTGTTGACTCGTGTTATTTCCTTGATACTTAGGGTATTGGGGTATTAGTTAGTAATGGTAGAACCCTTAGTTGGAGTTTGAGTATCCCGGATTAGGGTTTTGACGTGTTATTTACCCAGTTATGTAAATGTGGCTTAGGGCATCCATCCAGTATGAGGTTTTCCGTTCAGGTCGGCCAACTAATTTGAATTCGGAAACTATGTAAGAATAGTATAGAACATTTTTTATATGCGAATGTATGTATGTGTGATATATATACATGTTGTGTTGTGATTGTACATGATTTGGGTGATATCATAGCGGCACAACCATTGTGTCGGTTCGGCAATACAATCATCGTACTGGTTAAGAGTTGTACTCATACAAGAAAGTATTAATTGGTGCTATCATAGTGGTACAACCATTTTGTCGGTTCAATAGTACATGTATCATACTAGTTAACATTGGTATCATGGCCAATTATACTTTTGGGTACTACTGATGATATCATAGCGTTGCGAACATAGTTCCGGTCTCACAATGCGATCATAGTGCTGGTAGTGGGTGATATCATGGTCTGTACTACCAATTGTTAAGAATGTTCTTAAGTCATCTGGTAAGCCTTATGGATGTGTGTATGGGCGCCTAAACAACAGTGGTGATTATATGATTTGTTGTATGCTTTTCTTACTGAGTCTGTTGACTCACAGATGCTACTTTCATGTGTAGCTAAAGGAAAGGCGAAGGCTGAATAGGAGTGAGCTCTGGGCTTGGATGAAAATTGTACATGTTGAGGCGACGCGACCTGGAGAGTTCGATCTCGGGACATTTGGGGCTTTATTTTGTAGTCTCAGCACGACCAGATTATAAATATCTTTTAAAAATATTGTAAAAGTTTAAATACGAGATCCCGACTTTTGCAAATAAATATATGAAATTTTATAAGGTTTAGCAATTAAATCGAAAGTTTTAATTTCTCACGATTTTTAAGAAAAATCCTTTGATTAGTAAAGGTTGCACAGTAGTTGGAAAATCACTCTAGCGCGCCTAATTATCAGGGCGTTACAACGCTAGTAAGAGGACCTGAAGAGGTAGTTTTTGTGAAAAGAGTACGAGTAAACACATCTTATAAAGAGGAGACATCCGAACTAGAGAGAACTTGTGAATTTGCAGAGTTTAATTCAGATGAGAGTCCTAAAAGAAAACCCATAGTAGCCATCTGCCCTCGTTGGCACTATTGAACCTTCACATCTGGACTAAAGAAATAACACATTGAGCTCTTCATATGTTTTTTAAATGCCATAAAGTAATACATAAGAGACTGATCTTGTTTTTCCGCACAATAAAAAGCTTTGCAAACATCATATATGCGAGATACATTGTTTTTTCAAAAATATAGAAACTCTTAGTAATCCATTAGTTCTTTAACCAATTCACAATGATTAATCAAATTAATTACCTCATTATTCATAGAATTTCGAATTTGAAAGAATAAGCGAGCATCCTCACGGAGCCATATTTTTCTTGAATCGTCTTTTTCTTTTGGAGGATCTTCAGTCAAGTGATCATCTTTGTCAATACTCCTCAGATACAATCGATTCATCTTGCTCCATTTCAAATAATTTGAACCAATCAATTTATGGTCCGTGATTTTCGACATCATGGGAAAAACATCAAAAACAACCACTAATTTTTTATCTGATTTTGTCTCTGCCATAATCTCGAAAGCAAAAACAATTGAAAGATAAAAGGAAGAAAGCAAACACCAAAGAATGAACACCAGAACACAAAGAAGGCAAAAGTATCAAACCACAAAATGAGAAGAATCGTCAAAGATCGTTGCAAGGAGGACGGGGAAGGGTCGGCAGTGTGACGGGCATTGACCATCACCGAAAAAGATGTCGAACGTACCCTCACACGCCAGCGCATGGGAATTTAGAAAATGGCGATTGACGGTGAGTAGGGCCCACACATAATGAATTTGGACGTCAAAATTTGGGGTTTTATAGTTCAGCGGCTTGGCAGTCCCTCTATCTGGCGAATGAGAATAAACTTGCACTCCAAATAGGGTTTCCAAAAAAAGAACCCAAAACTCAAACCCTAATCTCCTTTTTTTTAGCCCAAATTTCGAATTTTAAATCACAATTCTAAGTATGGATCTGATACCATGTAGAGAATGGTGAATAGAATTGTGTGTTCTATAGAATAGTAATATTTATATACAAAGCTAGGAGACAAAAAGAGAAACTGCTAAATAAAAATAGGAAATTGCTAAATTCAATTTACTCTATCTTTTACAACTACTATTCTAACACTTATGTAAACAAAGTTTTTTCCAAGTGCACCAATGCATCTTTTTTTTCACATCATTACCACCCCACCAAAAGGGAGCAAACATACGATGAATATTTTTGATAAAGGTCTTTGAAAGTTTAAAAAGATTCATACAATAAGTAGGAATGGATTGGATAACTGCTTTGATGAGAGTCTCACGCCCCGCCATAGAGAACAATTTAGATTTCCACCCATTAAGCTTCTTCCAAATCCTATCCTGAATGGAATGAAACAACCATGCCTTGCTATGCCCCGCAAAACAAGAAAGGCCTAAATAAGTCTCATGGCATTCAACACCCTTCACACCCAACAAATCTACAAAAATATCTTTCTTAGAACTGATAACATTGGGGCTCAAACACACTGCAGACTTGTCAAAATTTACTAACGGACTCGAAGTCGCCCCATACCAACTCAAAAGTTGTCAAAACCTCACACAACACACATCAGAAGCCTTGAAAAAAGAACAAGCTACCATCAGTGTGTTGGGTTTTATGCCCTAAATAAAACTCTGTTTCAATGTAATCCAGATTATTCTATATCAATAAAGTGACAGAAGTATTTTTTCATTCACTTGTGTATGTTTTGGTTCACTTAATCAATTGCTTGTCTATTTGATTTATAAATTCATCCAAACCCCTTTCACATACTTGAACATGTTTATTGTGTTGTCAACACATTGGAAAATAAACATGACTATGTGAATAAAGTATTCCTAGATTTATCAGAACACTGGGTTTCACTGATATGACAATCTACAACAGAGTTTACTTACATTTGGAGAAATGTTATGTTCTTTCCAGAACATAGGTTAAAGTAAAGCTCAGGTTGGATGCATGGAGTATGCATTGGAATGTACCGATATTGAACTTTGAATTAGATTTTGAAACTTACCGTAAACATCTATTCAATTCAATATCAGAAGTTGATCCTAGATCACATGATATAAATCCTGATATGGTTAGGCTTAATTTCAAGAGTGTTATTCGTGTTCTTTGATTTGTTAGTTAAGCCTAAAACTGTAGTCTGGGCAATACATACATTTTGGGAACACGGTAGTGCGATTGAGTGGGAGCGCTAACATAAATATGGAATCTATAGCTTCTATCTGGCGAATAGTAAGCAAAGGGTGATTTCCTTCGAGCTTAACCAAACGAGATAAATGATTGAGTACTCATTTCACTTAGTTGAAATATCATTTATACAGGGTTAAGTGTTTTAAGGACAAAATACATTGTAGGGTGTTACGGTAATCTAAGTCCCTTTACAGTGTAGATCATCCATATAGAGGATCATTGATCACATTAGGATTATAACAATGGATAACTAATAATGTGTCTATATGGTGGAACATATAGAGCATTCTATATACTGAGAGTGCAATTCTGAGTTCTATGTGTGGATTCAACGAAGAATTAATAAGTCAGTGAATTTAAGTGGTAAATTCAAGATCTGCTTATTGGAAGCTCGGATATATAGACCCATGGTCCCCTCACTAGTTGAGATGATATTACTTGTAGGACTCATTTAATTGATTTTAATTAATCAATTAAGAATTCTCAAGATAGACTTGTCAGTTTAAGAATTAAGCACTCATTAAGGGCAAAACAGTAAATAGAGATTTTGAAGGGCATATTTATTAATTAGGAAACTTTAATTAGTTTCATTATTAATAAAATAAATGATAATTTATTTGATAATTATTTTTTAATTATTAAGTAATTAGATTTATCATTAATATGGTTGAACAATGGAAATGGCAATTTTTCACAAAAAGGGAAACTATCAAGTGTAGGAAAAGGAAAGTTGGAAAAGAGGGAAGCCTTGTTTCCACATTGCCTAGGCCGGCCCTTTATCTTCCTTTTCCCCTTGATTTTCTCAGTTCAAAATGTCAATCATAGCCCTTGGTGGTCTTCTATAAATAGAAGGCAAAGGCTTCAGTTTTTAACATCTCTGAAAAAGCTTTTCACAGCATTATTCTGAAAGAATTTTCTCTCAGAAAATTCTCTATGAGCCGCCACCCTCTCTCTCTCTATACCTTCACTGTTTCGAAATGTATGAGTGCTAGAGTAGTGCCCACACACATCAAGTAATACCTCAATCATAGTGAGGAAGGCTGTGCAGATTTCAGAGACAACAAAGAAGGACTTTCGGGCTCAGATCTTGATTATACTCTGCTAGAGAAAGGAATCAAGGGTTAGAGATCTGAGTGGGAGGAGACATATATATTCCGCTGCAATCACTGTAAGATTTCTGATACTCTTATGTGTTTAATTTCATATCGTTTTAGAAGTTCATATTTAGGTTGTTAAATCAACATACTTGTGAGTAGATCTAAGTTCCTAGTAAAATAACTTCCAACAACTGGCACCAGAGCCATGGTAATTGATTTACTTGCAAGAAATTTGGACTTAAAACGATTTGCTTGTTTTTTGGATGGTATCATGTTGCTTTGAGTGTCATATTGATGTTTGAATGTTGTTTGTGAATTCTGGGAAACATGGTTACTGTTTTTATTCTGTAATTATTTTTATTCTGTTTTTGAAAATTGGAAAAATCGGGGTGACGAGCAACTTCATCACGCGCGCGGAAGGGCTGCTTGCAGCCTCCCTGCGCCGTGATTTCTCGGCCAATCACCCCAGATCCGCGCGCGGATGGCCATGCACAGCATGCCATCCGTACAGTTCATCCAATTTTCCAATTTTTTCGATTTTTCATGCTATTTCATGGAATTAAATTCCGATTTTTTGTGTAGTTTTGTATATTGATTTTTGTTTTTCAAATTTCAAATCTAATTATCAGAAATAAATTAATTTTAATATTTTAAAATTAATTTTAGATATTAGTGTAATTTGATTTTGAAAATAGGAAAAAATCAAGTTTTGCTTACCTTTTTCTTATTTCCTTTAAAATTTGATTATTTTATTTTTTTTAAGGTCAGATATTAATTTTTTTTGGTAAACCTTAATTAAAATAAGATCATAATAATCATGATAATTTTAAAAGAGGAAATAAGGTATTTTTGTTAACTTTTAAATTTTGTTATTTTTTAATTAAATTAAATTATAAAACAAGAAAAGGGTATGTATTTACCATTTTCTATTTTATTTTTAATTTATTAAATAACATGAAATTTAAAAGGAAAGTTAGCAATTTATTTTGAAATGACATTTAGGTTACCCAAAACCTAATTTTTCAAAATGGAAGGTTTAATTTTATTTTTATTTTTCGAAATAAATGATTAAAATTAAATAAATCCTACATCCAACTATCCAAATCTAACCTTGTTGCAGGAGTATGTGTTTTAGATTGTTTGTAAGTTTTCTAAAACCTATTATTGCTTGATCTAAATTGCTTTGGTTAAATTGATGATAGATCAGTTGATCTAATTTTAACCAAAGGTTCAATTGACGATAGATCAAGTAAATAATTTGTAACAGGTAATTTTTACAAACTTCTTTCATCTGTGTATGACTTAGCAACATGATAGGATCCATCCAAATGTGTATGCCTGTGTGAGCCTATATGTTTAATTTCTATTATAGATACATATAGGTGGTTGTTGCTAAATAAAATATCATAACTGATAGATTTTATTTAGGCTCATTTAGTTGTGAGCCTATTCAATTAATAACAGTTATTCATTGTAAGGTTAAATTCCTCTCTTTTGGGCCTTGTGTGAGAGTTGGGAGCCTTAGAAGTGGGTGCGACATACTGGACCCAGCCCCCCCTCACATGACAACCCCAATTGTGAAGGCCCATTTGCCTGATTTGGATAACTGTGATAGGTTAATTATATTAGTTTGACCTAATAAAAGATTGATTAGCAACATAATTAATTTCATTGTTCCTTGAAATTAATTTAAGAAAAACATAGTTTGAATCTTAATTTTATAATTTCATTAAATATTCCTATTTAAGTTGAGATTTAGTTAAATCTATCAAATCAACTTAGATTTGAATATTTTTGAGTTTCCTATTATAAATTAAGTTGAGGAATTTTGGAAATTGGTTATTAAGATTCTTTAGATATTTTTTAAGTTGATATTTTCTAAATATGGGAACTTAAAATGGAATATCTTCTAAATTAAGTGGTTACTACTTAATTGGTAATATTTAATTAAGTCATTGTTTGAGTAATATTTTTAAGTTGGGTATTTAGATTTTCTAAACAACTTAAATAAGATATTTTTCAAAATTATTCCATTTTTGAAATTTAATTAAAGTTTTTACTTTAATTTGTAATATTTCATTATTGAGATATGGAATATAAATGATTAGACAAAATACATGTTTAAATAATGAGCTTTAATCAAAGATAAATTCGATCTCCATTGTTGGTTTTACATAGCTATTGTTTTAGTGAGTAATCCTCCCTAATGGAGGAACGTTCATTACCAAGTTAGCGCCGTTTAATCTCGAAAGATAAGTATTCTTATAGGTTTATTTATATGGTTCATGACCACCCTAATGGTGGCGACTATGTAAGACTTATAAGAATGCGAAACAATGGTAGAAGCTCATAAGATAGAATTGCCTTGACTCTCGCCTAAACGAGACAACGCTGAATTCCAATCTTGATCGAATAAAAGGTTGCTAGAATGTTTGACATTTTAGATGAATTGACAACTGTATTCAATGGATGATGCTTTGACTCTCGCCTAAACGGGACACTGTATCAGTTCGTTGGAAACCTTGGAAAATAAACTATGTTAGATTTAGTATTTTTATAACATAAGTGATTGTTTGTTTTCTGAACCTGTGTATGCATTTATAGAACCAAAACCTTACTTCTATTTATTGATATGTTGTAGTGCCAAAATGAATAACCCTCATCCCGATCCACTCCTAGTTAGTATCTTTGCAAAAGAACTCAATAGTGTGAAAATGCATCCTGGTAGTTGCATTAACTCGCACCTATTGTTGATGAATCTGAAATTCCAAAAGGCAAATCTACTAGGAATTGATTTATCAAAGGAACAATGGGTGAAACTCATACTTTATAGTCTTCCTCAGGAGTATAACAGTTTTGTTCTATATTACTTATTGAACAATCCTAACTCCTCCGACATGGACAAACTCGAGTCTGAGTTGAGGGCCCATGAGCGGGATCTGATTGCAATGAGACCTGCTAGCATTGCAAGTTTTAATCAGAGGAAGAAGATTAAGCATGAGGGCTCCAACAAAGCTGCTTCTTCAAGTACAAATGTCAGACATCATGTTCTATGTGCGAATTGTAATGGAAAGGGACATAAAGAAGAACAATGTCCCAGGCTTCTAGACAATTCAAACGAAGGTGATGCTTTTGTATTTGAATCATGTGTTTTAGAGAACGACAAATCCTCCTGGATTGTTGATTCAGGATCTACTAACCATGTATGTTCTTCATTACAGCTGCTTGAAACTTGGGAGAATCTTCACCCAGATGAGTTAAAGCTTAAAGTTGGAAATGGCGAGTTGGTATCAGTTAAAGCAAGAGGAACAGCCCGAATCAAGTTTAATTCTAAGAAGTTTTTACTTTTAGAGAATGTTTTATATATTCCTAATTTTAGTAGAAACTTGATTAGTGTTTCATGTTTACAGACACAATTTTATATATTGAATTTTTCGAGTTCAAATTGTTCAATTTCTCGTAATGGATTTCATATATGTGTTGCAAACATGGAACGAGGGCTTTATGTTTTAAGACCTGATACTCAAATCTCACTAAATACTGAACTTTTCAATGTAGCTAGACCTAGAAGCCTTAAGAGAAAAGAGATTGATAATGATGATCAAACTTATCTATGGCATTTACGTTTAGGTCATATAGGCTTTGATAGACTCAATAGGCTAACCAAAGACGGTCCATTGAAAAATGTCGTCTTAGGAGAGCTGCCAGTCTGCGAGTCTTGCCTAGAAGGAAAAATGACCAAACGTTCTTTCTCTGCAAAGGGAGAGCGTGCCAAAGAACCCCTAGGGTTAGTACATTCAGATGTTTGCAGACCGCTGAATGTAAAAGCCAGAGGAGGTTATGAGTATTTCGTCACTTTCATTGACGATTTCTCTAGATATAGTTTTCTTTACCTAGTGCAAAAGAAATCTGAAACGTTTGAAAAGTTTCAGGAATTTCATGCTTTGGCTCAAAACCAATTAGGTAAAACATTAAAGATCTTGAACTGATAGGGGTGGAGAATATATGGATATGCAGTTCAAAGATCATTTAATTGAACTTGGAATTGAATCCCAATATACTGCCCCTAGCACTCCACAGCAGAATGGAGTTGCAGAAAGAAGAAATCGCATTCTCTTAGAAATGGTTAGGTCTATGCTGAGTTACTCAACTCTGTCTATGTCCTTCTGGGGATATGCTATTCAAATGGCAAACGACATTTTGAATGTTGTTCCATCTAAAGCAGTCCCTAAGACACCCGTCGAACTATGGAATGGTCGCACACCTAGTTTGCGCCATTATAGGATTTGGGGGTGCCATGCTCACGTCTTAAGAAAGAAAGAAAGCAAACTGGAATCGCGAACTGAGGTTTGCATGTTTGTCGGAAATTCTAAAGAGACTAGGGGTGGACTATTCTATAGTCACAAGGATAACAAAGTGTTTGTGTCTACAAATGCTACTTTCCTTGAAGAGAACTATATGAAAGACAACAAACCGAAAAGTGAAATTGTATTAGAGGAAATGCTCACAGATACTGTTCCTTCAAATGTACCATCTTCTTCTACTCAAGAAGAGGAACATCCCACTCCCTCAGTTGTAGCAACTGAGAAAACTACTACTAAAGCTCCTGTTCAGAAAGTCACTGCTCCTCGTCGTAGTGGGAGGGTTTCAACGAAACCATCTCGTTATGGCTTGGATGGTGAAATCAATATGGTCGTTGGTGACGGTATTGATGACGACCCATTGACCTATAAACAGGCAATGGCAAGTCCGCAACGGAAGCGATGGTCGGCGGTATGGATTCGAAATGGATTCCATGAAAAAGAACAAAGTACGGGAATATGCGTAACCAGAAGATTTTCGTCCAATTGGATGTAAATGGGTCTACAAGAAGAAAAGAGGTGCTGGAGGCGAAGTCGAAACTTTCAAAGCTAGACTGGTCGCCAAGGGTTATACCCAAAGAGAAGGTGTGGACTATGAGGAAACTTTTAGTCCTGTTGCCATGCTCAAATCCATCCGAATTCTTCTCTCCATAGCTGCCGCTTTAGATTATGAAATCTGGCAAATGGATGCCAAGACAGCCTTTCTTAATGGGCTTCTTGAAGAAACCATCTATATCGAGCAACCAGAAGGTTATGTTCTTCCTGGGCAGGAGAATAAAGTTTGCAAATTAAATAGGTCCATATATGGACTTAAGCAAGCTTCTCGCTCATGGAACAAAAGGTTTGATGAGATCATCAAGACCTAGGGCTTTCATCAGAATGAAGATGAACCTTGTGTTTACCAACTCAAGGAAAACCAAGTAGTAGTATTCCTGGTCCTTTATGTTGATGACATTTTGCTCATTGGAAACAATGTCAAGAAAATGACTCACATCAAGGAATGGCTTGACACTCAATTCGACATGAAAGACTTGGGTGAGGCAGCCTATGTTCTTGGTATTCAGATTGTCAGAAACCGGAAGAACAGATCCCTTGCTCTCTCTCAAACAGCCTACATTGACAAAGTTCTTGAGAGATTTTCCATGACCAATACCAAAGGGGCAAACATGCCCTCTAGACATGGTATCCGTCTATCTAAGGAACAGTGTCCTACTGATCCTCAAGAGATAGAAGACATGGCAAAAATTCCTTATGCTTCTGCAGTTGGGAGTCTGATGTATGCTATGCTATGCACTAGACCTGACATCTGCTATGCAGTTGGAATCGTGAGCAGGTATCAGTCAAATCCAAGAAGGGTACATTGGAACACGGTTAAGTATATTTTCAAATACTTAAAGAGTACAAGAGATTATGTATTAGTCTACAAGGGTGGTGCTTTGAATCCCTTAGGCTATACAGACTCAGATTTCCAGGGATGTCTTGAAGACAGGAAATCTACATCTGGGATGGTGTTTACTCTTGGGGGTGGAGCAGTGGTTTGGAGAAGTGCTAAACAAACTGCGATTTTGGATTCTACCATGGAGGCAGAATACATAGGCTGCCGAAGCGACTAAAGAGGTTGTCTGGCTTAGGAAGTTCTTCACCAGTCTTGGTGTAGTTCCTGGAATGGAAAGGCCTCTAGTCCTGCTTTGTGATAACACTGGAGCTATAGCCAACAGTAAGGAACCTCGGAGCCACAAGAGAAGTAAGCACATAGAAAGAAAGTATCATATTATCAGAGAATATGTGGCAAGAGGGGATGTACTGGTGGAGAAAGTGGATACGCAGGATAACTTGGCTGATCCATTCACCAAAGTCTTGGCAGTAACTTCATTCGAAAAGCACCGTCAGAATTTAGGATTAATTGAAATGTACTGATTTGTTTTATATTAGTGCAAGTGGGAGTTTGTTGGGTTTTATGCCCTAAATAAAACTCTGTTTCAATGTAATCCAGATTATTCTATATCAATAAAGTGACAAAAGTATTTTTTCATTCACTTGTGTATGTTTTGGTTCACTTAATCAATTGCTTGTCTATTTGATTTATAAATTCATCCAAACCCCTTTCACATACTTGAACATGTTTATTGTGTTGTCAACACAGTGGAAAATAAACATGACTATGTGAATAAAGTATTCCTAGATTTATCAGAACACTGGGTTTCACTGATATGACAATCTACAACAGAGTTTACTTACATTTGGAGAAATGTTATGTTCTTTTCCAGAACATAGGTTAAAGTAAAGGTCAGGTTGGATGCATGGAGTATGCATTGGAATTGACCGATATTGAACTTTGAATTAGATTTTGAAACTTACCGTAAACATCTATTCAATTCAATATCAGAAGTTGATCCTAGATCACATGATCTAAATCCTGATATGGTTAGGCTTAATTTCAAGAGTGTTATTCGTGTTCTTTGATTTGTTAGTTAAGCCTAAAACTGTAGTCTGGGCAATACATACATTTTGGGAACACGGTAGTGCGATTGAGTGGGAGCGCTAACATAAATATGGAATCTATAGCTTCTATCTGGCGAATAGTAAGCAAAGGTTGATTTCCTTCGAGCTTAACAAAACGAGATAAATGATTGAGTACTCATTTCACTTAGTTGAAATATCATTTATACAGGGTAAAGTGTTTTAAGGATAAAATACATTGTAGGGTGTTACGGTAATCTAAGTCCCTTTACAGTGTAGATCATCCATATAGAGGATCATTGATCACATTAGGATTATAACAATGGATAACTAATAATGTGTCTATATGGTGGAACATATAGAGCATTCTATATACTGAGAGTGCAATTCTGAGTTCTATGTGTGGATTCAACGAAGAATTAATAAGTCAGTGAATTTAAGTGGTAAATTCAAGATCTGCTTATTGGAAGCTCGGATATATAGACCCATGGTCCCCTCACTAGTTGAGATGATATTACTTGTAGGACTCATTTAATTGATTTTAATTAATCAATTAAGAATTCTCAAGATAGACTTGTCAGTTTGAGAATTAAGCACTCATTAAGGGCAACACAGTAAATAGAGATTTTGAAGGGCATATTTATTAATTAGGAAACTTTAATTAGTTTCATTATTAATAAAATAAATGATAATTTATTTGGTAATTATTTTTTAATTATTAAGTAATTAGATTTATCATTAATATGGTTGAACAATGGAAATGGTAATTTTTCACAAAAAGGGAAACTATCAAGTGTAGGAAAAGGAAAGTTGGAAAAGAGGCAAGCCTTGTTTCCACATTGCCTAGGCCGGCCCTTTATCTTCCTTTTCCCCTTGATTTTCTCAGTTCAAAATGTCAATCATAGCCCTTGGTGGTCTTCTATAAATAGAAGGCAAAGGCTTCAGTTTTTAACATCTCTGAAAAAGCTTTTCACAGCATTATTCTGAAAGAATTTTCTCTCAGAAAATTCTCTCTGAGCCGCCACCCTCTCTCTCTCTCTATACCTTCACTGTTTCGAAATGTGTGAGTGCTAGAGTAGTGCCCACACACATAAAGTAATACCTCAATCATAGTGAGGAAGGCTGTGCAGATTTCAGAGACAACAAAGAAGGACTTTCGGGCTCAGATCTTGATTATACTCTGCTACAGAAAGGAATCAAGGGTTAGAGATCTGAGTGGGAGGAGACATATATATTCCGCTGCAATCACTGTAAGATTTCTGATACTCTTATGTGTTTAATTTCATATCGTTTTAGAAGTTCATATTTAGGTTGTTAAATCAACATACTTGTGAGTAGATCTAAGTTCCTGGTAAAATAACTTCCAACACAGTGAACAACAGGTGTGAAATAACAGGGCCACCGCAACACAAGGAAAGCCATAAAACAATTTATTTTCACAATCCCTTCTAACCAAGCTCAAAAGGCCCTCAGCACAAAGTAAGAAAAGAGAAGGGAACATGGGATCACCTTGTCTACGCCCACGCTGAGGAGTGATAGAGCCAATGACTGTTGGGTTTTATGCCCTAAATAAAACTCTTTACAATCTGATTAGTTATCAATATAAGAAATTTGAAGTGATTGATGTTTGCATGAATTTTACATGCTAATGGTTTAATATGTTTAATATGTTTATTACATTCATACACACAAAATCAGTTAAATCCAGATCATATGTTTATTCACAATTACAGTATCGTCAACACAGTGGAATGTGATTGTGATCATATGAATCAAAATTTTTGGTCCCTGTTTCATCAGTGTTATTGGATTTACACTAATGTGATAATCAGCGATGATGTGTACTAACACTTGGAGTAAGTGTTATGTTCTTTCCAGGACATTAGTAAAGTATACTAGTTTCGAATGTATGGAGTATACATTGGACTGGACCGATATTGCAACTAAGTTAAGATATTACAAACTTACCGTTATACATATCTTTCCAATTCAATATCAGTAGTTGATCTTAAGATTAAAAGAATCTAAATCCTGATATGCTTGGGCTCAACTCAGGAGTGCTATTCATGTTCTTTGATTTATTAGTTAAGCCTACTTTCGGGTCAGGGTGATACGTATATTTTGGGAACATGATAGTATGATTGAGTGGGAGTGCTGAACATAAATATGGAATCTATAGCTTCTACTGGTGTATAGAAGTCAAGTGATGATTCCTTTCGAGCTTAGCAAATAGAAGTAAATTGATGAGCTCTTGTTTAACTGACTAATTATTAGATCACTAAACACCATTTACAGGTAGCTAAGTGTTTTAAGGGGCAAAATACATTGAGGGGTGAGAACGGTAAAGAAATCCCATCTCGATGTAGATCATCTATATAGAGGATCTTTAAATCACAATAAGATTATAACAATGGTTAAATGAAATAGTATATTGATATCGTGGAACATACAATATGCTCTATATAAGTCAGAGAGTGCAATTCTAAGTTCTAAGAGTGGATTCAACGAAGAATTAATAAGTAGGAATTTACTTGGTAAATTTGGTTCACTTATTGGAAGCTCAGCATATAGATCCATGGTCCCCATTCTAGTTGAGAACATTCTGCTTGTAAGACTCATTAATTGATTCGCGATTGATCAATTATAATTCTAAAGTTAGACTATGTCTAATTTTATGAATTTTCACTAAGCAGGGGTGAAATTGTAAAGAAAAGAGTTTGTAGGTTTATTTATTTATTAATGGACTTTATATGTCTAATTAATAATTAAATTAAATGATAATATTATTTAATAATCTATTTTAGTTATTAAATAATTAGTTTTGGCATTTAAAAGGTTAGAATTGGAAAATTGGCGTTTTTGAGAAAATAGAGATAAAATTTGATAAAATTGCAAAATCAAGTGAGGCCCAATAAACACCATGGCCGGCCACTTAGATTATGTTTTTCAAATTAATATTTTCATTATTTTAATGCCAAATAAATCCTAACCTAAACCTAATAGTTGCCTATAAATAGAAAGTGATGGCTCAGTCAAATCACAAGTTTTCACAAGCCTTTCTGACAGAAATTTCTCTCTTCAGAAAAACAGAGCCTTCCCACATTCTATACCTGGCCAAAATCCCTATTCACTTTTCTCCTTCATCTTTTTCGACCCTAGTGAAAGAGTAAGTGCCCACACACAGCAAGCAGTAACTCAATCATAGATTGGAAGACTGTGAAGGATCAAAACTTGAAGAAGAAGGACATTCGGGCTCAGATCTTGATTATACTCTGCCACAGAAAGGATACAAGGGTTAGAGATCTGAGTGGAAGGAGACATTAATTCCGCTGCATCAATGTAAGGTTTTCTTAACTTTATATGTGTTTAATTTATCGTTTTAGAAAGTTCATATTTAGGGTGTTTAAACAACATACTTGTGAGTAGATCTAAGATCCTGGTAAAATAAATTCCAACAACTGGCCTCAGAGCCATGGTAATTGATTTACTTACATGAAATTTGGACTTTAAAACGATTTTTTGTTTGTTTTTGGATGGTATCATGTTGTATTGAGTGTTATTCGATGATTGATTGATATTTGTAAATTTTCGTGAAAAATAATTGTGATTTTGTTTCTGGAATTATTTTTATTGGATAGTATGGAAAAAATTAAGCAAGTTAGCCTTTTAAAGAACTCAATTTCTATTTTATTTGAATTAGTTATGAATTTTTGAAGATTTGGAAAAATCGGGGCTGTGCTAAAATTTTCCTACGATCGCGAAACTGTCCGTACAGTTCACAATTTTTTCATTTTTCTTCGATTTTTCATGCTTTTTCATGGAATTAACTTCCGATTTTTTGTATAATTTTGTATATATACTATTTCTATTCCTAATTCAATTCTAATTATCATTTTGAATTAATTTAATATTTTTTAAATTTAATTCAAGATATTAGTGTAATTTGAATTTGAATAGAATTAGTATCTATTTTCTTGCTTAAAAATCTATCTTATTTTTAAATTTGATTATATCTTATCTTATTTTTAAATTTAAGGTCAGATTTTATATATATATATATATTTTAAATTAAATCTTTTTTAGATATTTTGACCTTATTTAAATTTAAAATAAGATATTTATAATCATGTAATTTTAAATAGATATAAGATATTTTGCTAACTTTTAAATTTTGTTATTTTATTTATTTAAATTAAATTTAAAATCTGAAAAGATATTTCATTTATCTTTTCTAATTTTTATTTAATTTATATTTTTAAAATAACACTTAATTTTTAAAAGTATTAGCAAATTTTTGAAATGATATTTAGGTTGGTTGAAACCTCATTTTTCAAAATAGTAGGTTTAATTTTAAATATTTATTTTTTAAATAATTTCGAAATTTAAATTTATTTATTTTATTTTATTTTCAAAATTAAAAATATTTTTTTTTAAATTTTATTTTTCGAAAATTAAAATATTTTTTTTATTTATTTAATTATTTATTTTTCGAAATTATTTATTTAAAATTAAATAAACCCTACTTCCAACTATCCAGCTAACCTATTATTAGCTTGTATGTAAGTTTTTAAAACCTATTATTACATGATTGCAAATAGCCATGGTTACTTTTTGCCAAATCTAATGATCTGATGGCTCCCTTGGTCAAGTTAATAATTTGTAACAGGTAAATTTTACAATCTTCTTTCATCTGTGTATGACCTAGCAACATGATAGGATCCATCCAAAGTGTGCTTGTGTGAGCCTATGTGTTTATTTTATTATATAGATGCATATAGGTTGTTGCTAAATAAAATGTCACACCATGATAGATTTTATTTAGGTCCATTTAGTTATTGGACCTATTCAATTAATAACAGTTATTTATTTTAAGGTTAAATTCCTCTCTTTTGGGCCTTGTGTGAGAGTTGGGAGCCATAGAAGTGGGTACGACATACTGAACCCAGCACCCCCTCACATGAACTACCCCAATTGTGAAGGCCCATTTGCCTGATTTGAATAACTGTACTAGGTTAATTATATTAGTTTGACCTAATAAAATTGAATTAGCAACATAATTAACTTTTAAAATATATGAAAATTTATTTTTCATTTTAATATTTTAAAGTTAATTTTAAGAAAAACACTTTTAGTTTAGATATTATTTCTAGACAAACTATTTGTATTTTTCTTGTATTTAATTAAATATAGAATTTTAACTAACTAAGATTCTTTCTGGAGCTTATTTAATTAAATATTCCTATTTAAGTTATAAATTAGTTGTATCAACTGATTTTTCTTATCTAACTTAAATTTGAATATTTGATTTAAATTTTAAATCAAGTTGAGGAATCCTAGGCATTAGTTATTAAAGATTCTTAAGATATTTTTTAAGTTAATATCTTTTCAAATATTAACTTAAAATGGAATATTTTAGATATTTTTTGGTTAATATCTTTTCAAATATTAACTTTAAAAAGATATCTTCAAATTAAGTGGTTACAACTTAATTTTTGATATTTAATTAAATCTAAATTTGAAATTATTTAAGTTTTAGATTTTTACTATCTAACTTAAATTAGATATTTTTTCAAATTTTTTGAAAAGATACTTAGTCAAATAAGATATTTTCTAGATAGTAATTTCTAGACTACTTATTATTTCTAATATTTAAATAGGAAAATTATACTTTGTGAAATTAATTATTTAAATAATTAATTTTGGTACAATTTTATTAAGTATATTTTTCCTAGTATTAAATAGAAATTAATAATTAAGCCTTCTCTACACTTAATTATTGTTTCTTGAATTTAATACATTTAATTAACTTGAAGAATCTAAATATCTAAGTTGATTTTCATCATGATACTTAAATATTTATTGATTTTTTATGACACTTAATTAAATAGAAAATTATTTTTAGGTTGAAATTTAATTTTTCAACTTAAATTTAAATAATTTTCAAAATATATATATTTTTTTTATTTTATTAATCAATTTCGAAATTTGCATTTTATTTATGCAATATTTTCGAATTTTTTATTTTGAAAAATAGATTGAGTTGTAAATTAATTATTTATTTTAATTAATTCTTGGACCAACTACAATCAATGATTTTTTCATTTAATTGATTAATTTAAAATAAATGAATTTAAAAATATATATATATTATTAGAAATTGAATTAACTAGTCAAAAGAATATCTAGATAGGTGATATTTTTGCTTGAAGTATTTCTTTTCTATTTTTATTATTTTCGAAAATTGTATTTTTATATACTTTAAATTTTCGAACCCAATAAATATATTCTGAAAGGAAATTTTTAAGTTGCTAATTATTTAATTTAATTCAACTTAAATTAATTTCCTTAATATTTATATTTAAGATTATTACTAAGATGGAAATAATTTATTTTATTTCAATCACCATCTAAGTATAATTTTATAAATATTATATTAAATTCTTATTTTTGATTTTTAATTCTTAATTTAGAATTTAATGAGATTTATTTATTAGAATAATAAAGAAAATACATTTTAAATAATGAGCTTTATTATTATTAAGATATTCGATCTCCATTGTGGGTTTTACACCGCGTTTGTTTTAGTGAGTAATCCTCCCTAATAGAGGAACGTTCATTAGTAATTTCGCACCGTTTAATCTCGCATGATAAGTGGTTTGTAAGTGTTTTATATGGTATAGATCACCCTAATGGTGGCGACCATATTTGACTTGCAAATTGCGAAACAATGGTAGAAGCTCATGAGATAGAATAGCCTTGACTCTCGCCTAAACGGGACAATGCTGGATTCTAATCTTGATCAAATAAAAGGTTGCTAGAATGTTTAACATTTTAGATGAGCTGACAACTCTATTCAATGGATGGTAGCTTTGACTCTCGCCTAAACAGGACACTGATATCAGTTTGTTGAAAAACCTTGGAAATTATTTAGGATTGAATTTTTTAAGTATTTTCTCATATCATTCCTACTTGCTATGTGCTTATAATTTCTGAATTGATTTTGTGTTAAACCATTATTAATTTCTATTTGTTGATTTCTATTATTTTGTAGTATCCTGTTTACCAAAATGATTCCCATGTTATCACTATTGGCTGAAAATAAGCTGAATGGATCTAACTTTAATAGATGGAATGAGAACATTAATATTGCTCTCATAGGAGAAAGTGCCTTGTTTGTTTTAACTGAGCCGTCACCTGAAGTGCCTGGGGACAATGCTTCCAAAGCTGTGAAAGAAAAGTATGAGCGTTGGCAGAAAGCAAATGACAAAGCTCTATACTTTATGCTTTTGAGCATGGTTGACACCCTCAAAACTCGGTTTTCTAAAACCGAGAAGGCTGCTGAAGTTATGACGAAGTTAAATGAGCTATTCGGTAAGGCATCACTTCAGTCACGCTTTGACGCGACTAAGAAGTACATTAATGCACGGATGGAACCTCATCAAAACGTGCGTGACCATGTTCTCCTCATGTTCAGTTATTTCCAAGAAGCCCAGGATCATGGTGCTGAAATGGACAGTGCTACTCAAGTTAGTCTTATCTTGAATAGCCTGACTCCAGCATTTCTACCATATACATCAAATTATGTCATGAATAAGAAGGAAATTGACTTTCATGAATTAGTCAATGACCTTCAAACTTATGAAAATTTAATTGGAGGACCCAAGAAGAAAGGGAGTAAACCTCACAATCCTGGGAATGGTAATGGGACGATGAAACCTGAAGCAAATGTTGCCTCTGCTTCAAAGCCCAAATCGAAGAGGAAGTGGAACAACACCAAGAAGCGAACAAAAGCCATGAAGAATAAAAAGGATGTTCCTTGTGGTGATGCTACACTTAAAGGAAAGTGTTTCTACTGCAATGAGAAAGGTCATTGGAAACCCCAGTGTCCTAAACTTCTTGCAAAGAAACAAGGTATTTCAAATTATAAACTTTAAGAGTTTAGTGAATTATTATCCAATTGGATTTATGATTCTGGACTAACTTTGTTTATTTGTTTTCTTCTTCTTATAGGCCAAGCTACTTGAACTCAAATGAGTTGGATCAGCAAGCTGGACCAAGGGTAAAATCGTCCAGATGAAGATGAAGCTCTTCAATTTATTTTTGAATTAATTGTTTTAGTTTTAAGACAATTTGGATTTCAAATTTTAGTTAGGGATATTTTTCCCTGTTTTTCTCATATTGTTGCAATACATTTTTTATTATTAATAAAGTATTTTTGTTTTTCGAAATCAATATTGCAAATTATGAGATTGAGCTTCATTTATTTTATCTTCATCAATTATTACCACATTATATTTATATGTTTGTACGTGTAAGTATTTTTATTATTGATGCAAATTCTATAATATTTACAGCTCTTCATAGAGTTATATTAAATAAACACTAGAAATTATTTCTATGTTTATCAATAATTGTTCATTCTCATACAATTATTAAGAATTTGTTTAATAAAAGGATCTTATGATCTGATAGGGGTGGAGAAAAGTTAAGAAAACTATGCAGTTCAACGATCTTTTATATCTAATGAACTCTGGATAGTATTCAACTCCACATAAACTCTATCACACTAAGAGAATCATGATCTTTACAACCTTTAGTGGTGGATCATAATCTCTATATACTTAGGGGTGGAGGTTATCCATAGTACCCTATATGTATATTCTTAGGGGTGGAGTCCATTCCACAATTCCCTATGAAACACATATCTTGTTTAAACATGGAAGTAATATAATGAGTCAGCTATTGTCAATATAAATTCTTGATCTTGATTGTATGTTCCATTTCGATTTTACTGTTGTAAGTAAAAGTTTGATACCTTTGAAAGTTCTTTGTTAAAGTTTCACACTACCTTAATTGAGTGGGAGAATTTTAAAGTTCTATACCCATCTTCATTAGGTTGATAATTGTGATAGATACTTAAGAACACTACTGAAAAGCAAATCTAACCATTCACATGGATAGGTATAGCTTATCAGAATTATGAGAATAAGATAAAGAACTCTAGTTCAGTCCATTCGAATGACTTGAACCAAGAATTCTTAATGCTCATAAAATTTGATGGTATCTTAATTTTGATTGCTTTAATCTCTGGCATGTATTTTTCACTTCAAATACTAGTCTGCTATGTTGATGACTTAGTCTTAACTAAAAGTTTCAGACTAATACAAAAGTCACAACTAGGTAACTCTCTAAACAATCAAAGGTTAAAAGTATTATTTAACCAGACATCTGCTATTGAGTGGGAGCTATCTGAGATGTAATCAAATAGGGAACATTAGAGGATATTCAAGAAAGATTTATGAAAGTGATCTATATGTTAGATATTAAGGAACTATGTATCAGTTATCCTTGTATCTCACCATCTAATTTCGATTTCTATAAGATGGTACTTACTTTGGGGGTGGAGGAATTATTGAATAATAATTCAAGCTCTACCAGAGAAGAATTGTAACTTGGTCTATTCGAAAATACCAGAAAGTTATATCACTGAAGAAAAGTCTACACTGTATTATCTCAATTACATATTTTAAAATATGAGAGATATGTCTTCTGTTTATTCAGATGTACTTTTAAAACAGTAAAGATTTCAGTATCCCTTGATGAGTAAAGCATATAGTAAAGGATGTTTCATAAGAGTTTTTATGAACTAGTTTCCAGAAGTTTGGGTGGATTCAAATATACTACACTTGATCTGAAGATCAAGACATCAGATTGACCTATTTGCACAGTTTGTTTTATATTAGTGCAAGTGGGAGTTTGTTGGGTTTTATGCCCTAAATAAAACTCTTTACAATCTGATTAGTTATCAATATAAGAAATTTGAAGTGATTGATGTTTGCATGAATTTTACATGCTAATGATTTAATATGTTTAATATGTTTATTACATTCATACACACAAAATCAGTTAAATCCAGATCATATGTTTATTCACAATTATAGTATCATCAACACAGTGGAATGTGATTGTGATCATATGAATCAAAAGTTTTGGTCCCTGTTTCATCAGTGTTATTGGATTTACACTAATGTGATAATCAGCGATGATGTGTACTTACACTTGGAGTAACTGTTATGTTCTTTCCAGGACATTAGTAAAGTATACTAGTTTCGAATGTATGGAGTATACATTGGACTGGACCGATATTGCAACTAAGTTAAGATATTACAAACTTACCGTTATACATATCTTTCCAAGTCAATATCAGTAGTTGATCTTAAGATTAAAAGAATCTAAATCCTGATATGCTTGGGCTCAACTCAGGAGTGCTATTCATGTTCTTTGATTTATTAGTTAAGCCTACTTTCGGGTCAGGGTGATACGTATATTTTGGGAACATGATAGTATGATTGAGTGGGAGTGCTGAACATAAATATGGAATCTATAGCTTCTACTGGTGTATAGAAGTCAAGTGACGATTCCCTTCGAGCTTAGCAAATAGAAGTAAATGGATGAGCTCTTGTTTAACTGACTAATTATTAGATCACTAAACACCATTTACAGGTAGCTAAGTGTTTTAAGGGGCAAAATACATTGAGGGGTGAGAACGGTAAAGAAATCCCATCTCGATGTAGATCATCTATATAGAGGATCTTTAAATCACAATAAGATTATAACAATGGTTAAATGAGATAGTATATTGATATCGTGGAACATACAATATGCTCTATATAAGTCTGAGAGTGCAATTCTAAGTTCTAAGAGTGGATTCAACGAAGAATTAATAAGTAGGAATTTACTTGGTAAATTTGGTTCACTTATTGGAAGCTCAGCATATAGATCCATGGTCCCCATTCTAGTTGAGAACATTCTGCTTGTAAGACTCATTAATTGATTCGCGATTGATCAATTATAATTCTAAAGTTAGACTATGTCTAATTTTATGAATTTTCACTAAGCAGGGGTAAAATTGTAAAGAAAAGAGTTTGTAGGTTTATTTATTTATTAATGGACTTTATATGTCTAATTAATAATTAAATTAAATGACAATATTATTTAATAATCTATTTTAGTTATTAAATAATTAGTTTTGGCATTTAAAAGGTTAGAATTGGAAAATTGGCGTTTTTGAGAAAATAGAGATAAAATTTGATAAAATTGCAAAATCAAGTGAGGCCCAATAAACACCATGGCCGGCCACTTAGATTATGTTTTTCAAATTAATATTTTCATTATTTTAATGCCAAATAAATCCTAACCTAATCCTAGTAGTTGCCTATAAATAGAAAGTGATGGCTCAGTCAAATCACAAGTTTTCACAAGCCTTTCTGACAAAAATTTCTCTCTTTAGAAAAACTGAGCCTTCCCACTTTCTATACCTGGTCGAAATCCGTATTCTCTTTTCCCCTTCACCTTTTTCGACCCTAGTGAAAGAGTAAGTGCCCACACACAGCAAGCAGTAACTCAATCATAGATTGGAAGACTGTGAAGGATCAAAACTTGAAGAAGAAGGACATTCGGGCTCAGATCTTGATTATACTCTGCTACAGAAAGGATACAAGGGTTAGAGATCTGAGTGGAAGGAGACATTAATTCCGCTGCATCAATGTAAGGTTTTCTTAACTTTATATGTGTTTAATTTATCGTTTTAGAAAGTTCATATTTAGGGTGTTTAAACAACATACTTGTGAGTAGATCTAAGATCCTGGTAAAATAAATTCCAACAATGACCTCACCATTCAAAAAAACTAATGTAACGCCCTTACCCTCAGGAACGCCACGTGTGTGCTTTTATAAACTTATTATTATTACTCTATAAATTTTAGAAAAGTGTGGTTTAATTTAAATCTTTAATTAAATTCAACATAAAGACTTTCATTTTAAATAATGTCGTAATATGGGGATCCCCTGTTTATAAAATAAAAATATTCTTTTACAATAAATTACATTTCCAAACATAGAAAGGAATTTCGATCCTGCTTCCCAGAAGCCAAGACCCAGGCTGATATGTACATTGCTGGAGACCTCTGATTCATGGCCAAACACAGCTTCCAACTTCCATACCTGCACCACGAAGCACCCGTGAGTCACAATGACTCAGCAAGAAAAGCTACTAATTAGACTTTATGGAAAGTGCAGGCAGATTTCATAATAATATAATATACATACCGGTAGGTCTTACATATGTCAATCTACATATACAAAAATAACATAATGCTTATATAAGCAAATTTAATACATAATAAAGAATCTTTATAGCTATTCATAATCAACCATCTCAGTGGCTTATTAAATACCTTAATCACACATCATTATAAACACTCACTTTCAGTACTTCATAAATCACTCTAATTCATATATTACAGTAACCCCATAATCTCAATGCTTAATAAAGTACTCAAACACATAATCTTATTTGTAAAGCCCGCTTAGTTAATTTGGAAATTATCAGTTAATTGTGATTAATTATGAAATTATTTATAGCTATTTAAATAATTTATTACTGTTATTTATGGAATTCAGAAATGCATGATTATGTTATCAGTAGTTTTTCATATTTTGCATTTCCGGTGCCCGGTATTTTGGAACTCGGCGTTTGGCTCAGTAGAAATCACAACTTAGTATGTTAGTAGTTTGGGGACGGGTTTTAGACATTGGGAATGTCGGGAATGGCCGGGAATTTAGAATTTCCCAAAAATACCCCTTTAGTGATTTTTATGTGGTTTTAGAATGGAGGGACAAAATGGTCTTTTTGCCCCAATGATGTTTTGTCTTTTAGTGGCTTGTTTATTTGAAATTAATTAATTATTTAATTGTATACTTGGCTGAAATGAATATTGCATGTAGTTATTCTATTTTCTCTTTTTAGCAAAAAAATCACTAAGTAAAGAAAGAAAGAAAATTTCAAAGAACACTCTCTTTTTCTCTCTATTTTCGGCTGGGTTTTGGGATTCAAAGGCTGGGTTTTTCAAGCTTGATTCAACCTATAATTGTGAACTCTTGTTTGTGGTATGTGATCCCTAGCTTTCTCTCTTTAATTTATTGGAAAAAAAAATGATGAAATTGGTGATGCATGCATGATTTTTGGTTGCTGTTACTGCTGTGATTTTGTTGTTAAATTATGTGGTTTAAAGCATGTTAATTGAGGTTAAATGAGCTGTTTTGAAAGCATGTTAGATAGGTTGTGCAAAGCTTTAAGTTTCTATGTAAAAATATGTGATTTTTGAGAGAAAAGGTTATATTTTGTTGCTGTGATGTTGAGGATGTTTGCTTGAGTTTCCAGAGGTCATTCTAAGCTTGATTATGTAGAATTAAGTTGGTTTGATTGCTTGTTAGGTGGATTTGCTCAAGTTTGAGTTTAGAACTCAAAGCTTGAGCTCCAATGGTGATTTTTGTTTATGTGTTTTCTGGGTGGTTTTGAGGCCTTAGAAATGTTCTAGGGAAGGTATAGAAGCAGTGCGGAAAGTTTGAGGTGATTTGGGGTTGAATTGGTCGAGTTATGAAAATTTGGGTTTCTTTGCTGCGAGAACCGGAATTCGGTTGTGCATCCGGAATTCCGGATGAGGGTTCTGAATTTTCCGAGCCGGAATTCGGTTGGGCAACCGGTCTACTGGGTTGGGGAAAATTCGGGGACCACTAGTTTTCCTCGTTTTTATGTTTTAGGGGGTATTGCCATGCTTTTTATCGATAGGGAAACTTTTAGTTCCTAGTTTAAGTCCCGGGAAGTGATTTAGCGTGTCACTTATGGCGTTGTGATTTTTATGGTTTAGGAGCCGATGTCCGCCGCTCAGCTTCAGTTCCAGTCAGGTTGACCGGCACACCTGAATTCGGAATGCAGGTAAGATTAGTATAACAGTATGCATATGTAGATTACATGTTTATCGTGCATGTAGGAAGCCTATTAGATTACATTAGTTGTATGTTGGCTTCGAACCATCCAACCCTGTCACGTCGGTACGAGTACAGGAGTATGACCGACGGCGGAGTATGGCCGGTTTGACCGATCAGTGACACTTGGTTGGTGGTTCCGTGCTATTGACGTATCCCATCGGTACAGGCTGGAGTATGACCAGCGGCGGAGTATGGCCGGTTCGGCCGATCGGGAGGATATAGTAACACGTCGGTACGAGTGGAGTATGACCGGCGGCGGAGTATGACCGGTTCGACCAATCAGGTTGTTACGTGTCAATAGTACCGTCCCTATGAACGTTCAGAACTCAGTACCATGTTGGACATGGCAGTAGTGGCTCAGTACCATGTTGGACATGGCAGTAGCGGGACTCAGTATCGTGTTGGACACGGCAGTTAGAATTATGTATGATATTATTATGCTTTTCTTACTGAGTCTGTCGACTCACAGTTTACGTTTATGTGTAGGTAAAGGCAAGGCTATAGCTGGTGGACCGTGAGCGAGCTTATGAGATTGTACATGTCGGGGCGGTTAGGCCTGGAGCGTACGATCATCGGGACAGCGAGGCTGATTTTGTAATTGGTCGTTAGACGACTTTTATTTTGTATATCAGTTAAACAGTTAAATCTTTTTGTAAATGATTTTATTATCGGGATCCCGAGTCTTTTGTAATATTATTTTATAAGTTTAATTAAAAAGCAAAATTTTAATTAATCACGTTTTTCCATAAACCTCGTTGATTAGCAACGAGCTGCACATCATGTTTAAAAAGCACGTAATACGCCTATGTTAGTTAGGGTGTTACAATTTGGTATCAGAGCCGCCAGGTTGTCTTCCGAAGATCGTCACGACATGTACAATCATCATCAGCAGTTAGCTCGTTTCACGGTTCAGTAAGCCTTTATTGCTTTAGTAGTTTATTTTATTCAGTTATGGAAAAGAAAAGCTTGGTAGGAAGCATGTTAGTAGCCTGATAGTAGAATAGGCGCATGTTTCGTTTTTAATTTCCAAATTAAGCGGCATTAGTAAGCTCTCGATGATCGTGACCTGAAGTGCCAACTCGGGATTTCGAGGCGGTTCAGACTAGATGGACGCCAGATGAAATATTAGGAGTCAGGGCATCTCAGTCGGGTCAGATCAAGGTCGAGGAGCTCAGTTCCCCTCAAGTGTTTTGGGCCGAGGTAGAGGTCCCAGGGGCAGGGTTCGCGGTTGGAGTGATGTTAACTCGCCGCAGGCTGCCCAAGTCAATCAGGAAGCCCAGGATTGGGAAGTTACGGTTTGCGGAAATGCAAGCCCGGATAGAAGAACAAGACCTCGAGATTCAGAGGTTGAGACAGCAGGGTGCTCCTACAGTTCCTGTGCCTGTAGTTCCAGTGGCACCTGCCCCTGCTGCCCAGGCCGAGATAGTGGTGGCGGCCCATAGATTGGAACCTTTGTACGAATGGTTCCGGAAGCAAGCACCTCCAGTTTTCCTGGGAGGTCTGGACGTGATGAAAGCCGAGCAGTGGCTGACGGTGATCACCAAGATTCTGAACTTTATGGGTGTCACCGGGAACGACAGAGTGGTGAGTGCCACTTTTCAGTTTTAAGAAGACGCTCTGGTCTAGTGGGACATGGTGTCTCAGATCCATGACGTTATCACTATGACCTGGGAAAGGTTTTAGGAACTCTTCAGCGTTAAATGTTATAACGAGGCGGTCAGAAGCGCCAAGAGGAAAGAGTTTGCCCACCTGACCCAGCGAGAGAATATGAGCATGATGGAATATATTACTCAGTTCAGCCGGTTGGCGAGGTTAGCCTCGGGATTTGCGCCAACCGATTTCAGTAAGAAAGAAAATATCTCGATGGACTTAGTGTGAAGATCAAGTATGACCTTATGAACACTACCGACGATAAGACCATCTAAGCTGAGATGGCGAAGAAAGCATGGTGAGCTGAGGGCGCAGCTAGATGTATGTGGAATCAGTTAGGACTCCGGAATGTGGCGGGGCTCCTACCCCTCCTGCGTCAGGTTTCAGCAGGGGAGGTAGTGGTTCGGCCATGGACTGGAAGAGGAATCATCCACTGCATCCGGTGGCTCGAGGCAGAACAAGAGGTTCCGAGGGAACTAGAATCAAGACGATCGTTAGGGTAGTGTTGGGACCCATTGTTCCTACTGGAGTGTCTCATTAGGGAGAGGCATCCTCCGGGTGAGTGCTTGGGTCAAGGCTGTTTTTGTGTGGCTGCTAGAATCTCTAGTAAATTGGATAGACCGTGTGACAGATAGGACTCAGGGTTTGGAACCCTATTACCTGGCAGAGAATTGGTTATCTCCAATAGGTGGATTAGGCCTATGCCGATCAGGATAGATGGTAGAGAGTTACGCGCTGATCTGATAGAGATGAGTTTAGTCGAATTCGATATTATTTTAGGAATGGATTTCCTATCTAATTATTCGGCGAGCATTGACTGTAAAAGGAAGATGGTGGTCTTCCAACCGGAAAGTGAAGAACCGTTTGTATTTGTTGGTTCAGTTCAGGGATCTCGGATCCCGGTAATCTCGGCTATGTCAACGAGAGAATTGTTGCACGGCGGTTGCTTAGGGTTTCTGGCCGTGGTGGTGGACACCACTCGGCCAGATACCATTCGGCCAGAGGACATCAGAGTGGTTCGGGAATTTTTGGACGTTTTTCCCGAAGAACTTCCAGGGTTACCACCTCAGCGGGAGATTGATTTCGTGATTGACTTGGCACCAGGGGTGGATCCGGTTTCCAAAGCCCTGTATAGGATGGCTCCAGCTGAACTTAAGGAATTAAAGATTCAGCTCCAAGGGTTGCTTGACATAGGGTTCATTCGGCCCAGTGTGTCACCCTGGGGAGCCCCGGTTTTGTTCGTCAAGAAGAAGGATGGATCTATGAGGATGTGCATCGACTACAGGGAGTTGAACAAGCTGACAGTGAAGAATAAATATCCATTACCTAGGATCGATGACTTGTTCGATCAGCTTCAGGGGAAGACGGTATTTTCTAAGATTGATCTCCGTTCGGGTTATCATCAATTGAGAATCCGAGAGGAGGACATTCCAAAGACGGCTTTCCGCACTAGGTATGGACATTATGAGTCTCTGGTTATGTCGTTCGGACTAACCAATGCTCCTGCAGCACTCATGGACCTGATGAATAGAGTATTCAAGGATTTCCTCGATATCTGTGTGATTGTGTTTATCGACGACATCCTCGTGTACTCTCAATCAGAAGAGGAGCATGAGTTACATCTTCAGATGGTACTGCAACGGCTTCGAGAACATAGACTTTATGCCAAGTTCAAGAAATGTGAGTTCTGGCTAGCTCAAGTGTCCTTCCTAGGGCACATTGTGAGCAAGGATGGGATCAAGGTGGATCCCGGGAAGATTGAATCCGTCAGGGATTGGCCGAGACCGAAGACAGTGACAGAGATCAGAAGCTTCTTGGGTTTAGCTGGGTACTACCGTAGGTTCGTGGAGGGGTTCTCCAAAATTTCAATGCCCCTAACCGAGCTTACAAAGAAGAATCAGCGATTTATCTGGTCAGATAAATGTGAAGCTAGCTTTCAGGAGCTGAAGCAGAGATTGATTACTGCTCCGGTACTAGCTTTGCCTTCAGACAAGGAGAAGTTCGTAGTCTACTGTGACGCATCCAAACAGGGTTTGGGGTGTGTATTGATGCAAGCCGACCGGGTTATCGCTTATGCCTCCCGTCAGTTAAAGGATTATGAACAGTGATACCCGACTCATGATTTAGAATTGGCCGCAGTGGTTTTTGCACTGAAGATTTGGCGGCATTACCTTTACGGGGAGAAGTGTGAGATCTATACCGACCATAAAAGTCTCAAGTATTTCTTTACTCAGAAAGATTTGAACATGAGACAAAGGCGTTGGTTGGAATTAGTGAAGGATTACGATTGTGAGATCCTCTATCATCCCGGAAAAGCCAATGTAGTGGCCGATGCCCTGAGCAGAAAGGGTCCCGGGCAAGTAGCTAGTATGATTCAGATCTCACCTCAGCTAGCAGAGGATATGGTTAGATCCAGCATTGAGTTTGTGGTAGGTCAGCTTCACAACTTAACGCTGCAATCTGATCTATTGGAAAGAATAAAGGTTGCTCAGATGACAGATCCGGAGTTAGTGAAAATTCGAGATGAGGTGTTGCCTGGTCAAGCCAAGGACTTTTCAGTGTCAGATAGCGGAATGCTTTTGTATAAAGCCAGGGTTTGTGTTCCGAACAGTGTGGAACTTAGAAACGAGATCTTTGAGGAGGCTCATTCTACCCCGTATTCTCTACATCCCGGCACCACTAAGATGTACCAAGATTTGAAACCGTACTTCTGGTGGAGCGGTATGAAGAAGAATTTGGTAGAATTCGTATCGAGATGCCTCACTTGTCAGCAGATTAAGGCTGAACATCAGAGACCAGCAGGGTTGTTGCAGCCTCTAGCCCTACCAGAATGGAAATGGGAGGATATTACGACGGATTTTGTGGTCGGGTTACCTAGGACCACGGGTTTATTTGATTCCATCTGGGTAGTGGTGGATCGATTTACGAAATCTGCTCATTTTCTGCCGGTTAGAACAACATTTACAGTGGGTCAGTTGGCAGAGTTATATGTCAGAGAGATAGTGAGACTTCACGGGGTACCGAAGTCTATAGTTTCGGACAGGGATCTGAAGTTTACCTCCAAATTTTGGCAAAGTTTGCAACGGGCAATGGGTACAAAGCTAAAATTCAGTACAGCATTCCATCCTCAGACAGATGGTCAGTCCGAAAGGACAATTCAGATATTGGAGGATATGTTGAGAGCCTGTGTTATGGACTTTGAAGGCGCATGGAGTAAGTATCTACCGTTGATAGAATTTTCGTACATCAACAGTTATCAGAGTACGATAGGGATGGCTCCCTATGAACTGTTGTACGGTAGGAAATGTAGATCCCCTATCCACTGGGATGAGGCAGGGGAGAGGAAATACCTAGGTCCAGAGTCAGTTCAGCGGACCAATGAGGCGATAGAGAAGATAAAAGCTAGAATGCTTGCCTCACAGAGCAGACAGAAGAGTTACGCAGATCCGAAACGCAGAAATGTTGAGTTCCAAGTAGGGGAACATGTGTTTTTACGGGGATCTCCGATGAAGGGGATTGAACGTTTCGGGAAAAGAGGCAAGTTATGCCCTAGATTTACAGGACCTTTCGAGATTCTCGAGAAAATAGGTCAAGTGGCATATCGGTTAGCATTGCCTCCAGCCTTATCAGCAGTTCACAACGTATTCCATGTCTCGATGTTGAGAAAATACGTTTCAGACCCCTCTCATATACTCAGTTATGAGAGTTTTCAGCTTCAGCCAGACATGACTTATAAAGAACAGCCAGTGCAGATCCTGGATAGAAAGGATAAAGTCCTTCGGAATAAGACCATAGCATTGGTCAAGGTTCTCTGGAGAAACAGTAAGGTGGAAGAAGCCACCTGGGAGCTAGAGACAGATATGAGAGCTCAATATCCAGAGTTATTCAGGTTAGATTTCGGGGACGAAATCCTTTTAAGGGGGGGATAGTTGTAAAGCCCGCTTAGTTAATTTGGAAATTATCAGTTAATTGTGATTAATTATGAAATTATTTATAGCTATTTAAATAATTTATTACTGTTATTTATGGAATTCAGAAATGCATGATTATGTTATCAGTAGTTTTTCATATTTTGCATTTCCGGTGCCCGGTATTTTGGAACTCGGCGTTTGGCTCAGTAGAAATCACAACTTAGTATGTTAGTAGTTTGGGGACGGGTTTTAGACATTGGGAATGTCGGGAATGGCCGGGAATTTAGAATTTCCCAAAAATACCCCTTTAGTGATTTTTATGTGGTTTTAGAATGGAGGGGCAAAATGGTCTTTTTGCCCCAATGATGTTTTGTCTTTTAGTGGCTTGTTTATTTGAAATTAATTAATTATTTAATTTTATACTTGGCTGAAATGAATATTGCATGTAGTTATTCTATTTTCTCTTTTTAGCAAAAAAATCACTAAGTAAAGAAAGAAAGAAAATTTCAAAGAACACTCTCTTCTTCTCTCTATTTTCGGCTGGGTTTTGGGATTCAAAGGCTGGGTTTTTCAAGCTTGATTCAACCTATAATTGTGAACTCTTGTTTGTGGTATGTGATCCCTAGCTTTCTCTCTTTAATTTATTGGAAAAAAAATGATGAAATTGGTGATGCATGCATGATTTTTGGTTGCTGTTACTGCTGTGATTTTGTTGTTAAATTATGTGGTTTAAAGCATGTTAATTGAGGTTAAATGAGCTGTTTTGAAAGCATGTTAGATAGGTTGTGCAAAGCTTTAAGTTTCTATGTAAAAATATGTGATTTTTGAGAGAAAAGGTTATATTTTGTTGCTGTGATGTTGAGGATGTTTGCTTGAGTTTCCAGAGGTCATTCTAAGCTTGATTATGTAGAATTAAGTTGGTTTGATTGCTTGTAAGGTGGATTTGCTCAAGTTTGAGTTTAGAACTCAAAGCTTGAGCTCCAATGGTGATTTTTGTTTATGTGTTTTCTGGGTGGTTTTGAGGCCTTAGAAATGTTCTAGGGAAGGTATAGAACAGGTCTGGAAAGTTTGAGGTGATTTGGGGTTGAATTGGTCGAGTTATGAAAATTTGGGTTTGCTGCTTGCGAGGAACCGGAATTCCGGTTGTGCATCCGGAATTCCGGATGAGGGTTCTGAATTTTCCAGAACCGGAATTCCGGTTGGGCAACCGGTCTACCGGTTGGGGAAAATTCAGGGACCCTAGTTTTCCTCGTTTTTATGTTTTTGGGGGTATTGCCATGCTTTTTATCGATAGGGAAACTTTTAGTTCCTAGTTTAAGTCCCCGGGAAGTGATTTAGCGTGTCACTTATGGCGTTGTGATTTTTATGGTTTAGGAGCCAGTAATCCGCCGCTCAGCTTCAGTTCCAGTCAGGTTGACCGGCACACCTGAATTCGGAATCCAGGTAAGATTAGTATAACAGTATGCATATGTAGATTACATGTTTAGCGTGCATGTAAGAAGCCTATTAGATTACATTAGTTGTATGTTGGCTTCGAACCATCCAACCCTGTCACGTCGGTACAGGCTGGAGTATGACCAATGGCGGAGTATGGCCGGTTTGACCGATCAGTGACACTTGGTTGGTGGTTCCGTGCTATTGACGTATCCCGTCGGTACAGGCTGGAGTATGACCAGCAGCCGGAGTATGACCGGTTCGACCGATCAGGAGGATATAGTAACACGTCGGTGCAGGCTGGAGTATGACCAGCAGCCGGAGTATGACCGGTTCGACCGATAAGGTTGTTACGTGTCAATAGTACCCTCCCTATGAACGTTCAGAACTCAGTACCATGTTGGACATGGCAGTAGTGGCTCAGTACCATGTTGGACATGGCAGTAGCGGGACTCAGTATCGTGTTGGACACGGCAGTTAGAATTATGTATGATATTATTATGCTTTTCTTACTGAGTCTGTCGACTCACAGTTTACGTTTATGTGTAGGTAAAGGCAAGGCTATAGCTGGTGGACCGTGAGCGAGCTTATGAGATTGTACATGTCGGGGCGGTTAGGCCTGGAGCGTACGATCATCGGGACAGCGAGGCTGATTTTGTAATTGGTCGTTAGACGACTTTTATTTTGTATATCAGTTAAACAGTTAAATCTTTTTGTAAATGATTTTATTATCGGGATCCCGAGTCTTTTGTAATATTATTTTATAAGTTTAATTAAAAAGCAAAATTTTAATTAATCACGTTTTTCCATAAACCTCGTTGATTAGCAACGAGCTGCACAACATGTTTAAAAAGCACGCAATACGCCTATGTTAGTTAGGGTGTTACATTATTGCTTCATAAAGCACTCAATTCTTACATTCCAACAACATGTATTTTTTTTACCCCCGACAGTTACAGAGACTAATTTCATAAATAATATAACGTTCATTCAATCATACAATAACACAATAATTTAGTTACAACTCATCACATAATAACACGCTTGATCATTCCACAACTTCATAATCACATAATTTAGGTACTTCATAAAGTACCCCTACCACTCGTTAACCACAAGCTGTATATGTCACTATCGTTGTCCGATACAACAAACGATAAGTAAGAAACCTATCCGCGGTTTCAGGAGTAATTACTCATAACGGTAATAACCGTTTCTTTTACTCGATCATAATCGAGCCACAACGATAATAATCGTTTCATAATACTTCCCTCGATCATAATCGAGTCAAACGATAATAATCGTTTCATAATACTTCCCTCGATCATAATCGAGTCAAACGATAATAATCGTTTCATAATACTTCCCTCGATCATAATCGAGTCAAACGATAATAATCGTTTCATAATATTTTCCCCTCGATCATAATCGAGTCAAATCCATTACATATCGTTAACCTTGATTAGGATTAAGCCACAACAACGTATAACAAGATTTCAATCTTAATCGAAACTGTCACAATCATAACATTAACCTTATACAGTATTTAATACTTTTCTTACCTCAGTCCAGAAGTTTAGTGTGCATCCCTTCTAAATGGAATCAAAGCTTGGCAATCCTGGGTCCTATGTCATGACAACAAAAACTAATAAATACCCTAAACCAAAACTCTGAAAACTAACCCTAGTTTTCATAACCGGACCAAACTTAACTTCCATTAGCTCCAAATTAAGCCAAACAATACTCAAATAGCCTAAAATCGATACTGGGTACAACCCTGAGCCAAAAATCAATTCCGAGGAAAACACAGAAAAATCTCCCCTGCTTGCAACCGGTCGACCGGTTCTGGTACACCAGAACCAACCGGTCGACCGGTTCTGGCAAACCAGGAAATTTTCGAGTTCTTCCCCAAATTCGAACCAAACTCTCTTCAAACCTGTCCAACAACTCCAGTATAAGTACACAACATATATACAACATTCACAAAGCATCAGATCACCTCAATTCATCAATTTGTCCAAGTCACCATGTTAGAACCTAGAAATTGAATTCTAACACTCAATTCTCCAATTTCAGCACCACAACCATTAAAATCACTTAAACTAAACTCTAACAAATCATAATTCAAACCTGAAAAAATTATCTAACCTTAGTTGACATCACAGCCCCAAAATCCCTAGAGTACCCAATCCAAACTCAAACCCAAACCTTAGAAAATAAACAAGGAAAAGGAAGAAAACTTACCTCAAGTGTAGACAACTCTAATCCTTGATCAAACCTTGCTAGAACACAGCTGAAGTAGCAAAGAAATCCCTAGTTCTTGCTGGATTTTCTATGGCCACGAGAGGGAGAGAGAGAAGACACTATGAAACATAGTCTAGGTTATCATCTTTTATATTTTATTTTTATTTTATTTATATTTTTTTTGTAGAAAAGAAATATGTTTAAGGTAATATATATCTTACCCTAAACAATAATCAGCCAAGAGAAATACTAAAATACAAAAACATCCAAATTACAAAATGACTAATCTACCCCTCACTAAAAGCTTAAGTTATAACTTAACTTAAGGGTATTTTGGTCATTTCAACTCAACATTCGTACTTCCCGACATTTTAACCTAGTCTGATATAATTCCAATTCAATTCATCTTTTATTGTCGTAACATTTCTGACCTTCCTACCAAGTTCCACAGTTTCCCGGCCCAAAATATTTTATTCAAATTATGGTATCTACGATACCCACATATTCCAATACAATCTCCGTAATTAATAAATTACGCTTTATTATTCATTAATTCATATTTCCCCTAATAAACTCATGATTAATTTAAGTAGGATTATAATCCTACTCTAATACCCACATGATCACATATTTAATAAAATATGGCCAATTAAATATCAATACAATTCTCGGGATATTACAATTATCCCCTCCTTATAGAAATTTTGTCCTCAAAATTTACTCAAACAATCCGGGATATGGCTCCTGCCATTACGACTTCAACTCCCACATCACCTTTCACTATTATTGTTCTTTCACAACACTATAACTAGTGATATAATCTTAATTCCGTAACACTCTCTCTTTTCTATCAAATTCTGTACTGATTGTTCTTCATATGACAAGTCTGTTTGAAATTCAATATTCTCGCAACTCTGTGTATAGATCGCTTCTACCTTATACTTCTGAAACATCGAAGTATATATTATAAACATCAGATAAAACAAGGGGTATGGCTAGCTAATAAGCTACCCGACTTACCCGTTCTGAAAACTCACACAGACTGATCAACTTGGGACTTACTTCCCTTTTGTTCCAACTTCCAAATTTTTCTTTTCGTTGGAACCACCTTAAGATAGATAGGATTCCCAACTTTAAATTTAATATCTCTATTCATCTATTGCATAAGCAATACACAAATTTGAATCTTTAAACTACATCAATATCACTTTAACAGTACTCTAATAACTGTCATTACATAAAAACTCATTTAGAATCTTCCACTCAGTATCCTTATTTGACTGATACAACAATCTGGTTTATATCATAAAATTTCCTTTAAACAAAATCAAAAGTCCTTTGTCAAGCCGGTATCAAACCTCCTCTCGTGCTTCTAAAGTTCGGAGTTACTCCACTGAGCCATTTTATTTCTTTCCAACAAATTGAACTACAATGTAATATTAACAAGTTCTCCAATCGCGATCTCAATTCCTATTCTATTTACATCCCCAACAACTGATGGTAAGATCTTTTTCCTTTACAAACTTCTCCTGGTCCTCTTTGATTTACAACACCTATTACCAATTTACTTCCCAAAACGGTAAAGAAACATATCGTTATAATCTTCAACTAACCCTAACCATTATTGCAGCTTCTTACTTAAATCCTTTCAAGTGAAGATATGTTTTGAAGCCCTTGTAGTTCATATAAACTTCACACTTTTCATCATATAGGTACTGACGCCAAACTCTCAGTGCATAAATAACCGCGCCAACTTAGTATCATGATTAGAACACCACTATTCACACTCCTTCCATTGTCCAAGTGCACAGGCAATAACCCTCTTAAACTGTATCAAAATATAATCTACTCCATGTTTAGAGGTGTCGCAATAATTCATAATTTTCTTCTCAAGGACTGGTAACGTTAGCACTGGTGCAATAGGTAACTTTTATTTCAATTCTTTTCACTTAATTCCATTAAGGACATAGACCCCTCAAAAACTATTCCACAACATCCTGTTAATTCCAAAAAAAAATTTCTAACCTTCATTGTAAATTTAGAATCAGCAAAATTTGCATTTCTCATATTTAGCACAAAACTTATGCTTCTAGAGACGTAACATCATCATCCAAAGGAATCACAATACCCTTACCGAAAACAATTATGAAGTTATCAGTACGAAAACTGTTTTAAGAATATCCTCCTTTCGAGTCTTCAACTGGTAATAACCAGATCGAAGACCAAACCTAGAGAAGTTGATCCTCCCCTAAAATTATTCAACGTAACATCTGTCCTTATCAAAGGATACTTATTCTTCACAAATAAAACTGGTATACCCCAGAATGAAATACTTAAATTGGTAGTTTCAAGCCCAACCTTTCTTACAATTGAATCTTCACTCCTTTCAATTCTATAATTACCATCCAATTCAGAATTTTGGATACAGGTTTTACTCCCATTACCATTTCAATTCAGAATCAATTTCTCACTTAACCAATAACCCTAGTGGCTCCTCTAAAAGCATCTAGAACCTTGAGCCACAAGATTGTGTCCCAATCTCACTAATGTTCCCTTTATAATATTGGCCACACTAACTGAAAAAGTTGATACATCCCTCCCATTATAACCCCTTCAACCTTAAACACCGGGATTAATGGATTTTGGAACCTTTGAACCTTACCCAAGAACACAAGTGGGTCCTCATTTTCATTTTTTTTTTTAATTCAGCAGAACTGAAACAACGAACTATTTCCTTGCCCTCACAATCTGGGAAGGGTTTAGACCACATACTGGAAAATAACAAGTTCTCCAGTAAACGAAAAGGTACCAGAACTACTCAGTAACACACCATTAATTTTACACAAACTCTTAATCATTCTTCCATTCCCACTACTATAACCATGGGCAGTTTCTTTTCAAATGGCCTACTACCCCACACTGAATGCAGGCTCTCATGTAGCGTTCATTTTATTAGTGTCCCTTACATCTCGACCCCCTGATTGGGTTTACAAATCTTTTGTTCCCACCATGTCAGAAACTTTGGTTACTTTAAATCCTCCCACTAGGACCCATAACTGGTGGGTTGGTAACTCTTTTTTTTTTAGAATCGTTAGGGTTAACACTTTTTACCTGTTCCAACACGAAATATTTACCTTCATGAATCTCCTTTCGTATTATGTCTTTCGTGATTTAGTTCTTGCACCCCCAACAGTAAGGGTTAGCTCAACCATCTGAGCACAAAACCAGACAACTTCTAGTTGCTTAGCCATTAAATCTACATTTTGAATGAGATACTCTTCCCACATTTAATTAGATTTAACCCTTCTAGCAGCCTTAGCAACTACTCCATCAAAACAAAACTTTACCAATCAGTCCAGCTTAGTGTCATCCTCCATCACTATGCTGCCCGAGATTAACCATACAGGTTCTATTACCTTGACACTCAAGTAATCTCTAACTTCATAACATACATTTACTCTCAGTCTTATGGTAGTGGAAGATTCATAACCACACCACCTACCCTGAGCATAGCAGGCTCGCAATCATTCTTGCTAGATTGCCTCAAGTACACCTCCTAATACACTCGCGACCATTCCTTGCTCATAGTTAGAATCTTTCTAACTAAAACTAATGCTAATAAGCATTACCGCACATGCATAAATATACTCAACAATTTTATATTAAAACTTATCACGCTTCTATAACAACTTACACATTTCAAATAAGCATACAATTCAAATAATCAGTAAATAATTCACTAATCAACTATCACTTACTAAACCATGAGTCGAACGAGTCTTCACAGCCAATGTACATATCAAACCAGTCTTCAGGATCTTTAAACCTTGGTCGCTCTGATACCATGTTGTAACGCCCTGACCCTCAGGAACGCCACGTGTGTGCTTTTAAAAACTTATTATTATTACTCTATAAATTTTAGAAAAGTGTGGTTTAATTTAAATCTTTAATTAAATTCAACATAAAGACTTTCATTTTAAATAATGTCGTAATATGGGGATCCCCTGTTTATAAAATAAAAATATTCTTTTACAATAAATTACATTTCCAAACATAGAAAGGAATTTCGATCCTGCTTCCCAGAAGCCAAGACACCAGGCTGATATGTACATTGCTGGAGACCTCTGATTCATGGCCAAACACAGCTTCCAACTTCCATACCTGCACCACGAAGCACCCGTGAGTCACAATGACTCAGCAAGAAAAGCTACTAATTAGACTTTATGGAAAGTGCAGGCAGATTTCATAATAATATAATATACATACCGGTAGGTCTTACATATGTCAATCTACATATACAAAAATAACATAATGCTTATATAAGCAAATTTAATACATAATAAAGAATCTTTATAGCTATTCATAATCAACCATCTCAGTGGTTTATTAAATACCTTAATCACACATCATTATAAACACTCACTTTCAGTACTTCATAAATCACTCTAATTCATATATTACAGTAACCCCATAATCTCAATGCTTAATAAAGTACTCAAACACATAATCTTATTGCTTCATAAAGCACTCAATTCTTACATTCCAACAACATGTATTTTTTTTACCCCCGACAGTTACAGAGACTAATTTCATAAATAATATAACGTTCATTCAATCATACAATAACACAATAATTTAGTTACAACTCATCACATAATAACACGCTTGATCATTCCACAACTTCAAAATCACATAATTTAGGTACTTCATAAAGTACCCCTACCACTCGTTAACCACAAGCTGTATATGTCACTATCGTTGTCCGATACAACAAACGATAAGTAAGAAACCTATCCGCGGTTTCAGGAGTAATTACTCATAACGGTAATAACCGTTTCTTTTACTCGATCATAATCGAGCCACAACGATAATAATCGTTTCATAATACTTCCCTCGATCATAATCGAGTCAAACGATAATAATCGTTTCATAATACTTCCCTCGATCATAATCGAGTCAAACGATAATAATCGTTTCATAATATTTTCCCCTCGATCATAATCGAGTCAAACGATAATAATCGTTTCATAATACTTCCCTCGATCATAATCGAGTCAAATCCATTACATATCGTTAACCTTGATTAGGATTAAGCCACAACAACGTATAACAAGATTTCAATCTTAATCGAAACTGTCACAATCATAACATTAACCTTATACAGTATTTAATACTTTTCTTACCTCAGTCCAGAAGTTTAGTGTGCATCCCTTCTAAATGGAATCAAAGCTTGGCAATCCTGGGTCCTATGTCATGACAACAAAAACTAATAAATACCCTAAACCAAAACTCTGAAAACTAACCCTAGTTTTCATAACCGGACCAAACTTAACTTCCATTAGCTCCAAATTAAGCCAAACAATACTCAAATAGCCTAAAATCGATACTGGGTACAACCCTGAGCCAAAAATCAATTCCGAGGAAAACACAGAAAAATTTCCCCTGCTTGCAACTGGTCGACCGGTTCTGGCAAACCAGGAAATTTTCGAGTTCTTCCCCAAATTCGAACCAAACTCTCTTCAAACCTGTCCAACAACTCCAGTATAAGTACACAACATATATACAACATTCACAAAGCATCAGATCACCTCAATTCATCAATTTGTCCAAGTCACCATGTTAGAACCTAGAAATTGAATTCTAACACTCAATTCTCCAATTTCAGCACCACAACCATTAAAATCACTTAAACTAAACTCTAACAAATCATAATTCAAACCTGAAAACATTATCTAACCTTAGTTGACATCACAAATTTCAAAATCCCTAGAGTACCCAATCCAAACTCAAACCCAAACCTTAGAAAATAAACAAGGAAAAGGAAGAAAACTTACCTCAAGTGTAGACAACTCTAATCCTTGATCAAACCTTGCTAGAACACAGCTGAAGTAGCAAAGAAATCCCTAGTTCTTGCTGGATTTTCTATGGCCACGAGAGGGAGAGAGAGAAGACACTATGAAACATAGTCTAGGTTATCATCTTTTATATTTTATTTTTATTTTATTTATATTTTTTTTGTAGAAAAGAAATATGTTTAAGGTAATATATATCTTACCCTAAACAATAATCAGCCAAGAGAAATACTAAAATACAAAAACATCCAAATTACAAAATGACTAATATACCCCTCACTAAAAGCTTAAGTTATAACTTAACTTAAGGGTATTTTGGTCATTTCAACTCAACATTCGTACTTCCCGACATTTTAACCTAGTCTGATATAATTCCAATTCAATTCATCTTTTATTGTCGTAACATTTCTGACCTTCCTACCAAGTTCCACAGTTTCCCGGCCCAAAATATTTTATTCAAATTATGGTATCTACGATACCCACATATTCCAATACAATCTCCGTAATTAATAAATTACGCTTTATTATTCATTAATTCATATTTCCCCTAATAAACTCATGATTAATTTAAGTAGGATTATAATCCTACTCTAATACCCACATGATCACATATTTAATAAAATATGGCCAATTAAATATCAATACAATTCTCGGGATATTACAATTATCCCCTCCTTATAGAAATTTTGTCCTCAAAATTTACTCAAACAATCCGGGATATGGCTCATGCCATTACGACTTCAACTCCCACATCACCTTTCACTATTATTGTTCTTTCCCAACACTATAACTAGTGATATAATCTTAATTCCGTAACACTCTCTCTTTTCTATCAAATTCTGTACTGATTGTTCTTCATATGACAAGTCTGTTTGAAATTCAATATTCTCGCAACTCTGTGTATAGATCGCTTCTACCTTATACTTCTGAAACATCGAAGTATATATTATAAACATCAGATAAAACAAGGGGTATGGCTAGCTAATAAGCTACCCGACTTACCCTTTCTGAAAACTCACACAGACTGATCAACTTGGGACTTACTTCCCTTTTGTTCCAACTTCCAAATTTTTCTTTTCGTTGGAACCACCTTAAGATAGATAGGATTCCCAACTTTAAATTTAATATCTCTATTCATCTATTGCATAAGCAATACACAAATTTGAATCTTTAAACTACATCAATATCACTTTAACAGTACTCTAATAACTGTCATTACATAAAAACTCATTTAGAATCTTCCACTCAGTATCCTTATTTGACTGATACAACAATCTGGTTTATATCATAAAATTTCCTTTAAACAAAATCAAAAGTCCTTTGTCAAGCCGGTATCAAACCTCCTCTCGTGCTTCTAAAGTTCGGAGTTACTCCACTGAGCCATTTTATTTCTTTCCAACAAATTGAACTACAATGTAATATTAACAAGTTCTCCAATCGCGATCTCAATTCCTATTCTATTTACATCCCCAACAACTGATGGTAAGATCTTTTTCCTTTACAAACTTCTCCTGGTCCTCTTTGATTTACAACACCTATTACCAATTTACTTCCCAAAACGGTAAAGAAACATATCGTTATAATCTTCAACTAACCCTAACCATTATTGCAGCTTCTTACTTAAATCCTTTCAAGTGAAGATATGTTTTGAAGCCCTTGTAGTTCATATAAACTTCACACTTTTCATCATATAGGTACTGACGCCAAACTCTCAGTGCATAAATAACCGCGCCAACTTAGTATCATGATTAGAACACCACTATTCACACTCCTTCCATTGTCCAAGTGCACAGGCAATAACCCTCTTAAACTGTATCAAAATATAATCTACTCCATGTTTAGAGGTGTCGCAATAATTCATAATTTTCTTCTCAAGGACTGGTAACGTTAGCACTGGTGCAATAGGTAACTTTTATTTCAATTCTTTTCACTTAATTCCATTAAGGACATAGACCCCTCAAAAACTATTCCACAACATCCTGTTAATTCCAAAAAAAAATTTCTAACCTTCATTGTAAATTTAGAATCAGCAAAATTTGCATTTCTCATATTTAGCACAAAACTTATGCTTCTAGAGACGTAACATCATCATCCAAAGGAATCACAATACCCTTACCGAAAACAATTATGAAGTTATCAGTACGAAAACTGTTTTAAGAATATCCTCCTTTCGAGTCTTCAACTGGTAATAACCAGATCGAAGACCAAACCTAGAGAAGTTGATCCTCCCCTAAAATTATTCAACGTAACATCTGTCCTTATCAAAGGATACTTATTCAACGATCATAAGCTTTGGACTATCAAGTTTAAGAGCACAGAAACCATCACCTCTATTTTTTTTTTATTCAAAGCATTGATACATTTGAAACTAATAAGAGCATTGTCGGTTATAAGACAACCTGGGAGAAAGGTACTTTGCTCATCCGAAATGATGTGACCCAACACCTCATGCATGTGATTAGTCAGAGTCTTAGTAATAATCTTGTAAAAGACATTACAAAGACTAATAGGAACAAAGTCAACAACCCTAATAAAGTTGTCAATTTTAGGAATCAAATAAATAAGGGTTTTATTGATACCTTTCAAACTAGAGACCCCATTGAGAAAATCAAGAGCGATCAAAATAATGTCAGGCCCAACCGTACTCTAATTTTTTTGATAAAAACCAGCCGTGAAACCATCCTCTCCCAGACTTTAAGAGGGGTCCATCTGAAACAAAGCTTCTCTAATATCTTCCCCACAAAATTCTTGAATCAAATGAGCATTCATGTCCTCAAAATATTTCTAGGAACTAAATTAATAACTTTATCAAAGCATCAACAGTGGGTCAATCCAAGGTAAACAAATTGGAAAAATAATCTTCAAAGATGGCTTGAATTCTTTTTTTTTTCTTTCTTCTTTTTTTGTGAACATCTATCTATCTATCTTTTTTTCTTTTTATTTATCTCACTCAAATACATCCAAGCTAGTTTTTTTAACAATAATCTCACTCTTTTTAACAATACTTGTTGTGACTAAAACTAAATTAGTGACAACTTGTATCTAAATACTATATTTTAGTCACAAGTTACTTTTTGTTGTGACTAAAAGTCACATTTAATCACAAAAAATTTATATTGTCACTAAAATATTGAATCCACCAAAATGGACCAAGGATTTGGTTTTGTTAGCCATTAGAGCTGTAGAGTCATTAAAACCTTTGAAGGTCTCATGTATAAGTCTAACCAAGTTCTCATTACCTTTACAAAAAATTATCAAATCATCCGCAAAATAAAGATTCACAAGATTTGGGGACTTACAAAATGGGTGAAAACTGAAGCCCTTCACCTATGATCTTTGGATCAGCAGTCTAGTCAAGTACTCCATGATCAACACAAATAAGAGAGGAGACATTGGGTCCCCTTGGCGAATGCCTTTCTCACCTTTAAAAGAGCCTTGAAGTCACCCATTCATCCAAAGGGAATATGATGCACCATGGAGGCAACTCAAGATCCCAGTAATAAATTTGGAGGGAGAGCAGAGGCCCTGTAAAAGATTCGAGACAAAGATCTGATGAACCATATCGTATGCCTTGCTTAAATTAATTTTCCACATACATCTTGAAGAGATGTTCTTGCGAGAGTAGCCTTTGAGCAAATCTTAAAAATTTAAGATGTTATGGGCGAAATGTCTATTCTTGACGAAAGCACCCTGGTTGTCATGAATCAAACTAGGGAGAACTTTTGATAATCTAGCACAAAATCATCTTTGAAATACATTTGTACATCATGTTGCAACATGCAATCGGCCTATAGTCATTTGCATTCCGAGGATTATCAGTCTTGGGGATAAGAGAAATAGTTGTCTTGTTCGAAGAATCCCGATTTTAAAAAACCCCGAAATAGCTTGAGATAAGTCCTCCCCAATATCATCCCAAAGGTCCTTAAAGAAACCAGCACCAAACCCATATGGACTCGGGCTCTTTGAAGAGTGAATATCAAATAAAGCTTTTTTCAAATCTTCCTCGTTAAAAGGCTGAGTTAATTGGACCTGCTGAACTATATTCATTTTACTTCCATTCTCCAAACAATCAACCTCAATTCTCCTAGTAGTTGAACTCTTCTTCCCAATAAAGTTTTGAAAATGGAGGAGAAAGTGTTCAACCATTTTAGCGTAATCATCAACAATAACATCATTCATATAGTAAGATGAAATTCTATTATCAGTTTGCTCTTTTTAATAATAGCATGGAAATAACTTGTGTTTTCATCCCCAAACCTCAACCAAGAAATTTTTTGAATTCTGCTGTAAGTAAATAGCATACTATTTTTTGGTCGCCAAGAACTTAATTTGTAGAACGTTTTCATTTTGGATTGCAGCAAAGCATGAAGGGTTATTTGTAAGAAATTCTTGAGCTCTGTTATACTCATCCTTTGTCGCACTGTATTGACTCTTAATATCTTTTTTTCTTAGAAACAAAACATTTTTTAAGACATGCTTAACTCTAAATAGCTACTAAATAAGGCTCTTTAGATCGGTTACTTTCACACCATTCCACACCTTAAGAACAACCTCCTTATAATCCTCCTTGCACATTGTAAAGTCCTTTTTTGGCAAGTTAGATGACAAAATATTTTCTCTTCTATGGTAAGATATTTTTGCATTCATACCCGATTGTCTTAACTTGTATATACGGTTTTTATTACTCTTTTCTATGTTAGGAAAGATGCCCTTTTCAGCTGAACCTTTCTTTGTTTTGAAACTTCTTGTAAGAGAAGCAATTCTCTTATGGAAAGTTGGTTTTTAAATGAAATTTTGATTATTGCCTTTTCCTTATTGAATTCGATTGTATCTTGATACAATTAGAATATATAATCTGTTTATGGCAGGAATCAAGTCTTAATAAAAGATCAGACCCGATTATAGCAAGTTTCCTTTTTCTGGTCTGATTTGTTGCGTCAGATCCTGATTCTGATGCTGCAGATCGTGTTTATCTTAGGAAAGTTTTGTACAGCTGTAGATTCGATCTTGTGGCTATCTCTAGGGTTTCTATGTTCTATAAATAGGACCTAGAGAGTAGTCATTCGAATCAGCTCTTCCATTATTCATTTTTTGCATTTATCTTATTTGAGAGAAGAGTGTTTCTTTGTTATGTGAGAACCTAGTTGTTCATCTAGGTTCTAGTATTTCATATATCAGTTCTTACTTTGTCCTAGAGTTTGTTAGAACGACTTGACTGAACAAGAGAGTGGTCTTTGGGAGAAGACTTGTTGAAGCCTTACTTCGGGAGGAAGTAAGCACTCACACTTCAAAGACGAAGGGAGTTTGGGCTTGAAGGTGTTTCAGAAGTCAGATTCATAAAGTGTATTTGAAGGATTGCAGCAAAAATTTAGAGGGAGTCTAAACTTGTTTAAGTCAATTGTCTTTGTAATTGTTGATACTTTATTAAATGATTTCATTATCTGGGCATGGCCTCGTGGACTAGGAGTGTTCGGGAGAACACTGATACCACATACAGATCTCTTGTGTCAAGTTATTTAATTTTTTGCAATTATTTTTTTCTGTCTGTTCTGTTTTGTCGTTGCAAAACTGGTTTCTACATTAACAGAATTACATTCTGCTTCTCCAGACATATACAGTTTTATATTTTTGTATATATTAGTGACATTTTCCAAAACTCAGTTTGTCAATTGGTATCAGAGCGGGACACTAAACTCTTAGTGTGGTCCTTTAACAATTTTGTGTAAAATGTCATTTTTTGCAGAAGGAAGTTCGATTTCTAGACCACCATTGCTTAATGATTCTAATTATCCTTATTGGAAAGTTAGAATGAGGGCCTTCATCAAATCTCAAGATGAGAAAGCTTGGAGGATGGTTCTATCAAGTTGGTCCAGTTGAGATAGATTTCGCAGCTAATTCTACAATAAAATCTGAACTGGAATGGTCTATTGAAGATGATAAACTTTCTGCATACCATAGCAAAGTCCTGCATGCTATATTTAATGGTGTAGGTAAGGGTTATATTAAACTTATATCATCTTGTCTATCTGCCAAGGAAGCTTGGGAGATCCTTCAAACTCAGTTTGAAGGAACATCTAATGTTAAGCGCTCTAGATTTATTATGCTTCAAACTAAATTTGATGAGTTGAGGATTTAAGATGATGAAACCGTAACTGAATTCTATGAGCAACTATCTGATATTGCTAATGAATATTTTGCTCTTGGTGAAAAACTTGATGATTCTGTTCTTGTGAGAAAAATTATTAGAGTTATTCCAGAGAGGTTCGATACTAAACTTTTGGCAATGGAGGAAGTCAAAGACATTAGCACAATGAAGGTGGAAGAATTGATGGGTTCCTTGCGTACTTTTGAATTGAATCAACAAATTAAGCAAAAGGACAAACCCAAATCCGTTGCTGATAAAGGTAAAAGTATCGCTTTAAAAGTTGCTGATAATGAAATTTTGACAGTGAATGTGAAGATGAAATTGCTTTAGTAACAAAAAATTTTCAAAAAATATGAAAAAGATTGGTAATAAAAAGAATAATTCGAAATCTTCAAAAGGGAATGCTTCTTTTAAACCTTCTGTTTCTAACAAAAAGGGAATTCAGTGTAGGGAATGTGACAGTTTTGGGCATATTCAATTCGAGTGTGCAAACACTTTCAAAAAGAATAAGAAAAGTTTCAATGTCACATGAAGTGATGATGAAACAGAAAGTGATGAAGAAAATTTTTAGAATATTGCCTTAACTTCTGTTTATAACTAATGTATTGTATGATTCACAGGTGAAAACTAGACTGGTATGTTTGAATAATACCACTAAACAAGAAGAATCAGATTCTGATGATTCTGAAATCTGTGAAGAGTCTCTTGCTGAATCATACAAAGTCATGTATGAAAAGTTGATTCAGTTACTGCTGAAAATAGAGAGTTGGTTAAAATAAATAAAAAAACTGTCTCATCAAATTGAAATGTCTGAGTTAAAAATAAAAGAATATGAGACAGATTTTTGTGTTAAACATGAAAAAATCACTCTTTTAAAGAAGGAACTTGAAAATTTTAAGAAAAATGTTCAAATGCTTAATCCTGGATATTCTAATTTTGAAAAGCTCAAAATGCAGGTCAAAGAGGTTTTGCAGGCATTACATCAAATGTTATGGAATGTCCTGGAATCACGAAGTTTGTAAAATCTAGTGTTCCGATGAATCTTCCTGATGCTACAAATGTGAAGTCTGCTGTAACAGTTTCACAACCTGTCGTTGAAGAAGCTGTTTCTACTGTCGCAAAATCCCCAGGATTTACAAAAAAAGTAAGATCTGAGGTAAAAAGATTTATTCCTACTTGTCATTTTTGTAGTAGAAAATGTCATATCAAACCTAAATATTTCACTTTGCAAAATATGTTTAAAACAAATTATTTTGGTAATTTGGAAAAATCTCAAAAGAAACATAAAGGTTTGAAACAAAAAATGGGTTAAGAAAAAGTGTCTAGCTAGTTTTTTTGATAAAAGTGCTGCATCTCAAATGTGGTATTTTGATAGTGGTTGCTCTAGACATATGACAGGTGACAAGGACTTTTTAATTAACATTCGGCCGATGCAATGTGGAGAAGTCACTTTTGGGAATGGCTTAGCTGGAAAAGTTGTTGGTATGGGAAATCTCAATTTTGAAGGGTTACCCAGATTGAAAAATGTGATGTTAGTTGAAGGGCTAAGGGCTAATTTACTTAGCATTGATCATGTAACACCCTAACTAACATAGGCGTATTACGTGCTTTTTAAACATGCTGTGCAGCTCGTTGCTAATCAACGAGGTTTATGGAAAAACGTGATTAATTAAAATTTTACTTTTTAATTAAAGTTATAAAACAATATTACAAAAGACTCGGGATCCCGATTATAAAATCATTTACAAAAGATTTAACTGTTTAACTGATACATAAAATAAAAGTCGTCTAACGACCAGTTATAAAAATCAGCCTCGCTGTCCCGATGATCGTACGCTCCAGGCCTAACCGCCCCGACATGTACAATCTTCACAAGCTCGCTCACGGTCCATCAGCTTTAGCCTTGCCTTTACCTACACATAAACGTAGAACTATGAGTCGACAGACTCAGTAAGAAAAGCATAATAATACTCATACATAATTCTAACTGCCGTGTCCAACACGATACTGAGTCCCGCTACTGCCGTGTCCAACACGGTACTGAGCCACTACTGCCATGTCCAACATGGTACTGAGTTCTGAACGTTCATAGGGACGGTACTATTGACACGTAACAACCTGATCGGTCGAACCGGTCATACTCCGCTTGGTCATACTCCGGCTGTACCGACGTGTTACTATATCCTCACGATCGGTCGAGCCGGTCATACTCGGCCTTGGTCATACTCCGGCTGTACCGACGGGATACGTCAATAGCACCGAACCACCAACCAAGTGTCGGCTGATCGGTCGAACCGGTCATACTCATTTCTTGGTCATACTCCAGCCTGTACCGACGTGACAGGGTTTGATGGTTCGAAGCCAACATACATATCTAATGTAATCTAATAGGCTTCCTACATGCACGCTAAACATGTAATCTACATATGCATACTGTTATACTAATCTTACCTGGATTCCGAATTCAGGTGTGCCGCTCAACCTGACTGGAACTTTAGCTGAGCGGCGGATTACAGGCTCCTAAACCATAAAAACCACAACACTATAAGTGACACGCTAAATCACTTCCCGGGGACTTAAACTAGGAACTAAAAGTTTCCCTATCGATAAAAAGCATGGCAATACCCCTTAAAACATAAAAACGAGGAAAAACACGGGTTCTGAAAATTCCCCAACCGGTAGACCAGTTGCCCAACCGGAATTCCGGTTCTGGGAAATTCAGGACCCTCATCCGGAATTCCGGATGCACAACTGGAATTCTGGTTCCTCGCAGGCAACAACAATCAAATTTTCATATCTTGCTCAAATCAACTCCAAATCACCTCAAACTTTCCAGACCTATTCCATATAACCCCTAGAACATTTCTAAGGCATCAAAACAACCCAGAAACCTCAATCACGAAAAATGCCATTGGAGCTCAAGCTTTGAGTTCTAAACTCAAACTTGAGCAAAACCACCTAATCATGCATTTCACTAGCTTAATTCTACTTAATCAAGCTTAACTAAGCCTCTGAAAACAATTAAAAACAATAACAACATCACAGAAACAGATTCACTATATTTCTTCAAAAATCATATATTTTGCTTAGAAAAATCATGGCTTTAAACAAGGTGCTATACATGCATTAAAACCTAGATAATCCATTCATTTTAAACCTAATTAAGCTTCTGTAAACAACAATTAAACATAGCAACAAACAGCTACAAAAAGCATGCATTTACTCAACTTTTCACCATTTTTTCAAGAAAACAAAGAAGAACAATTACGAAATACATACCACAATCAAGAGTACCCAAAGTTATGAAGAATCTAGCTAGAAATTTGATGAAAAACCCAGCCTTTGAATCCCATGCACCCAGCCGAAATAGAGAGAGAATTTGAGGGAGTTTTCTATTTTCTAACTTTGTATTTTTTTGTAAAAATGAATAAATGAAAATAAAAGTCACTTATCAATTTAATTCAGCCAACAAATAATCAAATAAACATTTATTTTCCACTTCATAAAATCACAAAAGACAAAAAGTCATTGGGGCAAAAAGACCATTTTGCCCCTCCATACTAAAATCACATAAAAATCACTAAAGGGGTATTTTTGGGACATTCTAAATTCCCGGCCATTCCCGACATTCCCAATGTCTAAAACCCGTCCCAAACTAATAACATGCTAAGTTGTGATTTCTACTGAGCCAAACGCCGAGTTCCAAAATACCGGGCACCAGAAATGCAAAATATGAAAACTACTGAATAACATAACCATGCATTTCTGAATTCCATAAATAACAGTATAATAAATTATTTAAATAGCTATAAATAATTTTTCATAAATAATCATGATTAACTGCTAATTTCCAAATTAACTAAGCAGGCTTTACAACTATCCCCCCCTTAAAAGGATTTCGTCCCCGAAATCTAACCTGAATAACTCTGGATATTGGGCTCTCATATCTGACTCTAGTTCCCAGGTGGCTTCCTCCACCTTGCTGTTTCTCCAGAGAACCTTGACCAATGCTATGGTCTTATTCCGAAGGACTTTATCCTTTCTATCCAGGATCTGCACTGGCTGTTCCTCATAAGTCATGTCTGGCTGTAGCTCAAGACTCTCATAACTGAGTACATGAGAGGGATCTGAAACGTATTTTCTCAACATCGAGACATGGAATACGTTGTGAACTGCTGATAAGGCTGGAGGCAATGCTAACCGATATGCCACTTGACCTATCTTCTCGAGAATCTCGAAAGGTCCTGTAAATCTAGGGCATAACTTGCCTCTTTTCCCGAAACGTTTAATCCCCTTCATCGGAGATACCCGTAAAAACACATGTTCCCCTACTTGGAACTCAACATCTCTGCGTTTCGGATCTGCGTCACTCTTCTGTCTGCTCTGTGAGGCAAGCATTCTAGATTTTATCTTCTCTATCGCCTCATTGGTCCGCTGTACTGACTCTGGACCTAGGTATTTCCTCTCCCCCGTCTCATCCCAGTGGATAGGGGATGTACATTTCCTACCGTACAACAGTTCATAGGGAGCCATCCCTATCGTACTCTGATAACTGTTGTTGTAAGAAAATTCTATCAACGGTAGATACTTATTCCATGAGCCTTCAAAGTCCATAACACAGGCTCTCAACATGTCCTCCAATATCTGAATTGTCCTTTCGGACTGACCATCTGTCTGAGGATGGAATGCTGTACTAAATTTCAGCCTTGTACCCATTGCCCGTTGCAAACTTTGCCAAAATTTGGAGGTGAACTTCGGATCCCTGTCCGAAACTATAGACTTCGGTACCCCGTGAAGTCCTACTATCTCTCTGACATACAGTTCTGCCAACTGATCCACTGAAAATGTTGTTCTAACCGACAGAAAATGAGCAGATTTCGTAAATCGATCCACCACTACCCAGATGGAATCAAATAAACCTGTGGTCCTAGGTAACCCGACCACAAAATCCATCGTAATGTCTTCCCATTTCCATTCTGGTAGGGTTAGAGGCTGCAACAACCCTGCTGGTCTCTGATGTTCAGCCTTAATCTGCTGGCACGTGAGGCATCTCGATACGAATTCTACCAAATTCTTCTTCATACCGCTCCACCAGAAGTACGGTTTCAAATCTTGGTACATCTTAGTGGTGCCGGGATGCAGAGAATACGGGGTAGAATGAGCCTCCTCAAAGATCTCATTTCTAAGTTCCACACTATTTGGAACACAAACTCTGGCTTTATATAAAAGCATCCCACTGTCGGACACTGAAAAGTCTTTGGCTTGACCAGCCAACACCTCATCTCGGATCTTCACTAACTCTGGATCCGTCATCTGCGCGACTTTTATTCTTTCCAATAGATCAGATTGCAGCGTTAAGTTGTGAAGCTGACCTACCACAAACTCAATGCTGGATCTAACCATATCCTCTGCTAGCTGAGGTGAGATCTGAATCATACTAGCTACTTGCCCGGGACCCTTTCTGCTCAGGGCATCGACCACTATATTGGCTTTTCCGGGGTGATAGAGGATCTCACAATCGTAATCTTTCACTAATTCCAACCAACGCCTTTGTCTCATATTCAAATCCTTCTGAGTAAAGAAATACTTGAGACTTTTATGGTCGGTATAGATTTCACACTTTTCCCCCTAAAGATAATGTCGCCAATTCTTCAATGCAAAAACCACTGCGGCCAATTCTAGATCATGAGTCGGGTATCGCTGTTCATAATCCTTTAACTGACGGGAGGCATAAGCGATGACCTGATCGGCTTGCATCAATACACATCCCAAACCCTGTTTGGATGCGTCACAATATACCACGAACTTCTCCTTGTCCGAAGGTAAAGCTAATACTGGAGCGGTAATTAACCTCTATTTCAGCTCCTGAAAACTAGCTTCACACTTGTTTGACCAAATAAATCGCTGATTCTTCTTTGTAAGCTCGGTTAGGGGCATTGAAATTTTAGAGAACCCTTCGACGAACCTACGGTAGTACCCAGCTAAACCCAAGAAGCTTCTGATCTCTGTCACTGTCTTCGGTCTCGGCCAATCCCTGACGGATTCAATCTTCCCGGGATCCACCTTGATCCCATCTTTGCTCACAATGTGCCCTAGAAAGGACACCTGAGATAGCCGAACTCACATTTCTTGAACTTGGCATAAAGCTTATGTTCTCGAAGTCGTTGCAATACCATCTGAAGATGTAACTCATGCTCCCCTTCTGATTGAGAGTACACGAGGATGTCGTCGATAAACACAATCACACAGATATCGAGGAAATCCTTGAATACTCTATTCATCAGGTCCATGAATGCTGCAGGAGCATTGGTTAGTCCGAATGACATAACCAGAAACTCGTAATGTCCATACCTAGTGCGGAAGGCCGTCTTCGGAATGTCCTCCTCTCGGATTCTCAACTGATGATAACCCGAACGGAGATCAATCTTAGAAAACACCGTCTTCCCCTGAAGCTGATCGAACAAATCATCGATCCTAGGTAATGGATATTTATTCTTCACTGTCAGCTTGTTCAACTCCCTGTAGTCGATGCACATCCTCATAGATCCATCCTTCTTCTTGACGAATAAAACCGGGGCTCCCCAGGGTGACACACTGGGCCGAATGAACCCTATGTCAAGCAACCCTTGGAGCTAAATCTTTAATTCCTTAAGTTCAGCTGGAGCCATTCTATACGGGGCCTTGGAAACCGGTTCCATCCCTGGTGCCAAGTCTATCACAAAATCAATCTCCCGCTGAGGTGGTAACCCTGGAAGTTCTTCGGGAAAAACATCCAGAAATTCCCGAACCACCCTGATGTCCTCTGGCCGAATGGTATCTGGCCGAGTGGTGTCCACCACCACGGCCAAAAACCCTAAGCAACCGCCGTACAACAATTCTCTAGCTGACATAGCCGAGATCACCGGGATCTGAGATCCCTGAACTAAACCAACAAATACAAATGGTTCTTCACTTTCCAGTTGGAAGATCACCATCTTCCTTTTACAATCAATGCTCGCCGAATATTTAGATAGGAAATCCATTCCTAAAATAATATCGAATTCGACTAAACTCATCTCTATCAGATCAGCGCTTAACTCTCTACCATCTATCCTGATCGGCATAGACCTAATCCACCTATTGGAGATAACCAATTCTCCGCCAGGTAATAGGGTTCCAAACCCTGATTCATATCTATCATACGGTCTACCCAATTTACTAAAGACTCTGGCCGCCACAAAGAATGTGTAGCCCCAGAATCAAACAGCACTGAATATAGCGAGTTGTTAATAGAAAGCTGACCTGTGACAACTGATGGGCTGGCATCTGCATCAGCCTGAGTGATAGCAAACACCCTGGCTGGAGTGGATATCGCTGGAGCTCTCGGTGCCTCTGATCGGAGCTGGGGACAGTCCCTCTTGAAGTGTCCGGGCATGCCACAATGAAAGCATCCCTCACCTTTGCACTCACCCCGATGGTGCCTCTTGCAGCTAGGGCACTCGGGATAGGAGAATCGAGTCTCAGTACCACCAGGACGACTCCCTCTGTCCTGGTTCCCCCGGAACCTCTTGTTCTGACTCGAGCCACCGGAAACAGTGGGTGCTCTCTTCCTCTGATCAATGGCCGAACCACTACTCCCCCTGCTATAGCCTGATGCAGGAGGGGTAGGAGCCCCGCCACTCACCGGAGTACTGGCTGATTCTGACATACACCCAACTGCGCCCTCAGCTCGCAGTGCCTTCTCCACCATCTGAGCATAGGTGGTGCTGTCATCCGTGGTAATCATCAAATCATGCCTGATCTTGGCATTCAACCCGTCAAGATACTTCTCCTTCTTACTGAAGTCGGTCGACACAATTCCTGAGGCTAACCTCGCCAACCGATCAAACTGAGTAGTATACTCAGTGACGCTGATATTCTCACGCTGGGTCAGGTGAGCGAACTCTTTCCTCTTGGCGCTTCTGACCGCCTCGTTGTAGTACTTTGCATTAAAGAGTTCCTGGAACCTTTCCCAGGTCATGGTGGTGACGTCATGGATCTGAGACACCATGTCCCACCAGACCAAAGCGTCGTCCTGGAACTGGAATGTGGCGCACACCACTCTGTCGTTACCGGTGACACCCATAAAGTTCAGAATCTTGGTGATCACCGTCAGCCACTGGAACCGGAGGTGCTTGCTTCCGGAACCGTTCATACAGAGGTTCCAATCTATGGGCCGCCACCACTATCTCGGCCTGGGCAGCAGGGGCAGGTGCTACTGGAACTACGGGCACTGGAACTGCAGGAGCACCCTGCTGTCTCAACCTCTGAATCTCGAGGTCTTGCTCTTCAATCCGAGCTTGCATCTCCGCAAACCGTAACTCCCAATTCTGGGCTCCCTGATCGGCTGGGGGAGCCTGGGCAGCCTGTGGCGGGTTCTCATCACCCCAACCACGAGCCCTGCCTCGGGGACCTCTACCTCGGCCCCTAACAGGTGGGGGAAACTGAGCTCCCTGACCTTGATTCGACCCCACTGAGTTGCCCTGACTCCTGGTGGTCCGCCTGGCGTCCATCTAATTAGAACCGCCTGCGAAACCAAGAGTTGGCATATCAGGTCGTATTCAAGGAGAGCTTACTCATGCCGCTTAATTTGGAAATTAAAAACGAAACATGCGCCTATTCTACTATCAGGCTACTAACATGCTTCCTAACAGGCTTTTCTTCTTCTTTTTTTTTTTTTAACAGAATAAAATAAACTACTAAAGCAATAAAGGCTTACTGAACCGTGAACCGAGCTAACTGCTGATGATGATTGTACATGTCGTGACGATCTTCGAAAGACAACCTGGCGGCTTTGATACCAAATTGTAATACCCTAACTAACATAGGCGTATTACGTGCTTTTTAAACATGCTGTGCAGCTCGTTGCTAATCAACGAGGTTTATGGAAAAACGTGATTAATTAAAATTTTGCTTTTTAATTAAACTTATAAAACAATATTACGAAAGACTCGGGATACCGATTATAAAATCATTTACAAAAGATTTAACTGTTTAACTGATACATAAAATAAAAGTCGTCTAACGACCAGTTATAAAAATCAACCTCGCTGTCCCGATGATCGTACGCTCCAGGCCTAACCGCCCCGACATGTACAATCTTCACAAGCTCGCTCACGGTCCATCAGCTTTAGCCTTGCCTTTACCTACACATAAACGTAGAACTGTGAGTCGACAGACTCGGTAAGAAAAGCATAATAATACTCATACATAATTCTAACTGCCGTGTCCAACACGATACTGAGTCCCGCTACTACCGTGTCCAACACGGTACTGAGCCACTACTGCCATGTCCAACATGGTACTGAGTTCTGAACGTTCATAGGGACGGTACTATTGACACGTAACAACCTGATCGGTCGAACCGGTCATACTCCAGCCTGTACCGACGTGTTACTATATCCTCCTGATCGGTCGAACCGGTCATACTCTGGCTGCTGGTCATACTCCAGCCTGTACCGACGGGATACGTCAATAGCACTGAACCACCAACCAAGTGTCAGCCTGATCGGTCGAACCGGTCATACTCCGGCTGCTGGTCATACTCCAGCCTGTACCGACGTGACAGGGTTGGATGATTCGAAGCCAACATACATATCTAATGTAATCTAATAGGCTTCCTACATGCACGCTAAACATGTAATCTACATATGCATACTGTTATACTAATCTTACCTGGATTCCGAATTCAGGTGTGCCGGTCAACCTGACTGGAACTTTAGCTGAGCAACGGATTACAGGCTCCTAAACCATAAAAACCACAACACTATAAGTGACATGCTAAATCACTTCCCGGGGACTTAAACTAGGAACTCAAAGTTTCCCTATCGATAAAAAGCATGGCAATACCCCTTAAAACATAAAAACGACGAAAAACAGGGGTTTTGAAAATTCCCCAACCGGTAGACCGGTTGCCCAACCGAAATTCCGGTTCTGGGAAATTCAGGACCCTCATCCGGAATTCCGGATGGACAACCGGAATTCCGGTTCCTCGCAGGCAGCAACAATCAAATTTTCATATCTTGCTCAAATCAACTCCAAATCACCTCAAACTTTCCAGACCTATTCCATATAACCCCTAGAACATTTCTAAGGCATCAAAACAACCCAGAAACCTCAATCACAAAAAATGCCATTGGAGCTCAAGCTTTGAGTTCTAAACTCAAACTTGAGCAAAACCACCTAATCATGCATTTCACTAGCTTAATTCTACTTAATCAAGCTTAACTAAGCCTCTGAAAACAATTAAAAACAATAACAACATCACAGAAACAGATTCACTATATTTCTTCAAAAATCACATATTTTGCTTAGAAAAATCATGGCTTTAAACAAGGTGCTATACATGCATTAAAACCTAGATAATCCATTCATTTTAAACCTAATTAAGCTTCTGTAAACAACAATTAAACACAGCAACAAACAGCTACAAAAAGCATGCATTTACTCAACTTTTCACCATTTTTTTCAAGAAAACAAAGAAGAACAATTAGGAAATACATACCACAATCAAGAGTACCCAAAGTTATGAAGAATCTAGCTAGAAATTTGATGAAAAACCCAGCCTTTGAATCCCATGCACCCAGCCGAAATAGAGAGAGAATTTGAGAGAGTTTTCTATTTTCTAACTTTGTATTTTTTTGTAAAAATGAATAAATGAAAATAAAAGTCACTTATCAATTTAATTCAGCCAACAAATAATCAAATAAACATTTATTTTCCACTTCATAAAATCACAAAAGACAAAAAGTCATTGGGGCAAAAAGACCATTTTGCCCCTCCATACTAAAATCACATAAAAATCACTAAAGGGGTATTTTTGGGACATTCTAAATTCCCGGCCATTCCCGACATTCCCAATGTCTAAAACCCGTCCCAAACTAATAACATGCTAAGTTGTGATTTCTACTGAGCCAAACGCCGAGTTCCAAAATACCGGGCACCAGAAATGCAAAATATGAAAACTACTGAATAACATAACCATGCATTTCTGAATTCCATAAATAACAGTATAATAAATTATTTAAATAGCTATAAATAATTTTTCATAAATAATCATGATTAACTGCTAATTTCCAAATTAACTAAGCGGGCTTTACAGATCAAATTTCTGACCAAGGGTATTCTGTCTCATTTAACAGTGATCATTGTTATGTGCTTAATGACGATAATCAATGTATTTTGCAAGGATTTTGTTCCAATGATAATTGTTATACTCTAACTCCTGTGTTTACTTGTCATTCAGCCATCAACAACACCACAGATTTGTGGCATGCCAAGCGTGGACATATTAATTATAAAAATTTGAAAAAATTGTCAAATGCAGGTATTGTTCGAGGTCTACCCATGCTTGGTAAAGAAAGTGTTGGTAAGTGTGAACCATGTCAACTTGGTAAACAATTAACAATCACTCACAAACGTGTGTCTGATATCAATACCTCAAAAGTATTGGAATTGCTTCACATGGATCTTATGGGTCCAATGCAAGTTGAAAGTGTAAATGGTAAGCGATATATTTTTGTGTGTGTTGATGATTTCTCTCGTTTTACTTGGGTAGATTTTTTAAGAGAAAAGTCTGACACTTTTGGTGCTTTTAATACTCTTTGTTTGAGATTAAGAGTTGAAAATGTTGTAATATTGGGAAAATTGTTCGAATTCAAAGTGATCATGGTAAGCAGTTTGAGAATTCAGTGTATGATGATTTTTGTAAGCCTACAGGTATAACTCATGATTTCTCTACTCCTAAAACTCCTCAACAAAATGGAGTTGTTGAGAGGAAGAATCGAACATTGCAGGAGATGGCAAGAGTGATGTTACATAGCAAGAAGCTGAAAAAGCGATTATGGGCAGAAGCTATTAACACAACTTGCTATATAATAAACAAAGTGTTTATTCATCCAGGTATCTCAAAAACATCCTATGAAATTTGGAAAGGTAAACGTCCCAATGTAAGTCATTTTCATGTTTTTGGATGTGTTTGTTATGTTTCTAGAGATCGTGAGCATATTGGTAATTTGATGCTAAAAGTGATGTTGGTGTTTTATTGGATATTCATTAAACAGTAGAGCTTATCGTGTTTACAACAGCAGAACTCAAACTATTTTGGAATAAGCTAATGTGGTTGTTGATGATTTTAAACATTTTTTAAATTTTTCCACAGAAGTCGAGATAGATAGCTTCATAGTTACTCCATCAGAAGCAGCAAAAGTAGATATTGATGCAGCACAACCCGTTTCTGCCGACGCAAACGACGAACCTGCCACTGCAACTGATACAGGAGAACCAAAACAACCTATCTCGACTCATCCACACATCAATAGTGATTCTATCCAGAAGGAACCAAGCACCAGAGTTAAACTAAATCATCCCAAAGATCTCATTCTTGTAAATCCTGAAGAAAGCATGGTAACCCGAAGAAGGTATGTTAATTTGATTAGCTTTCTTTGTTTTGTCTCCAAATTTAGACCTAAAAATGTGAAGGAAGCCATGGCTTTTGAAGAATGGCTCAATGCAATGCAAGAGGAACTCAACCAATTTGTTCGCAACAAGGTTTGGATTTTGGTTTGAAGACCAAAAGGTATCAATGTAATTGGAACAAAGTGGATTTTTAAAAATAAAAGTGATGAGTTCGGTATAATTGTGAGGAACAAGGCTTGATTGGTGGCACAAGGGTACACACAGGTAGAAGGTATTGATTTTGATGAAACTTTTGCTCCTGTTGCAAGATTAGAATCAATTCGGTTACTCTTGTTTATTGCTTGTATTCTTGATATTAAATTGTACCAAATGGATGTGAAATTTGCTTTCTTGAATGGTATTTTGAGTGAGGAAGTTTATGTTGAGCAACTAAAACGATTTGAAGATCCTCAATTTCCAGACCATGTGTACAAACTTGAAAAAGCTTTGTATGGTCTGAAACAAGATCCTCGTGCATGGTATGAAAGGTTAACTCAATTTTTAATTTCTCATGAATATCAAAGAGGTAGTGTGGATAAAACTCTTTCATCAAGCATGTAAAATCTGATTTTATCATTGCTCAAATGTATGTTGATGATATAGTTTTTGGTTCTAACCATGAAGTGCAGGTGTTTGTCAATCAAATGAAAAGTGAGTTTAAAATGAGCATGGTGTTGGGATTTATTTTACCAGGATCTTAGATCTACGCACAAGTATGTTGTTTAAACACCCTAAATATGAACTTTCTAAAACGATAAATTAAACACATATAAAGTTAAGAAAACCTTACATTGATGCAGCAGAATTAATGTCTCCTTCCGCTCAGATCTCTAACCCTCGTATCCTTTCTGTAGCAGAGTGTAACGCCCTAATGCTAAGGCACGCTACAGTGCTTTTTCAATTATTGTGCAATCTTTGCTAATCAAAGAAGTTTCTTGAAAAACGTGTCAAATTAAAACTTTTGTATTAATTATTAAACTTTATAATATAATAAACTATTTACATATATCGGGATCCCGTTTTCAAACTTTGTAAAGTTAACTTTTCAAAATATACATTTATTGCAGGTCGCACAGCGACTACCGAAATACAAATCCCCAGATGTCCCGAGACCGAACACTCCAGGTCGCACTGCTTTGACATGTACAATCTCACCCGAGCTCAGGTTCACTCCTGTTCAGCCTTCGCCTTTCCTTTACCTACACATGAAAGTGGAAACTGTGAGTCGACAGACTCAGTAAGAAATGCATATAACATATAACATAAATTCCGACCTGTAAATAGGCCCCCATACACCTATCTACAGAGCTTAACAGATGAGCAAGAACGTTCTAACTGCTTGTGCTACTGACCATGATATCACTCCTACCAGCACTTAAATCGTGTTGTAGGACCGGCACTATGTTCGTGCCGCTATGATAGCATCAATAGCATCCAAAAGTATGATTGGTCGTGATATCACTCTTAACCAGTACGATGCCTGTACTCCTGAACCGACACAATGGTTGTGTCGCTATGATAGTACCAAAACATACTTTTCAGGGTGGATAACACTCTTAACCAGTACGATGCCTGTACTGCTGAACCGACACAATGGTTGTGTCGCTATGATATCACCCAAACATATACAAGGATACACACAGCATGCATATATATATATCATACATATACATACACCCAGATATTTATATCACACGTTATATTCAGTTCTTACCTATTTTCCGAATTCCAGTGTGCTGGCCGACCTGAACGGAATTCACGTGCTAGATGGATGCCCTAATCACAATAATAGTAATACAGATGAGTGACTCGCTAAATCACTTTCTGAGACTTAAACTTGAAACTAAAAGTTTCCCCATCGATAAACCTCATGGAAATACCCTAAATATCTGAAAATTGGCCAAAACTAGGGTTCTGGAATTTCCCCCAACGAGCGAGCAGGTTCCCAACCGAAATCCGGTTCTGGGTCACCATCCGGTCGACCAGGTTGGTGCGGCCCCCGTAACCGGAATTCCGGTTATCTTGGCAGGAACCCAAAAATCACTCCCCTTAACTCAAATCAAGCCCAATCCTTACCAAACTCTCCAGTACACCTATATAAATGCATACACAATAATTTCCAACCAACAATTCACAGAACAAACCAACAATACTCAAGTTGCCATTAAAGACCAAAGCTTTGAATTCAAAGCTCAAGGTTGCATAAAACCTATAGCAACCATCAAAACCAGCCACAAGAAGCTAATACCAACTCAATTGAACCCTACAAATCGAACCCTAAGCACACCTAAACCTAACAGTCACCAATTCTCAAATTCACTATTTCAAGCTAATTCAAAACTTGAAAATACACATACTCAAGGGTTTTAGGGTTTACCTTACTTTGATTCTCCTTGAAATCTTGATAGAAACCACAAATTCAGCAAGAAATCCCCTGGTTCCTAGCTGGTTCGAAGAGAGAGAGGTGAAGAAAAGAGAGCTTCCTTTGAATTTTTTGATATTTCCTTTATTTTTTCCTTTTTCTTCAAATGAGAGAAATGCATTTCCTATGCATTGATTGAGCCCACAAAGAGGGCAGCTGTCACTCCCTCACACAGCCACATAAACCTCAAAAGAAAAAGACTAAAATGCCCCTAATGTAAAATTCTAGGTTATTTTATAACTTAGGGGTAAAATTGTCAAATTTCATAACCCTGCTCAAACCCGATAATTTATTTTCTCTAAATTATTTCCCACTATGAAATAGGGTTCTAAACTTACCCATGTGATCAATCTAGCCATCCATCGCATTTTCCGTGGTCGCCGAGCAAAAATTACAAAGATAGCATATTACACATATAAGCTAAATAATACCCCTAGAGTTTAATAAAATCTCCGGAATTGAGAAATTATAACTCTAATATTTATTTCTTAAATATTGGGGTCCACAATTAAATTAATTCACAAATAATAAGAAAATAATAAAAATTAGTGCTAATTGCCTTTACTAATCCAAATTATTAGAGCGGTCATTACAATTATCCCCCCGTTAATAGGATTTCGTCCCCGAAATCTAACTTGAACAACTCTGGATGTTGAGTCCTCATATCTGACTCCAATTCCCAGGTGGCTTCTTCCACTTTACTGTTCCTCCAGAGCACCTTAACCAGTGCAATAGTCTTGTTTCGAAGAACTTTTTCTTTTCTTTCCAAAATCTGAACAGATTGCTCTTCATAGGATAAGTCTGGTTGTAGTTCAAGGGTTTCATAACTCAAGACATGAGTCGGGTTTGACACGTATTTCCTTAACATAGAAATGTGAAATATGTCATGAACAGCCGATAATGCTGGTGGCAAGGCTAGTCGATATGCTACCTGCCCGACCTTCTCGAGTATCTGAAATGGCCCAATGAACTTAGGACTTAACTTACCCTTCTTCCCGAAGCGCCTAATACCTTTCATTGGTGAAACCCGCAGGAAAACATGTTCCCCTGCCTGAAATGCAACATCCCTACGCTTCGGATCAGCATAACTTTTCTGCCTGCTTTGAGCAGCAAGCATCCGAGCCTTGATCTTATCAATAACTTCATTGGTCCTCTGTACTAACTCTGAACCCAAGTACTTCCTTTCTCCTGTCTCGTTCCAATGAATAGGAGAACAACATTTTCTACCATATAACATCTCATAGGGAGCCATCCCTATTGTACTCTGGTAGCTATTTGTTGGAATTTATTTTACCAGGATCTTAGATCTACTCACAAGTATGTTTATTAACATCCTAAATATGAACTTTCTAAAACGATAAATTAAACACATATAAAGTTTAAGAAACCTTACATTGGGTGCAGCGGAATATAATGACTCCTTCCGTTCAGATATCTAGCCCTTGATTCCTTTCTCGTAGCAGCATTATCAATATCTGAACCTGGATCTCTTTCTCTGAATCTTTGATGCTGAATCTCCTTTGCTGATGATCTTTCTTCACGATCTTCCTCACTATGATTGAGGTATCACTTGATGTGTGTGGGCACTACTCTAATCACTAAGAGAGGTTCGAAATATTGAGGAAGAAAAGAGAGAGAGAGTGGCGGCTAGAGAAGAGAGTGGAGGCTCGTGTTTTCGATTCGTAAAGTGTAATTTTCCCGAAGCCTTCATCTATTTATAGCATTCCTCTAGGGCTTGATTTGAATTATATGGCATTAAAATAATGAAAAAATCATTTAAAAAAGATGACATAAGTGGCCGGCCCTAGGCTAGGTGGACTGGGCCTTGATTTTTGCAATTTTGCAATTTTACCACTTTTTGTATCTGATTTTCTCAAAAATGCCAATTTCCTAATTCAATCATTTAAATGCCAATTCTAACTATTTAATAACTATAAATAATTATTAAATAATATTGTCATTTATCATATTTATTAATTGCACCATACAAAGTATCATAATTAACAAATATGCCCCTGTTAACTCTTTCTTTACAATTTCGCCCTTACTTAGTGAAAATTTCACTAATAGACATAGTCTAATTTGTGAATTATAATTGATTAATCAAAACCAATTACATGAGTCTTACAAGCAACATTATCTCAACTAGTGGGGGGACCATGGGTCTATATAACCGAGCTTCCAATAAGTAGATCAAGAATTTAACACTAAAATTCACTAACTTATTAATTCTTCGTTGAATCCACGCATAGAACTTAGAATTGCACTCTCAGTATATAGAATGCTCTATATGTTCCACCATATATACACATCATTAGTTATCCATTGTTATAATCCTAATTTAATCAATGATCCTCTATATGAATGATCTACACTGTAAAGGGATTAAATTACCGTTACACCCTACAATGTATTTATTCCTTAAAACACTTGACCCCGTATAAATGATATTTCAGCTAATGTGAAATGAGTACTCCACCATTTATGTTCGTTTGGTCAAGCTCGAAGGAGATCATCCTTTGCTTACTATTCGCCGTATAGAAGCTATAGATTCCATGTTTATGATAGCGCTCCCACTCAATTGCACTACCGTGTTCCCAAAATGTACGTATCACCCTGACCTAAAAGTAGGCTTAACTAACAAATCAAAGAACACGAATAGCCTTTCAAGATTGAGCCTAATCATATCAGGATTAAGATCATTTGATCTAGGATCAACTAGGCGATATTGACTTGAATAGATATTACGGTAAGTTTAATAAATCTAAGTCAAAGTTCAATATCGGTCCCTTCCGATGCATACTCCATGCATCCAACCTGAGCTTTACTTTAACCAATGCTCTGGAAAGAACATAGTATTTCTCCAAATACAAGTAAACTCTTGTTGTAGATTATCATATCAGTAAAACCCTATGTCTGATAAATCTAGGAAACTTTATTCACATAGTCATGTTTACTTTCCAATGTGTTGACGACACAATAAACAGGATCAAGTATGTGAAAAGGGTTTCAGATGAATTTATACATTATGTACATATAATCATGAAATAAATCATGTGAACCATGCAACATTAAATGTTATTCTGATCTATATTAATAAGTAAAACTGATTATATTGAAATGAGTTTTATTTAGGGCATAAAACCCAACAAACTCCCACTTGCACTAATATAAAACAAAAAGTGCGTTTCAAATAATCTCAACACTTGATATACAAATCAAGTGTAGTAGTAGTAAACTCTCGTAATAGGATACGAAAGGTTGAATTAAACACAACCTTTTCTCCACTATTACTCTTCCTTTAATCACAAAATCATCGATAATGTGAAATTCCTCTCTATATGTCTACTCTCTTTGGGATACCGGATTCTATATCTTTGGCAACTACTTTTGGTTAATCGTGAAATTAACACTAGTAGTTTAAGGCAATTTGGAATGGTGCCAAAGATGTATAGAACTTTCCTTAGACTGAATAAGTAACTTTCCTGCAGCTTTAACAATCAGTCTATCTCTGGTAGACCTAGAGACTTCAGATAGGTTTTTACACTTCTCCAAAATCACTATTCCACCCCCAGAGTAATCACCATCTTATCAGAAAGATTTACTAGCACATAGGCAAATTTCGAAATCTGATATGGTGTAGTCTAAGAGTTTTAAACACACTCTTATAGACTAACATATAGTTCCTCTTCTTTATCTTAAGATTTACTTGATTGTCTTCCAATGTTCTTCTCCCCGGATTAATCCGATACCTACTCATTACTCCCACTCAACGTGAGATGTCCGGTCTAAGGCATACAAAAGCATATCTAAGACCTCTCACTGTTGATATAAGAAATTCTTTCATGGCTTTATCTTTTCTGGAATAGTTGAGACTTTTCCTTAGATAAATAAAATCTATGCCTAAGAAGTTGTGAAGCTTCTCTAGATTGCCATTAGAAAGAAAATGCTTCAGCATCTTACTAAAGTAAGTTGCTTGCATTAGAGTAAGTAATTACCCGGGTATACCACAAGCCATAGGTTTAGATAAACTCAAACCTCGTAATACTAGGAATGAAGTTTTGTTAAGTCCATTGAATAGACTTATAAACGAAAATTTCCTTTTATGTCCTTGTAATAGAAAACTTTAGGTTATTCCATGTGAATGGATTAAACCATAGTTCTATAGGCTTTCTTCTTAGTTTCTTATCTTGACAATCCATTACTTGTTTAAACTCACAATGGATTTTAATCACTAGTGTCTCCCAAGTCATAAGAAGGTGAGTTCCTAGAAACTCTCCCACTACGACAAGGTACCGCGAATTATGTCGAAGAAAACTAAATGGTATTAACCTCTTTGGTTGTGACAAGACAACAGAGGCAGTGGGATCATCATATGTCATATAAGATGATAGAACACTTTTGGAATCAAGAATTAAATATCTCCTTTATTTGCTACTTGTTTTCGTACTTAGTCATTTTCTTAGAAAAGTAGTATTTGTTTGAACAAACACTTTCTTATCTATTGACAATGGGATGGTCCACCCTAATCACTTAGAAAAGCTAACAAACCATGGTTACGAGTTCTAGCCTTTCTTAAGATTTTGATTAGGTCATCCATGAATCTAGTAATGATTTACATTAAGTATACAACCATTACATCATTCTGAAATTGTATTACCATAGAAGGACTTAGGCAACGACTAGTAACTAATCATCAATATGCAAATCGAAATTTACGGAGGTAAGTTTGGATATAATTCAAAAATCAATGTAATGATCTTTGAACCGCATATCTACTAACTATTTCTCCACCCCCATCGTTCGCAAGATCTTTAACCACATACCTTAATGGTGTTTAACCATTTGTTAGAAATTGATGAAATTTTTCAAACATTTCAAATTTCTTTGCATAAGGTATAATCTAGAGTTATCGTTTTAAGAATACAACGAAAAACTCATATCCACCCCTGAATGTACATCCATCTGCGAATGAGATGAACTACTTTCAGTGGATATAGGCATATTAACTCTTTGCAGAGATTGATCTTGTCAAAACCACTATGAACAAGATACAAATGCCATAGATTAAAAAAAATGTGGTAGTGTCTTTGGATGATATAGGTTTAGTTACATCAAAGAGTTCTTAGAATACTTCAAGTGGATCCCGGTCACGAATACCTAACTCACATTCCATACAAGCTTTAATCCATTAATAAAAGATGGATATTAAACACTTGAGAAAGTGTAATCGTATTGTATTCGGAATTAGAAATTTAAGAAAATTTCTATTTGGAATCTAAAATTAAAGTCAAAGACTTAAATTTATACCAAATATAATGAGTAATTCTATCTTGGACCAAGACTACTAATACAAACTCTAAGTCGATTTGCCCATACAAGTAGGAGATTTCTAAGATTGAGGATTTATATCAATTGGGAATAGAATTTCGGGATTATAATCATATGCGTCATATAAAATGACATGAAATGATTTATAGACCATTCATCCAATGATATGTTTTGAAAGCTAATTCGAAATGAATAAGCTAAGAGGAATTAGGATAATTTCGTTTAAAATAAGAATCCAACGATGCTTCGATTAGCGAAAGTCAAAGTAATCTTATTTATATAATCTTCTTGTTTCATATCGTAAAAATACTAGTCTAAGGTGTCATCAATTGATGAACAGCTAGATGTCGCATGTACAATATTTATCTTTCGAAATCTAACACTATTATGTATGTCTAATGGTGAAAATCCACTAGGGATTTATCTCATTAGATAAACAAGCCAAGTTAGACCAACAATGAAGATTCGAAATTAAACTACAACTTAATAACAGAAAATAACATGGTTCAATATAAATTCATACACAATTCATAAATTATAAGCATATAGCAAGTAGGAATGACAAGTGAAAATACTAAAACATACAATCCTAAATAATTTCCAAGGTTTTCAACAACCGATATCGATTGTCCCGTTTAAAGGCGAGAGTCAAAGCTACCATTCATTGAATAGAGTTGTCGGCTCGTCTAAAATGTTAAACATTCTAGCAACCTTTTATTCGATCAAGATTGGAATTCGCCGTTGTCCCGTTTAGGCGAGAGTCAAGGCAATTCTATCTTATGAGCTTCCACCATTGTTTCATAATTTGCAAGTCAAGTATGGTCGCCACCATTAGGGTGATCCATACCATACAAAACACTTAGAAACTACTTATCATGCGAGGTTAAACGGTGCGAAATTGCTAATGAACGTTCCTCCATTAGGGAGGATTACTCACTAAAACAAACGCGGTGTAAAACCCACAATGGAGATCGAATGTCTTAATAATAAAGCTCATTATTTAAAAAGAGTTGTATTTTCATTGATTCTCTTTATTTATTCTATTTATTTTAAATATATATTTATTTAATTAAAATCTTCAATTTAGAATGAAAAATTCTAAATATAAATTTTAATTTAATATTTATAAATTTTACTTAGATGGATATGAAAATAACATGAATTATTTCCATCTTAGTAATAATTTCCAATAAATATTTAGAAAAAATATTTAAGTTGTTACAAAATTAATTTAAATTAATTTACAACTCAAATTTAATTTTCTATAAATATATATTGCATTTCGAAAAATTAAAGTATATAAGAATACAATTTTCGAAAAATGCATATTAAAATAAAAAATAAATCCTGGAAAAATTATTCTAATTTAATGTTGGCCCAAAATTAATTAATAAAATTAATTTACAACAAAAAATATAATTTTTCTATTTAATTAAATATATAAGAAAAATTACAAATATTTAAGTATGATGATGAACATCAACTTAAATATTAATTTTCTATTTAATTAAATACACTAGAAAAATACTTCAAGCAAAAATATCACCTATCTAGATTTTCCTTTGACTAATTAATTCTATTTCTAATAATATACTTTAATTCAATTTATTTTAAATTAATCAATAAATGAAAAAATCATTGATTTAAGTTGATCCAAGAATTAATTAAAATAATTAATTTACAACTTAATCTATTTTTCAAGATAAAATTCGAAATTCTAGCATTCAAGAAATGCAATTTCGAAAATTGATTTATAAAATAAAGAAAAAAAATATATTTTGAAAATTATTTAAATTTAGTTGAAAAATTAAATTTCAACTAAAAATAATTTTCTATTTAATTAAATGTCATGAAAAAGAAATATTTAAGTATGATGATAAAAATCAACTTAGATATTTAATTTTCAAATTAATTAAATGTATTAAATTCAAGAAATAAATAATTAAGTGTAGAGAAGGCTTAATTATTAATTTCTAGTTTAATACTAGGAAAAATATACTTAAAATAAATTGTACCAAAATTAATTATTTAAATAATTAATTTCACAATGTATAATATTTTCCTATTTAATATTAGAAATAATAAGTAGTCTAGAAATAACTATCTAGAAAATATCTTATTTGACTAAGTATCTTTTTCACAAAATTTGAAAAAATATCTAATTTAAGTTATATTAGAAAAAATCTAGAACTTAAATATTTTTCAAATTTAAATTTAATTAAATATCAAAATTAGGTTATAACCACTTAATTTGAAAATATTCAATTTTAAGTTAATATTTGAAAAGATATTAACTTAAAAAATATCTAAAGAATCTTAATAACCAATGCCTAAAATTCCTCAACTTAATTTTGAAATTTGAAATTTGAAATTCAAAAGATATTCAGATTTAAGTTGGTTAGTTGTAGATAACTAAATATCAACTTAAATAGGAATATTTAATGAAAAATTTAAATTAAGTTCCAGAAAGAATCTAGATGGTTATAATTCTATATTTAATTAAATACAAGAAAATACATATAGTTTAGCTTAGAATAAAGAATTCTTTAAACTATAATTTTCTTAAATTAATTTCAAAATAAATGAAATTAATTATGTTGCTAATCAATTTTATTAGGTTAAACTAGTTTAATTAACCTAGTATTCATTCAAATCGAGCAAATGGGCCTTCACAATTGGGGTGGTTTGTGTGAGGGGGTGTTCGCATGTCGTACCCACTTCTATGGCTCCCAACTCTCACACAAGGCCCAAAAGAGAGGAATTTAACCTTAATAAGAACAACTGTTATTTATTGAGTAAGCCCAATAACTAAATGGGCCTAAATAAATTCTATCAAGAACTATGATAATTTATTTTAGCAACAACAACCTATATGTATCTATAATCAAATTAAACACATAGGCTCACACAGGCACACTTTGGATGGGTCCTATCATGTTGCTAGGTCATACACAGATGAAAGAAGATTGTAAAATTTACCTGTTACAAATTATTAACTTGACCAAGGGAGCCATCAGATCATTAGATCTGGCAAAAAGTAACCATGGCTATTTGCAATCAAGTAATAATAGGTTTTGAAAACTTACAAACAAGCTAAAACACATACTCTCGCAAACGGGAGTATAGGTTGGATAGTTGGAAGTAGGATTTATTTAATTTTAAATAAATAATTTCGAATAAATAAATAATTAAATTAAAAAAAATTTAATATTCGAAAAATAATTTAAAAAAAAATTAATTTCGGAATTTAAAATTAAATTTCGAAAATAAAAAATTTAAAATTAAACCTACTTTTTATCTTATATCTATTTAAAATTACATGATTATAAATATCTATTTTAAATTTAAATAAGGTCAAAATATCTTAAAAAGATTTAAAAAAAATCTTAAAAGATAAGATATTTTTAAATATCTTAAAAGATTTTATAAATATCTTAAAAGATATTTTTAAAATATCTTAAATATCTTAAAAGATATTATAAATATCTAAAAAATCTGACCTTAAATTTAAAAAAAATATAATCAAATTTAAAAATAAGATAAATTTTTAAGCAAAAAGATAAATACTAATTCTATTCGAATTCAAGTTACACTAATATCTTGAATTAATTTAAAAAAAATTAAATTAATTCAAAATGATAATTAGAATTGAATTAGGAATAGTAATAGTATATATACAAAACCATACAAAAAATTGGAAGTTAATTCCAATTTAAAAAGCATTTAAAATTGAAGAAAAAGGAAAAAATCCGAAACTGTACGGACAGTTCTGCGATCATAGAAACTATCAAGACAGCCGCATTTTGTCAAATCTTCAAAAAATCATAACTAATTCAAATAAAATCCAAATTGAGTTCTGTAAAAGGCTAACTTGCTTAATTTTTTCCATACTATCCAATAAAAATAATTCCAGAAACGAAATAACAATTATTTTTCACGAAAATTTCACAATCATCAATCAATCATCAAATAACACTCAATACAACATGATACCATCCAAAGAACATACAAACAATCGTTTTAAAGTCCAAATTACATGTAAGTAAATCAATTACCATGGCTCTGAGGCCAGTTGTTGGAATTTATTTTACCAGGATCTTAGATCTACTCACAAGTATGTTTATTAACATCCTAAATATGAACTTTCTAAAACGATAAATTAAACACATATAAAGTTTAAGAAACCTTACATTGGGTGCAGCGGAATATAATGACTCCTTCCGTTCAGATATCTAGCCCTTGATTCCTTTTACGTAGCGAGCATTATCAATATCCGAACCTGGATCTCTTTCTCTCGAATCTTTGATGCCGAATCTCCTCATGAGATGATCTTTCTTCACGATCTTCCTCACTATGATTGAGGTATCACTTGATGTGTGTGGGCACTACTCTAATCACTAAGAGAGGTTCGAAATATTGAGGAAGAAAAGAGAGAGAGAGTGGCGGCTAGAGAAGAGAGTGGAGGCTCAGGTTTTTCTGATTCAGAAAGTGTAATTTTCCTGAAGCCTTCACTATCTATTTATAGCATTCCTCTAATTGGCTTGATTTGAATTATATGGCATTAAAATAATGAAAAAATCATTTAAAAGATGACATAAGTGGCCGGCCCTAGGCTAGGTGGACTGGGCCTTGATTTTTGCAATTTTGCAATTTTACCACTTTTTGTATCTGATTTTCTCAAAAATGCCAATTTCCTAATTCAATCATTTAAATGCCAATTCTAACTATTTAATAACTATAAATAATTATTAAATAATATTGTCATTTATCATATTTATTAATTGCACCATACAAAGTATCATAATTAACAAATATGCCCCTGTTAACTCTTTCTTTACAATTTCGCCCTTACTTAGTGAAAATTTCACTAATAGACATAGTCTAATTTGTGAATTATAATTGATTAATCAAAACCAATTACATGAGTCTTACAAGCAACATTATCTCAACTAGTGGGGGGACCATGGGTCTATATAACCGAGCTTCCAATAAGTAGATCAAGAATTTAACACTAAAATTCACTAACTTATTAATTCTTCGTTGAATCCACGCATAGAACTTAGAATTGCACTCTCAGTATATAGAATGCTCTATATGTTCCACCATATATACACATCATTAGTTATCCATTGTTATAATCCTAATTTAATCAATGATCCTCTATATGAATGATCTACACTGTAAAGGGATTAAATTACCGTTACACCCTACAATGTATTTATTCCTTAAAACACTTGACCTAGTATAAATGATATTTCGGCTAATGTGAAATGAGTACTCCACCATTTATGTTCGTTTGGTCAAGCTCGAAGGAGATCATCCTTTGCTTACTATTCGCCAGATAGAAGCTATAGATTCCATGTTTATGATAGCGCTCCCACTCAATTGCACTACCGTGTTCCCAAAATGTACGTATCACCCTGACCTAAAAGTAGGCTTAACTAACAAATCAAAGAACACGAATAGCCTTTCAAGATTGAGCCTAATCATATCAGGATTAAGATCATTTGATCTAGGATCAACTAGGCGATATTGACTTGAATAGATATTACGGTAAGTTTAATAAATCTAAGTCAAAGTTCAATATCGGTCCCTTCCGATGCATACTCCATGCATCCAACCTGAGCTTTACTTTAACCAATGCTCTGGAAAGAACATAGTATTTCTCCAAATACAAGTAAATTCTTGTTGTAGATTATCATATCAGTAAAACCCTATGTCTGATAAATCTAGGAAACTTTATTCACATAGTCATGTTTACTTTCCAATGTGTTGACGACACAATAAACAGGATCAAGTATGTGAAAAGGGTTTCAGATGAATTTATACATTATGTACATATAATCATGAAATAAATCATGTGAACCATGCAACATTAAATGTTATTTCTGATCTATATTAATAAGTAAATCTGATTATATTGAAATGAGTTTTATTTAGGGCATAAAACCCAACACTATTGTTGTAGGAGAATTCAATTAAAGGCAGGTACTTACTCCATGAACCCTCAAAGTCCATGACACAGGCTCGCAGTAGGTCTTCTAAAATCTGGATAGTTCTTTCTGACTGACCATCAGTCTGAGGGTGAAAGGCTGTACTAAACTTTAACTTGGTACCCATAGCCTTCTGAAGACTCACCCAAATTTCGATGTGAACTTTGGATCCCTATCTGACACAATAGATTTAGGGGCTCCGTGGAGACGAACTATCTCCTTCACATACAATTCAGCATACTGATCCACTGAATAGGTAACTTTCACTAGTAAGAAGTGAGCTGACTTTGTGAATCTGTCCACGATGACCCATACTGAATCATACATCCCCGTAGTTCTAGGCAAACCAGTTACAAAGTCCATTACGATGTCCTCCCACTTCCATTCTGGAAAGACTAAGGGCTGCAATAACCCTGCCGGCCTCTGATGTTCAGCCTTAATTTGCTGACAGGTTAAGCATTTGGACACGTAGTCCACCACATCTCTTTTCATCCCATACCACCAGAAGTAGGGTTTCAAATCCTGATACATCTTGGTGGTTCCCGGATGCAACGAATAAGGCGTGGTGTGAGCTTCATCAAGTATCTCTTTCTTAAGCTCATCAACACTAGGAACACAAACTCGAGCTTTATATAACAACATTCCACTGCTTGAGACTGAAAAGCCTCTAGGCCAACCAGCCACTACTTCGTCTCGAACTTTAACTAACTCGGGATCTTCCAATTGTGCCTTTCTGATTCTCTCCAACAGATTAGATTGGAGTGTTAAATTATGTAATTTCCCGACCACAAACTCAATCCCCGCACTAACCATTTCCGAAGCTAGTTGAGGGGCTATCATAACTGTGGTACAAATTTGCCCGGGACCTTTTCTGCTTAAAGGATCGGCCACAACATTGGCTTTCCCGGGGTGGTACAGTATTTCGCAATCATAGTCTTTAACCAACTCCAACCACCTTCTCTGTCTCATATTCAGATCTTTCTGGGTGAAAAAGTATTTAAGACTTTTATGATCTGTATAATTCTCACACTTTTCACCGTAAAGATAATGTCGCCATATCTTCAAAGAAAAATCCACATCAGCGAGCTCCAAATCATGAGTTGGGTAACGCTGCTCATAATCCTTCAATTGACGAGAGGCATAGGCTATGACTCTGTCAGCTTGCATCAGAACACATCCCAGACCCTGTCTGGATGCATCACAATAAACCACAAATTTTTCTTGATCTGATGGCAAAGCTAACACCAGAGCTGTTACCAAACGTTGCTTCAACTCCTGAAAGCTTGTTTCACACTTATCTGACAACACAAATCTCTGATTTTTCTTGGTCAATTCGGTTAGGGGCATAGAAAGTTTAGAAAATCCTTCGACGAAACGCCGATAATACCCTGCTAATCCGAGAAAACTTCGAATTTCCGTCACAGACTTGGGCCTCAGCCAATTTTTCACTGATTCTATCTTATTTGGATCAACCATAATTCCATTCTTTCCAACAATATGTCCCAGAAAGGACACTTCAGACAACCAGAATTCGCACTTTTTTGAACTTGGCATACAGCTTGTGATCCCTAAGTCGCTGTAACACCATTCGAAGATGATGCTCGTGCTCCTCTTCTGACTGAGAGTATACAAGAATGTCATCGATAAATACTATAACGCAGTTATCGAGGAAATCCTTGAATACTCTATTCATGAGATCCATAAAGGCTGCAGGAGCATTAGTCAATCCGAACGACATTACCAGAAACTCATAGTGCCCATATCTGGTTCTAAAAGCAGTCTTAGGTATGTCCTCCTCCCGAATTCTAAGTTGATGATAACCAGACCGCAAATCAATCTTCGAAAACACTGTCTTTCCCTGAAGCTGATCGAACAGATCGTCGATCCTGGGCAACGGGTACTTGTTCTTAATCGTCAACTTGTTTAGTTCCCGATAATCAATACACATTCTGAGGGAACCATCTTTCTTTTTCACAAAAAGAACCGGAGCTCCCCAGGGCGATACACTGGGTCGAATAAACCCAATGTCAAGCATCCCCTGAAGTTATAACTTAAGCTCCTTGAGTTCTGCTGGAGCCATCCTATATGGAGCTTTAGAAACAGGTTCGACTCCAGGTGCCAAATCAATTACAAAGTCAATCTCTCGCTGTGGCGGCAATCCCGGCAACTCCTCGGGAAACACATCAAGAAAATCTTTCACCACCCGGACTACCTCAGGCCCAAATGTTTCAGGTCTGCTGGAGTCAAATACCACTGCTAGAAATCCTACACAACCATTGCATAGTAAATCCCTAGCCCTCAGCACAGAAATAGCCGGGATCCGAGACCCCTGAACTGATCCAACATAAACAAATGGATCTTCACCTTCCGGCTGAAAAGTCACCATTTTACGCCTACAATCTATACTGGTCGAATACTTGGATAGAAAATCCATTCCCAGTATAATATCGAACTCAGTTAGTTTCAATTCTATGAGATCAGTAGTCAATTCCCTATCTTCGATCTTAATTGGCATGGACCTAATGCGCCTATTAGAGATAACCAATTCCCCACTAAGCATTAGGGTTCCAAACCCTCTTTCTAAAATATTAGAGCAGTCATTACACAGAGTATAATCAAGATCTGAGCCCGAATGTCCTTCTTCTTCAAGTTTGATCCTTCACAGTCTTCCAATCTATGATTGAGTTACTGCTTGCTGTGTGTGGGCACTCACTCTTTCACTAGGGTCGAAATTGATTAAGGGAAAAGAGAAGAGAGGGTTTCGACAAGGTATAGAAAGTGGGGAAGGCTCAGTTTTTTTGAAGAGAGAAATTTCTGTCAGAAAAGGTTATTGGAAACTTGTGATTTGACTGAGCCATCACTTTGTATTTATAGGCAACTACTAGGTTTAGGTTAGGAATTATTTGGCATTAAAATAATGAAAAAGTCAATTTGAAACGCCACAATAAGTGGCCGGCCAAGGTGTAGTAGTGGGCCCCACTTGCTTTTGCAGTTTTATCAAATTTTATTTCTATTTTCTCAAAAATGCCAATTTTCCAATTCTAACCTTTTAAATGCCAAAACTAATTATTTAATAACTAAAATAGATTATTAAATAATATTGTCATTTAATTTAATTATTAGATAGATATATAAAGTCCATTAATAAATAAATAAACCTAGAAACTCTTTTCTTTACAATTTCACCCCTCCTTAGTGAAAATTCATAAAATTAGACATAGTCTAACTTTAGAATTATAATTGATCAATCACGAATCAATTAATGAGTCTTACAAGCAGAATGTTCTCAACTACAATGGGGACCATGGATCTATATGCTGAGCTTCCAATAAGTGAACCAAATTTACCAAGTAAATTCCTACTTATTAATTCTTCGTTGAATCCACTCTTAGAACTTAGAATTGCACTCTCAGACTTATATAGAGCATATTATATGTTCCACGATATCAATATGCTATCTTATTTAACCATTGTTATAATCTTATTGTGATTTAAAGATCCTCTATATAGATGAGCTACATCGAGATGGGATTTCTTTACCGTTCTCACCCCTTAATGTATTTTTCCCCTTAAAACACTTAGCTACCTGTAAATGGTGTTTAGTGATCTAATAATTAGTCAGTTAAACAAGAGCTCATCCTTTTACTTCTATTTGCTAAGCTCGAAGGGAATCATCACTTGACTTCTATACACAAGTAGAAGCTATAAATTCCATATTTATGTTCAGCACTCCCACTCAATCATACTATCATGTTCCCAAAATATACGTATCACCCTGACCTAAAAGTAGGCTTAACTAATAAATCAAAGAACATGAATATCACTCCTGAGTTGAGCCTAAGCATATCAGGATTTAGATTCTTTTAATCTTAAGATCAACTACTGATATTGACTTGGAAAGATATGTATAACGGTAAGTTTGTAATATCTTAACTTAGTTGCAATATCGGTCCAGTCCAATGTATACTCCATACATTCGAAACTAGTATACTTTACTAATGTCCTGAAAAGAACATAACACTTAGTCCAAGCGTAAGTACACATCATCGCTAATTATCACATTAGTATAAATCCAATAACACTGATGAAACAGGGACCAATTCTTTTGATTCATATGATCACAATCACATTCCACTATGTTGACGATACTGTAATTGTGAATAAACATATGATCTGGATTTATCTAATTTTGTGTATAATAGTAATAAACATATTAAACCATTAGCATGTAAAATTCATGCAAACATCAATCACTTCAAATTTCTTATATTGATAACTAATCAGATTGTAAAGAGTTTTATTTAGGGCATAAAACCCAACAAACTCCCACTTGCGCTAACATAAAACAAATTGTGCAAATAGGTCAATCTGATGTCTTGATCTTCAGATCAAGTGTAGTATATTTGAATCCCCCCAAGCTTCTGGAAACTAGTTGATAAATTCACTTATGAAACATCCTTTACTATATGCTTTACTCATCAAGGGATACTGAAATCTTTACTGTTTTAAAGTACATCTGAATTAACAGAAGACATATCTCTCATATTTTAAAGTATGTAATTGAGATAATACAGTGTAGACTTTTCTTCAACAATATAACTTTCTGGTATTTTCGAATAGACAAAGTTATAATTCTTCTCTGGTAGAGCTTGAATTATTATTCAATAATTCCTCCACCCCCAAAGTAAGCACCATCTCAACAATCTCGAAATTAGATGGTGAGATACCAGGACAACTGATACACAGTTCCTTAATATATAACGTATAGATCACTTTCATAAATCTTTCTTGAATATCTTCTAATGTTCCCTATTTGATTACATCTCAGATAGCTCCCACTCAATAGCACATGTCTGGTTAAATAATACTTTTAACCTCTGATTATTTGGAGAGTTATCTAGTTGTGACTTTTGTATTAGTCTGAAACTTTAAGTCAAGACTAAGTCATCAACATAGCAGACTAGTATTTGAAGTGAAAAATACATGCCAGAGATAAAGTAATCAAAATTAAGATACCATAAAATTTCATGAGGATTAAGAACTCTAGGTTCAAGTCATTCGAATGGACTGAACTAGAGTTCTGTATCTTATTCTCATAATTCTGATAAGCAGTTCCTATCCATGTGAATGGTTAGATTTGCTTTTCAGTAGTGTTCTTAAGTACCTATCACAAGTATCAACCTAATGAAGATGGGTATAGAATTTTAAAATTCTCCCACTCAATTAAGGTAGTGTGAAACTTTAACAAAGAACTTTCAAAGGTATCAAACTTTTACTTACAACAGTAAAATCGAAATGGAACATACAATCAAGATCAAGAATTTATATTGACAATAGCTGACTCAGTATATTACTTCCATGTTTAAAGAAAATATGTGTTACATAGGGAATTGTGGAATATACTCCACCCCTAAGTATATACATATAGGGTACTTGTGGATAACCTCCACCCCTAAGTATATACATATTATGATCCACCCCTAAAGGTTGTAAAGATCATGATTCTCTTAGTGTGATAGAGTTTATGTGGAGTTGAATACTATCCAGAGTTCATTAGATATAAAAGATCGTTGAACTGCATAGTTTTCTTAACTTTTCTCCACCCCTATCAGATCAAAAGATCCTTTTATTAAACAAATTCTTAATAATTGTATTAGAATGAACAATTATTAATAAACATAGAAATAATTTCTAGTGTTTATTTAATATAACTCTATGAAGAGTTTTAAATATTATAGAATTTGCATCAATAATAAAAACACTTACACATACAAACATACAAATATGATGTGGTAATAATTGATGAAGATAAATTAAATGAAGTTCTTTCTCATAAATTGCAATGGTTGAATTCGAAAATAAAGAAACTTTATTAATAATAAATTTAAAAAAATGTATTGCAACAATATGAGAAAAACAGGGATAAATATCCCTAACTAAAATTTGAAATTCAAATTGTCTTTAAACTAAAAAAATTAATTCAAAAATAAATTGAAGAGCTTCATCTTCATCTGGACGATTTCACCCTTTGGTCCAGCTTTCTGATCCAACTCATCTGAGTTCAAGTAGCTTGGCCTATAAGAAGAAGAAAACAAATAAACAAAGTTAGTCCAGAATCATAAATCCAATTGGATAATAATTCACTAAAACTCTTAAAGTTTATAAATAGAAATACTTTGTTTCTTTGCAAGAAGTTTAGGACACTGGGGTTTCCAATGACCTTTTTCATTGCAGTAGAAACAGTTTCCCTTAAGTGTAGCATCACCAAAAGGAACAGCCTTTTTATTCTTCATGCCTTTTGTTCGCTTCTTGGTGTTCTTCCACTTCTTCTTCGATTTGGGCTTCGAAGCAGAGGCAACATTTGCTTCAGGTTTCATCGTCCCATTACCATTCTCAGGATTGTGAGGTTTACTCCCTTTCTTCTTGGGTCCTCCAATCAAATTTCCATAAGTTTGAAGGTCATTGACTAATTCATGAAAGTCAATTTCCTTCTTATTCATGACATAATTTGAAGTGTATGGTAGAAATGCTGGAGTTAGGCTAATCAAGATAAGACTTACTTGAGTAGCACTATCCATTTCAGCACCATGATCCTGGGCTTCTTGGAAATAACTTGACATTAGGAGAACATGGTCACGCACATTTTGATGAGGTTCCATCCGTGCATTAATGTACTTCTTAGTCGCGTCAAAGCGTGGCTGAAGTGATGCCTTACCGAATAGCTCATTTAACTTCGTCATAACTTCAGCAGCCTTCTCGGTTTTAGAAAACTGAGTTTTGAGGGTGTCAACCATGCTAGAAAGCATAAAGTATAGAGCTTTGTCATTTGCTTTTTGCCAACGCTCATACTTTTCTTTCACAGCTTTGGAAGCATTGTCCCCAGACACTTCAGGTGACGGCTCAGTTAAAACAAACAAGGCACTTTCTCCTATGAGAGCAATATTAATGTTCTCATTCCACTTATTAAAGTTAGATCCATTCAGCTTGTTTTCAGTCAACAGTGATAACATGGGATTCATTTTGATAATATAGGATACTACAAAATAATAAAAATCAACAAATAGAAATTAATAATTGTTTAAACACAAAATCAATTCAGAAATTATAAGCACATAGCAAGTAGGAATGATATGAGAAAATACTTAAAATAAATTCAATCTTAAATAATTTCCAAGGTTTTTCAACAAACTGATACCAGTGTCCCGTTTAGGCGAGAGTCAAAGCTACCATCCATTGAATAGAGTTGTCAACTCATCTAAAATGTTAAACATTCTAGCAACCTTTTATTCGATCAAGATTGGAATCCAGCGGTGTCCCGTTTAGGCGAGAGTCAAGGCTATTCTATCTCATGAGCTACTACCATTGTTTCGCAATTTGCAAGTCAAATATGGTCGCCACCATTAGGGTGATCTATACTATATAAAACACTTACAAACTACTTATATTTCGAGATTAAACGGTGCGAAATTGCTAATGAACGTTCCTCCATTAGGGAGGATTACTCACTAAAACAAACGCGATGTAAAACCAACAATGGAGATCGAATATCTTAATAATAATAAAGCTCATTCTTTAAAATGTATTTTCTTTATTATTCAGATAAATAAATTCTCATTAAATTCGAAATTTAGAATTGAAATTAAAAAATAAGAATTTAATATAATATTTATAAACTTATACTTAGATGGTGATTGAAATAAAATTAATTATTTCCATCTTAGTAATAATCTTAAATATAAATATTAAGGAAATTAATTTAATTTGAATTAAATTAAATTAATTAGCAACTTAAAAATTTCCTTGAGAATATATTTATTGAGTTTGAAAAATTAAAGTATAAAAACTATACAATTTTCGAAAAAATAAAAAAAAAGAAAAGAAATACTTCAAGCAAAAATATCACCTATCTAGATTTTCTTTTGACTAATTAATTCAATTTCTAATAATATATATATTTTAAATTTCTTTTATTTTAAATTAATCAACACATGAAAAAATCATTTATTTAAGTTGGCCCAAGAATTAATTAAAATAAATAATTAATTTACAACTCAATCTATTTTTCAAGATAAATTCAAAAAATATTGCATAAATAAAATACAATTTTCGAAATTGATTAATAAAATAAAAAAAATATATATATTTTGAAAATTATTTGAATTTAAGTTGAAAAATTAAATTTCAACCTAAAAATAATTTTCTATTTAATTAAGTGTCATAAAAATAAATATTTAAGTATCATGATGAAAATCAACTTAGATATTTAAATTTTTCAAGTTAATTAAATGTATTAAATTCAAGAAATAAATAATTAAGTGTAGAGAAGGCTTAATTATTAATTTCTAGTTTACTACTAGGAAAAATATACTTAATAAAATTGTACCAAAATTAATTATTTAAATAATTAATTTCACAAAGTATAATATTTTCCTATTTAAATATTAGAAACAATAAGTAGTCTAGAAATTACTATCTAAAAAATATCTTATTTGACTAAGTATCTTTTGAACAAAAATTTGAAAAATATCTAATTTAAGTTATAGAAAAAATCTAAAACTTAAATAATTTCAAATTTACATTTAATTAAATATCAAAAATTAAGTTATAACCACTTAATTCGAAGATATCTTTTTAAGTTAATATTCGAAAAGATATTAACCTAAAAAATATCTAAAATATTCTATTTTAGGTTAATATTCGAAAAGATATTAACTTAAAAAAAATATCTTAAGAATCTTTAATAACTAATGCCTAGGATTCGTCAACTTGATTTAAAATTTAAATAAAATATTCAAATTTAAGTTAGATAAGAAAAATCAGTTGATACAACTTTATAACTTAAATAGGAATATTTAATTAAATAAGTTCCAGAAAGAATCTAGTTAGTTAAAATTCTATATTTAATTAAATACAAGAAAAATGCAAATAGTTTGTCTAGAAATAATATCTAAAACTAAAAGTGTTTTTCTTAAAATTAACTTTAAAATATTAAAATGAAAATGAATTTTCATATATTTTAAAAGTTAATTATGTTGCTAATTCAATTTATTAGGTCAAACTAATATAATTAACCTAGTACAGTTATTTAAATTAGGCAAATGGGCCTTCACAATTGGGGTAATTCATGTGAGGGGGTGCTGGGTTCAGTATGTCGTACCCACTTCTATGGCTCCCAACTCTCACACAAGGCCCAAAAGAGAGGAATTTAACCTTAAAATAAATAACTATTATTAATTGAATAGGTCCAATAACTAAAAGGACCTAAATAAAATCTATCATGGTGTGACATTTTATTTAGCAACAACCTATATGCATCTATATAATAAAATAAACACATAGGCTCACACAGGTACACACTTGGATGGATCCTATCATGCTGCTAGGTCATACACAGATGAAAGAAGATTGTAAAATTTACCTGTTACAAATTATTGACTTGACCAAGGGAGCCATCAGATCATTAGATCTGGCAAAAATTAACCATGGCTATTTGCAATCAAGTAATAATAGGTTTTGAAAACTTACAAATAAGCTAAAACCACACACTCCTGCAACAAGGTTAGCTGGATAGTTGGAAGTAGGATTTATTTAATTTAAAATGAAATAATTAATTAAATAAAAAAAAATTCGAATTTTTTTTTAAAAAAATTTGAAATAAAAAATTTCGAAGTTAAATTAAAAATTTAAATTTAAAATTAAACCTACAATTTTGAAAAATTAGGTTTCAACTAACCTAAATATCATTTCAAAAATTTGCTAACTACCTTTTAAAATAAATGTTATTTTATAAATAAAAATTAAATAAAAAATTAAAAAAGATAAATGAATATCTTTTTCAGATTTTAAATGTAATTTAAATAAATAAAATAACAAAACTTAAAAGTTAGCAAAATATCTTACACCTTTTTAAAATTACATGATTATATGTATCTTATTTTAAATTTAAATAAGGTCAAATTATTTAAAAAAAAAAGATTTAATTTTAAAATATTTAAAATCTGACCTTAAATTTAAAAATAAGATAAGATATAATCAAATTTAAAAATAAGATAGATTATTAAGCAAATAAGATAGATACTAACTATTTTTAAATTCAAATTACACTAATATCTTGAATTATATTTAAAAAATATTAAATTAATTCATAATGATAATTAGAATTGAATTAGGAATAGTAATAGTATAAATACAGAACTACACAAAAAATCGGAAGCTAATTCCATGAAAAAGCATGAAAGAACGAAGAAAAACGAAAAAATTGCGAGTTGTACGGACGGGATGCTGTGCATACCCGTCCGTGGGCGCAGGAGGGTGTCATGGGTGAGTTTGTGGGGCGGAATCATGTCGTGCATGATTTCCGCGCGCGCATGCAGGTTTCAGCACAACTCTGTTTTCTTCGAATCTTCAAAAAATCATAACTAATTCAAATTAAATTGAAATTGAGTTCTGTAAAAAAGTAACTTGCTTAACTTTTTCCATACTATCCAATAAAAATAATTCCAGAAACAAAATTTCAACTATTTTTCACGAAAATTCAAAAACATCAATCAATCATCATATAACACTCAATACAACATGAAACCACCCAAATAACAAACAATCGTTTTAAAGTTCAAATTTCATGCAAGTAAATCAATTACCATAGCTCTGAGGCCAATTGTTGGGATTTATTTTACCAGGATCTTAGATCTACTCACAAGTATGTTATTTAAACACCCTAAATATGAACGTTCTAAAACGATAAATTAAACACATATAAAGTTAAGAAAACCTTACATTGATGCAGCGGAATTAATGTCTCCTTCTGCTCAGATTTGAGCCCGAATGTCCTTCTTCTTCAAGTTTGATCCTTCACAGTCTTCCAATTTATAATTGAGTTACTGTTTGTTGTGTGTGGGCACTCACTCTTTCAATAGGGTCGAAATTGATGAAGGGAAAAGAGAAGAGAGGGTTTCGGCCAGGTATAGAAAGTGGGGAAGGCTCAGTTTTTCTGAAGAGAGAAATTTCTGTCAGAAAAGGTTATTGGAAACTTGTGATTTGACTAAGCCATCACTTTCTATTTATAGGCAACTACTAGGTTTAGGTTAGGAATTATTTGACATTAAAATAATGAAAAAATCAATTTGAAACTCCACAATAAGTGGCCGGCCAAGGTGTAGTAGTGGGCCCCACTTGATTTTGCAGTTTTATCAACTTTTATTTCTATTTTCTCAAAAACGCCAATTTTCCAATTCTAACCTTTTAAATGCCAAAACTAATTATTTAATAACTAAAATAGATTATTAAATAATATTGTCATTTAATTTAATTATTAATTATACATATAAAGTCCATTAATAAATAAATAAACCTAGAAACTCTTTTCTTTACAATTTCACCGCTGCTTAGTGAAAATTCATAAAATTAGACATAGTCTAACTTTAGAATTATAATTGATCAATCACGAATCAATTAATGAGTCTTACAAGCAGAATGTTCTCAACTAGAATGGGGACCATGGATCTATATGCTGAACTTCCAATAAGTGAACCAAATTTACCGAGTAAATTCCTACTTATTAATTCTTCGTTGAATCCACTCTTAGAACTTAGAATTGCACTCTCAGACTTATATAGAGCATATTATATGTTCCACGATATCAATATGCTATCTCATTTAACCATTGTTATAATCTTATTGTGATTTAATGATCCTCTATATAGATGATTTACATCGAGATGGGATTTCTTTACCGTTCTCACCCCTCAATGTATTTTGCCCCTTAAAACACTTAGCTACCTGTAAATGGTGTTTAGTGATCTAATAATTAGTCAGTTAAGCAAGAGCTCATCCATTTACTTCTATTTGCTAAGCTCGAAGGGAATCATCACTTGACTTCTATACACCAGTAGAAGCGATAGATTCTCTATTTATGTTCAGCACTCCCACTCAATCATACAATCATGTTCCCAAAATATACGTATCACCCTGACCTAAAATGAGCCTTAACTAATAAATCAAAGAACATGAATAGCATACCTGAGTTGAGCCTAAGCATATCAGGATTTAGATTCTTTTAATCTTAAGATCAACTACTGATATTGACTTGGAAAGATATGTATAACGGTAAGTTTGTAATATCTTAACTTAGTTGCAATATCGGTCCAGTCCAATGTATACTCCATACATTCGAAACTAGTATACTTTACTAATGTCCTAGAAAGAACATAACACTTACTCCAAGTGTAAGTACATGTAAAGCCCGCTTAGTTAATTTGGAAATTAGCAGTTGTTTATGTTTAATCATGAAATTATTTATAGCTATTTAAATAATCTATGGTACTGTTATTTATGGAATTCAGAAATGCATGATTATGTCATCAGTAGTTTTTATATTTCGCATTTCCGGTGTCCGGTATTTTGGAACTCGGTGTTTGGCTCAGTAGAAATCACAACTTAGTATGTTAGTATTTTGGGGACGGGTTTTAGACATTGGGAATGTTGGGAATGGCCGGGAATTTAGAATGTCCCAAAAATACCCCTTTAGTATGATTTTCATGGTTTTATGGTGGAGGGGCAAAATGGTCTTTTTGCCCCATTAGTGCTTTGTCTTATATGAGTTTATTAAATGAAATAAATGTTTATTTTATGCATGTTATTTGGCTGAAAGAAATTAGTGTTTAAAGATTCCCTTTTACTCATTTTTTTCATTCAACTTAGAAAATAGAAAAAAATTTCAAAAAAGCTCTCTCTTTTCCTCTCTTTCTCTCTCGGCTGGTAGGGTGATTCTAGGGCTGGGATTTCTGAATTTTCAAGCTATTTCTATTGCATTCTAAGTGTTCTTCATCCTTGGTAAAGTCTCTAAACTTTTCCTTTTATAATTCAAGAAAATGTGTGAAAATGTGATGATGCATGTTTGATTTTAATGTGATTCTTGCTGCTGTGAATTGAGGTTAGTTTCAGAGGTTTAAGCTTGTTAGATTAGGGTTATTTAAAGTTGTTTTGATGCATGATTATTAGGTTGAGCAAGCCATAACTTTTTATATGCAAATATGTGATTTTTGAAGATGAATTGTGTAATGTTCTTTGGGTTATTGTTGAGGTTTTTGTTTGATTTCAGAAGCTATTTCAAGCTTATTTGGGTAGAATTAACTAGGTTTGGTTGCATGTTTGTGGGAATTGCTCAAGCTTGAGTTTAGAACTCAAAGCTTGAGCTTTAATGGTGAATTTTGCCTCTGTGTTTTCTGGGTAGTTTTGAGGCCTTAGATTTGTTCTTTGGGGTGTTTAGAACAGGTCTGGAAAGTTTGGTACCAATTGGGGTTGAATTGGTCGAGTTATGAATTTTTGATGTTGTCGCACTGCGAGGAAGGAATTCCGGTTGTGCATCCGGAATTCGGATGGGGGTCTGAATTTCCCGGAACCGGAATTCGGTTGGGCAACCGTCTACGGTTGGGGGATTTTTCGAACCCTAGTTTTCCTCGTTTTTATGTTTTTAGGGGTATTGCCATGCTTTTTATCGATAGGGAAACTTTTAGTTCCTAGTTTTAGTCCCCGGGAAGTGATTTAGCGTGTCACTTATAGCGTTGTGATTTTTATGGTTTAGGAGCCAGTAATCCGCCGCTCAGCTTCAGTTCCCGGGTTGACCAAGACACACTGAAATCGGAATCCGAGTAAGATTAGTATAACGGTATGCATATGTAGATTACATGTTTAGCGAGCATGTAGGAAGCCCGTTAGATTACATTAGTTGTATGTTGGCTTCGAACCATCCAACCCCGTCACGTCGGTACGGAGTATGACCAACGGCGGAGTATGACCGGTTTGACCGATCAGTGACACTTGGTTGGTGGTTCCGTGCTATGGACGTATCCCGTCGGTACAGCCGGAGTATGACCAGCGGCGGAGTATGACCGGTTCGACCGATCGGGAGGATATAGTAACACGTCGGTACAGCCGGAGTATGACCGGCGGCCGAGTATGACCGGTTCGACCGATCGGGTTGTTACGTGTCAATAGTACCGTCCCTATGAACGTTCGTAACTCGGTACCATGTTGGACATGGCGGTAGTGGCTCGGCACCATGTTGGACATGGCGATGGCGGGACTCGCATCGTGTTGGACACGGCGATTAGTTTTATGTATGATATTATTATGCTTTTCTTGCGAGTCCGTCGACTCACGGTTTATGTTCATGTGTAGGTAAAGGCAAGGCATGGGCTGATGGACCGTGAGCGAGCTTATGAGATTGTACATGTCGGGGCGGTTAGGCCTGGAGCGTACGATCCTCGGGACAGCAAGGCTGAGATTTTTGTAACTGTCGTTAGACGACTTTTATTTTGATGTAATAGTTAAACAGTTAAAACTTTTTGTAAATGATTTTATAAATCGGGATCCCGAGACTTTTATAATATGGTTTATAAGTTTAATTAAAAAGCAAAATTTTAATTAATCACGTTTTTCCATAAACCTCGTTGATTAGCAACGAGCTGCACAGTACGTTTAAAAATCACGTAATACGCCTAAGATAGTAAGGGTGTTACAATTTGGTATCAGAGCCGCCAGGTTGTCTTCCGAAGATCGTCACGACATGTACAATCATCATCAGCAGTTAGCTCGGTTCACGGTTCAGTAAGCCTTTATTGCTTTAGTAGTTTATTTTATTCAGTTATGAAAAAAGAAAAGCCTGTTAGGAAGCATGTTAGTAGCCTGATAGTAGAATAGGCGCATGTTTCATTTCTAATTTCCAAATTAAGCGGCATTAGTAGGCTCGCCTTGAATACGACCTGATATGCCAACTCTTGGTTTCGCAGGCGGTTCTAATTAGATGGACGCTAGGCGGACTACCAGGAGTCAGGGCAACTCCGTAGGGTCGAATCAGGGACAGGGAGCTCAGTTTCCCCCACCTGCTAGGGGCTGAGGTAGAGGTCCCCGAGGCAGGGCTCGTGGCCGGGGTGATGAGAACCCGCCACAGGCTGCCCAGGCTCCCCCAGCCGATCAGGGAGCCCCGAATTGGGAGTTGCGGTTTGCGGAGATGCAAGCCCGGATCGAAGAGCAAGACCTCGAGATTCAGAGGTTGAGACAGCAGGGTGCTCCTGCAGTTCCCGTGCCTATAGTTCCAGTGGCACCTGCCCCTGCTGCCCAGGCCGAGATAGTGGTGGCGGCCCATAGATTGGAACCTTTGTATGAGCGGTTCCGGAAGCAGGCACCTCCGGTATTCCTGGGAGGTCCGGATGTAATGAAAGCCGAGCAGTGGCTGACGGTGATTACCAGAATCCTGAATTTCATGGGTGTCACCGGTAACGACAGAGTGGTGTGCGCCACGTTTCATTTCCAGGAGGACGCCCTGGTATGGTGGGACATGGTGTCTCAGATTCATGATGTCACCACCATGACCTGGGAAAGGTTTCAGGAACTCTTTAATGCAAAATACTATAATGAGGCGGTCAGAAGCGCCAAGAGGAAAGAGTTCGTTCACCTGACCCAGCGGGAGAACATGAGCGTCACTGAGTATACTACTCAGTTTGACCGGTTGGCGAGGTTAGCCTCGGGAATTGTGCCGACCGACTTCAGCAAGAAGGAGAAATATCTGGACGGGTTGAATCCCAAGATATGGCATGACCTGATGATCACCACCGACGACAGCACCACCTATGCTCAGATGGTGGAGAAGGCACTGCGAGCTGAGGGCGCAGTGGGGTGTATGTCAGAACCAGCCAGTACTCCGGTGAGTGGCGGAGCTCCTACCCCTCCTGCGTCAGGTTATAGCAGGGGGAGTAGTGGTTCGGCCATTGATCAGAGGAAGAGGGCACCCAGTGCTTCCGGCGGTTCGAGTCAGAACAAGAGGTTCCGGGGGAACCAGAACCGAGGGAGTCGTCCTGGTGGTAATGAGACCCGATTCTCCTATCCCGAGTGCCCTATCTGCAAGAGGCATCATCGGGGCGAGTGCAAAGGTCAGGGATGCTTTCATTGTGGCATGCCCGGACACTTCAAGAGGGAATGTCCCCAGCTCCGGCCAGAGGCACCGAGAGCTCCAGCGATACCCACTCCAGCCAGGGTGTTCGCTATCACGCAGGCTGATGCAGATGCCAGCCCATCAGTTGTTACAGGTCAACTTTTTATTAACAACTCACTTTATTCAGTGCTGTTTGATTCTGGGGCTACACATTCTTATGTGGCGGCCAGAGTCTTTAGTAAATTGGGTAGACCCTTTGATAGATATGAATCAGGGTTTGGAACCCTATTACCTGGCGGAGAATTGGTTATCTCCAATAGGTGGATTAGGTCTATGCCGATCAGGATAGATGGTAGAGAGTTAAGCGCTGATCTGATAGAGATGAGCTTAGTCGAATTTGATATTATTTTAGGAATGGATTTCCTATCTAAATATTCGGCGAGCATTGACTGTAAGAGGAAGATGGTGGTCTTCCAACCGGAAAGTGAAGAACCGTTTGTATTTGTGGGTTCGGTTCAGGGATCTCGGATCCCGGTGATCTCGGCTATGTCAGCGAGAGAATTATTGCACGGTGGGTGCTTAGGGTTTCTGGCCGTGGTGGTGGACACCACTCGGCCAGACACCATTCGGCCAGAGGACATCAGAGTGGTTCGGGAATTTTTGGACGTTTTTCCCGAAGAACTTCCAGGGTTACCACCTCAGCGGGAGATTGATTTCGTGATTGACTTGGCACCAGGGGTGGATCCGGTTTCCAAAGCCCCGTATAGGATGGCCCCAGCTGAACTTAAGGAATTAAAGATTCAGCTCCAAGGGTTGCTTGACATAGGGTTCATTCGGCCCAGTGTGTCACCCTGGGGAGCCCCGGTTTTGTTCGTCAAGAAGAGGGATGGATCTATGAGGATGTGCATCGACTACAGGGAGTTGAATAAGCTGACGGTGAAGAATAAATACCCATTACCTAGGATCGATGACTTGTTCGATCAGCTTCAGGGGAAGACGGTCTTTTCTAAGATTGATCTCCGTTCGGGTTATCATCAGTTGAGAATCCGAGAGGAGGACATTCCGAAGACGGCTTTCCGCACTAGGTATGGACACTACGAGTTTCTGGTTATGTCATTCGGACTAACCAATGCTCCTGCAACATTCATGGACCTGATGAATAGAGTATTCAAGGATTTCCTCGATATCTGTGTGATTGTGTTTATCGACGACATCCTCGTGTACTCTCAGTCAGAAGAGGAGCATGAGTTACATCTTCAGATGGTACTGCAACGACTTCGAGAACATAAGCTCTACGCCAAGTTCAAGAAATGTGAGTTCTAGTTGTCTCAGGTGTCCTTCCTAGGGCACATTGTTAGTAAAGATGGGATCAAGGTGGATCCCGAGAAGATTGAATCCGTCAGGGATTGGCCGAGACCGAAGACAGTGACAGAGATCAGAAGCTTCTTGGGATTAGCTGGGTACTACCGTAGGTTCGTGGAGGGGTTCTCCAAAATTTCAATGCCCCTAACCGAGCTTACAAAGAAAAATCAGAGGTTTATTTGGTCAGATAAGTGCGAAGCTAGCTTTCAGGAGCTGAAACAGAGATTGATTACTGCACCGGTACTAGCTTTGCCTTCGGACAAGGAAAAGTTCGTAGTCTACTGTGACGCATGCAAACAGGGTTTGGGGTGTGTATTGATGCAAGCCGATCAGGTCATCGCTTATGCCTCCCGTCAGTTAAAGGATTATGAACAGCGATACCCGACTCATGATTTAGAATTAGCCGCAGTGGTTTTTGCACTGAAGATTTGGCGGCATTACCTTTATGGGGAGAAGTGCGAGATCTATACCGACGATAAAAGTCTCAAGTATTTCTTTACTCAGAAAGATTTGAACATGAGACAAAGGCGTTGGTTGGAATTAGTGAAGGATTATGATTGTGAGATCCTCTATCATCCCGGAAAAGCCAATGTAGTGGCTGATGCCCTGAGTAGAAAGGGTCCCGGGCAAGTAGCTAGCATGGTTCAGATATCACCCCAGCTAGCTGAGGATATGGTTAGATCCAGCATTGAGTTTGTGGTAGGTCAGCTTCACAACTTAACGCCGCAATCCGATCCGTTGGAAAGAATAAAGGTCGCTCAGATGACAGATCCGGAGTTAGTGAAGATCCGAGATGAGGTATTGGCTGGTCAAGCCAAAGACTTTTCAGTGTCAGATAGTGGGATGCTTTTGTATAAAGCCAGGGTTTGTGTTCCGAACAGTGTGGAACTGAGAAATGAGATCTTTGAGGAGGCTCATTCTACTCCATATTCTCTGCATCCCGGCACCACCAAGATGTACCAAGATTTGAAATCGTACTTCTGGTGGAACGGTAGGAAGAAGAATTTGGTAGAATTCGTATCGAGATGCCTCACTTGTCAGCAGATCAAGGCTGAACATCAGAGACCAGCAGGGTTGTTGCAGCCTCTAACCCTACCAGAATGGAAATGGGAAGATATTACGATGGATTTTGTGGTCGGGTTACCTAGGACCACGGGTATGTATGATTCCATCTGGGTAGTGGTGGATCGATTTACGAAATCTGCTCATTTTCTGCCGGTTAGAACAACATTTTCAGTGGATCAGTTGGCAGAACTGTACGTCAGAGAGATAGTGAGACTTCACGGGGTACCGAAGTCTATAGTTTCGGACAGGGATCCGAAATTCACCTCCAAATTTTGGCAAAGTTTGCAACGGGCAATGGGTACAAAGCTAAAATTCAGTACAGCATTCCATCCTCAGACAGATGGTCAGTCCGAAAGGACAATTCAGATATTGGAGGATATGTTGAGAGCCTGTGTTATGGACTTTGAGGGTTCATGGAGCAAATATCTACCGTTGATAGAATTTTCGTACAACAACAGTTATCAGAGTACGATAGGGATGGCACCCTATGAACTGTTGTACGGCAGGAAATGTAGATCCCCTATCCACTGTGATGAGACAGGGGAGAGGAAATACCTAGGTCCAGAGTCAGTTCAGCGGACCAATGAGGCGATAGAAAAGATAAAAGCTAGAATGCTTGCCTCACAAAGCAGACAAAAGAGTTACGCAGATCCGAAACGTAGAGATGTTGAGTTCCGAGTAGGGGACCATGTGTTTTTGCGAGTATCTCCGATGAAGGGGATTAAACGTTTCGGGAAAAGAGGCAAGTTATGCCCTAGGTTTACAGGACCTTTCGAGATTCTTGAGAAGATAGGTCAAGTGGCATATCGGTTAGCATTGCCTCCAGCCTTATCAGCAGTGCACAACGTATTCCATGTCTCAATGTTGAGAAAATACGTTTCAGACCCCTCTCATATACTCAGTTATGAGAGTCTTCAGCTTCAGCCAGACATGTCTTATGAGGAACAGCCAGTGCAGATCCTGGATAGAAAGGATAAAGTCCTTCGGAATAAGACCATAGCATTGGTCAAGGTTCTCTGGAGAAACAGCAAGGTGGAGGAAGCCACCTGGGAGCTAGAGTCAGATATGAGAGCTCAATATCCAGAGTTATTCAGGTTAGATTTCGGGGACGAAATCCTTTTAAGGGGGGGATAGTTGTAAAGCCCGCTTAGTTAATTTGGAAATTAGCAGTTGTTTATGTTTAATCATGAAATTATTTATAGCTATTTAAATAATCTATGGTACTATTATTTATGGAATTCAGAAATGCATGATTATGTCATCAGTAGTTTTTATATTTCGCATTTCCGGTGTCCGGTATTTTGGAACTCGGTGTTTGGCTCAGTAGAAATCACAACTTAGTATGTTAGTATTTTGGGGACGGGTTTTAGACATTGGGAATGTCGGGAATGGCCGGGAATTTAGAATGTCCCAAAAATACCCCTTTAGTATGATTTTCATGGTTTTATGGTGGAGGGGCAAAATGGTCTTTTTGCCCCATTAGTGCTTTGTCTTATATGAGTTTATTAAATGAAATAAATGTTTATTTTATGCATGTTATTTGGCTGAAAGAAATTAGTGTTTAAAGATTCCCTTTTACTCATTTTTTTCATTCAACTTAGAAAATAGAAAAAAATTTCAAAAAAGCTCTCTCTTTTCCTCTCTTTCTCTCTCGGCTGGTAGGGTGATTCTAGGGCTGGGATTTCTGAATTTTCAAGCTATTTCTATTGCATTCTAAGTGTTCTTCATCCTTGGTAAAGTCTCTAAACTTTTCCTTTTATAATTCAAGAAAATGTGTGAAAATGTGATGATGCATGTTTGATTTTAATGTGATTCTTGCTTCTTTGTGAATTGAGGTTAGTTTCAGAGGTTTAAGCTTGTTAGATTAGGGTTATTTAAAGTTGTTTTGATGCATGATTATTAGGTTGAGCAAGCCATAACTTTTTATATGCAAATATGTGATTTTTGAAGATGAATTGTGTAATCTGTTGCTGGGTTATTGTTGAGGTTTTTGTTTGATTTCAGAAGCTATTTCAAGCTTATTTGGGTAGAATTAACTAGGTTTGGTTGCATGTTTGTGGGAATTGCTCAAGCTTGAGTTTAGAACTCAAAGCTTGAGCTTTAATGGTGAATTTTGCCTCTGTGTTTTCTGGGTAGTTTTGAGGCCTTAGATTTGTTCTTTGGGGTGTTTAGAACAGGTCTGGAAAGTTTGGTACCAATTGGGGTTGAATTGGTCGAGTTATGAATTTTTGATGTTGTCTTTGCGAGGAACCGGAATTCGGTTGTGCATCCGGAATTCGGATTGGGGTCCCGATTTCCCAGAACCGGAATTCTGGTTGGGCAACCGGTCTACCGGTTGGGGGATTTTTCAGAACCCTAGTTTTCCTCGTTTTTATGTTTTTAGGGGTATTGCCATGCTTTTTATCGATAGGGAAACTTTTAGTTCCTAGTTTTAGTCCCCGGGAAGTGATTTAGCGTGTCACTTATAGCGTTGTGATTTTTATGGTTTAGGAGCCGATGTCCGCCGTCGGCTTCGGTTCCGGTCGGGTTGACCGCACACCCGAAATCGGAATCCGTGTAAGATTAGTATAACGGTATGCATATGTAGATTACATGTTTAGCGAGCATGTAGGAAGCCTGTTAGATTAGATTAGTTGTATGTTGGCTTCGAACCATCCAACCCCGTCACGTCGGTACAGAGTGGAGTATGACCAAGAATGAGTATGACCGGTTTGACCGATCAGCCGACACTTGGTTGGTGATTCCGTGCTATTGACGTATCCCGTCGGTACAGCCGGAGTATGACCAACGGCGGAGTATGACCGGTTCGACCGATCCGGAGGATATAGTAACACGTCGGTACAGCCGGAGTATGACCAAGCGGCGGAGTATGACCGGCTCGACCGATCAAAGTTGTTACGTGTCAATAGTACCGTCCCTATGAACGTTCAGAACTCAGTACCATGTTGGACATGGCAGTAGTGGCTCAGTACCATGTTGGACATGGCAGTAGCGGGACTCAGTATCGTGTTGGACACGGCAGTTAGTTTTATGTATGATATTATTATGCTTTTCTTACTGAGTTTGTCGACTCACAGTTTATGTTCATGTGTAGGTAAAGGCAAGGCTGTAGCTGATGGACCGTGAGCGAGCTTATGAGATTGTACATGTCGGGGCGGTTAGGCCTGGAGCGTACGATCCTCGGGACAGCAAGGCTGAGATTTTTGTAACTGTCGTTAGACGACTTTTATTTTGATGTAATAGTTAAACAGTTAAAACTTTTTGTAAATGATTTTATAAATCGGGATCCCGAGACTTTTATAATATGGTTTATAAGTTTAATTAAAAAGCAAAATTTTAATTAATCACGTTTTTCCATAAACCTCGTTGATTAGCAACGAGCTGCACAGTACGTTTAAAAATCACGTAATACGCCTAAGATAGTTAGGGTGTTACAGTACACATCATTGCTGATTATCACATTAGTATAAATCCAATAACACTGATGAAACAGTGACCAATTCTTTTGATTCATATGATCACAATCACATTCCACTGTGTTGACGATACTGTAATTGTGAATAAACATATGATCTGGATTTAACTGATTTTGTGTATAATAGTAATAAACATATTAAACCATTAGCATGTAAAATTCATGCAAACATCAATCACTTCAAATTTCTTATATTGATAACTAATCAGGTTCTAAAGAGTTTTATTTAGGGCATAAAATCCAACACATGGTTGGTGAGCTTACTTTCTTTTTGGGTCTTCAAGTCAGACAAATGGAAGGAGGTACATTTGTATCTCAAAGTAAGTATGCTAAGAACCTTGTCAAGAAGTTTGGCCTTGAGTCAGCTAAGCAGGTAAGTACTCCTATGAGAACCACTTTGACATTGACAAAAGATGAGAATGGAAGGAAGGTAGACACTACTCTTTATCGTAGTATGATTGGTAGTCAATTGTATTTAACTACTAGTCGTCGTGATATTTGTTACAGTGTGGGAGTTTGTGCTAGATATCAAAGTAATCCTATGGAATCTCATGTATCTACTGTAAAAAGGATTATTCTATATGTTAATAGTACTCTTGATTATGGAATTTGGTATTCTAAAGATACTAATTCTAACTTAGCTTGTTTTAGTGATGCAGATTGGGCAAGTAATGCTGATGATTGAAAAAATACAAGTGGAGGTTGTTTCTTTCTTGGAAACACTTGGGTTTCTTGGCATAGTAATAAATAAAATTATATCGCCTTGTCCACAGCCGAGGCTGAGTACATTGCTGCTGGTAGTTGCTGTACTCAATTGTTATGGTTAAAACAAATGTTGATTAACTATGGATTTGAATTGAGTGTTTTAACTATTTTTTGTGATAACAATAGTGCTATAAATATTTCCAAAAATCCTGTTCAACATTCAAGAACAAAACACATTGATATAAGGAATCACTTTATCAGGGAACTTGTTGAAAATAATTCTTTGCAATTAGAATATGTTGATACTGAAAAACGATTAGCTGATATTTTCACCAAGGCCCTAGACTCAAGTCACTTTGACTCCCTCAGAAAATCTTTGGGAGTTTGCATTGTCTAAATCTCTCTTATTCTTGTTTTTGCATAATATTGTTAAGTTATTCCTTGCTTGCATCTAATCCCCTTTCATTCTAATTTGACAACTCATGTTTATGCTTTTGGATTATAATTAATTAGGATTGCATTCTTATCATACTTTTTGAGGTTGAGTTAAAAGTTTCATGTTACTTCTTATATGTGTCTGGGATTACATAATTTTCTTATACAGAGTTGAGCGTATTTTGTTTTAGTTACTTGTCAGGCCCCTTGCTGGAATAGAGCTACCCATACTGAGGTGTGAAAGTCATCTTTTGAGTAAGTTGGAACATTGTAATTAGCAACTATGATGAGGATGCACTACCATAGAAAGGGCTACCTTCAGTATGGTTTCATAGCATCCAGTTGCGGGATCAAATTGAAAAAGGCAAAAAAGAAAAATCTTGCCAAGGACAATGATCCTATTTTCGCTGCACACACTTATGTCTGACAAGTGTGTTCAAGTTCGTAAGTCTCCTCTACTAAAATAAATTAAAAATCCTGGTTCACATGTGTTTGTAACATGCATATTTTTTTTCCTCAAAATCTTCAAAGCATGGTTTGTTCTTGAGATACTAATTAGTTATTCTCTTTTGAAACCATAACATGTCTATTTTTCATTTGTGATGAATTTTGATTAATTTGCTTGCTTAGATATCTTATATCTATTGTACATATTTTATTTTATGTGTATTATTTTCGGTTTTACAAAAAATACAAAATTAAAAATAAAAAAAGAGGGAGGCGTTGGTAACTTGGATCATGGGCTAAGAAAATTTGTGCTTGAATTGGTAAGTGTCAACATTTATTCTACATTGATTTATTTTGATATGTTTCCATTTAAAGTTTGATAACATATTCAATGTATTTTGTCTTTGATCTTGAAGGATTTTCTTAAATTGGCTATTTTTGGAAAATATCTTGGTAATTCTAGTTTCCTTTTTTTAAAAAAAAAAATAATTTTGGAAAAAGAGTGGGCGGTTTCCTCTTTGTGTTTGTGGGCTGGTGGTTACCCAATTTTTGAAATTGGTTTCCTTTTGTGGTTCTCTCTCACATGATTATTTAAACCACCTCCTTTTGTCATTTAATCTCACCACCAACCTGATTCCTAGTGCCTTGTGTTTTTGTTCTTTGTTTTTCTTCCTTCTTTCAGAAATTCATGGCTAAGACTAAAAACCTAGGGCATCCAAGAACAATGGTGGAATCTGAACAAGCCCCCTCAAATGCTCCTCTTGTTGCCTGCTGCTGCAACTGCTTCGAACCCAAGAGATTCATTGCTTCCTCAGCGTGAATCTCAGCCCGTGAAGCCAAAGCCAAAAAGAATTCCTAAACAAGTGGTTCAAAAATCTGTGCGACCCTACAAATGTTGGACTTCATCGTCTTAATCGTCGAAGGGATCTCCTCCACCTGCTACTGTATCGCCTCCTGCTAGAACAGAGAAGTGAGTTGCTGCATCAACTCAAATAAGCCCTTCCACTTGCACTCTTGCCCAGCAAGCATCTATCGAGAAGGAACTTCGCACGAAACAAAGTCATGACAAACCAGCTCCTCCAGCCAAGAAGCTTAAGATGAATCCCCCTTCGGTTTCTTCAAGTTCTGAAGAAGAAGAACCTATGGAGGTCTCCTCTGATAAATCCGTGTCTATTCCATCTTCGAAAGATCTCCCTGAAGACATTGGAGCCTCCTCTGACAATGAGGAAACTGAACTTGAACCCGAGCCTCCTTTCCCCAAATCTGCTCCAACACCTCCTCGTGCATCTTCATCAACCAAGGCATCTGCTGCTGCCAAAGGCAAGCAGCCTATGAAGAATTCTCCTCTTGGTAATATCTCTCCATCTCAAGCTATCAATTCTCAATTTTACTTTCGTGATAATGAGCGTGATTGGAATATTTATGCTACCCCAAAGTTTGAAAGTGAAAGGAATTATGATTTGCATGCTCATGGGTATATGGAATTGTTAAGTTTGTTCAATACCACCAATGGGAAAATACTCTCACTGGTTTTGAAGGGTATATTGAAAATATTGTTAAAGAATTTTATGCCAATTTGACTAATGACATGCTTCATGAGAATTATGAGTTCTTTGGTAAAGTCTATGTTAGGGGACATTGGTTTTCTTTTACTGTCAAGGATATTGCAGTGGCTTTGAAATAACCCGAAGGTGTACCTAATGCTATTATGTCTATGGATCGCCATTTGATGCTCACTGAAATTACTGGTGCATAGGTTGAATGGAAATCTGGGGAGAGTCTTCGAATTACACATCTCACATATGCTCATGCCTCTCTCATGAGGTTTCCTCTTAGCAATTGGCTCCCAAATTCCAACAAAACCGTGGTATCTCAAGATTTGGCATCCTTTCTTTTTCGAATCACCTCGGGGGCATCTATTGATCTGGCTTCTTCAATCTTAGACCGGATTGTTTCATTTCAGAGAGGTAAAAAGTGAACTTTTAAGCTTGTGTTTCCTAATTTAATCTATAAATTTTGTCCTCTCAGAAAGATGTTGCTCAATCTCATGAAACACTTGAGCCTCCCCTCACTGGAACCATATTCAAACCCTCGGAGTATTTTGATGGAGCTTTTCTAAAACAGCCTAAAGCTGGTGCTGCTGCTGCTGGTGGTGCAAGTTCGAGTTCTACTTCTGCAGACGTCCAGGAGGTCAAGAACGAGGTTCAACTGGTGAACAATCGACTTGCTGCCATGGAGGAGGTTCAGCAAGAGATGTCCAAGCTGCTGTCCTCATTGATCAAGCTTTATAGGGCATAAGTTTTCTTTCTTTTTTATGTTTTTGTTGGACATATTTCAATATTTTCATGTCTTCTTGTATTTGGCCCTTAGATAAACAAAAAGGGGTGTAAAATTCTATTTTTAAATGTTTGTTGTCTCAACTCTTGACCCTTTTTCCAGGGGGAGTTGTGTTAGTACTTGTGTATCTTTTTAGATTAAAAGTTAGCTTGCTATTTTGTTGTTTTTGATTTTCGATTGTGTTACTAAGGGGGAGTTGTTATTTGTTCTTGCTAACTTTAATTTGCAGGCACTTCTTTGTTAAAAAATATTTTGTTCATCTAAAGTGTAAAAGGGGGAGATTGTAAAGTCCTTTTTTGACAAGTTAGATGACAAAATATTTTTTCTTTTATGGTAAGATATTTTTGCATTCATACTCGATTGTCTTACCTTGTATATTCGGTTTTTAGTGCTCTTTTCTATGTTAGGAAAGATGCCCTTTTCAGCTGAACTTTTCTTTGTTTGGAAACTTCTTGTAAGAGAAGCAATTCTCTTATGGAAAGTTGGCTTTTAAAGGAAACTTGGATTATTGCCTTTTCCTTATTGAATTCGATTGAATCTTGATACAATCAGAATATATAATCTATTTATGGCAGGAATCAAGTCTTAATAAAAGATCGGACCCGATTATTGCAAGTTTCCTTTTTCTGGTCTGATTTGCTGCGTCAGATCCTGATTCTGATGCTGCAGATCGTGTTTATTTTAGGAAAGTTTTGTACAACTGTAGATTTGATCTTGTGGCTGTCTCTAGGGTTTCTATGTTCTATAAATAGGACCTTGAGAGCAGTCATTCGAATCAACTCTTCTATTATCCATTTTTTGCATTTATCTTATTTGAGAGAAGAGTGTTTCTTTGTTATGTGAGAACCTAGTTGTTCATTTAGGTTCTAGTATTGTATATATCAGTTCTTACTCTATCCCAGAGTTTGTTAAAACGACTTGACTGAACAAGAGAGTGGTCTTTGAGAGAAGACTTGTTGAAGCCTTACTTCAGGAGGAAGTAAGCACTTTGGTCTTCGAGAGAAGACTTGTTGAAGCCTTACTTCGGGAGGAAGTAAGCACTCACACTTCAAAGATGAAGGGAGTTCGGGCTTGAAGGTGTTTCAGAAGTCAGATTCATAAAGTCCATTACAAAGGATTGCAGCAATAATTTAGAAGGAGTCTAAACTTGTTTAAGTCAATTGTCTTTGTAATTGTTGATACTTGATTAATTGATTTCATTCTCTGGGCGTGGCCTCATGGACTAGGAGTGTTCGGGAGAACATTGATCCCACCTACAAATCTCTTGTGTCAAGTTATTTAACTTTTTGCAATTATTTTTTTCTGTCTGTTCTGTTTTGTTGCTGCAATACTGGTTTCTGTAGTAACAAAATTACATTCTGCTTCTGCAGACGTATACAATTTTATATTTTCGTATATATTATTGACATTTGCAAAAACTCGGTTCTTCAAACATCCAATGATTACAAAATCTGAAGGGTTTTATGCCATTGTTACCAACCTTACATTGTTAATAAGGCAGTAACTATGGTCTGAAAGAACCCCCCATCTAATACTAGCCTCTGTATTCGGGAAATGATCTAACCAACACTCATTGGTAAAGACTCTATCAAGCTTTGAATAAATTCTTGCCCCCTCTCAGTGCTTGTTAGACTAAGTAAAATGCAATACAAAGACTTGAACTCATCAACTTGGCCCTAGGCAAGCCAATCTTGAGCATCTAGGATTTCTGAAGCCTTGACATTTTGACATCCACATCTTTCCTTGTAAGCAAATATGGCGTTGAAATTACCAAGGATAATCCAAAGATTGTTCAAGTGGCCTAAAGTAGCTAACTTGCTTCAGAGATCCTTTCTTTCATTCAAAGAATTTCTACCGTACACAGTCGTAAGGTAAAACTCTTCCTTGAACCCGGTCATCTTTATGTTGCAATGAACAATTTGACGGTCCTACAAAAGAACCTCCACTTTGACCAACTTTTATCTATCCATATCAACAAAATTCTTTACGAAATAACTTGACTGGAATAAAAGTTCCAACTAGAAAAATCATTCGACCAAACTAAGAGTCTTCTCATGGTTGATTTTAGTCGCAAATAAATCACCAAACCTAACTTTATTTTCTTTATTTAGCCCTCTAACATTCCATCCTAACAAGTTATAATTATTTATTAGAAAGACACTTCAAACCAGCAAGAGCCACCCCCCATCAAAAAATTTCAAAATATCATAGCCATTGCTAATAGTAGCATTTGGCTAAGATCCCATGACATTTCAGTGCCCTTTCTCCTTGGAGTAATCCAATTCCCTGTCTCAGAATCAACAAAGGCAGTATTCGTGTTTTGGATCACCAAACTCGGCTCTCCATCTCTTATAGAACTCCCCTGCTATTCTGGTTTACTATTGTCTGTAACTATTATATCAGTAGCTACCCCAGGAACTAGTCGTTTTCTGTATTAAAAACAGCATCAGCTTCCTTTCTCGCACCAATACCTGGTTGTTTAACTACTCCAAAATCTGCCTCAATTTTTTCCTCAGTTGTTTTATACTTTGTTTCCCCTTGTTTCTTCTATTCCATTTTGTGCCCTAAATAAAACCCATTTCAATATAATCAGATTTACTAATTAATAAAGATCAGAAATCAATGATTATATGTTCAAAAGTTTAATTCCTTGATTTGTCAGTTCACTGGATTTAGACTGACATGATAATCAGCGATAGGTATACTTACACTTTGGATAAGTGTTATGTCCTTTCCAGGGCATTGGCAAAGTTTACCAGTATCGGATGTATGGAGTATACATTGGAAGGGACAGATATTAAACTTTGATTAGATATGATAAATTTACAGTAATATCTATTCAATACAATATCACCTAGTTGATCCTAGATCAAATGATCTTAATCCTAACATGATTAGGTTCAATCTACAGAGTATTATACATGTTCTTTGATTTGTTAGTTAAACCTACTTTTTGGTCAGGGTGATACGTAAATTTTGGGAACACGATAGTACAATTGAATGGGAGCACTAAACATAGATATAGAATGTATAGCTTCTATAGGTATTTAGAAGTGAAACGATGATTTCCTGAGCTTGCTAAATAGAGATAAATGATTGAGATCTCATTTTGGTGATTATATTAATTCACTAAAATATCATTTATAGGTGGCTAAGTGTTTTAAGGATAAAATACATTGAAAGGGTGTAACGGTAATTTTGTCTCTATGCAATGTAGATCATCTATAGAGGAAAATTGATTATTGGGATTATAAAAATGGATAATTAATAGCGTATCTATATCGTGAAACATATAGAGCGTTCTATATGACTGTGAGTGCAATTCCAAGTTCTATGAGTGGATGCAATGAGGAATTAATAGGTTTGTGAGTTTACTTGGTAAATTCTACATCAGCTTATTGGAAGCTCGGTTATATAGGCCCATGGTCCCCATACTAGCTGAGACCATATTGCTTGTAAGACTCAGTTAATTTATTTTAGTTAATCAATTATAATTCTAAAATTAGACTATGTCTAGTTTATGAATTTTCACTAAGCAAGGGCTTAATTGTGAAGAAAAGAGATTCTAGGTTTTATTTATTAATTAAGAGACTTTGATTAGTCTAATTAATAAATATATTAAATGAAAATATTATTTAATAATAAGTTTTTAGTTATTAAATAATTTGAATTGGCATTTAAGTGGTTAAATTGGAAAATTGGCGTTTTTGAGAAAATGAGATGGAAAAATGACAAAATTGTAAAATTGCAAAGTGGGGCCCAATTCAATACCCATGGCCGGCCACTTAGTGTAGGTTTTACCATTTAATTTTTTCATTATTTTAATGTCAAATAAAAACCTATGTGGTTACATATAAATAGATAGTGATGACTCACACTTAATGATTGATGAAATTTCACTTTCAGAAATTTTTCTTGAGTCTTCTTTCTATTAGGCTGAAACAACCTTCTCTTCTTTTCTTCTTCATAATTTCAAACATTGAGTGATAGAGTGAGTGGCTACACACATCAAGTGGTATCTCAATCATTGTGTGGAAGACTGTGATGAATCCAATCAACAAGAAGGAGAATCGGGCTCAAGGAAGGAGAGAAAAAGATCCAAGTTTAGATCTTGATAATGCTTTCCTACAGAAAGGAATCACGGGCTAGAGATCTGAACAGAAGGAGTCATTATATTCTGCTGCACCCAATGTAAGGTTTCCTAAACTTTATATGTGTTTATTTCATAGTTTTAGAAATTCATATTAGGATGTTAATGAAACATACTTGTTAGTAAATCTAGATCCTGGTAAAATAATTCCAACAGCTTCTTCTTCCAACAACTGGCCTTAGAGTCATGGTAATGATTTACTTTCATGTAATATGTATTGTTTGTGTTGATTTGGATGGTTTCATGTTGGTTTATGTGCTTATTTGATGAATGTATGTGTTGTATGAATTTTTTCCATGAAAAATATTTTTTTTTCTTACTGAAAATATTTTATTTGGATTCCTTGTGAAAAATTAATTTGTTTTTTACGGAACTCGATTCCAATAAAAATTGAGAAAGTTATGAAATTTTGAAAACCAGGTTAACATGGTGTCGAAGCTTGGTCCTCGCAAGCACCAAGAGTTTCGGACAAGGAACACCACGCGCGCGCTCACTCAGACATTCCGTGTCTTCAGACACGGCACGCCAGGCTTCAGACACGACTCGCCCGCCCAGACGCTGCACTTTCGCCTGTGTCCCAGCCTGTAGGGGCCAAAGAATGCCGCACACGGAACCCTGCATCTCCCCTCTCCACGCACGTAAGGAGGCTGCATGCAGCCTCTTGCTACGCAACCAAGTGGTTTTCCCCAAAAATTTGATTTTTGTGGGATTTTTTGCAATTTTCAAACCCTAAAATTAAAATAAAATGTTATTGTTGATATATTTAAACTTAAATATCATTTTTTAAATTAATAATATTTATTTTTTAATAGATTATTTTTAATCTTTGATATTTTGAGGTTTAAATTTAAAAATTGATTATTTTATTTTTTAAATTATTGTCAGATTTAAAAATTTGTTAATTTCCTTAATATTTATATATTATTTAATTATAAGATCAGATATTTTGATATTTGACATATTTTAAATTAAAAGATAGCTTTATCTTTTTTATTTAAAATATTATATTAAAATCATCTTAAATGATAAATTAAATAATTAATAAATTTGAAATGAACCTAGATATTTTTATAGATATTCTAACCATAATATTTTCAAATTCGAAAATTTGTTATTTTGTTAAATATTTAATTGTTTATAAATTATAAGTTTGAAAAATGGTATTTTACTATTTTTTATCATTTTACTTATTTGAAATTTATAAAATATATTTTAAATATTTAAATAACTTAGATATATTCTGTAGAAATTTGAATAATGTGTAATTTGAGATATTTTGACATATAATTAGGAAAATTATGATTTATTTATTATTTTATTCTTAAAATAATAATTGCCTAACCATATCTATTTTAAAATTGGTTTATTTAATTATTTTAATTTTATTAAATTATAAGATTTTAAAATGATATTGAATTTTTTTTTTTCAAATCATTTATCTTATTTGATATTTAATTTAATTTGATAAAAATAATTCAAATAAACCTAGATATTTTAAATTAGTTTTTCATTTTTGAATTTTAAATTTTGATGAGATTTTTAAGGTTGATTTTAACAACCATAAATTTTCAAAATTTTGATTGGTTAGTTTAAAATAATAATTTAATTATATAAATATCTTATTTCACATCTGTTACATGGACATTGTTTGTTATTTATATTGTTTATTCAAACTTTTTTTAACAAACCTATTATTTATTTGATCTAAATTGCTATGATTAACTTGTTGATAGATCCAATGATCTCATTTTAATCATAGTCCAATTCTCAATAGATCCTATAAATAATTTGTAACAGGTAAATTTTGTACTTTTTTCATCTGTGTAAACCTAGTAACATGATAGGGCCATCCAAATCATTTGACCTATGTGAGCCTAAATATTTGCTATTGGGCTTAGATGCATATAGGAAGCCCATTTAAGTTTTACTAAGTAAATGGACTAGGTTGCTAAAATAAAATTTCACATAAGTAATTTTATTTAGGCCTAATTAGAATTGAGCTTATTCAATGAATAACAATTATTTATTTAATGGTTAAATTTATCTCCTTTTGGCCTTGTGTGAGAGTTAGGGGGCCAATAGCAGTGGGTACGATATACTGAACCCAACCCTCCCTCACATGAACCACCCCAATTGTGAAGGCCCATTTGCCTTAATTAAATAATTGTATTAGGTTAATTATATTAGTCTAACCTAATTAAAATTGAATTAGCAACATAATAAACTTTTAAAATTGAACAAAAATACCATTATTTTTAAAACATGATTAAGAAATTAAATTAAATATATTCAACTTATATATATTTTTTTTTTAAAAAAAAAATTGATATATATTTTAAAAAAACGGATATGTATTAAACAAATTAATATTTATTTAAAAAATTTGATATATATAAATTTATATTTATTGAATTTACTATAAAATATTACTTCTTTAAAAAAACTGACATATTTTTTTTTAAAAAAACCTATAATCACATGAAAATTTTAATTTTAAAAAAACTATATAATCATAATTTTTTTTAAAAAAACCTGACATTATAATTTTTTAATTAATAAGATCAAACATTGTCCATACATAAAATATCACTACAAAAAGTATAAGTATTCATGTCCAATACCCATATTTATGCTCAAAACAATTATTTGCAAAATTATGAGCACCAGATCCAAAAGATGATAATTTGTATACTACTGAATGTCAAAGGCAATATATATTGTCCTACAAATTATTTTAAAGTGAATAAACATGATCTTTCTAACTCTTTCCCGAGCTGTGTACTAAAGAGAGCCATTAATCAGAAGTCTCGCCCATTCATTCTTCTCATCATCTGGGACACTGAAAAAGTAAGAAACCAGAGCATTATCTTGCATAATCATGCGAGCTACCTTATGACGTTGAGTTGTAGTAAGTGTAGTGGTCCTTTCCAACTCTTTCCCGAACTGCATATGCTTTTCATTCAAGCCTTCACCAATAGCTTTACTCAAACGAATTGAAGCTTTTTCAATTACCTCTGCGAGAATACAAGCTGATTGTGTAAGTGCATTTGAAAGTTCTTCATGATTTGCAGCTTTCCTTTTCTTCGTTGAAGACCCATCTGATTGAGTGTGAGATTGAGCACCTCTTGTTGCATCTAAAACAGATATGGATTCCACTTCATCCACATTGTTAGCATTGCTAAAATCATCTTCTCCAAGTGTAGTGTTTTCCTTTTCAGCTTCAAGTTCTTCAACAACATCTGTTACAGTCTCTGCATGTTTTCCAGTTGCACGATCTTTGCCAAAAATTGCACATAAGTCGGCATACCAAGGGATGACTTGATCTTGAATGGGGATGCTTCCTTATGACTCTGCATGTATACAAAATAAAAACTAATAAATCACACTGCATAACCTATCTTTTACTTCACATATCTTTAAAGTATATATACCAAAGTATTCTATAAGAAGTTCAAAACATTATGCCAAGTCAAAAAGTTTAACATTTTTAAAGCACTAGTTATATTATAATATAGCATATATAAACATAAATACCTGCAAATATGCGTCCCACACTGGTTTTTCCGCAGTTACAGTTTTTCTATTACTGTCCCATCCAAACACGCTACAAAAAGGTCCAGTCAACATTTCATGTACTATTTGAAAATGAGTATTCAAAGTTTTCATTCTAGACTCAATGTGTGGCTTAGCTTGTATGTCACATCCAGGCATTCGCTCTTTTAATTTCACCTCAATAGCTCTAAGATGACCTGGCTTGAAGTTTCCTTCAGCTTTAAACTTCCCTTCATTATTTAGCTCCATAAGTGATTCATTCAAGTGTTTGTCTTCATCTTCACTCCAGAATCTTTTATTTTGTCCTGGACCTCTTCCTTTTGAAGTCTCCATGCTAAAATAAGAAATCAAAATAATGTAAAACTAAAAACTAGAATTGAAATGTTGAACTTGAGTGAAAAATAAAGACATTCAACAGTAAAGAAACAAAACTGAATTGATATACACACCGATAACAAAAGATAAATTCAAAGATCAATTTCAATGTTGTCAATTACACAACCAGTCAAATAACTTGGCATAGCCAAGTGAAAACAAATATAAAAACCTAGATAATCAATGTGCATTTAATCTAAGAAAAAAAACTAGCGTACTCTCCTACATTCCCTCCATTCACTATACATCTCAAGTGCTAAATTGTTTCTAAACGTTGTCCACTCTTCAGAAGCTTCAATACTTCTTATAGATCCATCAACATCTTCTTCGTCTCCACTGTTAATCTCATTCTCTGAATGCATATAAGTATTCTCAGTAGGCATTTCTCTTCTAATAAAATTGTGAAGCAAACAACATGCCAAAATGAGTCTTTATTGGATAGAATGACGGACTCCTAAGAATTGCCCATCGACTCTTAATTGCACCAAAACATCTCTCAATGACATTCCTAGCAGATGAATGCTTCATATTCAAAAATTCTTGTGGATTTTTAGGAGGATTCCCATCTTCCCATTGGTTGAGGTGATAACGTTGGCCTCGATATGGAGCAAGAAATCCCTTACAATTAGTATATCCAGCATCTACAAGGTAATAATAACCTAAAATAAAATAAAGATGGGGATTAAGTTGTCTCCTAAATGAGCTACTAATCAAAAATGAAAAATGTACAATCTAAAACACCAAGCTTACCATTTGTAACACACAAACTATTTGTTCTACGTATGGCATCACGTAAAACTCTACCATCTGCTGCAGAGCCTTCCCAACCAGGTAACACATATATGAATTGCAAGTCTTGGGAGCATACACCTAAGATATTTGTAGCTATTTCACCTTTTCGAGTACGATATTTTGGTTTATCATTCATAGGTACTCTCACTCTAATATGAGTTCCATCTAGTGCTCCTAAGCAATTCTACCATATCATAAACAAAGTTTTTTTTATTTGTATTTCAAACAAACAAACCATTTCCACCTAAACCATTTTAATTCAAGAAATTCAAGAAATATATATTATACCTTGAACCATTTCCACCTATCATCTGTTGAATTTTCAAGTACAGGTTCAGGTCTTTTTAATAACTCTCCATGTAGCCGAATGATTGAATGTAACACATTATGAAAATATTTGCTAATTCTCTCACCCGATCTCATAAATCAAAATCTAACGACTCTATTTTTCACATGATGAGCAATTACATGTAAAAATATAGCCACTTGTTCATCTACTTGTAAATATTTATATGCTTTTAACCTACCCCTAGTTTCAAGCATTATGCATAAAGTGCTAAATGCTTTCCTATTCATCCTAAGTTGATAAAAAAAAAATAACATCACTCTCATAAGCTATTTGGTGCACAATTTGCCTATTGACAAAAATATCAAGTATGTATAATTGTCTTTTTACAGAGCTTGATTCAATACTATGTTCAATAATTTTTTCCCATAATTTAAAAAACCATTGCACTACATGCAACACATTCATCCAATACATATAAAGAGTCATGATCTTCTTCTTTCTCAAATTTTGTCTTTCACTTACAGTTAAGCGAGCCATTATCCTACAATGATAATAATTGAGCAAAAGAAACTTACCATTATTCATACAATCCACTGAATAATTCTTCATCCTATCACATAAAAAAAATAAAAAAATATACACACATACAACAAACTAGAAATGCCCTTTTAGTACAAAAGTCGGAGAGTACCAAATTCTATATGAAAATCTGAAATGTGAAATCAAAGAATTTGTTTTAAAAAGGTTCTCCAAGTGCTAATCTGGTTTGAAATAATAATAAAAAAAATCAGTGAACACCAGCATCATTAAATTTGTTTGAAAAAGGTTCATCAAGTGCTAAAGGGTCATTAAATTTGTCATAAAAAAGTTCCTCTAGTGCTAAAGTGAATATAATCTCCACACATTGATTTTGAAGCAGTATTTAAGAAAATTTAACCTTTCAACTTTGATATATACCTTATTTGCACAACACTTGTTCATTTATATCTTTTCACCTCAAAAATATGTTTAGCTATAGCTATATATAATATCATCTGGCTATATATATTTAGAATAATTAAGCCATCTTGTTTCAATTGGTTAATACATGAACTCATGAATTCTAATTAAGAAGAGTGGCACATGAGATATAGTGAAAATGATGATGTCATCAAATCCAAATCCTTGACTCTCAATTAATTCTATATGATCAACAGAAACTTATTAAAAACAATGTATTTATTACATTATATGACCCAATTAAAAACACTAATAATGATCAACAGTTCTCTGATTATTTACATATATATTAATCAGATATTAATACATATAGATATCAATTTCTAAATTCTCAAAATTAAGAAATATGTATATATATGACAAAACAATCCCACTAAGAAATTAGACCAAAAATTAGAGGAGTCGTAGTGATGGATGATCAGCCGAATTGGTGTTTGTTTTTCATTGAAGTGTAGATAGAAGGAATAACAGGGTGTCCAGCAAAGCAAACTATGTACAACCTCACAGCAGTAGGCAATCCACTCACTTTAGCCAAACTCCCTCTTTCATGAAACCCAACTCCCCGAAAAACACCAATACACAAGATTGAACAAAGAATTATAAGACAAGAAAACACACCAGTTGCAGACACATATGACAGTATACTTAACTCAGTTAACATCATAGAAGGTAAGATCACCAAAGCAGTGATCAACACAAATGATTGTCTTCCCTCAATAACTAATAAATCTCTAATCTTAATCATAAATATATATATATATATATATATATATTTTCTCCCTTCCCTTTCTTTCATTCAAGTTATATATTTTCTCTTTTGTTACTTGGGAAGCTCTCACGAGCGAGTGAAAGAGGCCATAGTGGTCACCCCATCCGAGGCGACCCCAACTTGCTTTCTTCCACTTTCAGCCAATGACTCCCAACCCTTCCTCCAATTCCCCATTGAGTATCTCTTAATCTACAAACCTAACACCAGACTGGGCCTCGAACATGATGGGTCCACTTTGGCTTGTCTTCTTAAGTCCGCCCTGTCTAAGGCCTTGGTCCCTTACTACCCTCTTGCCGGAAGAGTACAAACCAGGCCCGACGGTTCGGGCCAGCTCGAGGTCGTTTGTCGGGAAGAAGGTGCAATCTTCATCGAGGCCATACGGACAATTACTTACTACTACTACTCAAAAATACGAAGATTCGAATTTATTAGACTAGTCAAAACTAGATTACAACATAAAACAATGGCTGTACCACCAAACCAGAGAATGGAGGGAGAGAGAGAGAGACTTACCTCTGGCAACGCTACCAGACTAGCAAGGATCCCTGCACATGCAACGTGAGTCTAATCGGTCGAAGAAGAACAAGACCGTCACAATGGTATCAATGGCAGGTTAATCTTCAGTTTGCTTGCTAGGGTTAGGGTTTGTTGGGCTTGGCCCATGGCTAGAGTAGAAGAGAGATATCTGCCAAAGTAGTGGAATGGAATTATAATTCCACCAAATAAAAAATAGAATAGCAATTCCATTAGTTTGGGAGAATACCATTACTATGGAATTCTTTTCAAAAATTGTTATTTTTCAACCAAACAAAATAATCAGGCCCATTAGTATTCCATTCCATTCCTTTCTGGCCCATTACCATCAACCAAACGGGCCCTTAATGTAAATCATTACTAGATTCATGGATGACCTAATCGTAATCTTAAGAAAGCTAGAACTGTTAACCAAGGTTTGCATGTTTTGTTAGATATTCTAAGTGATTAGGGGTAGACCATCCCATAGTCATTAGATAAGAAAGTGTTTGTTTCAACAAATACTACTTTTCTAAGAAAATGACTAAGTCTGAAAAACAAAGGAGCAAAATAAGGGAGATAATTTTTTTTTCTTGATTCCAAAAGTGTTCTATCATCTTATTCGAAATAAGATGGTCCCACTGCATCTGTTGTTTTTGACACAACCGAAGAGGACAATACCATTTATGTTCTTAGACAAAAGTCGCGGTACCTTGTCGTAGTTGGAGGGTTTCAAGGAACTCACCCTGTTATGACTTGGAAGACACTTGTGATGAAATTCATTGTTAGTTTAAACAAGTAATAGATTGTCAGAATAAGGAACTAAGTAAAGCCAAGAGAATTATGGTTTAAACCATTCATATGGAAAAAAAAAACAAAAGTTTTCCATTACAAGGACAAGAAAGGAAATTTTCGTTAGTAAGTCTATTCAATGGACTTAACAAAACTTGTTGTTCCTAGTATTATAGGTTCAAGATTATCTAAACCTATGGCTTCTGGTATGCCTGGTAATTTACTTACTTTAGTAAGATGCTGAAGCATTTTCTTTTCTAGTGGCTCAATCTATAGAAGCTTCTCGACTTCTAAGCATAGATTTCATTTATCTAAGGAAAATTTTCTACTATTCCAGAAAAGATAAAGTCATGAAGGGATTCCTTGAATCAACAGTAAGAGGTCTCAGATGTGCTTTAGTATGCCTTAGACCAGACACCTGTTGTTGAGTGGGAGTAATGAGTAGCTATCAGATTAATCCAGGAAAGGAACATTGGAAGACAATCAAGTAAATCTTAAGATCAAGAAGAGGAACTACATGTTAGTCGATAAGGGTGTATTTAATACTCTTAGACTACACCAAATTAAATTTTTAGACTTGCCTTAATGCTAGAAAGTTTGCTGATGAGATGGTGATTACTCTGGGGGTGGAGTATGATTTTGGAGAAGTGTAAAAACCTATCTGAAGTATCTAAGTCTACCAGAGAGACTGAATGTTAAAGTTGTAGCAAAGATACTTATTCAGTCTAAGGAAAGTTCTATACATTTTTGGCATTTGTTCCAACTTTTATTAACTACTAGTGTTACTGCCTGACTAACGCAAAAATAGTTGCCAAAAAGTAAAGAATCCAGTATCCCTAGAGGAGTAGACATATAGAGAGGAATTTCACAATATCAAGGATTTTGTGATTAAGGAAATGTAATGGTGGAGAAAAGGTTGTATTGAATACAATCTGTCAGATCCTATTACGGAGAGTATAAAACATACTACACTTGATTTGGATAGCAAGTGGGAGTTTGTTGGGTTTTGTGCCCTAAATAAAACCCATTTTAATATAATTAGATGTACTAATTAATAAACATCAGAAATCACATTTTATGTTGCATGGTTCACATGATTTATTTCATGATTATAAGTTCTATTAGGTCCAGAACATATGTCATTGTTTATGATTATAATGTTCTCAGCACAGTGGAATATAATCATAATTATATGTTCAAAACTTTAATTCCCTAATTTGTCATTTCACTGGATTTAGACTGGCATGATAATTAGCGATAGGTATACTTACACCTTGGATAAGTGTTATGTCCTTTCCAGGGCATTGACAAAGTTTACCAGTATCAGATGTATGGAGTATACATTGGAAGGGACCGATATTGAACTTTGATAAGATATGATAAATTTACTGTAATATCTATTCAATACAATATCACCTAGTTGATCCTAGAGCAAATGATCTTAATCCTGACATGATTAGGTTCGATCTCAAGAGTAATATACATGTTCTTTGATTTGTTAGTTAAGCCTACTTTTTGGTCAGGGTGACACGTATATTTTGCGAACACGACAGTACAATTGAGTGGGAGCGCTAAACATAGATATGGAATCTATAGCTTCTATAGGTATTTAGAAGTGAAACGATGATTTCCTTTGAGCTTGCTAAATAGAGATAAATGATTGTGATCTCATTTTAATGATTATATTAATTCACTAAAATATCATTTATAGGTGGCCAAGTGTTTTAAGGATAAAATACATTGAAAGGGTGTAACGGTAATTTTATCCCTATGAAATGTAGATCATCTATAGAGGATCATTGATTATTGGGATTATAACAATGGATAATTAATAGCGTATCTATATCGTGGAACATATAGAGTGTTCTATATGACTAAGAGTGCAATTTCAAGTTTTATGAGTGGATGCAATGAGGAACTAATAAGTTAGTGAGTTTACTTGGTAAATTCTATATTAGCTTATTGGAAGCCCGGTTATATAGGCCCATGGTCCCCATACTAGTTGACATCATACTGCTTGTAAGACTCAGTTAATTGATTTTAGTTAATCAATTATAATTCTAAAATTAGACTATGTCTAGTTTATGAATTTTCACTAAGCAAATGCTTAATTGTGAAGAAAAAAGATTCTAGGTTTTATTTGTTAATTAAGAGATTTTGATTAGTCTAATTAATAAATATATTAAATGACAATATTATTTAATAATTAGTTTTTAGTTATTAAATAATTGGAATTGGCATTTAAGTGGGTAAATTGGAAAATTGGAATTTTTGAGAAAATGAGATGGAAAAATGACAAAATGGCAAAATTGCAAAGTGGGGCCAATCCAATACCCATGGCCGGCCACTTAGTGTAGGATTTACCATTTAATTTTTTTCATTATTTTAATGCCAAATAAATCTAACCTAAACCTAGGTGGTTACTGTAATGACCGGCTTAGTAAATTGGATTAGAAAAGGCAATTAGCACTAATTTCTGTTATTTTATTATTATTATTTACGAATTCATTTTTTGTGGATCCCAATATTTAGACATAAATATTAGAGTTATAATTTCTCAATTTTGGAGATTTTATTAATTTCTAGGGGTATTATTTAGCTTATATGTAAAATATGTTATTTTTGTAATTTTTGCTTGGCAACAACGGAAAATGCAATGGATGGCTAGATTAATCACATGGGTAAGTTTAGAACCCTATTACTAAGTGGGAAATATTTTTGAGGAAATAAAATATCGGGATTGAGCGGGGTTATGGAATTTGACCATTTTACCCCTAGCTTTAGAAAAACCTTAGTTTTTTGGTTAAGGGCATTTTAGACATTTGGTTAATTGGTGGAATACGTGGCTGCCATGAGTAGGTGACGCCTACCAAGCTGAGTTCTTAACAAAGGAAATTGATTTTCCCTACCTTTTACTTCATTTAGTGAAATTAAGAAAAAATACCAAAAATTGAAGAACAACTCTTTCCATTCTCTCTCTCTCTTCGAAGCAGCCAAAACCAGGGGGTTTTGTTGTGGATTTTTGGTGTTTGCAGCAAGGGATTCAAGAAGAAATCAAGCCAAGGTAAGCTCTAGCAACTCCTTGCCCTAGTTCTTGAATTTAAGTTTAGGTTGAGAATGTGAAATTGAGTTTCAGGGGCTGTTAGGTTTGCTTATGCTTAGGGTTCAAATTTTTAAGGTTATTTGAGTTGATTTAGTTCCTAGCAACTGGTATTGTTGATTGGTCTGAGTTTTGTGAAACTTGGAGCTTTAATGGCAACTTGGGCCTTGGGGGTGAATTACTGCCTGGAATTTATTGTTTATAACCATATTAGGTACCCTGGAAAGTTTGGTAGTGTTTGGGTTGGGTTTGAGAGCAAGGGGAGAATTTTTGGTTTTCCCAGCGCAGAACTGGAATTTCGGTTCTGGGGGACCTGTACCAACCCGTCGACCGGTTGGTGTCCCAGAACTGAACATCCGGTTAGGACCGGTCTGCCGGTTGGGGGAAATTTTTGGGACCCTAGTTTTTCCCAATTTTGAGATATTTAGGATATTGCCATGTTGTTTATCGATAGGGAAACTTTTAGTTTCAAGTTTAAGTCCCCGGAAAGTAATTTAGCGAGTCACTCATCTATGTTACAATTAATGTGATTAGGGCATCCATCTAGCGAGAGAATTTCCGTTCAAGTCGGCCAGCACACTTGAATTCAGAAATCAGGTAAGAACTGTATATAGCATGTTATATGAGATATATGCATGTTGTATGTATGATTGTATATGTTTTGGGTGATATCATAGCGGCACAACAATTGTGTCGGTTCAGCAGTACAAGCATCGTACTGGTTAATAGTGATATTCATCCCAGAGAGTATTAATTGGCCCTATCGTAGCGGCACAACAATTGTGTCGGTTCGGCAGTACGGGCACAGTTCTGGTTAAGAGTGATATCATGGCCAATTGTACTCTTGGATGCTATTGATGCTATCATAGCGGTACGAACATAGTGCCGGTCCCGCAGTGCGATCATAGTGGGTGATATCATGGTCAATAGCACAGCTAGTTAGAACGTTCTTACTCATCTGTTAAGCCTTGTAAATAGGTGTATGGGCGCCTAGTTACAGGTCGAAAGTTGTATAATATGTTATACGCTTTTCTTACTGAGTCTGTTGACTCATAGTTCTACTTTCATGTGTAGGTAAAGGAAAGGCGAAAGCTGAACAGGAGTGAACCCGAGCTAGGGTGAGATTGTACATGTTGAAGCGGCGCGACCTGGAGTGTTCGGTCTCGGGACATCTAGGAGTTATATTTTGTAGTCGCTGAGCGACTTGTAAATTGTGTATTTTGGGATATAAAGTTTAAAAAGGTTAAAAACGGGATCCCGACACTTGTAAATATCTTAATATAATATAAAGTTTACTAATTAATATAAAAGTTTTAATTTGACTCGTTTTTCAAGAAAACTCTTCGATTAGCGAAGATTGCACTGTAATTGAAAAAGCACTGTAGCGTGCCTTAGCATTAGGGCGTTACAATTTTGGTATCAGAGCCGCCAGGTTTGTCTACCGAAGTTTGCTAAGACATGTACAATCTTCATCAGAGAAAGCTTGGTTCGCAGTTCAGTAAGCCTGTACTTGTTTAGTATTTTAAAAGATTATTAAAGCATGTTAGGAAGCATATTAGATTATAATTATTTCTGTTAAGTGCATTGCCTTAAAATCCGTAAGTGCGGTAGTAAGTATGTAAATAGGTCGTTGCCTGACCAGGCTGACTTACTAACTGACAGGTTAGTCTTATAGAATGGACACCTGGTGCAATATGGAGAGTTAGTGTAAAGTGGCCAGGGCTAGTAACAGTTGGAGAGAATGGAGTCCAAGTTTTCCCCGTAACCAAGGTGAAAGTCCTTGGAGGGCTTCCGACGGGAGTGATGGTTATCCGTCACAGGCTCCGTTGGATTTGGAGCAAAGGTTTGCAAAAATGGAAGATGTGATTCAATGACATGAAGAAGAGATTCAGAGGTTGAAACAAGAAAGGTCTCCTGTAGTATCTTTACCACATATGCCAATCATTTTTTATTCGGTATTACCAGCGAAGCATGGAATGGCTGGTAATCAAGTGGAACCATTGCATGGAAAGATTTGGATCCATGAACCTTCAGTCTTTCAGGGTGATTCAAATATGAAGAACGCTTCTTGGGCTGAAAGCCCTGAGGAAATTATTCTGAGACCTCAGGAGATTATGGTAGAGGGTCAGGATATTACCTGCCTAACTCTAGATTATGGTGGAAGTGGTAGGAGCTCCATGATTGAGTGGAAGAGGAAATCTACGTCATCAGTGGTGGGTTTAAGACAGAACAAGCGGTTTCGAAGGTTTCAAGGCAAAGGAGGACACCAGGGTTATTCTTATCCTGAGTGCCCACGTTGCATGAAACACCATCCCGGAGAATGTAACCGAAAAGTATGTTTTCAATGTGGTATGGTTGGGCATTTTAAGAAATATTGCCCACAGGTGGAGAAAGTAAAAGAAGAGCAGGAAGCGATATTTGTTCCTACTCCGGTGTATGCTAATGTTCAAGCTGATGATGCAGCGAGCCCTTCTGTAATGGCAGGTCAGCTTCTGTAAACGACTTCTTATATATCGTGTTGTTTGATTCGGGAGCTACACGTTCATACGTAGCTATGAGAATAATTAATCTTTTTGGGTAGGCCTTGTGATATTTTAGAAAGAGGGTTTGGAACCCTAATGCCTAGTGGGGCGTTGGTTATCTCTAATAGGCGCATTAGGTCTATGCCGGTTAGGATCGAAGATAGGGAGTTGAGCGCTGACCTTATAGAATTGGAATTAACTGAGTTTGACATTATACTGGGGATGGATTTTCTGTCTAAGTATTCGGCCAGTGTAGATTGTCAGCGAAAAATGGTGACTTTTCAACCAGAAGGTGAAAATCCATTTGTTTATGTTGGATCAGTCCAGGGGTCTCGGATCCTGGTTATTTCTGTATTAAGGGCTATAGATTTACTATGCAGTGACTGTGTAGAATTTCTAGCAGTGGTAATTGACTCTAGCAGACCTGAAACATTTGGGCCTGAGATAGTCAGAGTGGTAAAAGATTTTCTCGACGTGTTTCCCGAGGAGTCGCCGAGATTGCCGTCGCAACGAGAAATTGATTTTGTAATTGAATTTGTACCTGGAGACGAACCTGTTTCTAAAGCTCCATCTAGGATGGCTCCAGCGAGACTCAAGGAGTTTAAGTTGCAACTTTAGGGGATGCATGACATTGGGTTTATCCGACCCAGTGTATCGCTCTGAGGAGCTCTGATTCTGTTTGTGAAAAGAAGGATGGTTCCCTCAAAATGTGTGTTGATTATCGGGAACTAAACAAGCTGACGATTAAGAACAAGTATCCGTTACCCAGAATCGATGATTTGTTCGATCAATTTCAAAGAAAGACAGTGTCTTCGAAGATTGATTTGTGATCTGGATACCATCAACTTAGAATTTTAGAGGAGGATATACCAAAGACTGCTTTTCGAACCAGATATGGGCACTATGAGTTTCTAGTAATGTCATTTGGATTGCCTAATGCTCCTGCAGCCTTTATGGATCTCATGAATAGGGTATTCAAGGATTTCCTCGATAACTGTGTCATAGTGTTTATCGATGACATTCTTGTATACTCTCAGTCAGAAGAGGATCACGAGCATCATCTTCGAGTGGTATTACAGCGACTTAGAGATCATAAGTTGTATGCAAAGTTTAAAAAGTGCGAATTTTGGTTGTCTGAGGTGCCTTTCCTGGGTCATATTTTTGGGATGAATGGGATTATAGTTGATCCAAACAGGGTTGAATCAGTGAAGGATTGGCCGAGGCCCAAGTCTGTGGCGGAGGTTCGAAGTTTTTCGGTTTAGCAGGGTATTATCGATGTTTCGTTGAAGGATTCTCTAAAATCTCTATGCCCCTAACCGAATTGATCAAGAAAAATCAGAGATTTGTGTGGTCAGATAAGTGTGAAACAAGTTTCCAAGAGTTGAAGCAATGTTTGATAACAGCTCCGGTGTTAGCTTTGCCATCAGATCAAGAGAAATTTGTGGTTTATTGTGATGCATCAAGACAAGGTCTGGGATGTGTTATGATGCAAGCTAACAGAGCCATAGCTTATGCTTCTCATCAACTGAAAGATTATGAGCAGCGCTATCCAACTCATGACTTAGAACATGCTGCGGTGATTTTTGCTTTAAAGATATGGCGACATTATCCTTATGGTGAGAAGTGTGAGATTTATACTGATCATAAGAGTCTCAAATACTTTTTCACCCAAAAGGATTTGAACATGAGACAGAGGAGATGGCTGGAATTGGTTAAGGACTACGACTGTGAAATTTTATATCACCCTGGGAAGGCTAATGTTGTGGCCGATGCTTTGAGTAGAAAGGGTCCCGGCCAAGTTTATACTACGGTTCTGATAGCCCCTTAACTAGCCTCTGACATGGTTAGCGCAGGGATTGAGTTCGTAGTTGGAAAGTTACACAATTTAACATTTCAATCTGATCTGTTAGAAAGGGTCAGAAGAGCTCAACTTGAGGATCCTGAGCTAGTTAAAGTTTGAGATGAGATTATGGCTGGTCGGCCTAGAGATTTTTCAGTCTCAAACAGTGGAATGTTGTTATGCAAAACTCGAGTTTGTGTCCTAATGTTGATGAGCTTAAGAAAGAGATACTTGATGAAGCTCATACCGCACCTTATTCGTTCCATTCGGGAATCACCAAAATGTACTAAGATTTAAAACCCTATTTTTGGTGGTATGGGATGAAAAGAGATGTGGTGCATTATGTGTCCAAGTGTTTAACCTGCCAGCAAGTCAAGGCTGAACATCAGAGGCCGGCAGGGTTACTGCAACCTTTAGTCCTTCCTGAGTGAAAATGGGAGGACATTGGAATGGATTTTGTAACTGGATTGCCTAGAACTACGAGAATGTATGATTCAGTATGGGTTATAGTGGACATATTCACAAAATCAGCTCACTTTCTACCAGTGAAAGTTACATATTCAGTGGATCAGTACGCTGAATTGTATGTGAAGGAGATAGTTCGTCTCCATGGAGTCCCTAAATCCATGGTGTCAGATAGGGATCCAAAGTTTATATCGAAATTTTGGGTGAGTCTTCAGAAGGCTATGGGTACCAAGTTAAAGTTTAGCATAGCCTTTCACCCTAAGACTGATGGTTAGTCGGAAAGAACAATTCAGATATTGGAAAACTTACTGCGAGCCTGTGTCATGGACTTTGAGAGTTCCTGGAGTAAGTACTTGCCTTTAATTGAGCTCTCCTACAATAATAGCTACCAGAGTACAATAGGGATGGCTCCCTATGAGATGTTATATGGTAGGAAATGTCGTTCTCCTATCCATTGGGACGAATCGGGAGAAAGGAAGTACTTGGGTCCAGAGTTAGTGTAGAGGACCAATGAGGCTATTGATAAGATCAAGGCTCGAATGCTTGCATCTCAAAGCAGGCAGAAAAGTTATGCTGATCCGAAGCGCAGAGATGTTACATTTCAGGCAGGGGAACATGTTTTCCTGCGGGTTTCACCCATGAAGGGTATTAGGCGCTTCGGGAAGAAAGGTAAGTTGAGCCCTAGGTTCATTGGGCCATTTCAGATACTTGAGAAGGTTGGGCAGGTAGCATATCGGCTAGCCTTACCACCAGCATTATCAGCTGTTCATGACGTATTTTACATTTCCATGTTGAGGAAATAAGTGTCAAACCCAACTCATATCTTGAGTTATGAAGCCCTTGAACTTCAATCAGACTTATCCTATGAAGAGCAACCTGTGCAGATTCTTGATAGAAGAGGAAAGGTTCTTCGGAACAAGACTATTGCGCTAGTTAAGGTTCTCTGGAAGAACAGTAAGGTGGAAGAAGCCACCTGGGAATTGGAGTCTGATATAAGGACTCAATATCCAGAGCTATTCAGGTTAGATTTTTCGAGGACGAAATCCTTTTAACGGGGGGATAATTGTAATGACCGCCTTACTAAATTGGATTAGAAAAGGCAATTAGCACTAATTTCTCTTATTTTATAATTATTTATGAATTCATTTATTTGTGGACCCCAATATTTAGAAATAAATATTAGAGTTATAATTTCTCAATTTCGGAGATTTTATTAAACTCTAGGGGTATTATTTAGCTTATATGTGAAATATGTTATTTTTGTAATTTTTGCTCGGCAACAACGGAAAATGCGATGGATGGCTAGATTGATCACATGGGTAAGTTTAGAACCCTATTTCTTAGTGGGAAATATTTTTGAGGAAATAAAGTATCGGGATTGAGCGGGATTATGGAATTTGACCATTTTACCCCTAGCTTTAGAAAAACCTTAGTTTTTTGGTTAAGGGCATTTTAGACATTTGGTTAATTGGTGGAATAGGTGGCTGCCATGAGTAGGTGACGCCTAGCAAGCTGAGTTCTTAATAAATGAAATTGATTTTCCCTACCTTTTACTTCATTTAGTGAAATTAAGAAAAAAGATCAAAAATTGAAGAACAACTCTTTCCATTCTCTCTCTCTCTTCGAAGCAGCCAAAACCAGGGGGTGTTGTTGTGGATTTTTGGTGTTTGCAGCAGGGGATTCAAGAAGAAATCAAGGCAAGGTAAGCTCTAGCAACTCCTTGCCCTAGTTCTTGAATTAAAGTTTAGGTTAAGAATGTGAAATTGAGTTTCAAGGCCTGTTAGGTTTGCTTATGCTTAGGGTTTGAATTTTAAAGGTTATTTGAGTTGATTTTAGTTCCTAGAAGCTGGTATTGTTGATTGGTCTGAGTTTTGTGCAACTTGGAGCTTTGAGTTCAAAGTTTTGAGCTTTAATGGCAACTTGGGTTTTGGTGGTTTGTTCTGTGAATTACTGCCGGGAATTTATTGTTTATACCCATATTAGGTACCCTGGAAAGTTTGGTAGTGTTTGGGTTGGTTTTGAGAGCAAGGGGAGAAATTTTGGTTTTCCTAGCGCAGAACCGGAATTCCAGTTTTGGGGGACCTGTACCAACCGGTCGACCAGTTGGTGTCCCAGAACTGGACTTCCGATTGGGCCGGTCTGCCGGTTGGGGGAAATTTTTGGGACCCTAGTGTTTCCCAATTTTGAGATATTTAGGGTATTGCCATGTTGTTTATCGATAGGGAAACTTTTAGTTTCAAGTTTAAGTCCCCGGAAAGTAATTTAGCGAGTCACTCATCTGTGTTACAATTAATGTGATTAGGGCATCCATCTAGCGCGAGAATTTCCGTTCAAGTCGGCTAGCACACTTGAATTCGGAAATCAGGTAAGAACTGTATATAGCGTGTTATATAAGATATATGCATGTTGTATGTATGATTGTATATGTTTTGGGTGATATCATAGCGGTACAACAATTGTGTCGGTTCAGCAGTACAGACATCTTACTGGTTAAGAGTGATATTCATCCTAGAGAGTATTAATTGGCGCTATCATAGCAGCACAACAATTGTGTCGGTTCAGCAGTACAGCCACAGTACTGGTTAAGAGTGATATCATGGCCAATTGTACTCTTAGGTGCTATTGATGCTATCATAGCGGTACGAACATAGTGCCGGTCCCGAAGTGCAATCATAGTGGGTGATATCATGGTCAATAGCACAGGTAGTTAGAACGTTCTTACTCATCTGTTACGCCTTGTAAATAGGTGTATCGGCGCCTAGTTACATGTCGAAAGTTGTATAATATGTTATATGCTTTTCTTACTGAGTCTATTGACTCGCAGTTCTATTTTCATGTGTAGGTAAAGGAAAGGCGAAAGCTGAACAGGAGTGAACCCGAGCTAGGGTGAGATTGTACATGTCGAAGCGGCGCGACTTGGAGTGTTCGGTCTCGGGACTGTTGGAATTTATTTTACCAGGATCTTAGATCTACTCACAAGTATGTTTATTAACATCCTAAATATGAACTTTCTAAAACGATAAATTAAACACATATAAAGTTTAGGAAACCTTACATTGGGTGCAGCGGAATATAATGACTCCTTCCGTTCAGATATCTAGCCTTTGATTCCTTTCTGTAGCAGAGCATTATCAATATCTGAACCTGGATCTCTTTCTCTGAATCTTTGATGCTGAAACTCCTTTGCTGATGATCTTTCTTCACGATCTTCCTCACTATGATTGAGGTATCACTTGATGTGTGTGGGCACTACTCATACACTAAGGATTTCGAAATTATCAAGGAAGAAGAGAGAGAGTGGTCAGCTAAAGATAGGGAGAGAGAAGGCTCAGTTTTTCTGAATAGAAAAAGTCAGAAGAAAAGTGTAATTTTTCTGAAGCCTTCACTATCTATTTATAGCATTCCACTAGGGTTAGATTTGAATTATATGGCATTAAAATAATGAAAAAATCAATTTAAAAAAGCTACAAAGGTGGCTGGCCATACACTTAATGGATTGGGCCTTGGGCTTTGCAATTTTGCAATTTTAACACCTTTTGTATCTGATTTTCTCAAAAATGCCAATTTCCTAATTCAATCATTTAAATGCCAATTCTAACTATTTAATAACTATAAATAATTATTAAATAATATTGTCATTTATCATATTTATTAATTGCACCATACAAAGTATCATAATTAACAAATATGCCCCTGTTAACTCTTTCTTTACAATTTCGCCCTTACTTAGTGAAAATTTCACAAATAGACATAGTCTAATTTGTGAATTATAATTGATTAATCAAAACCAATTACATGAGTCTTACAAGCAACATTATCTCAACTAGTGGGGGGACCATGGGTCTATATAACCGAGCTTCCAATAAGTAGATCAAGAATTTAGCACTAAAATTCACTAACTTATTAATTCTTCGTTGAATCCACGCATAGAACTTAGAATTGCACTCTGAGTTATATAGAATGCTCTATATGTTCCACCATATAGACACATCATTAGTTATCCATTGTTATAATCCTAATGTGATCAATGATCCTCTATATGAATGATCTACACCGTAAAGGGATTAAATTACCGTTACACCTTCAATGTATTTATTCCTTAAAACACTTGACCCCGTATAAATGATATTTCAGCTAATGTGAAATGAGTACTCCACCATTTATGTTCGTTTGGTCAAGCTCGAAGGAGATCATCCTTTGCTTACTATTCGCCAGATAGAAGCTATAGATTCCATGTTTATGATAGCGCTCCCACTCAATTGCACTACCGTGTTCCCAAAATGTACGTATCACCCTGACCTAAAAGTAGGCTTAACTAACAAATCAAAGAACACGAATAGCCTTTCAAGATTGAGCCTAATCATATCTGGATTAAGATCATTTGATCTAGGATCAACTAGGCGATATTGACTTGAATAGATTTTACGGTAAGTTTAATTAAATCTAAGTCAAAGTTCAATATCGGTCCCTTCCGATGCATACTCCATGCATCCAACTTTGAGCTTTACTTTAACCAATGTTCTGGAAAGAACATAGTATTTCTCCAAATACAAGTAAACTCTTGTTGTAGATTATCATATCAGTAAAACCCTTTGTCTGATAAATCTAGGAAACTTTATTCACATAGTCATGTTTACTTTCCAATGTGTTGACGGTACAATAAACAGGATCAAGTATGTGAAAAGGGTTTCAGATGAATTTATACATTATGTACATATAATCATGAAATAAATCATGTGAACCATGCAACATTAAATGTTATTTCTGATCTATATTAATAAGTAAATCTGATTATATTGAAATGAGTTTTATTTAGGGCATAAAACCCAACAAACTCCCACTTGCACTAATATAAAACAAAAAGTGCGTTTCAAATAATCTCAACACCTTGATATACAAATCAAGTGTAGTAGTAGTAAACTCCTCGTAATAGGATCTGAAAAGTTGAATTAACCACAACCTTTTCTCCACTATTACTCTTCCTTTAATCACAAAATCATTGATAATGTGAAATTCCTCTCTCTATATGTCTACTCTCTTGGGATACTGGATTCTATATCTTTGGCAACTACTTTTGGTTAATCAGGAAATTAACACTAGTAGTTTAAGGCAATTTGGAATGGTGCCAAAGATGTATAGAACTTTCCTTAGACTGAATAAGTACCTTTCCCTGCAGCTTTAACATTCGGTCTCTCTCACAGTAGACCTAGAGACTTCGATAGGTTTTTACACTTCTCCAAAATCACTATTCCACCCCCCGGAGTAACCACCATCTTATCGAAAAGATTTACTAGCACAAAGGCAAATTTCGAAATACGATATGGTGTAGTCTAAGAGTTTTAAACACACCCTTATAGACTAACATATAGTTCCTCTTCTTAATCTTAAAATTTACTTGATTGTCTTCCAATGTTCTTCTCTGGATTAATCGATACCTACTCATTACTCCCACTCAATACGGATGTCTGGTCTAAGGCATACAAAAGCATATCTAAGACCTCTCACTGTTGATATAAGAAATTCTTTCATGGCTTTATCTTTTCTGGAATAGTTAAGACTTTTCCTTAGATAAATAAAATCTATACCTAAGAAGTTGTGAAGCTTCTATAGATTGCCATTAGAAAGAAAATGCTTCAAAGATTTTACTAAAGTAAGTTGCTTGCATTAGAGTAAGTAATTACCGAGTATACCACAAGCTATAGGTTTAGATAAACTCAAACTGTAATACTAGGAACGAGGAAGTTTTGTTAAGTCCATTGAATAGACTTATAAACGAAAATTTCCTTTTATGTCCTTGTAATAGAAAACTTTAGGTTATTCCATGTGAATGGATTAAACCATAGTTCTATAGGCTTTCTTCTTAGTTTCTTATCTTGACAATCCATTACTTGTTTAAACTCACAATGGATTTTAATCACTAGTGTCTCCCCGAGTTCATAAGAAGGTGAGTTCCTAGAAACTCTCCCACTACGACAAGGTACCGCGAATTATGTCGAAGAAAACTAAATGGTATTAACCTCTTTGGTTGTGACAAGACAACAGAGGCAGTGGGATCATCATATGTCATATAAGATGATAGAACACTTTTGGAATCAAGAATTAAATATCTCCTTTATTTGCTACTTGTTTTTCAGACTTAGTCATTTTCTTAGAAAAGTAGTATTTGTTTGAACAAACACTTTCTTATCTATTGACAATGGGATGGTCCACCCCTAATCACTTAGAATAGCTAAGAAACCATGGTTAACAATTCTAGCTTTTCTTAAGATTTTGATTAGGTCATCCATGAATCTAGTAATGATTTACATTAAGTATACAACCATTACATCATTCTGAAATTGTATTACCATAGAAGGATTTAGGCAACGACTAGTAACTAATCATCAATATGCAACTCGAAATTTCTGGGGAGGTAAGTTTGGATATAATTCAAAAATCAATTTAATGATCTTTGAACTGCATATCTACTAACTATTTCTCCACCCCTATCAGTTCGCAAGATCTTTAACCAACTTACCTTAATTGTTTTAACCATTGCTAGAAATTAATGAAATTTTTCAAACATTTCAAATTTCTTTGCATAAGGTATAATCTAGAGTTATCGTTTTAAGAATACAACGAAAAACTCATATCCACCCCTCGAATGTACATCCATCTGTAATGAGATGAACTACTTTCAGAGTGGATATAGGCATATTAACTCTTTGCAGAGATTGATCTTGTCAAAACCACTATGAACAAGATACAAATGCCACAGTTAAAAAAAATGTGGTAGTGTCTATGATGACATAGGTTTAGTTACATCAAAGAGTTCTTAGAATACTTCAAGTGGATCCCTGGTCACGGAATACCTAACTCACATTCCATACAAAGTTTTAATCCATTAATAAAAGATGGATATTAAACACTTGAGAAAGTGTAATCCGTATTGTATTAAGAATTAGAAATTTAAGAAAATTTCTATTTGGAATCTAAAATTAAAGTAGAAGACTTAAATTTATACCAAATATAATGAGTAATTCTATCTTGGACCAATAACTTTACTAATACAAACTCTAAGTCAGATTTGCCCATACAAGTAGGAAATTTCTAAGATTGAGGATTTATATCAATTGGGAATAGAATTTCGGGATTATAATCATATGCGTCATATAAAATGACATGAAATGATTTATAGACCATTCATCCAATGATATGTTTTGAAAGCTAATTCGAAATGAATAAGCTAAGAGGAATTAGGATAATTTCGTTTAAAATAAGAATCCAACGATGCTTCGATTAGCGAAAGTCAAAGTAATCTTATTTATATAATCTTCTTGTTTCATATCGTAAAAATACTAGTCTAAGGTGTCATCAATTGATGAACAGCTAGATGTCGCATGTACAATATTTATCTTTCGAAATCTAACACTATTATGTATGTCTATGGTGAAAATCCACTAGGGATTTATCTCATTAGATAAACAAGCCAAGTTAGACCAACAATGAAGATTCAAAATTAAACTACAACTTAATAACAGAAAATAACATGGTTCAATATAAATTCATACACAATTCAAAAATTATAAGCATATAGCAAGTAGGAATGACAAGTGAAAATACTAAAACTTACAATCCTAAATAATTTCCAAGGTTTTCAACAAACTGATATCAGTGTCCCGTTTAGGCGAGAGTCAAAGCTACCATTCATTGAATAGAGTTGTCAGCTCGTCTAAAATGTTAAACATTCTAGCAACCTTTTATTCGATCAAGATTGGAATTCAGCGTTGTCCCGTTTAGGCGAGAGTCAAGGCAATTCTATCTTATGAGCTTCCACCATTGTTTCATAATTTGCAAGTCAAGTATGGTCGCCACCATTAGGGTGATCCATACCATACAAAACACTTACAAACTACTTATCATGCGAGGTTAAATGGTGCGAAATTGCTAATGAACGTTCCTCCATTAGGGAGGATTACTCACTAAAACAAACGCGGTGTAAAACCCACAATGGAGATCGAATGTCTCTATAATAAAGCTCATTATTTGAAAAGAGTTGTATTTTCTTTTATTCTCTTTATTTATTCTATTTATTTTAAATATATATTTATTTAATTAAAATTTCCAATTTAGAATGAAAAATTCTAAATATAAATTTTAATTTAATATTTATATATTTTACTTAGATGGATATGAAAATAATATGAATTATTTCCATCTTAGTAATAATTTCCAATAAATATTTAGAAAAAATATTTAAGTTGTTACAAAATTAATTTAAATTAATTTACAACTCAAATTTAATTTTCTATAAATATATATTGCATTTCGAAAAATTAAAGTATTTAAGAATACAATTTTCGAAAAATGCATATTAAAATAAAGAATAAATCCTGGAAAAATTATTCTAATTTAATGTTGGCCCAAAATTAATTTATAAAATTAATTTACAACAAAAAATATCATTTTCCAATTTAATTAAATATATAAGAAAAATTTCAAATATTTAAGTATGATGATGAAAATCAACTTAAATATTAATTTTCTATTTAATTAAATACACTAAAAAAAATACTTCAAGCAAAAATATCACCTATCTAGATTTTCCTTTGACTAATTAATTCAATTTCTAATAATATACTTTAATTCAATTTATTTTAAATTAATCAATAAATGAAAAAATCATTGATTTAAGTTGATCCAAGAATTAATTAAAATAATTAATTTACAACTTAATCTATTTTTCAAGATAAAATTCGAAATTCTAGCATTTAAGAAATGCAATTTCGAAAATTGATTAATAAAATAAAGAAAAAATATATTTTGAAAATTATTTAAATTTAGTTGAAAAATTATTTTCAACTAAAAATAATTTTCTATTTAATTAAATGTCATGAAAAAGAAATATTTAAGTATGATGATAAAATCAACTTAGATATTTAATTTTCAAATTAATTAAATGTATTAAATTCAAGAAATAAATAATTAAGTGTAGAGAAGGCTTAATTATTAATCTCTAGTTTAATACTAGGAAAAATATACTTAAAATAAATTGTACCAAAATTAATTATTTAAATAATTAATTTCACAATTTATGATATTTTCCTATTTAATATTAGAAATAATAAGTAGTCTAGAAATAACTATCTAGAAAATATCTTATTTGACTAAGTATCTTTTCCACAAAATTTGAAAAAATATCTAATTTAAGTTGTATTAGAAAAAATCTAGAACTTAAATATTTTCAAATTTAAATTTAATTAAATATCAAAAATTAAGTTGTAACCACTTAATTTGAAAAATATTCCATTTTAAGTTAATATTCGAAAAGATATTAACTTAAAAAATATCTAAAGAATTTTAATAACCAATGCCTAAAATTCCTCAACTTAATTTTGAAATTTTGAATTCAAAAGATATTCAGATTTAAGTTGGTTAGTTGAAGATAACTAAATATCAACTTAAATAGGAATATTTAATGAAAAATTTAAATTAAGTTCCAGAAAGAATCTAGATGGTTATAATTCTATATTTAATTAAATACAAGAAAATACATATAGTTTAGCTTAGAATAAAAAAAATTCTTTAAACTATATTTTTCTTAAATTAATTTCAAAATAAATGAAATTAATTATGTTGCTAATCAATTTTATTAGGTTAAACTAGTGTAATTAACCTAGTACAGTCATTCAAATCAGGCAAATGGGCCTTCACAATCGGGGTGGTTTGTGTGAGGGTGTCTTGGAGTTCGGTATGTCGTACCCACTTCTATGGCTCCCTCTCTCACACGAGGCCCAAAAAGAGGAATTTAACCTTAATAAGAACAATGTTGTTATTAATTGAATAAGCCCAAAACTAAATGGGCCTAAATAAAATCTATCAATGAATATGACATTTTATTTAGCAACATTAACCTATATGCATCTATAATAAAATTAAACACATAGGCTCACACGAGCACACTTTGGATGGGTCCTATCATGTTGCTAGGTCATACAGAGATGAAAGAAGATTGTAAATATACTGTTACAAATTATTATCTTGACTAGGGAGCCATCGGTATCATTAGATCGACAAAAAGTAACCATGGCTATTTGCAATCAAGTAATAATAGGTTTTAAAAACTTACAAACAAGCTAAAATACATACTCCTACAACAAGGTTAGCTGGATAGTTGGATGTAGGATTTATTTAATATTAAATAAATAATTTTGAAAAATAATTAATTAAATAAAAAAAAATTCGAAAATTTAAAATTTTAAAAAATTTCGAAATTAAAAAAAATTTAAAATTAAACCTACAATTTTAAAAAATTAGGTTTCAACCAACCTAAATATCATTTCAAAATTTGCTAAATGCTTTTAAAAAATTTAATGTTATTTTATAAATAAAAATTAAATAAAAATTAGAAAAGATAAATAAATATCTTTTTCAAATTTTTAAATGTAATTTAAATAAATAAAATAACAAAATTTAAAATTAGCAAAATATCTTATATCTATTTAAAATTACATGATTATAAATATCTTATTTTAAATTTAAATATGGTCAAAATATCTAAAAAGATTTAATTAAAAAATCTTAAAAGATAAGATATTTTTAAAATATCTTAAAAGATATTATAAATATCTTTAAAAGATAAGATATTTTTAAATATCTTAAAAGATATTATAAATATCTTAAAAGATATTATAAATATCTTAAAATATCTGACCTTAAATTTAAAAAAATATAATCAAATTTAAAAATAAGATAGATTTTTAAGCAAAAAGATAAATACTAATTCTATTCAAATTCAAATTACACTAATATCTTGAATTAAATTAAAAAAAATTAAATTAATTCAAAATGATAATTAGAATTGAATTAGGAATAGTAATAGTATATATACAAAACCATACAAAAAATTGGAAGTTAATTCCATGAAAAAGTATGAAAAATTGAAGAAAATTGAAAAAATTCGAAACTGTACGGACAGTTAACGTCACCGATGGCGAAATCTATCGACCCCGATTTTGTCAAATCTTCAAAAATCATAACTAATTCAAATAAAATCCAAATTGAGTTCTGTAAAAGGCTAACTTGCTTAATTTTTTCCATACTATCCAATAAAAATAATGCCAGAACCGAAATAACAATTATTTTTCACGAAAATTTCACAATCATCAATCAATCATCAAATAACACTCAATACAACATGATACCATCCAAAGAACATACAAACAATCGTTTTAAAGTCCAAATTACATGTAAGTAAATCAATTACCATGGCTCTGAGGCCAGTTGTTGGAATTTATTTTACCAGGATCTTAGATCTACTCACAAGTATGTTTATTAACATCCTAAATATGAACTTTCTAAAACGATAAATTAAACACATATAAAGTTTAGGAAACCTTACATTGGGTGCAGCGGAATATAATGACTCCTTCCGTTCGGATATCTAGCCTTTGATTCCTTTCGTAGCGAGCATTATCAATATCCGAACCTGGATCTCTTTCTCGAATCTTTGATCTTTGAAACTCCTTTCTTGATGATCTTTCTTCACGATCTTCCTCACTATGATTGAGGTATCACTTGATGTGTGTGGGCACTACTCATACACTAAGGAATTTCAAAATTCTAAGAAGAAGAGAGAGAGTGGTCAACTAAAGATAGGGAGAGAGAAGGCTCAGTTTTTCTGAATAGAAAAAGTCAGAAGAAAAGTGTAATTTTTCTGAAGCCTTCACTATCTATTTATAGCATTCCACTAGGGTTAGATTTGAATTATATGGCATTAAAATAATGAAAAAATCAATTTAAAAAAGCTACAAAGGTGGCTGGCCATACACTTAATGGATTGGGCCTTGGGCTTTGCAATTTTGCAATTTTAACACCTTTTGTATCTGATTTTCTCAAAAATGCCAATTTCCTAATTCAATCATTTAAATGCCAATTCTAACTATTTAATAACTATAAATAATTATTAAATAATATTGTCATTTATCATATTTATTAATTGCACCATACAAAGTATCATAATTAACAAATATGCCCCTGTTAACTCTTTCTTTACAATTTCGCCCTTACTTAGTGAAAATTTCACAAATAGACATAGTCTAATTTGTGAATTATAATTGATTAATCAAAACCAATTACATGAGTCTTACAAGCAACATTATCTCAACTAATTGGGGGGACCATGGGTCTATATAGCAGAGCTTCCAATAAGTAGATCAAGAATTTAGCACTAAAATTCACTAACTTATTAATTCTTCGTTGAATCCACGCATAGAACTTAGAATTGCACTCTCAGTTATATAGAATGCTCTATATGTTCCACCATATAGACACATCATTAGTTATCCATTGTTATAATCCTAATGTGATCAATGATCCTCTATATGAATGATCTACACTGTAAAGGGATTAAATTACCGTTACACCCTACAATGTATTTATTCCTTAAAACACTTGACCCCGTATAAATGATATTTCAGCTAATGTGAAATGAGTACTCCACCATTTATGTTCGTTTGGTCAAGCTCGAAGGAGATCATCCTTTGCTTACTATTCGCCAGATAGAAGCTATAGATTCCATGTTTATGATAGCGCTCCCACTCAATTGCACTACCGTGTTCCCAAAATGTACGTATCACCCTGACCTAAAAGTAGGCTTAACTAACAAATCAAAGAACACGAATAGCCTTTCAAGATTGAGCCTAATCATATCTGGATTAAGATCATTTGATCTAGGATCAACTAGGCGATATTGACTTGAATAGATTTTACGGTAAGTTTAATTAAATCTAAGTCAAAGTTCAATATCGGTCCCTTCCGATGCATACTCCATGCATCCAACCTGAGCTTTACTTTAACCAATGTTCTGGAAAGAACATAGTATTTCTCCAAATACAAGTAAACTCTTGTTGTAGATTATCATATCAGTAAAACCCTTTGTCTGATAAATCTAGGAAACTTTATTCACATAGTCATGTTTACTTTCCAATGTGTTGACGGCACAATAAACAGGATCAAGTATGTGAAAAGGGTTTCAGATGAATTTATACATTATGTACATATAATCATGAAATAAATCATGTGAACCATGCAACATTAAATGTTATTTCTGATCTATATTAATAAGTAAATCTGATTATATTGAAATGAGTTTTATTTAGGGCATAAAACCCAACAGGGACATCTGGGAGTTATATTTTGTAGTTTCTGAGCGACTTGTAAATTGTGTATTTTGGGATATAAAGTTTAAAAAGTTTAAAAACGAGATCCCGGCACTTGTAAATATTTTAATATATTATGAAGTTTATAAACTAATATAAAAGTTTTAATTTGACACGTTTTTCAAGAAAACTCTTCGATTAGCGAAGATTGCACTGTAATTGAAAAAGCACTGTAGCGTGCCTTAGCATTAGGGCGTTATAAATAGATAGTGATGGCTCACACTTAAAGATTGATGAAATTTTACTTTCAGAAACTTTTCCTGAGTCTTCTTTCTATTAGGACGAAACCACCTTCTCTTCTTTTCTTCTTCATAGTTTCAAACCTTGAGTGATAGAGTGAGTGCCCACACACATCAAGTGGTATCTCAATCTGTTGGGTTTTGTGCCCTAAATAAAACGCATTTCAATATAATCAGATTTTTTAGTTAATAAAGATCAGAAATAACGTTTTATGTTGCATGGTTCACATGATTTATTTCATGATTATATATATATAATGTATAAATTCTATTTAAGTCCAGAACATATGAATTTGTTAATGATTATAGTGTTGTCAGCACAGTGGAATATAATCTTGATTATATGTTCGAAAGTTTATTCCCTCATTTGTCAGTTCATTGGATTTAGACTGGCATGATAATTAGCGATAGGTATTTTTACACCTTGGATAAGTGGTATATCCTTTCCAGGGCATTGGCAAAGTTTACCAGCATCGGATGTATGGAGTGTACATCGGAAGGGACCGATATTGAACTTTGATTAGATATCTTAAAATTTACTGTAATATCTATTCAATTCAATATCACCTGTTGATTCTAGATCAAATGGTCTTAATCCTGATATGGTTAGGTTCGATCTCAAGAGTATTATACATGTTCTTTGATTTGTTAGTTAAGCCTACTTTTGGGTCAGGGTGATACGTACATTTTGGGAATATGATAGTATAATTGAGTGGGAGCGCTAACATAAATATGGAATCAATAACTTCTATAGGAATTTAGAAGTCAAATGATGATATTCTTCGAGCTTGGCTAAACAGAGATAAATGGTTGAGATCTCATTTCACTTCGCTGAAATATCATTTATACGGAGCTAAGTGTTTTAAGGATAAAATACATTGAAGGGTGTTACGGTAATTTAATCCCTATATTATGTGGATCATCTTTTAGAGGGTCATTGATCAAATTATGATTATAACAATGGATAATTATAGTGTATCTATACCGTGGAACATATAGAGCGTTCTATATAGCTGAGAGTGCAATTCCAAGTTCTAAGAGTGGATTCAATAAGGAATTAATAAGTTAGGAAATTTACTGGGTAAATTCGGTTCGGCTTATTGTAAGCTCGGTTATATAGGCCCATGGTCCCCATACTAGTTGAGACCATACTTCTTGTAAGACTCAGTTAATTGATTTTAGTTAATCAATTATAATTCTAAAGTTAGACTATGTCTAGTTTATGAATTTTCACTAAGCAAGGGAAAAATTGTAAGAAAAGAGATTCTAAGTCTTATTTGTTAATTAAGAGACTTTATATGTCTAACTAATAAATACATTAAATGACAATATTATTTAATAATTAATTTTTAGTTATTAAATAATTAGAATTGACATTTAAATGGTTGAATTTGAAAATAGACATTTTTGAGAAAATGAGATGCAGAAATGATAAAACAGAAAAATTGCATAAGTGGGGCCCAATATCCAAAGCCCAGGCCAGCAACTAGTGTAGGCTTTTATCACTTATTTTTTCGTTATTTTAATGCCAAATAATTCTAACCTAAACCTAGGTGGTTACCTATAAATAGATAGTGATGACTCACATTCACACTTAACTCTGTCAGATGAAAGTTGAGCCTCCTATTCTATACCATAGCCGCCACCCTCTTCTTCTCTTTTCTTCTCTAAATTTTCGAACCTTGAGTGAATGAGTGAGTGCCCACACACATCAAGTGGTATCTCAATCATAGTGTGGAAGATTGTGAAGAATCCAATCAACAAGAAGGAGAATCAGCATCAAAGGAAGGAGAGAAAGAGATCCAGGTTCAGATCTTGATTATGCTCTGCTACAGAAAGGAATCAAGGGCTAGAGATCTGAACGGAAGGAGTCATTATATTCCACTGCACCCAATGTAAGGTTTCCTAAACTTTATATGTGTTTATTTCATTGTTTTAGAATTCATATTAGGATGTTAATGAAACATACATGGTAGTAAATCTAGATCCTGGTAAAATATTTCCAACACAATCATAGTGTGGAAGACTGTGAAGAATCCAATCAACAAGAAGGAGAATCGGGCTCAAGGAAGGAGAGAAAGAGATCCAGGTTCAGATCTTGATGATGCTCTGCTACAGAAAGGAATCAAGGGCTAGAGATCTGAACGGAAGGAGTCATTATATTTCGCTGCACCCAATGTAAGGTGTAACACCCTAACTATCTTAGGCGTATTACGTGATTTTTAAACGTACTGTGCAGCTCGTTGCTAATCAACGAGGTTTATGGAAAAACGTGATTAATTAAAATTTTGCTTTTTAATTAAACTTATAAACCATATTATAAAAGTCTCGGGATCCCGATTTATAAAATCATTTACAAAAAGTTTTAACTGTTTAACTATTACATCAAAATAAAAGTCGTCTAACGACAGTTACAAAAATCTCAGCCTTGCTGTCCCGAGGATCGTACGCTCCAGGCCTAACCGCCCCGACATGTACAATCTCATAAGCTCGCTCACGGTCCATCAGCTACAGCCTTGCCTTTACCTACACATGAACATAAACTGTGAGTCGACAGACTCAGTAAGAAAAGCATAATAATATCATACATAAAACTAACTGCCGTGTCCAACACGATACTGAGTCCCGCTACTGCCATGTCCAACATGGTACTGAGCCACTACTGCCATGTCCAACATGGTACTGAGTTCTGAACGTTCATAGGGACGGTACTATTGACACGTAACAACCTGATCGGTCGAACCGGTCATACTCCGGCTGCTGGTCATACTCCAGCCTGTACCGACGTGTTACTATATCCTCCTGATCGGTCGAACCGGTCATACTCCGGCTGCTGGTCATACTCCAGCCTGTACCGACGGGATACGTCAATAGCACGGAACCACCAACCAAGTGTCAGCCTGATCGGTCAAACCGGTCATACTCCGGCTGCTGGTCATACTCCAGCCTGTACCGACGTGACAGGGTTGGATGGTTCGAAGCCAACATACAACTAATGTAATCTAATAGGCTTCCTACATGCTCGCTAAACATGTAATCTACATATGCATACTGTTATACTAATCTTACCTGGATTCTGATTTCAGGTGTGCCGGTCAACTTGACCGGAACCGAAGCCGAGCGGCGGACATGCGGCTCCTAAACCATAAAAATCACAACGCTATAAGTGACACGCTAAATCACTTCCCGGGGACTAAAACTAGGAACTAAAAGTTTCCCTATCGATAAAAAGCATGGCAATACCCCTAAAAACATAAAAACGAGGAAAACTAGGGTTCTGAAAAATCCCCCAACCGGTAGACCGGTTGCCCAACCGGAATTCCGGTTCTGGGAAATTCAGGACCCCCATCCGGAATTCCGGATGCACAACCGGAATTCCGGTTCCTCGCAGGCAGCAACATCAAAAATTCATAACTCGACCAATTCAACCCCAATTGGTACCAAACTTTCCAGACCTGTTCTAAACACCCCAAAGAACAAATCTAAGGCCTCAAAACTACCCAGAAAACACAGAGGCAAAATTCACCATTAAAGCTCAAGCTTTGAGTTCTAAACTCAAGCTTGAGCAATTCCCACAAACATGCAACCAAACCTAGTTAATTCTACCCAAATAAGCTTGAAATAGCTTCTGAAATCAAACAAAAACCTCAACAATAACCCAGCAACAGATTACACAATTCATCTTCAAAAATCACATATTTGCATATAAAAAGTTATGGCTTGCTCAACCTAATAATCATGCATCAAAACAACTTTAAATAACCCTAATCTAACAAGCTTAAACCTCTGAAACTAACCTCAATTCACAGCAGCAAGAATCACATTAAAATCAAACATGCATCATCACATTTTCACACATTTTCTTGAATTATAAAAGGAAAAGTTTAGAGACTTTACCAAGGATGAAGAACACTTAGAATGCAATAGAAATAGCTTGAAAATTCAGAAATCCCAACCCTAGAATCACCCTACCAGCCGAGAGAGAAAGAGAGGAAAAGAGAGAGCTTTTTTGAAATTTTTTTCTATAAGACAAAGCACTAATGGGGCAAAAAGACCATTTTGCCCCTCCACCATAAAACCATGAAAATCATACTAAAGGGGTATTTTTGGGACATTCTAAATTCCCGGCCATTCCCGACATTCCCAATGTCTAAAACCCGTCCCCAAAATACTAACATACTAAGTTGTGATTTCTACTGAGCCAAACACCGAGTTCCAAAATACCGGACACCGAAAATGCGAAATATAAAAACTACTGATGACATAATCATGCATTTCTGAATTCCATAAATAACAGTACCATAGATTATTTAAATAGCTATAAATAATTTCATGATTAAACATAAACAACTGCTAATTTCCAAATTAACTAAGCGGGCTTTACAACTATCCCCCCCTTAAAAGGATTTCGTCCCCGAAATCTAACCTGAATAACTCTGGATATTGAGCTCTCATATCTGACTCTAGCTCCCAGGTGGCTTCCTCCACCTTGCTGTTTCTCCAGAGAACCTTGACCAATGCTATGGTCTTATTCCGAAGGACTTTATCCTTTCTATCCAGGATCTGCACTGGCTGTTCCTCATAAGACATGTCTGGCTGAAGCTGAAGACTCTCATAACTGAGTATATGAGAGGGGTCTGAAACGTATTTTCTCAACATTGAGACATGGAATACGTTGTGCACTGCTGATAAGGCTGGAGGCAATGCTAATCGATATGCCACTTGACCTATCTTCTCAAGAATCTCGAAAGGTCCTGTAAACCTAGGGCATAACTTGCCTCTTTTCCCGAAACGTTTAATCCCCTTCATCGGAGATACTCGCAAAAACACATGGTCCCCTACTCGGAACTCAACATCTCTACGTTTCGGATCTGCGTAACTCTTCTGTCTGCTCTGTGAGGCAAGCATTCTAGCTTTTATCTTTTCTATCGCCTCATTGGTCCGCTGAACTGACTCTGGACCTAGGTATTTCCTCTCCCCTGTCTCATCCCAGTGGATAGGGGATCTACATTTCCTGCCGTACAACAGTTCATAGGGTGCCATCCCTATCGTACTCTGATAACTGTTGTTGTACGAAAATTCTATCAACGGTAGATATTTGCTCCATGAACCCTCAAAGTCCATAACACAGGCTCTCAACATATCCTCCAATATCTGAATTGTCCTTTCGGACTGACCATCTGTCTGAGGATGGAATGCTGTACTGAATTTTAGCTTTGTACCCATTGCCCGTTGCAAACTTTGCCAAAATTTGGAGGTGAATTTCGGATCCCTGTCCGAAACTATAGACTTCGGTACCCCGTGAAGTCTCACTATCTCTCTGACGTACAGTTCTGCCAACTGATCCACTGAAAATGTTGTTCTAACCGGCAGAAAATGAGCAGATTTCGTAAATCGATCCACCACTACCCAGATGGAATCATACATACCCGTGGTCCTAGGTAACCCGACCACAAAATCCATCGTAATATCTTCCCATTTCCATTCTGGTAGGGTTAGAGGCTGCAACAACCCCGTCGGGTCTCTGATGTTCAGCCTTGATCTGCTGACAAGTGAGGCATCTCGATACGAATTCTACCAAATTCTTCTTCATACCGTTCCACCAGAAGTACGATTTCAAATCTTGGTACATCTTGGTGGTGCCGGGATGCAGAGAATATGGAGTAGAATGAGCCTCCTCAAAGATCTCATTTCTCAGTTCCACACTGTTCGGAACACAAACCCTGGCTTTATACAAAAGCATCCCACTATCTGACACTGAAAAGTCTTTGGCTTGACCAGCCAATACCTCATCTCGGATCTTCACTAACTCCGGATCTGTCATCTGAGCGACCTTTATTCTTTCCAACAGATCAGATTGCAGCGTTAAGTTGTGAAGCTGACCTACCACAAACTCAATGCTGGATCTAACCATATCCTCAGCTAGCTGGGGTGAGATCTGAACCATGCTAGCTACTTGCCCGGGACCCTTTCTACTCAGGGCATCAGCCACTACATTGGCTTTTCCGGGATGATAGAGGATCTCACAATCATAATCCTTCACTAATTCCAACCAACGCCTTTGTCTCATGTTCAAATCTTTCTGAGTAAAGAAATACTTGAGACTTTTATGGTCGGTATAGATCTCGCACTTCTCCCCATAAAGGTAATGCCGCCAAATCTTCAGTGCAAAAACCACTGCGGCTAATTCTAAATCATGAGTCGGGTATCGCTGTTCATAATCCTTTAACTGACGGGAGGCATAAGCGATGACCCGATCGGCTTGCATCAATACACACCCCAAACCCTGTTTGGATGCGTCACAGTAGACTACGAACTTCTCCTTGTCCGAAGGCAAAGCTAGTACCGGTGCAGTAATCAATCTCTGTTTCAGCTCCTGAAAGCTAGCTTCGCACTTATCTGACCAAATAAACCTCTGATTTTTCTTTGTAAGCTCGTTTAGGGGCATTGAAATTTTGGAGAACCCCTCCACGAACCTACGGTAGTACCCAGCTAATCCCAAGAAGCTTCTGATCTCTGTCACTGTCTTCGGTCTCGGCCAATCCCTGACGGATTCAATCTTCCCGGGATCCACCTTGATCCCATCTTTACTCACAATGTGCCCTAGGAAGGACACCTGAGACAACCAGAACTCACATTTCTTGAACTTGGCGTAGAGCTTATGTTCTCGAAGTCGTTGCAGTACCATCTGAAGATGTAACTCATGCTCCTCTTCTGACTGAGAGTACACGAGGATGTCGTCGATAAACACAATCACACAGATATCGAGGAAATCCTTGAATACTCTATTCATCAGGTCCATGAATGCTGCAGGAGCATTGGTTAGTCCGAATGACATAACCAGAAACTCGTAGTGTCCATACCTAGTGCGGAAAGCCGTCTTCGGAATGTCCTCCTCTCGGATTCTCAACTGATGATAACCCGAACGGAGATCAATCTTAGAAAAGACCGTCTTCCCCTGAAGCTGATCGAACAAGTCATCGATCCTAGGTAATGGGTATTTATTCTTCACCGTCAGCTTATTCAACTCCCTGTAGTCGATGCACATCCTCATAGATCCATCCCTCTTCTTGACGAACAAAACCGGGGCTCCCCAGGGTGACACACTGGGCCGAATGAACCCTATGTCAAGCAACCCTTGGAGCTGAATCTTTAATTCCTTAAGTTCAGCTGGAGCCATCCTATACGGGGCTTTGGAAACCGGATCCACCCCTGGTGGCAAGTCAATCACGAAATCAATCTCCCGCTGAGGTGGTAACCCTGGAAGTTCTTCGGGAAAAACGTCCAAAAATTCCCGAACCACTCTGATGTCCTCTGGCCGAATGGTGTCTGGCCGAGTGGTGTCCACCACCACGGCCAGAAACCCTAAGCACCCACCGTGCAATAATTCTCTCGCTGACATAGCCGAGATCACCGAGATCCGAGATCCCTGAACCGAACCCACAAATACAAACGGTTCTTCACTTTCCGGTTGGAAGACCACCATCTTCCTCTTACAGTCAATGCTCGCCGAATATTTAGATAGGAAATCCATTCCTAAAATAATATCGAATTCGACTAAGCTCATCTCTATCAGATCAGCGCTTAACTCTCTACCATCTATCCTGATCGGCATAGACCTAATCCACCTATTGGAGATAACCAATTCTCCGCCAGGTAACAGGGTTCCAAACCCTGATTCATATCTATCAAAGGGTCTACCCAATATACTAAAGACTCTGGCCGCCACATAAGAATGTGTAGCCCCAGAATCAAACAGCACTGAATAAAGCGAGTTGTTAATAAAAAGCTGACCTGTAACAACTGATGGGCTGGCATCTGCATCAGCCTGCGTGATAGCGAACACCCTGGCTGGAGTGGGTATCGCTGGAGCTCTCGGTGCCTCTGGCCGGAGCTGGGGACATTCCCTCTTGAAGTGTCCGGGCATGCCACAATGAAAGCATCCCTGACCTTTGCACTCGCCCCGATGATGCCTCTTGCAGATAGGGCACTCGGGATAGGAGAATCGGGTCTCATTACCACCAGGACGACTCCCTCGGTTCTGGTTCCCCCGGAACCTCTTGTTCTGACTCGAACCGCCGGAAGCAGTGGGTGCCCTCTTCCTCTGATCAATGGCCGAACCACTACTCCCCCTGCTATAACCTGATGCAGGAGGGGTAGGAGCTCCGCCACTCACCGGAGTACTGGCTGGTTCTGACATACACCCCACTGCGCCCTCAGCTCGCAGTGCCTTCTCCACCATCTGAGCATAGGTGGTGCTGTCGTCGGTGGTGATCATCAGGTCATGCCTGATCTTGGGATTCAACCCGTCCAGATATTTCTCCTTCTTGCTGAAGTCGGTCGGCACAATTCCCGAGGCTAACCTCGCCAACCGGTCAAACTGAGTAGTATACTCAGTGACGCTCATGTTCTCCCGCTGGGTCAGGTGAACGAACTCTTTCCTCTTGGCGCTTCTGACCGCCTCATTATAGTATTTTGCATTAAAGAGTTCCTGAAACCTTTCCCAGGTGATGGTGGTGACATCATGAATCTGAGACACCATGTCCCACCATACCAGGGCGTCCTCCTGGAACTGAAACGTGGCGCACACCACTCTGTCGTTACCGGTGACACCCATGAAATTCAGGATTCTGGTAATCACCGTCAGCCACTGCTCGGCTTTCATTACATTCGGACCTCCCAGGAATACCGGAGGTGCCTGCTTCCGGAACCGCTCATACAAAGGTTCCAATCTATGGGCCGCCACCACTATCTCGGCCTGGGCAGCAGGGGCAGGTGCCACTGGAACTATAGGCACGGGAACTACAGGAGCACCCTGCTGTCTCAACCTCTGAATCTCGAGGTCTTGCTCTTCGATCCGGGCTTGCATCTCCGCAAACCGCAACTCCCAATTCGGGGCTCCACCCCGATCGAGGCGGGGAGCCTGGGCAGCCTGTGGCGGGTTCTCATCACCCCGGCCACGAGCCCTGCCTCGGGGACCTCTACCTCGGCCCCTGTCAGGTGGGGGAAACTGAGCTCCCTGTCCCTGATTCGACCCTACGGAGTTGCCCTGACTCCTGGTAGTCCGCCTGGCGTCCATCTGATTAGAACCGCCTGCGAAACCAAGAGTTGGCATATCAGGTCGTATTCAAGGCGAGCTTACTAATGCCGCTTAATTTGGAAATTAGAAATGAAACATGCGCCTATTCTACTATCAGGCTACTAACATGCTTCCTAACAGGCTTTTCTTTTTCATAACTGAATAAAATAAACTACTAAAGCAATAAAGGCTTGCGGAAGCGAGTGAGCCAGGAGCTAGCTGGCGATGATGATTGTACATGTCGTGACGATCTTCGGAAGACAACACAGCGGCTACGATACCAAATTGTAACACCCTAACTATCTTAGGCGTATTACGTGATTTTTAAACGTACTGTGCAGCTCGTTGCTAATCAACGAGGTTTATGGAAAAACGTGATTAATTAAAATTTTGCTTTTTAATTAAACTTATAAACCATATTATAAAAGTCTCGGGATCCCGATTTATAAAATCATTTACAAAAAGTTTTAACTGTTTAACTATTACAACAAAATAAAAGTCGTCTAACGACAGTTACAAAAATCTCAGCCTTGCTGTCCCGAGGATCGTACGCTCCAGGCCTAACCGCCCCGACATGTACAATCTCATAAGCTCGCTCACGGTCCATCAGCTACAACCTTGCCTTTACCTACACATGAACATAAACTGTGAGTCGACAGACACAGTAAGAAAAGCATAATAATATCATACATAAAACTAACTGCCGTGTCCAACACGATACTGAGTCCCGCTACTGCCATGTCCAACATGGTGCGAGCCACTACCGCCATGTCCAACATGGTGCGAGTTCCGAACGTTCATAGTGACGGTACTATTGACACGTAACAACACGATCGGTCGAAGCCGGTCATACTCATTCTTGGTCATACTCCACTGTACCGACGTGTTACTATATCCTCCGATCGGTCGAACCGGTCATACTCCATTGCTGGTCATACTCCGGCCTGTACCGACGGGATACGTCAATAGCACGGAACAACCAACCAAGTGTCGGCTGATCGGTCAAACCGGTCATACTCATTCTTGGTCATACTCCAGCCTATACCGACGTGACAGGGTTGGATGGTTCGAAGCCAACATACAACTAATGTAATCTAATAGGCTTCCTACATGCTCGCTAAACATGTAATCTACATATGCATACTGTTATACTAATCTTACCTGGATTCCGATTTCAGGTGTGCCGGTCAACCTGACTGGAACCGAAGCTGAGCGGCGGACAGCTCCTAAACCATAAAAATCACAACGCTATAAGTGACACGCTAAATCACTTCTCGGGGACTAAAACTAGGAACTAAAAGTTTCCCTATCGATAAAAAGCATGGCAATACCCCTAAAAACATAAAAACGAGGAAAACTAGGGTTCTGAAAAATCCCCCAACCGGTAGACCGGTTGCCCAACCGGAATTCCGGTTCTGGGAAGTCGGGACCCCCATCCGGAATTCCGGATGCACAACCGAATTCCGGTTCCTCGCGACGACAACATCAAAAATTCATAACTCGACCAATTCAACCCCAATTGGTACCAAACTTTCCAGACCTGTTCTAAACACCCCAAAGAACAAATCTAAGGCCTCAAAACTACCCAGAAAACACAGAGGCAAAATTCACCATTAAAGCTCAAGCTTTGAGTTCTAAACTCAAGCTTGAGCAATTCCCACAAACATGCAACCAAACCTAGTTAATTCTACCCAAATAAGCTTGAAATAGCTTCTGAAATCAAACAAAAACCTCAACAATAACCCAGCAACAGATTACACAATTCATCTTCAAAAATCACATATTTGCATATAAAAAGTTATGGCTTGCTCAACCTAATAATCATGCATCAAAACAACTTTAAATAACCCTAATCTAACAAGCTTAAACCTCTGAAACTAACCTCAATTCACAGCAGCAAGAATCACATTAAAATCAAACATGCATCATCACATTTTCACAAATTTTCTTGAATTATAAAAGGAAAAGTTTAGAGACTTTACCAAGGATGAAGAACACTTAGAATGCAATAGAAATAGCTTGAAAATTCAGAAATCCCAGCCCTAGAATCACCCTACCAGCCGAGAGAGAAAGAGAGGAAAAGAGAGAGCTTTTTTGAAATTTTTTTCTATTTTCTAAGTTGAATGAAAAAAATGAGTAAAAAACACTAATTTCTTTCAGCCAAATAACATGCATAAAATAAACATTTATTTCATTTAATAAACTCATATAAGACAAAGCACTAATGGGGCAAAAAGACCATTTTGCCCCTCCACCATAAAACCATGAAAATCATACTAAAGGGGTATTTTTGGGACATTCTAAATTCCCGGCCATTCCCGACATTCCCAATGTCTAAAACCCGTCCCCAAAATACTAACATACTAAGTTGTGATTTCTACTGAGCCAAACACCGAGTTCAAAAATACCGGACACCGGAAATGCGAAATATAAAAACTACTGATGACATAATCATGCATTTCTGAATTCCATAAATAACAGTACCATAGATTATTTAAATAGCTATAAATAATTTCATGATTAAACATAAACAACTGCTAATTTCCAAATTAACTAAGCGGGCTTTACATAAGGTTTCCTAAACTTTATATGTGTTTATTTCATTGTTTTAGAAATTCATATTAGGATGTTAATGAAACATGCTTGTTAGTAAATCTAGATCCTGGTAAAATAATTCCAACAACTTCTTCCTCCATACAACATGTTTATCCTTGTTGCAATTAGCAACTGTATGGCCATGAAGATTATAGGATGCACATTTAGAAGGCAACCACTCATATTCTACATGTTGCTCCACCAATTCTTTCCTCTCATTAACATAAGCAATAGTTTTTGGTGGATCATCCAAAATTTCAACATCCACTAAGACTCTGGCGAATTTAATCATAGTTCTTTCTAAAGTCACTTTATCCACCATTATAGGTTTACCAGTAGTGCTCATTGGAGCACTCAAATTCTTCTTTCCCCAATATTAAAGACCCAATTCATTCAACCTAATCCACACTAGAATCGATCTAATCATCTGAGTTGTGTCCATATCATCAATCCATGGTCTAAGAACCACTGTTTTTTTTTATCAAAATGGATGACTCCAGTTTCTAGGATGACATCCTAGTTGCTTCATCATCAAAACTGACCAAAGTGAAACCTGAGTGCAACCTCACAATCTTTTGCACTCCCGAATTCCCCCAAATTCTTTTGGTAAACCCTTCAAAAACTCTAAACGAAGGATTCACCCCTAAGAATATACAAACAATCGAAGACCTCTAGTAGGAAGACTCTATTTCAACCTCCTCTAAATCTAGTTTTGCAACCACCTAGTCACCAATTTTCAGTGGCTTAGTGAAATTTAATTGAGAAGAAGGGGTTCTCACCAGATTCTCATTAAATTTGCTCCACGCTACTTTGGCCAAAGTTTGGTAGTCCATCTTCTTTATTTCGTCAGCCCATCTAGCAGCCCTAAGGGTCGATTTCACACCACTGGGACCATCCTCAGCCTCCTTCAAATCATTCTCCAATTCAGCACATGGGCTAAGAAAACCTCTGTTTGAACAGAGGCATCTTCTTGGATATAAGGCAGCTCAATCTGCTCAATCATACCACTTGCAGCAGCATTAACAAGCTTTGATGCGATCTTCTTTCTCTTCACTTGAGAGCATCACACACCGTTTATTATTAATGAAGCTATTTTCTGGAGTGTATAAAAGTTATTATACGGTATACATATAAATTTAGAGTTACTTCAGTGTCATACAATGAATATATTTTTTTAAAAAAGAAAAGTTATGTTTATTTTGCCAATATAAGCTATTTGATAAATTTTTATGTTTTATTACTTTATAAGATTTTAAATATATTTAAAAGTGACGTAAAAATTACTATTAAAATAAATTTTAAAAAAAAGTAACATATGTATTTTTATTAATATTATTATATAATTTGAAAATAAAATTATAATTTTGAAAGTTAATGAATTAGAATAAGTAAGATAAATATATGTATGAGATAATATTATTATATACAACCCAATTATAACCTTAGTTTTTAACCTTTTTAATAATATACAGTAACTTATAATGTAGTTGTTCTTCGAATTTAGAATTGTTGAAAAGAAAATTAGTGGTGTAAAAGAAGTCAAAATAAATAAATTAGTCATTCACAGCACGCACATAGAGAAGGTAGAAAGACCAACCAAACATAGTGACTGAATTTGACTAACGGTAAGAAATAAATGATGAACCTGTTTTATATGCGGTACAATAGCATTGTATGATTTAAATGATTAATGCTATATTTGATAGTTAAAACTTCCGAAGAATAATATCCTCATTCTATAACGATGAAATAAGTAAGGTTGGCAATTCATGTTATTGTGTTGTGTTTGTCGATATGTTTAGAACAAGATACGACTAAAGTAAGCATGAATACACATGTTTCTTAAACGTATCAAAATTTTAAATACGAACACAACACATTTATTAAATGTATCAAAATCTCAAACACAAACACGATACGATTAATTAGTACGTCACATGATACGAATGTGATAAGACAATTTTGACACGATTATCATTATAAGTACAAAAATTTTGAATTTTTTATATAAAATATATGAAAATCAATTCATGTTATTGTGTTAATACAATTGACAGACACAATTATTATACGTGTCGATACGAGTATAGCACGACATAATTAAGGTAATACAGACACGATACAATTATTAAACGTGTCAAAAATTTAAACACAAATACAATACAATTATTAAACGTGTCTAAAATTTAAACACAATACGACACGATTATTAAACGTGTTATCTAAATCTATTTATTCCGTGTCGTTTTTAAGTTATATTATCCTATTGTGACCTTTATTGCCGACGAAACAAGTGTTCATACCATAAAATAAACATTCTCTATATTTATATATAAACGAACAATAACAATAGCTTAAGGAGCACCTATACTAAAATGAAGCATCCATGCGCTATCATTATACTTTAATTGGGTTAATAAAGTATACAATGAACTTTTATCTGTATATCTACATTATCTTAATTTACACCAACTATTAATGTTTCTTTTTTTTTTTACTGTATTTTATTTATTAAAATTTCTATAAAGCTTTTTTTTTTTTTTTTTTATTTCTATCTTTTTTTTTTATTATTTTATTTTTCAGTGACTTCATTTTTTTTTTCTTCAGTTACATAGGCTGATGTTTTTTTTTTCTTTCTCTTCTCTCTCTATTTCTCTCTTTCACTTTTTGTTTTCCAATTCTCTCCCCTCTCTCTCTCTCTCTTTATCTTTTTTCACACATTTTTTTATATTTTTATATATATATATATATATAAATTAAAAAATGATACTGCGCTTCGCGCAGTTTTTATAACAATAAAAAATACATATATTTAAAGAATTTATATTTTTATAGTAAATTTTATATATTTTACGATTTAATTGATGGTTAATTTTATAGTTATAGTACAACTTAAATTATTATAAAAATAAATAGGTCGATATTTTTTTTTTTGTTGGATTATATATAATTATTACTGATACTTCGTATTCCTGATGTTGAGTTTAAGAGAGAGAACGAAAGAGAAGAAAGAGAATCTTGATTTCATTGAATGAATACACTGATGCAAATATCAGTGTTTATATACAGCAAAGGAAACTAAACAAAACAGTTACAGATTTGTTAAAGAACAGTAAAGCCAAACAAAAAACTAAACTAACTGAATAACAGAATAATAACTAACTTGTAAGTGTAACTAAAGGCTTATCAGTAACAGCCCCCCTCAAACTAAGTGTGGATAGAGAAACCACACTGAGTTTGTCCCTCAAAAATGGAAACTTGCTGCTTGAAATTGCCTTGGTGAGAGAATCAGCCAACTGATCCTGTGCTGGAACATGACAAACACGAAGCTGGTTTTGCAGAACCTTGTCCCGAACGAAGTAAAGATCGATTTCAATATGTTTCGTACGAGCATGAAGAACAGGATTTACAGCTAACATTACAGTGCTCAAGTTATCACACCATACAGTTGGCGTTGTGATGGAAACAATCTGTAACTCAGAGAGAAGAGACTGCAGCCATGTGATCACGGTTCAACAGCAGCAAGGCTACGAAACTCAGCTTCTGTAGAAGATCTCGAGATTGTCTGCTGTTTCTTAGATTTCCAGGCAACAAGATTCGAACCAAACAACACACAGTAACAACTTGTAGACCTCCTATCATTAGGGTCCGATGCCCAATCAGCATCACAAAATGATTAAACATCAAAATGTGAGGTTTTGTGCAAGTTGAGACCATAGTCAAGAGTCCCTGAAAGATATCGTAAAATGCGCTAAACTCCAACCCAATGAGACTCTAATGGAGATTGCATAAACTGAGATACCTTGTTAACACAATATGCAATTTCGGGTCTACTTATTGTAGCATACGGTAATGCTCCAACAACAGACCGATACAGTGTAGGGTCAAGAACAGAGTCACTTGCAAACTGGGAGAGTTTAAGTCCACTTGTCATTGGTGTGCTGCTTGATTTGGCACCTTGCATTTGTGTCCTGGACAGTAGATCTTGCAGGTACTTTGTCTGAGACAGATGCAGCCCTGTAGAAGTATGTGTAATCTGAATTCCCAGAAAATAGCTTAAGTCACCAAGGTCTTTTAAGGCAAAACGAGTGTGTAGTTGGGAAATTAGATTGGAGACCTCAATGTCATTGCTCCCAATGACAATTATGTCATCTACATATACAAGAATATATGTAGTGTGGTGAGTAGTGATTCTGAGAAAGAGAGATGTATCAGATTTGGTATGGTGAAACCCAAGACTGATGAGAGCTGTAGACAACTTGGCAAACCATGCCCTAGGGGCTTGTTTCAACCCATATAATGCTTTTAAAGTTTGCACATGAAATCAGGTTGTTGAGGATCCACAAAACCTGGAGGTTGACACATGTAAACCTCTTCCTCTAAGTCTCCATTTAGAAAAACATTATTAAAGTCCAATTGTCTCAATTTCCAACCTTTAGAAATAGCAATGGTGAGTAAAACTCTTATGATTTCTAGTTTTACAACAGGGCTGAAGGTCTCATTGAAATCAAATCCACTTTGTTGATGGAAGCCTTTTGCAACAAGTCTAGCATGTACTGAGTTGTACTTCTATCAGCACTTTCTTTAACTCTTAAAACCCACTTGCAGCCTATACATTTTCTCCCAGGTGGCAACTTGAGTTAAATCCATGTATGATTTTTCTTTAAGGCATAGTACTCAGTGTCCATGGCATTGTGCCATTTGGGATCAGCCAAAGCTGATTTAACAGTAGCAGGAACAAAGGTGGCAGTAAGCATTTTAGGCTTTCGAATTCCTACTTTGGCTCGGGTTTGCATAGGGTGTTGGTTTATAACAGCTGGGTTGACACTGGTTTGAGTTGGAGTTGGGTTTGCAGGGGAATTAGGAGAGGCTAAAGGGATGACAGGTGATGTGGTGATAGCTGGAGGATGAGTAGAGGAAGATGATGTAGTGGTGGTAAGTGGAATGTTGTGTTGAGGTGGAGAGATAAGAGGAATGGCAGTGGAGGATGGTAAAGAATGGTCAACATGAGGAATGACAGAACTGAGATTGTGAAATGGGAAGACATTTATATTGAATAAAACATCACGAGACATGTAAATGCGACCATCTTTGGCTAAACACTTATATCCTTTCTGAGTTAGACTATAGCTAATGAATGTACATGGGGTGGATCTATAGTCCATTTTGTGCCTATTATAAGGTCTTAGATTGGGAAAACATAGACACCCGAATGTCTTAAGAGCAGAATAATCGGGTTTCGAATGAAACAAAGTTTCATGAGGTATAAAATCATTGAGTACTTTTGTTGGCATTCTGTTCATTAGATAAACAGAGGTTCGATATGCCTCATCCCAGTATTTAAGAGGCATGGATGCATGAGCTAAGAGAGTGAGGCCTAAATCAACGACATGTCTATGTTTTCGCTCAACTAGACCATTTTGTTCATGGAAATGTGGACAAGACACTCTATGAACTATTCCACAAGACTCAACTAAGGAAGTGAATGCTCTAAACTCCCCTTCCCAATAAGATTCTAAGGATTTGATGGGAAGATTTAGTTGAAGTTCTATCTGTGTTTTGAACTTAATAAAGGTGGGTAAAGCCTCATCTTTAGTTCGAAGTAAGTACAGCCAAGTGTATCTAGAATAAGCATCTACAAAGCTTATATAGTACCTATATCAATTAGAAGAGACCATAGGGGCAGGACCCCATAGATCTGTGTGTATCATTTGCAAAGGTGCTATGTAAATAGTATGAGAGTTCGGGTAAGGCAACTTGTGATGTTTACCAAGATAGCAAGCATTACACAATTCAAAAGCATTTTTATTAATGGAAGAGATATTACATTTGGTCATTATAGATTGAACAATATTTTTGGAAGGATGTCCTAATCTATTATGCCAAATATTAAAATGGGAAATAGGTACATTAGAAGAAGACTGTTGACATTGAAAAGCAGATTTAGATGAGGAAACACCAGTAGAAACTGTGGTGTTGAGACTAGGGGAGGAGTTGGATTGAAGAGGCTGGTCAAATTTGTAAAGCCCTTTGTCAACCCTCCCAACCAATAAAGTCTTCATAGTAGCCTGATCTTTCACAAAACAAAAATAGGGGTGAAACTCAAAATACAGAGCATTATCTTTTGCAAATTGAGAGACACTCATGAGATTTTTTGTGATATCAGGAACATGAAGAAGATTTTGTAAAACCAAGGGTTGGGAAGTGAAAGGAGAATTAAAGGTGTTATAACGAGTATGATAGATATGCAAACTTGAGCCATTTCCCATATGAATTCGATCTACTCCTAGAAACTCTTGAGGAGCCATCAGAATGTGCAGATCTGGGGTCAAGTGGTTCGTGGCACCCGAATCAGGATACCAGGACTGATCATTCACAGTGTCAGGGGTGGCAATTGAAGCATGAATTTTTGCAGTAGCAGTTGACACTATGTTTTAGGATTAGAAGTACCCCTGGCAAAACCTGTGTAACCAGCACGATAGCCTCCTCTAGGAGCACGAGGAGTATTAGAAAAAGATGGAAAGTAGGGTGGATAGAACGAGATGGACGAAGCTCTCTGCAATTGATTGGAACCAGTGGGACGAAGAACAGAGTCAGCGGAAGTAGCGTACGCCCTTAAAACGAAGGAAGCTCTGATACCATGTTGAGTTTAAGAGAGAGAATGAAAGAGAAGAAAGAGAATCTTGATTTCATTGAATGAATACACTGATGCAAATATCAGTGTTTATATACAGCAAAGGAAACTAAACAAAACAGTTACAGAGTTGTTAAAGAACAGTAAAGCCAAACAGAAAACTAAACTAACTGAATAACATAATAATAACTAACTTGTAACTATAACTAAAGGCTTATCACTAACACTTGAGTTGTGACCCTACTCTTACATTCTGTCCTGCAAGGCAAATAAAGTCTTTTTTGCTAAGATACATGACCAATAGAAAATTATTTTGGAACATTAGACCTTGTTGTATTTTTGTCAAATAAATACAATGTGTATAGAATAAATAAGTATACTATACATGAAAAAATTGTGCTCTATAAATTTATTAAAAGTAATAGGGAAATTTGCGGTAAAAGTCCCCAAAAAGTTCAGTTTAATACAGATAAGTCCCCAACCTCCAAAAATAGCGGCAATAGTCCTCAAGGTCATGTTTTTTATTTGTCCGTTGGTCTCCAATCCGTTAAACCCAATTCAAATGCCACGTGTCGAAATAATGTTGGTCCAAATTATTATTTTAATTTAAAAAAATAAAAATAAAAATAAATAAATAAATAAATAATTTCTTTTTTTCTTTTTCTTTTTCTTTTCTTTTTTTTTATTTTTCTTTCTTTTCTTCTTCGTCTTCTTCGTTTTCTTCTTCTTCTCATGCCAGAAACCCAACCCCAAACCAGCACCACCACCACCAACCCCCTTCGACCACCGTCCACGGTCCCCTGCCATTCAACCTAGCCCTTCGACTAGTTCCCAATCGACCCAGAGCCCCCAGAGCCCTTCGTCTTCTTCGTTTTCTTTGTCTTTTTTTTTCTTCTTCTTCACACGAAACCCCACCCACCATCACTGTCATGCACGTCTTCTTCGTCTTCTTCTTCTTCTCACTGCCAAAACTCAACAACTCCGAACGCCAAACCAACTATATCATCACGCCTAAATACCCACAACCCAAACTTGGCAATCACTACCCAAATACCCTCAAAGAAAAAAAAAACAAAAAAAAAAATCAAACTCAAAAGCAAATAAAATTAGTACAGTAGGAAAATAGAGAGGCCTTCTTCATGTTCTTCTCTAGTTATAGTCCCAAAAGAGAAGAGTAGATAGCCTAAAATTACCAAAATTGTCTGGATCTCTTGGTGGAATTGCCATTATTATTGCTATAGGAAAGATTGATTTGGGTATTTGGGAGACTGTAAAAGCATCTTCGGCCCACCTTTTAGTGGCAGTGTTGATTTTCATATTTGTGGCCTCCTTTATCTCTGAAAGACAGTGGTTGTTGTTGTTGTAGTTGTACATGGAAGAGGAAGAAGGAGCTGGTGCTTGAGGGACCCCAAGCCCAGTATTATGCGTGTTTTCCATATCACAATCCCAACTGTGATACTAATCTAGCATCACCCTACAAATTAAAAGCAAAAATTAAAAAGATTAAATCTTTAGTGAAGATTGCATAAAAAAAGTATTAAATAAATTAAAAAAAGCAAGAACCCACCTTAGAGCAACCGAAAGCGGCTGAGGAAGAATCGAGAAAATCTTTGGCTGCAGTTGCGGTTGCCGCCGGAAAACTGGTGTTGGTGGCTGCCATCGACGGAAAAGAACAAAGGCAAAAGGAGAAAGGAGGAGGAAGAAGAAGAAGAGAAAGGGTTGGGGTTGGTGGGTTTCTGGCAGTGAGAAGAAGACGAAGAAGAAAAGAAAAAAAAGAAATTATTTTAAAATTATTTATTTATTTATTTATATTTTTTTAAATTAAAATAATAATTTGGACCAATAATATTTCGATACGTGGCATTTGAATTGGGTTTAACGGATCTGCTAACTTGGAGACCAACGGACAAATGAAAAACATGACCTTGAGGACTATTGCCGCTATTTCTGGAGGCTGGGGACTTATCTGTATTAAACTGAACTTTTTGAGGACTTTTGCCGCAAATTTCCCAAAGTAATAAAATAATTTAAAACATAAAAAATATTAAAATAATGGACATATGAAAAACTAAAATAATTTCTTTCTCAAACTGTAATTATTTAGAGCTTTTGACTACAACCTTCAAGTATTCTATAAAATAAACATCAATTGAGAGTTAAGAATTTTACAAAAATTATAATTTGGAAAAACAAAATATATTGATCTTTTAATTAAGGGCTTAATTGTGAAGAAAATATATTTTGGAATCAATTAATTAATTAAGAGACTTTTCATAGTCTAATTAATAAATATTATAAATGGCAATTATATTTGATAATTAATTGTAATTATTAAATAAATAGTTTTGGCATTTATAGGATTGAGTTGGAAAATATGATATTATTGAAAGAAGAATAAGTGGTTGAAATAAAGTGGTAAAATTGTAACTAGAGAATGGTCCCTTTAAGTGTACGGTCATTAAGTGATTTTTGCCCAATATGTTACACAGAATGTTTTACAAAAATACTGTCTTTTATAAAATAACCGTAAAACAACAAAATTGAACAATTAAATATACAGTGGAACAACTAAAAAAAAATCGTAGAACAACCATGAAAACTTATCAGTACACTATATAAAACTTACACAGTATTTTTGTAAAAAAGTCTACCCATAGTAAAAATGTAAAAAAAATTAAAAATTTCAGTATGTGGTGTAAAAACTCCTTAAAAAAATCAATAATTAAAAAAAACTACCACATAAAACAAAAACTTAAGGCAATACTAATCAACTATAATATATATAGTGAATAATTGATATGAGAACAATAAAAAATGTTATCACTATTTATAGGATGATGTTGAATAAAAAAAAACTATTTTTGTTTTTATGAATTTGTAGTAGATGTGTCACTTGTAAGCAAGTTAAATCGAGGGTTCAACCAAATGGTCTTTACACACTCCCTAGCTATTCTTAGTTTACCATGGGTTGATATTTCGATGGACTTTGTGTTGTGTTTAACTAGGAGTAAATGTGGGAGGGATTTAATCTTTGTGGTGGTAGACAGATTTTCTAAGATGGCTCATTTTATCCCTTGTCATAAAACAGATGATGCTTTTAATGTTGCAATTTATTTTTTAGGGAGATTGTGAGATTACATGGTATGCCTAGGACCATTGTATTAGATAGTCAAACAAAAGTAGTTAATAGAACTTTATCAACTTTATTGAGAGCTATCATAAGTAAAAATATTAAGACTTGGGAAGATTATTTTTCACATGTTGAGTTTGCTTATAATCGTTCCATGCATTCTGCCACTAAATTTTCACCTTTTGAAAATATTTATGGTTTTAATCCTCTGCCTCCTTTAGATTTATCACATTTATCTGTTTCTAAGCATTTGAATTTAGATGGCAAAAAGAAAGTAGAATCTGTGAAACAAATCCATGAGAGGGCACAACTCAACATAGAGAGAAGGACCGAGCAATACATAAAGTAAGCTAACAAGGATCATCATAAGCAAGTTTTTGACCCCGATGATTGGGTATGGTTACACATAAGGAAAGAACGGTTCCTTGCCCAAAGACGTACCAAATTTCTTCCTCGAGGATATGGACCATTTCAAGTGCTTGAAAGAATCAATGACAATGCCTACCGACTTGATTTACCTGGAGAGTATAATGTTAGTGATACTTTTAATATTTCAGATTTGAGCGTTTCTGATGCATGAGATGATTTGCGGAAAACTCCTTTTCAAGAAGGGGGAATGATGAGGACACTAAGGCTATACAAGTCAAGTTCCAGTTGCCTAGTGACGTGGGAGCAAGCCAAGATATTCAAAGAGGAACTCAACAACCTAGTCAACAAATTCTAAAACTAGAGCAGACCGTGATCAACACTAAAGGAGATCAAAAATTTTTGCTTCTCATCAAAGTAGACTCAATTTAGACTCAATTTAGGATGATCATATTAATTTCATAGCTATTAGATTTTTTGGCAACTTTTGGCAACTTTTCGTTTTAATTTCGTTTCCTTTTTTTTTCTGTCTTTGTTATTAGGAAAGTCTTCATTAGGAGGACGAATTTATCTTTGTTTTTTTTTTTTCATTTCCTTTTTTTTCTTAGTTGTAAATTGGCTATATAAAGCCTTGCAAACACTTTGGAAAATCAGATTGTTATGAATAAAATTTTGAGAGGTTTTCTTCTTAAGTTCTTAAAAAAACTATTCGAACTTATCAGGGAGTATTCCTTGTGGCGTTCAACCTGACTTATCAAACGAACTTCCATCCCCATTTGTGGTGTCTTCTTTCATACCAAGGTTCATGCTTAACTAAGCATTGGGTCGCGGCTATACATCCCAAATTTATGAGTTCTTGGAGGCTGCCATAGTTGGTGTCGAGTTTCATCACAATTGTTGGTGTGGTTCGTATCATTTTGAGCTGACTTAGCAAGTCTTGGATCTTGGTCGAGTAGGCCATAATTCTTTCAACTTGAGCTGTGTATTCACCTAGGACTTGATTCACGACTAGTTAAGACACGCTGAATAAGTCCAGGTGGTCAGTTCGTACTTCATGCGCCAGCTTGAGGCTAGGTATTAGGGCTTTATATTCAACCTCATTGTTTGAGGCTTTAAAGCCAAATTTCATTTCTTCGTGCATCTATTTTCTCCCAAGTGTTATAATGGAAAGACCTGCATCAGAAAATTGGTCAGTGCAGCTTCCATCAACATATAGTTTCCATATTAATTCTTCAGGTTTTTTCTGTTGCTCTTGCTCTCACTTCCTCTCTGGCTCTTACTTTTCTCATGAATCTTAAGAGATTTCAGGAGGTGTGTTTTGTTGGAATTATATTTATCCATGACCTTAGATCTACTCACAAGTATGTTGATTTAACAACCTAATATTGAACTTCTAAAACGATGAATTAAACACATATAAGTTAAGAATAACTTACAGTGATGGCAGCGGAATTAATGTCTCCTTCCACTCAGATCTCTAACCCTTGATTCCTATCTGTAGCAGAGTATAATCAAGATCTGAGCCCGAAAGTTCTTCAGTTGGATGTGATCCTTCACAGTCTTCCAAACTATAATGAGGTACTAAGTGATGTGTGTGGGCACTTCTCTCTCACTAGGAATTTCGAAATTTCTCTCTTGTTTTCTCTCTTGATTTCGTGTGACACAATGCAAAGCAAAGCTTTTCCAAGCACTCCAAGAGTAGAGAGGGGGGCGGCTATAAATAGGAAAAGGGAAGAGCACAACTTTCCAAATAAACAGTTTCCTCTTTTACTGTGTAATTGAATAACTGCCTTATTTAGTGTGATCCACCACTTTCCTATTTAGGCTAGGCTTTGATTAGCAATTATATAGCAATTTAAATTGAAAATAATAATTGGGAAACATGCAAGCATGTGGCCGACCATGGTGTGTATGGGCCTCACATGGATTTTGCAGTTTCCTCAATTTTATTTCTATTTCTCTAAAAATGGCATTTTTCCAATTCTAATCATTTAAATGCCAAAACTAATTATTTAATAACTAAAATAGATTATTAAATAATATTGCCATTTAAAATAATTATTAATTTAGACATGCAAAGTCTCTTAATTAATAATTAAACCTAGAAACCCTTTTATTTACAATTTCATCCTTAAACTGTGAGAATTCACAAATTAGACATAGTCCAACTTTTAGAATTATAATTGATTAATCATAAATCAATTATAGAGTCTTACAAACAGTATAGTCTCAACTAGAATGAGGACCATGGATCTATATGCTGAGCTTCCAATAAGTTGAACCGATTTACCAAGTAAATCCCTAACTTATTAATTCCTTGTTGAATCCACTCTTAGAACTTGGAATTGCACTCTCAGACTTATATAGAGCATATCATATGTTTCACGATATCAATATGCTATCTCATTTAACCATTGTTATAATCTTAATGTGATTTAAAGATCCTCTATATAGATGATTTACATCGAGATGGGACCAATTTACCGTTTACACCCCTCAATGTATTTTGCCCCTTTGAACACTTAGTTACTTGTAAATGATGTTTTAGTGATCTGATATACAGTCACTGAAACAAGAGCTCATCCATTTACTTCTATTTAACTAAGCTCAAAGGGAATCATCACTTTACTTCTATACACCAGTAGAAGCTATAGATTTCCATATTTATGTTCAGCACTCCCACTCAGTTATGCTATCATGTTCCCAAAATATATGTATTATCCTGACCCAAAGGTAGGCTTAACTAATAAATCAAAGAACAAGAATAACACTCCTGAGATTGAGCCTAAGCATATCAGGATTTAGATTCTCTTAATCTAAGATCAACTTCTGAGATTGACTTGGAAAGATACAACGGTAAGTTTACAATATCTTTGACCAAGTTCAATATCGGTCCAGTCCAATGCATACTCCATACATTCGAAACCATTATACTTTGCCAATGTTCTAGAAAGAACATAACACTTACTCCAAGTGTAAGTATACTTCATCGCTGATTATCACATCAGTGTAAATCCAAAACACTGATGAACAGGGACCAAATCTTTTGAATCATATAATCACAATCACATTCCACTGTATTGACAATACTGTAATTGTGAATAACTATATGTTCGATTTAATCGATTTTGTGCATATATCAAGTATATATATTAAACCATAAACATGTAACATACATGTAATCATAATTCACTTCAAAATTCTAAATTGATAACTAATCAGATTGTAATGGGTTTTATTTAGGGCATAAAACCCAACAAACTCCCACTTGCACTAACATAAAACAAGTTGTGCATTACAATCAATCTTTTGCCTTGATCCTCTGATCAAGTGTAGTATATTTGAATCCACCCATATATCTGGAACCAGGTTCATAAAACTTATGAAACCTCCTTAACTATATGCTTTACTCATCAAGGGATACTGAAATCCTTACTGCCCATTAAGTACATCTGAACAACCAGATGACATATCTCTCAAATTTTAAAATTTGGAATTGAGATAATGCAGTGTAGAATTTTCTTCAGTAAAATAACTTTCTGGTAATTTCGAATTTACAAAGTTATATCTTCTCTGATGAAGCTTGAATTATTATAAATGGGTTTTTAACACTCTTCTATAATGAATCCTCCACCCCCAGAGTAACCACCATCTCACAATTCTTAATGAGTCGGTGTGGATGCATAGTTCCTTAATAACATATAGTTCACTTTTATAAATCTTTCTTGATTGTCCCCTGATGTTCCCCATTTGATTACATCTCAGATGGCTCCCACTCAATAGCAGATGTCTGGTTAGAAACTTTTAACCTTTTACTATTGTTTCTGGGAACATCTCATTGTGACTTGTTATCTTAAACTGAAACTGTAAGTTTCTCTAAGACTAGGTCAACAACATAGCAGTCTAGTATTTGAAGTGTAAAATACTTGCTAGAGATTTAAGCAATCAAATCAAGATACCATAAAATGTTATGAGGAATAGACATCTTGAATCAAGTCTTTCGAATAGACTATGCAAGAATTCTTCTATCTTACTCTCATAATTCTGATAAGTTATTTCTATCCATGTGAATGGTTAGACTTGTTTTTATGAGAGGTGTTCTTAAGTTCCTATCACAATTATCAACCAAGCGAAGATGGGTAAAGAATTTTAATATTCTCCCACTCAACCAAGGTAATGTGATACATTATCAAAGAACTTTAATGGTATCAATAACTATTACAACAATAAATCTAAACTGGAACATATAATCAAGATCAAGGATTTATTCTGATAACAGCTAATTCATTATGTTATTTCCATGTTTAAAATTATGTGTCACAAAGGGTACTGTAGAATAAAGTCCACCCCTAAGTTTATAGAGATTATGGTCCACCCCTAAAGGTTGTAAATCTCTAAGTGTGATAGAGAGTCTGTGGAGTTGAATATAATCCAGAGTTCATTAGATATAAAAGATCGTTTGAACTGCATATTATTCTTAACTTTTCTCCACCCCTATCAGATCAAAAGATCTTTTTATTAAACAAATTCTCAAATAATTGTTTTTGGAACTAACAATTATTCATAAACTTAGAAATTATTTCTAGTGTTTATGTAGTAGTAACTCTGTAAGGAGTTTAAATACCTTTAGAATTTGTATCAATAATAAAAAACACATACACATACAAACATAATAAATATACCAATTGGTAATAGATAAGATAAAGTACTTAAGCTCAACTCATAAATTGCAATTTATTTGAAAAAGATACTTTATTATAAACCAAAAAATTGTTTGCAATTTTATGAGAACCAAACAGGGAATAAAATCCCAAACTTTGAAATCCAAATTGTTTGAAAAACTAAACAATTAATTCAAAAAAATGAGCTCCTTCTTTATCGTAGACGATCTCCATCCATTATCCAGCTTTCTAATCCAACTCGCTAAGACAGCATCCGAGTTTAAGAAGCTTGAGCTATAAGAAGAATAATAAACAAGGTTAGTAGTCCAGAATTAATAATCCAAAAGGATAATAATTCACTAAAAACTCATCAGTTTATAAAGAAAATACCTTGTTTCTTTGCGAGATACTTAGGACATTTGGATTTCCAATGGCCTTTCTCATTGCAGTAGAAACACTTTCCTTTTAGTGTATCACCAGAAGCTCCAACCTTTTTGTTCTTAGCTGCTTTCGCAGCTTGAGCTCACTTCTTGGCATTTTTCCACTTCTTCTTATGATTGGATTTGGAAGTAGAAGCAACATGTGCCTCAGGATTATTAGTCTTATTACCATTTCCAGAATTCTGAGGTTTATTCCCTCTTTTCTTGGGACCTCCAATCAAATTTTCATATGTCTGAAGGTCATTGACTAAATTATGAAAGTCTTGTTCCTTCTTATTCATGACATAATTTGATGTGTAGGGCAGAAAATCTGGAGTCAGACTATTCAAGATGAGACTCACTTGAGTAGTCTGATCCATTTCAGCACCATGATTCTGGCCTTCCTGGAAATAACTAGCCATCTGGAGTAGGTGATCACGCACATTCTGATGGGGTTCCATCCGTGCGTTGATGAATTTCTTAGTCGCGTCAAAACGAGACTAGATAGATGCCATACCGAATAGCTCAGTTAACTGCGTCATGATTTCTGCAGCCGTGACAGTGTTTGCAAACCTTGTTTTCAAGGTGTCAACCATGCTGGAAAGCATGAAGTAACGAGCTTTATTGTTAGCATTCTGCCAACGCTCAAACTTCTCTTTCACAGTTTTGGTTGCATTGTCACCTGGCTGCTCAGGGGACGGCTCAGTCAACACAAACGACGCACTTTCACCTATGAGAGCAATATGAATGTTCTCTCTCCACTTTGGGAAGTTAGACGCATTTAGCTTATTTTCAGTTAAGAGTGACAACATGGGATTTGACATTGCAATTCAGGATACTACAAGATAACACATAGATATCAATTATGGTTTATCACAAAATCTTATTCAGAAATTATTAGCACACAGCAAGTAGGAATGACTAGAGAAAATACAAAAAAAAATCAATCCTAAATAATTTCCAACGTTTTCAACAAACTGATATCAGTGTCCCGTTTAGGCGAGAGTCAAAGCTATCATCCATTGAATAGAGTTGTCAGCTCATCTAAAATGACAAACATTCTAGCAACCTTTTATTCGATCGAAAAGAGAATCCGATGTTGTCCCGTTTAGGCGAGAGTCAAGGTCATTCTTATTTCATGAGCTTCTACTATTGTTTCATACGTTTGTAAGTCTTATACAGTAGCCACCATTAGGGTGATCAATACCAATATAAAATACTTACAAACATACTTATCTTTCGAGATTAAACGGCGCTAACTTGCTAATGAACGTTCTTCCATTAGGGAGGATTACTCACTAAAACAATAGCTATGTAAAACCAACAATGGAGATCGAATATCTTAAAATAATAAAGCTCATTATTTAAAAAGTATTTTCTTCTATTATTTATTTATTTTAAATCCATATATATATATTTATTAAATTTTAAATTTAGAATAGAATCTAAATAAAAATTTAATTTAATATCTGTAAAATTAAACTTAGATGGTTAAGAAAATAAAATGAATTATTTCCATCTTAGTATTAATTTTCCAACAAATATTAAGAAAATTACTTAATTTAAGTTGTATTAATTTAAATTAATTTGCAACTCAAATTAAAATTTTCTACAAATATATATATTGTATTTCCAAAAATATACAATTTTTGAAATACATTAAAATAAATCAAACTTTACTTAGAAAAAATACTTCAAGCAAAAATATTATCTATCTAGATTTTCTTGACTAATTAATCCAATTTCTAATAATATATTTCAGTTCCTTTATTTTAAATTAATCATTAAATGAAAAGATCATTGATTTAAGTTGATTCAAAATTAATTAAAATAATTAATTTACAACTTCAATCTATCTTTCAAGATAAATTCAAAATCATCTTGCATAATTAAATGCAATTTTGAAAAAATGATTAATAAAATAAATAAAATATATTTTGAAAATTATTCAAATTTAAGTTGTTATGGTAATACCCAACTTAAAATAATTTTCTTATTTAATTAAATATCATGAAAATAACAATACCTAAGTATCATTATGAAAATCAACTTTGATATTTAATTTTCAATTTAATTAAATGTATTAAATTCAGGAAATATATAATTAAGTATGGAGAAGGCTTAATCATTAATTTCCAATTTAATACAAGGAAAAATATCCTTAATTGAATTGTACCAAAATTAACTATTAAACAATTAATTTCACAATCAATGATATTTTCCTACATTAGAAATAATAATAAGCATAGAAATAACTATCTAGAAAATATCTCAATTCTACTAAGTATCTTTTCAAGATTTGGAAAATATCTGATTTAAGTTATTATAGAAAGAATCTATAATTTATAAACTTAAAATTTTCCAAACAAAATTTAATTAAATATCAAAATTAGGTGGTAACTACCTACCTAATTTAAAGATATTCCCTTTTTAAGTTTAAAACCAACTTAAACAATATCTTTCAAGAATCTTCAATAACTAATTCCTAGAATTCCTCAACTTAATATTAAATTCAAAATATATTCAAATTTAAGTTAAAAGGAAAAATTAGTAATAACTAATTCATAACTCAAATAGGAATATTTAATGAAATAATAAGTTTCAGAAAGAATCTAGTTAATTAAAATTCTTTATTTAATTAAATACAAGAAAAATACAAATAGTTTATCTAGAAATGAAATTCATTAAACAATGTTTTTCTTAAATTAATTTCGAAGAAATTAATTATGTTGCTATTCAATTTTATTAGGTCAAACTAGTATAATTAACCTAGCACAGTTATCCAAATCAGGCAAATGGGCCTTCACAATTGGGGTTGTTCATGTGAGGGGGGGCTGGGTCCAGTATGTCGCACCCACTTCTAAGGCTCCCAACTCTCACACAAGGCCCAAAAGAGAGGAATTTAACCTTAAAATGAACAACTGTTATTAATTGAATAGGCCCATTAACTAAATGAGCCTAAATAAAATCTATCAGGTTATGACATTTTATTTAGCAACAACAACCTATATGTATCTATAACAGAAATTAAACATATAGGCTCACACAGGCACACAGATTTGGATGGATCCTATCATGTTACTAGGTCATACACAGATGAAAGAAGTTTGTAAAAATTACCTGTTACAAATTATTTACTTGATCTATCATCAATTGAACCATGGGTTAAAATCAGATCATTTGATCTGTCATCAAGTTAACCCTGGCAATTTAGATCAAGCAATAATAGGTTTGAGAAGACTTACAAACAATCTAAAACACATACTCCTGCAACAAGGTTAGATTTGGATAGTTGGATGTAGGATTTATTTAATTTTAAATATATATTTCGAAAAATAAAATTTAAAAATTAAACCTACCATTTTGAAAAACTAGGTTTTGGGTAACCTAAATGTCATTTCAAAAAAAATTGCTAACTTTTCTTTTTAAATTTCATGTTATTTAATAAATTAAATATTCAATAAAATAGAAAATGGTAAATACATACCCTTTTCTCATTTTACAATCTAATTTATGTAAAATAACAAAATTTAAAAAAAATTAACAAAAATATCTTATTTCCTATTTTAAAATACCATGATTATAGTAATCTTATTCTAAATAAGGTCAATTTACCAAAAGAAATTTTTAATAAAAAAATAATTTCTGACCTTTTATTAAAAAATAAGATAAAATAATCAAAATTTAAAAGAAATAAGAAAAGAGGTAAGCAATATTTGATTTTATCCTATTTTCAAATTCAAATTACACTAATATCTAAAATTAATTTTAAAATAAAATTAATTTATTTCTGATAATTAGATTTGAAATTTGAAAAATAAAAATCAACATACAAAACTACACAAAAAATCAGAATTTAATTCCATGAAATAACATGAAAAATCGAAGAAAACGAAGAAAAATAGCACACTGTACGGATGGTATGCGTTGCATACCATCCGCGCGCGCAGGGAAGGTGATCTGCCGAGTTTCCTCGGCGCTGGGAGGCTGCCAGCAGCCCTTCCGCGCGCGTGGGTAGGGTGATCACCACCCAGATTTTTCCCGATTTTCAAAAATTCATAACTAATTCAAATTAAATCGAAATCGAGTTCTGTAAAAAAGTAAATTGCTTAGAATTTTACAAAATATCTAATAAAAATAATTCCAGATACAGATAATCAATTATTTTTTCCAGAATTCACAAACATCAATATGACACATCATGAAACCATCCAAATCACAAACAAATCGTTTTAAGTACAAATTTCTTGCAAGCAAATCAATTACCATGGCTCTGGTGCCAGTTGTTGGAATTATATTTATCCAGGACCTTAGATCTACTCACAAGTATGTTGATTTAACAACCTAATATTGAACTTCTAAAACGATGAATTAAACACATAAAAGTTAAGAATAACTTACAGTGATGGCAGCGGAATTAATGTCTCCTTCCACTCAGATCTCTAACCCTTGATTCCTGTCTGTAGCAGAGTATAATCAAGATCTGAGCCCGAAAGTTCTTCAGTTGGATGTGATCCTTCAGAGTCTTCCAAACTATAATGAGGTACTGAGTGATGTGTGTGGGCACTTCTCTCTCACTAGGAATTTCAAAATTTCTCTCTTGTTTTCTCTCTTGATTTCGTGTGACACAATGCAAAGCAAAGCTTTTCCAAGCACTCCAAGAGTAGAGAGGGGGCGGCTATAAATAGGAAAAGGGAAGAGCACAACTTTCCAAATAAACAGTTTCCTCTTTTACTGTGTAATTGAATAACTGCCTTATTTAGTGTGATCCACCACTTTCCTATTTAGGCTAGGCTTTGATTAGCAATTATATGGCAATTTAAATTGAAAATAATAATTGGGAAACATGCAAGCATGTGGCCGGCCATGGTGTGTATGGGCCTCACATGGATTTTGCAGTTTCCTCAATTTTATTTCTATTTCTCCAAAAATGCCATTTTCGAATTCTAATCATTTAAATGCCAAAACTAATTATTTAATAACTAAAATAGATTATTAAATAATATTGCCATTTAAAATAATTATTAATTTAGACATGCAAAGTCTCTTAATCAATAATTAAACCTAGAAACCCTTTTATTTACAATTTCATCCTTAAACTGTGAGAATTCACAAATTAGACATAGTCTAACTTTTATAATTATAATTGATTAATCATAAATCAATTATAGAGTCTTACAAACAGTATAGTGTTGGGTTTTATGCCCTAAATAAAACTCATTTCATATAATCAGATTTACTTATTAATAAAGATCAGAAATAACATTTTATGTTGCATGGTTCACATGATTTATTTCATGATTATATATGTATATAATGTATGAATTCTTTTTAAGTCCAGAACATATGAGTTGGTTAAAGATTATAGTGTTGTTAGCACAGTGGAATATAATCTTTATTATATGTTCAAAAGTTGATTCCCTGATTTGTCAGAACACTGGATTTAGACTGACATGGTATAATCAGCGATAGGTATTCTTACACCTTGGAAAAGTGTTATGTCCTTTCCAGGACATTGGCAAAGTTTACCAGTATCGGATGCATGGAGTATGCATTGGAATGGACCGATATTGAACTTTGAATTAGATTTTGAAACTTACCGTAAACATCTATTCAATTCAATATCATAAGTTGATCCTAGATCACATGATCGAAATCCTGATATGGTTAGGCTCAATTTCAAGAGTATTATTCGTGTTCTTTGATTTGTTAGTTAAGCCTAATCTTTAGTCTGGGCAATACGTACATTTTGGGAACACGGTAGTGCAATTGAGTGGGGGAGCGCTAACATAAATATGGAATCTATAGCTTCTATTTGGCAAATAGAAGTAAAGGATGATTTCCTTCGAGCTTAACCAAACGAAGATAAATGGTGGAGATCTCATTTCACTTAGGTGAAATATCATTTATACAGGGTTAAGTGTTTTAAGGATAAAATACATTGTAGGGTGTTACGGTAATTTAATCCTGTACAGTGTAAATCATCTATATAGAGGATCATTGATCACATTAGGGTTATAACAATGGATAACTAATGACGTGTCTATATCGTGGAACATATAGAGCGTTTCTATATGACTGAGAGTGCAATTCCAAGTTCTAAGTGTGGATTGAATGAGGAATTAATAAGTTAGGGAATTTACTTGGTAAATTCGGTTCGACTTATTGGAAGCTCGGTTATATAGACCCATGGTCCCCATACTAGTTGAGGCCATACTGCTTGTAAGACTCAGTTAATTGATTTTAATTAATCAATTATAATTCTAAAAGTTAGACTATGTCTACTTTATGAATTCTCACAATTTAAGGATGAAATCGTAAAGAAAAGGGTTTCTAGGTTTAATTATTAATTAAGAGACTTTGTATGTCTAATTAATAATTATTTTAAATGACAATATTATTTAATAATCTATTTTAGTTATTAAATAATTAGTTTTGGCATTTAAATGATTAGAATTGGAAAAATGGCATTTTTGGAGAAATAGAAATAAAATTGAGGAAACTGCAAAATCCAAGTGAGGCCCATATTCCCTCTATGGCCGAAGCACTCCCTTTGTGTTTCCCAATTATTATTTTTATTTTTTAATTGTCATGTAATTGCTAATTAAAGCCTAGCTATAATAGGAAAGTGGTGGATCACACTAAATAAGGCAGTTAATCAATTACACAGTAAAAGAGGAAACTGTTTTATTTAGAAAGTTGTGCTCTCCCTTCTCCCTATATAAAGCAACCTTCGTGTCTCTTCTCTTGCATGCTATCAGCCACGAAATTCAAGAGAGTAAATGAGAGAAAATTTCGAAATCCTTGTGAGATGAGTAGTGCCCACACACATCAAGTGGTATCTCAATCATAGTATGGAAGACTATGGAATTTCTGCATCAAAGAAGGAGAAAAGAAGATCCAGGTTCAGATCTTGGTGATGCTCGCTACGTAAAGGAATCAAGGGCTAGAGATCTGAACGGAAGGAGTCATATTATTCCGCTGCACCCACTGTAAGGTTTTCTAACTTTATATGTGTTTATTTTCATTGTTTTAGAATTCATATTAGGTTGTTAATCCAACATACTTGTTAGTAAATCTAGATCCTGGTAAAATAATTCCCAACATATAGTCTCAACTAGAATGGGGACCATGGATCTATATGCTGAGCTTCCAATAAGTTGAACCGATTTACCAAGTAAATCCCTAACTTATTAATTCCTCGTTGAATCCACTCTTAGAACTTGGAATTGCACTCTCAGACTTATATAGAGCATATCATATGTTTCACGATATCAATATGCTATCTCATTTAACCATTGTTATAATCTTAATGTGATTTAGAGATCCTCTATATAGATGATTTACATCGAGATGGGACCAATTTACCGTTTACACCCCTCAATGTATTTTGCCCCTTTGAACACTTAGTTACCTGTAAATGATGTTTCAGTGATGTGATATACAACACTGAAACAAGAGCTCATCCATTTACTTCTATTTAACTAAGGTCAAAGGGAATCATCACTTTACTTCTATACACCAGTAGAAGCTATAGATTTCCATATTTATGTTCAGCACTCCCACTCAGTTATGCTATCATGTTCCCAAAATATATGTATTATCCTGACCCAAAGGTAGGCTTAACTAATAAATCAAAGAACAAGAATAACACTCCTGAGATTAAGCCTAAGCATATCAGGATTTAGATTCTCTTAATCTAAGATCAACTTCTGACATTGACTTGGAAAGATACAACGGTAAGTTTACAATATCTTTGACCAAGTTCAATATCGGTCCAGTCCAATGCATACTCCATACATTCGAAACCAGTATACTTTGCCAATGTTCTGGAAAGAACATAACACTTACTCCAAGTGTAAGTATACTTCATCGCTGATTATCACATCAGTGTAAATCCAAAACACTGATGAACAGGGACCAAATCTTTTGAATCATATAATCACAATCACATTCCACTGTATTGACAATAGTATAATTGTGAATAACTATATGTTCTGGATTTAACTGATTTTGTGCATATATCAAGTATATATATTAAACCATAAACATGTAACATACATGTAATCATAATTCACTTCAAAATTCTAAATTGATAACTAATCAGATTGTAATGGGTTTTATTTAGGGCATAAAACCCAACATGTTTGTACACTCAGCCATGTAGTCTGCAAAGGCGTGGCCCTTTATGGCCATTGTTGGTTGATATTTGATGTTGAATTGGCCAAGTTCAATGGCCCACTTGAGTAGTCGGCCAGATGCTTTAGGTTTTTATAAAACCTATTGCAATGGTTGATCAGTGTACACCTTTATTGGGTTTGCATAGAAGTATGGCCTCAACTTTTTGGATGCCAAGAGCAAGCTGTAGGTCAGCTTCTCCATGAGTGGGTACTGACTTTTAGCGTCGGTTACTCTCTTGTTGATGTAGTATACAGGGTGTTGTACACCGTCTTCTTCTCTTGTTAGGACTACACTCACAACATGTTCTATGATTACTAGGTACACACCTAGCTCTTCATTGTCTAGGGGTTTTGACAACACATGTTTTTTCAGCTCCTACAATGCTTTTGCACATTCCTCTGTCCACTCAAATTTTTGTTGCCTCTGAGATTGTTGAAGAAGGGTACACACTTGCCTGTAGACTTGGATACAAATCTAAGTGCAGTAATGCATCCTGTAAAGCTTTGTACTTCCTTGATGGTCTTGGACAATTTCATGTCCAAAGGGCTTGGATCTTGTCTGGGTTTGCTTCTATTACCCTAGCATTAAATATGAAGCCAGGGAATTTTCTTGACCCTACTCCAAAAGAGCATTTGAGGGAGTGGAGCTTCATGTTGTACTTGCGGAGGACCCTGAAGCATTTATCTAGGTCTTCCACACGCCCCTAGCCTTTTTAGACATGACAAGTATGTCGTCCACATACACCTCCATGTTGCGGCCAATAAGATATTTGAACATTTTGTTCACAAGCCTCTAGTATGTGGCCCCTACGTTTTCTAGCCCGAAAGGCATGCATTTGTAGCAGTACGTATATGCCTAAGTCTGTCACGAGGCTTGTATGTTCCTAATCTGGCGGATGCATCTTTATCTGGTTGTAACCTTACCACACGTCCATGAAACTCAAAATTTCATGACTAGTTATGGCGTCCACTAGCTGGTCAATTTTTGGAAGTGGGAAGCAATCCTTTGGATATGCTTTTTTAAGGTTAGTGAAGTCATTGCACACTCTCCACTTTTTTTTGGGTTTGGGCACTAGCACAGGGTTGGATACCCAAAGTGGATAGAATGCTTCATTTATGAAGTCATGGGCTCGTTGCCTCTCGGCGTCATATTTAAGCGCTTGAGTGCATTCTTTGTCCAACAACCTCCTCTTCTGTTGTATAGGTCGGATGTTGGGATCAATGTTGAGGGCATGGGTCATCATAGAAGGGTCAATTCTGACCATGTCTCCTGTGACCATGCAATGAGGTCCAGGTTTTCCTTTAGAAATTTTATCAGCACTGATTTTATTTCTAACGCTAAACCCTTCCTAATCTTCAATCTTCTAGCTAGAGAAGTGTGATCAACCTCTACTTCCTCTAGCTCTTCTACAAGTCCAAAGCTATCTGCAGGATCCCCAGAGCGAGGATCTATCTCTACGTCCCTGCTTTGGGCTGGGCATCATTGCCCTTTGTTGGGCTCTTTTTTAGAGCTCTTGGCAGGCATCTTCTCTTTCTTTCCATTAGACAGGGCCAAGTTGTAACAATGACGAGTAAACTATTGGTCTCCCCTCAAACATCCTACCCCATGCCTTGTTGGGAATTTCAAGCAGAGGTGGTAGATGGATGTCACCGCCTTTAGGTCGTATAGGGCTTGTTGACCTATCATGGGGTTAAAAGTTGAGGGAACCTCAATTACGACAAACTCCACCATCAGAGTTCTGGTTGTTGGATCTCCAACAGTGAGGGGTAATCTGATATACACCATAGGTGCAATGCCATGGCGAAAGAAACCATACATCACTTAACTGCAGGGTGCCAAATTAATAAGTTGGAGCCCCATCTTTTTGTATGTTGATTTGAAAAGAATATTGGAGGAGGCTCCATTGTCCACCATGCATATTGCCACAGTCATATTCCCAATTTTTGGAGTAATGACCAGGGGGTCATTGTGCAGGAAATTGGCTTAAGCAGCATCTGCTTCTGTGAAAGAGATCGTGGGCTCTCCAAGCTTTGGTTGCTTAGAGCCCCTTTCTTCGATAGCTAGGATGTCATGTTTTGGCTTGTGATAGAGTGTTTGAGCATAGTGCTCCTTAGATTTACTGATCTCGCTTGCAATATAGAGTCCCCCGATAATGACCCCAAAGTGACCCGCCACTGGAAGTGTCATTAGGTCTCCAGTTTGGGCACCTTGTGCCTATCTCTGGTCGTTCTGCACATAACAATACATATGGGAATTGTTCTTCCATATAAGGAATTCAATCTCCCTCTTCAAATTTTGACACTCGTTGGTGTCATGGCTAAAGTCGTTGTGATATTCACAGAACTTTGAAATGTCCCTCTTGCTCAACTCTCTTTTGATGGGAGGGGGGTTCTTGTATGGGACTATTCCTTGAGTAGCCATGAAGATGGCTTCAGATTTCTTAGCCAGGAGGGTGAAGCAAGTAAACTTCTCTTCCTTGTCCTTTTGGTTTTGTGGCGTGGGAGAAGTGTTATACTTCCCATTTTTACAACTGTTTCTTCTAGAGTTGTTGTTGTTACGCTTGCTCCTAGTGTTCTTACCACTAGAGATTTGAGCAAAGTTGTTAGGTTCTGCACATAACGACACATATGGGGATTGCTCAAACATGAGTTGGTTAAGTTAGTTATTTCTAACTATCTTAACAACCTCGTTTCTTGTAGCCACCGACTTTAGGATCTTGATCCTAAGCCTATAATGTAAAGACCGCTTAACTTTGTTTTGGAAATTCACAGATAATTAGGGTTTAATTATGAAACTAGAATATTATTTATGATTTATCATTTTAAGGAGCTTTATTTGAATCCAGGATGTATTATTTATGCCATATATGAAATTTTATGTTTTTGCATGTTTCGTGCCCAGCAATATTGGAACACGTCATTTGGCCAATAGAATCACATTTTAATATTTAGTAGTAGCGGGGCAATATAGTTAGACATTGGGAATTTTGGGATTAGTCGAGGTTTTAAAGATGACCAAAATACCACTAAGTGACTTAGAAGCTTTTTGGATTTAGTGAGGGGTAAAATGGTCTTTTTGGCCCTTTAATCCCTTGTCTTTTAGTGGGCTTTACTTAAGTTTTATTATCTGAATATACTCTCTAATTAATTAGATATACATTAGTTTATACCTTTTATCCTAAAATTAGAAAATTGGAAAGAAAATAGCCTTCTCTCTCTTCACTCCCTCTCTCTCACGAATTCCTTGGAGAACCATAGCAATTGGTGTTTCTTCAGCTTCATTCTGTGGATTTTAGTTGATTCTTAATGGATCCATTGAAGGTAACCCCTCTAGCACCTTTCTCCTTGGTTTTCTTAAGCTTTAAGTTTAGGTTTTTGCATGATTTTATGAGTAAGGGTTTTGTAGCTTTTAGGGTTGCTTGAATTTCCCTTCTGAGGTTGGATTAAAGTTATTTATCTTGAATTAAGCAGGTTTTATGTGTTTCTTTGGTGGTAGAGAAAGGTTTGAGTTTATGAACTCAAGCTTTAATCTACAATGGTGGTTTGTGATTCTAGTTGTGTTTAGGTGTTTTATTGCATGGATTATGTTCATTATGGTTTAATAAGCAGGTTTGGAAGGTTTGGTGTGATTTGGGGTCAATTTGAGATTGTGGGATGATTTTGTGTGATTCCTGCACTGAACCGGAATTTCGATTCAGGGGGGCTTGTAGGAACCGGTCGACCAGTCGGTCCCTAGGAAACCCCACAGAACTGGAATTCTGGTTGGGGACCCGGTCTACCGGTTGGGGCATTTTAGGGAACCCTAGTTTTTCCCATTTTTGCAATATTTAAGGTATTGCCCTGTTGTCCATCAATAGAGAAACTTTTAGTTTCAATTTTCAGTCCCTGAAAAGTGCTTTACCATGTCACTAACTAATTTTACGAATAATGTTATTTAAGGGTCCATAAATCGTCAAGCAGCTGTTCCACTCAGGTTGGCTGGCACACGTGAATTCGGTAACGAGGTAAGAAAGTATAATGATATACATATGCACTTACATGTTTAGCATGCATGTTAGTTAAGCCTGTTAGATTACATTATAATAGCGGTATCAGTATATTTAGTGTTATATTGGATATCGATAAATGTATGTTGGCTTAAGTGCTACTTGACAGTATCATATCGGTACGACTAGTATACAGAGTATAGGCTGATATTATGGTCAATAGTACAATCGTACGAACGTTCTTGACTCAGCAGCGTGTTGGACACGGGACTAGGGTTATAGTTGGGTGTATGGGTGCCTGATTATAATCCAAATTATTGCTATTTATTTATTTATGCTTCTCTTACTGAGTTTTTCGACTCATAAATATTGTTTGCATGTGTAGGTAAAGGCAAGGCTAAGGTTGAGCAGCCATGAAAGCGAGCAGATTAAGATTGAACATGTCGGGGCGGTTAGGCCTGGAGCGTACAATCTTTGAGACATGTGGGTGTATAGTCGCTAGGCGACAACTTTTGTAATATGTACTGTGAAACTGTTGTAAATATTTTGTAAATGGGATCCTGCTTTAACATAAGTAAGTTATTTCGATATTTATAGATAGGTAAATAAAGTTTTAATTATTTACGATTTTCAATAAACTTGTTGATTAGCAACAAGCTGCACAATTAAGTTAAAAATCACGTTAATACGCCTAAACTAGTAGGGTGTTACATTTTGGTAGCAGAGCCGCCAGGTTGTCTTCCGAAGATCGTCACGGCATGTAAAATCATCATCAACAATCAGCTCGACTCACAATTCAGTAAGCATTTATAACTTTAGTAGCTTATCTGACTAGTATGCTATAGTAAAAGCCTGATAGGAAGCATGCTAGTAGTATGATAACTAAATAGGCTCATATTTTAAATTTCCAAAATAAGCGATAATTAGTAAGTTTTCTTGCTCGCGGATCTGACCATGCCAGCTCTTGGTTTCACAGGCTGTTATAATAGAATGGATGCTAGGCGAAATTCTAGGAGTCAGGGTAACTCAATCAGATCTAGTGGGCGTCACGGAGCTCTGATTCCCCCAGATGTTCGTGGCTGAGGCAGGGCATGTAGTCGAGGACATGTTAACCCGCTGCAGGTTGCCCAGGAATAGAAAAATCGGTTGTTGCAATGGAAGCTAGAATCAAAAAATAAGAAGAGGAAAACAGATGCTTGAGGCATCAGGGTGCTCTTACAATGCCTACTCCAGAAATGTAGGTGGCTCCTACCCCTGCTGTGCAAGCAGGATTGGTTACTGCAGTGAACCGAATGGAACCACTGTATGAAAGGTTCCGTAAGTAGGCACCTATAGTTTTTTTGGGAGGTCTCGATTTGATGAAAGTCGAGCAATGGCTGATGGTTATTACAAGAATTTTGAATTTTATGGGCGTCACCCGCAATGATAGAGTGGCTTATGCCACATTCCAGTTCTAGGCCTGGTTTGGTGGGACATGGTGTCCCTGACTCTTGATGTTACTACTGTGAGCTGGGAAGAGTTCCAAGAATTGTTTAACGCGAAGTATTACAACACGGTGGTTAGAAGTGGAACAAGAAATGAATTTACCCAGCTGAACCAGAAGGAGAATATGAGTGTTACTGAATACACAATGCAGTTTGATTGATTGGCTAGGTTGGCCTCGGGAATTGTGCCAACCAATTTCAGCAAGAAAGAAAAGTACATGGATGGATTAAATTCAAAGATAAAACATGATCTTATGATTACTACTGACGACAACACCACCTATTCTAACATGGTAGGAAAGGCACTGCAAGCTAAGGGTACAGTTGAGTGCACCTAGGAGTCTCGAGGGACTCAGGTTGTTGGTAGAGCCCATACTCCTCCTACCTCTAGTTATGGTAGTGGTTGTAGTGGCTCGACCACCAATCAGAAACGAAAGACACCATTTGCACCCAGTGGCTCAGGTCAGAACAAGAGGTTTCGAGGGAACCAGGTCGAGCCAACCATCAGGGTTTTTCCAAAATCCGATACACTTACACGAAGTGTCCCAGTTGTAAGAAGCATCATCTGGGTGAGTGTAGAGGGAAGGCATGTTTCTAGTGTTGGTTGCCAGGAAACTATAAAAGTGATTGCCCACAGCTTAAGAAAGGGGAACAGAAGACAGCTGCAAAACACGCTCTAGCAAGGGTGTTTACTTTAACTCAGGCAAATGCAGAAGCTAGCCCCTCAATTGTAATAGGTCAGCTCTCGGTCAACAATTCTTATTTCTCTATATTATTTAAATTTGGAGCCACTCACTCTTATATGGCAGCCAGGATTTTTAGCAAGTTGGATAGACCGCATGATAGTTATGATAAAGGGTTTGGAACCCTGCTGCCTGGCGGGGAATTAGTTATCTCCAAATGGTGGATTAGGTCTATGTCAATTAGAATTGAGGATATGGAGTTAAGTGCTAACTTGATAGAATTATACTTGGAATGGATTTTTTATCTAAGTACTCAGCTAGTATTGACTGTAAATGGAAGATGGTGATCTTCCAACCAGAGGGCGAGGAACCGTTCGTTTTTGTGGGATCATTTTAGGGATCCCAAATTCCAGTGATTTCAGTATTAACAGCTAGAGATTTGTGACAAGACAGATGTTTAAGATTTTTGGCAGTGGTATTGGATACCACACGGTTTGAGACAGTTCAGTCAGAAGACATTAGGGTGGTTCAGGAATTTTTAGATGTTTTTCGTGATGAACTTCTAAGTTTACCACTGTAGAGAGAAATCGATTTCGTTATCGATCTAGCACCTGAAGCAGAATCCATTTCTAAGGCACCGTACAGAATGGCTCTAGCTGAACTTAAAGAATGAAAAATTCAGCTTCAGGGGTTGCTTGACCTAGGGTTCTCATGGCCTAGCGTGTCACCTTGGGGAGCTCCCGTTTTTTTTGTTAAGAAGAAAGACGGATTCCTACGCATGTGTATTGATTACTAGGATCTAAATAAACTGACTATCATGAACAAATATCTGTTACCTAGGATCGATGACTTATTCGATAAGCTTTAGGAGAAAACGGTGTTCTCAAAGATTGATCTTCGATCAAGTTATCATCAGTTGAGCATTCGATAGGAGGACATTCCAAAGACTGCTTTCCGCACTAGGTATGGGCACTATGAATTTTTGGTTATGTATTTTGGACTAACCAACACTCCAGCAACATTTATGGATTTGATGAATAGGGTATTCAAGGATTTCCTCGATATCTGTGTTATTGTATTTATCAATGATATCCTTGTGTACTCTCAATCAAAAGAGGAGCACGAGCAACATCTTTGGATGGTTCTACAACGGGTATGAGAACATAAACTATATGATAAAGTTAAGAAGTGCGAGTTTGGGCTATTTCAAGTGTCTTTTCTTGGGCACATTATCAGTAAAGATGAAATCAAACTGTATCCAAGGATGATTGAATCCGTCAAGAATTGGACGAGACAAAAATTAGTTATAGAAGTTAACTTTGTTTTGGAAATTAACAGATAATTATGGTTTAATTATGAAACTAGAATATTATTTATGATTTATCGTTTTTTGGAGCTTTATTTGAATTCAGGGTGTATTATTTATGCCATATATGAAATTTTATGTTTTTGCATGTTTTGTGCCCAACAATATTGGAACGCAATATTTGGCCAATAGAATCACATTTTAATATTTAGTAGTAGCGGGGCAATATAGTTAGACATTGGGAATGTCGGGATTAGTCGAGGTTTTAAAAATAACAAAAATACCTCTAAATGACTTAGAAGCTTTTTGGATTTAGTGAGGGGTAAAATGGTCTTTTTGGCCGTTTAATCCCTTGTGTTTTAGTGGGCTTTACTTAAGTTTTATTATCTAAATACACTCTCTAATTAATGAGATATATATTAGTTTATACCTTTTATCCTAAAATTAGAAAATTGGAAAGAAAATAGCCTTCTCTCTCTTCACTCCCTCTCTCTCTCGAATTCCTTGGAGAACCATAGCAATTGGTGTTTCTTTAGCTTCATTCTGTGGATTTTAGTTGGTTCTTAATGAATCCATTCAAGGTAACCCCTCTAGCACCTTTCTCCTTGGTTTTCTTAAGCTTTAAGTTTAGGTTTTTGCATGATTTTATGAGTAAGAGTTTTGTAGCTTTTAGGGTTGCTTGAATTTCCCTTCTGAGGTTGGATTAAGGTTATTTATCTTGAATTAAGTAGGTTTTATGTGTTTCTTTGATGGTAGAGAAAGGTTTGAGTTTATGAACTCATGCTTTGCTCTACAATGGTGGTTTGTGATTCTGGTTGTGTTTAGGTGTTTTATTGCATGGAATATGTTCATTATGGTTTAATAAGCAGGTCTAGAAGGTTTGGTGTGATATGGGGTCAATTTGAGGTTGTGGGATGATTTTGTGTGATTCCTGCACTGAACCGGAATTCCGATTCAGGGGGGCCTGTAGGAACCGGTCGACTAGTCGGTCCCTAGGAAACCAAGTAGAACTGGAATTCTAGTTGGGGAACCGGTCTACCGGTTGTGGCATTTTAGGGAACCCTAGTTTTTCCCTTTTTGTAATATTATCCATCGATAGAGAAACTCTTAGTTTCAATTTTAAGTCCCCAAAAAGTGATTTAGCGTGTCACTTACCAATTTTATGAATAATGTGATTTAGGGGTCTGTAAATCGTCGAGGAGCTATTCCACTCAGGTTGGCAAGCACACCTGAATTCGGTAATGAGGTAAGACTAGTATAATGATATATGTATGCTTTTACATGTTTAGCATGCATGTTTGTTAAACCTGTTAGATTACATTATAATAGTAGTATCAATATATTTAGTATTATATTGGATATCGATAAATGTATGTTGGCTTAAGTGCTACTTGACAGTATCACATCAGTATGACTAGAGTATGACTAGCGTACTAAGTATAGGCTGATATTATGGTCAATAGTACTATCGTACGAACGTTCTTGACTCAGGACCATGTTGGACACGGGATTAGGGTTATAGTTGGGTGTATGGGTGCCTCATTATAATCTGAGCTTAAAGACCGCTTAACTTTAATTTGGAAATTAGCAGTTAAATATGGTTTAATTATGAAACTTGCATATTAGTTATGAATTATCAGTTTACGGAGATTTATTTGAATTTACAATGTATGTTATATATCATATATAAAATTTCATATTTTTGCATGTTTTGTGCCCGACAACATTGGAACGCGGTGTTTGGGTATTAGAATCACATCTTAGTATTTTTAATATAGCGAGCCAATATAGTTAGACATTAGAAATGTCGGGATTAGTCGAGATTTTAGAAATGACCATATTATCATGTGGTGGTTTTATGACTTTTTGCCTAAGTGGAGGGCAAAAGGGTATTTTTTCTTAAGTGACTTTTTGTCCTTTAGTGGACTTTAATTGGATTTTTATTCTGATTTTCAGCTGAATATAATTAGATAAAACCAAGTGTTATTTCCTCATTTTATTAAAAATGAAAAATTAGAAAAAGATACTTTTCTCTCTCTCCAAGTTCTCTCTCTTTCGAACCCTATAGAACCCAGCTACAGTTTGTTGTTTTGCTGCTTAATTCAAGGAATTCCAGCAATTGTTTTGTGATTCCAAGCTCAAGGTAAGTTCCTAGCACCTTCTCTTTGTTAATTCTTATGTTTTAAGCAAGGTTTATGCATGATTTCGGGATTAAGGTTACTATTCTTGTGGTTTGTTTTCAATGAGGTATTCTGAAGTTAGATTTATGTTTATTTAGCTGATTTGAAGTTAATTGGTAGGTTGTTTTAGTTGTTAGACAAAGTTTGAGTTTTAGAACTCAAACTTTGGTCTTTAATGGTGAATTTTGATTTTGAGCATGCTATGTAATTTTGTTAATTGGATTATGTTTATTGGGGTAAGGAAAGTTTGGTTTGATTTAGGTTACGAATTGGTCAAGTTTTGAAAATGTTTGGGTTACCTTGTGTAAAATCGGTTAACCAGTTTTACAGGCCCTGTAAAACTGATTAACCGGATCAGAAACTAGTTTCCTGAACTTTTTGTGTTGTCGATTGGGTTAGTTTTACAGCTTTGGTTGGTTATTTCCTTGACAGTTTAGGGTATTGCCATATTAGCTTTTAGTAGGAAAGTTTTTTATTTAAAACCTAAGTCCCCGGAGTGATTTAGCGTGTCACTTACCCGTGTTATGAACGATGTGATTTAGAGGACTGTAATTCACCGAGCAATTGTTCCACTCAGGTTGCCCGGCACACCTAAATTTGGAAACAAGGTAAAATTAGTATGATATGCATATGTGATTACTTGTTTAGCATACATGGTAGTTGCCGTCAGAATAACATATCAGGGTATCAGTAAGGTGTACATAGAGTTGTACCGAGATACTAACAGATATATGTTAGGCAAATCTATAGCAATCAGATTAGCATATCAGGGCATCGGTGAGGTGTACATAGAGTTGCACCGAGATGCCAACAGATATATGCTACGCTATTAGATAGTATGAGTTATCTGCTACCACATCAGTCCGACTAGAGTACTGAGTATAGGCTTGATTCGCAGTTAGTCATACTTTGTCGAGAACGTTCCTCACTCAGTTAGGGTTATGGTTGGGTGTATGGGCACCAGATTATAATCTGGGTTATTGTTATGATATTATTTATCCTTTTCTTACTGAATTTGTTGACTCACAGTTAGGGTTAACAGCCGTGAGTGCGAGCAGATGGAGATTGTACATGTTGAGGCGGTTAGGCTTCGAGCGTACGATCTTTAGGACATCAGGGCTTATTTTCTATAGTCGCTAGGCGACAAACTTTTGTATATGCATAGTGAAACTTTTGTAAATATTTTGTAAAACGGCATCCCGATTTATTATAAATATTATATTTTAATATTTACAATTAATTAAGCAAAATTATAATTAATCACGATTTTCAATAAACTCGTTGATTAGCAACGAGCTGCACAGCTAGTTAAAAATTATGTTAACATACCTAAACTAGTAGGGTATTACAATTTGGTATAAGATCCGTCGGGTTGTCTTCCGAAGATCGTCACAACATGTACAATCGTCATCAGTGATCAGCTCATCTCATAGTTCAGCAAGATTTTAATACTTTAGTAGTTTATCTAAATAGTATGATTTAAGGAAAGCCTGATAGGAAGCATGTTAGTAGCCTGATAGCTGAATAAGAGCATGTTTTAAATTTCCAAATAAGCGGTAATTAGTAAGTTATTCTTGTTCGTGATCTGACTATTGGAATTATTTTACTAGGATCTAGATTTACTAACAAGTATGTTTTTAACATCCTAAACATGAACTTCTAAAATGATATGAAATAAACACATATAAAGTTTCAGGAACCTTACAGTGGTTGCTGCGGAATTTAATGTCTCCTTAACACAGATCTCTAACCCTTGTATCCTTTCTATAGCATAGTATCTCTAAGATCTGAGTCTGAATCTCCTTCTCTTGAAATTGGATTCTTCACAGCCTTACACACTATGATTGAGTACCACTTGATGTGTGTGAGCACTCACTCTTTTCACTTTAGGGTGTCGCTTTTGAAGAGAGAAAGAGAGAGAAGGTTTCAAATAGGGAGAGTGAAGGTGGCTCAAAATTTTAATGAAGGAAAGAGTTTTCATCATCTTTTTCTTTGAGGCCATCACTACCTATTTATAGGAAACCACTTAGGCTTAGGTTAGATTTATTTGGCATTAAAATAATGAAAAAATAAAATGGTAAATTGCCTCCCAAGTGGTCGGCCATGGATAGTGGGCCCCACTTTGCAATTTTTCCATTTTTTTAATTTTTCATCTTATTTTCTCAAAAATGCCATTTTTCTAATTTAACAACTTAAATGCCAAATCTAATTATTTAATAATTAAAATTAATTGTTAAATAATATTTTCATTTAATATATTCATTAATTAGACTTAACAAAGTCTCTTAATTAACAAATAAACCCTAGAATCTCTTTTCCTCACAATTAAGCCCTAGCTTAGTGAAAATTCATAAACTAGACATAGTCTAATTTTAGAATTATAATTGATTAATTAAAATCAATTAACTGAGTCTTACAAGTAGTATTGTCTCAACTAGTATGGGGACCATGGGCCTATATATCTGAGCTTCCAATAAGCAGATCGAGAATTTACCAAGTAAATTCACTAACTTATTAATTCCTCATTGCATCCACCATAGAACTTAGAATTGCACTCTTAGTTATATAGAACGCTCTATATGTTCCACGATATAGATACGCTATTAGTTATCCATTGTTATAATTCCAATAATCAATGATCCTCTATAGCTAATTGACATTGTATAGGGATTAATTTATCGTTACACCCTGCAATGTATTTCATCCTTAAAACACTTAGGCACCTATAAATGATATTTCAGTGAACTAACATAATCACTGAAATGAGTACTCAACCATTTATCTCTATTTAGCCAAGCTCGATGTACGTATCACCCTGACCAAAAAGTAGGCTTAACTAACAAATCAAAGAACATGAATAATACTCTTGAGATCGAACCTAACCATGTCAGGATTAAGATCATTTGATCTAGGATCAACTAGGTGATAATGAATTGAATAGATAATACGGTAAATTTATCATATCTAATCAAAGTTCAATATCGGTCCCTTCCAATGCATACTCCATGCATCCAACACAAGCTTTACTTTAACCAATGCCCTGGAAATGACATAACACTTATCCAAGGTGCAAGTAAACTATGTTGTAGATTATCATATAAGTTAAACCCTGTGTACTGATAAATCTAGGAATATATTTAATCACACAATCTTGATTACTTTCCACTGTGATGATGACACAATAAACGAGAATATCAATGTGATAAGGGTTTGGATGAATTTATAAATCATATCTATATATAAATGATAACATGAACCAATGACACACTAAATAAGTGATGAAAATACTTCTATCTCTTTATTGATAATTAAATGATAAATATTACATTGAAATAGAGTTTTATTTAGGGCACAAGCCCAACAAACTCCCACTTGCACTAATATAAAACAATCAGTACATTTCAATCAATCCTAAATTCAGTCGGTGCTTTTCAAATGCAACTCCTGCCAAAACTATGGTTAATGGATCAGCTAGGTTGACCTTAATGTCCACGTTCATCACCAGTACATCCCCGCTTGCCACATACTCTCTGATGATGTGATATTACCTTTCTATGTGTTTGCTTCTCTTGTGGCATCGAGGCTCTTTACTATTTGCTATGGCTCCAGTGTTATCACAAAGCAAAACCAGTGATTTTTCCATTCGAGGAACAACACCAAGTCCTGTGAAGAACTTTCTAAGCCAGACAAGTTCTTTAGCAGCCTCCGCGACAGCTATGTATTCTGCCTCCATCGTAGAGTCTGAAATTGCGCTTTGTTTAGCACTTCTCCAAACCACTGCTCCACCCCCAAGAGTAAACACCATCCCAGATGTAGATTTCCTGTCATCAAGACATGCCTGAAAATCTGAATCTGTATAGCCTACGAGACTCAATGCACAACCCTTGTAGACTAACACGAATTGCCTTGTACTTTTCAAGTACTTCAAAATATACTTAACAGCATTCCAATGTTCCTGTCCTGGATTTGTCTAATACATGCTCACAATTCCTACTACATAATAGATGTCAGGTCTAGTGCATAACATTGCATACATTAGACTTCCAACTGCTGAAGCATAAGGAATCCTTCTCATGTCCTTAGATAGACGGACACCAAATCTAAAAGGCATTGTTGCCCCTTTGGTGTTTGTCATTGAGAATCTCTCTAAAACCTTATCTAAGGGATCTATTCTTTCGATTTCTAATAATCTCAATACCGACAACATATGCAACTTCACCCAAATCCTTCATTTCGAATTAAATGTCAAGCCATTCCTTAATGTCAGTCATTTTCTTGATATTGTTGCCAATAATCAAAATGTCATCAACATAAAGGACCAGGAAGACTACCCCTTGGTTTTCCTTGAGTTGGTAAAAACAAGGTTCATCTTCATTTTGAAGAAAGCCGTAGGTTTTGATCATTTCATCAAACCTTTTGCTCCAGGAGCGAGAAGCTTGCTTAAGTCCATAAATGGACCTATTGAGTTTGTAAACTTTCCTTTCCTGCCCTGGAAGAACATAGCCTTCTGGTTGCTCCATATAGATGGTTTCTTCAAGAATTCCGTTAAGGAAGGCTATCTTGACATCGATTTGCCAAATTTCATAATCGAAAGCGGCTGCTATGGAGAGAATAATTCGAATGGATTTGAGCATGGCAACCGGACTAAAAGTTTCCACATAGTCCATGCCTTCTCTTTCGGTATAACCCTTGGCGACCAGTCTAGCTTTAAAAGTTTCGACTTCGCCTCCAGCTCCTCTTTTCTTCTTGTAGACCCACTTACATCCAATTGGACGATAGTCATTGGGTGCATCTACATATGCCCAGACTTTGTTCTTTTTTATGGAATCCATTTCTAAATCCATGTCTGCTGACCATTGTTTCTGTTCGGGACTTGCCATTGCCTATTTATAGGTTAATGGGTCGTCATCAATACCGTCTCCAACAACCATATTAACTTTACCATCCATGCCATAGTGAGATGGTTTAGTAGAAACCCTCCCACTACGACGAGGAGAGGTGACCTTCTGAATGGGAACTTTTGTGGTAGTTCGCTCAGTTGTAACATCTTGTGTTGTTTCAACTAAGGGAGTGGGATTATCCTCTACTTGAGTAGAAGAGGATGGAACATGAGAAGGTGTTATACCTGATAGCATTTCTTCTAACACAACTTTACTCTTCGACTTGAAGTCTTTAATATAGTCATCTTCAAGGAAGGTAGCATTTGTAGAGACAAACACTTTGTTATCCTTGTGACTATAAAATAGTCCACCCCTAGTCTCTTTAGAATTTCCGACAAACAAGAAAACTTCAGTTCGCAATTCTAGTTTGCCTTCTTTCTTTCTCAAGACATGAGCAGGGCACCCCCAAATCCTGTAATGGCGTTAACTAGGTATACGACCATTCCCTAGTTCGACGGGTGTCTTAGTTACTGCTTTAGATGAAACAACATTTAGAATGTCGTTTGCCATCTGCATAGCATATCCCCAGAAGGACGTAGACAGAGTTGAATAAGTCAGCATATAACTAACCATTTCTAAAAGTGTGCGATTTCTCCTTTCTTCTACTCCATTTTTCTGTGGAGTGCTAGGGGCAGTATACTGAGATTCAATTCGAAGTTCAATTAAATGATCTTTGAACTGCATATCCATATACTCTCCACCCCTATCAGTTCGCAAGATCTTTAATGTTTTTGAGCCAAAGCATGAAACTATTGAAACTTTTCAAACATTACGGATTTCTTTTGCATTAGGTAAATGAAACTGTATCTAGAGAAATCGTCAATGAAAGTGACAAAATACTCATAACCACCTCAAGCTTTGACATTTAGAGGTCCACATCCCAAGGGGTTGTTTGGCACGCTCTCCCTTTGTAGAGAAAGAACATTTGGTCATTTTTCCTTCTAGGAAAGATTCACATACTGGTAATTCACCCAAGACGACATTTTTCAATGGACCGTCATTGGTTAACATATGAAGTCTGTCATAGCCTATATGACCTAATCGTAAATGCCGTAGATAAGTTTCATCATCATTATCAATCTCTTTTCTTTTATGGTTTCTAGGTTTAGCAATATTGAAAAGTTCATTGTTAAGTGCGATTTGTATTTCCGGTCTTAAAACATAAAGCCCTTGTTCCATGTGAGCAACACATAATTGAAATCCATTACGAGAAATTGTGCAAACAGAACTCGAAAAATTCAATTTATAAAATTGTGTTTGTAAACATGAAACACTAATCAACTTTCTACTGAAATTAGGAATAAACAAAACATTGTCTAAAACTAAAAATTTCTTCTGAAACTTGATGCGGGCTCTTCCTTTAGCTTGGACCGATACTAACTCGCCATTTCCAACTTTGAGCTTCAACTCCTCTAGATTCAGATAATCCCAAGTTTCAAGCAGCTGCAATGAAGAACAAACATGGTTAGTAGATCCAGAATCAACAATCCAGAAGGATTTGTCATTCTCTAAAACACATAATTCAAAAAACAAAACCATTACCTTCATTCCAATTGTTTAGAAGTCTGGGACATCGTTCTTCCTGATGTCCCTTCTCATCACAATTTGAACATTGAAGAGTATTACCATCGATTGTACTAGAAGAAGCAGCATTGTTAGAAGCTTCATCCTTAATTATTTTCCTCTTACACAAGTTTGCAAATCTGGGGGGCGGCATTACAATCAAATTCCGTTCATAAGCTTGCAATTCTACTTCTAGCTTATCCATGTCGGAAGAGTTAAAATTGTTGATCATATAAGATACAACAAATCCATTATACTCAGGAGGAAGACTATTAAGAATGAATTGAACCCATTGTTCTCTTGATAATTCAATTCCAAGTAAGTTTACTTTTTGGAATTTCAGATTCATCATTAACAAGTGTCAGTTAATGCTCTTTCCAAGGAGCATTTTCACACTATAGAGTTCATTTACAAAGGCATTTACTAGGAGTGGGTCAGGGTGTGGGTTGTTCATTTTAACACTACAAATATCAATAAACAGAAGTAAATCATTTGGTTCAATAATGATTATAAAAATACCAAAAATGAAACATATTTTTATTTTCCAAGGTTTTCAACAAACTAATACAGTGTCCCATTTAGGCGAGAGTTAAAGCATCATCCATTGAATAGAGTAATCAACTCATCTAAAATGATAAACATTCTAGCAACCTTTTATTCGATCAAAAAGAGAATCCGACGTTGCCCCGTTTAGGCGAGAGACAAGGTCATTCCTATTTCATGAGCCTCCACTATTGTTTCATACTTTTGTAAGTCTTACTAATAGTCGCCACCATTAGGGTGATCCATACTAAAAATAAAATACTTACAAATAATACTTATCTTTCGAGATTCTACAACGTTATATTGCTAATGAACGTTCCTCCATTAGGGAGGATTACTCACTAAAACAAGAACTATGTAGAACCAACAATGGAGATCGAATGTCTCTTGATTAAAGCTCATTATTTAAAAAAAAATGTATTTTTATTTAATCATTTATTTTAATTATATTTTAAAAATGAAAATTATAAATTTAAAGTTGGTCCGAATTTAATTGAAAATTATTTTTGAACTTTAATTTAATTTTCAATATTTAATTTTTTCGAAAATTATATATCAATATATAAACTTCGAATAAATAAATAAATAAAATTAAAATATAATAAAATAAAATTTGAAAATTATTTAATTCAAGTTGATCTAAAATAACTAAATTTCAAACTTAAATTATTTTCAAACAAAATTTAATGAAATAAAAAATTAAGTTACTAACCACCTAATTTGAAAAATATTCCATTTTAAGCTGATCCAAAATTAACAAACTTTCAACTTAAAACAATATTCCAAGAATCTTTCAATAGCTAATTCCAAGAATTCCTCAAACCAATTATGAATTTCAAAAATATTCAAATTCAAGTTGATTCACAAAATTAGTTATAAATAACTAATTTACAACTTAAATAAAAATATTTAATTAAATATTAAATAATTAAGCATTAGAAGAATCTAATTAGCTATAATTCTATAGTTAATTAAATACAAGAAAAATACATATAATTTATCTTGAAGAAGTTTCATTAAACAAAGTGTGTTTTTCTTAAATTAATTTCAAAATATTCAAATAAAAAATTAATTTCATATATTTTGAAATTAATTATGTTGCCAATCAATTTTATTAGTTTAAACTAATTTAATTAACCTAGTACAGTTATTCAAATCAGGCAAATGGGCCTTCACAGTTGGGGTTGTTCATGTGAGGGAAGGATGGGTTCAGTATGTCATACCCACTGCTATGGCCCCCTAACTCTCACACAAGACCCAAAAGAGAGGAATTTAACCTTAAAATGAACAACAGTTATTAATTGAATAGGCCCAAATACTAATTGGGCCTAAATAAAATCTATCGAAAGTGATCATTTTATTTAGCAACCTAGTCCATTTTAATTACAAAATTAAATGGGCTACCTATATGCATCTAAGCCCAAAGCAAATATATAGGCTCACACAGACACACTGATTTGGATAGATCCTATCATGTTACTAGCTTTATACACAGATGAAAGAAGAATGCAAAATTTACCTGTTACAAATTATTTGTTTAACCTATTGACAATTGAACCATAGGTTAAAATCAGATCATTGGATCTGTCAACAAGTTAACCATGGAAATTTAGATCCAACAATAATAGGTTCTATAAAACTTGTTTTAATAATTAAACAATATAAAACACACAAACTTGTTACAAGTTGGATAGTTTGATATAGGATTTATTTAATTTTAAATTAATTAATTAATTTATCAATTTCGAAAATAAATAAATAAATAAATTCAGAATATAATAAAGAAAACCAAATTAAAAAAAAAATTAAAATTAAATCTATAAATTTGAATAATTAGGTTTCAACTAACCTAAATATCTATTTAAAAAAAATGCTAACAACTTTTCAAATTTCATGTTATTTAAAATAAAAATAAATATTCGATAAAATAAAATGATAAATAAATATCATTTTTCTAATTTTCCAATTTAATTTAAAAAAAAAATAACAAAATTTAAAAGTTAGCAAAATATCTTATTTCAATTTAAAATTTCATGATTAAAATAATCTTATTTCAAATTTCAAATAAGGTCATTTTATAAAAAAAAAATAAAATAAATTATTTAAAATATTAAATATCTGATCTTAAATTTAAAAATAAGATAAAACAATCAAATTTTAAAAATTAATATAACTTATTAAGAAAAAAGATAGATTTTTACCTATTTTCAAGCTTCAAATTTCACTAATATCTTAAATTAATTTAAAAAATACTAATTAATTTAATTCTGATAATTAGATTTGAAATATGAAAAATAAAAATCTAAATACAAAATTACATAAAAAATTCGAAATTAATTCCATGAAAAAGCATGAAAAAATGAAGAAAAACGAAAAAAAAAATGGGTTTGATGCGGATGGTATGCACAACATACCGTCCACGCGCACACCTAGGGGACTGGTCGAGAAACCTCAGCTAAGGAGGCTACATTCAGCCTGTCCCGCGCGCGCATGGCCCAGCCTTCAGACAAATTAGGGCCTTCAGACCGAGAAAACTCGGACAGGTCCTTGTCAGAGGCGCGTGTGACCAAGTGAACACTCGGATCCGCGCGCGCATGGGGTGACACCACCCCTATCTTTTTTCAAAACTTCAAAAAATCATAACTAATTTAAATTAAACCGAAATTAAGTTCTGTAAAAAAGTGAATTGCTTAATTTTTTCCAAACTATCCAACAAAAATAATTCCAGAAAAAAAATGCAAATTATTTTTCGTAAAAAATTTGCAAACATCAACAATCATCAAATAACACATAGATCAACATGAATCACATCCAAATCACACATATATCGTTTTAACTCCAAGTCTCTTGAAAGGAAATCAATTACCATGGCTCTGAGGCCAGTTGTTGGAATTATTTTACCAGGATCTAGATTTACTAACAACTATATTTTTAACATCCTAAACATGAACTTCTATAACGATATGAAATAAACACATATAAAGTTTCAGGAACCTTACAGTGGTTGCAGTGGAATTTAATGTCTCCTTCCACTTAGATATCTAAGCCTTGTATCCTTTCTGTAGCAGAATATCACCAAGATCTGAGTCTGAATCTCCTTCTCTTGAAACTGGATTCTTCACAGCCTTACACACTATGATTGAGTACCACTTGATGTGTGTGGGCACTCTCTCTTTTCACTTTAGGGTGTTGGTTTTGAAGGGATAAAGAGAGAGAGAAGGTTTCGAATAGGGAGAGTGAAGGTGGCTCAAAATTTTACTGAAGGAAAGAGTTTTCATCATCTTTTTCTTTGAGGCCATCACTACATATTTATAGGAAACCACTTAGGGTTAGGTTAGATTTATTTGGCATTAAAATAATAAAAAAATAAAATGGTAAATTGCTTCCCAAGTGGCCGGCCATGGATAGGGGGCCCCACTTTGCAATTTTGCCATTTTTCTAATTTTTCAGCTTATTTTCTCAAAAATGCAAATTTTCTAATTTAACCACTTAAAATTAATTATTAAATAATATTGTCATTTAATATATTCTGTTAACCTCACTTTTAGCCAATGATAGTGAGTCTAATTTTGTAAGCGACAAGTAGTTTAATACGATTGAAATATAGTAAAGTAAATAAAGACACAAGAATTTTATAGAGGTTCAGCCCCGAGCAGTTCAGTAATAACTTAATCCTCGTTATTTGTATTGACTCAAGAACAAGGAGAAAGGTTCCCTTTCTTACAGCTCTTACAACAGTATCTCTAAATATGAATTCTTAGCCAAAATGTTTCGACCCTTTGCTCAGTGAATATGCATTACTATTTATAGGGCTATAAGCTTGGAGAGGAAGTATTTCCCTTCTCGTTACAATTGATATAAGAAGAAAGATTGTATAGTAAATACAGAATACACTGATCATGGGTTTTGGACAGTTTGCCATATCTTTGTAATCTAATCCCAAAGTTATAGGGATTTCCTTGATGACTCACGATAGAAAGCTAAATTTGATAAGTGTTGGCGTTCTGTGCAGATTGTCCACTGCTCGGTCTAGAGCACTTCGTCCGAGCAAATGTACGAAGTTTCCTGTTCGAGCTGTGTCTTGCGAGCAGATACCTGGAGTCGATTCCACGTGTCACCATTGAGTGATGCCACGTCAGAGTGTAGAAATTGGGATAACATTTGCCCCCCGAGTCTGTACGGGACTTCTAATGTTGCGTGTAGACTTCATTCGAGCTGTCTTTGTGTTTGGATGGGTTACACGTGTCTAGCGCGTCTGTTCGCGACTCGATGTGAGGCTGACTTGGCGTCCCTTTGATTTTTGGCTAATAAATTCTCTAACGCAATTAATGCTTCGAAATCCAATTTTCTCTCACCAAGTCTGACGATTGCACTTGATTGGTTTTGATTTCCCATAATCACTTTTGGGGGGAACGGAGGCGTCTGAGGTTTTTTTTGAAATGATTACCCCTTTTTCGTTGTTTGCCTATAAATACCATTGAGCATTTGTTCACAAACTCATTTTCACCAACCTTCTTTGCTAAGTAAGTTCAAAGCGAAAAGAGAGGTTTTGATCTTCAAGTTTCCTGAAGTGTTTTCACAAAAAATGCTCGTTTAGCTTTGTGTAACCTGAATCTAGATGTTTGATCCTTGAGTAAGTTCTCGATTTCTTTGCACGTTTATTGTGAAGCCCGCTTAGTTAATTTGGAAATTATCAGTTAATTGTGATTAATGATGAAATTATTTATAGCTATTTAAATAATTTAGTATACTGTTATTTATGTTATTCAGTAGCTTGCATATTTTGCATTTCCAGTGTCCGGTATTTTGGAACTCGGCGTTTGGCTCAGTAGAAATCACAACTTAGTATGTTAGTAGTTTGGGGACGGGTTTTAGACATTGGGAATGTCGGGAATGGCCGAGAATTTAGAATTTCCCAAAAATACCCCTTTAGTATGATTTATGTGGTTTTATGGTGGAGGGGCAAAATGGTCTTTTTGCCCCATTAGTGTTTTGTCTTATGTGAGCTTATTAAATGAAAATTAAATGTTTATTTTTAGTTTTAGTTGGCTGAAAGGAAATATTAGAAGTGGCCTTGATTTTATTGATTCTTTTTACAAAAAATGCTAAGTGTAGAAAATAGAAAATTTTGAAAAGAACTCTCCATTTCTCTCTATTTTCGGCTGAAACTTTGGGCAGCAAGGAGCTGATTTCTCCATTGATTTTTTACTTGTTAATCCACCTCCTCTTAAGGTCCATTGCAAGCTAGGTTGGTTCTTGTCTCTCCTTCTTTAATTTCTTGAGTTTTGATGAAAAAGTTGAGTAATGCATGTTAATTTGAAGTTCTTGCTGCTGTGATTTGTTGTTGTTTTCTAAAGTTTAATCTTGCTATTTTTTTTAAGTAATTTAGAGCTAGTGTATGCATGATGGTTACTTGGAATCAAGTTTCGGGAGTTTTTAGTTCAAGAGCATGAATTTTGAAAATATATGTTGAATCTGTAAATTACTTGCTGTGGTTGATTATTTTCATTTTCAGAGGTTTAGTTATGCATATTTATGTAGGTTTGATCTAGCTTGATTGCATGTTAGTGGATTCTAACCAAGTTTGAGTTTTGGAACTCAAAGCTTGGTCTTTAATGGTGTTTTGTGATTCTGTGAGTTCTGGGTGATTTTGTTGCCTTTGAATGGTTATTTGGGGCATATAGAACAGGTCTGGAAGATCTTGCATGATTTGGGTTAGAATTGATCGAGTTATGAATTTTTGAAAAATTCCTGCGAGGAACCGGAATTCCGGTTGTGCAACCGAATTCGGATGGGTGTCCAAGAATTCCCTTAACCGGAATTCGGTTGGGCAACCGGCCTACCGTTGGGGAATTTTCGTAAACCCTAGTTTTCCTCGTTTTTATGTTTTTAGGGGTATTGCCATGCTTTTTATCGATAGGGAAACTTTTAGTTCCTAGTTTTAGTCCCCGGGAAGTGATTTAGCGTGTCACTTATAGCGTTGTGATTTTTATGGTTTAGGAGCCGCAATCCGTAGCTCGGCTTCGGTTCCGGTCGGGTTGACCAAGACACTTGAAATCGGAATCCAGGTAAGATTAGTATAACAGTATGCATATGTAGATTACATGTTTAGCGTGCATGTAGGAAGCCTATTAGATTACATTAGTTGTATGTTGGCTTCGAACCATCCAACCCTGTCACGTCGGTACAGGCTGGAGTATGACCAGCCGGAGTATGACCTGGCTTGACCGATCAGCCGACACTTGGTTGGTGGTTCCGTGCTATTGACGTATCCCGTCGGTACGACAGCCGGAGTATGACCAAGAGCCGAGTATGACCGGCTCGACCGATCGGGAGGATATAGTAACACGTCGGTACAGCCGAGTATGACCGGCGGCCGGAGTATGACCGGTTCGACCGATCGTGTTGTTACGTGTCAATAGTACCGTCCCTATGAACGTTCGTAACTCGGCACCATGTTGGACATGGCAAGTAGTGGCTCGGCACCATGTTGGACATGGCGAAGGCGGGACTCGGCATCGTGTTGGACACGGCAGCTAGAATTATGTATGAGTATTATTATGCTTTTCTTCATCGAGTCCGTCGACTCACGCTTACGTTTATGTGTAGGTAAAGGCAAGGCTATAGGCGATGGACCGTGAGCGAGCTTATGAGATTGTACATGTCGGGGCGGTTAGGCCCGGAGCGTACGATCCTCGGGACAAGAAGGCCGAATTTTTGTAACTGGTCGTTAGACGACTTTTATTTTTATGTAATGGTTAAACAGTTAAACCTTTTTGTAAATGATTTTATAATCGGGATCCCGAGTCTTTTGTAATATTGTTTATAAGTTTAATTAAAAAGCAAAATTTTAATTAATCACGTTTTTTTCCATAAACCTCGTTGATTAGCAACGAGCTGCACAGTACGTTTAAAAATCACGTAATACGCCTAAGGTAGTTAGGGTGTTACAATTTGGTATCAGAGCCGCTAGGTTGTCTTCCGAAGATCGTCACGACATGTACAATCATCATCAGCAGTTAGCTCGGTTCACGGTTCAGTAAGCCTTTATTGCTTTAGTAGTTTATTTTATTCAGTTATGAAAAAGAAAAGCCTGTTAGGAAGCATGTTAGTAGCCTGATAGTAGAATAGGCGCATGTTTCGTTTTTAATTTCCAAATTAAGCGGCATTAGTAAGCTCTCCTTGAATACGACCTGATATGCCAACTCTTGGTTTCGCAGGCGGTTCTAATCAGATGGACGCCAGGCGGACTACCAGGAGTCAGGGCAACTCCGTAGGGTCGAATCAAGGTCAGGGAGCTCAGTTTCCCCCACCTGCTAGGGGCTGAGGTAGAGGTCCCCGAGGCAGGGCTCGTGGCCGGGGTGATGAGAACCCGCCACAGGCTGCCTGTGCTCCCCAGCTCGATCGGGGAGCCCCGACTGGGAGTTGCGGTTTGCGGAGATGCAAGCCCGGATCGAAGAACAAGACCTCGAGATTCGTAGGTTGAGACGGCAGGTGCTCCCCGCAGCCTCGTGCCCATAGTTCCGGTGGCACCGCCCTCGCCGCCTGTGCCGAGATAGTGGTGGCGGCCCGTAGATTGGAACCATTGTATGAGCGGTTCCGGAAGCAAGCACCTCCGGTATTCCTGGGAGGTCCGGACGTAATGAAAGCCGAGCAATGGCTGACGGTGATCACCAAGATACTGAATTTCATGGGTGTCACCGGTAACGACAGAGTGGTGTGCGCCACGTTTCAGTTCCAGGAGGACGCCCTGGTATGGTGGGACATGGTGTCTCAGATCCATGACGTCACCACCATGACCTGGGAAAGGTTCCAGGAACTCTTTAATGCGAAATACTACAACGAGGCGGTCAGAAGCGCCAAGAGGAAAGAGTTCGTTCACCTGACCCAGCGGGAGAACATGAGCGTCACTGAGTATACTACTCAGTTTGATCGGTTGGCGAGGTTAGCCTCGGGAATTGTGCCGACCGACTTTAGCAAGAAGGAGAAGTATCTGGACGGGTTGAATCCCAAGATCAGGCATGATCTGATGATTACCACCGACGACAGCACCACCTATGCTCAGATGGTGGAGAAGGCACTGCGAGCTGAGGGCGCAGTGGGGTGTATGTTAGAATCAGCCAGTACTCCGGTGAGTGGCGGAGCTCCTACCCCTCCCCGCATCGGGCTATAGCAGGGGAGTAGTGGTTCGGCCATTGACCGCAGGAAGAGAGCACCCACTCGCTTCCGTGGCTCGAGTCGAACAAGAGGTTCCGGGGAACCGAACGCAGGAGTCGCCCAGGGGGTACTGAGACCCGCTTCTCCTATCCCGAGTGCCCTAGCTGCAAGAGGCACCATCGGGGTGAGTGCAAAGGTCAGGGATGCTTTCATTGTGGCATGCCCGGACACTTCAAGAGGGAATGTCCCCAGCTCCGACCAGAGGCACCGCGAGCTCCGGCCGATACCCACTCCAGCCGGGGTGTTCGCTATCACGCAGCCGATGCAGATGCCAGCCCATCAGTTGTCACAGGTCAGCTTTCTATTAACAACTCGCTATATTCAGTGCTGTTTGATTCTGGGGCTACACATTCTTATGTGGCGGCCAGAGTCTTTAGTAAATTGGGTAGACCCTATGATAGATATGAATCAGGGTTTGGAACCCTGTTACCTGGCGGAGAATTGGTTATCTCCAATAGGTGGATTAGGTCTATGCCGATCAGGATAGATGGTAGAGAGTTAAGCGCTGATCTGATAGAGATGAGCTTAGTCGAATTTGATATTATTTTAGGAATGGATTTCCTATCTAAATATTCGGCGAGCATTGATCGTAAAAGGAAGATGGTGGTCTTCCAACCGGAAAGTGAAGAACCGTTTGTATTTGTGGGTTCGGTTCTGGGATCTCGGATCCCGGTGATCTCGGCTATGTCAGCGAGAGAATTGTTGCACGGCGGGTGCTTAGGGCTTCTGGCCGTGGTGGTGGACACCACTCGGCCAGACACCATTCGGCCAGAGGACATCAGAGTGGTTCGGGAATTTTTGGACGTTTTTCCCGAAGAACTTCCAGGGTTACCACCTCAGCGGGAGATTGATTTCGTGATTGACTTGGCACCAGGGGTGGAACCGGTTTCCAAAGCCCCGTATAGGATGGCTCCAGCTGAACTTAAGGAATTAAAGATTCAGCTCCAAGGGTTGCTTGACATAGGGTTCATTCGGCCCAAAGGTGTCACCCTGGGAGCCCCGGTTTTGTTTGTCAAGAAGAAGGATGGATCTATGAGGATGTGCATCGACTACAGGGAGTTGAACAAGCTGACGGTGAAGAATAAATACCCATTACCTAGGATCGATGACTTGTTCGATCAGCTTCAGGGGAAGACGGTCTTTTCTAAGATCGATCTCCGTTCGGGTTATCATCAGTTGAGAATCCGAGAGGAGGACAATTCAGATATTGGAGGATATGTTGAGAGCCTGTATTATGGACTTTGAAGGCTCATGGAGTAAGTATCTACCGTTGATAGAATTCTCTTACAACAACAGTTATCAAAGTACGATAGGGATGGCTCCCTATGAACTGTTGTACAGTAGGAAATGCGCATCCCCTATCCACCGGGATGAGACAGGGGAGAGGAAATACTTAGGTCCTGAGTCAGTACAGCGGACCAATGAGGCGATAGAGAAGATAAAAGCTAGAAAGCTTGCCTCACAGAGCAGACAGAAGAGTTATGCAGATCCGAAACGCAGAGATGTTGAGTTCCGAGTAGCGGACCATGTGTTTTTACGAGTATCTCCGATGAAGGGGATTAAACGTTTCGGGAAAAGAGGCAAGTTATGCCCTAGATTTACAAGACCTTTCGAGATTCTCGAGAAGATAGGTCAAGTGGCATATCGGTTAGCATTGCCTCCAAATTTATCGGCGCTCACAACGTATTCCATGTCTCAATGTTGAGAAAATACGTTTCGAGACCCCTCTCATATACTCGGTTATGAGAGTCTTCGGCTTCGGCCGGATATGACTTATGAGGAACAAAGGTGCGGATCCCGGATAGAAAGGATAAAGTCCTTCGGAATAAGACCATAACATTGGTCAAGGTTCTCTGGAGAAACAGTAAGGTGGAAGAAGCCACCTGGGAGCTAGAGACAGATATGAGAGCTCAATATCCAGAGTTATTCAGGTTAGATTTCGGGGACGAAATCCTTTTAAGGGGGGGATAGTTGTGAAGCCCGCTTAGTTAATTTGGAAATTATCAGTTAATTGTGATTAATGATGAAATTATTTATAGCTATTTAAATAATTTAGTATACTGTTATTTATGTTATTCAGTAGCTTGCATATTTTGCATTTCCAGTTTCCGGTATTTTGGAACTCGGCGTTTGGCTCAGTAGAAATCACAACTTAGTATGTTAGTAGTTTGGGGACGGGTTTTAGACATTGGGAATGTCGGGAATGGCCGGGAATTTAGAATTTCCCAAAAATACCCCTTTAGTATGATTTATGTGGTTTTATGGTGGAGGGGCAAAATGGTCTTTTTGCCCCATTAGTGTTTTGTCTTATGTGAGCTTATTAAATGAAAATTAAATGTTTATTTTTAGTTTTAGTTGGCTGAAATGAAATATTAGAAGTGGCCTTGATTTTATTGATTCTTTTTACAAAAAATGCTAAGTGTAGAAAATAGAAAATTTTGAAAAGAACTCTCCATTTCTCTCTCTATTTTCGGCTGAAACTTTGGGCAGCAAGGAGCTGATTTCTCCATTGATTTTTTACTTGTTAATCCACCTCCTCTTAAGGTCCATTGCAAGCTAGGTTGGTTCTTGTTTCTCCTTCTTTAATTTCTTGAGTTTTGATGAAAAAGTTGAGTAATGCATGTTAATTTGAAGTTCTTCTTCTTTGTGATTTGTTGTTGTTTTCTAAAGTTTAATCTTGCTATTTTTTTTAAGTAATTTAGAGCTAGTGTATGCATGATGGTTACTTGGAATCAAGTTTTGGGAGTTTTTAGTTCAAGAGCATGAATTTTGAAAATATATGTTGAATCTGTAAATTACTTGCTGTGGTTGATTATTTTCATTTTCAGAGGTTTAGTTATGCATATTTATGTAGGTTTGATCTAGCTTGATTGCATGTTAGTGGATTCTAACCAAGTTTGAGTTTTGGAACTCAAAGCTTGGTCTTTAATGGTGTTTTGTGATTCTGTGAGTTCTGGGTGATTTTGTTGCCTTTGAATGGTTATTTGGGGCATATAGAATGTGTCCGGAAGATCTTGTATGATTTGGGTTAGAATTGATCGAGTTATGAATTTTTGAAAAATTCTGCGAAGAACCGGAATTCGGTTGTGCAACCGAATTCGGATGGGTGTCCAAGACTTCCGAACCGGAATTCCGGTTGGGCAACCTGGCCTACCTGGTTGGGGAATTTTCAGAAACCCTAGTTTTCCTCGTTTTTATGTTTTTAGGGGTATTGCCATGCTTTTTTATCGATAGGGTAACTTTTAGTTCCTAGTTTTAGTCCCCGTGAAGTGATTTAGCGTGTCACTTATAGCGTTGTGATTTTTATGGTTTAGGAGCCGATGTCCGCTCAGCTTCAGTTCCAGTCAGGTTGACCGGCACACTTGAAATCGGAATCCAGGTAAGATTAGTATAACAGTATGCATATGTAGATTACATGTTTAGCGTGCATGTAGGAAGCCTATTAGATTACATTAGTTGTCTGTTGGCTTCGAACCATCCAACCCTGTCAAGTCGGTACAGGCTGGAGTATGACCAAGAATGAGTATGACCTAGCTTGACCGATCAGCCGACACTTGGTTGGTGGTTCCGTGCTATTGACGTATCCCGTCTGGACAGTTGGAGTATGACCAGCAGCGGAGTATGACCGGCTCGACCGATCAGAGGATATAGTAACACGTCGGTACAGCCGGAGTATGACCGACGGCGAGTATGACCGGCTCGACCGATCGTGTTGTTACGTGTCAATAGTACCGTCCCTATGAACGTTCGTAACTCGGCACCATGTTGGACATGGCAAGAAGTGGCTCGGCACCATGTTGGACATGGCAAGAGCGGGACTCGGCATCGTGTTGGACACGGCAGCTTAGAATTATGTATGAGTATTATTATGCTTTTCTTACCGAGTCCGTCGACTCACGCTTACGTTTATGTGTAGGTAAAGGCAAGGCTATAGCTGATGGACCGTGAGCGAGCTTATGAGATTGTACATGTCGGGGCGGTTAGGCCTGGAGCGTACGATCCTCGGGACAGCAAGGCTGAATTTTTGTAACTGGTCGTTAGACGACTTTTATTTTTATGTAATGGTTAAACAGTTAAACCTTTTTGTAAATGATTTTATAATCGGGATCCCGAGTCTTTTGTAATATTGTTTATAAGTTTAATTAAAAAGCAAAATTTTAATTAATCACGTTTTTTTCCATAAACCTCGTTGATTAGCAACGAGCTGCACAGTACGTTTAAAAATCACGTAATACGCCTAAGGTAGTTAGGGTGTTACAATTTGGTATCAGAGCCGCTAGGTTGTCTTCCGAAGATCGTCACGACATGTACAATCATCATCAGCAGTTAGCTCGGTTCACGGTTCAGTAAGCCTTTATTGCTTTAGTAGTTTATTTTATTCAGTTATGAAAAAGAAAAGCCTGTTAGGAAGCATGTTAGTAGCCTGATAGTAGAATAGGCGCATGTTTCGTTTTTAATTTCCAAATTAAGCGGCATTAGTAAGCTCTCCTTGAATACGACCTGATATGCCAACTCTTGGTTTCGCAGGCGGTTCTAATCAGATGGACGCCAGGCGGACTACCGTGAGTCGTGGCAACTCCGTAGGTCGAATCAAGGTCGTGAGCTCGGTTTCCCCCACCGCTAGGGGCCGAGGTAGAGGTCCCCGAGGCAGGGCTCGTGGCCGGGGTGATGAGAACCCGCCACAGGCTGCCCAGGCTCCCCCAGCCGATCAGGGAGCCCCGAATTGGGAGTTGCGGTTTGCGGAGATGCAAGCCCGGATCGAAGAACAAGACCTCGAGATTCAGAGGTTGAGACAGCAGGGTGCTCCTGCAGTTCCTGTGCCCATAGTTCCAGTGGCACCTGCCCCTGCTGCCCAGGCCGAGATAGTGGTGGCGGCCCATAGATTGGAACCATTGTATGAGCGGTTCCGGAAGCAAGCACCTCCGGTATTCCTGGGAGGTCCGGACGTAATGAAAGCCGAGCAATGGCTGACGGTGATCACCAAGATACTGAATTTCATGGGTGTCACCGGTAACGACGGAGCTGGTGTGCGCCACGTTTCGGGCCTGTGAGGACGCCCTGGTATGGTGGGACATGGTGTCTCAGATCCATGACGTCACCACCATGACCTGGGAAAGGTTCCAGGAACTCTTTAATGCGAAATACTACAACGAGGCGGTCAGAAGCGCCAAGAGGAAAGAGTTCGTTCACCTGACCCAGCGGGAGAACATGAGCGTCACTGAGTATACTACTCAGTTTGATCGGTTGGCGAGGTTAGCCTCGGGAATTGTGCCGACCGACTTTAGCAAGAAGGAGAAGTATCTGGACGGGTTGAATCCCAAGATCAGGCATGATCTGATGATTACCACCGACGACAGCACCACCTATGCTCAGATGGTGGAGAAGGCACTGCGAGCTGAGGGCGCAGTGGGGTGTATGTCAGAATCAGCCAGTACTCCGGTGAGTGGCGGAGCTCCTACCCCTCCTGCATCAGGCTATAGCAGGGGGAGTAGTGGTTCGGCCATTGACCAGAGGAAGAGAGCACCCACTGCTTCCGGTGGCTCGAGTCAGAACAAGAGGTTCCGGGGGAACCAGAACAGAGGGAGTCGCCCAGGGGGTACTGAGACCCGCTTCTCCTATCCCGAGTGCCCTAGCTGCAAGAGGCACCATCGGGGTGAGTGCAAAGGTCAGGGATGCTTTCATTGTGGCATGCCCGGACACTTCAAGAGGGAATGTCCCCAGCTCCGACCAGAGGCACCGCGAGCTCCAGCGATACCCACTCCAGCCAGGGTGTTCGCTATCACGCAGTCGATGCGGATGCCAGCCCATCGCCTGTCACAGGTCAGCTTTCTATTAACAACTCGCTATATTCAGTGCTGTTTGATTCTGGGGCTACACATTCTTATGTGGCGGCCAAAGTCTTTAGTAAATTGGGTAGACCCTATGATAGATATGAATCAGGGTTTGGAACCCTGTTACCTGGCGGAGAATTGGTTATCTCCAATAGGTGGATTAGGTCTATGCCGATCAGGATAGATGGTAGAGAGTTAAGCGCTGATCTGATAGAGATGAGCTTAGTCGAATTTGATATTATTTTAGGAATGGATTTCCTATCTAAATATTCGGCGAGCATTGACTGTAAAAGGAAGATGGTGGTCTTCCAACCGGAAAGTGAAGAACCGTTTGTATTTGTGGGTTCAGTTCAGGGATCTCGGATCCCGGTGATCTCGGCTATGTCAGCGAGAGAATTGTTGCACGGCGGGTGCTTAGGGCTTCTGGCCGTGGTGGTGGACACCGCTCGGCCAGACACCATTCGGCCAGAGGACATCAGAGTGGTTCGGGAATTTTTGGACATTTTTCCCGAAGAACTTCCAGGGTTACCACCTCAGCGGGAGATTGATTTCGTGATTGACTTGGCACCAGGGGTGGAACCGGTTTCCAAAGCCCCGTATAGGATGGCTCCAGCTGAACTTAAGGAATTAAAGATTCAGCTCCAAGGGTTGCTTGACATAGGGTTCATTCGGCCCAGTGTGTCACCCTGGGGAGCCCCGGTTTTGTTTGTCAAGAAGAAGGATGGATCTATGAGGATGTGCATCGACTACAGGGAGTTGAACAAGCTGACGGTGAAGAATAAATACCCATTACCTAGGATCGATGACTTGTTCGATCAGCTTCAGGGGAAGACGGTCTTTTCTAAGATCGATCTCCGTTCGGGTTATCATCAGTTGAGAATCCGAGAGGAGGACAATTCAGATATTGGAGGATATGTTGAGAGCCTGTATTATGGACTTTGAAGGCTCATGGAGTAAGTATCTACCGTTGATAGAATTCTCTTACAACAACAGTTATCAAAGTACGATAGGGATGGCTCCCTATGAACTGTTGTACAGTAGGAAATGCAGATCCCCTATCCACTGGGATGAGACAGGGGAGAGGAAATACTTAGGTCCTGAGTCAGTACAGCGGACCAATGAGGCGATAGAGAAGATAAAAGCTAGAAAGCTTGCCTCACAGAGCAGACAGAAGAGTTACGCAGATCCGAAACGCAGAGATGTTGAGTTCCGAGTAGCGGACCATGTGTTTTTACGAGTATCTCCGATGAAGGGGATTAAACGTTTCGGGAAAAGAGGCAAGTTATGCCCTAGATTTACAGGACCTTTCGAGATTCTCGAGAAGATAGGTCAAGTGGCATATCGGTTAGCATTGCCTCCAGCCTTATCAGCAGTTCACAACGTATTCCATGTCTCAATGTTGAGAAAATACGTTTCAGACCCCTCTCATATACTCAGTTATGAGAGTCTTCAGCTTCAGCCAGATATGACTTATGAGGAACAGCCAGTGCAGATCCTGGATAGAAAGGATAAAGTCCTTCGGAATAAGACCATAGCATTGGTCAAGGTTCTCTGGAGAAACAGTAAGGTGGAAGAAGCCACCTGGGAGCTAGAGACAGATATGAGAGCTCAATATCCAGAGTTATTCAGGTTAGATTTCGGGGACGAAATCCTTTTAAGGGGGGGATAGTTGTGAAGCCCGCTTAGTTAATTTGGAAATTATCAGTTAATTGTGATTAATGATGAAATTATTTATAGCTATTTAAATAATTTAGTATACTGTTATTTATGTTATTCAGTAGCTTGCATATTTTGCATTTCCAGTTTCCGGTATTTTGGAACTCGGCGTTTGGCTCAGTAGAAATCACAACTTAGTATGTTAGTAGTTTGGGGACGGGTTTTAGACATTGGGAATGTCGGGAATGGCCGGGAATTTAGAATTTCCCAAAAATACCCCTTTAGTATGATTTATGTGGTTTTATGGTGGAGGGGCAAAATGGTCTTTTTGCCCCATTAGTGTTTTGTCTTATGTGAGCTTATTAAATGAAAATTAAATGTTTATTTTTAGTTTTAGTTGGCTGAAATGAAATATTAGAAGTGGCCTTGATTTTATTGATTCTTTTTACAAAAAATGCTAAGTGTAGAAAATAGAAAATTTTGAAAAGAACTCTCCATTTCTCTCTCTATTTTCGGCTGAAACTTTGGGCAGCAAGGAGCTGATTTCTCCATTGATTTTTTACTTGTTAATCCACCTCCTCTTAAGGTCCATTGCAAGCTAGGTTGGTTCTTGTTTCTCCTTCTTTAATTTCTTGAGTTTTGATGAAAAAGTTGAGTAATGCATGTTAATTTGAAGTTCTTGCTGCTGTGATTTGTTGTTGTTTTCTAAAGTTTAATCTTGCTATTTTTTTTAAGTAATTTAGAGCTAGTGTATGCATGATGGTTACTTGGAATCAAGTTTTGGGAGTTTTTAGTTCAAGAGCATGAATTTTGAAAATATATGTTGAATCTGTAAATTACTTGCTGTGGTTGATTATTTTCATTTTCAGAGGTTTAGTTATGCATATTTATGTAGGTTTGATCTAGCTTGATTGCATGTTAGTGGATTCTAACCAAGTTTGAGTTTTGGAACTCAAAGCTTGGTCTTTAATGGTGTTTTGTGATTCTGTGAGTTCTGGGTGATTTTGTTGCCTTTGAATGGTTATTTGGGGCATATAGAACAGGTCTGGAAGATCTTGCATGATTTGGGTTAGAATTGATCGAGTTATGAATTTTTGAAAAATTCCTGCGAGGAACCGGAATTCCGGTTGTGCAACCGGAATTCCGGATGGGTGTCCAGTAATTCCCAGAACCGGAATTCCGGTTGGGCAACCGGTCTACCGGTTGGGGAATTTTCAGAAACCCTAGTTTTCCTCGTTTTTATGTTTTTAGGGGTATTGCCATGCTTTTTATCGATAGGGAAACTTTTAGTTCCTAGTTTTAGTCCCCGGGAAGTGATTTAGCGTGTCACTTATAGCGTTGTGATTTTTATGGTTTAGGAGCCAGTAATCCGCCGCTCAGCTTCAGTTCCAGTCAGGTTGACCGGCACACCTGAAATCGGAATCCAGGTAAGATTAGTATAACAGTATGCATATGTAGATTACATGTTTAGCGTGCATGTAGGAAGCCTATTAGATTACATTAGTTGTATGTTGGCTTCGAACCATCCAACCCTGTCACGTTGGTACAGGCTGGAGTATGACCAAGAATGAGTATGACCGGTTTGACCGATCAGCCGACACTTGGTTGGTGGTTCCGTGCTATTGACGTATCCCGTCGGTACAGCTGGAGTATGACCAAGAAGCCGGAGTATGACCGGTTCGACCGATCGTGAGGATATAGTAACACGTCGGTACGAGCCGGAGTATGACCAAAGAATGGAGTATGACCGGTTCGACCGATCAGGTTGTTACGTGTCAATAGTACCGTCCCTATGAACGTTCAGAACTCAGTACCATGTTGGACATGGCAGTAGTGGCTCAGTACCATGTTGGACATGGCAGTAGCGGGACTCAGTATCGTGTTGGACACGGCAGTTAGAATTATGTATGAGTATTATTATGCTTTTCTTACTGAGTCTGTCGACTCACAGTTTACGTTTATGTGTAGGTAAAGGCAAGGCTATAGCTGATGGACCGTGAGCGAGCTTATGAGATTGTACATGTCGGGGCGGTTAGGCCTGGAGCGTACGATCCTCGGGACAGCAAGGCTGAATTTTTGTAACTGGTCGTTAGACGACTTTTATTTTTATGTAATGGTTAAACAGTTAAACCTTTTTGTAAATGATTTTATAATCGGGATCCCGAGTCTTTTGTAATATGGTTTATAAGTTTAATTAAAAAGAAAAATTTTAATTAATCATGTTTTTTTCCATAAACCTCGTTGATTAGCAACGAGCTGCACAGTACGTTTAAAAATCACGTAATACGCCTAAGGTAGTTAGGGTGTTACATTTATTTTCTGAATGCAACTATAGCTTTGTTGTAAAAGATATGTAGGAAACCCTAAGTTTAGAGACTCTGCCATTTTCCTTTGCAACGATTCATGCGACTTCATCGTTCATAATGCTTGCTCTTTGAACTGCATAATGCCTGTCTTTCATCTTGCTTATTCTAAGCTTCATGAAATTTTTGGCCCTAACTCGCGAAAACTTTGAACTTCTGAGTTTTGGCTTTTTGTCGAGTATTTTAATTCTTTAATCTATTGAGAATTCCTAGTCAGCATATTTGCCTATTTAATGTTCGATATCCCGACCAAACACTCATCTCGCGTGTTGTCTTTTGTAGATGAAGCCAGGGGAGTTTTGGGGAAGCGAACACCAAATCGACCAAGACTTGCTTCAACTTTTGCACGAGGATCATCCTCGTCTTTGCTCTAGTCCGCCCTCTTCAAGCGACGGACATTTTGATTCAACTTTCCCGTCCAGCCAAAGAATGATGGCTCATATTAAACAAACAATGCATAAAGCCAATGCATCCAACCCTCACGTGGGCCAGCACGCTACCTTGCCCAACGCCGAACAGGATCCACCCGCACAAGAGGAGGGGGATCATGAAGGGGACGCTGAGGTCTAGGAGATAGAGGAGCAGGGCGATGTCCGTCCTGGTACTCCTTCCGAGGAGGAGGCTGCACCCCCAAACTTTGGGGGATACAATGAGGCTGGGGAGCCAATTGACGCTGACGGCGATGTCCTCGTCGAAAGCATGTACTTCATTACTGAGGAACTTACTGCCGCGGTTCCTCAAAGGAGGCAGGGTGCATTGGGCGCCAGGTGGGTGAGCCCTCCTTCCAAGGTCACCAAGGCACGCTTACGGGATCTCGATCAGGATGGCTACCTGGGCGAGTTAGACTGCTACATTCCTACCTATAACAATCGAGCCACAAACCCAGAGAGGGGGATGTGTGCTTGGTCGGGTGCTCATGCTAAGCAAGGGGCACTGCTGCCTTTGCACCTGTACTTTAGGAAGGTGGAAAACTTCTTCCGCCTCTGTCCGACCCAATTCACTCCCAAGGGCATCAAGTATCTCTCTGCCCTGTTCATTCTCTACGCCTCCGAGAAGTGGGATATGCCCTCTCCCCGTGAGGTTAGCTAGTTTTTTGGACCTGAAGTCTACCCCCATGCAAGGCAGGTCAGGGTACTTTTATTTCTCTCAGCCAGACTACAAGCGGTTGACGGGCATCGGGGATAAGATCGTTAGCAAAATTGGGCATTTTGTTGACGAGTATTTCATGGTGGAAGGCATTGGCACCACCTACACTCAGTTCCAGCAGATCCATGTATATCACCGCCCACCCTTCACACTTGCTCTTAGGGATAGAGCTCAAAGGCTTGCTCAGCTGGCGGGTGCTGCCCGGAATATCACTTTGTTGACCTCTGAGGAAAACTTTGTGGAATACGGGCTTTACCCGAAGGATTTCATCCCTCAGCCTGTGAAGGAGAAAAAGAGGAAATCTGGTTCTGGCCGGGCTGAGGGAGCTCATCAGGAGAATGAAATCATTCAACTTAAGCGTGAGGCTAAGTTGAAGGGAGGTGCGGGGGCAAAACAATATGCTCATGAGCCTCTGGATCCTAAAGATGAGGCTGAGGAAGAGCAGGTGGCTCTGTTCAAAAGGAGGAAGAAACTTACTGCCAAGCACAGGCATGTTGAACATGCAATTCGAATCAGGGAGCCCAGTCTACCTACTCGGCCATCCACTCCTGTACTAGGAAAGGGGAAAGCCGTCCTGGCGGAGATAAGAGACTTGTCAGGTGATGATGAGCCTTCAAGTCTTGCTCGGGCAAATGCTTCGCAAAATACTCCGTCTTGTTTTTAATCTTCTTAATTATTATGCTTTCATACTTCTAGTGCTTTTCTCTTAACCATGTTGCTTTTATTTCGTGCAGACATGTCTCAGAAGATGCTCGAAGCTCTGAAGAAGAGAGTTGGGGGAAGCTCAAGCTCGTCTCCTTCGGCCAAGAAGTCTAGGGGCGGTGAGACAACGCCATTTAGAGAGAAGGCACCGGTTGAAGCTGTTATTGATCTATCCGATGAGCTAACCATTGTGGACCCTTCTACTCCAAAAACTTCTAAGTTCAAGGTCTCTCGAGGAGGATGTTCGGACAGGCCCGAACAGTCGAAGGGCGCATCTAAGTAGATTTGGGCTCCTACCCCACCTCCATCACTGCACCCGGAGACCAAAAGAGGCAAAGAGATGCTCTCCCATTACATGAATCGGTTAGTCCCTAAAGTGAATGAGCAACTGGCCGAAGCTAACAACGAGCCTTCTCTGGAGTTGTTGATGGGAGGAGTCCTGAAGGAGTTTACGAGGGTGAGTCTTTCTTGACAGTTTCCTTTAATCCTTCTTTACTTGGCTCAGATTCTAACGTTTTTTCTCTGCGCAGACTGGTCTGAGGTTGGCTTACACTTATTCTCGAGCTAAGTCTGCTGCCTCCAAGAATGTTGCCATGTCCAACACCATGAGGGCGGAAGTAGACTTGGCTAGGAAGGACGCTGATGACGCCAGAGTTCAACTCGGAGCTGTCCGAATGGAACTGGGTGAAGTCAACAAAAAGCTTCTTGCTACCGAGAAGAAAGTGGCCGAGTTGGTGAAGGATTTGGAGGCTTCAGATCAACTTGAGCCTGCCATGACCTCCTTGTCCAAAGAAGTGACTGACCTCCAAGAAGAAAGGGAGGTTCTTCGAACTGTTTTCCACAGGTTGGAAGCAGAGAAGAAGTCCAAGGAGGAGGAGCTTAACGCTAAGGTAGAGAGGCTCAAAGGGAAGGTGAATGTCTTAGAGACAGCCGGTCTCGAGATTTTTTATGACTTTTGGAAGGCTAACCCTCAGGCAAATTTTAATTACCTAGGCGAGGCCAAAGACATGTATCTCGAGTACTGTGCTTCCCAAGTGGCCTATGGAGAGTCCGAGGCAACCACTTCTACCTCTGGTCTGAACCTTGACATGCCTCCTGCTCAGACAACAGATCCTCTAGCACCCACCGGCCCAAAGGACCCGTACAAGGAGCCTGGGACTCCTGCCGTCTGAACACGTATCTTTCCTTTATTTTAATACATTTGTCCAGCCATAAGGCCTTTTTTAAGTCATCGTGTCTGGCCAAGCAGTCTTTAAACTTGGAATTATTTTTCATTTTCTAGACAACAGGCTGACCGGGCAGCTTTTAATCCTGGGTTTACGTGCTTTAGTTATCTATAATGAATTTCATTCTCTGCGTCGTGCAACTATATTTTTTTATCTTTACCAAATGCTTTGTACAGGTATAGGTGCCCCCCAAGTGACCGAGTAGACTTATGACTCTTGGTACTTGTTACTTTTTTGCAAGTATGATTTTTTGTCTGTTCGAGGTTTTGGGTTCGACCAAACCTTTTGTACGCATTGGATGGTAAGTTAACAACATGCTATTAATTTCGACTCAATTTGAATTTTGAAATAAACATCTTTATTCATTTATTGATCAAAAATGTGTTTGTTACCGTAGTAACTTACATCAGAGCTATTTGATCTAATCTGATCTTTTAGCTTAGCATGAAATAAAACAAATTATAGAAATTAGAAATTATACTTTACATAGTGGTCATCCGACCAGAGTACTTTTCAATTTTTTCTGAACCTTTGGGCATAGTCCGCCCAGCAGGCCATTCACTTAAAAGTAAATGTTCTTTCAATATTTAATATGGTCATCCGACCTGGTACTTCTATTGGTAGTATTTTCTTAAATGTTCTGCATTCCAATACCATGGTACTAGAACAAGTTGCATTTTCTCATCATACTTACCTAATTTGTATGCTCCTGATTCGAGGACTTTAACCACCTGATATGGTCCTTCCTAGTTAGGTCCGAGTACACCTGTCGTACTGTCTTTGGTGTTTAGAAATAATCTTCTTAGGACCATATCTCCCACAAAGAATTTCCGAGCCTTCACTTGTTTATTGAAATACCAAGCTACTTTTTCTTGATGGGCTATCAACTTTAAATTTCCTGTGGTTCGCTTCTCTTTGTTTTCATCAAGTGATTCGGCTAGGAGTACGTGATTTTCTTCTTGGTTGTACGTTAATCTTCTGTGGGATGGTGGCTTGAGCTTTACGGGCAGCATAGCTTCATATCCATATGCCATGGCAAATGGAGTCTGTTCGGTTGCCATTTTCTCAATTGTTTGGTACGACCATAGAACTTCAAGAAGCTCCTCCGGCCAGTTTCCTTTAGCATCCTCGAGTCTTTTCTTTAGTGTATCCTTCAGGGTCTTGTTGACTGCTTCAACTTGACCATTTGCTTGGGGATGCACCACTGCAGAGAAACTTTTGATGATACCATGGTTTGCACAAAAATCAATGAAGGACTGGCTGTCAAACTGTTTGCCGTTGTCCGAAACTATTTTGTACGACAATACGAACCGGCAGATTATGTTCTTCAAAAAAAAGTCTTGAACTTTCTTAGATGTAATGGTTGCGAGTTGTTCGGCTTCCGTCCACTTCGTGAAGTAATCAAGCGCTACCACTACGTACTGCACTCCTCCCTTGCCCTTGGGTAATTGTCTGGTCAAGTCAATTCCCCATATGGCAAAAGGCCATGGACTTTGCATTTGAGTTAACTCGTTGGGCGGGGCTCGAGGTATCTTCGAAAATCTCTGGCATTTGTCACATTTCTTAACATAGGCCTTTGAATCTTCAATCATTGTCGGCCAGAAATAACCTTCCCTTAAAATTTTCTTAGATGAACTCTGCCCGGCGGCATGATTTCCACAAAATCCATCGTACACCTCAGATAAAAGTCTTGAAGCTCCTTCTTGAGTAACACATCTGAGCAATGGCATGGAGAACCCTATCTTTACATAATTCCCTCTGCTATGATATATCGTGCAGCCTTCCTTCTAATCTTTCAAGCTTCATTTCGACTATCTGGGAGTTCCCAGAGTTGAGGTAGGCTGCTATTGGTGTCATCAAGTTTGGGGAAGTATCAATCATTTTGATCTCTTCCGTGCCAGTAATGCTAGGCTCCTTGAGGAACTGGATAGGGACCAAGTTCGCTTTATCACTTACATTATTGCTTGACAATTAAGCTAACGCGTCTGCAATTGTGTTTTCTTCCCTTAGAATTTGTCTGAGACCATAGCTTTTGAATTGTGCGAGCAGGTCATGTATTTTGCTTAGATATGCTATCATCTTCTGTCCCCGAGCCTCGTATTCTCCAGATAAGTGATTTACCACCAGCTATGAGTCACTGCAGATTTCGATGTGTTCGGCTTTCATCTCCCGGGATAATTTTAGGCCAGCGATCAAAGCTTCATACTCGGCTTCGTTATTGGATGCCTTGAATCCAAACATAACTGCAGCATGCAGGTGTTGCCTCCCAGGCCTGACAAGGGCGATTCCTGCACTGGATAGTTGATCTGTAGTCGACCCGTCTGCATGTAGTTTAAAGCCGGCTTGTCTTCACTGTTACTTAGCTGAGGTGTTAGTACTGGCTCGGGGTTGCCTTCTGATATGATTTTTTCTTTGCCTGTGCATTCTACCACAAAGTCTGTTAGGGCCTGGCCTTTGATTGCTATTCGGGGTTGGAAGGTAATTTCATACTGACCCAGCTCCAATGCCCACTTGAGTAACCGTCCAGAAGCGTCCGGCTTTTGCAATATTTGGCGTAATGGTTTATCAGTGTACACCCAAATAGGATGAGCTTGGAAATAGGGCCTTAGCTTTCTTGTTTCTAGAATCAGGCAGTAAGCGAGTTTCGCTATCAATGGATACTGGCCTTTGGCCTCAACGAGTCTCTTAATGATGTAATAGACCGGGTGTTGTATGTTGTTTTCTTCTCTGATCAGCACGACACTCATAGTGTGCTCCGTGACAGATAAGTATATCCCAAGCTCTTCTCCGTCCAGAGGTTTCGAAAGTACGGGAGGCTTTGCGAGTTGCATTTTTAGCTCCAGAAAAGCTTTTTCACATTCCTCTGTCCACTCGAATTGCTTATTTCCTCGCAGGATTTTGAGGAATGGAACACATTTGTATGTAGATTTTGAAACAAATTTGCTTATTGCGGCGATCCGACCAGTCAAACTTTGCACTTCCTTGGTTCTTGTTGGCGACTTCATATCCAAGAGGGCTTGAATCTTCTCTGGATTGGCTTCGATTCCTCGGGCATTGACAATGAACCCCGGAAACTTTCCCGAGCTAACTCCAAAGGAGCACTTTAAGGGATTTAGTTTCATGTTGTACTTCCTGAGGACTTTGAAGCATTCGTCCAGGTCATCTATGTGCCCCCCAGCCTTCATGGATTTGACGAGCATGTCATCCACATATACTTCCATGTTTCGTCTAATTTGGTCTTTAAACATCTTGTTTACAAATCTTTAGTATGTGGCTCTAGCATTTTTTAGACCAAATGGCATGACTTTGTAGCAATATAGACCCATATCAGTTCGGAAACTTGTATGCTCTTGGTCTGGTGGATGCATTTTGATTTGATTGTACCTCGAATAAGCGTCCATGAAGCTTAATATTTCATCCCCAGCTGTTGCGTCCACAAGTTGATCGATTCTTGGAAGTGGAAAATAGTCTTTGGGGCATGCTTTGTTGAGGTCTGTGAAATCAATACACACTCGCCATTTCTTGTTCTGCTTGGGTACCAGTATGGGATTTGCAACCTAAGCTGGGTAGAAAGCTTCAATTATGAAATTATTGTTGCGTAGCTTCTCTACCTCTTCCTTCAAGGCTAGCGCTCGCTCTTTGTCCAATAGTCTTCGCTTTTGTTGGACTGGCCGCAAGTTGGGATCAATATTTAGGACGTGCGAAATTACAGAAGTATCAATTCCGACCATATCCTCATGTGACCAGGAAAAAACGTCTAGGTTTGCTCTCAGAAATTTTATCAATGCAGATTATACTTCGAGCAACAAACCTTTTCCAATTTTTAGCTTCCTGGTCGGGATATCTGGATCGATCTCAATCTCTTTTTAATTCTTCTATAGGTCCAACATTGCTGCTTGGGTCCCCAAGTCGAGGATCCACATCTTCATCCTCGCCTTGGGAGGTTCCCTACTTTAAAATGTTTTTTCCCTTGTCTGTGCTCTGGCTGGAGGATACTTCTTTCTTAGCCTTGGCCACTGCAAGGGTATAACATTCCCGAGCAATCTGTTGGTTTCCTCTCAGACACCCTACTAAATTCTTTGTTGGAAACTTCAGGCATGAATGGAATATCGACGTAAAAGCCTTTAAGTCATACAAGGCTGGTTGGCCTAGCATGACGTTAAAGGCTGATGGTGTTGGAAATTATTTTACCAGGATCTTAGATCTACTCACAAGTATGTTGATTAACACCCTAAATATGAACTTTCTAAAACGATGAAATAAACACATATAAAGTTTAGGAAACCTTACATTGGGTGCAGCGGAATTAAATGACTCCTTTCGTTCAGATCTCTAACCCTTGTATCCTTTCTATCGCAGAGTATTATCAAGATCTGAACCTGGATCTCTTTCTCTTAATCTTTGATGCTGAAACTCCTTTTGCTGATGATCTTTCTTCACGATCTTCCTCACTATGATTGAGGTATTGCTTGTTGTGTGTGGGCACTACTCTAATCACTAAGGGGTTTCGAAATTATCAAGGAACAAGAGAGAGAGAGGGTGGCGGCCAAGGTAGAGAGAGAGGCTCAGGTTTTCTGAATGAGAAGTGTAATTTTCCTGAAGCCTTCACTACCTATTTATAGCATTCCACTAGGGTTAGGTTTGAATTATTTGGCATTAAAATAATGAAACTATCAAAGGATAATAGCTATAAAAGTGGTCGGCCAAGGCATATTGGATTTGGGCCTCACTTTTTGCAATTTTGCAGTTTTATCACTTTTGTATATGATTTTCTCAAAAACGCCAATTTTCTAATTCAACCATTTAAATGTCAATTCTAACTATTTAATAACTACAAATAATTATTAAATAATATTGTCATTTATCATATTTATTAATTGAACCATACAAAGTATCATAATTAACAAATATGCCCCTAACAACTCTTTCTTTACAATTTTGCCCTTACTTAGTGAAAATTTCACAAATAGACATAGTCTAATTTGAGAATTATAATTGATTAATCAAAACAAATTACATGAGTCTTACAAACAATATTATCTCAACTAGTCTGGGGACCATGGGTCTATATAACCGAGCTTCCAATAAGTAGATCAAGAATTTATCACTAAAATTCACTAACTTATTAATTCTTCGTTGAATCCACGCATAGAACTTAGAATTGCACTCTCAGTATATAGAATGCTCTGTATGTTTCACCATATAGACACATCATTAGTTATCCATTGTTATAATCATAATGTGATCAATGATCCTCTATATGAATGATCTACACTGTAAAGGGATTAGATTACCGTAACACCCTACTATGTATTTTATCCTTAAAACACTTGACCCCGTATAAATGATATTTCAGCTTATGTGAAATGAGTACTTCACCATTTATGTTCCTTTGGTCAAGCTCGAAGGAGATCATCCTTTGCTTACTATTCGCCAGATAGAAGCTATAGATTCCATGTTTATGTTGGGGCTCCCACTCAATTGCACTACCGTGTTCCTAAAATGTACGTCTCACCCTGACCTAAAAGTAGGCTTAACTAACAAATCAAAGAACACGAATAGCCTTTCAAGATTGAGCCTAATCATAACAGGATTAAGAACATTTGATCTAGGATCAACAAGGTGATATTGACTTGAATAGATTTTACGGTAAGTTTAATTAAAACTAAGTCAAAGTTCAATATCGGTCCCTTCCGATGCATACTCCATGCATCCAACCTGAGCTTTACTTTAACCAATGTTCTGGAAAGAACATAGCATTTCTCCAAATGCAAGTAAACTCTAGTTGTAGATTATCATATCAGTAAAACCCTGTGTCTGATAAATCTAGGAAACTTTATTCACATAGTCATGTTTACTTTCCAATGTGATGACAACACAATAAACAGGATCAAGTATGTGAAAAGGGTTTATGATGAATTTATAAATCAAATAGACAAGCAATTGATAAAGTGAACCAAAACATACACAAATGAATGAAAAATACTTCTGTTTCTTTATTGATGTTAAATAAAATAGATTACATTGAAATGGAGTTTTATTTAGGGCATAAAACCCAACAAACTCCCACTTGCACTAATATAAAACTAATTAGTACATATCACGTAATCCTAAATTCTGACGATGCTTTTCAAATGCTGTCACGGCCAAGACTTTGGTAAATGGATCAGCTAGGTTGTCCTTTCTGTCAACTTTCTCAACTAGTACATCCCTTCTTGCCACGTATTCTTTGATAATGTGATACTTCCTTTCAATGTGTTTGCTTCTCTTGTGGCTTCGAGGTTCTTTACTGTTTGCTATTGCTCCATTGTTATCACAATGTAAGACTAGAGGCTTTTCCATTCCAGGAACGACACCTATAGTGGTGAAGAACTTTCTTAGCCAGACAAGTTCTTTAGCAGCTTCGGCTGCAGCTATGTATTCAGCTTCCATAGTTGAGTCTGATATCGCAGTTTGTTTTGCACTTCTCCAAACCACTGCTCCACCCCCAAGAGTAAACACCATCCCAGATGTAGATTTCCAGTCTTCAAGACTTGCCTGGAAATCTGAATGAGTGTAGCCTATGGGATTTAAAGCACCACCCTTGTAGACTAACACAAGATTCCTTATACTCTTTAAGTATTTCAGAATATACTTAACTGCATTCCAATGTTGTTGTCCTGGATTTGACTGATTCCTGCTCGCGATTCCAATTGCATAGCAAATGTCAGGTCTAGTGCATAACATTGCATACATTAGACTTCCAACTGCAGAAGCATAGGGAATTTTCGCCATGTCCTCTATCTCTTGAGGATCAGTCGGAGACTGTTCCTTAGATAGACGAATACCATATCTAGAAGGCATGTTTGCCCCATTGGTGTTATTCATGGAGAATCTCTCTAAGACTTTGTCTATGTAGGTTGTTTGAGAGAGAGCAAGAGATCTGTTCTTCTGGTTTCTGATAATCTGAATACCAAGAACATAGGCTGCTTCACCCAAATCTTTCATATCGAATTGAGTGTTGAGCCATTCCTTGATGTGAGTCATTTTCTTGATATTGTTTCCAATGATCAAAATGTCATCAACATAAAGGACAAGGAATACTATTACTTGGTCTTCCTTGAGTTGGTAAACACAAGGTTCATCTTCATTCTGAAGAAAGCCGTAGGTCTTGATAATTTCATCAAACCTTTTGTTCCATGAGCAAGAAGCTTGCTTAAGTCCATAGATAGACCTATTTAATTTGCAAACTTTCTTTTCCTGCCCTAGAAGAACATAACCTTCTGGTTTCTCCATATAGATGGTTTCTTCAAGTACCCCATTAAGGAAGGCAGTCTTGACATCCATTTGCCAGATTTCATAATCGAAAGCAGCAGCTATGGAGAGAAGAATTCGGATGGATTTGAGCGTGGCAACAGGACTAAAAGTTTCCTCATAGTCCACACCTTCTCTTTGGGTATAACCCTTGGCTACAAGTCTAGCTTTAAAAGTTTCGACTTCGCCTCCAGCTCCTCTTTCCTTCTTGTAAACCCACTTGCATCCTATCGGATGATAGTCATCAGGTGCGTCTACATATTCCCAGACTTGTTCTTTTTCATGGAATCCATTTCTGAATCCATGCCGGCCGACCATCGTTTCCGTTGCGGACTAGCCATTGCCTGTTTATAGGTCAATGGATCGTCTTCAATACCGTCACCTACGACCATATTGATTTCACCATCCAAGCCATAACGAGCTGGTTTTGTTGAAACCCTCCCACTACGACGAGGTGCGGTGATCTTCTGAACAGAAACTTTAGTAGTAGATTTCTCAGTTGGTTCAACTGAGGGAGTGGGATTGTCCTCTTCACATGTGGAAGAGAACGGAACATTGGAAGGACTTATATCTGAAAGCATTTCCTCCAACACTACTTTACTTTGTGATTTGAAATTCTTAATATAGTCATCTTCAAGGAAAGTTGCGTTTGTAGAAACAAATACTTTATCATCCTTGTGACTATAAAATAGTCCACCCCTAGTCTCTTTAGAATTACCGACAAACATGCAAACTTTAGTTCGTGACTTAAGTTTGTCGTCTTTCTTTCTTAAGACATGAGAAGGGCACCCCCAGATTTTGTAATGGCGTAAACTAGGTGTACGACCAATCCATAGTTCTAAGGGTGTCTTAGGGATTGATTTAGATGGAACAACATTTAGAATGTCGGTTGCCATCTAAATTGCATATCCCCAGAAGGACGTAGGTAGAGTTGAGAAACTAAGCATGGACCTAACCATTTCCAAAAGCGTGCGATTCCGTCTTTCTGCAACTCCATTTTGCTGTGGAGTGCTAGGGGCGGTTAATTGGGATTCAATTCCAAGTTCAATTAAATGATCTTTGAACTGCATATCCATATATTCTCCACCCCTATCAGTTCGCAAGATCTTTAATGTTTTACCGAATTGGTTTTGAGCCAATGCGTGAATGAAACTTTGCAAATGTTTCGGATTTCTTATGCATAAGGCAAATATGTCCATATCTAGAGTAATCGTCAATGAAAGTGACAAAGTACTCATAACTACCTCAGGCTTTTACATTTAAAGGTCCGCAGACATCGGAATGCACTAACCCTAGGGGTTATTTGGCACGCTCTTCCTTTGCAGAGAAAGAATGTTTAGTCATTTTTCCTTCTAGGCAGGACTCGCATACTGGCAGTTCACCTAAGACGACATTTTTCAATGGACAGTCTTTGGTTAGCCTATTGAGTCTATCAAAGCCTATATGACCTAAATGTAAATGCCATAGATATGTTTCATTATCATCAACGATCTTTTGCTTTTTGTGGTTTCTAGGTTTAGCTACTTTGAAAAGTTCGTTATGTAGGGCAAATGGTGTTTCTGGTCTAAGAACATAAAGCCCATGTTCCATGGATGCAACACAAATTTGAATGTCATTTCGAGAAATGGTAGAACCAGAACTTGAAAAATCTAATCTGTATTGTTGCAATTGTAAGCATGAAACAGAAACAAAGTTTCTACTGAAATTTGGAATGTATAAGACATTGTCTAATTCCAAAATTCTGTTTTGAAACTTTAGTTTGACTTTTCCTCTAGCTCTAACTGAAACCATTTCGCCATTACCAACTTTAAGTTTCAACTCTCCAGATTTCAAATAATTCCAATTCTCAAGCAATTGCAATGAACAACTTACATGGTTTGTAGACCCAGAATCAAGAATCCAAATGGATTTATCATTCTCTAACACACATGATTCGAAGACTAAAGCATTACTGCTTATTCATTTGTGATTTGTTGTTCTTGATGGTACAATTTGTTGTGAAGTATAACTTGAGGAAGTGGAATCACTTTCTCTTATCTTCTCAACTAAGCTTGAAGTAGTAGGATTTATGGAGTTATGAACTATTTGCTCTTCACAGTGAACAATTCCCAGCTTACCTGCTTTCTGGAATTTAAAGTCCATCATGAGCATATGTGAAGTATTACTCTGAGAAGGAGTTTATAACTTCAAGTTCAATTGCTAAGATATTAACTAGGAGTGGAATGGGAAGAGGGTTATTGGCACTACAACACATCAATAAAACAGAAGTAAGGTTTTGGTTCAAAATTCATACACAAGTTCAGAAAATAACAAATAATCACATATGTTATAAAAATACTAAATCTAACATAGTTTATTTTCCAAGGTTTCCAACATAATGAAATACAGTGTCCCGGTAGGCGAGAGTCAAAGATAACATTAATTGAATAGAGTAGTCAGTTCATCTAAAATAAAACCATTTTAGCAACCTTTTATTCGATCAAAATGAGAATCCAACGTTGTCCCGGTAGGCGAGAGTCAAGGTTATTCTCATTTTACGAGCTTCCACCATTGTTTCATGTTTTATGAGTTTATCTCTAAGTAGTCACAGTAGGGGAGAGTCTAATAGAGACGAAAACTCACAAAACACTTATCAAATGAAATCTTACGGTGTTAAATGTGTTCAACGAATAACCATCCATAGGGGGACGAAGTTTAGCGTCTCAAGGTTATATTGAAAAAGTTTAACTATTGTAAGACCAACAATGGAGATCGAATATCTTTTGATTAAAAGCTCATTATTTAAAAAAAAATATATATGTATTTTGTATAATCATTTTATTCGATATTATAATAATGAAAAATTACAAATTAAAGTTGGTTTAAATAAAAAATCAACTTTAATTAATTTTCAATTATTATTTAATTCCAAAAATAAATTCGAATAAATATCGAACAAGTTCCATATTATAATAATGAAAAATTACAAATCAAAGTTGGTTTAAATAAAAAATTAACTTTAATTAAATTTCAATTATTATTTAAATTCGAAAAATAAATTCGAATTAAAATGGAACAAATTTGAAAATATCTTGTTTAAGTTGTTTTAGAAGAATCTAAAAAAATCAACTTAAATATCTTTCAAATTAGATTTAATTAAATTAAAATTAACTTATAACCACTTAATTTGAAAATATTCCATTTTAAGTTAATATTCAAAAAGATATTAACTTAAAAAATATCTAAAATATTCCATTTTAAGTTAATATTCGAAAAGATATTAACTTAAAAAATATCTAAAGAATCTTAATAACCAATGCCTAAAATTCCTCAACTTAATTTTGAAATTTTAAATCCAAAAGATATTCAGATTTAAGTTGGTTAGTTGCAGATAACTAAATATCAACTTAAATAGGAATATTTAATGAAAAATTTAAATTAAGCTTCAGAAAGAATCTAGATGGTTATAATTCTGTATTTAATTAAATACAAGAAAATGCATATAGTTTAGCTTAGAATATAAAATTCTTTAAACTATGGTTTTCTTAAATTAATTTCAAAATAAATGAAATTAATTATGTTGCTAATCAATTTTATTAGGTTAAACTAGTGTAATTAACCTAGTACAGTTATTCAAATCAGACAAATGGGCCTTCACAATTGGGGTGGTTCATGTGAGGGGGTGCTGGGTTCAGTATGTCGTACCCACTACTATGGCTCCCAACTCTCACACAAGGCCCAAAAGAGAGGAATTAAACCTTAAAATGAACAATTGTTATTAATTGAATAGGCCGAAAAACTAAATGGGCCTAAATAAAATCTATCAAGAACTATGACATTTTATTTAGCAACAACAACCTATATGCATCTATAATGAAATTAAACACATAAGCTCACACAAGCACACTTTGGATGGGTCCTATCATGTTGCTAGGTCATACACAGATGAAAGAAGACTGTAAATATACCTGTTACAAATTATTTACTTGACCAAGGGAGCCATGAGTTAAAATCAGATCATTGGATCTGTCAACAAGGTAACCATGGCTATTTGCAATCAAGCAATAATAGGTTTTACAAAACTTACACAATAGCTAAAACACATACTCCTGCAACAAGGTTAGCTGGATAGTTGGATGTAGGATTTATTTAATTTTAAATTAAATAATTTCGAAAAAATAATTAATTAAATAAAAAAAATATTTTCGAAAATTTTAAAAAATTTGAAAAATTTCGAAATTAAAAAAATTTAAATTTAAAATTAAACCTACAATTTTGAAAAATTAGGTTTCAACCAACCTAAATATCATTTCAAAATTTGCTAACTACTTTTTAAAAATTAAATGTTATTTTATAAATAAAAATTAAATAAAAAATTAAAAAAGATAAATGAATATCTTTTTCAGATTTTAAATGTAATTTAAATAAATAAAATAACAAAATTTAAAAGTTAGCAAAATATCTTACATCTATTTAAAATTACATGATTATAGTTATCTTATTTAAAATTTATATAAGGTTAGATTATTTAAAAAAAAATTAATTTAAAAAATTTAAAATCTGACCTTAAATTTAAAAATAAGATAAGATATAATCAAATTTAAAATAAGATAGATAATTAAGCAAAAAAGATAGATATTGACTATTTCAAATTCAAATTACAATAATATCATGAATTAAATTTAAAAAAATATTAAATTAATTCATTATGATAATTAGAGTTGAATTATGAATAGTAAATATATAAATACAGAACTACACAAAAAATCGGAAGTTAATTCCATGAAAAAGCATGAAAAAACGAAGAAAAACGAAAAAATTACAAGTTGTACGGACGGGATGCTGTGCATACCCGTCCCCGCGCGTGCTGGGGGTGCTCGACCGAGTTTTCTCAGCGGAATGCGTGTCACGCATGATTTCTGCGCGCGTAGGGGGAAATCCAGCAACCTTATCTTTTTTTCGAATCTTAAAAAAATCATAACTAATTCAAATTAAATCGAAATTGAGTTCTGTAGAAAAAGTAACTTGCTTAATTTTTTCCATACTATCCAATAAAAATAATTCCAGAAACAGATATTCAATTATTTTTCACGAAAATTCACAAACATCAATCAATCATCAAATAACACTCAATACAACATGATACCATCCAAAACATCAAACAATCGTTTTAAAGTCCAAATTTCTTGCAAGCAAATCAATTACCATGGCTCTGAGGCCAGTTGTTGGAAATTATTTTACCAGGATCTTAGATCTACTCACAAGTATGTTGATTAACACCCTAAATATGAACTTTCTAAAACGATGAAATAAACACATATAAAGTTTAGGAAACCTTACATTGGGTGCAGCGGAATTAAATTACTCCTTCCGTTCAGATCTCTAACCATTGTATCCTTTCTATCGCAGAGTATTATCAAGATCTGAACCTAGATCTCTTTCTCTTAATCTTTGATGCTGAAACTCCTTTTGCTGATGATCTTTCTTCACGATCTTCCCCACTATGATTGAGGTATTGCTTGCTGTGTGTGGGCACTACTCTAATCACTAAGGGGTTTCGAAATTATCAAGGAAGAAGAGAGAGAGAGGGTGGCGGCCAAGGTAGAGAGAGAGGCTCAGGTTTTTCTGAATGAGAAGTGTAATTTTCCTGAAGCCTTCACTACCTATTTATAGCATTCCACTAGGGTTAGGTTTGAATTATTTGGCATTAAAATAATGAAAATATCAGAGGATAATAGCTATAAAAGTGTCCGGCCAAGGCATATTGGATTTGGGCCTCACTTTTTGCAATTTTGCAGTTTTATCACTTTTGTATCTGATTTTCTCAAAAACGCCAATTTTCTAATTCAACCATTTAAATGTCAATTCTAACTATTTAATAACTACAAATAATTATTAAATAATATTGTCATTTATCATATTTATTAATTGAACCATACAAAGTATCATAATTAACAAATATGCCCCTAACAACTCTTTCTTTACAATTTCGCCCTTACTTAGTGAAAATTTCACAAATAGACATAGTCTAATTTGAGAATTATAATTGATTAATCAAAACAAATTACATGAGTCTTACAAACATTATTATCTCAACTAGTGCGGGGACCATGGGTCTATATAACCGAGCTTCCAATAAGTAGATCAAGAATTTATCACTAAAATTCACTAACTTATTAATTCTTCGTTGAATCCACGCATAGAACTTAGAATTGCACTCTCAGTATATAGAATGCTCTATATGTTCCACCATATAGACACATCATTAGTTATCCATTGTTATAATCCTGATGTGATCACTGATCCTCTATATGAATGATCTACACTGTAAAGGGATTAGATTACCGTAACACCCTACTATGTATTTTATCCTTAAAACACTTGACCCCGTATAAATGATATTTCAGCTTATGTGAAATGAGTACTCCATTATTTATGTTCGTTTGGTCAAGCTCGAAGGAGATCATCCTTTGCTTACTATTCCCCAGATAGAAGCTATAGATTCCATGTTTATGTTAGCGCTCCCACTCAATTGCACTACTGTGTTCCCAAAATGTACGTATCACCCTGACCTAAAAGTAGGCTTAACTAACCAATCAAAGAACATGAATAACCTTTCAAGATTGAGCCTAATCATAACAGGATTAAGAACATTTGATCTAGGATCAACTAGGTGATATTGACTTGAATATATTTTACGGTAAGTTTAATTAAATCTAAGTCAAAGTTCAATACCGGTCCCTTCCGATGCATACTCCATGCATCCAACCTGAGCTTTACTTTAACCAAGGTTCTGTAAAGAACATAGCGTTTCTCCAAATGCAAGTAAACTCTAGTTGTAGATTATCATATCAGTAAAACCCTGTGTCTAAGAAATCTAGGAAACTTTATTCACATAGTCATGTTTACTTTCCAATGTGATGACAAGACAATAAACAGGATCAAGTATGTGAAAAGGGTTTATGATGAATTTATAAATCAAATAGACAAGTAATTGATAAAGTGAACCAAAACATACACAAATGAATGAAAAATACCTCTGTTTCTTTATTGATGTTAAATAAAATAGATTACATTGAAATGGAGTTTTATTTAGGGCATAAAACCCAACACATGGAACGTCCAATACCAGAAATTGCGCCATTATAGTTATGGTCGTCAGAGCTTGCCCAACAGTGAGGGGTAAGAGAATTTGCCCTAGTGGTGCGACTCCATGGACGGAGAAACCGTATACAAGCAGGAGACAGGGGGTTAGATCTTTGAGCTAGAGCCCCATCTTTTCATAGGCAGTCTTGAATAAGGTGTTTGAAGAGGCTCCATTATCTATCATTGTTCTGGCCATCATCTTGTTGGCTATCTGGACCTCCATGACCAAAGGGTCATTGTGCGGAAACCTGATCTTGACAGCATCTTCGTTGTTGAATGTAATGTTGGGCTCTCCTGCCCATGGGATTTTAGGCTTCCTTTCTTCTACGACCAGGATAACTTCTTCTTGCTCGTGTTGTGCTGTTCTGGCATACCACTCCCAAGCTTTGCCTGAATCTCCAGCTATGTGTCGGCCTCTAATGATGACTTGTAGATGTCCGTCTACTGGTGGAGGTAGCAAGTCTTTGTTATTATCACCCCTCTGATTCTGATCAGCCTTGACATACTTCTGTACATGCATGTTATTTTTCCTTATGAAGAATTCAATTTCCCACTTCAGATTGTTGCATTCATTGGTGTCGTGGCCGTAGTCTCCATGAAATCCACAAAACTTGGTCATGTCTCTCTTGCTGACATCTTTTTTCATGGGTGTGCGCTTCTTAGACTGGGCTAGTGAGTGAGTGGCCATGTAAACACTTTCTATATCCTTAGCCAAGATGGTAAATGCAATATACTTGGCTAAATTCTCCCGGGGAGCTTGTTCAGTTTTGCCTATAAACTTTCCCTTTTTCCCATTCCCTTGCCTATTATTGTTGTTGGAACGTTTACTGTTTGAGCTTGAATTGCTTGGGTAATGGGGAAGCTGGGCGGATGTCCCAGTGGAAGGAGCTTTTGACTTGCTAGGTTTTTGCTCACCTTCTGCTCGCTGAATAGCCTCTTCAAGTTTGATAAAGCCTTCAACACGGTCCAGAAAATCACTCATTGAGTCTACCAGACCGTTCTTCCTTATGTCCTTCCAGAGCTCACCAAGGACTTCAATGCCCCCCAAAATCGCGGGCAACTTTTCTTCTTCGGTTATTCGTGAAACCTTAGTCGCCTCCAACATGAATCTACTGATGTAGGCTCGGAGAGCCTCGCATGGTCTTTGCTTTACTTCGACCAGGTCTCCCAGGTGCAACGGAAGTTGGCGAGAGGAGGAAAATTGCGCATGGAACTCCGAGGAGGAAGCTTTCCATGAGGTGAAATTTCCAAGTGCCAGCTTTAAATAGCATTGATGGGCAGCTTCCGAGAGAGTGGTAGGAAAAATTCTGCAACTTATGTCTCCTCGTACTCCTTGCAGATCCATTTACATCTCGAAATACTTCAGATGGGAAAGAGGATCTTCTTTTCCAGTGTACATCTTGCAGGTTGGCATTTTAAACTTGTGGGGCAACTCCAGGAGACTGATCTCAGGGGAGAAAGGGGTTCCACGTGCTCGGTGCAACTCGAGATCATTGTTTCTCTGACTGGCCATTCCTTAGAACATACTCTTAATTTCGTCCCACTGTGCCTGCACAACTGGACTAACCTGTTCGGCATTTTAGCTGATCTGAGTCACATTTTGGGCTGCACGATCGGTGTGTCAAGTTGATCATCCACTCTGCTCCTCCTATTCAGATCGTTTATGAGATCATGAGTAGTCCCCAATCTATCAAATACAGAAACACCTGGCTGTCTCAGCGACTAATTGGTTTGGCTAATGTGCTGATCGGCACCATTAACCTGGTTGGAATTTTTGGGTATGACTTCTCCAGATGAATTACTAGACAAAGTCTGCCCGCCTACCAGTGGGCCCACAGGTGGAACCTATGACCGGGGATTTGACGGCTGACCATTTATAGTCTAAGAAGTATTCATCGCTGGATCTTCGTCCGTTTCACCCAAGGGGATGACATTCGGGGGTTGCTGCCCGACAGATTGATAGGCTTTTCGTATCAGCACAGTGGCTTGCCGACTATGATTGTCAATGACTGCATGATGAGCCCTTAACACTTCCATCTCTTTGTCCCTCCATTCGGTAAACATGCACCTCTACTCTTAAAACGCGAGATTTACCGCAGCACAGAGTTCCTCCTGATCATGATGTAGGGTGTTGGTATTACCCTGCATGAGCCCAAGAGCAGCACGGAGGTTCTAGATCTCAGTGTCATCTCCAATGGTCGTTTGAACATTGGTATTGGGCGAACGGCTGTGCTATGAATGCCCTGGTCGGCTGCTGAACTGGTATTCCCAGTCTCTTGCACACCAGGCGCAATCTCATCCACGGGAGTCGTCACACCGTGACCCGCAGTCGATGGCTGTCCGGGACTTACGGCTGGCAGAACCCTTGTGTTTCCTGGACTCTATAGTGTAGGATCCACCACCTATGGATTTGCTGGATCAACCACGCCCCTACCAGTCTGTACCACCATCGTACTTATGATTAAATTTGCAATAAAGAGCGATCCTTGAGTTCAACTCTCAATGAAAGCACCAAAATGTTGACCTCGCTTTTAGCCAACGATAGTGAGTCTAATTTTGTAAGCGAAAAGTAGTTTAATACAATTGAAATATTGTAAAGTAAATAAAGACACAAGAATTTTATAGAGGTTCAGCACCGAGCAGTTCGGTAATAGCCTAATCCTCGTTATTAGTATTGACTCAAGAATTAGGAGAAAGGTTTCTTTTCTTACAGCTATTACAACAGTATCTTTGAATATGAATTCTTAGACAAAATGTTTCGACCCTTTGCTCAGTGAATATGCATCAGTATTTATAGGGCTATAAGCTTGGAGAGGAAGTATTTCCCTTCTCGTTACAATTAATATAAGCAGAAAGGTTGCATAGTCAATACAGAATACACCAATCATGGGATTTGGACAGCTTGCCATATCTCTGTAATCTGATCACAAAGTTATAGGGATTTCCTTGATAACTCACGAAGCGAAAGCTCAATTCACTAAATGTTGGCGTTCTGTGCGAATTGCCTACTGCTCGGTCTAGAGCAATTCGTCCGAGCGAATGTACGAGGTGTCCTGTTCGGGTTGTGTCTTGCGAGCAGATACCTGGAGTCGATTCCATGTGTCACCATCGAGTGATGCCACGTTAGAGTGCAGAAATTGGGATAACATATTCATTAATTAGACTTAATAAACTCTCTTAATTAACAAATAAACCCTAGAATCTCTTTTCTTCACAATTAAGCCCTAGCTTAGTGAAAATTAATAAACTAGACATAGTCTAATTTTAGAATTATAATTGATTAATTAAAATCAATTAACTGAGTCTTACAAGTAGTATTGTCTCAACTAGTATGGGGACCATGGGCCTATATATCCGAGCTTCCAATAAGCAGATCTAGAATTTACCAAGTAAATTCACTAACTTATTAATTTCTCATTGCATCCACCATAGAACTTGGAATTGCACTCTCAGTTATATAGAACGCTCTATATGTTCCACGATATAGATACGGTATTAGTTATCCATTCTTATAATCCCAATAATCAATGATTCTCTATAGATGATTTACATTCTATAGGGATTAATTTACTGTTACACCCTTCAATGTATTTTATCCTTAAAAGTCTTAGCCACCTATAAATGATATTTCAGTGAACTAACATAATCACTAAAATGAGTACTCAACCATTTATCTCTGTTTAGCCAAGCTCGAAGGAAATCATCATTTCACTTCTATGTCCAAATAGAAGCTATAGATTCCATATCTATGATTAGCGCTCCCACTCAATTGCACTACCATGTTCCCAAAATGTACGTATCACCCTGACCAAAAAGTAGGCTTAACTAACAAATCAAAGAACATGAATAATACTCTTGAGATCGAACCTAACCATGTCAGGATTAAGATCATTTGATCTAGGATTAACTAGGTGATATTGAATTGAATAGATATTACGGTAAATTTATCATATCTAATCCAAGTTCAATATCGGTCCCTTCCAATGCATACTCCATGCATCCAACACAAGCTTTACTTTAACCAATGCCCTAGAAAGGACATAGCACTTATCCAAGGTGCAAGTCAACTATGTTGTAGATTATCATATCAGTTAAACCCTGTGTACTGATAAATCTATGAATATATTTAATCACACAATCATGATTACTTTCCACTACGTTGACGACACAATAAACAAGAATATTATTGCGATAAGGGTTTGGATGAATTTATAAATCAAATAAACATATAAATGATAACATGAACCAAATGACACACTAAATAAGTGATGAAAATACTTATGTGTCTTTATTGATAATCAAATGATAAAGATTATATTGAAATAGAGTTTTATTTAGGGCACAAAGCCCAACACTGACCAGACTAGCTCTTGGTTACGCAGGTTGTTCTAGTAGTATGGATGCCAGGTGAAACACGAAGAGTCAAGGTAATTCGGTCGAATCTAGTGGCGGTCAGTGAGTTTAGTTCCCCCAAATGTTTGTGGCTGAGGTAGAGGCCCTAATGGCAGGGCACGCGGTCAGGGCGATGTTAACCCACCACAGGCTGCCCAAGAATGGGAAAATAGGTTTGCAACAATGCAAGCTAGAATTAACGAGTAAGACGATAAGATTAGATGCTTGAGACAGCAGGGTGCTCCTGCAATCCCTGCTCCAGAAATACAGGTAGCTCCTGCCCCTGCTGTGCAGGCAGGACAAGTGGCTACAGTGAACCGAATGGAACCACTGTATGAAAGGTTCCGCAAGTAGGCAGCTCTAATCTTCCTAGGAGGTCCTGATGTTATGAAAGTCGAGCAGTGGGTAACGGTTATTACTAGAATTCTGAATTTTATGGGCGTCACCGGCAATGACAGAGTGGCTTGTGCCACATTTCAGTTTCAAGAAGACGCTCTAGTATGGTGGGACATGGTATCCCTGACCCATAATGTTACTAAGATTACCCGGGAAAAGTTCCAAGAATTGATCAATACGAAGTACTATAATGAAGCAGTCAAGAGTACAAAAATAAAAATACCTTGATGGATTGAATTCAAAGATAAGACATGATCTAATGATCTCTACTGATGACAACACCACCTATGTTGATATGGTGGGAAAGGCACTACGAGCTAAGGGTGCAGTGGAGTGCACTCAGGAGTCTCGAGGGACTCAGGTCGCTGGTGGGGCTCCTACTCCTCCTACCTCATGCTTTAGTAGGGGAGGTAGTGGCTCGACCACTAACTAGAAAAGAAAGGCACCTATTGCATCTGGTGGCTCAAGTCAGAACAAGAGGTTCTGAGGGAACCAGGGGCAAGGCAATTATTAGGGTAGCTCTGAAACTCGATACACCTACCCAGAATGCCCCAGTTGTAAAGAGCATCATCTAGGTGAGTGTAGAAGGCAAGGGTGCTTCCAGTGTGGGTTACCAGGACACTACAAAAGAGCTGCCCACAACTTAAGAACAGAAGATTGTTGTAAAACCCGCTCGAACAAGGGTGTTTGCATTAACTCAGGCAGATGCAGAAGCTATAAGTAAGCGATAAGTGATTTATAGCAATTGATATATAGTGAAGCAATATAAAGACACAAGAATTTTATTGAGGTTCAGCCCCGAGCAGTTCGGTAATAGCCTAATCCTCGTTATTTATATTGACTTAAGAACAAGGAGAAAGGTTCCTTTTCTTATAGCTCTTACAACAGTATCTCTAAATATGAATTCTTATATAATATCTCTAGGGTAAAGTCTCAACAAAACTGTTTGCAACCTTGCGTCCAGTGAACATGCATCATTATTTATAGGGCTGTAAAACTTGGAAAGGAAGTGTTTCCCTTCTCGTTACAATGGATATAGTAGAAAGATCATGGGATAAATGCGGAATACACTGATCATGGGATAAGTGCAGAATACACTGATCGTGGGATAAATGCGGAATACGCTGATCATGGGATAAATACAGAATACACTGTGTAACACCCTAACTATCTTAGGCGTATTACGTGATTTTTAAACGTACTGTGCAGCTCGTTGCTAATCAACGAGGTTTATGGAAAAACGTGATTAATTAAAATTTTACTTTTTCATTAAACTTATAAACCGTTTTGCAAAAGTCTCGGGATCCCGATTTATAAAAATATTTACAAACGTTTTTACTGTTCAACTTTTACATCAAAATATGGTCATCTAACGACCGTTACAAAAATCTCAGCCCTGCTGTCCCGAGGATCGTACGCTCCAGGCCTAACCGCCCCGACATGTACAATCCCATAAGCTCGCTCACGGTCCATCAGCAACTGCCTTGCCTTTACCTACACATGAACTTAAACTGTGAGTCGACAGACTCAGTAAGAAAAGCATAATAATAACATACATAAAACTGACTGCCGTGTCCAACACGATACCGAGTCCCGCTACTGCCATGTCCAACATGGTACTGAGCACTACTGCCATGTCCAACATGGTACTGAGTTTTGAACGTTCAGGGGACGGTACTATTGACAAGTATCCTCCTGATCGGTCGAACCTACATACTCCGCCGTCGGTCATACTCCACCGTACCGACGGGATAGGTCAATAAGACCGAACCACCAACCGCGTCGCCCGATCGGCCGAACCTGGCCATACTCCGCCGTCGGTCATACTCCGGCCACCGTACCGACGTGACGGGGTTGGGTGGTTCAAGCCTAAATACATATCTAATGTAAACTAACAAAGCTTCCTACATGCACGCTAAACATGTAAACTACATATGCATACCGTTATACTAATCTTACCCGGATTCCGATTTCAGGTGTGCCAACCCGACCGGAATCAAGCCGAACTACGGACATCGGCTCCTAAACCATAAAAACCACAACACTATAAGTGACGCGCTAAATCACTTCCTAGACTAAAACTCGAAACTAAAAGTTTCCCTATCGATAAAAAGCATGGCAATACCCCTAAAAACCCAAAAACGAGGAAAACTAGGGTTCGAAAAATCCCCCATCCGAAGTCCGTTGCCCAACCGGAATTCCGGTTTCCGGGGAAAATCAACCCCATCCGAATTCCGGATGCTCAACCGAATTCCTGTTCCTCGCAGCGACGACAAAAATTCCCATAACTCGACCAATTCGAACCCAAATGGTCCCAAACTTTCCGTACCTCCTACATAGGTCCCAAATGACCATTCCAAGGCCTCAAACCTACCCCGTAAACCTCACAAACAAATTTCACCATTGAAGACCAAGCTTTGAGTTCAAGAACTCAAACTTGGTTAAACCCACTAGCATGCACCCTAGCCTAGTTAATTCTACTTAACTACAAGAAAAACCCTCTCGCAAACTAACAATAACAACCAAAGAATTATACGTAAACAAAACATGCATTTTCTCACAAAAATCATCAATTTTCACACATTTTCATCTAGCATGCTCAACCTAGCAATCAAGCATCAAAACAACCCTAAACTAACATGCTTAAACTCGAAAAGCAAGAACTAATTACAAGAAGAACAACATTCCACAATCACATGCATTCATCATCTTTTTTTTTCAAGAAAAACAAGTAAAAACACAAAGAAAGGTTGAGAACCACTTACAAGCAATTAAGGATCACAAAAATCAACACAATGAAGACTTGAATCACCAAGAAAATTCCCCCTCCTTCGTCGCTCAAAGATGGCCGAAAGAGAGAGAGTGATTGTGTGTGAGTTTTTGGAATTTCTTTTTCAAAATAAGCTAAGTGTTGGAAAAAGAATAAATGTCATAATATATCAACTTAATAAAACCATTTCAGCCAAAAAGGTTATTTAAAAATAACATTTAATTCATCTAATTCACATAAGACAAAAAATACTAATGGGGCAAAAAGACCATTTTGCCCCCCACCATAAAATCACTAAAATCATACTAAAGGGGTATTTTTGGGACATTCTAAATTCCCGGCCATTCCCGACATTCCCAATGTCTAAAACCCGTCCCCCAAAATACTAACATACTAAGTTGTGATTTCTACTGAGCCAAACGCCGCGTTCCAAAATACCGGACACCGGAAATGCGAAATATAAAAACTGCTGATGACATAATTATGCATATCTGAATTCCATAAATAACAATGATAAATTATTTAAATAGCTATAAATAATTTCCTGATTAACACAAATAACTGCTAATTTCCAAATTAACTAAGCGGGCTTTACACACTGATTGTGGGATCGTGTGTATGTCATATCCCTGTAATCTGATACCCAAGTTACAGGGATTTTGTTGATGACTCACGATGCAAAAGCTAAATTCGCTAAGTGTTGGTTATTCTGCGCAGATTGCTGATTCCTTTGCTTCGGGTATGTCAGCGAGGCATCCTGTTTGGACTGTACCCTCCGAGCAGATACTCCAAGTTGATTCCACGTGTCACCATTATGCGATGCCACATCAAAGTGCAAAAATTGGGATAAAATTTGCCCCCCAAGTCTTTACGGGACTTCCGAAGTTGCGTGCAGACTTCATCCGAGTCGTTTTTGCCTTTGGATGGGGACACGTGTCGGGCGCGACTGTCCGAGACTCGATGTGAGGCTGACTGGGTGTCCCTTCAATTTTTGGTTAATAAATGCTCTGACAATTAATATATCAAAATCCGATTTTCTCTCACCACGGTTGAGAGCTGCACTTGATTATTTTTTATTTCCCATATTTGCTTTTAGGGGGGAACCGAGGCGTCTTAGGTTTCTCTGAAATGATTACCTCTTTTCGTGACTTGCCTATAAATATCAACCAGCATTGGCACATAAACTCTTTTTCACCATCCTTCTCTGCTAAGTGAGTTCAGAGCGAAAAGAGAGGTTTTTGGCTTTAAGTTTGCTGAAGTGCCTTCATCAAAATTGCTCGTTGGTTTGACGTTGCTTGAATCCAGATATCAGACTCTTGAGTATGTTCTTGATTTCCTTTATGCTTATTTTGGCATGTTTACATTTCGAATGCACCTTCGACTTTGATGTAGAAAAATATTTAGGAAACCCTAGGTTCAGAAACCTTGTGAGTGTTCTTTGTCATGATTTCATGCGATTTTAAGTCCATAATGCTTGTTTTCTGAACTACATAATGCCTCTCTTTCATCTTGCTTATTCTAAGCTTCATGAAATTTTTGCCCTAACTCCAAAAAATTTCAAACTTCTTGAGTTTTGACGTTTCTTTGAACATTCTTGTTCTTTAATCTGTTGAGTACTCCTGGTCGGCATATTTGGTTTGTTTATCGTTCTCTATTCTGACCAAACACTCATCTTGTGTGTTGTCATTTGTAGATGAACCCAGGTGAGTTTTGGGAAAGCGAACATCGAATCGACCAAGACCTGCTTCAACTTTTGCACGAGGACCATCCCCATCTTTGTTCTAGCCCACCTTCTTCTAGTGAAGGACACTCTCCCCCACATCTTGTACCCAACCATAGAATGATGCATCTGATCCTCAAGTGGCTCAGCACGCCACTTTGCCCAGCGCCGAACAGGATCCAACCGTCCAAGAGGAGGGAGATCATGAAGAGGACGCTGAGGTCCAGGAGATTGAGGAGCAGGACGAAGTACGTCCTAGCGGTTCCTCCGAGGCAGAGGAAGAGGCAGAGGTTGAACCCCCAAACTATGGGGAGTACAATGAGGCTTGGGAGCCATTCGATGCTGACGGAGATGTCCTGGTTGAGGGCGTGGACTACGTGAGTTAGGAGCTTACTACTGCGGTTCCTCACAGAAGGCAAGGTTCCTTGGGCGCCAGGTGGGTAAGCCCTCCGTACAGGGTTACTGAGGCGCGCCTGTGGACTCTCGACTAGGGTGGCTACCTGGGCGATTTGGATTGCTACATTCCCGCCCACAACAACCATGCCACAAACCCTAAGAAGGGGATGTGCGCTTGGTTGGGTGCCCATGCCCAGTAGGGGGCATTGATGCCTTTGCATCAATACTTCAAGAATGTGGTGAACTTCTTCGGTCTCTGCCCGGCCCAGTTCACTCCTAAGGGCATTAAGTATCTGTCTCCCCTCTTCGTAGTCTACGCCTCCCAGAAGTGGGGTATGCCTTCTCCTCATGAAGTCAGCTGGTTCTTTAATTTAAAGTCCACCCCTAAGCAAGGCAGGTAGGGGTACTTCTATTCCTCTCAGCCGGACTTCAACTGGTTGACGGGCACCGATGACTCGGCCATCAGCAAAATTAGGCTTTTTGTTGATGAGTACTTCACGGTGAATGGCGCGGGCATTACCGTACTCGGTTCCAACAGATTTCGACATATCACCGCCCTCCCCTCACTCTTGCTCTCTATGATGGAGCTCAAAAGCTCGCTCGATTGCCGGGAGAAGACCGGAATATCATCCAGTTGACCTTCGAGGATAACTTTGTGAAGTACGGGCTCTATCAAAAGGACTTCATTCCCAAACCAGTGAAGGGGAGGAAGAGGAAATCTGATGCTGGACGAGCTAAACAAGCTCATCCGGCCCCGCCCAGGCCTATTGAACATGCAATTCGCATTAGGGAGCCCATCTCGCCTGCTCAGCCGCCTTCTCCCGTGCTTCGAAAAGGGAAAGCTATTATGTCTGAAATAAGAGGCATGTCAGGTGATGATGGACTTTCGAGTCTTGCTCGGGCAATCATCTTGCATGTTACTTCATCTCATTTTTAAGCTTCTTGACTATTATGCCTTATGTTTCTGATGCCTGTTTTCTCTAACCATGCTGTTTTTGTTCCGTGCAGACATGTCTCAGAAGATGCTTGGCGCTCTGAATAAGAGAATTGGTGGAAGTTCTAGTGCATCTCCTCCAGCCAAGAAGTCTAAAGGCGGTGAGGGGTCCTCTTCCAAGGAAAAGGCGCCTGTCGGGGAGGTCATTGATCTTTCTGAGGAGCTAGCGGTTGCAAACCCATCTACTCCAAAAGTTGCCAAGCCCAAGGAGTCTCGAGGAAGGAGTTCGGACAGGCCTGAACAATCAAGGAGTGGGTCTAAGCTGACTAAGAGTGGGCCCGAACAGATGCGGGCCCCTACTCCACCTTTTTCGGTGCTTCTGATGGGCGGAGTCTTGAAGGAATTCACCAGGGTAAGTTTTCCTTGACACTCTTCTTTAAGCTTCTTTACTTGGCTCAAATACTAAAGTTTTTTCTTTGTGCAGACCAGTATGAGGTTGGCCTACACCTACTCCCGGGCTAAGTCTACTGCTTCCAGGAACACGGCTCTGTCCAACACCCTGAGGGCGAAGGTGGACTTGGCCAAGAAGGACGCTAACAATGCCAGGGTAGAACTTGGAGCTATTCGGATGGAGCTGGGTGAAGCCAACAAGAAGCTTTTTACTGCCCAAAAGAAGATAGCTGAGTTGACTAAGGATCTCGAGGTTTCTGACCGTCTTGAAGAGATCATCGAGACCTTAGCTGCTGAAGTGAACAGTCTTCAAATGAGAGGACTTCTCTTCGAGCGGTTCTTTGTCGGGTGGAGGAGGAGAAGAAGTCTAAGGAGGAGGAGCTTTCGGTTGAGGTGACGAAGCTGAAAGAGAAGGTTAATGCTCTGGAGACAACCGGTCTTGAGCTCTTCTATGACTTTTGGAAGGCTAATCCTCAGGCCAACTTTGACTACTTGGGTGACGCTAAGGACATGTACCTCGAGTTCTGTGCTTCCCAAGTGGCTTATGGTGAAACTGATGCGGCTGCTTCTACCTCCGGCCAAAATTCTGATGTACCTCCCGTTCAAACAACAGATCCTCCAGCTTCTACTGACCCAGAAGACCCGAACCAAGAGCCTGGGACTCCAGCTGTTTAAACACTTCTCCTTTTATCTTATTATTTTTATATATCTTATTCGGCCATAAGGCCTTTTCTAAGACATCATGACTGGCCAAGCGGTCTTTAAACTTGGAATTATTTTTATTTAACAGACAACAGGCTGACTGGGCAGCTTTTAATCTCGGTATTATATGCTTTTGTTATCTTTAATGAATTCCATTCTCTGTTTATAATCATTGTGCAATTGTGATTGTTTTATTTTTACCAAATGCTTTGTACAGGTATAGGTGCCCCCTAAGTGACCGAGCAGACTTATGACTCTTGGTCACTTGTTTTTCACAAGTATATTGTTTATCTGTTCGATGTTTTGGGTTTGACCAAACCTTTTGTATGCACTTGATGGTAAATTAGAAACATGTTGATAATTTCAACTCAATTTGAATTTTTAAATAACTATCTTTATTCATTTATTGATCGAAAAATGTGTTTGTTACCGTAGTAACTTACATCAGAGCTATTTGATCCAATCTGATCTTTTAGCTTATCATGAAATAAAACAAATTGCAGAAATAAGAAACTGTACTTTAAATGGTGATCACCTGACCTGAGTACTTTGTTTCTTTTGTCGAAACCTTTGAGCGTAGTCCGCCCAGCAGGCCATTTACTAAGGAGTAAATGTTCATTCAATACTTAATGTGGTCATCCAACCTGGTTCTTTATTGGTAGTATTTTCTTAAATGTTCCCCATTCCAATACCGTGGTACTAGAACGAGTTGCATTTTTTCATCATACTTACCTAATTTGTATGCTCCGGATTCGAGAACTTCGACCACTTGATATGGTCCTTCCCAGTTAGGTCCAAGTACACCTGCCATACTGTCTTTGGTGTTTAGGAATACCCTTCTCAGGACCATATCTCCCACGACGAATTTTTGAGCTTTCACTTGTTTGTTAAAATATCGAGCTACTTTTTGTTGATGGGCCATCAACTTCAAGTTTGCAGTAGTTCGTCCCTCTTCGATTTCATCAAGTGATTTTGTTAGGAGTATGTGATTGGTATCTTGATTGTACATCAATCTTCTGTGGGAAGGTGGCTCGAGTTCTACAGGCAGCATAGCTTCATATCCGTACGCCAATGCGAATGGTGTCTGTCCGGTTGCCATTTTCTTAGTTGTCCGATATGACCATAGAACTTCAAGAAGCTCTTCTGGCCAATTTCCTTTGGCATCTTCGAGTTTTTTCTTCAGTGTATCCTTCAAGATCTTGTTGACTGCTTCAACTTGACCATTCTCTTGAGGATGTACCACTCGGAGAAACTTTTGAAGATACCATGGTTCGCACAAAAGTCAGTGAAGGATTGGCTGTCGAACTGCTTGCCATTATCTGAAACTATCTTGTATGGCAGTCCGAACCGGCAGATTATGTTCTTCACAATGAAGTCTTGAACTTTCTTAGATGTAATGGTTACGAGTGGTTCGGCTTCCGTCCACTTAGCAAAGTAATCAACTGCTACCACTGCATATTGCACTCCTCCTTTACCTTTGGGTAATTGTCAAATCAGGTCAATTCCCCAAATGGCAAAGGGCCACGGACTCTGCATCTGAGTTAACTCGTTAGGTGGAGCTCGAGGTATCTTTGAAAATCTCTATCATTTGTCACACTTCTTAACATAGGATTATGAATCTTCGATCATCATTGGCCAGAAGTAACCTTGCCTTAGAATTTTCTTAGATAAGGTTTGCCCGGCGGCATGATTTCCACAGAATCCATCATGCACCTCGGATAGGAGTTGTGCAGCCTCTTCTTGAGTAACACATCTCAGCAATGGTATTGAGAATCCTCTTATGTACATAATTCCGTCTACTATGATATACCGTGCAGCTTTCCTTCTCATTTTCCGGGCTTCATTTCGATTATCTGGGAGTTTCCCAGAGTCGAGGTAGGCTGCTATTGGTGTCATCCAATTTGGGGAAGTATCAATCATTTCAATTTCTTCCGTGCCAGTGATGTTAGTCTCTTCGAGGAACTGGATATGAACCAAGTTTGCCTTGTCACTTACATTGCTGCTTGCCAATCGAGCTAACGCGTCTGCAGTTGTGTTTTCTTCCCTTGGAATTTGTCTGAGACCGTAGCTTTTGAATTGTGCGAGCAGATAATGTATTTTTCTTAGATATGCTATCATCTTTTCTCTCCGAGCCTCATATTCTCTAGATACATGATTTACCACCAGCTGTGAATCACTGCAGATTTTGATGTGTTTGGCCTTCATCTCCTGGGCTAGCTTTAGCCCAGCAATTAGAGCATCCTACTCGGCTTCGTTGTTAGATGCTTTGAATCCAAACTTGACTGCAGTGTGCAGGTGTTGCCCCCCAGGCGTGACAAGGGCAATTCCTGCACCAGATAGCTGATCTGTAGCTGACCCATCTACATGTAGTTTCCAGGTCGGCTTATCTTCATTGTAACTTGGCTGAGGTGTTTGTACTGGCTTGGGGTTGTTCTGGTACACTTTCTTTCTTGCCTGTGCATTCTACCACAAATTCTGCTAAGGCTTGGCCTTTGATTGCTGTTCGGGGCTGGAAAGTAATTTCGTATTGGTCCAACTCTATCGCCCACTTGAGTAGCCGTCCAGAGGCATCTGGCTTTTGCAGTATTTGGCGTAATGGTTGGTCAGTGTATACCCGAACAAGATGAGCTTGAAAATAAGGCCTTAACTTTCTTGTTGCTAGAATAAGGCAGTAAGCGAGTTTCTCTATCAACGGATATCGGCCTTCGGCCTCAATGAGTCTTTTACTAATGTAATAAACCAGGTGTTGTACGCTGTTCTCTTCTCTGATTAGCATGGCACTCACGACATGTTCCGTGACAGCTAAGTATATTCCAAGTTCTTCTCCGTCTAGAGGTTTTGAAAGTACATGAGGTTTTGCAAGTTGTGCTTTTAGCTCTTGGAAAGCTTTTTCACATTCCTCCGTCCACTGAAACTGCTTCTTTCTTCATAGGATATTGAAGAATGGGACATACTTATCTGTTGATTTTGAAATAAATCTGCTGAGTGCGGTGATCCGACCAATCAAGCTTTGCACTTCTTTGGTTTTAGTTGGCGAGTTCATGTCCAAGAGGGCTTGAATCTTCTCTGGATTAGCTTCAATTCCTCGGGCATTGACGATGAAGCCTAGAAACTTTCCCGAGCTGACTCCAAAGGAACACTTTGAGGGATTTAGTTTCATATTATACTTTCTGAGGACTTTGAAGCATTCGTCCAGGTCGTCAATGTGCCCCCAGCCTTTCTAGATTTGACGAGCATATCATCCACATACACTTCCATATTTCGCCCGATCTGGTCTTTAAACATTTTGTTTACCAATCTTTGGTATGTTGCTCCAGCGGTTTTTAGACCGAACAACATTACTTTGTAGCAATATAGACCCATATCTGTCTGGAAACTTATATGTTCTTGGTCTGGTGGGTGCATTTTTATTTGATTGTAGCCTGAGTAAGCGTCCATGAAGCTTAATATTTCATGCCCTATTGTTGCATCTACGAGCTAATCGATCCTTGGAAATGGAAAACAGTCCTTAGGGCATGCTTTTGTTGAGGTCTGTGAAATCAATACAGACCCACCATTTCTTGTTCGGCTTGGGCACCAATACGGGATTTGCGACCCAAGCTGGGTAGAAAGCTTCAATTATAAAGTTGTTGTTGCGTAGCTTTTCTACTTCTTCCTTCAAGGCTGATGCTCGTTCTTTATCCAGTAGTCTTTGCTTTTGTTGGACTGGCCAGAAGTTGGGATCGATATTCAGAACGTGTGAAATGATAGAGGGATCAATTCCAACCATATCAGCATGTGACCAGGCAAAAACGTCTAGGTTTGGTCACAAAAATTTTATCAATTCTGATTTTACTTTGACCAACAAACCTTTTCTGATCTTTAGCTTTCTGGTCGGGATATCTGGATCGATCTCGATCTCTTCTAACTCTTCCACAGGTCCAACATTGCTGCTTGGGTCCCCAAGTCAAGGATCCACATCTTCATCCCCGCCTTGGGAAGTTCCCTACTTGGAAATGTTTTTTCCCTTGTCTGTGCTCTGGCTGGAGGATACTTCCTTCTTAGCCTTGGCCACTGCAAGGTTGTAACATTCCCGAGCAGACTGTTGGTTTCATCTTAGAGACCCTACCCCATTCTTTGTTGGAAACTTCAGGCACGAGTGGAATATTGATGTGACAGCCTTTAAGTCATGTAAGGCCGGCCAGCCTAGCATTACGTTAAAAATTGAAGGAACATCTAATATCAGGAACTCTGCCATGATAGTCATGCTCGTCGGGGCTTGTCCAACAGTGAGGGGTAGACGAATTTGTCCTAGAGGTGCAACTCCTTGACCGGAGAAACCATAGACAGGATGGAGACATGGGGTTAGATCCTTGAGCTGGAGTCCCATCTTTTCATAAGCAATTTTGAACAAGATATTGGAAGAGGCTCCATTATCAATCATGGTTCTGGCCACCATTTTATTGGCTATCTGGACTTCCACGACCAGTGGGTCGTTGTGCGAAAATTTAATTTTAACAACGTCTTCATCGTTGAAGGTTATGGTAGGCCCTCATGCCCATGGAATTTCGGGCTTCCTTTCTTCCACAGCCAGGATAACTTCTTCTTGCTCGTGCTGCGCTGTTCGAGCATACCTCTCCCAAGCTTCACCCGAATATCAAGCAATGTGCGGGCCTGCAACGATAACTTGCAGATGCCCATCTACTGGTGGAGGTAGTAGGTCCTGGTTATTGTCGTTCCTCTGACCTTGATCGGTCTTGAAATACTTTTGCAGGTGTGGGTTGTTTTTCTTTATCAGGAATTCAATTTCCCATTTCAAGTTGTTGCATTCATTAGTGTCGTGGCCGTAGTCTCCGTGGAATCGACAAAACTTTGTCATGTCCCTCTTGCTGACATCTTTTTTCATGGGCCCGGGCTTTTTATATGGGGCCAGCGACTAAGTTGCCATGTAAACAATTTCTATGTCTTCGGTCAAGATAGTGATGTTGGGTTTTATGCCCTAAATAAAACTCATTTCAATATAATCAGATTTACTTATTAATATAGATCAGAAATAACATTTAATGTTGCATGGTTCACATGATTTATTTCATGATTATATGTACATAATGTATAAATTCATCTGAAACCCTTTTCACATACTTGATCCTGTTTATTGTGTCGTCAACACATTGGAAAGTAAACATGACTATGTGAATAAAGTTTCCTAGATTTATCAGACATAGGGTTTTACTGATATGATAATCTACAACAGAGTTTACTTGCATTTGGAGAAGTGCTATGTTCTTTCCAGAGCATTGGTTAAAGTAAAGCTGAGGTTGGATGCATGGAGTATGCATCGGAAGGGACCGATATTGAACTTTGACTTAGATTTATTAAACTTACCGTAATATCTATTCAAGTCAATATCGCCTAGTTGATCCTAGATCAAATGTTCTTAATCCTGTTATGATTAGGCTCAATCTTGAAAGGCTATTCGTGTTATTTGATTTGTTAGTTAAGCCTACTTTTAGGTCAGGGTGATACGTACATTTTGGGAACACGGTAGTGCAATTGAGTGGGAGCGCTAACATAAACATGGAATCTATAGCTTCTATCTGGCGAATAGTAAGCAAAGGATGATCTCCTTCGAGCTTGACCAAACGAACATAAATGGTGGAGTACTCATTTCACATAAGCTGAAATATCATTTATACGGGGTCAAGTGTTTTAAGGAATAAATACATTGTAGGGTGTAACGGTAATTTAATCCCTTTACAGTGTAGATCATTCATATAGAGGATCATTGATCAAATTAGGATTATAACAATGGATAACTAATGATGTGTCTATATGGTGGAACATATAGAGCATTCTATATACTGAGAGTGCAATTCTAAGTTCTATGCGTGGATTCAACGAAGAATTAATAAGTTAGTGAATTTTAGTGCTAAATTCTTGATCTACTTATTGGAAGCTCGGTTATATAGACCCATGGTCCCCCCACTAGTTGAGATAATATTGCTTGTAAGACTCATGTAATTGGTTTTGATTAATCAATTATAATTCTCAAATTAGACTATGTCTATTTGTGAATTTTTCACTAAGTAAGGGCGAAATTGTAAAGAAAGAGTTTATAAGGGCATATTTGTTAATTATGATACTTTTTATGGTTCAAGTAATAAATATGATAAATGACAATATTATTTAATAATTATTTATAGTTATTAAATAGTTAGAATTGGCATTTAAATGGTTGAATTAGGAAATTTGCATTTTTGAGAAAATCAGATACAAAAGGTGTTAAAATTGCAAAATTGCAAAACCCAAGGCCCAATCCACTAAGGCATGGCCGGCCACCTATTGTGTGTGTTTTAAATTGATTTTTTCATTATTTTAATGCCATATAATTCAAACCTAACCCTAGTGGAATGCTATAAATAGATAGTGAAGGCTTCAGAAAAATAAGACTTTTCTTCTGACACTTTCTGATTCAGAAAAACTGAGCCTCTCTCTCTCCCTATCTTTAGCTACCACTTCTTCTCTCTCTTCCTCTTGAATTTCGAAATCCTTAGTGTATGAGTAGTGCCCACACACAGCAAGTGATACCTCAATCATAGTGAGGAAGATCGTGAAGAAAGACATTCAGCAAAAGGAGTTTCAGCATCAAAGATTCAGAGAAAGAGATCCAGGTTCAGATATTGATAATGCTCTGCTACAGAAAGGAATCAAGGGCTAGATATCTGAACGGAAGGAGTCATTATATTCCGCTGCACCCAATGTAAGGTTTCTTAAACTTTATATGTGTTTAATTTCATCGTTTTAGAAAGTTCATATTTAGGATGTTAATAAACATACTTGTGAGTAGATCTAAGATCCTGGTAAAATAATTTCCAACAAGTGAATGCAGGGTACTTGGCATGATTCTCCCCGGGAGCTTGTTCGGATTTGCCGACGAATTTTTCTTTCTTCCCATTCCCTTGCCGGTGGTTGTTGTTGGAACGTTTACCACTTGAGCTTGAATTATTTCGGTAATGGGGAAGTTGGGCGGATGTTCTAGTAGAAGGAGCCTTTGACTTGCCAGGCTTTTGCTCACCTTCCGCTCGTTGAATGGCTTCTTCGAGCTTGATGAAGCCTTTGGCACGGTCAAGAAAGTCACTCATTGAGTCTACCGGCCCGTTCTTCCTTATATCCTTCCAAAGTTCGCCGAGGACTTCAATGCCCCCCGAGTATCGCGGATAACTTTCCATCTTCAGTTACCCGTGAAACTTTGGTCGCCTCCGTCATGAATCTGCTGATGTATGCCCGGAGAGGCTCGCCTGGTCGTTGCTTAACTTCGACCAAGTCTCCCAGATGCAATGGGAGTTGGCGAGAGGAGGAGAATTGTGCATGGAATTCTGAAGAGAAGGCTTTCCATGAACTAAACTTTCCAGGGGCCAACTTGAAATACCATTGATGGGCGGCTTCTGACAAGGTAGCAGGAAAAATTCTGCAACACACATCTCCTCGTACCCCTTGCAAATCCATTTGCATTTCGAAATACTTGAGGTGGGAGAGAGGATCTTCTCTCCCTGTGTACATTTTCCATGTTGGTATTTTAAACTTGTGGGGCAACGCCAGGAGATTGATCTCGAGAGAGAAAGGAGTTCCACGTGCTCGGTCTAGCTCGAGATCATTGTTTCTTTGTCCAACCATGCCATGAAACATATTTTTCAGTTTGTCTAGGTGCGCCTAGACGACTGGGCTAACCTGCTCGGCATTCTGGTCAATTTGAATCTCGTTTGCATCTTTCTGAGCAGGAATTTGAGCACGGGCTCCAGGCTGTACAATCGTCGTGACATTCTGATCGTCTACACCTCTCCTTCTATTCAGATCATTCCTTAGGTCATGAGTCGCCCCCAACCTTTCGAATACAGAAGCACATGGCTGCCTCAGCAATTGATTTTCTTGGTTGACATGTGGAATGGCACCGTTAATCTGGTTGGAACCATCAGGTATGATCTCTCCTAATGAATTACTAGACAAGGTCTGCCCGCCTACCGCTTGGCCCACATGTGGAACTCGTGACTGGGGACTGGGCGACTAACCATATATTTGCAGTCTGGGAAGTATTCATCGCTAGATCTTCGTCGGTCTCACCCAAGGGGATGACATTCGGAGGTTGCTGGCCTACAGTGTGGTAGGCTTTTCGTATCAGCACGGTAGCTTGCCGACTACGATTTTCAATCTCTGTATGATGAGCCCTTAACGCCTCCATCTCTCTGTCTCTCCACTCGGTAAACATACACCTTTGTTCTTCGAACGCGAGATTTACCGCAGCGCGGAGTTCTTCCTGATCATGATGTAGGGTATTGTTATGACCTTGCATGAGTCCAAGAACGTCACGGAGATTTTGTAACTTAGTAGCATCTCCAGGCGGAACGGTTGTGTTATGAATGGCCTGGTTAGGTGCAAAACTGTTATTCCCAGTCTCTTGCACACCAGGCGCGATTTCATCTATAGGAGTCGTTACACCGTTACCCACGTTTGCTGGCTGTCAAGGATTAACAGCTGGCGGATGTTGGAAGTTATTTTACCAGGAACTTAGATCTACTCACAAGTATATTGATTTAACAACCTAAATATGAACTTCTTAAACGATAGAAAATTAAACACATAAGAGTATCAGAAATCTTACATTGGGTGCAGCGGAATATATGTCTCCTCCCACTCAGATTGAGGTATTACTTGATGTGTGTGGGCACTACTCTAGCACTTATAGATTTTGAAACAGTGAAGGAATAGAGAGAGAGAGGGTGGCGGCTCAGAGAGAATTTTCAGAGAGAAAATTCTGTCAGAATAATGTTGTGTATCAGTTGTTGTGAAATCTGAAGCCTTTGCCTTCTATTTATAGAAGACCACCCAGGGCTATGATTGAATTAATTGACATTTATTATTGAAAAAATCAAAGGGAAAAGGGAACTTAAGTGGCCGGCCTAGGCATTGTGGAAACAAGGCTTGCCACTTTTCCAACTTTCCTTTTCCTACACTGATAGTTTCCTGTTTTGTCAAAAACTGCCAATTCCTTTGTTCAACCACATAAATGTCAAATCTAATTATTTAATAATTAAAATTAATTATCAAATAATATATTTTCATTTATTTTATTAATAATGAAACTAATTAAAGTTTCCTAATTAATAAATATGCCCTTCAAAATCTCTATTTACTGTTTTGCCCTTAATAAGTGATAAATTCTCAAATAGACACAGTCTATCTTGAGAATTTTAATTGATTAATTAAAATCAATTAAATGAGTCTTACAAGTAATATTATCTCAACTAGTGGGGGGACGATGGGTCTATATATCCGAGCTTCCAATAAGCAGATCTAGAATTTACCACTTAAATTCACTGACTTATTAATTCATCGTTGAATCCACACATAGAACTCAGAATTGCACTCTCAGTATATAGAATGCTCTATATGTTCCACCATATAGACACATCATTAGTTATCCATTGTTATAATCCTAATGTGATCAATGATCCTCTATATGGATGATTTACACTGTAAAGGGACTAAATTACCGTAACACCCTACAATGTATTTTATCCTTAAAACACTTAACCCTGTATAAATGATATTTCAACTAAGTGAAATGAGTACTCAATCATTTATCTCGTTTGGTTAAGCTCGAAGGAAATCACCCTTTGCTTACTATTCGCCAGATAGAAGCTATAGATTCCATATTTATGTTAGCGCTCCCACTAAATCGCACTACCATGTTCCCAAAATGTATGTATTGCCCTGAGCAAAAATTGGGCTTAACTAACAAATCAAAGAACACGAATAATGCTCTTGAAATTGAGCCTAACCATATCAGGATTTCGATCATGTGATCTAGGATCAACTTATGATATTGAATTGAATAGATATTTACGGTAAGTTTGAAAATCTATTTCAAAGTTCAATATCGGTACATTCCAATGCATACTCCATGCATCCAACCTGAGCTTTACTTTAACCTATGTTCTAGAAAGAACATAACATTTCTCCAAATGCAAGTAAACTCTGTTGTAGATTGTCATATCAGTAAAATCCAGTGTTCTGATAAATCTAGGAATACTTTATTCACATAGTCATGTTTACTTTCCACTGTGTTGACGACACAATAAACATGATCAAGTATGTGAAAAGGGGTTTGGATGAATTTATAAATCAAATAGACAAACAATTGATTAAGTGAACCAAAACATACACAAATGAATGAAAAATACTTCTGTTACTTTATTGATATTGAATAATCTAGATTACATTGAAATAGAGTTTTATTTAGGGCATAAAACCCAAAAGCGGAACCCTTGTGTTTCCTGGGTTTTGCAATGCAGGATCCACCGTCTGTAAATTTGCTGGATCGGTCAAGCCCCTACGAGTCTGCACCACCATCGTATTTGTGGTTAGATTTTGAATGAAGAGCGATTCTTGATTCTGCTCTCAATGAAAGCACCAAAGTGTTGACCTCGCTTTTAGCCAACGACAATGAGTCTTATTTAGTAAGCGATAAGTGATTTATAGCAATTGATATATAGTAAAGCAATATAAAGAAACAAGAATTTTATAGAGGTTCAGCCCCGAGCAGTTCGGTAATAGCCTAATCCTCGTTATTTGTATTGACTTAAGAACAAGGAGAAAGGTCCTTTTCTTATAGCTCTTACAACAGTATCTCTGAATATGAATTCTTAGATAATATCTCTAGGGTAAAGTCTCGACTAAACTGTTTGCGACCTTTCGCCCAGTGAACATGCATCACTATTTATAGGGCTGTAAAACTTGGAGAGGAAGTGTTTCCCTTCTCGTTACAATGGATATAAGCAGAAAGATCGTGAGATAAATGCGGAATACACTGATCGTGGGATAAATGCGAAATACACTGATCGTGGGATAAATGCGGAATACACTGATCGTGGGATAAATGCAGAATACGCTGATCATGGGATAAATGCAGAATACATTGATCGTGGGATCGTGTGTATGCCATATCCCTGTAATCTGATCCCCAAGTTATAGGGATTTCGTTGATGACTCACGATGCAAAAGCTGAATTCGCTAAGTGTTGGTTGTTCTGCGCGGATTGCTGATTCCTTTGCTTTGGGTATGCCAGCGAGGCATCCTGTTCGGATTGTACCCTCCGAGCAGATACTCCAAGTTGATTCCACGTGTCACCATTATGCAGTGCCACGTCAGAGTGTAAAAATTGGGATAACATGCACATTTAGTCATAAACTTTCCAGAAATATATTAATTAATTTTAATCTTATTGTGCACATGCACACATGAGATTAAAGAAAATTATTTAATACATCCAATGGTTGGAACTGATCCAATCTAATACATCCATCAGATCAGATCAAATCGAATGACTCAATTCAATTGGATTTGATCAGATGATAAAATTTAATATCTAATAAATAATTGGATTTGATCGGATCGGATCAGATGATAAAATTCAATATCTAATATATAATGAGATTAGATCACTTGGGTCAAAATCTAATGAATGTGATTCAATGAACATTCTTAATTTATAAACATACAATTATAATAATTGCGTGCTAATTTTTTTTTTTTTTTTGAGATATTGTATTTCTCCTTTAGCACTATCCTAATGTGATAAAAAATTTATTATCATAATGTCCTAGACCGGGAAAAATAAATATATAAATTATAATTATCAATAACGAGTGAAAAAGAGAAGAGAAATAATTCATAAAACACAAAAGAACAAAAATTAATAACAAGTGGTGGTGGTGGTAGAGATCTAGTTTAGATGGACCGTGTAACATTTGTGTGGCTCTAGCCAGTTGATTGGATTGGGTTGTGAAGCCACATTGACCACTTGAAGCCACGGCTCAAATGCTGCGCCGACAACTCGAAACCAGCTGGATTGCTCTCTCTTCTGAACTCATCCATGAGGCTGATGGATTATGTTACGTGACAAGTATTTTTCTCTTCACTAAAACTCTCTAATAATAGACAAAATAATAACAATAGAAAAAAATAGAAATAATATTAAAGAAAAAAATTAAAATCAACACAAAATCAAGTGGGTCCCAGGAGCACTCCACTCCTCCTTTGCAGGCCTATATAAGACCTTGTACATCCGTCTCACTCTCTCCACTGAACCCAGATAACCATAAACAGATACATAACATCTCCCTATCTCTTTTGAAAGGGAAAAAGAAGAGGAAAAAACGAAAAGAGAGAGAAATAAGTCAATATTGGTAATTCAATTTACATCTCTTTCTTCTTATTTGAAGTCTTTTAGGTGATTTTTCATTCATCATGGCGGCGTCAGTGGAAAATCGTCAGTATACTCACCTCGAACCCGCCAGGAACGGCGTCGTTCGGTCGTTCAAGTCCGGACCTAGCCACAGGTCCGACTCCCCGGTTCGCGGGTACACCGTACATACCAACTTTCCAAAGAAACACGTGGCAATAGACGATTCGTCCAGTGATGAGGAGGACGAGAGCGAAACCCAAAAGGAGTACCAGGATTTGATCGTTAGGGGCAAGAACGAAGTGGAGCCGTCGATCAATGATCCCAGAGATGATGGTACGTCTGACAGCTGGATCGATCGCAACCCCAGCATGGTCCGTCTCACGGGGAAGCACCCTTTCAACTCTGAGCCACCCCTGACCCGACTCATGCACTACGGTTTCATTACCCCAGTCCCGCTCCACTACGTCCGTAACCACGGGGCCGTACCCAAGGCCAACTGGGCCGACTGGTCCGTCGAGGTGACAGGGTTGGTCAAGAGGCCGACCCGTTTCACCATGGACCAACTGGTCAACGAGTTCCCTAGTCGGGAATTCGGTGCTTCCCTGGTCTGTGCCGGGAACCGCCGAAAGGAGCAGAACCTTGTAAAGCAGACAATTGGATTCAACTGGGGGGCGGCTGGCATCTCGACCTCTGTTTGGCGGGGCGTGCCGCTACGCGCTTTGTTGAAGCGGTGTGGTATCATGACCCGTAAGAATGGGGCCCTCAACGTGTGCTTCGAGGGTGCGGAGGACCTTCCCGGCGGTGGTGGCTCCAAGTACGGTACGAGTATAAAGAAAGAGATGGCCATGGACCCTTCTAGAGATATAATACTGGCTTACATGCAGAACGGTGAGCTTTTGGCTCCGGACCACGGTTTTCCGGTGAGGATGATTATACCTGGTTTTATTGGGGGCCGTATGGTAAAATGGCTCAAGAGGATTATTGTTACTACTCCAGAATCTGACAACCACTACCATTTCAAGGATAATAGAGTTCTTCCTTCTCATGTTGATGCTGAGCTCGCTAACGCAGAATGTGAGTTTTTCATTTTGACTTTATTTATTATTTTATTTTTTTTGAAAGGATTTTTACATTATTTTTTTAGTTCTTAAAAAACAAGAAAAATATATATAACTAACCTAGTTATATTTCCCTTTAAAGTAAAAGTGCTTTAAAAGAATACACAATAATAGATAGTTAATTTCTCTTTGATATTTCACTAGATTCTTTGTTTCTCTTATATATATATATATATATATATATATATATATATAAAAAACATAACAAAAATAAAATTATTTTGGGCAATTAATGCTTCATGTTCCGGGACTTTTCAGTCAAGTAGTTACAATAAATAAATAAATAAAATATCATTTGTTTACAATATTTTTGCAGCATGGTGGTACAAGCCCGAACATATAATAAACGAGTTGAACATAAACTCAGTGATAACAACGCCGTGCCACGAGGAGATCTTGCCCATTAACTCGTGGACCACTCAGAGACCCTACACGTTAAAGGGATATTCGTATTCTGGTAAGTCTCTCATTAATACAATATAATTTTGAGAAATAATAAAGGCACCGTTTCTATTGTTGTTAATTTATAGGATTTTATTTATTTTAATATAATAATTTTTATGAATTATTACTAACCGATGGCAAGAGTCATCTTACTAATTATATAGTTTATTTATTTACAAAAATAATTAATTTTAGTTGGTCAGAACACTAGAGAATCAATATTCAGGAAAAAAATATTGTTACTGGTATAGTTATTAGTGCTAGCTGGGGATTATGGCCTTTAAATTTTCTTTAACTAATGTTGTAACAGGCTCTTTTATTAATTTATTTTTATCTTTCCAATTAATTGGGGTTATGGGAAATTCCAAAGTTTGCACTTTCTTGATAAATCCAAACTTCGCATTTATCATTTTAACAAATGTGATAACATAATGATTTGGAAATACTTGCGCCGATTTGTGTATGTTGATGTCATATTTTACTTTAAATATAAATAAAAAAACTAAGTTATTAAAATTAGTTTTTCGATGTAGACACATGCAGCCAGTGAAAACCGACAATGATTTTTATTTTATTACTATAGTTTTTTTCATATCTATCTCTGTCTATGCAAATTGAGGGCGCAACTTGCAAAAGTTATGATGTCACTAATAATATGGACACTATCAAAAATTGTTATTTTGAATAATAAATTTTTAGTGATATAAAAAAATATTACTTATAATTAAAATATATTATTTAGTTATAAGTGTCACTAATTTAATTTTAGTCACACTAATTATTTTAATTAAAAATATATTTAGTTAAAATACTGAATGTGTTTGTACTAACGCGGTATGAAACTACAGGAGGAGGAAAGAAGGTGACACGTGTGGAAGTTACAATGGACGGGGGTGAGACGTGGCACGTGTGCACGTTGGACCATCCTGAGAAGCCTAACAAGTACGGCAAATACTGGTGTTGGTGTTTTTGGTCTTTGGAAGTGGAAGTTCTCAACCTTTTGGTGGCCAAGGAAATAGCCGTTCGAGCCTGGGATGAGTCCCACAATACCCAACCCGAGAAGCTCATCTGGAATGTCATGGTACGTCAGCCTTTTATTAATTTTTCTAATTCTTTAGTCAAATAAATCGTTCTCATCAGAACATCAACTAATTACGACACAGTAAATTGTAGCCTAAAATAACTCATTTATTAAAATTATGAAAACCTCAAGTGTGTTTGTCGTGTCTGTACTGTGGACCAAATTGGTCCACTGTCAAGTCAGTTACACTGAATAATATATATGCCCCTAGTTGATGATATTTTTTTTGTGCCTTAGTGAAATTTAATGATCATGGAAACTCAATTTTTTTTTTATTATCTTACTTTATTAAATATATGCACAATAATTTTGCGGTAACTGATTAATATTTATTATGGTATCCAACTATAGGGAATGATGAACAACTGTTGGTTCAGAGTGAAGACGAGTGTGTGCAAGCCCCACAAGGGTGAAATTGGAATTATATTTGAGCACCCGACCCAACCCGGAAACCAATCGGGCGGGTGGATGGCGAAGGAGCGACATTTGGAGTCCACCGAGACAAACCACACTCTCAAAAAGAGTGTGTCATCACCATTCATGAACACCACTTCAAAGACTTACTCCTTATCCGAAGTTAGGAAGCACAACTCAGCCCAGTCTTGCTGGATCATCGTCCACGGCCACATCTACGACTGCACACGCTTTGTCAAAGACCACCCTGGCGGCGCAGACAGCATTCTCATCAACGCCGGTACAGACTGTACGGAAGAGTTCGAAGCCATCCACTCCGATAAGGCCAAGAAAATGCTCGAAGACTACCGTATCGGCGAACTTATCACCTCCGGCTACGCTTCCGACGGCTCTTCACCGAACAACTCTGTTCACGGCTCGTCTAATGCGCTCTCCCACTTGGCGCCTATCAAAGAGGCGCCGACAATGATGACACGTGCAGTGGCATTGGTACCTAGGGAGAAAATCCCATGCAAACTCGTCGAAAAGACATCTATCTCCCATGACGTGAGAGTTTTTAAGTTCGCTCTTCCTTCCGAGGATCAGTTATTGGGCCTCCCCGTTGGCAAGCACATCTTTTTATGTGCCACCATTGATGAGAAGCTCTGTATGAGAGCCTACACTCCGACGAGCTCGGTGGACGAAGTGGGCTTCTTCGAGCTCGTGGTGAAGATCTACTTCAAGAATGTTCATCCTAGATTCCCCAACGGTGGGATGATGTCTCAGTATTTGGACTCGTTGAGTTTGGGATCAATGTTGGACGTGAAAGGCCCATTGGGCCACATTGAGTATTTGGGCCGAGGTCAGTTTTCGGTCCATGGTAAACCCAAATTTGCTAAGAAGCTTGCTATGCTGGCGGGTGGGACCGGGATCACGCCGATTTATCAGGTGGTCCAGGCCATCCTTAAGGACCCAGAAGACGAGACTGAGATGTTTGTCGTTTATGCCAACCGGACTGAGGATGATATACTGTTGAAAGAGGAACTTGACGGTTGGGCCAGGAAGTGTGACAGGTTCAAAGTGTGGTATGTGGTGGAGAGTGCTAAGGAAGGGTGGGAATACAGCACGGGCTTCATCACGGAGGGTATACTGAGGGAGCACATTCCTGAAGGGTCCATTGACACTTTGGCATTGACTTGTGGACCACCACCTATGATCCAGTTTGCTGTGCAGCCTAATCTGGAGAAGATGAATTATGAGAAGGATTCCTTGTTAATCTTTTAGAGTGAGCGAGAGATATATGATAAAGAAAAAAAGAAGAGGAGGAAGAAGAAGAAGAATGAAACTGTATATATATTAATAATATATATATTTGGGTAACAAGTGCTTCTAGACATGATATATATGTTGTATTCTAGACTACTGTTGGTAATTACATATTCTTTCTTATTTAAGTGTTCTTTTTTTTAGTCGTACGTGAACAAGCTAATGTATATACTTGTATTAAAGTTTATTATATTTTAATGCGAAAAAGTCAACTTCGTTTTCTTAAATTTGGCAAAATCATACCAATATAGCGCATTATGAGTCCCTAGCAATTTCGGAACTGATATTATATCACCTTCATAGTAGTATACCCAAAATTTTATTTATTGGGACCAGAGTTTAAAAATATATACATAATAAACATAAAGTTGAAGAGAAATTCAATTTTTCATACTTATAATTGGCCAATAATTTACTTAAAAAAAAAAAAACCAAGTTGAAAACTATAAAAAATTACGTTCATTTTCCCTTAATCTCAAAAATACCCCTGTCATATAAAAAGTCTCATTCTCTCTAACTCAATTTCCCTCTTTCCTTCTCGTTTTCCCATCCAAGAGAAACCCAACTCCCACTGTCAACCTTGTCGCAGTCCTCGCCACTGGAGGTACAATTTTGGAAGTTGGAGAAGAAACACAATTTTCGTTACATTTTAGTTCATGGTGAAAAACATTAATCGGTAAGTGATTTTATTTAATTGTTATTATTATTAGTCATTTTGATGATTTAAAATATTGCTTAGAAAATATTTGATCTGAAGTTTCTTTGTGTGTTTTGCTTTTTTTTTTTTTTTTTTGGTAAAAATAGAGTTTTGGTGAAATCTATATTTTTTGGGTTCTCTGTAATTTTTTTTGTGAATGCCCCGTAGAGTACAATGTTGGGTATAATAGTAGTTTAATATGGAAGTTAGAAATAAAGGTTCAATAGCGTACGACAAAGTATAATAGTGGAACAATTACTTAAAATTTATATAAATTTTATCATAGCATAAATTTAAAGCAACTATGGTACTACTATTGTACTAGTATCCTCCTATTATACATTTATCAACTATCATACCACTATTGTACCCTATAAAATATTTATCTCTAACCAGTAGATTACACTATTATCCTACACACCATTGTACCCTATCGAGTATTCACAAAAACTTCAGCAAATTTTATCATGTCACCATTTTATCATGACATAAATTTTAAGTAACAACTTAAACATTATCGTATTATCCACCTTTATCAACTATCGTACTGTATCGAACCTTTATCCTTAATTTAAATTACACTATTATTGTACCCAACAACGTACCCTATCTGCATATTCACAAAAAAAATCACAAAAAATCCAAAAAACGTAGATTTCACCAAAAACAAAAAATACAAAGAAATGACAAATCAAACATCTAAACAACATTTTAAATCATCAATATGATGACTAATAACACCAATATTTAAATAAATTCACTTACCCACTAATGAATCGAAATGTGACGAAAATAGTGTTTCTCACCCAACTCCCGAAAATATACCTCAGGTGGCAAGGGGGAACCAGGTGGGAAAGGTAAATGGAAAGAGAGAAAAAAGGGGACTTTTCAAATGACAAGGATGTTTCTGGATTAAGGAAAAAATAAGCACTAATTTCCTATGGTCTTCAACATGGGTTATTTTTAAACTAGGGAACTAAGCCGCGCTTCGCGCGGTGTTGTTTAACATTTGTAAATTATATAAATATATGTATATATTGTACTTATTGAGTAATATAATCTAAAATATAACATTTAAATGTGTGTATTATAAACAAAGTTATAATATTGAAATTAAAAACATAATTTTAAAATACATAGAATGATAACAATTTTTTGACAAATAGTAAATGATGGAATTAACAAAAAAATTGCATTGTGTTTTTATAATAAAATAAAGGAAAAAGATAACAGTTTCTGAATTTAATACTGGGCTTGTTACTGATGATATAGTTATTTTTAAAATATTTTTTAGACCTTTTTTTCTTTGATAGAAAAAAAAAACAATTGAGCATACTATTCATGAAAGTTTTCATATTTTATTTTGTGGTATTAGTGGAATGTTTTTCTCCACAAAAGTGAATGTATGATGACAACTGTAAAATGGCTCGTCATAACATTATATGTTTTTGAAAATTGAAAAATGAGGGTTTTATATAAAAATATTAGCGATAATATCTTTTTAGGAAATGTATAATAAACGGATTAATTTTAATAAATTATATGGATGTTAAATTTCTACTTTGAATGAAAAGGAAAGTCATGATTTTTCATATGACTAATTATTTCCATAATAAAATGTGTATTTGTCTTACTATTTTGTGGTAATTAAAATGATAAGTACTATATGAAGTTGGTTGAGCGCTCACGCGATCGTTATAATCATTGAAAAATAAAATTCCATTTATGATTATTTGGTTATTTCAGAAATTCATATCTTTAGTAGTTGTTAATATTGTTACTAAATAAGTGAAATATTACAAATCATGTGTTTGCTATTTTCTTTTTATTTCAAAATAAAAAATGGAATAATTTTTTATTATTTTATATATAATGATATTATATATATTCAACTAAAATTAATAATTTAAAATAAAAAAAAAATCTAATTTTTTTTTATTTGTTAAAAACTTAAAAGGATTTTTTTTTGAATTTTCAATATTTGAGAAATTTTGAAAAATGCAAAGATATGTATTGCTTTCATTTAAAAAAAATAATAAGGGTAACTAAGAAATTATCTTTAATTATTTTAAATATAATTAAATGAAAATTACAATAAAAAACTCTTAAAAGAAATACTTTTACATGAAATACTTGACAAAGATTAAAAAATGTAAAACATGTGTTTTGCATTCAAATAAAAAAAACATTACAACTAAATGTGCATAATTAAGTTCTTCAATTACTTACATAAAAATAAGTAAATAATAATAACTTCATGGATGTGATAATATTTTTTTAGGAAATGTATAATAAAATGATTAATTTTAATAAATGATATGGATGTGAAATTTCTACTTTGAATAAAAAGGAAAGTCATGATTATTCATATGACTAATTATTTCCATAATAAAATGTGTATTTGTCTTACTACTTTGTGGTAATTAAAATGATAAGTACCATATGAAGTTGGTTGAGCGTAGGGGTGTTCATCCGATCCAATCCGCACTAAGTGCGGATTTCATATTTTGGATCCAATCTGATCCGCATAAGAGTTTAAATCCAATCCAATCCAATCGCAATAGTGCGGATTGGATCGGTTATTTTAGATCGGTTATTTTTTTAATAATAAATTATTTAATATTTCATAGAAAAAAATTAAAAAAAAAAGACTATTGTTTCTTAATCTCCAATAATAATCTATTTCCATCTCTATTTATATAAAATTAAACCAATATACATATATATATATATCAATATATATATACTTATCTTTAGATTTACACTAAAATATATATGTATTTTTACTAAAATAAATAAGCTAGTATATACATATTTAAACTTTATGTGCATGTGTCTATGTAAATAAGAATTATTTTTCTTGTATTTTTTATTACAAAATAAATAAAATGCACCAACTCAATATATTACTAAAAAAGATTAAGAAATTAGAAGTTTGTGTATTTTTTTAATTAATACATATTACATAATATAATTTTTTTAAAATATATATAATTAAGTGCGGATTGGATTGGATCGGTTACTTTTTGAGGTCAAACAACATCCAATCCGCACAAGTGCGGATTTTAGATTTTTCAATCCAATCCAATCCGCACAAGTGCGGATATCCACATTTTGCGGATTGGATTGGATCATGCGGATTGGATTGGATCGGATACTTTGTGAACACCCCTAGTTGAGCGCTCACGCGATCGTTATAATCATTGAAAAATAAAATTTCATTTATGATTATTTGGTTATTTTAGAAATTCATATCTTTAGTAGTTGTTAATATTGTTACTAAAAAAGTGAAATATTACAAATTATGTGTTTGCTATTTTCTTTTTATTTCAAAATAAAAAATGGAATAATTTTTTATTATTTTTTATATAATAATATTATATATATATATATTCAACTAAAATTAATAATTTAAAATAAAAAAGTTATAATTTTTTTTTATTTGTTAAAAAGCTTAAAATGATTTTTTTTAATTTTCAATATTTGAAAAATTTTGAAAAATGCAAAGATATGTGTTGCTTTCATCTAAAAAAAATAATAAGGGTGACTAAGAAATTATCTTTAATTATTTTAACTATAGTTAAATGAAAATTACAATAAAAAATTCTTAAAAAAATAATTTTTACATGAAATACTTGACAAAGATTAAAAAGTGTAAAAGATGTGTTTTGCATTCAAATAAAAAAAAAATTATAACTAAATGTGCATAATTAAGTTCTTCAATTACCTACATAAAAATAAGTAAATAATAATAACTTTATGATAAACTAAAGTAAAATAATAGTGATCTATATATAAGCTAGATCTATATCACTACAATAGTTTCTAAACTATGTGGGACTTTTTAAAAATAACTCTCATATTCTAAAGATATAAAAAAAAATATTAAAAAAATGTGAAAAAAGGAGAAAAAAGAGAAAATACAAAGAAAGATTTATAGCATGTCACCTCAATTTTATTTAGGTCATCCTTTATATATATTGTTTTCGATATATTTAAATAAATTACAATAGAAAACTTTTCGAAAATACTTTACATATACAAATATCGAAAAATGCAAAATTGTATTTTGCATTCATTTTTTAATAAAAGAAATACAACTAACTGAGCATAATTAAGTTCTTCAATCACCCACATAAAAATAAATAAATAATACTAACTTTGGGATAAATTAAAGTGAAAAAATAGTTATCTATATATAACCTAGAAGTATATAACCACAATAGTTTCTAAACCATGTGGGACTTTTTGAAAATAACTCTAATACTCTAAAGATATCAATATATATATATATGGAAGAGGTTTCAATAGTTACATGTTTATTGTAACCATCATAGTTATATTTTTTTAAGCCATTGGATTACTATTAAATGGTTGTGGTTAATTTGAAAATTAAATAAAAATAAATAATAAATAACTCGTAACCTGAAAGTAACCTAATAATTTATTTCCTTATAAAACTTTAATTAAGATTAATTATATTTTAAAATTAAATTAATTACAATTATTAATTAATATTTTGAAATTTATTACTATATAAGGATTTTTTAGCAATTTATTTTTTTGCACTTAAATTATTTAAAATTTTATAGATAAACTTTTTATAATTTAAAATTATACACATATAATTTCATAATTTAAATTTTATTATACTTTTAATCTTAATTTTAAATTATTACACTTAATTATTTAATTTTTTTATTTAAATATTTAAAAAGTAAAAAGTGAAATAAGTTGAAGGATTTTTTAGAAAAAAAATGGCTACACTTGTTATCGATTGACTAGCTTGAGGTCTCATACTTAGTTCATCTAATTGTAACAAAATAATTAAATATCATTTAAAAAGAATTAATTATTTAAAAATTTATTATAAGAAGAGAATTTTTATTTGTGTAAAAAGAAATTTAATTTTTGTAAAAAAATAAATTTTATTGTAAATATTATAATTAAATGGCTTAATTATTAAAATAATTAGTGTAAGGATTTAAATATAAATATTAATTGCTAAAAGAGGTCTTGTTAAATATTTAATTAATTATTTTAAGAAAATAGTTAATTATAATTAATTAATTTAAAAAAGGAATGTCTACCTATTAATAAGCTGCTATTACAGGTTAAAAAAAATGTAACCATATGGTTACAATAAAAATGTAACCATTGAATAGTCACACATATATATATAAAGAGAAAAAATGAGAAAATACAATGAAAGATTTATAGCATGTCACCTCAACTTTATTTAGGCTCTCCTTTATATATATACAAGATTAAGTTCATCAATTGCTAACATAGAAAATAAATAATACTAACTTTAGGACAAACTAAACTAAAAAATAGTAATCTATATAATATAAAAGTATATAATCTATACAATGGGTTCTAAACTAATTAAATTTTTTTGAAAATAACTCTCATATTACTAAAAGTATAAAAAATAAATAAAAAATGAGAAAACAAAGAAAATAAAAGAAAACTCATATATAAGATATCACATCATTCTCTTTGTGTTTTTATTTTTAAATATAAATAGAAAATTTTGAGTTTTTATGCTTAATTTTTCTATCTAATTAAAAAAATCTCTCATTTTTATATTATATGGGCTGCAAATTGTTCCATCGCTAAAAAAAAATAAAAATTAAAAGTTTTTTAGCAAGAAAAATAAGAAAAGAAAAAATTGAATTTGAGTTAAATATTTTTGTATGAACATACTTTTGATATAGTGTAAAAAGAGATATTTTTTGATAATTTTTTTAATTAAGTAGTAAAATTAAGCATAGAAATTCAAATTTGTGGTTTCATTATTCGTTATTAGATCAAAATTCGATGGTTTGATATTTTTAAAATTAATATTTATAGTTAAATTTGTTTAGTAATCATTCATGGGTAATACCCATTAAAAAGTGTTCCATATATATATTGATATTGATACATTGATATGAAATTAAAAAAAATAGAAAGAAAAAAATATAGAAACATTTTTTTATTTTCCTTTATTAAGGTAAAAAATGAAAAATACTGATTTTTATCTCTAATTTGACCATTTAAATAATTTAAACTAAATTTACAAAAAAAAAATAATAACAAAAATGCTAAAATAAAAAAATTCAATTAGTATAAATAGTTATGTTCTAATATTTTAAAATTAAAACAATAAAAAATATAACAACAAATAAAAAATATATATATATATATATAGTCAAGAGTGTTCAAATAATCATATATGACATTGACAATCGCTTTTTACAAATAAATTAAAAAGTAAATTTTTAACTTTTGAATAAATAAAAATTGAGAAAAAATATTTTAGTTGTAAAAAATTATTTTTAACTTGAACAAATAATAATATAAGAATATTGAATAGTACAAATAAAAAATTAAAAGTAAATAATTTTTTTCTATTTATTGATATTAATATATTGATATGAAACTTTCGCAAAATTTTAAAAAATAGAAAGAAAAAAATATAAAAATACTTTTCTATTTTCTTTTATTGAGGTTAAAAAAAAAAACACCTATTTTAATCTCCAATGTAATTATTTTAAATAATTTAAACTAAACTTACAAAAAAAAAAATAACAACAAAAATGCTAAAATAAAAAAAAAATCATTTTGTACAATAGTTATGTTCTATATTCTAAAATTGAAACAATAAAAAAAAAAACATAACAAAATATATATATTTATATATATATATATATATATATATATATATAAAATTAAGAGTGTTCAAATAGTCATATATGAATTGACAATCACTTTTTACAAATAAAATAAAAAATAAAATTTTAACTTTTGATCAAATAAAAATTAAGAGATAACATTTTTAACTTGAACAAATAACAATATAAGAATATTGAATACTACAAATAAAATTCTTACAATAAAATTATTTTCATAAATATATATATAACAAATTATAAAAAATAAAATATTAATAAAATACTTATTGGGTAAGATAATAGTTAATCACCCATAAAAAAAAAAAAAAATTCTTAGACAAAAAAAAAAACATAAATAAAGTAATATTTATAACCTACATATATAACACCTAAAAACTATTTAAACGATGTGGGACTTTTAGTTTGTATGTGTGGATTATTTTACAAATAAAATAAGAAGATGTCCCATAATATTAGAAAAATAGGAAGCAAAAAATATAAGATGCCACATAGACTTTTCTTATGCTTTCCTTTCTATATATATATATATATATATATATATATACATATATATAAATCGATTATTGGCTAATTGAATGCATGAAAAATCGAATTTTTCAGGAACACTTCTTAACAGGTATTACCCATGAATGTTTACTAAACAAATTTAACTATAAATATTAATTTTAAAAATATCAAACTATCGAATTTTGATCTAATAACGAATAATGAAATCACAAATTTGAATTTCTATGTTTAATTTAACTACTTAATTAAAAAAATATCAAAAAATATCTCTTTTTACACTATATCAAAAATATGATCATACAAAAATATTTAACTCAAACTCAACTTTTTTTTTTCTTACTTTTCTTGCTAAATTTTTCTTTTTTACCGATTGAACAATCTCAGCCCATATGATATAAAATAAGAGATTTTTTTAATTAAAAAAATTAAGCATAAAAACTCAAAATTTTCTAATTTTACCCATTCATGGGTAATACCCATTAAACATAAATAAAAAGAAATTATACGAAAGAGAGTGTAAATATAATAATTTATATAATTAAATAGTATAAATTATAAAAGGGAAATTTCATTAATTGACCCTAATAAAATACCTCATTTCAAAATATATACCCTCCACTAATTTATACAAATTAATTCCACTATTAATTACTCATTTGTACCCAAAATACCCCTCAAATTTAATTTTCCTATTCTCTCTCTCTCTCTTTCCGTCTTTCCCTCTTTCACTCTCTCTTTCTCTCTCTGTCGTTTGCTATTCCCTCTCTTTCCCTCTCTCGTTCTCTCTCTGTCGTTTACAACTTTCGAACGTTACTCCACGACGACGACCCAACGACCCAACGACCCAACAACGCAGTCCACGACCACGACCCCACTCCGGCCACCCACCCACGACCCTGACCCAACCCTCTCACTATCTACTGTTCTCGTTCTCTCTTTCTCTCTTTCTCTGCCTATTGCTCTCGACATTGGAACCCAACCCACCCACACCCACGGCCGACATTGGAACCCAACCAATTTTCAGAGGTCGTAGCCACCAAAACCAGAACAGAGGTCGTAGCCCCCAAAACCACGAACAGTCAAAGGTAAGTTTTTTTCTTATTAAAAAATAGAATTTTCATAGAATTGGATGGGAATTTGTGTATGTTATTCTGATTAGATTGTTTTAGGATGTGTATACGAACTTGTGCTTATTTTTTTGCATGTTAATCAGTAGTGTTTTATTGTTCAAACAAGTTGTCGATGACATGTCGATAGGTTATCGATATAATGTCGACAAGATTGAAAGTGTTTGAGTCTGTGTTGTTAGTGTATATCGATAGGATATCATTGGTATGTCGATAGGATGTCGACCTTTTTTGGAATAAAAGTGGAGGTCTATAATGTCGATAGCATATCGACCTTATGTCGATATCTTGTCGACCATTGTTATGTAGTTGATATATGTTTGATAATGTCGATGGCATGTCGACATGATGTCGACCTTATGTCGACGATTGTTGTTTTCTGCAAATATATTTGTATGTCGACAGGATGTCGACATTTTGTCGATATGCTGTCTACAAAGTTATTTTGTTACTGTTTTTGTCATAATGTCGACAACATGTCGACAGGATGTCGACAGGTTGTCGATATGTTGTCCACAAAGTTATTTTGTTACTGTTTTTGTGATAATGTCGGCAACATGTCGACAGTATATCGACTGTTTGTCGACCAAATTTCTTGTTTACTTACTGTTTGATAATGTCGACAGAATATCGACATGATGTCGATGTTATGTCGACCATTTTTTAATTTTTTTGGCAGTTATATTGATTTGTTTTTTGTTTTTTCAGATGGCTCCCAGACTCATCATTCCAGCACCCGAGCATTTTACTGGCCGCGTCACATATAGGGGCACTGGAATTTTTGCAAAAATCAAAGCTCGGTTTGAGGAGTTCAACCTTAATAACACGGCGAAGGAAAGCCGTTTCGGCAGCTTCTGGAATGCTGTACCCTTGACCTTCTCCTCGGTGTTATTTCACCAGCTGATGCTCCACAAAATGAAAGTGGATGCTCAGGAGGAGTTGAGGATGAGGTTTTATGTTGGTCGGAAGGAGGTCCGATTCGGGGTGCTGGAGTTTGCACTCATTACGGGTTTGGACTTCTCCTCGGGGCCAACAGAAGAGGAGAAGGCTGCGCAGGTCGCGCGCTCGGGGTCAGACCGATTGATCAACAGATATTTCAACCGGTCTGATAGTGTGAAGACAAAAGCACTCCAACTTCAGTTCACAAACTGCCAGAACCCGGAAGACTTGTACAAGCTCGGCTTGTGCTTGTTTGTGGAGTCAGTGCTTCTGGGCCGCGACGCAAACGCGCTGATTACGCCTCACATACTTAGATATGTGGAAGACCTCGAGTTCTTCTTCCGGATTCCTTGGGGGAAGCACTCATTCGCCAGACTCATGCACTCGCTTCAGAAAGACATGTTGAAACAGAAGGCCAACTACGAGAAGAAGCCGAGTTCGGATGTTCAAAGACGAGTGCAAATACACAAGATATGGCTTCGCACCTGCAGTACAATATTGGGCGTACGAGGCCATTTTGGAGGTTGGGAAGAGGTATGGCACAAACCACGGGATTCGGTTCCCCAGGATGCTTAGCTGGACGAGCAAAGGCGATATTGGGAAGAAAGACGTCAGTGCATTATTTTCTAGACGGGTATGATTTTCACTTATGTTCAGAATAATTATTTAACATAAATGCTTGTAATAAATGCTAAATGGTTTTATTTTGATATTTTTTGAACCATAAACAGAATCTTGAAGTGGTGAAGGGGCTACTTCCACGGACAGAGGAGGAGGCATTTGTGAGGACCATATCTTACGATGGTGTGGAGAACCTGGTTGATGATGTTGTGGATGACACAGAGGCTGAGGCAGTAGTCGGGTACCGTAGACTCGTGTCCCGTACACTCAGGAAACAGACACTCAGGTACCAATTTTTGGAACTTTTTTTTTATGTCTTTATTTTTTATTGTTTTTGTTTTGTGATATTTGTTACATTGTGGAATTATCGTATGCTTACCGTATTTTTTTGATATATATTTTTTCAGGCCACTGGTTCAGAACCTCAGCCCAGTGCACCATCTTCATCAGGCGTTTGGGGTGCCGAGTACACTGATTTAGTGGCTCGGTTGGATAGGATCGAGGCTGACACTCGTGTCCGTATGCCGCTCATGTCGAGCCGAAGAAGGCATACAAGACCAGCCATGTAGAGTGAAGGGTGGTCGAACGTAATTATGGAGCGGCTCGTACACATATTGGCCATGTTGAATCGTCCGCCAACGACAGCCTTCAAAGACCGGAGGCCCCAGCGGATCCATCTACCCCACCACCACCGCTTCACCCCCGGTAGAAGAGGATGAGGTCTTCCCCGACGATTACGATCCTTATGAGGGAGCTCCGGCCGACTCCGATCGAGGCACAACCTCTTATCCATGTACATGACACCGAGTCGCAGGTGAGATTCCGTCGATAGAGGCACAACCCGCAAGTGGTTAAGAGCTCGGAAGAGGAAGAGAAAGCCTCCTGTATGGTTCGGTGACTATACGGAGATGAAGAGGAGACATAGGCCATCTTCGACTTTTGATCCCCTGGAGCCACCGGATGAGAAATTGTTAACCACTTTCCGAAAGTGGTGTGTTGGAATCATTCTGAACCACCGACTTCGGGATTTGAGAAGTGGTGATTACGGTCCAGGATTCTTTTCGATAATGCTCACACCAAAGGAATGGCTTACAGATGACGTAAGTAAAGTATTTTATAATATTACTTCACTTTACAACTTTATGTGCAATTAATATATTTTTTTGTCTAACTGACATTTCCCTTTATATGCAGCATATAGATGCAGCAATGCATATGCCGAGGAGGCGACGCACCGACTATCCACCGACATTTCCTCGAAGGGTATCATTCTCTCCACATTCGTGACCGCCATGATGAGCGAAGGCATGGACGAGCCACAAGGGTCCGAGGAAAAACTTTAAATGGGAGGATTATATCCTGGACTACTGCAGAGGGGCTCATAAGGTATTGTTTTAGTAAGATTTTAAATGTTAATTGTTTGGGAAGATTATTATGGTTTGTTAATTGTTTCGTTGTTCTCTGTAATTACAGTCCCAAGTCTTTGAGAGATGGAGGGGTAACGAGTTTATTTACTTCGTTCTGAACCTTCCCGAGGCAAGGCACTGGGTCAAAGTTGAAGTCGACATAGAGCTGTGGAAAATTAATGTCTACGACTGTGATTCCAGCGTCTGTCATTGGACCGCCTTGGAACCCATCCTGAAGGTTTGGGCGTAACCGCCGCCCTCGCTAATCCTTGCAACCGGGGAATTTCCACATAACAACCAGATCATGGCTTTAGCTAACTGTGACATCACGGTGCTTCCAAAAATGCACGCGACTCGAGCCACTCACGACTTAGTTCCGAAGTCGCAAACTGTGTACATAGCGATAAAAAAGTACTGTAGTATTAAAATATGTTTTACGTTAGACTGACTTTACATTTTATTTTGCATTTAGTGGTGATTGTGGCGTCTATTGCATTGAGTATGTGGAGCATCTCATGATGCAGCGTGGATTGACCGATGTGACGCCAGGCCGGATAGCTATGTTTCGTCAACGGTGGTGTGTCGATTTATTTTACCAAAATGTCGGCTGATTATATGTGTAATTATTGGGACATTGTATATTTTGTGTAATTAACATTACAGTTATGTATATATAGATTTTCTTTTCGTTCAAATTTTGATAATTATTCGTGGTTTCAAATATAAAATATCAATATTATTCAACAAAAATAACTATTCAACCTAAAAATAATTAAAATATTTGAAAAATATTCAACCTCAACAAAAATAACTATGACAAAATATGCATCATTACAATATATCAAATTTCCCAACGAATACGTACAAGACGCCTCAGATGCGGGCTTTGCATGTTGCTCTGTTGTGGCTCGAATCGCCACACGAGCTGCAGCTTCGTGGTACGTAACCTTTTTTATCACTCGGACGGGAAACGGTTCTCCCGTCTTCTTCCAGCGTTGCTTTTTCTTGGACGACCTACAGGCTTCTTTTCCACAGGTACCCCAACTTTCATATTCTTGATGTGTTCTGGGAGAACCCAATCATCCTCGTCACCAGCAAGATTGATGGTATCATCGTAAATCTTCCTCCACGTTTCTTTTGAATAATAAGGTGAGCAAAGCGTGTACACACTTGTGTTCGTTTTCAATGCCGCGGCACATGCATGAAGGCAAGGGAGTTTCAATAACGTGAACACGCCGCAGGTGCATGTTCTTTCAACTAGATTCACATCACCACCTCTTTCACCGTTAGGTCCCCTACCAACGTTATTCAAATTGGCTCCATTTCGTTGGACGCGCCTGTACCTTGCATTTTCATGAATTTTTGCCAAGTTTTTTTCAAAGAGCGTGGCCAAAGGGGTGGCACATTTGTCAGCATTTTCGAGGCGATCAGCGAACCACGATTGGAGTGTGAACCTGATAAATTCAACCAAAGTAGTTATTGGATATTTCCTGAACTCTTCTGTGACACTATTGAAGCTTTCAGCAGCGTTGCTCGTCATGATGTTGTATCTATCGCCCAAACAATAAGGGTGAGCCCACTTCTCAAACCTTATACTCTCCACATATGCAGCAATGGCCAGATTCATCTTTCTAAGCTTCTCGAACTCTCTATCGCATTCAGTCTTCGACCATGCGTAAGCAACATTATATATGTGGTTGTGAAAAGCATCAGTCTTGAATTTGGCGTTCACGTTCATAACAATGTGGTGATAGCATGCACAGTGGACTGCTTCTGTAACGCCCTAATGCTAAGGCACGCTACAGTGCTTTTTCAATTACTGTGCAATCTTTGCTAATCAAAGATATTTCTCGAAAAACGTGTTAAATTAAAACTTTTGCTTTAATTATTAAACTTTGTAATATAATATAATATTTACAAATCCCGGGATCCCGATTTCAAACTTTTAAAAAATTACTGTTTAAACTTTACATTTCAAAATACATAACTTCCAGATCACACAGCGACTTTCAAAATATAAGTCCCAGATGTCCCGAGACCGAACACTCCAGGTCGCGCCGCTTGACATGTACAATCCCATCTGAGCTCGGGTTCACTCCTGTTCAGTCATAGCCTTTTCTTTACCTACACATGAAAGTAGAAACTGTGAGTCAACAGACTCAGTAAGAAATGCATATAACACATCATATAATTTCCGACCTGTAAATAGGCGCCCATACACCTATTTACAGAGCTTAACAGATGAGTATGAACGTTCTAACTAGGATACGACCATGTACCATGTACCTCATGCACTCAGTATACCATCGTACTAGTGTAGGTAGGGTATGGACCGCACCTTGAGTACCGTTAAGTGTTGTACCACGGACACCTCGTACCTTTCCGTACAAGTGCTGGTAACACCATGATGTACTTCCAAACATCATACACCTTACCAATGCACTCTGTACCACAACCGTACAAGTGTTGGTAGTGTATGAATCACAACAAATAAGCATGTATATATATTAACACATACATACATCCGAATATTCATATCACACATTATACACAGTTCTTACCTGTTTTCTGATTTCAAGTGTGCTGGCCGACCTGAACGGAATTCACGTGCTAGATGGATGCCCTAATCACAATAATAGTAATACAGATGAGTGACTCGCTAAATCACTTTCCGGGACTTAAAACTTGAAACTAAAAGTTTCCCTATCGATAAACCTCATGGCAATACCCTAAATATCTCAAAATTGGCCAAAACTAGGGTTCTGGAAAATCCCCCAACAGTGCAGATCGGCTCCCCAACCGCATCCCTGCTCGGGTCACCAACCGGTCGACCGGTTGGTACGGTACCACCCGTAACCGGAATTCCTTCTCATCGCTGGGAACCAAAAATCATCCCCCTTGATTCAATTCAATCCCAAACTTTACCAAACTCTCCAGTATACCTATGCAATGTATAAACATCCATTTCCAATCAACAAATCACAGAACAAACCAATAATTCAAATTATGCCATTAAAGCTCAAAGCTTGAGTTTCAAAACTCAAGCTTGCTTAAAACCAACCTCAAGCAATAAAATCAGCTACAAGGGACTTCAATCAACTTAAACCAACCCTAGAATTCGAACCCTAGGTACTTCAAACCTTAACAGCCCCTAATTCACAAAATCACACACCCAAACCAATAAAACTTAAAGAAAATAAGGAAGAAAACTACAAGGGCTTACCTTAGTCCTAAGAACCTTGAATCTCTAGTTGATATCCAACAAAAATAATGGAGCTGAACCTGGTTCCTTCTGGTCTAGGTTGGCCGAGCAAAGAGAGAGGGGAAAAAGATTGAATTTCCTCAATTTGACTTTTCTTTCTTTTTTTTTTTTTTTTTTTAATTTCCCTCAAATGAATTCAAGTAAATCCTTTGCTGAGATTTAATTGTTAGGTGTCACCCTACAAGGCAGCCACCAACTCCTTTTTTGGTAATTACTAAAATGCCCTCAAAATTATAACTTGGGTATTTCTAAAGCTAGGGGTAAAATGGTCAAACTCCATAACCCCGCTCAATCCCGATAATTTATTTTCTCTAAAATATTCCCCACTATGAAATAGGGTTCTAAACTTACTCATGTGATTATCTAGCCATCCATCGCATTTCCCGTTGTCGCCGAGCAAAAATTACAAAATTAACATATTTCACATATAAGCTAAATAATACCCCTAGAGTTTAATAAAATCTCCGAAATTGAGAAATTACAACTCTAATATTTATTTCTAAATATTGGGGTCTAAAATAATTAAATTCATAAATAATAATATAATAATAAAAATTAATGCTAATTGCCTTTTCTAATCCCATCTATTAAGGCGGTCGTTACAATTATCCCCCCGTTAAAAGGATTTCGTCCTCGAAATCTAACTTGAGTAGCTTTGGACGTGCTGAGTCCTCATATCAGACTTCAATTCCCAGGTGACTTCCTCCACCTTACTGTTCCTCCAGAGCACTTAATCAGAACAATAGTCTTGTTCCGAATCTAAATAGGTTGTTCTTCATAGGATAAGTTTGATTGCAGTTCAAGGGCTTCATAACTCAAGACATGAGTCGGGTCCGACACGTATTTCCTTAACATGGAAATGTGAAATACGTCATGAACAGCTGATAATGCTGGTGGTAAGGCTAGCCGATACGCTACCTACCCGACCTTCTCGAGTATCTGAAATGGCCCAATGAACCTAGGGCTTAACTTACCCTTCTTCCCGAAGCGCCTAATACCCTTCATTGGTGAAACCCGCAGGAAAACATGTTCCCCTGCCTGAAATGTAACATCTCTGCGCTTCGGATCAGCGTAACTTTTCTGCCTGCTTTGAGAGGCAAGTATCTGAGCCTTGATCTTATCAATAACTTCATTGGTCCTTTGCACTAATTCTGGACCCAGGTACTTCCTTTCTCCCGTCTCGTCCCAATGAATAGGAGAAAGACATTTTCTACCATATAACATCTCATAGGGAGCCATCCCTATTGTACTTTGGTAGCTGTTGTTGTAGGAGAATTCAATTAAAGGCAAGTACTTACTCCATGAACCCTCAAAGTCCATGACACAGGCTTGCAGTAAATCTTCTAAAATCTAGATAGTTCTTTCTGACTGATCATCAGTCTGAGGGTGAAAGGCTGTACTAAACTTTAACTTGGTACCCATAGCCTTCTGAAGACTCACCCAAAACTTCGATGTGACCTTTGGATCCCTATCTGACACAATAGGTTTAGGGGTTCTATGGAGACGAACGATCCCCTTTACATACAACTCAGCATACTGATCCACTGAATATGTAGCTTTCACTAGTAGAAAGTGAGCTGATTTTTGTGAATCCGCCCACTATGTTCCTTACTGAATCATACATTCTCATAGTTCTAAATATTCCAATTACAAAATCCATTGCAATGTCCTCCCACTTCCATTCAAGAAGGACTAAAATTTGTAGTAACCTTGCCGGCCTTTGGTATTCACCTTAACTTATTTGGCAAGTCAAACACTTGGACACATAATCCACCTCCTTTCTTTTCATCTCATACCTCCAAGAATAGGATTTTAAATCCTGATACATTTTGGGGGTTCCTAGATGTAATGAATAAGATATGGTATGAGCTTCATTAAGTATCTCTTTCTTAAGCTCATCAACATTAGGAACACAAACTCGAGCTTTAAATAAAAACATTCCACTATTCGAGACTAAAAAGTCTTTAGGCCGACCAGCCATTACATCGTCTCGAACCTTAACTGGCTCGGGATCTTCCAATTGTGCCTTTCTGATTCTCTCCAACAGATCAGATAGGAGTGCTAGATTATATAACTTCCCGACCACGAACTCAATTCCTGCACTAACCATTTCCGAGGCTAGGTGAGGGGCTATCATAACCGTAGTACACACTTGACCGGGACCTTTTCTGCTTAGAGCATCGGCCACAACATTGGCTTTCCCGGGGTGATACAGTATTTCACAATCGTAGTCTTTAACCAAAACCAGCCATCTTCTCCACCTCATGTTTAAATTCTTCTGGATGACAAAGTATTTGAAACCCTTATGATCAATATAAATCTCACACTTTTACCATAAAGATGATGTCATCATATCTCAAAAACAAAACCACCGCAGCATGACCTAACTCATGAGTTGAATAGCGCTGCCCATAATCTTTCAGTTGACGAACAGCTTAAGCTATAACTCTGTTGGCTTGCATCAGAACACATCCCAGACCCTGTCTGGATGCATCACAATAAACAACGAGTTTCTCTTGATCTGATGGCAAAGCTAACACCGGAGCTGTTATCAAACGTTGCTTCAACTCCTGAAAACTTGACTCACACTTATCTGACCACACAAATCTCTGATTTTTTTTTTTTGGTCAATTCGGTTAGGGGCATAGAAAATTTAGAAAATCCTTCGACGAAACGTCGATAATACCCTGCTAACCCGAGAAAACTTCAAACTTCTGTCACAGACTTGGACCTCGGCCAATTCTTCACTGATTCTATCTTATTTGGATCGACCATAATTCCATTCTTCCCAACAATATGACCCAGAAAGGACACCTCGGACAACCAGAATTCACACTTTTGAACTTGGCATACAGCTTGTGATCCCTAAGTCGCTGTAACACCATTCGAAGATGATGCTCGTGCTCCTCTTCTGACTGAGAGTATACAAGAATGTCATCGATAAATACTATAACGCAGTTATCGGGGAAATCCTTGAATACCCTATTCATGAGATCCATAAAGGCCGCAGGAGCATTAGTCAATCCGAATGACATTACCAGAAACTCATAGAGCCCATATCTGGTTCTAAAAGCAGTCTTTGGTATGTCCTTCTCCCGAATTCTAAGTTGATAATAACCAGACCGTAAATCAATCTTCGAAAACACTGCCTTTCCCTGAAGCTGATCGAACAAATCATCGATCCTGGGCAACGGGTACTTGTTCTTAATCGTCAGCTTATTTAGCTCCCGATAATCAATACACATTCTGAGGGAACCATCTTTCTTTTTCACAAAAAGAACCGGAGCTCCCCAGGGCGATTCACTGGGTCGAATAAACCCAATGTCAAGCATCCCCTGAAGTTGTAACTTAAGCTCCTTGAGTTCTGCCGGAGCCATTCTATATGGAGCTTTAGAAACAGGTTCGACTCCAGGTACCAAATCAATTACAAAGTCAATCTCTTGCTGTGGCGGCAATCCCGGCAACTCCTCGGGAAACACATCAAGAAAATTTTTTACCACCCGGACTACCTCAGGCCCAAATGTTTCAGGTCTGCTGGAGTCAAATACCACCGCTAGAAATCCTACACAACCATTGCATAGTAAATCCCTAGCCCTCAACACAGAAATAACCGGGATTCGAGACCCTGAACTGATCCAACATAAACAAATGGATCTTCACCTTCCGGCTGAAAAGTCACCATTTTACGCCTACAATCTATACTGGCCGAATACTTGGATAAAAAATCCATTCCCAGTATAATATCAAATTCCGTTAATTTCAATTCTATAAGGTCAATACTCAATTCCCTATCTTCGATCCCAATCGGCGTAGACCTAAAGCGCCTATTAGAGATAACCAATTCCCCACTAGGCATTAGGGTTCCAAACCCTCTTACAAGAAAATCATAAAGTCTATCCAAAAGATGAAATACTCTCGATACTACATACGAGTATATAGTCCCAAAGTCAAATAATACATTAAAATAGGAGTTGCTGATAAGAAGCTAACCTTTCACCATAGAAGGACTGGATGCAACATCAGCCTCAGTGATAACAAATGTCTGAACAAGTACAGGATTTACTTCCAGCTCCTGCTTATCTTTCTTTGCCTGAGGGCAATTTCTCTTAAAGTGCCCAACCATGCCACACAGGAAGCATGCTTTTCGGTTGCACTTTCCGGGATGATGTTTCTTGCATCGCGGGCACTCAGGGTAAGAATAATCCTTGCGTACACCCTTGCCTTGATTTCCTCGGAACCGCTTGTTCCGTTTTAAACCCACCACTGATGATGTAGGTTTACTCTTCTGCTCAACCATGGAGCCCCTACCACCTCTGCCATAACTAGAAATATGGCAAGCGGTATCCCAATTTCGTGGCATAATCTCTTGAGGTCCTAAAATACATTCTCTAGGGCTCCCACCCGCAGAGCACTCTTCATATTTGAATCTCCCTGAAGGACTGTAGGTTTATTTATCCAAATTTTCTCATGCAATGATCCCACTTGGTTATCAGCCATACTATGCTCTGCTGGTAATACCGAATTGAGAATGCCTGGCATATGAGGTAAAGATAGTACAGGAAACCTTTGTTGTTTCAACCTCTGAATCTCCTCATCGTGTCGTTGAATCATAGCTTCCATTTCTGCGAATCTTTGCTCCAATTCCCACGGAGCCTGCGACGAACGACCATCACACCCATCAGAAGCCATCCAAAGGCTTTCACCTTGGTTGCGGGGAGAACTCAAACTCCATTCTCTCCAACCGTTACTAGCCTTGACCACTCTATCCTGACTCCCCATATTGCACCAGGTGTCCATACTATAGGACAAACCTGACAATTAGTAAGTCAGTCTGGTCAGGCAACGATCCCATTACAACCTTTCTACCGCACTTATAGATTCCAAGGCAACGCACTTTAAAATAATTAATTAAAATCTAATATGCTTCCTAACATGCTCTCACATTCACAATTATTTAAAATACTAAACAAGTACGAGCTTACTGAACCGTGAACCGAGCTTTCTCTGATGAAGATTGTACATGTCATAGCAAGCTTCGGTAGACAAACCTGGCGGCTCTGATACCAAAATTGTAACGCCCTAATGCTAAGGCACGCTACAGTGCTTTTTCAATTACTGTGCAATCTTTGCTAATCAAAGATATTTCTCGAAAAACGTGTTAAATTAAAACTTTTGCTTTAATTATTAAACTTTGTAATATAATATAATATTTACAAATCCCGGGATCCCGATTTCAAACTTTTAAAAAATTACTGTTTAAACTTTACATTTCAAAATACATAACTTCCAGATCACACAGCGACTTTCAAAATATAAGTCCCAGATGTCCCGAGACCGAACACTCCAGGTCGCGCCGCTTGACATGTACAATCCCATCTGAGCTCGGGTTCACTCCTGTTCAGTCATAGCCTTTTCTTTACCTACACATGAAAGTAGAAACTGTGAGTCAACAGACTCAGTAAGAAATGCATATAACACATCATATAATTTCCGACCTGTAAATAGGCGCCCATACACCTATTTACAGAGCTTAACAGATGAGTATGAACGTTCTAACTAGGATACGACCATGTACCATGTACCTCATGCACTCAGTATACCATCGTACTAGTGTAGGTAGGGTATGGACCGCACCTTGAGTACCGTTAAGTGTTGTACCACGGACACCTCGTACCTTTCCGTACAAGTGCTGGTAACACCATGATGTACTTCCAAACATCATACACCTTACCAATGCACTCTGTACCACAACCGTACAAGTGTTGGTAGTGTATGAATCACAACAAATAAGCATGTATATATATTAACACATACATACATCCGAATATTCATATCACACATTATACACAGTTCTTACCTGTTTTTCGAATTCAAGTGTGCTGGCCGACCTGAACGGAATTCACGTGCTAGATGGATGCCCTAATCACAATAATAGTAATACAGATGAGTGACTCGCTAAATCACTTTCCGGGACTTAAAACTTGAAACTAAAAGTTTCCCTATCGATAAACCTCATGGCAATACCCTAAATATCTCAAAATTGGCCAAAACTAGGGTTCTGGAAAATCCCCCAACAGTCAGACCGGTTCCCAACCGGCATCCCGGTTCTGGGTCACCAACCGGTCGACCGGTTGGTACAGACCACCCAGAACTGGAATTCCGGTTCTACTGCTGGGAACCAAAAATCATCCCCCTTGATTCAATTCAATCCCAAACTTTACCAAACTCTCCAGTATACCTATGCAATGTATAAACATCCATTTCCAATCAACAAATCACAGAACAAACCAATAATTCAAATTATGCCATTAAAGCTCAAAGCTTGAGTTTCAAAACTCAAGCTTGCTTAAAACCAACCTCAAGCAATAAAATCAGCTACAAGGGACTTCAATCAACTTAAACCAACCCTAGAATTCGAACCCTAGGTACTTCAAACCTTAACAGCCCCTAATTCACAAAATCACACACCCAAACCAATAAAACTTAAAGAAAATAAGGAAGAAAACTACAAGGGCTTACCTTAGTCCTAAGAACCTTGAATCTCTAGTTGATATCCAACAAAAATAATGGAGCTGAACCTGGTTCCTTCTGGTCTAGGTTGGCCGAGCAAAGAGAGAGGGGAAAAAGATTGAATTTCCTCAATTTGACTTTTCTTTCTTTCTTTTTTTAATTTCCCTCAAATGAATTCAAGTAAATCCTTTGCTGAGATTTAATTGCTAGGTGTCACCCTACAAGGCAGCCACCAACTCCTTTTTTGGTAATTACTAAAATGCCCTCAAAATTATAACTTGGGTATTTCTAAAGCTAGGGGTAAAATGGTCAAACTCCATAACCCCGCTCAATCCCGATAATTTATTTTCTCTAAAATATTCCCCACTATGAAATAGGGTTCTAAACTTACTCATGTGATTATCTAGCCATCCATCGCATTTCCCGTTGTCGCCGAGCAAAAATTACAAAATTAACATATTTCACATATAAGCTAAATAATACCCCTAGAGTTTAATAAAATCTCCGAAATTGAGAAATTACAACTCTAATATTTATTTCTAAATATTGGGTTCTAAAATAATTAAATTCATAAATAATAATATAATAATAAAAATTAATGCTAATTGCCTTTTCTAATCCCATCTATTAAGGTGGTCGTTACAGCTTCGGGAAAAACGAGTTCAACAGCATGATCAATGCTTTAATGCCTATCTGACACAAACACTAAGTTCTCAACCACGCCAATTGCTACCCTCAACTTCTGTAAGAAATACGTCCAGGAGTCGTTATTCTCACTGTCAACGATACCATAAGCAACCGTCAACAATTGGTTGTTCGCATCGTATGCCACAGCAACTAACATTATACCGCCGTACTTCGTCTTCAAGAAGGTCCCATCGATACTCAAAACAGGACGACAAAAAGAAAAGCCCCTTCTACATGCACCGAGTGATATAAAACAGTACTTGAACCGCTCATCCTCTAAGTACAAGTCAGTAATGGTACCTGGATTCTTCTGTTCCAGCATGTACAAGTACCCAGGAAGCTTCATGTATGAAAACTCAGGCGTACCCCTAGCATACGTAAGTCCCATCTCCCTGCACCTCCACGCCTTCACATAACTCATACTGATACCGTAGTTGTCAAACATGTCCCTCTGTATGTCTTTAGCCTTGTACTTAGTTCCGTCTTGGGTGTACTTCCCCTTAATAAGGTGGCCAACTACCCATGGGGCTGCTTGACGGTGATCTGAACGTCTCGCATTCAAGTTACATGTGTGTTCATTGTGAAATACAGTGACCTCAAAGTTGTCAGAATGCATCTTCTTCCTCCCCCTCAATCTCCATTTACAATCTGGAGCCTTGCATGTAACGTACAACACATCAGGGGATGACTTCTTCACCATCCACTCGAAATTGTTATTAAGTGCAAACCTACCCACTACTTGTCTCAGTTCTTCCTTGTTTTCATAAAAATTACCAAGCTCTATCACCCCTGCTTCCTTACTTTGTAAACAAGTAGTTAGCTCATGATTTTCCATTATATCTTCCTTTGTCCACATGGGAGCTTTGAACTTGGTACAAACTTCAAAAGAGGAGAACGTTGAGAACGTTGCATGACGAGCATGTTCTTCAGTTCTGCCTGGTCGACTACTGCTAGTTCCAGGTGTAGTGCGATTTTCACTACGAGGTTGTTGTTCTCGCTGTGTACCTTGGTTACTCGGTACACACTCTAACCTCAACAATGGTCCCCCTACGGGTTCATCGACTGCTAAATCATGTTCATCGTCCATATTCAAATCTACAATAGGATCGTTATTGTAGAAGGGTGTATCGAACTCTTCAAACTGATGAAATCCTGTCGCTTCTTGTTCTTGCCCTACATTGGTCGGAACCTCTAAATTGGTCGGAACCTCTAAATTGGCCGGAACCTCCTCATTCACACCAATCCCAACATCTGTTTCGGGAACGCAAGACCCTACCACACTCCGAGGGAGAGGATTAGTAGGCGGCGTAGGCTCCGAATTCCTAACTTTTCTCACCTTGGTCACGAATAATGGCATAAACTCTGTATTTGACATTGTTGCCCTCATCTCTAAAAACGTTCTCAGTTGGCGTTCTCTCTTAATAACCTCTGGCGCAACCATTTTTCCCTTCATGTACAAGAAACAAATCTCCAACTTTAAATCATACGCTACCGGATCAACTTCCAACTCTTCATATAAAATTTGTCGCAGTTCTTGTAGGGTTGTCTCGGTTGTAACTGTCAACGTCAAGCTGCTATTTGCTTTGTAGATCCAATTATAATTCTCACATAACCAAACACCATCGTACGATACAACAAGGAACACTTTGTCTCCTGCAATTGCAAACCAAAAAAACAAGGTGAGTAAAGGAAAAAACACCCAAAAGAAAAATAAAAATCGACATCCCATCGATATCAATAGACATAATGTCGATAATCACAACAGCAGAAATAAGGGCACTGATTGTCGATATTGTGTCGACATACTATCGACATACAGTCGACAACCACACCAAGCATGCTCGCCATCGACATAATATCGATGCATTCTGACAACTTTGAGGTCACTGTATTTCACAATGAACACACATGTAACTTGAATGCGAGACGTTCAGATCACCGTCAAGCAGCCCCATGGGTAGTTGGCCACCTTATTAAGGGGAAGTACACCCAAGACGGAACTAAGTACAAGGCTAAAGACATACAGAGGGACATGTTTGACAACTACGGTATCAGTATGAGTTATGTAATTATTCTTATATAGAGGTATACTTTGTTAATACGGGACTTAGAAAATGTATAACTAATTACAATTTAGAGGTTATTCTTATTTATAACTGGCCCAAATCGGGACTTGATTATTTTATAACAAATTAGAGGTTATTCTTGAATAGAGTATTCTTAAATAGAGGTTCTACTGTATTTGTGTAGTCTAGTGAGAACGCATATATCAACTCAAGGAAATGAATGGGCATCCGAGCATTTTAAGCGGATGACTCATATGATTACAGTAATTTTCGAAATCATGTATTAAGAAGAAATTAATTAGTTTAACATTCTCTGTTTTATTCATCTACTAGAGAATTAAGTCGCGCTTCGCGCGGTGTTGTCTAACTTTTATAATTTTTTATATTTTGATTTTTTTTTATGCTGATTAAGTGATATAGTTGGATATAAAATATTTATAATTGTATATTACAAACAAAGTAATAATTTTGAAGTTAGAAACATAAATAATTTATTATTTTTAAAATATATTAAAGAATGGTCATTTTATGACAAATATTAAAAATAGTAGAATGAACACATAAATTTTATGTATTTTTATAATAAAATAATTAAAAAAGATAACAATTTTTTAAGTTTAATAAAAATAAGTTTGTAAATGATGGTATAGTTTTTTTTTTATTTATTTAAAAGATTATTTACTTTTTTTTCTTCAGTAAAAAGAAACAAATACAAAAACAATTTAATATTATTATTCTAAATCAATATTATTGAAGTAGAGTGTTCAAAAAATGTTATTGAACTAGAATAATTGTTTTTGCTCGAATAACTATGCTTGTGTAAAAAATACACATATATATAGATTATTGTTATAAATATTAATAATTATGTGGATGTCCAAATCTTTTATTTATTACCATTAATTGTAATCAACATTCCTCTTTTTCTTAGTTTCCATTTTTCTTAGTTTCTTAATATTTCACTCTTGTATTTGTATAAATAGGGGTTCACCCCATTGGAATAAACAACTGAGAAATTCTCATTCACTTTCTCTTTCTCTCTTCATCTTCTTCTTCTTCTTTTCTTCTTACTTATTTTATGTTATTCTATATTATTTTATAATACGTTATCAACATGAGTCTCTGCCCAAGCTTCAAGCATGAGTCTCTGCCCAATTCCCAATGTAAGTATCTTGTTAAAAAGTTCTTGAATTGTTTCAAAGTCAAAATACACTAAATATATATTTATATATATACTCATCTGACTGAAGCAATTTTAAGAATAATTTGGTTTTCTTTTTCTTTTTATCTATATATCTATATATTATATATGTATGTATATGTTTTTATATATTTATTATTGATTTCATGTATATATATATTATGTTCTTATCATTCATAATATTTACAATATATGTGTGCCTATGATATGATAGAGAAAATCTATATAAATTATACATATATCCAGAAGATTATGTATCATCAATAAAATATTGCATATATCCTAAAGATTATGCATCTCGATAAAATATTGCATATATCCTGAAGATTATGCATCCTCGATAAAATATTGCATATATCCTGATGATTATGCGTTCTCAATAAAATCTTGCATATATCCTGAAGATTATGCAAACATAATATTCATTATATAGTTGAAAGATATATAATGAAAGAGATGAATACATATTTATATATATATATTCTTGTATTCTTTGAGGATAATGAAAAGTAATCTAATATCGATATAGATTTTGACAAACATTTCCTGAAGTAAATGTTTTATATTTGTCGAAAAAAAATGTATTTATGTGAATACAACTAAAGAATCATAAAAAATGATTATTATTGATGCAATTTTATAGAGGGTTTTGAATACCAAGAAAAAAAGAGGCTGTTAAGAAAATTGTATTGAAACATCAAAGTTTAAGAATAACAATGAGCATGACTAATGTTATTTAAATACATGAGGCATGTATTTATTGTTCATCATTTACTGCAGAGAATGATACGAATTGAATTCAATTACTTTTAAAGATTGTTCGTATTAGTCATGTTATTATACATTGTTATTACTTGCAATGTTGGAAATTATTGCATGTGACATATATTGTAATGACCGCTCTAGTAATGTGGATTAGAAAAGGCAATTAGCACTAATTTTTATTATTTTATTATTATTTGTGAATTAATTTATTTGTGGACCCCAATATTTAGAAGTAAATGTTAGAGTTATAATTTCTCAATTCCGGAGATTTTATTAAACTCTAGGGGTATTATTTAGCTTATATGTGAAATATGTTAATTTTGTAATTTTTGCTCGGCGACAACGGAAAATGCGATGGATGGCTAGATTAATCACATGGGTAATTTTAGAACCCTATTTTATAGTGGGGAATATTTTAGAGAAAATTAATTATCGGGTTTGAGCGGGGTTATGGAAATTGACCATTTTACCCCTAGTTTCAAAGAAATGCCTTAGTTTAAGTCTAAGGGCATTTTTGTCTTTTAAATTAATAAGTGATAGGTGGCTGCCCTAGGTTTGTGACACCTAATCTAATTATTTTCAGCCAAGGTTTAGTTAAGTTTATTTTCCCAATTTAGAAAATCAAAAGAAAAGAAATTAAAGAGAAAAACCAACCTAGGTATCTCTTTCTCTCTTCCTCTCTTTCGGCTGAGACAAATCAAGGGCAAGGGCAATCTTTTTCTTCCTAATTCTCTGTGATTGAGCTGGAAATTTAAGGAGAAGCAACCAAAGGTAACCCTAGAACATTGGTTTCATGTTTTTCTTTAAGTTTTACCTTAGTTTGAGCTTGTGGTTTGGTGTTTTAATGGCTGTTATGGTTTGGGTTGATTAGGAGGTGAATTCTGGGTTTAGTTGGAATTGATTAAAGGTCATAGTAGCTAGTTTGGTTGGTTGATTTAGGTTTTGTGTTAATTTGAGCATAAAACCTTTAACTTTAAGCTTTAATGGCAAGTTATTATTTACTGAGTTTTTCTGTGAAATACTGGCTGGGTTTTATTGTGTATGCCTTGTTTAGGAGCTCTGGAGAGTTTGGTAAAGATTGGGCTTGATTTGAATCAAGGGGGAGAATTTTTTGGGTTTCTGCAGATGAACCGGAATTCCGGTTCTGGGTGGTCTGTACCAACCGGTCGACCGGTTGGTGACCCAGAACCGGGATGCCGTTGGATCCGTCCGTCTGGTTGGGGATTTTTCCGTAACCCTAGTTTTGGCCAATTTTGGGTAATATAGGGTATTGCCATGAGGTTTAGTGATAGGGGAACATTTAGTTTCGGGTTTTAAGTCCCGGAAAGTGATTTGGCGAGTCACTCATCTGTGTTATCATTCTTGTGATTAGGGCATCCATCTAGCACGTAAATTCCGTTCGGCTGGCCAAGACACTTGAATTCGGAAAACAGTAAGAACCGTGTATAATGTATGATGTGATTATCTGAATGTGTGTATATGTGTTTATATATGCATGCTTAAAATATGTTAAACACTACCAAGACTTGTGTGAGTGTATTGGTACGGTGATTATTGTTAATTTGAGTACGATACAGTGATACCAACACAAGCATAGAAAATGCTAAGGTGTGTGGTACATCACTCAGTGATACTCAGTGATCGGGATAAACCCTACCAACACTCGTACAGCGAGGTACGTTGTGTATGTGGTATAGTGGTTGTACCCTGGTATTGAACGTTCATGCTTATCTGTTAAGCTCTGTAAATAGGTGTATGGGCGCCTATTTACAGGTCGGAAATTATATGGTATGTTATATGCATTTCTTACTGAGTCTGTCGACTCACAGTTTCTGCTTCCATGTGTAGGTAAAGGAAAGGCGAAAGCTGAACAGGAGTGAACCTGAGCTCGGGTGAGATTGTACATGTCAAGCAGCGTGACCTGGAGTGTTCGGTCTCGGGACATCTGGGAGTTGTATTTTGAATGTCGCTGTGCGACCTGTAAATCCGTATATTTTGGAATATATGTTTAAAAGTAAAGTTTGTAAAGTTTTAAAAATCGGGATCCCGGCACTTGTAAATATTTTATTAAATTACAAAGTTTAATGTTTAATACAAAAGTTTTAATTTGACACGTTTTTCGAGAAATTTCTTTGATTAGCAAAGATCGCACAATTATTGAAAAAGCACTGTAGCGTGCCTTAGCATTAGGGCGTTACAATTTTGGTATCAGAGCCGCCAGGTTTGTCTACCGAAGCTTGCTATGACATGTACAATCTTCATCAGAGAAAGCTCGGTTCACGGTTCAGTAAGCCCGTACTTGTTTAGTATGTTAAATAAGTGTGATGTAAAAGCATGTTAGGAAGCATATTAGATTTAAATTAAATATATTTCTATAAAAAGAAAAGAAAGTGCGTTGCCTTATGCTATTAAGAGCGGTGTAAATTTTGATCGCCGTCTAACCTGCCTACCTTATGGATTCGCAGGCTAAGTCCTATTAAATGGACGCCCCGCGAAATACAAGCAGCCAGAGTGACGTACTCGTGTATAAGAGCCATTCATTCCGTGGGTGTAAGGGCCCAATGGAGGCTTGAAGCGGGGACGTTACAAATGGTATCAGAGCTCCTAAACAAGGCATACACAATAAAACCCAGCCAGTATTTCACAGAAAAACTCAGTAAATAATAACTTGCCATTAAAGCTTAAAGTTAAAGGTTTTATGCTCAAATTAACACAAAACCTAAATCAACCAACCAAACTAGCTACTATGACCTTTAATCAATTCCAACTAAACCCAGAATTCACCTCCTAATCAACCCAAACCATAACAGCCATTAAAACACCAAACCACAAGCTCAAACTAAGGTAAAACTTAAAGAAAAACATGAAACCAATGTTCTAGGGTTACCTTTGGTTGCTTCTCCTTAAATTTCCAGCTCAATCACAGAGAATTAGGAAGAAAAAGATTGCCCTTGCCCTTGATTTGTCTCAGCCGAAAGAGAGGAAGAGAGAAAGAGATACCTAGGTTGGTTTTTCTCTTTAATTTCTTTTCTTTTGATTTTCTAAATTGGGAAAATAAACTTAACTAAACCTTGGCTGAAATTAATTAGATTAGGTGTCACAAACCTAGGGTAGCCACCTATCACTTATTAATTTAAAAGACAAAAATGCCCTTAGACTTAAACTAAGGCATTTCTTTGAAACTAGGGGTAAAATGGTCAATTTCCATAACCCCGCTCAAACCCGATAATTAATTTTCTCTAAAATATTCCCCACTATAAAATAGGGTTCTAAAATTACCCATGTGATTAATCTAGCCATCCATCGCATTTTCCGTTGTCGCCGAGCAAAAATTACAAAATTAACATATTTCACATATAAGCTAAATAATACCCCTAGAGTTTAATAAAATCTCCGGAATTGAGAAATTATAACTCTAACATTTACTTCTAAATATTGGGGTCCACAAATAAATTAATTCACAAATAATAATAAAATAATAAAAATTAGTGCTAATTGCCTTTTCTAATCCACATTACTAGAGCGGTCATTACAATTATCCCCCCGTTAATAGGATTTCGTCCCCGAAATCTAACCTGAATAGCTCTGGATGTTGAGTCCTCATATCTGACTCCAACTCCCAGGTGGCTTCTTCCACTTTACTATTCCGCCAGAGCACCTTAACCAGTGCAATAGTTTTGTTCCGAAGAACTTTTCCTTTTCTAATCCACATTACTAGAGCGGTCATTACATATATTAAAGATCAAATTTTGCATACATCTTAGAGACTATGCAAAAACTGTATTCATATAATCTTTGAAATATCGTAAAGAATTTGCTGAATAATTTCTTATATTTTTATGCATGAACAAGTAATAAATTTTTAAGAAATTTATAATAATGTTCTACTTGTTCAACGTCATTCCCCGAAGTGAATGTAATGATTTTAAATAATCGACGACATTATTTACTACTCAAATATTTCCAGAAGAAAGTGGAAACAACCAAAAGATGAGATACCACACACAATCAAAGTGCATAAAATCTATATATCATGTGTGGAATTGAATAAGAGTAGTCGCGTACCTGTCGTACGGACACACTTATAATCAAGATAAAAATATATTTGATTATTGAATAGAATGTAAATTGTACAAATTTATTGTACATTTAGAATATTTAAATATCATTCCCTGAAGAGAATGAATAGACATGAAATTCTATTTCAAAGAATATAGATTTTACATATATTGATAATGCCAGAAGTAAATTAATATATACATATTTTATTATTCTTGAAATCAATAGTTTCAAACTATTGTTGGTACAAGATATGTATATATGCAATTACTATTTAATTCAGTTTGCATATTCCCAGAAGTGAATCTATAATTTACTAATATTTGTTAGTGATCTAATATAATCAAAGTGATAAAGAATCACAAAATGATTATTTGAAAAGCTTCCTGAAGAAGTCTTACATACAATTGCTACTTGGAGTAGTAAAATATATTTGTCTGTACCTAGATGTATAACTTTTATCTAGTTATGAAAGTAGTAAGAAATAACTTATTATATGTACTGGTTGTACATTTAAATATATAATATATCAAGTCATGATAATTAGACTAATAAATAGTCTATTGATAAATTAGACGACTTGTTAAAAAATACCAGGAAAAATGAATGATATATTATGGTTATATCTATTTGACCATTACAATAACATGATGAAGTTGTCATGTATCTTTTAAATTATACACATCATTGAATTGATGATAGTGATTCCTGAAGAAATATAAAGTTTGATAAACATAATAGTGACTCATGAAGAGTGTATATGTTTTGGAGAATAATATAATTATATTATTCGTGTATATAAAAATAAAACTTGTAATGATTATGTTGTAGTGATTTTACATCACCTTATGAAAGTTTCATTGAAATATAAATTGTAGTGAACCTGAAGTTCATGAATTGAATTATTTTGACATGATCAATCATATGCAATAAATTGTCAAAGAATTTGACTAAATTCTGTTGAAGAACTAGAAGATTCTTCTCATTGTTTATTTATAAGGCTCAAAAGAAGAATGTGCATATATTTGCGCATAAAAATATTTAAATTATATTTCTTTAACAATCTTGAGCCATTGTTAGATTTTTATTGCATAGTTTCTTATCGATGTGATAAGATTATATGATCATGCATTTACAAAATGTGTAAATTTATGTATTTCTAATTATACACGTATGACTCATTCTTAGAAATGAATTAAGTTCATAAGGATTGAACTTGAAACTGAAGTTTATTAAACATGAAGTTCAATGTCATATAGTATATATGAGTTTAAATAAATATAGATTCATTGTGATATATTGAAATCCCTACAGGTATATTAATATTATTAGTATCACAATTTTTATAAATTCTCTCGATCAGGGGGAGAGAAGCAGTTGGGATCAATGATAATTTTTGAAAAATGATCCTTGTACAAAGTATATAAGAACTATATAGTTCAAAATGATATATACCAACTGCAAATAAATATTATTCAAATTTGAGTTAGAATGAGTTGAAAACGCCTGAAGCGTAAATGAACAATATAGAAATTATTAATAAATGTTCATTTGATTTATCCTGAAGTTGTTAAATCTAGAGGTACTCATGGAGATACCTTAATGTTATAAAGTATTGATGATTTAAAAATGATAATCGTGATGAAAACGGTACTCTAAAAGAGACTCCCAAGAGAAGTTAGACATAACACATTTGATCATAATTGAATCCCTGAAGTGGTTCTATATAGGTACCTATAAATGATAAACACATTTGAAAATATGTAATTTAAAGAGATCTCTATAAGTTATGTCAATATGGGAGGAAATTATCATTTATTGAAATTTTTGTCGACAATAAATATTGAATGTGTGCATATGTAATAAACTAACATGAGATAGCAAGGATCATGGTATTAGATTTGTCGAGAATCATCGACATACATTTTGTTTTTGGCCAAAATATTATGACGCAGTCTAGGCAAATTTACTCACATAAAGTGAAGTAAGACCTGTAGGGTGTGCAAATAAATATTTTTAATGAGAAATTTGCATATATGTATTTGTACATTATGAATTGTTGTACAAAGTTTGCATAGACATGAGATTGATTGAAATAAGGCTTAAATATTGAGAAAATATAATCATGATTTGATTATAGCCTGGAATATATTTTATGAGGATTTATAAGCGTCACATAAATGTTGCAACAAAAGTTATTTATTTGGAGCTCCTAATATAGTGAGAATTTGAAATAAGCCTTATCTAAAAATTCTAGAAGAATTTAATACATGTCTTAAGTGATATAAATTCAAAGTCGCGCGCACTATATGACAAAGATCTTTGTATGAAATAAAGACATGTAAGTAAATTATTATTTGAAAAATATGTATGGTTGTCTATGCAGTATAAATACGTAAATTATACGTTGTGATAGACTCTTGAAGAGTTTTTGATTAATTGAAGAACAAACTTTTATTTCTTTTGTATATCGAGAAATATTAAATGTATAAAGTTTGTTCATTAGTAGAGAAGTCCTGAAATACTTCATATGTATCAAGAATTATAGATATATGATCATTTGATATGGAAATTAAGATCATACAACAAGATGGAACAAAAATATGGTCTTGGAGTACCATCATTGTCACAAATGAAAATTTATAGTATCATTAATGTGATGTTCATATCTACTTGAAATGTTTAATTTTAGTATGAACAAAGTTGTGTACACACATGAATGATACAATTAGTTGGATAAAGATTAATATTCCACAAACCCCTCATCTATAATTTAGAAGTCCATACATACTCTGGAAGAGTTATAGAAAATATATGATCAAAGATTGTATATGGTGATATTTTAAAAGTGATAACAATAATCTTATGAGATCTGTTATCACCAAAAGAATTATGGATCATATGTGCATGAGGGGGAGACATATTCATATTGCACTCTTTTTCCCTTAGCTCAGGTTTTGTCCCACTGGGCTTTCCTAGCTGGCAATTTTTTTAACGAGGCAACTTGCAAATAGTTATGAATATGAAATATATATTGTACTCTTTTTTTCCTTAGCATAGATTTTATCCCACTGGATTTTTCTGACAAGGTTTTTAAAGAGACAACTATAAATCATGTTAATATACTTGCATTTTATGAAGCAAGTAGAGAATGTGTGTGAGTGAGATCATTGACATAACATATTCGGGAAACATATGGATTGCACTCAATAAAGAAGTATCAACACAAGTAGTTCTCTATGAAGATAGTACTGCTTGCATCGTTCAACTAAAAGGAGAGTGCATTGAAGGAGATAGAATTAGAACACATTTCACCAAATTCTTCTTTATACGTTTCAAGAAAATGCATATTGGTGTTCAACAAATTCAATCAAGTGTCAATCTTGCAAACTTATTCACAAAGTTATTACCAATATCAACATTTGAGAAGACGGAAGACAAGATCAAAATTCATCGATTAGAAGATCTCCACGAATGCCTAAATGAGGGGGAGTTAGTTTACACTATACTCTTTTTCTTTTGATCAAATTTTCAGCAAGATTTTTAATAAGGCAGTTATTATGGCATCCAAGGGGGAGTGTTATAAATATTAATAATAATGTGGATGTCCAAATCTTTTATTTATTACCATTAATTGTAGTCAACATTCATCTTTTTCTTAGTTTCCCTTTTTCTTAGTTTCTTAATATTTCACTCTTGTATTTGTATAAATAGGGGTTCACCCCATTAGAATAAACAACTGAGAAATTCTCATTCACTTTCTCTTTCTCTCTTCATCTTCTTCTTCTTCTTTTCTTCTTACTTATTTTATATTATTCTATATTATTTTATAATAATTAGAAACTTGTACTTATATCAATAAAAGAAGTTTGTATTTAATTGTTAATAATACATAAATTTTGTTACGGGAAATTTATATATTATACCTAATCTATAAATTAAAGTATTTTTTTATGAATGATCATAATCTAAAATAGCATAAATAAGTATAAGAAATACTGATATATATATACACATGTTTTTCAAAGCAATTTGAAAAATAAAGTGAAAGAGGTCATATAAAATTAATACCTCATTTGAAAATATATTTATATATATATATACATGTCTAATATCGTAGCACAAAATGGTGACAGTGATGATTTTAAAAGAAATCTTAACACAATAATACACAATATTATATAAGAATTTACTTTGTATTGTAATATATAACATAACATGACAATATAGTTGCACTTCAATGTTGTTGCCCTGAATCTTAATCAATGTTGGTGAATAAGCATATATTGCCATCTCATTTTGTTATAATCTATGAGTTTTTTTCTCTTGTGAAGTTTCATCCCGCTTCTTTATAAAATAATAATTATGTTCTTTTCGTTCTTTCTTGATTGTTTTGTGAGTCAAAGCCTTATCATGTGTGTATTTATATTATAGAATGGTCTAGATAACTTGCTTTAAGAACGTTAGTAGTGTATTCACTTAGAATCAAAATTTAAAACAAAAAATTCCATATATATATAAATGAAGACAATCAACATACCTACAACATATAAAATAATTTAAATTTAATAATTTTAAAGTTCCAAGAAGCACTAATAATTTTGTAAATTTAAAAAAAAAAAATACTCAAAAAAAAAATAAAAAAATAAAGATGAGATAGTGAGCATGATAGATGCTTTACTTTCAATGTCCAAAACAAAAATACCATGAATGAGAATTTTGCTATATGATCTTCTCTTAGACCAACCATTAAGTAAATTGAAAGCTCCATTCTCATTACTAACTCACAAGTGAAGTCATTTATTTGTGAAATCTTATATACTTATTTAGATTTAAATTGAGGATATTATATATTGTATAGTAATACAAATTAATATTATTAGTGATGGGAATACAAAAAGAATATTATAATTATAATAATAAAATGGTATTGAAATGGGAGTTATAAATTAAAAAGACATTGTGTATGTGTATATTTTTCTTGGACAAAATATGAAAGTCTCAAAAAATAAGAAAAATGGAATGAAAAAAATTATAAAATACCTCATAAACTAATACAAATTAATGTTATTAGTGATGGGAATACAAAAAGAATGTTATAATTATAATCATAATAATAAAATGGTATTGAAATGGGAATTATGAAAATGAAAAGACACTCATAATTAATATGTAACTTGTGTATGTTTATTTTTTTTCTTGGACAATGTATGAAAGCCTCAAAAAATAAAAAAAAAAAATAAATAAAAAGTTATAAAATGACACATAAATTTGTTTGTGCTTTTCTATATTTATATATATAGATATAGATATATATTTATAGATTATAATTAATATATAATAAATGATAAAAGAAATAGAATAGTGCTATTGCTTTATAAATAAAAATCTAACTGATAAAGAATTAGAAGCTTTCATTTTAGTTGGGTATACCATTATTACTATATTTAATATTAGTTAATTGTTAATAACTTGTTACAGTTTTATAATATGATGATGAATATAAAAGGTTCGTACATTAAATATTGGGTTTTCATTAAATATTTATTATATGTAAATATATATTATAAATGACTTATGATAATTATGATAGTGAGCCATTATTACAATTTTTTTCTACAAAAATTGAATAAAAATATAATTAAATTAGAAAAATTGAGTGAAAAAAATTAAGCAAAACAAATCATATAATCTACCACATCACCTTGTTTAATTTTTGGATTATATATACAACGAAATATTGATATAAGTAAATGGATAAATATCTTCTTCATATGTAATTTATAGCTTGTAAATTAATGTATGTATATGTACAATTTTTAAATTAATCTATATCTAACTACTATATATAACATATATGTGCCAAAAAAAAATGAAACTAAAGGATTTACTTGTAAACTAATGTAAATCATATTATATGTATTTATTAAGAAAAATAAATAAATTAAATTCATAAAAGTGTATAGTAACATAAAAATAAATATTATTAATTATAAAAGTTATATAAAAATATAAATTTACATACTATCATAAATAAATAACCAAAATTAAATTATTATTAATTATTAGTTATAACTATGTATAATTGATGTGTATATACATGAATATATATTATTATAATAGGTATTTAACTATTAAAATATAACAATTGTTATCATTACAAATAACTATAAATAAAAAAATTAATATATATTATTTTATGTGTTATATATACCCACCTACACCAATATTTATATATATTTCTCTTTACTTACAAATTCATAAATAGATATATATATATATATATATATATATATATATATATATTGTAACGCCCTAATGCTAAGGCACGCTACAGTGCTTTTTCAATTATTGTGCAATCTTTGCTAATCAAAGAAGTTTCTTGAAAAACGTGTCAAATTAAAACTTTTGTATTAATTATTAAACTTTATAATATAATAAACTATTTACATATATCGGGATCCCGTTTTCAAACTTTGTAAAGTTAACTTTTCAAAATATACATTTATTACAGGTCGCACAACGACTACCAAAATACAAATCCCCATATGTCCCGAGACCGAACACTCCAGGTCGCGCTGCTTTGACATGTACAATCTCACCCGAGCTCAGGTTCACTCCTGTTCAGCCTTCGCCTTTCCTTTACCTACACATGAAAGTAGAAACTGTGAGTCGACAGACTCAGTAAGAAATGCATATAACATATCACATAAATTCCGACCTGTAAATAGGCGCCCATACACCTATCTACAGAGCTTAACAGATGAGCAAGAACGTTCTAACTGCTTGTGCTACTGACTATGATATCACTCCTACCAGCACTTAAATCGTGTTGTAGGACCGGCACTATGTTCGTGCCGCTATGATAGCATCAATAGCATCCAAAAGTATGATTGGCCGTCATATCACTCTTAACCAGTACGATGCCTGTACTGCTGAACCGACACAATGGTTGTGTCGCTATGATAGTACCAAAACATACTTTTCAGGGTGGATAACACTCTTAACCAGTACGATGCCTGTACTGCTGAACCGACACAATGGTTGTGTCGCTATGATATCACCCAAACATATACAAGGATACACACAGCATGCATATATATATCATACATATACATACACCCAGATATTTATATCACACGTTATATTCAGTTCTTACCTATTTTCCGAATTCAAGTGTGCTGGCCGACCTGAACGGAATTCACGTGCTAGATGGATGCCCTAATCACAATAATAGTAATACAGATGAGTGACTCGCTAAATCACTTTTCGAGACTTAAACTTGAAACTAAAAGTTTCCCCATCGATAAACCTCATGGCAATACCCTAAATATCTCAAAATTGGCCAAAACTAGGGTTCTGGAATTTCCCCCAACAGGCAGACCGGTTCCCAACCGGAAATCCGGTTCTGGGTCACCATCCGGTCGACCGGTTGGTACTGGTCCCCCAGAACCGGAATTCCGGTTCTGTGCTGGGAACCCAAAAATCACTCCCCTTAACTCAAATCAAGCCCAATCCTTACCAAACTCTCCAGTACACCTATATAATGCATACACAATAATTTCCAACCAACAATTCACAGAGCAAATCAACAATACTCAACTTGCCATTAAAGACCAAAGCTTTGAATTCAAAGCTCAAGGTTGCATAAAACCTATACCAACCATCAAAACCAGCCACAAGAAGCTAATACCAACTCAATTGAACCCTATAAATCGAACCCTAAGCACACCTAAACCTAACAGCCACCAATTCTCAAATTCACTATTTCAAGCTAACTCAAAACTTGAAAATACACATACTCAAGGGTTTTAGGGTTTACCTTACTTTGATTCTCCTTGAAATCTTTATAGAAACCACAAATTCAGCAAGAAATCCCCTGGTTCCTAGCTGGTTCGAAGAGAGAGAGGTGAAGAAAAGAGAGCTTCCTTTGAATTTTTTGATATTTCCTTTATTTTTTCCTTTTTCTTCAAATGAGAGAAATACATTTCCTATGCATTGATTCAGCCCACAAAGAGGGCAGCTGTCACACCCTCACACAGCCACATAAACCTCAAAAGAAAAAGACTAAAATGCCCCTAATGTAAAATTCTAGGTTATTTTATAACTTAGGGGTAAAATTGTCAAATTTCATAACCCCGCTCAAACCCGATAATTTATTTTCTCTAAATTATTTCCCACTATGAAATAGGGTTCTAAACTTACCCATGTGATCAATCTAGCCATCCATCGCATTTTCCGTTGTCGCCGAGCAAAAATTACAAAAATAGCATATTACACATATAAGCTAAATAATACCCCTAGAGTTTAATAAAATCTCCGGAATTGAGAAATTATAACTCTAATATTTATTTCTTAAATATTGGGGTCCACAATTAAATTAATTCACAAATAATAATAAAATAATAAAAATTAGTGCTAATTGCCTTTACTAATCCAAATATTAGAGCGGTCATTACAATTATCCCCCGTTAATAGGATTTCGTCCCCGAAATCTAACTTGAACAGCTCTGGATGTTGAGTCCTCATACCTGACTCCAATTCCCAGGTGGCTTCTTCCACTTTACTGTTCCTCCAGAGCACCTTAACCAGTGCAATAGTCTTGTTTCGAAGAACTTTTTCTTTTCTTTCCAAAATCTGAACAGGTTGCTCTTCATAGGATAAGTCTGGTTGTAGTTCAAGGGTTTCATAACTCAAGACATGAGTCGGGTTTGACACGTATTTCCTTAACATAGAAATGTGAAATACGTCATGAACAGCCGATAATGCTGGTGGCAAGGCTAGCCGATATGCTACCTGCCCGACCTTCTCGAGTATCTGAAATGGCCCAATGAACTTAGGACTTAACTTACCCTTCTTCCCGAAGCGCCTAATACCTTTCATTGGTGAAACCCGCAGGAAAACATGTTCCCCTGCCTGAAATGCAACATCCCTACGCTTCAGATCAGCATAACTTTTCTGCCTGCTTTGAGCAGCAAGCATCCGAGCCTTGATCTTATCAATAACTTCATTGGTCCTCTGTACTAACTCTGAACCCAAGTACTTCCTTTCTCCTGTCTCGTTCCAATGAATAGGAGAACAACATTTTCTACCATATAACATCTCATAGGGAGCCATCCCTATTGTACTCTGGTAGCTATTGTTGTAGGAGAATTCAATTAAAGGCAGGTACTTACTCCATGAACCCTCAAAGTCCATGACACAGGCTCGCAGTAGGTCTTCTAAAATCTGGATAGTTCTTTCTAACTGACCATCAGTCTGAGGGTGAAAGGCTGTACTAAACTTTAACTTGGTACCCATAGCCTTCTGAAGACTCACCCAAATTTCGATGTGAACTTTGGATCCCTATCTGACACAATAGATTTAGGGGCTCCGTGGAGACGAACTATCTCCTTCACATACAATTCAGCATACTGATCCACTGAATAGGTAACTTTCACTGGTAAGAAGTGAGCTGACTTTGTGAATCTGTCCACGATGACCCATACTGAATCATACATCCCCGTAGTTCTAGGCAAACCAGTTACAAAGTCCATTACGATGTCCTCCCACTTCCATTCTGGAAAGACTAAAGGTTGCAATAACCCTGCCGGCCTCTGATGTTCAGCCTTAATTTGCTGACAGGTTAAGCATTTGGACACGTAGTCCACCACATCTCTTTTCATCCCATACCACCAGAAGTAGGGTTTCAAATCCTGATACATCTTGGTGGGTCCCGGATGCAACGAATAAGGCGTGGTGTGAGCTTCATCAAGTATCTCTTTCTTAAGCTCATCAACACTAGGAACACAAACTCGAGCTTTATATAACAACATTCCACTGCTTGAGACTGAAAAGCCTCTAGGCCGACCAGCCACTACTTCGTCTCGAACTTTAACTAACTCAGGATCTTCCAGTTGTGCCTTTCTGATTCTCTCCAACAGATCAGATTGGAGTGTTAAATTATGTAATTTCCCGACCACAAACTCAATCCCCGCACTAACCATTTCCGAAGCTAGTTGAGAGGCTATCATAACTGTGGTACAAATTTGCCCGGGACCTTTTCTGCTTAAAGCATCGGCCACAATATTGGCTTTCCCAGGGTGGTACAGTATTTCACAATCATAGTCTTTAACCAACTCCAACCACCTTCTCTGTCTCATATTCAGATCTTTCTGGGTGAAAAAGTATTTAAGACTTTTATGATCTGTATAATTCTCACACTTTTCACCGTAAAGATAATGTCGCCATATCTTCAAAGCAAAAACCACATCAGCGAGCTCCAAATCATGAGTTGGGTAACGCTGCTCATAATCCTTCAATTGACGAAAGGCATAGGCTATGACTCTGTCAGCTTGCATCAGAACACATCCCAGACCCTGTCTGGATGCATCACAATAAACCACAAATTTTTCTTGATCTGATGGCAAAGCTAACACCGGAGGTGTTATCAAACGTTGCTTCAACTCCTGAAACCTTGTTTCACACTTATCTAACCACACAAATCTCTGATTTTTCTTGGTCAATTCGGTTAGGGGCATAGAAAGTTTAGAAAATCCTTCGACGAAACGCCGATAATACCCTGCTAATCCGAGAAAACTTCGAATTTCCGTCACAGACTTGGGCCTCAGCCAATTTTTCACTGATTCTATCTTATTTGGATCAACCATAATTCCATTCTTTCCAACAATATGTCCCAGAAAGGACACTTCAGACAACTAGAATTCGCACTTTTTTGAACTTGGCATACAGCTTGTGATCCCTAAGTCGCTGTAACACCATTCGAAGATGATGCTCGTGCTCCTCTTCTGACTGAGAGTATACAAGAATGTCATCGATAAATACTATAACGCAGTTATCGAGGAAATCCTTGAATACTCTATTCATGAGATCCATAAAGGCTGCAGGAGCATTAGTCAATCCGAACGACATTACCAGAAACTCATAGTGCCCATATCTGGTTCTAAAAGCAGTCTTAGGTATGTCCTCCTCTCGAATTCTAAGTTGATGATAACCAGACCGCAAATCAATCTTCGAAAACACTGTCTTTCCCTGAAGCTGATCGAACAGATCGTCGATCCTGGGCAACGGGTACTTGTTCTTAATCGTCAACTGGTTTAGTTCCCGATAATCAATACACATTCTGTGGGAACCATCTTTCTTTTTCACAAAAAGAACCGGAGCTCCCCAGGGCGATACACTGGGTCGAATAAACCCAATGTCAAGCATCCCCTGAAGTTGTAACTTAAGCTCCTTGAGTTCCGCTGGAGCTATCCTATATGGAGCTTTAGAAACAGGTTCGACTCCAGGTGCCAAATCAATTACAAAGTCAATCTTTCGCTGTGGCGGCAATCCCGGCAACTCCTCGGGAAACACATCAAGAAAATCTTTCACCACCCGGACTACCTCAGGCCCAAATGTTTCAGATCTGCTGGAGTCAAATACCACTGCTAGAAATCCTACACAACCATTGCATAGTAAATCCCTAGCCCTCAGCACAGAAATAGCGGGGATCCGAGACCCCTGAACTGATCCAACATAAACAAATGGATCTTCACCTTCACCATTTTACGCCTACAATCTATACTGGTCGAATACTTGGATAGAAAATCCATTCCCAGTATAATATCAAACTCAGTTAGTTTCAATTCTATGAGATCAGTACTCAATTCCCTATCTTCGATCTTAATTGGCATAGACCTAATGCGCCTATTAGAGATAACCAATTCCCCACTAAGCATTAGGGTTCCAAACCCTCTTTCTAAAATATCCCAAGGCCTACTCAAAAATGAATTATTCTCATAGCTACATATGAACGTGTAGCTCCCAAATCAAACAACACAATATAAAAGAAGTCGTTTACAGGGAACTGACCTGCCACTACAGAAGGGCTTGCTGCATCATCAGCTTGAGCATTAGCATTCATCGGGGTAGGAACAAATACCGCTTTCTGCTCTTGTTCTTCTTTCTCCACCTGTGGGCAATCTTTCTTAAAATGCCCAACCTTGGCACATTGAAAACATACCTTTCGGTTGCATTCTCCTGGATGGTGTTTCATGCAACGTGGGCATTCAGGGTAAGAATAACCCTGGCGTCCTCCCTTACCTTGAAACCTTCGGAACCGCTTGTTCTGTCTTAAACCCATCACTGATGACGTAGGTTTCCTCTTTTGCTCAATCATGGAACTCCTGCCACTTTCACCATAATCTGGATTCAGGCAGGTAATATTCTGACCCTCTACCATAATCTCCTGAGGTCTCACAATAATTTCCTCAGGGCTCTCAGCCCAAGAAGCATTCCTCATATTTGAACCTCCCTGAAAGTCTGAAGGTTCTTGGATCCAAATCTTTCCATGCAATGGTTCCACTTGAGTACCAGCCATTCCATGCTTCGCTGGTAATACCGAATCAAAAACTATTGGCATATGTGGTAAAGATACTCCAGGAGACCTTTGCTGTTTCAACCTCTGAATTTCTTCTTCATGTCGTTGAATCACAGCTTCCATTTTTGCAAGCTTTTGCTCCAAATCCAACGGAGCCTGTGACGGATAACCATCACTCTCGTCGGACAATTTGGACTCCATTCTCTCCAACCGTTACTAGCCCTGGCCACTTTACTCTGACTCTCCATATTGCACCAGGTGTCCATTTTATAAGACTAACCTGTCAGTTAGTAAGTCAGACTGGTCAGGCGACGACCTATTTACATACTTACTACCGCACTTACGGATTTTAAGGTAATGCACTTAACATAAATAATTATAATCTAATATGCTTCCTAACATGCTTTCACATTCGTAATAATATTTTTTTTAAAAGAAAATACTAAACAAGTACGGGCTTACTGAACCGTGAAGCGAGCTTTCTCTGATGAAGATTGTACATATCTTAGCAAGCTTCGGTAGACAAACCTGGCGGCTCTGATACCAAAATTGTAACACCCTAATGCTAAGGCACGCTACAGTGCTTTTTCAATTATTGTGCAATCTTTGCTAATCAAAGAAGTTTCTTGAAAAACGTGTCAAATTAAAACTTTTGTATTAATTATTAAACTTTATAATATAATAAACTATTTACATATATCGGGATCCCGTTTTCAAACTTTGTAAAGTTAACTTTTCAAAATATACATTTATTACAGGTCGCACAACGACTACCAAAATACAAATCCCCAGATGTCCCGAGACCGAACACTCCAGGTCGCGCTGCTTTGACATGTACAATCTCACCCGAGCTCAGGTTCACTCCTGTTCAGCCTTCGCCTTTCCTTTACCTACACATGAAAGTAGAAACTGTGAGTCGACAGACTCAGTAAGAAATGCATATAACATATCACATAAATTCCGACCTATAAATAGGCGCCCATACACCTATCTACAGAGCTTAACAGATGAGCAAGAACGTTCTAACTGCTTGTGCTACTGACCATGATATCACTCCTACCAGCACTTAAATCGTGCTGTAGGACCGGCACTATGTTCGTGCCGCTATGATAGCATCAATAGCATCCAAAAGTATGATTGGCCGTGATATCACTCTTAACCAGTACGATGCCTGTACTGCTGAACCGACACAATGGTTGTGTCGCTATGATAGTACCAAAACATACTTTTCAGGGTGGATAACACTCTTAACCAGTACGATGCCTGTACTGCTGAACCGACACAATGGTTGTGTCGCTATGATATCACCCAAACATATACAAGGATACACACAGCATGCATATATATATCATACATATACATACACCCAGATATTTATATCACACGTTATATTCAGTTCTTACCTATTTTCCAAATTCAAGTGTGCTGGCCGACCTGAACGGAATTCACGTGCTAGATGGATGCCCTAATCACAATAATAGTAATACAGATGAGTGACTCGCTAAATCACTTTCCGAGACTTAAACTTGAAACTAAAAGTTTCCCCATCGATAAACCTCATGGCAATACCCTAAATATCTCAAAATTGGCCAAAACTAGGGTTCTGGAATTTCCCCCAACAGGCAGACCGGTTCCCAACCGGAAATCCAGTTCTAGGTCACCATCCGGTCGACCGGTTGGTACTGGTCCCCGTAACCGGAATTCGGTTACGTGGCCGGGAACCCAAAAAACACTCCCCTTAACTCAAATCAAGCCCAATCCTTACCAAACTCTCCAGTACACCTATATAATGCATACACAATAATTTCCAACCAACAATTCACAGAGCAAATCAACAATACTCAACTTGCCATTAAAGACCAAAGCTTTGAATTCAAAGCTCAAGGTTGCATAAAACCTATACCAACCATCAAAACCAGCCACAAGAAGCTAATACCAACTCAATTGAACCCTATAAATCGAACCCTAAGCACACCTAAACCTAACAGCCACCAATTCTCAAATTCACTATTTCAAGCTAACTCAAAACTTGAAAATACACATACTCAAGGGTTTTAGGGTTTACCTTACTTTGATTCTCCTTGAAATCTTTATAGAAACCACAAATTCAGCAAGAAATCCCCTGGTTCCTAGCTGGTTCGAAGAGAGAGAGGTGAAGAAAAGAGAGCTTCCTTTGAATTTTTTGATATTTCCTTTATTTTTTCCTTTTTCTTCAAATGAGAGAAATACATTTCCTATGCATTGATTCAGCCCACAAAGAGGGCAGCTGTCACACCCTCACACAGCCACATAAACCTCAAAAGAAAAAGACTAAAATGCCCCTAATGTAAAATTCTAGGTTATTTTATAACTTAGGGGTAAAATTGTCAAATTTCATAACCCCGCTCAAACCCGATAATTTATTTTCTCTAAATTATTTCCCACTATGAAATAGGGTTCTAAACTTACCCATGTGATCAATCTAGCCATCCATCGCATTTTCCGTTGTCGCCGAGCAAAAATTATAAAAATAGCATATTACACATATAAGCTAAATAATACCCCTAGAGTTTAATAAAATCTCCGGAATTGAGAAATTATAACTCTAATATTTATTTCTTAAATATTGGGGTCCACAATTAAATTAATTCACAAATAATAATAAAATAATAAAAATTAGTGCTAATTGCCTTTACTAATCCAAATTATTAGAGCGGTCATTACATATATATATATGAATTATTTTATTAATCTTTTTTATTAAATTAAATAAATATAGTATGTGAAATATGAGATAATAAATATTATTATTACTGTCACTATGTATAAAAAATTCAATATAAAATGTCAATTAGATTTCTATTTTTTATCAATTTATTTTTTTTATTAGTATAAATTAAATACAAAAAACAAAAAAAAAGATGATAAATTAGATAAAGTAGAAGAGAACACCACATGACCTTTTAAATTTGATGTTCTCCTTATGTTTGATGCAAATATCTAGTGAAGAAGAATTTGTCTACAAATAGCCATTTTCATGGTAATCTGCCATGAGAGAAAAATTTATCTATGAGTATCCCTTGTCATAGTAATCTGGAGAAGAAGAAGAAGAAAAACAACATCAAGAATTAGAAAAAAAAAATAATAACAAAACTTTAAAAATAAATAGTCATGGCTAAAAAATTTGAAAAGAAAAAATATGAATTAGAAAAAGTAAATAATAACAAAAACTTCTAAATTAAGAGTGAAGGGTGGATACAAAACTTTAAGTTGTATTTGAGACTATATATATACACATAGAGGAGTAAGAGCTATATAAAGAATATCAATATTTTTTATTTTTTTAGTAGAAGAATACAAATAGTTTTAACAATTAATAATAGAATATTAATATAACATAAATAATAAATATTAAATAGTATGTCTTTTGAATTCTTTTTATTGAATTGAATTAAAGATAAAATTAAATTAGTAAAAATAGTTTACAAAATTTAAAAATGAGAAAAACTATAAATTAGAGAAAGTAGGAAAATAGAAGGAGATGAAGCCACCTCAACTCTTAAAAACCTTCCTTTATATTTATATATATATATATATATATATATATTTTGATAATGATATTGATATTGATATTGATTGATATTGATGATTTGTAGTTTGGGTCAACATAATTTTAGCATGACACAATTAAATAGCATTTTATAAAATGTAAACACGATCATGAAACAGTTATAAATAGGTAAATTTGTGACACAACATAATTATTTAAACATGTCATAATGTTATTTTAGTATACATGATCCATTAACATTTTTTATTTTTTTTTTCAAATCACATTTTTGATTTCTTTAATATCTATTTGGCCACATAAATAAAAAAAATAATTAAACAGGTTAAATTTGTCATTTTATCATTTATTAAGAGTAATATATAATTTCATGTTCATATATTTATGTTTGTTTATTAATATACACTACTTAATCGCGTTAAACTTTTCAAATTTGAGTTTAACGTGAAATTTAATTATATTATTGTGTGACCTGTACTCTTACGTATAATAAAGGCAATTACATATTTTAATCTTGTAAACTTAGTTTTTACAACATACTAATTTATGTTGAATGGTTCTCTCTAGACTCTTCAGGAGGTATGTTCTCCCGTCTTCGATTGGTACCCGAAATGGGTTTCTAGTCCACCCATACGGGTTATGTGGTGGCGCTGGGCATCGATCCCTCTTCTTCCTTTGTCAACCTTCTCTTTCTTGCATTAATTGGGGCATTTATTGCTTTGACAAAGATTATACTCCAAATCTCAGCTCAGATGTTTTTTTCAACCCAATTAAATGCTTATTACCCTTTCAAAACCCCCCAAAGTCATTTTGCTTACCCTTTAATTTAATTTTTCCCTTTAGCAAATCCGACTATCAAATCAACAGCCAGTTCACAGATCCTCTACTCTCTCTAAGCATGGCGGCCAAGAGATGGATTTGTTATGATGAAGCTTGGGATATTGGAATCGTTATGATGGCTAGCATATCTTCAATAGAGGCTATGATCAGAAACTTCCCGAGAATTATCTTCCGTAGCCTGGTATTTTTTCTATATAAAGTAAGATTTAGGTTACATTTTTGCTTATCTGTTCTCTCCTTGTTTACTTGTCTAAGTAGTCTTGTTCATAGTGTGTGTTTGAAAATGGAAGACCTAAGTTTCAATCCTCGTCGTCAGCCTCTGACATTAACATCTGATGAAAATATGGTTTATACTCTTGATGACCTCCCATCTGAGACCCCTAATGACATTACTCTCCTTCTTAAGCTTTGTACTGTTAAACACTTTAGTCGTTTATCTTTGATCAAAACCCTATCCCAGATATGGACTTCCCAGTGTCGATTCCCAGTCGTGGTGTCTGATCATTCAGAGGGTCTTTTTCTTGTCACCTTTGGCTGTGAAGGTGTTAAACGTAGGATTCTAGATGGCCAGCCATGGCATTTTGCCCAAAGTCTGAAAATTTTCGCTACCCCTGATTCCTCTTTTCCTATTACCCCGGATCAATTACACTATGTTTCTTTTTGGGTCCAAATATATGGTATTCCTTTTAGGTGTAAGTCGTATGAGTTGGCCAAACTTATTGCCACAGGGGTTGGGGACCTCATTCAAGCTAACAGTACTACTGTCAAAGATGGCACTGGTCCTTACTTGAGGGTCCGTTTTTGTTAGATGTCAACAAACCAATTCGGCGTGGCATTCATATTCGTTTCGTTGCGATGGGTAGGGAGTTTACTAAGTGGCTAGATTTTAGGTATGAAAGATTGTCAGACTTTTGTTTCTATTGTGGCAAGCTTGATCATACTAAAAAATACTGTCATGCTTATTTGCAAAAGTGTGATGAGTCTCTTGTGCCACCACCTTGTCCTTATGATCTTCTTATTCGTGGTAAAGAGAAGTTGTCTGAGAAACCGTTGCCATTCCAGTATCCTCATGCCCCAGCTATTACTATTGTCGATGTTGATATCTCTGATTTTCCTCAAGGGGGTCAAGTTGTGAATCCTTATTTCACTTACTCTATGGAATTCACACCTCTTCTTAATTCTCATCTGGCTTCTGTTTCTTGCTTAAGTGCTCTAAGGAGCTTTGCAAGTGCTATGATCCCTACTCCAGTAAATCCTAACCAGGGTCTAGTTGGTGGTTCTTTTAACCCTGTGACTGTTACTACTCCTTCTGCTGTTGTCACCACTAATCCCTCCATGACTAGTGGTGGTTTGATGAGTCAGGATGGTCCTAGCTCTCTTCCTCAGATGTATACTCAGAGTTTCAATTCTGTTTCTACTAACTCTATCATTGTGCGTGACAACCTATCTTCCCCTAATCCTAATCTTGTTAAAGCTGCCCGTTCTCTTGCTGATGCTTTGCCCTCATTGGTCCTTGGTCGTACTGCAGCTGCTACTTCTGTTTTTCAAGCAGAAGCTCCTGGACAGGACTCCACTGTCAAAGGTAAGGGCCTTGCTTGTGCTTCAGGTGTTAAACGACCTTGTTTCAAGCCTTCTCAAGCCGCTGTGGGAGGTTCCATGAGGTCTATGCTCAAGCGTGCTCGAGCGGGGGATGCTGAGTTTGTTGAATCTCTGTCTTCGGATGCTGCTGAACAGGCGGGTGATGCTGAGCACACCCGCCTAGAAAAATGAGTTTGATGAGCTGGAATGCTCGGGGGCTAGGGAACCCTCGAGCATTCAATTGACTCTCCCTCCTTGTTAAGAACCATAGGCCTACATTACTTTTTTTGATGGAAACCAGGTTGAAGCCCACCTCTGTTGATAGGTTTAAACAGGTTTTAGGTTTTGTTAATGGTTTTGAAGTCCCTCGGAAGTATTTTGGGAGGGGGGGGGGACTTCTTCTTTTGTGGGGGGATGATGTTAACGTAAATATTATTGACTATTCTACCAATCATATAGACTGTATTATTAATTTCTCTAGTAATTATATATAGCACCTTACTTTTTTCTATGGTTCCCCTGTTACTCAACAAAAGCATATCACCTGGAAGCTTTTACATAATATTTATTATAATGCTGCTAATCTTCCTTGGTTAGTTATTGGTGATTTTAATAGCTATCTTTCTAATACTGATAAGGTCAGGGGTAGTTCTCCTAATCAGGCTCCTATGGACTGCTTTCATAATTTTCTTCACAAGTTTACCATGGCCCCTCTCATTTATCATGGGAATAAATTTACCTGGACCAATAAGACTATTCGTGAAAGGCTTGATTGGGTTGTGGCTTCTAATTCTTGGTGTGATCTTTTTCCTGATCATTCCTTGCATCATTTAGGCTTCTATGGGTCAGGTCATCAAGTTCTTGAGTTAGTTTTAACCTCTGCTAACCTAGAACTAATCCTGATCCAACCCATAGACGTTTTAGGTTTGAGAATATTTGGTTAGAAGATCCTAGTTCCTACACCACTGTTGATACTGCATGGAAGGAGTGGCATAACATGTTGGGTTTTATGCCCTAAATAAAACTCCAATTCAATGTAATCCATTTTATTCATTATCAATAAAGAAACAGAAGTATTTTTCATTCATTTGTGTATGTTTTGGTTCATGTTATCAATTTCTTGTCTATTTGATTTATAAATTCATCTGAAACCCTTTTCACATACTTGATCCTGTTTATTGTAGTGTCAACACATTGGAAAGTAAACATGACTATCTGAATAAAGATTCCTAGATTTATCAGAACACGGGGTTTTACTGATATGACAATCTACAACAGAGTTTACTTACATTTGGAGAAGTGCTATGTTCTTTCCAGAGCATTGGTTCAAGTAAAGCTTAGGTTGGGTGCATGGAGTATGCATCGGAAGGGACGGATATTGAACTTTGAAATAGATTTATTAAACTTACCGTAATATCAATTCAAGTCAATATCGCCTAGTTAATCCTAGATCAAATGATCATAATCCTAATATGATTAGGCTCAATCTCAAGAGTGTTATTCGTGTTCTTTGATTTGTTAGTTAAGCCTACTTTTGGGTCAGGGTGATACGTACATTTTGGGAATATGGTAGTACAATTGAGTGGGAGCGCTAACATAAATATGGAATCTATAGCTTCTTTCTGGCGAATAAAAAGTAAAGGATGATTTCCTTTGAGGTTGACCAAACGAAAATAAATTGTGGAGTACTCATTTCACATAGCTGAAATATCATTTATACGGGGTTAAGTGTTTTAAGGATAAAATACATTGTAGGGTGTTACGGTAATCTAATCCCTTTACAGTATAGATCATTCATATAGAGGATCATTGATCAAATTAGGATTATAACAATGGATAACTAATGACGTGTCTATATGGTGGAACATATAGAGCGTTCTATATACTGAGAGTGCAATTCTAAGTTCTATGCATGGATTCAACGAAGAATTAATAAGTCAGTGAATTTAGGTTATAAATTCTTGATCTACTTATTGGAAGCTCGGTTATATAGACCCATGGTCCCCCCACTAGTTGAGACAATATTAATTGGAAGACTCATTTAATTGGTTTTGATTAATCAATTATAATTCTCAAATTAGACTATGTCTATTTGTGAATTGTTCGCTAAGTAAGGGCGAAATTGTAAAGAAAGAGTTTTTAGGGCATATTTGTTAATTAAGATACTTTGTATGGTTCAATTAATAAATATGATAAATGACAATATTATTTAATAATTATTTATAGTTATTAAATAGTTAGAATTGGCATTTAAATGGTTTAATTTGAAAATTGACATTTTTGAGAAAATGAGATGCAGAAATGATAAAACTGCAAAATTTGCAAAAGTGAGGCCCAAATCCATATAGCCTTGGCCTGCCACTTTAATAGGGTTTATCATCTCATATTTTCATTATTTTAGTGCCAAATAATACAAACCTAACCCTATGTGGTATGCTATAAATAGATAGTGAAGGCTTCAGGAAATATAGACTTACACAGCTTGTTTCCTTCAGAGAAAAACCTGAGCCTTCTCTCTCTAAACCTAGCCGCAACCTTCACTCTCTTCTTCTTCCTTGAATAATTTCGAACCTCTTAGTGATAGAGTAGTGCCCACACACAGCAAGTGATTCCTCAATCATAGTGAGGAAGATCGTGAAGAAAGACATTCAACAAGAAGGAGATTCAACACTAAAGGAAAGAGAGAAAGAGATCCAGGTTCAGATCTTGATAATACTCTGCGACAGAAAGGATACAAGGGTTAGAGATCTGAACGGAAGGAGACATTTTATTCCGCTGCACCCAATGTAAGGTTTCTCATACTTTATATGTGTTTAATTTATAATCGTTTTAGAAGTTCATATTTAGGGTGTTAATCAACATACTTGTGAGTAGATCTAAGATCCTGGTAAAATAATTTCCAACAACTGGCCTCAGAGCCATGGTAATTGATTTGCTTGCAAGAAATTTGGACTTAAAATGATTTGTTTGTGTTTTGGATGGTATCATGTTGTTTTGTGTGTTGTATGATGATTGATTCATGTTTGTGAATTTTCGTGAAAAATAATTGAAAATTTGTTTCTAGAATTATTTTTATTGGATAGTTTGGAAAAAATTAAGCAATTTACTTTTTTACATAACTCAATTTCGATTTAATTTGAATTAGTTATGATTTTTTGAAGTTCCGAAATATATCGGGATGTTGCAACTGTCACACGCGCGCGCGAGAGGGGCTTTCCTCGGACAACACGCGCTCAGACACGGTATCGTGTTTGAGACCGAGCCTTCCGCGCGCGGAGAGGCTGCATGCAGCCTCCTGCGCCGGCATTCCTCGGTCAGCTCCTCCCTTGCACGCGCGCAGACAGTATGCAATGCATACTGTCCGTGCAGCTCGCAATTTTTTCGTTTTTCTTCGATTTTTCATGCTATTTCATGGAATTAACTTCTGATTTTTTGTGTAGTTTTGTATTTTGATTTTTACTTTTCAATTTTCAAATCTAATATCAGAAATAAATTAATTTGAATTTTTTAAATTTAATTTTAGATATTAGTGTAATTTGAATTTGAAAACAAGTAAAAATCTATCTTTTTGCTTGATTTTATATCTTATTTTTAAATTTGATTATTTTATCTTATTTTTTAAATTTAAAGGTCAGATATTAAATATATTTTTTTTAAAGTAAATTTTTTTTTAAATTATTTGACCTTATTTAAATTTAAAATAAGATTACTATAATCATGTAATTTTAAATAGAAGTAAGATATTTTGCTAACTTTTAAATTTTGTTATTTTTTATTTAAATTAAATTATAAAATATGAAAAATATTTATTTTTTATTTTATATTTAATTTATAAAATAACTTTAAAAATTTAAAAGGTGGTTAGCAATTATTTTTGAAATGATATTTAGGTTAGTTGAAACCTATTTTTTCAAAAATTGTAGGTTTAATTTTAAATTTTTTTTATTTTATTTTAATAAAACCTGAATTTTTTTTATTATTTAATTATTTTCGAAAATTATTATTTAAAATTAAATAATTCCTACATCCAACTATCCAATTCATCTTGTTGCAAGAGTATGTGTTTTAGCTTGTTTGTAAGTTTTATATAACCTATTACTGCTTGATCTAAATTGCCATGGTTAACTTGTTGACATATCTAATGATCTGATTTTAACCCATGGTTCAATTGTCAATAGGTCAAGTAAATAATTTGTAACAGGTAAATTTTACAATCTTGTTTCATCTGTGTATGACCTAGCAACATGATAGGATCCATCCAAATGTGTGCCTGTGTGAGCCTATATGTTTAATTTTGTTATAGATGCATATAGGTTGTTGTTGCTAAATAAAATATCATAGTTTTTGATAGATTTTATTTAGGCCCATTTAGTTTTTGGACCTATTCAACTAATAACAATTATTCATTTTAAGGTTAAATTCCTCTCTTTTGGGCCTTGTGTGAGAGTAGGGAGCCAATAGAAGTGGGTACGACATACTGAACCCAGCTCCCCCTCAAATGAACTACCCCAATTGTGAAGGCCCATTTGCCTAATTTGGATAACTGTACTAGGTTAATTAAATTAGTTTAACCTAATAAAATTGATTAGCAACATAATTAATTTCATTTATTTTGAAATTAATTTAAGAAAACCATAGTTTAATGAATTATATTCTAAGCTAAACTATATGTATTTTCTTGTATTTAATTAAATATAGAATTATAACCAACTAGATTCTTTCTGAAGCTTAATTTAAATTTTTCATTAAATATTCCTATTTAAGTTGAAAATTAGTTATCTCTAACTAATCAACTTAAATCTGAATATCTTTTGAATTTCAAATTTTAAAATTAAGTTGAGGAATTTTAGGAATTGGTTATTAAGATTCTTTAGATATTTTTTCAGTTGATATTTTTTCAAATATTAACTTAAAATGGAATATTTTTAAATTAAGTGGTTACAACTTAATTTTATATTTAATTAAATCTAATTTGAAAGATATTTAAGTTAATTTTTTTTAGATTCTTCTAAACAACTTAAACAAGATCTTTTCAAATTTTTTCCATTATTTTCGAATTTAAATAATAATTGAAATTTAATTAAAGTTAATTTTTTATTTAAACCAACTTTAATTTGTAATTTTTCATTATTAAAATATGGAACAGATGATTAAATAAAATACATATTTTTTAAATAATGAGCTTTAATCAAAAAGATATTCGATCTCCATTGTTGGTCTTGCAATAGTTAAATTTTTTCAATATAACCTCGAGACGCTAGACTTCGTCCCCCTTATGGATGGTTATTCGTTGAAAACTTTTAACACCGTAAGATCTCATTTGATAAGTGTTTTGTGAGTTTTTGTCGCTATTAGACTCTCCCCTACGGTGACTACTTAGAGATAAACTCATAAAACATGAAACAATGGTGGAAGCTCATAAAATGAGAATAACCTTGACTATCTCGCCTACCGGGACAACGTTGGATTCTCATTTTGATCGAATAAAAGGTTGCTAAAATGGTTTTATTTTAGAAGAGCTGACTACTCTATTCAAATAATGTTATCTTTGACTCTCGCCTACCGGGACACTGTATTTCATTATGTTGGAAACCTTGGAAAATAAACTGCGTTAGATTTAGTATTTTTATAACATAAGTGATTATTTGTTATTTTGTGAACTTGTGTATGAATTTGAACCAAAACCTTACTTCTGTTTTATTGATGTGTTGTAGTGCCAATAACCCTCATCCCAATCCACTCCTAGTTAATATCTTAGCAAATGAACTTGAAGATATGAATAAAACTCCTGGTCAGATGAAGAGCAACTATTTGCACTTCAAATGTGCTCATGATGAACATGAAATTCCAGAAAGCAGGTAAGCTGGGAATTGTTCACTCTGAAGAGCAAATAGTTCATAACTCCATAAATCCTACTATTTCAAGCTTAGTTGAGAAGATAAGAGAAAGTGATTCCACTTCCTCAAGTTATACTTCACAACAAAATGAATCAGCAAGAACAACAATTCACAAACGAATAAGCAGTGATGCTTTAGTCTTCGAATCATGTGTTTTAGAGAATGATAAATCCATTTGGATTCTTGATTCTGGGTCTACAAACCATGTAAGTTGTTCATTGCAATTGCTTGAGAAATGGAACTATTTGAAATTCGTAGAGTTGAAACTTAAGGTTGGTAATAGCGAAATGGTTTCGGTTAGAGCTAGAGGAAAATCCAAACTCAAGTTTCAAAACAGAATTTTGGAATTAGACAATGTCTTATACATTCCAAATTTCAGTACAAACTTGATTTCTGTTTCATGCTTACAATTGCAACAATACAAATTAGATTTTTTGAGTTCTGGTTCTACCATTTCTCGAAATGATATTCATATTTGTGTTGCATCCATGGAATAGGGGCTTTATGTTCTTAGACCAGAAACACCATTTGCCCTACATAACGAACTTTTTAAAGTAGCTAAACCTAGAAACCACAAAAAGCAAAAGATCAATGATGATAATGAAACATATCTATGGCATTTACGTTTAGGTCACATAGGCTATGACAGACTAAATAGGCTAACCAAAGACGGTCCATTGAAAAATGTCGTCTTAGGTGAATTACCTGTTTGCGAGTCTTGCCTAGAAGGAAAGATGACCAAACGTTCTTTCTCTGCGAAGGGAAAGCGTGCCAAACAACCCCTAGGGTTAGTGCATTCAGATGTTTGCGGACCTTTGAATGTAAAAGCCCGAGGTGGTTATGAGTACTTTGTCACTTTCATTGACGATTACTCTAGATGTGGACATATTTACCTTATGCATAAGAAATCTGAAACATTTGAAAAGTTTTTGGAATTTCAAGCATTGGCTCAAAACCAATTGGGTAAAACGTTAAAGATCTTGCGAACTGATAGGGGTGGAGAATATATGGATATGCAGTTCAAAGATCATTTGATCGAACTAGGCATTGAATCCCAATTAACCGCCCCTAGCACTCCACAGCAAAATATAGTTGCAGAAAGACAGAATCGCACGCTTTTGGAAATGGTTAGGTCCATGCTTAGTTATTCAACTCTACCTACGTCCTTTTGGGGATATGCAATTCAGATGGCAACCGACATTTTAAATGTTGTTCCATCTAAACCAATCCCTAAGACACCTTTAGAACTTTGGAATGGTCGTACACCTAGTTTACGCCATTATAGAATCTGGGGGTGCCCTGCTCATGTCTTAAGAAAGAAAGACGGCAAACTTGAAAAGCGAACTGAAGTTTGCATGTTTGTCGGGAATTCTAAGGACACTAGGGGTGGACTATAGGATGATAAAGTGTTTGTTTCCACAAACGCCACTTTCCTTGAAGATGACTATATTAAGAATTTCAAACCACAAAGTAAAGTAGTGTTGGAGGAAATGCTTGCAGATATAATTCCTTCTAATGTTCCGTCCTCTTCCACTCAAGTAGAGGATAATCCCACTCCCTCAGTCGAACCAACTGAGAAAACTACTACCAAAGTTCCTGTTCAGAAGATCACTGCTCCTCGTCGTAGTGGGAGGGTTTTCACAAAACCTGCTCGTTATGGCTTGGATGGTGAAATCAATATGGTCGTTGGTGACGGTATTGATGACGACCCATTAACCTATAAACATGCAATGGCTAGTCCGCAACAGAAACGATGGTCAGCCGACATGGATTCAGAAATGGATTCCATGAAAAAGAACAAAGTCTGGGAATATGTAGACGCACCTGATGACTATCATCCAATCGGATGTAAGTGGGTTTACAAGAAGAAAAGAGGCGCTGGAGGCGAAGTCGAAACTTTTAAAGCTAGACTTGTAGCCAAGGGTTATAGCCAAAGAGAAGGTGTGGACTATGAAATCTGGCAAATGGATGTCAAGACTGCCTTCCTTAATGGGGTACTTAAAGAAACCATCTATATGGAGCAACCAGAAGGCTATGTTCTTCCAGGGCAGGAAAAGAAAGTTTGCAAATTAAATAAGTCTATCTATGGACTAAAGCAAGCTTCTCGCTCATGGAACAAAAGGTTTGATGAAATCATCAAGACCTACGGCTTTCTTCAGAATGAAGATGAACCTTGTGTTTACCAACTCAAGGAAGACCAAGTAGTAGTATTCCTGGTCCTTTATGTTGACGACATTTTGATTATTGGAAACAATATCAAGAAAATGACTAACATCAAGGAATGGCTTAACACTCAATTCGATATGAAAGATTTGGGTGAGGCAGCCTATGTTCTTGGTATTCAGATTATCAGAAATCGAAAGAACAGATCTCTTGCTCTCTCTCAAACAACCTATATTGATAAAGTTTTAGAGAGATTCTCCATGAACAACACCAATGGGGCGAACATGCCTTCTAGATATGGTATCCGTCTATCTAAGGAACAGTCTCCTACTGATCCTCAATAGATAGAGGACATGGCAAAAATTTCTTATGCTTCTGCAGTTGGAAGTCTAATGTATGCAATGTTATGCGCTAGACCTGACATCTGCTGTGCAGTTGGAATCGTGAGCAGGTATCAGTCAAATCCAGGACAGGAACATTAGAATGCAGTTAAGTATATTCTGAAATACTTAAAGAGTACAAGGAATCTTGTGTTAGTCTACAAGGGTGGTGCTTTAAATCCCATAGGATATACCGATTCAGATTTCCACGCAGACAGGAAATCTACACCTGGGATGGTGTTTACTCTTGGGGGTGGAGCAGTGGTTTGGATAAGTGCTAAACAAACCACGATATCGGACTCGACGATGGAAGCAGAATACGTAGCTGCAGCAGAAGCTGCTAAAGAGCTTTTCTGGCTAAGAAAGTTCTTCACCAGTATCGGTGTCGTGCTTGGAATGGAAAAGCCTCTGGTCCTACTTTGTGATAATAATGGAGCAATAGCCAATAGTAAGGAACCTTGAAGCCACAAGAGAAGCAAACACATAGAAAGGAAGTATCACATCAACAGAGAATATGTGGCAAGAGGGGATGTACTGGTTGAGAAAGTGGACACAGAAGACAACTTAGCAGATCCATTAACCAAAGTCTTGGCAGTAACTGCATTTGCAAAGCACTGTCAGAATTTAGGATTAATTGATATGTACTGATTAGTTTTATATTAGTGCAAGTGGGAGTTTGTTGGGTTTTATGCCCTAAATAAAACTCCAATTCAATGTAATCCATTTTATTCATTATCAATAAAGAAACAGAAGTATTTTTCATTCATTTGTGTATGTTTTGGTTCATGTTATCAATTGCTTGTCTATTTGATTTATAAATTCATCTGAAACCCTTTTCACATACTTAATCCTGTTTATTGTGTTGTCAACACATTGGAAAGTAAACATGACTATGTGAATAAAGATTCCTAGATTTATTAGAACACGGGGTTTTACTGATATGACAATCTACAACAGAGTTTACTTGCATTTGGAGAAGTGCTATGTTCTTTCTAGAGCATTGGTTAAAGTAAAGCTTAGGTTGGGTGCATGGAGTATGCATCAGAAGGGACCGATATTGAACTTTGAAATAGATTTATTAAACTTACCGTAATATCTATTCAAGTCAATATCGCGTAATTGATCCTAGATCAAATGATCTTAATCCTGATATGATTAGGCTCAATCTCAAGAGTGTTATTCGTGTTCTTTGATTTTTTAGTTAAGCCTACTTTTGGGTCAGGGTGATACGTACATTTTGGGAACACGGTAGTGCAATTGAGTGGGAGCGCTAACATAAATATGGAATCTATAGCTTCTATTTGGCGAATAGAAAGTACAGGATGATTTCCTTCGAGCTTGACCAAACGAAAATAAATGGTGGAGTACTCATTTCACATAGCTAAAATATCATTTATACGGGGTTAAGTGTTTTAAGGATAAAATACATTGTAGGGTGTTACGGTAATCTAATACCTTTACAGTATAGATCATTCATATAGAGGATCATTGATCAAATTAGGATTATAACAATGGATAACTAATGACGTGTCTATATGGTGGAACATATAGAGCGTTCTATACACTGAGAGTGCAATTCTAAGTTCTATGTGTGGATTCAACGAAGAATTAATAAGTCAGTGAATTTAGGTTATAAATTCTTGATCTACTTATTGGAAGCTCGGTTATATAGACCCATGGTCCCCCCACTAGTTGAGACAATATTACTTGTAAGACTCATTTAATATGTTTTGATCAATCAATTATAATTCTCAAATTAGACTATGTCTATTTGTGAATTTTTCACTAAGCAAGGGCGAAATTGTAAAGAAAGAGTTTTTAGGGCATATTTGTTAATTAAGATACTTTATATGGTTCAATTAATAAATATGATAAATGGCAATATTATTTAATAATTATTTATAGTTATTAAATAGTTAGAATTAGCATTTAAATGGTTTAATTTGAAAATTGGCATTTTTGAGAAAATGAGATGCAGAAATGATAAAACTGCAAAATTTGCAAAAGTGAGGCCCAAATCCATATAGCCTTTGCCGGCCACTTTAATAGGGTTTATTATCTGATATTTTCATTATTTTAATGCCAAATAATCAAACCTAACCCTATGTTGTATGCTATAAATAGATAGTGAAGGCTTCAGGAAATATAGACTTACACATCTTGTTTCCTTCAGAGAAAAACCTGAGCCTTCTCTCTCTAAACCTAGCCGCCACCTTCACTCTCTTCTTCTTCCTTGAAGAATTTCGAACCTCTTAGTGATAGAGTAATGCCCACACACAGCAAGTGATACCTCAATCATAGTGAGGAAGATCGTGAAGAAAGACATTCAACAAGAAGGAGATTCAACACTAAAAGAAGGAGAGAAAGAGATCCAGGTTCAGATCTTGATAATACTCTGCGATAGTTTGGATACAAGGGTTAGAGATCTGATTAGAAGGAGACATTTTATTCCGCTGCACCCAATGTAAGGTTTCTCATACTTTATATGAGTTTAATTTATTATCGTTTTAGAAGTCATACTTAGGGTGTTAATCAACATACTTGTGAGTAGATCTAAGATCATGGTAAAATAATTTCCAAATTAACAGTCATCCCATTAGTAATGGTTTTAATAGTTTCCTTGCTCAGCAAGCCCATTGCATTTTTGCTCTTAAGACTTGGAATAAAAATAGTAATCATTTGTCTCACTCCAGAATCCAGTATTTGACGCAGGAAATCAATTACCTGCAAAATAAGGATACGCTCACTAGGGAGGATAATTTTAAACTTACCCAGTTGTAGTCTATGTTAGATTCCTTGCTTTACAAAGATGAAATCTATTGGAAGCAAAGGGTTAGAATTTGATGGCTTAAGGCTGGAGATCGAAACACAAATTTTTTTTCACAAACATGCTTCTTCACGTAGGAAATTTAATCGAATAAAATATCTCAAAAATGAGGAGGGTGTTGTGGTTAACACTCAAGATGGCATTGCTGAGCTTGTCATCTCTTATTTTTCTGATCTTTTCTCCTCTCAAGGTAGTGATATTGAAGCTGCTGCCTCTATTTTTGAGTCCTTGGGTCTAGAATTAGATGATCCTGAGATTAATTTCCTTGCTCAAGATTTTACTGCTGATGAAGTCAAAAAAGCTGTCTTCCAACTTTTGGGGGACAAAGTCGTTGGTTTAGATGGTCTTAATGCTTTTTTCTACCAAAAAAAATTGGTCTGTTTTAGGGACTGACTTCACTAAGGCTATTCTTGCTTGTCTTAACCAAGGCAGTGATTTCACTGAGATTAATTCTACCCTCATTGTCCTCATCCCTAAAAAACAACATGCAAATACTCTTAAAGATTTTAGACCCATTAGCCTTTGCACCACTTTTTATAAAGTCATCTCAAAAATTCTGGCTAATCGTCTTAAAAAGGTCTTGGATAAAATCATTTCCCCTTGTCAAAGTGCTTTTGTGTCGGGTCGTATTATCTAAGATAATATTCTTATTGCCAATGAGCTTGTGCATGCGGTTACAAATCAGACTATGGGTAAGCGGCGGTGGGCTGCCCTGAAGCTAGACATGGCTAAGGCATTTGACCGGGTTGAATGGGACTTTTAGCGACACCTTATGTTTCATTTCAACTTTCCTGTTCATTTTGTTTCCCTCATCTTTAGTTGTTTGACCACTACTTCCATTTCTTTTTCTATTAATGGTCATGTTCATGGGTCCCTTAAGCCCACTCGTGGTCTTAGGCAGGGTGATCCTCTCTCATCTTATCTGTAACGCCCTAAATATTTAGGTACACTACCCAAAATATTTATGAAAACCCTAATCCCCTAAGCGGGATTACTAATCAAAATAGCGCAGAATTTAAACTTTTGTAATAAATGGAATGAAAATAAAACTTGTAATAATTTAAACTTTACAATAGTTGGGATCCCAAAAATATTTACAAACTTTATTACAAGTCTCTTTCAGTTAGCCGGCCTAAGCGGCAAAATAGAGTTTCAAAAGTTCAACACTGGTAGACCCTTAACCCGCTTGGTCTGATATGGCTTGAACATGTACATTCTTCGCCCAACTCCTGAACTCATGGCTAATCAGCTAATGCCTTAACCTTTCCTGTACAGTAGAGCACCCGTGAGCCAATACCAGGAAGACAGTATAAAACATAACAGTAATAATAATATGCTCAACATACTATTTTAACAATAATGCCATTCACATATGGCTGTGTGACACAGCCCTGCATATCGCATTGACATGCCCATTTATATCTACATGGTGTAGACCTATGTGTTGCGCTCACACATCTATTTAAATCTACGTGGCATAGACCTACGTGTTGCTCTCACACATCTAAATACATTAAGGCCTTAGAATTGGTTCATCTCGGTTATGGTTACCGACTCCAACCTGATTATGCCTTAAGCGCATAACCCTTGAATCTCATTACATATATCATGACATGGCATTTTCATACATATATCACTAGGGTAATAACCCTAGGCAACTATACCGTTCCTATTAGGACAATAACCCTAATCCGAGTTATTAAACAATTATACAAATCACTTTCCATATAAGCGCCAATACGCATTCTCTACGTGCTAATCACTGTCTTACCTGTTGTCTCGCAATATTAGAGATTCCAAATCCCCGGGTGCTCCTGATCAGGTGCCGGTAATCCTAGTCACACAATTCGGGATTTCACAAATAGGGTTAACCCCTGATTTCACTTTCATAAAATATTCACATGGCATTTAAAATTCAGATATTCTGATAGAGGTCGAAAAGAGCTTTCCAACGGTATATAGAACTCCCAAATCGGAGTCTGGATCACAAAGTTATGGCTATTTGAAGTTTTCAAAAAGGATCTGCCCAGAAAGAAATGGGCGCGCCGTGGCATGCTAAATACCATGCCGCGGCACTTGGGTTCAAAACCCAGAAAAACAGCAGCAAGAACACGAAAATCAGCTCCATAACACAATCAAATCACCCCAATTCACAACCAAACTCTCAAATCATCAAATAGGATTGCTAACAAATATTAGAGGGTCAAAATAACCTATTTCATGCATCAATTTCTAATAATAACTCCCAATTTCAGATTGCAAAACATAACATAAATCATGCTTTAACTCACAATTCAACAAGCTCAAGAACTTGAGCTAAAAATCCATCAATCTAGAATATTTTCCAGCAGCCACATACCAAAGTAACATGGATTTCAACCTAAAAAATACCCTAAAAATCCAATCAAAGCTCAACAACAAAGAATCACAACTAAATCATGGAATTTATACCTTAATCTCTTAAGAGCAACAAAATTCATCCATACATCCATAAACAAGAAAATTTCAACTAATTCATACTTTTTCCACAACACTTTCAGCAAGGAATTCAATAAAAATATTCAGTAAGAAAGCTACCTCACTTCCAATCCAAAGCTAAACCCAAACAATCTCCAAGTTCAAGGTTCAAGCCAAGCAAAAACACACCAATCTTCTCCAAAAATCAAAGTTTGAGAAGAAGAGGGTTTAGAGAGAGAGAGGGGTTGGAAAGAGAGGAAACAACACTAGAATTTCACTTCCTTTTTCTTCAAAAAATCATTTAATCAAGTTTAAATTAATAAAGGTCAAAAGACCAAAATGCCCTAAGGGCCACTGCACACTTATTCACCCACACAAGGGTATTTATGTCATTCATGCACATTTAATTTCAAATAAAATTTCAGATTTCTCAATACCAAATAAAATACAAATATTTAATCCCAAAATTGCATTTCGGTCCTGAACCACGTTTGGCCCAAACCCCGTTCGGCCTAAAATACCCGGTTGTGACTATACCGCACCAACCTGTCACAACACACCTGAAAAGACAACACAGACATACTATATAATAATATAGTTCTATTAAGCACGTAATTAAATTAATTTCAACATTTTGCCCTTCTCGGGTCATAATTACTAAAATGCCCCTGGCTCACCAACGGGGTCTTACCATGGTATAAATCATATTAATTCACATATATTGAACTATATAATAATATAATTCCTCATATTCATAATTATCTAATTAGGGTTTTGCTAATCCATTTCTTAATTTCAGGGTATTACAATTACCCCCTCCTTATAGAAATTTCATCCCGAAATTTACCTGAACAACTCCGGATATTTCTGGTGCATATCCGTCTCGAGTTCCCAGGTTGGCTCTTCCACTTTACTATTCCTCCACAGTACTTTCACCAGTGCCCCTGTCTTGCTTCTCAAGACTTTCTCTCTTCTATCGAGTATCTGCACTGGTTGTTCCTCGTATGACAAGTTTGGCTGAAGTTCCAATGCTTCATAACTCAAAACATGGGACGAGTCTGAGACATACTTCCAAAGCATCGAAACATGGAACACGTCATGTACAGCTGCCAGCGCTGGGGGCATAACCAATCTGTATGCTACTTGCCCTATACTCTCAAGGATTTGAAAAGATCCAATGAACCTTAGGCTAAGCTTCCCTTTCTTACCAAAGCGTCTAATGTCTTTCATCGGAGATATTCGGAGACATACCTTTGGATCAGCATAACTCTTCTGTCTGCTCTGTGCTGCGAGCATTCGCGCTCTAATCTTGTCAACTGCCTCACTTGTTCTCTGAACAGCTTCGGGACCCAACAACTTTCTTTCACCCACTTCATCCCAGTGAATGGGCGATCTGCACTTTATTCCATATAAAAGTTCATAAGGGGCCATCCCGATTGTGGCCTGGTAACTGTTGTTATAGGAGAGCTCGATTAGGGGAAGGTACTTTACCCATGATCCCTCAAAGTCAAGCACACATGCTAAGCATGTCTTCTAGAATCTGTATCGTCCTCTCGGATTGTCCATCCGTTTGAGGATGAAAAGCTGTGCTGAACTTTAACTGAGTACCCATAGCTCGATGTAGACTCTCCCAGAATCTCGATGTAAACTTTGGATCTCTATACGAAACAATGGACTTTGGGACACCATGAAGACGAACAATTTCTCTGACATATAACTCAGCATACTGGTCAATGGATAAATTCGTCCGAACAGGTAAAAAGTGAGCTGACTTTGTAAACCTGTCCACTATGACCCACACAAAGTCAAACTGTCCCGTGGTTCTAGGCATACCTACCACGAAGTCCATAGCAATGTCCTCCCATTTCCACTCCGGTATATTCAGTGGCTGCAGCAAACCTGCAGGTCGCTGATGCTCAGCCTTCACTTGCTGACACGTAAGGCACTTTGCAACATATTCAACAATATCATTCCTCATGCCTGGCCACCAGAACATGGCTTTCAGGTCTTGATACATCTTCGATGACCCTGGATGAACTGAATAAGGAGTCGTACGAGACTCATTCATGATTTTTTTCTTGATGTCCTCATCCATGGGTACACAAACTCGATTCCCGAATCTCAACATTTCTATTTCATCTACTGAGAAATCACTAGCCTTCTCAGCTGAAACCCTAGCTCAGGTTTTTATCAATTCTGAATCTTGCTTTTGTTCTTTTTTAATTCGCTCTAAAATAGTGGATTGTAGAGTAATATTAGCCAATTTCCCCACAACCAACTCCATCTTAGCTCGAGTCATCTCATTTGCTAGCTGTTGGGATATTTTCTTCGTAGTGCTCAACTGACTCTAACCTTTTCTACTCAAGGCATCAGCAACTACATTGGCCTTACCAGGATGATAAAGGATCTCACAGTCATAATCCTTCACCAATTCTAGCCAACATCTCTGTCTCATATTCAAGTCCTATTGGGTAAAGAAGTATTTCAGACTCTTGTGATCAGTGTATATCTCACATTTCTCGCCATATAGGTAGTGCCGCCAAATCTTTAGTGCAAATACAACTGCTGCGAGTTCTAGATGGTGAGTAGGGTACCTCTGCTCGTACTCCTTTAATTGCCGAGAAGCATAAGCTACTACCTTTCCAGCCTGCATAAGCACACAGCCGAGACCCTGTCTCGAGGCATCACAATAAACCACAAACTTTTCCTTATCTAAAGGAAGAGTTAGTAATGGAGCGGTAATCAAGCGTTTCTTTAACTCCAGGAAACTTTTCTCACACCGATCAGTCCAAACAAACTTCTGGTTCTTTTGAGTCAGCTCCGTTAAGGGTACAACAATCTTTGAAAAACCCTCAACGAACCGACGGTAATAACCAGCTAAACCCAGAAAACTTCTGACCTCAGTAGCTGATTTTGGTGTTGGCCAATCCCGAACAGCTTCAATTTTGGCCAAATCCACCATGATCCCATCTTTATCTACTATGTGCCCCAGAAATGAGACACGAGATAACCAGAACTCACACTTCTTGAATTTACCATAGAGCTTATGATCCCGTAACCGTTGTAAAATCGCTTTGACATGCAACTCATGCTCTTCTTCTGACTCAGAATACACCAAAATGTCATCAATAAACACAATGACGCACCTATCCAGGTAGTCTTTGAACACCCGATTCATCAAATCCATGAATGCCGCCGGGGCATTAGTGAGTCCAAAAGACATCACAAGGAATTCGTAGTGTCCATACCGAGTACGAAACGCAGTTTTCAGGATATCTTCCTCTCGAATTCTCAGCTGATGATAGCCTGAGCGAATATCGATCTTGGAAAAGACCGTCTTCCCCTTCAATTGATCAAATAGATCATCAATTTGAGGCAAAGGGTACTTGTTCTTAATGGTAAGCTTGTTCAACTCCCGGTAATCAATACACATTCGCAGGAGCCATTCGGTACGGTACTTGTTCTTCTTCCCAAACAATACCGGAGCACCCCAAGGTGAGTAGCTCGGTCTGATGAATCCCAGATTCAATAACTCTTGCAACTGTATCTTTAATTCCTTCAACTCAGCTGGAGCCATTTGGTACGGTGCTTTAGATACTGGATCCACTCCCGGAATCAATTCAATAACAAATTCAATTTCCCGGGTAGGTGGCAATCTCGGCAAGTCTTCTGGAAAGACATCGAGGAACTTGCTTACCAATCTCATATTCTCAGGCCCTGATGTCACAGATTGGCTGGTATCCACTGCGGTAACTATGAAACCCAGACAACCTCTTCTCATCAGGTCCTTAGCTTTCAACAATGTTATTCTTGGTATATGTGCCCCCTGAATTTTACCCACGAACACCGCCGGGTTAGCACTATCGGGCTCAAACACCACCATCTTCCGTTTACAGACAATCTTCGCTCCATATTTAGACAGAAAATCCATCCCAGGATTATGTCAAAATCAGACAGTTGTAACTCAATTAGATTAGCGGTCAACTCACAACCATCAATCCAAAAAGACAAGGACCGAATCCACCTAGTGGATACTATAAGGTCTCCCGAGGGTAACAGGGTTCCGAACCCTGAAGCATAAATATCACATGGCTTGTGAAAACTTTCTATCACTCCACTCGATACATAAGAATGAGTAGCTCCCGAATCAAACAACACAGTATATGAACAACCATTAATAGACAACTGACCTGCCACAACTGACGGACTAGCATCAGCGTCAGCCTGAGTCATGGTGAAAAGTTGCCCCGGGTTCTGTGCAGTATTCTTCTTAGGCTCCTCTTTCTTAGCCTGAGGGAAATCTCTGATAAAGTGGCCCACCACACCACATTGGAAGAATGCCTTGGCTCGACACTCACCAGGATGGTATATCTGTTGGAAATATTTTACCAGGATCTAGATTTACTACCATGCATGTTTCATTAACACCCTAATATGAATTCTAAAACAATGAAATAAACACATATAAAGTTTAGGAAACCTTACATTGGGTGCAGCAGAATATAGTGACTCCTTCCGTTCAGATCTCTAGCCCTTGATTCCTTTCTGTAGCAGAGCATCACCAAGATTTGAACCTGGATCTCTTTCTCTCCTTCCTTGATCCTGATTCTCCTTCTTGTTGATTGGATTTTACATAATCTTCCACACTATGATTGAGATAACACTTGATGTGTGTGGGTACTCACTCATTCACTCAAGGTTCGAAATTGAAGAGAAGAAAAGAGAAGAAGAGGGTGGCGGCTATGGTATAGAAAAATGCCTCAGGTTTTTCTCTGAAAGGAATAAGATGCATGTCATTATTTCCTAAGCCATCACTATCTATTTATAGTAAGCCACATAGGGTTAGGTTTGAATTATATCGCATTAAAATAATGAAAATATTAAATGATAAACCCTATACAAGTGGCCGACCATATTAGTGGATAATGGGCCTCACTTTTGCAATTTGCTGTTTTATCAAATCTGCATCTCATTTTCTCAAAAATGCCAATTTTCAAATTCAACCATTTAAATGCCAATTCTTATTATTTAATAACTAAACATTAATTATTAAATAATATTGTCATTTAATATATTTATTAATTAGACATATAAAGTCTCTTAATTAATAAATAAAACCTAGAATCCCTTTTCTTCACAATTTTGCATTACTTAGTGAAAATTCATAAAGTAGACATAGTCTAACTTTAGAATTATAATTGATTAATTAAAATCAATTAACTGAGTCTTACAAGCAATATGGTCTCAACTAGTATGGAGACCATGGGCCTATATAACCGAGCTTCCAATAAGCCGAACCGAATTTACCAAGTAAATTCCCTAACTTATTATTCCTTATTGAATCCACACTTAGAACTTGGAATTGCACTCTCAGTCATATAGAACGCTCTATATGTTCCACGATATAGATACGCTATTAATTATCCATTGTTATAATCCTAATTTTATCAATGACCCTCTAATAGATGATCTACATTGAATAGGAACTGAATTACCCTTACACCTTCAATGAATTTTATCCTTAAAACACTTAGCTCCGTATAAATGATATTTCAGCGAAGTGACATGAGATCTCAACCATTTATCTCTGTTTAGCCAAGCTCGAAGGATATCATCGTTTCACTTCTAAATTCCTACAGAAGTTATAGACTCCATATTTATGTTAGCGCTCCCACTCAAGTATACTATCATGTTCCCAAAATGTACGTGTCACCCTGACCCAAAAAGTAGGCTTAACTAACAAATCAAAGAACATGTATAATATTCTTGAGATCAAACCTAACCATATCAGGATTAAGATCATTTGATCTAGGATCAATGGGTGATATTGAATTGAATAGATATTACGGTAAATTTTAATATATCTAATCAAAGTTCAATATCGGTCCCTTCCGATGTATACTCCATACATCCGATACTGGTAAACTTTGCCAATGCCCTGGAAAGGACATACTACTTATCCAAGGTGTAAGAATACCTATCGCTGATTATCATGCCATTCTAAATCCAGTGAACTGACAAATCAGAGAATAAACTTTCGAACATATAATCAAGATTATATTGCACTGTGCTGACAACACTATAATCATTAACAAATTCATATGTTTCGGACTTAAATAGAATTTATACATTATATATATAATCATGAAATAAATCATGTGAACCATGCAACATAAAATGTTATTTCTGATCTTTATTAGTAAGTATATCTAATTATATTTAAATGAGTTTTATTTAGGGCACAAAACCCAACAAACTCCCACTTGCACTAATATAAAACAAAATTTGCATTTCAAATAATCTCAACACCTTGATATACAAATCAAGTGTAGTAGTAGTATACTCCTCGTAATAGGATCTGACAGGTTGAATTAAACACAACCTTTTCTCCACCAATACTCTTCCTTAATCAAAAAATCCTTGATAATGAATTCCTCTCTATATGTCTACTCTCTTGGGATACTGGACTCTATACTTTCGGCAACTAGTTTTTGGTTAATCAGGAAGTAACACTAGTAGTTAAGAAATGGTTGAACGGTGCCAAAAATGTATAGAACTTTCCTTAGACTGAATAAGTACCTTTCCTGCAACTTTAACATTCAGTCTCTCTCTGGTAGACTTAGAGACTTCAGATAGGTTTTTACACTTCTCCAAAATCACTACTCCACCCCCAGAGTAATCACCATCTTATCAGCAGACTTTCTAGCACAAAGGCAAGTCTCGAAACCTGATGTGGTGTAGTCTAAGAGTTTTAAACACACCCTTATCGACTAACATATAGTTCCTCTTCTTAATCTTAAGTTTTACTTGATTGTCTTCCAAAGTTCCATTCCTGGATTAATCTGATACCTACTCATTACTCCCACTCAACAACAGGTGTCTGGTCCAAGGCATACTATAGCATATCTGAGACCTCTCACTGTTGATTTAAGAAATTATTTCTTGGCTTTATCTTTTCTGAAATAGTTGAGACTTTTCATTAGATAAATAAAATCATTGTCTAGAGTCGAGAAGCTTCTATAGATTGCCATTAAAAAAGAAAATGCTTCAGCATCTTACTAAAGTAAGCTGCTTGCACTAGAGTAAGTAATTAACCAGGTATACCATAAGCCATAGGTTTAGATAAACTCAAACATATAATACTAGGAACATGAAGTTTTGTTAAGTCCGTTGAATACACTTATAAACGGAAATTTCCTTTCATGTCCTTGTAATAGAAAACTTTAGGTTACTCCATGTGAATGGATTAAACCATAGTTCTCTTAGATTTTCTTCTTAGTTTCTTATTTTGACAATCCATTACTTGTTCAAACTCACAATGGATTTTAATCACTAGTGTCTTCCAAGTCATAAGAAGGTGAGTTCCTAGAAACCCTCCCACTACGACAACGTACCGTGAATTATGTCTAAGAAAACTAAATGGTATTGACCTCTTCGGTTGTGTCAAGACAACAGAGGCAATGGGATCATCATATGTAGAATAAGATGATAGAACACTTTTAGAATCAAGAAAAAAAATATCTCCTTTATTTGCTACTTTATTTTTAGACTTAGTCATTTTCTTAGAAAAGTAGTTATTGTTTAAACAAACACTTTCTAATCTAATGACTATGGGATGGTCCACCCCTAATCACTTAGAATAGCTAACAAGCATGCGAACCATGGTTAACAGTTCTAGCTTTTCGATTAGGTCATCCATGAATCGAGTAATGGTTTACACTAAGTATCCAACCATTCCATCATTCTGAAATTTTCCTTTCACTAGTAAGTAATCATCAATATGCAAATCGAATTTCTGGGAAGGTAAGTTTGGATATAATTCAAAAATCAACTTAATGATCTTTGAACTGCATGTAAAGACCGCTTAGTTTAATTTGGAAATTAGCAGTTAATCTTGATTAATTATGAAATTATTTTTAGCTATTTAAATAATGTATTATACTGTTATTATGGAATTCAGAAATGCATTTTTATGTCATGTAGTAGTTTGCATAATTTTGCATTCCGGTGTCCGGTATTTTGGAACTCGGTGTTTGACTCAGTAGAAATCACAACTTAGTATGTTAGTAGTTTGGGACGGTTTATTAGACATTGGGAATGTCGGGAATGGGCGGGAATTTAGAACTTCCCAAAAATACCCCTTTAGTGTGTTTTATGTGATTTTAGTGTGGAGGGGCAAAATGGTCTTTTTGCCCCAATGATATTTTGTCTTTTAGTTATTTTGTTAATTGAAAATAAATGTTTATTTTATATGTTTATTTGGCTGAAATGATATAGTTTATGTTCGATGGCTTTTATTTCATTTTACAAAAAAAAAAAAAAAATTCAACACTTAGAAAATAGAAAAAAAAAATTTCAAAACCTCTCTCTCTTTTCCTCTCTCTTTTTCGGCCCCCTTGAGCAGCAAGCTAGGTGGTGTTTTCTCTCCATTTTCAAGTGGTTTTTAGCAAGATCAAAGTGGTTCTAGTTGAGGTATTTCTTTATTGAGTTTCTTACTTTGTTTTCTTGAAATTTTAATGAAAAAGTTAAGTAATGCATGATGATTTTTGGTGAAGTTGCTGCTGTTTATTGTTATTGTTGTTTCCTTGATTAAAATGTTGAGTTAAGTAGGTTTAATTAAATTTAATTGCATGCTTGAATTCCTTGTTCTAGTTGGATAGATTTTTATGTAAAAAGCTTGGGTTTTTAAAGAAAAATGGAGGTTTTGGTGGCTGTTGTGTTTGCATGAGTTAGATTCTAGTTTCTAAAGTTGTTATTAGCTTGATTATGAGTTTGAAGCATAGATTGAATGCATGTTAGGTGATTTTACTCAAGTTTGAGTTTAGAACTCAAAGCTTGAGCTTTAATGGTGTTTTTCGTTTCTGTGCTTTCTGGGTGAGTTTAATGCCTTAGAAATGTTATTTGGGTTATATGGAGTAGGTCTGGAAGGTTTGAAACGATTTGGAGTTGATTTGGTTGAGATATGAATTTTTGAATTTTCTGTCTGCGAGGAACCGGAATTCCGGTTGTGCATCCAGAATTCCGGATGGGCTTCGAAAATTCCCAGAACCGGAATTCCGGTTGGGCAACCGGTCTACCGGTTGGGGAAATTTCAGAAACCCTTGTTTTCCTCGTTTTTATGTTCTAGGGGGTATTGCCATGCTTTTTATCGATAGGGAAACTTTTAGTTCCTAGTTTAAGTCCCCAGGAAGTGATTTAGCGTGTCACTTATAGTGTTGTGATTTTTATGGATGGATATGAAAATAACATGAATTATTTCCATCTTAGTAATAATTTCCAATACATATTTAGAAAATTATTCAATTTAAGTTTTTCAAAATTAATTTAAATTAATTTACAACTCAAATTTTATTTTCTATAAATATATATTGCATTTCGAAAAAAATTGAAGTATATACGAATACTATTTTCGAAAAATGCTTTAAAATAAAATAAAAATAAATCTGGGAAAAGTTATCTTAATTTTATGTTGGCCCAAAATTAATTAATAAAATTAATTTACAACAAAAATTTAATTTTCCTATTTAATTAAATATTTAAGAAAAATTTCAAATATTTAAGTATCATGATAAAAACTTAAATATTAATTTTCTATTTAATTAAATATCACTAGAAAAATACTTCAAGCTAAACAGATAATATCTATCTAGACTTTCATTGACTAATTAATTCATTTTCTAATTATAATATATTTTAGTTCATTTATTTTAATTAATCATTAAATGAAAAAATCATTGATTTAAGTTGGTCCAAAATTAAAATAAATAGTTTTCAACTTTAATCATCTTTCAAATAAAATTCGAAATTTTTTTGCATTTAAGAAATGCAATTTCGAAATATAAAAAAAAATGATTAATAAAATAAAATAAAATATATTTTGAAAATTATTCAAATTTAAGCTGTTATGAAATTTTAAAGAAAATTTCCAACTTAAAATAATTCTCTATTTTAATTAAATAACATGAAAATAATAATATTTAAGTATCATTATGAAAATCAACTTAGATAATTTAAATTTTCAATTTAATTAAATGTATTAAATTCAAGAAATAAATAATTAAGTATACAGGAGACTTAATTATTAATTCTAGTTTAATACTAGGAAAATATACTTAGCTTAGATTATACCAAAATTAATTATTAAACAATTAATTTGACAATCTAAAATATTTTCCTTGTTTAATATTAGAAAAAATAACTAGTTCTAGAAATAACTATCTAGAATATATTTCAATAACTAATTGTTTTTCTAAAATTTGAAAAAAAAATATCTAATTTAAGTTGTTATAGAAAAAATCTAAAATATCCAACTTAATATTTTTCAAAAAAAAATTTAATTAAATATCAAAATTAAGTTGTAACCAGCTAATTTGAATTTTTTTCCATTTTAAGTTGATGTATATTTTAAAAAAAATATCAACTTAAAAAAAATATCTTAAGAATCTTCAATAATCAATTTCTAGAATTCATGAACTTAATTTTAAAATTCAAAAGATATTTAAATTTAAGTTGATAAATAAAATTAGTTAGATATAACTAATTTACAACTTAAATAGGAATATTTAATGAAATAATTAAAATAAGCTTCAGAAAGAATCTAGTTAGTTATAATTCTATATTTAATTAAATACAAGAAAAATACAGATAATTTATCTAGAAATAATTTCATTAAACTAAGAGTGTTTTTCTAACAATTAACTTTAAAATATTAAAATGAAATTTTTTTTCATATATTTTAAAAGTTAATTATGTTGCTAATCAATTTTATTAGGTTAAACTAATTTAATTAACCTAGTACAATTATCCAAATCAGGCAAATGGGCCTTCACAGTTGTGGTAGTTCATGTGAGGGGGAGCTGGGTTCAGTATGTCGTACCCACTTCTATTGGCCCCCAACTCTCACACAAGGCCCAAAAGAGAGGAATTTAACCTTAAAATGAATAACTGTTATTAATTGAATAGGTCCAAAAAACTAAATGGGCCTAAATAAAATCTATCATGGTGTGACATTTTATTTAGCAACAACCTATATGCATCTAAACATAAAGTAAACATATAGGCTCACATAGGCACACATATTTGGATGGATCCTATCATGTTACTAGGTCATACACAGATGAAAGAAGAATGTACAATTTACCTGTTACAAATTATTTACTTGACCTATTGACAATTGAACCATGGGTTAAAATCAGATCATTGGATCTGTCAACAAGTTAACCATGTCAATTTAGATCAAGCAATAAGAGGTTTTATAAAACTTTACAAATAAGCTAAAACACATACTCCTGCAACAAGTTGAATAGTTGGATGTAGGAATTATTTAATTTTAAATTAATTATTTTATTAAATAAAATTTCGAAAAATAAATAAATAATAAAAAAAATATTTTCAGTTTTTAAAAAAAAATTAAAATTAAAACCTACCATTTTAAAAAATTAGGTTTCAACTAACCTAAATATCATTTCAAAAAATTTGCTAACCATCTTTTAAATTCTCATGTTATTTTATAAATTAAATATTCAATAAAATAAAATGATAAATAAATATCTTTTACTGATTTTATAATTTAATTTAAATAAAAAATAAAAAAATTTAAAAGTTAGCAAAATATCTTATTTCTATTCAAAATATCATGATTATAGTAATCTTATTTTAAATTTAAATAAGGTCAAATAATTTAAAAAATAGAATAATTTTAAAAAAAATTTAATATCTGACCTTAAATTTAAAAATAAGATAAAATAATCAAATATTTAAAAAATAAGATAGATAATTAAGCAAAAAATTAGATATTTACCTATTTTCAAGTTCAAATTACACTAATATCATAAATTAATTTTTTTTTATAAAAAATAATTAATTTAATTCTGATAATTAGAATTGAAATAGGAATAGTAAATATCTAAATACAAAACTATACAAAAAATCGGAAGTTAATTCCATGAAATAGCATGAAAAATCGAAGAAAAACGAAAAAAATTATGAGCTGTACGGATGGCATGCAAAGCACACCATCCAGGTGCACATTCTTGGGCGCAAGGGGCTCCTTGGGCGCACAAAGGGTGCTGTCAGCAGCAAGCCGCACGCACAATGGTGTGTCACCACCCCCGATTTTTTTAAAACTTCAAAAAATCATAACTAATTAAAATAAAATCGAAATTAAGTTCTGTACAAAGTAAATTGCTTAATTTTTTCCAAACTATCCAATAAAAATAATTCCAGAAACGAAAATTCAATTATTTTTCATAAAATTTTACAAGCATCAATCAATCATCATATAACACATAGATCAGCATGAAACCATCCAAATCAACACATATCATCGTTTTAATTCATATTTCATGAAAGTAAATCTTTAACCTGGCTCTGATACCAGTTGTTGGAAATATTTTACAAGGATCTAGATTTACTACCATGTATGTTTCATTAACACCCTAATACGAATTCTAAAACAATGAAATAAACACATATAGAGTTTAGGAAACCTTACATTTGGTGCAGCGGAATAAATGACTCCTTCCGTTCAGATCTCTAGCCCTTGATTCCTTTCTGTAGCAGAGCATCACCAAGATTTGAACCTGGATCTCTTTCTCTCCTTCCTTGATGCTGATTCTCCTTCTTGTTGATTGGATTCTACACAATCTTCCACACTATGATTGAGATACCACTTGATGTGTGTGGACACTCACTCATTCACTCAAGGTTCAAAATTGAAGAGAAGAAAAGAGAAGAAGAGGGTGGCGGCTATGGTATAGAAAAAGGCCTCAGGTTTTTCTCTGAAAGGAATAAGATGCATGTAATTATTTCCTAAGCCATCACTATCTATTTATAGTAAGCCACATAGGGTTAGGTTTGAATTATATGGCATTAAAATAATGAAAATATTAAATGATAAACCCTATACCAGTGGCCGACAATATTAGTGGACAATGGGCCTCACTTTTGCAATTTGCTGTTTTATCATTTCTGCATCTCATTTTCTCAAAAACGCCAATTTTCAAATTCAACCATTTAAATGCCAATTCTAATTATTTAATAACTAAAAATTAATTATTAAATAATATTGTCATTTAATATATTTATTAATTAGACATATAAAGTCTCTTAATTAATAAATAAAACCTAGAATCTTTTTTCTTCACAATTTTGCCCTTACTTAGTGAAAATTCATAAAGTAGACATAGTCTAACTTTAGAATTATAATTGATTAATTAAAATCAATTAACTGAGTCTTACAAGCAGTATGGTCTCAACTAGTATGGGGACCATGAGCCTATATAACCGAGCTTCCAATAAGCCGAACTGAATTTACCAAGTAAATTCCCTAACTTATTAATTCCATATTGAATCCACACTTAGAACTCGGAATTGCACTCTCAGTCCTATGAAACGCTCTATATGTTCCACGATATCAATACGCTATTAATTATCCATTGTTATAATCCTAATTTGATCAATGACCCTCTAATAGATGATCTACATTGAATAGGAACTAAATTACCGTTACACCTTCAATGTATTTTATCCTTAAAACACTTAGCTCCGTATAAATGATATTTCAGCGAAGTGAAATGAGATCTCAACCATTTATCTCTGTTTAGCCAAGCTCGAAGGATATCATCGTTTCACTTCTAAATTCTTATAGAAGTTATAGACTCCATATTTATGTTAGTGCTCCCACCCAATTATACTATCATGTTTCCAAAATGTACATGTCACCCTGACCCAAAAATAGGCTTAACTAACAAATCAAAGAACACGTATAATACTCTTGAGATCGAACATAACCATATCAGGATTAAGATCATTTGATCTAGGATCTACGGGTGATATTGAATTGAATACATATTACGATAAATTTTAATATATCTAATCAAAGTTCAATATCGGTCCCTTCCGATGTATACTCCATACATCCGATACTGGTAAACTTTGCCAATGCCCTGGAAAGGACATACCACTTAGCCAAGGTGTAAGAATACCTATCGCTGATTATCATGCCAGTCTAAATCCAGTGAACTGACAAATAAGGGAATAAACTTTCGAACATATAATCAAGATTATATTCCACTACGCTGACAACACTATAATCATTAACAAATTCATATGTTCTGGACTTAAATAGAATTTATACATTATATATATAATCATGAAATAAATCATGTGAACCATGCAACATAAAATGTTATTTTTGATCTTTATTTGTAAGTATATCTGATTATATTGAAATGTGTTTTATTTAGGGCACAAAACCCAACAGTTTCTTGCATTTGGGATAGTCAGGATATGATCAGAATGAGGACCCGTGACCCTTACGGCCACCTCTGTTTCCCCGAAACTTTTTGTTTCCACCTGATGCTCCGAAAGCCTCAGCCTTTCGTTTGTGCTCAGGGTTGCCACTGTCGGTCCCCTTACTGATATTACCACTGCCAGGAAGATTTGATGCCGTGACGACATCCTTTGCAGCCTGCTCTGTCATTACTTGCTGCTCGGCCTCCTCAGCAATTAAGGCCAAGTCTACCATTCTCTTATACAGAGTGTCATGTGATGTGGTAATTTTCAAGTACCGACTGATTGTAGCATTCAGTGCTCGAACATACTTTTGCTTCCTGGTGAAATCTGTGGGCACCAAATCACTAGAAAATTTGGATAACCGATCAAACTCCAGAGTATACTCGGCCACAGACATCTTTCCCTGAGTCAACTTCACAAAATCTTCCTGATGTGAAGTCCTCACAACAACATTATAAAACTTTTCTTCAAAAAGTTTCTTGAATTCTTCCCATGTCATCACACTAACATCTCGGGTCTGACCCATTATGTCCCACCAGATGCGGGCATGGTCTTGAAACATAAAGGCCGCACAATTCACCCTCTCAGTTCCCATCACCCCCATATTATCAAGGACACGGGAAAAAGTACTCATCCACTGGTCAGCCTTAATTATATCAATACCTCCCAAAAAAGTCAGAGGTTGCAGCTTCACGAACCGCTCAAACACAGAATCTCGATGCGGCATAATATACCCTTGGTTACCCACGACTGGCACAGGTGCTGGTGGTAACCCTTGATCAACTGGGGCGGCTAGTTTCCTTAAACGTTGCAACTCTTCTTCTTAACGAAGTATGACACTTCGCATTTCTTGGGACATCTGCTGCCAGTCAGCAGGAAGATTGGCATTACCAGTCTCCGCATTTTCCCCCGGATTCTGCGGAGGTGGAGGCGATGCCGGTGAATTGGTTTGGGCAACCCCGGGCTCTACTTGCTCGCCCTGTGGTCTACATGATTGCGGAGGGTCCATTACTAGTACCCCTGTAATCAACAACCCCAGCGAGTTAAGCACCAATACCACACTTACACACTTAATGCCTTAAACCCTAACTCACCTAGTTAAACAAATAGCATTTAAAGCATGGCATGACATAACACATACATACTCTAGATGCTTGCATACCTCCTTAAATGGAAAGCGGTAAACATATGATCACACAAACAGTAAAGTATTTACTCTTAATACTTACTGCACCATGAGTTGAGCTGTCTCTGACGACGAATGTACATGTTCGATCGTTCTACAGGAAGTTTAAAAACCTTGGTGATCTGATACCAAATTGTAACGCCCTAAATATTTAGGCACGCTACCCAAAATATTTATGAAAACCCTAATCCCCTAAGCGGGATTACTAATCAAAATAGCGCAGAATTTAAACTTTTGTAATAAACGGAATGAAAATAAAACTTTATGGCCTACGTGTTGTAGACCTACGTGTTGTTCTCACACGTCTAAATACATTATGGCCTTAGAATTGGTTCATCTCGGTTATGGTTACCGAGTCCAACCTGATTATGCCTTAAGCGCATAACTCTTGAATCTCATTACATATAACATGACATGGCATTTACCTACATATATGACTAGGGTAATAACCCTAGGCAACTATACGGTTCCTATTAGGGTAATAGCCCTAATCCCGGTTATTAAACAATCATACATATCACTTTCAATATAAGCGCCACTGCACATACTCTATGTGCTAATCACTGTCTTACCTGTTGTCCGCAATATCAGAGATTCCGAATCCCCGGGTGCTCCTGAGCAGGTGCCGGTAATCCTAGTCACACATTCCAGGACTTCACAAATAGGGTTAACCCCTAATTTCACTTTCATAAAATATTCACATGGTATTTAAAATTCAGATATTCAGATAGAGCTCGAAAAGAGCTTTCCAACGGTATATAGAACTCCTAAATCGGAGTCTGGATCACAAAGTTATGGCTATTTGAAGTTTTCAAAAAGGATCTGCCAAGAAAGAAATGGGCGCGCCGCGACATGCTAAATACCATGCCGCGGCACCTGGGTTATAAACCCAGAAAAACAGCAGCAAGAACACGAAAATCAGCTCCAAAACACAATCAAATCACCCCAATTCACAACCAAACTCTCAAATCATCAAATAGGGTTGCTAACAAATATTAGAGGGTCAAAATAACCTATTTCATGTATCAATTTCTAATAATAACTCCCAGTTTCAGATTACAAAACATAACATAAATCATGGTTTAACTCACAATTCAACAAGCTCAAGAACTTGAGCTAAAAATCCATCAAGCTCAAATATTTTCCAGCAGCCACATACCAAAGTAACATGGATTTCAACCTAAAAGATACCCTAAAAATCCAATCAAAGCTCAACAACAAAGAATCACAACTAAATCATGGAATTTATACCTTAATCTCTCAATAGCAACAAAATTCATCCATACATGCATAAACAAGAATATTTCAACTAATTCATACTTTTTCCACAACACTTTCAGCAAGGAATTCAATAAAAATATTCAGTAAGAAAGCTACCTCACTTCCAATCCAAAGCTAAACCCAAACAATCTCCAAGTTCAAGCTTCAAGCCAAGCAAAAACACACCAATCTTCTCCAAAAATCAAAGTTTGAGAAGAAGAGGGTTTAGAGAGAGAGAGGGGTTGGCAAGAGAGGAAACAACACCAGAATTTCACTTCCTTTTTCTTCGAAAAATCATTTAATCAAGTGTAAATTAATAAAGGTCAAAAGACCAAAATGCCCTAAGGGCCAATGCACACTTATTCACCCACACAAGGGTATTTATGTCATTCATGCACATTTAATTTCAAATAAAAATTAAGATTTCTCAATACCAAATAAAATGCCAATATTTAATCCCGAAATTACATTTCGGGCCCGAACCCCGTTCGGCCCGAAATAACCGGTTGTGACTATACCGCGCCAACCTGTCAGAACACACCTGAAAAGACAACACAAACATACTATATAATAATATAGTTCTATTAAGCACGTAATTAAATTAATTTCATCATTTTACCCTTCTCGGGTCATAATTACTAAAATGCCTCTGGCTCACCAACGAGGTCTTACCTTGTTATAAATTATATTAATTCACATATATTGAACTATATAATAATATAATTCCTAAATTATTCATAATTATCTAATTAGGGTTTTGCTAATCCATTTCTTAATTTCAAGGTATTACATTATCTCTTTATCCTTTGCTCTGAAGGTCTCTCTTCTGTCCTTCAAAATTTTAAAAATATGGAGCTTTTGAGGGGTATTGCAATTTCTAGGCATGCCCCATCCATTACTCATCTGCTGTTTGCAGATGACAGCTTTCTTTTTTGCACTGCTGACCAACGTTCTTGTGAGACTCTACATCATGCTTTATCTATCTATTCTAGAGCCTCTGGTCAGATGGTTAATTTTGCTAAGTCTTCCATTTTATTCTCTGCGAATACTAGTGCTGATATTAGAAGCTTCTTTTTCCAAACTTTTCAGCTGGAGGACAGGGCGTTTATTACTAAATACTTGGGTCTTTCTCAATGCCTGTCACGTGTTAAATATCATGCTTTTACTTTTCTTAAGGATAAGATTGCCAATATTATTCATTCTTGGAATCATAAATGTTTCTCTAGGGCAGGGAAAGAAACTCTGATCAAGGCTGTTCTTCAAGCTATTCCATCTTATGCCATGGCTTGCTATCGCATCCCTACTAAAATTTGCAAAGAAATCGAATCTCTGATCTCTAAATTTTGGTGGGGTTCTTCTACAGAGTCCCACAAAGTCCATTGGAAGAATTGGTCGAGTGTTTGTCAATCCAAATTTGTTGGGGCTTTGGGGTTTCGGTCTTTAACTCATGTTAATCAGGCTATGCTTGCCAAGCAAGCTTGGCGAATTTTTCAATGCCCTGATTCTTTGTTGAGTAGAGTCCTTAAAGCCTGTTATTGTTGGGTTTTATGCCCTAAATAAAACTCATTTCAATATAATCAGATTTACTTATTAATATAGATCAGAAATAACATTTAATGTTGCATGGTTCACATGATTTATTTCATGAATATATGTACATAATGTATAGATTCATCGGAAACCCTTTTCACATACTTGATCCTGTTTATTGTACCGTCAACACATTGGAAAGTAAACATGACTATGTGAATAAAGTTTCCTAGATTTATCAAACACAGGGTTTTACTGATATGATAATCTACAATAGAGTTTACTTGCATTTGGAGAAGTGCTATGTTCTTTCCAGAGCATTGGTTAAAGTAAAGCTCAGGTTGGATGCATGGAGTATGCATCGAAAGGGACCGATATTGAACTTTGACTTAGATTTATTAAACTTACCGTAAAATCAATTCAAGTCAATATCGCCTAGTTGATCCTAGATCAAATGTTCTTAATCCTGTTATGATTAGGCTCAATCTTGAAAGGCTACTTTTAGGTCAGGGTGATACGTACTTTTTGGGAACACGGTAGTGCAATTGAGTGGGAGCGCTAGCATAAACATGGAATCTATAGCTTCTATCTGGCGAATAGTAAGCAAAGGATGATCTCCTTCGAGCTTGACCAAATGAAAATAAATGGTGGAGATCTCATTTCACATAAGCTGAAATATCATTTATACGGGGTCAAGTGTTTTAAGGATAAAATACATAGTAGGGTGTTACGGTAATTTAATCCCTTTATTGTGTAGATCATTCATATAGAGGATCATTGATCACATTAGGATTATAACAATGGATAACTAATGATGTGTCTATATGGTGGAACATATAGAGCATTCTATATACTGAGCGTGCAATTCTAAGTTCTATGCGTTGATTCAACGAAGAATTAATAAGTCAGTGAATTTTAGTCCTAAATTCTTGATCTACTTATTGGAAGCTCGGTTATATAGACCCATGGTCCCCCCACTAGTTGAAATAATATTGCTTGTAAGACTCATGTAATTGGTTTTGATTAATCAATTATAATTCTCAAATTAGACTATGTCTATTTGTGAATTTTTCACTAAGTAAGGGCGAAATTGTAAAGAAAGAGTTTATAGGGGCATATTTGTTAATTATGATACTTTGTATGGTTCAATTAATAAATATGATAAATGACAATATTATTTAATAATTATTTATAGTTATTAAATAGTTAGAGTTGGCATTTAAATGGTTGAATTAGAAAATTGGCGTTTTTGAGAAAATCAGATGCAGAAAAGGTAAAACTGCAAAATTGCAAAAAGTGAGGCCCAAATCCACTAAGCATGGCCAGCCACTTTTGTAGGCAATTTAAACTGATATTTTCATTATTTTAATGCCAAATAATTCAAACCTAACCCTAGTGGAATGCTATAAATAGATAGTGAAGGCTTCAGGAAAATTACACTTAAATTTTCTATTTTCCTTCAGAGAAAAACCTGAGCCTTCTCTCTCTCCCTATCTTTGGCTGACCCTTCTCTTTCTCCTTCCCTCTTCAATTTCGAAAATCTTAGTGTGAGAGTAGTGCCCACACACAGCAAGTGATACCTCAATCATAGTGAGGAAGATCGTGAAGAAAAATCATCAGCAAAGGAGATTCAGCATCAAGGATTCAGAGAAAGAAGATCCAGGTTCAGATCTTGATAATACTCTGCTACAGAAAGGATTCAAGGGTTAGAGATTTGAACGGAAGGAGTCATTTAATTCTGCTGCACCCAATGTAAGGTTTCTTTAACTTTATATGTGTTTATTTTATCGTTTTTGAAAGTTCTTATTTAGGATGTTAATAAACATACTTGTGAGTAGATCTAAGATCCTGGTAAAATAATTTCCAGCAACTGGCCTCAGAGCCATGGTAATTGATTTACTTGCAAGAAATTTGGACTTTAAAAGGATTGTTTGTATATTTTTTGGATGGTATCATGTTGTATTGAGTGTTATTTGATGATTGATTGATGTTTGGGAATTTTCGTGAAAAATAATTTTGATTCTGTTTCTGGAATTATTTTTATTGGATAGTATGGAAAAAATTAAGCAAGTTACTTTTTTACAGAACTCAATTTCGATTTTATTTGAATTAGTTATGAATTTTTGAAGATTTGAAAAAATCGGGGTTGTGCTGAAATTTTCCTGCGATCGCGAAAACTGTCCGTACAGCTCACAATTTTTTCGTTTTTCTTCGATTTTTCATGCTTTTTCATGGAATTAACTTCCGATTTTTTGTGTAGTTCTATGTATATACTATTACTATTCCTAATTCAATTCTAATTATTTTTTTGAATTAATTTAATATTTTTTAAATTTAATTCAAGATATTAGTGTAATTTGAATTTGAATAGAATTAATATCTATCTTCTTGCTTAAAAATCTATCTTATTTTAAAATTTGATTATATCTTATCTTATTTTAAATTTAAAATAAGATAATTATAATCATGTAATTTTTAAATAATATAAGATATTTTGCTAATTTTTTAAATTTTGTTATTTTATTTATTTAAATTACATTTAAAATTTGAAAAAGATATTCATTTATCTTTTTTAATTTTTTATTTAATTTTTATTTATAAAATAACATTTAAAAATTTAAAAGTAGTTAGCAAATTTTGGAATGATATTTAGGTTGGTTGAAACCTAATTTTTCAAAATTGTAGGTTTAATTTTAAATTTAAATTTTTTTTTAAATTTTCGAAATTTTTTTATTTTTTTTTAATTTTCGAAAAATAAACATTTTATTTATTTAATTAATTATTTCGAAATTAATAATTTAATTTAAAATTAAATAAATCCTACATCCAACTATCCAGCTAACCTTGTTGCAGGAGTATATGTTTTAGCTTGTTTGTATGTTTTCAAAACCTATTATTACTTGATTGCAAATAGCCATGGTTACTTTTTACCAGATCTAATGATCTGATGGCTCCCTTGGTCAAGTTAATAATTTGTAACAGGTATATTTACAATCTTCTTTCATCTGTGTATGACCTAGCAACATGATAGGACACATCCAAAGTGTGCCTGTGTGAGCCTATGTGTTTAATTTGATTATAGATACATATAGGTTGTTGTTGCTAAAATAAATTATCATAGTTCTTGATAGAATTTATTTAGGCCCATTCAGTTATTGGGCTTATTCAATTAATAACAGTTGTTCTTATTAAGGTTAAATTCCTCTCTTTAGGGCCTTGTGTGAGAGTTGGGAGCCATAGAAGTGGGTACGACATACTGAACCCAGCACCCCCTCACATGAACCACCCCAATTGTGAAGGCCCATTTGCCTGATTTGAATGACTGTACTAGGTTAATTAAACTAGTTTAACCTAATAAAATTTATTAGCAACATAATTAATTTCATTTATTTTGAAATTAATTTAAGAAAATTATAGTTTAAAGAATTTTTTATTCTAAGCTAAACTATATGTATTTTCTTGTATTTAATTAAATATAGAATTATAACCATCTAGATTCTTTCTGGAACTTAATTTAAATTTTTCATTAAATATTCTTATTTAAGTTGATATTTAGTTATCTACAACTAACCAACTTAAATCTGAATATCTTTTGAATTTCATATTTCAAAATTAAGTTGAGAAATTTTAGGCATTGGTTATTAAGATTCTTTAGATAATTTTTAAGTTAATATCTTTTCGAATATTAACTTAAAATGGAATATTTTCAAATTAAGTGGTTACAACTTAATTTTTGATATTTAATTAAATTTAAATTTGAAAAATATTTAAGTTCTAGATTTTTTCTAATACAACTTAAATTAGATATTTTTTCAAATTTTGTGGAAAAGATACCTTGTCAAATAAGATATTTTCTAGATAGTTATTTCTAGACTACTTATTATTTCTAATATTAAATAGGAAAATATTATACATTGTGAAATTAATTATTTATATAATTAATTTTGGTACAATTTATTTTATGTATATTTTTCCTAGTATTAAACTAGAGATTAATAATTAAGCCTTCTCTACACTTAATTATTTATTTCTTGAATTTAATACATTTAATTAATTTGAAAATTGAATATCTAAGTTGATTTTTATCATCATACTTAAATATTTTTTTTCATGACATTTAATTAAATAGAAAATTATTTTTAGTTGAAATTTATTTTTTCAACTAAATTTAAATAATTTTCAAAATATATTTTTTTCTTTATTTTATTAATCAATTTTCGAAATTGCATTTCTTAAATGCTAGAATTTCGAATTTTATCTTGAAAAATAGATTAAGTTGTAAATTAATTATTTATTTTAATTAATTCTTGGATCAACTTAAATCAATGATTTTTTCATTTATTGATTAATTTAAAATAAATTGAATTAAAGTATATTATTAGAAATTGAATTAATTAGTCAAAGGAAAATCTAGATAGATGATATTTTTGCTTGAAGTATTTTTCTAGTGTATTTAATTAAATAGAAAATTAATATTTAAGTTGATTTTCATGATCATACTTAAATATTTGAAATTTTTCTTATATATTTAATTAAATAGGAAAATTATATTTTTTGTTGTAAATTAATTTTATTAATTAATTTTGGGCCAACATTAAATTAGAATAATTTTTCCAGGATTAATTTTTTATTTTAACATGCATTTTCAAAAATGGTATTCTTAAATACTTTAATTTTTCGAAATGCAATATATATTTATAGAAAATTAAATTTGAGTTGTAAATTAATTTATATTAATTTTGTAACAACTTAAATTGAATATTTTTCTAAATATTTATTGGAAATTATTACTAAGATGGAAATAATTCATGTTATTTTTATATCCATCTAAGTAAAATTTATAAATATTAAATTAAAATTTATATTTAGAATTTTTCAATCTAAATTGGAAATTGTAAATAAATATATATTTAAAATAAATAAATTAAATAAAGAGAATCAAAGAAAATACAACTCACTTTAAATAATGAGCTTGATTATTATTAAGATATTCGATCTCCATTGTTGGTCTTACAAAAGTTAAATGTTTTCAATATAACCTCGAGACGCTAGACTTCGTCCCCCTATGGATGGTTATTCGTTGAACGCATTTAACACCGTAAGATTTCATTTGATAAGTGTTTTGTGAGTTTTCGTCTCTATTTAGACTCTCCCCTACGGTGACTACTTAGAGATAAACTCATAAAACATGAAACAATGGTGGAAGCTCATAAAATGAGAATAACCTTGACTCTCGCCTACCGGGACAACGTGGGATTCTTATTTTGATCGAATAAAAGGTTGCTAGAATGGTTTCTATTTTAGATGAGCTGACAACTCTATTCAATAAATGATGCTTTGACTCTCGCCTACGGGACCTTTGTATCAGTTTGTTGAAAACCTTGGAAATTATTTAGGATTGTATGTTTTAGTATTTTCACTAGTCATTCCTACTTGCTATATGTTTATAATTTCTGAATTGTGTATGAATTTATATTGAACCATGTTATTTTATGTTATTAAGTTGTAGTTTAATTTCGAATCTTCATTGTTGGTCTAACATGTTTGTTTTTTCTAATGAGATAAATCCCTAGTGGATTTTCACCATTAGACATACATAATAGTGTTAGATCTCGAAAGATAAATATTGTATATGCGACATCTAGCTGTTCATCAATTGATGACACCTTAGACTAGTATTTTTACAATATGAAACAAGAAGATTACATAAATAAGATTACTTTGTCTTTCGCTAATCGAAGCATCGTTGGATTCTTATTTATAAACGAAATTATCCTAATTCCTCTTAGCTTATTCATTTCGAATTAGCTTCAAAACATATCATTGGATGAATGGTCTATAAATCATTTCATGTCATTCTATATTTTCTCTTAAGAAATTAAATTACGCATATGATTATAATCCCAAAATTCTATTCCCAATTGATATAAATCCTCAATCTTAGAAATCTCCTACTTGTGTGGGCAAATCTGACTTAGAGTTTGTATTAGTAGTGGTGGTCCAAGATAGAATTACTCATAATATTTGGTATAAATTTAAGTCTTTGACTTTAATTTTAGATTCCAAATAGAAATTTTCTTATATTTCTAATTCCAGAATACAATACAGTTACACTTTGTCAAGTGTTTAATATCCATCTTCTATTAATGGATTCAAACTGTATGGAATATGAGTTAGGTATTCTGTGACCAGGATCCACTTGTAGTATTCTAAGAACTCTTTGATGTAACTAAACCTATGTCATAATAGACACTACCACATTTTTTTTTAATCTATGGCATTTGTATCTTGTTCATAGTGGATTTGACAAGATCAATCTCTGCAAAGAGTTAATATGCCTATATCCACTGAAAGTAGTTCATCTCATTCGCAGATGGATGTACATTCAGGGGTAGATATGAGTTTTTCGTTGTATTCTTAAAACGATAACTCTAGATTATACCTTTTAGCAAAGAAATTTGAAATGTTTGAAAAATTTCATTAATTTCTAGCAATGGTTAAAACCATTAAGGTAAGTGGTTAAAGATCTTGCGAACTGATAGGGGTGGAGAAATAGTTAGTTGATATGCAGTTCAAAGATCATTAAATTGATTTTTGAATTATATCGAAACTTACCTCCCCAGAAATTTCGAGTTGCATGTTAATGATTAGTTACTAGTCGTTGCCTAATTCCTTCTATGGTAATACAATTTCAGAATGATGTAATGGTTGTATACTTAATGTAAAACATTACTAGATTCATGGATGACCTAATCAAAAATCTTAAGAAAAGCTAGAACTGTTAACCATGGTTTGTTAGCTTTTCTAAGTGATTAGGGGTGGACCATCCCATTGTCAATAGATAAGAAAGTGTTTGTTCAAACAAATACTACTTTTCTAAGAAAATGACTAAGTCTGAAAAACAAGTAGCAAATAAAGGAGATATTTAATTCTTGATTCCAAAAGTGTTCTATCATCTTATATAACATATGATGATCCCACTGCCTCTGTTGTCTTGTCACAACCGAAGAGATCAATACCATTTAGTTTTCTTAGACATAATTCACGGTGCCTTGTCGTAGTGGGAGAGTTTCTAGGAACTCACCTTCTTATGACTTGGGAGACACTAGTGATTAAAATCCATTGTGAGTTTAAACAAGTAATGGATTGTCAAGATAAGAAACTAAGAAGAAAGCCAATAGAACTATGGTTTAATCCATTCACATGGAATAACCTAAAGTTTTCTATTACAAGGACATGAAAGGAAATTTTAGTTAATAAGTCTATTCTATGGACTTAACAAAACTTCCTGTTCCTAGTATTATAGGTTTGAGTTTATCTAAACCTATGGCTTGTGGTATACCTGGTAATTACTTACTCTAATGCAAGCAACTTACTTTAGTAAGATGCTGAAGCATTTTCTTTCTAATGGCAATCTATAGAAGCTTCACAGCTTCTTAGGTATAGATTTTATTTATCTAAGGAAAAGTCTTAACTATTCCAGAAAAGATAAAGCCATGAAAGAATTTCTTAAATCAACAGTGAGAGGTCTTAGATATGCTTTTGTATGCCTTAGACCAGACACCTGCTGTTGAGTGGGAGTAATGAGTAGGTATCAGATTAATCCAGGAGAAGAACATTGGAAGACAATCAAGTAAATCCTAAGATTAAGAAGAGGAACTATATGTTAGTCTATAAGGGTGTGTTTAAAACTCTTAGACTACACCATATCAGATTTTGAAATTTGCCTTTGTGCTAGTAAATCTTTCTGATAAGATGGTGGTTACTCTGGGGGTGGAATAGTGATTTTGGAGAAGTGTAAAAACCTATCTGAAGTTTGTAGGACTACCAGAGAGGGACTGAATGTTAAAGTTGCAGGAAAGGTACTTATTCAGTCTAAGGAAAGTTCTATACATTTTTGGCATCATTCCAAATTGCCTTAAACTACTAGTGTTACTTCCTGAATAACCAAGTAGTAGTTGCTAAATATATAGAATCCAGTATCCCAAGAGAGTAGACATATAGAGAGGAATTTCACATTATCAATGATTTTGTGATTAAGGAAGAGTAATAGTGGAGGAAAGTTTGTGGTTAATTCAACTTTTCAGATCCTATTACGAGGAGTTTACTACTACTACACTTGATTTGTATATCAAGGTTTTGAGATTATTTGAAACGCACTTTTTGTTTTATATTAGTGCAAGTGGGAGTTTGTTGGGTGTTATGCCCTAAATAAAACTCATTTCAATATAATCAGATTTACTTATTAATATAGATCAGAAATAACATTTAATGTTGCATGGTTCACATGATTTATTTCATGAATATATGTACATAATGTATAGATTCATCTGAAACCCTTTTCACATACTTGATCCTGTTTATTGTACCGTCAACACATTGGAAAGTAAACATGACTATGTGAATAAAGTTTCGTAGATTTATCAGACACAGGGTTTTACTGATATGATAATCTACAACAGAGTTTACTTGCATTTGGAGAAGTGCTATGTTCTTTCCAGAGCATTGGTTAAAGTAAAGCTCAGGTTGGATGCATGGAGTATGCATCGGAAGGGACCGATATTGAACTTTGACTTAGATTTATTAAACTTACCGTAAAATCTATTCAAGTCAATATCGCCTAGTTGATCCTAGATCAAATGTTCTTAATCCTGTTATGATTAGGCTCAATCTTGAAAGGCTATTCGTGTTCTTTGATTTGTTAGTTAAGCCTACTTTTAGGTCAGGGTGATACGTACATTTTGGGAACACGGTAGTGCAATTGAGTGGGAGCGCTAGCATAAACATGGAATCTATAGCTTCTATCTGGCGAATAGTAAGCAAAGGATGATCTCCTTCGAGCTTGACCAAACGAAAATAAAAGGTGGAGATCTCATTTCACATAAGCTAAAATATCATTTATACGGGGTCAAGTGTTTTAAGGATAAAATACATAGTAGGGTGTTACGGTAATTTAATCCCTTTATTGTGTAGATCATTCATATAGAGGATCATTGATCACATTAGGATTATAACAATGGATAACTAATGATGTGTCTATATGGTGGAACATATAGAGCATTCTATATACTGAGAGTGCAATTCTAAGTTCGATGCGTGGATTCAACGAAGAATTAATAAGTCAGTGAATTTTAGTCCTAAATTCTTGATCTACTTATTGGAAGCTCGGTTATATAGACCCATGGTCCCCCCACTAGTTGAAATAATATTGCTTGTAAGACTCATGTAATTGGTTTTGATTAATCAATTATAATTCTCAAATTAGACTATGTCTATTTGTGAATTTTTCACTAAGTAAGGGCGAAATTGTAAAGAAAGAGTTTATAGGGGCATATTTGTTAATTATGATACTTTGTATGGTTCAATTAATAAATATGATAAATGACAATATTATTTAATAATTATTTATAGTTATTAAATAGTTAGAGTTGGCATTCAAATTGTTGAATTAGAAAATTGGCGTTTTTGAGAAAATCAGATGCAGAAAAGGTAAAACTACAAAATTGCAAAAAGTGAGGCCCAAATCCACTAAGCATGGCCAGCCACTTTTGTAGGCAATTTAAACTGATATTTTCATTATTTTAATGCCAAATAATTCAAACCTAACCCTAGTGGAATGCTATAAATAGATAGTGAAGGCTTCAGGAAAATTACACTAAAATTTTCTATTTTCCTTCAGAGAAAAACCTGAGCCTTCCCTCTCCCTATCTTTGGCTGACCCTTCTCTTTCTCCTTCCCTCTTCAATTTCGAAAATCTTAGTGTGAGAGTAGTGCCCACACACAGCAAGTGGTACCTCAATCATAGTGAGGAAGATCGTGAAGAAAGATCATCAGCAAAGGAGATTCAGCATCAAGGATTCAAAGAAAGAAGATCCAGGTTCAGATCTTGATAATACTCTGCTACAGAAAGGATTCAAGGGTTAGAGATCTGAACAGAAGGAGTCATTTAATTTCGATGCACCCAATGTAAGGTTTCTTTAACTTTATATGTGTTTATTTTATCGTTTTAGGAAGTTCTTATTTAGGATGTTAATAAACATACTTGTGAGTAGATCTAAGATCCTGGTAAAATAATTTCCAACAGTTATTTCCCTAATTCCAGTGTTCTTGAGGCTGTTCCTGGTCACAGACCTTCTTTTTCTTGGAGAAGCATTTTGTGGGGCTGTGAGTTGCTCAAACAGGGTCTTATTTGGAAGGTGGGTAATGGTATGAGTATTCATACAATTGAGGATCATTGGCTTCCTGGTTGTCGTTTTAAGTCCCATTCCACTTCCACCCCTCCCAATTAGTCTCTTTCTTTCTTTCTTTCCCCTTTTGGAGATTGGGATAGGGGTAACCTGAAAATTTTTTTTGACTGTACACTTGTGGAAGAGATATTACAGGTTCCAATTTCTGGCCACAATTGCAATGATACTCTGATCTGGGGCCTGGACCCGACAGGGCTTTTTACAGTAAAAACTGCTTACCATCTAGCCCTTCAGTCTCGGGATATGCCTAGGTCCTCCTCTTTTGTTTCCAACAAATCTTTTTTGGTCCAAAATTTGGGCCTCGGTGGCCCCTCCTAAAATTAAGCATCTTATTTGGCGTGCTATTTCTCATTCTCTTCCTGTGGCCTCTTCTTTGTTTTTTAGACACATCATTCCTACTCCTCTTTGCCCGGTTTGCCAGTTACAATCGGAGACTGTGGAACATGCTATCCTTGGGTGTAATCATGCTTGGAAAGCTTGGAAACATTCAAAATTTCTTAATTTTTATAATAACCATAAGGATAGTACTTTTTGCTTGTTTTTGGCCAGTGCTCTAGACTATTATACTAAGTTTGATTAGGCTTTGTTGTTTTGTTTTATTTGGTCGATTTGGAATCAGAGGAATAACTTATTTCATAAGAAGACAGGCCTCTCTTCGTACCAACTTTTTGATTATGCTGCTAAGTATTTACATGAATATATTCATGCCCATGCTAAGCAGTTGTTGTTGTCTCCTCCTGCAAAGCATCAGAATCAGAGAGAGGTGCAGCTTCCTACTGGGCAGTAGATAGTCTATACAGATGCAGCAGTAGATTTGGGCCACATGAAACACAGTTATGGAGTTGTGGCTATTGATTGTGTAGGCTGTTCCAGAGCTGGGTTTATGGCTCCATGTTCTGGTGTAGTTTCCCCTGAGGTGGCAGAAGGCAAAGCAATCCTTGTAGCTCTTAAGTTGATTCAAGCGATTCAACTCCCTGTTTTGACTATTGCCTCAGATTACAAAAGTGTGGTTGATAAAATTTATAATTCTTATTGTAATAATTCTTGAAAAACCGTGTTTTTGCAAAATGTCAGTTATATATAAGAAAATATAAAACTGTAAGCGTTTGCAGAAGCAGAAAGTAATTCTGCTACACTAAAACAAAACAGGCAGAATATAAAATATTAGCAGAAAAAATAAATAACTTGACACAAGAGATTTATACGTGGTATCAGTGTTCTCACGAACACTCCTAGTCCACGGGGCCACGCCCAGAGAATGAAATCAATTAATAAAGTATCAAAATTACAAAGACAATTGACTTAAACAAGTTTAGACTCCCTCTAAAGTATTGCCGCAATCCTTTGTAATCCACTTTATGAATCTGACTTCTTGAAACACCTTCAAGCCCGAACTCCGTTCGTCTTTGAAGTGTGAGTGCTTACTTCCTCCCGAAGTAAGGCTTCAACACGTCTTCTCCCGAAGACCAAGTGCTTACTTCCTCCCGAAGTAAGGCTTTACCAAGTCTTCTCCCGAAAACCAATCTCTTGTTCAGTCAAGTAGTTCTTCACAACCTCTAGGACAGAGTAAGGAAAAAAATAAAACAACTAGAACCTAGATGAACAACTAGGCTCTCACAAAACAAAGAAAAACTCTCTTCTCTCAAATAATATAAATGCAAAAAATGATTAATAGAAGAGCTGATTCGAATGGCTGCTCTCTAGGCTCTATTTATAGAACATAGAAACCTTAGAGACAGTCAGAAGATCGAAACTGCAGCTGTACAAAAACTTTCCTAAGAAAACACGATTTGCAGCATCAGATTCGGATGCTGACGCAGCAGATCAGACTAGAAATGGGAAACTTGCTATAATCGGGTTCGATCCTCTATCAATGCTTGATTCCTGCCAAAAACAGATTAGATATTCTGATTGTATCAAGATACAATCGAAATCAATAAGGAAAAGTCAATAATCAAAGTTTCCCTAAAAAAGACAACTTTCCAAAAGAGAATTGCTTCTCTTTTAAGAAGTTTCCAAACAAAAGAAAGTTCAGCTGAAAAGTGAAACTTTCCTAACATGGAAAAGAGCAACTATAAACCGAATAAACAAGGTAAGAAATCGGATATGAATGCACAAGAATCTTACCATAAAAGAAAAAATATTTTGACAACTAACTTGCCAAAAAAGGACTTTACAATCTCCCCGTTTTGCACTTTAGATGAACAAAATATTTTTTAACACAAAGTACCTGCAAATTAAAGTTAGGAAGAACAAATAACAACTCCCCCTGAGTAACACACTCGAAATTGTAAAACAACAAAACAACAGGCTAACTTTTAATCCAAATAAGTTCACAAGTACCAAACACAACTCCCCCTGGAAAAAGGGTCCAGAGTTGATAAAAACAAATTGAATGCTCAATAAAATGCACATTAATTAAAAATTATTTTGACAACTAAATTGCCAAAAAAGGACCTAACTATCTCCCCCTTTGGCACTTTAAATAATCAAAATATTATTAATTAACAAACACCTACAAAAAAAAGTTAGCGAAACAAACATAAAAACTCCCCCTAAGAAGCACAACAGTAAACCAAAATAAAAATCTAACTTTGACCAAAGACAAAGACAAACACAAACACAAACCTCAACTCCCCCTAGATAGTTGAGTATACAATTAAAAACCCAATTACTCTCCCTTTTTGTTTATCTATAAGGGCCAAAGATAAAAAGAAATGAAAATATAGAAATATGTCCAACAAAAACAAAAAGAAAGAAAAGTTATGCCCCATAAAGCTTGATCAATGAGGACAGCTGCTTGGACATCTCTTGCTAAACCTCCTCCATGGCAGCAAGACGATTGGAGCAGCAAGAGGAGCATTTGAGGGGGCTTGTTCGGATTTCACCATTTTCCTTGGATGCCCTAGGTTCTTAGTTTTAGCCATGAATTTCTGAAAGTAAGAATGAGAAACAAAGAACAAGAACACAAAGAAATAGGAATCGGGTAGCTAGGTTATGAAAATAAAAGACAAAGGAAGTTGGTTTATATAATCATGTGAGAGAGGATCAAAAGAGGAAACCAACTTTAAAAAAAAAAACTACCAGCCCAAGAACACAAAAGGAAACCGCCCCACTATCTTGCAAAATTTTTTTTTTCTCCTTTCCTTTTTTTTTTAAAAAAAAAAAATAAAGGGAAACTAGAAATACCAACATTATTTCCAAAAATATCCTGTTTAAGACAATCTTTCAAGATTAAAACACATTACCATATAAGAGATCAATCTTTAAATGGAAACATACAAAATAAATCAAGAAAGAATAAATATTGATACTTACCAATTAAGCACAAATTTCCTTTAGCCCATGAATCAAGTCACCAGCACCTCCCTCTCTTTATTTTTTTTTATTTTTTAATTTTAAAGAACCAAAAATAATATGAAAGATGTACTATAATATAAGAAATTCTAAACCAAGCAATTTAATCAAAAATCATTACAAATGACAAAAATACATGTTATGCTTTCGAAAGAGTATAAATAGTTAGTATCTCAAGAACAAATCATACTTAATTGATGTTGAGGAAAAAGATATGCATGTTACTAACAATTGTGAATCAGGATTTTTAATTTATTTTAGTAGAGGAGACTTACAGAATTGAACACACTTGTCAGACATAAGTGTGTGCAATGAAAATAGGATCATTGTCCTTGGCAAGATTTTTCATTTTCACCTTTTTCAATTTGATCCCGCAACTGGATGCTATCACACCATACTGAAGGTTGCCCTTTTCTATGGTAGTGCATCCTCATCATAGTTGCTAATTACAATGTTCCAGCTTACTCAAAAGATGGCTTTCACACCTCAGTATGGGTAGCTCTATTCCAGCAAGGGGCCTGACAAGCAACTGAAACAAAAATCGCTCAACTCTGTATAAGAACATTATTTAATCCCAGACACAAATAAAAAGTAACATGAACCTTTTAACTCAATTTTAAAAAGTATGATAAAAATGAGATCCTAACTAATTATATTCCAAAAGCATAAACATAATTTGTCAAATTAAAATGAAAGAAGATTAAATGCTAGAAAGAAAAAACTTAACAATATTGTACAAAAAAAAAAAATATGAACAAGAGAAATTAGACAATGCAAACTCCCAAAGACTTTCTGAGGGAGTCAAAGCGACTTGAATCTAGGGTCTTGGTGAAAATATCAGCTAATTGTTTTTCAGTATCAACATATTCTAATTGCAAAGATTTATTTTCAACAAGTTCCCTGATAAAGTGATGCCTTATATCAATGTGCTTTGTTCTAGAATGTTGAACACGATTTTTAGAAATATTTATGGCACTGGTATTTTCACATGCAGAATGACAAGTAAGAATAGATGTGAGAGTATTGCAATTATCAACAGATCTAAACCCTTGTAAAATGCATTGTTTATCACTGTTTAGAACAAAACAATGATCATTGTCAAAATTGACGGTATACCCTTGATTACAAATCTGACTAATGCTAAGTAAATTAGCTTTTAGTCCCTCAACAAGCATAACATTTTTCAACCTTGGTAACCCTTCAAAATTGAGAGTTCCCATACCAATGATATTTCCTGTTAAACCATTACCAAACGTGACCTCACCACATTGTATTGGTCTGATATTCACTAAAAAATCCTTGTCACCTGTCATATGTCTAGAACAACTACTGTCAAAATACCACATTTGAGAAGCAGCACTTTTATCAGAAAAACCAGCTAGACATTTTTCTTTTTCAATCCATTTTTGTTTCAAAGCACTATGTTTCTTTTGGAAAAATTTCAAATTACCAAAATAATTTGTTTTAAACATATTTTGCAACGTGAAACATTTAGGCTTGATATGTCCTTTAATACCATAAAAATGACAGATTGGAACAAACCTTCTTACCTGAGATCTTATCCTTTTTGAACTTACTGAAGACTTTACTTCTGTAGACGACATTTTTGTTGCAATTGATCTTAAATTTGCAGCATCAGGTAAATTCGCTGGAACACTAGATTTTACAATTGTTTATTTATTTTTGACAATGATCTATTTTCAGAAGTAACCTGTATCCACTTTTCATACATAACCTTGTAAGACTCAGCCAGTGACTCCTCACAGATGTCAGATTCATCAGAATCAGAATCCGAATTTTCTTTTTCAATGGTATTATTCAAACATACCAATCTTTCTTTCACCTGTGAATCACAAACAAACTTAGAATAAACTGAGGTTAGTGCAACATTTTTAGAAATATCTTCATCACTATCAGTTTCATCGTCACTCCATGTGACATTAAAACTTTTCTTATTCTTTTTCAGTGTATTTACACATTCAGATTGAATATGTCCAAAACCATCACATTCCTTGCACTGAATTCCCTTTTTGTTAGTCATTGAAGGATTTGAAAAAATATTACCTTTGGAGAATTTTGGAAAATTCTTTTTGTCACTTATCTTTTTCATGTATTTTTGAAAGTTTTTAGTTAAAACTTCCATCTCATCATCTTCTTCATCATCTGAAGTTTCTTTTTCAGCAACATTAAAAGCAATACCTTTACCTCTATCAGCAATGGACTTGGGTTTGTCCTTCTGCTTGATTTGCTGATTCAATTCAAAAGTGCGCAAAGAACCCATTAATTCTTCCACCTTCATTGTGCTAAATTCTTTAGCCTCCTCCATTGCTAAAAGTTTAGTATCGAACCTCTCCGGAAGAACTCTAACAATTTTTCTCACAAGAACTGAAAAGACTCGGTTTGACCGAGTCAAATGTGTTTATATATATATAAAATAATAATAAAATAATATATATATGTATATTAAAAAAAAAATTAAATTATATACAGATTACGTTTTCTCTCTCTGTCTCTCTCTCTCTCTCTCTCTCTCTCTCTCTCTCTCTCTCTCTCTCTCTCTCTCTCTCTCTGTCTCTCTCTGTCTATATATCTATCTTTCTTTCCTTCTCTCTCTTCAAATACAAAAAGAAAAAAATAACCCATAAACCTCCATAACCACCACACTCCGGCGACCCACCTCCGGCCACCGCCCGACCTCACGCGCCAGACTACTCCGACCTCCTAGTGCCGGCGACCTCACACCCCAAGCGGCGCCGCTCCTCTCGCCGCCGTTAGCTTAGGATCGCAAGTCAAAGTTTGGGATTTCAAACTTTGAACGGGTTTTCCGGTCACCTCCGGCGTCCGTTTGACGAGAGGTTTTCACCACTACACTCAGCTCGTCGAGGAGAACAACCTACACTAAACCATTTTTCCCGGTTCGCAACTTTTTCCGGTGACATTTTTGTAGCTCCGCCCCTTTCCGGTGACTTTCCGGTGACCTCGTGTACCGTTTTGACAAACGGTTGGCATGAGTGTGATCTACTTGTCGAGGTGGTCGTTTTGATATATACTACTCCTAATTTTGGTGACATTTCCGGTACACCAATTTTTACCTCCACCGATTGTTAATGTGCACCACTTAGGTGAGGCTTCAGGACTCTAAATTTTAAATATAGTCATATTATATGTCGTTGGACTTGGTTTTGAATGTAGAATGCGATAATGATAATTATTTAACCATTTGGTGGTATAGGTGAAAGTAATATGTAAGTTTGGACTAAACAATTGGAGCTCGGGACTTGAGAGCTTAAGATCGTCTTTTGGAAAAAGTTTAACGACTCGGGAGAGGTAGGGACTCAACTTGATTTTTGGACTTGATTTTTATATGCGTTGTATAACATTAGACATATTCTAATTTTTATGATTTACAAAATTGTTTGAAAAATTAAAAACTTAATCTGTATATCTTTTGGACTGTTCTGGGGCACTGAGTGCCAAATATATTTTTATGTGTCAATATTTATGCAGGTTATGATTTTTGGGTTTATTCAAAATACAGCTGTTATGCTGCCGAATTTTCTAGAAAATAAAAAGGAATATTTTCTTTTGTTATGCTTATTATTTGCCTGCTTTGGTTATATTGATGAGAGCCATGTTGATCATGTTCGATGCATATTGTTGTTTCACGACCTAGTCTCTGTGTCATCATAGGTAGATCAGGTGTGCACTCACCTGTTTTTTTTAAATCTGAGCCCCGATATTTATGGTGGATATCAGATGCGACTACCCGGTTTTGGATGTCGTTTTCTATGATTTGGTATTGAGAGCTAGGGGTCTAGTGGACGGTGTGATATGCATTTGACGTTTGATTTGTGATTATTTGTGGTCTCTCTATTTTATTTGTACATATTCATACGGTTGATGAGACATTTTATTTTTATAAAGCTAACCATGCAGGAATTTTATTAAACCAAGGGTCCTTTGATATTAGTTGTTTTCCTAGTGGATGAGGATGGTACCGTGGGGAAAGGAATGTCGTTATTAGTTTAGTCATATTTTACTCTTTCAGCTTCTAATGAGACTGATTTTGTATTTAAGAACAAATGGATGGTCTGGATGACTTAAATTAGCTATGTACTAGTTAGAAATGAGAAATTATGGATGCTAGGTATTATTTTGGTATTTTATTGACTTATTAAATCTATCTATTTGGTGATTACATAACTGTGGGGATATTACTGTTCTCTTATATTGATGAGTGGTCCTGATTTTATTACTAATATTTTCTTACTAATATAGGAGTTAATCCATTCTTTTAAATTAGTATTTTGTAATATAAATAAAAGGATCATTTATAAGCTTTATTTTCCTACAAGGGTCAAAGTGTGACCTTTGACCACCCAAGTTATGGATATTACACATCTGCCACAGCCTAGGGCTCGGGTCGTGACAGAAAAATGGTATCAGAGCACCGGGTTTAATTACCTCGAAGTGTGTCACCAAATAGTTTAGATTTATTTTAAATAATAATAGTAATAAATATCTTGGTATTTATATGTATAAGGCATATTTATATTATTAGCATCCAATCCTCACTAACTGAGTAGCTTTTGGTTCTCAGACCTAAGAAAATGCCTCCAAAAGGAAAGAAGACAAGGAGAACGCTTGGAGAAGACGCCCCTCAAGCTAATGTCCAACCTCCACAAGCTGAATTCCCTATGAACGCCCTTCTCGAAGCCTTAAGAGCTATTCCCGCTCAACAAATTGATCCTGCCGCTCGACAAAGTCATCATTTTCAGATCTTTCATCGAATCCAAGTGCCTGAGTTTGAGGGTGGACAAGATCCCATGGTAGCTGAAAGGTGGTTGAGGAAGATAAAGAAAAATTTCAACACAATAGGAATAGCTGAGGAATACCAAGTTACTTTCGCTGTGTCCAAGTTAGAGGGTGGTGCAGCAGATTGGTGGGAGACCTTGTCCAGGAAAATGGAAACTGATGGGATGACTTGGCGAGATTTTGAGGAAGTTTTCAGGGAACAATATTTTAGTCCATCTCACAGGAGGGCTCTTATTGGAGTATTTGATGGTCTAAGACAAGGGGATATGACTGTGAATGAATTTTACATGAAGTTTGTAGAGCTATCCTCTTATGGATATCCTGGTGTTGTTGATAAACCCTTGGTGATTGAACAGTTCATGCGTCGTTTGAGGCCTGCGATACGTGGTCCAATAGCCCCTTTGACCTTTAACAACTTGACTGAATGTGTGACAGCAGCCTTGCGAACTGAGGCTTATGTAGAAGGGAATGAGAAGAAGAACACAAGCAGAGGAAGAGGAGTTTACTACTACTACACTTGATTTGTATATCAAGGTGTTGAGATTATTTGAAACGCACTTTTTTGTTTTATATTAGTGCAAGTGGGAGTTTGTTGGGTTTTATGCCCTAAATAAAACTCATTTCAATATAATCAGATTTACTTATTAATATAGATCAGAAATAACATTTAATGTTGCATGGTTCACATGATTTATTTCATGATTATATGTACATAATGTATAAATTCATCTGAAACCCTTTTCACATACTTGATCCTGTTTATTGTGCCGTCAACACATTGGAAAGTAAACATGACTATGTGAATAAAGTTTCCTAGATTTATCAGACACAGGGTTTTACTGATATGATAATCTACAACAAGTGTTTACTTATATTTGAAGAAATACTATCTTCTTTCCAGAACATTGGTTAAAGTAAAGCTCAGGTTGGATGCATGGAGTATGCATCAGAAGGGACCGATATTGAACTTTGACTTAGATTTAATTAAACTTACCGTAAAATCTATTCAAGTCAATATCGCCTAGTTGATCCTAGATCAAATGATCTTAATCCTACTATGATTAGGCTCAATCTTGAAAGGCTATTCGTGTTCCTTGAATTGTCAGTTAAGCCTACCTTTAGGTCAGGGTTAAACGTACTTTTTGGGAACACGGTAGTGCAATTGAGTGGGAGCGCTAGCATAAACATGGAATCTATAGCTTCTATATGGCGAATAGTAAGCAAAGGATGATCTCCTTCGAGCTTGACCAAACGAAAATAAATGGTGGAGATCTCATTTCACATAAGCTGAAATATCATTTATACGGGGTCAAGTGTTTTAAGGATAAAATACATAGTAGGGTGTTACGGTAATTTAATCCCTTTACTGTGTAGATCATTCATATAGAGGATAATTGATCACATTAGGATTATAACAATGGATAACTAATGATGTGTCTATATGGTGGAACATATAGAGCATTCTATATACTGAGAGTGCAATTCTAAGTTCTATGCGTGGATTCAACGAAGAATTAATAAGTTAGTGAATTTTAGTGCTAAATTCTTGATCTACTTATTGGAAGCTCGGTTATATAGACCCATGGTCCCCCCACTAGTTGAGATAATATTGCTTGTAAGACTCATGTAATTGATTTTGATTAATCAATTATAATTCACAAATTAGACTATGTCTATTTGTGAAATTTTCACTAAGTAAGGGCGAAATTGTAAAGAAAGAGTTTATAGGGGCATATTTGTTAATTATGATACTTTGTATGGTTCAATTAATAAATATGATAAATGATAATATTATTTAATAATTATTTATAGTTATTAAATAGTTAGAATTGACATTTAAATGGTTGAATTAGGAAATTGGCATTTTTGAGAAAATCAGATACAAAAGGTGTTAAAATTGCAAAATTGCAAAAGCAAGGCCCAATCCACTAAGTGTATGGCTGGCAACCTATTGTAGGTATTTTAAGTTGATTTTTTCATTATTTTAATGCCAAATAATTCAAACCTAACCCTAGTGGAATGCTATAAATAGATAGTGAAGGCTTCAGGAAAATAAGACTTTTTCCTGACACTTTCTGAATCAGAAAAACCTGAGCCTCTCTCTCTCTGCCTATCTTTAGCTCCACTTCTTCTCTCTCTTGTTCATTGAAATTTCGAAATCCTTAGTGTATGAGTAGTGCCCACACACATCAAGTGATACCTCAATCATAGTGAGGAAGATCGTGAAGAAAGACTATCAGCGAAGGAGTTTCAGCATCAAAGATTCAGAGAAAGAGATCCAGGTTTAGATATTGATAATGCTCTGCTACAGAAAGGAATCAAGGGCTAGATATCTGAACGGAAGGAGTCATATTATTCTGCTGCACCCAATGTAAGGTTTCTTAAACTTTATATGTGTTTAATTTATCGTTTTAGAAAGTTCTTATTTAAGTTGTTAATAAACATACTTGTGAGTAGATGTAAGATCCTGGTAAAATAATTTCCAACAACTGGTATCAGAGCCATGGTAATTGATTTACTTGCAAGAAATTTGGACTTTAAAAAGATTGTTTGTATGATTTTTGGATGGTATCATGTTATATTGAGTGTTATTTGATGATTGATTGATGTTTGTAAATTTTCGTGATAATTAATTGCGATTCTGTTTCTGGAATTATTTTTATTGGATAGTATGGAAAAAATTAAGCAAGTTAGCCTTTTGCAGAACTCAATTTCGATTTTATTTTAATTAGTTATGAATTTTTGAAGATTTGAAAAAATGGGGGTTGTGCTGATATTTTCCTGCGATCGCAAATCTGTCCGTACAGTTCACAATTTTTTCGTTTTTCTTCGATTTTTCATGCTTTTTCATGGAATTAACTTCCGATTTTTGGTATAGTTTTGTATTTATACTATTACTATTCCTAATTCAATTCTAATTATCATTTTGAATTAATTTAATATTTTTTAAATTTAATTCAAGATATTAGTGTAATTTGAATTTGAATAGAATTAGTATCTATCTTCTTGCTTAATAATCTATCTTAATTTAAAATTTGATTATATCTTATCTTATTTTAAATTTAAAAAAATAAGATATTTATAATCATGTAATTTTTAAATGATATAAGATATTTTACTAATTTTTTAAATTTTGTTATTTTATTTATTTAAATTACATTTAAAATTTGAAAAAGATATTTATTTATCTTTTCTAATTTTTAATTTAATTTTTATTTATAAAATAACATTTAAAATTTAAAAGTAGTTAGCAAATTTTTGAAATGATATTTAGGTTGGTTGAAACCTAATTTTTCAAAATTGTAGGTTTAATTTTAAATTTAAATTTTTTTAAATTTCGAATTTTTTCAATTTTTTTTTTTAAGTTTTCAAATTTTTTTTATTATTTAATTAATTATTTTCGAAATTAAATATTTAATTTAAAATTAAATAAATCCTACATCCAACTATCCAACTAACCTTGTTGCAGGAGTATGTGTTTTAGCTTATGTGTAAGTTTTCAAAACCTATTATTACTTGATTGCAAATAGCCGTGGTTACTTTTTGCCAGATCTAATGATGTGATGGCTCCCTTGGTCAAGATAATAATTTGTAACAGGTATAATTTACAATCTTCTTTCATCTGTGTATGACCTAGCAACATGATAGGACCCATCCAAGTATGCCTGTGTGAGCCTATATGTTTAATTTGATTATAGATGCATATAGGTTATTGTTGCTAAAATAAATTATCATATTTCTTGATAGAATTTATTTAGGTCCATTTAGTTATTGAGCTTATTCAATTAATAACAGTTATTCTTATTACGGTTAAATTCCTCTCTTTTGGGCCTTGTGTGAGAGTTGGGAGCCATAGAAGTGGGTACGACATACTGAACCCAGCACCCCCTCACATGAACCACCCCAATTGTGAAGGCCCATTTGCCTGATTTGAATGACTGTACTAGGTTAATTAAACTAGTTTAACCTAATAAAATTGATTAGCAACATAATTAATTTCATTTATTTTGAAATTAATTTAAGAAAATTATAGTTTAAAGAATTTTTTATTCTAAGCTAAACTATATGTATTTTCTTGTATTTAATTAAATATAGAATTATAACCATCTAGATTCTTTCTGGAACTTAATTTAAATATTTCATTAAATATTCTTATTTAAGTTGATATTTAGTTATCTACAACTAACCAACTTAAATCTGAATATCTTTTGAATTTCAAATTTCAAAATTAAATTGAGGAATTTTAGGCATTGGTTATTAAGATTCTTTAGATATTTTTTAAGTTAATATCTTTTCGAATATTAACTTAAAATGGAATATTTTCAAATTAAGTGGTCACAACTTAATTTTTGATATTTAATTAAATTTAAATTTGAAAAATATTTAAGTTCTAGATTTTTTCTAATACAACTTAAATTAGATATTTTTTTCAAATTTTGTGGAAAAGATACTTTGTCAAATAAGATATTTTCTAGATATTTATTTCTAGACTACTTATTATTTCTAATATTAAAATAAGAAAATATTATAAATTGTGAAATTAATTATTTAAATAATTAATTTTGGTACAATTTATTTTAAGTATATTTTTTCCTAGTATTAAACTAGAGATTAATAATTAAGCCTTCTCTACACTTAATTATTGATTTCTTGAATTTAATACATTTAATTAATTTGAAAAATTAAATATCTAAGTTGATTTTATCATCATACTTAAATATTTCTTTTTCATGACATTTAATTAAATAGAAAATTATTTTTAGTTGAAATTTATTTTTTCAACTAAATTTAAATAATTTTTAAAATATATTTTTTCTTTATTTTATTAATCAATTTTCGAAATTGCATTTCTTAAATGCTAGAATTTCGAATTTTATCTTGAAAAATAGATTGAGTTGTAAATTAATTATTTATTTTAATTAATTCTTGGATCAACTTAAATCAATGATTTTTTCATTTATTGATTAATTTAAAATAAATTAAATTAAAGTATATTATTAGAAATTGAATTAATTAGTCAAAGGAAAATCTAGATAGATGATATTTTTGCTTGAAGTGTTTTTCTAGTGTATTTAATTAAATAGAAAATTAATATTTAAGTTGATTTTCATCATCATACTTAAATATTTGAAATTTTTCTTATATATTTAATTAAATAGGAAAATTATATTTTTTGTTGTAAATTAATTTTATTAATTAATTTTGGGCCAACATTAAATTAGAATAATTTTTCCAGGATTAATTTTTTATTTTAATATGCATTTTTCGAAAATTGTATTCTTATATACTTTAATTTTTCGAAATGCAATATATATTTATAGAAAATTAAATTTGAGTTGTAAATTAATTTAAATTAATTTTGTAACAACTTAAATTGAATATTTTTCTAAATATTTATTGGAAATTATTACTAAGATTGAAATAATTCATGTTATTTTCATATCCATCTAAGTAAAATTTATAAATATTAAATTAAAATTTATATTTGGAATTTTTCATTCTAAATTGGAAATTTTAATTAAATAAATATATATATATTTAAAATAAATAAATTAAATAAAGAGAATCAAAGAAAATACAACTCACTTTAAATAATGAGCTTGATTATTATTAAGACATTCGATCTCCATTGTGGGTTTTACACCGCGTTTGTTTTAGTGAGTAATCCTCCCTAATGCAGGAACGTTCATTAGCAATTTCGCACCGTTTAACCTCACATGATAAGTAGTTTGTAAGTGTTTTGTATGGTATGGATCACCCTAATGGTGGCGACCATACTTGACTTGCAAATTATGAAACAATGGTGGAAGCTCATAAGATAGAATTGCCTTGACTCTCGCCTAAACGGGACAACGCTGAATTCCAATCTTGATCGAATAAAAGGTTGCTAGAATGGTTATCATTTTAGATGAGCTGACAACTCTATTCAATGGATGATGCTTTGACTCTCGCCTAAACGGGACACTGTATCAGTTTGTTGAAAAACCTTGGAAATTATTTAGGATTGTAAGTTTTAGTATTTTCACTTGTCATTCCTACTTGCTATATGTTTATAATTTCTGAATTGTGTATGAATTTATATTGAACCATGTTATTTTCTGTTATTAAGTTGTAGTTTAATTTTGAATCTTCATTGTTGGTCTAACATGTTTGTTTTTCTAATGAGATAAATCCCTAATGGATTTTCACCATTAGACATACATAGTAGTGTAAGATCTCGAAAGATAAATATTGTATATGCGACATCTAGCTGTTCATCAATTGATGAAACCTTAGACTAGTATTTTTACGATATGAAACAAGAAGATTACATAAATAAGATTACTTTGTCTTTCGCTAATCGAAGCATCGTTGGATTCTTATTTATAAACGAAATTATCCTAATTCCTCTTAGCTTATTCATTTCGAATTAGCTCCATAATATATCATTGGATGAATGGTCTATAAATCATTTCATGTCATTATATTTTCTCTTAAGAAATTAAATGACGCATATGATTATAATCCCAAAATTCTATTCCCAATTGATATAAATCCTCAATCCTAGAAATCTCCTACTTGTATGGGCAAATCTGACTTAGAGTTTGTATTAGTAGTGGTGGTCCAAGATAGAATTACTCATTTTATTTGGTATAAATTAAGTCTTTGACTTTAATTTTAGAATCCAAACAGAAATTTTCTTATATGTGTAATTCCAGAATACAATACAGTTACACCTTCACAAGGGTTTAATATCCATCTTCTATTAATGGATTCAAACTGTATGGAATATGAGTTAGGTATTCTGTGACAAGGATCCACTTGCAGTATTCTAAGAACTCTTTGATGTAACTATACCTAAGTCATCAAAAGACACTACCATTTTTAATCTATGGCATTTGTATCTTGTTCATAGTGGATTTGACAAGATCAATCTCTGCAAAGAGTTAATATGCCTATATCAACTGAAAGTAGTTCATCTCATTCGCAGATGGATGTACATTCAGGGGTGGATATGAGTTTTTCGTTGTATTCTTAAAACGATAACTCTAGATTATACCTTTTAGCAAAGAAATTTGAAATGTTTGAAAAATTTCATTAATTTCTAGCAATGGTTAAAACCATTAAGGTAAGTGGTTAAAGATCTTGCGAACTGATAGGGGTGGAGAAATAGTTAGTAGATATGCAGTTCAAAGATCATTAAATTGATTTTTGAATTATATCCAAACTTACCTCCCCAGAAATTTCGAGTTGCATGTTAATGATTAGTTACTAGTCGTTGCCTAATTCCTTCTATGGTAATACAATTTTAGAATGATGTAATGGTTGTATACTTAATGTAAATCATTACTAGATTCATGGATGACCTAATCAAAATCTTAAGAAAAGCTAGAACTGTTAACCATGGTTTGTTAGCTATTCTAAGTGATTAGGGGTGGACCATCCCATTGTCAATAGATAAGAAAGTGTTTGTTCAAACAAATACTACTTTTCTAAGAAAATGAGTAAGTCTGAAAAACAAGTAGCAAATAAAGGAGATATTTAATTCTTGATTCCAAAAGTGTTCTATCATCTTATATAACATATGATGATCCCACTGCCTCTGTTGTCTTGTCACAACCGAAGAGATCAATACCATTTAGTTTTCTTAGACATAATTCATAGTGCCTTGTCGTAGTGGGAGAGTTTCTAGGAACTCACCTTCTTTTGACTTGGGAGACACTACTGATTAAAATCCATTGTGAGTTTAAACAAGTAATGGATTGTCAAGATAAGAAACTAAGAAGAAAGCCAATAGAACTATGGTTTAATCCATTCACATGGAGTAACCTAAAGTTTTCTATTACAAGGACATAAAAGGAAATTTTCGTTTATAAGTCCATTCAATGGACTTAACAAAACTTCCTGTTCCTAGTATTATCGGTTTGAGTTTATCTAAACCTATGGCTTGTGGTATACGTGGTAATTACTTACTCTAATGCAAGCAACTTACTTTAGTAAGATGCTAAAGCATTTTCTTTCTAATGGCAATCTATAGAAGCTTCACAACTTCTTAGGTATAGATTTTATTTATCTAAGGAAAAGTCTTAACTATTCCAGAAAAGATAAAGCCATGAAAGAATTTCTTATATCAACAGTGAGAGGTCTTAGATATGCTTTTGTATGCCTTAGACCAGACACCTGCTGTTGAGTGGGAGTAATGAGTAGGTATTGGATTAATCCAGGAGAAGAACATTGGAAGACAATCAAGTAAATCCTAAGATAAAGAAGAGGAACTATATGTTAGTCTATAAGGGTGTGTTTAAAACTCTTAGACTACACCATATCAGATTTCAAAATTTGCCTTTGTGCTAGTAAATATTTCTGATAAGATGGTGGTTACTCTGGGGGTGGAATAGTGATTTTGGAGAAGTGTAAAAACCTATCTGAAGTCTCTAGGTCTACCAGAGAGAGACTGAATGTTAAGGTTGCAGGAAAGGTACTTATTCAGTCTAAGGAAAGTTCTATACATTTTTGGCATCATTCCAAATTGCCTTAAACTACTAGTGTTAATTTCCTGATTAACCAAAAGTAGTTGCCAAAGATATAGAATCCAGTATCCCAAAAGAGTAGACATAAAGAGAGGAATTTCACATTATCAATGATTTTGTGATTAAAGGAAGAGTAATAGTGGAGAAAAGGTTGTGGTTAATTCAACCTTTCAGATCCTATTACGAGGAGTTTACTACTACTACACTTGATTTGTATATCAAGGTGTTCAGATTATTTGAAACGCACTTTTTTGTTTTATATTAGTGCAAGTGGGAGTTTGTTGGGTTTTATGCCCTAAATAAAACTCATTTCAATATAATCAGATTTACTTATTAATATAGATCAGAAATAACATTTAATGTTGCCTGGTTCACATGATTTATTTCATGATTATATGTACATAATGTATAAATTCATCTGAAACCCTTTTCACATACTTGATCCTGTTTATTGTGCCGTCAACACATTGGAAAGTAAACATGACTATGTGAATAAAGTTTCCTAGATTTATCAGACACAGGGTTTTACTGATATGATAATCTACAAAAAGAGTTTACTTGTATTTGCAGAAATACTATGTTCTTTCCAGAACATTGGTTAAAGTAAAGCTCAGGTTGGATGCATGGAGTATGCATCGGAAGGGACCGATATTGAACTTTGACTTAGATTTAATTAAACTTACCGTAAAATCTATTCAAGTCAATATCGCCTAGTTGATCCTAGATATGATCTTAATCCTGTTATGATTAGGCTCAATCTTGAAAGGCTATTCGTGTTCCTTGAATTGTTAGTTAAGCCTACTTTTAGGTCAGGGTGAAACGTACTTTTTGGGAACACGGTAGTGCAATTGAGTGGGAGCGCTAGCATAAACATGGAATCTATAGCTTCTATATGGCGAATAGTAAGCAAAGGATGATCTCCTTCGAGCTTGACCAAACGAAAATAAATGGTGGAGATCTCATTTTACATAAGCTGAAATATCATTTATACGGGGTCAAGTGTTTTAAGGATAAAATACATAGTAGGGTGTTACGGTAATTTAATTCCTTTACCGTGTAGATCATTCATATAGAGGATAATTGATCACATTAGGATTATAACAATGGATAACTAATGATGTGTCTATATGGTGGAACATATAGAGCATTCTATATACTGAGAGTGCAATTCTAAGTTCTATGCGTGGATTCAACGAAGAATTAATAAGTTAGTGAATTTTAGTGCTAAATTCTTGATCTACTTATTGGAAGCTCGGTTATATAGACCCATGGTCCCCCCACTAGTTGAGATAATATTGCTTGTAAGACTCATGTAATTGATTTTGATTAATCAATTATAATTCACAAATTAGACTATGTCTATTTGTGAAATTTTCACTAAGTAAGGGCGAAATTGTAAAGAAAGAGTTCATAGGGGCATATTTGTTAATTATGATACTTTGTATGTTTCAATTAATAAATATGATAAATGACAATATTATTTAATAACTATTTATAGTTATTAAATAGTTAGAATTGGCATTTAAATGGTTGAATTAGGAAATTGGTATTTTTGAGAAAATCAGATACAAAACGTGTTAAAATTGCAAAATTGCAAAAAGCAAGGCCCAATCCACTAAGTGTATGGCCGGGCACCTATTTTAGGTATTTTAAGTTGATTTTTTCATTATTTTAATGCCAAATAATTCAAACCTAACCCTAGCGGAATGCTATAAATAGATAGTGAAGGCTTCAGGAAAATAAGACTTTTTCCTGACACTTTCTGAATCAGAAAAACCTGAGCCTCTCTCTCTCCCTATCTTTAGCTCCACTTGTTCTCTCTCTTGTTCATTGAAATTTCGAAATCCTTAGTGTATGAGTAGTGCCCACACACATCAAGTGGTACCTCAATCATAGTGAGGAAGATCGTGAAGAAAGACTATCAGCAAAGAAGTTTCAGCATCAAAGATTCAGAGAAAGAGATCCAGGTTCAGATATTGATAATGCTCTGCTACAGAAAGGAATCAAGGGCTAGATATCTGAATGGAAGGAGTCATATTATTCCGCTGCACCCAATGTAAGGTTTCTTAAACTTTATATGTGTTTAATTTATCGTTTTAGAAAGTTCTTATTTAAGTTGTTAATAAACATCCTTGTGAGTAGATCTAAGATCATGGTAAAATAATTTCCAACAGAAGAATCAAGGACAGTGGTCCCAAGGACAACAATTTAGTGGGGGTAGCACTAGTAGTGGTTCATCTGGAAAGACTCGTAGTGGAGCATACGGGTGTTTCAGTTGTGGTCAACAAGGTCATAAGAAGAAAGATTGCCCGCAACGACAACAAAGATTTCAAGCATCTCATGGAGGACCCATAGGGAGCTATGTAGAGTCTACTCCTTTTCATGGACAGCCCAGGACAAACCAGTCTCAGTCTTCATCCTATGGTTTCACACCCCAATCGGGCCAGCAGTCTTAATATCAACATCAGTTCAGGCCACAAGGTTCAAGGTTCAACATGGGGTACTCACAAGGTTCCCAAACTCCTGCTCCTAGTGGGAGTCAAAGAGGGTACAATCAAGGTGGAGGGTCTGGTGCAAGTACAAGCTACCCTAGTCAGGGAAGGGGCAAGGCAAAAGCAAAGTCATCCGCTCAAGCCTACGCTCTTAGGGTTGATTATGTGCAGGGCGGTGCTGACCAGGGAGTTGTCGATGGTATGGTTCTTATCTCACACTCTTGGGCTCATGTGTTATTTGATACGGGTGCATCGCATTCCTTTATATCTTTGATGTTTGCTAGTATGTTGGGTTTGAGTTGGGAAACTTTTAGTCCTGCATTGCATTTGAGTGTACCTATGGGGGGACATGGTGAGGTATCCACCATATGTAGGTCAGTTTGTATTGTGTTCGAGGGACACAAGTTGTCTGGAAACTTACTAGTGTTGCCTATGGGGAAATTTGATGTAATTCTTGGTATGGATTGGTTGTCTAAATACCAAGCTATTGTGGATTGTTCACGTAAAAGAGTGACTCTTTTAACCCCTAGTGGTGATTTCATTGTTTATCGAGCCAACATGAGTGCAGTGAGACAAAATCCTATCTTAAGGGCATGTTTAGGTGGAAAGAGAAACTTAGAGTGTTATGGGAATCTGTTTGCGATCGATGATGAGTCTAGGAATTTAGACCAGTTCCCTTGGATATCAGTGGTTAGTGGTTTTTCGGATGTGTTTCCAGAGGATTTACCAGGGTTACCACCTGATAGGGAGATCGAGTTTTGCATTGATTTGATTCCCGGAGCTCAACCAGTCTCTATTGCACCTTATCGCATGGCACCTGCAGAGTTGGTTGAATTGAAAAAACAATTAGGGGAGTTAATGGATAAGCGCTACATCAGACATAGTACTTCTCCATGGGGAGCTCCAGTCTTGTTTGCTAAGAAAGCTGATGGGACTTTGCGACTTTGTGTCGACTATAGAAAGCTGAATCAAATGACAATTTAAAATAAATATCCTCTACCGAGGATTGATGAATTATTTGATCAACTTGGTGGTTCAAAGTTCTTTTCAAAGATTGATTTGAGGTCAGGCTACCATCAATTGAGGATTAGGGAAGAAGATATCCCTAAGACTGCTTTCAGGACACGGTATGGACACTTTGAGTTTTTGGTAATGCCATTTGGGTTAACGAATGCAGCTGCTGCATTTATGGATCTTATGAATAGAGTCTTTAGACCTTTCTTGGATAAGTTTGTGGTGGTATTTAGTGATGATATCTTGGTGTATTCTAAGACACGTGAGGATCATGCTGAACACTTGACAACAGTATTACAGACATTGAGAGATCATCAATTATACGCTAAGAAAGCGAAGTGTGAATTTTGGATGACTGAAGTCAAGTTCTTGGGCCATGTAATTTCTCAAGATGGTATCACCGTTGATCCTGCAAAGATAGACTCTATTCTAAAGTGGGAAAGACCAAAGAATGTCACTGAAGTTCGAAGTTTTCTTGGGTTGGCAGGCTAATACCGTCGCTTTGTGGAGAATTTCTCACGAATTGCTATGCCTTTGACAAAGTTAACAAGAAAAGAAGTAAAGTTTGTGTGGGATGATAGTTGCGAAGAAGCTTTTAGAGAATTGAAGGAAAGATTAACTTCGGCGCCTGTTCTCACTGTTCCTAATAGTGAGGAACCATATGTGGTATTCACTGATGCTTCAGGTACTGGATTAGGAGGTGTCCTCATGCAAAATGGCAAGGTAGTTGTCTATGCTTCTCGACAATTGAAACCACATGAGAAGAATTACCCTACACATGACCTAGAACTTGCTGCGGTAATCTTTGTCTTGAAAATTTGGAGATGTTATTTATATGGCGTAAAGTTTGAGTTATACTCAGATCATAAGAGCTTGAAGTATCTTTTTACTCAAAGGGACTTGAACTTGAGGCAAAGAAGATGGGTTGAGTATATGGAAGACTATGATTTCACTTTGCAGTATCACCCCGGGAAAGCTAATGTAGTAGCTCATGCACTAAGTAGAAAGCCTCATAGTACTTTGGCATGTTTGGCTCTTGAGGACTGGAAAAGGACAATCACAATGGGTGATTATAACTTGCAATACTATGAAGGGGAAGAAGTAGCTTGTATCTCTAACTTAGTGGCTACACAAGTACTACTTCAACAAGTTAAGCAACGTCAGTGGCAAGATGAGAAATTAAGACTTATTTGGAACAGAATCCAGGATGGTGAGCAACTAGATGGGTGGACAGTTAATGGTGAAGGGTACCTATACCATATGGGAAGACTAGTTGTTGCAGATATCCCTGAACTTAGGGAGACCATTTTGATTGAGGCCCATAGATCCAAATTCGTTGTACATCCTGGAAGTACAAAGATGTACCAAGATTTAAAGAGACAATGTTGGTGGGAAGGAATGAAAAGAGATGTGGCCAGCTTTGTAGCTAAGTGTATAGTATGTCAGCAAGTGAAGGCTGAGCATCAGAGACCCTCAGGTTTACTTCAACCTTTGCCTATACCAGAATGGAAGTGGGACAAGATTACCATGGACTTTGTTACTGGGTTGCCATTGACACCTTTTAAGCATGACGCTGTTTGGGTTATTGTTGATCGTTTGACTAAGTCTGCCCATTTTATTCCAATCAGGAAGGATTACAAGCTTACCAAGCTAGCTCGACTTTATGTAGACAATATAGTTCGACTACATGGAGTACCTTCAAGCATTGTTTCTGATAGAGATCCTCGATTTACATCAAGGTTTTGGAAGGCCTTGAAACAAGCCTTAGGGACTGAACTTCACTTGAGTACTGCCCATCATCCACAGACAGATGGACAGTCTGATAGGACCATACAGACTTTGGAGGACATGCTTCGCTCTTGTGTTTTGGATTTTGGAGGTAGTTGGGGAGAACATTTGTCACTAGTGGAATTCACATACAACAACAGCTACCAAGCCAGTATAGGCATGGCTCCTTATGAGGCCTTATATGGGAGACCATGCAGATCGCCATTGTGTTGGGCAGAACCAAATGAGCATGTCACTATTGGACCTCAGATTATCACTAGCACCACTGAAAAGATTAAGGGAATCCAAGAAAGACTTAAGGTTGTTCAAAGTCGTCAGAAAAGCTATGCCAATCTCCATCGACGGGAAGTTGAGTTTGATGTGGGTGATTATGCCTTCTTAAAAGTTACTCCTATGCGTGGTGTAACGAGATTTGGAGTGAAGGGTAAGCTAGCCCCGAGGTATATTGGACCTTTTGAGGTTATCGAGAGGATTGGGGAGGTCGCTTATCGGTTAAACTTACCAGGACGGTTGGGACATGTTCATAATGTGTTCCATGTGTCTATGTTGAGGAAGTATACTCCAGATCCGTCACATGTTATTGAGTATGAGGCAATCCCTCTTCAGGAAGATGTGACTTATGAAGAGCAACCTGTCAAAATCTTGGCGAGAGAGCTAAAAGTGTTAAGGAACAGAGAGATTCTAGTAGTCAAGGTCTTATGGAAAAACCACAGGGAAGACGAAGCTACTTGGGAGATAGAGTCCGAGATGTATATGAAGTATCCTCATTTGTTTAATTTTCAACTTGAGGTTGTACTTTAAAATTTCGGGACGCAATTTCTTTAAGGAGGGGAGAATGAAAAGACTCGGTTTGACCGAGTCAAATGTGTTTATATATATATAAAATAATAATAAAATAATATATATGTATATTAAAAAAAAAATAAATTATATACAGATTACGTTTTCTCTCTCTCTCTCTCTCTCTCTCTCTCTCTCTCTCTCTCTCTCTCTCTCTCTCTCTCTCTCTCTCTGTCTATATATCTATCTTTCTTTCCTTCTCTCTTCAAATACAAAAAGAAAAAAATAACCCATAAACCTCCATAACCACCACACTCCGGCGACCCACCTCCGGCCACCGCCCGACCTCACGCGCCGGACTACTCCGACCTCCTAGTGCCGGCGACCTCACACCCCAAGCGGCGCCGCTCCTCTCGCCGCCGTTAGCTTAGGATCGCAAGTCAAAGTTTGGGGTTTCAAACTTTGAACGGGTTTTCCGGTCACCTCCGGCGTCCGTTTGACGAGAGGTTTTCACCACTACACTCAGCTCGTCGAGGAGAACAACCTACACTAAACCATTTTTCCCGGTTCGCAACTTTTTCCGGTGACATTTTTGTAGCTCCGCCCCTTTCCGGTGACCTCGTGTACCGTTTTGACAAACGGTTGGCATGAGTGTGATCTACCCGTCGAGGTGGTCGTTTTGATATATACTACTCCTATTTTCGGTGACATTTCCGGTACACCAATTTTTACCGCCACCGATTGTTAATGTGCACCGCTTAGGTGAGGCTTCGGGACTCTAAATTTTAAATATAGTCATATTATATGTTGTTGGACTCGATTTTGAACGTAGAATGCGATAATGATAATTATTTAACCATTTGGTGGTATAGGTGAAAGTAATATGTAAGTTTGGACTAAAGAATTGGAGCTCGGGACTTGAGAGCTTAAGATCGTCTTTTGGAAAAAGTTTAACGACTCGGGAGAGGTAGGGACTCAACTTGATTTTTGGACTTGATTTTTATATGCGTTGTATAACATTAGACATATTCTAATTTTTATGATTTACAAAATTGTTTGAAAAATTAAAAACTTAATCTTTATATCTTTTGGACTGTTCTGGGGCACTGAGTGCCAAATATATTTTTGTGTGTCAATATTTATGCAGGTTATGATTTTTGGGTATATTCAAAATACAGCTGTTATGCTGCCGAATTTTCTAGAAAATAAAAAATAATATGTTCTTTTGTTATGCTTATTATTTGCCTGCTTTGGTTATATTGATGAGAGCCATGTTGATCATGTTCGATGCATATTGTTGTTTCACGACCTAGTCTCTGTGTCATCATAGGTAGATCAGGTGTGCACTCACTTGTAGGTGAAAGACCTAGAATCTGTACAGGGAGTGAATTAAATCTGAGCCCCGATATTTATGGTGGATATCAGATGCGACTACCCGGTTTTGGATGTCGTTTTCTATGATTTGGTATTGAGAGCTAGGGGTCTAGTGGACGTTGTGATATGCATTTGACGTTTGATTTGTGATTATTTGTGGTCTCTCTATTTTATTTGTACATATTCATACGGTTGATGAGACATTTTATTTTTATAAAGTTAACCATGCAGGAATTTTATTAAACTAAGGGTCCTTTGATATTAGTTGTTTTCCTACTGGGCTTTATAAGCTCACCCCCCTATTTTCTCCCATTCCAGGAACTCATTTTGATGCTAGTGGATGAGGATGGTCCCGTGGGGAAAGGAATGTCGTTATTAGTTTAGTCATATTTTACTCTTTCACCTTCTAATGAGACTGATTTTGTATTTAAGAACAAATGGATGGTCTGGATGACTTAAATTAGCTATGTACTAGTTAGAAATGAGAAATGATGGATGCTAGGTATTATTTTGGTATTTTATTGACTTATTAAATCTATCTATTTGGTGATTATATAACTGTGGGGATATTACTGTTCTCTTATATTGATGAGTGGTCCTGATTTTATTACTAATATTTTCTTATTAATATAGGAGTTAATCCATTCTTTTAAATTAGTATTTTGTAATATAAATAAAAGGATCATTTATAAGTTTTATTTTCCTACAAGGGTCAAAGTGTGACCTTTGACCACCCAAGTTATGGATATTACACATCTGCCACAACCTAGGGCTCGGGTCGTGACAAGAACAGAATCATCAAGTTTTTCACCAAGAGAAAAATATTCATTAGCAATATCAGATAGTTTTTCATAGAATTTAGTTAGGGTTTCATTATCTGACATCCTAAGATCATCAAATTTGGTCTGAAGCATAATATATCTAGAACGCTTAACATCAGATGTTCTTTCAAACTGAGTTTGAAGGATCTGCCAAGCATCCCTAGCAGATTCACAAGAAGATATAAGCTTAATATAACCTTCACCTACTCCATTAAATATGGCATGTAAAGCTTTGCTATTATAAGCAGACAAATTATCATCTTCAGTAGACCATTCAAGTTCAGATTTTAATTTAGAATTACCTTCGGAATCTACCACAATAGGAGGAGACAATCTTGAAAGAACCATCCTCCATGCTTTCTCATTTTGAGACTTGATAAAGGCTCTCATTCTAACCTTCCAATAAGGATAGTTGGAATCATTGAGGAGTGGTGGGCGAACAATAGAAGTTCCTTCTACAAAGGGAAACATATTGCAAAAACACAGGAAAATGTTAAAAGGACCACACTAAGAGTTTAGTGTCCCGCTCTAATACCAATTGAAAAACCATGTTTTTGAAAAATGTTAGTTATATATAAGAAAATATAAAACTGTAAGCGTTTGCAGAAGCAAAAAGTAATTCTACTACAGCAAAACAAAATAGGCAGAATATAAAATATTAGCAGAAAAAATAAATAACTTGACACAAGAGATTTATACGTGGTATCAGTGTTCTCACGAACACTCCTAGTCCACGGGGCCACGCCCATAGAATGAAATCAATTAATAAAGTATCAAAATTACAAAGAAAATTGACTTAAACAAGTTTAGACTCCCTCTAAAGTATTGTCGCAATCCTTTGTAATCCACTTTATGAATCTGACTTCTTGAAACACCTTCAAGCCCGAACTCCCTTCGTCTTTGAACTGTGAGCGCTTACTTCCTCCCAAAGTAAGGCTTCAACAAGTCTTCTCCCGAAGACCAACTGCTTACTTCCTCCTGAAGTAAGGCTTTACCAAGTCTTCTCCCGAAGACCAATCTCTTGTTCAGTCAAGTAGTTCTTCACAACCTCTAGGGCAGAGTAAGAACAGAAATAAAACAACTAGAACCTAGATGAACAAGTAGGCTCTCACAAAACAAAGAAAAACTCTCTTCACTCAAATAATATAAGTGCAAAAAATGATTAATAGAAGAGCTGATTCAAATGGCTGCTCTCTAGGCTCTATTTATAGAACATAGAAACCTTAGAGACAGTCACAAGATCGAATCTACAGCTTTACAAAAACTTTCCTAAGAAAACACGATTTGCAGCATTAGATTCGGATGCTGACGCAGCAGACCAGACCAGAAACGGGAAACTTGCTATAATCGGGTCAGATCCTCTATCAATGCTTGATTCCTGCCAAAAACAGATTAGATATTCTGATTGTATCAAGATACAATCAAAATCAATAAGGTAAAGGCAGTAATCAAAGTATCCCTAAAAAAGACAACTTTCCAAAAGAGAATTGCTTCTCTTTTAAGAAGTTTCCAAACAAAGGAAAGTTCAGCTGGAAAGTGCAACTTTCCTAACAAGGAAAAGAGCAACTATAAACCGAATAAACAAGGTAAGAAATCGTATATGAATGCACAAGAATCTTACCATAAAAGAAAAAATATTTTGACAACTAACTTGCCAAAAAAGGACTTTACAATTCTGTTCTTAATGATGTTGTTAATGGTATTAGGAATTCATTGTTGCTGATGGCTCATCTTCTTGCCAAAACTAGATTAGGATTAGACAATGAATGTCTTTGGAATGGTTCTCTACCTTCCAACTTCACTTGAACCTTGTACTCTCTGTTTTATTTTAATGGATTTCTGGTTTTATCTCAAAAAAACTTATGTCTAAATTATATTATATTACATAAATTTTTAAATGAACATTAAAAGAGAAAAAAGAAAGGGAAAAGTTTATTTACACCCCAAATATTTCTAGGAGAATTACCTTATATACTATTTTTTTCTTTTTCTTTTAAAATTTACGGTTTGAGTTTCTAAAGTGGTTTTTATGCGGTTTGTTATACGATTTTTAATTACGATTTTGGTTGCTCTGCTAGTTGTAATATGGGTTTCTATGTAGAATTCTGTAAAAATTGAAAAAAAAAAAACTGTTTTGAAGTGTAAAAATGAAAAAGCTCCAAATTTCTTAAGACACCCTATTTTAATAATTGTTATTTTATATAAAATTTAAATCTTTAATTGTACTAAGTTTTTTTTAACTTTTTCCTCTCAATTCATATTCTTAAAAAATATACCTATCAAACAAAAATTAATTATAGTTTAAATATTATGACCAAAAAATTAAAATAAAAACTTATATGAAATTTTCTTAGAAAAAAAGTAAAAAATATATATATACATGAGTTAGAAAAAAATTATGAAAATGAAATCAAAATAAGTATTGAAATTAAATTAAAATAATGTGAGAAATTTTTTTTTAAAAAAAATATTAAAAGTAATTTTTAAAAATATTTAAGTTTATATATTTTTTTAATAATAGAGTGTATTTATCATTTTATGGGATGCAAATAGAACTCCCCAAAGAAAAAACAACAAACAAAAAAAATCATAATCATCTTTTTGGATGCTGGTCTCAAAAACATCATCGACTAAGTGTAAATAACTTGCATTTAGAAGATGTCATGAGATGACGGTTTAAACAACATTATCATCTAATGTACCATATATAGGACACGACGCTTGTAGTGTCTCATCTATTGAAGGCCACAATAATGGTTGCTCAAAAATTATCATAATGTACCTGTTTACTGAGATTTTTAGAAACCTATGTAAACAAAATTAAAACTAAAGAAATGGATGAAACATAAAAATTGAGATGAGAATTTTGCGTGGTTTTGCTGTTAACAAACCCTAGTCCACAAGTCAATATTATTTGGCTAGAAAAGCCTTCGAGTATTAACCAAGTGTTCTTGTCTGGTTTATGAAACCTAACCTTTTTGCCTTAACTTCTCAGAAGAAAAGATCCCCGCTTTGCATGAAAGTATCATGTTATATTTATAGGCTACAGTTAGGTACGACTATACGTAGACTCGCTAGGGTTTTCTTGTAAACCTAGCTGACTGATGGGGTAAATACAAGTAATATATTGACATTGGGCCCATTTTGTGAGACCTTGCCCATGAGGCAACGATCATCTATATATGTGGAGACCTCCTGACGGTAACAGGTGGCATGTGTGGACCATCTTTGCATATAATTTTGCCAGATTAATGGATGTTGGACAAAAGGCATGTTTCCTTTTATGTTATACACAATTTCAGGGTTTATCGTGGGGAATAAGGTTCTAATATCAAGGGATTCTGAATTAATAGAGTGCCATATAAACCTCGACTCTTGGGCGCCTCTTTAATTGCTCTTCCAAAACTGTGATTTAGAGATATGTGGATACTCTCCCTACTAGAATTTCTCTATATCTGGATAAATTCTCTTCCATAACTTGGGAAGCCCGGTTCTTATGATAGTTATGCTTACTTGAGATTTGGAACTACGACTAAACTCTTTCAGCGAGTTTAGGGCATTATCCCAATTGGGTCTGCAACTGGGCATGTGTTGATTGATTTGGATTATGAAATTACTCGTGTTCCTCTTCTAGAAACACGTATAATATTTACCCCAAGCCTACAGAACTTAAATGTTATGGAGGCTTGCAATCTTTCCTCCAGATTAGATGAGGTCATGTGAGGCATTGAAAAGTGTGGACTGTTTGGCTTTGTGCCCTAAATAAAACTCTATTTCAATGTAATCTTTTCTATTCGTATCAAAAAAGAAACAGAGTTAATTTCATTACATGTTTAATGTGTTATTTGGTTCATGTGATCATCTATTTACTTATTTGATTAATAAATTCATCCAAACCCTTATCACATTGATATTCTTGTTTATTGTGTTGTCGACACAGTGGAAAGTAAACAAGATTGTGTGATTAAATGTATTCCTAGATTTATCCAGGGCATTGGTTAAAGTAAGCTTGGGTTGGATGTATGGAGTATGCATCGAAAGGGACCGATATTGAACTTGAACTAGATATGATAATCTTACCGTAATATTTATTCAATTCAATATCACCTAGTTGATCCTAGATCAAATGATCTCAATCCTGAGATAGTTAGGTTCGATCTCGAGAGTATTATTTGTGTTCTTTGACTTGTTAGTTAAGCCTACCTTTTGGTCCGGGTGATACGTACATTTTGGGAACACGGTAGTATAATTTAGTGGGAGCGCTAATCATAGATATGGAATCTATAGCTTATATCCGGACATAGAAGTGAAACGTTGATTTCCTTCGAGCTTGGCTAAATAGAGATGAATGATAGAGCGCTCATTTTAGTGATTATATTAGTTCACTAAAATATCATTTATAGGTAGCTAAGTGTTTCAAGGATAAAATACATTGAAAGGGTGTAACGGTAATTTTGTCCCTATGCAATGTAAATCATATATAGAGGATCATTGATTATTGGGATTATAACAATGGATAATTAATAATGTATCTATATCATGAAACATATAGAGCGTTCCATGTAACTGAGAGTACAATTCTGAGTTCTATAGTGGTTCAACGAGGAATTAATAAGCTAGTAAATTTACTTGGTAAATTCTAGATCTACTTATTGGAAGCTCGGTTATATAGGCCCATGGTCCCCATACTAGTTGAGACAAACTGCTTGTAAGACTCTGTTAATTGATTGTAATTAATCAATTTTAATTCTAAAATTAGACTATGTCTAGTTCATGAATTTTCACTATGTTATGGCTTAATTGTGAAGAATTGGTATTTTCGGGTTAATTTATTAATTAAGAGACTTTGTGGAGTCTAGTTAATAAATATTATAAATGACAATTTTATTTGATAATTATTTTAATTATTAAATAAATAATTTTTGCATTTATAGGGATGAAATTGCAAAAAGTGGTATTTGTGAAAAATAGATAAAATAGTTGAGAAAAATGACAAAACCCAAACCATTGTGGGGCCCATTAAGTGGTCGGCCATCAAAGGGGGTTTTCACTCTATTTTTATCAATTTTTTATTCCAAAATAAATCAACCCTAACCCTATGGAAATTAGTATAAAAGGATAGCTAAGGTCTCATCATCCAGCTAATGCCTCCAAAGCTAAAAACCTAGCTTTCTCCCTAGGTTTGATGAGACCTATTCCTTCTTCTTCTTCCTCTTGAATTTTTGAAATACAATAGCCACTTTTCACAAACCAAATTCAGCCATTAGTGATTGTGTGCATGCCCACACATATCAAGTGAGTCCTCAATCATAGTATGTAAGACTGTGAAGAATCCAACCAACAAGAAGAAGAATCGAGCTCAGATCTTGGTGATACTCTACTACAGAAATGATACAAGTGTTAGAGATTTGAGTGGGAGGGGTCATTTAATTCCGCTGCAACCACTGTAAGGTTTCTCATACCTTTTATGTGTTTATTTTCATCGTTTTAGAAATTCATATTAGGATGTTAAAAACATACTTGTTAGTAAATCTAGATCCTGGTAAAATATATTCCAACAACTGGCCTCAGAGCCATGGTAATTGATTTACTTTCACGTGATATGGATTTAAAACGATATATGTGTGATTTGGATGTGATTCATGTTGATCTATGTGTTTATTGATGATTGATTGATGTTTGCAAAATTTTTATGAAAAATAATTAGATTTTCATTCTCAAATTATTTTTATTGGATACTATGGGAAAAATTAAGCAATTCATTTTTTACAGAACTCAATTTCGATTTTATTTGAATTAGTTATGATTTTTTGAAAATTTGAAAACAAAAATCAAAAATCGTGTGCACCACACACGCGTGCGAACATCAAGTTTCACTCGGTCAGATGCATGTTCGGACACTGAGTGTCCGAAGAAACACGCACGGGGTTGTCTGAATCCCCCCATCCGCGCGCGGAAAGGCTGCGTGCAGCCTCCAGGGCCGAGTTTTCTCGGCCAGATCCTCCTTGTGCGCGCGTGGATGGTATGCATACCAAACCCATTTTTTTTTTCAATTTTTCCAATTTTCATGTTTTTTCATGGAATTAATTTCGATTTTTTTTTGTAGTTTTGTATTTAGATTTTATTTTTCATATTTCAAATCTAATTATCAGAATTAAATTAATAAATATTTTTTAAATTAATTTAAGATATTAGTGAAATTTGAAGCTTGAAAATAGGTAAAAATCTATTTTTTTTTTGCTTTGTTTATTATCTTATTTTAAAATTTGATTATTTTATTGTTGACTTCGCTTTTGGCCAATGATGAGTCCATATTTATCTTATAAATATGATTAATTTATTTATTAGTATTCTTAAATTGATTCTTTAAATTATTGATTAGTGTGATATTAATTTTTTAGGTTATTTTAAAGACTATTCATCCATTTAGAGTCTTTTGGAGGGATTTTAGCATATTTTGGTGGAAAATAGTGGAAGTCGGCGAGCTCGATTGTACAAGGCGGAACTTAATTGCAAATTCGGACGAACTTAAAGGCAGAACTGGACTTAGAGCTCAACATGAAAGTTTTAGATCTGGTTCTTGTCTTTCTAGAACATACTGAGTCGTCCGATTCTGAGTAATATCGAGAGAGTTATGACGAAAATACTATTAGTCGTCGCAGTAGAAAATTTCTGAAAAAAGATAGCGAAAAAAAAAAAAGATAAATTTTCAAGAAGAGTTACGATTTTTTATCTTTTGTTTAAAAGATGAGTTATCTTTTAGTGAGATATTTCCTAATACTATTTTAAATAGAATCCTAATTCTAAGAGGATTTATCTATCCACTATAAATAGAATCCTAATTCTAATAGGATTCAACTAACTTTCCTATTACTATAAATAAGACCTCTTAGACTACAAATGGAGGGAAATCCAAAAACTACAAATTAAATATTATGATTTTTATTAATGTCTAATTCTGAGTAGTTTTCTTTTAGTTAAGGGTTATTTCAAAACCCGAAACATGAATTCTTAATTTTATTATTGAATGTTAATTTTTAGTTTCCATTATATCAAATTGCTTCTACTTTTCTATATTCAATCATATGATTATTGTTTTAATCTTTTTTAGGCGGCCGCTAAATTAGGTTTTACTTTAATCAACCGTCATCTTAGGATTACTATTCACCTAATAGTCTAAGATTCTAAGTGTTTGTGACAAATTGCAATTTTATTTGTGATGAAGAATAGAACCTAGGTTAAATGAATTATATGCTTCATTGATTTGTTGCCTAGATTAGTCTATCTCCATAAATCTCAATGCTTTATCTAAGTTAAATAAATTGCGTGCTTCATGGATTTACTGCTTTAGGTAAAAGAGTTAATTATTGAGCGCTTCGCCTTGATTACATACAATAGGGAGATTGGGATAATTGACTGCTTCAGCGTTATCTGCATGATTAATAGTTTGATTGGAAACTGAAAATTACATTCTTTAATAAGAATTAGGAATGATTGTTGAGGGTGGCGAATAACCTTTAACTAGTTTCTCATATCGTATTCTTTATTTAAACTTGTTTTCTTTTTAATTTTTATTATTGCTCTAATCTTCAAAACTCCCATTTTCCTAATTCTTGTTACTAATTTGTGAATAATTGAATAAACATAGTCCTCGTGGGATCGACCCGTACTTACGATTATACTAAAATAATTAGAAGTATTGGAATAAAAAAAATAATAAATTTATTGTGGCTTACGACACGCATCAAATTTTTGGCGCCGTTGTCGGGGACTATTATTTTAATATTCATATTTAGTTTTTAGTATTTTTAATTTTTTTTTTAAAAAAATTACTGAAAAATTTGAAAAAAAAAAGATTGTTTTATTATTCATATTTAATTTTTGTTACTAACCTGTTTTACTTTGATAATCTCAGGTGTACATGTCTAGTGCTGACGATACTCAAGAGAGACTTTCGAGGGTTAAGCAATATCTTGAGTCATCGTCTGCTTCTCGATCTTCAAAGACTATAGCCGACAACCCACTCTTTCAACCTCTTGGTCCTGCCAAATAGCCACCATCAACTGATCCCGAGTCAGATTCTGACGACTCGGTTTCTTCTCACAAGACCATGGCTCAAAACAGGACATTGAAGGAGTTGGTCGCGCCAAATTTGGACCATCAACCATTGTGCATCTATTATGCACCTTTGGATGTAAATTTTGAACTGAAATCTGGCCTCATCCATTTACTACCAGCTTTTCATGGATTACCTGGAGAAGACCCCAACAAGCACTTTAAGGAGTTTCATATTGTCTGCTATAGTATGAAACCTATATCAGTTACTGAAGAACAAATCAAGCTGCAGGCCTTCCCTTTCTCTTTAAAAGATGCTGCGAAGGAGTGGTTGTACTATCTACCACCGGGAACTATTGAAACATGGAATTACATGAAGACTGTTTTCTTGGAGCGATACTTCCCAGCCTCTAAAGTTGGGAGCACCCGAAAAGAGATCTGTGGAATTCAACAAATTACTGGAGAGTCACTTTATGAATATTGGGAAAGATTTAAAAGGTTGTGTGCTAGTTGCCCTCACCACAAAATCAGTGAACAACTCCTAATTCAATACTTTTGTGAAGGTCTCTTACCTTTTGAGAGAAGTATGATAGATGCAGCAAGTGGAGGAGCATTGGTAGACAAAACCCCAACAGAAGCCAGAAATCTTATCTCAAACATGGCTGCCAATTCACAACAGTTTGGCACTCGCCGAGACTCTCCCTCAACATCACGACAGGTTAATGAAGTGAGCAAACCCATTGAGAACCAACCTCCGTGGTCCAACAACTTGTTTTAAGCCAACATGTAAAGCCATGTGGAATATGTCAAGTTGTGGGGCATACTACTGATACTTCTCCTACTCTCTATGAAGGGCCAACAAAAGATGTTAATGCTATTGGAGGTTTCCCAGGTCAACCAAGGCAGCAATATAATCCATATTCGAACACATATAATGAGGGATGGCGTGATCATCCAAATTTTTGTTATGGCAATCAACAAAATGTCCAGCAACCTGCAAAACCTGCTTTTAATTATCAACAACGGACACCTGCCAGACAGAATCAAGCACTACAAGTTGCTCCACCAGCACCTCCCAAGCCTACCATTGAAGATCTTATTAATGCCATGTTGGTTGATGTTGGGTTTTATACCCTAAATAAAACTCTTTACAATCTGATTAGTTATCAATATAAGAAATTTGAAGTGATTGATGTTTGCATGAATTTTACATGCTAATGGTTTAAATATGTTTATTACATTTACACACAAAATCAGTTAAATCCAGATCATATGTTTATTCACAATTACAGTATCGTCAACACAGTGGAATGTGATTGTGATCATATGAATCAAAAGACTTGGTCCCTGTTTCATCAGTGTTATTGGATTTTGTAACGTCCCCGCTTCAAGCCTCCATTGGGCCCTTACACCCACGGAATGAATGGCTCTTATACACGAGTACGCCACTCTGGCTACTTCCTGGATTGATGACTGACCCTACAGACCAACACGAGTGTTTCCAGCATGCTTTGTCCTCACTCGCACGCTTCCTGGGAAAACTTCCCAGGAGGTCACCCATCCTTAAATTACCCCAAGCCAAGCACGCTTAACTGTGGAGTTCTTTCGAGATGGGCTACCGAAAAACAAGATGCACCTTGTTGATATAGGTAGTACCAATCAATCCATTTAAACCCTCTTCAACTGTGTAGTCCCATATCTACACAGTCTCAGAATCATCCCACTTGACCTTCCCCAGGCGATGTGGGATTGCACAGCTTACCCGCATTTCCCCTTACGGATCACGGGACTACCGATCGTCACAATCACCCCCCACGGGTCCGACGTCCTCGTCGACCACACTTCCGGCTGGGTCAAGGCTCTGATACCATTTGTAACGTCCCCGCTTCAAGCCTCCATTGGGCCCTTACACCCACGGAATGAATGGCTCTTATACACGAGTACGCCACTCTGGCTACTTCCTGGATTGATGACTGACCCTACAGACCAACACGAGTGTTTCCAGCATGCTTTGTCCTCACTCGCACGCTTCCTGGGAAAACTTCCCAGGAGGTCACCCATCCTTAAATTACCCCAAGCCAAGCACGCTTAACTGTGAAGTTCTTTCGAGATGGGCTACCAAAAAACAAGATGCACCTTGTTGATATAGGTAGTACCAATCAATCCATTTAAACCCTCTTCAACTGTGTAGTCCCATATCTACACAGTCTCAGAATCATCCCACTTGACCTTCCCCAGGCGATGTGGGATTGCACAGCTTACCCGGTATTTCCCCTTACGGATCACGGGACTACTGACTGTCACAATTTGTAACGTCCCCGCTTCAAGCCTCCATTGGGCCCTTACACCCACGGAATGAATGGCTCTTATACACGAGTACGCCACTCTGGCTACTTCCTGGATTGATGACTGACCCTACAGACCAACACGAGTGTTTCCAGCATGCTTTGTCCTCACTCGCACGCTTCCTGGGAAAACTTCCCAGGAGGTCACCCATCCTTAAATTACCCCAAGCCAAGCACGCTTAACTGTGGAGTTCTTTCGAGATGGGCTACCGAAAAACAAGATGCACCTTGTTGATATAGATAGTACCAATCAATCCATTTAAACCCTCTTCAACTGTGTAGTCCCATATCTACACAGTCTCAGAATCATCCCACTTGACCTTCCCCAGGCGATGTGGGATTGCACAGCTTACCCGGTATTTCCCCTTACGGATCACGGGACTACTGACTGTCACAATCACCCCCCCTTACGGGGTCCGACGTCCTCGTCGACCACACTTCCGGCTGGGTCAAGGCTCTGATACCATTTGTAACGTCCCCGCTTCAAGCCTCCATTGGGCCCTTACACCCACGGAATGAATGGCTCTTATACACGAGTACGCCACTCTGGCTACTTCCTGGATTGATGACTGACCCTACAGACCAACACGAGTGTTTCCAGCATGCTTTGTCCTCACTCGCACGCTTCCTGGGAAAACTTCCCAGGAGGTCACCCATCCTTAAATTACCCCAAGCCAAGCACGCTTAACTGTGAAGTTCTTTCGAGATGGGCTACCAAAAAACAAGGTGCATCTTGTTTTTCGGTAGCCCATCTCGAAAGAACTCCACAGTTAAGCGTGCTTGGCTTGGGGTAATTTAAGGATGGGTGACCTCCTGGGAAGTTTTCCCAGGAAGCGTGCGAGTGAGGACAAAGCATGCTGGAAACACTCGTGTTGGTCTGTAGGGTCAGTCATCAATCCAGGAAGTAGCCAGAGTGGCGTACTCGTGTATAAGAGCCATTCATTCCGTGGGTGTAAGGGCCCAATGGAGGCTTGAAGCGGGGACGTTACAGATTTACACTAATGTGATAATCAGCGATGATGTGTACTTACACTTGGAGTAAGTGTTATGTTCTTTCCAGGACATTAGTAAAGTATACTAGTTTCGAATGTATGGAGTATACATTGGACTGGACCGATATTGCAACTAAGTTAAGATATTGCAAACTTACCGTTATATATATCTTTCCAAGTCAATATACCTAGTTGATCTTAAGATTAAAAGAATCTAAATCCTGATATGCTTAGGCTCAACTCAGGCGTGCTATTCATGTTCTTTGATTTACTAGTTAAGCCTACTTTTAGGTCAGGGTGATACGTATATTTTGGGAACATGATAGTATGATTGAGTGGGAGTGCTGAACATAAATATGGAATCTATAGCTTCTACTGGTGTATAGAAGTAAAGTGATGATTCCCTTCGAGCTTAGCAAATAGAATTAAATGGATGAGCTCTTATTTAACTGACTAATAATTAGATCACTAAACACCATTTACAAGTAGCTAAGTGTTTTAAGGGGCAAAATACATTGAGGGGTGAGAACGGTAAAGAAATCCCATCTCGATACAGATCATCTATATAGAAGATCTTGAAATCACAATAAGATTATAACAATGGTTAAATGAGATAGCATATTGATATCGTGGAACATATAATATACTCTATATAATTCTGAGAGTGCAATTTTAAGTTCTAAGAGTGGATTCAACGAAGAATTAATAAGTAGGAATTTACTTGGTAAATTTGGTTCACTTATTGGAAGCTCAGCATATAGATCCATGGTCCCCATTCGAGTTGAGAACATTCTGCTTGTAAGACTCATTAATTGATTCGTGATTGATCAATTATAATTCTAAAGTTAGACTATGTCTAATTTTATGAATTTTCACTAAGCAGGGGTGAAATTGTAAAGAAAAGAGTTTCTAGGTTTATTTATTTATTAATGGACTTTATATGTCTAATTAATAATTAAATTAAATGACAATATTATTTAATAATCTATTTTAGTTATTAAATAATTAGTTTTGGCATTTAAAAGGTTAGAATTGGAAAATTGGCGTTTTTGAGAAAATAGAAATAAAATTTGATAAAACTGCAAAATCAAGTGGGGCCCACTACTACACCTTGGCGGCCAATTATTGTGGAGTTTCAAATTGATTTTTTCATTATTTTAATGCCAAATAATTCCTAACCTAAACCTAGTAGTTGCCTATAAATAGAAAGTGATGGCTCAGTCAAATCATATGCTTTCATCAGTTTTCTGACAGAAATTTCTCTCTTCAGAAAAACTGAGCCTTCCCCACTTTCTATACCTGGCCGAAACCCTCTCTTCTCTTTTCCCTTCATCAATTTCGACCCTAGTGAAAGAGTGAGTGCCCACACACAGCAAGCAGTAACTCAATCATAGGTTGGAAGACTGTGAAGGATCAAACTTGAAGAAGAAGGACATTCGGGCTCAGATCTTGATTATACTCTGCTACAGAAAGGATACAAGGGTTAGAGATCTGAGCGGAATGAGACATTAATTCCGCTGCGTCAATGTAAGGTTTTCTTAACTTTATATGTGTTTAATTTATCGTTTTAGAAAGTTCATATTTAGGGTGTTTAAACAACATACTTGTGAGTAGATCTTGGATGGTTTCATGTTGTATTGAGTGTTATATGATGATTGATTGATGTTTGTGAATTTTCGTGAAAAATAATTGAAATTTTGTTTCTGGAATTATTTTTATTGGATAGTATGGAAAATATTAAGCAAGTTATTTTTTTACAGAACTCAATTTCGATTTCATTTGAATTAGTTATGATTTTTTGAAGATTCGAAAAAAGATAAGGGACTGTGCACTCACACGCGCGCGCGGATTCAGACAAATTTCTTGTCTGAATCCTTCATCCGCGCGCGGAACTAGTGCCAGATGCCTCACTTACACGCGCGCAGGAGGCTGCAAGTTCCCCTGTTCCGCCGAGGTTCCTCGGCTGTCACCTTGGCATACTGTCCGTACAGCTCCCAAAATTTTCGTTTTTCTTTGTTTTTTCATGCTTTTTCATGGAATTAACTTCCGATTTTTTGTGTAGTTTTGTATTTATAGATTTACTATTCCTAATTCAACTCTAATTATCATAATGAATTAATTTAATATTTTTTTTAATTTAATTCAAGATATTAGTGTAATTTGAATTTGAAATTAGTAAATATCTATCTTTTTGCTTAATTATCTATCTTATTTTTTAAATTTGATTATATTTTATCTTATTTTTAAATTTAAGGTCAGATATTAAATTTTTTAAATTAATTTTTTTAAAAATATTTTGACCTTATTTAAATTTAAAATAAGATAATTATAATCATGTAATTTTAAATAGATGTAAGATATTTTGCTAACTTTTAAATTTTGTTATTTTATTTATTTAAATTAAATTTAAAATCTGAAAAAGATATTTAATTTATCTTTTCTAATTTTTATTTAATTTTTATTTATAAAATAACATTTAATTTTTAAAAGTAGTTAGAATATTTTGAATTGATATTTAGGTTAGTTGAAACCTAATTTTTCAAAATTGTAGGTTTGATTTTAAATATTTTTTTTATAATTTCAAAATTTAAATAAATATTTCCTTTCATTTTCGAAAATAATTAAATTTTTTCTTAAATTTTTTTTTCGAAAATTATTTTTTATTTTTAATTTAATAATTATTTTCGAAATTTATTTATTTAAAATTAAATAAATCCTACTTCCATCTATCCAGCTAACCATGTTGCAGGAGTATGTGGTTTTAGCTTGTGTGTAAGTTTTCAAAACCTATTATTACTTGATTGCAAATGTAATGACCGCTCTAGTAATGTGGATTAGTAAAGGCAATTAGCACTAATTTTTATTATTTTATTATTATTTGTGAATTAATTTAATTGTGGACCCCAATATTTAGAAATAAATATTAGAGTTATAATTTCTCAATTCCGGAGATTTTATTAAACTCTAGGGTTATTATTTAGTTTATATGTGAAATATGTTAATTTTGTAATTTTTGCTCGGCGACAACGGAAAATGCGATGGATGGCTAGATGGATCGCATGGGTAAGTTTAGAACCCTATTTCATAGTGGGAAATAATTTAGAGAAAATAAATTATCGGGATTGAGCGGGGTTATGGAATTTGACCATTTTACCCCTAGTTTCAAAAATACCCTAGTTTTAAGTCTAAAGGGCATTTTAGTCTTTTGCTATTAAGTGGAATAGGTGGCTGTCCCTTTAGTTGACACCTAGCATTCTTTTTTCATCCAAAATGAGTTAAGTAAATCATTTACTTAATTAAAAAAAAAAAGAAAGAAAAACCAAAAATTTGAGAATTCCTTCTCTTTCTCTCTTTCCCTTCGAGCTGCACCAAACCAAGGAGAAATCAGGGGAGTTCTTTGCTTCTTTTGCTGGGAATTCAGTAGAGATTCAAGGGTATTGAAGCTAAGGTAAGCCCTAGTCTTATCCCTCTCTAGTTCTTGAATTTTATGGAAGGTTGAATGTGAGATTTCTAGGTTTAGTGGCTGTTAGGTTTTCTTATTTTTAGAATTTGAATTTTAGGGTTTAGTTGAGTTGATTCTAAGTCCTAGCTGGTGGTTTTAGTGGGTGTTGATGGTTTTATGCAATTTTATGTTTAAAGTTCAAAGCTTTGAGCTTTAATGGCATAAATTGATTTGGTTTGTTTTTCTGTAAAATACTGGCTGGGTTTTATTGTTTATGCATTGAATAGGTACTCTGGAAAGTTTGGTAACATTTGGGGGAAAATTGAGCAAGAGATGAAATGATTTGGGATTACTGGTGCAAACCGGCTAGCCGGTTTGCAGTGCCACAAAAACCGACTAGCCGGTTTTGGCAGGAATCCCGAACACTTTGTTTTCTCAATTTTTGTCCATTTCAATGCCTCGGTTGGGTGTTTCCCCATTTCCAGAGTTAGAATAGCCCCTTTAGAGTATAACAGAACCTAGGGTTTTGATTTTGGGTTCCCGGGATTAGAGTTTTAATCATGTGACTTACCCGGTTTCAAAATGTGATTAGGGCATCCATCTAGCACAGAAATTCCGTTCAGGTCGGCCAGCACACTTGAATTCGGAAAACAGGTAAGAACTGTGTATAATGTATGATGTGATTATCTGAATGTATGTATGTGTTAATATGTATACATGCTTATTTGTTGTGATTCATACACTACCAACACTTGTACGGTTGCGGTACGGAGTGCATTGGTAAGGTGTATGATGTTTAGAAGTACGATATAGTGTTACCAGCACTTGTACGGGAAGGTACAAGGTGTTTGTGGTACAACACTTGATAGTACTCAAGGTGCGGTCATACCCTACCTACACTAGTACGAAGGTATACTGAGTGCATGTGGTATATGGTACATATTCGTATCCTAGTTAGAACGTTCATACTCATCTGTTAAGCTCTGTAAATAGGTGTATGGGCGCCTATTTACAGGTCGGAAATTATATGATATGTTATATGCATTTCTTACTGAGTCTGTTGACTCACAGTTTCTGCTTCCATGTGTAGGTAAAGGAAAGGCGAAGGCTGAACAGGAGTGAACCTGAGCTCGGGTGAGATTGTACATGTCAAGCAGCGCGACCTGGAGTGTTCGGTCTCGGGACATCTGGGAGTTGTATTTTGAAAGTCGCTGTGCGACCTGTAAATCTGTATATTTTGGAATGTATGCTTGAAAAGTAAATTTTATAAAGTTTAAAAGAACGGGATCCCGGCACTTGTAAATATTTTATTAAATTACAAAGTTTAGTATTTAATGCAAAAGTTTTAATTTGACACGTTTTTCGAGAAATTTCTTTGATCAGCAAAGATTGCACAATAATTGAAAAAGCACTGTAGCGTGCCTTAGCATTAGGGCGTTACAATTTCGGTATCAGAGCCGCCAGGTTTGTCTACCGAAGCTTGCTATGACATGTACAATCTTCATCAGAGAAAGCTCGGTTCACGGTTCAGTAAGCCTGTACTTGTTTAGTACCTTAAATAAATGTGAATGTGAAAGCATGTTAGGAAGCATATTAGATTTAAATTAAATATATTTTCTTAAAAAGAAAAGAAAGTGTGTTGCCTTTAAGTTATTAAGAGCGGTGTTAATTTTGATCGCTGTCTAACTCCGCTCGGCTTATGGATTCGCAGGCTAAGTCCTATTAAATGGACGCCCCGCGAAATACAAGAAGTCAGGGTGGCATGGTTGAGACCGGAGGCAGTCAGAGGAATCCTCAAAATCCTCGTGGTCGCGGCCGTGGCCGTGGCAGAGCTCAGGGTGGTCGCCCTGTAAATCCACCTCAAGCTCCTCCTGATTAGGAGCAAAGATTTGCGGAGATGCAAGATAGAATCCGCCAGCAAGATGAAGAGATTCAAAGATTGAGGCAGAAGGGTCCTCCTGCCGTGCCTCCTCAAGTGGTTCAGGCTGTTGCAGCTCCTGCGGTGCCAGCAGAACAACCTGTTGTTGGCAACCGTATGGAACCGTTGTACGAAAGATTTCGAAAATAGGCACCTCCAGTGTTTCTGGGAGGCCCTGATGTGATGAAGGCCGAGCAGTGGCTTTCGATGATCGAGCGTATTCTCAACTTCATGGGAGTGGTTGGAAATGACCGGGTGACCGGCGCCACTTTCCAATTTCAGGAAGATGCTCTCGTGTGGTGGGAGTTGATAACCCTCACTCGGGACGTCACGCTGATGACCTGGGAAGAATTTAAGGAGTTATTTAACTCCAAGTATTATAACGAAGCGGTCCGAAGTGCAAAGCGGAAAGAGTTCACTGATCTAGTTCAGACTGAGGGAATGTCAGTCACTGAATACACGACGAAGTTTGATCGGTTGGCTAAGTTGGCAGCAGGAATTGTGCCCACTGACTTCAGTAAGAAAGAAAAATATTTAGCGGGTTTGAGTGCAAAGATCCGGCATGATCTGGTTATTACCACTACTGAAGCAACCACGTATGCAGATATGGTTGAGAAGGCTTTGAGAGCCGAGGGTGCAGTGAAGTTTCTTCAGGAGCCCCGGGTGACTCCGAGTGTCGGTGGAACCCCCACTGTTCCTACTCCTGTTTATGGTAGGGATGGTGGTGACTCCACCCCTGAGCAGAAAAGAAAAGTTATTCCAGCTTCTGGTGGCTCGGGGCAAAGCAAGCGGTTCCGTGGGAATCAAAGCAGAGGAGGACGCCAGGGTTACTATTATCCTGAGTGTCCAAGGTGCAAGAAACATCATCCGGGAGAATGTAACCGGAAGACATGCTTCCTGTGTGGCATGGTGGGGCATTTCAATAAAGATTGCCCCCAGGCAAAGAAAGAGGAGCTGAAAGCTGAGGTGTAACACCCTAACTATCTTAGGCGTATTACGTGATTTTTAAACGTACTGTGCAGCTCGTTGCTAATCAACGAGGTTTATGGAAAAACGTGATTAATTAAAATTTTGCTTTTTTGATTAAACTTGTAAAACATATTACAAAAGACTCGGGATCCCGATTATAAAAATATTTACAAAAAGTTTCACTGTTTAACTATTACATCAAAATAGTAGTCGTCTAACGACCAGTTACAAAAATTCAGCCTTGCTGTCCCGAGGATCGTACGCTCCAGGCCTAACCGCCCCGACATGTACAATCTCATAAGCTCGCTCACGGTCCATCAGCTATAGCCTTGCCTTTACCTACACATGAACATAAACTGTGAGTCGACAGACTCAGTAAGAAAAGCATAATAATACTCATACATAATACTAACTGCCGTGTCCAACACGATACTGAGTCCCGCTACTGCCATGTCCAACATGGTACTGAGCCACTACTGCCATGTCCAACATGGTACTGAGTTCTGAACGTTCATAGGGACGGTACTATTGACACGTAACAACCTGATCGGTCGAACCGGTCATACTCCGGCTGCTGGTCATACTCCAGCCTGTACCGACGTGTTACTATATCCTCCTGATCGGTCGAACCGGTCATACTCCGCCGCTGGTCATACTCCACTCGTACCGACGGATACGTCAATAGCACGGAACCACCAACCGGTGTCGGCTGATCGGTCAAACCGGTCATACTCCGTCGGTCATACTCCGGCCCGTACCGACGTGACAGGTTGGATGGTTCGAAGCCAACATACATATCTAATGTAATCTAACAGGCTTCCTACATGCACGCTAAACATGTAATCTACATATGCATACCGTTATACTAATCTTACCCGGATTCCGAATTCGGGTGTGCCGTCAACCCGACCGGAACTCGAAGCCGAGCGGCGGTTTACTGGCTCCTAAACCATAAAAATCACAACGCTATAAGTGACACGCTAAATCACTTCCCGGGGACTAAAACTAGGAACTAAAAGTTTCCCTATCGATAAAAAGCATGGCAATACCCCCTAAAACATAAAAACGAGGAAAACTAGGGTTTCTGAAAATTCCCCAACCGGTAGACCGGTTGCCCAACCGGAATTCCGGTTCTGGGAAATTCAGGACACCCATCCGGAATTCCGGATGCACAACCGGAATTCCGGTTCCTCGCAGGCAGCAACATCAAATAATCATATCTTGCACAATTCAACCCCAAATCACCTCAAACTTTCCAGACCTGTTCTATACCTTCCCTAGAACATATCCAAGGCATCAAAACAACCCAGAAACCTCAAACCCGAAAAATGCCATTGGAGCTCAAGCTTTGAGTTCTAAACTCAAACTTGAGCAAAACCACCTAATCATGCATTTCACTAGCTTAATTCTACTTAATCAAGCTTATCTAAGCCTCTGAAAACAATTTACAACAACAACAATAACTCAGAAACAGATTCACTATATTTTCTTCCAAAAATCACATTTTTGCATAGAAAATTCAAAGCTTTGAACAACCTAACTAACATGCTTCAAAACAGCTCAATTAACATCAATTAAACATGATTTAAGCCCCAGAAATCAACAATCAAACACAGCAATCACAACAGCCACAAAAAGCATGCATTTACTCAACTTTTCACCATTTTTTTCAAGAAAACAAAGGAGAACAATTAGGAAATACATACCACAATCTAGAGTACCCAAAGCTATGAAGAATCTAGCTAGAAATTGATGGAAAAACCCAGCCTTTGAAACCCCATGCACCAGCCGAAATAGAGAGAGAGAATGAGAGAGTTCTTTTCAAAATTTTCTATTTTATTTTCTAAGTGTTGAAATGAGAGAAAAAAAAATGAATAAATGCCACATATACCATATTGTTTCAGCCATCAAATAAACACTTAAACATTTATTTTTCAATTTAATAAAATCACAAAAGACAAGAAGTCATTGGGGCAAAAAGACCATTTTGCCCCTCCACACTAAAATCACATAAATCATACTAAAGGGGTATTTTTGGGAAATTCTAAATTCCCGGCCATTCCCGACATTCCCAATGTCTAAAACCCGTCCCCAAACTACTAACATACTAAGTTGTGATTTCTACTGAGCCAAACGCCGAGTTCCAAAATACCGGGCACCGGAATTACAAAATAGGCAAGCTACTGAATGACATAAATAACAGTAATAAATTATTTAAATAGCTATAAATAATTTCATAATTAAACATAAACAACTGCTGATTTCCAAATTAACTAAGCGGGCTTTACAACTATTCCCCCCTTAAAAAGGATTTTGTCCCCGAAATCTAACCTGAATAACTCTGGATATTGAGTTCTCATATCTGCCACTAGCTCCCAGGTGGCTTCTTCCACCTTACTGTTTCTCCAGAGAACCTTGACCAATGCTATGGTCTTATTCCGAAGGACTTTATCCTTTTTATCCAGGATCTGCACTGGTTGTTCCTCATATGACATGTCTGGCTGAAGCTGAAGACTCTCATAACTGAGTATATGAGAGGGGTCTGAAACGTATTTTCTCAACATTGAGACATGGAATACGTTGTGCACTGCTGATAAGGCTGGAGGCAATGCTAACCGATATGCCACTTGACCTATCTTCTCGAGAATCTCGAAAGGTCCTGTAAATCTAGGGCATAACTTGCCTCTTTTCCCGAAACGTTTAATCCCCTTCATCGGAGATACCCGCAAAAACACATGTTCCCCTACTTGGAACTCAACATCGCTGCGTTTCGGATCTACGTAACTCTTCTGTCTGCTCTGTGAGGCAAGCATTCTAGCTTTTATCTTTTCTATCGCCTCATTGGTCCGCTGAACTGACTCTGGACGTAGGTATTTCCTCTCCCCTGTCTCATCCCAGTGGATAGGGGATCTACACTTCCTACCGTACAACAGTTCATAGGGAGCCATCCCTATCGTACTCTGATAACTGTTGTTGTAAGAGAATTCTATCAACGGTAGATACTTACTCCATGAGCCTTCAAAGTCCATAACACAGGCTCTCAACATATCCTCCAATATCTGAATTGTCCTTTCGGACTGACCATCTGTCTGAGGATGGAATGCTGTACTAAATTTTAGCTTTGTACCCATTGCCCGTTGCAAACTTTGCCAAAATTTGGAGGTAAACTTCGGATCCCTGTCCGAAACTATAGACTTCGGTACCCCGTGAAGTCTCACTATCTCTCTGACGTACAGTTCTGCCAACTGATCCACTGAAAATGTTGTTCTAACCGGCAGAAAATGAGCAGATTTCGTAAATCGGTCCACTACTACCCAGATGGAATCATACATACCCGTGGTCCTAGGTAACCCGACCACAAAATCCATCGTAATATCCTCCCATTTCCATTCTGGTAGGGTTAGAGGCTGCAACAACCCTACTGGTCTCTGATGTTCAGCCTTGATTTGCTGACAAGTGAGGCATCTCGATACGAATTCTACCAAATTCTTCTTCATACCGTTCCACCAGAAGTACGGTTTTAAATCTTGGTACATCTTAGTGGTGCCGGGATGCAGAGAATACGGGGTAGAATGAGCCTCCTCAAAGATCTCGTTTCTCAATTCCACACTGTTCGGAACACAAACCCTGGCTTTATACAAAAGCATCCCACTATCTGACACTGAAAAGTCTTTGGCTTGACCAGCCAATACCTCATCTCGGATTTTCACTAACTCCGGATCTGTCATCTGAGCGACTTTTATTCTTTCCAACAGATCAGATTACAGCGTTAAGTTGTGAAGCTGACCTACCACAAACTCAATGCTGGATCTAACCATATCCTCTGCTAGCTGAGGTGAGATCAGAATCATACTAGCTACTTGCCCGGGACCCTTTCTACTCAGGGCATCGGCCACTACATTGGCTTTTCCGGGATGATAGAGGATCTCACAATCGTAATCCTTCACTAATTCCAACCAACGCCTTTGTCTCATGTTCAAATCTTTCTGAGTAAAGAAATACTTGAGACTTTTATGGTCGGTATAGATCTCGCACTTCTCCCCATAAAGGTAATGCCGCCAAATCTTCATTGCAAAAACCACTGCGGCCAATTCTAAATCATGAGTCGGGTATCGCTGTTCATAATCCTTTAACTGACGGGAGGCATAAGCGGTGACCCGATCGGCTTGCATCAGTACACACCCCAAACCCTGTTTGGATGCGTCACAGTAGACTACGAACTTCTCCTTGTCCGAAGGCAAAGCTAGCACCGGAGCAGTAAACAACCTCTGCTTTAGCTCCTGAAAGCTAGCTTCGCACTTATCTGACCAAATAAATCTCTGCTTTTTCTTTGTAAGCTCGGTTAGGGGCATTGAATTTTTGGAGAACCCCTCCACGAACCTACGGTAGTACCCAGCTAATCCCAAGAAGCTTCTGATCTCTGTCACTATCTTCGGTCTCGGCCAATCCCTGACGGATTCAATCTTCCCGGGATCCACTTTGATCCCATCTTTACTCACAATGTGCCCCAGGAAGGACACCTGAGACAACCAGAACTCACATTTCTTGAACTTGGCGTAAAGCTTATGTTCTCGAAGTCGTTGCAGTACCATTTGAAGATGTAACTCATGCTCCTCTTCTGATTGAGAGTACACGAGGATGTCGTCGATAAACACAATCACACAGATATCGAGGAAATCCTTGAATACTCTATTCATCAGGTCCATGAATGCTGCAGGAGCATTGGTTAGTCCGAATGACATAACCAGAAACTCGTAAAGTCCATACCTAGTGCGGAAAGCCGTCTTCGGATTGTCCTCCTCTCGGATTCTCAACTGATGATAACCCGAACGGAGATCAATTTTAGAAAAGACCGTCTTCCCCTGAAGCTGATCGAACAAGTCATCGATCCTAGGTAATGGATATTTATTCTTCACCGTCAGCTTGTTCAATTCCCTGTAGTCGATGCACATCCTCATAGATCCATCCTTCTTCTTGACGAACAAAACCGGGGCTCCCCAGGGTGACACACTGGGTCGAATGAACCCTATGTCAAGCAACCCTTGGAGCTGAATCTTTAATTCCTTAAGTTCAGCTGGAGCCATCCTATACGGGGCTTTGGAAACCGGATCCACCCCTGGTGCTAAGTCAATCACGAAATCAATCTCTCGCTGAGGTGGTAACCCTGGAAGTTCTTCGGGAAAAACGTCCAAAAATTCCCGAACCACTCTGATGTCCTCTGGCCGAATGGTATCTGGCCTAGTGGTGTCCACCACCACGGCCAGAAACCCTAAGCAACCACCGTGCAACAATTCTCTCGCTGACATAGCCGAGATCACCGGGATCCGAGATCCCTGAACTGAACCCACAAATACAAACGGTTCTTCACTTTTCGGTTGGAAGACCACCATCTTCTTTTTTCAAAATCAATACTCGCCGAATAATTAGATAGGAAATCTATTCCTAAAATAATATCGAATTCGACTAAACTCATCTCTACCAGATCAGCACTTAACTCTCTACCATCTATCCTGATCGGCATAGGCCTAATCCACCTATTGGAGATAACCAATTCTCCGCCAGGTAACAGGGTTCCAAACCCTGATTCATATCTATCATACGATCTTTCCAATTTTCTAAAAACTCTGGCTGCCACACCAGACATCCTTGACCTAAACACTCACCCGGAGGATGCCTCTTACTAATGAGACACTCCATTAGGAATAACGGGTCTCAACACTAGCCTGACGACTGTCTTGATTCTGGTTCCCTCGGAACCTCTTGTTCTGCCTCGAGCCACCGGATGCAGTGGATGATTTCCTCCTCCAGTCCATGGCCGAACCACTACCTCCCCTGCTGAATCCTGACGCAGAAAGGGTAGGAGCCCCGCCACATTCCGAAGTCCTAACTGATTTCACATACATCTAGTTGCGCCCTCAGCTCACCATACTTTCTTCGCCATCTCAACTTAGATGGTCTTATCGTCGGTAGTGATCATAAAGTCATACTTGATCTTCACCTTAAGTCCATCGAGATATTTTCTTTCTTACTGAAATCGGTTGGCGCAAATCCCGAGGCTAACCTCGCCAACCGGCTGAACTGAGTAATATATTCCGTCATGCTCATATTCTCTCGCTGGGTCAGGTGGGCGAACCCTTTCCTCTTGGCGTTTCTGACCGCCTCGTTATAACATTTAACGCTGAAGAGTTCCTAAAACCTTTCCCAGGTCATAGTGATGACGTCATGGATCTAAGACACCATGTCCCACCAGACCAGAGCGTCTTCTTAAAACTGAAAAGTGGCACTCACCACTCTGTCGTTCCCGGTGACACCCATAAAGTTCAAGATCTTGGTGATCACCGTCAGCCACTGCTCGGCTTTCATCACGTCCGGACCTCCCAGGAAAACCGGAGGTGCCTGCTTCCGGAACCGCTCGAACAAAGGTTCCAATCTAATGGCCGCCACCACTATCTCGGCACAGGCGGCGAGGCGGGTGCCACTGGAACTACGGGCACTGGAACTGCAAGAGCACCCTGCTGTCTCAACCTCTCGAATCTCGAGATCTTGCTCTTCTATCCGGGCTTGCATTTACGCAACCGTAACTTCCCACCCCGGGCTTCCTGATTGACTTGGGCAGCCTGCGGCGAGTTAACATCACTCCAACCGCGAACCCTGCCCCTGGGACCTCTACCTCGGCCCATAACACTTGAGGGGAACTGAGCTCCTCGACCTTGATCTGACCCGACTGAGATGCCCTGACTCCTAATATTTCGTCTGGCGTCCATCTAGTCTGAACCGCCTCGAAATCCCGAGTTGACACTTCAGGTCACGATCATTGAGAGCTTACTAATGCCGCTTAATTTGGAAATTAAAAACGAAACATGCGCCTATTCTACTATCAGGCTACTAACATGCTTCCTAACAGGCTTTTCTTTTTCATACTGAATAAAATAAACTACTAAAGCAATAAAGGCTTACTGAACCGTGAAACGAGCTAACTGCTGATGATGATTGTACATGTCGTGACGATCTTCGGAAGACAACCTGGCGGCTCTGATACCAAATTGTAACACCCTAACTATCTTAGGCGTATTACGTGATTTTTAAACGTACTGTGCAGCTCGTTGCTAATAAACGAGGTTTATGGAAAAACGTGATTAATTAAAATTTTGCTTTTTTGATTAAACTTGTAAAACATATTACAAAAGACTCGGGATCCCGATTATAAAAATATTTACAAAAAGTTTCACTGTTTAACTATTACATCAAAATAGTAGTCGTCTAACGACCAGTTACAAAAATTCAGCCTTGCTGTCCCGAGGATCGTACGCTCCAGGCCTAACCGCCCCGACATGTACAATCTCATAAGCTCGCTCACGGTCCATCAGCTAGAGCCTTGCCTTTACCTACACATGAACATAAACTGTGAGTCGACAGACTCAGTAAGAAAAGCATAATAATACTCATACATAATACTAACTGCCGTGTCCAACACGATACTGAGTCCCGCTACTGCCATGTCCAACATGGTACTGAGCCACTACTGCCATGTCGAACATGGTACTGAGTTCTGAACGTTCATAGGGACGGTACTATTGACACGTAACAACCTGATCGGTCGAACCGGTCATACTCCGCCGTTGGTCATACTCCACTGTACCGACGTGTTACTATGTCCTCCCGATCGGTCGAACCGGTCATACTCCGCCGCTGGTCATACTCCACATGTACCGACGGGATACGTCAATAGCACGGAACCACCAACCGGTGTCGGCTGACGGTCAAACCGGTCATACTCCGCCGGGTCATACTCCAGCCTGTACCGACGTGACAGGGTTGGATGGTTCGAAGCCAACATACATATCTAATGTAATCTAACAGGCTTCCTACATGCACGCTAAACATGTAATCTACATATGCATACTGTTATACTAATCTTACCTGGATTCCGAATTCAGGTGTGCCGGTCAACCTGACTGGAACTGAAGCTGAGCGGCGGTTTACTGGCTCCTAAACCATAAAAATCACAACGCTATACGTGACACGCTAAATCACTTCCCGGGGACTAAAACTAGGAACTAAAAGTTTCCCTATCGATAAAAAGCATGGCAATACCCCCTAAAACATAAAAACGAGGAAAACTAGGGTTTCTGAAAATTCCCCAACCGGTAGACCGGTTGCCCAACCGGAATTCCGGTTCTGGGAAATTCAGACACCCATCCGAAATTCCGGATGCACAACCGGAATTCTGGTTCCTCGCAGGCAGCAACATCAAATAATCATATCTTGCACAATTCAACCCCAAATCACCTCAAACTTTCCAGACCTGTTCTATACCTTCCCTAGAACATATCCAAGGCATCAAAACAACCCAGAAACCTCAAACCCGAAAAATGCCATTGGAGCTCAAGCTTTGAGTTCTAAACTCAAACTTGAGCAAAACCACCTAATCATGCATTTCACTAGCTTAATTCTACTTAATCAAGCTTATCTAAGCCTCTGAAAACAATTTACAACAACAACAATAACTCAGAAACAGATTCACTATATTTTCTTCCAAAAATCACATTTTTGCATAGAAAATTCAAAGCTTTGAACAACCTAACTAACATGCTTCAAAAAAGCTCAATTAACATCAAATAAACATGATTTAAACCTCAGAAATCAACAATCAAACACAGCAATCACAACAGCCACAAAAAGCATGCATTTACTCAACTTTTCACCATTTTTTTCAAGAAAACAAAGGAGAACAATTAGGAAATACATACCACAATCAAGAGTACCCAAAGCTATGAAGAATCTAGCTAGAAATTGATGGAAAAACCCAGCCTTTGAAACCCCATGCACCAGCCGAAATAGAGAGAGAGAATGAGAGAGTTCTTTTCAAAATTTAATGAAATGAGAGAAAAAAAATGAATAAATGCCACATATACCATATTATTTCAGCCATCAAATAAACACTTAAACATTTATTTTTCAATTTAATAAAATCACAAAAGACAAGAAGTCATTGGGGCAAAAAGACCATTTTGCCCCTCCACACTAAAATCACATAAATCATACTAAAGGGGTATTTTTGGGAAATTCTAAATTCCCGGCCATTCCCGGCATTCCCAATGTCTAAAACCCGTCCCCAAACTACTAACATACTAAGTTGTGATTTCTACTGAGCCAAACGCCGAGTTCCAAAATACCGGGCACCGGAATTACAAAATAGGCAAGCTACTGAATGACATAAATAACAGTAATAAATTATTTAAATAGCTATAAATAATTTCATAATTAAACATAAACAACTGCTGATTTCCAAATTAACTAAGCGGGCTTTACATGAGGTGAAACCGGTTCCTGCTCGTGTGTTTGCCATTACCCAAGCTGACGCTGCAGCCAGTCCTTCTGTTGTGACAGGTCAGCTTCCCGTCAACAACTTGTTATTTACAGTATTATTTGACTCGGGAGCTACACGTTCATATGTGGCTACAAGAGTGATTGATCTTTTGGGTAGGCCTTGTGATATTTTAGAAAGAGGGTTTGGAACCCTAATGCCTAGCGGGGAATTGGTTATCTCTAATAGGCGCATTAGGTCTATGCCGATTAGGATCGAAGATAGGGAATTGAGTACTGACCTCATAGAATTGAAATTAACTGAGTTTGATATTATACTGGGAATGGATTTTCTATCCAAGTATTCGGCCAGTATAGATTGTAGGCGTAAAATGGTGACTTTTCAGCCGGAAGGTGAAGATCTATTTGTTTATGTTGGATCGGTTCAGGGGTCTCGGATCCCGGTTATTTCTGTGCTGAGAGCTAGGGATTTACTATGCAATGGTTGTGTAGGATTTCTAGCGGTAGTATTTGACTCCAGCAGACCTGAAACATTTGGGCCTGGGGTAGTCCGGGCGGTGAAAGATTTTCTTGATGTGTTTCCCGAGGAGTTGCCGGGATTGCCGCCACAGCGAGAGATTGACTTTGTTATTGATTTGGCACCTGGAGTCGAACCTGTTTCTAAAGCTCCATATAGGATGGCTCCAGCAGAACTCAAGGAGCTTAAGTTAAAACTTCAGGGGATGCTTGATATTGGGTTTATTCCACCCAGTGTATCGCCCTGGGGAGCTCCGGTTATTTTTGTGAAAAAGAAAGACGGTTCCCTCAGAATGTGTATTGATTATCAGGAACTAAACAAGCTGACGATTAAGAACAAGTACCCGTTGCCTAGGATCGATGATCTGTTCGATCAGCTTCAGGGAAAGACAGTGTTTTCGAACATTGATTTACGGTCTGGTTATCATCAACTCAGAATTAGGGAGGAGGACATACCGAAGACTGCTTTTAGAACCAGATATGGACACTATGAGTTTCTGGTAATGTCATTCGGATTGACTAATGCTCCTGCGGCCTTTATGGATCTCATGAATAGGGTGTTCAAGGATTTCCTCGATAACTGCGTTATAGTGTTTATCGATGACATTCTTGTATACTCTCAGTCAGAAGAGGAGCACGAGCATCATCTTCGAATGGTGTTACAGCGACTTAGGGATCAGAAGCTGTATGCCAAGTTCAAAAAGTGTGAATTCTGGTTGTCCGAGGTGTCCTTTCTAGGTCATATTGTTGGGAAGAATGGAATTATGGTCGATCCAAACAAGGTAGAATCAGTGAAGAATTGGCCGAGGCCCAAATCCGTGACAGAAGTTCGAAGTCTTCTCGGGTTAGCAGGGTATTATCGACGTTTCGTCGAAGGATTTTCTAAACTTTCTATGCCCCTAACCGAATTGACCAAGAAAAATCATAGATTTGTGTGGTCAGATAAGTGTGAAACAAGCTTTCAGGAGTTGAAGCATCGTTTGATAACAGCTCCGGTGTTAGCTTTGCCATCAGACCAAGATAAATTTGTTGTTTATTGTGATGCATCCAGACAGGGTCTGGGATGTGTTCTGATGCAAGCTGACAGAGTCATAGCCTATGCCTCTCGTTAACTGAAGGATTATGAGCAGCGTTACCCAACTCATGATTTAGAGCTCGCTGCTGTTGTTTTTGCTTTAAAGATATGGCGACATTATCTTTACGGTGAAAAGTGCGAAATTTATACTGATCATAAAAGTCTTAAATACTTTTTCACCCAGAAAGATTTGAATATGAGGCAGAGAAGGTGGTTGGAGTTAGTTAAAGACTATGATTGTGAAATACTGTATCACCCTGGGAAAGCCAATGTTGTGGCCGATGCTTTAAGCAGAAAGGGTCTCGGGCAAGTTTATACTACGATTATGATAGCCCCTCAACTAGCCTCGGAAATGGTCAGTGCAGAGATTGAGTTTGTGGTCGGGAAATTACATAATTTAACACTCCAATCTGATCTGTTGGAGAGAATCAGAAAGGCACAACTGGAAGATCCCGAGCTAGTTAAAGTTCGAGATGAAGTAGTGGCTGGTCGGCCTAGAGGCTTTTCAGTCTCGAGCAGTGGAATGTTGCTATATAAAGCTCGAGTTTGTGTTCCTAGTGTTGATGAGCTTAAGAAAGAGATACTTGATGAAGCTCACATCACGCCTTATTCGTTGCATCCGGGAACCACCAAGATGTATCAGGATTTGAAACCCTACTTCTGGTGGTATGGGATGAAAAGAGATGTGGTGGACTACGTGTCCAAGTGTTTAACCTGCCAGCAGATTAAGGCTGAACATCAGAGGCCGGCAGGGTTATTGCAACCTTTAGTCCTTCCAGAATGGAAGTGGGAGGACATCGCAATGGACTTTGTAACTGGTTTGCCTAGAACTACGGGAATGTATGATTCTGTTTGGGTTATCGTGGACAGATTAACAAAGTCAGCTCACTTCTTACCAGTGAAAGTTACATATTCAGTGGATCAATATGCTGAATTGTATGTGAAGGAGATAGTTCGTCTCCATGGAGCCCCTCAATCTATTGTATCAGACAGGGATCCAAAGTTCACATCGAAGTTTTGGGTGAGTCTTCAGAAGGCTATGGGTACCAAGTTAAAGTTTAGTACAGCCTTTCACCCTCAGACTGATGTACAGTCAGAAAGAACTATCCAGATTTTAGAAGACCTATTGCGAGCCTGTGTCATGGACTTTGAGGGTTCATGGAGTAAGTACTTGCCTTTAATTGAATTCTCCTACAACAACAGCTACCAAAGTACAATAGGGATGGCTCCCTATGAGATGTTATATGGTAGAAAATGTCGTTCTCCTATTCATTGGGACGAGACAGGAGAAAGGAAGTACCTGGGTCCAGAATTAGTGCAGAGAACCAATGAAGCTATTGATAAGATCAAGGCTCGAATGCTTGCTTCTCAAAGCAGGCAGAAAAGTTATGCTGATCCGAAGCGCAGAGATGTTACATTTCAGGCAGGGGAACATGTTTTCCTGCGGGTTTCACCAATGAAGGGTATTAGGCGCTTCGGGAAGAAGGGTAAGTTAAGCCCTAGGTTCATTGGGCCATTTCAGATACTCGAGAAGGTCGGGCAGGTAGCGTATCGGCTAGCCTTACCACCAGCATTATCAGCTGTTCATGACGTATTTCACATCTCTATGTTAAGGAAATACGTGTCAGACCCGACTCATGTCTTGAGTTATGAAGCCCTTGAACTACAACCAGACTTATCCTTTGAAGAGCAACCTGTTCAGATTTTGGATAGAAAAGAAAAAGTTCTTCGGAACAAGGCTATTGCACTGGTTAAGGTGCTCTGGAGGAACAGTAAGGTGGAAGAAGCCACCTGGGAATTGGAGTCAGATATGAGGACTCAGCATCCAGAGCTATTCAGGTTAGATTTCGGGGACGAAATCCTATTAACGGGGGGATAATTGTAATGACCGCTCTAGTAATGTGGATTAGTAAAGGCAATTAGCACTAATTTTTATTATTTTATTATTATTTGTGAAGTAATTTAATTGTGGACCCCAATATTTAGAAATAAATATTAGAGTTATAATTTCTCAATTCCGGAGATTTTATTAAACTCTAGGGGTATTATTTAGTTTATATGTGAAATATGTTAATTTTGTAATTTTTGCTCGGCGACAGCGGAAAATGCGATGGATGGCTAGATTGATCACATGGGTAAGTTTAGAACCCTATTTCATAGTGGGAAATAATTTAGAGAAAATAAATTATCGGGATTGAGCGGGGTTATGGAATTTGACCATTTTACCCCTAGTTTCAAAAATACCCTAGTTTTAAGTCTAAAGGGCATTTTAGTCTTTTGCTATTAAGTGGAATAGGTGGTTGTCCCTTTAGCTGACACCTAGCATTCTTTTTTCAGCCAAAATCAGTTAAGTAAATCATTTACTTAATTAAAAAAAAAAGAAAGAAAAACCAAAAATTTGAGAATTCCTTCTCTTTCTCTCTTTCCCTTCGAGCTGCACCAAACCAAGGAGAAATCAGGGGAGTTCTTTGCTTCTTTTGCTGGGAATTCAGTAGAGATTCAAGGGTATTGAAGCTAAGGTAAGCCCTAGTCTTATCCCTCTCTAGTTCTTGAATTTTATGGAAGGTTGAATGTGAGATTTCTAGGTTTAGTGGCTGTTAGGTTTTCTTATTTTTAGAATTCGAATTTTAGGGTTTAGTTAAATTGATTCTAAGTCCTAGCTACTGGTTTTAGTGGGTGTTGATGGTTTTATGCAATTTTAGGTTTAAAGTTCAAAGCTTTGAGCTTTAATGGCATAAATTGATTTGGTTTGTTTTTCTGTGAAATACTGGCTGGGTTTTATTGTTTATGCATTGAATAGGTACTCTGGAAAGTTTGGTAACATTTGGTGGAAAATTGAGCAAGAGATGAAATGATTTGGGATTACTGGTGCAAACCGGCTAGCCGGTTTGCAGTGCCACAAAAACCGGCTAGCCGGTTTTGGCAGGAATCCCGAACACTTCGTTTTCTCAATTTTTGTCCATTTCAGTGCCTCCGTTGGGTGTTTCCCCATTTCCAGAGTTACAATAGCCCCTTTAGAGTATAACAGAACCAAGGGTTTTGATTTTGGGTTCCCGGGATTAGAGTTTTAATCATGTGACTTACCCGGTTTCAAAATGTGATTAGGGCATCCATCTAGCACAGAAATTCCGTTCAGGTCGGCCAGCACACTTGAATTCGGAAAACCGGTAAGAACTGTGTATAATGTATGATGTGATTATCTGAATGTATGTATGTGTTAATATGTATACATGCTTATTTGTTGTGATTCATACACTACCAACACTTGTACGGTTGCGGTACGGAGTGCATTGGTAAGGTGTATGATGTTTAGAAGTACGATATAGTGTTACCAGCACTTGTACGGGAAGGTACAAGGTGTTTGTGGTACAACACTTGATAGTACGCAAGGTGCGGTCATACCCTACCTACACTAGTACGAAGGTATACTGAGTGCATGTGGTATATGGTACATGGTCGTATCCTAGTTAGAACGTTCATACTCATCTGTTAAGCTCTGTAAATAGGTGTATGGGCGCCTATTTACAGGTCGGAAATTATATGATATGTTATATGCATTTCTTACTGAGTCTGTTGACTCACAATTTCTGCTTCCATGTGTAGGTAAAGGAAAGGCGAAGGCTGAACAGGAGTGAACCTGAGCTCGGGTGAGATTGTACATGTCAAGCAGCGCGACCTGGAGTGTTCGGTCTCGGGACATCTGGGAGTTGTATTTTGAAAGTCGCTGTGCGATCTATAAATCTGTATATTTTGGAATGTATGCTTGAAAAGTAAATTTTATAAAGTTTAAAAGAACGGGATCCCGGCACTTGTAAATATTTTATTAAATTACAAAGTTTAGTATTTAATGCAAAAGTTTTAATTTGACACGTTTTTCGAGAAATTTCTTTGATTAGCAAAGATTGCACAATAATTGAAAAAGCACTGTAGCGTGCCTTAGCATTAGGGCGTTACAGCAAATAGCCATGGTTACTTTTTGCCAGATCTAATGATTTGATGGTTCCCTTGGTCAAGTTAATAATTTGTAGCAGGTAAATTTTACAATCTTCTTTCATCTGTGTATGACCTAGCAACATGATAGGATCCATCCAAGTGTGTACCTGTGTGAGCCTATCTGTTTATTTTATTATATAGATGCATATAGGTTGTTGCTAAATAAAATGTCACACCATTATAGATTTTATTTAGGTCCATTTAGTTCTTGGACCTATTCAATTAATAACAGTTATTTATTTTAAGGTTAAATTCCTCTCTTTTGGGCCTTGTGTGAGAGTTGGGAGTCATAGAAGTGGGTACGACATACTGAACCCAGCACCCCCTCACATGAACTACCCCAATTGTGAAGGCCCATTTGCCTGATTTGAATAACTGTACTAGGTTAATTATATTAGTTTGACCTAGCAAAATTGAATTAGCAACATAATTAACTTTTAAAATATATGCAAATTTATTTTTTATTTTAATATTTTAAAGTTAATTTTAAGAAAAATACTTTTAGTTTTAGATATTATTTCTAGACAAACTATTTGTATTTTTCTTGTATTTAATTAAATATAGAATTTTAACTATTTAGATTCTTTCTAGAACTTATTTAATTAAATATTCCTATTTAAGTTATAAATTAGTTGTATCAACTGATTTTTCTTATCTAACTTAAATTTGAATATTTTATTTAAATTTTAAATTAAGTTGAGGAATCTTAGGCATTAGTTATTAAAGATTCTTAAGATATTTTTTAAGTTAATATCTTTTCGAATATTAACTTAAAATGAAATATTTTAGATACTTTTTTAGGTTAATATCTTTTCGAATATTAACTTAAAAAAATTATCTTCAAATTAAGTGGTTATACCTTAATTTTGATATTTAATTAAATCTAAATTTGAAATTATTTAAGTTTTAGATTTTTTCTATATAACATAAATTAGATATTTTTCAAATTTTTTTGTTGAAAAGATACTTAGTCAAATAAGATATTTTCTAGATAGTAATTTCTAGACTACTTATTATTTCTAATATTTAAATAGGAAAATATTATACATTGTGAAATTAATTATTAAAATAATTAATTTTGGTACAATTTTATTAAGTATATTTTTCCTAGTATCAAACTAGAAATTAAATAATTAAGCCTTCTCTACACTTAATTATTTATTTCTTGAATTTAATACATTTAATTAACTTGAAAAAATTTAAATATCTAAGTTGATTTTCATCATGATACTTAAATATTTACTTATTTTTCATGACACTTAATTAAATAGAAAATTATTTTTAGGTTGAAATTTAATTTTTCAACTTAAATTTAAATAATTTTCAATATATATATATTTTTTCTTTATTTTCTTAATCAATTTCGAAAATTGCATTTTATTTATGCAATTTTTTTTTTTTGAATTTATCTTGAAAAAATAGATTGAGTTGTTAATTAATTATTTATTTTAATTAATTCTTGGGCCAACTTAAATCAATAATTTTTTCATGTATTGATTAATTTAAAATAAAAGAAATTTAAAAAATATATATATATAATTAGAAATTGAATTAATTAGTCAAAAGAAAATCTAGATAGGTGATATTTTTGCTTGAAGTATTTCTTTTCTGTTTTTTATTATTTTTTCGAAAATTGTATAGCTTTTATACTTTAAATTTTCAAACTCAATAAATATATTCTCAAGGAAATTTTTAAGTTGTTAATTAATCTAATTTAATTCAACTTAAATTAATTTCCTTAATATTTATATTTAAGATTATTACTAAGATGGAAATAATTAATTTTTTATTTCAATCACCATCTAAGTATAATTTTATAAATATTATATTAAATTCTTATTTTTGAATTTTAATTCTAAATTTCGAATTTAATGAGAATTTATTTATTAGAATAATAAAGAAAATACATTTTAAAGAATGAGCTTTATTATTATTAAGATATTCGATCTCCATTGTTGGTTTTATATCGCGTTTGTTTTAATGAGTAATCCTTCCTAATGGAGGAACGTTCATTAGCAATTTCGCACGGTTTAATCTCGAAAGATAAGTAGTTTGTAAGTGTTTTATATGGTATAGATCACCCTAATGGTGGCGACCATATTTGACTTGCAAATTGCGAAACAATGGTAGTAGCTCATAAGATAGAATAGCCTTGACTCTGGCCTAAACGGGACAACACTGGATTTCAATCTTGATCGAATAAAAGGTTGCTAGAATGTTTAACATTTCAGATGAGCTGACAACTCTATTCAATAGATGGTAGCTTTGACTCTCGCCTAAACGGGACACTTATCTCAGTTTGTTGAAAAACCTTGGAAATTATTTAGGATTGAATTTTTTAAGTATTTTCTCATATCATTCCTACTTGCTATGTGCTTATAATTTCTGAATTGATTTTGTGTTAAACCATTATTAATTTCTATTTGTTGATTTCTATTATTTTATAGTATCCTGTATTATCAAAATGAATCCCATGTTATCACTGTTGACTGAAAACAAGCTGAATGGATCTAACTTTAATAAGTGGAATGAGAACATTAATATTGCTCTCACAGGAGAAAGTGCCTTGTTTGTTTTAACTGAGCCATCACCTGAAGTGCCTGGGGACAATGCTTCCAAAGCTGTGAAAGAAAAGTATGAGCGTTGGCAGAAAGCAAATGACAAAGCTTTATACTTTATGCTTTCTAGCATGGTTGACACCCTCAAAACTCCGTTTTCTAAATCCGAGAAGGCTGCTGAAGTTATGACGAAGTTAAATGAGCTATTCGGTAAGGCATCACTTCAGTCACGCTTTGACGCGACTAAGAAGTACATTAATGCACGGATGGAACCTTATCAAAACGTGCGTGACCATGTTCTCCTAATGTCAAGTTATTTCCAAGAAGCCCAGGATCATGGTGCTGAAATGGACAGTGCTACTCAAGTAAGTCTTATCTTGAATAGCCTGACTCCAGCATTTCTACCATACACATCAATTATGTCATGAATAAGAAGGAAATTGACTTTCATGAATTAGTCAATGACCTTCAAACTTATGAAAATTTGATTGGAGGACCCAAGAAGAAAGGGAGTAAACCTCATAATCCTGGGAATGGTAATGGGACGATGAAACCTGAAGCAAATGTTGCCTCTGCTACGAAACCCAAATCGAAGAAGAAGTGGAAGAACACCAAGAAGCGAACAAAAGCCATGAAGAATAAAAAGGTTGTTCCTTTGTGTGATGCTACACTAAAAGGAAAGTGTTTCTACTACAATGAAAAAGGTCATTGGAAACCCCAATGTCCTAAACTTCTTGCAAAGAAACAAGGTATTTTTCTTTATAAACTTTAAGAGTTTTAGTGAATTATTATCCAATTGGATTTATGATTCTGGACTAACTTTGTTTATTTGTTTTCTTCTTCTTATAGGCCAAGCTACTTGAACTCAATAAGTTGGATTAGAAAGTTGGATCAAAGGGTGAAATCGTCCAGATGAAGATGAAGCTCTTCAATTTATTTTTTTGAATTAATTGTTTTAGTTTAAAGACAATTTGGATTTCAAATTTTAGTTAGGGATATTTATCCCTGTTTTTCTCATATTGTTGCAATATTTTTTTAAAATTTATTATTAATAAAGTTCCTTTATTTTCGAATTCAACGATTGCAATTTATGAGATTGAGCTTCATTTAATTTATCTTCATCAATTATTACCACATTATATTTGTATGTTTGTATGTGTAAGTGTTTTTATTATTGATGCAAATTCTGTTATATTTACAACTCTTCATAGAGTTATAATAAATAAACACTATAAACTATTTCTATGTTTATTAATAATTGTTAATTCTAATACAATTATTAAGAATTTGTTTAATAAAAGGATCTTTTGATCTGATAGGGGTGGAGAAAAGTTAAGAAAACTATGCAGTTCAACGATCTTTTATATCTAATGAACTCTGGATAGTATTCAACTTCACATAAACTCTATCACACTTAGAGAATCATGATCTTTTCTACAGTTCTAGCATACAAAATAAAAAAGTACTACAGATTTTTCCAACTAAGTAAGAATAGTAACTAGTAACTACTTAAAATAATATTCTTGAAGCTCTTAGAAATAAAAAAAAAATAATCACCACAAAATTATTTAATATATCTACAATTAAGTATAAACAAGCACAAATAAAATTATTTATATAATTAGTAGACTATAGTTACTAAGACTTTCTCACTATCAATATATTAGAGCAATTGAAAACTAATCACTCTTTTAAACAAAAATTATTTTTAAAATATATTTAAGTTTCTAATTTACCTTCACATTACACATTATTTAACTACAACATTCTTTTTTTTTTTTGAAAAAAATAATATTGTAACATATTCTAATTCTAGGTGTAAAATAAATTTTAATTTCTAGCATAGGTGTACATTATTTGTGGGTAATTATAACATTCTAATTTAAATAAAATAAATTACTCAAAAAAAATACATATATATGATTAGAACTAAATATATTAATTCAACAATAATACTAAATTAAAATTAAATAAAAAGTAACAAAAAAAAATAATATTCAATGTATTTTATTAAAAAAAATAAACAAACAAATTTTTAATCATACCCATTCACAAACTCACTTAAAATTTTCTTAAATTTTCGAACTCAATCATACCCACTCACAAACTCACTTTTTTTCTTCCTAAAAATATGAAAGAAATGATTTTTATTGGTATATTTAACATTTCAATGTAAAGATAAAAGCAAAAAAAAAAGTTTTTTGATAAAAAAAGTCATTAAAATGAAAAAAAGAGGAAGTTATTGTACCTGAAAATGTGTTTCTTCTTCCTTTAGTGATGCTGATGGAGATGAGTCTTCTCCTTCCTACTTGAAAAAAAAAAAAGAGTTATTGTACAACCAAGGCAAAAAAAAAAAAAAAACAAGAAGAAGAAGAAGAAGAAGAAAAATCGCACCTGCGATTGAGAGGAAGCTAGGGTTAAAAATAGTCTGACGGCAGCGTGTTATGGTGTGAGACGACTAAGGGGCAATTTATATACCTAAAGCTTTTATCCCGGTTTTTAACCAAAAAACCGGGATAAAAGGTCTGTCCAAAGTGAATTAAAGGGTTTTGGGTTAAACCCTTTTATCCCGGTTTTTAGCAAAAAACCGGGATAAAAGGCTTTAACTAAAGCCAGTTTGGCACTTGCTATTGTTTTATCCTAATTTAAGAGAGAAAAATAGATTTTTAACTTACCAACCAAACAAGGCCCTTGATATACATAAGTCATTTGGAGCTTGTTTGGTTGGTAAATTAAAATTCAATCTTTAACTCCTTTTTTACTATGGTTTTTTTTTTTTAATGTTCAACCAAACACGGCCCTTGTCTAAAAAAATATTATATATTATTTTTGAGATGCCAAATCTAAAAGTGGGATAAAAAGTTGTAACATATCTTTTATCCCACTTTTTATTTTTGTTAAGGATAAAAAGTGGGATAAAAGGTCTCCTTTCTTGTAGTGGGTGGAGGTTATCCACAAGTATCCTATATGTATATTCTTAGGGGTGGAGTCCATTGCACAATTCCCTATGTAACACATATCTTCTTTAAACATGGAAGTAATATAATGAGTCAGCTATTATCAATATAAATTCTTGATCTTGATTGTATGTTCCATTTCGATTTTACTGTTGTAAGTAAAAGTTTTGATACCTATAAAAGTTCTTTGTTAAAGTTTCACACTACCTTAATTGAGTGGGAGAATTTTAAAATTCTATACCCATCTTCATCAGGTTGATACTTGTGATAGGTACTTAAGAACACTACTGAAAAGCAAATCTAACCATTCACATGGATAGGAATAGCTTATCAGAATTATGAGAATAAGATAAAGAACTCTAGTTCAGTCCATTCGAATGACTTGAACCTAGAATTCTAAATCCTCATAAAATTTGATGGTATCTTAATTTTGATTACTTTATCTCTGGCATGGATTTTTCACTTCAAATACTGGTATGCTATGTTGATGACTTAGTCTTAACTTAATGATTCAGACTAATACAAAAGTCACAACTAGATAACTCTCCAAACAATCAGAGGTTAAAATTCTTATTTAACCAGACATCTGCTATTGAGTGGGAGCTATCTGAGATGTAATCAAATAGGGAACATTAGAAGATATTCAAGAAAGATTTATGAAAGTGATCTATATGATAGATATTAAGGAACTGTGTATCAGTTGTCCTGGTATCTCACCAACTCATTTCGAGATCCATGAGATGGTGCTTACTTTGGGGGTGGAGGAATTATTGAATAATAATTGAAGCTCTACCAGAGAAGAGTTATAACTTTGTAAATTTCGAAAATACCAGAAAGTTATATAGCTGAAGAAAAGTCTACACTGTATTATCTCAATTACATATTTTAAAATATGAGAGATATGTCTTCTGTTAATTCAGATGTACTTTTAAAACAGTAAAGATTTCAGTATCCCTTGATGAGTAAAGCATATAGTAAAGGATGTTTCATATGTGTATTTATGAACTAGTTTCAAGAAGTTTGGATGGATTCAAATATACTACACTTGATCTGAAGATCAAGACATCAGATTGACCTATTTGCACAGTTTGTTTTATGTTAGTGCAAGTGGGAGTTTGTTGGGTTTTATACCCTAAATAAAACTCTTTACAATCTGATTAGTTATCAATATAAGAAATTTGAAGTGATTGATGTTTGCATGAATTTTACATGCTAATGGTTTAAATATGTTTATTACATTTACACACAGAATCAGTTAAATCCAGATCATATGTTTATTCACAATTACAGTATCGTCAACACAGTGGAATGTGATTATGATCATATGAATCAAAAGACTTGGTTCCTGTTTCATCAGTGTTATTGGATTTACACTAATGTGATAATCAGCGATGATGTGTACTTACACTTGGAGTAAGTGTTATGTTCTTTCCAGGACATTAGTAAAGTATACTAGTTTCGAATGTATGGAGTATACATTGGACTGGACCGATATTGCAACTAAGTTAAGATATTACAAACTTACCGTTATATATATATCTTTCCAAGTCAATATCAGTAGTTGATCTTAAGATTAAAATGTTGGGTTTTATGCCCTAAATAAAACTCATTTCAATATAATCAGATTTACTTATTAATATAGATCAGAAATAACATTTAATGTTGCATGGTTCACATGATTTATTTCATGATTATATGTACATAATGTATAAATTCATCTGAAACCCTTTTCACATACTTGATCCTGTTTATTGTGCCGTCAACACATTGGAAAGTAAACATGACTATGTGAATAAAGTTTCCTAGATTTATCAGACACAGGGTTTTATTGATATGATAATCTACAACAAGAGTTTACTTGCATTTGGAGAAGTGCTATGTTCTTTCCAGAGCATTGGTTAAAGTAAAGCTCAGGTTGGATGCATGGAGTATGCATCGGAAGGGACCGATATTGAACTTTGACTTAGATTTATTAAACTTACCGTAATATCTATTCAAGTCAATATCGCCTAGTTGATCCTAGATCAAATGATCTTAATCCAGATATGATTAGGCTCAATCTTGAAAGGCTATTCGTGTTCTTTGATTTGTTAGTTAAGCCTACTTTTAGGTCAGGGTGATACGTACATTTTGGGAACACGGTAGTGCAATTGAGTGGGAGCGCTAGCATAAACATGGAATCTATAGCTTCTATCTGGCAAATAGTAAGCAAAGGGTGATCTCCTTCGAGCTTGACCAAACGAACATAAATGGTGGAGTACTCATTTCACATAAGCTGAAATATCATTTATACGGGGTCAAGTGTTTTAAGGAATAAATACATTGTAGGGTGTAACGGTAATTTAATCCCTTTACAGTGTAGATCATTCATATAGAGGATCATTGATCACATTAGGATTATAACAATGGATAACTAATGATGTGTCTATATGGTGGAACATATAGAGCATTCTATATACTGAGAGTGCAATTCTAAGTTCTATGCGTGGATTCAACGAAGAATTAATAAGTTAGTGAATTTTAGTGCTAAATTCTTGATCTACTTATTGGAAGCTCGGTTATATAGACCCATGGTCCCCCCACTAGTTGAGATAATATTGCTTGTAAGACTCATGTAATTGGTTTTGATTAATCAATTATAATTCTCAAATTAGACTATGTCTATTTGTGAATTTTTCACTAAGTAAGGGCGAAATTGTAAAGAAAGAGTTTATAGGGGCATATTTGTTAATTATGATACTTTGTATGGTTCAATTAATAAATATGATAAATGACAATATTATTTAATAATTATTTATAGTTATTAAATAGTTAGAATTGGCATTTAAATGGTTGAATTAGGAAATTGACATTTTTGAGAAAATCAGATACAAAAGGTGTTAAAATTGCAAAATTGCAAAAAGCAAGGCCCAATCCACTAAGTTTAGGGCCAGCCACTTTTGTAGGAAATTTAAACTGATTTTTTTCATTATTTTAATGCCATATAATTCAAATCTAACCCTAGTAGGAATGCTATAAATAGATAGTGAAGGCTTCAGGAAAATTACACTTTTCTTCTGACTTTTTCTATTCAGAAAAACTGAGCCTTCTCTCTCCCTGTCTTTAGCTGACCACTCTCTCTCTCTTCTTCCTTGATAATTTCGAAATCCTTAGTGTATGAGTAGTGCCCACACACATCAAGTGATACCTCAATCATAGTGAGGAAGATCGTGAAGAAAGACTTCAGCAAAAGGAGTTTCAGCATCAAAGATTCAGAGAAAGAGATCCAGTTCGTATATTGATAATGCTCGCTACGTAAAGGAATCAAGGGCTAGATATCTGAACGGAAGGAGTCATATTATTCCGCTGCACCCAATGTAAGGTTTCTTAAACTTTATATGTGTTTATTTCATCGTTTTAGAAAGTTCATATTTAGGGTGTTAATAAACATACTTGTGAGTAGATCTAAGATCCTGGTAAAATAATTTCCAACAACTGGCCTCAGAGCCATGGTAATTGATTTACTTGCAAGAAATTTGGACTTTAAAACGATTGTTTGTATGTTCTTTGGATGGTATCATGTTGTATTGAGTGTTATTTGATGATTGATTGATGTTTGTGAAATTTTCGTGAACAATAATTGTGATTTCGTTTCTGGAATTATTTTTATTGGATAGTATGGAAAAAATTAAGCAAGTTAGCCTTTTACAGAACTCAATTTGGATTTTATTTGAATTAGTTATGATTTTTTGATGATTTGACAAAATCGAGTACATCTTGATAGTTTCACACGATCATAGAACTGTCCGTACAGTTTCGGATTTTTTCCTTTTTCTTCAATTTTTCATACTTTTTCATGGAATTAACTTCCAATTTTTTGTATGGTTTTGTATATATACTATTACTATTCCTAATTCAATTCTAATTATCATTTTGAATTAATTTAAATTTTTTTTAATTTAATTCAAGATATTAGTGTAATTTGAATTTGAATAGAATTAGTATTTATCTTTTTGCTTAAAAATCTATCTTATTTTTAAATTTGATTATATTTTTTTAAATTTAAGGTCAGATATTTTAAGATATTTATAATATCTTTTAAAGATATTTATAATATCTTTTAAGATATTTTAAAAATATCTTATCTTTTAAGATTTTTTAATTAAATCTTTTTAGATATTTTGACCATATTTAAATTTAAAATAAGATATTTATAATCATGTAATTTTAAATAGATATAAGATATTTTGCTAATTTTTTAAATTTTGTTATTTTATTTATTTAAATTACATTTAAAAATTTGAAAAAGATATTTATTTATCTTTTCTAATTTTTTATTTATTTTTTATTTATAAAATAACATTTAAAATTTAAAAGTAGTTAGCAAATTTTTGAAATGATATTTAGGTTGGTTGAAACCTAATTTTTCAAAAATTGTAGGTTTAATTTTAAATTTTTTTTAAATTTCGAATTTTTTTTAATTTTTTAAAAATTTTCGAATTTTTTTTTTATTTATTTAATTAATTATTTTCGAAATTAAATATTTATTTAAAATTAAATAAATCCTACATCCAACTATCCAGTTAACCTTGTTGCAGGAGTATGTGTTTTAGCTTATGTGTAAGTTTTTAAAACCTATTATTACTTGATTGCAAATAGCCATGGTTACTTTTTGCCAGATCTAATGATCTGATGGCTCCCTTGGTCAAGATAATAATTTGTAACAGGTATATTTACAATCTTCTTTCATCTGTGTATGACCTAGCAACATGATAGGACCCATCCAAAGTGTGCCTGTGTGAGCCTATGTGTTTAATTTTATTATAGATGCATCTAGGTTAATGTTGCTAAATAAAATGTCATAGTCATTGATAGATTTTATTTAGGCCCATTTAGTTTTGGGCTTATTCAATTAATAACAGTTGTTCTTATTAAGGTTAAATTCCTCTCTTTTGGGCCTTGTGTAAGAGTTGGGAGCCATAGAAGTGGGTACGACATACTGAACCCAGCACCCCCTCACACAAACCACCCCAATTGTGAAGGCCCATTTGCCTGATTTGAATGATTGTACTAGGTTAATTAAACTAGTTTAACCTAATAAAATTGATTAGCAACATAATTAATTTCATTTATTTTGAAATTAATTTAAGAAAAATATAGTTTAAGGAATTTTATATTCTAAGCTAAACTATATGTATTTTCTTGTATTTAATTAAATATAGAATTATAACCATCTAGATTCTTTACGGAACTTAATTTAAATTTTTCATTAAATATTCCTATTTAAGTTGATATTTAGTTATCTTCAACTAACCAACTTAAATCAATATCTTTTGAATTTCAAATTTAAAAATTAAGTTGAGGAATTTTAGGCATTGGTTATTAAGATTCTTTAGATATTTTTTAAGTTAATATCTTTTCGAATATTAACTTAAAATGGAATATTTTCAAATTAAGTGGTTACAACTTAATTTTTGATATTTAATTAAATTTAAATTTGAAAAATATTAAGGTTCTAGATTTTTTCTAATACAACTTAAATTAGATATTTTTTCAAATTTTGTGGAAAAGATACTTAGTCAAATAAGATATTTTCTAGATAGTTATTTCTAGACTACTTATTATTTCTAATATTAAATAGGAAAATATTATAAATTGTGAAATTAATTATTTATATAATTAATTTTGGTACAATTTATTTTAAGTATATTTTTCCTAGTATTAAACTAGAGATTAATAATTAAGCCTTCTCTACACTTAATTATTTATTTCTTGAATTTAATACATTTAATTAATTTGAAAATAAAATATCTAAGTTGATTTAATCATCATACTTAAATATTTCTTTTTCATGACATTTAATTATAAAGAAAATTATTTTTAGTTGAAATTTAATTTTTCAACTAAATTTAAATAATTTTCAAAATATATTTTTTCTTTATTTTATCAATCAATTTTTCGAAATTGCATTTCTTAAATGCTAGAATTTTGAATTTTATCTTGAAAAATAGATTAAGTTGTAAATTAATTATTTATTTTAATTAATTCTTGGATCAACTTAAATCAATAATTTTTTCATTTATTGATTAATTTAAAATAAATTGAATTAAAGTATATTATTAGAAATAGAATTAATTAGTCAAAGGAAAATCTAGATAGGTGATATTTTTGCTTGAAGTATTTTTCTAGTGTATTTAATTAAATAGAAAATTAATATTTAAGTTGATTTTTATCATCATACTTAAATATTTGTAATTTTTCTTATATATTTAATTAAATAGGAAAATTATATTTTTTGTTGTAAATTAATTTTATTAATTAATTTTGGGCCAACATTAAATTAGAATAATTTTTCCAGGATTAATTTTTTATTTTAACATGCATTTTCGAAAATTGTATCCTTAAATACTTTAATTTTTCGAAATGCAAAATATATTTATAGAAAATTAAATTTGAGTTGTAAATTAATTTATATTAATTTTGTAACAACTTAAATTGAATATTTTTCTAAATATTTATTGGAAATTATTACTAAGATGGAAATAATTCATGTTATTTTCATATCCATCTAAGTAAAATTTATAAATATTAAATTAAAATTTATATTTAGAATTTTTCATTCTAAATTGGAAATTTTAAATAAATATATATTTAAAATAAATAAATTAAATAAAGAGAATCAAAGAAAATACAACTCACTTTAAATAATGAGCTTGATTATTATTAAGATATTCGATCTCCATTGTTGGTCTTACAAAAGTTAAATGTTTTCAATATAACCTCGAGACGCTAGACTTCGTCCCCTATGGATGGTTATTCGTTGAACGCATTTAACACCGTAAGATTTCATTTGATAAGTGTTTTGTAAGTTTTCGTCTCTATTAGACTCTCCCCTACGGTGACTACTTAGAGATAAACTTATGAAACATGAAACAATGGTAGAAGCTCATAAAATGAGAATAACCTTGACTCTCGCCTACCGGGACAACGTTGGATTCTTATTTTGATCGAATAAAAGGTTGCTAGAATGGTTTTTATTTTAGATGAGTCGACAACTCTATTCAATAAATGATGCTTTGACTCTCGCCTACCGGACACCGTATCGGTTATTGAAAACCTTGGAAATTATTTAGGATTGTATGTTTTAGTATTTTCACTAGTCATTCCTACTTGCTATATGTTTATAATTTCGAATTGTGTATGAATTTATATTGAACCATGTTAATTTCTGTTATTAAGTTGTAGTTTAATTTCGAATCTTCATTGTTGGTCTAACATGTTTGTTTTTCTAATGAGATAAATCCCTAGTGGATTTTCACCATTAGACATACATAATAGTGTAAGATCTCGAAAGATAAATATTGTATATGCGACATCTAGCTGTTCATCAATTGATGACACCCTAGACTAGTATTTTACGATATGAAACAAGAAGATTGTATAAATAAGATTACTTTGAATTTCGCTAATCGAAGCATCGTTGGATTCTTATTTATAAACGAAATTATCCTAATTCCTCTTAGCTTATTCATTTCGAATTAGCTTCAAAACATATCATTGGATGAATGGTTTATAAATCATTTCATGTCATTGTATTTTCTCTTAAGAAATTAAATGATGTATATGATTATAATCCCGAAATTCTATTCCCAATTGATATAAATCCTCAATCCTAGAAATCTCCTACTTGTATGGGCAAATCTGACTTAGAGTTTGTATTAGTAGTGGTGGTCCAAGAAAGAATTACTCATTATATTTGGTTGAATTTAAGTCTTTGACTTTAATTTTAGAATCCAAACAGAAATTTTCTTATATTTCTAATTCCAGATACAATACAGTTACACTTTCTCAAGTGTTTAATATCCATCTTTTATTAATGGATTAAAACTGTATGGAATGTGAGTTAGGTATTCTGTGACCAGGATCCACTTGAAGTATTCTAAGAACTCTTTGATGTAACTAAACCTATGTCATCATAGACACTACCACATTTTCTTAATCTATGGCATTTGTATCTTGTTCATAGTGGATTTGACAAGATCAATCTCTGCAAAGAGTTAATATGCCTATATCCACTGAAAGTAGTTCATCTCATTCGCATGAATGTACATTCGGGGGTGGATATGAGTTTTTCGTTGTATTCTTAAAACGATAACTCTAGATTATACCTTATGCAAAGAAATTTGAAATGTTTGAAAAATTTCATTAATTTCTAGCAATGGTTAAACACCATTACGGTAAGTGGTTAAAGATCTTGCGAACTGATAGGGGTGGAGAAATAGTTAGTAGATATGCAGTTCAAAGATCATTAAATTGATTTTTGAATTATATCCAAACTTACCTCCCCAGAAATTTCGAGTTGCATATTGATGATTAGTTACTAGTCGTTGCCTAAATCCTTCTATGGTAATACAATTTCAGAATGATGTAATGGTTGTATACTTAATGTAAATCATTACTAGATTCATGGATGACCTAATCAAAATCTTAAGAAAAGCTAGAACTGTTAACCATGGTTTCTTAGCTATTCTAAGTGATTAGGGGTGGACCATCCCATTGTCAATAGATAAGAAAGTGTTTGTTCAAACAAATACTACTTTTCTAAGATAATGACTAAGTCTGAAAACAAGTAGCAAATAAAGGAGATATTTAATTCTTGATTCCAAAAGTGTTCTATCATCTTATATAACATATGATGATCCCACTGCCTCTGTTGTCTTGTCACAACCGAAGAGATCAATACCATTTAGTTTTCTTAGACATAATTCACGGTGCCTTGTCGTAGTGGGAGAGTTTCTAGGAACTCACCTTCTTATGACTTGGGAGACACTAGTGATTAAAATCCATTGTGAGTTTAAACAAGTAATGGATTGTCAAGATAAGAAACTAAGAAGAAAGCCAATAGAACTATGGTTTAATTCATTCACATGGAGTAACCTAAAGTTTTCTATTACAAGGACATAAAAGGAAATTTTCGTTTATAAGTCTATTCAATGGACTTAACAAACTTCCTGTTCCTAGTATTATAGGTTTGAGTTTATCTAAACCTATGGCTTGTGGTATACCTGGTAATTACTTACTCTAATGCAAGCAACTTACTTTAGTAAGATGCTGCAGCATTTTCTTTCTAATGGCAATCTATAGAAGCTTCACAACTTCTTAGGTATAGATTTTATTTATCTAAGGAAAAGTCTTAACTATTCCAGAAAAGATAAAGCCATGAAAGAATTTTCTTATATCAACAGTGAGAGGTCTTAGATATGCTTTTGTATGCCTTAGACCAGACACCTGCTATTGAGTGGGAGTAATGAGTAGGTATCAGATTAATCCAGGAGAAGAACATTGGAAGACAATCAAGTAAATTTTAAGATTAAGAAGAGGAACTATGTGTTAGTCTATAAGGGTGTGTTTAAAACTCTTAGACTACACCATATCAGATTTCGAAATTTGCCTTTGTGCTAGAAAATCTTTCTGATAAGATGGTGATTACTCTGGGGGTAGAATAGTGATTTTGGAGAAGTGTAAAAACCTATCTGAAGTCTCTAGGTCTACCAGAGAGGGACTGAATGTTAAAGCTGCAGAAAAGGTACTTATTCAGTCTAAGGAAAGTTCTATACATCTTTGGCACCATTCCAAATTGCCTTAAACTACTAGTGTTAATTTCCTGATTAAACAAAAGTAGTTGCCAAAGGTATAGAATCCAGTATCCCAAGAGAGTAGACATATAGAGAGGAATTTCACATTATCAATGATTTTGTGATTAAGGAAGAGTAATGGTGGAGAAAAGGTTGTGGTTAATTCAACCTTTCAGATCCTATTACGAGGAGTTTACTACTACTACACTTGATTTGTATATCAAGGTGTTGAGATTATTTGAAACGCACTTTTTGTTTTATATTAGTGCAAGTGGGAGTTTGTTGGGTTTTATGCCCTAAATAAAACTCATTTCAATATAATCAGATTTACTTATTAATATAGATCAGAAATAACATTTAATGTTGCATGGTTCACATGATTTATTTCATGATTATATGTACATAATGTATAAATTCATCTGAAACCCTTTTCACATACTTGATCCTGTTTATTGTGCCGTCAACACATTGGAAAGTAAACATGACTATGTGAATAAAGTTTCCTAGATTTATCAGACACAGGGTTTTATTGATATGATAATCTACAACAAGAGTTTACTTGCATTTGGAGAAGTGCTATGTTCTTTCCAGAGCATTGGTTAAAGTAAAGCTCAGGTTGGATGCATGGAGTATGCATCGGAAGGGACCGATATTGAACTTTGACTTAGATTTATTAAACTTACCGTAATATCTATTCAAGTCAATATCGCCTAGTTGATCCTAGATCAAATGATCTTAATCCAGATATGATTAGGCTCAATCTTGAAAGGCTATTCGTGTTCTTTGATTTGTTAGTTAAGCCTACTTTTAGGTCAGGGTGATACGTACATTTTGGGAACACGGTAGTGCCATTGAGTGGGAGCGCTAGCATAAACATGGAATCTATAGCTTCTATCTGGCAAATAGTAAGCAAAGGGTGATCTCCTTCGAGCTTGACCAAACGACCATAAAGGGTGGAGTACTCATTTCACATAAGCTGAAATATCATTTATACGGGGTCAAGTGTTTTAAGGAATAAATACATTGTAGGGTGTAACGGTAATTTAATCCCTTTACAGTGTAGATCATTCATATAGAGGATCATTGATCACATTAGGATTATAACACTGGATAACTAATGATGTGTCTATATGGTGGAACATATAGAGCATTCTATATACTGAGAGTGCAATTCTAAGTTCTATGCGTGGATTCAACGAAGAATTAATAAGTTAGTGAATTTTAGTGCTAAATTCTTGATCTACTTATTGGAAGCTCGGTTATATAGACCCATGGTCCCCCCACTAGTTGAGATAATATTGCTTGTAAGACTCATGTAATTGGTTTTGATTAATCAATTATAATTCTCAAATTAGACTATGTCTATTTGTGAATTTTTCACTAAGTAAGGGCGAAATTGTAAAGAAAGAGTTTATAGGGGCATATTTGTTAATTATGATACTTTGTATGGTTCAATTAATAAATATGATAAATGACAATATTATTTAATAATTATTTATAGTTATTAAATAGTTAGAATTGGCATTTAAATGGTTGAATTAGGAAATTGGCATTTTTGAGAAAATCAGATACAAAAGGTGTTAAAATTGCAAAATTGCAAAAAGCAAGGCCCAATCCACTAAGTTTAGGGCCAGCCACTTTTGTAGGAAATTTAAACTGATTTTTTTCATTATTTTAATGCCATATAATTCAAATCTAACCCTAGTAGGAATGCTATAAATAGATAGTGAAGGCTTCAGGAAAATTACACTTTTCTTCTGACTTTTTCTATTCAGAAAAACTGAGCCTTCTCTCTCCCTGTCTTTAGCTGACCACTCTCTCTCTCTTCTTCCTTGATAATTTCGAAATCCTTAGTGTATGAGTAGTGCCCACACACATCAAGTGATACCTCAATCATAGTGAGGAAGATCGTGAAGAAAGACTTCAGCAAAAGGAGTTTCAGCATCAAAGATTCAGAGAAAGAGATCCAGGTTCAGATATTGATAATGCTCTGCTACAGAAAGGAATCAAGGGCTAGATATCTGAACGGAAGGAGTCATATTATTCCGCTGCACCCAATGTAAGGTTTCTTAAACTTTATATGTGTTTATTTCATCGTTTTAGAAAGTTCATATTTAGGGTGTTAATAAACATACTTGTGAGTAGATCTAAGATCCTGGTAAAATAATTTCCAACATAAAAGAATCTAAATCCTGATATGCTTAGGCTCAGCTCAGGAGTGCTATTCATGTTCTTTGATTTATTAGTTAAGCCTACTTTTAGGTCAGGGTGATACGTATATTTTGGGAATATGATAGTATGATTGAGTGGGAGTGTTGAACATAAATATGGAATCTATAGCTTCTACTGGTGTATAGAAGTAAAGTGATGATTCCCTTCGAGCTTGGCAAATAGAATTAAATGGATGAGCTCTTATTTAACTGACTAATCATTAGATCACTAAACACCATTTACAAGTAGCTAAGTGTTTTAAGGGGCAAAATACATTGAGGGGTGAGAACGGTAAAGAAATCCTATCTCGATGTAGATCATCTATATAGAGGATCTTTAAATCACAATAAGATTATAACAATGGTTAAATGAGATAGCATATTGATATCGTGGAACATATAATATGCTCTATATAAGTCTGAGAGTGCAATTCTAAGTTCTAAGAGTGGATTCAATGAAGAATTAATAAGTAGGAATTTACTTGGTAAATTTGGTTCACTTATTGGAAGCTCAGCATATAGATCCATGGTCCCCATTCTAGTTGAGAACATTCTGCTTGTAAGACTCGTTAATTGATTCGTGATTGATCAATTATAATTCTAAAGTTAGACTATGTCTAAATTTATGAATTTTCACTAAGCAGGGGTGAAATTGTAAAGAAAAGAGTTTCTAGGTTTATTTATTTATTAATGGACTTTATATTTCTAATTAATAATTAAATTAAATGACAATATTATTTAATAATCTATTTTAGTTATTAGATAATTAGTTTTGGCATTTAAAAGGTTAGAATTGGAAAATTGGCGTTTTTGAGAAAATAGAAATAAAATTTGATAAAACTGCAAAATAAAGTGGGGCCCACTACTACACCTTGGCCGACCAATTATTGTGGAGTTTCAAATTGATTTTTTCATTATTTTAATGCCAAATAATTCCTAACCTAAACCTAGTAGTTGCCTATAAATAGAAAGTGATGGCTCAGTCAAATCATATGCTTTCATCAGTTTTCTAACAGAAATTTGTCTCTTCAGAAAAACTGAGCCTTCCCCACTTTCTATACCTGGCCGAAACCCTCTCTTCTCTTTTCCCTTCATCAATTTCGACCCTAGTGAAAGAGTGAGTGCCCACACACAGCAAGCAGTAACTCAATCATAGATTGGAAGACTGTGAAGGATCAAACTTGAAGAAGAAGGACATTCGGGCTCAGATCTTGATTATACTCGTACGTAAAGGATACAAGGGTTAGAGATCTGAGCGGAAGGAGACATTAATTCCGCTGGATCAATGTAAGGTTTTCTTAACTTTATATGTGTTTAATTTATCGTTTTAGAAAGTTCATATTTAGGGTGTTTAAACAACATACTTGTGAGTAGATCTAAGATCCTGGTAAAATAAATTCCAACAGTTGATTCTCAACAATTCAAACAACAAACTCAAGCAGCGTTAAAAAGTTTAGAGAATCAATGGGTCAACTTTCAGAATCTTGTAATCGAATGCAATCTAAATTGTTCAATCAACTACCATCCCAACCTGAGAAAAATCCTAAGGAGAATGCCAGTGCAGTGACCTTGAGAAGTGGAAAACACTACGACCCACCTATCATTCCAAAACCAAAATCAGTGCCATCCAAACCCCTAGATGATAGTCCAGAAGATGAAAAAGAGGCACCTAAGCCAAACAATCCAGCTCCACCAAAGCCTACCATTCTCATACCGCCACCCTTCCCAAGCAGATTAAAGAATACTAAGAAGGAAGAAGCTGGCAAGGAAATTCTTGAAACATTTTGCAAGGTGGAAGTGAACATTCCTCTTCTTGATGCCATAAAACAAGTACCACGATATGCCAAGTTTCTGAAGGAGTTTTGCACCAATAAGCTCAAGTTAAGGGGTAATGAAAAAGTAAGTGTGGGGGACAATGTGTCAGCAGTCCTCCAAAAGAAGCTTCCTCCAAAGTGTAAGGATCCTGGAACTTTCACTATTCCTTGCACTATTGGAAACACTAGGATTGAGCAGTGTATGTTGGATTTGGGGGCCTCCATTAACGTCATGCCATTCTCTATCTATAACTCCTTGAATCTGGGTCCACTTGAAGAAACTGGGATAATCATTCAACTTGCTGATAGGTCGAATGCCTACCCCAGAGGTGTCATTGAAGATGTGCTAGTTCAAGTCAATGAATTAGAATTTCCAGCAGATTTCTATGTTCTCGATATGGAAGATGATTCCATCCCTTGCTCCACTCCAATTTTGTTAGCAAGACCATTCATGAAAACAACTGTTGGGTTTTATGCCCTAAATAAAACTCATTTCAATATAATCAGATTTACTTATTAATATAGATCAGAAATAACATTTAATGTTGCATGGTTCACATGATTTATTTCATGATTATATGTACATAATGTATAAATTCATCTGAAACCCTTTTCACATACTTGATCCTGTTCATTGTGCCGTCAACACATTGGAAAGTAAACATGACTATGTGAATAAACTTTCCTAGATTTATCAGACATAGGGTTTTACTGATATGATAATCTACAACAGAGTTTACTTGCATTTGGAGAAGTGCTATGTTCTTTCCAGAGCATTGGTTAAAGTAAAGCTCAGGCTGGATGCATGGCGTATGCATCGGAAGGGACCGATATTGAACTTTGACTTAGATTTATTAAACTTACCCTAATATCTATTCAAGTCAATATCGCCTAGTTGATCCTAGATCAAGTGTTCTTAATCCTGTTATGATTAGGCTCAATCTTGAAAGGCTATTCGGGTTCTTTGATTTGTTAGTTAAGCCTACTTTTAGGTCAGGGTGATACATACATTTTGGGAACACGGTAGTGCAATTGAGTGGGAGCGCTAGCATAAACATGGAATCTATAGCTTCTATCTGGCGAATAGTAAGCAAAGGATGATCTCCTTCGAGCTTGACCAAACGAACATAAATGGTGGAGTACTCATTTCACATAAGCTGAAAGATCATTTATACCGGGTTAATGTTTTAAGGAATAAATACATTGTAGGGTGTAACGGTAATCTAATCCCTTTACAGTGTAGATCATTCATATAGAGGAACATTAATCACATTAGGATTATAACAATGGATAACTAATGATGCGTCTATATGGTGGAACATATAGAGCATTCTATTTACTGAGAGTGAAATTCTAAGTTCTACGCGTGGATTCAACGAAGAATTAATATTGCTTGTAAGACTCATATAATTAGTGATAAATTCTTGATCTACTTATTAGAAGCTCGGTTATATAGACCCATGGTCCCCGCACTAGTTGAGATAATATTGCTTGTAAGACTCATATAATTGGTTTTGATTAATCAATTATAATTCTCAATTTAGACTATGTCTATTTGTGAATTTTTTCACAAAGTAAGGGCGAAATTGTAAAGAAAGAGTTTTAGGGGCATATTTGTTAATTATGATACTTTGTATGGTTCAATTAATAAATATGATAAATGACAATATTATTTAATAATTATTTATAGTTATTAAATAGTTAGAATTGGAATTTAAATGGTTGAATTAGAAAATTGGCGTTTTTGAGAAAATCAGATGCAGAAAAGATAAAACTGCAAAATTGCAAAAAGTGAGGCCCAAATCCACTAAGCATGGCCGAAAACTTTTGTAGGGTTTTCCCTCTGATATTTTCATTATTTTAATGCCAAATAATTCAAACCTAACCCTAGTGGAATGCTATAAATAGATAGTGAAGGCTTCAGGAAAAATATACTTTCTTCTGACATTTCTGATTCAGAAAAAACTTAGCCTCTCTCTCTCCCTATCTTTGGCCGAACCCGCTCTCTCTCTCTTCCCCATTGATATTTCGAAATTCTTAGTGTATGAGTAGTGCCCACGCACAGCAAGTGATACCTCAATCATAGTGAGGAAGATCGTGAAGAAAGACTTTCAGCAAGAAGGAGTTTCAGCATCAAAGATTCAGAGAAAGAGATCCAGGTTCAGATATTTATAATGCTCTGCTACAGAAAGGAATCAAGGGCTAGGTATCTGAATGGAAGGAGTCATTATATTCCGCTGCACCGAATGTAAGGTTTCTTAAACTTTATATGTGTTTATTTCATCGTTTTAGAAAGTTCATATTTAGGGTGTTAATCAACATACTTGTGAGTAGATCTAAGATTCTGGTAAAATAATTTCCAACAATAGCAAGAACCAAGATTGATGTCCATGAGGGAACCTTGACAATGGAGTTCGATGGAGAGACAATCCAATTCAACATCTTTGAAGCCATGAGGTATCCAAGTGATGTACGTGATGCTTATTCTCTTGATGTATTGGATGACCTCTGCCAAAGGGTGCTAGATCTGCATAGTGAAGATTATCTGGAAGTTGCTATACGAGAGAACTTGGAGTTGAATTCAAATGAGAACTTTTCTAAAGAGATGTTGGATGTCATAACCGCACTTAATAACGACTTCAACAAGCTTTACAAGAAGGTGGCCTATGTGGAATTGCCAGTCATAACTGATATAGTGTTGTCAGCACAGTGGAATATAATCATGTTTATATGTTTGAAAGTTTAATTCCCTGATTTGTCAGTTCACTGGATTTAGACTAGCATGATAATCAGCGATAGGTATATTTACACCTTGGATAAGTGTGTTGGAAATATTTTACCAGGATTGAGATTTACTACCATGTATGTTTCATTAACATCCTAATATGAATTCTAAAACGATGAAATAAACACATATAAAGTTTAGGAAACTTTACATTGGGTGCAGCGGAATATAATGACTCCTTCCGTTCAGATCTCTAGCCCTTGATTCCTTTCTGTAGCAGAGCATCACCAAGATCTGAACCTGGATCTCTTTCTCTCCTTCCTTGATGCTGATTCTCCTTCTTGTTGATTGGATTCTTCACAATCTTCCACACTATGATTGAGATACTACTTGATGTGTGTGGGCACTACTCTATCGCTCAAGGGTTTCCAATTTTAATGATGAAGAAGAAGACTTAAAGTGGCGGCTAGGTTAGGGAGAGAAGGCACTCAGTTTTTCTAAAGAAAAGATGTATCTTTTTCTAAAGCCACCACTACCTATTTATAGCAAACCACTAGGATAGGGTTAGAATTATTTGGCATTAAAATAATGAAAAAATAGATGATAAAACCCTATAAGAGTGGCCGCCCATGTTAGTGGATAATGGGCCCCACTTTTGCAATTTGCTGTTTTATCATTTCTGCATCTCATTTTCTCAAAAACGCCAATTTTTCAATTTAACCATTTAAATGCCAATTCCAATCATTTAATAACTAAAAATTAATTATTAAATAATAATGTCATTGAATATATTTATTAATTAGACATATAAAGTCTCTTAATTAACAAATGTACCCTAGAAACTTTTCCTTCACAATTTTGCCATTGCTTAGTGAAAATTCATAAACTAGACAAAGTTTAACTTTAGAATTATAATTGATTAATTAAAATCAATTAACTGAGCCTTACAAGCAGTATGGTCTCAACTAGTGTGGGGACCATGGGCCTATATAACCGAGCTTCCAATAAGCCAAACCGAATTTACCAAGTAAATTCCCTAAGTTATTAATTCCTTATTGAATCCACTTTTAGAACTTGGAATTGCACTCTCAGTCATATAGAATGCTCTATATGTTCCACGATATAGATACGCTATTAATTATCCATTTTTATAATCCTAATTTGATCAATGATCCTCTAATAGATGATCTACATGTATAGGGACTAAATTACCGTTACACCCTTCAATGTATTTTATCCTTAAAACACTTAGCTCCATATAAATGATATTTCAGCGAAGTCAAATGACCTCTCAACCATTTATCTCTGCTTAGCCAAGCTTGAAGGATATCATCGTTTCACTTCTAAATTCCTATAGAAGTTATAGATTCCATATTTATGTCAGCGCTCCCACTCATTTATACTATCATGTTCCCAAAATGTACGTATCACCCTGACCCAAAAGTAGGCTTAACTAACAAATCAAAGAACATGTATAATACTCTTGAGATCGAACCTAACCATATCAGGATTAAGATCATTTGATCTAGGATCAACAGGTGATATTGAATTGAATAGATATTACGGTAAATTTACATATCTAATCAAAGTTCAATATCGGTCCCTTTCGATGTATACTCCATACATCCGATACTGGTAAACTTTGCCAATGCCCTGGAAAGGACATACTACTTATCCAAGGTGTAAGAATACCTATCGCTGATTCTCATGCCAGTCTAAATCCAGTGAATTGACAAATCAGGGAATAAAGTTTTGAACATACAATCAAGATTATATTCCACTGTGCTGACAACACTATAATCATTAACAAAAATATATGTTCTGGACTTAAATAGAATTTATACATTATATATAATCATGAAATAAATCATGTGAACCATGCAACATAAAATGTTATTTCTGATCTTTATTAGTAAATCTGATTACATTAAAATGGGTTTTATTTAGGGCACAAAACTTAACAAACTCCCACTTGCACTAATATAAAACAAAAAGTGTATTTCAAATAATCTAACACCTTGATATACAAATCAAGTGTAGTAGTAGTAAACTCCTCGTAATAGGATCTGAAAGGTTGAATTAAACACAACCTTTTCTCCACCATTACTCTTCCTTTAATCACAAAATCATTGATAATGTGAAATACCTCTCTATATCTCTACTCTCTTGGGATACTGGATTCTATACTTTCGGAAACTACTTTTTGGTTAATCAGGAAGTAACACTAGTAGTTAAGAAATGTTGGAACAGTGCCAAAAATGTATAGAACTTTCCTTAGACTGAAAAGTACCTTTCCTGTAACTTTAACATTCAGTCTCTCTTTGGTAGACTTAGACACTTGAGATAGGTTTTTACACTTCTCCAAAATCACTACTCCACCCCCAGAGTAATCACCATCTTATCAGCAGACTTACTAGCACAAAGGCAAGTCTAGAAATCTAATGTGGTGTAGTCTAACAGTATTAAATACACCCTTATCGACTAACATATAGTTCCTCTTCTTGATCTTAAGATTTACTTGATTGTCTTCCAATGTTCCTTTGCTGGATTAATCTGATACCTACTCATTACTCCCACTCAACAGCAGGTGTCTGGTCTAAGGCATACTAAAGCATATCTGAGACCTCTCACTGTTGATTGAAGGAATTCTTTCATGGCTTTATCTTTTTTGGAATAGTTGAGACTTTTCCTTAGATAAATAAAATCTATGTCTAGAAGTCGAGAAGTTTCTATAGATTGCCATTAAAGAGAAAATGTTTCAGCATCTTACTAAAGTAAGCTGCTTGCACTGGAGTAAGTAATTAACCAGGTATACCATAAGCCATAGGTTTAGATAAACTCAAACCTATAATACTAGGAACAGGAAGTTTTGTTAAGTCCATTGAATAAACTTATTAACGAAAATTTTCTTTCATGTCGTTGTAATAGAAAACTTTAGGTTACTCCATGTTAATGGATTAAACCATAGTTTTCTTGGCTTTTCTTCTTAGTTTCTTATTTTTGACAATCCATTACTTGTTTAAAATCACAATGGATTTTAATCACTAGTGTCTTCCAAGTCATAAGAAGGTAAGTTCATAGAAACCCTCCCATTATGACAAGGTACCGTAAATTATGTCTAAGCAAACTAAATGGTATTGACCTCTTCGGTTGTGTTAAGATAACAGAGGTAGTGGGATCATCTTGTATCGAATAAGATGATAGAACACTTATGGAATCAAGAAAAAATATATCTCCTTTATTTGCTACTTTGTTTTTCAGACTTAGTCATTTTCTTAGAAAAGTAGCATTTGTTTAAACAAACACTTTCTTATCTAATGACTATGAGATGGTCCACCCCTAATAATTTAGAATAGCTAATAAACATGCAAACCATGGTTAACATTTCTAGCTTTTCTTAAGATTTCGATTAGGTCATCCATGAATCTAGTAATGGTTTACACTAAGTACACAACCATTGCATCATTCTGATTTTTTTTTTCACTAGGGTATTACCTTAGAAGGACTTAGGCAATGACTAGTAACTAATCATCAATATGCAAATCGAATTCTGGGGAGGTAAGTTTGGATATAATTCAAAAATCAATTTAATGATCTTTGAACTGCATATCTACTAACTATTTCTCCACCCCTATCAGTTCGCAAGATCTTTAACCACTTACCTTAATGGTTTTTCACCATTGCTAGAAATTCATGAAATTTTTCAAACATTTCAAATTTCTTTTGCATAAGGTAAAATCTAGAGTGATCGTCTTAAGAGCATAATGAAAAACTCATATCCACCCCTGAATGTACATCCATCCGCAAATGAGATGATTATACTTTCAGTGGATATAGGCATATTGTCTCTTTGCAGATAATGATCTTGTCAAAACCACTATTAACAAGATACAAATGCCATAGATTTAGAAAATATGTGGTTGTGTCTTTTGATGACTTAGGTTTAGTTACATCAAAGAGTTCTTAGACTAGTGCAAGTGGATTCTGGTCACAGAATACTAAACTCATATTCCATACTAACATATAGTTTGAATCCATTGATAGAAAAGTGTTATTAAAACACTTGTGAAAGTGTAATTGTATTGTATTTTGGAAATAGAGATATAAAATCTTTATTTGGAATCTAAAATTTAAAGTCAAAGACTTAAATTATACCAAATATGCAAGAGTATCTTCTATCTTGGACCACCACTACTAATATAACTCTAAGTCTAATTTGCCTAAACAAGTAGGAGATTTCTAAGATTGAGGATTTATATCATTTTGGGATAGAATTTTGGGAATATAATCATAAGCGCCATTTAATTTCTTAAGATAAAATATAATGACATGATATGATTTATAAACCATTTATCCAATGATATATTATTGAGCTGATTCGAAATGAATAAGCTAAGAGGAATTAGGATAATTTCGTATTTAAATAAGAATCCAACGATGCTTCGATAAGCTAGTCTAAGGTGTCATCAATTGATGAACAACTAGATGTTGCATATACAATATTTATCTATCGAGATCTAACACTATTATGTTTGTCTAATGGTTGACAATCAATTAGGGATTTGTCCCATTAGAACAACAAACCAAGTTAGACAAACAATGAAGATACGAAATTAAACTACAATTAATAAAAGAAAATAACATGGTTCAATATAAATTCACACACAATTCAGAAATTATTAAACATATAGCAAGTAGGAATGACAAGTGAAAGTACTAAAACATACAATCCTAAATAATTTCCAAGGTCTTCAACAAACTGATATCAGTGTCCCGTTTAGGCGAGAGTCAGTGATACCATTCTAGCAACCTTTTATTCGATCAAGATCAGAATCTAGCGTTATCCTGTTTAGGCGAGAGTCAAGGCTATTCTATCTTATGAGCTTCCACCATTGTTTCATACTTTTGTAAGTCTTATACAGTCGCCACCATTAGGGTGATCAATACTAATATAAAACACTTACAAAAATACTTATCTTTTTAGATTCTACAGTGCTAACTTGCTAATGAACGCTCCTCCATTAGGGAGGACTACTCACTAAAACAATAGCTTTGTAAAACAAACAATGGAGATCAAATATCCTAATAATAATAAAGCTCATTATTTAAAGTGTATTTTCTTCTAATATTTATTTTAATCAATTTATTTTAAAATATATTTATTAAATTAAAATTTCCAATTTAGAATGAAAAATTCTAAATATAAATTTTAATTTAATATTTACAAAATTATACATAGATGGATATGAAAAATAAAATGAATTATTTCCATCTTAGTAATAATTTCCAATAAATATTTAGAAAATTATTCAATTTAAGTTATTTCAAAAATTAATTTAAATTAATTTACAACTTAAATTTAATTTTCTATAAATATATATTGCATTTCGAAAATTAGAGTATTTAAGAATACTATTTTTGAAATTGCTTGTTAAAATAAAATAAAACTAAATCCTGAAAAAAAAAATTATTCTAATTTTATGTTGGCCCAAAATTAATTAATAAAATTAATTTACAACAAAAAATATAATTTTCCTATTTAATTAAATATTAAAGAAAAATATCAAATATTTAAGTATCATGATGAAAACTTAAATATTATTTTTCTATTTAATTAAATATCATTAGAAAAATACTTCAAGCAAAAAACAGATAATATCTATCTAGACTTTCATTGACTAATTAATTCATTTTCTAATTATAATTTATTTTAGTTAATTTAATTAATCAATAAATGAAAAAATCATTGATTTAAGTTGGTCCAAAGTTAAAATAAATAATTTTCAACTTTAATCTATTTTTCAAATAAAATTTGAAATTTTTGCATTAAAGTGATGCAATTTCAAAATTGTGGGAAAAAGATTAATAAAATAAAATAAACCATATTTTGAAAATTATTCAAATTTAAGTTATTCTGAAATAAGATTTCAAACTTAAAATAATTTTAAATTTTAATTAAATAACATGAAAATAATAATATTTAAGTATCATTATGAAAGTCAACTTAGATATTTAAATTTTCAATTTAATTAAATGTATTAAATTCAAGAAATAAATAACTAAGTATAGAGGAGACTTAATTATTAATTCTAGTTTAATACTAAGAAAATATACTTAACTTAGATTGTACAAAAATTAATTATTAAACAATTAATTTTACAATCTTAAATATTTTCCTAATTTAATATTAGAAAAAATAACTAGTTCTATAAATAACTATCTAGAATATATTTCAATAACTAAGTGTTTTTCTAAAATTTGAAAAAATATCTAATTTAAGTTGTTATAGAAAAAAAATCTAAAATATCCAACTTAAATATTTTTTAAATAAAATTTAATTAAATATCAAAATTAAGTTGTAACCACCTAATTTGAAAAATATTCCATTTTAAGTTGATGTATATTTTAAAAAAAAATATCAACTTAAAAAATATCTTAAGAATCTTCAATAACCAATTCATAGACTTCCTCGACTTAATTTTGAAATTCAAAAGATATTCAAATTTAAGTTGATAAATAAAATTAGTAAGAAATAACTAATTTACAACTTAAATAGGAATATTTAATGAAATAATTAAAATAAGCTTCAGAAAGAATCTAGTCTGTTATAATTCTTTATTTAATTAAATACAAGTAAAATACAGATAGTTTATCTAGAAATAATTTCATTAAACTAAGAGTATTTTTCTAAAAATTAACTTTAAAATATTAAAATGAAAAATAAATTTCATATATTTTAAAAGTTAATTATGTTGCTAATCAATTTTTATTAGGTTAAACTAATTTAATTAACCTAGTACAGTTGTCCAAATAAGGCAAATGGGCCTTCACAATTGGGGTAGTTCATGTGAGGGGTAGCTGGGTTCAGTATGTCGTACCCACTTATTTTGGCCCCCAACTCTCACACAAGGCCCAAAAGAGAGGAATTTAACCTTAAAATGAACAACTGTTATTAATTGAATTGGCCTAAAAACTAAATGGGCCTAAATAAAATCTATCATGGTGTGATATTTTATTTAGCAACAACCTATATGCATCAGAACATAAAGTAAACATATAGGCACACACATTTGGATGGATCCTATCATGTTACTAGGTCATACACAGATGAAAGAAGAATGTAAAATTTACCTGTTACAAATTATTTACTTGACCTATTGACAATTGAACCATGAGTTAAAATCAGATCATTGGATCTGTCAACAAGTTAACCATGGCAATTTAGATCAAGCAATAATAGGCTTTAGAAAACTTACAAACAAGCTAAAACACATACTCATGCAACAAGTTGACTTTGGATAGTTGGATGTAGGATTTATTTAACTTTAAATTAATTAATTTATTAAATAAAATTTCGAAAAATAAATAAATAATAAAAAAATATATTTTTTGGTTTTTTTAAAAAATTAAATAAAAAATTTAAAATTAAAACATACAATTTTGAAAAAATAGGTTTCAACTAACCTAAATACCATTTCAAAAAATTTGCTAACCATCTTTTAAATTTTTCATGTCATTTTATAAATTAAATATTCAATAAAATAAAATGATAATTAAATATCTTTTTCTGATTTTATAATTTAATTTAAATAAAAAATAACAAAATTTAAAAGTTAGCAAAATATCTTATATCTATTCAAAATCATGATTATAATAATCTTATTTTAAATTTAAATAAGGTCAACTAATTTAAAAAATAGAATAATTAAAAAAAATTTAATATCTGACCTTAAAATTTTAAAAATAAGATAAAATAACCAAAATTTAAAAATAAGATAGATAATTAAGCAAAAAAAAAGACAGATATTTAACTAATTTTAAGTTCAAATTACACTAATATCATAAATTAATTTTAAAAAATCCAATTAATTTAATTCTGATAATTAGAATTGAAATAGGAATAGTAAATATCTAAATACAAAACTACACAAAAAATCGGATGTTAATTCCATGAAATAGCATGAAAAATCGAAGAAAAACGAAAAAAATTGTGACCAGTACAGCTGGCATGCAAAGCACACCATCCAGGTGCACATTCTTGGGCGCAAGGGGCGGCTTGGGCGCACAAAAGGTGCTGTCAGCAGCATCCCGCGCGCACAAGGGTGTGTCACCACCCCCGATTTTTTCAAAACATCAAAAAGTCAAAACTAATTCAAATAAAATCGAAATTAAGTTCTGTAAAAAAGTGAATTGCTTAATTTTTTTCCAAAATATCCAATAAAAATAATTCCAGAAACGAAAATTCAATTATTTTTCATAAAATTGCACAAGCATCAATCAATCATCAAATAACACACAGATCAACATGAAACCATCCAAATCAACACATATCATAGTTTTAATTCATATTTCATGAAAGTAAATCATTACCATGGAACTGAGGCTAGTTGTTGGAAATATTTTATCAGGATCTAGACTTACTACCATGTTTGTTTCATTAACATCTTAATATGAATTCTAAAATAATGAAATAAACACATATAAAGTTTAGGAAACCTTACATTGGGTGCAGCGGAATATAATGACTCCTTCCGTTCAGATCTCTAGCCCTTGATTCCTTTCTGTAGCACATCATCACCAAGATCTGAACTTTGATCTCTTTCTCTCCTTCATTGATGCTGATTCTCCTTCTTGTTGATTGGATTCTTCAAAATCTTCCTCACTATGATTGAGATACTGCTTGATGTGTGTGGGCACTACTCTATCTCTCAAGGGTTTCGAATTTTAATGATGAAGAAGAAGACTTAAAGTGGCGACTAGGTTAGGGAGAGAAGGCACTCAGTTTTTCTGAAGAAAAGATGTATCTTTTTTTGAAGCCATCACTACTTGATTTATAGCAAACCACTAGGGTAGGGTTAGAATTATTTCACATTAAAAGAATGAAAAAATAGATGATAAAACCCTATAAGAGTGGCCAGCCATATTAGTGGATAATGGGCCCCACTTTTGCAATTTGCTGTTTTATCATTTCTGCATCTCATTTTCTCAAGAACGCTAATTTTTCAATTTAACCATTTAAACGCCAATTCTAATCATTAAATAACTAAAAATTAATTATTAAATAATAATGTCATTTAATATATTTATTAATTAGACATATAAAGTCTCTTAATTAACAAATGTACCCTAAAAACTTTTCCTTCACAATTTTGCCCTTTCTTAGTGAAAATTCATAAACTAGACATAGTCTAACTTTAGAATTATAATTGATTCATTAAAATCAATTAAATGAGTCTTACAAGCAGTATGGTCTCAACTAGTGTGGGGACCATGGGCCTATATAACTGAGCTTCCAATAAGCTGAACCGAATTTATCAAGTAAATTCTCTAACTTATTAATTCCTTATTGAATCCACTTTTAGAACTTGGAATTGCACTCTCAGTCATATAGAACGCTCTATATGTTCCACGATATAGATACGCTATTAATTATCCATTGTTATAATCCTAATTTGATCAATGATCCTCTAATAGGTGATCTACATGTATAGGAACTAAATTACCGTTACACCCTTCAATGTATTTTATCCTTAAAACACTTAGCTGCGTATAAATGATATTTCAGCGAAGTCAAATGAGATCTCAACCGTTTATCTCTATTTAGCCAAGCTCGAAGGATATCATCGTTTCACTTCTAAATTCCTATAGAAGTTATAGATTCCATATTTATGTTAGCGCTCCCACTCAATTATACTATCATGTTCCCAAAATGTACGTATCACCCTGACCCAAAAGTAGGCTTAACTAACAAATCAAAGAACATGTATAATACTCTTGAGATTGAACCTAACCATATAAGGATTAAGATCATTTGATCTAGGATCAACAGGTGATATTGAATTGAATAGATATTACAGTATATTTACATATCTAATCAAAGTTCAATATCGGTCCCTTCCGATGTATACTCCATACATCCCATACTGGTAAACTTTGCCAATGCCCTTGAAATGACATACCACTTATCCAAGGTGTAAGAATACCTATCGCTGATTATCATTGCAGTCTAAATCCATTGAATTGACAAATCAGGGAATAAACTTTCGAACATATAATCAAGATTATATTCCACTGTGCTGACAACACTATAATCATTAACATAAATTTATGTTCTGGACTTAAATAGAATTTATACATTATATATAATCATGAAATAAATCATGTGAACCATGCAACATAAAATGTTATTTCTGATCTTTATTAGTAAATCTGATTATATTGAAATGGGTTTTATTTAGGGCACAAAACCCAACAAAGTGTCATTTCCTTTCCAGGGCATTGGCAAAGTTTACTAGTATCGGATGTATGGAGTATACATTGGAAGGGACCAATATTGAACTTTGATTAGATATGATAAATTTACCGTAATATCTATTCAATACAATATCTCCTAGTTGATCCTAGATCAAATGATCTTAATCCTAACTTGGTTAGGTTCGATCTCAAGAGTATTATACATGTTCTTTGATTTGTTAGTTAAGCCTACTTTTTTGGTCAGGGTGATACGTACATTTTGGGAACATGGTAGTACAATTGAGTGGGAATGCTAATCATAGATATGTAATCTATAGCTTCTATAGGTATTTAGAAGTGAAACGATGATTTCCTTCGAGCTTGCCAAATAGAGATAAATGATAGAGTGCTCATTTTAGTGAATATATTAATTCACTATGATATCATTTATAGGTGGCCAAGTGTTTTAAGGATAAAATATATTGAAAGGGTGGAACGGTAATTTTATTCCTATGCAATGTAGATCATCTATAGAGGATCATTGATTATTGGGATTATAACAATTGATAATTAATAGCGTATCTATATCGTGGAACATATAGAGCGTTATATATGACTGAGAGTGCAATTCCAAGTTAGTGGATTTACTTGGTAAATTCTAGATCAGCTTATTGGAAGCTTGGTTGCATAGGCCCATGGTCCCCATACTAGTTGAGACAATACTGCTTGTAAGACTCAGTTAATTGATTTTGATTAATAAATTATAATTCTAAAATTAGACTATGTCTAGTTTATGAATTTTCACTAAACAAGGGCTTAGTTGTGAAGAAAAGAGATTCTAGGTCTTATTTATTAATTGAAAGACTATTAAGTCTAATAAATAAATATATTAAATGAAAATATTATTTAATAATTAATTTTTCGTTATTAAATAATTGGAATTGACATTTAATTGGTTAAATTAGAAAATTGGCGTTTTTTAGAAAATGAGATGGGAAAATGACAAAATGGTAAAATTGCAAAGTGTGGCCCAATCCAATTCCTATGGCCAGCCACTATGTATGATTTTACCATTTATTTTTCTAATATTTTAATGCCTAATAATTCCTAACCTAAACCTAGTGGTTACCTATAAATAGATAGTGATGGCTCACACTTAACAGATTGATGAAATTTCACTTTCAGAAAACTTTGCTGAGCTTTCTCTCTATTAGGCCGAAACCACCTTTCCTCTTATTCTCTTCATATTTTTCCAGCTTTTAGTGATAGAGTGAGTGCCCACACACATCAAGTGGTATCTCAATCATAGTGTGTAAGACTGTGAAGAATCCAATTAACAAGAAGGAGAATCGGGCTCAAGGAAGGAGAGAAAGAGATCCAGGTTTAGATCTTGATAATGCTGTGCTACAGAAAGGTATCAAGGGCTAGAGATCTGAATGGAAGGAGTCATTATATTCGCCTGCAATCAATGTAAGGTTTCTTAAACTTTATATGTGTTTATTTCATTGTTTTAGAAATTCATATTAGGATGCTAATGAAACATACTTGTTAGTAAATCTACATCCTGGTAAAATAATTCAGACAATTGGCCTCAAAGCCATGGTAATGATTTACTTTCATGAAATATGAATTAAAACGATGATTTGTGTTGATTTAGATGGCTTCATGTGGTTTATGTGCTTATGTGATGATAGTTTAGAAATCGTAATGTGTGTTACTGAAATATTTTTATTTCGATCTGGAATTCTTTTTATTAGAAAGTAGACAAAAAATTAATAAATTTAGGTTTTTACAGAACCTAATTTGGATTTTTTATGAATTAGTTATGATTTTTTGAATTTGAATGAAAATATCTTGTTTCGGAATGCACACCCGCGCGCATGAGGACACGTGCGGCTCGCTCGAACAAAATCCCTTCAGACAACGGGATGTCCCAAGTTTGCCCCCCCTCACGCCGAGGTTTCTCGGCCACGGAGGCTGCACGCAGCCTCGTTCCTTGGCGAGACAACCCCTTCCGCGCGCGCAGGGGTATGCATTGCATACCCCTGTGCTTCAAACTTGTTTTGTTCATATCTTTTGTTTCAAAAATCGTTTTTCATTGAAACAAAATCCAAATTTTGGTAGAATGTTGTGTAGAACCTGAATTTTCAATTAAAAATCTAATTTTCAGAATAAAATTAATTTTTACTAATTTTTTAATTAATTAAAATTAGTTTTAGATATTAGTAGGCTTTGAATTTTGAAAAATTTGATTTCTCACAAAAATAGCCTTATGGTTAATTTTGAAATTTTAGATTATTTTATTTATTTTAATTAGAAGATCAGATATTACATTTTTTTTTATTAAATTTTAGTGATCTTACTTTGATATTAAAATAATATCTTTTAAAATAATCTTGTTCAAATTTCAAAGCTTGCTAACTATATCATATTTTTTTTTAAATTTGTTATTTTTTGAAATATATTTTAATTAAAATTATAAGATTAGGAATATGTTAGTTTAACATTTTATCTTATTATATATTTTTTATTAAAATTATATTTTGGCAAAAATAACATGAAATTTTGAAAAGTTGGTTAGTTTAAGTTTGAATAGAAATTTTAGGGTGTCAAACCATAAATTTTTTCAAACTTATTTTATTTTATTATTTTTAATAAAATTGAAAATATTCTAACCATATAAAAATATCTTATTTTTCAAATAGTTTATTTTGTAATATTTAAATTTATTAAATTATAAGACTTAGAATATAATATTAGGAATATCTAAATTTAAAATTTAAGATATAATATTATATTATCTTATTAGAAATTTTAAATAAATTTAAATTTGAATAAACTTGAAATTTGAAAAATTGGTTAGATATTTTTTATTTCTTTTCTTAGAATTTAGGGAATTTAGGAGTTTGTTAGTGTTGACCGAGGTTTTCGGCAACTAATAAAATATTATAAAGTTATAGAGCTGTAAGAAAATTAGAGAAGGATTTTTACGTGGTTGGGGCGTTAATGAGCCTTAGTCCACGAGTCTTTGTTATTTATGGATGTATTTAATACAGAGAATGTATTTGGTGAGTGTTTCACCCTTATAAATACAGAGAATGCTCTTGGTGAGTATTTACTCTACTTGCTCTTATGCAGCCCAAGATGCTCGATCCCATTTAATGAGCTTTGAGGGGGTATTTATAGTGTTTTTGGTGGGGTGATCCCAGAATTATCCTTACAAATGTATCTGTAAGTATCCATAAAGTTGGGCATTCCCAATGAATATACCATGAGTAATGCATGGTCAAATCCTTAGGCGCTGTAGGACTTTTATGTGAAATGTCCTTATTGCCTTCTGACTGATGTGACTCTTCACAGTGTAGCCGTCGCTAGACTTAAATGAACATTACTTTGTAGCTACTGGTTGGAGGTTGTGTCGTCAGACTTTATTGCGTGTAGCAGTCCCAACACGCTTCCTCCCATGCGACATTAAATGCGGCTTGACTACTCAGGAGAAACCTGACACTTCGCGGATATGCCTTAACGTTACTTTGAGCTTCCGGGAGCATATGGGGTTCCATATGCCTTCTCCGGGAGCTACGTCCTGGAAGCCACCTTACGGCATAAAGACTTGGCAAATATTTCTGGATTGTACATTGCTTGATCTACGTGTCCTTGTTTGGTTGGTCCACGTATATTGGGCAAAATCAGGTGCAACATTTACCCCTCAAGCCTTGTTTATTTGAAAAAAAATAAAACAAGGCTTGCTCAAGTGCTTCCGGTTGACTCCTCGGTTTCCTGGCACGAGCTTTGAGCGCGTGAGGGTGTATTTAATGATGGCTTTTAATGCAGCCATTCACTTTTTGCAGAGGTCGATTCGTTTCATGCCCATTGATTGATACAGCGCATTAATGGTGTCAGACGGATACTCAAACGTTTCCACCGCCTTAATTGCAAATAAATCTGGTTCGTTGATTTCTGGGAATTCGAATTGTGCGCTTCCCCCACCGTTCGATTGGTAGGTGACGACGCCTGTTCCTCATGCAACTTTGCCTATAAAAGCCACCACCTTTCCTTCATTTCGGTTACTTCCCATTTCTTGCCAACTTTGCTCAAATTTCCCAGAGAGAAAAAATTCTCAGACCCAGAAAAACACTTTTGAAAACTTTGCATTTTTTCCCAGTTCTTCTTCGTTTGTTACTGTCAGTCCTTCTTATCTTCATTCGATTCACAACAGGACCCCCAGTCTCAACGCTTCATTGTAAGTTCCTTGCACCCTTTGCTTTATTGTTAATATGCATGGCATGCTGTTACTTATCTGCTTGTTCTTTTCTTGGTTTGTATTCGAAGTTTCTGGGAATGCAAATGCTTAAATTCTTCATATAATCGGTTTGGGTTCACTGCTCTAGTAATAGGATTACTCTTGTCACGCATTTGTTGTTATTTTTTGTAAAAGACCATGCTTTCTTCATATAGTGGTCGCTTAGGGCATAGGATAGATTGTTTTCTTTCTACTTTCTGCCCTTTCTTTTTCTTTAGTGCGCAATGCAGTCTTCTGTTAATTTATTGCACCCGACTCTTGTCCAGGGAATCCTTCTAGGGTTTCGTGTATGACAGGTGTCCGGAGGGGGCCTCTTTCCAGCGGTTAGGGGACCCCCATTCCCTTTTTCTTGGTTTAGGATTTGGTATGGGGCCTAACTGCTGGAACCTTATTTATTTTTACAGAATCGAAACATGTCTGCTTCTGGCTCAAAGTCATCTAAGAAGAGCGGTAAGCGCCTGGCTACCCTCGAGGAGGTCTCGCTGGGTCTTGTTGCCCAGGAGGGGTAAAAGTCCCGGGCAACCGGATCGGAGGCGGCCGAGCTTCACTCCACTCTAACTTGTCCCCATTAGCTGGAAAACATCGTGTAGGTAGCTGGAATCAAGCCTTCCACATCCGGGACCTACCACCAGCCACCTCGTGATGCGGAGATGCCTAATCACAACTACGGCGGCTTTGGGGCCTGGAGCCAGACGCATTTGATGGCCAGGGCCATGCTTCCTCTCCAAGACTATTTTGTTAATTTCTTAGTTTTTGTCGGCCTTGCGCCATACCAACTTATTCCCCAGGCATACCGCCTGGTTTCAGGCTTATTTATTTTTTACTCCGCCCAGGGATGGGGCTCTCCCAGCCCGGCGAAGATATTGTATTTTTATGAACTTGTTTCTGTCCCCAAGAAGGGGGACAAACTTAAAGACAGTTTTTACGGGTTTTGGGCCCACCCTGCCAATGAAGGGGTGGTCCCGTATAATAGGCAAACTCATGTTAAGGAGTATCGCCATCGTTTTTTCTTCTCTTCTGGGTTCCGGGCTGTGGACCATCCGGAGCTCCTCACTGAGTGGGTTAGGATTCCTCCTTACGAACGGACCGCACCTACTCAGGTCTTTCTTCGGAAAGCCCAGGCCTTTGCCTCTTATGACCGGGCTGATCTTGACGTCGGGGGCCTGGTTACTACGGAGAACTGCAGGAAGGCAAAACTCATCCTGCCGCACCAATCCGTGGAGGACTCTAACCTTTCCCGGGTTATCTGTCCCAACGTGAGGGTGCCTGCCGCGGAGAAGACCTTCCGGGACGAGATTATCGCCACTGCCGAGAAGAAGTACCAGGACTATCTCTACCGGAAGGCTCAGGAGAAGGCATACTCTAAGGCCCAGGCAGCTTCCGGGAGGCCACTTCGCGTGGGGAGCCCGGTCGAGAGAAGAAGCCAGGCGATCTCCGGGAAGCCCCTTCATATTGGGGACTCAGCGGAGAAAAGGGCTTCCAGGCCACAGCCTTCGGCTCACGAGCCGAACACTGGGGCTCCTGGTGCCAGCACTTCCGGCTCCGGTGGTAAGTCTCCTTTAGCAGTTCATTATGTCCCTTCTGTTGGCGAGTATGCCAGTCTTAGGCCTGTAGGGTTCGACGAGCGTCTTTATAGATTTAGGATGCCCTCGACCCGGTGGGGAGACCATTTGAAGGAGTTTTATTTTTCCAACTTAGGAGATTTCCTAGGTCGGTCCCGGATGGGTTCTGGTCCTCCAGAGCCCGTCCCCTTAGGCCCTTCAGCTTATATTACATCTAGCGGGTTCCGGCCTTCGGACAACTATCTCGGAGACGATGCTGCCAGCATCAAAATTCAGAACTTTGCTAGGGCCGAATTAGAGAGTCAGGGTAGGACTAGCTTGCTTGTCATATCTGAGTGTTGGTGGTTTCCCACGGCTGTTCTAACACTTGCTTGCTTTCTTTTGTTGTAGCAGGTGCTTCTATGGACGCCATTTTGGCCGAACTTGCCGAGGTTCACACTCCTGAGGCTCCCCCTCCCTTTACTTCTTCCCAGATGGCCCCCCCTCTGAAGATTTCTTCCAGTGCTCCTCCAGACACTATTGACTTAGTGGATGATGAGGTGCTCCCGGGAGAAGGTCAAGAAAAGCAATTGGACTTTTCTGAGGAAGTTGAAGAAGGTGAAGGAGAGCAAGAAATTGCTCTGATTCGCAAACGCAAAGGCAAGATGGTTGCCCAGGAGGAGCCCAAACGGCCACGGAGAGCTAATACTCCGGCCCACGGTCTTGATGGCGGGGTCTCTCCTATGGAGGAACACACTGCCCCTCCCAATATTGTGCTGACTCCGGTTCCTGGAGATGAGACGAGACAGGAGCTCCGGATAACTAAATACAACTACGCCATGGACGAATACTCCCGGGAGTATGCTGAGGTAGAAGCCCTTAGGAGGATCCTGCGAGTTGAGATGCAAAATACTCTCAACAAGCCGGAATACCAGAATACGTGGGATCTAAATTTGGACCCCCTATCGGACTGGTTCGGTCGCTTCCTTGGGCCCACTTTAGTACCTTTGCTGCGGAGATGACTGGCGAGTTTGCGTCCCAGCTTACCCGGTGTGCACCTAAGCGGTTCGCTGCTTGTGCATCCTTGAACTCCATCTTCCAAGTCCAGGATCTCAGCCACTCCCTCACTGTGGTAAGTGTTTTGTAGTTTACTTTTTCCCTTATTGTTTCCTTTTTCGGAGATTCTTACTTATACTTGTATATTTTTTTTAGCTTGCTGCTGAAGCTGGCCGTCTCTCCAAGAACATAATCAACCATGGTTTCGTCATGTCTGATTTTGGGGACATGGACGAAGTCAGGAAGATTCTTCAGGATCTTACTGCTGAGAGGCGGCTTTATTAGGAGGCTGCTGACCCCCGGGAGGCCGCTGCCAAAGCTAATGAGGAAGAGGCCAAGTAGAGGGAAGCGCAGGCGGAGGCCATGATCCGGGAGGAGGCCCTGCGGAGAGATAGGCTGGAGGCCAGGCACCAGCAGGAGCTGAGGACGGAAGGTGAAGCCACTGCGAAGGCCAGGCGGGAGCTTCGGGAGTCCAGGGAAGCCTTGGAGGAGATGGCTGCCAAGGTGAGGTCCTTAGAGGAAACTCACCAGGCAAACTTAGAATCCAGGGCCACCCTGGTCGCGGAGGTGAAGGAGCTCAGGGACTTCAAGGAACAAGCCTCAAAGAAGGCAAAAAGAGATGACCTTCTTTCTCCCGTCTCCTGCAGCCGGTGTGCCAAGCGTTTTGATGATGGCGTCTTCATGGCTTGGTCTACAAATGACCAGAACATCAAGCTTACCTTCTACCCCAAACCCGAGGAGATGATCGCCAAATTCCAGGAGAAGAAGAAAAAGCTTGATGCCATGGTGGAGGCACGCATCGGACCTCGTCTCCCTCCTCGCATTGATTAGGCCGCTCCGAGTTTGACCCAGTACAACCAAGATTCCACTCTCTCTCTTTTTTTTTTATATATATTTGTTTATTTACAACTATTTTTCTTTTAGTTAAGACAATATCTATATAGTTGTTTTATTTAAAGGGGAGACAATTTCTAAGGCCTGTCCCCGGGCCATTTGTATATATTTAGACCTGCCCCTTTAAGGCTAGGATTTTTATATTTATACATGATCTCTTTTGATGCACATATTTTTCTTTTGGACCTGTCCTTTGGATCAGGATGTTTATAATTATGCTTTTTATTTTTGTGCATACTCTTTTTGACCTGCCCTTCGTGTCAGGATATTTTACTTAGTTTGTTTTTTGTCTATCTGTGCGGTATACCCTAGTACCCCCCTGAGTGGCATAGAAACTTTGTTTTTAAGGCACTCAGTTTTATTTAACATGCGGAGGTTGTATACATTTAGACGGTACAAACTCTTTAAACAAAATCTAAGTTACATTTTTGGCTATTGGTAATATTTTCTGAGGTGATCGGCATTCCAGGCCCTTGGCACAATGGTTCCATCCATCCTTTTTAGCTTGTAAGTGCCTGAGCCGATTTCGTCCTCGATTTCATATGGTCCTTCCCAATTCGGCCCAAGTACCCCCACTCCGGGTTCTTGGGTGGCTGGGAAGACTCTTCTTAAGACCATATCCCCAATAGCGAACTTTCTATTTTTAACTTTGGAGTTAAAATACTTTGTCACCTTCTTTTGATAAGCTGCCATCTGTATTTGAGACTCGTCCCGGAGTTCTTCAACTTGATCCAGGGCTTCTTGAAGCAAAGCCTGATTCGTGACTGGATTGTAAGTCGTTCTCCTGTGGGACGGGAATAACGTTTCTACCGAGACCATCGCTTCACAACTGTACGCCATTGAAAAAGGCGAGTGACCGGTCGTGGTTCTAGGGGTCATCCGGTAGGCCCATAACACTCTTGGCAACTCTTCAGGCCAGTTGTTTTTGCAGGCCAGCAGCTTTTTCTTCAGGGTGACCTTTAGGATTTTGTTGACTGCTTCCGCTTGACCGTTTGTTTGAGGTCTGGCCACCGCGGAGAAGCTTTTCACTACTCTGTGTTGGTTGCAGAAGTCAATAAATTCCTCGCAATCGAATTGCTTTCCATTGTCAGAGACTATTTTGTGAGGCAGGCCATATCGACACACTATGTTTTTGATAACAAAGTCTAGTGCTTTTTTAGCAGTTATGGTCTTCATGGGTTCAACCTCCGTCCATTTGGTGAAGTAGTATACTGCTACTATTGCATACTTTACTCCTCCTTTTCGTGTTGGCAGGGACCCAATAAGATCTATTCCCCATACCGCGAAGGGCCAGGGACTAGTCATCAGGGTGATTTCATTTGGAGGAGCTCTCGGTATGTTCGCGAACCTTTGACACGAATCACACTTTTGGACGTAGTCTATACAATCTTTTTTCATTGTTGGCCAGAAGTATCCCTTTCTCAATATTTTCTTTGAGAGACTGGGTCCTCCTGTATGATCTCCACAGAACCCTTCGTGGACCTCTAGCATGATTTGTCTAGCTTCAGGGTCCGATACACACCTTAAATAAGGCATGCTGAGTCCTCTTCGGTAGAGAATTTGATCCATCATTACATAACGATGAGCCTGGTACTGAATCTTCCGAGACAGTGCCCGTTCTTGCGGCAGCTCACCTTTTGTTATGTATTTTATGATGGGGACCATCCAGCTGGGTTCTTGCCCAACCGTTATCGTGGCCTCTTTCATTTTGATGCTCGGCTCTGCCAAGCGTTCCACTGGTACTACCCCCAACTCTTAGATTTCACTATCTGAAGCTAACTTAGTGAGACAGTCCGCGTGAGCGTTCTTTTCCCGGGGGATTCTTTCTATTTTGTAGTCCGTGAACTCGTGGAGTAGCTCCCGGACTATTGTTACATACGCGGCCATTCGTTCGCCGCGTGTTTGGCATTCTCCCGATATCTAGTTTACGACCAGCTGGGAATCACTGTAGACTTCCACTCTTTTGGCTCCTACGACTTTTGCTAATTTCAGCCCTGCTATTAGGGCTTCATATTCGGCCTCATTGTTCGAAGCTGCGAAGTCGAACCGTAGGGCCGCCTGGAGTCGCAGTCCGGTTGGTGATGTCATCGCCACTCTGGCTCCGGACCCATTTTCATTGGAGCCTTCGTCCACAAATACTCTCCATGTGGGAATTGGCGGTACCGGCATATTCGCGGTTTCCTAGGCTTCGTTGCATTCGGTAATGAAGTCCGCCAAGGCTTGGCCTTTTATAGAAATTCTGGGAATGTAGTGCAAGTCAAATTGACTTAGCTCCATTGCCCACTTGAGGAGCCTTCCGGATGCTTCAGGTTTTTTGAGGACTTGCCGGAGCGGGTGGTTGGTTAGTATCTTGATCGGATGTGCTTGGAAGTATGGCCTCAATTTCCTCGAGGCCATCAGGAGGCAAAAGACCAACTTTTCAATGATGGGGTACCTCGTTTCGGCTCCTATCATGCGCTTACTGACATAGTACACGGGATGCTGAGTTTTCTCTTCTTCCCGGACTAGGGCAGCGCTGACCACGTGTTCGGAGACAGCCAAATATAGAAACAGGTCTTCTCCGAGAACAGGTTTTGACAGGATAGGAGGCTTGGCCATGTGTTCTTTTAGTTTTTTGAATGCCTCCTCGCACTCGTCCGACCACTCAAACTTTTGTCACTTCTTCAGTATGTTGAAGAAGGGGATGCACTTGTCTGTAGACCGTGAGATGAAGCGGCTTAGGGCAGCCACCTTTCCGGTCAGGCTCTGCACATCTTTGTGCTTTTTGGGGGATGGCATGCTCAAGAGAGCCTGGATTTTTTCCGGGTTTGCCTCAATCCCCCTCTGGCTGACGATGAAGCCAAGGAACTTTCCTGACTTGACCCCAAAGGTGCATTTGTTCGGGTTGAGCTTCATGCCGTATCTCCGGACTACTTCGAAACATTACTCTAAGTCGTTCGCATGGCTATTGCATGCTTTGGACTTGACGAGCATGTCATCTACATAAACCTCCATATTTCGTCCCAGGAGGCCTTTGAACATCCGGTTGACCATTCTCTGGTAGGTCGCTCCGGCGTTTTTCAGTCCGAAGGGCATGACTAGGTAGCAGTATACCCCCTTATCGGTCCTGAAGCTAGTCCACTCCTGGTCTGCCGTATGCATCTTTATTTGATTATACCAAGCATAGGCGTCCATGAAAGATAGTAGTTTGAATCCAGAAGTGGCGTCTACCATCTGGTCGATCCTGGGCAGCGGGAAGCAGTCCTTCAGACAAGTTTTGTTTAGATCAGTGAAATCTATACAAACTCGCCAAGTCCCGTTCGGCTTGGGTACCAGGATCGGATTGGCTAGCCACTCCAAATAGTATACGTCGCGTATCATGCCGTTGGTCAAAAGTTTATCCACCTCTTTCTCCAGAGCCTCGGCTTTCACCGAGTCGAGCGGGCGTCGCTTTTGCTGAACTGGCGGCATGTCCGGATTGACGTTGAGTACGTGGGTGATGACATGGGGGCCTATGCCAGTCATGTCTTCTTGGCGCCATGCAAAGATGTCGATGGCGCCCTTTAGTGTTTTTATTATTTTCTCTTTTTCCTCCGGATCTAGGCTCTTTCCCAGCCGGAGTACTTTGGTGGAGTCGAGGTCGCACACTGATAATTCCTCGACATCCTCCATTGGTTCCACAATTCTTTCGGACCCCACACGGGGGTCTAACTCATCTTCTTCAGCCACTTCTGGCTCAATGGATTCCCGGACCATTAGTACCGGCAGGTGGGTTGCGACATTGCAACATTGCCTTGCTTCCCCCTGGTTTCCTCTCACCGTCCCGATCCCGGCTTCCTGGGTAGGGAACTTTAGGCACAGATGCCAAATGGATGTGACCGCGCCAAAATCTACCAAGGCCGGTCAACTGAGGATCACGTTGTAAGCAGTTGGACAGTCCACTACCACGAAAGTGCAGTATTTAAATGTGCTCTGGGGGGTGTCTGGGCACAAGGTGACTGGAAGCCTTACTTTTCCCATCGGGATAAGTGTCGTCCCATTAAACCCTGTGAGTTGGGATCCACTGCGCGAGAGGTCTCGGTCCATCAAGCCTATTGCGGTGAAGGCCTCCTTGAAGAGTAGGTTCACGGAACTTCCATTGTCAATTAAGATTCTGGCCACCACTTTATTAGCGATGGGGCTCTCTATGACCAATGGGTCATGATGAGGGAAGCGCACCGTCTTGGCGTCTTCTTCCATGAACGTGATGGGTTGGTCCATCAGCCGGGGCCTCTGAGCTGGGAGTTGAGTAACCTCCCAAACCTCATTATGTTTCACGACCCCTGTGTATCGTTTGAGCTCCTTGCCAGTAGTTCCTCCGATATGGGGACCTCCGGAGATCATGGCTACCCTCCCGTTAGGTCTGGGCGGCAGACCGGGGATGTGCTGGGCGTCGCCCGCGGGAGTCGCGGGAGCTAACGCTCCTGCTGTACTCCCCGGTGTTCCCTGGGGCACACCCCCTGTCGCCTGGCCCGGATTGAGGTGAGGCAGCCTTTATTTGATCCACTCATAGAGGTGGCCCAACCGGATTAGGTTTTCAATCTCGTCCTTGAGATTCTTGCATTCATTGGTGCTATGACCAATTTCGTTGTGGTACTCGCATCTTTTGCTCGGATCTCTCCGGGAGCTATCCTTGTATAATGGTTGTGGTCTCCGGTAGTGTGTATTTTGCCTAGTAGCAAAGTACACACGCTCTTGGGAGTCCGACAGCTCCGTGTATTGGGTGTACTGGGGAGTGTACCCCCTTTTCAGGCGCTTCTCCAACGTCTGGGTGCTGCCCTTGGAGGATCTTTTACTCCTCGAGCCCTTGGAAGGGCCTGCCAGGCTAGCGGTCGGAGCGAAGTGCGAAGGAGTTTGTCTATTCGTCTTGGGCAGATTACCGAAATGGGATGATCCTGGCGCCAAGGCCTGGCCCTGACTATATCCGGGCGTGGCAGAGAATTGTATGCCGCTTGTCTGTGGAGTTGCGGTCGGGGCAGTACCCGAGGGCGGTACTCCGGGCATGTACCCTGCTATCCCGGTGGGATAGTATCCTCCATAAGCCACTATTTGGGCTTCTTCGAGGTTGATATATTTTTGGACTCTCTTCTGGAAGTCCTGAAGGCTAGCAGCTCCTTCTCGCTGTAGTTCATTCCAGAAAGGAGTCCCCGTACGGATGCCTGCTTAGAGAAGCGCAAGCTGTTGTCCGTCATCAACTTTCTTGGTTTTCGAGGCTTCCTCTCGGAACCTCTTTATATAGTTTTTCAAGGTCTCGGTGGGCAGGTGCTTGATGTTAGTCAAGGCACTGACCTCCAGGTTGACCTTTCTTGCGGTGACAAACTGTCTCCGGAAATTGGTCTGTAGCTTGTTCCAACAGCCCACGAATCCTAGTTCTAGCTTCTTGAACCATTCCTCCGCGGACCCACTTAGAGTAAGCGAGAAGCACAGACATTTAGCATCATTGCTGACTCTCATGACCGTCATGACACGGTTGAATCGTGATAAGTGGTCGCTTGGATCGGAGTTCCCGGTATAAGCTCCCATTTCGGGCATCTTGAAGTTCTTAGGGAGCTCCGCCTCCAGGATGTGCTTAGCACATGGCTCCCGGTCCTCGCTATCTGAGTCAGAGTCGTCCCCTTTCTGTCTTCGGGAGACTCGGGCAATGTCTTTTCGAAGTATGGCGATTTCCGCCATAATTCCTTCATTTAACGTACCCGTGGAGACCGCGGGTCCGTATCTTTTTTGGTCAAGGTGATCCCGGAGGTCACCTTGGTTCCCATTGATTTGATTTCTCAGATCAACGGGAGGACATCTCTGTCCTCTTCTTCCTCTACCCCCGGGCTCTTGGTCCACGGAAACGCTTTTTCAGTCCACTCGATCCTGAGGGCCAAAGATCCCTTTTTGGGGATTGCCCCTCTGCGGACCTTTCCCCCTAGGGAAATCTGAGCGGACCTTTCGCGGATCCTGCGCCTTTTTCTTTCGTCCTGGGGTAGAGGTAGGGTTTTTTGTTTGGTTCCCTTCAGCAGGGTACCTTATAGGACTAGGCTCCCTAGACTTCTGCTGTTGGGAACTAGGCGAGGACGTCTCTGGTTCCTTGCCAAGTCCAGCAGTCATTGCCTTGGGATGCACGTGAATGCCAGCCGCCTCCATGGCTTTTTGCATGGCCAGCATCACTTCTTGCATTTTTTGGTTTTGTGCTTTCTGAGCTTCGATCTCGTCTTCGTGATCGATAGCTTTTTGCCTGAGAAGCACCAACTCTGAGTAACTACCTTCGTCGTAGGCATACTCATCGAGGTTTCCCTCATAGTCATCATCTGGAATTCCTTCTTCTTCCTCGGAACCCTCAGCTGCTCTTGAGGCTACATCTTCCTCATTTGGGTCTTGAGCATCTTCTAGTGGGCGAGGCTGACGAGTACTTCTAGTCTCCACCATGTTTGTGAAGTCAAGACTTCGTTTACAGTAGTTTTCTTCAGCTCTCAATAAAAGCACCAAAATGTTGACCGAGGTTTTCGGCAACTAATAAAATATTATAAAGTTATAGAGCTGTAAGAAAATTAGAGAAGGATTTTTACGTTGTTGGGGCGTTAATGAGCCTTAGTCCACGAGTCTTTGTTATTTATGGATGTATTTAATACAGAGAATGTATTTGGTGAGTGTTTCACCCTTATAAATACAAAGAATGTTCTTCGTGAGTATTTACTCTACTTGCTCTTATGCAGCCCAAGATGCTCGATCCCATTTAATGAGCTTTGAGGGGGTATTTATAGTGTTTTTGGTGGGGCGATCCCCAGAATTATCCTTACAAATGTATCTGTAAGTATCCATAAAGTTGGGCATTCCCAATGAATATACCATGAGTAATGCATGGTCAAATCCCTAGGCGCTGTAGGGCTTTTATGTGGAATGTCCTTATTGCCTTCTGATTGATGTGACTCTTCACAGTGTAGCCGTCGCTAGACTTAAATGATCATTACTTTGTAGCTGTTGGTTGGAGGTTGTGTCGTCAGACTTTATTGCGTGTAGCAGTCCCAACACGCTTCCTCCCATGCGACATTAAATGCGACTTGATATCTCAGGAGAAACCTAACACTTCGCGGAGATGCCTTAACGTTACTTTGAGCTTCCGGGAGCATATGGGGTTCCATATGCCTTCTGCAGGAGCTACGTCCTGGAAGCCACCTTATGGCATAAAGACTTAGCAAATATTTCTGGATTGTACATTGCTTGATCTACGTGTCCTTGTTTGGTTGGTCCACGTATATTGGGCAAAATCAGGGGCAACAGTTAGATTTTTTGAATTTTTTCAAATATTCTCTAAGAACCTAAATTTAAATTCTAGTTAAGATATTTATTTTTTAAAAATTTTAAATTGAGATATTTTAGCCTACTTTCAAGATTTTCCTTATCAGTTACTTGTTTTGGTTTGTATTGTTTGATTATTATATTATATATATTCAAATTTTTTTTATAAACCTATTATTTATTTAATCTAAATTGTTATGATTAACTTGTTGACAAATCCAATTATCTTATTTTAATCATAGTCCAATTGTCAATAGATCTTATAAATAATTTGTACCAGGTAAATTTTGCAATTTCTTTCATCTGTGTAAACCTAGTAACATGATAGGGCCCATCCAAATCATTTGACCTATGTGAGCATATATGTTTGCTATTGGGCTTAGATGCATATAGGAAGCCCATTTAAGTTTTACTAAGTAATGGACCAGGTTGCTAAAATAAAATTTCACATAAGTAATTTTCTTTAGGCCCAATTAGAATTGGACTTATTCAATGAATAACAATTATTTATTCAATGGTTAAATTCCTCTCCTTTGGGCCTTGTGTGAGACTTAGGGGGCCAATAGCAGTGGGTACGACATACTGAACCCAGCCCTCCCTCACATGAACCACCCCAATTGTTAATTGAAATATATTCTAGATAGTTATTTCTAGTACTACTTATATTTTCTAATATTTAATTAGGATAATATTTTAAGTTGAAAATTAATTATTTATTTTAATTAATTTTGGACCAACTTAAATTAAGAATATTTTTCCTATTATTAAATTAGAATTAATAATTAAGTTTCTTTAATACTTGATTATTTATTTCTTGTATTTAATACATTTAATTAAATTGAAAATTAAATATTTAAGTTGATTTCATTCTTGATACTTAAATATTATTATTTTCAGAATATTTGATTAAATAGAAAATTATTTTAAGTTGGAAATTTTAATTTCAAAACAACTTAAATTTGAATAATTTTCAAAATATATTTCATTAATCATTTTTCCACAATTTCGAAACTGCATTAATTTAATGCAGGGAATTTCGAATTTTACTTGAAAAATTGATTAAAGTTGAAAATTATTTATTTTAATTTTAGACCAACTTAAATCATTATATTTTTCATTTAAATGATTAATTGAAATAAATGAACTAAAATATATTATAATTAGAAAATAAATTATTTAGTCAATGAAAGTATAGATAGTTATTGTCTGTTTGCTTGAAGTATTTTCTAGTTATATTTAATTAAATAGAAAATTAATATTTAAGTTGATTTTAATCATAATACTTAAATATTTGAAAATTTTCTTAATATTTAATTAAATAGGAAAAATATATTTGTGTTGAAAATTAATTTTTGATCAACATAAAATTAAAATAATTTTTCAAGATTTATTTTATTTTATTTTTATATAGCATTTTCGAAAATTCTATTTATTTTAAATACATTATTTTTCGAATTTTGCATTATATATTTATAGAAAATTAAATTTGAGTTGAAATTTTTTTATTAATTTTGGATCAACTCAAATTGAATAATTTTCGTAATATTGATTTGAAGATTAATACTAAGGATGGAAAATAATTTATTTTTATTTTTCCAATCTCCCTTAAGTATAATTTTATAAATATTAAATTAAAATCTATATTTAGAATTTTATTCTAAATTGGTAATTTTAATTAAATAAATTTATATATTAAAATAAATAGATTAAAATAAGTATCAAAGAAAATACAACTCTTTAAAATAATGAGCTTTAGTTATTAGGATATTCGATCTCCATTGTTGGTCCTATATGGTTAATATGTTTTCAATATAACCTCGAGACGCTAGACTTTGTCCCCCTAATGGATAATTATTCGTTGAAGCATTTAACACCGTAACGATCTCTTATGATAAATATTTTATAAGTTTTCGTCTCTATTAGACTCTCCCCTACGGTGACTACTTAGAGATAAATTTACGAAATATGAAACAATGGTGGAAGCTCATAAAATAAGAATAACCTTGACTCTCGCCTACCGGGACAACGTTGGATTCTTGTTTTGATCGAATAAAAAATTGCTAGAATGGTTTTTATTTTAGATGAGCTGACAGCTCTATTCAATGAATGATACTTTGACTATCGCCTACCGGAACACTGTATCAGTTTGTTGGAAACCTTAGAAATTATTTAAGATGTGGCTGTTTTGTATTTTCACATGTCTTTGTTATTTGCTAAATGCTTGATAATTTTTGAATTGAGTGTGAATTTATATTGAACCATGTTGATTTTTGTTACTAATTGTAGTTTAATTTTGAATCTTCATTGTTGATCTAACTTGACTTGTTGTTTTTAATGGGACAAATCCTAATGAATTGTCATCCATTAGACAAACATAATAGTGTTAGATCTCGATAGATAAATATTTGTAAATGCAACATCTACCTGTTCATCAATTGATGACACCTTAGACTAGTATTTACAATATGAAACAATGAAGTTTATAAAATAGGAATAACATTGACTCTTGCTAATCGGAATATAGTTGGATTCTTGTTTCTAATCGAAATTATGCTTTATTTTTCCTCTTAGCTTATTCATTTCGAATTTTCTTACATAGTATATCATTGGATGAATGATTTATAAATCATATAATGTCATTCTATTTTCTCTTGAGAAATTGAATGGCGCATATGATTATATTCCTGACATTCTATCCCGAAATGATATAAATCCTCAATCTTATAAATCTCCTACTTATATATGCTTCCTTTAGGCAAATTAGACTTAGAGTTAGATTAGTAGTGGTGTTCCAAGCTAGAATCATTACTCATTGTATATTTGGTATAAATTTAAGTCTTTGACTTTAAATTTTAGACTCCAAATAGAAATTTTTTATTTCTATTTCTAGAATACAATACAGTTCAACTTTCACAAGTGATTAATATCCATTTCCTGTCAATGGATTCAAACTGTATGTTAAAGTATGGAATATGAGTTTAGTATTCTGTGACCAAAATCCACTTGGACTATTCTAAGAACTCTTTAATGTAATTAGACCGAACTCATCGAAAGACCACAACAACATATTTTATAAATCTGTGGCATTTGTATCTTGTTCATAGTGGTTTTGACAAGATCCTTCTCTGCAAAGAGTCAATATGCCTATATCCACTGAAAGTATAATCATCTCATTTGCAGATGGAGGTACATTCAGGAATGGATATGAGTTTTTGATATATTCTTAAGACGATCACTCTAGATTTTACCTTATGCAAAAGAAATTTGAAATGTTTGAAAAATTTCATGAATTTCTAGCAATGGTGAAAACCATTAAGGTAAGTGGTTAAAATCTTGCGAACTGATAGGGGTGGAGAAATATTTGGTCGATATTCAGTTCAAAGGTCATTAAGTTAATTTTTTGAATTATATCCAAACTTACCTCCCCAGAAATTTTATTTGCATTTTGATGATAGTATAAGGTCTATAATTAGTTACTAGTCGTTGCCTAAGTCCTTCTAGGGATATACCCTAGTGATAGAAAAATTTTAGAATAATGGAATGGTTGTGCACTTAGTATAAACCATTACTAGATTCATGGATGACCTAATCGTGATCTTAAGAAAAGCTAGAATTGTTAACCAAGGTTTTCATGTTTGTTAGCCATTCTAACTGATTAGGGGTGGACCATCCCATATTCATTAGATAAGAAAGTGTTTGTTTCAACAAATACTACTTTTCTAAGAAAATGACTAAGTCTGAAAACAAAGTAGCAAAGTAGAGGAGATATTTTTTTGATGATTCCAAAAGTGTTCTATCATCTTATTCAGTACAAGATGATCCCATTGCCTCTGTTGTTTTTGACACAACTGAAGAGGACAATACCATTTATGTTCTTGGACAAAAGTCGCGGTACCTTGTCGTAGTGGGAGGGTTTCAAGGAATTGACCCTATTATGACTTGGAAGAAACTTGTGATGAAATCCATTGTTAGTTTAAACAAGTAATGGATTGCCACAATAAGGAACTAAGTAAAGCCAAGAGAACTATAGTTAAAACCATTCATATGGAACAACCAAAAGTTTTTTATTACAACAACGAGAAAGGAAATTTTGAAAATAAGTCTATTCAATGGACTTAACAAAACTTATTGTTCCTGATATTAACGGTTTGAGATTATCTAAACCTATGGCTTGTGGTATGCCTGGTAATTTACTTACTCTAGTGCAAGCAACTTACTTTAGTAAGATGCTGGAGCCTTTTTTTCTAGTGGCTAAATCTATAGAAGCTTCTCGACTTCTAGATATAGATTTCATTTATCTAAGGAAAAGTTTCTACTATTCCAAAAAAGATAAAGCAATCAAGGAATTCCTTGAACCAACAGTGAGAGGTCTAAGATATGCTTTAGTATGCCTTAGACCAGACACCTACTGTTGAGTGGGAGTAATGAGTAGGCATCAGACTAATCCAGGAAAAGAACATTGGAAGACAATCAAGTGAATCTTAAGATTAAGAAGAGGAACTATATGTTAGTCGATAAGGGTGTATTTAATACTCTTAGACTACACCAAATCAAATATCTAGACTTGCCTTAGTGCTTAAAGTCTGCTGATGAGATGGTGATTACTCTGGCGGTGGAATAGTGATTTTGGAGAAGTGTAAAATCCTATCTGAAGTTTCTAAGTGTACCAGAGAGACTGAATGTTAAAGTTACAGGAAAGATACTTATTCAGTATAAGGAAAGTTTTATACATTTTTGCCATTTGTTCCAACATTTATTAACTACTAGTGTTATTTCCTGACTAACGCAAAAGTAGTTGCCAAAAAGTAAGGAATCCAGTATCCCTAAAGGAGTAGACATATAGAGAGGAATTTCACAATATCAAGTATTTTGTGATTAAGGAAATGTAATGGTGGAGGAAAGGTTGTATTTAATACAACCTGTCAGATCCTATTACGGAGAGTATACTTCATACTACACTTGATTTGAATATCAAGGTGTTGAGATTATTTGAAATGCACTTTTTTGTTTTATATTAGTGAAAGTGGGAGTTTGTTGGGTTTTGTGGCCTAAATAAAACCTATTCCAATATAATCAGATTTACTAATTAATAAGCATCAAAAATCACATTTTATGTTGCATGGTTCACATGATTTATTTCATGATTGTTTAATGTATAAACTCTATTAGGTCCAGAACAAATGTATTTGTTAATGATTATAGTGTTGTCAGCACAGTGGCATATAATCATGTTTATATGTTCAAAAGTTTAATTCCCTGATTTGTCAGTTTAACTAGATTTAGACTGGCATGATAATGAGTGATAGGTATACTTACACTTTGCATAAGTGTTATGTCCTTTCCAGGGCATTGGCAAAGTTAACCAGTATCAGATGTATGGAGTATACATTGGAAGGGACGAATATTGAACTTTGATTAGATATGATAAATTTACCGTAATATCTATTCAATACAATATAACCTAGTTGATCATAGATCAAATGATCTTAATCCTGACATGGCTAGGTTCGATCTCAAGAGTATTATACATGTTCTTTGATTTGTTAGTTAAGCCTACTTTTTGGTCAGGGTGATATGTACATTTTGGGAACATGGTAGTGCAATTGAGTGGGAGTGCTAATCATAGATATGGAATCTATAACTTCTATTGGTATTTAGAAGTGAAACGATGATTTCCTTCGAGCTTTCCAAATAGAAATAAATGATAGAGCGCTCATTTTAGTGATTATATTAATTCACTATGATATCATTTATAGGTGGCCAAGTGTTTTAAGGATAAAATACATTGAAAGGGTGTAACAGTAATTTTATCCCTATGCAGTGTAGATCATCTATAGAGGATCATTCATTATTGTGATTATAAAAATGGATAATTAATAGAGTATCTATATTGTGGAACATATAGAACGTTCTATCTGACTTAGAGTGAAATTCCAAGTTCTATGCGTGGATGCAACGAGGAATTAATTAGTTAGTGGATTTACTTGGTAAATTCTAGATCAGCTTATTGGAAGCTCGGTTATATAGGCCCATGGTCCCTATACTAGTTGAGACAATACTGCTTGTAAGACTCAGTTAATTGATTTTGATTAATCAATTATAATTCTAAAATTAGACTATGTCTAGTTTATAAATTTTCACTAAGCAATGGCTTAATTGTGAAGAAAAGAGATTGTAGGTCTTATTTATTAATTGAAAGACTTTATTAAGTCTAATTAATAAATATATTAAATGAAAATATTATTTAATAATGAATTTTTAGTTATTAAATAATTGGAATTGGCATTTAATTGGTTAAATTGTAAAATTGGCGTTTTTGAGAAAATGAGATAGGAAAATGAAAACTAGCAAAATTGCAAAGTGGTGCCCAATCCAATTCCTATTGCTGGCCACTATGTATGATTTTACCATTTATTTTTCTAATATTTTAATGCCTAATAATTCCTAACCTAAACCTAGTGGATACCTATAAATAGATAGTGATGGCTCACACTTAACAGATAGATGAAATTTCACTTTTAGAAAACTTTCCTGAGCTTTCTCTCTATTAGGCCGAAACAACCTTTCCTCTTATTATCTTAATATTATTCAACCTTTAGTGATATAGTGAGTGCCCACACACATCAAGTGGTATCTCAATCATAGTGTGTAAGACTGTGAAGAATCCAATCAACAAGAAGGAGAATCGGGCTCAACGAAGGAGAGAAAGAGATCCAGGTTCAGATCTTGATAATGCTCTGCTACAGAAAGGAATCAAAGGCTAGAGATCTGAACGAAAGGAGTCATTATATTTCGGTGCAATCAATGTAAGGTTTCTTAAACTTTATATGTGTTTATTTCATAGTTTTAGAAATTCATATTCGGATGTTAATGAAACATACTTGTTAGTAAATCTAGATCCTGGTAAAATAATTCTAGCAGATCACATTTTGATTATTATTAACAATATCAAGAAAATGACTGAGATCAAGGAATGGCTTGACACTCAATTCGAAATGAAAGATTTGGGTGAAGCTGCTTATGTTCCTGGTATTCAGATAATCAGAAACCGGAAGAACAGATCCCTTGCTCTCTCTCAAACATCTTACATTGATAAGGTTTTGGAGAGATTCTCAATGACCAATGCTAAAGGGGCACAAATGCCCTTTAGAGTTGGTATCCGTCTATCTAAGGAACAGTGTCCCAGTGATCCTCAAGAGATAGAGGACATGAGAAGGGTTCCTTATGCTTTAGCAGTTGGGAGTCTAATGTATGCAATGTTATGCACTAGACCTGACATATGCTATGCAGTAGGAATTGTGAGTAGGTATCAGACAAACCCAGTAGAGGAACATTAGATTGGAGTTAAGCATATTCTGAAATATTTGAAAAGTACTAGGCATTATGTGTTAGTCTACAAGGGTGGTGCTTTAAATCCCATAGGCTATATCGACTCAGATTTCCAGGCTTGTCTTGATGACAGAAAGTTTACATCTGGGATGGTGTTTACTCTTGGGGTGGAGCAGTGGTTTGGAGAAGTGCTAAACAAGCCGCAATGTCAGACTCTACCATGGAGGCGGAATACATAGCTGTCGCAGAGGTTGCTAAGGAACTTTTCTGCCTTAGAAAGTTTTTCACAGGACTTTGTGTTGTTCCTGGAATGGAGAAACCACTGGTTTTACTTTGTGATAACACTGGTGCTATAGCCAATAGTAAAGAGCCTCGAAGCCACAAGAGAAGAAAACACATAGAGAGGAAATACCACATCATCAGAGAATATGTGGCAAGAGGGGACGTATTGGTGGAGAAAGTAGACATTGAGGATAACTTAGCTGATCCATTCACCAAAGTATTGACTGCAACTACATTTGAAAAGCACAGATTGAATTTAGGATTAATTGAAATGTACTGATAGTTTTATGTTAGTGCAAGTGGGAGTTTGTTGGGCTTTGTGCCCTAAATAAAACTCTATTTCTATGTAATCTTTTCTATTCAAATCAATAAAGAAATAGATTTAATTTAATTACTTGTTTAATGTGTTATTTGGTTCATGTGATCATCTGTTTACTTATTTGATTAATAAATTCATCCAAACCCTTATCACATTGATATTCTTGTATATTGAGTTGTCGACACAGTGGAAAGTAAACAAGATTGTGAGATTAAATGTATTCCTAGATTTATCAGTACACAGGGTTTAACTGATATGATAATCTACAACGGAGTTTACTTGCACCTTGGATAAGTGTTATGTCCTTTCCAGGGAATTGATTTAAGTATGCTTGGGTTTGATGTATGGAGTATGTATCGGAAGGGACTGATATTGAACTTGAATTAGATATGATAATCTTACCGTAATATCTATTCAATTCAATATCACATAGTTGATCCTAGATCAAATGATCTCAATCCTAAGATGGTTAGGTTTGATCTCGAGATTATTATTTGTATTCTTTGATTTGTTAGTTAAGCTTACCTTTTGGTCAGGGTGATACGTACATTTTGGGAACACGGTAGTACAATTGAGTGGGAGCGCTAATCATAGATATGGAATCTATAGCTTCTATCCGGACATAGAAGTGAAACGATGATTTTCTTCGAGCTTTATTAAATAGAGATAAATGATACATCACTCATTTTAGTGATTATATTAGTTCACTAAAATATCATTTATAGGTAGCTAAGTGTTTTAAGGATAAACTACATTGAAAGGTTGTAACGATAATTTTGTCCTTATGCAATGTAAATCATCTATAGAGGATCATTGATTATTGGGATTATAACAATGGATAATTAATCGCGTATCTATATCGTGGAAATTATAGAGCGTTCTATGTAACTGAGAGTGCAATTCCAAGTTCTATAGTGGTTCAACGAGGAATTAATAAGTTAGTGGATTTACTTGGAAAATTTTAGATCTGCTTATTGGAAGCTCGGTTATATAGCCCATGGTCTCCACACTAGTTGAGACAAACTGCTTGTAAGACTTAGTTAATTGATTTTAATTAATCAATTTTAATTATAAAATTAGACTATGTCTAGTTCATGAATTTTCACTATGTTATGGCTTAATTGTGAAGAATTTGCATTTATGGTTAATTTATTAATTAAGAGATTTTGTGGAGTCTAATTAATAAATATTATAAATGACAATTTTATTTGATAATTATTTTAATTATTAAATAAATAGTTTTGGAATTTATAGGGTTGAAATTGCAAAAAGTGGTATTTGTGAAAAATAGATAAAATAGTTCAGAAAAATGACAAAACACAAACCATTGTGGGGCCCATTAAGTGGCCGGCCATTAAAGGGGTTTTTCACTCTATTTTTATCAATTTTTTATTCCAAAATAAATCAACCCTAACCCTATGGAAATTAGTATAAAAGGATAGCTAAGGTCTGATCATCCAACTAATGCCTCCAAAGCTACAAACCTAGCTTTCACTCTAGGTTTGATGAGACCTATTCCTTTTTCTTCTTCCTCTTGAATTTTCGAAATACAATAGCCATTCTTCACAAACCAAATTCATCCATTAGTGATTGAGTGCATGCCGACACATATCAAGTGACTCCTCAATCATAGTATGTAAGACTGTGAAGAATCCAACCAACAAGAAGGAGAATCGGGCTCAGATCTTCGTGATACTCTGCTACAGAAAGGATACAAGGGTTAGAGATCTGAGTGGGAGGGGTCATTTAATTCTGCTGCAACCACTGTAAGGTTTCTCATACCTTTTATGTGTTTAGATTCATCGTTCAAGAAATTCATATTAGGATGTTAAAAACATACTTGTTAGTAAATCTAGATCTTGGTCAAATATATTCCAACATGGACCTTTTTAATTTCCAAATCAATAGGTTGTGGATGACAATGAATTCTTTGCCTTCTACTAATGGATTACACATGGCTTTATTATCTTAATCTGTACATGTTACACATATTGGGAAAGTGCGTGAGACCTAGGTTTGCAAGGTGACAATTGATCTTGTCCGTGGGCATCCTAGGGCGTATAATCATTTGAATTACCTGGATCTTGCAGAAATCATTAAATGCTAACGCTTCAATTTCCCAGACCGTTGGATATAATTGTGTTTTCTGAGAGGCAATCTAAGCCATTGAACCGGAAGCACGTTGATTGTTATTTCCCCTATAAATACGGTGAAAATCAACCGTCTACCACTTTTGCTCATTTTCCCTCTGAATTTTAATCTTCTTGTTCAAAGGAGAGAGAAAAAACCCAAAATCGTTTTTGGTGAATGCCCTTTTACATTTACAAGTGCCTTTGTCTTCTTCATTGAAGTTCACGATTAAACACAAAAGTGCCACCCCAAACCTTACAATTGATTCCTCAAAGCAATCGAGATCAATAGTTTTCCTAGCGAACATTGATGAGCTTATAGATCATGTTTGTACCCTTCAGTCAAGAGTTGGGCGTCTCGATCAAACCCCTATTGTCGTACCTTCAATTCGACAAGTATACGACATCCAAATTCCTTCCCCAAGGCTTTTTCCTTCAGCACGTAATTACTCTCTTGCATTTCTAGGATTTTTGCTTTTTTGTAGTGTGATTACATTTTGTGTAATATGGCTAAATTGCATGTTGGTGTGCCTGGTTGAATTCAGTCTTCTTTTTGCATTCGCTTATTTTTCGTGATAAACAATATTTAGGATTAAGCCCCATTGGAGAAGTTTAAGTGTGGTCTGAAATAAAATGTTAAGTTGTTTCTATATAGTTTATGGAAGATGTTAGGTTCTGTAAACTCTGCTTTCTTTCTTTGTACATTTATGTTGAGTGAATGGGTCTTGTTTACCGAGATTATAAGAAACTAAATATTTAAGAGCTAAAGAGATAGTCAAATGCATAAATAAATAAGATGGAAGTTTTTATGTGGTTTAGGTGTTAATTAACCCCAGTCCACGAGTCAGTCTGTTAACCTGTAAGGGCGTATCTGATTTGTTTACAATATTTTGCAGGAAACCCTAACTCAATGCTCTATGTTTCTCTTGAGGAAGAGGAAAGCTTAGAGCAATTTTTGTAGAGTTTCAACTATCTAGGTTGTGATCCCCCTTCGTATGGGAATAGAAGGGTATTTATAGGCTAAGGGAGGGTATGGACATGCCCATGACCCGCTTAGAGTTTCTGCAAAAAACTCACTAATAGGGTAAATAACATGCAAATAGAGCTGACTATTGGGCCCCTTAGAAATAATTGTGCTCGTGCATGCGGCATGTGGACAATTGGGGGACATTGTACTTAATTGACACGTATTGCCAAAAGGTTTAACATTTAAAAGTAGAGGCCTGGAATACTGTCTGGTAAAAAGGTGTAATTAGTACACACACTACCATGTCTGGACACAGGGGACAAGATATGATTTTGTGTCAAAAAAAGCATAACTGTTGTTGGGAGCTCTGGGTTTGTATTGAAGGTAGATGTCCACGAACCTTTTGGTCAGTCAGTGTCCGTGATAGGCTCTTCGAGTACCCATATAGGTATCACTTGGGTAGATTTAGTACTGGGACCACTCTAGGTCCTAGAACGGTAGTAAGTCTTCCGTGTTTGGGAAGCTATAATAAGGCAAGATGGACCTTTACATGATTTTTGGTCTTAACCTGTGCCAGATCAGTAGAGCATCTCTGTGACTAAAATTGACTGAGGGGTTTTAATTGGTGAGATTATGAGATGATCTCTTCCCTTTTATGCCATGTGTCAGTTGTTGAGAAACGTAGAAACATTTGCCCTCAATGTAATGACCGCTTTAGTAAATTGAATTAGTAAAGGCAATTAGCACTAATTTTTATTATTTTATTATTATTTGTGAATTAATTTAATTATGGACCCCAATATTTAGAAATAAATATTAGAGTTATAATTTCTCAATTTCGGAGATTTTATTAAACTCTAGGGGTATTATTTAGCTTATATGTGAAATATGTTATTTTTGTAATTTTTGCTCGGCGACAACAGAAAATGCGATGGATCACATGGGTAAGTTTAGAACCTTATTTCTTAGTGGGAAATATTTTAGAGAAAATAAATTATCGGGATTGAGCGGGGTTATGGAATTTGACCATTTTACCCCTAGCTTTTGAAAATACCTAAGTTTGATTTAAAGGGCATTTTAATCTTTTAAGGGGGGATTATGTGGCTGATTGTGAGGATGACGCCTAGTCATTTTCGGCCAGCGAAGGATTTAATCAAATCTTTTTTCCAATTTAGGAAAGTCAAAAAAGAAAAGAAATTAGAAAAAAATAGCAAAGCTTGAAAGAGAAGCTCTTTCTTCTCTCTCTCTCTCTCTCTTCCAAGGCAGCAAGAGCGAGGAGAAAGGGGCTATGATTTTTGAGTTTGCAGCAAGGAATTCAAGGGGTCTTTGAAGCTAAGGTGAGCTCTAGTTTTATCCCTCTTTATTTCTTGAATTCATGGATGGTTAATATGAGATTTCTAGGTTAGTGGCTGTTAGGTTTTGAAATGATTAGGGTTCGAATTTTATAATTTATTTGAGTTAATTTAAGTTCCTAGCAACTGATATTGTTGATTTGGTTGAGCTTTGTGTAACCTTGAGCTTTGAATTCAAAGCTTTGGGCTTTAATGGCAACTTGAGTGTTGATGGTTTGTTATGTGAATTACTGGTTGGAAAATGTTGTGTATGCCCTTATTAGGTGCTCTGGAAAGTTTCATGGCAATTGGTGGAAGATTGAGCAACAAATGAGAGGTTTTGGGAAACCTGGTGCAAACCGGCTAGCCGGTTTGCAGTGCCACAAAAACCGGCTAGTCAGTTTTGGCAGGGTTCCTCGAACCTTTTATTTTCTCAATTTTTGCCTTTTCGATGCCTCAGATGGGTGTTTCCCCATTTCCAGAGTTAGATTAACCCATTAAGAGCATAGCAGAACCTAGGGTTTTGGTTTTGGGTTTCCCGGGATTAGGGTTTTAATCATGTAACTTACCCAGTTTCAAAATGTGATTAGGGCATCCATCTAGCACGAGATTTCCGTTCAGGTCGGCCAGCACACTTGAATTCGGAAAACAGGTAAGAGCTGAATATAATATGTGATGTGATTATCTGAATGTATGTATATGTGTTTGTATATGCATGCTTAAATTATGTTTCGCACTACCAACACTTGTATGAATATGTTACAGAGTGCATTGGTACAATGAGTATTGTTGTTGTGAGTACGATACAGTGATACCAACACGGGCACGGGAAAGTGCTAAGGTGTGTGGTATATCACTCAGTATTACTCAGAGTACGGAATAAACCTTACCAACACTCGTACAGTGAGATACGATGTGTATGTGGTATAGTGGTTGTACCCTAGTGTTGCACGTTCATACTCATCTGTTAAGCTCTGTAAATAGGTGTATGGGCGCCTATTTACAGGTCGGAAATTATATGATATGTTATATGCATTTCTTGCTGAGTCTGTCGACTCACAGTTCTGCTTTCATGTGTAGGTAAAGGAAAGGCTAAGGCTGAACAGAAGTGAACCTAGGCTTAGATGGGATTGTACATGCCAACCAGCGCGAACTGGACTGTACGGTCTCGGGACATCAGGGAGTTGTATTTTGATAGTTGCTGTGCGACCTGTAAATTTATCTATTTTGGAACATTAATCTTAAAAAGTTTTAAAACGGGATCCTGACACTTGTAAATATTTTATTATATTACAAAGTTTAATATTTAATGCAACAGTTTTAATTTTATACGTTTTTTGAGAAAATTCTTTGATTAGCAAAGATTGCACTATAATTGAAAAAGCACTATAGCGTGCCTTAGCATTAGGGCGTTACAATTTTGGTATCAGAGCCGCCAGGTTTGTCTACCGAAGCTGGCTAAGACATGTACAATCTTCATCAAACAAAGCCTGGTTCACGGTTCAGTAAGCCTGTACTTATTTAGTATTTTAAATAAATGTGAAAGTATATTAGGAAGCATATTAGATTTTAATTAATTATTAAAAAAAAAAGAGAAAGTGTGTTGCCTTTAAGTCATTAAGAGTAGTGATAAGTTTTGATCGCTGTCTAATCTGCCTGGCTTATGGATTCGCAGGCTAAGTCCTATTAAATGGACGCCCCGCGAAATACAAGAAGTCAGGGTGATATGGTTGAGACTGGAGGTGGTCAGAGGAACCCCCAAAATCCTCGTGGTCGCGGCCGTGGCCGTGGCAGAGCTCATGGTGGTCGCCCTGTAAATCCACCTCAAGCTCCTCCTGACTGGGAGCAAAGATTTGCGGAAATGCAAGATAGAATCCGCCAAAAAGATGAAGAGATTCAAAGATTGAGGCAGCAGGGTCCTCCTGCCGGGCGTCCTCAAGTGGTTCAGGCCGTGGCGGTTCCTGCGGTGCCAGCAGAACAACCTGTTGTTGGCAACCGTATGGAGCCATTGTACGAAAGGTTCTGGAAGCAGGCACCTCCAGTGTTTCTGGGAGGTCATGATGTAATGAAAGCTGAGCAGTGGCTCACAGTGATCGAGCGTATCCTCAACTTTATGGGAGTGGTTGGTAATGACCGGGTGACCTGCGCCACTTTCCAGTTTCAGGAAGACGCTCTCGTGTGGTGGGAGTTGATAACCCTGACTTGAGACATCACAGTGATGACCTGGGAAGAATTCAAGGAGTTGTTTAACTCCAAATATTACAACGAAGCAGTCCGCAGTGCAAAGCGGAAAGAGTTCACTGAACTAGTTCAAACTGAGGGAATGTCGGTTACTGAATATACGACAAAGTTTGACCGTTTGGCCAAGATGGCAGCGGGAATTGTGCCAACTGATTTCAGCAAGAAAGAAAAATATTTGGCGGGTTTGAGTGCAAAGATTAGACATGATCTGGTTATTACTACTACTGAGGCAACCACATATGCAAAGATGGGTTAAAAGGCTTTGAGAGCCGAGGGTGCAGTGAAATTCCTTCAAGAGCCCCGGGTGACTCCGAGTGTTGGAGGAACGCCCACTGTTCCTACTCCTGTGTATGGTAGGGATGGTGGTGACTCCACCACCGAGCAGAAAAGAAAAGTTGTTCCAGCTTCTGGTGGCTCGGGGCAAAGTAAGCGGTTCCGTGGGAACCAAGCCAGAGGTGGACGCCAGGGTTACTCTTACCCTGAGTGTCCACGGTGCAAGAAACATCATCTGGGAGAGTGTAACCGGAAGACATGCTTCCTGTGTGGCATGGTGGGGCATTTCAAGAAAGATTGCCCCCAGGCAAAGAAAGAGGAGCCGAAAGCTGAGGTGAAACCGGTTCCTGCTCGAGTGTTTGCCATCACCCAAGTTGATGCTGCAGCAAGTCCTTCTGTTGTGACCGGTCAGCTTCCCGTCAACAACTTATTGTTTACAGTATTATTTGACTCGGGAGCTACACGCTCATATGTAGCTACAAGAATAATTAATCTTTTGGGTAGGCCTTGTGATATTTTAGAAAGAGGGTTTGGAACCCTAATGCCTAGCGGGAAATTGGTTATCTCTAATAGGCGCATTAGGTCTATGCCAGTTAGGATCAAAGATAGGGAGTTGAGCGCTGACCTTATAGAACTGAAATTAACTGAGTTTGACATTATACTGGGAATGGATTTTCTATCCAAGTATTCGGCCAATATAGATTGTAAACGGAAAATGGTGATTTTCCAGCCACAAGGTGAAGATTCATTTGTGTATGTTGGATTAGTTCAAGGGTCTCGGATCCCGGTTATTTTTGTATTAAGGGCTAGGGCTTTACTATGCAATGGTTGTGTAGGATTTCTAGCGGTGGTATTTGACTCTAGCAGACTTGAAACATTTGGGCCTGAGGCAGTCAGGGTGGTGAAATATTTTCTTGACGTGTTTCCTGAGGAGTTGCCGCGATTGCCGCCACAGCGAGAGATTGATTTTGTAATTGATCTGGCACCTGGAGTCGAACATGTTTCTAAAGCTCCATATAGGATGGCTCCAGCAGAACTCAAGGAGCTTAAGTTGCAACTTCAAGGGATGCTTGACATTGGGTTTATCCGACCCAGTGTATCGCCCTGGGGAGCTCCAGTTCTGTTTGTAAAAAAGAAGTATGGTTCCCTCAGAATGTGTATCGATTATCGGGAACTTAACAAGCTAACGATTAAGAACAAGTACCCGTTGCCCAGAATCGACGATCTGTTCGATCAGCTTCAGGGAAAGACAGTGTTTTCAAAGATTGATTTACCGTCTGGTTATCACCAAGTCAGAATTCGAGAAGAGGACATACCGAAGACTGCTTTTAGAACAAGATATGGGCACTATGAGTTTCTGCTAATGTCATTCTGATTGACTAATGCTCCTGCAGCCTTTATGGATCTTATGAATAGGGTATTCAAGGATTTCCTCGATAACTGCGTTATAGTGTTTATCGATGACATTCTTTTATACTCTCAGTCAGAATAGGAGCACGAGCATCATCTTCGAATGGTATTGCAGCGACTTAGGGATCATAAGTTGTATGCAAAGTTCAAAAAGTGCGAATTCTTGTTGTCTGAGGTGTCCTTTCTGGGTCATATTGTTGGGAAGAATGGAATTATGGTTGATCCAAACAAGGTAGAATCAGTGAAGAACTGGCCGAGGCCCAAGTCTGTGACTGAAATTCAAAGTTTTCTCGGTTTAGCAGGGTATTATCGACGTTTCGTCAAAGGATTTTCTAAAATTTCTATGCCCCTAACCGAATTGACCAAGAAAAATCAAAGATTTGTGTGGTCAGATAAGTGTGAAACAAGCTTTCAGGAGTTGAAGCAACGTTTGATAACAACTCCGGTGTTAGCTTTGCCATCAGATCAAGAGAAATTTGCTGTGTACTGTGATGCATCCAGACAGGGTCTGGGATGTGTTCTGATGCAAGCTGACAGAGTCATAGCCTATGCCTCTCATCAACTGAAAGATTATGAGCAGCGCTATCCAACTCATGATTTAGAGCTTGCTGCTGTGGTTTTTGCTTTAAAGATATGGCGACATTATCTTTACGGTGAAAAGTGCGAGATTTATACTAATCATAAGAGTCTCAAATACTTTTTCACCCAGAAAGATTTTAATATGAGGCAGAGAAGGTGGTTGGAGTTGGTTAAGGACTACGACTGTGAAATACTGTACCACCCTGGGAAAGCCAATGTTGTGGCCGATGCTTTAATCAGAAAAGATCCCGAGCAAGTTTATACCACGGTTATGATAGCCCCTCAACTAGCCTTTGAAATGGTTAGTGCAGGGGTTGAGTTCGTGGTCGGGAAATTACATAATTTAACACTCCAATCTGATCTGTTGGAGAGAATCAGAAAGGCACAACTGGAAGATCCCGAGCTAGTTAAGGTTCGAGACGAAGTAATGGCTTGTCGGCCTAGAGGCTTTTCAGTCTCGAACAGTGGAATGTTGTTATACAAAGCTCGGGTTTGTGTTCATAATGGTGATGAGCTTAAGAGAGAGATACTTGATGAAGCTCATACCACGCCTTATTCATTGCATCCGGGAACCACCAAAATGTATCAGGATTTGAAATCCTACTTCTGGTGGTATGGAATGAAAAGAGATGTGGTGGACTACGTGTCCAAGTGTTTAACCTGCCAGCAGATTAAAGCTAAACATCAGAGCCCGACAGGTTTACTGCAATCTTTAGTCGTTCCAGAATGGAAGTGGGAGGACATTGCAATGGATTTCGTAACTGGTTTACCTAGAACTACGGGGATGTATGATTCAATATGGGTCATCGTGGACAGATTCACAAAGTCAGCTCACTTTCTACCAGTGAAAGTTACATATTCAGTGGATCAGTACGCTGAATTGTATGTGAAGGAGATAGTTCGTCTCCATGGAGCCCCTAAATCTATTGTGTTAGATAGGGATCCAAAGTTTACATCAAAATTTTGGGTGAGTCTCAGAAGGCTATGGGTACCAAGTTAAAGCTTAGTACAGCCTTTCACCCTTAGACTGATGGTCATTCAGAAAGAACTATTCAGATTTTGGAAGACTTATTGCGAGCCTGTGTCATGGACTTTGAGGGTTCATGGAGTAAGTACTTGCCTTTAATTAAATTCTCCTACAAAAATAGCTACCAGAGTACAATAGGGATGGCTCCCTATGAGATGTTATTGTTGGAAATTATTTTACCAGGATCTAGATTTACTAACAAGTATGTTGGATTAACAACCTAATATGAATTCTAAAACAATGAGAATAAACACATATAAAGTTAGAAAACCTTACAGTGGGTGCAGCGGAATATTATGGCTCCTTCTGTTCAGATCTCTAGCCCTTGATTCCTTTCTGTAGCAGAGCATCACCAAGATCAGAACCTGATCTTCTTTTCTCCTTCTTTGATGCAGAAATTCCATAGTCTTACATACTATGATTGAGATACCACTTGATGTGTGTGGGCACTACTCATCTCACAAGGATTTCGAAATTTTCTCTCTTTTTCTCTCTTGAATTCCGTGGCTTATGATGCTTACAAGAGAAGAGAACAAGGTTGCTTTATATAGGGAAAAGGGAGAGCACAACTTTCCAAATAAACAGTTTCCTCTTTTACTGTGTAATTGATTAACTGTCTTATTTAGTGTGATCCACAAATTTCCTATTATTGCTAGGCTTTGATTAGCAATTACATGGCAATTAAAATTGAAAATAATAATTGGGAAACTCAAACCATGTGGCCGGCCATAGGGTGAAATGGGCCTCACTTGGATTTTGCAGTTTCCTCAATTTTATTTCTATTTCTCCAAAAATGCAATTTTTCCAATTCTAATAATTTAAATGCCAAAACTAATTATTTAATAACTAAAATAGATTATTAAATAATATTGTCATTTAATATAATTATTAATTAGACATACAAAGTCTCTTAATTAATAATTAAACCTAGAAACCCTTTTCTTTACAATTTCATCCTTAAACTGTGAGAATTCATAAAGTAAACATAGTCTAACTTTTAGAATTATAATTGATTAATTAAAATCAATTAACTGAGTCTTACAAGCAGTATGGTCTCAACTAGTATGGGGACCATGGGTCTATATAACCGAGCTTCCAATAAGTTGAACCGAATTTACCAAGTAAATTCCCTAACTTATTAATTCCTCATTGAATCCACACTTAGAACTTGGAATTGCACTCTCAGTCATATAGAAACGCTCTATATGTTCCACGATATAGACACGTCATTAGTTATCCATTGTTATAACCCTAATGTGATAAATGATCCTCTATATAGATGATTTACACTGTAAAGGGATCAAATTACCGTAACACCCTACAATGTATTTTATCCTTAAAACACTTAACCCTGTATAAATGATATTTCAACTTAGTGAAATGAGATCTCCACCATTTATCATCGTTTGGTTAAGCTCGAAGGAAATCATCCTTTACTTCTATTTTCCAAATAGAAGCTATAGATTTCATATTTATGATAGCGCTCCCACTCAATTGCACTACCGTGTTCCCAAAATGTAAGTATCACCCTAACCCAAAAGTAGGCTTAACTTAACAAATCAAAGAACACGAATAACACTCTTGAGATTGAGCCTAACCATATCAGGATTGAGATCATTTGATCTAGGATCAACAGGTGATATTGAATTGAATAGATATTATAGTAAATTTTAACATATCTAATGAAAGTTCAATATCGGTCCCTTCCAATGTATACTCCATACATCCGATACTGGTAAACTTTGCCAATGTCCTGGAAAGCACATAACACTTTTCCAAGGTGTAAGAATACCTATCACTGATTATACCATGTCAGTCTAAATCCAGTGTTCTGACAAATCAGGGAATAAACTTTTGAACATATAATTAAGATTATATTCCACTGTGTTGACAACACTATAATCTTTAACAAACTCATATGTTCTGGACTTAAAAAGAATTCATACATTATATACATATAATCATGAAATAAATCATGTGAACCATGCAACATAAAATGTTATATCTGATCTTTATTAATAAGTAAATCTGATTATATGAAATGAGTTTTATTTAGGGCATAAAACCCAACAAACTCCCACTTGCACTAATATAAAACAAAAAGTGCATTTCAAATAATCATTAACACCTTGATACACAAATCAAGTGTAATAGTAGTAAACTCCTCGTAATAGGATTTGACAGGTTGAATTCAGAACAACCTTTTCTCCACTATTACTTTTCCTTAATCACAAAATCCTTGATATTGTGAAATTCCTCTCTGTATGTCTACTCTCTTGTGTTACTGGATTCTATACTTTTGGCAACTACTCTTTGGTTATTCAGGAAGTTACCCTAGTAGTTAAGGCAAGTTGGAACGGTGCCATAAAAGTATAGAACTTTCCTTAGACTGAATAAGTATCTTTCCTGGAACTTTTAACATTCAGTCTCTCTCTGGTAGACCAAGAGATTTCAGATAGGTTTTTACACTTCTCCAAAATCACTACTCCACCCCCAAAGTAATCACCATCTCATCAGCAGACTTTCTAGCACACAAGCAAGTCTCGAAATCTGATGTGGTGTAGTCTAAGAGTTTCAAAACCACCCTTATTGACTAACATATAGTTCCTCTTCTTAATCTTAAGATTTACTTGATTGTCTTCCAATGTTCCTCTCCTGGATTAATGTAATACCTACTCATTTCTCCCACTCAACAGCAGGTGTCTTGTCTAAGGCATACTAAAGCATATCTGAGACCTCTCACAGTTGATTTAAGAAATTCTTCCATGGCTTTATCTTCTCTGGAATAGTTGAAACTTTTCCTTAGATAACTAAAATCTATGCTCAGAAGTTTTGAAGCTTCTATAGATTGCCATTGGAAAGAAAATACTTCAGCATCTTATGCTTGCATTAGAGTAAGTAATTACCAGGTATACCACAAGCCATAGGTTTAGATAAACTCAAACCTATAATACTAGGAACAGGAATTTTTGTTAAGTCCATTGAATAGACTTATTAACGAAAATTTCCTTTCATGTCCTTGTAATAGAAAACTTAAGGTTACTCCATGTGAATGGATCAAACCATAGTTCTATTGGCTTTCTTCTTAGTTTCTTATCTTGACAATCTATTACTTGTTTAAACTCACAATGGATTTTAATCACTAGTATCTTCCAAGTTATAAGAAGGTGAGTTCCTAGAAACTCTCCCACTACAACAAGGTACCGTGAATTATGTCTAAGAAAACTAAATGGTATTGACCTCTTCGGTTATGTTAAGACAACAGAGGCAGTGGGATCATCTTGTAAAATAAGATGATAGAAAACTTATGGAATCAAGAAAAATTATCTCCTTTATTTGCTACTTTATTTTCAGACTTAGTCATTTTCTTAGAAAAAGTGGTATTTGTTTAAACAAACACTTTCTTATCTAATGACTATGGGATGCTCCACCCCTAATCACTTAGAATAGCTAACAAACATACAAACCAAGGTTAGCAGTTCTAGCTTTTCTTAAGATTTCGATTAGGTCATCCATGAATCTAGTAATGATTTACATTAAGTATACAACCGTTACATCATTCTGAAATTATCATATAAGGATTTAGGCAACGACTAGTAACTAATCATCAATATGCAACTCGAATTTCTGGGGAGGTAAGTTTGGATATAATTCAAAATCAAATTAATGATCTTTGAACTGCATATCAACTAACGTTTTCTCCACCCCTATCAGTTCGCAAGATCTTTAACCACTTACCATTGCTAGAAATTCATGAAAATTTTCAAACATTTCAAATTTCTTTTGCATAAGGTAAAATCTAGAGTGATCATTTTAAGAATACAACAAAAACTCATATCCACCCCTGAATGTACATCCATCTACGAATGAACTTAATTTCAGTGGATATAGGTATATTAACTCTTTGCAGAGAATGATCTTGTCAAAACCACTATGAACAAGATACAAATGCCTTAGATTTATAAAATATGTGGTTGTATCTTTTGATGACTTAAGTTACATCAAAAAGTTCTTAGAATAGTGCAAGTGGATTCTGGTCACAGAATACTAAACTCATACAGTTTAAATCCATTGAAAGAAAATGGTCATGAAACACTTGTGAAAGTGTAACTGTATAATTAGTAATTCTTTCTTGGACCACCACTACTAATCTAACTCTATGATTTGCCTATACAAGTAGGAGATATCTAAGATTGAGGATTTATAGAATTCCCGGAATATAATCATATGCGTCATCTAATTTCTTAAGAGAAAATAAGACTTTATATGATTTATAGACCATTCATCCAATGATATTTCGTAAAGCTAATTCGAAATGAATAAGCTAAGAGGAATTAGGATAATTTCGTTTTGAATAAGAATCCAACGATGCTCCGATTAGCGAGAGTCAAAGTAATCTTATTTATACAATCTTCTTGTTTCATATTGTAAAATACTAGTCTAAGGTGTCATCAATTGATGAACAGCTAGATGTTGCATGTACAATATTTATCTTTCGAGATCTAACACTATTATGTTAGTGTAATGGTGAAAATCCATTAGGGATTTATCTCATTAGAAAAACAAATCAAGTTAGACCAACAATGAAGATTGGAAATTAAACTACAATTTAATAACAGAAAATAACATGGTTCAATACAAATTCATACACAATTCTGAAATTATGAAGCACATAGCAAGTAGGAATGACAAGTGAAAATACTAAAACATACAATCCTAAATAATTTCCAAGGTTTTCAACAAAATAATATTAGTGTCCCGTTTAGGCGAGAGTCAAAGCTACCATCCATTGAATAGAGTTGTCAGCTCATCTAAAATGATCAACATTCTAGCAACCTTTTATTCGATCAAGATTGGAATCCGCGTTGTCCCGTTTAGGCGAGAGTCAAGGCTATTCTATCTTATGAGCTTCCACCATTGTTTCATATTCTTGCAAGTCTTATACAGTCGCCACCATTAGGGTGAGCATAAACTATATAAAAAACTTACAAGATTACTTATCCTTCGAGATTAAACGGTGCTAACATGCTAATGAACGTTCCTCCATTAGGGAGGATTACTCACTAAAACAATAGCTATGTAAAACCAACAATGGAGATCGAATATCCTTATAATAATAAAGCTCATTATTTAATGAAGGGTTGTATTTTCTTCTAATATTTATTTTAATCAATTTATTTTAAATATATATTTATTTAATTAAAATTTCCAATTTAGAATAAAATATTATAAATATAAATTTTAATGTAATATTTATAAATTATACTTAGATGGATATGAAAATAATATGAATTATTTCCATCTTAGTAATAATTTCCATAAATATTTAGAAAATTATTCAATTTAAGTTGTTTCAAAATTAATTTAAATTAATTTACAACTCAAATTTAATTTTCTATAAATATATATTGCATTTCGAAAATGCTTTAAAATAAAATAAAATAAATCCTGGAAAATTACTCTAATTTTATGTTGGCCCAAAATTAATAAAAATTAATTTTCAACAAAAAATATAATTTCCCTCTTTAATTAAATATCTAAGGAAAATTTCAAATATTTAAGTATCATGATTAAAAAATCCACTTAAATATTAATTTTCTATTTAATTAAATACACTAGAAAAATACTTCAAGCAAAACAGATAATATCTATCTAGACTTTCGTAGACTAATTAATTCTATTTCTAATTATAATATATTTTAGTTCATTTATTTTAATTAACCATTAAATGAAAAAATCAATGATTTAAGTTGGTCCAAAATTAAATAAATAATTTTCAACTTTAATCTATTTTTCAAATAAAATTCGAAATTTCTGCATCAAGGTGATGCAATTTCGAAATTTTGGGAAATGATTAATAAAATAAAATAAAATATATTTTGAAAATTATTCAAACTTAAGTTATTCTGAAATAAGATTCCAAACTTAAAATAATTTTCTAATTTAATTAAATAACATGAAAATAACAATATTTAAGTATCATGATGAAAATCAACTTAGATATTGAAATTTTCAATTTAATTAAATGTATTAAATTCAAGAAATAAATAATTAAGTAAAGAGGAAACTTAATTATTAATTCTAGTTTAATACTAGGAAAATATTCTAAACTTAGATTGTACCAAAATTAATTAAGAAACAATTAATTTCACAATCTATGATATTTTCCTATTTAATATTAGAAATAATAACTAGTACTAGAAATAACTGTCTAGAATATATACCATTAACTAAGTATTTTTCTAAAATTAACTTTAAAATATTACATGAAAAATAAATTTCATATATTTTAAAAGTTAATTATGTTGCTAATTCAATTTTAATTAGGTTAGACTAATATAATTAACCTAATACAATTATTTAAATAAGGCAAATGGGCCTTCACAATTGGGGTAGTTCATGTGAGGGGGAGCTGGGTTCAGTGTGTCGTACCCACTTCTATGGCCCCCAACTCTCACACAAGGCCCAAAAGAGAGGAATTTAACCTTAAAATAAACAATTGTTATTCATTGAATAAGCCCAAATATAATTGGACCTAAATAAATTTCCTTATGTCAAAATTTATTTTAGCAGCCTAGTCCATTTACTTAGTAAAAACTTAAATGGGCTTCCTATATGCATCTAAGCCCAAAAGCAAACATATAGGCTCACACAGGTCAAATGATTTGGATGGGCCCTATCATGTTACTAGGTTTACACAGATGAAAGAAGTACAAAATTTACCTGTTACAAATTATTTATAAGGTCTATCGCCAATTGGACTATGATTAAAATCAGATCATTGGATCATGATCTGTCAACAAGTTAATCATAGCAATTTAGATCAGATAAACAATAGGTTTGTTAAAAAGTTTTGAATAAACAATATAAATAAACAAACATTGTCCATGTAACAGATGTGAATTAAGATATTAATATAATTAAACTATTATTCTTAAACTAACCAAATAAAGGAAACTAATTTTAAAATATCTAAGTTTATTTGAATCAAATTAAATTAAATATCTAATAAGATCAATGATTTGAAAGGAAAGAATCTTCAATGTATGATTAGGGTACTTTATGAACCACTGAGATGGTTGATTATGAATAGCTATAAATATTCTTTATTATGTATTAAGTGTGCTTACATAAGCGTTATGCTATTTTTGTATATGTAGATTGACATATATAAGACCTACCAGTATGTATATTATATTATTATGAAATCTGCCTGCACTTTCCATAATGTCTAATCAGTAGCTTTTCTTGCTGAGTCATTGTGACTCACGAGTGCTTCATGGTCTAGGTAAGGAGATTAAGAGCTGTGTTTGGCCATGAGTCAGACGTCTTCCAGTAATGTACATATCAGCCGTGGTGTCTTGGCTTCTAGGAAGCAGGATCGAATTCTTTTCTTTGTGTTTGGAAATGTAACTTTATTTTGGTAATAATGGTTTTGAAATTTATTATAAGGAAATTTTATAAACAAGGGATCCCCATACTTTAGTAGTATGTTTTTTTTAAAAAAATTATATGTATATTTTAAATTATCAAACTTTATTTAAACCACACTTTTCCTATGCTAGTAGGTTATTGATAATAAAATTGTAAAAGCACACACGTGGCGTTCCTGAGAGTCAGGGCGTTACAACATGGTATCAGAGCGACCAAGGTTTAAAGATCCTGAAGACTGGTTTGATATGTACTTTGGCTGGGAAGACTCGTTCGACTCATGGTTTAGTAAGTGCTAATTATTAGCTGATTAGTGAATTATTTACTGATTATTTGAATTGTCTGTTTATTTGAAATGTGTAAGTTGTTAGAGAAGCATGATAAGTTTAGATATAAAGTTCCTGAGTATATCTATGCATGTGTGGTAATGCTTATTAGCATTAGTTCTAGTTAGAAAGATTCTAACTATGAGCAATGAATGGTCACGAGTATACTAGGAGGTGTACCTGAGGTGATCTAGTAAGTAAAATTGAGAGCCTACTAGGCTCGGGGTAGGTGGTGGGTATTAATCTTCCACTACCACAGGACTGAGAGCAAATGAATGCTATGAGGCAAGAAATTACCTGAGTGGCCAGGTAGTAGAATTTACATAGTTGGTCTCGGGCAGCGCGGTGATGGAAACTGACACTAAGTTTGACCGATTGGCAAAGTTTTGTTTTGATGGAGTAGTTGCTAAGGCTGCTAGAAGGGTTAAATCTAATTGAAGGTGGAAAGAGTATATCATTCAGAATGTAGATATAATGGCTAGGCAACTAGAATTTGTTTGGTTCTATGCTCAGATGATTGAGTTAACCCTTACTGTTGGGGGTGCAAGAACTAGATCAGAAAAGACATAATATGAAAGGAGATTCATTAAAGTAAATGTCTAGTGTTGGAACGGGTAAAAAGTGTTAACCCTAACGATCTTAAAAAAAAAAGTTACCAACCCACCAGTTATGGGTCCTAGTGGGAGAATTTAAGGTAACCAAAGTTTTCCGACATGGTGGGAACAAAAGATTTGTAAACCCATTCAGAAGGTCGAGATGCAAGGGACACTAGTAAAATGAACGCTACATGAGAGCCTGTATTCAACGTGGGGTAGTAGGCCATTTAAAAAAGAAACTGCCCATGGTTACAGTAGTGGGAATGGAAGAATGATTAAGAGTTTGTGTAAACTTAATGATGTGTTACTGAGTAGTTTTGGTACCTTTTAGTCTACTGGAGAACTGGTTATTTTCCAGTATGTGGTCTAAACCCTTCCCAGATTGTGAGGGCAAGGAAATAGTTGGTTGTTTCAGTTGTGCTGAATTTAGAGAAATCTAATATTATACTAGGGTTGAATTAATTTGCAAGGTATAATGAAACTATCGATTGAAAAGAAAGGTGGCAACTCTTGAATCAAAAAGTGAGCACCCATTGGTGTTGTTGAGCAATGTTCAAAGGTCCCAAAATCCATTGATCCCGGCGTTTAAGGCTGAAGGGATTATTATGGGAGGGATGTATCAACTTTTCAGTTATTGTGGCCAATATTATAAAGGGAACATTAGTGAGATTGGGACACAATCTTGTGGCTCAAGGTTTCTAGATACTTTTAGAGGAACCACCAAGGTTATTGGTTAAGCGAGAAATTGATTTTGAATTGAAGTGGTAATGGGAGTAAAACCTGTATCCAAAATTCTGAATTGGATGGTAGCTGTAGAATTGAAAAGAGTGAAGATTCAGTTGCAGGAAAGGTTGGGCTTGAAATTACCAGTTTAAGTATTTCATTCTGGAGTACACCAGTTTTATTTGTGAAAAAAATAAGTATCCTTTGATAAGGACAAATGTTACATTGAATAATTTTAGGGAATGATCATTTTCTCTAGGTTTGGTCTTCGATCTGGTTATTACCAGTTGAAGACTTGAAAGGAGGATATTCTTAAAACAGTTTTCGTACCGATGACTTCATAATTGTCTTCAGTAAGGGTATTGTGATTCCTATGGATGTTGTTGTAACGTCTCTAGAAGCATAAGTTTTATGCTAAATATGAGAAATGCAAATTTCGCTGATCCTAAATTTAGAATAAAGGTTAGAAGTTTTCTGAAATTAAGAGGATGCTACAGATAATTGTTGGGGGTTGTTAACACCCTTAGTGATTAGATCGAAAGAATTGAAAATAGAGGTTAACTATTGTACCAATTATAACATTGTTAGCCAGTGAGGAGAAAATGTGATTCAAGGTGATACTTCTAAACAAGGAATAGATTGTATTCTGACACAGTTTAGAAGAGTTATTGCCTAACTATCTAGGCTACTGAAGGAATATGAGAAGTGGTATTTAAGCCATGATATTGGATTGGCAGTAATCGTTTTACATTGAAAGTTGGGCATTATTTTTCTATATGGTGAAAATATGAAGTCTATACGGATGATGAAAGTATCAAATACTTTTCTTTTGAAAGACTTTAGATGGGAGGCAGTGGTGACGGTTAAAGTTGATTGAAAATTTTTAACTGTTTGATTTATTACCACTTGGGGAAGTAAATTAGTAGTAAATACTTTAAACTGAGGAGGTTTAGGACAAGTTCGTAAAGCGAAAAAATCTTACTATCGGTTGTTGGGAATGTAACCCGAATAGGGATTGAGTTCATGATTGGAGAACTTGTTAATATTACGTGGTAGTTTAATTTGTTGGAAAGAAATAAAATGGCTCAGTAGAGTAACTCCGAACTTTAGAAGCACGAGAAGAGGTTTGGCACCGGCTTGACAAAGGACTTTTGATTTTGCTTGAAGGAAATTTTATGATATAAACAAGATTGTTATATCAGTCCGATAAGGATGCTGAGTGGAAGGTTCTGAATGAGTCTTTATATAATAACAGTTATTAGAGTACTGTGAATGTGGCACTGGTGCGATTTAAAGTTTCAAGTTCGTATGTTGCTTTATATAATGGATGAAAAAGCTATACTGATCTAAAGTGTATAAGTATTAAATTTCAAGTGGGGAAATTTATCTTTCTTCAGGTTGTTCCAATGAGGGAATTCAGAAAATGGGAAGAAAGGAAAGTTAAGTCTCCGGTTAACCGGTCTGTCTGAATTTCTGGAAAGGGTAGGTCGGGTAGCTTATTAGCTAACCATACTCCCTGCTTTATCTAGGGTTTCCAATATGCACTTCAATGTTTCAGGAGTACGAGGTAGAAGCGATCTTTATATGGAGTTATGAAAATATTGAAATTCAAACAGACTTGTCATATGAGGAACAATCGGTATAGATTTTCTGAATTGAAAGAGAAAGTGTTGCGAAGTAAAGACTATACTGTTAGTTTTAGTGCCCTGAGAGAATAACAAGACTGAAAGGCGATTTGAGAGTTAAATTCGTAGTTGCGGGAGCTGTATCATGAGTTATTTAAATAATTTCGAGGACGAAATTTCTATAAAGAGGGGATAGTTGTAATATCCCGAAAAATATATTGATATTTTAATTAGACATATTTTATTAAATATGTGATTAAGTGGGTATTAGAGTAGGTTTATAATCCTACTTAAACTAATTACGAGTTGATTAGGAAAATATGAGTAAATGAATAATAAAGCGTAATTTATTAATTACGGAGATTGTATTGAAATATGTGAGTATCGTAGATATCATAATTCGAATAAAATATTTTATCGGGCCCGACTACTATGGAAATTTAACATTATGGTAAGAAATGTCACGACATTAATGGAAGAATTATTTTGAGGGTATTCCAGACTAGGTTAGAATTTTTAGAATGTCGGTTTAATGGATTAGTAAAATTACCAAAATGCCCTTAGGTTATTCTTTTAGAATTTAAGTTTCTTTGGAGGGTAAATTAGTCATTTTTTTAAATGGGAATTTTGATTTTTAATTTTATGGGCTGATTGTATATTTTTTTCTTTTTTAAAAAAAAAAGAAGAAAGAAAAGAAAACCATTACTATATATTACTTAGAAACCAAGTAACCATAAAAAAAAAACCTCTTCTCCTTCTCTCTCTCGTGTAAGCTTGAACCAGCCAACCCTAGGGGATTTTCTTCAACAAGTTTTCTTTTTCCAAGCAGAATTTCAATTCCAAATCATCCTAGAAGTGAATTGAGGTAGGTTTCCTACTTTTTGGGTTGAAAACACTAGTTTTTGAGTTGGTTTTGAGGTAGGGTTTTGCTTTTCTATTGCTGTAGGAATCAAACTGAGTTTGGGGTGTGTTTAGGGTAGGTTTTTGAGTATGTTGGGAGTGGTGTTAAGTGGTCTTTATGGCTGTTTGAATTGAGTTTCGTTTGATGAAGCCAAAGTTGAATTTCTTTACTTGAACTTGTGATTTTGAGTTAGGGATTGAATTTTTGTGTTTTGAAGCTTGAGATATGTTATCTTTATGTTATTATACTGTTCTGTAAAGTTTGGGAACAATTGGTTAGGTTTGGAGCAAGTTTTGGGACTTTGGAGAGCTGAAAGTTTCGAGTTTCTGCTATTATGAATCGGAATTCCGGATGGAACAGGGCTGCACCAACCGGAATTTTGGATGGTCAATTTTCAGGAATCGTCGATTTTCGTATTTTAGCCATAACTTTTCACTCGGGTGTCCGTTTTAGACATTCTATGTACCGTTTCGAAGCTTATGTCGAGCTCTACAGTATGAGACATAGATTAGAGCCAAAATATATATTTTATTTTATGGTGTTTTTACCATAAGATTTGGTAGAAAATCCTAGGTTATTTTATGCGGATTTTAGACAGTGTTTTGGAATAGACCCTTATTGAATTACCTTTGTCGTGACATAGGACTCCAAAGTGTCGGGCATCGTTCTACTCAGGTCGGCCCACATACTTGACTTTGGACTTGAGGTAAGAAAAGTATTAAGCACTGTTTATGGTTAATGATATCATTATTATGGTCTCGATTATGATTGAGATCTTAATATATATTTGTTGTAACTCGATTATGATCGAGGGAAATAATAGGAAACGATTATCATCGTTGTGACTCGATTATGATCGAGGGAAATAATGGGAAACGATTATTATCGTTTGACTCGATTATGATCGAGGGAAATATTATGAAACGATTATTCTCGTTTGACTCGATTATGATCGAGGGATATATTATGAAACGATTATTATCATTTGACTCGATTATGATCGAGGGAAGTATTATGAAACGATTATTATCGTTGTGGCTCGATTATGATCGAGTAAAAGAAATGGTTATTACCGTTATGAGTAATTACTCTTGAAATCGCGGATAGGTTTCTTACTTATCGTTTGTTGTATCGGACAACGATAGTGACACATGCAGCTCGTGGTTAACGAGTGGTAGGGGTACTTTATGAAGTACCTAAATTATGTGGTTATGAAGTTGTGGAATGATCAAGCGTGTTATTATGTGATGAGTTGTAACTAAATATATTGTGTTATGGTGTGATTGAATGAACGTTATATTACTTATGAAATTAGTCTCTGTAACTGACAGGGGGTAAAAATACATGTAGGGATGTAAGAATGGAGTGATATATGAAGCACTAAGATTATGTGTTTGAGTGCTTTATGAAGCACTGAGATTATGTGGTTACTGTAATATATGAGTTAGAGTGATTTATGAAGTACTGAAAGTGAGTGTTTATAATGATGTATGATTAGGGTACTTTATGAACCACTGAGATGGTTGATTATGAATAGCTATAAATATTCTTTATTATGTATTAAGTGTGCTTACATAAGCGTTATGCTATTTTTGTATATGTAGATTGACATATATAAGACCTACCAGTATGTATATTATATTATTATGAAATCTGCCTGCACTTTCCATAATGTCTAATCAGTAGCTTTTCTTGCTGAGTCATTGTGACTCACGAGTGCTTCATGGTCTAGGTAAGGAGATTAAGAGCTGTGTTTGGCCATGAGTCAGAGGTCTTCCAGTAATGTACATATCAGCCGTGGTGTCTTGGCTTCTAGGAAGCAGGATCGAATTCTTTTCTTTGTGTTTGGAAATGTAACTTTATTTTGGTAATAATGGTTTTGAAATTTATTATAAGGAAATTTTATAAACAAGGGATCCCCATACTTTAGTAGTATTTTTTTTTTAAAAAAATTATATGTATATTTTAAATTATCAAACTTTATTTAAACCACACTTTTTCTATGCTAGTAGGTTATTGATAATAAAATTGTAAAAGCACACACGTGGCGTTCCTGAGAGTCAGGGAGTTACAGAAATATTTTAGAGAAAATAAATTATCGGGATTGAGCGGGGTTATGGAATTTGACCATTTTACCCCTAGCTTTTGAAAATACCTAAGTTTGATTTAAAGGGCATTTTAGTCTTTTAAGGGGGGATTAGGTGGCTGATTGTGAGGATGACACCTAGTCATTTTTGGGCAAAAAAGGATTTAATCAAATCCTTTTTCCAATTTAGGAAAGTAAAAAAAGAAAAGAAATTAGAAAAAAATAACAAAGCTTGAAAGAGAAGCTCTTTCTTCTCTCTCTCTCTCTCTTCGAAGGCAGCAAGAGCAAGGTGAAAGGGGCTGTGATTTTTGAGTTTTCAGCAAGGAATTCAAGGGATCTTTGAAGCTAAGGTGAGGTCTAGTTTTATCCCTCTTTCTTTCTTGAATTCATGGATGGTTAATATGAGATTTCTAGGTTTAGTGGTTGTTAGGTTTTGAAATGATTAGGGTTCGAATTTTATAGTTTATTTGAGTTAATTTAAGTTCCTAGCAGCTGATATTGTTGATTTGGTTGAGCTTTGAATTCAAAGCTTTGGGCTTTAATGGCAACTTGAGTGTTGATTGTTTGTTCTGTGAATTACTGGTTAGAAAATGTTGTGTATGCCCTTATTAGGTGCTCTGGAAAGTTTCATGGCAATTGGTGGAAGATTGAGCAACAAATGAGAGGTTTTGGGAAACCTGGTGCAAACCGGCTAGCCGGTTTGCAGTGCCACAAAAACCGGCTAGCCGGTTTTGGCAGGGTTCCCCGAACCTTTTATTTTCTCAAATTTTTCCTTTTCGATGCCTCGGATGGGTGTTTCCCCACTTCCAGAGTTAGATTAACCCATTAAGAGCATAGCAGAACCTAGGGTTTTGGTTTTGGGTTTCCCGGGATTAGGGTTTTAATCATGTAACTTACCCAGTTTCAAAATGTGGTTAGGGCATCCATCTAGCACGAGATTTCCGTTCAGGTCGGCCAGCACACTTGAATTCGGAAAACAGGTAAGAGCTGAATATAATATGTGATGTGATTATCTCAATGTATGTATATGTGTTTGTATATCCATGCTTAAATTATGTTTCGCACTACCAACACTTGTATGAATATGTTACAGAGTGCATTGGTACAATGAGTATTGTTGTTGTGAGTACGATACAGTGATACCAACACGGGCACGGGAAAGTGCTCAGGTGTGTGGTATATCACTCAGTGGTACTCAGAGTATGGAATAAACCCTACCAACACTCGTACAGTGAGGTACGATGTGTATGTGGTATAGTGATTGTACCCTAGTGTTGAACGTACATACTCATCTGTTAAGCTCTGTAAATAGGTGTATGGGCGCCTATTTACAGGTCGAAAATTATATGATATGTTATATGCATTTCTTACTGAGTCTGTCGACTCACAGTTCTGCATTCATGTGTAGGTAAAGGAAAGGCTAAGGCTGAACAGGAGTGAACCTGGGCTCAGATTGTATTGTACATGTCAAGCAGCGCGACCTGGAGTGTTCGGTCTCGGGACATCTGGGAGTTGTATTTTGATAGTCGCTGTGCGACCTGTAAATTTGTTTATTTTGGAACATTAATCTTAAAAAGTTTGAAAACGGGATCCCGACACTTGTAGTGTGCCTTAGCATTAGGGCGTTACGCTCAAGCTTCTGGGGCTCTTCGAGTTGTTGGAGCTTACAATCTTCTTTCGACTTTTGTAGATAAGTTTGAACATGGTGATTGACATTGTTGACCTCGCTTTTAGCCAATGACAACGAGTCTAATTTAATAAGGGATAAGTGATTTGTAGCAATCGATATATAATAAAGCAAAATAAAGACACAGGAATTTTATAGAGGTTCAGCCCCGAGTAGTTCGGTAATAGCCTAATCCTCGTTATTTGTATTGACTTAAGAACAAGGAGAATGGTTCCTTTTCTTATAGATCTTACAACAGTATCTCTGAATATATAATTCTTAGATAATATCTTTAGGGTACAGTCTCAACTAATCTGTTTGCGACCTTTTGCCCAGTGACCATACATCACTATTTATAGGGCTAGTAAGCTTGGAGAGGAAGAGTTTCCCCTCTCGTTACAATGTGTATAAACAGAAAGATCGTGTGATCAATGCTAAGTTCAAAGATCGTGAGATTGATACTGAATACACTGATCGTGAGATTGTGCGTATGCCATATCTGATGGAATTTATTTTACCAGGATCTTAGATCTACTCACAAGTATGTTTATTAACATCCTAAATAAGAACTTTCTAAAACGATGAAATAAACACGTATAAAGTTTAAGAAACCTTACATTGGTTTGCAGCGGAATTAAATGACTCCTTCCGTTCAGATCTCTAACCCTTGTATCCTTTCTGTCGCAGAGTATTATCAAGATCTGAACCTTGATCTCTTTCTCTGAATCCTTCATGCTGAAACTCCATTGCTGATGATCTTTCTTCACGATCTTCCTCACTATGATTGAGGTATTGGTTGTTGTGTGTGGGCACTACTCTAATCACTAAGGTAATTTCGAAATATGAAGGAAGAAGAGAGAGAGAGGGTGGCGGCCAAGGAAGAGAGAGAAGGCTCAGGTTTTTCTGATTCAGAAGTGTAATTTTCCTGAAGCCTTCACTATCTATTTATAGCATTCCACTAGGGTTAGGTTTGAATTATTTGGCATTAAAATAATGAAAATATCAGTTTAAAATGCCTACAAAAGTGGCCGGCCATGGCTTGGTGGATTAGGGCCTTGCTTTTTGCAATTTTGCAATTTTAACACTTTTGTATCTGATTTTCTCAAAAATGCCAATTTTCCAATTCAACCATTTAAATGCCAATTCTAACTATTTAAAATAATTATTAAATAATATTGTCATTTATCATATTTATTAATTGAACCATACAAAGTATCATAATTAACAAATATGTCCCTATTAACTCTTTCTTTACAATTTCGCCCTTACTTAGTGAAAATTTCACAAATAGACATAGTCTAATTTGTGAATTATAATTGATTAATCAAAACCAATTATATGAGTCTTACAAACAATATTATATCAACTAGTGCGGGGACTATGGGTTTATATAACTGAGCTTCCAATAAGTAGATCAAGAATTTAGCACTAAAATTCACTAACTTATTAATTCTTCGTTGAATCCACACATAGAACTTAGAATTGCACTCTCAGTATATAGAATGCTCTATATGTTCCACCATATAGACGCATCATTAGTTATCCATTGTTATAATCCTAATGTGATCAATGATCCTCTATATGAATGATCTACACTGTAAAGGGATTAGATTACCGTAACACCCTACTATGTATTTTATCCTTAAAACACTTGACCCCGTATAAATGATATTTCAGCTTATGTGAAATGAGTACTCCACCATTTATGTTCGTTTGGTCAAGCTCGAAGGAGATCATCCTTTGCTTACTATTTGCCAGATAGAAGCTATAGATTCCATGTTTATGCTAGCGCTCCCACTCAATTGCACTACCGTGTTCCCAAAATGTACGTATCACCCTGACCTAAAAGTAGGCTTAACTAACAAATCAAAGAACACGAATAGCCTTTCAAGATTGAGCCTAATCATAACAGGATTAAGAACATTTGATCTAGGATCAACTTGGTGATATTGACTTGAATATATTTTACGGTAAGTTTAATTAAATCTAAGTCAAAGTTCAATATCGGTCCCTTCCGATGCATACTCCATGCATCCAACCTGAGCTTTACTTTAACCAATGTTCTGGAAAGAACATAGCATTTCTCCAAATGCAAGTAAACTCTTGTTGTAGATTATCATATGAGTAAAACCATGTGTCTGATAAATCTAGGAAACTTTATTCACATAGTCATGTTTACTTTCCAATGTGATGACAACACAATAAACATGATCAAGTATGTGAAAAGGGTTTAAGATGAATTTATAAATCAAATAGACAAGCAATTGATAAAGTGAACCAAAACATACACAAATGAATGAAAAATACTTCTGTTACTTTATTGATGTTGAATAAAATAGATTACATTGAAATGGAGTTTTATTTAGGGCATAAAACCTAACAAACTCCCACTTGCACTAATATAAAACTAATTAGTACATATCAATTAATCCTAAATTCTGACGGTGCTTTTCAAAGGCTGTCACGGCCAGGACTTTCGTAAATGGATCAGCTAGGTTGTCCTCTGTGTGAACTTTTTCAACTAGTACATCCCCTCTTGCCACGTATTCTCTGATAATGTGATACTTCCTTTCAATGTGTTTGCTTCTCTTGTGGCTTCGAGGTTCTTTACTGTTTGCTATTGCTCCATTGTTATCACAAAGTAAGACCAGAGGTTTTTCCATTCCAAGAACAACACCTATGCTGGTGAAGAACTTTCTTAGCCATACAAGTTCTTTAGCAGCTTCGGCTGCAGCTATGTATTCAGCTTCCATAGTTGAGTCCGATATCGCGGTTTGTTTAGCACTTCTCCAAACCACTGCTCCACCCCCAAGAGTAAACACCATCCCAGATGTAGATTTCCTGTCTTCAAGACTTCCCTGGAAATCTGAATCAGTGTAGCCTATGGGATTTAAAGCACCACCCTTGTAGACTAACACAAGATTCCTTGTACTCTTCAAGTATTTCAGAATATACTTAACTGCATTCCAATGTTCATGTCCTGGATTAGACTGATACCTGCTCACGATTCCAACAGCATAACAGATGTCAGGTCTACTGCATAACATTGCATACATTAGACTTCCAACTGCAGAGGCATAGGGAATTTTTGCCATGTCCTCTATCTCTTGAGGATCAGTCGGAGACTATTCCTTAGATAGACGGATACCATATCTAGAAGGCATGTTTGCCCCATTTGTGTTGTTCATGGAGAATCTCCCTAAGACTTTGTCTATGTAGGTTGTTTGAGATAGAGCAAGAGATCTGTTCTTCCGGTTTCTGATAATCTGAATACCAAGAACATAGGCTGCTTCACCCAAATCTTTCATATCGAATTGAGTGTTGAGCCATTCCTTGATGTGAGTCATTTTCTTGACATTGTTTCCAATAATCAAAATGTCATCAACATAAAGGACCAGGAATACTACTATTTGGTCTTCCTTGAGTTGGTAAACACAAGGTTCATCTTCATTCTGAAGAAAGCCGTAGGTCTTGATGATTTCATCAAACCTTTTGTTCCATGAGCGAGAAGCTTGCTTAAGTCCATAGATAGACCTATTTAATTTGCAAACTTTCTTTTCCTGCCCAGGAAGAACATAACCTTCTGGTTGCTCCTTATAGATGGTTTCTTCAAGTACCTCATTAAGGAAGGCGGTCTTGACATCAAGTTGCCAGATTTCATAATCGAAAGCAGTGGCTATGGAGAGAAGAATTCAGATGGATTTGAGCATGGCAACAGGACTAAAAGTTTCCTCATAATCCACGCCTTCTCTTTGGGTATAACCCTTGGCTACAAGTCTAGCTTTGAAAGTTTCGACTTCGCCTCCAGCTCCTCTTTTCTTCTTGTAAACCCACTTGCATCCTATCGGATGATAGTCGTCAGGTGCGTCTACATATTCCCAGACTTTGTTCTTTTTCATGGAATCCATTTCTGAATCCATGCCGACTAACCATCGTTTCCGTTGCGGACTAGCCATTGCCTATTTATAGGTTAATGGATCGTCATCAATACCGTCACCTACGACCATATTGATTTCACCATCCAAGCCATAACGAGCAGGTTTTGTTGAAACCCTCCCACTACGACGAGGTGCGGTGATCTTCTGAACAGAAACTTTAGTACTAGATTTCTCAGTTTGTTCAACTGAGGGAGCAGGATTGTCTTTTTCACGAGTGGAAGAGGACAGAACATTGGAAGGACTTATATCTGATAGCAATTCCTCTAGAACAACTTTACTTTTCGGTTTGTAGTCTTTAATATAGTTCTCTTCAAGGAAAGTAGCATTTGTAGAAACAAACACTTTGTTATCCTTGTGACTATAAAACAGTCCACCCCTAGTCTCTTTAGAATTTCCGACAAACATGCATACTTCGGTGCGTGATTAAAGTTTGCCTTCTTTCTTTCTTAAGACATGAGCAGGGCACCCCCAAATTTTGTAATGGCGTAAACTAGGTGTTCGACCATTCCAAAGTTCGACGGGTGTCTTAGGGACTGCTTTAGATGGAACAACATTTAAAATGTCATTTGCCATCTCTATAGCATATCCCCAGAAGGACGTAGACAGAGTTGAATAACTCAGCATAGACCTAACCATTTCCAAAAGAGTTTGATTTCTTCTTTCTACAACTCCATTTTGTTGTGGAGTTCTTGGGGCAGTGTATTGGGATTCAATTCCAAGTTCAATTAAATGATCTTTGAACTGCATATCCATATATTCTCCACCCCTATCAGTTCGCAAGATCTTTAATGATTTACCTAATTGGTTTTGGGCCAAAGCATGAAACTCCTGAAACTTTACAAACGTTTCAGATTTCGTTTGCATTAGGTAAAGAAAACTATATCTAGAGAAATCGTCAATGAAAGTGACAAAATACTCATAACCACCTCGGGCTTTGACATTCAAAGGTCCGCAGACATCGGAATGCACTAACCCTAGAGGGATTTTGGCACGCTCTCCCTTTGCAGAGAAAGAACGTTTAGTAATTTTTCCTTCTAGGCAGATCTCGCATACTAGCAGTTAACCTAAGACGACATTTTTCAATGGACCGTGTTTGGTGAGCCTATTGAGTCTATCAAAGCCTATATGACCTAAACGTAAATGCCATAGATATGTTTGATCATCATTATCAATCTCTTTTCTTTTGAGGTTTCTAGGTCTAGCAACACTGAAAAGTTCAATATTTAGTGAGATTTGAGTACTCGGTCTTAAACCATAAAGCCCTTGTTCCATTATAGCAACACATATTTGAAATCCATTACGAGAAATTATACAATTTGTACTCGAAAAATTCAATATATAAGATTGTGTTTGCAAACATGAGCCACTAATCAAGTTTCTACTAAAGTTTGGAATAAATAAAACATTCTCTAAAATTAAAAATCTTTGTTGAAACTTGATGCGGGCTTTTCCTCTAGCTTTGACCGACACTAATTCGCCATTGCCAACTTTAAGCTTTAACTCTCCTGGAAGCAGATTTTCCCAAGTTTCAAGCAACTGCAGTGAAGAACATACATGGTTAGTAGACCCAGAATCAACAATCCAGATGGATTTGTCGTTCTCTAAAACACATGATTCAAAGACAAAAGCATTACCTTCGTTTGAATTGTTTAGAAGCCTGGGACATCGTTCTTCATGATGTCCCTTTTCATTACAATTCGAACATAGAAGATCATGTCTGATAATTGTACTTAAAGAAGCAGCTTTGCTAGATCCTTCATATCTAGTCCTTTTCCTTCGATTATGGAGTGCAAACCCAGGGGGACCCATTGCAATCAAATTCCGTTCATGGGCTCGTAATTCTGCTTTGAGCTTGTCCATGTCGGAGGAGTTAGAATTGTGGATCATGTAAGAGATAACAAATTCATTATACTCCGGAGGAAGACTATTAAGGATGAGTTGGACCCATTGTTCTCTTGATAAATCAATTCCTAGTAGATTTTCCTTTTGGAACTTCAGATTCATCATCAACAGGTGCGAGTTAATGCAACTACCAGGATGCATTTTCACACTATAGAGTTCTTTCGCTAAGATAGTAACTAGGAGAGGATCGGGGTGAGGGTTATTCATAATGACACTACAACACATCAATAAAACAGAAGTAAGGTTTTGGCTCATAAATTCATACACAGTTCAGAAAATAACAAGTAATGACATATGTTATAGACATACTAAATCTAACATAGTTTATTTTCCAAGGTATTTCAACAAACTGATACAGTGTCCCGTTTAGGCGAGAGTCCAAGCATCATCCATTGAATAGAGTTTTCAGCTCATCTAAAATGATAACCATTCTAGCAACCTTTTATTCGATCAAGATTGGAATTCAGCGTTGTCCCGTTTAGGCGAGAGTCAAGGCAATTCTATCTTATGAGCTTCCACCATTGTTTAATAATTTGCATGTCAAGTATGGTCGCCACCATTAGGGTGATCCATACCATACAAAACACTTACAAACTACTTATCATGCGAGGTTAAACGGTGCGGAATTACTAATGAACGTTCCTCTATTAGGGAGGATTACTCACTAAAACAAACGCGGTGTAAAACCCACAATGGAGATCGAATGTCTCTTGATTAAAAGCTCATTATTTAAAAAAAAATATTATATGTATTTTGTATAATCATTTTAATTCGATATTAAAATAATGAAAAATTACAAACTAAAGTTGGTTTAAATAAAAAATCAACTTTAATTAATTTTCAATTATTATTTAAATTTGAAAAATAAATTCAAATAAATACCGAACAAGTTCCATAATATAATAATAAAAAATTACAAATCAAAGTTGGTTTAAATAAAAAATCAACTTTAAATAATTTTCAATTATTAATTAAATTCGAAAAATAAATTCGAATAATAAATCGAACAAATTTGAAAATATCTTGTTTAAGTTGTTTTAGAAGAGTCTAAATAATCAACTTAAATATCTTTCAAATCAGATTTAATTAAATTAAAATTAAGTTGTAACCACTTAATTTGAAGATATTCCATTTTAAGTTAATATTCGAAAAGATATTAACCTAAAAAATATCTAAAATATTCCATTTTAAGTTAATATTCGAAAAGATATTAACTTAAAAAATATCTAAAGAATCTTAATAACCAATGCCTAAAATTCCTCAACTTAATTTTGAAATTTTAAATCCAAAAGATATTCTGATTTAAGTTGATTAGTTGTAGATAACTAAATATCAACTTAAATAGGAATATTTAATGAAAAATTTAAATTAAGCTTCAGAAAGAATCTAGATGGTTATAATTCTATATTTAATTAAATACAAGAAAATACATATAGTTTAGCTTAGAAATAAATTTCTTTAAACTATGGTTTTCTTAAATTAATTTCAAAATAAATGAAACTAATTATGTTGCTAATCAATTTTATTAGGTGAAACTAGTGTAATTAACCTAGTACAGTCATTCAAATCAGGCAAATGGGCCTTCACAATTGGGGTGATTCATGTGAGGGGGTGCTGGGTTCAGTATGTCGTACCCACTTTTATGGCTCCCAACTCTCACACAAGGCCCAAAAGAGAGGAATTTAACCTTAAAATGAACAACTGTTATTAATTGAATAGGCCCAAAAACTAAATGGGCCTAAATAAAATCTATCAAGAACTATGATAATTTATTTAGCAACAACAACCTATATGCATCTATAATGAAATTAAACACAAAGGCTCACACAGGCACACTTTGGATGGGTCCTATCATGTTGCTAGGTGATACACAGATGAAAGAAGATTGTAAATATACCTGTTACAAATTATTATCTTGACCAAGGGAGCCATCAGATCATTAGATCTGGCAAAAAGTAACCATGGCTATTTGCAATCAAGTAATAATAGGTTTTGAAAACTTACACACAAGCTAAGACACATACTCCTGCAACAAGGTTAGCTGGATATTTGGATGTAGGATTTATTTAATGTTAAATTAAATAATTAATTTCGAAATAATTAATTAAAAAAAAATTCGAAAATTTAAAAAAAAATTTGAAATAAAAATTTCGAAATTAAATTAAAATTTAAATTTAAAATTAAACCTACAATTTTGAAAAATTAGGTTTCAACCAACCTAAATATCATTTCAAAATTTGCTAACTACTTTTAAAATTTAAATGTTATTTTATAAATAAAAATTAAATAAAAAATTAAAAAAGATAAATGAATATCTTTTTCAGATTTTAAATGTAATTTAAATAAATAAAATAACAAAATTTAAAAGTTAGCAAAATATCTTACATCTTTTTAAAATTACATGATTATAGTTATCTTATTTTAAATTTTAATAAGGTCAAATTATTTAAAAAAAAAAAATTAATTTAAAATATTTAAAATCTGACCTTAAATTTAAAAATATGATAAGATATAATCAAATTTAAAAAATAAGAAAGATTATTAAGCAAAAAAGATAGATACTAATTATTTTCAAATTCAAATTTCATTAATATCTTGAATTAAATTTAAAAAATATTAAATTAATTCATAATGATAATTAGAATTGAATTAGGAATAGTAATAGTATAAATACAGAACTACACAAAAAATCGGAAGTTAATTCCACGAAAAAGCATGAAAAAATGAAGAAAAATGAAAAATTTGCGAGCTGTACATGATGGGGAGCATGGCCGAGAGAGCTCGGCGCAGGAGGCTGCCAGAAGCCTCTCCGCGCGCGGAGCCTAGTGATTCAGACAGAAATGCTGTCTGCGCGCGTGCTGTCTGAGGCACAAGCCTCATGCGCGCGCGTGTCCCTGTTGCTCAACCCCGATATTTTTCGAAACTTCAAAAAATCATAACTAATTCAAATTAAATTGAAATTGAGTTCTGTAAAAATGTAACTTGCTTAATTTTTTCCATACTATCCAATAAAAATAATTCTAGAAACAGAGATTCAATTATTTTTTTACAAAATTTACAAACACCAGTCAATCATCAAATAACACTCAATACAACATGATACCATCCAAAAACAAACAAACAATCGTTTTAAAGTCCAAATTTCTTGCAAGTAAATCAATTACCATGGCTCTGAGGCCAGTCGATGGAATTTATTTTACAAGGATCTTAGATCCACTCACAAGTATGTTTATTAACATCCTAAATAAGAACTTTCTAAAACGATGAAATGAACACGTATAAAGTTTAAGAAACCTTACATTGGGTGCAGCGGAACTAAATGACTCCTTCCGTTCAGATCTCTAACCCTTGTATCCTTTCTGTCGCAGAGTATTATCAAGATCTGAACCTGGATCTCTTTCTCTGAATCCTTGATGCTGAAACTCCTTTCCTGATGATCTTTCTTCACAATCTTCCTCACTATGATTGAGGTATTGCTTGCTGTGTGTGGGTACTACTCTAATCACTAAGGTAATTTTGAAATATGAAGGAAGAAGAGAGAGAGAGGGTGGCGGCCAAGGAAGAGAGAGAAGGCTCAGGTTTTTCTGATTTAGAAGTGTAATTTTCCTGAAGCCTTTACTATCTATTTATAGCATTCCACTAGGGCTAGGTTTGAATTATTTGGAATTAAAATAATGAAAATATCAGTTTAAAATGTCTACAAAAGTGGCCAGCCATGGCTTGGTGGATTTGGGCCTTGCTTTTTGCAATTTTGCAATTTTAACACTTTTGTATCTGATTTTCTCAAAAATGCCAATTTTCCAATCCAACCATTTAAATGCCAATTCTAACTATTTAATAACTATAAATAATTATTAAATAATATTGTCATTTATCATATTTATTAATTGAACCATACAAAGTATCATAATTAACAAATATGTCCCTATTAACTCTTTCTTTACAATTTCGCCCTTACTTAGTGAAAATTTCACAAATAGACATAGTCTAATTTGTGAATTATAATTGATTAATCAAAACCAATTACATGAGTCTTACAAACAATATTATCTCAACTAGTGCGGGGACCATGGATCTATATAACCGAGCCTCCAATAAGTAGATCAAGAATTTAGCACTAAAATTCACTAACTTATTAATTCTTCGTTGAATCCACACATAGAACTTAGAATTGCACTCTCAGTATATAGAATGCTCTATATGTTCCACCATATAGACGCATCATTAGTTATCTATTGTTATAATCCTAATGTGATCAATGATCCTCTATATGAATGATCTACACTGTAAAGGGATTAGATTACTGTAACACCCTACTATGTATTTTATCCTTAAAACACTTGACCCCGTATAAATGATATTTCAGCTTATGTGAAATGAGTACTCCACCATTTATGTTCGTTTGGTCAAGCTCGAAGGAGATCATCCTTTGCTTACTATTTGCCTGATAGAAGCTATAGATTCCATGTTTATGCTAGCGCTCCCACTCAATTGCACTACCGTGTTCCCAAAATGTACGTATCACCCTGACCTAAAAGTAGGCTTAACTAACAAATCAAAGAACACGAATAGCCTTTCAAGATTGAGCCTAATCATAATAGGATTAAGAACATTTGATCTAGGATCAACTTGGCGATATTGACTTGAATAGATTTTACGGTAAGTTTAATTAAATCTAAGTCAAAGTTCAATATTGGTCCCTTCCGATGCATACTCCATGCATCTAACCTAAGCTTTACTTTAACCAATTTTCTGGAAAGAACATAGCATTTCTCCAAATGCAAGTAAACTCTTGTTGTAGATTATCATATCAGTAAAACCCTGTGTCTGATAAATCTAGGAAACTTTATTCACATAGTCATGTTTACTTTCCAATGTGATGACAGCACAATAAACATGATCAAGTATGTGAAAAGGGTTTAAAATTAATTTATAAATCAAATAGACAAGCAATTGATAAAGTGAACCAAAACATACACAAATGAATGAAAAATACTTTTGTTACTTTTTTGATGTTGAATAAAATAGATTACATTGAAATGGAGTTTTATTTAGGGCATAAAACCTAACAATATCCCTGTAGTCTGATCCCCAAGTTATAGGGATTTTGTTGATGACTCATGATGCGAAAGCTAAATTCGCTAAGTGTTGATTGCTCTGCGCGGATTGCCGAAAGCTTTGCTCTGGGCATGCCAGCGAGACATCCTGCTCGAACTATGCTTTCGGAGCAGATGCCCCAAGCGGATTCCACGTGTCACCATTTATGCGATGCCATGCCATAGTGCAAAAATTGGGATAACATTTGCCCCCCAAGTGTGTACGGGACTTCCAAAGTTGCGTGTGGACTTCATCCGAGCTGCTTCTGCCTTCAGATGGGGACACGTGTCAAGCGCGACCGTCAGAGACTCGATGTGAGGCTGACTGGGTGTCCCTTTAGTTTTCGGCTAATAAATGCTCTGACAATTAATATTTCAATCTTCAATTTTCTCTTTCCACGGCTGACGGCTGCACTTGGTTATTTTTATTTCCCATATTCGCTTTTAAGGAGGGAAACTGAGGCGTCTAAGGTTCCTTTGAGATGATTACCTCTTTCCGTGACTTGCCTATAAATATCAACTAGCATTGGCACATAAACTCATTTTTACCACCCTTATTTGCTAAGTAAGTTCAGAGCGAAAAGAGAGGTTCTTGGCTTCGAAGTTGCTGAAGTGCCTTCATCAAAGTTGCTTGTTGGATTGACGTTGCTCGAACCCAAATATCTGACTCTTGAGTAAGTTTTCAATTCCCTTTAAGCTTATTTTTGCATGTTTATATTTCGAATACACCTTCGACTTTGTTGTAAAAAATATCCAGGAAACCCTAGGTTCAGAAACTTCTGTGATTCTTCTTTGTCATGGCTTCATGCGATTTTACAGCCCATAATGCTTGTTTTTTGAACTGCGTAATGTCTGTCTTTCATCTTGCTTATTCTAAGCTTCATAAAATTTTTTGCCCTAACTTGAGAAGATTTTAAACTTCTTGAGTTTTGACTTCTCTTTGAACATTCTTGTTGTTGAATCTGTTGAGTACTCTTGGTCGACATATTTGCTTGTTTATCGTTCGATATTCTGACCAAACACTAATATTGTGTGTTGTCTTTTGTAGATGAACTCAGGTGAGTTTTGGGAGAACAGACATCGGATCGGCCAGGACCTGCTTCAACATTTGCACGAGGATCATCCTCGTCTTTGTTCTAGCCCTCCTTCCTCTAGTGAAGGACATTCTCCAAACCTTATACCCAGCCATAGAATGATGGCTCGTACAAAGAAAACAACGCGTCTGGCTTACACAAATGATCCTCAAGTGGCTCGACACGCCACTTTGCCCAGCGCCGAACAAGATCTAGTCGTCCAGATGGAGTGGGATCATGAAGGGGACGCTGAGGTCCAGCAGATTGAGGAGCAGGACGATGTATGTCCTTGCAGTTCCTTCGAGGCGAAGGAAGAGGCAGAGGTTAAACCCCCGAACTACGGCGAGTACAACGAGGCTGGGGAGCCAGTCGATGCTGACGGAGACATCCTAGTTGAGGGCATGGACTACGTCAGGGAGGAACTTGCCGCTGCGGTTCCTCATAGAAGGCAAGGTGCCTTGGGCACCAGGTGCATAAGCCCTCTGTCCAGGGTTACTAAGGCGCGTGTTCGGACTCTCGACCAGGGCGAATACCTGGGCGAACTGGATTGCTACATTCCCGCCCACAACAATCGTGCCACAAACCCTGAAAAGGTAATGTGTGCCTAGTCGGGTGCCCATGGCCATTAAATATTTGTCTGCCCTCTTCGCCCTGTATGCTTCGAAGGAGTGGGGTACGCCTTCTCCTCACGAAGTTTCCTGGTTCTTTGATCTGAAATCCACCCCAAGCAAGGTAGGTCGGGGTACTTCTATTTGTCTCAACCAGGCTTCAAGTGGTTGACGGGCATGGACGACTCGCCCATCAACAAGAATGGGGGTTTTGCTGATGAGTACTTCATGGTGGATAGCACGGGCATCACTCGCACTCGGTTCCAGCAGATTATGACTTATCACCGCCCTCCCCTCACTCTTGCTCTTAGGGATGAAGCTCAAAAACTTGCCCGACTGCCGGGGGAAGACCGTAATATTATCCAGTTGACCTCCGAGGATAACTTTGTGAGGTATGGGCTCTATTCCAAGGACTTTATTCCTAAGTCCGCGACCGGGAAGAAGAGGAAATCAAGTGCTGGCCGGACCGAACGAGCTCATCTGGAGAATGAGCTGATTCAACTGAAGCGTGAAGCTAAGTTGAAGGGAGGTGCAAGGGCCAAGCATTATGCTCAGGAGCCCTTGAATCTTAAAGATGAAGCTGAGGAAGAGCAGGTGACTCCGCTTAAGAGGAAGAAGAAACTCCCGACCCCGCCCAGGCCTGTTGAACATGTCATTCGCATAAGGTAGCCCATTTCACCTGTTCGGCCATCCCCTCCCGTCTTCAGAAAAGGAAAAGCTGCTATGTCTGAAATAGGAGCGATGTCAGGTGATGATGGACTTCTGAGTCTTGTTTGGGCAGTCACTTTGCATACTACTTTGTCTTGTCTTTGAGCTTCTTGACTATTATGCCTTATGTTTCTGATGCATGTTTGTTTTAACCATATTGTTTTTGGTTCTGTACAGACATGTCTCGGCAGATGCTTGATGCTTTGAAGAAGAGAATGGGCGGAAGCTCTAGTGCCTCGCCTCTGGCCAAGAAGTCTAAGGGCGGTGAGGGGTCCTCTTCAAACGAAAAGAGGCCTGCTGGTGAGGTCATCGATCTTTCTGAGGAGCTAACTGCTGCAAAGGGTGGGTCTGGGCTGGTCAGAGGTGAAGCTGAACAGGTGCGGGCACCTACTCCGCCTTTGCCGGTGCTTCCAGAGGCCAAGAAGGGCAAAGAGATGCTTGCCCACTACATGAACCGGCTGGTTCCTGAGGTTAGTGACCAACTGGCTGGTGCTGATAATGATTCTTCTTTAGAGCTACTGGTGGGCGAAGTCTTCAAGGAGTTCATTGGGGTAAGTCTTTCTGAACACTTCCCTTTAATCTTCTGTACTTAGCTCAAATACTAAAGTTTTTTCTTTGTGCAGGCCGGTCTGAAGTTGGCCTACACTTACTCCCGAGCTAAGTCTGCCGCTTCCAGGAGCACGACTGTGTCCAACACCATGAGGGCGGAGGTGGACTTGGCCAGGAAGGATGCTGACGACGCTAGGATGGAACTTGGAGCTATTAGGATGGAGTTGGGCGAAGCCAACAAGAAGTTGTTTACCGCCCAGAAGAAGATAACTGAGCTGACTAATGATCTCGAGGTTTCTGATCGTCTTGAGGAGACCATCGAGACCTTATTTGCTGAAGTGAATAGTCTTCAGGATGAGAGGACTTCTCTTCGAGCAGTTCTTCATCGGGTTGAGGAGGAGAAGAAGACTAAGGAGAAGGAGCTTTCGGTCGAGGTGGCGAGGTTGAAATAGAAGGTTAATGTGTTAGGTTTTATGCCCTAAATAAAACTCCATTTCAATGTAATCTATTTTATTCAACATCAATAAAGAAACAGAAGTATTTTTCATTCATTTGTGTATGTTTTGGCTCACTTTATCAATTGCTTGTCTAATTGATTTATAAATTCATCTTAAACCCTTTTCACATACTTGATCATGTTTATTGTGCTGTCATCACATTGGAAAGTAAACATGACTATGTGAATAAAGTTTCCTAGATTTATCAGACACAGGGTTTTACTGATATGATAATCTACAACAAGAGTTTACTTGTATTTGGAGAAATACTATGTTCTTTCCAGAACATTGGTTAAAGTAAAGCTCAGGTTGGATGCATGGAGTATGCATCGGAAGGGACCGATATTGAACTTTGACTTAGATTTAATTAAACTTACCGTAAAATCTATTCAAGTCAATATCGCCAAGTTCATCCTAGATCAAATGATCTTAATCCTGTTATGATTAGGCTCAATCTTGAAAGGCTATTCGTGTTCCTTTGAATTGTTAGTTAAGCCTACTTTTAGGTCAGGGTGATACATACTTTTTGGGAACACGGTAGTGCAATTGAGTGGGAGCGCTAGCATAAACATGGAATCTATAGCTTCTATCTGGCAAATAGTAAGCAAAGGATGATTTCCTTCGAGCTTGACCAAACGAAAATAAATGGTGGAGATCTCATTTCACATAAGCTGAAATATCGTTTATACGGGGTCAAGTGTTTTAAGGATAAAATACATAGTAGGGTGTTACGGTAATTTAATCCCTTTACTGTGTAGATCATTCATATAGAGGATCATTGATCACATTAGGATTATAACAATGGATAACTAATGATGTGTCTATATGGTGGAACATATAGAGCATTCTATATACTGAGAGTGCAATTCTAAGTTCTATGCGTTGATTCAACGAAGAATTAATAAGTTAGTGAATTTTAGTGCTAAATTCTTGATCTACTTATTGGAAGCTCAGTTATATAGACCCATGGTCCCCCCACTAGTTGAGATAATATTGCTTGTAAGACTCATGTAATTTGTTTTGATTAATCAATTATAATTCACGAATTAGACTATGTCTATTTGTGAAATTTTCACTAAGTAAGGGCGAAATTGTAAAGAAAGAGTTAATAGGGGCATATTTGTTAATTATGATACTTTGTATGGTTCAATTAATAAATATGATAAATGACAATATTATTTAATAATTATTTATAGTTATTAAATAGTTAGAATTGGCATTTAAATGATTGAATTAAGAAATTGGCATTTTTAAGAAAATCAGATACAAAAGGTGTTAAAATTGCAAAATTGCAAAAATCAAGGCCCAGTCCACCTTGCCAGGGCCGGCCACCTATTTGATCTTTTTTTAATTGATTTTTTCATTATTTTCATGCCATATAATTCAAATCTAACCCTAGTGGAATGCTATAAATAGATAGTGAAGGCTTCAGGAAAATTACACTTTCTGAATCAGAAAAACCTGAGCCTTCACTCTCTTCTCTAGCCGCCACTCTCTCTCTCTATTCTTCCTTCATATTTCGAACCTCTCTTAGTGATTAGAGTAGTGCCCACACACATCAAGCAATACCTCAATCATAGTGAGGAAGATCGTGAAGAAAGATCATCAGCAAAGGAGATACAGCATCAAGGATTCAGAGAAGAAGATCCAGGTTCAGATCTTGATAATACTCTGCTACAGAAAGGAATCAAGGGTTAGAGATCTGAACGGAAGGAGTCATTATATTCCGCTGCACCCAATGTAAGGTTTCTTAAACTTTATATGTGTTTAATTTATCGTTTTAGAAAGTTCATATTTAGGATGTTATTAAACATACTTGTGAGTAGATCTAAGATCTTGGTAAAATAATATCCAACAACTGGTATCAGAGCCAGGTTATTGATTTACTTACATGAAATTTGGACTTTAAAACGATTGTTTGTATGTTCTTTGGATGGTATAATGTTGTATTGAGTGTTATTTGATGAATGATTGATGTTTGTGAAATTTTCGTGAAAAATAATTGTGATTTCGTTTCTGGAATTACTTTTATTGGATAGTATGGAAAAAATTAAGCAAGTTAGCCTTTTACAGAACTCAATTTGGATTTTATTTGAATTAGTTATGATTTTTTGAAGATTTGACAAAATCGGGGTTGTGCTGATATTTTCCTGCGATCGCAGAACTGTCCGTACAGTTTCGAATTTTTTCTTTTTTCTTCAATTTTTCATACTTTTTCATGGAATTAACTTCCAATTTTTTGTATGGTTTTGTATATATACTATTACTATTCCTAATTCAATTCTAATTATCATTTTGAATTAATTTAATTTTTTTTTAAAATTAATTCAAGATATTAGTGTAATTTGAATTTGAATAGAATTAGTATTTATCTTTTTGCTTAAAAATCTATCTTATTTTTAAATTTGATTATATTTTTTTTTTTCAAATTTAAGGTGAGATTTTATAAGATATTTATAATATCTTTTAAGATATTTTTAAAATATCTTATTTTTTTAAGATATTTTAAAATATCTTATCTTTTAAGATATTTAAAAATATCTTATCTTTTAAGATTTTTTAATTATATCTTATCTTTTAAGATTTTTTTTTAAATCTTTTTAGATATTTTGACCTTATTTAAATTTAAAATAAGATATTTATAATCATGTAATTTTAAATAGATATAAGATAAAAGTAGGTTTAATTTTAATTTTTTATTATTTTCAAAATTTAATTTTAATTTCCGAAATTAATTTTTTTTAAATTATTTTTCGAATATTAAATATTTTTTTTAATTTAATTATTTATTTATTCGAAATTATTTATTTAAAATTAAATAAATCCTACTTCCAACTATCCAGCTAACCCTGTTGCAGGAATATGTGTTTTAACTTATATGTAAGTTTTCAAAACCTATTATTACTTGATTGCAAATAGCCATGGTTACCTTTTGCCAGATCTAATGATCTGATGGCTCCCTTGGTCAAGATAATAATTTGTAACAGGTATAATTTACAATCTTCTTTCATCTGTGTATGACCTAGCAACATGATAGGACCCATCCAAAGTGTGCCTGTGTGAGCCTATGTGTTTAATTTTATTATAGATGCATATAGGTTGTTGTTGCTAAAATAAATTATCATAGTTCTTGATAGAATTTATTTAGGCCCATTTAGTTTTTGGGCCTATTCAATTAATAACAGTTGTTCCTATTAAGGTTAAATTCCTCTCTTTTGGGCCTTGTGTGAGAGTTGGGAGCCATAGAAGTGGGTACGACATACTGAACCCAGCACCCCCTCACATGAACCACCCCAATTGTGAAGGCCCATTTGCCTGATTTGAATGACTATACTAGGTTAATTACACTAGTTTAACCTAATTAAAATTGAAATTAGCAACATAATTAATTTTATTTATTTTGAAATTAATTTAGAAAATCATAGTTTAAAGAATTTTATATTCTAAGCTAAACTATATGTATTTTCTTGTATTTAATTAAATATAGAATTATAACCATCTAGATTCTTTCTGGAACTTAATGTAAATTTTTCATTAAATATTCCTATTTAAGTTGATATTTAGTTATCTATAACTAACCAACTTAAATCTGAATATCTTTTGAATTCAAAATTTTAAAATTAAGTTGAGGAATTTTAGGCATTGGTTATTAAGATTCTTTAGATATTTTTTAAGTTGATATTTTTTCAAATATTAACTTAAAATGGAATATTTTAGATATTTTTAGGTTAATATCTTTTTGAATATTAACTTAAAATATCTACAAAATTAAGTGGTTACAACTTAATTTTGAATTTAATTAAATCTGATTTGAAAGATATTTAAGTTGATTTTTTAGATTCTTTCTAAAACAACTTAAACAAGATATTTTCAAATTTGTTCCATTTAAAATTCAATTTTTTTTTTTGAATTTAATTAATATATGAAAATTAATTAAAGTTGATTTTTTTTTATTATATTATGGAACTTATTCGATATTTATTTGAATTTATTTTTCAAATTTAAATAATAATTGAAAATTAATTAAAGTTGATTTTATTTAAACCAACTTTAATTTGTAATTTTTTATTATTATAATATCGAATTTAAATGATTATACAAAATACATATATATATATTTTTTTTTAAATAATGAGCTTTTAATCAAGAGACATTCGATCTCCATTGTGGGTTTTACACCGCGTTTGTTTTAGTGAGTAATCCTCCCTAATGGAGGAACGTTCATTAGCAATTTCGCACCGTTTAACCTCGCATGATAAGTAGTTTGTAAGTGTTTTGTATGGTATAGATCACCCTAATGGTGGCGACCATACTTGACTTGCAAGTTATGAAACAATGGTGGAAGCTCATAAGATAGAATTGCCTTGACTCTCGCCTAAACAGGACAACGCTGAATTCCAATCTTGATCGAATAAAAGGTTGCTAGAATGGTTATCATTTTAGATGAGCTGACAACTCTATTCAATGAATGATGCTTTGAGTCTCGCCTAAACGGGACACTGTATCAGTTTGTTGAAATACCTTGGAAAATAAACTATGTTAGATTTAGTATTTCTATAACATATGTCATTACTTGTTATTTTCTGAATTGGGTATGAATTTATGAGCCAAAACCTTACTTCTGTTTTATTGATGTGTTGTAGTGTCATTATGAATAACCCACCCCCCGATCCTCTCTTAGTTACTATCTTAGCAAAAGAACTCTATAGTGTGAAAATGCATCCTGGTAGTTGCATTAACTCGCACCTGTTGATGATGAATCTGAAGTTCCAAAAGGCAAATCTACTAGGAATTGATTTATCAAGAGAACAATGGGTCCAACTTATCCTTTATAGTCTTCCTCCGGAGTATAATGAATTTGTTATCTCTTACATGATCAACAATTCTAACTCCTCCGACATGGACAAGCTCGAAGCAGAAGTACGAGCCCATGAACGGAACTTTATTGCAATGGGTCCCCCTGGGTTTGCAATCAATAATCGAAGGAAAAGGACTAGGTATGAAGGATCTAGCAAAACTGCTTCTTCAAGTACAATTATCAGACATAATCTTCTATGTTCGAATTGTAATGGAAAGGGTCATCATGAAGAACGATGTCCCAGGCTTCTAAACAATTCAAACGAAGGTAATGCTTTTGTCTTTGAATCATGTGTTTTAGAGAACGACAAATCCATCTGGATTGTTGATTCTGGGTCTACTAACCATGTATGTTCTTCACTGCAGTTGCTTGAAACTTGGGAAAATCTGCTTCCAGGAGAGTTACAGCTTAAAGTTGGCAATGGCAAATTAGTATCGGTCAAAGCTAGAGGAAAAGCCCGCATCAAGTTTCAACAAAGATTTTTAATTTTAAAAAATGTTTTATTTATTCCAAACTTTAGTAGAAGCTTGATTAGTGTCTCATATTTGCAAACACAATCTTATATATTGAATTTTTCTAGTACAAATTGTTCAATTTCTCGTAATGGATTTCAAATATGTGTTGCTATTATGGAACAAGGGCTTTATGTTTTAAGACCGAGTACTCAAATCTCACTAAATAGTGAATTTTTCAGTGTAGCTAGACCTAGAAACCTAAAAAGAAAAGAGATTGATAATGATGATCAAACTTATCTATGGCATTTACGTTTAGGTCATATAGGCTTTGATAGACTCAATAGGCTCACCAAAGACGGTCCATTGAAAAATATCGTCTTAGGTGAACTGCCAGTATGCGAGTCCTGCCTAGAAGGAAAAATGACTAAACGTTCTTTCTCTGCAAAGGGAAAGCGTGCCAAAATCCCTCTAGGGTTAGTACATTCCGATGTCTGCGGACCTTTGAATCTCAAAGCCCGAGGTGGTTATGAGTATTTTGTCACTTTCATTGACGATTTCTCTAGATATAGTTTTCTTTACCTAATGCAAAAGAAATCCGAAACGTTTGAAAAGTTTCAAGAATTTCATGCTTTGGCCCAAAACCAATTAGGTAAATCATTAAAGATCTTGCGAACTGATAGGGGTGGAGAATATATGGATATGCAGTTCAAAGATCATTTAATTGAACTTGGAATTGAATCCCAATACACTGCCCCTGCTACTCCACAACAAAATGGAGTTGCAGAAAGAAGAAATCGCACTCTTTTGGAAATGGTTAGGTCTATGCTGAGTTATTCAACTCTGTCTACGTCCTTCTGGGGATATGCTATACAGATGGCAAATGACATTCTAAATGTTGTTCCATCTAAAGCAGTCCCTAAGACACCCGTCGAACTTTGGAATGGTCGAACACCTAGTTTACGCCATTATAGAATTTGGGGGTGCCCTGCTCATGTCTTAAGAAAGAAAGAAGGCAAACTTGAATCACGTACCGAAGTATGCATGTTTGTTGGAAATTCTAAAGAGACTAGGGGTGGACTATTTTATAGTCACAAGGATAATAAAGTGTTTGTTTCTACAAATGCTACTTTCCTTGAAGAGAACTATATTAAAGACTACAAACCGAAAAGTAAAGTTGTTCTAGAGGAATTGCTATCAGAAATAAGTCCTTCCAATGTTCCGTCCTCTTCTACTCGTGAAGAAGACGATCCCCCTCCCTCAGTTGAACAAACTGAGAAATCTACTACTAAAGTTTCTGTTCAGAAGACAACCGTACCTCGTCGTAGTGGGAGGGTTTCAACAAAACCTGCTCGTTATGGCTTGGATGGTGAAATCAATATGGTCGTAGGTGACGGTATTGATGACGATCCATTATCCTATAAACAGGCAATGGCTAGTCCGCAACGGAAACGATGGTCAGCCGGCATGGATTCAGAAATGGATTCCATGAAAAAGAACAAAGTCTGGGTATATGTAGACGCACCTGACGACTATCACCCGATAGGATGCAAGTGGGTTTACAAGAAGAAAAGAGGAGCTGGAGGCGAAGTCGAAACTTTTGAAGCTAGACTTGTAGCCAAGGGTTATACCCAAAGAGAAGGCGTGGACTATGAGGAAACTTTTAGTCCTGTTGCTATGCTCAAATCCATCCGAATTCTTCTCTCCATAGCTGCTGCTTTCGATTATGAAATCTGGCAAATGGATGTCAAGACTGCCTTCCTTAATGGGGTACTTGAAGAAACCATCTATATGGAACAACCAGAAGGTTATGTTCTTCACAGGCAAGAAAAGAAAGTTTGCAAGTTAAACAAGTCTATCTATGGACTTAAGCAAGCTTCTCGCTCATGGAACAAAAGGTTTGATGAAATCATCAAGACCTACGGCTTTCTTCAGAATGAAGATGAACCTTGTGTTTACCAACTCAAGGAAGACCAAATAGTAGTATTCCTGGTCCTTTATGTTGATGACATTTTGATCATTGGAAACAATATCAAGAAAATGACTCACATTAAGGAATGGCTCAACACTCATTCGAAATGAAAGATTTGGGTGAAGCAGCCTATGTTCTTGGTATTCAGATTATCAGAAACCGGAAGAACAGATCTCTTGCTCTCTCTCAAACTGCCTACATAGACAAAGTCTTAGAGAGATTCTTCATGAACAATGCCAATGGGGCAAACATGCCCTCTAGATTTGGTATTCGTCTATCTAAGGAACGATCCACCGACCGATCCTCAAGAGATAGAGGACATGGCAAATATTCCCTATGCCTCTGCAGTTGGAAGTCTAATGTATGCAATGTTGTGCACTAGACACGACATACGTTATGCTTGTTGGAATTGTGAGCGAGTATCGATCTAATCCAGGACTAGAACATTGGAATGCAGTTAAGTATATTCTGAAATACTTAAAGAGTACAAGGAATTTTGTGTTAGTCTACAAGGGTGGTGCTTTAAATCCCATAGGCTACACTGATTCAGATTTTCAGGCAAGTCTTGAAGACACGAAATCAACATCTGGGATGGTGTTTACTCTTGGGGGTGGAGCGGTGGTTTGGAGAAGTGCTAAAAAAACCTCGATATCAGGCTCAACTATGGAAGCTGAATACATAGCAGCAGCCGAAGCTGCTAAAGAACTTGTCTGGCTAAGAAAGTTCTTCACCAGCATAGGAGTTGTTCCTGGAATGGAAAAGCCTCTGGTACTACTCTGTGATAACAATGGAGCAATAGCAAACAGTAAAGAACCTCGAAGCCACAAGAGAAGCAAACACATTGAAAGGAAGTATCACATTATCAGAGAATACGTGGCAAGAGGAGATGTACTAGTTGAGAAAGTCGACACGAGAGGACAACAGGTGATCCATTTACCAAAGTCTTGGCCGTGACAGCCTTTGAAAAGCACCGTCAGAATTTAGGATTAATTGATATGTACTAATTAGTTTTATATTAGTGCAAGTGGGAGTTTTTTAGGTTTTATGCCCTAAATAAAACTCCATTTCAATGTAATCTATTTTATTCAACATCAATAAAGAAACAGAAGTATTTTTCATTCATTTGTGTATGTTTTGGCTCACTTTATCAATTGCTTGTCTAATTGATTTATAAATTCATCTTAAACCCTTTTCACATACTTGATCATGTTTATTGTGCTGTCATCACATTGGAAAGTAAACATGACTATGTGAATAAAGTTTCCTAGATTTATCAGACACAGGGTTTTACTGATATGATAATCTACAACAAGAGTTTACTTGTATTTGGAGAAATACTATGTTCTTTCCAGAACATTGGTTAAAGTAAAGCTCAGGTTGGATGCATGGAGTATGCATCGGAAGGGACCGATATTGAACTTTGACTTAGATTTAATTAAACTTACCGTAAAATCTATTCAAGTCAATATCGCCAAGTTCATCCTAGATCAAATGATCTTAATCCTGTTATGATTAGGCTCAATCTTGAAAGGCTATTCGTGTTCCTTTGAATTGTTAGTTAAGCCTACTTTTAGGTCAGGGTGATACATACTTTTTGGGAACACGGTAGTGCAATTGAGTGGGAGCGCTAGCATAAACATGGAATCTATAGCTTCTATCTGGCAAATAGTAAGCAAAGGATGATTTCCTTCGAGCTTGACCAAACGAAAATAAATGGTGGAGATCTCATTTCACATAAGCTGAAATATCGTTTATACGGGGTCAAGTGTTTTAAGGATAAAATACATAGTAGGGTGTTACGGTAATTTAATCCCTTTACTGTGTAGATCATTCATATAGAGGATCATTGATCACATTAGGATTATAACAATGGATAACTAATGATGTGTCTATATGGTGGAACATATAGAGCATTCTATATACTGAGAGTGCAATTCTAAGTTCTATGCGTGGATTCAACGAAGAATTAATAAGTTAGTGAATTTTAGTGCTAAATTCTTGATCTACTTATTGGAAGCTCAGTTATATAGACCCATGGTCCCCCCACTAGTTGAGATAATATTGCTTGTAAGACTCATGTAATTGGTTTTGATTAATCAATTATAATTCACGAATTAGACTATGTCTATTTGTGAAATTTTCACTAAGTAAGGGCGAAATTGTAAAGAAAGAGTTAATAGGGGCATATTTGTTAATTATGATACTTTGTATGGTTCAATTAATAAATATGATAAATGACAATATTATTTAATAATTATTTATAGTTATTAAATAGTTAGAATTGGCATTTAAATGATTGAATTAAGAAATTGGCATTTTTGAGAAAATCAGATACAAAAGGTGTTAAAATTGCAAAATTGCAAAAATCAAGGCCCAGTCCACCTTGCCAGGGCCGACCACCTATTTTATCTTTTTTTAATTGATTTTTTCATTATTTTAATGCCATATAATTCAAATCTAACCCTAGTGGAATGCTATAAATAGATAGTGAAGGCTTCAGGAAAATTACACTTTCTGAATCAGAAAAACCTGAGCCTTCACTCTCTTCTCTAGCCGCCACTCTCTCTCTCTATTCTTCCTTCATATTTCGAACCTCTCTTAGTGATTAGAGTAGTGCCCACACACATCAAGCAATACCTCAATCATAGTGAGGAAGATCGTGAAGAAAGATCATCAGCAAAGGAGATACAGCATCAAGGATTCAGAGAAGAAGATCCAGGTTCAGATCTTGATAATACTCTGCTACATAAAGGAATCAAGGGTTAGAGATCTGAACGGAAGGAGTCATTATATTCCGCTGCACCCAATGTAAGGTTTCTTAAACTTTATATGTGTTTAATTTATCGTTTTAGAAAGTTCATATTTAGGATGTTAATAAACATACTTGTGAGTAGATCTAAGATCCTGGTAAAATAATATCCAACATAATGCTCTAGAGACAGCCGGTCTTGAGCTATTCTTTGACTTTTGGAAGGCTAATCCTCAGGCCAACTTTGACTACTTGGATGATGCTAAGGACATGTTCCTTGAGTTCTGTGCCTCCCAAGTGGCCTATGGTGAAACTGAGGCGGCTGCTTCAACCTCCGGTGAGACTGCTGATGTACCTCCTTTTCAAACAACAGATCCTCCAGCTCCAATTGGCTCTAAAGAATCGAACCAAGAGCCTGGAACTCGAGCTGTTTAAACACTTCTCCTTTTATCTCTTTATTTTTTATATATCTTATTCAGCCACAAGGCCTTTTCTAAGACATGATGACCAGCCAAGCGGTCTTTAAACTTGGAATTACTTTTCATTTTTCAGACAACAGGCTGACCGGGCAGCTTTTAATCCCGGTATTACATGCTTTTGTTATCCTTAATGAATTTCATTCTCTCTTTATAATTGTCGTGCAATTGTGATTGTTTTATTTTTACCAAATGCTTTGTACAGGTATAGGTGCCCCCCAAGTGACCGAGCAGGCGTATGACTCTTGGTCACTTGTCTTTTACAAATATATTGTTTATCTATTCGGTATTTTGGGTTTTACCAAACCTTTTGTACGCACTGGATGGTAAATTAAAAACATGCTGATAATTTCGACTCAATTTGAATTTTGAAATAACTATCTTTATTCATTTATTGATCGAAAAGTGTATTTGTTACCGTAGTAACTTACATCAGAGCTATTTGATCCAATCTGATCTTTTAGCTTAACATGAGATAAAACAAATTGCAGACATAAGAAACTGTACTTTGAATGGTGGTCACCTGACCTGAGTACTTTGTTTCTTTTAGCGAAACCTTTGAGCGTAGTCTGCCCAGAAGGCCATTCACTTAAAAGCAAATGTTCATTCAGTACTTAATGTGGTCATCCGACTTGGTACTTTATTGGTAGTATTTTCTTCAATGTTCCCCACTCCAATACCGTGGTACTAGAACGAGTTGCATTTTTTCATCATACTTACCTAATTTGTATGCTCCGGAGTCGAGAACTTCGACCACTTGATATGGTCCTTCCCAGTTAGGTCCAAGTACACCTGCCGTACTGTCTTTGGTGTTTAGGAATACCCTTCTCAGGACCATATCTCCCACGAAGAATTTTCGAGCCTTTACTTGTTTGTTTAAATATCGAGCTACTTTTTGTTGATGGACTATAACCTTTAAGTTGCAGTGGCTCGTTTTTCTTCGATTTCATCAAGTGATTCTGCTAGGAGTATGTGATTGGTACCTTGATTGTACGTCAATCTTCTGTGGCATGGTGGCTCGAGTTTGATGGCCAGCATAGCTTCATATCCGTACGCCATTGCGAATGGTGTCTATCTGGTTGTCATTTTCTCGGTTGGACAATATGACCCAAGAACTTCAGGAAGCTCTTCTGGCCAGTTTCCTTTGGTATCTTCGAGTTTTTTCTTCAGTGTATCCTTCAAGGTTTTGCTGACTGCTTCAACTTGACCATCTGCTTGAGGATACGCCACTACAGAAAAACTTTTGATGATACCATGGTTCGCACAGAAATCGGTGAAGGATTGGCTGTCGAACTGCTTGCCATTGTCTGAAACTATCTTGTACGGTAGTCCGAACCGGTAGATTATATTCTTCACAATAAAGTCTTGAACTTTCTTTGATATAATGGTTGCGAGTAGTTCGTCTTTAGTCCACTAAGTGAAGTAATCAACCGCTACCACTGCATACTGCACTCCTCCTTATCTTTGGGTAATTGTCCGATCAGGTTAATTCCCCAGATGGCAAAGAGCCACTGACTTTGCATCTGTGTTAACTCGTTGGGTGGAGCTCATGGTATCTTTGAAAATCTCTGGCATTTGTCACACTTCTTGACATAGGCTTTTGAGTTTTCAGTGATCGTTGGCCAGAAGTAACCTTGCCTTAGAATTTTCTTGGATAAGCTCTGCCTGGCGGCATGATTTCCACAGAATCCGTCGTGCACTTCACATAAGAGCCGTGCAGCTTCTTCTTGAGTGACACATCTGAACAATGGCATTGAGAATCCTCTTCTGTACATAATTCCCTTTACTATGATATACCGTGCAACTTTCCTTCTCATTTTTTGACCTTCATTTCAGTTATTTGAGAGTTTCCCCGAGTCGCGGTAGGCTGCTATTGGTGTCATCCAGTTTGGGGATGTATCAATCATTTCCATTTCTTCTGTGCTAGTGATGCTAGGCTCTTCGCGGAACTGAATAGGCACCAAGTTGGCCTTGTCACTTACATTACTGCTTGCCAATCGAGCTAACGCGTCTACAGTTGTATTTTCTTCTCTTGGAATTTGTCTGAGACCGTAGCTTTTGAATTGTGCGAGCAGATCATGTATTTTTCTCAGATATGCTATCATTTTTTCTCCCGAGGCTTGTATTCTCCGGATGCATGATTTACCACCAGCTGTAAATCACTACAGATTTCAATGTGTTCGGCCTTCATTTCTTGGGCTAGCCTTAGCCCAGCAATTAGAGCCTCGTACTAGGCTTCGTTGTTAGATGCTTTGAATCTGAACTTGACTGCAGCGTCCAGGTGTTGCCCCCAGGCGTGACAAGGGCAATTCCTACGGCAGATAGTTGATCTATAGCTGACCCATCGACATGTAGTTTCCAGGTCATCTATATGCCCCCCAGCCTTTCTGGATTTGATGAGCATATCATCCACGTACACTTCCATATTTCGCCCGATTTGGTCTTTACACATTTGTTTACCAATCTTTGGTATGTAGCTCCAGCATTTTTCAGACCAAACGACATTACTTTGTAGCAATATAGAACCATATCTGTTCGAAAACTTGTATGTTCTTAGTCTGGTGGATGCATTTTGATTTGATTGTAGCCTGAGTAAGCGTCCATGAAGCTGAGTATTTCATGCCCTGCTGTTGTATCTACAAGATGGTCGATCCTCCAAAGTGGAAAATAATCTTTAGGGTATGCTTTGTTGAGGTCTGTGAAATCAATACACACTCGCCATTTTTTGTTCGACTTGGGCACTAATACGGGATTCTCGACCAACGTCGGGTAGAAAGCTTCAATTATGAAGTTGTTGTTACGTAGCTTTTCAACTTCTTCCTTCAAGGCTACTACTCGTTCTTTGTCCAACAACCTTCGTTATTGTTGAACTGGCCAAATGTTTGGATCGATATTCAGAACATGTGAAATGATAGAAGGGCCAATTCCAACCATATCCGCATGTGACCAGGCAAAAACGTCTAAGTTTGCTCTTAGAAATTTTATCAATTCTGATTTTACTTTGAGCAACAAACCCTTTCCGATCTTTACCTTTCTGGTCGGGATACCTCGATCCATCTCGATCTCTTTTAATTTTTCTACAGGTCCAACATTGCTACGAGTGAAATATTGACGTGACAGCCTTTAAGCCATACAAGGTCGGTCGACCTAGCATTACGTTAAAAGCTGAAGGAACATCTAATATCAGGAACTGTGCCATAATAGTCATGCTCGTTGGAGCTTGTCCAACAGTGAGGGGTAGGCGAATTTGTACTTGGCATGATTCTCTCGGGGAGCTTGTTCGGATTTTCTAGTGAACTTTTCTTTCTTCCCATTCCCTTGCTTGTGGTTATTACTGGAACCCTTGCCACTTGAGCTCGAATTACTTGGGTAGTAGGGAAGTTGGGCGGATGTTCCAGTAGAAGGAGCCTTTGACTTGCCAAGCTTTTGCTCACCTTCCGCTCGTTGAATGGCTTCTTCGAGCTTGTTGAAGACTTCGACACAGTCAAGGAAATCACTCATTGAGTCTACCGGCCCGTTCTTCCTTATATCCTTCCAAAGTTCACCGAGGACTTCGATGCCCCCCAGTATCACGAATAACTTTCCATCTTTAGTTACCCGTGAAACTTTGGTCGCCTCCGTCATGAATCTACTTATGTATGCCCGGAGAGGCTCACCTGGTCGTTGCTTAACTTCGACCAAGTCTCCCAAATCCAATGGAAGTTAGCGTGAGGAGGAGAATTATGCATGGAATTCCGAAGAGAATGTTTTCCATGAACTAAACTTTCCAGGAGCCAACTTGAAATACCGTTGCTGAGCAGCTTCTGACAGGGTTGCAGGAAAAATTCTGCAACATACGTCTCCTCGTACCCCTTGCAAGTCCATTTGCATTTCAAAGTACTTGAGATGGGAAAGGGGATCTTCTCTCCCTGTGTACATCTTCCATGTTGGCATTTTAAACTTGTGGGGGAACGACAAGAGATTGATCTCAGGTGGGAAAGGAGTTCCGCATGCTCTGTCTAGCTCAAGATCAAGGTTTCTTTGTCCATCCATGATGTGAATCATATATTTCAGTTCGTCTAGCTGTGCCCGTACAGCTAGGCTAACCTGCTCGGCATTCTGGTCAATTTGAATTTAGTCAACATCTTTTTCAGCGGGAATTTGAGTGCGGGTTTTGGGCTGCACGATCGTCGCGAGATTCTGCTTGTCTACTTCCCTACTTCTATTTAGATCATTCCTTAGGTCATTGGTCGCCCCCAACCTTTCGAATACTGAAGTGCCTGGCTGTCTTAGCGATTGATTCGCTTGGTTGACGGGTGGAATGGCACCACTGATCTGGTTGGAACAATCAGGTATGACTTCTCCTGATGAATTACAAGACAAGGTTTGCCTGCCTACTGTAAGGCCCACGAGTGGAACTCATGACCAGGTATTGGGCGGCTGACCATTTGCAGTCTGGGAAGTATTCATTACTGCATCTTCGTCCATCTTACCCAGGGGAATGATATTTGGAAGTTGCTGACCTACAGTTTGGTAGGCTTTTCGTATCAGCACGACAGCTTGCCGACTACAATTTTCAATCTCTGCATGGTTAGCCCTTAATGCCTCCATCTGTCTATCCCTCCATTCGGTAAACATACGCCTTTGTTCGTCGAACACGAGATCACCGCAGTGCGGAGTTCGTCCTGATCATTATGTAGGGTGTTGTTATGATTCTGCATGAGGCCAAGAGCATCGCGGAGATTTTGTAACTCAGTAGCATCTCTGATGGTCATCTGGGTGTTGGTTCCAGGCGGAATAGTTGTGTTATGAATTCCCTAGTTGGGTGCGGAACTGTTATTCTCAGTCTCTTGCACACCACGCGCGACTTCATCTATAGGAGTTGTTACACCATTGCTCAGGTTTGTCGGCTGTCAAGGATTAATAGCTGGTGGAACCCTTGTGTTTCTTGGGTTCTACAATGCAGGATCCACCGTCTGTGAATTTGCTGGATCAGTCAGGCCTCTACGAGTTTGCACCATCGTATTTGTGGTTAGATTTTGAATAAAGAGCGATTCTTGATTCTGCTCTCATTGAAAGCACCAACATGTTGACCTCTCTTTTAGCCAACCACAACGAGTCTAATTTAATAAGCGATAAATGATTTATAGCAATCGATATATAATAAAGCAAAATAAAGACACAGGAATTTTATAGAGGTTCAGGCACGAGCATTCGATAATAGCCTAATACTCGTTATTTGTATTGACTTAAGAACAAGGAGAATGGTTCCTTTTCTTATAGCTCTTACAGCAGTATCTCTGAATATATAATTCTTAGATAATATCTTTAGTGTATAGTCTCAACTAATCTGTTTGCGACCTTTTTCCTAGTGAACATACATCACTATTTATAGGGCTAATAAGCTTGGAGAGGAAGAGTTTCCCCTCTTGTTACAATGTGTATAAACAGAAAGATCGTGTGATCAATGCTAAGTACAAAGATCGTGGGATTGATACTGAATACACTGATCGTGGGATCGTGTGTAGGCCATATCCCTGTAGTCTGATCCCCAAGTTATAGGGATTCGGTTGATGACTCACGATGCAAAAGCTGAATTTGCTAAGTGTTGATTGCTTTGCGCGGATTACTGAAAGCTTTGCTCTGGTCATGCTAGCGAGACATCCTACTCGGAATATGCTTCCTAAGCAGATGCCCAAAGTGGAGTCCACGTGTCACCATTTATGCGATGCCACGTTAGAGTGCAAAAATTGGGATAACAACTAGTATCATGGATGTGTCCCTTGAGTTTTCATCAGTTAAAGGGCCAAAAACTGAAGGTACCACGGGCGTGGCACACATGCGACACCTTTAATGCATTTGTTGATAACACGTGCGTGTAGGGGGCACATCTCTTAGAAAAACTTGTAATGATGGTAGGTCAATTGAAATGACCTCTCTTTAATGCATACGGTACTCGAGGCGGGCAATGATGAAAAATGAACGCCATGAGTAAGTTTTAAATGCCATCTTTTCCACTTCCCGTCCATCAGATCAAAGTGTGCTTTTTGGAGAGAAGATTTGGGCCATTCATTTCAAATTTCATGGACTTGGCCAAAGTATAAATAGACTCTTCAAAACCACTTTCTTCTTTCTTACCACATTAGACTTTTAAAACCTCCATTTTCAAACATTAGACTAGAGCTTTTTATTCTAGAAAAACCTTTAACCTTCCATCTCTGGTGAATGCAAGAAGTTTATGACTACTTAATTCAGTATTTCTTTAATCTCCATTCAGCCTTCCTTCCAAACACAGAGTTGTTAGACCTTAAATTGATCCATCCCATGTCTATCAAGGACTTTGACACTCAGGCCAGCCTTGACCGCGTAATCAACTGGTTTCACCACTCTTGGAAATATTTCCACGACAACCTCTCATTCCCCACTCAAATACCAAGTAAGTATCCTAACGCTTTGTTAAATATTTGCTATTTTGTATCTAGGATAGAAATGCTTAGTTCAAGCTAGGTATAGGATATTTGTTATGCCTGAATGGTGAAATGATGCTTGTAGAATTACATTTCTAGTATAGGATTGTGTTTGAAATTTACGCACTAGGGGAGTGCTGATACTGTGTGGATAATAAGGGTATGGATGTTTAAACTCCGTAGACATTTCCATGTTTTATGATTCTGGAATTACAGTTGAACAAGGTAGGATGAACTTTTAAGTGAGGACTACGTCTGTCGATTTTTTGTGTGTCAATTTGGAGTTGTTAGGACATTGAATAGACTTACTTTCTATAATTTGCTTTAAATCTTGTTTCGGTATTATCTTTTGAGTCTTGATCTGTCACTTTGAGTTGCCTAACGAAGATAAGTTTCTAGGAGTGACAGGTCTGACGGGGACGTCTCCAAGAAATTTTGGGGGAGGCCTTCCCCGATGCCCATATTTTCATTTAGATATTGGGTGTCTAATTCCTTGGCTTTTCTTTTCTCTTTGTTTTTCTAGTAATGGATTTGAATAAGGAATTCCAAGTTGATGCGGTGGAAATTGTAGAAAATTCAGGTGATGTTCCCATGGAGGATGTAGCTACTGAAGAATTCCCAGTATAGGCTCCTGCCACAGGGTTTCAATAGGACATTATCTTTGAGGCTATACCAGAGGCTGTTCTGTCCGGGGTAGTCGTGAAATCTAAGGGAAAGGGGAATGTCAAAACCCCACCTCTTGCATAGGCATTCAATGCTTCCATCTAGGAGATGGACCAAAAAATCAACAGCTTCCCCTCATACGACATGCAACAAATGTATGCCTCTGAATCTAGACTACATAACATTCTGAGGCTGATGTCGAGGAAGAATCAACTCCCGTGAGCATAGATGGGTTCAACACTTGGAGGTGGGCCCACATCTCGAATTGAGCACATCTTCCCTTGGGAACCTACTTTGCAGAATTCATTGCGCGAATTGGGATAACTCCTTTCCAATTGATACCTCTGGCTTACAAGCTCTTAGCTGAATTGTATGTCATCTAAAAAATTAATAAGCTACAGGTGACTACTCCAGAGAAGATCTTGTTCTTCTATGGTGTGAAGCCTTAACCAATGAGAACAAATCGTAAGAAGCAGGGGTTCTACAAGTTGGAGAGCTACTTCGATGCTCATTACCCTACCAGCCACACTCAACGCTCCCATGACCTCTAGGAATATTGGTTCTTTTTAATTGGATTTCGAGTGAAGAGGGTGCCCACTCTACCATTGAGCTTTCAGGTCCGAGGAAAGTATGTTTATACTTGTTGTTTTGGCTTTTCCTTCTTTCAAAATCTTTCTTACTTTGGTTTAATTGCTAATTGGACTTTTATGCTTCTTACTTTTGACAGAGCTTGTGCCTCAAAGCACTAAAATGGAGGTAATGCCCAAAAAGGTAGTCCTGTACAAGGCCTTCACCGAAGCACAATTGAAAGTCAAAGGCTTGGTTACCACAAAACTTCTCTATGAACACGGGCTAATTTTTGGTTTCCAAAGCATAGACAATGTTAGTGGTAGGGGCCAAAGCCAGGCCTCCAAAGAGGCTAAAGAGGTGATGGCTCATGACTTGGCAAAGAAGATAAGCTCCTAGAAGCTCATTGGATGCTTTGCCACCCAAATCTCTTGACTGAGGAAGAGGAAATTTCATAGAGATATGTTGCAGTGTACCTGGACGAGGGTGCCCCAGGAGCTAGCACTTTGGAAGAGGTAATTGTAATATCCCGATGAGTCTAATGGTAGATAATTACGGTTTATATTAATATTATGAGTTAATGAGGTAATAAGTTGGATTATGATCCTACTAATTTATTTCAGCATAAAATTAAATTTTGCTATAACTGAGTAAATAATCGTAATTTGTTAATTACGGAGATTTATATAGCATGTGTGAATGCAATATGAGCTATATGTGGAATAAAAATATTTCAGGTTCGGCAACCCTGAAGACTCAATAAGTGGATATATAAGCGTAATTTTTTAATTACGGCGATTTATTTGAAATACGTGGATATAATATGAGTTATTTGTGAAATAAAAATATTTTCAAGTTTGGCGACCCTGGAGACCCGATTGGAGGCCAAAAATGTCACAACAGTTTTAGTTAGAAATATTGATGAGATTATTGGGATAAGTTGATTTTAGAAATACCAGGGTATTTTGGGATACTCGAAGTTGGCCAAATACCCTAAAAGTAGAGATTTCTTAGTGACTAAGAAATGATAAGATAACTATTAATAATAAAATATTTATTAATATTATATTATTATTATATTTTTATTAATATTATATTATATATTATTATATTATATTATATTATTATGATTATATATAAACGAAACATATACGTTTCGTTTTAATTATATATATATGTTAAGCTTTAACAGAAAAGAATAAACGAACGAAACCGTCGTTCTCTCTTTCGACAAAACCTTCTCCTCTTATATCCATTTTCTTTGATTTTCAATCCAAAACTTAGCGATTTAAGCTCCGGTAGTAGCAGGATAGAAAATCCTTGAAAAGGAAAAGCTTAAGGTATGGTTTAATTTCGTTTTAAGTTTAAAAACAATTGGTTTCGTATAGGGGTTTTGTGAATTAGAATAGCTATGAAGGTTCTGACCTTATAGAATTGTTCTCGGGTAGTCATGGGACTAGTTTCGATATTTTCTTGTTGAATTTGAAGTGATTTTGAGTTAGAAATCGAGTTTGGAACTTTTTAAAGCTTAATCCGAACGTTAATGGCGTTTTTCATTTAAGGGGTCGATTTTTATTTCTGTTACGTAATGATGGTAGTACTTATGGTATATATGCACCCTGTAAAGTTTGGGGTGATTTGGATAAGTTTTGCTAGTGTTTTGGTGAGTGCGAAAATTGGGATTTTCGAGTTTTATAGTTTTTAGAAATTTCTAAGAGATTAGAAATCGTATTTTTATCATAACTTTTGACTCGGGTGTCTATTTTGGACATTCTATATACAGTTTTGAAGCTTGCGACAAGCTCTACAATATGGTGTATGTCTTAGAGCCAAAATATAAATTTTATTTTAGTGTATTTATACCGCGGGATTTGGTAGAAAACCCCTGATTGTCTTATGTGAATATTAAGCAATGGTTTTTGGGTAAACACTCATTGCTTTACCGTTGTTGTGACATAGGCTGAGATTATCGGGGAGAGTTCTCCACTTGGGTTGGCTGAAATGTATGAACCTAGATTAAAGGTAAGAATTGTATATTGTACTGCATAGTACGTTGTATGTAATACAATTAGTACTGTTGTGAATTGATTAATATTGAGATATAGTTAATATTGTTATATATTGAAAAGTATATTGTACTGCATAGTACGCTGTATGTAATACAATTAGTATTGTTATGAATTGATTAATATTGAGATATAATTAATACTGTTATATATTGAAAAGATTGATTGGTTGAGTATTGATAATGTGATAATATTATGCATGTGATAGATGGGCTCACCTAATTAGGTGATGCAATTTTCTTGGCGACGTACTCGGCGTAAGTACGAGCGTCAGTGATATATGATGAGTACCAAGTGTAGGTACGGGCTCACCTGATTAGGTGATGCAATTTTCCTAGCGACGTACTGGGTGTAAGTACGAGTGTCAGTGACATGTTAAGTACCGGGCGTAGGTACGAGCTCGTCTTATTAGACGATGCGATATATTGGTGCCAGATTGTGGCACGGTCTCACCTGATTAGGTGATGCAATTATATGATATATGGGTGCAGGTTTTTGGCATAGGCTCACCTGACTAGGTGATGCAGTTATGCGACATATGGGTGTCAGGCTATGGCACAGGCTTGCATGATTACGCGATACAATACAAGATCATCAGATTAAAGCATCGACTTGCCTGATTAGGCAACATGATGTCATGAAGATGGTTGCTTTATGAGGTAACGTATATATTATTTATATGATTAAATGAATATGAATTCCATTATTGGTATAATTGTTTTGTATTACCAAATATATGTATACTAATGTTTATTCGTGGCAGATGCCAGTAGTGATTTGGATTTCATCTTATGAACAAAGTGTGATGGTTTGATTCTTATTGTGTATAAATAACAATATTCTAATAATAAACTATATGATTGTTATTATTACTTTTCTTGCTGAGTCCTTGTGACTCACGGGTGCTATGTGGTGCAGGTAAAGGCAAAGAAAAGCTAGATCAACCATGAGGTGACAGTCTTCTCCAGCAATGTACATATTGACCTCACTGGCCTGCGTGCCGCGTTGCCAAGAGTTATTTTGGACCGGTTGTATATGCTGTGTATTTTGATTTTATGTTTAACTGGTTGTCGTATATATTTCTTTAGCAAAACTTTTTATAACAGGGATTTCCGGAACACACTTTTTATGCCGTGATAATGTCCGTTTTTAGTGTTTTAATTTAGTCAAGTTTTTAATATTATCACAGTTTTTAATAATTAATTATTCTATTAGCATTAAACTAGTTTATAAAATCACACACGTAGCGTCCCTATAGATTGGGGCGTTACAACTTGGTATCAGAGCAGCCATGGTTTTAAAGGTCCTGAAGACTGGTCGAATATGTACATTTGCTGCGAGGACAGGTCGACTCATGGTATATAGTAAGTATTTATATTATTTGCTATTGGATTACCTGCCTAGGCTATTATAAAGTATGCTGGGAACAGTAGCATAGTGATGATTGTGATAAGAATGGTATATGCATATTGATATCTGTCTGAGTTTTAAATGGTTAGAAGATGTGGACTAAATGTGTGGTAAGTTATACAGTAAGGGCAATGGAATTGTGTGATTAGCGAGCTATTTAGGCTCAGGGCAAACAGTATGGAAGAGAATTATTTATTGTCATAATGGTGGGAACATGTAAATTCTGCTATACAGGATATGATTAGACAACAAGGGGAAACATATTTGAGATCTGAAAGAACAATAGGCTCATCTTGAGTCTATTTTTATATATATTACCGACACTTCCTATTGTACCACTAAATGTGGTGGAATATATGAAGCCAACTTACTAGTAGATCAGGAAGCAAAAACTAAATGAGCCACAAATTATGGGATAGAACGAAAGGTTCTAGGGTGACCATGATAACGGTCAAAGTGAGTATAAGAGATGGTAACCTTATCTTGAATGTTCAAGATGCAAAAAGGTGCCATTTGAACTAATGTAGAGCCAGATGTTGTTTTATTGTGGGGTAGTGGGTCATTTGAAAAGAACCTGCCCACAGTTAAGAAAGATTAATGTTAAAGAAGAAAAGTGTACGAATCCTGCCCAAGTGCTTGTTATTGTTCAAGGGGACCCGGATATTGGTCCTTCGGCCGACTCAAGTTACAATTTATGGGCAATATTATAATTACTATTAATATTAAACATTTTACATTTAGTTAGAGACATCAAGAAATCTAAATGGTCTGTGCATGTATGTTATTTAGTGGTAATCCATTTAACAGGATAGACTAATTAGAAAGATGACAATATGAGTTAAATTGTTGATATTCCCTACTGGAATATAGAAAATGAGTAGTTAATGGAGGCATCGATCTAATTGATTCAAATAACAAAATCTTTTGTTTAGAAGTGATCTAGCGTTACCAAAGGTGGGACAATTTATGAGTATTGTCTGGAATCCTAGATGAATTGAAGGTGACGATTGTGTAGTAATTTTGAGATTATGTAGGAGTGGGACTACCTATGTTAGCAAGAAGCATCTTGTTTTGGTAGCTCACCATGATGGAACTCCATGGTTGAGTGTCCTTGACTTGGGGTGGTTTCATTTAAGAAATTTCCCCATGAAGCGTACGAGTCAGAGCAAAGCACGTCAGAAACACTTGGATTGGTTCGTGGGACCAGTCGTCAGTCCAGGAAACAGCTAGAGTGATGCAATCATGTATAAGAGCCATCATTCTGTGGGCGTAAGGGCCCAATGGAGGCATGAAGTTTGGACGTTACCGGGGTAACGTATAAAAGAACGTCAGGAAGAGTAGTGGTATCACTAAAGTAAAGAAGATTACCTAAATTACTTAAGGTGATACGGTAATGATGGAGAATACTTTATAATTGACTAGATAGTCAATATGGTATATAAGGAGACCATTGACATTCTGGGAAAACATTACTCTATTATGCAATAATGGAAAGGCATTCTCACCCTGAATGGGGAAAAAGCGTATGAATTGAGATACAATTTAATAGACACGTAATTGAGTGATTGGTGGATGTTGGATCACAAAGTAGGCTGTTTATTAAACAACAAGTTATATAATTGAGTGTAGAATAAGTTTTAAAGTGGTTAACCAAGTATGAAGATAGTGATGATTGCAAGGAAGCAATGATATCATTTGAACCAGAGAGTGAAACCTTAGTGGTGATGATGGAAAAAAAAAAAAGAACACGAGAGTCTCAGAAGTTGATGAATTAGCATCATCAATGGGAGACTCACTATAAGTTAGTATGGTAATTTGTACCAAGGGATTATCAATAAAACAAAGAATATACTTGAGGTATGTATTTTTTTGGATGTGCTTGAAATCAATATTTCTACCAAACACAAAAAAGAAATTTCAGGATCACGGAATGATCATTGATTAATTGTTATTAGTTGAGAATTTGGGAAATGTGTATTTCCAGTTTAGTTATGGGTACCTGGTATGAGCAATGTTGCCTCTACCGTATAGGTTACATTAATTCACTTTATAATTATAGTTAACTTTAAGTGATTGGGAAATTTTAAAGTTGTGTCAGCTTAGGAGAAATTGATGCAAGTTAAAATAAGTAGAAACGAATAAGATTCAAGTTGACAATAAGATGGCAATTCCTCAAGTTTAAGTTAAAAAGAAAAACGATGAGGAATCGTAAGAGGTTAATGAAGGGAGTGATGGCAATTGAATTTTTATTAATGAAAGAATGAAAGCAAGAAATACAATTAGGAACGACAAAGAAGCATCTACTTTCTGATAACCCACCATAAGCTTACTTTGGAGTTAAGCATACTTAACTTGGGGTAATCTCAAGATGGGAAATCCTTCAGAGAGTTACCTCGGGAAGTGTATGAGTGAGGACAAAGTACGATAGAAAGATTCATATTAGGATGCAGAATCGGTAGTGGTTCTAGAAATTATTAAGAGGAAGTGATGTGTTAATAAGCAGAAATTTACAAGGTATTGAGACAAGTAAGTGGCCGAAAATAAGAAATGCTTTAATTGAATATCTATCAGAAATGAATACGTAACTTGTTACTAAGTTAAGTCAGTAGATCAGCTTAGGAGATCTTATAGAAGGTGTAGAAAGACATAATTATGAATTATGTACTATGGGATCTTATGATTTTGACCAAGTAGTAACGGTTGGACATACAGAGTTAATATGTTGTCTATCAGTGTAAACAATTTATACTATAAATGAGAATACAGAAATCATACGAAGAAATAATCTAATCTTGTGAAATTCCAAGGTTGATATCTTTGGCTATGATGTTAAGGAAAAAAAAAGGGTTATTGAGAACCATGGAGGTTAAAGCGAAAATAGTATAATGTTTTATTCTTAAAATGTGGGTAACCTGAGAAGATCAATGGAATATTAGAAACATGTTGTGAGCATATTTGATAAATGATAGATTATCTTAGAATAATCTCTTTCCTCACGAGGTGTTTATTTAAAACTGATAATTAAATGTACCACTCGTTAGGTACCTTAATATGTGTGATACGAGAGAAATATTAGATACTTGTTTACTGAGGTAATTAGGCTAGGTTGCCTATCAGCTAGCCTTAACTCATGCGTTGTCCGGAGTATATAATGTGTTTCATGTCTCCATGCTGAGAAAATATGTATCAGACTGGACCCATATTCTGAGCTGTGATGATGTTAAAGTTCAGACAAATTTATTATATAGGAAAAATATCGTGTCCATGTTTTGGACTAGAAAAGAGGAGGTACTATAAATGAGACAGTTCCACTAGTTAAGAAATTGCTATAAATATATATATATAACAAGGTAGAAACAACAATTTGAGAGTTAGCATCATAAATATGGGGGTAATATCCCGCTTTTTTTAAATTAAATTTCGAGGACGAAATTTTTATAAGGAGAGGATGGTTGTAATATCTCGATGAGTCTAATGGTAGATAATTACGGTTTATATTAATATTATGAGTTAATCAGGTAATAAGTTGGATTATGATCCTACTAATTTATTTCAGCATAAAATTAAATTTTGCTATAAGTGAGTAAATAATCGTAATTTGTTAATTACAGAGATTTATATAGCATGTGAATGTAATATGAGCTATATGTGGAATAAAAATATTTCAGGTTCGGCAACCCTTGAGACTCAATAAGTTGATATATAAGCGTAATTTTTTAATTACGGGGATTTATTTGAAATACGTGGATATAATATGAGTTATTTGTGAAATAAAAATATTTTCAAGTTTGGCGACCTTGGAGACCCGATTGGAGGCCAAAAATGTCACAACAGTTTTAGTTAGAAATATTGATGAGCTTATTAGGATAAGTTAATTTTAGAAATACCAGGGTATTTTGGGGTACTCGAAGTTGACCAAATACCCTAAAAGTAGAGATTTCTTAGTGACTAAGAAATGATAAGATAACTATTAATAATAAAATATTTATTAATATTATATTATTATTATATTTTTATTAATATTATATTATATATTATTATATTATATTATATTATTATGATTATATATAAACGAAACATATACGTTTCGTTTTAATTATATAGATATATATATGTTAAGCTTTAACAGAAAAAAATAAACGAACGAAACCCTCGTTCTCTCTTTCGACAAAACCTTCTCCTCTTATATCCATTTTCTTTGATTTTCAATCCAAAACATATCGATTTAAGCTCTGGTAGTAATAGGATAGCAAATCCTTAAAAAGGGAAAGCTTAAGGTATAGTTTAATTTCGTTTTAAGTTTAAAAACAATTGGTTTCGTATAGGGGTTTTGTGAATTAGAATAGCTATGAAGGTTCTGACCTTATAGAATTGTTCTCGGGTAGTCATGGGACTAGTTTCGATATTTTCTTGTTGAATTTGAAGTGATTTTGAGTTAGAAATCGAGTTTGGAACTTTTTAAAGCTTAATCCGAACGTTAATGGCGTTTTTCATTTAAGGGGTCGATTTTTATTTCTGTTACGTAAGGATGGTAGTACTTATGGTATGTATGCACCCTGTAAAGTTTGGGGTGATTTTGATAAGTTTTGCTAGTGTTTTGGTGAGTGCGAAAATTGGGATTTTCGAGTTTTATAGTTTTTAGAAATTTCTAAGAGATTAGAAATCGTATTTTTATCATAACTTTTGACTCGGGTGTCTGTTTTGGACATTATATATACCGTTTTGAAGCTTGCGACAAGCTCTACAATATAGTGTATGTCTTAGAGCCAAAATATAAATTTTATTTTAGTGTATTTATACCGCAGGGTTTGGTAGAAAACCCCTGATTGTCTTATGTGAATATTAAGCAGTGGTTTTTGGGTAAACACTCATTGCTTTACCGTTGTTGTGACATAGGCTGAGATTATCGGGGATAGTTCTCCACTTGGGTTGGTCGAAATGTATGAACCTAGATTAAAGGTAAGAATTGTATATTGTATTGCACAGTACGTTGTATGTAATACAATTAGTACTGTTGTGAATTGATTAATATTGAGATATAGTTAATATTGTTATATATTGAAAAGTATATTGTACTGCATAGTACGCTGTATGTAATACAATTAGTATTGTTATGAATTGATTAATATTGAGATATAATTAATACTGTTATATATTGAAAAGATTGATTGGTTGAGTATTGATAATGTGATAATATTATGCATGTGATATATGGGCTCACCTAATTAGGTGATGCAATTTTCTTGGCGACGTACTCGGCGTAAGTACGGGCGTCATTGATATATGATGAGTACCAAGTGTAGGTATGGGCTCACCTGATTAGGTGATGCAATTTTCCTGGCGACGTACTGGGTGTAAGTACGGGCGTCAGTGACATGATAAGTACCGGGCGTAGGTACGAGCTCGTCTTATTAGACGATGCGATATATTGGTGCCAGATTGTGGCACGGGCTCACCTGATTAGGTGATGCAATTATATGATATATGGGTGCAGGTTTTTGGCATAGGCTCACCTGACTAGGTGATGCAGTTATGCGACATATTGGTGTCAGGCTATGGCACAGGCTTGCATGATTACGCGATACAATACAAGATCATCAGATTAAAGCATCGACTTGCCTGATTAGGCAACATGATGTCATGAAGATGGTTGCTTTATGAAGTAACGTATATATTATTTATACGATTAAATGAATATGAATTCCATTATTGGTATACTTGTTTTGTATTACCAAATATCTGTATACTAATGTTTATTCGTGGTGGATGCCAGTAGTGATTTGGATTTCATCTTATGAACAAAGTGTGATGGTTTGATTCTTATTGTGTATAAATGACAATATTCGAATAATAAACTATATGATTGTTATTATTACTTTTCTTGCTGAGTCCTTGTGACTCACGGGTGCTATGTGGTGCAGGTAAAGGCAAAGAAAAGCTAGATCAACCATGAGGTGATAGTCTTCTCCAGCAATGTACATATTGACCTCACTGGCCTGCGTGCCGAGTTCCCAAGACTTATTTTGGACCGGTTGTATATGCTGTGTATTTTGATTTTATGTTTAACTGGTTGTCGTATATATTTCTTTAGCAAAACTTTTTATAACAGGGATTCCCAGAACACACTTTTTATGCCGTTATAATGTCTGTTTTTAGTGTTTTGATTTAGTCAAGTTTTTAATATTATCACAGTTTTTAATAATTAATTATTCTATTAGCATTAAACTAGTTTATAAAATCACACACGGGGCGTCCCTATAGATTGGGGCGTTACAGTAATAGACCCTTCCACTTTGGAAGAGGTAATGATGTGTCTATATGGTGGAACATGTAGACCATTCTATATACTGAGAGTCCAATTCTAAGTTCTATGCGTGGATTCAACGAAGAATTAATAAGTCAGTGAATTTAGGTTATAAATTCTTGATCTGCTTATTGGAAGCTCGGTTATATAGACCCATGGTCCCCCCACTAGTTGCGATAATATTGCTTGTAAGACTCATATAATTGGTTTTGATTAATCAATTATAATTCTCAAATTAGACTATCTCTATTTGTGAATTTTTCACAAAGTAAGGGCAAAATTGTAAAGAAAGAGTTTTAGGGGCATATTTGTTAATTATGATACTTTGTATGGTTCAACTAATAAATATGATAAATGACAATATTATTTAATAATTATTTATATTTATTAAATAGTTAGAATTGGCATTTAAATGGCTGAATTAGAAAATTGGCGTTTTTGAGAAAATCAGATGCAGAATTGAGAAAACTGCAAAATCCGAGTAAGGCCCATTACACTACATGGCCGGCCACTTGGAATGATTTTTCAAATTGATATTTTCATTATTTTAATGTCAAATAATTCAAACCTAACCCTAGTGGAATGCTATAAATAGATAGTGAAGGCTTCAGGAAAATGACACTTTTCCTTCAGAAAAAACTGAGCGTCTCTCTCTCCCTATCTTTGGCCGACCACTTCTTCTCTTTCTTCCCTCTTCGATTTCGAAATTCTTAGTGTTAGAGTAGTGCCCACACACAGCAAGTGATACCTCAATAATAGTGAGGAAGATCGTGAAGAAAGACTTTCAGCAAGAAGGAGTTTCAGCACTAAAGAATCAGAGAAAGAGATCCAGGTTCAGATATTGATAATGCTCTGCTACAGAAAGGAATCAAGGGCTAGAAATCTGAATGGAAAGAGTCATATTATTCTGTTGCACCCAATGGTAGGTTTCGTAAACTTTATATGTGTTTATTTCATCGTTTTAGAAAGTTCATATTTAGGGTGTTAATCAACGTACTTGTGAGTAGATCTAAGATCCTGGTAAAATAATTTCCAACAGAGCACACCTTGAGGCGATGCCATAAGAAGGAGCGAATAGTGCTCCAAAATAGAGCTTAAACCCTTTTTTTTAATGAAGAGCGCAAAAATATCTTGAGGGAATTCGAACTTCTGCTCTAGTAGGATCATTGATCGACACTGAAGACCTAGGAAAATGGATGGTGCACTAGATGAGGAGAGAGCTTGCACCTTTTGATGTAGAGCTTCTAGACCAAGTGGCAGGTAGCATGAGTGAGCTGACTTCAAAGAAGTGGGCAATTTGTAGCAGCAATGATGCCTTCATTTTGGCTAAAGCAGCCAAGCAGTAGGCAACAGGGGTAAGGCTTGACGTTCTATCTTTATTTTTGTTGTCATATACTATCATCTTATGTTGACTTGAAAGGAAGTGGTGGCCTTGATCATAGAGCTTGATCAATTTCAAACCAAGAACCAAACTTTGCACGGTGAGAACAGAGCTTTACTTGCTAAACTTGAGAAAGTCAAGTCTTAGGCCACTGTTAAAGTGAGTCAGGTCAAATCAAAAGTAGAGGCATGGGTAAATTAGGTTCAAACTAAGTGCGGCTAAAGTTGATGAGGCAGACCGATTGGCCAGTCTAAAATATTACAAATTGTACCGAGAATACAAGGCCAAGGTTGACCAAGACAATAAGGTAGAGCTGGACCAACTTAAATCTCAAGTGTCTTCCCTTTCTAACGATCTTTAACAAACGAAAAAGGAGAAATACAAACTGGATGCTCAAATATAAATCCACGGTATTGCCCTGAGTTCCAAGCTCCAAGAGATCAACACTATAAACAATGAGACCTAGAAGAAAGATTTGGTAATCTAAGGTTTCCAGGGTAACATTGAGGATTTGAAGAATAAAATCAAGGATTTAATGAAAGAAGTTGAGTTGTGGAAAGGCAAGTACATTGCTCAAATATATGTCCTTCGAAGTGTTCACACACTTAGTAATAGTTATGTCAACACCATAAAGTAGTTGCAGAGAGAAGTTGCACATCAGCCAGCTAATGGCAGGAAAGCCTTTATTGCCCTGGCTGCTATGCAAAGGACCAGGAAAATTGCTGGACAATCTGTCAAAGATGTTGCTGCGCACATTGCCAAAGTAGAGGCTTAGGCTGAGAGGTTCCATCTTCGATCATTGGAGATGTCCTACTCAATGATCCTTTGAACCTTATCGAAAAATGATCCCACCATACTCAAGTATCTTTGACCAAATAAGATATTATTTACCTGGAGGGTGAATGCCATCGACGAAGTCACTTATCTCATGAAATATGACCTTCAAGATGATGGTGTTGAATCTACTGAGGAATCAACTGGAAACCTATAACTTGAGCATTCAATCAAAGTTGTGGTTTCTTTATGGAATGCCTCTCAGAACCTTCAAGACCTCCCCCAGGAAAAACTTGAAGACCCTTCAATTCTAGCCCAAGATGCGACTCAAGATGCACCTCCAATTTAGCCCCAAGACCAAATCTAGGATACTTCTTCAGTTCTGGATCAAGACATAACCCAGGATCCGACCAAGTCATAAATTTATCTCTTAGTTTTCTTTTATTACTATAAAAAATTTTGCAAGGACAATTTAATCATGCCTTAACCGCGTGGCCTTATCAAATAACTTAGAAAACAATTTTTTTTTTTGTTTTGCTTATGTATGTTTGCCTATTTTTTTGCTATGCTTGAATTGCTTGCTTTTTGCATTTTTTGTTTACTAGACCGTTCAATAGATTTCCTTAGGATTCTGAAAGCTTTTGGAAGCACACGAATTTTCAAATTCCTCTCCTAAGATGTCAACCTTGTCAAAGTTACCTTTGTGGGACTTGTAAACTTTGGCAGTTAACCTTACATGGAGGGACCATTAGCTTGTTCCCAAATTGCCATAGGGATCGTAGAGCTCGAATCCCTTCTGAGTGTTTTCTGATTAACTACCTTACTCAGAATGATGTAGCGATTTCTCTATTATTTAAATTTAGTAGAGGAATAGGCTAAGTGTGTAATAGAGTCTAGGAAATGCTTCTCTTGAGGAAGCAAGGCTGAAAACGTATTAACACTTAGGCTATGCTTCCACAAATCCAAAGTAATGAAGATGGCACAGCAGTATGACATGTGTTTCCCGAATTTGTTGTAAGAGAACTGCTAGAAACGTGAGGGATCTTCAGAAAAGCTTCCTTTTCTCACTCCTTGTAGAAAACCTTATTAATGTTGTCAATAGACCAAAGCAAATGCTATAGGATTTAGGCAATGTTCCTTTTTTAAGGAAAAGGCTGAAAATATATTAGCTGTGCTTTTATGGAAACGAAGTTGAATATACAATAGAATTCAAGAGACACTTCCTTCCAGGAAGGAGGTTGAAGATGTATCGAAATTCAATCGATATTTCCACTCAAAACTAAAGATGAAAACAAAGCTAAAAATGCAATAGACTTCAAGCAACACTTCCTTCCAAGAAGAATGTTGAAGACGTATTGAAATTCAGGCGACATTTTCGACCAATAGTTCAAAGCAAATTTAAAAATTAAAATACAAGTAACAAATTTAAATACAAATAACAAGTGGGCAATGAACACATAGCTAGGTATACCACCCCCAAGTGAGCTGAGAAGCTTGGATGTCTCCAAATTCTTGGTCACTTATTTAAAACATAGCTTATGCAGGAGACAATATTGTAAATTCTTGTGTAAATTTCTTCTATTTTCATTTCATTATGCCCGTAGGCTTACATTAAGAATGAATACTTACAAAGAATTACATACAACTTAGAGGAATGTTAAAATGTGGATACCCCCAACCTATTGGTAGTAACGATAGAAATGTCCTTTTTGAGTGCTAGTTTTCATTGCTATTGTAAAGCGAGTTGAAGTTTTTTTACATCTTTGTCGAACAATTTCAAGCACAGCCCTTTTGCCACTTAATCTTCCTACACGCTTAAGAACTGACCCTAGGACTGGACAGTTAACTATGAAAGATGAGAAGGAAGGTTACACGGTATATCATAGTAGAGGGAATTATGTATAGACGAGGGTTCTCCAAGTCGTTGCTCAGATGTGTTACCCAAGAAGATGTTGCACGACTGCTATCTGAAGTACACGATGGATTTTGTGGGAATTACACCGCTGGACAGAGTTTATCTAAGAAAATTCTAAGGCAAGGTTATTTCTGGCCGACAATGATCGAGGATTTAAAAGCCTATGTTAAAAAATGTGACAAATGCCACAGATTTTTGAAGATAGCTCGAGCTCTGCCCAATGAGTTAACTCAGATGAAATGTCCGTGGCCTTTGGCCATTTGGGGAATTTACCTGATCGGACAATTACCCAAAGGCAAAGGTGGAGTGTAGTATGCAATGGTTGCGGTTGATTACTTCACTAAGTCGACGGAAGCCGAACCACTGGCAACCATTACATCTAAAAAAGTTCAAGACTTTGTTGTGAAGAACATGTTGGAAATATTTTACCAGGATCTAGATTTAATACCATGTATGTTTCATTAACATCCTAATATGAATTCTAAAACAACGAAATAAACACATATAAAGTTCAGGAAACCTTACATTGGGTGCAGCGGAATATAATGACTCCTTCCGTTCAGATCTCTAACTCTTGATTGCTTTTTGTAGCAGAGCATCACCAAGATCTGAACCTGGATCTCTTTCTCTCCTTCTTGTTGGTTTGATTCTACACAATCTTCCACACTATGATTGAGATACCACTTGATGTGTGTGGGCACTACTCTATCACTAGGGTATTTTGAAATTGAAGAGAAGAAAAGAGAAGAAGAGGGTGGTGGCTAGGAGGCTCAGTTTTTTCTCTGAAAGAAATAAGATGCAAGTCTTAGTTTCCTGAAGCCATCACTTTCTATTTATAGAAAACCATCTAGGTTTAGGTTAGAATTGTATGGCATTAAAATAATGAAAATGTAAATGGTAAAATTCTTGCATAGTGGCCGGCCATGATATGGATAATAGGCCTCACTTTGCAATTTTGCCATTTTGTCAATTTTCAATCCCATTTTCTAAAAAATGCCAATTTTCCAATTTAACCATTTGTGTCAATTCCAATTATTTAATAACTAAAAATTAATTATTTAATAATATATTTATTAATTAGACATATAAAGTCTCTTAACTAACAAATAAAACCTAGAATCTCTTTTCTTTACAATTTCGCACTTGCTTAGTGAAAATTCATAAAGTAGACATAGTCTAAAATTAGAATTATAATTGATTAATCAAAATTAATTAACTGAGTCTTACAAGCAGTATGGTCTCCACTAGTATGAGGACCATGGGCCTATATAACCGAGCTTCAAATAAGTCGAACCGAATTTACCAAGTAAATTCCCTAACTTATTAATTCCTTATTGAATCCACACTTAGAACCTGTAATTGCACTCTCAGTTATATAGACAGCTCTATATGTTCCACGGTATAGATACGCTATTAGTTATTCATTGTTATAACCCTAATTTGATCAATGACCCTCTAATAGATGATCTACATTGAATAGGAACTAAATTACCATTACACCTTCAATGTATTTTATCCTTAAAACACTTAGCTCCGTATAGGAACCAAGTATGTTTCATTAACATCCTAATATGAATTCTAAAACAATGAAAATAAACACATAAGAGTTTAAGAAAACCTTACATTGGGTGCAGCAGAATATTATGACTCCTTCCATTCATATTTCTAGCCCTTGATTCCTTTCTGTAGCAGAGCATTATCAAGATCTGAATCTTGATCTCTTTCTCTCCTTCTTTGAGGCAGATTTTCCACAGTCTTACATACTATGATTGAGGTACCACTTGATGTGTGTGGGCACTACTCTATCACTCAAGGGTTTCTAAATTTGAAGAGAAGAAAAAAGAGAGGAAAGTGGCGCATGGCTTTTTCTCTGAAGGAAACAATGTGCAAAGTCATGAGTTTCCTGAAGCCAACACTTTCTATTTATAGAATGCCATCTACATTTAGGTTAGAATTGTATGGCATTAAAATAATGAAAAACTAAAATGGTAAAAACCTATGCATAGTGGGCGGCCAGAATAGGAAATTGGGCCTCACTTTGCAACTTTTCCATTTTGTTATTTCTCATTCCCATTTTCTCAAAAATGACAATTTTCCAATTTAACCTTTTAAATGCCAATTCTAATTATTTAATAACTTAAGAATAATTATTAAATAATATTGTCATTTAATATATTTATTAATTTAGACATATAAAATATCTTAATTAATAAATAAACCTAGAATCTCTTTTCTTTACAATTTCGCCCTTGCTTAGTGAAAATTCATAAAGTATACATAGTCTAACTTTAGAATTATAATTGATTAATCAAAATCAATTAACTAAGTCTTACAAGCAGTATGGTTTCAACTAGTATGGGGACCATGGGTCTATATAACCGAGCTTCCAATAAGTTCAACCGAATTTACCAAGTAAATTCCCTAACTTATTAATTCCTTATTGAATCCACTCTTAGAACTTGGAATTGCACTCTCAGTCATATAGAACGCTCTATATCTTCCACGATATAGATACGTCATTAGTTATCCATTGTTATAATCCTAATTTGATCAATGATCCTCTATATAGATTATTTACAATGTAAATGGATTAAATTACCGTAACACCCTACAATGTATTTTATCCTTAAAACACTTAACCCTGTATAAATGATATTTCAGCTAAGTGAAATGAGTACTCCATCATTTATTTTCGTTTGGTTAAGCTCGAAGGAAATCATCCTTTACTTTCTATTCGCCAGATAGAAGCTATAGATTCCATATTTATGTTAGCGCTCCCACTCAATTGCACTACCGTGTTCCCAAAATGTACGTATCACCCTGACCCAAAAGTAGGCTTAACTAACAAATCAAAGAGCACGAATAACACTCTTGAGATTGAACCTAATCATATCAGGATTAAGATCATTTGATCTAGGATCAACAAGTGATATTGAATTGAATAGATATTACGTTAAATTTTAACAAATCTAATCAAAGTTCAATATCGGTCCCTTCCGATGTATACTCCATACATCTGATACTGGTAAACTTTGCCAATGCCCTGGAAAGGACATAACACTTATCCAAGGTGTCAGAATACCTATCGCTGATTATCTTGTCAGTCTAAATCCAGTGAACTCACAAATCAGGGAATAAACTTTCGAACATATAATTAAGATTATATTCCACTGTGCTGACAACACTATAATCATTAACAACACTAGAATTCATACATTATATGCATATAATCATGAAATAAATCATGTGAACCATGCAACATAAAAATGTTATTTCTGATCTTTATTAATAAGTAAATCTGATTATATTGAAATGGGTTTTATTTAGGGCACAAAACCCAACAAACTCCCACTTGCACTAATATAAAATAAAATGTGCATTTCAAATAATCTCAACACCTTGATATACAAATCAAGTGCAGTAGTAGTATACTCCTCGTAATAGGATATGACAGGTTGAATTCAGCACAACCTTTTCTCCACCATTACTCTTCCTTAATGACAAAATCTTTGATATTGTGAATTTTCTCTCTATATGTCTACTCTCTTGGGATACTGGATTCTATACTGTTGGCAACTACTTTTTGGTTATTCAGTAAGTAACACTAGTAGTTAAGACAAGTTGGAACGGTGCCACAAATGTATAGAACTTTCCTAAGACTGAATAAGTACATTTCCTGCATCTTTAACATTCAGTCTCTCTCTGGTAGACCTAGAGACTTAAGATAGGTTTTTACACTTCTCCAAAATCACTACTCCACCCGCAGAGTAATCACCATCTTATCAGCAGACTTTCTAGCAGAAAGGCAAGTCTCGAAATCTGATGTGGTGCAGTCTAAGAGTTTTAAACACACCCTTATCGACCAACATATAGTTCCTCTTCTTAATCTTAGGATTTACTTGATTGTCTTCCAATGTTCCTCTCCTGGATTAATCTGATACCTACTCATTACTCCCACATAAAAGCAGGTGTCTGGTGTAAGGCATACTAAAGCATATCTGAGACCTCTCACTATTGATTTAAGAAATTATTTCATGGCTTTATCTTTTCTAGAATAGTTGAGACTTTTTCCTTAGATAAATAAAATCTGTGTCTAGAAGTTGAGAAGCTTCTATAGATTGCCATTAAAAAAAAAAAAGAAAATGCTTCATCATCTTACCGAAGTAAGCTGCTTGCACTAGAGTAAGTAATTAACCAGGTATACCATGAGCCATAGATTTAGATAAACTTAAACCAATAATACTAGGAATAGGAAGTTTTGTTAAGTCCATTGAATAAACTTATAAACGAAAATTTCCTTTCATGTCCTTGTAATAGAAAACTTTTAGGTTACTCCATATCAATGGATTAAACCATAGTTCTCTTGGCTTTTCTTCTTTGTTTCTTATTTTTTGACAAACCATTAATTGTTTAAACTCACAATGGATTTTAATCACTAATGTCTTCCAAGTCATAAGAAGAGTGAGTTCCTTGAAACCCTCCCACTACGACAAGGTACCGTGAATTATGCCTAAGAAAACTACATGGTATTGACCTCTTTGGTTGTGTCAAAACAACAGAGGCAGTGGGATCATCTTTTAAAGAATAAGATAATAGAACACTTTTGGAATAAAAAAAAATCTCATTTATTTGCTACTTTATTTTCAGACTTAGTCATTTTCTTTGAAAATTAGTATTTGTTTAAACAAAGACTTTCTTATCTGATGACTATGGGATGCTCCACCCCTAATCATTTAGAATAGCTAACAAACATGCAAACCATGGTTAACAGTTCTAGATTTTCTTAAGATTTTGATTAGGTCATCCATGAATCTAGTAATAATTTACATTAAGTATACAACCATTGCATCATTCTGAAATTGTATTACCATAGAAGGACTTAGGCAACGACTAGTAACTAATCAACAATATGTAACTCGAATTTCTAGGGAGGTAAGTTTGGATATAATTCAAAATCAACTTATTGATCTTTGAACTGCATATCTACTAACTATTTCTCCAGCCTTATCAGTTCGCAAGATCTTTAACCACTTACCTTAATGGTTTATCACCATTACTAGAAATTCATGAAATTTTTCAAACATTTCAATTTTCTTTTGCATAAGGTAAAATCTAGAGTGATCGTAAGAATACAACAAAAACTCATATCCACCCCTGAATGTACATCCATTTGCGAATGAGATGAACTTACTTTAACGGATATAGGCATATTAACTCTTTGCAGAGATTGATCTTGTCAAAACCACTATGAACAAGATACAAATGCCATAGATTTTAAAAAAATGTGGTTGAGTCTTTTGATGACTTAGGTTTAGTTATATTAAAGAGTTCTTAGAATAGTGCAAGTGGATCCTGGTCACAGAATACTAAACTCATATTCCATACAGTTTGAATCCATTGATAGAAAATGGTTATTAAACACTTGTGAAAGTGAAACTGTATTGTATTAAAAATTATTTGGAATCTAAAATTTAAAGTCAAAGACTTAAATTTATAAAAAATATACATGAGTAATTCTTTCTTGGACCACCACTACTAATTGAACTCTAAGTTTGATTTGCCCATACAAGTAGGAGATTTTTAAGATTGAGCATTTATATGATTTTGAGATAGAATTTCGGGAATACAATCATATGCGTCATTTAATTTCTTAAGAGAAAATATAGAATGACATGAAATGATTTATAGACCATTCATCCAATGATATGTTATTGAGCTAATTCGAAATGAATAAGCTAAGAGGAATTAGGATAATTTCGTATTTAAATAAGAATCCAACGATGCTTCGATTAGCGAGAGTCAAAGTAATCTTATTTATACAATCTTCTTGTTTCATATTGTAAATACTAGACTAAGGTGTCATCAACTGATGAACAGCTAGATGTTGCATTTATAATATTTATCTTTCGAGATCTAACACTATTATGTTTGTCTAATTGTTGACAACTCATTAGGGATTTATCCCCTTTGAACAACAAACCAAGTTTGACCAACAATGAAGATTCGAAATTAAACTACAATTTAATAACAGAAAATAACATGGTTCAATATAAATTCATACACAATTCAGAAATTATTAAACACATAGCAAGTAGGAATGACAAGTGAAAATACTAAAACATACAATCCAAAATAATTTCCAAGGTCTTCAACAAACTTATATCAGTGTCCCGTTTAGGCGAGAGTCAGTGATACCATCCATGAATAGAGTTTTCAGCTCATCCAAAATGATAAACATTCTAACAACCTTTTTGTAACACCCTAACTAACATAGGCGTATTACGTGAGTTTTAAACATACTGTGCAGCTCGTTGCTAATCAACGAGGTTTATGGAAAACGTGATTAATTAAAATTTTTGCTTTTTAATTAAACTTATAAAATAATATTACAAAAGACTCGGGATCCCGACTATAAAATCATTTACAAAAAGATTTAACTGTTTAACTGATACATAAATAAATGTCGTCTAACGACCAGATACAAAATCAGCCTCGCTGTCCCGATGATCGTACGCTCCAGGCCTAACCGTCCCGACATGTACAATCTTCTCAAGCTCGCTCACGGTCCATCAGCTTTAGCCTTGCCTTTACCTACACATAAACGTAGAACTGTGAGTCGACAGACTCAGTAAGAAAAGCATAATAATACTCATACATAATTCTAATTGTCGTGTCCAACACGATACTGAGTCCCGCTACTGTCGTGTCCAACACGGTACTGAGCCACTACTGCCATGTCCAACATGGTACTGAGTTCTGAACGTTCATAGGGACGGTACTATTGACACGTAACAACCTGATCGGTCGAACCGGTCATACTCCGGCTGCTGGTCATACTCCAGCCAGTACCGACGTGTTACTATATCCTCCTGATAGGTCGAACCGGTCATACTCCGGCTGCTGGTCATACTTCAGCCTGTACCGACGGGATACGTCAATAGTACGGAACCACAAACCAAGTGTCAGCCTGATCGGTCAAACCGGTCATACTCCGGCTGCTGGTCATACTCCAGCCTGTACCGACGTGACAGGGTTGGATGGTTCGAAGCCAACATACATAACTAATGTAATCTAACAGGCTTCCTACATGCACGCTAAACATGTAATCTACATATGCATACTGTTATACTAATCTTACTTGGATTCCGAATTAAGGTGTGCTTGGTCAACTCGATCGGAACTTTTAGCCGAGCGTACGGACATGTGCTCCTAAACCATAAAAATCACAACGCTATAAGTGACACGCTAAATCACTTCCCGGGGACTTAAACTAGGAACTAAAAGTTTCCCTATCGATAAAAAGCATGGCAATACCCCTTAAAAAATAAAAACGAGGAAAAACACGGGTTCTGAAAATTCCCCAACCGGCAGACCGGTTGCCCAACCGGAATTCCGATTCTGGGAATTTTCGAAGCCCATCCGGAATTCCGGATGCACAACCGGAATTCCGGTTCCTCGCAGGCAGCAACAATCAAATTTTCATATCTAGCTCAAATCAACCCCAAATTGATTCAAACTTTCCAGACCTGTTCTATACCTTCCCTAGAACATATCCAAGGCATCAAAACAACCCAGAAACCTCAAACACGAAAAATGCCATTGGAGCTCAAGCTTTGAGTTCCAAACTCAAACTTGAGCAAAACCACCTAATCATGCATTCCACTAGCTTAAATCCACATAAACAAGCATATCTAACCCTCAGAAAACAACTAAGAACATCCAGCAACTTCACAGCAACAATTTAAACCATTTCTTTCAAAAATCATAACTTTTTACATAAAAATCTAACTAACTAGAACAAGAAACTCAAACATGCAATTCAATCTCATTAAACCTACTAATTTCAACATTTTAATCAAAGAAACAACAACAACAATAACCAGCAGCAACAACTCCAAAAACCTCATGCATTAACTCAACTTTTCATTAAAAATTCAACAAATTCAAGAAGAAACAAGAGAAGCTAACCTAGCTTTGAAGAATGCTTAGATTTGGATGAGAATTCACTTGAAAATCAGATCAGAAATCCAGCCCTTACACCCACATGCACAGCCGAGAGAGAGAGAGAGGAGAAGAGAGAAAGAGAGTTTGAAAATTTTATTTTTCTTTACTTAGTAACTTTTTTGTAAAAATTGGAATAATGAATAAACACTTAATATAAATCCATTTCAGCCAATTAAACACTCAAATAAATATTTATTTCCATTTAATCAAGTCACTAAAAGACAAAAGTCATTGGGGCAAAAAGACCATTTTGCCCCTCCACACTAAAATCACATAAAAATCACTAAAGGGGTATTTTTGGGACATTCTAAATTCCCGGCCATTCCCGACATTCCCAATGTCTAAAACCCGTCCCAAACTAATAACATGCTAAGTTGTGATTTCTACTAAGCTAAATGCCGAGTTCCAAAATACCGGGCACCGGAAATGCAAAATATGAAAACTACTGAATAACATAACCATGCATTTCTGAATTCCATAAATAACAGTATAATAAATTATTTAAATAGCTATAAATAATTTCATAAATAATCATGATTAACTGCTAATTTCCAAATTAACTAAGCGGGCTTTACAACTATCCCCCCCCTTAAAAGGATTTCGTCCCCGAAATCTAACCTGAATAACTCTAGATATTGAGTTCTCATATCTGACTCTAGCTCCCAGGTGGCTTCCTCCACCTTGCTGTTTCTCCAGAGAACTTTGACCAATGCTATGGTCTTATTCCGAAGGACTTTATCCTTTCTATCCAGGATCTGCACTGGCTGTTCCTCATAAGTCATGTCTGGCTGAAGCTCAAGACTCTCATAACTGAGTATATGAGAGGGATCTGAAACGTATTTTCTCAACATCGAGACATGGAATACGTTGTGAACTGCTGATAAGGCTGGAGGCAATGCTAACCGATATGCCACTTGACCTATCTTCTCGAGAATCTCGAAAGGTCCTGTAAATCTAAGGCATAACTTGCCTCTTTTCCCGAAACGTTTAATCCCCTTCATCGGAGATACCCGTAAAAACACATGGTCCCCTACTTGGAACTCAACATCTCTACGTTTCGGATCTGCGCAACTCTTCTGTCTGCTCTGTGAGGCAAGCATTCTAGCTTTTATCTTCTCTATTGCCTCATTGGTCCACTGCACTGACTCTGGACCTAGGTATTTTCTCTCCCCTGTCTCATCACAGTGGATAGGGGATCTACATTTTCTACCGTATAACAGTTCATAGGGAGCCATCCCTATCGTACTCTGATAACTGTTGTTGTACGAAAATTCTATCAACGGTAGATACTTATTCCATGAGCCTTCAAAATCCATAACACAAGCTCTCAGCATGTCCTCCAATATCTGAATTGTCCTTTCGGACTGACCATCTGTCTGAGGATGGAATGTTGTACTAAATTTCAGCTTTGTACCCATTGCCCGTTGCAAACTTTGCCAAAATTTGGAGGTGAACTTCGGATCCCTGTCCGAAACTATAGACTTCGGTACCCCGTGAAGTCTCACTATTTCTCTGACATACAATTCTGCCAACTGATCCACTGAAAATGTTGTTCTAACCGGCAGAAAATGAGCAGATTTCGTAAATCGGTCCACCACTACCCAGATGGAATCATACAAACCCGTGGTCCTAGGTAACCCGACCACAAAATCCATCGTGATATCTTCCCATTTCCATTCTGGTAGGGTTAGAGGCTGCAACAACCCTGCTGGTCTCTGATGTTCAGCCTTAATCTGCTGACAAGTGAGGCATCTCGATACAAATTCTACCAAATTCTTCTTCATACCGCTCCACCAGAAGTACGATTTCAAATCTTGGTACATCTTAGTGGTGCCGGGATGCAGAGAATACGGGGTAGAATGAGCCTCCTCAAAGATCTCATTCCTGAGCTCCACACTATTCGGAACACAAACCCTGGCTTTATACAGAAGCATCCCACTGTCTGACACTGAAAAGTCCTTGGCTTGACCAGCCAACACCTCATCTCGGATCTTTACTAACTCCGGATCTGTCATTTGAGCGACTTTTATTCTTTCCAACAGATCAGATTGCAGCGTTAAGTTGTGAAGCTGACCTACCACAAACTCAATGCTGGATCTAACCATATCCTCTGCTAGCTGAGGTGAGATCTGAACCATACTAGCTACTTGCCCGGGACCCTTTCTGCTCAGGGCATCTGCCACTACATTGGCTTTTCCGGGATGATAGAGGATCTCACAATCGTAATCCTTCACTAATTCCAACCAACGCCTTTGTCTCATATTTAAATCCTTCTGAGTAAAGAAATATTTGAGACTTTTATGGTCGGTATAGATCTCACACTTTTCCCCGAAAAGGTAATGCCGCCAAATCTTCAATGCGAAAACCACCGCGGCTAACTCTAGGTCATGAGTCGGGTATCGCTGTTCATAATCCTTTAACTGACGGGAGGCGTAAGCGATGACCCGATCGGCTTGCATCAATACACATCCCAAACCCTGTTTGGATGCGTCACAATATACCACGAACTTCTCCTTGTCCGAAGGTAAAGCTAATACTGGAGCGGTAATCAACCTCTGTTTCAGCTCCTGAAAACTAGCTTCACACTTGTCTGACCAAATAAATCGCTGATTCTTCTTTGTAAGCTCGGTTAGGGGCATTGAAATTTTAGAGAACCCTTCGACGAACCTACGGTAGTACCCAGCTAAACCCAAGAAGCTTCTGATCTCTGTCACTGTCTTCGGTCTCGGCCAATCCCTGACGGATTCAATCTTCCCGGGATCCACCTTGATCCCATCTTTGCTCACAATGTGCCCTAAGAAGGACACCTGAGATAGCCAGAACTCACATTTCTTGAACTTGGCATAAAGCTTATGTTCTCGAAGCCGTTGCAGTACCATCTGAAGATGTAACTCATGCTCCTCTTCTGATTGAGAGTACACGAGGATGTCGTCGATAAACACAATCACACAGATATCGAGGAAATCCTTGAATACTCTATTCATCAGGTCCATAAATGTTGCAGGAGCATTGGTTAGTCCGAATGACATAACCAGAAATTCGCAATGTCCATACCTAGTGCGGAAAGCCGTCTTCGGAATGTCCTCCTCTCGGATTCTCAACTGATGATAACTCGAACGGAGATCAATCTTAGAAAAGACCGTCTTCCCCTGAAGCTGATCGAACAAATCATCGATCCTAGGTAATGGATATTTATTCTTCACTGTCAGCTTGTTCAACTCCCTGTAGTCGATGCACATCCTCATAGATCCATCCTTCTTCTTGACGAATAAAACCGGGGCTCCCCAGGGTGACACACTGGGCCGAATGAACCCTATGTCAAGCAACCCTTGGAGCTGAATCTTTAATTCCTTAAGCTCAGCTGGAGCCATTCTATACGGGGCTTTGGAAACCGGTTCCACCCCTGGTGCCAAGTCTATCACGAAATCAATCTCCCGTTGGGGTGGTAACCCTGGAAGTTCTTCGGGAAAAACATCCAAAAATTCCCGAACCACTCTGATGTCTTCTGGCCGAATGGTATCTGGCCGAGTGGTGTCCACCACCACGGCCAGAAACCCTAAGCAACCGCCGTGCAACAATTCTCTAACTGACATAGCCGAGATCACCGGGATCCGAGATCCCTGAACTGAACCAACAAATACAAAACGGTTCTTCACTTTTCGGTTGGAAGACCACCATCTTCCTTTTACAATCAATGCTCGCCGAATATTTAGATAGGAAATCCATTCCTAAAATAATCTCGAATTCGACTAGACTCATCTCTATCAGATCAGCACTTAACTCTCTACCATCTATCCTGATTGGCATAGACCTAATCCACCTATTGGAGATAACCAATTCTCCGCCAGGTAACAGGGTTCCAAACCCTGATTCATATCTATCATACGGTCTACCCAATTTACCAAAGACTCTGGCCGCCACATAAGAATGTGTAGCCCAAAAATCAAACAGCACTGAATATAGCGAGTTGTTAATAGAAAGCTGACCTGTGACAACTGATGGGCTGGCATCTGCATCAGCCTGAGTGATAGCGAACACCCTGGCTGGAGTGGGTATCGCTGGAGCTCTCGGTGTCTCTGATCGGAGCTGGGGATAGTCCCTCTTGAAGTGTCCGGGCATGCCACAATGAAAGCATCCCTGACCTTTGCACTCGCCTCGATGGTGCCTCTTGCAGCTAGGGCACTCGGGATAGGAGAATCGGGTCTCAGTACCACCTGGACGACTCCCTCTGTTCTGGTTCCCCCGGAACGTTTTGTTCTGACTCGAGCCACCGGAAGCAGTGGGTGCTCTCTTCCTCTGATCAATGGCCGAACCACTACTCCCCCTGCTATAGCCTGATGCAGGAGGGGTAGGAGCCCCGCCACTCACCGGAGTACTGGCTGACTCTGACATGCACCCAACTGCGCCCTCAGCACGCAGTGCCTTCTCCACCATCTGAGCATAGGTGGTGCTGTCGTCTGTGGTAATCATCAAGTCATGCCTGATCTTGGCATTCAACCCGTCCAGGTACTTCTCCTTCTTGCTGAAGTCGGTCGGCACAATTCCCGAGGCTAACCTCGCCAACCGATCAAACTGAGTAGTATACTCAGTGACGCTCATGTTCTCACGCTGGGTCAGGTGAGCGAACTCTTTCCTCTTGGCGCTTCTGACCGCCTCGTTGTAGTACTTTGCATTAAAGAGTTCCTGGAACCTTTCCCAGGTCATGGTGGTGACGTCATGGATCTGAGACACCATGTCCCACCAGACCAGAGCGTCCTCCTGGAACTGGAATGTGGCGCACACCACTCTGTCGTTACCGGTGACACCCATGAAATTCAGTATCTTGGTGATCACCGTCAGCCACTGCTCGGCTTTCATCACGTCCGGACCTCCCAGGAAAACCGGAGGTGCTTGCTTCCGGAACCGCTCATACAGAGGTTCCAATCTATGGGCCGCCACCACTATCTCGGCCTGGGCAGCAGGGGCAGGTGCCACTGGAACTACGGGCACTGGAACTGCAGGAGCACCCTGCTGTCTCAACCTCTGAATCTCGAGATCTTGCTCTTCGATCCGGGCTTGCATCTCCGCAAACCGTAACTCCCAATTCTGGGCTCCCTAATCGGCTGGGGGAGCCTGGGCAGCCTGTGGTGGGTTCTCATCACCCCGACCACGAGCCCTGCCTCGGGGACCTCTACCTCGGCCCCTAACAGGTGGGGGAAACTGAGCTCCCTGTCCTTGGTTCGACCCTACGGAGTTGCCCTGACTCCTGGTAGTCCGCCTGGCGTCCATTTGATTAGAACCGCCTGCGAAACCAAGAGTTGGCATATCAGGTCGTATTCAAGGAGAGCTTACTAAAGCCGCTTAATTTGGAAATTAAAAACGAAACATGCGCCTATTCTACTATCAGGCCGCTAACATGCTTCCTAACAGGCTTTTCTTTTTCATAACTGAATAAAATAAACTACTAAAGCAATAAAGGCTTACTGAACCGTGAAACGAGCTAACTGCTGATGATGATTGTACATGTCGTGACGATCTTCGGAAGACAACCTGGCGGCTCTGATACCAAATTGTAACACCCTAACTAACATAGGCGTATTACGTGAGTTTTAAGCATACTGTGCAGCTCGTTGCTAATCAACGAGGTTTATGGAAAACGTGATTAATTAAAATTTTTGCTTTTTAATTAAACTTATAAAATAATATTACAAAAGACTCGGGATCCCGATTATAAAATCATTTACAAAAAGATTTAACTGTTTAACTGATACATAAATAAATGTCGTCTAACGACCAGATACAAAATCAGCCTCGCTGTCCCGATGATCGTACACTCCAGGCCTAACCGCCCCGACATGTACAATCTTCTCAAGCTCGCTCACGGTCCATCAGCTTTAGCCTTGCCTTTACCTACACATAAACGTAGAACTGTGAGTCGACAAACTCAGTAAGAAAAGCATAATAATACTCATACATAATTCTAATTGTCGTGTCCAACACGATACTGAGTCCCGCTACTGTCGTGTCCAACACGGTACTGAGCCACTACTGCCATGTCCAACATGGTACTGAGTTCTGAACGTTCATAGGGACGGTACTATTGACACGTAACAACCTGATCGGTCGAACCGGTCATACTCCGGCTGCTGGTCATACTCCAGCCTGTACCGACGTGTTACTATATCCTCCTGATCGGTCGAACCGGTCATACTCCGCCCCGGTCATACTCCAGCCTGTACCGACGGGATACGTCAATAGTACGGAACCACCAACCTAGTCTCAGCCTGATCGGTCAAACCGGTCATACTCCGGCTGCTGGTCATACTCCAGCCTGTACCGACGTGACAGGGTTGGATGGTTCGAAGCCAACATACATAACTAATGTAATCTAACAGGCTTCCTACATGCACGCTAAACATGTAATCTACATATGCATACTGTTATACTAATCTTACTTGGATTCCGAATTAAGGTGTGCCGGTCAACCTGACTGGAACTTTTAGCTGAGCGGCGGATTACAGGCTCCTAAACCATAAAAATCACAACGCTATAAGTGACACGCTAAATCACTTCCCGGGGACTTAAACTAGGAACTAAAAGTTTCCCTATCGATAAAAAGCATGGCAATACCCCTTAAAACATAAAAACGAGGAAAAACACGGGTTCTGAAAATTCCCCAACCGGCAGACCGGTTGCCCAACTGGAATTCCGTTCGGGAATTTTCGAAGCCCATCCGAATTCCGGATGCACAACCGACTCAGTTCCTCGCAAAGAACAATCAAATTTTCATATGTAGCTCAAATCAACCCCAAATTGATTCAAACTTTCCAGACCTGTTCTATACCTTCCCTAGAACATATCCAAGGTATCAAAACAACCCAGAAACCTCAAACACGAAAAATGCCATTGGAGCTCAAGCTTTGAGTTCCAAACTCAAACTTGAGCAAAACCACCTAATCATGCATTCCACTATCTTAAATCCACATAAACAAGCATATCTAACCCTCAGAAAACAACTAAGAACATCCAGCAACTTCACAGCAACAATTTAAACCATTTCTTTCAAAAATCATAACTTTTTACATAAAAATCTAACTAACTAGAACAAGAAACTCAAGCATGCAATTCAATCTCATTAAACCTACTAATTTCAACATTTTAATCAAAGAAACAACAACAACAATAACCAGCAACAACAACTCCAAAAACCTCATGCATTAACTCAACTTTTCATTAAAAATTCAACAAATTCAAGAAGAAACAAGAGAAGCTAACCTAGCTTTGAAGAATGCTTAGATTTGGATGAGAATTCACTTGAAAATCAGAGCAGAAATCCAGCCCTTACACCCACATGCACAGCCGAGAGAGAGAGAGGAAAAGAGAGAAAGAGAGTTTGAAAATTCTATTTTTCTTTACTTAGTAACTTTTTTGTAAAAATTGGAATAATGAATAAACACTTAATATAAATCCATTTCAGCCAATTAAACACTCAAATAAATTTATTTCCATTTAATCAAGTCACTAAAAGACAAAAGTCATTGGGGCAAAAAGACCATTTTGCCCCTCCACACTAAAATCACATAAAAATCACTAAAGGGGTATTTTTGGGACATTCTAAATTCCCGGCCATTCCCGACATTCCCAATGTCTAAAACCCATCCCAAACTAATAACATGCTAAGTTGTGATTTCTACTGAGCCAAACGCCGAGTTCCAAAATACCGGGCACCGGAAATGCAAAATATGAAAACTACTGAATAACATAACCATGCATTTCTGAATTCCATAAATAACAGTATAATAAATTATTTAAATATCTATAAATAATTTCATAAATAATCATGATTAACTGCTAATTTCCAAATTAACTAAGCGGGCTTTACACTTTTATTCGGTCAAGATTGGAATCCAGCGTTGTCCCGTTTAGGCGAGAGTCAAGGCTATTCTATCTTATGAGCTTCCACCATTGTTTCATACTCTTGCAAGTCTTATACAGTCGCCACCATTAGGGTGATCAATACTATATTTACAAGAATACTTATCTTTCGAGATTAAACGACGCTAACTTGCTAATGAACGTTCCTCCATTAGGGAGGATTACTCACGAAAACAATAGCTATGTAAAACCAAAAATGGAGATCGAATATCTTAATAATAATAAAAAAACTCATTATTTAAAGTGTATTTTCTTCTAATATTTATTTTAATCAATTTATTTTAAATATATATTTATTTAATTAAAATTTCCAATTTAGAATGAAAAATTCTAAATATAAATTTTAATTTAATATTTATAAATTATACCTAGATGGATATGAAAATAACATGAATTATTTCCATCTTAGTAATAATTTCCAATAAATATTTAGAAAAATATTCAATTTAAGTTGTTTCAAAATTAATTTAAATTAATTTACAACTCAAATTTAATTTTCTATAAATATATATTGCATTTTTTGAAAAAAATTGAAGTATATATAAGAATACAATTTTCAAAAAAATGCTTTAAAATAAAATAAAAATAAATCCTGGCAAAATTATTCAAATTTTATGTTGGCCCAAAATTAATTAATAAAAGTTAATTTTCAACAAAAATATAATTTTCCTATTTAATTAATTATTTAAGAAAAATTTTAAATATTTAAGTATCATGATGAAAATCAACTTAAATATTAATTTTTAATTTAATTAAATACACTAGAAAAATACTTCAAGCATAACAGATAATAACTATCTAGACTTTCATTGACTAACTAATTGATTTTCTAATAATATTATATTTTAGTTCATTTATTTTAATTAATCATTAACTGAAAAAATCATTGATTTAAGTTGGTCCAAAATTAAAATAAATAATTTTCAACTTTAATCTATTTTTCAAATAAAATTTGAAATTTCTGCATTTAAGAAATGCAATTTCGAAATTGTGGGAAAAAGATTATTAAAATAAAATAAAATATATTTTGAAAATTATTCAAATTTAAGTTATTCTGAAATAAGATTCCAAACTTAAAATAATTTTCAATTTTTAATTAAATAACATGAAAATAATAATATTTAAGTATCATGATGAAAATCAACTTAAATATCTAAATTTTCAATTTAATTAAATGTATCAAATTCAAAAAATAAATAATTAAGTATAGAGGAGACTTAATTATTAATTCTAGTTTAATACTAGGAAAAATATACTTAACTTAGATTGTACCAATATTAATTATTAAACAATTAATTTCATAATCTATGATAGTTTCCTAATTAAATATTAGAAAATAAAATTAGTACTAGAAATAACTATCTAGAATATATATATCATTAACTAAGGTGCCGTTTGGTAACACTTTTGTTTTTTAATTTTTTAATCACAAAATGAAAGTAAAATTTTTGTTTTCAAAAAATTTATTTTTGAAAAACAAAAATACGTTCGGTAACCACTTTTGTTTTTCAATTTTAAAAACAGAAAACAAAAGTGTGTTCTGTAAAATTCATTTTTATTTTTATTTTTTGATTTTATTTAAGTCGGGTCTAGGTCCGGGGTCAGATTCGGGTTCAAGTTAAAAGCGGGCTGTAGGGAGGGGATTTGGGTCCGGGTCTGGTCGTAATCCAAAAGATTGATTAAGAAAAAAAAAACTGTTTAAAAAAAATATTGAAAGTAATTTTTTTGTTTTTAAAATTTTGATTTCTAATTATAAAATTAAAAAGTAAAAACAGTTTTATAGAACATGTTTTTGAAAAAAAAATTACTTTTCTACTTTTAAAAACAAAAAACTGAATAAAAAAGTGTTACCAAACGCCACCTAAGTGTTTTTCTAAAATTAACTTTAAAATATTAAATGAAAAATAAATTTCATATATTTTAAAAGTTAATTATGTTGCTAATTCAATTTTAATTAGGTTAGACTAATATAATTAACCTAATACAATTATTTAAATAAGGCAAATGGGCCTTCATGATTGGGGTAGTTCATGTGAGGGGGAGCTGGGTTCAGTATGTCGTACCCACTTCTATTGGCCCCCAACTCTCACACAAGGTCCAAAAGAGAGGAATTTAACCTTTAAATAAACAATTATTATTCATTGAATAAGCCAAAACCAATTAGGCCTAAATAAATTTACTTATGTCAAAATTTATTTTAGCAACCTAGTCCATTTACTTAGTAAAACTTAAATGGGCTTCATATATGCATCTAAGCCCAATAGCAACCATATAGGCTCACACATGTCAAATAATTTGGATGGGCCCTATCATGTTACTAGGTTTACACAGATGAAAGAAGTACAAAATTTACCTGTTACAAATTATTTATAAGATCTATTGATAATTAGACTATGATTAAAATCAGATCATTGGATCTGTCAACAAGTTAATTATAGCAATTTAGATCAAATAAATAATAAGTTTGTTAAAAAAAATTTGAATAAACAATATAAATAAATAAACAAACATTGTCCATGTAACAGATGTGAAATAAGATATTAATATAATTAAATTATTATTCTTAAACTAACCAACTAAATTTTGAAAAATTTAGGGTTGTTAAAATAAACCTTAAAAATCTCAAAATTTAAAATTGAAAATGAAAACTAATTTAAAATATCTAGGTTTATTTGAATTATTTTTTATCAAATTAAATTAAATATCTAATAAGATCAATGATTTGAAAAAAAAGAGTCTTCAATATCACTTTCAAATCTCATAATTTAATAAAATAAACCAATTTTAAAATAAATATGGTTAGATAGTTATTATTTTAAGAATAAAAATAATTAATAAATAATAATTACCATAATTATATGTCAAAATATCTCAAATTAAGTAATATTCAAATTTTTACAAAAATATCTAAGTTATTTAAATATTTAAGATATAATTTATAAATATCTAATAAGTAAAATAATATAAAATAGTAAAATATCATTTTTAAACTTTTAATTTATAAATAATTAAATATTTAACAAAATAACAAACTTTTGAATTTGAAAAAATATTATGGTTAGAATATCTATAAAAATATCTAGGTTAATTTAAAATTTATTAATTATTTAATTTGTCATATGAGATAATTTTAATATAATATTTCAAATAAAAAAAATAAAGTTATCTTTTAATTTAAAATATGTTAAATATCAAAATATCTAATCTTATAATTAATAATATATAAATATTAAAGAAATTAATAAATTTTAAATCTGACCATAATTAAAAGATAAAATAATCAATTTTTAAATTTAAACCTCAAAATATCAAAATTAATAATAATCTATTGAAAAATAAATATTATTAATTTAAAATATGATAATTAAGTTCAGATATATTTAAAAATGATATTTTATTTTAAATTTAGGGTTTTAAAATTGGAAAAAATTGAATTTTGGGAAAAAAATCCCAAGAAAATCGGGTTTGGGAGTGTGCTGCCCAGGAGGCTGCACGTGCAGGCTCGAGAGGCTGCAAACCCCCAGGACGCGCGCGGAATGGTGGTCCCCAGCCGAGAAAACTCGGCTTGAGCAGGGTGTCCTCGGGCGGACAGCAGGGTGCACATGGGCGAGTGTGCTGTCTGAAGACCCTGCGCCTCAGAGAGTGCTTGTCTAAAATCCGCGCGCGGATGGGCTTGTCCGAGTGCCTGATGCAGACGATGCACCAACTCAACCCGAAACTTCCAAAATTCATAACTTTCTCAATTTTTATCGGAATCGAGTTCCGTAAAAAACAAAATTGCTTAATTTTTCACAAGGAATCCAAATAAAATATTTTTAGAAACAAAAAAAAAAAATTCATGGAAAAAAATTCTGTACAACACATACATTCATCAAATAACACATAAACCACATGAAACAATCCAAATCAACACATAACATCGTTTTAATTCATATTTCATGAAAGTAAATCATTACCAAGGCTCTGGTGCCAGTTGTTGGAAATATTTTACCAGGATCTAGATTTACTACCATGTAAGTTTCATTAACATCCTAATATGAATTCTAAAACAATGAAATAAACACATATAAAGTTTAGGAAACCTTACGTTGGGTGCAGCGGAATATAATGAATCCTTCCGTTCAAATCTCTAGCCCTTGATTCCTCTCTGTAGCAGAGCATCACCAAGATCTGAACCAGGATCTCTTTCTCTCCTTCTTGTTGGTTGAATTCTACACAATCTTCCACACTATGATTGAGATACCACTTGATGTGCGTGGGCACTACTCTATCACTAGGGTATTTCCAAATTGAAGAGAAGAAAAGAGAAGAAGAGGGTGGCGGCTAGGAGGCTCAGTTTTTTCTCTGAAAGAAATAAGATGCAAGTCTTAGTTTCCTGAAGCCATCACTTTCTATTTATAGAAAGCCATCTAGGTTTAGGTTAGAATTGTATGGCCTTAAAATAATGAAAATATAAATGGTAAAATGCTTGCATAGTGGCCGGCCATGATATGGATAATGGGCCTCACTTTGGAATTTTTCCATTTTGTCATTTTTCAATCCCATTTTCTCAAAAATTACAATTTTCCAATTTAACAATTTAAATGTCAATTCCAATTATTTAATAACTAAAAATTAATTATTAAATAATATTGTCATTTAATATATTTATTAATTAGACATATAAAGTCTCTTAATTAACAAATAAAACCTAGAATCTCTTTTCTTTACAATTTCGCCCTTGCTTAGTGAAAATTCATAGAGTAGACATAGTCTAACTTTAGAATTATAATTGATTAATCAAAATCAATTAACTAAGTCTTACAAGCAGTATGGTCTCAACTAGTATGGGGACCATGGGCCTATATAACCGAGCTTCCAATAAGTCGAACCGAATTTACCAAGTAAATTCCCTAACTTATTAATTCCTTATTGAATCAACACTTAGAACTTGGAATTGCACTCTCAATCATATAGAACACTCTATATGTTCCACGATATAGATACGTCAATAGTTATCCATTGTTATAATCCTCATTTGATCAATGACCCTCTAATAGATGATCTACATTGAATAGGCACTAAGTTACCGTTACACTTTCAATGTATTTTATCCTTAAAACACTTAGCTCCGTATAAATGATATTTCAGCGAAGTGAAATGAGATCTCAACCATTTATCTCTGTTTAGCCAAGCTCGAAGGATATCATCGTTTCACTTCTAAATTCCTATAGAAGTTATAGACTCCATATTTATGTTAGCGCTCCCACTCAATTATACTATCATGTTCCCAAAATGTACGTATCACCCTGACTGTTCAAAAGTAGGCTTAACTAACAAATCAAAGAACATGTATAATACTCTTGACATCGAACCTAACCATATCAGGATTAAGATCATTTGATCTAGGATCAACAGGTGATATTGAATTGAATAGATATTACTGTAAATTTTAACAAATCTAATCAAAGTTCAATATCGGTCCCTTCCGATGTATACTCCATACATCCGATACTGGTAAACTTTTCCAATGCCCTGGAAAGGACATAACACTTATCCAAGGTGTAAGAATACCTATCGCTGATTATCATGTCAGTCTAAATCCAGTGAACTGACAAATCAGGGAATAAACTTTCGAACAAATAATTAAGATTATATTCCACTGTGCTGACAACACTATAATCATTAACAAATTCATATGTTCTGGACTTAAATAGAATTCATACATTATATGCATATAATCATGAAATAAATCATGTGAACCATCCAACATAAAAATGTTATTGCTGATATTTATTAATAAGTAAATCTTATTATATTGAAATGGGTTTTATTTAGGGCACAAAACCCAACAGAACATAATCTGCCAGTTCGGATTGCCATATAAAATAGTTTCGGACAATGGCAAATAGTTTGACAGCGAATCCTTCAATGATTTTTGTGCGAACCATGGTATCATCAAAAGTTTCTCCGCAGTGGCGCATCCCCAAGCGAATGGTCAAGTTGAAGCAGTCAACAAGGCCCTGAAGGATACACTAAAGAAAAGACTCGAGGATGCTAAAGGAAACTCATCAGAGGAGCTTCATGAAGTTCTGTGGTCGTACTATACAACTGAGAAAATGGCAAGTTGAATTCAGCCATTTCTGTAGGAGCAGAAGTGGAAGCAAATGCAGCAGTAGGTTCATCAGTAATAACAGGGGAAGCAGACCGAGCCTTTTTCTTAGCAGATTTTCCTTGAGGATGTTTCTCTGGAACTTTGAAAGTGGTTCTAACAGAAGGCATCTCGATTGATTCATTCTCAAGAATCAATTCCTCTTGATCAGATAAAATCTTATAGATTAAATGAGGAAATTTAAGATTGAGCCTATGTTTATTGCCCTTTCTAAGAGAAATAATTTTCTCCCAAATCATGTCAGCCAAATCAATTTTAGCACAAATTGAAACTTTATACAAAAAGAAGGCAAGTTCATTTGAAACATTTACCGAATTGGAGCAAGGAAACCAATTGGATAGGGAAAACCTCTTGAGAACAGCATGTTGATAGGTGAGTTGAGACATATGCATAGTGTCGGAGAGTTCCACATCATTATCACTAGTGAGATACCCAAACACCTTTTGACGATCAAACTCCACATCAGTTGTCTCAATTCCCATAGGCAGATTGAGATCTTCATCCACATCCTTCACAGTAAAGGAATACCAGTGTCCTCTCACAAATACTTTCCCAAACATACAAGAGTCCTCATCGAGAAACTCATCAGTGATGTTAGCATAAAATTCCTTCACAATTCGATCCACATAGCCATCAAAACCAATCAAAGTATCCACCCATTGTCTTTCTTTCAACATGTTATAAACCGCAAATGGCTTATGAGCAATGTCATTGAAATTTTTCTCAACAGTAAAATTCATATTCTCATAAAATTTCATGCCTCTAGCATGATCATTATAACAAAAATAATGAGAATGAGGCTTGAAGTTTTTAAGAGAAATACCAGAGGGCCTCTTTCTTTTCTGAGGAAGAATATGACTTGGAGAGACAATGGGTCTTTTTCCTTTGTCCTTCTTTGGAATTGTAGCAGGGACAACAACAGGTTCTGCACTGACAGGTTCAGCTTCAGGTTCTTCACTTTCAGACCCAGAATCATCAGCAGAGGGTAGTTGTTTGGGCACAAACTCTTCACTTGAATCGGATAAGCCCTCTGATTCGGGATCCTCCTCAATTCCTTCTTCAGGTTAATAATTTGAAGATGAGACGAAAGGGGGATTTTCTTTGAGACTTTTGGCCTTTGAAGATGAAGACACCACCGTTTTCCCTTTGGAGACATTTTTGGGCAGAACCACTTCGGGTTTTTAAGGAGTGGATACCTTGGACCTTGTTTGAGAACTCACCGTGGGAAAAGTAGCCATTGCTTTCTCGACATTTGGAGCACCATTCGAAGAAGAAGACTTCGAAAGAGAGTGATCGGATGAATGGGATTCATCATGATCACCAAACCCAGTAGTTGGAGAAGCAATCGGAGATGCAATGACTGGAGGAGAAGCGAGGTTGTAAGTCGATTTTTGAGCTTGGGTCTTCGAATTTCTGGCAGTTTTCATCAGAGCAGATGACGAACCAGGAACTCCAATCACTGGAGTAGGCAGCGCAGGTGGGGAGATCGGAGATGCAGAAGCAGAGCCACGAGAGGGCCTCTTGGACGGTTGAGAATTTTTTGTTTTCGCCATTTTTCTTTGAAACCCTAGAAAACAAGCACACTCTCAAACTTAAAGAGGGTTAGACTTTTGAAAAAAAAATTGAGAGAAGTGTTAATAGTGGTGATCGTGGGTAAGTTGGAAGTTGAACATATATATCATTTCTAATTAATTACCAAATAATCAGAAAAGAATGAAAAAGGAAAGTAACTTCCTTACCTTAGACACTACGTGAGGAGAGAAAAAAGGAAACCAAAAAGATTTTTTAAAAAATTGGTCTAGGTTACCTTAAATGGAAAAAGGAAACCAAAAAAATTTTTTAAAAAATTGGTCGAGGTTACCTTAATTGGAAAAAGGAAACAACATATACGCACAAAATCTATGAATTAAAAAACCCAACCAAATCCGAAATTGCCACCAGAAAAGGAAACAACAAAATAATTAATTAATTAAAAACAAGTTTCCTAAAACACCACACAAAATAAGACCGAATCTCTAACAAAAATAAAGGAAACACAATAAAAATTGCAATTAAAACATGTTTCCATAAAAGAAAAAATAAAAGAAAAAAGATAGCCAAAAAATTGAAAAAATATGCCCCCCTTTTTCTTTAATTTTTTTCAAAATATGCCCCCATATTAATTTACAGAGAACGAACAAGACAACACATAATGACACATAAAGCACCAATCAATACTTAAGAGCAAAAATAGTGCCTAAGAAAATAATGAAACATAACAAGAAAATAATATGAATTTTTAGGAAAGCTCAATTGACAAAATCGGTCACAAAATTTTTATTTAGATTTTTTTTTATTATTTTTTTTTAAATATAGAAAAATAAAATAGCCTTGATATTTTTACAACAAAAAGTACACAATGTCCGCTTGTCTTTGTCCCTGATGAAAAAATCAAACTCACAAGAATAGTCAGAAATTATTTTATCAAGCTAATGAAGTAGTAGAATGAGGTCATACCGGTTACGCAGGAAAAAAAATTGACTCTGTTATCCCAATTTTTGCACTCTAACGTGACATCCCGAGAATGGTGAAACGTGGAGTCCACTTGGAACACCTACTCGGGAAGAAAGGCCGAGCAGGATGCCTCGCTGGCATGCCAAGAGCAATATATTCAGCGATCCGTGTAGAGCAACAAACACTTAGCGAATTCAGCATCATGAGTCATTAGCTCAATCCCTATAACTCAGGGATCAATTTATGTGGATACGACATACACACGATCCCACTATCAGTGTATTCAGCCTCAATCCCACGATCCTTGCATTCACCATTGATCCCACGATCTTTTTGTTTATACGCATTGTAACGAGAGAGGAAACTCTTCCTCCTCAAGCCTCCTAGCCCTATAAATAGTGATGCATATTCACTGGGCAGGGGATCCGTCGAAACGCAATTAAGCTAAGACTATACTATTATCTAAGAATTATATATTCAGAGATACTGTTGTAAGAGCTATAAGAAAAGGAATCTTTCTCCTTGATCTTAAGTCAATACAAATAACGACGATTAGGCTATTACCGAACTGCTTGGAGCTGAACCTCTATAAAATCCATGTGTCTTATTATAGCTTTATATATCTGTTATTATATATCGTTTGACGCTTATAAAATAGACTCATTGTCATTGGCTAAAAGCGAAGTCAACATTTGTGCTTTCATTGAGAGAATGATCACAAATCGCTCTTTATTCGACATCCAACCGCCAATACGATGGTGCAAACTCGTAGAGGTCTGTTTGATCCAGCAAATTCACAGACGTTGGATCCTACATCACAGAACCCAGGGAGTTCAAGGATTCTGCCTGCTGTTAATCCTAGACAGACGGGAAGCGTGGGGAATGGTGAAACAGTTCCTATTAACGGAATTGCGCCGGTTGTGCAAGAGACTGGGAATAACAGTTCCTCACCCAACCAGGGCATCCGTAATACGACTGTTCTACCTGGAACAACTGCCCAGACGACCATCAGAGACGCCAGCGAATTAAAAAATCTCTGTGATGCGCTCAGACTCATGCAGGGTCATAACAACACTCTGCATCATGATCAGGACGAACTGCGTGCTGTAGTAAATCTCGCGTTCGACGAACAAAGGCGTATGTTCGCTGAATGGACAGATAAAGAGATGGATGCATTAAGGGCTCACCATACAGCGATGAAAGATCGTAGTCGGCAAACCACCATGCTGATACGAAGAGCCTACCAAACTGTAGGTCAGCAATCGCCGAACGTCATTCCCCTGGGAGAAACGGAAGAGGACCCAACGATGAATACTTCCCAGACTACTAATGGTCAGCCGCCCAATCCAAGGTCACGAGTTCCGCTCGTGGGCCCAGCGGTTGGCGAGCACACCTTGTCCAGTAATTCATCAGGAGGAGTCATACCTGACGGCTCCAACCAGACTAATGGTGCCATTCTACCCGTCAACCAAGCGAATCAATCGCTAAGGCAACCAGGCTCTTCTGTGTTCGAAAGGTTGGGAGGAGCCCATGACCTAAGGAACGATCTAAACAGAAGAAGGGGAACGGAAGAACAGAATACTACAACGATTGTGCAGCCTGGAGCCCGTACTAAAATCCCTGCTCAGAAAGACGCTGACGTAGTCCAAATCGACCTGAATGCCGAGCAGATCAGCCCAGCCCTACAGGCCCATCTTGACGAATTGAAAAATATGATTCACGGTATGGCTGGACAACGTAATAATGATCTTGAGTTAGACCGAGCATGCAGAACTCCTTCTCACCAGAGATCAATCTCCAGCCACTACCTCACAAGTTCAAAATGCTGACGTGAAAGATGTATACTGGGAGAGAAGATCCTATTTCTCATCTCAAGTACTTTGAGATGCAAATGGATTTGCAAGGAGTACGAGGGGATGTATGCTGCAGAATCTTCCCCGCCACTCTGTCAGAAGCCGCTCAGCAATGGTATTTCAAGTTGGCTCCTGGAAAGTTTAGCTCATGGAAAACCTTCTCTTCGGAATTCCATGCGCAATTCTCCTGCTCATGCCAGCTCCCATTGCATTTGGGAGATTTGGTCGAGGTTAAGCAACGACCAGGCGAGCCACTCCGGGCATACATCAGCATATTCATGATGGAAGCGACCAAAGTTTTGCGGGTAACTGAGGATGGAAAGTTATTCGCGATACTGGGGGGCATTAAAGTCCTTGGTGAACTTTGGAAAGATATAAGGAAGAACGGGCCGCTCAACTCAATTAGTGATTTTCATGAATGAGCCGAAGGCTTCATCAAGCTCGAAGAAGCCATTCAACGAGCGGAAGGTGAACAAAAGTCGGGCAAGTCAAAGGCTCCTTCCACTGGGACATCCGCCTAACTTCCCAACTATTCAAATAATTCAAGCTCAAGTGGCAAGCATTCAAGCAACAACCACAAGCAAGGAAACGGGAAGAAAGGAAAGTTCACTGATAAATCCGGACAGGCTCCCTGGGAGAATCATGTCAAATACACTGCATTCAGTATTCTGACTAAAGATATAGAAAGTGTATATATGGCAACTCAGTCGCTGATCCCATACAAGAAGCCTAGGCCCATGAAGAAAGATACCAACAAAAGGGACCTCACAAAGTTTTGTCAGTTCCACTGAGACTACGGCCACGACACTAACGAATGTTACCACTTGAACCGGGAAATTGAATTCCTAATAAGTAAAAACAATCGGCACCTGTAGAAGTATGTAAAGACCAACCAAGGTAAAAAAAAAACATGATTTGCTACCTCCACTAGTAGATGGACACTTACAAGTAATTATTGGAGGCCCGCACATTGCTGGAGATTCGGGCAAAGCTCAGGAGAGGTATGCCCGAACAGCACAGCACAAACTAGAAGAAGTCATCCTGGCCGTGGAAGAAAAGAAGCCCAAAGTTCCACGAGCAGGAGAGCCAACCATAACTTTTAACGATGAAGACGCTGTCAAGATTAGATTTCTACACAACGATCGGCTGGTCGTGGAAGTCCAGATAGCCAATAAAATGTTGGCCAGAACCATGATCGACAATGGAGCTTCTTCAAACATCTTGTTCAAGGCTACTTACGAAAAGATGGGACTCCAACTCAAGGATCTAACTCCATGCCTACAGCCTGTCTATGGTTTATCTAGTCAAGGAGTTGCACCTCTAGGACATATCCGGCTACCCCTCACTGTTGGACAAGCTCCGACGAGCATAACTATCATGGCACAGTTCCTAATATTGGATGTTCCTTCAGCTTTTTACGTAATGCTTGGCCGTCCAGCCCTGTATGACTTAAAGGCAAATATTTTACTCGTGCCTAAAGTTCCCGACAAAGAATGGGGTAGGGTGTCTAAGAGGGAACCAGCAGTCTGCTCGAGAATGTTACAACCTTGCAGTGGCCAAGGCTAAGAAGGAAGTATCCTCCAGCCAGAGCCCAGACAAGGGAAAAAACATTTCCAAGTAGGAAACTTCCCAAGGCGAGGATGAAGATGTGGATCCTCAACTTGGGGACCCAAGCAGCAATGTTGGACCTGTGCAAGAATTAGAAGAGATCGAGATTGATCCAGCTATCCCGATCAGAAAGCCAAAAATTGGAAAGGGTTTGTTGCTCGAAGTAAAATCAGAGTTGATAAAATTTATGAGAGCAAACCTAGATTTTTTTCCTGGTCACATGCGGATATGGTCGTCGACCCTTCTATTATTTCACATGTTATGAATATCGATCCCAACTTCCAGCCAGTTCAACAAAAACGAAGGCTGTTGGACAAAGAACGAGCAGTATGTTGGGTTTTATGCCCTAAATAAAACTCATTTCAATATAATCAGATTTACTTATTAATATAGATCAGAAATAACATTTAATGTTGCATGGTTCACATGATTTATTTCATGATTATATGTACATAATGTATAAATTCATCTGAAACCCTTTTCACATACTTGATCCTGTTTATTGTGCCGTCAACACATTGGAAAGTAAACATGACTATGTGAATAAAGTTTCCTAGATTTATCAGACACAGGGTTTTACTGATATGATAATCTACAACAAGAGTTTACTTGTATTTGGAGAAATACTATGTTCTTTCCAGAACATTGGTTAAAGTAAAGCTCAGGTTGGATGCATGGAGTATGCATCGGAAGGGACCGATATTGAACTTTGACTTAGATTTAATTAAACTTACCGTAGAATCTATTCAAGTCAATATCGCCAAGTTGATCCTAGATCAAATGATCTTAATCCTGTTATGATTAGGCTCAATCTTGAAAGGCTATTCGTGTTCTTTGATTTGTTAGTTAAGCCTGCTTTTAGGTCAGGGTGATACGTACTTTTTGGGAACACGGTAGTGCAATTGAGTGGGAGCGCTAGCATAAACATGGAATCTATAGCTTCTATCTGGCGAATAGTAAGCAAAGGATGATCTCCTTCGAGCTTGACCAAACGAAAATAAATGGTGGAGATCTCATTTCACATAAGCTGAAATATCATTTATACGGGGTCAAGTGTTTTAAGGATAAAATACATAGTAGGGTGTTACGGTAATCTAATCCCTTTACTGTGTAGATCATTCATATAGAGGATCATTGATCAAATTAGGATTATAACAATGGATAACTAATGATGTGTCTATATGGTGGAACATATAGAGCATTCTATATACTGAGAGTGCAATTCTAAGTTCTATGCGTGGATTCAACGAAGAATTAATAAGTTAGTGAATTTTAGTGCTAAATTCTTGATCTACTTATTGGAAGCTCGGTTATATAGACCCATGGTCCCCCCACTAGTTGAGATAATATTGCTTGTAAGACTCTTGTAATTGGTTTTGATTAATCAATTATAATTCTCAAATTAGACTATGTCTATTTGTGATTTTTTCACTAAGTAAGGGCGAAATTGTAAAGAAAGAGTTTATAGGGGCATATTTGTTAATTATGATACTTTGTATGGTTCAATTAATAAATATGATAAATGACAATATTATTTAATAATTATTTATAGTTATTAAATAGTTAGAATTGGCATTTAAATGGTTGAATTTGAAAATTGGCATTTTTGAGAAAATCAGATGCAGAAAAGATAAAACTGCAAAATTGCAAAAAGTGAGGCCCAAATCCACTAGTATAGGGCCAGCCACTTTTGTAGGAAATTTAAACTGATATTTTCATTATTTTAATGCCAAATAATTCAAACCTAACCCTAGTGGAATGCTATAAATAGATAGTGAAGGCTTCAGGAAATTTACACTTAAATTTTCTATTTTTCCTTCAGAGAAAAACATGAGCCTTTCTCTCTCCCTATCTTTAGCTGCCACTTCTTCTTTCTCTTCCCTCTTGAATTTTGAAATCCTTAGTGTATGAGTAATGCCCACACACATCAAGTGATACCTCAATCATAGTGAGGAAGATCGTGAAGAAAGACTTTCAGCAAGAAGGAGGTTTCAGCATCAAAGATTCAGAGAAAGAGATCCAGGTTCAGATATTGATAATGCTCTGCTACAGAAAGGAATCAAGGGCTAGATATCTGAACGGAAGGAGTCATTATATTCCGCTGCACCCAATGTAAGGTTTCCTAAACTTTATATGTGTTTAATTTATCGTTTTAGAAAGTTCATATTTAGGGTGTTAATCAACATACTTGTGAGTAGATCTAAGATCCTGGTAAAATAATTTCCAACACAGTAGCCCTGAAAGATGAAGTTGAAAAGCTGCGCAACAACAACTTCATAATTGAAGCTTTTTACCTGGCTTGGGTCGCGAATCCCGTACTAGTGCCCAAGCCGAACAAGAAATGGCGAGTCTATATTGATTTCACAGACCTCAACAAAGAATGCCCTAAAGACTGTTTTCCACTTCCAAGAATCAATCAGCTCGTAGACGCAATAGCAAGGCATGAAATATTAAGCTTCATGGACGCTTATTCAGGCTACAATCAAATCAAAATGCATCCACCAGACCAAGAACATACAAGTTTCCGAACAGATATGGGTCTCTATTGCTACAAAGTCATGTTGTTTTGTCTAAAAATGCTGGAGATACGTACCAAAGATTGGTAAACAAAATATTTAAAGACCAGATCAGGCAAAATATGGAAGTGTACGTGGATGACATGCTCGTCAAATCCGGAAAGGCTGGGGGGCACATAGACGACTTGGACGAATGCTTCAAAGTCCTCAAAAAATACAACATGAAACTAAATCTCTTAAAGTGTTCCTTTGAAGTCAGCTCGGGAAAGTTTCTAGGCTTTATCGTCAATGCCCGAGGAATTGAAGCCAATCCAGAAAAGATTCAAGCCCTCCTGGATATGAACTCGCCAATAAAAACCAAAGAAGTGCAAAGGTTAACTGGACGGATCGCCGCACTCAGCAGATTCGTGTCAAAATCAACGGACAAATGTGTCCCATTCTTCAACATCTTGTGAAGGAACAAATAGTTTGAGTGGACAGAAGAATGTGAAAGAGCTTTCCAAGAGCTAAAGGCACAACTTGCAAAACCTCCAGTACTTTCAAAACCTCTGGACGGCGAGGAATTGGGAATATACCTAGCTGTCACGGAACAAGCTGTGAGTGTTGTGCTGATCAGAGAAGAGAACAGCGTACAGGACCCAGTCTATTACATTAGTAAAAGACTCATTGAGGCCGAGGGTCGATATCCGTTGATAGAAAAACTCACCTACTGCCTCATTCTAGCAACAAGGAAGTTGAGGCCTTATTTCTAAGCTCATCCTGTTCGGGTATATACCGACCAGCCACTACGACAAATACTGCAAAACCCAGATGCTTCTGGACGGTTACTCAAGTGGGCAGTAGAGTTGGGTCAGTACGAAATAACCTTCTAACCCCGAACAACAATCAAAGGCCAAGCCTTGGCTGACTTTGTGGTAGAATGCCCAGGCAAAAAAGAAATCATACCCGAAAGCAACCCCGGGCCAGCACCTCAGCCAAGTAACAATGAAGACAAACTGACCTGGAAACTACATGTGGATGGGTCGGCTACAGATCAACTATCTGGCGCAGGGATTGCCCTCGTCACACCTGGGGGCAACACCTGCACGATGCAGTCAAGTTCGGATTCAAGGCATCTAACAACGAAGCTGAGTACGAAGCTCTAATTGCTGGACTAAAACTAGCCCGGGAGATGAAGGCCGAACACATTGAAATCTGTAGTGATTCACAGCTTGTGGTAAATCATGTATCAGGAGAATAAGAGGCTCGGGGAGAAAAGATGATAGAATATCTGAGCAAAATACACGATCTGCTCGCACAATTAAAAAGTTACGGTCTCAGACAAATTCCAAGAGAAGAAAATACAACTGCAGACGCGTTAGCTCGATTGTCAAGCAGCAATGTAAGTGACAAGGAACACTTGGTCCCTATCCGATTCCTTGAAGAGCCTAACATCACTGGCACGAAAGAAATCGAAATGATTGATACATCCCCAAACTGGATGACGCCAATAGCAGCCTACCTCAACTCTGAGGAACTCCCAGATAACCGAAATGAAGCTCGAAAAATGAGAAGGAAGGAAGAACAGTATATCATAGTAGAGGGAGTCATGTACAGAAGAGGATTCTCGATGCCATTACTCAGATGTGTCACTCAAGACGAAGCTGCACGACTCCTATCTAAGGTTCACGACGGATTCTGTGGAAATCATACTGCCAGACAGTGCTTGTCCAAGAAAACTCTAAGGCAATGTTACTTCTGGCTAACGATGATTGAAGATTCGAGAGCCTATGTTAAGAAGTGCGACAAATGCCAGAGATTTTCAAAGATTCCCAGAGGACCGCCTAACAAGCTGACACAGATGCAAAGGATGTGGCCCTTTGCCATTTGGGGAATTGACCTGATCGGGCAATTACCTAAAGGTAAAGCCAGAGTGCAGTACGCAGTGGTAGCAGTTGACTACTTTACTAAGTGGACTGAAGCTGAACCACTTGCAACCATTACATCAAAGAAAGTTGAAGACTTTATTGTGAAGAACATCATATGTGGGTTCGGACTACCGTACAAAATAGCCTCAGACAACGGCAAGCAGTTTGACAGCCAATCCTTCACTGATTTCTGTGCGAACCATGGCATCATCAAAAGTTTCTCCGTAGTGGCACATCCTCAAGCAAATGGTCAAGTTGAAGCACTCAACAAAACCCTGAAGGATACACTAAATAAGAAACTCGAAGATGCCAAAGGCAACTGGCCAGAAGAGCTCCCTGAAGTTCTATGGTCATACTGTACAACGAAAAAAACAACAACCGGTGAGACACCATCTGTAATGGTGTACGGTTATGAAGCTATGTTGCTCGTCGAACTCGAGCCACCTTCCCACAGAAGATTCGCGTACGATCAAGGTACCAATCACATACTCCTTGTAGAATCACTTGATGAAATCGAGGAAAGACGAGCAACTGCAAACTTAAAGTTGATGGCCCATCAACAAAAAGTAGCTCGGTATTTCAACAAACAAGTGAAAGCTCGGAAATTCTTCGTGGGAGATATGGTCCTGAGAAGAGTATTCCTAAACACCAAAGACAGTACGGCAGGTGTACTAAAACCTAACTGGGAAGGACCTTATCAAGTGGTCGAAGTTCTCGACTCCGGAGCATACAAATTAGGTAAGTATGACGACAAAATGCAACTCATTCTAGTAACCCGGTACTAGAATGGAGAACATTTAAGAAAATACTACCAATAAAGTACCAAGTCGGGTAACCACTTTAAGTACTAAATGAACATTTGCTTTTAAGTGAATGGCCTTCTGGGCGAACTACGCCCAAAGGTTTCGATAAAAGAAATAAAGTACTCAGGTCGGGTGACCACTTTAAAGTACAGTTTCTTATGTCTGCAATTTGTTTTATTTCATGATAAGCTAAAAGATCAGATTAGATCAAATAGCTCTGATGTAAGTTACTACGGTAACAAATACACTTTTCGATCAATAAATGAATAAAGATAGTATTTCAAAATTCAATTGAGTCGAAAAAATCAGCATGTTTATAATTTACCATATAATGCGTACAAAAGGTTTGGTCAAACCCAAAACACCAAACAGATAAGCAATATATTTGTAAAAGACAAGTGACCAAGAGTCATATGTCTACTCGAAAACTTGGGGGCACCTATACCTGTACAAAGCATTTGGAAAAAATAAAAAAATCACAATTGCACGACAATTATAAACAGAGAATGAAATTCATTAAGGATGACAAAAGCACGTAATACCGGGATTAAAAGCTACCCAGTAAGCCCGTTGTCCAAAAAATGAAAAATAATTCCAAGTTTAAAGACCGCTTGGCCGGTCGTGATGTCTTAGAAAAGGCTCTGAGGCCGAATAAGATATATATATAAAAAAAAGGAGATAAAAAGAGAAGTGTTTAAACAGCTGGAGTCCCAGGCTCTTGGTTCGGTTCTTCTGGGCCAACTGGAGCAAGAGGAGCATCACAAGTCTGACCGGAGGTTGAAGCAGCTGCCTCGGTTCCACCATAAGCCACTTGGGTCGCGCAGTACTCAAGGTACATGTCCTTAGCATCGCCCAAGTAGTCAAAGTTGGCCCGGGGATAAGCCTTCCAAAAATCAAAGAAGAGCTCGAGACCGACTGTCTCAAAGGCATTGACCTTCTCCTTCAACCTGTCCACCTCGGCTGAAAGCTCCCCCTCCTTGGCATCCTTCTCCTCCTTCATCCGATGAAGAACTGCTCACAGAGAAGTCCTCTCATCTTGAAGACTGTTTAGCTAAGCGGATAAGATCTCGATGGTCTCCTCAAAACGGTCAGCAACCTCGAGATCGTTAGTTAGCACGGTGATTTTCTTCTTAGTGGGAAACAGCTTCTTGTTGGATTCACCCAACTCCAACCTAACAGCTTCGGCTTCCGCTCTGGCTTCTTCAGCATCCTTCTTGGCCAAGTCTGCCTCCGCCTTCAGGGTGTCGGACAGAGCCGCATTCTTGGAAGCTGTAGATTTAGTCCGGGAGTAAGTGTAGGTCAACTTTAGCATATTGAGCTAAGTGTGGAAGATTAAAGGGAAGTATCAAAAAAGACTTACCCTCGTGAACTCCTTCAAGACTCCGCCCACCAGCACATCCAAAGAACAGTCATTGTCAGCACCAGCCAGTTGCTCACTGACCTCAGGAACCAGCCGGTTCATGTAATGGGCCAGCATCTCCTTGCCCTTTTTGGCCTCTAGAAGCACTTGCAAAGGTGGAGTTGGTGCCCGCACCCGTTCAGGATCACTCCTGACCAGTTCAGACCCAACCGTTGGTGGTCCAGACTCCTTGGACTTGGCAGCTTTGGGGGTAGAGGGGTTTGCAGCTGTCAGCTCCTCGGAAAGATCAATGACCTCCCCAGAAGGCCTCCTTTCCTTTGAGCAGGACCCCTAACCGCCCTTAGGCTTCTTAGCCGGAGGAGAGGCGCTAGACCTTCTGCCCATTCTCTTCTGAGACATGTTTGCACAGAACAAAAACAGTATGGTTAGAAGAAAGCCATCAGGAACACAAGGCATGAAAATCAAGAAGCTCAAGAACAAGATAAAGTAAAATGCAAGGTGACCGCCCACACAAGACTCAGAAGTCCATCATTACCTGACATCGATCTTATCTCAGACATGACAGCTTTCCCTTTTTCGAACACGGGAGGAGATGGCCGAGCAGGTGAAATGGGCTCCCTTATGCGAATTTCATGTTCAACAGGCCTGGGCGAGGCCGGGAGTTTCTTCTTCCTCTTCAGTGGAGTCAACTGCTCTTCCTTAGCTTCATCTTCAGGATTCAAGGGCTCCTGAGCATATTGCTTGGCCCTTGCACCTCCCTTCAACTTAGCCTTGCGCTTAAGTTGAATGAGTTCATCCTCCTTATGAGCTCGTTCGAGTCGGCCAGCATTAGATTTCCTCTTCTTCCCCACCGCGGACTTAGGAGTAAATTCCTCGGGATAGAGCCCGTACCTCACAAGTTTCTCATCGGAGGTCAACTGGATAATATTTCGGTCTTCCCCCGGCAGCCGGGCAAGTTTTTGAGCTCTATCCCTAAGAGCGAGAGTGAGGGGAGGACGGTGATATGTCGGAATCTGCTGAAACCGAGTCCGGGTAATGCTCGCATCCTTCACCATGAAGTACTCATCGACAAAATGCCCTATTTTGCTGATGGCCTTGTCATCCGTGCCAGTCAACCACTTGAAGCCTAGTTGAGAGAAATAGAAGTACCCCGACCTGCCTTGTTTGGGGTTGGACTTCATATCGAAGAACCAGGCAACTTCGTGGGGAGAAGGAGTACCCCATCCGTGGGAAGCGTAGAGGACGAAGAGGGCAGACAAATACTTAATTCCCTTAGGAGTGAACTGGGTCGGGCAGAGACCAAAGAAGTTTGCCACATCCTTGAAGTACTTATGCAAGGGCATCAATGCTCCTTGCTAACCATGGGCTCCCGACCAGGCGCACATCCCCTTGTCAGGGTTTGTGGCACGATTACTATGGGCAGGAATGTAGCAGTCCAGTTTGCCCAGGTTTCTGCCCTGGTCAAGAGTTCGAAGGCACGCCTCCGTAATCTTGGACGGAGGACTTACCCACCTGGAGCCCAAGGCACCCTGCCTTTTATGAGGAACCGCTGCGCAAGCTCCTCACTAACGTAGTCCACGCCTTCGACCAGGACGTCTTCGTCAGCATCGACTGGCTTCCCAACCTCGTTGTACCCCCCGTAATTTGGGGGTTCAACCTCTTCCTCCTCCTCCGCCTCGGAGGGACTGCCAGGACACACATCGTCCAGCTCCTCGATATCCTAGACCTCAGCGTCCCCTTCACGATCCTCCTCCATCTGGACGGCCGGATCCTATTTGGCGTTGGGCAAAGTGGCAAGCCAAGCCACTTGAGGATCACTTGTGTCAACTAGACGCGTGGTTTTCTTTGTACGAGCCATCATCCTATGGCTAGGTACAAAGCTAGAAGAATGTCCTTCACTAGAGGAAGGAGGACTAGAACGAAGACGAGGATGATCCTCGTGCAGAAGTTGAAGCAAATCTTGGTCGATCCGAGATCCGAGTTCCCAAGACTCACCTGAGTTCATCTACAAAAGACAACACACGAGATGAGTGTTGGTCAGAATATTGAACAAGAAACAAGCAAATATGCCGACCAGGAGTACTCAACAGATTAAAGAACGACTATGTTTAAAGAAAAGTCAGAACTCAAGAAGGCAAAAAAATTTCTTGAGTTAGGGCAAAAAAGTTCATGAAGCTTAGAACAAGCAAGATGAAAGACAGACGTTATGCAATTCAGAAATAAGCATTATGGCTGTAAACCCACATGAAGACATGATAAAGAAGAATCGCAAAGGTTTCTAAGCCTAGGGTTTCCTAAGCATTTTTCTACAGCACAGTAGAAATTGCATTCAAATGTAAACATGCAAAGATAAGCATAAAGGAAATCAAAAACTTACTCAAGATTCAAGTGTCTGGGTTTGAGCAATGTCTATCGAACCAGCAGTTGTACGAAGGCACTTCGGCGACTGAAAAGCCAAGAAATTTTCGTTTCGCTCTGAAGCTTACTTAGCAAAGAAGGCTCATGAAATGAGGTTATGTGCCAATGCTGTGGGTATTTATAGGGAAGTCACAAAAAGAGGTAATTGTCTCAAAGAAACCTCAGACGCCTCAGCTTCCCACCTTAAAAACGAATATGGGAAATCAAAAGTAATCGAGTACAACCGTCAGCTGTGGAGAGAGAAAATTGGATTTTGAAATATTAATTGTCAGAGCATTGATTAGCCGAAAACCGAAGGGACGCCCAGTCAGCTTCACATCGAGTCTCGAAGGGTCACGCTCGACACGTGTCCCTATCCAAAGGTAGAATCAGCTTGGATGAAGTCTACACGCAACTTCGGAAGTCCCATACAGACTTGGGGGGCAAATTTTATCCCAATATTTGCACTATGACATGGCATCCTAAGAATGGTGACACGTGGAGTCCACTTGGAACACCTGCTCGGGAAGAAAGGCCGAGCAGGATCCCTCGCTGGCATGCCCAGAGCAAGATATTCAGCGATCCGTGTAGAGCAACAAACACTTAGGAAATTCAGCTTTCGCATCATGAGTCATCAGCTCAATCCCTATAACTCAGGGATCAATTTATGTGGATACGGCATACACACGATCCCACTATCAGTGTATTCGGCCTCAATCCCACGATCCTTGCATTCAGCATTGATCCCCCGATCTTTCTATTTATACGCATTGTAACGAGAGAGGAAACTCTTCCTCCTCAAGCCTCCTAGCCCTATAAATAGTGATGCATATTCACTGGCCAACGGATCGGTCGAAACACAGTTAAGCTAAGACTATACTATTATCTAAGAATTATATATTCAAAGATACTGTTGTAAGAGGTATAAGAAAAGGAATCTTTCTCCTTGATCTTAAGTCAACACAAATGACGAGGATTAGGCTATTACCGAACTGCTCGGGGCTGAACCTCTATAAAATCCCTGTGTCTTATTATTACTTTATATATCTCTTATTATATATCGTTTATCGCTTATAAAATAGACTCATTTTCGTTGGCTAAAAGCGAAGTCAACAGACTCAGTCACCAAGAATATTAAAGCAAATCAAACAGTATGTAACAGCTTTATAACAACATTTTCGAAGATATGAAAATTTTAACACAAACTGTGTCAAACATAAGTGTGTGAAAGTGGAAGCAGGGAACATTGCCCAATTTGTCAAAAAGACTTTTTCTGATAAATTGTAACCATAGGACACGCTGTCACACTACCTCAATGGTAGCCCTTTTCAATGGTAGTGTATCTTCTACATAACTCCTAATTACATAGTTCCAACTTACTCAGAGACGACTTTCACACATTGAGATAGGTAGCTCTATTCATCCAATGGAGCTTGAACACACATTTTTTAAATATTTTTTGAAAATGGTAGCTTACATAACACTGTTTGAAGAACCTGAATATTCCTGGGAGGAGTGAACAATTTTCCTGAACCAAAGCTATATGAAACCATTATACCAAAAACGTTAGCAATAAAATAATGACTGTAATTCTTATAAGGTTGAGATTTTCTTTTAGGACAAAGACAAAGATAAGACATTATGAACTCTAAGTTAACTAAAAAATCAAGGATCATGAAGAACACAAACATTAAACAGTACAAACCCCTAAGGATTTCCTTAGAGAGATAAATCGGACCGAGTCAAGAGCTTTAGCAAAAATATCTGCTATTTGCTTGCTAGTTTCAACATATTCTAAGACAACAGTTTTATTTTCCACAAGCTCTCTAATAAAGTGATGACAGATGTCTATGTGCTTTGTGCGTGAGTGTTGAACAAGATTTTTTGAAATATTTATAGCACTAGTGTTATCACAGAAAATAGTTAAAGTTTTCAAGTCAAACCCATAATCTTCCATCATTTGTTTCATCCATAACAATTAGGTACAACAACTACCCGCAACAATGTTCTCAGCCTCTATAGTGGATAGAGAAATTGAGTTTTGCTTCTTACTATGCCATGAAACAAGATTGTTTCCAAGATAGAAACATCCACCACTAGTGCTTTTTCTATCATCTACATTACCTTCCCAATCAGCATCACTAAATCAAATAAGATTAGAGTTAGTGTCTTTAGAATACCAAATCCCAAAATCAACAGTGCTATTTACATATCGAATAATTCTTTTCACAGCAAAGAGATGAGATTCCATGGAATTTCCCTGATTTCGTGCACAAACACCAACACTATATAGCAAATGTCAGGACGAGTAGCAGTGAGATAAAGCAAACTGCCTATCATACTACGATACAAAGTTTGATCAACTTTTACTCCTTGTTCATCTTTGGTTAATTTCAATGTAGTGCTCATAGGAGTATTGGTATGTTTGACATTCTCAAGACCAAACTTCTTCACCAAGTTCTTTGCATACTTGCTTTGAGAGACAAATGTTCCCTCATCTGATTGCTTCACTTGAAGACCAAGAAAATAAGTGAGCTCACCTACCATGCTCATTTCAAACTCCTTTTGCATTTGAGAAACAAAAGGTTGCACTTCAGAGTTAGAAGTAGAGCCAAACACAATATCATCAACATATATTTGAGCAACAATTACATCAGTATTAATGTTTTTGATGAAAAGTGTTTATCAACATTTCCTCTTTTGAAATCATGAGAAAGTAGAAATTCAGTTAGACGCTCATACCAAGCACGTGGTGCTTGTTTCAAACCATACAACGCTTTGTCTAACTTATAAACATGATCAGGAAAATGAGGATCCTCAAACCCTTTAGGTTGTTCAACATACACTTCTTCCTTCAACAAGCCATTCAAAAATGCAAATTTGACATCCATTTGATACAATTTAATACGAAGAATGCAAGATATGGAAGTAACCTGATAGATTCCAGTCTTGCTACTGGAGTAAATGTTTCATCAAAGTCAATACCCTCAACTTGAGTGTAATCCTTGGGCAACCAACCTTGCCTTATTTCGAATGACAGTACCAAACTCATCACTCTTATTTTTGAAGATCCACTTGGTTCCAATGATGTTCACAAATGGTGGTCTTGGAATCATTTTCCAGACTTTGTTTTGAACAAACTGATGTAGCTCATCCTGCATAGCAAGAAACCAATATTCAGCCATTAGTGCTTCTTTTATAGATTTTGGTTCTAAAAAAGAAATAAAACATAAAAATTGAATTATATTTGAATATTTTCTTCTTGTAACCATGCTCTCATCCAAGTTTCCAATGATGAGATTTGAAGGATGATTCTTTTGAACCCTGGAGGATGGTTCCCTTTGAACCCTTGCAAGATAATTTCATCAAGAATATTATACACATAACAATAATTACCTTCGAATATGAAATCCAATCCTTGAAATATAGCATTCCCCTTTTTTTTACTACTCATGGCTTCATATCAAAGCTAACAGTATAATCCGGATCACAAATTTGACTAATGCTACGAAGATTAACCTTTAGTCCATCTACCAACATGACATTCTTCAGTTTAGGAAGCCCTTCAAAATTGAGAGTTCCTATCCCTATGACTTTTCCAACAAGGCCGTTACTAAACGTAACTTCTCCACACTGCATTGGTCTAATGTTCACAAGATATTCTTTTCTACCTGTCATGTGTCTAGAACAACCACTATCAAAGTACCACATGTTAGTGGCAATAGTTTTAAAACAAGAAGAACGTACCAAGCATTTATTTTTGACAACCTATTTTTGTTTTTGTAAACCATGTTTATTTCCAAGTTAATTATATTTAAAAATGTTTTGCATAGTTATGCACTTAGGTTGAATGTGACCTTTTATCCCACAAAAATGGCAAATAGGAATGAAATTTCTTCCATTCCCTTTGGAATTGTCAAACTTACCGTGCTGCTTTTTTTCTGTAACAGCAAGGTGTTTTGCTGTAGTGATAGAATCCTGCGGGGTAGAAATAGTTCTTCCTGAAACAAGCATATCAAATTTAACAAAAGTTGTGTTGAAATCATATTGATTAGAAACATAACCCAGACCTACATGATTTTTTTGGCTAGATTTTTGAATTTTTTCAAAAATGTTAGAACCCAGATTTAGCATGTTGACATTCTTTTTAATGTTTTCAAGTTCCTTAGTTAAAGAAATAATTTTAGATTCTTTTAAAGACAGTTCAGCTTCACAACATTTTATTTTTTCTTCCAAGTCATTAATGTTGTTACACAAGACTTTATTATCTTTAACCAGGGAACGTTTTTTAGCACATATGTCCAACCACTTACCAAACATTACCTTGTAAGATTCATCCATAGAGTTCTCATCAATTTCTAACTCATCTGATTCGGATCTAGCTTTTTCCTTGTTGTCATCGATCAAGATATTATTCATGCAAATGGTTTTTCCTTTTTCCTGCAAATTTCTTGACAAAACACTTGTTTGAGCAACTTTTTCTTTTATATCTTCACTACTTTCAGAATCATCACTCCAAGTAACCTTCAATCCTTTTTTATGTTTCTTTAAGGTATTAGCACATTCTGATTGAGTAAGACCAAATCCTTCACACTCTCTGCATTGAATACCTTTTTTAACGTTAGATGAAAAAGGTTTAGAGGGATTGTTACCTGAAATGTTACCTTTTGAGGTTTTCGAAAAGATCTTTTTGTTTCCAGTAGATTTCATGTATCTTTGGAAAATTTTTGCCAACAAGGCCATTTCATCATCAAAAACAATATTTTCAGAAGCGTTGAATGCAATACCTTTGCTTTTCTCATTTGAGAAACTTTGCTTACTCTTTTTCTTGATCTGTTGATTTAACTCAAAAGTTCTTAAGGAACCCATGAGTTCTTCAACCATCATTTTGCCGAAGTCTTTTGCCTCTTCCATTGCAAGCAATTTTGTGTCAAACCTGTCATGAAGCACACGAACAATTTTCCGAACCAAGAAAGATTCATCTAATTTTTCTCCCAAGGCAAAGAACTCATTAGAAATATCAGATAATCTTTCATAAAAATTAGACAAAGTTTTAGTTTCTGTCATTCTCAATTCATCAAATCTAGTTTGTAACATGGTAAAACTTGATCTTTTCACATCAACGGTACCTTTAAATTGAGTTTGAAGGATTTTCCACGCTTCCTTTGCAGATTCACAAGATGAGATTAATTTAATAAAGCCTTCACCGACACCATTAAAAATAGCATGTAAAGCCTTATTATTATAACCAAACAATTTTTTGTTGGGATTTTTAGCCCTAAATAAAACTCATTTCAATCTAATCTGATTTGTTATCAATAAAAGATTAGAAGTCATTTATGTTTACATGTTGTATGGTTTAATATATACAAAATCTGTTAAGTCCAGAACATATAGTCATTTACAATTACAGTTATGTCAACACAGTGGAATGTGATTGTGATTATATGGTTCAAAAGACAAAGTCCCTGTTTCATCAGTGCATTGGATTTACACTGATGTGATAATCAGCGATGAAGTGTACTTACACTTTGCATAAGTGTTATGTTCTTTCCAGAACATTGGCAAAGTATGCTAATTTCGAATGTATGGAGTATACATTGGACTGGACCGATATTGATCTTGGTAAATATATTATAATCTTATCGTTGTTTCTTTCTGAGTCAATATCACTAGTTGATCTTAGATCAAAAGATCTTAATCCTGATATGCTTAGGTTCAATCTCAGGAGTGTTATTCATGTTCTTTGATTTGTTAGTTAAACCTACTTTCTGGTCAGGGTGATATGTACATTTTGGGAACATGGTAGTATGATTGAGTGGGAGCGCTAAACATAGATATGGAATCTATAGCTTCTATAGGAATTTAGAATTGAAACGATGATTTCCTTCGAGCTTGGCTTAATAGAGGTAAATGGAAGTGCTCTTGTTTCAGTGATTATATTTTAGTTCACTGAAATATCATTTATAGGAAGCTAAGTATTTTAAGGATAAAACACATTGAGTAGTGAAACAGTAAATTTATTCCTACTCGGTGTAAATCATCTACAGAGGATCTTTGATTATTGAGATCATAACAATGGTTAAATATTGATAGCGTATCTATATGGTGGAACATATAGAGCGTTCTATATGACTGAGAGTGCAATTCTAAAATCTATGAGTGGATGCAAAAAGGAATTAATAAGTTAGGGAATTTACTCGGTAAATTCTAGTTCAACTTATTGGAAGCTCAGTTGTATAGTCCCACGGTCCCCATACTAGTTCAGACCATACTACTTATAAGACTCAAATAATTGATTTTAAGTAATCAATTATAATTCTAAAATTAGACTATGTCTAGTTTATGAATTTTCACTAAGCAAGGGCTTAATTGTGAAGAAAAGAGATTCTAGGGTTTATTTATTAATTGAAAGACTTTGTTATGTCTAATTAATAAATACATTAAATGGCAATATTATTTAATAATTAATTTTAGTTATTAAATAATTAGTTTTGGCATTTAAATGGTTAGAATTGGAAAAGTGGCATTTTTGAGAAAATAAGGGAAAATTGACAAAATTGGAAAAAAAAAACCCAAGTGGGGCCCACTAACCATGGCTGGCCACTTAAAGGGATTTTCCACTTAATATTTTCATTACTTTAATGCCCAATAATTCCTAACCTAAACCTAGTGGTTACTTATAAATAGATAGTGATGGCTCACACTTAAGTTAGATGAAATTTCTTGTCTTTAGAAAAAATTGAGCCTCGTATTCTATAGTCATAGCCGAACCCTCTACCCTCTCTTTTCTGCTTTAAATTTTCATACCCTTGAGTGATAGAGTGAGTGCCACACACATCAAGTGGTATCTCAATCATAGTGTGGAAGATTGTGAAGAATTTAGATTGAAGAGAAGGACATTCGGGCTTAGATCTTGGTGATACTCTGCGACAGAAAGGATACAAGGGTTAGAGATATGAGTAGAAGGAGACATATTATTCCGCTGCACCCAATGTAAGGTTTTCTAAACTTTATATGTGTTTAATTTTATTGTTTTACAAATTCATATTAGGATGTTAATGAAACATACTTGTTAGTAAATCTAGATCTTGGTAAAACATATTCCAACAATTTTCATCTTCTGTAATCCAATTGAGTTCAGGCTTTACCTTAGTATTACCTTTTTCATCACTTTCAGTAGGTTGTGTCCAGCCTATAAGTACAGCTCTCCATGCCTTCTCATCTTGTGATTTGATGAATGCTCTCATCCTGACCTTCCAATAAGGATATTTGGATTTATTTAACAAAGGTGGTCGAGAGATAGAGCTTCCTTCTGCAAACGAAGACATCTCACACAAAAACAAATTAAACGTAATAAATTCGAGATCTCACTAAGAATTTAGTGACCCGCTCTGATACCAATTGAAATTCCATATTTTAATATTCTCAGTTTAATTATTTAATTAAATGATTAATTAAATGCAAAATAATGAAACTGGTATTGAAAACAGTTTTTCTGTAGTTACAGAATACAACTCTGTGACTCAAGAAGAAACCAGAAAAACAAACAGTGCATAAAATTAAAAACACACAGGGTTTTTGTACGTGGTTTCAACAATCATTTCAGATTGTTACTAGTCCACAGGGCCACTCCCAGAGATAAGATTCATTAGATTAGTCTCAAAAATACAAAGTAATTGACTTATGTATAAATAGACTCCCACTTATTGTATGTCGCAACCTTGATGTATTCCACCTACTAACCGAATCTTGATAAAACTCCAAGAGCTCGAAATCCCTTCGATCACCTTGAAGAGTGCTTGAATCCTCCCGATGCAAGACTTGAAAAGAAATCTCCCGAAAGCTTTATAAAACCTTCTCCCGAAGGTTGAGTGCTTGAATCCTCCCAATGCAAGACTTGAAAAGCAATCTCCCGAAAGTTTTGTATAACCTTCTCCCGAAGGTTGCACTGATGTTCTTCTTCGTTGTAGACGTGAATACAGACTCAAGACAATACAAACTACAAATAAACAGAGTAAGAGTCGAACAGCTCTTCTCTACAAAACAATTTAAAGTGTATAAAAGAGATACAAAATCTAGATGTTATAAGGTGTATTTATAATCAATATACACCTTATTGAAAACTTACACACGGTCTGAACAAGACCCCAGCCCATTAGAAACTTCCCTAAAATAATTCTTCAATCAGCCAAGGAAATTCCATTTCTGTACCTACAAAATCGTGGGCAGTAAGTACAACTTTCCTTTTATTGAAAAGGAAAGTTTAGCTCCGATTTTCTCTTCAAGAAATCTGATCTAAGAACATGGGAAACTCACACAAGATCATAATATACCAGTTGGTTAGATAAAAAAGAAATGAGTAACCAAACTTACCATTTTTACCTTTTTTCCATAAATAGGAAAGCTAGACAACATTCCTTCCAAGTTTGGATACACAAAATAAGGAAACCAAATTAAACATACCAGCCGAAAATAATAATAAATAATAAAATATTTTTGTCAATTAAATATGCCAAAAATAGAATTAAGAATATGTTATTTCATTTTATCAATGTGAAAGAGAGTTTCTATTCAAAATCCAACTGAAAATTACCTGAATATTTATGGTCTATTATCGTTTATGTATTTGATTCTCATTTAGTGGAGATGTATATTTGTTGCATTTTCAAATTAAATTTTGTATTCAAAAAGAAAGAAAGGAAAAAGAGAAACTTAATTTGAATTATTGTGATATAATTTATTGTTTTTCTATTGATGATACAATTTAAAATATTTTTAGTCCACAATTAGTGAACTCCATAATAGAACACTCTAATACATAATTTTCCTTGAATCTAAAATATTACTTAGCAATTGTAATAAATATATAGGTATATAGCTATCAACTTATAAAAATAAATAAATCATAACAAGAAAATTGAGTGATATATCTTTAAATTGTAATCCTTAATGTTTTTAAACTCTTCTGAAGAGCTTTAAAAGTTTAATGATTGGAGTTGTCCCTTTTGCCATTATTCACGCTTAAATGCCTTGGTTTTGTCAAGTGTATTTATTTTTTAATAATTAGATTCAAGTGTATCTATCTCACTTATCTCTCCCTACATTTTGTTTATTTTCTTAGTATTATATGTTATTTCATTTTATTAATGTGAAAGAGAGTTTTTATTAAAAATCCAACTGAAAATTACTTTAATATTTATGGTCTATTATCGTTTATGTATTTGATTCTCATTTAGTGAAGATATCTATTTGTTGCATTTTTAAATTAAATTTTGTATTCAAAAAGAAAGAAAGAAAAAAGAGAAACTTAATTTGAATTATTGTGATATAATTTATTGTTTTTCTATTGATGATATGCCATTTAAAATATTTTTAGTCCACAATTAGTGAACTCCATAATAGAACACTCCAATACATAATTTCTCTTGAATCAAAAATATTACTTAGCAATTGTTAATAAAATATATAGGCATATAGCTATGAACTTATAAAAATAAATAAATCATAAGAAGAAAATTGAGGGATATATCTTTAAATTTTTTTTAACAAGAATAAAAAATTGGTAATATTAATAATTATAATAGAAATGTTCTATTAAATTTTTTCATTTTTACATTAACAAATCAGTGTTTTTTTTTAAAAAAATAAATAAATAAATAAACTTTGTTTGAATGTTTGATTATAAAAATTATTTTATTTATTATATCTTTTGGAATTTTTAAGAGAAGGGAGAAATTGATTTAAAAAAAAAAAGGGGAGAAACATAAAGGACTTTAATGCCTTTTGATATTATATCATTTTCAAACAAGATCATCTAGGAGCGTACATGCGAACCTATTCAATTGTTTCTCTCAATTTTTCAAATTTTATAAGCTTCTCATTAATTAGCTTTAATTTTATTAAAAAAATAATAAGTAACAGACCAATAAATATGCTAATAATAAATTCATTAACTAATGACTTTTTATTGCTCTTCAATATTTTAATTTCATTAAGTTACTTTTGTCATGATGCTCTTTTATATTTATTTTTTGTTGCTTTAGTTTTTAGTGAAGTTACAAACTATTAATATACAATTTAATGAGTTAAACCTGTTATTCAAGTGATGTATAATAAATATGTAGTCTTTCAAGTTTACAAAAGAATTTTTTAAGTTAAATTTCAAATTGTATAATTTATGTGTTTAATAGTGATTAATAAACTATTTTAATGTGTATTAAGTATATTAAAATGATTGAGTTTACAAATGTAATATTTAAAATATGTTGAGAGAGAAATATCTGTAATAAAAGAAGTTTTTTGACATTTTTCATTGATTATGTGATCATGATACTCATCTTTAACATTAAAAAAATTAATTAAACAATAATAATCATCTCCAAAAGAATTGTTAAAAACAAAAAAGATACTCTCAAAAGTGAAAAAGCAATAATAATACAGAGATGTGAGATGATATTTTATTTTTCTAACATATTATTTTCTATAATTTATAATAACTCCAATTTTTAATTTCACATTATTTATCATATATAAATAATTTATTTGTCTAATAATAATAATAATATTTTAATTAAGTAAAAAATAAAGTTACATCATCATTGAACTTATCATATTTATTTAAAAATAAATGCAACAATAATTTGATAATATTCCCCCACAAAAAAATAAATAATAATTAAAGAGGTGGTCGTATGTTCTTTTTTTTCTCTAATCTCTTTATTTTTGTGGTAATTTTAAAATTTAATTACAAATTATGAATAGTACTAATTAATCAATCTATTTAAAAACTAATTATTTAAGTAATTGTAAGTCCATTGTTAAAAAAGTTAAGTAATAATTGATATTAATATAATTGTAAGTTATTATTGAAAGCTCAAATAACCTTTTATACACATTTTTTAATTAATTGATTGAAAATAATATTATGTGTATTATTTGTGTTTATTAATTTCTTTTTGAAAAGTACTAATTTTCAATTTTTAAGAAAAAAAAATATCCCTCAATAATTTTTGTCAAAAAATATTTTAATAAATTAATTGTTGATGATTAAAAAAATTAATTTATATATTTAAGACTGATAAGATGGATCATATTTTTTTAATGCATTTTTATTATTTTTTGAAAACTTTAATTTTTTTTACAATCTAACATATGTAAACTGTAATAAAGTTTTTATTTATTCAATAATTAATTACTAATCTAACCTTCTTTAAAAACGTAAACTTATTTTAATAATGTAGATAGCTTAAGATATTTAACACCGCGCAATGTAGATAGCTTAAGATATTTAACACCGCCCAACGCGCGACTTTTGTTTCCTAGTTGTATGAATAAAATACACTTTGAAAAAAGAAATTTTATTTGCTCCCAATAAAGTTATAAGTACACTAGAATATTAAAAAAATAATTAATTTAAATTAATTTTTAAAAATCACTATTAATATTTTTTTTAGAATTTTTTTTCATATTATTTTCTTTTCATCAAACTTTATATAATTTTTTTGTCTTAAAATTTATAATATATTTTATTTTTTATTTTATAAGTATATTTTTAAGAATATGATAAGAGGAAAAAAAATTAATATAAATTAAACATATGTATATTTATATAAAATAAAAAATATTAAAATGATCTGTAAATAAAACTAAAAAAAATGGTAAATACCTTTTTAGATCCCGTGTTTTGCAAAAGTTATCGATTTGACCCTGTGTTTTGTTAATGATAACTGTATTTTCCAAAATGGTAAAAATATGATCATGAGCTTAATTTTTGATAATTTTTTTAATATAACCAACTTGAAGACAATTCATAATACGAACAGATACAGAAAATGTAAACAGTTTTGTCATATTACTTTTAGATCGGATTATAATTCAATTTTATTTTGACAAAAAATCAATTTAGAGTCTTCTTTGTACTATTTTAGAAAATAGAAGGTTCATTTTATCATTTAACAAAATAGAATATGCAATTTGTAATTTTTGTAAAACACACTTTAAAATAGTATTTAACTAAAAAAAAATATATATAATATTTTGTAATTAATATCTAAAGTCAAAACCACGACTATCCCCCTGTACATTGATTTTTTTTCTCTCTTTTTATATATTAGTAAAAAACAAAAAAAAAAAACGATAGAAAACCATGTGCGGCGGTGGTAACTCAAATTGGATTGAGTGGTAAACAAAACAAGAATGGGCAAATTAAAATAAAGAAATTAAGAGTCTCCGAAAGGTTGTAAACTGTAAAGAGTAAAGACTAATAAAGAGGGACCGCCGCGTCCGACCTAAGCCCTCCCCTTTCCCTTTGAGCCAAACCTCTTGTTTTTTGGTGTCCTGAAAGGTCAACTAATTATTAATTTCTTATATTAAGAAGAAAAATAATATTAATTTCTTATTAATAACTCTATTTTTCCAAATTCTTAGGAAAGCTCCCACTATTGGGACCCACTATCTGCTTCACTAATATAATTGTATTTTTAAAAAAATTTATATATAAATTAATAAAATAGTAAAGGGAATCTAGGGAAAGAATCAGGCCACCTTGTCCCCACCTAAGCTTTTACACTTTAAAACTCTTTGGCATATTTTTTTTCTTAATAAAAAATGTATTCCAAGACACTTTTTTTTTTTTATAATTGTATTTGTTATCCCAATTTTTGCACTCTGAAGTGTCATCACATGATGGGAACACGTGGAATCGACTCTAGGCACCTACTCGCAAGAAACAGGCCAAACAGGGCACCTCATACATCAGCTCGGACGAGGGCCTCTAGACCGAGCAGTGAGCAAACCGAGCAGCACGCAAACACTTAGCAAATTCAGCTTTCACATCGTGAGTCATCAAGGAAATCCCTATAACTTTGGGATCAGATTACAGAGATATGGCAAGCTGTCCAAATCCCACGATTAGTGTATTCTTTATTTACTATGCAATCTTTCTGCTTATATCAATTTTAACTAGAAGGGAAATACTTCTTCTCCAAGCTTATAGCCCTATAAATAGTGATTCATATTCACTGGGCAAAAGGGGCGAGAGATTTTATCTAAGAATTCATATTCAGAGATACTTTTGTAAGAGCTTTAAGGAAAGGAACCATTTTCCTTGTTATTAACTTAATACAAATAACGAGAATTAGGCTATTACCAAACTGCTCGAGGCTGAACCTCTATAAAATTCTTGTGTCTTTATTTGCTTTATTATATTTCATTCGTATTAAACTACTTGTCGCTTATAAAATTAGACTCACTGTAGTTGGCTAAAAGCGAGGTCAACATTTTGGTGCTTTCATTGAGAGCAGAATCAAGGATCGCTCTTTATTCAAAATTTAATCACAAGTACGATGGTGGTACAGACTCGTAGGGGCGTGGTTGATCAAGCAAATCCACAAGTAGTGGATCCTACACTGAAGAACCCGGGAAACCCAAGGGTTCTGCCAGCGATAAATCCCGGACAGCCACCAACTGCGGGTCACGGTGTGACGACTCCTGTGGATGAAATCGCGCCTGGTGTGCAAGAGACTGGGAATACCAGTTCAGCAACTGACCAGGGCATTCATAGCACAGCCGTTTCGCCTGCTACCAATGTTCAAACAACCATTGGAGATGACACTGAGATCCATAACCTCCGTGCTGCTCTTGGAATCATGCAGGGTCATACCAACATCCTACATCATGATCAGGAGGAACTCCGTGCTGCGGTAAATCTCGTGTTTGAAGAGCAGAGGCACATGTTTGCTGAATGGAGGGACAAAGAGTTGGAAACGTTAAGGGCTCAACAAGAAGTCATTGACGATGGCAGTCTGCAAGCCATTGTGCTGATACGAAAAGCCTATCAAACTGGCGGGCAGCAGCCCGCGAATGTCATCCCCTTGGGCGAAATAGACGAAGATCCAACGATGAATACCTCCTAGACTATAAATGGTCAGCCGTCAAATCCCCAGTCACAGGTTCCACCTGTGGGCCAAGTGGTAGGCAGGTAGACCTTGTCTAGTAATTCATCGGGAGAAGTCATACCCAATAACTCTAACCAAGTTAATGGTGTCGGTCAGCAAATTGGCCGAACCAACCAGTCACTGAGACAGCCAGGCGTTTCTATATTAGATAGGTTAGGGACGACTCATGATCTTAGAAACGATCTGAATAGGAGGAGAGGAGTGGACGATCAGCTTGACATGTCGATCGTGCAACCCAGAACCCGCGCTCAAATTCCCGCTCAGAGAGATGCTGATGTGACTCAGATCGGCTAAGTGGCCAAACAGGTTAGTCTAGCTGTGCAGGTACAGCTGGACGAACTAAAAAATATGTTCCAAGGCCTGGCCGGTCAGAGGCACAACGATCTCGAGTTAGATCGAGCACGTGGAACCCCTTTCTCCCCCGAGATCAATATCCTGGAGTTGCCCCACAAGTTTAAGATGCCAACCTGGAAGATGTATACTGGAAAGGAAGATCCTTTGTCCCACCTCAAGTATTTCGAGATGCAAATGGATCTGCAAGGAGTACGAGGAGATGTATGTTGCAGAATTTTTCCTGCCACCCTCTCGGAAGCTGCCCAACAATGGTATTTCCAGTTGGCACCTGGAAAGTTCAACTCATGGAAGGCTTTCTCCTCAGAGTTCCATGCACAATTTTCCTCCTCTCACCAACTTTCGCTGCACCTAGGAGATCTGGTCGAAGTAAAGCAAAGACCAGGAGAGCCTCTCCGAGCGTACATCAGCAGATTCATGACGGAGGCGACTAAGGTTTCGCAGGTAACCGAGGAAAAAAAGTTGTATGCGATACTGGGGGGCATTGAAGTCCTTGGTGAGCTTTGGAAGGACATAAGGACGAACGGACCAGTCGACTCAATGAGTGATTTTCTTGACCATGCAGATGGTTTTATCAAACTTGAAGAGGATATTCAGCGAGTAGAAGGTTACCAAAAACCTGGCAAGTCGAAAGCTCCTTCTACTGGGACATCTGTCCAGCTCCCCCATTACCCAAGAAATTCAAGCTCAAATGGTAAACAGTCCAGCAACAATAATAGACAAGGGAATGGGAAAAAGGGAAAGTTAACTGGCAAGATCGAACAAGCTCCACGGGAGAATCCTACCAAGTATATTGCATTTACCATCCTTACGGAGGACATAGAAAGTGTTTATATGGCCACTCAGTCACCAGCCCCGTACAAGAAGCCCGCACCCATGAAAAAAGATGTCAGCAAGAGATACATGACCAATTTTTGTCGATTTCATGGAGACTACGGCCACGACACTAACGAGTGCAAAAATTTGAAGCGAGAAATTAAATTTCTGATAAGGAAAAATAACCCGCACGTACAGAAGTATATCAATGTCGATCAGAATCAAAGGGGCGATAACAACCAAGACTTGCTACAACCACCAGTAGATGGACATCTGCAAGTCATTATTGGAGGCCCACACATAGTTGGAGATTCAGGCAAAGCCCGGGAGAGGTATGCCTAAACAGTACAGCACGAGCAATAAGAAGTAATCTTGGTCGTAGAAGAGAGGAAGCCGGGCAGGAGAGCCCACCATAACATTCAGTGATGAGGATGCTCTCAAAATCAGATTTCCGCACAATGACTCATTGGTCGTGGAAGTCCAGATAGCCAACAAGATGGTTGCCAGAACTATGATAAATAATGGAGTCTCTTCAAACATCTTATTCAAGACCACATATGAAAAGACTACCTTTTAAATTTTTAAAGTTATTTTAAGAATTAAATATAAAATAAGAAAAATAAATATTTTTCAGATTTTATAATTTAATTTAAATAAAAAATAACAAAATTTAAAAGTTAGCAAAATATCTTACTTCTATTTAAAATTACATGATTATAGTAATCTTATTTTAAATTTAAATAAGGTCAAATAATTTTTTTAAAAAAATTAATTTAAAAAATATTCAATATCTGACCTTTAAATTTAAAAAATAAGATAAAATAATCAAATTTAAAAATAAGATATAAAATCAAGCAAAAAATAGATTTTTACTTGTTTTCAAATTCAAATTACACTAATATCTAAAATTAAATTTAAAAAATTCAAATTAATTTATTTCTGATATTAGATTTGAAAATTGAAAAGTAAATATAAAAATACAAAACTACACAAAAAATCGGAAGTTAATTCCATGAAATAGCATGAAAAATCGAAGAAAAATGAAAAAATTGCGAGTTGTACGGACAGTATGCACACCATACTGTCCGCGCGCGCATGGGTAGGTGCATGACCGAGAAACCTCGGTGCAGGAGGCTGCATGCAGCCTCTCCACGCGCGCGAGGCTCGGTTTCAGACAAAATTTTGTCTGTGCGCGTGCTGTCCGAGGGATGCCCCTCATCCGCGCGCGTGGGTAGTTGCACCACCCTAATATTTTTCGAAACTTCAAAAAATCATAACTAATTCAAATTAAATCGAAATTGGGTTCTGTAAAAAAGTAAATTGCTTAATTTTTTCCATACTATCCAAAAAAAAATAATTCCAGAAAATAGATATTCAATTATTTTTTACGAAAATTCACAAACATCAATCCATCATCATACAACACACAAAACAACATGATACCATCCAAAACACAAACAAATCGTTTTAAGTCCAAATTTCTTGCAAGCAAATCAATTACCATGGCTCTGAGGCCAGTTGTTGGAAATTATTTTACTAGGATCTTAGATCTACTCACAAGTATGTTGATTAATATCCTAAATATGAACTTGTAAAACGATTATAAAATAAACACATATAAAGTATGAGAAACCTTACATTGGGTGCAGCGGAATATTATGTCTCCTTCCGTTCAGATCTCTAACCTTGTATCCTTTCTGTCGCAGAGTATTATCAAGATCTGAACCTGGATCTCTTTCTCTCCTTCTTTAGTGCTGAAACTCTTTCTTGTTGAATGTCTTTCTTCATGATCTTCCTCACTATGATTGAGGTATCACTTGTTGTGTGTGGGCACTACTCTAACACTAAGTGGTTCGAAATTCTTCAAGGAAGAAGAAGAGTATGAAGGTGGCGACTAGGGTTTAGAAAGAGAAGGCTCAGGTTTTTCTCTGAAGGAAATCAGAAGTAAAAGTGTAAATTTCCTGAAGCCTTCACTATCTATTTATAGCATTCCACATAGGGTTAGGTTTGAATTATTTGGCATTAAAATAATAAAAATATCAGATGATAAAGCCTATAAAATTGGCCGGCCAAGGCTATGTGGATTTGGGCATCACTTTTTGCAATTTTGCAGTTTTATCATTTCTGCATCTCATTTTCTCAAAAACGCCAATTTTCAAATTCAACCATTTAAATGCCAATTCTAACTATTTAATAACTATAAATAATTATTAAATAATATTGTCATTTATCATATTTATTAATTGAACCATACAAAGTATCCTAATTAACAAATATGCCCTAAAAACTCTTTCTTTACAATTTCGCCCTTACTTAGTCAAAAATTCACAAATAGACATAGTCTAATTTGAGAATTATAATTGATTAATCAAAACCAATTAAATGAGTCTTACAAGTAATATTATCTCGGCTAGTGGGGGGACCATGGGTCTATATAACCGAACTTCCAATAAGCAGATCAATAATTTATAGCCTAAACTCACTGACTTATTAATTCTTCGTTGAATCCACGCATAGAACTTAGAATTGCACTCTCAGTATATAGAACGCTCTATATGTTCCACCATATAGACACGTCATTAGTTATCCATTGTTATAATCCTAATTTGATCAATGATCCTCTATATGAATGATCTACACTGTAAAGGGATTAGATTACCGTTACACCCTACAATGTATTTTATCCTTAAAACACTTAACCCCGTATAAATGATATTTCAACTATGTGAAATGAGTACTCCACCATTTATTTTTGTTTGGTCAAGCTCGAAGGAGATCATCCTTTACTTACTATTCACCAGATAGAAGCTATAGATTCCAAGTTTATGTTAGCGCTCCCACTCAATTGCACTACCGTGTTCCCAAAATGTACGTATCACCCTGACCCAAAAGTAGGCTTAAGTAACAAATCAAAGAACACGAATAACACTCTTGAGATTGAGCCTAATCATAACAAGATTAAGATCATTTGATCTAGGATCAACTAGGCGATATTGAGTTGAATAGATCTTACAGTAAGTTTAATAAATCTAATTCCAAATTCAATATCGGTCCCTTCCGATGCATACTCCATGCACCCAACCTGAGCTTTACTTTAACCAATGCTCTGGAAAGAACATAGCATTTTTCCAAATGCAAGTAAACTGTGTTGTAGATTATCATATCAGTAAAACCCTGTGTCTGATAAATCTAGGAATCTTTATTCACATAGTCATGTTTACTTTCCAATGTGTTGACAACACAATAAACAGGATCAAGTATGTGAAAAGGGTTTGAGATGAATTTATAAATCAAATAGACAAGCAATTGATAACATGAACCAAAACATACACAAATGAATGAAAAATACTTTTGTTTCTTTATTGATGTTGAATAAAATGGATTACATTGAAATGGAGTTTTATTTAGGGCGTAAAACCCAACAGGAACATCTACTTGGTAAGATAGGCCGAGCAGGATGCCTCGCTGGCATGCCCAGAGCAAGATATTCAGCGATCCGCGTAGAGCAACCAAAACTTAGAGAATTCAGCTTTCGCATCATCAGTCATTAGCACAATCCCTATAACTCAAGGATCAATTTACGTGGATATGGCATACACACGATCCCACTATCAGTGTATCCAGCCTCAATCCCACGATCTTTGCATTCAGTATTGATCTCACAATTTTTCTGTTTATACGCATTGTAACGAGAGGGGAAACTCTTCCTCCTCAAACTTCCTAGCCCTATAAATATTGATGTATGTTCATTGGGGAGGAGGGGTCGAAAAAAGTTGAGATAAGACTATACTATTATCTAAGAATTATATATTTAGAGATACTATTGTAAGAGCTATAAGAAAAGGAATCTTTCTCTTTGATCTTAAGTCAGTACAAATAACGAGGATTAGGCTATTACTGAACTACTCAGGGCTGAACCTCTATAAAATCCCTGTGTCTTATTATTGCTTTATCATATATCTGTTATTATATATCGTTTATCGCTTATAAAATAGACTCATTGTCGTTGGCTAAAATCGAAGTCAACATTTTGGTGCTTTCATTGAGAGGAGGATCATGAATCGCTCTTTATTCAACATCAAACCGCCAATACGATGGTGCAAACTCGTAGAGGCCTAACTGATCCGGAAAATTCACAGACGCTCGATCCTACATCGCAAAACCCACGGAGCACAAGGGTTCCGCCTGCTGTTAATCCTGGACAGACGACAAGCGTGGTGAATGGTGAAACACTTCCTATAGATGGAATTGCGCCTGGTGTGCAAGAGACTGCGAATAACAGTTCTGCACCCAACCAGGGCGTCCATAATACGACTGTTTCGCCTGGAACCAATGCCCAAATGACTATCGGAGATGCCACCAAATTACAAAATCTCCGTGACGTGCTCCGACTCATGGAAGGTCATAACAACACCCTGCATCATGATCAGGACGAACTGCGTGATGTAGTAAATCTCGCATTCGACGAACCAAGGCGTATGTTTGCCGAATGGAGAGATAAAGAGATGGAGGCATTAAGGGCTCATCATGCAGAGATTGAAGATCGTAGTCGGCAAGCCACCGTGCTGATAGGAAGAGCCTACCAAACTGTAGGTCAGCAATCGCCGAACGTCATTCCCCTAGGAGAAACGGACGAGGATCTAATGATGAATACTTCCCAGACTACTAATGTTCAGCCGCCCAATCCCCGGTCACGAGTTCCACTCGTGGGCCTAGCGGTAGGCGAGCAGACCTTGTCTGGTAATTCATCAGGAGGAGTCATACCTGATGGCTCCAACAAGATCAATGGTGCCATTCCACCCGTCAACCAAGCGAATCAATCGCTAAGGAAACCAGGCGATTCTGTGTTCGAAAGGTTAGTAACAACCCATGACCTAAGGAACGATCTAAACAGAAGGAGGTGAACAGATGATCAGAATGTTACAGCAATCGTGCAGCCCGGAGCCCCTACTCAAATCCCCGCTAAGAAAGATGCTGACGTAATCCAAGTTGACCAGAATGCTGAGCAGGTCAGCCCAGTCGTACAGGCTCAGTAGACGAACTGAAAAATATGTTTCACAGCATGGCTGGACAAAGAAATAATGATCTTGAGTTAGACCGAGCACGCGGAACTCCTTTCTCGCCGGAGATCAATCTCCTGCCACTGCCCTACAAGTTCAAAATGCCGACGTGGAAAATGTACACAGGGAGAGAAGATCCCCTTTCCCATCTCAAGTACTTTGAAATGCAAATGGATTTGCAAGGAGTACGAGGAGATGTATGCTGCAGAATCTTTCCTGCCACTCTGTCGGAAGCCGCTCAGCAATTGTATTTCAAGTTGGCTCCTGGAACGTTTAGTTCATGGAAAACCTTCCCTTCAAAATTCCTCGCGCAATTCTCCTCCTCTCGCCAACTCCCATTGCATTTGGGAGACTTGGTCAAAGTTAAGCAACAACCAGGCGAGCCACTCCGGGCATACATTAGCAGATTCATGACGGAGGCAAAGAAAGTTTCACAGGTAACCGAGGATGGAAAGTTATCCGTGATACTGGGGGGCATCGAAGTCCTCGATGAACTTTGGAAGGATATAAGGAAGAATGAGCCGGTAGACTCAATGAGTGATTTCCTTGACTGAGCCGAAGGCTTCATCAAGCTCGAAGAAGCCATTCAACGAGCAGAAGGTAAACAAAAGCCGGGCAAGTCAAAGGCTCCTTCCACTGGAACATCCTCCCAACTTCCCAATTACCCAAATAATTCAAGCTCAAGTGGCAAGCGTTCCAGCAACAACCACAAGCAAGGGAACAGGAAGAAAGGAAAGTTCACTGATAAATCCGGACAGACTCCCTGGGAGAATCATGCCAAATACACTACATTCACTATTCTAACTGAAGATATAGAAAGTGTATATATGGAAACCCAGTCGTTGATCCCATACAAGAAGATCGGACCCATGAAGAAAGATACCAACAAAAGGGACATGACAAAGTTTTGTCGGCTCCATGGAGACTACGACCACGACACTAACGAATGCTATAACTTGAAGCAAGAAATTGAATTCCTAATAAGGAAAAACAATCCACACCTCCAGAAGTATGTCAGGACCGATCAAGGTCAGAACAACCATGATTTGCTACCGCCACCGGTAGATGGAAACTTGCAAGTCATTATTGGAGCCCCTCACATTGCTTGAGATTCGGGCAAAGCTTGGGAGAGGTATGCCCGAACAACGCAACACGAGCAAAAAGAAGTCATCCTGGCCGTGGAAGAAAGGCAGCTCAAAGTTCCACGAGCAGGAGAGCTAACCATAACTTTCAACGAAGAAGACGCTGTCAAGATTAGATTTCCGTAAAACAACCCACTGTTCGTGGAAGTCCAGATAGCCAATAAAATGGTGGCCAGTACCATGATCGACAATGGAGCTTCTTCAAACATCTTTTTCAAGACTGCTTACGAAAAGATGGGACTCCAACTCAAGGATCTAACTCCATGCCTCCAGCCTGTCTGTGGTTTCTTCAGTCAAGGAGTTGCACCTCGAGGACAAATTCGGCTAGCCCTCACTGTTGGACAAGCTCCGACGAGCATAACTATCATGGCACAGTTCCTAATATTTGATGTTCCTTCAGCTTTTAACATAATGCTAGGTCGACCAACCCTGTATGACTTAAAAGCTGTCACATCAATATTTCACTCGTGCCTGAAGTTCCCAACAAAAAATGGGGTAGGGTATCTAAGAGGAAACCAGCAGTCTGCTCAGGAATGTTATAACCTTGCAGTGGCCAAGGCTAAGAAGGAAGTATCCTCTAGCCAGAGCCCAGACAACGGAAAAAACATTCCCAAGTAGGGAACTTCCCAAGGCGAGGATTAAGATGTGGATCCTCGACTTGGGGACCCAAGCAGCAATGTTGGACCTGTAGAAGAATTAGAAGAGATCGAGATCGATCCCGCTATCCCGACCAGAAAGCTAAAGATCATAAAAGATTTGTTGCTCAAAGTAAAATCAGAATTGATAAAATTTCTAAGAGCAAACCTAGATGTTTTTGCCTCGTCACATGCAGATATGGTCGGAATCGATTTTTCTATTATTTCACATGTTTTGAATATCGATCCTAACTTACGGCCAGTTCAACGAAAATAAAGGTTGTTGGACAAAGAACGAGTAGTATCCCTGAAGGTTGAAGTTGGAAAGCTTCGCAATAACAACTTCATAATTGAATCTTTCTACCCAGCTTGGGTCACGAATCCCATACTAGTGCCCAAGCCAAACAAGAAATGACGAGTCTGTATTGATTTCACAGACCTCAACAAGGCATGCCCCAAAGACTGTTTTCCACTTCTAAGAATCGATCAGCTTGTAGACGCAACAGCAGGACACGAAATATTAAGCTTCATGGATGCTTACTCAGGCTACAATCAAATCAAAATGCATCCACCAGACCAAGAACATACAAGTTTCCGAACATATATGGGTCTCTATTGCTACAAAGTCTTGTCGTTTTGTCTAAAAATGCTAGAGCTACGTACCAAAGATTGGTAGAAAAAATGTTTAAAGACCAGATTGGGCGAAATATGGAAGTGTACATGGATGACATGCTCGTCAAATCTAGAAAGGTCGGGGGGCACATAGACGACCTGGACGAATGCTTCAAAGTCCTCAAAAAATACAACATTAAACTTAATCCTTTAAAGTGTTCCTTTGGAGTCAGCTCGGGAAAGTTTCTAGGCTTCATCGTCAATGCCCGAGGAATTGAAGCTAATCCAGAAAAGATTCAAGCTCTCCTAGATATGAACTCACCAACAAAAACCAAAGAAGTGCAAAGCTTAACTGGTCAGATCGTTGCACTCAGCAGATTCGTGTCAAAATCAACAGACAAATGTGTCCCATTCTTCAACATCCTGCGAGGAAATAAATAGTTCGAGTGGACAGAAGAATGTGAAAAAGGTTTCCAAGAGATAAAGGGACAACTTGCTAAACCTCCCCTACTTTCAAAACCTCTGGACGGGGAGGAGCTGGGAATATACTTAACTGTCACGGAACATGCCGTGAGTGCCGTGCTGATCAGAGAAGAGAACAGCGTACAACACCCAGTCTATTACATCAGTAAAAGACTCATTGAGGCCAATGGCCGGTATCCATTGGGTATCTACCGACCAGCCACTACGACAAATACTGCAAAAGCTAGATGCTTTTGGACGGTTACTCAAGTGGACGATAGAGTTGGGTCAGTACGAAATCACTTTCCAACCCCGAACAACAATCAAAGGCTAGGCCTTGGCAGACTTTGTGGTAGAATGCACATGCAAAAAAGAAAGCATACCAGAAAGCAACCCCGAGCCAGCACTAATACCTTAGCCAAGCCACAATGAGGACAAACCGACCTGGAAACTACATGTGGACGGGTCAGCTACAGATCAACTATCTGGTGCAGGGATTGCCCTCGTCACACCTGGGGGCAACACTTACACGCTGCAGTCAAGTTCAGATTCAAAGCATCTAAAAATGAGGCCGAGTACGAAGCTCTAATTGCTGGACTAAGACTAGCCCGGGAGATGAAGGTCGAACACATTGAAATCTGCAGTGTTTCACAGCTGGTGGTAAATCATGTATCTGGAGAACACGAGGCACGGGAAGAAAAGATGATAGCATATCTGAGCAAAATACACGATCTGCTCGCACAATTCAAAAGCTACGGTCTCAGACAAATTCCAAGTGAAGAAAATACAACTGCAGACGAGTAGCTCGATTGGCAAGCAGCAATGTGAGTGACAAGGCAAACCTGGTTCCTATTCAGTTCCTCGAAAAGCCTAGTGTTATCCCAATTTTTTCACTCCGACGTGGCATCACGAGAATGGTGACACGTGGAGTCCACTTGGAACATCTGCTCGGTAAGATAGGCCGAGCAAGATGCCACATTGGCATGCCCAAAGCAAGATATTCCGCGATCCACGTAGAGCAACCAACACTTAGCGAATTCAGCTTTCACATCATGAGTCATCAGCTTAGTCCCTATAACTCAGGGATCAATTTATGTGGATAAGGCATACACACGATCCCACTATCAGTGTATTCAGCCTCAATCCAACGATCCTTACATTCAGCATTGATCCCACGATCTTTCTATTTATACGCATTGTAACGCGAGAGGAAACTTTTCTCCTCAAGCCTCCTAGCCCTATAAATAGTAATGCATATTCACTTGGCAGGGGATCGGTCGAAACGCAGTTAAGCTAAGACTATACTATTATCTAAGAATTATATATTCAGAGATACTGTTGTAAGCGCTATAAGAAAAGGAATCTTTCTCCTTGATCTTATGTCAATACAAATAACGAGGATTAGGCTATTACCAAACTGCTCGGCGCTGAACCTCTATAAAATCTCTGTGTCTTATTATTGCTTTATCTATCTGTTATTATATATCGTTTATCGCTTATAAAATAGACTCATTGTATTGGCTAAAAGTGAAGTCAACATTTTGATGCTTTCATTGACAGAAGGATCACAAATCGTTCTTTATTCGACATCCAACCGCCAATATGATGGTGCAAACTCGTAGAGGTCTATATGATCCAGCAAATTCACAGACGCTGGATCCTACATCACAGAACCCTAGGATTTCAAGGGTTCCGCCTACTGTTAATCCTGGACAGACGGGAAGCGTGGTTAATGGTGAAACAGTTCCTATTAATGGAATTTCGCCTGGTGTGCAAGAGATTGGGAATAACAGTTTCGCACCCAACCAGGGCATCCATAATATGACTGTTCCGCCTGGAACCAACGCCCAGACGACCATCGGAGATGCCACCAAATTACAAAACCTCCGTGACGCGCTCGGAGTCATGCAGGGTCATAACAACACTCTGCATCATGATCAGGATGAACTACCTGCTGTAGTAAATCTCGCATTCGACGAACAAAGGCGTATGTTCGCTGAATGGATAGATAAAGAGATGGAGGCATTAAGGGCTCACCATGCAGAGATTGAAGATCGTAGTTGGCAAGCCACCGTGTTGATACAAAGAGCCTACCAAACTGTAGGTCAGAAATTGCCAAACGTCATTCCCTTGGGAGAAACAGAAGAGGACCCAACGATGAATACTTCCCAGACTAATAATGGTCAGCTGCCCAATCCGCAGTCACGAGTTCCGCTCGTGGGCCCAGTGGTAGGCGAGCAAACCTTGTCCAGTAATTCATCAGGAGGAGTCATACCTGACGCCTCCAACCAGACTAATGGTGCCATTCCACCCGTCAACCAAGCGAATCAATCGCTAAGGCAATCAGGCTCTTCTGTGTTCGAAAGGTTGGGAGCAACCCATGACCTAAGGAACGATCTAAACAGAAGAAGGGGAACAAATGAACAGAATACTACAACAATCGTGCAGCCAGGAGCCCGTACTGAAATCACCACTCATAAAGATTATGACGTACTCCAAATCAACCAGAATGCGGAGCAGGTCAGCCCAGCCGTACAGGCTTATCTTGAGGAATTGAAAAATATGTTTCATGGCATGGCTGGACAACGTAATAATGATCTTGAGTTAGACCGAGCATGCAAAACTCCCTTCTCACCAGAGATCAATCTCCTGCCACTACCTCACAAGTTCAAAATGCCGACGTGGAAGATGTATACTGGGAGAGAAGATCATATTTCCCATCTCAAGTACTTTGAGATGCAAATGGATTTGCAAGGAGCACGAGGGGATGTATGCTGTAGAATCTTCCCCACCACTCTGTCGAAAGTCGCTCAGCAATGGTATTTCAGTTGGCTCCTAGAAAGTTTAGCTCATGGAAAACCTTCTCTTCGGAATTCCATGCGCAATTCTCCTCCTCACGCCAACTCCCATTGCATTTGGGAGATTTGGTCGAGGTTAAGCGAGGACCAGGCGAGCCACTCCGGGCATACATCAGCAGATTCATAACGGAAGCGACCAGTTTCGCGGGTAACCGAGGATGGAAAGCTATCCGCGATACTGGGGGGCATTGAAGTCCTCGCTGAGCTCTGGAAAGAAATAAGGAAGAACGGGCTGGTAGACTCAATGAGTGATTTCCTTGACCGAGCCGAAGGCTACATCAAGCTCGAAGAAGGCATTCAACGAGCGGAATGTGAACAAAAGTCGGGCAAGTCAAAGGCTCCTTCCACTGGGACATCCGCCCAACTTCCCAACTATTCAAATAATTCAAGCTCAAGTGGCAAGCCTTTAAGCAACAACCACAAACAAGGAAACGGGAAGAAAGGAAAGTTCACTGATAAATCCGGATAGATTCCCCGGGAGAATCATGCCAAATACACTCCATTCACTATTCTGATTGAAGATATAGAAAGTGTATATATGGCAACTCAGCCGTTGATCCTGTACAAGAAGCCTGGGCCCATGAAGAAAGATACCAACAAAAGGGACATGACAAAGTTTTGTTGGTTCCACGGAGACTACGACACTAACAAATGATACAACTTGAAGCGGGAAATTGAATTCCTAATAAGGGAAAACAATCTGCACTTGCAGAAGTATGTCAAGACCAACCGAGGTCAAAACAACCAAGATTTGCTACCTCCACCAGTAGATGGACAGTTACAAGTCATTGTTAGAGGCCCGCACATTGCTTAAGATTCGGGCAAAGCTCAAGAGAGGTATGCCCGGACAGCACAGCATGAACAAGAAGAAGTCATCCTGGCCATGGAAGTAAAGAAGCCCAAAGTTCCACGAGCAGGAGAGCCAACCATAACTTTCAACAATGAAGACGCTGTCAAGATTAGATTTCCGCACAATGACCCGCTGGTCGTGGAAGTCTAGATAGCCCATAAAATGGTGGCTAGAACCATGATCGACAATGGAGCTTCTTCAAACATATTTTTCAAGACTGCTTACGAAAAGATGGGACTCCAAATCAAGGATCTAACTCCATGCCTCCGACCTACCAATGGTTTCTCCAGTCAAGGAGTTTCACCTCTTGGATAAATCCGGCTACCCCTCACTGTTGGACAAGCTCCGACGAGCATAACTATCATGGCACAGTTCCTAATATTTGATGTTCCTTCATCTTTTAATGTAATGCTTGGTCGCCCAGCCCTGTATGACTTAAAGGTTGTCACATAAATATTTCACTCGTGCATGAAGTTCCCGACAAAGAATGGGGTAGGGTGTCTAAGAGGGAACTAGCAGTCTGCTCGGGAATGTTACAACCTTGCAGTGGCGGTTGGATATATTTTACCAGGATCTAGATTTACTAACAAGTATGTTTCATTAACATCCTAATATGAATTCTAAAACAATGAAATAAACACATAAGAGTTTAAGAAACCTTACATTGGGTGCAGCGGAATAGAATGACTCCTTCTGTTCAGATATCTAGCCCTTGACTCTATTCTGTAGCAGAGCATTATCAATATCTGAACCTGGATCTCTTTCTCTCCTTCCTTTGATGTTGATTCTCCTTCTTGTTGGATGGTTTTCCACAGTCTTACACACTATGATTTAGATACCACTTGATGTGTGTGGGCACTCACTCATTCACTCAAGGATTTCGAAATATTGAAGAAGAAAAGAAGAGAGAAGGTGATTTCGGCTATAGAGAATAGGAGGCTCAATTTCATCTGACAAAGTTAAGTTGAATGAGAGCCATCACTATCTATTTATAGGTAACCACCTAGGTTTAGGTTAGAATTATTTGGCATTAAAATAATGAAAAAATAAATGATAAAAGCCTATAAGTGTCGCCGAGCATGGGCCTTGGATAATGGGCCTCACTTATGCAATTTTGCTATTTAATCATTTCTGCATCTCATTTTCTCAAAAATGCCAATTTTCAAATTCAACCATTTAAATGCCAATTCTAATTATTTAAAAGCCTATAAGTGTCGTCGACCATGGGCCTTGGATAATGGGCCTCACTTATGCAATTTTGTTGTTTTATCATTTCTGCATCTCATTTTCTCAAAAACGCCAATTTTCAAATTCAACCATTTAAATGCCAATTCTAATTATTTAATGTAAAAGCCTATAAGTGTCGCCGACCATGGGCCTTGGATAATGGGCCTCACTTATGCAATTTTGCTGTTTTATCATTTTTGCATCTCATTTTCTCAAAAACGCCAATTTTCAAATTCAACCATTTAAATGCCAATTCTAATTATTTAATAACTAAAAATTAATTATTAAATAATATTGTCATTTAATTTAATTATTAATTAGACATATAAAGTTTCTTAATTAATAGATAAACCTACAATCTCTTTTCTTTACAATTTCGCCCTTGCTTAGTGAAAAGTCACAAAGTAGACATAGTCTAACTTTAGAATTATAATTGATTAATCAAAATCAATTAACTGAGTCTTACAAGCAGTATGGTCTCAACTAGTATGGGGACCATGGGTCTATATATCCGAGCTTCCAATATGTAGATCAAGAATTTATATCTTAAATTCACGGACTTATTAATTCTTCGTTGAATCCACGCATAGAACTTAGAATTGCACTCTCAGTATATAGAACGCTCTATATGTTCCACGATATAGACACGTCATTAGTTATCCATTGTTATAACCCTAATGTGATCAATGATCCTCTATATAGATGATTTACACTGTAAAGCGATTAAATTACCGTAACACCCTACAATGTATTTTATCCTTAAAACACTTAACCCTGTATAAATGATATTTCAGCTAACTGAAATGAGATCTCCACCATTTATTTTCATTTGGTGAAGCTCGAAGGAAATCATCCTTTACTTTCTATTCGCCAGATAGAAGCTATAGATTCCATATTTATGTTAGCGCTCCCACTCAATTGCACTACCGTGTTCCCAAAATGTACGTATCACCCTGACCCAAAAGTAGGCTTAACTAACAAATCAAAGAACACGAATAACACTCTTGAGATTGAACCTAATCATATCAGGATTAAGATCATTTGTTCTAGGATCAACAGGTGATATTGAATTGAATAGATATTACGGTAAATTCTAATATATCTAATCAAAGTTCAATATCGGTCCCTTCCGATGTATACTCCATACATCTGATGCTGGTAAACTTTCCCAATGTCCTGGAAAGGACATAACACTTATCCAAGGTGTAAGAATACCTATTGCTGATTATACCATGTCAGTCTAAATCCAGTGTTCTGACAAATCAGGGAATAAACTTTCGAACATATAATTAAGATTATATTCCACTGTGTTGACAACACTATAATCATTAACAAATTGATATGTTCTGGACTTAAATAGAATTCATACATTACGTACATATAATCATGAAATAAATCATGTGAACCATGCAACATTAAATGTTATTTCTGATCTATATTTATAAGTAAATCTGATTATATTGAAATGAGTTTTATTTAGGGCATAAAACCCAACAAACTCCCAGTTGCACTAATATAAAACAAAATGTGCATTTCAAATAATCTCAACACCTTGATATACAAATCAAGTGTAGTAGTAGTAAACTCCTCGTAATAGGATCTGAATGGTTGAATTAAACACAACCTTTTCTCCACCATTACTCTTCCTTAATCACAAAATCATTGATAATGTGAAATTCCTCTCTATATGTCTACTCTTTTGGGATTCTATATTCTATACCTTTGGCAACTACTTCTTGGTTTTCAGGAAGTAACACTAGTAGTTAAGGCAATTTGGAATCGTGCCACAGTTGTATAGAACTTTCCTTAGACTGAATAAGTACCTTTCCTGCAACTTTAACATTCAGTCTCTTTCTGGTAGACCTAGAGACTTCAGATAGGTTTTTACACTTCTCCAAAATCACTATTCCACCCCCAGAGTAATCACCATCTTATCCGCAGACTTTCTAACACAAAGGCAAGTCTTGAAATCTGATGTGGTGTAGTCTAAGAGTTTTAAACACACCCTTATAGACTAACGTATAGTTCCTCTTCTTAATCTTAAGATTTACTTGATTGTCTTCCAATGTTCTTCTCTTGGATTAATCTGATACCTACTCCTTACTCCCACTCAACAGCAGGTGTCTGGTCTAAGGCATACAAAAGCATATCTATGACCTCTCACTGTTGATTTAAGAAATTCTTTCATGGCTTTATCTTTTCTGGAATAGTTGAGACTTTTCCTTAGACAAATAAAATCTATGTCTAAGAAGTTGGGAAGCTTCTACAGATTGCCATTAGAATGAAAATGCTTCAGCATCTTACTAAAGTAAGTTGCTTGCATTAGAGTAAGTAATTACTAGTTAAACCACAAGCCATAGGTTTAGATAAACTCAAACCTATAATACTAGGAACATGAAGTTTTGTTAAGTCCATTGAATAGACTTATTAACGAAATTTCCTTTTATGTCCTTGTAATAGAATGTTTAGGTTACTCCATGTGAATGGATTAAACCATAGTTCTATTGGCTTTTCTTCTTAGTTTCTTATCTTGACAATCCATTACTTGTTTAAACTCACAATGGATTTTAATCACTAGTGTCTTCCAAGTCATAAGAAGGTGAGTTCCTAGAAACTCTCCCACCACGATAAGGTACCGTGAATTATGACTAAGAAAACTAAATGGTATTGACCTCTTCGGTTGTGACAAGACAACAGAGGCTGTGGGATCATCATATGTCAAATAAGATGATAGAACACTTTTGAAATCAAGAAAAATTATCTCCTTTATTTTCTACTTTATTTTCAGATTTAGTCATTGTCTTAGAAAAGTAGTATTTGTTTAAACAAGCACTTTCTTATCTATTGACTATGGGATGATCCACCCCTAATCACTTAGAATAGCTAACAAACATGCAAACCATGGTTAACAGTTCTAGCTTTTCTTAAGATTTTGATTAGGTCATCCATGAATCTAGTAATGATTTACTTTAACTATAAAACCATTGCATCATTCTGAAATTGTATTACCATAGAAGGATTTAGGCAACGACTAGTAACTAATCATCAATATGCAAATCGAAATTTCTGTGGAGGTAAGTTTGGATATAATTCAAAAATCAAATTAATGATCTTTCAACTGCATATCTACTAACTATTTCTCCACCCCTATCAGTTCGCAAGATCTTTAACCACTTACCTTAATGGTTTTTACCATTGCTAGAAATTAAGAAATTTTTCAAACATTTCAAATTTCTTTTGCATAAGGTAAAATCTAGAGTGATTGTTTTAAGAATACAACGAAAAACTCATATCCACCCCTGAATGTACATCCATCTACGAATGAGATGAACTACTTTCAGTAGATATAGGCATATTAACTCTTTGCAGAGATTGATCTTGTCAAAACCACTATGAACAAGATACAAATGCCATAGATTAATAAAAATGTGGTTGTGTCTTTTTGATGACTTAGATTTAGTTACATCAAAGAGTTCTTAGAATATTGCAAGTGGATCCTTGTCACAGAATACTAAACTCATATTCCATACAGTTTGAATCCATTGATAGAAAATGATTATTAAACACTTGTGAAAGTGTAACTGTATTGTATTCTGGAATTAGAAATATAAGAAAATTTCTGTTTCGAATCTAAAATTAAAGTCGAAGACTTAAATTTATACCAAATATAATGAGTAATTCTTTCTTGGACCACCACTACTAACTTAAACTCTAAGTCAGATTTGCCCATACAAGTAGGAGATTTCTAAGATTGAGGACTTATATCATTGTGGAATAGAATTTCGGGATTATAATCATATGCGTCATTTAATTTCTTAAGAGAAAATAGAATGACATGAAATGATTTATAGACCATTCATCCAATGATATGTTATGAGATAATTCGAAATGAATAAGCTAAGAGGAATTAGGATAATTTCGCTGTTTAAATAAGAATCCAACGATGCTCTGATTAGCGAGAGTTAAAGTAATCTTATTTATACAATCTTCTTGTTTCATATTGTAAAATACTAGTATAAGGTGTCATCAATTGATGAATGACTAGATGTTGCATTTACAATATTTATCTTTCGAGATCTAACACAATTATGTTTGTCTAATGGTGAAAATCCATTAGGGATTTATCTCATTAGAAAAACAAACCAAGTTAGACCAACAATAAAGATTGGAAATTAAACTACAAATAATAACAGAAAATAACATGGTTCAATATAAATTCATACACAAATCAGAAATTATTAAACATATAGCAAGTAGGAATGACAAGTGAAAATACTAAAACATACAATCCTAAATAATTTCCAAGGTTTCCAACAAACTGATACAGTGTCCCGGTAGGCGAGAGTCAAAGTATCATTCATTGAATAGAGTTGTCAGCTCATCTAAAATGCAAACCATTCTAGCAACCTTTAATTCGATCAAAATAAGAATCCAACGTTGTCCCGGTAGGCGAGAGTCAAGGTTATTCTCATTTTATGAGCTTCCACCATTGTTTCATGTTTTATAAGTTTATCTCTAAATAGTCACCGTAGGGGAGAGTCTAATAGAGATGAAAACTTACAAAACACTTATCAAATGAGATCTTACGGTGTTAAATGCGTTCAACGAATAACCATCCATAAGGGGGACGAAGTCTAGCGTCTCGAGGTTATATTGAAAACATTAAACTATTGTAAGACCAACAATGGAGATCGAATATCCTAATAATAATAAAGCTCATTATTTTTAAAAAAATATATTTTCTCTAATATTTATTTTAATCAATTTTTTTTAATATATATATTTATTTAATTAAAATTTCCAATTTAGAATGAAAAATTCTAAATATAAATTTTAATTTAATATTTATAAATTTTACTTAGATGGATATGAAAATAACATGAATTATTTCCATCTTAGTAATAATTTCCAATAAATATTTAGAAAAATATTCAATTTAAGTTGTTACAAAATTAATTTAAATTAATTTACAACTCAAATTCAATTTTCTATAAATATATATTGCATTTCGAAAAATTGAAGTATTTAATAATACAATTTTCGAAATTGCTTGTTAAAATAAAATAAAAATAAATCCTTGAAAAATTATTCTAATTTAATGTTGGCCCAAAATTAATTAGTAAAATTAATTTACAACAAAAAATATAATTTTCCTATTTAATTAAATATATAAGAAAAATTTCAAATATTTAAGTATGATGATGAAAATCAACTTAAATATTAATTTTCTATTTAATTAAATACACTAGGAAAATACTTCAAGCAAAAACAGATAATATCTATCTAGATTTTCATGGACTAATTAATTCATTTTCTAATTAAATATATTTTACTTCATTTATTTTAATTAATCATTAAATGAAAAAATCATTGATTTAAGTTGGTCCAAAATTAAAATAAATAATTTACAACTTTAATCTATTTTTCAAATAAAATTCGAATTAATGCATTTAAGAAATACAATTTCGAAATTGTGGAAAAAGATTAATAAAATAAAATAAAATATATTTTAAAAATTATTCAAATTTAAGTTATATGAAATAAGATTTCAAACTCAAAATAATTTTCAATTTTAATTAAATAACGTGAAAATAATAATATTTAAGTATCATGGTGAAAATCAACTTAAATATTTAAATTTTCAATTTAGTTAAATGTATTAAATTCAAGAAATAAATAATTAAGTATAGAGAAGACTTAATTATTAATTCTAATTTAATACTAGGAAAAATATACTTAACTTAGATTGTACCAAAATTAATTATTAAACAATTAATTTCACAATCTATGATATTTTCCTAATTAAATATTAGAAAAAATAACTAGTTCTAGAAATAATTATCTAGAATAATTTTATTTACTAAGTGTTTTTCTAAAATTTACTTTAGAATATTAAATGAAAAATTAAACTTCATATATTTTAAAAGTTAATTATGTTGCTAATTCAATTTTAATTAGGTTAGACTAATATAATTAACCTAATACAATTATTTAAATAAGGCAAATGGGCTTCACAATTGGGGTAGGTCATGTGAGGGGGAGCTGGGTTCAGTATGCGTACCCACTTCTATTGGCCCCCAACTCTCACACAAGGCCTAAAAGAGAGGAATTTAACCTTTAAATAAACAATAAGCCCAAATCTGATTGAGCCTAAATAAATTTACTTATGTCAAAATTTATTTTAGCAACCTAGTCCATTTACTTAGTAAAACTTAAATGGGCTTCCTATATGCATCTAAGCCCAATAGCAAACATATAGGCTCACACAGGTCAAATGATTTGGATGGGCCCTATCATGTTACTAGGTTTACACAAATGAAAGACATTGCAAAAATTGACCTGTTACAAATTATTTATAAGATCTATTGTTAATTGAACTATGATTAAAATCAGATCATTGGATCAGTCAACAAGTTAATCATAGCAATTTAGATCAAATAAATCATAGGTTTGTAAAAAAAAATTGAATACATAATAATATAATCAAACAATACAAACAAATAACTGATCTGGAATATCTGGAAAGTAAGCTAAAATATCTCAATTTTAAAATTTAAAATAAAATTAAATTTTAAAATAAATATCTTAACTAGAATTCAAATTTAGGTTGTTAGAGAATATTTGAAAAAATTCAAAATTCAACAAACTCCTAAATTTCTTAAATTCTAACAAAAAATCAAAAATATCTAACCAATTTTTCAAATATCAAGTTTATTCAAAATTTAAATTTATTTAAAATTTCTAATAAGATAATATAATATAATATCTTTAATTTTAAAGTTATATATTTTATTATATTCTGAGTCTTATAATTTAATAAATTTACATATTACATAAATAAACTAATTGAAAAATAAGATATTTTATATGGTTAGAGTATTTTAAAATAATAATAAAATAATAAGTTTGAAAAATTTATGGTTTGAAAACCTAAAATATCTATTCAAACTAAACTAACCAATTTTTCAAATCTTCATGTTATTTTTGCCAAAATATAATTTTATTAAAAAAATGTCTAATAAGATAAAATGTTAAACCTAACATATTCCTAATCTTATAATTTTAATTAATAAAATATATTTTGAAAATAACAAATTTGAAAAAAAAAATCTGATATGGTTAGCAAATTTTGAAATTAGTACAAGATTATTCTAAAAAAATAATATTTTAATATCAAAGTAAGATCATTTAAAATTTAAAATAATATCTGATCTTATAATTAAAATAAATAAAATAATCTAAAATTTTAAAATTAACCATAAGGCTCCTTTTGTGAGAAATCAAATTTTCAAAATTCAAAGCCTACTAATATCATAAACTAATTTTAAATAATTAAAAAATTATTAAAAATTAATTTTATTCTGAAAATTAGATTTTTAATTGAAAATTCAGATTCTACACAAAATTTTACAAAAAATTGGCTTTTGTTTCAATGAAAAACGATTTTTGAATCAAAAGTTATGACGAAAACAAGTTTGAGGCACAGGGGTATGCATTGCATACCCCTGCGCGCGCGGATGCATGGTTTTGGCCTAGGAAAGAGGCTGCAAGCAGCCTCATTTGACCAAGGGACGTGGGCGCGAGCTGCCCTTCAGACAGGGGTGCTGTCCGAGCGTCCGCGCGCGCGTGCGTGCATTCAAATCCTGATATTTTCGTCCAACTTCAAAAAATCATAACTAATTCATAAAAAATTCAAATTAGGTTCTATAAAAGCCTAAATTTATTAATTTTTTGTCTCCTTTCCAGAAAAAATACTTTTAGATCGAAATAAAAAATATTTCAGTAACATATATTGCGATTTCTAAACTATCATCAAATAAGCACGTAAACCACATGAAACCATCCAAATCAACACAAAACATCGTTTTAATTCATATTTCATGAAAGTAAATCATTACCATTGCTCTGAGGCCAGTTGTTGGACATATTTCATGAATTCTAAAACAATGAAATAAACACATAAGAGTTTAAGAAACCTTACATTGGGTGCAGCGGAATATAATGACTACTTCCGTTCAGATATCTAGCCCTTGATTCCTTTCTGTAGCAGAGCATTATCAATATCTGAACCTGGATCTCTTTCTCTCCTTCCTTTGATGCTGATTCTCCTTCTTATTGGATGGTTTTCCACAGTCTTACACACTATGATTTAAATACCACTTGATGTGTGTGGGCACTCACTCATTCACTCAAGGATTTCGAAATATCAAAGAAGAAAAGAAGAGAGAAGGTGATTTCGGCTATAGAGAATAGGAGGCTCAATTCCATCTGACAAAGTTAAGTTTGAATGAGAGCCATCACTATCTATTTAAAGGTAACCACCTAGGTTTAGGTTAGAATTATTTGGCATTAAAATAATGAAAAAATAAATGATAAAAGCCTATAAGTGTGGCCGACCATGGGCCTTTGATAATGGGCCTCACTTATGCAATTTTGCTGTTTTGTCATTTCTACATCTTATTTTCTCAAAAATGCCAATTTTCAAATTCAACCATTTAAATGCCAATTCTAATTATTTAATAACTAAAAATTAATTATTAAATAATATTGTCATTTAATTTAATTATTAATTAGACATATAAAGTCTCTTAATTAATAAATAAACCTAGAATCTCTTTTCTTTACAATTTCGCCCTTGCTTAGTGAAAATTCATAAAGTAGACATAGTCTAACTTTAGAATTATAATTGATTAATAAAAATCAATTAACTCAGTCTTACAAGCAGTATGGTCTCAACTAGTATGGGGACCATGGGTCTATATATCCGAGCTTCCAATAAGTAGATCAAGAATATATATCTTAAATTCACTGACTTATTAATTCTTCGTTGAATCCATGCATAGAACTTAGAATTGCACTCTCAGTATATAGAACGCTCTATATGTTCCACGATATAGACACGTCATTAGTTATCCATTGTTATAACCCTAATGTGATCAATGATCCTCTATATAGATGATTTACACTGTAAAGGGATTAAATTACCGTAACACCCTACAATGTATTTTATCCTTAAAGCACTTAACCCTGTATAAATGATATTTCAGCTATCTGAAATGAGATCTCCACCATTTATTTTCATTTGGTGAAGCTCGAAGGAAATCATCCTTTACTTTCTATTCGCCAGATAGAAGCTATAGATTCCATATTTATGTTAGCGCTCCAACTCAATTGCACTACCGTGTTCCCAAAATGTACGTATCACCCTGACCCAAAAGTAGACTTAACTAACAAATCAAAGAACACGAATAACACTCTTGAGATTGAACCTAATCATATCAGGATTAAGATCATTTGATCTAGGATCAACAGGTGATATTGAATTGAATAGATATTACGCTAAATTCTAATATATCTAATCAAAGTTCAATATCGGTCCCTTCCGATGTATACTCCATACATCCGATGCTGGTAAACTTTGCCAATGTCCTGGAAAGGACATAACACTTATCCAAGGTGTAAGAATACCTATTGCTGATTATACCATGTCAGTCTAAATCTAGTGTTCTGACAAATCAGGGAATAAACTTTCGAACATATAATTAAGATTATATTCCACTGTGTTGACAACACTATAATCATTAACAAATTGATATGTTCTGGACTTAAATAGAATTCATACATTATGTACATATAATCATGAAATAAATCATGTGAACCATGCAACATTAAATGTTATTTCTGATCTATATTAATAAGTAAATCTGATTATATTGAAATGAGTTTTATTTAGGGCATAAAACCCAACAGTGGCCAAGGCTAAGAGGGAAGTATCCTCCAGCCAGAGCACAGACAAGGGAAAAAACATTTCCAAGTAGGAAATTTCCCAAGGCAAGGATGAAGATGTGGATCCTTGACTTGGGGACCCAAGCAACAATGTTGGACCTGTGGAAGAATTAGAAGAGATCGAGATCGATCCAGCTATCCCGACCAGAAAGCTAAAAATTTGAAAGGGTTTGTTGCTCGAAGTAAAATCAGAGTTGATAATATTTCTGAGAGCAAACCTACATGTTTTGGCCTGGTCACATGCGGATATGGTCGGAATCGATCCTTCTATTATTTCAAATGTTCTGAATATCGATCCCAACTTCTGGCCAGTTCAGCAAAAGCGAAGGCTGTTGGACAAAGAATGAGCAGTAGCCCTGAAAGATGAAGTTGAAAAGCTGCGCAACAACAACTTCATAATTGAAGCTTTTTACCCGACTTGGGTCGCGAATCCCGTACTAGTGCCCGTCGAACAAGAAATGGCGAGTCTGTATTAATTTCACAGACCTCAACAAAGCATGCCCTAAAGACTGTTCTCATCTTCCAAGAATCGATCAGCTCGTAGACGCAATAGCAGGGCACGAAATATTAAGCTTCAGGGATGCTTATTCAAGCTACAATCAAATCAAAATGCATCGACCAGACCAAGAACATACAAGTTTCCAAACAGATATGGGTCTCTATTGCTACAAAGTCATGTCGTTTGCTCTAAAAAACGCTGGAGCTACGTACCAAAGATTGGCAAACAAAATGTTTAAAGACCAGATCGGGCGAAATATGGAAGTGTACGTGGATGACATGCTCGTCAAATCCAGAAAGGTCAGGGGGCACATAGAGGACTTGGACGAATGCTTCCAAGTCCTCAGAAAATACAACATGAAACTAAATTCCTTAAAGTATTCCTTTGGAGTCCGCTCGAGAAAGTTTCTAGGCTTCATCGTCAATGCCCGAGGAATTGAAGCCAATCCAAAAAAGATTCAACCCCTCCAGGATACGAACTCACCAACAAAAACCAAAGAAGTGCAAAGCTTAACTGGACGGATCGCCGCACTCAGCAGATTCGTGTCAAAATCAACAAACAAATGTTGGAATTATTTTACAACGATCTTAGATCTACTCACAAGTATGTTGATTAACAGCCTAAATATGAAATTCTAAAACGATAAAAGGAAAACACATATAAAGTTAAGAAAACCTTACATTGATTGCAGCGGAATAATATGTCTCCTTCCACTCAGATCTCTAACCCTTGATTCCTTTCTGTTGCAGAGTATAATCAAGATCTGAGCCCGAATGTCCTTCAGTTGGAGGTGATCCTTCACAGTCTTCCAATCTATGATTGAGGTACTGTTTGATGTGTGTGGGCACTACTCTCTCACTAGGAGATTCGAAATTGTATCTCTCTCTCTTGTGTGTATTTCGTGTATGGTTCAAGCATACAAGAGCAAGAGAGTGGGCGGCTATATATAGAGAAAGGGAAGCTCAACTTTCTGAAAGACGCAGTTTCCTGAATTACAGAGTAATTGCTTAATTGCCTTATTTAGTGTGAGCCACCACTTTCCACTTACAGATAGCTGCTAGGTTTAGGTTAGCAATTATTTGGCCATTAAAAAATTGAAAATAATAATTGGGAAACACAAACAAGTGGCCGACCATAGGTGAGATGGGCCTCACTTGGATTTTGCAGTTTCCTCAATTTTATTTCTATTTTCTCAAAAATGCCAATTTTCTAATTCTAACCATTTAAATGCCAAAACTAATTATTTAATAACTAAAATAGATTATTAAATAATATTTTCATTTAATATAATTATTAAATAGACATACAGAGTCTCTTAATTAATAAATAAACCTAGAATCTCTTTTCTTTACATTTTCATCTCTGCTTAGTGAAAATTCGCAAATTAGACATAGTCTAACTTTTAGAATTATAATTGATTAAATATAAATCAATTATTCAGTCTTACAAACAGTATGGTCTCAACTAGAATGGGGACCATGGATCTATATTGCTGAGCTTCCAATAAATTGAACCGAATTTACCAAGTAAATCCCTAACTTATTAATTCCTTTTTGAATCCACTCTTAGAATTTGGAATTGCACTCTTAGACCTATATAGAGCATTCTATATGTTCCACGATATAGACATGCTATCTCATTTAACCATTGTTATAATCTTAATGTGATCAAAGATCCGCTATATAGATGCTTTACATCGAGATGGGATAAATTTACCGTTTTCACCCCTCAATGTATTTGGCCCCTTAAAACACTTGGCTACCTATAAATGATGTTTTAGTGATCTAAGATATAGTCACTGAAACAAGAGCTCATCCATTTACTTCTATTTAGCTAAGCTCGAAAGGAATCATCACTTGACTTCTATACACTAGTAGAAGCTATAGATTCCATATTGATGTTCAGCGCTCCCACTCAATCATACTATCATGTTCCCAAAATATACGTATCACCCTGACCCAAAAGTAGGCTTAACTAATAAATCAAAGACCATGAATAGCACTCCTGAGATTGAGCCTAAACATATGAGGATTTAGATTCTTTTAATCTAAGATCAACTACTGATATTGACTTGGAAAGATACAACGCTAAGTTTATAATATCTTGACCAAGTTCAATATCGGTCTAGTACAATGCATACTCCCTACATTCAAAACTAGTATACTTTACTAATGTCCTGGAAAGAACATAACACTTACTCCAAGTGTAAGTATACTTCATCGCTGATTATCACATTAGTGTAAATCCAAAACACTAATGAACAGGGACTTAGGCTTTTGAATCATATAATCACAATCACATTCCATTTTGTTGACAACACTGTAATTGTGAATAATTATATGTTCTGCATTTAACTGATTTTGTGCATATATTAAATATGTATATTAAACCATAAGCATGTAAAATACATGTTAACATAATCACTTCAAAACTCTTAAATTGATAACTATCAGATTGTAATGGGTTTTATTTAGGGCACAAAACCCAACAAACTCCCACTTGCACTAACATAAAACAAGTTGTGCATTACAATCAATCTTTTGTCTTGATCTTCAAATCAAGTGTAGTATATTTGAATTCACCCAAATCCAAGAACCAGGTTCATAAAACATTATGAAACATCCTTAACTATATGCTTTACTCATCAAGGGATACTGAAATCCTTACTGCTTATTAAGTACATCTGAACAAACAGAATACATATCTCTCCTATTTTAAAATTTGGAATTGAGATAATGTAGTGTAGAATTTTCTTCAGTAAAATAACTTTCTGGTAATTTTGAATTTACAAAGTTATATATATTTCTTCTGATGGAGCTTGAATTATTATAGATGGGTTTTTACACTCTTCTAGAATACCTCCTCCACCCCCAGAGTAACCACCATTTCAGATTCTTAATGAGTTAGTGTGGATATTAGGATAACTAATATACAGATCCTTAATATCTAACATATAGGTCACTTTCATAAATCTTTCTTGATTGTCCCCTAATGTTCCTTATTTGATTACATCTTAGAAGGCTCCCACTCAATAGTAGATGTCTGGTTAAATAATACTTTTAACCTCTTATTATTGTTTTGAGGGGTATCTGGTTGTTACTTATTATCTTAGTCCGAAACTGTAAGTTTCTTTAAGACTAGGTCATCAACATAGCAGTATAGTATTTGAAGTGTAAAATACTTGCTAGAGATTAAGCAATCAAATTACGATACCATAAAATGTTATGAGGATTAGAAATCTTGACTCAAGTCATTCGAATAGACCATGCAAGAATTCTTCTATCTTATTCTCATAATTCTTATAAGTTATTTCTATCCACATGAATGGGTAAAGAATTTTAAAATTCTCCCACTCAAGGTCAAGGATTTATTCTGATAATAGTTAATTTATTATATTACATCCATCTTTAAAATTATGTGTACACAAGAAGTACTGTGGAATATAATCCACCCCTAAGTTTATAGAGATTATGATCCACCCCTAAAGGTTGTATAGATCATGATTCTCTAAGTGTTATAGAGATTATGTGGAGTTGAATATAATCCAGAGTTCATCAGATATAGAAGATCGTTGAACTGCATATTTATTCTTAATTTTTCTCCACCCCTATCAGATCAAAAGATTCTTTTGTTAAACAAATTCTTAATAATTGTTTTAGAATTAACAATTATTCATAAATATAGAAATAATATCTAGTGTTTATGTAGTAATAACTCTGTAAAGAGTTTAAATAACTATAGAATTTGTATCAATTATAAAAACACATACACATACAAACATGGTAAATATAATAATTTTTAATTGATTTATAAGATAAAGAAATGAAGCTCAACTCATAGATTACAATTTATTTGTAAAAAAAACTTTATTATGAATTAAAAAAAAATTGTTTGCAACATCATGAGAAAATAATAGGGAATAAAATCCCAAACTTGAAATCCAAATTGTATTAAAATTGAAATAATTAATTCAAAATTAAATAAATAAATGAGGTTCATCTTTATCTTGGATGAACTCCACCCCATTTTCCAGTTTTCAAATCCAACTCGCTAAGACAGCACTTGAATTTAAGAAGCTTGAGCTGTAAGAAGAAAAACAAATAAACAAGGTTATTAGTCCAGAATTAATAATCCAAATGGATAATAATTCACTAAAACACATCAGTTTATAGAAAGAAATACCTTATTTCTTTGCAAGAAGCTTAGGACATTGGGGTTTCCAATGGCCTTTCTCATTGCAGTAGAAACACTTTCCTTTTGCTGTATCACCAGAAGCTGCAGGCTTTTTGTTCTTAGCTATTTTCAAAGCTTGAGCTCGCTTCTTGGCATTATTCCACTTCTTCTTATTCTTGGGTTTGGAAGTAGAAGCAACGTGTGCCTCAGGATTATTCGTCCCATTACCATTTCCAAAATTCTGAGGTTTGCTCCCTTATTTCTTGGGTCCTCCAATCAAATTTTCATATGTCTGAAGGTCATTGACTAACGTGTGAAAGTCTTGTTCCTTCTTATTCATGACATAATTTGATGTATAGGGAAGAAAAGCTGGAGTCAGACTAGTCAAGATGAGACTCACTTGAGTAGTCTGATCCATTTCAGCACCATGATTCTGGGCTTCCTGGAAATAACCAGCCATTTGGAGAAGGTGATCACGCACATTCTGATGGGGTTCCATCTGTGCGTTGATGAATTTCTTAGTCGTGTCAAAGCGAGACTGGATAGATGCCACACCGAATAGCTCAGTTAACTGCGTCATGATTTCTGCAGCCGTGACAGTGTTAGCAAACCTTGTTTTCAAGGTGTCAACAATGCTGAAAAGCATGAATTATCGAGCTTTGTTGTTATCATTCTGCCAACGCTCGAACTTCTTTTTAACATCTTTGGTTGCATTGTCACCTGGCTGTTCAGGAGACGGTTCAGTCAACATAAACAGGGCACTTTCACCTATGAGAGCAATATTAATGTTCTCTCTCCATTTAGGGAAGTTAGATCCATTTAGCTTATTTTCAGTCAACAGTGACAACATGGGATTTGACATGGTAATACAGGATACTACAAAACAATAAATAGAAATCAATTATGGTTTATCACAAAATCTTATTCAGAAATTATTAGCACATAGCAAGTAGGAATGACGAGAGAAAATACTAAAACATACAATCCTAAATAATTTCCAAGGTTTTCAACAAACTGATATCAGTGTCCCGTTTAGGCGAGAGTCAAAGCTATCATCCATTGGATAGAGTTGTCAGCTCATCTAAAATAATAAATATTCTAGCAACCTTTTATTCGATCGAAAAGAGAATTCAACGTTGTCCCGTTTAGGCGAGAGTCAAGGTCATTCCTATTTCATGAGCTTCCACCATTGTTTCATACGTTTGTAAGTCTTATACAGTTGCTACCATTAGGGTGATCAATACTAATATAAAAAACTTACAAATATAATTATATTTCGAGATTAAACGGTGCTAACTTTCTAATGAACGTTCCTCCATTAGGGAGGATTACTCACTAAAACAATAGCTATGTAAAACCAACAATGGAGATCGAATATCTTAATAATTATAAAGCCCATTATTTAAAATGTATTTTCTTCTACTATTTATTTATTTTAAATATATATATATTTATTTAATTAAATTTAAATATAGAATAAATATTCTAAATAAAATTTAATTTAATATTTATAAAATTAAACTTAGATGGTTGAGAAAATAAAATGAATTATTTCTATCTTAGTATTAATTTTCCAATAAATATTAAGAAATTATTTAATTTAAGTTGTATTAATTTAAATTAATTTGCAACTCAAATTTAAATTTTCTATAAATATATATATATATATTGTATTTCGCAAAATTAAAGCATAAAATTATACAATTTTCGAAATACTTAAAAAATAAATTAATCTTTACTAGAAAGAATACTTCAAGCAAAATACTATCTATCTAGATTTTCTTTAACTAATCAATTCAATTTCTAATAATAATATATTTTAGTTTATTAATCAATAAATAAAAAAATCATTGATTTAAGTTGATTCAAAAATTAATTAAAATAATTAATTTATAACTTTAATCTATTTTTCAAGATAAATTCAAAATCATCTTGCATAATCAAATTCAATTTAAAAAAAAATATTGATTAATAAAATAAATAAAAATATATTTTGAAAATTATTCAAATTTAAGTTGTTATTAAACTAACCAACTTAAAATAATTTCTGTTTAATTAAATGTCATGAAAATAACAATATTTAAGTATCATTATGAAAATCAACTTAGATATTTAATTTTCAATTTAATTAAATGTATTAAATTCAAGAAATAAATAATTAAGTATAGAGAAGACTTAATTATTAATTTCTAGTTTAATACTAGGAAAAATATTCTTAAATTGAATTGTACCAAAATTAATTATTAAACAATTAATTTCACAATCAATAATATTTTTCTATTTTAATATTAGAAATAATAATTAGTATAGAAATAACTATCTAGAAAATATCTCAATTTAACTAAGTATCTTTCCAAGATTTGAAAAATATCTGATTTAAGTTGTTATAGAAAGAATCTAAAATAAGCAACTTAAAATTTTCCAAAAAAAATTTAATTAAATATCAAAATTAGATGGTAACTACCTAATTTAAGAATATTCCATTTTAAGTTTAAAATCAACTTAAAAAATATATTAAGAATCTTCAATAACCAATTCCTAGAATTCCTCAACTTAATATTAAATTCAAAAGATATTCAAATTTAAGTTGATAAGGAAAATTAGTTAATAATAACTAATTTATCACTTAAATAGGAATATTTAATGAAATAATAAGTTTCAGAAACAATCTAGCTAGTTAAAATTCTTTATTTAATTAAATACAAGAAAAATACAAATAGTTTACCCAGAAAAAATAAACTAAGAGTATTTTTCTTAAAATTAACTTTAAAATATTAAAATGAAAATAAATTTTATATATTTTAAAAGTTAATTATGTTGCTAATCAATTTTATTAGGTTAAACTAATTTAATTAACCTAGTACAGTTATTCAAATCAGGCAAATGGGCCTTCATAATTGGGGTAGTTCATGTGAGGGGGAGCTGGGTTCAGTATGTCGTACCCACTTCTATTGGCTCCCATCTCTCACACAAGGCCCAAAAGAGAGGAATTTAACCTTAAAATAAATAACTGTTATTAATTGAATAGGTCCAAAAACTAAATTGACCTAAATAAAATCTATCACGGTGTGACAGTTTATTTAGCAACAACCTATATGCATCTATAATAAATTAAACATGTAGGCTCACACAGGCACACAGGGTTGGATGGACCCTATCATGTTACTAGGTCATACACAGATGAAAGAAGAATGTAAAATTTACCTGTTACAAATTATTTACTTGACCTATTGACAACTGAACCATGGGTCAAAATCAGATCATTGGATCTATCAACAAGTTAACCATGGCAATTTAGATCAAGCAATAATAGGTTTTAGAAAAAACTTACAAACAATCTAAAACACATACTCCTGCAACAAGTTAGATTTGGATAGTTGGATGTAGGATTTATTTAATTTTAAATGATTAATTATATTTCGAAAATAAAAAAAAATCAAATTTTAAAATTGAAATAAAATAATATTTAAAATTAAACCTACAATTTTGAAAAATTAGGTTTCAAGTACCCTAAATATCATTTCAAAAATTTGCTAACTTACCTTTTAAACTTCATGTTATTTAATAAATTAAATATTTAATAATGTAGAAAATGATAAATACATACCCTTTTCTGATTTTATAATTTAATTATAAAAAAATAACAAAATTATCTTATTTCCCTCTTTAAAATGCCATGATTATAGTAATCTTATTTTAAATAAGGTCAAATTACTTAAAAAAAAAATACATTCTATAAAAGGAATTTAATATCTGACCTTACAAAAAAAATTAAGATAAAATAATCAAATTTTAAAGAAAATAAGAAAAGAGGTAAGCGAAATTGATTTTTACCTATTTTTAAATTCAGATTACACTAATATCTAAAATTAATTTTGAAAAATCAAATTAATTTATTTCTGATAATTAGATTTGAAAATTGAAAAACAAAAATCAAAATACAAAACTACACCAAAAAATCGGAAGTTAATTCCATGAAATAGCATGAAAAATCGAAGAAAACGAAGAAAATTGCACGCTGTACGGATGGTATGCACAGCATACCACCTGCGCGCGCAGGAGGAGTGATCTGCCCAGTTTCCACGGTGCTGGGAGGCTGCAATCAGCCATTCCGCGCGCGTGGGAAGGGTGATCACCACCCTGATTTTTTCCGATATTCAAAAATTCATAACTAATTCAAATAAAATCGAAATCGAGTTATGTAAAAAAGTAAATTGCTTAACTTTTTCCAAAATATCCAATAAAATTAATTCTAGAAACAAAAAATCAATAATTTTTCCCATAATTTCACAAACGTCAACACAACACAACATGATACCATCCAAATCACAAACAAATTGTTTTAAGTCCAAATTTCTTGCAAGCAAATCAATTACCATGGCTCTGATACCAGTTGTTGGAATTATTTTACCAGGATCTAAGATCTACTCACAAGTATGTTGATTAACAACCTAAATATGTGTTGGGTTTTATGCCCTAAATAAAACTCATTTCAATATAATCAGATTTACTTATTAATATAGATCAGAAATAACATTTAATGTTGCATGGTTCACATGATTTATTTCATGATTATATGTATATAATGTATGAATTCATCTGAAACCCTTTTCGAATACTTGATCCTGTTTATTGTGTTGTCAACACATTGAAAAGTAAACATGACTATGTGAATAAAGTTTCCTAGATTTATCAGACATAAGGTTTTACTGATATGATAATCTACAACAGAGTTTACTTGCATTTGGAGAAGTGCTATGTTCTTTCCAGAGCATTGGTTAAAGTAAAGCTCAGGTTGGATGCATGGAGTATGCATCGGAAGGGACCGATATTGAGCTTTGACTTAGATTTATTAAAGTTACCGTAATATCTATTCAAGTCAATATCGCCTAATTGATCCTAGATCAAATGATCTTAATCCTGTTATGATTAGGCTCAATCTTGAAAGGCTATTCATGTTCTTTGATTTTTTAGTTAAGCCTACTTTTAGGTTAGGGTGATACGTACATTTTGGGAACACGGTAGTGCAATTGAGTGGGAGTGCTAGCATAAACATGGAATCTATAGCTTCTATCTGGCGAATAGTAAGCAAAGGATGATCTCCTTCGAGCTTGACCAAACGAACATAAATGGTGGAGTACTCATTTCACATAAGCTGAAATATCATTTGTACGGGGTCAAGTGTTTTAAGGATAAAATACATAGTAGGGTGTTACGGTAATCTAATCCCTTTACAGTGTAGATCTTTCATATAGAGGATCATTGATCAAATTAGGATTATAACAATGGATAACTAATGATGTGTCTATATGGTGGAACATATAGAGCATTCTATATACTGAGAGTGCAATTCTAAGTTCTATGCTTGGATTCAACGAAGAATTAATAAGTTAGTGAATTTTAGTGCTAAATTCTTGATCTACTTATTGGAAGCTCAGTTATATAGACCCATGGTCCCCGCACTAGTTGAGATAATATTGCTTGTAAGACTCGTGTAATTGGTTTTGATTAATCAATTATAATTCTCAATTTAGACTATGTCTATTTGTGAATTTTTCACTAAGTAAGGGCGAAATTGTAAAGAAAGAGTTTTAGGGGCATATTTGTCAATTATGATACTTTGTATGGTTCAATTAATAAATATGATAAATGACAATATTATTTAATAATTATTTATAGTTATTAAATAGTTAGAATTGGCATTTAAATGGTTGAATTAGAATATTGGCGTTTTTGAGAAAATCAGATGCAGAAAAGATAAAACTGCAAAATTGCAAAAAGTGAGGCCCAAATCGACTATACATGGCTGACCACTTTTGTAGGCAATTTAAACTGATATTTTCATTATTTTAATGCCAAATAATTCAAACCTAACCCTAGTGGAATGCTATAAAAAGATAGTGAAGGCTTCAGGAAAATTACACTTCTGATTCAGAAAAACCTGAGCCTTCTCTCTCCCTATCTGGCCGACCACTCCCTCTCTCTTTCTTCCCTCTTGAATTTCGAAATTCTTAGTGTAAGAGTAGTGGCGACACACAACAAGTAATACCTCAACCATAGTGAGGAAGATCGTGAAGAAAGACTTTCAGCAAGAAGGAGTTTCAGCATCAAAGATTCAGAGAAAGAGGTCCAGGTTTAGATATTGATAATGCTCTGCTACAGAAAGGAATCAAGGGCTAGATATCTGAATGGAAGGAGTCATATTATTCCGCTACACCCAATGTAAGGTTTCCTAAACTTTATACGTATTTATTTCATTGTTTTAGAAAGTTCATATTTAGGGTGTTAATCAACATACTTGTGAGTAGATCTAAGATCCTAGTAAAATAATTTCCAACAACTGGCCTCAGAGCCATGGTAATTGATTTGCTTGCAAGAAATTTGGACTTTAAAACGATTGTTTGATGTTTTTTGGATGGTATCATGTTGTATTGAGTGTTATTTGATGATTGATTGATGTTTGTGAATTTTCGTGAAAAATAATTGAATATCTGTTTCTAGAATTATTTTTATTCGATAGTATGGAAAAAATTAAGCAAGTTACTTTTTTACAGAACTCAATTTCGATTTAATTTGAATTACTTATGATTTTTTGAAGTTTCGAAAAAATCGGATTGTGTCGCTGCACCACTTGCGCGCGCGGAAATCATGCTGATTTCCCCTGCGCTGAGTTTGCACGTCCAAACAGCCCCAGCATGCGCGCGGACGGGTATGCACAGCATCCCGTCCGTACAGCTTGCAATTTTTTCGTTTTTCTTCGTTTTTTCATGCTTTTTCATGGAATTAACTTCCTATTTTTTGTGTAGTTCTGTATTTATACTATTACTATTCCTAATTCAACTCTAATTATCATAATGAATTAATTTAATATTTTTTAAATTTAATTCATGATATTAGTGTAATTTAAATTTAAAAATAGTTAGTATCTATCTTTTTTGCTTAATAATCTATCTTATTTTTTAAATTTGATTATATCTTATCTTATTTTTAAATTTAAGGTCAGATTTTAAATTTTTAAATTAAATTTTTTTAAAATAATTTGACCTTATTTAAACTTAAAATAAGATAACTATAATCATGTAATTTGAAAAAGATGTAAGATATTTTGCTAACTTTTAAATTTTGTTATTTTATTTATTTAAATTACGTTTAAAATCTGAAAAAGATATTCATTTATCTTTTTTAATTTTTTATTTATAAAATAACATTAAATTTTTAAAAGTAGTTAACAAATTTTGAAATGATATTTAGGTTGGTTGAAACCTAATTTTTTCGAAATTGTAGGTTTAATTTTAAATTTATTTTTTTTTTTAAATTTTCGAAATTTTTTTTATTTTATTTTAATTTTTCGAAAATAAATATTTTATTTATTTAATTAATTATTTCGAAATTAATTATTTAATTTAAAATTAAATAAATCCTACATCCAACTATCCAGCTAACCTTGTTGCAGGAGTATGTGTTTTAGCTTGTTTGTAAGTTTTCAAAACCTATTATTACTTGATTGCAAATAGCCATGGTTACTTTTTGCCAGATCTAATGATCTGATGGCTCACTTGGTCAAGTAAATAATTTATAACAGGTATATTTACAATCTTCTTTCATCTGTGTATGACCTAGCAACATGATAGGACCCATCCAAAGTGTGCCTGTGTGAGCCTATGTGTTTAATTTCATTATAGATGCATATAGGTTGTTGTTGCTAAATAAAATGTCATAGTTCTTGATACATTTTATTTAGGCCCATTTAGTTTTTTGGGCCTATTCAATTAATAACAGTTGTTCATTTTAAGGTTAAATTCCTCTCTTTTGGGCCTTGTGTGAGAGTTGGGAGCCATAGTAGTGGGTACGACATACTGAACCCAGCACCCCCTCACATGAACCACCCCAATTGTGAAGGCCCATTTGCCTGATTTGAATAACTATACTAGGTTAATTAAACTAGTTTAACCTAATAAAATTGATTAACAACATAATTAATTTCATTTATTTTGAAATTAATTTAAGAAAATCATAGTTTAAAGAATTTTATTTTAAGCTAAACTATGTGTATTTTCTTGTATTTAATTAAATATAGAATTATAACCATCTAGATTCTTTCTGAAGCTTAATTTAAATTTTTCATTAAATATTCCTATTTAAGTTGATATTTAGTTATCTCTAACTAATCAACTTAAATCTGAATATCTTTTAGATTTAAAATTTCAAAATTAAGTTGAGGAATTTTAGGCATTGGTTATTAAGATTCTTTAGATATTTTTTAAGTTAATATCTTTTCGAATATTAACTTAAAATGGAATATTTTAGATATTTTTTAAGTTAATATCTTTTCGAATATTAACTTAAAATGGAATATTTTAGATATTTTTTAAGTTAATATCTTTTCGAATATTAACTTAAAATGGAATATTTTTTAAATTAAGTGGTTACAACTTAATTTTTGATATTTAATTAAATTTAAATTTGAAAATATTTAAGTTCTAGATTTTTTTTTTCTAATACAACTTAAATTAGATATTTTTTTCAAATTTTGTGGAAAAGATACTTAGTCAAATAAGATATTTTCTCGATAGTTATTTCTAGACTACTTATTATTTCTAATATTAAATAGGAAAATATTATACATTGTGAAATTAATTATTTATATAATTAATTTTGGTACAATTTATTTTAAGTATATTTTTCCTAGTATTAAACTAGAGATTAATAATTAAGCCTTCTCTACACTTAATTATTTATTTCTTGAATTTAATACATTTAATTAATTTGAAAATTAAATATCTAAGTTGATTTTCATCATGATACTTAAATATTTCTTTTTCATGACACTTAATTAAATAGAAAATTATTTTTAGTTGAAATTTAATTTTTCAACTAAATTTAAATAATTTTCAAAATATATTTTTTCTTTATTTTATTAATTAAATTTCGAAATTGCATTTCTTAAATGCTGGAATTTCGAATTTTATTTGAAAAATAGATTAAAGTTGTAAATTATTTATTTTATTTTAGACCAACTTAAATTAATTATTTTTCATTAATTGATTAATTTAAAATATATTATTATTAGAAATTGAATTAATTATTCAAAGGAAAATCGCGATAGGTGATATTTTTGCTTGAAGTATTTTTCTAGTGTATTTATTTAAATAAAAAATTAATTTTATTAATTAAATATTTAATTAAATAGGAAAATCATATTTTTTGTTGTAAATTAATTTATTAATTAATTTTGGGCCAACATTAAATTAGAATAATTTTTCCAGGATTATTTTTTTTTATTTTAACATGCATTTTCGAAAATTGTATCCTTGAATACTTTAATTTTTCGAAATGCAATATATATTTATAGAAAATTAAATTTGAGTTGTAAATTAATTTAAATTAATTTTGTAACAACTTAAATTGAATATTTTTCTAAATATTTATTGGAAATTATTACTAAGATGGAAATAATTCAAGGTATTTTCATGTCCATCTAAGTAAAATTTATAAATATTAAATTAAAATTTATATTTAGAATTTTTCATTCTAAATTGGAAATTTTAATTAAATAAATATATATTTAAAATAAAAAGATTAAATAAAGAGAATCAAAGAAAATACAACTCTCTTTAAATAATGAGCTTTATTATTAAGATATTCGATCTCCATTGTTGGTTTTACATCGCGTTTGTTTTAGTGAGTAATCCTCCCTAATGGAGGAACATTCATTAGCAATTTCGTACCGTTTAATCTCGAAAGATAAGTAGTTTGTAAGTGTTTTATATGGTATGGATCACCCTAATGGTGGCGACCATATTTGACTTGCAAATTGCGAAACAATGGTGGAAGCTCATAAGATAGAATTGCCTTGACTCTCGCCTAAACGGGACAACGCTGAATTCCAATCTTGATCGAATAAAAGGTTGCTAGAATGTTTAACATTTTAGATGAGCTGACAACTCTATTCAATGGATGGTAGCTTTGACTCTCGCCTAAACGGGACACTGATATCAGTTTGTTGAAAACCTTGGAAATTATTTAGGATTGTATGTTTTAGTATTTTCACTTGTCATTCCTACTTGCTATATGTTTATAATTTCTAAATTGTGTATGAATTTATATTGAACCATGTTATTTTCTGTTATTAAGTTGTAGTTTAATTTCGAATCTTCATTGTTGGTCTAACTTGGTTTGTTTATCTAATGAGATAAATCCCTAGTGGATTTTCACCATTAGACATACATAATAGTGTTAGATCTCGAAAGATAAATATTGTATATGCGACATCTAGTTGTTCATCAATTGATGACACCTTAGACTAGTATTTTTACGATATGAAACAAGAAGATTGTATAAATAAGATTACTTTGACATTCGCTAATCGAAGCATCCTTGGATTCTTATTTATAAACGAAATTATCCTAATTCCTCTTAGCTTATTCATTTCGAAAAGCTCAATAACATATCATTGGATGAATGGTCTATAAATCATTTCATGTCATTCTATATTTTCTCTTAAGAAATTAAATGACGCATATGATTATAATCCCAAAATTCTATTCCCAATTGATATAAATCCTCAATCTTAGAAATCTCTTACTTTATTGGTAAATCTGACTTAGAGCTAAATTAGTAGTGGTGGTCCAAGATAGAATTACTCATTATATTTGGTATAAATTTAAGTCTTTGACTTTAATTTTAGATTCCAAATAGAAATTTTCTTATATTTCTAATTCCAGAATGCAATACAGTTACACCTTCACAAGGGTTTAATATCCATCTTCTATTAATGGATTCAAACTGTATGGAATATGAGTTAGGTATTCTGTGACCAGGATCCACGTGCACTATTCTAAGAATTCTTTGATGTAACTAAACCTAAGTCATCAAAAGACACTACCAATTTTTTTAATCCATGGCATTTGTATCTTGTTCATAGTGGATTTGACAAGATCAATCTCTGCAAAGAGTTAATATGCCTATATCCACTGAAAGTAGTTCATCTCATTCGCAGATGGATGTACATTCAGGGGTGGATATGAGTTTTTCATTGTATTCTTAAAACGATAACTCTAGATTATACCTTTTAGCAAAAAATTTGAAATGTTTGAAAAATTTCATTAATTTCTAGCAATGGTTAAAACCATTAAGGTAAGTAGTTAGAGATCTTGCGAACTGATAGGGGTGGAGAAATAGTTAGTAGATATGTAGTTCAAAGATCATTAAATTGATTTTTCAATTATATCCAAACTTACCTCCCCAGAAATTTCGAGTTTCATATTGATGATTAGTTACTAGTCGTTGCCTAATTCCTTCTATGGTAATACAATTTCAGAATGATGTAATGGTTGTACACTTAATGTAAATCATTACTAGATTCATGGATGACCTAATCAAAATCTTAAGAAAAGCTAGAACTGTTAACCATGGTTTGTTAGCTATTCTAAGTGATTAGGGGTGGACCATACCATAGTCAATAGATAAGAAAGTGTTTGTTTAAATAAATACTACTTTTCTAATATAATGACTAAGTCTAAAAATAAAGTAGCAAATAAAGGAGATATTTTATTCTTGATTCCAAAAGTGTTCTATCATCTTATTTGACACATGATGATTCCACTACCTCTGTAGTCTTGTCACAACCGAAGAGGTTAATACCATTTAGTTTTCTTAGACATAATTCACGGTACCTGGTCGTAGTGGGAGAGTTTCTAGGAACTTCACTTCTTATGACTTGGGAGACACTATTGATTAAAATCTATTGTGAGTTTAAACAAGTAATGGATTGTCAAGATAAGAAACTAAGAAGAAAGCCAATAGAACTATGGTTTAATCCATTCACATGGAATAACCTAAAGTTTTCTAATACAAGGACATAAAAGGAAATTTTTGTTTATAAGTCCATTCAATGGACTTAACAAAACTTCCTGTTCCTAGTATTATAGGTTTGAGTTTATCTAAACTTATGGCTTGTGGTATACCTGGTAATTACATACTCTAATGCAAGCAACTTACTTTAGTAAGATGCTGAAGCATTTTCTTTCTAATGGCAATCTATAGAAGCTTCAAAACTTCTTAGGCATAGATTTTATTTATCTAAGGAAAAGTCTCAACTATTCCAGAAAAGATAAAGCCATGAAAGAATTTCTTATATCAACAGTGAGAGGTCTCAAATATGCTTTAGTATGCCTTAGACCAGACACCTGCTGTTGAGTGGGAGTAATGAGTAGGTATCAGATTAATTTAGGAGAAGAACATTGGAAGACAATCAAGTAAATCTTAAGATTAAGAAGAGAAACTATATGTTAGTCAATAAGGGTGTGTTTAAAACTCTTAGACTACACCAAATCAGATTTTGAAATTTGCCTTTGTGCTAGAAAATCTTTCTGATAAGATGGTGGTTACTCTGGGGGTGGAATAGTGATTTTGGAGAAGTGTAAAAACCTATATGAAGTCTCTAGGTCTACCAGGAAGGGACTGAATGTTAAAGTTGTAGGAAAGGTACTTATTTAGTCTAAGGAAAGTTCTATACATTTTTGGCACCATTCCAAATTGCCTAAACTACTAGTGTTAATTTCCTGATTAACCAAAAGTAGTTGCCAAAGGTATGTATAGAATCCAGTATCCCAAGAGAGTAGACATATATAGAGGAATTTCACATTATTAATGATTTTGCGAATAAAGGAAGAGTAATGGTGGAGAAAAGGTTGTGGTTAATTCAACCTTTCAGATCCTGTTACGAGGAGTTTACTACTCCTACACTTGATTTGTATATCGAGGTGTTGAGATTATTTGAAACGCACTTTTTGTTTTATATTAGTGTAAGTGGGAGTTTGTTGGGTTTTATGCCCTAAATAAAACTCATTTCAATATAATCAGATTTACTTATTAATATATATCAGAAGTAAAATTTAATGTTGCATGGTTCACATGATTTATTTCATGATTATATGTATATAATGTATGTATTCATCTGAAACCCTTTTCACATACTTGATCCTGTTTATTGTGTTGTCAACACATTGGAAAGTAAACATGACGATGTGAATAAAGTTTCCTAGATTTATCAGACATAGAGTTTTACTGATATGATAATCTACAACAAAGTTTACTTGCATTTGGAGAAGTGCTATGTTCTTTCCAGAGCATTGGTTAAAGTAAAGCTCAGGTTGGATGCATGGAGTATGCATCGGAAGGGACCGATATTGAACTTTGACTTAGACTTATTAAAGTTACCGTAATATCTATTCAAGTCAGTATCGCCTAGTTGATCCTAGATCAAATGATCTTAATCCTGTTATGATTAGGCTCAATCTTGAAAGGCTATTCGTGTTCTTTGATTTGTTAGTTAAGCCTACTTTTAAGTTAGGGTGATACGTACATTTTGGGAACAGGGTAGTTCAATTGAGTGGGAGCGCTAGCATAAACATGGAATCTATAGCTTCTATCTGGCGAATAGTAAGCAAAGGATGATCTCCTTCGAGCTTGACCAAACGAACATAAATGGTGGAGTACTCATTTCACATAAGCTGAAATATCATTTATACGGGGTCAAGTGTTTTAAGGATAAAATACATAGTAGGGTGTTACGTTAATCTAATCCCTTTACAGTGTAGATCATTCATATAGAGGATCATTGATCAAATTAGGATTATAACAATGGATAACTAATGATGTGTCTATATGGTGGAACATATAGAGCATTCTATATACTGAGAGTGCAATTCTAAGTTCTATGCGTGGATTCAACGAAGAATTAATAAGTTAGTGAATTTTAGTGCTAAATTCTTGATCTACTTATTGGAAGCTCGGTTATATAGACCCATGGTCCCCGCACTAGTTGAGATAATATTGCTTGTAAGACTCATGTAATTGGTTTTGATTAATCAATTATAATTCTCAATTTAGACTATGTTTATTTGTGAATTTTTGACTAAGGAAGGGCGAAATTGTAAAGAAAGAGTTTTAGGGGCATATTTGTTAATTATGATACTTTGTATGTTCAATTAATAAATATGATAAATGACAATATTATTTAATAATTATTTATAGTTATTAAATAGTTAGAATTGGCATTTAAATGGTTGAATTAGAAAATTGGCATTTTTGAGAAAATCAGATGCAAAAAAGATAAAACTGCAAAATTGCAAAAAAGTGAGGCCCAAATCCACTATACATGGCCGGCCACTTTTGTAGGCAATTTAAACTGATATTTTCATTATTTTAATGCCAAATAATTCACACCTACCCCTAGTGGAATGCTATAAAAAGATAGTGAAGGCTTCAGGAAAATTACACTTCTGATTCAGAAAAACTTGAGCCTTCTCTCTCCCTATCTGGCCGACCACTCCCTCTCTCTTTCTTCCCTCTGGAATTTCAAAATTCTTAGTGTAAGAGTAGTGCCCACACACAGCAAGTAATACCTCAACCACAGTGAGGAAGATCGTGAAGAAAGACTTTCAGCAAGAAGGAGTTTCAGCATCAAAGATTCAGAGAAAGAGATCCAGGTTCAGATATTGATAATGCTCTGCTACAGAAAGGAATCAAGGGCTAGATATCTGAACGGAAGGAGTCATAGTATTCCGCTGCACCCAATGTAAGGTTTCCTAAACTTTATACGTGTTTATTTCATCGTTTTAGAAAGTTCATATTTAGGGTGTTAATCAACATACTTGTGAGTAGATCTAAGATCCTGGTAAAATAATTTCCAACAATATGAACTTCTAAAACGATAAAAGGAAAACACATATAAAGTTAAGAAAACCTTACATTGGAGGTGATCCTTGATTCCACTCAAATCTCTAACCCTTGATTCCTGTCTGTTGCAGAGTATAATCAAGATCTGAGCCCGAATGTCCTTCAGTTGGAGGTGATCCTTCACAGTCTTTCAATCTATGCTTGAGGTACTGTTTGATGTGTGTGGGCACTACTCTCTCACTAGGAAATTCTGTTGGATATTTATTTTACCACGATCTTAGATCTACTCACAAGTATGTTGTTTAAACACCCTAAATATGAATTTTCTAAAACGATAAATTAAACACATATAAAGTTAAGAAAACCTTTCATTGATGCAGCGGAATTAATGTCTCCTTCCACTCAGATCTCTAACCCTTGTATCCTTTCTGTAGCAGAGTATAATTAAGATCTGAGCCCGAATGTCCTTCTTCTTCAAGTTTGATCCTTCACAGTCTTCCAATCTATGATTGAGTTACTGCTTCCTGTGTGTGGGCACTTACTCTTTCACTAGGGTCGAAATTGATGAAGGCAAAAGAAGAGAGAGGGTTTCGGCCAGGTATAGAAAGTGAGGAAGGCTCAGTTTTTCTGAAGAGAGAAATTTGTGTCAGATTACTAATGAAAGCATGTGAAAGCATGTGTTGTGACTGAGCCATCACTTTCTATTTATAGGCAACTACTACGTTTAGGTTAGGAATTATTTGGCATTCAAATAATGAAAATATTAATTTGAAATCCCACATTAAGTGGCCGGCCATGGTGTTGTATTGGGCCCCACTTGATTTTGCAGTTTTATCAAATTTTATCTCTATTTTCTCAAAAACGCCAATTTTCCAATTCTAACGTTTTAAATCCCAAAACTAATTATTTAATAACTAAAATAGATTATTAAATAATATTGTCATTTAATTTAATTATTAATTAGACATATAAAGTCCATTAATAAATAAATAAACTTAGAAACTCTTTTCTTTACAATTTCACCCCTGCTTAGTGAAAATTCATAAAATTAGACATACTCTAACTTTAGAATTATAATTGATCAATCACGAATCAATTAATGAGTCTTACAAGCAGAATATTCTCAACTAGAATGGGGACCATGGATCTATATGTTGAGCTTCCAATAAGTGAACCAAATTTTCTCATTCCACTTATTAAAGTTAGATCCATTCAGCTTATTTTCAGTCAACAGTGATAGCATGGGATTCATTTTGATAAAACAGAATACTACAAAATAATAGAAATCAACAAATAGAAATTAATAATGGTTTACCACAAAATCAATTCAGAAATTATAAGCACATAGAAAGTAGGAATGATATGAGAAAATACTTAAAAAATTCAAGCCTAAATAATTTCCAAGGTTTTTCAACAAACTGATATCAGTGTCCCGTTTAGGCGAGGGTCAAAGTTACCATCCATTGAATAGAGTTGTCAGCTCATCTAAAATGTTAAACATTCTAGCAACCTTTTATTCGATCAAGATTGGAATCCAGCGTTGTCCCGTTTAGGCGAGAGTCAAGGCTATTCTATCTCATGAGCTTCTACCATTGTTTCGCAATTTGCAAGTCAAATATGGTCGCCACCATTAGGGTGATCTTTACCATATAAAACACTTACAAACTACTTATCATTCGAGATTAAACGGTGCAAAATTGCTAATGAACGTTCCTCCATTAGGGAGGATTACTCACTAAAACAAACGCGGTGTAAAACCCACAATGGAGATCGAATATCTTAATAATAATAAAGCTCATTCTTGAAAATGTATTTTCTTTATTATTCTAATAAATAAATTCTCATTAAATTCGAAATTAAGAATTGAAATTCAAAAATAAGAATTTAATATAATATTTATAAAATTATACTTAGATGGTCATTGAAATAAAATTAATTATTTCCATCTTAGTAATAATCTTAAATATAAATATTAAGGAAATTAATTTAAGTTGAATTAAATTAAATAATTAGCAACTTAAAAATTTCCTTTGAGAATATATTTATTGAGTTCGAAAATTTAAAGTATATAAAAAATAAAATTTTCGAAAATAAAAATAGAAAAGAAATACTTCAAGCAAAAATATCACCTATCTAGTTTTTCTTTTGACTAGTTAATTCAATTTCTAATAATATATATGTATTTTAAATTCATTCATTTTAAATTAATCAATTAAATGAAAAAATCATTGATTGTAGTTGATCCAAGAATTAATTAAAATAAATAATTAATTTACAACTCAATCTAATTTCCAAAAATTCGAAAATATTGCATAAATAAAATGCCATTTTTCGAAATTGATTAATAAAATAAAGGAAAAATATATATTGAAAATTATTTAAATTTAAGTTGAAAAATTAAATTTCAACCTAAAAATAATTTTCAATTTAATTAAGTGTCATGAAAAATCAATAAATATTGAAGTATCGTGATTAAAATCAACTTAGATATTTAGATTTTTCAAGTTAATTAAATGTATTAAATTCAAGAAATAAATAATTAAGTGTAGGGAAGGCTTAATCATTAATTTCTAGTTTAATACTAGGAAAAATATACTTAATAAAATTGTACCAAAATTAATTATTTAAAGAATTAATTTCACAAAGTATAATATTTTCCTATTTAAATATTAGAAATAATAAGTAGTCTAGAATTTACTATCTAGAAAATATCTTATTTGACTAAGTATCTTTTCAACAAAAAATTGAAAAATATCTAATTTAAGTTATATAGAAAAGATCTAAAACTTAAATAATTTCAAATTTAGATTTAATTAAATATCAAAATTAAGTTATAACCACTTAATTTGAAGATATCTTTTTAAGTTAATATTCGAAAAGATATTAACCTAAAAAATATCTAAAATATTTCATTTTAAGTTAATATTCGAAAAGATATTAACTTAAAAAATATCTTAAGAATCTTTAATAACTAATGCCTAGGATTCCTCAACTTAATTTAAATTTAAATAAAATATTCAAATTTAAGTTAGATAAGAAAAATCAGTTGATACAACTAATTTATAACTTAAATAGGAATATTTAATTAAATAAGCTCCAGAAAGAATCTTAGTTAGTTAAAATTCTATATTTAATTAAATACAAGAAAAATACAAATAGTTTGTCTAGAAATAATATCTAAAACTAAAAGTGTTTTTCTTAAAATTAACTTTAAAATATTAAAATGAAAATAAATTTCATATATTTTAAAAGTTAATTATGTTGCTAATTCAATTTTATTAGGTCAAACTAATATAATTAACCTAGTACAGTTATTTAAATCAGGCAAATGGGCCTTCACAATTGGGGTAGTTCATATGAGGGGGTGCTAGGTTCAGTATGTCGTACCCACTTCTATGGCTCCCAACTCTCACACAAGGCCCAAAAGAGAGGAATTTAACCTTAAAATAAATAACTGTTATTAATTGAATAGGTCCAATAACTAAATGGACCTAAATAAGATCTATCATGGTGTGACATTTTATTTAGCAACAACCTATATGCATCTATATTAAAACAAAATAAACATATAGGCTCACACAGGCACACTTTGGATTGGTCCTATCATGTTGCTAGGTCATACACAGATGAAAGAAGATTGTAAAATTTACCTGTTACAAATTATTATCTTGACCAAGGGAGCCATCAGATCATTAGATCTGGCAAAAAGTAACCATGGCTATTTGCAATCAAGTAATAATAGGTTTTAAAAACTTACATACAAGCTAAAACCACATACTCCTGCAACAAGGTTAGCTGGATAGTTGGAAGTAGGATTTATTTAATTTTAAATAAATAAATTTCGAAATTCATAATTAAAAAAAAATTAATTTAAAAAAAAAAATAATTTAATTTTCGAAAATAAAATAAAAAAATTATTTATTTTCGAAAATAAATTAAAAAAATATTATTTTAAATTTCGAAACTATTAAAAAAAATATTTAAAATTAAACCTACAATTTTGAAAAATTAGGTTTCAACCAACCTAAATATCATTTCAAAAAAAATTTGCTAACTACTTTTAAAAATTAAATGTTATTTTATAAATAAAAATTAGAAAAGATAAATTAAATATCTTTTTCAGATTTTAAATTTAATTTGAATAAATAAAATAACAAAATTTAAAAGTTAGCAAATATCTTACATCTATTTAAAATTACATGATTATAGTTATCTTATTTTAAATTTAAATAAGGTCAAATTATTTAAAAAAAAGTTTAATTTAAAAATAGTTAAAATCTGACCTTAAATTTAAAAATAAGATAAGATATAATCAAATTCAAAAATAAGATAGATAATTAAGCAATAAGATAGATATTTACTAATTTCAAAATTCAAATTACACTAATATCTTGAATTAAATTTAAAAAATATTAAATTAATTCATAATGATAATTAGAATTGAATTAGGAATAGTAAATATATAAATACAAAACTCTACAAAAAATCAGAAGTTAATTCCATGAAAAAGCATGAAAAAACGAAGAAAAACGAAAAAATTGTGAGCTGTACGGACAGTTTTCGCGATCGCAGGAAAATTTCAGCACAGCTCCGATTTTTTCGAATCTTCAAAAAATCATAACTAATTCAAATTAAATCAAAATTGAGTTCTGTAAAAAAGTAACTTGCTTAATTTTTTCCATACTATCCAATAAAAATAATTCCAGAAACAGAATCGCAAATATTTTTCATGAAAATTTACAAACATCAATCAATCATCAAATAACACTCAATACAACATGATACCATCCAAAAACAAACAAACAATCGTTTTAAAGTCCAAATTTCTTGTAAGTAAATCAATTACCATGGCTCTGATACCAGTTGTTGGATATTTATTTTACCAGGATCTTAGATCTACTCACAAGTATGTTGTTTAAACACCCTAAATATGAACTTTCTAAAACGATAAATTAAACACATATAAAGTTAAGAAAACCTTACATTGATGCAGCGGAATTAATGTGTCCTTCCACTCAGATCTTTAACCCTTGTATCCTTTCTGTAGCAGAGTATAATCAAGATCTGAGCCCGAATGTCCTTCTTCTTCAAGTTTGATCCTTCACAGTCTTCCAATCTATGATTGAGTTACTGCTTGCTGTGTGTGGGCACTTACTCTTTCACTAGGGTTGAAATTGATGAAGGGAAAAGAAGAGAGAGGGTTTCGGCCAGGTATAGAAAGTGAGGAAGGCTCAGTTTGTCTGAAGAGAGAAATTTCTATCAGATTACTAATGAAAGCATGTGAAAGCATGTGTTGTGACTGAGCCATCACTTTCTATTTATAGGCAACTACTAGATTTAGGTTAGGAATTATTTGGCATTAAAATAATGAAAATATTAATTTGAAATCCCACATTAAGTGGGCGGCCATGGTGTTGTATTGGGCCCCACTTGATTTTGCAGTTTTATCAAATTTTATCTCTATTTTCTCAAAAACGTCTATTTTCCAATTTTAACCTTTTAAATGCCAAAACAAATTATTTAATAACTAAAATAGATTATTAAATAATATTTTCATTTAATTTAATTATTAATTAGACATATAAAGTCCACTAATAAATAAATAAACCTAGAAACTCTTTTCTTTACAATTTCACCACTGCTTAGTGAAAATTCATAAAATTAGACATAGTCTAACTTTAGAATTATAATTGATCAATCACGAATCAATTAATGAGTCTTACAAGTGAAATATTCTCAAATAGAATGGGGACCATGGATCTTGTTGGAATATATTTTACCAGGATCTTAGATCTACTCACAAGTATGTTGTTTAAACACCCTAAATATGAACTTTCTAAAACGATAAATTAAACACATATAAAGTTAAGAAAACCTTACATTGATGAAGCGGAATTAATGTCTCCTTCCACACAGATCTCTAATCCTTGAATCCTTTCTGTAGCAGAGTATAATCAAGATCTGAGCCCCAATGTCCTTCTTCTTCAAGTTTGATCATTCACAGTCTTCCAATCTATGATTGAGTTACTGCTTGTTGTGCGTGGGCACTGTTAGGCTATTTTTAGCCTATGTTTTGGATCCAATTTACGTGCGTTTTTAGCTGTGTTGGGACGGAATTACGCTTGTTTTCTATGTTTTCAGGTTCTTTGGAATAAAAGAGGTCTCGGGTGCAGAAATTCGTTAAAAGACGTGCTGAGCCGAAGAAAACACAATTTTTGAGTAATTGTGCATATCTGGCCGCGGCTAAACACAACTTGGCCGCGGCTAGATCTCGAAGTTTCACAAGGCCACAGTCGCCGCGGCGATGAAGAGTCTCGCCGCGGCCATTTAAGAGATACAGAGAGCACCCTAATTTGCTATTATCTCGCCGCGGCCAGGGGCATTTTCGTCCCAGGGGCATTTTCGTCCATCGAACCCTAAATTTCAGTTATAAATAGAAAACTGCGATTGGAAGTCTGGGAGAGCGATCAGAAACCCTAAAATACAGCTGAGAGCGGCAGGAAGAGCATAGAGATTCAAGTGAAGATCCAGAATTCATCCTCCAACAGTTCTTTTCTTTATTCCTCTTTAATTTATTTATGTTGAATATTGCTATAGGAATGGTTATGGATTTATTTCTGAACTAAATTTCCCATTTAGGGAGGATGATGATTGTTGTTTAATGTTTTGCCTAGTTAATGTTTAATTACCATTCCTCAATTCTTGTGTGTGAAATTATCTTAATTTGTTCTTAATTTCATGTTTAAGATTGATCACCTTGTGCATGCTCTATGATCTCAATTCGAAATCTGAAAAGTGAGAATTGAGAATGCTAAAATTAAGATAATCAATGTTCTATGTGAAACGAAAGTATTTGCATGACTTATGTGACGAGTAGATTATTGCTTAATGCTGATTTCATGTTAGTTTAATTAAGGAATTAATTAGATAACATGTGATTTAGAATCTAGAAGATCTGAAAGGAGCTAGGTTATTTCATAATCTGTCATTCACTCCAAGAATAGGATAGTAATTAAGCATTAACGATTTGGGTAAACAACAACAGGATTCTCCTCCCTATTATCTCATCTTGCTCAACTTTAAATTGCGTTATTAAGTTTTCTGAATTTCTTTCATATTTTACTGTTTTTTTTAAATCATAATTGCTTCCGATTTACTGAATAGAATCATAAGTATAATTTAGTGGTACTTAATCCAATTCCCTGTGGGATCGACCTCACCTGTGTGATATTTACTACTTGATTGCGTATACTTGCGTAGTGTTTAAAATTATAGCAACAAGTTTTTGGCGCCGTTGCCGGGGAATTGTTAAAGATTAATATTACATAAAATTATACTAACTTCTACTTTGGTATATTTTCTCTTGCTGATTTTTCTAACCTTTTTCTTGCAATATTTTCTTGATCTATTTCAGGAATCCTAAGTGCATGCGCCGTCAAGGACAACAAGTCATATTACCAGTTGATCCTGAAATCGAGAAAACTTGCAGGAGGAATCGAAAGAACAAGAGGCAAGAAAGAGTTTCAGCAACTGCTGAAACATCAGAGATCATGGCTGCGAATGTGAACAATAATGCTGGAAACAATGGGGGTAATAACGGTAATAATGGAGGTGCCGTGGAAGATCAAGCTAATGGCCGTAGCTTGAGAGATTACATTCTCCCTACTCTGACGGGAGTGCAGTCATGTATCAGGCCACCGGCAGTGGATGCAAACAATTTCGAGATTAAGCCTGCCATCCTTCAAATGGTGCAGTCTTCAGTTCAGTTTGGTGGTCTCCCTTCTGAAGATCCTAATTTGCATCTCTCTAACTTCATGGAACTTTGTGAAACTTTTAAAGTTAATGGAGTTAGCGATGATGCCATTCGACTGAGGTTGTTTCCATTCTCGCTCAGAGAACAAGCCAAGAGTTGGTTGAATTCTTTGCCACCTAATTCTATTGCTACATGGAATGATCTGGCAACAAAATTCTTGTCAAAGTTCTTTCCTCCAGCTAAGTCTGCAAAGCTGAGAGGAGAAATCAATAATTTCTGCCAACAAGATAATGAATCTCTCCATGAGGCTTGGGAGAGGTTTAAAGATCTGATCAGGAGGTGTCCTCATCATGGTATAGAGAAGTGGATGCTGGTTCACAACTTTTATAACGGGCTGGTTGGTAATACTAGAACTTTAATAGATGCAGCAGCGGGCGGAGCTTTTATGAGAAAGAGTGCTAATGAAGCGTATGATCTATTGGAGGAGATGGCTCTAAACAATCAGCAGTGGCCAACTGAAAGGAGTCAATCTAAGAAGGTAGCTGGTGTGTTAGAAGTTGATGCCATCACAAAGTTAACAGCTCAGGTTGAGGCATTGACTAAAATCATTGCAGGGCAAGCTAAACAAGCCCAAATTGTTTGTGAGTTATGTGGAGGAAGTCATCACTTTTCGGAGTGTCAAGCAGATGTGGATGATTTGCCAATGGATGAAGCTAAAGCCATTGGGAATTTTTCACAGAACAACAACAACAACAATTATGGGTTCAACCAGGGTAACAACCGAAGAAATAGTGGGTTCTATCAACAAAGAAATCAGAACCAACAGTTTAATCAACAACAAGCCTCTGGTGGAAGTTCTAGTTTGCAGACAGATTTACTGCTCCAATTTATGACTGAAACTAGATCTTCAATTAAAGACCTGCAGACTCAGATGGGCCAGCTAGCAACTCAGGTAGCAACCCGCCCTCAAGGAAATTTGCCTAGCACAACTGAACTCAATCCCAAAGAAAATTGCAAGGCAATTACCCTGAGGAGCGGTAAGAAGTATGATGGGCCCGAGTTACCACAACCAGTTGAGATAGACGAAGAAAAAAATGCTCAACCAGTGCAAACACCGACACCAACAGCAGAGAAGGCTACTGACAGCCCAGCACCACCACCACAGTCTCCACCGATTAGTATTGATCATCATGTAAAAATACCCTATCCTCAGAGGCTCAGAAAGTCAAGCTTAGACAAGCAGTTCACCAAGTTTCTAGAAGTCTTCAAAAGACTTCACATTAACATTCCTTTTGCTGAAGCTCTAGAGCGTATGCCAAGTTATGTGAAGTTTATGAAGGAAATTTTGTCAAAGAAGAGGAAGATGGAAGACTATGAGACGGTGGCTCTAACCGAAGAGTGTAGCGCTATTCTACGAAGAAACTCCCTCCAAAACTCGTAGATCCAGGAGCTTCACTATTCCTTGTACTATTGGTAAAATTGAAGGAATAAATGCACTATGTGATTTGGGAGCCGTATAAACTTAATGCCTTTGTCGTTGTTTAAAAGATTGCGGCTAGGTGAAGCAAAGCCAACTACCGTAACTCTTCAATTGCGTATCGATCGCTAGCTCACCCTAGAGGAGTCATTGAGGATGTGTTAGTAAAGGTGGACAAGTTCATCTTTCCAGCTGATTTCATTGTTCTGGATATGGAAGAAGATAGTAATGTTCCTATCATCACGGGGAGACCTTTCTTGGCAACAGGAAAGCACTAATTGATGTTCAGAAAGGAGAGTTAAAGCTAAGGGTACAAGGAGATGAAGTTGTATTTAATGTGCTCAAAGCAATGACCTATCCTACGGCTAGTGACAACTGTTTTGCAATTGATGTGGTGGACCAGTTGGTGGAGACAAAGACGCATGCTGAAGATCCTCTTAATCTGACTTTGGTACAAGAAGAGGTGGTGGAACAAGACGGTAAGGAAGCTTATGAGTATGCTTTGTGGCTCGATTCTTATGGACCGCTGAATAGAAAATATTATGAAGAGTTAGGAGTCATACCAACAAAGCCTACCCCATCTACTGAAAAGCCTCCTCAACTAGAGTTAAAAGTCCTACCAGAGCATCTCAGGTATGAATATTTGGGAGAAAATAAGACACTTCCTGTTATTGTGGCTTCTTCCCTATCTTCTCGTAGAGACAGATAAGCTATTACGGGTTCTAAGGAAGCATACAAAAGCCATTGGATGGACTTTAGCAGATATTAAAGGGATCAGCCCTTCAACTGTAATGCATAGAATCTTAATGGAGGAAGGAGTGAAGCCAACCATTGATGCACAACGTAGATTAAATCCACCAATGAAGGAGGTTATCAGAAAAGAAGTCTTGAAGTGGTTAGATGCCGGGGTAGCGTATCCTATTTCAGACAGTAAATGGGTGAGCCCAGTCCAAGTTGTTCCAAAGAAAGGAGGGATGACGGTGGTAAAGAATGAGAAGAATGAACTCATCCCAACCAGAACTGTCACGGGATGGAGAATTTGCATTGACTACCGAAAACTCAACAAGGCCACAAGAAAAGATCACTTTCCACTCCCATTCATTGATCAGATGTTAGACAAGTTGGCAGGACAAGAGTACTATTGTTTCCTTGATGGGTACTCAGGGTATCACCAAATAGCTATAGCACCGGAGGATCAAGAGAAAACAACATTCACATGTCCATATGGTACTTTTGCTTTTCGACGAATGCCATTTGGGCTGTGCAATGCTCCAGCAACATTTCAGAGGTGTATGATGGCTATATTTTCAGATTTAATAGAAAAGTGCATCGAGGTGTTCATGGATGATTTTTCAGTGTTTGGCTCATCGTTTGACCAATGTCTGAGCAACTTGGAATTGGTTTTAGCAAGATGTGAAGACTCTAATTTGGTGCTGAACTGGGAAAAGTGCCATTTCATGGTTACAGAAGGAATAGTCTTTGGGACATAAAATCTCAAAAGAAGGTATTGAGGTTGACAGAGCCGAAGTATCTACAATTGAGAACTTGCCTCCTCCAGTTTCAGTTAAGGGAGTTCGAAGCTTCTTGGGTCATGCCGGGTTTTATAGAAGATTTATCAAAGATTTCTCCAAGGTGGCCAAACCGCTATCCAATCTTCTTGCTAGTGGAGTACCTTTTGAATTTGGGAAAGATTGTCTTGAAGCATTCCAAATTCTCAAGGAGAAGTTAATCTCGGCCGATCGTGACTACACCAAACTGGGAATTACCTTTTGAAATCATGTGCGATGCAAGTGATTATGCTATTGGAGCAGTTTTGGGACAACGAGTTGACAAGGTATTCAGAACCATTTACTATGCAAGCAAAACCTTGAATGATGCCCAACTAAACTACGCTACTACAGAAAAAGAGATGCTGGCTATAGTGTTTGCATGTGACAAATTTCGACCCTACTTGATTGGCAATAAAGTGATAGTGTATACAGATCATTCAGCAATCAAATACTTGATGACTAAGAAGGATGCCAAACCACGACTGATTCGATGGGTTCTTCTTTTGCAAGAATTTGATCTAGACATAAAAGACAAGAAGGGTACTGAGAACTTGGTGGCAGATCACTTGTCAAGACTAGAACTGGAAGAAAGTCAGAATACGAAAGAGGTACAAATAAATGAACAATTTCCCGATGAACAACTCTTTAGTGTGAGGGAAAGTCTTATGGTACCATGGTATGCTGATTATGTTAACTACTTAGCTGCTAATATCACTCCTCCTGAGCTATCTCGCCAACAATTAAAGAAATTCTTTTCCGAGGTAAAACATTACTACTGGGAAGAGCCAATCCTCTACAAGCACTGTGCAGATCAGATAATAAGAAGGTGTGTGCCTGAAGAGGAGATGTACTCTATTCTTAATCACTGTCATGCTTTACCATGTGGGGGACATTTCAGTGGAACTAGAACAGCTGCCAAAGTATTGCAAAGCGGGTTCTTTTGGCCAACGCTTTTCAAAGATGCTAGTACTTTTGTGAAGGCATGTGATCGTTGTCAGCGTACAGGAAACATCTCAAGGAGAAACGAAATGCCTTTGACAGGAATCTTGGAAGTAGAGTTGTTTGATGTATGGGGGATAGACTTTATGGGTCCTTTTCCTTCATCGTTTAGCAATCTATACATTTTACTAGCTGTGGATTACGTATCAAAATGGGTAGAAGGCTGCAAGAACACCAGCTAATGATGGAAAAACAGTTCTTCGGTTCCTTCAGAAGAATATATTCACACGGTTTGGTACTCCCCGAGCGATCATAAGCGATGAAGGGAGTCATTTCTGCAACAAACAGTTCGAAGCACTCCTTTCAAAGTATGGTGTTCGTCATCGAACTGCCCTCCCCTATCATCCGCAAAGTAATGGCCAAGCTGAGATTTCTAACCGGGAAATAAAGATGATTCTGGAGAAAACGGTGCAGAGATCAAGGAAAGATTGGTCAAGAAAGTTGGATGACGCATTGTGGGCCTACAGAACAGCGTTCAAAACGCCAATCGAGATGTCACCATATCGGTTGGTGTTTGGAAAGGCGTGTCATTTACCGGTGGAGTTAGAACACAAAGCTTATTGGGCAATGAGAACTCTAAACATGGACTTAAAAGGCTATTTGGGCGAGAAAAGACTACTACAGTTGGATGAGTTGGAAGAATTTTGAAATGAAGCTTATGAAAACGCCAAGATTTACAAGGAAAGAACTAAGAGATGGCATGACCGAAATCTAGTCAGAAAGGAGTTTCAACCTGGTCAACAAGTTCTACTCTTCAACTCAAGACTAAAGTTGTTTCCTGGTAAATTAAAATCAAGGTGGTCAGGGCCATTTACGGTGATCAAAGTGTTTCCCTACGGAGCAGTGGAACTAAAAGGTGAAAGTCCTAATACTTTCAAAGTGAATGGACAGCGATTAAAGCTCTACTTGGGAGGTCAATTTGATCAAACCAAGTCCGCCATGATTCTGGCGCCACTTTGAAGATCTCGATCAACGTCTAGCTGAGCGACGATAAAGTTAGCGCTAATTGGGAGGCAACCCAATTGTTCTTTTAATTTAGTTGAACTCTTTTTAAGTTTACTGTTATTTTTCTTGTTGTTCATTCTTTTTCGTTACTGAACTGAAAAAAAAAAAAAAAAATTTCTCGGTGGCCGCGGCCATGGGATGTATGGCCGCGGCCGCATTGGCCTTACAGAAAGGGGCTATTTTTCACGATTTCTAGCCGCGGCGAGGGTATACACCGCCGCGGCCAGATAAGCCTTACAGAGAGGGGGCTAATTTCACGAAATCTCGCCGCGGCGAGGATACGTGTGGCCGCGGCGAGAATGGTCAGATTTTGTATAAAAAACCCCAAATCCCTAACATTTCAAAACTCACACCCCATTCAAACCCTCTCTTCTCCACGCCGAAAACACCACTTTTCACCATTTTTTCTTCATCTAATCCCATTCAAAACTCCTTTCCACCAATTCTAACCATAAACTTTCATCAATAATCATCCTAAACCCTTATTTCTCTCATTAAACACTAATTCCCACTCAAAATCAACCCCAAATCCCTAAAACCTCACCCAAAATATAAAAAACCTTATTCATCCTATTCTTTCTCAAAAGCTTCAAGATGTCAACAATGGAGGATGATTGAAGGAAGAATTGTCATTGAGGTATTGATTCTAAGACTTCCACTCCAATTTTTATTGAAGAATTTGTGAATTTGTTGGATAGTTTTGGATTATTTGGTGGATATTTGGGATTTTTGCTATATACATTGTTGAAATTGATTGTGTGAATAGAATTGGGTTAGATTGAAAGGGATTTAAATCCCGGGAAGTCAATTTTTAAGGGGAAGTGCTGTCGAAATTTTGAAAAATCTTGGGAGTTAGGATATAATTTTTTTGGTGAGATGGGTCCAAAGAGGTCAAGAGTTAATGAGGAGGGAGCTTCATCATCCAACCCACCTAGAGGACGCTCTAATCTTGATAGAGTTAGGTTTACCAACATGGATGCTCAAGAGCGGTTTTTGAAATTGAAAGATAGGGCATTCATTGAGGATAGAGGGATAGACATTGTGAACCTAAGCCAAACTGTCAACACTCCCCCTGCTTTTACATCTATTAGGGATCAAATCCTACATAGGCAGTGGACTAAGTTCGTAGATGTCACTGAGCGTGGTAACCAAACTCTAGCTTTGGAATTTTTAGCCAACTGGCCTGAAAGAGAAGATGGCAAAGTCAGAGTTAGGGGGGTTAGAGTGCCTGCTACCACAGCCGATATTCATGCCCTTTATGACCTCCCAACTTTCACTGTGGAGGAACAACCCTTGAAACGACAATTTCGAGAGAGAAGTTTGAATTATGTGGATATTGCTGAGACTCTAGGGTATCCTGGCCTTAGGTTCCATGAGCTTAATGGAGAACCATACCAATTGTACCGATGTGAACTCAACCCAGTGGCCAAGGCTTGGCTTTACTTTGTTAGTGCAAGGATGCTCCCCAACAAGCATTTTTCTGATGCTCAAATAGACAGAATTAAATGGGTTTACGGCATTATGAAAGGGTATAATTTGAATGTGGGGGATATTGTTCGAGTGACCTTTGACATTATGGTTGAGGGATCTTCCGGTGGAGGACTTGGGTTGGCTGGAATAATCACTGATCTCTGTGAGAAACATGGGGTACCGCAGTACTCATATGATACAAAGGCACCGCCACAGCGCCCTATTAACTTGGCGACTGTTCTTCGCTTCAAACCTCCTCATCCTCATGGTCAACCGCCAGTTCAAAGAGGTCCTCCGGCAAGAGAAGAAGAGGAACGTGAGGACATCGAACCACCACGTCTTGTCGGGCCTCTTGACCCTGCCATGCAGTACACTCACGATCAGCTGAATTATCTGATTCAGCAAAACATGCATATGCAAAATTACATGGCCCAGAGGAGTATCTTCGATGAGCAGCAGGTGGCTCAATTGAATACACTTGTCACGAGGATGAATATCAGTGTGGACGAACCGAACTATTTTGCCATGCCACCCCGTTTCAACCCTTATGACCAGCCACCGCCGCCGAACCCCTTCTAAGGGGCTCAGGTAAGTTTCTCTCACCCTGGTTTATTTTCACACATTGGGGACAATGTGCATTTTAGTTTGGGGGGGGGGGGGGAAAACTTAATTTTTTAGTTTAGTTTGTTTTAGTTTTTTTAGTCTTGCGTGATAGCTAAATTGAAAAATTGATTGAATTGTTGTTATTCACTTGTGCAATGGATTAAAACATAACTGTGTGCTTGACTTGCAACTGTTTGAATTAAGATGGATGTGTGCTAGGAAGTAATTCATGTAGATTTAAAACATTTGCTATTCTCACATATCACTTCTGTTCTATTTGGTTTGTGGAATGATTGATTGTACATGAAATAGAATTTGTTTGACATACTCTCTTGAAGCGAAATCCTTGATTTTTTCTGTTTGGAAAGTGATTTAGGCAAGTTTTCTTTGGAACGATTGAGCCTTTCAAGCCTACCTAGAAATATTTACCATAGTATACCCAAAGTTGAGCCTTAGCCTGTTTTAAAAATTTTTCACCACTTAACTGAGCTGAATTTGTATCTTAAACTCTTTTCACCCTAAACATACCTTATTATGCCATGAGCCTTGAAGCAAGTTTGGGTGGATAAGTGATGTAAGTGGAAAAATAAAGTGTAGGAATGAGAGATTGAAAAAAAAAAGGAATAATATTGTGTGTTGTGCCTATGAAAAAGAAGAAAGAAAAAAAAAAAATGTCTTCTTGAAGAAGAAAAAGTTAAGAAAATTATGAGGTACACACATAAGAAAAATTGCAATCTCTTATTTCTGTTTTTGGGATATATGGAAAGAAAGCAAAATAAATGTCTAGGCTTGCTTGGTTAATAGTGCTTATGGTATAGTATAGCCTAAATAACTTCTCACCTACCCATGTACCTAAGCCATGTGATGTTAACCGAAAAAGACCTATTGATTCCAAATAGAAATTTGTCAACATTAGTGGAGAGAGGTATGTCACTCAAACTTATTGATCATGTGTTAGTGGGATGTTGGAAAGTTTAGAACAGTTGTGATATTGATGGCAATTGCGATGCTTTATGTTTGTATGAATTACTTACTTGTAAATTGCACATTTAACTTAGTTCTTAGAGTTGGCAAGTTGAAATTCTGGTTATTGATGGATTGAAGTTGTGCAGGTGGTGGTAACAATTAAATTGTTGGAAAGTTTAGCTATCATTGTCAGTTTGTTTTTAGTTTAGTCTTAGTTTACTCGGGGACGAGTAAAGAGTCAGTTTGGGGGAGTTTGTTAGGCTATTTTTAGCCTATGTTTTGGATCCAATTTACGTGTGTTTTTAGCTGTGTTGGGACGGAATTACGCTTGTTTTCTATGTTTTCAGGTTCTTTGGAATAAAAGAGGTCTCGGGTGCAGAAATTCGTTAAAAGACGTGTTGAGCCGAAGAAAACACAATTTTTGAGTAATTGTGCATATCTGGCCGCGGCTAAACACAACTTGGCCGCGGCTAGATCTCGAAGTTTCACAAGGCCACAGTCGCCGCGGCGATGAAGAGTCTCGCCGCGGCCATTTAAGAGATACAAAGAGCACCCTAATTTGTTATTATCTCGCCGCGGCGAGAGGAAGCTTGGCCGCGGCGAGATCCCGTACGGACCAGGGGCATTTTCGTCCATCGAACCCTAAATTTCAGTTATAAATAGAAAACTGCGATTGGAAGTCTGGGAGAGCGATCAGAAACCCTAAAATACAGCTGAGAGCGGCAGGAAGAGCATAGAGATTCAAGTGAAGATCCAGAATTCATCCTCCAACAGTTCTTTTCTTTATTCCTCTTTAATTTATTTATGTTGAATATTGCTATAGGAATTGTTATGGATTTATTTCTGAACTAAATTTCCCATTTAGGGAGGATGATGATTGTTGTTTAATGTTTTGCCTAGTTAATGTTTAATTACCATTCCTCAATTCTTGTGTGTGAAATTATCTTAATTTGTTCTTAATTTCATGTTTAAGATTGATCACCTTGTGCATGCTCTATGATCTCAATTCGAAATCTGAAAAGTGAGAATTGAGAATGCTAAAATTAAGATAATCAATGTTCTATGTGAAACGAAAGTATTTGCATGACTTATGTGACGAGTAGATTATTGCTTAATGCTGATTTCATGTTAGTTTAATTAAGGAATTAATTAGATAACATGTGATTTAGAATCTAGAAGATCTGAAAGGAGCTAGGTTATTTCATAATCTGTCATTCACTCCAAGAATAGGATAGTAATTAAGCATTAACGATTTGGGTAAACAACAACAGGATTCTCCTCCCTATTATCTCATCTTGCTCAACTTTAAATTGCGTTATTAAGTTTTCTGAATTTCTTTCATATTTTACTGTTTTTTTTTTAAATCATAATTGCTTCCGATTTACTGAATAGAATCATAAGTATAATTTAGTGGTACTTAATCCAATTCCCTGTGGGATCGACCTCACCTGTGTGAGATTTACTACTTGATTGCGTATACTTGCGTAGTGTTTAAAATTATAGCAACAGGCACTTACTCTTTCACTAGGGTCACGAAATTGATGAAGAGAAAAGAGAGGGATGATTTCGGCCAAGTATAGAAAGTGGGGAAGGCTCAGTTTTTCTGAAGAGAGAAATTTCTGTCAGAAAACTAATGAAAGCGTGTATAATGACTGAGCCATCACTTTCTATTTATAGGCAACTACTAGGTTTAGGTTAGGAATTATTTGGCATTAAAATAATGAAAAAATCAATTTGAAATCCCACATTAAGTGGCTGGCCATGGTGTAGTATTGGGCCTCACTTGATTTTGCAGTTTTATCAAATTTTATCTCTATTTTCCCAAAAATGCCAATTTTCCAATTCTAACCTTTTAAATGCCAAAACTTATTATTTAATAACTAAAATAGATTATTAAATAATATTGTCATTTAATTTAATTATTAATTAGACATATAAAGTCCATTAATAAATAAATAAACCTAGAAACTCTTTTCTTTACAATTTCACCCCTGCTTAGTGAAAATTCATAAAATTAGACATACTCTAACTTTAGAATTATAATTGATCAATCACGAATCAATTAATGAGTCTTACAAGCAGAATGTTCTCAACTAGAATGGGGACCATGGATCTATATGCTGAGCTTCCAATAAGTGAACCAAATTTACCAAGTAAATTCCTACTTATTAATTCTTCGTTGAATCCACTCTTAGAACTTAGAATTGCACTCTCAGACTTATATAGAGCATATTGTATGTTCCACGATATCAATATGCTATCTCATTTAACCATTGTTATAATCTTATTGTGATTTAAAGATCCTCTATATAGATGATCTACATCGAGATGGGATTTCTTTACCGTTCTCACCCCTCAATGTATTTTGCCCCTTAAAACACTTAGCTACCTGTAAATGGTGTTTAGTGATCTAATAATTAGTCAGTTAAACAAGAGCTCATCTATTTACTTCTATTTGCTAAGCTCGAAGGGAATCATCACTTGACTTCTATACACCAGTAGAAGCTATAGATTCCATATTTATGTTCAGCACTCCCACTCAATCATACTATCATGTTCCCAAAATATACGTATCACCCTGACCCAAAAGTAGGCTTAACTAATAAATCTAAGAACATGAATATCACTCCTGAGTTGAGCCTAAGCATATCAGGATTTAGATTCTTTTAATCTTAAGATCAACTACTGATATTGACTTGGAAAGATATGTATAACGGTAAGTTTGTAATATCTTAAGTTGCAATATCGGTCCAGTCCAATGTATACTCCATACATTCGAAACTAGTTTACTTTACTAATGTCCTGGAAAGAACATAACACTTACTCCAAGTGTAAGTACACATCATCGCTGATTATCACATTAGTGTAAATCCAATAACACTGATGAAACAGGGACCAAGTCTTTTGATTCATATGATCACAATCACATTCCACTGGGTTGACGATACTGTAATTTTGAATAAGCATATGATCTGGATTTAACTGATTTTGTGTGTATGAATGTAATAAACATATCCAACATATTAAACCATTAGCATGTAAAATTCATGCAAACATCAATCACTTCAAATTTCTTATATTGATAACTAATCAGATTGTAAAGAGTTTTATTTAGGGCATAAAACCCAACAAACTCCCACTTGCACTAATATAAAACAAACTGTGCAAATAGGTCAATCTGATGTCTTGATCTTCAGATCAAGTGTAGTATATTTGAATCCACCCAAACTTCTGGAAACTAGTTCATAAATACTCTTATGAAACATCCTTTACTATATGCTTTACTCATCAAGGGATACTGAAATCTTTACTGTTTTAAAAGTAATCTGAATTAACAGAAGACATATCTCTCATATTTTAAAATATGTAATTGAGATAATACAGTGTAGACTTTTCTTCAGTAATATAACTTTCTGGTATTTTCGAATAGACCAAGTTATAGTTCTTCTCTGGTAGAGCTTGAATTATTATTCAATAATTCCTCCACCCCCAAAGTAAGCACCATCTCATAGAAATCGAAATTAGATGGTGAGATACAAGGATAACTGATACACAGTTCCTTAATATCTAACATATAGATCACTTTCATAAATCTTTCTTGAATATCTTCTAATGTTCCCTATTTGATTACATCTCAGATAGCTCCCACTCAATAGCAGATGTCTGGTTAAATAATACTTCAATAACATGATTATGAAAAAAAAATTCACTTATGCATATAATCCAGAATTTCAGTTCAATTACACCTTTGACAGATTTCAATTTATTTTCATTTAGCTCATGAAACCATAAAATATAATTAACTAAAAATTAAATCACTTTATGCATGCCAATTATAATCATCAATCCACTAACCCAGAATTCCATATGCTTGCAATACTTACTATTCTCCACTAATATAGATTAATGCACAACCAAGAATCAGAAGGTCTTTCTAGGCTTGTATTGTTAGGCTTAGGGTAAAGGTAGTTGAAATGGTCATTTATGTTTTAATATACCATAAGCTTCTCCAATCAAGTCACCCAAAATATTTTTCACACAATCACAATACCCCTTTTTCTAATTACTTGAGAGATATTTAATTAATTTTTTTTTCAACAAAATTGTAACAACTTTATATATTTTTTTTTTCTAGATTTGACACTAATTGTCAGATTTTATTTTCTTTTCTTTTTTCAAGTTGTTTCCAATCAAATTTTTTTATATTCTCTCAATTTTCATACTTTTTTTTTCACACACATACAACAAACTTCCCATCCAAATTCCCCCAAACTATAGATCTACTTATGGTATAATTAGGGTTAAATTGTGGATATTCATGAGTTTATCTTTTTATGCTCAATATGTGTAGAACAAAGAATAGGTTAAGGTTCAAAAAAGGTAACTAGGATAAAAACTACAAGGATGGCTTGAAAGACACAATCGATCCAAAAAATTCCCTAAATCACTTTCCTAATCATGCATAATTTATTATTTCGCCTCAAATAGCAAGCAAGCAAGTTCTAGAATTTTCCAAATAACTTTCCACATGTCAAATTAGCATACATAAATCAATTCAATTACTAGAAAAATTACTTAATATGATTCTATGTTCTTTTAAAGCACAAAATTAAAATTAGTCAAGAGTATAACATCACCAACCACACGGATTTTTCGAAAAAATAAATAAACTTTTCAAATCATTCTATCTACCTACTTTCAGATTGACTCATATTAAGAAAATTGACTCAAAACAATAAAAACTAAAAACTAAAAATTAAAAGTCATAAAACTCAAAAAAAAAAAAAAACTCAAAATAAAAATAAAAATTAAGTCACCCCCCCCAAACTAAAGTGACACATTGTCCCCAATGTGACATTAAAGGAAAAGGAAAGGAAACTTACCTGAGCGCCACATCAATAAGCGGTTGACGCCCGTAATAAGCGTAATGCAAGACAACTTGAAAATTGTTATTGTACTTGCCTTCAAGCTTGGCAAGCGATGAGTTTGAACCAAAGTCAGCACCAACAACATAAGACTTTGGATGATGTGCTTGGGGAGAAGCCTTTCGTAGCTTGTAGAAGATATAATATGGTGTTGATGAAATACATGGATTCATTGGTGGTTTATTAGTCAATATCATTGATGAAGTCGAATGAATGATGTCATGTGCTTCCTCATCCTCCAATGTCACAGTAGCTACACTTTCATCTAACAACCCTTCTTCTTGTTGCTCACTCTCCACATGGCTATTCATACCCTCACTTGTGATTTCATATTCAATGAGTTCCTCTTCACAAGGATCTTGATCTTCAATTGTAGGCTCATTATCTTCCTTGTATTCAACTAATGACCCTTCTTCATTGTAGCAATAACTCTCATAACTTTCAGTATTGGAGTTATTACATTCTGAATCATGAGCCACTAAATTATCACATAAGGACCTCACCATGTCAGTTAAGCGATTAATCTCTCCTGTAAGTGATTGCATAAGTGCTAGGAGTTGTTCCTCTTTTTCAGATTGTTGAGATGAATTTTGGCAATAAGGTGAGTATTGGTGACTCCAACCCTGAAGTGATGGATCCCAATGCCAATCGTAATCAAAATCTGCCATATTATTCAATTGATTTATTACATCATAGCCTCTCATTAATAGAGGCACTCCAGTTGCTTTTGCTCCATAATCAACCCAACTTCTTGTTTCATCATTAAGTCCATTATAAAAGAGCCACGTAAAACACCCACTTGAGAAAGTGGGATAACATCTCTCTCCATACTCTTTAAATCTGCTCCAAGCAGAATAGAAAGGTTCATTGTGTTGTTGGGCAAAATCCTCAAGATATAGCATCAGAATTTATCTTGCAGGTCAAGCTCATCAATAAAACATTAGTAAAAGAAAATAAAACTAAATTAGTACTAAAAAGATAAAAATTTGAAACAAAAAAAAAAAAAATTAATACTAAAACTAAAAAGAAAACCAAATTAGAACAAAATTTAATTTTTAATAATATTAACTATCACTCCCCGGCAACGGCGCCAAAAACTTGTTGCGATATTTTTGCACACGCAAGTGTACGTATCGTTTAAAGTAGTAGACTCACTAGGAGTGAGGTCGATCCCACAGGGAGTGTAGTTAAGTACGTTAAAATTAAACTTACTTCTATTTGGTTAAATAAAAAATAAAGAAAGAATTAAGAATAAGAAACTAGTAAGAAACAAGTATACAAGAAAATTGAAAGTTAATAAAAACTAGGGCTTCGATTTCAATTGTTTCTATTGAATATGGCCTAATATGATTATTTTCCTAATATTAATTTCTATGCAATAGCAGGTTTACTAAGGTAATTTATAGTCTTCTCAGATATATAAATCTCAATTACATGCAAACTTTCTACTCTTGTGATAAATTTAACATGCAACAGGCATTAAACACAGAAACCCTATAAGCTATCTAAACCATATAGGTACTCTCGTCCTATATCGAAATTCAGTTCTATTCTACTATAGCATATTTGACACTCACTTCTCAGATCTCGCATCAAAATCATAGACAGTTAATTGGTGATCAGGCAATTAAAAGTAATTAAGCACAAATAAAATAGAATACATAGAAATTAGGGGGAAAATTAATCATATTAAAACAATAAACAATGTTAAACAATATCCATCTAATCCTAATTAAAGTGTTTAGCTACACATGTTCATGAGAGCACAATCACACATATTAACTTTAAGAAAAAAGATAAAAATAGAGAAGAGAAGAATGTTGAAAACCCTCTGAAGAATGCCTCCAATATTGCAGTTGATCTCTCCACTTTGCATCTGTATTCTCTCTGTTTTTCTCTCTAAAATTGCTTGCTGAAATCAATTCCCTTCTTCCCTTTATATAGGCATTGAAGGCCTAAAAATATGAAAAAACGCAATATTTAAATTCCCATTCGGATTTAAATTTTTGGGAAACCTCAAACGAGATATTTTTTTTCTGCTGCATCGACTGATAATATTTTGGTCATAACTCTCTCGATATTGCTCGGAATTGGACAATTCAAGATGTTCCGGAAAGATAAAAGAGAGATCTAGAACTTTTATGTTTTGACTTTTTCCAAAATCTAAACAGAACACCGTCGAATTCAGGCTTGAAGGTTCAGCTTGCACAATTTTCTCTATTTTAAATATCACGATATTTTTATCTTTTTCCCATCTTTTTCTCTGATATTTTTCTAATCTTCTTCTATTTTAAATCTGCACAAATAAAATATAACAAGCGTAAAAATGCTCCAAACACGATTAAAACTTAATTAAAAATATACTAAAATTAATCTAAAATTAATACTAAAAATAACCTAACACCTAATTGGCGGGGGAAACTGAGCTCCCTGTCCTTGATTCGACCCCATTGAATTGCCCTGACTCCTGGTAGTCCGCCTGGCGTCCATCTAGTCAGAACCGCCTGCGAAACCAAGAGTTGGCATATCAGGTGGTATTCAAGGAGAGCTTACTAATGCCGCTTAATTTGGAAATTAAAAACGAAACATGCGCCTATTCTACTATCAGGCTACTAACATGCTTCCTATCAGGCTTTTCTTATTCAAAAATAAATAAATAAACTACTAAAGCAATAAAGGCTTACTGAACCGTGGAACGAGCTAACTGCTGATGATGATTGTACATGTCGTGACGATCTTCGGAAGACAACCTGGCGGCTTTGATACCAAATTGTAACACCCTAACTAACATAGGCGTATTACGTGATTTTTAAACATGCTGTGCAGCTCGTTGCTAATCAACGAGTTTTATGGAAAACGTGATTAATTAAAATTTTTGCTTTTTAATTAGACTTGTAAAATATTTATACAAAAGACTCGGAATCCCGATTACAAAATCATTTACAAAAGTTTACTGTTCATACAAAATATTTGTCGCCTAGCGACTAGTTACAAAAATAGGCTCGCTGTCCCGATGATCGTACGCTCCAGGCCTAACCGCCCCGACATGTACAATCTTCATAGGCTCGTTCACGGTCCATCAGCTTTAGCCTTGCCTTTACCTACACATAAACATAGCACTGTGAGTCGACAGACTCAGTAAGAAAAGCATAATAATATTCATACATAAAACCCGGTCATGATCAGACGCCCATACCCCTGATCATAACCCTAACTGCCGTGTCCAACACGATACTGAGTCCCCCTAACTGCCGTGTCCAACACGGTACTGAGTTCTGAACGTTCATAGGGACGGTACTATTGACAAGTAACAGCCTGATCAGTCGAACCGGTCATACTCCGGCTGCTGGTCATACTCCAGCCTGTAGCGACGTGTTACAGTATCAGCCTGATCGGTCGAACCGGTCATACTCCGGCTGCTGGTCATACTCCAGCCTGTACCGACGTGATACGTCAATAGTACGGAACTAGCAACCTATGTGTCAGCCTGATCGGTCGAACCGGTCATACTCCGGCTGCTGGTCATACTCCAGCCTGTACCGACGTGACACGGTTGGATGGTTCGAAGCCAACATACAAACTAATGTTATCTAACAGGCTTCCTACATGCACGCTAAACATGTAATCTACATATGCATACTGTTATACTAATCTTACCTGGATTTCGAATTCAGGTGTGCCGGTCAACCTGACTGGAACTATCTGCGCGGCGGATTACAGGCTCCTAAACCATAAAAATCACAACACAATAAGTGATACGCTAAATCACTTCCCGGGGACTTAAACTAGGAACTAAAAGTTTCCCTATCGATAAAAAGCATGGCAATACCCCCAAAAACACAAAAACGAGGAAAACTAGGGTTTCTAAAATTTCCCCAACTGGTAGACCGGTTGCCCAACCGGAATTCCGGTTCTGGGAATTTTCGAAGCCCATCCGGAATTCCGGATGCACAACCGGAATTCCGGTTCCTCGCAGGCACAAATTCAAAAATTCATATCTCAACCAAATCCAACCCAAATCACCTCAAACCTTCCAGACCTATTCCATAAAACCCAAATAACCCAACAATTAAAATTAAATAACACTTAATTCAATTAAATAAAGCCCACTAAAGGACAAAATATCATTGGGGCAAAAAGACCATTTTGCCCCTCCACACTAAAATAACATAAATAACACTAAAGGGGTATTTTTGGGAAATTCTAAATTCCCGGCCATTCCCGACATTCCCAATGTCTAAAAAACCGTCCCAAACTACTAACATACTAAGTTGTGATTTTACTTAGCCAAACACCGAGTTCCAAAATACCGGGCACCAGAATGCAAAATTATGAAAACTACTACATGACATAAAAATGCATCTCTGAATTCAATAATAACAGTATAAATAATTATTTAAATAGCTATAAATAATTTCATAAATAAACGTGATTAACTGCTAATTTCTAAATTAAACTAAGCGTTCTTTACATAATATCTTGACCAAGTTCAATATCGGTCCAGTCCAATGCATACTCCATACATTCGAAACTAGTATACCTTACTAATGTCCTGGAAAGAACATAACACTTACTCCAAGTGTAAGTATACTCCATCGCTGATTATCACATTAGTGTAAATCCAAAACACTGATGAACAGGGACTTAGTCTTTTGAATCATATAATCAATATCACATTCCAAAGTGTTGACAACACTGTAATTGTGAATAATTATATGTTCTGGATTTAACTGATTTTGTGCATATATTAAATATGTATATTAAACCATAAGCATGTAAAATACATGTTAACATAATCACTTCAAAACTCTTAAATTGATAACTATCAGATTGTAATGGGTTTTATTTAGGGCACAAAACCCAACAACAAATGTGTCCCATTCTTCTACATCCTTCGAGGAAAGAAACAGTTCCAGTGGACAGAAGAATGTGAAAGAGCTTTCCAAGAGCTAAAGCCACAACTTGCAAAACCTCCCATACATTCAAAACCTATGGACGGCGAGGAACTGGGAATATACCTAGCTGTCACCGATCATGCTGTGAGTGCCATGCTGATCAGAGAAGAGAACAACGTACAACACCCAGTCTATTACATTAGTAAAAGACTCATTGAGGCCGAGGGCCGATATCCGTTGATAGAAAAACTGACCTACTGCCTCATTCTAGCAACAAGGAAGTTGAGGCCTTATTTCGAAGCTCGTCCTGTTCGGGTATATACCGACCAGCCACTACGACAAATACCGCAAAAGCCAGATGCTTCTGGACGGTTACTCAAGTGGGCAGTAGAGTTGGGTCAGTACGAAATCACCTTCCAACCCCGTACAAAAATTAAAGGCCAAGCCTTGGCTGACTTTGTGGTAGTATGCATAGGAAAAAAAGAAAGCATAACAGAAAGCAACCCCGAGCCAGCATCTCAGCCAAGTAACAATGAAGACAAACCGACCTAGAGACTACATGTGGATGGGTCGGCTACAGATTAACTATCTGGCGTAGGGATTGCCCTCGTCACGCCAGGGGGCAATACCTACACGCTGCAGTCAAGTTCGGATTCAAGGCATCTAACAACGAAGCCGGGTACGAAGCTCTAATCGCTGGACTAAAACTAGCCCAGGAGATGAAGGCCGAACACATTGAAATCTGCAGTTATTCACAGCTGGTGGTAAATCATGTATTAGGAGAATACGAGGCTCGGGGAGAAAAGATGATAGCATATCTGAGCAAAATACACGATCTTCTCACACAATTCAAAAGCTACGGTCTCAGACAAATTCCAAGAGAAGAAAATACAACTGCAGACGCATTAGCTCGATTGGCAAGTAGCAATGTAAGTGACAAGGCAAACTTGGTCCCTATCCTGTTCCATGAAGAGCCTAGCATCACTGGCACGGAAGAAATCGAAATGATTGATACATACCGAAACTAGATGATGCCAATAGCAGCCTACCTCAACTCTGGGGAACTCCCAAATAACCGAAATGAAGCTCGGAAAATGAGAAGGAAGGCAGCAAAGTATATCATAGTAGAGGGAGTCATGTACAGAAGAGGATTCTCGATGCCATTACTAAGATGTGTCACTCAAGACGAAGCTGCACGACTCGTATATGACGTTCACGACGAATTCTGTGGAAATCACGCCGCTGGATAGAGCTTATCCAAAAACATTCGAAGAAAAGGTTACTTCTCGCCAACGATGATTGAAGATTCGAGAGGCTATGTTAAGAAATGTGACAAATGCCAGAGATTTTCAAAGATACCAAGAGCTCCGCCCAACGAGCTGACACAGATGCAAAGTCCGTGGCCCTTTTCCATTTGGGGAATTGACCTGATCGGGCAATTACCTAAAGGTAAAGGCGGAGTGCAGTATGCAGTGGTGGAAGTTGACTACTTTACTAAGTGGACTGAAGCTGAACCACTCGCAACCATTACATCAAAGAAAGTTCAAGACTTTATTGTGAAGAACATCATATGCCCGTTCGAACTACCATACAAAATAGTCTCAGACAACGGTAAGCAGTTCGACAGCCAATCCTTCACTCATTTCTGTGCAAACCATGGCATCATTAAAAGTTTCTCCGCAAGCAAATGGTCAAGTTGAAGCAGTCAACAAAACCCTGAAGGATACACTAAAGAAGAAACTCGAAGATGCCAAAGGCAACTTGCCAGAAGAACTCCCTGAAGTTCTATGGTCATACCGTACAACGGAAAAAACAACAACCGGTCAGACACCATTTGCAATGGCATACGGTTATGAAGCTATGATGCCCGTCGAACTCGAGCCACCTTCCCACAAAAGATTGAGGTACGATCAAGGTACCAATCACATACTCCTTGCAGAATCACTTGATGAAATCGAAGAAAGACAAGCAACTGCAAACTTAAAGTTGATGGCCCATCATCAAAAAGTAGCTCGGTATTTCAACAAACAAGTGAAAGCTTGGAAATTCTTCGTGGGAGATATGGTCCTGAGAAGGGTATTCCTAAACACCAAAGATAGTACGATACGTGTACTAGGACCAACCTAGGAAGAACCATATCAAGTGGTCAAAGTTCTCGACAATGGAGCATACAAATTAGGTAAGTATGACGAAAAAATGCAACTCATTCTAGTACCCCAGTACTGGAATGGAGAACATTTAAGAAAATACTACCAATAAAGTACCAGGTCGGGTGACCACTTTAAGTACTAAATGAACATTTGCTTTTAAGTGAATGGCCTTCTGGGCGAACTACGCCCAAAGGTTTCGATAAAAGAAACAAAGTACTCAAGTCTTGTGACCACTTTAAAGTAAAGTTTCTTATGTCTGCAATTTGTTTTATTTCATGAAAAGCTAAAAGATCAGATTATATAAAATAGCTCTTATGTAAGTTACTATGGTAACAAATACACTTTTCGATCAATACATGAACAAAGATAGTATTTCAAAATTCAATTAAGTCGAAAAAATCAGCATGTTTATAATTTACCATATAATGCGTACAAAAGGTTTGGTCAAACCCAAAACACCAAACAGATAAACAATATATTTATAAAAGACAAGTAACCAAGAGTCATGCATCTTCTCGGTCACTTGGGGGGCACCTATACCTGTACAAAGCATTTGGTAAAAATAAAACAATCACAATTGCATGACAATTATAAATAGAGAATGAAATTCATTAAGGATAACAAAAGCACGTAATACCGTGTTGTTTTAGCCAACGACAATGAGTCTATTTTACAAGCGATAAACGATATATAATAAAAGATATATAAAGAAATAATAAGACAAAGGGATTTTATAGAGGTTCAGCCCCGAGCAGTTCGGTAATAGCCTAATCCTCATTATTTGTATTGACTTAAGATCAAGGAGAAATATTCCTTTTCTTATAGCTCTGAAACCGATCAACTGCCCAGTGAATATGCATCACTATTTAGAGGGCTAGGAGGCTTGAGGAGGAAGAGTTTCCGCTCTCGTTATAATGCGTACAAATAGAAAGATCGTGGGATCAATGCTAAATGCAAGGATCGTGGGATTGAGGCTGAATACACTGATAGTGGGATCGTGTGTATGCCGTATCCACATAAATTGATCTTTGAGTTATAGGGATTGAGCTGATGAGTCATGATGCGAAAGATGAATTCGCTAAGTGTTTGTTGCTCTGCACGGATCGCTGAATATCTTCCTCTGGGCATGCCAGCGAGGCATCTTGCTCGGCCTGTCTTCCGAGCAGTTGTTCCCAGTGGACTCCACATGTTACCATTCTCGTGATGCCACGTCAGAGTGCAAAAATTGGGATAACATTTGCCCCCCAAGTCTGTACGGGACTTCCGAAGTTCCGTGTAGACTTCATCTGAGCTGATTCTGCCTTTGGATGGGGACACGTGTCGAGCGTGACCGTTCGAGACTTGATGTGAAGCTGACTGGGCATCCCTTCGGTTTTTGGCTAGTGAATGCTCTAACAATTAATATTTTGAAATCCGATTTTCTCTCTCCACGGCTAACGGTTGCACTCGATTACTTTTGATTTCCCATATTCATTTTTAAGGCGGGAAGCTGAGGCGTCTGATGTTTCTTTGAGACAATTACCTCTTTTCATGACTTGCCTATAAATGCCCATAACATTGGCACTTAACATTGGCACATAACATGGTGGCTTGCTGACTACGAACTTCAATCTCTGCATGGTGAGCCCTTAATGCCTCCATCTCTTTATCTCTCCATTCAGCGAACATACGGCTTTGTTCGTCGAACGCGAGATTTACTGCAGTACACAGTTCGTCCTGATCATGATGCAGAGTGTTGTTATGACCGTGCATTAGTCTGAGCGCGTCACGGAGATTTTTTAATTCGGTGTCGTCTCCGATGGTCGTCTAGGCGTCGGTTCGAGGCGTAACAATCTTATTATGGATGCCCTGGTTGGGTGCGGAACTATTATTCCCAGTCTCTTGCACACCAGGCGCAATTCCATTAATAGGAACTGTTTCACCATTCCCCACGCTTCACGTCTGTCTGAGATTAACAGTAGGAGGAACCCTTGAACTCCCTGGGTTTTGTGATGTAGGATCCAGCGTTTGTGAATTTGCTGGATCAGACAGACCTCTACGAGTTTGCACCATCGTATTGGGAGTTGGATGTTGAATAAAGAGCGATTTGTTATCCTTCTCTCAATGAAAGCACCAAAATGCTGACTTCGCTTTTAGCCAGCGACAATGAGTCTATTTTATAAGCGATAAACGATATATAATAACAGATATATAATGAAATAATAAGACACAGGGATTTTATAGAGGTACAGCCTTGAGCAGTTTGGTAATAGCCTAATCCTCGTTATTTGTATTGACTTACGATCAAGGAGAAAGATTCCTTTTCTTATAGCTATTACAGCAGTATCTCTGAATATATAATTCTTAGATAATAGTATAGTCTTAGCGTAACTGCGTTTCGACCGATCCCCTGCCCAGTGAATATGCATCACTATTTATAGGGCTAGGAGGCTTGAAGAGGAAGAGTTTCCTCTCTCGTTACAATGCGTATAAACAGAAAGATCGTGGGATCAATGCTGAATGCAAGGATCGTGGGATTGAGGCTGAATACACTGATAATGGGATCGTGTGTGTGCCGTATCCACAGAAATTGATCCCTGAGTTATAGGGATTGAGTTGATGACTCATGATGCGAAAGCTGAATTCGCTAAGTGTTGGTTGCTCTGCACGGATCACTAAATATCTTGCTCTGGGCATGCCAGCGAGGCATCCTGCTCAGCCTGTCTTCCTGAGCAGGTGTTCCAAGTGGACTCCAAGTGTCACCATTCTCATGATGCCACGTCAGAATGCAAAAATTGGGATAACATACCAGTATTAAAAGCTGCCCGGTCAGCCTGTTGTCCAAAAAATGAAAAATAATTCCAAGTTTAAGGACTGCTTGGCCCGTCATGATGTCTTAAAAAAGGCCCTGAGGCCGAATAAGATATATCAAATAAAAAGATAAAAAGAGAAGTGTTTAAGCAGCTGGAGTCCCAGGTTCTTCGTTCGGTTCTTCTGGGCCAACCAGAGTAGGAGGATCTATTGTTTGAACAGGAGGTGCATCAGCGGCCTGACCGGAGGTTGAAGCAGCCGCCTCGGTTCCGCCATAAGCCACTTGGGACGAGCAGTACTCAAGGTACATGTCCTTAGCATCGCCCAAGTAGTTGAAATTGGCCCGAGGATTAGCCTTCCAAAAATTAAAGAAGAGCTCGAGACTGGTTGTCTCCAAGGCATTGACCTTCTCCTTCAACCTGTCCACCTCGACCAAAAGCTCCCCCTCCTTGCCTTCCTTTTCCTCCTTGATCAGATGAAGAACTGCTCGTAGAGAAATCCTCTTGTCCTGAAGATTGTTCACCTGAGTAGATAAGGTCTCGTTGGTCTCCTCAAAACAGTCAGCAACCTCGAGATCCTTAGTCAGCACAACTCCTTGTTGGCTTCACCGAGTTCCTACCGAACAGCTCCGACTTCCGCCCTGGCTTCTTCAGCATCCTTCCTGGCCAAGTCTGCCTCCGCCCTTAGGGTGTCGGATAGAGCCGCGTTCTTGGAAGCAGCAGACTTAGCTCAGGAGTAAATGTAGGCCAACTTCAGACCAGCCTGGGCGAAGGAAAAACTTTTGCATATTCAGCTAAGTATGGAAGATTAAGGGGTAGTATGAAGAAAAGCTTACCCTGGTGAACTCCTTCAAGACTCCGCCGACCAGCAATTTCAAAGAAGAGTAATTATCAGCACCAGCCAGTTGCTCACTGACCTTAGGAACCAGCCAGTTCATGTAATGGGCCAGCATCTCCTTGCCCTTTTTAGCCTCTAGAAGCACTGGCAAAGGTGGATTAGGTGCCCGCATCGGTCAGGATCACTCCTGACCAGTTCAGACCCAACCGTTGGTGGTCTAGACCCCATGGACTTGGCAGCTTTGGGGGTAGAGGGGTTTGCAGTAGTAAGCTCGTCGGAAAGATCAATGACCTCCCCAGAAGGCCTCTTTTGCTTAGTAGAGGACCCCTCACCGCCCTTAGACTTCTTGGCCGGAGGAGAGGCGCTAGAGCTTCCGCCCATTCTCTTCTTTAGAGCCTGAAACATTTGCCGAGACATGTCTACACAAAACAAAAACAATGTGGTTAGAAGACAGCCATCAGAGTCACAAGGCATGAAAGTCAAGAAGCTCTAAAACAAGATAAAGTAATATGCAGGGGGACTGCCCAAACAAGATTTGAAGGTTCATCATCACTTGACATCGATCTTATTTCAGACATGACAACCTTCCCTTTTCCGAACACTAGAGGGGATGGCCGAACATGTGAAATGGGCTCCCTTATGCGAATCGCATGTTCAACAGGCCTGGGCGAGGCCGGGAGTTTCTTCTTCCTCTTCAGTGGAATCATCTGCTCTTCCTCAACTTTATCTTCAAGATTTAAGGGATCCTGAGCATACTGCTTTGCCATTGCACATCTGGATGAGCTCGTTCGGTCCGACTAGCACCAGATTTCCTCTTCTTCCCCGTGACAGACTTAGGAGTAAAGTCCTTAAGATAGAGCCCGCACCTCACGAGGTTATCCTCGGAGGTCAATTGGATAATATTCTAGTCTTCCCCCGGCAGAAGGGCAAGTTTTTGAGCTCTATCCCTAAGAGCAAGAGTAAGGGGAGGACGGTGATATGTCAGAATCTGCTGGAACTGAGTCTGGGTAATGCCCACGTCCTTCACGATGAAGTACTCTTTAGCAAAACACCATATCTTCTTGATGGCCTTGTCATTCGTGCCGTTCAACCACTTGAACCCTGGTTGAGAGTGTTGGGTTTTATGCCCTAAATAAAACTCCATTTCAATGTAATCCATTTAATTCAACATCAATAAAGAAACAGAAGTATTTTTCATTCATTTGTGTATGTTTTGGTTCACCTTATCAATTGCTTGTCTATTTGATTTATAAATTCATCTGAAACCCTTTTCACATACTTGATCCTGTTCATTGTGTTGTCAACATATTGGAAAGTAAACATGACTATGTGAATAAAGTTTCCTAGATTTATCAGACACAGGGTTTTACTGATATGATAATCTACAACAGAGTTCACTTGCATTTGGAGAAATGCTATGTTCTTTCCAGAGCATTGGTTAAAGTAAAGCTCAGGTTGGATGCATGGAATATGCATCGGAAGGGACCGATATTGAACTTTGACTTAGATTTATTAAACTTACCGTAATATCTATTCAAGTCAATATCGCCTAGTTGTTCCTAGATCAAATGATCTTAATCCTGTTATGATTAGGCTCAATCTCAAGAGGCTATTTGTGTTCTTTGATTTGTTAGTTAAGCCTACTTTTAGGTCAGGGTGATATGTACATTTTGGGAACACGGTAGTGCAATTGAGTGGGAGCGCTAACATAAACATGGAATTTATAGCTTCTATCATGCGAATAGTAAGTAAAGGATGATCTCCTTCGAGCTTGACCAAACGAAAATAAGTGGTGGAGTACTCATTTCACATACGCTGAAATATCATTTATATGGGGTTAAGTGTTTTAAGGATAAAATACATTGTAGGGTGTAACGGTAATCTAATCCCTTTACAGTGTAGATCATTCATATAGAGGATCATTGATCAAATTAGGATTATAACAATGGATAACTAATGATGTGTCTATATGGTGGAACATATAGAGCATTCTATATACTGAGAGTGCAATTCTAAGTTCTATGCGTGGATTCAACGAAGAATTAATAAGTCAGTGAATTTAGGTTATAAATTCTTGATCTCCTTATTGGAAGCTCGGTTATATAGACCCATGGTCCCCCCACTAGTTGAGATAATATTGCTTGTAAGACTCATATAATTGGTTTTGATTAATTAATTATAATTCTCAAATTAGACTATGTCTATTTGTGAATTTTTCACTATGGGTGAAATTGTAAAGAAAGAGTTTTAGGGGCATACTTGTTTATTATGATACTTTGTATGGTTCAATTAATAAATATGATAAATGACAATGTTATTTAATAATTGTTTATAGTAATTAAATAGATAGAATTGGCATTTAAATGGTTGAATTAGAAAATTGGCATTTTTGAGAAAATGAGATGCAGAAATGATAAAACTGCAAAATTGCAAAAAGTGAGGCCCAAATCCATATAGCCATGGCCGGCCACTTTTATAGGGTTTATCATCTAATATTTTCATTATTTTAATGCCAAATAATTCAAACCTAACCCTAGTGGAATGCTATAAATAGATAGTGAAGGCTGCAGGAAAATTACACTTTTACTTCTGATTTCCTTCAGATAAAAACATGAGCCTTCACTTCTAAACCCTAGCCGCCACCTATACTCTTCTTCTTCCTCTTGAATTTCAAACCTCTTAGTGATTAGAGTAGTGCCCACACACAGCAAGTGATACCTCAATCATAGTGAGGAAGATCGTTAAGAAAGACATTCAACACTATTTGGAACACAAAACCTAGCTTTATACAGAAGCATCCCGCTGTCTGACACTGAAAAGTCCTTGGCTTGACCAGCCAACACCTCATCTCTGATCTTCACTAACTCTGGATCCATCATTTGAGCGACTTTTATTCTTTCCAACAGATCAGATTGCAGCGTTAAGTTGTGAAGCTGACCTACCACAAACTCAATGCAGGATCTAACCATATCCTCTGCTAGCTGAGGTGAGATCTGAACCATACTAGCTACTTGCCCGGGACCCTTTCTGCTCAGGGCATCAGCCACTACATTGGCCTTCCCAGGGTGATAGAGGATCTGACAGTCGTAATCTTTCACCAATTCCAACCAACGCCTTTGTCTCATATTCAAATCCTTCTGAGTAAAGAAATACTTGAGACTTTTATGGTCGGTATAGATTTCACACCTTTCTCCGTAAAGGTAATGCCGCCAAATCTTCAATGCGAAAAGCACTGCGGCCAACTCTAGATCATGAGTCGGGTATCGCTGTTCATAATCATTTAACTGACGGGAGGCATAAGCAATAACCTGATCGGCTTGCATCAACACACACCCCAAACCCTGTTTGGATGCGTCACAATAAACTACAAACTTCTCGCTGTCTGAAGGCAAAGCTAGCACTGGAGCGGTAATCAACCTCTGCTTCAGCTCCTGAAAACTAGCTTCACACTTGTCTGACTAGATAAATTGCTGATTCTTCTTTGTAAGTTCGGTTAGGGGCATTGAAATTTTAGAGAACCCTTCCACGAACCTACGGTAGTACCCAGCTAAACCCAAGAAGCTTCTGATCTCTGTCACTGTCTTCGGTCTCGGCCAATCCCTGACGGATTCGATCTTCCCGGGATCTACCTTGATCCCATCTTTGCTCACAATGTGCCCTAGGAAGGACACCTGAGATAGCCAAAATTCACATTTCTTGAACTTGGCATAAAGCTTGTGTTCCCGAAGCCGTTGCAATACCATCTGAAGATGTAGTTGTTGGAATTTATTTTACCAGGATCTTAGATCTACTCACAAGTATGTTTATTAACATCCTAAATAAGAACTTTCTAAAACGATGAAATAAACACATATAAAGTTTAGGAAACCTTACATTGGGTGCAGCGGAATAATATGACTCCTTGGATTCGGATATCTAGCCATGATTCCTTTCGCGCGAACGCATTATCAATATCTGAACCTGGATCTCTTTCTCTGAATCTTTGATGCTGAATCTCCTTTGCTGATGATCTTTCTTCACGATCTTCCTCACTATGATTGAGGTATCACTTGATGTGTGTGGGCACTACTCTAATCACTAAGGATTTCGAAATTCTCAAGAGGGAAGAGAAGAAGTGACAGCTAAAGATAGGGAGAGAGAAGGCTCGAGTTTTCTCTGAAGGAAAAATAGAAAATTTAAGTGTAAATTTCCTGAAGCCTTCACTATCTATTTATAGCATTCCACTAGGGTTAGGTTTGAATTATTTGGCATTAAAATAATGAAAAAATCAGTTTAAATTTCCTACAAAAGTGGCTGGCCCTACACTTAGTGGATTGGGCCTTGCTTTTTGCAATTTTGCAATTTTAACACCTTTTGTATCTGATTTTCTCAAAAATGCCAATTTCCTAATTCAACCATTTAAATGCCAATTCTAACTATTTAATAACTATAAATAATTATTAAATAATATTGTCATTTATCATATTTATTAATTGAACCATACAAAGTATCATAATTAACAAATATGCCCCTATAAACTCTTTTCTTTACAATTTCACCCTTACTTAGTGAAAAATTCACAAATAGACATAGTCTAATTTGAGAATTATAATTGATTAATCAAAACCAATTACATGAGTCTTACAAGCAATATTATCTCAACTAGTGGGGGACCATGGGTCTATATCCAGAGCTTCCAATAAGTAGATCAAGAATTTAACACTAAAATTCACTAACTTATTAATTCTTCGTTGAATCCACGCATAGAACTTAGAATTGCACTCTCAGTATATAGAATGCTCTATATGTTCCACCATATAGACACATCATTAGTTATCCATTTTTATAATCCTAATTTGATCAATGATCCTCTATATGAATGATCTACCTTTGTAAAGGGATTAAATTACCGTTACACCCACAATGTATTTATTCCTTAAAACACTTGACCCGTATAAATGATATTTCAAACATGTGAAATGAGTACTCCACCATTTATGTTCGTTTGGTCAAGCTCGAAGGAGATCATCCTTTGCTTACTATTCGCGAGAAGCAGATTCCATGTTTATGATAGCGCTCCCACTCAATTGAACTACGGTGTTCCCAAAATGTACGTATCACACGACCTAAAAGTAGGCAAAACTAACAAATCAAAGAACATGAATAGCCTTTCAAGATTGAGCCTAATGTACGAGGATTAAGATCATTTGATCTAGGATTAACTAGGCGATATTGACTTGAATAGATATACACGGTAAGTTTAATAAATCTAAGTCAAAGTTCAATATCGGTCCCTTCAATGCATACTCCATGCATCCAACTGCAGCTTTACTTTAACCAATGCTCGAAGAACATAGTATTTCTCCAAATACAAGTAAACTCTTGTTGTAGATTATCATATCGGAAAACCACATGTGTAAATGCAGGAAACTTTATTCACATAGTCATGTTTACTTTCCAATGTGTTGACGGCACAATAAACAGATCAAGTATGTGAAAAATGGTTTCGAATGAATTTATACATTATGTACATATAATCATGAAATAAATCATGTGAACCATGCAACATTAAATGTTATTTCTGATCTATATTAATAAGTAAATGCGATTATATTGAAATGAGTTTTATTTAGGGCATAAAACTCCAACAAACTCCCACTTGCACTAATATAAAACAAAAAGTGCGTTTCAAATAATCTCAACACCTTGATATACAAATCAAGTGTAGTAGTAGTAAACTCCTCATAATAGGATGCGAAGGTTGAATTAACCACAACCTTTCTCCACCATTACTCTTCCTTAATCACAAAATCATTGATAATGTGAAATTCCTCTCTATATGTCTACTCTCTTGGATCTTGGATTATATACCTTTGGCAACTACTTTTGGTTAATCGGGAAATTCACTAGTAGTTTAAGGCAATTTGGAATGGTGCCAAAAATGTATAGAACTTTCCTTAGGCGAGTAAGTACCTTTCACTAGCAACCTTAACATTCGGATCCTCTCAGTGACCTAGAGACTTCGAATGAATTTTTACACTTCTCCAAAATCACTATTCCACCCCAGAGTAACCACCATCTTATCGAAATATTTCTAGCACATAAAGGCAAATTTCGAAATCATAAGGTGTAGTCTAGAGTTTTAAACACACCCTATAGACTAACATATAGTTCTCTTCTTAATCTTAAGATTTACTTGATTGTCTTCCAATGTTCTTCTCTGGATTAATCGATACCTACTCATTACTCCCACTCAACAATGTAAATTCTGGTCTAAGGCATACAAAAGCATATCTAAGACCTCTCACTGTTGATTTAAGAAATTCTTTCATGGCTTTATCTTTTCTGGAATAGTTGAAACTTTTCCTTAGATAAATAAAATCTATGCCTTAGAAGTTGTGAAGCTTCTATAGATTTCCATTAGAAAGAAAATGCTTCAGCATCTTACTAAAGTAAGTTGCTTGCATTAGAGTAAGTAATTACCGAGTATACTGAAGCCATAGGTTTAGATAAACTCAAACCTATAATACTAGGAACAGGAAGTTTGTTAAGTCCATTGAATAGACTTATAAACGAAAATTTCCTTTTATGTCCTTGTAATAGAAAACTTTAGGTTATTCCATGTGAATGGATTAAACCATAGTTCTATTGGCTTTCTTCTTATTTTCTTATCTTGACAATCCATTACTTGTTTAAACTCACAATGGATTTTAATCACTAGTGTCTCCCAAGTCATGAGAAGGTGAGTTCCTAGAAACTCTCCCACTACGACAAGGTACCGTGAATTATGTCTAAGAAAACTAAATGGTATTAATCTCTTCGGTTGTGACAAGACAACAGAGGCAGTGGGATCATCATATGTTATATAAGATGATAGAACACTTTTGAATCAAGAAAAATATCTCCTTTATTTTCTACTTGTTTTCAGACTTAGTCATTATCTTGGAAAAGTAGTATTTGTTTGAACAAACACTTTCTTATCTATTGACAATGGGATGGTCCACCCCTAATCACTTAGAATAGCTAAGAAACCATGGTTAACAGTTCTAGCTTTTCTTAAGATTTTGATTAGGTCATCCATGAATCTAGTAATGATTTACATTAAGTATACAACCATTACATCATTCTGAAATTGTATTACCATAGAAGGATTTAGACGCGACTAGTAACTAATCATCAACATGCAACTCGAAATTTACGGGAGGTAAGTTTGGATATAATTCAAAAATCAATTTAATGATCTTTGAACTGCATATCTACTAACTATTTCTCCACCTATCGTTCGCAAGATCTTTAACCCTTGACCTTAATGGTTTTAACCATTCTTTAGAAATTAATGAAATTTTTCAAACATTTCAAATTTCTTTGCTAAAAGGTATAATCTAGAGTGATCGTTTTAAGAATACAACGAAAAACTCATATCCACCCCCCGAATGTACATCCATCTGAATGAGATGAACTACTTTCCGAGTGGATATAGGCATATTAACTCTTTGCGAGAGATTGATCTTGTCAAATCCACTATGAACAAGATACAAATGCCATAGATTAAGAAAAATGTGGTTGTGTCGTTTTGATGACTTAGGTATAGTTATATCGAAGAGTTCTTAGAATCTTGCCAAGTGGATCCTACAGTCACGGAATACTAACTCATATTCCATACGGTTTTAATCCATTGATAGAAGATGGATATTTAAACACTTGAGAAAGTGTAAGCATGTATTGTATTACGGAATTAGAAATATAAGAAAATTTCTATTTGGATTCTAACATTAAAGTCAAAGACTTGAATTCAACCAAATATAATGAGTAATTCTTTCTTGGACCACCACTTACTAATACAAACTCTAAGTCATTTGCCCATTACAAGTAGGAGATTTCTAAGATTGAGAATTTATATCAATTGGGAATAGAATTTCGGGATTATAATCATAAGCGTCATTTACTTTCTTAAGAGAAAATATAATGACATGAAATGATTTATAGACCATTCATCCAATGATATATTATTAAGCTAATTCGAAATGAATAAGCTAAGAGGAATTAGGATAATTTCGTTTATAAATAAGAATCCAACGATGCTTCGATTGCGAAAGACAAAGTAATCTTATTTATGTAATCTTCTTGTTTCATATTGTAAAAATACTAGTCTAAGGTGTCATCAATTGATGAACAGCTAGATGTCGCATATACAATACTTATCTTTCGAGATCTTACACTATTATGTATGTCTAATGGTGAAAATCCATTAGGGATTTATCTCATTAGAAAAACAAACATGTTAAACCAACAATGAAGATTCGAAATTAAAGCATACAACTTAATAATAGAAAATAACATGGTTCAATATAAATTCATACACAATTCAGAAATTATAAGCATATAGCAAGTAGGAATGACAAGTGAAAATACTAAAACATACAATCCTAAATAATTTCCAAGGTTTTCAACAAGGCGATACGATTGTCCGGTAGGCGAGAGTCAAAGCATCATTTATTGAATAGAGTTGTCAGCTCATCTAAAATAGAAACCATTCTAGCAACCTTTTATTCGATCAAAATAAGAATCCAACGTTGTCACGGTAGGCGAGAGTCAAGGTTATTCTCATTTTATGAGCTTCCACCATTGTTTCATGTTTCATAAGTTTATCTCTAAGTAGTCACGTAGGGGAGAGAGTCTAATAGAGACGAAAACTTACAAAACACTTATCAAATGAAATCTTACGGTGTTAAATGCGTTCAACGAATAACCATCCATAGGGGGACGAAGTCTAGCGTCTCGAGGTTATATTGAAAACATTTAACTTTTGTAAGACCAACAATGGAGATCGAATATCTTAATAATAATCAAGCTCATTATTTAAAGTGAGTTGTATTTTCTTTGATTCTCTTTATTTAATTTATTTATTTTAAATATATATTTATTTAAAATTTCTAATTTAGAATGAAAAATTCTAAATATAAATTTTAATTTAATATTTATAAATTTTACTTAGATGGTTATGAAAATAACATGAATTATTTCCATCTTAGTAATAATTTCCAATAAATATTTAGAAAAATATTCAATTTAAGTTGTTACAAAATTAATTTAAATTAATTTACAACTCAAATTTTATTTTCTATAAATATATATATATTGCATTTCGAAAAATTAAAGTATTTAAGAATACAATTTTGAAAAATGCATGTTAAAATAAAAAATAAATCCTGGAAAAATTATTCTAATTTAATGTTCGCCCAAAATTAATTAATAAAATTACTTTACAACAAAATATAATTTTCCTATTTAATTAAATATATATAAGAAAAATTTCAAATATTTAAGTATGATGATGAAAATCAACTTAAATATTAATTTTCTATTTAATTAAATACACTAGAAAAATACTTCAAGCAAAAATATCATCTATCTAGATTTTTCCTTTGACTAATTAATTCAATTTCTAATAATATACTTTAATTCAATTTATTTTAAATTAATCAATAAATGAAAAAATCATTGATTTAAGTTGATCCAAGAATTAATTAAAATAAATAATTAATTTACAACTTTAATCTATTTTTCAAATAAAATTCGAAATTCCAGCATTAAAAAAAATGCAATTTCAAAATTTGATTAATAAAATAAAGAAAAAATATATTTTAAAAATTATTTAAATTTAGTTGAAAAAATAAATTTCAACTAAAAATAATTTTCTATTTAATTAAATGTCATGAAAAAGAAATATTTAAGTATGATGATAAAAATCAACTTAGATATTTAATTTTCAAATTAATTAAATGTATTAAATTCAAGAAATAAATAATTAAGTGTAGAGAAGGCTTAATTATTAATCTCTAGTTTAATACTAGGAAAAATATACTTAAAATAAATTGTACCAAAATTAATTAAATAATTAATTTCACAATTTATAATATTTTCCTATTTAATATTAGAAATAATAAGTAGTCTAGAAATAACTATCTAGAAAATATCTTATTTGACTAAGTATCTTTTCCACAAAATTTGAAAAAATATCTAATTTAAGTTGTATTAGAAAAAATCTAGAACTTAAATATTTTTCAAATCTTAATTTAATTAAATATCACAAATTAAGTTGTAACCACTTAATTTGAAAATATTCCATTTTAAGTTAATATTCGAAAAGATATTAACTTAAAAAATATCTAAAGAATCTTAATAACCAATGCCTAAAATTCCTCGAAGCTTAATTTTAAAATTTTGAATTCAAAAGATATTCAGATTTTAAGTTGGTTAGTTGAAGATAACTAAATATCAACTTAAATAGGAATATTTAATGAAAAATTTAAATTAAGTTCCAGAAAGAATCTAGATGGTTATAATTCTATATTTAATTAAATACAAGAAAATACATATAGTTTAGCTTAGAATATAAATTCTTTAAACTATGATTTTCTAAATTAATTTCAAAATAAATGAAATTAATTATGTTGCTAATCAATTTTAATTAGGTTAAACTAGTGTAATTAACCTAGTACAGTCATTCAAATCAGGCAAATGGGCCTTCACAATTGGGGTGGTTTGTGTGAGGGAGTCTTTGGAGTTCGGTATGTCGTACCCACTTCTATGGCTCCCAACTCTCACCTGAGGCCCAAAGAGAGGAATTTAACCTTAATAAGAACAAGCTGTTATTAATTGAATAGGCCCAAAAACTAAATGGGCCTAAATAAATTCTATCGAAAACTATGATAATTTATTTAGCAACAACAACCTATATGTATCTATAATCAAATTAAACACATAGGCTCACACGGGCACACTTTGGATGGGTCACATCATGTTGCTAGGTCATACACGAGATGAAAGAAGATTGTAAATTATACATTACAAATTATTATCTTGACGAGGAGCCATCGAATCATTAGATCGGCAAAAAGTAACCATGGCTATTTGCAATCAAGTAATAATAGGTTTTAAAAACTTACATATAAGCTAAAACACATACTCCTGCAACAAGGTTAGCTGGATAGTTGGATGTAGGATTTATTTAATTTTAAATTAAATATTTAATTTCGAAAAATAATTAATTAAATAAATAAAATATTTATTTTTCGAAAATTTAAAAAAAAATTCAAAAAAAAATTTAAATTTAAAATTAAACCTACAATTTTTGAAAAATTAGGTTTCAACCAACCTAAATATCATTTCAAAAAATTTGCTAACTACTTTTAAATTTTAAATGTTATTTTATAAATAAAACTTAAATAAAATTAGAAAAGATAAATAAAATATCTTTTGATTTTAAATTTAATTTAAATAAATAAAATAACAAAATTTAAAAGTTAGCAAAATATCTTACATCTATTTAAAATTACATGATTATAAATATCTTATTTTAAATTTAAATAAGGTCAAAATATCTAAAAAGATTTAAAAAAAAATCTTAAAAGATGAGATATAATTAAAAATATCTTAAAAGATAAGATATCTTAAAAATATCTTAAAAGATTTTATAAATATCTTATAAAATCTGACCTTAAATTTAAAAAAAAATAAAATCAAATTTAAAAATAAGATAGATTTTTAAATAAGAAGATAGATACTAATTCTATTCAAATTCAAATTACACTAATATCTTGAATTAAATTTAAAAAATATTAAATTAATTCAAAATGATAATTAGAATTGAATTAGGAATAGTAATAGTATAAATACAAAACTATACAAAAAATTGGAAGTTAATTCCATGAAAAAGCATGAAAAATTGAAGAAAAACAAAAAATTTCGAAACTGTACGGACAGATTTGCGATCGCGAGGAAAATATCGGCACGAGATTTTTTTTCAAATCTTCAAAAAATCATAACTAATTCAAATAAAATCCAAATTAAGTTCTGTAAAAGGCTAACTTGCTTAATGTTTTCCATACTATCCAATAAAAATAATTCCAAAGATAAAATCGCAATTATTTTTCACGAAAATTTCACAAACATCAATCAATCATCAAATAACACTCAATACAACATGATACCATCCAAAGAACATACAAACAATCGTTTTAAAGTCCAAATTTCTTGCAAGTAAATCAATTACCATGGCTGCGAGGCCAGTTGTTGGAATTTATTTTACGAGGATCTTAGATCTACTCACAAGTATGTTTATTAACATCCTAAATAAGAACTTTCTAAAACGATGAAATAAACACATATAAAGTTTAGGAAACCTTACATTGGGTGCAGCGGAATAATATGACTCGTTCCGTTCAGATATCTAGCCCTTGATTCCTTTACGTAGAGCATTATCAATATCTGAACACGGATCTCTTTCTCGAATCTTTGATCTTTGAATCTCCTTTGCGATGATCTTTCTTCACGATCTTCCTCACTATGATTGAGGTATCACTTGATGTGTGTGGGCACTACTCTACTCACTAAGGATTTCGAAATTCTCAAGAGGGAAGAGAAGAAGTGACAGCTAAAGATAGGGAGAGAGAAGGCTCAGGTTTTTCTCTGAAGGAAAAATAGAAAATTTAAGTGTAAATTTCACGAAGCCTTCACTATCTGTTATAGCATTCCACTAGGGTTAGGTTTGAATTATTTGGCATTAAAATAATGAAAAAATCAGTTTAAATTTCCTACAAAAGTGGCTGGCCCTACACTTAGTGGATTGGGCCTTGCTTTTTGCAATTTTGCAATTTTAACACCTTTTGTATACGATTTTCTCAAAAACGCCAATTGTCTAATTCAACCATTTAAATGCCAATTCTAACTATTTAATAACTATAAATAATTATTAAATAATAGTGTCATTTATCATATTTATTAATTGAACCATACAAAGTATCATAATTAACAAATATGCCCCTATAAACTCTTTCTTTACAATTTCACCCTTACTTAGTGAAAAATTCACAAATAGACATAGTCTAATTTGAGAATTATAATTGATTAATCAAAACCAATTACATGAGTCTTACAAGCAATATTATCTCAACTAGTGGGGGGACCATGGGTCTATATAACCGAGCTTCCAATAAGTAGATCAAGAATTTAACACTAAAATTCACTAACTTATTAATTCTTCGTTGAATCCACGCATAGAACTTAGAATTGCACTCTCAGTATATAGAATGCTCTATATGTTCCACCATATAGACACATCATTAGTTATCCATTGTTATAATCCTAATTTGATCAATGATCCTCTATATGAATGATCTACCTTTGTAAAGGGATTAAATTACCGTTACACCCTACAATGTATTTATTCCTTAAAACACTTGACCCCGTATAAATGATATTTCAGCTTATGTGAAATGAGTACTCCACCATTTATGTTCGTTTGGTCAAGCTCGAAGGAGATCATCCTTTGCTTACTATTCGCCAGATAGAAGCTATAGATTCCATGTTTATGATAGCGCTCCCACTCAATTGAACTACCGTGTTCCCAAAATGTACGTATCACCCTGACCTAAAAGTAGGCTTAACTAACAAATCAAAGAACATGAATAGCCTTTCAAGATTGAGCCTAATCATAACAGGATTAAGATCATTTGATCTAGGATTAACTAGGCGATATTGACTTGAATAGATATTACGGTAAGTTTAATAAATCTAAGTCAAAGTTCAATATCGGTCCCTTCCAATGCATACTCCATGCATCCAACCTGAGCTTTACTTTAACCAATGCTCTGGAAAGAACATAGTATTTCTCCAAATACAAGTAAACTCTTGTTGTAGATTATCATATCAGTAAAACCCTGTGTCTGATAAATCTAGGAAACTTTATTCACATAGTCATGTTTACTTTCCAATGTGTTGACGGCACAATAAACAGGATCAAGTATGTGAAAATGGTTTCAGATGAATTTATACATTATGTACATATAATCATGAAATAAATCATGTGAACCATGCAACATTAAATGTTATTTCTGATCTATATTGATAAGTAAATCTGATTATATTGAAATGAGTTTTATTTAGGGCATAAAACCCAACAGTAATTCATGCTCCTCTTCTGATTGAGAGTACACGAGGATGTCGTCGATAAACACAATCACACAGATATCGAGGAAATCCTTGAATACTCTATTCATCAAATCCATGAATGCTGCAGGAGCATTGGTTAGTCTAAACGACATAAATAGGAATTCATAATGTCCATACCCAGTGCGGAAAGCCGTTTTTGGAATGTCCTCCTCTCGGATTCTTAACTGATGATAACCCGAACGGAGATCAATCTTAGAAAAGACCGTCTTCCCCTGAAGCTGATCGAACAAATCATCGATCCTAGGTAATGGATATTTATTCTTCACCGTCAGCTTGTTCAATTCCCTGTAGTCGATGCACATCCTCATAGTTCCATCTTTCTTCTTGACGAATAAAACTGGGGCTCCCCAAGGTGACACACTAGGCCGAATAAACCCTATGTCAAGCAACCCTTGGAGCTGAATCTTTAACTCCTTAAGTTCAGCTTGAGCCATTCTATATGGGGCTTTGGAAACTGGTTCCACCCCTTGTGCCAAATCTATCACGAAGTCAATCTCCTGCTGAGGTGGTAACCCTGGAAGTTCTTCGGGAAAAACATCCAAAAATTCCCGAACCACCTTGATGTCCTCTGGCCGAATGGTATCTGGCCGAGTGGTGTCCACCACCACGGCCAGAAACCCTAAGCATCCGCCATGTAACAATTCTCTAGCTGACATGGCCAAGATCACCGGGATCCGAGATCCCTGAACTGAACCAACAAACACAAATGGTTCTTCACTTTCCGATTGGAAGATCACCATCTTCCTTTTGCAATAAATACTCGCCGAATATTTAGACAGGAAATCCATTCCTAAAATAATATCGAATTCCACTAAACTCATCTCTATCAAGTCAGCACTTAACTCTCTACCATCTATCCTGATCGGCATAGACCTAATCCACCTGTTGGAGATAACCAACTCTCCGCCAGGTAATAGGGTTCCAAACCCTAATTCATAACTATCTTACGGTCTATCCAATTTAATAAAGACTCTGGCTGCCACATAAGAATGTGTAGCCCCAGAAACAAACAGCACTAAGTAAAGCGAGTTATTAACAGAAAGCTGACCTGTTACAACTGATGGGCTGGCATCTGCATCAGCCTGAGTGATGGCGAACTCTCGATGGAGTGGGTATCGCCGGAGCTCTCGATGCCTCTGAGCGGAGCTGGGGACAGTCCCTCTTGAAGTGTCCGGGCATGCCACAAAGAAAGCATCCCTGACCCTTGCACTCACCCCGATGGTGCCTTTTGCAGCTAGGGCACTCGGGATAGGAGAATCCGGTGTCAGTACCACTGGAACTACTACCTCTATTCTGGTTCCCTCAGAACCTCTTGTTCTGACTCGAGCCACCGGATGCAGTGGATGCTCTCTTCCTCTGATCCATGGCCGAACCACTACTCCCCCTGCTAAGGCCTGTTGCAGGAGGGGTAGGAGCCCCGCCACTCGCTGGAGTACTAGCTGACTCCGACATACACCCAACTGCGCCCTCAGCTCGCAATGCCTTCTCCACCATCTCAACATAGGTGGTCTTGTCGTCAGTGGTAATCATCAAATCGTGTTTAATCTTTGCATTTAACCCGTCTAGGTACTTCTCTTTCTTGCTGAAGTCGGTTGGCACAATTCCTGAGGCTAACCTCGCCAACCGGTCGAACTGAGTAGTATACTCGGTCACGCTCATGTTCTCTCGCTGGGTCAGGGGAGCGAACTCTTTCCTCTTGGTGCTTCTAACCGCCTCATTATAATACTTGGCGTTGAAGAGTTCCTGAAACCTTTCCCAGGTCATGGTGGTGACGTCATGAATCTGAGACACCATGTCCCACCAGACCAGAGCATCCTCCTGGAACTGGAAAGTGGCACACACCACTCTGTCATTACCGGTGACACCCATGAAGTTCAGGATCTTGGTAATCACCGTCAGCCACTACTCGGCCTTCATCACGTCTGGACCTCCCAAGAAAACTGGAGGTGCTTGCTTCCGGAACCGTTCATACAAAGGTTCCAATCGATTGGCCGCCACCACTAATACGGCCTGAGCAGCAGGGGCAGGTACCACTGAAACTACTGGCACCGGAACTGCAGGAGCACCCTGCTGTCTCAACCTCTGAATCTCGAGGTCTTGCTCTTCTATTCTGGCTTGCATTTCTGCAAACCTAACCTCCCAGTTCTGGGCTCCCAGATCGGCTGAGGGAGCCTGGGCAGCCTGTGGCGGGTTCTCATCACCCCAACCAAGAGCCCTGCCCCGGGGACCTCTACCTTGGCCCCTAATGTTAGGCTAAAATTAGTATAAGATTCAGGTCATATTTCGGTTAGTTTTCACTTTTTGTTTCTAGTTTTAGGGCTATATTACGCTTGATTCTTTTGTTTCAGGTCTTCGGGCATTTAAAGAAAGTATGTACAAGAATTGAGGAAAAATGGTGAAAGAATCGAGAAGAAAAACCAGAATTGGTGTCGCTGCCTATTCCCGTCGCGATGGGGAATTTGCCAGTTGCGACGGGAACTGGCAGAAAGTTTCAAAAATTCAAAGTTGAACTCCCGTCGCGACGGGGGCTTTGCCGGTCGCGACGGGGACCCTTATGACGGGATTTTTTGGCAATTTCGTAATTTCACGAATTTTAAAGATGAGAATTGGTTTAAATAGCAAGGGTTCGTGAAAATTAGAGAGTATTCAGAATTGGAACCCTAGATACAAAGGAGGAGGCTAGAAGAGCGGCTTGTGGCGACCCGAATCAATTGCTTCAACTAGTTCTTTCTCTTCTCTTTAATTTTTCTATGTTCTTTTCTATTTCAATGTTAATTATGGATTTGATTATGGATGTTTTGAACTAAACTCCTATCTAGGGAGAATGATGAATGTTGTTTAAGTTTTTCCTAGTTAATGAATAATTATCATTCCTTCATCTTGATTGTGAACACTATTCATATTTGTGTTTAATTTCCATGTGTAAGATTGATCACCTTTTACATGTTTTATGCTCTCAATTCGAAATCTGAAAAGTGAGAATTGAGAATGCTAAAATTGGATAGTCTAGGTTTTGATGTGAAACGAAAGTATTTACATAGCCTTTGTGACATTTAGATTATTGCTTAATGTTGATTTCATGTTAGTTTAATTAAGAGATTAATTAGAGAGCACGAGATTTAGAACCTAGAAGATCTGAAAAGAGTTAGGTTAATTTATAATCTGTCATTCACTTCAAGAGAAGGATAGCAATTAGACATTAACATTGGTAACTTAACAACAGGATTCGTCTCCCTATTCTCTCATCTTGATTAATATTCACTTGTTTCTTTAAGTTTCTTGAATTTCTTTCTTCCTTTTTCAATCATAAATACTTTTGATTTGCCAAATAGAATTATAAGTATAGTTTAGTAGTAATTAATCCAATTCTCTGTGGTTCGACCTCACTTGCGTGAGTATACTACTTGATTGCGTGCACTTGCGTAGTAATTAATAATTTTCGCAACAAGTTTTTGGCGCCGTTGCCGGGGAATTGTATAAAGATTAATATTACCCAAAATTATACTAACTTCTACTTTGGTATATTTTTCTCTTGCTGATTTTCTAACCTTTTTCTTGCAATATTTTCTTGATCTATTTCAGGAATCCTAAGTGTATGCACCGTCAAGGACAAGCAGTCATATTACCAGTTGATCCTGAAATCGAGAAAACTTCCAGGAGGAATCGAAAGAATAAGAGGCAAGAAAGAGTTTCAGCAACAGCTGAAACATCAGAAATCATGGCTGCCAATGTGAACAATAATGTTGGAAACAATGGGGGTAACAACGGGAATAATGGAGGCGCTGTGGAAGATCAAGCTAATGGCCGTAGCTTGAGAGATTACATTCTCCCAACTCTGACGGGAGTGCAGTCATGTATCAGGCCACCGGCAGTGGATGCAAACAACTTCGAGATTAAACCTGCCATCCTTCAAATGGTGCAGTCTTCAGTTCAGTTTGGTGGCCTCCCTTCTGAAGATCCTAATCTACATCTCTCTAACTTCATGGAACTTTGTGAAACTTTTAAAGTTAATGGAGTTAGCGATGATGCCATTCGACTGAGACTGTTTCCATTCTCGCTCAGAGAACGAGCTAAGAGTTGGTTGAACTCCTTGCCACCCAATTCTATTGCCACCTGGAATGATCTGGCAACCAAATTCTTGTCAAAGTTCTTTCCTCCAGCGAAGTCTGCAAAGCTGAGAGGAGAAATCAATAATTTCTGCCAACAAGATAATGAATCTCTCCATGAGGCTTGGGAGAGGTTTAAAGATCTGATCAGGAGGTGTCCTCATCATGGTATAGAGAAGTGGATGCTGGTTCACAACTTCTACAACGGGTTGGTTGGTAATACTAGAACTCTAATAGATGCAGCAGCGGGCGGAGCTTTTATGAGAAAGAGTGCTAATGAGGCGTATGATCTATTGGAGGAGATGGCTCTAAACAACCAGCAGTGGCCAACTGAAAGGAGTCAATCTAAGAAAGTAGCTGGTGTGTTAGAAGTTGATGCCATCACAAAGTTAACAGCTCAGGTTGAGGCATTGACAAAGCTAATTGCAGGGCAAGCTAAACAAGCCCAAATTGTTTGTGAGTTATGTGGAGGAAGTCATCACTTTTCGGAGTGTCAAGCAGATGTGGATGATTTGCCAATGGATGAAGCTAAGGCCATTGGGAATTTTTCACAGAACAACAACAACAACAATTATGGGTTCAACCAGAATAACAACTGAAGAAACAGTGGGTTCTATCAGCAACACAATCAGAACCAACAGTTTAATCAGCAACAAGCCTCTGGTGGAAATTCTAGTTTGCAAACAGATTTACTGCTCCAGTTTATGACTGAAACTAGATCTTCAATTAAAGACCTGCAGACTCAGATGAGCCAGCTAGCAACTCAGGTAGCAACCCGCCCTCAAGGAAATTTGCCTAGCACAACTGAAGTTAATCCTAAAGAAAACTGCAAAGCAATTACCCTGAGGAGCGGTAAGAAGTATGATGGGCCTGAGTTACCACAGCCAGTTGAGGTAGATGAAGAAATAAATGCTCAACCAGTGCAAACACCAACACCAACAGCAGAGAAAGCTACTGAAAGCTCAGCACTACCACAACAGTCTCCACCTATTAGCATTGATCATCATGTAAAAATACCCTATCCTCAGAGGCTCAGAAAGTCAAGCTTAGACAAGCAGTTCACCAAGTTTCTAGAAGTCTTCAAAAGACTTCACATTAACATTCCTTTTGCTGAAGCTCTAGAGCAGATGCCAAGTTATGTGAAGTTTATGAAGGAAATTTTGTCAAAGAAGAGGAAGATGGAAGATTATGAGACAGTGGCTCTAACTGAAGAGTGTAGCGCTATTCTACAGAAGAAACTCCCTCCAAAGCTCAGAGATCCAGGGAGCTTCACTATTCCTTGTACTATTGGAAAAATTGAAGGAATTAATGCACTATGTGATTTGGGAGCCAGTATAAACTTAATGCCTTTGTCAGTGTTTAAAAGACTACAGCTGGGTGAAGCAAAGCCAACCACGGTAACTCTTCAATTGGCGGATCGATCACTAGCTCATCCCAGAGGAGTGATTGAGGATGTGTTAGTAAAAGTTGACAAGTTCATCTTTCCAGCTGACTTCATTGTTCTGGATATGGAAGAAGACAGCAATGTTCCTATCATCCTGGGGAGACCTTTCTTGGCAACAGGGAAAGCACTGATTGACGTTCAGAAAGGAGAGTTAAAGCTGAGGGTGCAAGGAGATGAAGTTGTATTTAATGTGCTCAAAGCAATGACCTACCCTACGGCTAGTGAAAACTGTTTTGCAATTGATGTGGTGGACCAGTTGGTGGAGACAAAGACGCACATTGAAGACCCTCTTAATCTGACTTTGGTACAGGAGGAGGTGGTGGAACAAGACGGTAAGGAAGCTTATGAGTATGCTATGTGGCTCGACTCTTATGGACCGTTGAATAGAAGATACTATGAAGAGTTAGGAGTCATACCAACAAAGCCTACCCCATCTACTGAAAAGCCTCCTCAACTAGAGTTAAAAGTCCTACCAGATCATCTCGGGTATGAATATTTGGGAGAAAGTAAGACACTTCCTATTATAGTGGCATCTTCCCTATCTTCTGTAGAGACAGACAAGCTATTACGGGTTCTAAGGAAGCATACGAAAGCCATTGGATGGACTTTAGCAGATATTAAAGGGATCAGCCCTTCAACTGTAATGCACATAATCCTAATGGAGGAAGGAGTGAAGCCTACCATTGATGCACAAGGAAGATTAAATCCACCAATGAAGGAGGTTGTCAGAAAAGAAGTCTTAAAGTGGTTAGATGCTGGGGTAGCGTATCCTATTTCAGATAGTAAATGGGTAAGTCCAGTCCAGGTTGTTCTAAAGAAAGGAGGGATGACGGTGGTGAAGAATGAAAAGAATGAACTCATCCCAACTAGAACTGTCACTGGATGGAGAATTTGCATTGACTACCGGAAACTCAACAAGGCCACAAGAAAAGATCACTTTCCACTCCCATTCATTGATCAGATGTTAGACAAGTTGGCAGGTCAAGAGTACTATTATTTCCTTGATGGGTGCTCAGGGTATCACCAAATAGCTATAGCACCGGAGGATCAAGAGAAAATGACATTCACATGTCCATATGGTACTTTTTCTTTTCGACGAATGCCATTTGGGCTGTGTAATGCTCCAGCAACATTTCAGAGGTGTATGATGGCTATATTTTCAGATCTAATAGAAAAATGCATCGAGGTGTTCATGGATGATTTTTCAGTGTTTGGTTCATCGTTTGACTAATGTTTAAGCAACTTGGAATTGGTCTTAACAAGGTGTGAAGATTCTAATTTGGTGTTGAACTGGGAAAAATGCCATTTCATGGTTACGGAAGGAATAGTGCTGGGGCATAAAATCTCGAAAGAAGGTATTGAGGTTGACAGAGCCAAAGTATCTACAATTGAGAACTTGCCTCCTCCAGTTTCAGTTAAGGGAGTTCGAAGCTTTTTGGGTCATGCCGGGTTCTACAGAAGATTTATCAAAGACTTCTCCAAAGTTGCCAAATCGCTATCTAATCTTCTCGCTAGTGGAGTACCTTTTGAATTTGGGAAAGATTGTCTTGAAGCATTCCAGATTCTCAAGGATAAGTTAATCTCAGCACCGATCGTGACTACACCAAATTGGGAATTACCTTTTGAAATCATGTGCGATGCAAGTGATTATGCGATTGGAGCAGTGTTGGGACAACGGGTTGACAAGGTATTCAGAACTATTTACTATGCAAGCAAAACCTTGAATGATGCCCAACTGAATTACGCTACTACAGAAAAAGAGATGCTGGCTATAGTGTTTGCATGTGACAAATTTCGACCCTACTTGATTGGCAATAAAGTGATAGTGTATACAGATCATTCAGCAATCAAGTACTTGATGACTAAGAAGGATGCCAAACCAAGACTAATTCGATGGGTTCTTCTTTTGCAAGAATTTGATCTAGAAATAAAAGATAAGAAGGGTACAGAGAACCTGGTAGCAGATCACTTGTCAAGACTAGAGCTGGAAGAAAGTCAGAATACGAAAGAGGTACAAATAAATGAACAATTTCCCGATGAACAACTCTTTAGTGTGAGGGAAAGTCTGATGGTACCATGGTATGCTGATTATGTTAACTTCTTGGCTGCCAATATCACTCCTCCTGAGCTATCTCGACAACAACTAAAGAAATTCTTTTCTGAGGTGAAACACTACTACTGGGAAGAGCCAATCCTCTACAAGCACTGTGCAGATCAGATAATAAGAAGGTGTGTGCCTGAAGAGGAGATGTACTCTATTCTTAATCACTGTCATGCTCTACCATGTGGGGGACACTTTAGTGGAACTAGAACAGCTGCCAAGGTGTTGCAGAGCGGATTCTTTTGGCCAACACTTTTCAAGGACGCCAGTACTTTTGTTAAGGCTTGTGATCGTTGTCAGCGTACAGGAAACATCTCAAGGAGAAACGAAATGCCTTTGACAGGAATCTTGGAAGTAGAATTGTTTGATGTATGGGGAATAGACTTTATGGGTCCTTTTCCTTCATCTTCTAGCAATCTATACATCCTATTAGCTGTGGATTATGTGTCAAAATGGGTGGAAGCTGCAGCCACACCAGCTAATGATGGTAAAACAGTTCTTCGGTTCCTTCAAAAGAACATATTCACGCGGTTTGGTACTCCCCGAGCAATCATAAGCGATGAAGGGAGTCACTTCTGCAACAAACAATTCGAAGCACTCCTTTCGAGATATGGTGTTCGTCATAGAACTGCTCTACCTTATCATCCGCAAAGTAATGGCCAAGCTGAGATTTCTAACCGGGAAATAAAGACGATTCTGGAGAAAACGGTGCAGAGATCAAGGAAAGATTGGTCATGAAAGTTGGATGACGCATTGTGGGCTTATAGAACAGCGTTCAAGACGCCAATCGGGATGTCACCATATCGGTTGGTGTTTGGAAAGGCTTGTCATCTACCGGTGGAGCTAGAACACAAAGCGTACTGGGCAATGAAAACTTTGAACATGGATTTAAAGGCTGCTGGTCAGAAAAGATTACTGCAGTTGGATGAGTTGGAAGAATTCCGGAATGAGGCTTATGAGAACGCTCAGATCTATAAAGAGAGAACTAAAAGGTGGCATGACCGAAATTTAGTTAGGAAGGAGTTTCAACCTGGGCAACAAGTTCTACTTTTCAATTCAAGGCTGAAGTTGTTTCCTGGTAAATTGAAGTCAAGGTGGTCAGGGCCATTTACAGTGGTCAAAGCGTTTCCTTATGGAGCAGTGGAACTAAAAGGTGAAGGCCCTAATACTTTCAAAGTTAACGGGCAGCGGTTAAAGATCTACTTGGGAGGTCAATTCGACCAAGCCAAGTCCGCCATAATTCTGGCGCCACTATGAAGATCTCGGTCAACGTCTAGCTGAGTGACGATAAAGCAGCGCTATTGGGAGGCAACCCAATCTTTTATTTAATTTTACGTTATTTTTCTTTTAATTCTTTTTAGAAGACATTTACAAGTGTTTTGTGGCATTTTAATTCGTTTCATTGCACTTAGGATAGTTTGCATTTGTAATTTTACAGTAAAACCGTGAAAATCGTGAAAAAAAAAATCTCGATTAAAGTAGTGTACGCGGGTGACCCGGGTTCGGTCCCCGGCAACGGCGCCAAAAACTTGTTGCGATATTTTTGCACACGCAAGTGTACGTATCGTTTAAAGTAGTAGACTCACTAGGAGTGAGGTCGATCCCACAGGGAGTGTAGTTAAGTACGTTAAAATTAAACTTACTTCTATTTGGTTAAATAAAAAATAAAGAAAGAATTAAGAATAAGAAACAAGTATACAAGAAAATTGAAAGTTAATAAAAACTAGGGCTTCGATTTCAATTGTTTCTATTGAATATGGCCTAATATGATTATTTTCCTAATATTAATTTCTATGCAATAGCAGGTTTACTAAGGTAATTTATAGTCTTCTCAGATATATAAATCTCAATTACATGCAAACTTTCTACTCTTGTGATAAATTTAACATGCAACAGGCATTAAACACAGAAACCCTATAAGCTATCTAAACCATATAGGTACTCTCGTCCTATATCGAAATTCAGTTCTATTCTACTATAGCATATTTGACACTCACTTCTCAGATCTCGCATCAAAATCATAGACAGTTAATTGGTGATCAGGCAATTAAAAGTAATTAAGCACAAATAAAATAGAATACATAGAAATTAGGGGGAAAATTAATCATATTAAAACCATAAACAATGTTAAACAATATCCATCTAATCCTAATTAAAGTGTTTAGCTACACATGTTCATGAGAGCACAATCACACATATTAACTTTAAGAAAAAAGATAAAAATAGAGAAGAGAAGAATGCTGAAAACCCTCTGAAGAATGCCTCCAATATTGCAGTTGATCTCTCCACTTTGCATCTGTATTCTCTCTGTTTTTCTCTCTAAAATTGCTTGCTGAATCAATTCCCTTCTTCCCTTTATATAGGCATTGAAGGCCTAAAAATATGAAAAAACGCAATATTTAAATTCCCATTCGGATTTAAATTTTTGGGAAACCTCAAACGAGATATTTTTTTTCTGCTGCATCGACTGATAATATTTTGGTCATAACTCTCTCGATATTGCTCGGAATTGGACGATTCAAGATGTTCCGAAAAGATAAAAGAGAGATCTAGAACTTTCATGTTTTGACTTTTTCCAAAATCTAAACAGAACACCGTCGAATTCAGGCTTGAAGGTTCAGCTTGCACAATTTTCTCTATTTTAAATATCATGATATTTTTATCTTTTTCCCATCTTTTTCTCTAATATTTTTCTAATCTTCTTCTATTTTAAATATGCACAAATAAAAGATAACAAGCGTAAAAATGCTCCAAACACGATTAAAATTTAATTAAAAATATACTAAAATTAATCTAAAATTAATACTAAAAATAACCTAACAAATTCCCCCAAACTAAGCTTTTACTCGTCCTCGAGTAAGACACTAAATAAACATTATACAAGTCAATCTCCAAAACATGAGAAATTTTCAAGTAGCTTCAATAACATGATTATGAAAAAAAAATTCACTTATGCATATAATCCAGAATTTCAGTTCAATTACACATTTGACAGATTTCAATTTATTTTCATTTAGCTCATGAAACCATAAAATATAATTAACTAAAAATTAAATCACTTTATGCATGCCAATTATAATCATCAATCCACTAACCCAGAATTCCATATGCTTGCAATACTTACTATTCTCCACTAATATAGATTAATGCACAACCAAGAATCAGAAGGTCTTTCTAGGCTTGTATTGTTAGGCTTAGGGTAAAGGTAGTTGAAATGGTCATTTATGTTTTAATATACCATAAGCTTCTCCAATCAAGTCACCCAAAATATTTTTCACACAATCACAATACCCCTTTTTCTAATTACTTGAGAGATATTTAATTAATTTTTTTTCAACAAAATTGTAACAACTTTATATTTATTTTTTTTTTCTAGATTTGACACTAATTGTCAGATTTTATTTTCTTTTCTTTTTTCAAGTTGTTTCCAATCAAATTTTTTTATATTCTCTCAATTTTCATACTTTTTTTTTCACACACATACAACAAACTTCCCATCCAAATTCCCCCAAACTATAGATCTACTTATGGTATAATTAGGGTTAAATTGTGGATATTCATGAGTTTATCTTTTTATGCTCAATATGTGTAGAATAAAGAATAGGTTAAGGTTCAAAAAAGGTAACTAGGATAAAAACTACAAGGATGGCTTGAAAGACACAATCGATCCAAAAAATTGCCTAAATCACTTTCCTAATCATGCATAATTTATTATTTCGCCTCAAATAGCAAGCAAGCAAGTTCTAGAATTTTCCAAATAACTTTCCACATGTCAAATTAGCATACATAAATCAATTCAATTACTAGAAAAATTACTTAATATGATTCTATGTTCTTTTAAAGCACAAAATTAAAATTAGTCAAGAGTATAACATCACCAACCACACGGATTTTTCGAAAAAATAAATAAACTTTTCAAATCATGCTATCTACCTACTTTCAGATTGACTCATATTAAGAAAATTGACTCAAAACAATAAAAACTAAAAACTAAAAATTAAAAGTCATAAAACTCGAAAAAAAAAAAAAACTCAAAATAAAAATAAAAATTAAGTCACCCCCCCAAACTAAAGTGACACATTGTCCCCAATGTGACATTAAAGGAAAAGGAAAGGAAACTTACCTGAGCCCCACATCAATAAGCGGTTGACGCCCGTAATAAGCGTCATGCAAGACAACTTGAAAATTGTTATTGTACTTGCCTTCAAGCTTGGCAAGCGATGAGTTTGAACCAAAGTCAGCACCAACAACATAAGACTTTGGATGATGTGCTTGGGGAGAAGCCTTTCGTAGCTTGTAGAGGATATAATATGGTGTTGATGAAATACATGGATTCATTGGTGGTTTATTAGTCAATATCATTGATGAAGTCGAATCAATGATGTCATGTGCTTCCTCATCCTCCAATGTCACAGTAGCTACACTTTCATCTAACAACCCTTCTTCTTGTTGCTCACTCTCCACATGGCTATTCATACCCTCACTTGTGATTTCATATTCAATGAGTTCCTCTTCACAAGGATCTTGATCTTCAATTGTAGGCTCATTATCTTCCTTGTATTCAACTAATGACCCTTCTTCATGGTTGCAATAACTCTCATAACTTTCAGTATTGGAGTTATTACATTCTGAATCATGAGCCACTAAATTATCACATAAGGACCTCACCATGTCAGTTAAGCGATTAATCTCTCCTGGAAGTGATTGCATAAGTGCTAGGAGTTGTTCCTCTTTTTCAGATTGTTGAGATGAATTTGGGCAATAAGGTGGGTATTGGTGACTCCAACCCTGAAGCGATGGATCCCAATGCCAATCGTAATCAAAATCTGCCATATTATTCAATAGATTTATTACATCATAGCCTCTCATTAATAGAGGCACTCCAGTTGCTTTTGCTCCATAATCAACCCAGCTTCTTGTTTCATCATTAAGTCCATTATAAAAGAGCCACTTAAAACACCCACTTGAGAAAGTGGGATAACATCTCTCTCCATACTCTTTAAATCTCCTCCAAGCAGAATAGAAAGGTTCATTGTGTTGTTGGGCAAAATCCTCAAGATATAGCATCAGAATTTATCTTGCAGGTCAAGCTCATCAATAAAACATTAGTAAAACAAAATAAAACTAAATTAGTACTAAAAAGATAAAAATTTGAAACAAAAAAAAAAATTAATACTAAAACTAAAAAGAAAACCAAATTAGAACAAAATTTAATTTTTAATAATATTAACTATCACTCCCCGGCAACGGCGCCAAAAACTTGTTGCGATATTTTTGCACACGCAAGTGTACGTATCGTTTAAAGTAGTAGACTCACTAGGAGTGAGGTCGATCCCACAGGTAGTGTAGTTAAGTACGTTAAAATTAAACTTACTTCTATTTGGTTAAATAAAAAATAAAGAAAGAATTAAGAATAAGAAACTAGTAAGAAACAAGTATACAAGAAAATTGAAAGTTAATAAAAACTAGGGCTTCGATTTCAATTGTTTCTATTGAATATGGCCTAATATGATTATTTTCCTAATATTAATTTCTATGCAATAGCAGGTTTACTAAGGTAATTTATAGTCTTCTCAGATATATAAATCTCAATTACATGCAAACTTTCTACTCTTGTGATAAATTTAACATGCAGCAGGCATTAAACACAGAAACCCTATAAGCTATCTAAACCATATAGGTACTCTCGTCCTATATCGAAATTCAGTTCTATTCTACTATAGCATATTTGACACTCACTTCTCAGATCTCGCATCAAAATCATAGACTGTTAATTGGTGATCAGGCAATTAAAAGTAATTAAGCACAAATAAAATAGAATACATAGAAATTAGGGGGAAAATTAATCATATTAAAACCATAAACAATGTTAAACAATATCCATCTAATCCTAATTAAAGTGTTTAGCTACACATGTTCATGAGAGCACAATCACACATATTAACTTTAAGAAAAAAGATAAAAATAGAGAAGAGAAGAATGCTGAAAACCCTCTGAAGAATGCCTCCAATATTGCAGTTGATCTCTCCACTTTGCATCTATATTCTCTCTGTTTTTCTCTCTAAAATTGCTTGCTGAAATCAATTCCCTTCTTCCCTTTATATAGGCATTGAAGGCCTAAAAATATGAAAAAACGCAATATTTAAATTCCCATTCGGATTTAAATTTTTGGGAAACCTCAAACGAGATATTTTTTTTCTGCTGCATCGACTGATAATATTTTGGTCATAACTCTCTCGATATTGCTCGGAATTGGACGATTCAAGATGTTCCGGAAAGATAAAAGAGAGATCTAGAACTTTCATGTTTCGACTTTTTCCAAAATCTAAACAGAACACCGTCGAATTCAGGCTTGAAGGTTCAGCTTGCACAATTTTCTCTATTTTAAATATCATGATATTTTTATCTTTTTCCCATCTTTTTCTCTGATATTTTTCTAATCTTCTTCTATTTTAAATCTGCACAAATAAAAGATAACAAGCGTAAAAATGCTCCAAACACGATTAAAACTTAATTAAAAATATACTAAAATTAATCTAAAATTAATACTAAAGATAACCTAACACCTAATTGGCGGGGGAAACTGAGCTCCCTGTCCTTGATTCGACCCCACTGAATTGCCCTGACTCCTGGTAGTCCGCCTGGCGTCCATCTAGTCAGAACCGCCTGCGAAACCAAGAGTTGGCATATCAGGTGGTATTCAAGGAGAGCTTACTAATGCCGCTTAATTTGGAAATTAAAAACGAAACATGCGCCTATTCTACTATCAGGCTACTAACATGCTTCCTATCAGGCTTTTCTTATTCAAAAATAAATAAATAAAATACTAAAGCAATAAAGGCTTACTGAACCGTGGAACGAGCTAACTGCTGATGATGATTGTACATGTCGTGACGATCTTCGGAAGACAACCTGGCGGCTTTGATACCAAATTGTAACACCCTAACTAACATAGGCGTATTACGTGATTTTTAAACATGCTGTGCAGCTCGTTGCTAATCAACGAGGTTTATGGAAAACGTGATTAATTAAAATTTTTGCTTTTTAATTAGACTTGTAAAATATTTATACAAAAGACTCGGAATCCCGATTACAAAATCATTTACAAAAGTTTACTGTTCATACAAAATATTTGTCGCCTAGCGACTAGTTACAAAAATAGGCTCGCTGTCCCGATGATCGTACGCTCCAGGCCTAACCGCCCCGACATGTACTATCTTCATAGGCTCGTTCACGGTCCATCAACTTTAGCCTTGCCTTTACCTACACATAAACATAGCACTGTGAGTCGACAGACTCAGTAAGAAAAGCATAATAATATTCATACATAAAACCCGGTCATGATCAGACGCCCATACCCCTGATCATAACCCTAACTGCCGTGTCCAACACGATACTGAGTCCCCCTAACTGCCGTGTCCAACACGGTACTGAGTTCTGAACGTTCATAGGGACGGTACTATTGACAAGTAACAGCCTGATCGGTCGAACCGGTCATACTCCGGCTGCTGGTCATACTCCAGCCTGTAGCGACGTGTTACAGTATCAGCTTGATCGGTCGAACCGGTCATACTCCGGCTGCTGGTCATACTCCAGCCTGTACCGACGTGATACGTCAATAGTACGGAACCAGCAACCTAAGTGTCAGCCTGATCGGTCGAACCGGTCATACTCCGGCTGCTGGTCATACTCCAGCCTGTACCGACGTGACACGGTTGGATGGTTCGAAGCCAACATACAAACTAATGTTATCTAACAGGCTTCCTACATGCACGCTAAACATGTAATCTACATATGCATACTGTTATACTAATCTTACCTGGATTTCGAATTCAGGTGTGCCGGTCAACCTGACTGGAACTATCTGCGCGGCGGACATGTGCTCCTAAACCATAAAAATCACAACACAATAAGTGATACGCTAAATCACTTCCCGGGGACTTAAACTAGGAACTAAAAGTTTCCCTATCGATAAAAAGCATGGCAATACCCCCAAAAACACAAAAACGAGGAAAACTAGGGTTTCTAAAATTTCCCCAACTGGTAGACCGGTTGCCCAACCGGAATTCCGGTTCTGGGAATTTTCGAAGCCCATCCGGAATTCCGGATGCACAACCGGAATTCCGGTTCCTCGCAGGCAGAAATTCAAAAATTCATATCTCAACCAAATCCAACCCAAATCACCTCAAACCTTCCAGACCTATTCCATAAAACCCAAATAACCCAACAATTAAAATTAAATAACACTTAATTCAATTAAATAAAGCCCACTAAAGGACAAAATATCATTGGGGCAAAAAGACCATTTTGCCCCTCCACACTAAAATAACATAAATAACACTAAAGGGGTATTTTTGGGAAATTCTAAATTCCCGGCCATTCCCGACATTCCCAATGTCTAAAAAACCGTCCCAAACTACTAACATACTAAGTTGTGATTTTACTTAGCCAAACACCGAGTTCCAAAATACCGGGCACCAGAATGCAAAATTATGAAAACTACTACATGACATAAAAATGCATCTCTGAATTCAATAATAACAGTATAAATAATTATTTAAATAGCTATAAATAATTTCATAAATAAACGTGATTAACTGCTAATTTCTAAATTAAACTAAGCGTTCTTTACATAATATCTTGACCAAGTTCAATATCGGTCCAGTCCAATGCATACTCCATACATTCGAAACTAGTATACCTTACTAATGTCCTGGAAAGAACATAACACTTACTCCAAGTGTAAGTATACTCCATCGCTGATTATCACATTAGTGTAAATCCAAAACACTGATGAACAGGGACTTAGTCTTTTGAATCATATAATCAATATCACATTCCAAAGTGTTGACAACACTGTAATTGTGAATAATTATATGTTCTGGATTTAACTGATTTTGTGCATATATTAAATATGTATATTAAACCATAAGCATGTAAAATACATGTTAACATAATCACTTCAAAACTCTTAAATTGATAACTATCAGATTGTAATGGGTTTTATTTAGGGCACAAAACCCAACAACAAATGTGTCCCATTCTTCTACATCCTTCGAGGAAAGAAACAGTTCCAGTGGACAGAAGAATGTGAAAGAGCTTTCCAAGAGCTAAAGCCACAACTTGCAAAACCTCCCATACATTCAAAACCTATGGACGGCGAGGAACTGGGAATATACCTAGCTGTCACCGATCATGCTGTGAGTGCCATGCTGATCAGAGAAGAGAACAACGTACAACACCCAGTCTATTACATTAGTAAAAGACTCATTGAGGCCGAGGGCCGATATCCGTTGATAGAAAAACTGACCTACTGCCTCATTCTAGCAACAAGGAAGTTGAGGCCTTATTTCGAAGCTCGTCCTGTTCGGGTATATACCGACCAGCCACTACGAAAAATACTGCAAAAGCCAGATGCTTCTGGACGGTTACTCAAGTGGGCAGTAGAGTTGGGTCAGTACGAAATCACCTTCCAACCCCGTACAAAAATTAAAGGCCAAGCCTTGGCTGACTTTGTGGTAGTATGCATAGGAAAAAAAGAAAGCATAACAGAAAGCAACCCCGAGCCAGCATCTCAGCCAAGTAACAATGAAGACAAACCGACCTAGAGACTACATGTGGATGGGTCGGCTACAGATTAACTATCTGGCGTAGGGATTGCCCTCGTCACGCCAGGGGGGCAATACCTACACGCTGCAGTCAAGTTCGGATGCAAGGCATCTAACAACGAAGCCGGGTACGAAGCTCTAATCGCTGGACTAAAACTAGCCCAGGAGATGAAGGTCGAACACATTGAAATCTACAGTTATTCACAGCTGGTGGTAAATCATGTATTAGGAGAATACGAGGCTCGGGGAGAAAAGATGATAGCATATCTGAGCAAAATACACGATCTTCTCACACAATTCAAAAGCTACGGTCTCAGACAAATTCCAAGAGAAGAAAATACAACTGCAGACGCATTAGCTCGATTGGCAAGTAGCAATGTAAGTGACAAGGCAAACTTGGTCCCTATCCTGTTCCATGAAGAGCCTAGCATCACTGGCACGGAAGAAATCGAAATGATTGATACATACCGAAACTAGATGATGCCAATAGCAGCCTACCTCAACTCTGGGGAACTCCCAAATAACCGAAATGAAGCTCGGAAAATGAGAAGGAAGGCAGCAAAGTATATCATAGTAGAGGGAGTCATGTACAGAAGAGGATTCTCGATGCCATTACTAAGATGTGTCACTCAAGACGAAGCTGCACGACTCGTATATGAGGTTCACGACGAATTCTGTGGAAATCACGCCGCCGGACAGAGCTTATCCAAAAACATTCGAAGAAAAGGTTACTTCTCGCCAACGATGATTGAAGATTCGAGAGGCTATGTTAAGAAATGTGACAAATGCCAGAGATTTTCAAAGATACCAAGAGCTCCGCCCAACGAGCTGACACAGATGCAAAGTCCGTGGCCCTTTTCCATTTGGGGAATTGACCTGATCGGGCAATTACCTAAAGGTAAAGGCGGAGTGCAGTACGCAGTGGTGGAAGTTGACTACTTTACTAAGTGGACTGAAGCTGAACCACTCGCAACCATTACATCAAAGAAAGTTCAAGACTTTATTGTGAAGAACATCATATGCCCGTTCGAACTACCATACAAAATAGTCTCAGACAACGGTAAGCAGTTCGACAGCCAATCCTTCACTCATTTCTGTGCAAACCATGGCATCATTAAAAGTTTCTCCGCAAGCAAATGGTCAAGTTGAAGCAGTCAACAAAACCCTGAAGGATACACTAAAGAAGAAACTCGAAGATGCCAAAGGCAACTTGCCAGAAGAACTCCCTGAAGTTCTATGGTCATACCGTACAACGGAAAAAACAACAACCGGTCAGACACCATTTGCAATGGCATACGGTTATGAAGCTATGATGCCCGTCGAACTCGAGCCACCTTCCCACAAAAGATTGAGGTACGATCAAGGTACCAATCACATACTCCTTGCAGAATCACTTGATGAAATCGAAGAAAGACAAGCAACTGCAAACTTAAAGTTGATGGCCCATCATCAAAAAGTAGCTCGGTATTTCAACAAACAAGTGAAAGCTTGGAAATTCTTCGTGGGAGATATGGTCCTGAGAAGGGTATTCCTAAACACCAAAGATAGTACGACACGTGTACTAGGACCAACCTAGGAAGAACCATATCAAGTGGTCAAAGTTCTCGACAATGGAGCATACAAATTAGGTAAGTATGACGAAAAAATGCAACTCATTCTAGTACCCCAGTACTGGAATGGAGAACATTTAAGAAAATACTACCAATAAAGTACCAGGTCGGGTGACCACTTTAAGTACTAAATGAACATTTGCTTTTAAGTGAATGGCCTTCTGGGCGAACTACGCCCAAAGGTTTCGATAAAAGAAACAAAGTACTCAGGTCTTGTGACCACTTTAAAGTAAAGTTTCTTATGTCTGCAATTTGTTTTATTTCATGAAAAGCTAAAAGATCAGATTATATAAAATAGCTCTTATGTAAGTTACTACGGTAACAAATACACTTTTCGATCATTACATGAACAAAGATAGTATTTCAAAATTCAATTAAGTCGAAAAAATCAGCATGTTTATAATTTACCATATAATGCGTACAAAAGGTTTGGTCATACCCAAAACACCAAACAGATAAACAATATATTTGTAAAAGACAAGTAACCAAGAGTCATGCATCTTCTCGGTCACTTGGGGGGCACCTATACCTGTACAAAGCATTTGGTAAAAATAAAACAATCACAATTGCACGACAATTATAAATAGAGAATGAAATTCATTAAGGATAACAAAAGCACGTAATACCGTGTTGTTTTAGCCAACGACAATGAGTCTATTTTACAAGCGATAAACGATATATAATAAAAGATATATAAAGCAATAATAAGACAAAGGGATTTTATAGAGGTTCAGCCCCGAGCAGTTCGGTAATAGCCTAATCCTCATTATTTGTATTGACTTAAGATCAAGGAGAAATATTCCTTTTCTTATAGCTCTGAAACCGATCCCCTGCCCAGTGAATATGCATCACTATTTAGAGGGCTAGGATCGTTGAGGAGGAAGAGTTTCCGCTCTCGTTATAATGCGTACAAATAGAAAGATCGTGGGATCAATGCTAAATGCAAGGATCGTGGGATTGAGGCTGAATACACTGATAGTGGGATCGTGTGTATGCCGTATCCACATAAATTGATCTTTGAGTTATAGGGATTGAGCTGATGAGTCATGATGCGAAAGCTGAATTCGCTAAGTGTTTGTTGCTCTGCACGGATCGCTGAATATCTTCCTCTGGGCATGCTAGCGAGGCATCTTGCTCGGCCTGTCTTCCGAGAAGTTGTTCCAAGTGGACTCCACATGTTACCATTCTCGTGATGCCACGTCAGAGTGCAAAAATTGGGATAACATTTGCCCCCCAAGTCTGTACGGGACTTCCGAAGTTCCGTGTAGACTTCATCTGAGCTGATTCTGCCTTTGGATGGGGACACGTGTCGAGCGTGACCGTTCGAGACTTGATGTGAAGCTGACTGGGCATCCCTTCGGTTTTCGGCTAGTGAATGCTCTAACAATTAATATTTTGAAATCCGATTTTCTCTCTCCATGGCTAACGGTTGCACTCGATTACTTTTGATTTCCCATATTCATTTTTAAGGCGGGAAGCTGAGGCGTCTGATGTTTCTTTGAGACAATTACCTCTTTTCATGACTTGCCTATAAATGCCCATAACATTGGCACTTAACATTGGCACATAACATGGTGGCTTGCCGACTACGAACTTCAATCTCTGCATGGTGAGCCCTGAATGCCTCTATCTCTTTATCTCTCCATTCAGCGAACATACGGCTTTGTTCGTCGAACACGAGATTTACTGCAGTACACAGTTCGTCCTGATCATGATGCAGAGTGTTATTATGACCGTGCATTAGTCTGAGCGCGTCACGGAGATTTTTTAATTCAGTGTCGTCTCTGATGGTCGTCTGGGCGTCGGTTCGAGGCGTAACAATCGTATTATAAATGCCCTGGTTGGGTGCGGAACTATTATTCCCAGTCTCTTGCACACCAGGCGCAATTCCATTAATAGGAACTGTTTCACCATTCCCCACGCTTCACGTCTGTCTGAGATTAACAGTAGGAGGAACCCTTGTACTCCCTGGGTTTTGTGATGTAGGATCCAGCGTTTGTGAATTTGCTGGATCAGACAGACCTCTACGAGTTTGCACCATCGTATTGGGAGTTGGATGTTGAGTAAAGAGCGATTTGTTATCCTTCTCTCAATGAAAGCACCAAAATGCTGACTTCGCTTTTAGCCAGCGACAATGAGTCTATTTTATAAGCGATAAACGATATATAATAACAGATATATAAAGCAATAATAAGACACAGGGATTTTATAGAGGTACAGCCTTGAGCAGTTTGGTAATAGCCTAATCCTCGTTATTTGTATTGACTGACGATCAAGGAGAAAGATTCCTTTTCTTATAGCTATTACAGCAGTATCTCTGAATATATAATTCTTAGATAATAGTATAGTCTTAGCGTAACTGCGTTTCGACCGATCCCCTGCCCAGTGAATATGCATCACTATTTATAGGGCTAGGAGGCTTGAAGAGGAAGAGTTTCCTCTCTCGTTACAATGCGTATAAACAGAAAGATCGTGGGATCAATGCTGAATGCAAGGATCGTGGGATTGAGGCTGAATACACTGATAATGGGATCGTGTGTGTGCCGTATCCACAAAAATTGATCCCTGAGTTATAGGGATTGAGTTGATGACTAATGATGCGAAAGCTGAATTCGCTAAGTGTTGGTTGCTCTGCACGGATCACTAAATATCTTGCTCTGGGCATGCCAGCGAGGCATCCTGCTCAGCCTGTCTTCCTGAGCAGGTGTTCCAAGTGGACTCCACGTGTCACCATTCTCGTGATGCCACGTCAGAATGCAAAAATTGGGATAACATACCAGGATTAAAAGCTGCCCGGTCAGCCTGTTGTCCAAAAAATGAAAAATAATTCCAAGTTTAAGGACTGCTTGGCCCGTCATGATGTCATAAAAAAGGCCCTGAGGCCGAATAAGATATATCAAATAAAAAGATAAAAAGAGAAGTGTTTAAGCAGCTGGAGTCCCAGGTTCTTCGTTCGGTTCTTCTGGGCCAACCAGAGTAGGAGGATCTGTTGTTTGAACAGGAGGTGCATCAGCGGCCTGACCGGAGGTTGAAGCAGCCGCCTCGGTTCCGCCATAAGCCACTTGGGACGAGCAATACTCAAGGTACATGTCCTTAGCATCACCAAAGTAGTCGAAATTGGCCCGAGGATTAGCCTTCCAAAAGCTCCCCCTCTCCTTCAACCTGTCCACCTCGACCAAAAGCTCCCCCTCCTTGCCTTCCTTTTCCTCCTTGATCAGATGAAGAACTGCTCGAAGAGAAATCCTCTTGTCCTGAAGATTGTTCACCTGAGTAGATAAGGTGTCGTTGGTCTCCTCAAAACAGTCAGCAACCTCGAGATCCTTAGTCAGCACAACTCCTTGTTGGCTTCACCGAGTTCCTACCGAACAGCTCCGACTTCCGCCCCGGCTTCTTCAGCATCCTTCCTGGCCAAGTCTGCCTCCGCCCTTAGGGTGTCGGATAGAGCCGCGTTCTTGGAAGCAGCAAACTTAGCTCAGGAGTAAATGTAGGCCAACTTCAGACCAGCCTGCGCGAAGGAAAAACTTTTGAATATTCAGCTAAGTATGGAAGATTAAGGGGTAGTATGAAGAAAAGCTTACCCTGGTGAACTCCTTCAAGACTCCGCCGACCAGCAATTTCAAAGAAGAGTAATTATCAGCACCAGCCAGTTGCTCACTGACCTTAGGAACCAGCCAGTTCATGTAATGGGCCAGCATCTCCTTGCCCTTTTTAGCCTCTAGAAGCACTGGCAAAGGTGGATTAGGTGCCCGCATCGGTCAGGATCACTCCTGACCAGTTCAGACCCAACCGTTGGTGGTCCAGACTCCATGGACTTGGCAGCTTTGGGGGTAGAGGGGTTTGCAGTAGTAAGCTCGTCGGAAAGATCAATGACCTCCCCAGAAGGCCTCTTTTGCTTAGTAGAGGACCCCTCACTGCCCTTAGACTTCTTGGCCGGAGGAGAGGCGCTAGAGCTTCCGCCCATTCTCTTCTTTAGAGCCTCAAACATTTGCCGAGACATGTCTGCATAAAACAAAAACAATGTGGTTAGAAGACAGCCATCAGAGTCACAAGGCATGAAAGTCAAGAAGCTCTAAAACAAGATAAAGTAATATGCAGGGTGACTGCCAAAACAAGATTTGAAGGTTCATCATCACCTGACATCGATCTTATTTCAGACATGACAACCTTCCCTTTTCCGAACACTAGAGGGGATGGCCGAACATGTGAAATGGGCTCCCTTATGCGAATCGCATGTTCAACAGGCCTGGGCGAGGCAGGGAGTTTCTTCTTCCTCTTCAGTGGAATCACCTGCTCTTCCTCAGCATTATCTTCAAGATTCAAGGGCTCCTGAGCATACTGCTTTGCCATTGCACCTCCCTTCAACTTAGCTTCACGCTTCAGTTGAATCGGCTCATTCTCTGGATGAGCTCGTTCGGTCCGACTAGCACCAGATTTCCTCTTCTTCCCCGTGACAGACTTAGGAGTAAAGTCCTTAAGATAGAGCCCGCACCTCATGAAGTTATCCTCGGAGGTCAATTGGATGATATTCTAGTCTTCCCTCGGCAGCCGGGCAAGTTTTTGAGCTCTATCCCTAAGAGCAAGAGTAAGGGGAGGACGGTGATATGTCAGAATCTGCTGGAACTGAGTCTGGGTAATGCCCGCGTCCTTCACGATGAAGTACTCATTAGCAAAACACCATATCTTCTTGATGGCCTTGTCATTCGTGCCGTTCAACCACTTGAACCCTGGTTGAGAGTGTTGGGTTTTATGCCCTAAATAAAACTCCATTTCAATGTAATCCATTTAATTCAACATCAATAAAGAAACATAAGTATTTTTCATTCATTTGTGTATGTTTTGGTTCACCTTATCAATTGCTTGTCTATTTGATTTATAAATTTATATGAAACCCTTTTCACATACTTGATCCTGTTCATTGTGTTGTCAACATATTGGAAAGTAAACATGACTATGTGAATAAAGTTTCCTAGATTTATCAGACACAGGGTTTTACTGATATGATAATCTACAACAGAGTTCACTTGCATTTGGAGAAATGCTATGTTCTTTCCAGAGCATTGGTTAAAGTAAAGCTCAGGTTGGATGCATGGAATATGCATCGGAAGGGACCGATATTGAGCTTTGACTTAAATTTATTAAACTTACCGTAATATCTATTCAAGTCAATATCGCCTAGTTGTTCCTAGATCAAATGATCTTAATCCTGTTATGATTAGGCTCAATCTCAAGAGGCTATTTGTGTTCTTTGATTTGTTAGTTAAGCCTACTTTTAGGTCAGGGTGATACGTACATTTTGGGAACACGGTAGTGCAATTGAGTGGGAGTGCTAACATAAACATGGAATTTATAGCTTCTATCATGCGAATAGTAAGTAAAGGATGATCTCCTTCGAGCTTGACCAAACGAAAATAAGTGGTGGAGTACTCATTTCACATACGCTGAAATATCATTTATATGGGGTTAAGTGTTTTAAGGATAAAATACATTGTAGGGTGTAACGGTAATCTAATCCCTTTTACAGTGTAGATCATTCATATAGAGGATCATTGATCAAATTAGGATTATAACAATGGATAACTAATGATGTGTCTATATGGTGGAACATATAGAGCATTCTATATACTGAGAGTGCAATTCTAAGTTCTATGCGTGGATTCAACGAAGAATTAATAAGTCAGTGAATTTAGGTTATAAATTCTTGATCTGCTTATTGGAAGCTCGGTTATATAGACCCATGGTCCCCCCACTAGTTGAGATAATATTGCTTGTAAGACTCATATAATTGGTTTTGATTAATTAATTATAATTCTCAAATTAGACTATGTCTATTTGTGAATTTTTCACTAAGGGTGAAATTGTAAAGAAAGAGTTTTAGGGGCATACTTGTTTATTATGATACTTTGTATGGTTCAATTAATAAATATGATAAATGACAATGTTATTTAATAATTATTTATAGTAATTAAATAGTTAGAATTGACATTTAAATGGTTGAATTAGAAAATTGGCATTTTTGAGAAAATGAGATGCAGAAATGATAAAACTGCAAAATTGCAAAAAGTGAGGCCCAAATCCATATAGCCATGGCCGGCCACTTTTATAGGGTTTATCATCTAATATTTTCATTATTTTAATGCCAAATAATTCAAACCTAACCCTAGTCGAATGCTATAAATAGATAGTGAAGGCTTCAGGAAAATTACACTTTTACTTCTGATTTCCTTCAGATAAAAACATGAGCCTTCACTTCTAAACCCTAGCCGCCACCTATACTCTTCTTCTTCCTCTTGAATTTCTAACCTCTTAGTGATTAGAGTAGTGCCCACACACAGCAAGTGATACCTCAATCATAGTGAGGAAGATCGTTAAGAAAGACATTCAACAAGAAGGAGTTTGAGCACTAAAGAAGGAGTGAAAGAGATCTAGGTTCAGATCTTGATAATACTCTGCGACAGAAAGGATACAAGGGTTAGAGATCTGAACGGAAGGAGTCATATTATTCCGCTGAACCTAATGTAAGGTTTCTCATACTTTATATGTGTTTATTTCATAATCGTTTTAGAAGTTCATACTTAAGGTGTTAATCAACATACTTGTGAGTAGATCTAAGATCCTGGTAAAATAATTTCCAACAACTGGCCTCAGAGCCATGGTAATTGATTTGCTTGCAAGAAATTTGGACTTAAAACAATTTGTTCGATGTTTTGGATGGTATCATGTTGTTTTGAGTGTTGTTTGATGATTGATTGATGTTTCTGTATTTTCGTGAAAAATAATTGAATATCTATTTCTGGAATTATTTTTATTGGATAGTCTAGAAAAAATTAAGCAATTTCATTTTTTACAGAACTCAATTTTGATTTAATTTGAATTAGATATGATTTTTTGAAGTTTCGAAAAATATCAGGAATCGTGCATCATCACACGTGCGCGGACAAGGGGCAACTCTCGGACAGCACGCGCACAGACAAAATCTTGTCTGAAACCGAGCCTCGCGCGTGCGGAGAGGCTGCATGCAGCCTCATGCGCCGAGGATCCTCGGTCGTGCACCCTGTCTTGCACGCGCGGACAGTATGCAGTGCATACTGTCCCTACAGCTCGCAATTTTTTCGTTTTTCTTCGATTTTTCATGCTATTTTATGGATTTAACTTCCGATTTTTTGTGTAGTTTTGTATTTAGGCATTTACTATTCCTAATTCAATTCTAAATATCATAATTAAATTAATTAATTTTTTTTAAATTAATATATGATATTAGTGTAATTTGAATTTGAAAATAGTAAATATCTATCTTTTTTGCTTAATTATCTATCTTATTTTTAAATTTGATTACATCTTATCTTATTTTTAAATTTAAGGTCAGATTTTAAATTTTAAATTAAATATATTTTTAAATAATTTGACCTTATTTAAATTTAAAATAAGATAACTATAATCATGTAATTTTAAATAGAAGTAAGATATTTTGCTAACTTTTAAATTTTGTTATTTTATTTATTTAAATTAAATCATAAAATCTCAATAAGATATTTATTTATGTTTTTTATTTTTATTGAATATTTAATTTATAAAATAACATTAAATTTTTAAAAGTAGTTAGCAATTTTTGAAATGATATTTAGGTTAGTTGAAACCTAATTTTTCAAAATTGTAGGTTTAATTTTAAATATTTCTTTTATCAATTTAAAAAATATATATATATTTTATTATATTATTGTTTTTCTCGAAAATTAAATATTTTTTTTATTTAATTATTTTTCGAAATTTAATTATTCAAAATTAATAAATCCTACATCCAACTATCCAGCTAACCTTGTTGCAGGAGTATGTGTTTTTAGCTTCTTTGTAAGTTTTATAAAACCTATTATTGCTTGATTGTAAATAGCCATGGTTAACTTGTTGACAGATCCAATGATCTGATTTTAACTCATGGTTCTCTTGGTCAAGTAAATAATTTGTAACAGGTAAATTTTACAATCTTCTTTCATCTGTGTATGACCTAGCAACATGATAGGATCCATCCAAATGTGTGCCTGTGTGTGCCTATATGTTTAATTTTGTTATAGATGCATATAGGTTGTTGTTGCTAAATAAAATATCATAGTTTTTGATAGATTTTATTTAGGCCCATTTAGTTTTTGGGCCTATTCAATTAATAACAGTTGTTCATTTTAAGGTTAAATTCCTCTCTTTTGGGCCTTGTGTGAGAGTAGGGAGCCATAGTAGTGGGTACGACATACTGAACCCAACCCCCCCTCACATGAACTACCCCAATTGTGAAGGCCCATTTGCATGATTTGAATAACTGTACTAGGTTAATTCAATTAGTTTAACCTAATAAAATTGATTAGCAACATAATTAATTTCATTTATTTTGAAATTAATTTAAGAAAACCATAGTTTAAAGAATTTTATTCTAAGCTAAACTATATGTATTTTCTTGTATTTAATTAAATATAGAATTATAACCATCTAGATTCTTTCTGAAGCTTAATTTTAAATTTTTCATTAAATATTCCTATTTAAGTTGATATTTAGTTATCCATAACTAATCAGCTTAAATCTGAATATCTTTTGGATTTAAAATTTCAAAATTAAGTTGATGAATTTTAGGAATTGGTTATTAAGATTCTTTAGATATTTTTTAAGTTGATATTTTTTCAAATATTAACTTAAAATGAAATATTTTCAAATTAAGTGGTTGCAACTTAATTTTATTTTAATTAAATCTAATTTGAAAGATATTTAAGTTGATTTTTTTTAGATTCTTCTAAAACAACTTAAACAAGATATTTTCAAATTTGTTCCATTTTATTCGAATTTATTTTTCGAATTTAAATAATAATTGAAACTTAATTAAAGTTGATTTTTTATTTAAACCAACTTTAATTTGTAATTTTTCATTATTATAATACGAAATAAATGATTAAATAAAATATATATTTTAAAATAATGAGCTTTAATCAAGAGACATTCGATCTCCATTGTTGGTTTTACATAGCGTTTGTTTTAGTGAGTAATCCTCCCTAATGGAGCAACGTTCATTAGCAAGTTCGCACCGTTTAATCTCGAAAGATAAGTAGCTTTGTAAGTGTTTTATATGGTATGGATCACCCTAATGGTGGCGACCATATTTGACTTACAAAATATGAAACAATGGTGAAAGCTCATAAGATAGAATTGCCTTGACTCTCGCCTAAACGGGACAACGCTGAATTCCAATCTTGATCGAATAAAAGGTTACTAGAATGATTATCATTTTAGACGAGTTGACAACTCTATTCAATGGATGATGCTTTGACTCTCGCCTAAACGGGACACTGTATCAGTTTGTTGAAAAACCTTGGAAAATAAACTATGTTAGATTTAGTATTTTTATAACATATGTGATTATTTGTTATTTTCTGAACATGTGTATGAGTTTATGAACCAAAACCTTACTTCTGTTTTATTAATGTGTTGTAGTGCCAATATGAATAACCCTCACCCCGATTCTCTCCTAGTTAATATCTTAGCAAAAGAACTCTACAGTGTGAAAATGCATCCTGGTAGTTGCATAAACTCGCACCTGTTGATGATGAATCTGAAGTTCCAAAAGGCAAATCTACTAGGAATTGATTTATCAAGAGAACAATGGGTCCAATTCATTCTTAATAGTCTTCCTCCGGAGTATAATGAATTCATTGTTTCTTACATGATCAACAATTTCAACTCCTCCGACATGGACAAGCTCGAAGCAGAATTACGAGCCCATGAACGGAATCTGATTGCAATGGGTCCTCCTAGGTTTGCAAATCTTAATCAGAGGAAAAGAATTAAGCATGAAGGCTCTAGCAAAGCTGCTTCTTCAAGTACAATTATCAGACATAATCTTCTATGTTCAAATTGTAATGAAAAGGGACATCAAGAAGAACGATGTCCCCGGCTTCTAAACAATTCAAACGAAGGTAATGCTTTTGTCTTTGAATCATGTGTTTTAGAGAACCACAAATCCGCTTAGATTGTTGATTCTGGGTCTACTAACCATGTATGTTCTTCACTGCAGCTGCTTGAAACTTGGGAAAATCTACTTCCAGGAGAGTTAAAGCTTAAAGTTGGTAATGGCGAGTTAGTGTCGGTCAAAGCTAGAGGAAAAGCCCGCATCAAGTTTCAACAAAGATTTTTAATTTTAGAAAATGTTTAATTTATTCCAAACTTTAGTAGAAACTTGATTAGTGTCTCATGTTTGCAAACACAATCTTATATATTGAATTTTTCGAGTTCTAATTGTTCAATTTCTCGTTATGGATTTCAAATATGTGTTGCTTCCATGGAACAAGGGCTTTATGTTTTAAGACCAAATACACAAATCTCACTAAACAGTGAACTTTTCAATGTAGCTAAACCTAGAAACCTCAAAAGAAAAGAGATTGATAATGATGATCAAAGTTATCTATGGCATTTACGTTTAGGTCATATACGCTTTGATAGACTCAATAGGCTAACCAAAGACGGTCCATTGAAAAATGTCGTCTTAGGTGAACAACAAGTATGCGAGTCCTGCCTGGAAGGAAAAATGAGTAAACGTTCTTTCTCTGCAAAGGGAAATCGTGTCAAACAATCCCTAGGGTTAGTGCATTCCGATGTCTGCGGACCTTTGAATGTAAAAGCCCGAGGTGGTTATGAGTATTTTGTCACTTTCATTGACGATTACTCTCGATATAGTTTTCTTTACCTAATGCAAAAGAAATCTGAAACGTTTGAAAAGTTTCAAGAATTTCATGCTTTGGCTCAAAACCAATTAGGTAAAAGATTAAAGATCTTGCGAACTGATAGCGGTGGAGAATATATGGATATGCAATTCAAAGATCATTTAATTGAACTTGGAATTGAATCCCAATACACTGCTCAGGCACTCCACAACAAAATGGAGTTGCAGAAAGAAGAAATCACACTGTTTTGGAAATGGTTAGGTTTATGCTGAGTTATTCAACTCTGTCTACGTCCTTCTGGTTATATGCTATACAGATGGCTAATGACATTTTAAATGTTGTTCCATCTAAAGCAGTCCCTTAGACACACGTCGAACTTTGGAATGGTCGTACACCTAGTTTACGCCACTATAGAATTAGTGGGTCCCCTTCTCATGTCTTGAGAAAGAAAGAAGGCAAACTTGAATCACGTACTGAAGTATGCATGTTTGTTGGAAATTCTAAAGAGACTAGGGGTGGACTATTTTATAGTCATAAGGATAACAAAGTGTTTGTTTCTACAAATGCTACTTTTCTTGAAGAGAACTATATTAAAGACAAAAAATCGAAAAGTAAAGTTGTTCTAGAGGAAATGCTTTTAGATATAACTCCTTCCAATGTTCCATCCTCTTCCACTCAAGAAGAGGACAATCCCACTCCCTTAGTCGAACCAACTGAGAAAACTACTACCAAAGTTCCTGTTCAGAAGATCACCGCTCCTCGTCGTAGTGGGAGGGTTTCAACAAAACCGGCTCGTTATGGCTTGGATGGTGAAATTAAATGGTCGTTGGTGACGGTATTGAAGACGATCCATTAACCTATAAACAGGCAATGGCTAGTCTGCAACAGAAACGATGGTCAGCCGGCATGGATTCAGAAATGGATTCCATGAAAAAGAACAAAGTCTTGGAATATGTAGACGCACCTGATGACTATCATCCGATAGGATGCAAGTGGGTTTACAAGAAGAAAAGAGGAGCTGGATGCAAAGTCAAAACTTTTAAAGCTAGAGTTGTAGCCAAGGGTTATACCCAAAGAGAAGGCGTGGACTATGAGGAAACTTTTAGTCCTCTTGCCATGCTCAAATCCATCTGAATTCTTCTCTCCATAGCTGCTGCTTTCGATTATGAAATCTGGCAAATGGATGTCAAGACTGCCTTCCTTAATGGGGTACTTGAAGAAACCATCTATATGGATCAACCACAAGGCTATATTCTTCCAGGGCAGGAAAAGAAAGTTTGCAAATTAAATAGGTCTATCTATGGACTTAAGAAAGCTTCTCGCTCATGGAACAAAAGGTTTGATGAAATCATCAAGACCTACGGCTTTCTTCAGAATGTAGATGAACCTTGTGTTTACCAACTAAAGGAAGACGAAGTAGTAGTATTCCTGGTCCTTTATGTTGATGACATTTTGATTATTGGAAACAATATCAAGAAAATGACTCACATCAAGGAATGGCTTAACACTCAATTCGTTATGAAAGATTTGGGAGAAGCAGCCTATGTTCTTGGTATTCAGATTATCAGAAACCGGAAGAACATATATCTTGCTCTCTCTCAAACAACCTATATTGACAAAGTTTTAGAGAGATTCGTCTATCTAAGGAACAGTCTCCTACTAATCCTCAAGAGATAGAGGACATGTCGAAAGTTCCCTATGCTTCTGCAGTTGGAAGTCTAATGTATGCAATGTTATGCACTAGACCTAACATCTGCTATGCAGTGGGAATCGTGAGCAGGTATCAGTCTAATGCAGTTAAGTATATTCTGAAATACTTAAAGAGTACAAGGAATCTTGTGTTAGTCTACAAGGGTGGTGCTTTATATCCCATAGGCTATACCGATTTAGATTTCCAGGCAAGTCTTGAAGACAGGAAATCTACATCTGGGATGGTGTTTACTCTTGGGGGTGGAGCAGTGGTTTGGAGAAGTGCAAAACAAACCGCGATATCAGACTCGACGATCAAAGCTGAATACATAGCTGCAGCAGAAGCTGCTAAAGAGCTTGTTTGGCTAAGAAAATTCTTCACCAGTATCAGTGTCGTGACTGGAATGGAAAAGCCTCTGGTCCTACTTTGTGATAATAATGGGGCAATAGCCAACAGTAAGGAACCTCGAAGCCACAAGAGAAGCAAACACATTGAAAGGAAGTATCACATCATCAGAGAATATGTGGCAAGAGGGGATTTGCTACTTGAGAAAGTGGACACAGAAGACAACTTAGCTGATCCATTCACCAAAGTCTTGGCCGTGACTGCATTTGAAAAGCACCGTCAGAATTTAGGATTAATTGATATGTACTGATTAGTTTTATATTAGTGCAAGTGGGAGTTTTTTGGGGTTTATGCCCTAAATAAAACTCCATTTCAATGTAATCCATTGTATTCAACATCAATAAAGAAACAGAAGTATTTTTCATTCATTTGTGTATGTTTTGGTTCACCTTATCAATTGCTTGACTATTTGATTTATAAATTCATTTGAAACCCTTTTCACATACTTGATCCTGTTTATTGTGTTGTCAACATATTGGAAAGTAAACATGACTATGTGAATAAAGTTTCCTAGATTTATCAGACACAGGGTTTTACTGATATGATAATCTACAACAGAGTTTACTTGCATTTGGAGAAATGCTATGTTCTTTCTAGAGCATTGGTTAAAGTAAAGCTCAGGTTGGATGCATGGAATATGCATCGGAAGGGACTAATATTGAACTTTGACTTAGATTTATTAAACTTACCGTAATATCTATTCAAGTCAATATCGCCTAGTTGATCCTAGATCAAATGATCTTAATCCTGTTATGATTAGGAACAATCTCAAGAGGCTATTCGTGTTCTTTGATTTGTTAGTTAAGCCTACTTTTAGGTCAGGGTGATACGTACATTTTGGGAACACGGTAGTGCAATTGCGTGGGAGCGCTAACATAAACATGGAATCTATGGCTTCTATCTGGCGAATAGTAAGTAAAGGATGATCTCCTTCGAGCTTGACCAAACAAAAATAAATGGTGGAGTACTCATTTCACATAAGGTGAAATATCATTTATACGGGGTTAAGTGTTTTAAGGATAAAATACATTGTAGGGTGTAACAGTAATCTAATCTCTTTACACTGTAGATCATTCATATACAGGATCATTGATCAAATTAGGATTATAACAACGGATAACTAATGATGTGTCTATATGGTGGAACATATAGAGCATTCTATATACTGAGAGTGCAATTCTAAGTTCTATGCATGGATTCAACGAAGAATTAATAAGTTAGTGAATTTAGGTTATAAATTCTTGATCTGCTTATTGGAAGCTCGGTTATATAGACCCATGGTCCCCCCACTAGTTGAGATAATATTGCTTGTAAGACTCATATAATTGGTTTTTATTAATCAATTATAATTCTCAAATTAGACTATGTCTATTTGTGAATTTTTCACTAAGTAAGGGCGAAATTGTAAAGAAAGAGTTTTAGGGGCATATTTGTTAATTATGATACTTTGTATGGTTCAATTAATAAATATGATAAATGACAATATTATTTAATAATTATTTATATTTATTAAATAGTTAGAATTGGCATTTAAATGGTTGAATTAGAAAATTGACGTTTTTGAGAAAATGAGATGCAGGAATGATAAAACTGGAAAATTGCAAAAAGTGAGGCCCAAATCCATATAGCAATGGCCGGCCACTTTTATAGGGTTTATCATCTGATATTTTCATTATTTTAATGCCAAATAATTCAAACCTAACCCTAGTGGAATGCTATAAATAGATAGTGAAGGCTTTTGGAAAATTACACTTTTACTTCTGATTTCCTTCAGATAAAAACCTGAGCCTTCACTTCTAAACCCTACCCGCCACCTATACTCTTCTTCTTCCTCTTGAATTTCGAACCTCTTAGAGATTAGAGTAGTGCCCACACACAGCAAGTGATACCTCAATCTTAGTGAGGAAGATCGTGAAGAAAGACATTCAACAAGAAGGAGTTTCAGCACTAAAGAAGGAGTGAAAGAGATCTAGGTTCAGATCTTTATAATACTCTGCGACAGAAAGGATACAAGGGTTAGAGATTTGAACGGAAGGAGTCATATTATTCCACTGCACCCAATGTAAGGTTTCTCATACTTTATATGTGTTTATTTCATAATCGTTTTAGAAGTTCATATTTAGGGTGTTAATCAACATACTTGTGAGTAGATCTAAGATCATGGTAAAATAATTTCCAACAGAGAGAAATAGAAGTACCCTGACCTGCCTTGCTTGGGGGTGGACTTCAAATCAAAGAACCAGGCAACTTCATGAGGAGAAGGAGTACCCCACTCCTGGGAAGCGTACAGGACGAAGAGGGCAGACAAATACTTAATGCCATTAGGAGTGAACTGGGCCGGGCAGACGCCGAAGAAGTCTGCCACATCCTTAAAGTATTTATGCAAGGGCATCAACGCTGCCCATGGGCACCCGACCAGGCACACATCCCTTGTCAGGGTTTGTGGCACGATTGTTGTGTGCGGGAATGTAGCAGTCCAGTTTGCCCAGGTATCTGCCCTGGTCAAGAGTTCGAAGGCGCGCTTCCGTAATCTTCGACGGAGGGCTTACCCACCTAGCGCCCAAGGCACCCTGCCTTCTATGAGGAACCGTCGCAGCAAGATCCTCATTGACTTAGTCCACGCCCTGAACCAGGACGTCTCCATCAGCATCGACTGGCTCCCTCGCCTCGTGGTACTCCCTGTAATTTGGGGGGTTCAATCTCAGCCTCTTCCTCCGCCTTGGAGGGACTGCCAAGACGTACATCGTCCAGCTCCTCGATCTCCTAGACCTCAGCATCCCCTTCATGATCCTCCTCCATCTAGACGGCCGGATCCTGTTCCGTGCTGGGAAAAGTTGCGTGCCGAGCCACTTGCGGATCAGATGCGTCAGCCAGACGCGTGGTTTTCTTTGTACGAGCCATCATTCTATGGCTGGGTACAGGGTTAGAAGAGTGTCCTTCGCTAGAGGAAGGAGGACTAGAACGAAGACGAAGATGATCCTTGTGCAGAAGTTGAAGTAGATCCTGGTCGATCCGATGTCCGAGTTCCCAAGACTCACTTGAGTTCATCTACAAAAGACAACACACGAGATGAGTGTTTGGTCTATTTATCGGATGATAAACAAGCAAATATGCCTACCAGAAGTACTCAACAAATTAAAGAACGACTATGTTCAAAGAAAAGTCAGGACTCAAGATGTCAAAAATTTTCTTGAGTTAGGGCAAAAAACTTCATGAAGCTTAGAATAAGCAAGATGAAAGACGAACATCATGTAGTTCAGAAACAAGCATTATGTCTGTAAAACCGCATGAAGACATGATAAAGAAGAATCGCAGAGGTTTCTAAGCCTCGCGTTTCCTAAACATTTTTGTACAGTACAATAGAAGGCGCATTAAAAATGTAAACATGCAAGGATAAGCATAAAGGGGAATCAGAAACTTACTCATGATTCAAATGTCTGGGTTCGAGCAACGTCAATCCAACAAACAATTTTTATGAAGGCGCTTCGGCAACTTTGAAGCCAAGAATTTCTCTTTTCGCTCTGAAGAGGTATTTATAGGCAAGTCACTAAAAGAGGTATTTATAGGCAAGTCATGAAAAGACGTATTTGTCTCAAAGGAACCTCAAATGCCTCAGCTTCCTGCTGTAACACCCTAACTATTTTAGGCGTATTACGTGATTTTTTAAACGTACTGTGCAGCTCGTTGCTAATCAACGAGGTTTATGGAAAAACGTGATTAATTAAAATTTTGCTTTTTAATTAAACTTATAAACCATTTTACCAAAAAGTCTCGGGATCCCGATTTATAAAAATATTTACAAACTTTTTAACTGTTCAATTTTTACATCAAAATGAAAGTCGTCTAACGACAGTTACAAAAATCTCAGCCCTGCTGTCCCGAGGATCGTACGCTCCAGGCCTAACCGCCCCGACATGTACAATCCCATAAGCTCGCTCACGGTCCATCAGCAACTGCCTTGCCTTTACCTACACATGAACGTAAACTGTGAGTCGACAGACTCAGTAAGAAAAGCATAATAATAACATACATAAAACTGACTGCCGTGTCCAACACGATACAGAGTCCCGCTACTGCCATGTCCAACATGGTACTGAGCACTACTGCCATGTCCAACATGGTACTGAGTTTTGAACGTTCAGGGGACGGTACTATTGACAAGTATCCTCCTGATCGGTCGAACTGGTCATACTCCGGCTGCTGGTCATACTCCAGCCTGTACCGACGGGATAGGTCAATAGCACTGAACCACCAACCAGTGTCAGCCTGATCGGTCAAACCGGTCATACTCCGCCGCCGGTCATACTCCAGCCTGTACCGACGTGACAGGGTTGGGTGGTTCGAAGCCTAAATACATATCTAATGTAATCTAACAGGCTTCCTACATGCACGCTAAACATGTAAACTACATATGCACACTGTTATACTAATCTTACCTGGATTCCGATTTCAGGTGTGCCGGTCAACCTGACTGGAACTGAAGCTGAACGGCGGATTACTGGCTCCTAAACCATAAAAATCACAACGCTATAAGTGACACGCTAAATCACTTCCCGGGGACTAAAACTCGAAACTAAAAGTTTCCCTATCGATAAAAAGCATGGCAATACCCCTAAAAACCCAAAAACGAGGAAAACTAGGGTTCTGAAAAATCCCCAACCGGAAGACCGGTTGCCCAACCGAATTCGGTTACGGGAAAATCTGAACCCCCATCCGGAATTCCGGATGCTCAACCGGAATTCCGGTTCCTCGCAGGCAGCAACCAAAAATTCACATATCTTGACCAATTCGAACCCAATTGATCCCAAACTTTCCAGACCGCTTCCATAGGTCCCAAATAACAATTCTAGAGCATCAAACCTACCCAGAAATCACACATGCAAAATTCACCATTGGAGCTCAAGCTTTGAGTTCCAAACTCAAGCTTGAGCAAAACCAACTAAACAAGCAATCCACTAGCTTAATTCAACATAACTAAGTATAAAATAACCTCTGCAAACTAACAAGAACAACAACAACAACACAGAAACAAAACATCACATTTTCTTTCAAAATTCATAACTTTTGCAAAGAAAACCCAAGGCTTTAACAATCTAACCTACATGCTTCTAACATAGCTTAAACAACCACAATAATCATGCTTTAAACAACTTAAATCAACAACAAAACACAGCAGAAACATCTCTCAAAAATCACATGCATTATCATCCATTTTCATCATTTTCTTCAAGGAATTTAAAGAGAAAAGAACTATAAAGCACATACCACAACAAGAGATCAATAGGTTGCAAATTAGGGCTTGAATCACCAAGAAAATCCAGCCTTTTTGAACCCCCAAGCTCAGCCGAAAGAGAGGAAAAGAGAGAGAGAGTTTTCTATTTTTAAAACTTTCTAATTTTTTGGCTAAGTGTAAAATGAAGGAAATTAAAGAATAAAGCCATATATTATCATTTAATAAATCCTTTTTCAGCCAAAAGCAATTAAATAAATAAACATTTAATTCCAATTAAAAGTCACTAAAAGACAAAACACTAATGGGGCAAAAAGACCATTTTGCCCCTCCACCATAAAATCACTAAAATCATACTAAAGGGTATTTTTGGGACATTCAAAATTCCCGGCCATTCCCGACATTCCCAATGTCTAAAACCCGTCCCCAAAATACTAACATACTAAGTTGTGATTTCTAATGAGCCAAACGCCGCGTTCCAAAATACCGGACACCGGAAATGCGAAATATAAAAACTACTGATGACATAATTATGCATATCTGAATTCCATAATAAATTATTTAAATGGCTATAAATAATTTCATGATTAACATAAATAACTGCTAATTTCCAAATTAACTAAGCGGGCTTTACAACTATCCCCCCCTTAAAAGGATTTCGTCCCCGAAATCTAACCTGAATAACTCTGGATATTGAGCTCGCATATCTGACTCAAGCTCCCAGGTGGCTTCTTCCACCTTACTGTTTCTCCAGAGAACCTTGACCAACGCTATGGTCTTATTCCGAAGGACTTTATCCTTTCTATCCGGGATCCGCACCGTCGTTCCTCATAAGACATATCCGATCGAAGTGAAGGCTCTCATAACTGAGTATATGAGAGGGGTCTGAAACGTATTTTCTCAACATTGAGACATGAAATACGTTGTGCACTGCTGATAAAGCTGGAGGCAATGCTAACCGATATGCCACTTGACCTATCTTCTCGAGAATCTCGAAAGGTCCTGTAAACCTAGGGCATAACTTGCCTCTTTTCCCGAAACGTTTAATCCCCTTCATCGGAGATACTCGCAAAAACACATGGTCCCCTACTCGGAACTCAACATCTCTACGTTTCGGATGCGTAACTCTTCGTGCCTTTCTGTGAGGCAAGCATTCTAGCTTTAATCTTCTCTATTGCCTCATTGGTCCGCTGAACTGACTCTGGACCTAGGTATTTCCTCTCCCCTGTCTCATCCCAGTGGATAGGGGATCTGCATTTTCTACCGTACAACAGTTCGTAGGGTGCCATCCCTATCGTACTCTGGTAACTGTTGTTGTAAGAGAACTCTATCAACGGTAGATATTTATTCCATGAACCCTCAAAGTCCATAACACAGGCTCTCAGCATGTCCTCTAATATCTGAATTGTCCTTTCGGACTGACCATCTGTCTGAGGATGGAATGCTGTACTGAATTTTAACTTCGTACCCATTGCCCGTTGCAAACTTTGCCAAAATTTGGAGGTGAATTTCGGATCCCTGTCCGAAACTATAGACTTCGGTACCCCGTGAAGTCTCACTATTTCCCTGACGTATAACTCTGCCAACTGATCCACTGTAAATGTTGTTCTGACCGGCAGAAAATGAGCAGATTTCGTAAATCGATCCACCACTACCCAGATGGAGTCATACATACCCGTGGTCCTAGGTAACCCGACCACAAAATCCATCGCAATATCCTCCCATTTCCATTCTGGTAGGGTTAGAGGCTGCAACAACCCTGCTGGTCTCTGATGTTCAGCCTTGATCTGCTGACATGTGAGGCATCTCGAAACGAATTCTACCAAATTCTTCTTCATACCGTTCCACCAGAAGTACGGTTTCAAGTCTTGGTACATCTTGGTGGTGCCGGGATGCAGAGAATATGGAGTAGAATGAGCCTCCTCAAAGATCTCGTTTCTCAAGTCCACACTGTTCGGGACACAAACCCTGGCTTTATACAAAAGCATCCCACTGTCTGACACCGAAAAATCTTTGGCTTGACCAGCCAATACCTCATCTCGGATCTTTACTAACTCCGGATCTGTCGTCTGAGCAACCTTTATTCTTTCTAACAGATCAGATTGCAGTGTTAAGTTGTGAAGCTGACCTACCACAAACTCAATGCTGGATCTAACCATATCCTCTGCTAGCTGAGGTGAGATCTGAACCATGCTAGCTACTTGCCCGGGACCCTTTCTGCTCAGGGCATCGGCCACAACATTGGCTTTCCCGGGATGGTAAAGGATCTCACAATCATAGTCCTTCACTAATTCCAACCAACGCCTTTGTCTCATGTTCAAATCTTTCTGAGTAAAGAAATACTTGAGACTTTTATGGTCGGTATAGATCTCGCACTTCTCACCATACAAGTAATGCCGCCAAATCTTCAGTGCAAAAACCACTGCGGCCAATTCTAAATCATGAGTCGGGTATCGCTGTTCATAATCCTTTAACTGACGGGAGGCATAAGCGATAACCCGATCGGCTTGCATCAATACGCACCCCAAACCCTGTTTGGATGCGTCACAGTAGACCACGAACTTCTCCTTGTCCGAAGGCAAAGCTAGTACCGGAGCAGTAATCAACCTCTGTTTCAGCTCCTGAAAACTAGCTTTGCATTTATCTGACCAGATAAATCGCTGATTCTTCTTTGTAAGTTCGGTTAGGGGCATTGAAATTTTGGAGAACCCCTCCACGAACCTACGGTAGTACCCAGCTAATCCCAAGAAGCTTCTGATCTCATCCTTGTCTTCGGTCTCGGCCAATCCCTGACGGATTCGATCTTCCCGGGATCCACCTTGATCCCATCTTTACTCACTATGTGCCCTAGGAAGGACACCTGAGACAACCAGAACTCACATTTCTTGAACTTGGCGTAGAGTCTATGTTCTCGAAGTCGTTGCAGTACCATCTGAAGATGTAACTCATGCTCCTCTTCTGACTGAGAGTACACGAGGATGTCGTCGATAAACACAATCACACAGATATTGAGGAAATCCTTGAATACTCTATTCATCAGGTCCATGAATGCTGCAGGAGCGTTGGTTAGTCCGAATGACATAACCAGGAACTCGTAGTGTCCATACCTAGTGCGGAAAGCCGTCTTTGGAATGTCCTCCTCTCGGATCCTCAACTGATGATAACCCGAACGGAGATCAATCTTAGAAAAGACCGTCTTCCCCTGAAGCTGATCGAACAAGTCATCGATCCTAGGTAATGGATATTTATTCTTCACCGTCAACTTGTTCAACTCTCTGTAGTCGATGCACATCCTCATAGATCCATCTTTCTTCTTCACGAACAAAACCGGGGCTCCCCAAGGTGGCACACTGGGCCGAATGAACCCTATGTCAAGCAACCCTTGGAGCTGAATTTTTAATTCCTTAAGTTCAGCTGGAGCCATCCTATACGGGGCTTTAGAAACCGGATCCACCCCTGGTGCCAAGTCAATCACGAAGTCAATCTCCCGCTGAGGTGGTAACCCTGGAAGTTCTTCGGGAAAAACGTCCAAAAATTCCCGAACCACGCTGATGTCCTCTGGCCGAATGGTGTCTGGCCGAGTGGTGTCCACCACCACGGCCAGAAACCCTAAGCACCCACCGTGCAATAATTCTCTCGCTGACATAGCCGAGATTACCGGGATCCGAGATCCCTGAACCGAACCCACAAATACGAACGGTTCTTCACTTTCTGGTTGGAAGACCACCATCTTCCTCTTGCAATCAATGCTCGCCGAATATTTAGATAGGAAATCCATTCCTAAAATAATATCAAATTCGACTAAGCTCATCTCTATCAGATCAGCGCTTAACTCCCTACCATCTATCCTGATCGGCATAGACCTAATCCACCTATTGGAGATAACCAATTCTCCGCCAGGTAACAGGGTTCCAAACCCTGATTCATATCTATCAAAGGGTCTACCCAACTTACTAAAGACTCTGGCCGCCACATAAGAACGTGTAGCCCCAGAATCAAACAACACTGAATAAAACGAGTCGTTAATAAGAATCTGACCTGTAACAACTGATGGGCTGGCCTCTGCATCAGCCTGCGTGATCGCGAATACCCTGGCTGGAGTGGGCATCGCTGGAGCTCTCGGTGCCTCTGGCCGGAGCTGGGGACATTCCCTCTTGAAGTGCCCGGGCATGCCACAATGAAAGCATCCCTGCCCCTTGCACTCTCCCCGATGGTGCCTCTTGCAGCTAGGGCACTCGGGATAGGAGAAGCGAGTCTCATTACCACCAGGACGACTCCTTCTGTTCTGGTTCCCCCGGAACCTCTTGTTCTGACTCGAGCCGCCGGAAGCAGTGGGTGCCCTCTTCCTCTGATCAATGGCCGAACCACTACTCCCCCTGCTAAATCCTGCTGCAGGAGGGGTAGGAGCTCCGCCACTAATCGGAGTACTAGCTGACTCTGACATGCACCCCACTGCGCCCTCAGCTCGCAGTGCCTTCTCCACAATCTGAGCGTAGGTGGTGCTGTCGTCTGTGGTAATCATCAGGTCATGCCTGATCTTGGGATTCAACCCGTCCAGATACTTCTCCTTCCTGCTGAAGTCGGTCGGCACGATTCCCGAGGCTAACCTCGCCAACCGGTCAAACTGAGTAGTATACTCAGTGACACTCATGTTCTCCCGCTGGGTCAGGTGAACGAACTCTTTCCTCTTGGCGCTTCTAACCGCCTCATTGTAGTACTTCGCGTTGAAGAGTTCCTGGAACCTTTCCCAGGTCATGGTGGTGACATCGTGAATCTGAGACACCATGTCCCACCATACCAGGGCATCCTCCTGGAACTGAAATGTGGCGCACACCACTCTGTCGTTGCCGGTGACACCCATGAAGTTCAAGATTCTGGTGATCACCGTAAGCCACTGCTCGGCTTTCGACACATCTGGACCTCCCAGGAATACCGGAGGTGCTTGCTTCCGGAACCGCTCATACAAAGGCTCCAATCTATGGGCCGCCACTACCATCTCGGCACGGGCGGCAGGGCGGGTGCCACCGGAACTACCGGCACCGGAACCGGCAGGAGCACCCCGCCGTCTCAACCTCTGAATCTCGAGGTCTTGTTCTTCGATCCGGGCTTGCATCTCCGCAAACCGCAACTCCCAGTTCGGGGCTCCCTGATCGGCTGGGGGAGCCTGGGCAGCCTGTGGCGGGTTCTCATCACCCCGACCACGAGCCCTGCCTCGGGGACCTCTACCTCGGCCCCTAGCAGGTGGGGGAAACCGAGCTCCCTCTCCCTGGTTCGACCCCACGGAGTTGCCTCGACTCCTGGTAGTCCGCCTGGCGTCCATCTAGCTAGAACCGCCTGCGAAACCAAGAGTTGGCATATCAGGTCGTAATCAAGGCGAGCTTACTAATGCCGCTTAATTTGGAAATTAGAAATGAAACATGCGCCTATTCTACTATCAGGCTACTAACATGCTTCCTAACAGGCTTTTCTTTTTTTTTCTTTTTTTTTTTTTAATAACTGAATAAAATAAACTACTAAAGCAATAAAGGCTTACTGAACCGTGAACCGAGCTAACTGCTGATGATGATTGTACATGTCGTGACGATCTTCGGAAGACAACCTGGCGGCTCTGATACCAAATTGTAACACCCTAACTATTTTAGGCGTATTACGTGATTTTTTAAACGTACTGTGCAGCTCGTTGCTAATCAACGAGGTTTATGGAAAAACGTGATTAATTAAAATTTTGCTTTTTAATTAAACTTATAAACCATTTTACCAAAAAGTCTCGGGATCCCGATTTATAAAAATATTTACAAACTTTTTAACTGTTCAATTTTTACATCAAAATGAAAGTCGTCTAACGACAGTTACAAAAATCTCAGCCCCCGTCGTCCCGAGGATCGTACGCTCCAGGCCTAACCGCCCCGACATGTACAATCCCATAAGCTCGCTCACGGTCCATCAGCAACTGCCTTGCCTTTACCTACACATGAACGTAAACTGTGAGTCGACAGACTCAGTAAGAAAAGCATAATAATAACATACATAAAACTGACTGCCGTGTCCAACACGATACAGAGTCCCGCTACTGCCATGTCCAACATGGTACTGAGCACTACTGCCATGTCCAACATGGTACTGAGTTTTGAACGTTCAGGGGACGGTACTATTGACAAGTATCCTCCCCGATCGGCCGAACCGGTCATACTCCGCCGCCGGTCATACTCCACATGTACCGACGGGATAGGTCAATAGCACCGAACCACCAACCGGTGTCGGCTGATCGGTCAAACCGGCCATACTCCATTCTTGGTCATACTCCGGCATACCGACGTGACAGGGTTGGGTGGTTCGAAGCCTAAATACATATCTAATGTAATCTAACAGGCTTCCTACATGCACGCTAAACATGTAAACTACATATGCACACTGTTATACTAATCTTACCTGGATTCCGATTTCAAGTGTGCTTGGTCAACTGACCGGCCCGAAGGCGAACGGCGGATTACTGGCTCCTAAACCATAAAAATCACAACGCTATAAGTGACACGCTAAATCACTTCCCGGGGACTAAAACTCGAAACTAAAAGTTTCCCTATCGATAAAAAGCATGGCAATACCCCTAAAAACCCAAAAACGAGGAAAACTAGGGTTCGAAAAATCCCCAACGGAAGACCGGTTGCCCAACCGGAATTCCGGTTCGGGAAAATACGAACCCCCATCCGGAATTCGGATGCTCAACCGGAATTCCGGTTCCTCGCGACGCAACCAAAAATTCACATATCTTGACCAATTCGAACCCAATTGATCCCAAACTTTCCAGACCGCTTCCATAGGTCCCAAATAACAATTCTAGAGCATCAAACCTACCCAGAAATCACACATGCAAAATTCACCATTGGAGCTCAAGCTTTGAGTTCCAAACTCAAGCTTGAGCAAAACCAACTAAACAAGCAATCCACTAGCTTAATTCAACATAACTAAGTATAAAATAACCTCTGCAAACTAACAAGAACAACAACAACAACACAGAAACAAAACATCACATTTTCTTTCAAAATTCATAACTTTTGCAAAGAAAACCCAAGGCTTTAACAATCTAACCTACATGCTTCTAACATAGCTTAAACAACCACAATAATCATGCTTTAAACAACTTAAATCAACAACAAAACACAGCAGAAACATCTCTCAAAAATCACATGCATTATCATCCATTTTCATCATTTTCTTCAAGGAATTTAAAGAGAAAAGAACTATAAAGCACATACCACAACAAGAGATCAATAGGTTGCAAATTAGGGCTTGAATCACCAAGAAAATCCAGCCTTTTTGAACCCCCAAGCTCAGCCGAAAGAGAGGAAAAGAGAGAGAGAGTTTTCTATTTTTAAAACTTTCTAATTTTTTGGCTAAGTGTAAAATGAAGGAAATTAAAGAATAAAGCCATATATTATCATTTAATAAATCCTTTTTCAGCCAAAAGCAATTAAATAAATAAACATTTAATTCCAATTAAAAGTCACTAAAAGACAAAACACTAATGGGGCAAAAAGACCATTTTGCCCCTCCACCATAAAATCACTAAAATCATACTAAAGGGTATTTTTGGGACATTCAAAATTCCCGGCCATTCCCGACATTCCCAATGTCTAAAACCCGTCCCCAAAATACTAACATACTAAGTTGTGATTTCTAATGAGCCAAACGCCGCGTTCCAAAATACCGGACACCGGAAATGCGAAATATAAAAACTACTGATGACATAATTATGCATATCTGAATTCCATAATAAATTATTTAAATGGCTATAAATAATTTCATGATTAACATAAATAACTGCTAATTTCCAAATTAACTAAGCGGGCTTTACACCTGCCTTAAAAATGAATATGGGAAATTAAAAGTAATCAAGTGCAGCCGTCAGCCGTGGAGAGAGAAAATTGGATTTCAAAATATTAATTGTGAGAGCATTTATTAGCCAAAAAAATGAGGGGATGCCCAGTCAGCCTCACATCGAGTCTCTGACGATCGCGCTCGACACATGTCCCCATCAAAAGGCAGAATCAACTTGGATGAAGTCTACACGCAACTTCGGAAGTCCCGTACAGACTTGGGGGGAAATGTTATCCCAATTTTTGCACTCTGATGTGGCATCACGAGAATGGTGACACGTGGAGTCCACTTGGAACATCTTCTCGGGAAGATAGGCCGAGCAGGATGCCTCGTTGGCATGCCCAGAGCAAGATATTAAGCGATCCGCACAGAGCAACCAACACTTAGCGAATTCAGCTTTCGCATTATGAGTCATCAGCACAATCCCTATAACTCAGGGATGAATTTACGTGGATATGGCATACACACGATCCCACTATCAGTGTATCCAGCCTCAATCCCACGATCCTTGCATTCAGCATTGATCCCACGATCTTTCTGTTTATACACATTGTAACGAGAGGGGAAACTCTTCCTTCTCAAGCTTCCTAGCCCTATAAATAGTGATGTATGTTCACTGGGCAGGAGGGGTCGAAAAGCAGTTGAGCTAAGACTATACTATTATCTAAGAATTATATATTCAGATATACTATTGTAAGAGCTATAAGAAAAGGAATCTTTCTCCTTGATCTTAAGTCAATACAAATAACGAGGATTAGGCTATTACCAAACTGCTCGGGGCTGAACCTCTATAAAATCCCTGTGTCTGATTATTGCTTTATCATATATCTGTTATTATATATCGTTTATCGCTTATAAAATGGACTCATTGTCGTTGGTTAAAAGCGAAGTCAACACATAGCAAGTCAAGTACTCAATAATAGTGAGTAAGAGAGTCGTAACCAAACCCAAAGGAGAGAAAGAGATCTAGGTTCACATCTTGATAATGCTCTGCTATAGAAAGGAATCAAGGGCTAGAGATCTTGAACAGAAGGAGGCACTAAATTCTGTTGTAACCAATGCAAGGTTTTCTAATCCCTTGTGTGTTTATTTCATTGTTTTAGAGAATTTATATTTAGGATGTTAATTCAACATACTTGTTAGTAAATCTAGATCTTGGTAAAATATTCCCAACACGTGCCTCATTCACTTTTTTGCCAGACGGTTATTAAGACCTCTACTTTTAAAGGTGAAATCATTAAACAACATGTGCCCTCTACTTTTAGAAGCTAAACCTTTGGGAAACAAGTGTCCATGGCGTACAAGTGTCCCTAATTGTCCACCTGCATCTTGCATAAGCATAATTGTTTCTAGAGGTCCCAATGGTCAGCTCTCTTTTGCATGTAATTTACCCCATTAGTGGGCTTTTTGCCAAAACCCAAGGCATTTCATGGGCATGTCCATACCCGCCACATCAAACACGCCCTTTGAGGCTCAAAGAAAAATCTTCATCTCATTTTATTTTTGCATTTTATTATTTCTTTAGCTTCTAAATATTTAGTTTCCGAAAATTTTTGTAAACAAGTTTGATTTCATTGAGTTCCAAAGTCAAATGTCTTGAGTCATGATTTTAAGTTTACCTCTAAGTTTTCAGAAATGAATGGGTATCAAACACAGGTTTAATATAGTTTTTTGTTAACTGACGAATGGACAATTTGAGAGGATTACTCAAATAACGAAAAAACATGTTGTGGGGATGTGTGATAGAAGATGAACTGTTATGAAATAAATTTATTCCTTTGACTGAGTTTTCATTTAATAGTAGTCTGCTATTTGCATTATTCAAAACTATGATAGGTGGCATTTAATGAGGAAGATTAATCTAATACTTCCGTAATCCAAGCTCTTTGACACAACCTAATCATGGAGAAGTCTCCATGAATCAAGAATAACTTAGTTTTGAAGAGTACACAGAAGACTACATGGTCCTAACTTGGCATCCCGAATATAGAAAGCGAATGACTTCTCCTGGACCCAGAAGAGCCTAGTTAAGGAAGCTTTTCCAAAAGATACTCGCATGGGTATCAAAAGGTCTAATGCAGATATCAACCACTTTGGAGCATTGTAGATGTCGACTTTTCTCACATGCCAAATCACCAACTGCCTTTTTACACAGATGAACCTGCATGACTTGTTGAGTCTTCTCCACGAGGACCATTGTTCAATTTAGACTGCCAGCTCTTCTTTTGAGAGTTCTTCGGACAACCCCTCAAGTGATTTTGAAGTTAGTAGTGGTTCTCCAAAATCATAGACTCAACACCACCATTATTTTGAGCAAATAGATGGTGAGTTTTATGATCAATCCATATGGGAACTAAACCGGAGGTGGAAACAGTTCCTTCCCAAGTCTTGGACTTATATTTTCCAAGAGGGCGTGTTTGACACATTTCACACTCGACGGGAAATTCCTGCAACTAGAGATCTTTGTGCAACTGAGGTTGTAGTTACCTTTGTCAAATATTCTGAGCCATACTTAATTGTGGCTAGAATGAAGCAGGCGTGTCGTAGAGCACCTCTAAAGGACCCTCATATTGCTGAGTTGATCGCAAGAGGAAGGGTTTGAGATATTGAGGAGGCTGAACAGCCCGAGGCTGGCCAGTCTGAGGAGCCTTTTGTAGGGCGACCTGAAGTCAGCCAGGATGAGGAACCCTTGGTTGGTCAAAATGATAAGTTAGGGGCTGAGCAGGCTAAACCTGCAGCTAGGCCAAGGACTGCTAGGGCGCAATATAAGCCTTGTGTCATAATCTTGGGTAAACCCCTTGGTACTGATAATGAGACTGGACATTCATTAAATAGAAAGGGTCAACCGTCATAGCTTGAGGTTGACCACGTTGAGGATGAGGCTCCTGAGCCTTGGATCCTTGAGTACGAGGATGAGGAGCATTGATTGTCTCCTCCATTTTCTCTGTCTGTTGGCAAGCTTGAAGAGATCAAAGCAAGGGGACTCGTTGGAAGGGTAGAGTGTGGTAGGCCTAATAGGGCTTAGCTGGCACAACGTCCACCATCCATCATGTTGGCATGGTCAGGTTTCCTTATCGAGAAAGAGGTGTTCTTGCCTTTGCATCCCTACTTCAGGGGTATAGCTAACCTCTTTAAGTTGTGCTCAATTTAGATCACTCTAAAAGGCATCTAGTACCTTTCAACACTCTTCGTTTTGTATGCGGAGTTAGGCTGGCCACAACCTTCACCTTGCGAGGTGAGTTACAATTTTGAGCTAAAATTCACCCTTAAGCAGGGCAGGTCGGGATACTTTTACTTTAGCTAGCTGGGCTATTAGTGGCTTGGACGTACCAATGACAAGGCCATGTCAAAGGTTGGAAAGAACACCTGGAGCCACTTCATTGCTTCGGATGTCAAGGACGTCCACCATTACTTTCAAAGGGTCTCAACTTACCTTTGTCTACTTCCTATCGCCACGGTGAGGGATAGAGCTTATCATATTTTGTTTCTCCCTACTAAAAAGCGCAACATCTTCAAGTTAGCCTGCGAGGAGATTTTCAAAAAATACAGCATGTATCCTTCTAAACAGGATGCTGAGAGTGTTGGAAACCCTCCTAAATGCTCTTGCTGTAAAGGAGGTTAGCAAACAGAAAAGGTCTAGGCCTGGATGGGAAAAGGATGAGTCTAATGACGACATCCCAATGCCAAAATTGCTCGAGATGTAGCTAGAAGGGAACAAGTCCTTCAAAATTGCGTGATACGGGGAGGCTCAGTTAGCGATACCATCGTCTAGTTAAACCTAAAACACAGGAGTATGCTAGACCTATCTAGGCAACACCTGCGTCTAAAGACAAAGGCAATGATGAGTGGTTTTTGGAAAACACTCCTGACGGTAGTAGTTTTTTTACTTTTACTTGCATTTAGTACTTATAACTTGTATTCTAACTTTGTTATTTTCTCTTTTACAGATATGGGATCTAGGATGAGAGACATGCTGAAGAGGTCTTCAGTCAGTCCTTATTCAAGTCACTCCCAAGCCAAGGTGGCCAGAATAGGTGGGTCTTCTAATGTGACACAATCCAACCTATCTCCTCCTCCTTCAAGTCTTCCACTGGCCAACCAGCCTGTGGTTTTGGATCTTCAATTGAAAACTACTCCTCCTCCTCCTCAGGGATCGTTAGGCAAGGCTATCAAGAAGCATGGCCAGGCAACCTACTTGAGCAAAGGAGAGAAGACCAAGGAAGTCACTCAAAACTACCTAGGTCAGTGTCTGCCAAGTGTGGATGACTAGCTTTAGAAGCTAGATGTCGAAACGTTAGATTACTTGACGACAAACACCCTTAGAGATGTTACCTATGTATGTTGTTTTAGTACTTGTCTCACTTTTACCCTTCATACAACTTTTCTAACTTTGTTTCCTCTTAATTTTGGGCCATGTTACAGAGTCCATAAAGCCTACTTTGGAGGCCCCATCCATCCCAGATGATACTATTGCTCAGAGCTAGTTTGAACTCGCCTACTCCTCCCATTATTCATGAGGATATATGAAGACTCATGTTTATCTCATGCTTTTTTTGCGCATTTGTTTTTCTTCTAGTATCGCCTTTAGGCCCTTTACTTTCAAATAGATGATATTTTTATTCTTAGATGGCCTTAGGGCCCTTTACTTTTAAACAATGTTCGTGTATGGCCTGAGGGCCTTTTACTTTTGAATAGATGACTGGCTAGGCAGTCTTTAATCCTAGCTTTAACTTCTTTTGTTAGACATGTAGCTGACCAGACTTATGTATTTTATGTCTAATTTGAAGTATGCCATTTGCACTTTCATAGCTTTCAATATCTTGCTTAACAAAGCTTTAAATTTTTCTTTAGCAGTTGCAATTCACCAAATACTATAGACCTTTGCTTGTGTATTTTCTTGAAGGGACCTATTTGTATGCATGTTGAACGAAAAATAAAGATTAACTTTAAAAAGTTATCTCATTAGCAAGTTGTTTCACACAATTTTGAACTAAAAAACGTTATTATTCATTAATTGGTCTCTCATATGTGTTGTTGTCGTGCAACGTACATTTTTTTATTCTAAAAGCTTAAAAATCTGAAGTTTGGTTTTAAAACTGGTTTCTTGGCTACCCCTGCATGGCATACTAGGTCGGGGCTACCATTGAAGAGTGGTGGAAACTCAGCTTTTTTTTTATACTAATTCCCGTACGGTGAGCTGTACAGGGACCACTACTGAAGAGCAGTGTTTTTACAAGTTGGTCAATGGTAGTACTTTCTGAGATGTTCTCCATTCTAGTACCTTTCTAGGAGAACTAATTCCATGTTCTCATTGTACCTGCCAAGCTTGTACGCACCATTACATGTCATCTCTATAACATGGTACCGACCTTTCCAATTTTGCCGAAACACTCTTATCACAGGATCATTGGTATTTAGGAATACTCTTCGAACCACTAAGTATCCTACGAAGAATTTCTTTTCCTTGACTTGTTTATTTAAGTACCTTGCAATTTTTTGTTGGTTGGTCTCTTCTTTGTTCAATTTTATAAAGGGATTTTCCCAGCAGGGTATGGTTTACTTCTTGGTCATAGGTTATCCTCCTATGGGATGGTGGTTCCAATTCAACGGGTAGTATAACTTCACAGCCATAGGCTAATGCAAAGGGTATTTGCCTGGTGACCGTCTTCTCAGTGGTCCTATGTGACCAAAGTTCCTCTAGGAGTAAGTGAGGCCAATTGCCTTTTAGTGTCCTTGAGGGTCTTATTTATAGCTTCTACTTGCCCATTTGTCTGAGGGTGCGCAACTACGAAGAAGCTTTTAATAACATTGTGTCTGTTGCAGAAGTCAATGATGTTGTTGACAATAAAGTTGAGGACTTTCTTGGAAGTTATTGTCGCTAGTGGTTCAGCTTCTATCCACTTAGTGAAATAGTCAATTGCGACTATGGCATATTGTACTCCTCCTTTTCCTTTAGGGACTTGATCGATTAGGTCCGTCCACCACACATCAAAGGGCCAAGGAGACTGCATTAGTGTGAGCTCATTTGGTGGAGCTCTCAGGATCTATGAGAATCTTTGGCACTTGTCACATTTTTTGACATAGTCCATTGAATCCTCGATCACAGTAGGCTAAAAATACCCTTACATGAGTATCTTCTTAGAGAGGCTTTGTGTAACGCCCTAAATAATCAGGCACGCTACCCAAAATACTTATGAAACTCTAATCCCCTAATCGGGATTACTAATCAAAATAGCGCAGAATTTAAACTTTTATATTAAACAGAATGAAAATAAACTTGTAATATATTTAAACTTTCAAAATAGTTGGGATCCCAAAAATAATTACAAACTTATTACAAGTCTTTTCTTTCTAGCCGACCTAAGCGGCAAAACAGAATTCAAAAGTTCAACACTGATAGACCCTTAACCCGCTTGGTCTGATATGGCTTGAACATGTACATTCTTCGTTTTTGCTCCTCAAACTCATGGTTGATCAGCCACTGACTTACCCTTTCCTGCACAGTAGAGCACCCGTGAGCCAAGCCCAGCAAGACAGTATAAATCATAACAAATATAATATGCTCATCATGCTATTTAAACAGTAATGCCATTCATATATGTCTGTGTGTCACAGACCTGCATGTCACACTCACATGCCTATTTATGTCTACGTGGCGTAGGCCTATGTGTTGCGCTCACACATCTATAATATCTACGTGGCGTAGACCTACATGTTGCTCTCACACGTCTAATTACAATAAGGCCTTAGAATAGTTCATCTCGGTTCTAGATACCGAGTCCAACTTGATTATGCCTTGACACATAACCCTTAATCTCAATATGTAACACATAATTATTAGTGTCACCGCACTATTTGTCTATTTGCTATAGACCTGCATGTTACGCTCACATGCCTATTTATGTCTACGTGGCGTAGACCTACGTGTTGCTCTCACACGTCTATATACAATAAGGCCTCAGTAGGGTTTACCTCGGTTCTGATTACCGAGCCTAACCTAGTTATGCCTTGCTCGCATAACCCTATTCATGTATATACGTAATCCATGTATTACGTTCTTTCGGTGGTTTATCCTGGTGATATATACCAGGTCTAACCCAGTTATGTCTTAAACACATAACTTCTAACATACATGCGTGTATTCAATATTTACTACAACATATATAATCTTAGGGTAATAACCCTAACTTGCATACTATGTAATCACGCATATAATACATTTCTATATACTTAGATGACATTTACTAAGAGTATCAACCCTGACTCATGCTTTCACTGGACTTATAATATTCTAGGGTAATAACCCTAGACCGCATTAAAATTAAACTCAAGGTACTAGCTTACCGAGTCTAGTTTAATTATGCCTTAAGCGCATGATTCATAATTCCAATATATAGATATATCCGACATGGCATAGTATTACACAACATATATCACTAGGGTAATAACCCTAGGCTATTAAACCGCTCATGTTAGGGTAATAACCCTAATCCTGGTTGCAATTACTCACATATATCACATTCAACATAAGTGCCACCGCGCATACTCTACGTGCAAACTACTGTCTTACCTGTTGTCCCGCAATAACAGAGATTCCAAACCCCTGGGTGCTCCTGATCAGGTGCCGGTAATCCTAGTCACACAATCCGGGATTTCACAAATAGGGTTAATCCCCAATTTCACTTTCACAAAATATAAACATGGCATTCAAAACATCAATAATCAAATAGAGCTTGGAATGAGCTTTCCAACGATATAAAGAACATCCCAAACGGAGTCCCGAGTCAAAAGTTATGGCCAAAACAAAATTGAGAAAACAGAATTTCTCACTGCCAAATCCAGTCGTGACAGACGAAAATCCCGTCGCGACGACTGGGTTTAGAACACCCCAAAACTCCATTTTTAAGGTCTTAATATGCCAACCTTTCCTAGATTTCGAACCCCAACCAAACAGAGGGTAATAACGCATAATAAGGCTGAAAAATCACAACTCAAATGCATCTAAATTCTCATTGCAAAACCCAAAAATTCAGATTGCATAAACACAACAAAATCATGCTCAAACTAAGCAAATTCCAAGCTCAAGAACAAGAGCTTCATCTTCAGCCATTTAAACAATTTTCCAGCCAACACAACATCACAATAACACATGATTCAATATTAGAAAGTACCCTAGAATCAAAATCCATGCTCAAGAACTTAAATCCAAAGATTAACACACTCAATTCATCAAGATTATAACCACACTTAAGAACATGCAATCACAAGGCAAGATACAACTCAAATCATGCTTTTTCCATAACAATTCCAGCAAGATTCCACTAATTAAAATTCAATAAAAACTCAGCAAGAAATTACCTAAACTTCAAGCTCAAGAAACCACAATCCAAAGCTCCAATTCACACCCAACTTCAAGCAATTCTCAACAATCAACTTTGAAAATCAAATGGGCTTTAGGGAAAGAGAGGGTTCGGATGAGAGAGAGATGAAACCAGAAAAATAATTCATTTTCTCTCAAAAATCAATTTGGTTCAAGTAAATCACTTATGGTCAAATGACCATTTTGCCCTTAGGGCTTAAAACATACATATTCACTCACATGGGCAATTTAGCCATTTTATTCACACATAAATCCAATATAATTTCAGATTATTCATCAATAATAAGAATGCCAATTATTTCAATCCCAAATGAATTTCGGGCCCGAACCCGGTTCGGCACGAAACACCCGGTTGTGACTATACCGCGCCAACCTGTCAGAACACACCTGAAAAGACAACACAGGCATACTATATAATAATATAGTTCTATTAAGCACGTAATTAAATTAATCTCAACAATTTACCCTTCTCGGGTCATAATTACCAAAATGCCCCTAGCTCACCAACGGGGTCTTTAACATTTTAAATTTCATATAATTTCACATATATTGAACTATATAATAATATAATTCCTCAATTAACTCATAATTATCTAATTAGGGCTTTGCTAATCCTTTTTCTTAATTCCGGGTATTACAATTACCCCCTCCTTATAGAAATTTCGTCCCGAAATTTACCTGAACAACTCTGGATATTTATGCTGCATATCCGTCTCGAGTTCCCAGGTTGCCTCTTCTACCTTTCTGTTCCTCGACAGTACTTTCACCAGTGCCACAGTCTTGCTTCTCAAGACTTTCTCTCTTCTATCAAGTATCTACAGTGGTTGTTCCTCATATGATAGGTCTGGCTGAAGTTCCAATGCCTCATAACTCAGAACATGGGACGAGTTCGAGACATACTTCTGAAGCATTGAAACATGAAACACGTTATGTACAGCTGCCAGCGCTGGGGGCATAGCCAACCTGTACGCTACTTGCCCTATCCTTTCAAGGATTTCAAAAGGTCCAATGAACCTCGGGCTAAGTTTTCCCTTCTTCTTAAAGCGTTTTATGCCTTTCATCAGAGATATTCAGAGAAATACCAGGTCCCCGACCTAAAAATCAATATCTCGACGCTTTGGATCGGCATAACTCTTCTACCTACTGTGAGCCGCGAGCATTCACGCTCTAATCTTGTTAACTGCCTCACTTGTTTTCTGAACAGCTTCGGGACCCAAGAACTTTCTTTCACCCACTTCATCCCAGTGAATGGGCGATCTACACTTTCCTCCATATAAAAGCTCATAAGGGCCATCCCGATTGTTGCTTGATAGCTATTATTATAAGAGAACTCGATCAGGGGAAAGTACTTTACCCATGATCCCTCAAAGTCAAGCACACATGCCCGTAACATGTCTTTTAATATCTGTATAGTCCTCTCAGATTTCCCCTCCGTCTGAGGATGAAATGCCATGGTGAACTTTAACTCAGTACCCATAGCTCGATGTAGATTCTCCCAGAATCTTGATGTAAACTTCAGATATCTATCTGAAATAATGTACTTTGGGACACCATGAAGACGAACAATTTCTCTGACATATAACTCAGCATACTGGTCAATGGAGAAATTTGTCCGAACAGGTAAGAAGTGAGCAGACTTTGTAAACCTATCCACTATGACCCACACAGAGTCAAATTGTCCCGTGGTTCTAGGCATACCTACCACGAAGTTCATAGCAATATCTTCCCATTTCCACTCTGGTATGTTCAGTGGCTGCAGTAACCCTGCAGGTTTCTGATGCTCAGCCTTAACTTGCTGACAGGTAAGACATCTTGCAACATACTCAGCAATGTCATTCTTCATGCCTGGCCACCAAAACATGGTTTTCAGGTCTTGGTACATCTTTGTCGACCCTGGATGAACTGAATAAGGAGTCGTGTGAGACTCATCCATGATCTCTTTCTTGATGTTCTCATCCATAGGCACACAAACTCGATTCCCAAATCTCAACATTCTCGTTTCATCCACTGAAAAATCACTAGCTTTCCCAGCCAAAACCCTAGCTTGGGTTTTTATCAATTTCGAATCTTGCTTTTGTGCTTCTTTAATTCTCTCTAGAAGAGTGGATTGCAGAGTAATATTAGCCAGTTGCCCGACAACCAACTCAATCTGAGCTCGAGTCATTTCATTTGCTAACTGTTGAGAGATTTGCTTCACAGTACTCAACTTACTCTGACCCTTTCTACTTAAGGCATCAGCAACCACGTTGGCCTTATAAGGATGATAAAGGATTTCACAATCATAATCCTTCACCAACTCTAGCCAACGCCTCTGTCTCATATTCAGGTCTTTCTGGGTAAAGAAGTATTTCAGACTTTTATGATCAGTGTATATCTCACATTTCTCGCCATAAAGGTAATGACGCCAAATATTTAGCGCAAATACCACTGCTGCGAGTTCTAAATCGTGAGTAGGGTACCTCTCCTCGTATTCTTTTAACTACCGAGAAGCATAAGCTATTACCCTCCCAGCCTGCATAAGCACACAGCTGAGACCCTGTCTCGAGGCATCACAAAATACCACAAACTTTTCCTTATCTGAAGGAAGAGTTAGTACAGGAGCGGTAATCAAGCATTGCTTTAACTCCAGGAAACTTTTCTCACACCGATCTGTCCAAACAAACTTCAGGTTCTTTTGGGTCAGCCCCGTTAAGGGTACAACAATCTTTGAAAAACCCTCAACAAACGGGCAATAATACCCAGCTAATCCCAGAAAGCTCCTAACTTCAGTAACTGATTTTGGTGTTGGCCAGTCCCGAACAGCTTCAATTTTAGCCGGATCCACCATGATCCCATCTTTATCTACTACGTGCCCCAAGAAAGAGACACAAGATAACCAGAATTCACCAAGATGTCATCGACTAACACGATCACACATCTGATTAGGTAATCCTAGAACATCCGATTCATATAATCCATATCAAATATAATATGCAACCTTGGCTCATCATTCACCCTAATGGCAATATTGCATTTTGAATATTCTAGATATGATTTGAAAGTGGATCCTTTACCTTGACAGCCACCTCAATTTCCCTGAAGCTTTCTAATACTCCCTGATGTTCCGGAAGCCTCAGCCTTCCATTTGTGATCAGGGTTGCCACTGTCGGTCCCCTTACTGACATTACCACTAGCAGGAGGATTAGATGCCGTGGCGGCATCCTTTGCAATCTGCTCTTTTGCTACATGTTGCTCAGCCTCCTTAGCAATCAAGGCTAACTCTACCACTTTCTTATACAAAGCGTCATGTGACGTGGTAATCTTCAAGTCCCGACTGATTGTGGCATTCAATCCTCTCACATATTTCTGTTTCCTAGTGAAATCTGTGGGCACCAGATCACCAGCAAACTTAGATAACCGGTCAAATTCCAGGGTGTATTCGGCCACTGACATCTTTCCCTGAGTAAGCTTCACAAAGTCTTCCATGTGTGAACTTCTCACAGCGATGTAGTAAAACTTTTCCTCAAACAAACTTTTAAATTCTTCCCAGGTCATTATACTGACATCCCGGGTTTGGCCCACGATATCCCACCAGACGCGGGCATGATCTGGTAACATGAAGGCTGCATAGTTCACTCTTTCAGTTCCCGTCACTCCCATATTATCCAGGATACGGGTAATAGTGCTCATCCACTGCTCGACCTTAATTATATCAAAACCTCCCAGAAAAGTCGGAGGTTGTAGCTTCACGAACCGCTCAAATACCGAGTCCCTATGCGGCATAACAAACCCCTGGTTACCCACCACTGGCATAGGTGCTGGTGGTAACACTTGATCAACAGGGGCAGGCAGTGCCGGTTGCCTTAATCGTCGCAACTCTTCTTCTTGACGAAGTATGACACTTTGCATTTCTTTAAACATCTGCTGCTATTCAGCAAGAGGATTAGCATTACCAACCCCCGCATTATCCCCCGGATCCTACGGAGGTGGAGGCGGTGCCGGTGGATTGGTTTGGGCAGCCCCAGGCTCTACTTGCTCGCCCTGTGGTCTAGATGATTGCGGAGGGTCCATTACTAGTACCCATGTAATCAACAACCCCAGCGAGTTAAGCACCAATACCACACTTACGCACTTATTGCCTTAAACCCTAACTCAACTATTTACCCCATACAAATATTTATTAATCAAATAGCATTTAAAGAATGGCATCACATCACACATACATACTTTAGATGCTTGCATACTGCCTAAAATGGAAAGCAGTAAACAGATGATCACACATACAATCAAGTATTTACTCTCAATACTTACTGCACCATGAGTCGAGCTTATCTCTGACGACGAATGTACATGTTCAGTCGGTCTACAGGAAGTTTAAAAACCTTGGCGCTCTGATACCAAATTGTAACGCCCTAAATAATCAGGCACGCTACCCAAAATACTTATGAAACTCTAATCCCCTAATCAGGATTACTAATCAAAATAGCGCAGAATTTAAACTTTTATATTAAACAGAATGAAAATAAACTTGTAATATATTTAAACTTTCAAAATAGTTGGGATCCCAAAAATAATTACAAACTTATTACAAGTCTTTTCTTTCTAGCCGACCTAAGCGGCAAAACAGAATTCAAAAGTTCAACACTGATAGACCCTTAACCCGCTTGGTCTGATATGGCTTGAACATGTACATTCTTCGTTTTTGCTCCTCAAACTCATGGTTGATCAGCCACTGACTTACCCTTTCCTGCACAGTAGAGCACCCGTGAGCCAAGCCCAGCAAGACAGTATAAATCATAACAAATATAATATGCTCATCATGCTATTTAAACAGTAATGCCATTCATATATGTCTGTGTGTCACAGACCTGCATGTCACACTCACATGCCTATTTATGTCTACGTGGCGTAGGCCTATGTGTTGCGCTCACACATCTATAATATCTACGTGGCGTAGACCTACATGTTGCTCTCACACGTCTAATTACAATAAGGCCTTAGAATAGTTCATCTCGGTTCTAGATACCGAGTCCAACTTGATTATGCCTTGACACATAACCCTTAATCTCAATATGTAACACATAATTATTAGTGTCACCGCACTATTTGTCTATTTGCTATAGACCTGCATGTTACGCTCACATGCCTATTTATGTCTACGTGGCGTAGACCTACGTGTTGCTCTCACACGTCTATATACAATAAGGCCTCAGTAGGGTTTACCTCGGTTCTGAATACCGAGCCTAACCTAGTTATGCCTTGCTCGCATAACCCTATTCATGTATATACGTAATCCATGTATTACGTTCTTTCGGTGGTTTATCCTGGTGATATATACCAGGTCTAACCCAGTTATGTCTTAAACACATAACTTCTAACATACATGCGTGTATTCAATATTTACTACAACATATATAATCTTAGGGTAATAACCCTAACTTGCATACTATGTAATCACGCATATAATACATTTCTATATACTTAGATGACATTTACTAAGAGTATCAACCCTGACTCATGCTTTCACTGGACTTATAATATTCTAGGGTAATAACCCTAGACCGCATTAAAATTAAACTCAAGGTACTAGCTTACCGAGTCTAGTTTAATTATGCCTTAAGCGCATGATTCATAATTCCAATATATAGATATATCCGACATGGCATAGTATTACACAACATATATCACTAGGGTAATAACCCTAGGCTATTAAACCGCTCATGTTACGGTAATAACCCTAATCATGGTTGCAATTACTCACATATATCACATTCAACATAAGTGCCACCGCGCATACTCTACGTGCAAACTACTGTCTTACCTGTTGTCCCGCAATAACAGAGATTCCAAACCCCTTGGTGCTCCTGATCAGGTGCCGGTAATCCTAGTCACACAATCCGGGATTTCACAAATAGGGTTAATCCCCAATTTCACTTTCACAAAATATAAGCATGGCATTCAAAACATAGATAATCAAATAGAGCTCGGAATGAGCTTTCCAACGATATAAAGAACATCCCAAACGGAGTCCCGAGTCAAAAGTTATGGCCAAAACAAAATTGAGAAAACAGAATTTCTCACTGCCAAATCCAGTCGCGACGGCCGAAAATCCCGTCGCGACGATTGGGTTTAGAACACCCCAAAACTCGATTTTTAAGGTCTTAAAATGCCAACCTTTACTAGATTTCGAACCCCAACCAAACAGAGGGTAATAACGCATAATAAGGCTCAAAAATCACAACTCAAATGCATCTAAATTCTCATTGCAAAAGCCAAAAATTCAGATTGCATAAACACAACAAAATCAGGCTCAAACTAAGCAAATTCCAAGGTCAAGAACAAGAGCTTCATCTTCAGCCATTTAAACAATTTTCCAGCCAACACAACATCACAATAACACATGATTCAATATTAGAAAGTACCCTAGAATCAAAATCCATGCTCAAGAACTTAAATACAAAGATTAACACACTCAATTCATCAAGATTATAACCACACTTAAGAACATGCAATCACAAGGCAAGATACAACTCAAATCATGCTTTTTCCATAACAATTCCAGCAAGATTCCACTAATTAAAATTCAATAAAAACTCAGCAAGAAATTACCTAAACTTCAAGCTCAAGAAACCACAATCCAAAGCTCCAATTCACACCCAACTTCAAGCAATTCTCAACAATCAACTTTGAAAATCAAATGGGCTTTAGGGAAAGAGAGGGTTCGGATGAGAGAGAGATGAAACCAGAAAAATAATTCATTTTCTCTCAAAAATCAATTTGGTTCAAGTAAATCACTTATGGTCAAATGACCATTTTGCCCTTAGGGCTTAAAACATACATATTCACTCACATGGGCAATTTAGCCATTTTTTCACACATAAATCCAATATAATTTCAGATTATTCATCAATAATAAGAATGCCAATTATTTCAATCCCAAATGAATTTCGGGCCCGAACCCGGTTCGGCCCGAAACACCCGGTTGTGACTATACCGCGCCAACCTGTCAGAACACACCTGAAAAGACAACACAGGCATACTATATAATAATATAGTTCTATTAAGCACGTAATTAAATTAATCTCAACAATTTACCCTTCTCAGGTCATAATTACCAAAATGCCCCTAGCTCACCAACGGGGTCTTTAACATTTTAAATTTCATATAATTTCACATATATTGAACTATATAATAATATAATTCCTCAATTAACTCATAATTATCTAATTAGGGCTTTGCTAATCCTTTTTCTTAATTCCGAGTATTACACTTTGTCCCCAACATGATTGTCACAAAAGCCTTCATGCACTTCTATTAATAGTCGTTCAACTTCTATCTTGGTGAAACATCTTACAAGTGGCGTTGAGAAACCATGTTTGTAAATAATGGGAACTGAATGGGAACCAAGTTTGCCTTGTCATCCATATTGGGATATCATCCAGCATGTATATTTCTTCTAAAATAGTGATGCTCGGTTCTCTTAAGAACTGAATGGGAACCAAGTTTGCCTTGTCTATCAAAGTGTTGATGGCTAGTTCAGCGAGTGCATCGGCTGTTGCATTCTCTTCTCTAGGAACTTGTCTTATAGTATAGCCTTTGAGCTAGCTTAATAGTGATGCTCAAATAGGCTATCATTTTTTACCTTAGGCTGTATATTCACCTAGAACATGATTAATGACCAACTAGGAGTCGTTGTATATGTCTAGGTAATCAGCCCGCACATTGTGTTCTAACTTGAGGCTAGCAATTAGAGCTTCATATTCAACCTTATTATTTGAAACTGAACTTTATTGCCTCGTGCAGTTGTTGCCCCCTGGTGTAGTGAGGGCAATGCCTGCACCGGACAGGTGGTCAGTATAGCTTCCGTCAACATGCAACCTCCATGCTGAATTTTCTTATTCTTGCTTCTTCTCAAGCTATTTCTTTTCTCCTAATTCTTGAGAGATTTCAGGAGATATACCTATGCATTCAACCACAAAGTCAAGGAGAGCTTGGCCTTTTATAGCCACTCTTGGCTAGTAAGTGATCTCATATTGGCCGAGTTTAATGGCCCACTTTAGTAGTTGGCCTGATGCTTCAAGTTTCTGTAATACTTGTTGCAATGACTTGTCAGTGTGCACCCTAATCAGGTGAGCTTGGAAGTAAGGTCTTACCTTTCTTGAAGCTAAGAGCAGACAGTATGTCAACTTCTCAATGAGTGGGTATGTACTTTCAGCGTCAATAAGTCTCTTGCTGACATAGTACACTGGGTGTTGAACACCGTCTTCTTCTTTAATTAGAACTAAACTTACAACATATTCTGTTACAGCCAAGTATATGCCCAATTTCTCATTGTCTAGAGGCTTTGATAGGATAGGAAGTTGAGATAGTTATTTCTTTAGCTCTTGGAATGTTGTCTCACACACTCAAATTTCTTCTTTCCTCTAAGTATGTTGAAGAAAGGGAAACATTTGTCTGTGGACTTTGACACAAAACTGCTTAGTCTGCAATACGTCCAGTCAAGCTTTGTACCTCTTTTATCTTTGTTGGCAATTTCATGTCCAAAAGGTCTTGGATCTTCTCAAGGTTTGCTTTAATTCCCTTGGCATTCATAATGAAGCCAAGGAACTTGACTGAGCCTAATCAAAAAGAGCACTTAAGGGGATTGAGCTTCATGATGTACTCTCAGAGGATCTTGAAGCATTTGTTTAGATCCTCTACGTTCCCCAAGCCGTTTTGGACTTGACTAGCATGTCATCCACATAGACTTCCATATTGCAGCCAATAAGATCTTTGAACATTTTATTTACAAGTCTTTGATAAGTGGCCCATGTGTTTTTTATGTCAAAAGTCATGACTTTGTAGCAGTACAAGCCCACGTCCATCATAAAACTTGTATGTTCTTGATTTGTTGATATATTTTGATTTTATTGTACCTTGAATAGGCATCCATGAAGTGTAGGATCTCATGACCAGCTGTAGTATCTACCAATTTGTCTATCCTTTGAAGTGGAAGCAGTCCTTTGGACATGCCTTATTCAAGTTAGTAAAATCAATGCATACTCTCCACTTGTTGTTTGGTTAGGGCACCAAGACAAGATTGGATACCCAGAGCAGGTAGAAAGCTTCAAGGATGAATTTGTTGGTACTCGGTATTTCGACTTCATCTTTTAGAGCTTGTGCTTGCTCTTTATCAAGTAACCTCCTCTTTTGTTGTACAGGTCAGAAGTTGAGATCTATGTTCAGGGCATGAGTCATTACGGATGTATCTATTCCCACCATGTCTTCATGCGACCAGGCAAAGATGTTGAGGTTTGCTCTTAGAAATTTTACCAATTTTGATTTTATTTCTTATGTTAAACCCATTCCAATCTTCAATCTTGTAATTAGAAGAGTGGGGTCAATCTCTACTTCTTCTAACTTCTCTACCATTCCAAAGTTGTCAGCAGGATCCCTAAAGCGAGGATCTAAGTCTACCTCCCCATTTTTGGTTGTGTTGACCTCGCTTCTAGCCAATGACAGTGAGTCAAATAATAAAGCAATTATGTTATATAATAAAAAGAGAACAAAAGGAATAAACTAAAGTGAACACAAGATTTTAAAGAGGTTCGACCCCATAAGTGTGGTAATAGCAAACTCCCCTTGTATTGTATAGACTTAAGAGAAGGAGAGAAGTGTTCTTCCTCTTGAAAGCTCTTACAACGAATCTCTGAGTGTGTTTCTCTCTTAGATCACTATTTTCTCTCTAGAATATCTCTCTGTGGCAATTCTTTCGATCCCTTTCATAGTGAGGCTAGGTCACTATTTATAGGGGCTTAATACATGAGGGATGGTTTCCCTTTCGCTTACAATGCACAAAATAGGAAATTACAATGTTTCTAAAACTATGATATATGAAATAGGAAACTAGAACAAGTTTCCATTTCCTCTAATCAATCCCATGATTATAGGGATCGTCCTCATGTCTGGACACAATGAGATTATTCTCTGAAGTAGCTATCTTTTGTAAGATGCTCGGCACAAGCACTCTTCCATCTGGTCGGACGTCTTCTCCACAACCCTACTCAGATAACCGACTATTATAGATGCTGACTAGTCAGGTGCAGGCTGCTAGGGATATTTCCCTCCGCCCAGGTATCGAAAATATATAGGACATGTGTGGTTTGATCATATCGCCACGTCAATGTGCAAAAAACTTGATAACATGCTAAACTTCATTGCTTTTTGTCAGACACTTAGTTACAGTTCTTGGCAGGCATCTTTTCTTTCTTGGCTTTCGACAAAACCAAGTTGTAGGAGTGTCGGGCAGATTATTGATCTCCCCTTAGGCACCCTACCCCACGCCTTGTTGGGAACTTTAGGCCTAGGTGGTAAATTAACGTCACTGCCTTCAGGTTGTATAGGGCTAGCTGAGTTATGCCTAAAGTTCCCAACACGCTAATGGTAACGAGTATCACTTGTCATATTAGACAGGTAATTATGTATCAATAAATGTTTATAAACTTGTGATTACCTGAGTTTAAATTGATGGTATTTGTGCACTAATTTGTTGTATTATGTTAATATTTTTTTTACTGAGTCTTTGTGACTCACATGTGCTATGTGGTGCAAATAAAAGTTAAATAAAACATTTGGGCAGTCATGAGTCAGGGATCTTCTTTGGTAAATGTACACATCAGTCGATCTGCAAGTGGAGCCAAGTTGTCAAGATTCATATTTTTTCAATGTTCTGAACTTTAAAATGTAGTTTTTTGAAATAATAAATGACATCTTTTATAATATTTTAGAGGGGATTCCAAAACATAAAAGACTTATGTCAATAAATTTTATGTTTCAAATTAATTAGCAATATTTTAATTAATTCATAAAATTTAGTTAAATCGTTACTTTATTCTCATTAATTGATTTATAAAACTACACACGTGGTAATCCTAAGTGTAATGCCCCGACCCTCAAGGACGCCACGTGTGTGTGCTTTTACGAACTTATTCATAGTTATTATATTAGTTTATGAAAAGTGGGGTTTAATTAAAAACTTTTTGATTAAATCGGAATAAAACTTCTTTATGAAATACCATTAAAATAAAGGGATCCCCTGTTTATAAAATTTCTTTATAACAAGTTACAAAACCGTTCATACAAAAATAAAGTTACACTTTCCCACATAAAAGAAAAGAAGTTGATCCTGCTTCTCAGAAGCCAAGACACCACGGCTGATATGTACACTGTTGGGAGACTTCTGATTCATGGCCTAACATAGCTTTATTCCTCTTACCTGCACCATGAAGCACCCGTGAGTCACAATGACTCAGCAAGAAAAGTTATTGGATCAAAAGCATTATAAACGCAGATATTCGCATCTCAATAAAACAAGTACATATATTTGTGACACTCACATATCCATTAACCATAACCATATATTATTAGCATTCATACATTTCCACATACTATGCGTTATGAGAAAATCACAACACCTTACAGTCAACAACTTTATCGTTGGACTAAATGAATATCTAATCAATACATTGTTGGGTTTTATGCCCTAAATAAAACTCATTTCAATATAATCAGATTTACTTATTAATATAGATCAGAAATAACATTTAATGTTGCATGGTTCACATGATTTATTTCATGATTATATGTACATAATGTATAAATTCATCTGAAACCCTTTTCACATACTTGATCCTGTTTATTGTGCCGTCAACACATTGGAAAGTAAACATGACTATGTGAATAAAGTTTCCTAGATTTATCAGACACAGGGTTTTACTGATATGATAATCTACAACAGAGTTTACTTGCATTTGGAGAAGTGCTATGTTCTTTCCAGAGCATTGGTTAATGTAAAGCTCAGGTTGGATGCATGGAGTATGCATCGGAAGGGACTGATATTGAACTTTGACTTAGATTTATTAAACTTACCGTAATATCTATTCAAGTCAATATCGCCTAGTTGATCCTAGATCAAATGATCTTAATCCTGATATGATTAGGCTCAATCTTGAAAGGCTATTCGTGTTCTTTGATTAGTTAGTTAAGCCTACTTTTAGGTCAGGGTGATACGTACATTTTGGGAACACGGTAGTGCAATTGAGTGGGAGCGCTATCATAAACATGGAATCTATAGCTTCTATCCGGCGAATAGTAAGCAAAGGATGATCTCCTTCGAGCTTGACCAAACGAACATAAATGGTGGAGTACTCATTTCACATAAGCTGAAATATCATTTATACAGGGTCAAGTGTTTTAAGGAATAAATACATTGTAGGGTGTAACGGTAATTTAATCCCTTTACAGTGTAGATCATTCATATAGAGGATCATTGATCACATTAGGATTATAACAATGGATAACTAATGATGTGTCTATATGGTGGAACATATAGAGCATTCTATATACTGAGAGTGCAATTCTAAGTTCTATGCGTGCATTCAACGAAGAATTAATAAGTTAGTGAATTTTAGTAATAAATTCTTGATCTACTTATTGGAAGCTCGGTTATGTAGACCCATGGTCCCCGCACTAGTTGAGATAGTATTGCTTGTAAGACTCATGTAATTTGTTTTGATTAATCAATTATAATTCTCAAATTAGACTATCTCTATTTGTGAATTTTTCACTAAGTAAGGGCGAAATTGTAAAGAAAGAGTTTTAGGGGCATATTTGTTAATTATGATACTTTGTATGGTTCAATTAATAAATATGATAAATGACAATATTATTTAATAATTATTTATAGTTATTAAATAGTTAGAATTGGCATTTAAATGGTTGAATTAGAAAATTGGCGTTTTTGAGAAAATCAAATGCAGAAAAGATAAAACTGCAAAATTGCAAAAAGTGAGGCCCAAATCCACCTTGCATGGCCGGCCACTTTTGTAGGGTTTTTCCCTATGATATTTTCATTATTTTAATGCCAAATAATTCAAACCTAACCCTAGTTGAATGCTATAAATAGATAGTGAAGGCTTTAGGAAATTCACACTAAAATTTCTACACTTTTGATTCAGAAAAAACTGAGCCTTCTCTCTCCCTATCTTTGGCTGACCCTTCTCTTTCTCCTTCCCTCTTCAATTTCGAAAATCTTAGTGTGAGAGTAGTGCCCACACACAGCAAGTGATACATCAATCATAGTGAGGAAGATCGTGAAGAAAGACTTTCAGCAAGAAGGAGTTTCAGCATCAAAGATTCAGAGAAAGAGATCCAGGTTCAGATATTGATAATGCTCTGCTACAGAAAGGAATCAAGGGCTAGATATCTGAACGGAAGGAGTCATTATATTCCGCTGCACCCAATGTAAGGTTTCTTAAATTTTATATGTGTTTATTTCATCGTTTTAGAAAGTTCATATTTAGAGTGTTAATAAACATACTTGTGAGTAGATCTAAGATCCTGGTAAAATAATTTCCAACATACATAACCACACATTTTCAAGGCTTCATAAAGCATTCTAATCTTACATCCCTATAAACACATATTCTTACATCTCGTGAGTCACTGAAGCTCTGCATGGAAAGTGACTAATTTCATAAGCAATATAACATTCATCCAGTGACACTATAATGAAAATGTATTCAATTACAACTCATCACATAATATCATGCTTAATCCATTTCACAACATCGTAACGACACAATCTTGGTACTTCATAAAGTACCCTTACCACTCGTTAACCACGAGTTACATATGTCACTATCGTTGCCTGATACAGCAAACGATACGTAAGAAACCTATCTGCAGTTTTAGGAATAATTACTCATAACGGTAATGACCGTTTCCAATCCTCACAACTCATTATCCACGGGCTGCATATGTCACTATCGTTGCCTGGTAAAACAAATGATAGGTAAGAAAGCTAACCGCGGTTTCAACGAGTAATTACTCATAACAGTAATGACTGTTTCTAACCTTACCACTCGTTATCCACGAGCTGCATATGTCACTATTGTTGCCTGGTAAAGCAAACGATAAGTAAGAAACCTATCCGCAGTTTCAAAAATGATTGCTCATAACGGTAATGACCGTATCTTAATTCATTCATAACAACGTTGATAACCGTGTTTTTCCCTTAATCATAAACAATTCACAAACAACAATAATTGTTTCTCATCATTACCTCGAGTACTATCAAGTCACAACAAATACATATCGTTAACCTCAATTAAGATCAAGTCACAATAAATACATACCGAGATCTTGATCATAACCGAGACTGTAACAATCATAACATTACCATATACGGTGCTTAATACTTTTCTTACCTCAATTCCAAAGTCAAGCATGTCAGTCAACCTAAGTGGAATGATGCTCGACGATCTCGGGTCTTATGTCATGACAAAAGTAAATCTATAACGGTCTATTCCAAAACACTGTCTAAAACCCGCATAAAATAACTTAGGATTTTCTACAAAATCTTATGGTGAAAACACCCTAGAATAAAAATACATATTTAGGCTCTAATCTATGTCTCATACTGTAGAGCTCTTCATAAGCTTCAAAACAGTATATAGAATGTCTAAAACGGACACCCGAGTGAACAGTTATGGCTAAAATATGAAAATCAGCGATTCCTGAAAATTGACCATCCGGAATTCCGGTTGGTGCAGCCTTGTACAATCCGGAATTCCGGTTCACTACAGCAGGAACTCGAAAATTTCAGCTCTTAAAAGTCCCAAAACTTGCCCCAAACCTAACCAATTGTTCCCAAACTTGACAGAACAGTATAATAACCATAATACAACATATTCCAAGCTTCAAAACACAACAATTCAAATATTGAATCAAATTCACACATTAAAGTGAAGAAAACTCAACTTTGGCTTCAACAAACCAAACTCAATCAAGCAGCCATAGAAACCACTTAAAACCATCTCCAACATACTCAAAAACCTACCCTAAACACACCCCAATCTTAGTCTAATCCCTACAGCCACAGAAAGCAACACCCTACCTCAAAACCAACTCAAAACTTAGAGTTTCCAATGCAAAAGGTTGAGAACTTACCTCCAAACTCTTCTAGGCTAACTTGGGCCAGGAACCAGCTTGAAAAGAAGAAGAAAATGGCTGAAGAAAGCCTTCTAGGTGGCTGGTTTAAGGTTGCACAAACGGGAAGAAGAGAGGAGGTTGAATTTTTTTTTTGTGGTTACTCAGCTTCTAAGTAATTTATAGTAAGGGTTCTTCTTTTTCTTTTTTTTTTATATACAATCAGCCCCCTAAAATAAAAATCGAAAGGGACAAAACAAGTTTATTTAAAGAATGACTAATTTACCCTCAAAAGTAAATTCAACTTTAAAATAACCTAGGGGCATTTTGGTAATTTCACTAATCCACCAAACCGACATTATAAAATTCTAAAATAGTTCGGAATATCCTTAAAATAATCCATCCCTTAATGTCATGAAATTTCTGACCACATCGTCAAATTTCCAGTCGTCGGGCCCGAAAATATTTTTATTTCCAAAATAGTATCCACGATACCCACATATCTCAATATAAACTCCGTTATTAATAAATTACCCTTTATATAATCATTTTATAGATTTCACTAATTGATCCAAGTAAGATCATAATCTTACTTCATTACCAAAATAATTACATATTTAATAAAATATGTCTAATTAAATATCATTTTATTTTACGGGATATTACAACTATCCCCCCTTATAGGAATTTCGTCCTCAAAATTTACACTCCCGCATCTGCAACTCTAACTCCCAAGTCCCTTCTTCAACCTCGCTGTTCTGCCACAACACTTTAACTGGCAGAATAGTCTTATTCCACAACACCTTTTCTTTCCTGTTCAGAATCTGTACTGGTTGTTCTTCATATGACAAGTTGGTTTGAACTCCAGATAGAACAGGGGTAGGGCTAGCTGATAAGCTACCTAATCTCCCCGTTCTTAGAAACACAAACAGACCGATAAATTTGAGACTTAACTTTCCTTTCTTCTCAATTTGGAACTTAATAGCTTTACACTTTGGATCAGCATAGCTCTTCCATTTACTCTATAAAGTAAACATACAAACTCGAATCTTTCCTATGGCCTCGTTCATTCCTAAATCGCATCAGGAGTGCCACATCCATAACAATCTAATAACTGTTAATACATAAAAACTCAATCAGTAGAAGATACTTATTTCAGGGACCCTCAAAATATATCACACATGCTTATTGTAGACTCTCTCATCATTTAGATGTAAACTTTAAATCTCAACCTGAGATAATTTCTTTTGGAGCATCACAGGGTTGAACTATTCCCTTGACAAATAGATTAGCACACTAATCCACCAAAAACATATTCCACTTTGATAAAGAAATTGTACTGATCTTATATATCTTAGTCACTCCCGAGTATAAAGAGTATATTGTAGTATGAAACTCATTTAGAACCTTCTATTCAATATCCTTATCAGACTGATACACCAGCCTTGTCTTTATATTATAAAATTCCTTCAAACAGAATCAAAAAGTCCTCTGTCAATCTAGTTCCAAGCCTTTCCTTGTAATTCTAAATTTTAGGGTCACTCTGCTGGGCCACTCGATTTCTTTCCAACAGATTAAACTACAATGTAATATTAACAAGTTCTCTAATCATGAACTCAATCCTTATTCTGGTTACATTTATAGCAACCTTTGATGAGATCTTTTTGTTTACAAACTTTTGCTAGACAGTTCCTAGACCTCTTTGGTTTAAAGTATCCACTACTAATTTTCTTCCCTGAAAGGTAGGGAATCATACTGTTATAATCTTCAATCAGCTCTAACCATCGTCGCTGCCTCCTAATTAAATCCTTTCTAAATGATAAAATATTGAGGCTCCTATGATTCATATAAACTTCGTACTTTTGCCAAACAGGTAAAAGCACCAAACTCCCAAGGTAGAAGCCACTGCTATCAATTCAATATTATAACTGGAATACTATTACTCACACTTCCTTAATCGCTTAGAAACACATGCAATAACTCTCCTTGACAGTATCAAAATGCAATCTAATCCTTGTTTGGAAGTGTCACATCAAATCATAATTTCTCCTCACTGACTAGCAATGTTGACATTGGTACAATAGTTAACCTCTATTTTAGTTCTTTTGATTTCATTCCAGTAATGGCGTAGACAACCCTCAATAAACATTCCATAGCATCCTATTAGTTCCAGAAAACCTCTAACCTTCACAACAATTTTGGGGTCAACAAAACTCGCGTTTCTTATATTTAGGACAAAACTTATGCTTCTAGAGATGTTACAGCACCATCAAAAGATGTCTCTCATATGTCTCTAGTGAATCGGAAGATATCACAATAGCGATAATGAAGACAATTACGAAGTCATCGATACAAAAACTGTTTTGGGAATATCCTCCTTTCGAGTCTTCAACTGGTAATTACCAGATCGAAGACTGATCCTAGAGAACATGAACCTTCCCTAAAATTGTTCAACATAACATCCATCCTTGACAAAGGATACTTATTCTTCACCGTTAATTGATTTAATCTCCCAGCGGTCATTACACACTCATAAAGTTTCATCCTTCTTCTTCACAAGTAAAACTAGCATACTCCAACACAAAATACTCAAACTAGCAATTTCAAGCCTAACATTTTCTACAACGAAACCTTAACCCTTTTCAATTTTACAGTTATCATCTAATTCAAAACTTTAGATACAGGTTTTACCCCAGTAACAAGTCAATTCAGAGTCAATTTCCCGCTTTATCAATAACCCTGGTGGCTCTTCTGAAAAAGCCATCTACAAACCCTTGGACCATAAAATTGTGTCTTAGTCCCACCGATGTTCCCTTTGTAATATTTGCCACACCAACTGAAAGGTCGGTACATCCATCACATACTAATCTTTCTACCTTAAATGTCGTGATTAATGGATTTTGGGACCCTTGAACCTTGCCCAAGAACACAAATTGATACCCACCTTTTTATTCAACAATTGACACCTTTCTTTCACAATCAATGTTTACACTATACTTTACAAGTCAATCCAATCCCCATCATTACCTTAAATTTTCCTACTAAACCCATAACTGGTGGGTTGGTAATCCTTTCCCTTGAGTTCATTGGGGTAAACACCCTTTACCTTATCCAACATTGATCATTTACTTTCATGAATCTCTCTTTAAAGAAGCGTCCTTAGCATCCACTTCTTTAAAACAAAACTTTTCCATTCGGTCCAGCTTAGTGTCATTCGCCATCATCGCGCTGCTCGGGATAAACTCTGTAAGTTCTAATACCTTGCAACTCAGCTAATCTCTTACTTTATGGCATTCATTTGTTCATAATCTTGTGGTAGTGGAATATTTCTACCCACACTACCAACTCCAAGCCTGATAAGCTCGCAGTTATTCTTACTAGATTGCCCCCAGTACACCTTTTAGTACACTCGCGACCATTTTTTTTCATGGTTAAAATCTTTTCCAACCAAGATTAATGCAATAAGCATTACCGCGCATGCTTAAACAAACTTCACAACTTTATATCAAAACTTATCATATTTCTCTAATAATTTACACATTTAAAATAAGCAGGCAGTTCAAACAATCAACAAATAGTTTATTAATCAATTAACAATTAATACTTACTAAGCCATGAGTCAAACGAGTCTTCGCAGCCAATGTACATATCAAGCCAGTCTTTAGGATCTTTAAACCTTGGTCGCTCTGATACCATGTTGTAACGCCCTGACCCTCAGGGACGCCACGTGTGTGTGCTTCTACGAACTTATTCCTAGCTATTCTATTAGTTTATGAAAAGTGGGGCTTAATCAAAAACTTTTTGATTCAATCGAAATAAAACTTCTGTATGAAATACCATTAAAATATAGGGATCCCCTGTTTATAAAATTTCTTTATAACAAGTTACAAAATCGTTAATACAAAAAAAAAAGTTACACTTTCACACATAAAAGAAAAGAGGTTGATCCTGCTTCTCAGAAGCGAAGACACCACAGCTGATATGTACACTGCTGGGAGACTTCTGATTCATGGCCGAACATAGCTTTATGTTAGGTTTTATGCAATAAATAAAACTCTATTTCAATGTAATACAGATTACTCAATATCAATAAAGAAACAGAAGTATTTTTCATTCATTTGTGTATGTTTTGGTTCACCTTATCAATTATTTGTCTATTTTATTTATCAATTTATCCAACCCCTTTCACATACTTGATCATGTTTATTGTGCTGTCAACACAGTGGAAAGTAAACATGACTATGTGATTAAAGATTCCTAGATTTATCACAACACTGGGGTTTTACTGATATGACAATCTACAACAGAGTTTCCTTGCATTTGGAGAAATGCTATGTTCTTTCCAGAGCATTGGTTAAAGTAAAGCTTGGGTTGGATGCATGGAGTATGCATTGGAATGGACAGATATTGAACTTTGATATAGATTTATTAAACTTGCCGTAATATCTATTCAATTCAATATCACTTAGCTGATCCTAGATCAAATGATCTTAATCCTGATATGATTAGGTTCAATCTCAAGAGTGTTATTCGTGTTCTTTGATTTGTTAGTTAAGCCTACTTTTGGGTCAAGGTGATACGTACATTTTAGGAACACGGTAGTGCAATTTAGTGGGAGCGCTAACATAAATATGGAATCTATGGCTTCTATCTCGTGAATAGAAAGTAAAGGATGATTTCCTTCGAGCTTAACCAAACGAAAATAAATGGTGGAGTGCTCATTTCACTTAGTTGAAATATCATTTATATGGGGTTAAGTGTTTTAAGGATAAAATACATTGTAGGGTGTTACGGTAATTTAATCCTTTTACAGTGTTAATCATCTATATAGAGGATCATTGATCAAATTAGGATTATAACTATGGATAATTTATTACGTATCTATATGGTGGAACATATAGAGCGTTCTGTATAGCTGACACTGCAATTCTAATTTCCATGCGTGGATTCAATGAAGAATTAATAAGTCAGTGAATTTAAGATGTAAATTCTTGATCTGCTTATTGGAAGCTCGGATATATAGACCCATGGTCCGCACACTAATTGAGACAATATTACTTGTAAGACTCATTTAATTGGTTTAAATCATCAATTATTATTCTCAAGTTAGACTATGTCTATTTGACAATTTATTAGTTATTAAGGGTAAAACTGTAAAGAAAGAGTTTATAGGGTATATTTATTAATTAAGAGACTTTGATTAGTCTAATTAATAAATATAATAAATGACAATATTATTTAATAATTCATTATAGTCATTAAATAGTGAGAATTGACATTTATATGGTTGAATGTGACAATTGGCAGTTTTTGAGAAAATGGGAAACATAAATGATAAAATAAGAAAGTTGCAAAAGTGAGAGGCTTGTTTCCATTTTGCCATGGCCATCCACTAGAGTTGCCCTTTATCATTTAATTTTTAATTTTTTAATGTCAAGTAATTAATCCCTAACCATATGTGGTATTCTATAAACACAAGGTAAAGGCTTCAGGAAACACACACACAACAATTGCATTCTTTCACAAAAATTTTCCTGAGCCGCCACTCTCTCTCTCTCTTTCTTCTTCTCTCTATTTCGAAACCTCTAAGTGATAGAGTAGTGCCCACACACAGCAAGTAGTACCTCAATCATAGTGAGGAAGACTGTGAAGAATTCAGATTCAACAAAGAAGGACATTCGGGCTTAGATCTTGATTATACTCTGCAACAGAAAGGATACAAGGGTTAGAGATCTGAGTGGAAGGAGACATATTATTCCACTGCACCCAATGTAATGTTTCTCATACTTTATATGTGTTTATTTATATTCGTTTTAGAAGTTCATATTTAGGTAGTTAATCAACATACTTGTGAGTAGATCTAAGATCCTGGTAAAATAATTCCAACAACTGGCACCAGAGCCATGGTAATTGATTTGCTTGCAAGAAATTTGGACTTAAAACGATTTTTTTTTTGTGATTTGGATGGTATCAAGTTGTTTTGTGTGTTGTATTGATGATTGATTGATGTTTGTGAAATTTTGGGTAACATAATTGATCTTTCGATTCTGAAATTATTTTTATTGGATAGTATGGAAAAAATTAAGCAATTTACTTATTTACAGAACTCAATTTCTATTTTATTTGAATTAGTTATGAATTTTTGAAAACAGAAAAAATCAGGGTGGTGAAACCCTTCCCACGCGCGCGGAAATCATGCAAGGGGAGCCTTGCGTCGAGTTTACACAATGTTTTATTTATTCCAAACTTTAGTAGAAACTTATTTAGTGTTTCATGTTTACGAACACAATTTTATATATTGAATCTTTCGAGCTCTAATTGTTCAATTTCTCATAATGAATTTCATATATGTGTTGCTAACATGGAATAAGGGCTTTATGTTCTAAGACCTGATACGCAAATCTCAATAAATACTAAACTTTTTAATGTAGCTAAACCTACAAGCCTTAAGAGAAAAGAGATTGATAATGATGAACAAACTTATCTATGGCATTTACGTTTAGCTCATATAGGCTTTGATAGACTTAATAGGATAACCAAAGACGGTCCATTGAAAAATGTCGTCTTAGGTGAATTGCCAATATGCGAGTCATCCCTAGAAGGAAAAATTACCAAACGTTCTTTCTCTGGAAAGGGAGAGCGCACCAAACAACCCATAGGGTTAGTGCATTCAGATGTTTGCGGACCTCTGAGTGTAAAAGCCCGAGGTGGTTATGAGTATTTCGTAACTTTCATTGACGATTTCTCAAGATACAGTTTTCTTTACCTAATGCAAAAGAAATCTGAAACGTTTGAAAAGTTTCAGGAATTTCATGCTTTGGTTCAAAACCAATTAGGTAAAACATTAAAGATCTTGCGAACTGATAGGGGTGGAGAATATATGGATATGCAGTTCAAAGATCATTTAATTGAACTTGGAATTGAATCCCAATATACTGCCCCAAGCACTCCACAGCAAAATGGAGTTGCAGAAAGAAGAAATCGCACTCTTTTGGAAATGGTTAGGTCTATGCTGAGTTATTCAACTCTGTCTACGTCCTTCTGGGGATATGCTATTCAGATGGAAAACGACATTTTAAATGTTGTTCCATCTAAAGTAGTCCCTAAGACACCCGTCGAACTATGTAATGGTCATACACCTAGTTTACACCATTATAGGATTTGGCGGTGCCCTGCTCATGTCTTGAGAAAGAAAGAAGGCAAACTGGAATCGTGAGCTGAAGTTTGCATGTTTGTCAGAAATTCTAAAGAGACTAGGGGTGGACTATTTTATAGTTACAAGGATAACAAAGTGTTTGTTTCTACAAATGCTACTTTTCTTGAAGATAACTCTATTAATGACAACAAATCGAAAAGTAAAGTTGTATTAGAGGAAATGCTTACAGATATAACTCCTTCCAATGTTCCGTCCTCTTCCACTCAAGAAGAGGATAATCCCACTCCCTCAGTCCAAGCAACTACTACAAAAGTTCCTGTTCAAAAGATCACCGCTCCTCGTCGTAGTGGGAGGGTTTCTACAAAACCGTCTCGTTATGGCTTGGATGGTGAAATCAATATGGTCGTTGGTGACAGTATTGAAGACGACCCATTAACCTATAAACAGGCAATGGCAAGTCTGCAACGGAAGTGATGGATAGCTGACATGGATTCAAAAATGGATTCCATGAAAAAGAACAAAGTCTGGGAATATGTAGATGCACCCGATGACTATCGTCCAATCGGATGCAAGTGGGTCTACAAGAAGAAAAGAGGCGCTGGAGGCGAAGTCGAAACTTTTAAAGCTAGACTGGTCGCCAAGGGTTATACCCAAAGAGAAGGTGTGGACTATGAGGTAACTTTTAGTCCTGTCGCCATGCTCTAATCCATCCGAATTCTTCTCTCCATCACAGCCGCTTTGGACTATGAAATCTAGCAAATGGATGTCAAGACAGCCTTCCTTAATGGGCTTCTTCAAGAAACAGTCTATATGGAGCAACCAAAAGGCTATGTTCTTCCAGGACAAGACAATAAAGTTTGCAAATTAAATAAGTCTACTTATGGACTTAAGCAAGCTTCTCGCTCATAGAATAAAAGGTTTGATGAAATCATAAAAAGCTACGGCTTTCATCAGAATGAAGATGAACCTTGTGTTTACCAACTCAAGGAAGATCAAGTAGTAGTATTCCTTGTCCTTTATGTTGACGACATTTTGATCATTGGCAACAATATCAAGAAAATGACTGACATTAAGGAATTGCTTGACACTCAATTCGATATGAAAAATTTGGGTGAGGCTGCCTTTGTTCTTGGTATTCAAATCATTAGAAACTGAAAGAACAAATCCCTTGCTCTCTCTCAAACAACTTACATTGATAAAGTTTTAGAGAGATTCTCCATGACCAATACTAACTGGGCAAATATGCCTTCTAGATATGGTATCCGTCTATCTAAGGAACAGTGTCCTACTGATCCTCAAGAGATAGAGGACATGGCAAAAGTTCATTATGCTTCTGCAGTTGGAAGTCTAATGTATGCAATGTCATGCACTAGACCTGACATCTGCTATGCAGTTGGAATCGTGAGCAGGTATCAATCAAATCCAGGTCAGGAACATTGGAATGTTGTTTAGTATATTCTGAAATACTTGAAGAGTACAAGAGATTACGTGTTAGTCTACAAGGTTGGTGCTTTAAATCCCATAGGCTATACCGACTCAGATTACCAGGCATGTCTTGAAGATAGGAAATCTACATCTGGGATGGTGTTCACTCTTGGGGGTGGAGCAGTGGTTTGGAAAAGTGCTAAACAAACCGCAATTTCAGATTCTACCATGGAGGCAGAATACATAGCTGCAGCAGAAGCTACCAAAGAGGTTGTCTGGCTGAGAAAGTTCTTCACCAGTCTTGGTGTCGTGCCTGGAATGGAAAACCTCTAGTCTTACTTTATGATAACAATGGAGCAGCAACCAACAGTAAGGAACCTCAAAGCCACAAGAGAAGCAAACATATAGAAAGGAAATATCATATAATGAGAGAATATGTGGCAAGAAGGGATGTACTGGTGGAAAAAGTGGACACAGAAGACAACTTAGCTGATCCATTCACCAAAGTATTGGCAGTGACTGCATTTGAAAAGCACCGTCTGAATTTAGGATTAATTGAGATGTACTAATTAGTTTTATATTAGTGCAAGTGGGAGTTTGTTGGGTTTTATGCCCTAAATAAAACTCTATTTCAATGTAATACAGATTACTCAATATCAATAAAGAAACAGAATTATTTTTCATTCATTTGTGTATGTTTTGGTTCACCTTATCAATTATTTGTCTATTTTATTTATGAATTCATCCAAACCATTTCACATACTTGATCATGTTTATTGTGCTGTCAACACAGTGGAAAGTAAACATGACTATGTGATTAAAGATTCCTAGATTTATCACAACACTGGGGTTTTACTGATATGACAATCTACAACAGAGTTTCCTTGCATTTGGAGAAATGCTATGTTCTTTCCAGAGCATTGGTTAAAGTAAAGCTTGGGTTGGATGCATGGAGTATGCATCGGAATGGACCGATATTGAACTTTGATATAGATTTATTAAACTTACCGTAATATCTATTCAATTCAATATCACTTAGCTGATCCTATATCAAATGATCTTAGTCATGATATGATTAGGTTCAATCTCAAGAGTGTTATTCGTGTTCTTTGATTTGTTAGTTAAGCCTACTTTTTGGGTCAGGGTGATACGTATATTTTGGGAACACGGTAGTGCAATTTAGTGGGAGCGCTAACATAAATATGGAATCTATAGCTTCTATCTCGTGAATAGAAAGTAAAGGATGATTTCCTTCGAGCTTAACCAAACGAAAATAAATGGTGGAGTACTCATATCACTTAGTTGAAATATCATTTATATGGGGTTAAGTGTTTTAAGGATAAAATACATTGTAGGGTGTTACGGTAATTTAATCCCTTTACAGTGTTAATCATCTATGTAGAGGATCATTGATCAAATTAGGATTATAACAATGAATAATTTATTACGTATCTATATGGTGGAACATATAGAGCGTTCTGGGTAGCTGAGAGTGCAATTCTAAGTTCTATGCGTGGATTCAAGGAAGAATTAATAAGTGAGTGAGTTTAAGATGTAAATTCTTGATCTGCTTATTGGAAGCTCCGATATATAGACCCATGGTCCCCACACTAGTTGAGACAATGTTACTTGTAAGACTCATTTAATTGGTTTTAATTAATCAATTTTAATTCTCAAGTTAGACTATGTCTATTTGAGAATTTATCACTTATTAAGGGCAAAATTGTAAAGAAAGAGTTTATAGGGTATATTTATTAATTAAGAGAATTTTATTAGTTTAATTAATAAATATAATAAATGACAATATTATTTAATAATTAATTATAATTATTAAATAGTTAGAATTGACATTTATATGGTTGAATGTGAAAATTGACAGTTTTTGAGAAAACGGGAAACATAAATGATAAAATAGGAAAGTTGCAAAAGTGAAAATCTTGTTTCCATATTGCCATGGCCGGCCACTAGAGTTTCCCTTTATCATTTAATTTTTCATTTTTTAATGCCAAGTAATTCATCCCTAACCCTATATGGTATTCTATAAATAGAAGGTAAAGGCTTCAGGAAACAAACAAACAACAATTGCATTCTTTCACAGAAATTTTCCTGAGCCGCCACTCTCTCTCTCTTTCTTCTTCTCTCTGTTTTGAAACCTCTAAGTGATAGAGTAGTGCCCACACACTGAGAGTAGTACCTCAATCAGAGTGAGGAAGACTGTGAAGAATTCAGATTCAACAAAGAATGACATTCGGGCTCAGATCTTGATTATACTCTGCAACAGAAAGGATACAAGGGTTAGATATCTGAGTTGAAGGAGACATATTATTCCGCTGCAGCCAATGTAAGGTTTCTCATACTTTATATGTCTTTATTTATATTCGTTTTATAAGTTCATATTTAGGTTGTTAATCAACATACTTGGGAGTAGATCTATGATCCTGGTAAAATAATTCCAACACTTTATTCCTCTTACCTGCACCATGAAGCACCCGTGAGTCACAATGACTCAGCAAGAAAAGTTATTAGATCAAAAGCATTATAAACGCAAATATTCACATCTCAATAAAATAAGTATATATATATTTGTGACTCTCACATATCCATTAACCATAACCATATAGTATTAGCATTTATACATTTCCACATACTATGCATTATGAGAAAATCACAACACCTTACAGTCAACAACTTCATCGTTGCACTAAATGAATATCTAATGAATACATAACCATACATTTTCAGGGCTTCATAAAGCATTCTAATCTTACATCCCTATAAACACATATTATTACATCTCATGAGTCACAGAAGCTCTACATGGAAAGTGAGTAATTTCATAAGCAATATAACATTCATCCAGTGACACTATAATAAAAATGTATTCAATTACAGCTCATCACATAATGTCACGCTTAATCCATTTCACAACATCGTAACGACACAATCCTGGTACTTCATAAAGTACCCTTACCACTCGTTAACCACGAGCTAAATATGTCACTATCGTTGCCCGATACAGCAAACGATAAGTAAGAAACCTATCTGCGGTTTCAGGAATAATTACTCATAACGGTAATGACCGTTTCCAATCCTCACCACTCGTTATCCACGAGCTGCATATGTCACTATCGTTGCCTGGTAAAGCAAACGATAAGTAAGAAACATATCCGCAGTTTCAAGAATGATTGTTCATAACGGTAATGACCGTATCTTAATTCATTCATAACAACGGTGATAACCGTGTTTTTCCCTTAATCATAAACAATTCACAAACAACAATAATTGTTTCTCATCATTACCTCGATGACCATCGAGTCACAAAAAATACATATCGTTAACCTCAATTAAGATTAAGTCACAATAAACACATACCGAGATCTTGATCATAATCGAGACTCTAACAATCATAACATTACAATATACGGTGCTTAATACTTTTCTTACCTCAAGTCCAAAGTCAAGTATGTGGGCTAACCTGAGTGGAATGATGCTCGACGATCTCGGGTCCTATGTCACGACAAAAGTAAATCAATAACGGTCTATTCCAAAACACTGTCTAAAACCCGCATAAAATAACTTAGGGTTTTCTACCAAATCTTATGGTGAAAACACCCTAGAATAAAATACATCTTTTGGCTCTAATCTATGTCTCATACTGTAGAGCTCTTCATAAGCTTCAAAACGGTATATAGAATGTCTAAAACAGACACCCGAGTGAAAAGTTATGGCTAAAATACGAAAATTAGGGATTCCTGAAAATTGACCATCCAGAATTCTGGTTGGTGTAGCCCTGCACCATCCGGAATTCGGGTTCACTACAGCAGGAACTCGAAAATTTCAGCTCTTAAAAGTCCCAAAACTTGCTCCAAACCCAACCAATTGTTCCCAAACTTCACAGAACAGTATATTAACTACAATACAACATAATCCAACCTTCAAAACAGAACAATTCAATCATTGAATCAAATTCACACATTAAAGTGAAGAAAACTCAACTTTGGCTTCAACAAACCAAACTCAATCAAGCAGCCATAGAAACAACTTAAAACAATCTCCAACATACTCAAAAACCTACCCTAAACACACCCCAATCTTAGTCTAATCTCTACAGCCACAGAAAAGCAACACCCTACCTCAAAACCAACTCAAAACTTAGAGTATCCAATCAAAAAGGTTGAGAAGTTACCTCCAAACTCTTCTACGCTGACTTGGGGCAAGAACCAACTGGAAAAGAAGAAGAAAATGGCTGAAGAAAACCTTCTAGGTGGCTTGTTTTAGGTTGCACGAACGGGAAGAAGAGAGGAGGTTGAATTTTTTTTGGTGGTCACTTAGCTTCTAAGTAATTTATAGTAAGGGTTCTTCTTTTTCTTTTTTTTTTTTTGATAGACAATCAGCCCCCTAAAATAAAAATAGAAAGGGACAAAGCAAGTTTATTTAAAGAATGACTAATTTACCCTCAAAAGTAAATTAAACTTTAAAATAACCTAGGGGTATTTTTGTAATTTCACTAATCCACCAAACCGACATTCTAAAATTCTAAAATAGTGTGGAATATCCCCAAAATAATCCATCCCTTTATGTCATGATATTTCTGACCACATCATCCAATTTCCACAGTCCTCGGGCTCGAAAATATATTTATTTCAAAAATGGTATCCACGATATCCACATATCTCAATATAAACTCCGTTATTAATAAATGACGCTCTATATAATCATTTTATAGATTTCACTAATTGATCCAAGTAATATCATAATCTTACGTCATTACCAAAATAATTACATATTTAATAAAATATGTCTAATTAAATATCATATTATTTCCGGGATATTACACTAAGAATCAAGGTGTTACATTCTCAACAATAAAAACCATATTGAGACTTAAATTTTTTTCATTCTTCTTAGTATTAAGAGACTCAATTTCGTTAAGAAAAGAATACTCCATCATGAGAGAAGAAGAGATAAATAAAATTAAGAAAAGGTAAGTAGTAAATTGAATTATGAAATGAAGAGAAATAGTTTAAGATATGAAAAGTTTATGATGTATATCATTTTTTAAATATCTTAATTTAAAAAAAATTGTGATGTAGATCATCAATATGATACATCATCAATTTTTTGGTAGAGTTTAGAGAGGTAATCATTTTTTAAAAAAAAAATGATAAATCATCAATTTTTAGGGTAATTGTGTGATATTTGAGTGTAGTTTAGAGTTATCATTTTCTGAATATCAGCTTTTTGAAAAGGTTTTTTTTTTTAAAATGTGATATTTGATATTTAATTTGAGTTTTTTTTTTTAAATTACATTAAAGTGATCAGTTTTGAATATTATTTTTTAAACGTGATATATAGTTTTAAAATAAGATATTTGATATTTGGGTTGATTTTTTTTTTCAAATTAAATTAAAGAGATCAGTTTTTGAATATTAGTTTTCTAAAAAAATATTTTTTTAAACGTGATATATGCAGTAGAACCTTTATTTAAGAATATATTTGGGACCAACCAAATTATATTCTAATTGACAGGTTATATGTAAATAGACTTACAGTAGCAAAAAAAAAATCAAAACACAAAAAAAATACAAGTGTTGACCCCCAAAAACGATCAATTGACAATTGGGTCGTATAGATCTGATGCTTGCCACGTGTTACACAAACCGAATGAAAAAGCAATAAACACAATGACCTACTTCCCTTTTGGTTGTATTTATACCAAGGGAAATACTATCCAGATCACTATAGGTGGGATCTACTATAGCACTCTTAGGATAACACAGTAGGCAGATCTCAAGTGTTGGAAAGCCTAGGGTGTTAGCCAGCCTAGGGTACGCGTGTTTGAGCGATGAAGAGAATGGAGAGAGAGAGCTTTGATGGGCGTGTACAAGAGAGAGAGAGAGAGAGAGAGAGAGAGAGAGAGAGAGAGAGAGAGAGAGAGAGAGAGAGAGAGAGAGAGAGAGAGAGAGAGACTTAGAGTTATTTGGTGGCTAAGTCACTTAAAGGCAACTTAGGTTTTCAGCCAGAGGTTAAGGCTTTTATATAGGAAGCCTTAAACCCTAGGTTTACAATTCAAATCCCTTAAAAATAAAATTGTTAGTTAGATATTCACAAAAGACAAAAATGCCCTTAATTTTAGATATTCTTCAGCCAGTATGTTGGGCTTTTAAGGCCCAATTCGCATCCCATATCTTGTGTCCACGTGTAGAGTTGTACATCGAGTCTTGGCAGGTCAATCTTGGCCATCCATAGGCCTACAGGGAAGTCTGGCCAGCCATGATCCTGCCAGGTCAATCTTGGCCTACCATAGTCTTGCTAGGACCTCGCAGGACAAGGCTTGCAAGACTTGGTAGGTCACTATAGCTCCACCAAGAGGTGGCCAACCTTTGAGTATGGAGGCCAGCCTTTTGCAAGTAGAGGATAGCTTTGTACACTATTTACTTGAAGAGGTCAGGTTCCCTTGGTCGAACGGAGTCTCCTTAGGGTTCGAAAGTCAGTTCTTGGCCGACCAGCTTGTGCACACATCCTGACAGGCGTATAGGCTTACCCTGGCTGGCTTATAGGCTTTTCTTGGCTGGCCAAGGAGGTTGGTATAGCTCTTTGTGAGCTCGCTTCACTCTCTTTGGTCGCTGCTTGATGGTTTTGCTATATCTTGCATGGAGGCTTTATTCTGCTATTGGCGGGGCTGAACTCCACCTGTAATCTATCTTTGGCTTACATGGACATGCCACGTCAGGTGGACAAAATTTGGGATAAAATTTGCCCCCAAGTCCCTGTTCGAACGTCTGGTCAGATAGGGATTTTCTAGCCATCGTCTTGTCTGTAGTAGTCTCTGTTGAGTAGCCTTATCTAGCAAAGTGTTGGCTTTTTTCCTAGCATGCTTTTGGATATTTTATCTTCTCTCTTTATATACATCTCATCTTCTTTTCTTAGATATATCTTCTTCATACCTACCATTAACAAGTGGCAAGCTTTTTAAGCTTTTGGAAACTTTTTGATTCATGTTAGTTTGTAATCTCTTTGGTATATTGATCCTCATGATGGTTTTGGAATGTGTAATGTGTGACTTTTTAATAGAAAAGATTCAATTTTTTCCTTCACTGTGATTCTTGACTCGTTGAGTCATAAAGAATACAAGGCACATAATCGAGTTTGAAAAGAAAACACACATCGGGATTCAAAACATACCTTGGCCAGCCGAGGGGGTCATGCTTGAGACCTGATCATGGGATTTGGGTAGCTTTAGGGATTTACCCTATAAAGCTTACTTGTTCATGCCTGGGTTTTGTGACCCTGGCAAGTTATTGTTTGAGTCATGGGACCCTAGCTGCAAGGCTTGTGAACCTTGGCCGTCGTGGGCCTTGGTTCCAAGTAGTTGGCAAGTTTTCTATCCTCTCTTAACTTTGACAAGAATCTTGCTTTGTAGGCATATACAACCTCAGTTTCATGTGTGGTTTCCTTGGATATTCTGTATGAAACTTAATGGTGAGTCTATTATAGTCGAATGTTCAAGTTAAGACTCAACATGGCTTGGTTCCTGTAACGAACACTACCCTAGTCGTAGCCCAGTACGTGGCCCCAATAGGAGCTTTGTCCAAGTCTTTTCTAGCTATATGGTTCTAGCAGGGCCTTGGCCTCATTCATGCAAATCGATCTCATATCCGGCCTCAAGGCTTTCATGTTCTTAGTTTGGCCTATAGGCCCTCTATTTTCGAACACTACTATTATATAGCCTTCAAGCCATCTATGACGGACATACGATCATCCTGGCTGTCTTCTTATGGCTTTGATAGGTAAGGGTCTGGATTTACTTTGTCAAGCCGAAGTATGCCTGTACGACTTAGAGGTAGGTTTAGTAGCATATTTTAAGCCTTAAAATTTCTTTGCATAAGTTCATTGTGCCAGTTCGAGGGGTTGTATGGTATGGGCACCCCTCAAGCAACCATGTAGGCAAGTCTCTTGGTCACTTGCTATTCACCAAGTTTCACAGACTTTGCTTGGGTTCTTCCTTGGGGTGGTGTCCACAATACGCATGTGGAACTGAAAGAGTAACTTTAAGAAGTTAATCTTATAATCAAGTGGTTTAGACACGGTCGGTCTAATGTGTAACAAAAGCTTACAACTTAGTGTTCGCTTTTAAAATCACGCAGTGGCTACCTCTGCGTAGCTTAGAGAAGTAGAGGCCACCGTTGAAGAACAGTGGGAGACCACGCCAAGAAGGTCGTGGGTACTAGCACTTTTACGGGTTCATGCACGATGAAACGTTAGAGGAACTTAATTGACAAGTTGGCCAGTGAGAGTACTTATTGAGATATTCCCTATTTCAGTGTTTGGATAGACGTTCTGACTTCATGTTCTCGTCGTACTACCCAGACTTGTGTGCACCTTTACTGTTATCTTGTAACATGGTGCACACCTTTTCTGTTTGGTCCGAACATGCTTGCTACAGGGGGTTTGCTATCAAGGAATATTCTTCAGTGAGTAATTCTCTTGTGAGGAGTTTCTTTTCTCGATCTGCTTGTTGACGGACCTGGTAACTCCTTGTGCACAGCCATGCTACTTTAAGTTGGCTTGGTCTCTTCTTCTTTCCCTTTTGTCAAGTGATCCTGCTAGCAAGATGTTGTGTACCTCTTGGTCACTATAGACTATAAGTATGAAGGCAGACTGGAGGTGGATCGAGCTGGCTAGGGCAAGACCAAGTGGCTAGCCATATTAAGGGAGCACTACCTGGGCGATTGGATAAGTCCATGGCAAGCCAGCATGTGGAGGTGGTGGTTGGCCTGAATGTGGATTCTATGGCTGGCCAGCTTGTTGAGGACATGGTCGGCTAGGCCTATAAAGGCCCAATTGGTGTTGTGGTTGGATCTCCTCTGCATTCAATTGGCTGTGCCCCTAGCATAATTGACATAGAGCCTTTGTCCAGTTCTGTCATTAGCTATACAAGTTCTTTCTTGGAAACGCTTTTTACTGGTGTTGGAGTACCACTTCTGTGTGTTTTGTTGTGCAAGATTAGACACCTTGTAGTCGTCCTCCCAGTCCATGCCCTCTCGCAAGGTCTTTGTTTGGAGGTAAGCTGCGATAGGTGTCATCGGTTGGAAATATTTTACCAGGATCTAGATTTACTAACAAGTATGTTTCGTTAACATCCTATTACGAATTTCTAAAACAATGAAATAAACACATAAGGGTTTAAGAAAACCTTACATTGGGTGCAGTGAAATATAATGACTCCTTCCGTTCGGATATCTAGCCCTTGATTCCTTTCTGTAGCAGAGCATTATCAAGATCTGAACCTGGATCTCTTTCTCTCCTTCTTGAGTCCGATTCTCCTTCTTGTTGATTGGATTCTTCACAATCTTCCACACGATGATTGAGATACCACTTGATGTGTGTGAGCACTCACTCTATCGCTCAAGGTTTGAAATTATGAAGAAGAAAAGAGAGGGAATGGTGGTTCAGCCTAAGGAATAGAATAAGAGGCTCAATTTTCTGAAGACAAGAAATTTCATCAATTTGTTAAGTGTGAGCCATCACTATCTATTTACAGGTAACCACCTAGGTTTAGGTTAGATTTATTTGACATTAAAATAATAGAAAAATAAATGGTAAAATTCACACTAAGTGGCCGACCATGTATTGGATTGGACCCCACTTTGCAATTTTGCCATTTTGTCATTTTACCGTCTTATTTTCTCAAAAACGCCAATTTTCCAATTTAACCACTTAAATGCCAATTCTAATTATTTAATAACTAAAAATTAATTAGTAAATAATATTTTCATTTAATATATTTATTAATTAGACTAATAAAGTCTCTTAATTAATAAATAAAACCTAGAATCTCTTTTCTTCACAATTTTGCCCTTGCTTAGTAAAAATTCATAAACTAGACTACTATAAACTAGACATAGTGTAGTTTTAGAATTATAATTGATTAATTAAAATCAATTTTGTGAGTCTTACAAGCAGTATGGTCTCAACTATTATGGGGACCATGGGCCTATATAACCGAGCTTCCAATAAGCAGACCCAGAACTTACCAAGTAAATTCGCTGACTTATTAATTCCTTGTTGCATCCACGCATAGAACTTGGAATTGCACTCTCAGTCATATAGAACGCTCTATATGTTCCAAGATATAGATATGCTATTAATTATCCATTGTTATAATCCCAATAATCAATGATCCTCTATAGATGATCTACATTGTAGAGGGATAAAATTATAGTTGCACCCTTTCAATGTATTTTATCCTTAAAACACTTGCCACCTATAAATGATATTATTTTGAACTAATATAGTCACTAAAATGAGCGCTCTATCATTTATCTCTATTTAGCAAACTCAAAAGAAATCATCATTTCACTTCTAAATACTTATAGAAGCTATAGATTCCATATCTATGATTAGTGCTCCCACTAAATTGCACTACCATGTTCCCAAAATGTACGTATCACCCTGACCAAAAATTAGGCTTAACTAACAAATCAAAGAACGCAAATAACACTCTTAAGATTGAACCTAACCATATCATGATTAAGATCATTTAATCTAGGATCAACTAGGTGATATTGAATTGAATAGATATTACGGTAAATTTAACATATCTAATCAAAGCTCAATATTGGTCCCTTCCAATGTATACTCCATACATCCGATACTGGTAAACTTTAACAACGCCCTGGAAAGGACATAACACTTATCCAAGGTGTAAGCATACCTATCGCTGATTATCATGCTAGTCTAAATCCAGTGAACTAACAAATCAGGGAATTAAACTTTCGAACATATAATCAAGAGTATATTCCACTGTGCTGAGAACACTATAATTATTAACAAAAACATATGTTCTCGACTTAATAGAATTTATACATTAAACAATCATGAAATAAATCACGTGAACCATGCAACATAAAATGTTATTTGTGTTCTTTATTAACTAGTAAATCAGATTATATTGAAATGAGTTTTATTTAGGGTACAAAACCCAACATCATCAATGTTGGAGTGTCATCCAGCATGTCGACCTCCTCTAGGACAACAATGTTTGGTTCTTCTAGGAACTGGATGGGCATCAGGTTTGCTTTGTCAGCTATGGTACTGCTCACTACGCAGGAAAGTGCATCTGTTGTGGTATTCTATTCTTTTTGAAACAAGCCATAGTTCTTTAAAGAAATAAAAGTTTTCCTTGGTTGTCAATGCGCAATTGGCTAATTGAACGAGTGCGTCAGCTGTTGTGCTGTCTTTGGGGGCTTGCCTTCTAGTATAGCCTTTAAGCTGTCTTAGCAACTCCGGTAGGCCATCATCTTCTTGTATTGAGTTGTATATTCACCTAAGACATAACTTACGACTAGCTGAGAGTCGTGGTACGTGTATAGGTGGTTAGCCCGTGCTTCGTGTTCTAGCCTAGAGCCAACATTCTAAGCTTCATGTTCATCCTCCTTGTTAGAAGCTTTGAAATTGACCTTGTTGCCTCGTGCATCAGTTGCCCCTAGGTGCCTTGGGGGCCAGGCCTGCATCGGGCAAGTGGTCAATGCAGCTCTTGGATTCTTATTCTCGCTTCTTCTCTATCTCTTGATTTTCTTCAAAACTCTGAGAGATTTGGGGAGATATACTTTTATGATTCGCCATGAAGCTGGTGAGAGCTTGGCTTTGGTGGCCATGTTTGGTTGTGAGGTGCTTTTATGTTGGCCGAGTCTCAATGGTTCACTTGAGTATTTAGCCTGATGCTCCAGGTTTTTGTAGAACCTACTTCAATTTTGATCGGTGTACACGTTTATAGGGTGTATCTGGAAGTATGGCCTTAGCTTTCTCGAAGCCAAAAGCAAGTTGTGGGTCAGCTTCTCCATGAGTGGGAACTGACTTAGTGTCGATCAGTCTCTTGCTGGTGTAGTTTACCGGTTGTACACTGTCATCTTCTCTTGTGAGGGCAGCACTCACAGCATGTTCTGTGACTACTAGGTGCACGCCTAGCTCTTCTTTATGCAACATAGGTGGCTGAGCTAATTTGTTTCTTCAGCTCTTGGAATGCGGTTCACATTCCTTTGTCCACTCAAAATTGTTGATGCTTCTGCTTCATGTTGAAGAAGGGTACACATTTGTTTGTATACTTGGACACAAATCTACTTAGTGCAGCAGTGCGTCCTGTTTGGCTTTGTAATTCCTTGATTGTTGTGGGCGACTTCTTCTTCATTGAGAGTCGATTATCTGATATACCCGATGGGTGCGCTGCCTTGGCCAAAGAGCCCATACATCACTCGATTGCAGGGTGCTAAGTTAGCAAGTTGGAGCCTAATCTTTTCATGTGTTGATTTTGAAAAGAATTTTGGAGGAAGCTCTATTGTCCACCATGTATTTGCTATGGTTAGATTCCCAATTTTTGTGGTAACGACCAAGGGGTCGCTGTGCGGGAAACTGTCCTGGACAAGATCTTCTTTTGAGAAAGAGATCATGGGCTCGCCAAGATTTGGTTGCTTAGAGCCTCATTCTTCGCCTGCCAAGAAGTCACTTTTGGGCTTGTGATAGAGTGTTTGAGCATAGAACCCTCTGGCTTAGTTTGTCTTACCTACAATATGGGGTCTGCCAATGTCGACCCCTAAGTTTCCTGCCATCTGAGGTTTGGGAAAAGTTGGTGGTACCTGCCTGTACACTTGGCCAAAGATGGTGGCTATTGACCTCGCTTTTAGCCAACGACAACGATTCAAATAATAAATGATAGAAAATATAATTAAGATAAAGTAAGAACTAATGAACAGTAAGGAACAGAAGATTTTAGAGAGGTTCGGCCCCGTTAGTTTGGTAATAGCCTACCCCCTTGAATTGTATTAACTCGAGAACAAAGAATACAGTATTTCCTCTCTTGAAGCTCTCACAATGAAATCTCTAAGTGTATCCTCTTAGATCTCTCTGAAGTAATTCTTTCGACCCCTATTCTAGTGAGAATGGATCACTATTTATAGGGATAAATGCTTGAGGGAAGGTTTCCCTTTTACTTACAATATCTATAATTACTAAGAACATACATTTCATATTTAGAATACATAGATTGTGGGATTTGGACAACTTGCCATATCTCTTTGATATGATCCTTGGATTGTAGGGATTGCTTTCTTCCTTTACGATGCAAGTCTTGGAATTGCTAAGTGTTGATATGACGCTCGAACGGTCTACCCTTACCCTGCTCGGTCACGCAAACTCTATCCGTGCATATGTATGCTGAGCTCTGTTCGGAATATCTCTTCAGTCAGATATAGCAAATAAGAACCACATGTCACTAGTATGTGCTGCCACGTCATAGTGCAAAAAATTAGATAACATTTGCCCTCAAAGTCTGCACGGGATTTCTGAAGTCACACGTAGACTTCACCTAGATTGACCTTGCGTCTGAACGGGTGGCACGTGTTTGATGCGCCTATTGGTGATCCAATATAATTATGACTAAGTGTCCCTTCAGTTTTTGAGTAATTAATGCTCTAATAGAATCATACCTCGAGACACGCCATTTACTTGCATGCTTTTGACGGTTACCCTTCCCCAAGCACTCAATTACTTTTAATTTCCCAATATTTACTTTTGGGGGGAAATCGAGGCATTTGAAATTCTAATTAATTGCACCTTTCCACTAATCTCCTTATAAATAGGGCAGAAAATCCTAATAAACCACTTTTAGCATTTTTCTCATTAAGAAATCTCAAAGCAAATAACACTTTTCTCTCTCGAATCCTTCATGGAATTAACAGAAAGAGCCGATCAGCGTCATGCGAACAACTTCAAAGCTACGAACAGTGAGTAAGTTCCTCATCTTTCTCTCCTTTAACGCTTGAATCTTTAATTTTCTGGGTTACCATTGTAGAAAATTCAATAGTTTTGACTTATTTTAGGAAAATTATAAAGAATCTAGGTTTGGAACTTTGAGACTTTGACTGTAGTAGATCATATAACACTATTATTGTGGCACTCCAGTTTTAACTTCGCGATGTTCGGTTCTAATTTTGCTCGTTCGGGGTTTAGTGAAGATTAACCCTTAATTCAAGGTTTTGAAATTCTGGGTTATGAACCTAATCCACACGAAATTTTTTCGGCTTTTTAATCTTTTGATTAGACCTGGTCGGTATATTTTGCTTATTTTTGTTCAATATCCCAGCCAAATACTCATCTTATGTCTTGCCTTTTGTAGATGAACCATGGTGAGTTTTGGGGAGGAGAACACCATATCGACCAAGATCTTCTTCAACTTCTGTACGAGGATCATCTTCGTCTTCGTGCCAGTGTGTCCTCTTCGAGTGACAGACTTTCTAACTTGAGTTTCGAGGATTGGAAAATGAGTAGTGAAGGTAGACCTACTCCAGAACCCAAGGTACAACACCATTTTTACTCCGAGCAGATCGCAGGCGAAGGCTACGAGCAATTTATTTGGGAAATTAGGAAAGGGTGGAGACATTATCTTATGTCCAACTAGACATATATCGTCCGACCAGAAGTAGTTGATACCATTCCTGTGGGCCGCCCAAGTTTTTGTTCCTTTGGCATTTCTATTGCTGCTCCTGCTCTGATTTTGGCATGGCATACCAACCAACAATCGTCCAGGAGTAGGAGGATGGTCCGCACAAAACAGACTATGCGGAAGATTGCTACAACCAACACTCACGTGGCCCGGCATGCCACGTTAGCGAGCGCCAAACAGGCTCAGCCTGCTGCTGAGGAAGAAGACTATGAGGTAGAGGATCAAGATGATGACCATCCTAACAGCCCTTCTCAGGCCGAGGAGGAGGGAGCTGCTCGGCCTCTGCACTTTGGAGGCTACAACGAGGCTTGGGAGCCGGTGTCCGATGGCGACGGCTTAGTAGAGGGAGAAGATTACGTCACCCAGGAGTATGCCGAGGCGGTTCCTCACAGGAAGTAAGGTGCCTTTAGAGCTCGGTGGGTGTGTCCTCTGTGCATCGTAACTGAGGGCCAGTTGTGGAGTTTGGAGAAGGATTGTTACCTAGGCGGTGTCGAATGCTTCCTCCCTTCTCCCAATCACCGGGCAACTAGTCCAAGGGCGGGATATTGTGCATGGTCGGGTGCTCACACAAAGCAAGGTGTGATGCTGCCTTTGCACCTGTACATCAAAAGGATTGCAAACTACAACCACCTTTGCCCGACCCAGTTCACACCCAAGGGCATCAAGTACTTATCCGCCTTGTTCATCCTCTATGCAATTCAAGGATGGGGTGAGCCGTCTCCGCACGACACCAACTAGCTCTTTAATTTAAAGTAGACCCCAAGTAGAGCAGGTCGGGGTACTTCTACTTCTCCGAGCTAGATGATAAGTTGATAAACGGCACCGTAGACCCTGCAGTCAACAAAATAGGTCATTTTGTGAACGAGTATTATTTCGTGACGGGCATGGAGAACGTTAACACTGGATTCCAGAAGATTCATGCGTACTACCGCCATCCTTTCATGTTGGGGCTTAGCGAAAGGCCGCAGAAAATTCTCCAACTGCCGAAGGATGCTCGAAATATCACTTTGTTGACTAATGAGGCAAACTTTTTGAAGTACAAGCTCTATCTGGTGAACTTTGTGCCAAAGCCCGTGAAGGAGAAGAAGAAGAAGTCCGCTTCGAGCCAAGCTGAGGATGTCGAGTAGGAGAAAGAGCTCATTCAACTAGAGCGCGAGGCTAAGCTGAAGGGAGGTGCTGGAGCCAAACCATATGCTCATGAATATTCAGAGAAGGAGAAGGATGCTCAAGAATATTTAGAGCAGGAGAGGCCGAGCAAGAAGAAGAAAACTCTCCCAACCATGCGAGCACCAATAGAACATACTATTAGGATTAGGGAACCTATGCCTGCTCGGCCATCAGCCCTTGTAGAGAGAAAACGGAAAGCCCTTTTGGTGGAGCAAGAATACTCTTTAGATGATGATGCTCTGTCTGTGATTGTTCGGGAGAATGCCGCTGCTAGCGTGCTAAGTACTTCAACTTGCATTTATTTTCTCTGATTTTCATGCTTGCACATATTTTATATCTTCTTCTAACTATATTGCTTTATCTGTGCAGAGATGTCTCAGAAGATGATCTAGGCATTCAAGAAGAGAGTAAGAGATAGCTCGGTCTTGTCTCCTCTAGCCAAGGGTGGTGAGAATCCGTCCAAGGAGAAGGTGCCAGTCGATGTGGTCATTGATCTCTTCGAGGAGCGACCCGCTGTGGACCCTTCAACCCATAAGGTCACGAAGTCCAAAAGTTCCTTAGGAGGGAGTTCAGACGTGTCAGAACAAGCCAGGGCTAGATCTTAACAAGCTAGGGTCGGATCTGAACAGGTTAGGGCCCCTTTGACAACCCTGGCATTGTGCATGGAGGCCAGGAGAGGCAAAGACATGCTTCAACACTACGTGACCTGGTTGCTTCCTGAGGTGAGCTGCCAGCTGTCCGGGGCGGACAGCGAGTTGCCCTTGGAACTAGTCTTAGGAGGAGTTCTGAAGGAAATTTCTCACGTAAATCTCTTTCTTCCTTTTTTATTCATTCTCCTTTGAGTAGTTCAGATTTTAACACATTTACTGTGAAGGCTGGTGTGAAAGTGGCTTACGCTTACTCCCGAACCAAATCAGCTGCTGTCAAGAATCTTGCCACTACCCACACGATGTAGAGGGATATGGAATTGGCCAAGAAGAAGGCTGAAGATGCGCTGAACCAGCTCGAGGTCGTGAGGAAGGAACTTAAGGAGGTAAACAAGAAGCTTCTTGCTGCCAACGCCAAGGTCGATGAGCTAACCAAGGAACTGCAAGACATACCCTCAACCGCGCAGCTGGAGGCGGACAAGGTTTGCCTAGCCTAAGAGGTTAATAGTCTCAAGGATGAGATGGAGAGTCTCTGAACTCTTCTTAACAAACTTGAGGAGGATGTTAAGAGAAAAAAGACTTGGGAGGAGGAACTTGTGATGGAGGTCGGAGAACATAAGAAGGAGGTTGGGGACAAGAAGTCCAGGGTGGAGGAGCTTGAGAAGGAGGTGGTTGTCTAGGAGACAACTGGTCTCAAGGTTTTCTACGAGTTCTGGAAGGCCAATCCCAAAGGGAACTTTGATTATCTTGGCAATTCCAAAGATATGTATCTTAGTTACTACGCGGCCTAGGCGGCCAACGACAACCCCGAGGTGACCACGTCTATTGTTCCTACCGACCAGAACACCGAAGTTCCCGCCGTGTAGATCGATGATCCTCCAGCTCCTTTAGACCCAATTGATCCATACCGAGAGCATGGGAATCCTTCTGTCTGAATGCCTTCTTTTTCTCTTTCTCTTTTTTTTATATGTCTGTTTGGCCTGTAGGCCTTCTTTTGAGATAAGATGACCGGCCAAGCAGTCTTTAAACTTGCAATATATTTTTCATCTTTTAGACAACTGGCTGACCCGGCAGCCTTTAATCCCGGGTTTACATGCTTTGTTATCTTTAATTAATTTCGTTCCTTGTAATGATCATTGTGCAACTGTGTTCGTTTTATTATTTTTTTTGAGCTTGTTATTTGTTTTTACCGATGCTTTGTACGAGTATAGTTGCCCCCAAGTGACCGAGCAGACTTTCGACGCTTGGTTACTTGCATTTTAACAAGTATAATTTTTGTCTGTTTGGAACTATGGGTTTGAGCAGACCTTTGTACGCACGTAGTGGTAAATTGATAAGTTGCTAATAGAATTGACACAATTTGAATTTAAATAGACATCTTTATTCATTTATTGGTCGGAACACGTTTGTTACCGTAGTAACTTACATAAAAGTTATTATACTAATGTAATCCGATCTTTAGCTTAATTGAAACAAAACAAATTGCATAAAACAGAAATTTTACTTTCATAGGTGGTCGTCCGACCTAAGTACTTTATCATTTTATCAAAACCTTTGGCCGTGGTCTGCCAATAAGGTCACTTACTTAAGAGTAAATGTTCTTTCATTTCATACTTAAGATGGTCATCCGACCTGGTACTTTTAGTGGTAGTATTTCCTTAAATGTTCCCCATTCCAATACTTTGGTACCAAAACGAGTTGCATATTTTCGTCGTACTTACCCAGTTTGTATGCCCCTGATTCTAGAACTTTAACCACCACATATGGTCCTTCCCAGTTTTGTCCAAGCACACCTATCGTGTTGTCTTTGGTGTTCAAGAATACCCTTCTGAGGACCATATCTCTCACAAAGAACTTACGTGCATTCACTTGCTTGTTAAAGTACTGAGCTACCTTCTGTTGATGGGCCACCAATTTTAGGTTTACTGCTGTTCATTTTTCTTCAATTTTGTCATGTGATTCTGTAAGGAGTGCATAATTAACTTCTTGGTTATATGTCAATCTTTGGTGGGATGGAGGTTCTAATTCTACGGGCAGCATAGCTTCATAACCATATGCCATGGCAAATGGAGTCTGTGTCGGTCGTTATTTTTTCAATTGTGCGGTAGGACCATAATACTTCTGGGCGTTCTTCCAGCCAGTTTCCTTTAGCATCTTCAAGTCGTTTCTTTAAAGTGTCTTTAAGTGTCTTGTTACCTACTTTGACTTTAACATTCTCTTAGGGATATGCTACTGCGGAGAGGCTCTTCATGATTCCATGGTTTGCACAGAAATGAGTGAAGGATTGACTATCAAATTGTTTGCCATTGTCTGAGACTATCTTGTACGGTATTTTGAACCTGCATATTATATTTTTCCCCATGAAGTCTTGCACTTTCTTGGATTTGATTGTTGCCAATGGCTTGGCTTCTGTCCATTTCGTGAAACAGTCTACTGCAACCACTGCATATTGTACCCCACCTTTGCCTTTAGGAAATTTTTCGATTAGGTCAATTCCCCAAATAGCAAAATGCCAAGGACTTTGCATCAAAGTTATTTCATTGGGCAGTGCACAAGGTATCTTCAAAAATCTTTGGAATTTGTCACATTTCTTAACGTAGGCCTTTGAATCTTCAATTATGGTCGGCCAGAAATATCCTTGCCTTAGAATTTTCTTTGATAGACTTTGCCCGGCTGCATGGTTGCCACAAAATCCATCGAGTACATCAGACAAAAGTTGTGCAGCTTCTTCTTCTGTAACACACCTGAGTAACGACATAGAGAATCCCCTTCTATACATGACTCCATCTAAGATGATGTACCGTGCAGCCTTTCTCATCATTTTTTGAGCTTCGTTTCTATTACTTGGGAGTTCCTCAGTGTTGAGGTAGGCTGCTATTGGCGTCATCCAGTTCAGAGATGTGTCAATCATCCTAATTTCTTCCGAGCAGGTGATACTAGGTTTTTCAAGAAACTCGATTGGGAGTAATTTAGCCTTATCAGTTATGTTACTGCTTGCAAGTCGGGCTAAGGTGTCAGCTGTTGTATTTTCATCTCTTAGAATTTTCTTGAGGACATAGCTCTTGAATTGGGCAAGCAAGTAATGTATTTTGCTTAAATAAGCTATCTTTTTTTCTCCTCGAGCCTTGTACTCCCCAGATACATGATTTACTACTAACTGTGAGTCACTGCAGATCTCAATATGCTCGGCATGTAGTTCCCAAGCAAGTTTCATGTCGACAATGAGGGCTTCATATTCTGCTTCATTGTTGGATGCTCTAAACCCAAATTTGATTGCCCCGTGTAAGTGTTGGCCCAGGTGTGACAAGGGCAATCCATGCACAAGACAGTTGATCTGTACCTGACCAATCTACATGTAACTTCCAAGTAGGTTTGTCTTCATTGTTGCTCGGCTGAGGTTCTTGTACTGGCTCCAGATTGTTTTTTGAAATGCTTTCATCTTTGCCCGTACACTCAACTACAAAATCTATTAAAGCCTGTCCTTTAATTGTTGTTCGGGGTTGGAAAAAGATTTCGTACTGGCCTAACTCCACTACCCATTTGAGTAATTGTCCAGAGGCATCAGGTTTTTGTAATACTTGGCGTAATGGTTGGTCAGTGTATACCCGATTAGGATGAGCTTGAAAGAAAGGCCTTAGCTTCCTTGTTGCTAAGATTAGGCAGTAAGGGAGCTTTTCTATCAGTGGATATCGTCGTTCAGCTTCAACAAGTCTTTTGCTGATGTAATAGACCGTATGCTGGATATTGTTTTCTTCCCTGATCAGTACGACACTTACAACATGCTCTGTAACAGCCAGGTATATCCCTAACTCTTCTCCGTCTAGAGGTTTTGAGAGTACGAGAGGTTTCGCAGGTTGTCTTTTTAGCTCTTGAAAGGCATTCTCACATTCCTCCATCCATTCAAATTTCTTGTTTCCTCGCAGGATGTTGAAGAACAAAACACACTTGTTTGATGACTTTGAAACAAATCAACTGAGTGCGGCAATCCGACTAGTTAAACTTTGGACTTCTTTTGTTTTGTAGGAAATTTCATATCCAGGAGGGCTTGAATTTTTTCTAGATTGGCTTCAATATCTTGGGCGTTAACAATAAAGCCAAGAAACTTACCCAAGCTTACTCCGAAGGAGCACTTTAATGGATTGAGTTTCATGTTGTATTTCTTGAGGACATTGAAACATTCGTCCAGTTCACCTATATGCCCCTAGCCTTCCTACATTTGGCGAGCATGTCATCAACGTATACTTCCATATTTTGTCGATCTGGTCTTTGAACATTTTGTTTACCAATCTTTGGTATGTGGCTCCAACATTCTTTAGACCAAATGGCATGACCTTATAACAGTATGGACCCATATCTGTTCAGAAACTTCTATGTTCTTGGTCCGCTGGATGCATTCTGATTTGATTATACTCCGAATAGGCATCCATGAAGCTTAATATCTCCTGCCTGCATGTTGCACCCATGAGCTGATCTATCCGTGGAACTAGAAAACAGTCTTTGGGGCACGCCTTGTTGAGGTCGGTGAAGTCAAGACATACTCACCTTTTTTTGTTGGGCTTGGGTACCAGTACGAGGTTAGCTACCCAAGCCGGGTAGAAAGCCTCAATGATGAAGTTGTTGTTGCGCAGCTTTTCTACCTCTTCTTTTAATGCTTGTGCCCGTTATTTGTCCAAAAATCTTCTTTTTTGCTAAACAGGCTTGAAGTTTGGATCGATGTTTAGGGCGTGTTAAATTATTGAACGATCGATACCGACCATGTACTCATGTGACCAAGCAAAAATGTCTAGGTTTGCTCTTAGAAATTTTATCAAAGCTAATTTTACTTCAAGCAACAAGCCTTTTCCAATTTTGACTTTCCTGGTCGGAACGTTTAGGTCGATTTCTCTCTCTTCTAATTCTTCCACCGGCCCCACATTTGTGTTTGGTTACCCATGTCAGGGATCCACATCTTTGTCCCCGCCTTGGGCGGTTCCCTATTTGGCAATCCTTTTCCCCTTGTCAGAACTCTGACCTGAGGATTCTTCCTTTTTGGCCTTGATCAGTGCAAGGTTGTCTTATTCCCGTGCAACTTGTTGGTTTGCTTTTAGATACCCTACTCCATTCTTTGTTGGGAACTTGATGCACGAATGGAAAATTGATGTAACATCTTTTAAGTCATATAAAGCTGGTCGGCCTAACATGACGTTAAAGGATGATGGAACATCAACTACCAGGAATTGTGCCATTACAGTTATGCTCTTTGGAGCTTGTCCAACAGTGAGGGGTAGGCAAATTTTCCCTAAAGGTGTAACACTTTGGCCGGAGAAACCATATACTGGCTAGAGACAGAGGATTAGATCTTTAAGTTGGAGCCCCATCTTCTCGTATGGTTTTTTGAACAGAATATTTGTTGAGGCTCCATTATCTATCATAGTCTGGGCCACTGTTTTATTTGCTATTTGTACTTCCATGACTAATGGATCATTGTGCGGCAAGTGAACATCGACAGCATCTTCTTCAGTGATGGTTATAGTGGGTTCCCCTACCCGTGGTATTTTTTGCTTCCTTTCCTCTACGGCCAGAACAACTTCCTTTGGTTTGTGTTTTAAAGTTCGAGCATACCTCTACCGAGCTTTGCCCGAATCTCCAGCAATGGGTGGGGCCCCTATGATAACTCATAAATGCCCATCCACTGGTGGAGGCAGTAACAGGTCTTGGTTGTTGTCTGTTTGGGTGGCCCTTTGATTTTGGTCGGCCTTAACATACTTTTGCACGTGTGGGTTATTTTTTCTTATCAGGAATTTAACTTCCCTCTTCAGATTGTTGCACTCATTGGTGTCATGGCCTCATAGTCTCCATGAAAATGGAAAAATTTGGACATGTCCTGCTTGGTTATCTCCTTTTTCATGGGAGCAGGTTTTTTGTAGGGGACTACTGACTGGGTAGCCATGTAGATGGTCTCCAGGTCGTTAGTCAAGATAGAGAAAGAGTAGTGAACTTGGAAGGATTTTTTCTAGGCATTTGTTCGGCTTTTCCTACAAACTTTCCTTTTTCCATTGCCTTGTCTACCATTGTTGTTGGATCTTTTGTCGCCTAAATTCGAAATACTAGGGCACTGGGGTTATGGGGCGATGTCCCTGTCGAGGGAGCCTGTGGTTTGCCCGATGTAGGCTCGACATCTGCCCGTTAAATGGCTACTTCAAGTTTGATTAAACCATCTGCTCGGTCAAGGAAATCTGTCATAGAGTCTAGATGACCACTTTTCTTGATGTCTTTCCATAGTTCTCCAAGAATCTCGATGCCCCCCAGTATTGCGGCTAGCTTCCATGCTACTTTCGTAGCCTCTGTCATGAATCTACTTATGTAGGCTCAAAGAGGCTCCTTCGGTCTTTGCTTCACTTCGACCAGCTCTTCTAAATGCAATTGAAATTGGCGAGATGAATAGAACTTTGCATGAAACTCTGAGGAGAAGGCTTTCTAGTAGTTGAACCTTCCCAGTGATAACTAGAAATACCACTATTGTGCTGCTTCTGAAAGTGTGGCAGGGAATACTCTGCAACGCACATCTCCTCGCACCCCTTGCAAATCCATTTTCATTTCAAAATAATTGAGATGTGATAGGGGATCTTCTTTCCCTGTGTACATCTTCCAGGTCAGCATTTTGAACTTGAGGGGTAGCTCTAGAACATTGATCTCAGGAGTGAAGGGCAATCCGCGTGCTCGATCCAACTCAAGATCATTGAGTTTTTGGTCGGCCAGGCCTTGGAACACATTTTTAAATTCATCTAACTATGCTTGCACAAATGGGTAAACTTGTTCGGCCTCTTGGCCAATTTGTGCCACGTGAGGGTCTCTTTGACCTGGATCTTGGATGCGGATGCCGGGCTGAGTGGCTGGTTGAACATATTGTTCCTCCAGACCCCTCCTCCTATTCAAATCATCCCTGAGATCATGAGATGTTCCCAGTCTGTTGAATTTTGAAACACCAAGTTATCTCAGTGACTGGTTGGTTTGGCCGACCAGTTGGCCAGAATCGCTAGTCTGGGTAGAGTTATTGGGTATAACCCCACCTGATGAATTTCCAGATAAGGTTTGGCTGCCTACCACTTGGCCCACAGGTGGAACCTGTGACCAGGGATTGGAGGACTGGTCGTTCACAGTTTGGGTGGTGTGCCCAGTAGGAATTTCTTCTGAGCTGCCCAGCGGGATGCTAGACAGTCGTTTCTGGTTAGCAAATTGGAAGGCTCTTCGTATCAATACGATGGTCTATTTTGTTCAGTCGTTGATGGCTGCTTATTAAGCCTTCAACGTTTCCATCTCTCTGTCCCTCCATTCAGCGAACTGATGCCTTTGCTCTTCGAATGCAAGGTTCACTGCAGCATAGAGCTCTTCCTGATCATGATGCAAGGTATTGGTATGACCTTGCATAAGCCCAAGAGCATTGTGGAGGTTCTGAATCTCAGTGTTATCTCCGATGGTTGTCTGAACATTGGTTACTGAAGGGATTCCAGTACTGGAAGTACCCAAGTTGGTAGTTGAACTGGTGTTTCCAGTCTCTTGCACACCAGGTGTGGTCCCAGCCAGAAGAGATGTTACACCTTGACTCGCAGTAGGTGGTTGCATATTAGGTGGCCAAGGATTGGTGACTGGTGGGACCTTACATTCCCTAGAGTGTGCAGTTTAGGATCTGCCACTAGTGTGTCAACCTGATCGACCACGCCTCTGCGAGTTTGCACCACCCTTTTGTGTGTCTGGTTAAACTTATAGCCAAGAGCAAACTTGAGTTCAACTCTCAATGAAAGCACCAAAATGTTGATCTCGCTTTTAGCCAACGATAATGAGTCAAATAATAAGCGATAGAAAATATAATTAAGATAAAGTAAGAACTAATTAACAGTAAAGAACACAAGATTTTAAAGAGGTTCAGCCTTGTTAGTTTGGTAATAGCCTACTCCCTTTGAATTGTATTAACTCAACAACAAAGAATACATTATTTGCTCTCTTGAAGCTCTCACAATGAAATCTCTGAGTTTATCCTCTTAGATCTCTCTGATGTAATTCTTTCTACCCCTATTCAAGTGAGAATGGATCACTATTTATACGACTAAATGCTTGAAGGAAGGTTTCCCTTTTGCTTACAATATCTATAATTGGCAAGAACATAAATTACATATTTAGAATATATAGATTGTGGGATTTGGACAGCTTGCCATATCTCTTTGATACGATCCCTAGATTGTAGGGATTGCTTTCTTTCTTCACGATGCATGTCTTGGAATTGCTAAGTGTTGATATGTTGCTCGAACGGGCTACCCTTACCCTGCTCAGTCGAGAAAACTCTATCCATGCGGATGTATGCTGAGCTCTGTTTGGAATATCTCTTCAGCCAGATTTAGGAAATAGGAACCACGTGTCACTAGTATGTGTTGTAATGTCATAGTGTGAAAAATTGGGATAACAGTGGCAAAACTTTGGAGATGGAGTCCAGCCTTTAGAGATGGAGGCCAGCCTTCAGAGGCAAAGATCAGCCTTTAGATATGGAGGCCAGCCTCAAAAGACGGATGCCAGTCTTCAGAGGCAGAGGCCAGCCTACATTGATTTAGGCCAGACTTCGGAGATGGAGGTCAGCCTTTTGTGATGGAGGTAAGCCTTCAGGTGTTCCTGTTGTTGACTCGCCGTACTGGTACATCTAGGCATGCCTTGCTTTGGGAGTTTTGATGGAAGAGTTAAGCATACACATTTCTCCTCCTTCTTCCTTGGACTTCATGGCATAAATGGGTCGTTGAATTTCCCTTTTTTGCCATTATGTTGATCAGAGTCATTGTTGTTGTGCTTTCCTCCACCATTCTTGTTGTTTGAGAATTGATATAGATTGTTTGTGCTGGTCGGCATGCTAGAAAATGTTTGGGGCGCTATGAGGCCCTGTGTTTTTTTGTCTTATCTTGCCCTCTTGTCTGGACTTGTCGGACAGCTTCTTTTAACTTTATGAAGCCATCAACTCGCACAAGGAACTCCTCCATATTGCTCGTTGAGATCCTCCTTATATCATTCCAAAAGTCACTCAACAGTAGGATGCCTCTGAGTATGGCCGTATATCGGCCTTCTTCTATCAAGCCTGTGTCCTTGGTGGCCTCAACCATGAAATGTTGAATGTAGTCCTTCAAGGGTTCACCTTGTCTTTGCTTTATTTTGGCAAGATCCTCAAATCAAGCAGGTATTTGTCTTGATGCATAGAACTGAATATAGAACTCACGGGAGAGCTCTTCCCAAGAATTAAATCTTCATTGGGCCACCTTGAAATACCATTATTGGGCTATTTTTGCTAGGGTTTTAGCATCTCACATCTCCATGTACTTGTAGGAGACATGTTTGGATCTCAAAGTACTTCAGGTGTACTAGAGGGTCTTCTTTTCCCTGTACATCTTCCAAGTCGGCTTCTTGAATTTGGGCAAGGGCAAGGCATTGATGCAAGCCAAAAATTATGATCCCTTTGCCCTGTCTTGCTCGATTTCTAAAGGTTTTGGACTAGCTAGGGCCTTGAACATGTCTCGTATTTGATCCAACTGTGCTTACACATAAGGGTTTGTTGCTACAGGAGCTTGGTTGATTGGCCTTCTTTGATTGATTTGTAGCCTTGGATTGGTAAGAGCCTGGTCGGCCATACTTTGGGAGAGGGTATACTCAAGGTCATCCAGCTCTGAGTCTTTTGTTTGTACATGGTCAGCTAGCCTTAGGTTGGGCAGGGCTGACAGCCCATACTTCTCTACCTGGCTGGTAGAGTTTGTGCATTGACATGGAGTAGATCGCACCAATTACTTGAGTTTGGTGGATCAAACTTTCTTAAGTGACTAACTTCACTTCTCAAATTGTTTTTTTGGGTGTTTCCACCCGCTCCCGATCCTCGTCGGTTCAAAATTGATATTCGGATGACTCGCTCCCCTCGCCGAGGGAGTGCTCTTCTCTGTCTGGCCATTGGGACTGCTCGAGTAGCCTGGCCAGCCATTGGGACTCCTGCTGGTGGTTGGCTGGCCACAGGATGGATAGAAGGGGCTGTTGTTTAGCCTGAGATCCCTGGCCAGCCCCCCATCCCACTGGTTCCCGAGATCTGGCAGTTTTCACCGTTTAACCTTTGAAGAAGGGTCTGTCCTCCCTCTGGGAAGGGAAGATCTGTCCTAGTTGCTGGGAATATTTTACCAGGATCTAGATTTACTAACAAGTATGTTGATTAACATCCTATATATGAATTCTCTAAAACAATGAAATAAACACATAAGGGTTTAAGAAAACCTTACATTGATTGCAGCGAAATATAATGACTCCTTCCGTTCAAGATCTCTAGCCCTTGATTCCTTTATGTAGCAGAGCATTATCAAGATCTGAACCTTGATCTCTTTCTCTCCTTTGGGTTTTGTTACCACCGTCTTCCTCACTATGATTGAGTTCTTGACTTGCTATGTGTGGGCATGGCACTCATTCACTAACGGTTTGAATAGGTGAAGAACAATGAAGGCGGTTTGAAATCTCTATCGAATAAACTCTCTCATCAACTAGTTGTCTCACATAGAAAACTAGGTTTTATTTTGTTGAAGGCATCAAGTGGATGAGTGAGAATATCATGTTCCTTTTATAGTGTTTCAACTAGGGCTTAGGGTTGAATTATATGGATTAAAAAAAATAAAATATTTGGCAATAAATCACACTTGGTCGTACACTTAAGTGAGCCAATCTCTAGCTAGATTTTTACAATTTTATTTCAACCACTTATTCTTCTTTTCAATAATACCATATTTTCCAATTCAGTCCAATAAACGCCAAAACTATTTATTTAATAATTATAATTAATTACTAAATAAAATTTCGATTTATGTAATTTATTAATTAGACCATACAAAGTCAAGGATCCTCTACAGATGATCTACACTGAATAGGGATAAATTTACCATTCTACCATTCAATGTATTTTATCCTGAAAACACTTAGCAACCTATAAATGGTACTTCAGTAAACAAATATAATTATTGAAATGAGATCTCAATCATTTATTTCTATTCAGCCAAGCTCGAAGGAAATCATTGTTTCACTTCTAAAAACTTACAGAAGTTTTAGATTCCATATCTATGTTTAGCGCTCTCACTAAATTGTACTATCATGTTCCCAAAATGTATGTATTGTTGGGTTTTATGCCCTAAATAAAACTCATTTCAATATAATCAGATTTACTTATTAATATAGATCAGAAATAACATTTAATGTTGCATGGTTCACATGATTTATTTCATGATTATATGTACATAATGTGTGAATTCATCTGAAACCCTTTTCACATACTTGATCATGTTTATTGTGTTGTCAACACTTTGGAAAGTAAACATGACTATGTGAATAAAGTTTCCTAGATTTATCAGACACAGGGTTTTACTGGTATGATAATCTACAACAGAGTTTACTTGGATTTGGAGAAAGATAAGTAGTTTTTAAGTGTTTTATATGGTATGGATCACCCTAATGGTGGCGACCATATTTGACTTGCAAATTATGAAACAATGGTGGAAGCTCATAAGATAGAATTGCCTTGACTCTCGCCTAAACGGGACAACGCTAAATTCCAATCTTGATCGAATAAAAGGTTGCTAGAATGTTTAACATTTTAGATGAGCTGACAACTCTATTCAATGGATGGTAGCTTTGACTCTCTCCTAAACAGGACACTCATATCAGTTTGTTTAAAACCTTGGAAATTATTTAGGATTGTATGTTTTAGTATTTTCACTTGTCATTCCTACTTGCTATATGTTTAATAATTTCTGAATTGTGTATGAATTTATATTGAACCATGTTATTTTCTGTTATTAAGTTGTAGTTTAATTTCGAATCTTCATTGTTGGTCTAACTTGGTTTGTTTATCTAATGACATACGTAATAGTGTTACATCTCGAATGATAAATATTGTATATACAACATCTAGTTGTTCATCAATAGATGACACCTTAGACTAGTATTTTTACAATATGAAACAAGAAGATTGTATAAATAAGATTACTTTGACTCTCGCTAATCGAAGCATCGTTGGATTCTTATTTATAAACGAAATTATCCTAATTCCTCTTAGCTTATTCATTTCGAATTAGCTCAATAACATATCATTGGATGAATGGTCTATATATCATTTAATGTCATTCTATTTTCTCCCTGCAGAAATTAAATGACACATATGATTATAATCCCGAAATTCTATTCCACAATGATATAAGTCCTCAATCTTAGAAATCTCCTACTTGTATGGGCAAATCTGACTTAGAGTTTAAAGTAGTAGTGGTGGTCCAAGAAGAATTACTCATTATATTTGGTATAAATTTAAGTCTTTGACTTTAATTTTAGATTCCAAAAAGAAATTTTCTTATATTTCTAATTCTAGGATACAATACAGTTACACTTTCACAAGTGATTAATAACCATTTTCTATCAATGGATTCAAACTGTATGGAATATGAGTTTAGTATTTTGTGCTCAGGATCCACTTACACTATTCTAAGAACTCTTTGATGTAACTAAACTTAAGTCATCAAAAAGACACAACCACATTTTTTAGTCTATGGCATTTGTATCTTGTTCATAGTGGTTTTGAAAAGATCAATCTCTGCAAAGAGTAAATATGCCTATATCCACTGAAAATAAGTTCATCTCATTCGCAGATGGATGTACATTCAGGGGTGGATATGAGTTTTTCGTTGTATTCTTAAAACGATAACTCTAGATTATACCTTATGCAAAGAAATTTGAAATGTTTGAAAAATTTCTTAAATTTCTAGCAATGGTTAAAACCATTTAGGTAAGTGGTTAAAGATCTTGCGAACTGATAGGGGTGGAGAAATAGTTAATAGATATGCAGTTCAAAGATCATTAAATTGATTTTTGAATTATATCCAAACTTACCTCCCCAGAAATTTCGATTTGCATATTGATGATTAGTTACTAGTAGTTGCCTAAGACCTTCTATGGTAATACAATTTCAGAATGATGTAATGGTTGTATACTTAATGTAAATCATTACTAGATTCATGGATGACCTAATCAAAATCTTAAGAAAAGCTAGAATTGTTAACCATGGTTTGCATGTTTGTTAGCTATTCTAAGTGATTAGGGGTGGACCATCCTATAGTCAATAGATAAGAAAGTGTTTGTTTAAACAAATACTACTTTTCTAAGAAAATGACTAAGTCTGAAAATAAAGTAGCAAATAAAGGAGATATTTATTTCTTGATTCCAAAAGTGTTCTATCATCTTATTTGACATATGATGATCCCACTGCCTCTTTTGTTTTGACACATCCGAAGAGGTCAATACCATTTAGTTTTCTTAGACATAATTCACGGTACCTTATCGTAGTGGGAGAGTTTCTAGGAACTCACCTTCTTATGACTTGGAAACACTAGTGATTAAAATCCATTGTGAGTTTAAACAAGTAATGGATTGTCAAGATAAGAAACTAAGAAGAAAGCCAATAGAACTATAGTTTGATCAATTCACATGGAGTAACCTAAAGTTTTTTATTACAAGAACATAAAAGGAAATTTTCGTTAATAAGTCTATTCAATGGACTTAACAAAACTTCATGTTCCTAGTATTATAGGTTTGAGTTTATCTAAACCCGTGGCTTGTGGTATACCTGGTAATTACTTACTCTAATGCAAGCAACTTACTTTAGTAAGATGCTGAAGCATTTTCTTTCTAATGGCAATCTATAGAAGCTTCTCGACTTCTAGGCATAGATTTTATTTATCTAAGGAAAAGTCTCAACTATTCCAGAAAAGATAAAGTCATGAAAGAATTTCTTATATCAACAGTGAGAGGTCTCAGATATACTTTAGTATGCCTTAGACCAGACAACTGTTGTTGAGTGGGAGTAATGAGTAGGTATCAGATTAATCCAGGAGAAGAACATTGGAAGACAATCAAGTAAATCTTAAGATTAAGAAGAGGAACTATATGTTAGTCTAAAACTCTTAGACTACACCACATCAGATTTCGAGATTTGCCTTTGTGCTAGAAATTTTTTTTTATAAGATGGTGATTACTCTGGGGGTGGAATAGTGATTTTGGAGAAGTGTAAAAACCTATCTGAAGTCTCTAGGTCTACCAGAAAGGGACTGAATGTTAATGTTGCAGGAAAGGTACTTATTCAGTCTAAGGAAAGTTCTATACATTTTTGGCACCATTCCGAATTGCCTAAACTACTAGTTTTAATTTCCTGATTAACCAAAAGTAGTTGCCAAAAGTATAGAATCCAGTATCCCAAAAAGAGTAGACATATAGAGAGGAATTTCACATTATCAATGATTTTGTGATTAAGGAAGAGTAATGTTGGAGAAAAGGTTGTGTTTAATTCAACTTTTCAGATCCTATTACGAGGAGTTTACTACTACTACACTTAATTTGTATATCAAGGTGTTGAGATTATTTGAAATGCACTTTTTGTTTTACATTAGTGCAAGTGGGAGTTTGTTGGGTTTTATGCCCTAAATAAAACTTATTTCAATATAATCAGATTTACTTATTAATATAGATCAGAAATAACATTTAATGTTGCATGGTGCGCATGATTTATTTCATGATTATATGTACATAATGTATGAATTCATCTAAAACCCTTTTCACAGACTTGATCCTGTTTATTGTGTTGTCAACACTTTGGAAAGTAAACATGACTATGTGAATAAAGTTTCCTAGATTTATCAGACACAGGGTTTTACTGGTATGATAATCTACAACAGAGTTTACTTGCATTTGGAGAAATGCTATGTTCTTTCCAGAGCATTGGTTAAAGTAAAGCTCAGGTTTGATTCATGGAGTATGCATCGGAAGGGACGATATTAAACTTTGACTTAGATTTATTAAACTTACCGTAATATCTATTCAAGTCAATATCGCCTAGTTGATCCTTGATCAAATGATCTTAATCCTGTTATGATTAGGCTCAATCTCAAGAGGCTATTCGTGTTCTTTGATTTGTTAGTTAAGCCTACTTTTGGGTCAGGGTGATACATACATTTTGGGAACACGGTAGGGCAATTGAGTGGGAGCGCTAACATAAACATGGAATCTATAGCTTCTATCTGGCGAATAGTAAGTAAAGGATGATCTCCTTCGAGCTTGACCAAACGAAAATAAATGGTGGAGTACTCATTTCACATAAGCTTAAATATCATTTATACGGGGTTAAGTGTTTTAAGGATAAAATACATTGTAGGGTGTAACGGTAATCTAATCCCTTTACAGTGTAGATCATTCATATAGAGGATCATTGATCAAATTAGAATTATAACAATGGATAACTAATGATGTGTCTATGTAAAGCCCGCTTAGTTAATTTGGAAATTAGCAGTTGTTTATGATTAATTATGAAATTATTTATAGCTATTTAAATAATTTATTACTGTTATTTATGTTATTCAGTATCTTGCATATTTCGTAATTTCGGTGTCCGGTATTTTGGAACTCGGCGTTTGGCTCAGTAGAAATCACAACTTAGTATGTTAGTAGTTTGGGGACGGGTTTTAGACATTGGGAATGTCGGGAATGGCCGGGAATTTAGAATTTCCCAAAAATACCCCTCTAGTATGATTCATGTGGTTTTAAGGTGGAGGGGCAAAATGGTCTTTTTGCCCCATTAGTGTTTTGTTTTATGTGAGTTTATTAAATGGAAAAAATAAATGTTTAAGTGTTATTGATGGCTGAAATAATATGATACATGTGGCATTTACTCTTTTCATTCTCATTTCAACACTTAGAAAAAATAAAAAAGAAAATCTTAAAAAGGAAACACTCTCTTTTCTCTCTCTCTATTTCGGCTGTGCATGGGATTAAAAAGCTGGGTTTTTCTCCTCAAATCCTTGTGAATTTCAACTCATATTTGTGTAATCTTAGCCAAGGTTTGATCACTTTTAACTTGCCTTTGTTTTTCTTGAATTTTAAGTAAAATTGATGAAATGCATGCATGATTTTGATAAATGGTTGCTGCTGTGATTTTGTATTAATTTCTGGATTGTAAGCATGTTAATTTGAGGTGATTCAAGCTATTAGAAATGCATATAGGCTACCTTGTTCAAAGCTTTGAGTTTTCTATGCAAAAATGTGATTTTTGGGTGAAAATAGTGTGAATCTGTTTCTGTGATGTTGCTGTTGTTTTTAATTGTTTTCAGAGGCTTAGATAAGCTTGATTAAGTAGAATTAAGCTAGTGAAATGCATGATTAGGTGGTTTTGCTCAAGTTTGAGTTTGGAACTCAAAGCTTGAGCTCCAATGGCATTTTTCGTGTTTGAGGTTTCTGGGTTGTTTTGATGCCTTGGATATGTTCTAGGGAAGGTATAGAACAGGTCTGGAAAGTTTGAGGTGATTTGGGGTTGATTTGAGCAGGATATGATTATTTGATGTTGCTGCCTGCGAGGAACCGGAATTCCGGTTGTGCATCCGGAATTCCGGATGAGGGTCCTGAATTTCCCAGAACCGGAATTCCGGTTGGGCAACCGGTCTACCGGTTGGGGATTTTTCAGAACCCGTGTTTTTCCTCGTTTTTATGTTTTAAGGGGTATTGCCATGCTTTTTATCGATAGGGAAACTTTTAGTTCCTAGTTTTAGTCACCGGGAAGTGATTTAGCGTGTCACTTATAGCGTTGTGATTTTTATGGTCTAGGAGCCAGTAATCCGCCGCTCAGCTTCAGTTCCAGTCAGGTTGACCGGCACACCAGAATTCGGAACCCAGGTAAGATTAGTATAACAGTATGCATATGTAGATTACATGTTTAGCATGCATGTAGGAAGCCTATTAGATTACATTAGTTGTATGTTGGCTTCAAACCATCCAACCCTGTCACGTCGGTACAGGCTGGAGTATGACCAGCAGCCGGAGTATGACCGGTTCGACCGATCAGGCTGACACTTGGTTGGTGGTTCAGTGCTATTGACCTATCCCGTCGGTACAGGCTGGAGTATGACCAGCAGCCGGAGTATGACCGGTTCGGCCGATCGGGAGGATACTTGTCAATAGTACCGTCCCTATGAACGTTCAGAACTCAGTACCATGTTGGACATGGCAGTAGTGGCTCAGTACCATGTTGGACATGGCAGTAGCGGGACTCAGTATCGTGTTGGACACGGCAGTTAGTTTTATGTATGATATTATTATGCTTTTCTTGCTGAGTCTGTCGACTCACAGTTTATGTTCATGTGTAGGTAAAGGCAAGGCTATAGCTGATGGACCGTGAGCGAGCTTATGAGATTGTACATGTCGGGGCGGTTAGGCCTGGAGCGTACGATCCTCGGGACAGCAAGGCTGAGATTTTTGTAACTGTCGTTAGGCGACTTTTATTTTGATGTAATAGTTAAACAGTTAAACTTTTTGTAAATATTTTTATAATCGGGATCCCGAGTCTTTTGTAATATGTTTTACAAGTTTAATCAAAAAGCAAAATTTTAATTAATCACGTTTTTCCATAAACCTCGTTGACTAGCAACGAGCTGCACAGTACGTTTAAAAATCACGTAATACGCCTAAGGTAGTTAGGGTGTTACAGTCTATATGTTGGAACATATAGAGCATTCTATATACTGAGAGTGCAATTCTATGTTCTATGCGTGCATTCAACGAAGAATTAATAAGTCAATGAATTTAGGTTATAAATTCTTGATCTGCTTATTGGAAGCTCGGTTATATAGACCCATGGTCCCCCCACTAGTTGAGATAATATTGCTTGTAAGACTCACATAATTGGTTTTGATTAATCAATTATAATTCTCAAATTAGACTATGTCTATTTGTGAATTTTTCACTAAGTAAGGGCGAAATTGTAAAGAAAGAGTTTTAGGGGCATATTTGTTAGCTATGATACTTTGTATGGTTCAATTAATAAATATGATAAATGACAATATTATTTAATAATTATTTATAGTTATTAAAGAGTTAGAATTGGAATTTAAATGGTTGAATTAGAAAATTGGCATTTTTGGGAAAATCAGATCCAGAAAAGATAAAACTGGAAAATTGCAAAAAGTGAGGCACAAATCAACATTGCATGGCCGGCCACTTTTATAGGAATTATCCTCTGATATTTTCATTATTTTAATGCCAAATAATTCAAACCTAACCCTAGTGGAATGCTATAAATAGATAGTGAAGGCTTCAAAAAATTTACACTTAACTTTCACACTTTTCATTCAGAAAAACCTGAGCCTCTCTCCCTACCTTGGCCTAACACTCTCTCTCTCTCTTCTTCCTTAAGATTTCGAAACACTTAGTGATTAGAGTAGTGCCCACACACAGCAAGTGATACCTCAATCATAGTGAGGAAGATCGTGAAGAAAGACATTCAACAAAGAAGGAGTTTCAGCACTAAAGAAGGAGAGAAAAAGATCCATGTTCAGATCTTGATAATACTCTGCGACAGAAAGGATACAAGGGTTAGAGATCTGAACGGAAGGAGTCATATTATTCCGCTGCACCCAATGTAAGGTTTACTAAACTTTATATGTGTTTATTTCACCGTTTTAGAAAGTTCATATTTAGGGTGTTAATCAACATACTTGTGAGTAGATCTAAGATCCTGGTAAAATAATTTCCAACACGTATCACCCAGACCAGAAGGTCGTCTTAACTAACAAATGAAATAACACAAATAACACTCTTGAGATCGAACCTCACCATGTCAGGATTAAGATCCATAGACCCTTGATCAACCATTGATATTGACTTAGAAAGATATAACGGTAAGTTTATGATATCTTATCTAAGATCAATATCGGTCCCTTCCAATGTATACTCCATACATCCGATACTGGTAAACTTTGCCAATGCCCTGGAAAGGACATAACACTTATCCAAGGTGTAAGTATACCTATCGCTGATTATCATGCCAGTCTAAATCCAGTGAACTGACATATCAGTGAATTAAACTTTTGAACATATAATCATGATTATATTCCACTGTTCTGACAACACTATAATCATGAACAAATACATATGTTCTGGACTTGATAGAATTTATACATTAAACATAATCATGAAATAAATCATGTGAACCATGCAACATAAAATGATTTTTGATCTTTATTAATTAGTAAATCTGATTATATTGAAATGAGTTTTATTTAGTGCACGAAACCCAACAAACTCCCACTTGCACTAATATAAAACAAAAAGTGCATTTCATATAATCTCTACACCTTGATATCCAGATCAAGTGTAGTATGTCGTATACTCTCTGTAATAGGATCTGACAAGTTGTATTCAATACAAACTTTCCTCCACCATTACATTTCCTTAATCACAAAATACTTGATATTGTGAAATTCCTCTCTATATGTCTACTCCTCTAGGGATACTGGATTCTTTACTTTTGGCAACTACTTTTGTGTTAGTCAGGAAGTAACACTAGTACTTAATAAATGTTGGTACAATGCCAAAAATGTATAGAACTTTCCATAGACTGAATAAGTATTTTTCCTGCAACTTTAACATTCAGTCTCTGTGGTAGACTTAGAGACTTTATATAGGTTTCTACACTTCTCAAAAATTACTACTCCACCCCAAGAGTAATCACCATCTCATCAGCAAACTTTCTAGCACTAAGGCAAGTCTAAAAATCTTATTCGGTGTAGTCTAAGAGTATTAAATACCACCCTTATCGACTAACATATAGTTCCTCTTCTTAAACTTAAGATTCACTTGATTGTCTTCCAATGTTTCTTTCATGGATTAATCTAATCCTTACTCATTAGTCCCACTCAACAGCAGGTGTCTGGTCTAATGCATAACAAAGCATATCTAAGACCTCTCACTGTTGATTCAAGGAATTCTTTCTTTCGCCTTTATCTTTTCTGGAAAAGATGAAACTTTTCCTTAGATAAATAAAATCTGTCTAGAAGTCGAGAAGCTTCTATAGATTGCCATTAGAAAATGCACCAGGAACTTACAAAGTAAGTTGCTCACACTAAAGTAGTTAAATAACCAGGTAGACCACAAACCATAGGTTTAGATAATCTCAAACCTATAATACTTGGAACTAGAAGCTTTGTTAGGTCCATTGAATAGACTTATTTTCAAAATTTTCTTTCTTGTCCTTGTAATAGAAAAACTTTTGTTAACTCCATATGAATGGTTTTAACCATAGGTCTCTTGGCTTTGCTTCTTATTTTCTTATTCTGACAATCCATTACTTGTTTAAACTAACAATTGATTTCGTCACAAGTTTCTTCCAAGTCATAACAAGGTGAGTTCCTTGAAACCCTCCCACTACGACGAGGTACCGTGACGATCTGTCTAAGAATCTAAATGGTATTATCGTCTTCGGTTGTGTCAAGACAACAGAGGTAGTGGGATCATCTTATTTAGAATAAGATGATAGAACACTTTTGGAATGAAGAAAAAAAATATCTTCTCAACTTTGCTACTTTGTTTGTAGACTTAGTCATTTCTCTTAGAAAAATAGTATTTGTTGAAACAAAGACTTTCTTATCTTAATGACAATAGGATGGTCCATCCCTAATCACTCAGAATAGCTATCAAACATGCAAACCTTAGTTAACAATTCTAGCTTTGTTAAGTTCACAATTAGGACATCCATGAATAGTAATGGTTTACACTAAGTACACAACAATTCCATAATTCTAAAATTTTCCTATCACTAGGGTATTTTCCTAGAAGGACTTAGGCAGCTGCTAGTAACTAATCATAAACCTTATACTATCATCAATATGCAAATCAAATTTCTTGGGAGGTAAGTTTGGATAGAATTCAAAATTCAACTTAATGATTTTTGAACTGGATATCCACCAAATATTTCTCCACCCCTATCAGTTTGCAAGATCGGTAACCACTTACGTTAATGTTTTTAAACATTGCTAGAAATTTATGAAATTTCTCGAACATTTCAAATTTCTTTGCAAAGGTAAAATCTAGAGTGATATTCTTAAGAATATAACGAAAACTCATATCCACCCCTGAATGTGCATCCATATTCGAATATAGATGATCTTACTTTCAAGTGGATATAGGCATATGGACTCTTTGCAGAGAATGATCTTGTCAAAACAACTATGAACAAGATGCAAATGCCATAGATATATAAGAATGGGGTTGTTGTCTTTTGATTACTTAGGTCTAGTTACAATAAAGAGTTCTTAGAATAGTCCAAGTGGATTCTGGTCACAGAATACTAAACTCATATTCCATACATAAACATACATTTTGGATCCATTGATAGAAAATAGATATTAAAACTTGTGAAAGTTGAACTGTATTGTATTCTGGAAATAGAAATTAAAAATTTCTATTTGGAATCTAAAATTATAAAGTCAAAGACTTAAATTGATACCAAATATACAATGAGTTTTATTCTAGCTTGGACCACCACTACAAATCTAACTCTAAGTTTAATTTTCTTATAGTAAGCATATACAAGTAGGAGATTTCTAAGATTGAGTATTTATATCATTTCAGGATAGAATGTCGGGAATATAGTCATTTGCACCATTCAATTTCATAAGAGAAAATAGAATGACATCATAAGCAAATAATTTATAAACCATTCATCCAATGATATACTATTTAAGCAAATTCGAAATGAATAAGCTAAGAGGAATAATTAAAGGATAATTTCGATTTAAAATAAGAATCCAACGATGTCCCGGTAGGCGAGAGTCAAAGTTATTGTTATTTTTACACGAAATTTACAACTACAATTAATAACAGAAAATAACATGGTTCAATATAAATTCATACACAATTCAGAAATTATTAAGCATTTAGCAAGTAACAAAGGCATGTGAAAATTCAAAACAATCATATATCTTAAATAATTTCCAAGGTTTCCAACAAACTGATACAGTGTCCCAGTAGGCGAGAGTAAAAGTAATCATTCATTGAATAGAGTTGTCAGCTCATCTAAAATGGACACCATTGTAGCAACCTTTTATTCGATCAAAATAAGAATCCAACGTTGTCTCGGTAGGTGAGAGTTGAGGTTATTCTTATTTTATGAGCTTCTACCATTATTTCATACTTCATAAATTTATCTCTAAGTAGTCACCGTAGGGGAGAGTCTAATAGAGACGAAAACTTACAAAATACTTATCATAATAGATCGTTACGATGTTAAAAGCTTCAATGAATAACCATCCATTAGGGGGACGAAGTCTAGCATCTCGAGGTTATATTGAAAATGTTTAACCATATAGGACCAACAATGGAGATCAAATATCCTTATAAATAAAGCTCATTATTTTAAAGAGTTACATTTTCATTTGACATTTATTTTAATCTAATTATTTAATTTAGATAACTCAAAATATAAATTTTAATTTAATATTTATAAAATTATTCTTTAGGAATATCTGAAAAATAAAAATAAAATTTATTTTCCATCCTTAGTATTAATTTTCCAATAAATATTATGAAAACTACTTAATTAAGTTGCTCCAAAATTCAATAATTAATTTTCAACTCAAATTTAATTTTCTATAAATATATAACTGAATTTGAAATCCAATGTATAAAGATACATTTTCAAAATTCATATTAAATAGAATAAAATAAAAAACTGGAAAAATTATTCTGATTTATGTTGGTCTAAAATTAAATAAATTATTTTTCAACATAAATATAATTTTTCTATGTAATTAAATATCTTAAGAAAAATATCAAATGTTTAAGTGTTTGGAATAAAATAAACATAAATATTAATTTTCTAATTTAATTAAATATATCTAGAAAAATACCAAAAAGTCTACCTAGAAAATATCTATCTAGATAATTTATAAACTAATTACTAATTTTCTAATTAAAATAATATATTTTAATCTATTTATTTTAATTAAATCATTAAATAAAATAACTTGATTTAAGTTGATCTAAAATTAATTAAAATTAATTTCCAACTTAATCTAATTTTCAAAATTGAAAAATTTCAAAATATTTGCATTTAAAATAAATAAATACAATTCAAAATTAGGTGGGAAAATGATTATTAAAATAAATTAAAATATATTCTGAAAAATTATTCTAATTTAAGTTTATCTGAAATTGAAAAATATCCAACTTAAATATAATTATATTTAATTTAAATAAAAATAATTAAGTATCTTGAATAAAATAAACTTAATTATTAATTCTAATTTAATATTCAAGAAAAATAATCTAATTTAAGTTCGTCCAAAATTAATTAATAAATAATTTTTAACTTCAATATATTTTTCTAATTTAATTAAATTTCATGAAATAGAAACAAATAATTAAGTATCTTGAATAAAATAAACTTAATTATTAATTCTATTTAAGTTCTAAGTTCTAAGAAAAATATCCTAATTTAAGTTGGTCTAAAATTAATTAATATTAATTTTTAACTTAAATATATTTTTCTACTTAATTAAATATTAGAAAATATAAATTAGTTACTAAAAATTTCAATCTAGAATATTTCATTAAACTAAGTGTATTTATCCAAATTAATTTTAAAATAATCCAATGAAAAATTAATTTCATTTATTTTAAAATTAATTATGTTGCTAATTCAATTTTAATTAGGTTAAACTAGTATGATTAGCCTAATATAATTATTTAAATAAGGCAAATGGGCCTTCACAATTGGGGTTGTTCATGTGACGGAGGGTTGGGTTCAATATGTCGTACCCACTACTAATGGCCCCCTAACTCTCACATAAGGCCCAAAGGACAGGAATTTAACCTTTCATTAAATAATTGTTATTCATTGAATAAGCTCAATACTAATTGGACCTAAATAAAACTATCAATGGTGATATTTTATTTTAGTAACCTAGCCCATTTAAATATCTAGAAATAAATGGGCTTCCTATATGCATCTAAGCCCAAAAGCAAACATATAGGCTCACACAGGTCAAATTGATTTGGATGGGCCCTATCATGTTACTAGGTTTACACAGATGAAAGAAATTACAAAATTTACCTGCTACAAATTATTTATAGGATCTATTGACAATTAGACTATGATTAAAATCAGATCATTGGATCTGTCAACAAGTTAATCATAGCAATTTAGATCAAATAAATAATAGGTTTATTAAAAAAAGTTTTTAATAAACAATTTAAATAAACAAAGAAAATATCCATGTAACAATATGTGAAATAAGATATTAATATAATTAAATTATTATTTTAAACTAACCAACTAAATTTTGAAAATTTAGGGTTGTTTAAAACAACCTTAAATATCTCATCAAAATTTAAAATTCAAAAATGAAACTAATTTAAAATATCAAGGTTTATTTAAATTATTTTATCAAATTAAATTAAATATCTAATAAGATAAAAGATTTGAAAATAACCAAATAGATATTTTCAACAACATTTTCTAATCTTATAATTTAATAAAATTAAAATAATAAAAGAAACTAATTTTAAAATAGATATGGTTAGGCAATTATTATTTTAAGAATAAAATAATAAATAAATCATAATTATCCCAATTATATGTCAAAATATCTCAAATTAAGCATTATTCAATTTTAAAATACAATTTATAAATTTCTAATAAGTAAAATGATATAAAATAGCATAAATATTGTTGACCTCGCTTTTAGCCAACGATAGTGAGTCTAATTTTATAAGCGACAAGTAGTTTAACACGATTGAAAAATAGTAAAGCAAATAAAGACATAAGAATTTTATAGAGGTTCAGCCCCAACCAGTTCGGCAATAGCCTAATTCTTGTTATTTGTATTGAATTAAGAACGAGGAGAATAGTTCCTTTTCTTAGAGCTCTTACAACAGTATCTCTGAATATGAATTCTTAGACCAAATCTTTCGGCCCTTTGGCCAATGAATATGAATCCCTATTTATAGGGCTATGAGCTTGGAGAGGAAGTATTTATGTAATCCCCTAGAATTGAGAAGTGGATTAGCAAAACCCTAATTAGATGATTATGAATAATTGAGGAATCATATTATTATATAGTTCAAAATATGAGAATTTATTTGATTAATTATATGGTAAGACCCCGTTGGTGAGGCAGGGGCATTTTAGTAATTATGACCCGAGAAGGGTAAAATGATGAAATTAATTTAATTACGTGCTTAACAAAACTATATTATTATATAGTATGCTTGTGTTGTCTTTTCAGGTGTGTACTGACAGGTTGGCGCGAAATAGTCACAACCGGGTATTTCGGGCCGAACGGGGTTCGGGCTTGAAATACAATTGGAATTGAAATAATTGGCATTTTTAATCATTGGTGATAATCTGAAATTTAATTGGAATTTATTATGCATGAATGCCATTTTTGCCCTTGTATGCTTAAGTGAAGGTTATTTGGCCCTAAGGGCATTTTAGTAATTTGGCCTTTATGTGTTATGAGTTGTAAAATGAGATTTTAACACAATGAAAAAGGAAATTTTTGTCTTTATCTCTCTCAAACCTGAACCCTCTCCCTCTCTTCCTAACCTAATCCTTTTCATTTGAAATCATAAGAATTTGCTTGGAAACTAGCTTGATTGTTGGGAAAATTTGTGGTGAAGCTTGGAGCTTACTTTTGGTTCAAGTTGAGGTAGTTTCTCTACTGAATTTAATTGAAATCCTTGCTGAAAATGATAGTGGAAAAAGCATGAATTAATTGTAATGTTCTTGTTTATGCATGTTTGGAATAATTATAATGTTTTTGATAGATTAAAGTGTAAATTCCATGATCTTGTTGTGTTATATGTTGTGGAGCTTTGGATGGATTTTTAGGGTATTTTCTAGGTTTGATTTCATGTTATAATTGGTATGCTGCCACTGGAAATTTAATGGGGTGCATGGTTTTGAAGTTCTAGTTCAAGAGCTTGAACTTTACTAAGTTAAAGCATGATTTTTGGTTATTTGTGTAATCTGAATTTTGAGAGTTGTTGTTGATGTTGTTTGCTCTCTACTGTGATGATTTTTATCTGTAAGAAGTTAATTTTGGGTATGGTTTGATTAAGGTTCTAATATATGGAAAAGTGAGCATTTTTAAACCTTAAAATCTGGTTTTTTGGGTTTTTCAAACCCAGTGGCCGCGGCCAGATTTATGGTCGCCGCCGCCATAAAACCTAGCAGAGAGCAATCTTCTTCCTGATTTTGTTTTGGCCATAACTTTTGACTCGGGACTCCGTTTTTGACGTTCTTTATATTGTTGGAAAGCTCATTCCGAGCTCTTTATGATTATATGTATTTTCAATGCCAACTTTATATTTTGTGAAAGTGGAATTAGGGATTAACCCTATTTTTGAAAATCCCAAATTATGTGCCTAGGATTACAGGCACCTGATCAGTAGCACCCAGGGGTTTGGAATCTCTATTATTGTGAGATAACAGGTAAGACAGTAGTTTGCACGTAGAGTATGCGCGATGGCGCTTATGTTGAATATGATATTTGTGAGTAATTATAACCGGGATTAGGGTTATTACCCTAATATGAGCGGTTAATAGCCTAGGGTTATTACCCTAGTGATATAAGTTGGCTAAATGCTATGCCATTCTAAGTATATGATTATATTGAGATTTAAGGGTTATGCATTCAAGGCATAATCGGGGTGGACTCAGTAACCATAACTGAGATGAACCATTCTAAGGCCTTATTTTATTTAGACGTGTTAGAGCAACACGTAGGTCTGCGCCACATAGACATAAATAGAAGTGTGAGAGCAACACGTAGGTCTACGCCACGTAGACATAAATAGATGTGTGAGAGTAACACGTAGGTTTACGTCACGTAAACATAAACAAGCATGTGAGCCTAACATGTAGGTCTGTGTCACACAGATAGATTTGAATGGCATTACTGTTTATATTATATGATGAGCATATTATTGTTATGTTTTATACTGTCTTGCTGGGCATGGCTCACGTGTGCTCTACTGTGCAGGAAAGGGTAAGAATGCTATTGATCAGCCATGAGTGCAAGAGTTGGACGAAGAATGTACATGTTCGGGCCATATCAGACCAAGCGGGTTGGGGTCTACCAGTGTTGTGTTTTTGAGACATTGTTTTGCCGCTTAGGTCGCCTAAAAGAAAAGGACTTGTAATAATATTTTGTAAATGTTTTTTTGGGATCCCAACTACTGTAACTTTTAGTTTATAAAGTTTAAATTATTACAAGTTTATTTTCATTCATATTGTTATTAAAGTTTAAATTCTGCACTAATTTTATTAGTAATCCCGGTTAGGGGATTAGGGCTTTATAAGTGTTTCGTGTAGCGTGCCTAATTATTTAGGGCGTTACAATTTCCCTTCTCGTTACAATTGCTATAAGCAGAAAGATTGCATAGTAAATAGAAAATACACTAATCATGGGATTTGGACAGCTTTCCATATCTCTGTAATTTGATCCCAAAGTTATAGGGATTTCCTTGATGACTCATGATGCGAAAGCTGAATTTGCTTAGTGTTGGCGTTCTGCGCAGATTGCTTACTGCTCGGTCTAGAGGAGTTTGTCTGAGCGAATATGTGAGGTGTCCTGTTCGGCCTGTGTCTTGCGAGCAGATACCCATAGTCGATTACACATGTCACCATCGAGTGATGCCACGTCAGAGTGTAAAAATTGGGATAACATTTTCCCCCCCAAGTCTGTAGGGGACGTCCGAAGTTGCGTGTAGACTTCATCCGAGCTTTCTTTGCGTTTGGATGGGTGATACGTGTCAGGTGCGTCTGTTCGCGACTTGATGTGAGGCTGACTTGGCGTCCCTTCATTTTTCAGCTAACAAATGCTCTGACGCAATGAATGCTTCAAAAACCGATTTTCTCTCACCATGTTTGTGTTGGGTTTTATGCCCTAAATAAAACTCTGTTTCAATGTAATCCAGATTATTCTATATCAATAAAGTAACAGAAGTAATTTTTTCATTCACTTGTGTATGTTTTGGTTCACTTAATCAATTGCTTGTCTATTTGATTTATAAATTCATCCAAACCCCTTTCACATACTTGAACATGTTTATTGTGTTGTCAACACACTGGAAAATAAACATGACTATGTGAATAAAGTATTCCTAGATTTATCAGAACACTGGGTTTCACTGATATGACAATCTACAACAGAGTTTACTTACATTTGGAGAAATGTTATGTTCTTTCCAGAACATAGGTTAAAGTAAAGCTCAGGTTGGATGCATGGAGTATGCATTGGAATGGACCGATATTGAACTTTGTATTAGATTTTGAAACTTACCGTAAACATCTATTCAATTCAATATCGGAAGTTGATCCTAGATCACATGATCTAAATCCTGATATGGTTAGGCTTAATTTCAAGAGTGTTATTCGTGTTCTTTGATTTGTTAGTTAAGCCTAAAACTGTAGTCTGGGCAATACATACATTTTGGGAACACGGTAGTGCGATTGAGTGGGAGTGCTAACATAAATATGGAATCTATAGCTTCTATCTGGCGAATAGTAAGTAAAGGGTGATCTCCTTCGAGCTTAACCAAACGATAAAATGATTGAGTACTCATTTCACTTAGTTGAAATATCATTTATACAGGGTGAAGTGTTTTAAGGATAAAATACATTGTAGGGTGTTACGGTAATCTAAGTCCCTTTACAGTGTAGATCATCCATATAGAGGATCATTGATCACATTAGGATTATAACAATGGATAACTAAAAATGTGTCTATATGGTGGAACATATAGAGCATTCTATATACTGAGAGTGCAATTCTGAGTTCTATGTGAGGATTCAACGAAGAATTAATAAGTCAGTGAATTTAAGTGGTAAATTCTAGATCTGCTTATTGGAAGCTCGGATATATAGACCCATGGTCCCCTCACTAGTTGAGATGATATTACTTGTAGGACTCATTTAATTGATTTTAATTAATCAATTAAAAATTCTCAAGATAAACTTGTCAGTTTGAGAATTTGGCACTCATTAAGGGCAAAAAGAATAGAGATTTTGAAGGGCATATTTATTAATTAGGAAACTTTAATTAGTTTCATTATTAATAAAATAAATGATAATATATTATTTGATAATTATTTTTAATTATTAAGTAATTAGATTTATCATTAATATGGTTGAACAGTGGAATTGGCAACATTTCACAAAAAGGGAAACTATCAAGTGTAGGAAAAGGAAAGTTGGAAAAGAGGCAAGCCTTGTTTCCACATTGGCTAGGCCGGCCCCCTTTACCTTCCTTTTCCCTTGATTTTCTCAATTCAAAATGTCAATCATAGCCCTTGGTGGTCTTCTATAAATAGAAGGCAAAGGCTTCAGATTTCATCATCTCTGAAAAAGCTTTTCACAGCATTATTCTGAAAGAATTTTCTCTCAGAAAATTCTCTCTGAGCCGCCACCCTCTCTCTCTCTATACCTTCACTGTTTCGAAATATATGAGTAGGCATGGCAAATTGAAGCTTTTTCGCGGATCGGGTCGGGGCCCCAACCCGACGGGGCAGTCCCGCCCCGACACAATCGGGTCTCTAATCGGGTCTTTGCCCCGCCCCGCCCCGCCCCGGTTAAATTTTTTCGGGTCGGGGCTGACCCGATTCGATAATTTAAAAAAAAAAAAAAAAAAACAAAAACAAAAAAAACAAATTTTACTAAAATCCTAAATCCTTAAACGTTATTTCTTCACTGTCTCGATAATTCAAAGCCCCAGACCCCGACTCCCTCGTCTCCTTCCAAACGGTAATGTTCTTCTTCTTCTTTTTTTTTGTTTTTGAATTTTATTAAGTCAATTGTTTTTTGTTGATATTGTTTATTGGTTCCATTTCTCACATTTTTTTCCACTTTCCCATTTCAATTTTCTTTCTGATAAAGCAGTTTTCTTCAGATTTGCAACTGCTTCATACAATTTGGAAAAACTCTTTTCATTGTTTTTCTTTTTTCTTTTTTCATTCGGGCTCTTTAGAAAGATTGATTACTGAAATTTTGTTTATTTTTTATTGGGTTCTTATTAATTGCAGATGACATTGCTTTGAAATATTGTATTGATATTTGATACCCTTTTGGCCCTTATCATGAATTGATGTCTTTGGTTGTGTGGATTGTTAATATATGATTCTTAAGACAAACTAATCTTACTGTACATTATAGCTATGAAAACACATCAAAGGTTTGATAGGGTTGAATGCTTCCATAAAAATTTTAAAAAAAGCAATGGGGTTTCAAAAAAGAATAGAAAAAGAAATTGCTTTGTCAAATTTCGGGAAACTTCCAGAAAGTATTCCTAAAACAAAAAGGGGGATCAAATTTGTCGAGGGAAACAATAATATAAGAAACCATGACAAAAGATTAATTTCCTAACACTTATAGATTACAGTGCAATCATTATTAAAAACAAACAAGCATTGTAACATATCATCATCAACAGCAAAGTTACCCACATATACTTTGTCTATTCTGTTTCGAGCAGCAATATTGTTCATGTGTTTATGTTTGATAGCATATTGCTCAAACCGATTTCATGTGTGTACATCAATTGTGTGTTGACAACACAGTACATGTGTTTATTTTTAATTGTGTATTGCTCTAACTCTACTGTAATCTATATAAAGCCAACATATTCTTTTTTCCATCGACTTACATGGTAAAAGTAATTTTTGGATTTACTCGGTTAGTAAAAAATGTTTATTAAGGAATATAAAAAAAAAAAAAGAGAATATAAATTTTTTAAAAAAACTCCTAATGTTAAATTTGATAAATTTTAAAATAATTATAAAATATAATTAAATACTTTAATTGATTCAATAAAACTTCTTATAAAATTTTAGGAAAATATTTTTCTCTTAACTTATAAAGTCACTTATAAAATAAAATTTGAAGAAGTAAATTTGCAAAAAAAAAAAAAAAAAAAAAAAAAAACGGGTCAAACCCGACCCAGTTGGGTCGGGTCGGGTCAGACCCAATTAAATTTTCAAGGTAATCGGGGCGGGGCGGGGCGGGGCAATAGCTTGTTGGGGCGGGGCGGGTCAGAAGCGGGGCGGGGCAGACCCGCCCCATTTGCCATTCCTATATATGAGTGCTAGAGAAGTGCCCACACACATCAAGTAATACCTCAATCATAGTGAGGAAGGCTGTGTAGAATTCAGAGACAACAAAGAAGGACTTTCGGGCTTAGATCTTGATTATACTCTGCTACAGAAAGGAATCAAGGGTTAGAGATCTGAGTGGGAGGAGATATATATTCCGCTGCAATCACTGTAAGATTTCTGATACTCTTATGTGTTTAATTTCATATCGTTTTAGAAGTTCATATTTAGGTTGTTAAATCAACATACTTGTGAGTAGATCTAAGATCCTGGTAAAATAACTTCCAACAACTAGCACCAGAGCCATGGTAATTGATTTGCCTGCAAGAAATTTGGACTTAAAACGATTTGCTTGTTTTTTGGATGGTATCATGTTGCTTTGAGTGTCATATTGATGTTTGAATGTTGTTTGTGAATTCTGGGAAAAATGGTTACTGTTTTTATTCTGTAATTATTTTTGTTGGATAGTTTGGAAAATTCTAAGCAATTTACTTTTTTACAGAACTCGATTTCGATTTAATTTGAATTAGTTATGAATTTTTGAAAATTGAAAAAATCGGGGTGACGAGCAACCTCATCACGCGCGCGGAAGGGCTGCTTGCAGCCTCCCTGCGCCGTGATTTCTCGGCCAATCACCCCAGATCCGCGCGCGGATGGCCATGCACAGCATGCCATCCGTACAGTTCATCCAATTTTCCAATTTTTTTGATTTTTCATGCTATTTCATGGAATTAAATTCCGATTTTTTGTGTAGTTTTGTATATTGATTTTTTTTTTTCAAATTTCAAATCTAATTATCAGAAATAAATTAATTTTAATTTTTAAAATTAATTTTAGATATTAGTGTAATTTGATTTTGAAAATAGGAAAAAAATCAAGTTTTGCTTACTTTTTTCTTATTTCCTTTAAAATTTGATTATTTTATTTTTTTTAAGGTCAGATATTAATTTTTTTTGGTAACTTGACCTTAATTAAAATAAGATCACAATAATCATGATAATTTTAAAAGAGGAAATAAGTTATTTTTTTTGTTAACTTTTAAATTTTGTTATTTTTTAATTAAATTAAATTGTAAAACAAGAAAAGGGTATGTATTTACCATTTTCTATTTTATTTTTAATTTATTAAATAACATGAAATTTAAAAGGAAAGTTAGCAATTTATTTTGAAATGACATTTAGGTTACCCAAAACCTAATTTTTCAAAATGGTAGGTTTCATTTTATTTTATTTTTCGAAATAAATGATTAAAATTAAATAAATCCTACATCCAACTATCCAAATCTAACCTTGTTGCAGGGGTATGTGTTTTAGATTGTTTGTAAGTTTTCTAAAACCTATTATTGCTTGATCTAAATTGCCTTGGTTAAATTGATGATAGATCAGTTGATCTAATTTTAACCAAAGGTTCAATTGACGATAGATCAAGTAAATAATTTGTAACAGGTAATTTTTACAAACTTCTTTCATCTGTGTATGACTTAGCAACATGATAGGATCCATCCAAATGTGTATGCCTGTGTGAGCCTATATGTTTAATTTCTATTATAGATACATATAGGTGGTTGTTGCTAAATAAAATATCATAACTGATAGATTTTATTTAGGCTCATTTAGTTGTGAGCCTATTCAATTAATAACAGTTATTCATTGTAAGGTTAAATTCCTCTCTTTTGGGCCTTGTGTGAGAGTTGGGAGCCTTAGAAGTGGGTGCGACATACTGGACCCAGCTCCCCCTCACATGAACAACCCCAATTGTGAAGGCCCATTTGCCTGATTTGGATGACTGTGATAGGTTAATTATATTAGTTTGACCTAATAAAAGATTGATTAGCAACATAATTAATTTCATTGTTCCTTGAAATTAATTTAAGAAAAACATAGTTTGAATAGTCATATTCTAGAAAGCTATATGTATTTTTCTTGTTTTAATTAAATATGGAATTATAACCATATAAATTCTTTCTGAATCTTAATTTTATAATTTCATTAAATATTCCTATTTAAGTTGAGATTTAGTTAAATCTATCAAATCAACTTAGATTTGAATATTTTTGAATTTCCTATTATAAATTAAGTTGAAGAATTTTGGAAATTGGTTATTAAGATTCCTTAGATATTTTTTAAGTTGATATTTTCTAAATATGGGAACTTAAAATGGAATATCTTCTAAATTAAGTGGTTACTACTTAATTGGTAATCTTTAATTAAGTCATTGTTTGAGGAATATTTTTAAGTTGGGTATTTAGATTTTCTAAACAACTTAAATAAGATATTTTTCAAAATTATTCCATTTTTGAAATTTAATTAAAGTTTTTTACTTTAATTTGTAATATTTCATTATTGAGATATGGAATATAAATGATTAGACAAAATACATGTTTAAATAATGAGCTTTAATCAAAGAGAAATTCGATCTCCATTGTTGGTTTTACATAGCTATTGTTTTAGGGAGTAATCCTCCCTAATGGAGGAACGTTCATTAGCAAGTTAGCACCGTTTAATCTCGAAAGATAAGTATTCTTATAGGTTTATTTATATGGTTCATGACCACCCTAATGGTGGCGACTATGTAAGACTTATAAGAATACGAAACAATGGTAGAAGCTCATAAGATAGAATTGCCTTGACTCTCGCCTAAACGGGACAACGCTGAATTCCAATCTTGATCGAATAAAAGGTTGCTAGAATGTTTGACATTTTAGATGAATTGACAACTCTATTCAATGGATGATGCTTTGACTCTCGCCTAAACGGGACACTGTATCAGTTCGTTGGAAACCTTGGAAAATAAACTATGTTAGATTTAGTATTTTTATAACATAAGTGATTGTTTGTTTTCTGAACCTGTGTATGAATTTATAGAACCGAAACCTTACTTCTGTTTATTGATATGTTGTAGTGCCAATATGAATAACCCTCATCCCGATCCACTCCTAGTTAGTATCTTTGCAAAAGAACTCAATAGTGTGAAAATGCGTCCTGGTAGTTGCATTAACTCGCACCTATTGTTGATGAATCTGAAATTCCAAAAGGCAAATCTACTAGGAATTGATTTATCAAAGGAACAATGGGTGAAACTCATACTTTATAGTCTTCCTCAGGAGTATAACAGTTTTGTTCTATATTACTTATTGAACAATCCTAACTCCTCCGACATGGACAAACTCAAGTCTGAGTTGAGGGCCCATGAGCGGGATCTGATTGCAATGAGACCTGCTAGCATTGCAAGTTTTAATCAGAGGAAGAAGATTAAGCATGAGGGCTCCAACAAAGCTGCTTCTTCAAGTACAAATGTCAGACATCATGTTCTATGTGCGAATTGTAATGGAAAGGGACATAAAGAAGAACAATGTCCCAGGCTTCTAGACAATTCAAACGAAGGTGATGCTTTTGTATTTGAATCATGTGTTTTAGAGAACGAAAAATCCTCCTGGATTGTTGATTCTGGATCTACTAACCATGTATGTTCTTCATTACAGCTGCTTGAAACTTGGGAGAATCTTCACCCAGATGAGTTAAAGCTTAAAGTTGGAAATGGCAAGTTGGTATCAGTTAAAGCAAGAGGAACAACCCGAATCAAGTTTAATTCTAAGAAGTTTTTACTTTTAGAGAATGTTTTATATATTCCTAATTTTAGTAGAAACTTGATTAGTGTTTCATGTTTACAGACACAATTTTATATATTGAATTTTTCGAGTTCAAATTGTTCAATTTCTCGTAATGGATTTCATATATGTGTTGCAAACATGGAACGAGGGCTTTATGTTTTAAGACCTGATACTCAAATCTCACTAAATACTGAACTTTTCAATGTAGCTAGACCTAGAAGCCTTAAGAGAAAAGAGATTGATAATGATGATCAAACTTATCTATGGCATTTACGTTTAGGTCATATAGGCTTTGATAGACTCAATAGGCTAACCAAAGACGGTCCATTGAAAAATGTCGTCTTAGGAGAGCTGCCAGTCTGCGAGTCTTGCCTAGAAGGTAAAATGACCAAACGTTCTTTCTCTGCAAAGGGAGAGCGTGCCAAAGAACCCCTAGGATTAGTATATTCAGATGTTTGCGGACCGCTGAATGTAAAAGCCAGAGGAGGTTATGAGTATTTCGTCACTTTCATTGACGATTTCTCTAGATATAGTTTTCTTTACCTAATGCAAAAGAAATCTGAAACGTTTGACAAGTTTCAGGAATTTCATGCTTTGGCTCAAAACCAATTGGGTAAAATATTAAAGATCTTGCGAACTGATAGGGGTGGAGAATATATGGATATGCAGTTCAAAGATCATTTAATTGAACTTGGAATTGAATCCCAATATACTGCCCCTAGCACTCCACAGCAGAATGGAGTAGCAGAAAGAAGAAATCGCACTCTCTTAGAAATGGTTAGGTCTATGCTGAGTTACTCAACTCTGTCTACGTCCTTCTGGGGATATGCTATTCAAATGGCAAACGACATTTTGAATGTTGTTCCATCTAAAGCAGTCCCTAAGACACCCGTCGAACTATGGAATGGTTGCACACCTAGTTTGCGCCATTATAGGATTTGGGGGTGCCCTGCTCACGTCTTAAGAAAGAAAGAAAGCAAACTGGAATCGCGAACTGAGGTTTGCATGTTTGTCGGAAATTCTAAAGAGACTAGGGGTGGACTATTCTATAGTCACAAGGATAACAAAGTGTTTGTCTCTACAAATGCTACTTTCCTTGAAGAGAACTATATGAAAGACAACAAACCGAAAAGTGAAATTGTATTAGAGGAAATGCTCACAGATACTGTTCCTTCAAATGTACCATCTTCTTCTACTCAAGAAGAGGAACATCCCACTCCCTCAGTTGTAGCAACTGAGAAAACTACTACTAAAGCTCCTGTTCAGAAGGTCACCGCTCCTCGTCGTAGTGGGAGGGTTTCAACGAAACCATCTCGTTATGGCTTGGATGGTGAAATCAATATGGTCGTTGGTGACGGTATTGATGACGACCCATTGACCTATAAACAAGCAATGGCAAGTCCGCAACGGAAGCGATGGTCAGCCGATATTGATTCAGAAATGGATTCCATGAAGAAGAACAAAGTCTGGGAATATGTAGAACCACCTGAAGATTTTCGTCCAATTGGATGTAAATGGGTCTACAAGAAGAAAAGGGGTGCTGGAGGCGAAGTCGAAACTTTCAAAGCTAGACTGGTCGTCAAGGGTTATACCCAAAGAGAAGGTGTGGACTATGAGGAAACTTTTAGTCCTGTTGCCATGCTCAAATCCATCCGAATTCTTCTCTCCATAGCTGCCGCTTTAGATTATGAAATCTGGCAAATGGATGTCAAGACAACCTTTCTTAATGGGCTTCTTGAAGAAACCATCTATATGGAGCAACCAGAAGGTTATGTTCTTCCTGGGCAGGAGAATAAAGTTTGCAAGTTAAATAGGTCCATATATGGGCTTAAGCAAGCTTCTTGCTCATGGAACAAAAGGTTTGATGAGATCATCAAAACCTACGGCTTTCATCAGAATGAAGATGAACCTTGTGTTTACCAACTCAAGGAAAACCAAGTAGTAGTATTCCTGGTCCTTTATGTTGATGACATTTTGATCATTGGAAACAATGTCAAGAAAATGACTCACATCAAGGAATGGCTTGACACTCAATTCGACATGAAAGACTTGGGTGAGGCAGCCTATGTTCTTGGTATTCAGATTGTCAGAAACTGGAAGAACAGATCCCTTGCTCTCTCTCAAACAGCTTACATTGACAAAGTTCTTGAGAGATTTTCCATGACCAATACCAAAGGGGAAAACATGCCCTCTAGACATGGTATCCGTCTATCTAAGGAACAGTGTCCTACTGATCCTCAAGAGATAGAAGACATGGCAAAAATTCCTTATGCTTCTACAGTTGGGAGTCTGATGTATGCTATGCTATGCACTAGACCTGACATCTGCTATGCAGTTGGAATCGTGAGCAGGTATCAGTCAAATCCAGGAAGGGTACATTGGAACGAGGTTAAGTATATTTTGAAATACTTAAAGAGTACAAGAGATTATGTATTAGTCTACAAGGGTGGTGCTTTGAATCCCTTAGGCTATACAGACTCAGATTTCTAGGGATGTCTTGAAGACAGGAAATCTACATCTGGGATGGTGTTTACTCTTGGGGGTGGAGCAGTGGTTTGGAGAAGTGCTAAACAAACTGCGATTTCGGATTCTACCATGGAGGTAGAATACATAGCTGCGGCTGAAGCAGCGAAAGAGGTTGTCTGGCTTAGGAAGTTCTTCACCAGTCTTGGTGTAGTTCCTGGAATGGAAAGGCCTTTAGTCCTGCTTTTTGATAACACTGGAGCTATAGCCAACAGTAAGGAACCTCGGAGCCACAAGAGAAGTAAGCACATAGAAAGAAAGTATCATATTATCAAAGAATATGTGGCAAGAGGGTATGTACTGGTGGAGAAAGTGGATACGCAGGATAACTTGGCTGATCCATTCACCAAAGTCTTGGCAGTAACTTCATTCGAAAAGCACCGTCAGAATTTAGGATTAATTGAAATGTACTGATTTGTTTTATATTAGTGCAAGTGGGAGTTTGTTGGGTTTTATGCCCTAAATAAAACTCTGTTTCAATGTAATCCAGATTATTCTATATCAATAAAGTAACAGAAGTAATTTTTTCATTCACTTGTGTATGTTTTGGTTCACTTAATAAATTGCTTGTCTATTTGATTTATAAATTCATCCAAACCCCTTTCACATACTTGAACAGGTTTATTGTGTTGTCAACACAGTGGAAAATAAACATGACTATGTGAATAAAGTATTCCTAGATTTATCAGAACACTGGGTTTCACTGATATGACAATCTACAACAGAGTTTACTTACATTTGGAGAAATGTTATGTTCTTTCCAGAACATAGGTTAAAGTAAAGCTCAGGTTGGATGCATGGAGTATGCATTGGAATGGACCGATATTGAACTTTGAATTAGATTTTGAAACTTACCGTAAACATCTATTCAATTCAATATCAGAAGTTGATCCTAGATCACATGATCTAAATCCTGATATGGTTAGGCTTAATTTCAAGAGTGTTATTCGTGTTCTTTGATTTGTTAGTTAAGCCTAAAACTGTAGTCTGGGCAATACATACATTTTCGGAACACGGTAGTGCGATTGAGTGGGAGCGCTAACATAAATATGGAATCTATAGCTTCTATCTGGCGAATAGTAAGCAAAGGGTGATCTCCTTCGAGCTTAACCAAACGAGATAAATGATTGAGTACTCATTTCACTTAGTTGAAATATCATTTATACAGGGTTAATTGTTTTAAGGATAAAATACATTGTAGGGTGTTACGGTAATCTAAGTCCCTTTACAGTGTAGATCATCCATATAGAGGATCATTGATCACATTAGGATTATAACAATGGATAACTAATAATGTGTCTATATGGTGGAACATATAGAGCATTCTATATACTGAGAGTGCAATTCTGAGTTCTATGTGTGGATTCAACGAAGAATTAATAAGTTAGTGAATTTAAGTGGTAAATTCTAGATCTGCTTATTGGAAGCTCGGATATATAGACCCATGGTCCCCTCACTAGTTGAGATGATATTACTTGTAGGACTCATTTAATTGATTTTAATTAATCAATTAAAAATTCTCAAGATAAACTTGTCAGTTTGAGAATTTGGCACTCATTAAGGGCAAAACAGTAAATAGAGATTTTGAAGGGCATATTTATTAATTAGGAAACTTTAATTAGTTTCATTATTAATAAAATAAATGATAATATATTATTTGATAATTATTTTTAATTATTAAGTAATTAGATTTATCATTAATATGGTTGAACAGTGGAATTGGCAACATTTCACAAAAAGGGAAACTATCAAGTGTAGGAAAAGGAAAGTTGGAAAAGAGGCAAGCCTTGTTTCTACATTGCCTAGGCCGGCCCCCTTTACCTTCCTTTTCCCTTGATTTTCTCAGTTCAAAATGTCAATCATAGCCCTTGGTGGTCTTCTATAAATAGAAGGCAAAGGCTTCAGATTTCATCATCTCTGAAAAAGCTTTTCACAGCATTATTCTGAAAGAATTTTCTCTCAGAAAATTCTCTCTGAGCCGCCACCCTCTCTCTCTCTCTATACCTTCACTGTTTCGAAATATATGAGTGCTAGAGTAGTGCCCACACACATCAAGTAATACCTCAATCATAGTGAGGAAGGCTGTGTAGAATTCAGAGACAACAAAGAAAGACTTTCGGGCTCAGATCTTGATTATACTCTGCTACATAAAGGAATCAAGGGTTAGAGATCTGAGTGGGAGGAGACATATATATTCCGCTGCAATCACTGTAAGATTTCTGATACTCTTATGTGTTTAATTTCATATCGTTTTAGAAGTTCATATTTAGGTTGTTAAATCAACATACTTGTGAGTAGATCTAAGATCCTGGTAAAATAACTTCCAACAGTTTGATGGTTGCACTTGATTGCTTTTGATTTCCCATATTCGCTTTAGGGGGAACCGAGGCGTCTGAGGTTTCTGAAATGAATACCCCCTTTCGCTGTTTGCCTATAAATATCATCGAGCATTTGTTCAAAAACTCATTTTCACCAACCTTCTTTGCTAAGCAAGTTTAGAGCGAAAAGAGAGGTTTTTAGCTTCAAGTTTGCTAAACAATTTTCACGAGAACTGTTCATTCAGCTTTGCGTAACCTGAACCCAAACGTTGATCCTTCAGTATGTTCTCGATTTCTTTTACTTTGCACATTTACTTTCTGAATGCAATTTTAACTTTGGTGTAGAAGATATGTTGAAAACTCTAGGTTTTAGATACTCTATGATTTTCCTTTGTAACGATTCATGCGAATTCATCGTTCATAATGGCTAGCTTTTTGAACAGCACAATGTCGGTCTTGCATCTTGCTTATCCTAAGCTTTATGAAATTTTTTGCCCTAACTCGCGAAAATTTCAAACTTTTGAGTTTAGACTTTTTGTCAAATATTTTCATTCTTTAATCTGTTGAGTACTCCTAGTCGACATATTTTCCTGTTTAATGTTCGATATCCCGACCAAATACTCATCTTGCGTGTTGTGTTTTGTAGATGAACCCAGGTGAGTTTTGGGGAAGCGAACACCGAATCGACCAGGACCTGCTTCAACTCTTGCACGAGGATCATCCTCGTCTTTGATCAAGTCCGCCTTCTTCAAACGACAGACACTTTGGTTCAATTTTCCTGTCCAGCCACAGGATGATGCCTCATACCAAAAAGACAATGCGTAAAGTCGACGCGGCTGACCCTCACGTGGCCTAGCACGCCACCTTGCCCAGGGCCGAACAAGATCCGCCCGTGCAAGAGGAGGGGGATCATGAGGGGTATGGTGAGGTCCAGGAGATCGAGGAATAGGGCGATGTCTGCCCTAGTAGTGCTTCCAAGGAGGATGAAGAGGAGGAGGTTGCACCATCAAACTTTGGGGGATACAATGAGGCTGGGGAGCGGGTTGACGCGGACAGTGACGTCCTGGTTGAGGGCGTGGATTACATCACTAACAAACTTACTGCAGCCGTTCCTCACAGGAGGCAGGGTGCTCTAGGCGCCAGGTGGGTGAGCCCTCCGTCCAAGGTCACTGAGGCACGCTTACGGGATCTCGACCAGGGCGGCTATTTGGGCGAGTGAGACTGTTACATTCCCACCTCTAACAATCGAGCCACTAACCTTGAGAGGGGGATGTGTGCCTGGTCGTGTGCTCATGGTAAACAAGGGGCATTGCTGCCTTTGCACCAGTACTTTAGGAAGGTGGCAGACTTCTTCCGTCTCTGTCCGACCCAATTCACTCCCAAGGGCATCAAGTATGTGTCTGCCCTGTTCATTCTCTACGCCATCCAGAAATGGGACATGCCTTCTCCCCATGAGGTTAGCTAGTTTTTTGATTTGAAGTCTACTCCCAACTAAGGCAGGTCGGGATACTTCTACTTCTCTTAGCCAGACTACAAGTGGTTGACGGGCACCGGGGACAAGACCGTTAGCAAAATTAGACATTTGGTTAACGAGTATTACATGGTGGCTAGCATGGGCACCACCTACACTCGGTTCCAGCAGATCCCTACATATCACCGCCCACCCTTCACACTTTCCCTCAGGGATAGAGCTCAAAAGCTTGCTCAGCTGCCGGGTGCCGCCCGAAATATCACTTTGTTGACTTCTAAGGACAACTTTGTGGAGTACGGGCTCTACCCAAAGGATTTCATTCCCCAACCTGTGAAGGAGAAAAAGAGGAAACCTGGTGCTGGTCGGGCTGAGGGAGCTCATCAGGAGAATGAACTCATTCAACTTAAGCGTGAGGCTAATTTGAAGGGAGGTGCTGGGGCAAAACAGTATGCTCAGGAGCATTCTAAGCATGAAGACAAGGTTGAGGAGGAGTAGGTGACTCCGCTCAAAAGGAGGAAGAAGTTTCTTGCCGAGAACAGGCCTGTTGAACATGCAATTCGAATTAAGGAGCCCAGTCTACCTGCTCAGCCATCCACTTCTGTAGTAGGAAATGGGAAATTCGTCCTGGAGGAGATAAGAGACTTGTCAGGTGATGATGAGCCTTCAAGTCTTGCTCGGGAAACGCTTCTCCCGAAGCGCAAGATACTCCGTCTTGTTTTTAACCTTCTTAATTATTATGCTTTTCTCTAACCATGTTGCTTTTATTTCATGCACTCATGTCTCAGAAAATGCTCGAAGCTCTTAAGAAGAGAGTGGGAGGAAACTCAGGCTCATCTCCTCCGGCCAAGAAGTCTAGGGGCGGTGAGACAACACCGTCCAGAGAGAGGGCACCAGCCAAAGTTTTTATCGATCTTTCTGAGGAGCTAACCGTTGTGGACCCTTCTTCCCCGAAAGCTGTTAAGTCCAAAGTCTCTCAAGGAGGAAGCTCGGACAGGCCTAAGTAGTCAAAGGGCGGATCTGAGCTGGCCAAAAGCAGATCTGAGCAGATCCGAGCTCCTACCCCACCTCAGTCACTGCATCCAGAGACTAAGAGAGGCAAGGAGATGCTCACCCACTACATGAATCGGTCGGTCCATGAGTTGAATGAGCATCTGGCTGAAGCTGACAATGAGCTTTCCCTGGAGCTGTTGATGGGAGGAGTCCTGAAGGAGTTTACGTGGGTAAGCCTTCCTTGACAGTTTCCTTTAATCCTTCTTTACTTGGCTCAGATTTTAACATTTTTTCTCTATGTAGACTGGTCTGAAGATGGCTTACACTTATTCTCGAGCTAAGTCTGCTGCCTCCAAGAACATTGCAATGTCAAACACCTTGAGGGCGGAAGTTGACTTGGCCAGGAAGGACGTTGATGAAGCCAGGGTTCAACTCGGAGTCGTCCGATTGGAACTGGGTGAAGTCAACAAAAAGCTTCTTACTGCTTAGAAGAAAGTTGCCGAGCTGACCAAGGATTTAGAGGCTTCTGACCATCTTGAGGCTGCCATGACCTCCTTTTCCAAAGAAGTGACCGACCTCCAGGAAGAAAGGGAGGTTCTTCGAACTGTCTTTCGCAGGTTGGAAGCAGAGAAGAAGAAGAGGAGGAGTAGCTTAACGCTGAAGTAAAGAGGCTCAAAGGGAAGGTGAATGACTTAGAGACAGCCGGTCTCTAGATTTTCTATGCCTTTTGGAAGGCTAATCCTCAGGCAAATTTTGATTACCTGGGCGATGCCAAAGACATGTATCTTGAGCACTGTGCTTCCCAGGCGGCCTATGGAGAGTCCGAGGAAACCACCTCTACTTTTCGTTCAGAACATTGACATGCCCCTCACCCAGACAACAGATCCTCCAGCTCCTACTGGCCAAGAACACCCAGACTACTTCTCTTTTTATCTTTCTTTTTTTTTTTATATTTGTCCTGCCATAAGGCCTTTTTTAAGACAACGTGACCGGCCTAGCGGTCTTTAAACTTGGAATTATTTTTCATTTTTTAGACAATAGGCTGACCGGGCAACTTTTAATCCCGGTTTTACGTGCTTTGTTATCTTTAATGAATTTCATCCTCTGTTTATAATCATCGTGCAATTGTGTTTGTTTTATCTTTACCAAATGCTTTGTACAAGTATAGGTGCCCCCAAGTGATCGAGCAGACTTATGACTTTTGGTCACTTATTTTTTTGCAAGTATACTCTTTTGTCTGTTCAGGGTTTTGGGTTCGACAAAACCTTTTGTACGCACTAGATGGGAAATTAACAACATGCTAGTGGATTCCACTCAATTTGAATTTTGAAATAAACATATTTATTCATTTTATTGATCGAAAATGTGTTTGTTACCGTAGTAACTTACACCAGATCTATTTGATCTAATCTGATCTTTTAGCTTAACATGAAATAAAACAAATTGTAGAATTAGAAATTGTACTTTAAATGATGGTCATCTGACCTGAGTACTTTTCAATTTTATCTTAACCTTTGGGTGTGGTCCGCCCAGCAGGCCATTCACTTAAAAGTAACTGTTCTTTTAGTACTTAATATGGTCATCCAACCTGGTACTTCTATTGGTAGTATTTTCTTAAATGTTCCCCATTCCAATATCGTGGTAATAGAACAAATTGCATTTTTTCATCATACTCACCCAATTTGTATGCTCCTGATTGGAGAACTTTGACCACCTGATATGGTCCTTCCCAGTTAGGTCCGAGTACACCTGCCGTACTGTCTTTGGTGTTTAGAAATACTCTTCTTAGGATCATATCTCCCACAAAGAATTTCCGAGCCTTCACTTGTTTGTTGAAATATCGAGCTACTTTTTGTGGATGGGCTATCAACTTTAAGTTTGCTGTGGTTCGCTTCTCTTCGATTACATCAAGTGATTAGGCAAGGAGTACGTGATTTGCTTCTTGGTTGTAAGTCAATCTTCTGTGGGATGGTGGCTCGAGCTGTACGGGCAGCATAGCTACATATCCATAAGCCATGGCAAATGTCATTGTCCGAAACTATTTTGTATTGCAATTCGAACCGGAAGATTATGTTCTTCACAACAAAGTCTTGCTCTTTTTTAGATGTAATGGTTGCAAGTGGTTTGGCTTCCGTCCACTTATTGAAGTAATCAACTGTAACCACTGCGTACTGCACTCCTCCTTTGCCTTTTGGTAATTATCCGATCAGGTCAATTCGCCAAATGGGAAAAGGCCACGGAATTTGCATCTGAGTTAACTCATTGGGCGGAGCTCGAGGTATCTTCGAAAATCTCTGGCATTTGTCACATTTTTTAACATAGGACTTTGAATCTTCAATCATTGTCGGCCAGAAATAGCCTTGCCTTAGAATTTTCTTAGATAAGCTTTGCCTGCCGGCATGATTTCCACAAAATCCATCGTGCACTTCAGATAAAAGTCGTGCAGCTTCTTCTTGAGTAACACATCTAAGCAACGACATGGAGAACCCTCTTCTGTACATAATTCCCTCTACGATGATATACCGTGTAGCCTTCCTCCTTATCCTTCGAGCTTCATTTCGATTATCTGGGAGTTCCCCAATGTTGAGGTAGGATACTATTGGAGTCATCCAGTTTGGGGAAGTATCAATCATTTCGATCTCTTCCATTCGAATTATGCTAGGCTCTTCAAGGAACTGGATAGGGACCAAGTTCGCTTTATCACTCACATTACTGCTTGCCAATCGAGCTAACGCGTCTGAAGTCGTGTTTTGTTCCCTTGGAATTTGTTTGAGACCGTATCTTTTGAATTGTGCAAGCAGGTCATGTATTTTGCTCAGATACGCTATCTTTTTTTCTCCCCGAGCATTGTACTCTCCAGATACGTGATTTACCACCAACTATGAATCACTGCAGATTTCGATGTGTTCGACTTTCATCTCCCGGGCTAGTTTTAGGCCAGCAATCAAAGCTTCATATTCGGCTTCGTTAATGGATGCCTGGAATCCAAACTTAACTGTAGCGCGTAGGTGTTGCCGCTTAGGTGTGACAAGGGCGATTCCTGCACCGAATAGTTGATCTGTAGCCGACCCGTCCACATGTAGTTTCCAAGTCGACTTATCTTCACTATTTCTTGGCTGAGGTGTTTGTACTGGCTCGGGGTTGTCTTCTGATATCCTCTCTTCTTTGACTATGCATTCTACCACAAAGTCTGCTAGGGCCTGCCCTTTAATTGTTGTTCGAGGTTCGAAGGTAATTTCGTACTGACCCAACTCCGCTGCCCACTTGAGTAACCGTCTAGAACCGTCCAGCTTTTGCAATATTTGGCGTAATGGTTGGTCAGTGTATACCCGAACAGGATGAGCTTGAAAATAGGGCCTTAACTTCCTTGTTGCTAGAATCAGGCAGTAAGTGAGTTTCTCTATCAATGGGTACCGGCCTTCGGCATCAACGAGTGTTATGGACCGAGTGTTGTATGTTGTTTTCTTCTCTAATCAGCACGGTGTTGGAATTTATTTTACCAGGATCTTAGATCTACTCACAAGTATGTTTATTAACATCCTAAATAAGAACTTTCTAAAACGATAAATTAAACACATATAAAGTTAAGAAACCTTACATTGGGTGCAGCAGAATTAAATGAATCCTTCCGTTCAGATCTCTAACCCTTGTATCCTTTCTGTAGCAGAGTATTATCAAGATCTGAACCTGGATCTCTTTCTCTGAATCCTTGATGCTGAAACTCCTTTGGTGATGATCTTTCTTCACGATCTTCCTCACTATGATTGAGGTATTGCTTGCTGTGTGTGGGCACAACTCTAATCACTAAGGTAATTTCGAAATTCTAAGGAAGAAGAGAGAGAGAGAGTGGCGGCCAAGGAAGAGAGAGAAGGCTCAAGTTTTTCTGATTTAGAAGTGTAATTTTCCTGAAGCCTTCACTATCTACTTATAGCATTCTACTAGGGTTAGGTTTGAATTATTTGGCATTAAAATAATGAAAATATTAGTTTAAAATGCCTACAAAAGTGGCCGGCCATGGCTTGATGGATTTGGGCCTTGCTTTTTGCAATTTTGCAATTTTAACACTTTTGTATCTGATTTTCTAAAAAATGCCAATTTTCTAATTCAACCATTTAAATGCCAATTCTAACTATTAAATAACTATAAATAATTATTAAATAATATTTTCATTTATCATATTTATTAATTGAACCATACAAAGTATCATAATTAACAAATATGCCCTTATTAACTCTTTCTTTACAATTTCGCCCTTACTTAGTGAAAATTTCACAAATAGACATAGTCTAATTTCTGAATTATAATTGATTAATCAAAACTAATTACATGAGTCTTACAAACAATATTATCTCAACTAGTGCGGGGACCATGGGTCTATATAACCGAGCTTCCAATAAGTAGATCCAGAATTTAGCACTAAAATTCACTAACTTATTAATTCTTCGTTGAATCCACGCATAGAACTTAGAATTGCACTCTCAGTATATAAAATGCTCTATATGTTCCACCATATAGACGCATCATTAGTTATCCATTGTTATAATCCTAATGTGATCAATGATCCTCTATATGAATGATCTACACTGTAAAGGGATTAGATTACCGTAACACCCTACTATGTATTTTATCCTTAAAACACTTGACCCCGTATAAATGATATTTCAACTTATGTGGAATGAGTACTCCACCATTTATGTTCATTTGGTGAAGCTCGAAGGAGATCATCCTTTGCTTACTATTCGCCAGATAGAAGCTATAGATTCCATGTTTATGCTAGCGCTCCCACACAATTGCACTACCGTGTTCGCAAAACGTACGTATCACCCTGACCTAAAAGTAGGCTTAACTAACAAATCAAAGAACACGAATAGCCTTTTAAGATTGAGCCTAATCATAACAGGATTAAGAACATTTGATCTAGGATCAACTTCGCGATATTGACTTGAATAGATTTTACGGTAAGTTTAATTAAATCTAAGTCAAAGTTCAATATCGGTCCCTTCCGATGCATACTCCATGCATCCAACCTGAGCTTTACTTTAACCAATGTTCTGGAAAGAACATAGCGTTTCTCCAAATGCAAGTAAACTCTTGTTGTAGATTATCATATCAGTAAAACCCTGTGTCTGATAAATCTAGGAAACTTTATTCACATAGTCATGTTTACTTTCCAATGTGATGACAGCACAATAAACATGATCAATTATGTGAAAAGGGTTTAAGATGAACTTATAAATCAAATAGACAAGCAATTGATAAAGTGAACCAAAACATACACAAATGAATGAAATATACTTTTGTTACTTTATTGATGTTGAATAAAATAGATTACATTGAAATGGAGTTTTATTTAGGGCATAAAACCTAACAAACTTCCACTTGCACTAATATAAAACTAATTAGTACACATCAATTAATCCTAAATTCTGACGGTGCTTTTCAAAGGCTGTCACAGCCAGGACTTTGGTAAATGAATCAGCTAGGTTGTCCTCTGTGTCAAGTTTCTCAACTAGTACATCCCCTCTTGCCACGTATTCTCTGATAATGTGATACTTCCTTTCAATGTGTTTGCTTCTCTTGTGGCTTCGAGGTTCTTTACAGTTTGCTATTGCTCCATTGTTATCACAAAGTAAGACCAGAGGTTTTTCCATTCCAGGAACAACACCTATGCTGGTGAAGAACTTTCTTAGCCAAACAAGTTCTTTAGCAGCTTTGGCTGCTGCTATGTATTCAGCTTCCATAGTTGAGTCCGATATCGCGGTTTGTTTAGCACTTCTCCAAACCACTGCTCCACCCCCAAGAGTAAACACCATCCCAGATGTAGATTTCCTATCTTCAAGAATTGCCTTGAAATCTGAATCAGTGTAGCCTATGGGATTTAAAGCACCACCCTTGTAGACTAACACAAGATTCCTTGTACTCTTTAAGTATTTTAGAATATACTTAACTGCATTCCAATGTTCATGTCCTGGATTAGACTGATACCTGCTCACGATTCCAACAACATAACAGATGTCAGGTCTAGTGCATAACATTGCATACATTAAACTTCCATTTGCAGAGGCATAGGGAATTTTCGCCATGTCCTCTATCTCTTGAGGATCAGCCGGAGACTGTTCCATAGATAGACGAATACCATATCTAGAAGGCATGTTCGCCCCATTGGTGTTGTTCATGGAGAATCTCTCTAAGACTTTGTCTATGTAGGTTGTTTGAGAGAGAGCAAGGGATCTGTTCTTCCAGTTTCTAATAATCTGAATACCAAGAACATAGGCTGCTTCACCCAAATCTTTCATATCGAATTGAGTGTTGAGCCATTCCTTGATGTGAGTCATTTTCTTGACATTGTTTCCAATAATCAAAATGTCATCAACATAAAGGACCAGGAATACTACTATTTTGTCTTCATTGAGTTGGTAAACACAAGGTTCATCTTCATTCTGAAGAAAGCCGTAGGTCTTGATGATTTCATCAAACCTTTTGTTCCATGAGCGAGAAGCTTGCTTAAGTCCATAGATAGACCTGTTTAATTTGCAAACTTTCTTTTCCTGCCCAGGAAGAACATAACCTTCGGGTTGCTCCATATAGATGGTTTCTTCAAGTACCCCATTAAGGAAGGCAGTCTTGACATCCATTTGCCAGATTTAATAATCGAAAGCGGCAGCTATGGAGAGAAGAATTTGGATGGATTTGAGCATGGCAACAGGACTAAAAGTTTCCTCATAGTCCACACCTTCTCTTTGGGTATAACCCTTGGCTACAAGTCTAGCTTTGAAAGTTTCGACTTCGCCTCCAGCTCCTCTTTTCTTCTTGTAAACCCACTTGCATCCTATCAGATGATAGTCGTCAGGTGCGTCTACATATTCCCATACTTTGTTCTTTTTCATGGAATCCATTTCTGAATCCATGCCGGCTGACCATCGTTTCCGTTGTGGACTACCCATTGCCTGTTTATAGGTTAATGGATCATCATCAATACCGTCACCTACGACCATATTGATTTCACCATCCAAGCCATAACGAGCAGGTTTTGTTGAAACCCTCCCACTACGACGAGGTACGGTGGTCTTCTGATTAGAAACTTTAGTAGTAGATTTCTCAGTTTGTTCAACTAAGGGAGTGGGATTGTCTTCTTCACGAGTGGAAGAGGACGGAACATTGAAAGGACTTATATCTGATAGCGATTCCTCTAGAACAACTTTACTTTTCGGTTTGTAGTCTTTAATATAGTTCTCTTCAAGGAAAGTAGCATTTGTAGAAACAAACACTTTGTTATCCTTGTGACTATTAAATAGTCCACCACTAGTCTCTTTAGAATTTTCGACAAACATGCATACTTCGGTACGTGATTCAAGTTTGCCTTCTTTCTTTCTTACGACATGAGCAACGCACCCCCAAATTTTGTAATGACGTAAACTAGGTGTTCGACCATTCCAAAGTTCAACGGGTGTCTTAGGGACTGCTTTAGATGGAACAACATTTAGAATGTCATTTGCCATCTGGATAGCATATCCCCAGAAGGACGTAGACAGAGTTGAATAACTCATCATAGACCTAACCATTTCCAAAAGAGTGCGATTTCTTCTTTCTGCAACTCCATTTTGTTGTAGAGTGCTTGGGGCAGTGTATTGGGATTCAATTCCAAGTTCAATTAAATGATCTTTGAACTGCATATCCATATATTCTTCACCTCTATCAGTTCGCAAGATCTTTAATGATTTACCTAATTGGTTTTGGGCCAAAGCATGAAACTCCTGAAACTTTTCAAACGTTTCAGATTTCTTTTGCATTAGGTAAAGAAAACTGTATCTAGAGAAATCGTCAATGAAAGTGACAAAATACTCATAACCACCTCGGGCTTTGACATTCAAAGGTCCGCAGACATCAGAATGCACTAACCCTAGAGGGATTTTGGCACGCTCTCCCTTTGCAGAGAAAGAACGTTTAGTCATTTTTCCTTCTAGGCAGGACTCGCATACTGGCAGTTAACCTAAGACGACATTTTTCAATAGACTGTCTTTGGTGAGCCTATTGAGTCTATCAAAGCCTATATGACCTAAACGTAAATGCCATAGATAAGTTTGATCATCATTATCAATCTCCTTTCTTTTGAGGTTTCTAGGTCTAGCTACACTGAAAAGTTCACTATTTAGTGAGATTTGAGTATTCGGTCTTAAAACATAAAGCCCTTGTTCCATTATAGCAACACATATTTGAAATCCATTACGAAAAATTGAACAATTTGTACTCGAAAAATTCAATATATAAGATTGTGTTTGCAAACATGAGACACTAATCAAGTTTCTACTAAAGTTTGGAATAAATAAAACATTTTCTAATTAAAAATCTTTGTTGAAACTTAATGTGAGCTTTTCCTCTAGCTTTGACCGATACTAATTCGCCATTGCCAACTTTAAGCTTTAACTCTCCTGGAAGCAGATTTTCCCAAGTTTCAAGCAACTGCAGTGAAGAACATACATGGTTAGTAGACCCAGAATCAACAATCCATATGGATTTGTCGTTCTCTAAAACACATGATTCAAAGACAAAAGCATTACCTTCCTTTGAATTGTTTAGAAGCCTGGGACATCGTTCTTCATGATGTCCCTTTTCATTACAATTCGAACATAGAAGATCATGTCTGATAATTGTACTTGAATAAGCAGCTTTGCTAGATCCTTCATACCTAGTCCTTTTCCTTTGATTGTGGATTGCAAACCCAGGGGAACCCATTGCAATCAAATTCCGTTCATGGGCTCGTAATTCTGCTTCGAGCTTGTCCATGTCGGAGGAGTTAGAATTGTTGATCATGTAAGAGATAACAAATTCACTATACTCCGGAGGAAGACTATTAAGGATGAGTTGGACCCATTGTTCTCTTGATAAATCAATTCCTAGTAGATTTGGCTTTTGGAACATCAGATTCATCATCAACAGGTGCGAGTTAATGCAACTACCAGGATGCATTTTCACACTATAGAGTTCTTTTGCTAAGATAGTAACTAGGAGAGGATCGGGGTGAGGGTTATTCATAATGACACTACAACACATCAATAAAACAGAAGTAAGGTTTTGGCTCATAAATTCATACACAATTCAGAAAATAACAAGTAATGACATATGTTATAGAAATACTAAATCAAACATAGTTTATTTTCCAAGGTACTTCAACAAACTGATACAGTGTCCCGTTTAGGCGAGAGTCAAAGCATCATCCATTGAATAGAGTTGTCTGCTCATCTAAAATGATAACCATTCTAGCAACCTTTTATTCGATCAAGATTGGAATTCAGCGTTGTCCCGTTTAGGCGAGAGTCAAGGCAATTCTATCTTATGAGCTTCCACCATTATTTCATAATTTGCAAGTCAAGTATGGTCGCCACCATTAGGGTGATCCATACCATACAAAACACTTACAAACTACTTATCATGCGAGATTAAACGGTGCGAATTTGCTAATGAACGTTCCTCCATTAGGGAGGATTACTCACTAAAACAAACGCGGTGTAAAATCCACAATGGAGATCGAATGTCTCTTGATTAAAAGCTCATTATTTGAAAATATTATATGTATTTTGTATAATCATTTTAATTCGATCAAGTTCCATAATAAAATAATGAAAAATTACAAATCAAAGTTGGTTTAAATAAAAAATCAACTTTAATTAATTTTCAATTATTATTTAAATTCGAATAATAAATGGAACAACTTTGAAAATATCTTGTTTAAGTTGTTTTAGAAGAATAAAAAAAATCAAGTTAAATATCTTTCAAATCATATTTAATTAAATTAAAATTAAGTTGTAACCACTTAATTTGAAGATATTCCATTTTAAGTTAATATTCGAAAAGATATTAACCTAAAAAATATCTAAAATATTCCATTTTAAGTTAATATTCGAAAAGATATTAACTTAAAAAATATCTAAAGAATCTTAATAACCAATGCCTAAAATTCCTCAACTTAGTTTTGAAATTTTAAATCCAAAAGATATTCAGATTTAAGTTGGTTAGTTGTAGATAACTAAATATCAACTTAAATAGGAATATTTAATGAAAAATTTAAATTAAGCTTCAGAAAGAATCTAGATGGTTATAATTCTATATTTAATTAAATACAAGAAATACATATAGTTTAGCTTAGAATATAAAATTCTTTAAACTATGGTTTTCTTAAATTAATTTCAAAATAAATGAAATTAATTATGTTGCTAATTAATTTTATTAGGTTAAACTAGTGTAATTAACCTAGTACAGTTTATTCAAATCAGGCAAATGGGCCTTCACAATTGGGGTGGTTCATGTGACGGGGTGCTGGGTTAAGTATGTCGTACCCACTTCTATGGCTCCCAACTCTCACACAAGGCCCAAAAGAGAGGAATTTAACCTTAAAATGAACAACTGTTATAAAATGAATAAGCCCAAAACTAAATGGGCCTAAATAAAATCTATCAAGAACTATGATAATTTATTTAGCAACATTAACCTATATGCATCTATAATGAAATTAAACACATAGGCTCACACAGGCACACTTTGGATGGGTCCTATCATGTTGTTAGGTCATACACAGATGAAAGAAGATTGTAAATATACCTGTTACAAATTATTTACTTGACCTAGGGAGCCATCAGATCATTAGATCTGGCAAAAAGTAACCATGGCTATTTGCAATCAAGTAATAATAGGTTTTGAAAACTTACACACAAGCTAAAACACATACTCCTGCAACAAGGTTAGCTGAATAGTTGGATGTAGGATTTATTTAATTTTAAATTAAATAATTAATTTCGAAAATAATTAATTAAATTAAAAAAAATCAAAAATTAAACCTACAATTTTGAAAAATTAAGTTTCAACCAACCTAAATATCATTTCAAAATTTGCTAACTACTTTTAAAATTTAAATGTTATTTTATAAATAAAAATTAAATAAAAAATTAGAAAAGGTAAATGAATATCTTTTTCAGATTTTAAATGTAATTTAAATAAATAAAATAACAAAATTTAAAAGTTAGCAAAATATCTTACATCTTTTTAAAATTACATGATTATAGTTATCTTATTTTAAATTTAAATATGGTCAAATTTTTTTAAAAAAATTTAATTTAAAAATTTAAAATCTCACCTTAAATTTAAAAATAAGATAAGATATAATCAAATTTAAAAATAAGATAGATTATTAAGCAAAAAAAGATAAATACTAACTATTTTTAAATTCAAATTACACTAATATCTTGAATTAAATTTAAAAAATATTAAATTAATTCAAAATAATAATTAGAATTGAATTAGAAATAGTAATAGTATAAATACAGAACTACACAAAAAATCGGAAGTTAATTCCATGAAAAAGCATGAAAAAACGAAGAAAAACGAAAAAATTGCGAGCTGTACGGACGGGATTCTGTGCACACCCGTCCACGCGCGCAGGAGGGTGATTTGGGCGAGTTTGTGCGGCGGAATCATGTCGTGCATGATTTCCGCGCGCGCATGCAAGTTTCAGCACAACTCCGATTTTTTCGAATCTTCAAAAAATCATAACTAATTCAAATTAAATCGAAATTGAGTTCTGTAAAAGAGTAACTTGCTTAGTTTTTTCCATACTATCCAATAAAAATAATTCCAGAAACAGATATTCAATTATTTTCACGAAAATTCACAAACACCAATCAATCATCAAATAATACTCAATACAACATGATACCATCCAAAAACAAACGAACAATCGTTTTAAAGTCCAAATTTCTTGCAAGTAAATAAATTACCATAGCTCTGAGGCCAGTTGTTGGAATTTATTTTACCAGGATCTTAGATCTACTCACAAGTATGTTTATTAACATCCTAAATAAAAACTTTCTAAAACGATAAATTAAACACATATAAAGTTAAGAAACCTTACATTGGGTGCAGCGGAATTGAATGACTCCTTCCGTTCAGATCTCTAACCCTTGTATCCTTTCTGTAGTAGAGTATTATCAAGATCTGAACCTGGATCTCTTTATCTGAATCCTTGATGCTGAAACTCCTTTGCTGATTATCTTTCTTCACGATCTTCCTCGCTATGATTGAGGTATTGCTTGCTGTGTGTGGGCACTACCTTAATCACTAAGGTAATTTCGAAATTCTAAGGAAGAAGAGAGAGAGAGAGTGGCGGCCAAGGAAGAGAGAGAAGCCTCAGGTTTTTCTGATTTAGAAGTGTAATTTTCCTGAAGCCTTCACTATCTATTTATAGCATCCCACTAGGGTTAGGTTTGAATTATTTGGCATTAAAATAATCAAAATATCAGTTTAAAATGCCTACAAAAGTGGCCGGCCGTGGCTTGATGGATTTGGGCCTTGCTTTTTGTAATTTTGCAATTTTAACACTTTTGTATCTGATTTTCTCAAAAATGCCAATTTTCTAATTCAACCATTTAAATGCCAATTCTAACTATTTAATAACTATAAATAATTATTAATTGAACCATACAAAGTATCATAATTAACAAATATGCCCCTATTAACTCTTTCTTTACAATTTCGCCCTTACTTAGTGAAAATTTCACAAATAGACATAGTCTAATTTGTGAATTATAATTGATTAATCAAAACCAATTACATGAGTCTTACAAATAATATTATCTCAACTAGTGCGGGGACCATGGGTCTATATAACCGAGCTTCCCATAAGTAGATCAAGAATTTAGCACTAAAATTCACTAACTTATTAATTCTTCGTTGAATCCGCGCATAGAACTTAGAATTTCTCTCTCAGTATATAGAATGCTCTATATGTTCCACCATATAGACGCATCATTAGTTATCCATTGTTATAATCCTAATGTGATCAATGATACTCTATATGAATGATCTACACTGTAAAGGGATTAGATTACCGTAACACCCTACTATGTATTTTATCCTTAAAACACTTGACCCCGTATAAATGATATTTCAGCTTATGTGAAATGAGTACTCCACCATTTATGTTCGTTTGGTCAAGCTCGAAGGAGATCATCCTTTGCTTACTATTCGCCAGATAGAAGCTATAGATTCCATGTTTATGCTAGCGCTCCCACTCCACTGCACTACCGTGTTCCCAAAATGTACGTATCACCCTGACCTAAAAGTACGCTTAACTAACAAATCAAAGAACACGAATAGCCTTTCAAGATTGAGCCTAATCATAACAAGATTAAGAACATTTGATCTAGGATCAACTTGGCGATATTGACTTGAATAGATTTTACGGTAAGTTTAATTAAATCTAAGTCAAAGTTCAATATCGGTCCCTTCCGATGCATACTCCATGCATCTAACCTGAGATTTACTTTAACCAATGTTCTGGAAAGAACATAGCATTTCTCCAAATTCAAGTGAACTCTTGTTGTAGATTATCATATCAGTAAGACCCTGTGTCTGATAAATCTAGGAAACTTTATTCACATAGTCACGTTTACTTTCCAATGTGATGACAGCACAATAAACATGATCAAGTATGTGAAAAGGGTTTAAGATGAACTTATAAATCAAATAGACAAGCAATTGATAAAGTGAACCAAAACATACACAAATGTATGAAAAATACTTCTGTTACTTTATTGATGTTTAATAAAATAGATTACATTGAAATGGAGTTTTATTTAGGGCATAAAACCTAACACACGTCACTCGCAGCATGCTCGGTGACAGCTAAGTCTATCCCGAGCTCTTCTCCATCCAAAGGTTTCGAGAGTACGGGAGGCTTTGCAAGTTGCGTTTGTAGCTCCTGAAAAGCTTTTTCACATTCTTGTGTCCACTCGAATTGCTTATTTCCTCCCAGGATGTTGAAAAATGGAACACACTTGTCTGTTGATTTTGAAACAAATCTTTTGAGTGGGGCTATCCAACCAGTCAAACTTTGTACTTCCTTGGTTCTTGTTGGCGACTTCATATCCAAGAGGGCTTGAATCTTCTCTGGATTGGCTTGAATTCCTCGTGCATTGACAATAAAACCCAAAAAATTTCCCGAGCTGACTCCAAAGGAGCACTTTAACGGATTTAGTTTCATGTTGTACTTCCTCAGGACTTTGAAGAATTCGTCCAGGTCATCTATGTGCCCCCCAGCATTCCTGGATTTGACGAGCATGTCATCCACATATACTTCCATGTTTCGTCCAATCTGGTCTTTAAACATCTTGTTTACCAATCTTTGGTATGTGGCTCAAGCATTTTTGAGACCAAATGGGATGACTTTGTAGAAATATGGACCCATATATGTTCGAAAAATTGTATGTTCTTTGTCTAGTGGATGCATTTTGATTTGATTGTACCCCGAATAAGTGTCCATGAAGCTTAATATTTCATGCCCAGCTGTTGCGTCCACAAGTTGATCGATTCTCGGAAGTGGAAAACAGTCTTTGGGGCATGCCTTGTTGAGGTCTGTGAAATCAATACACACTCGCCATTTCTTGTTCGGCTTGGGTACCAGTACGGGATTGGCAACCCAAGCCAGGTAGAAAGCTTCAATTATGAAGTTGTTGTTGCGTAGCTTCTCTACCGCTTCCTTCAGGACTAGTGCTCGCTCTTTGTCCAACAACCTTCGCTTTTGTTAAACTGGTCGGAAGTTGGGATCAATATTTAGGACATGCAAAATTAAAGAAGGATCAATTCCGACCATATCCTCAAGTGACCAGGCAAAAACGTCCAGGTTTGCTCTCAGAAATTTTATCAATACTGATTTTACTTCGAGCAACAAACCTTTTCCAATGTTTAGCTTTCTAGCCGGAATATCTGGATCGATCTCGATCTCTTCTAGTTCTTCCACAGGTCCAACATTGCTACTTGGGTCCCCAAGTCGAGGATCCACATCTTCATCCCCGCCTTGGGAAGTTCCCTACTTAGAAATGTTTTTTCCCTTGTCCGTGCTCTGGCTGGAGGATACTTCCTTCTTAGCCTTGGCCACATCAAGGTTATAACATTCCTGAGCAATCTGATGGTTTCCTCTTAGACACCCTACCCCATTCTTTGTTGGAAACTTTAGGCATGAATGGAATATCGACGTAATAGCCTTTAAGTCATACAAGGCTGGTCGGCCTAGTATGGCGTTAAAGGCTGATGGAATGTCCAATACCAGAAATTGTGCCATTATAGTTATGCTCGTCAAAGCTTGCCCAACAGTGAGGGGTAGGCGAATTTTCCCTAGAGGTGCGACTCCTTGGCTGGAGAAACCATATACGGGCAGAAGACAAGGGGTTAGATCTTTGAGTTGGAGCCCCGTCTTTTCATATGTGGTCTTGAATAAGATGTTGGAAGAAGCTCCATTATCTATCATAGTTCTGGCCACCATCTTGTTAGCTATCTAGACCTCCACGACCAACGGGTCGTTGTGCGGAAACCTGATTTTGACAGCATCTTCGTCGTTGAATGTTATGGTGGGCTCTCCTGCCCGTGGGATTTTAGGCTTCCTCTCTTCTACGGCCAGGATTACTTCTTCTTGCCCGTGCTGTACTGTTCGAGCATACCTCTCCCGAGCATTGCCTGAACCTCCAGCTATGTGCGGACCTCCAATAATGACTTGTAGATGCCCCTCTACTGGTGGAGGTAGCAAGTCTTGGTTGTTGTCACCCCTCTGATTCCGATCGGCCTTGACATACATTTGTACGTGTGGGTTATTTTTTCTTATCAAAAATTCCATTTCCCGCTTCAAATTGTTGCATTCATTGGTGTCGTGGCTGTAGTCTCCATGAAATTGACATAACTTGGTCATGTCTCTCTTGATGACATCTTTTTTCATGGGTGCGGGCTTTTTGTACGGGGCTAGTGACTAAGTGGCCATGTAAACACTTTCTATGTCCTCCGTCAGGATGGTAAATGCAGTACACTTGGTAGGATTCTCCCGGGGAGCTTGTTCGGTCTTGCCAGTGAACTTTCCCTTTTACCATTCCCCTGCCTATTATTGTTGCTGGACCGTTTACCATTTGAACTTGAATTGCTTGGGTAATGGGGGAGCTGGACGAATGTCCCAGTAGAAGCAGCTTTTGACTTGGCAGGTTTTTGTTCACCTTCTGCCCGCTGAATGGCCTCTTCAAGTATGAAAAAGCTTCTGCACGGTCAAGAAAATCACTCATCGAGTTTACTGGACCGTTCTTCCTTATGTCCTTCCAAAGCTCACCAAAGACTTCAATGCCCCCAAGTATCGCAGACAACTTTTTCGTCTCTGGTTACCCATGAAACCTTAGTCGCCTCCATCATGAATCTGCTGATGTAGGGTTGGAGAGGTTCTCCTGGTCTTTGCTTTACCTCGACCAGATCTCCTAGGTGCAATGGAAGTTGGCAGGAGGAGGAAAATTGTGTTGGAATTATTTTACCAGGATCTTAGATTTACTAACAAGTATGTTGTTTAACATCTTAAATATGAACTTTTAAAACGATATGAAATAACCACATATAAAGTATAAGAAACCTTACAGTGGTTGCAGCGGAATATAATGTCTCCTTCCACTCAGATCTCTAACTCTTGTATCCTTTTTGTCGCAGAGTATCACCAAAATCTGAGCCCGAATGTCCTTCTCTTGAATCTGGATTCTTCACAATCTTCCACACTGTGATTGAGATACAACTTGATGTGTGTGGGCACTCACTTACTCACTATAGGATTCGGTTTTCAGAAGAAAGGAAGAGAGAGAAGGTGGCGTCTAGGTTTAGGAAGAAGGCTTTGAGTTTTCTCTGAAGGAATGATTTGCATCATCTTTTTCCTGAAGCCATCACTACCTATTTATAGCAAACCACCTAGGGTTAGGTTAGATTTATTTGGCATTAAATTAATGAAAAAAATAAATGAACCAGAGAAACTCTTAAATGCCATTATATCATTTCTACATCTCATTTTCTCAAAAACGCCAATTTTCCAATTTAACTACTTAAATGCAAATTCCAATTATTTAATAACTAAAAATTAATTATTAAATAATATTGTCATTTAATATATTTATTAATTAGACTAACCAAAGTCTCTTAATTAACAAATGAACCTTAGAAACTCTTTCTTCACAATTTAGCCCTTGCTTAGTGAAAATTCATAAACTAGACATAGTCTAATTTCAGAATTAACTGAGTCTTACAAGCAGTATTGTCTCAACTCGTATGGGGACCATGGGCCTATATATCTGAGCTTCTAATAACCTGTCCAAGAACTTACCAGGTAAATTCCCTGACTTATTAATTCCTTGTTGCATCCACTCATAGAACTTGGAATTGCACTCTCAGTTATACAGAACGCTCTATATGTTCCACGATATAGATACGCTATCAATTATCCATTATTATAATCCCAATAATCAATGATCCTCTATAGATGATTTACATTGTATGGGGATTAAATTACTGTTACACCCTTCAATGTATTTTATCCTTAAAACACTTAGCCACCTATAAAAGATATTTCAGTGAACTGAAATGAGTACTCAACCATTTATCTCTGTTTAGCCAAGCTCGAAGTAAATCATCATTTCACTTCTATTTGCTAGATAGAAGCTATAGGTTCCATATCTATGTTTAGCGCTCCCACTCAATTGCACTACCATGTTCCCAAAATGTACGTATCACCCTGACCAAAAAGTAGGATTAACTAACAAATCAAACCACATGTATAATACTCTTGAGATCGAACCTAAACATATCAGGATTAAGATCATTTGATCTAGGATCAACTAGGTGATATTGAATTGAATAGATATTACGGTAAGTTTAATATATCTGACTAAAAGTTCAATATCGATCCCTTTCGATGCATACTCCATGCATCCAACCCAAGCTTTACTTTAACCAATGCCCTGGAAAAAACATAGCACTTATCCAAGTTGCAAGTAAACTATGTTGTAGATTCACATATCAATTAAACCCTGTGTACTGATAAATCTAGGAATATATATTTTATCAAATAACCTTGATTATTTTCCACTGTGCTGACGATACAATAAAGAGGAATATAAATGTGATATGGGTTTGGATGAATTTGTAAATCAAATAAACAAGTAAATGATAACATGAACCAAATGACACACAAATAAGTGATGAAAAGACTTCTATTTCTTTATTGATATTTGAAAGATAAAGATTACATTGAAATTGGAGTTTTATTTAGGGCATAAAACCCAGCAAACTCCCACTTGCACTAATATAAAATAATCAGTACATTTCAATTAATCCTAAATTCTGACGGTGCTTTTCAAATGCAATTCCTGCCAAGACTTTGGTGAATGGATCACCTAGGTTGTCCTCTGTGTCCACTTTTTGCACCAGTACATCCCCTCTTGCCACATATTCTCTAATTAAGTGATACTTCCGTTCAATATGCTTGCTTCTCTTGTGGCTCCGAGGGTCATTACAGTTGGCTATGGCTCCAGTGTTATCACAAAGCAAAACCATTGGTTTTTCCATTCCAGGGACGACACCGAGTCTAGTGAAGAACTTTCTAAGCCAGACAAGTTCTTTTCCTGCCTCTGCAGCAGCTATGTATTTTGCCTCCATGGTGGAGTCTGAAATCGCGGTCTGTTTAGCACTTCTCCAAACCACTACTCCACCCCCAAGAGTAAATACCATCCCAGATGTGGATTTTTTGTCCTCAAGACATGCCTGGAAATCTGAATCGGTATAGCCTACGGGATTTAAAGCACCACCCTTGTAGACTAACACGAATTTCCTTGTACTCTTCAAGTACTTCAAGATATGCTTAACAACATTCCAATGTTCCTGTCCTGGATTTGTCTGATACCTACTCACGATTCTCACTGCATAACAAATGTTAGGTGTAGTGCATAGCATTGCATACATTAATCTCCCAACTGCAGAAGCATAAGGAACCCTTCTCATGTCCTTTATCTCTTGAGGATCAGTGGGATACTTTTCCTTAGATAGACGGATACCAAATCTAGAAGGCATGGTTGCCCCTTTGGTGGTGGTCATTGAGAATCTCTCTACAACCTTATCTATGTAAGTTGTTTGAGAGAGAGAAAGGGATATGTTCTTCTGGTTTCTTATAATCTAAATACCGAGAACATAGGCAGCTTCACCCAAATCTTTCATTTCGAATTGAATGTCTAGCCATTCCTTGATGTCAGTCATTTTCTTGACATTGTTGCCAATGATCAAAATGTCATCAACATAAGGGACTAGGAATACTACCACTTCGTTTTCCTTGAGTTGATAAACACAAGGTTCATCTTCATTCTGAAGAAAGCCGTAGGTCTTGATGATTTTGTCAAACCTTTTGTTCCACGAGCGAGAAGCTTGCTTAAGTCCATAAATGGACCTATTGAATTTGCAAACTTTCTTTTCCTGTCCTGGAAGAACATAGCCTTCTGGGTTCTCCATATAGATGGTTTCTTCAAGAATTCCATTAAGGAAGGTTTTCTTGACATCCATTTGCCAGATTTCAAAATCGAAAGCGCCTGCGATGGAGAGAAGAATTCAGATGGATTTGAGCATGGTGACCAGACTAAAAGTTTCCTCATACTCCACACCTTCTCTTTGGTTGTAACCCTTGGCGACCAGTCTAGCTTTAAAAGTTTCGACTTTGCCTCCAGCGCCTCTTTTCTTCTTGTAGACCCACTTACATCTGATTGGACGATAGTCATCGGGTGCGTCTACATATTCCAAATTTTGTTATTTTTCATTGAATCTAGTTCTGAATCCATGCCCGCTGACCATCATTTCCGTTCTAGACTTGCCATTGCCTGTTTATATGTTAATGGGTCATCTTCAATACCATCACCAACGACCATATTGATTTCACCATCCATGCCATAACGAGATGGTTTAGTAGAAACCCTCCAACTACGACGAGGAGCGGTGATCTTCTGAACAGGAACTTTAGTGGTAGTTCTCCCAGTTGTTTCGACTTAGATAATGGGATTATCCTCTACTTGAGTAGAAGAGGATGGAACATCAGAAGCAGTTATATCTGAAAGCATTTCCTCTAACACAATTTTACTTTTCGGTTTGAAGTCTTTAATATAGTCATCTTCAAGGAAAGTAGCATTTGTAGAAACAAACACTTTGTTATCCTTGTGACTATAAAATAGTCCACCCCTAGTCTCTTTGGAATACCCAACAAACATGCAAACTTCAGTTCGCGATTCCAGTTTTCCTTCTTTCTTTCTTAAGACATGAGCAGGGCACCCCCAAATCCTATAATGTTGTAAACTAGGTGTACGACCATTCCATAGTTCGACGGGTGTCTTAGGAACTGCTTTAGATGGAACAACATTTAGAATGTCGTTTGCCATCTGTATAGCATATCCCCAGAAGGACGTAGACAGAGTTGAATAACTCAGCATAGACCTAACCATTTCCAAAAGAGTGCGATTTCTTCTCTCTGCTACTCCATTTTGCTGTGGACTTCTAGGGGCAGTATATTAGGATTGAATTCAAAGTTCAATTAAATGATATTTGAACTGCATATCCATATACTCTCCACCCCTATCAATTTACAAGATCTTTAATGTTTTACCTAATTGGTTTTGAGCCAGAGCATGAAATTCCTGAAAATTTTCAAATGTTTCATATTTCTTTTGCATTAGGTAAATGAAACTATATTTAGAGAAATCGTCAATGAAAGTAATGAAATACTCATAACCACCTCGGGCTTTGACATTCAGGGGTCCACAGACATCTGAATGGACTAACCCTAGGGGTTGTTTGGAACACTCTCCCTTTGCAGAGAAAGAACGTTTGGTCATCTTTCCTTCTAGGCTGGACTCGCATACAGGTAATTCACCTAAGACGACATTTTTCAATGGACCGTCTTTGGTTAGCCTATTGAGTCTATCATAGCCTATGTGACCTAAACGTAAACGCCATAGATAAGTTTGTTCATCATTATCAATCTCTTTTCTTTTAAGGTTTCTAGGTCTAGCAACATTGAAAAGTTCATTGTTTAGTGCGATTTGTATATTCGGCCTCAAAACATAAAGCCCTTGTTCCATGTGAGCAACACATAATGGAAATCCATTACGAGAAATTGTACAAAAAAATAGTACAAGAAAAATTCAATTTATAAAGATGTGTTTGTAAACATGAAACACTAATCAAGTTTCTACTAAAGTTTGGAATAAATAAAACATTTTCTAAAACTAAAAATCTCTTTTGAAACTTGAGGCGGGCTCTTCCTTTGGCTTGGACTGATACTAACTCACCATTTCCAACTTTAAGCTTTAACTCCTCTGGGTGCAGATTTTCCCAAGTTTCAAGGAGCTGCAATGTAGAACAAATATGGTTAGTAGATCCAAAATCAACAATCCATATGGATTTTTCATTCTCTAAAACACATGATTCAAAGACAAAAGCATTACCTTCGTTCGAATTGTTTAGAAGCCTGAGACATCGTTCTTCCTGATGTCCCTTCTCATTACAATTTGAACATAGAAGAATATGACTGTCAATTGTACTTGAAGAAGCAGCTTTGTTAGAAGCTTCATGGTTAATCCTTTTCCTCTGATTAAAGTTTGCAAAACCAGGAGGTGGCATTGCAATCAGATTCCGTTCATGAGCTCGTAATTCTGCTTCGAGCTTATCCATGTCGGAAGAGTTAAAATTGTTGATCATGTAAGATACAACAAATCCATTATGCTCTGGAGGAAGATTATTAAGTATGAATTGAACCCATTGTTACTTTGATAATTCAATTCCAAGTAGATTTGCTTTTTGAAACTTCAGATTCATCATCAATAGGTGCGAGTTAATTCATCCATGATGCATTTTTACACTATAGAGTTCATTTGCTAAGACATTGACTAGGAGTGGGTCGGGGTGAGAGTTATTCATATTGGCACTACAAATATTAATAAACAGAAGTAAGGTTTTGGTTCAATAAATTGATACTCAAGTTCAGAAAATAACAAGTAATCACATATGTTTATAAAAATACCAAAATTCTAACATATTTTGTTTTCCAATGTTTTCAACAAACTGATACAGTGTCCCGTTTAGGCGAGAGTCAAAGCATCATCCATTGAATAGAGTTGTCAATTCATCTAAAATGATAAGCATTCTAGCTACCTTTTATTCGATCAAAAAGAGAATCTGATGTTGTCTCGTTTAGGAGAGAGTCAAGGTCATTCCTATTTCATGAGCCCCCACCATTATTTCATACTTTTGTAAGCCTTATAATAGTCGTCACCATTCGGGTGATGTATACTAAAATAAACACTTATCAAAAATACTTATCTTTCGAGATTCTACGGCGTTAAATTGCTAATGAACGTTCCTCCATTAGGGAGGATTACTCACTAAAACAATAACTATGTAGAACAAACAATGGAGATCGAATGTCTCTTGATTAAAGCTCATTATTTAGAATATGTATTTTATTTAATCATTTATTTTATCTTATATTTTAATAATGAAAATTATAAATTAAAGTTGGTTAAAAAAAATAATTTAAAAAATATTTCCAACTTTAATTAAAATTTGAATTATTTAATATTCGAAAAATTATATAAAATATATAAAATTCGAAATTAAATAAATAATTAAAATATAATAAAATAAAATTTGAAAAAATATGTAATTTAAGTTGTTTTAGAAAAATCTAAAAAATCCAACTTAAATATTTTTCAAAAATTTAATTAAATATCAAAATTAAGTTGTAACCCCCTAATTTGAAAAGTATTTCATTTTAAGTTGATCCAAAATTTTTAAAAAAAATCAACTTAAAAAAAATTTCTTAAGAATCTTCAATAACAAATTCCTAGAATTCCTCAACTTAATTTTGAAATTCAAAAGATATTCAAATTTAAGTTGATAAAAAAAAATTAGTTAGAAATAACTAATTTACAACTTATATAGAATATTTAATGAAATAATTAAAATAAGCTTGAGAAAGAATCTAGTTAGTTATAATTCATATTTAATTAAATACAAGAAAAATACATATAGTTTATCTTGAATTAATTTCATTAAACTAAGTGTATTTTTCTTAAATTAATTTCAAAATATACGAATGAAAAATAATTCCATTTATTTTGAAATTAATTATGTTGCTAATTAATTTTTATTAGGTTAAACTAATTTAATTAACCTAGTACAATTATTCAAATCAGGCAAATGGGCCTTCACAGTTGGGGTGGTTCATGTGAGGGAGGGTTGGGTTCAGTATGTCGTACCCACTCCTATTGGTCCCTTAACTCTCACAAAAGGCCCAAAAGAGAGGAATTTAACCTTAAAATGAACAAATGTTATTAAAGTTGAAATTGCATTTCTTTAATGTAGAAATTTCGAATTTTATTTGAAAAATAGATTAAAGTTGAAAATTATTTTTTTCAATTTTGGAGCAACTTAAATCAATGATTTTTTCATTTAATGATTAATAAAAATAAATCAACTAAAATATATTATAATTTGAAATTGAATTAATTAGTCAATGAAAGTCTAGATAGTTATTATCTCTTTTGCTTGAAGTATTTTTCTAGTGTATTTAATTAAACAGAAAATTAATATTTAAGTTGATTATCATCATGATACTTAAATATTTGAAATTTTTCTTTAATATTTAATTAAATAGGAAAATTATATTTTTTTTGTTGTAAATTAATTTTTGGCCAACATAAAATTAAGATAATTTTTTCAGGTTTTATTTTTATTTTATTTTAAAGCATTTTTCGAAAGTAGTATTCTTATATACTTTAATTTTTCGAAATGCAATATATATTTATATAAAATTAAATTTGAGTTATAAATTAATTTAAATTAATTTTGAAACAACTTAAATTGAATAATTTTCTCAATATTTATTGGAAATTATCACTAAGATGAAAATAATTCACGTTATTTGCATATCCATCTAAGTATAATTTATAAATATTAAATTAAAATTTATATTTAGAATTTTTCATTCTAAATTGAAAACTTTAATTAAATAAATAGATTAAAATAAGTATCAGAGAAAATACAACTCTCTTAAATAATGAGCTTTATTATTAGGACATTCGATCTCCATTGTTGGTTTTACATAGCTATTGTTTAAGTGAGTAATCCTCCCTAATGGAGGAACGTTCATTAGCAAGTTAGCACCGTTTAATCTCGAAAGATAAGTAATCTTGTAAGTTTTTTATATGATCACCATAATGGTGGCGACTGTATAAGACTTGCAAGAATATGAAACAATGGTGGAAGCTCATAAGATAGAATAGCCTTGACTCTCGCCTAAACGGGACAACGCGGATTCCAATCTTGATCGAATAAAAGGTTGCTAGAATGTTTATCATTTTAGATGAGCTGACAACTCTATTCAATGGATGGTATCACTGACTCTCGCCTAAACGGGACATTGATATCAGTTTGTTGAAGACCTTAGAAATTATTTAGGATTGTATGATTTAGTATTTTCAATTATCATTCCTACTTGCTATGTGATTAATAATTTTTAAATTGTGTATGAATTTATATTGAACCATGTTATTTTCTATTATTAAATTGTAGTTTAATTTTGAATCTTCATTGTTGGTCTAACTTGGTTTGTTTTTCTAATGAGATAAATCCCTAATGGATTTTAACCATTAGACTAACATAATCACTACTACAAAAATGGGTTTTCCCGATGCTTTTAAACAGTCGTTTAAAGTATTGTCGTCGGTTTCTATAACCGTCGCCTATTCGGCCGTCGTAAATTGGGCAAAATAGGCGACGGTTCAAAACCGTCGCTAATCTGGGATTCCCGACGGTTTAAAACCGTGCCTAATACTATAGGCGACGGTTCTTAACCGTCGCCTATAGTATTAGGCACGGTTCTTAACCGTCGTCTATACCCAGTTATAGGCGACGGTTTTAAAACGTGCCTTATATGCTGGTTTCGTTTTTGAATTTTTTTAGCGACGGTTTTTTTCGGTCGGTACATTTGAAAAATAGGAAAAAAAAACAAATTTTCTGCAATTTTTTTCCCTGCACTAATTTTTAAATTTTGTAAAAATCTGCATAGTGACAACAATTAAACTAACGTCTAAATATATTTAAAATTTTGTATAGTCACAATAATTGAACTAACGCTAATTAATATCATCTAAATATGTATATGTATACACACTGTCTAACACGGTAGCTGTTGTCGCTCCGCTTCCGCTTTCACATAATGAATCCAGCGATCACGCATAATATTTATCTCATCATTAGTGTACGGAGTGGAGAACCTATCTTGTCGGGTCAACAATTGTATTGGATCTTCTACGACCATGAAACTTTCAATGAATTTTATGACGTAGTATCCACACTGTTTGTCATCGGGTTGTTGAGGACAAATAGGAGTCATCCACTGGGTAGGTCGATCAGGTCGTCGTACCATTCGGTTATACATTGTGAACGATCTACACAAAAAGTAAATTTAATTAGCATATATAAATTTATAAATAAAGAACACGCTAACATATTGGGATGTTTGATATAGAACTTACGTGGATATAATAAAGTTCAAATCATCCGGGATGTCGTCGTTGCCTGAATCCAAGTACGCCACCGTCTGCGTACTTGGCTGGATGACTACAAGCATCCAGTGAAACATCTTCTTGCTCGGACAAATAAGTGTAAAACTGTTAACATATACATAATAATAAATTTTATGAAGAGCTAAAAATAGCGAAATTATTTAGTTTACATCTACATATACCTATTATTATCTGGGGCAATAAGCCATTTCTCTGAATTAGTCATCCTAGTCATTCGAGCGACTAGTGCTTGGCAACGATTACTCTCATCCCCTGCATCGGTGGCAATCGCACCCGGATTCAAAAATTCATAGACTCGATTCAACCCACCCATGTCCAACAGTCTTTCTTTAAGGTACCTGATAAAATGTCATAATTAATAACGATTCGTCAAATGAACATTAGCGAGTTTATTATTAAGAGTTATAAATCATACTTGCACCAAACTCCTATTTGTTGGGCTCCCAAGTATTGCATGGTGCACAATTCTTGAATGTCACTCTTAGCAAGCCAAATAGAGTCATCTGCGACCCCAAATAGCTCATTCTGGACTTGGAATTGGAGCATGGATGACTTGGGCCACCTTTTGACGAAGTTCCAAAATGCAATAATGGAAGAAGTTTGGCGTGGTTGGGCATACTTTGCATTAACTTTTGCCTTACTCGGCCTCCCAGGGTGTTTTAGAGGCTGTGTTGGAGGACCGAGTAAATCTTCAGAGCTTTTCTTCACGGGTTGCTTCTGAAGTTTCTTGGTGGGTGGTTGTGTCTATATATATGAAAAAAAACAATAAGTTAGCAATGTCATTAACTAATAAACACAATAAGTTAAGTAAACAAATTGAAACATACCAAATATTTCCCAACAGGTGTAAGATAGTCTTTTGGCCATGCCACATGACCATTTACAGCTTGACCTACTGTCATCAATGAATCGTCGACTAAGGGACACGGGAGCAGTGCATTCTCCATATTGGCTTCTTCGATATATACCCGACGATAATCTTTGTGTAGGTATTCTTCCATGTTAATGGAAAACTTTCCATCTTTCAAATATTTCTCCTTCACAATGTGGCCTGAAGCAACCTTCAGTACCATCCCACTAGGCTCCAACAGACAGTGCATCCAACATGGTAAGGTCTATAAATCCAAAACAAACAAGCAACAACTCAATTTGTAAGTTGACCATATTTATAATTTTGCATTTGAATAATTTGTAAACTAACATTAAGATTACCTCTTCCGAACTACCACCAGTAGGTGGCGGTGCTGCTGCTGGAGCAATTTCCTCTTGAAAACGCGGGGGTGATGGAGAGTAGACATTAGCAGTACCCGACGGTTGTGCTATGGGATCTGGTGCAGAGTAGATATTGGCATCACCTGACGGTTGTGCTATGGGATGTGGTGCAGAGTAGACATTGGCAGCACTCGACGGTCGTGCTACTGGTTCGGAGGCAATGTCAACGTTCGGTGGTTCAGTTGATGCTCCTCCAACACCGGAACCAGATGCAACGCTGCTATGTTGGGAACTAATAAAACGAATGAGCTCATCCACTTTATCCTTCAACTTTCTGTTGCGTTCCTCTGTCTCACGCACGCGTCTCTCCAATTCAGATGATGCCTGGTTCGACCCATCGACATTTTTCCTTTTAGGGCGTGGTGTGTTGAAATATTGGGTTTGGGTGACGCCGAAACCCATGGCTCAAACCCGACCACCATGCTCATCTGTCCCGAGCGCCATGGTCAGCACGTCTCTTTTACCATCCACTTGTACAAGACCCTCTGCCACTTGCTTGCGTAATTCATCCTACAAACAAAACAATTAGAGTTAGAAATAAATTATGAAGCATAAGAATTAATACAAACAAAATTAAACTTTAAACTTACAATCCGTTTAACGACTTCTGCAGTTGGGCCCTCCACCTCGCCATTAGACTTAGTGCGAGATCTTTTCCAAATTTCAGATCTATCAAATTCAGTAATTTGGTGGCCGACCTCTTTCTCCATCTGTTCTTGAATCATCCTTACACCACCTCGTCCAGTGCGATGGGGATAAAGATTACAAGCCCTACTCTCTTGGGCCCTCTTCCTCTTCACACCAAATTCTGGACTTAATCTCGAGTCCACAAACTCTCTCCATTCTTGCAAATTAATTATTTTTTCATAAAGTTTGGGGGGCTTCTCGAGAAGATGGGGAGCGACATCTTTGAATGTAAAAATACCTTCTGTTAGGGTACTTTTCCAATCTTTCCACCTATCTCCACCTTTAGCAATTGTCATCCTCTTATACGTATGCAGTACATCAAACGCGACCTGCAACATTGACAATAGTATAGTTATAAGTACCTTGTTTTATAATCAATAATGAAGATCTCGAATAATAGAATTAATTTTACCTTTATGTGTTCCCATAATTGGTTTTTAAGGTCCTGGCTCACTTTAGGCCACGTAATGTCTCTAAGTGGAATATTAGTTCGCACCCATGCTCCAATTCGGGTAACTTTTGCCGTCCCTCCCGTTCCCCAGTGTTGTCCGTAGTGATTGTACTCAATCTCCATCTTTTTTCCCTCGCTAACCATTTTTGTTATATCATTTCGTTTGCTTCTCCCGCGAGTATTTTTTTGTGTTTGTTCTTCAGGATCACCACTACCTTCTTCCACGGATGGCTGTTCAGGATCAACACTAGATCCTTCTGGCAAGGATGGACCATCATAATCCAAGCATGCACTCCACTCATCGTCCCCACCTCGTTCCATGATATAAAAGCCTACACAAATTTAAAATCATACATTAGAATATACAAGAATAGTCAAAATAATAGCTAAATGTAAATATATGAAAAAGACTAAATACCAATACGTGTTTGATATATGAATCATGTGTTGATAGATTCGTTCAACCATAATCCTTCACCATCATCACGAGATGATATGATATCGTCCCCAACGGTGACATCAACAGGTGGTGGGGTGATTTGATGAATTTGGTCACTAAGCATGAGATCATCGCCATTACACTCTTGATTATCATAATCTTTTGGTTGTGTCGTCAAGACAACTGACCAGCGTGCATCTAATGGATCACTCATGTAAAACACTTGACTTGCTTGGGACGCCATTATAAACCTATCGGACTTGTGTCCGATTCGGTTCAAGTCCACCAACTTGAATCCAAATTCATCGTCTTTGACCCCATTATCACTCCTAACCCAATCACAAAGAAAAACAGGGATTCGAAAACTACTGTAATCTAATTCCCAAATTTCTTGAATTACACCGTAAAAAGACATGTCACATTCAATAGGGTTTTTGTCTTTTGAACTAGATATTTAGAAAGCCTTAGCAACAATCATGACACCGCTATTTTGAGTTTTTCTAGATTTATCACGGGCTTGGGTGCAAAATTGAGTACTATTTATATAGTACGATGGGAACTTGAGTACATCACACGAAGGACCTCGTGATATGCAAAGTAGTGTGTTGGACACACTACACGGAGATTCACACATTTCTGCATATACCTATGAACATAACAAGTTGATTAGTGAGTCAAGGTAAATCAACATATGATGCGTAACAAAACATTAATGTTAATAGTACCTTGTTTTTTAACCATGTACTGAAATTTCGATAATGTTCATCTTGTACCCATTTTTGATTTCGTGCCTTAGTCGGATTAGTAGTCTTGATCCAATTAAAATGTTCCCTTCAAGTGTTCAATGGATTTGTTTTAGTTTGAATTGATATTATTAATATGTTTTAACAATGAAAAATTAACTTAAACTTACTCAATGTACGGTTGGACAACATCAGTATTTTGCAACACAAGCCGGTGCGCTTCTTCACAATCAGCTCGACTCACACCACAAACAGAAAAACCCCTACCCCCTCTGCTTATTTCCCTATCCACCCGAGTAGAGCGAGAGCCAACAGTGGTAACCTCTGACAAGTAGTCTGAGCAGAATTCAATCGTCTCTTCAACGATGTATGATTCAACAATACAACCCTCAGGCCTACTTCTATTTCTGACATAACCCTTCAAGATTTTCATGTATCGTTCGAATGGGTACATCCATCTCAAGTACACAGGTCCACATAACTTTACTTCTCTCACCAAATGCACTGTTAGGTGGACCATTATGTCGAAAAAGGAAGGCGGGAAAAATTGTTCCAAGTAACACAAAACTTCTATAATTTCTATCTTGAGATTCTGTAACTTAGGCACATCAACCACTTTACAGCAAAGAGATTTGAAGAACAAACACAATCTCGTAATTGCATATCTAACTTTCTTTGGCAACACAGAACGGATACTCACTGGTAGAATATGTTGAATCAATATATGATGATCGTGAGATTTCAGACCACTCAAAATTAATTTTTTCATATCTACCCAATCAGAGACATTTGAGGAGTACCCTTCAGGTACTTTCACCTGGGAGATAGAACCGCACAAAGATTGTTTTTCTGCTTTAGTTAGAGCATGACAAGCTGGTGGTAAGAACGTTCGTCGACCAACAACTTGTGGGTGTAAATTGGAACGAATCCCTAACTCTTTCAAATCTAAGCGGGATTTGATTCCATCTTTGCTACGCCCAGGAATATTGAACAAGGTATTAAGCAAGCTGTCTGACACATTTTTCTCGATGTGCATCACATCTAGATTATGACGTATCAACAAATGCTTCCAATACTCGAGCTCAAAAAATATTGACTTCTTCTTCCATGGCCCTTGAGGTTCATTTGGAACAACGTCACTTTTCTCACGACGACCTTTTCTTTTCTTTGGATTTGCTTTTCGCTTTCCAAGGTGGAATTGAACTTTATTCAACTTTTCTAACACTTGTTCCCCTAGCAAAGGTGGTGGTGGCAATCCGAATTCTTGCTTACCGTCAAATGCTTTCTTCCAAGTGCGAAACACATGTTCTTTTGGCAAAAACCTTCGGTGTCCCATGTAACACATCTTCTTCGAGTGTTTTAAATACATAGAACATGTTCTCTCCTCACAAATAGGACATGCTTTGTACCCTTTCACACTGTATCCAGAAAGATTTCCGAAAGCTGGAAAATCATTAATGGTCCACAGTAATATGGCTTTAAGATTGAACTCTTCTTTCCTAAAGGCATCGTAAGCAGAAACACCCTCATGCCACAATCGACTCAAGTCATCAACTAGAGGGGCTAAGTACACATCAATGTCATTACCAGGCTGTGAAGGGCCTGATATCAACAGTGTAAGCATAGTGAACTTCCTCTTCATTACCAACCAAGGCGGCAAGTTATACATCACAAGCAAAACTGGCCAGCAACTGTACTTACTGCTAAGGCTAATATGTGGATTGATTCCGTCGGCAGAAAGACCAAGACGGATATTCCTAGGTTCATTGCCAAATTCAGGCCACCTAGCATCGATTGATTTCCAAGCGGGTGAGTCAGCTGGATGTCTCATCTTACCATCTACCTTTCTATCGCTGGCATGCCAAATTAAATTTTTTGCATGATTGGCATTTTGAAAAAACCGAACCAAACGAGGTATTGGGGGTAAGTACCATAATACTTTTGCAGGGACACCAACCTTTACCTCGTCAGAATTCTTTTTTTTTTGCCACCTAGACTCACCACAAGTGGGACACCATATTGCATCCACAAACATCTTACGGTATAGGATGCAATCGTTAGGACATGCATGTATTTTTTCATATTGCATGCCTAACGAAGAAAGTGTCTTCTTCGCCTCATAAAAAGATGAAGGCACCACATTACCTTCCGGTAATAACTCTACTAGGAAAGCTAGTAAATCCGAAAAGCTCTTATCACTCCACCCGTGTTTGGCTTTTATGTTGTATAATCTAATAAGTGTCGACAACTTAGTAAACCTATTACAGTTAGGGTAAATAGGCTTCTCGGCATCCTCTACAAAACTTTGAAATTTCAAAGGATTGACATTTAATTCATATTGTGCATCTCCAATCATTTCTGGAATGTGATCATCCTCATACTCCAAATTAACACCCTTAACCTTGTTAGACTTAGACGTTCCCTCGCCCGGAACTCTATTCTTTTCCCCGTGGTAAACCCAAACCTTATAACTCTTGTCTATTCCGTTCCTAAATAAATGCTCCTTTATACTAGCAATGTCCACACGCTCCATGTTACCACATTTAAGACAAGGACAAAGAACCAATTTAGTATTTTTAGCATTCTTCTGACAAAAGTCCAAGAAATGGTCAACTCCTTCACTATACTCCGCTGATAATCTATTCGCACTCATCCAATTTCTATCCATTTTGAAACTTATAAAAAAAAAATAAAATTATTCAGTTATTTGTTTAAATATGTGTATATATTTTATTGAATTTTATGCATTTTAGTGAAATTTATCCTAATTCTAGTAAAATTTCGGCAGCATAACAGCTGTAATCGGACATTCCCAAAAATTAAAAACATGAAAAAAAAAATAACTAATAAACACATAAAACAATATAATAATAAGAAAATAACATTAACAATATAAAATTCTCCACCCATCCGACCGCAGTACATGTATTCGCAGAACCTACTTCACTACGGATGAATATTTAAGATATTCAAACTCTTCTAACATGCATATATATTCCACCCATCCGACCGCAGTACAATTAATCGCAGAACCTACTTCACTACGGATGAATATCTAACATATTAAACACCACTAAACAAAGAATTATAAAGTTTTTAGAGATTATACCTTTCTCCAATAGATAGAGTTACAATTGCGCAACTTTTAGTCAACACAAAGAACCCAAAACCTACAAATAAATACATAATTTGTTAACAAGTATCAACTCTCAAATGCAATATATTAATATAAATATGTATATATTTTTATACTAGGTGTGTGGGGCCATTTTCGAAGAAAAATTTCCAAATCGAGGCTAGCTTCATTTGAAGGACTTGATCACAATAATGTGTCTTGTATGTGTATTTAAATATTTTGATAAATGGATACTGTTTTTTTTTCAATAATTTAGTCAGCTAGCCTTGATTGTTTCCAATAAATGAGCCACAAACATCAATCTTGCAACTACAACTAAATAACAAATTAGAAACAAAATCATAGAATTAAGGCAAACTCTTATCACCTTACTGTACACAGCTAATTATGAAAACACAAAGCTTAATAAGAATACATTGGATTCCTCCATCCTGAAACTAAAAGAAAAAAAATATTCTTGGGTAAACTTTAAACAATACACAAAATTCTTTAAGAAAAAACTATACACAAAATAAACATTTCCTTTTTTTTTCTTTGAAAATAAACAGATATATAAGTGTATTATAAAGCAAATATCGAAAAACATATCAATAATACATATCAATAATTAACTGTAGCATATTTATTTGGAATACAGGAAAAGCGGCATATCACCTAATTATGCCAAACAAGCTGCATTATAATAACCTCCAGGAACATGAGCTACCTACTATTCATATCTTTTTCATAAAAATGTAAAATACTAATAAATATAAATATATGTATGCATTTAATTAAGCCTTTTAATTATGATAAACATAAGGTGGTATATAGGCATATTTTTATGATACTATTATGGCCTAATGACTACGAATGAGCATCTATATTTCTGTTATGTGTCAAACTATTAAAATGAGCATCTCTTCTCCCACCCGACACTTAATTGTATACTCTTTTTCCCTGAAATAACTGATTGTGCTTTTTGTTATTATTAAATCATAGAAAAAAAAAAAACTCAAAAAGGAATTAGTAATACCAAGGAGAATGTTTATGCATTTCAACCTACGCCTCTAACTATAAATAGTCCTTTAATTAATTACTTTTTTATATTCTCCTCTTCTTTTATTTTATATAAAACTTTCCTAACATTCACTACATATAATCATTCAAACGAAACGAGACAAGAGAGAGTGAGAGACTACCTGCGAATGGTGCGACTGGTGCGGTTGTGCGGTGGAAGAATGGCTCCGTCTGCGGTGGCTGGCAGCGACACGTGGTGCGACTGACACGGTCCGACGGTGCGACGGGATGGGGTGGTCGACGGCTTGCTTGGTGCTGTCCAACGGTGCGACGGGATGGGGTGGTCGACGGGATGGGGTGGTCGACGATTCTTGAGTTTTAGAGAGAGGTTGAGAAATTGCTTTGCGTGAGTTTTAGAGAGAGGTTTAGAGAGAGGTCGACAGCAAATGAAATGAGGTTTAGAGATTTTAGGTTATTTTGGCTGAAAAATTGGGGGGAATAATATTAATATGTATTAAAATTAAAAAAAAAATAATTGGGTATACCCGACGGTTTAAAACCGTCGGGTATACCCCATTATTTTTTTTTCGTATATTTATTATTTTAATAATAACCGTCGCCTATTATTGTTGCTACTGTTCAAAACCGTCGGGAATGCTTATTTTTCCCGACGGTTTTGAACAGTTAATTTTTTTAGCGACGGTCCCAAAAATAATTCGTTTTTAAAACCGTCGCGAAACCGAATATTTGTAGTAGTGAATAGTGTTAGATCTCGAAAGATAAGTATTGTAAATGCAATATCTATCTGTTCATCAATTGATGAAACCTTAGACTAGTATTTACAATATGAAACAAGAAGATTGTATAAATAAGATTACTTTGACTCTCGCTAACCCGAGCATCGTTGGATTCTTATTTAAAACGAAATTATCCTAATTCCTCTTAGCTTATTCATTTCGAATTAGCTCAATGACATATCATTGGATGAATGGTCTATATATCATATAAAGTCATTCTATATTTTCTCTTAAGAAATTAAATGATGAATATGATTATATTCCAAAAATTCTATCCCGAAATGATATAAATTCTCAATCTTAAAATCTCCTACTTGTATGGGCAAATCAAAATAGAGTTAAATTAGTAGTGGTGGTCCAAGAAAGAATTACTCATTATACAGTTACACTTTCACAAGTGTTTCATAACCATTTTCTATCAATGGATTCAAACTGTATGAGTTTAGTATTCTGTGACCAGAATCCACTTGCACTATTCTAAGAACTCTTTGATGTAACTAAACTTAAGTCATCAAAAGATACAACCAGATATTTTATAAATCTATGGCATTTGTATCTTGTTCATAGTGGTTTTGACAAGATCATTCTCTGCAAAGAGTTAATATGCCTATATCCACTCAAATTAAGTTCATCTCATTCGCAGATGGATGTACATTCAGTGGTGGATATGAGTTTTCGTTGTATTCTTGAAACGATTACTCTAGATTTTACCTTATGCAAAATAAATTTGAAATGTTTGAAAAATTTCATGAATTTCTAGCAATGGTGAAGGTAAGTGGTTAAAGATCTTGCGAACTGATAGGGGTGGAGAAAAAGTTAGTAGATATGCAGTTCAAAGATCATTAATTTGATTTTTGAATTATATCCAAAATTTCCTCCCTAGAAATTCAATTTGCATATTGATAATTAGTTACTAGTCATTGCCTAAATCCTTCTATGGTAATATAATTCCAGAATGGTGCAATGGTTGTAAATCATTACTAGATTCATGGATGACCTAATCGAAATCTTAAGAAAAGCTAGAACTGCTAACCCTAGTTTGCATGTTTGTTAGCTATTCTAAGTGATTAGGGGTGGACCATCCCATAGTCATTAGATAAGAAAGTGTTTGTTTAAACAAATACTACTTTTCTAAGAAAATGACTTAAGTCTGAAAATAAAGTAGCAAATAAAGGAGATAATTTTTTCTTGATTCCATAAGTGTTCTATCATCTTATTTGTTACAAGATAATCCCACTGCCTCTGTTGTCTTAACACAACTGAAGAGGTCTATACCATTTAGTTTTTTTAGACATAATTCACGGTACCTTGTCGTAGTGGGAGAGTTTTAAGGAACTCACCTTCTTATGACTTGGAAGACACTAGTGATTAAAATCCATTGTGAGTTTAGACAAGTAATGGATTGTGAAGATAAGAAACTAAGAGAAAAGCCAAGAGAACTATGGTTTGATACATTCACATGGAGTAACCTAAAGTTTTCTATTACAAGGACATAAAAGGAAACTTTTGTTAATAAGTCTATTCAATGGACTTAACAAAACTTCCTGTTCCTAGTATTATAGGTTTGAGTTTATCTAAACCTATGGGTTGTGGTATACCTGGTAGTTACTTACTCTAATGCAAGCAACTTACTTTAGTAAGATGCTGAAGCATTTTCTTTCCAATGGCAATCTATAGAAGCTTCACAACTTATAGACATAGATTTTATTTATCTAAGGAAAAGTCTCAACTATTCCAGAAAAGATAAAGCCATGAAAGAATTTCTTAAATCAACAGTGAGAGGTCTCAGATATGCTTTAGTATGCCTTAGACCAGACACCTACTGTTGAGTGGGAGTAATGAGTAGATATCAGATTAATCCAGGAGAAGAACATTGGAAGACAATCAAGTAAATCTTAAGTTTAAGGAGAGGAACTATATGTTAGTCAATAAGGGTGAGTTTAAAACTCTTAGACTACTCCACATCAGATTTCGAGACTTGCCTTTGTTCTAGAAAGTCTACTTATAAGATGGTGATTACTCGGGGGTGAAGTAGTGATTTTGGAGAAGTGTAAAAACCTATCTAAAGTCTCTTAGTCTACCAGAGAGAGACTGAATGTTAAAGTTGCAGGAAAGGTACTTATTCAGTCTAAGGAAAGTTATATACAATTGTGGCACCGTTCCAACCTGTCTTAACTACTAGTGTTATTTCCTGAATAAGCAAAAGTAGTTGCCAAAGGTATAGAATCCAGTATCCCAAAAGAGTAGACATATAGAGAGGAATTTCACAATATCAAGAATTTTGTGATTAAGGGAAAGTAATGGTGGAGAAAAGGTTGTTGTTAATTCAACCTGTCAGATTACGAGGAGTTTACTACTACTACACTTCATTTGTATATCAAGGTGTTAATGATTATTTGAAATGCACATTTTGTTTTATATTAGTGCAAGTGGGAGTTTGTTGGGTTTTGTGCCCTAAATAAAAACAATTTCAATATAATCAGATTTAATTATTAATAAAGATCAGAAATAACATTTTATGTTGCATGGTTCACATGATTTATTTCATGATTATATATTTAGATAATGTATGAATTCTATTTAAGTCCAGAACATATGAATTTGTTAAAGATTATAGTGTTGTCAGCAGAGTGGAATATAATCTTAATTATATGTTCGAAAGTTTATTCCCTGATTTGGCAGAACATTGGATTTAGACTGACATGGTATAATCAGCGATAGGTATTCTTACACCTTGGAAAAGTGTTATGTCCTTTCCAGGACATTGGCAAAGTTTACCAGTATCGGATGTATGGAGTATACATCGGAAGGGACCGATATTGAACTTTGATTAGATATATTAAAACTTACCGTAATATCTATTCAATTCAATATCACTTGTTGATCCTAGATCAAATGATCTTAATCCTGATATGGTTAGGTTCGATCTCAAGAGTACTATACATGTTCTTTGATTTGTTAGTTAAGCCTACTTTTGGGTCAGGGTGATACGTACATTTTGGCAACATGATAGTATAATTGAGTGGGAGCGCTACCATAAATATGGAATCTATAACTTCTATAGGAATTTAGAAGTGAAACGATGATATCCTTGGAGCTTGGCTAAACAGAGATAAATGGTGGAGATCTCATTTCACTATGCTGAAATATTATTTATACGGAGCTAAGTGTTTTAAGGATAAAATACATTCAAGGTGTAACGGTAACTTAGTGCCTTTTCAATGTAGATCATCTATTAGAGGGTCATTGATCACATTAGGATTATAGCAATGGATAACTAATGACGTGTCTATATCATGGAACATATAGAGCGTTCTATATGACTGAGAGTGCAATTCCAAGTTCTAAGTGTGGATTCAATAAGGAATTAATAAGTTGAAATTCGGTTCAACTTATTGGAAGCTCGGTTATATAGACCCATGGTCCCCATACTAGTTGAGACCATACTGCTTGTAAGACTCAGTTAATTGATTTTAATTAATCAATTAAAATTCTAAAGTTAGACTATGTCTACTTTATGAATTTTCCCTAAGCAAGGGCAAAATTGTAAAGAAAAAAGATTCTAGGTTTATTTATTAATTCAGATACTTTATATGTCTAAATTAATAAATATATTAAATGGCAATATTATTTAATAATTATTTTTTAAGTTATTAAATAATTATAATTGGCATTTAAAAGGTTAAATTAGAAAATTGGCATTTTTGAGAAAATGGGAATGAGAAATAACAAAATGGGAAAGTTGCAAAGTGAGGCCCAATATCCCTTGTTTGGCCGCCCACTATGCATAACAATTACCATTTATAGTTTTCATTATTTTAATGCCATACAATTCTAACCTAAACCTAGAAAGCATTCTATAAATAAAAAGTGTTTGCTTCAGGAAACAATGCACTTGCATCTCATTCCTTCAGAGGAAACTTTCTACACGCCACTTTCTCTCTCTTTTCCTCTCTTCAATTTCGAAACCCTTGAGTGATAGAGTAGTGCCCACACACATCAAGTGGTACCTCAATCATAGTGTGTAAGACTGTGGAAAATCAACCAACAAGAAGGAGAGAAGGAGATCCAGGTTCAGATCTTGATAATGCTCTACTACAGAACGGAATCAAGGGCTAGAGATCTGAATGGAAGGAGTCATTATATTCCGCTGCACCCAATGTAAAGTTTTCTTAAACTCTTATGTGTTTATTTCATTGTTTTAGAATTCATATTAGGATGTTAATAAAACATACTTGGTAGTAAATCTAGATCCTGGTAAAATATTTCCAACACTCTTCAAGTTTGAAAAACCTTCTGCACGGTCAAGAAAATCACTCATCGAGTTTACTGGACCGTTCTTCCTTATGTCCTTCCAAAGCTCACCAAGGACTTCAATGCCCCCAAGTATCGCAGACAACTTTTCGTCTTTAGTTACCCACGAAACCTTAGTCGCCTCCATCATGAATATGCTGATGTAGGCTTGGAGAGGCTCTCCTGGTCTTTGCTTTACCTCGACCAGATCTCCTAGGTTCAATGGAAGTTGGCAGGAGGAGGAAAATTGTGTTGGAATTATTTTACCAGGATCCTAGATTTACTAACAAGTATGTTGTTTAATATCTTAAATATGAACTTCTAAAACGATATGAAATAAACACATACAAAGTATAAGAAACCTTACAGTGGTTGCAGCGGAATATAAGGTCTCCTTCCACTCAGATCTCTAACCCTTGTATCCTTTCTGTCGCAGAGTATCACCAAGATTTTGAGCCCGAATGTCCTTCTCTTGAATCTAGATTCTTCACAATCTTCCACACTATGATTGAGATACCACTTGATGTGTGTGGGCACTCACTCACTCACTATAGGATTCGGTTTTCAGGAGAGAGGAAGAGAGAGAAGGTGGCGTCTAGGTTTCGGAAGAAGGCTTTGAGTTTTCTCTCAAGGAATGATTTGCATCATCTTTTTCCTGAAGCCATCACTACCTATTTATAACAAACCACCTAGGGTTAGGTTAGATTTATTTGGCATTAAATTAATGAAAAAAATAAATGATAAATAACCTACATAAGTGGCCGGCCATGTATAGGATAATGGGCCTCACTTTTGCAAATTTGCTATTTTATCATTTCTACATCTCATTTTCTCAAAAACGCCAATTTTCAAATTTAACTACTTAAATGCAAATTCCAATTATTTAATAACTAAAAATTAATTATTAAATAATATTGTCATTTAATATATTTATTAATTAGACTAACCAAAGTCTCTTAATTAACAAATGAACCTTAGAAACTCTTTCTTCACAATTTAGCCCTTGCTTAGTGAAAATTCATAAACTAGACATAGTCTAATTTCAGAATTAACTGAGTCTTACAAGCAGTATTGTCTCAACTCGTATGGGGACCATGGGCCTATATATCCGAGATTCCAATAACCTGTCGAAGAACTTACCAGGTAAATTCACTGACTTATTAATTCCTTGTTGCATCCACTCATAGAACTTGGAATTGCACTCTCAGTTATATAGAACGCTCTATATGTTCCACGATATAGATACGCTATCAATTATCCATTATTATAATCCCAATAATCAATGATCCTCTATAGATGATTTACATTGTATGGGGATTAAATTACCGTTACACCCTTCAATGTATTTTATCCTTAAAACACTTAGCCACCTTTAAATGATATTTTAGTGAACTGAAATGAGTACTCAACCATTTATCTCTGTTTAGCCAAGCTCGAAGGAAATCATCATTTCACTTCTATTTGCTAGATAGAAGCTATAGGTTCCATATCTATGTTTAGCGCCCCCACTCAATTGCACTACCATGTTCCCAAAATGTACGTATCACCCTGACCGAAAAGTAGGCTTAACTAACAAATCAAGCAACTGTTGGATATTATTTTACCAGGATCTTAGATCTACTCACAAGTATGTTGTTTGACACCCTAAATATGAACTTTCTAAAACGATAAAATAAACACATATAGAGTTAAGAAAACCTTACATTGATTCAGCGAAATTAATGTCTGCTTCCACTCAGATCTCTAACCCTTGTATAGTTTCTGTCGCAGAGTATTATCAAGATCTGAGCCCGAATGTCCTTCTCTTTGAGTATGATCCTTCACAGTCTTCCAATCTATGATTGAGTTACCACTTGCTGTGTGTGGGCACTTACTCTATCACTAAGGTTCGAAATTTAGAAGAGGAAAAGAGAGAGAGATTTCGGCCAAGGAATAGAAGAGGGAAGGCTCAGTTTTTTCTGAAAAAGTATTGTAGTTTGACTGAGCAATCACTTTCTATTTTTAGGCAACTACTAGGTTTAGGTTAGGAATTATTTGACATTAAAATAATGAAAATATCAATTTGAAATTCCACATAAAGTGGTCGGCCAAGGTGTATAGAATGGGCCCCACTTGATTTTGCAGTTTTTACAAATTTTATTTCTATTTTCTCAAAAACGCCAATTTTCCAATTCTAACCTTTTAAATGCCAAAACTAATTATTTAATAACTAAAATAGATTATTAAATAATATTGTCATTTAATTTAATTATTAATTAGACATATAAAGTCTATTAATAATTGACTAACTTTAGAATTATAATTGACTAATCACGAATCAATTATTGAGTCTTACAAGCAGTATGTTCTCAACTAGAATGGGGACCATGGATCTATATGCTGAGCTTCCAATAAGTTAACTGAATTTACTAAGTAAATTCCTGCTTATTAATTCTTCGTTGAATCCACTCTTAGAACTTGGAATTGCACTCTTAGACTTATATAGAGCATATTATATGTTCCACGATATAGATATGCTATCTCATTTAACCATTGTTATAATCTTATTGTATCAAAGATCCTCTATATAGTTGATTTACATCAAGTTGGGATAATTTTACCGTTCTCACCCCTCAATGTATTTTGCCCCTTAAAACACTTAGCTACCTGTAAATGGCGTTTATTGATCTAAGAATTAGTCACTTAAACAAGAACTCATCCATTTACTTCTATTTGCTAAGCTCGAAGGCAATCATCACTTGACTTCTATACACCAGTAGAAGCTATAGATTCCATATTTATGTTCAGCACTCCCACTCAATCATACTATCATGTTCCCAAAATATACGTATCACCCTGACCAAAAAGTAGGCTTAACTAATAATGTAACACCCTAACTATCTTAGGCGTATTACGTGATTTTTAAACGTACTGTGCAGCTCGTTGCTAATCAACGAGGTTTATGGAAAAACGTGATTAATTAAAATTTTGCTTTTTCATTAAACCTATAAACCATTTTACAAAAGTCTCGGGATCCCGATTTATAAAAATATTTACAACGTTTTAACTGTTCAACTTTTACATCAAAATAAAGTCGTCTAACGACAGTTACAAAAATCTCAGCCCTGCTGTCCCAAGGATCGTACGCTCCAGGCCTAACCGCCCCGACATGTACAATCTCATATGCTCGGTCACGGTCCATCAGCTACAGCCTTGCCTTTACCTACACATGAACGTAAACTGTGAGTCGACAGACTCAGTAAGAAAAGCATAATAATATCATACATAAAACTGACTGCCGTGTCCAACACGATGCGAGTCCCGCTCTTGCCATGTCCAACATGGTGCGAGCACTCTTGCCATGTCCAACAGGGTACTGAGTTTTGAACGTTCAGGGGACGGTACTATTGACAAGTATCCTCCTGATCGGTCGAACCGGTCATACTCCGCCGTTGGTCATACTCCAGCCTGTACCGACGGGATAGGTCAATAGCACTGAACCACCAACCAAGTGTCAGCCTGATCGGTCGAACCGGTCATACTCCGGCTGCTGGTCATACTCCAGCCTGTACCGACGTGACAGGGTTTGGTGGTTCGAAGCCTAAATACATATCTAATGTAATCTAGCAGGCTTCCTACATGCACGCTAAACATGTAATCTACATATGCATACTGTTATACTAATCTTACCTGGATTCCGATTTCAGGTGTGCCGGTCAACCTGACTGGAACTGAAGCTGAACGGCGGATTACTGGCTCCTAAACCATAAAAATCACAACGCTATAAGTGACACGCTAAATCACTTCCCGGGGACTAAAACTTGAAACTAAAAGTTTCCCTATCGATAAAAAGCATGGCAATACCCCTAAAAACCCAAAAACGAGGAAAACTAGGGTTCTGAAAAATCCCCAACCGTGACCAGGTTGCCCAACCGGAATTCGGTTACGGGAAATTCGAACCCCCATCCGGAATTCCGGATGCTCAACCGGAATTCCGGTTCCTCGCGAGCGACAACCACAAAATCTCATAACTTGACCAATTCGACCCCAATTGGTCCCAAACTTTCCAGACCTGTTCTAAATACCCTAAAGAACAAATCCAAGGCAACAAACCTACCCAGAAACCACAAATACAAAATTTGCCATTGGAGCTCAAGCTTTGAGTTCCAATCTCAAGCTTGAGCAAACCACCTAAACAAGCAATCAAACTAGCTTAAAACCCCTTAAACTAGCATAATATAACCTCTGCAAACTAACAGAAACATCCAGCAATAACACAGAAACATATCATATCATTTCATCCAAAAAATCACATATTTTACATAAAAACAACAAAGCTTTGAACACCCTATCTAGCATGCTTCAAACCACTCAATTAACATCACATAACATACTTTGAATCACACAATTTAACCATAAAAACACAGCAGCAAACTCAACTAGAAATCATGCATGCATCACATTTTTTTCACATTTTTCTCAAGAAATTTAAAGAGAAGAAACTAGGGAACACATACCACAACAAGAGATCTCTAGAGTAGCAAATTAGGGCTTGAATCACCACCAAAAATCCTAGCTTTGAACCCCAAGTCTCAGCCGAAATGCAAGAGGAAAAGAGAGAGAATTTTCTATTTTTTTAAACTTTCTAATTTTTGACTAAGTGTAAAATTGAGAGAAAAGGGATTTTCAAGCTTAATATACCATTTTATTAAATCCATTTCAGCCAAAAGCAATTAAATAAATAAACATTTATTTCATTTAACAAACTCATATAAGACAAAACACTAATGGGGCAAAAAGACCATTTTGCCCCTCCACCATAAAATCACATAAATCATACTAAAGGGGTATTTTTTTGGGACATTCTAAATTCCCGGCCATTCCCGACATTCCCAATGTCTAAAACCCGTCCCCAAAATACTAACATACTAAGTTGTGATTTCTACTGAGCCAAACGCCGCGTTCCAAAATACCGGACACCGGAAATGCGAAACATAAAAGCTACTGATAACATACTCATGCATATCTGAATTCCATAAATATCAATAATAAATTATTTAAATGGCTATAAATAATTTCATGATTAAACATAACCAACTGCTAATTTCCAAATTAACTAAGCGGGCTTTACAACTATCCCCCCCTTAAAAGGATTTCGTCCCCGAAATCTAACCTGAATAACTCTGGATATTGAGCTCGCATATCTGATTCTAGCTCCCAGGTGGCTTCTTCCACCTTACTGTTTCTCCAGAGAACCTTGACCAACGCTATGGTCTTATTCCGAAGGACTTTATCCTTTCTATCCAGGATCTGCACTGGCTGTTCCTCATAAGACATATCTGACTGAAGCTGTAGGCTCTCATAACTGAGTATATGAGAGGGGTCTGAAACGTATTTTCTTAACATTGAGACATGAAATACGTTGTGCACTGCTGATAAAGCTGGAGGCAATGCTAACCGATATGCCACTTGACCTATCTTCTCGAGAATCTCGAAAGGTCCTGTAAATCTAGGGCATAACTTGCCTCTTTTCCCGAAACGTTTAATCCCCTTCATCGGAGATACTCGCAAAAACACATGGTCCCCTACTCGGAACTCAACATCCCTACGTTTCGGATCTGCGTAACTCTTCTGTCTGCTCTGGGAGGCAAGCATTCTAGCTTTAATCTTCTCTATTGCCTCATTGGTCCGTTGAACTGACTTTGGACCTAGGTATTTTCTCTCCCCTGTCTCATCCCAGTGGATAGGGGATCTGCATTTTCTACCGTACAACAGTTCGTAGGGTGCCATCCCTATCGTACTCTGGTAACTGTTGTTGTAAGAGAACTCTATCAACGGTAGATATTTACTCCATGAACCCTCACAGTCCATAACACAGGCTCTCAGCATATCCTCCAATATCTGAATTGTCCTTTCGGACTGACCATCTGTCTGAGGATGAAATGCTGTACTGAATTTTAGCTTCGTACCCATTGCCCGTTGCAAACTCTGCCAAAATTTGGAGGTGAATTTCGGATCCCTGTCCGAAACTATAGATTTCGGTACCCCGTGAAGTCTCACTATCTCCCTGACATATAACTCTGCCAACTGATCCACTGAAAATGTCGTTCTAACCGGCAGAAAATGAGCAGATTTCGTAAATCGATCCACCACTACCCAGATGGAGTCATACATACCCGTGGTCCTAGGTAACCCGACCACAAAATCCATCGTAATATCCTCCCATTTCCATTCTGGTAGGGTTAGAGGCTGCAACAACCCTGCTGGTCTCTGATGTTCAGCCTTGATCTGCTGACACGTGAGGCATCTCGATACGAATTCTACCAAATTCTTCTTCATACCGTTCCACCAGAAGTACGGTTTCAAGTCTTGGTACATCTTGGTGGTGCCGGGATGCAGAGAATATGGAGTAGAATGAGCCTCCTCAAAGATCTCGTTTCTCAAGTCCACACTGTTCGGGACACAAACCCTGGCTTTATACAAAAGCACCCCACTATCTGACACTGAAAAGTCTTTGGCTTGACCAGCCATTACCTCATCTCGGATCTTCACTAACTCCGGATCTGTCGTCTGAGCAACCTTTATTCTTTCTAACAGATCAGATTGCAGCGTTAAGTTGTGTAGCTGACCTACCACAAACTCAATGCTGGACCTGACCATATCCTCTGCTAGCTGAGGTGAGATCTGAACTATGCTAGCCACTTGCCCGGGACCCTTTCTGCTCAGGGCATCGGCCACTACATTGGCTTTCCCGGGATGGTAAAGGATCTCACAATCATAATCCTTTACTAGTTCCAACCAACGCCTTTGTCTCATGTTCAAATCTTTCTGAGTAAAGAAATACTTGAGACTTTTATGGTCGGTATAGATCTCGCACTTCTCCCCATAAAGGTAATGCCGCCAAATCTTCAGTTCAAAAACCACTGCGGCCAATTCTAAATCATGAGTCGGGTATCGCTGTTCATAATCCTTTAACTGACGAGAGGCGTAAGCGATAACCCGATCGGCTTGCATCAATACGCACCCCAAACCCTGTTTGGATGCGTCACAATAGACCACGAACTTCTCCTCGTCCGAAGGCAAAGCTAGTACCGGAGCAGTAATCAACCTCTGTTTCAGCTCCTGAAAACTAGCTTCGCATTTATCTGACCAGATAAATCGCTGATTCTTCTTTGTAAGCTCGGTTAGGGGCATTGAAATTTTGGAGAACCCCTCCACGAACCTACGGTAGTACCCAGCTAATCCCAAGAAGCTTCTGATCTCTGTCACTGTCTTCGGTCTCGGCCAATCCCTGACGGATTCGATCTTCCCGGGATCCACCTTGATCCCATCTTTACTCACCATGTGCCCTAGGAAGGACACCTGAGACAACCAGAACTCACATTTCTTGAACTTGGCGTAGAGTCTATGTTCTCGAAGTCGTTGCAGTACCATCTGAAGATGTAACTCATGCTCCTCTTCTGACTGAGAGTACACGAGGATGTCGTCGATAAACACAATCACACAGATATCGAGGAAATCCTTGAATACTCTATTCATCAGGTCCATGAATGCTGCAGGAGCATTGGTTAGTCCGAATGACATAACCAGAAACTCGTAGTGTCCATACCTAGTGCGGAAAGCCGTCTTTGGAATGTCCTCCTCTCGGATTCTCAACTGATGATAACCCGAACGGAGATCAATCTTAGAAAAGACCGTCTTCCCTTGAAGCTGATCGAACAAGTCATCGATCCTAGGTAATGGATATTTATTCTTCACCGTCAGCTTGTTCAACTCTCTGTAGTCGATACACATCCTCATAGATCCATCCTTCTTCTTCACGAACAAAACCGGGGGTCCCCAAGGTGACACACTGGGCCGAATGAACCCTATGTCAAGCAACCCCTGGAGCTGAATCTTTAACTCCTTGAGTTCAGCTGGAGCCATCCTATACGAGGCTTTGGAAACCGGATCCACCCCTGGTGCCAAGTCAATCACAAAATCGATCTCCCGCTGAGGTGGTAACCCTGGAAGTTCTTCGGGAAAAACGTCCAAAAATTCCCGAACCACTCTGATGTCCTCTGGCCGAATGGTGTCTGGCCGAGTGGTGTCCACCACCACGGCCAGAAACCCTAAGCACCCACCGTGCAATAATTCTCTCGCTGACATAGCCGAGATCACCGGGATCCGAGATCCCTGAACCGAACCCACAAACACGAACGGTTCTTCACTTTCCGGTTGGAAGACCACCATCTTCCTCTTACAGTCAATGCTCGCCGAATATTTAGATAGGAAATCCATTCCTAAAATAATATCGAATTCGACTAAGCTCATCTCTATCAGATCAGCGCTTAACTCTCTACCATCTATCCTGATCGGCATAGACCTAATCCACCTATTGGAGATAACCAATTCTCCGCCAGGTAACAGGGTTCCAAACCCTGATTCATATCTATCAAAGGGTCTACCCAACTTACTAAAGACTCTGGCCGCCACATAAGAACGTGTAGCCCCAGAATCAAACAGCACTGAATAAAGCGAGTTGTTAATAAAGAGCTGACCTGTAACAACTGATGGGCTGGCATCTGCATCAGCCTGCGTGATAGCGAACACCCTGGCTGGAGTGGGTATCGCTGGAGCTCTCGGTGCCTCTGGCCGGAGCTGGGGACATTCCCTCTTGAAGTGCCCGGGCATGCCACAATGAAAGCATCCCTGCCCCTTGCACTCTCCCCGATGATGCCTCTTGCAGCTAGGGCACTCGGGGTAGGAGAATCGGGTCTCATTACCACCAGGACGACTCCCTCTGTTCTGGTTCCCCCGGAACCTCTTGTTCTGGCTCGAGCCGCCGGAAGCAGTGGGTGCCCTCTTCCTCTGATCAATGGCCGAACCACTACTCCCCCTGCTGAAGCCTGATGCAGGAGGGGTAGGAGCTCCGCCACTAACCGGAGTACTGGCTGATTCTGACATACACCCCACTGCGCCCTCAGCTCGCAGTGCCTTCTCCACCATCTGAGCATAGGTGGTGCTGTCGTCTGTGGTAATCATCAGGTCATGCCTGATCTTGGGACTCAACCCGTCCAGATACTTCTCCTTCCTGCTGAAGTCGGTCGGCACAATTCCCGAGGCTAACCTCGCCAACCGGTCAAACTGAGTAGTATACTCAGTGACACTCATGTTCTCCCGCTGGGTCAGGTGAACGAACTCTTTCCTCTTGGCGCTTCTGACCGCCTCATTATAGTACTTCGCGTTGAAGAGTTCCTGGAACCTTTCCCAGGTCATGGTGGTGACATCGTGAATCTGAGACACCATGTCCCACCATACCAGGGCATCCTCCTGGAACTGAAATGTGGCGCACACCACTCTGTCGTTACCGGTGACACCCATGAAGTTCAAGATTCTGGTGATCACCGTCAGCCACTGCTCGGCTTTCGATACATCTGGACCTCCCAGGAATACCGGAGGTGCTTGCTTCCGGAACCGCTCATACAATGGTTCCAATCTATGGGCCGCCACTACCATCTCGGCACAGGCGGCGGGGCGGTGCCACTTTGGAACTGCGGCTTGCGGGAACTGCAGGAGCACCCTGCTGTCTCAACCTCTGAATCTCGAGGTCTTGTTCTTCGATCCGGGCTTGCATCTCCGCAAACCGCAACTCCCAATTCGGGGCTCCCTGATCGGCTGGGGGAGCCTGGGCAGCCTGTGGCGGGTCCTCAACACCCCGACCACGAGCCCTGCCTCGGGGACCTCTACCTCGGCCCCTAGCAGGTGGGGGAAACCGAGCTCCCTCTCCCTGATTCGACCCCACGGAGTTGCCCCGACTCCTGGTAGTCCGCCTGGCGTCCATCTAATTAGAACCGCCTGCGAAACCAAGAGTTGGCATATCAGGTCGTATTCAAGGCGAGCTTACTAATGCCGCTTAATTTGGAAATTAGAAATGAAACATGCGCCTATTCTACTATCAGGCTACTAACATGCTTCCTAACAGGCTTTTCTTTTTCATAACTGAATAAAATAAACTACTAAAGCAATAAAGGCTTACTGAACCGTGAACCGAGCTAACTGCTGATGATGATTGTACATGTCGTGACGATCTTCGGAAGACAACCTGGCGGCTCTGATACCAAATTTTAACACCCTAACTATCTTAGGCGTATTACGTGATTTTTAAACGTACTGTGCAGCTCGTTGCTAATCAACGAGGTTTATGGAAAAACGTGATTAATTAAAATTTTGCTTTTTCATTAAACCTATAAACCATTTTACAAAAGTCTCGGGATCCCGATTTATAAAAATATTTACAACGTTTTAACTGTTCAACTTTTACATCAAAATAAAGTCGTCTAACGACAGTTACAAAAATCTCAGCCCTGCTAGCTCGAGGATCGTACGCTCCAGGCCTAACCGCCCCGACATGTACAATCTCATATGCTCGGTCACGGTCCATCAGCTACAGCCTTGCCTTTACCTACACATGAACGTAAACTGCGAGTCGACAAACTCAGTAAGAAAAGCATAATAATATCATACATAAAACTGACTGCCGTGTCCAACACGATACTGAGTCCCGCTACTGCCATGTCCAACATGGTACTGAGCACTACTGCCATGTCCAACATGGTACTGAGTTTTGAACGTTCAGGGGACGGTACTATTGACAAGTATCCTCCTGATCGGTCGAACCGGTCATACTCCATTCTTGGTCATACTCCAGCCGTACCGACGGGATAGGTCAATAGCACCGAACCACCAACCAAGTGTCGGCTGATCGGTCGAGCCGGTCATACTCCGGCTTGGTCATACTCCGGCTCTTACCGACGTGACAGGGTTGGGTGGTTCGAAGCCTAAATACATATCTAATGTAATCTAGCAGGCTTCCTACATGCACGCTAAACATGTAATCTACATATGCATACCGTTATACTAATCTTACGGATTCCGATTTCGGGTGTGCGGTCAACCTGACTGGAACTGAAGCTGAACGGCGGATTACTGGCTCCTAAACCATAAAAATCACAACGCTATAAGTGACACGCTAAATCACTTCCCGGGGACTAAAACTTGAAACTAAAAGTTTCCCTATCGATAAAAAGCATGGCAATACCCCTAAAAACCCAAAAACGAGGAAAACTAGGGTTCTGAAAAATCCCCAACCGTAGCACGGTTGCCCAACCGGAATTCCGGTTCTGGGAAATTCTGAACCCCCATCCGGAATTCCGGATGCTCAACCGGAATTCCGGTTCCTCGCAGGCAGCAACCACAAAATCTCATAACTTGACCAATTCGACCCCAATTGGTCCCAAACTTTCCAGACCTGTTCTAAATACCCTAAAGAACAAATCCAAGGCAACAAACCTACCCAGAAACCACAAATACAAAATTTGCCATTGGAGCTCAAGCTTTGAGTTCCAAACTCAAGCTTGAGCAAACCACCTAAACAAGCAATCAAACTAGCTTAAAACCCCTTAAACTAGCATAATATAACCTCTGCAAACTAACAGAAACATCCAGCAATAACACAGAAACATATCATATCATTTCATCCAAAAAATCACATATTTTACATAAAAACAACAAAGCTTTGAACACCCTATCTAGCATGCTTCAAACCACTCAATTAACATCACATAACATACTTTGAATCACACAATTTAACCATAAAAACACAGCAGCAAACTCAACTAGAAATCATGCATGCATCACATTTTTTTCACATTTTTCTCAAGAAATTTAAAGAGAAGAAACTAGGGAACACATACCACAACAAGAGATCTCTAGAGTAGCAAATTAGGGCTTGAATCACCACCAAAAATCCTAGCTTTGAACCCCAAGTCTCAGCCGAAATGCAAGAGGAAAAGAGAGAGAATTTTCTATTTTTTTAAACTTTCTAATTTTTGACTAAGTGTAAAATTGAGAGAAAAGGGATTTTCAAGCTTAATATACCATTTTATTAAATCCATTTCAGCCAAAAGCAATTAAATAAATAAACATTTATTTCATTTAATAAACTCATATAAGACAAAACACTAATGGGGCAAAAAGACCATTTTGCCCCTCCACCATAAAATCACATAAATCATACTAAAGGGGTATTTTTTTGGGACATTCTAAATTCCCGGCCATTCCCGACATTCCCAATGTCTAAAACCCGTCCCCAAAATACTAACATACTAAGTTGTGATTTCTACTGAGCCAAACGCCGCGTTCCAAAATACCGGACACCGGAAATGCGAAACATAAAAGCTACTAATAACATACTCATGCATATCTGAATTCCATAAATATCAATAATAAATTATTTAAATGGCTATAAATAATTTCATGATTAAACATAACCAACTGCTAATTTCCAAATTAACTAAGCGGGCTTTACAAATAAATCAAAGAACATGAATAATACTCCTGAGTTGAGCCTAAGCATATCAGGATTTAGATTCTTTTAATCTTAAGATCAACTACTGATATTGACTTGGAAAGACATAACGGTAAGTTTGTAATATCTTAACTAAGTTGCAATATCGATCCAGTCCAATGTATACTCCATACATTCGAAACTAGTATACTTTACCAATGTCCTTGAAAGAACATAACACTTACTCCAAGTGTAAGTACACATCATCGCTGATTATCACATTAGTGTAAATCCAAGGCACTGATGAAACAGGGACTTAGTCTTTTGATTCATATGATCACAATCACATTCCACTGTGTTGACAATACTGTAATTGTGAATAAACATATGATCTTGATTTAACTGATTTTGTTTATAAATGTAATAAACATATTAAACCATTAGCATGTAAAATTCATGCAAACATTAATATTTCAATTTCCTAAATTGATTACTAATCAGATTGTAAAGAGTTTTATTTAGGGCATAAAACCCAACAGCAACATGTATAATACTCTTGAGATCGAACCTAAACATATCAGGATTAAGATCATTTGATCTAGGATCAACTAGGTGATATTGAATTGAATAGATATTATGGTAAGTTTAATATATCTGAATAAAAAAAAATCGATCCATTTCGATGCATACTCCATGCATCCAATTCAAGCTTTACTTTAACCAATGCCCTGGAAAAAACATAGCACTTATCCAAGGTGCAAGTAAACTATGTTGTAGATTCACATATCAATTAAACCCTGTGTACTGATAAATCTAGGAATATATATTTTATCACATAACCTTGATTATTTTCCACTGTTCTGACGACACAATAAACAGGAATATAAATGTGATATGGGTTTGGATGAATTTGTAAATCAAATAAACAAGTAAATAATAACATGAACCAAATGACACACAAATAAGTGATGAAAATACTTCTATTTCTTTATTGATATTTGAAAGATAAAGATTACATTGAAATTGGAGTTTTATTTAGGGCATAAAACCCAGCAAACTCCCACTTGTACTAATATAAAACAATCAGTACATTTCAATTAATCCTAAATTCTGACAGTGCTTTTCAAATGCAATTCCTGCAAAGACTTTGGGGAACGAATCAGCTAGGTTGTCCTCTGTGTCCACTTTTTGCACCAGTACATCCCCTCTTGCCACATATTCTCTAATTATGTGATACTTCCTTTCGATATGCTTGCTTCTCTTGTGGCTTCGAGGGTCATTACTGTTGGCTATGGCTCCAGTGTTATCAAAAAGCAAAACCAGTGGTTTTTCCATTCCAAGGACGACACGGAGTCTAGTGAAGAACTTTCTAAGCCAGACAAGTTCTTTTGCTGCCTCTGCAGCAGGTATGTATTTTGCCTCCATGGTGCAGTCTGAAATCGTGGTTTGTTTAGCACTTCTCCAAACCACTGCTCCACCCCCAAGAGTAAATACCATCCCAGATGTGGATTTCCTGTCATCAAGACATGCCTGAAAATCTGAATCGGTATAGCCTACGGGATTTAAATCACCACCCTTGTAGACTAACAAGAATTTCCTTGTACTCTTCAAGTACTTCAAGATATGCTTAACAGCATTCCAATGTTCCTGTCCTAGATTTGTCCGATACCTGGTCACGATTCCTACTGCATAACAGATGTCAGCTCTAGTGCATAGCATTGCATACATTAGACTCCCAACTGCAGAAGCATAAGGAACCCTTCTCATGTCCTCTATCTCTTGAGGAACAGTGTGACACTGTTCCTTAGATAGACGGATACCAAATCTAGAAGGCATGGTTGCCCCTTTGGTGTTGGTCATTGAGAATCTCTCTAAAACCTTATCTATGTAAGTTGTTTGAGAGAGAGAAAGGGATCTGTTCTTCCGGTTTCTTATAGTCTAAATACCGAGAACATAGGCAGCTTCACCCAAATCTTTCATTTCGAATTGAGTGTCTAGCCATTCCTTGATGTCAGTCATTTTCTTGACAGTGTTGCCAATGATCAAAATGTCGTCAACATAAAGGACTAGGTATACTACCACTTGGTTTTCCTTGAGTTGATAAACACAAGGTTCATCTTCCTTCTAAAGAAAGCCGTAGGTCTCTATGATTTCATCAAACCTTTTGTTCCACGAGCGAGAAGCTTGCTTAAGTCCATAAATGGACCTATCGAGTTTGCAAACTCTCTTTTCCTGTCCTGGAAGAACATAGCCTTCTGGTTTCTCCATATAGATGGTTTCTTCAAGAATTCCGTTAAGGAAGGTTTCCTTGACATCCATTTGCCAGATTTCAAAATCAAAAGCGCCTGCGATGGAGAGAAGAATTCAGATGGATTTAAGCATGGCGACCGGACTAAAAGTTTCCTCATAGTCCACGCCTTCTCTTTGGTTGTAACCCTTGGCGACCAGTCTAGCTTTAAAAGTTTCGACTTCGCCTCCAGCGCCTCTTTTCTTCTTTAGACCCACTTACATCCGATTGGACGATAGTCATCGGGTGCGTCTACATAGTCCACCCCTAGTCTGTTTAGAATTCCCAAAAAACATGCAAACTTCAGTTCGCGATTCCAGTTTGCCTTCTTTCTTTCTCAAGACATGAGCAGGGCACCCCCAAATCCTATAATGGCGTAAACTAGGTGTACGACAATTCCATAGTTCGACGGGTGTCTTAGGAACTGCTTTAGATGAAACAACATTTTTGAATGTCGTTTGCCATCTATATAGCATATCCCTAGAAGGACGTAGACAGAGTTGAATAACTCAGCATAGACTTAACCATTTCCAAAAGAGTGTGATTTCTTCTCTCTGCTACCCCATTTTGCTGTGGACTGCTAGGGGCAGTGTATTGGGATTCAATTCCAAGTTCAATTAAATGATCTTTGAACTGCATATCCATATACTCTCCACCCCTATCAGTTCACAAGATCTTTCATGTTTTACCTAATTGGTTTTGGGCAAGAGCATGAAATTCTTGAAAATTTTCAAATGTTTCAGATTTCTTTTGCATTAGGTAAATGAAACTATATATAGAGAAATCGTCAATGAAAGTAACGAAATACTAATAACCACCTCGGGCTTTGACATTCAGGGGTCCACAGACATCTGAATGTACTAACCCTAGGGGTTGTTTGGAACACTCTCCCTTTGCAGAGAAAGAACGTTTGGTCATCTTTCCTTCTAGGCAGGACTCGCATACAGGTAATTCACCTAAGATGACATTTTTCAATGGACCGTCTTCAGTTAGCATATTGAGTCTATCATAGCCTATGTGACCTAAACGTAAATGCCATAGATAAGTTTGTTCATCATTATCAATCTCTTTTCTTTTAAGGTTTCTAGGTCTAGCAACATTGAAAAGTTCATTGTTTAGTGCGATTTGTATATTCGGCCTCAAAACATAAAGCTCTTGTTCCATGTGAGCAACACATTATTGAAATCCATTAGGAGAAATTGTACAAATAGTACTCCAAAAATTTAATTTATAAAGATGTGTTTGTAAACATGAAACACTAATCAAGTTTCTACTAAAGTTTGGAATAAATAAAACATTTTCTAAAACTAAAAATCTCTTTTGAAACTTGAGGCGGGCTCTTCCTTTGGCTTGAACCGATACTAACTCACCATTTCCAACTTTAAGCTTTACCTCCTCTGGGTGTAGATTTTTCCAAGTTTCAAGCAGCTGCAATGAAGAACAAATATGGTTAGTAGATCCAGAATCAACAATCCATATGGATTTTTCATTCTCTAAAACACATGATTCAAAGACAAAAGCATTACCTTCGTTCGAATTGTTTAGAAGCCTGGTACATCGTTCTTCCTGATGTCCCTTCTCATTACAATTTGAACATAGAAGAATATGACTGTCAATTGTACTTGAAGAAGCAGCTTTGTTAGAAGCTTCATGCTGAATCCTTTTCCTCTAATTAAAGTTTGCAAAACCAGGAGGTGGCATTGCAATCAAATTCCGTTCATGAGCTCGTAATTTTGCTTCGAGCTTATCCATGTCGGAAGAGTTAAACATGTTCATCATGTAAGATACAACAAATCCATTATACTCTGGAGGAAGATTATTAAGTATGAATTGAACCCATTGTTACTTTGATAATTCAATTCCAAGTAGATTTACTTTTTGAAACTTCAGATTCATCATCAATAGGTGCGAGTTTATGCAACTACCAGGGTGCATTTTCACACTATAGAGTTCATTTGCTAAGACATTGACTAGGAGTGGGTCGGGGTGAGAGTTATTCATATTGGCACTACAAATATTAATAAACAGAAGTAAGGTTTTGGTTCAATAAATTCATACTCAATTTCAGAAAATAACAAGTAATCACATATGTTTATAAAAATACCAAAATTCTAACATATTTTATTTTCCAAGGTTTTCAACAAACTGATACAGTGTTCCGTTTAGGCGAGAGTCAAAGCATCATCCATTGAATAGAGTTGTCAATTCATCTAAAATGATAAGCATTCTAGCAACCTTTTATTCGATCAAACAGAGAATCTGAGGTTGTCCCGTTTAGGCGAGAGTCATGGTCATTCCTATTTCATGAGCCCCCACCATTGTTTCGTACTTTTGTAAGCCTTATAGTAGTCGCCACCATTCGGGTGATGTATACTAAAATAAACACTTACAAAAAATACTTATCTCTCGAGATTCTACGTCGTTAAATTGCTAATGAACATTCCTCCATTAGGGAGGATTACTCACTAAAACAATAACTATGTAGAACAAACAATGGAGATCGAATGTCTCTTGATTAAAACTCATTATTTAGAATATGTATTTTATTGAATCATTCATTTTATCCTATATTTTAATAATGAAAATTATAAATTAAAGTTGGTTAAAAAAAATTAATTTAAAAAATATTTCCAACTTTAATTATTTAATATTCGAAAAATTATATAAAATATATATAATTCGAAATTAAATAAATAATTAAAATATAATAAAATAAAATTTGAAAAAATATCTAATTTAAGTTGTTTTAGAAAAATCTAAAAAATCCAACTTAAATATTTTTCAAAAATTTAATTAAATATCAAAATTAAGTTGTAACCACCTAATTTGAAAAATATTTCATTTTAAGTTGATCCAAAATTTTTTTAAAAAAATCAACTTAAAAAAAAATATCCTAAGAATCTTCAATAACCAATTCCTACAATTCCTCAACTTAATTTTGAAATTCAAAAGATATTCAAATTTAAGTTGATAAAAAAAAATTAGTTAGAAATAACTAATTTACAACTTATATAGAATATTTAATGAAATAATTAAAATAAGCTTCAGAAAGAATATAGTTAGTTATAATTCATATTTAATTAAATACAAGAAAAATACATATAGTTTATCTTGAATTAATTTCATTAAACTAAGTGTATTTTTCTTAAATTAATTTCAAAATATACGAATGAAAAATAATTCTATTTATTTTGAAATTAATTATGTTGCTAATCAATTTTTATTATGTTAAACTAATTTAATTAACCTAGTACAGTTATTTAAATCAGGCAAATGGGCGTTCACAGTTGGGGTGGTTCATGTGAGGGAGGGTTGGGTTCAGTATGTCGTACCCACTGCTATATGTCCCTTAACTCTCACACAAGTCCCAAAAGAAAGGAATTTAACCTTAAAATGAACAAATGTTATTAATTGAATAGGCCTAAAAACTAAATGGGCCTAAGTAAAATCTATCAGGGTGTGACATTTTATTTAGCAACCTACTCCATCTTAATGAAAAATTAAATGAACTACCTATATGCATCTAAACATAAAGTAAACATATAGGCTCACACAGGCACATAGATTTGGATGGATCCTATCATGTTACTAGGTCATACACAGATGAGAGAAGAATATAAAATTTACCTGTTACAAATTATTGTCTTGACCTATTGACAATTGAACCATGGGTTAAAATCAGATCATTGGATCTGTCAACAAGTTAACCATGGAAATTTAGATCAAGCAATAATAGGTTTTATAAAACTTACAAACAAGCTAAAACACATACTCCTGCAACAAGTTGGATAGTTGGATATAGGATTTATTTAACTTTAAATTAATTAATTTATTTAATAATTTTCGAAAATAAATAAATAATAAAAAAATATTTTTTTTTTCCGTTTAAATAGATAATTAAAAAAAAATTAAAATTAAACCTACATTTTTTTGAAAAAATAGGTTTCAACTAACCTAAATATCTTTTCAAAAAAGATGCTAACTATCTTTCAAATTTCATGTTATTTGATAAATTAAATATTCAATAAAATAAAATAATAATTTAATATCTTGTTGTGATTTTATAATTTAATTTAAATAAAAAAAAATAACAAAATTTTAAAGTTAGTATAATATCCTATTTCTATATAAAATATCATGATTAAAATAATCTTATTTTAAATTTAAATAAGGTCAATTTATTTAAAAAAAATAGAATAATTTAAAAAATATTAATATAATCAAATTTTAAGAATAAAATAATTAATTAAGCAAAAAGATCGATTTTTTTACCTATTTTCAAGTTCAAATTACACTAATATCTTAAATTAATTTTAAAAATTCTAATTAATTTAATTCTGATAATTAGATTTGAAATATGAAATGTAAAAATCAAAATACAAAACTACACAAAAAAAAAAATTGGAAATTAATTCCATGAAAAAGTATGAAAAAATGAAGAAATTCGAAAAATTTGTGAGCTGTACGGATGGTATGCGTTGCATACCCATCCGCGCGCGCTCACTAGGTACACAATCGAGTTTCCTCGGCACATGATGCTGCCAGCATGATTTTCGCGCACACAGGAAGGGATTTTAGACATCCCTGAGCGTGTTCCTTCGGACATATGCTGTCCAAACACGCTACTGACCGAGTGAAGCTCGGTTCCGCACGCGTGAGGATGTGTCATCAACCTTTCTTTTTTCAAAACTTCAAAAAATCATAACTAATTCAAATAAAATCGAAATTAAGTTCTGTAAAAAAATGAATTGCTTAATTTTTTTAAAAATATCCAACAAAAATAATTCCAGAAACTAAAATTCAATTATTTTTCATAAAATTTCACAAGCATCAATCGATCATCATATAACACACAGATCAACATGAAACCATCCAAATCACACACAAATCGTTTTAAGTCCAAATTTCTTGAAAGTAAATCAATTACCATGGCTCTGATACTAGTTGTTAGAATTATTTTATCATGATCTTAGATTTACTAACAAGTATGTTGTTTAACATCCTAAATATGAACTTCTAAAACGATATAAAATAAACACATATAAAGTATAAGAAACCTTACAATGGTTGCAGCGGAATATAATGTCTCCTTCCACTCAGATCTCTAACCCTTGTATCCTTTCTGTCACAGAGTATCACCAAGATCTGAGCCCGAATGTCCTTCTCGTGAATTTGAATTCTTCACAATCTTCCACACTATGATTGAGATACCACTTGATGTGTATGGGCACTCACTCACTCACTATAGGGTTCGGTTTTTAGAAGAGAAGAAGAGAGAGAACGTGGCAGCTAGGTTTAGGAAGAAGGCTTCGAGTTTTCTCTGAAGGAATGAGATGCATCATCTTTTTCCAAAAGCCATCACTACCTATTTATAGCAAACCACGTAGGGTTAGGTTAGATTTATTTGGCATTAAAATAATGAAAAAAATAAATGAGAAATAACCTACATAAGTGGCCTACCATGTATATGATAATGGGCTCCACTTTTGCAAATTTTCCATTTTATCATTTCTACATCTCATTTTCTCAACGCTAATTTTCCAATTTAACAACTTAAATGCCAATTACAATTATTTAATAACGAAAAATTAATTATTAAATAATATTGTCATTTAATATATTTATTAATTAGACTAACCAAAGTCTCTTAATTAACAAATGAACCCTACAAACTCTTTCTTCACAATTTAGCCCTTACTTAGTGAAAATTTTTAAATTAGACATAGAGTAATTTTAGAATTATAATTGAGTAATCAAAATCAATTAACTGAGTCTTACAAGCAGTATTGTCTCAACTAGTATGGGGACCATGGGCCTATATATCCGAGCTTCCAATAAGCAGACCAAGAACTTCCTATGTAAATTCACTAACTTATTAATTCCTTGTTGCATCGACTCATAGAACTTGGAATTGCACTCTCATTTATATAGAATGCTCCATATGTTCCACGATATATATACGCTATAAATTATCCATTATTATAATCCCAATAATCAATGATCCTCTATAGATGATTTACATTGTATGGGGATTAAACTACCGTTACACCCTTCAATGTATTTTATCCTTAAGACACTTAGCCACATATAAAGGATATTTTAGTGAAGTGAAATGAGTACTCAACCATTTGTCTCTGTTTAGCCAAGCTCGAAGGAAATCATCATTTTACTTCTATTTGCTATATAAAAGCTATAGATTCCATATCTATGTTTAGCGCTCCCACTCAATTGGACTACCATGTTCTTAAAATGTATATATCACCCTAACCAAAAAGTAGGCTTAACTAACAAATCAAAGAACATATATAATACTCTTGAGATCGAACCTAACCATATAAGGATTAAGATAAATTGACCTAGGATCAACTAGGTGATATTGAATTGAATAGATACTACGGTAAGTTTAATATATCTAAATTAAAGTTCGATATCGGTCCCTTCTGATGCATACTCCATGCATCCAACCCAAGCTTTACTTTAACCAATGCCTTGGAAAGAACATAGCACTTATCCAAGGTGTAAGTATACTATGTTGTAGATTCACATATCAGTTAAACCATTTGTATTGATAAATCTAGGAATATACATTTAATCACATAATCTTGATTATTTTCCACTGTGCTGACGACACAATAAACAGGATTATAAATGTGATATGGGTTTAGGTGAATTTATAAATCAAATAAACAAGTAAATGATAACATGAACCAAATGACACACAAATAAGTGATGAAAATACTTCTGTTTCTTTATTGATATTTAAAAGATAAAGATTACATTGAAATTAGAGTTTTATTTATGGCATAAAACCCAACAAATTGTGCATGGAACTCCGAGGAGAAAGCTTTCCACAAATTGAACTTTCCGGGTGCCAACTTGAAATACCATTACTGGGCGGCTTCCGAGAGGGTGGCAGGAATAATTCTGCAACATACATCTCCTTGTACTCCTTGCAGATCCATTTGTATCTCGAAATACTTGAGGTTGGACAAAGGATCTTCCTTTCCAGTATACATCTTTAAGGTTGGCATTTTAAACTTGTGGGGCAACTCTAGGATATTGATCTTGGGGGAGAAAGGGGTTCATCGTGCTCGATCCAACTTGAGATCATTGTTCATATGACTGGCCATGCCTTGGAACATACTTTTTAGTTCGTCCTACTGTGCCTGCACGGCTAGAATAACCTGTTCGGCCTCCTGGCCAATCTGAGTCACATTAGCATGTTTCTGAGTGGGAATTTGAGCGCGAGTTCCGAGCTACACGATCGGCATGTCAAGCTGATCGTCCACTCCTCTCCTCCCATTCAGATCATTTTTGAGATCATGGGTCATCCCCAACCTATCAAATACGGAAATGCCTGGTTGTCTCAGTGATTGGTTGGTTTGCCAATTAGTTGACCGACACCATTAACTTGGTTGGAATTATTGGGTATGACTTCTCCTGATGAATTACTGGACAAGGTCTCCCACTACCACTTGGCCCACAGGTGCAACCTGTGACCGGGGATTTGATTGCTGACCATTTATAGTCTGAGAAGTATTCATCGCTGGATCTTCGTCTGTTTCACCCAAAGGAATGACATTCGCAGGCTGCTGCCCCATAGTTTGATAGGCTTTTCGAATCAGCGCAGTTGCTTGCCGACTGCGATTGTCAATCATTTCTTGCTGAGCCCTTAACGTTTCCATTTCTTTGTCTCTCCATTAGGCAAACATGCGCCTCTGCTCCCCAAACGCGAGGTTCACCGGAGTGCTGAGTTCCTCCTGATCATGATGCAAGGTGTTAGTATGACCCTACATAAGTCCAATTGTTGTTTGAATATTAGTAGCAGGCGGAACGGCTATGTTATGATTGCCCTGGTCGGCTGCTGAACTGGTGTTCCCAGTCTCTTGCACACCAACTGCGATTTCATCTACAGGAGTCCTCACACTGTGACCTACAGTTGTGGGCTGTCTGGGATTTACGGTTGGCAGAACCCATGTGTTTCCTGGGTTCAGCAATGCAGGATCCACCGCCTGTGGATTGGCTGGATCAACCACGCCCCTACGAGTATGTACCATAATCGTACTTGTGATTAAATTTGGAATAAATAGCGATCCTTGAGTTCAGCTCACAATGAAAGCACCAAAATGTTGACCTCACTTTTAGCCAACGACAGTGAGTCTAACTTTATAAGCGACAAGTAGTTAACACGATTGAAATATAGTAAAGCAAATAAAGGCACAAGAATTTTATAGAGGTTCAGCCCTGAGTAGTTCGGTAATAGCCTAATCCTCGTTATTTGTTTTGACTTAAGAACAAGGAGAATAGTTCCTTTTCTTAGAGCTCTTACAACAGTATCTCTGAATATGAATTCTTAGACCAAATCTTTTGAACCTTTGCCTAGTGAATATGAATCACTATTTATAGGGCTATGAGCTTGGAGAGGAAGTATTTCCCTTCTCGTTACAATTGATATAAGCAGAAAGATTGCATAGTAAATCAGAATTCACTAGTCGTGGGATTTGGACAGCTTGCCATATCTTTGTAATCTGATCCCAAAGTTATAGGGATTTCCTTGATGACTCACGATGCAAAAGCTGAATTTGCTAAGTGTTTGCGTTCAGCGCGGATTGCTTACTGCTCGGTCTAGAGGACTTCATCCGAGCGAATATATGAGGTGTCCTGTTCGGCCTGTGTCTTGCGAGCAGATACCCGAAGTCGATTCCACATGTCACCATCAAGTGATGCCACGTCAGAGTGCAAAAATTAGGATAACATTTGCCCCCCAAGTCTGTACGCGACGTCCAAAGTTGCGTGTAGACTTCATCCGAGCTAACAAATATCATTTTTCTAACTTATAATTTATAAACAATTAAACATTTAACAAAATAACAAATTTTTAAATTTGAAAATATTATGGTTAGAATATCTATAAAAATATCTTGATTAATTTAAAATTTATTAATTCTTTAATTTATTATATAAGATAATTTTAATATAATATTTCAAATTAAGAAAAAGATAAAGATATCTTTTAATTTAAAATATTGCTAATATTAAAATATCTGATCTTATAATTAAATAAAATATATTTAAAGAAATTAACAAATTTTTAAAATCTAAACATAATTTAAAAATAAAACAATCAATTTTTAAATTTAAACCTCAAAATATCAAAAATTAATAATAATCCATTAAAAATAAATATTCTTAATAAGTTTAAATATTTTAAAAATAAAATTTTATTTTAATTTTAGGGTTTGAAAATTGCAAAAATTCAAAATTTGGGGAAAATCCCACCAAACTTAAAAATTGGGTGTTGGATTGGAGCAAGGCTGTACGTGCAGCCATCACAGGCTGCAAATGGCCTCACACGTGTGCGGAATGAAGGATTTGCATGATCCTTGGCCGAGAAACCTTGGCAGGTGCAGGATCCGTGTGGGTGGAGGTGCAGGGTCCTGGGCGCACGTGTCCGACGCTTCAAACAGGGTTTTGTCCCCTGTCCGTGTGCACATCGCACCTTGTCCGAAGCATCTGGTGCGTGCGAGCACCATGCTCGACACCATATGCATTTGATTTTTCAAACCTTCATAACTTCTTCGTTTTTCATGGGAATTGAGTTCCATAAAAACAAAAGTTGCTTAGTTTTTCACAAGGAATCAACATAATATATTTTTATGGAAAAATTTCGTAAATCACATTCAATCATCAAATAATCACATAAACTAACATGAACACATCCAAATCAACATACAAACAATATTCACCGTTATAAATCCACATTTCATGAAAGTAAATCATTACCATGGCTCTAAGGCTAGTTGTTGGAAATATTTTACCAGGATCTAGATTTACTAACAAGTATGTTGATTAACATCCTAAATCTGAATTGTCTAAAACAATGAAATAAACACAAAAGGGTTTAAGAAAACCTTACATTGATTGCAGCGGAATATAATGACTCCTTCCGTTCAAGATCTCTAGCCCTTGATTCCTTTCTGTAGCAGAGTATTATCAAGATCTGAACCTGGATCTCTTTCTCTCCTTCGGGTTTGGTTACCACCGTCTTACTCACTATGATTGAGTACTTGACTTGCTATGGGTGGGCATGGCACTCATTCACTAAGGGTTCGAATAGGTGAAGAACAATGAAGGAGGTTTGAATTCTCTATAGAAGAAACTCTCTCATCAACTAGTTGTCTCACATAGAAAACAAGGTTTGATTTGGTTGAAGGCATCAAGTGGATGAGTGAGAGTATCATGTTTCTTTTATAGTGTTTCAACTAGGGCTTAGGGTTAAATTATATGGATTAAAAAAGAATAAAATATTGGGCAATAAATCACACTTGGCCGTACACTTAAGTGAGCCAATCTCTAGTTAGATTTTTGCCACTTTACTTCAACCAGTTATTCTTCTTTTCAATAATACCATATTTTCCAATTCAATCCAATAAACGTCGAAACTATTTATTTAATAATTATAATAAATTACTAAATAAAATTACCATTTATGTAATTTATTAATTAGACCATACAAAGTCTCTTAATTAATAAATTGACCCCAAAACTCTTTTCTTCACAATTAAGCCCTTGCTTAGTAAAAATTCTTAAAAAAGACATAGTCTAATTTTAGAATTATAATTGATTAATTAAAATCAATTAACTGAGTCTGCAAGGAGTATTATCTCCACTAGTGAGCGAACCATGGGCCTATATAACCGAGCTTTCAATAAGCAGATCTAGAATTTACCACGATAGAACGCTCTATATGTACCACGATATAGATACGTTATGATTATCCATTGTTATAATCCTAATAGTCAAGGATCCTCTATAGATGATCTACACTGAATAAGGACAAATTTACTGTTCTACCCTTCAATGTATTTTATCCTTAAAACACATAGCAACCTATAAATGACACTTCAATAAACTAATATAATTACTGAAATGAGATCTCAATCATTTATCTCTATTCAGCAAAGCTTGAAGGAAATCATCGTCCCACTTCTAAAAACTTATAAAAGCTATAGATTCCATATCTATGTTTAGCGCTACCACTCAATTGTACTATCATGTTCCCAAAATGTACGTATCACCCAGACCAAAAGGTACGCTTACCTAACAAATCAAAGAACACAAATAACACTCTTGAGATCGAACCTAACCATGTTAGGATTAAGATCCATAGACCTAAGATGAACCATTGATATTGACTTAGAAAGATATAACGGTAAGTTTATGATATCTTATTTAAGATCAATATCGGTCCCTTCCAATGTATACTCCATACATCCAATACTGGTAAACTTTGCTAATGCCCTGGAAAGGACATAACACTTATCCAAGGTGTAAGTATACCTATCACTGATTATCATGCCAGTCTAAATCCAGTGAACTAACAAATCAGGCAATTAAACTTTTGAACATATAATCATGATTATATTCCATTGTGCTGACAACACTATAATCATGAATAAATACACATGTTCTGGATTTAATAGAATTTATACATTAAACATAATCATGAAATAATTCATGTGAACCATGCAACATAAAATGATTTCTGATCTTTATTAATTAGTGAATCTGATTATATGGAAATGGGTTTTATTTTTGGCACAAAACCCAACACTAGTTCCCGAGGAACTGGGTTGATCAACATATCGACAAACCCTCCCTGATCTATCAACAAGTCCTCCTTGAAGTGGATCTCTAATGAGATACTCGCCTCTTCTATGTGTTCTCCGGTTGAACAACCATATTAGATCGTTGGCCTCTCTGCTTCCACGATCTAACTCTGCCTGGTGTGATCAAAGGATGTGCTCTTGGTCATCCATCCATCTCAGGAATTTGTGTCTCTGATAAGCGAGTAAATCGCAATTAGGAGCACGTGGTTGTTCAAGGGATTCACATCTCTGTTGAACAAATTTATCTCAGTCAGTAGCACATGTTTCTTTAATTAGGCCTGCACGGCCTACAACTTCCTTATGTCAGAGGCGCCAATGGTAGGTCTACTCTTTGAGGCACGGGCCTGCCACTTGGATCCACCGGGATGCTTGTATCAGTCTGGCCACTATAGAGTCTTGCTAGGTAATCCTGGCCGCCCATAGACCTACAGGGGAGGTCTGGCCGGCCAAGGTGTATAGGACATGACTGGACAAGGTGTGCAGGGTCTGGCCGGACAAGGTGTGCAAGGTCTGGTAGGTCAATGGTTGCAGGACCTGGTAGGTCAAGGGTTGCAAGACCTGGGAGGTCACTATAGCTCTGTCTAGCGGAGGCCAGACTCGTGGCACCAGTCATGGTGACAGGATTCTCCACATTTGCAGTGTTCATCGAGATTCCAGTTGTGACTAGAACCTGAGTATCTAGACCTATAGTGTAATACCCTGGATTTAAGAAATGGATTAGCAAAACCCTAATTAGATAATTATGAATAATTGAGGAATTATATTATTATATAGTTAAATATATGTGAATTAATATGATTTATAACATGTTAAGACCCCGTTGGTGGGCCAGGGGCATTTTAGTAATTGTGACCCGACAAGGGTAAAATGATGAAATTAATTTAATTACGTGCTTAATAGAATTATATTATTATATAGTATACATGTGTTGTCTTTTCAGGTGTGTTCTGACAGGTTGGCGTGGTATAGTCACAACTGGGTATTTCGGGCAAAATTGGGTTCGAGCACGTAATGCAATTGAATTGAATTAATTGGCATTTTAATTGATATTTGATAATATGAAATTTAATTGGGTTTGAAATTGTGTGTTAATGCCATTTTTGCCCTTGTATGTTTAAAGTGGAAGTTATATGGCCCTAAGGGCATTTTAGTAATTTGGCTTTATGAGTTAAGTATGTGAAATGGAATTTTTGACAAAAAGGAAAATAGAAATTCTGGTTATTCTCTCTCAAACCTGACCCTCTCTTTCCCTCTCTTACTCTCTTGTTTTTCAACTTGATTTGGCGGGAAATTGATGAGAAACTAGTTTGATTGTTGGGGAAAAATTTATGTTAAGGCTTGGAGTTAGCTTGTGCAAGGAATTGAGGTAGTTTTTATAACTGTGATTCTCTTTTGCTTGCTGAATTTTAGTTGAAAAACCATGAATAGGCTGAAGAAGATGATATGTGCATGATTGTCAGTTCTTGTTAATTTGAGGATGTGGTACTTGAATCTTTTCAGTTTTTGTGTTTGTTTACCATGGAATGAGATTCTAGGGTATTTTCTGGGTTTGATTTCATGTTAAAGTTGGTATGTTGCTGCTGGATATATATTTGAGATTAAAGGAGTTCAAGCTCAAGTTCTAGAGCTTGAAAGTTATATGTTGAGCATGATTTTAAGTTGATTATGTAATCTGAATTTTGAGAGTTGTTGTTGATGTTGTTTGCTCTTTGTTGTGATGATTTTTATCTGTAAGAAGTTATTTTGGGTAAGGTTTGATTAAGGTTCAAATATATGGTAAAGTGGGCATGTTTAGACCTTAAAATCTTGTTTTCTGGGTTTTTCGAACCCAGTGGCCGCGGCCATAAAACCTAGCAGAGAGCCATATTTTTCCTGATTTTGTTTTGGCCATAACTTTTGACTCGGGACTCCGTTTTGGACGTTCTGTATATCGTTGGAAAGCTTGTTCCGAGGTCTATATAATTATCTGTATTTTGAATGCCATGATTATATTTTATGAAAGTGGAATTAGGGGTGTACCCTATTTGTGAAATCTCAGCTTGTGTGACTAAGATTACTGACACCTGATCAGGAGCACCCAGGGGTTTGGAATCTCTGTTATTGCGAAACAACAGGTAAGACAGTAGTTTGCACGTAGAGTATGCCCGGTGGCGCTTATGTTGAATATGATATATGTGAGTAATTGCAACTAGGATTAGGGTTATTACCCTAACATGAGCGGTTTAATAGCCTAGGGTTATTACCCTAGAGATATATGTTGTGTAATACTATGCCATGTCGAATATATGTATATATCGGCATTATGAATTACACGCTTAAGGCATAATTAAACTAGACTCAGCAAGCTAGTACCTTGAGTTTAAATTTAATGCGGTCTAGGGTTATTACCTTAGAATATTGTGAATCCAGTGAAAGCATGAGTTAGGGTTAACAGTCTTAGTAAATGTTATCTAAGTATGTAGAAATGTATTATATGAGTGATTACATAGTGTGCAAGTTAGGGTTATTACCCTAAGGTTATATATGTTGTAGTAAATATTGAACACACGCATGTATGTTAAGAGTTATGTGTATAAGACATAACTAGGTTAGACCTGGTATATATCACCATGATAAACCACTGAAAGAACGTAATACATAGATTACGTATATACTTGAATAGGGTTATGCGAGCAAGGCAAATGCAGGTTACGCTCGGTAATCAAAACTGAGGTAAACCCTACTGAGGCCTTATTATTTATAGATGTGTGAGAGCAACACGTAGGTCTACGCCACGTAGACATAAATAGGCATGTGAGCGTAACATGCAGGTCTATAGCAAATAGACAAATAGTGCAGTGGCACCAATAATTATGTGTTACATATTAAGATTAAGGGTTATTCGTCAAGGCATAATCAAGTTGGACTCGGTTACCAGAACCGAGATGAACTATTCTAAGGCCTTATTGTAATTAGACGGGTGAGAGCTACACGTAGGTCTATGCCACATAGATATAAATAGATGTGTGCGCGCAACACATAGGCCTACGCCACGTAGACATAAATAGGCATGTGAGTGTGACATGCAGGTCTGTGACACACAGACATATATGAATGGCATTACTGTTTAAATAGCATGATGAGCATATTATATTGGTTATGATTTATACTGTCTTGCTGGGCTTGGCTCATGGGTGCTCTACTGTGGAGGAAAGGGTAAGACATTAGCTGATGAGGCATGAGTTTTGGAGCTGGGCGAAGAATGTACATTTTCGGGTCATATCTGACCAAGCGGGTTAAGGGTCTACCAGTGTTGAATTTTTGAAACTCTATTTTGCCGCTTAGGGCGGCTAACTGAAAGAGACTTGTAATAAAGTTTGTAAATATTTTTGGGATCCCAACAGTTGCAAAGTTTAAATTATTACAAGTTTTATTTTCATTCCGTTTTTTGCAAAAGTTTAAATTCTGCGCTATTTTGATTAGTAATCCCGTTTAGGGGATTAGGGTTTCATAAATAACTTGGGTAGCGTGCCTAATTTTTAGGGCGTTACAATTTGGTATCAAAGAGCCAAGGTTTTTAAACTTCCTATAGACCGGTCGAACTAGTACATTCATCGTCAGAGAAAAGCTCGACTCATGGTGCAGTAAGTATTGAGAGTAAATACTTTACTGTTTGTGTGATCATCTGTGTACTGCTTTCCATTTTAGGCCATATGTAAGCATCTAGAGTATTTATGTGTTATGTGATGCCATGCTTTAAATGCTATTTGATTAATGAATATTTATATGGGGTAAATAGATGAGTTAGGGTTTAAGGCAATAAGTGTGTAAGTGTGGTATTGGTGCTTAACTCGCTAGGGTTGTCGATTATAGGGGTACTAGTAATGGACCCTCTGTAATCATCTAGACCACAGGGCGAGCAAGTAGAGCCTGGGGCTGCCCAAACCAATCCACCGGCACCACCTCCACCTCCGCAGAATCTTGGGGATAATGTGGGGGTTGGTAATGCTAATCCTCCTGCTGACTGGCAGCTGATGTTTCAAGAAATGCGAAGTGTCATACTTCGTCAAGAAGAAGAGTTGCGACGATTAAGGCAACCGGCTGCCCCTGCTGATCAAGTGTTACCACCAACACCTGTGCCAATGGTGGATAACCAGGGGTTTATTTTGCCGCATAGAGATTCGGTATTTGAGCAGTTTGTGAAGTTGCAACCTCTGACCTTTCTGGGAGGTATTGATATAATAAAGGTCGAGCAGTGGATGAGCACTATTACCCGTATCCTCGAGAATTTGGGGAGGGTGATGGGAACTTAAAGAGTGAACTGTGCAGCCTTCATGTTACAAGATCATGCCCGCGTCTGGTGGGATATCTTGGGGCAAACCCGGGATGTCAGTGTAATGACCTAGAAAGAATTTAAAAGTTTGTTTGAAGAAAAGTTTACAACATCGCTGTGAGAACTTCACACATGGAGGATTTTGTGAATTTTAGTCAGGGAAAGATGTCATTGGCCGAATACACCCTAGAGTTTGATCGGCTGTCTAAGTTTGCTGGTGATCTGGTGCCAAAGGATTTCACCAGGAAATAGAAGTATGTGAGAGGACTGAATGCCACAATCAGACGGGACTTGAAGATTACCACTTCTCATGACACTTTGTACAAGAAAATGGTAGAGCTAGCCTTGATTGCTAAGGAGGCTGAGCAACATGTTGCAAAAGAGTAGACTGTAAAGGATGCCGTCATGGCATCGAATCCTCCTGCTAGTGGTAATGTAAGTAAGGGGACCGACAGTGGCAACCCTGATCACAAATGGAAGGTTGAGGCTTCCGGAGCATCAGGAAGTATTAGAAAGCTTCAGGGAAATTGAGGTGGCCGTCAAGGTCGAGGATCCTCTTTCAGATCATATCTAGAATATTGAATATGGCAAGATTACAATTAGGGTGAATGACGGGCCAAGGTTGCATACGATATTTGATATGGATTATATGAATCGGATGTTCCAGGATTACCTGAACAGATGTGTGATCGTGTTTGTTGATGACATCTTGATGAATTCTTGTTATCTTGTGCCTCTTTCTTGGGGCACATAGTGGATAAAGATGGGATCATGGTGGATCCGGCCAAAATTGAAGCTGTTCGGGATTGGCCAACACCAAAGTCAGCTACTGAAGTTAGAAGCTTTCTAGGCTTAGCTCGGTATTATCATCGGTTTGTTGAGGGATTTTCAAAGATTTTTGTACCCTTGACGGAACTAACCCGAAAGAACCTGAAGTTTGTTTGGACAGATCGGTGTGAGAAAAGTTTTCTGGAGTTTAAGCAGTGCTTGATTACCGCTCCAGTACTTACTCTTCCTTCAGATAAGACTAAGTTTGTAGTTTATTGTGTTGCCTTGAGACAGGGTCTCGGCTGTATGCTTATGCAAGCTGGAAAGGTAATATCCTATGCTTCTCGACAGTTAAAGGAGTACGAGCAGAGGTACCCTACTCATAATTTAAAACTCCCAGCAGTGGTTTTTGCGCTAAAGATTTTGCGGCATTACCTATATGACGAGAAATGTGAGATATACACTGATCACAAGAGTCTGAAATACTTCTTTACCCAGAGAGATTGAATATGAGACAAAGACGCTGGCTAGAGTTGGTGAAGGATTATGATTGTGAAATCCTTTATCACCCTGGTGAAGCCAACGTAGTTCCTAATGCCTTGAGTAAAAGGGGCAGAGTTAGATAAATACTTTGAAACAAATCTTCCAGCAGCTAGCAAATGAGATGACCCGAGTTAAGATTGAGTTGGTTGTGGGGCAGTTGGCTAATGTTACCCTGCAATCTACTCTTTTAGAGCGAATCAAAGAAGTACAAATGCAAGATCTAGAGTTGGTAAAAACCTGAGATAGGGTTTCGGCTGGGAAGGCTAGTGATTTCTCAGTGGATGTAACAGGAATATTTCGATTCGGAGATCGTGTTTGTGTGCCTATGGATGATTTTATTAAAATGGAGATCATGGATGAGTCTCATACAAGTCCTTATTCAGTTCATCTAAGGTCAACGAAGATGTACCAAGACTTGAAAGCCATGTTCTGGTGGCCAGGAATGAAAAATGACATTGCTGAGTATGTTGCTAAGTGTCTTACCAGTCAGCAAGTAAAGGCTGAACATCAGAGGCCTACAGGGTTACTTCCGCCATTGAACATACCAGAGTGGAAATGGGAAGATGTTGCTATGGACTTCGTGGTAGGTTTGCCTAGAACAACAGGACAGTTTGACTCTGTGTGGGTCATGGTGGACAGGTTTACAAAGTCAGTGTACTTTTTACCTGTTCAGATGAATTTCTCCATTGACCATTATACTAAGTTATATGTCAGAGAAATTGTGCGTCTTTATGGTGTTCCAAAGTCCATTATTTCGGTTAGAGATCTGAAGTTTACATCGAGATTCTAGGAGAGTCTCCATCGATATATGTTACTAAGTTAAAGTTTAGCATAGCATTTCATCCTCAGACGGATGGGCAATCCGAGAGGAGTATTCAAATTTTAGAAGACATGCTACGGGCATGTGTTCTTGACTTTGAAGGATCATGGGTAAAGTACCTTCCCCTGATCGAGTTATCCTATAATAACAGATACAAGGCAACAATCGGGATGGCCCCTTATGAACTTTTATATGAAGAAAGTGTAGGTCGCCCATTCACTGGGATGAAGTGGGTGAAAGAAAGTTCTTGGGTCCTGAGGCTGTTCAGAGAACAAGTGAGGTCGTTGGCAATATTAGAGCGTGAATGCTCGCGGCTCAGAGTAGACAAAAAATTTATGCTAATCCAAAGTGTCGGGATATTGATTTTCAAATTGGGGACAAGGGATTTCTCCAAATATCACCGATGAAAGGCATTAAACGCTTTGGTAAGAAAGGAAAGCTTAGCCCAAGGTTCATTGGACTTTTTGAAATCCTTGAGAGGATAGGGGAAGTAGCATACAGGTTGGCTATGCCCCCAGCACTGACAGCAATACATGATGTGTTCCACGTTTCAATGCTTCGGAAGTATGTCTCAGACTCGTCCCATATTCTGAGTTATGAAGCATTGGAACTTCAGCCAGACTTGTCATATGAGGAACAACCAGTGCAGATACTTGATAGAAGAGAAAAAGTCTTGAGAAGCAAGACAGTTCCACTTGTAAAAGTATTATGGAAGGACAATAAAGTAGAAGAAGCAACCTGAGAACTCGAGACGGATATGCAGCAGAAATATCCGGAGTTGTTCAGGTAAATTTCGCAATGAAATTTCGATAAGGAGGGGATAATTGAAATACCCTGGATTTAAGAAATGGATAAGCAAAACCCTAATTAGATAATTATGAATAATTGAGGAATTATATTATTATATAGTGCAATATATGTGAATTAATATGATTTATAACATGTTAAGACCCCGTTTGTGAGCCAAGGGCATTTTAGTAATTGTGACCCGAGAGGGGTAAAATGATGAAATTAATTTAATTACATGCTTAATAGAACTATATTATTATATAGTATACCTGTGTTGTCTTTTCAGGTGTGTTCTGACAGGTTGGCGCACTATAGTCAAAACCGGGTATTTCGGGCCGAACTGGGTTCGAGCCTGAAATGAAATTGAATTGAATTAATTGGCATTTTAATTGATATTTGATGATATGAAATTTAATTGGGTTTGAAATTGTGTGTTAATACCATTTTTGCCCTTGTATTTTTAAAGTGGAAGTTATATGGCCCTAAGGGCATTTTAGTAATTTGGCTTTATGAGTTAAGTGTGTGAAATGGCATTTCTGACAAAAAGGAAAATAGAAATTCTGGTTATTCTCTCTCAAACCCGACCCTCTCTTTCCCTCTCTTACTCTCTTGTTTTTCACCTTGATTTGGTGAGAAATTGATGGGAAACTAGTTTGATTGTTGGGGAAAAATTTGTGTTAAGGCTTGGAGTTACCTTGTGCAAGGAATCGAGGTAGTTTTTATAACTTTGATTCTCTTTTGCTTGCTGAATTTTAGTTGAAAAAGGATGAATATGTTGAAGAAGATGATATGTGCATGATTGTGAGTTCTTGTTAATTTGAGCATGTGGTACTTGAATCTTTTCGGTTTTGTGTTTGTTGAGCATGGAATGAGATTCTAGGGTATTTTCTGGGTTTGATTTCATGTTAAAGTTGGTATGTTGCTGCTTGATATATATTTAAGATTAAAGGAGTTAAAGCTCAAGTTATAGAGCTTGAAAGTTGTATGTTGAGCATGATTTTTAAGTTGATTATGTAATTTGAATTTTGAGAGTTGTTGTTGATGTTGTTTGCTCTCTGTTGTGATGATTTTTATCTGTAAGAAGTTAATTTTGGGTATGGCTTAATTAAGGTTTGAATATATGGTAAAGTGGTCATGTTTAGACCTTAAAATTTGGTTTTCTGGGTTTTTCGAACCCAGTGGCCGTGGCCAGATTTATGGTCGCCGCGGCCATAAAACCTAGCAGAGAGCCATCTTTATTGTGATCTTGTTGTGGCCGTAACTTTTCACTCGGGACTATGTTTTGGACGTTCTTTATATCATTGGAAAGCTCGTTCCGAGGTGTACATGATTATCTGTATTTTGAATGCCATGATTATGTTTTATGAAAGGTGAATTAGGGATTAACCCTATTTGTGAAATCTCGGCTTATCTAACTAGGAGTACCGACACCTGATTAGGAGCACCCAGGGGTTTGGAATCTGTGTTATTGCGCGACAACAAGTAAGATAGTAGTTTACACGTAGATTATGCGTGGTGGCGCTTATGTTGAATATGATATATGTGAGTAATTGCAACCGGGATTAAGGTTATTACCCTAACATGAGCGGTTTAATAGCCTAGGGTTATTACCCTAGAGATATTCGTTGTGAAATACTATGCCATGTCAAATATATGTATATATTGGGATTATGAATTATGCGCTTAAGTCATAATTAAACTAGACTCGGTAAGCTAGTACCTTGAGTTTAATATTAATCCGGTCTAGGGTTATTACCCTAGAATATTGTGAATACAGTGAAAGGATGAGTTAGGGTTAACACTCTTAGTAAATGTTATCTGAGTATATAGAAATGTATTATATGAGTGATTACATAGTGTTCAAGTTAGGGTTATTACCCTAAGATTATATATGTTTTAGTAAATATTGAACACACACATGAATGTTAAGAGTTATGTGTATAAGACATAACTTGATTAGACCTGGTATATATCACCAGGATAAACCATCGAAAGAACGTAATACATGGATTACGTATATACATGAATAGCGTTATGCGAGCAAGGCATAACCAGGTTACGCTCGGTAATCCAAACTGAGGTAAACCCTACTGAGGCCTTATCGTATATAGATGTGTGAGAGCAACACGTAGGTCTACGCCACGTAGACATAAATAGGCATGTGAGCATAACATTCAGGTCTATAGCAAATAGACAAATAGTGCAGTGGCACCAATAATTTTGTGTTACATATTGAGGTTAAGGGTTATGCATCAAGGCATAATCAAGTTGGACTCAGTAACCAGAACCGAGATGAACTATTCTAAGGCCTTATTGTAATTAGACGTGTGAGAGCAACACGTAGGTCTACGCCACGTAGATATAAATAGATGTGTGAGCGCAACACATAGGCCTATGCCACGTAGACATAAATAGGCATGTGAGTGTGACATGCAGGTCTGTGACATATAGACATATATGAATGGCATTACTGTTTAAATAGCATGATAAGCATATTATATTCGTTATGATTTATACTGTCTTGCTGGGCTTGGCTCACGGGTGCTCTACTGTGCAGGAAAGGGTAAGGCATTAGCTGAGGAGCCATGAGTTCTGGAGCTGAGCAAAGAATGTACATGTAATAAAGTTTGTAAATATTTTTGGGATCCTAATTGTTGTAAAGGTTAAATTATTACAAGTTTTATTTTCATTGCGTTTATTGCAAAAGTTTAAATTCTGCGTTATTTTGATTAGTAATTCCGTTTAGGGGATTAGGGTTTCGTAAATAACTTGGGTAGCCTGACTAATTATTTAGGGCGTTACATACAGTCGGTGGGTCTTGAGGGAGACCTAAAGATGTAGATGGTGCGATATGAATTCTTCTCGTGTTAACCATAGAATTTGATCAGATACGATATCCACGCTCTCATTGAAAGCACCAAGCTATTGACCTCAAAAAATTATAAACTAACAGCTGGGTCGTATAGATCTGATGCATGCCATGTGTTACACAAACAGAATGAAAAAGTAATAAACAAAGAGATTTCTCATAGAGGTTTGAGCCCCTTGTGATAGTGGGTAATGACCTACTCCCCTTTTTTTTTGTATTTATAACGAGACAAATACTATCCAAATCATAGGTGGGATCTGCTATAGCATTCTTAGGATTACAAAGTATGAATCAATAGGAAGATCTTAAGTGTTGGACAACCTAGGGTGCTGGCGAGCCTAGGGTAGGCGTGTGAGAGAGATGAAGAGAAGGGAGAGAGAGCCCTGATGGGCGTGTACAAGAGAGAGAGAGAGAGAGAGAGAGAGAGAGAGAGAGAGAGAGAGAGAGAGACTTAGAGTTATTTGGAGGCTAAGTGACTTAAAGGCAACTTAGGTTTTCAGCGAGATGTTAAGGTCTTTATATAGGAAGCCCTAAACCCTAGGTTTACAATTCAAATCCCTTAAAAATAGCATAGTTAGTTAGATATTTACAAAAGACCAAAATGCCCTCAATTCTAGATATTCTTCAGCCAGTCTATTGGGCTTTTATGGCCCAATTCCCAAGCCATATCTTGTGTCCATGTGTAGAGTTGCACATGGAGTCTTGCCAAGTCAATCTTGGCCATCCATAGGTGATTAAGACTCAAATTTGTACATCTTAAGTCTTTAATTTTGTATAAAAAAATCAATTTAAATACTTATTTTCATGACTTTAATTGTAAAATTATTTTGATTGAAAATATTTAATTTATTTTGATTTTACATTCTTTTTTTTTTAGATTTGGATTACCAATGATAAAGTTGTAAGTGATTGAAAAGAATGAAGAAAGAAGCCCAATTAGAGAAGCCCAATATGGAAAAATGACCTGTTATATTGTCTACATTTATCCCGAAGGAGAAGCCCATCAAAATGCTCCAACATGATTGTCATCCATCTCAATAAAATAATCCAATATCAAGCTATTATCGTTCGTTAATCTACAATGGGAATATATTAATGATGGGCTTTGTCCATGCATGAGACTCATACTCTTTCTTCTCAATAGCACGTGGTCCGAGCTTGAATTGAATTGATGATTATGAACTTGTGACACATGACAAACATCTCTTATTATTATCATCATATAAGAGAGAATGGGCTTACAGTATATTAATCAAAATGAGGCTACAATATCTCACGCAGTCCACTCTCCCAACAAAACTGCCACGTGGCCCACACCTCTCCTCTAATAGCGGTTGTTTCTCTCTTTCAGTTTCAGCAACATGCAAGGCCCACTTGTTCCACTCCACTTACGCCCATAAGACCATTTCATCACCTTTTTGAAGTCATTTCTCCACTACTCATACTACGAAAATACCAGAATTAAGGAGAGCAAGTGTCCACTATAAATAGGAGCTAAATACAATGAAAAAGCAATCAGATTTTACCTAGAGTTATTATACCAAAATTGTGTCTTTTTCTTTTCTTCTTCTTTATTTTACTTTATTAATTTTGGTGTAAAGACAATGCCTTTTCTAGGCTAATTTCTTTGGCAAGACTCAAGTGTAAGTTCATGCAATTTTTGTTCTTCTAATATATTGATTCTCTTTGTTCTTCATTTTCACATTTGTTATATTAAATTTCTCTTCTTCTTAATTGCGCTTTAAATTTAATAGTACCTTTTATATAAGTTCAGTCATGCTTTTCTTATGTAAGTTAGGCTATTAATTATTAGAGTGTTTATTATATTATATGATTTTTACTGCATTCTGCCTGTGGTATTTTGTCGATTTAAATTATATAATATGATAGTATTTTTAGAAGTAGTATTAATTTAATTAGAGAACATATTTTTCTAGTAAGCTTAATCATACACATTTTCCAACTATAATTAATGGTGTAGAATTATAGTTGAGGTTAAAGATTCAATTTTATTAGGAAAATATAAATGCATGTACAAAGCTTCTGTCTTCCATAATCATTTATTGATCACTTCTTGTTTTAATTACTTGTTTAATTTTTAAAAATCATTTTCTCAATATTCTCATCACATTCAAGGTTCATATTTTATTCTCGTAAAATTACTAATTGTCCTTTTGAGTGTATTTTTCCTTCCTGTGGATACGACATATAGCCCGTTTACTACCGCGACCGCAGTGTAACTAATTGGGCGACATCAATTTTTGGCGCCGTTGCCGGGGAGGTTTCTGCGCTACAAGAGGTTAGTATAGTAGTTTTTTGTTTTTTTTTTTTGTCTCTCTTTATTTGTTTACATCAAAAAAAAAAAAAACTTTTTAGTTAATATAGTATAATTTAATTTATTTTTTTAAGTTATATATAGATTCAAAAAAAAAATTATTATATATTATTTTCTTTTCTTCTTTCCCCTTTTAGTAAAAAAAAAAAGGAACAAGTAGTTTAATTTTTTTTTTAGTTTATTTGTTAGTTGTATTTATTATTTTGCTATATTAGGGTGTTAGTTTTCTTTTTTTTTGGTACATTATTTTATTTTGTATACTTTTTTTTAGGATTAGCTTATTTTTTTTATTTTTTTTATTTTAGGTTAGTTGTAGACTTTTATTTTTTAGGCTAAAAAAAAAAATGTGCATAAAATATTTTCATAAACTTTTTAGTGTAAACCCAATTGTGTAATGGTAAAAGTGGTACAAACTGAGATTGTTCTGTCTAAGAAAGATTGGCTTTAAAGGTTTGTGGTAGAGTACCATCTACACTTTCTAGCAACCCCGGGGAGTTCTAGTGAAAGTGTGGGACGAAGCGGTACCTTGGCAACCTTCCCAATCGGCCTGGGAATATCTTGTGTGAATACCCTTGCATTATTACATAGTTGTAATTTACATTATTTAACAAGTGAAAATACACACAAAAAAAAAATTAAAAAAAATAATAAAAAAAAAAGTGAATGTCACGAAATAGAGACAAATTAGGGAGATTTGTAAAACAACAAATTGAAATTTTAGAAAACTCTCCTAAATCGTCTTCTTCCATTCGTTCTCATTCACCACCATCACCCATACTTCCTGCACTGCCAATGATGGCTCAACAACAGGAAATCCAACCAAGAACCCTACAGGATTATCTACATCCTACGCGTACGGCCACACCTTCATGCATAATGTATACCATCAATATGCCCAACTTCGATTTCAAACCTGGCATGATTCAACTTTTACCAACCTTTCATGGTATGGAAAATGAGAGTCCATATGTGCATATTCAGGCCTTCGAAGAGGTGGTGGCCACATTCAACAACCATGTTGACATCATAAACTTGGTGAGATTGAAGTTTTTTCCTTTCTCACTCAAGGAAAAAGCCAAAAGTTGGTTGTATTCTTTAAGGCCAAGGTCTATTGGGACATGGGAAGAAATGACAAAAGTATTTTTCTCTAAATTTTTCCCACCCCATAAGACCAGCAACCTTAAGAGGAAAATCTCTACCTTCACCCAAAAGGACCACGAAACATTTCATCAAGTCTGGGAGAGGTTTAAAGATTTGATGGGCCAGTGCCCACATCATGGATACGAAAGTTGGCGTCTTGTCAACTATTTCTACGACGGTCTCACAGCCGACAAAAGACAATTTGTACAAATGATGTGCAATGGCGACTTCCTTCAGAAAGATCCCGAAGAAGCTTTGGAATATCTTGAAGAAATCTCTGAAAAATCCTACACATGGAGTGCACCAAGTCCTACGGACAAGCCACGAACAGCTGGAGTCTTCCAATTGAAGGAGGAGGATAGTGTGAAAGCTCAACTTGAAGCTCTGAAAAAACAATTTGAGGCTTTCAAAACTCAAGAAGGTAAAGCACTCCAAATGGTTGCAAAAGTGGAAAAGCAAGAACCATGCTTTATTTGTGGAGGGACAGATCATCAACCACAAGAGTGCCCTAATCTTAGTATGTTGAGGGGAGGAGATGAGGAACAATGTAATGCCTTAGGGGATTACAAGAAGCCTTATAATGCCTACTCCAACACATACAATCCTGGTTGGCGTAACCATCCCAATTTCAGTTGGAAGGATACAAGTCAAAATCAAGCATCTGGGAGCCAATGGATACCTGATCAACAAAATAATTCTCTTGAGAATTCCATAAAAATTCTCGCAGACTCTCAACTAGAGTTCAGGACTTATTTTGCTCAGGTGATAGAGGAATTGAAGGACATAAAGATTCAATTAACAAAGTTAAATGATTCTTCAGCCATTCAAGAGCGTGGTAAGCTTCCCGCTCAGCCTCTAATCACTCCCAAAGGGCAACATATGGCACAGACCTCCACTTCTTCAGAGTCTAATCTAAAAGGGGTTAATGCCATAACTACTCGAAGTGGTCAAAGTATAGTATCACCATTACCTAAGACCACTAGTGTACCAATGCCTGCTCCAGATGCTAATATGCCACAGAACCCTCCAGTGAAGATGCCCTTCCCTCAGGCTTTGAAATCTTCTAGGAAGGTACTGGAAAATCATGGTGAAATCCTAGAAAATTTAAAACAAGTGAAGATCAACCTGCCTCTCTTGCATGTGATCAAACAAGTACCAGCATATGCCAAGGTCATCAAGGATTTATGCACCATGAAAAGAAAACACCATGTCAAGAAAACTGCATTCTTGACGGAACAAGTAAGTGCGGTGATTGAACAAAAGATACCGATCAAATACAAAGATCCAGGTTGTCCTACAATCGCTTGCCAAATTGGGACACAAGGATTTGGTCAAGCTCTCCTAGACTTAGGCGCAAGTGGTAATCTCATGCCTTATTCAATTTACTTGCAACTAGGCTTAGGAGAAATCAAGCCCACATCTGTGGTGCTACAATTGGCTGACCGCTCAATTAAAAAGCCACGAGGAATAGTTGAAGATGTCTTGATTAAAGTTGGAAAATTCTATTACCCCGCTGACTTTTTGATTTTGGACACTCAGTCTGAGGTTAATACTGAGTCAAAAATTCCCATCATTCTCAGTAGGCCTTTCCTTGCAACAGCCAATGCTCTCATTAACTGTAGGAATGGTCTCATGAAATTATCTTTCGGGAATATGACTATGGAGGTCAACATTTTTCATGTTGCGAAACAACCACCAGACGAGGAGAAAAATTGCTATCATACTGATGTGATAGACACAATTGTTGAGGAGGAAGTTCTTTTGCATGATGATTATGATTCTTTAAGTGATCTCCTCCATGACTTTGATACTGAAAATATGCTTTATCCACCTGAGGAAGCTAATGTTTCTTCCATTGTTGAGATGTCCCAAGATGAAGCATCACCGTCGCAATATGAGAATTTGCGAATCCAGACCCGATCTATGAAACGCTTCTTCGGGTCCATGTGCGATATTGACAAATTCTGGTAAGAGGGTAGGCTTACCTGAGGAGATCACCTTTGTGACTCTGGCCTACCCAGAATGATCAGGTTGTTTCTATTTCTGTTTATGTTTATATTTTATTCACTATTTATTTCCTTTGTTTTTGTTTTGTTTTTTTGAGGATCAATATCGCTGCTATCCATGATTGCTTGCTCTCCAGGTGTTCTCTTTCCCTATTCTTTTAATTTTTATATCTTTAGACATTAAGGACACTGTCTTATTTTAGTTGGGGGTGGTGAGCATATTCAAGCATGTTTCTTAATTTTTGTCATATTAATATTTTCATGGTCAAAATTTTCAAAAAATTACTCATTTATTCTTGTGAAATGTTATTTTCAAGCCAATTTTTGCTATCTTTGTTACTTAGAATTTTTCTAGAGTTACAAATTGCACATGCCAAACTTTGTGGTAAGATGGTTGTTAGCACATATTTGCTTAGAAAAGTTACCAAGTTTAAGTGATTATGTTTTTGTGAGTGGCGAGATTTGAGAAAATAGCTTTTGAATTTTTATTGATTCTTAGAAATGATTATAATTATTTTGGACATGGTACTACGGTTTGATTGGATGTTGCTTTAAGGGATAATTTTTATAGACAAATCTTATTAAGGAGCCTTTTTGTAATTATTTTCTTTATGTGCCAAAAAAAAAAAAAAGAAGAATACAAGAGCAACATTTCCATCATTATATCGAACATGTTGCCTCTTGTTCAAAAAAAAAAAAAAACAAGAAAAAAAATTGCAAGAGCAACATTTCTATCCATTTGTCTAACATGTTGCCTCTTGTTCGAAAAAAAAAATAGAAAAAAAAAAAAAGTTTGTAGTATTTCATTTTTTTTTTATTTGTTTTGGCTCCTAGAATAAATGTAAAAGATTGTCTATTTTTGTTTAAAAATCCCGAAAAGCTGGTTTGTGGTACTCTTATGGTGGTTTGTCCAAATAATTCATAACCTATCTTTGTTTCAATATTTATTCAAATGTTTGTCCTAAATTGATCTATCCTTTTCGAGTGCTCACTTTCCAATTTCTAACTCCATGAGTGAAATCCTTAGCCATAAATAAATATTTTCAAATACCTGTGAGGCTAATGGAGTTGAGACTTCTACTTGGTATATTTTTCAAAAGTATTTATGTGTTACGGTTTGCGGTAAGAAGGTTTAAGTTTGGTGCACACACTCACAACTCTAGATTTATTCAAGGTAATTTTATAGTTCTTATTGGTTTGTTACTAATATTTTGCTTGAATATTTGTGCAATTTTTAAAAATTTTGCCCAGAAAATATTATGTTGACATTATTATTCTTTCGCTTGAATTGCTAGAGACTAGCAATAAGCTAGTTGGGGGTTGTGATTAAGACTCAAATTTGTACATCTTAAGTCTTTAGTTTTGTATAAAAAAATCAATTTAAATACTTATTTTCATGACTTTAATTGTAAAATTATTTTGATTGAAAATATTTAATTTATTTTGATTTTACATTCTTTTTTTTTTTAGATTTGGATTACAAATGATAAAGTTGTAAGTGATTGAAAAGAATGAAGAAAGAAGCCCAATTAGAGAAGCCCAATATGGAAAAATGACCTGTTATATTGTCAACATTTATCCCGAAGGAGAAGCCCATCAAAATGCTCCAACATGATTGTCATCCATCTCAATAAAATAATCCAATATCAAGCTATTATGGTTCGTTAATCTACAATGGGAATATATTAATGATGGGCTTTGTCCATGCATGAGACTCATACTCTTTCTTATCAATAGCACGTGGTCCGAGCTTGAATTGAATTGATGATTATGAATTTGTGACACATGACAAACATCTCTTATTATTATCATCATATAAGAGAGAATGGGCTTACAGTATATTAATCAAAATGAGGCTACAATATCTCACGCAGTCCACTCTCCCAACAAAACTGCCACGTGGCCCACACCTCTCCTCTAATAGCGGTTGTTTCTCTCTTTCAGTTTCAGCAACATGCAAGGCCCACTTGTTCCACTCCACTTACGCCCATAACACCATTTCATAAGCTTTTTGAAGTCATTTCTCCACTACTCATACTACGAAAATACCAGAATTAAGGAGAGCAAGTGTCCACTATAAATAGGAGCTAAATACAATGAAAAAGCAATCAGATTTTACCTAGAGTTATTATACCAAAATTGTATCTTTTTCTTTTCTTCTTCTTTATTTTACTTTATTAATTTTGGTGTAAAGACAATGCCTTTTCTAGGCTAATTTCTTTGGCAAGACTCAAGTGTAAGTTCATGCAATTTTTGTTCTTCTAATATATTGATTCTCTTTGTTCTTCATTTTCACATTTGTTATATTAAATTTCTCTTCTTCTTAATTGCGCTTTAAATTTAATAGTACCTTTTATATAAGTTCAGTCATGCTTTTCTTATGTAAGTTAGGCTATTAATTATTAGAGTGTTTATTATATTATATGATTTTTACTGCATTCTGTCGGTGGTATTTTGTCGATTTAAATTATATAATATGATAGGATTTTTAGAAGTAGTATTAATTTAATTAGAGAACATATTTTTCTAGTAAGCTTAATCATACACATTTTCCAACTATAATTAATGGTGTAGAATTATAGTTGAGGTTAAAGAATCAACTTTATTAGGAAAATATAATTGTATGTACAAAGCTTGTGTCTTCCATAATCATTTATTGATCACTTCTTGTTTTAATTACTTGTTTAATTTTTAAAAATCATTTTCTCAATATTCTCATCACATTCAAGGTTCATATTTTATTCTCGTAAAATTACTAACTGTCCTTTTGAGTGTATTTTTCCTCCCTGTGGATACGACATATAGCCCGTTTACTACCGCGGCCGCAGTGTAACTAATTGGGCGACATCAATAGGCCTAAAGGGAAGTCTAGCTGGTCATTTCATTGTCCTGCCAGGTCAATCTTAGCCGGCCATAGTCCTGCCAGGACCTAGCAGGACAAGGCATGTAGGGTCTGGTAGGACAAGACCTGCAGGACCTGACAGGTCACTATTGTTGGGTTTTGTGCCCTAAATAAAACCCTTTACAATCTGATTAGTTATCAATATAAGAAATTTGAAGTGATTTATGTTTGCATGAATTTTACATGCTAATAGTTTAATATGTTTATTACATTTACACACAAAATCTGTTAAGTCCAGATCATATGTTTATTCACAATTACGGTATCGTCAACAGAGTGGAATGTGATTGTGATTATATGAATCAAAAGACTAAGTCCCTGTTTCATCAGTGTATTGGATTTACACTAATGTGATAATCATCGATGATGTGTACTTACACTTGGAGTAAGTGTTATGTTCTTTCAAGGACATTGGTAAAGTATACTAGTTTCGAATGTATGGAGTATACATCGGACTGGACCGATATTGAACTTAGTTAAGATATTATAAACTTACCGTCATATCTTTCCAAGTCATTATCAGTAGTTGATCTTAAGATTAGAAGAATCTAAATCCTGATATGCTTAGGCTCAACTCAGGAGTACTATTCATGTTCTTTGATTTATTAGTTAAGCCTACTTTTGGGTCAGGGTGTTACGTATATTTTGGGAACATTATAGTATGATTGAGTGGGAGTGCTGAACATAAGTATGGAATCTATAACTTCTACTGGTGTATAGAAGTCAAGTGATGATTTCCTTCGATCTTAGTTAAATAGAAGTAAATGGATGAGCTCTTGTTTAAGTGACTAATACTTAGATCAGTAAACATCATTTACAGGCAGCTAAGTGTTTTAAGCGGCAAAATACGTTGAGGGGTGAGAAACGTTAAAATTAACCCATCTCGATGTAAATCATCTATATAGAGGATCTTTGATCACAATAAGATTATAATAATGGTTAAATGAGATAGCATATCTATATCGTGGAACATATAATATGCTCTATATAAGTGTGAGAGTGCAATTCTAAGTTCTAAGAGTGGATTCAACGAAGAATTAATAAGTAGGGATTTACTTAGTAAATTCGGTTCACTTATTGGAAGCTCAGCATATAGATCCATGGTCTCCATTCTAGTTGAGACTATACTACTTGTAAGACTCAATAATTGATTTGTGATTAATCAATTATAATTCTAAAGTTAGACTATGTCTAATTTGTGAATTTTCACTAAGTAGGGGCGAAATTGTAAAGAAAAGAGATTCTAGGTTTATTTATTTATTAATAGACTTTATATGCCTAATTAATAATTAAATTAAATGACAATATTATTTAATAATCTATTTTAGTTATTAAATAATTAGTTTTGGCATTTAAAATGTTAGAATTGGAAAATTGGCGTTTTTGAGAAAATAGAAATAAAAATTGTGAAAACTGCGAAAACCAAGCAAGATTTTCCAATTAATATTTTCATTATTTTAATGCCAAATAATTACTAACCAAAACCTAGTAGTTGCCTATAAATAGAAAGTGATGGCTCAGTCAAATAACAAGTTTTTTAAAACAAGCTTTCTGTTAGAAAATTACTTTTCAGAAAAACTGAGCCTTCCCTCTCTCTCTATAGACGAACCAACCTCTCTCTCTTTTCCTCTTCTTAATTTCGACCCTCAGTGATAGAGTAAGTGCCCACACACAGCAAGTGGTACCTCAATCATAGATTGGAAGACTGTGAAGGATCACACACAAAGAGAAGGATATTCGGGCTTAGATCTTGATAATACTCTGCGACATAAAGGATACAAGGGTTAGAGATCTGAGTGGAAGGAGACATTATTCCGCTGCAACCAATGTAAGGTTTTCTTAACTTTAAATGTGTTTATTTATCGTTTTAGAAAGTTCATATTTAAGGTGTTAAACAACATACTTGTGAGTAGATCTAAGATCTTGGTAAAATAAATTCCAACAACTTGTATCAGAGCCATGGTAATTGATTTTCTTGCAAGAAATTTGGACTTTAAAACGATTGTTTGTGTTTTGGATGGTTTCATGTTGTGTTGTGTGTTATATGATGATTGATTGATGTTTGTGAATTTTCGTAAAAAATAATTAAAATTCTGTTTCTGGAATTATTTTTATTTGATAGTATGGAAAAAATTAAGCAATTTACTTTTTTACAGAACTCAATTTCGATTTAATTTGAATTAGTTATGATTTTTTGAAGTTTCAAAAAAAATATGAGGATGATGCACCCACCCACGCGCGCGAAACCGAGTGATCCTCGGTCAGACGCGTGTTCGGACAAGGTTTTGTCCGAGCAACGTGCCGAGGGGTGTCTAAAACCCCCTCTCGGCGTGCGGGTATGCTGCAGCTTCACCCCTGCGCCGAGGTTTCTTGGCAGTGCACCTCCCTGCGCGCGCGCGGGCAGTATGCTCAGCATACTGTCCGTACAGCTTGCAAGTTTTTTCGTTTTTCTTCGATTTTTCATGCTATTTCATGGATTTAATTTCTGATTTTTTGTGTAGTTTTGTATTTAGACATTTAGTATTCCTATTTCAATTCTAAATATCATAAATAAATTAATTATTTTTTTTAATTAATTCATGACATTACTGTAATTTGAATTTGAAAACAAGTAAATATCTATCTTTTTGCTTGATTTTTTATCTTATTTTTAAATTTGATTATATCTTATCTTATTTTTAAATTTATGGTCAGACATTAAATTTTTTTTAATTTAGATATTTTTTTTAATTTGACCTAATTTAAATTTAAAATAAGATAACTATAATCATGATATTTTGAATAAAAATAAGATATTTTGTTAACTTTAAAATTTTGTTATTTTATTTATTTAAATTAAACTATAAAATCTGAAAAAGATATTTATTTATCTTTTTCAATTTTATTGAATAATTAATTTATAAAATAACATTAATTTTTTAAAAGTAGTTAGCAAATTTTTGAAATGATATTTAGGTTAGTTGAAACCTAATTTTTGAAAATTGTAGGTTTAATTTTAAATGTTATTTTATTTATTATTTTATTAAATTCAAAAATAAATATTTTTTATTATTTAATTATTTTTTTCGAAATTTAATTATTTAAAATTAAATAAATCCTACTTCCAACTATCCAGCTAACCTTGTTGAAGGAGTATGTGTTTTAGCTTGTTTGTAAGTTTTATAAAACCTATTATTGCTTGATCTAAATTGCCATGGTTAACTTGTTGACAGATCCAATGATCTCATTTTAACCCATGGTTCAATTGACGATATGTCAAGTAAATAATTTGTATCAGGTAAAATTTTACAATCTTCTTTCATCTGTGTATGACCTAGCAACATGATAGGATCCATCCAAATGTGTGCCTGTGTGAGCCTATATGTTTAGTTTATTATATAGATGCATATAGGTTGTTCCTAAATAAAATGTCACACCATGATAGATTTTATTTAGGTCCATTTAGTTTTTGGACCAATTCAATTAATAACAGTTATTTATTTTAAGGTTAAATTCCTCTCTTTCGGGCCTTGTGTGAGAGTTAGGGGCCCTTAGAAGTGGGTACGACATACTGAACCCAGCTCCCCCTCACATGAACTACTCCAAATGTGAAGGCCCATTTGCCTGATTTGAATAACTGTGCTAGGTTAATTAAATTAGTTTAACCTAATAAAATTAATTAGCAACATAATTAACTTTTAAAATATATGAAATTTATTTTCATTTTAATATTTTAAAGTTAATTTTAAGAAAAACACTCTTAGTTTTTAGGTATTATTTCTAGACAAACTATTTGTATTTTTCTTGTATTTAATTAAATGAAGAATTTTAACTAACTAGATTCTTTCTGAAGCTTATTTAATTAAATATTCCTATTTAAGTTATAAATTAGTTACTTTAATTGATTTTTCTTATCTAACTTAAATTTGAATATTTTATTTAAATTTTAAATTAAGTTGAGGAATTCTAGGCATTAGTTATTAAAGATTCTTAAGATATTTTTTAAGTTAGTTTTAAACTTAAAATGGAATATTTTTCAAATTAAGTGGTTACAGCTTAATTTTTGATATTTAGTTAAATTTAAATTTGAAAATATTTAAGTTCTAGATTTTTTCTATAACAACTTAAATTAGATATTTTTTCAAATTTTGTGGAAAAGATACTTAGTCAAATAAGATATTTTCTAGACAGTTATTTCTAGACTACTTATTATTTCTAATATTTAATAGGAAAATATTATACATTGTGAAATTAATTATTTAAATAATTAATTTTGGTACAATTTATTTTAAGTATATTTTTCCTAGTATTAAACTAGAAATTAATAATTAAGCCTTCTCTACACTTAATTATTTATTTCTTGAATTTAATACATTTAATTAAATTGAAAAAATAAATACCTAAGTTGATTTTCATTATGATACTTAAATATTTATTTTTCATGACACTTAATTAAATAGAAAATTATTTTTTGGTTGAAATTTATATTTTCAACTTAAATTTAAATAATTTTCAAAATATATTTTTGTTTATTTTTTAATCAATTTCAAAAATTGCATTTCATAATGCAAGATGATTTTGAATTTATCTTGAAAAATAGATTAAGTTGTAAATTAACTATTTATTTTAATTAATTCTTGGACCAACTTAAATCAATGATTTTTTCATTTATTGATTAATTTAAAATAAATGAATTAAAATATATTACTAGAAATTGAATTAATTAGTCAAAGGAAAATCTAGATAGGTGATATTTTTGCTTGAAGTATTTTTTCTAAGTAATTATTATTTAACTATTTCGAAAATAGTAAAGTTTTTTTTTATACTTTCTTTTTCAAAATACAATAAATATATTCTCATGAAAATTTATTTTATGTTGCAAATTAATTTAAATTAATACAACTTAAATAATTTTCTTAATATTTATACATAAATATTACTACTAAGATGAAAATAATTCAATTTATTTCAATCACCATCTAAGTATAATTTTATAAATATTAAATTAAATTCTAATTTAGAGTTTTAATTCTAAATTCGAAATTTAATGAATATATTTTATTATAAATAATAAAGAAAATACATTTTAAAGAATGAGCTTTATTATTATTAATATATTCGATCTCCATTGTTGGTTTTACATAGCGTTTGTTTTAGTGAGTAATCCTCCCTAATGGAGGAACGTTCATTAGCAAGTTCGCGCCGTTTAATCTCGAAAGATAAGTAGCTTTGTAAGTGTTCACTACTACAATGTTAGCCTTTAGAGGCAGTTTTTTCAACCCCATTTATAAAAAGGGAAGCTAAAGGGTGTGAAAATACCCGCCATGTTCGAAATTGACATTTAGAGGCGGTTTTTTGATAAAAACCGTTGGTATAAAATTGCATTATACCATTTAGAGGCAGTTGGAAATTAAATATAATTTTTTTTTCTGGACGACCCTATGGCGTCGGTTCCTTCATAGGAATCGACGACATAGGGTACACGGTTTGCTGACACGTGTACCCTATGTCGTCGGTTCCTATGAAGGAACCGATGCCATAGGGTCAATCAGGGTATATGTTGTTCGATCGTCTTCTTCCTTCCCACTTCACTCAGCAACCAGCAAAACCAGAGAGCCCATTTCTCAGCAAAACCCTCGCCAAACCCACCTCCTCCCCACCATATCTCCCCCATTTCTCAACCATTTGAGCCCATTTTTTTTTAAATCCTCTATTTTCGATACTTAATAACATACACCTAAAAAGTTTTAATTTTTTACCCTCTTTGAGTGTCATTCGAACCCAAATAGTAAAGTTTGGGTTTGAAATCCGGCCACCCATTTTTCTTGAGAAATCCTTGAATCTCAACCTCGTTTAAGGTATAAATATTGTTTCTATACATTTTTATTATGTACATTGTTTTATTTTTGGTTTTTGTAAATTATTATTTGAGTTTTTTTATTTTATTAGTAATATTATTGTGTTTTATGTGTATAGTGCTGGGATTTTTTACGGTGGTCGTCGGATTGCGGTTATTAGGTAATAATTTAAACATCAATGTATAGTATATATATGTATTTGTATATTTTATTGAATATTTGTATATAATGTGTGTATATATTGTGTGTATATAGTGTGTGTATATTTTTTTATGGAAATAAATTTTGTAATTGTATTTTATATATTTTTTGTAATATATATTTATTGTGAATAGAATGACATTGGATGGATTTCATTAGTTTAGAAATAAAAAATTTAAAATTGAATTAGTGTGTGATATAATTTTATTTTGTTGAGATAATAGTGTGAGATATAATTGATTATATATATGTATGTATGCATAATAAAGTAACTAAGTAACTTGTTACAATTTTTTATAACTAGTTATAAGTAATGAAATAATTAATTTTGCAATTTCGTTGTATTTCTTTATATTGTAGGTTTGGCATAATTTTGTGTGTAGCGTATTTGAGCTTGCAATTATAGGTATATACTTTAACTAACTTTTTCTTATTATATAATTAATTATCAATGCATGTTAGTTGAGTTTGAATATCATAAATATTCATCCGTAGTGAAGTAGGTTCTGCAAATACATGTACTGCGGTCGGATGGGTGGATAAATTTTGTATTATTTATCTGTTTTGTTTGTTATTTTAGGCACTTGTAAAATTTTTGGGAACGTCCAATTACAGCCGTTATGCTGCCGAAATTTCGGTAGAATTAGGATAAATCTTACTAAAACCATTCATAATATTTACATAACACAAATAACTAGTTAACTATAACATAGTCATAAGAAGTTAGGTCACATAAAAAATAATTATATACACATTTATGTAAACTTTTCAATTTTACCAACATTCTAATCAACTAAACAACCTAATAACATGAACTAATCTAAAACGAGAATTTGAGAAATTTATAAATTAATATGAATAAATTGTGAGAAACTTAGTTAGTTACATTGTGTAATTAGTAACTAGCTATAATTAGTTACTAAATACATTAACAAAATAAACATATAAAATCCTTCTTTTTTTATTTTTTTTTTCTTTCATTTGAGAGGTTCAATGTGGATTTTTATTTTTCAAAGAAAATAAAGAGCAAAAGTTAATTAAAAGGGGAAAATATAATATTATACCCTTATTGCTTTACCAAAAACTTTTCCCCTCAACTTTTTTTATTAAAAATATTTAACATTTTACCAGCATTCTAATCAACAAAACAACCTAATAATATGAACTAATCTAAAACGAGAATTTGAGTAATTTATAAATTAATATGAATAAATTATGAGAAACTTAGTTAGTTACATTGTGTAATTAGTAACTAGCTATAATTAGTTACTAAATACTGAATTTTTTTGGAGAGGATTTTTGTTATGGATAAATCATGGATGCGTGAGGAGACAGACACACTGCGATTTCAAGTAGGGTTCGATGCATTTTTAGAGTTTGCCTTAAAGAATTCTAAAAATCACGATCGTATTCATTGTCCGTGTGTAGATTGTTGTAATGTATCTAAAGGGAATATTACAATGATTAAGGACCATGTCTATTTACGAGATTTCAATAGAAGTTATACTAATTGGTATTACCATGGCGAACATTTACCTAATGATCCATATCCATTAGGAAAGCGGGGGGTAGATGATATCGAGGGTAATGATTTCGATGATTATCCATTTGACTTGCTTAACGAAGCACAGGAGGAATTTCTTAATGATCCTGAGAAATTCGATAATTTTCTTAGTGATGCTCATAAACCCCTGTTCGATGGTTGTAAAAAACTAAGATTACCAACAATGGTAAAGTTTTACAACGTAAAAGCAGAAAATGGAGTGAGGGATAAATATTTTACTCAATTTTTAGCTGCTTTTAAAGATATCTTACCATTTGCCAACTGCTTCCCGGAATCTACTTATGAAGTGAAAAAAACGTTAAATTCTATAGGATTGAAGTATGAAAAAATTCATGCATGCCCGAACGATTGCATTTTATATCGTAAGGAATATGCAGACATGAATTATTGCCCGACTTGCGGTTTATCCCGCCATAAAGTAAACAAGAGTAAGCAGAATAGGAAACTTATCCCCCAAAAAGTGATGTGGTACATGCCTTTGATTCCGCGACTGAAACGATTATATCGTAGTATAGAACATTCTGAAAATTTGATTTGGCATGAGAGCAAGAGAGTGAAAGATGGAAAACTCAGACATCCTGCAGATTCCCAAGCTTGGAAAAAAGTAAACTACATAAATCTTGAATTCAAATCTGAACCAAGACACATTCGTCTCGGTCTGTCTGCGGATGGAGTAAATCCACATAGATCTCTAAGTAGTCGTCATAGTTCATGGCCTGTCTTCCTAGTTATTTACAATCTTCCTCCCTAGTTAGTGATGAAGAGGAAATTTAACATGCTTTCTTTAGTGATATCAGGCCCGCAACAACCTGGACATAATATCGATGTATATTTGGAACCATTGATTGACGATTTAATAGAATTGTATGAGAACGATGTTCAGGTCTATGATGGTTTTAAAAAAGAATTCTTTAATCTGAAAGCTGTGTTGTTGTGGACTGTCAGTGATTTCACTACTTATAGTAATTTATCAGGCTTAAGCACAAAAGGTTACGAAGGTTGTCCGATTTGTTGCACTAACACATCGGCTCGTCGCTTGGAAAATGGACACAAGATGTGTTATATGGGTCACAGACGGTACTTGCCTGCAAATCATCCTGATAGACGAAAGAAGAAAGCATTCGATGGTACTGAAGAGGGTGATATGGCTACTTTGCCCATGTCTGGGGAACAAATTCTCCAACAAGTTCAACTTGTAGATTTTAAGTATGGAAAGACGCAGAAAAATAAAAAAACTAATGGTTGTTTTCAAAGAAAGTCAATCTTCTTTCATCTTCCATATTGGAAAAGTCTACTAGTTCGACATTGTTTGGATGTCATGCATATTGAAAAAAATATGTGTGAGAGTATTATTGGTACCTTACTTGATATTCCCGGCAAAACTAAGGACAGTCTAAATAGTCGTTTAGATCTCGTTGAAATGGGTATACGACAATCTCTGGCACCTGAGAAGAAAGGTGAACAATTATATTTGCCTCCTGCTTGTTTCACTTTGTCCAAAACAGAGAAACAAACAGTTTGCAAATCACTTGCAAATATGAAAGTACCCGATGGTTACTCGTCTAACATCAAAAACTTGGTGAATGAGACTGAATTGAAACTAATGGGTCTGAAATCACATGATTGTCATGCGTTAATGCAACATCTACTTCCAATTTCCATTAAATCAGTCTTGCCAAAAAATGTTCGAGAGTGTTTGACACATGTTTGCATTTTCTTTAATAGGTTGTGCAGGAAGGAATTAGAATTGGATAAGTTAGATGCATTACATGAACATGTAGTCAAAACATTGTACAACCTGGAAAAAGTTTTTCTGCCATCGTTTTTCGACATCATGATCCATTTAATGGTTCATCTAGTGAGAGAAGCAAGGCTGTGTGGGCCGGTGTGGGCGAGATGGATGTATCCATTTGAAAGAAATATGAAGGTACTTAAAAGTTATGTGCGTAACCACTATCGCCCAGAAGCATGTATGGTTGAGTGCTACATATCTGAAGAGGCTGTGGAATTTTGTTTAGAGTACATGGCTGGAGTTGAGGCAATAGGAATTAGCAAACCAAGAACTGACCCAGATGATGTTGATAGAGGATTAAGCATGTATGGGAATTGATCGTAACATTGAGGAAGACGACGCTGAATACATTAGAAACGATATCAATGAGGGAATATGGGTCAATTGTGATTCAGGCAAACATAAACAAAAAAAGAAAAGAAAATGTGTCTAATTGGTAACTTGATATATAGCTTACTTTATATTGTGGTTGTGAATGCTGCTGAATACTTAACAATTTTTTTATGCTTTTAATATTTCATATACACTACTTGGTATACATATAGCTAACTTTATAGTTTGTTTGTTAATGGTGTAGACATGGCCAACTCGGAATCAGGATCTGATTCAGGCACAGAAAATGAGTGTCCAACCGTAATACATACACGAGGGCCGACGCAGATGAATGAAATATCCAAACTAATGGATCAGGGCAAAAGAGTGGCCCTCGAGGTTAATGACAAAGGACAATACTGCGGGAAAAGCTATGCGAAGCTCGTATCCACTCTAGGAGTCAGATGCCGGCAGACGATAGGGTTGGCCTATAAAAACTGGAAAGAAGTCAACCCGACTCTGAAAAATAAAGTTTGGAAAGACATACAGGTAAGCTGTTATTTGTTAGAATTTTGATTTGTTTTTCTATTACTTCAAATGTTGACTCTAACCATGTTTGTTTTCCTTCAAAATAGACGGGGTTCATTGTGCCGGACTCCTTCAAACATGACTGTCTCATCCTAGCTGGGAAGTTAATGAAAGACTTCAAGAATAGGATGACAAAAGACATCATAATGCCCGCTTTGAAAGAGAAGGATCTGGGACAACTGGCACAAGTCTCTGAAAAGCACCCCGAGATCGACGCTGCTGATTGGTGCAAATTTGTTGAAAGTCGACTAACTCCTGAATTTCTGGTACGCTAATTATATTAACACTAAGATAAACTCTTAAATACAAGTACATGTATCTAATGTATTTTTTTGGCATTGTAGGAATTTAGTAAGGTGCAACGTGAACGTTCCTCGAAAATTCATTCCAGACATCGAAGTGGTCAGAGTGGAATGGTGAACGTACGGGAAGCTGTGGTAAGTAATGCTGAAAATTTAATGTGCTATAAAATTTAATTGGTACTCATTTCATTGTTATAACGTTATGTAGAAAAAGGATCTCGAAGTTGCAGATCCCCCCTACAACCGTGTTTGGATTAAATCTCGCACCAAGAGTCGAAAACTTGTCACTGATTACGACAAGGAAATTGCAGAGAAGATAGTAAGTTTATATTAATCCTTAATTGAGTTCTACTCATGAGTTAGTGTATATAATTCATATAATAATTTCTTGAATATATGCGTGCATTAGGCTCAATTAGAGGAGAAGCTTAGTCAGGGACAAATTCAGGTCCAGGGCCAAAACGATATCCTGACGCAGGCGCTCGGGACACCAGAGCATCCTGGACGTGTCAGGGCTGCTGGGTATGCTATTACTTGAAATGTTATTTATTTAGTTACACAAATAAAATCGTAGTTAATTTGCATTTTATGATTTGTAGGTTCCTGACCAAGGCATCTCAACTGTTCGGCAGGAAGAAAAGGGAAGTGTCTGATGTTGTGGCTCAGCAAGCGAAGGAGATTGAAAAATTAAAAGCCGAAGTCCAATCCCTTAAGCAGAAGGAAAACGCTGCCGAACAAGAGGAAGAAGGAGAGGTGGCTGGTGAGGCGTATATTCCACAACCATACGCTCCTCAGGATGAGGTACAACCACAAACTTATGCTGAGGAGTTTATTTCCCTCAACGACCAAGGTATCCTGCACAATTTCGATGACCATGCGGCCCTTAATCAGCAAGTACATCTCTGCTCTGACAACATCGACAACATTGTGGCCCGAGGGTATTTGTACGAGCATGTTGGTATAATCCAAGTTCACTGCCAGAACTACGATGATTCACATGCCCGGATTATGGTTTCGGAAATCCTGCAAGAGGACGCTGAAATCCAAGTCCCAATTGAAGAGTGCAGATATGTTAGGGACGTATACCAGATGTTCCTTCCTTGGCCTAAACACTTAATTCTAACAACTGAGGTAACTTCTCTTATAAATTAATTATTAATGATTAGTGGAGTTTGAATATCTTCAATATTCATCCGTAGTGAAGTAGGTTCTGCGAATATATGTGTTGCGATGGGATGGATGAACAAACTACTGTTATATATGTGTTATTTGTCGTTATACAGGCATGTTTAAAATTTTTGGGGGCATTCAATTACAACCGTTATGCTGCCGAAATTTCGGTAGAATTTGGATAAAATTTGATATATATATTATTTTCTGTTTTGTTTAGGGTCCACTCGCTCAACCGCCCTCAAGCCGTGATGCGTCGAAGGGGAAAGCTCCGATGCTTTCTCCACAAGGCGGTGGTGCACGGGAAGATGACTTGTTCACGAAAGAGAAGATGTCGTTGATCCCTAATTCGCTAAAATGGATGATTCATGAATTCCTGAGGCTCAAATATAAACGTGATATAATCACAATTCCTGTCCCCGGAGGATTCATTGCACCGCGTACCCAGATCATGTTATCTGGAGAGGATTTGCAGCAGGTTGCTACGTGTGACTACATCGGCAACCAGGGAATGCTGTTTGGAATGATGTATACTCTTCTTTAATCTAATTAACCTTATATCAAATTATAGTCAAATTATTATAAGACACTAACACTTTTTTTAGCAGGCACATATGGGAGAGCATCAACGGTCTGAGGAAAATTTTTCAAGTTTTACGACCCAGAGCTTCTCGTAGTGCATGGGATCACCGATGAAGAAAAGAGTCAGTCGTTTGACGATGCGGCAAGACGATTGGCTAATTGGTTATCATTAATGAATAACAACCACCAAATATTTTTTATTCCTTGGAATATCGGGTAAACTTTATTAAATTCTTTAGTGCTAATTGTTCATTTCTATATTATGACTTCAAATACTTTTATACTATCTTACTTATATTCCAATATAATTTTCTAGGATGCATTGGACGCTAGTGGTGGTTACGCCAAGGAAAATTATTCATTTAAACCCTGTAAAAGGCTACCCAATTCCTGAAGAAATAGAACAAATGATCGGAAGGTAATAATTTAATGACTTCTTATGTAACAAATTTGAATCAACTAACGAATTGAAATGCTAATATAATTTTCCAAAACAGGGCATTCATGTATATAGGGAACGCACATGAGTATCTTGGCCCGTGGCTAGGAATTAACCAAGCAAACTGTCCAAGACAACCTAAAAGCCAAGAATGTGGTTTTTATGTTTTGAAATATATCACTGACATCGTCGCACGTGCAAACCCCAGCCGTTACATACAAGATCAAAAAGCTGTAAGTGTTAATTATTGATTATAGTATATATTTATTATAATAACAAATATATAATACACATATATATATAAACTAATATAAATTTTTAATTTTTATAACAGTTTGAGGGTAAGAAGCAATACGATCCAAAAACGGAATCGTTACCACTACAGCGAAATTGGATAGAACAATTGATGGCGCTGATTCACGTTGACGATTGAGGTTGAAAGGCCCAAGAATTTTCCTTCATTATGTAATTTTTATAGATTAACTTGTAGTTAGATTTGTAGTTAGATTTATTAACTTATTAATATTTTTGATTAATTTTACATTAGTGTTTGTGTAATATTTAATTACTTTTATGAAATGAAATTATGTATTTTACTCAAATTTAAATAATATTTAATTTACATTTTAAAAAATAAATTTGTAATTTAAATTAAATAAAATAATATATAAATTAATAAATATATAATTAAAATGTAATTAAAATTATATAATTAAATTAAAAAAAATGAAAAAACTTAAATTCGCGACCTTTTGGTGTCGGTTGCTACGCCACCTATGGCGTCGGTTACTGGCTAGGAACCGACGCCATAGGTATGGCATCAGTTCCTAGCTAGGAACCGACTCCATAGGGGTCCATATGGCGTCGGTTCATATAAACCATTTAGCGTCGCCCTGATCAGCGTCGGTAGCGAATTTTGCGAAAACCGACACTGAAAGGGCTTAAAACCGCCTCTAAAGGGGGTTTTTGTAGTAGTGATTTTATATGGTATGGATCACCCTAATGGTGGCGACTGTATTTGACTTGAAAAATATGAAACAATGGTAGAAGCTCATAAGATAGAATAGCCTTGACTCTCGCCTAAACGGGACAACGCTGGATTCCAATCTTGATCGAATAAAAGGTTGCCAGAATGTTTAACATTTTAGATGAGCTGACAACTCTATTCAATGGATGGTAGCTTTGACTCTCGCCTAAACGGGACACTGATATCAGTTTTTTTAAAACCTTGAAAATTATTTAGGATTGAATTTTTTTTTGGTATTTTATCTTATTATTCCTACATACTATGTGCTTATAATTTCTGAATTGGATTTTGTGTTAAACCATTATTGATTTCTATTTATTATTTTGTAGTATCCTGTATAATCATGATGAATTCCATGTTACCACTCTTGACCGAAAATAAGCTAAATGGATCTAACTTTCCAAAATGGAATGAGAACATTAATATTGCTCTCATAGGAGAAAGTGTCTTGTTTGTGTTAATTGAGTCGTCTCCAGAAGTGCGAGGGGACAATGCAACCAAAGCTGTGAAAGAAAAGTATGAGCGTTGGCAGAAAGCTAACGACAAAGCTCTATACTTCATCCTTTCCAGCATGGTTGACACCCTTAAAACTCAATTTTCTAAAACTGAAAAGTCTGTTGAAGTTATGACGAAGTTAACTGAGCTATTCGGTAGGGAATCTCTTCAGTCTCGCTTTGACGCGACTAAGAAATACATCAATGCACGGATGGAACCCCATCAAAAAGTGCGTGATCATGTTCTCCTCATGGCAAGTTATTTCCAAGAAGCCCAGGATCATGGTGCTGAAATGGATCACACTACTCAAGTAAGCCTTATCTTGAATAGTTTGACTCCATCATTTCTGCCCTATACATCAAATTATGTCATTAATAAAAAGGACATAGACTTTCATGAGTTAGTCAATGATCTTCAGACATATGAAAATTTGATTGGAGGCCCAAAGAAGAAAGGGAGTAAACCTCAAAATTCTGGGAATGGTAATGGGACGGTCAAGCCTGAGGCAAATGTTGCCTCTACTTCTAAACCCAAATCTAAGAAGAAGTGGAGAAACACCAAGAAGCGTGCCAAAGCCATGAAAAATGAAAAGGATGCTACTTCTGGTGATGCACTCAAAGGAAAGTATTTCTACTGCAATGAGAAAGGTCATTGGAAACCCCAATGTCCTAAACTTCTTGCAAAGAAACAAGGTATTTCTTTCTATAAACTTTAAGAGTTTTAGTGAATTATTATCCAATTGGATTATTCATTCTGGACTAACTTTGTTTATTTGTTTCTTCTTCTTATAGGCCAAGCTACTTGAACTCAGATGCTATCTTCATGAGTTGGATCGGAAAGCTGAACAAAAGGGTGAAGATCGTCCAAGATGAAGATGAAGCTCATTTATCTATTTTTAAATTAATTTTTTTAGTTTAAAGACAATTTGAATTTCAAATTTTAGTTACGGATTTTTATCCATGTTTTTCTCATATTGTTGCAATACATTTTTTTATTATTATTTATTATTAATAATATTTTATTTTATTTTCTATTCAAACAAATTGCAATATATGAGATTCAGCTTCATTTACTTTATCTTAAACCACAATTACCACATGATATTTATATGTTTGTATGTGTAAGTGTTTTTTTTTTATTATTGATGCAAATTCTATAATATGTACAACTCTTCATAGAGTTATATTAAATAAACACTTAAATTATTTCTATGTTTATTAATAATTGTTAATTCTAAAACAATTATTGAGAATTTGTTTAATAAAAGGATCTTTTGATCTGATAGGGGTGGAGAAAAGTTAAGAAAACTATGCAGTTCAACGATCTTTTATATCTAATGAACTCTGGATTGTATTCAACTCCACATAATCTCTATAACACTTAAGAGAATCGTGATCTTTATAACCTTTAGGGGTGGATCATAATCTCTATACACTTAGGGGTGGAATTTATCCACAATACCCTATGTAACACATATTTTCTTCAAACATGGAAGTAATATAATGAATTAGCTATTATCAATATATATCCTTGATCTTGATTGTATGTTCCAATTTAGCTTTACTATTGTAGTAAATAATGATACCTATAAAAGTTCTTTGATAATGTATCACACTACCTTAATTGAGTGGGAGAATTTTAAAATTCTTTACCCATCTTCATTAGGTTGACACTTGTGATAGGAACTTAAGAACACTACTGAAAAGCAAATCTAACCATTCATGTGGATAGATATAACTTATAAGAATTATGAGAATAAGATAAAAGAACTCTAGTTCAGTCTATTCGAATGACTTGAGCTAAGAATTCTTAATCCTCATAACATTTTATGGTATCTTAATTTTGATTACTTAATCTCTGCCAAGTATTTTTCACTTCAAATACTAGTCTGCTATGTTGATGATTTAGTCTTAAAAGAAACTTAAAGTTTCAGACTAATACAATAAGTCACAGCTAGATAACTCTCCAAACAATAAAGAGGTTAAAAGTATTATTTAACCAGACATCTGCTATTGAGTGGGAGCTATCTGAGATGTAATCAAATAAGGAATGTTAGAAGATATTCAAGAAAGATTTATGAAAGTGATCTATATGTTAGATATTAAGGAACTGTTTATCAGTTATCCTTGTATCTACCCCAACTCATTCAGATTATGAGATGGTGGTTACTCTGGGGGTGGAGGAATTATTCTATAATAATTCAAGCTCTACCAGAGAAGATTTATAAAATATGAGAGATATGTCTTTTGTTTATTCAGATGTACTTTAAAACAGTTAGGATTTCAGTATCCCTTGATGAGTAAAGCATATAGTAAAGGATGTTTCATAAATGTATTTATGAACTAGTTTCCAGAAGTTTGGGTGGATTCAAATATACTACACTTGATCTGAAGATCAAGACATCAGATTGATTTATTTGCACAGTTTGTTTTATGTTAGTGCAAGCGGGAGTTTGTTTGGTTTTGTGCCCTAAATAAAACCTTTTACAATTTGATTAGTTATCAATATAAGAAATTTGAAGTGATTTATGTTTGCATGAATTTTACATGCTAATGGTTTAATATGTTTATTACATTTACACACAAAATCTGTTAAGTCCAGATCATATGTTTATTCACAATTACAGTATCGTCAACACAGTGGAATGTGATTGTGATTATATGAATCAAAAGACTAAGTCCCTGTTTCATCAGTGTTTTGGATTTACACTAATGTGATAATCAGCGATGATGTGTACTTACACTTGGAGTAAGTGTTATGTTCTTTCCAGGACATTGGTAAAGTATACTAGTTTCGAATATATGGAGTATACATTGGACTGGACCGATATTGAACTTAGTTAAAATATTATAAACTTACCGTCATATCTTTCCAAGTCAATATCAGTAGTTGATCTTAAGATTAAAAGAATCTAAATCCTGATATGCTTAGGCTCAACTCAAGAGTACTATTCATGTTCTTTGATTTATTAGTTAAGCCTACTTTTGGGTTAGGGTGATACGTATATTTTGGGAACATGATAGTATGATTGAGTGGGAGTGCTGAACATAAATATGGAATCTATAGCTTCTACTGGTGTATAGAAGTCAAGTGATGATTCCCTTCGAGCTTAGTTAAATAGAACTTAATGGATGAGCTCTTGTTTAAGTAAATAATACTTAGATCACTAAACATCATTTACAGGTAGCTAAGTGTTTTAAGGGGCAAAATATGTTGAGGGGTGAGAACGGTAAAATTAACCCATCTCGATGTAAATCATCTATATAGAGGATCTTTGATCACAATAAGATTATAACACTGGTTAAATGAGATAGCATATCTATATTGTGGAACATATAATATGCTCTATATAAGTCTAAGAGTGCAATTCTAAGTTCTAAGAGTGGATTCAACGAAGAATTAATAAGTAGGGATTTACTTAGTAAATTCGGTTCACTTATTGGAAGCTCAACATATAGATCCATAGTCCCCATTCTAGTTGAGACTATACTTCTTGTAAGACTCAATAATTGATTTGTGATTAATCAATTATAATTGTAAAGTTAGATTATGTCTAATTTGTGAATTTTCACTAAGCAGCGGCGAAATTGTAAAGAAAAGAGATTCTAGGTTTATTTATTTATTAATAGACTTTATATATCTAATTAATAATTAAATTAAATGACAATATTATTTAATAATCTATTTTAGTTATTGAATAATTAGTTTTGGCATTTAAAAGGTTAGAATTGGAAAATTGGCGTTTTTGAGAAAATAGAAATAAAAATTGTGAAAACTGCAAAAACTAAGTGGGGCCCATTACACACCTTCGCCGACCACTTAAGCGAGATTTTCCATTAAATATTTTCATTATTTTAATGACAAATAATTCCTAACCTAAACCTAGTAGTTGCCTATAAATAGAAAGTGATGGCTCAGTCAAATAACAAGTTTTTTAAAACAAGCTTTCTGTTAAAAAAATTACTTTTCAGAAAAACTGAGCCTTCCCTCTCTCTCTATAGCCGAACCAACCTCTCTCTCTTTTCCTCTTCTAAATTTCGACCCTCAGTGATAGAGTAAGTGCCCACACACAACAAGTGGTACCTCAATCATAGATTGGAAGACTGTGAAGGATCACACACAAAGAGAAGGACATTCAGGCTCTGATCTTAATAATACTCTGCGACAGAAAGGATACAAGGGTTAGAGATCTGAGTGGAAGGAGACATTATTCCGTTGCAACCAATGTAAGGTTTTCTTAACTTTATATGTGTTTATTTATCGTTTTAGAAAGTTCATATTTAGGGTGTTAAACAACATACTTGTGAGTAGATCTAAGATCCTGGTAAAATAAATTCCAACAACTATAGCTCCACCAAGAGAGGCCAACCTTTGAGTGTGGAGGCCAGCCTTTTGCAAGTTGAGGACAACTTTTTTACATTATTTCCTTGAAGAGGTCAGGTTCCCTTGGTCGAACAGAGTCTTAGGGTCCGGAAGTCACTTCTTGGCAAGCCAGCATGTCCACATGTCCTGGCCAGCCTATAGGCTCATCCTAGCCGGCCTATAGGCTCCTCTTGGCTGGCTAAGGAGGTTGGTATAGCTCCTTGTGGGCTCGCTTCACTCCCTTCAGTCGCTGCTTGACGGTTTTGCTATATCTTGCATGGAGGCTCTATTCTGCTATTGGCGGGGCTGCACTCCACTTGTACTCTATCTTTGGCTTACGTGGACATGCCACGTCAGGTGGACAAAATTTAGGATAATTACAAGTAACAACAATAACAATAAACTATTCTTAATATTATATGATAATAAAATTATTTTTGAGTAAATCAAATAATTATGTATCTATTATAATTTAGAATAAAATTATAAATTATTCGTAAATAAATTTATAAACTATATGTATAAATTTTATTAATATATAATTATTTTTATATATAGGTATATTTTCTTAATACATAATTTAAAAAATGTATAACTAATTACAATTTAAAAATTATTTTTATTTATAAGTAACTCAAATTGAGACTTAATTTTTTTTTATATAATATATTAGAGGTTATTCTTATGTAGAGTATTCTTAGATAGATGTTGTACTGTAGTTTTAGTTGGGCTGAATTTTTTTTTTTTCAAATTAAATTAAATATTTAATATTACTTAAGAAAGTGTGAAAAAATGAGAAAATGATTAGGGTAGAATGAAACTAATTTAGAGTGTTATGTCACCCTTTGAAACTTTAGTTATATATATAGATAAATAGTTATATAGATATTGAATATTGATATTACCATGTATAGAACGTATGAGATTGTAAAAAAAATATAATAACATAAGGATAATTTTACTCTCTAATATAAATTGATAAATACATTAAAAAAGCACAATATAGAATATTTGAAACATGAAAATTAATAATAACAAAAAGATAATTATACTCTCTAATATAAATTGATAAATACATTAAAAAAACATAATATAGAATATTTGAAACATCTAAACAAAAAAGAAAACAAACTGGAAAATGATCCGCGATTTACATGCTAATACCTTTAAAAGTTTGGGTCGGTTGAAAACAACCTACACAAATAGATGAATGTACTCAATTATTGCATTGATTTTTATTCATTGTTAATGGTTGGCCTTTAAAGCCCCATATTCGGCTCAGAAGGAAAGTGGCTGAGAGAGAAAGAAACGACTAATAAAAAACTGATAATTCTGAGTTAGTATACTTTAACATATTTATAATGATTGGAAGGTTTAGTTAGATATATATATTTAAAATTAATATTGATGAAAAATAAAAAAAAAAATATGGTGATTGATATGTTTTTTTAGTTGAGTTATACGGGAAAAAAATATATATTAATGATTTTTTTGTTTATTTTTTATCTTAATTTTTAGTAAAAATAAAAAAAAAATAGAAAATTATAGAATATTCAAAGTACTAAATATTTTTTTTATTAATTAATCAATTAATTTTTATGCACTTAATAAAAAATTAAACAAATGAGAGAATTAAACAAAATTAATATGTCTAGTTTTGTAAGTGGTTTGTTTTTTATTTTGTAAGGCCAATGTGGCTAGTTTTCTTGTATGGCTAATGTGACTATTTTTCTTTTGTACGACCAATGTGGCTAGTTTTTAGTATTGTAAGGCCAGTATGGCTAGTTTAAATTTTATAAGATCAGTATGACTAGTTTTAGTTTTGTTAGGCTACATGGATAGTTTTAGTTTTTGTATAGTTATTATATGGCTAGTTTTAATTTTATAAGGTCAGTTTGGTCTAATAATAACACATCAAATGTAGTGTAGTCACCCTCAGCAATGGAGATTAGAATAGATAAGTTCTAGTATTTACATCAGACAATTTTGTGACTATTTATATAAAATTTCATATTTTATTTTATTTTTGTAAGGGAAATTTCTTTTTTTTATTAAATATTTATTATGTATTAATATTTTTCTCTTTATTTTGTAGGTGTTCTATTATTAGTGGATCGGAAGTGACAACTCTCAGTTTTGAGGTTTTCTGTAACGCCCTAATGCTAAGGCACGCTACAGTGCTTTTTCAATTACAGTGCAATCTTTGCTAATCAAAGAAATTTTCTCGAGAAACGTGTAAAATTAAAACTTTTAAATTAATTAACAAACTTTATAATATATTAAAATATTTACAAGCGCCGGGATCCTATTTTCTAACTTTTCAAACTTAATATCCCAAAATACATAATTTTACAGGTCGCTCAGCGACTACAAAATATAACTCCCAGATGTCCAGAGACTGAACACTCCAGGTCGCGCCGCATTGACATGTACAATCTCACCCTAGCTCAGGTTCACACCTGTTCAGCCTTCGCCTTTCCTTTACCTACACATGGAAGTAGAACTGTGAGTCAACGGAGTCAGCAAGTAAAGCATATAACATATCATATAATTTCAAACTTGTACTTAGGCGCCAATACACCTATTTACAAGGCTTAACATGTGAGTACGAACGTTCTATACTAGGGTATAGCCACTATACCACATACACTATGTACCTCACCGTACGAGTGTCGGTAGGGTTTATTCATGCCCTGAGTACCCCTGAGTGATATACCACGCACTCCCAGTACCTCTCCGTACTTATGCTGGTATCACGGTACTCTCAGATAACATTCACTATACCAACACACTCTATACTATAACCGTATAAGTGTTGGTAGTGCAAATAACATTTTAAGCATGCATATACACATATCATATACATACACTCAGATATTCATATCAGACATTATATACAGTTCTTACTTTCTTTCCGAATTCAAGTGTGCTGGCCGACCTAAACGGAAATTCACGTGCTAGATGGATGCCCTATTCACATGAATTATAACATAGATGAGTGACTCGCTAAATCACATCCCAGGTACTTAAACTTGAAACTAAAAGTTTCCCTATCGATAAATAACATGGCAATACCCTAAAGATCTCAAAAATGGAAAACACTAGGGTTCCAAAAACTCCCCTAACCGGCAGACCGGTTCCCAACCGGAAGTCCTGTTCTGGGTCACCAACCGGTCGACCGGTTGCTACAGGTCCCCCAGAACCGGAATTCTGGTTCTGTGTTGGGAACCCGAAAAATTCCCCCCATGACCTCAAAATCCAACCAATCTTTACCAAACTTTCCAGTATACCTGTACAATGTATTTACAACATTTTCCAACCAGCAATTCACAGAAAAAACCACTAAATCAAATTATGCCATTAAAGACCTAAACTTGAGTTTCAAAACTCAAGCTTACTAAATTCTCACACCATAGCTCCAAACGGATATCCAGGGCTTAAAATCAACTCAAAACAACCTTAGAAAACTTACCCTAAGCATACCTAAACCTAACAACCACAATTTCTCAAAATTACAAGTTCAAACTAAGTAAAAAGCTTAACAACACATAAACAAGAGTTCTAGGGTTACCTCCACTTCAAGAGCACTTAATCTTTAGCTTAATTCCAGAATATTGATTATGAAAAGAGGTGATCTCCTCTAGTTTTTGCCCCAGCCGAAAGAGAGGAAGAGAGTGAGAGTTCTATGTTTGGTTTTTCCTTCAATTTCCTTAACTTTGATTCAAAAGAAAAGGGATTGAATAATTAATCCCTTTGCTGAAAAAACTAATTGCCATGTGCCATCAAATTAGGCAGCCACCTAATCAACTTAATAACAAATGAGTAAAACGCCCCTTAGACTTAAAACTAGGGTATTTCTTAAGCTAGGGGTAAAATGGTAAATTCCATAACCCCACTTAACTCCGTTATAATATTTTCTCTAAAATATTTCCCACTAAGAAATAAGGTTATAAACTTATCCATGTCATCAAACTAGCCATCGATCGCATTTTCTGTTGTCGCCGAGCAAAATTACAAAAATAACATATTTCACATATAAACCAAGTAATGCCCCTAGAGTTTAATAAAATCTCCAAATTGAGAAATTATAACTCTAATATTCATTTCTAAATATTGGGGTCACAAATAGTTAATTTAATAAATAATCATAAAATATGACAAATTAATGGTAATTGCCTTTTCTATTCTAAATTACTAAAGCAGCCATTACAATTATCCCCTTGTTAAAAGGATTTTGTCCTCGAAATCTAACCTGAATAGCTCTGGATATTGAGTCCATATATCAGACTCCAACTCCCAGGTGGCTTCTTCCACCTTACTATTCTTCCAGAGCACCTTAACTAGAGTAATAGTCTTGTTTCGAAGAACCTTTTCTTTTCTATCAAGAATCTGCACAGGTTGCTCTTCATAGGATAAGTCTGATTGCAGTTCAAGGGCTTCATAACTCAAGATATGAGTGGGTCTGTGTTGGAAATTATTTTACCAGGATCTTAGATCTACTCACAAGTATGTTTATTAACATCCTAAATAAGAACTTTCTAAAACGATAAATTAAACACATATAAAGTTTAAGAAACCTTACATTGGGTGCAGCGGAATATAATGACTCCTTCCGTTCAGATATCTAGCCCTTGATTCCTTTCTGTAGCAGAGCATTATCAATATCTGAACCTGGATCTCTTTCTCTGAATCCTTGATGCTGAATCTCCTTTGCTGATGATCTTTCTTCACGATCTTCCTCACTATGATTGAGGTATCACTTGATGTGTGTGGGCACTACTCTAATCACTAAGGATTTCGAAATTCAAAGGAAGAAGAAAGAAGAAGTGGTAGCTAAAGATAGGGAGAGAGAAGGCTCAGTTTTCCTGATTCAGAAAGTGTCAGAAGAAAAGTCTTATTTTTCTGAAGCCTTCACTATCTATTTATAGCATTCCACTAGGGTTAGATTTGAATTATATGGCATTAAAATAATGAAAAAATCAACTTAAAATGCTACAATAGGTGGCCGGCCATGCCTTTAATGGATTGGGCCTTGGGCTTTGCAATTTTGCAATTTTAACACCTTCTGTATCTGATTTTCTCAAAAATGCCAATTTCCTAATTCAACCATTTAAATGCCAATTCTAACTATTTAATAACTATAAATAATTATTAAATAATATTGTCAATTATTATATTTATTAATTGAACCATACAAAGTATCATAATTAACAAATATGCCCCTATAAACTCTTTCTTTACAATTTCGCCCTTACTTAGTGAAAAATTCACAAATAGACATTGTCTAATTTGAGAATTATAATTGATTAATCAAAACCAATTACATGAGTCTTACAAGCAATATTATCTCAACTAGTGGGGGGACCATGGGTCTATATAACCGAGCTTCCAATAAGTAGATCAAGAATTTAGCACTAAAATTCACTAACTTATTAATTCTTCGTTGAATCCACGCATAGAACTTAGAATTGCACTCTCAGTATATAGAATGCTCTATATGTTCCACCATATAGACACATCATTAGTTATCCATTGTTATAATCCTAATGTGATCAATGATCCTCTATATGAATGATCTACACTGTAAAGGGATTAAATTACCGTTACACCCTACAATGTATTTATTCCTTAAACCACTTGACCCCGTATAAATGATATTTCAGCTTATGTGAAATGAGTAGTCCACCATTTATGTTCGTTTGGTCAAGCTCGAAGGAGATCATCCTTTGCTTACTATTCGCCAGATAGAAGCTATAGATTCCATGTTTATGTTAACGCTCCCACTTAATTGCACTACCGTGTTCCCAAAATGTACGTATCACCATGACCTAAAAGTAGGCTTAACTAACAAATCAAAGAACACGAATAGCCTTTCAAGATTGAGCCTAATCATAACAGGATTAAGAACATTTGATCTAGGATCAACTTGGCGATATTGACTTGAATAGATTTTACGGTAAGTTTAATAAATCTAAGTCAAAGTTCAATATCGGTCCCTTCCGATGCATACTCCATGCATCCAACCTGAGCTTTACTTTAACCAATGCTCTGGAAAGAACATAGCACTTCTCCAAATGCAAGTAAACTCTGTTGTAGATTATCATATCAGTAAAACCCTATGTCTCATAAATCTAGGAAACTTTATTCACATAGTCATGTTTACTTTCCAATGTGTTGACGGCACAATAAACAGGATCAAGTATGTGAAAAGGGTTTTAGATGAATTTATACATTATGTACATATAATCATGAAATAAATCATGTGAACCATGCAACATTAAATGTTATTTCTGATCTATATTAATAAGTAAATCTGATTATATTGAAATGAGTTTTATTTAGGGCATAAAACCCAACAGTCTGACACGTATTTCCTCAACATAGAAATATGAAATACGTCATGAACAGCCGACAACGTTGGTGGTAAGGCTAGCTGATATGCTACCTGCCCAACCTTCTCAAGTATCTGAAATGGCCCAATGAACCTATGGCTCAACTTACCTTTCTTCCCGAAGCGCCTAATACCCTTCATGGGTCAAACCCGCAGGAAAACATGTTCGCCTGCCTGAAATGTGACATCTCTGCGCTTCGGATCAGCATAACTTTTCTGCCTGCTCTGAGAAGCAAGCATCCGAGCCTTGATCTTATCAATAGCCTCATTGGTCTTCTGCACTAACTCTGGACCCAAGTACTTCCTTTCTCCAGTTTCGTCCCAATGAATAGGGGAACAACATTTTCTACCATATAACATCTCGTAGGGAGCCATCCCTATTGTACTTTGGTAGCTATTATTGTAGGAGAACTCGATTAAAGGCAAGTACTTACTCCATGAACCCTCAAAGTCCATGACACAGGCTCGCAGTAGGTCTTCCAGTATTTGACTCGTTCTTTCTGACTAACCATCAGTCTGAGGGTGAAAGGTTGTGCTAAACTTTAACTTGGTACCCATAGCCTTCTGAAGACTCACCCAAAACTTCGATGTAAACTTTGGATCCCTATCTAAAACAATAGATTTAGGGGCTCCATGGAGACGAACTATCTCCTTTACATATAGTTCAGCATACTGATCCACTGAATAGGTAACTTTCACTGGCAAAAAGTGAACTGATTTTGTGAATCTGTCCACTATGACCCATACCGAATCATACATTCCCGTAGTTCTAGGCACTCCATTTACAAAATCCATCGCAATGTCCTCCCACTTCCACTCAGGAAGGCCCAAAGGTTGCAATAACCCTGCCGACCTTTGATGTTCAGCCTTGATTTGCTAGCAGGTTAAGCACTTGGACACGTAGTCCACCACATCTCTTTTCATCCAGTACAACCAGAAGTAGGGTTTTAAATTCTAATATATTTTGGTGGTTCCTGGATGCAGTGAATAAGGTGTGGTGTGAGCCTCATCAAGTATCTCTTTCTTAAGCTCATCAACATCAGGAACACAAACTCGAGTCTTGTACAATAACATTCCACTATTCGAGATTGAAAAGTCTTTAGGCCGACCAGCCAAAACCTCATCTTGAACCTTAATTAGCTCGGGATCTTCTAATTGTGCCTTTTTGATTCTCTCTAACAGATCAGATTGAAGTGTTAAGTTATGCAACTTTCCAACTACGAATTCAATCCCTGCTCTAACCATGTCAGAGGCTAATTGAGGGGCTATCAGAACCGTAGAACAAACTTCCCCAGGACCCTTTCTACTCAAAGCATCAGCTACAACATTGGCCTTCCCGGGGTGATACAAATTCTCACAATCATAATCTTTAACCAACTCCAGCCACTTCCTCTGCCTCATGTTCAAATCCTTTTGGGTGAAAAAGTATTTGAGACTCTTATGATCAGTATAAATCTCGTACTTCTCACCATAAAGATAATGTCGCCATATCTTCAGAGCAAAAACCACAGCAGCGAGCTCTAGGTCATGAGTTGGATAGCGCTGCTCATAATCTTTCAGTTGACAAGAGGCATAGGCTATGACTCTGTCAGCTTGCATCAGAACACATTCAGACCCTATCTGGATGCATCACAATAAACGACAAATTTTTCTTGATCTGATGGCAAAGCTAACACAGGAGCTGTTATCATACGTTGCTTCAACTCTTTGAAACTTGTTTCACACTTGTCTGACCACACAAATCTCTGATTTTTCTTGGTCAATTCGGTTAGAGGCATAGAGATTTTAGAGAATCCCTCGACGAAACGTCGATAATACCCTGCTAAGCTGAGAAAACTTCGAATTTCCATCACAGATTTTGGCCTTGGCCAATTCTTCACTAACTCAACCTTGTTTGGATCAACCATAATCCCATTCTTCCTGATGATAATCCCTAGAAAAGATAGCTCAAACAACCAGAACTTGCACCTTTTAAATTTTGCATACAACTTGTGATCCCTAAGTCGCTACAATACCATTCGAAGATGATGCTCATGCTCCTCTTCTGACTGAGAGTATACAAGAATGTTGTCGATAAACACTATGACGCAGTTATCGAGGAAATCCTTGAATACCCTATTCATGAGGTCCATAAAGGTCGCAGGAGTATTGGTCAATCCAAATGACATTACCAGGAATTCATAGTGCCCACATCTGGTTCTAAAAGAAGTCTTCTGTATGTCCTCCTCTCGAATTCTGAGTTGATGATATCCAGATCGCAAATTAATCTTTGAAAACACTGTGTTTCCTTGAAGCTGATCGAACAAATCATCGATTCTGGGCAACGGGTACTTATTCTTAATTGTCAGCTTGTTTGGTTCCTGATAATCAATACACATTCTGAGGGAACCATCTTTCTTTTTCACAAACAGAACCGGAGCTCTCCAGGGCGATACACTGGGTCGGATAAACCCAATGTCAAGCATCCCCTGAAGCTGCAACTTAAGCTCTTTGAGTTCTGCTGGAGCCATCCTATACAGAACTTTAGAAACAGGCTCGACTCCAGGTGCCACATCAATTACAAAATCAATTTCTCGATGCGGCGGCAATCCTGGAAACTCCTCGGGAAACACCTCGAGAAAGTCTCTTACCACCCTGACTACCTCAGGCAAAAATGTTTCAGGTCTGCTGGAGTCAATTACCACTGCTAGAAATCCTACACAGCCACTGTGTAGTAAATCTCTAACCCTCAGTACAGAGATAACCGGGATCCGAGACCCCTGAACTAATCCAACATAGACAAATGGATCTTCCCCTTCTGGCTGTAAAGTCACCATTTTTCGCTTACAATCGATACTAGCCGAATACTTGGACAGAAAATCCATCCCCAATATAATGTCAAATTCAGTGAGTTCCAGTTCTATAAGGTCAGCACTCAACTCCTTCCCTCAATCTTAACCGGCATAGACCTAATGTTCCTATTAGAGATAACCAATTCCCCGCTTGGCATTAGGGTTCCAAACCCTGTTTCTAAAATATCACAAGGCCTACCCAAAAGATCAATTATTCTTGTAGCTACATATGAACGTATAGCTCCCGAATCAAATAATAGTGTAAACAAGGAGTTATTGATAGGAAGCTGACCTGCCACAACGAAGGACTGGCTGCAGCATCAGCTTGGGTAATAGCGAACACTCGAGCAGGAATCGGTTTCACCTCAGTTTTCGGCTCCTCTTTCTTTGCCTGAGGGCAATCTTTTTTGAAATGCCCCACCATGCCACACAAAAAGCATGTCTTCCGGTTACACTCTCCCGTGTGATGTTTCTTGCAACGAGGACACTTAGGGTAGGAGTAACCCTGGCGTCCACCTCTGCCTTGGTTCCCACGGAACCGCTTACTTTGTCCCGAACCACTAGAAGCTGGGATAACTTTCCTTTTCTGTTCAGTGGTGGAGTCACCACCATCCCTACCATAGACAGGAGTAGGAACAGTGGGGGTTCCACCAACACTCGGAGTCGCTAGGGGCTCCTAAAGGAATTTCACCGCACCTTCGGCTCTAAAAGCCTTTTCGACCATTTCAGCATATGAAGTTACTTCAGTGGTAGTGATCACCAAATCGTGCCTAATCTTTGCACTCAAACCGGCCAAATACTTTTCTTTCTTGCTAAAATCGGTTGGTACGATTCCCACAGCGAGCTTGGCTAGACGGTTAAACTTTGTCGTATACTCACTAATAAACATTCCCTCGGTTTGAACCAGTTCGGTGAACTCTTTCCGCTTTGCACTACGGACAGCTTCATTGTAATATTTGGAGTTAAACAACTCCTTAAACTCCTCCCAGGTCATTACTGTGACGTCCCGTGTGAGGGTTATCAACTCCAACCACACGAGAGCGTCCTCCTGAAATTAGAAAGTGGCGCAGGTCACCCGATCATTACCAACCACTCCCATAAAATTAAGGATACGCTCAATCATTATGAGCCACTGCTCAGCCTTCATTACATCAGGACCTCCCAGAAACACTGGAGGTGCCTACTTCCGAAACCTTTCGTACAACGGCTCCATACGGTTGCCAACAACAGGTTGTTCTGCTGGCACCGCTGGAACTGCAACGGCCTGAACAACTTTGTGAGGAGGCACGGCAGGAGGACCCTGCTACCACAATCTCTGAATCTCTTCAACCTGTTGACGAATCCGATCTTGCATTTCCGCAAATCTTTGCTCCCAATCCGGAGGAGCTTGTGGTGGATTTACAGGGCGACCACCCTGAGCTCTACCACGGCCACGGCCGCGAACACAGGGATTTTAGGGATTTCCCTAACCGCCTCCGGTCTCAACCATGCCACCCTAACTTCTTGTATTTCGTGGGGCGTCCATTTTATAGGACATAGCCTATGAATCCACAAGCCAGGCAGGTTAGACAGCGATCAAAACTTAACACCGCTCTTACGGACTTAAAGGTAACACACTTTAAATTAATAAATTTTAAAATCTAATATGCTTCCTAACATGCTTTCATATTCACAATTATTTAAAATACTAAACAAGTACGGGCTTACTGAACCGTGAACCGAGCTTTCTCTGATGAAGATTGTACATGTCTTAGCAAGCTTCGGTAGACAAACCTAGCGGCTCTGATACCAAAACTGTAACGCCTTAACGCTAAGGCACGCTACAGTGCGTTTTCAATTACAGTGCAATCTTTGCTAATTAAAGAAATTTTCTCGAGAAACGTGTCAAATTAAAACTTTTAAATTAATTAACAAACTTTATAATATATTAAAATATTTACAAGCGTCGGGATCCCGTTTTCTAACTTTTCAAACTTAATATCCCAAAATACATAATTTTACAGGTCGCTCAGCGACTACAAAATATAACTCCCAGATGTCCCGAGACCGAACACTCCAGGTCCCGTCGCTTCGACATGTACAATCTCACCCTAGCTCAGGTTCACACCTGTTCAGCCTTCGCCTTTCCTTTACCTACACATGGAAGTAGAATTGTGAGTCAACAGAGTCAGCAAGTAAAGCATATAACATATCATATAATTTCTGACTTGCACTTAGGCGCCCATACACCTATTTACAAGGCTTAACATATGAGTACGAATGTTCCATACTAGGGTATAGCCACTATACCACATACACTACGTACCTCAATGTACGAGTGTCGGTAGGGTTTATTCATATCCTGAGTACCCCTGAGTGATATACCACGCACTCCCAGCACCTCTCCGTACTTATGTTGGTATCACGGTACTCTCAGATAACATTCACTATACCAACACACTCTATACTATAACCGTATAAGTGTTGGTAGTGCAAATAACATTTTAAGCATGCATATACACATATCATATACATACACTCAGATATTCATATCAGACATTATATACAGTTCTTACCTTCTTTCTGAATTCAAGTGTGCTGGCCGACCTGAACGGAATTCACGTGCTAGATGGATGCCCTAATCACATGAATTATAACATAGATGAGTGACTCGCTAAATCACTTCCCAGGGACTTAAACTTGAAACTAAAAGTTCTCCTATAGATAAATATGTTCGAAATATTTTACCAGGATCTAGATTTACTACCAAGTATGTTTTATTAACATCCTAATTTGAATTCTAAAACAATGAAATAAACAGATAAGAGTTTAAGAAAACCTTACATTGGGTGCAGGGGAATATAATGACTCCTTCCATTTAGATCTCTAGCCCTTGATTCCTTTCTATAGCAGAGCATCAGAAAGATCTGAACCTGGATCTCTTTCTCTCCTTCTTTGATGCTGATTTTCCAGAGTCTTACATACTATGATTGAGGTACCACTTGATGTGTGTGGGCACTACTCTATCACTCAAGGTATTTCGAAATTAGAAGAGAAGAAAAGAGAGAGAGGGGTGGCATAACTTTTCTCTGAAGGAAACAATGTGCAAAGTCATGAGTTTCCTGAAGCCAACACTTTCTATTTATAGAATGCCCTCTAGGTTTAGGTTAGAATTGTGTTGCATTAAAATAATTGAAAAAATAAAATGGTAAACCTCTGGCATAGTGGGCGGCCCATATAAGGAAATTGGGCCTCACTTTGCAACTTTCCCATTTTGTTATTTTTCATTCCCATTTTCTCAAAAATGCCAATTTTCCAATTTAACCATTCAAATGCCAATTCTAATTATTTAATAACTTAAAAATAATTATTAAATAATATTGTCATTTAATATATTTATTAATTTAGACATATAAAATATCTTAATTAATAAACCTAAAATCTCTTTTCTTTACAATTTCGCCCTTGCTTAGTGAAAATTCATAAAGTAGACATAGTCTAACTTTTAGAGTTATAATTGATTAATTAAAATCAATTAAGTGAGTCTTACAAGCAGTATGGTCTCAACTAGTATGGGGACCATGGGTCTGTATAACCGAGCTTCCAATAAGTCGAACCGAATTTACCAAGTAAATTCTCTAACTTATTAATTCCTTATTAAATCCACTCTTAGAACTTGGAATTGCACTCTCAGTCATATAGAACGCTCTATATGTTCCACGATATAGATACGTCATTAGTTATCCATTGTTATAATCCTAATTTGATCAATGATCCTCTATATAGATGATTTACACTGTAAAGGGATTAAATTACCGTAACACCCTACAATGTATTTTATCCTTAAAACACTTAACCCTGTATAAATGATATTTCAGCTAAGTGAAATGAGTACTCCACCATTTATTTTCGTTTGGTTAAGCTCGAAGGAAATAATTATTTATTGATATTTAAATAATTATTTATGTTGTTATTATTGAATTCAGAAATGCATTTTATGTCATATAGTGAATTTCATAATTTTGCATTTTCGGTGCCCAGCAACATGGAACTCGGTGTTTGGCACAGTAAAATCACAACTTAGTATGTTAGTATATTGGGACGGTTTATTCGACATTGGGAATGTTGGGAGTGGTCGGGAATTTTGAATTTCCCAAAATACCCTTTAGTGCCCTTTATGTTATTTTAGTGTGGAGGGGCAAAATGGTCATTTTTCCCCATTTATGTTTTGTCCTTTATTGGCATCTTGTTGGCTGAAATAAGGATTTATTATATGCATTTACTCTTTATTTTATTCAAAGTTAAAAAATAGAAAAAATCAAAGAAAAAGCAAAATTCTATTTTTTTCTCTCAACTCTTTCTATTTTCGGCCCCCCTTTAAGCAGCAAAGACTTGGCTTTTCCTTGGTAATTCAAGTTGATTTTAACAAGATTTAGTGATCTCAAATGGTTAGTAAGATTGTTATAGCTTTCTTTTAAAGTTTCTTGAATTTTTCAGAAAGTTTGTGAGTTGCATGCTTAGTTTTTGATTGTTGTTGCTGCTGTTAATTGTTGATGTTGTCTTTAGATGTTTAAACATGTTTAATTGAGTAGGATAGAGCTGGTTGTGATGCATGTTAGTTGCTTTTGTTCAAGTTTGGAATTTTGACTCAAAACCTTGATTTTAATGGTGAAATGATGAAATCTGTTGCTGTGCGTGTTGTAGTTGACTGTTGTTGTTTTCAGAGGTTATATTATGCTTGTTTGAGTAGATTCAAGCAAGGTTTGATGCATGTTTGTTTGATTTTTAACCAAGTTTAAGTTTTGAACTCAAAGCTTGGAGCTTTAATGGTGGATTTTGATTTTATGCATGAAGCTTTGTTTTGTTGCTTTAAAAATGTTTCGTGGGTTCTAATTAGTATGTCAGGAAAGTTTGCCTGTAACACTGGTTACCCAAATTTTGGAGCAGGGTGTGGAAACCGGTTTTTCTCAACTTGTCGTTTCGTGCTAGTTTCAGGTTTTCAGGCAGTTTGTTTCTTGCTAGTTTGGGGTATTTTATGTATTAAGTTACAGTAGATTAAGTTTGGTTTTAAAACCTTTGTCCCGGTTGTGATTTAGCGTGTCACTTATCGGAGTTGTGATTGTTACGGTTTAGGAGCCTGTAATCCGCCGAGCGTTTCATTCCACTCAGGTTGACCGGCACACCTGAATTCGGAATTGAGGTAAGATTAGTATAACAGTATGCATATGTATTACATGTTTAGCGTGCATGTTAGGAAGCCTGTTAGCTTACATTAGATATGTATGTTGGCTTCGTACCATCCGCCTGTGTCACATCTGTACAGGCTAGAGTATGACTAGCAGCTGGAGTATGACCAGTGTACCGAGTATAGGCTGACACTATATCACATCGGTACAGGCTAGACTATGACTAGCAGCTGGAGTATGACCAGTGTACCGAGTATAGGCTGATACTAGGGTTGGTGGTACTGTACTATTTGACCGTATCACATCGGTTAGGCTAGAGTATGACTAGCAGCTGGAGTATGACCAGTGAACCGAGTATAGGCTGATACTGTAACACATCGGTACAAGCTAGAGTATGACTAGCAGCTAGAGTATGACCAGTGTACCGAGTATAGGCTGTTACTTATCAATAGTACCGTCTTATGAACGTTCGAGACTTAGTATCGTGTGGGACACGACAGTTAGGGTTATGGTCAGGGGTATGGGCGTCTGATCATAACCCGGGATTATGTATGTTTTATGATTTATGCTTTTCTTACTGAGTCTTTCGACTCAGAGATCTATGTTCATGTGTAGGTAAGGGCAAGGCCAAGGCTGAGGAACCGTGAGGACGAGCCGGTGAAGATTTTACATGTTGGGGTTGTTAGGCCTGGAGTGTACGATCCTCGGGACAACAGTACTTTTGTAATTAGTCGCTAGGCGACAAGTATTTTGTGTTAGACAGTAAACTTTTGTAAAGTATTTTGTAATCGAGATCCCGAGTATTTTGTATAAAATATTATATAAGTTTAATTAAAATGCAAAAATTTTAATTAATCACGATTTCCATAAACCTCGTTGATTAGCAACGACCTGCACAGTACGTTTAAAAATCACGTAATACGCCTATGCTAGTTAGGGTGTTACAATTTGGTATCAGAGCCACCAGGTTGTCTTCCGAAGATCGTCACAACATGTACAATCATCATCAGCAGTTAGCTTGTTCTACGGTTCAGTAAGCTTTTATTGCTTTAGTAGTTTATTTAATTATTATGAAATAAGAAAAGCCTGATAGGAAGCATGTTAGTAGCCTGATAGTAGAATAGGCGCATGTTTTTAATTTCCAAATTAAGCGGCATTAGTAAGCTCTCGTTGATCATGACCTGATGTGCCAACTCTGGGCTTCGAGGCTGTTCAGACTAGATCGACGCCAGGCGAAATACCAGAAGTCAGGGCAGCTCGGTCGGGTCAAATCAGGGTCAAGGAGATCAGATTCCCCTGAATGTTAGGGGTCACGGTACAGGTCCCAAGGGCGGGGTTTGTGGTCGGGGTGATGGTAACCCGCCACAGGCTGCCCAAGCCAATCAATAAGCGTAGAATTGGGAAACTAGGTTTGCTGAAATGCAAGCCAGAATAGAGGAGCAAGATCATGAGATTCAGAGATTGAGGCAGCAGGGTGCTCCTGCAGTGCCGGTGCCAGAAGCTCCTGTGGCACCTGCCCCTGTTGCTCAGGCCGAGATAGTGGTAGCGGCGAACAGAATGGAACCCCTGTATGAAAGGTTCCGGAACAAGGCACCTCCGGTTTTTCTGGGAGGCCCTGATGTCATGAAAGTCGAGCAGTGGCTAACGGTGATCACGAGAATATTGAACTTTATGGGTGTCACCGGGAATGACAGGGTGGTGTGTGCCACCTTTCAGTTCCAAGAAGACGCTCTAGTCTGGTGGGACATCGTGTCCCAGATTCACGACTGTTAGGTTTTATGCCCTAAATAAAACTCCATTTCAATGTAATCTATTTTATTCAACATCAATAAAGAAACAGAAGTATTTTTCATTCATTTGTGTATGTTTTGGTTCACTTTATCAATTGCTTGTCTATTTGATTTATAAATTCATCTTAAACCCTTTTCACATACTTGATCATGTTTATTGTGCTGTCATCACATTGGCAAGTAAACATGACTGTGTGAATAAAGTTTCCTAGATTTATCAGACACAGGGTTTTACTGATATGATAATCTACAACAAGAGTTTACTTGTATTTGGAGAAATACTATGTTCTTTCCAGAACATTGGTTAAAGTAAAGCTCAGGTTGGATGCATGGAGTATGCATCGGAAGGGACCGATATTGAACTTTGACTTAGATTTAATTAAACTTACCGTAAAATCTATTCAAGTCAATATCGCCAAGTTGATCTTAGATCAAATGATCTTAATCCTGTTATGATTAGGCTCAATCTCAAGAGACTATTCGTGTTCCTTGAATTGTTAGTTAAGCCTACTTTTAGGTCAGGGTGATACGTACTTTTTGGGAACACGGTAGTGCAATTGAGTGGGAGCGCTAGCATAAACATGGAATCTATAGCTTCTATCTAGCGAATAGTAAGTAAAGGATGATCTCCTTCGAGCTTGACCAAACGAAAATAAATGATTGAGATCTCATTTCACATAAGTTGAAATATCATTTATACGGGGTCAAGTGTTTTAAGGATAAAATACATAGTAGGGTGTTACGGTAATTTAATCCCTTTACAGTGTAGATCATTCATATAGAGGATCATTGATCAAATTAGGATTATAACAATGGATAACTAATGATGTCTCTATATGGTGGAACATATAGAGCATTCTATATACTGAGAGTACAATTCTAAGTTCTATGCGTGGATTCAACGAAGAATTAATAAGTTAGTGAATTTTAGTGCTAAATTCTTGATCTACTTATTGGAAGCTCGGTTATATAGACCCATGGTCCCCGCACTAGTTGAGATAATATTTTTTGTAAGACTCATGTAATTGGTTTTGATTAATCAATTATAATTCACAAATTAGACTATGTCTATTTGTGAAATTTTCACTAAGTAAGGGCAAAATTGTAAAGAAAGAGTTAGTAGGGGCATATTTGTTAATTATGATATTTTGTATGGTTCAATTAATAAATATGATAAATGACAATATTATTTAATAATTATTTATAGTTATTAAATAGTTAGAATTGGCATTTAAATGGTTGAATTAGGAAATTAGCATTTTTGAGAAAATCATATACAAAAGGTGTTAAAATTGCAAAATTGCAAAAAGCAAGGCCCAGTCCACTAAGCCATGGCCGGCCACCTTTGTAGGCTTTTTAAGTTGATATTTTAATTATTTTAATGCCAAATAATTCAAACCTAACCCTAGTGGAATGCTATAAATAGATAGTGAAGGCTTCAGGAAAATTACACTTCACATCAGAAAAACCTGAGCCTCCTCTCTCTTCTCTAGCCGCCACTCTCTCTCTCTCTCTTCTTCCTTCATATTTCGAACCTACCTTAGTGATTAGAGTAGTGCCCACACACAGCAAGCAATACCTCAATCATAGTGAGGAAGATCGTGAAGAAAGATCATCAGCAAAGGAGATTCAGCATCAAGGATTCAGAGAAAGAGATCCAGGTTCAGATCTTGATAATACTCGCGACATAAAGGATACAAGGGTTAGAGATCTGAACGGAAGGAGTCATTTAATTCCGCTGCACCCAATGTAAGGTTTCTTAAACTTTATATGTGTTTAATTTATCGTTTTAGAAAGTTCTTATTTAGGATGTTAATAAACATACTTGTGAGTAGATCTAAGATCCTGGTAAAATAATTTCCAACAACGACATCACGACCATGACCTGGGAAAGGTTCCAGGAACTCTTCAACGCAAAATACTATAATGAGGCCGTTAGAAGTGCCAAGAGGAAAGAGTTCACCCACCTGACCCAGAAGGAGAATATGAGTGTGACTGAGTACACTACACAGTTTGATCGGTTGGCGAGCTTGGCCTCGGGAATTGTGCCAACCGATTTCAGTAAGAAGGAAAAATATCTGGACGGATTAAATGGGAAGATCAAGCATGACCTTATGATCACTACAGATGACAAGACCACCTATGCTGAGATGGTGGAGAAAGCACTGCGAGCTGAGGGCGTAGTTGGATGTATGTCGGAGTCAGTTAGGACTCCAGTGAGTGGCGGGGCTCCTACCCCTCCTACAGCAGGCTTCAGCAGGGGAGGTAGTGGTTCGTCCATGGACCAGAAGAGGAAAACATCCACTGCATCCGGTGGCTCGGGGCAGAACAAGAGGTTCCGGGGGAACCAAAGTAGAGGAAGTCGTCAGGGTGGTGCTGAGACCCGGTTTTCTTACCCAGAGTGCCCCAGTTGTAAAAGGCACCGTCTGGGTGAGTGCAGAGGTCAGGGATGCTTTCAGTGTGGCATGCCTGGACATTACAAGAGGGATTGTCCCCAGCTCAGATCAGAGGCACCAAGGGCTCCGGCGAGACCCACTCCAGCTAGGGTGTTCGCAATTACTCAGGCTGATGCAGAATGCCAGCCCTTCAATCGTAACAGGTCAGCTCTCAGTTAACAACTCTTATTACTCAGTTTTGTTTGATTCTGGGGCTACACATTCTTATGTGGCAGCCAGAATCTTTAGTAAATTGGATAGACCGTGTGATAGTTATGAATCTGGGTTTGGAACCCTATTACCTGGCGGAGAGTTAGTTATCTCCAAAAGGTGGATTAGGTCTATGTCGATCAGAATAGATGGTAGAGAGTTAAGTGCTAACTTAATAGAGATGAGCCTAGTGGATTTTGATATTATTTTAGGAATGGATTTCCTATCTAAATACTCAGTTAGTGTTGACTGCAAAAGGAAGATGGTGATCTTCCAACCGGAAAGTGAAGAACAATTTGTGTTTGTTGGTTCGGTTCGGGGATCTCGGATCCCGGTGATTTCGGCCATGTCAGCTAGGGAGTTACTGCATGGTGGGTGTTTAGGGTTTCTGGCCGTGGTGATCGACACCACTCGGCCAGATGCCATTCGGCCAGAGGACATCAAGGTGGTTCGGGAATTTCTAGATGTTTTTCCCGAAGAACTTCCAGGTTTACCACCTCAGCGGGACATTGATTTTATTATAGATTTGGCACCAGGAGTGGAACCGGTTTCCAAGACTCCGTATAGAATGGCTCCAGCTAAGCTTAAAGAATTTAAGATTCAGCTTCAAGGGTTACTTGACATAGGGTTCATTCGGCCTAGTGTGTCACCCTGGGGAGCTCTGGTTTTATTCGTCAAGAAGAAAGATGGAACTATGACAATGTGAATCGATTATCGGGAATTAAACAAGCTAACAGTGAGGAATAAATATCCATTACCTAGGATCGATGATTTGTTTTATCAGCTTCAGGGGAAGACAGTCATTCCCAAGATTAATCTCCGATCGGGTTATCATCAGTTGAAAATCCTAGAGGAGGACATTCCGAAGACGGCTTTCTGTACTAGGTATGGACATTACGAATTCTTGGTTATGTCGTTTGGACTAACCAATGCTCCTGCGGCATTTATGGATTTGATGAATAGAGTGTTTAAGGATTTCCTCGATATATGTGTGATTGTGTTTATCGACGACATCCTTGTGTACTCTCAATCAGAAGAGGAGCATAAGTTACATCTTCAGATGGTTTTGCAACGGCTTCGGGAACATAAGCTTTATGCCAAATTCAAGAAATGTGAATTTTGGCTATCTCAGGTGTCTTTCTTAGGACACATTGTTAGCAAAGATGGGATCAAGGTGGATCCCGAGAAAATAGAATCCGTTAGGGATTGGCCAAGATCGAAAACAGTGATAGAAATTAGAAGCTTCTTGGGTTTAGCCGGGTATTATCGTGGGTTCGTGGAAGGGTTTTCTAAGATTTCAACACCCTTAACCGAACTTACGAAGAAGAATCAGCAGTTTGTCTGGTCAGATAAGTGCGAAGCTAGTTTTCAAGAGCTGAAACAGAGGTTGATTACAGCTCCAGTACTAGCTTTGCCTTCGGACAAAGAAAAATTTGTAGTTTATTGCGATGCATCCAGACAGGGTCTGGGGTGTGTTCTGATGCAAGCCGATCGGGTTATCGCTTATGCCTCCCGTCAGTTAAAGGATTATGAACAGCGATACCCGACTCATGATCTAGAGTTGGCCGCGGTGGTTTTTGCATTGAAGATCTGGCGGCATTACCTTTACGGAGAAAGGTATGAAATCTATACCGACCATAAAAGTCTCAAATATTTCTTTACTCAGAAAGATTTGAATATGAGACAGAGACGTTGGTTGGAGCTAGTGAAAGATTACGATTGTGAGATTCTCTATCACCCTGGGAAGGCCAATGTAGTGGCCGATGCCCTAAGCAGGAAAGGTCCCGGACAGGTAGCCAGCATGATTCAGATCTCACCTCAGTTAGTAGAGGACATGGTTAGATCAAGCATTGAGTTTGTGGTAGGCCAGCTTCACAACTTGACGCTGCAATCTGATCTGTTGGAAAGAATTAAAGCCGCTCAGATGACTGATCCAGAGTTAGTAAAAATAAAAGATGAGACTTTAGCTGGCCAAGCCAGGGATTTTTCAGTGTCAGATAACGGGATGCTTCTGTATAAAGCTAGGGTTTGTGTTCCGAGTAGTGTGGAACTCAGGAATGAGATCTTTCAAGAGGCTCATTCTACCCCTTTTTTTCTGCATCCTGGCACCACCAAGATGTACCAGGATCTTAAACCGTACTTCTGGTGGAGCAATATGAAGAAGAATTTGGTAGAATTCGTATCGAGATGCCTCACCTGTCAGCACATTAAGGCTGAACATTAGAGACCAGCAGCGTTGTTGCAGCCTTTACCCCTACCTGAATGGAAGTGGGAGGATATTGTAATGGACTTCGTGGTTGGGTTACCTAGAACCACGGGTTTATTCGATTCCATCTGGGTTGTGGTGGATCGATCCACGAAGTCTGCTCATTTTCTGCCTGTTAGAACCTATTCAGTGGATCAGTTGGCAGAATTGTACGTTAAAGAGATTGTAAGACTTCACGGGGTACCGAAGTCTATAGTTTCAGATAGAGATCCGAAGTTCACCTCCAAGTTTTGGCAGAGTTTGCAACAGGCAATGGGTACAAAACTGAAATTCAGTACAGCATTCCATCCTAAGACAGATGGACAGTCCAAAAGGACAATTTAGATATTGGAGGACATGTTGCGAGCCTGTGTTATGGATTTTGAAGGCTCTTGGAATAAATATCTACCGTTGATAGAATTTTCTTACAACAACAATTATCAGAGTACGATAGGGATGGCTCCCTATGAACTGTTATACGGTAGGAAGTGTAGATCTCCCATCCACTGGGATGAGACAGGGGAGAGGAAATACCTAGGTCCGGAATCAGTGCAGCGGACCAATGAGGCAATTGAGAAAATAAAAGCTAGAATGCTTGCCTCACAGAGTAGACAAAAAAGTTATGCAGATCCGAAACGCATGGATGTTGAGTTCCAAGTAGGGGACCAAGTGTTTTCGCGAGTGTCTCCAATGAAGGGGATCAAACGTTTCGGGAAAAGAGGCAAGTTATGCCCTAGGTTTACAGGACCTTTCGAGATTCTCGAGAAGATAGGTCAAGTGGCATACCGATTAGCGTTGCCTGCAGCTCTTTCAGCAGTTCACAACGTATTCCATGTCTTTATGTTGAGAAAATACGTTTGAGATCCTTCTCATATACTCAGTTATGAGCGCCTTGAACTGCAGCCAGATATGACTTACGAAGAACAGCCAGTGCAGATCCTGGATAGAAAGGACAAAGTCCTTCGGAATAAGACCATAGCATTGGTCAAAGTACTCTGGAGAAACAGCAAGGTGGAGGAAGCCACCTGGGAGCTAGAGTCAGATATGAGAGCTCATATCAAGAGTTGTTCAGGTTAGATTTCGGGGACGAAATCCTTTTAAGGGGGGAATAGTTGTAAAGACCGCTTAGTTTAATTTGGAAATTAGATGTTAATTATGATTAGTTATGAATATTATTTATAGATATTTAAATAATTATTTATGCTGTTATTATTGAATTCTGAAATGCATTTTATGTCATATAGTGAATTTCATAATTTTGCATTTCCGGTGCCCGGCAACATGGAACTCGGTGTTTGGCTTAGTAAAATCACAACTTAGTATGTTAGTATATTGGGATGGTTTATTAGACATTGGGAATATCGAGAGTGGTCGGAAATTTAGAATTTTCCAAAATACCCTTTAGTGCCCTTTATGTTATTTTAGTGTGGAGGGGCAAAATGGTTATTTTGCCTGATTTATGTTTTGTTCTTTAGTGGACTTAGTGTAATGTGTTATGTGATTACGTGGAATCTTGTTGGCTGAAATAAGGATTTATTATATGAATTTACTCATTATTTTATTCAAAGTTAGAAAATAGAAAAAAGCAAAGAAAAAGCAAAATTCTATTTTTTCTCTCAACTCTTTCTATTTTCGGCCCCCCTTTGAGCAGCAAAGACTTGGCTTTTCCTTGGTAATTCAAGCTGATTTTAACAAGATTTAGTGATCTCAAATGGTTAGTAAGATTCTTATAGCTTTCTTTTAAAGTTTCTTGAATTTTTGAGAAAGTTTATGAGTTGCATGCTTACTTTTTGATTGTTGTTGCTGCTGTTAATCGTTGATGTTGTCTTCAGATGTTTAAACATGTTTAATTGAGTAGGATAGAGCTGGTTGTGATGCATGTTAGTTGCTTTTGTTCAAGTTTGGAATTTTGACTCAAAACCTTGATTTTAATGGTGAAATGATAAAATCTGTTGCTATGCGTGTTGTTGTTGATTGTTGTTGTTTTCAGAGGTTATATAATGCTTGTTTGAGTACATTCAAGCAAGGTTTGATGCATGTTTGTTAGATTTAACCAAGTTTGAGTTTTGAACTCAAAGCTTGGAGCTTTAATGGTGGATTTTGATTTTATGCAGGAAGCTTTGTTTTGTTGCTTTAAAAATGTTTAGTGGGGTCTAATTAGCAGGTCTGGAAAGTTTGGTTGAGTTTGGAAACGTTTTGGTTGGGGATTTGATTTTTGTGGGTTTTCTGGGTAAAACTGGCTAACCGGTTTTATACTGCCTGTAACACCGGTTACCCGGATTTTGCAGCAGGGTGTGGAAACCGGTTTTTCTCAACTTGTCGTTTCGTGCCAGTTTCAGGTTTTCAGGCAGTTTGTTTCCTGCTAGTTTAGGGTATTTTATGTATTAAGTTACAGTAGGTTAAGTTTGGTTTTAAAACCTTTGTCCCGGTTGTGATTTAGTGTGTCACTTATCAGAGTTGTGATTGTTACGATTTAGGAGCCTGTAATCTGCCGAGCTATTCGTTCCACTCAGGTTGATCGGCCCACCTGAATTCAGAATTGAGGTAAGATTAGTATAACAGTATGCATATGTATTACATGTTTATTGTGCATGTTAGGAAGCCTGTTAGATTACATTAGATATGTATGTTGGCTTCGTACCATCCGACTGTGTCACATCGGTACAGGCTAGAGTATGACTAGCAGGTGGAGTATGACTAGTGTACAGAGTATAGGCTGACACTGTATCACATCGGTACAGGCTAGAGTATGACTAGCAGCTGGAGTATGACCAGTGTACCGAGTATAGGCTCATACTAGGGTTGGTGGTACTGTACTATTTGACCGTATCATATTGGTTAGGCTAGAGTATGACTAGCAGCTGGAGTATGACCAGTGAACCGAGTATAGGCGGATACTGTAACACATCGGTACAGGCTAGAGTATGACTAGAAGCTTGAGTATGACCAGTGTACCGAGTATAGGCTGTTACTTATCAATAGTACCGTCTTATGAACGTTCGAGACTCAGTATCGTGTGGGACATGACAGTTAGGGTTATGGTCAGAGGTATGGGCGTCTGATCATAACCCGAGATTATGTATGTTTTATGATTTATGCTTTCTTACTGAGTATGTCGACTCACAGTGCTATGTTCATGTGTAGGTAAGGGCAAGGCCAAGGCTGAGGAACCGTGAGGACGAGCCGGTGAAGATTGCACATGTCGGGATGGTTAGGCCTGGAGCGTACGATCCTCGGGACAACAATGCTTTTGTAATTAGTCGCTAGGCGACAAGTATTTTGTGTTAGACAGTAAACTTTTGTAAAGTATTTTGTAATCGGGATCCCGAGTATTTTGTATAAAATATTATATAAGTTTAATTAAAAAGCAAAAATTTTAATTAATCACGATTTCCATAAACCTCGTTGATTAGAAACGAGCTGCACAGTACGTTTAAAAATCACGTAATACGCCTATGCTAGTTAGGATGTTACAATTCGCCAGATTGAAGCTATAGATTCCATAGTTATGTTAGCGCTCCCACTCAATTGCACTACCGTGTTCCCAAAATGTACGTATCACCCTGACCCAAAAGTAGGCTTAACGAACAAATCAAAGAACACGAATAACACTCTTGAGATTGAACCTAATCATATCAGGATTAAGATCATTTGATCTAGGATCAATAGGTGATATTGAATTGAATAGATATTACGGTAAATTTAATATATCTAATCAAAGTTCAATATCGGTCCCTTTTGATGTATACTCCATACATCCGATACTGGTAAACTTTGCCAATGTCCTGGAAATAACATAACACTTTTCCAAGGTGTAAGAATACCTATCGCTGATTATACCATGTCCGTCTAAATCTAGTGTTCTGACAAATCAGGGAATAAACTTTCGAACATATAATTAAGATTATATTCCACTGTGCTGACAACACTATAATCATTAACAAATTCATATGTTCTGGACTTAAATAGAATTCATACATTATATATATAATCATGAAATAAATCATGTGAACCATGCAACATAAAATGTTATTTCTGATCTTTATTAATAAGTAAATCTGATTATATTGAAATGGGTTTTATTTGGCGCACAAAACCCAAAAAACTCGCACTTGCACTAATATAAAACAAAATGTGCATTTCAAATAATCTCAACACCTTGATATACAAATCAAGTGTAATAGTAGTAAACTCCTCATAATAGGATCTGACAGGTTGAATTAAACACAACCTCTTCTCCACCATTACTCTTCCTTAATCACAAAATCCTTGATAATGTGAAATTCCTCTCTATATCTTTACTCTCTTAGGATACTGGATTCTATACTTTTGGCAACTACTTCTTGGTTATTCAGGAAGTAACACTAGTTGTTAAGGCAAGTTGGAACGGTGCCACAAATGTATAGAAATTTCCTTAGACTGAATAAGTACCTTTACTGCAACTTTAACATTCAGTCTCTTTCTGGTAGACCAAGAGATTTCAGATAGGCTTTTACACTTCTCCAAAATCACTACTCCACCCCAGAGTAATCACCATCTTATCAACAAACTTTCTAGCACAAAGGCAAGTCTTGAAATCTGATGTGGTGTAGTGTAAGAGTTTTAAACACACCCTTATTGACTAACATATAGTTCCTCTTCTTAATCTTAAGATTTGCTTGATTGTCTTCCAATGTTCTTCTCCTGGATTAATCTGATACCTACTCATTACTCCCACTCAACAGCAGGTGTCTGATCTAAGGCATACTAAAGCATATCTGAGACCTCTCACTGTTGATTTAAGAAATTCTTTCATGGCTTTATCTTCTCTAGAATAGTTGAGACTTTTCCTTAGATAAATAAAATCTAGGCTTAGAAGTTGTGAAGCTTCTATAGATTGCCATTGGAAAGAAAATGCTTCAACATCTTACTAAAGTAAGTTTCTTGCATTAGAGTAAGTAATTACAAGGTATACCACAAGCCATAGGTTTAGATAAACTCAAACCTATAATACTAGGAACAGGAAGTTTGTCAAGTCCATTGAATAGACTTATTAACGAAAATTTCCTTTTATGTCCTTGTAATAGAAAACTTTAGGTTACAACATGTGAACGGATTAAACCATAGTTCTCTTGGCTTTCTTCTTAGTTTCTTATCTTGACAATCCATTACTTGTTTAAACTCACAATGGATTTTAATCACTAGTGTCTTCGAAGTCACAATAAGGTGGATTCCTAGAAACCCTCCCACTACGACAAGGTACCGTGAATTATGTCTAAGAAAACTAAATGGTATTGACCTCTTCGGTTGTGTTAAGACAACAGAGGCAGTGGGATCATCTTGTAACGAATAAGATGATAGAACACTTATGGAATCAAGAAAAAATTATCTCCTTTATTTGCTACTTTATTTTCAGACTTAGTCATTTTCTTAGAAAAGTAGTATTTGTTTAAACAAACACTTTCTTATCTAATGACTATGGGATGGTCCACCCCTAATCACTTAGAATAGCTAACAAACATGCAAACCAAGGTTAGCAGTTCTAGCTTTTCTTAAGATTTTGATTAGGTCATCAATGAATCTAGTAATGATTTACATTAAGTATACAACAATTGCATCATTCTGAAATTATATTACCATAGAATGATTTAGGCAATGACTAGTAACTAATAATCAATATGCAAATCGAATTTCTGGGGAGTTAAGTTTGGATATAATTAAAAAATCAAATTAATGATCTTTGAACTGCATATCGACTAACTATTTCTCCACCCCTATCAGTTCACAAGATCTTTAGCCACTTACCTCAATGGTTTTCACCATTGCTAGAAATTCATGAAATTTTTCAAACATTTCAAATTTCTTTTGCATAAGGTAAAATCTAGAGTGATCGTTTTAAGAATATTGTAGAAAACTCATATCCACCACTGAATGTACATCCATCTACAAATGAGATGAACTTACTTTCAGTGGATGTAGGCATATTAACTCTTTGCAGAGATTGATTGTCAAAACCACTAAGAACAAGATACAAATGCCATAGATTTATAAAATATGTAGTTGTATCTTTTGATGACTTAAGTTTAGTTACATCAAAGAGTTCTTAGAATGGTGCAAGTGGATTCTGGTCACAGAATACTAAACTCATATAGTTTGAATCCATTGATAGAAAATGGTTATTAAACACTTGTGAAAGTGTAACTGTATGATGAGTGATTCTTTCTTGGACCACCACTACTAATTTAAGATTGAGGATTTGCCCATACAAGTAGGAGATTTCTAAGATTGAGGATTTATATCATTTTGGGATAGAATTTCGGGAATATAATCATATTCTTCATTTAATTTCTTAAGAGAAATAGAGAATGACTTTATATGATTTATAGACCATTCATCCAATAATATGTCATTGAGCTAATTCGAAATGAATAAGCTAAGAGGAATTAGGATAATTTTGTTTTAAATAAGAATCCAACGATGCTCCGATTAGCGAGAGTCAAAGTAATCTTATTTATACAATCTTCTTGTTTCATATTGTAAAATACTAGTCTAAGGTGTCATCAATTGATGAACAGCTAGATGTTGCATATACAATATTTATCTTTCGAGATCTAACACTATTATGTTTGTCTAATGGTGAAAATCCATTAGGGATTTATCTCATTAGAAAAACAAACCAAGTTATACCAACAATGAAGATTCGAAATTAAACTACAATTTAATAATAGAAAATAACATGGTTCAATATAAATTCATACACAATTCATAAATTATTAAACATATACCAAGTAGGAATGACAAGTGAAAATACTAAAACATACAATCCTAAATAATTTCTAAGGTCTTCAACAAACTGATATCAGTGTCCCTTTTAGGCGAGAGTCAGTGATACCATCCATTGAATAGAGTTGTCAGCTCATCTAAAATGATAAACATTATAGCAACCTTTTATTCGATCAAGATTGGAATCCAGCGTTGTCCCGTTTAGGCGAGAGTCAAGGCTATTCTATGTTATGAGCTTCCACCATTGTTTCATATTTTGTAAGTCAAATACAGTCGCCACCATTAGGGTGATCAATACCATATAAAACACTTACAAATATACTTATCTTTCGAGATTAAACGGTGTTAACTTGCTAATGAACGTTCCTCCATTAGGGAGGATTACTCACTAAAACAAAAGCTATGTAAAACAAACAATGGAGATCGAATGTCCTAATAATAATAAAGCTCATTATTTAAAGAAAGTGGTATTTTCTTCTAAAAATTATTTTAATTTATTTATTTTAAATATATATATATTTATTTAATTAAAATTTCCAATTTAGAATGAAAAATTCTAAATATAAATTTTAATGTAATATTTATAAATTATACTTAGATGGATATGAAAATAACGTGAATTATTTCCATCTGAGTAATAATTTCCATAAATATTTAGAAAAATATGCACTTTAAGTTGTTTCAAAATTAATTTAAATTAATTTACAACTCAAATTTAATTTTCTATAAATATATATTGCATTTCGAAAAATGAAATGTATAAGAATACTACTTTCGAAAATGCTTTAAAATAAAATAAAAAAATAAATTCTGGAAAAATTATCTTAATTTTATGTTGGCCCAAAATTAATTAATAAAATTAATTTACAACAAAAATATAATTTTCCTATTTAATTAAATATTTAAGTATCATGATTAAGAATCAACTTAAATATTAATTTTCTATTTAATTAAATACACTAGAAAAATACTTCAAGCAAAACAAATAATATCTATCAAGACTTTCATTGACTAATTAATTCAATTTCTAATTATAATATATTTCAGTTCATTTATTTTAATTAATCATTAAATGAAAAAAAAATCATTGATTTAAGTTGGTCGAAAATTAGAATAAATAATTTTCAACTTTAATCTATTTTTCAAATAAAATTCGAAATTTTTGCATTAAAGAAATGCAATTTCGAAATTTTGGGAAAAAGATTAATAAAATAAAATATCAATATTTAAGTATCATGATGAAAATCAACTTAGATATTGAAATTTTCAATTTAATTAAATGTATTAAATTCGAGAAATAAATAATTAAGTATAAAGGAAACTTAATTATTAATTCTAGTTTAATACTAGGAAAATATACTAAACTTAGATTGTACCAAAATTAATTATTAAACAATTAATTTCACAATCAATGATATTTTCCTATTTAATATTAGAAATAATAGCTAGTATAGAAATAACTATCTAGAATATATATCATTAACTAAGTATTTTTCTAAAATTAACTTTAAAATATAAATGAAAAATTAAATTTCATATATTTTAAAAGTTAATTATGTTGCTAATTCAATTTTAATTAGGTTAGACTAATATAATTAACCTAATACAATTATTTAAATAAGGCAAATGGGCCTTCACAATTGGGGTAGTTCATGTGAGGGGGAACTGGGTTCAGTATGTCGTACCCACTTCTATTGGCCCCCAACTCTCATACAAGGCCTAAAAGAGAGGAATTTAACCTTTAAATAAACAATTGTTATTCATTGAATAAGCCCAAATCTAATTGGGCCTAAATAAAATTACTTATGTCAAATTTTATTTTAGCAACCTAGTCCATTTACTTAGTAAAAAAAAACTTAAATGGGCTTCCTATATGCATCTAAGCCCAATAGCAAACATATAGGCTCACACAGGTCAAATGATTTGGATGGGCCCTATCATGTTACTAGGTTTACACAGATGAAAGAAGTACAAAGAATTACCTGTTATAAATTATTTATAAGATCTATTGACAATTGGACTATGATTAAAATCAGACCATTGGATCTGTCAACAAGTTAATCATAGTAATTTAGATGAAATAAATAATAGGTTTGTTAAAAAAAATTGAATAAACAATATAAAATTAAACAAACATTGTCCATGTAACAAATGTGAAATAAGATATTAATATAATTAAATTATTATTCTTAAACTAACCAATTAAATTTTGAAAATTTAGGGTTGTTAAAACAAACCTTAAAAATCTCAAAATTTAAATTTAAAATATCTAGGTTTATTTGAATCAAATTAAATTAAATATCAAATAAGATCAATGATTTGAAAAAAAGAATCTTCAATATCATTTTCAAATCTTATAATTTAATAAAATAAACCAATTTTAAAATAGATATGGTTAGATAGTTATTCTTTTAGGAATAAAATAATAAATAAATAATAATTACCATAATTATATGTCAAAATATCTTAAATTAAGCAATATTCAAATCTCTACAAAAATATCTAAGTTATTTAAATATTTAAGATATGATTTATAAATTTCCAACTAAAAAAATGATATATATAGAAAAATATTATTTTTAAACTTATAATTAATAAATAATTAAATATTTAACAAAATAACAAATTTCAAATTTAAAAATATTATGGAAAGTGTATTTATAAAAATATCTATGTTAATTTCAAATTTATTAATTATTTAATTTGTCATATAAGATAATTTTAATATAATATTTTAAATAAAAAGACAAAGTTATCTTTTAATTTAAAATATGTTAAATATCAAAATATCTAATCTTATAATTAAATAATATATAAATATTAAAGAAGTTAACAAATTTTTAAATCTGGCCATAATAAGAAATATTTAAAATTAGAAATATTCCAAATTGGAAATATTTAAAAAAAAAAAGAAAATATTTCAAATTAGAAATATTTAAAATTGGAAATCTTTCAAATTGGAAAAATCTAAAATTAGAAATATCGGATTTTGGGAAACAATCGCATAAAAAATTGGATTTTTGGGTAAAAAACCACAAAATTCGCAATTGATGCACCCATTCGACAGCCTTGAATCCCGATTTTCCAAAATTCATAACTTTTTCAATTTTTATCGGAATCGAGTTCCGTAGAAACAAAAATTGCTTAATTTTTCACAAGAAATCCAAATAAAATATTTTCAAAAATAGAAAAAATATTTATCATGGAAAAAATTCGTACAACACATACGTTCATCACATAAGCACATAAACCAACATGAAACCATCCAAATCAACACAAAACATATAAAACATCGTTTTAATTCGTATTACATGAAAGTAAATCATTACCATGGCTCTGGTGCCAGTTGTTGGAAATATTTTACCAGGATCTAGATTTACTACCGTGTATGTTTTATTAACATCCTAATATGAATTCTAAAACTATGAAATAAACACATAAGAGTTTAAGAAAACCTTACATTGGGTGCAACGGAATATAATGACTCCTTCCGTTCAGATCTCTAGCCCTTGATTCCTTTCTGTAGCAGAGCATCACCAAGATCTGAACCTTGATCTCTTTCTCTCCTTCTTTGATGATGATTTTCCACAGTCTTACATACTATGATTGAGGTACCACTTGATGTGTGTGGGCACTACTCTATCACTCAAGGTATTTCGAAATTAGAAGAGAAGAAAAGAGAGAGAGGGGTGGCATAGCTTTTCACTGAAGGAAACAATGTGCAAAGTCATGAGTTTCCTGAAGCCAACACTTTCTATTTATAGAATGCCCTCTATGTTTAGGTTAGAATTGTGTGGCATTAAAATAATGGAAAAAATAAAATCGTAAACCTCTTGCATAGTGGGCGGCCCATATAAGGAAATTGGGCCTCACTTTGCAACTTTCCCATTTTGTTATTTTTCATTCCCATTTTCTCAAAAATGTCAATTTTCTAATTTAACCATTCAAATGCCAATTCTAATTATTTAATAACTTAAAAATAATTATTAAATAAATTTGTCATTTAATATATTTATTAATTTAGACATATAAAGTATCTTAATTAATAACTAAACCTAGAATCTCTTTTCTTTACAATTTCACCCCTACTTAGTGAAAATTCATAAAGTAGACATACTCTAACTTTTAGAATTATAATTGATTAATTAAAATCAATTAACTGAGTCTTACAAGCAGTATGGTCTCAACTAGTATGGGGACCATGGGTCTATATAACCGAGCTTCTAATAAGTCGAACCGAATTTACCAAGTAAATTCCCTAACTTATTAATTTCTTATTGAATCCACTCTTAGAACTTGGAATTGCATTCTCAGTCATATAGAACGCTCTATACGTTCCATGATATAGATACGTCATTAGTTATCCATTGTTATAATCCTAATTTGATCAATGATCCTCTATATAGATGATTTACACTGTAAAGGGATTAAATTACCGTAACACCCTACAATGTATTTTATCCTTAAAACACTTAACCCTGTATAAATGATATTTCAGCTAAGTGAAATGAGTACTCCAACATTTATTTTCGTTTGGTTAAGCTCGAAGGAAATCATCCTTTACTTTCTATTCGCTATATAGAAGCTATAGATTCCATATTTATGTTAACACTCCCACTCAATTGCACTACCGTGTTCCCAAAATGTACATATCACCCTGACCCAAAAGTAGGCTTAACTAACAAATCAAAGAACATGAATAACACTCTTGAGATTGAACCTAATCATATCAGCATTAAGATCATTTGATCTAGGATCAACATGTGATATTGAATTGAATAGATATTACGGTAAATTTAATATATCTAATCAAAGTTCAATATCGGTCCCTTTTGATGTATACTCCATACATCCGATACTGGTAAACTTTGCCAATGTCGTGGAAAGGACATAACACTTTTCCAAGGTGTAAGAATACCTATCGCTGATTATACCATGTCAGTCTAAATCCAGTGCTCTGACAAATCAGGGAATAAACTTTCGAACATATAATTAAGATTATATTCCACTGTGCTGACAACACTATAATCATTAACAAATTCATATGTTCTGGACTTAAATAGAATTCATACATTATATATATAATCATGAAATAAATCATGTGAGCCATGCAACATAAAATGTTATTTCTGATCTTTATTAATAAGTAAATCTGATTATATTGAAATGGGTTTTATTTAGGGCACAAAACACAACAAAATAACATGGAAATGCCCTAAATATCTCAAAAATGGGAAATACTAGGGTTCCAAAAACTCCCCCAACTGGAAGTCCAGTTCTGGGTCACCAACCGGTCGACTGGTTGCTACAGGTCCCCCAGAACCGGAATTCTGGTTCTGTGCTGGGAACCCAAAAAATTCTCCCCATGACCTCAAAATCCAACCAATCTTAACCAAACATTCCAGTATACCTGTACAATGTATTTACAACATTTTCCAACCAACAATTCACAGAAAAAACCACTAAATCAAATTATGCCATTAAAGACCTAAACTTGAGTTTCAAAACTCAAGCTTACAAAATTCTCACACCATAGCTCAAAACTGATATCCACGGCTTAAAATCAACTCTAAACAACCTTAGAAAACATACCCTAAGCATACCTAAACCTATCAGCCACAATTTCTCAAAATCACAAGTTCAAACTAAGTAAAAAGCTTAACAACACATAAACAAGAGTTCTAGGGTTACCTCCACTTCAAGAGAACTTAATCTTTAGCTTAATTCTAGAATATTGATGATGAAAAGAGGTGATCTCCTCTGGTTTTTGCCCCATCCGAAAGAGAGGAAGAGAGAGAGAGAGAGTTTTATGTTTGGTTTTTCCTTCAATTTCCTTAACTTTGATTCAAAAGAAAAGGGATTGAATAATTAATCCCTTTGCTGAAAAAACTAATTGCCATGTGCCATCAAATTAGGCAGCCACCTAATCAACTTAATAATAAATGACTAAAATGCCCCTTAGACTTAAAACTAGGGTATTTCTTAAGCTAGGGGTAAAATGGTCAATTCTATAACCTCGCTTAACTCCGTTATAATATTTTCTCTAAAATATTTCCCACTAAGAAATAATGTTATAAACTTACCCATGTCATCAAACTAGCCATCCATCGCATTTTCCGTTGTCACCGAGCAAAATTACAAAAATAACATATTTCACATATAAACCAAGTAATGCCCCTAGAGTTTTATAAAATCTCCAAAATAGAGAAATTATAACTCTAATATTCATTTCTAAATATTGGGGTCCACAAATGGTTAATTTAATAAATAATCATAAAATATCATAAATTAATGGTAATTGCCTTTTCTATTCCAAATTACTAAAGCGGTCATTACATTTTCTTTTCGGATATTATGGTTTTATTGTCTAGTTCTCCTGGGGTATCTCTGCATGCCCTTAGGATAGACAATGAACTGTTATAGATGGAAGAAAATCCTCCTCTGCTTGCATAACTTTGTTACCTTTGTTATTTTAACCTGTATCGGTTTCCCTTTAAAAAAAAAACAAATTGTGTTATTTAAGGAGATTTTATGTCACCGATATCTCTCCTTTATATATATATACTAGATAGATGTTACGTGCCAAGTCACGTATGTCAATTTTATTTTAGCTTTTAATTTTTTTTTTAATATCATAATTTTAAAATTAATTATAATATTTAATGTAGTGATAATCATTGAAATTTGAAAGCATAATAATGATTTAAATAAAAACAAAAATTACTATTATACTTTGTAATAGTAATTAAAAAAAAAAATTATTATTCGTCCTAAATTTATCTTCGGAATTAATGAAAATGCCCATCTAGTTAAACTATCAAAACATTCAAATTTAATTTAAAATAATATTTAAAATTGAACTAATTCTAAATATCAAAATTTGAAAATAATTTTTAATAAAAAAATAAACAATATGAACAAATTTATTATTAATTGCAATACGTGTCAACATCTAATAATTTGTTTTTTTTTTTATTTAAAAAAGAAGTCACCCAATAATACTACTACAAAAATAGTTTTTCTCGACATTTTTAAACAGACGTTTAAAGTATTCCTGTCGGTTTCTATAACCGTCGCCTATACGACTGTCGTAAAATGGGCAAAATGGGTGACGGTTTAAAATCGTCGCTAATGTGGACTTCTCAACGGTTTAAAACTGTCGCCTATACCCTGTTATAGGCGACATTTTTAAACCGTCAGAAATGTAAAAAAAAAAAGAGAAAAAAATACAGATTTTTCTGCCATTCCATTTTTTTTCCTGCATTAGCTTTATAATTTTACCTAAATTAAAATAAAACAACTAATTAATTTTGTTACAATAACAACTAAATTTAAAAAATATTAAATTTATACAATAACAAAATAAATATATATAATAAATAAAAAAGTATACAAAAATAAATAAATATATTTACACCGAGCTCGGAGAGAGAGAAAGAGAGAGAGGGAGACGGACGGGAGGTGGTTGTGGTGCGACGTATGAGACGGAGATGAGAGGGACACTGATGAAAGGTGGTGGTGGTCCGACGTATGCGATGTAAAGTAGAGGGAGACCGACGAGAGGAGGGATGGGTGGAGATCGATGGACGAGAGAGATGAGAAGAAAGGGATATCGAGAGAGGGAGGAAGACGGCGAGAGAGGAGGGTGATGGTGCAGATGCATGGGTGGGGTTTTGGAGAGTTAAGATTTTTATTTTAGGGTGTGGAAAATGGAGAATAAATATGTGAGAATAATTAGGTGGGCATGTGGGAAATGGAAAAAAAAGTAGGTGGGGACATGGGAAATGTGGCGAGAAGTAGGTGACGTTTTTTTAATAGATCCTTATAGGCGACGGTTTAAAACCGTCCCCTATACTATAGGTGACGGTTTAAAACCGTCGCTTATACTATAAGCGTCCATTTAAAAATCGTATTTTATTAAAAAACGTCGCCTATTTTGTTTACTATGATTTTAAACCGTCGGGAATACTAAATTTTTCCCGACGGTTTTAAATAGTTACTTAATTTTTTTAGCGACGGTCCCCGAAAAAAAAATTGTTTTTAGGGCCGTTGCGAATTCTTATATTTGTAGTAGTGTAATTTCTCATAAACTAAGAATTCGGTTATATAGTCACATTTTATATATAATAGATATATATTTTAAAACTAATACTGATGAAAAATGGAAAAAAAAAATGAGAAAAATGAGAAAAAAATATGAGTAGAGTGATTGATATTTTTTATAGTTGAGTTATATGGAAAAAAAATATATATAATAATGATTTTATTTATTTATTTTTAATCTTAAATTTAAAAAAAAAATAAAAAAATAGAAAATTATAGGATATTTAAAGTATTAAATATTTTTTAATTAATTAATCAATAATTTTTATGAATCTAATAAAAATTTTAAAAAAGAAAATTAATAAAAAAATAATATTATTTAAAGAAATTTTAAATTGTTATGTTACAACTTTATATCTCTTATTTTAAAAAAGATTTTTAATATGAATAAGCGCGCCATCTCATTATTTATATAATACATACTAGGTGAATGTACGTGCCGATCCACGTATTGCTAGTTTCATTTAAGATTTTGGTCTTTTTAAGATTGTGAATGTATTTTATTTTTAAAGATTACAAATTTTTTGTTTGAAAAAATTAAATATTTATATTTGAAATATTATTTAATAATGTATTAAAAATAATATTAGTGTAATTATAAAATTGTAAATAAATTTATTATTGGAGTAGTAGATTATTCTATTTAGTTCTTTTTTTAACATAGCATTGTAATGTAAGTTTATATCTATAAATATTCTGTAAAGTGTTAATATTATATGAACATCTCCATTTATAAAGCTAAAAAGTGGGTCAATGACAGAAGTGGTATATCTGCAATCACACAAAGATAGAAATGGTATTTCTGCTACCTATGCTTATCCAGAGAAAACATTAGATAACGTGAGGTTCACTTTAATATATAAAGATTTTTCTTTTTTAAAAATAAAAAAAAAAATTATTAATATTCTCCCAAAATAGGTTTGTTAGAGAGATATGTGGCTCAGATGATTTTTTTAATTTAAAAAGAGATTATTAATATTTAAAAGATTGTTTAATTTTTTGGGTTTAATTATTAGGTTTATTTGTTAATGTGAGATCAAATTAATCGTTAAATTTAACAGAATATTCTTTTACTTTTAAGAATATTCTATTAAACCAAGAAATATCGTTAGATAAACACTTTTAATATATAAAGATATAATGGAAAAGTAAACTCTAACAATTTTTTTTTTTTTTTGTTATTTTATGCAAGTGGTTTAGTGTAGGTGGTATCTTTAGTTTTCTAGGTGTACATTGTTTTAATTTAAATCCACACAACTTGGAATAGAGACGGCTCCAAATACATTGGGTTTTGGGAAGAGTCAAAGATTAATAGTGCGTTCGTAGCTGACATGTTATTATGACATAATTAGTCAGATACGACTCTAATTATTAATGTATTAGTATATATTTCTTTGGTCATTAAATATTATAATATATTCTTGACACTAGATCGCACAATTATATAAATGATTTTGGTTTTTAGTTAATACTATTTAATTAGACTTTTCCCACCCAAATTAGCAAAAATAAATTAAAAAAAAATTAAGAATATTCGGTCCGATACATGTCATTGTCAAAAGTTTAAGATGTAATTCTTTCAAAAAGAAAAGTTTAAGATGTAATGTCACCTTTCCCAATTAATTAAAGGATTATATATAATAAAAAAATACTTTTTAATTAAAGTATTAATAGTTGTTGTTGGGGTACATATTCCAACCTCAGTGCATGAATCTAAGTTTTTTCTTTTTCTTTTTTGTGGGGGAGGGGAGCATTACCTGTTCATGTAAGTTATTTTACGTGTAAATCACTAAAATACACTTGTTCATCGCTATCATATATATATTTATATATATATATATCCATATATAAATTTGTCTATTTTGTGCACATTCCATATGTTAATGATTATTTTATTTTACTTTTAATTTCTTATTATTGATCATTAAAATAATCTATCTTGCAACTTTATTATTTTAATAGCAATGTGCCTCATGAATGATGTTGGTCCAGAAGGTATTTCAAAAAAAACTACCCTCGTGCTTAGTGTCTTTTTTTAATGAAAAGGTGATATTATGAATGAATCAAATCAACTTTTATAGGAGCACTAATATATTTAGGACAAACATCAGTTTAAATACGAACTCCTAACGCATATGTAACAGACTTTGTCAATAAATGGGCCACACTATTTGCATCACTCGAAATGGCCTGATACGAACCACCATCAATAATAGCTAAAAGAGAAACAATCAACAATCTCCTCAACAATAGGTTTGTACAATAGTACTACTAGGGAATCTAACCCATTTACAAACACTCAAAGAATCATTCTCAGTCTTAGACACCGAAAAACCCATATTAAAAGCCGAAAGGAGCCCCACTCAAAGAGCCAAGAGTTTTGCAACCTCAACCATAAAACCACTCACACACCCAATAGCCCAGGCTGCCCAAACAACCCCCACATCATCCCTGCTCACACCACCACAACCAACAAAACCTCGACCCGGAGTAACAACAGCATCAGTGACCAAAGAGAAAGAACACCGCAACAGAGGAACCCAACCCCTGCTCACAGGCCTCGCACCTGACTCCAAACCATAACTTGTTGGAAATATTTTACCAGGATCTAGATTTACTACCATGTATGTTTCATTAACATCCTAATATGAATTCTAAAACAATGAAATAAACACATATAAAGTTTATGAAACCTTACATTGGATGCAGCGAAATATAATGACTCCTTCCGTTCAGATCTCTAGCCCTTGATTCCTTTTGGTAGCAGAGCATCACCAAGATCTGAACCTGGATCTCTTTCTCTCCTTCCTTTGATGCTGATTCTCCTTCTTGTTGTTTGGATTCTTCACAATCTTCCACACTATGATTGAGATACCACTTGATGTGTGTGGGCACTACTCTATCACTAGGGTATTTCAAAAATTGAAGAGAAGAAGAAGAGAAGGGGCTTTGACGGACAAAATGTTCCACCAACTGTCCAACTAAGTATCCGTACCCAAGATCCAATTCAAAGAGATCCCAATGTGACACAGCCCAGTCAACAAGCTGAACAAGTTCATCCACTTGTGCAAGCATAAACGGATCAACTTAAAAATATGGTGTAAGGCGTGACTGGCCCAAAACTCATTGATCTCAAACTCGACCGGGCACGCGGATCACCGTGCTCGCCTGAAATCGAAGTTTTTGACCTACCTCCAAAGTCAAAATGCCAACCTCGAAAACGGATACAGGAAAAGAAGATCCTTTATCACACCTAAAATATTTTGAGATGCAGATGGTGTTGGGTTTTGTGCCTTAAATAAAACCCATTTCAATATAATCAGATTTACTTATTAATAAAGATCAGAAATAACATTTTATGTTGCATGGTTCACATGATTTATTTCATGATTATATATATAATGTATGAATTCTATTTAAGTCCAGAACATATGAATTTGTTAATGATTATAGTGTTGTCAACACAGTGGAATATAATCTTAGTTATATGTTCGAAAGTTTATTCCCTGATTTGTCAGAACACTGGATTTAGACTGACATGGTATAATCAGCGATAGGTATTCTTACACCTTGGATAAGTGTTATGTCCTTTCCAGGGCATTGGCAAAGTTTACTAGTATTGGATGTATGGAGTATACATCAGAAGGGACCGATATTGAACTTGATTAGATATATTAAAATTTACCATAATATATATTCAATTCAATATCATTTGTTGATCTTAGATCCAATGATCTTAATCCTGATATGGTTAGGTTCGATCTCAAGAGTATTATACATGTTCTTTGATTTGTTAGTTAAGCCTACTTTTGGGTCAGGGTGATACGTACATTTTGGGAACACAGCAGTGCAATTGAGTGGGAGCGCTAACATAAATATGGAATCTATAGCTTCTATCTGGCGAATAGAAAGTAAAGGATGATTTTCTTCGAGATTAACCAAACAAAAATAAATGGTGGAGATCTCATTTCACTTAGCTGAAATATCATTTATACAGGGTTAAGTGTTTTAAGGATAAAATACATTGTAGGGTGTTACGGTAATTTAGTGCCTATTCAATGTAGATCATCTATTAGAGGGTCATTGATCAAATTAGGATTATAACAATGGATAACTACTATCGTGGAACATATAGAGCGTTCTATATGACTGAGAGTGTAATTCCAAGTTCTAAGTGTGGATTCAATAAGGAAATAATAAGTTAGGGAATCTACTTGGTAAATTCAGTTCGACTTATTGGAAACTCGGTTATATAGGCCCATGGTCCCCATACTAGTTGAGACCATACTGCTTGTAAGACTCAGTTTATTGATTTTGATTAATCAATTATAATTCTAAAGTTAGACTATGTCTAGTTTATGAATTTTCACTAAGCAAGGGCGAAATTGTATGTCTAATTAATATATATATATTAAATGACAATATTATTGAATAATTAATTTTTAGTTATTAAATAATTAGAATTGACATTTAAATGGTTGAATTGGAAAATTGACATTTTTGAGAAAATGGGATTGAGAAATGACAAAATTTATATGGTCGGCCACTATGATTAAATTTTACTATTTATATTTTTTATTATTTTAATGCCATACAATTCTAACCCTAAACCTAGATGGCATTCTATAAATAGAAAGTGATGGCTTCAGGAAACTATGACTTGCATTGTTTCTTTCAGAGAAAAACCTAGCCTCCTATTCTATTCATAGCCGCCCCTTTTCTCTTCTTCGTCTTCTCTTCAATTTCAAAATACCTTGAGTGATAGAGTAGTGCCCACACACATCAAGTGGTATCTCAATCATAGTGTGGAAGATTGTGAAGAATCCAAACACCAAGAAGGAGAATCAACATCAAAGGAAAGAGAGAAAGAGATCCAGGTTCAGATCTTGGTGATGCTCTGCTACAAAAAGGAATCAAGGGCTAGAGATCTGAATGGAAAGAGTCATTATATTTCGCTGCACCCAATGTAAGGTTTCCTAAACTTTATATGTGTTTATTTCATTGTTTTAGAATTCATATTAGGATGTTAATGAAACATACATGGTAGTAAATCTAGATCTTGGTAAAATATTTCCAACAACTGGTATCAGAGCCATGGTAATGATTTACTTTCATGAAATATAAATTAAAACGATGATATGTGTTGATTTGGAAGGTTTCATGTTCATTTGTGTGTTAGATGATGATTGATTGATGCTTGTGAAATTTTATGAAAAATAATTGAATTTTCGTTTCTCGATTTATTTTTATTGGATAGTTTAGAAAAAATTAAGCAATTTCTTTTTTTTACAGAACTCAATTTCGATTTTATTTGAATTACTTATGATTTTTTAAAGTTTTAAAAAAATTGGGGGTGGTGACACACCCTTGTGCGCACGGCTGGCTGCTGGCAGCACCCTTTGTGCGCCCAAGCAGCCCCTTGCGCCCAAGAATGTGCACCAGGATGGTGTGCAAAGCACACCATCTGTACAGCTCACAATTTTTTCGTTTTTCTTCGATTTTTCAAGCTATTTCATGGAATTAACTTCCGATTTTTTGTGTAGTTTTGTATTTTGATTTTTACTTTTCATATTTCAAATCTAATTATCAGAAATAAATTAATTTTAGATATTAGTGTAATTTGAATTTGAAAATAGGTAAAAATCCTTTTTTGCTTACTTTTTTTTCTTATTTTTTAAAATTTGATTATTTTATCTTATTTTTAAATCTAAGGTCAGATATTAATTTTTTTTTATAAAATATTCTATTTTAAGTAATTTGACCTTATTTAAATTTAAAATAAGATTACTATAATCATGGTATTTTAAATAGAAATAAGATATGTTTCCTAACTTTTAAATTTTGTTATTTTTTACTTAAATTAAATTATAAAATCAGAAAAGGGTATGTATTTATCATTTTATTTTATTGAATATTTAATTTATAAAAATAACATGAAATTTAAAAGGTGGTTAGCAAAATTTTTGTAATGATATTTAGGTTAATTGAAACCTAATTTTTTAAAATTGAAGGTTTAATTTTAAATTTTAATTTAGACTAACATGGTATAATCAGCGATAGGTATTCTTACACCTTGGAAAAGTGTTATGTCCTTTCGAGGATATTGGCAAAGTTTACCAGTATCAGATGTATGGAGTATACATCGGAAGGGACCGATATTGAACTTTGATTAGATATATTAAAACTTACCGTAATATCTATTCAATTCAATATCACCTGTTGATCCTAGATCAAATGATCTTAATCCTGATATGGTTAGGTTCAATCTCAAGAGTGTTATCCGTGTTCTTTGATTTGTTAGTTAAGCCTACTTTTGGGTCAGGGTGATACGTACATTTTGGGAACACGGTAGTGCAATTGAGTGGGAGCGCTAACATAAATATGGAATCTATAGCTTCTATCTGGAGAATAGAAAGTAAAGGATGATTTTCTTCGACCTTAACCAAACAAAAATAAATGGTGGAGATCTCATTTCACTTGGCTGAACTATCATTTATACAGGGTTAAGTGTTTTAAGGATAAAATACATTGTAGGGTGTTACAGTAATTTAATCCCTTTACAGTGTAAATCATCTATATAGAGGATCATTAATCACGTTAGGGTTATAACAATGGATAACTAATGACGTGTCTATATCATGGAACATATAGAGCGTTCTATATGACTGAGAGTGCAATTCCAAGTTCTAAGTGTGGATTCAATAAGGAATTAATAAGTTAGGGAATTTACTTGGTAAATTCGGTTCGACTTATTGGAAGCTTAGTTATATAGACCCATGGTCCCCATACTAGTTGAGACCATACTGCTTGTAAGACTCAGTTAATTGATTTTGATTAATCAATTATAATTGTAAAAGTTAGACTATGTCTACTTTATGAATTTTCACTAAGCATGGGCAAATCGTAAAGAAAAGAGATTCTAGGTTTATTTATTGATTAAGAGACTTTATATGTCTAAACTAATAAATATATTAAATGGCAATATTATTTAATAATTATTTTAAGTTATTAAATAATTAGAATTGGCATTTAAAAAGGTTAAATTGGAAAATTGGTATTTTTGAGAAAATGGGAATGGAAAATAACAAAATGGAAAAGTTGCAAAGTGAGGCCCAATTCCTTTTGTATGGCCGGCCACATGCATGAGAAATACCATTTGTAGTTTCCATTATTTTAATGCCATACAATTCTAACCTAAACCTAGAGGGTATTCTATAAATAGAAAGTATTGGCTTTAGGAAACAGACACACACCCTTGAACATTGTTTCCTTCAGAGAAAAAGCTACACGCCTCTCTCTCTCTCTCTCTTTTATTCTCTCTAAATTTTCAAAATTCCTTGAGTACTGATGAGTAGTGCCCACACACATCAAGTGGTATCTCAATCATAGTATGTAAGACTATGGAATATATGCATCAAAGAAGGAGAAAAGAAGATCCAGATTCAGATCTTGATTATGCTCTGCTACAGAAAGGAATCAAGGGCTAGAGATCTGAATGGAAGGAGTCATAATATTCCGCTGCACCCACTGTAAGGTTTCTTATATTTTATATGTGTTTATTTTCATTGTTTTAGAATTCATATTAGGGTGTTAATCAACCATACTTGTTAGTAAATCTAGATCCTGGTAAAATAATTCCAACAACTGGTATCAGAGTCATGGTAATGATTTACTTTCATGTAATACGAATTAAAATGATGTTTTATATATTTTGTGTTGATTGGATGGTTTCATGTTGGTTTATGTGCTTATGTGATGAATGTTTGTGTTGTACGAATTTTTTCCATGAAAAATATTTTTTCTATTTTTGAAAATATTTTATTTGGATTCCTTGTGAAAAATTAAGAAATTTTCGTTTTTACGGAACTTAATTCCGATGAAAAACGAAAAAGATATGAATTTTGGAAGATTGGAAATCATGACAGCCCCTACAAATTGCGAATTTTGTGGGGTTTTCCGTAAAAATCCAATTTTTTATGGGATTGTTTCCCAAAATCTGATATTTCCAATTTTAAATTTTTCCAATTTGAAATATTTCTAATTTTAAATATTACCAAATTTAAAATACTTCCTTTTTTTTTTTTTTAAATATTTCTAATTTAGAATATTTCCAATTTTAAATATTTCCTATTATGGTCAGATTTAAAAATTTGTTAACTTCTTTAATATTTATTTATTATTTAATTATAAGATTAGATATTCTGATATTTAACATATTTTAAATTACAAGATAACTTGATCTTTTTATTTAAAATATTATATTAAAATTATCATATATGACAAATTAAATAATTAATAAATTTAAAATTAACATAGATATTTTTATAGATATACTTACCATAATATTTTTAAATTCAAAATTTGTTATTTTGATAAATATTTAATTATTTATAAATTATAAGTTTAAAAATGATATTTTTCTATATATATCATTTTTTTCCTTATTGTAAATTTACAAATCATATCTTAAATATTTAAATAACTTAGATATTTTTGTAGAAATTTGAATATTGCTTAATTTGAGATATTTTGACATATAATTATGGTAATTATTATTTATTTATTATTTTATTCCTAAAATAATTACTATCTAACTAAATCTATTTTAAATTGGTTTATTTTATTAAATTATAAAATCTGAAAGTGATATTGAAGATTCTTTCTTTCAAATCATTGATCTTATTTGATATTTAATTTAACTTGATTCAAATAAACCTAGATATTTTAAAATTAGTTTCCTTTATTTTGAAATTTTAGGGTTTGTTTTAACAACCCTAAATTTTCAGAAATTTAGTTGGTTAGTTTAAGAATAATAATTTAATTATATTAATATCTTATTTTAACATCTGTTAAATGTTTGTTTAATTTTATATTGTTTATTCAAATTTTTTTTTACAAACCTATTATTTATCTGATCTAAATTGCTATGATTAACTTGTTGACAAATTTAATGATCTAATTTTAATCATAGTCCAATTGTCAATAGATCTTATAAATAATATGTAACAGGTAAATTTTGTACTTCTTTCATCTGTGTAAACCTAGTAACATGATAGGGCCCATCCAAATCATTTGTCCTGTGTGAGCCTATATGTTTGCAATTGGGCTTAGATGCATATAGGAAGCCCATTTAAGTTTTTACTAAGTAAATGGACTAGGTTGCTAAAATAAAATTTGACATAAGTAATTTTATTTAGGCCCAATTAGATTTGGGCTTATTCAATGAATAACAATTGTTTATTTAAAGGTTAAATTCCTCTCTTTTGGGCCTTGTGTGAGAGTTGGGGGCCAATAGAAGTGGGTACGACATACTGAACACAGCTCCACCTCACATGAACTACCCCAATTGTGAAGGCCCATTTGCCTTATTTAAATAATTGTATTAGGTTAATTATATTAGTCTAACCTAATTAAAATTGAATTAGCAACATAATTAACTTTTAAAATATATGAAATTTATTTTTCATTTTAATATTTTAAAGTTAATTTTAGAAAAATACTTAGTTAATGATATATATTTTAGATAGTTATTTCTAGTACTAATTATTATTTCTAATATTAAATAAGGAAATATCATTTATTGTGAAATTAATTGTTTAATAATTAATTTTGGTACAATCTAAGTTTAGTATATTTTTCTGGTATTAAACTAGAATTAATAATTAAGTTTCCTCTATACTTAATTATTTAATTCTTGAATTTAATACATTTTTTTAAATTGAAAATTCAATATCTAAGTTGATTTTCATCATGATACTTAAATATTGTTATTTTCATGTTATTTAATTAAAATTGGAAATTATTTTAAGTTTGGAATCTTATTTCAGAATAACTTAAAGCTGAATAATTTTCAAAATATATTTTATTTTATTTTATTAATCATTTCCCAAAATTTCGAAATTTCATTTCTTTAATGCAGAAATTTCGAATTTTATTTGAAAAATAGATTAAAGTTGAAAATTATTTATTTAATTTTGGACCAACTTAAATCAATGAGTTTTCATTTAATGATTAATTAAAATAAATGAACTAAAATATATTATAATTAGAAATTGAATTAATTAGTGTATGAAAGTCTAGATAGATATTATCTGTTTTGCTTGAAGTATTTTTCTAGTGTATTTAATTAAATAGAAAATTAATATTTAAGTTGATTTTTAATCATGATACTTAAATATTTGAAATTTTTCTTAGATATTTAATTAAATAGGGAAATTATATTTTTTGTTGAAAATTAATTTTTATTAATTTTGGGCCAACATAAAATTAGAGTAATTTTCCAGGTTTTATTTTTATTTTATTTTAAAGCATTTTCGAAAGTAGTATTGTTATACACTTCATTTTTCGAAATGCAATATATATTTATAGAAAATTAAATTTGAAGTTGTAAATTAATTTAAATTAATTTTGAAACAACTTAAATTGAATAATTTTCTAAATATTTATGGAAATTATTACTAAGATGGATATAATTCACGTTATTTTGATATCCATCTAAGTATAATTTATAAATATTAAATTAAAATTTATATTTGGAATTTTTTTCATTCTAAATTAGAAATTTTAATTAAATAAATATATATTTAAAATAAATTGATTAAAATAAATATTTGAAGAAAATACAACCTTCATTAAATAATTAGCTTTATTATTATTAGGATATTCGATCTCCATTGTTGGTTTTACGTAGCTATTGTTTTAGTGAGTAATCCTCCCTAATGGAGGAACGTTCATTAGCAAGTTAGCACCGTTTAATCTCGAAAGATATGTAATCTTGTAAGTTTTTTATATAGTTTTGATCACCCTAATGGTGGCGACTGTATAAGACTTGCAAGAATATGAAACAATGGTGGAAGCTCATAAGATAGAATAGCCTTGACTCTCGCCTAAACGGGACAACGCTGGATTCCAATCTTGATCGAATAAAAGGTTACTAGAATGTTTATCATTTTAGATGAGCTGACAACTCTATTCAATGGATGGTATCACTGACTCTCGCCTAAACAGGACACTGATATCAGTTTGTTGAAGACCTTGGAAATTATTTAGGATTGTATGTTTTAGTATTTTCACTTGTCATTCCTACTTGCTATATGCTTTAATAATTTCTGAATTGTGTATGAATTTGTATTGAACCATGTTAATTTCTGTTATTAAATTGTAGTTTAATTTCGAATCTTCATTGTTGGTCTAACTTGGTTTGTTTTTCTAATGAGATAAATCCCTAATGGATTTTAACAATTAGACTAACATAATAGTGTTAGATCTCGAAAGATAAATATTGTATATGCAACATCTAGCTGTTCATCAATTGATGACACCTTAGACTAGTATTTTACAATATGAAACAAGAAGATTGAATAAATAAGATTACTTTGACTCTCGCTAATCAGAGCATCGTTGGATTCTTATTTAAAACAAAATTATCCTAATTCCTCTTAGCTTATTCATTTCGAATCAGCTTAACAACATATCATTGGATGAATGGTCTATAAATCATTTCATGTCATTTTATATTTTCTCTTTAGAAATTAAATGACGAACTTGATTATATTCCCTGAATTCTATCCCAAAATGATATAAATCCTCAAACTTAGAAATCTCCTACTTGTATCGGCAAATCAACTTAGAGTTAGATTAGTAGTGGTGGTCCAAGAAAGAATTACTAATTATACAGTTACACTTTCACAAGTGTTTAATAACCATTTTCTTTCAATGGATTCAAACTGTATGAGTTTAGTATTCTGTGACCAGAATCCACTTGCACTATTCTAAGAACTCTTTGATGTAACTGAAGTCATCAAAAGATACAACCACATATTTTATAAATCTATGGCATTTGTATCTTGTTCATAGTGGTTTTGACAAGATCATCCTCTGGAAAGAGTTAATATGCCTATATCCACTGAAAGTATAATCATCTCATTCGTAGATGGATGTACATTCAGGGGTGGATATGAGTTTTCGTTGTATTCTTAAAACGATCGCTCTAGATTTTACCTTATGCAAAAGAAATTTGAAATGTTTGAAAGATTTCATGAATTTCTAGCAATGGTAAGTGGTTAAAGATCTTGCGAACTGATAGGGGTGGAGAAAAAGTTAGTAGATATGCAGTTCAAAGATCATTAATTTGATTTTGAATTATATCCAAACTTACCTCCCCAGAAATTCGAGTTGCATATTGATGATTAGTTACTAGTCGTTGCCTAAATCCTTCTATGGTAATATAATTTCAGGATGATGCAATGGTTGTATACTTAATGTAAATCATTACTAGATTCATGGATGACCTAATCGAAATCTTAAGAAAAGCTAGAACTGCTAACCCTGGTTTGCATGTTTGTTAGCTATTCTAAGTGATTAGGGGTGGACCATCCCATAGTCATTAGACAAGAAAATGTTTGTTTAAACAAATACTACTTTTCGAAGAAAATGACTAAGTCTGAAAATAAAGTAGCAAATAAAGGAGATATTTTTTCTTGATTCCATAAGTGTTCTATCATCTTATTCGTTACAAGATGATCCCACTGCCTCTGTTGTCTTAACACAACCGAAGAGGTCAATACCATTTAGTTTTCTTAGACATAATTCACGGTACCTTGTCGTAGTGGGAGAGTTTCAAGGAACTTCACCTTCTTATGACTTGGAAGACACTAGTGATTAAAATCCATTGTGAATTTAAACAAGTAATGGATTTTCAAGATAGGAAACTAAGAAGAAAGCCAATAGAACTATGGTTTAATCCATTGACATGGAGTAACCTAAAGTTTTCTATTACAATGACATAAAAGGAAATTTTCGTTAATAAGTCTATTCAATGCACTTAACAAAACTTCTTGTTCCTAGTATTATAGGTTTGAGTTTATCTAAACCTATGGCTTGTGGTATACCTGGTAATTACTTACTCTAATGCAAGCAACTTACTTTAGTAAGATGCTGAAGCATTTTCTTTCCAATGGCAATCTATAGAAGCTTCACAACTTCTTAGACATAGATTTTATTTATACAAGGAAAAGTCTCAACTATTCTAGAGAAGATAAAGCCATGAAAGAATTTCTTAAATCAACAGTGAGAGGTCTCAGATATGCTTTAGTATGCCTTAGACCAGACACCTGCTGTTGAGTGGGAGTAATGAGTAGGTATCAGATTAATCCAGGAGAGGAACATTGGAACACAATCAAGTAAATCTTAAGATTAAGAAGAGGAACTATATGTTAGTCAATAAGGGTGGTTTTAAAACTCTTAGACTACACCACATTAGATTTCGAGACTTGCCTGTATGCTAGAAAGTCTGCTGATGAGATGGTGATTACTTTGGGGGTGGAGTAGTGATTTTGGAGAAGTGTAAAAACCCATCTGAAATCTCTTAGTCTACCAGAAAGAGACTGAATGTTAAAGTTGCAGGAAAGGTACTTATTCAGTCTAAGGAAAGTTCTATACATTTGTGGCACTGTTCCAACTTGCCTTAACTACTTGGGTTACTTCCTGAATAACCAAGAAGTAGTTGCCAAAAGTATAGAATCCAGTATCCCAAGAGAGTAGACATATAGAGAGAGGAATTTCACATTATCAAGGATTTTGTGATTAAGGAAGAGTAATGGTGGAGAAGAGGTTGTGTTTAATTCAACCTGTCAGATCCTATTACGAGGAGTTTACTACTAATACACTTGATTGGTATATCAAGGGTGTTAATGATTATTTGAAATGCACATTTTGTTTTATATTAGTGTAAGTGGGAGTTTGTTGGGTTTTGTGCCCTAAATAAAACTCATTTCAATATAATCAGATTTACTTATTAATAAAGATCAGAAATAACATTTTATGTTGCATGGTTCACATGATTTATTTCATGATTATATGTATATAATGTATGAATTCTTTTTAAGTCCAGAACATATGAGTTTGTTAAAGATTATAGTGTTGTCAGCACAGTGGAATATAATCTTAATTATATGTTCAAAAGTTTATTCCCTGATTTGTCAGAACACTGGACTTAGACTGACATGGTATAATCAGCGATAGGTAATCTTACACCTTGGAAAAGTGTTATGTCCTTTCCAGGACATTTGCAAAGTTTACCAGTATCGGATGTATGGAGTATACATCGGAAGGGGCCGATATTGAACTTTGATTAGATATATTAAAACTTACCGTAATATCTATTCAATTCAATATCACTTGTTGATCCTAGATCAAATGATCTTAATCCTGATATGGTTAGGTTCAATCTCAAGAGTGTTATCTGTGTTCTTTGATTTGTTAGTTAAGCCTACTTTTAGGTCAGGGTGATACGTACATTTTGGGAACATGGTAGTGCAATTGAGTGGGAGCGCTAACATAAATATGGAATCTATAGCTTCTATCTGGCGAATAGAAAGTAAAGGATGATTTCCTTCGAGCTTAACCAAACGAAAATAAATGGTGGAGATCTCATTTCACTTAGCTGAAATATCATTTATACAGGGTAAGTGTTTTAAGGATAAAATACATTGTAGGGTGTTACGGTAATGTAATCCCTTTACAGTGTAAATCATCTATATAGAGGATCATTGATCACATTAGGGTTATAACAATGGATAACTAATGACGTGTCTATATCATGGAACATATAGAGCGTTCTATATGACTGAGAGTGCAATTCCAAGTTCTAGGTGTGGATTCAATAAGGTATTAATAAGTTAGGTAATTTACTTGGTAAATTCAGTTCGACTTATTGGAAGCTCAGTTATAAAGACCCATGGTCCCCATACTAGTTGAGACCATACTGCTTGTAAGACTCAGTTAATTGATTTTGATTAATCAATTATAATTCTAAAAGTTAGACTGTCTACTTTATGAATTTTCACTAAGCAAGGGAGAAATTGTAAAGAAAAGAGATTCTAGGTTTATTTATTGATTTAGAGACTTTATATGTCTAAATTAATAAATATATTAAATTGCAATATTATTTAATAATTATTTGTAGTTATTAAATAATTAGAATTGGCATTTAAAAAGGTTAAATTGGAAAATTGGCATTTTTGAGAAAATGGGAATGGAAAATAACAAAATGGAAAAGTTGCAAAGTGAGGCCCAATTCCTTTTGTATGGCCGGCCACATGCATGAGAAATATCATTTGTAGTTTCCATTATTTTAATGCCATACAATTCTAACCTAAACCTAGAGGGTATTCTATAAATAGAAAGTGTTGGCTTCAGGAAACAAACACACACAACCTTGAACATTGTTTCCTTCAGAGAAAAAGCTACACGCCTCTCTCTCTCTCTCTCTCTCTCTCTCTCTCTCTCTCTCTCCCTCTCTCTCTTTTCTTCTCTCTAAATTTTTGAAATTCCTTGAGTGATGAGTAGTGCCCACACACATCAAGTGGTATCTCAATCATAGCATATAAGACTGTGGAAAATCTGCATCAAAGAAGGAGAAAAGAAGATCAAGATTCAGATCTTGATTATGCTCTGCCACAGAAAGGAATCAAGAGCTAGAGATCTGAATGGAAGGAGTCATAATATTCTTCTGCACCCACTGTAAGGTTTCTTAAACTTTATATGTGTTGATTTTCATTATTTTAGAATTCATATTAGGGTGTTAATCAAACATACTTGTTAGTAAATCTAGATCCTGGTAAAAATAATTCCAACATACCCTTCTTAGGACCATATCTCCCACAAAGAATTTCCGAGCTTTCACTTGTTTGTTGAAATACCGAGCTACTTTTTGTTGAAGACCCACCAACTTTAAGTTTGTAGTTGCTCGTTTTTCTTCTATTTTATCAAGTGATTCTGCAAGGAGTATGTGATTGGTACCTTGATCGTACGTCAACCTTCTGTGGGATGGTGGTTCGAGTTCGATGGGCAGCATAGCTTCATAACCGTATGCCATTGAGAATGGTTTCTGACCGGTTGCTGTTTTTTCCGTTGTACGGTATGACCATAGAACTTCGGGGAGTTCTTCCGGCCAATTTCCTTTAGCATCTTCAAGTTTCTTCTTTAGTGTGTCCTTCAAGGTCTTGTTGACTGATTCAACTTGACCATTTGCTTGGGGATCTGCCACTACGGAGAAGCTTTTGATGATGCCATGGTTCCCGCAGAAATCAGTGAAAGATCGGCTGTCAAACTGCTTGCCGTTGTCCGAAACTATTTTGTACGATAGTCCGAACCGGAATATGATGTTCTTCACTATAAAGTCTTGAACCTTTTTTGATGTGATAGTTGCGAGTGGTTCGGCTTTAGTGCACTTAGTGAAGTAGTCGACTGCTACCACCGCGTACTGCACTCCGCCTTTACCTTTAGGTAACTGTCTGATTAGGTCAATTCCCCAGATGGCAAAGGGCCACGGACTTTGCATTTGTGTCAGCTCGTTGGGCGGAGCTCTTGGTATCTTTGAAAATCTCTAGCATTTGTCGCACTTCTTGACATAAGCTTTCGAATCTTCAATCATCGTCGGCCAGAAGTAGCCTTGCCTTAGAATTTTCTTTGATAAGCTCTGTCCGGCTGCATGATTTCCACAGAATCCGTCGTGAACTTCATATAGAAGCCGTGCAGCTTCATTTGGTGTGATGCATCTGAGTAATGACATTGAGAATCCTCTTCTGTACATGATCCCGTCTACGATGATGTACTGTGCTGCCTTTCTTTTCATTTTCCGAGCTTCATTTCGGTTATCTGGGAGTTCCCTAGAGTTGAGATACGCTGCTATTGGCGTCATCCAGTATGGAGATGTGTCTATCATTTCGATTTCTTCCGTGCCAGTGATGCTAGGCTCTTCAAGAAACTTGATTGGGACCAGGTTCGCCTTGTCACTTAAATTGTTGCTCGCCAATCGGGCTAGCGCATCTGCTGTTGTATTTTCCTCTCTTGGAATCTGCTTGAGGCTATAGCTTTTGAATTGTGCGAGCAGATCATGTATTTTTCAGATATGCTATCATTTTTTCTCCCCGAGCCTCTTATTCGCCAGATACATGATTTACCACTAGCTGTGAGTCACTGCAGATCTCGATGTGCTCGGCCTTCATCTCCTTTGCTAGTTTGAGTCCAGCGATTAGGGCTTCGTATTCGGCCTCATTGTTGGTGGCTTTTAATCCGAATTTGACCGCTGCATGCAGGGGTTGTCCCCCAGGTGTGACAAGGGCAATTCCTGCGCTGGATAGCTAATCTGTGGCCGATCCATCCACATGAAGCTTCCAGGTCGGCTTGTTTTTAGTGCTGTTCGGCTGTGGTGTTGGCTCGGGATCGCCTTCTGGGATGCTTTCCGTTTTTCCTGTGCATTCCACCACAAAGTCGGCCAAGGCTTGGCCTTTGATAGTTCTTCGGGGTTGGAAGTTGATTTCGTATTGCCCCAATTCCACCGCCCACTTGAGTAATCGCCCAGAGGCATCTGGCTTTTGCTGTATTTGCCGTAGTGGTTGCTCGGTGTACACCCGAACAGGATGAGCTTGAAAGTAAGGTCTTAGCATTCTTGTTGCTAAGATGAGGCAGTAGGTGAGCTTTTCTATCAACGGATATCGGCCTTCGGCTTCGATGAGTCTTTTACTGATGTAATAGACTGGATGCTACATGTTATCTTCTTCTCTGATTAGTACGACGCTTATGGCATGCTCCGTTACTGCCAGGTATATCCCCAGTTCCTCACCGTCCAGAGGTTTAGGGATGACGGGAGGTTTTGCGAGCTGTGCCTTTAGGTCTTGAAAAGCTCTTTCACATTCTTCTGTCCATTCAAACTTTTTGTTTCCTCGAAGGATGTTGAAGAATTGGACACATTTATTCGTTGATTTTGACACGAATCTGCTAAGTGCGGCGATTCGACCAGTTTGGCTTTGTACCTCTTTGGTTTTTATTGGCGAGTTCATATCTAAGAAGCCTTGGATTTTTTCTGGATTGGCTTCAATTCCTCGAGCATTGACGATGAAGCCTAGAAACTTTCCCGAGCTGACTCCGAAGGAGCATTTTAGGGGATTCAATTTCATGTTGTATTTTCTGAGGACTTCGAAACATTCGTCCAGGTCGTCTATGTGCCCCCAGCCTTTCTGGATTTGACGAGCATATCATCCACGTACACTTCCATATTTCTGTCGATCTGATCTTTAAACATTTTGTTGACCAGCATTTGGTATGTAGCTTCGGCGTTTTTAAGACCAAATGGCATGACTTTGTAGCAGTAGAGATCCATATCTGTCCGGAAACTTGTATGTTCTTGGTCTGGCGGATGCATCTTGATTTGATTGTAGCCCGAATAAGCATCCATGAAGCTAAATATTTCGTGCCCGGCTGTTGCATCGACGAGTTGATCGATTCTTGGAAGTGGGAAACAGTCTTTAGGGCATGCTTTGTTGAGGTCTGTGAAGTCAATACAAACTTGCCATTTCTTGTTCGGCTTAGGCACGAGTACGGGGTTCACAAACCAAGCCGGGTAAAAGGCTTCAATGATGAAGTTGTTATTGCACAGCTTTTCAACTTTGTCTTTCAGGGCTACTTCTCATTCTTTATCCAGCAATCTTCGTCGTTGAATGTTATGGTTGGCTCTCCTGCTCGTGGAACTTTAGGCTTCCTTTCTTCCACGGCCAGGATGACTTCTTCTTGCTCGTATTGAGCTGTGCAGGCATATCGTTCCCGAGCTTTGCCTGTGTCTCCAGCGATGTGCGGGCCTCCAATGATGACTTGCAAGTGTCCATCTATTGGCGGAGGCATCAGATCCTGGTTATTCTGACCTTGGTTGGCCTTGACATACTTCTGTAGGTGCGGGTTGTTTTTCTTGATCAGAAGTTCTATTTCCCGCTTCAAGTTGTATCATTCGTTGGTGTCGTGGCCGTAGTCTCCATGGAAACGACAAAATTTTGTCATGTCTCTTTTGCTAGTAATCTTTCTTCATGGGCCCGAGCTTCTTGTACGGAATTAGCGACTGAGTTGCTATGTACACACTTTCTATATCTTCAGTTAAGATAGTGAATGCAGTGTGTTTGGCGCGATCACGGGGAGTCTGTCCGGGTTTTTCGGCGAACTTTCCCTTCTTCCCGTTTCATTGCTTGTGGTTGCTGCCTGAACGCTTGCCACTTGAATTGCTGGAATATTGGGGAAGTTGGGCGGACGTTCCAGTAGAAGGAGCCTTCATTTTGTTTGGCTTTTGCTCACCTTCTGCTCGTTGAATGGCTTCTTCGAGGTTGATGAAACCTTCGACCCGGTCAAGGAAATCACTCATTAAGTCGACCGGTCCGTTTTTCCTTATGTTCTTCCATAGTTCGCCAAGGACTTCAATGCCCCCAAGTATCGCGAATAACTTTCCATCCTCGGTTACCCGTGACACCTTGGTAGCTTCCGTCATGAATCTGCTGATGTATGCCAGGAGTGGCTCGCCTGGTCGCTGTTTTACTTCGACCAAATATCCCAGATGCAATGGGAGTTGACATGAGGAAGAGAATTGTGCATGGAATTCCGAAGAGAAGGTTTTCCATGAACTAAACTTTCCTGGAGCCAACTTTAAATACCATTGCTGTGCGGCCTCTGACAGGGTTGCGGGGAAGATTCTGCAACATACGTCTCCTCGCACCCCTTATAAATCCATTTGCATCTCGAAATACTTGAGATGAGAGAGAGGATCTTCTCTCCCAGTGTACATCTTCCACGTTGGCATCCTGAACTTGTGAGGTAGTGGCAGAAGGTTGATTTCTGGTGAGAAGGGAGTTCCGCGTGCACGGTCTAACTCAAGATCATTGTTACGCTGCCCGGCCATGCCATGAAACTTATTCTTCAATTCGTCAAGCTGAGCCTGTACGACTGGGTTGACTTGATTGGCATTCTGGTCAGGTTGGGCCACGTCAGCGTCTTTCTGAGCGGGGATTTGAGTATGGGCTCTGGACTGCACATTCGTTGTAGTATTCTGCTCGTCTATTCCCCTTCTTCTGTTTAGGTCGTCCCTTAGGTCATGGGTTGTTCCCAACCTATCGAACACAGAAGAACCTGGCTGCCTTAGCGATTGGTTCGATTGGTTGGCAGGTGGAGTGGCTCCATTATTTTGCGTGGATCCATCGAGCATGACTCCTCCTGATGAATTCCTGGACAAGGTCTGTCCACCTACCTCTTGGCCCTCGAGTGGAACTCGTGACCGGGGATTGGACGGCTGACCGTTGGTTGTCTGGGAAGCATTCACCGTTGGGTCATCCTCGGTTTCTCCAAGGGGAATGACGCTCGGCGCCTGCTGGCCTACAGTCTCATAGGCTCTTCGTATCAGCACAGTGGCTTGCCGACTACGATCTTCGATCTCTACAAGGTGAGCCCTTAATGCCTCCATCACTTTGTCCCTCCACTCAGCGAACATATGCCTCTGTTCATCAAACGCGAGGTTTACTGCGGCACGTAATTCCTCCAGATCGTGATGCAGGGTATTGTTGTGACCCTGCATGAGTCCAAGCGCAGTGCAGAGGTTTTGCAATTCAGTTGCATCTCCGATGGTCGTCTGGGCGTTGATGCTTGGTGGAACAGTCATGTTATGAACGTCCTGGCTGTGTGCCAAACCGTTGTTTCCGATCTTTTGCACACTATGCGCAGTTTCAGTAACAGGAGTTGTTCCATCATTCAACACGCTTCCCGTCTGTCCAGGATTGACAGCAGGTGGAACCCTCGAACTCCCTAGGTCCTGCAACATCGGATCCAGTGTCTGTGAGTTTGCTAGGTCAGACAGGCCTCTACGAGTTTGCACCATCGTGTCGAAAGAGCGATCTGTGATTCTTCTCTCAATGAAAGCACCAAAATGTTGACTTCGCTTTTAGCCAACGACAATGAGTCTTTTTGATAAGCGATAAACGATATGTCGTAATAAGAATATGTAGTAAAGCAATAAGAAGACACAGAAATTTTATAGAGGTTCAGCCCTGAGCAGTTCAGTAATAGCCTAATCCTCGTTAGTTGTATTGAATTTATAATAAGGAAGAAGATTCCTTTTCTTATAGCTCTTACAATAATATCTCTGAATATATAATTCTTAGATAGCCTTAGCTTATAGCGTTTCGGCGTACAATTTCTCCGTCTTTTGCCCAGTGAACATTCCTCACTATTTATAGGGCAGGAAACTTGAGGAGGAAGAGTTTCCTCTCTCGTTACAATGCGCATACACAGAAAGATCGTGTGATCAATGCTGAATGCTAAGATCGTGGGATTGAGGTTGAATACACTGATAGTGGGATCGTGTGTATGCCACATCAACGCAAGTTAATCCCTGAGTTATAGGGATTGAGCTGGTGACTCACGATGCGTTTGGTTGAATTCGCTAAGTGTTGCTCATTCTGCACGGCTCGTTGAGTATTCCATTATGGACATGCCAGCGAGGTATCCTGCTCGGCATGTTGATCCGACCAGATGTTCTAAGTAGAGTCCACGTGTCACCATTCTCGTGATGCCACGTCAGAGTGCCAATTTTAGGATAACAAATAATTAATTTTGGTACAATCTAAGTTAAGTATATTTTTCCTAGTATTAAACTAGAATTAATAATTAAGTTTCCTCTATAGTTAATTATTTCTTTCTTGAATTTAATACATTTAATTAAATTGAAAATTCAATATCTAAGTTGATTTTCATCATGAGACTTAAATATTGTTATTTATTTCAGAGTAACTTAAATTTGAATAATTTTCAAAATATATTTTATTTTATTTTATTAATCTTTTTCTCACAATTTTGAAATTGCATTTCTTTAATGCAGAAATTTCGAATTTGATTTGAAAAATAGATTACAGTTGAAATTTTTCATTTAATGATTAATTAAAATAAATGAACTAAAATATATTATAATTGGGAAATGAATTAATTAGTCAATATAATTCTAGATAGATATTATCTGTTTTGCTTGAAGTATTTTTCTAGTGATATTTAATTCAATAGAAAATTAATATTTAAATTGATTCTTAATCACGATACTTAAATATTTTGAAATTTTTCTTAAATATTTAATTAAATAGGAAAATTATATTTTTGTTGTAAATTAATTTTATTAATTAATTTTGAGCCAAAATAAATTAGAATAACTTTTTCCAGGATTTATTTTTATTTTATTTTTAAAGCATTTTTCGAAAGTAGTATTCTTACATAAGAGTTTAAGAAACCTTACAGTGGGTGCAGCGGAATATTATGACTCATTCAGATCTCTAGCCCTTGATTCCTTTCTGTAGCAGAGCATAATCAAGATCTGAATATGGATCTTCTTCTCTCCTTCTTTGATGCGGATTTTCCACAGTCTTACATACTATGATTGAGGTACCACTTGATGTGTGTGGGCACTACTCATCACTCAAAGGAATTTAAAAAAAAAATAGAGAAGAAAGAGAGAGGGAGTGGCGGCTTCAGAGTGTTTGAGTGAAAGAAAATAATACAGTCATGTGTGTGTAAAACCTGAAGCCTTTACCTTCTATTTATATAATACCAAATAGGGTTAAGGTTGAATTACTTGGCATTTAAAAATGAAAAATAAAATGAGAAATAGGAAGCATATTGGCCGGCCATGGAATAAGGAAACAAGCCTCTCACTTTTGCAACTTTCCTATTTTATCATTCCTAGTTTTCCATTCTCCAAATTTGCCAATTTTCTCATTCAACCACATAAATGTCAAATATAATTATTTAATAACTATAATTAATTATTAAATAATATATTGTCATTTATTTTATTTATTAATAAAAACTAATCAAAGTTTCCCAATTAATAAATATACTGTAACACCCTAACTAACATAGGCGTATTACGTGATTTTTAAACATGCTGTGCAGCTCGTTGGTAATCAACGAGGTTTATGGAAAACGTGATCAATTAATTTTTTTTCTTTTTAATTAAACTTATAAAATATTTATACAAAAGACTCGGTATCCCGATTACAAAATCATTTACAAAAGTTTACTGTTTATACAAAATATTTGTCGCCTAGCGACTAGTTACAAAAATAGCCTTGCTGTCCCGATGATTGTACGCTCCAGGCCTAACCGCCACGACATGTACAGTCTTCATAGGCTCGTTCACGGTCCATCAGCTCTAGCCTTGCCTTTACCTACACATAAACATAGCACTGTGAGTCGACAGACTCAGTAAGAAAATCATAATAATACTCATACATAAACCCCGGTCATGATCAGACGCCCATACCCCTGATCATAACCCTAACTGTCGTGTCCAACACGATACTGAGTCCCCCTAACTGCTCTGTCTGACACGGTACTGAGTTCTGAACGTTCATAGGGACGGTACTATTGACAAGTAACAGCCTGATCGGTCGAACCGGTCATACTCCGGCTGCTGGTCATACTCCAGCCTGTACCGACGTGTTACAGTATCAGCCTAATCGGTCGAACCGGTCATACTCCGGCTGCTGGTCATACTCCAGCCTGTACCGACATGATACGTCAAATAGTACGGAACCACCAACCTAAGTATCAGCCTAATCGGTCGAACCGGTCATACTCCGGCTGCTGGTCATACTCCAGCCTGTACCGACGTGATACGGTGTCAGCCTAATCGGTCGAACCGGTCATACTCCGGCTGCTGGTCATACTCCAGCCTCTACCGACGTGACACAGTTGGATGGTTCGAAGCCAACATACATATCTAATGTAATCTAACAGGCTTCCTACATGCACGCTAAACATGTAATCTACATATGCATACTGTTATACTAATCTTACCTAGATTCTGAATTCAGATGTGCCGCTCAACCTGACTGGAACTATCTGCGCGGCGGATTACAGGCTCCTAAACCTATTAAAATCACAACACTATAAGTGATACGCTAAATCACTTCCCGGGGACTTAAACTAGGAACTAACAGTTTCCCTATCGATAAAAAGCATGGCAATACCCCAAATAACATAAAACGAGGAAAACTAGGGTTTTTGAATTTTCCCCAACCGGTAGACCGGTTGCCCAACCGGAAATTCCAGTTCTGGGAATTTTCGAAACCCATCCGGAATTCTGGATGCACAACCGGAATTCCGGTTCCTCGCAGGCAGAAATTCAAAATTTCATATCTCAACCAAAACGAATCCAATTAACCTAAAACCTTCCAGACCTGTTCTATATAACCCCTAGAACATTTCTAAAGCATCAACACAGCCCAGAAAGTACAGAAATGAAAATCACCATTAAAGCCCAAGCTTTTAGTTCCAAACTCAAACTTGGTTAATAACACCTAACATGCATCCAAACCATGATTCAAACTCATATTCAAGCATAATAACACTGCAGAAAACTAACCCTAATTCATGCAAACACTACAGCCACAAATTCACACAATTTCTCTTTGAAAACTCAAGCTTTTTAACAAGAAATCTATCCAACTAGAGCAAGAGTAACTAGCATGCAATTCAACCTAATTAAACATACTTAAATCAACATTTTAAACATGGAAACAACAACAACAATTAACAGCAGCAACATCATCAAAAACAACCATGCATTACTCATCTTTTTTATCAAAATTTCAAGAAAACAAAGGAAGAAAACTAGACAAGAAATACCTCAACTAGAAACACTTTAACTTGCTGAAAATCACTTGAAATTGAAGAGGAAAATCCACTTTTCTTGCTGCCTCAAGTGGCCGAAAAAGAGAGAGGAAAAGAGAGAGAGTTTTTTGAGAAATTTTGTAATTTTCTAAGTTTTGAAATGAAAATGAATTTTAAGGCACTTAGCATATATTACTTCAGCCAAAAAGAATAAATAAATAACATATATTTCCAATTTATTAAGTCACTAGAAGACAAAATAATAATGGGGCAAAAAGACCATTTTGCCCCTCCACACTAAAATCACATAAATAACACCAAAGGGGTATTTTTGGGAAATTCTAAATTTTCGGCCATTCCCGACATTCCCAATGTCTAATAAACCGTCCCAAACTACTAACATACTAAGTTGTGATTTTACTGAGCTAAACACCGAGTTCCATGTTACCGGGCACCGGAAATGCAAAATTATGAAAACTACTGAATAACATAAAAATGCATCTCAGAATTCAACAATAACAGTATAATAATTATTTAAATAGCTATAAATAATTTTTATAATTAAACGTGATTAACTGCTAATTTCTAAATTAAACTAAGCGGTCTTTACATATACCCTTTAAACTCTCTATTTATTGTGTTACCCTTGCTTAGTGAAAATTCATAAAGTAGACATAGTCTAACTTTTAGAATTATAATTGATTAATTAAAATCAATTAACTGAGTCTTACAAGCAGTATGGTCTCAACTAGTATGGGGACCATGGGTCTATATAACCGAGCTTCCAATAAGTTGAACCGAATTTACCAAGTAAATTCCCTAACTTATTAATTCCTTATTGAATCCACTCTTAGAACTTGGAATTGCACTCTCAGTCATATAGAACGCGCTATATTTTCCATTATATAGACACGTCATTAGTTATCCATTGGTATAATCCTAATGTGATCAATGACCCTCTAATAGATGATCTACATTGAAAAGGCACTAAGTTACCGTTACACCTTCAATGTATTTTATCCTTAAAACACTTAGCTCCGTATAAATGATATTTCAGCAAAGTGAAATGAGATCTCCACCATTTATTTTTGTTTAGCCAAGCTCGAAGGATATCATCGTTTCACTTCTAAATTCCTATAGAAGTTATAGATTCCATATTTATGGTAGCGCTCCCACTCCATTATACTATCATGTTCCCAAAATGTACGTATCACCCTGACCCAAAAGTAGGCTTAACTAACAAATCAAAGAACATGTATAGTACTCTTAAGATCGAACCTAACCATATCAGGATTAAGATCATTTGATCTAGGATCAACAGGTGATATTGAATTGAATAGATATTACGGTAAGTTTTAATATATCTAATCAAAGTTCAATATCGGTCCCTTCCGATGTATAATCCATACATCCGATACTGGTAAACTTTGCCAATGTCCTGGAAAGGACATAACACTTTTCCAAGGTGTAAGAATACCTATCGCTGATTATACCATGTCAGTATAAATCCAGTGTTCTGACAAATCAGGGAATCAACTTTCGAACATATAATTAAGATTATATTCCACTGTGCTGACAACACTATAATCATTAACAAATTCATATGTTCTAGACTTAAATAGAATTCATACATTATATATATAATCATGAAATAAATCATGTGAACCATGCAACATAAAATGTTATTTCTGATCTTTATTAATAAGTAATTCTGATTATATTGAAATGGGTTTTATTTAGGGCACAAAATCCAACAAGTGCTCCTTTGGAGTCAGCTCGGGAAAGTTTTTGGTCTTCATTGTCAATGCCTGAGGAATTGAAGGCAATCCAGAGAAGATTCATGCCCTCCTGGATATGAAGTCACCAACAAGAACCAAGGAAGTGAAAAGTTTGACTGGTCGGATTGCCACACTCAGCAGATTTGTTTCAAAATCAACAGAAAAGGGTATCCCATTCTTCAACATCCTGCGAGGAAATAAGCAATTCGAGTGGACAGAGGAATGTGAAAAAAATTTTCAAGAGCTAAAAACGCAACTCGCAAAACCTCCCGTACTCTCAAAACCTTTGGACGGAGAAGAACTTGGAATATACATAGCTGTCACAGAGCACGCTGTGAGTGCCGTGTTGATCAGAGAAGAGAACAACATACAACACCCGGTCTATTACATCAGTAAAAGACTCATTGAGGCCGAAGGCCGATACCCATTGATAGAGAAACTTGCTTACTGCCTTATTCTAGCAACAAGAAAGTTAAGTCCCTATTTTCAAGCTCATGCTATTCGCGTGTACACTGGCCAACTATTATGCAAAATATTGCAAAAGTTGGACGCCTCTGGACGGCTACTCAAGTGGGCGGTGGAGCTGGGTCAGTACGAAATTACCTTCCAACCCCGAACAACAATCAAAGGCCAGGGCCTAGCAGACTTTGTGGTAGAATGCACAGGCAAAGAAGAAAGCATGCTAGAAAGTAACCCCGAGCCGGTACAAACACCTCAGCCAAGTAACAGTGAAAACAAGCTGACTTGGAAGCTACACATGGACGGGTCGGCCACAGATCAACTATCTGTTGCAGGAATTGCCCTTGTCAAGCTTGGGGGGCAATGCCTGCACGCTGTAGTCAAATTTGGATTCAAGGCATCTAATAACGAAGCCGAGTATGAAGCTTTAATCGCTGGCCTAAAATTAGCCCGGGAGATGAGAGCCGACCACATTGAAATCTGTAGCGATTCAAAGCTGGTGGTAAATCATGTATCCGGAGAATACGAAGCTCGGGGACAAAAAATGATAGCGTATCTGAGAAAAATACATGACTTGCTCGCACAATTCAAAAGCTACGGTCCTAGACGTCTTAGCTCGATTAGCAAGCAATAATATAAGTGATAAGGCGAACTTTGTTCCTATCCAGTTCCTCGAACAGCCTAGCTCACTAGGACGGAAGATATCAAAATGATTGATACTTCCCCACACTGGATGACATCGATAGCAGCCTACCTCAACACTAGGGAACTTTCAGATAATCAAAATGAAGCTCGAAAGATGAGAAGGAAGGCTGTACGGTATATCATAGTAGAGAGAATTATGTACAGGATAGGGTTCTCCATGCCGTTGCTCAGATGTGTTACTCAAGAAGAAGCTGCACGACTCCTATCTAAGGTACACGATGGATTCTGTGGAAATCATGTCGCCAGGCAGAGTCTATCTAAGAAAATTCTAAGGCAAGGTTATTTCTGGTCGAAAATGATTGAAGACTCAAAGGCCTATGTTAAGAAATGTGACAAATGCAGAGATTTTCGAAGATACCTCGAGCTCCGCCCAACGAGTTAACTCAGATGCAAAGTCCATGGCCCTTCGCCATTTGGGGAATCGATCTGATCAGACAATTACCCAAAGGCAAAGGAGGAGTGCTGTATGCAGTGCTAGTGGTTGATTACTTCACTAAGTGGACGAAGGCCGAACCACTCGCAACAATTACATCCAAGAAAGTTCATGACTTTATTGTGAAGAACATAATCTGCCGGTTCGAATTGCCGTACAAAATAGTTTCGGATAATGGGAAGCAGTTTGACAGCCAATCCTTTACTGATTTTTCTACAAACCATGGTATCATCAAAAGTTTCTCCGCAGTGGCACATCCTCAAGAGAATGGTCAAGTTGAAGCAGTCAACAAGACCTTGAAGGATACACTAAAGAAAAGACTCGAAGATGCCAAAGGAAATTGGCCGGAGGAACTTCCAGAAGTTCTATGGTCGTATCGAACAACTTAAAAAATGTCAACCGGACCCATTTGCTATGGCATATGGGTATGAAGCTATGTTACCTGTAGAGCTCGAACCACCATCCCACATAAGATTAATGTACAACCAAGAAGTAAATCACATACTCCTGGCCGAATAACTTGATGAAATCGAAGAGAAGAGAACTGCAGCAAACTTAAAGTTGATAGCCCATCAACAAAAAGTAGCTCGGTTTTTCAATAAAAAAGTGAAGGCTCAGAAATTCTTTGTGGGAGATATGGTCCTAAGAAGACTATTTCTTAACACTAAAGACAGTATGGCAGGTGTACTCAGACCTAACTGGGAAGGACCATATCAGGTGGTCAAAGTTCTCAAATCAGGAGCATACCAATTGGGTAAGTATGATGAAAAAATGCAACTTGCTCTAGTACCACGGTATTGGAATGGGGACCATTTAAGAAAATACTACCAATAAAGTACTAGGTCAAACGACTATATTAAGTACTGAAAGAACATTTACTTTTAAGTGAATGGCCTGTTGGGCGGCCCACGTCCAAAGGTTCAGATAAAATGAAAGAGTACTTAGGTCGGATGACCACCATTTAAAGTACAATTTCTAATTTCTGCAATTTGTTTTATTTCATGTTAAGCTAAAAGATCAGGTTAGATCAAATAGCTCTGATGTAAGTTACTACGGTAACAAACACATTTTCGATCAATAAATGAATAAAGATGTTTATTTCAAAATTCAAATTGAGTCAAAATTACTAACATGTTGCTAATTTACCATCTAGTGCGTACAAAAGGTTTGGTCGAACCCAAAACCCTGAATAGATAAAAAAGTATACTTGTAAAAAACAAGTGACCAAGAGTCATAAGTCTGCTCGGTCACTTCGGGGGCACCTATACCTGTACAAAGCATTTGGTAAAGATAAAACAAACACAATTGCACGATGATTATAAACAGAGTGAAAATCATTAAAGATAACAAAAGGATGTAATATCAGGATTAAAAGTTGCCCGGTCAGCCCGTTGTTTGTAAAATGAAAAATAATTCCAAGTTTAAAGACCGCTTGGTCGGTCATGATGTCTTAAAAAAAGGTCTTATGGCCGAATAAGATATATAAAAAAAAAAGAAAGATAAAAAGAGAAGTATTTAAACAGCTGGAGTGCCAGGCTCTCGGTTCGGGTCTTCTGGGCCGGTAGGAGCTGGAGGATCTGTTGTCTGAGTGGAAGGTACATCAGCATTCTGGCCAAAAGTGGAAGTAGTCACCTCAGGTTCACCATAAGCCACTTGAGACGCACAGTACTCGAGATACATGTCTTTGGCCTCGCCCAGGTAATCGAAATTTGCCTCGGGGCTAGCCTTCCAAAAGTCATAAAAAATCTCGAGATCGACGGTCTCTAAGGCATGTACTTTCTCTTCCAGCCTCGCCACCTCCGATTTATGCTTCTAGACCTTAGCTGTAAGCTCCTCCTCCTTAGTCTTCTTCTCTTCTTCCAGCCGATGGAAGACAGTCCAAAGAACTCACCTTTCCTCTTGAAGGCTATTCACTTCTACCGATAAGGTACTGTTGTCGAGCAAAATTTGCAACACCAAATGTATGTAATATTATCAATGATAAGAAGAAAATTGCTTGAAGAAAAATTGCGAGTATTCAACCTAGAACGACGAGTGCTCGAACTGGGAATATGAAATGCTTAACAGAAAACTGGAAACAACAATAAGACAGAGGATTATAGTGGTTTAGTCAGATCACGGTCTGCTTAGTCCACTGTAGCAAGAGTTTCGTAAGTCTCATTTCACGGTGGATCCCCCTTTATATACAAAGTAGGTGTCCAATTAGTTATACAAAGATTGCATTCATTGTCAATCCGTTTACACATGGAATTACAATAACTAAACTAAATAACGTAAACATCAATAAATGAATAGCAGTTACTAAATACATCAACGTATGCACCCTTTTAACATGCGAGTTGACTGTTCATATTCTAATGTTAAACTCGCCGGCCTAACACTTAATTACGTTTAGGATGTCTGCGTTCTTATGTAGTCGCCTTTGTGCACATCGCATGACGAGCTGACAGAACCTAGACATGCGAGTCTATATCGGCTTATCAAGGCTGTTGGGTCATCGGGACCAACTCGCATTGTAAAGAATTGATCTTTATGCTTACGCAGGAATATGGAGAGGATACTCGCACATATCCTGATATATGCAAGTTAGATCCATTCTCCTACCCCGCAAAATACGAGTTATGGTTATGCGATCAGACTTGGGTCATACTCGCTGTATCTCGCTGACTTTATCTTGGGCGAGGTTTAAACTTCGAGGAGTCTCTTACAGACGTCTCAGCTTTCATTTGAAAATCTGAGTACACGTGTCCTCTAAATAAGAGTCTGGTCTCGAGTTTCTAGGTGAGAGAAATCTCACTATAACACATGCCCCTAGTTTCACGACGTGACAGGTGCGGTCACAAGCGAAACTATACGCGAGAGACAGGTGAAAGGTTTTCACGAGGAGGTGACCTTTGGTTGTCCCTTCGAGGGTATCAAAAATGACGGCCGTAATTATTACTTTTATTCATTTACGATACCACGTCAGAAAACTGCTCAGTTTTCGTATAGGCGTGGCCATTATTGGCCATTGGATTGGGTGACCTTATGCATTCCGATTGCCACGTGTTGTGATCCCAATTAATGAGGGATATGTTGGGTTTTATGCCCTAAATAAAACTCATTTCAAAATAATCAGATTTACTTATTAATATAGATCAGAAATAACATTTAATGTTGCATGGTTCACATGATTTATTTCATGATTATATGTACATAATGTATGAATTCACCTGAAACCCTTTTCACATACTTGATCCTGTTTATTGTGTTGTCAACATATTGGAAAGTAAACTTGACTATGTGAATAAAGTTTCCTAGATTTATCAGACACAGGGTTTTACTGATATGATAATCTACAACAGAGTTTACTTGCATTTGGAGAAATGCTATGTTCTTTCGAGAGCATTGGTTAAAGTAAAGCTCAGGTTGGATGCATGGATTATGCATCGGAAGGGACCGATATTGAACCTTGACTTAGATTTATTAAACTTACCGTAATATCTATTCAAGTCAATATCGCCTAGTTGATCCTAGATCAAATGATCTTAATCCTGTTATGATTAGGCTCAATCTCAAGAGGCTATTTGTGTTCTTTGATTTGTTAGTTAAGCCTACTTTTGGGTCAGGGTGATACGTACATTTTTGGAACACGGTAGTGCAATTGAGTGGGAGCGCTAACATAAACATGGAATCTATAGCTTCTATCTGGCGAATAGTAAGTAAAGGATGATCTCCTTCGAGCTTGACCAAACAAAAATAAATGGTGGTGTACTCATTTCACATAAGCTGAAATATCATTTATACGGGGTTAAGTGTTTTAAGGATTAAATACATTGTAGGGTGTAACGGTAATCTAATTCCTTTACAATGTAGATCATTCATATAGAGGGTCATTGATCAAATTAGGATTATAACAATGGATAACTAATGATGTGTCTAAATGGTGGAACATATAGAGCATTCTATATAGTGAGAGTGCAATTCTAAGTTCTATGCGTGGATTCAACGTAGAATTAATAAGTCAGTGAATTTAGGTTATAAATTCTTGATCTGCTTATTGGAAGCTCGGTTATATAGACCCATGGTCCCCCCACTAGTTGAGATAATATTGCTTGTAAGACTCATATAATTGGTTTTGATTAATCAATTATAATTTTCAATTTAGACTATGTCTATTTGTGAATTTTTCAGTAAGTAAGGGCAAAATTGTAAAGAAAGAGTTTTAGGGGCATATTTGTTAATTATGATACTTTGTATGGTTCAATTAATAAATATGATAAATGACAATATTATTTAATAATTATTTATAGTTATTAAATAGTTAGAATTGGCATTTTAATGGTTGAATTAGAAAATTGGCGTTTTTGAGAAAATCAGATGCAGAAAAGATAAAACTGCAAAATTGTAAAAAGTGAGGCCCAAATCCACATTGCATGGCCGGCCACTTTTATAGGAATTATCCTCTGATATTTTCATTATTTTAATGCCAAATAATTCAAACCTAACCCTGGTGGAATGCTATAAATAGATAGTGACGGCTTCAGGAAAATTACACTTTTCATTCAGAAAAACCTGAGCCTTCTCTCTCTACCTTGGCCGCCCACTCTCTCTCTCCCTCTCTTCTTCCTTAAGATTTCGAAATACTTAGTTATTAGAGTAGTGCCCACACACAGCAAGTGAAGCTCATAAGATAGAATTGCCTTGACTCTCGCCTAAACGGGACAACGCTGAATTCCAATCTTGATCGAATAAAAGGTTGCTAGAATGTTTAACATTTTAGATGAGCTGACAACTCTATTCAATGGATGGTAGCTTTGACTCTCGCATAAACGGGACACTGATATCAGTTTGTTGATGTAACACCCTAACTACCTTAGGCGTATTACGTGATTTTTAAACGTACTGTGCAGCTCGTTGCTAATCAACGAGGTTTATGGAAAAACGTGATTAATTAAAATTTTGCTTTTTAATTAAACTTATAAAACCATATTACAAAAGACTCGGGATCCCGATTATAAAAATATTTACAAAAAGTTTAACTGTTTAACTGTTACATAAAAATAAGGGTCGTCTAACGACCAATTACAAAATCAGCCTTGCTGTCCCGAGGATCGTACGCTCCAGGCCTAACCGCCTCGACATGTACAATCTCATAAGCTCGCTCACGGTCCATCAGCTATAGCCTTGCCTTTACCTACACATAACGCAGAACTGTGAGTCGACAGACTCAGTAAGAAAAGCATAATAATACTCATACATAATACTAACTGTCGTGTCCAACACGATACTGAGTCCCGCTACTGCCATGTCCAACATGGTACTGAGCCACTACTGCCATGTCCAACATGGTACTGAGTTTTGAACGTTCATAGGGACGGTACTATTGACACGTAACAACCTGATCGGTCGAACCGGTCATACTCCGGCTGCTGGTCATACTCCAGCCTGTACCGACGTGTTACTATATCCTTCTGATCGGTCGAGCCGGTCATACTCCATTGCTGGTCATACTCCACTGTACTGACGGATACGTCAATAGCACGGAACCACCAACCAAGTGTCGGCTGATCGGTCAAACCGGTCATACTCCGCCGTTGGTCATACTCCGGCACTGCGTACCGACGTGACGGGGTTGGATGGTTCGAAGCCAACATACAACTAATGTAATCTAATAGGCTTCCTACATGCACGCTAAACATGTAATCTACATATGCATCTTTGTTATACTAATCTTACACGGATTCCGATTTCAGTGTGCTTGGTCAACTGATTGGAAGCCGAAGGCTGAGCGGCGGATTACTGGCTCCTAAACCATAAAAATCACAACGCTATAAGTGACACGCTAAATCACTTCCCGGGGACTTAAACTAGGAACTAAAAGTTTCCCTATCGATAAAAAGCATGGCAATACCCCTAAAAACATAAAAACGAGGAAAACTAGGGTCCCTGAATTTTCCCCAACCGGTAGACCGGTTGCCCAACCGGAATTCCGGTTCTGGAAAATTCAAAACCCCCATCCGGAATTCCGGATGCACAACCGGAATTCCGGTTCCTCGCAGGCAGCAAACCCAAATTCTCATAACTTGCACAATTCAACCCCAAATCACCTCAAACTTTCCAGACCTGTTCTATACCTTCCCTAGAACATATCCAAGGCATCAAAACAACCCAGAAACCTTAAACATGAAAAATGCCATTGGAGCTCAAGCTTTGAGTTCTAAACTCAAACTTGAGCAAAACCACCTAATCATGCATTCCACTAGCTTAATTCCACTTAATCAAGCTTATCTAAGCCTCTGGAAACAATTAAAAACAACAGCAACATCACAGAAACAGATTACACAATATTCATGTTGAAAATCAAACTTTTGCATAATAAACCTCTAGCATGCTCAACCTAGGAATCATACTTCACAAGAGCTTAATTACCAACTAACAATCATGCTTTAAACTACAGAAAACATCAACAAAACACAGCAGCACAACCTCAATTAATCATGCATGCATCACCATTTTCATCATTTTTTTTGATAAAAAGAGAAAATGAAATATACCACATACACTATTCATTTCAGCCAAGTATACAATTAAATAATTATTTATTTTTCAAATAATAAACTCACATAAGACAAAACACTAATGGGGCAAAAAGACCATTTTGCCCCTCCACCATAAAATCACATAAAAATCACTAAAGGGGTATTTTTGGGAAATTCTAAATTCCCGGCCATTCCCGACATTCCCAATGTCTAAAACCCGTCCCCAAACTACTAACATACTAAGTTGTGATTTCTACTGAGCCAAACGCCGAGTTCCAAAATACCGGGCACCGAAAATGCAAAATATGCAAGCTACTGAATAACATAAATAACAGTATAATAAATTATTTAAATAGCTATAAATAATTTCATAATTAATCATAAAAAACTGCTAATTTCCAAATTAACTAAGCGGGCTTTACAGTTGAAAACCTTGGAAATTATTTAGGATTGTATGTTTTAGTATTTTCACTTGTCATTCCTACTTGCTATATGTTTAATAATTTCTGAATTGTGTATGAATTTATATTGAGCCATGTTATTTTCTGTTATTAAGTTGTAGTTTAATTTCGAATCTTCATTGTTGGTCTAACTTGGTTTGTTTATCTAATGAGATAAATCCCTAGTTGATTTTCACCATTAGACATACATAATAGTGTTAGATCTCGAAAGATAAATATTGTATATGCAACATCTAGCTGTTCAGCAATTGATGACACCTTAGACTAGTATTTTTACAATATCAAACAAGAAGATTTTATAAATAAGATTACTTTGACTCTCGCTAATCAAAGCATCGTTGGATTCTTATTTATAAACGAAATTATCTGAATTCCTCTTAGCTTGTTCATTGCGAATTAGCTCAATAACATATCATTGGATGAATGGTTTATAAATCATTTAAAGTTATTCTATTTTCTTTTAAGAAATTAAACGACACTTTATATTATATTCTCGAAATTCTATCCCAAAATGATATAAATCCTCAATCTTAGAAATCTCCTACTTATATGGGCAAATCTGACTTAGAGTTTATATTAGTAGTGGTGGCCAAAGATAGAATTACTCATTATATTTGGTATAAATTTAAGTCTTTGACCTTAATTTTAGATTCCAAACTGAAATTTTCTTATATTTCTATTTCCAGAATACAATACAGTTATATTTTCACAAGTGTTTATTATCCATCTTCTATTAATGGATTCAAAACTATATATTAAAGTATGGAATATGAGTTTAACATTCTGTGACCAGGATCCACTTGCACTATTCTATGAACTCATAGAAGTAACCAAACCTAAGTCATCAAACGACACAACCTCATTTTATTAATTTATGGCTTTTTTATCTTGTTCATAATGGTTTTGAAAAGATCAATCTCTGCAAAGAGTTAATACGCCTATATCCACTAAAAGTTGTTCATCTCATTCGTAGATGGATGTCGTTCAGGGGTGGATATGAGTTTTTCGTTGTATTCTTAAAACGATCCCTCTAGATTATACCTTATGCAAAGAAATTTGAAATGTTTGAAAAATTTCATTAATTTCTAGCAATGGTGGAAAACCATTAAGGTAAGTGGTTAAAGATCTTGCGAACTGATAGGGGTGGAGAAATAGTTAGTAGATATGCAGTTCAAAGATCATTAAATTGATTTTTGAATTATATCCAAACTTACCTCCCCAGAAATTTCGATTTGCATATTGACGATTAGTTACTAGTTGTTGCCTAAGACCTTCTATGGTAATACAATTTCAGAATGATGTAATGGTTGTATACTTAATGTAAATCATTACTAGATTCATGGATGACCTAATCAAAATCTTAAGAAAAGCTAGAACTGTTAACCATGGTTTGTTAGCAATTCTAAGTGATTAGGGGTGGACCATCCCATAGTCAATAGATAAGAAAGTGTTTGTTTAAACAAATACTGCTTTTCTAAGAAAATGACTAAGTCTGAAAATAAAGTAGCAAATAAAGAAGATATTTATGTTGGAAATTATTTTACCAGGATCTTAGATCTACTCACAAGTATGTTTATTAACACCCTAAATATGAACTTTATAAAACGATGAAATAAACACATATAAAGTTAAGGAACCTTACATTGGTTGCAGCGGAATATAATGACTCCTTCCGTTCAGATATCTAGCCCTTGATTCCTTTCTGTAGCAGAGCATTATCAATATCTGAACCTGGATCTCTTTCTCTGATTCTTTGATGCTGAAACTCCTTCTTGCTGAAAGTCTTTCTTCACGATCTTCCTCACTATGATTGAGGTATCACTTGCTGTGTGTGGGCACTATTCTCACACTAAGATTTTCGAAATTGAAGAGGGAAGGAGAAAGAGAAGGGTTGGCCAAAGATAGGGAGAGAGAAGGCTCAGTTTTTTCTGAATCAGAAGTGTGGAAAATTTAGTGTAGAAATTTTAGTGTAATTTTCCTAAAGCCTTCACTATCTATTTATAGCATTCCACTGGGGTTAGGTTTGAATTATTTGGCATTAAAATAATGAAAATATCAGTTTAAATTTCTTACAAAAGTGGCAGGCCCTATACTAGTGGATTTGGGCCTCACTTTTTGCAATTTTGCAGTTTTACCTTTTCTGCATCTGATTTTCTCAAAAATGCCAATTTTCTAATTCAACCATTTAAATGCCAATTCTAACTATTTAATAACTATAAATAATTATTAAATAATATTGTCATTTATCATATTTATTAATTGAACCATACAAAGTATCATAATTAAAAAATATGCCCCTATAAACTCTTTCTTTACAATTTCGCCCTTACTTAGTGAAAAATTCACAAATAGACATAGTCTAATTTGAGAATTATAATTGATTAATCAAAACCAATTACATGAGTCTTACAAGCAATATTATCTCAACTAGTGGGGGGACCATTGGTCTATATAACCGAGCTTCCAATAAGTAGATCAAGAATTTATTACTAAAATTCACTAACTTATTAATTCTTCGTTGAATCCACGCATAGAACTTAGAATTGCACTCTCAGTATATAGAATGCCCTATATGTTCCACCATATAGACACATCATTAGTTATCTATTGTTATAATCCTAATGTGATCAATGATCCTCTATATGAATGATCTACACTGTAAAGGGATTAGATTACTGTTACACCCTACAATGTATTTATTCCTTAAAACACTTGACCCCGTATAAATGATATTTCAGCTTATGTGAAATGAGTACTTGTAAAGCCCGCTTAGTTAATTTGGAAATTAGCAGTTATTTATGTTTAATCATGAAATTATTTATAGCCATTTAAATAATTTATTATGGATATTTATGGAATTCAGATATGCATGAGTATGTTATCAGTAGCTTTTATATTTCGCATTTCCGGTGTCCGGTATTTTGGAACGCGGCGTTTGGCTCAGTAGAAATCACAACTTAGTATGTTAGTATTTTGGGGACGGGTTTTAGACATTGGGAATGTCGGGAATGGCCGGGAATTTAGAATGTCCCAAAAATACCCCTTTAGTATGATTTTCATGATGTTATGGTGGAGGGGCAAAATGGTCTTTTTGCCCCATTAGTGTTTTGTCTTTTGTGGCTTTATGAGTTGGAAAATTAAATGTTTATTTTTATTATACATGGCTGAAATAAATGAGAAATGTGATTTATAATATTCTTTTCTTAAAAATTCAACACTTAGTCAAATTTTAAAAGAAATTACAAAACACTCAAAGCTCTCTCTTCCTCCCTCTTTTCGGCTTGGTGTTGGCTGCTAGGGCAGGGATTTTCTCCTCAATTTCTTGTGATTTTTCTTCTCCTCTAAGTGTAATTCAAGTGTAGGTAAGATCCTTGAATTTGTCCTTCTATATTTTCTTGAATTTTAAGTGAAAATGGAAGAAAATGCATGTGAGTTTGGGAGATGTTGCTGCTGTGTTTTTATTGTTGATTTGTGAAGATTAAAGCATGATTATTGTTGTTGATTGAGCTGTGTTGAAAGCATGTTGGATTGATTGTTTAAAGTTTGAGTTTTATATGCAAAAATGTGGTTTTTGGAGTAAAATAGTGTGATTATGTTTCTGTGAATTGCTGGGTGTTCTTGTATGTTTTCAGAGATGATTATATGCTTACTTGAGTAGAATTAAATAGGTTAGGATGCATGTTAGGTGGTTTTGCTCGAGCTTGAGTTTGGAACTCAAAGCTTGAGCTCCAATGGTGAATTTTGCATATGTGTTTTCTGGGTAGGTTTGATGCTCTAGAATTGTTATTTGGGGCATATAGAGCAGGTCTGGAAAGTTTGGGATCAATTGGGTTCGAATTGGTCAAGATATGTGAATTTTTGGTTGCTGCCTGCGAGGAACCGGAATTCCGGTTGAGCATCCGGAATTCCGGATGGGGGTTCAGATTTTTCCAGAACCGGAATTCCGGTTGGGCAACCGGTCTTCCGGTTGGGGATTTTTCAGAACCCTAGTTTTCCTCGTTTTTGGGTTTTTAGGGGTATTGCCATGCTTTTTATCGATAGGGAAACTTTTACTTTCGAGTTTTAGTCCCCGGGAAGTGATTTAGCGTGTCACTTATAGTGTTGTGATTTTTATGGTTTAGGAGCCGATGTCCGCCGTTCGGCTTCGATTCCGGTCGGGTTGACCGCACACCTGAAATCGGAATCCGTAAGATTAGTATAACAAGATGCATATGTAGATTACATGTTTAGCGTGCATGTAGGAAGCACGTTAGTTTACATTAGACATGTATTTAGGCTTCGAACTACCCAACCCCTGTCACGTCGGTACGAGTGGAGTATGACCGACGGCGGAGTATGACCGGTTCGACCGATCAGGCTGACACTGGTTGGTGGTTCAGTGCTATTGACTTATCCCGTCGGTACGGCTGGAGTATGACCGACGGCGGAGTATGACCGGTTCGACCGATCAGGAGGATACTTGTCAATAGTACCGTCCCCTGAACGTTCAAAACTCAGTACCATGTTGGACATGGCAGTAGTGCTCAGTACCATGTTGGACATGGCAGTAGCGGGACTCAGTATCGTGTTGGACACGGCAGTCAGTTTTTATGTATGATATTAGTATGCTTTTCTTGCGAGTCCGTCGACTCACGGTTTACGTTCATGTGTAGGTAAAGGCAAGGCGATTCTTGATGGACCATGAGCGAGCTTATGGGATTGTACATGTCGGGGCGGTTAGGCTGGAGCGTACGATCCTCGGGACGACGGGGCCGAGATTTTTGTAACGGTCGTTAGATGACCTTATTTTGATGTAAAAGTTGAATAGTAAAAACGTTTGTAAATATTTTTATAAATCGGGATCCCGAGACTTTTTGGTAAAATGGTTTATAAGTTTAATGAAAAAGCAAAATTTTAATTAATCACGTTTTTCCATAAACCTCGTTGATTAGCAACGAGCTGCACAGTACGTTTAAAAATCACGTAATACGCCTAAATTAGTTAGGGTGTTACAACTTGGTATCGTAGCCGCTGTGTTGTCTTCCGAAGATCGTCACGACATGTACAATCATCATCAGCAGTTAGCTCGGTTCACGGTTCAGTAAGCCTTTATTGCTTTAGTAGTTTATTTTATTCAGTTATGAAAAAGAAAAGCCTGTTAGGAAGCATGTTAGTAGCCTGATAGTAGAATAGGCGCATGTTTCATTTCTAATTTCCAAATTAAGCGGCATTAGTAAGCTCGCCTTGAATACGACCTGATATGCCAACTCTTGGTTTCGCAGGCGGTTCTAACTAGATGGACGCCAGGCGGACTACCAGGAGTCGAGGCAACTCCGTGGGGTCGAATCAGGGAGAGGGAGCTCGGTTTCCCCCACCTGCTCGGGGCCAAGGTAGAGGTCCCCGAGGCAGGGCTCGTGGTCGGGGTGATGAGAACCCGCCACAAGCTGCCCAGGCTCCCCCAGCCGATCAGGGAGCCCCGAACTGGGAGTTACGGTTTGCGGAGATGCAAGCCAGGATCGAAGAGCAAGACCTCGAGATTCAGAGGTTGAGACGAGCGGGGTGCTCCTGCGGTTCCGGTGCCACTAGTTCCGGCGGCACACCGCCCTGCTGCCCAGGCCGAGATGGTAGTGGCGGCCCACAGATTGGAACCTTTATATGAGCGGTTCCGGAAGCAAGCACCTCCGGTATTCCTGGGAGGTCCAGATGTGTCGAAAGCCGAGCAGTGGCTTACGGTGATCACCAGAATCCTGAACTTTATGGGTGTCACCGGCAACGACAGAGTGGTGTGCGCCACATTTCAGTTCCAGGAGGACGCCCTGGTATGGTGGGACATGGTGTCTCAGATCCATGACGTCACCACCATGACTTGGGAGAGGTTCCAAGAACTCTTCAACGCGAAGTACTACAATGAGGCGGTTAGAAGCGCCAAGAGGAAAGAGTTCGTTCACCTGACCCAGCGGGAGAACATGAGTGTCACTGAGTATACTACTCGGTTGTGGGATTGGCGAGGTTAGCCTCGGGAATTGTGCCAACCGACTTCAGCAGAAAGGAGAAGTATCTGGACGGGTTGAATCCCAAGATCAGGCATGACCTGATGATTACCACTGACGACAGCACCACCTACGCTCAGATGGTGGAGAAGGCACTTTGCGGCGAGGGCGCGGTGGGGTGTATGTCGGATTCGGCCCGGTACTCGGTTGGTGGCGGAGCTCCTACCCCTCCCGCATCGGGATTTAGCGGGGAGTAGTGGTTCGGCCATTGATCAGAGGAAGAGGGCACCCACTGCTTCCGGCGGCTCGAGTCAGAACAAGAGGTTCCGGGGGAACCAGAACAGAGGGAGTCGACCTGGAGGTAACGAGACTCGCTTCTCCTATCCGCAGTGCCCTAGGCCGCAAGAGGCACCATCGGGGAGAGTGCAAGGGGCGGGGATGCTTTCATTGTGGCATGCCCGGCACTTCAAGAGGGAATGTCCCCGGCTCGGCCGGAAGCACCGAGAGCTCCGGCGATACCCACTCCGGCCCGGGGTATTCGCGATCACGCGGGCGATGCGGATGCCGGCCCATCAGTTGTTACAGGTCAGATTCTTATTAACGACTCGCTTTATTCAGTGCTGTTTGATTCTGGGGCTACACGTTCTTATGTGGCGGCCAGAATCTTTAGTAAGTTGGGTAGACCCTTTGATAGATATGAGTCAGGGTTTTGAACCCTGTTACCTGGCGGAGAATTGGTTATCTCCAATAGGTGGATTAGGTCTATGCCGATCAGGATAGATGGTAGGGAGTTAAGCGCTGATCTGATAGAGATGAGCTTAGTCGAATTTGATATTATTTTAGGAATGGATTTCCTATCTAAATATTCGGCGAGCATTGATTGCAAGAGGAAGATGGTGGTCTTCCAACCGGAAAGTGAAGAACCGTTCGTATTTGTGGGTTCGGTTCAGGGATCTCGGATCCCGGTGATCTCGGCTATGTCAGCGAGAGAATTATTGCACGGTGGGTGCTTAGGGTTTCTGGCCGTGGTGGTGGACACCACTCGGCCAGACACCATTCGGCCAGAGGACATCAGTGTGGTTCGGGAGTTTTTGGACGTTTTTCCCGAAGAACTTCCAGGGTTACCACCTCATCGGGAGATTGACTTTGTGATTGACTTGGCACCAGGGGTGGATCCGGTTTCTAAAGCCCCGTATAGGATGGCTCCAGCTGAACTTAAGGAATTGAAGATTCAGCTCCAAGGGTTGCTTGACATAGGGTTCATTCGGCCCAGTGTGTCACCTTGGGGAGCCCCGGTTTTGTTCGTGAAGAAGAAGGATGGATCTATGAGGATGTGCATCGACTACAGGGCGTTGAACAAGCTGACGGTGAAGAATAAATATCCATTACCTAGGATCGATGACTTGTTCGATCAGCTTCAGGGGAAGACGGTCTTTTCTAAGATTGATCTCCGTTCGGGTTATCATCAGTTGAGGATCCGAGAGGAGGACATTCCAAAGACGGCTTTCCGCACTAGGTATGGACACTACGAGTTCCTGGTTATGTCATTCGGACTAACCAACGCTCCTGCAGCATTCATGGACCTGATGAACAGAGTATTCAAGGATTTCCTCGATATCTGTGTGATTGTGTTTATCGACGACATCCTCGTGTACTCTCAGTCAGAAGAGGAGCATGAGTTACATCTTCAGATGGTACTGCAACAACTTCGAGAACATAGACTCTACGCCAAGTTCAAGAAATGTGAGTTCTGGTTGTCTCAGGTGTCCTTCCTAGGACACATTGTGGGTAAAGATGGGATCAAGGTGGATCCCGGGAAGATCGAATCCGTCAGGGATTGGCCGAGACCGAAGACAGTGACAGAGATCAGAAGCTTCTTGGGATTAGCTGGGTACTGCCGTAGGTTCGTGGAGGGGTTCTCCAAAATTTCAATGCCCCTAACCGAGCTTACAAAGAAGAATCAGCGATTTATCTGGACAGATAAATGCGAAGCTAGTTTTCAGGAACTGAAACAGAGATTGATTACTGCACCGGTACTAGCTTTGCCTTCGGATGAGGAGAAGTTCGTGGTCTATTGTGACGCATCCAAACAGGGTTTGGGGTGCGTATTGATGCAAGCCGATCGGGTTATCGCTTATGCCTCCCGTGAGTTAAAGGATTATGAACAGCGATACCCGACTCATGATTTAGAATTGGCCGCAGTGGTTTTTGCACTGAAGATTTGGCGGCATTACTTGTATGGGGAGAAGTGCGAGATCTATACCGACCATAAAAGTCTCAAGTATTTCTTTACTCAGAAAGATTTGAACATGAGACAAAGGCGTTGGTTGGAATTAGTGAAGGACTATGATTGTGAGATCCTTTACCATCCCGGGAAAGCCAATGTAGTGGCCGATGCCACGAGCGAAAGGGTCCGGGCAAGTGGCTAGCATGGTTCGGATCTCACCTCGGCTAAGCGAGAGGATATGATTAGATCCAGCATTGAGTTTGTGGTAGGTCAGCTTCACAACTTAACGCTACAATCTGATCTGTTAGAAAGAATAAAGGTTGCTCAGACGTCAGATCCGGAGTTAGTGAAGATCCGAGATGAGGTATTGGCTGGTCAAGCCAAGGACTTTTCAGTGTCAGCTAGTGGAGTGCTTTTGTATAAAGCCAGGGTTTGTGTCCCGAACAGTGTGGACTTGAGGAACGAGATCTTTGAGGAGGCTCATTCTAATCCATATTCTCTACATCCCGGCACCACCAAGATGTACCAAGATTTGAAACCGTACTTCTGGTGGAGCGGTATGAAGAAGAATTTGGTAGAATTCGTTTCGAGATGCCTCACGTGTCAGCAGATCAAGGCTGAACATCAGAGACAAGCAGGGTTGTTGCAGCCTCTAACCCTACCAGAATGGAAATGGGAGGATATTACGATGGATTTTGTGGTCGGGTTACCTAGGACCACGGGTATGTATGACTCCATCTGGGTAGTGGTGGATCGATTTACGAAATCTGCTCATTTTCTGCCGGTTAGAACGACATTTTCAGTGGATCAGTTGGCAGAGTTATATGTTAGGGAGATAGTGAGACTTCACGGGGTACCGAAATCTATAGTTTCGGACAGGGATCCGAAATTCACCTCCAAATTTTGGCAGAGTTTGCAACGGGCAATGGGTACGAAGCTAAAATTCAGTACAGCATTTCATCCTCAGACAGATGGTCAGTCAGAAAGGACAATTCAGATATTGGAGGATATGCTGAGAGCCTGTGTTATGGACTTTGAGGGTTCATGGAGTAAATATCTACCGTTGATAGAGTTCTCTTACAACAACAGTTACCAGAGTACGATAGGGATGGCACCCTACGAACTGTTGTACGGTAGAAAATGCAGATCCCCTATCCACTGGGATGAGACAGGGGAGAGAAAATACCTAGGTCCAGAGTCAGTTCAACGGACCAATGAGGCAATAGAGAAGATTAAAGCTAGAATGCTTGCCTCCCGGAAGCGGACGGAAGAGTTACGCGGTCCGAAACGTAGGGATGTTGAGTTCCGAGTAGGGGACCATGTGTTTTTGCGAGTATCTCCGATGAAGGGGATTAAACGTTTCGGGAAAAGAGGCAAGTTATGCCCTAGATTTACAGGACCTTTCGAGATTCTCGAGAAGATAGGTCAAGTGGCATATCGGTTAGCATTGCCTCCAGCTTTATCAGCAGTGCACAACGTATTTCATGTCTCAATGTTGAGAAAATACGCTTCAGACCCCTCTCATATACTCGGCTATGAGAGCCTTCGGCTTCGATCGGATATGTCTTATGAGGAACGGCCGGTGCGGATCCCGGATAGGAAGGATAAAGTCCTTCGGAATAAGACCATAGCGTTGGTCAAGGTTCTGCGGAGAAACGAAGAAGGTGGAAGAAGCCACACGGGAGCTAGAATCGGATATGCGAGCTCAATATCCGAGTTATTCGAGTTAGATTTCGGGGACGAAATCCTTTTAAGGGGGATAGTTGTAAAGCCCGCTTAGTTAATTTGGAAATTAGCAGTTATTTATGTTTAATCATGAAATTATTTATAGCCATTTAAATAATTTATTATGGATATTTATGGAATTCAGATATGCATGAGTATGTTATCAGTAGCTTTTATATTTCTCATTTCCGGTGTCCGGTATTTTGGAACGCGGCGTTTGGCTCAGTAGAAATCACAACTTAGTATGTTAGTATTTTGGGGACGGGTTTTAGACATTGGGAATGTCGGGAATGGCCGGGAATTTAGAATGTCCCAAAAATACCCCTTTAGTATGATTTTCATGATGTTATGGTGGAGGGGCAAAATGGTCTTTTTGCCCCATTAGTGTTTTGTCTTTTGTGGCTTTATGAGTTGGAAAATTAAATGTTTATTTTTATTATACATGGCTGAAATAAATGAGAAATGTGATTTATAATATTCTTTTCTTAAAAATTCAACACTTAGTCAAATTTTAAAAGAAATTACAAAACACTCAAAGCTCTCTCTTCCTCCCTCTTTTCGGCTTGGTGTTGGCTGCTAGGGCAGGGATTTTCTCCTCAATTTCTTGTGATTTTTCTTCTCCTCTAAGTGTAATTCAAGTGTAGGTAAGATCCTTGAATTTGTCCTTCTATATTTTCTTGAATTTTAAGTGAAAATGGAAGAAAATGCATGTGAGTTTGGGAGATGTTGTTGTGTTTTTATTGTTGATTTGTGAAGATTAAAGCATGATTATTGTTGTTGATTGAGCTGTGTTGAAAGCATGTTGGATTGATTGTTTAAAGTTTGAGTTTTATATGCAAAAATGTGGTTTTTGGAGTAAAATAGTGTGATTATGTTTCTGTGAATTGCTGGGTGTTCTTGTATGTTTTCAGAGATGATTATATGCTTACTTGAGTAGAATTAAATAGGTTAGGATGCATGTTAGGTGGTTTTGCTCAAGCTTGAGTTTGGAACTCAAAGCTTGAGCTCCAATGGTGAATTTTGCATATGTGTTTTCTGGGTAGGTTTGATGCTCTAGAATTGTTATTTGGGGCATATAGAGCAGGTCTGGAAAGTTTGGGATCAATTGGGTTCGAATTGGTCAAGATATGTGAATTTTTGGTTGTTGCTCGCGAGGAACCGAATTCCGGTTGAGCATCCGAATTCGGATGGGGGTTCGTATTTTTCCCGTAACCGAATTCGGTTGGGCAACCTGCCTTCCGGTTGGGGATTTTTCGAACCCTAGTTTTCCTCGTTTTTGGGTTTTTAGGGGTATTGCCATGCTTTTTATCGATAGGGAAACTTTTACTTTCGAGTTTTAGTCCCCGGAAGTGATTTAGCGTGTCACTTATAGCGTTGTGATTTTTATGGTTTAGGAGCCAGTAATCCGCCGTTCGGCTTCGGTTCCGGTCGGGTTGGCCAAGACACACGAAATCGGAATCCAGGTAAGATTAGTATAACAGTATGCATATGTAGATTACATGTTTAGCGTGCATGTAGGAAGCCTGTTAGTTTACATTAGACATGTATTTAGGCTTCGAACTACCCAACCCTGTCACGTCGGTACAGCCGGAGTATGACCAGCGGCGGAGTATGACCGGCTCGACCGATCAGCCGACACCGGTTGGTGGTTCGGCTATTGACTTATCCCGTCGGTACGAGCCGGAGTATGACCAGAATGAGTATGACCGGTTCGACCGATCAGGAGGATACTTGTCAATAGTACCGTCCCCTGAACGTTCAAAACTCAGTACCATGTTGGACATGGCAGTAGTGCTCAGTACCATGTTGGACATGGCAGTAGCGGGACTCAGTATCGTGTTGGACACGGCAGTCAGTTTTTATGTATGATATTAGTATGCTTTTCTTACTGAGTCTGTCGACTCACAGTTTACGTTCATGTGTAGGTAAAGGCAAGGCGATTCTTGATGGACCGTGAGCGAGCTTATGGGATTGTACATGTCGGGGCGGTTAGGCTGGAGCGTACGATCCTCGGGACGAGGCTGAGATTTTTGTAACGGTCGTTAGATGACCTTATTTTGATGTAAAAGTTGAATAGTAAAAACGTTTGTAAATATTTTTATAAATCGGGATCCCGAGACTTTTTGGTAAAATGGTTTATAAGTTTAATGAAAAAGCAAAATTTTAATTAATCACGTTTTTCCATAAAACCTCGTTGATTAGCAACGAGCTGCACAGTACGTTTAAAAATCACGTAATACGCCTAAATTAGTTAGGGTGTTACAGTACTCCACCATTTATGTTCGTTTGGTCAAGCTCGAAGGAGATCATCCTTTGCTTACTATTCGCCAGATAGAAGCTATAGATTCCATGTTTATGATAGCGCTCCCACTCAATTGCACTACCGTGTTCCCAAAATGTACGTATCACCCTGACCTAAAAGTAGGCTTAACTAACAAATCAAAGAACACGAATAGCCTTTCAAGATTGAGCCTAATCATATCAGGATTAAGATCATTTGATCTAGGATCAACTAGGCGATATTGACTTGAATAGATATTACGGTAAATTTAATAAATCTAAGTCATAGTTCAATATCGGTCCCTTCCGATGCATACTCCATGCATCCAACCTGAGCTTTACTTTAACCAATGCTCTGGAAAGAACATAGCACTTCTCCAAATGCAAGTAAACTCTGTTGTAGATTATCATATCAGTAAAACCCTATGTCTGATAAATCTAGAAAACTTTATTCACATAGCCATGTTTACTTTCCAATGTGTTGACGGCACAATAAACAGGATCAAGTATGTGAAAAGGGTTTCAGATGAATTCATACATTATGTACATATAATCATGAAATAAATCATGTGAACCATGCAACATTAAATGTTATTTCTGATCTATATTAATAAGTAAATCTGATTATATTGAAATGAGTTTTATTTAGGGCATAAAAGCCAACAAATTATTTCTTGATTCCAAAAGTGGTCTATCATCTTATTTGACATTTGATGATCCCACTGCCTCTGTTGTCTTGTCACAACCGAAGAGGTCAATACCATTTAGTTTTCTTAGACATAATTCACGGTACCTTGTTGTAGTGGGACAGTTTCTAGGAACTCACCTTCTTATGACTCGGAAGACACTAGTGATTAAAATCCATTGTGAGTTTAAACAAGTAATGGATTGTCAAGATAAGAAACTAAGAAGAAAAGACAATAGAACTATGGTTTAATCCATTCACATGGAGTAACCTAAATTTTTCTAATACAGGGACATAAAAGGAAATTTTCGTTAACAAGTCTATTCAATGGACTTAACAAAACTTCCTGTTCCTAGTATTATAGGTTTCAGTTTAGCTAAACCTATGGCTTATGGTATTCCTGGTAATTACTTACTCTAATGCAAGCAACTTACATTAGTAAGATGCTGAAGCATTTTCTTTCTAATGGCAATCTATAGAAGCTTCTCGACTTCTAGGCATAGATTTTATTTTATTTAAGGAAAAGTCTCAACTATTCCAGAAAAGATTTTTGTTGTAAATTAATTTTATTAGTTAATTTTGGGCCAACATAAAATTAGAATAACTTTTTCCAGGATTTATTTTTATTTTATTTTTAAAGCATTTTTCGAAAGTAGTATTCTTATGTACTTCAATTTTTTTTCGAAATGTAATATATATTTATAGAAAATTAAATATGAGTTGTAAATTAATTTAAATTAATTTTGAAACAACTTAAATTGAATATTTTGCTAAATATTTATTGGAAATTATTACTAAGATGGAAATAATTCATGTTATTTTCATATCCATCTAAGTATAATTTATAAATATTAAATTAAAATTTATGTTTAGAATTTTTTATTCTAAATTGGAAATTTTAATTAAATAAATATATATTTAAAATAAATTGATTAAAATAAATATTAGAAGAAAATACACTTTAAATAATGAGTTTTATTATTAGGATATTCGATCTCCATTGTTGGTTTTACATAGCTATTGTTTTAGTGAGTAATCCTCCCTAATGGAGGAATGTTCATTAGAAAGTTAGCGCCGTTTAATCTCAAAAGATAAGTATTCTTATAACTTTTTTTATATAGTATTGATCACCATAATGGTGGCGACTGTATAAGACTTGCAAGAGTATGAAACAATGGTGGAAGCTCATAAGATAGAATAGCCTTGACTCTCGCCTAAACGGGACAACGCTGGATTCCAATCTTGATCGAATAAAAGGTTACTAGAATGTTTATCATTTTAGATGAGCTGACAACTCTATTCAATGGATGGTATCACTGACTCTCGCCTAAACAGGACACTGATATCAGTTTGTTGAAGACCTTGGAAATTATTTAGGATTGTATGTTTTAGTATTTTTACTTGTCATTCCTACTTGCTATATGTTTAAAAATTTCTGAATTGTGTATGAATTTATACTGAACCATGTTATTTTCTGTTATTAAATTGTATTTGAATTTCGAATCTTCATTGTTGGTCTAACTTGGTTTGTTGTTCTAATGGGACAAATCCCTAATGGATTGTCAACATTAGACAAACATAATAGTGTTGATCTCGAATGATAGATATTGTAAATGCAACATCTATCTGTTCATCAATTGATGACACCTTAGACTAGTATTTACAATATGAGACAAGAAGATTGTATAAATAAGATTACTTTGACTCTCGCTAATCGGAGCATCGCTGGATTTTTATTTAAATACGAAATTATCCTAATTCCTCTTAGCTTATTCATTTCGAATTAGCTCAATAATATATCATTGGATGAATGGTTTATCAATCATTTCATGTCATTCTATATTTTCTCTTAAGAAATTAAACGACGCATTTGATTATATTCCCAAAATTCTATCCCAAAATGACATAAATCCTCAATCTTAGAAATTTCCTACTTTTATGGGCAAATCAACTTAGAGTTAGATTAGTAGTGGTGGTACAAGAAAGAATTACTCATTATACAGTTACACTTTCACAAGTGTTTAATAACCATTTTCTAACAATGGATTCAAACTGGATGTTAGTAAGGAATATGAGTTTAATATTCTGTGACCAGGATCCACTTGCACTATTCTAAGAACTCTTTGATTTAACTAAACCCAAGTCATCAAAAGATACAACCACATATTTTTTAAATCTATGGCATTTGTATCTTGTTCATAGTGGTTTTGACAAGATCAATCTCTGCAAAGAGTTAATATGCCTATATCCACTGAAAATAAGTTGATCTCATTCGCAGATGGATGTACATTCAGGGGTGGATATGAGTTTTTCGTTATATTCTTAAAACGATCACTCTAGATTTTACCTTATGCAAAAGAAATTTGAAATGTTTGAAAAATTTCATGAATTTCTAGCAATGGTGATAAACCATTAAGGTAAGTGGTTAAAGATCTTGCGAACTGATAGGGGTGGAGAAATAGTTAGTAGATATGCAGTTCAAAGATCATTAAGTTGATTTTTGAGTTATATCCAAACTTACCTCCCCAGAAATTTGAGTTGCATATTGATGTTTAGTTACTAGTCGTTGCCTAAGTCCTTCTATGGTAATACAATTTTAGAATGATGCAATGGTTGGGTACTTAGTGTAAACCATTACTAGATTCATGGATGACCTAATCGAAATCTTAAGAAAAGCTAGAACTGTTAACCATGGTTTGCATGTTGGTTAGCTATTCTAAGTGATTAGGGGTGGAACATCCCATAGTCAATAGATAAGAAAGTGTTTGTTTAAACAAATACTACTTTTCTAAGAAAATGACTAAGTCTAAAAAACAAAGTAGCAAATAAAGGAGATACCTGAAAGCATTTCTTCTAACACAACTTTACTTTTCGGTTTGAAGTCTTTAATATAGTCATCTTCAAGGAAATTAGCATTTGTAGAGACAAACACTTTGTTATTATCCTTGTGACTATAAAATAGTCCACCCCTAGTCTCTTTATAATTTCCGAAAAACATGCAAACTTCAGTTCGCGATTCTAGTTTGCCTTCTTTCTTTCTTAAGACATGAGAAGGGCACCCCCAAATCCTATAATGGCGGAAACTAGTTGTACGACCATTCCATAGTTCGACGGGTGTCTTAGGAACTACTTTAGATGGAACAACATTTAGAATGTCGTTTGCCATCTGTATAGCATATCCCCATAAGGACGTAGACAGAGTTGAATAACTCAGCATAGACCTAATCATTTCTAAAAGAGTGAGATTTCTTCTCTCTGCAACTCCACTTTGTTGTGGAGTGCTAGGGGCAGTATATTGAGATTCAATTCCAAGTTCAATTAAATGATCTTTGAACTGCATATCCATATACTCTCCACCCCTATCAGTTCGCAAGATCTTTAATGTTTTAACTAATTGGTTTTGAGCCAAAGCATGAAACTCCTAAAACTTTTCAAACGTTTCAAATTTCTTTTGCATTAGGTAAATGAAACTATATCTAGAGAAATCGTCAATGAAAGTGACGAAATACTCATAACCACCTCGAGCTTTGACATTCAGTGGTCCACAAACATCTGAATGTACTAACCCAAGGGGTTGTTTGGCACGCTCTCCCTTTGCAGAGAAAGAACGTTTGGTCATCTTTCCTTCTAGGCAAGATTCGCATACAGGTAATTCACCTAAGATGACATTTTTCAATGGACCGTCTTTGGTTAACCTATGGAGTCTATCAAAGCCTATGTGACCTAAACATAAATGCTATAGATAAGTTTGATCATCATTATCAATCTCTTTTCTTTTAATGTTTCTAGTTCTAGCAACATTGAAAAGTTCATTGTTTAGTGCGATTTGTATATCTGATCTCAAAACATAAAGCCCTTGTTCCATGTGAGCAACACATAATTGAAATCAATTACGAGAAATTGTGCAAATAGAACTTGAAAAATTCAATTTATAAAATTGTGTTTGTAAACATCAAACACTAATCAAGTTTCTACTAAAATTAGGAATAAACAAAACATTTTCTAAAACTAAAAGTTTCTTTTGAAACTTGAGGCCGGCTTTTCCTTTGGCTTGGACCGATACTAACTCGCCATTTCCAACTTTGAGCTTTAACTCCTCTGGGTTAAGATAATCCCAAGTTTCAAGCAGGTGCAATGAAGAACAAACATTGTTAGTAGATCCAGAATCAACAATCCAAAAGGATTTGTCATTCTATAAAACACGTGATTGAAAAACAAAAGCATTACCTTCATTCGAATTGTTTAGAAGTCTGGGATATCGTTCTTCCTGATGTCCCTTCTCATCACAATTTGAACATTGAAGAAAATGACTATCAATTGTACATGAAGAAGCAGCATTGTTAGAAGCTTCATTTTTAATTATTTTCCTCTGAGAAAAGTTTGCAAAACCAGGATGCGACATTGCAATTAAATTTCGTTCATGAACTCACAATTCTGCTTCTAGCTTATCCGTGTCGGAAAAGTTAAAATTGTTGATCATATAAGATATGAAAAATCCATTATACTCTGGAGGAAGACTATTAAGTATGAACTGAACCCATTGTTCTTTTGATAATTCAATTCCATGTAGGTTTGCTTTTTGGAACTTAAGATTCATCACCAACAGGTGCGAGTTAATGCAACTACCAGGGTGCATTTTCACACTATAGAGTTCTTTTGCAAAGGCATTGACTAGGAGTGGGTCGGGGTGTGGGTTATTCATTTTGGCACTACAAATATCAATAAACAGAAGTAAATCATTTGGTTCAATAAATTCATAAACAAATTCAGAAAATAACAAGTATAACAAATATGTTTATAAAAATACCAAAAAAATTCAAACATATTTTTATTTTCCAAGATTTTCAACAAACTTATACAGTGTCCCGTTTAGGCGAGAGTCAAAGCATCATCCATTGAATAGAGTGGTCAACTCATCTAAAATGATAAACATTCTAGCAACCTTTTATTCGATCAAAAAGAGAATCCGACGTTGTCCCGTTTAGGCAAGAGTCAAGGTCATTCCTATTTCATCAGCCTCTACCATTGTTTCATACTTTTGTAAGTCTTACAAATAGTCGCCACCATTAGGGTGATCCATACTAAAAATAAAACACTTACAAATAATACTTATCTTTTGAGATTCTACGGCGTTAAATTGCTAATGAACGTTCCTCCATTAGGGAGGATTACTCACTAAAACAAGAACTATGTAGAACCAACAATGGAGATCGAATGTCTCTTGATTAAAGCTCATTATTTAAAAAAAATGTATTTTTATTTAATCATTTATTTTATTTATATTTGAATAATGAAAATTATAAATTAAAGTTGGTCTGAAAAAAAAAATTACAAAAAATATATCCAACTTTAATTAAATTTTCAAGATTTAATTTTTGAAAATTATATAGAAATATAAAATTCGAAATTAAATAAATAATTAAAATATAATAAAATAAAATTTGAAACATATTTAACTTCAGTTGTTCTAAAATACTAAATTTTCAACTTAAATTATTTTCAAACAAAATTTAATTAAATAACTAATTAAGTTGTAACAACTTAATTTGAAAAATATTCCATTTTAAGTTGATCTAAAATTTAACAAACTTTCAACTTAAAAAATATTCCAAGAATCTTCAATAACTAATTCCTAGAATTCCTCAACTTAATTTTGAAATTCAAAAATATTCAAATTTAAGTTGATAAAAAAAATTAGTTAGAAATAAATAATTTACAACTTAAATAGGAATATTTAATGAAATATATAAAAAAAATAAGCTTCAGAATATATATAGTTTATCTTGAATTAATTTCATTAAACTCAGTGTGTTTTTCTTAAATTAATTTCAAAATATTCGAATGAAAAATTAATTTCATTTATTTTGAAATTAATTATGTTGCTAATCAATTTTTATTAGGTTAAACTAATTTAATTAACCTAGTACAATTATTCAAATCAGGCAAATGGGCCTTCACAGTTGTGGTTGTTCATGTGAGGGAGGGCTGGGTTCAGTATGTCGTACCCACTGCTATGGCCCCCTAACTCTCACACAATGCCCAAATGAGAGGAATTTAACCTTAAAATGAACAACTGTTATTAATTGAATAGGCCCAAACACTAAATGGGCCTAAATAAAATCTATCATGGTGTGACATTTTATTTAGCAACCTAGTCTATTTTAATAAAAAAAAAATTGGTTACCTATATGCATCTAAGCCCAAAGCAAACATATAAGCTCACACAGGCACACAGATTTGAATGGATCCTATCATGTTACTGTTGGAAATATTTTACCAGGATCTAGATTTACTACCAAGTATGTTTTATTAACATCCTAATATGAATTCTAAAACAATGAAATAAACACATAAGAGTTTAAGAAAACCTTACATTGGATGCAGCGGAATATAATGACTCCTTCCATTCAGATCTCTAGCCCTTGATTCCTTTCTGTAGCAGAGCATAATCAAGATCTGAATCTGGATCTCTTTCTCTCCTTGTTTGATGCTGATTCTCCACAGTCTTACACACTATGATTGAGATACCACTTGATGTGTGTGGGCACTACTCTATCACTCAAGGCTATTTCGAAATTGAAGAGAGGAAAAGAGAAGAAAGGGTGGCGCATAGCTTTTTCTGAAAGGAACAATATGCAAAGTCATAGTTTCCTGAAGCCAGCACTTTCAATTTATAGAATGCCAACTAAGTTTAGGTTAGAATTGTATGGCATTAAAATAACGAAAAAATAAATGGTAAAAGGCTTGCATAGTGGCCGACCATTTAAGGAAATAGGGCCTCACTTTACAACTTTCTAATTTTGTTATTTTTCAATCCCATTTTCTCAAAAATGAAATTTTTCCAATTTAACCATTTAAATGCCAATTCTAATTATTTAATAACTTAAAAAAAATTATTAAATAACATTGCCATTTAATATATTTATTAATTTAGACATATAAAGTCTCTTAATTAAAAAATAAACCTAGAATCTCTTTTCTTTACAATTTCGCCCTTGCCTAGTGAAAATTCATAAACTAGACATAGTCTAACTTTAGAATTATAATTGATTAAACAAAATCAATTAACTTAGTCTTACAAGCAGTATGGTCTCAACTAGTATGGGGACTGTTGGAATTTATTTTACTAGGATCTTAGATCTACTCACAAGTATGTTGTTTAAACACCCTAAATATGAACTTTCTAAAACGATAAATTAAACACATATAAAGTTAAGAAAACCTTACATTGATGCAGCGGAATTAATGTCTCCTTCCACTCAGATCTCTAACCCTTGTATCCTTTCTGTAGCAGAGTATAATCAAGATCTGAGCCCGAATGTCCTTCTTCTTCAAGTTTGATCATTCACAGTCTTCCAATCTATGATTGAGTTACTGCTTGCTGTGTGTGGGCACTTACTCTTTCACTAGGGTCAAAATTGATGAAGTGAAAAGAGAGAGAGGGTTTTGTCCAGGTATAGAAAGTGGGGAAGGCTCAGTTTTTCTGAAGAGAGAAATTTCTGACAGAAAGCTAATGAAAAGCATATAATTTGACTGAGCCATCACTTTCTATTTATAGGCAACTACTAGGTTTAGGTTAGGAATTATTTGGCATTAAAATAATGAAAAAATCAATTTGAAACTCCACAATAAGTGGCCGGCCAAGGTGTAGTAGTGGGCCCCACTTGATTTTGCAGTTTTATCAAATTTTATTTCTATTTTCTCAAAAACGCCAATTTTCCAATTCTACCCTTTTAAATGCCAAAACTAATTATTTAATAACTAAAATAGATTATTAAATAATATTGTCATTAAATTTAATTATTAATTAGACATATAAAGTCCATTAATAAATAAATAAACCTAGAATCTCTTTTCTTTACAATTTCACCCCTGCTTAGTGAAAATTCATAAAATTAGACATAGTCTAACTTTAGAATTATAATTGATCAATCACGAATAAATTAATGAGTCTTACAAGCAGAATGTTCTCAACTAGAATGGGGACCATGGATCTATATGCTGAGCTTCCAATAAGTGAACCAAATTTACCAAGTAAATTCCTACTTATTAATTCTTCGTTGAATCCACTCTTAGAACTTAGAATTGCACTCTCAGACTTATATAGAGCATATTGTATGTTCCACGATATCAATATGCTATCTCATTTAACCATTGTTATAATCTTATTGCGATTTAAAGATCCTCTATATAGATGATCTACATCGAGATGGGATTTCTTTACCGTTCTCAGCCCTCAATGTATTTTGCCCCTTAAAACACTTAGCTATCTGTAAATGGTGTTTAGTGATCTAATGATTAGTCAGTTAAACAAGAGCTCATCCATTTACTTCTATTTGCTAAGCTCGAAGGGAATCATCACCTTACTTCTATACACCAGTAGAAGCTATAGATTCCATATTTATGTTCAGCACTCCCACTCAATCATACAATCATGTTCCCAAAATATACGTATCACCCTGACCTAAAAGTATGCTTAACTAATAAATCAAAGAACATGAACAGCACTCCTGATTTGAGCCTAAGCATATCAGGATTTAGATTCTTTTAATCTTAAGATCAACTACTGATATTGACTTGGAAAGATACGTATAACGGTAAGTTTGTAATATCTTAACTTAGTTGCAATATCGGTCCAGTCCAATAAAGACTCCATACATTTGAAACTAGTATACTTTACTAATGTCCTGGAAAGATCATAACACTTACTCCAAGTGTAAGTATACATCATCGCTGATTATCACATTAGTGTAAATCCAATAACACTAATGAAATAGGGACCAAGTCTTTTGATACATATGATCACAATCACATTCCACTGTGTTGACTATACTGTAATTATGAATAAACATATGATCTGGATTTAACTGATTCTGTGTGTAAACATAATAAACGTATTAAACCATTAGCATGTAGAATTCATGCAAACATCAATCACTTCAAATTTCTTATATTGATAACTAATCAGATTGTAAAGAGTTTTATTTAGGGCAACCCAACAAAGTCCCACTTGCACTAATATAAAACAAACTGTGCAAATAGGTCAATCTGATGTCTTGATCTTCAGATCAAGTGTAGTATATTTGAATCCACCCAAACTTCTGGAAACTAGTTCATAAATACTCTTATGAAATATCCTTTACTATATGCTTTACTTATCAAGGGATACTAAAATCTTTACTGTTTTAAAAGTACATCTGAATTAACAGAAGACATATCTCTCATATTTTAAAATATGTAATTGAGATAATACAGTGTAGATTTTTCTTTAGCAATATAACTTTCTTGGATTTTCGAATACACAAAGTTATAATTCTTCTCTGGTAGAGCTTGAACTATTATAGAATAATTCCTCCACCCCAAAGTAAGCACCATCTCATGGAGCTCGAACTGAGTTGGTGAGATACCAGGACAACTGATACACAGTTCCTTAATATCTATCATATAGATCACTTTCATAAATCTTTCTTGAATATCTTCTAATGTTCCAAGTTTGATAATATCTCAGATAACTCCCACTCAATAGCAGATGTCTGGTTAAATAACACTTTTAACCTCTGATTGTTTGGAGAGTTATCTAGTTGTGATTTTTGTATTAGTCTGAATCTTTAAGTTAAGACTAAGTCATCAACATAGCAAACTAGTATTTGAAGTGAAAAATACATGCGAGAGATAAAGTAATCAAAATTAAGATACCATAAAATTTTATGAGAATTAGGAATTCTAGGTTCAAGTCATTCGAATGGACTGATCTAGAGTTCTTTATCTTATTCTCATAATTCTGATAAGTTATACCTATCCATGTAAATGGTTAGATTTGCTTTTCAGTAGTGTTCTTAAGCACCTATCACAAGTGTCAACCTGATGAAGATGGGTATAGAATTTTAAAATTCTCCCACTCTATTAAGGTAGTGTGAAACTTTAACAAAGAACTTTTATAGGTATCAATCTTTTACTTACAACAGTAAAAACGAAATGGAACATACAATCTGTTGGGTTTTATGCCCTAAATAAAACTCATTTCAATATAATCAGATTTACTTATTAATATAGATCAGAAATAACATTTAATGTTGCATGGTTCACATGATTTATTTCATGATTATATGTACATAATGTATAAATTCATCTGAAACCATTTTCACATACTTGATCCTGTTTATTGTGCCGTCAACACATTGGAAAGTAAACATGACTATGTGAATAAAGTTTCCTAGATTTATCAGACACAGGGTTTTACTGATATGATAATCTACAACAAGAGTTTACTTGCATTTGGAGAAGTGCTATGTTCTTTCCAGAGCATTGGTTAAAGTAAAGCTCAGGTTGGATGCATGGAGTATGCATCGGAAGGGACCGATATTGAACTTTGACTTAGATTTAATTAAACTTACCGTAAAATCTATTCAAGTCAATATCGCCTAGTTGATCCTAGATCAAATGATCTTAATCCTGTTATGATTAGGCTCAATCTTGAAAGGCTATTCGTGTTCCTTGAATTGTTAGTTAAGCCTACCTTTTGGTCAGGGTGATACGTACTTTTTGGGAACACGGTAGTGCAATTGAGTGGGAGCGCTATCATAAACATGGAATCTATAGCTTCTATCTGGCGAATAGTAAGCAAAGGATGATCTCCTTCGAGCTTGACCAAATGAACATAAATGGTGGAGTACTCATTTCACATAAGCTGAAATATCATTTATACGGGGTCAAGTGTTTTAAGGAATAAATACATTGTAGGGTGTAACGGTAATTTAATCCCTTTACAGTGTAGATCATTCATATAGAGCATCATTGATCACATTAGGATTATAACAATGGATAACTAATGATGTGTCTATATGGTGGAACATATAGAGCATTCTATATACTGAGAGTGCAATTCTAAGTTCTATGCGTGGATTCAACGAAGAATTAATAAGTTAGTGCATTTTAGTGCTAAATTCTTGATCTACTTATTGGAAGCTCGGTTATATAGACCCATGGTCCCCCCACTAGTTGAGATAATATTGCTTGTAAGACTCATGTAATTGGTTTTGATTAATCAATTATAATTCACAAGTTAGACTATGTCTATTTGTGAAATTTTCACTAAGTAAGGGCGAAATTGTAAAGAAAGAGTTTATAAGGGCATATTTGTTAATTATGATACTTTGTATGGTTCAATTAATAAATATGATAAATGACAATATTATTTAATAATTATTTATAGTTATTAAATAGTTAGAATTGGCATTTAAATGATTGAATTAGGAAATTGGCATTTTTGAGAAAATCAGATACAAAAGGTGTTAAAATTGCAAAATTGCAAAACCCAAGGCCCAATCCACTAATGCTTGGCCGGCCACCTATTGTAGGTTTTTAAATTGATTTTTTCATTATTTTAATGCCATATAATTCAAATCTAACCCTAGTGGAATGCTATAAATAGATAGTGAAGGCTTCAGGAAAATAACACTTTTCTTCAGACTTCTTTCTGAATAAAAAAAAACTGAGCCTTCTCTCTCCCTATCTTTAGCTAACCACTCTCTCTCTTCTTCTTCAATATATTTCGAAATCCTTAGTGATTAGAGTAGTGCCCACACACATCAAGCAATACCTCAATCATAGTGAGGAAGATCGTGAAGAAAGATCATCAGCAAAGGAGTTTCAGCATCAAGGATTCAGAGAAAGAGATCCAGGTTCAGATATTGATAATGCTCTGCAACAGAAAGGAATCAAGGGCTAGATATCTGAACGGAAGGAGTCATTATATTCCGCTGCACCCAATGTAAGGTTTCTTTAACTTTATATGTGTTTAATTTATCGTTTTAGAAAGTTCATATTTAGGATGTTAATAAACATACTTGTGAGTAGATCTAAGATCCTGGTAAAATAATTTCCAACACAATCAAATCAAGAATTTATATTGATAATAGCTGACTCATTATATTACTTCCATGTTTAAAGAAGATATGTGTTACATAGAGAATTGTGGAATATACTCCACCCCTAAGTATATACATATAGGGTACTATGGGTAACCTCCACCCCTAAGTATATAGAGATTATGATCCATTCTTAAAGGTTGTAAAGATCATGATTCTCTAAGTGTGATAGAGTTTATGTGGAGTTGAATACTATCCAGAGTTCATTAGATATAAAAGATCGTTGAACTGCATAGTTTTCTTAACTTTTCTCCACCCCTATCAGATCAAAAGATCCTTTTATTAAACAAATTCTAATAATTGTATTAGAATTAGCAATTATTAATAAACATAGAAATAGTTTCTAGTGTTTATTTAATATAACTCTATGAAGAGTTGTAAATATTATAGAATTTGCATCAATAATAAAAACACTTACACATACAAACATATACATATAATGTGGTAATAATTGATGAAGATAAATTAAATGAAGCTCAATCTCATAAATTGCAATTGTTGAATTTCGAAAATTAAAGTAAACTTTATTAAAAATAAAAAAAATGTATTCAAACAATATGAGAAAAACAGGGATAAATATCCCTAACTAAAATTTGAAATCCAAATTGTCTTTAAACTAAAACAATTAATTCAAAAATAAATTGAAGAGCTTCATCTTCATCTGGACGATTTCACCCTTGGTCCAGCTTTCCAATCAAACTCATTTGAGTTCAAGTAGCTTGGCCTATAAGAAGAAGAAAACAAACAAACAAAGTTAGTCCAGAATCATAAATCCAATTGGATAACAATTCACTAAAACTCTTAAAGTTTATAAATAGAAATACCTTGTTTCTTTGCAAGAAGTTTAGGACACTGGGGTTTCCAATGACCTTTTTCATTGCAGTAGAAACACTTTCCTTTAAGTGTAGCATCACCAGAAGGAGCAGCCTTTTTATTCTTCATGGCTTTTGTTCACTTCTTGGTGTTCTTCCACTTCTTCTTCGATTTGGGCTTCGAAGCAGAGGCAACATTTGCTTCAGGTTTCATCGTCCCATTATCATTCCCAGGATTATGAGGTTTCCTCCCTTTCTTCTTGGGTCCTCCAATCAAATTTTCATAAGTTTGAAGGTTATTGACTAATTCATGAAAGTCAATTTCCTTCTTATTCATAACATAATTTGATGTGTATGGTAGAAATGCTGGAGTCAGGCTATTCAAGATAAGACTTACTTGAGTAGCACTGTCCATTTCAACACCATGATCCTGGGCTTCTTGGAAATAACTTGACATGAGGAGAACATGGTCACGCACGTTTTAATGAGGTTCCATCCGTGCATTAATGTACTTCTTAGTCGCGTCAAAGCGTGACTGAAGTGATGCCTTACCGAATAGCTCATTTAACTTTGTCATAACTTCAGCAGCCTTCTCGGTTTTAGAAAACCGAGTTTTGAGGGTGTCAACCATGCTAGAAAGCATAAAGTATAGAGCTTTGTCATTTGCTTTCTGCCAACGCTCATACTTTTCTTTCACAGCTTTGGAAGTATTGTCCCCAGGCACTTCAGGTGACGGCTCAGTTAAAACAAACAAGGCACTTTCTCCTATGAGAGCAATGTTAATGTTCTCATTCCACTTATTAAAGTTAGATCCATTCAGCTTGTTTTTAGTCAACAGTGATAACATGGGATTCATTTTGATAATACAGGATACTACAAAATAATAGAAATCAACAAATAGAAATTAATAATGGTTTAACGCACAAAATCAATTCAGAAATTATAAGCACATAGCAAGTAGGAATGATATAAGAAAATACTTAAAAAATTCAATCCTAAATAATTTCCAAGGTTTTTCAATAAACTGATATCAGTGTCCCGTTTAGGCGAGAGTCAAAGCTATCATCTATTGAATAGAGTTGTCAGCTCATCTAAAATGTTAAACATTCTAGCAACCTTTTATTCGATCAAGATTGGAATCCAGCGTTGTCCCGTTTAGGCGAGAGTCAAGGCTATTCTATCTTATGAGCTACTACCATTGTTTCGCAATTTGCAAGTCAAATATGGTCGCCACCATTAGGGTGATCTATACCATATAAAACACTTACAAACTACTTATCTTTCGAGATTAAACTGTGCGAAATTGCTAATGAACGTTCCTCCATTAGGGAGGATTACTCACTAAAACAAACGCGATGTAAAACCCACAATGGAGATCGAATATCTTAATAATAATAAAGCTCATTCTTTAAAATGTAATTTCTTTATTATTCTAATAAATAAATTCTCATTCAATTCGAAATTTAGAATTGAAATTCAAAAATAAGAATTTAATATAATATTTATAAAATTATACTTAGATGGTGATTGAAATAAAATTAATTATTTCCATCTTAGTAATAATCTTAAATATAAATATTAAGGAAATTAATTTAAGTTGAATTAAATTAAATAATTAGCAACTTAAAAATTTCCTTTGAGAATATATTTGTTGAGTTCGAAAATTTAAAGTATAAAAAAAAAACTATACAATTTTTCGAAAAAATAATAAAAATAGAAAAGAAATACTTCAAGCACAAATATCACCTATCTAGATTTTCTTTTGACTAATTAATTCAATTTCTAATAATATATATATATTAAATTTCTTTTATTATAAATTAATCAATACATGAAAAAATCATTGATTTAAGTTGGCCCAAGAATTAATTAAAATAAATAATTAATTTACAACTCAATCTATTTTTCAAGATAAATTCGAAAAATATTGCATAAATAAAATGCAATTTTCGAAATTGATTAAGAAAATAAAGGAAAAATATATATATATATATTGAAAATTATTTAAATTTAAGTTGTAAAATTAAAGTTCAACCTAAAAATAATTTTCTATTTAATTAAGTGTCATGAAAAATAATTAAATATTAAGTATCATGATGAAAATCAACTTAGATATTTAAATTTTTCAAGTTAATTAAATGTATTAAATTCAAGAAATAAATAATTAAGTGTAGAGAAGGCTTAATTATTAATTTCTAGTTTAATACTAGGAAAAATATACTTAAATAAAATTGTACCAAAATTAATTATTTAAATAATTAATTTCACAAAGTATAATATTTTCCTATTTAAATATTAGAAATAAGTAGTCTAGAAATTACTATCTAGAAAATATCTTATTTGACTAAGTATCTTTTCAACAAAAATTTGAAAAATATCTAATTTAAGTTATATAGAAAAAATATAAAACTTAAATAATTTCAAATTTAGATTTAATTAAATATCAAAAATTAAGTTATAACCACTTAATTTGAAGATATCTTTTTAAGTTAATATTCGAAAAGATATTAACCTAAAAAATATCTAAAATATTCTATTTTAAGTTAATATTCGAAAAGATATTAACTTAAAAAATATCTTAAGAATCTTTAATAACTAATGCCTAGGATTCCTCAACTTGATTTAAAATTTAAATTAAATATTCAAATTTAAGTTAGATAAGAAAAATCAGTTGATACAACTAATTTATAACTTAAATAGGAATATTTAATTAAATAAGCTCCAAAAAGAATCTACTTAGTTAAAATTCTATATTTAATTAAATACAAGAAAAATACAAATAGTTGTCTAGAAATAATATCTAAAACTAAAAGTGTTTTTCTTAAAATTAACTTTAAAATATTAAAATGAAAATAAATTTTCATATATTTTAAAAGTTAATTATGTTGCTAATTCAATTTTATTAGGTCAAACTAATATAATTAACTTAGTACAGTTATTCAAATCACGCAAATGGGCCTTCACAATTGGAGTAGTTCATGTGAGGGGGTGCTGGGTTCAGTATGTCGTACCCACTTCTATGGCTCCCAACTCTCACACAAGGCCCAAAAGAGAGGAATTTAACCTTAAAATGAATAACTGTTATTAATTGAATAGGTCCAATAACTAAATGGACCTAAATAAAATATATCATGGTATGACATTTTATTTAGCAACAACCTATATGCATCTATATTAAAACAAAATAAACATATAGGCTCACACAGGCACACTTTGGATGGGTCCTATCATGTTGCTAGGTCATACACAGATGAAAGAAGATTGTGAACTTTACCTGTTACAAATTATTAACTTGACCAAGGGAGCCATCAGATCATTAGATCTAGCAAAAAGTAACCATGGCTATTTGCAATCAAGTAATAATAGGTTTTGAAAACTTACAAATAAGCTAAAACCACATACTCTTGCAACAAGGTTAGCTGGATAGTTGGAAGTAGGATTTATTTAATTTTAAATAAATAAATTTCGAAATTAATTAAATTAAATAAATAAATAAAATAAATAATAATATTAATTTATTCTTCAAAAATTAAAAATAAAAATAAAATTTAATTTTCAAAAATAAAAAAAAATATTTATTTAAATTTCGAAATTATAAAAAAAATTTAAAATTCAACCTACAATTTTGAAAAATTACGTTTCAACTAACCTAAATATCAATTCAAAATTTGCTAACTCCTTATTAGAAAAGATAAATTCAATATCTTTTTCAGATTTTAAATTTAATTTAAATAAATAAAATAACAAAATCTAAAAGTTAGCAAAATATCTTACATCTATTTAAAATTACATGATTATAGTTATCTTATTTTAAATTTAAATAAGGTCAAAATATTTAAAAAAAAATTAATTTAAAAATTTTAATATCTGACCTTAAATTTAAAAATAAGATAAGATATAATCAAATTTAAAAATAAGATAGATAATTAAGCAAAAAGATAGTTATTTACAAATTTCAAATTCAAATTACACTAATATCTTGAATTTAATTAAAAAAATATTAAATTAATTCATTATGATAATTAGAGTTGAATTAGGAATAGTAAATCTATAAATACAAAACTACACAAAAAATCGGAAGTTAATTCCATGGAAAAGCATGAAAAAATGAAGAAAAACGAAAATTTTGGGAGCTGTACGGACAGTATGCCAAGCATACTGTCCGCGCGCGCGTCCCTGGGTGACAGCCGAGGAACCTCGGCGGAACAGGGGAATTTGCAGCCTCCTGCACGCGCGTAAGTGAGGCATCTGACACTAGTTCCGCGCGCGGATGAAGGATTCAGACAAGAAATTTGTCTGAATCCGCGCGCGCGTGTGAGTGCAGAGTCCCTTATCCTTTTTCGAATCTTCAAAAAATCATAACTAATTCAAATTAAATCGAAATTGAGTTCTGTAAAAAAATAACTTGCTTAATTTTTTCCATACTATCCAATAAAAATAATTCCAGAAATAAATTTCAATTATTTTTCACGAAAATTCACAAACATCAATCAATCATCATATAACACTCAATACAACATGAAACCATCCAAATAACAAACAATCGTTTTAAAGTCCAAATTTCATGCAAGTAAATCAATTACCATGGCTTTGAGGCCAGTTGTTGGAATTTATTTTACCAGGATCTTAGATCTACTCACAAGTATGTTGTTTAAACACCCTAAATATGAACTTTCTAAAACGATAAATTAAACACATATAAAGTTAAGAAAACCTTATATTGATGCAGCGGAATTAATGTCTCCTTCCACTCAGATCTCTAACCCTTGTATCCTTTCTGTAGCAGAGTATAATCAAGATCTGAGCCCGAATGTCCTTCTTCTTCAAGTTTGATCCTTCACAGTCTTCCAATCTATGATTGAGTTACTACTTGCTGTGTGTGGGCACTTACTCTTTCACTAGGGTCGAAATTGATGAAGTGAAAAGAGAGAGAGGGTTTTGGCCAGGTATAGAAAGTGGGGAAGGCTCAGTTTTTCTGAAGAGAGAAATTTCTGACAAAAAGCTAACGAAAAGCATATAATTTGACTGAGCCATCACTTTCTATTTATAGGCAACTACTAGGTTTAGGTTAGGAATTATTTGGCATTAAAATAATGAAAAAATCAATTTGAAACTCCACAATAAGTGGCCGGCCAAGGTGTAGTAGTGGGCCCCACTTGATTTTGCAGTTTTATCAAATTTTATTTCTATTTTCTCAAAAACGCCAATTTTCCAATTCTAACCTTTTAAATGCCAAAACTAATTATTTAATAACTAAAATAGATTATTAAATAATATTTTCATTTAATTTAATTATTAATTAGACATATAAAGTCCATTAATAAATAAATAAACCTAGAATCTCTTTTCTTTACAATTTCACCCCTGCTTAGTGAAAATTCATAAAATTAGACATAGTCTAACTTTACAATTATAATTGATCAATCACGAATCAATTAATGAGTCTTACAAGCAGAATGTTCTCAACTAGAATGTGAACCATGGATCTATATGCTGAGCTTCCAATAAGTGAACCAAATTTACCAAGTAAATTCCTACTTATTAATTCTTCGTTGAATCCACTCTTAGAACTTAGAATTGCACTCTCAGACTTATATAGAGCATATTGTATGTTCCAGGATATCAATATGCTATCTCATTTAACCATTGTTATAATCTTATTGTGATTTAAAGATCCTCTATATAGATGATCTACATCGAGATGGGATTTCTTTACCGTTCTCACCCCTCAATGTATTTTGCCCCTTAAAACACTTAGCTACCTGTAAATGGTGTTTAGTGATCTAATGATTAGTCAGTTAAACAAGAGCTCATCCATTTACTTCTATTTGCTAAGCTCGAAGGGAATCATCACTTTACTTCTATACACCAGTAGAAGCTATAGATTCCATATTTATGTTCAGCACTCCCACTCAATCATACTATCTTGTTCCCAAAATATACGTATCACCCTGACCTAAAAGTAGGCTTAACTAATAAATCAAAGAACATGAATAGCACTCCTGAGTTGAGCCTAAGCATATCAGGATTTAGATTCTTTTAATCTTAAGATCAACTACTGATATTGACTTGGAAAGATATATATAACGGTAAGTTTGTAATATCTTAACTTAGTTGTATATCGATCCAGTCCAATGTATACTCCATACATTCGAAACTAGTATACTTTACTAATGTCCTAGAAAGGACATAACACTTACTCCAAGTGTAAGTATACATCATCGCTGATTATCACATTAGTGTAAATCCAATAACACTGATGAAACAGGGACCAAGTCTTTTGATACATATGATCACAATCATATTCCACTGTGTTGACTATACTATAATTGTGAATAAACATATGATCTGGATTTAACTGATTCTGTGTGTAAACATAATAAAAATATTGAACCATTAGCATGTAGAATACATGCAAACATCAATAACTTCCAATAAGTCGAACCGAATTTACCAAGTAAATTCCCTAACTTATTAATTCCTTATTGAATCCACACTTAGAACTTGGAATTCCACTCTCAGTCATATAGAACGCTCTATATGTTCCACGATATAGATACGCCATTAGTTATCCATTGTTATAATCCTAATTTGATCAATGACCCTCTAATAGATGATCTACATTGAATAGGCACCAAATTACCGTTACACCTTCAATGTATTTTTTCCTTAAAACACTTAGCTCCGTATAAATGATATTTCAGCGAAGTGAAATGAGCACTACTACAAATATCAGAATTCGCGACGGTCCCAAAAATGATTTTTTTGGGGACCGTCGCTAAAAGAATTAAGTAACTATTTAAAACCGTCGGGAAAAATTTAGTATTCCCGACGGTTTAAAATTGTAGTAAACAAAATAGGCGACGTTTTTTAATAAAATGCAATTTTTTAATGGACCTTTATAAGCGACGGTTTCCTATACGATAGGCGACTGTTTAAAACCGTCGCCTATAGTATAGGCGACGGTTTTAAACCGTCTTCTATAAGGGTCAATTGAAAAGTCATCACCTACTTCTTGCCACATTTCCCACGTGTCCACCTACTTTTTTTCTATTTCCCACATGCCCACCTATTTTTTCTCCATTTCCCACACCCTAACTCAAAAATCTTAACTCTCCAAAACCCCACCCACGCCTTCGCACCATCGCCCTCCTCTCTCGCCGTCTTCCTCCCTCTCTCGATCTCCATTTCTTCTTGTCTCTCTCGTCCATCGATCTCCACGCACCCCTCCTCCCGTCGGTCTCCCTCTACTCTTCGTCGCATACGTCGGACCACCACCACCTCCCGTCGGTATCCCTCTCATCTTCGTCTCATACGTCGGACCACCACCACCTCCCGTCCGTCTCCCTCTCTCTCTTTCTCTCTCTCTCTCTCCAAGCTCGGTATAAAAACATTTATTTATTCATATACTTTTTTATTTATCATATATATTTATTTTTTTTATTGTATAAATTTAATGTGTTTTAAAGTTAGTTGTTATTTAAATTTAGGTAAAATTATAAAGCTAATGGAGGAAAAAAAATGGGGGAAAATATAGAAATCTGTATTTTTTTTCTTTTTTTTTTACATTCCCAACGGTTTAAAACCGTCGCCTATAGTATAGGGCACGGTTATAAACCGTCGCCTATACCCAGTTATAGGGGACGGTTTTAAATCGTCGGGAAACCCACATTAGCGACGGTTTCGAACCGTCGCCTATTATGCCCATTTTACGACGGTCGTATAGGCGACGGTTATAAAAACCGACGGGAATACTTTAAACGACTATTTAAAAACGTCGAGAAAACCCATTTTTGTAGTTGTGGAGATCTCCACCATTTATCTCTGTTTAACCAAGCTCGAAGGATATCATTGTTTCACTTCTAAATTCCTATAGAAGTTATAGACTCCATATTTATGTTAGCGCTCCCACTCAATTATACTATCATGTTCCCAAAATGTATGTATCACCCTGACCCAAAAGTAGGCTTAACTAATAAATCAAAGAACATGTATAGTACTCTTGAGATCGAACCTAACCATATCAGGATTAAGATCATTTGATCTAAGATCAACAGGTGATATTGAATTAAATAGATACTACGGTAAATTTTAATATATCTAATCAAAGTTCTATATCGGTCCCTTTCGATGTATACTCCATACATCCGATGCTTATAAACTTTGCCAATGCCCTGGAAAGGACATAACACTTATCCAAAGTGTAAGAATACCTATCGCTGATTATCATGTCAGTCTAAATCCAGTGAACTGACAAATCAGGGAATAAACTTTCGAACATACAATTAAGATTATATTCCACTGTGCTGACAACACTATAATCTTTAACAAATTCATATGTTATGGACTTAAATAGAATTCATACATTATATATATAATCATGAAATAAATCATGTGAACCATGCAACATAAAATGTTATTTATGATCTTTATTAATAAGTAAATCTGATTATATTGAAATGGGTTTTATTTAGGGCACAAAACCCAACAAACTCCCACTTGCACTAATATAAAACAAAATGTGCATTTCAAATAATCTCAACACCTTGATATTCAAATCAAGTGTAGTAGTAGTATACTCCTCGTAATAGGATTTGACAGGTTGAATTAATCACAAAATCCTTGATATTGTGAAATTCCTCTCTATATGTCTACTCTATTGGGATACTGGATTGTATACTTTTGGCAACTACTTTTGGTTTATCAGGAAATAACACTAGTAGTTAAGACAAGTTGGAACGGTGCCACAAATTTATAAAACTTTCCTTAGACTGAATAAGTACCTTTCCTACAACTTTAACATTCAGTCTCCCTCTGGTAGACCTAGAGACTTTAGACTTCAAACTGAATCTGCAGACTTTCTAGCACAAAGGCAAGTCTCAAAATCTGATGTGGTGTAGTCTAAGAGTTTTAAACACACCCTTATCGACTAACATATAGTTCCTCTTCTTAATCTTAAGATTTACTTGATTGTCTTCCAATGTTCCTCTCCTGGATTAATCTGATACCTACTCATTACTCCCACTCAACAGCAGGTGTTTCGTCTAAGGCATACAAAAGCATATATGAGACCTCTCACTATTGATTTAAGAAATTCTTTCATGGCTTTCTCTCTTCTGGAATAGTTGAGACTTTTACTTAGATAAATAAAATCTATGCCTAGAAGTTGAGAAGTTTCTATAGATTGCCATTAAAAGAAAATGCTTCAGCATCTTACTAAAGTAAACTGCTTGCACTAGAGTAAGTAATTACCAGGTATACCATAAGCCATAGGTTTAGATAAACTCAAACCTATAATACTAGGAACAGGAAGTTTTGTTAAGTCCATTGAATAGACTTATTAACGGAAATTTTGTTTTATGTCATTGTAATAGAAAACTTTAGGTTACTCCATGTGAATGGATTAAACAATAGTTCTCTTGGCTTTTCTTCTTAGGTTCTTATTTTGACAATCCATTACCTGTTTAAACTCACAATGGATTTTAATCACTAGTGTCTTCCAAGTCATAATAAGTGAAGTTCCTTGAAACTCTCCCACTACGACAAGGTACCGTGAATTATGTCTAAGAAAACTAAATGGTATTGACCTCTTCGGTTGTGTCTGGACAACAGAGGCAGTGGGATCATCATATGTAGAATAAGATGATAGAACACTTTTGGAATCAAGAAAAAATTATCTCCTTTATTTGTTACTTTATTTTCAGACTAAGTCATTTTCTTAGAAAAGTAGTATTTGTTTAAACAAACAGTTCCTTATCTAATGACTATGGGATGGTCCACCCCTATTCACTTAGAATAGCTAACAAACATGCAAACCATGGTTAACAATTCTAGCTTTTCTTAAGATTTTGATTAGGTCATCCATGAATCTAGTAATGATTTACATTAAGTATACAACCATTGCATCATTCTAAAATTGTATTAACATAGAAGGACTTACGCAATGACTAGTAACTAATCAACAATATGAAAAACGAAATTTCTTGGGAGGTAAGTTTGGATATAATTCAAAAATCAAATTAATGATCTTTGAACTGCATATCTACTATCTATTTCTCCACCCTATCAGTTCACAAGATCTTTAACCACTTACCTTAATGGTTTTTCACCATTGCTAGAAATTCATAAAATTTTTCAATCATTTCAAATTTCTTTTGCATAAGGTAAAATCTAGAGTTGAACATCCATCCCTGAATGTACATCCATCTGCGAATGAGATGAACTTATTTTAGTGGATATTAGGCATATTAACTCTTTGCAGAGAATGATCTTGTCAAAACCATTATGAACAAGATACAAATGCCATAGATTTATAAAATGTGGTTGTAGTCTTTTGATGACTCAGGTTTAGTTACATTAAAGAGTTCTTAGAATAGTGCAAGTAAATCCTGGTCAGAAAATACTAAACTCATATTCATACTAACATACAGTTTGAATTCATTGATATAAAATGGTTATGAAACACTTGTGAAAGTGTAACTGTATAATGAGTAATTCTTTCTTGGACCACGTGTTATTTAATTTCTTAAGAGAAAATATAGAATGACATTATATGATTTATAAACCATTCATCCAATGATATGTTATTGAGCTAATTCGAAACGAATAAGCTAAGAGGAATTAGGATAATTTCGTTTTTAAATAAGAATCCAACGATGCTTCGATTAGCAAAAGTCAAAGTAATCTTATTTATACAATCTTCTTATTTCATATTGTAAATACTAGTCTAAGGTGTCATCAATTGATGAACAGCTAGATGTTGCATTTACAATATTTATCTTTCGAGATCTTACACTATTATGTTTGTCTAATGTTGACAATCCATTAGGGATTTGTCCCATTAGAACAACAAACGAAGTTAGACCAACATTGAAGATTCGAAATTAAACTACAATTTAATAACAGAAAATAACATGGTTCAATATAAATTCATACACAATTCAGAAATTATTAAACACATAGCAAGTAGGAATGACAAGTGAAAATACTAAAACATACAATCCTAAATAATTTCCAAGGTCTTCAACAAACTGATATCAGTGTCCCGTTTAGGCGAGAGTCAGTGATACCATCCATTGAATAGAGTTGTCAGCTCATCTAAAATGATAACCATTCTAGCAACCTTTTATTCGATCAAGATTGGAATCCAGCGTTGTCCCGTTTAGGCGAGAGTCAAGGCTATTCTATCTTATGAGCTTCCACTATTGTTTCATACTTTTGTAAGTCAAATACACTCGCCACCATTAGGGTGATCAATACTAATATAAAATACTTACATAATACTTATGTTTCGAGATTAAATGGCGCTAACTTGCTAATGAACGTTCCTCCATTAGGGAGGATTACTCACTAAAACAATACCTATGTAAACCCAACAATGGAGATCAAATATCCTAATAATAATAAAGCTCATTATTTAAAGTGTATTTTCTTCTAATATCTATTTTAATCAATTTATTTTAAATATATATTTATTTAATTAAAATATATGTATAAATAATACTTAGATGGATATGAAAATAACATGAATTATTTCCATCTTAGTAATAATTTCCAATAAATATTTAGTAAATTATTCAATTTAAGTTGTTACTAATTTAAATTAATTTACAACTCAAATTTAATTTTCTATAAATATATATTTCATTTTGAAATATTGAAGTATATAAAAGAATACTATTTTCGAAATTGCTTGTTAAAATAAAATAAAAATAAATCTTGGAAAAATTATCTTCATTTAATGTTGTCCCAAAATTAATTAATAAAATTAATTTACAACAAAATTATAATTTTCCTATTTAATTAAATATTTAAGAAAAATTTCAAATATTTAATTATCATGATTAAGAATCAACTTAAATATTAATTTTCTATTTAATTAAATCTAGAAAAATACTTCAAGCAAAACAGATAATATCTATCTAAACTTTCATTGACTAATTAATTCAATTTCAAATTTTAATATATTTTAGTTCATTTATTTTAATTAATCATTAAATGAAAAAATCATTGATTTAAGTTGGTCCAAAATTAAAATAAATAATTTTCAACTTTAATCTATTTTTCAAATAAAATTTGAAATCTCTGCATTAAATAAATGCAATTTCGAAATTGTGGGAAAAAAGATTAATAAAATAAAATAAAATATATTTTGAAAAATTATTCAAATTTAAGTTATTCTGAAATGAGATTTCAAACTTAAAATAATTTTTTATTTAATTAAATAAGATGAAAATAATAAAATATAAGTATCACGATGCAAATCAACTTAGATATTTAAATTTTAAATTTAATTAAATGTATTAAATTCAAGAAATAAATAATTAAGTATAGAGGAGACTTAATTATTAATTCTAGTTTAATACTAGAAAAATATACTTAACTTAGATTGTACCAAAATTAATTATTAAACAATTAATTTCACAATATATGATATTTTCCTAATTAAATATTAAAAAAATAATTAGTATAGAAATAACTATCTAGAAAATATCTCAATTTAACTAAGTATCTTTTCCAGATTTGAAAAATATCTAATTTAAGTTGTTATAGAAAGAATCTAAAATAAGCAATTTAAAATTTCCAAATAAAATTTAATTAAATATAAAAATTAAGTGGTAACTACCTAATTTAAGAATATTCCATTTTAAGTTTAAAACCAACTTAAAAAATTATCTTAAGAATCTTCAATAACTAATTCTTAGAATTCCACAACTTAATTTTAAATTCAAAAGATATTCAAATTTAAGTTGATAAGACAAAATTAGTTAAAAATAACTAATTTATAACTTAAATAGGAATATTTAATGAAATAATTAAAAATAAGCTTCAGAAAGAATCTAGTTAGTTATAATTCTTTATTTAATTATATACAAGAAAAATACAATAGTTTATCTAGAAATTAATTCATTAAACTAAGTGTGTTTTTCTTAAATTAATTTCAAAAAAAATTTGAAATTAATTATGTTGCTAATCAATTTTATTAGGTTAAACTAATTTAATTAACCTAGCACAGTTATCCAAATCAGGCAAATGGTCCTTTACAGTTGGGGTAGATCATGTGAGGGGGAGTTGGGTTCAGTATGTCGTACCCACTTCTATCGGCCCCCAACTCTCACACAAGGCCCAAAAGAGAGGAATTTAACCTTAAAATAAACAACTGTTATTCATTGAATAGACCCAAAAAACTAAATGGGCTTAAATAAAATCTATCATTGTGTGACATTTTATTTAGCAACAACCTATATGCATCTAAACATAAAGTAAACATATAGGCTCACACAGGCATACAAATTTAGATGGATCCTATCATGTTACTAGGTCATACACAGATGAAAGAAGAATGTAAAATTTACATATTACAAATTATTTATTTGACCTATTGACAATTGAACCATGGGTTAAAATCAGATAATTGGCTCTGTCAAAAAGTTAACCATGACAATTTAGATCAAGCAATAATAGGTTTTAGAAAACTTACAAAAAATCTAAAACACATACTACTGCAACAAGTTAGATTGGATAGTTGGATGTAGGATTTATTTAATTTAAAAAATTAATTTCGAAAATAATAAATAAATTAAAAAATATTTTCAACTTTAAGTAAAATAAAATAATATTTAAAATTAAACCTACAATTTTTGAAAAAATTAGGTTTCTACTAACCTAAATATCATTTCAAAAAAAAAAAATTGCTAACCACCTTTTAAATTTTCATGTTATTTTATAAATTAAATATCCAATAAAATAAAAAAAAAATAAATACATATCCTTTTCTGATTTTATAATTTAATTTAAGTAAAAATAACAAAATTTAAAAGTTAGCAAAAATATCTTATTTCCTTTTAAAATACCATGATTATAGTAATCTTATTTTAAATCTAAATAAGGTAAAATTACTTAAAATATAATATTTTATAAAAGGAATTTAATATCTGACCTTAGATTTAAAATAAAGATAAAATAATCAAATTTTAAAAAATAAGAAAAGAAGTAAGCAAAAAAATGATTTTTACCTATTTTCAAATTCAAATTACACTAATATCTAAAATTAATTTTAAAAAAATCAAATTAATTTATTTCTTATAATTAGATTTGAATTATGAAAAATAAAAATCAAAATACAAAACTACACAAAAAATCGAAAGTTAATTCCATGAAATAGCATGAAAAATTGAAGAAAAACGAAAAAATTGTGAGTTGTTTGCACACCATCCAGGTGCACATTCTTGGGCGCAAGGGGCTGCTTGGGTGCACAAAGGGTGCTGCCAGCTGCCAGCCGCGCGCACAAGGGTGTGTCACCACCACCGATTTTTTCAAAACTTCAAAAAATCATAACTAATTCAAATAAAATTGAAATTGAGTTCTGTAAAAAAGGAAATTGTTTAACTTTTTCCAAACTATCCAATAAAAATAATTTTAGAAACGAAAATTCAATTATTTTTCCCAGAATTTCACAATCATCAATCAATTATCATATGACACACAGGTTAACATGAAACCATCCAAATCAACACATATCATCTTTTTAATTCATATTTCATGAAAGTAAATCATTACCATGGCTCTGGTTCCAGTTATTCGAAATATTTTACCAGGATCTAGATTTACTACCAAGTATGTTTTATTAACATCCTAATATGAATTTTAAAACAATGAAATAAACACATAAGCCTTTAAGAAAACCTTACATTGGGTGCAGGGGAATATAATGACTCCTTCCATTCAGATCTCTAGCCCTTGATTCCTTTCTGTAGCAGAGCATAATCAAGATCTAAATCTGGATCTCTTTCTCTCCTTCTTTGATGCTGATTCTCCACAGTCTTACACACTATGTTTGAGATACCACTTGATGTGTGTGGCCACTACTCTATCACTCAAGGTGTAATATCCCAGAAAATAAATAATATTTAAATGGACATATTTTATTAAATATGTAATTACTTGGGAAATGAAGTAGGATTATGATCTTACTTAGGTAAATTGTTGAGAAATTATTTAATGAAATACGTTATTTTGGACCCGGCAATTGTGGAAATTTAGCTATGTGGTTAGTAATGTCACGACATTAAATGAAAGAGTTATTTTGAGAATATCCCGGATTAAGTTAGAATTTTATTAGAATGTCGGATTGGGGAATTAGTAAAATTACCATAAATGCCCCTAGGTTATAATTTTAGTTTAGGTTTCTTTGAAGGGTAAATTAGTCATTTTTATGTTTTTGACTTTTTGACCTTTGAATTTTTGGTGGGCTGATTGTTATTTAAAAAAAGAAAAGAAAAGAAAAGAAAGGCAAACCTTATTTAAGTTACTTCCAAGTCAAGAAAACAAAAAAAATTACATAACTTCAAGCTTCTTTTTTTCTTCTTCTCTTGCCGAACCCTTGAAGCAGCTGGGAACCAAGGAAAATTCATTTCATTTCTTCAAATTCCTGAGCTAATCTTAACCCTAGAAGCTAGCTAAGTGGAGGTATGATCTTTCTACTCTTCTCTTAATTAATTTTCTTGAGTTTAGTTAGGTTTTGGTAAAGGTTTTCAATGAATTCTGAGCTGGGGTATAAACTGAGGGTAAGGTAGGTTCTTAGGGTTGATTTGAAACTTGTTTGAATGAAGATTGAGTGAGATTAAGGGCTGTTCAATTGAATTGGTGTTGAAAGTGATGTTTAGTGCAAATTGTCAAGTGAGATGGTGATTTTGAGTTAAATGGTGAATTGTGATTAAATGATGTGTTGAATATGTTATACTTGGTATATTGAACTGTTCTGGAAATGCAATTTAGGTCTGAAATGGTTTTGGTTCGAGCTGGGGGAGAAAACCTAGAATTTTTCTGGTTTGACAGCAACCGGTCGACCGGATTGGTTCTGGTGTATCAGAACCGGTCGACCGGTTACAGCAGGGGAAAATTTCTCGGGTTTTTCTCTGAACCCTGTTTTGGCTGGGGGTTGAACCTAGTACCTGCCTTTGAATGATTTTGAGTTATTTGAATTATTTTAAAGTTGGTGAAGGCTAAGGCTAATCGGTTTTAAATTAGGGTTTTAATCCTGAATTTTAAGTTAAGGTATTTATGGTGTTTCAATTGTCGTGACATAGGACCGGGATTGCCTAGCTTGTTCTTCCACTCAGGTCGGCCATACTTTTGACTTCTGAATTAAGGTAAGAAAAGTGGTAAGCACCATATGTGATTAAAAACTAATGGATGAATGGAAGTGGCCTTAATTATTATCATGATGTTGATTAAAAGTTTATTAAGCCTAGGTTATGACCTAGGGTTGGAAACGGTTATTACCATTATGAGTAATTACTCTTGAAACCGCGGTTAGGTTTCTTACTTATCGTTTGCTTTATCGGGCAACGATAGTGACATATTCAGCTCGTATGTGACGAGTGGTAAGAAAAGTGGTACTTTATTAAGTACCAGGAATGTGTGATGTTTAAAGGAATGCTTATTAATATCGAATAGTAAGTAAACATAATGGCATAAGATCAAGTTAATATTCACTTTTCTTCCAATTATTGTTTTGATCACTTTCTTGCTGAGTCTCTGTGACTCACGGGTGCTTTATGGTGCAGGTAAAGGTAAAGGGAAGGCTAAAGCTGAGCAACCATGAGTTTGTGGTCGCAGCAGCAATGTACATACCAGCCGTAGGCAGCCCAGTTTACAGGATGCTCTATTTTGATTGTATTTTGGAAAATATAAAGCTTATGGTGTAAAATACTTTGAAACCAGTTTGTAAATATTTTGAAAACAGGGGGACCCCGTAATCCATGTTACTTATCTTTTGTTAAACAGTTTAAAAGTTGAGTTTTAACTATCAAAATTTAATTACCCACACTTTTAGTATAATTACATCTTATATAATTATTAGTATTTTAAATAAATTACACACACGTGGCGTCCCTGTTGGACAGGGCGTTACAACATGGTATCAGAGAGCCAAGGTTTTTAGATCCTGAAGACTTGTTTGATATGTACATTGGCTGCAAGGACCTGATCGACTCATGGTTTAGTAAGCTTTAAGTTAAAAGATAGCTTGTTAATTTTCTGATTACCTGATTATTTGAATTATGTTGATATCGGAATGGTGTGGGAAGAATTATAATATATGGAAATACTTATCAGCATTGTTATTACTTGGAATGTGATCGCAGGTGTATAGTTATGCACCCGAGGCGGACTGGTAGGGGTACCCACGAGCTAGCTGGGCTCGGGGCTGCCAGTGAGGGTGAGAACCCTTTACCACCACCTAACTGGGAAGAGTTATATGCTGCAATGCAAGAAACTATTCGACAGCAGGGTGAGCAAATCAGGGAATTAAGAGAGCAGCGAGCTCAGCCTGCTCTAAATCTTAATCCTGATCCTCCGGCACCTCTGGTAGTGCCACCGGATGCAGGGAATCGTTTGGAACCATTGTATGAGCGGTTCAGGAAGCAGAACCCGCCAGTGTTTGAGGGTGGTGCTGATCCACTCAAGGCGGAGCAATGGATGAGTATGATAACATCCATTTTTGATTTTATGCGAGTTGAAGATAATGACCGGGTCAGGTGTGCTACTTATATGCTACGAGATGATGCCCGTATTTGGTGGGAGATTGTATCTCAGGTCCATGATCTGAATAACATGACATGGGAAACTTTTCGGGCCTTATTTAATGAGAAGTATTATAATGAGTCTATTAAGGCAGCAAAGGCAGAAGATTTTATACGGTTAACTCAGGGTAGTATGACTGTGACAGAGTATGCTACTAAGTTTGATCGACTGGCAAAGTTTGCCTCAGATGAGGTGGCTACTGAAGCTGCTAGAAAAACAAAGTTTATTCGGGGGCTGGATGAACATATCGCCCGGGATGTGATTGTTGCTTCTAAACAACCGGGGATTGCCCAAACTTATGCTCAAATAGTTGAGTTGGCCTTAGTTTCTGAGGGTGCAGAAGCTCAGATACGAAAGAAAAATATTGCCAGAAGAGATTCATGGAAGCAAACAGGCGAGTCTTTGGTTCGGGTAGGGGTACTGATCCCGGTGACCGCAAAAAAAGACCTAGTGAATCATTAGCGGCAGGCCCAAACAAAAGATTCCAGGGTAACCAAGGTTTCCGTCGTAGTGGAAACGAAAACTGGCAGACTTTTCCTGAATGTCCGAGGTGTAAAAAGCATCACCTGGGCGAGTGTCAGGCTAGGGCCTGTTTCCACTGTGGAATGGTGGGTCATATGAAGAGAAATTGTCCACAATTGGTACGGCTAGAGCAAAAGAAGGATGATACACCCGCTCTTGCCCGAGTGTTTACCCTGACTCAAGCTGAGGCTGATGCTGGTCCTTCTACTGTGACAGGTCAGCTTTCTGTTGCTGGTACTTTATTGACTGTGTTAATTGATTCTGGTGCGATGCATTCTTATATTTCAAGTAGAATAATTGAGAAGCTGAATAAACCTAGTGATGTGCTTTCTAGAGGTTTTGGAACCTTGTTGCCTACTGGGGAGTTGGTTATCTCCAGCAGGTGGGTTCGATCCCTTCCAGTATTGGTGGAAGGAAGAGAGTTATCAGTTGATCTGATAGAATTGAATCTGGGGGATTTTGATGTTATTTTGGGGATGGATTTGCTTGCTAAATACAACGCCACCATTGATTGTAAAAGAAAGATGGTAACTTTTCAGCCTGAGGGCGAGGACCCCTTTGTATTTGTGGGTAAGATGCAGGGATCCCGGATTCCCTTAATTTCAGCCCTTAAGGCAAAAGATTTTTTGTGTGAGGGGTGCATTGGTTTCTTAGCAAGTGTTGTGGATATTACTAGGGAACCACTAGCGGGACCGGAGCATGTCCCAGTGGTTCGAGAATTTCTGGATGTGTTCCCAGAAGAGTTACTAGGGTTGCCACCAAAACGTGAAATTGATTTTGAGATTGATTTAATACCAGGAGTTGAGCCTGTATCGAAAGCTCCCTACAGGATGGCACCTGCAGAGCTGAAAGAGTTAAAAGTTCAATTACAGGGGATGATGGATTTAAAATTTACTAGACCTAGTACTTCACCTTGGGGTGCACCAGTTTTGTTTGTGAAAAAGAAAGATGGAACTTTACGAATGTGTATAGATTATCGGGAGTTAAACAAATTAACAGTGAAGAACAAGTACCCTTTGCCAAGAATAGATGATTTATTTGATCAGCTGCAGGGTAAGACTGTCTTTTCTAAGATTGATCTTCGATCTGGTTATCACCAACTGAGGATTCGAGAGGAGGACATTCCCAAGACAGCTTTTCGGACCCGGTATGGTCATTATGAATTCCTGGTAATGTCCTTCGGATTAACAAATGCCCCGGCAGCATTTATGGACTTGATGAACCGAGTGTTCAAAGACTTTCTGGATGATTTTGTTATTGTCTTTATTGATGATATTCTAATTTATTCAGACTCGGAAGAGACTCACGAAAGACATCTTCGAATGGTATTACAACGTCTCAGGGAGCATAAGTTGTATGCCAAGTTTAAGAAATGTGAATTCTGGTTACCTCAGGTGAGTTTTTTGGGGCATGTGGTGAGTAAAGATGGTATTTTAGTGGATCCAGTAAAGATTGAAGCAGTTCGTGACTGGCCTCGACCTAAGTCAGCAACTGAAGTTAGAAGTTTCCTGGGGTTAGCAGGGTATTACCGAAGATTTGTTGAGGGCTTTGCAAAGATTTCTACGCCTTTAACTGAATTGACCCGAAAGAATTGTAAGTTTGTTTGGACTGACAAGTGTGAAGGTAGTTTCCAGGAATTGAAGCAAAGGTTGATTACCGCTCCTGTGCTAACCTTACCAAAAAGTGATGAAAAGTTTGTGATTTATTGTGATGCATCCAAACAAGGGTTAGGTTGTGTTCTTATGCAATCAGGGAAAGTGATTGCTTATGCATCCAGACAATTGAAGGAGTATGAACAACGATATCCTACCCATGATATTGAATTAGCAGCGGTTGTCTTTGCACTAAAAGTTTGGCGTCATTATCTGTATGGTGAGAAGTGTGAAATTTATACAGATCACAAAAGCCTCAAGTACTTTTTCACTCAGAAGGATTTAAATATGAGGCAACGACGATGGTTAGAACTGGTCAAAGATTATGACTGCGAGATTCTCTACCACCCTGGTAAAGCAAATGTGGTAGCGGATGTTCTAAGTCGGAAAGGACCAGGGCAAGTTTGTGAACTAAAGGAAATCTCACCAAAGTTGGCTGAGGATATGACGAGAGCAGGAATTGAATTTGTAATTGGAAAACTTGCTAATATCACCATACAGTCTGATCTATTGGAAAAGAATTAGAGTAGCCCAACAAGGTGACCTTGAGCTACAGGGACATAAGGAGAAGTTAGAGGCTGGATTGGCAAGAGACTTTTCGTGCTTATCTGATGGGTTGTTGCGATACAAAAACAGCATACGTATGCTTAGGTTGATAAAGAAATCAGACAGGAGATTCTTGATGAATCTCATACTACATCGTACTCCTTACACCCGGGAACAACCAAGATGTATCATGATGTGAAAGCTTTATACTGGTGGCCGGGTATGAAGAGGGATATTGTTGAATATGTGTCAAAATGCTTAACCTGTCAACAAATTAAAGCAGAACACCAAAGGCCGACAGGTTTGCTTCAACCTCTAAAGATTCCTGAATGGAAATGGGAAGACATCACCATGGATTTTGTGGTGGGTTTACCCAGAACAGTAGGGTATTATGATTCTATTTGGGTGATAGTGGATCGATATACGAAGTCCGCTCACTTTCTCCCGGTGAGGACAACGTATACAGTGGATCAATATGCTGATTTGTATATCAAGGAGATAGTTCGACTTCATGGTGCCCCAAAGTCGATAGTTTCAGATCGAGATCCAAAATTTACATCAAAATTCTGGGAAAGTTTACAGCAAGCAATGGGTACTAAGTTGAAATTCAGTACAGCTTTTCATCCTCAAACCGATGGTCAATCTGAAAGGACTATCCAGATACTTGAGGATATGTTGAGGGCATGTGTAATGGACTTTGAAGGTTCTTGGAACAAGTACCTACCTCTGATTGAGTTTTCTTATAACAATAGTTATCAGAGTACCATTGGCATGGCTCCGTATGAGATGCTTTATGGAAGGAAATGTCGATCACCTATTCAACGGGATGAAATTTGGTGAACGTAGGTACCTTTGACCTGAAGCTGTCCAAAGAACGAGCGAGGCTATTGAAAAGATTCGAGCTCGTATGCTTGCTTCCCAAAGTAGACTGACAAGCTACGCAGATCCAAAGCGTAGAGATGTTGAATTCCAAGTTGGGGATTTTGTTTTTCTTCGGGTGTCCCCAATGAAAGGAATTCGAAGGTTCGGGAAGAAAGGAAAGTTGAGTCCCAGATTTATTGGTCCATTTGAGATTCTTGAGAAAGTAGGTCAGGTAGCTTATAGGTTGGCTCTACCTCCTGCTTTATCTGGGGTTCATAACGTGTTTCATGTCTCGATGCTTCAGAAATATGTATCTGATACAACTCATATCTTAAGTTATGAAGACATTGAGCTTCAAACCGACCTGTCGTATGAAGAACAACCAGTACAGATCTTAGACAGGAAAGAAAAGGTGTTGCGAAACAAGACTATTCCACTAGTTAAAGTGTTGTGGCGGAACAGCAAAGTTGAAGAAGCGACTTGGGAGTTAGAGTCGCAGATGCGGGAGTTGTATCCCGAGCTTTTCAGGTAAATTTCGAGGACGAAATTCCCATAAGTGGGGGATAGTTGTAATATCCCAGAAAATAAATAATATTTAAATGGACATATTTTATTAAATATGTAATTACTTGGGAAATGAAGTAGGATTATGATCTTACTTAGGTAAATTGTTGAGAAATTATTTAATGAAATACGTTATTTTGGACCCGGCAATTGTGGAAATTTAGCTATGTGGTTAGTAATGTCACGACATTAAATGAAAGAGTTATTTTGAGAATATCCCGGATTAAGTTAGAATTTTATTAGAATGTCGGATTGGGGAATTAGTAAAATTACCATAAATGCCCCTAGGTTATAATTTTAGTTTAGGTTTCTTTGAAGGGTAAATTAGTCATTTTTATGTTTTTGACTTTTTTACCTTTGAATTTTTGGTGGGCTGATTGTTATTTACAAAAAAAAAAAAGAAAAGAAAAGAAAGGCAAACCTTATTTAAGTTACTTCCAAGGCAAGAAAACAAAAAAAATTACATAACTTCAAGCTTCTTTTTTTCTTCTTCTCTTGCCGAACCCTTGAAGCAGCTGGGAACCAAGGAAAATTCATTTCATTTCTTCAAATTCCTGAGCTAATCTTAACCCTAGAAGCTAGCTAAGTGGAGGTATGATCTTTCTACTGAGGGTATAAACTGAGGGTAAGGTAGGTTCTTAGGGTTGATTTGAAACTTGTTTGAATGAAGATTGAGTGAGATTAAGGGCTGTTCAATTGAATTGGTGTTGAAAGTGATGTTTAGTGCAAATTGTCAAGTGAGATGGTGATTTGAGTTAAATGGTGAATTGTGATTAAATGATGTGTTGAATATGTTATACTTGGTATATTGAACTGTTCTGGAAATGCAATTTAGGTCTGAAATGGTTTTGGTTCGAGCTGGGGGAGAAAACCTAGAATTTTTCTGGTCTGACAGCAACCGGTCGACCGGATTGGTTCTGGTGTATCAGAACTGGTCGACCGGTTACAGCAGGGGAAAATTTCTTGGATTTTTCTCTGAACCCTGTTTTGGCTCAGGGTTGAACCTAGTACCTGCCTTTGAATGATTTTGAGTTATTTGAATTATTTTAAAGTTGGGGAAGGCTAAGTCTAATCGGTTTTAAATTAGGGTTTTGATCCGGAATTTTAAGTTAAGGTATTTATGGTGTTTCAATTGTCGTGACATAGGACCGGGATTGCCTAGCTTGTTCTTCCACTCAGGTCGGCCATACTTTTGACTTCTGAATTAAGGTAAGAAAAGTGGTAAGCACCATATGTGATTAAAAACTAATGGATGAATGGAAGTGGCCTTAATTATTATCATGATGTTGATTAAAAGTTTATTAAGCCTAGGTTATGACCTAGGGTTGGAAACGGGTATTACCGTTATGAGTAATTACTCTTGAAACCGCGGTTAGGTTTCTTACTTATCGTTTGCTTTATCGGGCAACGATAGTGACATATTCAGCTCGTATGTGACGAGTGGTAAGAAAAGTTGTACTTTATTAAGTACCAGGAATGTGTGATGTTTAAAGGAATGCTTATTAATATCGAATAGTAAGTAAACATAATGGCATAAGATCAAGTTAATATTCACTTTTCTTTCAATTATTGTTTTGATCACTTTCTTGCTGAGTCTCTGTGACTCACGGGTGCTTTATGGTGCAGGTAAAGGGAAGGCTAAAGTTGAGCAACCATGAGTTTGTGGTCGCAGCAGCAATGTACATACCAGCCGTAGGCAGCCCAGTTTACAGGATGCTCTATTTTGATTGTATTTTGGAAAATATAAAGCTTATGGTGTAAAATACTTTGAAACCAGTTTGTAAATATTTTGAAAACAAGGGGACCCCATAATCCATGTTACTTATCTTTTGTTAAACAGTTTAAAAGTTGAGTTTTAACTATCAAAATTTAATTACCTACACTTTTAGTATAATTACATCTTATATAATTATTAGTATTTTAAATAAATTACACACACGTGGCGTCCCTGTTGGACAGGGCGTTACACAAGGCTATTTCGAAATTGAAGAGACGAAAAGAGAAGAAAGGGTGGCGCATAGCTTTTTCTGAAAGGAACAATATGCAAAGTCATAGTTTCCTGAAGCCAACACTTTCTATTTATAGAATGCCAACTAGGTTTAGGTTAGAATTGTATGGCATTAAAATAATAAAAAAATAAATGGTAAAAGGCTTGCATAGTGGTCGGCCATATAAGGAAATTGGGCCTCACTTTGCAACTTTCCAATTTTGTTATTTTTCAATCCCATTTTCTCGAAAATGCCATTTTTCCAATTTAACCATTTAAACGCCAATTCTAATTATTTAATAACTTTAAAAAAATTATTAAATAATATTGCCATTTAATATATTTATTAATTTAGACATATAAAGTCTCTTAATTAATAAATAAACCTAGAATCTCTTTTCTTTACAATTTCACCCTTGCTTAGTGAAAATTCATAAATTAGACATAGTCTAACTTTAGAATTATAATTGATTAAACAAAATCAATTAACTGAGTCTTACAAGCAGTATGGTCTCAACTAGTTGTTGGAAATATTTTACCAGGATCTAGATTTACTACTAAGTATGTTTCATTAACATCCTAATATGAATTCTAAAACAATGAAATAAACACATAAGAGTTTAAGAAAACCTTACATTGGGTGCAGCGGAATATAATGACTCCTTCAATTCAGATCTCTAGCCCTTGATTCCTTTCTGTAGCAGAGCATAATCAAGATCTGAATCTGGATCTCTTTCTCTGCTTCTTTGATGCTGATTTTCCACAGTCTTACATACTATGATTGAGGTACCACTTGATGTGTGTGGGCACTACTCATTCACTCAAGGATTTTCGAAATTTCAAAGAGAAGAAAAGAGAGAGGAAAGTGGCGCATGACTTTTTCTCTGAAGGAAACAATGTTCAAAGTCATCAGTTTCCTGAAGCCAATACTTTCTATTTATAGAATGCCTTCTAGTTTTAGGTTAGAATTGTATGGCATTAAAATAATGAAAACTATAAATGGTGATTGCTATGCATAGTGGGCAGCCAAACAAGGGATATTGGGTGTAAAGCCCGCTTAGTTAATTTGGAAATTAGCAGTTATTTATGTTAATCATGAAATTATTTATAGCTATTTAAATAATTTATTATTGATATTTATGGAATTCAGATATGCATGAGTATGTTATCAGTAGCTTTTATATTTCGCATTTCCGGTGTCCGGTATTTTGGAACGCGGCGTTTGGCTCAGTAGAAATCACAACTTAGTATGTTAGTATTTTGGGGACGGGTTTTAGACATTGGGAATGTCGGGAATGGCCGGGAATTTAGAATGTCCCAAAAATACCCCTTTAGTATGATTTTCATGATTTTATGGTGGAGGGGCAAAATGGTCTTTTTGCCCCATTAGTGTTTTGTCTTATGTGATTTATTAAATGGAAAAATAAAGGATTATTTTATTATTGCATGGCTGAAAAGGATTTAATGCAATGGTATTATATGACATTTGTTTCACTCATTTTCCAACACTTAGTCAAAAGTTAGAAATTTCAAAATAGAAAAAACTCTCTCTCTTTTCCTCTCATTTTCGGCTGAGACTTAGGGTTCAAAAGCTGGGATTTTTGGTGGTGATTCAAGCCCTAGATTGCAACTTTAGTGATCCCTTGTTGTGGTATGTGCTTCCTAGTTCCTTTCTCTTTAAATTTCTTGAAAAAAATGATGATGCATGTTGGATTTCTATGTGATTGTTGCTGCTGTCTTTTGTTGTTGATTTATGAGGATCAAAGCATGTTTATGTGATGTTAATTGAGTTGTTTGAAGCATGCTAGATAGGGTGTCCAAAGCTTTTAGTTTCTATGTTAAAATATGTGATTTTTGAGGGAAAATGCTATGTTTTGTTTCTGTGAATTGCTGGATGTTTCTGTTTGTTTTCAGAGATGTTTTTAGGCTTAGTTAAGTAGAATTAAGCTTATGGATTGCATGTTTAGGTGGTTTTGCTCAAGCTTGAGTTTGGAACTCAAAGCTTGAGCTCCAATGGCAAATTTTGTGTATGTGGTTTCTGGGTAGGTTTGATGCCTTGGAATTGTTATTTGGGACATATAGAACAGGTCTGGAAAGTTTGGGACCAATTGGGGTTGAATTGGTCAAGTTATGTAATTTTATGTTTGTTTGCTGCGAGGAACCGAATTCGGTTGAGCATCCGGAATTCCGGATGGGGGTTTAGAATTTCCCAGAACCGGAATTCCAGTTGGGCAACCGGTCTGCCGGTTGGGGGATTTTTCAGAACCCTAGTTTTCCTCGTTTTTGGGTTTTTAGGGGTATTTCCATGCTTTTTATCGATAGGGAAACTTTTAGTTTCAAGTTTTAGTCCCCGGGAAGTGATTTAGCGTGTCACTTATAGCGTTGTGATTTTTATGGTTTAGGAGCCGATGTCCGCCGTTCGGCTTCGGTTCCGGTCGGGTTGGCACACACGAAATCGGAATCCGGAGTAAGATTAGTATAACGGTATGCATATGTAGATTACATGTTTAGCGTGCATGTAGGAAGCCTATTAGATTACATTAGTTGTATGTTGGCTTCGAACCATCCAACCCCTGTCACGTCGGTACGAGTGGAGTATGACCGACGGCCGGAGTATGACCGGTTTGACCGATCAGTGACACTTGGTTGGTGGTTCCGTGCTATTGACGTATCCCGTCGGTACGAGTGGAGTATGACCAAGCGGCGGAGTATGACCGGTTCGGCCGATCGGGAGGATATAGTAACACGTCGGTACGGGCCGGAGTATGACCGACGGCCGGAGTATGACTGGTTCGACCGATCAGGTTGTTACGTGTCAATAGTACCGTCCCTATGAACGTTCAAAACTCAGTACCATGTTGGACATGGCAGTAGTGCTCAGTACCATGTTGGACATGGCAGTAGCGGGACTCAGTATCGTGTTGGACACGGCAGTCAGTTTTATGTATGATATTAGTATGCTTTTCTTGCGAGTACGTCGACTCACAGTTTATGTTCATGTGTAGGTAAAGGCAAGGCTGTAGCTGATGGACCGTGAGCGAGCTTATGAGATTGTACATGTCGGGGCGGTTAGGCCTGGAGCGTACGATCCTCGGGACAGCAAGGCTGAGATTTTTGTAACTGTCGTTAGACGACTTTCATTTTGATGTAAAAGTTAAACAGTTAAAACGTTTGTAAATGATTTTATAAATCGGGATCCCGAGACTTTTATAATATGGTTTGTAAGTTTAATTAAAAAGCAAAATTTTAATTAATCACGTTTTTCCATAAACCTCGTTGATTAGCAACGAGCTGCACAGTACGTTTAAAAATCACGTAATACGCCTAAGATAGTTAGGGTGTTACAATTTGGTATCAGAGCCGCCAGGTTGTCTTCCGAAGATCGTCACGACATGTACAATCATCATCAGCAGTTAGCTCGGTTCACGGTTCAGTAAGCCTTTATTGCTTTAGTAGTTTATTTTATTCAGTTATGAAAAAGAAAAGCCTGTTAGGAAGCATGTTAGTAGCCTGATAGTAGAATAGGCGCATGTTTCATTTCTAATTTCCAAATTAAGCGGCATTAGTAAGCTCGCCTTGAATACGACCTGATATGCCAACTCTTGGTTTCGCAGGCGGTTCTAATTAGATGGACGCCAGGCGGACTACCAGGAGTCGGGGCAACTCCGTGGGGTCGAATCAGAGAGAGGGAGCTCGGTTTCCCCCACCTGCTAGGGGCCGAGGTAGAGGTCCCCGAGGCAGGGCTCGTGGTCGGGGTGTTGAGGACCCGCCACAGGCTGCCCAGGCTCCCCCAGCCGATCAGGGAGCCCCGAACTGGGAGTTACGGTTTGCGGAGATGCAAGCCAGGATCGAAGAGCAAGACCTCGAGATTCAGAGGTTGAGACAGCAGGGTGCTCCTGCAGTCCCAGTGCCCGTAGTTCCAGTGGCACACCCCTGCGCCCGGCCGAGATAGTGGTGGCGGCCCATAGATTGGAACCATTGTATGAGCGGTTCGGAAGCAAGCACCTCCGGTATCCTGGGAGGTCCAGATGTATCGAAAGCCGAGCAGTGGCTGACGGTGATCACCAGAATCTTGAACTTCATGGGTGTCACCGGTAACGACAGAGTGGTGTGCGCCACATTTCAGTTCCAGGAGGATGCCCTGGTATGGTGGGACATGGTGTCTCAGATCCATGACGTCACCACCATGACTTGGGAAAGGTTCCAAGAACTCTTTAACGCGAAATATTATAACGAGGCGGTCAGAAGCGCCAAGAGGAAAGAGTTCGTTCACCTGACCCAGCGGGAGAACATGAGTGTCACTGAGTATACTACTCAGTTTTACCGGTTGGCGAGGTTAGCCTCGGGAATTGTGCCGACCGACTTCAGCAGGAAGGAGAAGTATCTGGACGGGTTGAATCCCAAGATCAGGCATGACCTGATGATTACCACCGACGACAACACCACCTATGCTCAGATGGTGGAGAAGGCACTGCGAGCTGAGGGCGCAGTGGGGTGTATGTCAGAATCAGCCAGTACTCCGGTTGGTGGCGGGGCTCCTACCCCTCCTGCATCAGGCTTTAGCAGGGGGAGTAGTTGTTCGGCCATTGATCAGAGGAAGAGGGCACCCACTGCTTCCGGCGGCTCGAGCCAGAACAAGAGGTTCCGGGGGAACCAGAACAGAGGGAGTCGTCCTGGTGGTAATGAGACCCGATTCTCCTATCCCGAGTGCCCTAGCTGCAAGAGGCACCATCGGGGCGAGTGCAAGGGGCAGGGATGCTTTCATTGTGGCATGCCCGGGCACTTCAAGAGGGAATGTCCCCAGCTCCGGCCAGAGGCACCGAGAGCTCCAGCGATACCCACTCCAGCCAGGGTATTCGCTATCACGCAGGCTGATGCAGATGCCAGCCCATCAGTTGTTACAGTCGGCTTTTTATTAACAACTCGCTTTATTCAAAGGTCTTTGTTTGATTACGGGGCTACACGTTCTTATGTGGCGGCCGAGTCTTTAGTAAGTTGGGTAGACCCTTTGATAGATATGAATCGGGGTTTGGAACCACATTCAGCGGAGAATTGGTTATCTCCAATAGGTGGATTAGGTCTATGCCGATCAGGATAGATGGTAGAGAGTTAAGCGCTGATCTGATAGAGATGAGCTTAGTCGAATTCGATATTATTTTAGGAATGGATTTCCTATCTAAATATTCGGCGAGCATTGACTGTAAGAGGAAGATGGTGGTCTTCCAACCGGAAAGTGAAGAACCGTTCGTATTTGTGGGTTCGGTTCAGGGATCTCGGATCCCGGTGATCTCGGCTATGTCAGCGAGAGAATTATTGCACGGTGGGTGCTTAGGGTTTCTGGCCGTGGTGGTGGACACCACTCGGCCAGACACCATTCGGCCAGAGGACATCAGAGTGGTTCGGGAATTTTTGGACGTTTTTCCCGAAGAACTTCCAGGGTTACCACCTCATCGGGAGATTGACTTCGTGATTGACTTGGCACCAGGGGTGGATCCGGTTTCCAAAGCCCCGTATAGGATGGCTCCGAGTCGAACTTAAGGAATTAAAGATTCGGCTCCAAGGGTTGCTTGACATAGGGTTCATTCGGCCCGGTGTGTCACCACAGGGAGCCCGGTTTTGTTCGTCAAGAAGAAGGATGGATCTATGAGGATGTGCATCGACTACAGAGAGTTGAACAAGCTGACGGTGAAGAATAAATATCCATTACCTAGAATCGATGACTTGTTCGATCAGCTTCAGGGGAAGACGGTCTTTTCTAAGATTGATCTCCGTTCGGGTTATCATCAGTTGAGGATCCGAGAGGAGGACATTCCAAAGACGGCTTTCCGCACTAGGTATGGACACTACGAGTTTCTGGTTATGTCATTCGGACTAACCAATGCTCCTGCAGCATTCATGGACCTGATGAATAGAGTATTCAAGGATTTCCTCGATATCTGTGTGGTTGTGTTTATCGACGACATCCTCGTGTACTCTCAATCAGAAGAGGAACATGAGTTACATCTTCAAATGGTACTGCAACGACTTCGAGAACATAAGCTCTACGCCAAGTTCAAGAAATGTGAGTTCTGGTTGTCTCAGGTGTCCTTCCTAGGGCACATTGTGGGTGAAGACGGGATCAAGGTGGATCCCGGGAAGATCGAATCCGTCAGGGATTGGCCGAGACCGAAGACAGTGACAGAGATCAGAAGCTTCTTGGGATTAGCTGGGTACTACCGTAGGTTCGTGGAGGGGTTCTCCAAAATTTCAATGCCCCTAACCGAGCTTACAAAGAAGAATCAGCGATTTATACGGTCGGATAAATGCGAAGCTAGTTTTCGCATGGGCGAAGCAGAGATTGATTACTGCTCCGGTACTAGCTTTGCCTTCGGACAAGGAGAAGTTCGTAGTCTTCTGTGACGCATCCAAACAGGGTTTGGGGTGCGTATTGATGCAAGCCGATCGGGTTATCGCTTACGCCTCCCGTCAGTTAAAGGATTATGAACAGCGATACCCGACTCATGATTTAGAATTGGCCGCAGTGGTTTTTGCACTGAAGATTTGGCGGCATTACTTGTATGGGGAGAAGTGCGAGATCTATACCGACCATAAAAGTCTCAAGTATTTCTTTACTCAGAAAGATTTGAACATGAGACAAAGGCGTTGGTTGGAATTAGTGAAGGACTATGATTGTGAGATCCTTTACCATCCCGGAAAAGCCAATGTAGTGGCCGATGCCCTGAGCAGAAAGGGTCCCGGGCAAGTAGCTAGCATGGTTCAGATCTCATCTCAGCTAGCAGAGGATATGGTTAGATCCAGCATTGAGTTTGTGGTAGGTCAGCTTCACAACTTAACGCTGCAATCTGATCTGTTAGAAAGAATAAGGGTTGCTCAGATGACAGATCCGGAGTTAGTGAAGATCCGAGATGAGGTATTGGCTGGTCAAGCCAAAGACTTTTCAGTGACAGACAGTGGGATGCTTTTGTATAAAGCTAGGGTTTGTGTTCCGAGCAGTGTGGAACTGAGGAATGAGATTTTCGAGGAGGCTCATTCTACTCCATATTCTCTGCATCCCGGCACCACCAAGATGTACCAAGATTTGAAACCGTACTTCTGGTGGAGCGGTATGAAGAAGAATTTAGTAGAATTCGTATCGAGATGCCTCACGTGTCAGCAGATCAAGGCTGAACATCAGAGACCGACGGGGTTGTTGCGGCCTCTAACCCTACCGTAATGGAAATGGGAGGATATTACGATGGATTTTGTGGTCGGGTTACCTAGGACCACGGGTATGTATGACTCCATCTGGGTAGTGGTGGATCGATTTACGAAATCTGCTCATTTTCTGCCGGTTAGAACAACGTTTACAGTGGATCAGTTGGCAGAGTTATATGTTAGGGAGATAGTGAGACTTCACGGGGTACCGAAGTCTATAGTTTCGGACAGGGATCCGAAATTCACCTCCAAATTTTGGCAAAGTTTGCAACGGGCAATGGGTACGAAGCTAAAATTCAGTACAACATTCCATCCTCAGACAGATGGTCAGTCCGAAAGGACAATTCAGATATTGGAGGATATGTTGAGAGCCTGTGTTATGGACTTTGAGGGTTCATGGAGTAAATACCTACCGTTAATAGAATTTTCATACAACAACAGTTACCAGAGTACGATAGGGATGGCACCCTATGAACTGTTGTACGGTAGGAAATGTAGATCCCCTATCCACTGGGATGAGACAGGGGAGAGGAAATACCTAGGTCCGAGTCGGTTCGGCGGACCAATGAGGCAATAGAAAAGATAAAAGCTAGAATGCTTGCCTCACGGAGCGGACGAAGAGTTACGCGGTCCGAAACGTAGGGATGTTGAGTTCCGAGTAGGGGACCATGTGTTTTTGCGAGTATCTCCGATGAAGGGGATTAAACGTTTCGGGAAAAGAGGCAAGTTATGCCCTAGGTTTACAGGACCTTTCGAGATTCTCGAGAAGATAGGTCAAGTGGCATATCGGTTAGCATTGCCTCCAGCTTTATCAGCAGTGCACAACGTATTTCATGTCTCAATGTTGAGAAAATACGTTTCAGACCCCTCTCATATACTCAGTTATGAGAGTCTTCAGCTTCAGTCAGATATGTCTTATGAGGAGCAGCCAGTGCAGATCCTGGATAGAAAGGATAAAGTCCTTCGGAATAAGACCATAGCGTTGGTCAAGGTTCTCTGGAGAAACAGTAAGGTGGAAGAAGCCACCTGGGAGCTAGAATCAGATATGCGAGCTCAATTTCCAGAGTTATTCAGGTTAGATTTCGGGGACGAAATCCTTTTAAGGGGGGGATAGTTGTAAAGCCCGCTTAGTTAATTTGGAAATTAGCAGTTATTTATGTTAATCATGAAATTATTTATAGCTATTTAAATAATTTATTATTGATATTTATGGAATTCAGATATGCATGAGTATGTTATCAGTAGCTTTTATATTTCGCATTTCCGGTGTCCGGTATTTTGGAACGCGGCGTTTGGCTCAGTAGAAATCACAACTTAGTATGTTAGTATTTTGGGGACGGGTTTTAGACATTGGGAATGTCGGGAATGGCCGGGAATTTAGAATGTCCCAAAAATACCCCTTTAGTATGATTTTCATGATTTTATGGTGGAGGGGCAAAATGGTCTTTTTGCCCCATTAGTGTTTTGTCTTATGTGATTTATTAAATGGAAAAATAAAGGATTATTTTATTATTGCATGGCTGAAAAGGATTTAATGAAATGGTATTATATGACATTTGTTTCACTCATTTTCCAACACTTAGTCAAAAGTTAGAAATTTCAAAATAGAAAAAACTCTCTCTCTTTTCCTCTCATTTTCGGCTGAGACTTAGGGTTCAAAAGCTGGGATTTTTGGTGGTGATTCAAGCCCTAGATTGCAACTTTAGTGATCCCTTGTTGTGGTATGTGCTTCCTAGTTCCTTTCTCTTTAAATTTCTTGAAAAAAATGATGATGCATGTTGGATTTCTATGTGATTGTTGCTGCTGTCTTTTGTTGTTGATTTATGAGGATCAAAGCATGTTTATGTGATGTTAATTGAGTTGTTTGAAGCATGCTAGATAGGGTGTCCAAAGCTTTTAGTTTCTATGTTAAAATATGTGATTTTTGAGGGAAAATGCTATGTTTTGTTTCTGTGAATTGCTGGATGTTTCTGTTTGTTTTCAGAGATGTTTTTAGGCTTAGTTAAGTAGAATTAAGCTTATGGATTGCATGTTTAGGTGGTTTTGCTCAAGCTTGAGTTTGGAACTCAAAGCTTGAGCTCCAATGGCAAATTTTGTGTATGTGGTTTCTGGGTAGGTTTGATGCCTTGGAATTGTTATTTGGGACATATAGAACAGGTCTGGAAAGTTTGGGACCAATTGGGGTTGAATTGGTCAAGTTATGTAATTTTATGTTTGCTGCCTGCGAGGAACCGGAATTCCGGTTGAGCATCCGGAATTCCGGATGGGGGTTTAGAATTTCCCAGAACCGGAATTCCAGTTGGGCAACCGGTCTGCCGGTTGGGGGATTTTTCAGAACCCTAGTTTTCCTCGTTTTTGGGTTTTTAGGGGTATTGCCATGCTTTTTATCGATAGGGAAACTTTTAGTTTCAAGTTTTAGTCCCCGGGAAGTGATTTAGCGTGTCACTTATAGCGTTGTGATTTTTATGGTTTAGGAGCCGATGTCCGCCGTTCAGCTTCAGTTCCAGTCAGGTTGACCGGCACACCTGAAATCGGAATCCAGGTAAGATTAGTATAACAGTATGCATATGTAGATTACATGTTTAGCGTGCATGTAGGAAGCCTATTAGATTACATTAGTTGTATGTTGGTTTCGAACCATCCAACCCTGTCACGTCGGTACAGGCTGGAGTATGACCAGCAGCCGGAGTATGACCGGTTTGACCGATCAGGCTGACACTTGGTTGGTGGTTCCGTGCTATTGACGTATCCCGTCGGTACAGGCTGGAGTATGACCAGCGGCGGAGTATGACCGGTTCGACCGATCAGGGAGGATATAGTAACACGTCGGTACAGGCTGGAGTATGACCAGCAGCAGGAGTATGACCGGTTCGACCGATCAGGTTGTTACGTGTCAATAGTACCGTCCCTATGAACGTTCAAAACTCAGTACCATGTTGGACATGGCAGTAGTGCTCAGTACCATGTTGGACATGGCAGTAGCGGGACTCAGTATCGTGTTGGACACGGCAGTCAGTTTTATGTATGATATTAGTATGCTTTTCTTACTGAGTCTGTCGACTCACAGTTTATGTTCATGTGTAGGTAAAGGCAAGGCTGTAGCTGATGGACCGTGAGCGAGCTTATGAGATTGTACATGTCGGGGCGGTTAGGCCTGGAGCATACGATCCTCGGGACAGCAAGGCTGAGATTTTTGTAACTGTCGTTAGACGACTTTCATTTTGATGTAAAAGTTAAACAGTTAAAACGTTTGTAAATGATTTTATAAATCGGGATCCCGAGACTTTTATAATATGGTTTGTAAGTTTAATTAAAAAGCAAAATTTTAATTAATCACGTTTTTCCATAAACCTCGTTGATTAGCAACGAGCTGCACAGTACGTTTAAAAATCACGTAATACGCCTAAGATAGTTAGGGTGTTACATTGGGCCTCACTTTGCAATTTTACCATTTTGTTGTTTTTCATACCCATTTTCTAATAAATGCTAATTTTCCAATTTAACCATTTAAATGCCAATTGTAATTATCTAATAACTTAAAAATAATTATTAAATAATATTTCCATTTAATATATTTATTAATAAAGTATCTTAATTAATAAATAAACCTAGAATCTCTTTCTTTACAATTTCGCCATTGCTTAGTGAAAATTCATAAAGTAGACATAGTCTAACTTTTAGAATTATAATTGATTAATTAAATCAATTAACTGAGTCTTACAAGCAGTATGGTCTCAACTAGTATGTGGACCATGGGTCTATATAACCGAGCTTCCAATAAGTCGAACCAAATCTACCAAGTAAATTCCCTAACTTATTAATTCCTTATTGAATCCACACTTAGAACTTGGAATTGCACTCTCAGTCATATAGAACGCTCTATATGTTCCATGATATAGACACGTCATTAGTTATCCATTGTTATAATCCTAATTTGATCAATGACCCTCTAATAGATGATCTACATTGAATAGGCACTAAGTTACTGTTACACCATTAATGTATTTTATCCTTAAAACACTTAGCTCCGTATAAATGATATTTCAGCAAAGTGAAATGAGATCTCCACCATTTATCTCTGTTTAGCAAAGCTCGAAGGATATCATCGTTTTACTTCTAAATTCCTATAGAAGTTATAGACTCCATATTTATGGTAGCGCTCCCACTCAATTATACTATCATGTTCCCAAAATGTACGTATCACCATGACCCAAAAGTAGGCTTAACAAACAAATCAAAGATCATGTATAGGACTCTTGAGATCGAAACTAACCATATAAGGATTAAGATCATTTTATCTAGGATCAACAGGTGATATTGAATTGAATAGATATTACGGTAAATTTTAATATATCTAATCAAAGTTCAATATCGGTCCCTTCCGATGTTTACTCCACACATCGGATACTGGTAAACTTTGCCAATGTCCTGGAAAGAACATAACACTTTTCCGAGGTGTAAGAATACCTATCGCTGATTATACCATGTCAGGCTAAATCCAGTGTTCTGACAAATCAGGGAATAAACTTTCGAACATATAATTAAGATTATATTCTACTGTGCTGACAACAATATAATCTTCAACAAATTCTTATGTTCTGGACTTAAATAGAATTCATACATTATATATATAATCATGAAATAAATCATGTGAACCATGCAACATAAAATGTTATTTCTGATCTTTATTAATAAGTAAATCTGATTATATTGAAATGGATTTTATTTAGGGCACAAAATCCAACAAACTCCCAGTTGCACTAATATAAAACAAAATGTGCTTTTCAAATAATCATTAACACCTTGATATATAAATCAAGTGTAGTAGTAGTAAACTCCTCGTAATAGGATCTGACAAGTTTAATTAACAACAACCTTTTCTCCACCATTACTTTCCCTTAATCACAAAATCCTTGATGTTGTGAAATTCCTGTCTATATGTCTACTCTTTTGGGATACTGGATTCTATACCTTTGGCAACTACTTTTGGTTATTCAGGAAATAACACTAGTAGTTAAGACAGTTGGAAAGGTGCCACATATGTATAGAACTTTCCTTAGACTGAATAAGTACCTTTCCTGCAACTTTAACATTCAGTCTCTCTCTGGTAGACTAAGAGATTTCAGATAGGTTTTTACACTTCTCCAAAATCACTACTCCACCCCCAGAGTAATCACCATTTTATTAGCAGACTTTCTAGCACAAAGGCAAGTCTTGAAGTCTGATGTGGTGTAGTCTAAGAGTTTTAAACACACCCTTATTGACTAACATATAGTTCCTCTTCTTAATCTTAAGATTTACTTGATTGTCCTCTAATGTTCCTTTCCTAGATTAATCTGATACATACTCATTACTCCCACTCAACAGCAGGTGTCTGGTCTAAGGTATACTAAAGCATATCTGAGACGTCTCACTGTTGATTCAAGAAATTCTTTCTTGTCTTTATATTTTCTGAAATAGTTGAGACTTTTCCTTAGATAAATAAAATCTATGCCTAGAAGTCGAGAGGCTTCTATAGATTGCCATTAAAAGGAAATGCTTCAGCATCTTACTAAAGTAAGTTGCTTGCATTAGAGTAAGTAATTACCAGGTATACCATAAGCCATAGGTTTTGATAAACTCAAACATGTAATACTAGGAACCAGAAGTTTTGTTAAGTCCATTGAATAGACTTATTAACGAAAATTTCTTTTTATGTACTCGTAATAGAAAACTTAAGGTTATTCCATGTGAATGGATAAAACCATAGTTCTATTGACTTTCTTCTTAGTTTCTTATCTTGACAATCCATTACTTGTTTAAATTAACAATGGATTTTAATCACTAGTGTCTTCCAAGTCATAATAAGGTGAGTTCCTAGAAACTCTCCCACTACGACAAGGTATTGTGAATTGTGTCTAAGAAAACTAAATGGTATTGACCTCTTCGGTTTTGTTAAAACAACATAGGCAATGGGATCATCATATGTAGAATAAGATGATAGAACACTTTTGGAATCAAGAAAAAAAATTATCTCCTTTATTTGCTACTTTATTTTTCAGACTTAGTCATTTTCTTAGAAAAGTAGTATTTGTTTAAACAAACCCTTTCTTATCTAATGACTATGGGATGATCCACCCCTAATCACTTAGAATAGCTAACAAACATGCAAAACAGGGTTAGCAGTTCTAGCTTTTCTTAAGATTTCGATTAGGTCATCCATGAATCTAGTAATGATTTACATTAAGTATACAACCATTGCATCATTCTGAACTTATATTACCATAGAAGGATTTAGGCAGCGACTAGTAACTAATTATCAATATGCAAATTGAATTTCTGGGGAGGTAAGTTTGGATATAATTCAAAAATCAAATTAATGATCTTGGAACTGCATATCTACTAACTTTTTCTCCACCCCTATCAGTTCGCAAGATCTTTAACCACTTACCTTAATGGTTTTTCACCATTGCTTATGCGAATGAGATGAACTTACTTTCAGTGGATATAGGCATATTAACTCTTTGCAGAGAATGATCTTGTCAAAACCACTATGAACAAGATACAAATGCCATAGATTAAAAAAAATGTTGTTGTAGTCTTTTGATGACTTAGGTTTTGTTACATCAAAGAGTTCTTAGAATAGTGCAAGTGAATTCTGGTCACAAAATACTAAACTCATACAGTTTGAATCCATTTATAGAAAATGGTTATGAAACACTTGTGAAAGTGTAACTGTATAATGAGTAATTCTTTCTTGGACCGCCACTACTAATTTAACTCTAAGTTGATTTGCCGATACAAGTAGGAGATTTTAAGATCGAGAATTTATATCATTTCGGGATAGAATTTTGGGAATATAATCATATTCGTCATTTAATTTCTTAAGAGAAAATATAGAATGACTTTATATGATTTATAGACCATTCATCCAATGATATGTCATTGAGTTAATTCGAAACGAATAAGCAAAGAGGAATTAGGATAATTTCGTTTTAAATAAGAATCCAACGATGCTCCGATTAGCGAGAGTCAAAGTAATCTTATTTATACAATCTTCTTGTTTCATATTGTAAATACTAGTCTAAGGTGTCATCAATTGATGAACAGCTAGATGTTGCATTTACAATACTTATCTTTCGAGATCTAACACTATTATGTTAGTTTAATGGTGAAAATCCATTAGGAATTTATCTCATTAGAAAAACAAACCAAGTTAGACCAACAATGAAGATTCGAAATTAAACTACAATTTAATAACAGAAAATAACATGGTTCAATATAAATTCATACACAATTAAGAAATTATTAATCACATATCAAGTAGGAATGATAAGTGAAAATACTAAAACATACAATCCTAAATAATTTCCAAAGTCTTCAACAAACTGATATTAGTGTCCCGTTTAGGCGAGAGTCAATGATACCATCCATATAATAGAGTTGTCAGCTCATCTAAAATGATAAACATTCTAGCATCCTTTTATTCAATCAAGATTGGAATCCGCGTTGTCCCGTTTAGGCGAGAGTCAAGGCTATTCTATTTTATGAGCTTCCACCATTGTTTCATATTCTTGCAAGTCTTATACAGTCGCCACCATTAGGGTGACCAATACTATATGAAAAACTTACAAGATTACTTATCTTTCGAGATTAAACGGTGCTAACTTGCTAATGAACGTTTCTCCATTAGGGAGGATTACTCACTAAAATAATAGCTATGTAAAACCAACAATGGACATCGAATATCCTAATAATAAAGCTCATTATTTAATGAAAGTTGTATTTTTTTCTGAAACTTATTTTAATTTATTTATTTTAAATATATATTTATTTAATTAAAATTTCCAATTTAGAATGAAAAATTCTAAATATAAATTTTAATGTAATATTTATAAATTATACTTAGATGGATATGAAAATAACATGAATTATTTCCATCTTAGTAATAATTTCCATAAATATTTAGAAAAATATGCAATTTAAGTTGTTTCAAAATTAATTTAAATTAATTTACAACTCAAATTTAATTTTCTATAAATATATTTTGCATTTCGAAAAATAAAGTGTAGAAGAATACTACTTTCGAAAATACTTTATAATAAAATAAAAATAAATCCTGGAAAAATTATCTTAATTTTATGTTGGCCAAAAATTAATTAATAAAATTAATTTACAACAAAAATATTATTTTCCTATTTAGTTTAATATTTAAGAAAAATTTCAAATATTTAAGTACCATGATGAATATCAACTTAAATATTAATTTTCTATTTAATTAAATACACTAGAAAAATACTTCAAGCAAAATAGATAATAACAATCTAGACTTTCATACACTAATTAATTCAATTTCTAATTATAATATATTTTAATTAATAATTAAATGAAAAAACCATTGATTTAAGTTGATCCAAAATTAAAATAAATTAATTTACAACGTTAATCTATTTTTTAAATAAAATTCAAAATTTCTGCATTAAAGAAATGCAATTTCGAAATTGTGGGAAAAATATTAGTAAAATAAAATAAAATATATTTTGAAAATTATTCAGATTTAAGTTATTCTGAAATAAGATTCCAAACTGAACATAATTTTCAACTTTAATTAAATAACATGAAAATAATAATATTTAAGTATCATGATGAAAATCAACTTAGATATTGATATTTTCAATTTAATTAAATGTATTAAATTCAAGAAATAAATAATTAAGTATAGAAGAAACTTAATTATTAATTCTAGTTTAATACTAGGAAAATATACTAAACTTAGATTGTACCAAAATTAATTATTAAACAATTAATTTCACAATCAATGATATTTTCCTATTTAATATTAGAAATAATAATTAGTACTAGAAATAACTATCTAGAATATATATCATTAACTAAGTGTTTTTCTAAAATTAACTTTAAAATATTAAATGAGAAATAAATTTCATATATTTTAAAAGTTAATTATGTTGCTAATTCAATTTTAATTAGGTTAGACTAATATAATTAACCTAATAAAATTATTTAAATAAGGCAAATGGGCCTTCACAATTGGGGTAGTTCATGTGAGAGGGAGCTCGGTTCAGTATGTCTTACCCACTTCTATTGGCCCCCAACTCTCACACAAGGCCCAAAAGAGAGGAATTTAACCTTTAAATAAACAATTGTTATTCATTGAATAAGCCCAAATCTAATTGGGCCTAAATAAAATTACTTAGTCAAATTTTATTTTAGCAACCTAGTCCATTTACTTAGTAAAACTTAAATGGGCTTCCTATATGCATCTAAGCCCACTAGCAAACATATAGGCTCACACAGGTCAAATGATTTGGATGGGCCCTATCATGTTACTAGGTTTACACAGATGAAAGAAGTACAAAATTTACCTGTTACAAATTATTCATAAGATCTATTGACAATTGGACTATGATTAAAATCAGATCATTAGATCTGTCAACAAGTTAATCATAGCAATTTAGATCAAATAAATAATAGGTTTGTTAAAAAAATTTTTGGATAAACAATATAAATAAATAAACAAACATTGTCCATGTAACAAATGTGAAATAAGATATTAATATAATTAAATTATTATTTTTAAACTAACCAACTAAATTTTTGAAAATTTAGGGTTGTTAAAACAAACCTTAAAATCTCAAAATAAAGGAAACTAATTTTAAAATATCTAGGTTTATTTGAATCAAAATAAATTACATATCAAATAAGATCAATGATTTGAAAGAAAGAATCTTCAATATCACTTTCAAATCTTATAATTTAATAAACCAATTTTAAAATAGATTTGGTTAGATAATTATTATTTTAGGAATAAAATAATAAATAAATAATAATTACCATAATTATATGTCAAAATATCACAAATTAAGCAATATTCAAATTTCTAAAAAATATCTAGGTTATTTAAATATTTAAGGTATGATTTAAAAATTTCCAATAAGGGCGAAATTGTAAAGAAAAGAGATTCTAGGTTTATTTATTAGTTAATATACTTTATTAATAAATATATTAAATGGCAATATTATTTAATAATTATTTTTAAGTTATTAAATAATTAGAATTGGCATTTAAATGGTTAAATTGGAAAATTAGCATTTTTGAGAAAATGGGTATGAAAAATAACAAAATGGTAAAATTGCAAAGTGAGGCCCAATCTCTTTTAGAATTATAATTGATTAATTAAAATCAATTAACTGAGTCTTACAAGCAGTATGGTCTCAACTAGTATGGGGACCATGGGTCTATATAACCGAGCTTCCAATAAGTCGAACCAAATCTACCAAGTAAATTCCCTAACTTATTAATTCCTTATTGAATCCACACTTAGAACTTCGAATTGCACTCTCAGTCATATAGAACGCTCTATATGATCCATGATATAAACACGTCATTAGTTATCCATTGTTATAATCCTAATTTGATCAATGACCCTCTAATAGATGATCTACATTGAATAGGCACTAAGTTACCATTACACCTTCAATGTATTTTATCCTTAAAACACTTAGCTCCGTATAAATGATATTTCATCAAAGTGAAATGAGATCTCCACCATTTCTCTCTGTTTATCCAAGCTCGAAAAATATCATTGTTTCACTTCTAAATTCCTATAGAAGTTATAGACTCCATATTTATGGTAGCGCTCCCACTAAATTATACTATCATGTTCCCAAAATATACGTATCACCCTGACCCAAAAGTACGTTTAACTAAGAAATCAAAGAACATGTATAGTACTCTTGAGATCGAACCTAACCATATTAGGATTAAGATCATTTGATCTAGGATAACCAGGTGATATTGAATTGAATAGATATTACGGTAAATTTTAATATATCTAATCAAAGTTCAATATCGGTCCCTTCTGATGTATACTCCATACATCTGATACTGGTAAACTTTGCTAATATCCTGCAAAGAATATAACACTTTTCCAAGGTGTAAGAATACCTATCGCTGATTATACCATGTCAGTCTAAATCCAGTGTTCTGACAAATCAGGGAATAAACTTTCGAACATATAATTAAGATTATATTCCACTGTGCTGACAACACTATAATCTTTAACAAATTCATATGTTCTGGACTTAAATAGAATTCATACATTATATATATCATCATGAAATAAATCATGTGAACCATGCAACATAAAATGTTATTTCTGATCTTTATTAATAAGTAAATCTGATTATATTGAGATGAGTTTTATTTAGGGCACAAAAATCCAACACTAGTATGGGGACCATGGGTCTATATAACCGAGCTTTCAATAAGTTGAACCGAATTTACAAAGTAAATTCCCTAGCTTATTAATTCCTTATTGAATCCACACTTAGAACTTGGAATTGCACTCTCAGTCATATAAAACGCTCTATATGTTCTACGATATAGATACGCCATTAGTTATCCATTGTTATAATCCTAATTTGATCAATGACCCTCAAATAGATGATCTACATTGAATAGGCACTAAATTACTGTTACACCTCCAATGTATTTTATCCTTAAAACACTTAGCTCCATATAAATGATATTTCAGCAAAGTGAAATGAGATCTCCACCATTTATCTCTGTTTAGCCAAGCTCGAAGGATATCATTGTTTCACTTCTAAATTCCTATAGAAGTTATCGACTCCATATTTATGTTAGCGCTCCCACTCAATTATACTATCATGTTCCCAAAATGTACGTATCACCCTGACCCATAAGTAGGCTTAACTAACAAATCAAAGAACATGTATAGTACTCTTGAGATCGAACCTAACCATATCAGGATTAAGATCATTTGATCTAGGATCAACAGGTGATATTGAATTGAATAGATATTACGGTAAATTTTAATATATCTAATCAAAGTTCAATATCGGTCCCTTCCGATGTATACTCCATACACCCAATGCTGGTAAACTTTGCCAATGCCCTGGAAAGGACATAACACTTATTCAAGGTGTAAGAATACATATCGCTGATTATAATGTCAGTCTAAATCCAGTGAACTGACAAATTAGGGAATAAACTTTCGAACATATAATTAAGATTATATTCCACTGTGCTGACAACACTATAATCATTAACAAATTCATATGTTCTGGACTTAAATAGAATTCATACATTATATATATAATCATGAAACAAATCATGTGGACCATGCAACATAAAATGTTATGTCTGATGTTTATTAATAAGTAAATATGATTATATTGAAATGAGTTTTATTTAGGGTAGAAAACCCAATAGTTACTAGGTCATACACAGATGAAAGAAGAATGTAAAATTTACCTGTTACAAATTATTGGTTTGACCTATTGACAATTGAACCATGGGTGAAAATGAGATCATTGGATCTCTCAACAAGTTAACCATAGCAATATAGATCAAGCAATAATAGGTTTTATAAAACTTGTTTTACAATCAAACAATATAAAACACATACACCTGCAACAAGTTGGATAGGTTGATATAGGGCTTATTTAATTTTAAATTTAATTTAAAAAAATTTCGAAAAATAAATAAATAAATAAATAAAATAGTTTTTTTATTTCAGAATAATAAATAATAAATAAATAAATTTAAAAAATAAAAAATTTAACCTGTAAATTATAAAAAGTTAGGTTTCAACTAACCTAAGTATCTTTTTAAAAAAAAAATGCTAACAACTTTCCAAATTTCATGTTATTTTAAAAATTTAAATATTCAAAAAATTAAATGATAATTTAATATCATTTTCTCTGATTTTATAATTTAATTTAAATAAAAATTAAAAGTTAGCATAATATCCTATTTCTATTTAAAATATCAGGATTAGAATAATCATATTTTAAATTTCAAACAAGGTTAATTAATTAAAAAAAAATATTAAATATCAGACCTTAAATTTAAAAATAAGATAAAATAATTAAATTTTAAAAATAAGATAATTAAATTAAGCAAAAAAAAATATTTTTACCTATTTTCAAGCTTCAAATTTCACTAAAATCTTAAATTAATTTAAAAAAATACTAATTAATTTAATTCTCATAATTAGATTTGAAATATGAAAAACAAAAATCTAAATACAAAATTACCCAAAAACTTCGAAATTAATTCCATGAAAAAGCATAAAAAAATGAAGAAAATTTGAAAAAAAAAATGCAAGCTGTACGGATGGTATGCGTTGCATACCATCGGCGCGCGCTGAGCAGGGGACACGACCGGGAAAACTCGGCGAGAGAGGCTGCACGCAGCCTCGTCTGCACGTGGGGCCAGGCATTGAGACAAAAACGAGGTACCTGACCGAGAAATCTCGGATAGCTCCATGTCTGAAGCGCGCGTGACCGAGTGATCACTCGGATCCACGCGCGTATGGGGTGTCACCACCCCTATCCTTTTTTCAAAACTTCAAAAAATCATAACTAATTCAAATTAAATCAAAATCAAGCTCTGTAAAAAATGAATTGCTTAATTTTTCCTAAACTATCCAACAAAAATAATTCCAGAACGAAAATTCAATTATTTTTCATAAAAATTTCACAAACATCAATCAATCATCAAATAACACACAGATCAACATGAAACCATCCAAATCACACACAAATCGTTTTAAGTCCAAAATTCTTGAAAGTAAATCAATTACCATGGCTCTGAGGCCAGTTATTGGAATTATTTTACCAGGATCTAGATGTACTAACAAGTATGTTATTAACATCCTAAATATGAACTTCTAAAACGATATGAAATAAACACATATAAAGTATCAAGAACCTTACAGTAGTTGTAGCGGAATATAATGTCTCCTTCCACTCAGATCTCTAACCCTTGTATCCTTTCTGTAGCAAAGTATCACCAAGATCTGAGCCTGAATCTCCTTCTCTTGAAATTGGATTATTCACAGCCTTACACACTATGATTGAGTACCACTTGATGTGTGTGGGCACTCACTCTTTTCACTGTGAGGCTTCGGTTTTGAAGAGAGGAAGAGAGAGAGAGAGAGAGAGAGAGAGAGGTTTCGACTAGGCTATAGGAAGAGGGGCTCAAAATTTTGACTGAAGGAATGAGATGCATCATCCTTTTCCTTAAGCCATCACTACCTATTTATAGGAAACCACCTAGGGTTAGGTTAGATTTATTTGGCATTATAATAATGAAAAAATTAAATGGTAAATTGCTATTGAGTGGCCGGCCATGGGTTGGATATTGGGCCCCACTTTGCAATTTTGCCATTTTCTCATTTTTCCATCTTATTTTCTCAAAAATACCAATTTTCCAATTTAACCACTTAAATGCCAAATGTAATTATTTAATAACTAAAAATTAATTATAAAATAATATTTCCATTTAATATATTTATTTATTAGAATTATTAAAGTCTATTAATTAACAAATTAACCCTAGAAACTCTTTCTTCACAATTTAGCCCTTGTTTAGTGAAAGTTCATAAACTAGAGATAGTCTAATTTTAGAATTATAATTGATTAATCAAAATCAATTAACTAAGTCTTACAAGTAGTATTGTCTCAACTAGTATGGGGACCATGGGCCTATATATCTGAGCTTCTAATAAGTAGCCCTAGAATTTACCAAGTAAATTCACTGACTTATTAATTCCTTATTGCATCCACCATAGAACTTGGAATTGCACTCTCAGTTATGTAGAACGCTCTATATGTTCCACAATATAGACACGCTATAAGTTATCCATTGTTATAATCCCAATAATCAATGATACTCTATAGATAATTTACATTGTATAGGGATTAACTTATCGTTACACCCTTCAATGTATTTTATCCTTAAAACACTCCACCTATAAATGATATTTTAGTGAACTAAACATAATGCAATGAGTACTCAACCATTTATCTCTGTTTATCCAAGCTCGAAGGAAATCAATATTTGACTTCTATGTCCTGATAGAAGCTATAGATTCTATATCTATGTTTAGCGCTCCCATTGAATTGCACTACCATGTTCCCAAAATGTACGTATCACCCTGACCAAAAAGTAGGCTTAACTAACAAATAAAAGAACATATATAATACTCTTGAGATCGAACCTAACCATGTTAGGATTAAGATCATTTGATCTACGATCAACTAGGTGATATTGAATTTAATAGATATTACGGTAAATTTATCATATCTAATCAAAGTTCAATATCGGTCCCTTCCGATGCATACTCCATGCATCCAACCCAAGATTTACTTTAACCAATGCCCTGGAAAGGACATAGCACTTATCCAAGGTGTAAGTAAACTATGTTGTAGATTATCATATCAGTTAAACCCTGTGTACTGATAAATCAAGGAATATATATTAAATCACATAATCTTGATTACTTTCCATTGTGCTAACGACACAATAAACAAGAACATAAATGTGATAAGGATTTGGATAAATTTATAAATCAAATAAATAAATAATTGATAACATGAACTAAATGACCCAATAAGTGATGAAAATACTTCTACTTCTTTATTGATATTTAACTGATAGAGATTACATTGAAATAGAGTTTTATTTAGGGCATAAAACCCAACAATATCTTGTTCTATTCACCTCTCCATTTGCTATTGATATAAACATTTTACTTCTTCTATTTTTTTTGTTAACACTTACCCCAGTCCAAAAGATTTATTTTAAGTGATCTTTTTGACTATAAGTGAACTGCCTTCTCTGCTTTTACGGTGCACCTCATCTGGCATTATGTCTAGAACTACGCACTGCCGCATTGATGTGATTCTTCAATAAGGTAGGTGGTCCCATGTGATCTTTCATGGGCATGCATATTTGATCTTAATCGTTGATCTTATTTCGATCCTACGGTGATGAATCACTCCCCCCTCCTATAAATAGCCCTCTCTTCTTTCATAGCTTGGATTCACCTTTATCTTTCTGAATTCGCTTCAACATTTTAGTCTTTATTTCCTTCGAGCACAACTTACGTCCTTAGGCTTTCGACACCTGTTCTCCTTGAGAATTTTGACGCAACAGGCTTACCTTTTCCCACATCTATTCCGACAGGTACCTTCTCAACCCATACACCTTGTTTCATTCCTTATATCTATATTTTTGCTAAACTTACAATTATTCATTTATCTTATATACATCTGAGTCTTGCTAGTAGCTAGTTCCCCACTAGAGCATTTTTCTTTCATCCTCCTACTTATGGAAAATCGTAGATCACCTTCTGTCCCTGAGGGAGTTCCTTTTATCGAACTTTTGTCCAATTCGGATGAGGAAGGTCTTGGTCCTTGGGTGCGATACCACCAATCGATGTTCGAGTGCCTCAAGTGCTTGGAAGCAATTAGAGAATCCCAAGAACGTTTGGCCATACTTAAATGAGAGATTAAGCTTTTGGAGAATCAAGGGCATGTCCACATGTATGCCGGTCTTTCCCATCTCAAGCAGCTTTATGCTGACACAGCGGGTAACCTCGCTCACTTAGAGCGCATGTTCCGGCCTGAGCCATCCTCCCCCAATTGTCTTGGGTTTTATGCCCTAAATTAAACTCTATTTCAATGTAATCCAGATTATTCAATATCAATAAAGTAACAGAAGTATTTTTCATTCATTTGTGTATGTTTTGGTTCACTTAATCAATTGTTTGTCTATTTGATTTATAAATTCATCCAAACCCCTTTTCACATACTTGATCATGTTTATTGTGTTGTCAACACAGTGGAAAGTAAACATGACTATGTGAATAAAGTATTCCTAGATTTATCAGAACACTGGGTTTTACTGATATGACAATCTACAACAGAGTTTACTTGCATTTGGAGAAATGTTATGTTCTTTCCAGAACATAGGTTAAAGTAAAGCTCAGGTTGGATGCATGGAGTATGCATTAGAATGGACCGATATTGAACTTTGAAATAGATTTTGAAACTTACCGTAAATATCTATTCAATTCAATATCATAAGTTGATCCTAGATCACATGATCGAAATCCTGATATGGTTAGGCTCAATTTCAAGAGCATTATTCGTGTTCTTTGATTTGTTAGTTAAGCCCAATTTTTGGTCAGGGCAATACATACATTTTGGGAACATGGTAGTGCGATTGAGTGGGAGCGCTAACATAAATATGGAATCTATAGCTTCTATCTAGGGAATAGTAAGCAAAGGGTGATTTCCTTCGAGCTTAACCAAACGAGATAAATGATTGAGTACTCATTTCACTTAGTTGAAATATCATTTATACAGGGTTAAGTGTTTTAAGGATAAAATACATTGTAGGGTGTTACGTAATTTAGTCCCTTTACAGTGTAAATCATCCATATAGAGGATCATTGATCACATTAGGATTATAACAATGGATAACTAATAATGTGTCTATATGGTGGAACATATAGAGCATTCTATATACTGAGAGTGCAATTCTGAGTTCTATGTGTGGATTCAACGAAGAATTAATAAGTTAGTGAATTTAAGTGGTAAATTCTAGATCTGCTTATTGGAAGCTCGGATATATAGACCCATGGTCCCCCCACTAGTTGAGATAATATTACTTGTAAGACTCATTTAATTGATTTTATTTAATCAATTAAAATTCTCAAGATAGACTGTGTCTATTTGAGAATTTATCACTTATTAAGGGCAAAACAGTAAATAGAGATTTTGAAGGGCATATTTATTAATTAGGAAACTTTAATTAGTTTCATTATTAATAAAATAAATGACAATATATTATTTGATAATTAATTTTAATTATTAAATAATTAGATTTGACATTTATGTGGTTGAACAAAGGAATTGGCAGTTTTTGACAAAACAGGAAACTATCAGTGTAGGAAAAGGAAAGTTGGAAAAGTGGCAAGCTTTGTTTCCACAATGCCTAGGCCGGCCACTTAAGTTCCCTTTTCCCTTTGATTTTTTCAATAATAAATGTCAATTAATTCAATCATAGCCCTAGGTGGTCTTCTATAAATAGAAGGCAAAGGCTTCAGATTTCACAACAACTGATACACAACATTATTCTGACAGAATTTTCTCCCTGAAAATTCTCTCTGAGCTGCCACCCTCTCTCTCTCTATTCCTTCACTGTTTCGAAATCTATAAGTGCTAGAGTAGTGCCCACACACATCAAGTAATACCTCAATCATAGTGAGGAAGGCTGTGTAGAATTCAGAAACAACAAAGAAAGACTATCGGGCTCAGATCTTGATTATACTCTGCTACAGAAAGGAATCAAGGGTTAGAGATCTGAGTGGGAGGAGACATATATTCCGCTGCACCCAATGTAAGATTTCTGATACTCTTATGTGTTTAATTTTCTATCGTTTTAGAAGTTCATATTTAGGTTGTTAAATCAACATACTTGTGAGTAGATCTATGTTCCTGGTAAAATAACTTCCAACAACTGGCACCAGACCCATGGTAATTGATTTGCTTGCAAGAAATTTAGACTTAAAACGATTTGCTTGTATTTTGGATGGTATCATGTTGCTTTGTGTGTCATATTGATGTTTGATTGTTGTTTGTGAATTTTGGGAAAAATAGTTACTTTTCTGTCTCTATAATTATTTTTGTTGGATAGTTTGGAAAATTATAAGCAATTTAGTTTTTTAGAGAACTCGATTTCGATTTAATTTGAATTAGTTATGAATTTTTGAAAATTTGAAAAATCGAGGTGATGAGCACCCTCATCACGCGCGCGGAATGGCTGCAAGCAGCCTTCCTGCGCCGTGATTCCACGGCGTGCACCCCAGATACGCGCGCGGATGTGCATGCATGGCATGCCATCCGTACAGTTCATCATTTTTTTTTCAATTTTTTCGATTTTTCATGCTATTTCATGGAATTAAATTCCGATTTTTTGTGTAGTTTTGTATGTTGATTTTTTTTTTTCAAATTTCAAATCTAATTATCAGAAATAAAATAATTTTAGATATTAGTGTAATTTGATTTTGAAAATAGGAAAAATCAAGTTTTGCTTACCTCTTTTCTTATTTCCTTTAAAATTTGATTATTTTATTCTTTTAAGGTCAAATATTAATTTATTTTTGGTAACTTGACCTTAATTAGAATAAGATCAAAATAATCATGATAATTTTAAAAGAGGAAATAAGGTATTTTTGTTAACTTTTAAATTTTGTTATTTTTAATTAAATTAAATTGTAAACAAGAAAAGGGTATGCATTTACCATTTTCTATTTTATTTTTAATTTATTAAATAACATGAAATTTAAAAGGAAAGTTAGAAATTTAATTTTGAAATGACATTTAGGTTACCAAAAACATAATTTTTCAAAATGGTAGGTTTAATTTTAATTTTTATTTTTCGAAATACATGTTTAAAATTAAATAAATCCTACATCCAACTATCCAAAACTAACCTTGTTGCAGGAGTATGTGTTTTAGATTGTTTGTAAGTTTTCTAAAACCTATTATTTCTTGATCTAAATTGCCTTGGTTAACTTGATGATAGATCCAATGATCTAATTTTAACCAATGGTTCAATTGATGATAGATCAAGTAAATAATTTGTAACAGGTAATTTTTACAAACTTCTTTCATCTGTGTATGACCTAGTAACATGATAGGATCCATCCAAATGTGTATGCCTGTGTCAGCCTATATGTTTAATTTCTGTTATAGATACATATAGGTTGTTGTTGCTAAATAAAATATCATAACTGATAGATTTTATTTAGGCTCATTTAGTAGTGAGCCTATTCAATTAATAACAGTTGTTCATTTTAAGGTTAAATTCCTCTCTTTTGGGCCTTGTGTGAGAGTTGGGAGCCTTAGAAGTGGGTACGACATACTGGACCCAGCCCCCCTCACATGAACAACCCCAATTGTGAAGGCCCATTTGCCTGATTTGGATAACTGTGCTAGGTTAATTATATTAGTTTGACCTAATAAAAAATTGATTAGCAACATAATTAATTTCATTCTTCCTTGAAATCAATTTAAGAAAAACATAGTTTGAATAGTTATATTCTAGAAAGCTATATGTATTTTTCTTGTGTTTAATTAAATATGTAATTATAACCATATAAATTCTTTCTGAATCTTAATTTTATAATTTCATTAAATATTCCTATTTAAGTTGAGATTTAGTTAAATCTATCAAATCAACTTAGATTTGAATATTTTTGAATTTCCTATTATAAATTAAGTTGAGGAATTTTAGGAATTGGTTATTAAGATTCTTTAGATATTTTTTAAGTTGATATTTTATAAATATGGGAACTTAAAATGGAATATCTTCTAAATTAAGTGGTTACTACTTAATTGGTAATATTTAATTAAGTCATTGATTGAAGAATATTTAAGTTGGGTATTTAGATTTTTCTAAACAACTTAAATAAGATATTTTTCAAAATTATTCCATTTTTGAAATTTAATTAAAGTTTTTACTTTAATTTGTAATATTTCATTATTGAGATATGGAATATAAATGATTAAACAAAATACATATTTTTAAATAATGAGCTTTAATCAAGAGAAATTCGATCTCCATTGTTGGTTTTACATAGCTATTGTTTTAGTGAGTAATCCTCCCTAATGGAGGAACGTTCATTAGCAAGTTAGCGCCGTTTAATCTCAAAAGATAAGTATTCTTATAAGTTTTTTATATGGTTTATGACCACCCTAATGGTGGCGACTGTATAAGACTTACAAGAGTGCGAAACAATGGTAGAAGCTCATAAGATAGAATTGCCTTGACTCTCGCCTAAACGGGACAACGCTGAATTCCAATCTTGATCGAATAAAAGGTTGCTTGAATGTTTGACATTTTAGATGAATTGACAACTCTATTCAATGGATGATGCTTTGACTCTCGCCTAAACGGGACATTGTATCAGTTCGTTGGAAACCTTGGAAAATAAACTATGTTAGATTTAGTATTTTTATAACATATGTGATTATTTGTTTTCTGAACCTGTGTATGAATTTATAGAACCAAAACCTTACTTCTGTTTATTGATATGTTGTAGTGCCAATATGAATAACCCTCATCCCGATCCACTCCTAGTTAGTATCTTTGCAAAAGAACTCAATAGTGTGAAAATGCATCCTGGTAGTTGCATTAACTCGCACCTATTGTTGATGAATCTGAAATTCCAAAAGGCAAATCTACTAGGAATTGATTTATCAAGGGAACAATGGGTAAGACTCATACTTAATAGTCTTCCTCAGGAGTATGATAGTTTTGTTCTATATTACTTATTGAACAATCCTCACTCATCCGACATGGACAAACTCGAGACTGAGTTAAGGGCCCATGAGCGGAATCTGATTGCAATGGGACCTCCTGGTATTGCAAACTTTAATCAGAGGAAGAAGATTAAGCATGAGGGCTCTAACAAAGCTGCTTCTTCAAGTACAATTATCAGACATCATGTTCTATGTGCGAATTGTAATGGAAAGGGACATAAAGAAGAACAATGTCCCAGGCTTCTAGACAATTCAAACGAAGGTGATGCTTTTGTATTTGAATCATCTGTTTTAGAGAACGACAAATCCACCTGGATTGTTGATTCTGGATCTACTAACCATGTATGTTCTTCATTGCAGCTGCTTGAAACTTGGGAGAATCTTCACCCAGATAAGTTAAAGCTTAAGGTTGGAAATGGCGAGTTGGTATCAGTTAAAGCAAGAGGAACAGCCCGAATCAAGTTTAATTCTAAGAAGTTTTTACTTTTAGAGAATGTTTTATATACTCCTAATTTTAGTAGAAACTTGATTAGCGTTTCATGTTTACAAACACAATTTTATATATTGAATTTTTCGAGTTCAAATTGTTCAATTTCTCGTGATGGATTTCATATATGTGTTGCAAACATGGAACAAGGGCTTTATGTTTTAAGACCTGATACTCAAATCTCACTAAATACTGAACTTTTCAATGTAGCTAAACCTAGAAGCCTTAAGAGAAAAGAGATTGATAATGATGATCAAACTTATCTATGGCATTTACGTTTAGGTCATATAGGCTTTGATAGACTCAATAGGCTAACCAAAGACGGTCCATTGAAAAATGTCATCTTAGGAGAACTGTCAGTTTGCAAGTTTTGCCTAGAAGGAAAAAAGACCAAACGTTCTTTCTCTGCGAAGGGAGAGCGTGCCAAACAACCCCTAGGGTTAGTGCATTCAGATGTTTGCGGACCGCTGAATGTAAAAGCCAGAGGAGGTTATGAGTATTTTGTCACTTTCATTGACGATTTCTCTAGATATAGTTTTCTTTACCTAATGCAAAAGAAATCTGAAACGTTTGAAAAGTTTCAGGAATTTCATGCTTTGGCTCAAAACCAATTAGGTAAAACATTAAAGATCTTGCGAACTGATAGGGGTGGAGAATATATGGATATGCAGTTCAAAGATCATTTAACTGAACTTGGAATTGAATCCCAATATACTGCCCCAAGCACTCCACAGCAGAATGGAGTTGCAGAAAGAAGAAATCGCACTCTCTTTGAAATGGTTAGGTCTATGCTGAGTTATTCAACTCTGTCTACGTCCTTCTGGGGATATGCTATTCAAATGGCAAACGACATTTTAAATGTTGTACCTTCTAAAGCAGTCCCTAAGACACCCGTCGAACTATGGAATGGTCGTACACCTAGTTTACGCCATTATAGGATTTGGGGGTGCCCTACTCACGTCTTGAGAAAGAAAGAAGGCAAACTGGAATCGCGAACTGAAGTTTGCATGTTTGTCGGAAATTCTAAAGAGACTAGGGGTGGACTATTCTATAGTCACAAGGATAACAAAGTGTTTGTTTCTACAAATGCTACTTTCCTTGAAGATAACTATATGAAAGACAACAAACTGAAAAGTGAAATTGTATTAGAGGAAATGCTCACAGATACTGTTCCTTCAAATGTACCATCCTCTTCTACTCAAGAAGAGGAACATCCCACTCCCTCAGTTGTAGCAACTGAGAAAACTACTACCAAAGCTCCTGTTCAGAAGGTCACCGCTCCTCGTCGTAGTGGGAGGGTTTCTACAAAACCATCTCGTTATGGCTTGGATGGTGAGATCAATATGGTCGTTGGTGACGGTATTGATGACGACCCATTAACCTATAAACAGGCAATGGCAAGTCCGCAACGGAAGCGATGGTCAGCCGGTATGGATTCAGAAATGGATTCCATGAAAAAGAACAAAGTCTGGGAATATGTAGAACCACCTGATGATTTTCGTCCAATTGGAAGTAAATGGGTCTACAAGAAGAAAAGAGGTGTTGGAGGCGAAGTCGAAACTTTCAAAGCTAGATTGGTCGCCAAGGGTTATACCCAAAGAGAAGGTGTGGACTATGAGGAAACTTTTAGTCCGGTTGCCATGCTCAAATCCATTCGAATTCTTCTCTCCATAGCTGCCGCTTTAGATTATGAAATTTGGCAAAGGGATGTCAAGACAGCCTTTCTTAATGGGCTTCTTGAAGAAACCATCTATATGGAGCAACCAGAAGGTTATGTTCTTCCTGGGCAGGAGAATAAAGTTTGCAAATTAAATAGGTCCATATACGGACTTAAGCAAGCTTCTCGCTCATGGAATAAAAGGTTTGATGAGATCATCAAAACCTACGGCTTTCATCAGAATGAAGATGAACCTTGTGTTTACCAACTCAAGGAAAACCAAGTAGTAGTATTCTTGGTCCTTTATGTTGATGACATTTTGATCATTGGCAACAATATCAAGAAAATGACTCACATCAAGGAATGGCTTGACACTCAATTCGACATGAAAGACTTGGGTGAGGCAGCCTATGTTCTCGGTATTCAGATTGTCAGAAACTGGAAGAACAGATCCCTTGCTCTCTCTCAAACAGCTTACATTGACAAAGTTCTAGAGAGATTTTCCATGACCAATACCAATGGGGCAAATATGCCCTCTAGACATGGTATCTGTCTATCTAAGGAACAGTGTCCTACTGATCCTCAAGAGATAGAAGACATGGCAAAAATTCCTTATGCTTCTGCAGTTGGAAGTCTAATGTATGCTATGCTATGCACTAGACCTGACATCTGCTATGTAGTTGGAATCGTGAGCAGGTATCAGTCAAATCCAGGACGGGTACATTGGAATGATGTTAAGTATATTCTGAAATACTTAAAGAGTACAAGAGATTATGTATTAGTCTACAAGGGTGGTGCTTTAAATTCCTTAGGCTATACAGACTCAGATTTCCAGGGATGTCTTGAAGACAGGAAATCTACATCTGGGATGGTGTTTACTCTTAGGGGTGGAGCAGTGGTTTGGAGAAGTGCTAAACAAACTGCGATTTCGGATTCTACCATGGAGGCAGAATACATAGCTGCGGCTGAAGCAGCTAAAGAGGTTGTCTAGCTTAGGAAGTTCTTCACCAGTCTTGGTGTAGTTCCTGGAATGGAAAAGCCTCTAGTCCTGCTTTGTGATAACAATGGAGCTATAGCCAACAGTAAGGAACCTCGGAGCCACAAGAGAAGTAAGCATATAGAAAGAAAGTATCATATTATCAGAGAATATGTGGCAAGAGGGGATGTACTGGTGGAGAAAGTGGATACGCAGGATAACTTAGCTGATCCATTCACCAAAGTCTTGGCAGTAACTTCATTCGAAAAGCACCGTCAGAATTTAGGATTAATTGAAATGTACTGATTTGTTTTATATTAGTGCAAGTGGGAGTTTGTTGGGTTTTATGCCCTAAATAAAACTCTATTTCAATGTAATCCAGATTATTCAATATCAATAAAGTAACAGAAGTATTTTTCATTCATTTGTGTATGTTTTGGTTCACTTAATCAATTGTTTGTCTATTTGATTTATAAATTCATCCAAACCCCTTTTCACATACTTGATCATGTTTATTGTGTTGTCAACATAGTGGAAAGTAAACAAGACTATGTGAATAAAGTATTCCTAGATTTATCAGAACACTGGGTTTTACTGATATTACAATCTACAACAGAGTTTACTTGCATTTGGAGAAATGTTATGTTCTTTCCAGAACATAGGTTAAAGTAAAGCTCAGGTTGGATGCATGGAGTATGCATTGGAATGGACCGATATTGAACTTTGAAATAGATTTTGAAACTTACCGTAAATATCTATTCAATTCAATATCATAAGTTGATCCTAGATCACATGATCGAAATCCTGATATGGTTAGGCTCAATTTCAAGAGCATTATTCGTGTTCTTTGATTTGTTAGTTAAGCCCAATTTTTGGTCAAGGCAATACATACATTTTGGGAACATGGTAGTGCGATTGAGTGGGAGCGCTAACATAAATATGGAATCTATAGCTTCTATCTGGCGAATAGTAAGCAAAGGGTGATTTCCTTCGAGCTTAACCAAACGAGATAAATGATTGAGTACTCATTTCACTTAGTTGAAATATCATTTATACAGGGTTAAGTGTTTTAAGGATAAAATACATTGTAGGGTGTTACGTAATTTAGTCCCTTTACAGTGTAAATCATCCATATAGAGGATCATTGATCACATTAGGATTATAACAATGGATAACTAATGATGTGTCTATATGGTGGAACATATAGAGCATTCTATATACTGAGAGTGCAATTCTGAGTTCTATGTGTGGATTCAACGAAGAATTAATAAGTTAGTGAATTTAAGTGGTAAATTCTAGATCTGCTTATTGGAAGCTCGGATATATAGACCCATGGTCCCCCCACTAGTTGAGATAATATTACTTGTAAGACTCATTTAATTGATTTTAATTAATCAATTAAAATTCTCAAGATAGACTGTGTCTATTTGAGAATATATCACTTATTAAGGGCAAAACAGTAAATAGAGATTTTGAAGGGCATATTTATTAATTAGGAAACTTTAATTAGTTTCATTATTAATAAAATAAATGACAATATATTATTTGATAATTAATTTTAATTATTAAATAATTAGATTTGACATTTATGTGGTTGAACAAAGGAATTGGAGTTTTCGACAAAACAGGAAACTCTTAGTGTAGGAAAAGGAAAGTTGGAAAAGTGGCAAGCCTTGTTTCCAAAATTCCTAGGCCAGCCACTTAAGTTCCCTTTTCCCTTTGATTTTTTCAATAATAAATGTCAATTAATTCAATCATAGCCCTGGGTGGTCTTCTATAAATAGAAGGCAAAGACTTCAGATTTCACAACAACTGATACACAACATTATTCTGACAGAATATTCTCTCTGAAAATTCTCTCTGAGCCGCCACCCTCTCTCTCTCTATTCCTTCACTGTTTTGAAATCTATAAGTGCTAGAGTAGTGCCCACACACATCAAGTAATACCTCAATCATAGTGAGGAAGGCTGTGTAGAATTCAGAAACAACAAAGAAAGACTATCGGGCTCAGATCTTGATTATACTCTGCTACAGAAAGGAATCAAGGGTTAGAGATCTGAGTGGGAGGAGACATATATTCCGCTGCACCCAATGTAAGATTTCTGATACTCTTATGTGTTTAATTTTCTATCGTTTTAGAAGTTCATATTTAGGTTGTTAAATCAACATACTTGTGAGTAGATCTAAGTTTCTGGTAAAATAACTTCCAACAAATTGTTCGCCCATACCCTTGGCCGTAGAGCCACCCATCTGTCGGGCAGAGGGCGGAGCTCCCACTAGGCCTAAGTCAAGTCGGAAGGCTCTTGCCCGTCAGATGAAAGGCATGAAGTGCACTATGTCCTGTTCTAACTTTCCTTGTGCTTTTACAGATATGGACAAACACCGCCAATTGAGCAACCCTAGTGCGCCTCTTCCCACCCGCCACCCGTCACCCCTCACACTAGTATGGGATGGCTGATGTCCAGAGTACAATAACACAGTCTGACATCAAGAGGATAGTCAACGAATATGCTATGGAGCGGGGTTTCAAACCCTTGTTGGAGGACCGTGCCAACTTTTCACCAGTGAACATGGTGGCTTTCAGGTAGTCTATTCTCATGGCGGGCGTGGCTTGGCTGCTCCACCCTTTTTTCGTAGAGGTTTTGGATTATTTTGGCATAGCTCCCCTTCAGTTGATGTCGAGCGGGTCGATCATATGGACCTGCTTCTCCATAGCCCTCAAGGAGGCCGTTGGTAGGGCTCCCATGGCCAGAGAGGTGCATTACGTATATAGCTTCCAGCACAACTCCTCATTTAGGGGTTATTATGACTATCATAAGAAAGTTCTTTCCGATGCGTCGGTGCTGGTTGTTCTTGTTGGGTTTTGTGCCCTAAATAAAACCCTTTACAATCTGATTAGTTATCAATATAAGAAATTTGAAGTGATTTATGTTTGCATGAATTTTACATGCTAATGGTTTAATATGTTTATTACATTTACACACAAAATCTGTTAAGTCCAGATCATATGTTTATTCACAATTACAGTATTGTCAACACAGTGGAATGTGATTGTGATTATATGAATCAAAAGACTAAGTTCCTGTTTCATTAGTGTTTTGGATTTACACTGATGTGATAATCAGCGATGATGTGTACTTACACTTGGACTAAGTGTTATGTTCTTTCCATGACATTGGTAAAGTATACTAGTTTCGATTGTATGGAGTATACATTGGACTGGACCGATATTGAACTTAGTTAAGATATTATAAACTTACCATTATATCTTTCCAAGTCAATATCAGTAAAAGAATCTAAATCCTGATATGCTTAGGCTCAACTCAGGAGTGCTATTCATGTTCTTTGATTTATTAGTTAAGCCTACTTTTGGGTCAGGGTGATACGTATATTTTGGGAACATGATAGTATGATTGAGTGGGAGTGATGAACATAAATATGGAATCTATAGCTTCTACTGGTGTATATGTTGGGTTTTCTGCCCTAAATAAAACTCATTTCAATATAATCAGATTTACTTATTAATATAGATCGGAAATAACATTTAATGTTGCATGGTTCACATGATTTATTTCATGATTATATGTACATAATGTATAGATTCATCTGAAACCCTTTTCACATACTTGATCCTGTTTATTGTGCCGTCAACACATTGGAAAGTAAACATGACTATGTGAATAAAGTTTCCTAGATTTATCAGACATAGGGTTTTACTGATATGATAATCTACAACAAGAGTTTACTTGTATTGGGAGAAATACTATGTTCTTTCCAGAACATTGGTTAAAGTAAAGCTCAGGTTGGATGCATGGAGTATGCATCGGAAGGGACCGATATTGAACTTTGACTTTGATTTATTAAACTTACCGTAATATCTATTCAAGTCAATATCGCCTAGTTGATCGTAGATCAAATGTTCTTAATCCTGTTATGATTAGGCTGAATCTTGAAAGGCTATTTGTGTTCTTTGATTTGTTAGTTAAGCCTACTTTTAGGTCAGGGTGATACGTACATTTTGGGAACACGGTAGTGCAATTGAGTGGGAGCGCTAGCATAAACATGGAATCTATAGCTTCTATCTGGCGAATAGTAAGGAAAGGATGATCTCCTTCGAGCTTGACCAAACGAAAATAAATGATGGAGATCTCATTTCACATAAGCTGAAATATCATTTATACGGGGTCAAGTGTTTTAAGGATAAAATACATAGTAGGGTGTTACGGTAATTTAATCCCTTTACTGTGTAGATCATTCATATAGAGGATCATTGATCACATTAGTATTATAACAATGGATAACTAATGATGTGTCTATATGGTGGAACATATAGAGCATTCTATATACTGAGAGTGCAATTCTGAGTTCTATGCGTGGATTCAACGAAGAATTAATAAGTTAGTGAATTTTAGTGCTAAATTTTTGATCTACTTATTGGAAGCTCGGTTATATAGACCCATGGTCCCCCCACTAGTTGAGATAATATTGCTTGTAAGACTCATGTAATTGGTTTTGATTAATCAATTATAATTCTCAAATTAGACTATGTCTATTTGTGAATTTTTCACTAAGTAAGGGCGAAATTGTAAAGAAAGAGTTTTAGGGGCATATTTGTTAATTATGATACTTTGTATGGTTCAATTAATAAATATGATAAATGACAATATTATTTAATAATTATTTATAGTTATTAAATAGTTAGAATTGGCATTTAAATGGTTGAATTAGAAAATTGGCGTTTTTGAGAAAATTAGATGCAGAAAAGATAAAACTGCAAAATTGCAAAAAGTGAGGCCCAAATCCACTTGTATAGGGCCAGCCACTTTTGTAGGAAATTTAAACTGATTTTTTCATTATTTTAATGCTAAATAATTCAAACCTAACCCTAGTGGAATGCTGTAAATAGATAGTGAAGGCTTCAGAAAATTTACACTAAATTTTCTACACTTTCTGAATTAGAAAAACCTGAGCCTCCTCTCTCTCTTCTCTAGCCGCCACTCTCTCTCTTTCTTCTTCCTTTGAATTTCGAAATTACCTTAGTGATTAGAGTAGTGCCCACACACATCAAGCAATACCTCAATCATAGTGAGGAAGATCGTGAAGAAAGATCATTAGCAAAGGAGATTCAACATCAAGGATTCAGAGAAAGAGATCCAGGTTCAGATCTTGATAATACTCTGCTACAGAAAGGATACAAGGGTTAGAGATCTGAGCGGAAGGAGTCATTTAATTCCGCTGCACCCAATGTAAGGTTTCTTAAACTTTATATGTGTTTAATTTATCGTTTTAGAAAGTTCTTATTTAGGATGTTAATAAACATACTTGTGAGTAGATCTGAGATCCTGGTAAAATAATTTCCAACAACTGGCCTCAGAGCCATGGTAATTGGTTTACTTACAAGAAATTTGGACTTTAAAACGATTGTTTGTATGATTTTTGGATGTTATCATGTTGTATTGAGTGTTATTTGATGATTGATTGATGTTTGTAAATTTTCGTGAAAAATAATTGCGATTTTGTTTCTGGAATTATTTTTATTGGATATTATGGAAAAAATTAAGCAAGTTAGCCTTTTACAGAACTCAATTTCGATTTTATTTGAATTAGTTATGAATTTTTGAAGATTTGAAAAAATCGCGACTGTGCTGAAATTTTCCTGCGATCGCGAAAACTGTCCGTACAGTTCACAATTTTTTTGTTTTTCTTCGATTTTTCATGCTTTTTCATGGAATTAACTTCCGATTTTTGGTATAGTTTTGTATTTATACTATTACTATTCCTAATATAATTCTAATTATCATTTTGAATTAATTTAATATTTTTTAAATTTAATTCAAGATATTAGTGTAATTTGAATTTGAATAGAATTAGTATCTATCTTCTTGCTTAAAAATCTATCTTATTTTAAAATTTGATTATATCTTATATTATTTTAAATTTAAAATAAGATATTTATAATCATGTAATTTTTAAATGATATAAGATATTTTGCTAATTTTTTAAATTTTGTTATTTTTTTTTATTTAAATTACATTTAAAATTTGAAAAAGATATTCATTTATCTTTTCTAATTTTTAATTTAATTTTTATTTATAAAAATAACATTTAAAATTTAAAAGTAGCTAGCAAATTTTTGAAATGATATTTAGGTTGGTTGAAACCTAATTTTTCAAAAATTGTAGGTTTAATTTTAAATTTAATTTTTTTTTTTAACTTTCAAATTTTTTGAAATATTTTTTTTAATTTTCGAAAATTTATTTTTTTAATTAATTATTTTCGAAATTAAATATTTAATTTAAAATTAAATAAATCCTACATCCAACTATCCAACTAACCTTGTTGCAGGAGTATGTGTTTTAGCTTATGTGTAAGTTTTCAAAACCTATTATTACTTGATTGCAAATAGCCATGGTTACTTTTTGCCAGATCTAATGATCTGATGGCTCCCTTGGTCAAGATAATAATTTGTAACAGGTATATTTACAATCTTCTTTCATCTGTGTATGACCTAGCAACATGATAGGACCCATCCAAAGTGTGCCTGTGTGAGCCTATGTGTTTAATTTGATTATAGATACATATAGGTTGTTGTTGCTAAAATAAATTATCATAGTTCTTGATAGAATTTATTTAGGCCCATTTAGTTATTGGGCTTATTCAATTAATAACAGTTGTTCTTATTAAGGTTAAATTCCTCTCTTTTGGGCCTTGTGTGAGAGTTGGGAGCCATAGAAGTGGGTATGACATACTGAACCCAGCACCCCCTCACATGAACCACCCCAATTGTGAAGGCCCATTTGCCTGATTTGAACAACTGTACTAGGTTAATTACACTAGTTTAACCTAATAAAATTGATTAGCAACATAATTAATTTCATTTATTTTGAAATTAATTTAAGAAAATTATAGTTTAAAGAATTTTTTATTCCAAGCTAAACTATATGTATTTTCTTGTATTTAATTAATTATAGAATTATAACCATCTAGATTCTTTCTGGAACTTAATTTAAATTTTTCATTAAATATTCTTATTTAAGTTGATATTTAGTTATCTACAACTAACCAACTTAAATCTGAATATCTTTTGAATTTCAAATTTCAAAATTAAGTTGAGTAATTTTAGGCATTGGTTATTAAGATTCTTTAGACATTTTTTAAGTTAATATCTTTTCAAATATTAACTTAAAATGGAATATTTTCAAATTAAGTGGTTACAAATTAATTTTTGATATTTAATTAAATTTAAATTTGAAAAATATTTAAGTTCTAGATTTTTTCTAATACAACTTAAATTAGATATTTTTTTTCAAATTTTGTGGAAAAGATACTTAGTCAAATAAGATATTTTCTAGATAGTTATTTCTAGACTACTTATTATTTCTAATATTAAATAGGAAAATATTATACATTGTGAAATTAATTATTTATATAATTAATTTTGGTACAATTTATTTTAAGTATATTTTTTCTAGTATTAAACTAGAGACTAATAATTAAGCCTTCTCTACACTTAATTATTTATTTCTTGAATTTAATACATTTAATTAATTTGAAAATTAAATATCTAAGTTGATTTTTATCATCATACTTAAATATTTCTTTTTCATGACATTTAATTAAATAGAAAATTATTTTTAGTTGAAATTTATTTTTTCAACTAAATTTAAATAATTTTCAAAATATAATTTTTCTTTATTTTATTAATCAATTTTCGAAATTGCATTTCTTAAATGCTAGAATTTCGAGTTTTATATTGAAAAATAGATTAAGTTGTAAATTAATTATTTATTTTAATTAATTCTTGGATCAACTTAAATCAATGATTTTTTCATTTATTGATTAATTTAAAATAAATTGAATTAAAATATATTATTAGAAATTGAATTAATTAGTCAAAGGAAAATCTAGATAGGTGATATTTTTTTTTGCTTGAAGTATTTTTCTAGTGTATTTAATTAAATAGAAAATTAATATTTAAGTTGATTTTCATCATCATACTTAAATATTTGAAATTTTTCTTATATATATTTAATTAAATAGGAAAATTATATTTTTTGTTGTAAATTAATTTTATTAATTAATTTTGGGCCAACATTAAATTAGAATAATTTTTTCCAGGATTAATTTTTTATTTTAAAATGCATTTTCGAAAATTGTATTCTTAAATACTTTAATTTTTCGAAATGCAATATATATTTATAGAAAATTAAATTTGAGTTGTAAATTAATTTAAATTAATTTTGTAACAACTTAAATTGAATATTTTTCTAAATATTTATTGGAAATTATTACTAAGATGGAAATAATTCATGTTATTTTTATATCCATCTAAGTAAAATTTATAAATATTAAATTAAAATTTATATTTAGAATTTTTCATTCAAAATTGGAAATTTTAAATAAATATATATTTAAAATAAATAAATTAAATAAAGAGAATCAAAGAAAATACAACTCACTTTAAATAATGAGCTTGATTATTATTAAGATATTCGATCTCCATTGTTGGTCTTACAAAAGTTAAATGTTTTCAATATAACCTCGAGACGCTAGACTTCGTCCCCCTATGGATGGTTATTCGTTGAACGCATTTAACACCGTAAGATTTCATTTGATAAGTGTTTTGTGAGTTTTCGTCTCTATTTAGACTCTCCCCTACGGTGACTACTTAGAGATAAACTCATAAAACATGAAACAATGGTGGAAGCTCATAAAATGAGAATAACCTTGACTCTCGCCTACCGGGACAACGTTGGATTCTTATTTTGATCGAATAAAAGGTTGCTAGAATGGTTTCTATTTTAGATGAGCTGACAACTCTATTCAATAAATGATGCTTTGACTCTCGCCTATCGGGCCACTGTATCAGTTTGTTGAAAACCTTGGAAATTATTTAGGATTGTATGTTTTAGTATTTTCACTAGTCATTCCTACTTGCTATATGTTTATAATTTCTGAATTGTGTATGAATTTATATTGAACCATGTTATTTTCTGTTATTAAGTTGTAGTTTAATTTCGAATCTTCATTGTTGGTCTAACATGTTTGTTTTTCTAATGAGATAAATCCCTAATGGATTTTCACCATTAGAAATACATAATAGTGTAAGATCTCGAAAGATAAATATTGTATATGCAACATCTAGCTGTTCATCAATTGATGACACCTTAGACTAGTATTTTTACAATATGAAACAAGAAGATTACATAAATAAGATTACTTTGTCTTTCGCTAATCGAAGCATCGTTGGATTCTTATTTATAAACGAAATTATCCTAATTCCTCTTAGCTTATTCATTTCGAATTAGCTTTAAAACATATCATTGGATGAATGGTCTATAAATCATTTCATGTCATTATATTTTCTCTTAAGAAATTAAATGACGCATATGATTATAATCCCGAAATTCTATTCCCAATTGATATAAATCCTCAATCTTAGAAATCTCCTACTTGTATGGGCAAATCTGACTTAGAGTTTGTATTATTAGTGCTGGTCCAAGATAGAATTACTCATTATATTTGGTATAAATTTAAGTCTTTGACTTTAATTTTAGATTCCAAATAGACATTTTCTTATATTTCTAATTCCAGAATACAATACAGTTACACTTTCTCAAGTGTTTAATATCCATCTTTTATTAATGGATTCAAACTGTATGGAATATGAGTTAGGTATTCTGTGACCAGGATCCACTTGAAGTATTCTAAGAACTCTTTGATGTAACTAAAGCCTTGTCATCAATAGACACTACCATTTTTTTAATCTATGGCATTTGTATCTTGTTCATAGTGGATTTGACAAGATCAATCTCTGCAAAGAGTTAATATGCCTATATCCACTGAAAGTAGTGTTGGAAATTATTTTACCAGGATCTTAGATCTACTCACAAGTATGTTTATTAACATCCTAAATATGAACTTTCTAAAACGATAAAATAAACACATATAAAGTTTAAGAAACCTTACATTGGGTGCAGCGGAATAATATGACTCCTTCCGTTCAGATATCTAGCCCTTGATTCCTTTACGTAGCGAGCATTATCAATATCTGAACCTGGATCTCTTTCTCTGAATCTTTGATGCTGAAACTCCTTTGCTGATGATCTTTCTTCACGATCTTCCTCACTATGATTGAGGTATCACTTGATGTGTGTGGGCACTACTCATACACTAAGGATTTCGAAATTATCAAGGAAGAAGAGAGAGAGAGTGGTCAGCTAAAGATAGGGAGAGACAAGGCTCAGTTTTTCTGAATAGAAAAAGTCAGAAGAAAAGTGTAATTTTCCTGAAGCCTTCACTATCTATTTATAGCATTCCTACTAGGGTTAGATTTGAATTATATGGCATTAAAATAATGAAAAAATCAGTTTAAATTTCCTACAAAAGTGGCTGGCCCTAAACTTAGTGGATTGGGCCTTGCTTTTTGCAATTTTGCAATTTTAACACCTTTTGTATCTGATTTTCTCAAAAATGCCAATTTCCTAATTCAACCATTTAAATGCCAATTCTAACTATTTAATAACTATAAATAATTATTAAATAATATTGTCATTTATCATATTTATTAATTGAACCATACAAAGTATCATAATTAACAAATATGCCCCTATAAACTCTTTCTTTACAATTTCGCCCTTACTTAGTGAAAAATTCACAAATAGACATAGTCTAATTTGAGAATTATAATTGATTAATCAAAACCAATTACATGAGTCTTACAAGCAATATTATCTCAACTAGTGGGGGGACCATGGGTCTATATAACCGAGCTTCCAATAAGTAGATCAAGAATTTAGCACTAAAATTCACTAACTTATTAATTCTTCGTTGAATCCACGCATAGAACTTAGAATTGCACTCTCAGTATAGAGAATGCTCTATATGTTCCACCATATAGACACATCATTAGTTATCCATTGTTATAATCCTAATGTGATCAATGATCCTCTATATGAATGATCTACACCGTAAAGGGATTAAATTACCGTTACACCCTACAATGTATTTATTCCTTAAAACACTTGACCCCGTATAAATGATATTTCACTTATGCGAAATGAGTACTCCACCATTTATGTTCGTTTGGTCAAGCTCGAAGGAGATCATCCTTTGCTTACTATTCGCCGGATAGAAGCTATAGATTCCATGTTTATGCTAGCGCTCCCACTCAATTGCACTACCGTGTTCCCAAAATGTACGTATCACCCTGACCTAAAAGTAGGCTTAACTAACAAATCAAAGAACACGAATAGCCTTTCAAGATTGAGCCTAATCATAACAGGATTAAGATCATTTGATCTAGGATCAACTAGGCGATATTGACTTGAATAGAGATTACGGTAAGTTTAATAAATCTAAGTCAAAGTTCAATATCGGTCCCTTCCGATGCATACTCCATGCATCCAACCTGAGCTTTACTTTAACCAATGTTCGGAAAGAACATAGTATTTCTCCAAATACAAGTAAACTCTTGTTGTAGATTATCATATCGGTAAAACCACCGTGTCCGATAAATCTAGGAAACTTTATTCACATAGTCATGTTTACTTTCCAATGTGTTGACGGCACAATAAACGGGATCAAGTATGTGAAAAGGGTTTCGTATGAATTTATACATTATGTACATATAATCATGAAATAAATCATGTGAACCATGCAACATTAAATGTTATTTCTGATCTATATTAATAAGTAAATCTGATTATATTGAAATGAGTTTTATTTAGGGCATAAAACCCAACAAACTCCCACTTGCACTAATATAAAACAAAAAGTGCGTTTCAAATAATCTCAACACCTTGATATACAAATCAAGTGTAGTAGTAGTAAACTCCTCGTAATAGGATCTGAAAGGTTGAATTAACCACAACCTTTTCTCCACCATTACTCTTCCTTTAATCACAAAATCATTGATAATGTGAAATTCCTCTCTATATGTCTACTCTCTTGGGATACTGGATTCTATACCTTTGGCAACTACTTTTGGTTAATCAGGAAATTAACACTAGTAGTTTAAGGCAATTTGGAATGGTGCCAAAGATGTATAGAACTTTCCTTAGACTGAATAAGTAACTTTCCTGCAGCTTTAACATTCAGTCTCTCTCTGGTAGACCTAGAGACTTCAGATAGGTTTTTACACTTCTCCAAAATCACTATTCCACCCCCAGAGTAACCACCATCTTATCAGAAAGATTTACTAGCACAAAGGCAAATTTCGAAATCTGATATGGTGTAGTCTAAGAGTTTTAAACACACCCTTATAGACTAACATATAGTTCCTCTTCTTTATCTTAGGATTTACTTGATTGTCTTCCAATGTTCTTCTCCTGGATTAATCTGATACCTACTCATTACTCCCACTCAACAGCAGGTGTCTGGTCTAAGGCATACAAAAGCATATCTAAGACCTCTCACTGTTGATGTAAGAAATTCTTTCATGGCTTTATCTTTTCTGGAATAGTTAAGACTTTTCCTTAGATAAATAAAATCTATACCTAAGAAGTTGTGAAGCTTCTATAGATTGCCATTAGAAAGAAAATGCTTCAGCATCTTACTAAAGTAAGTTGCTTGCATTAGAGTAAGTAATTACCAGGTATACCACAAGCCATAGGTTTAGATAAACTCAAACCTATATTACTAGGAACAGGAAGTTTGTTAAGTCCATTGAATAGACTTATTAACTAAAATTTCCTTTTATGTCCTTGTAATAGAAAACTTTAGGTTATTCCATGTGAATGGATTAAACCATAGTTCTATTGGCTTTTCTTCTTAGTTTCTTATCTTGACAATCCATTACTTGTTTAAACTCACAATGGATTTTAATCACTAGTGTCTCCCAAGTCATAAGAAGGTGAATTCCTAGAAACTCTCCCACTACGACAAGGCACCGTGAATTATGTCTAAGAAAACTAAATGGTATTAACCTCTTTGGTTGTGACAAGACAACAGAGGCAGTGGGATCATCATACGTTATATAAGATGATAGAACACTTTTGGAATCAAGAATTAAATATCTCCTTTATTTGCTACTTGTTTTTCAGACTTAGTCATTATCTTAGAAAAGTAGTATTTGTTTGAACAAACACTTTCTTATCTATTGACAATGGGATGGTCCACCCCTAATCACTTAGAATAGCTAAGAAACCATGGTTAACAGTTCTAGCTTTTCTTAAGATTTTGATTAGGTCATCCATGAATCTAGTAATGATTTACACGAAGTATACAACCATTACATCATTCTGAAATTGTATTACCATAGAAGGATTTAGGCAACGACTAGTAACTAATCATCAACATGCAACTCGAAATTTCTGGGGAGGTAAGTTTGGATATAATTCAAAAATCAATTTAATGATCTTTGAACTGCATATCTACTAACTATTTCTCCACCCCTATCAGTTCGCAAGATCTTTAACCACTTACCTTAATGGTTTTAACCATTGCTAGAAATTAATGAAATTTTTCAAACATTTCAAATTTCTTTGCATAAGGTATAATCTAGAGTTATCGTTTTAAGAATACAACGAAAAACTCATATCCACCCCTGAATGTACATCCATCTGCGAATGAGATGAACTACTTTCACTGGATATAGGCATATTAACTCTTTGCAGAGATTGATCTTGTCAAATCCACTATGAACAAGATACAAATGCCATAGATTAAAAAAATGGTAGTGTCTATTGATGACATAGGTTTAGTTACATCAAAGAGTTCTAAGAATACTGCAAGTGGATCCTGGTCACAGAATACCTAACTCATATTCCATACAGTTTTAATCCATTAATAGAAGATGGATATTAAACACTTGAGAAAGTGTAACTGTATTGTATTCTGGAATTAGAAATTTAAGAAAATTTCTATTTGGAATTTAAAATTAAAGTCAAAGACTTAAATTTATACCAAATATAATGAGTAATTCTATCTTGGACCAGCACTACTAATACAAACTCTAAGTCAGATTTGCCCATACAAGTAGGAGATTTCTAAGATTGAGGATTTATATCAATTGGGAATAGAATTTCGGGATTATAATCATATGCGTCATTTAATTTCTTAAGAGAAAATATAGAATGACATGAAATGATTTATAGACCATTCATCCAATGATATGTTTTGAAAGCTAATTCGAAATGAATAAGCTAAGAGGAATTAGGATAATTTCGTTTAAAATAAGAATCCAACGATGCTTCGATTAGCGAAAGTCAAAGTAATCTTATTTATATAATCTTCTTGTTTCATATCGTAAAAATACTAGTCTAAGGTGTCATCAATTGATGAACAGCTAGATGTTGCATATACAATATTTATCTTTCGAGATCTAACACTATTATGTATGTCTAATGGTGAAAATCCATTAGGGATTTATCTCATTAGAAAAACAAACATGTTAGACCAACAATGAAGATTCGAAATTAAACTACAACTTAATAACAGAAAATAACATGGTTCAATATAAATTCATACACAATTCAGAAATTATAAACATATAGCAAGTAGGAATGACTAGTGAAAATACTAAAACATACAATCCTAAATAATTTCCAAGGTTTTCAACAGACTGATACAGTGTCCCGGTAGGCGAGAGTCAAAGCATCATTTATTGAATAGAGTTGTCAGCTCATCTAAAATAGAAACCATTCTAGCAACCTTTTATTCGATCAAAATAAGAATCCAACGTTGTCCCGGTAGGCGAGAGTCAAGGTTATTCTCATTTTATGAGCTTCCACCATTGTTTCATGTTTTATAAGTTTATCTCTAAGTAGTCACCGTAGGGGAGAGTCTAATAGAGACGAAAACTTACAAAACACTTATCAAATGAAATCTTACGGTGTTAAATGCGTTCAACGAATAACCATCCATAGGGGGACGAAGTCTAGCGTCTCGAGGTTATATTGAAAACATTTAACTTTTGTAAGACCAACAATGGAGATCGAATATCTTAATAATAATCAAGCTCATTATTTAAAGTGAGTTGTATTTTCTTTGATTCTCTTTATTTAATCTATTTATTTTAAATATATATTTATTTAAAATTTCCAATTTAGAATGAAAAATTCTAAATATAAATTTTAATTTAATATTTATAAATTTTACTTAGATGGATATAAAAATAACATGTATTTCTTCCATCTTAGTAATAATTTCCAATAAATATTTAGAAAAATATTCAATTTAAGTTGTTACAAAATTAATATAAATTAATTTACAACTCAAATTTAATTTTCTATAAATATATATTGCATTTCGAAAAATTAAAGTATTTAAGAATACAATTTTCGAAAATGCATGTTAAAATAAAAAAAAATTAATCCTGGAAAAGTTATTCTAATTTAATGTTGGCCCAAAATTAATTAATAAAATTAATTTACAACAAAAAATATAATTTTCCTATTTAATTAAATATATAAGAAAAATTTCAAATATTTAAGTATGATGATGAAAATCAACTTAAATATTAATTTTCTATTTAATTAAATACACTAGAAAAATACTTCAAGCAAAAATATCACCTATCTAGATTTTCCTTTGACTAATTAATTCAATTTCTAATAATATACTTTAATTCAATTTATTTTTAATTAATCAATAAATGAAAAAATCATTGATTTAAGTTGATCCAAGAATTAATTAAAATAATTAATTTACAACTTAATCTATTTTTCAAGATAAAATTCGAAATTCTAGCATTTAAGAAATGCAATTTCGAAAATTGATTAATAAAATAAAGAAAAAATATATTTTTGAAAATTATTTAAATTTAGTTGAAAAATTAAATTTCAACTAAAAATAATTTTCTATTTAATTAAATGTCATGAAAAAGAAATATTTAAGTATGATGATAAAAATCAACTTAGATATTTAATTTTCAAATTAATTAAATGTATTAAATTCAAGAAATAAATAATTAAGTGTAGAGAAGGCTTAATTATTAATTTCTAGTTTAATACCAGGAAAAATATACTTAAAATAAATTGTACCAAAATTAATTATTTAAATAATTAATTTCACAATGTATAATATTTTCCTATTTAATATTAGAAATAATAAGTAGTCTAGAAATAACTATCTAGAAAATATCTTATTTGACTAAGTATCTTTTCCACAAAATTTGAAAAAATATCTAATTTAAGTTGTACTAGAAAAAATCTAGAACTTAAATATTTTCAAATTTAAATTTAATTAAATATCAAAAATTAAGTTGTAACCACTTAATTCAAAAATATTCCATTTTAAGTTAATATTTGAAAAGATATTAACTTAAAAAATATCTAAAGAATCTTAATAACCAATGCCTAAAATTCCTCAACTTAATTTTGAAATTTTGAATTCAAAAGATATTCAGATTTAAGTTGGTTAGTTGAAGATAACTAAATATCAACTTAAATAGGAATATTTAATGAAAAATTTAAATTAAGTTCCAGAAAGAATCTAGATGGTTATAATTCTATATTTAATTAAATACAAGAAAATACATATAGTTTAGCTTAGAATAAAAAAAAATTCTTTAAACTATAATTTTCTTAAATTAATTTCAAAATAAATGAAATTAATTATGTTGCTAATCAATTTTATTAGGTTAAACTAGTGTAATTAACCTAGTACAGTCATTCAAATCAGGCAAATGGGCCTTCACAATTGGGGTGGTTTGTGTGAGGGAGTCTTTGGGTTCGGTATGTCGTACCCACTTCTATGGCTCCCAACTCTCACACAAGGCCCAAAAGAGAGGAATTTAACCTTAATAAGAACAACTGTTATTAATTGAATAGGCCCAAAAACTAAATGGGCCTAAATAAATCCTATCAAGAACTATGATAATTTATTTTAGCAACATTAACCTATATGCATCTATAATAAAATTAAACACATAGGCTCACACAGGCACACTTTGGATGGGTCCTATCATGTTGCTAGGTCATACACAGATGAAAGAAGATTGTAAATTATACCTGTTACAAATTATTATCTTGACCAAGGGAGCCATCAGATCATTAGATCTGGCAAAAGGTAACCATGGCTATTTGCAATCAAGTAATAATAGGTTTTGAAAAACTTACACATAAGTTAAAACACATACTCCTGCAACAGGGTTAGCTGGATAGTTGGAAGTAGGATTTATTTAATTTTAAATAAATAATTTCGAATAAATAAATAATTAAATTAAAAAAAATTTAATATTCGAAAAATAATTTAAAAAAAATTAATTTCGGAATTTAAAAAAAAAAAAAATTAAAATTAAACCTACTTTTTATCTTATATCTATTTAAAATTACATGATTATAAATATCTATTTTAAATTTAAATAAGGTCAAAATATCTTAAAAAGATTAAAAAAAAATCTTAAAAGATAAGATATTTTTAAATATCTTAAAAGATAAGATATTTTAAAATATCTTAAAAGATTTTATAAATATCTTAAAAGATATTTTTTAAAATATCTTAAATATCTTAAAAGATATTATAAATATCTTAAAAGATATTACAAATATCTAAAAAATCTGACCTTAAATTTAAAAAAAATATAATCAAATTTAAAAATAAGATAGATTTTTAAGCAAAAAGATAAATACTAATTCTATTCGAATTCAAATTTCACTAATATCTTGAATTAAATTAAAAAAAAATTTAAATTAATTCAAAATGATAATTAGAATTGAATTAGGAATAGAAATAGTATATATACAAAACCATACAAAAAATTGGAAGTTAATTCCATGAAAAAGTATGAAAAATTGAAGAAAATTGAAAAAATTCGAAACTGTACGGACAGTTCTGCGATCGCAAGAAACTATCAAGACAAATTTCCGATTTTGTCAAATCTTCAAAAAATCATAACTAATTCAAATAAAATCCAAATTGAGTTCTGTAAAAGGCTAACTTGCTTAATTTTTTCCATACTATCCAATAAAAATAATGCCAGAACCGAAATAACAATTATTTTTCACGAAAATTTCACAATCATCAATCAATCATCAAATAACACTCAATACAACATGATACCATCCAAAGAACATACAAACAATCGTTTTAAAGTCCAAATTACATGTAAGTAAATCAATTACCATGGCTCTGAGGCCAGTTGTTGGAAATTATTTTACCAGGATCTTAGATCTACTCACAAGTATGTTTATTAACATCCTAAATATGAACTTTCTAAAACGATAAAATAAACACATATAAAGTTTAAGAAACCTTACATTGGGTGCAGCGGAATAATATGACTCCTTCCGTTCAGATATCTAGCCCTTGATTCCTTTCTGTAGCAGAGCATTATCAATATCCGAACCCGGATCTCTTTCTCCGAATCTTTGATGCCGAAACTCCTTTCTTGATGATCTTTCTTCACGATCTTCCTCACTATGATTGAGGTATCACTTGATGTGTGTGGGCACTACTCATACACTAAGGATTTCGAAATTATCAAGGAAGAAGAGAGAGAGAGTGGTCAGCTAAAGATAGGGAGAGACAAGGCTCAGTTTTTCAGAATAGAAAAAGTCAGAAGAAAAGTGTAATTTTCCTGAAGCCTTCACTATCTATTTATAGCATTCCTACTAGGGTTAGATTTGAATTATATGGCATTAAAATAATGAAAAAATCAGTTTAAATTTCCTACAAAAGTGGCTGGCCCTAAACTTAGTGGATTGGGCCTTGCTTTTTGCAATTTTGCAATTTTAACACCTTTTGTATCTGATTTTCTCAAAAATGCCAATTTCCTAATTCAACCATTTAAATGCCAATTCTAACTATTTAATAACTATAAATAATTATTAAATAATATTGTCATTTATCATATTTATTAATTGAACCATACAAAGTATCATAATTAACAAATATGCCCCTATAAACTCTTTCTTTACAATTTCGCCCTTACTTAGTGAAAAATTCACAAATAGACATAGTCTAATTTGAGAATTATAATTGATTAATCAAAACCAATTACATGAGTCTTACAAGCAATATTATCTCAACTAGTGGGGGGACCATGGGTCTATATAACCGAGCTTCCAATAAGTAGATCAAGAATTTAGCACTAAAATTCACTAACTTATTAATTCTTCGTTGAATCCACGCATAGAACTTAGAATTGCACTCCCAGTATATAGAATGCTCTATATGTTCCACCATATAGACACATCATTAGTTATCCATTGTTATAATCCTAATGTGATCAATGATCCTCTATATGAATGATCTACACTGTAAAGGGATTAAATTACCGTTACACCCTACAATGTATTTATTCCTTAAAACACTTGACCCCGTATAAATGATATTTCAGCTTATGCGAAATGAGTACTCCACCATTTATGTTCGTTTGGTCAAGCTCGAAGGAGATCATCCTTTGCTTACTATTCGCCAGATAGAAGCTATAGATTCCATGTTTATGCTAGCGCTCCCACTCAATTGCACTACCGTGATCCCAAAATGTACGTATCACCCTGACCTAAAAGTAGGCTTAACTAACAAATCAAAGAACACGAATAGCCTTTCAAGATTGAGCCTAATCATAACAGGATTAAGATCATTTGATCTAGGATCAACTAGGCGATATTGACTTGAATAGATATTACGGTAAGTTTAATAAATCTAAGTCAAAGTTCAATATCGGTCCCTTCCGATGCATACTCCATGCATCCAACCTGAGCTTTACTTTAACCAATGTTCTGGAAAGAACATAGTATTTCTCCAAATACAAGTAAACTCTTGTTGTAGATTATCATATCAGTAAAACCCTGTGTCTGATAAATCTAGGAAACTTTATTCACATAGTCATGTTTACTTTCCAATGTGTTGACGGCACAATAAACATGATCAAGTATGTGAAAAGGGTTTCAGATGAATTTATACATTATGTACATATAATCATGAAATAAATCATGTGAACCATGCAACATTAAATGTTATTTCTGATCTATATTAATAAGTAAATCTGATTATATTGAAATGAGTTTTATTTAGGGCATAAAACCCAACAAGTAGTTCATCTCATTTGCAGATGAATGTACATTCAGGGGTGGATATGAGTTTTTCGTGGTATTCTTCAAACGATAACTCTAGATTATACCTTTTAGCAAGAAATTTGAAATGTTTGAAAAATTTCATTAATTTCTAGCAATGGTTAAAACCATTAAGGTAAGTGGTTAAAGATCTTGCGAACTGATAGGGGTGGAGAAATAGTTAGTAGATATGCAGTTCAAAGATCATTAAATTGATTTTTGAATTATATCCAAACTTACCTCCCCAGAAATTTCGAGTTGCATGTTGATGATTAGTTACTAGTCGTTGCCTAAATCCTTCTATGGTAATACAATTTCAGAATGATGTAATGGTTGTATACTTCGTGTAAATCATTACTAGATTCATGGATGACCTAATCAAAATCTTAAGAAAAGCTAGAACTGTTAACCATGGTTTCTTAGCTATTCTAAGTGATTAGGGGTGGACCATCCCATTGTCAATAGATAAGAAAGTGTTTGTTCAAACAAATACTACTTTTCTAAGATAATGACTAAGTCTGAAAAACAAGTAGCAAATAAAGGAGATATTTAATTCTTGATTCCAAAAGTGTTCTATCATCTTATATAATATATGATGATCCCACTGCCTCTGTTGTCTTGTCACAACAAAAGAGGTTAATACCATTTAGTTTTCTTCGACATAATTCACGGTACCTCGTCGTAGTGGGAGAGTTTCTAGGAACTCACCTTCTTATGACTTGGGAGACACTAGTGATTAAAATCCATTGCGAGTTTAAACAAGTAATGGATTGTCAAGATAAGAAACTAAGAAGAAAGCCAATAGAACTATGGTTTAATCCATTCACATGGAATAACTTAAAGTTTTCTATTACAAGGACATAAAAGGAAATTTTCGTTTATAAGTCCATTCAATGGACTTAACAAACTTCCTGTTCCTAGTATTATAGGTTTGAGTTTATCTAAACCTATGGCTTATGGTATACCTGGTAATTACTTACTCTAATGCAAGCAACTTACTTTAGTAAGATGCTGAAGCATTTTCTTTCTAATGGCAATCTATAGAAGCTTCACAACTTCTTAGACATAGATTTTATTTATCTAAGGAAAAGTCTCAACTATTCCAGAAAAGATAAAGCCATGAAAGAATTTCTTATATCAACAGTGAGAGGTCTTAGATATGCTTTTGTATGCCTTAGACCAGACACCTGCTGTTGAGTGGGAGTAATGAGTAGGTATCAGATTAATCCAGGAGAAGAACATTGGAAGACAATCAAGTAAATCCTAAGATTAAGAAGAGGAACTATATGTTAGTCTATAAGGGTGTGTTTAAAACTCTTAGACTACACCATATCAGATTTCGAAATTTGCCTTTGTGCTAGTAAATCTTTCAGATAAGATGGTGGTTACTCTGGGGGTGGAATAGTGATTTTGGAGAAGCGTAAAAACCTATCTGAAGTCTCTAGGTCTACCAGAGAGAGACTGAATGTTAAGGTTGCAGGAAAGGTACTTATTCAGTCTAAGGAAAGTTCTATACATTTTTGGCATCATTCCAAATTGCCTTAAACTACTAGTGTTAATTTCTTGATTAACCAAAAGTAGTTGCCAAAGATATAGAATCCAGTATCCCAAGAGAGTAGACATATAGAGAGGAATTTCACATTATCAATGATTTTGTGATTAAAGGAAGAGTAATAGTGGAGAAAAGGTTGTGGTTAATTCAACCTTTCAGATCCTATTACGAGGAAGTTTACTACTACTACACTTGATTTGTATATCAAGGTGTTGAGATTATTTGAAACGCACTTTTTGTTTTATATTAGTGCAAGTGGGAGTTTGTTGGGTTTTATGCCCTAAATACAACTCATTTCAATATAATCAGATTTACTTATTAATATAGATCGGAAATAACATTTAATGTTGCATGGTTCACATGATTTATTTCATAATTATATGTACATAATGCTATATTCATCTGAAACCCTTTTCACATACTTGATCCTGTTTATTGTGCCGTCAACACATTGGAAAGTAAACATGACTATGTGAATGAAGTTTCCTAGATTTATCAGACATAGGGTTTTACTGATATGATAATCTACAACAATAGTTTACTTGTATTTGGAGAAATACTATGTTTTTTCCAGAACATTGGTTAAAGTAAAGCTCAGGTTGGATGCATGGAGTATGCATCGGAAGGGACCGATATTGAACTTTGACTTAGATTTATTAAACTTACCCTAATATCTATTCAAGTCAATATCGCCTAGTTGATCCTAGATCAAATGTTCTTAATCCTGTTATGATTAGGCTCAATCTTGAAAGGCTATTCGTGTTCTTTGATTTGTTAGTTAAGCCTACTTTTCGGTCAGGGTGATACGTACATTTTGGGAACACGGTAGTGCAATTGAGTGGGAGCGCTAGCATAAACATGGAATCTATAGCTTCTATCTGGCGAATAGTAAGCAAAGGATGATCTCCTTCGAGCTTGACCAAACGAAAATAAATGATGGAGATCTCATTTCACATAAGCTGAAATATCATTTATACGAGGTCAAGTGTTTTAAGGATAAAATACATAGTAGGGTGATACGGTAATTTAATCCCTTTACTGTGTAGATCATTCATATAGAGGATCATTGATCACATTAGGATTATAACAATGGATAACTAATGATGTGTCTATATGGTGGAACATATAGAGCATTCTATATACTGAGAGTGCAATTCTAAGTTCTATGCGTGGATTCAACGAAGAATTAATAAGTTAGTGAATTTTAGTGCTAAATTTTTGATCTACTTATTGGAAGCTCGGTTATATAGACCCATGGTCCCCCCACTAGTTGAGATAATATTGCTTGTAAGACTCATGTAATTGGTTTTGATTAATCAATTATAATTCTCAAATTAGACTATGTCTATTTGTAAATTTTTCACTAAGTAAGGGCGAAATTGTAAAGAAAGAGTTTTAGTGGCATATTTGTTAATTATGATACTTTGTATGGTTCAATTAATAAATATGATAAATGACAATATTATTTAATAATTATTTATAGTTATTAAATAGTTAGAATTGGCATTTAAATGGTTGAATTAGAAAATTAGCGTTTTTGAGAAAATCAGATGCAGAAAAGATAAAACTGCAAAATTGCAAAAAGTGAGGCCCAAATCCACTTGTATAGGGCCAGCCACTTTTGTAGGAAATTTAAACTGATTTTTTCATTATTTTAATGCCAAATAATTCAAACCTAACCCTAGTGGAATGCTATAGATAGATAGTGAAGGCTTCAGGAAATTTACACTAAATTTTCTACACTTTCTGAATCAGAAAAACCTGAGCCTCCTCTCTCTCTTCTCTAGCCGCCACTCTCTCTCTTTCTTCTTCCTTTGAATTTCGAAATTACCTTAGTGATTAGAGTAGTGCCCACACACATCAAGCAATACCTAAATCATAGTGAGGAAGATCGTGAAGAAAGATCATCAGCAAAGGAGATTCACATCAAGGATTCAGAGAAAGAGATCCAGATTCAGATCTTGATAATACTCTGCTACAGAAAGGATACAAGGGTTAGAGATCTGAACGAAAGGAGTCATTTAATTCCGCTGCACCCAATGTAAGGTTTCTTAAACTTTATATGTGTTTAATTTATCGTTTTAGAAAGTTCTTATTTAGGATGTTAATAAACATACTTGTGAGTAGATCTAAGATCCTGGTAAAATAATTTCCAACAGTATAGAAGTCAAGTGATGATTCCCCTCGAGCTTAGTTAAATAGAAGTAAATGGATGAGCTCTTGGTTAAGTGACTAATTCTTAGATCACTAAACATCATTTACAGGTAGCTAAGTGTTTTAAGGGGCAAAATACGTTGAGGGGTGAGAACGGTAAAATTAACCCATCTCGATGTAAATCATCTATATAGAGGATCTTTGATCACAATAAGATTATAACAATGGTTAAATGAGATAGCATATCTATATCGTGGAACATATAATATGCTCTATATAAGTCTGAGAGTGCAATTCTAAGTTCTAAGAGTGGATTCAACGAGGAATTAATAAGTAGGGATTTACTTAGTAAATTCAGTTCACTTATTGGAAGCTCAGCATATAGATCCATGGTCCCCATTCTAGTTGAGACTATACTGCTTGTAAGACTCAATAATTGATTTGTGATTAATCAATTATAATTCTAAAGTTAGACTTTGTCTAATTTGTGAATTTTCACTAAGCAGGGGTGAAATTGTAAAGAAAAGAGATTCTAGGTTTATTTATTAATTAAGAGACTTTATATGTCTAATTAATAATTAAATTAAATGACAATATTATTTAATAATCTATTTTAGTTATTAAATAATTAGTTTGGCATTTAAATGGTTAGAATTTGAAAATTGACGTTTTTGAGAAAATAGAAATAAAAATTGTGAAAACTGCAAAATCCAAGTAAGGCCCAGTAACACCTATGGCCGGCCACTTGGGATAGTTTTTCCAATTAATATTTTCATTATTTTAATGCCAAATAATTACTAACCTAAACCTAGTAGTTGCCTATAATTACTAACCTAAACCTATAAATAAAAAGTGATGACTCAGTCAAATAACAAGTTTTCATAACCTTTTTCTCAGAAAATTACTTTTTCAGAAAAACTGAGCCTTTCACTTCTCTCTCTATAGCCGAACTAATCCCTCTCTCTTTTCCTCTTCATAATTTCGAAACCCTTCGTGATAGTGTAGTGGCCACACACAGCAAGTGGTACCTCAATCATAGATTGGAAGACTTTGAAGGATCACACACAAAGAGAAGGACATTCGGGGTCAGATCTTGATAATACTCTGCGACAGAAAGGATACAAGGGTTAGAAATCTAAGTGGAAGGAGACATTATTCTGCTGTAACCAATGTAAGGTTTTCTTAACTTTATATGTGTTTATTTATCGTTTTAGAAAGTTCATATTTAGGGTGCTAAACAACATACTTGTGAGTAGATCTAAGAGCCTACTAAAATAAATTTCCAATAACTGGCCTCAGAGCCATGGTAATTGATTTGCTTCCAAGAAATTTGGACTTTAAAACGATTTGTTTGTGTTTTGGATGGTTTCATGTTGTGTTGTGTGTTATATGATGATTGATTAATGTTTGTGAATTTTCATGAAAAATAATTCAAATTCTGCTTCTGGAATTATTTTTGTTGGATAGTATGGAAAACATTAAGCAATTTACTTTTTAACAGAACTCAATTTCGATTTAATTTGAATTAGTTATGATTTTTTGAAGTTTCGAAAAAAATTAGGGTCGTGCAACCCACTCACGCGCGCGGATGAGGGTGATACCCTCGGACAGCACGCGTTCAGACAGCTGCTCGACCGAGTTTTTGTCTGAAACTCGTCCCTGCGCGCGCGGAACAGGCTGCATCCAGCCTCCTGCGCCGAGGGACCTCGGCAGTGCACTCCCACTTGCGCGAGCGGGCAGTATGCACAGCATACTGTCCGTACAGCTCGCATTTTTTTTCGTTTTTCTTCGATTTTTCATGCTATTTCATGGATTTAACTTCCGATTTTTTATGTAGTTTTGTATTTAGATTTTTACTTTTCAGTTTTCAAATTTAATATCAGAAATAAATTAATTTGAATTTTTTAAAATTAATCTTACAGATTAGTGTAATTTGAATTTGAAAACAAGTAAATATCTATCTTTTTGCTTAATTTTTTATCTTATTTTTAAATTTGATTATATCTTATCTTATTTTTACATTTATGGTCAGATATTAATTTTTTAAAATTATCTTTTTTTTTTAAAATAATTTGACCTTATTTAAATTTAAAATAAGATAACTATAATCATTATATTTTGAATAGAAGTAAGATATTATGCTAACTTTTAAATTTTGTTATTTTATTTATTTAAATTAAATCATAAAATCTGAAAAAGATATTTATTTATCTTTTTTTAATTTTTTGAATATTTAGTTTATAAAATAACATTAATTTTTTGAAAGTAGTTAGCAAAATTTTGAAATGATATTTAGGTTAGTTGAAACCTAATTTTTCAAAATTTTAGGTTTAATTTGAAATATTATTTTATATATTATTTTATTAATTTCGAAAATATATATTTTTATTATTTAATTATTTTTTCGAAATTTAATTATTTAAAATTAAATAAATCCTACATCCAACTATCCAGTTAACCTTGTTGTAGGAGTATGTGTTTTAGCTTTTGTGTAAGTTTTATAAAACCTATTATTAGTTGAGCTAAATTGCCATGGTTAACTTATTGACAGATCCAATGATCTGATTTTAACTCATGGTTCAATTGACGATAGGTCAAGTAAATAATTTGTAACAGGTAAATTTTACAATCTTCTTTCATCTGTGTATGACCTAGCAACATGATAGGATACATCCAAATGTGTGCCTGTGTGAGCCTATATGTTTATTTTATTATATAGATGCATATAGGTTGTTGCTAAATAAAATGTCACACCATGATAGATTTTATTTAGGTCCATTTAGTTTTTGGACCTATTCAATTAATAACAGTTATTTATTTTAAGGTTAAATTCCTCTCTTTTGGGCCTTGTGTGAGAGTTGGGGGCCATTAAAAGTGGGTACGACATACTGAACCCAGCTCCCCCTCACATGAACTACCCCAATTGTGAAGGCCCATTTGCCTGATTTGAATAACTGTGCGAGGTTAATTAAATTAGTTTAACCTAATAAAATTGATTAGCAACAAAAGTAACTTTTAAAATATATAAAATTTATTTTCATTTTAATATTTTAAAGTTAATTTTAAGAAAAACACTATTAGTTTTAAATATTATTTCTAGACAAACTATTTGTATTTTTCTTGTATTTAATTAAATAAAGAATTTTAACTAACTAGATTCTTTCTGAAGCTTAATTAATTAAATATTCCTATTTAAGTTATAAATTAGTTACTTTAAGTGATTTTTCATATCTAACTTAAATTTGAATATTTTATTTAAATTTAAAATTAAGTTGAGGAATTCTAGGCATTAGTTATTAAAAATTCTTAAGATATTTTTTAAGTTAGTTTTAAACTTAAAATGGAATATTTTTCAAATTAAGTGGTTACAACTTAATTTTTTATATTTAATTAAATTTAAATTTGAAAATATTTAAGTTCTAGATTTTTTCTATAACAACTTAAATTATATATTTTTTCAAATTTTTGTGGAAAAGATACTTAGTCAAATAAGATATTTTATAGATAGTTATTTATAGACTACTTATTATTTCTAATAATTAAATAGGAATATAATATACATTGTGAAATTAATTATTTAAATAATTAATTTTGGTACAATTTATTTTAAGTATATTTTTCCTAGTATTAAACTAGAGATTAATAATTAAGCCTTCTCTACACTTAATTATTTATTTCTTGAATTTAATACATTTAATTAAATTGAAAATTAAATATCTAAGTTGATTTTCATCATGATACTTAAATATTTCTTTTTCATGACACTTAATTAAATAGAAAATTATATTTTAGTTGAAATTTATTTTTTCAACTTAACTTTAAATAATTTTCAAAATATATATTTCTTTATTTTATTAATCAATTTCGAAATTGCATTTAATTATGCTAGATGTTTTTTAATTTATCTTGAAAAATAGATTAAGTTGTAAATTAATTATTTATTTTAATTAATTCTTGGACTAACTTAAATCAATGATTTTTTTATTTATTGATTAATTTAAAATAAATGAATTAAAGTATATACTTAGAAATTGAATTAATTAGTCAAAGGAAAATCTAGATAGATGATATTTTTCTTGAAGTATTTTTTCTAAGTAATTATTATTTAGTATTTCGAAAATAGTAAAGTTTTTATACTCTCTTTTACAAAATACAATAAATATATTCTCATGAAAATTCAATTTGAGTTGCAAATTAATTTAAATTAATACAACTTAAATAATTTTCTCAATATTAAGATCTGAGCCCGAATGTCCTTCTCTTTGAGTGAGTGATCCTTCACAGTCTTCCAATCTATGATTCAGTTACTACTTGCTGTGTGTGGGCACATAATCTATCACTAAGGTTCGAAATTTAGAAGAGGAAAAGAGAGAGAGGGGTTTCGGCCAAGGTATAGAAAGGGGAAGGCTCAGTTTTTCTGAAAAATTGTTTTTCAGAAAAGTAGTGTAGAAAACTTGTTATTTGACTGAGCAATCACTTTCTATTTATAGGCAACTACTAGGTTTAGGTTAGCAATTATTTGGCATTAAAATAAAGAACATATCAATTTGAAAAACCACTTTAAGTGGTCGGCCATGGTGTGTGTAATGCGCCCCACTTGGTTTTGCAGTTTTCACAAATTTTATTTCTATTTTCTCAAAAACGCCAATTTTCCAATTCTAACCATTTAAATGCCAAAACTAATTATTTAATAACAGAATAGATTATTAAATAATATTTTCATTTAATTTAATTATTAGCTAGACATATAAAGTCCATTAATAAATAAATAAACCTATAATCTCTTTTCTTTACGATTTCGCCCCTGCTTAGTGAAAATTCAAAAATTAGACATAGTCTAACTTTAGAATTATAATTGACTAATGACGAATCAATAATTGAGTCTTACAAGCAGTATGTTCTGAACTAGAATGGGGACCATGGATCTATATGCTGAGCTTCCAATAAGTGAACCGAATATACTAAGTAAATTCCTACTTATTAATTCTTCGTTGAATCCACTCTTAGAACTTAGAATTGCACTCTCAGACTTATATAGCGCATATTATATGTTCCACGATATAGATATGCTATCTCCTTTAACCATTGTTATAATCTTATTGTGATCAAAGATCATCTATATAGATGATTTACATTGAGATGGGATAATTTTACCGTTCTCGCCCCTCAATGTATTTTGCCCCTTAAAACACTCAGCTACCTGTAAATGGTGTTTAGTGATCTAAGAATTAGTCACTTAAACAAGAGCTCATCCATTTACTTCTATTTGCTAAGCTCGAAGGGAATCATCACTTGACTTCTATACACCAATAAAAGCTATAGATTCCATATTTATGTTCTGCACTCCCACTCAATCATACTATCATGTTCCCAAAATATACGTATCACCCTTACCCAAAAGTGGGCTTAACTAATAAATCAAAGAACCTGAATAGTACTCCTGAGTTGAGCCTAAGCATATCAGGATTTAGATTCTTTTAATCTTAAGATCAACTACTGATATTGACTTGGAAAGATATAACGGTAAGTTTGTAATATCTTAACTAAGTTGCAATATCGGTCCAGTCCAATGTATAGTCCATACATTTGAAACTAGTATACTTTACTAATGTCCTGGAAAGAACATAACACTTACTCCAAGTGTAAGTACACATCATCGATGATTATCACATTAGTGTAAATCCAAAACACTGATGAAACAAGGACTTAGTCTTTTGATTCATATGATCACAATCACATTCCACTGTGTTGACGATACTGTAATTGTGAATAAACATATGATCTGGATTAAACTGATTTTGTGTGTAAATGTAATAAACATATTAAACTATTAGCATGTAAAATTCTTGCAAACATAATTCCCTTCAAATTTCTTATATTGATAACTAATCAGATTGTAAAGAGTTTTATTTAGGACATAAAACCCAACAAACTCCCACTTGCACTAATATAAAACAAAGTGTGCAAATAAGTCAATCTGATGTCTTGATCTTCAGATCAAGTGTAGTATATTTGAATCCACCCAAACTTCTGGAAACTAGTTCATAAATACATTTATGAAACATCCTTTACTATATGCTTTACTCATCAAGGGATACTGAAATCCTTACTGTTTTAAAGTACATCTGAATAAACAGAAGACATATCTCTCATATTTTAAAATATGGAATTGAGATAATACAGTGTAGACTTTTCTTCAGTAATATAGAATAATTCCTCCACCCCCAAAGTAAGAACCATCTCAAGACTTCGAATTAGGTTGTGAGATACAAGGATAACTGATACACAGTTCCTTAATATCTAACATGTAGATCACTTTCATAAATCTTTCTTAAATATCTTCTAATGTTCCTTATTTGATTACATCTCAGATAGCTCCCACTCAATAGCAGATGTCTGGTTAAATAACGCTTTTAACCTCTTTATTGTTTGGAGAGTTATCTAGTTGTGACTTTTGTATTAGTCTAAAACTTTAAGTTAAGACTAAGTCATCAACATAGCAGACTAGTATTTGAAGTGAAAAATACATGCCAGAGATTAAGTAATCAAAATTAAGATACCATAAAATTTTATGAGGATTAAGAATTCTTGGTTCAAGTTATTCGAATAGACTGAACTAGAGTTCTTTATCTTATTCTCATAATTCTGATAAGTTATACCTATCCATGCGAATGGTTAGATTTGCTTTTTAGTAGTGTTCTTCAGTACCTATCACAAGTGTCAACCTGATGAAGATGGGTATAGAAATTTAAAATTCTCCCACTCAATTAAGGTAGTGTTAAACTTTATCAAAGAACTTTTATAGGTAACAAATTTTTACTACAACAGTAAAACTAAATTGGAACATACAATCAAGATCAAGGATTTATATAAATAATAGCTAAGTCATTATATTACTACCATGTTTAAAGAAAATATGTGTTACATAGGGTAATGTGGAATAGACTCCACCCCTAAGTATATACATATAGGTTATTGTGGATAAACTCCACCCCTAAGTATAGAGAGATTATGTTCACTTGAATTCTATACACCAGTAGAAGCTATAGATTCCATATTTATGTTCAGCACTCCCACTCAATCATACACTCATGTTCCCAAAATATACATATCACCCTGACCCAAAAGTAGGCTTAACTAATAAATCCAAGAACATGAATAGTACTCCTGAGTTGAGCCTAAGCATATCAGGATTTAGATTCTTTTAATCTTAAGATCAACTACTGATATTGACTTGGAAAGATATAACGGTAAGTTTGTAATATCTTAACTAAGTTGCAATATCGCTCCAGTCCAATGTATACTCCATACATTCAAAACTAGTATACTTTACTAATGTCCTGGAAAGAACATAACACTTACTTCAAGTGTAAGTACACATCATCGGTAATTATCACATTAGTGTAAATCCAAAACACTGATGAAACAGGGACTTAGTCTTTTGATTCATATGATCACAATTACATTCCACTGTGTTGACGATGTTGGGTTTTATGCCCTAAATAAAACTCATTTCAATATAATCAGATTTACTTATTAATATAGATCAGAAATAACATTTAATGTTGCATGGTACACATGATTTATTTCATGATTATATGTACATAATGTATAAATTCATCTGAAACCCTTTTCACATACTTGATCCTGTTTATTGTGCCGTCAACACATTGGAAAGTAAACATGACTATGTGAATAAAGTTTCCTAGATTTATCAGACATAGGGTTTTACTGATATGATAATCTACAACAGAGTTTACTTGTATTTGGAGAAATACTATGTTCTTTCCAGAACATTGGTTAAAGTAAAGCTCAGGTTGGATGCATGGAGTATGCATCGGAAGGGACCGATATTGAACTTTGACTTAGATTTATTAAACTTACTGTAATATCTATTCAAGTCAATATCGCCTAGTTGATCCTAGATCAAATGTTCTTAATCCTGTTATGATTAGGCTCAATCTTGAAAGGCTATTCGTGTTCTTTGATTTGTTAGTTAAGCCTACTTTTAGGTCAGGGTGATACGTACATTTTGGGAACACGGTAGTGCAATTGAGTGGGAGCGCTAACATAAACATGGAATCTATAGCTTCTATCTGGCGAATAGTAAGCAAAGGATGATCTCCTTCGAGCTTGACCAAACGAACATAAATGGTGGAGTACTCATTTCACATAAGCTGAAATGTCATTTATACGGGGTCAAGTGTTTTAAGGAATAAATACATTGTAGGGTGTAACGGTAATCTCATCCCTTTACAGTGTAGATCATTCATATAGAGGATCATTGATCACATTAGGATTATAACAATGGATAACTAATGATTTGTCTATATGGTGGAACATATAGAGCATTCTATATAACTGAGAGTGCAATTCTAAGTTCTATGCGTGGATTCAACGAAGAATTAATAAGTTAGTGAATTTTAGTGCTAACTTCTTGATCTACTTATTGGAAGCTCGGTTATATAGACCCACGGTCCCCGCACTAGTTGAGATAATATTGCTTGTAAGACTCATATAATTGGTTTTGATTAATCAATTATAATTCTCAAATTAGACTATGTCTATTTGTGAATTTTTCACTAAGTAAGGGCGAAATTGTAAAGAAAGAGTTTATACGGGCATATTTGTTAATTATGATACTTTGTATGGTTCAATTAATAAATATGATAAATGACAATATTATTTAATAATTATTTATAGTTATTAAATAGTTAGAATTGACATTTAAATGGTTGAATTAGAAAATTGGCGTTTTTGAGAAAATCAGATGCAAAAAAGGTAAAACTGCAAAATTGCAAAAACTTAGGCCCAAATCCACTAGTATAGGGCCAGCCACTTTTGTAGGAAATTTAAACTGATATTTTCATTATTTTAATGCCAAATAATTCAAACCTAACCCTAGTGGAATGCTATAAATAGATAGTGAAGGCTTCAGGAAAATTACACTAAATTTTCCACACTTCTGATTCAGAAAAAACTGAGCCTTCTCTCTCCCTATCTTTGGCCCACCCTTCTCACTACAAGAAATATAAGTTTTAGCTACTACAAAGTTGGTAGCAAATAATCTATATTTGGTAGCTAATACTTTTTTTGCTACCAAATTTTTTGGTAGCAAATTGGTAGTTGTATCTCGGTCGCTGAAAGTATTTTGCTACCAAATGTTTGGTAGTTGATACTATTTTTTTGGCTTCTAATTTTTTGGTAGCAAATAATATTTATTCTAGTAGCAAAATTATTAGCTTTTAATATTCAATATAATTATTTTGCTACCAAAAATTAGTAGCAAAACTAATAAATTATAATGTCCAACTATTTATTACCAGTTTTTGGTAGTAAATTATATAAAATAATTATATAATTAATAATGATATAATTAATAATGGTAATAATTTCTTTTTTCTTTATATAATGAAATATATATTATAGTACAATCTTTAAGTACGTACAACAAACTATTTTTTAAAAAAAAACAACAAATGGTTAAAGTTATTAAATTTGTACATGCATCAATTCATAAATATTGAGTCACATTTTTAAGTGCACACATGAGCAAATCTAGAAGTATAGTTGCATCTCTTTGGTTCACAACTTCCATAGCCATGTGTAGTTTGTTATTGTTGGGTGGGTTGTTAACAGTGGCAGGATCAAAACCTTTTGGTAGAGATAGAGCTTCTCTGCTCTTATACTTCTACTCCCATATTCCATCACATGAGATCCACCGTTGACGAAATCGTTGGCATTCGCAGTCCGTTCCTTGACCTACGAGCAAAACACATTTGGTCATCAAACGCGGCATACAATGGAAGCAAAAATTAGGCGTTTTGAATGGCTTAGTTGTTCTCACATACCATTTCATATTTTTATGTTTAATATCATGAATCATGAGAGCGGTGGACCAAGATAGCAATACGCTTAGCCATTCGACCAAAGATTATCCCCTTTATATATATCCAATACGGTAGGACAAACAACTTCCTAAGTACCTCAAAACTCTTACTTTACTCAATGATTAGATAACTCGAATTTGTAATTTGTCTTGTGGAGGCGGTTTCATGCATGCATAATATATGTATATGTATACAAGACAAGATTGTTACCTCACTCGGGCTATACGGAGAAAACCACCGCAATAAGACCCCAAGATGAACAAAGGCGAGAAATCAACTTGAAGAGCGATTGGCGTTGTTACCGGATCGAGAGTCGTTCCAAGAAGCAATGATATAATTTTCCACTGCCAAAAGAGCTTAATCCTTCGAAAAATTGCGGAAAAACTTGCAACTGATTTGGTTTAAATTTGATAAAGTTGACATTGGCAAAATTGACAATTTTTAAGAAAAATCCACTGAATGACCAAAATTTTTGTACCTCTCTACAAGCATTCACAAGAAAAGAGATGTATTCCTTTAAAAAAGTACAATAATAAACCAAACTCCTCTGTCACTCTATAGAACAAAATTGGGTGCGGGGGTTCACGGATTAACTTTACTCTTTTTTCTTTTTTTTTTTTGAAGAAGCAATATTAGGGTACCAAACAATAAGCAAATGAGATAACAAAATTGAGGAACAGCAAATGGACGAGTTCACTTAAACAATACGATTCGAATACTTAAACAAACTGATACGTTATTTTCTTTTTTTTTTTGAAAAAAAAAACAGCACAATATTATATAGGCCAAAAGCATAAAAATGCTACTTGCTCTAGACAACTGAAGCGTATAGTTTCCAACATAAATCCCCCGTATTTGCTACATATTTGAACATCAATGGCGAGTATGTGGCATAGCAATCCCGATGCTTGAAGAAGTGAGTTCACATCCGCCGTTTACGCACTTATTATTATACTAGGCCAAACAAGCCAAATTGTTTTCAAAAAATAATTTTATTTTTTAAAAACAAAAAACAATTTTTTAGTTATGATGTCAAACATGCACTAATTTTTATGAATTCAAACCAACAATAGTAGGAGGACAAATTATACGAACTTTCCCTGTGATTGATTAGCTATTGGTTCAAAAATTAGAACATACTTTTATGAATTTCTTTTTAAAAAAATTCATCTTAAAGATCAACCCTACTTGACCAGGGAAATATGTTTGTGTATGTGTGTTCAAGTGTGTTTATTGTTTACACAAACATATATCACAGAGAGTGGATTTGTATGAACAATATACTAAATCAATTTGGATCAATGTATTAGAGATTTCTATGATCAAATCCATTGAACTGGATCCATGCGTGTGTGCAAATTTATATTTATTTACTCATAAATGTATCATATTGAGATTATTTTAATTATAAATTTCTCTCAACCTGGTCAAAGTATGTTTGTGAATACTTATTGTTTGCACAAACATGTATCAACAAGAACTTATTTTAGTTATCATATTTAATCCCCCTTTGTGTAGCCAGTGTTGGTAAACACATGTAAAGAACCTAGACAAGTAGATAAACCAGCTTAGTTGTTAAAATAGGGAATGCAAATTAATGGTTTCATAATGTTATGTTTCAGACAACACACTTTCTACTGTAAAAAAAAATGTTAAATGATGACTTTCAAGAATGTCAACCAGTAAAAAGTAAAAATATATTTTCACAATTTTAAGTTAGTAATATATAGATTAACTTATGAGTGAATAATGATAAATTTTCCAAAATAATTGAACACAATTCTCATCAGTAGTTAAACTCATCACTTAAAGGCTCCTCACCTTTCATCTGATCAAAACGAAGTGGACATACACAATTGTATACAAGATACAAATTCTATTTTAGATTCAAATCAATATTAAAAATTTTGTCTAAAAAAACTACCAAAAAAGTAAAGAATTTTACATATAACCTGACATGAATTCAGAAGTGATTTGTAAATTCTTTTATGTTGCCAAATATACTGTGAAACCTCCAGACTACATGATCTCAACAAAAACCTGTAATGCTGATCCTAGTACAATATTAAGCATTTTTTTTTTTGCAGCTCTTAAAAACACACAAGTGACTCATTCACATCAATACATTACAGTGTTTACGATCACTATTACTCAACAGCTTGACCGTTGCCAAAATATCATATGTCACCACAAAACTTCACATATTATGGGAGCTAGCTGCTGCTTCTAGCAACCTAAACCCTCCAAATCCAAATGCAACAATTCATCAACATAGAACATATAAAGAAAAAAAGCATTCAAATAAAAGAAAAACTCGATGCTGTAGCATGGACTGTCTCAAAATACACTTGAATGGTGAATTAACTTGAAAGATCTACCAGCTAACCAATTCTACGACTACGATCAAGATCAAGGCAAGAATTGACTACAACAGATATAATTCAGATAAATTTGAAAAATATAGAAAAAACTATAATGGAATGCTCAAATTCTGAAGAAAATACATATCTCAAGTTTTAGAAATAAAAAAGTGAAAAATGGGTATTGCTATTAAGAATAAATATTATCACCTCAACAACACCATAATTGAAATCTAATCACTGAAGTTAGAAAAAAAAACATAACAAAATGACAAATTGGCATCGATTGAGGTCAGAGAATTCACTTTCACATTCAAGTAACATCCATCAACATACTTATGGGGTAGCTACTGCCACCGTTTCTCTCTGGTTTTCCTCGACACCGAACACAGCGATAGTAAAGCTCCAACTATCAATCTCGGCTTTTTAACAAATTCATAGCACACATGCCCTTCCCGGTATTACGTGCCATTTTTGATTAGATTAGGATTAATTTTCTAACTAACTAATTAACCTATTTTAAAGCTAGATATTAGGATGAATTTGAATTTGAATAACAATAAAATTGCCAGATGAAAAAAAAATAAGAATAAAAAAGAGATTATATATCATTAAAATATTTAAAATATTTATATTTAAAAATAATAAAACCCTAAATAAAACCTAAATATCTCCCCATATATAGTTCTGTCGATCTATTCTTCCTTCTGTCAATATATTTACGCCAAAAAAATAGAACTCATCCGAAAACCTCAATATCTATATCTATATATTATTATGAAAAGTAAAGATTTTTGGATTGAAGAGCTTTGAAAAACAAGGACTGAAAGACAAAAAGGTATAATGTATATTTATATGTCTAGATTAGATATAGTAATGTATGTATGATATGTGTGGATACTGATTGAAATTTATGATGAATAACATAAATTTCTTTATAATAGGTGTGTGAGGCCATTTTTGAAGGAAAATTTCCAATTCGAGGCAATTGGAGGACTTGATCACAATAAGGTATATTGTTTGTTTATTTAAATGTTTTGATAAATGGATACTGTTTTTTTTTTTTACTCTCAGCCTTTAATTCGAGACAAACTGACCCTTTTATTAAAGAGCTACAAGTCGTATTATAAACACATAAACACGACCACTAAAGATTAACCCTAGCCGTTCTCCTTCTTTGTTCTTCTGCGAAGAACACGGAGACATCAACAAAATCAACCCGAAATTAATCCTTGTTGCCCAATTCGAAATACCCCAAACGAGCCTCCTTCTTCGTTGTTCTTCTTTGAAGAACACGAAGAACAACCCTCTTACAAACCCGAGAAAATAAAACCCGGCGGCACCCCTTTTCTAAACCGATTCTAACCCGGAAAATCCCAAGCGAGAAAAATAAAAAACGAGCATCAACAAATTAATTTATATACAAATTAAGATTTAGATATTAATCAAATTATGAAAGTGAATAAAATACCTTTCTTAGAAATTCTCAATTAAGCAAATAGCTTCCTTTGCTCCTTTGACAGAAACTACCAATCTTTTTTCTTTGAGATTGAATTGCTCCTATAATTGCAAAGTGGAATTGTTTCTTTGTCCACGGATCTTATGCTCTTAATATTTGTGTCGTTCGAGATAGTTCATTCTAATATTACGTTCATTCCATTCCATTAATTAATTATCCAAACAATATACATATAAAAATAAAATAAAATAAATATATAGTACTCACAACGGGGAGTTTCTTTGCAATATTGGGTCCTTTTACAATCTTTGTCCCCGGATTCACCGTTACCGTCAAAAGTTCCAGCCACCATAAATGGTTAATTTGGTTGATTTTTTCAAAAGTAATCCATCCTGCCCCTCTTGGAACCCATTAGCCTTAGATGGAGCCTCAGTGTGCTGCGATTTTGTTGTTTAGGCAGAAAGAGTTGATTGTGGTAAGTGTCGGACCTGGGGTTGTTCTATTGATCCCTGAGAGAGAGTGCGAGATCAGGAGAGGAAACGAGAGAGAGTGCGAGATCAGGAGATCGGAAACGAGAGAGAGTGCGAGAAGGAGAGGAAACGAGAGAGAGAGCGCGGTCATCGATTCGCACAAAGCCGCGGTTGAAGAAGCTTAGCTGGGAGTGATGAAATTAGGGTTTTTTTACCCAAATTACATTGTTTTTGCCTATATTGGTACTGAAAAAAAATTAAAAAAAAATAAATAGTGTTTAATAATAAAATTTTATTAATATTTTATTTTATATAAAATTTATTTATTTAATTGTATTAAATTTTTTAATTTTTTTCTCAATTTATATTTTTAAAAGACTTAAGTTTTTTTAATTTTTTTTTCCAATTTATATTTTTAAAATATTTATTTATATATTTTTGAAAAATAATTCTAGTGAAAATTCTTTTTTTTTTTAATTTTAATTAAAAATTAAAAAATGTTAGTAGTTAATATTTGAATAAAAAAAATATAATTTTTTTTATAATATAATTACTTTTAAAAAATATTCATTAATATTATTTTTTTATTGTTTTTTTTAAATTTGGTCATATTGTTTCTTTGGATTTTTTTTTCTAGTGTAACACATCATCCTCACACCTCTGAAAAGGAATAAACAAGCTATGGATAAGAGTTGGATTTCTAATAACAATAGATTGTCTGCCAAGTACAATAAGGGATTGCAAAAATTCATTAGATTATCAAGTAGTCATCTGAATGAGGAGAATAAGATTCGGTGCCCATGTGTTATGTGTATGAATTTATACTTTCATGACTTACAGACAATTGAGCGTCATATCTACGTAAAGGGTTTTATACTCGATATGTTAACGGGTACATCACGGGGAAGATATTTTAGAAGAAAGTGATCATGATAATAATGATGCCTACGTGTCGAAGATTTCAGTGATATTGGCGATAATAATAATGACATTGACCATGATGACAATGATGATATGATCCCAGCAATTGAAGACTTGGCTCAAGAAGTTCCTACACATAATGCTTCTGAGAATTTTGAGGATTCAAGTCATAAGGAGAAATGGAAAAACTTCCATAACTTATTTGATGAAGTAGAAAAAGAATTGTATCCTGGATGTACAAAGTTTTCAAGTTTGACTTTCATGGTTAAGCTAATGCATATAAAAGTATTGACTAGCTTGAGTATTAAAGGCTTCGACATGATTCTTGAGCTTCTTAAGGATGCATTTCCTGATGATAACAAAATCCCAAATTCTTATTATGAGGTTAAGAAAATATTGAGTGGTCTTGGTTTAGAGTGCGAAACAATAGATGTATGTAAGGATGATTGTTGTTTGTCTTGGAAAAATAATAAAGATGCTACAAATTGTCCTATATGTGGTCATGAAAGATATGAGTACCAAGGAACTAAAGGAAAAAAATACCACATAAAAAGATGCATTATTTTCCAATAACTCCCGTTTACAACGACTTTTTATGTCAAGACACACGCGGCGGATATGAGGTGGCACAAAGAAAAACGTGTGGATGCGAAGGTGTACTTAGACATCGGCGGATGCGAGAGGCTTGGAAAGATTTCGATAAGCAATATCCTGATTTTGCCAAAGAGCCTCGAAACATTAGGTTGGGATTTGCAACGGATGGGTTTAATCGTTTGGTGATTTATCAAACTCATACGACATGTGGCCGTAATACTAATGCCATATAATATGCCACCATGGATATGCATGAAACGAGAATCTTTAATGATGGCGACTTATTCCTGGACGTCGTGCTCCGGGTAAGGACATAGATGTCTATTTACAACCCTTAATTGAAGAACTAAAAGAATTATGGGAGAAAGGAGTAAGAACTTTGATGTTGTTGATAAAACATATTTTACAATGCGTCTTTGTGTTATGGACAATTAATGATTTCCCTGCATATGGTACGTAATCCGGCTATAGCACTCAAGGGTATAAGGCATGTCCGGTTGTGAGGATGACACATCTTCATTTCGAGTTAGGGGTAAGATCTCTTACATGGGACATCGTCGATATTTGTGTGTTGAACATCAGTGGCGCAATGATAAGGAATACGATGGTACAATTGAAACACGAAATCCCCCTCAAGAGTTAACAAGTGATGAAATTTTAAATAAATTAGATGGTATGTGGAAATGTAGGCCGCGTAAAAATGTTGATATTGTAAAAGATGATCAGAATCAGATGAAGAATGCGGTATCAAAATAAAACAAATTGGAGGCGTAAAAGTATTTTGTGGGAGTTAGCATCTTGGCCCAAACTTAAACTAAGGCATAATTTGGATGTTATGCATATTGAGAAAAATATATGTGATAGTGTGGTTGGAACAATGTTTAGCATCGACGGCAAGTGTAAGGATACCAGATAAGGCACGACTTGACTTACAAGATTTGAAAATTCGTAAGCAATTGCAATTGAAGAAACGGGGGAACAAGTGGGTGAAACCTACGGCTTGCTATACATTATCGATGAAGGAACGACAAACTATTTGTAAGTTCTTGGAGTACGGTAGAATTTCCGGATGGATATGCAGCAAACTTGTCTCGAAATATAATTATGAAAGATGGGAAGATTACTGGTTTAAAAAGTCACGATTGTCATATATTATTACAGATATTGCTACCTATTTGTGTAAGGCCATACTTGAAAAAAAAAGTGATGAGTGTAATTGCTGAATTATCCTTATTTTTTCAAAAACTATGTGCGAAGACATTGTATGTGAAAGACTTAAATGATTTGGAAGAAGGCATCGTGTTCACACTTTGTAAGATGGAAAGTATTTTTCCCCCTGCCTTTTTCGATGTGATGATTCATCTAGCGGTCCACTTGCCAAAGGAAGCCAAGTTAGGTGGTCCTGTCCAAATGCGATGGATGTATTCAATTGAAAGGTAACAAAATTTTTGTTACCTTAACAAATAATGAATTTTAAAAATGTGCACTAATGTATATATTAATTATATAACCTTTTATAGGGAAATGGGTCATTTGAAAAAATATGTAAAGAACAAAGCTCGGCCTGAAGGTTCCATTGCTAAAGGATATATAATTAGTGAGGCATTAAATTTTTGTTCTATGTATCTTCATGGGATAGAAACTCGTTTCAATCGTCCAGATCGAAATCCAGATGATGTCGGAGTAAGAAGAGAATCAACATTATCCATATTCAACTTACCAACTAGACCATTTGGGAAACAATCATCAATCAGAATAAGTGAAGATGAACGAAATATGGTTCATTGGTACATTCTGAATAATTGTCCTGAATTGGAGCCATATTTGGAGTAAGTTTTCTTTAATTCATCTTAAATATATCCTAAAAAATTTATGTTGTCGTAAATAAAATAATTCTTATCTGAGAGTTACTTACTTTGAATCAGAGAACACAGATTGTTTTTACAATCTAAAGGTGTTTTGGATATTGACGAATCGCAGAAAAAAAAATTTCCATCTTGGTTTGAAAATAAAGTAAGTTCGTAAATTTGTATATCTTTCAAATGGAATATGCATATTTATTCTCATTTTAACTATACAAATTATTATCTCAGGTTAAAAGAATGAATGAATGCTCATATTCTACAGCCCAAGATGATTTATATGCCATTGCAATTCAGCCTAATTTTTTAATTTGCAAGTATCTTTGGTTGTATGGTTAATGGTGTTAGATATCACACAAAAACTCGAGATGAAAAAACGAGTCACTCAAAATTATGGAATTCGAGTTGAGGCAGAATATAATGGGAACCTTTGTGATTTTTATGGTGTCATCGATGAAATATGGGAAGTACATTACATCTATTTCAATAAGGTGATATTGTTCAAATGTTCTTGGTATAACACCAGTGAGAGTCCACGTAGAATCTATACGGAATATCATATGACTAGTATAAATATTAGCTCATATTAGTTTGAAGACAAACGGTTTCGTCTTGCAAACCAAATTAATTCAGTATTCTATTTAGATGACATAAAAAAAAATAAAAATTAAAAAGTGGTGCAAAAGGTAAATCATCGTCATATTTGGGAAATACCATCAGAGCCTGAAGTTGATGATGGAGAACGAGTTGTCCAGAATCGTGAAGCATATCAAGAAGATTCCTCAAACAACATTAATCTCACATTGGATTCTTCAAACAACATGGACGACGTTCTTATTCGAGAAGATATTTATGAAGTTGAAACTGATGACTTATTGATTGACTCTTCAAAAATATCAAAATAATCGTGTTCAACACGAATTAAACATTGATGATATTGATAAAAAAGCACTACTTAGTGGTTTAGATTCTGAAACTTATAGTGATGAAAGTGATTAATATAAAGGGTGTGTAAATAATTTTATTTTGTTAATGTGATAATTTAATATTAGCTACTAATAATTTATCATTTCAGATTTTATTATGTCAAGTAGTACGAGAAAAGGTAGTTCAAAACGGGGACGCAGTGATACTTCAGATCAACCCTTGAGTAGTACGAGAAGATTTAGCTCTAAACGGGCACACAATGATACTCAATCACCATCAGATTCACCGCAATCCTTGACACCTTCTCGATGACCCTTCAACAGTTCCATTACATGATGAACAACGTCAATCTTCAAAAGGTACAAAAATTTATCATCACTCTTATTTTGGAAAAAAATACATTTATAAATACTTATTAATTATATATTTTTCTTACAAAAAATAGAAATACAAAAGAATGTACGTGGTCCTACTCGTGGAGATCGCTTAAGCGTGAACTGAAGAATGACAAAATAACTAATCTAACTATTACCTATAATAAGGGCGAGCTTCGAGTTTACGGTGATAATGCTTCTGATTTCACAACTAATGTTGGCGTAAATGTACGCCATCATGCTCCATTGCAATATAGTGGTTGGAGCAAAGTTCCACCTGCATAAAAAAAAGCTGTATATGCTCGTATACAGGTACATTTGTTAATATATTCATTTTTCAATATTTTTTTTAATTAGGTAATTTTATATTTATTTATTCAAAACTTATGCAGGATGTATTCAAATTGGACTTTGCAAAAGATCCATATCTTGAGGTAATTTGTGATGAATATTGCAAAAATGCATACAGCAATCATCGTCATAATTGTCACCGACATTATAAAAAAATGATCGAGGAAGGAAAAAATCCATTAGAGCATCGACCTACGAGTTTGGTGATAAAAGAAGGCCATTTGAAATGGATGTGCACTGCATGTTTCTCCAGCGAAGAGTGGAAGGTATCATAATGTCTATTTCATCATATAAATTTTTAATTTTCTTAAAAAATTATTAATGTCAATTACTTTTTTTTTTTGCAGAAAAAGTCTGTGGTACAGCTCAAAAATAGATCAAAAGTAAAATTTATGCATAGGGGGTGGAAGTAAATCATTTACTCAACACTTACATGAGACGGTAAAAATAATTTATTATTAATAATTAATTTTAAATTACTATGTATAAGTTTTAAAAAAAATTTCACTTAATTATTTCAGAAGTCTACACCGGTAATGGATGTAGATGAAGGACAATCAAAGTCTATTAAAGCTGGAGAGATTGAAACATTCAAAAAAACTCACTACACAAAAAAAAAATGGATGGATCAACCAAATTGCTGAGGAAAAATATGTATGCAACACATTCACTATAAGTTAATAACATTTTCTCCACTATTTACATTTTATATAAATATATTACACAATTTTTTTTATCTTTGTAGAAAGAGATGATTGAGTTACGTGAAGATCAACTTAATCAACTTGGAAAATTTGGTACATTAATAATGGTAGACGATCTTTTGCTATCTATAGACAAGTTTTAGGTGATGCTAAGTATGGGTGGCTAAGAGGAATTTGGACTAATAGGAAAAAAAATTATCAATAGAGTTATCATCTAAATCCAAGGAGCTTAGAACAACGCATTGAAAAATTAGAAAAAATCATCAAAGATTTTACCAGTGAAAAAGATGGTGTTTTTGAAAAATATCTTCAAGAAAAAGTGGACAAGCGGGTTGAATCATTGGAAAGAAAATTCTTGGAAGGACATAAATTTCAATCATCATCAAATAAAGAGACAAATCCACCACAATGTGCCAACTCCACCAACAATGGTTTTTTCTTTTTTTTTTATTTAAAATAATATTGATTTTACTACTATTATAACTAATTCTTCTATGTTGTTTGTAGGATAAAACTTATAGATTAACTTTGGGAGACGGTGATGTAGTTGCTATTGGTGAAATTTTTCCGGGAAAACAAGTTCATGGGAAAGATTTGGAAAAAGGCAATGTACGAGTACGCATAATTGAATGTTTGAATGAAAATGCTCGTCTTCCTGTCCATGTTCGTGATGATTTAATCTTCGTAAAAGATGCAGTCCAAAGCTTTGTTGCATGGCCGGAACACTTAATCATCTTTGGTGATTCTGAGGTAAAAGAAAATAGTTTGATTTGTATTTAGCCTTTCTATTATAATTATTTATTGTTTAATAATATTTTAGGCATTAAAAACTATGGAGAAAAATGAACATTTATCTCCACACATGCCAACTCAGAAAGCTTCAACAAGTTCGATGAATGTGAAAGACTCTCCTGTTCCATTTGTTATGCCCAAAATCATCCCAAGGAGCGTCAAAGCTATATTGTTAAGTGTTCAATATCGCAAAAGTAGAGAAGAGTATCGTATTGAAATGGATCCAAATATTTTTGGGTCTGATCAAGATTTGTATATTGAACCTAAAGATATAGTTCATCTTGGCACAAATGTTGAGATTGGAGCTGAGTGTATCGCATTTTATATAAGGTAAGAGATTTTTTTATCATATTTTTTAATCGCACACTTAATAACATTATTTAATTTGGTATTGTTATAATGTTTAGGATCTTACATGAAAGGTTAAAAAATTCAAAAAGAGAGAAGTATTTTCGTTTTATTCATCCAAGTTGGGCTTCTATAGTGGGATCCTATTTGCAGCAAAATGTAGAATCAATAGCGAGATCGATTAGCAAGCGCGGGGAGATGCAACTTTCATTGATCCCTTTATTAATTTAGGGTAAGATTAACTTAAATTATTATTTTAGCTATATAGTAATATATTTATATATTAAAATTTTTCTTCCATCACTAGTTATCATTGGGTGCTAATAATAATTGATCCATCACGTGAGATGTGTTTCGCTCAATCCAATTTGGAGAACTACCAAGTGATACCATTAAGAATTTTATCGCAATGTAAGTGAATAATATTTATCATTAGTATAATAAGCATCAAATTAAAATTTATATGTAATAGTGTTGATGTTAATTTGTTTATTATTTAGGATTTTTGACTATTACAATGCTTCAAAAAAGAAAACTCCAAGACCGAAATTTGGTATTATATGGAAAATTATAAAAGTGAGTAGTCTTTATCTCTCAAAATATATAAAAAAAATTTGTATTTCACAAATATTTAATGATTTTACAACAAAATATTACTTTTAATTATTTATTTTAAGAGATTCTTACACATCTATATAAATGTGCAGTGTCCTCGACAACCCAAACACTTTGAATGTGGATATTATGTTATGAAATACATGCGGGATTTATGCATGGATTCAAGACCTCTCAATTGGTTAAATACTAATGTATATGAAATATACATCTTTTTCAATATATATATATAAATAATATTTAAGTTCACTAATATTTATTAATATTTTTTTTTCAGTGCAACAATAGAATGGAGAATTATTACACAAATGAAGAAATTGATGAAATTCGAATAGAGTGGGCCGATGCATTCATAGAATTGATTTAATATTTTATTATGTTTTTATTCATTTTTATTGAACAAATGAATCATACTATATTATCATTTTATTTTATTTGTTTTTATTAATATTTTAGTTTATCTTTTTTCTCTTCTATTTTTCAACACTCTTTAGAAGTTTCAATAAAGCAACGATATAAGTTTTTATTTTGTGAGAAAATTATAATTCTACTCTTTAAAATTTTTTATTTTTAAAATAATATTTAGTAATACTGTTTGTATTAGGTGCGAACCTAATTATAATTAATTTTAATTTTTTTAAAAAATACATGCAAATTGTATATATTTACCAAATTAATAATTTAGGTAATAAATGCAATAAAGGATAAAAAAAATAAAATAATTTCACTAAAATTAATAAAAAAAATTACATAAATAATTTACGTTTGGAGAAACATTAAAAATAATATTTATATTTTCGTAAAAAAATCAATTATTTACTGTATTTTCTAATATTTAGTATAACAATTTTATAAATAATAATTATATTTTTACTCTAATAAATGAATTAGTAGGTACAAAATATTATATTTTATTAAATATAAAATACAAAAGTGGTAAATAATATTTTTATACAAGAAAAAATAATTGCTGAGTATTGATTGCGAGAAGAAATATGTTTCTACTAAAAAATGCATATGGTAGCAAAAATTAGTAGCTGAAAATATTATTTTGCTACTAAACACAATTGGTAGTAAAATTGGTAGCAAAAAATACAAAGATCTTTTGCTATTAAGAAATATGGTAGTTAAATTGGTAGCTAAACACAAAAATTTTGCTACCAAAATTTATTGGTAGCTAAAAATCACAATTGCCTACTAAATAATTTGGCAGTAGAAATATTTGGTCTTATTTGTTTGGTATTGGCTACTAAGAAATTTTACTACTAAAATTTGGTAGCAATAAGCTACATTTTGCTACCAATAAAATTTGGTAGCTAAAAGCATGGTAGCTAAAAGATATTTTTCTTGTAGTGTCTCTTTATCCTTCCCTCTTCAATTTTAAAAATCTTAGTGTGAGAATAGTGCCCACACACAACAAGTGATACCTCAATCATAGTGAGGAAGATCGTGAAGAAAGACTTTCAGCAAGAAGGAGGTTTCAGCATCAAAGATTCAGAGAAAGAGATCCAGGTTCAGATATTGATAATGCTCTGCTACAGAAAGAAATCAAGGGCTAGATATCTGAACGGAAGGAGTCATTTAATTCTGCTGCACCAAATGTAAGGTTTCCTAAACTTTATATGTGTTTAATTTATCGTTTTAGAAAGTTTATATTTAGGGTGTTAATAAACATACTTGTGAGTAGATCTAAGATCCTGGTAAAATAATTCCAACAACTGGCCTCAGAGCCATGGGAATTGATTTACTTGCAAGAAATTTGGACTTTAAAACGATTGTTTGTATGTTTTTTGGACGGTATCATGTTGTATTGAGTGTTATTTGATGATTGATTGATGTTTGTAAATTTTCGTGAAAAATAATTGCGATTCTGTTTCTGGCATTATTTTTATTGGATAGTATGAAAAACATTTAAGCAAGTTAGCCTTTTACAGAACTCAATTTCGATTTTATTTGAATTAGTTATGAATTTTTGAAGATTTGAAAAAATCGGAGCTGTGCTGAAATTTTCCTGCGATCGCGAAAACTGTCCGTACAGCTCACAATTTTTTCGTTTTTCTTCGATTTTTCATGCTTTTTCATGGAATTAACTTCCGATTTTTTGTGTAGTTCTATATATATACTATTACTATTCCTAATTCAATTCTAATTATCATTTTGAATTAATTTAATATTTTTTAAATTTAATTCAAGATATTAGTGTAATTTGAATTTGAATAGAATTAGTATCTATCTTCTTGCTTAAAAATCTATCTTATTTTAAAATTTGATTATATCTTATCTTATTTTAAATTTAAAATAAGATAATTATAATCATGAAATTTTTAAATGATATAAGATATTTTGCTAACTTTTAAATTTTGTTATTTTATTTATTTAAATTAAATTTAAAATCTGAAAAAGATATTTAACTTATCTTTTCTAATTTTTATTTAATTTTTATTTATAAAATAACATTTAATTTTTTAAAAGTAGTTAGCAAATTTTGAAATGATATTTAGGTTGGTTGAAACCTAATTTTTCAAAATTGTAGGTTTAATTTTAAATTTAGATTTTTTTTATTTAAATTTTTGAATTTTTTTTTTACTTTAATTTTTCGAAAATAAATATTTTATTTATTTAATTAATTATTTCGAAATTAATTATTTAATTTAAAATTAAATAAATCCTACATCCAACTATCCAGCTAACCTTGTTGCAGGAGTATGTGTTTTAGCTTGTTTGTAAGTTTTTAAAACCTATTATTACTTGATTGCAAATAGCCATGGTTACTTTTTGCCAGATCTAATGATCTGATGGCTCCCTTGGTCAAGTAAATAATTTGTAACAGGTATATTTACAATCTTCTTTCATCTGTGTATGACCTAGCAACATGATAGGACCCATCCAAAGTGTGCCTGTGTGAGCCTATGTGTTTAATTTTATTATAGATGCATATAGGTTGCTGTTGCTAAAATAAATTATCATAGTTCTTGTAAAGCCCGCTTAGTTAATTTGGAAATTAGCAGTTATTTATGTTAATCAGGAAATTATTTATAGCCATTTAAATAATTTATCATTGTTAATTATGAAATTCAGATATGCATAATTATGTCATCAGCAGTTTTTATATTTCGCATTTCCGGTGTCCGGTATTTTGGAACTCGGCGTTTGGCTCAGTAGAAATCACAACTTAGTATGTTAGTATTTTGGGGACGGGTTTTAGACATTGGGAATGTCGGGAATGGCCGGGAATTTAGAATGTCCCAAAAATACCCCTTTAGTATGATTTTCATGATTTTATGGTGGAGGGGCAAAATGGTCTTTTTGCCCCATTAGTGTTTTGTCTTTTATGACTTTATAAAATGGAAAATAAATAATTACTTAAGTGTTTATTTGGCTGAATATAATGATATGTATAGCTTTTATTCATTTTTCCAAACTTAGAAAATAAAATCATTTTTTCTCAAAAAAAATCAAACACTCAAAGCTCTCTCTTTCTCCCTCTTTTCGGCTGAGACTTGGGCTGCTAGGGCTGGGAATTTTCTGCCTAAAGCTTGTGATTTTCTTCTCCTCTAAGTGTAATTCAAGTCAAGGTTTGATCCCTTATAATTTCCTTTGTGTTTTCTTGAAATTTAAGTGAAAATAGTTGAGTAAATGCATGTGATTTTGAGAGATGTTACTGCTGTGTTTTTGTTGTTGATTTATGAGGATTAAAGCATGATTATTGTTGTTGATTGAGCTGTGTTGAAAGCATGTTGTATTGATTGTTTAAAGCTTTTAGTTTATATGTTAAAATAGGTGATTTTTGAGAGAAAATGCCATGTTTTGTTTCTGTGAATTGCTGGATGTTTCTGTTTGTTTTCAGAGATGTTTTTAGGCTTAGTTAAGTAGAATTAAGCTTATGGATTGCATGTTTAGGTGGTTTTGCTCAAGCTTGAGTTTGGAACTCAAAGCTTGAGCTCCAATGGTGAATTTTGCATGTGTGGTTTCTGGGTAGGTTTGATGCCTTTGAAATGTCACTTGGGGCATATAGAACAGGTCTGGAAAGTTTGGGACCAATTGGGATTGAATTGGTCAAGTTATGTGATTTTTAGTTGGCTGCCTGCGAGGAACCGGAATTCCGGTTGAGCATCCGGAATTCCGGATGGGGGTTCAGAATTTCCCAGAACCGGAATTCCGGTTGGGCAACCGGTCTGCCGGTTGGGGGATTTTTCAGAACCCTAGTTTTCCTCGTTTTTGGGTTTTTAGGGGTATTGCCATGCTTTTTATCGATAGGGAAACTTTTAGTTTCAAGTTTTAGTCCGGGAAGTGATTTAGTGTGTCACTTATAGCGTTTTGATTTTTATGGTTTAGGAGCCAGTAATCCGCCGTTCGGCTTCGGTTCCGGTCGGGTTGACCGCACACCGAAATCGGAATCCGAGTAAGATTAGTATAACGGTATGCATATGTAGATTACATGTTTAGCGTGCATGTAGGAAGCCTATTAGATTACATTAGATATGTATTTAGGCTTCGAACCACCCAACCCCGTCACGTCGGTACAGCCGGAGTATGACCAAGAACCGGAGTATGACCGGCTCGACCGATCAGCCGACACCGGTTGGTGGTTCGATCTTATTGACCTATCCCGTCGGTACGGCTGGAGTATGACCGACGGCGGAGTATGACCGGTTCGACCGATCAGAGGATACTTGTCAATAGTACCGTCCCCTGAACGTTCAAAACTCAGTACCATGTTGGACATGGCAGTAGTGCTCAGTACCATGTTGGACATGGCAGTAGCGGGACTCAGTATCGTGTTGGACACGGCGATCGGTTTTATGTTTGATATTATTATGCTTTTCTTACTGAGTCTGTCGACTCACGGTTTATGTTCATGTGTAGGTAAAGGCAAGGCGATTCTTGATGGACCGTGACCGAGCTTATGAGATTGTACATGTCGGGGCGGTTAGGCTGGAGCGTACGATCCTCGAGACGCACGGCTGAGATTTTTGTAATCGTCGTTAGACGACTTTCATTTTGATGTAAAAGTTAAACAGTTAAAACGTTTGTAAATATTTTTATAAATCGGGATCCCGAGACTTTTTGTAAAATGGTTTATAAGTTTAATGAAAAAGCAAAATTTTAATTAATCACGTTTTTCCATAAACCTCGTTGATTAGCGACGAGTCCGCGAGACGTTTAAAAATCACGTAATACGCCTAAGATAGTTAGGGTGTTACAATTTGGTATCGTAGCCGCCAGTTGTCTTCCGAAGATCGTCACGACATGTACAATCATCATCGGCGAGCTAGCTCGGTTCACGGTTCGGCAAGCCTTTATTGCTTTAGTAGTTTATTTTATTCGGTTATGAAAAAGAAAAGCCCGTTAGGAAGCATGTTAGTAGCCGATAGTAGAATAGGCGCATGTTTCATTTCTAATTTCTAAATTAAGCGGCATTAGTAAGCTCGCCTTGAATACGACCTGATATGCCAACTCTTGGTTTCGCAGGCGGTTCTAATTAGATGGACGCCAGGCGGACTACCAGGAGTCGGGGCAACTCCGTGGGGTCGAATCAGGGAGAGGGAGCTCGGTGTCCCCCACTGCTAGGGGCCGAGGTAGAGGTCCCCGAGGCGGGGCTCGTGGTCGGGGTGTTGAGGACCCGCCACGGGCTGCCCAGCTCCCCCGGCCGATCGGGGAGCCCCGACCGGGAGTTGCGGTTTGCGGAGATGCAAGCCCGGATCGAAGAGCAAGACCTCGAGATTCGTAGGTTGAGACAGCGGGGTGCTCCTGCGGTTCCGGTGCCGGTAGTTCCGGTGGCACCGCCCCTCGCCGCCCTGTGCCGAGCTAGTGGTTGCGGCCCATAGATTGGAACCGTTGTATGAGCGGTTCGGAAGCAAGCACCTCCGTATTTCGGGAGGTCCGGATGTGTCGAAAGCCGAGCGGTGGCTTACGGTGATCACCGTATTCGAACTTTATGGGTGTCACCGTAACGACAGCAGTGGTGTGCGCCACATTTCGGTTCCGGGAGGATGCCCCGGTATGGTGGGACATGGTGTCTCGCATTCACGATGTCACCACCATGACACAGGAAAGGTTCCAGAACTCTTCAACGCGAAATACTACAATGAGGCGGTTAGAAGCGCCAAGAGGAAAGAGTTCGTTCACCTGACCCATCGGGAGAACATGAGTGTCACTGAGTATACTACTCAGTTTGACCGGTTGGCGAGGTTAGCCTCGGGAATTGTGCCGACCGACTTCAGCAGGAAGGAGAAGTATCTGGACGGGTTGAATCCCAAGATCAGGCATGACCTGATGATTACCACAGACGACAGCACCACCTATGCTCAGATGGTGGAGAAGGCACTGCGAGATGAGGGCGCAGTGGGGTGTATGTCAGAATCAGCCAGTACTCCGGTTAGTGGCGGAGCTCCTACCCCTCCTGCATCAGGCTTTAGCGGGGAGTAGTGGTTCGGCCATTGATCGGAGGAAGAGGGCACCCACTGCCCGGCGGCTCGAGTCGAACAAGAGGTTCGGGGGAACCGCAACGCAGGGAGTCGTCCCGGTGGTAATGAGACCCGATTCTCCTACCCCGAGTGCCCTAGCCGCAAGAGGCATCATCGGGGAGAGTGCAAGGGGCGGGGATGCTTTCATTGTGGCATGCCCGGCACTTCAAGAGGGAATGTCCCCGGCTCCGCCGGAGGCACCGAGAGCTCCGGCGATACCCACTCCGGCCGGGGTGTTCGCTATCACGCAGCCGATGCGGATGCCGGCCCATCGGTTGTTACAGTCGATTTTTATTAACGACTCGCTTTATTCAGTGCTGTTTGATTCTGGGGCTACACGTTCTTATGTGGCGGCCAGAGTCTTTAGTAAGTTGGGTAGACCCTTTGATAGATATGAATCAGGGTTTGGAACCCTGTTACCTGGCGGAGAATTGGTTATCTCCAATAGGTGGATTAGGTCTATGCCGATCAGGATAGATGGTAGAGAGTTAAGCGCTGATCTGATAGAGATGAGTTTAGTCGAATTTGATATTATTTTAGGAATGGATTTCCTATGTAAATATTCGGTGAGCATTGACTGTAAGAGGAAGATGGTGGTCTTCCAACCGGAAAGTGAAGAACCGTTCGTATTTGTGGGTTCGGTTCAGGGATCTCGGATCCCGGTGATCTCGGCTATGTCAGCGAGAGAACTATTGCACGGTGGGTGCTTAGGGTTTCTGGCCGTGGTGGTGGACACCACTCGGCCAGACACCATTCGGCCAGAGGATATCAGTGTGGTTCGGGAATTTTTGGACGTTTTTCCCGAAGAACTTCCAGGGTTACCACCTCAGAGGGAGATTGACTTCGTGATTGACTTGGCACCAGGGGTGGATCCGGTTTCCAAAGCCCCGTATAGGATGGCTCCAGCTGAACTTAAGGAATTAAAGATTCAGCTCCAAGGGTTGCTTGACATAGGGTTCATTCGGCCCAGTGTGTCACCTTGGGGAGCCCCGGTTTTGTTCGTGAAGAAGAAGGATGGATCTATGAGGATGTGCATCGACTACAGAGAGTTGAACAAGCTGACGGTGAAGAATAAATATCCATTACCTAGGATCGATGACTTGTTCGATCAGCTTCAGGGGAAGACGGTCTTTTCTAAGATTGATCTCCGTTCGGGTTATCATCAGTTGAGGATCCGAGAGGAGGACATTCCAAAGACGGCTTTCCGCACTAGGTATGGACACTACGAGTTCCTGGTTATGTCATTCGGACTAACCAATGCTCCTGCAGCATTCATGGACCTGATGAATAGAGTATTCAAGGATTTCCTCGATATCTGTGTGATTGTGTTTATCGACGACATCCTCGTGTACTCTCAGTCAGAAGAGGAGCATGAGTTACATCTTCAAATGGTACTGCAACGACTTCGAGAACATAAGCTCTACGCCAAGTTCAAGAAATGTGAGTTCTGGTTGTCTCAGGTGTCCTTCCTAGGGCACATTGTGGGTGAAGACGGGATCAAGGTGGATCCCGGGAAGATCGAATCCGTCAGGGATTGGCCGAGACCGAAGACAGTGACAGAGATCAGAAGCTTCTTGGGATTAGCTGGGTACTACCGTAGGTTCGTGGAGGGGTTCTCCAAAATTTCAATGCCCCTAACCGAGCTTACAAAGAAGAATCAGCGATTTATCTGGTCAGATAAATGCGAAGCTAGTTTTCAGGAGCTGAAACAGAGGTTGATTACTGCTCCGGTACTATCTTTGCCTTCGGACGAGGAGAAGTTCGTAGTCTACTGTGACGCATCCAAACAGGGTTTGGGGTGCGTATTGATGCAAGCCGATCGGGTTATCGCTTATGCCTCCCGTCAGTTAAAGGACTATGAACAGCGATACCCGACTCATGATTTAGAATTGGCCGCAGTGGTTTTTGCACTGAAGATTTGGCGGCATTACCTTTATGGGGAGAAGTGCGAGATCTATACCGACCATAAAAGTCTCAAGTATTTCTTTACTCAGAAAGATTTGAACATGAGACAAAGGCGTTGGTTGGAACTAGTGAAGGATTATGATTGTGAGATCCTTTACCATCCCGGGAAAGCCAATGTAGTGGCCGATGCCCCGAGCGTAAAGGGTCCCGGGCAAGTAGCTAGCATGGTTCGGATCTCACCTCGCCCAGCGAGAGGATATGATTAGATCCAGCATCGAGTTTGTGGTAGGTCAGCTTCACAACTTAACGCTGCAATCTGATCTGTTGGAAAGAATAAAGGTTGCTCAGACGACAGATCCGGAGTTAGTGAAGATCCGAGATGAGGTATTGGCTGGTCAAGCCAAAGACTTTTCAGTGACAGACAGTGGGATGCTTTTGTATAAAGCTAGGGTTTGTGTTCCGAGCAAAGGTGGAACTGAGGAATGAGATTTTTGAGGAGGCTCATTCTACTCCATATTCTCTGCATCCCGGCACCACCAAGATGTACCAAGATTTAAAACCGTACTTCTGGTGGAGCGGTATGAAGAAGAATTTGGTAGAATTCGTTTCGAGATGCCTCACGTGTCAGCAGATCAAGGCTGAACATCAGAGACCAGCAGGGTTGTTGCAGCCTCTAACCCTACCGTAATGGAAATGGGAGGATATTACGATGGATTTTGTGGTCGGGTTACCTAGGACCACGGGTATGTATGACTCCATCCGGGTAGTGGTGGATCGATTTACGAAATCGCTCATTTTCTCACGGTTAGAACAACGTTTACGGTGGATCGGTTGGCGTAGTTATATGTCGGGGAGATAGTGAGACTTCACGGTACCGAAGTCTATAGTTTCGGACAGGGATCCGAAATTCACCTCCAAATTTTGGCAGAGTTTGCAACGGGCAATGGGTACGAAGCTAAAATTCAGTACAGCATTCCATCCTCAGACAGATGGTCAGTCCGAAAGGACAATTCAGATATTGGAGGATATGCTGAGAGCCTGTGTTATGGACTTTGAGGGTTCATGGAATAAATATCTACCGTTGATAGAGTTCTCTTACAACAACAGTTACCAGAGTACGATAGGGATGGCACCCTACGAACTGTTGTACGGTAGAAAGTGTAGATCCCCTATCCACTGGGATGAGACAGGGGAGAGGAAATACCTAGGTCCGCAGTCGGTTCGGCGGACCAATGAGGCAATAGAAAAGATAAAAGCTAGAATGCTTGCCTCACAGAGTAGACAGAAGAGTTACGCAGATCCGAAACGTAGGGATGTTGAGTTCCGAGTAGGGGACCATGTGTTTTTGCGAGTATCTCCGATGAAGGGGATTAAACGTTTCGGGAAAAGAGGCAAGTTATGCCCTAGGTTTACAGGACCTTTCGAGATTCTCGAGAAGATAGGTCAAGTGGCATATCGATTAGCATTGCCTCCAGCTTTATCAGCAGTGCACAACGTATTTCATGTCTCAATGTTGAGAAAATACGTTTCAGACCCCTCTCATATACTCAGTTATGAGAGCCTTCAGCTTCAGTCAGATATGTCTTATGAGGAACGACCGGTGCGGATCCTGGATAGAAAGGATAAAGTCCTTCGGAATAAGACCATAACGTTGGTCAAGGTTCTCTGGAGAAACAGTAAGGTGGAAGAAGCCACCTGGGAGCTAGAATCAGATATGCGAGCTCAATTTCCAGAGTTATTCAGGTTAGATTTCGGGGACGAAATCCTTTTAAGGGGGGGATAGTTGTAAAGCCCGCTTAGTTAATTTGGAAATTAGCAGTTATTTATGTTAATCAGGAAATTATTTATAGCCATTTAAATAATTTATCATTGTTAATTATGAAATTCAGATATGCATAATTATGTCATCGTAGCTTTTATATTTCGCATTTCCGTGTCCGTATTTTGGAACTCGGCGTTTGGCTCAGTAGAAATCACAACTTAGTATGTTAGTATTTTGGGGACGGGTTTTAGACATTGGGAATGTCGGGAATGGCCGGGAATTTAGAATGTCCCAAAAATACCCCTTTAGTATGATTTTCATGATTTTATGGTGGAGGGGCAAAATGGTCTTTTTGCCCCATTAGTGTTTTGTCTTTTATGACTTTATAAAATGGAAAATAAATAATTACTTAAGTGTTTATTTGGCTGAATATAATGATATGTATAGCTTTTATTCATTTTTCCAAACTTAGAAAATAAAATCATTTTTTCTCAAAAAAAATCAAACACTTAAAGCTCTCTCTTTCTCCCTCTTTTCGGCTGAGACTTGGGCTGCTAGGGCTGGGAATTTTCTGCCTAAAGCTTGTGATTTTCTTCTCCTCTAAGTGTAATTCAAGTCAAGGTTTGATCCCTTATAATTTCCTTTGTGTTTTCTTGAAATTTAAGTGAAAATAGTTGAGTAAATGCATGTGATTTTGAGAGATGTTACTGCTGTGTTTTTGTTGTTGATTTATGAGGATTAAAGCATGATTATTGTTGTTGATTGAGCTGTGTTGAAAGCATGTTGTATTGATTGTTTAAAGCTTTTAGTTTATATGTTAAAATAGGTGATTTTTGAGAGAAAATGCCATGTTTTGTTTCTGTGAATTGCTGGATGTTTCTGTTTGTTTTCAGAGATGTTTTTAGGCTTAGTTAAGTAGAATTAAGCTTATGGATTGCATGTTTAGGTTGTTTTGCTCAAGCTTGAGTTTGGAACTCAAAGCTTGAGCTCCAATGGTGAATTTTGCATGTGTGGTTTCTGGGTAGGTTTGATGCCTTTGAAATGTCACTTGGGGCATATAGAACAGGTCTGGAAAGTTTGGGACCAATTGGGATTGAATTGGTCAAGTTATGTGATTTTTAGTTGGCTGCCTGCGAGGAACCGGAATTCCGGTTGAGCATCCGGAATTCCGGATGGGGGTTCAGAATTTCCCAGAACCGGAATTCCGGTTGGGCAACCGGTCTGCCGGTTGGGGGATTTTTCAGAACCCTAGTTTTCCTCGTTTTTGGGTTTTTAGGGGTATTGCCATGCTTTTTATCGATAGGGAAACTTTTAGTTTCAAGTTTTAGTCCCCGGGAAGTGATTTAGCGTGTCACTTATAGCGTTGTGATTTTTATGGTTTAGGAGCCAGTAATCCGCCGTTCAGCTTCAGTTCCAGTCAGGTTGACCGGCACACCTGAAATCGGAATCCAGGTAAGATTAGTATAACAGTATGCATATGTAGATTACATGTTTAGCGTGCATGTAGGAAGCATGTTAGATTACATTAGATATGTATTTAGGCTTCGAACCACCCAACCCTGTCACGTCGGTACAGGCTGGAGTATGACCAGCAGCCGGAGTATGACCGGTTCGACCGATCAGGCTGACACTGGTTGGTGGTTCAGTGCTATTGACCTATCCCGTCGGTACAGGCTGGAGTATGACCAGCGGCGGAGTATGACCGGCTCGACCGATCGGAGGATACTTGTCAATAGTACCGTCCCCTGAACGTTCAAAACTCAGTACCATGTTGGACATGGCAGTAGTGCTCAGTACCATGTTGGACATGGCAGTAGCGGGACTCAGTATCGTGTTGGACACGGCAGTCAGTTTTATGTTTGATATTATTATGCTTTTCTTACTGAGTCTGTCGACTCACAGTTTATGTTCATGTGTAGGTAAAGGCAAGGCAGTTGCTGATGGACCGTGAGCGAGCTTATGAGATTGTACATGTCGGGGCGGTTAGGCCTGGAGCGTACGATCCTCGGGACAGCACGGCTGAGATTTTTGTAACTGTCGTTAGACGACTTTCATTTTGATGTAAAAGTTAAACAGTTAAAACGTTTGTAAATATTTTTATAAATCGGGATCCCGAGACTTTTTGTAAAATGGTTTATAAGTTTAATGAAAAAGCAAAATTTTAATTAATCACGTTTTTCCATAAACCTCGTTGATTAGCGACGAGCTGCACAGTACGTTTAAAAATCACGTAATACGCCTAAGATAGTTAGGGTGTTACAGTTCTTGATAGAATTTATTTAGGCCCATTTAGTTTTTGGGCCTATTCAATTAATAACAGTTGTTCTTATTAAGGTTAAATTCCTCTCTTTTGGGCCTTGTGTGAGAGTTGGGAGCCATAGAAGTGGGTACGACATACTGAACCCAGCACCCCCTCACATGAACCACCCCAATTGTGAAGGCCCATTTACCTGATTTGAACAACTGTACTAGGTTAATTACACTAGTTTAACCTAATAAAATTGATTAGCAACATAATTAATTTCATTTATTTTGAAATTAATTTAAGAAAAATATAGTTTAAAGAATTTTTATTCTAAGCTAAACTATATGTATTTTCTTGTATTTAATTAAATATAGAATTATAACCATCTAGATTCTTTCTTGAGCTTAATTTAAATTTTTCATTAAATATTCCTATTTAAGTTGATATTTAGTTATCTTCAACTAACCAACTTAAATCTGAATATCTTTTGGATTTAAAATTTCAAAATTAAGTTAAGGAATTTTAGGCATTGGTTATTAAGATTCTGCAGATATTTTTTAAGTTAAGATCTTTTCGAATATTAACTTAAAAGGGAATATTTTAGATATTTTTTAAGTTAATATCCTTTCGAATATTAACTTAAAATGGAATATTTTCAAATTAAGTGGTTACAACTTAATTTTTGATATTTAATTAAATTTAAATTTGAAAAATATTTAGGTTCTAGATTTTTTCTAATACAACCTAAATTAGATATTTTTTCAAATTTTGTGGAAAAGATACTTAGTCAAATAAGATATTTTCTAGATAGTTATTTCTAGACTACTTATTATTTCTAATATTAAATAGGAAAATATTATACATTGTGAAATTAATTATTTATATAATTAATTTTGGTACAATTTATTTTAAGTATATTTTTCCTAGTATTAAACTAGAGATTAATAATTAAGCCTTCTCTACACTTAATTATTTATTTCTTGAATTTAATACATTTAATTAATTTGAAAATTAAATATCTAAGTTGATTTTTATCATCATACTTAAATATTTCTTTTTCATGACATTTAATTCAATAGAAAATTATTTTTAGTTGAAATTTATTTTTTCAATAATAATTTTCAAAATATATTTTTTCTTTATTTTATTAATCAAATTTCGAAATTGCATTTCTTAAATGCTGGAATTTCAAATTTTATTTGAAAAATAGATTAAGTTGTAAATTAATTATTTATTTTAATTAATTCTTGGATCAACTTAAATCAATGATTTTTTCATTTATTGATTAATTTAAAATAAATTGAATTAAAGTATATTATTAGAAAATGAATTAATTAGTCAAAGGAAAATCTAGATAGATGATATTTTTGCTTGAAGTATTTTTCTAGTGTATTTAATTAAATAGAAAATTAATATTTAAGTTGATTTTCATCATCATACTTAAATATTTGAAATTTTTCTTATATATTTAATTAAATAGGAAAATTATATTTTTTGTTGTAAATTAATTTTATTAATTAATTTTGGGCCAACATTAAATTAGAATAATTTTTTCAGGATTAATTTTTTTTTTATTTTAACATGCATTTTCGAAAATTGTATTCTTAAATACTTTAATTTTTCGAAATGCAATATATATTTACAGAAAATTAAATTTGAGTTGTAAATTAATTTATATTAATTTTGTAACAACTTAAATTGAATATTTTTCTAAATATTTATTGGAAATTATTACTAAGATGGAAATAATTCATGTTATTTTTATATCCATCTAAGTAAAATTTACATTTAGAATTTTTCATTCTAAATTGGAAATTTTAAATAAATATATATTTAAAATAAATAAATTAAATAAAGAGAATCAAAGAAAATACAACTCACTTTAAATAATGAGCTTCATTATTATTAAGATATTCGATCTCCATTGTTGGTCTTACAAAAGTTAAATGTTTTCAATATAACCTCGAGACGCTAGACTTCGTCCCCCTATGGATGGTTATTCGTTGAACGCATTTAACACCGTAAGATTTCATTTGATAAGTGTTTTGTGAGTTTTCGTCTCTATTTAGACTCTCCCCTACGGTGACTACTTAGAGATAAACTCATAAAATATGAAACAATGGTGGAAGCTCATAAAATGAGAATAACCTTGACTCTCGCCTACCGGGACAACGTTGGATTCTTATTTTGATCGAATAAAAGGTTGCTAGAATGGTTTCTATTTTAGATGAGCTGACAACTCTATTCAATGAATGATACTTTGACTCTCGCCTACCGGGACACTGTATCAGTTTGTTGAAAACCTTGGAAATTATTTAGGATTGTATATTTTAGTATTTTCACTGGTCATTCCTACTTGCTATATCTTTATAATTTCTGAATTGTGTATGAATTTATATTGAACCATGTTATTTTCTGTTATTAAGTTGTAGTTTAATTTCGAATCTTCATTGTTGGTCTAACTTGGCTTGTTTATCTAATGAGATAAATCCCTAGTGGATTTTTACCATTAGACATACATAATAGTGTTAGATCTCGAAAGATAAATATTGTATATGCGACATCTAGCTGTTCATCAATTGATGACACCTTAGACTAGTATTTTTACGATATGAGACAAGAAGATTGTATAAATAAGATTACTTTGACTTTCGCTAATTGAAGCATCGTTGGATTCTTATTTTAAACGAAATTATCCTAATTCCTCTTAGATATCATTGGATGAATGGTCTATAAATCATTTCATGTCATTATATTTTCCCTTAAGAAATTAAATGACGCATATGATTATAATCCCGAAATTCTATTCCCAATTGATATAAATCCTCAATCTTAGAAATCTCCTACTTGTATGGGCAAATCTGACTTAGAGTTTGTATTAGTAGTGCTGGTCCAAGATAGAATTACTCAATATATTTGGTATAAAATTAAGTCTTTGACTTTAATTTTAGATTCTAAATAGAAATTTTCTTATATTTCTAATTCCAGAATACAATATAGTTACACTTTCTCAAGTGTTTAATATCCATCTTCTATTAATGGATTAAAACTGTATGGAATATGAGTTAGGTATTATGTGACCAGGATCCACTTGCAGTATTCTAAGAAATCTTTGATGTAACTAAACCTATGTCATCAAAAGACACTACCACATTTTAATCTATGGAATTTGTATCTTGTTCATAGTGGATTTGACAAGATCAATCTCTGCAAAGAATTAATATGCCTATATTCACTGAAAGTAGTTCATCTCATTCGCAGATGGATGTACATTCAGGGGTGGATATGAGTTTTTTGTTGTATTCTTAAAACGATAACTCTAGATTATACCTTTTAGCAAAGAAATTTGAAATGTTTAAAAAAAATTTCAATAATTTCTAGCAATGGTTAAAACCATTAAGGTAAGTGGTTAAAGATCTTGCGAACTGATAGGGATGGAGAAATAGTTAGTAGATATGCGGTTCAAAGATCATTAAATTGATTTTTGAATTATATCCAAACTTACCTCCCCAGAAATTTCGAGTTGCATATTGATGATTAGTTACTAGTCGTTGCCTAAATCCTTCTATGGTAATACAATTTCAGAATGATGTAATGGTTGGGTACTTAATGTAAATCATTACTAGATTCATGGATGACCTAATCAAAATCTTAAGAAAAGCTAGAACTGTTAACCATGTTTTGTTAGCTATTCTAAGTGATTAGGGGTGGACCATCCCATTGTCAATAGATAAGAAAGTGTTTGTTCAAACAAATACTACTTTTCTAAGATAATGACTAAGTCTGAAAACAAGTAGCAAATAAAGGAGATATTTTTTCTTGATTCCAAAAGTGTTCTATGATCTTATATAACATATGATGATCCCACTGCCTCTGTTGTCTTGTCACAACCGAAGAGATTAATACCATTTAGTTTTCTTAGACATAATTCACGGTACCTTGTCGTAGTGGGAGAGTTTCTAGGAACTCAACTTCTCATGACTTGGGAGACACTAGTGATTAAAATCCATTGTGAGTTTAAACAAGTAATGGATTGTCAAGATAAGAAACTAAGAAGAAAGCCAAAAGAACTATGGTTTAATCCATTCACATGGAGTAACCTAAAGTTTTCTATTACAAGGACATAAAAGGAAATTTTAGTTAATAAGTCTATTCTATGGACTTAACAAACTTCCTGTTCCTAGTATTATAGGTTTGAGTTTATCTAATGTAACGCCCTGTCCAACAGGGACGCCACGTGTGTGCACTTTATTTAAAATGCCAATAATTATATAAGATATAATTATACTAAAAGTGTGGGTAATTAAATTTTTGATAGTTAAAACTCAACCTTTAAATTGTTTAACAAAAGATAAGTAACATGATTTATGGGGTCCCCCTGTTTTCAAAATATTTACAAACTGGTTTCAAAGTATTTTACAACATAAGCTTTATATTTTCCAAAATACAATCAAAATAGGGCATCCTGTAAACTGGGCTGCCTGCGGCTGGTATGTACATTGCTGCTGCGACCATACTCATGGTTGTTCGACTTTAGCCTTTCCTTTACCTGCACCATAAAGCACCAGTGAGTCACAGAGACTCAGCAAGAAAGTGATCAAAACAATAATCGAAAGAAAATAATTATCAACTTATTCTCATGCCATTATGTTTACTCACTATTCGATAATAATAAGCATTCCCTTAAACATCATACATTCCTGGTACTTAATAAAGTACCACTTTTACAACTCGTTACATACGAGCTGAATATGTCACTATCGTTGCCCGATAAAGCAAACGATAAGTAAGAAACCTAACCGCGGTTTCAAGAGTAATTACTCATAACGGTAATAACCGTTTCCAACCCTAGGTCATAACCTAGGCTTAATAAACTTTTAATCAGCATCATGATAATAATTAAGGCCACTTCCATTCACCCATTAATCTTTAACCACATACGGTGCTTACCACTTTTCTTACCTTAATTCAGAAGTCAAAAGTATGGTCGACCTGAGTGGAAGAACAAGCTAAGCAATCCCGGTCCTATGTCACGACAATTGAAACACAATAAATACCTTAACTCAAAGTTCCGGATTAAAACCCTAATTTAGAAATCAAACGCAACCTAACTCCCAGCAACCCCAATTTAGGTCAAGCATCCCATATTTAATTTAAAACAGATAGTACTCAACTCCCCGGTCAAAACCGAACATAACGCAAACCCGAAAAAATTCTCCCCTCGCAGTAACCGGTCGACCGGCTCGATATACCGTAACCCATCCGGTCGACCTGCTTCGCGTACCAGAACAAAAGTTCCTCTTCACCAAAATCGAACCAAAACCCCTCCAAACCTAACCAAACTTTCCAGAACAGTATATTAACATAAATATGGCATAACCTAAGCTGCAAAACACAATGGTTCAATCTCTAGCTTAAAATCACATACTCAAGTGAAGAAATCAAATTTCTTTTAGCTTCCTCACTCACCAATCAATCCCAACAGCCATGAATTCAATCCAAACATGCATTAACAGACCTTATTCAACTTGGATAACAAACCCCTACCTTCACTAAACCTACAGCTTTGAAAATTTTCAAAAAAAATAACAAACTTAGCTTGAAAACCTAAGAAAACATCAAAACTAAAAGGATGAACTTACCTAGAGTGCAAGGTCAACTTGAAGATGGAGTTTAGCTCTGAAAATTGATGTTGGCTGAAGCAAATCAATCCCTCTAGTGGCTGGTTCAACTTGCTCGAAGGAAGAGGAGAAGAAGGTTGAGAAAAATAGGTTACTTGCCTTGGAAGAAAGCTTCTCCTTTCTTTTAAAATGCTTTGTTTTCTCTTTATTTTTTTTTTTAAAATTTCCTTCCTTAAATAACAATAGGCAGCAGCAAAGAAAAGAGGAAAAAAACCAAAAAAGTTTTCTTGAATTCCTAATTTACCCCTCTCACATAAATTTTTTTTAAAAAAAGAAACCCTAGGGGTATTTTGGTAATTTTACTAATTCCCCAATCCGACATTCTAATAAAATTCTAACTTAATCCGGGATATTCTTAAAATAATTCTTTCATTTAATGTCGTGACATTGCTAACCACATAGCTAAATTTCCACAATTACCGCACCCAAAATAACGTATTTCATTAAATAATTTCTCAAAAATTCATCTAAGTAAGATCATAATCCTACTTCATTTTCCAAGTAATTACATATTTAATAAAATATGTCCATTTAAATATTATTTATTTTCTGGGATATTACAACTATCCCCCACTTATAGGAATTTCGTCCTCGAAATTTACCTGAAAAGCTCGGGATACAACTCCCGCATCTGCGACTCTAATTCCCAAGTCGCTTCTTCAACTTTGCTGTTCCGCCACAACACTTTGACTAGTGAAATAGTCTTGTTTCGCAACACCTTTTCTTTCCTGTCTAAGATCTGTACTGGTTGTTCTTCATACGACAGGTCGGTTTGAAGCTCAATGTCTTCATAACTTAAAATATGAGTTATATCAGATACATATTTCCGGAGCATCGAAACATGAAACACGTTATGAACCCCAGATAAAGCAGGAGGTAGAGCCAACCGATAAGCTACCTGACCTACTTTCTCAAGAATCTCAAATGGACCAATAAATCTGGGACTCAACTTTCCTTTCTTCCCGAACCTTCGAATTCCCCTCATTGGGGACACCCGAAGAAAAACAAAATCCCCAACTTGGAATTCAACATCTCTACGCTTTGGATCTGCGTAGCTTTTCTGTCTACTTTGGGAAGCAAGCATACGAGCTCGAATCTTTTCAATAGCCTCGCTCGTTCTTTGGACAGCTTCAGGTCCAAGGTATCTACGTTCACCAGCCTCATCCCAGTGAATAGGTGATCGACATTTCCTTCCATAAAGCATCTCATACGGAGCCATGCCAACGGTACTCTGATAACTATTGTTATAAGAAAACTCAATCAGAGGTAGGTACTTGTTCCAAGAACCTTCAAAGTCCATTATACATGCCCTCAACATATCCTCAAGTATCTGGATAGTCCTTTCAGATTGACCATCGGTTTGAGGATGAAAAGCTGTACTGAATTTCAACTTGCTTGCTGTAAGCTTCCCCAGAATTTGGATGTAAATTTTGGATCTCGATCTGAAACTATCGACTTTGGGGCACCATGAAGTCGAACTATCTCCTTAATATACAAATCAGCATATTGATCCACTGTATACGTTGTCCTAACCGGGAGAAAGTGAGCAGACTTCGTATATCGATCCACTATCACCCAAATAGAATCATAATACCCTACTGTTCTGGGCAATCCTACCACAAAATCCATGGTGATGTCTTCCCATTTCCATTCAGGAATCTTTAGAGGTTGAAGCAAACCTGCCGGCCTTTGGTGTTCTGCTTTAATTTGTTGACAGGTTAAGCATTTTGACACATATTCAACAATATCCCTCTTCATACCCGCCACCGCATAAAGCTTTCACATCATGATACATCTTGGTTGTTCCCGGGTGTAAGGAGTACGGTGTAGTATGAGATTCATCAAGAATCTCTGGTCTGATTTCTTTGTCAACCAACATACGTATTCTCGTTTTTGTATCGCAACAACCCATCAGATAAGCATGAAAAGTCTCTTGCCAATCCAGCCTCTAACTTCTCCTTATGTCCCTGTAGCTCAAGGTCACCTTGTTGGGCTACTCTAATTCTTTCCAATAGATTAGATTGTATGGTGATATTAGCAAGTTTTCCAATTACAAATTCAATTCCCGCTCTCGTCATATCCTCAGCCAACTTGGCTGAGATTTCCTTTAGTTCACAAACTTGCCCTGGTCCTTTCCGACTTAGAGCATCCGCTACCACATTTGCTTTACCAGGGTGGTAGAGAATCTCGCAGTCATAATCTTTGACCAGTTCTAACCATCGTCGTTGCCTCATACTTAAATCCTTCTGAGTGAAAAAGTACTTGAGGCTTTTGTGATCTGTATAAATTTCACACTTCTCACCGTATAGATAGTGACGCCAAACTTTTAGTGCAAAGACAATCGCTGCCAATTCAATATCATGGGTAGGATATCGTTGTTCATACTCCTTCAATTGCGTGGATGCATAAGCAATCACTTTCCCTGACTGCATAAGAACACAACCTAACCCTTGTTTGGATGCATCACAATAAATCACAAACTTTTCATCACCTTTTGGTAAGGTTAGCACAGAGCGGTAATCAACCTTTGCTTCAATTCCGGAAACTACCTTCACACTTGTCACTCCAAACAAACTTACAATTCTTTCGGGTCAACTCGGCTAAAGGCGTAGAAATCTTTGCAAAGCCCTCAACAAATCTCCGTAATACCCTGCTAACCCCAGAAACTTCTAACTTCGCTTGCCGACTTAGGTCGAGGCCACCACGCACTGCTTCAACCTTTACTGGATCCACTAAAATACCATCTTTACTCACCACATGCCCCAAGAAACTCACCTGAGGTAACCAAAATTCACATTTCTTAAACTTGGCATACAACTTATGCTCCCTGAGACGTTGTAATACCATTCGAAGATGTCTTTCGTGAGTCTCTTCCGAGTCTGAATAAATTAGAATATCATCGATAAAGACAATAACAAAATCATCCAGAAAATCTTTGAACACTCGGTTCATCAAGTCCATAAATGATGCCGTGGCATTTGTTAATCCGAAGGACATTACCAGAATTCATAATGACCATACCGGTCCGAAAAGCTGTCTTGGGAATATCCTCCTCTCGAATCCTCGGTTGGTGATAACCGTATCGAAGATCAATTTTAGAAAAGACAGCTTTTACCCCGCAACCGATCAAATAAATCATCTATTCTTGGCAGAGGGTACTTGTTCTTCACTGTTAATTTGTTTAACTCCCGATAATCTATACACATTCGTAATGTTCCATCTTTCTTTTTCACAAACAAAACTGGTGCACCCCAAGGTGAAGTACTAGGTCTAGTAAATTTTAAATCCATCATCCCCCGTAATTGAACTTTTAACTCTTTCAAATTTCCGCAGTGCCATCCCGTAGGGAGCTTTCGATACGAGCTCACTCTCCCGGTATTAAATCAATCTCATAATCAATTTCACGTTTTGGTGGCAACCCCGGTAACTCTTCCGGGAACACATCCGTAAATTCTCGAACCATCGGGACATGCTCCGGTCCCGCTAGTGGTTTCCTGGAAATATCCACAACACTTGCCAAGAAACCAATGCACCCTTCACACAACAAATCCCTTGCCTTAAGGGCTGAAATTAAGGGAATCCGAGATCCTTGCATCTTACCCACAAATACAAAAGGGTCCTCGCCCTCAGGCTGAAAAGTTACCATCTTTCTTTTACAATCAATGGTGGCGTTGTATTTAGCAAGCCAATCCATCCCCAAAATAACATCAAAATCCTCCAGATTTTATTCTATCAGATCAACTGATAACTCTCTTCCTTCCACAAACACCCGAAGGGATCGAACCCACCTGCTGGAGATAACCAACTCCCCAGTAGGCAACAAGGTTCCAAAACCTCTAGAAAGCACATCACTAGGTTTATTCAGCTGCTCAATTATTCTACTTGAAATATAAGAATGCGTCGCACCGTAATCAATTAACACAAATAATAAAGTACCAAGAATGTAAAGCCGACTCGTCACAAGAGAAGGACCAAGATCACCTCGCCTTGAGTCGTGGCAAACACTCGGGCAGAGCGGGTGTATCATCCTTCTTTTGCTCTAGCCGTATCAATTGAGGACAATTTCTCTTCATGTGACCCACCATTCCACAAAGGGAAACAGCCCTAGCCCGACACTCGCCTGTGTGATGCCTTTTACACCTCGGACATTCAGAAATGTCCGCCGCTTTCATTCCCACTACGACGGAAACCTTGGTTACCCCGGAATCTTTTGTTTGGGCTCGCCGCCGATGTTTCACTAGGTCTTTTCCCCGCGGTCACCAAGATCAGTACCCCTACCCGAACCAGCACCTGCTGTTTGTTTCCATGAATCTCTTCTAGCAATATTTTTCTTTCGTATCTGAGCCTCTGCACCCTCAGAAACTAAAGCCAACTCAACTATCTGAGCATAAGTTCGGGCAACCCCCGGTTGTTTAGAAGCAACAATCACATCCCGGGCGATGTGTTCATCCAGCCCCCGAATAAACTTTGCTTTTCTAGCAGCTTCAGTAGCCACCTCATCCGAGGCAAACTTTGCCGCCGATCAAACTTAGTAGCATACTCCGTCACGGTCATACTACCCCGAGTTAACCGTATAAACTCTTCGCCTTTGCCGCCTTAATAGACTCATTATAATACTTCTCAAAAAATAAGGCCCGAAAAGTTTCCTGTGTCATATTATTCGGATCATGGCCCCGAGATACAATCTCCCACCAAATACGGGCATCATCTCGTAGCATATAGGTAGCACACCTGACCCGGTCATTATCTTCAACTCGCATAAAATCGAAAATGGATGTTATCATACTCATCCATTGCTCCGCCTTGAGTGGATCAGCACCACCCTCAAACACTGGCGGATTCTGCTTCCTGAACCGTTCATACAATGGTTCCAAACGATTCCCTGCATCCGGTGGCACTACTAGAGGTGCCGGAGGATGAGGATTCGCATTTAGAGCAGGTGAGCTCGCCGCTCTCTTAATTCTCTGATTTGCTCACCCTGCTGCCGAATAGTTTCTTGCATAGCAGCATATAACTGTTCCCAATTAGGTGGTGGTAAAGGGTTCTCACCTTCACCGGCAGCCCCGAGCCCAGCTAGCTCGCGGGCACCCCTACCAGTCCGCCTTGGGTGCATAACTATACACCTGCGATCACATTCCAAGTAATAACAATACTGATAAGTATTTCCATATATTATAATCCTTCCCACAACATTCTGATATCAACATAATTCAAATAATCAGGTAATCAGAAAATTAACAAGCTATCTTTTAACTTAAAGCTTACTAAACCATGAGTCGATCAGGTCCTTGCAGCCAATGTACATATCAAACCAGTCTTCAGGATCTAAAAACCTTGGCGCTCTGATACCATGTTGTAACGCCCTGTCCAACAGGGACGCCACGTGTGTGCACTTTATTTAAAATGCCAATAATTATATAAGATATAATTATACTAAAAGTGTGGGTAATTAAATTTTTGATAGTTAAAACTCAACCTTTAAATTGTTTAACAAAAGATAAGTAACATGATTTATGGGGTCCCCCTGTTTTCAAAATATTTACAAACTGGTTTCAAAGTATTTTACAACATAAGCTTTATATTTTCCAAAATACAATCAAAATAGGGCATCCTGTAAACTGGGCTGCCTGCGGCTGGTATGTACATTGCTGCTGCGACCATACTCATGGTTGTTCGACTTTAGCCTTTCCTTTACCTGCACCATAAAGCACCAGTGAGTCACAGAGACTCAGCAAGAAAGTGATCAAAACAATAATCGAAAGAAAATAATTATCAACTTATTCTCATGCCATTATGTTTACTCACTATTCGATAATAATAAGCATTCCCTTAAACATCATACATTCCTGGTACTTAATAAAGTACCACTTTTACCACTCGTTACATACGAGCTGAATATGTCACTATCGTTGCCCGATAAAGCAAACGATAAGTAAGAAACCTAACCGCGGTTTCAAGAGTAATTACTCATAACGGTAATAACCGTTTCCAACCCTAGGTCATAACCTAGGCTTAATAAACTTTTAATCAGCATCATGATAATAATTAAGGCCACTTCCATTCACCCATTAATCTTTAACCACATACGGTGCTTACCACTTTTCTTACCTTAATTCAGAAGTCAAAAGTATGGTCGACCTGAGTGGAAGAACAAGCTAAGCAATCCCGGTCCTATGTCACGACAATTGAAACACAATAAATACCTTAACTCAAAGTTCCGGATTAAAACCCTAATTTAGAAATCAAACGCAACCTAACTCCCAGCAACCCCAATTTAGGTCAAGCATCCCATATTTAATTTAAAACAGATAGTACTCAACTCCCGGTCAAAACCTGAACATAACGCAAACCCGAAAAATTCTCCCCTGCAGGCAACCGGTCGACCGGTTCTGATATACCAGAACCCATCCGGTCGACCGGTTCGCGTACCAGGAACAAAAGTTCCTCTTCACCAAAATCGAACCAAAACCCCTCCAAACCTAACCAAACTTTCCAGAACAGTATATTAACATAAATATGGCATAACCTAAGCTGCAAAACACAATGGTTCAATCTCTAGCTTAAAATCACATACTCAAGTGAAGAAATCAAATTTCTTTTAGCTTCCTCACTCACCAATCAATCCCAACAGCCATGAATTCAATCCAAACATGCATTAACAGACCTTATTCAACTTGGATAACAAACCCCTACCTTCACTAAACCTACAGCTTTGAAAATTTTCAAAAAAAATAACAAACTTAGCTTGAAAACCTAAGAAAACATCAAAACTAAAAGGATGAACTTACCTAGAGTGCAAGGTCAACTTGAAGATGGAGTTTAGCTCTGAAAATTGATGTTGGCTGAAGCAAATCAATCCCTCTAGTGGCTGGTTCAACTTGCTCGAAGGAAGAGGAGAAGAAGGTTGAGAAAAATAGGTTACTTGCCTTGGAAGAAAGCTTCTCCTTTCTTTTAAAATGCTTTGTTTTCTCTTTATTTTTTTTTAAAAATTTCCTTCCTTAAATAACAATAGGCAGCAGCAAAGAAAAGAGGAAAAAAACCAAAAAAGTTTTCTTGAATTCCTAATTTACCCCTCTCACATAAATTTTTTTTAAAAAAAGAAACCCTAGGGGCATTTTGGTAATTTTACTAATTCCCCAATCCGACATTCTAATAAAATTCTAACTTAATCCGGGATATTCTTAAAATAATTCTTTCATTTAATGTCGTGACATTGCTAACCACATAGCTAAATTTCCACAATTACCGGGCCCAAAATAACGTATTTCATTAAATAATTTCTCAAAAATTCATCTAAGTAAGATCATAATCCTACTTCATTTTCCAAGTAATTACATATTTAATAAAATATGTCCATTTAAATATTATTTATTTTCTGGGATATTACATCTAAACCTATGGCTTGTGGTATACCTGGTAATTACTTACTCTAATGCAAGCAACTTACTTTAGTAAGATGTTGAAGCATTTTCTTTCTAATGGCAATCTATAGAAGCTTCACAACTTCTTAGGTATAGATTTTATTTATCTAAGGAAAAGTCTTAACTATTCCAGAAAAGATAAAGCCATGAAAGAATTTCTTATATCAACAGTGAGAGGTCTTAGATATGCTTTTGTATGCCTTAGACCAGACACCTGCTGTTGAGTGGGAGTAATGAGTAGGTATCAGATTAATCCAGGAGAAGAACATTGGAAGACAATCAAGTAAATCCTAAGATTAAGAAGAGGAACTATATGTTAGTCTATAAGGGTGTGTTTAAAACTCTTAGACTACACCATATCAGATTTCGAAATTTGCCTTTGTGCTAGTAAATCTTTCTGATAAGATGGTGGTTACTCTGGGGTGGAATAGTGATTTTGGAGAAGCGTAAAAACCTATCTGAAGTCTCTAGGTCTACCAGAGAGAGACTGAATGTTAAGGTTGCAGGAAAGGTACTTATTTAGTCTAAGGAAAGTTCTATACATTTTTGGCATCATTCCAAATTGCCTTAAACTACTAGTGTTAATTTCCTGATTAACCAAAAGTAGTTGCCAAAGATATAGAATCCAGTATCCCAAGAGAGTAGACATATAGAGAGGAATTTCACATTATCAATGATTTTGTGATTAAAGGAAGAGTAATGGTGGAGAAAAGGTTGTGTTTAATTCAACCTTTCAGATCCTATTACGAGGAGTTTACTACTACTACACTTGATGTGTATATCAAGGTGTTGAGATTGTTTGAAAGGCACTATTTGTTTTATATTAGTGCAAGTGGGAGTTTGTTAGGTTTTATGCCCTAAATAAAACTCATTTCAATATAATCAGATTTACTTATTAATATAGATCAGAAATAACATTTAATGTTGCATGGTTCACATGATTTATTTCATGATTATATGTACATAATGTATAAATTCATCTGAAACCCTTTTCACATACTTGATCCTGTTTATTGTGTCGTCAACACATTGGAAAGTAAACATGACTATGTGAATAAAGTTTCCTAGATTTATCAGACATAGGGTTTTACTGATATGATAAACTACAACAGAGTTTACTTGTATTTTGAGAAATACTATGTTCTTTCCAGAACATTGATTAAAGTAAAGCTCAGGTTGGATGCATGGAGTATGCATCGGAAGGGACCGATATTGAACTTTGACTTAGATTATTAAACTTACCATAATATCTATTCAAGTCAATATCGCCTAGTTGATCCTGTTATCATTAGGCTCAATCTTGAAAGGCTATTCGTGTTCTTTGATTTGTTAGTTAAGCCTACTTTTAGGTCAGGGTGATACGTACATTTTGGGAACACGATAGTGCAATTGAGTGGGAGCGCTAACATAAACATGGAATCTATAGCTTCTATCTGGCGAATAGTAAGCAAAGCATGATCTCCTTCGAGCTTGACCAAACGAACATAAATGGTGGAGTACTCATTTCACATAAGCTGAAATATCATTTATATGGAGTCAAGTGTTTTAAGGAATAAATACATTGTAGGGTGTAACGGTAATCTAATCCCTTTACAGTGTAGATCATTCATATAGATCATTGATCACATTAGGATTATAACAATGGATAACTAATGATGTGTCTATATGGTGGAACATATAGAGCATTCTATATAACTGAGAGTGCAATTCTAAGTTCTATGCGTGGATTCAACGAAGAATTAATAAGTTAGTGAATTTTAGTGCTAAATTCTTGATCTACTTATTGGAAGCTCGGTTATATAGACCCATGGTCCCCGCACTAGTTGAGATAATATTGCTTGTAAGACTCATATAATTGGTTTTGATTAATCAATTATAATTCTCAAATTAGACTATGTCTATTTGTGAATTTTTCACTAAGTAAGGGCGAAATTGTAAAGAAAGAGTTTATAGGGGCATATTTGTTAATTATGATACTTTGTATGGTTCAATTAATAAATATGATAAATGACAATATTATTTAATAATTATTTATAGTTATTAAATAGTTAGAATTGACATTTAAATGGTTGAATTAGAAAATTGGCATTTTTGAGAAAATCAGATGCAGAAAAGGTAAAACTGCAAAATTGCAAAAAGTGAGGCCCAAATCCACTAGTATAGGGCCAGCCACTTTTATAAGAAATTTAAACTGATATTTTCATTATTTTAATGCCAAATAATTCAAACCTAACCCTAGTGGAATGCTATAAATAGAGAGCGAAGGCTTCAGGAAAATTACACTAAATTTTCCACACTTCTGATTTAGAAAAAACTGAGCCTTCTCTCTCCCTGTCTTTGGCCAACCCTTCTCTTTCTCCTTCCCTCTTCAATTTCGAAAATCTTAGTGTGAGAATAGTGCCCACACACAGCAAGTGATACCTCAATCATAGTGAGGAAGATCGTGAAGAAAGACTTTCAGCAAGAAGGAGGTTTCAGCATCAAAGATTCAGAGAAAGAGATCCAGGTTCAGATATTGATAATGCTCTGCTACAGAAAGAAATCAAGGGCTAGATATCTGAATGGAAGGAGTCATTTAATTCCGCTGCACCCAATGTAAGGTTTCCTAAACTTTATATGTGTTTAATTTATCGTTTTAGAAAGTTCATATTTAGGGTGTTAATAAACATACTTGTGAGTAGATCTAAGATCCTGGTAAAATAATTCCAACAACTGGCCTTAGAGCCATGGTAATTGATTTACTTGCAAGAAATTTGGACTTTAAAACAATTGTTTGTATGTTTTTTGGATGGTATCATGTTGTATTGAGTGTTATTTGATGATTGATTAATGTTTGTAAATTTTCGTGAAAAATAATTGCGATCCTGTTTCTGGCATTATTTTTATTGGATATTATGAAAAAAATTAAGCAAGTTAGCCTTTTACAGAACTCAATTTCGATTTTATTTGAATTAGTTATGAATTTTTGAAGATTTGAAAAAATCGGAGCTGTGCTGAAATTTTCCTGCGATCGCGAAAACTGTCCGTACAGCTCACAATTTTTTCGTTTTTCTTCGATTTTTCATGCTTTTTCATGGAATTAACTTCCGATTTTTTGTGTAGTTCTATATATATACTATTACTATTCCTAATTTAATTCTAATTATCATTTTGAATTAATTTAATATTTTTTAAATTTAATTCAAGATATTAGTGTAATTTGAATTTGAATAGAATTAGTATCTATCTTCTTGCTTAAAAATCTATCTTATTTTAAAATTTGATTATATCTTATCTTATTTTAAATTTAAAATAAGATAATTATAATCATGTAATTTTTAAATGATATAAGATATTTTGCTAACTTTTAAATTTTGTTATTTTATTTATTTAAATTAAATTTAAAATCTGAAAAAGATATTTAACTTATATTTTCTAATTTTTATTTAATTTTTATTTATAAAATAACATTTAATTTTTTAAAAGTAGTTAGCAAATTTTGAAATGATATTTAGGTTGGTTGAAACCTAATTTTTCAAAATTGTAGGTTTAATTTTAAATTTAGATTTTTTTTATTTAAATTTTCGATTTTTTTTTATTTTATTTTAATTTTTCGAAAATAAATATTTTATTTATTTAATTAATTATTTCGAAATTAATTATTTAATTTAAAATTAAATAAATCCTACATCCAACTATCCAGCTAACCTTGTTGCAGGAGTATGTGTTTTAGCTTGTTTGTAAGTTTTCAAAACCTATTATTACTTGATTGCAAATAGCCATGGTTACTTTTTGCCAGATCTAATGATCTGATGGCTCCCTTGGTCAAGTAAATAATTTGTAACAGGTATATTTACAATCTTCTTTCATCTGTGTATGACCTAGCAACATGATAGGACCCATCCAAAGTGTGCCTGTGTGAGCCTATGTGTTTAATTTTATTATAGATGCATATAGGTTGCTGTTGCTAAAATAAATTATCATAGTTCTTGATAGAATTTATTTAGGCCCATTTAGTTTTTGGGCCTATTCAATTAATAACAGTTGTTCTTATTAAGGTTAAATTCCTCTCTTTTGGGCCTTGTGTGAGAGTTGGGAGCCATAGAAGTGGGTACGACATACTGAACCCAGCACCCCCTCACATGAACCACCCCAATTGTGAAGGCCCATTTGCCTGATTTGAACAACTGTACTAGGTTAATTACACTAGTTTAACCTAATAAAATTGATTAGCAACATAATTAATTTCATTTATTTTGAAATTAATTTAAGAAAAATATAGTTTAAAGAATTTTTATTCTAAGCTAAACTATATGTATTTTCTTGTATTTAATTAAATATAGAATTATAACCATCTAGATTCTTTCTTGAGCTTAATTTAAATTTTTCATTAAATATTCCTATTTAAGTTGATATTTAGTTATCTTCAACTAACCAACTTAAATCTGAATATCTTTTGGATTTAAACTTTCAAAATTAAGTTGAGGAATTTTAGGCATTGGTTATTTAGATTCTGCAGATATTTTTTAAGTTAAGATCTTTTCGAATATTAACTTAAAATGGAATATTTTAGATATTTTTTAAGTTAATATCCTTTCGAATATTAACTTAAAATGGAATATTTTCAAATTAAGTGGTTACAACTTAATTTTTGATATTTAATTAAATTTAAATTTGAAAAATATTTAGGTTCTAGATTTTTTCTAATACAACCTAAATTAGATATTTTTTCAAATTTTGTGGAAAAGATACTTAGTCAAATAAGATATTTTCTAGATAGTTATTTCTAGACTACTTATTATTTCTAATATTAAATAGGAAAATATTATACATTGTGAAATTAATTATTTATATAATTAATTTTGGTACAATTTATTTTAAGTATATTTTTCCTAGTATTAAACTAGAGATTAATAATTAAGCCTTCTCTACACTTAATTATTTATTTCTTGAATTTAATACATTTAATTAATTTGAAAATTAAATATCTAAGTTGATTTTTATCATCATACTTAAATATTTCTTTTTCATGACATTTAATTCAATAGAAAATTATTTTTAGTTGAAATTTATTTTTTCAATAATAATTTTCAAAATATATTTTTTCTTTATTTTATTAATCAAATTTCGAAATTGCATTTCTTAAATGCTGGAATTTCAAATTTTATTTGAAAAATAGATTAAGTTGTAAATTAATTATTTATTTTAATTAATTCTTGGATCAACTTAAATCAATGATTTTTTCATTTATTGATTAATTTAAAATAAATTGAATTAAAGTATATTATTAGAAAATGAATTAATTAGTCAAAGGAAAATCTAGATAGATGATATTTTTGCTTGAAGTATTTTTCTAGTGTATTTAATTAAATAGAAAATTAATATTTAAGTTGATTTTCATCATCATACTTAAATATTTGAAATTTTTCTTATATATTTAATTAAATAGGAAAATTATATTTTTTGTTGTAAATTAATTTTATCAATTAATTTTGGGCCAACATTAAATTAGAATAATTTTTCCAGGATTAATTTTTTTTTTTATTTTAACATGCATTTTCGAAAATTGTATTCTTAAATACTTTAATTTTTCGAAATGCAATATATATTTATAGAAAATTAAATTTGAGTTGTAAATTAATTTATATTAATTTTGTAACAACTTAAATTGAATATTTTTCTAAATATTTATTGGAAATTATTACTAAGATGGAAATAATTCATGTTATTTTTATATCCATCTAAGTAAAATTTACATTTAGAATTTTTCATTCTAAATTGGAAATTTTAAATAAATATATATTTAAAATAAATAAATTAAATAAAGAGAATCAAAGAAAATACAACTCACTTTAAATAATGAGCTTGATTATTATTAAGATATTCGATCTCCATTGTTGGTCTTACAAAAGTTAAATGTTTTCAATATAACCTCGAGACGCTAGACTTCGTCCCCCTATGGATGGTTATTCATTGAACGCATTTAACACCGTAAGATTTCATTTGATAAGTGTTTTGTGAGTTTTCGTCTCTATTTAGACTCTCCCCTACGGTGACTACTTAGAGATAAACTCAGAAAACATGAAACAATGGTGGAAGCTCATAAAATGAGAATAACCTTGACTTTCGCCTACCGGGACAACGTTGGATTCTTATTTTGATCGAATAAAAGGTTGCTAGAATGGTTTCTATTTTAGATGAGCTGACAACTCTATTCAATGAATGATACTTTGACTCTCGCCTACCGGGACATTGTATCAGTTTGTTGAAAACCTTGGAAATTATTTAGGATTGTATGTTTTAGTATTTTCAATTGTCATTCCTACTTGCTATATGTTTATAATTTCTGAATTGTGTATGAATTTATATTGAACCATGTTATTTTCTGTTATTAAGTTGTAGTTTAATTTCGAATCTTCATTGTTGGTCTAACTTGGCTTGTTTATCTAATGAGATAAATCCCTAGTGGATTTTTACCATTAGACATACATAATAGTGTTAGATCTCGAAAGATAAATATTGTATATGCGACATCTAGCTGTTCATCAATTGATGACACCTTAGACTAGTATTTTTACGATATGAAACAAGAAGATTGTATAAATAAGATTACTTCGACTTTCGCTAATTGAAGCATCGTTGGATTCTTATTTTAAACGAAATTATCTTAATTCCTCTTAGATATCATTGGATGAATGGTCTATAAATCATTTCATGTCATTATATTTTCCCTTAAGAAATTAAATGACGCATATGATTATAATCCCGAAATTCTATTCCCAATTGATATAAATCCTCAATCTTAGAAATCTCCTACTTGTATGGGCAAATCTGACTTAGAGTTTGTATTAGTAGTGCTGGTCCAAGATAGAATTACTCATTATATTTGGTATAAAATTAAGTCTTTGACTTTAAATTTAGATTCCAAATAGAAATTTTCTTATATTTCTAATTCCAGAATACAATATAGTTACACTTTCTCAAGTGTTTAATATCCATCTTCTATTAATGGATTAAAATGTTGGAATATGAGTTAGGTATTCTGTGACCAGGATCCACTTGCAGTATTCTAAGAACTCTTTGATGTAACTAAACCTATGTCATCAAAAGACACTACCACATTTTAATCTATGGCATTTGTATCTTGTTCATAGTGGATTTGACAAGATCAATCTCTGCAAAGAATTAATATGCCTATATCCACTGAAAGTAGTTCATCTCATTCGCAGATGGATGTACATTCAGGGCTGGATATGAGTTTTTTGTTGTATTCTTAAAACGATAACTCTAGATTATACCTTTTAGCAAAGAAATTTGAAATGTTTTAAAAAAAATTCAATAATTTCTAGCAATGGTTAAAACCATTAAGGTAAGTGGTTAAAGATCTTGCGAACTGATAGGGGTGGAGAAATAGTTAGTAGATATGCAGTTCAAAGATCATTAAATTGATTTTTGAATTATATCCAAACTTACCTCCCCAGAAATTTCGAGTTGCATATTGATGATTAGTTACTAGTCGTTGCCTAAATCCTTCTATGGTAATACAATTTCAGAACGATGTAATGGTTGGGTACTTAATGTAAATCATTACTAGATTCATGGATGACCTAATCAAAATCTTAAGAAAAGCTAGAACTGTTAACCATGTTTTGTTAGCTATTCTAAGTGATTAGGGGTGGACCATCCCATTGTCAATAGATAAGAAAGTGTTTGTTCAAACAAATACTACTTTTCTAAGATAATGACTAAGTCTGAAAACAAGTAGCAAATAAAGGAGATACTTTTTCTTGATTCCAAAAGTGTTCTAAGATCTTATATAACATATGATGATCCCACTGCCTCTGTTGTCTTGTCACAACCGAAGAGATTAATACCATTTAGTTTTCTTAGACATAATTCACGGTACCTTGTCGTAGTGGGAGAGTTTCTAGGAACTCAACTTCTCATGACTTGGGAGACACTAGTGATTAAAATCCATTGTGAGTTTAAACAAGTAATGGATTGTCAAGATAAGAAACTAAGAAGAAAGCCAAAAGAACTATGGTTTAATCCATTCACATGGAGTAACCTAAAGTTTTCTATTACAAGGACATAAAAGGAAATTTTAGTTAATAAGTCTATTCTATGGACTTAACAAACTTCCTGTTCCTAGTATTATAGGTTTGAGTTTATCTAAACCTATGGCTTGTGGTATACCTGGTAATTACTTACTCTAATGCAAGCAACTTACTTTAGTAAGATGTTGAAGCATTTTCTTTCTAATGGCAATCTATAGAAGCTTCACAACTTCTTAGGTATAGATTTTATTTATCTAAGGAAAAGTGTTAACTATTCCAGAAAAGATAAAGCCATGAAAGAATTTCTTATATCAACAGTGAGAGGTCTTAGATATGCTTTTGTATGCCTTAGACCAGACACCTGCTGTTGAGTGGGAGTAATGAGTAGGTATCAGATTAATCCAGGAGAAGAACATTGGAAGACAATCAAGTAAATCCTAAGATTAAGAAGAGGAACTATATGTTAGTCTATAAAGGTGTGTTTAAAACTCTTAGACTACACCATATCAGATTTCGAAATTTTCCTTTGTGCTAGTAAATCTTTCTGATAAGATGGTGATTACTCTGCGGGTGGAATAGTGATTTTGGAGAAGCGTAAAAACCTATCTGAAGTCTCTAGGTCTACCAGAGAGAGACTGAATGTTAAGGTTGCAGGAAAGGTACTTATTCAGTCTAAGGAAAGTTCTATACATTTTTGGCATCATTCCAAATTGCCTTAAACTACTAGTGTTAATTTCCTGATTAACCAAAAGTAGTTGCCAAAGATATAGAATCCAGTATCCCAAGAGAGTAGACATATAGAGAGGAATTTCACATTATCAATGATTTTGTGATTAAAGGAAGAGTAATGGTGGAGAAAAGGTTGTGTTTAATTCAACCTTTCAGATCCTATTACGAGGAGTTTACTACTACTACACTTGATGTGTATATCAAGGTGTTGAGATTGTTTGAAAGGCACTTTTTGTTTTATATTAGTGCAAGTGGGAGTTTGTTGGGTTTTATGCCCTAAATAAAACTCATTTCAATATAATCAGATTTACTTATTAATATAGATCAGAAATAACATTTAATGTTGCATGGTTCACATGATTTATTTCATGATTATATGTACATAATGTATAAATTCATCTGAAACCCTTTTCACATACTTGATCCTGTTTATTGTGCCGTCAACACATTGGAAAGTAAACATGACTATGTGAATAAAGTTTCCTAGATTTATCAGACATAGGGTTTTACTGATATGATAAACTACAACAGAGTTTACTTGTATTTGGAGAAATACTATGTTCTTTCCAGAACATTGATTAAAGTAAAGCTCAGGTTGGATGCATGGAGTATGCATCGGAAGGGACCGATATTGAACTTTGACTTAGATTATTAAACTTACCGTAATATCTATTCAAGTCAATATCGCCTAGTTGATCCTGTTATCATTAGGCTCAATCTTGAAAGCCTATTCGTGTTCTTTGATTTGTTAGTTAAGCCTACTTTTAGGTCAGGGTGATACGTACATTTTGGGAACACGGTAGTGCAATTGAGTGGGAGCGCTAGCATAAACATGGAATCTATAGCTTTTATCTGGCGAATAGTAAGCAAAGGATGATCTCCTTCGAGCTTGACTAAACGAACATAAATGGTGGAGTACTCATTTCACATAAGCTGAAATATCATTTATACGGAGTCAAGTATTTTAAAGAATAAATACATTGTAGGGTGTAACGGTAATCTAATCCCTTTACAGTGTAGATCATTCATATAGAGGATCATTGATCACATTAGGATTATAACATTGGATAACTAATGATGTGTCTATATGGTGGAACATATAGAGCATTCTATATAACTGAGAGTGCAATTCTAAGTTCTATGCGTGGATTCAACGAAGAATTAATAAGTGAGTGAATTTTAGTGCTGAATTCTTGATCTACTTATTGGAAGCTCGGTTATATAGACCCATGGTCCCCGCACTAGTTGAGATAATATTGCTTGTATGACTCATATAATTGGTTTTGATTAATCAATTATAATTCTCAAATTAGACTATGTCTATTTGTGAATTTTTCACTAAGTAAGGGCGAAATTGTAAAGAAAGAGTTTATAGGGGCATATTTGTTAATTATGATACTTTGTATGGTTCAATTAATAAATATGATAAATGACAATATTATTTAATAATTATTTATAGTTATTTAATAGTTAGAATTGACATTTAAATGGTTGAATTAGAAAATTGGTGTTTTTGAGAAAATCAGATGCAGAAAAGGTAAAACTGCAAAATTGCAAAAAGTGAGGCCCAAATCCACTAGTATAGGGCCAGCCACTTTTGTAGGAAATTTAAACTGATATTTTCATTATTTTAATGCCAAATAATTCAAACCTAACCCTAGTGGAATGCTATAAATAGATAGTGAAGGCTTCAGGAAAATTACACTAAATTTTCCACACTTCTGATTCAGAAAAAACTGAGCCTTCTCTCTCCCTATCTTTGGCCAACCCTTCTCTTTCTCCTTCCCTCTTCAATTTCGAAAATCTTAGTGTGAGAATAGTGCCCACACACAGCAAGTGATACCTCAATCATAGTGAGGAAGATCGTGAAGAAAGACTTTCAGCAAGAAGGAGGTTTCAGCATCAAAGATTCAGAGAAAGAGATCCAGGTTCAGATATCTGAACGGAAGGAGTCATTTAATTCCGCTGCACCCAATGTAAGGTTTCCTAAACTTTATATGTGTTTAATTTATCGTTTTAGAAAGTTCATATTTAGGGTGTTAATAAACATACTTGTGAGTAGATCTAAGATCCTGGTAAAATAATTCCAACAGACGATACTGTAATTGTGAATAAACATATGATCTGGACTTAACTGATTTTGTGTGTAAATGTAATAAACATATTAAACCATTAGCATGCAAACATAAATCATTTCAAATTTCTTATATTGATAACTAATCAGATTGTAAAGAGTTTTATTTAGGGCATAAAATCCAACATTAGGGTGATACGTACATTTTGGGAACATGATAGTATAATTGAGTGGGAGCGCTGACATAAATATGGAGTCTATAACTTCTATAGGAATTTAGAAGTGAAAAGATGATATCCTTCGAGCTTGGCTAAACAGAGATAAATGGTTGAGATCTCATTTCACTTCGCTGAAATATCATTTATACGGAGCTAAGTGTTTTAAGGATAAAATACATTGAAGGTGTTACAATATTTTAGTTCCTATTGAATGTAGATCATCTATTAGAGGGTCAATGATCAAATTAGGATTATAACAATGCATAACTAATATCGTATCTATATCGTGGAACATATAGAGCGTTCTATATTACTGAGAGTGCAATTCCAAGCTCTAAGTGTGGATTCAATAAGGAATTAATAAGTTAGGGAATTTACTTGGTAAATTCGGTTCGACTTATTGGAAGCTCGGTTATATAGGCCCATGGTCCCTATACTAGTTGAGACCATACTGCTTGTAAGACTCAGTTAATTGACTTTAATTAATCAATTATAATTCAAAAGTTAGACTATGTCTACTTTATGAATTTTCACTAAGCAAGGGCGAAATTGTAAAGAAAATAGATTCTAGGTTTATTTATTAATTAAGAGATTCTTATGTGGCAACCAGAATCTTTAGTAAATTGGATAGTGTTGGAAATATTTTACCAGGATCTAGATTTACTACCAAGTATGTTTCATTAACATCGTAATATGAATTCTAAAACAATGAAATAAACACATAAGAGTTTAAGAAAACCTTACATTGGGTGCAGCGGAATATAATGACTCCTTCCATTCAGATCTCTAGCCCTTGATTCCTTTCTGTAGCAGAGCATTATACAGATCTGAATCTGGATTTCTTTCTCTCCTTCTTTGATGCTGATTTTCCACAGTCTTACATACTATGATTGAGGTACCACTTGATGTGTGTGGGCACTACTCTATCACTCAAGGGAATTTCGAAATTAGAAGAGAAGAAACGAGAGAGGGGCGGCTAGGCTTTTTCTGAAAGAAACAAAATGCGCAAAGTCATGAGTTTCCTGAAGCCAACACTTTCTATTTATAGAATGCCATCTAGGTTTAGGTTAGAATTGTATGGCATTAAAATAATGGAAAAATAAAATGGTAAAAGGCTTTGCATAGTGGGCGGCCATTTAAGGAAATTGGGCCTCACTTTGCAACTTTCCCATTTTGTTATTTCTTATTCCCATTTTCTCAAAAATGCCAATTTTCCAATTTAACCTTTGAAATGCCCATTCTAATTATTTAATAACTAAAAATTAATTATTAAATAATATTGTCATTTAATATATTTATTAATTTAGACATATAAAGAATCTTAATTAATAAATAAACCTAGAATCTCTTTTCTTTACAATTTCGCCCTTGCTTAGTGAAAATTTATAACGTAGACATAGTCTAACTTTAGAATTATAATGGATTAATAAAAATCAATTAATTGAGTCTTACAAGCAGTATGGTCTCAACTAGTATGGGGACCATGGGTCTATATAACAAAGCTTCCAATAAGTCGAACCGAATTTACCAAGTAAATTCCCTAACTTATTAATTCCTTATTGAATCCACACTTAGAACTTCGAATTGCACTCTCAGTCATATAGAACGCTCTATATGTTCCACGATATAGATACGTCATTAGTTATCCATTGTTATAATCCTAATTTGATCAATGATCCTCTATATAGATGATTTAAACTGTAAAGGGATTAAATTATCATTATACCCTACAATGTATTTTATCCTTAAGACACTTAACCCTGTATAAATGATATTTCAGCTAAGTGAAATGAGTACTCCACCTTTTATTTTCGTTTGGTTAAGCTCGAAGGAAATCATCCTTTACTTTCTATTCGCCAGATAGAAGCTATAGATTCCATATTTATGTTAGCGCTCCCACTCAATTGCACTACCGTGTTCCCAAAATGTACATGTAAAGCCCGCTTAGTTAATTTGGAAATTAGCAGTTATTTATGTTAATCAGGAAATTATTTATAGCTATTTAAATAATTTATCATTAATATTTATGGAATTCAGATATGCATATTTATGTCATCAGCAGTTTTTATATTTCGCATTTCCGGTGTCCGGTATTTTGGAACGCGGCGTTTGGCTCAGTAGAAATCACAACTTAGTATGTTAGTATTTTGGGGACGGGTTTTAGACATTGGGAATGTCGGGAATGGCCGGGAATTTAGAATGTCCCAAAAATACCCCTTTAGTGATTTTTATGTGATTTTAGAAAGGAGGGGCAAAATGGTCTTTTTGCCCCAATGACTTTTTGTCTTTTGTGACTTGTAAATGGAATTATATGTTGATTTTATTTATTCTTTTCTTGGCTGAAAGTAAATGATTAATATGTGAATAAATCCCTTTTTTCTCACATTTTCACACTTAGTCAATTTTAAGGAAATTTCAAAAACTCACACACACACAACTCTCTCTCTCTTTTTCGGCTGAGAACTTTGGGGTTCAAGAGCTGGATTTTGTGGTGATTCAAGCTTGGGTTTGCAATCTCTATTGATCTCTTGTGTGGTATGTGTTTCCTTGCCTCTTTCCCTCTTTAAATTCTTGAAGAAAATGTATGAAAATGTGAATTGCATGTTGGATTTTTAGGTTGTTGTTGCTGCTGTAATCTGTTGATTATTTTGTGTTTAAGCATGTTAGTTTAGGGTTGTTTTTAATGCTTGATTACTAGGTTGAACATGCTAGAGGTTTATATGTGAAAATTATGAAATTTTGAGTGAAAATACATGTTTTGTTTCTGTATAATTGCTGGGTGTTCTTGTTAGTTTGCAGAGGGTTTTTCTTGCTTAGTTAAGTAGAATTAACTAGGCTAGGGTGCATGCTAGTGGGTTTAACCAAGTTTGAGTTCTTGAACTCAAAGCTTGGTCTTCAATGGTGAAATTTGCTTGTGAGGTTTCTGGGTAGGTTTGAGGCCTTGGAAATGTTTGTTAGGACCTATGTAGGAGGTCTGGAAAGTTTGGGATCAATTGGGGTTAAATTGGTCGAGATTTGGGAATTTTTTAGTTCTTGCTACTGCGAGGAACGGAATTCGATTGAGCATCCGGAATTCGGGATGGGGTTCGAATTTTCCCGAAGCCGGAATTCGGTTGGGCAGCGGACTTCCGGATGGGGGATTTTTCGAACCCTAGTTTTCCTCGTTTTGGGTTTTTTAGGGTATTGCCATGCTTTTTATCGATAGGGAAACTTTTAGTTTCGAGTTTTAGTCCGGGAAGTGATTTAGCGTGTCACTTATAGCGTTGTGGTTTTGATGGTTTAGGAGCCGTGTCCGCGTTCGGCTTCGGTTCCGATCGGAGTTGTGGCGCACTCGAAATCGGAATCCGAGTAAGATTAGTATAACGGTATGCATATGTAGTTTACATGTTTAGCGTGCATGTAGGAAGCACATTAGTTACATTAGATATGTATTAGGCTTCGAACCATCCAACCGTCACGTCGGTACGAGTTTGGAGTATGACCAAGAGCCCGGAGTATGGACCGGTTTGGACCGTCAGTGACACTTGGTTGGTGGTTCCGTGCTATTGACGTATCCGTCGGGACGGGTTGGAGTATGACCAAGCGGCGGAGTATGACCGGTTCGCCGTCCGGGAGGATATAGTAACACGTCGGTACGGGCGGAGTATGACAGCTCGGAGTATGACCGGTTCGGCCGATCGGGTTGTTACGTGTCGATAGTACCGTCACGAACGTTCAAAACTCGGTACCATGTTGGACATGGCGGGTGGTGCTCGGCACCATGTTGGACATGGCGATGGCGGGACTCAGTATCGTGTTGGACACGGCAGTCAGTTTTATGTATGATATTATTATGCTTTTCTTGCGGGTCCGTCGACTCACGGTTTACGTTGCATGTGTAGGTAAAGGCAAGGCGATTCTTGATGGACCGGGTGAGCGAGCTTATGGGATTGTACATGTCGGGCGGTTAGGCACGGAGCGTACGATCCTCGGGACAAAGACGGCCGAGATTTTGTAATTGTCGTTAGACGATTTGTATTTTGATGTAAAAGTTGAACAGTGAAAATGTTTGTAAATATTTTATAAATCGGGATCCCGTGACTTTTTGCAAAATGGTTTATAAGTTAATGAAAAAGCAAAAATTTTAATTAATCACGTTTTTCCATAAACCTCGTTGATTAGCAACGAGCCGCACGTCGTTTAAAAATCACGTAATACGCCTAAATTAGTTAGGGTGTTACAATTTGGTATCGAGCGCGCCAAGGTTGTCTTAGAAGATCGTCACGACATGTACAATCGTCATCGAGCGGTTAGCTCGGTTCACGGTTCGGTAAGCCTTTATTGCTTTAGTAGTTTATTTTATTCGATTATGAAAAAGAAAAGCACATTAGGAAGCATGTTAGTAGCGATAGTAGAATAGGCGCATGTTTCATTTCTAATTTCCAAATTAAGCGGCATTAGTAAGCTCGCCCGAATACGACCCCGATATGCCAACTGCGGGTTTCGCGGGCGGTTCTAGCTAGATGGACGCCGGGCGGACCACGAGAGTCGGGGCAATTCGGTGGGGTCGAATCGGGGAGAGGGAGCTCGGTTTCCCCCACGCTGCAGGGGCGGGCGAGAGGGTCCCCGAGGCGGGGCTCGTGGTCGGGGTGATGAGAACCGCCACGGGCTGCCCGGGCTCCCCCGGATCGGGGAGCCCCGGGGGCGGGAGTTGCGGTTTGCGGAGATGCAAGCCGAGGATCGAAGAGCAAGACCTCGAGATTCGAGAGGTTGAGACGACGGGGTGCTCCTGCGGTTCCGGTGCCGAGTAGTTCCGTGCTTTGCACACCTTCTGCTGCCCCTGTGCCGAGATGGTAGTGGCGGCCCGCGATTGGAACCTTTATATGAACGGTTCGGAAGCAAGCACCTCCGGTATTCACTGGGAGGTCCGGATGTGTCGAAAGCCGAGCGGTGGCTTACGGTGATCACCGAGAATCTTGAACTTTATGGGTGTCACCCGAACGACGACGAGTGGTGTGCGCCACGTTTCGGATTCCGGGAGGATGCCACAGTATGGTGGGACATGGTGTCTCGATTCACGATGTCACCACCATGACTTGGGAAGAGGTTCCGGGGAACTTTTCAACGCGAAGTACTACAACGAGGCGGTTAGAAGCGCCAAGAGAAAGGAATTCGTTCACACGACCAGCCGGGAGAACATGAGTGTCAACGAGTATACTACTCGGTTTGTGGGTTGGCGAGGTTAGCCTCGGGTATTGTCTTAGGCCGACTTCAGCCGGAAGGAGAAGTATCTGGACGGGTTGAATCCCAAGATCGGGCATGACACGATGATTACCATCGCGACGACGCACCACCTACGCTCGGATGGTGGAGAAGGCACTACGAGGGCGAGGGGCGCGGTGGGATGTATGTCGGATTCGGCCCGGTACTCGGTTGGTGGCGGAGCTCTACCTCTCCCATCGAGGCTTTAGCGGGGAGTAGTGGTTCGGCCATTGATCGGAAGGAAGAGGGCACCCATCGCTTCGGCGGCTCGAGTCGGAACAAGAGGTTCGGGGGAACCGAACGAGAGGGAGTCGTCTGGTGGTAATGAGACTCGCTTCTCCTATCCGAGTGCCCTATCTGCGCAGAGGCATCATCGGGGAGAGTGCAAGGGGCAAGGATGCTTTCATTGTGGCATGCCCGGGCACTTCAAGAGGGAATGTCCCCGGCTCGGCCGGAGGCACCGCAGGAGCTCCAGCGTGCCCAGCTCCCGAGGGTATTCGCGATCACGCGGGCGATGCGGAGATGCCCGGCCCATCGGTTGTTACGGGTCGATTCTTATTAACGACTCGTTTTATTCGGTCTTTGTTTGATTACGGGGGCTACACGTTCTTATGTGGCGGCCGAATCTTTAGTAAGTTGGGTAGACCCTATGATAGATATGAGTCGGGGTTTGGAACCACAGTTACACAGCGGAGAATTGGTTATCTCCAATAGGTGGATTAGGTCTATGCCGATCGGGATAGATGGTAGAGAGTTGAGCGGCGATGCGATAGAGATGAGCTTAGTCGAATTTGATATTATTTTAGGAATGGATTTCTATCTAAATATTCGGCGAGCATTGATTGCAAGAGGAAGATGGTGGTCTCCAACCGCAAAGTGAAGAGCCGTTCGTATTTGTGGGTTCGGTTCGGGGATCTCGGATCCGTGATCTCGGCTATGTCGGCGAGAGAATTATTGCACGGTGGGTGCTTAGGGTTTACGGCCGTGGTGGTGGACACCACTCGGCCGGGACACCCATCGGCCGAGAGGACATCGAGTGGTTCGGGAATTTTTGGACGTTTCCCGAAGAACTTCCAGGGTTACCACCTCATCGGGAGATCGACTTCGTGATTGACTTGGCACCAGGGGTGGATCCGGTTTCCAAAGCCCCGTATAGGATGGCTCCAGCTGAACTTAAGGAATTGAAGATTCAGCTCCAAGGGTTGCTTGACATAGGGTTCATTCGGCCCGATGTGTCACCTTGGGGAGCCCGGTTTGTTCGTGAAGAAGAAGGATGGATCTATGAGGATGTGCATCGACTACGAGTTGAACAAGGCTGACGGTGAAGAATAAATATCCATTACCTAGGATCGATGACTTGTTCGATCAGCTTCAGGGGAAGACGGTCTTTTCTAAGATTGATCTCCGTTCGGGTTATCATCAGTTGAGGATCCGAGAGGAGGACATTCCAAAGACGGCTTTCCGCACTAGGTATGGACACTACGAGTTCTGGTTGTCATTCGGACTAACCAATGCTCCTGCAGCATTCATGGACCTGATGAATAGAGTATTCAAGGATTTCCTCGATATCTGTGTGATCGTGTTTATCGACGACATCCTCGTGTACTCTCAGTCAGAAGAGGAGCATGAGTTACATCTCCGGATATGGTACTGCAACGACTTCGAGAACATGGGACTCTACGCCAAGTTCAAGAAATGTGAGTTCTCGTTGTCTCAAGTGTCCTTCCTAGGGCACATTGTGAGTAAAGATGGGATCAAGGTGGATCCGGGAAGATCGAATCCGTCGAGGATTGGCGAGACCGAAGACGATGACGAGAGATCGAAGCTTCTTGGGGTTAGCTGGGTACTACCGTAGGTTCGTGGAGGGGTTCTCCAAAATTTCTATGCCCCTAACCGAGCTTACAAAGAAGAATCGGCGATTTATCCGGTCGGATAAATGCGAAGCTAGTTTTCGGGAAATTTGAAACGAGAGATTGATTCTTGCTCCGTGCTAGCTTTGCCTTCGGACAAGGAGAAGTTTGTGGTCTATTGTGACGCATCCAAACGGGGTTTGGGGTGCGTATTGATGCGAGCCGATCGGGTTATCGCTTACGCCTCCCGTCGGTTAAAGGATTATGAACAAGCGATACCCGACTCATGATTTAGAATTGGCCGCAGTGGTATTTGCACTGAAGATTTGGCGGCATTACTTGTATGGTGAGAAGTGCGAGATCTACACGGAGCCATAAGAGTCTCAAGTATTTCTTTACTCGTAAAGAATTGAACATGAGACGAGAGGCGTTGGTTGGAACTAGTGAAGGATTATGATTGCGAGATCCTCTACCATCCCGGGAAAGCCAATGTAGTGGCCGATGCCACCGAGCGAAGGGTCCGGGCGGTGCTAGCATGGTTCGGATCTCACCTCGGCTAGCGAGGATATGGTCGAGTCCAACATTGAGTTTGTGGTAGGTCGGCTACACAACTTAACGCGCAATCGATACGGTAGAAAGAATAAAAGTTGCTCAGACGACAGATCCGGAGTTAGTGAAGATCCGAGATGAGGTATTGGCTGGTCAAGCCAAGGACTTTTCAGTGTCAGATAGTGGGATGCTTTTGTATAAAGCCAGGGTTTGCGTCCCGAACAGTGTGGACTTGAGGAACGAGATCTTTGAGGAGGCTCATTCTACCCCATATTCTCTGCATCCCGGCACCACCAAGATGTACCAAGACTTGAAACCGTACTTCTGGTGGAACGGTATGAAGAAGAATTTGGTAGAATTCGTATCGAGATGCCTCACATGTCGACGGATCAAGGGCGAACATCGAGAGACCGGCGGGGTTGTTGCGGCCTCTAACCCTACCGGAGTGGAAATGTGAGGATATCACTATGGATTTTGTGGTCGTGTTACCTAGGACCACGGGTATGTATGATTCCATACGGGTAGTGGTGGACGGGTTACGAAATCTTGCTCATTTTACGGTCGAACGACGTTTCTGATGGATCGATTGGCGAGTTTTATGTCGGGGAGATAGTGAGACTTCACGGGGTACCGAAGTCTATAGTCTCGGACGAGGATCCGAAAATTCACCTCCAAATTTTGGCAAAGTTTGCAACGGGCAATGGGTACAAAGCTAAAATTCAGTACAGCATTCCATCCTCAGACAGATGGTCAGTCCGAAAGGACAATTCAGATATTGGAGGACATGTTGAGAGCCTGTGTTATGGACTTTGAGGGTTCATGGAATAAATACCTACCGTTAATAGAGTTTTCATACAACAACAGTTATCAGAGTACGATAGGGATGGCACCTTATGAACTGTTGTACGGTAGGAAGTGCAGATCCCCTATCATCACCTTTGGGATGAGACGGGGAGAGGAAATACCTAGGTCGGAGTCGGTTCAGCGGACCAATGAGGCAATAGAAGATTAAAGCCGAGAATGCTTGCCTCCCGGAAGCGATGACGGAAGAGTTACGCGATCCAGAAACGTCGAGATGTTGAGTTCGAGTAGGGGACCATGTGTTTTTGCGAGTATCTCCGATGAAGGGGATTAAACGTTTCGGGAAAAGAGGCAAGTTATGCCCTAGATTTACAGGACCTTTCGAGATTCTCGAGAAGATAGGTCAAGTGGCATATCGGTTAGCATTGCCTCCAGCTTTATCAGCAGTGCACAACGTATTTCATGTCTCAATGTTGAGAAAATACGTTTCGAACCCCTCTCATATACTCGATTGAGAGCCTTGACTTCGATCGGATATGTCCTATGAGGAGCGGCCGGTGCGGATCCCGGATAGAAAGGATAAAGTCCTTCGGAATAAGACCATAGCGTTGGTCAAGGTTCTGCGGAAGCTTGATAAGGTGGAAGAAGCCACTGGGAGCTAGAATCGGATATGCGAGCTCGATATCCGAGTTATTCGGAGTTAGATTTCGGGGACGAAATCCTTTTAAGGGGGGGATAGTTGTAAAGCCCGCTTAGTTAATTTGGAAATTAGCAGTTATTTATGTTAATCAGGAAATTATTTATAGCTATTTAAATAATTTATCATTAATATTTATGGAATTCAGATATGCATATTTATGTCATCGGCGGTTTTATATTTCGCATTTCGGTGTCCGGTATTTTGGAACGCGGCGTTTGGCTCAGTAGAAATCACAACTTAGTATGTTAGTATTTTGGGGACGGGTTTTAGACATTGGGAATGTCGGGAATGGCCGGGAATTTAGAATGTCCCAAAAATACCCCTTTAGTGATTTTTATGTGATTTTAGAAAGGAGGGGCAAAATGGTCTTTTTGCCCCAATGACTTTTTGTCTTTTGTGACTTGTAAATGGAATTATATGTTGATTTTATTTATTCTTTTCTTGGCTGAAAGTAAATGATTAATATGTGAATAAATCCCTTTTTTCTCACATTTTCACACTTAGTCAATTTTAAGGAAATTTCAAAAACTCACACACACACAACTCTCTCTCTCTTTTTCGGCTGAGAACTTTGGGGTTCAAGAGCTGGATTTTGTGGTGATTCAAGCTTGGGTTTGCAATCTCTATTGATCTCTTGTGTGGTATGTGTTTCCTTGCCTCTTTCCCTCTTTAAATTCTTGAAGAAAATGTATGAAAATGTGAATTGCATGTTGGATTTTTAGGTTGTTGTTGCTGCTGTAATCTGTTGATTATTTTGTGTTTAAGCATGTTAGTTTAGGGTTGTTTTTAATGCTTGATTACTAGGTTGAACATGCTAGAGGTTTATATGTGAAAATTATGAAATTTTGAGTGAAAATACATGTTTTGTTTCTGTATAATTGCTGGGTGTTCTTGTTAGTTTGCAGAGGGTTTTTCTTGCTTAGTTAAGTAGAATTAACTAGGCTAGGGTGCATGCTAGTGGGTTTAACCAAGTTTGAGTTCTTGAACTCAAAGCTTGGTCTTCAATGGTGAAATTTGCTTGTGAGGTTTCTGGGTAGGTTTGAGGCCTTGGAAATGTTTGTTAGGACCTATGTAGGAGGTCTGGAAAGTTTGGGATCAATTGGGGTTAAATTGGTCGAGATTTGGGAATTTTTGGTTGCTGCGAGCCGGAATTCCGTTGAGCATCCGGAATTCCGGATGGGGTTCGAAATTTTCCCGAACCGGAATTCCGGTTGGGCAGCGGACTTCCGGATGGGGGATTTTCGGAACCACAGTTTTCCTCGTTTTTGGGTTTTTTAGGGTATTGCCATGCTTTTTATCGATAGGGAAACTTTTAGTTTCGAGTTTTAGTCCCCGGGAAGTGATTTAGCGTGTCACTTATAGCGTTGTGGTTTTGATGGTTTAGGAGCCAGTAATCCGCCGTTCAGCTTCGATTCCGGTCGGGTTGGCCAAGACATTCGAAATCGGAATCCGAGTAAGATTAGTATAACGGTATGCATATGTAGTTTACATGTTTAGCGTGCATGTAGGAAGCACATTAGTTACATTAGATATGTATTAGGCTTCGAACCATCCAACCACCGTCACGTCGGTACGGTTTGGAGTATGACCGACGGCGGAGTATGACCGGTTTGACCGATCGAGGCCGACACTTGGTTGGTGGTTCCGTGCTATTGACGTATCCCGTCGGGACGGAGTTGGAGTATGACCGACGGCGGAGTATGGCCGGTTCGCCGATCGGAGGATATAGTAACACGTCGGTACGAGCCGGAGTATGACCGGCCGAGTATGACCGGTTCGACCGATCAGGTTGTTACGTGTCAATAGTACCGTCCCCTGAACGTTCAAAACTCAGTACCATGTTGGACATGGCAGTAGTGCTCAGTACCATGTTGGACATGGCAGTAGCGGGACTCAGTATCGTGTTGGACACGGCAGTCAGTTTTATGTATGATATTATTATGCTTTTCTTGCGGGTACGTCGACTCACGGTTTACGTTGCATGTGTAGGTAAAGGCAAGGCGATTCTTGATGGACCGTGAGCGAGCTTATGGGATTGTACATGTCGGGGCGGTTAGGCCTGGAGCGTACGATCCTCGGGACAGCACGGCTGAGATTTTGTAATTGTCGTTAGACGACTGTATTTTGATGTAAAAGTTGAACAGTGAAAATGTTTGTAAATATTTTATAAATCGGGATCCCGTGACTTTTTGCAAAATGGTTTATAAGTTAATGAAAAAGCAAAAATTTTAATTAATCACGTTTTTCCATAAACCTCGTTGATTAGCAACGAGCTGCACAGTACGTTTAAAAATCACGTAATACGCCTAAATTAGTTAGGGTGTTACAGTACATATCACCCTGACCCAAAAGTAGGCTTAACTAGCAAATCAAAGAACATGAATAACACTCTTGAGATTGAACCTAATCATATCAGGATTAAGATCATTTGATCTAGGATCAACAGGTGATATTGAATTGAATAGATATTACGGTAAATTTTAATATATCTAATCAAAGTTCAATATCGGTCCCTTCCGAGTATACTCCATACATCCGATATTGGTAAACTTTGCCAATGTCCGGAAAAGGACATATCACTTTTCCAAGGTGTAAGAATACCTATCGCTGATTATACCATGTCAGTCTAAATCCAATGTTCTGACAAATCTGGGAATAAACTTTCGAACATATAATTAAGATTATATTCCACTGTGCTGACAACACTATAATCATTAACAAATTCATATGTTCTGAACTTAAATGGAATTCATACATTATATATATCATCAAGAAATAAATCATGTGAACCATGCATTGTAAAATGTTATTTCTGATCTTTATTAATAAGTAAATCTGATTATATTGAAATGGATTTTATTTAGGGCACAAAACCCAACAAACTCCCACTTGCACTAATATAAAACAAAGTGTGCATTTCAAATAATGTCAACACCTTGATATACAAATCAAGTGTAATAGTAGTAAACTCATCATAATAGGATCTGACAGGTTGAATTAAACACAACCTCTTCTCCACCATTACTCTTCCTTAATCACAAAATCCTTGATAATGTGAAATTCCTCTCTATATGCTACTCTCTTGGGATACTGGATTCTATACTTTTGACAACTACTTTTTGGTTATTCAGGAAGTAACACTAGTAGTTAAGGCAAGTTGGAACAGTGCCACAAATGTATAGAACTTTCCTTAGACTGAATAAGTACCTTTCCTGCAACTTTAACATTCAGTCACTACTCCACCCCCAGAGTAATCACCATTTAATCAGCAGACTTTCTAGCACAAAGCCAAGTCTTGAAATCTGATGTGGTGTAGTCTAAGAGTTTTAAACACACCCTTATTGACTAACATATAGTTCCTCTTCTTAATCTTAAGATTTACTTGATTGTCTTCCAATGTTCCTCTCCTGGATTAATCTGATACCTACTCATTACTCCCACTCACAGTAGGTGTTTGGTCTAAGGCATACTAAAGCATATCTGAGACCTCTCACTGTTGATTTAAGAAATTCTTTCATGGCTTTATCTTTTCGGGAATAGTTGAGACTTTTCCTTAGATAAATAAAATCTATGCTTAAAAGTTGTGAAGCTTCTATATATTGCCATTGGAAAGAAAATGCTTCAGCATCTTACTAAAGTAAGTTGCTTACATTAGAGTAAGTAATTACCAGGTATACCACAAGCCATAGGTTTAGATAAACTCAAACCTATAATACTAGGAACAGGAAGTTTTGTTAAGTCCATTGAATAGACGTATTAACGAAAATTTCCTTTTATGTCCTTGTAATAGAAAACTTTAGGTTACTCCATGTGAATGGATTAAACCATAGTTCTCTTGGCTTTCTTCTTAGTTTCTTATCTTGACAATCCATTACTTTTTTAAACTCACAATGGATTTTAATCACTAGTGTCTTCCAAGTCATAAGAAGGTGAGTTCCTAGAAACTCACCCACTATGACAAGGTACCGTGAATTGTGTCTAAGAAAACTAAATGGTATTATCTTCTTCGGTTGTGTGAAGACAACAGAGGCCGTGGGATCATCATGTAAAATAAGATGATAGAACACTTATGGAATCAAGAAAAAATTATCTCCTTTATTTGCTACTTTATTTTCAGACTTAGTCATTCTCTTAGTGGATATAGACATATTAACTCTTAAGATTTTCTTAAGATTTCGATTAGGTCATCCATGAATCTAGTAATGATTTACATTAAGTATACAACCATTGCATCATTCTGAAATTGTATTACCATAGATGATTTAGGCAACTACTAGTAACTAATCATCAATATGCAAATCGAATTTCTGGGGAGGTAAGCTTGAATATAATTCAAAATAAATTTAATGATCTTTGAACTGGATATCTACTAACTATTTGTCCACCCTATCAGTTCGCAAGATCTTTAACCACTTACCTTAATGGTTTTCACCATTGCTAGAAATTCATGAAATTTTTCAAACATTTCAAATTTCTTTTGCATAAGGTAAAGTCTAGAGTGATCGTTTTAAGAATACAATGAAAGCTCATATCCACCCCTGAATGTACATCCATCTACGAATGAGATGATTATACTTTTAGTGGATATAGACATATTAACTCTTTGTAGAGAATGATCTTGTCAAAACCACTATGAACCAGATACAAATGCCATAGATTTAGAAAATGTGGTTGTATCTTTTGATGACTTAGGATTAGTTATTTCAAAGAGCTCTTAGAATAGTGCAAGTGGATTCTGGTCACAGAATACTAAACTCATAAAGTTTGAATCCATTGATACAAAATAGTTATTAAACACTTGTGAAACTGTAACTGTATAATGAGTAATTCTTTCTTGGACCACCACTACTAATTTAACTCTAAGTAGATTTGCCCATACAAGCAGGAGATTTCTAAGATTGAGGATTTATATCATTTTGGGATATAATTTCGGGAATATAATCATATGCGTCATTTAATATCTTAAGAGAAAATATAAAATGACATGAAATGATTTATAGACCCTTCATCCAATGATATGTTATAGAGCTAATTCGAAATGAATAAGCTAAGAGAAATTAGGATAATTTCGTATTTAAATAAGAATCCAACGATGCTTCGAGAGTCAAAGTAATCTTATTTATACAATCTTCTTATTTCATATTGTAAATACTAGTCTAAGGTGTCATCAATTGATGAACAACTACATGTTGCATTTATAATATTTATCATTCGAGATCTAACACTATTATGTTTGTCTAATGTTGACAATCCATTAGGGATTTGTCCCATTAGAACAACATACCAAGTTAGACAAACAATAAAGATTCAAAATTAAACTACAATTTAATAACAGAAAATAACATGGTTCAATATAAATTCATTCACAATTCAAAAATTATTAAACATATAGCAAGTACGAATGACAAGTGAAAATACTAAAACATACAATCCTAAATAATTTCCAAGGTCTTCAACAAACTGATATCAGTGTCCCGTTTAGGCGAGAGTCAGTGATACCATCCATTGAATAGAGTTGTCAGCTCATCTAAAATGATAAATATTCTAGCAACCTTTTATTCGATCAAGATTGGAATTCAGCGTTGTCCCGCTTAAGCGAGAGTCAAGGCTATTCTATTTTATGAGCTTCCACCATTGTTTCATACTTTTGTAAGTCAAATACAGTCGCTACCATTAGGGTGATCAATACTATATAAAACACTTACAAATAATATTATCTTTTGAGATTCTACGACGTTAAATTGCTAATGAACGTTCCTCCATTAGGGAGGATTACTCACTAAAACAAGAACTATGTGGAACCGACAATGGAGATCGAATGTCCTAATAATAAAGCTCATTATTTAAAGTGTATTTTTTTCTAATATTTATTTTAATCACTTTATTTTAAATATATATTTATTTAATTAAAATTTCCAATTTAGAAAGAAAAATTCTAAATATATATTTTAATTTAATATTTATAAATTATACTTAGATGGATAAGAAAATAACGTGAATTATTTCCATCTTAGTACTAATTTCCAATAAATATTTAGAAAATTATTCAATTTAAGTTGTTTCAAAATTAATTTAAATTAATTTACAACTCAAATTTAACTTTCTATAAATATATATTGCATTTTGAAAAAATTGAAGTATATAAGAATACTACTTTCGAAAAATGCTTTAAAATAAAATAAAATTAAATCCTGGAAAAATTATTCTAATTTTATGTTGGCCTAAAATTAATTAATTAATTTACAACAAAAAATATAATTTTCCTATTTAATTAAATATTAAAAAAAAAATCAAATATTTAAGTATCATGATTAAGAATCAACTTAAATGTTAATTTTCTATTTAATTAAATATCACTAGAAAAATGCTTCAATCAAAATAGATAATAACTATCTAGACTTTCATTTACTAATTAATTCAATTTCTAATAATGATCTATTTTAGTTCATTTATTTTAATTAATCATTAAATGAAAAAATTATTGATTTAAGTTGGACCAAAATTAAAATAAATAATTTTCAACTTTAATCTATTTTTCAAATAAAATTAGAAATTTCTGCATTAAAGAAATGCAATTTCGAAATTGTGGGTAGAAGATTAATAAAATAAAATAAAATATATTTTGAATATTATTTAAATTTAAGCTGTTATGAAATTTTAAAGAAAAATTTCTAACTTAAAATAATTTTCAACTTCAATTAAATATCATGAAAATAACAATATTTAAGTATCATGATGAAAATCAACTTAGATATTGAAATTTTCAATTTTGTTAAATGTGTTAAATTCAAGAAATAAATAATTAAGTATAGAGGAAACTTAATTATTAATTCTAGTTTAATACTAGGAAAATATTCTAAACTTAGATTGTACCAAAATTAATTATTAAACAATTAATTTCACAATCAATGATATTTTCCTATTTTAATATTAGAAATAATAACTAGTATAGCAATAACTATCTAGAATATATATCATTAACTAAGTGTTTTTCTAAAATTAACTTTAAAATATTAAAATGAAAAATAAATTTCATATATTTTAAAAGTTAATTATGTTCCTAATTAAATTTTAATTAGGATAGACTAAAATAATTAACCTAATAGAATTATTTAAATAAGGCAAATGGGCCTTCACAATTGGGGTAGTTCATGTGAGGGGGAGCTGGGTTCAGTATGTCGTACCCATTTCTATTGGCCCCCAACTCTCACACAAGGCCCAAAAGAGAGGAATTTAACCTTTAAATAAACAATTGTTATTCATTGAATAAGCCCAAATCTAATTGGGCCTAAATAAAATTACTTATGTCAAATTTTATTTTAGCAGCCTAGTCCATTTACTTAGTAAAAACTTAAATGGGCTTCCTATATGCATCTAAGCCCAATAGCAAACATATAGGCTCACACAGGTCAAATGATTTGGATGGGCCCTATCATGTTACTAGGCTTACACAGATGAAAGAAGTACAAAAATTACCTGTTACAAATTATTCATAAGATCTATTGACTATTGGACTATGATTAAAATCAGATCATTGGATCTGTCAACAATTTAATCATAGCAATTTAGATCAAATAGAATAATATGTTTGTTTAATTTTTTTTTTGAATAAACAATATAAATAAATAAACAAACATTGTCCACGTAACAGATGTGAAATAAGATATTAATATAATTAAATTATTATTCTTAAACTAACCAAATAAATTTTGAAAATTTAGGGTTGTTAAAACAAACCTTAAAATCTCAAAATAAAGGAAGCTAGTTTTAAAATATCTAGGTTTTTTTGAATCAAATTAAATTAAATATCAAATAAGATCAATGATTTGAAAGAAAGAATCTTCAATATCACTTTCAAATCTTATAATTTAATAAAATAAACCAATTTTAAAATAGATTTCGTTAGATAATTAATATTTTAGGAATAAAATAATAAATAAATAATAATTACCATAATTATATGTCAAAATATCTCAAATTAAGCAATATTCAAATTTCTTCAAAAAAATATCTAAGTTATTTAAATATTTAAAATATAATTCATAAATTTCCAATAAGGAAAAAAAATGATATATATAGAAAAATATCATTTTTAAACTTATAATTTATAAATAATTAAATATTTAACAAAATAACAAACTTTTGAATTTGAAAATATTATGGTAAGTGTATCTATAAAAATATCTATGTTAATTTCAAATTTATTAATTATTTAATTTGTCATATAAGATAATTTTAATATAATATTTTAAATAAAAAGACAAAGTTATCTTTTAATTTAAAATATGTTAAATATCAAAATATCTAATCTTATAATTAAATAATATATAAATATTAAAGAAGTTAACAAATTTTTAAATCTTACCATAATTGGAAATATGTTAAATTGGAAATATTTCAAATTGGAAGTATTTAAAAAAAATATTTCAAATTGGAAGTATTTAAAAAAAATATTTTAAATTGGAAATATTTAAAATTGGAAAAATCGGATTTTGGGAAACAATCCCATAAAAAAATTAGATTTTTGGGGAAAAACCCACAAAAATCGCATTTTGGTGTTGGCTGCCCAAGAGGCTGTAAAAGAGCCCATACGCGCGCGGAGTAGGGGAAGCTGGGCGAGAAACCTCGGCGGCAGTAGGGTGATCGTGGGCGGACACACGGGCGTGCTGCAAGATGCTCGCGCTCGTAGATAGGGTGCTTGACCGAGGGTCTGGTGCGCATGAGGCACCACCCTCGACACCATTGAACCCCGATTTTCAAAAAATCATAACTCTTTCAATTTTTATCGGAATCGACTTCCGTAAAAACAAAAATTGGTTAATTTTTCACAAGGAATCCAAATAAAATATGTTCAAAAATAGAAAAATTCTTTTTCATGGAAAAATTTCGTACGACACATATATTCATCACATAAGCACATAAACCAACATGAAACCATCCAAATCAACACAAAACATCGTTTTAATTCATATTTCATGAAAGTAAATCATTACCATGGCTCTGGTGCCAGTTGTTGGAAATATTTTACCAGGGTCTAGATTTACTACCAAGTATGTTTCATTAACATTCTAATATGAATTCTAAAATAATGAAATAAACACAGAAGAGTTTAAGAAAACCTTACATTGGGTGCAACGGAATATAATGACTCCTTCCATTCAGATCTCTAACCCTTGATTCCTTTCTGTAGCAGAGCATTATCAAGCTCTGAATCTGGATCTCTTTCTCTCCTTCTTTGATGTCGAGTTTTCACAGTCTTACATACTATGATTGAGGTACCACTTGATGTATGTGGGCACTACTCTATCACTCAAGGGAATTTTGAAATTAGAAGAGAAGAAAAGAGAGAGGGGCGGCTAGTCTTTTTATGAAAGAAACAAAATGTGCAAAGTCATGAGTTTCCTGAAGCCAACACTTTCTATTTATAGAATTCCATCTAGGTTTAGGTTAGAATTGTATGGCATTAAAATAATAGAAAAATAAAATGGTAAAAGGCTTTGCATAGTGGGCGGCCATTTAAGGAAATCGGGACTCACTTTGCAACTTTCCCATTTTGTTATTTCTCATTCCCATTTTCTCAAAAATACCAATTTTCCAATTTAACCTTTTAAATGCCAATTCTAATTATTTAATAACTAAAAATTACTTATTAAATAATATTGTCATTTAATATATTTATTAATTTAAACATATAAAGAATCTTAATTAATAAATAAACCTAGAATCTCTTTTCTTTACAATTTCGCCCTTGCTCAGTGAAAATTCATAAAGTAGACATAGTCTAACTTTAGAATTATAATTGATTAATTAAAATCAATTAAGTGAGTCTTACAAGCAGTATGGTCTCAACTAGTATGGGGACCTTGGGTCTATATAACCGAGCTTCCAATAAGTCGAACTGAATTTACCAAGTAAATTCCCTAACTTATTAATTCCTTATTGAATCCACACTTAGAACTTGCAATTGCACTCTCAATCATATAGAGCGCTCTATATGTTCCACGATATAGATACGTCATTAGTTATCCATTGTTATAATCCTAATTTGATCAATGATCCTCTATATAGATGATTTACACTATAAAGGGATTAAATTACCGTAATATCCTACAATGTATTTTATCCTTAAAACACTTAACCCTGTATAAATGATATTTCAGCTAAGTGAAATGAGTACTCCACCATTTATTTTTGTTTGGTTAAGCTCGAAGGAAATCATCCTTTACTTTCTATTCGCCAGATAGAGGCTATAGATTCCATATTTATGTTAGCGCTCCCACTCAATTGCACTACTGTGTTCCCAAAATGTACGTATCACCCTGACCCAAAAGTAGGCTTAACTAACAAATCAAAGAACACGAATAACACTCTTGAGATTGAACCTAATCATATCAGGATTAAGATCATTTGATCTAGGATCAACAGGTGATATTGAATTGAATAGATATTACGGTAAATTTTAATATATCTAATCAAAGTTCAATATCGGTCCCTTCCGATGTATACTCAATACATCGGATACTGGTAAACTTTGCCAATGTCTTGGAAAGGACATAACACTTTTCCAAGGTGTAAGAATACCTATCGCTGATTATACAATGTCAGTCTAAATCCAGTGTTCTGACAAATCAGGGAATAATCTTTCGAACATATAATTAAGATTATATTCCACTGTGCTGACAACACTATAATCATTAACAAATTCATATGTTCTGGACTTAAATGGAATTCATACATTATATATATAATCATGAAATAAATCATGTGAACCATGCAACATAAAATGTTATTTCTGATCTTTATTAATAAGTAAATCTGATTATATTGAAATGGGTTTTATTTAGGGCACAAAACCCAACATATAGACCATATGATAGTTATGAATCAGGGTTTGGAATCCTATTACCTGGCGGAGAGTTAGTTATCTCCAAAAGGTGGATTAGGTTTATGCCGATCAGAATTGATGATAGGGAGTTAAGTGCTGACCTAGTAGAAATGAGCTTAGTAGATTTTGATATCATTTTGGGAATAGATTTCTTGTCCAAATATTCAGCTAGTATTGACTGTAAGAGGAAGATGGTAATCTTCCAACCAGAAGGAGAAGAACCGTTTATTTTTGTCTGTTCGGTTCAGGGATCACGGATCCCAGTTATTTCGGCCTTATCAGCTAAAGAATTGTTGTGTGATGGATGTCTAGGGTTTCTGGCGGTGGTATTAGACACCACTCGGCCAGACTCTGTTCAACCAGAAAACATCAAGGTGGTTCGGGAATTTCTAGATGTTTTTCCTGATGAACTTTCGGGTTTACCACCTCAGGGAGAAAGTGATTTTATAATTGATTTGGCACCGTGAGCAGAACTGGTTTCCAAGGCTCCTTATAGAAGGGCTCCAGCTGAACTTAAAGAATTGAAAATTTAGCTTCGGGGTTGCTTGACATAGGGTTTATTCGGCCTAGTGTGTCACCTTGGGGAGCCCCGGTATTGTTTGTCAAGAAGAAAGATGGGTCTCTAAGAATGTGCATCGACTATCGGGAGTTAAATAAGCTAACAATCAAGAATAAATATCCTTTACCTAGGATCGATGATCTTTTTGATCAACTTCAGGGGAATACGGTCTTTTCAAAGAATGATCTCTAATCGGGCTATCATCAGTTGAGAATGATCTTTTTAAATAAGATGTGTTTATCGATGATATCCTTGTGTATTCTCAATCAGAAGAGGAGCATAAGCTACATCTCCGAATGGTTCTGCAACGGACTCGAGAACACAAGCTTTATGCCAAGTTCAAAAAGTGTGAATTTGGGTTGTCTCAGGTGTCCTTTCTAGGGCACATTGTTAGCAAGGATGGGATCAAGGTGGATCCAGGAAAGATAGAATCCGTCAGGGATTGGCCAAGACCGAAAACAGTGGCCGAAATCAGAAGTTTCTTGGGTCTAGCCGGTTATTATCGTCAGTTTGTAGAAGGATTTTGCTAAAATCTCAACACCCTTAACCGAGCTCACCAAAAAGAATCAGCGTTTTGTATGGTCAGACAAGTGTGAAGCTAGTTTTCGTGAGCTGAAGCAGAGGTTGATTACAGCTCCAGTGTTAGCTTTGCCTTCCGACAAAGAAAAGTTCGTGGTTTATTGTGATGCCTCTCGTCAGTTAAAAGATTATGAGCAGTGATATCCGACTCATGACCTAGAATTGGCCGCAGTAGTGTTCGCTTTAATAAGTTGGCGGCATTATCTTTATGGAGAAAAAAGTGAAATTTATACCGACCATAAAAGTCTCAAATATTTCTTTACTCAGAAAGATTTGAATATGAGATAGAGGCGTTGGTTGGAGTTAGTCAAGGATTACAATTATGAGATCCTTTGTCATCCTGGGAAGGCCAATGTAGTGGTCGATGCCCTGAGCAAGAAGGGTCCCGGGCAGGTAACTAGTATGATTCAGATCTCACCTCAGTTAGCAGAGGACATGGTCAGGTCTAGCATTGAGTTTGTTGTAGGCAAGCTTCACAACTTGACGCTACAATCTGATCTGCTAGAACGAATTAAAGTCGCTCAAGTGACCGATCCTGAATTAGTAAAGATCAGAGAAGAGGTTTCAGCTGGTCAAGCCAGAGATTTTACGGTGTCAGACAGTGAGATTTTATTATTTAAAGCCAGGGTTTGTGTTTCAAATAGTGTGGAACATAGAAACGAAATTCTCAAGGAGGCTCATACCATTCCATATTCCCTATATCCCGGCACCACCAAGATGTATCAGGATCTTAAACCTTACTTCTGGTGGAGTGGAATGAAGAAGAATGTGGTAGAATTCGTATCGAGATGCTTAATTTGTAAGCAGATCAAGGCTGAACATTAGAGACGAGCAGGGTTGTTACAGCCTTTAACCCTACCTGAATGGAAGTTGGAGGACATCACGATGGATTTTTTGGTTGGGTTACCTAGAACCACAGGTTTGTTTGATTCTATTTGGGTTGTGGTAGATCGATTTGCGAAATCTGCTCATTTTCTACCAGTTAAAATAACCTATTCAGTGGATCAGTTAGCAGAGTTGTATGTTAAAGAAATAGTAAGGGTTCATGGGGTACCAAAATCCATAGTTTCGGATAGGGATCCGAAATTTACTTCAAAGTTTTGGCAAAGTTTACAACAGGCTATGGGTACGAAACTGAAATTTCGTACAGCTTTCCATCCTCAGACAGATGGACAGTCCGAAAGGACGATTCAGATATTGGAAGATATGTTACGAGCCTGTGTTATGGACTTCGAAGGCTCTTGAAGTAAGTATCTACCATTGATAGAGTACTCTTATAATAACAGTTATCAAAGTACGATAGGGATGGCTCCCTATGAACTGTTATATGGAAGGAAATGTAGATGTCCCATTCATTGGGATGAGACAAGGGAAAAGAAATACCTAGGTCCAAAATCAGTGCAGCGGACCAATGAGGCAATTGAGAAAATTAAAGCTAGAATGCTTGCCTCTCAGAGTAGACAAAAGAGTTATGCAAATCTGAAACGTAGAGATGTTGAGTTCCAAGTAGGGAACCAAGTGTTCTTACGATTATCTCCAATGAAGGGGATTAAATGTTTTGGGATAAGAGGCAAGTTATGCCCTAAATTTATAAGACCTTTCGAGATTCTCGAGAAGGTTGAACAAGTGGCACAACGGTTAGCTTTGCCTCCAGCTCTTCCAGCAGTTCACAAAGTATTCCATGTCTCTATGTTGAGAAAATACGTTTCAAACCCTGCTCATATACTTAGTTATGAGAACCTTGAGCTGCAGCCAGATATATCATACGAAGAACAGCCAGTTCAGATCCTTGATAGAAAGGATAAAGTCCTTCGGAATAAGACCATAGCTTTGGTCAAAGTACGCTATAGAAACAACAAGGTGGAGGAAGCAGCCTGGGAATTAGAATCAGACATGAGACCTCAATAACCAGAGTTGTTCAGGTTAGATTTCGAGGACGAAATCCTTTTAAGAGGGGATAGTTGTAAAGACCGCTTAGTTTAAATTTGGAAATTAGCAGATAATTAGGGTTTAAGCATGAAAATTATTTATTGATACTAAAATAATTATTTATGATGATTTATTTGAATTCAGAATGCATTTTATATGTTATATTTAAAAATTTCATATTTTTGCATGTTCAGTGCCCGACAACATTGGAACGCGGTGTATGGCTCAGTAGAATCACATCTTGGTATTTTAGTATTGCGGGACGGTATAATTAGACATTGGGAATGTCAAGAGTAGTCGGGAATTTAGAATTTCCCAAAATACCCCTTAGTACCTTTTTATGTCTTTTTAATGTGAGAGGGGAAAAAGGTCATTTTGCCCATATGTGCTTTGTCTTTTGTGGATTTTTAATTAAGTTTATTAATCTGAATTTAGTAAGTTATATGCTGATTATTAAGCAAAGAAAATCTATTATTTGCTCATTTTATTGAAAATCAAAAGACAGACAAAAATTGCATTCTCTCTCTCTCTCTCTCTCTCTCTCTCTCTCTCTCTCTCTCTCTCTCTCTCTCTCTCTCTCTTTCGAATCCACCTAGAGGCAGCAGGGATTAGGAGATCTTAAGCTCTAGGTAATTTCTTGTAGCTTTCTCTTTAGCTTCTTGGGTTTTAAGGAAATGAAATTTTGCATGCTTTGAGGTTTTACTTGCTTTGGTTGCTGTAGTTGGTTGTTTTTGTTTTTAGAGGTTTAATTATGATTTATTCTGTTGATATATGCATGAATTAGAGGTTATTATGTTGTTTGAGCAAGCTTTGGAGTTTTGAACTCAAGCTTGGCTCATTAATGGTAGAATTCGCTTCTGTGTATGGGTGGTTGTTTTGTTGCCTTGAATATGTTCCCTAGGGTGTATAGAACAGGTGTGGAAAGTTTGGATTGAATTGGGATTGATTTGCATGAGTTGTGAATTTTTTTGTGTTCCCTGCACGGAACCAGAATTCTGGTTCAGAGAGGGCTTTAGGAACCGGAATTCCGGTTGGCTTCCAGGAATTTTTCTTAGAATCAGAATTCCAGTTGGGGAACTGGTCTAACGGTTGGGGCAATTTTAGGAAACCTAGTTTTTCCCATTTTTGTGTTATTTAGGGTATTGTCATGTTATTTATCGATAGGGAAACTTTTAGTTTCAAGTTTAAGTCCCCGGGAAGTGATTTAGCGTGTTGCTTATCAGTGTTGTGGTTGATGTGATTTAGGAGTCTGTAATTCACCGAGCAGTTGTTCCACTCAGGTTGACTGGCACACCTGAATTCAGAATCGAGGTAAGATTAGTATAACAGTATGCATATGTATTTACATGTTTAGCGTGCATGTTAGTAAGCCTCTTAGATTACATTAGATATGTATGTTGGCTTTCGTGCTATTTGACACTATCACATCGGTACGACTAGAGTATGACTAGCGTACCGAAAATAGGCTGATATTATGGTCGATAGCACCGTACTATTTGACAGTATCACATCGGTACGGCTAGAGTATGACTAGCGTACCGAGTATAGGCTGATATAATATCACATCGGTAAGGCTAGAGTATGACTAGCGTATCGAGTATAGGCTGATATTATGGTCAATAGTACCGTCGTACGAACGTTCTAGACTCAGTACCGTGTGGGACACGGGGATTAGGGTTATGGTCAGGGGTATGGGCGTCTGATCATAATCCAGGATATATGTATGTTATATGACTTATGCTTTTCTTACTGAGTCTGTCGACTCACATTGTATGTTTATGTGTAGGTAATGGCAATGCTAAAGTTGAGGAACCGTGAGGACGAGCAGATGAAGATTGTACATGTCGGGGAGGTTAGGCCTGGAGCGTTCGATCCTCGGGACATTAGGGCTTTTGTTGTTAGTCGCTAGGCGACAAATATTTTGTAAATGACTAGCAAACTTTTGTAAAGTATTTTGTAAACGGGATCCCGAAATATTTTGTATGTAATACTATAAGTTTTTAATTAAATAAGCAAATTTTAATTAATCACGATTTTTATTAACCTTGTTGATTAGCAACGAGCTGCATAGTATGTTCAAAATCACGTTAACACGACTATGCTAGTTAGGGTGTTACAATTCTCCATGCTACTACTCAGGTGTGTTACACAAGAAGAAGCTGGACGACTTTTGTCAGAGGTACATGATGGATTATGCGGCAACCACGCAGCTGGGCAGAGTTTATCCAAGAAAATTCTAATGCAAGGGTATTTCTGGCCAACCATGATTGAAGACTCCAAGGCCTACGTTAAGAAATGTGATAAGTGCCAAAAAAATTTAAAGATACCTCGTGCACCGCCCAACGAATTAACTGAGATGCAAAGTCCTTGGCCTTTTGCTAATTGGGGATTGACCTGATCGAACAATTGCCCAAGGGGAAAGGCGGAGTACAAAACTCAATAGTTACAGTTGATTATTTTACCAAATGGACGGAGGCCGAGCCACTGACAACAATCACGTCCATAAAAGTGCAAGAGTTCATTGTGAAGAATATAATTTGTCGGTTCGGATTACCGTACAAGATAGTCTCGGACAATGGCAAACAATTTGACAGTCAGTCCTTCACTGATTTTTGCGCTAACCATGGGATCATAAAAAGTTTCTCCGCAGTGGCACATCCCCAAGAAAATGGTCAAGTTGAAGCAGTCAACAAGACACTCAATGATACTCTAAAGAAACGACTTGAAGATGCTAAAGGAAACTGGCCGGAGGAACTCCCTGAAGTATTATAGTCGTACCGCACAACTGAGAAAATAGCGACCAGAAAGACTCCATTTGCCATGTCATTTGGTTATGAAGCTATGTTGCCCGTAGAACTCGAACCACCGTCCCACAGAAGATTGACATATAACCAAGAGGTTAATCATGCACTCCTCACAGAGTCACTTGATTAAATCAAAGAAAAGTGGACCACAACAAACTTGAAACTGGTAGCCCACTAACAAACCAAAGATAGCACGACATGTGTGCTCAGATCGAACTGGGAAGGGCCATATCAAGTGGTCGAAGTTTTAGAGTCTAGAGCGTACAAACTTGGTAAGTATGACGAACAAATGCAACTCGTTCAAGTACATAGGTACTGAAACAGGGAACACTTAAGAAAATACTACCAGTAAAAGTACCAAAAGTCAGATGACCACGTAAGTATGAGATAAAAGAACATTTACTCTTAAGTGAATGGCCTTCTGGGCGGACCACTCTCAAAGGTTCGGATAAAATTACAAAGTACTCAGGTCGAGTGACCACTTATGAAAGGACAATTTTTATTTTTTACAACTTGTTTAGTTTATGCTAAGCTAAAGTTCAGACTAGATCAAAATAATAGCTTTGATTTAAGTTACTATGGAAACAAACATATTCCTGACCAATAAATGAATAAAGATGTTTATTTCAATTCAAATTGAGTCAAGTTCATTAGCATGTTATAAATTTACCATTAAATGCGTACAAAAGGTCTGCTCATACCCAAAGCTTTGAATAGACAAAAAGCATACTTGTGAAGAACAAGTAACCAAGAGTCAAAAGTCTGCTTGGTCACTTGGGGGGCACCTATACCTGTACAAAGCATTTTGTAAAAACAAAATAACAAACATAAAAAAGAACAAAACCAGCACAATTGCACAATGATTATAAACAAGGAATGAAATTCATTAAGAATAATAAAGCATTCAAACCTGGGATTAACGGCTGCCCAGTCAGCTAGTTGTTCTAAAAAATGAAAAATATTCCAAGTTTAAAGACCGCTTGGCCGTTCACTTTGTCTCAAAAGAAGGCCTATTGGTTGAACAGACATATATATATAATAAAAAAAGATAGTAAAAAGAAGGCAATTAAACAGCAGGAGTCCCAGGCTCTTTGTACGGGTTAGCTGGGTCCAAGGGGGCCGGAGGATCATCGGTCTGGGCGGAAGGGGCCTCAACACTGTCATCGGTAGGAGAAGTGGAAGTGGTCGCCTCAGGATTCTCATTGGCCGCCTTAGCCATGCAGTAGTCGAGAAACATGTCTTTAGACGTGCCAAGATATTCAAAATTTGCTTTGGGATTGGCCTTCCAAAAGTCATAAAAAATCTCAAGACCATCTCTTTCCAAGGCATCCACTTTCTTCCCGAGCTTCTCTACCTCGGATTTCTGGCTCTTAACCTCAGCCTCAAGTTCCTCCTCCCTGGTCTTTTTGTCCATAAGCTCATCTTCCAACCTGCGAAGAAGAGTCCAGAGACCCTCTCTTAAGTCTTGGAGAGGAGCAATATCCTGAGACAAAGAAGCATTATCTGCCTCAAGCTGCTAGGTTGACGGCATGTCCTGCAGCTCCTTGGTCAGCTCGGTAACTTTAGTCTCAGCAGTGAGGACTTTTTTATTGACCTCTCCAAGTTCTGTCCGCACAGTCTCGAGTTGGGTCAGCGCATCTTCAACATCCTTTTTGGCCAAGTCCACTTCCCTTCGCATTGTGTTGGAAGTGGCAAGGTTCTTCACACCAGCCGACTTAGCTTGGGAATAGGCATAGGCCATCTTCACACCAGTCTATGCCGAAAATACAATTAAATCTAAATTATCCAAAGGAGAACGAAAGGGAAGTGTTAAAGCAGACTTACTCATTAAAGTTCCTTCAAAACTCCTCCTAAGACAAGCTCCAAGGACAAATCATTGTCCGCCCCAGTCAACTGTTCTTTCACCTCCTGGAGCGACCGAGTCACATAGTGGTTAAGCATGTCTTCGCCTCTCTTGTTCTCCGTGCACAATACCAGAGGTGGGCCAGGGACCCTAACTTGTTTAAATCCGCCCCTCACTACCTTTGATCCAGTCTTCTCAAGACCATCCGAACTCCCTCCTCGGGAACCTTTGGATTTGGCGACCTTCAAGGTAGAAGGATCCATAGCGAGTTGCTCCTCAGAGAGATCAATGACCTCTTCAACTTGTGCCTTCTCCTTGGATGGAGTCTCGCCACCTTTAGACTTCTTGGCCGGAGGGGACACGCTCGAACTCCCCCTACTCTCTTCTTCATAGCCTCAATCATCTTCTGAGACATTTTGCCACGAAAAAAAACAAGACTGTCAAAAGGAAACATAAAGTATACGAAGGCATAAGAATCAAGAAAAATAAATGCAAGTTGAAGTACTTTGCACGTTGGCATGACAAAAATGGATGTATTGCCCTGACCAAAAATTTGGCTTAACTAACAAATCAAAGAACACGAATAATACTCTTGAAATTGAGCCTAACCGTATCAGGATTTCGATCATGTGATCTAGGATCAACTTATGATATTGAATTGAGTAGATATTTAGGGTAAGTTTCAAACTCTATTTCAAAGTTCAATATCGGTCCATTCCAATGCATACTCCTATGCATCCAACCTGAGCTTTACTTTAATCTATGTTATGGAAAGAACATAACATTTCTCCAAATGCAAGTAAACTCTGTTGTAGATTGTCATATCAGTAAAACCCAGTGTTCTGATAAATCTAGGAATACTTTATTCACATAGTCATGTTTACTTTCCACTGTGTTGACAACACAATAAACATGATCAAGTATGTGAAAAGGGGTTTGGATGAATTTATAAATCAAATAGACAAACAATTGATTAAGTGAACCAAAACATACACAAATGAATGAAAAATACTTCTGTTACTTTATTGATATTGAATAATCTGGATTACATTGAAACAGAGTTTTATTTAGGGCATAAAACCAAACAAACTCCCACTTGCACTAATATAAAACAAATCAGTACATTTCAATTAATCCTAAATTCTGACGGTGCTTTTCGAATGAAGTTACTGCCAAGACTTTGGTGAATGGATCAGCTAAGTTATCCTGCGTATCCACTTTCTCCACCAGTACATCCCCTCTTGCCACATATTCTCTGATAATATGATACTTTCTTTTTATATGCTTACTTCTCTTGCGGCTCCAAGGTTCCTTACTGTTGGCTATAGCTTCATGGTTATGACAAAGCAGGACTAGAGGCCTTTCCATTCCAGGAACTACACCAAGACTGGTGAAGAACTTGCTAAGCCACACAACCTCTTTAGCTGCTTCAGCCGCAGCTATGTATTCTGCCTCCATGGTAGAATCCGAAATCGCAGTTTGTTTAGCACTTCTCCAAACCACTGCTCCACCCCCAAGATTAAACACCATTCCAGATGTAGATTTCCTGTCTTCAAGACATCCCTGGAAATCTGAGTCTGTATAGCCTAAGGGATTTAAAGCACCACCCTTGTAGACTAATACATAATCTCTTGTACTCTTTAAGTATTTCAAAATATACTTAACAGCATTCCAATGTACCCATCCTGGATTTGACTGATACCTGCTCACGATTCCAACTGCATAGCAGATGTCAGGTCTAGTGCATAGCATAGCATACATTAGACTTCCAACTGCAGAAGCATAAGGAATTTTTGCCATGTCTTCTATCTCTTGAGGATCAGTAGGACACTATTCCTTAGATAGACGGATACCATGTCTAGAGGGCATATTTGCCCCATTGCTATTGGTTATGGAAAATCTCTCTAGAACTTTGTCAATGTAAGCTGTTTGAGAGAGAGCAAGGGATCTGTTCTTCCGGTTTCTGACAATCTAAATACTGAGAACATAGGCTGCCTGTAAAGACCGCTTAGTTTAATTTGGAAATTAGCAGTTAATCACGTTTAATTATGAAAATTATTTATAGCTATTTAAATAATAATTATACTGTTATTATTGAATTCAGAGATGCATTTCTATGTCATTCGGTAGTTTTCATATTTTTGCATTTCCGGTGCCCGGTAACATGGAACTCGGTGTTTGGCTCAGTAAAATAACAACTTAGTATGTTAGTAGTTTGGGACGGTTTATTAGACATTGGGAATGTCGGGAATGACCGGGAATTTAGAATTTCCCAAAAATACCCCTTTAGTGTTAATTATGTGGTTTTAGTGTGGAGGGGCAAAATGGTCTTTTTGCCCCATTATTATTTTGTCTTCTAGTGATTTTCATAGATGGATTATATGTTTATTTTAATTTGTTTTGGCTGAAGTAAAAAGGAGTAAGTGTTATTTAATCTCATTTTTTTTCATTTCATAAATCAACACTTAGAAAAAATAGAAAAAAGTTCAAAAACACTCTCTCTTTTCCTCTCTTTTTCGGCTTCTTGGTGCAGGAAAGGAATTGGATTTTTACTTGTGATTTCATCCTCTTTTGTGTTCAATCTAAGCTGGGTTAGCTCCTCATCTCTTCTTCTTAAAATTTGTTGAATTTTGATGAAATTAGTGTATTGCATGCATGATATTTGGATGTTGTTGCTGCTGTATTTTGTGGATATTTTCAGAGGTTTAAAGCTTGTTTATTTGAGTTAATTTGAGCTGTTGTGAAGCATGATTGTTAGGTTGAGCAAAGCTAAGGTTTTTCTATGCAAAAGTTGAGTTTTCAAAGAGAAATTGTGTGAATTGGTGGCTGTAATGTTTGCATGAATTAGGTTTAGTTTTCTGCAGTATTACTATGCTTGAATATGAGTTTGAATCATGGTTTGGATGCATGTTAGTTGTTTTTAACCAAGTTTGAGTTTGGAACTCAAAGCTTGGGCTTTAATGGTGATTTTTGTTTATGTGCGTTCTGGGTGAATTTAATGCTTTAGAAATGTTATTTGGGTTATATGGAATAGGTCTGGAAGGTTTGAGGTGATTTGGGTTGGATTTGGTTGAGATATGAAGTTTTGAATTTCTGCCTGCGAGGAACCGGAATTCTGGTTGTGCATCCGGAATTCCGGATGGGCTTCGAAAATTCCCAAAACCAGAATTCCGGTTAGGCAACCGGTCTACCGGTTGGGGAAATTTCAGAAACCCTAGTTTTCCTCGATTTTATGTTTTTGGGGGTATTGCCATGGTTTTTATCGATAGGGAAACTTTTAGTTCCTAGTTTAAGTCCCCGGGAAGTGATTTAGCGTATCACTTATAGTGTTGTGATTTTTATGGTTTAGGAGCCTGTAATCCGCCGCGCAGATAGTTCCAGTCAGGTTGACCGGCACACCTGAATTCGGAATCCAGGTAAGATTAGTATAACAGTATGCATATGTAGATTACATGTTTAGCGTGCATGTAGGAAGCCTGTTAGATTACATTAGTTATGTATGTTGGCTTCGAACCATCCAACTGTGTCACGTTGGTACATGCTAGAGTATGACCAGCAGCCGGAGTATGACCGGTTCGACCGATCAGGCTGACACTTAGGTTGGTGGTTCCGTACTATTTGGCATATCACGTCGGTACAGGCTGAGGTATGACCAGCAGCCGGAGTATGACCGGTTCGACCGATCGGGCTAATACTGTAACACGTCGGTACAGGCTGGAGTATGACAAGCAGCCGGAGTATGACCGGTTCGACCGATTAGGCTGTTACTTGTCAATAGTACCGTCCCTATGAACGTTCAGAACTCAGTACCGTGTTGGACACGGCAGTTAGGGGGACTCAGTATCGTGTTGGACACGGCAGTTAGGGTTATGATCAGGGGTATGGGCGTCTGATCATGACCGGGTTTTATGTATGAATATTATTATGCTTTTCTTACTGAGTCTGTCGTCTCACAGTGCTATGTTTATGTGTAGGTAAAGGCAAAGCTAGAGCTGATGGACCGTGAACGAGCCTATGAAGATTGTACATGTCGGGGCGGTTAGGCCTGGAGCGTACGATCCTCGGGACAGCAAGACTATTTTTGTAACTAGTCGCTAGGCGACAATTATTTTGTATGAACAGTAAACTTTCGTAAATGATTTTGTAATCGGGATCCCGAGTCTTTATTAATAATATTTTACAAGTTTAATTAAAAAGCAAAAAAAAAAAATTTAATTAATAACGTTTTCCATAAACCTCGTTGATTAGCAATGAGCTGCACAACATGTTTAAAAATCACGTAATACGCCTGTGTTAGTTAGGGTGTTACAATTTGGTATCAGAGCCGCCAGGTTGTCTTCCGAAGATTTACGACATGTACAATCGTCATCAGCAGTTAGCTCGTTCCACAGTTCAGTAAGCCTTTATTACTTTAGTAGTTTATTTATTTATTTATGAATAAGAAAAGCCTGATAGGAAGCATGTTAGTAGCCTGATAGTAGTATAGGCGCATGTTTCGTTTTTAATTTCCAAGTTAAGCGGCATTAGTAAGCTCTCCTTGAATACGACCTGATATGCCAACTCTTGGTTTCGCAGGCGGTTCTGACTAGATGGACGCCAGGCGGACTACCAGGAGCCAGGGAAATTCAGTGGGGTCGAATCAAGGACAGGGAGCTCAGTTTCCCCCGCCAGTTAGGGGCTGAGGTAGAGGTCCCCGGGGCAGGGCTCGTGGTCGGGGTGATGAGAACCCGCCACAGGCTGCCCAGGCTCCCCCAGCCGATCAGGGAGCCCAGAATTGGGAGGTTAGGTTTGCGGAAATGCAAGCTAGAATAGAAGTGCAAGACCTCGAGATTCAGAGGTTGAGACAGCAGGGTGCTCCTGCAGTTCCGGTGCCAGTAGTTCCAGTGGCACCTGCCCCTGCTGCTCAGGCCGAATTAGTGGTGGCGGCCAATAGATTGGAACCTTTGTATGAACGGTTCTGGAAGCAAGCACCTCCGGTTTTCTTGGGAGGTCCAGACGTGATGAAGGTCGAGCAGTGGCTGACGGTGATCACCAAAATTCTGAACTTCATGTGTGTCACCGGTAATGACAGAGTGGTGTGTGCCACTTTCCAGTTCCAGGAGGACGCTCTGGTCTTGTGGGACATGGTGTCTCAAATTCATGACGTCACCACCATGACCTGGGAAAGGTTTCAGGAACTCTTCAACGCCAAATACTATAATGAGGCGGTCAGAAGCGCCAAGAGGAAAGAGTTCGCTCACCTGACCCAGCGTGAGAATATGAGCGTAACCGAGTATACTACTCAGTTCGATCGGTTGGCGAGGTTAGCCTCGGGAATTGTGCCAACCGACTTCAGCAAGAAAGAGAAGTACCTGGATGGGTTAAATGCGAAGATTTAACATGATTTGATGATCACCACCGACGACAAGACCACCTATGTTGAGATGGTGGAGAAGGCACTGCGAGCTGAGGGCGCAGTTGTGTGTATGTCAGAGTCAGCTAGTACTCCGGCGAGTGGCGGGGCTCCTACCCCTCCTGCATCAGGCTTTGGCAGGGGGAGTAGTGGTTCGACCATGGATCAGAGGAAGAGAGCATCCACTGCATCTGGTGGCTCGAGTCAGAACAAGAGGTTCCGGGGGAACCAGAATAGAGGTAGTCGTCCCGGTGGTACTGAGACCAGATTCTCCTATCCCGAGTGCCCTAGCTGCAAAAGGCACCATCGGGGTGAGTGCAAAGGTCAGGGATGCTTTCACTGTGGTATGCCCGGACACTTCAAGAGGGACTGTCCCCAGCTCCGCTCAGAGGCACCGAGAGCTCCGACGATACCCACTCCAGCCAGGGTGTTCGCCATCACTCAGGCTGATGCAGATGCTAGCCCATCAGTTGTGACAGGTCAGCTTTCTGTTAATAACTCTACTCAGTGCTGTTTGATTCTGGGGCTACACATTCCTATGTGGCAGCCAGAGTCTTTAGTAAATTGGATAGACCGTGCGATAGTTATGAATCAGGGTTTGGAACCCTATTACCTGGCAGAGAATTGGTTATCTCCAACAGGTGGATTAGGTCTATGCCGATCAGGATAGATGGTAGAGAGTTAAGTGCTGACTTGATAGAGATGAGTCTAGTAGAGTTTGATATTATTTTAGGAATGGATTTCCTATCTAAATATTTGGCGAGTATTGATTGCAAAAGGATGATGGTGATCTTCCAGCCGGAAAGTGAAGAACCATTTGTGTTTGTTGGTTCAGTTCAGGGATCTCGGATCCCGGTGATTTCGGCCATGTCAGCTAGAGAGTTATTACATGGCAGATGCTTAGGGTTTTTGGCCGTGGTGGTGGACACCACTCGGCCAGATACCATTCGGCCAGAGGACATCAAGGTGGTCCGGGAATTTTTAGATGTTTTTCCCGAAGAACTTCTAGGGTTACCACCTCAGCGGGAGATCGACTTTGTGATAAACTTGGCACCACGGGTGGAACCGGTTTCCAAAGCCCCATATAGAATGGCTCCAGCTGAACTTAAGGAGTTAAAGATTCAGCTCCAAGGTTTGCTTGACATAGGGTTTATTCGGCCTAGTGTGTCACCCTGGGGAGCCCCGGTTTTATTCGTCAAGAAGAAAGATGGATCTATGAGGATGTGCATCGACTACAGGGAATTGAACAAGCTGACAGTGAAGAATAAATATCCATTACCTAGGATCGATGATTTGTTCGATCAGCTTCAGGGAAAGACGGTCTTTTCTAAGATTGATCTCCGTTCGGGTTATCATTAGTTGAGAATCCGAGAGGAGGACATTCGGAAGACGGCTTTCCGCATTAGGTATGGACATTATGAATTCCTGGTTATGTCGTTTGGACTAACCAATGCTCCTACGGTGTTTATGGATTTGATGAATAGAGTATTCAAGGATTTCCTCGATAGCTGTGTGATTGTGTTTATCGACGACATCCTCGTGTACTCTCAATCAGAAGAGGAGCATGAATTACATCTTCAGATGGTACTACAACGGCTTCGGGAACACAAGCTTTATGCCAAGTTCAAGAAATGTGAATTTTGGCTATCTCAGGTGTCCTTCCTAGGGCACATTGTGAGCAAAGATGGGATCAAGGTAGATCTCGGGAAGATCGAATCCGTGAGGGATTGGCCGAGACCGTAGACAGTGACAGAGATTAGAAGCTTCTTGGGTTTAGCTGGGTACTACCGTAGGTTCGTGGAAGGGTTTTCAAAAATTTCAATGCCCCTAACCGAACTTACAAAGAAGAATCAGCGATTTATCTGGTCAGACAAGTGCGAAGCTAGTTTTCAGGAGCTGAAGCAGAGGTTGATTACCGCTCCAGTGCTAGCTTTGCCTTCAGACAATGAGAAGTGTGTAGTTTACTGTGATGCATCCAGACAGGGTCTGGGGTGTGTGTTGATGCAAGCCGATCGGGTCATCGCTTATGCCTCTCGTCAGTTAAAGGATTATGAACAGCAATACCCGACTCATGATCTAGAGTTGGCCGCAGTAGTTTTTGCATTGAAGATTTGGCGGCATTACCTTTACGGAGAAAGATGTGAAATCTATACCAACCATAAAAGTCTCAAGTATTTCTTTACTCAGAAGGATTTTAATATGTGACAAAGGCGTTGGTTGGAATTAGTGAAAGATTACGACAGTGAGATCCTCTATCACCCTGGGAAGGCCAATGTAGTGGCCGATGCCCTGAGCAGAAAGGGTCCCGGGCAAGTAGCTAGTATGGTTCAGATCTCACCTCAGCTAGTAGAGGATATGGTTAGATCCAGCATTGAGTTTGTGGTAGGTCAGCTCCACAACTTAACACTGCAATCTGATCTATTGGAAAGAGTAAAAGTCGCTCAGATGACCGATCCAGAGTTAGTGAAAATCAGAGATGAGGTTTTGGCTGGTCAAGCCAGGGACTTTTCAGTGTCAGACAGCGGGATGCTTTTGTATAAAGCTAGAGTTTATGTTCCGAATAGTGTGGAACTCAGGAATGAGATCTTTGAGGAGGCTCATTCTACCCCGTATTCTCTGCATCCAGGCACCACTAAGATGTACCAAGATCTTAAACCGTACTTCTGGTGGAGCGGTATGAAGAAGAATTTGGTAGAATTCGTATCGAGATGCCTTACTTGTCAACAGATTAAGGCTGAACATCAGAGACCAGCAGGGTTGTTGCAGCCTCTAACCCTACCAGAATGGAAGTGGGAAGATATCACGATGGATTTTGTGGTCGGGTTACCTAGGACCACGGGTTTGTTTGATTCCATCTGGGTAGTGGTGGATCGATTTACAAAATCTATTCATTTTCTGCCGGTTAGAACAACATTTACAGTGGATCAGTTGGCAGAATTGTATGTCAGAGAGATAGTAAGACTTCACGGGGTACCGAAGTCTATAGTTTCGGATAGGGATCCGAAGTTCACCTCCAAATTTTGGCAGAGTTTGCAGCGTGCAATGGGTACAAAGTTGAAATTTAGTACAGCATTCCATCCTCAGACAGATGGTCAGTCCGAAAGGACAATTCAGATATTGGAGGACATGTTGCGAGCCTGTGTTATGGATTTTGAAGGCTCATGGAATAAATATCTACCATTGATAGAATTTTCTTACAACAACAGTTATCAGAGTACGATAGGGATGGCTCCCTATGAACTGTTATACGGTAGGATGTGTAGATCTCCCATTCACTTGGATGAGATAGGGGAGAGGAAATACCTAGGTCCAGAGTCAGTGCAGCGGACCAATGAGGCAATAGAGAAGATAAAAGCTAGAATGCTTGCCTCACAGAGTAGACAGAAGAGTTACGCAGATCCGAAACGCAGAGATGTTGAGTTCCAAGTAGGGGACCATGTGTTTTTACGGGTATCTCCGATGAAGGGGATCAAACGTTTCGGGAAAAGAGGCAAGTTATGCCCTAGATTTACAGGACCTTTCGAGATTCTCGAAAAGATAGGTCAAGTGGCATACCGGTTAGCATTGCCTTCAGCTTTATCAGCAGTTCACAACGTATTCCATGTCTCGATGTTGAGAAAATACGTTTCAGATCCCTCTCATATACTCAGTTATGAGAGCCTAGAACTACAGCCAGACATGACTTATGAAGAACAGCCAGTGCAGATCTTGGATAGAAAGGATAAAGTCCTTCGGAATAAGACAATAGCATTGGTCAAAGTTCTCTGGAGAAACAGCAAGGTGGAGGAAGCCACCTGGGAGCTAGAGTCAGATATGAGAGCTCAATATTCAGAGTTATTCAGGTTAGATTTCGGGGACGAAATCCTTTTAAGGGGGGAATAGTTGTAAAGACCGCTTAGTTTAATTTGGAAATTAGCAGTTAATCACGTTTAATTATGAAAATTATTTATAGCTATTTAAATAATTATTATACTGTTATTATTGAATTCAGAGATGCATTTCTATGTCATTCGGTAGTTTTCATATTTTTGCATTTCCGGTGCTCGGTAACATGGAACTCGGTGTTTGGCTCAGTAAAATCAAAACTTAGTATGTTAGTAGTTTGGGATGATTTATTAGACATTGGGAATGTCGGGAATGGCCGGGAATTTCGAATTTCCCAAAAATACCCCTTTAGTGTTAATTATGTGGTTTTAGTGTGGAGGGGCAAAATGGTCTTTTTGCCCCATTATTATTTTTCTTCTAGTGATTTTAATAGATGGATTATATGTTTATTTTAATTTGTTTTGGCTGAAGTAAAAAGGAGTAAGTGTTATTTAATCTCATTTTTTTTCATTTCATAAATCAACAATTAGAAAAAATAGAAAAAAGTTCAAAAACACTCTCTCTTTTCCTCTCTCTTTTTCGGCTTCTTGGTGCAGCAAAGGAATTGGATTTTTACTTGTGATTTCATCCTCTTTTGTGTTCAATCTAAGCTTGGTTAGCTCCTCATCTCTTCTTCTTAAGATTTGTTGAATTTTGATGAAATTAGTGTATTGCATGCATGATATTTGGATGTTGTTGCTGCTGTATTTTGTGTATATTTTCAGAGGTTTAAAGCTTGTTTATTTGAGTTAATTTGAGCTGTTGTGAAGCATGATAGTTAGGTTGAGAAAGGCTAAGGTTTTTCTATGCAAAAGTTGAGTTTTCAAAGAGAAATTGTGTGAATTGGTGGCTGTAATGTTTGCATGAATTAGGTTTAGTTTTCTGTAGTGTTATTATGCTTGAATATGAGTTTGAATCATGGTTTGGATGCATGTTAGTTGTTTTTAACCAAGTTTGAGTTTGGAACTCAAAGCTTGGGCTTTAATGGTGATTTTTGTTTATGTGCGTTCTGGGTGAATTTAATGCTTTAGAAATGTTATTTGGGTTGGATTTGGTTGAGATATGAATTTTTGAATTTCTGCCTGCGAGGAACCGGAATTCCGGTTGTGCATCCGAAATTCCGGATGGGCTTCGAAAATTGCCAGAACCGGAATTCCGGTTGGGCAACCGGTCTACCGGTTGGGGAAATTTCAGAAACCCTAGTTTTCCTCGATTTTATGTTTTTGGGGGTATTGCCATGCTTTTTATCGATAGGGAAACTTTTAGTTCCTAGTTTAAGTCCCCGGGAGGTGATTTAGCGTATCACTTATAGTGTTGTGATTTTTATGGTTTAGGAGCCTGTAATCCGCCGCGCAGATAGTTCCAGTCAGGTTGGCCGGCACACCTGAATTAGGAATCCAGGTAAGATTAGTATAACAATATATATGTAGATTACATGTTTAGCGTGCATGTAGGAAGCCTGTTAGATTACATTAGTTATGTATGTTGGCTTCGAACCATCCAACTGTGTCACGTCGGTACAGGCTAGAGTATGACCAGCAGCCGGAGTATGACCGGTTCGACCGATCAGGCTGACACTTAGGTTGGTGGTTCCGTACTATTTGGCGTATCACGTCGGTACAGGCTGAGGTATGACCAGCAGCCGGAGTATGACCGGTTCGACCGATCAGGCTGATACTGTAACACGTCGGTACAGGCTGGAGTATGACCAGCAGCCGGAGTATGACCGGCTCGACCGATCAGGCTGTTACTTATCAATAGTACCGTCCCTATGAACGTTCGAACTCGATGCACCGTGTTGGACACGTCAGTTAGGGGGACTCAGTATCGTGTTGGACACGGCAGTTAGGGTTATGATCAGGGGTATGGGCGTCTGATCATGACCGGGTTTTATGTATGAATATTATTATGCTTTTCTTACTGAGTCTGTCGACTCACAGTGCTATGTTTATGTGTAGGTAAAGGCAAAGCTAGAGCTGATGGACCGTGAACGAGCCTATGAAGATTGTACATGTCGGGGCGGTTAGGCCTGGAGCGTACGATCCTCGGGACAGCAAGGCTATTTTTGTAACTAGTCGCTAGGCGACAATTATTTTGTATGAACAGTAAACTTTTGTAAATGATTTTGTAATCGGGATCCCGAGTCTTTTGTAATAATATTTTACAAGTTTAATTAAAAAGCAAAAAAAAAAAAAATTAATTAATCATGTTTTTCATAAACCTCGTTGATTAGCACGAGCTGCACAACATGTTTAAAAATCACGTAATACGCCTATGTTAGTTAGGGTGTTACACTGCCTCAACCAAGTCTTTCATGTCGAATTGAGTGTCAAGCCATTCCTTGATGTGAGTCATTTTCTTGACATTGTTGCCAATGATCAAAATGTCGTCAACATAAAGGACCAGGAATACTACTACTTGGTTTTCCTTGAGTTGGTAAATACAAGGTTCATCTTCATTCTGATGAAAGCCGTAGGTTTTGATGATCTCATCAAACCTTTTATTCAATGAGCGAGAAGCTTGCTTAAGTCCATATATGGACCTATTTAATTTGCAAACTTTATTCTCCTGCCCAGGAAGAACATAACCTTCTGGTTGCTCCATATAGATGGTTTCTTCAAGAAGCCCATTAAGAAAGGCTGTCTTGACATCCATTTGCCAAATTTCATAATCTAAAGCGGCAGCTATGGAGAGAAGAATTCGGATGGATTTGAGCATGGCAACCGGACTAAAAGCTTCCTCATAGTCCACACCTTCTCTTTGGGTATAACCCTTGGCGACCAGTCTAGCTTTGAAAGTTTCGAGTTCGCCTCCAACACCTCTTTTCTTCTTGTAGACCTATTTACATCCAATTGGACGAAAATCATCAGGTGGTTCTACATATTCCCAGACTTTGTTCTTTTTCATGGAATCCATTTCTGAATCCATACCGGCTGACCATCGCTTCCGTTGCGGACTTGCCATTGCCTGTTTATAGGTTAATGGGTTGTCATCAATACCATCACCAACGACCATATTGATTTCACCATCCAATCCATAACGAGATGGTTTTGTAGAAACCCTCCCACTACGACGAGGAGCGGTGACCTTCTGAACAGGAGCTTTAGTAGTAGTTTTCTCAGTTGCTACAACTGAGGGAGTGGGATGTTCCTCTTCTTGAGTGGAAGAGGATGGTACATTTGAAGGAACAGTATCTGTGAGCATTTCCTCTAATACAATTTCACTTTTCGGTTTGTTGTCTTTCATATAGTTATCTTCAAGGAAAGTAGCATTTGTAGAAACAAACACTTCGTTATCCTTGTGACTATAGAATAGTCCACCCCTAGTCTCTTTAGAATTTCCGACAAACATGCAAACTTCAGTTCGCGATTCCAGTTTGCTTTCTTTCTTTCTTAAGACGTGAGCAGGGCACCCCCAAATCCTATAATGGCGTAAACTAGGTGTACGACCATTCCATAGTTCGACGGGTGTCTTAGGGACTGCTTTAGATGGTACAACATTTAAAATGTCGTTTGCCATTTGAATAGCATATCCCCAGAAGGACGTAGACAGAGTTGAATAACTCAGCATAGACCTAACCATTTCTAAGAGAGTGCGATTTCTTCTTTCTGCAACTCTATTCTGCTGTGGAGTGCTTGGGGCAGTATATTGGGATTCAATTCCAAGTTCAGTTAAATGATCTTTGAACTGCATATCCATATATTCTCCACCCCTATCAGTTCGCAAGATCTTTAATGTTTTACCTAATTGGTTTTGAGCCAAAGCATGAAATTCCTGAAACTTTTCAAACGTTTCAGATTTCTTTTGCATTAGGTAAAGAAAACTATATCTAGAGAAATCGTCAATGAAAGTGACGAAATACTTATAACCTCCTCTGGCTTTTACATTCAGCGGTCCACAAACATCTGAATGTACTAACCCTAGGGGTTCTTTGGCACGCTCTCCCTTCGCAGAGAAAGAACGTTTGGTCATTTTTCCTTCTAGGCAAGACTCGCAAACTGGCAGTTCTCCTAAGACGACATTTTTCAATGGACCGTCTTTGGTTAGCCTATTGAGTCTATCAAAACCTATATGACCGAAACGTAAATGCCATAGATAAGTTTGATCATCATTATCAATCTCTTTTCTCTTAAGGCTTCTAGGTTTAGCTACATTGAAAAGTTCAGTATTTAGTGAGATTTGAGTATCAGGTCTTAAAACATAAAGCCCTTGTTCCATGTTTGCAACACATATATGAAATCCATTACGAGAAATTGAACAATTTGAACTCGAAAAATTCAATATATTAAAATTGTGTTTGTAAACATGAAACGCTAATCAAGTTTCTACTAAAATTAGGAATATACAAAACATTCTCTAAAAGTAAAAACTTCTTAGAATTAAACTTGATTCGGGCTGTTCCTCTTGCTTTAACTGATACCAATTCGCCATTTCCAACCATTAAGCTTTAACTCATCTTGGTGAAGATTCTCCCAAGTTTCAAGCAGCTGCAATGAAGAACATACATGGTTAGTAGATCCAGAATCAACAATCCAGGTGGATTTGTCGTTCTCTAAAACACATGATTCAAACACAAAAGCATCACCTTCGTTTGAATTGTCTAGAAGCCTGGGACATTGTTCTTCTTTATGTCCCTTTCTATTACAATTCGCACATAGAACATGATGTCTGATAATTGTACTTGAAGAAGCAGCTTTGTTAGAGCCCTCATGCTTAATCTTCTTCCTGTGATTAAAGTTTGCAATATCAGGAGGTCCCATTGCAATCAGATTCCGCTCATGGGCCCTCAACTCAGTCTCGAGTTTGTCCATGTCGGAGGAGTGAGGATTGTTCAATAAGTAATATAGAACAAAACTATCATACTCCTGAGGAAGACTATTCAGTATGAGTCTTACCCATTGTTCCCTTGATAAATCAATTCCTAGTAGATTTGCCTTTTGGAATTTCAGATTCATCAACAATAGGTGCGAGTTAATGCAACTACCAGGATGCATTTTCACACTATTGAGTTCTTTTGCAAAGATACTAACTAGGAGTAGATCGGGATGAGGGTTATTTATATTGGCACTACAACATATCAATAAACAGAAGTAAGGTTTTGGTTCTATAAATTCATACACAGGTTCAGAAAACAAATAATCACATATGTTATGAAAAATACTAAATCTAACATAGTTTATTTTCCAAGGTTTCCAACAAACTGATACAATGTCCCGTTTAGGCGAGAGTCAAAGCATCATCCATTGAATAGAGTTGTCAATTCATCTAAAATGTCAAACATTCTAGCAACCTTTTATTCGATCAAGATTGGAATTCAGCGTTGTCCCGTTTAGGCGAGAGTCAAGGCAATTCTATCTTATGAGCTTCTACCATTGTTTCGCACTCTTGTAAGCCTTATACAGTCGCCACCATTAGGGTGGTCATAAACCATATAAAAAACTTATAAGAATACTTATCTTTCGAGATTAAACGGCGCTAACTTGCTAATGAACATTCCTCCATTAGGGAGGATTACTCACTAAAACAATAGCTATGTAAAACCAACAATGGAGATCGAATTTCTCTTTATTAAAGCTCATTATTTAAAAAATATGTATTTTGTTTAATCATTTATATTCCATATCTCAATAATGAAATATTACAAATTAAAGTAAAAACTTTAATTAAATTTCAAAAATGGAATAATTTTGAAAAATATCTTATTTAAGTTGTTTAGAAAAAATCTAAATACCCAACTTAAAATATTCTTCAATCAATGACTTAATTAAATATTACCAATTAAGTAGTAACCACTTAATTTAGAAGATATTCCATTTTTAAGTTCCCATATTTATAAAATATCAACTTAAAAAAAATATCTAAAGAATCTTAATAACCAATTCCTAAAATTCCTCAACTTAATTTATAATAGGAAATTCAAAAATATTCAAATCTAAGTTGATTTGATAGATTTAACTAAATCTCAACTTAAATAGGAATATTTCATGAAATTATAAAATTAAGATTCAGAAAAAATTTATATGGTTATAATTCCATATTTAATTAAACACAAGAAAAATACATATAGCTTTCTAGAATATAACTATTCAAACTATGTTTTTCTTAAATTAATTTCAAGGAAGAATGAAATTAATTATGTTGCTAATCAATTTTTTATTAGGTCAAACTAATATAATTAACCTAGCACAGTTATCCAAATCAGGCAAATGGGCCTTCACAATTGGGGTTGTTCATGTGAGGGGGGGCTGGGTCCAGTATGTCGTACCCACTTCTAAGGCTCCCAACTCTCACACAAGGCCCAAAAGAGAGGAATTTAACCTTAAAATGAACAACTGTTATTAATTGAATAGGCTCACTACTAAATGAGCCTAAATAAAATCTATCAGTTATGATATTTTATTTAGCAACAACAACCTATATGTATCTATAACAGAAATTAAACATATAGGCTCACACAGGCATACACACTTGGATGGATCCTATCATGTTGCTAGGTCATACACAGATGAAAGAAGTTTGTAAAAATTACCTGTTACAAATTATTTACTTGATCTATCATCAATTGAACCTTTGGTTCAAATTAGATCATTGGATCTAGCATCAAGTTAACCAAGGCAATTTAGATCAAGCAATAATAGGTTTTAGAGAACTTACAAACAATCTAAAACACATACTCCTGCAACAAGGTTAGATTTGGATAGTTGGATGTAGGATTTATTTAATTTTAAACATGTATTTCGAAAAATAAAATTAAAATTAAACCTACCATTTTGAAAAATTAGGTTTTGGGTAACCTAAATGTCATTTCAAAATTAAATTGCTAACTTTCCTTTTAAATTTCATGTTATTTAATAAATTAAAAAATAAAATAGAAAATGGTAAATGCATACCCTTTTCTTGTTTTACAATTTAATTTAATTAAAAAATAACAAAATTTAAAAAGTTAGCAAAAATACCTTATTTCCTCTTTTAAAATTATCATGATTATTTTGATCTTATTCTAATTAAGGTCAAGTTACCAAAAAAAAAATTAATATCTGACCTTAAAAAAAAATAAAATAATCAAATTTTAAAGGAAATAAGAAAAGAGGTAAGCAAAACTTGATTTTTCCTATTTTCAAAATCAAATTACACTAATATCTAAAATTAATTTTAAAAATTAAAATTAATTTATTTATGATAATTAGATTTGAAATTTGAAAAACAAAAATCAACATACAAAACTACACAAAAAATCGGAATTTAATTCCATGAAATAGCATGAAAAATCGAAAAAAAAAATGAAAAATTGGATGAACTGTACGGATGGCATGCCATGCATGCTCATCTGCGCGCGTTCTAGGGGGAATGGCCGAGCTCACACGGCGCAGGGAGGCTGCATGCAGCCATTCCACGCGCGTGTGATGAGGTTCATCATCCCGATTTTTCCAATTTTCAAAAATTCATAACTAATTCAAATTAAATCGAAATCGAGTTCTGTAAAAAAGTAAATTGCTTAGAATTTTCCAAACTATCCAACAAAAATAATTATAGAGGCAGAAAAGTAACTATTTTTCCCAGAATTCACAAACAACAATCAAACATCAATATGACACACAAAGCAACATGATACAATCCAAAATATAAGCAAATCGTTTTATGTCCAAATTTCTTGCAAGCAAATCAATTAACAACCTAAATATGAACTTCTAAAACGATAGAAAATTAAACACATAAGAGTATCAGAAATTCTTACATTGGGTGCAGCGGAATATATGTCTCCTCCCACTCAGATCTCTAACCCTTGATTCCTTTCTGTAGCAGAGTATAATCAAGATCTGAGCCCGATAGTCCTTCTTTGTTGTTTCTGAATTCTACACAGCCTTCCTCACTATGATTGAGGTATTACTTGATGTGTGTGGGCGCTACTCTAGCACTTATAGATTTCGAAACAGTGAAGGAATAGAGAGAGAGAGGGTGGCGGCTCAGAGAGAATTTTCAGAGAGAAAATTCTGTCGGAATAATGTTGTGTATCAGATGATGTGAAAACTGAAGCCTTTGCCTTCTATTTATAGAAGACCACCCAGGGCTATGATTGAATTAATTGACATTTAATATTGAAAAAATAAAAGGGAAAAGGGAACTTAAGTGGCCGGCCTAGGCATTGTGGAAACAAGGCTTGCCACTTTTCCAACTTTCCTTTTCCTACATTGATAGTTTCCTGTTTTGTCAAAAACTGCCAATTCCTTTGTTCAACCACATAAATGTCAAATCTAATTATTTAATAATTAAAATTAATTATCAAATAATATATTGTCATTTATTTTATTAATAATAAAACTAATTAAAGTTTCCTAATTAATAAATATGCCCTTCAAAATCTCTATTTACTGTTTTGCCCTTAATAAGTGATAAATTCTCAAATAGACACAGTCTATCTTGAGAATTATAATTGATTAATTAAAATCAATTAAATGAGTCTTACAAGTAATATTATCTCAACTAGTGGGGGGACCATGGGTCTATATATCCGAGCTTCCAATAAGCAGATCTAGAATTTACCACTTAAATTCACTGACTTATTAATTCTTCGTTGAATCCACACATAGAACTCAGAATTGCACTCTCAGTATATAGAATGCTCTATATGTTCCACCATATAGACACATCATTAGTTATCCATTGTTATAATCCTAATGTGATCAATGATCCTCTATATGGATGATTTACACTGTAAAGGGACTTAATTACCGTAACACCCTACAATGTATTTTATCCTTAAAACACTTAACCCTGTATAAATGATATTTCAACTAAGTGAAATGAGTACTCAATCATTTATCTCGTTTGGTTAAGCTCGAAGGAAATCACCCTTTGCTTACTATTCGCCAGATAGAAGCTATAGATTCCATATTTATGTTAGCGCTCCCACTCAATCGCACTACCGTGTTCCCAAAATGTATGTATTGCCCTGACCAAAAATTAGGCTTAACTAACAAATCAAAGAACACGAATAATACTCTTGAAATTGAGCCTAACCGTATCAGGATTTTCGATCATGTGATCTAGGATCAACCTATGATATTGAATTGAGTAGATATTTACGGTAAGTTTCAAAATCTATTTCAAAGTTCAATATCGGTCCATTCCAATGCATACTCCTATGCATCCAACCTGAGCTTTACTTTAACCTATGTTCTGGAAAGAGCATAACATTTCTCCAAATGCAAGTAAACTCTGGTGTAGAATGTCATATCAGTAAAACCCAGTGTTTTGATAAATCTAGGAATACTTTATTCACATAGTCATGTTTACTTTCCACTGTGTTGACAACACAATAAACATGATCAAGTATGTGAAAAGGGGTTTGGATGAATTTATAAATCAAATAGACAAACAATTGATTAAGTGAACCAAAACATACACAAATGAATGAAAAATACTTCTGTTACTTTATTGATATTGAATAATCTGGATTACATTGAAACAGAGTTTTATTTAGGGCATAAAACCCAACAAAAATGTCGTAAGCAATGAAGCCGTACGGTCTATTACAAAAAAAATTACAAAGTTTCGAGCCTAGATTTTCTACATAACTCCTACAACCTGTCAAGAACAGTTGTATTTTCTACAATGGAAACCTAGAAATTTGAAAATACAAAGTTAAAAGAGAGAAATATGAGAAACTTACTCACTGTATGAAGCCTTGATGTTGTCCAGATGAAGCTCTTTGGATACTTCTGCTAGAATCCCACTACAAACTTAAAGAAAGAAAACTCTTTTCTGCTGTGAAATGGTTTCATGAAGAAAATGGTAAATGTAACACCCTAACTAACATAGGTGTATTACGTGATTTTTAAACATGCTGTGCAGCTCGTTGCTAATCAACGAGGTTTATGGAAAACGTGATTAATTAAATTTTTTCCTTTTTAATTAAACTTATAAAATTTTATTACAAAAGACTCGGGATCCCGATAACAAAATCATTTACTAAAAGTTTTAACTGTTTATACAAAATAATGTCGCCTAGCAACTAGTTACAAAATCAGCCTCGCTGTCCCGATGATCGTACGCTCCAGGCCTAACCGCCCCGACATGTACAACCTTCATAAGCTCGCTCACGGTCCATCAGCTTTAGCCTTGCCTTTACCTACACATAAACGTAGAACTGTGAGTCGACAGACTCAGTAAGAAAAGCATAATAATACTCATACATAAATCCCGGTCATGATCAGACGCCCATACCCCTGATCATAACCCTAACTGCCGTGTCCAACACGATACTGAGTCTCGCTACTGCCGTGTCCAACACGGTACTGAGCCACTACTGCCATGTCCAACATGGTACTGAGTTCTGAACGTTCATAGGGACGGTACTATTGACACGTAACAACCTGATCGGTCGAACCGGTCATACTCCGGCTGCTGGTCATACTCCAGCCTGTACCGACGGGATACGTCAATAGTACGGAACCACCAACCAAGTGTCAGCCTGATCGGTCGAACCGGTCATACTCCGGCTGCTGGTCATACTCCGGCACTCGTACCGACGTGACAGGGTTGGATGGTTCGAAGCCAACATACAACTAATGTAATCTAACAGGCTTCCTACATGCTCGCTAAACATGTAATCTACATATGCATACTGTTATACTAATCTTACCTGGATTCCGAATTCAGGTGTGCCGGTCAACCTGACTGGAACTTTAGCTGAGCGGCGGATTACAGACTCCTAAACCATAAAAATCACAACACTATAAGTGACACGCTAAATCACTTCCCGGGGACTTAAACTAGGAACTAAAAGTTCCCCTATCGATAAAAAGCATGGCAATACCCCTAAAAATATAAAAACGAGGAAAACTAGGGTTTCTGAAAATTCCCCAACCGGTAGACCGGTTCTGGAAAATTCAGAACCCTCATTCGGAATTCCGGATGCACAACCGGAATTCCGGTTCCTCACAGGCAGCAAACCCAAATTTTCATAACTTGCACAAATCAACCCCAAATCACATGAAACCTTCCAAACCTGTTCTATACCACCCCTAGAACATTTCCAAAGCATTAAAACAACCCAGAAACCACAGATATGAAAACTGCCATTGGAGCTCAAGCTTTGAGTTCTAAACTCAAACTTGAGCAAAACCACCTAACATGCATTCAAACTAGCTTGAATCAACTTAAACAAGCATAACTAAGCCTCCGAAAACAACTAAAAACATCAAGCAACATCACAGCAACAGATTATACAATTTCTTTCAAAAATCACATATTTTTCATAGAAAAACTATAGCTTGCTCAACCTAATAATCATGCATCAAAACAACTTAAATAACCCTAATCTAACAAGCTTTAAACCTCTGAAATTAAGGACAAATTCACAGCAGCAACAACAACTAACAAACATGCATGCATCAACCATTTTCTCTTTAAAAACTTCAAGAAACATTAAAGAAGGATGAAGAAAGCTTACTAGCAAATAGGGAACACTAAATCTGCTCAAAATGAGCTTGAATTACCAGGGAAAACTCCACCTCCTTGCTGCTCAAAGAGGGCCGAAAAGAGAGAGGCTTGAGAGAGTAAAGAGCTTTGAAAATTCTATCTTTTTTTCTAAGTGTAATTTTGTTGTAAAATGAAAAATGAATAAAGGACACCTAGCATATAACCATTTCAGCCAAATAACTAATAATTAAACGTTTATTTTCAAATAATAAATTCACTAAAAGACAAAATACTAATGGGGCAAAAAGACCATTTTGCCCCTCCATACTAAAACCACATAATAAACACTAAAGGGGTATTTTTGGGAAATTCTAAATTCCCGGCCATTCCCGACATTCCCAATGTCTAATAAACCACCCCAAACAACTAACATACTAAGTTGTGATTTCTACTGAGCCAAACACCGAGTTCCAAAATACCGGGCACCGAAAATGCAAAATATGAAAACCACTGAATGACATAGCAATGCATTTCTAAATTCAATAAATAACAGTATAATAAATTATTTAAATAGCTATAAATAATTTCATAATTAATCATACTTAACTGCTAATTTCCAAATTAAACTAAGCGGGCTTTACAGTAAAAGTAACTTATGAAAGTTTGCAATACTATTTATAAGATAGCTTGTAAAAAAGGGTAATCAATTCAAACGCTCAGACTCTTCGATCTCCCCCCAAAAGCAAATATTGGGAAATCAAACGCAATCCAGTGCGAAGGAACAATAGCCGTCAAAAGCATGCAAAAGAAGACGTGTCTCGAGATACTAATTATTCAGAGCATTAATTAGCCGAAAACTGAAGGGACGCCTAGTCACACTCACATCAAATCATGAACAGACGCACTCGACAAATGTCACCCATTCAAATGTAAAGTCAGCTCAGATAAAGTCTACACGCAACTTCAGAAGTCCCGTACAGACTTGGGGGGCAAATGTTATCCCAATTTTTTCACTATGACGTGGCATCACATGCCTGTGACACGTGGACTTGATTTCCCACATCTGCCTGAGAGAGATGCATCGAGTAGGGCACATCACACACCTACATGGACAGTGTCTTTCCAGCCGAGCTATGGATAAGCCGAGAAGAGAATCAACACTTAGCAATTTCATAATTTGCATCGTCAAGCCCAAGAATAATCCCTATAAATCTGGCATATCATAGAGATATGGTAAGTTGTCCAGATCCCACAGTTTGTGTATTTTAAATATATAATATATGTTCTTACTAATTATAGACATTTTAAGAAAAAGGGAAACCTTCCCTCAAGCATGTAGCCCTATAAATAGTGATCCATTCTCACTAGTAAAGGGGTGGAAAGAATAAACTTTAGAAAGTTCTAGGAGAGCATACTCAGAGATTTCACTGTAGGAGCTTTAATGGAGGAAACATTGTGTTCTTTATTCTTAAGTCAATACAAATCAAGGGGAGTAGGCTATTACCGAACTTAACGGGGTCGAACCTCTTTAAAAACCTTGTGTTCTTTACTTATCTTTTCATATTATATCTATACCATATCCCTTATCTCTTATTATTAAGACTAATTGTCGTTGGCTAGAAGCGAGGTCAACATAAAGTATCGTTAACCCTCGACACCATCGAGTTTCTTATGTCACTATTATTGTGTAATTAAACAATTGATAAATAAGAAACTGAATAGCAGTTTCAAAGGAGAATAATAACTGTTTCTTAACAGCAGTAATTACCGTATCTTATTTTGACATGCTAAGCAGTGTAATTGCCTTTCCTTACCTCAAGTCCAAAGTCAAGTGTCGGAGCTGACTTGAGTGGAATGGTGCTCGACAATCTAGGGCCCTATGTCATGCAAACAACACTTGATAAATAACTTAATCAAACTAGAAGTAGGCCCTAAACTCAAAACTTGACAAACCCTAATTGATACTAGCTTAGAAATAGCCTTAAGATCGATAAAACACATAAAACTAAGTTTTGGATAAACACCCCAAACGGCTAACTCGTTTCAGAAAAAATAGGGTTCCCCACTGGGTCAACCGGTTGACCAATTCCATAGTACAACGTAGAACCGGTTAACCAATTTCTACTGCAGAAACGAGTAACCTAGTTTTTGCACCAAAACCAACCCAAAACTCCTCCAAACCTATTAAAACGTTCCAGAATAGTTTAACAACATAAAATTAACATAACCAAATACTCAAAACTCAAAAATGCATCAAAATTATAAACTTACCATTGTTGAGTGAGTTTTTGAGTTCTTGATCTCAACTCACCCAACTCTTGGCACAAAGGTCCTAAAATCATCAACTAAAGCTTAGATAATCCTAATTTATAATCAAAAAAATAAGCTCTAACAAGGTAAGCATACAAAGAACCTGCTTATCATAATCCTCTTCAAAACCTAACATTAGAACCTTAAAACCTTCAAGAACACTAAGAAAAACATACCTCAAGTTTGGATGTCACCTAAGTTTGTAACGCCCTATCCCATAGGGACCCCACAAGTGTAATTTTATAAATTAGTTTAATTATAATAGATTAATTAATTATTAAAAATAGTGATGATATTAAAAACATGACGAAAATAAAACACTAAAAATGGGCATCATAATGGCATTAAAAATGTATTTCGGGGATCCCTGTTATAAAAGGTTTACAATCAGACTATGTACGACAACAATTCAAAACACAAAAAGTGAAATAGACAGTAGATACATCCCTAAACAACTCCTAGAACCTTGGCTCACAAGCCGGTGGGGTCAATTTGTATATTTCTGGACAAGACTGTCACCTCATGGTTAATCTAGTTTTTATTTGCCTTTACTTGCACCACATAGCACTCGTGAGTCACAAGGAATTAACAAGAAAAATTAATAACAATATTCATATAGTTTATTATTCGAATATAATCATTTATAGATAGACAATCAGAATAAAATAATCACACATTACTCATAAGATGAAATCTAAATCACTTTTCATATCAGCCACGAATAAACATCAGTATACAAATATTTGGTAATACAAAACTCTTATACCAATAATAGAAATCATATTCATTCAATAATATAAATTATATATATGTTACCTCATAAAGTAACCATCTTCATTATATCACATTGTTTAATCATGCAAGTCGTTTCTTTAATCTAATAGTCTTGTATTGCATTGCCTAATCAGGCAAGCCCGTGCCATAGCTTAGCAACCACATATCACATAATCACATCACCTAATAAGTTGAGCCCGTGCCAAATACTTGCACCCATATATCACATAATTGCATCACCTAATAAGGTGAGCCCGTGCCACAACCTGACACCAATATATTGTATCGCCTAATCAGATGAGTCCGTACCTACGTCCTGTACTCACAAGTCACTATTGTCCGTACCTAATAAGGTATGCTGCCAGGAAGAAACCCAACAAAGGTTTCATTACCTAATAAGGTTTCATTGCCCGTACCTAATAAGGTACGTCGCCAGGTCTACAACATTACCTAATAAAGTGAGCCCATATATCACATTCATGGTATCATCCTATTATCATTGCTTAATCAATCAATCTTTTTATTATATAACAATAATATCCATATCTTAATCCCAATAGCAATCAATTCTCAACAATATTAATTGCATTACAACATAACATGCTATGTAGTGAAATATACTTTTCTTACCTTTAATCCAAATTGATGCATGTCGGCCAACCCAAGTGGAGAAACATTCCTAGTGATCTTGGCCCTATGTCACAGCAACGGTAAACCAATAAGTGTTTACCCCAAAACACTACTTAATATTCACATAAGACAATCTAAGGATTTTACCAACCCCACGGTATAAAAACACTAAAATAAAACTTTTTTTTTTACTCCAAAACATACATCATATTGTAGGGATGGTTGCAAGCTTCAAAATTGTATATAGAACGTCAAAAAGGGATAGCTAAGTCGAAAGTTATGACAAAAATACAATTTCTTATCTCCTAATAATTTCCAAAAACGGTAGAACATGAAAATACCAAATTTCACACTCGCCAAAATACTCCCAAAACCTATCTAAATCATTCCAAACTTCATAGGACACATATATACCATATATACTACATTCCCAACGTAACCGAAATTAAAAGAGCGCCCTTAAACAAAAAACTCCATTAACGTTCGGACTAAGCTTTAAAAAGTTCCAAACTCGATTTCTAACTCAAAATCACCTCAAATTCAACAAGTAACCACCAAAACTAGTCCCATAGCTACCAAAGAACAATTCTACGAAGTCAAAATCTCCATAACTACTCCAAATCACAAAGCCACTATATAAAACTAATTATTTTTAACTTAGAACAAAATTAAACCATATTTTAAACTTTCCGTCTTTAAGGATTTGCTATCCCGCTACTACCAGAGCTTAGATCGCTAGATTACGGGTGGAAAATCAAAGAAAATGGATAGAGGGCGATGTGGGTTTCATTCGACGGAGGACGGAGGGTTTGTTCGTACTATTTTGTTTATAAACTTAAAACATATATATATAAATAAACTTATCTGACTATAAGTTTTAATAATAATAATAATAATAATAATATAACTGTGATAATAATAATTATATAATAATATTAATAAAAATTTTATTATTAATAATTATCTTATCATTTTTTAGCTACTATGAAATCTTTAATTTTAGGGTATTTGGTCAACTCTGAGTACCCCAAAATACTGTGATATTTCTAAAATCAACTTATTTCAATAATTTCATTAATATTTCTAACTAAAATTGTTGTGACAATTTTGGCCTCCAATCGGGTCTCTAGGGATGCTAAACTTGAAAAAAAATTATTTCACATATAACTCATATTATATTCACTTATTTCAAATAAATCTCCGTAATTAATAAATTACAATTATTTATCCACTTATAGCAAAATTTATAATTTATGCTAAATTAAGTTAGTAGGATCATATTCAAAAAAAAAAAAGTTAGTAGGATCATAATCCTACTCATTACGACTTAATTAACCAATAATATATATTAAATCCTAATAATTTATAATTAGGTTTCTAGGATATTACAACCTTCCCCTCCTTATAGAAATTTTATCCTTAAAATTTACTTGAACAATTCGGGATATTACTCCCGTATTTACGACTCTAACTCTTAAGTTGTTTCTTCCCTCTTGTTATTGTTGGGTTTTATGCCCTAAATAAAACTCTTTACAATCTGATTAGTTATCATTATAAGAAATTTGAAGTGATTTATGTTTGCAAGAATTTTGCATGCTAATGGTTTAATATGTTTATTGCATTTACACACAAAATCAGATAAGTCCAGATCATATGTTTATTCATAATTACAGTATCGTCAACACAGTGGAATGTGATTGTGATCATATGAATCAAAAGACTAAGTCCCTGTTTCATCAGTCTTTTGGATTTACACTAATGTGATAATCAGCGATGATGTGTACTTAGTTAAGATATTATAAACTTACGGTTATATCTTTCCAAGTCATGTTCTTTAATTTATTAGTTAAGCCTACTTTTGGGTTAAGGTGATACGTATATTTTGGGAACATGATAGTATGATTGAGTGGGAGTGCTGAACATAAATATGGAATCTATAGCTTCTACTGGTGTATAGAAGTCAAGTGATGATTCCCTTCGAGCTTAGCTAAATGGATGAGCTCTTGTTTAAGTGACTAATTCTTAGATCACTAAACATCATTTACAGGTAGCTAAGTGTTTTAAGGGGCAAAATACATTGAGGGGTGAGAACGTTAAAATTATCCCATCTCGATAGAAATCATCTATATAGAGGATCTTTGATCACAATAAGATTATAACAATGGTTAAATGAGATAGCATATCTATAACGTGGAACATATAATATGCTCTATATAAGTCTGAGAGTGCAATTCTAAGTTCTAAGAGTGGATTCAACGAAGAATTTAAAAGTAGGAATTTACTTAGTAAATTCGGTTCACTTATTGGAAGCTCAGCATATAGATCCATGGTCCCCATTCTAGTTGAGAATATTCTGCTTGTAAGACTCAATAATTGATTTGCGATTAATCAATTATAATTCTAAAGTTAGAGTATGTCTAATTTGTGAATTTTCACTAAGCAGGGACGAAATTGTAAAGAAAAGAGATTCTAGGTTTATTTATTTATTAATAGACTTTATATGTCTTATTAATAATTAAATTAAATGACAATATTATTTAATAATCTACTTTAGTTATTAAATAATTATTTTTGGCATTTAAATGGTTAGAATTGGAAAATTGGCGTTTTTGAGAAAATAGAAATAAAATTTGTGAAAACTGCAAAACCAAGTGGGGCCCATTACACACACCATGGCCGACCACTTATATAGGTTTTTCAAATTGATATTTTCATTATTTTAATGCCAAATAATTCCTAACCTAAACCTAGTAGTTGCCTATAAATAGAAAGTGATGGCTCAGTCAAATCACAAGTTTTGAATAACCTGTTCTGTCAGAAAAATTTCTCTTCACAGAAAACTGAGCCTTCCCTTTCTTTTCTTTGGCTGAACTGATTCTCTCTCTTTTCCTCTTCATAAATTTCGAACCTTAGTGATAGAGTAAGTGCCCACACACAGCAAGTGGTAACTCAATCATAGATTGGAAGACTGTGAAGGATCACACACAAAGAGAAGGACATTCGGGCTCAGATCTTGATAATACTCTGCGACAGAAATGATACAAGGGTTAGAGATCTGAGTGGAAGGAGACATTAATTCCGCTGCAACCAATGTAAGGTTTTCTTAACTTTATATGTGTTTATTTATCGTTTTAGAAAGTTCATATTTAGGGGGTTAAACAACATACTTGTGAGTAGATCTAAGATCCTGGTGAAATAAATTCCAACAGTTATTTCTCTATACCACTTTGTGGAATCGTCTCATTACATATTACTTTCTTTTCTAGTTGAAAACCTTGACAAGATGTTTTTTTTCATATAATAAATTTGTCTGAGCTTAACATCATCATACCTCAGAAATAGGGGCGAGTCTGATACATACTTTCTTAGCATGGAGATTAAAAACACATTATACTTACTTTAGTATCAAAAAGCTCATAATGAATTTAGGGTTTAACTTCCCTCTGTACATATCCCTTTCATAGGCAATACTTGGAGAAAAACAAAATCTTCTATTTGGAAGTCGATAATCATATGCTTTAAATCAATGTAACTTTTTTGTGTACTCAATGAAGCGAGCGTACAACTTAAATATTTACTCTATGATTTTTGTAAGTTTCATGGATCTTTTCAGACCATTGATATTCATTTCTCACTTGTATTACTCCAGTGAACATGTGTCTAGTATTTCTCTTGTACCACATGTAAGCCCAAGTTCTTGTCTAACCTATCTTTTTCATATTTAGATTGATTTTATCTTGATTTAAGCTTGAATATAAAAAGAACAAAATCAAAGATTCAACACCAGAATTTTACAAGCTTCATCTGCACTGAGAACACATCTCAGCCGACTAGTGCTTGGGTTCCCCGTACCAGGGTAAATTCATCCACTAATTCTCAAAGGTTCATATTACAATTTCCAATTCTCTCTAAAGGAATCAAATACAACCTTAACAACAATTAGTAATGAATTACCAACAACAATCAAGAACACTGATTGTTAATGCACAATCCCTTGTGCTGCAACTGAGCTCTTCTTCAACATGTCTTCAACCTGAAATCCCTTCAGATCTGATGATGAAGATGACACTGAACTCCCTTCAGTTTGAACTCAGCAATTCCAGATTCAGATCATTCCGCCATTGATGAACATCCTCAAGCTCCAAGATCTGACATGCCATGAAACATACAGAAGAAACAAGACGAAAAGAAACGAACGTAATCCCCAAATCTCCGATCAAAAAGTTCGTCAACAAAATACCCAGAAATCGTATTTATACCCAGCTAAACCAAGAAACCCGAAATAGACAGCTGTTACCATCTGAACAATTAAAACCTAAAATATCTTTGCTGACGTGGACTAACACTAACAGTACGAACCCCAGACAAAACACTACGAGTCCCAGATGCAACTGGAATACTACTGGACATAATTTGTCACTACAAAAAATAATAGTTCTAACAATCTCCCCCTTGACAAATTATGGTCAATGACAACAATACCAGTGCGAAACAAAGCTACCATTAAAATATAACAGAGTCTAAACAAACAGAAAAGCAAACACTTTAAACAACCAAACAACAAATGCACCACTACCACTTTACACACAAAGGATAAGTATTTCTCCCCCTTCATTGAGCATAATCCATGTCAAATTGTCCCCCTAAGAAAATAAGAAGTTTATCAAAGAGCGCCCCCTGAATGGCAACAGAAAATGCAACATAGACTCCTCATTGCAAAGAAATTCCAAAGTATCTATTACAACATTAAAGAAGAAAGACAAACCATCTCACAACATGACCTAAAACATATGGATATTAGATATAAAAAAAAATGAGAGATTGACCAAGCAAAACAATCAGATCACCACAATATTACGAATGATGCTACAAATGAGATTTATTTTTATTTCAATCAAAAACATGCCAAATGATATATCTCAAGAATTAACATGTTCAACTTGTAAAGAGGAAACACAATGAGTGGCCTAATCAATTAACAAGTGAGCAATGATCATTTGAGCAAAGAACAAATTCATTCAACTTCACAATGAGCCATACTTAATAAAAAGATGAGACAACTTCTACCAATCCACATATTCACACACACTTGAGAAAGACAATAAACGAGGAATTTTTTTACAGGATTTTGAACCAAGATTTTTCTTCAGTGTGTGCAAGTGACCTCATGTGAGAACATTGGCTCACTCTCTCAAAAATTTTATTAAGTTGCCCATTTTTTTTTTTATCTTTAGACACTCCGGCTCTTTCTTTTGCAACCAGCTACGGCTTTCACTCTCCCTCAGAGATGTAGCCGTCCTCTTTTAATCAGAAATACTAATATAGAAGGAGCATACTACTTATTAGTAAATAGACTAAAGAAAGCTCTTCCCATTGCATCTAAAAGAGGTAGCCTTTTTAGCTGGGAAAAATAAAGGTTCAAAAGATCCTGAAAAATTCACCTATTTAGAGCTTCCTCGATAGAACTGGAGAACCTGTAGATGGGACATGAAGTGCCTCATAGAAAAAAAATGATAGCAATCAAGGCTTAGCTGAACAAATAGAGAAAGATAATGATCATATACCACAACGAATTAATCAGATAGAACACATAAAAAAAACTTCCCAAGTTGCACACATTAATATGAGAATTCAAGGCTTTATTAAACAAAAATCTAAGAGAGCATCAAGAATAATATGTGATTATCCAATGTATTTTTACTCAACCAATTCTAAAAAAAATGATATCCGTTATCTATATATTTTGAGTCAACGTGCATTTTGAGAAATGTTTGTGGAACTTTCATTATCACACATGAAGACACATAAACAAGCAATGAGGAACACTAGACAACATATCATGTGTGTATCATATTTCTTCTGAAGCAAGGGAGTACGATGTACAACATGATCAAAACCAGCATACACTAGGACAAAAACATCATCATTTCTTTGTTTAAACCCAAGATTCAACAGTATAAGGTGTAGAAGACCATACCATAGCATTAATAATAGTGAATGAGCTCTTGAAAGACGAGGTGATGATTTAACACTCTTATTTCTTTTGGTTAAAACTTTTGGAATAGCAGTAAAGTCTCCAATATCTGATTTATCCAATGATGCACTATTACACAGGACAACATTGTCCAACAAATAACTACCATCACTAGATCTCTTCCCTGTTAAGACTGAGCACCCATCAAATGAAACTAAACAATGAGTTTTAGAAAAACTTACAGTGTAATTTGCATCACAAAGTTGACCGATGCTTATCAGATTTGCCTTGAGTCCTTTCACATACAGTACTTCAGTAAGAGGTGCAGCTCTACTCATCACCAAGTCTCCTTTTCCAATAATATGGCCCTTATTTCCATCACCAAAAGTGACAACTCCCTCCTTTGCTTCTTTGTAATTGACTAACAATTTCTTGTTGCCCGTCATGTGTCGAGAGCAACCACTATCCAAGTACCACAGTCCTTCTAGAAATGCAGACAGTGAAACTTGAGCTACCAACCCAACATTCGATTCACGATCAGCCCTCAATCTCCACTCACATTGAGATCCTTCCTTTTGAGTTTTATTGGGTTTTTGAAAACTCATAGGTCGATTGATCATAGCTTTCAAGTAGTTCTGCAGCTTATAGCATCTGGGTCGAATATGACCCCTCCTGTTACAGAAGTGACACACTGGGATGAATCTCTCCATCTGAGATATATTCTCCGGGGCAATTCTTCTTCCTTCTAACTTCACCTTGGTAGGTCCAGATCGAACATGAATTTTCCAGTGGGGTCTGAGGACTGAGGTGTCGAGGGAAATGATGATTGCTTGTCATCCTTTTTGTCTAGGTTGATCACTGGTGTAATGGACTCTTCTACCCCCAAGTTACCTCCTTGTTTATACAACATCTTGTATCCGATAGAGGTTCGATCACCATAAGGTTTTTGAAGTTGAAGAGTTTGATTGATGGCAGCCGTTCCTGGAGGGATAAACTCTAAAGCCAGTTTAGCTCTTAAGAGTTCAGCTGAAAGTTTGTAGATCTCATTGTCCTTCTCATCAAGAAGTTTGTTGAGATTCTTAACAGTGTCCTTCAGCTTGACTTTTTCAGACTCTACCTGCTCCTTGGCACTATTCAGACCTCTAATCTGCTTGGTCATATATTCCCATTGAGCAAACATCTCTTCATATGCATTTTGTCTTCCATTACTGTTGACTTCAGACACAGTGGAGACTCCATCATCCTCAGATTCAACAGACTGATGACTTTGAGCCATGAAAGCCACTACCTGTTTATCCTCATTAGAACTTTTGCTTGCAATAGAGTCTTTTTCTTCGTCACTATCGCTCCAGGTGGTAACAAGGGCTTTCTTCTTTTTGAGAGTGTTAGCACACTCGGCCTGAATGTGTCCGAACCCATCACATTCTCTACACTGAATGCCCATGCTCTTATTGTCACTGGGTTGCTGACCATGCCAAAAGTTCCCAAGAGGATTTCTTTTGGAAGCATTTTCCTTACCTTCAGAACACTGTTTCTTGTACTTCTTTTTCAAGAATTTTTCATAGTTCTTGGTCAGCAAATCTACAGCTTCATCTGAGAAACCAGCAGACAAATCTGGGATAGACTTATTTTCTTCTTTGTGAATGAACGCAATATTGTTGTCCCCTTTTTCTTTGTTCACATCCATCTTCTTTTTTTCTTTCTTCCACCTTGTTAATGACATTTCATAATTCTGCAAGGATCCAATCAGTTCATCAAGATCCAGTTCCTCTACGTTTCTCATTTCTTCAATGGAGGTTACTTTAGACATAAATCTCCTAGGTAGAACTCCAAGGACTTTACGAACCAGCTTTGCATTAGAATAAGTCTTTCCCAAAGCATAAGATTCATTTGATATGTCACACAATTTAGCATGGAACTCAGCCACCGTTTCTTCTTCCTCCATTGATAAATCTTCAAACGCTTTTGCCAAAGCACGAAGACGAGATTTCTTTACAGCATCCGTTCCTTCATTTTTAATTCGTAGTTTTTCCCAAGCCTCTTTGGCCATCTCACAGTGTACAATGACCTTCAATTGATTTGTGGACACTGCATTGAACAAAGCATGCATGGCCTTCGAATTAAAATAGGCCCTCTCCATCTCATCTGGAGTCCACAAGCTCGTAGGTTTTGGTTTGGTGACACCGTTATCCATCATCGTTGGGCATGTCCAACCATCTTCTATGGCCATCCAAACTCTTTCATTCACCGCCCTCAAGAATGCTCGCATTTTGGTTTTCCAGTATGGGTAATTAGCACCTTCCAGCATTGGGGGTCGTGATGTGGACCCTCCTTCTCTGAACATCTCCATTCCTGTACTAACAAGGAAAAACAAAACAAAGATAGAGAGCGAGATACTCCCGCAGTCGTGTCCGGAGAGGGGTTAGTTCCAACCGGGTGTTGCGTAAAGAAAAAATGCAGAAAAATCAAGAATTGCAGCAACAATAAATTTCAGAATAACGAATCTTGCAAGAACCCTAAGGATCAATATTTCTAACAGAAATAGCTGGCTCTGATACCAAATGTAAGCCCAAGTTCTTGTCTAACCTATCTTTTTCATATTTAGATTGATTTTATCTTGATTTAAGCTTGAATATAAAAAGAACAAAATCAAAGATTCAACAACAGAATTTTACAAGCTTCATGTGCACTGAGAACACATCTCAGCCGACTAGTGCTTGGGTTCCCCGAACCAGGGTAAATTCATCCACTAATTCTCAAAGGTTCATATTACAATTTCCAATTCTCTCTAAAGGAATCAAATACAACCTTAACAACAATTAGTAATGAATTACCAACAACAATCAAGAACACTGATTGTTAATGCACAATCCCTTGTGCTGCAACTGAGCTCTTCTTCAACATGTCTTCAACCTGAAATCCCTTCAGATCTGATGATGAAGATGACACTGAACTCCCTTCAGTTTGAACTCAGCAATTCCAGATTCAGATCATTCCGCCATTGATGAACATCCTCAAGCTCCAAGATCTGACCTGCCATGAAACATACAGAAGAAACAAGACGAAAAGAAACGAACGTAATCCCCAAATCTCCGATCAAAAAGTTCGTCAACAAAATACCCAGAAATCGTATTTATACCCAGCTAAACCAAGAAACCCGAAATAGACAGCTTTTACCATCTGAACAATTAAAACCTAGAATATCTTTGCTGACGTGGACTAACACTAACAGTACGAACCCCAGACAAAACACTACGAGTCCCAGACGCAACTGGAATACTACTGGACATAATTTGTCACTACAGAAAATAATAGTTCTAACACCACACTTATTAAAGTACCAAACCAATGGTACATTTAGTTATCACCTTTAGACAAACACCCATCAGTGGAAGAGATTATTCCAAGATAATCTAACCTTTATCAAATATGCCCATAACATGTTTCTAATATTCTATTGATCCTTCCATATTACCCATCTTTCAAGAATAAAAACATCATACCATTTTTTCAATAATCTCCATAATTCTCAATAACTTTCTTTAACCCTTAACATCATAGCTTAAGATATCAACTTTGGAATTTCACAAGATTAGACTATTTCTTCGTATAAATTCCATATTCTCATTTATTGTATAAATTCTCTACACTAATAGACAACATATTACCTCGGTATGTCCAGCCACTACTACTTTGTCGAAATCATAAGATCCCACAGTACATAATTCAGAATTATGTCTTTCTATTCCTCCGATGGGACCTCCTAAGCTGATCTATTGACTTAACTTATTAGCAAGTTAAGTATTCACTTCTGATAGATATTCAATTAAAGTATTTCTTATTTCCATCCAATACTATATACTTCTCTCAATACCTTGTCAATATCTACTTATTAACACATCCCTTCCTCTTGATAATCTCTGGAATGACTACTAATTATGCATCCTAATATGAATCTTTTTAGCGTACTTTTTCCTCACTCATACGCTTTCCGAGATGACTTCGTAGAATAATTCCCATCTTGATATTACCTCAAGTTAATTATGCTTAACTCCAAGGTAAGCTCATGGTGGGTTATCAGAAAGTGGATGCTTCTTTGTCGTTCCTAATTGTATTTCTTGCTTTCATTCTTTTGTTAATAGAATTTAATTTCTATCACTCCCTTCATTAGCCTCTTCCAATTACTCATTAGTTTTGTTCACTTAACTATAAGAAATTTCCATCTTATTATCAACTTGAATCTTGTTCATCTCCACTTATTTTAACTGGCATCAATTTCCCTTGAACTGACAAAACTTTTAAATTTCTAAATCACTTACAGTTAACCACCGTTATAAAGTAAATTGATGTAACCTATACGGTAGAGGCAACAATGCTCATACTGGGCACCCAGAGCTAAAATGGAAATACCCATTTCCTAATTCTCAACTGATAACAATTAATCAAAGATCATTCCTTGATCTCGAAGTTTCGTTTCTGTGTTTGGTAGAAATCTTAAAAATCTTTTCAAACACATCCTGAAATATATGTACCTCAAGTATATTCTCTGTTTTATTGACAATCCCTTGGCATGAAATACAATGCAAACATATAGCGAGTCGTCCGTTGCTGATGCTAATTCATAGGCCCTCGTAACTTTTCCCGTCATTGTCGCTAAGGTTTTACTCCCAAGTTCATACGCCACTATTGCTCCCTTGAAATCATCATATCTTCATACTTGGTTAACTCCTCTAAAACTTATTTTACCCTCAATTACATAGTTTGTTGTTTAATAAACAACCTACTTTGTGGTCCAACATTGACCGACCACTTGACTACATGCCCATTAAATAGCATCTCAGTTTATAAGCTTTTCCCATTCTAGGTGAGCATACCTTTTCATCATTACTTAATAAGACAATATTTTATTGTTATTTCAATAGTCACCTCGTATACCAGATTGACCGTCTGGTCAAATATAAAAGCATTCTCAATCATTACCATATCACCATGAATAATTCATGTAATCTTCTTTACCTTAGTGATACAACTACTCTCCCTAATGTTCTATTATACGTTACCTTAGTAACATCCATACTTCAAGCCTCCATTGGGCCTTCTCCCCACGGACTATTCGCTTTTATATACAAGTGCACCACTCTGGCCACTTCCTGGATCGATGACTAACCCTTCAGGCTAACTTGAGTGTTCCCAACAGGCTTCACTCTAACTTGAGAATTTCTTGGGAAAACTTCCTGAAATGAAATCACCCCAGGTCAAGAACACCTAATTGTAATGTTATTTCGTAATAGGCTACCAAAAACAAGATACACCTTGCTATTATAGGTAGTCTCAATCTCTCCATTCAAGTCCCCTGCAACTATGTAGTCCCATACCTACATAATTTTAGAATCATCATATATGACCTTCTCCAAGATGATGTGGGATTGTATAGCTCCTCGTCTATTCCTTGTAGATCATGGGGCTCTGACTGTCACAGTTTGACTCATGTCCCTTTTAATCTCATATTTCTCTTGGTAGTAAATAGATTAACCCACATAATTGTGGCCTTTAATTCACTTAGGATTGCGGGCACTACTCATAAATTGTCCCACTTTACTAATGCTAGATCACTTCTAAACAAAAGATTCTTTTCTGTAAATAAATTAGATGGATGCCTCCATTGGCTACTCATGTCCTATATTCCACTTAGTAATACCAGCAAATTTAACTCATATTATCATTTCCCTAATCTTTCTACCCTTTCAGATGAGCTACCACTAAATAACATACATGCACCGTCCATTCAGATTTTTGATGTCTCTAATTGAAAATACAATGTTTAACATCAATATCAATCGAAATAGCAAATACAATATTGCCCATAAATTTCTAACCTGAGTCGCTCGAAGGAACGATACTTGAGTCCTCTTAAGTCATTACCGACACTTGGGCAGAAACCATATACTATTCTCCTTTAACATCATTCTTTGTTAATTACGGGTAGGTTCTTTTCAGATGACCCACTATTCCATAATAAAAATAAGATCTAGCTCGACATGAGCCCAAATGGCATCTTTTGCATTTTAAACACTCAGGATAAGGTCGTTATTTCTTGTTCTCACCTTGACCGCTATCCTGGTCACCCTAGAACCTTTTATTCTATCCCACGATTGGTGGTTCATTCAATTTTTTCCTTCTAATCTGCTCGTAAGTTGGTTCCATGAGTTTCACGACATTTAGTGGTACAACAAGAAGTGTCGGTGGTACATCAATAGACCCAAGACGAGCTTGTTATTCTCTCCAATATGTTTCCCCTTGTTGTCTAATTATATCCTACATGGTAGAATTTACATGTTCCCAGTGATGTGGCAATAAAGGATTCTCTTCCTTACCATTTGCCCTGAGCCCAGACAGCTCGCTAATCAAACTATTTGATTGCCCTTACACTTACCGCATAACTTATCACACATTTAGTCTGCATCTTCCAAGCATTTAGAACTCAGACAGATATAAATATCAATATACATATACCATACACATATTCTTATAATAATCATCACTATACTACTTTTCCCAACATACTTTATAATAGTCTAGGTAGGTAATCCAATAATAAATAATATAAACACTTACTATACCATGAGTCGACCTTTCTTCACATAAAATCTACATATTAGACTAGTCTTCAAGACCTTTAAAACCATGGCTGATCTAATACGAAGTTGTAACGCCCTATCCCATAGGGACACCAAGTGTGTGATTTTATAAGATAGTTTAATATTAATAGATTAATTAATTATTAAAAACAGTGACGATATTAAAAACAAGACTAAAATAAAATACTAAAAATTGGCATCATAATGACATTAAAAATGTGTTTCGGTGTCCTTATTATAAAATGTTTACAAAAAGACTATGTACAAAAACAATTCAAAACACAAAAATCAAAATACGCAGTAGATACAGCCCCAAATAACCCTTGGCAACTCAGCTCACAGGCTGGTGGGGTCAATATATACATTGTTGGAGAAGATTGTCACCTCATGGTTGATCTAGCTTTTCTATGCCTTTATCTACACACATATCACTCGTGAGTCTCAAGCACTCAGCAAGAAAAGTAATAACAATAATCATATAGTTTATTATTCGAATATTATTTTATACTTAGACAATCAAAATCAAAAAATCCCACATTACTCATAAGATGAAATCCGAATAACTTCTATTATCTGCCATGAATAAACATCAGTATACAAACATTTCGTAATACAAAACCATTATATCAATAATAGAGATCATATTCACTCAATAATATAAATTAGATATATATATGTTACCTCATAAAGTAACCATCTTCATTACATCACATTGCCTAATCATGGAAGTCGAAGCTTTAATCTTTTAATCCTGTATTGCATTGCCTAATTAGGCAAGCCCATGCCACAGCTTAGCACCCATATATCACATAATCGCATCACCTGATTAGGTGATCTCGTGCCAAAAACCTGCTCCCATATATCACATAATTGTATCACCTAATAAGGTGAGCTCGTGCCACAACCGGGCACCGATATATCGTATCGCCTAATCAAACGAGCCCATACCTACGCCCGGTACTCACATGTCACTGCCGCCCGTACCTAATAAGGTACTCCACCAGGAAAAAACCCAACATTGGTTTCAATCTATGCCATAGCCTGACATTCTCATATCACTGCCGCTCATACCTAATATGGTACGCCACTAGGTATATTGTATCACCTAATAAGGTGAGCCCGTATATCACATTCATAGTATCATCACATTGTCATTACTTAATCAATCAATCTTTTAATTATATAACAATAATATCCATATCATTACCTTTAATCCAGATTCATGCATGTCGGCCAAGCCAAGTGGAGAAACATCCCCAATGATCTTGGCTCTATGTCACAATAAAGGTAAACCAATATGTGTTTATCCCAAAACACTATTTAATATTCACATAAGACAATCTCAGATTTTCTACCAAACCCCGTGGTATAAATACAATAAAATAAAACTTATATTTTGACTTTAAAACATACACAATATTTAGAGCTCGTCGCAAGCGTCAAAAAAGTATATAGAACATCAAAAACGGACACCCAACTGGAAAGTTATGACAAAAATACAATTTCTAATCTCCTAGGAATTTCAAAAAACTGTAGAACACAAAAATTCCAAATTTTGTACTCACCGAAACACTCCCAAAACCTATCCAAATCATTTCAAACTTCATAAACACATATATACCATATATACTGTAACGCGCTGGCCAACAGGGACGCCACGTGTGTGTTTTTATAAAATTCTTAATTATATACTATATAAATATACCAAAAGTGTGGGTAATTAAATTTTTGTCATTTAAAATCATATATATAAAACTTCTTTATAGTTAAAGATAAGTAATGATAACTATGGGGTCCCCCTGTTTTCAAAATATTATAAACTAGTTTAATAGTGCTTTTACAACATAAACTTTGCAATCCCAAAATATATTCAAAATATAGCATCTTGTTCACTGGGTCGTGCCACTGCGGCTGATATGTACATTGTTGCCACGATCTCGAACTCATGGCTGCTCAACTTTTTCCTTCCCTTTACCTGCACCATAAAGCACCTGTGAGTCACAGAGACTCCACAAGAAAACTGAATAAAATAATAACCAGCAATATTAAGCAATTCAATTTCAATTTAACTTGCATACACATTCACATGATATTATAAACACAATCCTGGTTCTTTATAAAGTACCCCTTTACCACTCGTTAACCACGAGATGAATATGTCAATATCGTTGCCCGATGAAGCAAATGATAAGTAAGAAACCTATCCGCTGTTTTAAGAGTAATTACTCGTAACGGTAACAACCGTTCTCAACACTAGGTCACAACCGAGGCTCAACATACATATATTCAGAATCTTGATAATCAAGACTATAATCATTCAACCGTTAACACTTAGCCACATATGATGCTTGCCACTTTTCTTACCTTAGTTAAGAACTCAAGCGTACGGGCCGACCTGAGTGGAAAACAAGCTAAGCGATCTTGCGTCCTATGTCACGACAAAAATATTTTATAAACAACTTATCCATATTCCAAACAAAACCCTAGCCCCATAATCGGGCAAAATTCTAACTCTCCACTGGTTTAAAATAGCTTAAACGTCACTAAAATATCCTATTCTAAGTTCTGAAAAACACCCTGAGCGAAACCGGTTTCGAAGCCAAAACTAGAGTTTTCCCCCACTACTGCAAAAACCGGTCGACCGATTTCACTATGCCTGTGAAACCGGATAACCAGTTTCCCTTGCTGCACAAAATGGAAACCAGGGTTTTTGGCTCCAAAACTGAACCAAATCTCCTCCAAACCTGTTCAAACACTCCAGAACAGTGTACTAACAATAATACAACATATCCCAAGCTTCAAAACACAACAATTCAATCTTTAATTCCAAATTACATGCTTAAGTGAAAGAAATTCAACTTTTAGCTTCATCTAACACATTTCGATCCAAGTAGCCAAAGAAACCTCTCAAAACCATTCTCAACACACTCAAAAACCTAACCTAAACACAACTGAAACTCAATCTAATCCCTACAGCCACAGAAACACAAAACCCTAACCTTAAACCAACAAAAATTCATAGAATTCACAACCTATAAGGTGTAAACTTACCTCAATCACTTCTAGGTTGATCTTAGGTTCAAGAATATGCTCCAAAAGCAAAAGAAAAATGGTGTGGAGAGTGTCTCTTGCTGGTTGGTTGGCTTGCACGAAGGGGAGAAGAAGAAGAGGAGGAGAAGCGTTTGGTTCCTTGCTTGATAAGTTAACTCTTAAATAGGTTTTTCTTTTCTTTTTGTTATAAAAACTAACTTGCCAAAAAGACTAACCTACCCCTCAAAACTTAACTTTCTAAAAAAAGAAACCTAGGGGCATTATGGTAATTTTACTAATTCACCAACCGACATTCTAAAAAAATTCTAACCTAGTCCAAAATACCCTCAAAATAATTCTCTCATTAACGTTGTGATATTTCTGACCACATCACTAAATTTCCACAGTAGCCGGGCTGGATAAAATATTTTTATTTCAATAATAGTATCCTCGATACCCACATATCTCAATATAATCTCCGTAATTAATAAATTATGCTTGGTATAATCATTCAATAAATCCTTACTAATTACCCTAAGTAAGATCACAATCTTACTTCGTTACCAAAATAATAACATATTTAATAAAATAGAAGAGGTTTCAATGGTTACATTTTTATTGTAACCATCATGGTTACATTTTTTTAAGTCATTGGATTACTATTAAATGGTTGTGATTAATTTGGAAATTAAATAAAAATAAATAATAAATAACTTGTAACCTGAAAGTAACCTAATCATTTATTTCCTTATAAAACTTTAATTAAGATTAATTATATTTTAGAATTAAATTAATTATAATTATTAATTAATTTTTTGCAATTTATTACTATTTAAGGATCTTTTAGCAATTTATTTTTTTATATTTAAATTATTTAAAATGTTATAGCAAAACTTTTTATAATTTAAAATTACACACATATAATTTCATAACTTAAATTTTATTATACTTGTGATCTTAATTTTAAATTATTTCACTTAATTATTTATTTTTTTATTTAAATATTTAAAAAGTAAAAAATGAAATAAGTTGAAGGATTTTTTAGAAAAAAAATGGCTGCACTTGTTATCGATTGATTAGCTTGAGGGCTCATACTTAGTTCATATAATTGTAACAAAATAATTAAATATCATTTAAAAATAATTAATTATTTGAAAATTTATTATAAGAAGAGCATTTTAATTTGTGTCAAAAGAAGTTTATTTTTTGTAAAAAAAATAAATTTTATTGTAAATATTATAATTAAATGGCTTAATTATTAAAATAATTCAAGTAAGGATTTAAATATAAATATTAATTTCTAAAAGAGGTCTTGTTGAATATTTAATTAATTATTTTAAGAAAATAGTTAATTATAATTAATTAATTCTAAAAAAGGAATGTCTACTATTTAATTAATTATTTTATGAAAATAGTTAATTATAATTAATTAATTCTAAAAAAGGAAAGTCTACCTATTAGTAACCTGCTATTACAGGTCAAAGAAAAATGTAACCATATGGTTACAATAAAAATATAACCATTGAATAGTCACCCTTAATAAAATATGTCTATTTCAATATCATTTTATTTTCCAGGATATTACCTATACTACAGTCCCAAAGTTACTGAAATTAAAAGCAAGCCCCTAAACGGAAAACTCCATTAACATTTAGACTAAGCTTTAAAAATGTTCCAAACTAAATTTCTAACTCAAAATCATCGAAAATTTAACAAGTATAAACATCAAAGCTAGTCCCATAGCTACCAAAGAACAATTCTGCAAAGTCAGAATCTCCATGACTAATCTAAATCACAAAGCCACTATATAAAACCAATCGTTTTTAACTTAAGATGAAATGATTTTGCCTTAAGCTTTTCTTCTTCGAGGGTTTTCTATCTCGCCACTACCAAAGCTTAGATCGCTAGGTTTCGGGTTGAAAACTAAAGAAAATGGATAGAGGGAGATGGGGGTTTCGTTCAATGGATGATGTAGGGTTTGTTCGTATTGTTTTGTTTATATACTTAAAACATATATATAAACTCATCTGACGATAAGTTTTAATAATAATAATAATAATATAATAATATAACTGTTATAATAATAATGTAATAACATTAATAAAAAATTTATTATTAATAATTATTTTATCATTTTGTAGCCACTAAGAAACCTTTACGTCATCCCAATTTTCGCACTCTGACGTGGCATCAGGAGAATGGTGACACGTGGACTCCACTTAGAACATATGCTCGGGAAGACAGGCCGAGCAGGATGCCTCGCTGGCATATCCGTAGCAAGATATTCAACGATCCGTGCAGAGCAACCAACACTTAGCGAATTCAACTTTCGCATCATGAGTCATCAGCACAATCCCTATAACTCAGGGATCAATTTATGTGGATATGGCATACACACGATCCCACTATCATTGTATTCAACCTCATTCCCATGATCCTTGCATTCAGCATTGATCCCACGATCTTTCTGTTTATACGCATTGTAACGAGAGAGGAAACTCTTCCTCCTCAAGCTTCCTAGCCCTATAAATAGTGATGCATAGTCACTGGGCAAGGGATCGGTCGAAAAGCAATTGACCTAAGACTATATTATTATCTAAGAATTATATATTCAGAGATACTGTTGTAAGAGCTATAAGAGAAGGAATTTTTCTCCTTGATCTTAAGTCAATACAAGTAACCAGGATTAGGCTATTACCGAACTGCTCGGGGCTGAACCTCTATAAAATCCCTTTGTCTTATTATTTCTTTATCATATATCTGTTATTATATATCGTTTATCGCTTATAAAATAGACTCATTGTCGTTGGCTAAAAGCGAAGTCAACATTTTGGTGCTTTCATTGAGAGCAAGATCACGAATCGCTCTTTATTCAACATCCAACCGCCAATACGATGCGACAAACTCGTAGAGGTATGATTGATCTGGCAAATTCACAGACGCTGGATCCTACATCGCAGAACCCAAGGAGTTAAGGGTTCTGCATGTTATTAATCCTGGATAGCCGGCAAGCGTGGGGAATGGTGAAATAGTTCCTATTAATCGAATTGCGCCTGGTCTGCAAGAGACTTTGAATAACAGTTCTGCACCCAACCACGGCACCCATAATACGACTATTCTACCTGGAAGCAACGCCAAGATGACCATCAGAGACGCCACCGAATTACAAAATCTCCATGACGCGCTCTGACTCATGTAGGTTCATAACAACACTCTGCATCATGATCAGGACGAACTGTGTGCTGCGGTAAATGTCGCATTCGATGAACAAAGGCGTATGTTCGCCGAATTGAGAGATAAAGAGATGGAGGCATTAAGGGCTCACCATGGAGAGATTGAAGATCGTAGTGGGCAAGCCACCGTGCTGATATGAAGAGAGCCTACCAAATTGTAGGTCAGCAATCGTCGAACGTCATTCCCCTCGGAGAAACGAAAGAGGACCCAACGATGAATACTTCCTAGACTACTAATGGTTAGGCGCCAAATCCCCGGTCACGAGTTCCCCTCATGGGCCCAGCGGTAGGCCAGCAGACCTTATCTAGTACTTCATGAGGAGGAGTCATACCTGACGGCTCCAACCAGATTAATGGTGCCATTCCACCCGTCAACCAAGCGAATCAATCGCTAAGGCAACCAGGCTCTTCTTTGTTCGAAAGGTTGGGAGCAACCCATGATCTAAGGAACGATCTAAACAAAAGGAGGGGAACGGACGAACAGAATATTACGATGATCGTGCAACCTGGAGCCCGTACTTAAATCCCCGCTCAGAAAGATGCTGACGTAATCCAAGTCGACCAGAATGCCGAGCAAGTTAGCCCAGCCGTACAGGCCCAGCTTGACGAACTGAAAAATATGTTTCACGGCATGGCTAGACAACGTAATAATGATCTTGAGTAGGACCGAGCACGCAAAACTCCTTTCTCACCATAGATCAATCTTCTACCGCTGCCCCACAAGTTCAAAATGCCGACGTGGAAGATGTATACAGGGAGAGAAGATCCTCTTTCCCATCTCAAGTACTTTGAAATGCAAATGGATTTGCAAGGAGTATGGGGGGATGTATGCTACAGAATCTTCCCCGCCACTCTATCGGAAGCCGCTCAGCAATGGTATTTCAAGTTTTCTCCTGGAAAGTTTAGCTCATGGAAAACCTTCTCTTCTGAATTCCATGTGCAATTATCCTCCTCACGCCAACTCCAATTGAATTTGGGAGACTTGGTCGAAGTTAAGCAACGACCACGTGAGCCACTCCGGGCATACATCAGCAGATTCATGACGGAGGCGACCAAAGTTTCACGGGTAACTGAGGATGGAAAGTTATCCGTGATACTGGGGGGCATCGAAGTCCTCGGTGAACTTTGGAAAGATATAAGGAAGAACGGGCCGGTAGACTGAATGCGTGATTTCCTTGATCGAGCCGAAGGCTTCATCAATCTCAAAGAAGCCATTCAACGAGCGGAAGGTGAATAAAAGCCGGGCAAGTCAAAGGCTCCTTCCACTTGGACATCTGCCCAAATTCCCAACTACGCAAATAATTCAAGATCAAGTGGCAAGCGTTCAAGCAACAACCACACGCAAGGAAACGGGAAGAAAGGAAAGTTCACTGATAAATCCGAAGAGACTCCCTAGGAGAATCATGCCAAATATACTGCATTCACTATTGTGACTGAAGATATAGAAAGTGTATGTATGGCAACTCAGTCGTTTATCCCGTACAAGAAGCCCTAGACCATGAAGAAAGATACCAACAAAAGGGACATGACAAAGTTTTGTCAGTTCAACGGAGACTACGGCCACAACAGTAACAAATGCTACAACTTGAAGCGGGAAATTGAATTCCTAACAGGGAAAAACAATCCACACCTGCAGAAGTATGTCAAGACTGACCAGGGTCAAAACAACCAAGATTTGCTACCTCCACCAGTAGATGGACACTTACAAGTCATTATTGGAGGCCTGCACATTGCTGGAGATTCGGGCAAAGCTCGGGAGAGGTATGCCCGGACAGCACAGCACGAACAAGAAGAAGTCATCTTGGCCGTGGAAGAAAGGAGGTCCAAGGTTCCACGAGCAGGAGAGCCAACCATATCATTCAACAATGAAGACGCTGTCAAAGTCAAATTTCTGCACAACGACCCGCTAGTCGTGGACAAGCTCCGACGAGCATAACTATCATGTCCCAGTTCCTAATATTAGATGTTCCTTCAGCTTTTAACGTAATGCTTGGTCGACCAGCCCTGTATGACTTAAAGGCTGTCACATCAATATTTCACTCGTGCCTGAAGTTCCCAACAAAGAATGGGGTAGGGTGTCTAAGAGGAAACCAGCAGTCTGCTCGGGAATGTTCCAACCTTGCAATGGCCAAGGCTAAGAAGGAAATATCCTCCAGCCAAAGCCTAGACAAGGGAAAAAACATTCCCAAGTAGGGAACTTTCCAAGGCGAGGATGAAGATGTGGATCCTCGACTTGGTGACCCAAGCAGCAATATTGGACCTGTGGAAGAATTAGAAGAGATCGAGATTGATCCAGCTATCCCGACCAGAAAGCTAAAAATTGGAAAAGGTTTGTTGCTCGAAGCAAAATCAGAGTTGATAAAATTTCTGAGAGCAAACCTAGATGTTTTTGCCTGGTCACATGCGGATATGGTTGGAATCGATCCTTCTATTATTTCACATGTTGTGAATATCGATCCCAACTTCCGGCTAGTTCAACAAAAATGAAGGCTGTTGGACAAAGAACGAGCAGTAGCCCTGAAAGATGAAGTTGAAAAGCTGCGAAACAACAACTTCATAATTGAAGCTTTTTACCCGACTTGGGTCGCGAATCCCGTACTAGTGCCCAAGCCGAACAAGAAATTGCAAGTCTGTATTGATTTTGCAAACCTCAACAGAGCATGCCCTAAAGACTGTTTTCCACTTCCAAGAATCGATCAACTCGTAGACGCAACAGCAGGGCATGGAATATTAAGCTTCATGGACGCTTACTCAGGCCACAATCTGCATCCACCAGACCAAGAACATACAAGTTTCCGAACAGATATGGGTCTTTATTGCTACAAAGTCATGCCGTTTGGTCTAAAAAATGCTAGAGCTATGTACCTAAGATTGGTAAAGTAAATGTTTAAAGATCAGATCGGGCGAAATATGGAAGTGTACGTGGATGACATGCTCGTCAAATCCAGAAAGGCTGGGGGCACATAGATGACCTGGACGAATGCTTCAATGTCCTCAGAAAATACAACATGAAACTAAATCCCTTAAAGTGTTCCTTCAGAGTCAGCTCAGGAAAGTTTCTATGCTTCATCGTCAATGCCTAAGTAATTCAAGCCAATACAAAAAAGATTCAAGCCCTCTTGGATATGAACTCGCCAACAAAAACCAAAGAAGTACAAAGCTTAACTGGTCGGATCGCCGCACTGAGCAGATTTTTGTCAAAATCAATGGACAAATGTGTCCCATTCTTAAACATCCTGCGAGGAAACAAACAGTTCGAGTGGACAGAAGAATGTGAAAGAATTTTCCAAGAGCTAAAGGCACAACTTGCGAAACCTCCTGTACTTTCAAAACCTCTGGACGATTAGGAATTGGGAATATACCTAGCTGTCACGAAACATGACGTGAGTGTCGTGCTGATCTGAGAAGAGAACGACATGCAACAGCCAGTCTATTACATTAGTAAAAGACTCATTGAGGCCAGATGCTTCTAGACGGTTACTCAGGTGGGCAGTAGAGTTGGGTCAGTACGAAATAACTTTCCAACCACAAACAGCAATCAAAGGCCAAGCCTTGGCCGACTTTGTGGTAGAATGCACAGGCAAAAAATAAAGCATACTAGAAAGTAACCCCGAGCCAACACCTCAGCCAAATAACAATGAAGACAAACCGACCTGGAAACTACACGTGGATGGGTCGGCTACAGATCAACTATCTGGTGCAGGGATTGCCCTCGTCACGCCTGGGGGCAACACCTACACGCTGCAGTCAAGTTCGGATTCAAAGCATCTAACAATGAAGCCAAGTATGAAGCTCTAATCGCTGGACTAAAACTAGCCCGAGAGATGAAGGCCGAACACATCGAAATCTTTAATGATTCACAGCTGGTGGTAAATCATGTATCCGAAGAATACGAGGCTCGGGGAGGAAAGATGATAGCATATCTGAGCAAAATACACGACCTGCTCGCACAATTCAAAAGCTATGGTCTCAGACAAATTCCAAGAGAAGAAAATACAACTGCAGACGCGTTAGCTCGATTGGCAAGCACCAATGTAAGTGACAAGGCGAACTTGGTTCATATCTAGTTCCTCGAAGAGCCTAGCATCACTGGCAAGGAAGAAATTGAAATGATTGATACATCCCCAAACTGGCCAATAGCAGCCTACCTCAACTCTGGGAAACTCCTAGATAACCAAAATGAATCTTGGAAAATGAGAAGGAAGGCATCACGGTATATCATAATAGAAGGAGTCATGTACAGAAGAGGATTCTCGATGCCATTGCTCAGATGTGTCACTCAAGACGAAGCTGCACGAGTCCTATTTGAAGTTCACGATTGATTTTGTGGAAATCACGCCGCCAGACAGAGCTTATCCAAGAAAATTCTAAGGCAATGTTACTTCTGGCCAACGATGATTGAAGATTCGAGAGCCTATGTTAAGAAGTGCGACAAATGCCAGAGATTTTCAAAGATACCAAGAGCTCCGCCCAACAAGCTAACACAGATGCAAAGTCCGTGGCCCTTTGCCATTTGGGGAATTGACCTGATCGGGCAATTACCTAAATGTAAAGGCGGAGTGCAGTACGCTGTGGTAGTAGTTGACTACTGTACTAAGTGGGGTGAAGTCGAACCACTCGCAACCATTACATCAAAAAAAGTTCAAGACTTTATTGTGAAGAACATCATATGCCGGTTCGGACTAGTGTAAAAAATAGTCTCAAACAATGGCAAACAGTTCGACAGTCAATCCTTCACTAATTTCTGTGCAAACCATGATATCATCAAAAGTTTCTCCGTAGTGGCACATCCTCAAGCAAATGGTCAAGTTGAAGTAGTAAACAAAACCTTGAAGGATACACTAAAGAAGAAACTCGAAGATGCCAAAGGAAACTGGCCAGAAGAGCTCCCTGAAGTTCTATGGTCATATCGAACAACGGAAAAAATAGCAACTGGTCAGACACCATTTACAATGGCGTACGGTTATGAAGCTATGCTGCCCGTAGAACTCGAGCCACCTTCCCACAGAAGATTGACGTACGATCAATGTACCAATCACATACTCCTTGCAGAATCACTTGATGAAATCGAAGAAAGATGAGCAGCTGTAAACTTAAAGTTGATGGTCCATCAACAAAAAATAGCTCGGTATTTCAACAAACAAGTGAAAGCTCGAAAATTCTTCGTGGGAGATATGGTCCTGAGAAGGGTATTCCTAAACACTAAATACAGTACGGCAGGTGTACTAGGACCTAACTGGGAAGGACCATATCAAGTAGTCGAAGTTCTCGACACCAAAACATACAAATTAGGTAAGTATGACAAAAAAATGTAACTCATTCTAGTACCACGGTACTAGAATGGAGAACATTTAAGAAAATACTACCAATAAAGTACCAGGTCGGGTGACCACTTTAAGTACTAAATGAACATTTGCTTTTAAGTGAATGGCCTTCTGGGCGGACTACGCCCAAAGGTTTCGATAAAAGAAACAAAGTACTTTGGTCGGGTGACCACTTTAAAGTACAGTTTCTTATGTCTTCAATTTGTTTTATTTCATGTTAAGCTATAAGATCAGATTAGATCAAATAGCTCTGATGTAAGTTACTATGGTAACAAATACACTTTTCGATCAATAAATGAATAAAGATAGTATTTCAAAATTCAATTGAGTCCAAAAAATCAGTATGTTATAATTTACCATACAATGCGTACAAAAGGTTTGGTCAAACCCAAAACACCAAATAGATAAGCAATATATTTGTAAAAGACAAGTGACCAAGAGTCATATGTTTGCTCAGTCACTTGGGGGGCACCTATACCTGCACAAAGCATTTGGTAAAAATAAAACAAGCACAATTACTTGACAATTATAAACAGAGAATGAAATTCATAAAGGATGACAAAAGCACGTAATACCGGGATTAAAAGCTGCTCGGTCAGCCGTTTGTCCAAAAAATGAAAAATAATTCCAAGTTTAAAGACCCCTTGGCCGATCATGATGTCTTAGAAAAGGCCCTGAGGCCGAATAAGATATATATATATATAAAAAGGAGATAAAAAGAGAAGTGCTTAAACAGCTAGAGTCCCAGGCTCTTGGTTCGGTTCTTCTGGGCCAACTAGAGCAGGAGAATCTGTTGTTTGAGCGGGAAGAGCATCAACAGTCTGACCGGAGGTTGAAGCAGCCGCCTCAGTTCCACCATAAGCCACTTGGGCCGCGCAGTACTCAAGGTACATGTCCTTAGCATCACCCAAGTAGTCGAAGTTGGCCCGAGGATTAGCCTTCCAAAAATGAAAGAAGAGCTCGAGACTGGCTGTCTCCAAGGCATTGACCTTCTCCTTCAACCTGTCCACCTCGGCCGAAAGCTCCCCCTCCTTGGCATCCTTTTCCTCCTTCATCTGATGAAGAACGGGTCGCAGAGAAGTCCTCTCATCTTGAATACTGTTTACCTCAGCAGACAAGATCTCGATGGTCTCCTTAAAATGGTTAGCAACCTCCAGATCCTTAGTCAGCACATCAAAAAAGACTTACCCTGGTGAACTCCTTCAAAACTCCGCCCACCAGCACATCCAAAGAAGAGTCATTGTCAGCACCAGCCAGTTGTTCACTGACCTCAGGAACCAGCCGGTTCATGAAATAGGCCAGCATCTCCTTGCCCTTTTTTGCCTCTGGAAGCACTGGCAAAGGTTGAGTTGGTGCCCGCACCCGTTCAGGATCACTCCTGACTAGTTACGACCCAACCGTTGGTGGTCCAGACTCTTTGGACTTGGGAGCTTTGGGGGTAGAGGGGTTTGCAGCAGTCAGCTCCTCAAAAAGATCAATGACCTCCCTAGAAGGCCTCTTTTCCTTTGAAGAGGACCTCTCACCGCCCTTAAACTTCTTGGCCGGAGGAGAGGCACTAGAGCTTCCGCCCATTCTCTTCCTTAGAGTGTCGAGCATCTGTCGAGACATGTCTGCACAGAACAAAAATAGTATGGTTAGAAGACAGCCATCAGAAACACAAGGCATGAATGTCAAGAACCTCAAAAACAAGATAAAGTAAAATGCAAGGTGACCGCCCGAACAAGACTCAGAAGCCCATCATCACCTGACATCGATCTTATGTCAGACATGACGGCCTTCCCTATTCCGAACACGGGAGGAGATGGCCGAATAGGTGAAATGGGCTCCCTTATGCGAATTGCATGTTCAACAGGCCTGGGCAAGGCTGGGAGTTTCTTCTTCCTCTTTAGTGGAGTCACCTACTCTTCCTTAGCATCATCTTTAGGATTCAAGAGCTCTTCAGCATATTGCTTGGCCCTTGCACCCCCTTTGAACTAAGCTTCACACTTCAGTTGAATCCAGTCATTCTCCGGATGAGTTCATTTGGTCCGGCCAGCACCAGATTTCCTCTTCTTCCCCGCCACGGACTTAGGAGTAAAGTCCTCAGGATAGAGCCCGTACCTCACAAAGTTATCTTCAGATGTCAACTGGATAATATTCTTGTCTTCCCCCGGCAGCCGGGCAAGTTTTTGAGCTCTATCCCTAAGAGCTAGAGTGACGGGAGGACGGTCATATGTAAGAATCTGCTGGAACCGAGTCCGGGTCATGCTCGAGTCCTTCACCATGAAGTACTCATGAGCAAAACGCCCTATCTTGCTGCTGGCCTTGTCGTCCGTGCCGGTCAACCACTTGAAGTCTGGTCGAGAGAAATAGAAGTACCCCGACCTGCCCTGTTTGGCGGTGGACTTCAAATCAAAGAACCAGGAAACTTCGTGAGGAGAAGGAGTACCCCACCCTTGGGAAGCGTAGAGGACAAAGAGGGCAAATAAATACTTAATGCCCTTAGGAGTGAAATGGGCCAGGCAGAGACCGAAGAAGTCTGCTACATCCTTAAAGTTCTTATGCAAGGGCATCAACGCTCCTTGCTGACCATGGGCTCCCCACCAGACGCACATCCCCTTGTCAGGGTTTGTGGCACGATTATTGTGGGCAGGAATGTAGCAGTCCAGTTCGCCCAAGTATCCACCCTGGTCAAGAATTCGAAGGAGCGCCTCCATAATCTTGGACAGAGCACTTACCCACCTAGCACCCAAGGCACGCTGCCTTTTATGAGGAACCACCGCGGCAAACTCTTCACTGACGTAGTCCACGCCCTCAACCAGGACGTCTCTGTCAACATCGACTGGCTCCCCAGCCTCGTTGTACTCCCCGTAATTTGGGGGTTTAACCTCTTCCTCTTCCTCCGCCTCGGGGGGACTGCCAGGACGTACATTGTCTAGCTCCTCGATCTCTTGGACCTCAGTGTCCCCTTCACGATCCTCCTCCATCTGGACGGCCGAATCCTGTTCGGCGCTGGGCAAAGTGGCGAGCCGAGCCACTTAAGGATCAGTTGCGTCAGCCATATGTGTTGTTTTCTTTATACGAGCCATCATTCTATGGCTGGGTACAGGGCTAGAAGAATGTCCTTCACTAGAGGAAGAAGGACTAGAACGAAGACGAGGATGATCCTCGTGCAAAAGTTGAAGCAAATCCTGGTCGATCCGATGTCTGAGTTCCCAAGACTCACCTGAGTTCATCTACAAAAGACAACACATACGATGAGTGTTTGGTCGGAATATCGAACAATAAACAAGCAAATATGCCAACCAGGAGTACTCAATAGATTAAAGAACGGTTATGTTCAAAGAAAAGTCAGAACTCAAGAAATCAAAAAAAATTCTTGAAGCTTAGAATAAGCAAGATGAAAGACGGACGTTATGCAGTTCAAAAACAAGCATTATGGCTGTAAACCCGCATGAAGACATGATAAAGAAGAATCGAAGAGGTTTCTAAGCCTAGGGCTTCCTAAACATTTTTCTACAGCACAGTAGAAGGAGCATTCAAAATGTAAACATGCAAAGATAAGCATAAAGGAAATCAAAAACTTACTCAAGATTCAAATGTCTGGGTTCGAGAAACGTCTATCCAAGAAGCAGCTTGTACGAAGGCACTTCAGCGACTTTGAAGCCAAGAAATTTTCTTTTCGCTCTAAAGCTTACTTAGAAAAGAAGGGTGATGAAATGAGTTTACGTGCCAATGCTGTGAGTATTTATAGGCAAGTCACGAAAGAGGTAATTGTCTCAAAGGAACCTTAGACGCTTCAGCTTCCTGCCTTAAAAACGAATATGGGAAATCAAAAGTAATCGAGTGCAACCGTCAGCCGTGGAGAGAGAAAATCGAATTTCAAAATATTAATTGTCAGAGAATTTATTAGCCGGAAACCGAAGGGACGCCCAGTCAGCCCCACAACGAGTCTCGGACGGTCGCGCTCGACACGTGTCCCAATCCGAAGGCAAAATCAGCTCGGATAAAGTCTACACGCAACTTCGGAAGTCCCGTACAAACTTGGGGGGCTAATGTTATCCTAATTTTTGCACTCTGACGTGGCATCATGAGAATGGTGACACGTGGAGTCCACTTGGAACATCTGCTCGAGAAGACAAGCCGAGCAGGATGCCTCGCTGGCATATCCGGAGCAAGATATTCAGCGATCCGCAAAGAGCAACCAACACTTAGCGAATTCAGCTTTCGCATCATGAGTCATCATCACAATCCTTATAACTCAGGGATCAATTTACGTGGATATGGCATACACACGATCCCACTATTAGTGTATTCAGCCTCAATCCCACGATCCTTGCATTCAGCATTGATCCCACGATCTTTCTGTTTATACGCATTGTAACGAGAGAGGAAACTCTTCCTCCTCAAGCTTCCTATCCCTATAAATAGTGATGCATAGTCACTGGGCAAGGGATCGGTCGAAAAGCAGTTGAGCTAAGACTATATTATTATCTAAGAATTATATATTCAAAGATACTGTTGTAAGAGCTATAAGAAAAGGAATCTTTCTCCTTGACCTTAAGTCAATACAAGTAACGACGATTAGGCTATTACCGAACTGCTCGAGGCAGAACCTCTATAAAATCCCTGTGTCTTATTATTTCTTTATCATATATCTGCTATTATATATCCGTTTATCGCTTATAAAATAGACTCATTGTCGTTTGCTAAAAGTGAAGTCAACACTTTAATTCTGGGATATTTGGTCAGCTCCGAATACCCCAAAATACCTCGGTATTTCTAAAATCAACTTATCTTAATAAATCCATCAATATTTCTTATTAAAATCATTGTGACATTTTGGCCTCTAATCGGGTCTCTAAGATCGTCGAACCTGAAAATATTTTTATTTCACAAATAACTTATATTATTTCCACGTATTTCAATAAATCTCTTTAATTAATAAATTAAGCTTATTTATCCACTTATACTAAAATTTATAATTTATGTTAAATTTAGTTAACAGGATCATAATCGTACTCATTACTACTTAATCCATAATATATAATAAATCTTAATTATTCATAACTAAGTTTTTTAGGATATTACATTGGGCTTCGTTGGTTTCCTTGAGCTGAAGAGAAGAGAGAGAGAATGATAGGTTTGTGCTAGGTTTTCTTATTTTTTTTTTATTTTTATCTCTCAATTATCTAACTATATCTATTAATTAACCAAATAAACAAATAATAAACCTATCTTTATGCTAGGGTTTTACTAGACTATAAAATAAAACAAAATAAATAAGCTTAACAAAATGAATATTTTACCCCTACATTAACACTTAAGCTAATTTATAACCAAGGGGTAGTTTGGTCATTACTAGCTACCCCGACTAAACCAACAATACATGAATACTAAAACAATCCAGTACAATTATAATAAAACCTATTCTATTATCGTCGTGACATCTTTGGCCAATCCATCGAGTTTCCATTGTCACTGAACACGAAAATATTTTATTTGAAAAAGGTATATATAATAGCCACATGTTCTAACAAAATCTCTGTAATTAATAAATTACGCTCAATTATTCATTTACTCAAAAATTACTAATTATCTCATAATTAGCTTAAGAAGATTATAATATGACGCTTATATTCATATAATTACATATTTAATAAAATATGTCCAAATTAATATAATTATATTTTTTGAGGTATTACAACTATCCCCTCCTTACAAAAAATTTATCCTCGAAATTTACCTGAATAACATGGGATACTGCTCTCGCATCTACGACTCTACTTCCCAAGTCGCTTCTTCAACATTGGTGTTTATCCACAACACTTTAACTAGTGGAATGGTCTTATTCCGCAATACTTTTCCTTTTCTATCCAAGATCTAAAATAGGTTGTTCCTCGTATGATAAGTTTGTCTGAAGCTCGATGTCCTCATAACTCAGAATATGGATCGTATTAGATACATGTTACAAAAGTATTAAATTATGGAACATGTTGTGAACTCTGAATAAAATAGGGGTAAAGTTAGCCGATATGCTACTTGACCTACCTATCCAGTATCTCTAAGGGACCAATAAATCTAGGACTTAGTTTTTCATTTCTTCCTAAATCTCTGAATCCCCTTCATTGTTGACACTCGAAGGAAAACAAAGTTCCTAATCTAGAACTCAGGATCTCTACACTTCGAATTAGCGTAGCTTTTCAGTCTACTTTGTGAGGCAAGCATACGAGCTCAAATCTTCTCAATGACCTCACTAGTTATTTGGACTGCATCGGGTCGAAGATATCTCTGTTCACTGGCTTTATCCTAATGAATGGGTGAATGATACTTCCTTCCATATATCATTTCATACGGTGCCATACCAATAGTACTTTGATAACTATTGTTATATGAAAACTCAATCAGAGGAAGGTACTTATTCCAAGAACCTTCAATGTCCAATACACACACCCGTAGCATATCCTCAAGAATCTGAATAGTCCTCTCAGACTAACCATCAGTTTGAGGATGGAAAGCTATACTGAACTTTAATTTAGTACCCATTGTTCGTTGTAAACTCTCTCAAAACTTGGATGTAACCTTTGGATCTCGATTTGAGATGATCAAATTTGGAGCATAATGAAGTCGAATTATCTCCTTAACATATATATCAACATATTGATCTACTGTATACGTAGTCTGTACTGGTAAAAAGTGCACAAACTTTGTATATCGATCCACTATTACCGAGATGGAATCATGGAACCCTATTGTCCTTGGTAATGTAACCACCATGTCCATGGTTATATCCTCCCAATTCCACTCAGGAATCTTTAGAGGTTGGAGTAATCTCGCTGGTCTTTGATGTTCTCCTTAACTTATTGACAAGTTAGACATTTTGGCACGTATTCCACTATATCACCATTCATTCCTAATCACCAGCACAATGCTTTCACATCTTGATACATCTTAGTTGTTCCTGGGTGTAATGAGTATGGTGTAGTATGAGACTCATCCAGAATCTCTTGTTTCATACCCTCGTCTGCTCGAACACAAACCCTATCTTTATACCACAATAACCCATTTGATGAAATTGATAATGTTGACCTCAAAAAGGGATCAACCGACAGCAAGGTTGTATGGATTTGATGCTTGCCACCTGTTTGAAAAAATAAGAACTAAAAGCAATGAACAACAAGATTAGTTATAGAGGTTCAGTCCCCTTGTGATAGCAGGTGATGACCTACTCCCATTTTAGTTGTATTATATCGAGGGAAACACTATCCAGATCACTATAGGTGGGATCTACTATAGCACCCCTAGGATTAAAAGGTATGAATTAGTCGTAGCATATCCTCAAGTATCTAAATAGCCCTCTCAGACTAACAATCAGTGTGAGGATGAAAAGTTGTACTGAACTTTAATTTAGTACCCATTGTTTGTTTCAAACTCTCCCAGAACATGGATGTAAACTTTGGATCTTGATCTGAGACAATCAACTTTAGAGCACAATGAAGTCAAATTATCTCCTTAACATATAGATTAGCGTACTGATCTACAGTATACATATTCCGTACTGGTAAAAAGTGTGCTAACTTTGTATATCGATCCACTATTACCTAGATGGAATCATAGAACCTTATTGTCCTTCATAATCTAACCATAAAGTCCATGGTTATATCCTCCCATTTCCACTTAGGAATCTTCAGAGGTTGAAGTTATCTTGCTGGTCTCTGATGTTCTGCCTTAACTTGTTGACAAGTTAGATATTTTGACACGTATTCCACTATATCACCGTTCATTCCTAACCACCAGTACAATGCCATCACATCTTGATACATCTTAGTTGTTCTCGGGTGTAATGAGTATGGTGTCGTATGAGACTCATCCAAAATCTCTTGTTTGATACACTCGTCTGCTCGAACACAAACCCTATCTTTATACCACAATAACCCATTTGATGAAATTGAGAATGTTGACCTCAAAAAGTGATCAACCGACAGCGCGGTCATATGGATCTGATGCTTGCTACGTGTTTGAACAATTAAGAACGAAAAATAATAAACAAAAATATTTGTTATACAGGTTCGCCTCCCTTGCGATAGCGGGTAATGACCTACTCCCCTTTTAGTTGTATTATACGGAGTGAAACACAAAGATCACTATAGGTGGGATCTACTATAGCACCCTTAGGATTACAAGGTATGAATTAGTACAGGCAAAAACTCAAGTGTTGAGATTTTCTAGGGTAGGCGTCTGAGAGAGATGAAGAGAAGAGAGAGAGCCCTATTGGGCGTGAGCAATTGAGAGAGAGAGAGAAGAGAGAATAGGGCATTGAGACTTAGAGCAATTTAGAGGCTAAGTGACTTAGGTTTTTAGGCTAGGTTTATTATACTATAGTGCCCTTGAATCTAAATATTATTCAACCATTCTATTGGGCTTCTAGGGCCCTATTTGTATCTCATGACTTTCCATCCACCATTTGGGCTATACATATAGTCCTGCCAAGTTAATCCTGGTTGCCTAGGGCTTGCATGATCTGGCTAGTCAAGGCCTGAAAGACGTGGGAGGTCACTATAGTTCTACCAAGAGGAGGCCAGCCTTTGGGTTTGGAGACCAACCTTTTGCAAGTTGAGGATAGCACTGTAAATTTTTTCCCTGTGAAGGTCAGGTTCCTTTGGTCGAACAAAAGCTCCCTTGGTCCGAAAGTCACTTCTTGGCTGGCCAGCTTGTGCATAGATCCTGGCCAGCCTATAGGATCACTCTGGCTAGCCTATTGGCTTCTCTTGGCTTGCCAAGGATGTTGGTACATCTCTTTGAGGGCTTGCTTCACTCCATTCGGTTGTTGCTTGATAGTTTTACTCCACCTGTACTCTATCTTTGGCATATGTTGACTTGCCACACTAGGTGGAAAAAATTTGGAATAACGTTTGCCCCCTAAATCCTTGTTTGAACATCTAGGCGGATAGGGACTTTCTAACTCTCGTTTTGTTTGTAGTAGTCTCTATTGAGCGACCTTGTCTTGCCAGGTGTTCGGTTTTTGCATGGCATGATTTTTGATCTTTGATATATGTCTCATCTTCTCTTCTTGGGTATCTCTTCTTTGTACCTTCCATTAACAAGTTTTAAGCTTTTGGAAACTTTTTGATTCCATGTTAGTTTCTAATATTTTTGGTATATTGATCCTCATGACAGTTTTAGAATGTTTAATGTGTGACTTTTTGATAGAAAAGATTCGATTTTGGCTTTCGCTATGATCCTTAACTCTTTAAGTCATAAAGAATACAAGGCTTATATTTGAGTTTTTAAAGAAAAGCACACATTAGGATTCAAAACATAACTTGACTGGCCTAGGAGGTCTTCCTTGAGACCTGGCCAGCCTTAAGGCTTAATCATGGGAGTTGGCCAGCTTTAGGGTTTTATCCTATAAAGCTAGTCTGTTCATGCCTGGATTTGGTGACCCTTGCCAGTTCTTGGCTGAGTCATGGGACCCTGGCAGACCCTTTCAAGGCTTGCGAACCTTGGCGGTCATGGGTCTGTCTTGGTTCTAAGTGGGTAACCAGTTTTATGTCCTCTTGTGACTTCGATAAGAATTTGGCTTTGTAGGTATATACAACCTTAGCCTCATACGTGGTTTCCTTATAAACTATGTATGAAGCTTAATGGTGAGTCTATTATAGTGGAATGTTCAACTTAAGACTCAACATGACTTGGATCATGTAAGGAACTCTGCCTTAGCCGTAGCCCGGTATGTGGCCCCTATAGGATCTCTATCCAGTTCTTTTTTGGCTATGTAGTTTTAGCAGGGCCTTGGCCTCATGCATGTGAAATGCTTTCATATTTGGCTTCAAGGCCTTCATGATCTTGCTTTGGCCTATAGGCCCTCTGTTTTCAAACACTACTATTATTTAGCCTTGAAGCCATCTATGATGGACATATGATCGTCCTGGCTGTCTTCTTATGGCCTTGACAAGTAAGGGTCCAGAATTACTTTGACAAGCTGAAGTATGCCTGCACGACTTAGAGGCAGGTTTAGTAGCTTATTTTAAGCCTTAAAATTTCTCTGCATAAGTTCTTTGTGCCAATTTAATGCATTGTACGGTATGGCCGCCTCTCAAGCGACCATGCAGGCATGTCTAATTGTCAGTTACTATTCACCAACTTTCATAGACTTTGCCTAGGTTCTTCCTTTGGGTTGGTGTCCATGGTACGCATGTGGAACTAATAGAGTAACTTTAAGAAGTTAATCTCGTGAGCAAGTTATTTAGACACGGTCAGTCTAATGTGTAACAAAAGCTTACAACCTAGTGTCCGCTTTTGAAATCACATAGTGGCTACCCTTGCGCGGCTTAGCAAAGCAAAGGACACCATGGAAGAATGGTGGGAGACCACGACTAGAAGATCGTGGGTACTAGCGCTTTTATGGGTTCTTGCACGATCAAATCTTAGAGGAACTTAATTGACAAGTGGACTAGTGAGAGTACTTACCAAGATGTTCCCTATTTCAGTGTTTGGGTAGAAGTTCTGACTTTAAGTTCTTGTTGTACTTGCCAGACTGGCATGCACCTTTATTGCTATCTTGTAACATGGTGTAGACCTTCTTATTTTGGTCCGAACATGCTTCCTGCAGGATCTTTGCTGTCAAGGAATATTCTTTAGGGAGTAATTCTCTTACGAAGTATTTCTTTCCTCGATCTGTTTGTTGACAGGCATCCATGCTGCTCTGAGCTGGCTTGGTCTCTTCTTCTTTCCCTTTTGTCAAGGGATCCTAGTAGCAAGATGTTGTGTACCTCTTGGTCACTGTAGACCAGAAGTATGATAGTAGACTACTGGTGGATCGGACTGGCCAGGGAAAAATTAGGTGGCCAGCCACATTAAGGGAGCATTGCTTGGGCGGTTGGATGAGGCCATGGATGGCCAACATGTGGATGTATTGGTCGGCTAGATTTTGGATTCTGTGGCCGGCTAGATTGTTGAGGACATGGTCAACCAACCTTCTAAAGGCCTGGTCGATGTTGCTGTTTGATCCCGTCTGCATTCGATTGGTCTTGCTCCCGGTATAATTATCGTAGAGCCTTTGTGCACTTCTATCAATAGCTATATAGCTCCTTTCTTGGAAACACTCCTTGGAGGCGTAAGGATACCACTTCTGTGTGTTATGCTGTGCAGAAATGGACACCTTGTAGCCGTCCTCCTAATTCGTGCTCTCTGGGAAGGTCTTTGTTTGGAGGCATGTTGTTTTAGGTGTATCCATCTTGCTTCTCTAGCATGTTTGTTCCTTTTGAAACAAAAGGACTTAGTTTTTTGAAGAACTAAGTATGTACCAAGTTTTCCTTGCTTGTCAAGGCGCATCAGGCTAGTTGACCGAGTGCGTCAGCTGTTGCGTTTATTTGGGGGCTTACCTTCTAGTATAGCCTTTGAGCAATCTTAACGGCTCCAGTAGGCCATCGTCTTCTTGTATTGAGTTGTATATTCACCTAGGACATAACCTACGACTAGCTGAGAGTTGTGGTGCATGTCTAGGTTGTTAGCCCGTGCTTCGTGTGCTAGCCTCGGGCCAGCATTTGGAGCTTCATGTTCAGCCTCAATGTGAGAAGCTTTTTAACTGACCTTGTTGCCTTGTTCCTTAGTTGCCCCTAGGTGCCTTGGGGGCCATGTTTCCATCGGACAGTTGGTCAATGCACCTCTTGGGTTCTTGTTCTCGCTTCTTCTCTGGCTTCTTCTTTTCTCCTAAACTCTGATAGATTTGGGGAGATATGCATCTATGATACGCCATGAAGCTAGTGAGAGCTTGGCCTTTGGTGGACATGCTTGGTTGTGAGGTGCTTTTATGTTGGTTGAGTCTCAATGGTTCACTTGAGTAGTTCGCCTAAATCTCCAAGTTTCTGTAGAACCTGCCACAACTATTGATCGATGTACACCTTTATAGGGTGTATCTGGAAGTATTACCTTAGATTTGTGGAAGCCAAGAGCAAGCCGTGGATTAGCTTCTCCATGAGTAGGAACCAACTTTTAGTGTCAACCAATCTCTTGCGTGCTGCTGCACACTATTTTTCTTCTTATGAGGGCAGCACTCATAGCATGTTCTGTGGCTGCCATGTGCACGCCTAGCTCTTCTTTGTTTAGGGATTTCGGTAAGACAGGTGGCAGAGCCAATCTGTTTCTTCAGCTCCTGGAATGCAGTTTCAGATTCTTTTTTCCACACAAATTTGTTGCCTCTGAGAATGCTGAAGAAGGGTATGCATTTGTTTGTAGACTTGGACACAAATCTGTTTAGTGCAGCAGTGCGTCCTTTTTGGCTTTGTACTTCCTTAATTATTGTGGGCGACTTCATATTTAAAAGGGCTTGGATCTTGTTTGGGTTTGAGCTTCTTCATGTTGTAGCTGAATAGGATTTTGAAATTTTTTGTCTTGGTCCTCCATATGCCCCCATCCCTTTTCGATTTGACAAACATGTCGTCCACTCACAACTCCATGTTGCAGCTGATAGGATCATTGAAGATCATGAGGCTTGTATGCTCCTGATATGATGGATGCATCTGTTGGGTTTTATGCCCTAAATGAAACTCATTTCAATATAATGAGTTTTACTTATTAATATAGATCAGAAATAACATTTAATGTTGCATGGTTCACATGATTTATTTCATGATTATATGTACATAATGTATGAATTCTATTTAAGTCCAGAACATATCAATTTGTTAATGATTATAGTGTTGTCAACACAGTGGAATATAATCTTAATTATATGTTCGAAAGTTTATTCCCTGATTTGTCAGTTCACTGGATTTAGACTGACATGGTATAATCAGCGATAGGTATTCTTACACCTTGGATAAGTGTTATGTCCTTTCCAGGACATTGGCAAAGTTTACCAGCATCAGATGTATGGAGTATACATCGGAAGGGACCGATATTGAACTTTGATTAGATATATTAGAATTTACCGTAATATCTATTCAATTCAATATCCCATGTGGATCCTAAATCAAATGATCTTAATCCTGATATGATTAGGTTCAATCTCAAGAGTGTTATTCGTGTTCTTTGATTTGTTAGTTAAGCCTACTTTTGGGTCAGGGTAATACGTACATTTTGGGAACACGGTAGTGCAATTGAGTGGGAGCGCTAACATAAATATGGAATCTATAGCTTCTATCTGGGGAATAGAAAGTAAAGGATGACTTCCTTCGAGCTTAACCAAACGAAAATAAATGGTGGAGATCTCATTTCACTTAGCTGAAATATCATTTATACAGGGTTAAGTGTTTTAAGGATAAAATACATTGTAGGGTGTTATGGTAATTTAATCCCTTTACAGTGTAAATCATCTATATAGAGGATCATTGATCACATTAGGGTTATAACAATGGATAACTAATGACGTGTCTATATCGTGGAACATATAGAGTGTTCTATATACTGAGAGTGCAATTCTAAGTTCTATGCGTGGGGTTCAACGAAGAATTAATAAGTCAGTGAATTTAAGATATAAATTCTTGATCTACTTATTGGAAGCTCGGATATATAGACCCATGGTCCCCATACTAGTTGAGACCATACTGGTTGGAAGACTCAGTTAATTGATTTTGATTAATCAATTATAATTCTAAAGTTAGACTATGTCTAGTTTATGAATTTTCACTAAGCAAGGGCAAAATTGTAAAGAAAAGAGATTCTAGGTTTATTTATTAATTAAGAGACTTTATATGTCTAATTAATAAATATATTAAATGAAAATATTATTTAATAATTAATTTTTAGTTATTAAATAATTAGAATTGGCATTTAAATGGTAGAATTGGAAAATTGGCGTTTTTGAGAAAATCAGATGCAAGAATGATAAAACAGCGAAATTGCATAAGTGAGGCCCATTATCCAAGCCCATGGCCGGCCACACTTTATGGGTTTTATCATTTATTTTTTCATTATTTAAATGCCAAATAATTCTAACCTAAACCTAGGTGGTTACCTATAAATAGATAGTGATGGCTCTCATTCACACTTAACTTTGTGAGCTTCTGTCAGATGAAAACTGAGCCTCTATTCTTTTCTCTATAGGCCAAACCACTTCTCTCTTCTTTTCTTCTCTAAATTTTGAATTCCTTGAGTGAATGAGTGAGTGCCCACACACATCAAGTGGTATCTCAATTATAGTGTGTAAGACTGTGGAAAATCAACCAACAAGAAGGAGAATCAGCATTAAAGGAAGGAGAAAAAGAGATCCAGGTTCAGATATTGATAATGCTCTGCTACAGAAAGGAATCAAGGGCTAGATATCTGAACGGAAGGAGTCATTATATTCTGTTGCACCCAATGTAAGGTTTCCTAAACTTTATATGTGTTTATTTCATTGTTTTCGAATTCATATTAGGTTGTTAATGAAACATACTTGTTAGTAAATCTAGATCCTGGTAAAATATATCCAACAACATCTTCTATTTCTTGGCTTAATTTGGACAAGTCCCAGTTGTAACAGTGACAGGCAGATTACTGATCTCCTCTTGACATCTTACCTCATGCCTTGTTGGGAATTTCAAGCAGAGGTGGTAGATGGATGTTACGCCTTCTACTTGTATAGGGTTGTGCCATCAGAGTTCTATCCCATCAGAGTTTTGGTCGTTGGATTTTCTCCAACAGTGAGGGGTAATCTGATCTACCCGATGGTTGCGACGCCTTTGGCAAAGAGGCCATACATCACTTGATTGCAGGGTGCCAAGTCAGCGAGTTTGAGCCTCAACATTTCATGTTTTGATTTTGAAAAGAATGTTGAAAGAGGCTCCATTGTCCACCATATATCTTGCTGCAGTCATATTCTCGATTTGTCCGGTAACGACCAGAGGGTCATTGTGCAGGAAACTGTCTTAGGCAGGATCTCCTTTTTAAGAAAGAGATCATGGGCTCTCCAAGCCTTGGTTGCTTAGAGCCTTATTCTTCACCCACCAGAAACTCACTTTTGGGCTCGTGATGGAGTGTATGAGCATAGAACTCTCTGGCTTTATTGGTCTCGCCTGCAATATGGTGTTCGCCAATGTCGACCCTTAAGTGTCCTGTCATTTGAGGTTTGGGCAGAGTTGGTGGTACCTGCCATTACATTTGGCAAAAGATGGAGGCCAACCCTTGGAGATGGAGGCCAGCCTTCAGAGGTGTTGGCCAGCCTTCGGAGGCAGAGGTCAGCCTTTAGAGATGTAGGCCAGCCTTTAGAGGTGGAGGCTAGTCTTCAGAGGCAAAGGTCAGCGTTCAAATATGGAGGCCAGCTTTCGAAGGTGTAGGCCAGCCTTCGAAGGCAGAGGTCAGCCTTTAGAGATGAAGGCTAACCTTCGGACTGCCTGTTGCTGACTCACCCTCCAGGTATGTCTTGGCATGATGTGCTTTGGGAGTTTTGATAGAAGAGTGAAGCATACACACTTCTCCTCCTTCTTTCTTGGACTTCATGGATTAAAGGAATCGTTGAATTTCCCTCTTTTCCATTATGTTGGTCAGAGCCATTGTTGTTGTGCTTGCCTCCACCATTCTCGTTATTTTAGAATTCATAGAGATCATGTGTGTTGGTCGGCATGCTGGACAGTGTTTGGGGTGATATGAGGCCCTGTATTTGTTCAGCATTATCCTATCCTCTTGTCTGGGCTTGTCAAATAGCTTCTTCCAACTTTATGTAGCCATCATCTCTCTCAAGTAACTCCTCCATGCTGTTCATTGAGATCCTCCTGATATCTTTCTAGAGGTCATTCAACGGTAAGATGCCTCCGAGTATGGCCGTATATCGACCTTCTTCTGTCAGGCATGTGACCATAGTGGTCTAAGCCATGAACTATTGAATGTCGTCCATCAAGGGTTCATCTTGTCTTCGCTTTATTTCGACAAGATCCTCCAATTGGCCAGGTGTTTCTCTTGAAGTAGAGAACTAAATATAGAACTCTCGGGAGAGCTCTTCCTAAGAATTCAATCTTCCTAGGGCTAGCCTAAAACACCATTATTGGGCTATTTCAGCTAGAGTTGCTAGAAAGATTTGGCCTCGCACATCTCCAGATTCTTTAGGAGATCTATTTGGATCTTAAAGTACTTCAGGTGTACTAGACGATCTTCTTTTCTTGTGTACATCTTCCAAGTTAGCATCTTGAATTTGGGCAAGGGCAAGGAATTGATGTATGCCAAGAATGGTGATCCCCTCGCCCTTTCTAGCTTGAAGGTTTTGGACTAGCTAGTCTCTTGAGCATGTCTTGTATTTTATCTAACCGTTCTTGCACAAAAGGATCTATTGCTTCAGGGACTTGGTTGATTGGCCCTCTTTGATTGAGTTGTAGCCTCAGAATGGCTAGAGCCAAGCTGGCCATACCTTTGGAGAGGGTATACTCAAGGCTGGCCATCCCTGAGTCTGGTGCTTGTACATGGTCGGTTAACCCTAAACTGGGCAGAGCCTGGCTGCCCACACTTCTCTGCCTGGCTAGTGAAGCTTGGGCATTGAAATAGGGTAGATGACACCAATTGTTGGAGTTTGGTGGATCCAACTGTATGAAGTGATTAACTTCACTTCTGAAATTTTTGTTATGGGTGTTTCCACCAGCTCTCGGTCCTTGTCAGTTGAAAATTGATCTTTGGGTAACTCGCTCCCCTTGGAGAGGGAGTGCTCCTCTTTGGCTGGCCATAAGGACTTTTGGAGGAGTCTTGCCAGCCATGTGGACTTCTGGAAGAGTTTGGCTGGCCATGGAGATCCCTGGCCGGCCCCCATGCTGCTGGTTGTCGAGATCTGGTAGTTTTTGCCATTTCACCTTTGAGGAAGGCATGTCCTTCCTCTTGCAAGAGAACATCTATCCTAGTTCCCGAGGAACTGGGTTGATCAACATGTCAAGAGCCCCTCCTTGATCTATCAACAATTCTTCCTTGAAGTGGATCTCTGATGAGATCTTGGCCTCTTCTATTGTTTCTCTAGTTGAACTGCCTTATTAGATTGTTGGCCTCTCTGTTGTGGCGATCTAACTCTGTTTCGTGGGATCGATGATTGTAATCTTTGTCATCAATCCATCTCAAGAGTTTGCTTCTCTACTGAGGGAGCACATCGTAATTAGGAACGCATGGTTCTTCAAGGAATTTGCATCTCTACTGAGTGAATAAATTGCAGTTTGCAACGCGTGGTTCTTCAATTAGGCTATCTTGGTAGACAGTCTCTCTAAGTTTGGCTAACTCGAGATCTTCTCCCAAGTCCACGTGGGGCTCGCCAATTCCTTGTCATGTCTCTCTTGCATAGTATCAGGGGCAAAACCTGGTTGTTGTTCTTAGGGGGTGCCCCCCAAGGATTCTTTCTTCAGTTGGAGGCGCCTATGGAGGGTCCTCCCTTGGAGGTAGGGCCCTGCCATTTGGATCCACTGGGATGCCTATATCAGTCGAGCCAGTATAGAGTCCTACCAGGTAATCATGGCTGCCCATAAACCTACACGGGAGATTTGGCCACCCAAGGTCTACAGGATCTGGCAGGTCAAGGCCTGCAGGATCTGGCAGGCCGAGGCGTGTAGGACCTGGCAAGTCACTATAGGTCCACTAAGAGGAGGCTAGACTTGTGGCGCCTGTTGTGGTGACAGAACTCACCACATCTCCAGTCTTCATGGGGACTCCAGTTGTGACTGGAACCTAAGTATCTAGATCTGCAATCTGTGGGTCTTGAAGGAGACCCAAAGATGCAGATGGTACGATAGGAGTTCTTCTTGTGTTGACAATGGTGTTTGATTAGATATGATATCCATGCTCTCAATGAAAGCACCAAACTGTTGACCACAAAAAGTGTTCAACCGACAGTGGGGTTGTATGGATCTGATGCTTGCCATGTGTTTGCAAAAATAAGAATGAAAAGCAATAAACAATAATATTAGTTATAGAGGTTCAGGCCCCATGTGATAGCAGGTAATGTCCTACTCTCCTTTTAGTTGAATTATATTGAGGGAAACACTATCCAGATCACTATAGGTGGGATCTGCTATAGCACCATTAGGATTACAAGGTATGAATCAGTACTGGCAAAACTCAAGTGTTGAGATGTTCTAAGTTAGGTGTGTGAGAGAGATGAAGAGAGGAGAGAGAGCCCTATTGGGCGTGAGCAAGAGAGAGAGAGAAGAGAGAGTAAGGCTTTCATACTTAGAGCAATTTGGATGCTAAGTGACTTAAGTTTCTTGGCTAGGGTTGAGGCCTAAACCCTAGATTAGAATTTAAATCCCAAATATTTGCATAGGTTGTTAGATAATTACAAAAGCTTAAAGTGCTCTTGAATCTAAATATTATTCAGCCATTCCCGTTGGCTTTTTGGGCCCCATTCCCAGCCCACGACTTACTAACCACGTTTTGGGCTACACATAGTGTCCTGCCAGGTTAATCCTGGCTACCCAAGGCCTACAGGATCTGGCAGGTCAAGGTCTGCAGGACCTGGCAGGTCACTATAGGCCTACCAAGAGGAGGCTAGCCTTTGCAAGTTGAAAACAGCTTTGCACACCGTTTCCTTGTAGAGGCTAGGTTCCATTTGTTGAATGGAAGCTCCCTTGTTCCAGAAGTCACTTCTTGGCTGGCCAGCTTGTGCATAGATCCTGGTCAGCCTATAGGATCACTCTGGCTGGCCTATAGGCTTCTCTTGGTCAGCAACGGATGTTGGTACAACTCCTTGAGGGCTCACTTCACTCCATTCGGTTGCTACTTTATGGTTTTGCTATATCTTGCATGGAGGCCGTGTTCTACTATTGGTGGGGTTGTACTCCACCTGTACTCTATCTTTGGCTTATGTGGACATGTCACGTCAAGTGGACAAAATTTGGGATAATAGAGAAGTCTTTTGCTAATCCAGCCTCAAACTTCTCTTTATACTCTTGTAACCTTGGATCACTTTGTTGGGTTGCCTTGATTATCTCTATAAAATCAGACTGTAATGTAATTTTGGCTAATTTCCCAATCACAAACTCAATTCTTGCTCTAGTAATATCCTTAGCCAATTCTGGTGAGATCATCTTCAGTTCATAAACATATTTTTAGACTTTTTTGACATAGAGCATCAGTTGCCACATTTTCTTTCCTAGGATGGTAGAGGATCACCCAATCATAGTCCTTAACCAATTCCAACCACCGTCGCTGTCTCATATTCAAATCCTTTTGGAGTGAAAAAGTATTTGATACTTTTGTGATCCATGTAGATTTCACACTTTTTGCCATATAGATAATGACGTCGAACGTTCAAAGCAAAAACCACTGCTGTCAATATCTTGTGTAGGATGCCGCTGTTCAAACTCCTTCAGTTGCCTAGACGCATAGGCAATAAACTTACCGGAATGCATTAAAATGCAACCTAACCTTTGTTTTGAAGCGTCACAGTAAATCACGAATTTCTCATCACTAATCGGCAAGCTTAGTATTGGTGCAGTAATTAAGCTCTGCTTCAACTCCTAGATGCTACTTTCACATTTGTCAGTCCAAACAAATTTACAGTTCTTTCGAGTTAATCCTGTTAAGGGTGCAGAAATCTTGGCAAACCCTTCTATGAATCCCATGTAGTATCTTGCTAATCCTCGGAAACTTCTAACTTCGGTAGCAGACTTGGTGTAAGGCCATGTCCAATAGGGACGCCACGTGTGTGTGATTTGATTAAATTCTGATATTATATACAATATAATTATACCAAAAGTTTGGGTAATTAAATTTTTAATAATTAAAATAGACATTTAAAACTTCTTTACAATAAAAGATAAGTAATATTAACTACAGGGTCCCCTATTTTTTAAAATATTTACAAACTGGTTTAATAGTGCTTTAACATCATAAACTTTGCATTCCCAAACTACATTCAAAATAGAGCATCCTGTTCACCGGGCCGTGCCACTGCGGCTGATATGTACATTGCTACTACGACCTCAAACTCATGGGTGCTCAACCTTTGCCTAGCCTTTACCTGCACCATAAAGCACCTGTGAGTGACAGAGACTCAGCAAGAAAAGTGAATAAAACAATAATCCGCAATATGCAACAATTCAATCTCATATCAACATGCTTACACATTTACATAATATCATAAACACACAATCCTGATACTTTTTAAAGTACCCCTTTTACCACTCATTAACCATGAGTTGAATATTTCACTATCGTTGCCCGATGAAGCAAATGACAAGTAAGAAACCTATTCGCAGTTTCAGGAGTAATTACTCGTAACGGTAACAACCGTTTCAAACCCTAGGTCATGACCGAGGCTCAACAACATTATTTAGAGTCATCATAATAATCAAGGCTATAACCATTCAAAGACTAACATTTAGCCACATATGGTGCTTACAACTTTTCTTACCTTATTTCAGAACTCAAGTGTGCGGGCCGACTTGATTGGAAAAACAAGCTAGGTGATCTTGGTCCTACGTCACGACAACAAAAACTTAATGAATACCTTAAATTGAAATTCCGGAATAAAACCATAATTCGAAACCGAATAAGAACCTAGCCCTCAATAACTCCAAAATAGGCTAGACAACCCATAAACAACCTAAAACAGATACTACACAACTCCCGAGGCCAAAAACTAAACCTGAAGAAAACCTGGGAATTCTCCTTGCAGGGCAACTGGTCGACCGGTTCTGGCAAATAAGAATTCTTGGGTTCTCTCCTATAATTTCAACCCAAATCTCCTCCAAACCTAACCAAACTTTCCAAAATAGTATACTAACTATAATACAACATATCCCAAGCTTCAAAACACAACAATTCAATCATTTAATCAAAATCACACAATGAAGTGAAGAAAACTCAACTTTGGCTTCAACAAACCAAACTCGATTCAAGCAGCCATAGAAACCACTTAAAACCATCTCCAACATACTCAAAAACCTACCCTCAACATACCCCAATCCTAGTTTAATTCTTACAGCCACAGAAAAGCAAAACTTACCTCAAAACCAACTCAAAACCTAGAGTTTTCAATCCAAAAAGGTAAAGAGCTTACCTCAAAGCTCTTCTAGGTTGACTTGGGGCACGAATCAGCTTTGAAATGAAGGAAAAAGGCTGAAGAAAATCCTCAAAGCTGGCTGGTTTGGCTTGCACAAAGGGGAAGAAGAGAATGAAGCTTTTGGTTTCCTTGTTTCATAAGTTATCTCATATATAGGTTTCTTTTTTTTCTCTTTTTTTTATTTAATTTAATAGTCAGCCCATAAGACTTAAAAGTCAAAATACCTATTTAAAAAAAGACTAATCTACCCCTCATGCAAAAATTAAACTTAAAAATAACTTAGGGGCATTAGGGTAATTTTACTAATCCATCAAATCGACATTCTGAAATTCTAAACTAGTCCGGAATATCCTCAAAATAATCCATCCATTAATGTCGTGATAATACTGACCACATCGTCAAGTTTCCACAGTCGCTGGGCCCAAAAAATATTTTTTTTATTTCAAAAATTGTATCCTCGATACCAACATATCTCAATATAATCTTCGTAATTAATAAATTACGCTTTATATGATCATTTAATAAATCCTCACTAATTACCCTAGTAAGATCATAATCTTATTTCATTACTAAAATAATTACATATTTAATAAAATATGCCCAATTAAATACTATATTAATTTCTAAGATATTACACTTGGGTCGAGGTCAATCTCAAACTGCCTCAATCATCGTTGGGTCCACTAGAATGCCATTCTTGTTAACAACATGCCATAAGAAACTTACTTGGGGCAGCCAGAACTCATATTTCTTAAACTTAGCATAGAGTCCATGCTCCCCAAGACGTTGTAACACCATTTGAAGATGTTTCTCATGTTCCTATTTTGAGTCAGAGAACATCAGAATATCATCAATGAATACAATTGCTAAATTATCTAAAAATTATTGAATACTCAGTTCATAAGGTCCATAAATGTCCATGGAGCATTAGTTAATCCAAAGGACATCACCAGGAATTCATAGTGCCCATACTGGGTATGAAAAGCTGTCTTGGGAATATCCTCCTCTCGAATCCTCAACTTGTGATAACTAGATTGAAGATTGATCTTAGAGAAGACAGTATTTCCCTAAAGTTGATCAAACAAATTGTCTGTCATCGGCAAAGGATACTTGTTCTTCATCGTCAACTTACTCAACTCCCAGTAATTAATACACATCCTTAATGTTATGTCATTCTTCATTGTGAATAAAATAGGTGCACCCGAAGGTTAGGTACTCGGTCGAGTGAATTGAAAATCCAACATACCATGTAACTGAACCTTCAATTCTTTTAATTCTACAGATGCCATCCGATACGAAGCTTTAGATACAGGTTCTTCCCCTAGTATTAATTCGATTTCAAAGCCAATCTCTCGCTTTAGTGGTAACCCTCGTACCACTGGAACATATTCACATCGTATTGGTACTTCTCTCGTGATATCCACTACACTGGCTAAATAGCCGACACATCCATCCCACAACAAATCTCCTACCCTGAGCGCTGAGACTATTGCAATTTAAGATCCTTGAACCCTTCCCACAAACACAAATGGGTCCTCACCCTCAGATTGAAAAGTTACCATCTTCCTCTTACAATCAATGGTTGCGTTATACTTTGCTAGCCAGCTCATTCTCATTGCAACATCAAAATATTCTAGATTCAATTCAATTAAATCTACTGACAATTCTCTACGTTCCACGTGTATTGGAAGGGACGTAACCCACCTGCTGCAGATAACCGATTCTCTAGTTTCCAGTAAGGTACCAAAAGCATTAGGTAAAATGTCACTAGGCTTATTTAAATTTCTAATCACTCTACTTGACACATAGGAATGCATAGCACCAATACTCGAGCAGGAACTAGAGTATTGTTGGGATTTTATGCCCTAAATAAAACCCATTTCAATCTAATCTGATTTGTTATCAATAAAAGATTATAAGTCATTTATGTTTACATGTTGTTTTCATGTTTATGGTTTGATATATACAAAATCTGTTAAGTCTAGATCATATAGTCATTTACAATTACAATGATGTCAACACAGTGGAATGTGATTGTGATTATATGCTTGAAAGATAAAGTCGTTGTTTCATCAGTGCATTGGATTTACACTGATGTGATAATCAGCAATGAAGTGTACTTACACTTTGCATAAGTGTTATGTTCTTTCCAAAACATTGGCAAAGTATGCTAGTTTCAAATGTATGGAGTATACATTGGACTGGACCGATATTGATCTTGGTTAATATATAATAATCTTACTGTTGTATCTTTCTAAGTCAATATCACTAGTTGATATTAGATCAAAAGATCTTAATCTTGATATGCTTAGGTTCAATCTCAGGAGTGCTTTTCATGTTCTTTGATTTGTTAGTTAAACCTACTTTCTGGCCAGGTTGATACGTACATTTTGGGAACATGGTAGTATGATTGAGTGGGAGCGCTAAACATAGATATCGAATCTATAGATTCTATAGGTATTTAGAAATGGAACGATGATTTCCTTCGAGCTTGGCTTAGTAGAGGTAAATGGAAGAGCTCTTGTTTCAGTGATTATATTCACTGAAATATCATTTACAAAAAGTTAAGTGTTTTAAGGATAAAATACATTGAGGAGTGAAACGGTAAATTTATTCCTACTCGGTGTAAATCATCTATAGCAGATTTTGATTATTAAGATTATAACGATGGTTAAATGTTGATAGCGTATCTATATGGTGGAACATATTAAGCGTTCTATATGACTGAGAGTGTAATTCCAAGTTCTATGAGTGGATGCAATAAGGAATTAATAAGTTAGGGAATTTACTCGGTAAATTCTAGTTCAGCTTATTGGAAGCTCAGTTAGATAGGTCCATGGTCCCCATACTAGTTGAGACCATACTGCTTGTAAGACTCAAATAATTAATTTTAATTAATCAATTATAATTCTAAAATTAGACTATGTCAAGTTTATAAATTTTCACTAAGCAAGGGCTAAATTGTGAAAAAAAGAGATTCTATGTTTTATTTATTAATTGAAAGACTTTATTAAGTCTAATTAATAAATATATTAAATGGCAATATTATTTGATAATTAATTTTAATTATTAAATAATTAGTTTTGGCATTTAAATGGGTAGAATTGGAAAATTGGCCTTTTTGAGAAAATGAAAATGAAAATTGTCAAAATTAGAAAAATACTGAAGTGGGGCCCATTAGTCTATGGCCGGCCACTTATGAGGTTTTTTCCACCTAATATTTTCATTATTTTAATGCCTAGTAATTGCTAACCTAAACCTAGTAGTTACCTATAAATAGATAGTGATGGCTCACACTTAGATGAGATGAATTTTTGCATTTAGAAAAATTGAGCCATCTACTATTCTTCTATAGCCGAACCACCATTCCCTCTCTTTTCTTCTTAAATTTTCGAACCCTTGAGTGATAGAGTGAGTGCCCACACACATCAAGTGGTATCTGAATCATATTGTGGAAGATTGTGAAGAATCCAAATTGAAGAGAAGGACATTCGGACTCAGATCTTAGTGATACTCTGCGACAGACAGGATACAAGGGTTAGAGATCTGAGTGGAAGAAGACGTATTATTCAGCTGCACCCAATGTAAGGTTTCCTAAACGTTATATGTGTTTATTTCATTGTTTTAGAAATTCATATTAGGATGTTAATGAAACATACTTGTTAGTAAATCTAGATACTGGTAAAATATATTCCAACAACTTGTATTAGAGCCATGGTAATGATTTACTTTCATGAAATATGAATTAAAACGATGATTTGTATTGATTTGGATGGTTTCATGTGGTTTATGTGCTTATGTGATGATAGTTTAGAAATGTCAATGTATGTTACTAAAATATTTTTTATTTCGATCTAGAATTATTTTACGGGAAAGTAGACGAAAAAATTAATAAATTTAGTATTTTACAGAACCTAATTTGGATTTTTTATGAATAAGATATGATTTTTTGGATTTGAACGAAAATATCAGTATTTGAATACACACACGCGCACACGAGCCATGGAGCCGCTCGGACACGCACGCCCATTCAGACAAAAATGGCCAAGATTACTCGGACACACCTTGTCTGAAGAGGCTGCATGCGCCGAGGTTTCTCGGCGACAGAGGTTGCACGCAGCCTCATTCCTCGGCTGTCTCCTTGCTTCCACGCGCCCAGGGGTATGCATTGCCTCACTTGTTTTCTTCATAACTTTTGATTCAAAAATCGTTTTTCATTGAAACAAAAGCCAATTTTTGGTAGAATTTTGTGTAGAATCTGAATTTTCAATTAAAAATTTAATTGTCCGAATGAAATTAATTTTTAATTAATTAAAATTAGTTTTAGATATTAGTAGGCTTTGAATTTTGAAAATTTGATTTCTCACAAAAATAGCCTTATGGTTAATTTTGAAATTTTAGATTGTTTTATTTATTTTAATTATCAAATCAGATATTACAATTTTTTTGATTAAATTTGAATGATATTACTTTGATATTAAAATACTTTTTTAAAATAATCTTGTTCAAATTTCAAAAATTTGCTAACTCTTGGCCTCGCTTATAGCCAACGACAACGAGTCTAATTTAATAAGCGATAAGTGATTTATAGCAATCGATATATAATAAAGTAAAATAAAGACACAAGAATTTTATAGAGGTTCAGCCCCGAGCAGTTCAGTAATAGCCTAATCCTCGTTGTTGACTTCGCTTTTAGCCAACGACAATGAGTCTATTTTATAAGCGATAAACGATATATAATAACATATATATAAAGCAATAATAAGACAGAGAGATTTTATAGAGGTTCAGCCCTGAGCAATTCGGTAATAGCCTAATCCTCGTTATTTGTATTGGCTTAAGATCAAGGAGAAAGATTCCTTTTCTTATAGCTCTTACAACCGTATCTCTGAATATATAATTCTTAGATAATAGTATAGTCTTAGCTTAACTACGTTTCGACCGATCCCCTGCCCACTGAATATGCATCACTATTTATAGGGCTAGGAGGCTTGAGGAGGAAGAGTTTCCTCTCTCGTTACAATGCGTATTGTTATCCCAAATTTGGCACTCTGACATGGCATCACGAGAATGGTGACATGTGGAGTCCACTTTGGAGCATCTGCTCGGAACGATAGACCGAGCAAGATGCCTCGCTAGCACATCCAGAATGAGATATTCAACGAGCCATGCAGGGCGATCAACACTTAGCGAATTCAGCTTTCGCATTATGAGTCATTAGCTCAATCCCTACAACTCTGCCAGGAATCAACACCCAAAAAACCATCAGAGACGCAACCGAATTGCAAAATCTCCATGCAGCGCTCGGACTCATGCAAAGTCATAGCAACACTGTGCATCATGATCAGGACGAACTGCGTGCTGCAGTAAATCTCGCGTTTGATGAACAGAGGCGTATGTTCGCTGAATGGAGAGACAAAGAGATGGAGGCATTGAGTGCTCACAATGCAGAGATCGAAGATCGTAGTTTACAAGCTACCGTGCTGATATGAAGAGCCTACCAGACTGTAGGCCAGCAAACGCCGAACGTCATTCCGCTGGGTGAAACGGAGGATGACCCGACGATGAATGCCTCACAGACAACCAATTGTCAGCCGTCCAATTCCCGGTCACGAGTTCCACTCATGTGCCAAGAGGTAGGCGGGCAGACCTTGTCCAGGAATTCATCAGGAGGAGCCATACCTGACGGATCCAATCAGAATAATGGAGTTATTCCACCTGTAAACCAAGCAAACCAATCGCTAAGGCAACCAAGCTCTTATGTGTTCGATAGGCTGGGAACGACCCATGACCTAAGGGACGATCTAAACAGAAAAAGTGGAATAGATGAGCAGAATACTGCAATGATCGTGCAGCCCAGAGCCCATGCTCAGATCCCCGCTTAGAAAGACGCTGACGTAATCCAAGCCGACCAAAATGCCAATCAAGTCAGCCCAACCGTACAGGCCCAGCTTGACGAGTTGAAGAATATGTTTCAGGGCAGGGCCTGACAGCATAACAATGATCTTAAGTTTGACCGTGCTCGCAGAACTCCCTTCTCACCAGAGATCAATCTCCTGCCACTGCCCACAAGTTCAAAATGCCAACATGGAAGATGTATACTGCGAGAGAAGATTCTCTTTCCCATCTCAAGTATTTTGAGATGCAAATGGATTTACAAGGAGTACGGGGGGACGTATGCTGCAGAATCTTCCCAGCTACTCTGTCGAAAGCCGCACAGTAATGGTATTTCAAGTTGGCTCCTGGAAAGTTTAGTTCATGGAAAACCTTCTCTTCGGAATTCCATGCACAATTCTCTTCCTCACGTCAGCTCCCATTGCATCTGGGAGATTTGGTCGAAGTAAAGCAACGACCAGGCGAGCCACTCTAAGCATACATCAGCAGATTCATGACAGAAGCGACCAAGGTGTCGCGGGTAACCGAGGATGGAATGTCATCCGCGATACTGGGGGGCATTGAAGTCCTTGGTGAATTATCGATCCTAACATCTGGCCAGTTCAACAAAGATGAAGATTGCTGGATAAAGAATGAGCAGTAGCCTTGAAAGATGAAGTTGAAAAACTGCACAACAACAACTTCATCATTGAAGCTTTTTACCCGGCTTGGGTCGCGAACCCCGTACTCGTGCCTAAGCCCCTAAGTCGAACAAGAAATGGTGAGTCTGCATTGATTTCACAGACCTCAACAAAGCATGTCCTAAAGACTATTTTCCACTTCCAAGAATCGACCAGCTCGTCGATGCAACAGCCGGGTACAAAATGTTAAGCTTCATGCATGCTTATTCAGGCTACAATCAGATCAAAATGCATCTGCCAAACCAAGAACATACAAGTTTTCGAACAAACATGGGTCTCTACTGCTACAAAGTCATGTCGTTTGGTCTTAAAAACGCCGGGCTACATACCAAAGATTGGTCAACAAGATGTTTAAAGACCAGATCGGTAGAAATATGGAAGTGTACGTGGATGACATGCTCGTCAAATCCAGAAAGGCTAGGGGGCACATAGACGACCTGGACGAATGTTTCAAAGTCCTTAGGAAATACAACATGAAACTAAATCCCTTAAAATTCTCCTTTGGAGTCAGCTCCGGAAAGTTTCTAGGCTTCATCGTCAATGCTCGAGGAATTGAGGCCAATCCAGAAAAAATCCAAGCCCTCCTGGATATGAACTCGCCAACAAAAACCAAAGAGGTGCAAAGCCTAACTGATCGAATGGCTGCACTTAGCAGATTCGTGTCAAAATCAACGGATAAATGTGTACCATTCTTCAACATCCTGCGAGGAAACAAAAAGTTCGAGTGGACAGAAGAATGTGAAAGAGCTTTTTAAGATATAAAGGCACAACTCGCAAAACCTCTGGACGGTGAGGAACTAGCAATATACCTAGCAGTTACGAAGCATGTCGTGAGTGCTGTGCTGATCAGAGAAGAGGACAGCGTACAGCATCAAGTCTATTACATCTGTAAAAGACTAGTCGAAGCTGAAGGCCTATACCCGTTGATAGGAAAGCTCGCCTACTGCCTCATTCTAGCAAGAAGGAAGCTGAGGCCTTACTTTCAAGCTCATCCTGTTTGGGTGATACCGACCAAGCACTATGACAAATACTACAGAAGCCAGATGCCTCTGGACGGTTACTCAAGTGGGCAGTAGAATTGGGTCAGTACAAAATCAATTTCCAACCCCGAACTGCTATCAAGGGCCAAGCCTTGGCCAAATTTGAGGTGGAATGCACAGGCAAAATAGAAAGCATGCCAAAAAGAAATCTCGAGCCAATACCATAGCCAAGTAATATTGAAGACAAACTGACCTGGAAGCTACATGTGGATGGGTCGGCAACAGATCAACTATCTGGTGCAAGAATTGCCCTTGTCACACCTGGGGGCAACACCTGCACGTTGCGGTCAAATTTGGATTCAAAGCCTCTAACAACGAAGCCAAATACGAAGCCCTAATCACTAGACTTAAACTAGTGAAGGCAATGAAGACCGAACACATTGAGATCTGCAACGATTCACAGCTGGTGGTAAATCATATATCTAGTGAATACGAGGCTCGGGGAGAAAAAATGATAGCATATATGAGCAAAATACATGATCTGCTCGCACAATTCAAAAGCTACGGTCTCAGACAAATTCCAAGATAAGAAAATACAACGACAGATGTGTTAGCTCGATTGGCGAGCAGTAATATAAGTTACAAGGCAAACCTGGTCCCTATCCAGTTCCTTGAAGAGCGTAGGATCACTGGCACGGAAGAAATCAAAATGATCGACACATCTCCAAACTGGATGACGCCAATAGCAGCCTATCTCAACTCTGGGGAACTCCCAGATAACCGAAATGAAGCTCAGGAAATGAGAAAAAAGGCAACACGGTACATCATAGTAGAATGGGTCATGTACAGAAGAGGATTCTCGATGCCATTACTCAGATGTGTCACACAAGATGAAGCTGCACGGCTTCTATTTGAAGTTCACGACGAATTCTGTGGAAATCATGTAGCTGGACAGAGCTTATCAAAGAAAATTTTAAGGCAAGGCTACTTCTGGCCAACGATGATTGAAGATTTGAGAGCCTATGTCAAGAAGTGCGATAAATGCCAGAGATTTTCAAAAATACCAAGAGCTCCGCCTAACGAGCTGACACAGATGCAAAGTCCGTGGCCCTTTGCCATCTGGTGAATTAACCTAATCAGACAGTTCCCTAAAGGAAAAGGCGTGGTGCAGTACGCAATGGTAGCAGTTGACTACTTTACTAAGTGGACTGAAGCCGAACCACTGGCAACCATCACATCAAAGAAGGTTCAAGACTTTATAGTGAAGAACATCATATGCCGGTTCAGACTACCGTACAAAATAGTCCTAGACAACGGCAAGTAGTTCGACAACCAATCTTTCACTGAATTCTGTGCGAACCATGGTATCATCAAAAGTTTCTCCGCAGTGGTACATCTCAAGCAAACTGTCAAGTTCAAGCAGTTAACAAAACCTTGAAGGACACACTAAAGAAGAAACTCGAAGATGCCAAAGGAAACTGGCCAAAAGAACTTCCCGAAGTTCTATGGTCATACCATACAACAGAAAAAATAGCAACCGGTCAGACACCATTTGCAATGGCGTACGGTTATGAAGCTATGCTGCCCGTCAAACTCGAGCCACCTTCCCACAAAAGATTGACGTACGATCAAGGTACCAATCACATACTCCTTGCAGAATCACTTGATAAAATCGAAGAAAAACGGGCAACTGCAAACTTAAAGTTTGTAGCTCATCAACAAAAAGTAGCTCGGTATTTCAACAAACAAGTGAAAGCGCGGAAATTCTTCGTGGGAGATATGGTCCAAAGAAGGGTATTCCTAAACACTAAAGACAGCACATCAGGTGTACTAGGAGCTAATTGGGAAGGATCATACCAGGTGGTCGAAGTTCTCGACTCCAGAGCATACAAATTAGGTAAGTATGACAAAAAAATGCAACTCATTCTAGTACCACGATACTGGAATGGAGAACATATAAGGAAATACTACCAATAAAGTACTCAGGTCGGATTGACCACTTCAAAGTACTCAGGTCGGCTAGACCACTTCAAAGTACTCAGGTCGGCTAGACCATTGCAAAAGTACTGAATGAACATTCGCTTCTAAGTGAATGGCCTTCTGGGCGGACTACGCGCAAAGGTTTCAGAAACAAAGTACTCAGGTCGGATTGACCACTTCAAAGTACTCAGGTCAGCTAGACCACTTCAAAGTACTCAGGTCGACTAGACCATTGCAAAGTACTGAATGAACATTCTCTTCTAAGTTAATGGCCTTCTAGGCGGACTACGCGTAAAGGTTTAAGAAACAAAGTACTCAGGTCGGCAAGACCACTTTAAAGTAAAGTTTGTTATGTCTGCAATTTGTTTTATGTCATGTTAAGCTAAAAGATCAGATTAGATCACTAGCTCTGATGTAACTTACTACAATAACAAATACATTTTCGATCAATAAATGAATAAAGATAGTATTTCAAATTCTATTGAGTCGAAAAATCAGCATGATTATAATTTACCTAAAGTGCGTACAAAAGGTTTAGTCGAACCCAAAACACCGAACATATAAGCAATATATTTGCGAAAGACAAGTGACCAAGAGTCATACGTCTGCTCGGTCACTTGGGGGGCACATATACCTGTACAAAGCATTTGGTAAAAGTAAAACAATCACAATTGCACGTCAATTATAAACAGAGAATGAAATTCATTAAGGATAACAAAAGCACGTAGTACCGGGATTAAAAGTTGTCCGGTCAGCCCGTTGCCCAAAAAATGAAAAATAATTCCAAGTTTAAAGACCGCTTGGTCGGTCATGATGTCTTAAAAAAAGGCCTTGAGGCCGAATAAGATATATATATATATATAAAGGAGATAATAAGAGAATTGTTTAAATAGATGGAGTCCCAGGCTGTTTGTTCGGTTCTTCTGGGCCAACTGGAGTAGGAGGATCTGTTGTTCGAACAGGAGAAGCATCAGCAGCCTGGCCAGAGGTTGAAGCAGCTTGGCCAGAGGTTGAAGCAGCCGCCTCGTTCCCACCATAAGCAACTTGGGCTGCGCAGTACTCAAGGTACATGTCCTTTGCCTCACCCAAGTAGTCAAAATTGGCCCGGGGATTAGCCTTCTAGAAATCAAAGAATAGCTTGAGGCCAGCTGTCTCCAAGGCATTGACCTTTCTCCTTGAACCTTTCCACCTCGGCCACCTTGGCGTTCTTCTCCTCCTTCATCTGAAGATCGCCGCAGAGAAGTCCTCTCATCCTGAAGACTGTTAACTTCAGCAGATAAGATCTTGATGGTCTCCTCAAAGCCATCAGCAGCTTTGAGGTCCTTTGTTAGCACAGAGATATTCTGCTCGGCAGCAAACAGCTTCTTGTGGGCTTCGCCCAACTCCAGCCGAATAGCTCCAACTTCTGCCCTCGCCTCCTCAGCTTCCTTTTTGGCCAAGTCCGCCTCCGCCTTCAAGGTGTCGGACAGAGCTGTATTCTTGGAAGTTACAGATTTAGCCTGGGAGTAAGTGTAATCCCACTTAAAACCGGCATGCACAAAGGAAAAAATCGAGCATATGGAGCTAAGTGTGGAAAGTTAAAGGGAAGTATCAAAAAAGACTTACCCTGGTGAGCTCCTTCAGGACTCCGCCCACCAACACATCCAAAGATGAGTCATTATTAGCACCAGGCAGCTGCTCACTGACCTCGGGAACCAGCCGGTTCATATAGTAAGCCAGCATCTCCTTGCCCTTTTTGGCCTCTGGCAGCACGGGCAAAGGCGGAATTGGTGCCTGCACCCGCTCAGGAGTACTCCTGACAAGTTCAGACCCAACCGTTGGTGGTCCAGACTCCTTAGACTTGGCAGATTTTGGGGTAGAAGGGTTTCCAGCAATCAGCTCCTCGGAAAGGTCAATGACCCCTCCAGAAGGTCTCTTCTCGAGGACCCCTCTACTGCCCACTTAAGTAACCGTCCAGAAGCATCTGGCTTTTGCAGTATTTTTCGTAGTAGCTGGTCGGTATATACCCGAACAGGATGAGCTTAGAAATAAGGCTTCAACTTCCTTATTTCTAGAATGAGGCAGTAGGCGAGTTTTTCTATCAACGGATATCGACCCTCGTCCTCAATGAGTCTTTTACAAATGTAATAGACTAGGTGTTGTACGCTGTTCTCTTCTCTAATCAGCACGACACTCACAACATGTTCCGTGACAGCTACGTATATTTCCAGTTCCTCGCCGTCCAGAGGTTTTGAAAGTACGGGCGGTGTTGCAAGTTGTGCCTTTAGCTCTTGGAAAGCTCTTTCACATTCTTTTGTCCACTCAAACTATTTGTTTCCTCACAGGATGTTAAAGAATGGGACACATTTGCCGGTTGATTTTGACACGAATCTGCTGAGTGCGGCGATTCGTCCAGTTAAGCTTTCCACTTCTTTTGTTTTTGTTGGCGAGTTCATATCCAGGAGGGCTTGAATCTTTTCTGGATTGGCTTCAATTCCTCAAGCATTGATGATGAAGCCTAGAATCTTTCCTGAGCTGATTCCAAAGGAACACTTTAAGGGATTTAGATTCATGTTGTATTTTTTGAGGACTTTGAAGCATTCGTCCAAGTCGTTTATGTGCCCCTTAGCCTTTCTGGATTTGACGAGCATGTCATCCACGTACACTTCATATTTTGCCCAATCTGGTCTTTAAACATTTTGTTTGCCAATCTTTGGTACGTAGCTCTAGCGTTTCTTAGACCAAACGGCATGACTTTGTAGCAATAGAGACCCATATCTGTTCGGACACTTGTATGTTCGTGGTCTGGTGGATGCATTTTGATTTGATTGTAGCCTGAATAAGCGTCCATGAAGCTTAATATTTCGTGCCCTGCTGTTACGTCTATGAGCTGATCGATTCGTGGAAGTGGAAAACAGTCATGAGGGCATGCTTTGTTGAGGTCTATTAAATTAATACCGACTCGCCATTTCTTGTTCGGCTTGGGCACTAGTACGGGATTCACGACCCAAGCCGTGTAAAAAGCTTCAATTATGATGTTGTTGTTGCACAGCTTTTCAACATCATCTTTCAGGGCTACTGCTCGTTCTTTGTCCAACAGCCTTTGTTTTTGTTAAACTGGCAGGAAGTAAGGATCGATATTCAGAACATGTGAAATAATAGAACGGTCGATTCCGACCATATCTGCATGTGACCAGGAAAAAACATTTAGGTTTGCTCTTAGAAATTTTATCAACTCTGATTTTACTTCGAGCAACAAACCCTTTCCAATTTTTAGCTTTTCTGGTCGGGATAGCTAGATCAATATCGATCTCTTCTAATTCTTCCAAAGGTCCAACATTGCTGCTTGGGTCCCCAAGTCGAGGATCCACATTTTCAACCTTGCCTTGGGAAGTTTCCTACTTGGAAATGTTTTTTCCCTTGTCTGGGCTTGGACTGGAGGATACTTCCTTCTTACGCTTGGCCACTGGAAGGTAGTAACATTCCTGAGCAGACTACTGGTTCCCTCTTAGACACCCTACCCCATTCTTTGTTGGGAACTTCAGGCACGAGTGAAATATTGATGTGACAGCCTTTAAGTCATACAGGGCTGGGCGGCCAAGCATTACGTTAAAAGCTGAAGGAACATCCAATATTAGGAACTGTGCCATGATAGTTATGCTCGTCGGAGCTTGTCAAAAAGTGAGGGGTACCCGGATTCGTCCTAGAGGTGCAACTCCTTGACCGCAAAAACCATAGACAAGCTAGAGGCATGGAGTTAGATCCTTGAGTTGGAGTCCCATCTTTTCGTAAGCAGTCTTGAAAAAGATGTTTGAAGAAGCTCCATTGTTGATCATGGTTCTGGCAACCATTTTACTGGCTATCTGGACTTCCACGCCAAGCGAATCGTTGTGCGGAAATCTAATCTTGACAGCATCTTCATCGTTGAAAGTTATGGTTGGCTCTCCTGCTCGTGGAACATTGGGCTTTCTTTCTTCCACGGCCAGGATGACTACTTCTTGTTCGTCCTGTGCTGTCCGGGCATACCTCTCCCAAGCTTTTCCCAAATCTCCAGCAATGTTCGGGCCTCCAATAATGACTTGTAAGTGTCTATCTACTGGTGGAGGTAGCAAATCTTGGTTGTTTTGACCTTATTTCGTCTTGACATAATACTGCAGGTGCGGATTGTTTTTCCTTATTAGGAATTCAATTTCCCGCTTCAAGTTGTAACATTTGTTAGTGTCGTGGTCGTAGTCTCCGTGGAACCGAAAAAACTTTGTCATGTCCCTTTTGTTGGTATCTTTCTTCATGGGCCCGGGCTTCTTGTACGGGATCAGCGACTGAGTTGCCATATATACACTTTCTATATCTTCAGTCAGAATAGTGAATGCAGTGTATTTGGCATGATTCTCCCGGGGAGTCTGTTCGAATTTATCAGTGAACTTTCCTTTCTTCCCGTTTCATTGCTTGTGGTTGTTGCTTGAATGCTTGCCACTTGAGCTTGAATTATTTGAATAGTTGGGAAGTTGGGCGGATGTCCCAGTGGAAGGAGCCTTTGACTTGCCCGAATTTTGTTCACCTTCGGCTCGTTGAATGGCTTCTTCGAGCTTGATGAAGCCTTCGGCTCAGTCAAGGAAATCACTCATTGAGTCTACCGACCCGTTCTTCCTTATATCTTTCCAAAGTTCACCGAGGACTTCAATGCCCCCAGTATCACGGATAACTTTCCATCTTCAGTTACCCGCGAAACTTTGGTCGCTTCTGTCATGAATCTGCTGATGTATGCCCGGAGTGGCTCTCCTAGTCGTTGCTTAACCTCGATCAAATCTCCCAAATGCAATGGGAGCTGGCGTGAGGAGGAGAATGGCGCATGGAATTCTGAAGAGAAGGTTTCCCATGAGCTAAACTTTCTAGGAGCCAACTTGAAATACCATTGCTGAGCGGCTTCCGACAAAGTGGCGGGGAAGATTCTGCAACATACATCCCCTCGTACTCCTTGCAAATCCATTTGCGTCTTAAAGTACTTGAGATGGGGAATATGATCTTCTCTTCCAGTATACATCTTCCACGTCAGCATTTTGAACTTTTGAGGTAGTGGCAGGAGATTGATCTCTTGTGAGAAGGGAGTTCCGCGTGCTCGGTCTAACTCAAGATCATTATTACGTTGTACAGCAATGCCGTGAAACATATTTTTTAATTCGTCAAGCTGGGCCTGTAGGGCTGGGCTGACCTCTTCGGTATTCTGGCCGATTTGGACTACGTTAGTGTCTTTCTGAGCGGGGATTTGAGTACAGGCTCTAGGCTGCACGATCCTTGTAGTATTCTGTTCATCCGTTCCCTTTCTTTTGTTTAGATCGTTCCTTAGGTCATGTGTTGCTCCCAACCTTTCGAACACAGAAGAGCCTGGTTGCCTTAGCGATTGATTCACTTGGTTGACGGGTGGAATGGCACCATTACTCTAGTTGGAGCCATCAGGTGTGACTCCTCCTGATGAATTATCGGACAAGGTCTGCTCGCCAACCGCTGGGCCGATGAGCAGAACTCGTGATCGGGCATTTGGCGGCTGACCATTAGTAGTTTGGGAAGTATTCATCGTTGGGTCCTCTTCTGTTTCTCCCAGGGGAATGACGTTCCTCAATTGATGACCTACAGTTTGGTAGGCTCTTCGTATCAGCACGATGGCTTGTCGACTACGATCTTCAATCTCTGCATGGTGAGCCCTTAATTCAGCGAACATATTCCTTTGTTCGTCGAACGCGAGATTTACTACAACACGCAGTTCGTCCTGATCATGATGTAGAGTGTTGTTATGACCCTCCATGAGTCCGAGCGTGTCATGGAGATTTTGTAATTTGGTGGCGTCTCTGATGGTTGTTTGGGTTTTGGTTCCAGGCAGAACAGTCGTATTATGGATGCCCTGGTTTAGTGCGGAACTGTTATTCCCAATCTCTTGCACAACAGGCGCAATTCCATTAATAGCAACTGTTTCACCATTCCCCACGCTTCCCGTCTGTCTGGGATTAACAGCAGGCAGAACCCTTAAAATCCCTGGGTTCTGTGATGTCGGATCCACCGTCTGTGAATTTGCTGGATCAGACAGACCTCTACGAGTTTGCACCATCGTATTGGCGGTTGGATGTGGAATAAAGAGCGATTTGTGATCCTTCTCTCAATGAAAGCACCAAAATGTTGATTTCGCTTTTAGCCAACGAGAATGAGTCTATTTTATAAGCGATAAACGATAAATAATAACATATATATAAAGCAATAATAAGACACAAGGATTTTATAGAGGTTCAGCCCTGAGCAGTTCGGTAATAGCCTAATCCCCGTTACTTGTATTGACATAAGATCAGGAGAAAGATTCCTTTTCTTATAGCTCTTACAACAGTATCTCTGAATATATAATTCTTGGATAATAGTATAGTCTTAGCTTAACCGCCTTTCGACCGATCCCCTACCCAGTGAATATGCATCACTATTTATAGGGCTAGGAGGCTTGAGGAGGAAGAGTTTCCTCTCTCGTTACAATGCGTATAAACAGAAAGATCGTGGGATCAAAGCTGAATGCAAGGATTGTGTGATTGAGGCTGAATACACTGATAGTGGGATTGTGTGTATGTTGTATTCACATAAATTTATACATGAGTTATAGGAATTGAGCTGATGACTCATGATGCGAAAGCTGAATTCGCTAAGTGTTGGTTGCTCTGCACGGATCGCTGAATATCTTGCTCTGGGCATGCCAGCGAGGCATCCTGCTCAGCCTGTCTTCCCGAGCAGGTGTTCCAAGTGGACTCCACCTGTCACCATTCTCATGATGCACGTAAAAGTGTAAAATTGGGATAACACATGTTATTTGTATTGACTTAAGAACAAGGAGAATGGTTCCTTTTCTTATAGCTCTTCCAACAGTATCTCTGAATACATAATTCTTAGATAATATCTTTAGGGTATAGTCTCAATTAATCTGTTTGCGACCTTTTGCCCAGTGAACATACATCACTATTTATAGGGCTAGTAAGCTTGGAGAGGAAGTGTTTCCCCTCTCGTTACATTGTGTATAAACAGAAAGATCGTGTGATCAATGCTAGGTACAAAGATCGTGGGATTGATAATGAATACACTGATCGTGGGATCGTGGGATCGTGTGTATGCCATAGTTCTGTGGTATGATCCCCAAGTTATAGGGATTTCGTTGATGAGTCACGATGCGAAAGCTGAATTCGCTAAGTGTTGATTGCTCTGCGCGGATCGTTGAAACCTTTGCTCTGGGCATGCTAGCGAGACATCCTGCTCGGACTATGCTTCCCGAGGAGATGCTCCAAGTGGATTCCACGTGTCACCATTTATGCGATGCCACGTCAGAGTGCAAAAATTGGGATAACATTTGCCCCCAACTCTTTACGGGACTTCCGAAGTTGCGTGTAGACTTCATCCAAGCTGCTTTTGCCTTTGGATGGGGACACGTGTCTAGCGCGAACATCCGAGACTCGATGTGAGGCTGACTGGGCGTCCGTTAAGTTTTTGACTAATAAATGCTCTGACAATTAATATTTCGAAATCCAATTTTCTCTCTCAACGGCTGACGGTTGCACTTGATTATTTTTGATTTCCTATATTCGCTTTTAAGGAGGAAAACTGAGTCGTGTGAAGTTCCTTTGAGATGGTTACCTCTTTCCGTGACTTGCCTATAAATATCAACCAACATTGGCACATAAACTCATTGTCACCACCTTTCTTTGCTAAGCAAGTTCAGAACGAAAAGAGGGTCTCTTGGCTTCAAAGTTGCTGAAGTGCCTTCATCAAAGGTGCTTGTTGAATTGACGTTGCTCGAACCCAGATATCTGACTCTTGAGTAAGTTTTCGATTCCCTTTATGCTTATTTTTGCATGTTTATATTTCGAATACACCTTCGACTTTGCTGTAGAAAATATCCAGGAAACCCTAGGTTTAGAAACTTCTGTGATTCTTCTTTGTCATGGCTTCATGCGATTTTACAGCACATAATGCTTGTTTTTTGAGCTGCGTAATGTCTGTCTTTCGTCTTTCTTATTCTAACCTTCATGAAATTTTTTGCCCTAACTCGAGAAAATTTCAAACTTCTTGAGTTTTGACTTCTCTTTGAACATTCTTGTTCTTGAATTTGTTGAGTACTCCTGGTCGGCATATTTGCTTGTTTATCGTTCAATATTCCGACCAAACACTCATCTTGTGTGTTGTCTTTTGTAGATGAACTCAGGTGAGTTTTGGGAGAACAGACATCTGATCGACCAAGACCTGCTTCAACTTTTGCACGAGGATCATCCTCGTCTTCATTCTAGCCCACCTTTCTCTAGTGACGGACATTCTCGAAACCTTGTACCCAGTCATAGAATGATGGCTTGTACAAAGAAAACAATGTGTCTAGCTGACACATATGATCCTCAAGTGGCTCGGCACACCACTTTTCCCACCGTCGAACAAGATCCATCCGTCCAGATGGAGGGGGATCATGAAGGGGACGTTGAGGTCCAAAAGATTTAGGAGCAGGACGATCTACGTCCTGGCAGTTCCTTCGAGGCGGAGGAAGAGGCAGAGGTTGAACACCCAAACTACGGGGAGTACAATGAGGTTGGGGAGCCAGTCGATGCTGACGGAGATGTCCTGGTTGAGGGCATGGACTACGTCAGTGAGGAACTTGCCGCTGCAGTTCCTCATAGAAGGCAAGGTGCCTTTGGCGCCAGGTGGGTAAGCCCTCCGTCCAGGGTTACTGAGGCGCATCTTTGGACTCTCGACCAGGGCGGTTACCTGGGCAAACTGGATTGCTACATTCCCGCCCACAACAATCGTGCCACAAACCCTTTAAAGGGGATGTGCGCCTGGTCGGGTGCCCATGGCCAGCAAGGGGCATTGATGCCTTTGCATCAATACTTCAAGAATGTGGCAGACTTCTTCGGCCTCTGCCCGGCCCAGTTCACTCCTAAGGGCATTAAATATCTGTTTGCCCTCTTCGTCCTCTACGCTTCCCAGGAGTGGGGTACGCCTTCTCCTCACGAAGTTTCCACCGCCAAGCAAGGTAGGTCGGGGTACTTCTATTTCTCTCAACCAGGCTTCAAGTGGTTGACGGGCACGGACGACTCGGCCATCAACAAGATTGGTTGTTTTGTTGATGAGTACTTCATGGTGGATGGCACGGGCATCACTCGCACTCAGTACCAGTAGATTTTGACTTATCACCGCCCTCCCCACACTCTTGCTCTTAGGGATAGAGCTCAAAAACTTGCCCGACTGCCGGGGGAAGACCGGAATATTATCCAGTTGACCTCCGAGGATAACTTTATGAGGTATAGCTCTATCCCAAGGACTTTATTCCTAAGTCCGTGACGGGAAAAAAGAGGAAATCTAGTGCTGGCCGGACCGAACGAGCTCATTCGGAGAATGAGCTGATTCAACTAAAGCGTGAAGCTAAGTTGAAGGGAGGTCCAAGGGCAAAGCACTATGCTCAAGAGCCCTGGAATCCTAAAGATGAAGCTGAGGAAGAGTAGGTGACTCCGCTTAAGAGGAAGAAGAAACTCCCGGCCCCTCCCAGGCCTGTTGAACATGATATTCGAATAAGGGAGCCCATTTCACATGTCCGGCCATCCCCTTCAGTGTTCGGAAAAGGGAAAGCTGTTATGTCTAAAATAAGAGCGATGTCAGGTGATGATGGACTTCTGAGTCTTGTTTCGGCAGTAACCTAGCATACTACTTCGTCTTATTTTTGAGCTTCTTGACTATTATGCCTTATATTTCTGATGCCTGTTTTCTCTAACCATATTATTTTTCATTCTGTACAGACATGTCTCGGCAGATGCTTGATGCTCTGAAGAAGAGAATGGGCGGAAGCTCTAGTGCCTCTCCTCCAGCCAAGAAGTCTAAGGGCGGTGAGGGGTCCTCTTCAAAGGAAAAGAGGCCTGCTGGTGAGGTCGTCGATCTTTCCGAGGAGCTAACTGCTACAAAGCCCTCTACCCCAAAAAATACTAAGTCCAAGGAGTCTCGGGGAGGAAGCTTGGAAAGGTCTGAACCACCGAAGGGTGGGTCTGAGCTGGTCAAGAGTGAACATGAACAGGTGCGGGCACCTACTCCGCCTTTGTTGGTGCTTCCAGAGGCCAAGAAGGGCAAAGAGATTCTTGCCCACTACATGAATCGGCTGGTTCCTGAGGTCAGTGAGCAACTGGCTGGTGCTGACAATGACTCTTCTTTGGAGCTGCTGGTGGGCGGAGTCTTGAAGGAGTTCACCAGGGTAAGTCTTTCTGAACACTTCCCTTTACTCTTCTGTAATTAGCTCAAATACTAAAGTTTTTTCTTTGTGCAGGCCGGTCTGAAGTTGGCCTACACTTACTCTCGGGCTAAGTCTGCCGCTTCCAGGACTCGACAGCCTTGAATACCAATTGTCTCAAATTCATAACTTTTTCAATTTTTATCGGAATCGATTTCCATAAAAAACAAAATTACTTAATTTTTCACAAGGAATCCAAATAAAATATTTTAAAAAATAGAAAAAATATTTTTCATGGAAAAAATTCGTACAACACAAACTTTCATCACATAAACACATAAACCAACATGAAACCATCCAAATCAACACAAAACAAATAAAACATCATTTTAATTCATATTACATGAAAGTAAATCATTACCATGGCTCTAGTGCCAGTTGTTGGAAATATTTTACCAGGATCTAGATTACTACCAAGTATGTTTCATTAACATCCTAATATGAATTCTAAAACAATGAAATAAACACATAAGAGTTTAAGAAAACCTTACATTGGGTGCAGCGGAATATTTTGACTCCTTCCATTAAGATCTCTAGCCCTTGATTCCTTTCTGTAGCAGAGCATAATCAAGATCTGAATTTGGATCTCTTTCTCTCCTTCTTTGATGCTGATTCTCCTTCTTGTTGGTTGATTTCCACAGTCTTACATACTATGATTGAGGTACCACTTGATGTGTGTGGGCACTACTCATTCACTCAAGGATTTCGAAATATTGAAGAGAAAAAAAAAAGAGAAGGGGCAGCTTGGCTTTTCTCTGAAGGAAACAATGTGCAAAGTTATGAGTTTCCTGAAGGCAACACTTTATATTTATTGAATGTCCTCTAGGTTTAGGTTAGAATTGTGTGGCATTAAAATAATGAAAAAATAAAATGGTAAAAGCCTATGCATAGTGGGCGGCCCATTAAAGGAAATTGGGCCTCACTTTGCAACTTTTCTATTTTGTTATTTTTCATTCCCATTTTCTCAAAAATGCTAATTTTCCAATTTAACCATTTAAATGCCAATTCTAATTATTTAATAACTTAAAATAATTATTAAATAATATCGTCATTTAATATATTTATTAATTTAGACATATAAAATATCCTAATTAATAAATAAACCTAGAATCTCTTTTCTTTACAATTTCGCCCTTGCTTAGTGAAAATTCATAAAGTAGACATAGTCTAACTTTAAAATTATAATTGATTAATCAAAATCAATTAATTGAGTCTTACAAGCAATATGGTCTCAACTAGTACGGGGACCATGGGTCTATATAACCGAGCTTCCAATAAGTCGAACAGAATTTACCAAGTAAATTCCCTAACTTATTAATTCCTTATTGAATCCATTCTTAGAACTTGGAATTGCACTCTCAGTCATATAGAACGCTCTCTATGTTCCATGATATAGACACGCCATTAGTTATCCATTGTTATAATCCTAATTTGATCAATGATCCACTATATAGATGATTTACACTGTAAAGGGATTAAATTACCGTAACACCGTACAATGTATTTTATCCTTAAAACACTTTACAATCTGATTAGTTATCAATATAAGAAATTTGAAGTGATTGATGTTTGCATGAATTTTACATGCTAATGGTTTAATATGTTTAATATGTTTATTACATTCATACACACAAAATCAGTTAAATCCAGATCATATGTTTATTCACAATTACAGTATCGTCAACACAGTGGAATGTGATTGTGATCATATGAATCAAAAGTTTTGGTCCCTGTTTCATCAGTGTTATTGGATTTACACTAATGTGATAATCAGCGATGATGTGTACTTACACTTGGAGTAAGTGTTATGTTCTTTCCAGGACATTAGTAAAGTATACTAGTTTCGAATGTATGGAGTATACATTGGACTGGACCGATATTGCAACTAAGTTAAGATATTACAAACTTACCGTTATACATATCTTTCCAAGTCAATATCAGTAGTTGATCTTAAGATTAAAAGAATCTAAATCCTGATATGCTTGGGCTCAACTCAGGAGTGCTATTCATGTTCTTTGATTTATTAGTTAAGCCTACTTTTGGGTCATGGTGATACGTATATTTTGGGAACATGATAGTATGATTGAGTGGGAGTGCTGAACATAAATATGGAATCTATAGCTTCTACTGGTGTATAGAAGTTAAGTGATGATTCCCTTCGAGCTTAGCAAATAGAAGTAAATGGATGAGCTCTTGTTTAACTGAATAATTATTAGATCACTAAACACCATTTACAGGTAGCTAAGTGTTTTAAGCGGCAAAATACATTGAGGGGTGAGAACGGTAAAGAAATCCCATCTCGATGTAAATCATCTATATAGAGGATCTTTAAATCACAATAAGATTATAACAATTGTTAAATGAGATACTAGATTGGTATCGTGAAACATACAATATGCTCTATATAAGTCTGAGAGTGCAATTCTAAGTTCTAAGAGTGGATTCAACGAAGAATTAATAAGTAGGAATTTACTTGGTAAATTTGGTTCACTTATTGGAAGCTCAGCATATAGATCCATGGTCCCCATTCTAGTTGAGAACATTCTGCTTGTAAGACTCATTAATTGATTCGTGATTGATCAATTATAATTCTAAAGTTAGACTATGTCTAATTTTATGAATTTTCACTAAGCAGGGGTGAAATTGTAAGGAAAAGAGTTTTCTAGGTTTATTTATTTATTAATAGACTTTATATGTCTAATTAATAATTAAATTAAATGACAATATTATTTAATAATCTATTTTAGTTATTAAATAATTAGTTTTGGCATTTAAAAGGTTAGAATTGGAAAATTGGCATTTTTGAGAAAATAGAGATAAAATTTGATAAAATTGCAAAATTAAGTGAGGCCCAATAACACCATATGGCCGGCCACTTAAAAGGCTTTTTCAAATTAATATTTTCATTATTTTAATGCCAAATAAATCCTAACCTAAACCTAGTAGTTGCCTATAAATAGAAAGTGATGGCTTACTCTCATAACATGCTTTCATTAGCTTTCTGACAGAAATTTCTCTCTTCAGAAAACTGAGCCTTCCCTCACTTTCTACCTTGGCCGAAATACCTCTCTCTCTTTTCCCTTCATCTTTTTCGTGACCCTAGTGAAAGAGTAAGTGCCCACACACAGCAAGCAGTAACTCAATCATAGATTGGAAGACTGTGAAGGATTAAAGCTTGAAGAAGAAGGAGATTCGGGCTCAGATCTTGATTATACTCTGCTACAGAAAGGAATCAAGGGTTAGAGATCTGAGTGGAAGGAGACATTAATTCCGCTGCATCAATGTAAGGTTTTCTTAACTTTATATGTGTTTATTTTATCGTTTTAGAAAGTTCATATTTAGGATGTTTAAACAACATACTTGTGAGTAGATCTAAGATCCTGGTAAAATAATTCCCAACAACTGGCCTCAAAGCCATGGTAATTGATTTACTTACATGTAATTTGGACTTTAAAACGATTGTTTGTATGTTCTTTGGATGGTATCATGTTGTATTGAGTGTTTTTTGATGGTTGATTGATGTTTGTGAAATTTTCGTGAAAAATAATTGTGATTTCGTTTCTGGAATTATTTTTATTGGATAGTATGGAAAAAATTAAGCAAGTTAGCCTTTTACAGAACTCAATTTGGATTTTATTTGAATTAGTTATGATTTTTTGAAGATTTGACAAAATCGGAAATTTGTCTTGATATTTTCCTGCGATCGCAGAACTGTCCGTATAGTTTCGAATTTTTTCTTTTTTCTTCAATTTTTCATACTTTTTCATGGAATTAACTTCCAATTTTTTGTATGGTTTTGTATATATACTATTACTATTCCTAATTCAATTCTAATTATCATTTTGAATTAATTTAATTTTTTTTTAATTTAATTCAAGATATTAGTGTAATTTGAATTTGAATAGAATTAGTATTTATCTTTTTGCTTAAAAATCTATCTTATTTTTAAATTTGATTATATTTTTTTAAATTTAAGGTCAGATTTTATAAGATATTTATAATATCTTTTAAGATATTTTTTTAATAATATCTTATCTTTTAAGGTTTTTTTTAAAATCAAATCTTTTTAGATATTTTGACCTTATTTAAATTTAAATAAGATATTTATAATCATGTAATTTTAAATAGATATAAGATATTTTACTAACTTTTAAATTTTGTTATTTTATTTATTCAAATTAAATTTAAAATCTGAAAAGATATTTCTTTTATCTTTTCTATTTTTTATTTAATTTTTTATTTTTAAAATAACATTTAATATTTAAAAGTAGTTAGTAAATTTTTGAAATGATATTTAGGTTGGTTGAAACCTAATTTTTCAAAATAGTAGGTTTAATTTTAAATATTTATTTTTTAATAAATTCGAAATTTAAATTTATTTTTTTTATTTTATTTTCGAAATTAATTAAATTTTTTTAAAATTTTATTTTTTTCGAAATTAATTAAAATATTTTTTTTTATTATTTAATTATTTATTTTTTGAAATTATTTATTTAAAATTAAATAAATCCTACTTCCAACTATCCAGCTAACCTTGTTGCAGGAGTATGTGTTTTTAGCTTGTGTGTAAGTTTTAAAAACCTATTATTACTTGATTGCAAATAGCCATGGTTACTTTTTGCCAGATCTAATGATCTGATGGCTCCCTTGGTCAAGTTAATAATTTGTAACAGGTAAATTTTACAATCTTCTTTCATCTGTGTATGACCTAGCAACATGATAGGATCCATCCAAAGTGTGCCTGTGTGAGCCTATATGTTTATTTTATTATATAGATGCATATAGGTTGTTGCTAAATAAAATGTCACACCATGATAGATTTTATTTAGGTCCATTTAGTTATTGGACCTATTCAATTAATAACAGTTATTTATTTTAAGGTTAAATTCCTCTCTTTTGGGCCTTGTGTGAGAGTTGGGAGCCATAGAAGTGGGTACGACATACTGAACCCAGCACCCCCTCACATGAACTACCCCAATTGTGAAGGCCCATTTGCCTGATTTAAATAACTGTACTAGGTTAATTATATTAGTTTGACCTAATAAAATTGAATTAGCAACATAATTAACTTTTAAAATATATGAAAATTTATTTTCATTTTAATATTTTAAAGTTAATTTTAAGAAAAACACTTTTAGATATTATTTCTAGACAAACTATTTGTATTTTTCTTGTATTTAATTAAATATAGAATTTTAACTAACTAAGATTCTTTCTGGAGCTTATTTAATTAAATATTCCTATTTAAGTTATAAATTAGTTGTAACAACTGATTTTTCTTATCTAACTTAAATTTGAATATTTGATTTAAATTTTAAATCAAGTTGAGGAATCTTAGGCATTAGTTATTAAAGATTCTTCAGATATTTTTTAAGTTAATATCTTTTCAAATATTAACTTGAAATGGAATATCTTAGATATTTTTTTTTGGTTAATATCTTTTCAAATATTAACTTTAAAAAGATATCTACAAATTAAGTGGTTACAACTTAATTTGTGATATTTAATTAAATCTAGATTTAAAATTATTTAAGTTTTAGATTTTTTCTATATAACTTAAATTAGATATTTTTCAAATTTTGAAAAGATACTTAGTCAAATAAGATATTTTCTAGATAGTAATTTCTAGACTACTCATTATTTCTAACATTTACATAGGAAAATTATACTTTGTGAAATTAATTATTTAAATAATTAATTTTGGTACATTTTTATTAAGTATATTTTTCCTAGTATTAAATAGAAATTAATAATTAAGCCTTCTCTACACTTAATTATTATTTCTTGAATTTAATACATTTAATTAAGTTGAAAAATCTAAATATCTAAGTTGATTTTCATCATGATACTTAAATATTTATTGATTTTTCATGACACTTAATTAAATAGAAAATTATTTTTAGGTTGAAATTTAATTTTTCAACTTAAATTTAAATAATTTTCAAAATATATATTTTTCTTTATTTTATAAATCAATTTCGAAATTTGCATTTTAATTATGCAATATTTTCGAATTTTTTTTGAAAAATAGATTGAGTTGTAAATTAATTATTTATTTTAATTAATTCTTGGGCCAACTTCAATCAATGATTTTTCATTTAATTGATTAATTTAAAATAAGTGAATTTAAAATATATATATATATATTATTAGAAATTGAATTAACTAGTCAAAAGAATATCTAGATAGGTGATATTTTTGCTTGAAGTATTTCTTTTCTATTTTTTATTATTTTCGAAAATTGTATTTTTATATACTTTAAATTTTCGAACCCAATAAATATATTCTCAAAGGAAATTTTTAAGTTGCTAATTATTTATTTAATTCAACTTAAATTAATTTCCTTAATATTTATATTTAAGATTATTACTAAGATGGAAATAATTAATTTTATTTCAATCACCATCTAAGTATATTTTATAAATATTATATTAAATTCTTATTTTTGAATTTTAATTCTTAATTTAGAATTTAATGAGATTTATTTATTAGAATAATAAAGAAAATACATTTTAAACAATGAGCTTTATTATTATTAAGATATTCGATCTCCATTGTGGGTTTTACACCGCGTTTGTTTTAGTGAGTAATCCTCCCTAATGGAGGAACGTTCATTAGCAATTTCGCACCGTTTAATCTCGCATGATAAGTGGTTTGTAAGTGTTTTATATGGTATAGATCACCCTAATGGTGGCGACCATATTTGACTTGCAAATTGCGAAACAATGGTAGAAGCTCATAAGATAGAATAGCCTTGACTCTCGCCTAAACGGGACAACACTGGATTCTAATCTTGATCGAATAAAAGGTTGCTAGAATGTTTAACATTTTAGATGAGCTGACAACTCTATTCAATGGATGGTAGCTTTGACTCTCGCCTAAACGGGACACTGATATCAGTTTGTTGAAAACCTTGGAAATTATTTAGGATTGAATTTTTTAAGTATTTTCTCATATCATTCCTACTTGCTATGTGCTTATAATTTCTGAATTGATTTTGTGTTAAACCATTATTAATTTCTATTTGTTGATTTCTATTATTTTGAAGTATCCTGTTTTGTCAAAATGAATCCCATGTTATCACTGTTGACTGAAAATAAGCTGAATGGATCTAACTTTAATAAATGGAATGAGAACATTAATATTGCTCTCATAGGAGAAAGTGCCTTGTTTGTTTTAACTGAGCCGTCACCTGAAGTGCCTGGGGACAATGCATCCAAAGCTGTGAAAGAAAAGTATGAGCGTTGGCAGAAAGCAAATGACAAAGCTCTATACTTTATGCTTTCTAGCATGGTTGACACCCTCAAAACTCGGTTTTCTAAAACTGAGAAGGCTGCTGAAGTTATGACGAAGTTAAATGAGCTGTTCGGTAAGGCATCGCTTCAGTCACGCTTTGACGCGACTAAGAAGTACATTAACGCACGGATGGAACCTCATCAAAACGTGCGTGACCATGTTCTCCTCATGTCCAGTTATTTCCAAGAAGCCCAGGATCATGGTGCTGAAATGGACAGTGCTACTCAAGTTAGTCTTATCTTGAATAGCCTGACTCCAGCATTTCTACCATATACATCAAATTATGTCATGAATAAGAAGGAAATTGACTTTCATGAATTAGTCAATGATCTTCAAACTTATGAAAATTTGATTGGAGGACCCAAGAAGAAAGGGAGTAAACCTCATCCTGGTAATGGTAATGGGACGATGAAACCTGAAGCAAATGTTTCCTCTGCTTCAAAGCCCAAATCGAAGAAGAAGTGGAAGAACACCAAGAAGCGAGCAAAAGCCATGAAAAAGGCTGCTCCTTCTGGTGATGCTACACTTAAAGGAAAGTGTTTCCACTGCAATGAAAAAGGTCATTGGAAACCCCAGTGTCGTAAACTTCTTGCAAAGAAACAAGGTATTTCCATTTATAAACTTTAAGAGTTTTAGTGAATTATTATCCAATTGGATTTATGATTCTGGACTAACTTTGTTTATTTGTTTTCTTCTTCTTATAGGCCAAGCTACTTGAACTCAATTGAGTTGGATCAGAAAGTTGGACCAAAGGGTGAAATCGTCCAGATGAAGATGAAGCTCTTCAATTTTTGAATTAAATGTTTTAGTTTAAAGACAATTTGGATTTCAAATTTTAGTTAGGGATATTTATCCCTGTTTCTCTCATATTGTTGCAATACATTTTTTTAATATTAATAAAGTTTTTTCGAAATTCCCTATTGCAATTAATGAGATTGAGCTTCATTTAATTTATCTTCATCAATTATTACCACATTATATTTATATGTTTGTATGTGTAAGTGTTTTTATTATTGATGCAAATTCTATAATATTTACAACTCTTCATAGAGTTATATTATATAAACACTAGAAATAATTTCTATGTTTATTAATAATTGTTAATTCCCATACAATTATTAAGAATTTGTTTAATAAAAGGATCTTATGATCTGATAGGGGTGGAGAAAAGTTAAGAAAACTATGCAGTTCAACGATCTTTTATATCTAATGAACTCTGGATAGTATTCAACTCCACATAAACTCTATCACACTAAGAGAATCATGATCTTTACAACCTTTAGGGGTGGATCATAATCTCTATATACTTAGGGGTGGAGATTATCCATAGTACCCTATATGTATATTCTTAGGGGTGGAGTATATTCCACAATTCCCTATGTAACACATATCTTGTTTAAACATAGAAGTAATATAATGAGTCAGCTATTGTCAATATAAATTCTTGATCTTGATTGTATGTTCCATTTCAATTTTACTATTGTAAGTAAAAGTATGATACCTTTGAAAGTTCTTTGTTAAAGTTTCACACTACCTTAATTGAGTGGGAGAATTTTAAAGTTCTATACCCATCTTCATTAGGTTGATAATTGTGATAGGTACTTAAGAACACTACTGAAAAGCAAATCTAACCATTCACATGGATAGGTATAGCTTATCAGAATTATGAGAATAAGATAAAGAACTCTAGTTTAGTCCATTCAAATGACTTGAACCAAGAATTCTTAATCCTCATAAAATTTTATGGTATCTTAGTTTTGATTACTTTATCTCTAGCATGTATTTTTCACTTCAAATACTAGTCTGCTAAGTTGATGACTTAGTCTTAACTTAAAGTTTTAAGACTAATACAAAAGTCACAACTAGGTAACTCTCTAAACAATCAGAGGTTAAAAGTATTATTTAACCAGACATCTGCTATTGAGTGGGAGCTATCTGAGATGTAATCAAATAGGGAACATTAGAAGATATTCAAGAAGGATTTATGTAAGTGATCTATATGTCAGATATTAAGGAACTGTGTATCAGTTGTCTTTGTATCTCACCATCTAATTTCGAAATTCTATAAGATGGTGCTTACTTTGGGGGTGGAGGAATTATTGAATAATAATTCAAGCTCTACCAGAGAAGAATTGTAACTTGGTCTATTCAAAAATACCAGAAAGTTATATCACTGAAGAAAAGTCTACACTGTATTATCTCAATTACATATTTTAAAATATGAGAGATATGTCCTCTGTTAATTCAGATGTACTTTTAAAACAGTAAAGATTTCAGTATCCCTTGATAAGTAAAGCATATAGTAAAGGATGTTTCATAAGTGTATTTATGAAGTAGTTTCCAGAAGTTTGGGTGGATTCAAATATACTACACTTGATCTGAAGATCAAGACATCAGATTGACCTATTTGCGCAGTTTGTTTTATATTAGTGCAAGTGGGAGTTTGTTGGGTTTTATGCCCTAAATAAAACTCTTTACAATCTGATTAGTTATCAATATAAGAAATTTGAAGTGATTGATGTTTGCATGAATTTTACATGCTAATGGTTTAATATGTTTAATATGTTTATTACATTCATACACACAAAATCAGTTAAATCCATATCATATGTTTATTCACAATTACAGTATCGTCAACACAGTGGAATGTGATTGTGATCATATGAATCAAAAGTTTTGGTCCCTGTTTCATCAGTGTTATTGGATTTACACTAATGTGATAATCAGCGATGATGTGTACTTACACTTGGAGTAAGTGTTATGTTCTTTCCAGGACATTAGTAAAGTATACTAGTTTCGAATGTATGGAGTATACATTGGACTGGACCGATATTGCAACTAAGTTAAGATATTACAAACTTACCGTTATACATATCTTTCCAAGTCAATATCAGTAGTTGATCTTAAGATTAAAAGAATCTAAATCCTGATATGCTTGGGCTCAACTCAGGAGTGTTATTCATGTTCTTTGATTTATTAGTTAAGCCTACTTTTGGGTCAGGGTGATACGTATATTTTGGGAACATGATAGTATGATTGAGTGGGAGTGCTGAACATAAATATGGAATCTATAGCTTCTACTGGTGTATAGAAGTAAATGGATGAGCTCTTGTTTAACTGACTAATTATTAGATCACTAAACACCATTTACAGGTAGCTAAGTGTTTTAAGGGGCAAAATACATTGAGGGGTGAGAACGGTAAAGAAATCCCATCTCGATGTAAATCATCTATATAGAGGATCTTTAAATCACAATAAGATTATAACAATGGTTAAATGAGATAGTATATTGGTATCGTGAAACATACAATGTGCTCTATATAAGTCTGAGAGTGCAATTCTAAGTTCTAAGAGTGGATTCAACGAAGAATTAATAAGTAGGAATTTACTTGGTAAATTTGGTTCACTTATTGGAAGCTCAGCATATAGATCCATGGTCCCCATTCTAGTTGAGAACATTCTGCTTGTAAGACTCATTAATTGATTCGTGATTGATCAATTATAATTCTAAAGTTAGACTATGTCTAATTTTATGAATTTTCACTAAGCAGGGGTGAAATTGTAAGGAAAAGAGTTTTCTAGGTTTATTTATTTATTAATAGACTTTATATGTCTAATTAATAATTAAATTAAATGACAATATTATTTAATAATCTATTTTAGTTATTAAATAATTAGTTTTGGCATTTAAAAGGTTAGAATTGGAAAATTGGCATTTTTGAGAAAATAGAGATAAAATTTGATAAAATTGCAAAATTAAGTGAGGCCCAATAACACCATATGGCCGGCCACTTAAAAGGCTTTTTCAAATTAATATTTTCATTATTTTAATGCCAAATAAATCCTAACCTAAACCTAGTAGTTGCCTATAAATAGAAAGTGATGGCTTACTCTCATAACATGCTTTCATTAGCTTTCTGACAGAAATTTCTCTCTTCAGAAAACTGAGCCTTCCCTCACTTTCTACCTTGGCCGAAATACCTCTCTCTCTTTTCCCTTCATCTTTTTCGTGACCCTAGTGAAAGAGTAAGTGCCCACACACAGCAAGCAGTAACTCAATCATAGATTGGAAGACTGTGAAGGATTAAAGCTTGAAGAAGAAGGAGATTCGGGCTCAGATCTTGATTATACTCTGCTACAGAAAGGAATCAAGGGTTAGAGATCTGAGTGGAAGGAGACATTAATTTCGCTGCATCAATGTAAGGTTTTCTTAACTTTATATGTGTTTATTTTATCGTTTTAGAAAGTTCATATTTAGGATGTTTAAACAACATACTTGTGAGTAGATCTAAGATCCTGGTAAAATAATTCCCAACATACTCCACCATTTATCTTCTTTTGGTTAAGCTTGAAGGAAATCATCATTTACTTTCTATTCGCCAGATAGAAGCTATAGATTCCATATTTATGTTAGCGCTCCCACTCAATTGCACTACCGTGTTCCCAAAATGTACGTATCACCTTGACCCAAAAGTAGGCTTAACTAACAAATCAAAGAACACGAATAACACTCCTGAGATCGAACCTAATCATATCAGGATTAAGATCATTTGATCTAGGATCAACAGGTGATATTGAATTGAATAGATATTACGGTAAATTCTAATATATCTAATCAAAGTTCAATATCGGTCCCTTCCAATGTATACTCCATACATCCGATGCTGGTAAACTTTGCCAATGTCCTGGAAAGGACATAACACTTTTCCAAGGTGTAAGAATACCTATCGCTGATTATACCATGTCAGTCTAATTCGAGTGTTCTGACAAATCAGGGAATAAACTTTCGAACATATAATTAAGATTATATTCTACTGTGCTGACAACACTATAATCATTAAGAAATTCATATGTTCTGGACTTAAATAGAATTCATACATTATATATATAATCATGAAATAAATCATGTGAACCATGCAACATAAAATGTTATTTCTGATCTTTATTAATAAGTAAATCTGATTATATTGAAATGGGTTTTATTTAGGGCACAAAACCTAACAATTCTGTCATATATTTATTCATGGAAAATTAAATTTGAGTTGAAAATAAATATTTTAATTAATTTTTGGACCAACTTAAATTAAGTAATTTCATAATATTTATTGGATAATTAACACTAAGGATGGAAATTAATTTATTTTATTTTTCAGATCTTCTTGAAGTATAATTTTATAAATATTAAATTTAAATTTAAATTTAGATTTATCTAAATAAGTAATTTTAATTAAATAAATAGATTAAAATAAGTATCAAAATGAAATACAACTCTTTAAAATAATGAGCTTCAGTTATAAGGATATTCCATCTCCATTGTTGGTCCTACATGGTTAAATATTTTCAATATAACCTCGAGATGCTAGACTTCGTCCCCCTAATGGATGGTTATTCGTTGAAGTATTTAACACCGTAACGATCTCTTATGATAAGTATTTTGTAAGTTTTCGTCTCTATTAGACTCTCCCCTACGGTGACTACTTAGAGATAAATTTACAAACTATGAAACAATGGTGGAAGCTCATAAAATAAGAATAACCTTGACTCTCGCCTACCGGGATAACGTTGGATTCTTATTTTGATCGAATAAAAGGTTGCTAGAATGGTGTCCATTTTAGATAAGCTGACAACTCTATTCAATGAATGATTACTTTGACTCTCGCCTACCATTAGAAATTATTTAAGATATGATAGTTTTGTATTTTCACAAGTCTTTGTTATTTGCTAAATGCTTAATAATTTCTGAATTGTGTTTGAATTTATATTGAACCATGTTGATTTATGTTATTAATTATAGTTGTAATTTTGTGTAAAATAACAATAACTTTGACTCTCACCTACTGGGACATCGTTAAATTTTTATTTTAATCGAAATTATCCTTTATTTTTTCTCTTAGCTTTTTCATTTCGAATTTGCTATAATTATATATCATTGGATGAATGGACTATAAATCATCTGCTTATGATGTCACTCTAATTCTCTTATGAAATTGAATGGCGCGGATGACTATATTCCCGACATTCTATCTCGAAATGATATAAATCCTCGATCTTAGAAATCTCCTACTTGTATATGCTTTTTTTAGGCAAATTAGACTTAGAGTTAGATTAGTAGTGGTGGTCCAAGCTAGAATCATTACTCATTGTATATTTGGTATAAATTAAAGTCTTTGACTTTAAATTTTAGATTCCAAATAGAAATTTTATATTTCTTTTTCCAGAATACAATATAGTTTAACTTTCACAAGTTTTTAATATCCATTTTCTGTCAATGGATTCAAACTATATGTTAATGTATGGAATATGAGTTTAGTATTTTGTGACCAGGATCCACTTGGACTATTCTACGAACTCTTTATTGTAACTAGACCTAAGTCATCAAAAGACCACAACCACATTTTTATATATCTATGGCATTTGCATCTTGTTCATAGTGGTTTGACAAGATCGTTCTCTGAAAAGAGTAAATTTGCCAATATCCACTGAAAGTAAGATCATCTATATTCGAATATGGATGTACATTCAGGGGTGGATATGAGTTATTGTTAAATTCTTAAGACGATCACTCTAGATTTTACCTTATGCTAAGTAATTTGAAATGTTTGAGAAATTTTATGAATTTCTAGCAATGGTGGAAAACCATTAAGGTAAGTGGTTAAAGATCTTGTGAACTGATAGGGGTGGAAAAATATTTGGATATGCAGTTCAAAGATCATTAAGTTGAATTTTGAATTGTATTCAAACTTACCGCCCCAGAAATTCGATTTGCATATTAATGATAGTATAAGGTCTATGATTAGTTACTAGCAGTTGCCTAAGTCCTTCTAGGGAATACACTAAGTGATAGGAAAATTTCAGAATGATGAAATGGTTGTGTACTTAGTGTAACCATTACTAGTGTAACACCCTAACTATCTTAGGCGTATTACGTGATTTTTAAACGAACTGTGCAGCTCGTTGCTAATCAACGAGGTTTATGGAAAAACGTGATTAATTAAAATTTTGCTTTTTCATTAACTTATAAACCATTTTACAAAAGACTCGGGATCCCGATTTATAAAAATATTTACAAACGTTTTCACTGTTTAACTTTTACATCAAAATGAAAGTCGTCTAACGACAGTTACAAAAAAATCTCAGCCCTGCTGTCCCGAGGATCGTACGCTCCAGGCCTAACCGCCCCGACATGTACAATCTCATAAGCTCGCTCACGGTCCATCAGCAAATGCCTTGCCTTTACCTACACATGAACATAAACTGTGAGTCGACAGACTCAGTAAGAAAAGCATAATAATATCATACATAAAACTGACTGCCGTGTCCAACACGATACTGAGTCCCGCTACTGCCATGTCCAACATGGTACTGAGCACTACTGCCATGTCCAACATGGTACTGAGTTTTGAACGTTCAGGGGACGGTACTATTGACAAGTATCCTCCTGATCGGTCGAACCGGTCATACTCCGGCTGCTGGTCATACTCCAGCCTGTACCGACGGGATAGGTCAATAGCACGAACCACCAACCAAGTGTCGGCTGATCGGTCGAACCGGTCATACTCCGCCGCTGGTCATACTCCGGCTCGTACCGACGTGACAGGTTGGATGGTTCGAAGCCTAAATACATAACTAATGTAATCTAGCGAGGCTTCCTACATGCACGCTAAACATGTAATCTACATATGCATACCGTTATACTAATCTTACCCGGATTCCGATTTCGTGTGTGCTTGGTCAACCTGACTGGAACTGAAGCTGAACGGCGGATTACTGGCTCCTAAACCATAAAAATCACAATGCTATAAGTGACACGCTAAATCACTTCCCGGGGACTACAACTTGAAACTAAAAGTTTCCCTATCGATAAAAAGCATGGCAATACCCCTAAAAACCCAAAAACGAGGAAAACTAGGGTTCTGAAAAATCCCCAACCGGAATTCCGGTTCTGGGAAAATTCAGGACCCCATCCGGAATTCCGGATGCTCAACCGGAATTCCGGTTCCTCGCAGGCAGCAAACTAAAAATCCCCTAACTTGACCAATTCGAACCCAATTGATCCCAAACTTTCCAGACCTGTTCTATATGCCCCAAATAACAAAACCAAAGCATCAAACCTACCCAGAAACCACATACACAAAATTCACCATTGGAGCTCAAGCTTTGAGTTCCAAACTCAAGCTTGAGCAAACCACCTAAACAAGCATGCAAACCAACCCAATTCTACTTAAACTAGCATAATATCACCTCTGCAAACTCATAGAAACAACAGCAACATCACAGAACATAATCACAACATTTTCCTTCCAAAATTCATACTTTTCACATAAAAAATTAAAAGCTTGAACAACCTAACTACTCATGCTTCAAACAACTCAATCATCATCAAATAATCATGCTTTGAACCTTAGAAAAATAACAAAATCACAGCAGCAACAAATATTAAAAATCATCATGCATTTCACTCAAAAATCATCATTTTTTTCATAGTTTCAAGGAGAAATCAAGAGAGCTAACCTAGCTTGGGAAAATGCTTAACCTTGGATGAGAATCCACTTGAAAAATTGAGCAAAATCCAGCTCCAAACACACACATGCACAGCCGAATTTGAGAGAGAGAAAAGAGAGTTTCTTTTTGAAAATTTTCTATTTTTTTTTTCTAAGTGTTGAAAAATGAAATAAAAGGGGTAATGTCACTTAACCCAAAACCATTTCAGCCAACAATTATTATTTAAAAATAAACATTAATCCATTTATTGAATCACATAAAACAAAACACTAATGGGGCAAAAAGACCATTTTGCCCCTCCACCATAAAATCATGAAAATCATACTAAAGGGGTATTTTTGGGACATTCTAAATTCCCGGCCATTCCCGACATTCCCAATGTCTAAAACCCGTCCCCAAAATACTAACATACTAAGTTGTGATTTCTACTGAGCCAAACGCCGAGTTCCAAAATACCGGACACCGGAAATGCGAAATATAAAAACTGCTGATAACATACTCATGCATATCTGAATTTCATAAATATCAATAATAAATTATTTAAATAGCTATAAATAATTTCCTGATTAACATAAATAACTGCTAATTTCCAAATTAACTAAGCGGGCTTTACAACTATCCCCCCCTTAAAAGGATTTCGTCCCCGAAATCTAACCTGAATAACTCTGGAAATTGAGCTCGCATATCAGACTCAAGCTCCCAGGTGGCTTCTTCCACCTTACTGTTTCTCCAGAGAACCTTGACCAACGCTATGGTCTTATTCCGAAGGACTTTATCCTTTCTATCCAGGATCTGCACTGGCTGTTCCTCATAAGACATATCTGACTGAAGCTGAAGGCTCTCATAACTGAGTATATGAGAGGGGTCTGAAACGTATTTTCTCAACATTGAGACATGGAATACGTTGTGCACTGCTGATAAAGCTGGAGGCAATGCTAACCGATATGCCACTTGACCTATCTTCTCGAGAATCTCGAAAGGTCCTGTAAATCTAGGGCATAACTTGCCTCTTTTCCCGAAACGTTTAATCCCCTTCATCGGAGATACTCGCAAAAACACATGGTCCCCTACTCGGAACTCAACATCCCTACGTTTCGGATCTGCGTAACTCTTCTGTCTGCTCTGTGAGGCAAGCATTCTAGCTTTTATCTTCTCTATTGCCTCATTGGTCCGCTGAACTGACTCTGGACCCAGATATTTCCTCTCCCCTGTCTCATCCCAGTGGATAGGGGATCTACATTTCCTACCGTACAACAGTTCATAGGGTGCCATCCCTATCGTACTCTGGTAACTGTTGTTGTATGAAAACTCTATTAACGGTATGTATTTATTCCATGAACCCTCAAAGTCCATAACACAGGCTCTCAGCATGTCCTCCAATATCTGAATTGTCCTTTCGGACTGACCATCTGTCTGAGGATGGAATGCTGTACTGAATTTTAGCTTTGTACCCATTGCCCGTTGCAAACTTTGCCAAAATTTGGAGGTGAATTTCGGATCCCTGTCCGAAACTATAGACTTCGGTACCCCATGAAGTCTCACTATCTCCCTGACATATAACTCTGCCAACTGATCCACTGTAAATGTTGTTCTGACCGGCAGAAAATGAGCAGATTTCGTAAATCGGTCCACCACTACCCAGATGGAATCATACATACCCGTGGTCCTAGGTAACCCGACCACAAAATCCATAGTAATATCCTCCCATTTCCATTCTGGTAGGGTTAGAGGCTGCAACAACCCTGCTGGTCTCTGATGTTCAGCCTTGATCTGCTGACACGTGAGGCACCTCGAAACGAATTCTACCAAATTCTTCTTCATACCGCTCCACCAGAAGTACGGTTTTAAATCTTGGTACATCTTGGTGGTGCCGGGATGCAGAGAATATGGAGTAGAATGAGCCTCCTCAAAGATCTCGTTTCTCAAGTCCACACTGTTCGGGACACAAACCCTGGCTTTATACAAAAGCATCCCACTATCTGACACTGAAAAGTCTTTGGCTTGACCAGCCAATACCTCATCTCGGATCTTCACTAACTCCGGATCTGTCGTCTGAGCAACCTTTATTCTTTCTAACAGATCAGATTGCAGCGTTAAGTTGTGTAGCTGACCTACCACAAACTCAATGCTGGACCTAACCATATCCTCTGCTAGCTGAGGTGAGATCTGAACTATGCTAGCCACTTGTCCGGGACCCTTTCTGCTCAGGGCATCGGCCACTACATTGGCTTTCCCAGGATGGTAAAGGATCTCACAATCATAATCCTTCACTAGTTCCAACCAACGCCTTTGTCTCATGTTCAAATCTTTCTGAGTAAAGAAATACTTGAGACTTTTATGGTCGGTATAGATCTCGCACTTCTCACCATACAAGTAATGCCGCCAAATCTTCAGTGCAAAAACCACTGCGGCCAATTCTAAATCATGAGTCGGGTATCGCTGTTCATAATCCTTTAACTGACGGGAGGCATAAGCGATAACCCGATCGGCTTGCATCAATACGCACCCCAAACCCTGTTTGGATGCGTCACAGTAGACTACGAACTTCTCCTCGTCCGAAGGCAAAGCTAGTACCGGAGCAGTAATCAATCTCTGTTTCAGCTCCTGAAAACTAGCTTCGCATTTATCTGACCAGATAAATCGCTTATTCTTCTTTGTAAGCTCAGTTAGGGGCATTGAAATTTTGGAGAACCCCTCCACGAACCTACGGTAGTACCCAGCTAATCCCAAGAAGCTTCGATCTCCATCACTGTCTTCGGTCTCGGCCAATCCCTGACGGATTCGATCTTCCCGGAATCCACCTTGATCCCATCTTTACTCACTATGTGCCCTAGGAAGGACACCTGAGACAACCAGAACTCACATTTCTTGAACTTGGCGTAGAGTCTATGTTCTCGAAGTCGTTGCAGTACCATCTGAAGATGTAACTCATGCTCCTCTTCTGACTGAGAGTACACGAGGATGTCGTCGATAAACACAATCACACAGATATCGAGGAAATCCTTGAATACTCTATTCATCAGGTCCATAAATGCTGCAGGAGCATTGGTTAGTCCGAATGACATAACCAGGAACTCGTAGTGTCCATACCTAGTGCGGAAAGCCGTCTTTGGAATGTCCTCCTCTCGGATCCTCAACTCGATGATAACCCGAACGGAGATCAATCTTAGAAAAGACCGTCTTCCCACGAAGCTGATCGAACAAGTCATCGATCCTAGGTAATGGATATTTGTTCTTCACCGTCAGCTTGTTCAACTCTCTGTAGTCGATGCACATCCTCATAGATCCATCCTTCTTCTTCACGAACAAAACCGGGGCTCCCCAAGGTGACACACTGGGCCGAATGAACCCTATGTCAAGCAACCCCTGGAGCTGAATCTTTAACTCCTTAAGTTCAGTTGGAGCCATCCTATACGGGGCTTTAGAAACCGGATCCACCCCTGGTGCCAAGTCAATCACGAAGTCAATCTCCCGATGAGGTGGTAACCCTGGAAGTTCTTCGGGAAAAACGTCCAAAAATTCCCGAACCACACTGATGTCTTCTGGCCGAATGGTGTCTGGCCGAGTGGTGTCCACCACCACGGCCAGAAACCCTAAGCACCCACCGTGCAATAATTCTCTCGCTGACATAGCCGAGATCACCGGGATCCGAGATCCCTGAACCGAACCCACAAATACGAACGGTTCTTCACTTTCCGGTTGGAAGACCACCATCTTCCTCTTGCAATCAATACTCGCCGAATATTTAGATAGGAAATCCATTCCTAAAATAATATCAAATTCGACTAAACTCATCTCTATCAGATCAGCGCTTAACTCTCTACCATCTATCCTGATCGGCATAGACCTAATCCACCTATTGGAGATAACCAATTCTCCGCTGTAACAGGGTTCCAAACCCTGATTCATATCTATCAAAGGGTCTACCCAATTTACTAAAGACTCTGGCCGCCACATAAGAACGTGTAGCCCCAGAATCAAACAGCACTGAATAAAGCGAGTCGTTAATAAAAATCTGACCTGTAACAACTGATGGGCTGGCATCTGCATCAGCCTGCGTGATAGCGAACACCCTGGCTGGAGTGGGTATCGCTGGAGCTCTCGGTGCCTCTGGCCGGAGCTGGGGACATTCCCTCTTGAAGTGCCCGGGCATGCCACAATGAAAGCATCCCTGCCCCTTGCACTCTCCCCGATGATGCCTCTTGCAGCTAGGGCACTCGGGGTAGGAGAATCGGGTCTCATTACCACCAGGACGACTCCCTCTGTTCTGGTTCCCCCGGAACCTCTTGTTCTGGCTCGAGCCGCCGGAAGCAGTGGGTGCCCTCTTCCTCTGATCAATGGCCGAACCACTACTCCCCCTGCTAAAGCCTGATGCAGGAGGGGTAGGAGCTCCGCCACCAACCGGAGTACTGGCTGAATCTGACATACACCCCACTGCGCCCTCAGCTCGCAGTGCCTTCTCCACCATCTGAGCGTAGGTGGTGCTGTCGTCAGTGGTAATCATCAGGTCATGCCTGATCTTGGGATTCAACCCATCCAGATACTTCTCCTTCCTGCTGAAGTCGGTCGGCACAATTCCCGAGGCTAACCTCGCCAACCGGTCAAACTGAGTAGTATACTCAGTGACACTCATGTTCTCCCGCTGGGTCAGGTGAACGAACTCTTTCCTCTTGGCGCTTCTAACCGCCTCATTGTAGTATTTCGCGTTGAAGAGTTCCTGGAACCTTTCCCAGGTCATGGTGGTGACATCGTGAATCTGAGACACCATGTCCCACCATACCAGGGCGTCCTCCTGGAACTGAAATGTGGCGCACACCACTCTATCATTACCGGTGACACCCATAAAGTTCAGAATTCTGGTGATCACCGTAAGCCACTGCTCGGCTTTCGACACATCTGGACCTCCCAGGAATACCGGAGGTGCTTGCTTCCGGAACCGCTCGTACAAAGGTTCCAATCTGTGGGCCGCCACCACTATCTCGGCCTGGGCAGCAGGGGCAGGTGCCACTGGAACTACTGGCACTGGAACTGCAGGAGCACCCTGCTGTCTCAACCTCTGAATCTCGAGGTCTTGTTCTTCGATCCGGGCTTGCATCTCCGCAAACCGCAACTCCCAGTTCGGGGCTCCCTGATCGGCTGGGGGAGCCTGGGCAGCCTGTGGCGGGTTCTCATCACCCCGACCACGAGCCCTGCCTCGGGGACCTCTACCTCGGCCCCTAGCAGGTGGGGGAAACCGAGCTCCCTCTCCCTGATTCGACCCCACGGAGTTGCCTCGACTCCTGGTAGTCCGCCTGGCGTCCATCTAGTTAGAACCGCCTGCGAAACCAAGAGTTGGCATATCAGGTCGTATTCAAGGCGAGCTTACTAATGCCGCTTAATTTGGAAATTAGAAATGAAACATGCGCCTATTCTATTATCAGGCTACTAACATGCTTCCTAACAGGCTTTTCTTTTTCATAACTGAATAAAATAAACTACTAAAGCAATAAAGGCTTACTGAACCGTGAACCGAGCTAACTGCTGATGATGATTGTACATGTCGTGACGATCTTCGGAAGACAACCTGGCGGCTCTGATACCAAATTCTAACACCCTAACTATCTTAGGCGTATTACGTGATTTTTAAACGAACTGTGCAGCTCGTTGCTAATCAACGAGGTTTATGGAAAAACGTGATTAATTAAAATTTTGCTTTTTCATTAACTTATAAACCATTTTACAAAAGACTCGGGATCCCGATTTATAAAAATATTTACAAACGTTTTCACTGTTTAACTTTTACATCAAAATGAAAGTCGTCTAACGACAGTTACAAAAAAATCTCAGCCCTGCTGTCCCGAGGATCGTACGCTCCAGGCCTAACCGCCCCGACATGTACAATCTCATAAGCTCGCTCACGGTCCATCAGCAAATGCCTTGCCTTTACCTACACATGAACTTAAACTGTGAGTCGACAGACTCAGTAAGAAAAGCATAATAATATCATACATAAAACTGACTGCCGTGTCCAACACGATACTGAGTCCCGCTACTGCCATGTCCAACATGGTACTGAGCACTACTGCCATGTCCAACATGGTACTGAGTTTTGAACGTTCAGGGGACGGTACTATTGACAAGTATCCTCCTGATCGGTCGAACCGGTCATACTCCGCCGTCGGTCATACTCCGGCCTGTACCGACGGATAGGTCAATAGCACCGAACCACCAACCAAGTGTCGGCTGATCGGTCGAACCGGTCATACTCCGCTTGGTCATACTCCAGCCTGTACCGACGTGACAGGGTTGGATGGTTCGAAGCCTAAATACATAACTAATGTAATCTAGCAGGCTTCCTACATGCACGCTAAACATGTAATCTACATATGCATACTGTTATACTAATCTTACCTGGATTCCGATTTCAGGTGTGCCGGTCAACCTGACTGGAACTGAAGCTGAACGGCGGATTACTGGCTCCTAAACCATAAAAATCACAACGCTATAAGTGACACGCTAAATCACTTCCCGGGGACTACAACTTGAAACTAAAAGTTTCCCTATCGATAAAAAGCATGGCAATACCCCTAAAAACCCAAAAACGAGGAAAACTAGGGTTCTGAAAAATCCCCAACCGGCAGACCGGTTGCCCAACCGGAATTCCGGTTCTGGGAAAATTCAGGACCCCATCCGGAATTCCGGATGCTCAACCGGAATTCCGGTTCCTCGCAGGCAGCAAACTAAAAATCCCCTAACTTGACCAATTCGAACCCAATTGATCCCAAACTTTCCAGACCTGTTCTATATGCCCCAAATAACAAAACCAAAGCATCAAACCTACCCAGAAACCACATACACAAAATTCACCATTGGAGCTCAAGCTTTGAGTTCCAAACTCAAGCTTGAGCAAACCACCTAAACAAGCATGCAAACCAACCCAATTCTACTTAAACTAGCATAATATCACCTCTGCAAACTCATAGAAACAACAGCAACATCACAGAACATAATCACAACATTTTCCTTCCAAAATTCATACTTTTCACATAAAAAATTAAAAGCTTGAACAACCTAACTACTCATGCTTCAAACAACTCAATCATCATCAAATAATCATGCTTTGAACCTTAGAAAAATAACAAAATCACAGCAGCAACAAATATTAAAAATCATCATGCATTTCACTCAAAAATCATCATTTTTTTCATAGTTTCAAGGAGAAATCAAGAGAGCTAACCTAGCTTGGGAAAATGCTTAACCTTGGATGAGAATCCACTTGAAAAATTGAGCAAAATCCAGCTCCAAACACACACATGCACAGCCGAATTTGAGAGAGAGAAAAGAGAGTTTCTTTTTGAAAATTTTCTATTTTTTTTTTCTAAGTGTTGAAAAATGAAATAAAAGGGGTAATGTCACTTAACCCAAAACCATTTCAGCCAACAATTATTATTTAAAAATAAACATTAATCCATTTATTGAATCACATAAAACAAAACACTAATGGGGCAAAAAGACCATTTTGCCCCTCCACCATAAAATCATGAAAATCATACTAAAGGGGTATTTTTGGGACATTCTAAATTCCCGGCCATTCCCGACATTCCCAATGTCTAAAACCCGTCCCCAAAATACTAACATACTAAGTTGTGATTTCTACTGAGCCAAACGCCGAGTTCCAAAATACCGGACACCGGAAATGCGAAATATAAAAACTGCTGATAACATACTCATGCATATCTGAATTTCATAAATATCAATAATAAATTATTTAAATAGCTATAAATAATTTCCTGATTAACATAAATAACTGCTAATTTCCAAATTAACTAAGCGGGCTTTACAACTAGATTCATGGATGTCCTGATCGTGAACTTAAGAAAGCCAGAACTGTTAACTAAGGTTTGCATGTTTGATAGCTATTCTAAGTTATTAGGGGTGGACCATCCCATTGTCATTAAGATAAGAAAGTGTTTGTTTCAACAAATACTACTTTTCTAAGAAAATGACTAAGTGTGAAAATAAAGTAGCAAAGTAGAGGAGATATTTTTTTCTTGATTCTAAAAGTGTTCTATCATCTTATTCTATATAAGATGGTCTCACTACCTCTGTTGTCTTGACACAACCGAAGAGGATAATACCATTTAGTGTTCTTAGACAAAAATTCACGGTACCTTGTCGTCGTGGGAGGGTTTCAAGGAACTCATCCTGTTATGATTTGGTAGACACTTGTGATGAAATCCATGTTAGTTTAAACAAGTAATGGATTATCAGAATAAGGAACTAAGAAGCAAATCCAAGAGTGCTATGGTTAAAACCATTCATATGGAGTAACCAAAAGTTTTCTATTACAAGGACAAGAAAGGAAATTTCGTTAGTAAGTCTATTCGATGGACTTAACAAAACTTCCTGTCCTAGTATTATAGGTTAGAGTTGATCTAAACCTATGGCTTGTGGTCTACCTGGTAATTTACTTACTCTAGTGCAAGCAACTTACTCTGGTAAGATGCTGGAGCATGTTTCTAATGGCAATCTATAGAAGCTTCTCGGCTTCTAGATATAGATTGTTATTTATCTAAGGAAAAGTTTCAACTATTCCAGAAAAGAGAAAAGCCAAGAAAAAAATTCCTTGAATCAACAGTGAGAGGTCTCAGATATGCTTTGCAATGCATTAGACCAGAAACCTGTTGTTGAGTGGGAGTAATGAGTAGGTATCAGATTAATCTAGGAAAGGAACATTGGAAGACAAAGTAAATCTTAAGATCAAGAAGAGGAACTATATGTTAGTCAATAAGGGTGGTATTTAATACTCTTAGACTACACCAAATCAGGTTTCTAGACTTGCCTTAGGGCTAGAAAGTCTACTGATGAGATGGTGATTACTCTGGGGGTGGAGTAGTGATTTTGGAGAAGTGTAAAAACCTAGTTAAAGTCTCTAAGTCTACCAGAGAGACTGAATGCTAAAGTTGCAGGAAAGATACTTATTTAGTCTAAGGAAAGTTCTATACATTTTTGGCATTGTACCAACATTTATTAACTACTAATGTTACTTACTGATTAACACAAAAGTAGTTGTCAAAAAGTAAAGAATCCAGTATCCCTAGAGGAGTAGACATATAGAGAGGAATTTCACAATATCAAGGATTTTGTGATTAAGGAAATGTAATGGTGGAGGAAAGTTTGTATTGTATACAGCTTGTCACATCCTATTACGGAGAGAATACTACATACTACATTTGATATGCATATCAAGGTGTTAAGATTATTTGAAATGCACTTTTTTGTTTTATATTAGTGCAAGTGGGAGTTTGTTGGGTTTTGTGCCCTAAATAAAACCCATTTCAATATAATCAGATTTACTAATTAATAAAGATCAGAAATCGCATTTTATGTTGCATGGTTCACGTGATTTATTTCATGATTATGTTTAATGTATAAATTATATTAAATCCAAAACATATGTATTTGTTCATGATTATAGTGTCGTCAACACAGTGGAATATAATCATGATTATATGTTCAAAAGTTTAATTCCTTGATTTTTCAGTTCACTGGATTTAGACTGGCATGATAATCAGCGATAGGTATACTTACACCTTGGATAAGTGTTATGTCCTTTCTAGGGCATTGGCTAAGTTTACCAGTATCGGATGTATGGAGTCTACATTAGAATGGACCGATATTAATCTTGGATAAGATATCATAAACTTACCGTTATATCTATCTAAGTCAATATCAATGGTTGATCTTAGGTCTATGGATCTTAATCTTGACATTGTTAGGTTCGATGTCACGAGTGTTATTTGTGTTCTTTGATTTGTTAGTTAAGCCTACTTTTTGGTCTGGGTGATACGTACATTTTGGGAACATGATTGTACAATTGAGTGGGAGCGCTAAACATAGATATGGAATCTATAGCTTCTATCTGGACATAAAAGTGAAATGATGATTTCCTTCGAGGTTGGCTGAATAGAGATAAATGATTGAGATCTCATCTCAGTAATTATATTAGTTTACTGAAATATCATTTATCGGTAGCTAAGATCCTGGTAAAATAATTCCCAACATACTCCACCATTTATCTTCTTTTGGTTAAGCTTGAAGGAAATCATCATTTACTTTCTATTCGCCAGATAGAAGCTATAGATTCCATATTTATGTTAGCGCTCCCACTCAATTGCACTACCGTGTTCCCAAAATGTACGTATCACCTTGACCCAAAAGTAGGCTTAACTAACAAATCAAAGAACACGAATAACACTCCTGAGATCGAACCTAATCATATCAGGATTAAGATCATTTGATCTAGGATCAACAGGTGATATTGAATTGAATAGATATTACGGTAAATTCTAATATATCTAATCAAAGTTCAATATCGGTCCCTTCCAATGTATACTCCATACATCCGATGTTGGTAAACTTTGCCAATGTCCTGGAAAGGACATAACACTTTTCCAAGGTGTAAGAATACCTATCGCTGATTATACCATGTCAGTCTAATTCGAGTGTTCTGACAAATCAGGGAATAAACTTATCCTTATTAAGTGTAGAACGGTAAATTTATCCTTATTAAGTGTAGATCATATATAGAGGATCCTTGACTATTAGGATTGTAACAATGGATAATCATAACGTATCTATATCGTGATACATATAGAGCGTTCTATATAACTGAGAGTGTATTCAATTCCAAGTTCTATAGTGGTTCAATGAGAAATTAATATGTTGAGAATTTACTTGGTGAATTCTAGATCTACTTATTGAAAGCTCGGTTATATAGGCCCATGGTCCCCTCACTAGTTAAGATAATACTGCTTGCAGACTCAATCAATTGATTTTAATTAATCAATTATAATTCTAAAATTAGACTATGTCTTATTTAAGAATTTTCACTCAGCAAGGGCTTAATTGTAAAGAAAAGAAGTTTTGGGGTCAATTGGTTAATTAAGAAACTTTGCATGGTCTAATTAATAAATTACATAAACGACAATTTTATTTAGTAATTAATTATAATTATTAAACTAATAGTTTTGACATTTATAAGGTTGAATTGGAAAATATAGTATTATTTAAAAGAAGAATAAGTGGTTGAAATAAAGTGGCAAAAATCTAACTAGATAGAGGTCCACTATCTTGTACGGCCGAGGTTGATTTTTTACCCAATATTTTATTCTTTTTTAATCCACATAATTCAACCCTAAGTCCTAGTTGAAACACTATAAAAGGAACATGATACTCTCACTCATCCAATTAATGTCAACCTGACTATTCAACCAAACCTAGATGAGAGTTCCTATAGAGATTTCACCTCTTTCATTGTTCTTCACCTATTTCGAACCCATAGTGAGTGAGTGACATGCCCACACATAGCAAGCCAAGTACTCAATCATAGTGAGTAAGACGGTGGTAACCAAACCCGAAGGAGAGAAAGAGATCCAGGTTCAGATCTTGATAATGCTCTGCTACAAAAGGAATCAAGGGCTAGAGATCTTGAACGAAAGGAGTCATTATATTCCGCTTCACCCAATGTATGTTTTTCTTAAATCCTTATGTGTTTATTTCATTGTTTTAGAGAATTCATATTTAGGATGTTAGTTCAACATACTTGTTAGTAAATCTAAATCCTGGTAAAATATTCCCAACAATTCTATCTTATGAGTTTCCACCATTGTTTCATACCATGTAAGTCTTACTCTTAGCAGCCACTACTGGGGTGGACGTTACTAAGAATAAAACACTTACAAATAATACTTATCTTTCGAGATTCTACGGTGTTAAATTGCTAATGAACGTTCATCCATTAGGGATGATTACTCACTAAAACAAGAACTATGTAGAACCAACAATGGAAATCAAATATCCTTATAATAAAGTTCATTATTTTAAAGTGTATTTTCATCTTATATTTATTTTAATCTATATTTTAATATATATTTATTTAATTAAAATTACCAATTTAGATAACTCTAAATATAAATTTTAATTTAATATTTATAAAATTATACTTATAAAGATCTCAAAATAAATAAAATTATTTTCATTTCTTAGTAATAATTCTCAATAAATATTTTGAAAATTACTTAATTCAAGTTGGTCCAAAATTAATTAAAACTAATTTTCTATAAAAATATATAGCAAAATTCAAAATCTAATGTATTTTAAAAAATATATTTTCAAAATTTACGTAAAATAAAATAAAATAAATCATAATTTATGTTGGTCCAAAATTAATTAATAAATTAATTTTCAACACAAATATAATTTTTCTATTTAATTAAATATCTAAGAAAAATATTAAATATTTAAGTATCTTGAATAAGATCAACTTAAATATTAATTTTCTATTTAATTAAATATAACTAGAAAAATACCACAAGCATACAGAAAATAACTATCTAGATATTTCACTAACTAATTACTTATTTTCTATTTAAAATATAATATATTTTCATCTATTTATTTTAATAAATCATTAATAAAAAATTTACTTGATTTAAGTTGATCTAAAATTAATTAAAATAATTAATTTTCAACTTTAATCTATTTTTCAAAAAAAAAAATATTCAAATTTATCTGCATTAAAAAAATGCAATTTCGAAATTGGTGGGAAAATAATTATTAAAATAAAATAAAATATATTTCGAAAATTATTCCAACTTAAGTTGTTCTGAAATTAAAATTTCCAACTTAAATATAATATTCTATCTAAATAAATATCATGAAAATAACTAATATTTAAGTGTCTAGATAAAATCTACTTAAATATTTAATTTCCTATTTAATTAATTGTATTAAATAAAATAATTAAATAATTAAGTATCTAAAATAGAATCAACTTAATTATTAATTCTAATTTAATATTTAAGAAAAATATTCTAATTTAAGTTGGTCTAAAATTAATTAAAATAACTAATATTCAACTTAAATATATTTTTCTAATTAATTAAATATTAGATAATATAATTAGTTACTAGAAATAACTATCTAGAATATATCTCATTACACTAAGTGTTTTTCTAAAATTAATTTTAAATAATCTATTGAAAAATAAATTTCATATATTTTAAAACTAATTATGTTGCTAATTCAATTTTAATTAGGTTAGACTAATATAATTAACCTAATACAATTATTTAAATAAGGCAAATGAGCCTTCACAATTGGAGTGGTTCGTGTGAGGGACCGCTGGGTTCAGTATGTCATACCCACTACTAATGGCTCCCTAACTCTCACGCAAGGCCCAAATGAGAGGAATTTAACCATTAAATAAATAATTATTATTCATTGAATAAGCCCAATACTAATTGGGCCTAAATAAAACTATCTTATGTGATATTTTATTTTAGCAACCTAGTCCATTTAATTAATAAAACTTAAATGGGCTTCCTACATGCATCTAAGCTCAAAAGTAAATATATACGCTCACACATGTCAAATGATTTGGATGGGCCCTATCATGTTACTAGGCTTACACGGATGAAAGAAATTGCAAAATTTTACCTGTTACAAATTATTCATAAGATCTATTGATAATTGGACTATGATTAAAATCAGATCATTGGATCTGTGAACAAATTAATCATAGCAATTTAGATCAAATAAATAATAAGTTTGTAAAAAAAAATTGAATAAATACATAAATATATAAACAAACATAACAAACATGTAACAGATAACTGGAAAGTAGGTTAAGATATTTCTTAAATTAAATTATAAGATTAGAAAACGTTAGTTTTAACATTTTATCTTATTAGATATTTATTTTAATTAAAATTAATTTTTGGCAAAATAACATGAAATTTTGAAAAGTTTGTTAATTTTGGTTTGAATAGAAATTTTAGAGTTTCTAACCATAAAATTTTCAAACTTAGGATACTTTGTTTTATTTAATTATTAAATATAATTGATAATATCCTAGCCATCAAATATCTTATTTTTCAAATTGTTTATTTTTTGTTATATTTAATTCATTAATTTATAAGATTAGAAATATTTAATTTTTAAATTAAGATATTATATTATATTATCTTATTAGATATTTAATTAATTCAATTTTTTTAAATAAATTAAAAATTTGAAAATTTGTTAAATATTTGAATTTCAATTAGAATTTAGGATATTTTATGAAATTTGTTAGATTTTAAATATTTTTTAACAACCTAAATTTTAATTCTAGTTAAGATATATTTTAAATATTATATTTTTTTTTAAAATAGATAAAATATATTTCGAAAATATGATTGAAAATATGATATGGTTAGCAAATTTGAAACTTTAACTAAATTATTTCTAAATTTTATTAGTATTTTAATATCAAAATAAGATCACTTCAAATTTAATAATTAAATAAGTTTATGATCTTATAATTAAAATAAATAAAATAAACAAAATAATCAAAAATTTCAAAATTAACCATAAGGCTAGATTGTGGAAAAATCAAATTTTCAAATTCAAAGGCTACTAATATCTAAAACTAATTTTAATTAATTAAAAAATTAATAAAAAATTTATTTTATTCTGATAATTAGATTTTTATTTGAAAATTCAGATTCTACACAAAATTCTACTAAAATTTGAATTTTGTCTCGATGAAAAATAATTTTTGAATCAAAAGATATCACAAAAACAAGATTGCATACTCCCCGCGCGCACACGAGGATGCATGTGGGTGAGGGAAAGGCTGCAAGCAACCTATTTGGGGGGCAAACCTCGGTCAGAAGGGGAAAAATTCGGACAAGGCCTTGTCTGAAGGCCTCGTGTCCGAGTGAGTCTCCCCATCGGCGCGCACACGTGTTGCTCGGTTTCAAATATTTTTTATCTAAATTCAAAAAATCATAACTAATTCATAAAAATCCAAATTGAGTTTTGAAAATGCCACATTTATTAATTTTTTGTCTGCTTTCTAGGAAAAATATTTTCAAAAGGAAACAAAAAATATTTAATAACGTAAATTACGATTTCGAAACAATCATCAAATATGCACATAAACCAACATAAACACACCCAAATCAACACAAATATCGTTTTAAATCCATATTTCATGAAAGTAAATCATTACCATGGCTCTAAGACCAGTTGTTGGGGATTATTTTACCAGGATCTAGATTTACTACCATGTATGTTATTTAACATCGTAAATATGAATTTCTATAACAGTAGAATTTAAACACATATAAAGTTCAAGAAACCTTACATTGGTTGCAGCGGAATTAAATGACTCCTTTTGCTCAGATCTCTAATCCTTGTATCCTTTCTATAGCATAGTATCACCAAGATCTGAGCCCGATTCTTCTTCAATTGATTGGATTCTTCACAGTCTTACACACTATGATTGAGTAGCAACTTGCTATGCATGGGCATGTACTCTATCACTCTAGGGTTCGAAATTGAAGAGAGAAAAAGAGAGGAAGTGTTCGAAATAGAGAGAGAAGAGAAGACTCAAAATTTGACTGAAGGCTAGTGAATGCATAAGCTTTCATCATCCTTCAGTTTGAGTCTATCACTATCTATTTATAGGAATCCTTCTAGGTGTAGGTTTGAATTATTTGGCATTAGAAAAATGATAAATAAATTGTAAAATAGAGCACATGTGGCCGGCCATAGGATGTGGGCCCACCACTTGCAAATTTGCCATTTTCAACTATTTATCCTATTCTTTCACAAATGATATATTTTCTAATTCAACCACTTAAATGCCAAAACTATTTATTTTATAATTAAAATTAATTATCAAATAAAATTGCCTTTTAATATATTTATTAATTAGACTCAACAAAGTCTCGTAATTAGCAAATAAACTCTAGAATCTCTTTTCTTCACAATTAAGCCCTTGCTTAGTGAAAATTCATAAATAAGACATAGACTAATTTTAGAATTATAAATGATTAATTAAAATCAATTAACTGAGTCTTACAAATAGTACTGTCTCAATTAGTATGGTAGGGGTGTTCATCCAATCCAATCCGTACTATTTTGCTCATAGTGCATCCGATCCGCACCAAGTGCAAATTTTATTTTTTGGATCCAATCCAATCCGTAAAATAGCTCACATCCAATCCAACCCAATCCAATCAGCAAAAGTGCAGATTGTATCAATTATTTTGGATTGGTTACTTTTTAATATTAAATTATTTAATATTTATGAAATAATATTTTTTTTTTCATATAACTAGCAACAAAATAAAACAAATTATAATTATTTTATGTCTCCAACAACACATTACAATAAATAAAATAACAAATAATAAATTGAAAGGAAGAAAATAATTTATGTATAAAAAATATTTACTTTTATTGAAAAAAAAATTATATAAGAATAGAATATACATTTGATCTATTAAGTTTTGAAATATAATTGTATTATATGCACTAGAATTTTAATTTACTTGTATATATAATTTTTTTAATTTTTTTTTTATAAAAAAGTGTGGATTAGATTGGATCGGTTACTTTTACATGTCAATCAACATAAAATCCGCACAAGTGCAGATTTTGAATTTTCCAATCCAATCCAATCCACACAAGTGCAGATATCTGCACTTTGCGGATTGGATCGTGCGGATTGGATTGGATCGACTATTTTATGAACACCCCTAAGTACGGGGACCATGAGCCTATATAATCGAGCTTTCAATAAGCAGATCTAGAATTTACCAAGTAAATTTGTAATGACCGCTTAAGTAATTTGGATTAGTAAAGGTAATTAGTACTATTTTTTATTATTTTATTATTATTTATGAATTTATTTAATTGTGGACCCCAATATTTAGAAATAAATATTAGAGTTATAATTTCTCAATTCCGGAGATTTTATTAAACTCTAGTGGTATTATTTAGCTTATATGTGAAATATGTTATTTTTGTAATTTTTGCTCAGCGATAACGGAAAATGCGATGGATGGCTAGATTGATCACATGGGTAAGTTTAGAACCTTATTTCTTAGTGAGAAATATTTTTGAGAAAATAAATTATCGGGATTGAGCGGGGTTATGGAATTTGACCATTTTACCCCTAGTTTTGGTTAATACCCTAAGTTTGAATCAAAGGGCAATTTGGACTTTTTGTTAAGTCAAGGATAGGTGGCTTTCTAGTTAGTTGACACCTAGCCAAGCAATATTCAGCAAAGGAAATGGATTTTTCCTAATCTTTATTCCATTAGAGAAAATAGGAAAAAGTAGAAAAACCAACATAACCTCTTCCTCTCTTTTCGTCTTTCGGCTGAAGCAAGCAAGGGAGTTTTGCTGCTGATTTTCTGTGTTTCAGCAAGGGATTCAACAAGAAATCAAACTAAAGGTAAGCTCTAGCAACTCCTAGCCCTAGTTCTTGAAGTTAAATTTAGGTTGAATATGTGATTCTTGGTTTTTGGGGCTGTTAGGTTTTGAAATGCTTAGGGTTCGAATTTTAGAGGTTATTTGAGTTGATTTTAGTTCCTAGCTGCTGGTTTTGTTGATTGGTTTAAGTTTTGTGCAACTTTGAACATTGAGTTCAAAGCTTTGAGCTTTAATGGCAACTTGAGATTTATTGGTTTGTTCTGTGAAATACTGGCTGGATTATATTGTTTATGCATTGTATAGGAGCTCTGGAAGGTTTCATGGCAATTGGTGGAGAATTGAGCAACAAATGAAACGTTTGGGGAAACCTGGTGCAAACCGGCTAGCCGGTTTTGGCAGGGTTCCCCGGGCCTTTCATTTTCTCAATTTTTGCCTTTTCGATGCCTCGGTTGGGTGTTTCCCCATTTCCAGAGTTAGAATAACCCATTAAGAGCATAGCAGAACCTAGGGTTTTTGTTTTGGGTTTCCCGGGATTAGGGTTTTAATCATGTAACTTACCCTGTTTCAAATGTGATTAGGGCATCCATCTAGCACGAGATTTCGGTTCAGGTCAGCCAGCACACTTGAATTTGGAAATCAGGTAAGAACTGAATATAATATGTGATGTAATTATCTGAATGTATATATATGTGTTTGTATATGCATGCCTAAATTGTGATTTGCACTACCAACACTTGTATGGATATGATACAGAGTGCATTGGTATAGTGAGTGTTGTTGTTGTGAGTACGATACAGTGATACCAACACGTGTACGGGAAAGTGCTAAGGTGTGTGGTATATCACTCAGTGGTACTCAGGGTACGGAGTAAACCCTACCAACACTCGTACGGTGACGTATGTTGTGTATGTGGTATAGTGGTTGTGCCCTAGTATTGAACGTTCATACTCATTTGTTAAGCTCTGTAAATAGGTGTATGGGCGCCTAATTACAGGTCGAAAATTATATGATATGTTATATGCATTTCTTACTGAGTCTGTTGACTCATAGTTCTGCTTCCATGTGTAGGTAAAGGAAAGGCGAAGGCTGAACATGAGTGAATCTGAGCTCGGGTGGGATTGTACATGTCTAAGCAGCGCGACCTGGAGTGTTCGGTCTCGGGACATCTGGGGATTGTATTTTGATAGTCGCTGTGCGACCTGAAATAGATGTATATTTTGGAATATAAACTTTTAAACGTTTGAAAATGGGATCCTTATATTTGTAAATATTATATGATATTATCAAGTTTAATAATTAATATAAAAGTTTTAATTTGACACGGTTTTTGAGAAAATTCTTTGATTAGCAAAGATTGCACTATAATTGAAAAAGCACTGTAGCGTGCCTTAGCATTAGGGTGTTACAAAATTCCTTAACTTATTAATTCCTCTTTGCACCACTACAGATTTAGAATTGCACTCTCAATTATATAGAACGCTCTATATGTTCCACGATATAGATACGCTATGAAAATTTTGTTGGGTTTTGTGCCCTAAATAAAACCCATTACAATCTGGTTAGACATCAATTTCAGAAATTAGAAGTGGTTTATGTTAACATGTGTTTTTCATGTTTATGGTTTAATATATATGCACAAAATCAGTTAAGTCCAGAACATATATTTATTCACAATTACAGTATTGTCAACACAGTGGAATGTGATAGTGATTATATGATTCAAAAGACTAAGTCCCTGTTCATCAGTGTATTGGATTTACACTGATGTGATAATCATCGATGAAGCATACTTACACTTGGAGTAAGTGTTATGTTGTTTCCAGGATATTGGTAAAGTATACTAGTTTCGAATGTAAGGAGTATACATTGGACTGGACCGATATTGAACTTGGTCAAGATATTATATACTTACCGTTGTATCTTTCCAAGTCAATATCAGTAGTTGATCTTAGATTAAAAGAATCTAAATCCTGATATGCTTAGGCTCAATCTCAGGAGTGCTATTCATGTTCTTTGATTTATTAGTTAAGCCTACTTTTGGGTCAGGGTGATACGTATATTTTGGGAACATGATAGCATAACTGAGTGGGAGCGCTGAACATAAATATGGAATCTATAGCTTCTACTGGTGTATAGAAGTCAAGTGATGATTCCCTTCGAGCTTAGTTAAATAGAAGTAAATCGATGAGCTCTTGTTTCAGTGACTATATCTTAGATCACTAAAACATCATCTACAGGTAGCTAATTGTTTTAAGGGGCCAAATACATTGAGGGGTGGAAACGGTAAATTTATCCCATCTCGATGTATATCATCTATATAGAGGATCTTTGATCACATTAAGATTATAACAATGGTTAAATGAGATAGCATATCTATATCGTGGAACATATAGAATGCTCTATATAAGTCTGAGAGTGCAATTCCAAGTTCTAAGAGTGGATTGAACAAGGAATTAATAAGTTAGGGATTTACTTGGTAAATTCGGTTCAACTTATTGGAAGCTCAGCAATATAGATCCATGGTCCCCATTCTAGTTGAGACCAAACTGTTTGTAAGACTCAATAATTGATTTATGATTAGTCAATTATAATTCTAAAAGTTAGACTATGTCTAATTTGTGAATTCTCACTAAGTAGGGATGAAATTGTAAAGAAACAGGATTCTAGGTTTATTTATTAATTAAGAGACTCTACATGTCTAATTAATAATTATATTAAATGACAATATTATTTAATAATCTATTTTAGTTATTAAATAATTAGTTTTGGCATTTAAATGGTTAGAATTGGAAAAATGGTATTTTAGGAAAAATAGAAATAAAATTGTTGAAACTGCAAGGCCCAGTCACACAATGGCCGGCCACTTGGTTGTGTGTTTCCCAATTATTATTTTCATTTTTTAATGCCAAAATAATTACTAACCTAAACCTACCAGCTATCTATAAAAGGAAAGTGGTGGATCACACCAAATAAGGCAGTTAATCAATTACTCAGTAATTGAGGAAACTGTTTATATTGAAAAGTTGAGCTTCCATTTTCCCTATATATAGCAGCCCTCCTCTCTTCCTCTTGCATGCTTCATTGATACACGAAATACACTGTGAAAAAGTGAGAGAATTTCGAAATCCCAAGTGAGAGAGAAGTGCCCACACACAGCAAACAGTACCTCAATCATAGATTGGAAGACTGTGAAGGATCACATCCATCTGAAGGACATTCTGGCTGAGATCTTGATTATACTCTGCGACAGAAAGGAATCACGGGTTAGAGATCTGAGTGGAAGGAGACACATTATTCCGCTGCACCCACTGTAAGGTTTCTTAACTTTTTATGTGTTTTATTTATCGTTTTAGAAGTTCATATTTAGGTTGTTAAATCAACATAATTGTGAGTAGATCTAAGATTTTGGTAAAATAAATTCCAACAACTGGTATCAGAGCCATGGTAATTGATTTGTTTGCATGAAATTTGGACTTAAAACGATTTGTTTGTGATTTGGATGGTATCATGGTGTGTCATATTGATGTTTGATTCATGTTTGTGAATTCTGGGAAAAATAATTGATTTTCTATTTTTGGAATTATTTTTATTGGATATTTTGGAAAAAGTTAAGCAATTTACTTTTTTACAGAACTCGATTTCGATTTTATTTGAATTAGTTATGAATTTTTAAAAATCATGAAAAATTAGGGTGGTGATCACCCTTCCCACGCGCGCGGAATGGCCGCTTGCAGCCTCCTAGCGCCGTGGAAACTCGGCTGGACACCCCTCATGCGCGCGCTGGTGGTATGCAGTGCATACCATCCGTACAACGTGCAATTTTTCTTCGTTTTCTTCGATTTTTCATGCTATTTCATGAAATTAACTTCCGATTTCTTGTGTAGTTTTGTATTTTGATTTTATTTTTCATATTTCAAATCTAATTATCAAAAATAAATTAATTTTATTTTTCAAAATTAATTTTAGATATTAGTGTAATTTGAATTTGAAAATAGGTTAAAAATCAAGTTTTGCTTACCTCTTTTCTTATTTTTTTTAAAATTTAATTATTTTATCTTATTTTTAAATCTAAGGTGAGATATGAAATTCTTTTTGTAAAATATCTTCTTTTAAAGTAATTTGACCTTATTTAAAATAAGATTACTATAATCATGGCATTTTAAAAAGGGAAATAAGATAATTTTGTTAACTTTTAAATTTTGTTATTTTTTTATAATTAAATTATAAAATCATTAAAGGGTATGTATTTATCATTTTCCATTTTATTGAATATTTAATTTATTAAATAACATGAAGTTTAAAAGGTAAGTTAGCAAATTTTGTTTTTGAAATGATATTTAGGTTACTTGAAACCTAATTTTTCAAAATTGTAGGTTTAATTTTAAATATTATATTATTTCATTTTAAAAACCGAAAATATTTTTTTTTATTTTATTATTTTCGAAATATATTTAATATTTTAAAATTAAATAAATCCTACATCCAACTATCCAAATCTAACTTGTTGCAGGAGTATGTGTTTTAGATTGTTTGTAAGTTTTTCTAAAACTTATTATTACTTGATTTAAATAATTGCCATGGTTAACTTGTTGACAGATCCAATGATCTGATTTTAACCCATGGTTCAATTGTCAGTAGGTCAAGTAACTAATTTGTAACTGGTAAATTTTATATTCTTCTTTCATCTGTGTATGACCTAGTAACATGATAGGGTCCATCCAAATTTGTGTGCCTGTGTGAGCCTATATGTTTATTTGATTATAGATGCATATAGGATGTTGCTAAATAAAATGTCACACCCTGATAGATTTTATTTAGGTCCATTTAGTTTTTGGACCTATTCAATTAATAACAGTTATTCATTTTAAGGTCAAATTGCTCTCTTTTGGGTCTTGTGTGAGAGATGGGGGCCAATAGAAGTGGGTACGACATACTGAACCCAGCTCCCCCTCACATGAACTACCCTAATTCTGAAGGCCCATTTGCCTGATTTGAATAACTGTACTAGGTTAATTAAATTAGTTTAACCTAATAAAACTGATTAGCAACATAATTAACTTTTAAAATATATGAAATTTATTTTTTATTTTAATATTTTAAAGTTAATTTTAAGAAAAACACTCTTAGTTTAAGATATTATTTCTAGATAAACTATTTGTATTTTTCTTGTATTTAATTAAATAAATAATTTTAACTAATTAGATTCTTTCTGAAACTTACTTTTATTATTTCATTAAATATTCCTATTTAAGTTATAAATTAGTTATTACTAACTAATTTTCCTCATTAACTTAAATTTGAATATCTTTTGAATTTAATATTAAGTTGAGGAATTTTAGGAATTGATTATTGAAGATTCTTAAGATATTTTTTAAGTTGTTTATTAAACTTAAAATGGAATATTCTTAAATTAGGTAGTTACTACTTAATTTTGATATTTATTTAAATTTCATTTGGATTTTTTTTTAAGTTCCTTATTATAGATTCTTTCTATTAAAACTTAAATTAGATATTTTCTAAATCTTGAAAAGATACTTAGTTAATTTAAGTTATTTTCTAGATAGTTATTTCTATACTAGTTATTATTTCTAATATTAAAATAGGAAAATATCATTGATTGTGAAATTAATTGTTTAATAATTAATTTTGGTACAATTTAAGTTAAGAATATTTTTTTTAGTATTAAACTAGAAATTAATAATTAAGCCTTCTCTATGCTTAATTATTTATTTCTTGAATTTAATACATTTAATTAAATTGAAAATTAAATACCTAAGTTGATTTTCATAATAATACTTAAATATTGTTATTTTCATGACATTTAATTAAATAGAAAATTATTTTAAGTTGGGCATTTTTATAACAACTTAAATTTGAATAATTTTCAAAATATATTTTATTTATTTTATTAATCATTTTTCGAAATTGCATTTGATTATGCAAGATGATTTTGAATTTATCTTGAAAAATAGATTAAAGTTGTAAATTAATTATTTTAATTAATTTTGAATCAACTTAAATCAATGATTTTTTTCATTTAATGATTAATTTAAAATAAAGGAACTAAAATATATTATTATTACAAATTGAATTAATTAGTCAAGACAATCTAGATAGATAATATTCTTGCTTGAAGTATTTTTAGTAAAGATTAATTTATTTTAATGTATTTCGAAAATTGTATATTTTATACTTTAATTTTTTGAAATACAATATGCATATATTTATAGAAAGTTTTAATTTGAGTTGCCAATTAATTTAAATTAATACAACTTAAATTAAGTAATTTTCTTAATATTTATTGGAAAATTAATACTAAGATGGAAATAATTCATTTTATTTTCTTAACCATCTAAGTTTAATTTTAGAAATATTAAATTAAATTATATTTAGAGTTTTATTCTAAATTTAAAATTTAATAAATATATATTTAAAATAAATAAAGTTTAGAAGAAAATACATTTTAAATAATGAGCTTTATTATTATTAAGATATTCGATCTCCATTGTTGGTTTTACATAGCTATTATTTTAGTGAGTAATCCTCCCTAATGGAGGAACGTTCATTAGGAAGTTAGCATCGTTTAATCTCGAAAAATAAGTATATTTGTAAGTTTTTTATATTAGTATTGATCACCCTAATGGTGGCGACTGTATAAGACTTACAAACATATGAAACAATGGTAGGATTTCAGTATCCCTTGATGAGTAAAGCATATAGTTAAGGATGTTTCATAAGTTTTATGAACCTGGTTCCAGATATATGGGTGGATTCAAATATACTACACTTGATCTGCAGATCAAGACAAAAGATTGATTGTAATGCACAACTTGTTTTATGTTAGTGCAAGTAGGAGTTTGTTGGGTTTTGTGCCCTAAATAAAACCCATTACAATCTGGTTAGATATCAATTTCAGAAATTAGAAGTGGTTTATGTTAACATGTGTTTTTCATGTTTATGGTTTAATATATATGCACAAAATCAGTTAAGTCCAGAACATATATTTATTCACAATTACAGTATTGTCAACACAGTGGAATGTGATTGTGATTATATGATTCAAAAGACTAAGTCCCTGTTCATCAGTGTTTTGGATTTACACTGATGTGATAATCAGCGATGAAGTATACTTACACTTGGAGTAAGTGTTATGTTCTTTCCAGGACATTGGTAAAGTATAATAGTTTCGAATGTATGGAGTATACATTGGACTGGACCGATATTGAACTTGGTCAAGATATTATAAACTTATCGTTGTATCTTTCCAAGTCAATACCAGTAGTTGATCTTAGATTAAAAGAATCTAAATCCTGATATGCTTATGCTCAATCTCAGGACTGCTATTCATGTTCTTTGATTTATTAGTTAAGCCTACTTTTGGGTCAGGGTGATACGTATATTTTGGGAACATGATAGCATAACTGAGTGGGAGCGCTGAACATAAATATGGAATCTATAGCTTCTACTGGTGTATAGAAGTCAAGTGATGATTCCCTTCGAGCTTAGTTAAATAGAAGTAAATCGATGAGCTCTTGTTTCAGTGAATATATCATAGATCACTAAAACATCATTTATAGGTAGCTAAGTGTTTTAAGGGGCCAAATACATTGAGGGGTGGAAACGGTAAATTTATCCCATCTCGATGTAAATCATCTATATAGAGGATCTTTGATCACATTAAGATTATAACAATGGTTAAATGAGATAGCATATCTATATCGTGGAACATATAGAATACTCTATATAAGTCTGAGAGTGCAATTCCAAATTCTAAGAGTGGATTGAACAAGGAATTAATAAGTTAGGGATTTACTTGGTAAATTCGGTTCAACTTATTGGAAGCTCAGCAATATAGATCCATGGTCCCCATTCTAGTTGTGACGATACTGTTTGTAAGACTCAATAATTGATTTATGATTAGTCAATTATAATTCTAAAAGTTAGACTATGTCTAATTTGTGAATTCTCACTAAGTAGGGATGAAATTGTAAAGAAAAGGGATTCTAGGTTTATTTATTAATTAAGAGACTCTACATGTCTAATTAATAATTATATTAAATGACAATATTATTTAATAATCTATTTTAGTTATTAAATAATTAGTTTTGGCATTTAAATGGTTAGAATTGGAAAAATGGCATTTTTGGAAAAATAGAAATAAAATTGTGGAAACTGCAAAACCCAAGTGAGGCCCAGTCACACCGTGGTCGGCCACTTGGTTGTGTGTTTCCGAATTATTATTTTCATTTTTTAATGCCAAAATAATTACTAACCTAAACCTAGCAGCTATCTATAAAAGGAAAGTGGTGGATCACACCAAATAAGGCAGTTAATCAATTACTCAGTAATTGGGGAAATTGTTTATTTTGGAAAGTTGAGCTTCCCTTTTCCCGATATATAGCAGCCCTCCTCTCTTCCTCTTGCATGCTTCATTAATACACGAAATACACAGTGAAAAAGAGAGAGAATTTCGAAATCCTAAGTGAGAGAGAAGTGCCCACACACAGCAAACAGTACCTCAATCATAGATTGGAAGACTGTGAAGGATCACATCCATCTGAAGGACATTCGGGCTCAGATCTTGATTATACTCTGCGACAGAAAGGAATCAAAAGTTAGAGATCTGAGTGGAAGGAGACACATTATTCCGCTGCACCCACTGTAAGGTTTCTTAAGTTTTTTTGTGTTTTATTTATCGTTTTAGAAGTTCATATTTAGGTTGTTAAATCAACATACTTGTGAGTAGATCTAAGATCCTGGTAAAATAAATTCCAACAAATTTGACCATCGTTCTAATTCCAATAATAAAAGATTCTCTATAGATGATTTACACCGAGTAGGGACAAATTTATCATTTTACCCCCCAATGTATTTTATCCTTAAAATCCTAGCTTCCTATAAATGATATTTCAGTAAACTAATATAATCACTGAAGTATGAGCTCTTCCATTTATCTATATTAAGCCAAGCTCGAAAAAAATTATCATTTCACTTCTATGTTCAGATAGAAGCTATAGATTCCATATCTATGTTTAGCGCTCCCACTCAATTGTACTATCATGTTCCCAAACTGTAGGTTCCACCCGAACCAAATGGTAGGCTTTAACTAACAATTCAAAGAACACAAATAACACTCTTGAGATCGAACCTAACCATGTCAGGATTAAGATCTTTTGATCTAAGATCAACCAGTGATATTGACTTAGAAAGATACAACGGTAAGATTATAATATCTTTACTAAGATCAATATTGGTCGCAGTCCAATGTATACTCCATACATCCGATACTAGTATACTTTGCCAATGTTCTGGAAAGAACATAACACTTATCCAAGGTGTAAGTAAGCTTTATCGCTGACTATCACCTCAGTGTAAATCCAGTGCAGTGATGAATCAAGGGACATTATCTTTTGAAGCATATAATCACAATTACCTTCCTATGTGTTGACGTCACTGTAATTGTGAATAACTATATGTTCTGGACTTAACAGAAATTGTATACATTAAACCACAAACATGAAAACTACATATAAACATAAATGACTTTTTATCTTCTATTGATAACAAATCAGATTGTATTGTAATGGGTTTTATTTAGGGCATAAAATCCCAACAAAATTGAGATATACTAATGACATTTTTGGAAATGGCAGGCACATGTAATATATTTTTTAGATATAGAATTCGATCAGCTGTGATAGAACTATCACCAATGTTAGAAATTGAGAGTTGAGAATTGTTAGGCTAATTTTAGTCTAAGTTTTGGGTCGTATTTTTGGGTAGTTTTCGTTCTTTGTTTCTAGTTTTAGGGCTATTTTACGCTTGATTCTTTTATTTTTAGGTCCCCGGATGTTTAAAGGAAGTATTTACAAGAATAGAGGACAAGAGATGAAAAAGTTGAAAGAAAATGTACAAAGTTCTTTGCTTGCTGCCAAATCCCGCCGTGACGGGGAAAAGCTTCGCCGCGACGCGGAAAAAGCTTCGCCGAGACGAAGCCTTAATGACCCAATTTTTGGATAATTTTGTAATTTCACAAATTTTAATGAGAAGGCTTGGTTTATTTAGATGGAAGTTCGTGAAAAGTGATTATTATTCAGATTGCGAGCCCTAGAAACAAAGGAGGAGACTTGAAGAGCGGCTTGTGGCGACCTGGATCAATTGCTTCAACTAGTTCTTTTCTCTTCTCTTTCATTTTTCTATGCTATTTTCTATTTCAATTTTAATTATGGATTTGATTATGGATGTTATGAACTAAGCTCCTATTTATGGAGATGATGATTGTTGATTGACATTATCTTTAGTTAATGATAATTGCTATTTCTCCTTTCTTGATTGTGAAATTTATCCATATTTGTGTTTAATAAAATGTTTAAGATTGATCACCTTTTACATACTCTATGATCTCAATTCAAAATCTGAAAAGTGAGAATTGAGAATGCTAAAATTGGATAAACTAGGTTCCGATGTGAAACAAAAGTATTTGCATAGCCTTTGTGACAATTAGATTATTGCGTAATGCTTATTTCATATTAGTCTAATTCAAAGATGATTAGATAACATGTAATTTAGGGCCTAAAAGATCTGAAAAGAGTTAGGATAATTTTTATAATCTATCATTCACATTAAGAAAGAGAGTAGTAATTAGCTTTAACAATTGGGTAATTAAATCAACATGATTCTTTTCTCTAATTTCTCGTCCTTGATTTAACAACTTTTTTTCTTTCTTTAATTTTCTTGGTTACCTTTATTTTAAACTTCGTCAAAATTATTTTTATCTACCAAATAGAATCAAAAATCTAGTTTAGTGGTATTCAGTCCAATTCCCTGCAGTTCGACCTCACCTGTGTGAGTTTACTACTTGATTATGTGCACTTGCATATTGTTCATATTTTTCGTAACAAGAACCATTACCTACAAGCATTTTTTCCTTGCCTTTGTAAGATGTCCTCTGCATCAGATTGGTGGCATCTGGTGTAACATGATTAGAAGCCCCACTATCCAGATACCAGCCATCATCGGGGGGTCGATGAAAAGGCTATGTTGGCCTGTGGAGCAGATTCGCTTCATGGTGGAGCAGCATCTTCAACTCCTGTGAAATTGACATCAAAACGTTTGTAGCAATGTTGAACAGTATGTCCTGATCTCCCACAAAGTTGGCAAATCACTCTGGAATTGCTTGAACTCCCACGACCTCTGTAAGAACTATTGCCTCTGCCCCTTCCACGAGTAGCATTGTGTGAGGTATTAGAGGTTGGAGGTCGACCAGTTTGAGAGCATCCAGAGCATGGATGTTTCTTGGCTTGAGCAATATTTGCTTGAGGAGAATTCAGATCCAGCAAGGCAGTGGACTGAGTAAGTTCAAGTCGCATCTCATGATTCTGGAGCATAAACTGAACTTCTTGAAGAGTGAGTTTGTCTTGGGAAGTTAGATTCACGACAACAGATTCATATTGACTGCCTACTCAACCAAGAACATAAAGAATCAATTTTTCCTCAGAAATAGAGTTGCGAGCAGCACGAAGGCCATCAACATAGTTTTTCATCTTCAACATGTACTCATCAATCGACTGGGAACCTTTCTTGGTGTTCTGAAGATGAGACATGAGATGAATCATTCTGGCCTTGGATCCAAGAACAGTCATAGTGCACAACATGGCCAATCATAGGTTCAGATATTGATGACAATAACCAAGATAAAATAAATTGATCAAGGCGCATCTATCGATGAAAGTCAGGGTTACGTACAATGTTTCAAGAACCAGTTGATTCAGGTACGTATTATTCTGGTCTTGGATGTCAACATAGTATAATATCTTCAAAATCATGAGCACGGATTGTGGGAAGCACTTGAGACCGCCAAAAAAAATAGTTGCTTTGATCTTATCTTAGTGGTGGTAAGAACATGGTGGTTGGAACCACAGTAGGACTTGTGAAATTGTTTGCAGAGGTCGCCATTGTCGATTGCTCTTGATACCAAGTTGATTCTAAGGAATAGAATGCAAACAGAGAAAAGCAAGAGAAGAGAAAGAGAATGAATCAAAGTGTGATTCTTCATTGACATATTTCCCATATTACAAGCTATATATAGTGTAGCTATAAGAGTACACAAGAATTCTTAACAACCTAACAGAAAACGATCCTAACTAACTAACCAACATAGACAGTTAGTTGTTAATCACAATGGTCATCAACTTCCTCAACACTTCACAATATATATGAGAATACTCTATCAAAATAGAAAAAGACATAAGGGAAGAAGAAGTAAAACCGATCAATTATAATAAAAATCGTGTTTGGGTACATTTGTTCTTTACTCAAAATCGTTATGTAAGTTGGATTGATCTCATTGTTGAAAGCAGCCCAATATGTTGTGGCATTAGATAAGTGATGTTATAGGCCTGAGTGAATTCTAATATTTACCATTTCATTCCAATTATAGTCTTCTTTTTAACATCTTATAATCTACCATAAGCATTATACTTCAATTTTTTCGCCTATACATTGCTTTATCAACTGTCATCAAGTAAAAATAAAACATAAAGAATAGCTAGACTCATAAATAATAATTAATTAATTTGTGAACATAAAGAATCCACTTCTATATGATTGATGACTTTATTCTTTGGTAGATTGGAAGAGACTCTCTCTTGTTAAAATCAATTCTTAGAGTTATTCCTTTCAACCCTTGTCTTTGGGAGGTGCACTGGATTCCTAGAAACTGTAATGGGGCAGCTCTCAAAATTGCTAAATGGGCTAACTCCACCAACCAATTTGTCGGGATGTTGCAGGTGAAAATAAGAGAGCAGTGGGTGAAATTATTGAGAGATAGGAAGTGATATGTTTATGAGTGTGAATAGCTATATGGATAAAATGGACTAAGCATTGAGAGCAGGCAGCCATGAGAAACATATAAAAAAATATAATCATCATGAGGTGGCCAAGAAGCCCCCATTGACGACTACGATTGCAGAAACACAAGTCTAAAATTTGACTTTGTCAAATTCCAAATAACAATACCCAAATGATCATATTTGGGTTTAAAATAATGTATAGTATCTAAATTCTCAGAGGATGAGATAAGAAACAAATGAGCTGAATAAACAAACCAACAAAATCAGTACACTAAAATCTTCAAAATAACAGAAAAACCGAATATGTTAGTAAAGAGGGTTTGACGTCTTCTTCAATGGTGTATAGAGGGACAATGAGGCTTCTGATTTCAAGAACAAGAAGCGTACACCAAACGGGCATGCCTTCAGGATGGTATTCTTTGATTTCAGCACATTCTTGAAGGAATGATCGAATGGTCCAAACGGGCAGAACCCTAAAACAAATGATGTAGTGTGGAGGAAGGGAACCCTAAAAGAAAATTGAGGAAAATATGGGGAAGCAAATATTTGATAGTAGCGAAAGATCTTTTGGTTCTGTTACCATGCAATAAAAAAGGGATGGTGATTCCATCAAAAAATAAATAAGAGATGGTGGAAAATTAACAAGCGAAAGGCATGATGATAATTATATACATACATACATACAAATCTAAAATCTCCAAAGTCCCACACAATAAATAAATAATCCATAAAAGAGTCCATAAATGTCTCATACAAATTTAGAAAAAGTCATCATAATAAACTAAGGCATGATGAGATATTCCAAACTAATTACTCCAATGACAGAAAGTTAATAACACAACTGTAAACTACGACATCATAATAAAAGAATCTGATTGACAAGAATTAGTATATGTATCTCCTAAATTCGCTAGTATTATAATCCAAAGAAACCAATCTCATTATTGGCTCTATAACCTTAAGGTCATCTGTATATATTGAGTGGGTATGTTATACCTTAAGCTGGCTACTTGGCAACATCTTCTCCCAGAGAAGATGTTGAAGGAGGCAGTGCAGCCACATACTTTGAGAAAGTGCATAAGCAGATAACATAAATACAACAAAAAACAATGAATGGAAAGGATTGGCTGCCATATCTTCCGAGCTGCACAGACAGTAAATGAACGAAATCTTCATTATGTAATGTATCTGAAATCAATTATTTAAAACAAGAGAAAAGATCTTTAGTTACCTTGAAGGGGCAGAAATATAATAAGCGATACCCCCTAAAGGTACATACTCAGACTTGTTCATCCATTTTCTCAAAAGATCTACAACAAAGTTTCTACTGTATCTCCTGTAGAGTAAATAATAAAAAAGGAGGTCAATCAATGAAATCTATTCTGTAGAGAGTCTACTCTGCATACATATGTATATATATATATATATATCAAAATTATTATGTTTGAATCCATCTATGACGATATAAAATTATTTACCTAATTAATTAAGTGAATCTATATATAAATAATGTGGTAATCTAACATCCAGTCCACCAAACTAAACCCAAAGTTGAAAATTATCATGTACAATCCAAATTAAGATGAAAAATTAAATATGAATTCTACATATATATACAAATATAATAGCCGCACCACATATTGGTCAGTTGCGTGAGGAGGAGGAGGATCGGAGCCGAGGAAGCGGTGGCGCCGCTGACGCCTGCAGCTGCAGAGATTTGAGAGATTTGAGAGAGAGAGGGTCGAGCGAGAAAACCTAGAGAGAGAGTGTTTTTCAATATTTAGAGAGTTTTTATTTAGTTTTTCATTCCTTTTGATATAGAAAATTAGGGTATGTTGAAAAATATAACTTTATTAATCAATTAATTAAATTTACCTCTAATTTTATATTTAGAGTAAGGTCTTTAATATTTTGGCCTAATTTACTCTATCGGTGGATAGAGATTTTTCTAATTGAAGGATTGTCCACCTTTAACTTTGTCTATTGTATTACATTTTATTTGAATGATTAATATAACAGTACTTTTTCCTCTCAAACGTTTTTTAAGTATGTTTTTAATTAATATATAATACACTTGTTAACATGATGTCTACGTCCAGTTTCGTCCGGTTCTTTCGTCCGATAGGATATCGGTGGGCGTCCACCCCATTTCCTGTGTCCGGTGATGGTTCTTTCTTCTTCTCTAACTGTAGGAATTTTTATTCCTATATTGCCCCTACACACAGCAATAGATTAATCAAAAGCCCAGGTCAAATTCGACCTTTTACCAATCAAAGACCCTATGCTGACTCCTAATATTAAACCAACAAAAAAGACAGCCCCTTTCCCATTACTACAGGTCGTTTATATCACTCAAGAAAACCTTAAAAAACAGTTGACATATATGTTCATCTTTTCATTCAAACACACAACCCAGCCACAAATATAACCTAGCCGTGAGCCTCCTTCTTCAATGTTCTTCTCTGAAGAACATGAAGAGCACCAACCCAGAAATAAAGCAACCCAAAAAAATCAGAGAACAAAATCCCCTAGCCCAGTTCGAATCTAACCCCAAACAAAGCCTTCCTCTTCGTGGTTCTTCATTGAAGAACACAAAGACAACAACAACAAAAATACCAAGGAAAACTAGAAATTAAAAGCCTTCCCAAACAAATTCAATACCCCAGAAAAACACATAAACAATATATATAAACACAGTATTATGAATCGAAAAGAAAAATAGGAGAAGAAGATACCAGATTTTTGTTGGAATTTACTTTACCAGGATCTTAGATCTACTCACAAGTATGTTGATTAACACCCTAAATATGAACTTTCTAAAACGATGAAATAAACACATATAAAGTTTAGGAAACCTTACATTGGGTGCAGTGGAATAATATGACTCCTTCCGTTCAGATATTTAGCCCTTGATTCCTTTCTGTAGCAGAGCATTATCAATATCTGAACCTGGATCTCTTTCTCTGATTCTTTAGTGCTGAAACTACTTCTTGCTGAAAGTCTTTCTTCGCGATCTACCTCACTATGATTGAGGTATCACTTGCTGTGTGTGGGCACTATTCTCACACTAAGAATTTCGAAATATTGATGAAGAAAAGAAGAGGGAAGTGGCGGCTAAAGATAGGGAGAGAGAGAGGCTCAATTTTTTCTGAATCAGAAGTGTCAGAAGAAAAGTGTAATTTTCCTGAAGCCTTCACTATCTATTTATAGCATTCCACTAGGGTTAGGTTTGAATTATTTGGCATTAAAATAATGAAAATATTAGAGGTAAATTCCTATAAAAGTGGCCGGCCCTATACTAGTGGATTTGGGCCTCACTTTTTACAATTTTACAGTTTTATCTTTTCTGCATCTGATTTTCTCAAAAACGCCAATTTTCTAATTCAACCATTTAAATGCCAATTCTAACTATTTAATAACTATAAATAATTATTAAATAATAATGTCATTTATCATATTTATTAATTGAACCGTACAAAGTATCATAATTAACAAATATGCCCCTAATAACTCTTTCTTTACAATTTTGCCCTTACTTAGTGAAAAATTCACAAATAGACATAGTCTAATTTGAGAATTATAATTGATTAATCAAAACCAATTACATGAGTCTTACAAGCAATATTATCTTAACTAGTACGGGGACCATGGGTCTATATAACCGAGCTTCCAACAAGTAGATCAAGAATTTAGCACTAAAATTCACTAACTTATTAATTCTTCGTTGAATCCACGCATAGAACTTAGAATTGCACTCTCAGTATATAGAATGCTCTATATGTTCCACCATATAGACGCATCATTAGTTATCCATTGTTATAATCCTAATGTGATCAATGATCCTCTATATGAATGATCTACACTGTAAAGGGATTAGATTACCGTTACACCCTACAATGTATTTTATCCTTAAAACACTTGACCCCGTATAAATGATATTTCAGCTTATGTGAAATGAGTACTCCACCATTTATGTTCGTTTGGTCAAGCTCGAAGGAGATCATCCTTTGCTTACTATTCGCCAGATAGAAGCTATAGATTCCATGTTTATGCTAGCGCTCCCACTCAATTGCACTACCGTGTTCCCAAAATGTACGTATCACCCTGACCTAAAAGTAGGCTTAACTAACAAATCAAAGAACACGAATAGCCTTTCAAGATTGAGCCTAATCATAACAGGATTAAGAACATTTGATCTAGGATCAACTAGGCGATATTGACTTGAATAGATATTACGGCAAGTTTAATTAAATCTAAGTCAAAGTTCAATATCGGTCCCTTCCAATGCCTACTCCATGCATCCAACCTGAGCTTTACTTTAACCAATGCTCTGGAAAGAACATAGCACTTCTCCAAATGCAAGTAAACTCTGTTGTAGATTATCATATCAGTAAAACCCTAGGTCTGATAAATCTAGGAAACTTTATTTGTAAAGCCCGCTTAGTTAATTTGGAAATTAGCAGTTGTTTATGTTTAATCATGGAATTATTTATAGCTATTTAAATAATTTATTATGGATATTTATGGAATTCAGATATGCATGAGTATGTTATCAGTAGCTTTTATGTTTCGCATTTTCGGTGTCCGGTATTTTGGAACGCGGCGTTTGGCTCAGTAGAAATCACAACTTAGTATGTTAGTATTTTGGGGACGGGTTTTAGACATTGGGAATGTCGGGAATGGCCGGGAATTTAGAATGTCCCAAAAATACCCCTTTAGTGATTTTTATGTGATTTTAGAAAGGAGGGGCAAAATGGTCTTTTTGCCCCAATGACTTTTTGTCTTTTAGTGGCTTGTTTATTTGAAAAATAAATGTTAATTGATTATATTTTTGGCTGAAGTAAATGTAATAGGTGACTTTAGTTTATTTCCATTTTTTTTACAAATTTATGCTAAGTGTAAAAAGTAAGAAATTTTCCAAAAAGAAGCTCTCTCTTCCTCCCTCTTTTCGGCTTGGTGTTGGCTGCTAGGGTAGAGATTTTTCTCTTCAAAGCTTGTGATTTTCTTCTCCTCTAAGAGTAATTCAAGTCAAGGTTTGATCCCTTATAATTTCCTTTGTGTTTTCTTGAAATTTAAGTGAAAATAGTTGAGTAAATGCATGTGATTTTGAGAGATGTTACTGCTGTGTTTTTGTTGCTGATTTATGAGGATTAAAGCATGATTTTTGTTGTTGATTGAGCTATGTTGAAAGCATGTTGCATTGATTGTTTAAAGCTTTTAGTTTATATGTTAAAATAGGTGATTTTGAGAGAAAATGCCATGTTTTTGTTTCTGTGAATTGCTGGATGTTGTTGTTTGTTTTCAGAGGTTATATTATGCTAGTTTAAGTTGATTTTAGTTGGTTTGCATGCTTGTTTAGGTGGTTTGCTCAAGCTTGAGTTTGGAACTCAAAGCTTGAGCTCCAATGGCAAATTTTGTGTATGTAGTTTCTGGGTAGGTTTGTTGCCTTGGAATTGTTATTTGGGGCATATGGAACAGGTCTGGAAAGTTTGGGACCAATTGGGTTCGAATTGGTCAAGTTAGGAGATTTTTAGTTTGCTGCCTGCGAGGAACCGGAATTCCGGTTGAGCATCCGGAATTCCGGATGGGGGTTCAGAATTTCCCAGAACCGGAATTCCGGTTGGGCAACCGGTCTGCCGGTTGGGGATTTTTCAGAACCCTAGTTTTCCTCGTTTTTGGATTTTTAGGGGTATTGCCATGCTTTTTATCGATAGGGAAACTTTTAGTTTCAAGTTTTAGTCCCCGGGAAGTGATTTAGCGTGTCACTTATAGCGTTGTGATTTTTATGGTTTAGGAGCCGCAATCCGCCGTTCGGCTTCGGTTCCGGTCGGGTTGACCGCACACACGAAATCGGAATCCGTAAGATTAGTATAACGGTATGCATATGTAGATTACATGTTTAGCGTGCATGTAGGAAGCCCGTTAGATTACATTAGATATGTATTTAGGCTTCGAACCACCCAACCCCGTCACGTCGGTACGAGTGGAGTATGACCAGCGGCCGGAGTATGACCGGTTCGACCGATCAGTGACACGGGTTGGTGGTTCGGTCTTATTGACCTATCCCGTCGGTACGGCCGGAGTATGACCGGCGGCGGAGTATGACCGGTTCGACCGATCAGGAGGATACTTGTCAATAGTACCGTCCCCTGAACGTTCAAAACTCAGTACCATGTTGGACATGGCAGTAGTGCTCAGTACCATGTTGGACATGGCAGTAGCGGGACTCAGTATCGTGTTGGACACGGCAGTCAGTTTTATGTATGATATTTTTATGCTTTTCTTACTGAGTCTGTCGACTCACAGTTTACGTTCATGTGTAGGTAAAGGCAAGGCAGTTGCTGATGGACCGTGAGCGAGCATATGAGATTGTACATGTCGGGGCGGTTAGGCCTGGAGCGTACGATCCTCGGGACAGCACGGCTGGGATTTTTGTAACTGTCGTTAGACGACTTTCATTTGATGTAAAAGTTGAATAGTTAAAACGTTTGTAAATATTTTTATAAATCGGGATCCCGAGACTTTTTGTAAAATGGTTATTAAGTTTAATGAAAAAGCAAAATTTTAATTAATCACGTTTTTCCATAAACCTCGTTGATTAGCAACGAGCTGCACAGTACGTTTAAAAATCACGTAATACGCCTAAAATAGTTAGGGTGTTACAATTTGGTATCGTAGCCGCTGTGTTGTCTTCCGAAGATCGTCACGACATGTACAATCATCATCAGCAGTTAGCTCGGTTCACGGTTCAGTAAGCCTTTATTGCTTTAGTAGTTTATTTTATTCAGTTATGAAAAAGAAAAGCCTGTTAGGAAGCATGTTAGTAGCCTGATAATAGAATAGGCGCATGTTTCATTTCTAATTTCCAAATTAAGCGGCATTAGTAAGCTCGCCTTGAATACGACCTGATATGCAAACTCTTGGTTTCGCAGGCGGTTCTAACTAGATGGACGCCAGGCGGACTACCAGGAGTCGAGGCAACTCCGTGGGGTCGAATCAGGGAGAGGGAGCTCGGTTTCCCCCACCTGCTAGGGGCCGAGGTAGAGGTCCCCGAGGCAGGGCTCGTGGTCGGGGTGATGAGAACCCGCCACAGGCTGCCCAGGCTCCCCCAGCCGATCGGGGAGCCCCGGCGGGAGTTGCGGTTTGCGGAGATGCAAGCCCGGATCGAAGAACAAGACCTCGAGATTCAGAGGTTGAGACAGCAGGGTGCTCCTGCAGTTCCAGTGCCAGTAGTTCCAGCGGCACCTGCCCCTGCTGCCCAGGCCGAGATAGTGGTGGCGGCCCATAGATTGGAACCCTTGTATGAGCGGTTCCGGAAGCAAGCACCTCCGGTATTCCTGGGAGGTCCAGATGTGTCGAAAGCCGAGCAGTGGCTTACGGTGATCACCAGAATCTTGAACTTCATGGGTGTCACCGGCAACGACAGAGTGGTGTGTGCCACATTCCAGTTCCAGGAGGATGCCCTGGTATGGTGGGACATGGTGTCTCAGATTCACGATGTCACCACCATGACTTGGGAGAGGTTTCAAGAACTCTTCAACGCGAAGTACTACAATGAGGCGGTTAGAAGCGCCAAGAGAAAAGAGTTCGTTCACCTGACCCAGCGGGAGAACATGAGTGTCACTGAGTATACTACTCAGTTTGACCGGTTGGCGAGGTTAGCCTCGGGAATTGTGCCGACCGACTTCAGCAGGAAGGAGAAGTATCTGGACGGGTTGAATCCCAAGATCAGGCATGACCTGATGATTACCACGGACGACAGCACCACCTATGCTCAGATGGTGGAGAAGGCACTGCGAGCTGAGGGCGCAGTGGGGTGCATGTCAGAGTCAGCTAGTACTCCGATTAGTGGCGGAGCTCCTACCCCTCTGCATCGGGCTTCGGCGGGGGAGTAGTGGTTCGGCCATTGATCGGAGGAAGAGGGCACCCACTGCTTCCGGCGGCTCGAGTCAGAACAAGAGGTTCCGGGGGAACCAGAACAGAGGGAGTCGTCCTGGTGGTAATGAGACTCGATTCTCCTATCCCGAGTGCCCTAGCTGCAAGAGGCACCATCGGGGAGAGTGCAAGGGGCAGGGATGCTTTCATTGTGGCATGCCCGGGCACTTCAAGAGGGAATGTCCCCAGCTCCGGCCAGAGACACCGAGAGCTCCAGCGATACCCACTCCAGCCAGGGTGTTCGCTATCACGCAGGCTGATGCAGATGCCGGCCCATCGGTTGTTACAGTCGATTTTTATTAACGACTCGCTATATTCGCGTCGTTTGATTCGGGGCTACACGTTCTTATGTGGCGGCCGCAGTCTTTAGTAAGTTGGGTAGACCCTTTGATAGATATGAGTCGGGGTTTGGAACCACCGTTACACAGCGGAGAATTGGTTATCTCCAATAGGTGGATTAGGTCTATGCCGATCAGGGTAGACGGTAGAGAGTTAAGCGCTGATCTGATAGAGATGAGCTTAGTCGAATTCGATATTATTTTAGGAATGGATTTCCTATCTAAATATTCGGCGAGCATTGACTGTAAGAGGAAGATGGTGGTCTTCCAACCAGAAAGTGAAGAACCGTTCGTGTTTGTGGGTTCGGTTCAGGGATCTCGGATCCCGGTGATCTCGGCTATGTCAGCGAGAGAATTATTGCACGGTGGGTGCTTAGGGTTTCTGGCCGTGGTGGTGGACACCACTCGGCCAGACACCATTCGGCCAGAGGACATCAGAGTGGTTCGGGAATTTTTGGACGTTTTTCCCGAAGAACTTCCAGGGTTACCACCTCATCGGGAGATTGACTTCGTGATTGACTTGGCACCAGGGGTGGATCCGGTTTCTAAAGCCCCGTATAGGATGGCTCCAGCTGAACTTAAGGAATTGAAGATTCAGCTCCAAGGGTTGCTTGACATAGGGTTCATTCGGCCCAGTGTGTCACCTTGGGGAGCCCCGGTTTTGTTCGTGAAGAAGAAGGATGGCTCTATGAGGATGTGCATCGACTACAGAGAGTTGAACAAGCTGACGGTGAAGAATAAATATCCATTACCTAGGATCGATGACTTGTTCGATCAGCTTCAGGGGAAAACGGTCTTTTCTAAGATTGATCTCCGTTCGGGTTATCATCAGTTGAGGATCCGAGAGGAAGACATTCCAAAGACGGCTTTCCGCACTAGGTATGGACACTACGAGTTCCTGGTTATGTCATTCGGACTAACCAACGCTCCTGCAGCATTCATGGACCTGATGAATAGAGTATTCAAGGATTTCCTCGATATCTGTGTGATTGTGTTTATCGACGACATCCTCGTGTACTCTCAGTCAGAAGAGGAGCATGAGTTACATCTTCAGATGGTACTGCAACGACTTCGAGAACATAGACTCTACGCCAAGTTCAAGAAATGTGAGTTCTGGTTGTCTCAGGTGTCCTTCCTAGGACACATTGTGGGTAAGGACGGGATCAAGGTGGATCCCGGGAAGATCGAATCCGTCAGGGATTGGCCGAGACCGAAGACAGTGACAGAGATCAGAAGCTTCTTGGGATTAGCTGGGTACTACCGTAGGTTCGTGGAGGGGTTCTCCAAAATTTCAATGCCCCTAACCGAGCTTACAAAGAAGAATCAGCGATTTATCTGGTCAGATAAATGCGAAGCTAGTTTTCGTGAGCCGAAGCGAGAGATTGATTCTTGCTCCGTACTAGCTTTGCCCTCGGACGAGGAGAAGTTCGTGGTCATGCATGACGCATCCAAACAGGGTTTGGGGTGCGTATTGATGCAAGCCGATCGGGTTATCGCTTATGCCTCCCGTCAGTTAAAGGATTATGAACAGCGATACCCGACTCATGATTTAGAATTGGCCGCAGTGGTTTTTGCACTGAAGATTTGGCGGCATTACTTGTATGGGGAGAAGTGCGAGATCTATACCGACCATAAAAGTCTCAAGTATTTCTTTACTCAGAAAGATTTGAACATGAGACAAAGGCGTTGGTTGGAACTAGTGAAGGATTATGATTGTGAGATCCTTTACCATCCCGGGAAAGCCAATGTAGTGGCCGATGCCCTGAGCAGAAAGGGTCCCGGGCAAGTAGCTAGCATGGTTCAGATCTCACCTCAGCTAGCAGAGGATATGGTTAGATCCAGCATTGAGTTTGTGGTAGGTCAGCTTCACAACTTAACGCTGCAATCTGATCTGTTAGAAAGAATAAAGGTTGCTCAGACAACAGATCCGGAGTTGGTGAAGATCCGAGATGAGGTATTGGCTGGTCAAGCCAAAGATTTCTCAGTGTCAGATAGTGGGATGCTTTTGTATAAAGCCAGGGTTTGTGTCCCGAACAGTGTGGACTTGAGGAACGAGATCTTTGAGGAGGCCCATTCTACTCCATATTCTCTACATCCCGGCACCACCAAGATGTACCAAGATTTGAAACCGTACTTCTGGTGGAGCGGTATGAAGAAGAATTTGGTAGAATTCGTATCGAGATGCCTCACGTGTCAGCAGATCAAGGCTGAACATCAGAGACCAGCAGGGTTGTTGCAGCCTCTAACCCTACCAGAATGGAAATGGGAGGATATTACGATGGATTTTGTGGTCGGGTTACCTAGGACCACGGGTATGTATGACTCCATCTGGGTAGTGGTGGATCGATTTACGAAATCTGCTCATTTTCTGCCGGTCAGGACAACCTTTACAGTGGATCAGTTGGCAGAGTTATATGTCAGGGAGATAGTGAGACTTCACGGGGTACCGAAGTCTATAGTTTCGGACAGGGATCCGAAATTCACCTCCAAATTTTGGCAGAGTTTGCAACGGGCAATGGGTACGAAGCTAAAATTCAGTACAGCATTCCATCCTCAGACAGATGGTCAGTCCGAAAGGACAATTCAGATATTGGAGGATATGCTGAGAGCCTGTATTATGGACTTTGAGGGTTCATGGAATAAATACCTACCATTAATAGAGTTCTCGTACAACAACAGTTACCAGAGTACGATAGGGATGGCACCCTACGAACTGTTGTACGGTAGGAAATGTAGATCCCCTATCCACTGGGATGAGACAGGGGAGAAGAAATATCTAGGTCCAGAGTCAGTTCAGCGGACCAATGAGGCAATAGAAAAGATAAAAGCTAGAATGCTTGCCTCACAGAGCAGACAGAAGAGTTACGCAGATCCGAAACGTAGGGATGTTGAGTTCCGAGTAGGGGACCATGTGTTTTTGCGAGTATCTCCGATGAAGGGGATTAAACGTTTCGGGAAAAGAGGCAAGTTATGCCCTAGGTTTACAGGACCTTTCGAGATTCTCGAGAAGATAGGTCAAGTGGCATATCGGTTAGCATTGCCTCCGGCTTTATCAGCAGTGCACAACGTATTTCATGTCTCAATGTTGAGAAAATACGTTTCAGACCCCTCTCATATACTCAGTTATGAGAGCCTTCAGCTTCAGTCAGATATGTCTTATGAGGAACAGCCAGTGCAGATCCTGGATAGAAAGGATAAAGTCCTTCGGAATAAGACCATAGCGTTGGTCAAGGTTCTCTGGAGAAACAGTAAGGTGGAAGAAGCCACCTGGGAGCTTGAGTCAGATATGCGAGCTCAATATCCAGAGTTATTCAGGTTAGATTTCGGGGACGAAATCCTTTTAAGGGGGGGATAGTTGTAAAGCCCGCTTAGTTAATTTGGAAATTAGCAGTTGTTTATGTTTAATCATGGAATTATTTATAGCTATTTAAATAATTTATTATGGATATTTATGGAATTCAGATATGCATGAGTATGTTATCAGTAGCTTTTATGTTTCGCATTTTCGGTGTCCGGTATTTTGGAACGCGGCGTTTGGCTCAGTAGAAATCACAACTTAGTATGTTAGTATTTTGGGGACGGGTTTTAGACATTGGGAATGTCGGGAATGGCCGGGAATTTAGAATGTCCCAAAAATACCCCTTTAGTGATTTTTATGTGATTTTAGAAAGGAGGGGCAAAATGGTCTTTTTGCCCCAATGACTTTTTGTCTTTTAGTGGCTTGTTTATTTGAAAAATAAATGTTAATTGATTATATTTTTGGCTGAAGTAAATGTAATAGGTGACTTTAGTTTATTTCCATTTTTTTTACAAATTTATGCTAAGTGTAAAAAGTAAGAAATTTTCCAAAAAGAAGCTCTCTCTTCCTCCCTCTTTTCGGCTTGGTGTTGGCTGCTAGGGCAGAGATTTTTCTCTTCAAAGCTTGTGATTTTCTTCTCCTCTAAGAGTAATTCAAGTCAAGGTTTGATCCCTTATAATTTCCTTTGTGTTTTCTTGAAATTTAAGTGAAAATAGTTGAGTAAATGCATGTGATTTTGAGAGATGTTACTGCTGTGTTTTTGTTGCTGATTTATGAGGATTAAAGCATGATTTTTGTTGTTGATTGAGCTATGTTGAAAGCATGTTGCATTGATTGTTTAAAGCTTTTAGTTTATATGTTAAAATAGGTGATTTTGAGAGAAAATGCCATGTTTTTGTTTCTGTGAATTGCTGGATGTTGTTGTTTGTTTTCAGAGGTTATATTATGCTAGTTTAAGTTGATTTTAGTTGGTTTGCATGCTTGTTTAGGTGGTTTGCTCAAGCTTGAGTTTGGAACTCAAAGCTTGAGCTCCAATGGCAAATTTTGTGTATGTAGTTTCTGGGTAGGTTTGTTGCCTTGGAATTGTTATTTGGGGCATATGGAACAGGTCTGGAAAGTTTGGGACCAATTGGGTTCGAATTGGTCAAGTTAGGAGATTTTTAGTTTGCTGCCTGCGAGGAACCGGAATTCCGGTTGAGCATCCGGAATTCGGATGGGGGTTCGAATTTCCCGAACCGGAATTCGGTTGGGCAACCGGTCTCTGGGTTGGGGATTTTTCAGAACCCTAGTTTTCCTCGTTTTTGGATTTTTAGGGGTATTGCCATGCTTTTTATCGATAGGGAAACTTTTAGTTTCAAGTTTTAGTCCCCGGGAAGTGATTTAGCGTGTCATTTATAGCGTTGTGATTTTTATGGTTTAGGAGCCAGTAATCCGCCGTTCAGCTTCAGTTCCAGTCAGGTTGACCGGCACACCTGAAATCGGAATCCAGGTAAGATTAGTATAACAGTATGCATATGTAGATTACATGTTTAGCGTGCATGTAGGAAGCCTGTTAGATTACATTAGATATGTATTTAGGCTTCGAACCACCCAACCCTGTCACGTCGGTACGAGTGGAGTATGACCGGCGGCGGAGTATGGCCGGTTCGGCCGATCAGTGACACTTTGGTTGGTGGTTCAGTGCTATTGACCTATCCCGTCGGTACAGGCTGGAGTATGACCAGCAGCCGGAGTATGACCGGTTCGACCGATCAGGAGGATACTTGTCAATAGTACCGTCCCCTGAACGTTCAAAACTCAGTACCATGTTGGACATGGCAGTAGTGCTCAGTACCATGTTGGACATGGCAGTAGCGGGACTCAGTATCGTGTTGGACACGGCAGTCAGTTTTATGTATGATATTTTTATGCTTTTCTTACTGAGTCTGTCGACTCACAGTTTACGTTCATGTGTAGGTAAAGGCAAGGCAGTTGCTGATGGACCGTGAGCGAGCATATGAGATTGTACATGTCGGGGCGGTTAGGCCTGGAGCGTACGATCCTCGGGACAGCACGGCTGGGATTTTTGTAACTGTCGTTAGACGACTTTCATTTGATGTAAAAGTTGAATAGTTAAAACGTTTGTAAATATTTTTATAAATCAGGATCCCGAGACTTTTTGTAAAATGGTTATTAAGTTTAATGAAAAAGCAAAATTTTAATTAATCACGTTTTTCCATAAACCTCGTTGATTAGCAACGAGCTGCACAGTACGTTTAAAAATCACGTAATACGCCTAAAATAGTTAGGGTGTTACATTATTCACATAGTCATGTTTACTTTCCAATGTGTTGACGGCACAATAAACAGGATCAAGTATGTGAAAAGGGTTTCAGATGAATTCATACATTATGTACATATAATCATGAAATAAATCATGTGAACCATGCAACATTAAATGTTATTTCTGATCTATATTAATAAGTAAATCTGATTATATTGAAATGAGTTTTATTTAGGGCATAAAACCCAACAAACTCCCACTTGCACTAATATAAAACAAAAAAGTGCATTTCAAATAATCTCAACACCTTGATATAGAAATCAAGTGTAGTAGTAGTAAACTCCTCGTAATAGGATCTGAAAGGTTGAATTAACCACAACCTTTTCTCCACCATTACTCTTCCTTAATCACAAAATCATTGATAATGTGAAATTCCTCTCTATATGTCTACTCTCTTGGGATACTGGATTTTATACCTTTGGCAACTACTTTTGGTCAATCAGGAAATATTACTAGTAGTTTAAGGCAATTTAGAATGGTGCCAAGGATGTATAGAACTTTCCTTAGACTGAATAAGTACCTTTCCTACAACTTTAACATCCAGTCCCTATCTGGTAGAGCTAGAGACTTCAGATAGGTTTTTACACTTCTCCAAAATCACTATTCCACCCCCAGAGTAATCACCATCTTATCAGAAAGATTTACTAGCACAAATGTAAATTTCGAAATCTGATATGGTGTAGTCTAAGAGTTTTAAACACACCCTTATAGACTAACATATAGTTCCTCTTCTTTATCTTAAGATTTACTTGATTGTCTTCCAATGTTCTTCTCCTGGATTAATATAATACCTACTCATTACTCCCACTCAACAGCAGGTGTCTGGTCTAAGGCATACAAAAGCATATCTAAGACCTCTCACTGTTGATATAAGAAATTCTTTCATGGCTTTATCCTTTCTGGAATAGTTGAGACTTTTCGTTAGATAAATAAAATCTATGTCTAAGAAGTTGTGAAGCTTCTATAGATTGCCATTAGAAAGAAAATGCTTCAGCATCTTACTAAAGTAAGTTGCTTGCATTCGAGTAAGTAATTACCAGGTATACCACAAGCCATAGGTTTAGATAAACTGAAACCTATAATACTAGGAACAGGAAGTTTTGTTAAGTCCATTGAATGGACTTATAAACGAAAATTTCCTTTTATGTCCTTGTAATAGAAAACTTTAGGTTATTCCATGTTACTGGATTAAACCATAGTTCTTTTGGCTTTCTTCTTAGTTTCTTATCTTGACAATCCATTACTTGTTTAAACTCACAATGGATTTTAATCACTAGTGTCTTCCAAGTCATAAGAAGGTGAGTTCCTAGAAACTCTCCCACTACGACAAGGTACCGTGAATTATGTCATAGAAAACGAAATGGTATTGATCTCTTCGGTTGTGACAAGACAACAGAGGCAGTGGGATCATCATATGTTATATAAGATGATAGATCACTTTTGGAATCAAGAAAAATATCTCCATTATTTGATACTTGTTTTCAGACTTAGTCATTATCTTAGAAAAGTAGTATTTGTTTGAACAAACAGTTTCTTATATATTGACAATGGGATGGTCCACCCCTAATCACTTAGAATAGCTAACAAAACATGGTTAACAATTCTAGCTTTTCTTAAGATTTTGATTAGGTCATCCATGAATCTAGTAATGATTTACATTAAGTATACAATCATTACATCATTCTGAAATTGTATTACCATAGAAGGACTTAGGCAACGACTAGTAACTAATCATCAATATGCAAATCGAAATTTCTGGGGAGGTAAGTTTGGATATAATTCAAAAATCAAATTAATGATCTTTGAACTGCATATCTACTAACTATTTCTCCACCCCTATCAGTTCGCAAGATCTTTAACCACTTACCTTAATGGTTTTAACCATTGCTAGAAATTTATGAAATTTTTCAAACATTTCAAATTTCTTGCTAAAAGGTATAATCTAGAGTTATCGTTTTAAGAATACAACGAAAAACTCATATCCACCCCTGAATGTACATCTATCTGCGAATGAGATGAACTACTTTCAGTGGATATTGGCATATTAACTCTTTGCAGAGATTGATCTTGTCAAATCCACTATGAACAAGATACAAAGGCCATAGATTAAAAAAAATGTGGTAGTGTCTTTTGATGACTTAGGTTTATAAAAGAATTCTTAGAATAGTGCAAGTGGATCCTGGTCACAGAATACCTAACTCATATTCCATACAGTTTGAATCCATTAATAAAAGATGGATATTAAACACTTGAGAAAGTGTAACTGTATTGTATCTGGAATTAGAAATATAAGAAAATTTCTATTTGGAATCTAAAATTAAAGTCAAAGACTTAAAATTTATACCAAATATAATGAGTAATTCTATCTTGGACCACCACTACTAATTTAATTCTAAGTCTGATTTGCCCATACAAGTAGGAGATTTCTAAGATTGAGGATTTATATCAATTGGGAATAGAATTTTGGGATTATAATCATAAGCGTCATTTAATTTCTTAAGAGAAAATATAGAATGACATGAAATGATTTATAGGCCATTCATCCAATGATATGTTTTGAAGCTAATTCAAAATGAATAAGCTAAGAGGAATTAGGATAATTTCGTTTATAAATAAGAGTCCAACGATGCTTTGATTAGCGAATGTCAAAGTAATCTTATTTATACAATCTTCTAGTTTCATATCGTAAAAATACTAGTCTAAGGTGTCATCAATTGATGAATAGATAGATGTCGCATATACAATATTTATCTTTCGAGATCTAACACTATTATGTATGTCTAATGGTGAAAATCCACTAGGGATTTATCTCATTAGATAAACAAGCCAAGTTAGACCAACAATGAAGATTCGAAATTAAACTACAACTTAATAACAGAAAATAACATGGTTCAATATAAATTCATACACAATTCAGAAATTATAAACATATAGCAAGTAGGAATGACAAGTGAAAATACTAAAACATACAATCCTAAATAATTTCCAAGGTTTTCAACAAACTGATATCAGTGTCCCGTTTAGGCGAGAGTCAAAGCTACCATCCATTGAATAGAGTTGTCAGCTCATCTAAAATGTTAAACATTCTAGCAACCTTTTATTCGATCAAGATTGGAATTCAGCGTTGTCCCGTTTAGGCGAGAGTCAAGGCAATTCTATCTTATGAGCTTCCACCATTGTTTCATAATTTGCAAGTCAAGTATGGTCGTCACCATTAGGGTGATCCATACCATACAAAACACTTACAAACTACTTATCATGCGAGGTTAAACGGTGCGAAATTCCTAATGAACGTTCCTCCATTAGGGAGGATTACTCATTAAAACAAACACGGTGTAAAACCCACAATAAAGATCGAATATCTTAATAATAAAGCTCATTATTTAAAGAGAGTTGTATTTTCTTTGATTTTATTTATTTATTCTATTTATTTTAAATATATATATTTATTTAATTAAAATTTCCAATTTAGAATGACAAATTCTAAATATAAATTTTAATTTAATATTTATAAATTTTACTTAGATGGATATGAAAATAACATGAATTATTTCCATCTTAGTAATAATTTCCAATAAATATTTAGAAAAATATTCAATTTAAGTTGTTACAAAATTAATTTACAGCTCAAATTTAATTTTCTATAAATATATATTGCATTTCGAAAAATTAAAGTATTTAAGAATACAATTTTCGAAAATGCATGTTAAAATAAAAAATAAATCCTGGAAAAATTATTCTAATTTAATGTTGGCCCAAAATTAATTAATAAAATTAATTTACAACAAAAAATATAATTTTCCTATTTAATTAAATATATAAGAAAAATTTCAAATATTTAAGTATGATGATGAAAATCAACTTAAATATTAATTTTCTATTTAATTAAATACACTAGAAAATACTTCAAGCAAAAATATCATCTATCTAGATTTTCCTTTGACTAATTAATTCAATTTCTAATAATATACTTTAATTAAATTTATTTTAAATTAATCAATAAATGAAAAAATGTTGATTTAAGTTGGTCTAAAATTAAAATAAATAATTGACAACTTTAATCTATTTTTCAAATAAAATTCAAAATTCCAGCATTTAAGAAATGCAATTTCGAAATTTGATTAATAAAACAAAGAAAAATATATTTTGAAAATTATTTAAATTTAGTTGAAAAAATAAATTTCAACTAAAAATAATTTTCTATTTAATTAAGTGTCATGAAAAAGAAATATTTAAGTATCATGATGAAAATCAACTTAGATATTTAATTTTTCAAATTAATTAAATGTATTAAATTCAAGAAGTAAATAATTAAGTGTAGAGAAGGCTTAATTATTAATCTCTAGTTTAATACTAGTAAAAAATATACTTAAAATAAATTGTACCAAAATTAATTATTTAAATAATTAATTTCACAATGTATAATATTTTCCTATTTAATATTAGAAATAATAAGTAGTCTAGAAATAACTATCTAGAAAATAGCTTATTTGACTAAGTATCTTTTCCACAAAATTTGAAAAAATATTTAATTTAAGTTGTATTACAAAAAATCTAGAAGTTAAATATTTTCAAATTTAAATTTAATTAAATATCAAAAAAATTAAGTTGTAACCACTTAATTTGAAAATATTCCATTTTAAGTTAATATTCGAAAAGATATTAACTTAAAAAATATCTAAAGAATCTTAGTAACCAATACTTAAAATTCCTCAACTTAATTTTGAAATTTGAAATTCAAAAGATATTAAGATTTAAGTTGGTTAGTTGTAGATAACTAAATATCAACTTAAATAGGAATATTTAATGAAAAATTTAAATTAAGCTCCGGAAAGAATCTAGATGGTTATAATTCTATATTTAATTAAATACAAGAAAATACATATAGTTTAGCTTAGAATAAAGAATTCTTTAAACTATAATTTTCTTAAATTAATTTCAAAATAAATGAAATTATTTATGTTGCTAATCAATTTTCTTAGGTTAAACTAGTTTAATTAACCTAGTACAGTTATTCAAATCAGGCAAATGGGCCTTCACAATTGGGGTGGTTCATGTGAGGGGGTGCTGGGTTCAGTATGTCGTACCCACTACTATGGCTCCCAACTCTCACACAAGGCCCAAAAGAGAGGAATTTAACCTTAATAAGAACAACTGTTATTAATTGAATAGGCCCAAAAACTAAATGGGCCTAAATAAATTCTATCAAGAACTATGATAATTTATTTTAGTAACAACAACCTATATGCATATGTAATAAAATTAAACACATAGGCTCACACAGGCACACTTTGGATGGGTCCTATCATGTTGCTAGGTCATACACAGATGAAAGAAGATTGTAAATATACCTGTTACAAATTATTATCTTGACCAAGGGAGCCATCAGATCAATAGATCTAGAAAAAGGTAACCATGGCTATTTGCAATCAAGTAATAATAGGTTTTGAAAACTTACAAACAAGCTAAAACACATACTCCTGCAACAAGGTTAGCTGGATAGTTGGATGTAGGATTTATTTAATTTTAAATAAATAAATAATTTCGAAATAATTAATTAAATAAATAAAATATTTATTTTCGAAAATTTAAAATAAAATAAAAGAAATTTCGAAAATTAAATTTAAAATTAAACCTACAATTTTGAAAAATTAGGTTTCAACCAACCTAAATATCATTTCAAAATTTGCTAACTACTTTTAAAAATTAAATGTTATTTTATAAATAAAAATTAAAAAAAGATAAATAAATATCTTTTTCAGATTTTAAATGTAATTTAAATAAATAAAATAACAAAATTTAAAAGTTAGCAAAATATCTTACATCCATTTAAAATTACATGATTATAGTTATCTTATTTTAAATTTAAATAAGGTCAAATTATTTAAAAAAGGATTTAATTTAAAAATTTAAAATCTGACCTTAAATTTAAAAAATAAGATAAGATATAATCAAATTTAAAAATAAGATAAATTATTAAGCAAATAAGATAGATACTAACTATTTTTAAAATTCAAATTACACTAATATCTTGAATTAAATTTAAAAAATATTAAATTAATTCATAATGATAATTAGAATTGAATTAGGAATAGTAATAGTATAAATTTAGAACTACACAAAAAATCGGAAGTTAATTCCATGAAAAAGCATGAAAAATCGAAGAAAAACGAAAAAATTGCGAGCTGTATGGACAGTTTTCGCGATCGCAGGAAAATTTCAGCACAACTCCGATTTTTTCGAATCTTCAAAAAATCATAACTAATTCAAACTAAATTGAAATTGAGTTCTGTAAAAAAGTAAGTTGCTTAAAGTTTTCCATACTATCCAATAAAAATAATTCCAAAAACAGATATTCAATTATTTGTAACGAAAATTCACAAACACCAATCAATCATCAAATAACACTCAATACAACATGATACCATCCAAAAACAAACAAACAATCGTTTTAAAGTCCAAATTTCTTGCACGTAAATCAATTACCTTGGCTCTGAGGCCAGTTGTTGGAATTTATTTTACCAGGATCTTAGATCTACTCACAAGTATGTTGATTAACACCCTAAATATGAACTTTCTAAAACGATGAAATAAACACATATAAAGTTTAGGAAACCTTACATTGGGTGCAGCGGAATAATATGACTCCTTCCGTTCAGATATCTAGCCCTTGATTCCTTTCTGTAGCAGAGCATTATCAATATCTGAACCTGGATCTCTTTCTCTGAACGTCAACCACAAGTTCAAGACTGACGTCTTCACGAATCACATTTACACGTGTGCCTACACGTATTCAAGATGAGAGTTTCACAGAGAATTTGAGAACATTCGGGCAATGAATGCTGCGGTTGCACAATATCTTGAGGAAATTGGATTTGAAAAATGGGTCCGGTCGTACTTTCCAGGGGTACGTTATAATGTAATGACGAGCAACTGGGCTAAGAGCTTCAACAACACAACTAAGGATGCAAGAGGCTTCCCGATCACTGCTGTTGTAGCATTCCTGAGGTCCAAAGTCCAAAAGTGGTTTGCTTCACAAAAAGAAAAAGCTGACAAGTGGACGAAACCCCTAGCACCAGAAATGGAGGAGGACTTGACATTGCATTTTGAAAAAGGTTGGTATTTGAACGTTGACTCATGCGGACCTTACACGTTGCAGCTTCACCCCTCGAGGAACAGTTCTGACTGGTGGCGTAGTGGACTTCCAGGAACATACTTGCACTTGCGGCTTGTTCCAGTGCATGAAGTTTCCTTGTCGTCATGCATGTGCTGCATCTCAGGAGCGAAGTATTAGTGCGTACACACTATGCTCGCCATATTACACGACAGAATATTGGAGGAGGACATATGAAGGAACAATTACGCCAGTTGGTGACGAGGATGATTGGGAATTGCCTGATGACATAAAGAACATGAAAGTTGGAGTGCCTATTGAGAAGCAACCAGTAGGGCGACCCAAGAAGCAAAAGGTTGGAAGAATTAAGAACAACCGAACTGCTTGTAACGATGAAAGGATTATCAAATCACAAAATTGTAGCAAGTGCGGTGCCAAGGGGCACAACAGAAGCACTTGCGCCTACCGATGTTAAATCAATTTTTAGTTTATTTGTATTGTGATGTCTTGGACTATTATGTATTGTTATTGAATTAATGTTGGACTACTTTAAACATTGGAATTTGTGATATTTTATGTTTACATAATTATTATAATTTGTTGCATGAAAGAAATGCATAAAGTTTGTATGAACTCTTAAAAAAACATAAACATACCAATAAAAAAACTAGTTACATTGTTATCTTAATAAATACAAATTAAAAAAAACATATTTGTTCATGCCAAATTCTAGTAAAACAAATCTACACACCACCGCTCTCTAAATTTCTTCATATTGTCATCGTGCACATTATCCAACGTAGTCTCTAACATATTATGCTCGATGTGCTCTATCACATACATCCCCCAGTCACCGCTGTATGAGACAATAAAAAGTAAATAAATAAAAGTATGCAAATTAAATTCAAGTTAAATAATAAAACAATCAATTGTAATTAAGTTACCTTGAGTTTGTCTGACGAACAACGCCCCGGTCCATGACTTTTGAAGTAAAACTTCTAACCTGGCTCTCTGAGGCGGTAAGTTGAGGCATGAGGATCATGTCATGAGTCTCGAATAGGCCAGCCTGCAGCATCAAAGTTGGTAGTAATTTTTCCCACATTGCCAAGTGACTCTTTAATTCATTCGGGGAAATCGATCCGAGGCTCGAGTCAAATATGTTCAACAACCAATGATCCAGATCTACCTCTGGTGTCACCTAATGCTTTGCACTATCGAAGTAGAGGATCATATATATTCTCTCCTTATTCTTCCAACTGGCCAAGTATTGACCTTCATCCCCTCGAATCAAATCTAATATGCCCTCATCCCACTGAAAGTTTGTGTGGTCATCACCCGCAGCTTCCCACCGAGCAATAACTCCTGCTGGGAAAATACACGGCATGATGACACATCTATTTAGGTACACCTCCGGATAAAAGTGTTGTCGCCTCCTTATCAAAAGAAATGCCACATACAAATGCTAAAAACATGAAAATTAAATATGTCAGAGATTAAATAAAAAGAGTTAAATAAAGTCTTTAAAAGCAAAAGAAGTAAAAAATTCTTAAAAACTTACATCGTCCCCAAGCCATGTCCTCAGAGTATGTAGTTCGAGGAACCAAGCCGAATTGTGTCTACCGGAGAAGCACTCTCTCGGGTACTTGTTCCCAATCTGGCTGAGTACCCAACTGTGAAAAGTCCTGAGCAGCTTCCGATCAACCACTCTAAGTGGGTCCGCATTCACGAGTGTCCTCGCAGCACTTCTTTTTCATTTCAGTGTACTCATCGAACCACCTAGGTCGCTTTCTCTTCGTCCGGTTCTCCACGAGTTTTGGAGCTGTCTCTAACACTTGTACCTCAGAATCTTGAGTATCCTCGATGCTGGTGATTTTTCGTCTTCTCAGGTGTACAGAACATGTCATCTTCACCCGGTCTGTAATCATTTGGGAGAATGAAGTCATTTTCCGGCGACTGAGCCTCTTCTTCTAGTTGTGGTTGTGGCTATGGTTGTGGCTGTGACTGTGAATCTACTGCCGGTCTTCCAGGATCTTGCAGGAGCCTCATTATGGTCTTCAACTAATCCATAATCGTTGTTTCTCCTCTTAGCAGAGCGGTCTGCCCTTCCCTCAAAGCAATCTGCCCCCTCTCCACAGTCCCAAAATGGCAGGGTATATTGGATCGCGAGCCTCTGAGGTGCTGGGAATAGAAGCTGACGGGGGAACAGGAGGATCTTGTGATGCTGCAGATGGGTCAACACCAGACTCATCTGGAACTGAAGCTGCAGATGGGTCAACACTAGACTCATCTGAAACTCCAGACGGTGCACGTGGTGGAGACGGTGGAGGTGGGGCAGAGTCTCTAAATATTCGGGCTGCGTCTGCTTGTTCTTCCAATATGGAGGAAAGCTTTTCGGCCTGGCTTCGCAAAGCATCCGGTGTTGGTTGCCCGTCCTCACCCAACACAAGTTCCTCCAAGTCAACAAATAAAGGCGGCTGACCCCCAGTGATGTAACTCACAAACTCAATCTCATTTAGCCCGGGACATAACATGGAGCTCCCAAGGGTGACACACTAGACCGAATAAACCCTATGTCCAGTAACCCTTGAAGCTGAATCTTCAACTCTTTAAGCTCAGCTGGAGCCATTCTATAAGGAGCCTTGGAAACCGGTTCAACTCCGGGTGCTAAGTCAATAACAAAATCAATCTCCCGCTGCGGTGGTAAACCCAGAAGTTCTTCGGGAAAAACATCTAGAAATTCCCGAACCACTTTGATAACCTCTGGCCGAGTGGTGTCCACTACCACGGCCAGAAACCCTAAACAGCCGCCACAGAGTAGTTCCCTAGCTGACAGGGCCGAAATCACTGGGATCCGAGATCCCCGAACTGCACCGACAAAAACAAATGGTTCTTCACTTTCCGGTTGGAAGATTACCATCTTCCTCTTCCAGTCAATACTGGCTAAGTATTTAGATAGGAAATCCATTCCTAGAATAATATCAAAATCTACTAGGCTCATTTCTATTAAGTCAACACTTAACTCCCTACCGTCAATTCTGATCGGCATAGACCTAATCCACGTTTTGGAGATAACTAACTCTCCGCCAGGTAATAGGGTTCCAAACCCTGATTCATAACTATCATGCGGTCTATCCAATTTACTAAAGCTTCTGGCTGCCACATAAGAATGTGTGGCCCCAAAATCAAACAACACGGAGTAAAAAGAGTTATTAACTGAGAGCTGACTTGTCACCACTGAAGGGCTGACTTCTGCATCAGCCTGAGTAATGGCAAACACCCTAGCTGGAGTGGGTCTCACCGGAGCCTTTGCTGGTTCTGATCTAAGCTGGTGGCAATCCCTTTTGTAGTGTCCGGGCATGCCACACTGAAAGCACCCCTGCCCTCTACACTCACCCAGATGGTGCCTTTTACAACTGGGGCACTCTGGGTAGGAATATCGGGTCTCAGCACTACCCTGACAACCGCCTCGACTCTGGTTCCCCCGGAACCTCTTGTTCTATCCCGAGCCACCGGTTGTAGTGGACGCTTTCCTCTTCTGATCCATGGCCGAACCACTACCTCCCCTGCTAAAGCCTGATACAGGAGGGGTAGGAGCCCCGCCACTCACTGGAGTCCTAACTGACTCTGTCATACACCCAACTGCGCCCTCAGCTCCCAATACTTTTTCCACCATCTCAGCATAGGTGGTCTTGTCGTCTGTAGTAATCATCAGGTCATGCTTGATCTTCACATTCAGTCCATCAAGGTATTTTTCCTTTTTACTGAAATCGGTTGGCACAATTCCCGAGGCCAACCTTGCCAACCAATCAAACTGCGTCGTATATTCCGCAACACTCATATTTTCTTTGTCAGGTGAGTGAACTCTTTTCTCTTGGCACTTCTAGCGACCTCATTGTAGTACTTTCCGTTAAAAAGTTCCTGGAACTTTTCCCAGGTCATCGTGGTGACATCTTGTATTATAGACACCATGTCCCACCACACCAATGCGTCCTCTTGAAACTGAAAAAGTGGCACACACCACTCTGTCATTCCCGGTGACACCCATAAAGTTAAAAATCTTGGTGATCACAGTTAGCCACTGCTCGGCTTTCATGACGTCCGGACCTCCCAAAAAAATCGGAGGTGCCTGCTTGCGGAACCTTTCATACAGGGGTTCCATTCTATTCACCGCTACTACTGGTTCGGCCTGGACAACAGGGGCAAGTGCCACTGGAACTTCTGGAACAGGCACTGCAGGAGCATCCTGCTGTTTCAACCGCTGAATCTCGTTATCTTGTTCCTCAATTCTGGCTTGCATTTCTGCAAACCTATTTTCCCAGTTCCTGGCGTCCTGAGTGGCTTGGGCAGCCTGTGGCAGGTTAGCATCACCCCGACCACGAGCCCTGCCCCTGGGACCTCTACCTCGGCCCCGAGCATTTGGGGGAAATTGAGCTCCTTGACCTTGATTTGACCCGACGGAGTTGCCCTGATCCTGGTCTTTCACCTGGCGTCCATCTAGTTTGAACAGCCTGCGAAACCAAGAGTTGGCATATCAGGTCATGATCAACGAGAGCTTACTAATGCCGCTTAATTTGAAAATTAAAAACATGCGCCTATTCTACTATCAGGCTACTAACATGCTTCCTAAAAGGCTTTTCTTATTTCATAAAAATCAAAATAAGCTACTAAAGAAATAAAAGCTTACTGAACCGTAGAACGAGCTAACTGTTGATGATGATTGTACATGTCGTGACGATCTTCGGAAGACAACCTGGCGGCTCTGATACCAAATTGTAACACCCTAACTAGCCTAGGCGTGTCACGTGATTTTTAACGTACTGTGCAGCTCGTTGCTAATCAACGAGGTTTATGGAAATAGTGAATAATTAAAATTTTGCTTTTTTATTAAAACTTATATAATACATACAAAATATTCGGGATCACGATTACAAAATACTTTACAAAAGTTTACTAATTCTTTACAAAACACTTGTCGCCCAACGACTAATTACAAAAGCACTGTTGTCCCGAGGATCGTACGCTCCAGGCCTAACCGCCCCGACATGTACAATCTTTTGGGTTTTATGCCCTAAATAAAAATCATTTCAATATAATCAGATTTACTTATTAATATAGATCAGAAATAACATTTAATGTATAAATTCATATGAAACCCTTTTCACATACTTGATCCTATTTATTGTGCTGTCAACACATTGGAAAGTAAACATGACTATGTGAATAAAGTTTCTTAGATTTATCAGACATAGGGTTTTACTGATATGATAATCTACAACAGAGTTTACTTGCATTTGGAGAAGTGCTATGTTCTTTCCAGAGCATTGGTTAAAGTAAAGCTCAGGTTGGATGCATGGAGTATGCATCGGAAGGGACCGATATTGAACTTTGACTTAGATTTATTAAACTTACCGTAATATCTATTCAAGTCAATATCGCCTAGTTGATCCTAGATCAAATGATCTTAATTCTGATATGATTAGGCTCAATCTCGAGAGGCTATTCGTGTTCTTTGATTTGTTAGTTAAGCCTACTTTTAGGTCAGGGTGATACGTACATTTTGGGAACACGGTAGTGCAATTGAGTGGGAGCGCTAGCATAAACATGGAATCTATAGCTTCTATCTGGCGAATAGTAAGCAAAGGATGATCTCCTTCGAGCTTGACCAAACGAACATAAATGGTGGAGTACTCATTTCACATAAGCTGAAATATCATTTATACGGGGTCAAGTGTTTTAAGGAATAAATACATTGTAGGGTGTAACGGTAATCTAATCCCTTTACAGTGTAGATCATTCATATAGAGGATCATTGATCACATTAGGATTATATCAATGGATAACTAATGATGTGTCTATATGGTGGAACATATAGAGCATTCTATATACTGAGAGTGCAATTCTAAGTTCTATGCGTGGATTCAACGAAGAATTAATAAGTTAGTGAATTTTAGTGCTAAATTCTTGATCTACTTATTGGAAGCTCGGTTATATAGACCCATGGTCCCCGCACTAGTTGAGATAATATTTCTTGTAAGACTCATATAATTGGTTTTGATTAATCAATTATAATTCTCAAATTAGACTATGTCTATTTGTGAAATTTTCACTAAGTAAGGGCGAAATTGTAAAGAAAGAGTTTTAGGGGCATATTTGTTAATTATGATACTTTGTATTGTTCAATTAATAAATATGATAAATGATAATATTATTTAATAATTATTTATAGTTATTAAATAGTAAGAATTGGCATTTAAATGGTTGAATTAAAAAATTGGCGTTTTTGAGAAAATCAGATGCACAAAAGATAAAACTGCAAAATTGCAAAAAAGTGAGGCCCAAATCCACTATGTAGGGGCGGCCACTTTTGTAGGATTTTTTCCTCTGATATTTTCATTATTTTAATGCCAAATAATTCAAACCTAACCCTAATAGAATGCTATAAATAGATAGTGAAGGCTTCAGGAAAATTACACTTTTCTTCTGACACTTCTGATTCAGAAAAACCTGAGCCTTCTCTCTCCCTATCTGGCTGACCACTCCCTCTCTCTTTCTTCCCTCTAAAATTTCGAAAATCTTAGTGTGAGAGTAGTGCCCACACACAGCAAGTGATACCTCAATCATAGTGAGGAAGATCTTGAAGAAAGACATTCAGCAAAAGGAGTTTCAGCATCAAAGATTCAGAGAAAGAGATCTAGGTTCAGATATTGATAATGCTCTGCTACAGAAAGGAATCAAGGGCTAGATATCTGAACGGAAGGAGTCATATTATTCCGCTGCACCCAATGTAAGGTTTCCTAAACTTTATATGTGTTTATTTCATCGTTTTAGAAAGTTCATATTTAGGGTGTTAATCAACATACTTGTGAGTAGATCTAAGATCCTGGTAAAATAAATTCCAACAACTGGTATCAGAGCCATGGTAATTGATTTACTTACAAGAAATTTAGACTTTAAAACGATTGTTTGTTTGTTTTTGGATGGTATCATGTTGTATTGAGTGTTATTTGATGATTGATTGGTGTTTGTGAATATTCGTTAAAAATAATTGAATATATGTTTCTGGAATTATTTTTATTGGATAGTAGGGAAAAAATTAAGCAAGTTACTTTTTTACAGAACTCAATTTCAATTTAATTTGAATTAGTTATGATTTTTTGAAGATTCGGAAAAATCGAAGCTGTGCTGAAATTTTCCTGCGATCGCGAAAACTGTCCGTACAGCTCACAATTTTTTCGTTTTTCTTCGATTTTTCATAATTTTTCATGGAATTAACTTCCAATTTTTTGTGTAGTTCTATATTTATATTATTACTATTCCTAATTCAATTCTAATTATCATTATGAATTAATTTAATATTTTTTAAATTTAATTCAAGATATTAGTGTAATTTGAATTTAAAATAGTTAGTATCTATCTTATTTGCTTAATAATCTATCTTATTTTTAAATTTGATTATATCTTATCTTATTATTAAATTTAAGGTCAGATTTTAAATATTTTAAATTAATTTTTTTTAAATAATTTGACCTTATTTAAATTTAAAATAAGATAACTATAATCATGTAATTTTAAAAAGATGTAAGATATTTTGCTAACTTTTAAATTTTGTTATTTTATTTATTTAAATTATATTTAAAATCTGAAAAAGATATTCATTTATCTTTTCTAATTTTTTATTTAATTTTTATTTATAAAATAACATTTAAATTTTAAAAATAGTTAGCAAATTTTGAAATGATATTTAGGTTGGTTGAAACCTAATTTTTCAAAATTGTAGGTTTAATTTAATTTTTTTTTTTTTTTAAATTTCGAATTTTTCAAATATTTTTTTTTTAAATTTTCGAAAATATTTAATAATTAATTATTTAATTTAAAATTAAATAAATCCTACATCCAACTATCCAGCTAACCTTGTTGCAGGAGTATGTGTTTTAACTTGTGTGTAAGTTTTCAAAACCTATTATTACTTGATTGCAAATAGCCATGGTTACTTTTTGCCAAATCTAATGATCTGATGGCTCCCTTGGTCAAGTTAATAATTTGTAACAGGTATATTTACAATCTTCTTTCATCTGTGTATGACCTAGCAACATGATAGGACCCATCCAAAGCGTGCCTGTGTGAGCCTATGTGTTTAATTTTATTATAGATGCATATAGGTTGCTATTGTTAAAATAAATTATCATAGTTCTTGATAGAATTTATTTAGGCCCATTTAGTTTTTGGGCCTATTCAATTAATAATAGTTGTTCATTTTAAGGTTAAATTCCTCTCTTTTGGGCCTTGTGTGAGAGTTGGGAGCCATAGAAGTGGGTACGACATACTGAACCCAGCACCCCCTCACATGAACCACCCCAATTGTGAAGGCCCATTTGCCTGATTTGAATAACTGTACTAGGTTAATAAAATTGATTAGCAACATAATTAATTTCATTTATTTTGAAATTAATTTAAGAAAATTATAGTTTAAAGAATTTTTTATTCTAAGCTAAACTATATGTATTTTGAAATTAATTTAAGTAAATTATAGTTTAAAGAATTTCATCATTGATTTAAGTTGATCCAAGAATTAATTAAAATAAATAATTAATTTACAACTTAATCTATTTTTCAGGATGAAATTCGAAATTCCAGCATTTATGAAATGCAATTTCGAAAATTGATTAATAAAATAAAGAAAAATATATTTTACTTCATTTATTTTAATTAATCATTAAATAAAAAAATCATTGATTTAAGTTGGTCTAAAATTAAAATAAATAATTTACAACTTTAATCTATTTTTCAAATAAAATTTAAAATTCCAGCATTTAAGAAAAGCAATTTCAAAATTTGTTTAATAAAATAAAAAAAATATATTTTGAAAATTATTTAAATTTAGTTGAAAAAATAAATTTCAACTAAAAATAATTTTCTATTTAATTAAGTGTCATGAAAAAGAAATATTTAAGTATCATGATGAAAATCAACTTAAATATTTAATTTTCAAACTAATTAAATGTATTAAATTCAAGAAATAAATAATTAAGTGTAGAGAAGGCTTAATTATTAATCTCTAGTTTAATACTAGGAACAATATAATTAAAATAAATTGTACCAAAATTAATTATATAAATAATTAATTTCACAATGTATAATATTTTCCTATTTAATATTAGAAATAATAAGTAGTCTAGAAATAACTATCTAGAAAATATCTTATTTGACTAAGTATCTTTTCCACAAAATTTGAAAAAATATCTAATTTAGTTTGTATTAGAAAAAATCTAGAACCTAAATATTTTTCAAATTTAAATTTAATTAAATATAAAAAATTAAGTTGTAACCACTTAATTTGAAAATATTCCATTTTAAGTTAATATTCGAAAAGATATTAACTTAAAAAATATATAAAATATTCCATTTTAAGTTAATGTTCGAAAAGATATTATATTTAAAAATATCTAAAGAATCTTAATAACCAATGCCTAAAATTCTTCAACTTAATTTTGAAATTTTAAATCCAAAAGATATTCAGATTTAAGTTGGTTAGTTGAAGATAACTAAATATCAACATAAATAGGAATATTTAATGAAAAGTTTAAATTAAGCTCCAGAAAGAATCTAGATGGTTATAATTATATATTTAATTAAATACAAGAAAATACATATAGTTTAACTTAGAATAAAAAATTTTTTAAACTATTATTTTCTTAAATTAATTTCAAAATAAATGAAATTAATTATGTTGCTAATCAATTTTATTAGGTTAAACTAGTTTAATTAACCTAGTACAGTTATTCAAATCAGGCAAATGGGCCTTCACAATTAGGGTGGTTCATGTGAGGGGGTGCTGGGTTCAGTATGTCGTACCCACTACTATGGCTCCCAACTCTCACACAAGGCCCAAAAGAGAGGAATTTAACCTTAATAAGAACAACTGTTATTAATTGAATAGGCCTAAAAACTAAATGGGCCTAAATAAATTCTATCAAGAACTATGATAATTTATATTAGCAACAACAACCTATATGCATCTATAATAAAATTAAACACATAGGCTCACACAGGCACACTTTGGATGGGTCCTATCATGTTGCTAGGTCATACACAGATGAAAGAAGTTTGTAAATATACCTGTTACAAATTATTATCTTGACCAAGGGAGCCATCAGATCAATAGATCTGGCAAAAGGTAACCATGGCTATTTGCAATCAAGTAATAATAGGTTTTGAAAACTTACAAACAAGCTAAAACACATACTCCTGCAACAAGGTTAGCTAGATAGTTGGATGTAGGATTTATTTAATTTTAAATAAATAAATAATTTCGAAAAATAATTAATTAAAAAAAATTCAAAAATTTAAAATAAAATTTGAAATATTCGAAATTTTTTTTAAAAAAATTAAATTTAAAATTAAACCTACAATTTTGAAAAATTAGGTTTCAACCAACCTAAATATCATTTCAAAATTTGCTAACTACTTTTAAAAATTAAATGTTATTTTATAAATAAAAATTAAATAAAAAATTAAAAAAGATCAATGTATCTTTTTCAGATTTTAAATGTAATTTAAATAAATAAAATAACAAAATTTAAAAGTTAGCAAAATATCTTACATCTATTTAAAATTACATGATTATTGTTATCTTATTTTAAATTTAAATAAGGTCAAATTATTTTAAAAAAATTAATATAAAATATTAAAATCTGACCTTAAATTTAAAAATAAGATAAGATATAATCAAATTTAAAAATAAGATAGATTATTAAGCAAAAAAGATAGATACTAACTATTTTCAAATTCAAATTACACTAATATCTTGAATTAAATTTAAAAAATATTAAATTAATTCAAAATGATAATTAGAATTGAATTAGGAATAGTAATAGTATAAATTTAGAACTACACAAAAAATCGGAAGTTAATTCCATGAAAAAACATGAAAAAACGAAGAAAAACGAAAAAAAATTGTGAGCTGTACGGACAGTTTTCGCGATCGCATGAAAATTTCAGCACAGCTCCGATATTTTCGAATCTTCAAAAAATCATAACTAATTCAAATTAAATCGAAATTGAGTTCTGTAAAAAAGTAACTTGCTTAATTTTTTTCATACTATCCAATAAAAATAATTCCAGAAACAGAATCGAAATTATTTTTCACGAAAATTCACAAACATCAATCAATCATCAAATAACACTCAATACAACATGATACCATCCAAAAAACAAACAAACAATCGTTTTAAAGTCCAAATTTCTTGCAAGTAAATCAATTACCATGGCTTTGAGGCCAGTTGTTGGAAATTATTTTACCAGGATCTTAGATCTACTCACAAGTATGTTGATTAACACCCTAAATATGAACTTTCTAAAACGATGAAATAAACACATATAAAGTTTAGAAAACCTTACATTGGGTGCAACGGAACATAATGACTCCTTCTCTGAATCTTTGATGCTGAAACCTCCTTCTTGCTGAAAATCTTTCTTCACGATCTTCCTCACTATGATTGAGGTATCACTTGCTGTGTGTGGGCACTACTCATACACTAAGAATTTTGAAATCTCAATGAGGAAGAGAGAGAGAGTGGGTTCGGCCAAAGATAGGAAGAGAGGAGGCTCAGGTTTTTCTGATTCAGAAGTGTCAGAAGAAAAGTGTAATTTTCCTGAAGCCTTCACTATCTATTTATAGCATTCTACTAGGGTTAGGTTTGAATTATTTGACATTAAAATAATGAAAATATCAGTTTAAATTTCCTACAAAAGTGGCCGGCCCTATACTAGTGGATTTGGCATTACAATTTTGCAGTTTTACCTTTTCTACATCTGATTTTCTCAAAAAGGCCAATTTTCTAATTCAACCATTTAAATGCCAATTCTAACTATTTAATAACTATAAATAATTATTAAATAATATTGTCATTTATCATATTTATTAATTGAACCATACAAAGTATCATAATTAACAAATATGCCCCTAAAACTCTTTCTTTACAATTTCGCCCTTACTTAGTGAAAATTTCACAAATAGACATAGTCTGATTTGAGAATTATAATTGATTAATCAAAACCAATTATCTGAGTCTTAGCAATATTATTTCAACTAGTGCGGGGACCATAGGTCTATATAACCGAGCTTCCAATAAGTAGATCAAGAATTTAGCACTAAAATTCACTAACTTATTAATTCTTCGTTAAATCCACGCATAGAACTTAGAATTGCACTCTCAGTATATAGAATGCTCTATATGTTCCACCATATAGACACGTCATTAGTTATCCATTGTTATAATCCTAATGTGATCAATGATCCTCTATATGAATGATCTACACTGTAAAGGGATTAGATTACCGTTACACCCTACAATGTATTTATTCCTTAAAACACTTGACCCCGTATAAATGATATTTCAGCTTTTGTGAAATGAGTACTCCATCATTTATGTTCGTTTGGTCAAGCTCAAAGGAGATCATCCTTTGCTTACTATTCGCCAGATAGAAGCTATAGATTTTATGTTTATGCTAGCGCTCCAACTCAATTGCACTACCGTGTTCCCAAAATGTACGTATCACCCTGGCCTAAAAGGAGGCTTAACTAACAAATCAAAGAACACGAATAGCCTTTCAAGATTGAGCCTAATCATAACAGGATTAAGAACATTTGATCTAGGATGATATTAACTTGAATAGATATTACGGTATGTTTAATAAATCTAAGTCAAAGTTCAATATCGGTCCCTTCCGATGCATACTCCATGCATCCAACCTGAGCTTTACTTTAACCAATGTTCTGGAAAGAACATAGCACTTCTCCAAATGCAAGTAAACTCTGTTGTTGATTATCATATCAGTAAAACCCTATGTCTGATAAATCTAGGAAAACTTTATTCACATAGTCATGTTTACTTTCCAATGTGTTGACGTCACAATAAACAAGATCAAGTATGTGAAAAGGGTTTCAGATGAATTTATACATTATGTACATATAATCATGAAATAAATCATGTGACCATGCAACATTAAATGTTATTTCTGATCTATATTAATAAGTAAATCTGATTATATTGAAATGAGTTTTATTTAGGGCATAAAACCCAACAGTTTCAGCATCAAAGATTCAGAGAAAGAGATCCAGGTTCAGATATTGATAATGCTCTGCTACAGAAAGGAATCAAGGGCTAGATATCTGAACGGAAGGAGTCATATTATTCCGCTGCACCCAATGTAAGGTTTCCTAAACTTTATATGTGTTTATTTTATCGTTTTAGAAAGTTCATATTTAGGGTGTTAATCAACATACTTGTGAGTAGATCTAAGATCCTGGTAAAATAAATTCCAACACAATCTTCATCGGCTCATCCTCACGGTTCTTCAGCTTTGACCTTGCCCTTACCTACACATAAACATAGCACTGTGAGTCGACAGACTCAGTAAGAAAAGCATAAATCATAAAACATACATAAATCCCGGGTTATGATCAAACGCCCATACCCCTGACCACATACTAATCCCTGTGTCCCACACGGTACTGAGTCTTGAACGTTCGTACGACGGTACTTTTGACAGAGTAACAGCCTATACTGGGTACACTGGTCATACTCCAGCTGGTAGTCATACTCTAGCCTTACCGATGTGTTACAGTATCAGCCTATACTCGGTACACTAGTCATACTCTAGCCTTACCAGTGTGATACAGTCAAACAATACAGTACCATCAACCATAATATCAGCCTATACTCGGTACACTGGTCATACTCCAGCCGCTAGTCATACTCTACCCTGACCGATGTGATACTGTCGGATGGTACGAAGCCAACATACATATCTAATGTAATCTAGCAGGCTTCCTAACATGGACACTAAACATGTAAATACATATGCATTCTGTTATACTAATCTTACCTCGATTCCAAATTCAGGTGTGCCGGTCAACCTTAGTGGAACGAACTGCACGACGATTTACAGGCTCCTAAACCATAATAATCACAACACTGATAAGTGACACGCTAAATCACTTCCCGGGGACTCAAACTAGAAACTAAAAGTTTCCCTATCAATAAAAAGCATGGCAATACCCTAAACAACATAAAAATGGGAAGAACTAGGGTTTCCAATTTTTCCCCAACCAGTAAACCGGTTCTGGGACGAACCCAGAACACCAACCGGAATTCCGGTTCCTACAAGCTATACTGAACCGAAATTCCGATTCAGTGCAGGAAACTTCGAAATTTTGTTTCTCACTCAAATCAAACCCAAACCCTATCAAACCTTCCAGACCTGTTCTAAATACCCCAAATAACAATTCCAAAGCATTAAAACAATGCTTCATGCACTAAAACAAAAACCACCATGTGAGCTCCAAGCTTTGAGTTCAAAACTCAAGCTTGGTTAAATCTAATAAACATGCATCCAACCCTGCTTGAATCTACTCAAATATGCATAATATAACCTCTGAAAACAACAGCAATCAACTACAACAAGCACAACATCAGATTTCATCATTTCACCATTAAAATCAAGATTTAGCTCAAAACTCCAAACTTGCTTAAAATCAACTAATCACCAACAAAAACTTGCTTGAATCTACATATTAAAACCTAATTAAGCTACAAAAAATACAATTAGACCCTAGCAACAACTACAGCCACAAATTCTCAAGCATGCAATACTCAACTTTTCCTTAAAATCCAAGAAAACAAAAAGAAAGTTACAAGGATCTTACCAACAACTAGAGATCACAAAATCTTTGATAAAATCAGTTGAAATACCAAGGAGAACACCACCTCCTTGCTGCTCAAAGAGAGGCCGGAAGAGAGAGTGACTTGAGAGAAAATTGGGTTTTGCTTTTTCTTTGATTTTTCAATTTGGATAAAATGAGTTATAAAATTTACTTTTTCCTTATTTGATTCAGCCAAAGCAAAATAAAAATCAATTTACTTAACATATTATAAAAATTCATAAAAGACAAATCTCATAAAGGCAAATGACTATTTTGCCCTTCCAACACTAAAAGGGGTAAAAGAGGACTGAAGGGTATTTTGGGACAACTCTAAATTCCCGACTAATCTCGACATTCCCAATGTCTAAATAAATTGCCCCAATATACTAAAATGCTGAAATTGTGATTCTCCTGAGCCATACACCGCGTTCCATGTTGCCGGGCACCGAAAATGCAAAATTATGAAATTTCACTATATGACATAAAATGCATTTAGAATTCAAATATAACAATATATATAATTATTTAAATATCTATAAATAATTTTCCATAATTAAATCTTAATTAACTGCTAACTTCCAAATTAAACTAAGCGGTCTTTACAATCGGACCATCGGCCCCATGAAAGTCCAACCCCCTTCTTTCCCACATCGGACCATCAGACCCCATACCATCGGACCCAACAAATGACCACCAGACCCTCTTCTTCCCCACATCCGAACACCCAAATCCCTTCTCCTTTCACAGATCCAAACACCCCAATCCCAATTCCAAAAAATATTTCTTAAATCACAAACAATAAATCTTAAACACAAACAATTCCAAACAAAATCACAAACCCAATAAATCTTAACCAATTTCTTTAAAAACACAAAATAATCAAAACATACCTTCGATTTAGACATGGTTCGACGTATATTTGGTGTGTCGAAGTTCGGTCACCGTGGGCTTGTTGTCGATGTTGGAAATATTTTACTTGGATCTACATTTACTACCAAGTGTGTTTCATTAACATCCTAATATGAATTCTAAAACAATGAAATAAACACATATAAAGTTTAGTAAACCTTACATTGGGTGCAGCGGAATATAATGACTCCTTCCATTCAGATCTCTAGCCCTTGATTCCTTTCTATAGCAGAGCATTATCAAGATCTGAATCTGGATCTCTTTCTCTCCTTCCTTTGAGGCTGATTCTCCTTCTTGTTGTTTGGATTCTCCTACAGTGTTACACACTATGATTGAGATACCACTTGATGTGTGTGGGCACTACTCTATCACTCAAGGATTTCGAAATTCAAAGAGAAGAAATGAGAGAGGAAAGTGGCGCATGGCTTTTTCTGAAAGGAACAATATGCAAAGTCATGAGTTTCTTGAAGCCAATACTTTCTATTTATAGAATGTCATCTAGGTTTAGGTTAGAATTATATGGCATTAAAATAATGGAAAAATAAATGGTAAAGGGCTTTGCATAGTGGGCGGCCATATAAGGGAAATGGGCCTCACTTTGCAACTTTCCCATTTTGTTATTTTTCATTCCCATTTTCTCAAAAATACAAATTTTCCAATTTAACCATTTAAATGCCAATTCTAATTATTTAATAACTAAAAATTAATTATTAAATAATATTGTCATTTAATATATTTATTAATTTAGACATATAAAGTCTCTTAATTAACCAATAAACCTAGAATCTCTTTTCTTTACAATTTCGCCCTTGCTTAGTTAAAATTCATGAACTAGACATAGTCTAACTTTAGAATTATAATTGATTAATTAAAATCAATTAACTGAGTCTTACAAGCAGTATGGTCTCAACTAGTATGGGGACCATGGGCCTATATTTCCGAGCTTCCAATAAGTCGAACTGAATTTACCAAGTAAATTCCCTAACTTATTAATTCCTTATTGAATCCACACTTAGAACTTGGAATTGCACTCTCAGTCATATAGAACGCTCTATATGTTCCACGATATAGATAACGTCATTAGTTATCCATTGTTATAATCCTAATTTGATCAACGACCCTCTAATAGATGATTACATTGAATAGGCACTAAGTTACCATTACATCTTCAATGTATTTTATCCTTAAAACACTTAGCTCCGTATAAATGATATTTCAGCGAAGTGAAATGAGATCTCCACCATTTATCTCTGTTTAGCCAAGTTAGAAGGATCTCATCGTTTCACTTCTAAATTCCTATAGAAGTTATAGACTCCATATTTATGTTAGCGCTCCCACTCAATTATATATCATGTTCCCAAAATGTACGTATCACCCTGACCCAAAAGTAGGCTTAACTAACAAATCAAAGAACATGTATAATACTCTTGAGATCAAACCTAATCATATCAGGATTAAGATCATTTGATCTAGGATCAACAGGTGATATTGAATTGAATAGATATTACGGTAAATTTTAATATATCTCATCAAAGTTCAATATCGGCCCCTTCCGATGTATACTCCATACATTCGATATTGGTAAACTTTGCCAATACCCTGGAAAGGACATAACACTTATCCAAGGTGTAAGAATACCTATCGCTGATTATCATGTCAGTCTAAATCCAATGAACTGACAAATCAGGGAATAAACTTTCGAACATATAATTAAGATTATATTTCACTATGCTGACAACTATAATCATTAACAAATTCATATGTTCTGGACTTAAATTGAATTCATACATTATATATATAATCATGAAATAAATCATGTGAACCATGCAACATAAAATGTTATTTTCTGATCTTTATTAATAAGTAAATCTGATTATATTGAAATGGGTTTTATTTAGGGCACAAAACCCAACAAACTCCCACTTGCACTAATATAAAACAAAATGTGCATTTCAAATAATCTCAACACCTTGATATACAAATCAAGTGTAGTATTAGTATACTCCTCGTAATAGGATCTGATAGGTTGAATTAATCACAACCTTCTCTCAACCATTACTCTTCCTTAATCACAAAATCCTTGATAATGTGAAATTCCTCTCTATATGTCTACTCTCTTGGGATACTGGATTCTATACTTTTGGTAACTACTTTTTGGTTAATCAGGAAATAACACTAGTAGTTAAGACAAGTTAGAACGGTGCCACAAATGTATAGAACTTTCCTTAGACTGAATAAGTACCTTTCCTGTAGCTTTAACATTCAGTCTCTCTCTGGTAGACCTAGAGACTTTAGATAGGTTTTTACACTTCTCCAAAATCACTACTCCACCCCCTAGAGTAATCACCATCTTATCAACAGACTTTCTAGCACAAAGGCAAGTCTCGAAATCTGATGTGGTGTAGTCTAAGAGTTTCAAACACACCCTTGTCGACTAACATATAGTTCCTCTTCTCAATCTTAAGATTTACTTGATTTTCTTCCAATGTTCTTCTCCTGGATTAATCTGATACCTACTCATTACTCCAACTCAACAGCAGGTGTCTAGTCTAAGGCATACTAAAGCATATCTGAGACCTCTCACTGTTGATTTAAGAAATTCTTTCATGGCTTTATCTTTTTTGGAATAGTTGAGACTTTTCCTTAGATAAATAAAATTTTTGTCTAGAAGTTGTGAAGCTTCTATAGATTGCCATTGGAAAGGAAATGCTTCAGCATCTTACTAAAGTAAGTTGCTTACATTAGAGTAAGTAATTACCAGGTATACCACAAGCCATAGGTTTAGATAAACTCAAACCTATAATACTAGGAACATGAAGTTTTGTTAAGTCCATTGAATAGACTTATTAACGAAAATTTCCTTTTATGTCCTTGTAATAGAAAACTTTAGGTTACTCCATGTGAATGGATCAAACCATAGTTCTCTTGGCTTTCTTCTTAGTTTCTTATCTTGACAATCCATTACTTGTTTAAACTCACAATGGATTTTAATCACTAGTGTCTTCCAAGTCATGAGAAGAGTGAGTTCCTAGAAACCCTCCCACTATGACAAGGTACCGTGAATTATGTCTAAGAAAACTACATGGTATTGACCTCTTTGGGTGTGTCAACATAACAGAGGCAGTGGGATCATCTTGTAAAGAATAAGATGATAGAACATTTTTTAGAATAAAAAAAATATCTCCTTTATTTGCTTATTTATTTTTAGACTTAGTCATTTTCTTGGAAAAGTAGTATTTGTTTAAAAAAAACACTTTCTTATCTAATGACTATGGGATGTTCCACCCCTAATCACTTAGAATAGCTAACAAACATGCAAACCAAGGTTAACAGTTCTAGCTTTTCTTAAGATTTCGATTAGGTCATCCATGAATCTAGTAATGATTTACATTAAGTATACAACCATTGTATCATTCTGAAATTGTATTACCATAGAGGGATTTAGGCAACGACTAGTAACTAATTATCAATATGCAAATCGAATTTCTGGGGAGGTAAGTTTGGATATAATTCAAAAAGCAATTTAATGATCTTTGAACTGCATATCTACTAACTATTTCTCCACCCCTATCAGTTCGCAAGATCTTTAACCACTTACCTTGATAGTTTTTCACCATTGCTAGAAATTCATGAAATTTTTCAAACATTTCAAATTTCTTGTGCTTAAGGTAAAATCTAGAGTAATCGTTTTAAGAATACAACGAAAAACTCATATCCACACCTGAATGTACATCCATCTGCGAATGAGATGAACTTACTTTCAGTGGATATAGGCATATTAAGTCTTTGCAGAGAATGATCTTGTCAAAACTATTATGAACAAGATACAAATGCCATAGATTTAAAATATGTGGTTGTATCTTTTGATGACTTAGGTTTAGTTACATCAAAGAGTTCTTAGAATAGTGCAAGTGGATTCTGGTCACAGAATACTAAACTCATACAGTTTGAATCCATTGATAGAAAATGGTTATTAAACACTTGTGAAAGTGTAACTGTATCATGAGTAATTCTTTCTTGGACCACCACTACTAATTTAACTCTAAGTTGATTTGCCCAAACAAGTAGGAGATTTCTAAGATTGAGGATTTATATTATTTTGGGATAGAATTTCGGGAATATAATCATATGCGTCATTTTAATTTCTTAAGAGAAAATATAGAATGACATGAAATTATTTATAGACCATTCATCCAATGATATGTTATTGAGCTAATTCGAAATGAATAAGCTAAGAGGAATTAGGATAATTTCGTATTTAAATAAGAATCCAACGATGCTCCGATTAGCGAGAGTCAAAGTAATCTTATTTATACAATCTTCTTGTTTCATATTGTAAATACTAGTCTAAGGTGTCATCAATTGATGAACAACTAGATGTTGTATTTACAATATTTATCTTTCGAGATATAACACTATTATGTTTGTCTAATAGTGACAATCCATTAGGGATTTATCCCATTAGAACAACAAACCATGTTAGACCAACAATGAAGATTCGAAATTAAACTACAATTTAATAACAGAAAATAACATGGTTCAATATAAATTCATACACAATTCAGAAATTATTAATCACATAGCAAGTAGGAATGACAAGTGAAATACTAAAACATACAATCCTAAATAATTTCCAAGGTCTTCAACAAACTGATACCAGTGTCCCGTTTAGGCGAGAGTCAGTGATACCATCCATTTAATAGAGTTGTCAGCTCATCTAAAATTATAAACATTCTAGCAACCTTTTATTCGATCAAGATTGAAATCCAGCGTTGTCCCGTTTAGGCGAGAGTCAAGGCTATTCTATCTTATGAGCTTCCACCATTGTTTCATACTCTTGCAAGTCTTATACAGTCGCCACCATTAGGGTGATCAATACTATATAAAAAACTTACAAAAATACTTATCTTTCGAGATTAAACGGTGCTAACTTGCTAATGAACGTTCCTCCATTAGGGAGGATTACTCACTAAAACAATAGCTATGTAAAACCAACAATGGAGATCGAATATCCTAATAATAATAAAGCTCATTATTTAAAGAAAGTTGTATTTTCTTCTAATATTTATTTTAATCAATTTATTTTGAATATATATTTATTAAAATTTCCAACTTAGAAAGAAAAATTCTAAATATAAATTTTAATTTAATATTCATAAATTATACTTAGATGGATATGAAAATAACGTGAATTATTTCTATCTTAGTGATAATTTCCAATAAATATTAAGAAAAATTATTGAAAAAAAATGTGTGTGAGAGTATTATTGGTACCTTACTTGATATTCCCGGCAAAACTAAGGACGGTCTAAATAGTCGTTTAGATCTCGTTGAAATGGGTATACGACAATCTCTGGCACATGAGAAGAAAGGTGAACGGTTATATTTGCCTCCTGCTTGTTTCACTTTGTCCAAAAAAGAGAAACAAACAGTTTGCAAATCACTTGCAAATATGAAAGTACCCGATGGTTAATCGTCTAATATCAAAAACTTGGTGAATGAGACTGAATTGAAACTAATGGGTCTGAAATCACATGATTGTCATGTGTTAATGCAACATCTACTTCCAATTGCCATTAGATCAGTCTTGCCAAAAAATGTTCGAGAGTGTTTGACACATGTTTGCATTTTCTTTAATAGGCTGTGCGGGAAGGAATTAGAATTGGATAAGTTAGATGCATTACATGAACATGTAGTCAAAACATTGTGCAACCTGGAAAAGTTTTTTCCGCCATCTTTTTTCGACATCATGATCCATTTAATGGTTCATCTAGTGAGAGAAGCAAGGCTGTGTGGGCCGGTGTGGGCGAGATGGATGTATCCATTTGAAAGAAATATGAAGGTACTTAAAAGTTATGCGCGTAACCACTATCGGCCAGAAGCATGTATGGTTGAGTGCTACATATCTGAAGAGGCTGTGGAATTTTGTTCAGAGTACATGGCTGGGGAAAGGGACAATGGTGACAGTGTCCAAGCTTGAACTAGATCAAGCTCAATTAGTCGTGATGAACAATAACACAGAGGTTCAACCATATATAACGTAAGTACCTTTTTTGGTTTTACTTTGGTTGATTTAAGTAAGAGAGGAAGCAAGAATGATCCATTCATCATGGCTAGCCAAGCAGCTCAAGTTTTTTACATTTCTGATCCGGCTAATGATAAATGGTCTATTGTTTTATCGACACCAGAAAGGAGGTTCTTAGAGACTGAAGAGGATGAGGAGAATGTTGACTTATGTTACGATGACTTCATTGTTGGACAACCAATTCATGAGCAACTTATGGGAATTGATCGTAACATTGAGGAAGACGACGCTGAATACATTAGAAACAATATCAATGAGGGAATATGGGTCAATTGTGATTCAGGCAAACATAAACAAAAAAAGAAAAGAAAACGTGTCTAATTGGTAACTTGATATATAGCTTACTTTATATTGTGGTTGTGAATGCTCCTGAATACTTAACAATTTGTTTATGCTTTTAATATTTCATATACACTACTTGTTATATATATAGCTAACTTTAAAGTTTGTTTGTTAATGGTGTAGACATGGCGAACTCGGAATCAGGATCTGATTCGAGCGCAGAAAATGAGTGTCCAACCACAATACCTACACGAGGGCCGACGCAAATGAATGAAATATCCAAACTAATGGATCAGGGCAAAAGAGTGGCCCTCGAGGTTAATGACAAAGGACACTACTGTGGAAAAAGCTATGCGAAGCTCGTATCCACTCTAGGAGTCACATGTCGGCAGACGATAGGGTTGGCCTATAAAAACTGGAAAGAAGTCAACCCGACTCTGAAAAATAAAGTTTGGAAAGACATACAGAGAAGCTGTTATTTGTTAGAATTTTGGTTTATTTTTCTATTACTTAAAATGTTGACTCTAACCGTGTTTGTTTTCCTTCAAAATAGACGGGGTTCATTGTGCCGGACTCCTTCAAACATGATTGTCTCATCCTAGCTGGGAAGTTAATGAAAGAATTCAAGAATAGGATGACAAAAGACATCATAATGCCCGCTTTGAAAGAGAATGATCTGGGAAAACTGGCACAAGTCCCTGAAAAGCACCCCGAGATCGACGCTGCTGATTGGTGCAAATTTGTTGAAAGTCGACTAACTCCTGAATTTCTGGTACGCTAATTATATTAACACTAAGATAAACTCTTAAATACAAGTACATGTATCTAATGTATTTTTTTTGGCATTGTAAGAATTGAGTAAGGTGCAACGTGAACGTTCCTCAAAAATTCAATCTAGACATCGAAGTGGTCGGAGTGGAATGGTGAACGTATGGGAAGCTTGTTGGATATTATTTTACCAGGATCTTAGATCTACTCACAAGTATGTTTATTAACATCCTAAATATGAACTTTCTAAAACGATAAAATAAACACATATAAAGTTTAAGAAACCTTACATTGGGTGCAGCGGAATATAATGACTCCTTCCGTTCAGATATCTAGCCCTTGATTCCTTTACGTAGCGAGCATTATCAATATCTGAACCTGGATCTCTTTCTCTGAATCCTTGATGCTGAATCTCCTTTGCTGATGATCTTTCTTCACGATCTTCCTCACTATGATTGAGGTATCACTTGATGTGTGTGGGCACTACTCATACACTAAGGATTTCGAAATATTGAGGAAGAAAAGAGAGAGAGAGTGGCGGCTAGAGAAGAGAGTGGAGGCTCAGGTTTTTCTGATTCAGAAAGTGTAATTTTCCTGAAGCCTTCACTATCTATTTATAGCATTCCTACGAGGCTTGATTTGAATTATATGGCATTAAAATAATGAAAAAAAATCATTTAAAAAAGATGACATAAGTGGCCGGCCCTAGGCTAGGTGGACTGGGCCTTATTTTTGCAATTTTGCAATTTTACCACTTTTTGTATCTGATTTTCTCAAAAATGCCAATTTCCTAATTCAATCATTTAAATGCCAATTCTAACTATTTAATAACTATAAATAATTATTAAATAATATTGTCATTTATCATATTTATTAATTGAACCATACAAAGTATCATAATTAACAAATATGCCCCTATAAACTCTTTCTTTACAATTTCGCCCTTACTTAGTGAAAATTTCACAAATAGACATAGTCTAATTTGTGAATTATAATTGATTAATCAAAATCAATTACATGAGTCTTACAAGCAACATTATCTCAACTAGTGGGGGGACCATGGGTCTATATAACCGAGCTTCCAATAAGTAGATCAAGAATTTAACACTAAAATTCACTAACTTATTAATTCTTCGTTGAATCCACGCATAGAACTTAGAATTGCACTCTCAGTATATAGAATGCTCTATATGTTCCACCATATAGACACATCATTAGTTATCCATTGTTATAATCCTAATGTGATCAATGATCCTCTATATGAATGATACACCTTTGTAAAGGGATTAAATTACCGGTACACCCTACAATGTATTTAGTCCTTAAAACACTTGACCCTGTATAAATGATATTTCAGCTAATGTGAAATGAGTACTCCACCATTTATGTTCGTTTGGTCAAGCTCGAAGGAGATCATCCTTTGCTTACTATTCGCCAGATAGAAGCTATAGATTCCATGTTTATGATAGCGCTCCCACTCAATTGCACTACCGTGTTCCCAAAATGTACGTATCACCCTGACCTAAAAGTAGGCTTAACTAACAAATCAAAGAACACGAATAGCCTTTCAAGATTGAGCCTAAACATATCAGGATTAAGATCATTTGATCTAGGATCAACTAGGCGATATCGACTTGAATAGATATTACGGTAAGTTTAATAAATCTAAGTCAAAGTTCAATATCGGTCCCTTCCGATGCATACTCCATGCATCCAACCTGAGCTTTACTTTAACCAATGTTCTGGAAAGAACATAGTATTTCTCCAAATACAAGTAAACTCTTGTTGTAGATTATCATATCAGTAAAACCACATGTACGATAAATCTAGGAAACTTTATTCACATAGTCATGTTTACTTTCCAATGTGTTGACAGCACAATAAACAGGATCAAGTATGTGAAAAGGGTTTCAGATGAATTTATACATTATGTACATATAATCATGAAATAAATCATGTGAACCATGCAACATTAAATGTTATTTACGATCTATATTAATAAACAAATACGATTATATTGAAATGAGTTTTATTTAGGGCATAAAACCCAACAAACTCCCACTTGCACTAATATAAAACAAAAAGTGCGTTTCAAATAATCTCAACACCTTGATATGCAAATCAAGTGTAGTAGTAGTAAACTCCTCGTAATAGGATCTGAAAGGTTGAATTAACCACAACCTTTTCTCCACTATTACTCTTCCTTTAATCACAAAATCATTGATAATGTGAAATTCCTCTACATATGTCTACTCTCTTGGGATGCTTGGATTCTATACCTTTGGCAACTACTTTTGGTTAATCGGGAAATTAACACTAGTAGTTTAAGGCAATTTGGAATGGTGCCAAAGATGTATAGAACTTTCCTTAGAGCGGAATAAGTAACTTTCTGCGGCTTTAACATTCGGTCCACTTTGGTAGACTTAGAGACTTCAGATAGGTTTTTACACTTCTCCAAAATCAATATTCCACCCCCAGAGTAATCACCATCTTATCAGAAAGATTTTCTAGCACAAAGGCAAATTTCAAAATCTGATATGGTGTAGTCTAAGAGTTTTAAACACACCCTTATAGACTAACATATAGTTCCTCTTCTTTATCTTAAGATTTACTTGATTGTCTTCCAATGTTCTTCTCTTGGATTAATCGATACCTACTCATTACTCCCACTCAACAAGCGGTGTACGTCTAAGGCATACAAAAGCATATCTAAGACCTCTCACTTGTTGATATAAGAAATTTTTCCATGGCTTTATCTTTTACGGAATAGTTGAGACTTTTCCTTAGATAAATAAAATCTATACCTAAGAAGTTGTGAAGCTTACATGGTGCCATTAGAAAGAAAATGCTTGACATCTTACTAAAGTAAGTTGCTTGCATTAGAGTAAGTAATTACCAGGTATACCACAAGCCATAGGTTTAGATAAACTCAAATCTATAATACTAGGAACAGGAAGTTTTGTTAAGTCCATTGAATGGACTTATAAACGAAAATTTCCTTTTATGTCCTTGTAATAGAAAACTTTAGGTTACTCCATGTGAATGGATTAAACCATAGTTCTATTGGCTTTCTTCTTAGTTTCTTATCTTGACAATCCATTACTTGTTTAAACTCACAATGGATTTTAATCACTAGTGTCTCCCAAGTCATAAGAAGGTAAGTTCTAGAAACTCTCCCACTACGACAAGGTACGCGTGAATTATGTCTAAGAAAACTAAATGGTATTGATCTCTTTGGTTGTGACAAGACAACGGGGCGAGTGGGATCATCATATGTCATATAAGATGATAGAACACTTTTGGAATCAAGGATTAAGTATCTCCTTTATTTGCTACTTGTTTTTCCGGACTTAGTCATTTTCTTAGAAAAGTAGTATTTGTTTGAACAAACACTTTCTTATGTTATTGACAATGGGATGGTCCACCCACTAATCACTTAGAATAGCTAAGAAACCATGGTTAACGAGTTCTAGCTTTTCTTAAGATTTTGATTAGGTCATCCATGAATCTAGTAATGATTTACATTAAGTATAAAACCATTACATCATTCTGAAATTGTATTACCATAGAAGGATTTAGGCAACGACTAGTAACTAATCATCAACATGCAACTCGAAATTTCTGGGGAGGTAAGTTTGGATATAATTCAAAAATCAATTTAATGATCTTTGAACTGCATATCTACTAACTATTTCTCCACCCCTATCAGTTCGCAAGATCTTTAACCACTTACCTTAATGGTGTTTAACCATTGCTAGAAATTAATGAAATTTTTCAAACATTTCAAATTTCTTTGCATAAGGTATAATCTAGAGTTATCGTTTTAAGAATACAACGAAAAACTCATATCCACCCCTGAATGTACATTCATCTGTGAATGAGATGAACTACTTTCAGTGGATATAGGCATATTAACTCTTTGCAGAGATTGATCTTGTCAAATCCACTATGAACGAAGATACAAATGCCATAGATTAAGAAAATGTGGTAGTGTCTATGATGACATAGTTTTAGTTACATCGAAGAGTTCTTAGAATACTTAGTGGATCACAGTCACAGAATACCTAACTCACATTCCATACGAGTTTTAATCCATTAATAAAAGATGGATATTAAACACTTGAGAAAGTGTAAGCGTATTGTATTCGGAATTAGAAATTTAAGAAAATTTCTATTTGGAATCTAAAATTAAAGTCAAAGACTTAAATTCAACCAAATTTAATGAGTAATTCTTTCTTGGACCACCACTTTACTAATACAAACTCTAAGTCGGATTTTCCCATTACAAGTAGGAGATTTCTAAGATTGAGGATTTATATCAATTGGGAATAGAATTTCGGGGTTATAATCATATGCGTCATTTAATTTCTTAAGAGAAAATATAATGACATGAAATGATTCATAGACCATTCATCCAATGATATATTTGAAAGCTAATTCGAAATGAATAAGCTAAGAGGAATTAGGATAATTTCGTTTAAAATAAGAATCCAACGATGCTTCGATTAGCGAAAGTCAAAGTAATCTTATTTATATAATCTTCTTGTTTTATATCGTAAAAATACTAGTCTAAGGTGTCATCAATTGATGAACAGCTAGATGTCGCATATACAATATTTATCTTTCGAGATCTAACACTATTATGTATGTCTAATGGTGAAAATCCACTAGGGATTTATCTCGTTAGATAAACAAACCAAGTTAGACCAACAATGAAGATTCGAAATTAAACTACAACTTAATAACGAGAAAATAACATGGTTCGATATAAATTCATACACAATTCGAAATTATAAACATATAGTAAGTAGGAATGACAAGTGAAAATCCTAAAACCTACAATCCTAAATAATTTCCAAGGTTTTCAACAAGGCGATATCGGTGTCCGTTTAGGCGAGTCAAGCTACCATTCATTGAATAGAGTTGTCAGCTCGTCTAAAATGTTAAACATTCTAGTAACCTTTTATTCGATCAAGATTGGAATTCAGCGTTGTCCCGTTTAGGCGAGAGTCAAGGCAATTCTATCTTATGAGCTTCCACCATTGTTTCATAATTTGCAAGTCAAGTATGGTCGCCACCATTAGGGTGATCCATACCATACAAAACACTTACAAACTACTTATCATGCGAGGTTAAACGGTGCGAAATTGCTAATGAACGTTCCTCCATTAGGAGGATTACTCACTAAAACAAACGCGGTGTAAAACCCACAATGGAGATCGAATGTCTCTATAATAAAGCTCATTATTTGAAAAGAGTTGTATTTTCTTTTATTCTCTTTATTTATTCTATTTATTTTAAATATATATTTATTTAATTAAAATTTCCAATTTAGAATGAAAAATTCTAAATATAAATTTTAATTTAATATTTATAAATTTTACTTAGATGGATATGAAAATAATATGAATTATTTCCATCTTAGTAATAATTTCCAATAAATATTTAGAAAAAATATTTAAGTTGTTACAAAATTAATTTAAATTAATTTACAACTCAAATTTAATTTTCTATAAATATATATTGCATTTCGAAAAATTAAAGTATATAAGAATACAATTTTCGAAAAATGCATATTAAAATAAAAAATAAATCTGGAAAAATTATTCTAATTTAATGTTGGCCCAAAATTAATTAATAAAATTAATTTACAACAAAAAATATAATTTTCCTATTTAATTAAATATATAAGAAAAATTTCAAATATTTAAGTATGATGATGAAAATCAACTTAAATATTAATTTTCTATTTAATTAAATACACTTAAAAAAATACTTCAAGCAAAAATATCACCTATCTAGATTTTCCTTTGACTAATTAATTCAATTTCTAATAATATACTTTAATTCAATTTATTTTAAATTAATCAATAAATGAAAAAAATCATTGATTTAAGTTGATCCAAGAATTAATTAAAATAATTAATTTACAACTTAATCTATTTTTCAAGATAAAATTCGAAATTCTAGCATTTAAGAAATACAATTTCGAAAATTGATTAATAAAATAAAGAAAAAATATATTTTGAAAATTATTTAAATTTAGTTGAAAAAAAAAAAATAAATTTCAACTAAAAATAATTTTCTATTTAATTAAATGTCATGAAAAAGAAATATTTAAGTATGATGATAAAAATCAACTTAGATATTTAATTTTCAAATTAATTAAATGTATTAAATTCAAGAAATAAATAATTAAGTGTAGAAGGCTTAATTATTAATCTACAGTTTAATACTAGGAAAAAATATATTTAAAATAAATTGTACCAAAATTAATTAATAAATAATTAATTTCACAATTTATAATATTTTCCTATTTAATATTAGAAATAATAAGTAGTCTATAAATAACTATCTAGAAAATATCTTATTTGACTAAGTATCTTTTCCACAAAATTTGAAAAAATATCTAATTTAAGTTGTACTAGAAAAATCTAGAACTTAAATATTTTCAAATTTAAATTTAATTAAATATCAAAAATTAAGTTGTAACCACTTAATTTGAAAATATTCCATTTTAAGTTAATATTTGAAAAGATATTAACTTAAAAAAAATATCTAAAGAATCTTAATAACCAATGCCTAAAATTCCTCAACTTAATTTTGAAATTTTGAATTCAAAAGATATTCAGATTTAAGTTGGTTAGTTGAAGATAACTAAATATCAACTTAAATAGGAATATTTAATGAAAAATTTAAATTAAGTTCCAGAAAGAATCTAGATGGTTATAATTCTATATTTAATTAAATACAAGAAAATACATATAGTTTAGCTTAGAATATAAAATTCCTTAAACTATATTTTTCTTAAATTAATTTCAAAATAAATGAAATTAATTATGTTGCTAATCAATTTTATTAGGTTAAACTAGTTTAATTAACCTAGTACGATCATTCAAATCGCAAATGGGCCTTCACAATTGGGGTGGTTTGTGTGAGGGAGTCTTTGGGTTCGGTATGTCGTACCCACTTACATGGCTCCCCAAACTCACCTACAAGGCCCAAAAGAGGAATTTAACCTTAATAAGAACAATGTTATTAATTGAATAAGCCCGAAAACTAAATGGGCCTAAATAAAATCTATCGATGACTATGACATTTTTATTTAGCAACATTAACCTATATGCATCTATAATAAAATTAAACACATAGGCTCACACAGGCACACTTTGGATGGGTCTGTCATGTTCTTTAGTCATACACGGATGAAAGAAGATTGTAAAATTTTTGTTACAAATTATTAACTTGACCCAAGGGAGCCATCGGATCATTAGATGCGGCAAAAAGTAACCATGGCTATTTGCGATCAAGTAATAATAGGTTTTAAAAACTTACACATAAGCTAAAACACATACTTTAAATAAAGGTTAGTTGGATAGTTGGATGTAGGATTTATTTAATTTTAAATTAAATATTTAATTTCGAAAATAATTAATTAAATAAAAAAAAATAATTTTTCGAAAAATTTAAAAAAAAATTTGAAAAATTCGAAATTTTTTTTTTTTTAAAAAAAAAAATTAAAATTTAAAATTAAACCTACAATTTTTGAAAAATTAGGTTTCAACCAACCTAAATATCATTTCAAAAAAATTTGCTAACTACTTTTAAATTTTAAATGTTATTTTATAAATAAAAATTAAATAAAAAATTAGAAAAGATAAATAAATGTCTTTTTCAAATTTTAAATTTAATTTAAATAAATAAAATAACAAAATTTAAAAAATTAGCAAAATATCTTATATCATTTAAAAATTACATAATTATAAATATCTTATTTTTAAATTTAAAATAAGATAAGATATAATCAAATTTTAAAATAAGATAGATTTTTAAGCAAAAAGATAAATACTAATTCTATTCGAATTCAAATTACACTAATATCTTGAATTAATTTAAAAAAAATTAAATTAATTCAAAATGATAATTAGAATTGAATTAGGAATAGTAATAGTATATATACAAAACCATACAAAAAATTGGAAGTTAATTCCATGAAAAAGTATGAAAAATTGAAGAAAATTGAAAAAATTCGAAACTGTACGGACAGTTAAATCTGCGATCATGAGAAATATCGATAGATTTTGTCGAATCTTGAAAAATCATAACTAATTCAAATAAAATCCAAATTGAGTTCTGTAAAAGGCTAACTTGCTTAATTTTTTCCATACTATCCAATAAAAATAATGCCAGAACCGAAATAACAATTATTTTTCACGAAAATTTCACAATCATCAATCAATCATCGAAATAACACTCAATACAACATGATACCATCAAAGAACATACAAACAATCGTTTTAAAGTCCAAATTACATGTAAGTAAATCAATTACCATGGCTCTGATACCAGTTGTTGGATATTATTTTACCAGGATCTTAGATCTACTCACAAGTATGTTTATTAACATCCTAAATATGAACTTTCTAAAACGATAAAATAAACACATATAAAGTTTAAGAAACCTTACATTGGGTGCAGCGGAATATAATGACTCCTTCCGTTCAGATATCTAGCCCTTGATTCCTTTACGCCAGCGAGCATTATCAATATACGAACACGGATCTCTTTCTGAATCCTTGATCTTTGAATCTCCTTTGCTGATGATCTTTCTTCACGATCTTCCTCACTATGATTGAGGTATCACTTGATGTGTGTGGGCACTACTCATACACTAAGGATTTCGAAATATTGAGGAAGAAAAGAGAGAGAGAGTGGCGGCTAGAGAAGAGAGTGGAGGCTCAGGTTTTTACGATTCGAAAGTGTAATTTTCTTTGAAGCCTTCACTATCTATTTATAGCATTCCTCTAGGGCTTGATTTGAATTATATGGCATTAAAATAATGAAAAAAATCATTTAAAAAAGAAGACATAAGAGGCCGGCCCTAGGCTAGGTGGGCTTGGGCCTTATTTTTGCAATTTTGCAATTTTACCACTTTTTGTATCTGATTTTCTCAAAAATGCCAATTTCCTAATTCAATCATTTAAATGCCAATTCTAACTATTTAATAACTATAAATAATTATTAAATAATATTGTCATTTATCATATTTATTAATTGAACCATACAAAGTATCATAATTAACAAATATGCCCTATAAACTCTTTCTTTACAATTTCGCCCTTACTTAGTGAAAATTTCACAAATAGACATAGTCTAATTTGTGAATTATAAATGATTAATCAAAATCAATTACATGAGTCTTACAAGCAACATTATCTCAACTAGTGGGGGGACCATGGGATTACATATAGCAGAAGCGTCCAATAAGTAGATCAAGAATTTAACACTAAAATTCACTAACTTATTAATTCTTCGTTGAATCCACGCATAGAACTTAGAATTGCACTCTCAGTATATAGAATGCTCTATATGTTCCACCATATAGACACATCATTAGTTATCCATTGTTATAATCCTAATGTGATCAATGATCCTCATATGAATGATCTACCTTTGTAAAGGGATTAAATTACGCGTTACACCCTACAATGTATTTATTCCTTAAAACACTTGACCACAATATAAATGATATTTCAGCTAATGTGAAATGAGTACTCCACCATTTATGTTCGTTTTGTCAAGCTCGAAGGAGATCATCCTTTGCTTACTATTCGCCAGATAGAAGCTATAGATTCCATGTTTATGATAGCGCTCCCACTCGGTTGCACTTCTTAGTGTTCCCAAAATGTACGTATCACCCTGACCTAAAAGTAGGCTTAACTAACAAATCAAAGAACACGAATAGCCTTTCAAGATTGAGCCTAAACATATCAGGATTAAGATCATTTGATCTAGGATCAACTAGGCGATATCGACTTGAATAGATATTACGGTAAGTTTAATAAATCTAAGTCAAAGTTCAATATCGGTCCCTTCCGATGCATACTCCATGCATCCAACCTGAGCTTTACTTTAACCAATGTTCTGGAAAGAACATAGTATTTCTCCAAATACAAGTAAACTCTTGTTGTAGATTATCATATCAGTAAAACCATTTGTGTACGATAAATCTAGGAAACTTTATTCACATAGTCATGTTTACTTTCCAATGTGTTGACGGCACAATAAACAGGATCAAGTATGTGAAAAGGGTTTCAGATGAATTTATACATTATGTACATATAATCATGAAATAAATCATGTGAACCATGCAACATTAAATGTTATTTCTGATCTATATTAATAAACAAATCTGATTATATTGAAATGAGTTTTATTTAGGGCATAAAACCCAACAAAGCTGTGGTAAGTAATGCTTAAAATTTAATGTTCTATAATGTGCTATACAATTTAATTGGTACTCATTTCATTGTTATAACGTTATGTAGAAAAAGGATCTCGAAGTTGCAGATCCCCCCCGCCACCGTGTTTGGATTAAATCTCGCACCAAGAGTAGAAAACTTGTCACTGATTACGACAAGGAAATTGCAGAGAAGATAGTAAGTATATATTAATCCTTAATTGAGTTCTACTCATGAGTTAGTGTATATAATTCATATACTAATTGCTTGAATATATGCGTGCATTAGACTCAATTAGAGGAGAAGCTTTGTAAAGCCCGCTTAGTTAATTTGGAAATTAGCAGTTAATCTTGATTAATTATGAAATTATTTATAGCTATTTAAATAATTTATTATACTGTTATTTATGGAATTCAGTGATGCATTTTATGTCATTCAGTAGTTTTCATATTTTGCATTTCCGGTGCCCAGTATTTTTGGAACTCGGTGTTTGGCTCAGTAGAAATCACAACTTAGCATGTTATTAGCTTGGGGCGGTTTATTAGACATTGTAAATGTCGGGAATGGTCGGGAATTTAGAATTTCCCAAAAATACCCCTTTAGTATGATTTATGTGGTTTTAAGGTGGAGGGGCAAAATGGTCTTTTTGCCCCATTAGTGTTTTGTCATTTAGTGACCTGACTATTTGAAAATAAATGTTTATTTTATTATTATTTGGCTGAAATGAAAGGTTAATAGGTGGCTTTATTTCATTTTTCATTTTACAAAAAAATTACAAGTTAGAAAAAGTTAGAAATTTTCAAACTCTCTCTCTCTCTTTTCCTCTCTCTCTCTCGACTGTGCATGTGGGTGCAAGGAGCTGGGTTTTGCTTTGATTTTCAAGTAAATTCTCATCCAATCTAAGCATTCTTCAAGCTAGGTTAGCTTCTCTTCATTTTTCTTTAAAAATTGTTGTGTTTTGATGAAATTATGATGTTGCATGCATGATTATTTGAGTATGTTGCTGCTGTGATGTTGTTGTTGAATGTTGGGATTTAAACATGTTTAATTGAAGTTAAATGAGCTGTTTATATAGCATGATTCTTAGGTTGAGCAAGTTATGGGTTTTTCTATGCAAAAGTATGATTTTCAAAGAGAAATGTCTTGATTTTGTTGCTGTGATGTTGTTGAGGTTTGTTATTGTTTTCAGAGGCTATTCTAAGCATATTTAAGTAGATTCAAGCTAGTTTGATTGCATGTTAGGTGGTTTTGCTCAAGTTTGAGTTTAGAACTCAAAGCTTGAGCTCCAATGGCATTTTTTTGTATCTGTGGTTTCTGGGTTGTTTTAATGCCTTGGAAATGTTATTTGGGATGTATGGAGTAGGTCTGGAAGGTTTGAATCAATTTGGGGTTGAATTGGTTGAGATATGAATTTTGAAATTACGTACGCGAGACGGAATTCCGGTTGTGCATCCGGAATTCCGGATGGGCTTCGAAAATTCCCAGAACCGGAATTCCGGTTGGGCAACCGGTCTGCCAGTTGGGGAAATTTCAGAAACCCTAGATTTTCTCGATTTTATGTTTTAAGGGGTATTGCCATGCTTTTTATCGATAGGGAAACTTTTAGTTCCTAGTTTAAGTCCTCGGGAAGTGATTTAGCGTGTCACTTATAGTGTTGTGATTTTTATGGTTTAGGAGCACATGTCCGCCGCTCAGCTAAAGTTCCAGTCAGGTTAACCGGCACACCTGAATTCGGAATCCAGGTAAGATTAGTATAACAGTATGCATATGTAGATTACATGTTTAGCGTGCATGTAGGAAGCCTGTTAGATTACATTAGTTATGTATGTTGGCTTCGAATCATCCAACCTTGTCACGTCGGTACAGGCTGGAGTATGACCAGCAGCCGGAGTATGACTGGTTCGACCGATCAGGCTGACATTTAGTTGGTGGTTCTGTACTATTGACTTATCTCGTCGGTACAGGCTGGAGTATGACCAGCAGCCGGAGTATGACCGGTTCGACCGATCAGGAGGATACTTGTTAATAGTACCGTCCATATGAACGTTCAAAACTCAGTACCATGTTGGACATGGCAGTAGTGGCTCAGTATCGTGTTGGACACGGCAGTAGCGGGACTCAGTATAGTGTTGGACACGGCAGTTAGGGTTATGATCAGGGGTATGGGCGTCTGATCATGACCGGGATTTATGTATGAGTATTATTATGCTTTTCTTACTGAGTCTGTCGACTCACAGTTCTACGTTTATGTGTAGGTAAAGGCAAGGCTAAAGCTGATGGGCCGTGAGCGAGCTTGTGAAGATTGTACATGTCGGGGCGGTTAGGCCTGGAGAGTACGCTCCTCGGGACAGCGGGGCTGATTTTGTAACTGGTCGCTAGGCGACATTTATTTTATGTATTAGTTAAACAGTTAAACCTTTTTGTAAAAGATTTTATAATCGGGATCCCGAGTCTTATGTAATATTATTTTACAAGTTTAATTAAAAAGTAAAAATTTTAATTAATCACGTTTTTCCATAAACCTCGTTGATTAGCAACGAGCTGCACAGTATGTTTAAAAATCACGTAATACGCCTATGTTAGTTAGGGTATTACAATTTGGTATCAGAGCCGCCAGGTTGTCTTCCGAAGATCGTCACGACATGTACAATCATCATCAGCAGTTAGCTCGTTTCACGGTTCAGTAAGCCTTTATTGCTTTAGTAGTTTATTTTAATCAGTTATGAAAAAGAAAAGCCTGTTAGGAAGCATGTTAGTAGCCTGATAGTAGAATAGGCGCATGTTTTGTTTTTAATTTCCAAATTAAGCGGCATTATTAAGCTCTCCTTGAATACGACCTGATATGCCAACTCTTGGTTTCGCATGCGGTTCTAATTAGATGGACGCCAGGCGGACTACCAGGAGTCAGGGCAACTCCGTAGGGTCGAACCAAGGACAGGGAGCTCAGTTTCCCCCACCTGTTAGGGGCCGAGGTAGAGGTCCCCGAGGCAGGGCTCGTGGTCGGGGTGATGAAAACCCGCCACAGGCTGCCCAGGCTCCCCCAGCCGATCAGGGAGCCCAGAATTGGGAGTTACGGTTTGCGGAAATGCAAGCCCGGATCGAAGAGCAAGACCTCGAGATTCAAAGGTTGAGACAGCAGGGTGCTCCTGCAGTTCCAGTGCCCATAGTTCCAGTGGGACCTGCCCCTGCTGCCCAGGCCGAGATAGTGGTGGCGGCCAATAGATTGGAACCCCTGTACGAACGGTTCCGGAAGCAAGCACCTCCGGTTTTCTTGGGAGGTCCGGATGTGATGAAAGCCGAGCAGTGGCTGACGGTGATTACCAAGATTTTGAACTTCATGGGTGTCACCGGTAACGACAGAGTGGTGTGTGCCACTTTCCAGTTCCAGGAGGACGCGCTGGTCTGGTGGGACATGGTGTCTCAGATCCATGACGTCACCACCATGACCTGGGAAAGGTTTCAGGAACTCTTCAACGCGAAGTACTACAACGAGGCGGTCAGAAGCGCCAAGAGGAAAGAGTTCGCTCACCTGACCCAGCGTGAGAATATGAGCGTCACTGAGTATACTACTCAGTTTGATCGGTTGGCGAGGTTAGCCTCGGGAATTGTGCCGACTGACTTCAGCAAGAAGGAGAAGCATCTGGACGGGTTGAATGCCAAGATCAGGCATGACATGATGATTACCACGGACGACAGCACCACCTATGCTCAGATGGTGGAGAAGGCACTGCGAGCTGAGGGCGCAGTTGGGTGTATGTCGGAGTCAGCTAGTACTCCGGCGAGTGGCGGGGCTCCTACCCCTCCTGCATCAGGCTTTAGCAGGGGGAGTAGCGGTTCGGCCATTGACCAGAGGAAGAGAGCACCCACTACTTCCGGTGGCTCGAGACAGAACAAGAGGTTCCGGGGGAACCAGAACAGAGGGAGTCGTCCTGGTGGTACTGAGACCCGATTCTCCTATCCCGAGTGCCCTAGCTGCAAGAGGCACCATCGGGGTGAGTGCAAAGGTCAGGGATGCTTTCACTGTGGCATGCCCGGACACTTCAAGAGGGACTGTCCCCAGCTCCGACCAGAGGCACCGAGAGCTCTAGCGATACCCACTCCAGCCAGGGTGTTCGCTATCACTCAGGCTGATGCAGATGCCAGCCCATCAGTTGTCACAGGTTAGCTTCCTATTAATAACTCGCTATATTCAGTACTGTTTGATTCTGGGGCTACACATTCTTATGTGGCGGCCAGAGTCTTTAGTAAATTGGGTAGACCGTATGATAGATATGAATCAGGGTTTGGAACCCTATTACCTGGCAGAGAATTGGTTATCTCCAATAGGTGGATTAGGTCTGTGACGATCAGGATAGATGGTAGAGAGTTAAGTGCTGATCTGATAGAGATGAGTTTAGTCGAATTCGATATTATTTTAGGAATGGATTTCCTATCTAAATATTCGGTGAGTATTGATTGTAAAAGGAAGATGGTGATCTTCCAACCGGAAAGTGAAGAACCTTTTGTGTTTGTTGGTTCAGTTCAGGGATCTCGGATCCCGGTGATCTCGGCTATGTCAGCTAGAGAATTGTTGCACGGCGGTTGTTTAGGGTTTCTGGCCGTGGTGGTGGACGCCACTCGGCCAGATACCATTCGGCCAGAGGACATTAGGGTGGTTCGGGAATTTTTGGATGTTTTTCCCGAAGAACTTCCAGGGTTACCACCTCAGCGGGAGATTGATTTTGTGATAGACTTGGCACCAGGGGTGGAACCGGTTTCCAAAGCCCCGTATAGAATGGCTCCAGCTGAACTTAAGGAATTAAAGATTCAGCTCCAGGGGTTGCTTGACATAGGGTTTATTCGGCCCAGCGTGTCACCCTGGGGAGCCCCAGTTTTGTTCGTCAAGAAGAAGGATGGATCTATGAGGATGTGCATCGACTACAGAGAATTGAACAAGCTGACGGTGAAGAATAAATATCCATTACCTAGGATCGATGATTTGTTCGATCAGCTTCAGGGGAAGACGGTCTTTTCTAAGATTGATCTCCGTTCGGGTTATCATCAGTTGAGAATCCGAGAGGAGGACATTCCGAAGATGGCTTTCCGCACTAGGTATGGACATTATGAATTTCTGGTTATGTCATTCGGACTAACCAATGCTCCTGCAGCATTCATGGACCTGATGAATAGAGTATTCAAGGATTTCCTCGATGTCTGTGTGATTGTGTTTATCGACGACATCCTCGTGTACTCTCAGTCAGAAGAGGAGCATGAGTTACATCTTCAGATGGTACTGCAACGGCTTCGAGAGCATAAGCTTTATGCCAAGTTCAAGAAATGTGAGTTCTGGTTATCTCAGGTGTCCTTCCTAGGGCACATTGTGAGCAAAGATGGGATCAAGGTAGATCCCGAGAAGATTGAATCCGTCAGGGATTGGCCGAGACCGAAGACAGTGACAGAGATCAGAAGCTTCTTGGGTTTAGCTGGGTACTACCGTAGGTTCGTCGAAGGGTTCTCCAAAATTTAAATGCCCCTAACCGAGCTTACAAAGAAGAATCAGCGATTTATTTGGTCAGACAAGTGCGAGGCTAATTTCCAGGAGCTAAAACAGAGGTTGATTACCGCTCCAGTTCTAGCTTTGCCTTCAGACAAGGAGAAGTTCGTAGTTTACTGTGACGCATCCAAACAGGGTTTGGGATGTGTATTGATGCAAGCCGATCGGGTCATCGCTTATGCCTCCCGTCAGTTAAAGGATTATGAACAGCGATACCCGACTCATGATCTAGAGTTGGCCGCAGTGGTTTTTGCATTGAAGATTTGGCGGCATTACCTGTACGGGGAAAAGTGTGAGATCTACACCGACCATAAAAGTCTCAAATATTTCTTTACTCAGAAGGATTTGAATATGAGACAGAGGCGTTGGTTGGAATTAGTGAAAGATTACGATTGTGAGATCCTCTATCATCCCGGAAAGGCCAATGTAGTGGCCGATGCCCTGAGCAGAAAGGGTCCCGGGCAAGTAGCTAGTATGGTTCAGATCTCACCTCAGCTAGCAGAGGATATGGTTAGATCCAGGATTGAGTTTGTGGTAGGTCAGCTTCACAACTTAACGCTGCAATCTGATCTGTTGGAAAGAATAAAAGTTGCTCAGATGACAGATCCAGAGTTAGGGAAGATCCGAGATGAGGTGTTGGCTAGTCAAGCCAAGGACTTTTCAGTGTCAGACAGTGGGATGCTTTTGTATAAAGCCAGGGTTTGTGTTCCGAATAGTGTGGAACTTAGGAATGAGATCTTTGAGGAGGCTCATTCTACCCCGTATTCTCTGCATCCCGGCACCACTAAGATGTACCAAGATTTGAAACCGTACTTCTAGTGGAGCGGTATGAAGAAGAATCTGGTAGAATTCGTATCGAGATGCCTCACTTGTCAGCAGATTAAAGCTGAACATCAGAGACCAGCAGGGTTGTTGCAGCCTCTAACCCTACCAGAATGGAAATGGGAAGATATTACGATGGATTTTGTGGTTGGGTTACCTAGGACCACGGGTTTATTTGATTCAATCTGGGTAGTGGTGGATCGATTTACGAAATCTGCTCATTTTGTGCCGGTTAGAACAACATTTTCAGTGGATCAGTTGGCAGAACTGTATGTCAGAGAGATAGTAAGACTTCACGGGGTACCGAAGTCTATTGTTTCGGACAGGGATCCGAAGTTCACCTCCAAATTTTGGCAAAGTTTGCAACGAGCAATGGGTACAAAGCTGAAATTCAGTACAGCATTCCATCCTCAGACAGATGGTCAGTCCGAAAGGACAATTCAGATATTGGAGGACATGTTAAGAGCCTGTGTTATGGACTTTGAAGGCTCATGGAATAAGTATCTACCGTTGATAGAATTTTCTTACAACAACAGTTATCAGAGTACGATAGGGATGGCTCCCTATGAACTGTTATACGGTAGGAAATGTAGATCCCCTATCCACTGGGATGAGACAGGGGAGAGGAAATACCTAGGTCCAGAGTCAGTGCAGCGGACCAATGAGGCAATAGAGAAGATAAAAGCTAGAATGCTTGCCTCACACAGCAGACAGAAGAGTTACGCAGATTCGAAACGCAGAGATGTTGAGTTCCAAGTAGGGGACCATGTGTTTCTACAGGTATCTCCGATGAAGGGGATTAAACGTTTCGGGAAAAGAGGCAAGTTATGCCCTAGATTTACAGGACCTTTCGAGATTCTCGAGAAGATAGGTCAAGTGGCATATCGGTTAGCATTGCCTCCAGCCTTATCAGCAGTTCACAACGTATTCCATGTCTCGATGTTGAGAAAATACGTTTCAGATCCCTCTCATAGACTCAGTTATGAGAGTCTTGAGCTACAGCCAGATATGACTTATGAGGAACAGCCAGTGCAGATCCTGGATAGAAAGGATAAAGTCCTTCGGAATAAGACCATAGCATTGGTCAAGGTTCTCTGGAGAAACAGCAAGGTGGAGGAAGTCACCTGGGAGCTAGAGTCAGATATGAGAGCTCAATATCTAGAGTTATTCAGGTTAGATTTCGGGGACGAAATCCTTTTAAGGGGGGGATAGTTGTAAAGCCCGCTTAGTTAATTTGGAAATTAGCAGTTAATCTTGATTAATTATGAAATTATTTATAGCTATTTAAATAATTTATTATACTGTTATTTATGTCATTTTATGTCATTCAGTAGTTTTCATATTTTGCATTTCCGGTGCCCAGTTTTTTTGGAACTCGGTGTTTGGCTCAGTAGAAATCACAACTTAGCATGTTATTAGCTTGGGGCGGTTTATTAGACATTGTAAATGTCGGGAATGGCCGGGAATTTAGAATTTCCCAAAAATACCCCTTTAGTATGATTTATGTGGTTTTAAGGTGGAGGGGCAAAATGGTCTTTTTGTCCCGTTAGTGTTTTGTCTTTTAGTGACTTGACTATTTGACAATAAATGTTTATTTTATTATTATTTGGCTGAAATGAAAGGTTAATAGGTGGCTTTATTTCATTTTTCATTTTACAAAAAAATTACAAGTTAGAAAAAGTTAGAAATTTTCAAACTCTCTCTCTCTCTCTTTTCCTCTCTCTCTCTCGGCTGTGCATGTGGGTGCAAGGAGCTGGGTTTTGCTCTGATTTTCAAGTAAATTCTCATCCAATCTAAGCATTCTTCAAGCTAGGTTAGCTTCTCTTCATTGTTTCTTTAAAAATTGTTGTGTTTTGATGAAATTATGATGTTGCATGCATGATTATTTGAGTATGTTGCTGCTGTGATGTTGTTGTTGAATGTTGTGATTTAAACATGTTTAATTGAAGTTAAATGAGCTGTTTATATATCATGATTCTTAGGTTGAGCAAGTTATGGGTTTTTCTATGCAAAAGTATGATTTTCAAAGAGAAATGTCTTGATTTTGTTGTTGTGATGTTGTTGAGGTTTGTTATTGTTTTTCAGAGGCTATTCTAAGCATATTTAAGTAGATTAAAGCTAGTTTGATTGCATGTTAGGTGGTTTTGCTCAAGTTTGAGTTTAGAACTCAAAGCTTGAGCTCCAATGGCATTTTTTTGTATCTGTGGTTTCTGGGTTGTTTTAATGCCTTGGAAATGTTATTTGGGATGTATGGAGTAGGTCTGGAAGGTTTGAATCAATTTGGGGTTGAATTGGTTGAGATATGAATTTTTGAAATTCTGTCTGCGAGGAACCGAAATTCCGGTTGTGCATCCGGAATTCTGGATGGGCTTCGAAAATTCCCAGAACCGGAATTCCGGTTGGGCAACCGGTCTGCCGGTTGGGGAAATTTCAAAAACCCTAGATTTTCTCGATTTTATGTTTTAAGGGGTATTGCCATGCTTTTTATCGATAGGGAAACTTTTAGTTCCTAGTTTAAGTCCCCGGGAAGTGATTTAGCGTGTCACTTATAGTGTTGTGATTTTTATGGTTTAGGAGCACATGTCCGCCGCTTAGCTAAAGTTCCAGTCAGGTTGACCGGCACACCTGAATTCGGAATCCAGGTAAGATTAGTATAACAGTATGCATATGTAGATTACATGTTTAGCGTGCATGTAGGAAGCCTGTTAGATTACATTAGTTATGTATGTTGGCTTCGAACCATCCAACCCTGTCACGTCGGTACAGGCTGGAGTATGACCAGCAGCCGGAGTATGACCAGCAGCCGGAGTATGACCGGTTCGACCGATCAGGCTGACATTTGGTTGGTGGTTCTGTACTATTGACTTATCCCGTCGGTACAGGCTGGAGAATGACCAGCAGCCGGAGTATGACCGGTTCGACCGATCAGGAGGATACTTGTTAATAGTACCGTCCCTATGAACGTTCAAAACTCAGTACCATGTTGGACATGGCAGTAGTGGCTCAGTACCGTGTTGGACACAGCAGTAGCGGGACTCAGTATCGTGCTGGACACGGTAGTTAGGGTTATAATCAGGGGTATGGGCGTCTGATCATGACCGGGATTTATGTATGAGTATTATTATGCTTTTCTTACTGAGTCTGTCGACTCACAGTTCTACGTTTATGTGTAGGTAAAGGCAAGGCTAAAGCTGATGGGCCGTGAGCGAGCTTGTGAAGATTGTACATGTCGGGGCGGTTAGGCCTGGAGAGTACGATCCTCGGGACAGCGGGGCTGATTTTGTAACTGGTCGCTAGGCGACATTTATTTTATGTATCAGTTAAACAGTTAAACCTTTTTGTAAATGATTTTATAATCGGGATCCCGAGTCTTATGTAATATTATTTTACAAGTTTAATTAAAAAGCAAAAATTTTAATTAATCACGTTTTTCCATAAACCTCGTTGATTAGCAACGAGCTGGACAGTATGTTTAAAAATCACGTAATACGCCTATGTTAGTTAGGGTATTACAAGCTTAGTCAGGGTCAAATTCAGGTCCAGGGCCAAAACGATATCCTGACGCAGCCGCTCGGGACACCAGAGCATCCTGGACGTGTCAGGGCTGCTGGGTATGCTATTACTTGAAATGTTATTTATTTAGTTACACAAATAAAATCGTTGCTAATTTGTATTTTATGATTTGTAGGTTCTTGACCAGGGCATCTCAACTGTTCGGCAGGAAGAAAAGGGAAGTGTCAGATGTTGTGGCTCGGCAAGCGAAGGAGATTGAAAAATTAAAAGCCGAAGTCCAATCCCTTAAGCAGCAGAGAAACGCTGTCGAACAAGAGGAAGAAGGAGAGATGGCTGGTGAGGCGTATGTTCCACAACCATACGCTCCTCAGGATGAGGTACAACTACAAACTTATGCTGAGGAGTTTATTTCCCTCAACGACCAAGGTATCCTGTACAATTTCGATGACCATGCGGCCCTTAATCAGCAAGTACATCTCTGCTCTGACAACATCGACAACATTGTGGCCGGAGGGTATTTGTACGAGTATGTTGGTATAATCCAAGTTCACTGCCAGAACTACAATGATTCACAGGCCCGGATTATGGTTTCGGAAATCCTGCAAGAGGACGCTGAAATCCCAGTCCCAATTAAAGAGTGCAGATATGTTAGGGACGTATACCAGATGTTCCTTCCTTGGCCTAAACACTTAATTCTAACAACCGAGGTAACTTCTCTTATAAATTAATTATTAATGATTAGTGGAGTTTGAATATCTTCAATATTCATCCGTAGTGAAGTAGGTTCTGCGAATATATGTGTTGCAGTGGGATGGATGAACAAACTACTGTTATATATGTGTTATTTGTCGTTATACAGCCATGTTTAAAATTTTTAGGGTCATTCAATTACAACTGTTATGCTGCCGAAATTTCGGTAGAATTTTGATATATATATATATTATGTTCTGTTTTGTTTAGGGTCCACTCGCTCAACCGCCCTCAAGACGTGATGCGTCAAAGGGGAAAGCTCCGATGCTTTCTCCACAAGGCCGTGGTGCACGGGAAGATGACTTGTTCACGGAAGAGAAGATGGCGTTGATCCCTAATTCGCTAAAATGGATGATTCATGAATTCCTGAGGCTCAAAGATAAACGTGATATAATCACAATTCCTGTCCCCTGAGGATTCATTGCACCGCGTACCCAGATCACGTTATCTGGAGAGGATTTGCAGCAGGTTGCTACGTGTGATTACATCGGCAACTAGGGAATGCTGTTTGGAATGATGTATACTCTTATTTAATCTAATTAACCTTATATCAAATTATAGTAAAATTATTATAAGACTCTAACACTTTTTTTGGCAGGCACATATGGGAGAGCATCAACGGTCTGAGGAAAATTTTCAAGTTTTACGACCCAGAGCTTCTCATAGTGCATGGGATCACCGATGAAGACAAGAGTCAGTCTTTTGACGATGCGGCAAGACGATTGGCTAATTGGTTATCATTAATGAACAACAACCACCAAATGTTCTTTATTCCTTGGAATATCGGGTAAACTTTATTAAATTCTTTAGTGCTAATTGTTCATTTCTATATTATGTCTTCAAATTATTTTTATACTATCTTACTTATATTTCAATATAATTTTCTAGGATGCATTGGACGTTAGTGGTGATTACGCCAAGGAAAATTATCCACTTAAACCCTTTAAGTGGCCGCCCAATTCCCGAAGTAATAGAACAAATGATCGGAAGGTAATAATTTAATGACTTCTTATGTAACGAATTTAAATTAACTAACGAATTGAAATGCTAATATAATTTTCCAAACCAGGGCATTCATGTATATAGGGAACGCACATGAGTATCTTGGCCCGTGGCAAGGAATTAACCAAGCAAACTGTCCAAGACAACCTAAAAGCCAAGAATGCAGTTTTTATGTTTTGAAATATATCACTGACATCGTCGCACGTGCCAACTGCAGCCGTTATATACAAGATCAAAAAGCTATAAGTTTTAATTATTGATTATAGTATATAAATTCTATAATAACAAATATATAATATACATATACATAAACTAATATAAATTTTTAATTTTTTTAACAGTTTGGGGGTAAGAAGCAATACGATCCAAAAACAGAATTGTTACCACTACAGCGAAAGTGGATCGAACAATTGATGGCGGTGATTCACGGTGACGATTGAGGTTAAAAGATCCAAGAATTTTTCTTCATTATGTAATTTTTATAGATTAATTTGTAGTTAGATTTATTAACTTATTAATATTTTTAACTAATTTTACATTAGTGTTTGTGTAATATTTAATTACTTTTATAAAATTAAATTATGTATTTTATCCAAATTTAAATAATATTTAATTTACATTTTAAAAAATAAATATGTAATTTAAATTAAATAAAATAATATATAAATTAATAAATATATAATTAAAATTATATAATTAAATTAAAAAAAATGAAAAAACTGAAATTCGCGTACCTATGGCGTCGGTTGCTACGCCACATATGGCGTCGGTTATTGGCTAGGAACCGACGCCATAGGTACCCCTATGGCGTCGGTTCCTAGCTAATAACCGATGCCATAGGGGTACATATGGCATCGGTTCATATAAACCCTTTAGCGTCGCCCTGATCAGCATCGGTAGTGAATTTTGCGAAAAGCGACGCTGAAAGGGCTTAAAAACCGCCTCTAAAGGGGGTTTTTGTAGTAGTGTAGACATAGTCTAACTTTAGAATTATAATTGATTAATTAAAATCAATTAACTGAGTCTTACAAGCAGTATGGTCTCAACTAGTATGGGGACCATGGGCCTATATTTTCGAGCTTCCAATAAGTCGAACAGAATTTACCAAGTAAATTCCCTAACTTATTAATTCCTTATTGAATCCACACTTAGAACTTGGAATTGCACTCTCAGTCATATAGAACGCTCTATATGTTCCACGATATAGATACGTCATTAGTTATCCATTATTATAATCCTAATTTGATCAACGACCCTCTAATAGATGATCTACATTTAATAGGCACTAAGTTACCGTTACACCTTCAATGTATTTTATCCTTAAAACACTTAGCTCCGTATAATTGATATTTCATCGAAGTGAAATGAGATCTCCACCATTTATCTCTGTTTGGCCAAGCTCGAAGGATATCATTGTTTCACTTCTAAATTCCTATAGAAGTTATAGACTCCATATTTATGTTAGCACTCCCACTCAATTATACTATCTGTTCCCAAAATGTATGTATCACCCTGACCCAAAAGTAGGTTTAACTAACAAATCAAAGAACATGTATAATACTCTTGAGATCGAACCTAATCATATCAGCATTAAGATCATTTGATCTAGGATCAACATGTGATATTGAATTGAATAGATATTACGGTAAATTTTAATATATCTAATCAAAGTTCAATATCGGCCCCTTCCGATGTATACTCCATACATCCGATACTGGTAAACTTTGCCAATGCCCTGGAAAGGACATAACACTTATCCAAGGTGTAAGAATACATATCGCTGATTATCATGTCAGTCTAAATCCAGTGAACTAACAAATCATGGAATAAACTTTTGAACATATAATTAAGATTGTATTCCACTGTGCTGACAACACTATAATCATTAACAAATTCATATGTTCTAGACTTAAATAGAATTCATACATTATATATATAATGATGAAATAAATGATGTGAACCATGCAACATAAAATGTTATTTCTGATCTTTATTAATAAGTAAATCTGATTATATTGAAATGGATTTTATTTAGGGCACAAAACCCAACAGTCGATTGGGTGGGTCGAAAGCCTCAACACCGTGCGCCGTCACCGTGGGCAAAATGTTGGGGTTTTGAGTGGGTTAACGCTCACGGGTTGAGAGAGAGGAAGAGAGAGGGGGGTTGGGTGGTCCTCGGTGGTCGTCGAAGGTCGTGGAGGTCGTCAGTGGTCATGGAGGTCGTTAGAGCCGTGCTCTTTGGTTGAGCTGTGGAGGTTGTGGGTGGTCGTTTGGACGAGAGAGAGAGAGAGAAGCTTTGGATTTGTTTGGTTCAAATGTGAGGGGTATTATGGGGATAAAGGAAATGTAGTCATATATGGCCTATGGTATAATATTTAGGTTTAGGGAAATAATATTAAGGTTTATTATGTATAGAATTTCAAATTTCCCTTACATAATCATTTTTGTTATTGTGTGGTTGCATTTAATATAACTTTACTAGCTATCAAAATATAATCAGTTATATAAACATTTTAATCGGCTCAAACGGTCTAATAAATAATTTAATTTTTTCACATAAATACTAATTATATTAACGTTAGAAAATTGAAACCAACAGGCGTGATTGGAAGAGACTCTTTCTTGTTAAAAAAAATTCTAAGAGTTATTCCTTTCAACCCTTATCTTTGGGAGGTGCACTGGATTCTTAGAAACTATAATGGGGCAGCTCTCAAAATTGTTAAGTGGGCTAACTCCACCAACCAATTTGCAGGTGAAAATAAGAGAGCAGTGGGTGAAATTATAGAGAGATAGAAAGTGATATGTTTATGAGTGCGAATAGCTATATGGATAAATGGTCTAAGCATTGAGAGCGGGCAGCCATGAGAAACATATAAAAAATAATATCATCATGAGGTGGCCAAGAAGCCCCCATTGACGTCTACAATTGCAGAAACACCACTCTAAAATTTGACTTTGTCAAATTCCAAATAACAATACACAAATGATCATAGTTTTGGGTTTAAAATAATGAATAGTATCTAAATTCTCAAAGGATGAGATAAGAAACAAATGAGCTGAATAAACAAACCAACAAAATCAGTACACTAAATCTTCAAAATAACAGAAAAACCGAATATGTTAGTAAAGAGGGTTTGACGTCTTCTTCAATGGTGTATACAGGGACAATGAGGCTTCTGATTTCAAGAACAAGAAGCGTACACCAAACGGGCATGCCTTCAGGATGGTATTCTTCGATTTCAGCACATTCTTGAAGGAATGATCGAATGGTCCAAAAGGGCGGAACCCTAAAACAAATGATGTAGTGTGGAGGAAGGGAACCCTAAAAGAAAATTGAGAAAAATATGGGGAAGCAAATATTTGATAGTAGCGAAAGATCTTTTGGTTCTGTTACCATGCAATAAAAAACGGATGGTGATTCCATCAAAAAATAAATAAGAGATGGTGGAAAATTAACAAGCAAAAGGCATGATGATAATTATATACATACATACAAATCTAAAATCTCCAAAGTCCCACACAATAAATAAATAATCCATAAAAGAGTCCATAAATGTCTCATACAAATTTCAGAGAAAGTCATCATAATAAACTAAGGCATGATGAGATATTCCAAACTAATTACTCCAATGACAGAAAGTTAATAACACAACTGTAAATTAAGGCATCATAATAAAAGAATCTGATTGACATGAATTAGTATATGTATCTCCTAAATTCGCTAGTATTATAATCCAAAGAAGCCAATCTCAGTACTGGCTCTATAACCTTAAGGAAATCATGTGTATATATTGACTGGGTATGTTATACCTTAAGCTGGCTTCTTGGCAACATCTTCTGGGAGAAGATGTTGAAGGAGGCAGTGCAGCCACATACTTTGAGAAAAGTGCACAAGCAGATAACATAAATACAACAAAAAACAATGAATGGAAAGGATTGGCTGCCATATCTTCCGAGCTGCACAGACAGTAAATGAACGAAATCTTCAGTATGTAATGTATCTGAAATCAATTATTTAAAACAAGAGAAAAGATCTTTAGTTACCTTGAAGGGGCAGAAACATAATAAGCGATACCCCCTAAAGGTACATACTCAGACTTGTTCATCCATTTTCTCAAAAGATCTACAACAAAGTTTCTACTGTATCTCCTGTGGAGTAAATAATAAAAAAGGAGGTCAATCAATGAAATCGATTCTGTAGAGAGTCTACTCTGCATACATATGTATATATATATATCAAAATTATTATGTTTGAATCCATCTATGACGATATAAAATTGTTTACCTAATTAATTAAGTGAATCTATATATAAATATTGTGGTAATCTAACATCCAGTCCACCAAACTAAACTCAAGGTTCAAAATTATCATGTACAATCCAAATTAAGATGAAAGATTAAATATGAATTCTACATATATATACAAATATAATAGCCGCACCACATATTGGTCAGTTGCGTGAGGAGGAGGATGATCGGAGCCGAGGAAGCGGTGGCACCGTTGACGCCTGCAGCTGCAGAGATTTGAGAGAGAGAGGGTCAAGCGAGAAAACCTAGAGAGAGAGTGTTTTTATTTAGTTTTTCATTCCTTTTTTATATAGAAAATTAGGGTATGTTGAAAAATACAACTTTTATTAATTAAATTTACCTCTAATTTTATAAACATTGTCTACCTTCAACTTTGTCTATTGTATTACATTTTATTTGAATGATTAATATAACAGTATTTTTTCCTATCAAACATTTTTTAAGTATTTTTTTAATTAATGTATAATACACTTGTTAACATGATGTCTACGTCCAGTTTCGTCCGGTTCTTTCGTCCGGTAGGATATCGGTGGGCGTCCACTCCATTTCTTGTGTCCGGTGATGGTTCTTTCTTCTTCTATAACTGTAGGAATTTTTATTCCTAGATTGCCCCTACACACTGCAATAGATTAATCAAAAGCCCAAGTCAAATTCGACCTTTTACCATCAAAGACCCTATGTTGACTCCTAATATTAAAGCAACAAAAACGACAGCCCCTTTCCCATTACTACAGGTCGTTTATATCACTCAAGCAAACCTTAAAAAACAGTCGACATATATATTCATCTTTTCATTCAAACACACAACCCAGCCACAAATATAATCTAGCCGTGAGCCTCCTTCTTCAATGTTCTTCTCTGAAGAACATGAAGAACACCAACCCAGAAATAAAGCAACCCAGAAAAATCAGAGAACAAAAACCCCTAGCCCAGTTTGAATCTAACCCCAAACAAAGCCTTCGTCTTCGTGGTTCTTCACTGAAGAACACGAAGACAACAACAACAAAAATACCAAGAAAAACCAGAAATTAAAAGCCTTCCCAAACTGATTCAATACCCCAGAAAAACACATAAACAATATATATAAACACAATATTATGAATCGAAAAGAAAAATAGGAGAAGAAGATACCAGATTTTATAGAGGTTCCCCAAAATATTGTGTTGGGTACGTCCTCTTCGAGTGCGCCTCGTTTCACTATGGATCTTCAATGATCAAGAGATTACAATGGCTGGGATTCCAAATCACAGCTACAATTGATAATCCGAATATATTTACAGTGTTTTCTCCTCTTTTTTCTCTCTGTTTCTCTCAGATTTTTGTACTAAAGTTGTGTATTTCTTCTTTGTTACATGAACTATCTTCCTCAGATCTTGGATATCCGAAGCACAACCTATGGTTCCAAAACTTATTCCATTGTAAGCCTCCTCCAAAAACCCCCCAAAATCAATCTGTTTCTTCTCTGTGAAAACTGATGTGATTTTGTTGTATATTGATCTGCCTCTAAATTTCTCTTGTTGCTGTAGTACTGATATGATGTTGTTGTTATTCTGATTTGATCTGAGTTGTTTTCTCTCTGATGCTGTATTTTTAGCTTTATATATGTTGTAGTGGAATACAGTAAATCAGAGAGTTAGTTATAAAGTTCTAACAAACTTTATAACTAACTTAATGAACTGTCTAGGTAAATAGAGGCCTAAGGCCACATAAGCTTTATTTACTGCGTTGTTAATCTCCTTGTAACTATTCTGGTTTTTACAGTGAATGTGGGGATTTACTTTTAACAATTTCCACCTAAATCCCCATATGCATTGTGTTGATGTTGTTTAAGTGTATCTGAGGGTCTTAGCTCGAACTCATTAAGGGTTTTACCAACCTATGTCAAGCCCCAATAAGCTTAGGCAAAGCTTAAACTTATTGAGGGCCACAACCTTTGTGCCCATGTATGCTGAATTCACTTCAGTAGGCACTTTGTCTATCCCGATCTGTCCTTGTGAAATTGTATCCCTGATAAAGTGATATTTTATCTCAATGTGTTTTGTCTTGTCATGAAAAACCGAGTTTTTGCACAAATAGATGCTGCTCTGACTACCAGAGTAGATTATAGGAGCCTTTTCCATGAACTTCAACTCCTCCATGAGTCCTTTTAACCATAGGGCCTCTTTAATAGCTTATGTAGTAGCTATATATTAAGATTCAGTAGTGGATAAAACCACTACTGGTTGTAATTGTACCTTCCAACTAGTACAATATCCCCATGTTAAGAAAAACTAGGGCGAAGTAGATCTTCTAGTGTCCCTGTCCCCTGCATAATCTGCATCTGTCCCCTGCATAATCTGCATCAGTTAGCAGAGTTGTACGTTAAAGAAATAGTAAGACTTCACGGGGTACCAAAGTCTATAGTTTCGGATAGAGATCCGAAGTTCACCTCCAAGTTTTGGCAGATTTTTCAACGAGCAATGGGTACAAAACTAAAATTCAGTATAACATTCCATCCTCAGATAGATGGGCAATCCGAAAGGACGATTCAGATATAAGACGATATATTACGAGCCTATGTTATGGATTTTGAAGGCTCTTGGAGTAAGTATCTACCATTGATAGAATTTTCGTACAACAACAGTTATTAGAGTACGATAGGGATGGCTCCCTATGAACTATTGTACGGTAGAAAATGTAGATCTCCCATTCATTGGGATGAGACCGGGGAGAGAAAGTATCTGTTGGGTTTTATGCCCTAAATAAAACTCATTTCAATATAATCAGATTTACTTATTAATATAGATCAGAAATAACATTTAATGTTGCATGGTTCACATGATTTATTTCATGATTATATGTACATAATGTATAAATTCATCTGAAACCCTTTTCACATACTTGATCCTGTTTATTGTGTCATCAACACATTGGAAAGTAAACATGACTATGTGAATAAAGTTTCCTAGATTTATCAGACATAGGGTTTTACTGATATGATAATCTACAACAGAGTTTACTTGCATTTGGAGAAGTGCTATGTTCTTTCCAGAGCATTGGTTAAAGTAAAGCTCAGGTTGGATGCATGGAGTATGCATCGGAAGGGACCGATATTGAACTTTGACTTAGATTTATTAAACTTACCGTAATATCTATTCAAGTCAATATCGCCTAGTTGATCCTAGATCAAATGTTCTTAATCCTGTTATGATTAGGCTCAATCTTGAAAGGCTATTCGTGTTCTTTGATTTGTTAGTTAAGCCTACTTTTAGGTCAGGGTGATACGTACATTTTGGGAACACGGTAGTGCAATTGAGTGGGAGCGCTAGCATAAACATGGAATCTATAACTTCTATGTGGCGAATAGTAAGCAAAGGATGATCTCCTTCGAGCTTGACCAAACGAACATAAATGGTGGAGTACTCATTTCACATAAGATGAAATATCATTTATACGGGGTCAAGTGTTTTAAGGAATAAATACATTGTAAGGTGTAACGGTAATTTAATCCCTTTACAGTGTAGATCATTCATATAGAGGATCAGTGATCAAATTAGGATTATAACAATGGATAACTAATGGTGTGTCTATATGGTGGAACATATAGAGCATTCTATATATTGAGAGTGCAATTCTAAGTTCTATGTGTGGATTCAACGAAGAATTAATAAGTTAGTGAATTTTAGTGCTAAATTCTTGATCTACTTATTGGAAGCTCGGTTATATAGACCCATGGTCCCCGCACTAGTTGAGATAATATTGCTTGTAAGACTCATGTGATTGGTTTTGATTAATCAATTATAATTCTCAATTTAGACTATGTCTATTTGTGAATTTTTCACTAAGTAAGGGCAAAATTGTAAAGAAAGAGTTTTAGGGGCATATTTGTTAATTATGATACTTTGTATGGTTCAATTAATAAATATGATAAATGACAATATTATTTAATAATTATTTATAGTTATTAAATAGTTAGAATTGGCATTTAAATGGTTGAATTTGAAAATTGGCATTTTTGAGAAAATCAGATGCAGAAAAGGTAAAACTGCAAAATTACAAAAAGTGAGGCCCAAATCCACTAAGCATGGCCAGCCACTTTTGTAGGAAATTTAAACTGATATTTTCATTATTTTAATGCCAAATAATTCAAACCTAACCCTAGTGGAATGCTATAAATAGATAGTGAAGGCTTCAGGAAAATTACACTTAAATTTTTCTACTTTTTCATTCAGAAAAACCTGAGCCTTCTCTCCCTATCTTTGGCCGAACCCACTTTCTCTTTCTTCTTCCTTCAATTTCAAAAATCTTACTGTGAGAGTAGTGCCCACACACAGCAAGTGATACCTCAATCATAGTGACGAAGATCGTGAAGAAAGACTTTCAACAAGAAGGAGGTTTCAGCATCAAAGATTCAGAGAAAGAGATCCAGGTTCAGATATTGATAATGCTCTGCTACAGAAAGGAATCAAGGGCTAGATATCTGAACGGAAGGAGTCATTATGTTTCGCTGCACCCAATGTAAGGTTTCCTAAACTTTATATGTGTTTATTTCATCGTTTTAGAAAGTTCATATTTAGGGTGTTAATAAACATACTTGTGAGTAGATCTAAGATCCTGGTAAAATAAATTCCAACAGTATCTAGGTCCGGAATCAGTACAGCGGACCAATGAGGCAATTGAGAAAATTAAAGCTAGAATGCTTGCCTCTCAGAGTAGGCAAAAGAGTTACGCAGATTCGAAACGCAGAGATATTGAGTTCCAAGTAGGGGATCATGTGTTCTTACGAGTATCTCCAATGAAGGGGATTAAACGTTTCTAGAAAAGAGGCAAGTTATGCCCTAGGTTTACAGGACCTTTCGAGATTCTCGAGAAGGTTGGTCAAGTGGCATATCAGTTAGCTTTGCCTCCAGCTCTTTTAGTAGTTCATAACGTATTCCATGTCTCTATGTTGAGAAAATACGTTTTAGACCCTACTCATATACTTAGTTATGAGGACCTTGAGCTGCAGCCAGACATGTCATATGAGGAACAGCCAGTGCAGATCCTTGATAGAAAGGATAAAGTCCTTCGGAATAAGACCATAGCCTTGGTCAAAGTACTCTGGAGAAACAGCAAGGTGGAGGAAGCCACCTGGGAATTAGAATCAGATATGAGAGCCTAGTATCCGGAGTTGTTCAGGTTAGATTTCTAGGACGGAATCCTTTTAATGTGAGACCCTAACTTGGGTTCGCTCGGCGGACCTTGAGATCACTCGATGCTTAGCTTGTAGGATGGCGGCATGTGAGTGAAGTGCACCTGCCTTGGGGCAGCAGGCAGCAGCAGCATAGGCGCTCAGCAACATTGGGGAATGTTAGCTGAGCTTGGCTACGTGATGGGCTTAGATGGACGTGACTTTGCATGGGCATGCATGCAAACGGTGACTCAGACAGTGTGCATGGTTGACACACGTGAATGACGGTTATCGGAAGTTACTTATGTCTATCCAAAGGCATGCATGTGGGCTAATGCAAGGAATCTAGGCAAGGGCTTGGATGGCTGACACGCGGGTGTTAGTTAGTTTGCATAGAGTATGCTGATGTGTAATGTGCTGGTGTGTCCAGCATGGCCTAGGCGGTTGGGGATGTCAACCGCAACCTATTATTGTGTAATATAGTAGGCTTTGGGCGCTTGAGTCATCAGTGTGTGATGTCCAGCGTGAACATTGTGTAATCCTTGATATTGTGTGAATAACAAGGTTGGGAAAAGGGTTTCCTGTATACTGTGTGTTCTTATGCTTGTGTATGCATTTACTTGATAGCAATTGAGTGTTGTTGAGTGACGCTGGGTAAAGAGTGAAACCGTGAGTGTGTGTGCATACTAACGGGTTGTTGGGTTGGCTGACTAGATTTGGGTGAATCTAGGCCATCGCAGGGAAAATTTGAGTGTGAGAAATTAGCCTTGTGACAACTGGTATCAGAGCGGGAATCGTGTTGGGAAATTGCAGAAATCATGGTGACGAATGCTGAACTTTGTTCTCGGGTTGAAAGGCTCGAGGAATTGGTTGGTTCTCCCAACAAAGAGGATAGTGTCAGTTTGTGTGTTCTGGGTGAACAACATTCTGAGCAACTGGAGTCCCTTGAGATGTTGGCTCGAGATTTGTTGAAGGAAGCGTCGAATCAAGTTGCGGGTTGTGGCAGGGCCATGATGGATATGCAAAAAGAATTCGATGAGAAGATGAGAGGGGTGGTGGACAAACTATCGGATCTGTCAAATTCTGTGAAGGAGAGATTCATGGCTCTCGATGCGGATGTAGCACTGATCAAGAGGGCGATAGCAAATCCGTCCCAAGGAAGCGACTCATCTTCGGCCCATTCTTCGAAAATCAAAGTCCCTGAACCGAAAGCCTTCAATGGTAGTCGGAACTCGAAGGAATTAGAGAATTTCCTTTGGGACGTGGAGCAATATTTCAAGGCGGCAAGGATTCCAGATGCGGATCGGGTGACCATTACAAGTATGTATCTTCAGGGTGATGCCAAGTTGTGGTGGCGCACTCGGATGGAGGAAGATACTCGATCGGGAAGGCCCAATATCGAGACTTGGGAAGTGTTGAAGAAGGAGTTGAAGGATCAGTTCCTTCCATGCAACACAGCATGGATCGCTCGTGAGTCCCTTAAGAAACTCAAACACATTGGTTCAGTGCGAGAGTATGTGAAAGAATTTAGTTCTTTGTTGCTGGATATAAAGAACATGTCCGAGGAGGACAAGATGTTCAACTTCTTGTCGGGATTGCAGCCATGGGCACAGGCTGAATTAAGAAGGCAAGCGGTAACTGATTTACCCTCGGCGATTGTTGCTGCCGAGAAATTAGTGGATTACAAGTATAATTCGAATCCTTCACAGGGTGATAATTCGAAGAAATCCACTAGAGGAAAGAAACATAATCAGAAGCCTTCTTCGTCCAAGGGTGGGCAAAGTTACGATGGCAAGAAGAGAGATGGTAATGGTGGGAATAACCAGAAAGGATCACAACCAAATGCTAAGAAGGGTGTGGGGTGTTTCATCTGCAATGGTCCTCACATGGCGAGGGAATGTCCTAGTAGAGAGAAGTTGAATGCCCTGATCGCACAAGACGGGAAAAGCGGCAGCGAGCAAGAAACAACTTCTAGGATGAATCCTTTACAACTTCCCAATGCAATCACTACAGAGAAGTCGAGTTTGTTCAAGGGCTTGATGTATGTGAGAGCATTTGTTAATGGGAGGGAAGTCACGGCCATGGTTGACTCGGGTGCAACAAATAATTTTGTGGCGCAGAAGGAAGCAACCAGACTTGGTTTGGAAGTGATTGGGAGTTCGACTCGGTTGAAGGCAGTGAACTTAGAAGCAAAACCGATTCAAGGGTCTGCTACAGTAATGTTGAAGGTTGGGGCGTGGGAGTCTCAATCCAAACTCATGGTGGTCCCGTTGGATGATTTTGACATGATTCTAGGTGTGGAATTTTTGAGTGCAGCCAAGGCGATGGTTGCACCTCATTTGAGAGGGATTATGATTTGTGTGGAGGAGTGTCCTTGCTTTGTTGAAGCAATCTCCTCAAATCAGAATAAAGAGAAGGGTGTTGTACTGGAATCAGCGACCCAATTTGGAAACTCTATTAAGAAGAAAGGCAATCAAGCGTATGTGGCTGCCTTGATAGAGATTAAACAAGATCAGTGGGTAGAGGTACCCGATGAAGTGGCTGGATTGTTGGAGGAATTTGCTGACACCATGCCAGACGAGTTGCCTAAAGAACTCCCTCCTAGGAGGGCAATTGATCACAAGATTGAGTTGATACCGGGAGCTGTTTCGCCTGCAAAGGCGCCGTACAAGATGGGTCCTTCGGAGTTGGAAGAACTCAGGAAACAATTGAACGGGATGGTGGAATCAGGATACATGGTGCCTTCTAAAGCTCCATATGGTGCTCCGGTATTATTTCAAAAGAAATCAGATGGATCGTTGAGAATGTGTGTGGACTATAGGGCGTTGAACAAAGTGACAGTAAAGAACAAGTATCCGGTGCCAAATGCGGCAGACTTGTTCGATAGCTGACAAAGGCGTCATACTTCACCAAATTGGATCTCCGGGCGGGGTACTGGCAGGTCCGAATTGCAGTGGGGGATGAAGCAAAGACAACCTGTGTAACAAGGTATGGGTCTTTCGAATTTTTGGTGATGCCTTTCGGTTTGACAAATGCTCCTGCAACATTTTGCAACCTGATGAATGATGTGCTATACGAGTTTTTGGATAGATTCGTTGTAGTATATCTTGATGACATTGTGATCTATAGCAATTCGTTAGAGGAACACTTGCAGCATCTACGGAAGGTGTTGACAAGGCTGAGAAAGGAAAAGTTGTACATTAAAAAGGAGAAATGCGAGTTTTGTCGGAAGGAGGTGAAATTCCTTGGTCATTGGGTTGGTCAAGGGAAATTGAGGATGGACGAAGGAAAAGTCAAGGCAATCATGGATTGGCCTATCCCCACTGAAGTAGCGGAGTTGCGATCATTTTTGGGGCTGGCTAATTATTGTCGGAAATTCATCAAAGGGTACTCCAAGAGGGTGAGCGCTCTTACTGATCTTCTTAAAAAGGATCAGAAGTGGTGTTGGTCTGAGGAATGCAATGAGGCATTCGAGAAGCTGAAGGTAGCAGTGTCTTCGGAACCAATACTAAAGTTGCCTGATTTTGATTTACCATTCGAAGTCCAAACTGATGCATCAGATCGTGCCTTGGGTGGAGTACTGGTGCAAGATGGCCATCCAATAGCTTTTGAAAGTCGAAAGTTAAAGGATGCTGAGCAAAGGTATTCGGCTCATGAGAAGGAAATGGCTGCGGTGGTGCATTGTTTAGATGTGTGGAGGCACTATCTTTTGGGAACGAAGTTTACAGTGGTGACAGACAATGTAGCCAACACATACTTCAAGTCTCAGAAGAAATTAACCCCGAAGCAAGCTCGTTGGCAAGAGTATTTGGCTGAATTTGATTTTGTGAGGGTTCATAGACCGGGGAAGCAGAATCAAGTGGCTGATGCACTTAGCCGAAAGGATGTACAAGTTTTTGTTGGTGCGTTGACTCAGGTGAGTTCAACTTTCTTCGACCGGGTGAAAGAGCAGTCCTTGCTCGATCCTGGTTACAAGAAGCTTCTTGAGGAGGCAAGAAAGGGAGAATTAGTGCGGTACTGGGAAGAAGATGGTCTTCTCTATGCCAAGGGTGGCAGGTTGTTTGTACCGAACAGTGGAACTTTGAGAAGAGAGTTACTTAAAGAAACCCACGATCCTAAGTGGGCTGGTCACCCGGGTGTGGCTAGGATGCTAGCTTTGCTGTCAAAGTCTTATTATTGGCCGAAGATGGAGCAAGACATAGAAGTGTATGTGAGGACATGCCTTGTGTGTCAGCAAGACAAGACAGAAAGAAGGCAAGAAGCTGGGTTGCTTCAACCTCTGGCAATCCTAGAGAAACCATGGCAGTCCATAAGCATGGATTTCATTGTGGGATTTCTAGAAGTGAAAGGGTTTCGGTCTATCCTGGTGGTGGTGGATCGATTTTCGAAATATGGCATATTCATTCCTGCGCCTCATGCGTGTCCAGCAGATGTGGCAGCAGAACTGATGATGAAGAATGTGGTCAAGTACTTTGGGTTGCCTGAAGACATTATAAGTGATCGGGATTCCAGATTCACGGGGAAGTTTTGGACGACATTGTTTAACATGCTTGGTTCAGACCTTAAGTTTTCAACAGCGAATCATCCCCAAACTGATGGTCAAACGGAAAGAATGAATCAGTTGCTGGAAGAGTACTTGAGGCACTATGTGACTGCTAGTCAGAGAAATTGGGTTGAGTTGCTTGATGTGGCCCAATTCTTCTACAACATTCAACAATCTTCTGCAACGGGAATGAGTCCAGCAGAGATTGTCTTGGGAAGACAACCTCTGATGCCACATGAAGTGGCAAAACAGAAATCCCAAGGGGTTTGTCCTGCAGCTTATCGGTTCGGGAGGGATAGAACTGAGTTGCTGGAATTGGCTAGGGACAGCCTAGGAAAAGCTTCACGGAGGATGAAGAAATATGCTGATAAGCATAGGAGGGATTTGGAATTTTCTGTTGGAGATCGAGTGTTGCTGAAACTCACTCCACAGATTTGGAAGAAGATAACCGATAAGAGGTATCATAAGGGCTTGGTCCAGAAATACGATGGTCCTTTTGAAGTTGTCCAGAAAGTGGGGGCTGTAGCATATAAGTTGAAGTTGCCGGAACGCTTCAAGCTACATCCGACTTTTCATGTTAGTTTCTTGAAGAAGTACCATGAGGACAAGGAGGAAGGAAGACAGCAAGGGGTGAGGGCACCGCCTACTGTAAGGAAACAATTTGAGAAAAAGTTGTTGAAGATCCTTGATCATCGCACTTTTGGAGCCAGCAAGAAAAACCAGAGAACTGAGTATTTGGTTCAATGGGAAGGTGAAGGTGTAGTTGACGCTACATGGGAAAAGGCTGTGACTTTGTGGCAGTTCGAAGACGAGGTCCAGTCCTATGTCAGAAGTATATCGACGAGGACGTCGATTCCTTCTGGTGGGGGTGGTTTGTGAGACCCTAACTTGGGTTCGCTCGGCGGACCTTGAGATCACTCGATGCTTAGCTTGTAGGATGGCGGCATGTGAGTGAAGTGCACCTGCCTTGGGGCAGCAGGCAGCAGCAGCATAGGCGCTCAGCAACATTGGGGAATGTTAGCTGAGCTTGGCTACGTGATGGGCTTAGATGGACGTGACTTTGCATGGGCATGCATGCAAACGGTGACTCAGACAGTGTGCATGGTTGACACACGTGAATGACGGTTATCGGAAGTTACTTATGTCTATCCAAAGGGATGCATGTGGGCTAATGCAAGGAATCTAGGCAAGGGCTTGGATGGCTGACACGCGGGTGTTAGTTAGTTTGCATAGAGTATGCTGATGTGTAATGTGCTAATGTGTCCAGCATGGCCTAGGCGGTTGGGGATGTCAACCGCAACCTATTATTGTGTAATATAGTAGGCTTTGGGCGCTTGAGTCATCAGTGTGTGATGTCCAGCGTGAACATTGTGTAATCCTTGATATTGTGTGAATAACAAGGTTGGGAAAAGGGTTTCCTGTATACTGTGTGTTCTTATGCTTGTGTATGCATTTACTTGATAGCAATTGAGTGTTGTTGAGTGACGCTGGGTAAAGAGTGAAACCGTGAGTGTGTGTGCATACTAACGGGTTGTTGGGTTGGCTGACTAGATTTGGGTGAATCTAGGCCATCGCAGGGAAAATTTGAGTGTGAGAAATTAGCCTTGTGACATAGTAAGACTTTGGTACTATAGACTTTGGTACCCCGTGAAGTCTTACTATTTCTTTAACGTACAACTCTGCTAACTGATCCACTGAATAGGTTGTTTAACTGGTAGAAAATGAGCAGACTTCGTGAATCTATCTACCACAACCCAAATGGAATTAGACAAACCTGTGTTAGTTTCAAGTCCAAGTGCCTCATCTAGGTCTTGATTCTTGGTCCAAATCTGGGTCCAGGTTCGGGTTTGGGGCCCAGGTCCCCCATCTAGGTCCGGATCATAGGTCCTGGTCAAGGTCCGAGTTCAGGTTCGAGTTCGGCTCCGAGTCTAGGTCCAAGTACGGGTTCAAGTTTGAGTCTGGGTCCAAGTCTCGATCTGAGTCCAAGTCCCTATTCGGGTCCGGGTCGGGACACGATCCGGGTCCCAGTTAAGGTCTAGATCCCAGACCAGGTTCTAGTCTGGGTTTGGGTCCGCGTTTAGGTCCTGAGTTTTGGTCTAGGTTTGGGTTTGGATCTGGGTCTGGGTCTGGGTCTAGGGTTCCAATCTCGATATGAGTATTTGTCTAGGACCGTGTCCATGTTAGGGTTTAGGGTTTTGGGTTTAGTATTTAGGGATTTAGGGTTTAGGATTTAGGGCTTAGTTCTTAGGGGTAATTGATTTACTTGCAAGAAATTTGGACTTTAAAACGATTGTTTGTTTGTTTTTGGATGGTATCATGTTGTATTGAGTGTTATTTGATGATTGATTGATGTTTGTAAATTTTCGTGAAAAATAATTGCGATTCTATTTCTGGAATTATTTTTATTGGATAGTATGGAAAAAATTAAGCAAGTTAGCCTTTTACAGAACTCAATTTCGATTTTATTTGAATTAGTTATGATTTTTTGAAGATTCGAAAAAATCGGAGCTGTGCTGAAATTTTCCTGCGATCGCGAAAACTCTCCGTACAGTTCACAATTTTTTCGTTTTTCTTCGATTTTTCATGCTTTTTCATGGAATTAACTTCCGATTTTTTGTATAGTTTTGTATTTATACTATTACTATTCCTAATTCAATTCTAATTATCATTTTGAATTAATTTAATATTTTTTAAATTTAATTCAAGATATTAGTGTAATTTGAATTTGAATAGAATTAGTATCTATCTTCTTGCTTAAAAATCTATCTTATTTTAAAATTTGATTATATCTTATCTTATTTTAAATTTAAAATAAGATAATTATAATCATGTAATTTTTAAATGATATAAGATATTTTGCTAATTTTTTAAATTTTGTTATTTTATTTATTTAAATTACATTTAAAATTTGAAAAAGATATTTATTTATCTTTTTTAATTTTTTATTTAATTTTTATTTATAAAATAACATTTAAAATTTAAAAGTAGTTAGCAAATATTTTTTTGAAATGATATTTAGGTTGGTTGAAACTTAATTTTTCAAAATTGTAGGTTTAATTTTAAATTTAAATATTTAATTAAATTTGGAAATTTTTTTAATTTTTCAAATTTTTTTTAAATTTTTGAAAAATTTATTTTATTTAATTAATTATTTTCGAAATTAATTATTTAATTTAAAATTAAATAAATCCTACATCCAACTATCCAGCTAACCTTGTTGCAGGAGTATGTGTTTTAGCTTGTTTGTAAGTTTTCAAAACCTATTATTACTTGATTGCAAATAGCCATGGTTACTTTTTGCCAGATCTAATGATCTGATGGCTCCCTTGGTCAAGTTAATAATTTGTAACAGGTATATTTACAATCTTCTTTCATCTGTGTATGACCTAGCAACATGATAGGACCCATCCAAAGTGTGCCTGTGTGAGCCTATGTGTTTAATTTTATTATAGATGCATATGGGTTGTTGTTGCTAAAATAAATTATCATAGTTCTTGATAGAATTTATTTAGGCCCATTTAGTTTTTGGGCCTATTCAATTAATGACAGTTGTTCTTATTAAGGTTAAATTCCTCTCTTTTGGGCCTTGTGTGAGAGTTGGGAGCCATAGAAGTGGGTACGACATACTGAACCCAGCACCCCCTCACATGAACCACCCCAATTGTGAAGGCCCATTTGCCTGATTTGAATGACTGTACTAGGTTAATTACACTAGTTTAACCTAATTAAAATTGATTAGCAACATAATTAATTTCATTTATTTTGAAATTAATTTAGAAAATCATAGTTTAAAGAATTTTATATTCTAAGCTAAACTATATGTATTTTCTTGTATTTATTTAAATATAGAATTATAACCATCTAGATTCTTTCTGAAGCTTAATTTAAATTTTTCATTAAATATTCCTATTTAAGTTGATATTTAGTTATTTACAACTAACCAACTTAAATCTGAATATCTTTTTGATTTAAAATTTCAAAATTAAGTTGAGAAATTTTAGGCATTGGTTATTAAGATTCTTTAGATATTTTTTAAGTTAATATATTTTCGAATATTAACTTAAAATGGAATATTTTAGATATTTTTTAAGTTAATATCTTTCCGAATATTAACTTTAAATGGAATATTTTCAAATTAAGTGGTTACAACTTAATTTTTGATATTTAATTAAATTTAAATTTGAAAAATATTTAGGTTCTAGATTTTTTCTAATACAACCTAAATTAGATATTTTTTCAAATTTTGTGGAAAAGATACTTAGTCAAATAAGATATTTTGTAGATAGTTATTTCTAGACTACTTATTATTTCTAATATTTAAAAAGAAAATATTATACATTGTGAAATTAATTATTTTAAATAATTAATTTTGGTACAATTTATTTTTTCCTAGTATTAAACTAGAGATTAATAATTAAGTCTTCTCTACACTTAATTATTTATTTCTTGAATTTAATACATTTAATTAATTTGAAAATTAAATATCTAAGTTGAATTTCATCATGATACTTAAATATTTCTTTTTCATGACACTTAATTAAATAGAAAATTATTTTTAGTTGAAATTTATTTTTTCAACTAAATTTAAATAATTTTCAAAATATATTTTTTTTTCTTTATTTTATTAATCAAATTTCGAAATTGCATTTCTTAAATGCTGGAATTTCGAATTTTATCTTGAAAAATAGATTAAGTTGTAAATTAATTATTTAATTTAATTAATTTTTGGACCAACTTAAATCAATGATTTTTTCATTTATTGATTAATTTAAAATAAATGAATTAAAATATATTATTAGAAATTGAATTAATTAGTCAAAGGAAAATCTAGATAGGTGATATTTTTGCTTGAAGTTTTTTTCTAGTGTATTTAATTAAATAGAAAATTAATATTTAAGTTGATTTTCATCATCATACTTAAATATTTGAAATTTTTCTTTTATATATTTAATTAAATAGGAAAATTATATTTTTGTTGTAAATTAATTTTATTAATTAATTTTGGGCCAACATTAAATTAGAATAATTTTTCCAGGATTTATTTTTTATTTTAACATGCATTTTTCGAAAATTGTATTCTTAAATAGTTTAATTTTTCGAAATGCAATATATATTTATCGAAAATAAAATTTGAGTTGTAAATTAATTTAAATTAATTTTGTAACAACTTAAATTGAATATTTTTCTAAATATTTATTGGAAATTATTACTAAGATGGAAATAATTCATGTTATTTTCATATCCATCTAAGTAAAATTTATAAATATTAAATTAAAATTTATATTTGGAATTTTTCATTCTAAATTGGAAATTTTAATTAAATAAATATATATTTAAAATAAATAGAATAAATAAAGAGAATCAAAGAAAATACAACTCTCTTTAAATAATGAGCTTTATTATTAAGACATTCGATCTCCATTGTGGGTTTTACACCGCGTTTGTTTTAGTGAGTAATCCTCCCTAATGGAGGAACGTTCATTAGCAATTTCGCACCGTTTAACCTCGCATGATAAGTAGTTTGTAAGTGTTTTGTATGGTATGGATCACCCTAATGGTGGCGACCATACTTGACTTGCAAATTATGAAACAATGGTGGAAGCTCATAAGATAGAATTGCCTTGACTCTCGCCTAAACGGGACAACGCTGAATTCCAATCTTGATCGAATAAAAGGTTGCTAGAATGGTTATCATTTTAGATGAGCTGACAACTCTATTCAATGGATGATGCTTTGACTCTCGCCTAAACGGGAGACTGTATCAGTTTGTTGAAAAACCTTGGAAATTATTTAGGATTGTATGTTTTAGTATTTTCACTTGTCATTCCTACTTGCTATATGCTTATAATTTCTGAATTGTGTATGAATTTATATTGAACCATGTTATTTTCTGTTATTAAGTTGTAGTTTAATTTCGAATCTTCATTGTTGGTCTAACATGTTTGTTTTTCTAATGAGATTAATCCCTAATGGATTTTCACCATTAGACATACATAATAGTGTTAGATCTCGAAAGATAAATATTGTATATGCAACATCTAGCTGTTCATCAATTGATGACACCTTAGACTAGTATTTTTACGATATGAAACAAGAAGATTACATAAATAAGATTACTTTGACTTTCGCTAATCGAAGCATCGTTGGATTCTTATTTTAAACGAAATTATCCTAATTCCTCTTAGCGTATTCATTTTGAATTAGCTCAATAACATATCATTGGATGAATGGTCTATAAATCATTTCATGTCATTCTATATTAAATGACGCATATGATTATAATCCCGAAATTCTATTCCCAATTGATATAAATCCTCAATCTTAGAAATCTCCTACTTGTATGGGCAAATCTGACTTCGAGTTTGTATTAGTAGTGGTGGTCCAAGATAGAATTACTCATTATATTTGGTATAAATTTAAGTCTTTGACTTTAATTTTAGATTCCAAATAGAAATTTTCTTATATTTCTAATTCCAGAATACAATACAGTTACACTTTCTCAAGTGTTTAATATCCATCTTCTATTAATGGATTAAAACTGTATGGAATATGAGTTAGATATTCTGTGACCAGGATCCACTTGCAGTATTCTATGAACTCATTGATGTAACTACACCTAAGTCATCAAAAGACACTACCACATTTTTTTTAATCTATGGCATTTGTATCTTGTAAAGATTTGACAAGATCAATCTCTGCAAAGAGTTAATATGCCTATATCCACTGAAAGTAGTTCATCTCATTCGCAGATGGATGTACATTCAGGGGTGGACATGAGATTTTCGTTGTAATCTTAAAACGATCACTCTAGATTATACCTTTTAGCAAGAAATTTGAAATGTTTGAAAAATTTCATTAATTTCTAGCAATGGTTAAAACCATTAAGGTAAGTGGTTAAAGATCTTGCGAACTGATAGGGGTGGAGAAATAGTTAGTAGATATGAAGTTCAAAGATCATTAAATTGATTTTTGAATTATATCCAAACTTACCTCCCCAGAAATTTCGAGTTGCATATTGATGATTAGTTACTAGTCGTTGCCTAAATCCTTCTATGGTAATACAATTTCAGAATGATGTAATGGTTGTATACTTAATGTAAATCATTACTAGATTCATGGATGAACTAATCAAAATCTTAAGAAAAGCTAGAACTGTTAACCATGGTTTCTTAGCTATTCTAAGTGATTAGGGGTGGACCATCCCATTGTCAATAGATAAGAAAGTGTTTGTTCAAACAAATACTACTTTTCTAAGAAAATGACTAAGTCTGAAAAACAAGTAGCAAATAAAGGAGATATTTAATTCTTGATTCCAAAAGTGTTCTATCATCTTATATAACATATGATGATCCCACTGCCTCTGTTGTCTTGTCACAACCGAAGAGATCAATACCATTTAGTTTTCTTAGACATAATTCACGGTGCCTTGTCGTAGTGGGAGAGTTTCTAGGAACTCACCTTCTTATGACTTGGGAGACACTAGTGATTAAAATCCATTGTGAGTTTAAACAAGTAATGGATTGTCAAGATAAGAAACTAAGAAGAAAGCCAAAAGGACTATGGTTTAATCCAGTAACATGGAATAACCTAAAGTTTTCTATTACAAGGACATAAAAGGAAATTTTCGTTTATTAGTCCATTCAATGGACTTAACAAAACTTCCTGTTCCTAGTATTATAGGTTTCAGTTTATCTAAACCTATGGCTTGTGGTATACCTGGTAATTACTTACTCTAATGCAAGCAACTTATTTTAGTAAGATGCTGAAGCATTTTCTTTCTAATGGCAATCTATAGAAGCTTCACAACTTCTTAGGTATAGATTTTATTTATCTAAGGAAAAGTCTCAACTATTCCAGAAAAGATAATGTAACACCCTAACTACCTTAGGCGTATTACGTGATTTTTAAACGTACTGTGCAGCTCGTTGCTAATCAACGAGGTTTATGGAAAAACGTGATTAATTAAAATTTTGCTTTTTGATTAAACTTGTAAACCATATTATAAAAGTCTCGGGATCCCGATTTATAAAATCATTTACAAAAAGTTTTAACTGATTAACTATTACATCAAAATAAAAGTCGTCTAACGACCAGTTACAAAAAACTCAGCCTTGCTGTCCCGAGGATCGTACGCTCCAGGCCTAACCGCCCCGACATGTACAATCTCATAAGCTCGCTCACGGTCCATCAGCTACAGCCTTGCCTTTACCTACACATGAACATAAACTGTGAGTCGACAGACTCAGTAAGAAAAGCATAATAATATCATACATAACTAACTGCCGTGTCCAACACGATACTGAGTCCCGCTACTGCCATGTCCAACATGGTACTGAGCCACTACTGCCATGTCCAACATGGTACTGAGTTTTGAACGTTCAGGGGACGGTACTATTGACAAGTATCCTCCTGATCGGTCGAACCGGTCATACTCCGGCTGCTGGTCATACTCCAGCCTGTACCGACGGGATAGGTCAATAGCACTGAACCACCAACCAAGTGTCAGCCTGATCGGTCGAACCGGTCATACTCCGGCTGCTGGTCATACTCCAGCCTGTACCGACGTGACAGGGTTGGATGGTTCGAAGCCTAAATACATAACTAATGTAATCTAGCAGGCTTCCTACATGCACGCTAAACATGTAATCTACATATGCATACTGTTATACTAATCTTACACGGATTCCGATTTCGTGTGCTTGGTCAACCCGACCGGAATCGAAGCCGAGCGGCGGACATCGGCTCCTAAACCACAAAAATCACAACGCTATAAGTGACACGCTAAATCACTTCCCGGGGACTAAAACTTGGAACTAAAAGTTTCCCTATCGATAAAAAGCATGGCAATACCCCTAAAAACATAAAAACGAGGAAAACTAGGGTCCCTGAATTTTCCCCAACCGGTAGACCGGTTGCCCAACCGGAATTCCGGTTCTGGAAAATTCAGAACCCTCATCCGGAATTCCGGATGCACAACCGGAATTCCGGTTCCTCGCAGGCAGCCAACTAAAAAACTCATAACTCGACCAATTCAACCCCAATTGGTCCCAAACTTTCCAGACCTGTTCTAAACTATCCCTAGAACAAATCCAAAGCCTCAAAACCACCCAGAAAGCACATACACAAAAATCACCATTGGAGCTCAAGCTTTGAGTTCCAAACTCAAGCTTGAGCAAATCCACCTAACATGCATCCAAACCTATTTAATTCTACTCAAATAAGCATAATATCACCTCTGCAAACTAATAGAAACAACAGCAACATCACAGAACAGATTCACAATAATTTCCTTCCAAAAACCACATTTTTACATAGAAAACTCAAAGCTTGAACAACCTAACTAATCATGCTTCAAACAACTCAATTAACATCAATTAAACATGCTTTGAACCTCAGAAAATAACAACTAAACACAGCCATAATAACAGCCACAAAAGCATGCATGCATCAACAATATATCAAACTTTTCTTAAAATAAAAGAGGAGAAAGCTAGAAGACACCTACCACAAACAAGAATTCACTAGAGTTTTGCAAATCAAGCTTGAATCACCACAAAAATCCAGCTCCAAGCACCCCAAGTTTCAGCCGAAAAGAGAGAGAGAAAAGAGAGTGTTTTGCTTTGGAAAAATTCTATTTTCAACACTTAGCCTAATTTTTGTGAAAATGAAAGAATTAAACATATTTACCCACTTATTCCACTTTATTTCAGCCAACAAATAATTAAAATAAACAATTAATTTTCAAATAAAAAGTCACTAAAAGACAAAACACTAATGGGGCAAAAAGACCATTTTGCCCCTTCACCACAAAATCACATAAATCATACATAAGGGGTATTTTTGGGAAATTCTAAATTCCCGACCATTCCCGACATTCCCAATGTCTAAAACCCATCCCCAAACTGCTAACATACTAAGTTGTGATTTCTACTGAGCCAAACGCCGAGTTCCAAAATACCGGACACCGGAAATGCGAAATATAAAAACTACTGATGGCATAATCATGCATTTCTGAATTCTATAAATAACAGTAATAAATTATTTAAATAGCTATAAATAATTTCATAATTAAACATAAACAACTGCTAATTTCCAAATTAACTAAGCGGGCTTTACAACTATTCCCCCCTTAAAAGGATTTCGTCCCCGAAATCTAACCTGAATAACTCTGGATATTGAGCTCTCATATCTGACTCTAGCTCCCAGGTGGCTTCCTCCACCTTGCTGTTTCTCCAGAGAACCTTGACCAATGCTATGGTCTTATTCCGAAGGACTTTATCCTTTCTATCCAGGATCTGCACTGGCTGTTCCTCATATGACATGTCTGGCTGAAGCTGAAGACTCTCATAACTAAGTAAATGAAAGGGGTCTGAAACGTATTTTCTCAACATTGAGACATGGAATACGTTGTGCACTGCTGATAAGGCTGGAGGCAATGCTAACCGATATGCCACTCGACCTATTTTCTCGAGAATCTCGAAAGGTCCTGTAAATCTAGGGCATAACTTGCCTCTTTTCCCGAAACGTTTAATCCCCTTCATCGGAGATACCCGTAAGAACACATGGTCCCCTACTCGGAACTCAACATCTCTACGTTTCGGATCTGCGTAACTCTTCTGTCTGCTCTGTGAGGCAAGCATTCTAGCTTTTATCTTTTCTATTGCCTCATTGGTCCGCTGAACTGACTCTGGACCTAAGTATTTCCTCTCCCCTGTCTCATCCCAGTGGATAGGGGATCTACATTTCCTACCGTACAACAGTTCATAGGGAGCCATCCCTATCGTACTCTGATAACTGTTGTTGTAAGATAATTCTATCAACGGTAGATATTTACTCCATGAACCCTCAAAGTCCATAACACAGGCTCTCCACATATCCTCCAATATCTGAATTGTCCTTTCGGACTGACCATCTGTCTGAGGATGAAATGCTGTACTGAATTTCAGCTTCGTACCCATTGCCCGTTGCAAACTTTGCCAAAATTTGGAGGTGAATTTCGGATCTCTGTCCGAAACTATAGACTTCGGTACCCCGTGAAGTCTCACTATCTCCCTTACATATAACTCTGCCAACTGATCCACTGTAAATGTTGTTCTGACCGGCAGAAAATGAGCAGATTTCGTAAATCGGTCCACCACTACCCAGATGGAATCATACATACCCGTGGTCCTAGGTAACCCGACCACAAAATCCATCGTAATATCCTCCCATTTCCATTCTGGTAGGGTTAGAGGCTGCAACAACCCTGCTGGTCTCTGATGTTCAGCCTTGATCTGCTGACAAGTGAGGCATCTCGATACAAATTCTACCAAATTCTTCTTCATACCGTTCCACCAGAAGTACGGTTTTAAATCTTGGTACATCTTAGTGGTGCCGGGATGCAGAGAATACGGGGTAGAATGAGCCTCCTCAAAGATCTCGTTTCTAAGTTCCGCACTGTTCGGAACACAAACCTTGGCTTTATACAAAAGCATCCCACTATCTGACACTGAAAAGTCCTTGGCTTGACCAGCCAACACCTCATCTCGGATCTTCACTAACTCCGGATCTGTCATCTGAGCGACTTTTATTCTTTCTAATAGATCAGATTGCAGCGTCAAGTTGTGAAGCTGACCTACCACAAACTCAATGCTAGATCTAACCATATCCTCAGCTGGATGGGGTGAGATCTGAACCATGCTAGCTGCTTGCCCGGGACCCTTTCTGCTCAGGGCATCGGCCACTACATTGGCTTTTCCGGGATGATAGAGGATCTCACAATCATAATCCTTCACTAATTCCAACCAACGCCTTTGTCTCATGTTCAAATCTTTCTGAGTAAAGAAATACTTGAGACTTTTATGGTCGGTATAGATCTCGCACTTCTCCCCATAAAGGTAATGCCGCCAAATCTTCAGTGCAAAAACCACTGCGGCCAATTCTAAATCATGAGTCGGGTATCGCTGTTCATAATCCTTTAACTGACGGGAGGCATAAGCGATAACCCGATCGGCTTGCATCAATACGCACCCCAAACCCTGTTTGGATGCGTCACGATGAACTACGAACTTCTCCTTGTCCGAAGGCAAAGCTAGTACGGAGCGAGAATCAACCTCTGTTTCAGCTCCTGAAAACTAGCTTCGCATTTATCTGACCAGATAAATCGCTGATTCTTCTTTGTAAGCTCGGTTAGGGGCATTGAGATTTTGGAGAACCCCTCCACGAACCTACGGTAGTACCCAGCTAATCCCAAGAAGCTTCGATCTCCGTCACCTTGTCTTCGGTCTCGGCCAATCCCTGACGGATTCAATCTTCCCGGGATCCACCTTGATCCCATCTTCACTCACAATGTGCCCTAGGAAGGACACCTGAGACAACCAGAACTCACATTTCTTGAACTTGGCGTAGAGCTTATGTTCTCGAAGTCGTTGCAGTACCATCTGAAGATGTAACTCATGCTCCTCTTCGGCGAGAGTACACGAGGATGTCGTCGATAAACACAATCACACAGATATCGAGGAAATCCTTGAATACTCTATTCATCAGGTCCATGAATGCTGCAGGAGCATTGGTTAGCCCGAATGACATAACCAGAAACTCGTAGTGTCCATACCTAGTGCGGAAAGCTGTCTTCGGAATGTCCTCCTCTCGGATTCTCAACTGATGATAACCCGAACGGAGATCAATCTTAGAAAAGACCGTCTTCCCCTGAAGCTGATCGAACAAGTCATCGATCCTAGGTAATGGATATTTATTCTTCACCGTCAACTTGTTCAACTCTCTGTAGTCGATGCACATTCTCATAGACCCATCCTTCTTCTTGACGAACAAAACCGGGGCTCCCCAGGGTGACACACTGGGCCGAATGAACCCTATGTCAAGCAACCCTTGGAGCTGAATCTTTAATTCCTTAAGTTCAGCTGGAGCCATCCTATACGGGGCTTTGGAAACCGGATCCACCCCTGGTGCCAAGTCGATCACGAAATCAATCTCCCGCTGAGGTGGTAACCCTGGAAGTTCTTCGGGAAAAACGTCCAAAAATTCCCGAACCACTCTGATGTCCTCTGGCCGAATGGTGTCTGGCCGAGTGGTGTCCACCACCACGGCCAGAAACCCTAAGCACCCGCCGTGCAATAATTCTCTCGCTGACATAGCCGAGATCACTGGGATCCGAGATCCCTGAACCGAACCCACAAACACAAACGGTCCTTCACTTTCCGATTGGAAGACTACCATCTTCCTCTTACAGTCAATGCTCGCCGAATATTTAGATAGGAAATCCATTCCTAAAATAATATCGAATTCGACTAAGCTCATCTCTATCAGATCAGCGCTTAACTCTCTACCATCTATCCTGATCGGCATAGACGTAATCCACCTATTGGAGATAACCAATTCTCCGCCAGGTAACAGGGTTCCAAACCCTGATTCATATCTATCAAAGGGTCTACCCAACTTACTAAAGACTCTGGCCACCACATACGAATGTGTAGCCCCAGAATCAAACAGCACTGAATAAAACGAGTTGTTAATAAAAAGCTGACCTGTAACAACTGATGGTGGCATCCGCATCGGCTGCGTGATAGCGAACACCCTGGCTGGAGTGGGTATCGCTGGAGCTCTCGGTGCCTCTGGTCGGAGCTGGGGACATTCCCTCTTGAAGTGTCCGGGCATGCCACAATGAAAGCATCCCTGACCTTTGCATTCGCCCCGATGATGCCTCTTGCAGATAGGGCACTCGGGGTAGGAGAATCGGGTCTCATTACCACCAGGACGACTCCCTCGGTTCTGGTTCCCCCGGAACCTCTTGTTCTGACTCGAACCGCCGGAAGCAGTGGGTGCCCTCTTCCTCTGATCAATGGCCGAACCACTACTCCCCCTGCTATAGCCTGATGCAGGAGGGGTAGGAGCCCCGCCACTAATCGGAGTACTAGCTGACTCTGACATGCACCCCACTGCGCCCTCAGCTCGCAGTGCCTTCTCCACCATCTGAGCGTAGGTGGTGTTGTCGTCTGTGGTGATCATCAGGTCATGCCTGATCTTGGGATTCAACCCGTCCAGATATTTCTCCTTCTTGCTGAAGTCGGTCGGCACAATTCCCGAGGCTAACCTCGCCAACCGGTCGAACTGAGTCGTATACTCAGTGACGCTCATGTTCTCCCGCTGGGTCAGGTGAACGAACTCTTTCCTCTTGGCGCTTCTAACCGCCTCATTGTAGTACTTCGCATTAAAGAGTTCTTGGAACCTTTCCCAAGTCATGGTGGTGACATCATGAATCTGAGACACCATGTCCCACCATACCAGGGCGTCCTCCTGGAACTGAAACGTGGCGCACACCACTCTGTCGTTACCGGTGACACCCATGAAATTCAGGATTCTGGTAATCACCGTCGATCCTTTGCTCGGCTTTCATTACATCCGGACCTCCCGGGAATACGGAGGTGCTTGCTTCCGAACCGCTCATACGGAGGTTCCAATCTATGGGCCGCCACCACTATCTCGGCACAGGCGGCGAGGGCGAGTGCCATTGGAACTATAGGCACTGGAACTGCAGGAGCACCCTGCTGTCTCAACCTCTGAATCTCGAGGTCTTGTTCTTCGATCCGGGCTTGCATCTCCGCAAACCGCAACTCCCAGTTCGGGGCTCCACGATCGGGCAGGGGAGCACAGGCGGCTGTGGCGGGTTCTCATCACCCCGGCCACGAGCCCTGCCTCGGGGACCTCTACCTCGGCCCCTGGCGGGTGGGGGAAACTGAGCTCCCTGTCACTGATTCGATCCTACGGAGTTGCCCTGACTCCTGGTAGTCCGCCTGGCGTCCATCTGATTAGAACCGCCTGCGAAACCAAGAGTTGGCATATCAGGTCGTATTCAAGGCGAGCTTACTAATGCCGCTTAATTTGGAAATTAGAAATGAAACATGCGCCTATTCTACTATCAGGCTACTAACATGCTTCCTAACAGGCTTTTCTTTTTTTTTTCATAACTGAATAAAATAAACTACTAAGGCAATAAAGGCTTACTGAACCGTGAATCGAGCTAACTGCTGATGATGATTGTACATGTCGTGACGATCTTCGGAAGACAACACAGCGGCTACGATACCAAATTGTAACACCCTAACTACCTTAGGCGTATTACGTGATTTTTAAACGTACTGTGCAGCTCGTTGCTAATCAACGAGGTTTATGGAAAAACGTGATTAATTAAAATTTTGCTTTTTGATTAAACTTGTAAACCATATTATAAAAGTCTCGGGATCCCGATTTATAAAATCATTTACAAAAAGTTTTAACTGATTAACTATTACATCAAAATAAAAGTCGTCTAACGACCAGTTACAAAAAACTCAGCCTTGGTGTCCCGAGGATCGTACGCTCCAGGCCTAACCGCCCCGACATGTACAATCTCATAAGCTCGCTCACGGTCCATCAGCTACAGCCTTGCCTTTACCTACACATGAACATAAACTGTGAGTCGACAGACTCAGTAAGAAAAGCATAATAATATCATACATAACTAACTGCCGTGTCCAACACGATGCGAGTCCCGCTGCTTGCCATGTCCAACATGGTGCGAGCCACTTCTTGCCATGTCCAACATGGTGCGAGTTTTGAACGTTCGGGGGACGGTACTATTGACAAGTATCCTCCGATCGGTCGAACCGGTCATACTCCATTCTTGGTCATACTCCGGCTGTACCGACGGGATAGGTCAATAGCCGAACCACCAACCAAGTGTCGGCTGATCGGTCGAGCCGGTCATACTCATTCTTGGTCATACTCCGGCTGTACTGACGTGACGGGGTTGGATGGTTCGAAGCCTAAATACATAACTAATGTAATCTAGCGGGCTTCCTACATGCACGCTAAACATGTAATCTACATATGCATCTTGTTATACTAATCTTACACGGATTCCGATTTCGGGTGTCTTAGGTCAACTTTGGAGGCCCGAAGGCGAGCGGCGGATTACTGGCTCCTAAACCATAAAAATCACAACGCTATAAGTGACACGCTAAATCACTTCCCGGGGACTAAAACTTGGAACTAAATGTTTCCCTATCGATAAAAAGCATGGCAATACCCCTAAAAACATAAAAACGAGGAAAACTAGGGTCCCTGAATTTTCCCCAACCGGTAGACCGGTTGCCCAACCGGAATTCGGTTGGAAAATTCGAACCCTCATCCGGAATTCGGATGCACAACCGAGATCGGTTCCTCGCAGGCAGCCAACTAAAAAACTCATAACTCGACCAATTCAACCCCAATTGGTCCCAAACTTTCCAGACCTGTTCTAAACTATCCCTAGAACAAATCCAAAGCCTCAAAACCACCCAGAAAGCACATACACAAAAATCACCATTGGAGCTCAAGCTTTGAGTTCCAAACTCAAGCTTGAGCAAATCCACCTAACATGCATCCAAACCTATTTAATTCTACTCAAATAAGCATAATATCACCTCTGCAAACTAATAGAAACAACAGCAACATCACAGAACAGATTCACAATAATTTCCTTCCAAAAACCACATTTTTACATAGAAAACTCAAAGCTTGAACAACCTAACTAATCATGCTTCAAACAACTCAATTAACATCAATTAAACATGCTTTGAACCTCAGAAAATAACAACTAAACACAGCCATAATAACAGCCACAAAAGCATGCATGCATCAACAATATATCAAACTTTTCTTAAAATAAAAGAGGAGAAAGCTAGAAGACACCTACCACAAACAAGAATTCACTAGAGTTTTGCAAATCAAGCTTGAATCACCACAAAAATCCAGCTCCAAGCACCCCAAGTTTCGTAGAAAAGAGAGAGAGAAAAGAGAGTGTTTTGCTTTGGAAAAATTCTATTTTCAACACTTAGCCTAATTTTTGTGAAAATGAAAGAATTAAACATATTTACCCACTTATTCCACTTTATTTCAGCCAACAAATAATTAAAATAAACAATTAATTTTCAAATAAAAAGTCACTAAAAGACAAAACACTAATGGGGCAAAAAGACAATTTTGCCCCTTCACCACTAAATCACATAAATCATACATAAGGGGTATTTTTGGGAAATTCTAAATGCCCGGCCATTCCCGACATTCCCAATGTCTAAAACCCATCCCCAAACTGCTAACATACTAAGTTGTGATTTCTACTGAGCCAAACGCCGAGTTCCAAAATACCGGACACCGGAAATGCGAAATATAAAAACTACTGATGGCATAATCATGCATTTCTGAATTCCATAAATAACAGTAATAAATTATTTAAATAGCTATAAATAATTTCATAATTAAACATAAACAACTGCTAATTTCCAAATTAACTAAGCGGGCTTTACAGATAAAGCCATGAAAGAATTTCTTAAATCAACAGTGAGAGGTCTTAGATATGCTTTTGTATGCCTTAGACCAGACACCTGCTGTTGAGTGGGAGTAATGAGTAGGTATCAGATTAATCTAGGAGAAGAACATTGGAAGACAATCAAGTAAATCTTAAGATAAAGAAGAGGAACTATATGTTAGTCTATAATGGTGTGTTTAAAACTCTTAGACTACACCATATCAGATTTCAAAATTTGCCTTTGTGCTAGTAAATCTTTCTGATAAGATGGTGGTTACTCTGGGGGTGGAATAGTGATTTTGGAGAAGTGTAAAAACCTATCTGAATTCTCTAGGTCTACCAGATAGGGACTGAATGTTAAAGCTGCAGGAAAGGTACTTATTCAGTCTAAGGAAAGTTCTATACATCTTTGGCACCATTCCAAATTGCCTTAAACTGCTAGTGTTAATTTCCTGATTAACCAAAAGTAGTTGCCAAAGGTATAGAATCCAGTATCCCAAGAGAGTAGACATATAGAGAGGAATTTCACATTATCAATGATTTTGTGATTAAGGAAGAGTAATGGTGGAGAAAAGGTTGTGGTTAATTCAACCTTTCAGATCCTATTACGAGGAGTTTACTACTACTACACTTGATTTGTATATCAAGGTGTTGAGATTATTTGAAACGCACTTTTTGTTTTATATTAGTGCAAGTGGGAGTTTGTTGGGTTTTATGCCCTAAATAAAACTCATTTCAATATAATCAGATTTACTTATTAATATAGATCAGAAATAACATCTAATGTTGCATGGTTCACATGATTTATTTCATGATTATATGTACATAATGTATAGATTCATCTGAAACCCTTTTCACATACTTGATCCTGTTTATTGTGCCGTCAACACATTGGAAAGTAAACATGACTATGTGAATAAAGTTTCCTAGATTTATCAGACATAGGGTTTTACTGATATGATAATCTACAACAGAGTTTACTTGCATTTGGAGAAGTGCTATGTTCTTTCCAGAGCATTGGTTAAAGTAAAGCTCAGGTTGGATGCATGGAGTATGCATCGGAAGGGACCGATATTGAACTTTGACTTAGATTTATTAAACTTACCGTAAAATCTATTCAAGTCAATATCGCCTAGTTGATCCTAGATCAAATGATCTTAATCCTGTTATGATTAGGCTCAATCTTGAAAGGCTATTCGTGTTCTTTGATTTGTTAGTTAAGCCTACTTTTAGGTCAGGGTGATACATACATTTTGGGAACACGGTAGTGCAATTGAGTGGGAGCGCTAGCATAAACATGGAATCTATAGCTTCTATCAGGCGAATAGTAAGCAAAGGATGATCTCCTTCGAGCTTGACCAAACGAACATAAATGGTGGAGTACTCATTTCACATAAGCTGAAATATCATTTATACGGGGTCAAGTGTTTTAAGAAATAAATACATTGTAGGGTGTAACGGTAATTTAATCCCTTTACAGTGTAGATCATTCATATAGACGATCATTGATCACATTAGGATTATAACAATGGATAACTAATGATGTGTCTATATGGTGGAACATATAGAGCATTCTATATACTGAGAGTGAAATTCTAAGTTCTATGCGTGGATTCAACGAAGAATTAAGAAGTTAGTGAATTTTAGTGCTAAATTCTTGATCTACTTATTGGAAGCTCGGTTATATAGACCCATGGTCCCCCCACTAGTTGAGATAATATTGCTTGTAAGACTCATGTAATTGGTTTTGATTAATCAATTATAATTCTCAAATTAGACTATGTCTATTTGTGAATTTTTCACTAAGTAAGGGCGAAATTGTAAAGAAAGAGTTTATAGGGGCATATTTGTTAATTATGATACTTTGTATGGTTCAATTAATAAATATCATAAATGACAATATTATTTAATAATTATTTATAGTTATTAAATAGTTAGAATTGGCATTTAAATGGTTGAATTAGGAAATTGGTATTTTTGAGAAAATCAGATACAAAAGGTGTTAAAACTGCAAAATTGAAAAAAGTGAGGCCCAAATCCACTAGTATAGGGCCAGCCACTTTTGTAGGAAATTTAAACTCATATTTTCATTATTTTAATGGCAAATAATTCAAACCTAACCCTAGTGGAATGCTATAAATAGATAGTGAAGGCTTCAGTAAAATTACACTTAAATTTTCTATTTTTCCTTCAGAGAAAAACCTGAGCCTTTCTCTCTCCCTATCTTTAGCTGCCACTTCTTCTTTCTCTTCCCTCTTGAATTTCAAAATTCTTAGTGTATGAGTAGTGCCCACACACAGCAAGTGATACCTCAATCATAGTGAGGAAGATCGTGAAGAAAGACATTCACCAAGAAGGAGTTTCAGCATCAAAGATTCAGAGAAAGAGATCCAGGTTCAGATATTGATAATGCTCTGCTACAGAAAGGAATCAAGGGCTAGATATCTGAACGGAAGGAGTCATTATATTCCGCTGCACCCAATGTAAGGTTTCCTAAACTTTATATGTGTTTATTTCATCGTTTTAGAAAGTTCATATTTAGGGTGTTAATAAACATACTTGTGAGTACATCTAAGATCCTGGTAAAATAATTTCCAACAACTCCATGCATCCAACCTGAGCTTTACTTTAACCAATGCTCTGGAAAGAACATAGCACTTCTCCAAATGCAAGTAAACTCTGTTGTAGATTATCATATCAGTAAAACCCTATGTCTGATAAATATAGGAAACTTTATTCACATAGTCATGTTTACTTTCCAATGTGTTGACGACACAATAAACAGGATCAAGTATGTGAAAAGGGTTTCAGATGAATTTATACATTATGTACATATAATCATGAAATAAATTATGTGAACCATGCAACATTAAATGTTATTTCTGATCTATATTAATAAGTAAATCTGATTATATTGAAATGAGTTTTATTTAGGGCATAAAACCCAACAAACTCCCACTTGCACTAATATAAAACAAAAAGTGCGTTTCAAATAATCTCAACACCTTGATATACAAATCAAGTGTAGTAGTAGTAAACTCCTCGTAATAGGATCTGAAAGGTTGAATTAACCACAACCTTTTCTCCACCATTACTCTTCCTTAATCACAAAATCATTGATAATGTGAAATTCCTCTCTATATGTCTACTCTCTTGGGATACTGGATTCTATACCTTTGGCAACTACTTTTGGTTAATCAGGAAATTAATACTAGTAGTTTAAGGCAATTTGGAATGGTGCCAAAGATGTATAGAACTTTCCTTAGACTGAATAAGTACCTTTCCTGCAACTTTAACATTCAGTCTCTCTCTGGTAGACCTAGAGACTTCAGATAGGTTTTTACACTTCTCCAAAATCACTATTCCACCCCCAGAGTAACCACCATCTTATTAGAAAGATTTACTAGCACAAAGGCAAATTTCGAAATCTGATATGGTGTAGTCTAAGAGTTTTAAACACACCCTTGTAGACTAACATATAGTTCCTCTTCTTAATCTTAGGATTTACTTGCTTGTGTTCCAATGTTCTTCTCCTGGATTAATCTGATACCTACTCATTACTCCCACTCAACAGCAGGTGTCTGGTCTAAGGCATACAAAAGCATATCTAAGACCTCTCACTGTTGATATAAGAAATTCTTTCATGGCTTTATCTTTTCTGGAATAGTTGAGACTTTTCCTTAGATAAATAAAATCTATGTCTAAGAAGTTGTGAAGCTTCTATAGATTGCCATTAGAAAGAAAATGCTTCAGCATCTTACTAAAGTAAGTTGCTTGCATTAGAGTAAGTAATTACCAGGTATACCACAAGCCATAGGTTTAGATAAACTCAAACCTATAATACTAGGAACAGGAAGTTTTGTTAAGTCCATTGAATGGACTTATAAACGAAAATTTCCTTTTATGTCCTTGTAATAGAAAACTTTAGGTTATTCCATGTGAATGGATTAAACCATAGTTCTATTGGCTTTTCTTTTTAGTTTCTTATCTTGACAATCCATTACTTGTTTAAACTCACAATGGATTTTAATCACTAGTGTCTTCCAAGAAGGTGAGTTCCTAGAAACTCTCCCACTACGACAAGGTACCGTGAATTATGTCGAAGAAAACTAAATGGTATTGATCTCTTCGGTTGTGATAAGACAACAGAGGCAGTGGGATCATCATATGTTATATAAGATGATAGAACACTTTTGGAATCAAGAAAAATATCTCCTTTATTTGCTACTTGTTTTTACACTTACTCATTATCCTAGAAAAGTAGTATTTGTTTGAACAAACACTTTCTTATCTATTGACTATGGGATGGTCCACCCCTAATCACTTAGAATAGCTAACAAACCATGGTTAACATTTCTAGCTTTTCTTAAGATTTTGATTAGGTCATCCATGAATCTAGTAATGATTTACATTAAGTACCCAACCATTACATCATTCTGAAATTGTATTACCGTAGAAGGATTTAGGCAATGACTAGTAACTAATCATCAATATGCAACTCGAAATTTCTGGGGAGGTAAGTTTGGATATAATTCAAAAAATCAATTTAATGATCTTTGAACTGCATATCTACTAACTATTTCTCCACCCCTATCAGTTCGCAAGATCTTTAACCACTTACCTTAATGGTTTTAACCATTGCTAGAAATTAATGAAATTTTTCAAACATTTCAAATTTCTTCGGTAAAAGGTATAATCTAGAGTTATCGTTTAAAGAATACAACAAAAAACTCATATCCACCCCTGAATGTACATCCATCTGCGAATGAGATGAACTACTTTCAGTGGATATAGGCATATTAACTCTTTGCAGAGATTGATCTTGTCAAATCTTTACAAGATACAAATGCCATAGATTAAAAAAAATGTGGTAGTGTCTTTTGATGACTTAGGTGTAGTTACATCAATGAGTTCATAGAATACTGCAAGTGGATCCTGGTCACAGAATATCTCTCATATTCCATACAGTTTTAATCCATTAATAGAAGATGGATATTAAACACTTGAGAAATTGTAACTGTATTGTATTCTGGAATTAGAAATATAAGAAAATTTCTATTTGGAATCTAAAATTAAAGTCAAAGACTTAAATTTATACCAAATATAATGAGTAATTCTATCTTGGACCACCATTACTAATACAAACTCGAAGTCAGATTTGCCCATACAAGTAGGAGATTTCTAAGATTGAGGATTTATATCAATTGGGAATAGAATTTCGGGATTATAATCATATGCGTCATTTAATTTCTTAAGAGAAAATATAATGACATGAAATGATTTATAGACCATTCATCCAATGATATATTATTGAGCTAATTCGAAATGAATAAGCTAAGAGGAATTAGGATAATTTCGTTTATAAATAAGAATCCAACGATGCTTCGATTAGCGAAAGACAAAGTAATCTTATTTATGTAATCTTCTTTTTTCATATTGTAAAAATACTAGTCTAAGGTGTCATCAATTGATGAACAGCTAGATGTTGCATATACAATATTTATCTTTCGAGATCTTACACTATTATGTATGTCTAATGATGAAAATCCACTAGGGATTTATCTCATTAGATAAACAAACATGTTGGACCAACAATGAAGATTCAAAATTAAACTACAACTTAATAACAGAAAATAACATGGTTCAATATAAATTCATACACAATTCAGAAATTATTAAACATATAGCAAGTAGGAATGACAAGTGAAAATACTAAAACATACAATCCTAAATAATTTCCTAGGTTTCCAACAAACTGATACAGTGTCCCGGTAGGCGAGAGTCAAAGTATCATTCATTGAATAGAGTTGTCAGCTCATCTAAAATAGAAACCATTCTAGCAACCTTTTATTCGATCAAAATAACAATCCAACGTTGTCCCGGTAGGCGAGAGTCAAGGTTATTCTCATTTTATGAGCTTCCACCATTGTTTCATGTTTTATAAGTTTATCTCTAAGTAGTCACCGTAGGGGAGAGTCTAATAGAGACGAAAACTTACAAAACACTTATCAAATGAGATCTTACGGTGTTAAATGCGTTCAACGAATAACCATCCATAGGGGGACGAAGTCTAGCGTCTCGAGGTTATATTGAAAACATTTAACTATTGTAAGACCAACAATGGAGAATGAATTTCTTAATAATAATCAAGCTCATTATTTAAAGTGAGTTGTATTTTCTTTGATTCTCTTTATTTAATCTATTTATTTTAAATATATATTTATTTAATTAAAATTTCCAATTTAGAATAAAAATTCTAAATGTAAATTTTAATTTAATATTTATAAATTTTACTTAGATGGATATGAAAATAATATGAATTATTTCCATCTTAGTAATAATTTCCAATAAATATTTAGAAAAATATTCAATTTAAGTTTTTACAAAATTAATTTAAATTAATTTACAACTCAAATTTAATTTTCTATAAATATATATTGCATTTCGAAAAATTAAAGTATTCAAGGATACAATTTTCGAAAATGCATGTTAAAATAAAAAATTAATCCTGGAAAAATTATTCTAATTTAATGTTGGCCCAAAATTAATTAATAAAATTAATTTAAAACCAAAAATATAATTTTCCTATTTAATTAAATATATAAGAAAAATTTCAAATATTTAAGTATGATGATGAAAATCAACTTAAATATTAATTCTCTATTTAATTAAATACACTAGAAAAATACTTCAAGCAAAAATATCATCTATCTAGATTTTCCTTTGACTAATTAATTCAATTTCTAATAATATACTTTAATTCAATTTATTTTAAATTAATCAATAAATGAAAGAATCATTGATTTAAGTTGATCCAAGAATTAATTAAAATAAATAATTAATTTACAACTTAATCTATTTTTCAAGATAGATTCAAAATCATCTTGCATTATGAAATGCAATTTCGAAAATTGATTAATAAAATAAAGAAAAAATATATTTTGAAAATTATTTAAATTTAGTTGAAAAAATAAATTTCAACTAAAAATAATTTTCTATTTAATTAAGTGTCATGAAAAAGAAATATCTAAGTATCATGATGAAATTCAACTTAGATATTTAATTTTCAAATTAATTAAATGTATTAAATTCAAGAAATAAATATTAAGTGTAGAGAAGGCTTAATTATTAATCTCTAGTTTAATACTAGGAAAAAAAATATACTTAAAATAAATTGTACCAAAATTAATTATTTAAATAATTAATTTCACAATGTATAATATTTTCCTATTTAATATTAGAAATAATAAGTAGTCTAGAAATAATTATATAGAAAATATCTTATTTGACTAAGTATCTTTTCCACAAAATTTGAAAAAATATCTAATTTAAGTTGTATTAGAAAAAAAATCTAGAACTTAAATATTTTCAAATTTAAATTTAATTAAATATCAAAAATTAATTTATAACCACTTAATTCAAAAATATTCCATTTTAAGTTAATATTCGAAAAGATATTAACCTAAAAAAAATATCTAAAATATTCGATTTTAAGTTAATATTCGAAAAGATATTAACTTAAAAAATATCTAAAGAATCTTAATAACCAATGCCTAAAATTCCTCAACTTAATTTTGAAATTTGAAATTCAAAAGATATTCAGATTTAAGTTGGTTAGTTGTAGATAACTAAATATCAACTTAAATAGGAATATTTAATGAAAATTTAAATTAAGCTCCAGAAAGAATCTAGATGGTTATAATTCTATATTTAATTAAATACAAGAAAATACACATAGTTTATCTTAGAATAAAATTCTTTAAACTATGATTTTCTTAAATTAATTTCAAAATAAATGAAATTAATTATGTTGCTAATCAATTTTATTAGGTTAAACTAGTTTAATTAACCTAGTACAGTCATTCAAATCAGGCAAATGGGCCTTCACAATTGGGGTGGTTCATGTGAGGGGGTGCTGGGTTCAGTATGTCGTACCCACTTCTATGGCTCCCAACTCTCACACAAGGCCCAAAAGAGAGGAATTTAACCTTAATAAGAACAACTGTTATTAATTGAATAGGCCCAAAAACTTAATGGGCCTAAATAAAATCTATCAAGAACTATGATAATTTATTAAGCAACAATAACCTATATGCATCTATAATGAAATTAAACACATAGGCTCACACAGGCACACTTTGGATGGGTCCTATCATGTTGCTAGGTCATACTCAGATGAAAGAAGATTGTAAATATACCTGTTACAAATTATTATCTTGACCAAGGGAGCCATCAGATCAATAGATCTGGCAAAAAGTAACCATGGCTATTTGCAATCAAGTAATAATAGGTTTTGAAAACTTACACACAAGCTAAAACACATAGTCCTGCAACAAGGTTAGCTGGATAGTTGGATGTAGGATTTATTTAATTTTAAATTAAATAATTATTTAAATAAAAAAATTTCGAAAATTTAAAAAAAAAATTGAAAAAATTCAAAAATTTTAAAAAAATTTAAATTTAAAATTAAACCTACAATTTTGAAAAATTAGATTTCAACCAACCTAAATATCATTTCAAAATTTGCTAACTACTTTTAAAATTTAAATGTTATTTTATAAATAAAAATTAAATAAAAAATTAGAAAAGATAAATGAATATATTTTTCAGATTTTAAATGTAATTTAAATAAATAAAATAACAAAATTTAAAAGTTAGCAAAATATCTTACATCTTTTTAAAATTACATGATTATAGTTATCTTATTTTAAATTTAAATAAGGTCAAATTATTTAAAAAAAATAAATTTAAAATATTTAAAATCTAACCTTAAATTTAAAAATAAGATAAGATATAATCAAATTTAAAAATAAGATAGATTATTAAGCAAATAAGATAGATACTAACTATTTTTAAATTCAAATTACACTAATATCTTGAATTAAATTTAAAAAATATTAAATTAATTCATAATGATAATTAGAATTGAATTAGGAATAGTAATAGTATAAATACAGAACTACACAAAAAATCGGAAGTTAATTCCATGAAAAAGCATGAAAAAACGAAGAAAAACGAAAAAAATTGTGAGCTGTACGGACAGTTTTCACGATCGCAGGAAAATTTCAGCACAACCCCGATTTTTTCGAATCTTCAAAAAATCATAACTAATTCAAATTAAATCGAAATTGAGTTCTGTAAAAAAGTAACTTGCTTAATTTTTTCAATAATATCCAATAAAAATAATTCCAGAAACAGAATCGCAATTATTTTTCACGAAAATTTACAAACATCAATCAATCATCAAATAACACTCAATACAACATGATACCATCCAAAAACAAACAAACCCTCGTTTTAAAGTCCAAATTTCTTGCAAGTAAATCAATTAGCATGGCTCTGAGGCTAGTTTTTGGAATTTATTTTACCAGGATCTTAGATCTACTCACAAGTATGTTTATTAACACCCTAAATATGAACTTTCTAAAATGATGAAATAAACACATATAAAGTTTAGGAAACCTTACATTGGGTGCAGCGGAACATAATGACTCCTTCCGTTTAGATATCTAGCCCTTGATTCCTTTCTGTAGCAGAGCATTATCAATATCTGAACCTGGATCTCTTTCTCTGAATCTTTGATGCTGAAACCTCCTTCTTGCTGAAAGTCTTTCTTCACGATCTTCCTCACTATGATTGAGATATCACTTGCTGTGTGTGGGCACTACTCTCACACTAAGATTTTCGAAATTGAAGGAAGAAGAAAGAGAAAGTGGGTTCGGCCAAAGATAGGGAGAGAAGGCTCAGGTTTTTCTGAATGAAAAAGTAGAAAAATTTAAGTGTAATTTTCCTGAAGCCTTCACTATCTATTTATAGCATTCCACTAGGGTTAGGTTTGAATTATTTGGCATTAAAATAATGAAAATATCAGTTGAAATTTCCTACAAAAGTGGCTGGCCATGCTTAGTGGATTTGGGCCTCACTTTTTGCAATTTTACAGTTTTACCTTTTCTGCATCTGATTTTCTCAAAAATGCCAATTTTCAAATTCAACCATTTAAATGCCAATTCTAACTATTTAATAACTATAAATAATTATTAAATAATATTATCATTTATCATATTTATTAATTGAACCATACAAAGTATCATAATTAACAAATATGCCCCTAAAACTCTTTCCTTACAATTTCGCCCTTACTTAGTGAAAAATTCACAAATAGACATAGTCTAAATTGAGAATTATAATTGATTAATCAAAACCAATCACATGAGTCTTACAAGCAATATTATCTCAACTAGTGCGGGGACCATGGGTCTATATAACCGAGCTTCCAATAAGTAGATCAAGAATTTAGCACTAAAATTCACTAACTTATTAATTCTTCGTTGAATCCACGCATAGAACTTAGAATTGCACTCTCAGTATATAGAATGCTCTATATGTTCCACCATATAGACACATCATTAGTTATCCATTGTTATAATCCTAATTTGATCACTGATCCTCTATATGAATGATCTACACTGTAAAGGGATTAAATTACCGTTACACCCTACAATGTATTTATTCCTTAAAACACTTGACCCCGTATAAATGATATTTCAGCTTATGTGAAATGAGTACTCCACCATTTATGTTCGTTTGGTCAAGCTCGAAGGAGATCATCCTTTGCTTACTATTCGCCAGATAGAAGCTATAGATTCCATGTTTATGCTAGCGCTCCCACTCAATTGCACTACCGTGTTCCCAAAATGTACGTATCACCCTGACCTAAAAGTAGGCTTAACTAACAAATCAAAGAACACGAATAGCCTTTCAAGTTTGAGCCTAATAAAAACAGGATTAAGAACATTTGATCTAGGATCAACTAGGCGATATTGACTTGAATAGATCTTACGGTAAGTTTAATAAATCTAAGTCAAAGTTCAATATCGGTCCCTTCCGATGCATACTCCATGCATCCAACCTGAGCTTTACTTTAACCAATGCTCTGGAAAGAACATAGCACTTCTCCAAATGCAAGTAAACTCTGTTGTAGATTATCATATCAGTAAAACCCTATGTCTGATAAATCTAGGAAACTTTATTCACATAGTCATGTTTACTTTCCAATGTGTTAACGACACAATAAACAGGATCAAGTATGTGAAAAGGGTTTCAGATGAATTTATACATTATGTACATATAATCATGAAATAAATCATGTGAACCATGCAACATTAAATGTTATTTCTGATCTATATTAATAAGTAAATCTGATTATATTGAAATGAGTTTTATTTAGGGCATAAAACCCAACAGATACTTTCTCTCCGCGGTCTCATCCCAATGAATGGGAGATCTACATTTTCTACCGTACAATAGTTCATAGGGAGCCATCCCTATCGTACTCTAATAACTATTGTTGTACGAAAATTCTATCAATGGTAGATACTTACTCCAAGAGCCTTCAAAATCCATAACATAGGCTCGTAATATATCGTCTAATATCTGAATCGTCCTTTCGGACTGCCCATCTGTCTGAGGATGGAATGCTATACTGAATTTTAGTTTTGTACCCATTGCTCGTTGAAAAATCTGCCAAAACTTGGAGGTGAACTTCGGATCTCTATCCGAAACTATAGACTTTGGTACCCCGTGAAGTCTTACTATTTCTTTAACGTACAACTCTGCTAACTGATCCACTGAATAGTTTGTTTTAACTGCTAGAAAATGAGCAGACTTCGTGAATCTATCTACCACAACCCAAATGGAATTAGACAAACCTGTGTTAGTTTCAAGTCCAAGTGCCTCATCTAGGTCTTGATTCTTGGTCCAGATCTGGGTCCAGGTTCGGGTTTGGGGCCCAGGTCCCCCATCTAGGTCCGGATCCTAGGTCCTGGTCAAGGTCCGAGTTCAGGTTCGAGTTTGGCTCCGAGTCTAGGTCCAAGTATGGGTTCAAGTTTGAGTCTGGGTCCAAGTCTCGATCTGAGTCCAAGTCCCTATTCGGGTCCGGGTCGGGACACGATCTGGGTCCCAGTTAAGGTCTAGATCCCAGACCAGGTTCTAGTCTGGGTTTGGGTCCGGGTTTAGGTCCTGAGTTTTGGTCTAGGTTTGGGTTTGGATCTGGGTCTGGGTCTGGGTCTAGGGTTCCAATCTCGATATGGGTATTGGTCTAGGACCGTGTCCATGTTAGGGTTTAGGGTTTAGGGTTTTGGGTTTAGTATTTAGGGATTTAGGGTTTAGGATTTAGGGCTTAGGTCTTAGGGGTAACTGTAAAGAGTTTAGGGTTTAGGGTTTAAGGTTTAGGGTTTAGGGTTTAATGGTCTGCTTCTAGTTCTGGGTCCAATTTTTGGTCACAAGGTACGATTTAAGGTTTGGGTGTGGGTCTTGGTCCGAGTCCTGGTTTGGATCTAGGTCCGTGTTTTGGTTCAGGTCTGAGTCTTGGTCCCCAATCCAAACACCAACCACATGTCGAGTCTAGTTCGAGTTCTTGTATGGGTTCTGGTTTTGGTCTGGGTCTAGGTCCAGGTCGAGGTCGAATTCCTTAATTTAGACAACGACTATCGGTCGGGTCCAAGCCTCGAGTCTTGGGTCCTATCCCGGGTCAAAATCTTGATCTTGGTCCAGTTCTAGCTCATGTCTTGGGTCCTGGTTCAGGTCTTAGGTCCAAGTCATGGGTCTTGGTCCCCGATTCAAGTCAAAGTAGTAGTTCCCGGTCTTGGTTAGGGTCCCAATCCATGTGTAGGTCCCGGTCTGTGTTCAATAATGGTCCTTGTCTCGGGTCTTGGCCTGGTCTGGGTCTAGGTCACGGTTCGGTTCTCAGGTCCCAGGTCTGAGTATCGGGTCCTAGGTCCCAGTCCCAGTCCCAGGTCTTAGTCCAAGTCCCAGTCTGAGTTCTAGTCCTAGTCCAGGTTTAGGTCTCGGTCCTAGTTCGGGTTTGGGTCCCAGTCTTGATCTCCGTCCGGGTCCTAGTCCTGTGTTCAAGTACGAGTTATAGTACTAGTCCAGGTTTGGGTCCGGGTCTAGGTCTGGGTTTGGGTCTGAGTCCGGGTTTCAGTCTGTGTCTTGGTCCAGGTCATGGTCAAGGTCTGGGTCTGGGCCTGAGTTCTTGTACAGGTCTAGGTTCTGGTCCAGGTCTTGAGTCACGGGTTCTAAGTCACAAGTCTTGGTGCAAGTCTGGGTCCGGGTTTGGGCCTGGGTCCTAGTATCGATCCTGGTCTGGGTTTGGGTCTGTGTTCGGTTCTGCGTCTAGATCCAGTTTTGGGTCCAGGTCCAATTCTTATTCCAGGGTCATGATTCTGGTTCTTGTTGCGAATTCGGGTCTCGGGTCCGAGTTAGGGTTTAGGTCCTGGTCTGGAAATGGTTCCAAGTTCGGGTCTTGGTATGATTCCAAGATCTAGACACCGACTACAGGTTGGTTCCGAGCCCCGGGTCGTTGGTCAAGATTCAGATCCCAATCTTGGGTCCCAGTATCTTTTCGATTCGGATCTTAGGTCCCAGTCTGTGTCCGTGTCTAGGTCAGGGTTTGGGATTGAGACCGGGGTTAGGTCTTGGGTCCCAATCGCAGTCCTGGGTCCTAATTATTGTTCTAATTTTGAGTTTTGGTCCCCAATCTAGGTCAGGGTCCTGGGTCTAGGTTTGAGTCTCCAATCCCGCTATGGGTCAAGGTCCAAGTCTGTGTCTCCGTTCGCGTTCGTGTCTCGAGTCCCGATCCGAGTTTTGATTTAAGTCTGCGTCCCAATCCGAGTTTAGGTCTAGGTCGTAGTTAGATTTCAGTTCTCGAACTCAAACCCAGACTCGGAGTCGAACTAAAGATTGGGGTATGGGTCTGGGTCCGAGTCTGGGTTTGGGTTTGAGTCTGCGTATGGGTCCTAGATCCAAACACTGACTACGGGTCAGGTACAAGCCTCGAGTGTAGATGTGGATCACGGTCTCGGGTCCCAGTCTAGTTTCACTTCGGGTCCCAGGTCCTTGTCCGGCTCTAGGGTCAGATTCTGGGTCTTAGTCCCAATTCTGATGCCCGTGTCCTAGGTCAAAGTCCCCAATCCAGGTTCGAGTCCTAGGTCCCGGTTTGAGCCCAGGACCTGATCGGGTTCAAGTCCTGGTCCGAGTCTGGGTCAGAGTTCCAATCTTTGGTTGGGTCCAGATCTCGATTTGAGTCTAGCTCCAGGTATGGGTCCGAGTCCTGAGTTTTGATCTAGGTCGGGGTTTCAAGGCCCAGGTCAAGGTCCGAGTCCTAGGTCTCAGTCTGGGTCAATGTTTGGGTTTGGGTCCTAGTCCTAGTTTCAATTTCGATTTAGTGTCTGGGTTCGAGTTTGGGTCTAAATCTAGGTCGGGGTCTGAGTCCTGGTCCGAGTCTTAGTCCGAGTATAGATTTAGGTCCAGATTCCTGTTTGAGTCTGGGTTCGGGTCCCAGGTGCGGGTCCAAGTCTGGGTCTGGGTCACGGTCTCGGTCTGGATCTTGGTCCCGAGTTTCGATCTCGGTCTGGGTCTGGGTCTGGGTTCGAGTCCAGGTTCGTATCCAGATCCCTATCTAGGTCTGAGTCTGGGTCTGGGATCGGGACCTAAGTCTAGGTCTGGGTCCGGGTCTCAGTCCCAGTTTGGGTACACGACCGTGTCCGGGTTAGGGTCCAAGTCCGTGTGCATGTCTCAGTGCGTGTTCGTTACTGGTCCTTGTCACGCGTCTTGGCCTAGTCTGGGTCTGGGTCACGGTTAGGTTCTCAGGTCCTATGTCTCAGTATCTGGTCCCGGTCCCAGTCCCAGTCCTAGTTCTAGTCCTAGTCCATGTTCAAGCCTCGGTCCTAGTCTGGGTCTGGGTCCCAGTCCTGATCTAGGTCCGAGTCTGAGTTCGAGTATGAGTCTGGGTCTGGGTCTCGGTGTGGGTTTGGGTCTGGGTTTGGGTTTCAGTCCGTTTCTAGGTTCAGGTCTTGGTCTGTGTCTGGTTCAAGGTTTAGGTTCGGGTTCTGGTACGAGTTTGGGTTCTGGTCAAGGTTTCGGGTCATGGGTCCTGGGTCGCAGGTACTGGCACAAGTATGGGTCCGGGTTTTGGTCTGGGTTCGAGTTTCGATCACGGTCTGGGTTTGGATCCGTGTTTGGTTTCACGTCTAAATCCAGTTTTGGTTCCAGGTCCAATTCCTATTCCAAGGTCTTGATTTCGATTCTTGTTCCAATTTCTGTCTCGGGCCCGAGTTTTTGTTTGGGTCCTAGTCTGGAAATGGATCCAAGTTCGGGTCTTGGTACGATTCCAAGATCTACACACTGACTATGGGTTGGGTCCAAGCCCCGAGTCGTGGGTCAAGATCCTGATCACAATCTTTTGTCCCAGTCTCGTTTCGATTCGAATCTTGCATCCCGTTCCGTGTCCGTGTCTGGGTTTGGGTCTAGGATCGAGATCGGGGTCAGGTCTTGGGTCCCAGTCCCAGTCCTTGGTCCCGATTCTGGCTCTAATTTTGAGTTTGGGTCCCCAATCTAGGTTTGGTTCCTAATTCTAGGTCTGTGTCTCCTATCCCGGTCTGGGTCCTTGGTCCGAGTTTGGGTCCAAGTCTGTGTCGGGGTTCAGGTTCGTGTCCTAAGTCTGATTACAATTCCTGGACTCAAATCCAGACTTGAACTCGGACCCAAGTTTTGGGTACGGGTCTACGATCAAGTCAATCTCCCAAATGGCAAAAGGACAAGGACTTTGAATCTGAGTTAACTCGTTGGGCGGAGCTCGAGGTATCTTTAAAAATCTCTGTTATTTATCACAATTTTTAACGTAGGCCTTTGAATCTTCGATCATTTTTGGCCAGAAATAACCTTACCTTGGAATTTTCTTAGATAAACTCTGCCCGGCGGTGTGGTTTCCACAAAATCGATCGTGCACTTCAGACGAAATTCGTGCAGCTTCTTCTTGGGTAACACATCTAAACAATGGCATGGAGAATCCTCGTCTGTACATAATTCCCTCTACTATGATGTACCGTGCAGCCTTCCTTCTCATCTTTCGAGATTCATTTCGATTATCTGGGAGTTCCCCAATGTTGAGGTAGTGTTCTATTGGCGTCATCCAGTTTGGGGAAGTATCAATCATTTCAATCTCTTCCGTGTCAGTGATGCTAGGTTCTTCGAGGAACTGGATAGGATCCAAATTCGCTCTATCACTTACATTACTACTCGCAAGCCGAGCTAATGCGGCACCAGTCATTTTTTCTTCCCTTGGAATTTGTCTGAGAGCGTAGCTTTTGAATTGTGCGAGCAAATCGTGTATTTTGCTCAAATATGCTATCATCTTTTCTCCCCGAGCCTCATATTCTCCAAATACGTGATTTACTACCACCAGTGAATCACTGCAGATTTCAATATGTTCGACCTTCATCTCCCGGGCTAGTTTTAGTTCAGCGATGAAAGCTTCATATTCGGCCTCGTTATTGGATGCTTTAAATCCAAACTTGACTGTAGCATGCAGGTGTTTCCCCCTAGGTGTGACAAGGGCGATTCCTGTGCCGGACAGTTGATCTATAGCCGACTCGTCCACATGTAATTTCCAAGTCAGCTTGTCTTCACTATTACTTGGCTGTAGTATTTGTACTGGCTCGAGGTTGCCTTCGGATATGCTTTCTTCCTTGCCTGTGCATTCTACCACGAAGTCTGCTAAGGCCTGGCCTTTGATTGCTGTTCGGGGATGGAAAGTAATTTCATACTTACCCAGTTCTACTGCCCACTTGAGTAACCGTCCAGAGGCGTCCGGCTTTTGCAATTTTTTGCGTAACGGTTGGTCAGTGTACACCCAAATAGGATGAGATTGAAAACAGGGCCTTAACTTTCTTATTTCTAGAATCAAGCAGTAGGTGAGTTTCTCTATCAATGGGTATCGGCCTTCGGCCTCAATGAGTCTTTTACTAATGTAATAAACCAAATGTTGTATGTTGTTTTCCTCTCTGATCAGTATAACACTCACGGCATGCTCCGTTACAGCTAAGTATATCTTAAGTTCTTCTCCGTCTACAGGTTTCGAGAGTACGGGAGGTTTTGCGAGTTGCGTTTTTAGCTCTTGAAAAGCTTTTTCACATTCCTCCGTCCACTCAAATTGCTTATTTCATTGCAGGATGTTGAAGAATGGAACACACTTGTCTGTTGATTTTGAAACAAATCTATTGAGTGCGGCGATCCGACCAGTTAAGCTTTGCACTTCCTTCATTCTTGTTGGCGATTTCATATCCAGTAGGGCTTGAATCTTCTCTGGATTGGCTTCAATTCCTCGGGCGTTGACAATAAAGCCTAGAAACTTACCAGAGCTGACTCCAAAGGAGCACTTTAAGGGATTGAGTTTCATGTTGTATTTCTTGAGGACTTTGAAGCATTCGTCAAGGTCATTGATGTGCCCCCCAAACTTCTTGGATTCGACGAGCATGTCATCCACATATACTTCCATGTTTTGTCTGATCTGGTCTTTAAACATCTTGTTTACCAATCTTTGGTATGTCGCCCCAGCATTTTTGAGACCAAATCGCACGACTTTATAGTAATATAGACCCAAATCTGTTCGGAAACTTGTATGATCTTGGTCTGGTGGATGCATTTTGATTTGGTTGTACTCTGAATAGGCATCCATGAAGCTCAATATTTCGTGCCCTGCTGTTGCGTCCACAAGCTGATCGATTCTTGGAAGTGGAAAACAGTCTTTGGGGCACGCCTTCTTGACGTCTGTGAAATCAATACACAAACCTCTTGGGTGCCAGTACGGGATTAGCAACCGAATTCGTGTAGAAAGATTCAATTATGAAGTTTTTATTTCGTAGCTTCTCTAACTCTTCCTTCAGGGCTAGAGCTCGCTCCTTGTCCAACAGCCTTCGCTTTTGTTGAACTGGTCGATAGTTGGGATCAATATTTAGGATGTGCAAAATTACAGAAGGATCAATTCCGACCATATCCTCATGTGACCAGGCAAAAATGTCCACGTTTGGTCTCAGAAATTTTATCAGTGCTGATTTTACTTTGACCAACAAACCTTTTCAAATTTTAAGCTTTCTGGCCAGAATATCTAGGTTGATCTCAATCTCTTCTAGTTCTTCCACAGGTCCAACATTGCTGCTTGAGTCCCCAAGTCGAGGATCCACGTCTTTATCCCTGCCTTGGGAAGTTCCGTACTTAGAAATGTTTTTTCCCTTGTTCAAGCTCTGGCTAGAGGATACTTCCTATGGCAACGTTATAACATTCCAGAGCAAACTGCTGGTTTCCTCTTAGACACGCTACCCCATTCTTTCTCAGGAACTTAAGGCATGAATGGAATATCAACGTAACAGCCTTTAAGTCATACAAAGCTGGTCGGCCTAATATGACGTTAATGTTAGGTTTTATGCCCTAAATAAAACTCCATTTCAATGTAATCTATTTTATTCAACATCAATAAAGAAACATAAGTATTTTTCATTCATTTGTGTATGTTTTGGCTCACTTTATCAATTGCTTGTCTAATTGATTTATAAATTCATCTTAAACCCTTTTCACATACTTGATCATGTTTATTGTGTTGTCATCACATTGGAAAGTAAACATGACTATGCGAATAAAGTTTCCTAGATTTATCAGACACAGGGTTTTACTGATATGATAATCTACAACAAGAGTTTACTTATATTTGGAGAAATACTATGTTCTTTCCAGAACATTGGTTAAAGTAAAGCTCAGGTTGGATGCATGGAGTATGCATCGGAAGGGACCGATATTGAACTTTGACTTAGATTTAATTAAACTTACCGTAAAATCTATTCAAGTCAATATCGCCAAGTTGATCCTAGATCAAATGATCTTAATCCTGTTATGATTAGGCTCAATCTTGAAAGGCTATTCGTGTTCCTTTGAATTGTTAGTTAAGCCTACTTTTAGGTCAGGGTGATACATACTTTTTGGGAACACGGTAGTGCAATTGAGTGGGAGCGCTAGCATAAACATGGAATCTATAGCTTCTACCTGGCGAATAGTAAGCAAAGGATGATTTCCTTCGAGCTTCACCAAACGAAAATAAATGGTGGAGATCTCATTTCACATAAGCTGAAATATCATTTATACGGGGTCAAGTGTTTTAAGGATAAAATACATAGTAGGGTGTTACGGTAATTTAATCCCTTTACTGTGTAGATCATTCATATAGAGGATCATTGATCACATTAGGATTATAACAATGGATAACTAATGATGTGTCTATATGGTGGAACATATAGAGCATTCTATATACTAAGAGTGCAATTCTAAGTTCTATGCGTGGATTCAACGAAGAATTAATAAGTTAGTGAATTTTAGTGCTAAATTCTTGATCTACTTATTGGAAGCTCGGTTATATAGACCCATGGTCCCCCCACTAGTTGAGATAATATTGTTTGTAAGACTCATGTAATTGGTTTTGATTAATCAATTATAATTCACGAATTAGACTATGTCTATTTGTGAAATTTTCACTAAGGAAGGGCGAAATTGTAAAGAAAGAGTTAATAGGGGCATATTTGTTAATTATGATACTTTGTATGGTTCAATTAATAAATATGATAAATGACAATATTATTTAATAATTATTTATAGTTATTAAATAGTTAGAATTGGCATTTAAATGATTGAATTAGGAAATTGGCATTTTTGAGAAAATCAGATACAAAAGGTGTTAAAATTGCAAAATTGTAAAAAGCAAGGCCCACTCCACTAAAGCCATGGCCGGCCACCTTTATAGGTATTTTAAGTTGATTTTTTCATTATTTTAATGCCATATAATTCAAATCTAACCCTAGTGGAATGCTATAAATAGATAGTGAAGGCTTCAGGAAAATTACACTTTCTGAATCAGAAAAACCTAAGCCTCCACTCTCTCTTCTCTAGCCGCCACTCTCTCTCTTGCTTCTTCCTTTGAATTTCGAAATTACCTTTGTCATTAGAGTAGTGCCCACACACATCAAGCAATACCTCAATCATAGTGAGGAAGATCGTGAAGAAAGATCATCAGCAAAGGATTCAACATCAAGGATTCAGAGAAAGAGATCCAGGTTCAGATCTTGATAATACTCTGCTACAGAAAGGATTCAAGGGTTAGAGATCTGAACGGAAGGAGTCATTTAAATCCGCTGCACCCAATGTAAGGTTTCTTAAACTTTATATGTGTTTAATTTATCGTTTTAAAAAGTTCTTATTTAGGATGTTAATAAACATACTTGTGAGTAGATCTATGATCCTGGTAAAATAATTTCCAACAACTGGCCTCAGAGCCATGGTAATTGATTTACTTGCAAGAAATTTGGACTTTAAAACGATTGTTTGTATGATTTTTGGATGGTATCATGTTGTATTGAGTGTTATTTGATGATTGATTGTTGCTTGTAAATTTTCGTGAAAAATAATTGCGATTTTGTTTCTGGAATTATTTTTATTGGATAGTATGGAAAAAATTAAGCAAGTTAGCCTTTTACAGAACTCAATTTCGATTTTATTTGAATTAGTTATGAATTTTTGAAGATTTGAAAAAATCGGGGCTGTGCTGATATTTTTCTGCGATCGCAAATCTGTCCGTACAGTTCACAATTTTTTTGTTTTTCTTCGATTTTTCATGCTTTTTCATGGAATTAACTTCCGATTTTTGGTATAGTTTTGTATTTATACTATTACTATTCCTAATTCAATTCTAATTATCATTTTGAATTAATTTAATATTTTTTAAATTTAATTCAAGATATTAGTGTAATTTGAATTTGAATAGAATTAGTATCTATCTTCTTGCTTAAAAAATCTATCTTATTTTAAATTTAAAAATAAGATATTTATAATCATGTAATTTTTAAATGATATAAGATATTTTGCTAATTTTTTAAATTTTGTTATTTTATTTATTTAAATTACATTTAAAATTTGAAAAAGATATTGATTTATCTTTTCTAATTTTTTATTTAATTTTTATTTATAAAATAACATTTAAAATTTAAAAGTAGTTAGCAAATTTTTGAAATGATATTTAGGTTGGTTGAAACCTAATTTTTCAAAAATTTTAGGTTTAATTTTAAATTTTAATTTTTTAAAAAAATTTCTAATTTTTCAATTTTTTTTAAACTTTTTTTCGAATTTTTTTTATTATTTAATTAATTATTTCGAAATTAAATATTTAATTTAAAATTAAATAAATCATACATCCAACTATCCAACTAACCTTGTTGCAGGAGTATGTGTTTTAACTTGTTTGTAAGTTTTCAAAACCTATTATTACTTGATTGCAAATAGCCATGGTTACTTTTTGCCAGATCTAATGATCTGATGGCTCCCTTGGTCAAGATAATAATTTGTAACAGGTATATTTACAATCTTCTTTCATCTGTGTATGACCTAGCAACATGATAGGACCCATCCAAAGTGTGCCTATGTGAGCCTATGTGTTTAATTTTATTATAGATGCATATAGGTTGTTGTTGCTAAAATAAATTATCATAGTTCTTGATAGAATTTATTTAGGCCCATTTAGTTATTGGGCTTATTCAATTAATAACAGGTGTTCTTATTAAGGTTAAATTCCTCTCTTTTGGGCCTTGTGTGAGAGTTGGGAGCCATAGAAGTGGGTACGACATACTGAACCCAGCACCCCCTCACATGAACCACCCCAATTGTGAAGGCCCATTTGCCTGATTTGAATGACTGTACTAGGTTAATTACACTAGTTTAACCTAATTAAAATTGATTAGCAACATAATTAATTTCATTTATTTTGAAATTAATTTAGAAAATCATAGTTTAAAGAATTTTATATTCTAAGCTAAACTATATGTATTTTCTTGTATTTAATTAAATATAGAATTATAACCATCTAGATTCTTTCTGAAGCTTAATTTAAATTTTTCATTAAATATTCCTATTTAAGTTGATATTTAGTTATCTACAACTAACCAACTTAAATCTGAATATCTTTTGAATTCAAAATTTCAAAATTAAGTTGAGGAATTTTAGGCATTGGTTATTAAGATTCTTCAGATATTTTTTAAGTTAATATCTTTTCGAATATTAACTTAAAATGGAATATTTTAGATATTTTTTAGGTTAATATCTTTTCGAATATCAACTTAAAATGGAATATCTTCAAAATTAAGTGGTTACAACTTAATTTTAAATTTAATTAAATCTGATTTGAAAGATATTTAAGTGGATTTTTTAGATTCTTCTAAAACAACTTAAACAAGATATTTTCAAATTTATTCCATTTTATATTCAAATTTATTTTTTGAATTTAAGTAATAATTGAAAATTAATTAAAGTTGATTTTTTATTTAAATCAATTTTGATTTGTAATTTTTCATTATTATATTGTGGAACTTGTTCGATATTTATTTGAATTTATTTTTCAATTTAAATAATAATTAAAAATTAATTAAAGTTGATTTTTTATTTAAACCAACTTTAGTTTGTAATTTTTCATTATTATAATATCGAATTTAAATGATTATACAAAATACATATATTATTTTTTAAATAATGAGTTTTTAATCAAAAGATATTCGATCTCCATTGTTGGTCTTACAATAGTTAAACTTTTTCAATATAACCTCGAGACGCTAGACTTCGTCCCCCTATGGATGGTTATTCGTTGAACACTTTTAACACCGTAAGATTTCATTTGATAAGTGTTTTGTGAGTTTTCGTCTCTATTTAGACTCTCCCCTACGGTGACTACTTAGAGATAAACTCATAGAACATGAAACAATGGTGGAAGCTCATAAAATGAGAATAACCTTGACTCTCGCCTACCGGGACAACGTTGGATTCTCATTTTGATCGAATAAAAGGTTGCTAAAATGTTTATTTTTAGATGAGCTGACAACTCTATTCAACTAATGTCATCTTTGACTCTCGCCTACCGGGACACTGTATTTCATTATGTTGAAACCTTGGAAAATAAACTATGTTAGATTTAGTATTTCTATAACATATGTCATTACTTGTTATTTTCTGAAGTTGTGTATGAATTTTGAACCAAAACCTTACTTCTGTTTTATTGATGTGTTGTAGTGTCTATAATCCCCTTCTCATTCCACTCCTAGTTAATATCTTAGCAATTGAACTTGAAGTTATAAACTCCTTGTCAGAGTAATACTTCACATATGCTCATGATGGACTTTAAATTCCAGAAAGCGGAGTAAGGCGGGAATTGTTCACTCTGAAGAGCAAATAGTTCATAACTCCATAAATCCTACTACTTCAAGCTTAGTTGAGAAGATAAGAGAAAGTGATTCCACTTCCTCAAGTTATACTTCACAACAAAACGAACTAGCAAGAACAACAATTAACAAACGAATAAGCAGTAATGCTTTAGTCTTCGAATCATGTGTGTTAGAGAATGATAAATCCATTTGGATTCTTGATTCTGGGTCTACAAACCATGTAAGTTGTTCATTGCAATTGCTTGAGAATTGGAATTATTTGAAATCTGGAGAGTTGAAACTTAAAGTTGGTAATGGCGAAATGGTTTCGGTTAGAGCTAGAGGAAAAGCCAAACTCAAGTTTCAAAACAGAATTTTGGAATTAGACAATGTCTTATACATTCCAAATTTCAGTAGAAACTTAGTTTCTGTTTCATGCTTAGAATTGCAACAATACAAATTAGATTTTTCGGATTCTGGTTCTACCATTTCTCGAAATGACATTCAGATTTGTGTTGCATCCATGGAACAGGGGCTTTATGTTATTAGACCAGAAACACCATTTGCCCTACATAACGAACTTTTTAAAGTAGCTAAACCTAGAAACCACAAAAAGCAAAAGATCGTTGATGATAATGAAACATATTTATGGCATTTACGTTTAGGTCATATAGGCTTTGATAGACTCAATAGGCTAACCAAAGACGGTCCATTGAAAAATGTCGTCTTAGGTGAATTGCCAGTATGCGAGTCCTGCCTGGAAGGAAAAATGACTAAACGTTCTTTCTCTGCAAAGGGAGAGCGTGCCAAAATCCCTCTAGGGTTAGTGCATTCCGATGTCTGCGGACCTTTGAATGTCAAAGCCCGAGGTGGTTATGAGTACTTTGTCACTTTCATTGACGATTACTCTAGATATGGACATATTTACCTTATGCATAAGAAATCTGAAACATTTGCAAAGTTTCAAGGATTTCATGCTTTGGCCCAAAACCAATTAGGTAAATCATTAAAGATCTTGCGAACTGATAGGGGTGGAGAATATATGGATATCCAGTTCAAAGATCATTTAATTGAACTTGGAATTGAATCCCAATTAACCGCCCCTAGCACTCCACAGCAAAATGGAGTTGCAGAAAGAAGGAATCGCACGCTTTTGGAAATGGTTAGGTCTATGCTTAGTTTTTCAACTCTACCTACGTCCTTCTGGGGATATGCAATTCAAATGGCAACTGACATTTTAAATGTTGTTCCATCTAAATCAATCCCTAAGACACCTTTAGAACTTTGGAATGGTCGTACACCTAGTTTACGCCATTACAGAATCTGGGGGTGCCCTGCTCATGTCTTAAGAAAGAAAGACGGCAAACTTGAGTCACGTACTGAAGTTTGCATGTTTGTCGGTAATTCTAAAGAGACTAGGGGTGGACTATTTTATAGTCGCAAGGATGATAAAGTGTTTGTTTCTACAAATGCCACTTTCCTTGAAGATGACTATATTAAGAATTTCAAATCACAAAGTAAAGTAGTGTTGGAGGAAATGCTTTCAGATATAAGTCCATCCAATGTTCCGTTCTCTTCTACACGTGAAGAGGACAATCCCACTCCCTCAGTTGAACAAACTGAGAAATCTACTACTAAAGTTTCTGTTCAGAAGACAACCGTACCGTGTCGTAGTGGGAGGGTTTCAACAAAACCTGCTCGTTATGGCTTGGATGGTGAAATCAATATGGTCGTAGGTGACGGTATTGATGACGACCCATTAACCTATAAACAGGCAATGGCTAGTCTGCAACGGAAACGATGGTCAGCCGGCATGGATTCAGAAATGGATTCCATGAAAAAGAACAAAGTCTGGGAATATGTAGACGCACCTGACGACTATCATCCGATAGGATGCAAGTGGGTTTACAAGCAGAAAAGAGGAGCTGGAGGCGAAGTCGAAACTTTTAAAGCTAGACTTGTAGCCAAGGGTTATACCCAAAGAGAAGGCGTGGACTATGAGGAAACTTTTAGTCCTGTTGCCATGCTCAAATCCATCCGAATTCTTCTCTCCATAGCTGCTGCTTTCGATTATGAAATCTGGCAAATGGATGTCAAGACTGCCTTCCTTAATGGGGTACTTGAAGAAACCATCTATATGGAGCAACCAGAAGGTTATGTTACGCACAGGCGAGAAAAGAAAGTTTGCAAGTTAAACAGGTCTATCTATGGACTTAAGCAAGCTTCTCGCTCATGGAATAAAAGGTTTGATGAAATCATCAAGACCTACGGCTTTCTTCAGAATGAAGATGAACCTTGTGTTTACCAACTCAAGGAAGACCAAATAGTAGTATTCCTGGTCCTTTATGTTGATGACATTTTGATCATTGGAAACAATGTCAAGAAAATGACTCACATTAAGGAATGGCTCAACACTCAATTCGAAATGAAAGATTTGGGTGAAGCATCCTATGTTCTTGGTATTCAGATTATCAGAAACCGGAAGAACAGATCTCTTGCTCTCTCTCAAACAACCTACATAGACAAAGTCTTAGAGAGATTCTTCATGAACAATGCCAATGGGGCAAACATGCCCTCTAGATTTGGTATTTGTCTATCTAAGGAACAGTCACCGACTGATCCTCAAGAGATAGAGGACATGGCAAATATTCCCTATGCCTCTGCAGTTGGAAGTCTAATGTATGCAATGTTGTGCACTAGACCTGACATCTGTTATGCTGTTGGAATCGTGAGCAGGTATCAGTCTAATCCAGGACAAGAACATTGGAATGCAGTTAAGTATATTCTGAAATACTTAAAGAGTACAAGGAATCTTGTGTTAGTCTACAAGGGTGGTGCTTTAAATCCCATAGGCTACACTGATTCAGATTTCCAGGCAAGTCTTGAAGACAGGAAATCTACATCTGGGATGTTGTTTACTCTTGGGGGTGGACAGTGGTTTGGAGAAGTGCTAAACAAACCTCGATATCGGACTCAACTATGGAAGCTGAATACATAGCAGCAGCCGAAGCTGCTAAAGAACTTGTCTTGCTAAGAAAGTTCTTCACCAGCATAGGAGTTGTTCCTCGAATGGAAAAGCCTCTGGTACTACTCTGTGATAACAATGGAGCAATAGCAAACAGTAAAGAACCTCGAAGCCACAAGAGAAGCAAACACATCAAAAGGAAGTATCACATTATCAGAGAATACGTGGCAAGAGGGGATGTACTAGTTGAGAAAGTTGACACAGAGGACAACCTGGCTGATCCATTTACCAAAGTCTTGGCCGTGACAGCCTTTGAAAAGCACCGTCAGAATTTAGGATTAATTGATATGTACTAATTAGTTTTATATTAGTGCAAGTGGAAGTTTGTTAGGTTTTATGCCCTAAATAAAACTCCATTTCAATGTAATCTATTTTATTCAACATCAATAAAGAAACAGAAGTATTTTTCATTCATTTGTGTATGTTTTGGCTCACTTTATCAATTGCTTGTCTAATTGATTTATAAATTCATCTTAAACCCTTTTCACATACTTGATCATGTTTATTGTGCTGTCATCACATTGGAAAGTAAACATGACTATGCGAATAAAGTTTCCTAGATTTATCAGACACAGGGTTTTACTGATATGATAATCTACAACAAGAGTTTACTTGTATTTGGAGAAATACTATGTTCTTTCCAGAACATTGGTTAAAGTAACGCTCAGGTTGGATGCATGGAGTATGCATTGGAAGGGACCGATATTGAACTTTGACTTAGATTTAATTAAACTTACCGTAAAATCTATTCAAGTCAATATCGCCAAGTTGATCCTAGATCAAATGATCTTAATCCTGTTATGATTAGGCTCAATCTTGAAAGGCTATTCGTGTTCCTTTGAATTGTTAGTTAAGCCTACTTTTTGGTCAGGGTGATACATACTTTTTGGGAACACGGTAGTGCAATTGAGTGGGAGCGCTAGCATAAACATGGAATCTATAGCTTCTACCTAGCGAATAGTAAGCAAAGGATGATTTCCTTCGAGCTTCACCAAACGAAAATAAATGGTGGAGATCTCATTTCACATAAGCTGAAATATCATTTATACGGGGTCAAGTGTTTTAAGGATAAAATACATAGTAGGGTGTTACGGTAATTTAATCCCTTTACTGTGTAGATCATTCATATAGAGGATCATTGATCACATTAGGATTATAACAATGGATAACTAATGATGTGTCTATATGGTGGAACATATAGAGCATTCTATATACTGGGAGTGCAATTCTAAGTTCTATGCGTGGATTCAACGAAGAATTAATAAGTTAGTGAATTTTAGTGCTAAATTCTTGATCTACTTATTGGAAGCTCGGTTATATAGACCCATGGTCCCCCCACTAGTTGAGATAATATTGTTTGTAAGACTCATGTAATTGGTTTTGATTAATCAATTATAATTCACGAATTAGACTATGTCTATTTGTGAAATTTTCACTAAGTAAGGGCGAAATTGTAAAGAAAGAGTTAATAGGGGCATATTTGTTAATTATGATACTTTGTATGGTTCAATTAATAAATATGTTAAATGACAATATTATTTAATAATTATTTATAGTTATTAAATAGTTAGAATTGGCATTTAAATGATTGAATTAGGAAATTGGCATTTTTGAGAAAATCAGATACAAAAGGTGTTAAAATTGCAAAATTGCAAAAAGCAAGGCCCACTCCACTAAAGCCATGGCCGGCCACCTTTATAGGTATTTTAAGTTGATTTTTTCATTATTTTAATGCCATATAATTCAAATCTAACCCTAGTGGAATGCTATAAATAGATAGTGAAGGCTTCAGGAAAATTACACTTTCTGAATCAGAAAAACCTAAGCCTCCACTCTCTCTTCTCTAGCCGCCACTCTCTCTCTTGCTTCCTCCTTTGAATTTCGAAATTACCTTAGTGATTAGAGTAGTGCCCACACACATCAAGCAATACCTCAATCATAGTGAGGAAGATCGTGAAGAAAGATCATCAGCAAAGGAGATTCAGCATCAAGGATTCAGAGAAAGAGATCCAGGTTCAGATCTTGATAATACTTTGCTACAGAAAGGATTCAAGGGTTATAGATCTGAACGGAAGGAGTCATTTAATTCCGCTGCACCCAATGTAAGGTTTCTTAAACTTTATATGTGTTTAATTTATCGTTTTAGAAAGTTCTTATTTAGGATGTTAATAAACATACTTGTGAGTAGATCTAAGATCCTGGTAAAATAATTTCCAACAGTTAAAGGCTGATGGAATGTCCAATACGAAAAATTGGGCCATTATAGTTATGCTTGTTGGAGCTTGTCCAATAGTGAGGGGTAGGCGAATTTGCCCTAGAGGTGCGACTCCTTGGCCGAAGAAACCATACATGGGCTAAAGACAGGGGTTAAATCTTTGAGTTGGAGCCCCATCTTTTCATATGTAGTCTTGAATAAGATGATTGAAGAGGCTCGATTATCTATCATGGCTCTAGCTACCATCTTGTTGGCTATCTAGACTTCCACGACCAACGGGTCGTGGTGCGGAAATCTGATCTTTACAGTATCTTCATCATTAAATGTTATGGTGGATTCCCCCGCTCGTGGGATCTTCGGCTTCCTCCCTTCTACGGTCAGGACTACTTCTTCTTGCTCGTGCTGTACTGTTCGGGCATACCTCTCCCGGGCTTCGCCTGAATCTCTAGCTATGTGCGAACCTCCAATCATGACTTGCAGATGTCCATCTACTGGTTGTGGTAGCACGTCTTGGTTGTTATCGACCCTCTGATTCTGATCGACCTTGACATACTTTAGTACGTGCCGATTATTTTTCCTTATCAGGAATTTGATTTCCTGCTTCAGATTGTTGCATTCATTGGTGTCATGGCCGTAATCCCCATCAAAACGACAAAAATTGGTAATGTCTCTCTTGCTGACATCTTTTTTCATGGGTGCAGGCTTCTTGTACGGGGCTAATGACTGAGTAGCCATATAAACACTTTCCATGTCTTCCGTCAGGACGGTAAATGCAGTATGCTTGGCAAGATTCTCCCGGGAAGCTTGTTCAGGTTTTCTAGTTAGTTGTCCCTATTCTATTAAATACAGAAATGCCTTTACCTGGTCAGAAATGCCTTTACTTGGCTGCCTTAATCTAGTTCGAGTTTTTGTTCGGGTTCGGGTTCTAGTCTCGGTCTAGGTCCAAGTCAAGGTCCGATTCCTAGATTTAGACACCGACTATAGGTCGGGTCCAAGCCTCGTGTCTTGGGTCCTGGGTCCCGGGTCTAAGTCAAGGTCTAGGTCCTTAGTCAGGGTCCTAGTTCGGGTCTCAAGTCCAGGTTTGGGTCTTGGGTCCTGAGTCATGGGTCAAGGTCCCCGATTAAGGTCAGGGTCCTAGGTCCCATTCTTGGTTATCATCTTAGTTCAAGTGGAGGTCCTAGTCCTTGTTCGGTACTTGTCCTTGTCTCGGGTCTTAGCGTTGTCTAGGTCTGGGTCACAATTCAGTTCTTAGGTCTCAATTCCGAGTATTGGGTCCCGTATCCCAGTCTCGGTCCTGGGTCCCAATCTGAGTCCCAGTGTGGGTCCTAGCCCCAGTCAATGATCAGGTCTTGGTCGTGTCTTGGTCTGGGTCCTAGTCCTGATCTCGAAACTAGTCCAAGTCTCGGGTTCCAATCCGAGTTCGTGTACGAGTCTGGGTTTGGGTCTGGGTCTGGGTCTGAGTCCCGGTTTCAGTCTGTTTTAGGGTCCGGGTCTTGGTCTGGATCTAGGTCTGGGTTTGGGTTCTGGTCAAGGTCTCAGGTCATCGGTCATGGGTTCTGGGTTCTTGATCGCAGGTCCTAACGCAAGTATGGGTCTAGCTATCGATCCCAGTTAGGGTTTGGGTCTGTGTTCGGTGCTGCGTCTAGATCCGTTTTTGGGTCAATGTCCGATTCCTGTTCCAAGGTCTTCATTCCAGTTCTTGTTCCAATTTTCGGGTCTCGAGTCCAAGTCTGGGTTTGGGTCCTAGTCTAGAAATTGCAACATGTTTGGGTCTTGGTACGATTCTAAGATCTAGACACCGACTACGGGTTTGGTCCAGGCCCCGGTCGTGAGTCATGATCTATATCCCAATCTTGGGTCCCGGTGTCATTTTGATTCGGATCCTAGGTCCTGGTCTGTGTTCGTGTCCGGGTCTGGGTCTAGGACTGAGACCGGGGTTAGGTCTTGGATTCCAGTCCCAGTTGGGTCCCGATTCTGGTTCTAATTTTGAGTTTGGGCCCCCAATCTTTGTCGGGCTCCTGGGTCCAGGTCTTAGTCACCAATCTTGGTCTGGGTCTTGGGTTTGGGATTGGGTCCAAGTCCGTGTCTGAGTTCGGGTTTGTGTCCCGAGACGTTATCTGACTTTTGATTTTGGTCCGCATCCCGGTCCAGATCTGGGTCTGGGTCCTAGTCAGATTCCGGTTCCTTGACTCAAACCTAGACTTGAACTCGGACCCAGGTCTTGGTTCGAGTTCGGGTTTGGGTTTGAGTTTGGGTATGGGTCCCAGATCCAAACGCTGACTACGGGTTAGGTCAAAGCCCCGGGTCTAGATTTGGGTCACGGTCTCGGGTCCCTATGTAGTTCCACTTTAGGTCCCAGGTCTCGGTCTGGGTACTAGGTCAGGGTCCAGGTCTGCGGTCCGGTCATGGGTCTCAATCCTAGTTCTCATGCTGTGTCCCGGGTCCAAGTCCGAGTCCTAGGTCTCGATCTGAGTCCAGGACCTAGTCGGGATTCAAGTCTTAGTCCGAGTTCAGGTTCGGGATCCGATCTTGGTCTAGGTCCAGATCTGGGTTTGAGTCTAGGTCTAGGTTCGGGTCCGAGTCTCGAGTTTTGAGTTCCGATTTGGGTCTGGGTTCTGAGGCCCATGTCTAAGTCCCCAATCCAGGTCTGGGTCCTAGGTCCCGATTTGGGTCCATGTTTGGGTTTGGGTCCTAGTCCTAATTTTGATTTCGATTCAGTGTGTGGGTTCGGGTTATGGTCCGGGTCTGGGTTTTGGTCGAAGTCCTTGTCCGAGTCTGGGTTCGGGTTGTGATCCAGGTTCGGATCCTGGTCTGGGTCTGGGTTCGTGATGAGAACACTAAGGCTAAAGATACAAGTAAAGTTCCAACTGGCCGGGTGACAAGGGCGCAACCCAAGAGATTCAAAGAAGAACCCAACAACGTAGTCAACAGAATTTTAAAACAAGAGGAGATCGCAGTCAACACTGAAGGAGAGCAAAAATTTGTGTTTCTCATCAAAGTGGACTCAATTTAGACCCAAGTTGAGCTTATCACGTTTTCCAAGGCAATTGGCAGCTTTTTTTTTTTTTAATTTTGTTTCCTTTATTTTGTCTTTGTTTTATTTGGAAAGTTGTCTTTCTTTTAGTTTCCTTTTTTTTCTTAGTTGTAAGTTGGCTATATAAAGCCTTGTAAACACTTTGAAAAATCAGAATATTTTGGAATAAGTTTTTGTGAGGTTTTCTTCTTGACTTCTTGAGTTTTTGATACCCACTCTTAAGATCAATCTTAGAAAAAACACAAGAACCATGCAACTCATCTAACATATCATCTAAACGAGGAATGGATGTCGATATTTTACTGTTATGTTGTTGATGGCTCGACAGTCAACACACATCCTCCATGTTCCATCCTTCTTAGGAATGAGAATTACTGGAACCGCACAAGGGCTCATGCTTTCTCTCACATGCCCTTTGGTCATCAATCCTTCAACTTGCCTTTATATTTCTTTGGTTTCTTCTGGATTAGTTCTATATGCTGGGAAGTTTGGGATTGACGCACCTGGAATAAAATCAATTTGATGTTCTATTCCTCGAATAGGTTGCACCCCATGTGCTACCTGTTGGAAATTATTTTAACCAGGATCTTAGATCTACTCATAAGTATGTTGATTAACACCCTAAATATGAACTTCTAAAACGATTATGAAATAAACACATACAAAATATTAGAAACCTTACATTGGGTGCAGCAGAATAATATGACTCCTTCTGTTCAGATCTCTAACCCTTGTATCCTTTCTGTCGCAGAGTATTATCAAGATCTGAACCTGGATCTCTTTCTCTCCTTCTTTAGTGCTGAAACTCCTCCTTGCTGAAAGTCTTTCTTCACGATCTTCGTCACTATGGTTGAGGTATCACTTGCTGTGTGTGGGCACTACTCTAATCACTAAGTATTTCAAAATCTTAAGGAAGAAGAGAGAGAGAGAGTGGACGGCCAGGTACAGAGAGAGAAGGCTCTGGTTTTTCTGAATGAAAAGTGTAATTTTCTTGAAGCCTTCACTAACTATTTATAGCATTCCACTAGGGTTAGGTTTGAATTATTTGGCATTAAAATAATGAAAATATCAGATGATAAATGCTATAAAAGTGGCTGGCCCTTGGCAATATTGAATTGGGCCTCACTTTTTGCAATTTTGCAGTTTTATCATTTTTGCATCTGATTTTCTCAAAAACGTCAATTTTCTAATTCAACCATTTAAATGTCAATTCTAACTATTTAATAACTATAAATAATTATTAAATAATATTTTCATTTATCATATTTATTAATTGAACCATACAAAGTATCATAATTAACAAATATGCCCCTAAAACTCTTTCTTTACAATTTCGCCCTTACTTAGTAAAAAATTCACAAATAGACATAGTCTAATTGAGAATTATAATTGATTAATCAAAACCAATTATATGAGTCTTACAAGCAATATTATCTCAACTAGTGCGGGGACCATGGGTCTATATAACCGAGCTTCCAATAAGCAGATCAAGAATTTATAACCTAAATTCACTGACTTATTAATTATTCGTTGAATCCACGCATAGAACTTAGAATTGCACTCTCAGTATATATAATACTCTATATGTTCCACCATATACACACATCATAAGTTATCCATTGTTATAATCCTAATTTGATCAATGATCCTCTATATGAATGATCTACACTGTAAAGGGATTAGATTACCATTACACCCTACTGTGTATTTTATCCTTAAAACACTTAACCCCGTATAAATGATATTTCAGCTTATGTCAAATGAGTACTCCACCATTTATTTTCGTTTGGTCAAGCTCGAAGGAGATCATCCTTTACTTACTATTCGCCAGATAGAAGCTATAGATTCCTTGTTTATGTTAGTGCTCCCACTCAATTGCACTACCGTGTTCCCAAAATGTACGTATCACCCTGACCTAAAAGTAGGCTTAATTAACAAATCAAAGAACACGAATAGCCTTTCGAGATTGAGCCTAATCATAACAGGATTAAGATCATTTGATCTAGGATCAACTAGGCGATATTAACGTGAATAGATATTACAGTAAGTTAAATCTAAGTCAAAGTTCAATATCGGTCCCTTCCGATGCATACTCCATGCACCTAACCTGAGCTTTACTTTAACCAATGCCCTGGAAAGAACATAGCATTTCTCCAAATGCAAGTAAACTATGTTGTAGATTATCATATCAGTAAAACCCTGTGTCTGATAAATCTAGGAAACTTTATTCACATAGTCATGTTTACTTTCCAAAGTGTTGACAACACAATAAACAGGATCAAGTATGTGAAAAGGGTTTCAGATGAATTTATAAATCAAATAGACAAGCAATTGATAAGGTGAACCAAAACATACACAAATGAATGAAAAATACTTCTGTTTCTTTATTGATGTTGAATAAAATAGATTACATTGAAATGGAGTTTTATTTAGGGCATAAAACCCAATAGTACCTCCTCGGGAAACACATCCTCAAATTCCTGCAAAATAGAAACAACAACACAAGGCAGCGAAGAATCAAGTTGGTTAGTGTTTAAAAGAGCCTCCTTGTAAACGACCAACAACATTGGTTGTTTTGTACGCCAAGCTCGTGTAATCTCACTTTTTTTTTTGCATACAAATTATTTTGTTTTCTCTCTATTTTTTCTCATTGATAGAACTCTTCTCTTTCTTTTCTCTCTCACTTGCTTCGATTGTTTTCTCTTTTTGGCTCTCTTTTTTCTCATTCTTTTGCTCACTCAAGTTCTTTTTATCACTCAATTTCTTTTCATCACTCAAATTCTTTTGATCACTCAATTTTTTCAATCTCACCTTGTCTTCATAGACTTGTTTTGGTGTCAAAGGAGCTAGAGTGACTATTCGTTGACAGAACATGAATGAGTACTTGTTGGTGAACCCATCATGTTGGACTCGCCGATCAAATTGCCAAGGCCTTCCTAGAAGAAGGTGTCTAGCTTGCATTGGGACCACATCGCACAATACCTCATCCTCATATTTGCCAATTCGGAAAGATACCAAAACTTGTTTGGTAACTCTCACTTCACCACTATCATTCAACCATTGCAACTTGTAAGGATGTGGATGTTTAAGCGTTGGAAGTCCCAGCTTCTCAACCATTGATGAACTAGCAACATTAGTATACCTACCCCCATCAATGATCACACTACATACCTTGTCTTTCACATGACAACGAGTATGAAAAATGTTCTCACGCTGTACCTTTTCTTCCTCTTCTTTTGCTTGCGAGTTTAATGCTTGTCTGGTGACTAGTGCAAGCATGTCACCGTATTCTGGCCCATACTCTTCATCTTCTATAGATGCATCTTCCAATGGTGGCATATCAGCAACCTCATCTTCATCTTCAGAATCTACTTCACCGTTTTCCCGCATCACCATAACTCTCTTATTTGGACATTGGCTAGCCATGTGTCCTTGCCCTTGACATTTAAAACACTTTATCTCAGTAGAACGAGATGAAAGAGGCCCTGCTTTTCCTTGAAGGGTTGTAGTTGCGGTGGCTGGTTTGGGTGTAGAGGATGAACTAGGTTGATCCTCTTTCTGTGGGAAGTTTGACCTCTAAGGTGTTGTATTTGGATTGTGTGGACTTGGCCTTGGCTTTGAGCTCGAACTACCCTTCTTGAGTTGTCTTTCAACTTTGATTGCCATGTGCACCAAATCTTCCAATTCCACATAATGGTGTAGTTCAACGGTATTAGCAATCTCTCAATTCAATCCATTCAAAAACCTTGCCATTGTTGCCTCCCGATCCTCTTCCACATTGGCTCTAATCATAGCCATCTCCATCTCCTTGTAATACTCATCAACACTCTTGTAGCCTTGACAAAGACCTTGCAACTTGAGGTACAAGTCTCAATAATAGTGAGATGGTACAAAACGCCATCTCATTACCCTCTTCATAGCCTTCCAAGAGTCAATATCTTGTTCTCCATTCCTCCTCCTCTTCATGCACAACTGATCCCACCAAACAATAGCATAGTCAGTAAATTCAATTGCAGCAAGTTTTACCTTTTTCGTTTCAGAATAGTTGTGACAATCAAACACCAATTCCATCTTCTTCTCCTACTCCAGGTACGCTTCAGGATCACTCTTCCCTTGAAAAGAGGGAATTTTTATCTTTATATCTCCCAAATATTTATCTACCTAGTTCCTAGCTTCTCTATCCCGACCATACCTCCTATGGTTACCTGCTGGTATCCCATCAAACTCTTCATCAGAAATTATCCCTTCCCCATCTACTTCATTATCATCCCTTTGGTGAACCCTATTCCTCTGTTGCCTCCTCTGGGTTCCCTTTTTTACTCTATCTAACCTTGCATTTATTTGTTCACACTCCTCTCGCATCATCCTCCTCATCTCCCCCATCAAAGCTTGAAGTTGTAAATTTGGAACCGTAGGTGGTGTAGTTTCATTACCAGTATTTTCTTCTGGAGCTTTTGACATGATTGAATTCTGCAAAAATAAGTTAGAAACAGATAAAGAGAGACCTCACCACACTCCCTCATGTGTTTCACTCAAAAAAAAAAATAATTTCACTCAATTCACTCGTGTTTTCACTCAAAGTCGATGGCTTTTACCCTCAACTAAGCTCACACCTCTGCTTTTTTCCACTCATAGTCTTCTTTAAGTTCTTTAAAAACTAACCAAACAGTACAAGAGAGGATTCAAGCAGCAATTCCAACCAAACAAACCAAACGAACACCGATGAAAACATACAAAAATAAATGATGATTTTTGGAACACTTGTGTGGGGTTTTGGCAAACAAGCCTTTAGACTATGGAGACTAAGAAAAATAATTGAAGAGAGGTTTCGAGATTTTTTTTTTGTTTGGTTTCCTTTTTTTTTTTTTGCTCGGTTTCCTTTTTTTTATTTTTTTTTTTATGAAATTTGATTTTTTTTTACTCGCTAATGACACAAAGAAAAAAAAAAGAAACCAAGCAGACAAGCTTTATGAAACAATTTTGGGAAACCAATGAGAAACAAAAATAAGGAAACAGATTTGTGACATAAATAGGGAAACTAGAATTCAACAATAACAAATTGGATTTTTTTTTTTTTTGAATTTTTGAATTTCAATTAAAAAAGGGAAACTAATTGACAAAAAAATTTGGAGACAAGAAATCAACAAAAAAAAAAAATTAAGAGTTTTGAATTTTTCAATTTTTTTTAAGAAGAAAAGAAATGCAAAGACAAGATGTTTGACACAAGAAAATTTTCAGAAAGTTCTAACGGTGTTCGGATTTCACAAAGAAAAATAGAAGAGATGAAACACGAATTGACAGGAAAGTAGAACACAAGTTAAACAAGATTATAGAACATGAATTGAAAAGAAAACACAAAAGATAGATAGGCCAAACCCGATGATCCTAGGCTCTGATACCAAATGATACGAACCACACCAACAGTTGTGATGAAACCCGACACCAAATATGGCACACTCTAAGAATTCTCGAAATTTGGATGTGGAACCGTCACCCAATGCTTAGTTAAGAATTCTCTTAAGAACTCAAGAAGAAAACCTCTCAAAAACTTATTCCAAAATATTCTGATTTTTCAAATTGTTTACAAGGCTTTATATAGCCAACTTACAACCAAGAAAAAAAGGAAACTAAAAGAAAGACAACTTTCCAAATAAAACAAAGACAAAATAAAGGAAACAAAATTAAAAAAGGAAAGTTGCATATTGCCTTGGAAAACGTGATAAGCTCAACTTGGATCTAAATTGAGTCCACTTTGATGAGAAGCACAAATTTTTTCTCTCCTTCAGTGTTGACTGCGGTCTCCTCTTGTTTTAAAATTCTATTGACTAAGTTGTTGAGTTCTTCTTTGAATCTCTTGGCTTGCGCCCTTGTCAGCGGGCCAACTGGAACTTTACTTGTTTATTTAGCCTTAGTGTTCTCATCAATTCGATCCAGGTTTGAGTTCAGATCCCGGGTGTGGGTCCAAGTCTGGGTTTGGGTCAGGGTCTCGGTCTAGATCTAGGTCCCGAGTTTTCATCACCATGTGGGTCCGAGTCTGGGTTCGAGTCCAGGTTCGTATCTGGGTCCCTATCTAGGTCCGCGTCTGGGTCTTGGATCAGGTCCTAGGTCTAGGTCTGGGTCCAGGTTTGGGTCTGGGTCTTGGTCCCAGTCTATGTATATGACCGTGCATAGGCCAGAGTTCCTGTCTCGATTTGGGTTTGGGGCTAGGTTCGAGTTTTGTTCAAGGTCTAGGTTTGGGTCTTGATCACGGTCCTAGTCTTGTTTGAGTATCCTCGTCTAGAATTTCTTGTTTAGGTTCAAGTTTCAAGTCTCGGGTTTGGATTAGGGTTTGAGGTTTGCTCCTAGTCTGGGTTCGGGTCCTTGTTTGAGTCCTAGATCTAAATCCCTATCACGTGTCTCGGTCCGATTTTGGTTCTAGTTCAGGTCTTGGGTCCCATGTCTAAGTTTGGGTTCGGGACGGTGACTATGGTGCACCTCTAGGTCTCGACCCCAATTCTGTGTCCCGAGTCTAGTTCCATTTTTGGGTCAAGGTTCGGCACCGAGTCTAGTTCTTGATTAGGATTCAGGTCTGGGTCCCAGTTCGGATCTAGGTCTTGGTAGGAGGCTGGGTCCTGATTACGATTCAGGTCCGGGTCCCAATTCAGATCTAGGTCTGGGTGGGAAACTCGGTCTACTTCTGATTTTTGTTCCAATTTTAGGTCACAGGGAATGGCTTTGGATCAAGGTTTAGGTTTGGGAATGAGTTTAGGTCTGCGTCCGGGTTTGCATCTTGGTCTTGGTTTGGGTTTGGGGCTGGGTCCCAGATCTTGACACTAACTACGGGTTCGGTCCAAGCCCCGGGTCCTGATCCGGACCCTGATCTCGCGTGCTGGTTTGGTTCCATTTTTGGTGCCGGGTCACGAGCTGGGTCCTAGGTTCAAGTCTGAGTCTGGGGTCAAGTCTTGGGTCCCAGTCCTAGTTCCGTTGCCAAGGTCCCAATCCCAATTCTGGTTCCAGGTCCCGATTCTTGTCTAAGTTTGTGTCCTGGTGTAAGTTCAGGTTCGGGTCCTAGTCGCGGTTCGAGTTTGGATCTCGGTCTAGTTTTTTATTTGGGTTTGGGTTCGAGTCTTGGTCCTGGTCCTGGTCCTAGTCCTAGTCCTAGTTCGGTTTAGTTCTAGTTGCGATTCCGAGTTCGAGTTTGGGTTCGAGTTTGGGTCGGGGTTTGAGTTCGGGTTCGGGTTCGAGTCCTGGTCTGAGTTTGGGTTTGGGTCTATATCTTGGTCTAAGTCGGAATCGGGCTCTGAGTGGTTAGGGCCCTGGGTCTAGTTCTAGGTTCGAGTCTGAGTCCCAAGTTTCGATGTCGATCTTAGTCTGGGTTTAGTTCTGGGTCTATGTCCTGGGATCCGATCCCAGTCTGGGTTCGAGTTCGGGTCCGGGTGCAGGTCTAGGTTTGGGTATGGGTCCCAAGTTTGGGATCGATTTTGGGTTCGGTTCCTGGTTCGGGTTTTATCTTGATATGGGTTCGTGTCCAGGTTCATGTCCTAGTTTGGGTCGGGGGCAGGTTTCGGGTCTGGGTCTGGGTCCAACTTCACATTCGTGGGTCCTGGTCAGGTCCTGGTTAAGGTTTGATTCCCAGATTTAGATCTGGGTCTGGGTTCCGGCGCATAGGTCCCTAGTCTAGGTCCCCCATCCAAGTCCGGTTCCTAGGTCCTGGTCTAGGTCCAGGTTCAGGTTCGTGTCCTGAGTCTTGGTTTTATTCTAGGTCTCGATCTGAGTTCGGGTCCAGGTCTCGATCCCAGTCTTGGTCCGGGTTTAGGTTTGGGTCATTGTTGCGGTCTTGATCCTGGTCTGGGTCACAGGTCTCAGGTCCCGGCGAGGGTTTCAGACCTGCTCAGGTCTAGGTCCCGGTCTGGGTCTCGGTCGAGGTTCAGGTCCCAAGTCTCAGGTCCCAGTCCTAGTCAAGGTCTCGGGCCAGGTTCTGGTCTGAGTTTGGGTTATGGTTTGGGTTTGATTCTGGTCTCAAGTTTGGGTCCTAGTCATAGTTCCAATTATGATTTTGGGACTTGGTTTGGTTCCGGGTCTGGGCATGGGTCTAGGTTGGGGTCGGGTAATGAGTCTTCCTCCAAGTTTGGGTACGGGTTTTTCGGATCCCAATCTAGGTCTAGGTTTGATTCCTGGGTCTGGGTCCCAGGTTCGTGTCTGGGTCTACATCTGGGTTCGGCTCCAGGTCCAGTGTTTTGATCCTGGTCTGGGTCTGGGTCAGTATTCGGGTCTTGGTTTGATCTCGAATCCCAATTTAGGTCAGGGGCTTTGTTTGATTTCGAGATCGAGTCCTGATTTTGGGTTCAAGTCTTAGTCCTAGTTTGGGTCGAGGACTGGGTCCGAGGCCGAGTTCTCGGGTTGGGTTCTGGTGTAATTCGGGTCCCCGCCCAAGTCGAGGTACTAGTCACAGTCTCGGTCCTGTTCCAGGGTCCTAGCCACACTCTGATTCAAGTTTTTGTTTCGGGTCCAAGGTCTTGGTCTGGGTCCAGGTATTGGTCCAGCTTCGAGTTTTTGTTCGAGTCCCAGATCAAGACATCGACTATGGGTCTTGTCCAAGGCCCGGTTCTCGGATCCTGGGACAAGATCTGGATCCTAATCATGGGTCCCAATCGAGTTTAAATTCATGCCCCAGGTCCCGCTCTGGGTATGGGTCTAGGTGTGGGACCGAGACTGGGGTCCAGTTTTGGGTCTCAATCCCAGTTTTGGGTCCCGAGTCCTGTTCAATGTTCGAGTCTGAGATCAGGTCAGGGTTCCGGTGCCGAGTCCCGGTTTAGGTTCACGTTCAGGTTTTGGACCCAATCCCGGGGTGGGTCTATGTCCGAGTCCAGGTCCAGGTCCGGTTACAGTTTTGGGTCTGGGTCCAAGTCCTGGTCCTGGGTCCCGATCCGCTTCTAGTTTCGGTTCCAGTTTCAAGTAACATGGTATGGCTTCGGGTCGAGTTTTGGTTCGAGTCTAGGTTCGGGTCCTGATTTGGGTCTGGGGTGAGGTTCAGGTCTGATTTTTGGTCTCGGTTAGGGTCCGAGGATGGGTTTGGTTTCGATTTCGGGTTCGGGTTTAGGTCCCGGTACCGTTCCAAGATCCCGGTCTGGTTCCAGTTCAAGTCTCGATTTTGGTTCCCGTGTGTGGGCCCTGGTCTTTGTATGTGTCCGGGTCCTAGTTTGAGTTGGAGTTTGAGTTTGGGTTCTGGTCTAGGTCCTAGATCCAGACATTGACTACGGGTTGGGTCCAAGCATCGAGTCCCGAATCCCAGGTCCCTAGTGTTGGGTTTTGTGCCCTAAATAAAACCCTTTACAATCAGATTAGTTATCAATATAAGAAATTTGAAGTTATTTATGTTTGCATGAATTTTACATGCTAATGGTTTAATATGTTTATTACATTTACACACAAAATCAGTTAAGTCCAGATCATATGTTTATTCACAATTATAGTATCGTCAACACAGTGGAATGTGATTGTGATCATATGAATCAAAAGACTAAGTCCCTGTTTCATCAGTGTTTTGGATTTACACTAATGTGATAATCAGCGATGATGTGTACTTACACTTGGAGTAAGTGTTATGTTCTTTCCAGGACATTAGTAAAGTATACTAGTTTCGAATGTATGGAGTATACATTGGACTGGACCGATATTGCAACTTAGTTAACATATTATAAACTTACTGTTATATCTTTCCAAGTCAATATCAGTAGTTGATCTTAAGATTAAAAGAATCTAAATCCTGATATGCTTAGGCTCAACTCAGGAGTACTATTCATGTTCATTGATTTATTAGTTAAGCCTACTTTTGGATCAGGGTGATACGTATATTTTGGGAACATGATAGTATGATTGAGTGGGAGTGCTGAACATAAATATGGAATCTATAGCTTCTACTGGTGTATAGAAGTCAAGTGATGATTCCCTTCGAGCTTAGCTAAATAGAAGTAAATGGATGAGCTCTTGTTTAAGTGACTAATTCTTAGATCACTAAATATCATTTACAGGTAGCTACGTGTTTTAAGGGGCAAAATACATTGAGGGGTGAGAACGGTAAAATTATCCCATCTCGATGTAAATCATCTATATAGAGGATCTTTGATCACAATAAGATGATAACAATGGTTAAATGAGATAGCATATCTATATCGTGGAACATATAATATGCTCTATATTAGTCTTAGAGTGCAATTCTAAGTTCTAAGAGTAGACTCAACGAAGAATTAATAAGTTGGAATTTACTTAGTAAATTCGGTTCACTTATTGGAAGCTCAGCATATAGATCCATGGTCCCCATTCTTGTTGAGACTATACTGCTTGTAAGACTCAATAATTTATTTGTGATTAATCAATTATAATTCTAAAGTTAAACTATGTCTAATTTGTGAATTTTCACTAAGCAGGGCGAAATTGTAAAGAAAAGAGATTCTAAGTTTATTTATTTATTAATGGACTTTATATGTCTAATTAATAATTAAATTAAATGACAATATTATTTAATAATCTATTTTAGTTATTAAATAATTAGTTTTGGCATTTAAAAGGTTAGAATTGGAAAATTGGCGTTTTTGAGAAAATAGAAATAAAATTTGTGAAAACTGCAAAAACCAAGTGAGGCCCATTACACACCATGGCCGACCACTTAAGCAGGTTTTTCAAATTGATATTTTCATTATTTTAATGCCAAGTAATTACTAACCTAAACCTAGTAGTTGCCTATAAATAGAAAGTGATGGCTCAGTCAAATAATAAGTTTTCGTAAGTTTTCAACAAGCTTTTTCTCAGAAAATTCTTTCTTCAGAAAACTGAGCCTTCCCTTTCTCTTCTATAGCCGAATCAACCCTCTCTCTTTTCTTCTTCATAAATTTTGAAACCCTGAGTGATAGAGTAGTGCCCACACACATCAAGTGGTACCTCAATCATAGATTGGAAGACTGTGAAGGATCACACACAAAGAGAAGGACATTCGGGCTCAGATCTTGATAATACTCTACGACAGAAAGGATACAATGGTTAGAGATCTGAGTGGAAGGAGACATTATTCCGCTGCCATCAATGTAAGGTTTTCTTAACTTTATATGTGTTTATTTATCGTTTTAGAAAGTTCATATTTAGGGTGTTAAACAACATACTTGTGAGTAGATCTAAGATCCTGGTAAAATAAATTCCAGCAACTATCCTCAGAGCCATGGTAATTGATTTGCTTGAAAGAAATTTGGACTTTAAAACGATTGTTTGTGATTTGGATGGTTTCATGTTGTGTTGTGTGTTGTATGATGATTGATTGATGTTTTTGAATTTTCGTGAAAAATAATTGAAATTCTGTTTCTGTAATTATTTTTATTGGATAGTATGGAAAAAATTAAGCAATTTACTTTTTTACAGAACTCAATTTCGAAATTTTAATTAGTTATGTTTTTTTGAAAATTCGGAAAAAATCAGGGTCGTGAAACAGGGCCACGCGCGCGGACGAGGGTGACACCCTCGGACAGCACGCTTTCAGACAGTGCTGCGCCGAGTTTCCTCGCCCATGCACTCCCAAACGCACTCGCGGACAGTATGTTGTGCATACTGTCCGTACAGCTCGCATTTTTTTCGTTTTTCTTCGATTTTTCATGCTATTACATGGATTTAACTTCCGATTTTTTGTGTAGTTTTATATTTAGACATTTACTATTCCTATTTCAATTCTAAATATCATAATTAAATTAATTTATTTTTTTAATTTAATTCATGATATTAGTGTAATTTGAATTTAAAAATAGTAAATATCTATTTTTTTTTTCTTAATAATCTATCTTATTTTTAAATTTGATTATTCTTATCTTATTTTTAAATTTAAGGTCATATATTAAATTTTTTAAATTAAATATTTTTTTAAATAATTTGACCTTATTTAAATTTAAAATAAGATAACTATAATCATGATATTTTAAATAGGAGTAAGATATTTTGCTAACTTTTAAATTTTGTTATTTTATTTATTTAAATTAAATCATAAAATCTGAAAAAAGATATTTATTTATCTTTTTTAATTTTTATTTAATTTTTATTTATAAAATAACATTAATTTTTTAAAAGGAGTTAGCAAATTTTGAAATGATATTTAGGTTAGTTGAAACCTAATTTTTCAAAATTGTAGGTTTAATTTTAAATATTATTTTATTAATTTCGAAATATATATATATTATTTTTAATTCAAAAATAAAATTTTTTTTATTATTTAATTATTTTTTTTTCGAAATTTAATTATTTAAAACTAAATAAATCCTACGTCCAACTATCCAGCTAACCTTGTTGCAGGAGTATGTATTTGAGCTTGTTTGTAAGTTTTATAAAACCTATTATTGCTTGATTGTAAATAGCCATGGTTAACTTGTTGACAGATCCAATGATCTGATTTTAACTCATGGTTCAAATGGTCAAGTAAATAATTTGTAACAGGTAAATTTTACAATCTTCTTTCATCTGTGTATGACCTAGCAACATGATAGGATCCATCCAAATGTGTGCCTCTGTGAGCCTATATGTTTGTTTTATTATATAGATGCATATAGGTTGTTGCTAAATAAAATGTCACACCATGATAGATTTTATTTAGGTCCATTTAGTTTTTCGACCTCTTCAATTAATAACAGTTATTTATTTTAAGGTTAAATTCCTCTCTTTTGGGCCTTGTGTGAGAGTTGGGGGCCAATAGAAGTGGGTATGACATACTAAACCCAACTCCCCCTCACATGAACTACCCCAATTGTGAAGGCCCATTTGCCTGATTTGAATAACTGTGCTAGGTTAATTAAATTAGTTTAACCTAATAAAATTGATTAGCAACATAATTAACTTTTAAAATATATGAAATTTATTTTCATTTTAATATTTTAAAGTTAATTTTAAGAAAAACACCTTTAGTTTTAGATATTATTTCTGGACAAACTATTTGTATTTTTCTTGTATTTAATTAAATAAAGAATTTTAACTAACTAGATTCTTTCTGGAGCTTATCTAATTAAATATTCCTATTTAAGTTATAAATTAGTTATATGAACTGATTTTTCTTATCTAACTTAAATTTGAATATTTTATTTAAATTTAAATCTAAGTTGAGGAATTCTAGGCATTACTTATTAAAGATTCTTAAGATATTTTTTAAGTTAGTTTTAAATTTAAAATGGAATATTTTTCAAATTAAGTGGTTACAACTTAATTTTTGGTATTTAAATAAATTTAAATTTGAAAATATTTAAGCTATAGATTTTTTCTATAATAACTTAAATTAGGTATTTTTCAAACTTTTGTTGAAAAGATACTTAGTCAAATAAGATATTTTCTAGATAGTTATTTCTAGACTACTTATTATTTCTAATATTTAATAGAAAAATATTATACATTGTGAAATTAATTATTTAAATAATTAATTTTGGTACAATTTATTTTAAGTATATTTTTCCTAATATTTACCTAGAAATTAATGATTAAGCCTTCTCTACACTTAATTATCTATTTCTTGAATTTAATACATTTAATTAAATTGAAAAATTAAATATCTAAGTTGATTTTCGTAATGATACTTAAATATTTATTATTTTCATGACACTTAATTAAATAGAAAATTATTTTTTAGTTGAAATTTATTTTTTCAACTTAAATTTAAATAATTTTCAAAATATATATATTTTTTATTTTATTAATCAATTTCGAAATTGCATTTTAATTATGCAAGATGATTTTGAATTTATCTTGAAAAATAGATTAAGTTGTAAATTAATTATTTATTTTAATTAATTCTTGGACCAACTTAAATCAATGATTTTTTCATTTATAGATTAATTTGAAATAAATGAATTAAAATATATTATTAGAAATTGAATTAATTAGTCAAAGGAAAATCTAGATAGATGATATTTTTGCTTGAAGTATTTTTTTTAAAGTATTTATTATTTAAGTATTTCGAAAATAAAGTTTTATACTTTCTTTTTCAAAATACAATAAATATATTCTCATGAAAATTTATTTTAAGTTGCAAATTAATTTAAATTAATACAACTTAAATTAATTTTCTTAATATTTATATCAAAATTACTACTAAGATGGAAATAATTCAATTTATTTCAATCACCATCTAAGTATAATTTTATAAATATTAAATTAAATTCTAATTTAGAATTTTAATTCTAAATTCGTATTTAATGAATATATTTTATTAAAATAATAAAGAAAATACATTTTAAAGAATGAGCTTTATTATTATTAAGATATTCGATCTCCATTGTTGGTTTTACATAGCGTTTGTTTTAGTGAGTAATCCTCCCTAATGGAGGAACGTTCATTAGCAAGTTAGCACCGTTTAATCTCGAAAGATAAGTAGCTTTGTAAATGTTTTATATGGTATGGATCACCCTAATGGTGGCGACCATATTTGACTTGCAAAATATAAAACAATAGTAAAAGCTCATAAGATAGAATAGCCTTGACTCTCGCCTAAACGGGACAACGCTGGATTCCAATCTTGATCGAATAAAAGGTTGCTAGAATGTTTAACATTTTAGATGAGCTGACATTTCTCTTCAATGGATAGTAGCTTTGACTCTTGCCTAAATGGGACACTGATATCAGTTTGTTGAAAACCTTGGAAATTATTTAGGATTGAATTTTTTTTAGTATTTTCTCTTATCATTCCTACATGCTATGTGCTTATAATTTCTGAATTGGATTTTGTGTTAAACCATTGTTGATTTCTATTTATTATTTTGTAGTATCCTGTATAACCATGATGAATTCCATGTTATCACTCTTGACTGAAAATAAGCTAAATGGATCTAACTTTCCAAAATGGAATGAGAATATTAATATTGCTCTCATAGGAGAAAGTGCCTTGTTTGTGTTACCTGAGCTGTCTCCAGAAGTGCCGGGGGACAATGCATCCAAAGCTGTGAAAGAAAAGTATGAGCGTTGGCAGAAAGCAAATGACAAAGCGCTATACTTTATGCTTTCCAGCATGGTTGACGCCCTTAAAACTCGGTTTTCTAAAACCGAAAAGGCTGCTGAAGTTATGACGAAGTTAACTGAGCTATTCGGTAGGGCATCTCTTTAGTCTCGCTTTGACGCGACTAAGAAGTATATCAATGCACGGATGGAACCCCATCAAAACGTGCGTGATCATGTTCTCCTCATGGCAAGTTATTTCCAAGAAGCCCAGGATCATGGTGCTGAAATGGATCACAGTACTCAAGTAAGCCTTATCTTGAATAGTTTGACTCCAGCATTTCTGCCCTATACATCAAATTATGTCATGAATAAAAAGGACATAGACTTTCATGAGTTAGTCAATGACCTTCAGACATATGAAAATTTGATTGGAGGACCCAAGAAGAAAGGGAGTAAGCCTCAAAATTCTGGGAATGGTAATGGGACGGTCAAACCTGAGGTAAATGTTGCCTCTGCTTCTAAACCCAAATCGAAGAAGAAGTGGAAAAACACCAAGAAGCGTGCCAAAGCCATGAAAAACAAAAAGGTTGTTGCTTCTGGTGATACACTCAAAGGAAAGTGTTTCTACTGCAATGAGAAAGGTCATTCGAAACCCCAATGTCCTAAACTTCTTGCAAAGAAACAAGGTATTTCTTTTTATAAACTTTAAGAGTTTTAGTGAATTATTATCCAATTGGATTATTGATTCTGGACTAACTTTGTTTATTTGTTTCTTGTTCTTATTGGCCAAGCTACTTGAACTCAGATGCTATCTTCATAAGTTGGATCAGAAAGCTGGACAAAGGGTAAAGATCGTCCAAGATGAAGATGAAGCTCATTTATCTATTTTTGAATTAATTGTTTTAGTTTAAAGACAATTTGGATTTCGAATTTTAGTTAGGAATTTGATCCCTGTTTTTCTCATATTGTTGCAATATTTTTTTTATTATGAATAAAGTTTATTTTATTTTCTATTTCAAACAAATTGCAATTTATGAGATCGAGCTTCATTTACTTTATCTTAAATCACAATTACCACATTATATTTATATGTTTGTATGTGTAAGTGTTTTTATTATTGATGCAAATTCTATAATATTTACAACTCTTCATAGAGTTATATTAAATAAACACTAGAAATTATTTCTATGTTTATTAATAATTGTTAATTCTAATACAATTATTAAGAATTTGTTTAATAAAAGGATCTTTTGGTCTGATAGGGGTGGAGAAAAGTTAAGAAAACTATTTAGCTCAACGATCTTTTATATAAAATGAACTCTGGATTGTATTCAACTCCACATAAACTCTATAACACTTAAAGAATCATGATCTTTATAACTTTTAGGGGTGGATCATAATCTCTATAAACTTAGGGGTGGAGTTTACTCCACAATACCCTATGTAACACATATTTTCTTTAAACATGGAAGTAATATAATGACTTAGCTATTATCAATATAAATCCTTGGTCTTGGTTGTATGTTCCAATTTAGTTTTACTATTGTAGTAAAAATTGATACCTATAAAAGTTCTTTGATAATGTATCACACTACCTTAATTGAGTGGGAGAATTTTAAAATTCTTCACCCATCTTCATTAGGTTGACACTTGTGATAGGAACTTAAGAACACTACTGAAAAGCAAATCTAACCATTCATATGACTTGAACCAAGAATTCTTAATCCTCATAACATTTTATGGTATCTCAATTTTTGATTACTTAATCTCTAGCAAGTATTTTTTCACATCAAATACTAGTCTGCTATGTTGATGATTTAGTCTTAAAAGAAACTTAAAGTTTCAGACTAATACAAAAGTCACAACTAGATAACTCTCCAAACAATAAAGAGGTTAAAAGTATTTAACCAAACATCTACTATTGAGTGGGAGCTATCTGAGATGTAATCAAATATGGAACGTTAGAAGATATTCAAGAAAGATTTATGAAAGTGATCTATATGTTAGATATTAAGGAACTGTATATCAGTTATCCTTGTATCTACCCCAACTCATTCAAATTATGAGATGGTGGTTACTCTGGCGGTGGAGGAGTTATTCTATAATAATTCAAGCTCTTCCAGAGAAGATTTATAACTTTGTAAATTTGAAATTACCAGAAAGTTATATTACTGAAGAAAAGTCTATGCTGTATTATCTCAATTTCATATTTTAAAATATGAGAGATATGTCTTCTATTTATTCAGATGTACTTTAAAACAGTAAGGATTTCAGTATCCCTTGATGAGTAATGCATATAGTAAAGAATGTTTCATAAACATATTTATGAACTAGTTTCCAGAAGTTTGGGTGGATTCAAATATACTACACTTGATCTGAAGATCAAGACATCAAATTGACTTATTTGCACACTTTGTTTTATGTTAGTGCAAGTGGAAGTTTGTTGGGTTTTGTGCCCTAAATAAAATCCTTTACAATCTGATTAGTTATCAATATAAGAAATTTGAAGTGATTTATGTTTGCATGAATTTTACATGCTAATGCTTTAATATGTTTATTACATTTACACACAAAATCAGTTAAGTCCAGATCATATGTTTATTCACAGTTACAGTATTGGCAACACAGTGGAATGTGATTGTGATTATATGAATCAAAAGACTAAGTCCCTATTTCATCAGTGTTTTGGATTTACACTAATGTGATAATTAGCGATGATGTGTACTTACACTTGGAGTAAGTGTTATGTTCTTTCCAGGACATTAGTAAAGTATACTAGTTTCGAATTTATGGAGTATACATTGGACTGGACCGATATTCCAACTTAGTTAAGATATTATAAACTTATCGTTTTATCTTTCTAAGTCAATATCAGTAGTTGATCTTAAGATTAAAAGAATCTAAATCCTGATATGCTTAGGCTCAACTCAGGAGTACTATTCATGTTCTTTGATTTATTTGTTAAGGCTACTTTTGGGTCAGGGTGATACGTATATTTTGGGAACATGATTGTATGATTGAGTGGGAGTGCTGAACATAAATATGGAATCTATAGCTTCTACTTGTGTATAGAAGTCAAGTGATGATTCCCTTCGAGCTTAGCTAAATAGAAGTAAATGGATGAGCTCTTGTTTAAGTGACTAATTCTTAGATCACTAAATATCATTTACAGGTAGCTAAGTGTTTTAAGGGGCAAAATACATTCAGGGGTGAGAACGGTAAATTTATCCCATCTCGATGTAAATCATCTATATAGAGGATCTTTGATCACAATAAGATTATAACAATGGTTAAATGAGATAGCATATCTATATCGTGGAACATATAATATGCTCTATATAAGTCTGAGAGTGCAATTCTAAGTTCTAAGAGTGATTCAACGAAGAATTAATAAGTAGGAATTTACTTAGTAAATTCGGCTCACTTATTGGAAGCTCAGCATATAGATCCATGGTCCCCATTCTAGTGAGTAGATCTAAGATCCTGGTAAAATAAGTTCCAACACCTAGGTGGATCCTAAGTCAAGGTTTGGGTCTGGGGTCGAGTCCCGGATCCCGATCCAAGATCTGAGGCCCAAGTTCTTGTCCTAGTTCGTGGGCCCGATTCCCAGCTCTGGGTCCCCCATCTTTATTTGGATCCTAGGTCCCGATCTGGGTCAAAGTTCGTGTTCCGGTTCAAGTTCGGGACCGATCTGAGTCCTGGTCTCGATTTGGGTTCGGGTCCGAGTTTGGGTCCCAGTCCCAGTCTGGGTCCGGGTTTCGGGTCCAACGTCCGAGTATGGTTCTTGGGTCCTGGGTTCGGCCCCAGTTTTTGTGTCTAGTTTTGGCTTCGGGTTTGGGTCCAGGTTCCGGTCTTGGATTATGTCCCAGGACACAGGTCCCGGTCTGGGTCCAAGTCCAAGTCTCGGTATGGGTTCTAGTTTGAGTTTGGGTTTAGGTTTGGGTCCTGCTATAGTCCCATGTCTGGGTTCTTGTGCCAGTCTTGGTCCGATTTCGGTTCCGGGTCCGATTTCGGGTCAGACCTGAAGCTAGGACCCGATCTTAGACCCAGACTCGGACCTTGACATGGATCTAGATACGAAACTGGACTAGAACCCATACCCGGACTGTGATCGGACCAGGATTGGGACTAGAACTCGGACATGGGACTGTAACAGGACCCAAACCTAAACCCAAACTCAGGCCAGAACCCATACCGAGACTTGTTCCCAGACCAGGACCTTTGTCCTAGGACCTAAACCAAGACCGGGACCTGGACCCAAACCAGGACCTGGACCTGAAGCAAAAACCAGACCCAAAAACCAGGGCCGAACCCAAACCAAAACCCTGACAGGGATCAGGACTTGGACCCAGACCCAACCCTGGACTTGGACCAGCCCTCAGACCTCGACCTAGATCTGGACCCAAACCCGAACCCAGAAATGGAATCGAAATCGGAATTGGTAGTAGGACCCAAACCCAAACATGGACCCGGGTCTCCGAACCCAGACCCAGATCGGAACCCGACACTCAGACCCGGACCTGGATCTGGACTTGAACTCGTGACTAGAACCCAGATTTGGACCTAGACTAGGATCGGAAACCCGAACCCGAACTCAGACTAGGACTTGAACCCCGACCGGGTCCTAGACTCGGACTGAGACCTAGGACCCGAACCTGGATGGGGGACCTGGCCCAGGGACTAGGGCTTCAGAACTAGCCCCGAGACCCAGGACTTGACCCCAAAACTGGACCCTGACCAGGACCTAGAACTAGAAGTGGAACTAGACTAGGACCCAAGACTGGGATCTTGATCTGGACCCAGGGCTTGGACCTGACCCATAGTCTATGTTTGGATTTGGGATCCATACCCGAACTCAAACCCAAACCTGGACTCAAACCCAAACCTAGACCCGTACCCCGTGACTTGAGACTGGAAGTGGAACCGAAAGCGGACTGGGATATGGGAATAAGACCAGGGGACTAGGACCCAGACTCAGACCTGGACCAGGATGTGGACCCAAATCAAAACTCGGATTATGACTCGGGAGACGAACAAAAACCAGACATGAACTTGGACCCAAACCCAGACGCAGGACCTAAATCGAGATTGGAGACTCTGATTTAGACCCAGGTCCCAGACCTTGATTGGGAACCCAAACCCGAAATTAGAACCAGAATCGGGACCCAGGACTGGGATGGGGACCCAACACCCGACCCCGGTCTCAACTACTACAAAAAGTACAATTCTCGTCAATTTTTAAGTGTCATTTAAAGAATTTGCGTCGGTTTAAAAAACCGACGAATATACCGTAGTCACAAATAGTTTTTTATTAGCGTCATTTTTTAAATGACGCAAAAAACAATTATCTTCATTTAAAAACCGACGCAAAATATACACTCTTCTTTTTCATCTTCTGCGTCAGTTTAAAAATGATACAAAATCGTTTGTGGCATTTTAAAACTGTCACTAAAAATTATAGCGTCGGTTTTAAAATGACATATAAATTGCTAAAATACTTTTATTTTTAACTTATTGCGTCAGTTATAAAATTAAGCATAAATGTATGTAAGGAAAATTTGCAAATTTTCATGCATTTTTCCCTACATGTATTTTTAAATTTTAGAACGATTTTATGTAATAGTAAATACATGACACAAAAAAAAAAAATTAAAATAACGTTGCTAAAACTTATATAAAATTAGTAATTGATTCTATTATCTAATTACATAATACCAAAATTGTTAAAAGAAACGATCCTTAAATTTATATTCCATATATCGTAAAAACTAACTATAAACTAATTACATAACACAAAAGTTAATAGCAACAATCATAAAATATACTATAATAAAAAGTAGTAACCTTGTACTTAATCAATAATCAAAGGCTTCTCAAATTCGGCCCACTCATCCCGTACTGTATTGATCTCCTTGATACTGTAGGGAGCCTCTGACATAAACTGTAGAAGAAAGATTTAAAAAAAACATTAATTATCACATTAAAAGTATTCATAATATCATTCGAAAGAAGATTATTTGTCAAGTTGAGGTATGCAATATTTTGAGCATCGACATGGATCAAAATTGTATTAAGGGTTCCCTACACATAATAAAAATTAATGTTAGTTTAATCAACTCAGTAATCGATCTATTTGTAAGTGCTTATATACATATAATGATTTCATTTCAAAAAAATATATATATATATACATATAATGATATGAGAAAGTAAAGTGCCACGAATATTTATGTATATTTTTAGATCAATAATTATGGAACAAAACAACATTCATTTAAAAAAAAAAAGGAAAAATACAAGAAAGATGTATGTATATTTCTAAAGAATAAAAGCTAAATTGACTAATTCTATATACATGTGTATGGTGGTATGTACTTGTACATGCAAATGTGAATGTGATCAACTGTTCTTTGATCCAATCAATCACCAAACCTCTGCACGTGATACTCAAGTGATAAAATATCTCACCCACACCCATGGTGACTAATCACTACACAATTATAAAAATATAATTAGAAAAAGGAGTCATATTTGAATGCTCAAGTAATTATGACCACCATACTCACATATTGCTTTTTTATTCCTTAACATGAAGCTTCTTCCCAGGATTTATATTCCTCTCTCACTCATATATAAAGCCTCAAACTTTCTCTCATAAAACAATTCTTACTACACTCAACACTTCTCTCTCTTCACCAAACTCAGAAGAGAAAGAGAGAAAGAATACAAGAACTTCAAAATTAAATTGTAAGAGAAGAAAGGAACTCACAGTTTCAATTTCAAATTAACTATCCTTTTCATCGAAAAAAAATTAGCTAAGGCATGTGCCTTGTCCATTTTATTCACTTAATCTTGTTTGGTCAATAAGAAAATATCCCAAAAAAAGAAAGAAAACCATAAAAGACACCAAAACAGAACATTTCATTACCATACATACATACATTACGAATCACTCGTTTGGGAGGGGAGATGTGGATAAGGGTGTTATCCCAATTTTTGCACTCTGACGTGGCATCACATGAATGTTGGCACGTGGAGTCTACTTGGAACATCTGCTCAGAAAGCACAGTCCGAGCAGGATGCCTCACTGGCATGCCCAGATCAAAGTATTCAGTAATCCGCACAGAATGGCCAACCACTTAGCGAATTCAACTTTCGCATCGTGACTCATCAGCACAATCCCTATAACTCAGGGATCAATTTACGTGAATATGGCATACACACGATTAAGCTATCAGTGTATTCAGCCTCAATCCCACGATCCTTGCATTCAGCATTGATCCCACGATCTTTCTGTTTATACGCATTGTAACGAGAGGGGAAACTCTTCCTCCCCAAGCTTACTAGCCCTATAAATAGTGATGCATATTCACTAGGAAAGAGATCGGTCGAAAAGCAGTTGAGCTAAGACTATACCCTAAATATATTATCTAAGAATTATATATTCAGAGATATTGTTGTAAGAGCTATAAGAAAAGGAATCATTCTCCTTGATCTTAAGTCCATACAAGTAACGAGGATTAGGCTATTACCGAACTGCTCGGGGCTGAACCTTTATAAAATCCTTGTGTCTTTTTATTGCTTTATCATATATTTGTTATTATAAATCATTTATCGCTTACAAAATAGACTCTTTGTCGTTGGCTAAAAGCGAGGTCAACAAAGGGAGATGTGGATAAAGGAGATGTAGATTGTAGAGTAAAGGTAAAAAAACACATAGATAAATGAAATCTTAAAAATTTAAAAATTAATCCCATTAATTAATTATAAGTGAAAAAAAGAAAAAACTCATTTAAGAAATTAGAGGATACGTTTTGGGCTTCATTCCATTCCTTAATAATACACCTACCTCACAATTTCTAATTAACTACATAATATATATGAGCATGCATTGCAGGCTCTCTAATTCTCATTACTCTACTCTCAAACTACTATCTTAACTATTCTCTCGCTCTATACACTCTATGACTATGCATACTATAAGCTCACTCAATTTTTTATTTCTCTTTCAATTTTTCAAAACAACTCTCTCCCTATATACATATACACACATTACCTTTTGGAAAGCTTATAAGAACATTACCTTTTGGAAAGCTTGTCGTGAAGGACTATCTTTTCTGTAGTGAGGCTTTTGTAGTTTCCCTGCTAAGAATAGGGCTAAGTTTTGGTATGCAACAATAAATGGCAGGTCTAGTTACATGCTTATAATAATAGTCAAGAAAAGTTTTTATATATATAGTTAAACAAATGTTCAGAGATAAGAAAATGAATGGTACTAAAAGTTGGGTTGAGAGAGTACTTCTGTGTGAGTAAGGGGCATTTGGTTCATACTCTTATTGGACTAAGATCCTCTCTTTTTGCTAAAAGAGCATCATAGTTCCAATGTTTAACATTAAAATTGGGTAAATGACACATTTCCTAGACATCATCTCAATGGGAAAAGGAGGTCATGACATATCTAACCCATTTTCACAACACATCTAAGCTTTGCAGCTTTACTCTCATTCATTCTTCCACATCTTCCAAAATCCCACCATACTAATCCATGAGCCTAAGAAAATTTAACAGAAGAAAGAACACTACTCTAATTAGTCCCATTTCTTAAGATCCAAAAATCTAATATAACACATGGATTTCCCAAAAAGACTAGAAACTAAATTATAACAAATAATTCATGACAATAAGTTTTAAGTTCAAATCTTTAAGAACGTAGCAGAAATATAGTCCAAGAAGCTAATATTAGAGAATATTATTTGATTGTTGTAGACAACCAAATATAGTCCTAGTCTGGGTCCAGGACTGGGTTCGGGACTAGGTTCGAGCCTGAGTTTCGGGGCTGGCTTTTGGTCGAGTTCTGGGTCCCGGTCCAGGTCTAGGTCCTCGTCACGGTCCCGGTCCTATTCTAGGGTCCTGGTCACTTTCTGGTTCAAGTTTCAGTTTTGAGTCCCAGGTCTAGGGCTTGGTCCAGCTTCGGGTCCTTGTCCGAGTCCCAAATCAAGACATCTACTATGGGTCTTGTCCAAGCCCCGGTTCTTGGATTTTTGGACAAAATCTGGATCCCAACCACGGGTTCGAGTCTAGTTTTGATTCATGTCCTAGGTCCCGGTTCGGGTTTGGGTCTAGATCTAGGACCAAGACTAGGGTCCAGTTCTGGGTCACGATCACAGTTCTAGGTCCCAGTCATGTTCAATGTTTGGGTCTGAGTTCAGGTCTGGGTTCGGGTCCCAAGTCCCGGTTTGGGTTTGGATTCAGGTTTCGGACCCAATCCTAGGGTGGGTCTGTGTCCGAGTTTGGGTCCTGGTCCGGTTACAGTTTTGGGTCTGGGTCCAGGTCTTAGTCCTGGTCCAGTTCTTGGGTCCCCATTCGATTCTAGTTTTAATTCCAATTTCAAGTCACAGGGTACGGGTTGGGGTTGAGTTTTGGTCCGAGTCTGGGTTTGCGTCCTGATTTGGGTCTAGGGCATGGTTGATGTTCGAGTTTCGATCTCGGTTAGGATCCGAAGGTGGGTCCAGTTCCGGGTTCAGGTCTAGGTCCAGGTCCCGGTCCCATTCCAAGTTCCCGGTCTAGTTCTAGTTCAAGATTTTGTTTTGGTTCCCGAGTGTGGGTCTGGGTCTTGTATGTGTCTGGGTCGTGGTTTGAGTTCGAGTTTGGGTTCAGGTTCTGGTCTAAGTCCTAGATCTAGACTCCGACTACTGGTCAGGTCCAAGCATCGAGTTCCGAATCCCAGGTCTCGAGGTTGGCCCTAGGTTCAGGTTTTGGTCTGGGGTCGGGTCGCAGATCCCTATCGAAGTTCTGAGGCCCAAGTTCTGGTCCTAGTTTGGTGGCCCAATTAGCAGGTCTGGGTCCCCCATCTATGTTCGGTTCCTAGGTCCCTGTCCGGGTCCAAGTTCGTTTTCGGGTTTGGGTACGGGTCCAGTCCGAGTCCAAATCTTTGTTTAGGTTCGGGTCCAAGTTTGAGTCCCAGTCCCAGTCTACTCCGGGTTTCGGGTCCTAGGTCTGAGTCAAGTTCTTGGGTCCTGGGTTCGGCCCATGTTTTTGGGTCATGGTTTTGGTCTGTATCTAGGCCCCGGTCTTGGTTTAGGTCCCAGGTCACAGGTCGCGGTCTGGGTCCAAGTCCCGGTATGGGTTCTGGTCTGAGTTTGGGTTTAGGTTTTGGGCCTGTTTCGGTCCAATATCTAGGTTCTAGTCCCAGTCCTAGTCTGATTCCAATTTCGGGTCCGGGATCATGTCAGCCTTGAACCTGCGACCCGATCCCAGGCCGAAACTCGGACTTAGACATGGACCTGGATACAAACATAGACTTGAACCCAGACCTAGACCCATACCCACTGGGATTGAAACTTGGGAATTAGATTCAGACCGAGACCAAGACCTAAACCTGGACCGGTACCCAAGACTTGGACTCAGACCTGGACCCAAACCCTGATCCAGACCGGGATCTGGACTTGGACCAAGACCCAACCCTGGACTCGAACTAGGACTCAAACCCCGACCTCGACGGAGACCCAGAACCAAACCCGAACCCGAACACGGAATCGAAATCAGAACTTGGACTAGGAAATTAACCCAAACATGGACCCGGACTAGGACCTAGGACCCAGACTTGGATGGGGGACCTTTACCCGGGCCTCAGAACACAAACCTGGATCTGAATCAAGACTCAAACCCAGGACTCGAACCTAGATCTAGACCCATACCGGGATCAGAAACTCGAACCCGAACTCGGATTACGACTTGAACCCCAACAGGGTCCTAGACTCGGACTGGGACCTAGGAACCGGACCAGGATGGGGATCTGGATCCGAGACCCGGGCTTTAGAAACTAGCACCGAGACTTAGGACCTGACCCTGGACCCAGATCCTAAACCCGGACTAGGACCAAGACCTAGGACCCGGGGCTTAAATCTAACCCATAGTCGATGTATGGATCTGGGACCCATACCCGGACTAAGACCTAGACCCAGACTTGGACCTAAACCTGGACCCAGACCCAGACTCAGACCTAAACCTGAACCCAGGCACGGACTCCGACCTGAACCCGTACCCCGTGACCCGAAACTGGATGCAGAACTGTAAGCGTACCGGGACCCGGGAACAAGACCGAGGGAGTGGGACCCAGTCTCCTTCCCGGAACTAGAATCTGACTAGGACCAAGACCCAGACCCGGACCGAGACACGAAGCCGAATTAAAACTCAGATCGGGACTCAAGACAAGAACCCGAACCTAGACACGAACTTGGACCCAAACCCAGACGCACAGCCCGAACCGGGATTGGAGACTCAGACTTGGACCCAAGTCCTAGAGCTAGATTGGGGAAGCAAACTTAAAATTAGAACCAAAATAGGGACCCAAGAGTGGGATTGGGACCCAAGACCTGACCCCAGTTTTAGTCCTCGACCGGACTCGAACCCGGACCCGGACCTGGACACGGACATGGACCCAGACACGAACACAGACACAGACTAGGACCCAATATCCGAATCGGATCGAGACCAGGTTCCAAGATTGGGATCCAAATCTTGACCCACGACCCGGGGCTTGGACCTAACCCGTAGTCAGTTTCTCGATCTTGGAATCGTACGAGGACCCAAACCTGGAACCATTTCTAGACCAGGACCTAAATCTAGACTCGGACTCGGGACCCGAAATCAGAACAAGAATCGGAATGAGGACCTTGGAACTGGAATTGGACCTAGACCTAAAATTAGATCTAGATGCAGAACCGAAACATGAACCCGGACCCAAACTAGGATCGATACCAAGACCCAAACCCGAACCCGAACCGACACTTGCGCCAGGACCTGCGACCCAGAACCTGGAACCCTAGACCCGTGACCCAAGACCTGGAGGAGAACCCAGACCCGTACCAGAACCTAGTACCCGTGACCCAGAATCTGGGGTCGGGTACTAGGTTTCGGTCCTAGTTCTGTTGCCCAGGTCCCGATCTTAATTTTGGGGCCATGTCCCAATTCTGGTCTGGGATTGGGTCCCAGTTTAGGTTCGGGTTTGAGTCCTTATCTCGATTCGAGTTTGGGTCTTTGTCTTGATTTTATCTGGGTCGGGTTTGGGTTTAGGTCCTAGTCCTAGTCCTAGTTCGGTTCCAGTTCTAGTTGCAATTCTGAGTTTGAGTTTAGATTCAAGTTCATGTCGGGGTTCGAGTCTTGGTCTGAGTTTGGGTTCGGGTTCGGATTTCGGTGTACGTCCGAATCAAGCTCCGGGTGTGGGTTTGGGTCCAGGTCCGGGTCTGGGCCTAAGTCCCAAGTTCCATTCTCGATCTGAGTTTGCGTTCATTTCTGGATCTAAGTACTGGGTTCCGATCCTAGTCTGGGTTCGAGTTCAGGTCCGGGTTTAGGTTTAGCTTTGGGTCTGATTCTAGGTCTGTGTCTGAGTTCAGGTCCCGAGTAAGGGTCTGATTTTGGGTTTGGATCTGGGTTTTGGTTTAATCTTGGTTCGTGTCCAGGTTCCTATCCTAGTTTGGGTTTGGGGTAGGTTTCGGGTCTGGGTTTGGGTCTGACTTTAGATTCTAGAGTCCAGGTCAAGTCCTAGTTCGGGTTCATGTCCCAAATTCCGATTTGGGTCTGGGTTCTGGGGCCTAGGTGTTGGAAATTATTTTACCAGGATCTTAGATCTACTCACAAGTATGTTTATTAACATCCTAAATATGAACTTTCTAAAACGATAAAATAAACACATATAAAGTTTAAGAAACCTTACATTGGGTGCAGCGGAATAATATGACTCCTTCCGTTCAGATATCTAGCCCTTGATTCCTTTCTGTAGCAGAGCATTATCAATATCTGAACCTGGATCTCTTTCTCTGAATCTTTGATGCTGAATCTCCTTTGCTGATGATCTTTCTTCACGATCTTCCTCACTATGATTGAGGTATCACTTGATGTGTGTGGGCACTACTCTAATCACTAAGAGAGGTTCGAAATATTGAGGAAGAAAAGAGAGAGAGAGTGGCGGCTAGAGAAGAGAGTGGAGGCTCGTGTTTTTCCGATTCGTAAAGTGTAATTTTCCCCGAAACCTTCACTATCTATTTATAGCATTCCTCTAGCTTCGATTTGAATTATATGGCATTAAAATAATGAAAAAATCATTTAAAAAAGATAACACAAGTGGCCGGCCCTATGCTAGGTGGACTGGGCCTTGATTTTTGCAATTTTGCAATTTCACCACTTTTGTATCTGATTTTCTCAAAAATGCCAATTTCCTAATTCAATCATCTAAATGCCAATTCTAACTATTTAATAACTATAAATAATTATTAAATAATATTGTCATTTATCATATTTATTAATTGAACCATACAAAGTATCATAATTAACAAATATGCCCCTATAAACTCTTTCTTTACAATTTCGCCCTTACTTAGTGAAAATTTCACAAATAGACATAGTCTAATTCGTGAATTATAATTGATTAATCAAAACCAATTACATGAGTCTTACAAGCAATATTATCTCAACTAGTGGGGGGACCATGGGTCTATATAACCGAGCTTCCAATAAGTAGATCAAGAATTTAACACTAAAATTCACTAACTTATTAATTCTTCGTTGAATCCACGCATAGAACTTAGAATTGCACTCTCGCATATAGAATGCTCTCTATGTTCCACCATATAGACACATCATTAGTTATCCATTGTTATAATCCTAATGTGATCAATGATCCTCTATATGAATGATCTACACCGTAAAGGGATTAAATTACCGTTACACCCTACAATGTATTTATTCCTTAAAACACTTGACCCCGTATAAATGATATTTCAAACTTATGTGAAATGAGTACTCCACCATTTATGTTCGTTTGGTCAAGCTCGAAGAGATCATCCTTTGCTTACTATTCGCCGTATAGAAGCTATAGATTCCATGTTTATGATAGCGCTCCCACTCAATTGAACTACCGTGTTCCCAAAATGTACGTATCACCCTGACCTAAAAGTAGGCTTAACTAACAAATCAAAGAACACGAATAGCCTTTCAAGATTGAGCCTAATCATAACAGGATTAAGATCATTTGATCTAGGATCAACTAGGCGATATTGACTTGAATAGATATTACGGTAAGTTTAATAAATCTAAGTCAAAGTTCAATATCGGTCCTTCCGATGCATACTCCATGCATCCAACTCCGAGCTTTACTTTAACCAATGCTCGGAAAGAACATAGCACTTCTCCAAATGCAAGTAAACTCTTGTTGTAGATTATCATATCGCAAGAAAACCCCGTGTCCGATAAATCTAGGAAACTTTATTCACATAGTCATGTTTACTTTCCAATGTGTCGACGTACAATAAACAAGGATCAAGTATGTGAAAAGGGTTTCGTATGAATTTATACATTATGTACATATAATCATGAAATAAATCATGTGAACCATGCAACATTAAATGTTATTTCGATCTATATTAATAAGTAAATCCGATTATATTGAAATGAGTTTTATTTAGGCATAAAACCCAACAAACTCCCACTTCGCACTAATATAAAACAAAAAGTGCGTTTCAAATAATCTCAACACCTCGATATACACATCAAGTGTAGTAGTAGTAAACTCCTCTTAATAGGATCCGAAAGGTTGAATTAAACACAACCTTTCTCCACCATTACTCTTCCTTAATCACAAAATCATTGATAATGTGAAATTCCTCTCTATATGTCTACTCTTCGGATACCGGATTCTATACCTTTGGCAACTACTTTTGGTTAATCGTGAAATTAACACTAGTAGTTTAAGGCAATTTGGAATGGTGCCAAAGATGTATAGAACTTTCCTTAGATCGAATAAGTACCTTTCTCCAGCCTTTAATATTCGCCTTCTCGGTAGACCTGTAGACTTCGTATAGGTTTTTACACTTCTCCGAAATCACTATTCCACCCCCGTAGTAACCACCATCTTATCGTAAAGATTTACAAGCACAAAGGCAAATTTCGAAATCGATATGGTGTAGTCTAAGAGTTTTAAACACACCCTTATAGACTAACATATAGTTCCTCTTCTTTATCTTAAGATTTACTTGATTGTCTTCCAGTGTTCTTCTCCTGGATTAATCTGATACCTACTCATTACTCCCACTCAACAGCAGATGTCTGGTCTAAGGCATACAAAAGCATATCTAAGACCTCTCACTGTTGATATAAGAAATTCTTTCATGGCTTTATCTTTTCTGGAATAGTTGAGACTTTTCCTTAGATAAATAAAATCTATGCCTGTTGTTGTTGAAGCTTCTATAGATTGCCATTAGAAAGAAAATGCTTCAAAGATCTTACTAAAGTAAGTTGCTTGCATTAGAGTAAGTAATTACTGTGTATACCACAAGCCATAGGTTTAGATAAACTCAAACCTATAATACTAGGAACAGGAAGTTTTGTTAAGTCCATTGAATAGACTTATAAACGAAATTTCCTTTTATGTCCTTGTAATAGAAAACATTAGGTTATTCCATGTGAATGGATTAAACCATAGTTCTATTGGCTTTTCTTCTTAGTTTCTTATCTTGGCAATCCATTACTTGTTTAAACTCACAATGGATTTTAATCACTAGTGTCTCCCAAGTCATAAGAAGGTGAATTCCTAAAAACTCTCCCACTACGACAAGGCACCGTGAATTATGTCTAAGAAAACTAAATGGTATTAACCTCTTTGGTTGTGACAAGACAACAGAGGCAGTGGGATCATCATACGTTATATAAGATGATAGAACACTTTTGGAATCAAGAATTAAATATCTCCTTTATTTGCTACTTGTTTTTCAGACTTAGTCATTTTCTTAGAAAAGTAGTATTTGTTTGAACAAACACTTTCTTATCTATTGACAATGGGATGGTCCACCCCTAATCACTTAGAATAGCTAAGAAACCATGGTTAACAGTTCTAGCTTTTCTTAAGATTTTGATTAGGTCATCCATGAATCTAGTAATGATTTACACTAAGTAGCCAACCATTACATCATTCTGAAATTGTATTACCATGTATGAATTAGTGCAACGACTAGTAACTAATCATCAACATGCAACTCGAAATTTCTGGGGAGGTAAGTTTGGATATAATTCAAAAATCAAATTAATGATCTTTGAACTGCATATCTACTAACTATTTCTCCACCCCTATCAGTTCGCAAGATCTTTAACCACTTACCTTAATGGTTTTAACCATTGCTAGAAATTAATGAAATTTTTCAAACATTTCAAATTTCTTTGCTAAAAGGTATAATCTAGAGTGATCGTTTTAAGAATACAACGAAAAACTCATATCCACCCCTGAATGTACATCCATCTGCAAATGAGATGAACTACTTTCAGTGGATATAGGCATATTAACTCTTTGCAGAGATTGATCTTGTCAAATCCACTATGAACAAGATACAAATGCCATAGATTAAAAAAAAAGTGGTAGTGTCTTTGGATGATATAGGTTTAGTTACATCAAAGAGTTCTTAGAATACTTCAAGTGGATCCTGGTCACAGAATACCTAACTCACATTCCATACAGTTTTAATCCATTAATAGAAGATGGATATAAACACTTGAGAAAGTGTAACTGTAATGTATATTGGAATTAGAAATATAAGAAAATTTCTATTTGGAATCTAAAATTAAAGTTAAAGACTTAAATTTATACCAAATATAATGAGTAATTCTATCTTGGACCAGCACTACTAATACAAACTCTAAGTCAGATTTGCCCATACAAGTAGGAGATTTCTAAGATTGAGGATTTATATCAATTGGGAATAGAATTTCGGGGTTATAATCATATGCGTCATTTAATTTCTTAAGAGAAAATATAATGACATGAAATGATTCATAGACCATTCATCCAATGATATATATGAAAGCTAATATGAAATGAATAAGCTAAGAGGAATTAGGATAATTTCGTTTAAAATAAGAATCCAACGATGCTTCGATTAGCGAAAGTCAAAGTAATCTTATTTATATAATCTTCTTGTTTCATATCGTAAAAATACTAGTCTAAGGTGTCATCAATTGATGAACAGTTAGATGTCGCATATACAATATTTATCTTTCGAGATCTAACACTATTATGTATGTCTAATGGTGAAAATCCACTAGGGATTTATCTCATTAGATAAACAAGCCAAGTTAGACCAACAATGAAGACTCGAAATTAAACTACAACTTAATAACAGAAAATAACATGGTTCAATATAAATTCATACACAATTCAGAAATTATAAACATATAGTAAGTAGGAATGACAAGTGAAAATACTAAAACTTACAATCCTAAATAATTTCCAAGGTTTTCAACAAACTGATATCAGTGTCCCGTTTAGGCGAGAGTCAAAGCTACCATTCATTGAATAGAGTTGTCAGCTCGTCTAAAATGTTAAACATTCTAGCAACCTTTTATTCGATCAAGATTGGAATTCAGCGTTGTCCCGTTTAGGCGAGAGTCAAGGCAATTCTATCTTATGAGCTTCCACCATTGTTTCATAATTTGCAAGTCAAGTATGGTCGCCACCATTAGGGTGATCCATACCATACAAAACACTTACAAACTACTTATCATGCGAGGTTAAACGGTGCGAAATTGTTAATGAACGTTCCTCCATTAAAAGGAGGATTACTCACTAAAACAAACGCGTGTAAAACCCACAATGGAGATCGAATGTCTCTTGATAATAAAGCTCATTATTTAAAAAGAGTTGTATTTTCTTTTATTCTCTTTATTTATTCTATTTATTTTAAATATATATTTATTTAATTAAAATTTCCAATTTAGAATGAAAAATTCTAAATATAAATTTTAATTTAATATTTATAAATTTTACTTAGATGGATATGAAAATAACATGAATTATTTCCATCTTAGTAATAATTTCCAATAAATATTTAGAAAAATATTTAAGTTGTTACAAAATTAATTTAAATTAATTTACAACTCAAATTTAATTTTCTATAAATATATATTGCATTTCGAAAATTAAAGTATATAAGAATACAATTTTCGAAAAATGCATATTAAAATAAAAAATAAATCCTGGAAAAATTATTCTAATTTAATGTTGGCCCAAAATTAATTAATAAAATTAATTTACAACAAAAAATATAATTTTCCTATTTAATTAAATATATAAGAAAAATTACAAATATTTAAGTATGATGATGAAAATCAACTTAAATATTAATTTTCTATTTAATTAAATACACTAGAAAAATACTTCAAGCAAAAATATCATCTATCTAGATTTTCCTTTGACTAATTAATTCAATTTCTAATAATATACTTTAATTCAATTTATTTTAAATTAATCAATAAATGAAAAAATCATTGATTTAAGTTGGTCCAAAATTAATTAAAATAAATAATTAATTTACAACTTAATCTATTTTTCAAGATAAAATTCGAAATTCTGGCATTTAAGAAATGCAATTTCGAAAATTGATTAATAAAATAAAGAAAAAAAAATATATTTTGAAAATTATTTAAATTTAGTTGAAAAATTAAAATTTCAACTAAAAATAATTTTCTATTTAATTAAATGTCATGAAAAAGAAATATTTAAGTATGATGATAAAAATCAACTTAGATATTTAATTTTCAAATTAATTAAATGTATTAAATTCAAGAAATAAATAATTAAGTGTAGAGAAGGCTTAATTATTAATTTCTAGTTTAATACTAGGAAAAATATACTTAAAATAAATTGTACCAAAATTAATTATTTAAATAATTAATTTCACAATGTATAATATTTTCCTATTTAATATTAGAAATAATAAGTAGTCTACAAATAACTATCTAGAAAATATCTTATTTGACTAAGTATCTTTTCCACAAAATTTGAAAAAATATCTAATTTAAGTTGTACTAGAAAAATCTAGAACTTAAATATTTTCAAATTTAAATTTAATTAAATATCAAAAATTAAGTTGTAACCACTTAATTTGAAAATATTCCATTTTAAGTTAATATTTGAAAAGATATTAACTTAAAAAAATATCTAAAGAATCTTAATAACCAATGCCTAAAATTCCTCAACTTAATTTTTTTTTTTTTGAAATTTTGAATTCAAAAGATATTCAGATTTAAGTTGGTTAGTTGAAGATAACTAAATATCAACTTAAATAGGAATATTTAATGAAAAATTTAAATTAAGTTCCAGAAAGAATCTAGATGGTTATAATTCTATATTTAATTAAATGCAAGAAAATACATATAGTTTAGCTTAGAATATAAAATTCCTTAAACTATATTTTTCTTAAATTAATTTCAAAATAAATGAAATTAATTATGTTGCTAATCAATTTTATTAGGTTAAACTAGTTTAATTAACTAGTACAAATATTCAAATCAGTGCAAATGGGCCTTCACAATTGGGGTAGTTTTGGTGAGGGTGCCGAGTTCAAAGATCGTACCCACTTCTATGGCTCCCAACTCTCACACAAGGCCCAAAAGAGAGGAATTTAACCTTAATAAGAACAATCGTTATTAATCGAATAGGCCCAAAAACTAAATGGGCCTAAATAAATCCTATCAAGAACTACATATTTTATTTAGCAACATTAACCTATATGCATCTATAATAAAATTAAACACATAGCTCACATGCACACTTTGGATGGGTCCTATCATGTTACAGTCATACATGTATGAAGATTGTAAATATACTGCTATACAAATTATTATCTTGGACCATGGGAGCCATCGATCATTAGATTCGGCAAAAGTAACCATGCTATTTGCAATCAAGTAATAATAGGTTTTAAAACTTACACATAAGCTAAAACACATACTCCCGCAACAAGGTTAGTTGGATAGTTGACGTAGTGATTTATTTAATTTTAAATTAAATATTTAATTTCGAAAATAATTAATTAAATAAAAAATAATTATTGAAAAAATAATTATTAAATATTTATTAAATTTTTCGAAAAATTTAAAAAAAATTTGAAAAATTCGAAATTTAGAAAAAATCTAAATTTAAAATTAAACCTACAATTTTTGAAAAATTAGGTTTCAACCAACCTAAATTTCATTTCAAAAAAAATTTACTAACTACTTTTAAATTTTAAATGTTATTTTATAAATAAAAATTAAATAAAAATTAGAAAAGATAAATGAAATATCTTTTCAGATTTTAAATTTAATTTAAATAAATAAAATAACAAAATTTAAAAGAAATAGCAAAATATCTTATATCATTTAAAAATTACATGATTATTAATATCTTATTTTTAAATTTAAAATAAGATAAGATATAATCAAATTTTAAAATAAGATAGATTTTTTTTTAAGCAAAAAGATAAATACTAATTCTATTCAAATTCAAATTACACTAATATCTTTAAATTAAATTAAAAATTTAAATTAATTCAAAAAATGATAATTAGAATTGAATTAGGAATAGTAATAAGATATATACAAAACCATACAAAAAATCTCCAAGTTAATTCCATGAAAAAGTATTTAAAATTGAAGAAAAGGAAAAATCCTGAAATCAGATGGATAGCTTCATGATCGCATGAAACTATCAAAGACAAATTTCCGATTTTTGTTAAATCTTCAAAAAATCATAACTAATTCAAATAAAATCCAAATTGAGTTCTGTAAAAGGCTAACTTGCTTAATTTTTTCCATACTATCCAATAAAAATAATTCCAGAACCGAAATAACAATTATTTTTCACGAAAATTTCACAATCATCAATCAATCATCAAATAACACTCAATACAACATGATACCATCCAAAGAACATACAAACAATCGTTTTAAAGTCCAAATTACATGTAAGTAAATCAATTACCATGGCTCTGAGGCCAGTTGTTGGAATTTATTTTACCAGGATCTTAGATCTACTCACAAGTATGTTTATTAACATCCTAAATATGAACTTTCTAAAACGATAAAATAAACACATATAAAGTTTAAGAAACCTTACATTGGGTGCAGCGGAATAATATGACTTCCTTCCGTTCGTATATCTAGCCCTTGATTCCTTTCGTAGCAGCATTATCAATATCCGAACTCGGATCTCTTTCTCCTCAATCTTTGATGCTGAATCTCCTTTGCTGATGATCTTTCTTCACGATCTTCCTCACTATGATTGAGGTATCACTTGATGTGTGTGGGCACTACTCTAATCACTAAGAGAGGTTCGAAATATTGAGGAAGAAAAGAGAGAGAGAGTGGCTGCTAGAGAAGAGAGTGGAGGCTCAGTTTTCCGATTCGAAAGTGTAATTTTCCCGAAACCTTCACTATCTATTTATAGCATTCCTCTGTGGCTTGATTTGAATTATATGGCATTAAAATAATGAAAAAATCATTTAAAAAAGATAACACAAGTGGCCGCCCTATGCTAGGTGGATCGGGCTCTTGATTTTTGCAATTTTGCAATTTCACCACTTTTGTATCTGATTTTCTCAAAAATGCCAATTTCCTAATTCAATCATCTAAATGCCAATTCTAACTATTTAATAACTATAAATAATTATTAAATAATATTGTCATTTATCATATTTATTAATTGAACCATACAAAGTATCATAATTAACAAATATGCCCCTATAAACTCTTTCTTTACAATTTCGCCCTTACTTAGTGAAAATTTCACAAATAGACATAGTCTAATTCGGGAATTATAATTGATTAATCAAAACCAATTACATGAGTCTTACAAGCAATATTATCTCAACTAGTGGGGGGACCATGGGTCTATATAACCGAGCTTCCAATAAGTAGATCAAGAATTTAACACTAAAATTCACTAACTTATTAATTCTTCGTTGAATCCACGCATAGAACTTAGAATTGCACTCTCAGTATATAGAATGCTCTATATGTTCCACCATATAGACACATCATTAGTTATCCATTGTTATAATCCTAATGTGATCAATGATCCTCTATATGAATGATCTACACTGTAAAGGGATTAAATTACCGTTACACCCTACAATGTATTTATTCCTTAAAACACTTGACCCCGTATAAATGATATTTCAGCTTATGTGAAATGAGTACTCCACCATTTATGTTCGTTTGGTCAAGCTCGAAGGAGATCATCCTTTGCTTACTATTCGCCAGATAGAAGCTATAGATTCCATGTTTATGATAGCGCTCCCACTCAATTGAACTACCGTGTTCCCAAAATGTACGTATCACCCTGACCTAAAAGTAGGCTTAACTAACAAATCAAAGAACACGAATAGCCTTTCAAGATTGAGCCTAATCAGAACAGGATTAAGATCATTTGATCTAGGATCAACAAGGCGATATTGACTTGAATAGATATTACGCGTAAGTTTAATAAATCTAAGTCAAAGTTCAATATCATTCCTTCCGATGCATACTCCATGCATCCAACCCGAGCTTTACTTTAACCAATGCTCGGAAAGAACATAGCACTTCTCCAAATGCAAGTAAACTCTTGTTGTAGATTATCATATCAAGAAAACCCCGTGTCTCGATAAATCTAGGAAACTTTATTCACATAGTCATGTTTACTTTCCAATGTGTTGACGGCACAATAAACAGGATCAAGTATGTGAAAAGGGTTTCAGATGAATTTATACATTATGTACATATAATCATGAAATAAATCATGTGAACCATGCAACATTAAATGTTATTTCTGATCTATATTAATAAGTAAATCTGATTATATTGAAATGAGTTTTATTTAGGGCATAAAACCCAACACTAGGTCCCTGGTCTAGGTCCCCTATCTATGTCTGGTTCCTAGGTCTTGGTCTTGGTCCAGGTTCAGGTTTGGGTCCCGAGTCTTGGTTCGAGTTCGGGTCCTAATTCAGGTTCGGGTTCGGGTCCAAGTTTCGTTCCCAGTCTTGGTTCGGGTTCAGGTTCGAGTCCGACTTCGGGTCCCAGTCCCAGTGTGGGTTTGATTTTTTGGTCCCATGTCTAAGTCTGGTTGTTAGTTCCCTGGTGTGGTCCCAGTTTTTTGGTCTAGGTCTAGGTTAGGGTCGAAGACCCGGTATGGGTCCAGGTCCTGGTCTTGGTTTAGGTCCCAAGTCACAGGTCCCGGTCCGGGTCGAAGTCCCAGTATTGGTTCTCGTCTGAATTTGGGTTTAGGTCTGAGTCTTGATCTAGGGTCGGGTCCCGTGTCTTGAGTCTAGGGTTTAGTTTTTGATCTCGGTCCAAGTTCTGGGGCCCAATTTTTTGTTAAAGTTCCCCATCTAGATCCCGATCCTTGGTCCAGGTCTTGGTCAAGGTTCAGGTTTGGGGCCCAAGTCCCTTATCTAGCTCCGGATCCTAGGTCCCAGCCTAGGTCCAAGTTCAGGTTCGGGTTTGGATCTTGAGTTTGGGTATAAGTCTAGGTCCCAGTACGTGTTCAGGTTTGAGTTTAGGCCCAGGTCCCGGTCTGAGTCCAAGTCCCTGTTCGAGTCAGGGTCAGGGTCCCGATCTGTGTCCCACTCAAGGTCTAGGTGCCAGATAATGTTGTGGTCTGGGTTTCGGTTCGGGTTCAGGTCCCGAGTTTTTGTCTAGGTTCAGGACTAGATCTGGGTCTAGGTCTTGGTATGGGGTTCCGATCTCGATATGGGTATTTAGGGTTTTAGGGTTTTCGGTTTAGTGTTTAGGGATTTAAGGTTTAGGGTTTAGGGCTTAGGTTTAGGGATAAGTGTAAAGAGTTTAGGATTTAGGGTTTAAGATTTAGGGTTTAGGGTTTAAGGGTACGATTTAAGGTTCGGGTGTGGGTTTGGGTCTGAGACTTGGTTTGGGTCTAGGTTTGTGTTTGGGTTCAGGTCCGAGTCTTGGTCCCAAATCCAAACACCAACCACATGTCGAGTCTAGTTTAAGTTCTGATTCTGGTCCGGGTCTGGGTCCGGGTCAAGGTCCAATTCCCAGATTTAGACACCGACCATGGGTCCGGTCCAAGCCTCGAGCCTTAGGTCCTGTCCAGAGTCCAAATCTAGATCCTAGTCTAATTCTAGCTCATGTCTTGGGCCCTGGTTCGGGTCTCAGGTCCAGGTTTGGGTCTAGGTTTGGGTCTTGGGTCCTGAGTCATGGGTTTGGATCCCTAATTCAGGTCAGGGAGCTAGGTCTCGGTCTGGGTTAGCGTCCCACCCGAGTGCAGGTCCTGGTCCTTGTTCAGTACCGGTCCTTCTCTGGAGTCATGGCCTGGTCTGGGTCTGGGTCACGGTTTGGTTCTTAGGTTCCAGGTCCAAGTATCGGGTCCTAGTCCCGTTCCCAGTTCCCAATCGCGGTCCCAGTCTGGGTTCTAGTCCTAGTCCAAGTTCAGGTCACGGTTTTTGTCCAGGTTTGGGTCTCAGTCCTAATCTTTGTTTAGCTCTACGTCCCGGTTTCAAGTCAGAGTTCTGGTATGAGTCCGTGTCTGGCTCAAGGTCCAGGTTTCAGTTAGTGTTTGGGTTCGGGTCTTGGTTTGAGTCTGGGTCTGGGTTTGGGTTTGGGTTCTTGTACGGGTCTAGCATCTGGTCCAGGTCCCGAGTCACGGGTCCTGGGTAGCAGGTCCTGGCGCAAGTCTTGGTTTGGGTTCGCGTTTAGAGCTAGTTTTGGGTCCAGGTCCAATTCCTGTTCCAAGGTCCTTATTCTGGTTCTTGTTCCGATTTCAGGTCTTGGGTCCGAGTCTGGGTTTGGGTCCTGGTCTAGAAATGTTTCTAGGTTAGGGTCCTGGTACGATTCCAAGATCTAGACACCGACTACGGGTTGGGTCAAACCCTAGGTCGTGGGTCAAGATCCGCATCCCAATCTTGGGTCTCAGTCTCGTTTCGATTCGCATCCTGGGTCCCAGTCCGTTTTCGAGTCTGGGTTTGGGAGTGAGACCGAGGTCGGGTCTTGGGTCCCAATCCCAATCTTGGGTCCCGATTCTGGTTCTAATTTTGAGTTTGGGTCCCCAATGTAGGTCTGGTCCTAGGTCCAAGTCTGAGTCTCCAATCTCAGTCTGAAACCTGGGTCTGGGTCTTGGTCTATGTCCGTGTCTGGGTTCAGGTTCGCATCCCTAGTGCCGATCTGAGTTTTGATTTGGGTCTGCATCTCGATCCGGGTCTGGGTCTAAGGTCCTAGTCTGCTTCCAATTCCCGAACTCAAACCCAAACTCAGACTTGGACCCAGGTCTGGAGTACGGGTCTAGGTCTAGGTTTGGGTGTCGGTCCAAGTCTAGGTATGGGTCCTAAATCCAAACACTGACTACAGGTCAGGTCCAAGCCCGAATCAAGATCTGGATCACAATCTCGGGTCCAAGTTTAGTTCCACTTCAGGTCCCAGGTCCCGGTCCATGTCCTAGGTTAGGGTCTGGGTCTAGGGTCAGGTCTTGGGTCTCAATCCCAATTCTGATGCCCGTGTCCCGGTCCATGTCCTAGGTTAGGGTTTAAGTCGCGGTTCAGTTTCCAATCTCGGTCTAGGTCAGGATCTTGGTTTAAGACGTGGTCCAAGTTTGAGTCGGAGTCCTGTGTTCGGATCTGGGTTTGGGTTCCGAGGCGCAGGTCATGGTCCGGGTCCTAGGTCCCGATCTGGGTCCATGTTCGGGTTTGGGTCCTAGTCCCAGTTTTGATTTTGATTCAGTGTCTGAGTTCGAGTTGGGTCCGGGCCTGGTTGGGGTCTAAGTCCTAGTTTGAGTCTAGGTCCGAGTTTGGGTCTGGGCTCGGGTCCTGGTCTGAGTTTTGGTCTTAGGTGCAGGTCCAGGTCTGGGTCTGGGTCAGGGTCTCAATATGGATCTAGGTTCCGAGTTTCGATCCCGACCTGGGTCTGGGTCTGGGTTCGAGTCTAGGTTCGTATCCGAATCCCTATCGAGGTCCGAGTTTGAGTCTTGGATCGGGTCCAAGGCCTAGGTCAAGGTCCAGCTCTAGCTCCGAGCGTGGGTACACGACCGTGTTTGAGCTCGAGTTTTGGTCTCGCTTTGGGTTTGGGGCTAGGTCAGAGTTCGGTTCTAGGTTTGGGTCCGGGTCCTGGTCACAGTCCTAGTGTTATTCAGGGGTCCTGGTTTTGCAGTTCTTGTTCAGGTTCCAGTTCCGTCTCCGGGGTCTGAGTCAGGGTCCGCGTTTGGGTCCTGGTCTGGGTTCAAGTTTGGGTCCTGGTTTGAGTCCCTGATCTGGTCCAGGTGACCTGTCCCGGTCTAGTTCCGGTTCAGGTCCTGGGTCCTATGTCCGAGTTTGGGTTCGGGACCGAGACTGGGGTGCGGTTCTAGGTCCCGTCCCCAATTTTGTGTCCTGAGTCTGGTTCCATGTTTTGGTCTGAGTTTGGGTCTAGGTTCGGCACTGAGTCTAGGTATGAGTTGGGATCTAGGTTTGGGTCTCGATTCGGGTCTAGGTCTTGGTTGGAGTTTGGCACCTGGTCTGGTTACAGTATTTGGTCTAGGTTTAAGTCCGATTACGGTTCTAGGTATAAGTCCAAGTTCTGGTTACGGTTCCTGTCCCATTCCCGGGTCCCGGTCTACTTCCAGTTTCGGTTCAAATTTTTGGTCACAGGGTACGGATTCGGGTCCTAGTTTGGGTTTGGGACTGGTTTTGGTCCGAGTCTTGGTTCGCGTCCAGGTCTTGTTCTAGTTCGGGTCCCGAGTCTTGTGCTGGGTCCTAAGTTTAGGATTGGGTTCGAGTTCGGGGTTGTGTCCCGATAGTCATGTCCTTGTTTTCGGGTCCAGGGTTGGGTCCCGTCTCTCGAGTTTCGGGTCGAGTTTTGGGTCTTCATCCCAGTTCCAGTGCCTAGTTTCTAGTCAAAGTACTCAATCAAGATCCGAATCCTTTGTCAAAATTTGTGTCCATGTTCGGGTTTGGGGCACAAGTCCCCCATCTAGGTCTAGATCTTAGGTCCTGGTCTAGGTCCAAGTTCAGGTTCGGGTTTGAATCTCAAGTTTGGGTCCGAGTCTAGGTCCCAGTACAAGTTCAGGTGTTACTTTTGGTCTGGGTCCAGAATGAGTCCAAGTCCCTATTTGGGTCCAGGTCGGGGTCCCAAACTAGGGCCCAGACAAGGCCTAGGTCACGAACCAGGTTTTGGTCTGGGTTTTGGTACGGGTTTAGGTCTTGAGTTTGGGTCTAGGTTTTGGTCTGGATCTGGGTCTTGGTCCTGGGTTCCAATCTCGGTTTGGGTATGGGTCCGGGCCCGTGTCTAGGTTTCGGTTTAGGGTTTAGGGTTTAATATTTAGGGCTTAGGGCTTAGCGTTTAGGGTTAAGTGTAAAGAGTTTAGAATTTAGGGTTTAAGGTTTAGGATTTAGAGTTTAATGGTCTGCTTCCAGACCGGGTTCCAATTTCAGGTCACATGGTACAATTTAAGGTTCGGGTGTGGGTCTAGGTCCGAGTCCTTGTTTAGGTCTAGGTCCGTGTTTTGGTTCAGGTTTGAATCTTAGTCCTAAATCCAAACACAAACCACATGTCGAGTCTAGTTTCGAGTTTTGGTACGGGTTTGAGTTCTGGTCTGGGTCTAGGTTCGAGCCTAGGTCTAATTACTAGATTTAGACACCGAATATGGGTCGAGTCCAAGCCTCGGGTCTTGGGTCCACTACCGGGTCTAAATCCAGATCCTGGTCTAGTTCTAGCTCATGTCTTAGGTCCTGGTCTAGGTCTTATGTCCAAGTTTGGGTCTAAGTTTGGGTCTTGGGCCTAAGTCATGGGTCCGGGTCCCCGATTCAGGTCAGGGTCCTAGGTCCCGATCTGGGTTAGGGTCCCAGTCTGAGTGCAGGTACTGGTCCATGTTCGGAACTGGTCCTTGTCTCGGGTCTTGGCCTGGTCTGGGTTTATTTAACGGTTCGGTTCTGAGGTCCCGTGTTTGAGTATCGGGTCCCGGTCTAGGTCCCAGTCTGAGTTCTAGTCCTAGTCCAAGTTCACATCTCGGTCCTAGTCTGGGTCTAAGTCCGAGTCCTGATCTATGTCCGGGTCTGAGTCTTGAGTTTGAGTCCGAGTTTTGGTACGAGTCAAGGTGTGGGTCCAAGTCTAGGTCTGGGTTTGGGTCTAGGCCCAGTTTTCAGTCCGTGTCTGTGTCCGGGTCTTGGTCTGGGTCTGGGTTTGGGTCTATGTTCGAGTTCTGTTTCGAGAATGGGTTCTGGTCCAAGTCTCGGGTCACGGGTCCTAGGTCCCAGGTCTTGGCGTAAGTCTGGGTCCGCGTTTGGGCCTGGGTCCTAGTATTGATCCCAGTTTGGGTCCGGGTTTGTGTTCGGTTCTGTGTCTTTATCCGGTTTTGGATCAAGGTCCAATTCCTGTTCTAGGGTCCTTATTCTGGTTCTTTTTCCTATTTTGGATCTCGGAGTCCGAGTTTGGGTTTGGTTCCTGGTCTACAAATTATTCCAAGTTCAGGTCTTGAAACAATTGCAAGATCTAGACACCAACTACGAGTCGGGTCCAAGCCCAAGGTCGTTGGTCAAGATCCGGATCCCAATCTTGGGTCCCGGTCTCATTTCCATTGGGATCCTGGGTCCCAGTCTATGTCCGTGTCCAGGTCTGGGACCGAGACCGGGGTTGGGTCTTTGGTCTCAGTCCTAGTCTTGAGTCTTGATTCTGGTTCTAATTTTGAGTTTGGGTGCCCAATCTAGGTCTGGGTCCTGGGTGCAGGTTTGAGTCTATCATCCCGTTCCGGGCCCTGGGTTCGAGTCTAGGTCCAAGTCCGTGTCTCGGTTCGAGTTCGTGTCCCGAGTCCGGATCAAAGTTTTTATTCAGATTCGCGTCCTGATCTGGGTCTGCGTCCCAATCCGGGTTTGGGTCTAGGTCCTAGTCAGATTCTAGTTCCCAGATTCAAACCCAGACTCGGACTCAGACCCTGGTCTGGGGTACGGGTCTGGGTCTGGGCCAGGGTCTTGGTCCGACTCCGGGTCTGGGTTTAAGTCCGGATATGGGTCCTAGATCCAAACACTGACTACGGGTCAAGTCCAAGCCCTAGGTCTAGATCAGGATCACAGTCTCGAGTCCTAGTCTAGTCCTACTTGGGGTCCCAGGTCCTGGTCTGGGTCCTAGGTCAAGGTCCGGGTCCAAGTTCATATCCTGGGTCACAGTCCCAGTTCTGATGCCCGTGTCTCAGGTCTAGGTCTGAGTCCTAGGTCTGAGTCCTAGTCCAGGACCCGATCGGGGTTCAAGTATTGGTCCGAGTCTAGATTCGGGTTACGATATCGGTCTGGGTCCAGATCAAGGTTCGAGTCTCGTTCCAAGTTCAGGTCCAAGTCCGAAGTTTTGATCTAGGTCTGGGTTCCGAGGTTCAGGTCAAGGTGCCCCATCCAGGTCTGGGTCATAGGTCCTAGTCTGGGTCCATGTTCTTGTTTGGGTCCTAGTCTCATTTTCAATTTCCATTCAGTGTTTGGGTTCGGGTTTGGGTTTGAGTCTGGGTCATGGTCTGAGTCCTGGTCTAAGTTTTGGTTTGGGTTTGAGTCTAGGTACAAATCTCGGTGTGGGTCTGTGTTCGGGTCCAGGTCTAGGTTTGGGTCTCAGGTGCGGGTCTAGGTCTTGTTCTAGTACAAGGTCTCTGTTTGGATCTAGGTCCCGAGTTTTGATCTCGGTCTGGGTTTGAGTCAAGGTTTGTATTCGGATACCTATCTAGGTCCAAGTTTGGGTTTGGGATCGTGTCCCAAATCTAGGTCCAGGTCCGGGTTCGGGTCTCGGTCTCGGTCTGGGTACACGATCGTGTCTGGGCTCGAGTTCCGGTCTCGGTTTGGGTTTGGGGCTATGTCTGAGTTCATTTCTAGGAATGGGTCTTGGTCCTCGTCACGGTCCTAGTCTTGTTCGAGGATCCTGGTCTTGCGGTTCTTTTTCAGGTTCAGGTTTCGGGTCTCAGGTTTAAATGAGGGTCCGGGTTTTGGTCCTGGTCTGGGTTCGGGTCCTGGACTGAGTCCCAGATCGGGATCCCTGTCACTTGTCCCGGTCTGGTTCCGGTTCAGGTCATGGGACCCTTTTCTGAGTTTGGCTTCAGGACCGAGACTGGGCTACGGTTCTAGGTCCCGACCCCAATTCTGTGTCCCGAGTCAGGTTCCATGTTTGGGTCTTAATTCGGGTTGAGGTTCGGCATCGAGTCGAGGTATGGGTTGGGATCCGGGTTCGGGCCTAGGTCAGGGTTGGAGTCCGAGTCCTGGTCCAGTTACGGTTTTAGGTCTAGGTCTATGTTTGGTTACGGTTCGAGGTCCAAGTCCAGGTCCAAGTACTTGTTTCGGTCTTGTTCCCGGCTCTCGATCTACTTGTGGTTTCAGTTCTAATTTTGGGTCACATGGTACGGGTTCGGGTCCATGGTTGTGTCTAGGACTGGGTTTGGGTCCGAGTCTGAGTTTGGTTCCTGCTCTGGGTTCGGGTCCGGGGTTGGGTTCTAGATCCAAACACCGACTACGGGTTCGGTCCAAGCCCCGTGTCCAGATCTAGATCCCGATCTTGGTTCTTTATCTGGTTCCATTTCGGGTGCCGGGTAACGAGCTGGGTCCTATGTTCAAGTCCGGGTCTGGGGTCGGCTCTTGGGTCTCGGTCCTAGTTCCGTTGCCTAGGTCTCTATCCCGATTCTGGGTCCACGTCTCGGTTCTGATCGTGGTTTGGGTCCCAATCTAGGTTTGGGTCTGGGTACTAATTATGGTTTGGGTTTTGGTCTCATTATGTGTATTTTTTTGGGTTTAGGTTCGGGTTTGGGTGCTGGTCCGTGTCCTGGTCCTAGTCCTAGTTCGGTTCAAATTCCAATTGTGATTCCAAGTTCAAGTTTGGGTTCGAGTTCGGGTTAGGGTTCGAGTTCTGGTCGGGGTTCGAGTCCAGGTCCGAGTTGGGGTTCGGGTTCGGATCTCGGTCTAGGTCCTGATCGGGCTCCGGGTGTGGGTTAGAGTCCTGGGTGTGGGTTAGGGTCCTTGGTCTGGGTCCAGGTTTAGGTCCAGGTCCCAAGTTTCGATCTCGAACTGAGTTAGGGTTTAGTTCTGGGTCTAAGTCTTGGGTTTCGATCACAGTTTGTGTTCGGTTCGGGTCTGGGTGCAGGTCTAGGTTTGGGTCTTATTCTGGGTCTGGGTTTGAGTTCGGGTCCCGAGTTCAGGTTTGATTTTTAATTCGAGTCCGGTTTCGGGTTTTATCTTGGTATGGGTTCGTGTCCAGGTTCCTATCCTGATTTTTGTCCGGGGAAGGTTTCGGGTCTAGGTCTAGGTCCGACTTTAGATTCTCGGGTCTATGTTAGGTCCTAGTTCGAGTTTGAGTCCCGATTTAGATGTGGGTCTGGGTTTTGGGGCCTAGGTCCCCCATCCAAGTCCAGTTCCTAGCTCCTGGTCTAGGTCCAGGTTTGTGTTTAGGTCCCGAGTCTTGGTTTTAGTCCAGGTCCTAGTCCGGGTTCGGGTCTAGGTCTCGGTCCTAGCCTTGGTTTGGGTTCAGGTTTGGGTCCTTATCAGGGTCTGGATCCTGGTCTGGGTTGCGGGTCTCAGGTCCCAGGGAGGGTTTAGGACAACATCAAGTCTACGTCCTAGTACGGGTCCCGGTCTAGGTTCCTGTCCCAGTCCTCGTCAAGGTCTCGGTCCAGGTTTTGGTCTAAGTTTTGGGTTATGTTTTGGGTTCAGTTCTGGTCTCAGGTTCGGGTCCTAGTAACAGTTCCAGTTTTGATTTTAGGTTTGGGTTTTGTTCTGGGTCCGGGTCTAGGTCCAAGTTGAGGCCAGGGTCCGAGTCTCAGTCCTAGTCCTAGTATGGGTTTTTCGGATCCTTATCTGGGTCCAAGTCTGAGTCCTGATCTAGGTTCGTGTATTGGGTCTGGTCCCAGGTTTGGATCTGGGTATGCGTCTGGGTCCGGTTTTGAGTTCGTGTCCATGTCTAGGTCCAAATCCCAATTTAGGTCAGGGGCTTGATTTGGGTCCGGGATCGAGTCCCGAGTTCAGGTTTAGGTTCTAGTCTAAGTCCTATTCTGGGTCCGAGACCGGGTCCAGGACTGGGTCTGAGCACGAGTTCCAGGGCTGGGTTCTGGTTCCCAGTCCAGGTGTGGGTCCTGGTCACGTTCCCGGTCCTGTTCCAGGGTCCTAGTCATGGTCTCGTTCATGTTTCAATTTTGGGTCCCAGGTCTGGTCGAGGTCCCGGTCCGTTCTAAGATCCCTGTCCAGTTACAGTTCAATTTATGGTTTTGGTTCCTAAGTGCGGGTTTGGGTCTTGGTATGTGTCCGGGTCTTGGTATGAGTTCTAGTGTGGGTTCGGGTTCTTGTGTAAGTCCTAGATCCCAATACCGACTACGGGTCCGGTCCAAGCATCGAGTCATGGATCTTAAGTCCCGAGTGTTGGAAATTATTTTACCAGGATCTTAGATCTACTCACAAGTATGTTGATTAACACCCTAAATATAAACTTCTAAAACGATTATGAAATAAACACATATAAAGTGTTAGAAACATTACATTGGGTGCAGCGGAATATAATAACTCCTTCCGTTCAGATATCTAACCCCTGATTCCTTTCAGTAGCAGAGCATTATCAATATCTGAACCTGGATCTCTTTCTCTCCTTCTTTAGTGCTGAAACTCCTTCTTGTTGAATGTCTTTCTTCACGATCTTCCTCTCTATGATTGAGGTATCACTTGCTGTGTGTGGGCACTACTCTAACACTAAGTATTTCGAAATTTCAAGGAAGAAGAAAGAGGAGAAGGTGGCGGCTAGGAATAGAGAGAGAAGGCTCAGGTTTTTCTCTAAAGGAAAAAGTAGAAAGTTAAGTGTAAATTTCCTGAAGCCTTCACTATCTATTTATAGCATTCCACTAGGGTAAGGTTTGAATTATTTGGCATAAAAATAATGAAAATATCAGTTTGAAAAACCATCCCAAGTGGCCGGCCATGTTGTGTAATGGGCCTTACTTGGATTTTGCAGTTTTCACAAATTTTATTTCTATTTTCTCAAAAACGCCAATTTTCAAATTCAACCATTTAAATGCCAATTCTAACTATTTAATAACTATAAATAATTATTAAATAATATTTTCATTTATCATATTTATTAATTGAACCATACAAAGTATCATAATTAACAAATATGCCCCTAAAACTCTTTGTTTACAATTTCGCCCTTACTTAGTGAAAAATTCACAAATGATATTTGATCAATGATCCTCTATATGAATGATCTACACTGTAAAGGGATTAGATTACCATTACACCCTACAATGTATCTAATCCTTAAAACACTTAACCCCATATAAATGATATTTCAGCTTATGTGAAATGAGTACTCCACCATTTATGTTCGTTTGGTCAAGCTCGAAGGAGATCATCCTTTACTTACTATTCGCCACATAGAAGCTATAGATTCCATGTTTATGCTAGCGCTCCCACTCAATTGCACTACCGTGTTCCCAAAATGTACGTATCACCCTGACCCAAAAGTAGGCTTAACTAACAAATCAAAGAACACGAATAGCCTCTTGAGATTGAGCCTAATCATAACAGGATTAAGATCATTTGATCTAGGATCAACTAGGCGATATTCACTTGAATAGATATTACGGTAAATTTAATAAATCTAAGTCAAAGTTCAATATCGGTCCCTTCCAATGCATACTCCATGCATCCAACCTGAGCTTTACTTTAACCAATGCTCTGGAAAGAACATAGCATTTCTCCAAATGCAAGTAAACTCTGTTGTAGATTATCATATCAGTAAAACCCTGTGTTTGATAAATCTAGGAAACTTTATTCACATAGTCATGTTTACTTTCCAATGTGTTGACAGCACAATAAAAAGGATCAATTATGTAAAAAAGGGTTTCAGATGAATTCATACATTATGTACATATAATCATGAAATAAATCATGTGAACCATGCAACATTAAATGTTATTTTTGATCTATATTAATAAGTAAATCTGATTACATTGAAATGAGTTTTATTTAGGGCATAAAACCCAATAAACTCCCACTTGCACTAATATAAAACAAAAAGTGCATTTCAAATAATCTCAACACCTTGATATACAAATCAAGTGTAGTAGTAGTAAACTCCTCGTAATAGGATCTAAAAGGTTGATTTAAACACAACCTTTTTCTCCACCATTACTCTTCCTTAATCACAAAATCATTGATAATGTGAAATTCCTCTCTATATGTATACTCTTTTGGGATACTGGATTCTATACTTTTGGCAACTACTTTTGGTTAATTAGGAAATAACACTAGTAGTTTAGGCAATTTGTAATGGTGCCAAAGATATATAGAACTTTCCTTAGACTGAATAAGTACCTTTCCTGCAATTTTAACATTCAATCCTTTTCTGGTAGACCTAGAGACTTCAGATAGGTTTTTACACTTCTCCAAAATCACTATTCCACCCCCTGAGTAATCACCATCTTATCAGAAAGATTTTCTAGCACAAAGGCAAATCTCGAAATCTGATGTGGTGTAGTCTAAGAGTTTTAAATACAACCTTATTGACTAACATATAGTTCCTCTTCTTAATCTTAAGATTTACTTGATTGTCTTCCAATGTTCTTCTCCTGGATTAATCTGATACTTACTCATTACTCCCACTCAACAGCAGGTGTCTGGTCTAAGGCATACTAAAGCATATCTGAGACCTCTCACTGTTGATATAAGAAATTCTTTCATGGCTTTATCTTTTCTGGAATAGTCGAGAAGCTTCTATAGATTGCCATTAGAAAGAAAAATGCTTCAACATCATACTAAAGTAAGTTGCTTGCATTAGAGTAAGTAATTACCAGGTATACCATAAGCCATAGGTTTAGATAAACTCAAACCTATAATACTAGGAACAGGAAATCTTTTTAAGTCCATTGAATAGACTTATTAACGAAAATTTCCTTTTATGTCCTTGTAATAGAAAACTTTAGGTTAGTCGATGTGAATGGATCAAACTATAGTTCTATTGGCTTTTGTTCTTAGTTTCTTATCTTGACAATCCATTACTTGTTTAAACTCACAATGGATTTTAATCACTAGTGTCTTCCAAGTCATAAGAAGGTGAGTTCCTAGAAACTCTCCCACTACGACAAGGTACCGTGAATTATGTCTAAGAAAACTAAATGGTATTGACCTCTTCGGTTGTGTCAAGACAACAGAGGCAGTGGGATCATCATATGTCAAATAAGATGATAGAACACTTTTGGAATCAAGAAATAAATATCTCCTTTATTTGCTGCTTTATTTTCAGACTTAGTCATTATCTTAGAAAAGTAGTATTTGTTTAAACAAACACTTTCTTATCTATTGACTATGGGATGGTCCACCCCTAATCACTTAGAATAGCTAACAAACATTCAAACCATGGTTAACAGTTCTAGCTTTTCTTGAGATTTTGATTAGGTTATCCATGAATCTAGTAATGATTTACATTAAGTATACAACCATTACATCATTCTAAAATTGCATTACCATAGAAGGAATTAGGCAACGACTAGTAACTAATCATCAATATGCAACTCGAAATTTCTGGGGAGGTAAGTTTGGATATAATTCAAAAATCATTGTAATGATCTTTGAACTGCATATATAATAACTATTTCTCCACCCCTATCAGTTCGCAAGATCTTTAACCACTTACCTTAATGGTATTTGTTGTGTACCGGAATGGTACGTTTTACATTTATCAACTCGCAAGTGCACGAATCTTTATTGTAATATGGAGATTGTGAAGAACGAGGTAGAACCCATGGGAATTGTGTGAGACCGAAGAAAATACTTATTTAATCTAAGCTATTATAACTCTAACCTAGTCCCGAAAATGGTGAGGTTTTTGGTAATAAAATAAAATAAAATATTTAAACAGTAAAAATGACAGTAACAAATATTTTCAGTAATACTTGGGATATTATTAAGGGTTCAGAATCCACTTAAGTGTATATAAAAATATTTATATTCATATTGATTCTCATCATTTAACCAGTAATCAAACCAATTATTTTCTAATAAAAAATAGATTTTCCTTCGCTTTAAAATTGTAACTTCTAAGCATTAAATGTGAAATAATTTAATGTAAATACAAAAAATCAAAGAATATTATTTTTAATAAAATGTAGAACCAAGCATTAATAATTTCTAACTATCAAAAATACGTGATATTAAAGATGAAAGAAAATTATTTTAAGAAGCGAAAATCATAAGCATATATTGTACTGAGAATCAAAATAAAAATAAATACTTAATTAAATACACTAGGTTTCATCGTTCTCCTTAATAATAAGGGAACTTAGAAACCCATAAGAAAATTAACTAACAAAAGCGATGAACTAACACTGACCGCCTCGAGTGTTTTCTCTGGATTTTTCTGTCTGAAACTCTGAAACTGTAACTAAATTCTAAAAACCTAAACGTCTATTTATAGAAGGGTAAAAGGACTAATGTGCAATTAAACTTATTACATATTGCATGTGGGTAATTTTTCAAATACACAAAGTTAATTTCAGAGTGCCACGTGTCGCATTTTGATTGGCTGACTTGGGCAAGCGGTGCCACGTGGCAAGCCTCTGTTGGCTGAAAAAAAACAAATTGTGTCATGGAGTGACACTTGGCGCATGCATAAAGCTTCCTTTTTGAAGCTTTGTGACCAAGGTGGGACGAGGCCCACTCTCGTGGTAGGCGCGTGAGGAGCACATGCGGACCAGGTGCGAAGGTGGACGCCACGCGCGCGTGAGGAGAAGGAGAGGCGGCTGGGGGTCAAGCTCCTGCTGGGCTTCTGCGCATGAATGGCAGATCGCCACGTGGCGGGGCTGTCTGCTGGTGAGGAATTTGGGCCGGTTTTTGGGCTGATTTCTTGGGCCTTTTGACTTTCAAAAATGCCAATTTTCATGGTTTTGGGCTTTTATTTCTGCCATTTTTTATTTCTTTTCTTTTCTTTTAATAATGCTATTTTTTAATTCAAACAACAAACAAAATTAAATCCAAACAAAATATTTTCAACATAAAATATATCACAATAATCTTAGAGAAAATATTTATTTAAAACCTAATTAATTTGTATTTCTTTAAATGAAAACAATGCATTTTCTTAATTTTTTATTTCTTTTTTTTCTCTATTATGCCATAAATACTATTATTATTTATAAACAAAGATAAAATTAATCTTAAATAAAATATTTTCAATATAATAATATATTGCATTAATTTCTTGAAAATATTATAAAGAATTAATTTTATTTTGTATTTTTACACTATAAAATATGTAATATTTTTACACTATAAAATATGTACTTTGCTAAATAATTAAAACTAAGATATTGCTCTTTATATGATATATATGTATTTTTTTAAGGGCAATATCCACAATAATTATTTACCGTAGCAAAATTTTATTTGGTATATTTTGAATTTTGACCAAGCTACGCTGAAAGAAAAATGTTGCTCTTGTTTGATTTTTTTTTTTTTTATATATAGTATGTAAGATATTGCTCTTTATATGATATATATGTATTTTTTTTAAGGGCAATATCCACAATATATATATATATATCTTTACTTTTTTTTACCCTTTTTTTTTTTTAACAAGAGGCAACATGTGATAAGAAAATATAAAGATAATAAATTTACAATTAGGCTCAATTCTAAAAAAAAACGGTATCCCTCTAGTAATTGCCATATTTTCAAATTTCAAAAAAATTTTGATTTTACCAATTCAGAAGATCAATATATGTTCAAAAAGTCGTTTTCTCGATTCTCACTTCTCACAAAAAATGAAAGCTTTTAACTTAAGATTTTTCTCAATTAAATGTGTTAAAAACAATCAAATCATGTGTTTGGTTTGTGCAATTTTTACTGGAATTACTATCTAAGTAACTAAATATAGTATAAACTAGTCTAACACAATATTTATTTATTCACATAATTAGCAGCAGAATTTGACTCAAAATTTTCAAAAAGGTGAGAAATTTATCGAACTTAACGCAAGAATATACTCAGTACCCCCAACTAAAATGAGACAGTGTCCTCAATGTCTAAATATGTATATGATAAGAACATGAGATGAGAACTGAAAAAAAAAACAGAGAATATGCACAGTGATAGATGTTCATTTTCTAAGAAACAAATTACAGAAAATAAACTAAAATACTGAAAAATAAAGAAAGCAATTAAAGATAGGACCAGTAGTGAAAGAATTCACTAACCTTGGTAAATCGAGTCGTGAAATAGCGTTTCCTCCACTTCAGGTGGTGTTAATTCTAAAAATAGTTTCAACCTTTGACCATTGACTTTTAATACATTACCAAATTTAGAATTTTCAATTTCAACAGCTCTGTAAAACAGTACGAACAGAAAATGGACCAGTCCATTTAGAACGTAACTTACCGGGATCAAAAGGAATGTCCCAATTAGGAGGTCGAAATAACTTTTGTGGTCTAGGGAGTGATTGTGATTCTCTAGGAATTTTCATAGATCGATCTGCTAACTTTTTCGGAACATTGGTGTTTCTTTTTGTAGTACACAGATCTTTTAAAAAATTTGAGTAGGCAGGTATTTGCTTAATGACATCTAAGAAAGGGATATTTATATTTACTTGCTTGAATACCTCTAAGATGTCACCATACTGACTACCTCTTTTGATTGGGACCAATCTCTGTGGGAATGGAGCTTTTAGAATGAACGACAAAGTTTGACTCATTTTTTCAACCGAGTCTTTGGAATGTGAGCTTTCAGGCTGACTCTTTTCATTTTCTTTTAACGAGTCAGTGTTCATTTTAGCATCAGGTTGAGATATGTAATCAAGTTTTTCAATAATTTTTCCAGACCTAAGGATAGAAATTGAATTAGCTATTTCAATAGGTCTAGATGTACTTATCTCATACTGGCTCTTTGGATTGGGAATGGGTTGACTGGGACGTTTTTCCTTTTCCCTTTCAACTACAATAGTAGCAAGCTGACCAATTTGTGTCTCAAGCCTTAGCATAGATTGAGAACTTGTGTGTAAATCTTGTTGGGTGGTTTGCATGAACTGTTGTAGGGTATCCTCTAAAGATGGTTTTCTTTGTTGTTGAGGATATGGCATATAAGGTTGGGCATGACTCTGATTGGGTGAGTTGTATTGGTGCCCCTGGTTCATTGGAGGCTGATTCTGTCTCCAAGAAAAATTTGGATGATTTCTCCAATTTAGATTGTAGGATTGAGCAAATGGGCTATCAAATGAATTCCCATAAGTTTGAAGAGCATTCGCATCTTCAGAAAATGCCTCTTGGTATATAGGCAATGATGGACACGACTGGATAGTATGACTTGTACTATAGCATAGAGAACAAAATTCATTCCTATGGATAGGAGTATTCGTGGATTGACTTACTGAAATAGCTTCAACTCTCTTAGTTAGATTTGCTAATGATGTTTTTAAATCTACGTCATCTTTGACATCGTAAATTCCACCTCTCTTAGGTGTGTTGGAAGCTTTCGATTTAAGATCTTGGCAATTCCACTGTTGAGAATTTACAGAAAGATTCTCAAGAGACCCAAGCCTCGTCCCTCTAAATTGCAAAATTTTTCCAGTGTGCATTGATTATACCATTTGTCGATTTGAAGGAGATAATCCTTCATAAAAATATTTTACCAATCTCCATTTCTCAAAACCATAGTGTGGACATTTTAGCAATAAATCTTTAAATCTTTCCCAACATTCATAAAATTCTTCGTGATCTCTTTGATAAAATTCGGAGATTTCTCTCCTAATATTATCCGTTTTAGACATTGAAAAAAATTTGGACAAAAATTTATTAACTAATTCATCCCAAGTAGAAATGGATCGGGCTGGGAGTGAATTAAACTAGGCTTTAGACTTATCTTTTAATAAGAATGAAAAAAGTCTAAGCCTAACAGATTCATCAGAAAAATTTTGAAATCTAAAAGTAGAACAAATTTCTAAAAAATCTTTCACATGCATGTATGGATCCTCTCTATCTAACCCATAAAAAGATGGCAAAAATTGAATTACAGAAGGTTAAAACACAAAATGAGTAGCATTTATTTCAGGAAAAATAATGCATGATGAAGAATTAGCATAAATGGGAGAAAAATGATCAATGAGAGTTTTTTCTTCCACATTTATTTGATTTGGTTCCATGATGTAAAATTTTCACTTTTAATTTCAACCCACAATAATTTTCTTTTTACCAAACGATTTTTAGAATTTCGTTCCCAGCGAATCATACACCAAGTATCACAAAAATTAAAATAACATGAAAAAATTAGGAGGCGGTGCCTACCATATAATTGCGTAAATAAAGACTGAATTTAAAATATAGCGGGAAATAAATAATATGTATTTATTTGACAGAAATATAAATACTAATATTAATATATGTGCAAAAATAAAGACAGAATTTAAAATATAGCGAGAAATAAATAATATATATATTTAACAGAAATATAAATATTAATATTAATTATAATTTATAATATATACTTTATTATATATAATTATAATAATAATATACTTTTCTTAATAGTTAAGTAATGTATATAATAATAAATAATATATAATAATATATTAATATTATATATAATAATAATATATAATAAATTTTATATATATATCAGTTATAATAATAATAATAATAATAATAATAATAATAATAATAATAATAATAATAACTTTATATATATGTTTTACTTCGTTATTAAGAAACGTAATATATAATATATATATATAATATAATAATTAGTAGAAGAATTATACCAACCTGAATTAAAGTAGTTTTTCTTCTTGCAGTTCTCCAGCAACGGCGCCAAAAACTTGTTGTGTACCGGAATGGTACGTTTTACATTTATCAATTCGCAAGTGCACGAATCTTTATTGTAATATGGAGATTGTGAAGAACGAGGTCGAACCCATGGAAATTGCGTGAGATCGAAGAAAATACTTATTTAATCTAAGCTATTACAACTCTAACCTAGTCCCGAAAATGGTGAGGTTTTTGGTAATAAAATAAAATAAAATATTTAAACAGTAAAAATGACAGTAACAGATATTTTCAGTAATACTTGGGATATTATTAAGGGTTCAGAATCTACTTAAGTGTATATAAAAATATTTATGTTCATATTGATTCTCATCATTTAACCAGTAATCAAACTAATTATTTTCTAATAAAAAATAGATTTTCCTTCGCTTTAAAATTATAACTTCTAAGCCTTAAATGTGAAACAATTTAATGTAAATACAAAAAATAAAAGAATATTATTTTTAATAAAATGTAGAACCAAGCATTAATAATTTCTAACTATCAAAAATACGTGATATTAAAGATGAAAGAAAATTATTTTAAGAAGCGAAAATCATAAGCATATATTGTACTGAGAATCAAAATAAAAATAAATACTTAATTAAATACACTAGGTTTCATCGTCCTCCTTAATAATAAGGGAACTTAGAAACCCATAAGAAAATTAACTAACAAAAGCGATGAACTAACACTGACCACCTCCAGCGTTTTCTCTGGATTTTTCTGTCTGAAACTCTGAAACTGTAACTAAATTCTAAAAACCTAAGCTTCTATTTATAGAAGGGTAAAAGGACTAATGTGCAATTAAACTTATTACAAATTGCATGTGGGTAATTTTGCAAATACACAAAGTTAATTTCGGAGTGCCACGTGTCGCATTTTGATTTGCTGACTTGGGCAAGCGGTGCCACGTGGCAAGCTTCTGTTGGCTGAAAAAAATTGTGTCGTGGAGTGACACTTGGCGCATGCAGAAAGCTTCCTTTTTGAAGCTTGGTGACCAAGGTGGGACGAGGCCCACTCTCGTGGTAGGCGCGTGAGGAGCACCTGCGGACCAGGTGCGAAGGTGGACGCCACGCGCGCGTGAGGAGAAGGAGAGGCGGCTGGGGGTCAAGCTCCTGCTGGGCTTCTGCGCATGAATGGCAGACCGCCACGTGGCGGGGCTGTCTGCTGGTGAGGAATTTGGGCCGGTTTTTGGGCTGATTTCTTGGGCCTTTTGACTTTCAAAAATGCCAATTTTCATGGTTTTGGGCTTTTATTTCTGCCATTTTTTATTTCTTTTCTTTTCTTTTAATAATGCTATTTTTTTAATTCAAACAACAAACAAAATTAAATCCAAACAAAATATTTTCAACATAAAATATATCACAATAATCTTAGAGAAAATATTTATTTAAAACCTAATTAATTTGTATTTCTTTAAATGAAAACAATGCATTTTCTTAAATTTTTATTTCTTTTTTTCTCTATTATGCCATAAATACTATTATTATTTATAAACAAAGATAAAATTAATCTTAAATAAAATATTTTCAATATAATAATATATTGCATTAATTTCTTGAAAATATTATAAAGAATTAATTTTATTTTGTATTTTTACACTATAAAATATGTAATATTTTGGCATTTAACAGTATTCCACCATTGCTAGAAATTAAGAAATTTTTCAAACATTTCAAATTTCTTTGCATAAGGTATGAACAAGATACAAAAGCCATAGATTAAAAAAATATAGTTGTGTCGTTTGATGACTTAGGTTTAGTTACTTCAATGAGTTCATAGAATGGTGCAAGTGGATCCTGGTCACAGAATATGAAACTCATATTCCATACTTTAATATACAGTTTTGAATCCATTAATAGAAGATGGATATTAAACACTTGTGAAAGTATAATTGTATTGTATTCTGGAAATAGAAATATAAGAAAATTTCTGTTTGGAATCTAAAATTAAAATCAAAGACTTAAATTTATACCAAATATAATGAGTAATTCTATCTTGGACCACCACTACTAATATAAACTCTAAGTCAGATTTGCCCATACAAGTAGGAGATTTCTAAGATTGAGGATTTATATCATTTTGGGATAGAATTTCGGGAATATAATCAAAAGTGTCGTTTAATTTCATAAAAGAAAATAGAATGACATTAAATGATTTATAGACCATTCATCCAATGATATGATATTGAGCTAATTCGTAATGAATAAGCTAAGACGAATTAGGATAATTTCGTTTATAAATAATAATCCAACGATGCTTCGATTAGCGAAAGTCAAAGTAATCTTATTTATACAATCTTCTTGTTTCATATTGTAAAAATACTAGTCTAAGGTGTCATCAATTGATGAACAGCTAGATGTTGCATATACAATATTTATCTTTCGAGATCTAACACTATTATGTATGTCTAATGGTGAAAATCCACTAGGGATTTATCTCATTAGATAAACAAACCAAGTTAGACCAACAATGAAGATTCGAAATTAAACTACAACTTAATAACAGAAAATAACATGGTTCAATATAAATTCATACACAATTCAGAAATTATTAAACATATAGCAAGTAGGAATGACAAGTGAAAATACTAAAACATACAATCCTAAATAATTTCCAAGGTTTTCAACAAACTGATATCAGTGTCCCGTTTAGGAGAGAGTCAAAGCTACCATCCATTGAATAGAGTTATCAGCTCATCTAAAATGTTAAACATTCTAGCAACCTTTTATTCGATCAAGATTGGAATTCAGCGTTGTCCCGTTTAGGCGAGAGTCAAGGCAATTCTATCTTATGAGCTTCCACCATTGTTTCATAATTAGCAAGTCAAATATGGTCGCCACTATTAGGGTGATCCATACCATGTAAAACACTTACAAACTACTTATCTTTCGAGATTACACGGTGCGAAATTGCTACTGAATGTTCCTCCATTAGGGAGGATTACTCACTAAAACAAACGCGATGTAAAACCAACAATGGAGATCGAATATCTTAATAATAAAACTCATTATTCAAAATGTATTTTCATTATTATTTATAATAAAATATATTCATTATATATCGAATTTAGAATTAAAATTCTAAATTAAAATTTAATTTAATATTTATAAAATTATACTTAGATGGTGAAAAAAATAAATTGAATTATTTCCATCTCAGTACTAATTTTGATATATAAATATTAAGAAAATTATTTAAGTTGTATTAATTTAAATTAATTTGCAACTCAAAATAAATTTTCAAGAGAATATATTTATTGTATTTTGAAAAAGAAAGTATAAAAACTTTATATTTTCGAAATACTTAACTAATAATTACTTAGAAAAATACTTCAAGCCAAACTATCACCTATCTAGATTTTCCTTTGACTAATTAATTCAATTTCTAATAATATACTTTAACTCATTTATTTTAAATTAATCAATAAATAAAAAAATCATTGATTTAAGTTGGTCCAAAAATTAATTAAAATAAATAATTAATTTACAACTTAATCTATTTTTCAAGATAAATTCAAAATCATCTTGCATTATGAAATGCAATTTCGAAAACTAATTAATAAAATAAAGAAAAAATACATTTTGAAAATTATTTAAATTTAGTTGAAAAAATAAATTTCAACTAAAAATAATTTTCTATTTAATTAAAAGTCATGAAAAAGAAATATTTAAGTATCATGATGAAAATCAACTTAGATATTTAATTTTTCAATTTAATTAAATGTATTAAATTCAATAAATGAATAATTAAGTGTAGAGAAGGCTTAATCATTAATCTCTAGTTTAATACTAGGAAAAATATACTTGAAATAAATTGTACCAAAATTAATTATTTAAATAATTAATTTCACAATGTATAATATTTTCCTATTTAATATTAGAAATAATAAGTAGTCTAGAAATAACTATCTAGAAAATATTTTATTTGACTAAGTATCTTTTCCACAAAATTTGAAGAAATATCTTGTTTAAGTTGTTTTAGAAGAATCTAAAATCAACTTAAATATCTTTCAAATTAGATTTAATTAAATTAAAAATTAAGTTATAACCACTTAATTTGAAAATATTCCATTTTAAGTTAATATTTGAAAAAATATCAACTTAAAAAATATCTAAAGAATCTTAATAACCAATTCCTAAAATTCCTCAACTTAATTTTAAAATTTTAAATCCAAAAGATATTCAGATTCAAGTTGATTAGTTAGAGATAAATAAATATCAACTTAAATAGGAATATTTAATGAAAAATTTAAATTAAGCTTCAGAAAGAATCTAGATGGTTATAATTCTATATTTAATTAAATACAAGAATGTAAAGCCCGCTTAGTTTAATTTGGAAATTAGCAGTTAATCATGATTATTTATGAAAATTATTTATAGCTATTTAAATAATTTATTATACTGTTATTTATGGAATTCAGAAATGCATGATTATGTTATTCAGTAGTTTTCATATTTTGCATTTTCGGTGCCCGGTATTTCGGAACCCGGCGTTTGGCTCAGTAGAAATCACAACTTAGTATGTTAGTAGTTTGGGACGGGTTTTTAGACATTGGGAATGTCGAGAATGGCCGGGAATTTAGAATTTCCCAAAAATACCCCTTTAGTGTTTATTATGTGGTTTTAGTGTGGAGGGGCAAATTGGTCATTTTGCCCCATGGATATTTTGTCCTTTAGTGGACTAAATGATTTGATTATATGATTTTATGGTGGTGTGTTGGCTGAGATAAGTAGGAAATATTTATCTTTTATTTGTTTATTTTATTCAAAAATTGGAAATTAGAAGGAAAAATCAAAGAAAGATCAAAATTGCATTTTCACTCAAAGCTCTCTCTCTCTCTATCTCGGCTTGGTGTGAGCTGCTAGGGCTGGGAGTTTTCTTAGCAATTCAAACATTTTTTTTCAACCATTCTAAGTGTAGTTCAATTGTTGGTAAGGTTCTTGAACTTGTTCTTCTTTGTTTTCTTGGAATTTTTGATGAAAAGTTAAGTAAATGCATGTTGATTTGGAGTTTGTTGCTGCTGTAGTTTTAGGTTGTTTTCTATGATTTTCTATGCTTGAATTGAAGGGATTTAAGTAGGTTTCATGCATGCTAGTTGCTTGATTTAAGTTTGTGAAATTTTGTGCAAAGCTATGATTTTTGAAGAAATATGTGAATCTGTAAATTGTTTGCTGTAGTGGATAGATTACATTTTCAGAGGATTATCTAGGCTTGATTAAGTGGTTCTAAGCTAGTTTGATTACATGTTGTTTAGATTTGCTCAAGTTTGAGTTTAGAACTCAAAGCTTGAGCTCCAATGGTGTTTTTCGTATCTGGGATTTCTGGGTTGTTTTGAGGCCTTAGAAATGTTCTAGGGAAGGTATAGATCAGGTCTGGAAGGTTTCATTTGATTTGGAGTTGTTTTGAGCAAGATATGGATTTTTGTGTTTGCTGCCTGCGAGGAACCGGAATTCCGGTTGTGCATCCGGAATTCCGGATGGGGTTCTGAATTTTCCCAGAACCGGAATTCCGGTTGGGCAACCGGTCTGCCGGTTGGGGAAAATTCTGAAACCCTAGATTTTCTCGATTTTATGTTTTAGGAGGTATTGCCATGCTTTTTATCGATAGGGAAACTTTTAGTTCCTAGTTTAAGTCCCCGAGAAGTGATTTAGCGTGTCACTTATAGTGTTGTGATTTTTATGGTTTAGGAGCCTGTAATCCGCCGCTCAGCTAAAGTTCCAGTCAGGTTGACCGGCACACCTGAATTCGGAATCCAGGTAAGATTAGTATAACAGTATGCATATGTAGATTACATGTTTAGCGTGCATGTAGGAAGCCTATTAGATTACATTAGATATGTATGTTGGCTTCGAACCATCCAACCCTGTCACGTCGGTACAGGCTGGAGTATGACCAGTAGCCGGAATATGACCGGTTTGACCGAACAGGCTGACACTTGGTTGGTGGTTCCGTACTATTGACGTATCCCGTCGGTACAGGCTGGAGTATGACCAGCAGCCGGAGTATGACCGGTTCGACCGATCAGGTTGTTACGTGTCAATAGTACCGTCCCTATGAACGTTCAGAACTCAGTACCATGTTGGACATGGCAGTAGTGGCTCAGTACCATGTTGGACATGGCAGTAGCGGGACTCAGTATCGTGTTGGACACGGCAGTTAGAATTATGTATGAGTATTATTATGCTTTTCTTACTGAGTCTGTCGACTCACAGTTCTACGTTGATGTGTAGGTAAAGGCAAGGCTAGAGCTGATGGACCGTGAGCGAGCTTATGAAGGTTGTACATGTCGGGGCGGTTAGGCCTGGAGCGTACGATCATCGGGACAGCGAGGCTGATTTTGTAACTGGTCGTTAGACGACATTTATTTTATGTATCAGTTAAACAGTTAAATCTTTTTGTAAATGATTTTATAATCGGGATCCCGAGTCTTTTGTAATGTTGTTTTATAAGTTTAATTAAAAAGCAAAATTTTAATTAATCACGTTTTTCCATAAACCTCGTTGATTAGCAACGAGCTGCACAGCATGTTTAAAATCACGTAATACGCCTATGTTAGTTAGGGTGTTACAATTACAAGAAACTACATATAGTTTAGCTTAGAATAAAATTCTTTAAACTATAGTTTTCTTAAATTAATTTCAAAATAAATGAAATTAATTATGTTGCTAATCAAATTTATTAGGTTAAACTAATTTAATTAACCTAGTACAGTTATTCAAATCAGGCAAATGGGCCTTCACAATTGGGGTGGTTCATGTGAGGGGGTGCTGGGTGCAGTATGTCGTACCCACTTCTATGGCTCCCAACTCTCACACAAGGCCCAAAAGAGAGGAATTTAACCTTAAAATGAACAACTGTTATTAATTGAATAGGCTCACTACTAAATGAGCCTAAATAAAATCTATCAGTTATGATATTTTATTTAGCAACAACAACCTATATGCATCTATAATGAAATTAAACACATAGGCTGACACAGGCACACAATTTGGATGGATCCTATCATGTTGCTAGGTCATACACAGATGAAAGAAGATTGTAAATATACCTGTTACAAATTATTTACTTGACCAAGGGAGCCATGAGTTAAAATCAGATCATTGGATCTGTCAACAAGTTTACCATGGCTATTTGCAATCAAGCAATAATAGGTTTTAAAAACTTACAAACAAGCTAAAACATATACTCCTGCAACAAGGTTAGCTGGATAGTTGGATGTAGGATTTATTTAATTTTAAATAAATAATTTCGAAAAATTAATTAAATAAAAAAAAATTATTTTCGAAAATAATAAAATAAAATAAAATTTAAAGATTTCGAAATTAAAAAAAAATATTTAAAAATGAACCTACAATTTTGAAAAAATTAGGTTTCAACCAACCTAAATATCATTTCAAAATTTGCTAACTACTTTTAAAAAATTTAATGTTGTTTTATAAATAAAAGTTAAATAAAAATTAAAAAAGACAAATAAATATCTTTTTCAGATTTTATGATTTAATTTAAATAAATAGAATAACAAAATTTAAAAGTTAGCAAAATATCTTACATCTATTTAAAATTACATGATTATAGTTATCTTATTTTAAATTTAAATAAGGTCAAATTATTTAAAAAAATTTAATTTAAAAAATTTAATACCTGACCTTAAATTTAAAAATAACATAAGATATAATCAAATTTAAAAATAAGATAGATAATTAAGCAAAAAGATAGATATTTACTATTTTCAAATTCAAATTACACTAATATCATGAATTAAATTTAAAAAATATTAATTAATTTAATTATGATAATTATAATTGAATTAGGAATAGTAAATGTATAAATACAGAACTACACAAAAAATCGGAAGTTAAATCCATGAAATAGCATGAAAAATCGAAGAAAAACGAAAAAATTACGAGCTGTACGGACGGTATGCTGTGCATACCCGTCCGCGCGCGCAATGGGGATGCATGGGCGAGAGGACACGGCGCAGGGAGGGTTTGCATGATTTCCGCGTGCGTGTCCCTGTTGCTCAATCCCGAAATTTTTCGACACTTCAAAAAATCATAACTAATTCAAATTAAATCGAAATTGAGTTCTGTAAAATGGTAACTTGCTTAATTTTTTCCATACTATCCAATAAAAATAATTCCAGAAACAGAAATTCAATTATTTTTCACGAAAATTCACAAACATCAATCAATCATCATATAACACTCAATACAACATGATACCATCCAAAACATCAAATGTAATGACCGCTCTAGTAATGTGGATTACAAAAGGCAATTAGCACTAATTTTTATTATTTTATTATTATTTGTGAATTAATTTATTTGTGGACCCCAATATTTAGAAATAAATATTAGAGTTATAATTTCTCAATTCCGGAGATTTTATTAAACTCTAGGGGTATTATTTAGCTTATATGTGAAATATGTTAATTTTGTAATTTTTGCTCGGCGACAACGGAAAATGCGATGGATGGCTAGATTGATCACATGGGTAAGTTTAGAACCCTATTTCATAGTGGGGAATATTTTAGAGAAAATAAATTACCAGGATTGGGCGGGGTTATGGAAATTGACCATTTTACCCCTAGTTTCAAAGAAATACCCTAGTTTAAGTCTAAGGGCATTTTTGTCATTTGAAAGGGATAAGAGATAGGTGGCTTTTTGGTTGATTGACACCTAGCAAAGATATTTTCAGCAAGGGGAAAATTGATTTTCCTTAGGCTTTTTCCCATTTAGAGAAAATAGAAGAAATAGAAAAAAAATCAAATTAACCTTTCCTCTCTCTTTCTTGCTTTCGGCTGGGGAAAATCAAAGGCAAACCAGATTTTTTTCCTTTCATTTTCTTGGATTTTCAGCAAGGTTTTCAGCTATTGGAAGTAAGGTAAAGCCCTAGACTAGTGGTTATTTATTTTCAAGCTTTTAAGTTAGGTTGGAATGGTGTTTTGGTTTGATAGGGGCTGTTAGGTTTGTTTATGCTTAGGGTTCGAATTGTATAGGTTATTTGAGTTAAATTAAGTTCCTAGCAGCTGATATTGTTGATTGGGTTAAGCTTTGTGCAACCTTGAGCTTTGAATGTAAAGCTTTGTTCATTAATGGCAACTTGAGTTGTGATGGTTTGTTCTGTGAATTGCTGCCTGGAAATCATTGTATATGCATTGTATAGGTATACTGGAGAGTTTGGTAAAGTTTGGGATTGAATTGAATCAAGGGGGATGATTTTTGGTTCCCAGCAGTAGAACCGGAATTCCGGTTCTGGGTGGTCTGTACCAACCGGTCGACCGGTTGGTGACCCAGAACCGGGATGCCGGTTGGGAACCGGTTTACCTGTTGGGGGATTTTCCAGAACCCTAGTTTTGGCCAATTTTGAGATATTTAGGGTATTGCCATGAGGTTTATCGATAGGGAAACTTTTAGTTTCAAGTTTTAAGTCCCGGAAAGTGATTTAGCGAGTCACTCATCTGTGTTACCATTTTTGTGATTAGGGCATCCATCTAGCACGTGAATTCCGTTCAGGTCGGCCAGCACACTTGAATTCGGAAAACAGGTAAGAACTGTGTATAATGTATGATATGATTATCTGAATGTGTGTATATGTGTTTATATATGCATGCTTGAATTATGTAAAACGCTACCAACACTTGTATGAATAAGTTATAGAGTGTATTGGTACAGTGATTGTTGTGATTATGAGTACGATACAGTGATACCAACACAAGGATGGAAAAATGCAAAGGTGTGTGGTACATCACTCAGTGTTACTCCGTGATCGGGATAAACCCTACCAACACTCGTACAGTGAGGTGCGATGTGTATGTGGTATAGTGGTTGTACCCTGGTAATGAACGTTCATACTCATCTGTTAAGCTCTGTAAATAGGTGTATGGGCGCCTATTTACAGATCGGAAATTATATGGTATGTTATATGCATTTCTTACTGAGTCTGTTGACTCACAGTTTCTGCTTCCATGTGTAGGTAAAGGAAAGGCGAAGGCTGAACAGGAATGAACCTAAGCTCGGGTGAGATTGTACATGTCAAGCGGCGCGACCTGGAGTGTTCGGTCTCGGGACATCTGGGAGTTGTATTTTGAAAGTCGCTGTGCGACCCTGAACTTGTGTATTTTGAATGTAAAGTTTAAACCGTAAATTTTCAAAAGTTTGAAATCGGGATCCCGGGATTTGTAAATATTATATTATTTTACAAAGTCCTATTAAATGGACGCCCCGCGAAATACAAGAAGTCAGGGTGGCATGGTTGAGACCGGAGGCGGTCAGGGGAATCCTCAAAATCCTCGTGGTCGCGGCCGTGGCCGTGGCAGAGCTCAGGGTGGTCGCCCTGTAAATCCACCTCAAGCTCCTCCTGACTGGGAGCAAAGATTTGCTGAAATGCAAGAGAGAATTCCTCAGCAAGATGAAGAGATCCAAAGGTTGAGGCAGCAGGGTCCTCCTGCCGTGCCTCCTCAAGAAGTTCAGGCCGTTGCAGTTCCAGCGGTGCCAGCAGAACAACCTGTTGTTGGCAACCGTATGGAACCGTTGTACGAAAGATTTCGAAAACAGGCACCTCCAGTGTTTCTGGGAGGCCCTGAAGTGATGAAGGCCGAGCAATGGCTTTCGATGATTGAGCGTATTCTCAACTTCATGGGAGTGGTTGGAAATGATCGGGTGACCTGTGCCACTTTCCAGTTTCAGGAAGATGCCCTCGTGTGGTGGGAATTGATAACCCTCACTCGGGACGTCACGCTGATGACCTGGGAAGAATTTAGGGAGTCATTTAACTCCAAGTATTACAATGAAGCGGTCCGCAGTGCAAAGCGAAAAGAGTTCATTGATTTAGTTCAGACTGAGGGAATGTCAGTCACTGAGTACACAACGAAATTTGATCGGTTGGCTAAGTTGGCGGCAGGAATTGTGCCCACGGACTTCAGTAAGAAAGAAAAATATTTAGCGGGTTTGAGTGCAAAGATCCGGCATGATCTGGTTATTACCACTACTGAAGCAACCACGTATGCAGATATGGTTGAGAAGGCTTTGAGAGCCGAGGGTGCAGTAAAATTTCTTCAGGAGCCCCGGGTGACTCCGAGTGTGGGTGGAACCCCCACGGTTCCTACCCCTGTTTATGGTAGGGATGGTGGTGACTCCACCACTGAGCAGAAAAGAAAAGTTGTTCCAGCTTCTGGTGGCTCGGGACAAAGCAAGCGGTTCCGTGGGAACCAAGGCAGAGGAGGACGCCAGGGTTACTCTTATCCTGAGTGTCCAAGGTGCAAGAAACATCATCCGGGAGAGTGTAATCGGAAGACATGCTTCCTGTGTGGCATGGTGGGGCATTTCAAGAAAGATTGCCCCCAGGCAAAGAAAGAGGAGCCGAAAGCCGAGGTGAAACCGGTTCCTGCTCGTGTATTTGCCATTACCCAAGCTGACGCTGCAGCCAGTCTTTCTGTTGTGACAGGTCAGCTTCCCGTCAACAACTTGTTATTTACAGTATTATTTGACTCGGGAGCTACACGTTCATATGTGGCTACAAGAGTGATTGATCTTTTGGGTAGGCCTTGTGATATTTTAGAAAGAGGGTTTGGAACCCTAATGCCTAGCGGGGAATTGGTTATCTCTAATAGGCGCATTAGGTCTATGCCGATTAGGATCGAAGATAGGGAATTGAGTACTGACCTTATAGAGTTGAAAATAACTGAGTTTGATATTATACTGGGAATGGATTTTCTATCCAAGTATTCGGCCAGTATAGATTGTAGGCGTAAAATGGTGACTTTTCAGCCGGAAGGTGAAGATCCATTTGTTTATGTTGGATCGGTTCAGGGGTCTCGGATCCCGGTTATTTCTGTGTTGAGAGCTAGGGATTTACTATGCAATGGTTGTGTAGGATTTCTAGCGGTAGTTTTTGACTCCAGCAGACCTGAAACATTTGGGCCTGAAGTAGTCCGGGTGGTGAAAGATTTTCTTGATGTGTTTCCCAAGGAATTGCCGGGATTGCCGCCACAGCGAGAGATTGACTTTGTAATTGATTTGGAACCTGGAGTCGAACCTGTTTCTAAAGCTCCATATAGGATGGCTCCAGCGGAACTCAAGGAGCTTAAGTTACAACTTCAGGGGATGCTTGATATTGGGTTTATTCGACCCAGTGTATCGCCCTGGGGAGCTCCGGTTCTTTTTGTGAAAAAGAAAGATGGTTCCCTCAGAATGTGTATTGATTATCGGGAACTAAACAAGCTGACGATTAAGAACAAGTACCCGTTGCCTAGGATCGATGATTTGTTCGATCAGCTTCAGGGAAAGACAGTGTTTTCGAAGATTGATTTACGGTCTGGTTATCATCAACTCAGAATTCGGGAGGAGGACATACCGAAGACTGCTTTTAGAACCAGATATGGGCACTATGAGTTTCTGGTAATGTCGTTCGGATTGACCAATGCTCCTGCAGTCTTTATGGATCTTATGAATAGGGTGTTCAAGGATTTCCTTGATAACTGCGTTATAGTGTTTATCGGTGACATTCTTGTATACTCTCAGTCAGAAGAGGAGCACGAGCATCATCTTCGAATGGTGTTACAGCGACTTAGGGATCACAAGCTGTATGCCAAGTTCAAAAAGTGCGAATTCAGGTTGTCCGAGGTGTCCTTCCTGGGTCATATTGTTGGAAAAAATGGAATTATGGTTGATCCAAACAAGATAGAATCAGTGAAGAATTGGCCGAGGCCCAAGTCTGTGACAGAAATTCGAAGTTTTCTCGGGTTAGCAGGGTATTATCGACGTTTCGTCGAAGGATTTTCTAAACTTTCTATGCCCCTAACCGAATTGACCAAGAAAAATCAGAGATTTGTGTGGTCAGATAAGTGTGAATCAAGCTTTCAGGAGTTGAAACAGCGATTGATAACAGCTCCGGTGTTAGCTTTGCCATCGAATCAAGAGAAATTTGTTGTGTATTGTGATGCATCCAGACAGGGTCTGGGATGCGTTCTGATGCAAGCTGACAGAGTCATAGCTTATGCCTCTCGTCAACTGAAGGATTATGAGCAGCGTTACCCAACTCATGATTTAGAGCTCGCTGCTGTGGTTTTTGCTTTAAAGATTTGGCGACATTATCTTTACGGTGAAAAGTGTGAAATTTATACGGATCATAAAAGTCTTAAATACTTTTTCACCCAAAAAGATTTGAATATGAGGCAGAGAAGGTGGTTGGAGTTAGTTAAAGACTACGACTGTGAAATACTATATCACCCAGGGAAAGCCAATGTTGTGGCCGATGCTCTGAGCAGAAAAGGTCTCGGTCAAGTGTGTACTACGGTTATGATAGCTCCTCAACTAGCCTTGGAAATGGTTAGTGCAGGAATTGAGTTCGTGGTCGGGAAATTACACAATTTAACCCTCCAATCGGATCTGTTGGAGAGAATCAGAAAGATGCAACTGGAAGATCCCGAGCTAGTTAAAGTTCGAGATGAAGTAGTGGCTGGTCGGCCTAGAGGTTTTCCAATCTCGAGCAGTGGAATGTTGTTATATAAAGCTCGAGTTTGTGTTCCTAGTGTTGATGAGCTTAAGAAAGAAATACTTGATGAAGCTCACACCACGCCTTATTCGTTGCATCCGGGAACCACCAAGATGTATCAGGATTTGAAACCCTACTTCTGGTGGTATGGGATGAAAAGAGATGTAGTGGACTATGTGTCCAAGTGTTTAACACAGATTAAGGCTGAACATCAGAGACCGGCAGGGTTGTTGCAACCTTTAATCCTTCCAGAATGGAAGTGGGAGGACATCGCAATAGACTTTGTAACCGGGTTACCTAGAACTACAGGGATGTACGATTCTGTATGGGTCATTGTGGATAGATTTACAAAGTCGGCTCACTTTCTACCAGTGAAAGTTAGCTATTCAGTGGATCAGTATGCTGAATTGTATGTGAAGGAGATAGTTCGTCTCCATGGAGCCCCTAAATCTATTGTGTCAGATAGGGATCCAAAGTTCACATCGAAGTTTTGGGTGAGTCTTCAGAAGGCTATGGGTACCAAGTTAAAGTTTAGTACAGCGTTTCACCCTCAGACTGATGGTCAGTCAGAAAGAACTATCCAAATTTTGGAAGACCTACTGCGAGCCTGTGTCATGGACTTTGAGGTTTCATGGAGTAAGTACTTGCCTTTAATTGAATTCTCCTACAACAACAGCTACCAAAGTACAATAGGGATGGCTCCCTATGAGATGTTATATGGTAGAAAATGTCGTTCTCCTATTCATTGGGACGAGACAGGAGAAAGGAAGTACCTGGGTCCAGAGTTAGTGCAAAGGACCAATGAAGCTATTGATAAGATCAAGGCTCGGATGCTTGCTTCTCAAAGCAGGCAAAAAAGTTATGCTGATCCGAAGCGCAGAGATGTCACATTTCAGGCAGGGGAACATGTTTTCCTGCGAGTTTCACCCATGAAGGGTATTAGGCGCTTCGGGAAGAAGGGTAAGTTAAGCCCTAGGTTCATTGGGCCATTTCAGATAGTCGAGAAGGTCGGGCAGGTAGCGTATCGGCTAGCTTTACCACCAGCATTATCAGCTGTTCATGACGTAGATTCTGGATAGAAAAGAAAAAGTTCTTCGCAACAAGACTATTGCACTGGTTAAAGTGCTCTGGAGGAACAGTAAGGTGGAAGAAGCCACCTGGGAATTAGAGTCAGATATGAGGACTCAGCATCCAGAGCTATTCAGGTTAGATTTCGGGGACGAAATCCTATTAACGGGGGGATAATTGTAATGACCGCTCTAGTAATGTGGATTAGAAAAGGCAATTAGCACTAATTTTTATTATCTTATTATTATTTGTGAATTAATTTATTTGTGGACCCCAATATTTAGAAATAAATATTAGAGTTATAATTTCTCAATTACGGAGATTTTATTAAACTCTAGGGGTATTATTTAGCTTATATGTGAAATATGTTAATTTTGTAATTTTTGCTCGGCAACAACGGAAAATGCGATGGATGGCTAGATTGATCACATGGGTAAGTTTAGAACCCTATTTCATAGTGGGGAATATTTTAGAGAAAATAAATTACCGGGATTGGGCGGGGTTATGGAAATTGACCATTTTACCCCTAGTTTCAAAGAAATACCCTAGTTTAAGTCTAAGGGCATTTTTGTCATTTGAAAGGGATAAGAGATAGGTGGCTTTTTGGTTGATTGACACCTAGCAAAGATATTTTCAGCAAGGGGAAAATTGATTTTCCTTAGGCTTTTTCCCATTTAGAGAAAATAGAAGAAATAGAAAAAAATCAAATTAAACTTTCCTCTCTCTTTCTTGCTTTCGGCTGGGGAAAATCAAAGGCAAACCAGATTTTTTCCTTTCATTTTCTTGGATTTTCAGCAAGGTTTTCAGCTATTGGAAGTAAGGTAAAGCCCTAGACTAGTGGTTATTTATTTTTAAGCTTTTAAGTTAGGTTGAAATGGTGTTTTGGTTTGATAGGGGCTGTTAGGTTTGTTTATGCTTAGGGTTCAAATTGTATAGGTTATTTGAGTTAAATTAAGTTCCTAGCAGCTGATATTGTTGATTGGGTTAAGCTTTGTGCAACCTTGAGCTTTGAATGTAAAGCTTTGTTCATAAATGGCAACTTGAGTTGTGATGGTTTGTTCTGTGAATTGCTGCCTGGAAATCATTGTATATGCATTGTATAGGTATACTGGAGAGTTTGGTAAAGTTTGGGATTGAATTGAATCAAGGGGGATGATTTTTGGTTCCCAGCAGTAGAACCGGAATTCCGGTTCTGGGTGGTCTGTACCAACCGGTCGACCGGTTGGTGACCCAGAACCGGGATGCCGGTTGGGAACCGGTTTACCTGTTGGGGGATTTTCCAGAACCCTAGTTTTGGCCAATTTTGAGATATTTAGGGTATTGCCATGATGTTTATCGATAGGGCAACTTTTAGTTTCAAGTTTTAAGTCCCGGAAAGTGATTTAGCGAGTCACTCATCTGTGTTACCATTTTTGTGATTAGGGCATCCATCTAGCACGTGAATTCCGTTCAGGTCGGCCAGCACACTTGAATTCGGAAAACAGGTAAGAACTGTGTATAATGTATGATGTGATTATCTGAATGTGTGTATATGTGTTTATATATGCATGCTTGAATTATGTAAAACGCTACCAACACTTGTATGAATAAGTTATAGAGTATTGGTACAGTGATTGTTGTGATTATGAGTACGATACAGTGATACCAACACAAGCATGGAAAAATGCTAAGGTGTGTGGTACATCACTCAGTGTTACTCCGTGATCGGGATAAACCCTACCAACACTCGTACAGTGAGGTGCGATGTGTATGTGGTATAGTGGTTGTACCCTGGTAATGAACGTTCATACTCATCTGTTAAGCTCTATAAATAGGTGTATGGGCGCCTATTTACAAGTCGGAAATTATATGGTATGTTATATGCATTTCTTACTGAGTCTGTTGACTCACAGTTTCTGCTTCCATGTGTAGGTAAAGGAAAGGCGAAGGCTGAACAGGAATGAACCTAAGCTCGGGTGAGATTGTACATGTCAAGCGGCGCGACCTGGAGTGTTCGGTCTCGGGACATCTGGGAGTTGTATTTTGAAAGTCGCTGTGCGACCCTGAACTTGTGTATTTTGAATGTAAAGTTTAAACCGTAAATTTTCAAAAGTTTGAAATCGGGATCCCGGGATTTGTAAATATTATATTATTTTACAAAGTTTAATGTTTAAAGCAAAAATTTTAATTTGACACGTTTTTCGAGAAATTTCTTTGATTAGCAAAGATTGCACAATAATTGAAAAAGCACTGTAGCGTGCCTTAGCATTAGGGCGTTACAATTTTGGTATCAGAGCCGCCAGGTTTGTCTACCGAAGCTTGCTATGACATGTACAATCTTCATCAGAGAAAGCTCGGTTCACGGTTCAGTAAGCCCGTACTTGTTTAGTATTTTAAATAAGTGTGATGTGAAAGCATGTTAGGAAGCATATTAGATTTAAATTATATATATTTCTTTAAAAAGAAAAGAAAAGAAAGTGTGTTGCCTTTAAGTTATTAAGAGCGGTGTTAATTTTGATCGCTGTCTAACCTGCCTGGCTTATGGATTCGCAGGCTAAGTCCTATTAAATGGACGCCCCGCGAAATACAAGAAGTCAGGGTGGCATGGTTGAGACCGGAGGCGGTCAGGGGAATCCTCAAAATCCTCGTGGTCGCGGCCGTGGCCGTGGCAGAGCTCAGGGTGGTCGCCCTGTAAATCCACCTCAAGCTCCTCCTGACTGGCAGCAAAGATTTGCTGAAATGCAAGAGAGAATTCGTCAGCAAGATGAAGAGATCCAAAGGTTGAGGTAGCAGGGTCCTCCTGCCGTGCCTCCTCAAGAAGTTCAGGCCGTTGCAGTTCCAGCGGTGCCAGCAGAACAACCTGTTGTTGGCAACCGTATGGAACCGTTGTACGAAAGATTTCGAAAACAGGCACCTCCAGTATTTCTGGGAGGCCCTGATGTGATGAAGGCCGAGCAATGGCTTTCGATGATTGAGCGTATTCTCAACTTCATGGGAGTGGTTGGAAATGATCGGGTGACCTGTGCCACTTTCCAGTTTCAGGAAGATGCCCTCGTGTGGTGGGAATTGATAACCCTCACTCGGGACGTCACGCTGATGACCTGGGAAGAATTTAGGGAGTTATTTAACTCCAAGTATTACAATGAAGCGGTCCGCAGTGCAAAGCGGAAAGAGTTCATTGATTTAGTTCAGACTGAGGGAATGTCAGTCACTGAGTACACAACGAAATTTGATCGGTTGGCTAAGTTGGCGGCAGGAATTGTGCCCACGGACTTCAGTAAGAAAGAAAAATATTTAGCGGGTTTGAGTGCAAAGATCCGGCATGATCTGGTTATTACCACTACTGAAGCAACCACGTATGCAGATATGGTTGAGAAGGCTTTGAGAGCCGAGGGTGCAGTAAAATTTCTTCAGGAGCCCCGGGTGACTCCGAGTGTGGGTGGAACCCCCACCGTTCCTACCCCTGTTTATGGTAGGGATGGTGGTGACTCCACCACTGAGCAGAAAAGAAAAGTTGTTCCAGCTTCTGGTGGCTCGGGACAAAACAAGCGGTTCCGTGGGAACCAAGGCAGAGGAGGACGCCAGGGTTACTCTTATCCTAAGTGTCCAAGGTGCAAGAAACATCATCCGGGAGAGTGTAATCGGAAGACATGCTTCCTGTGTGGCATGGTGGGGCATTTCAAGAAAGATTGCCCCCAGGCAAAGAAAGAGGAGCCGAAAGCCGAGGTGAAACCGGTTCCTGCTCGTGTATTTGCCATTACCCAAGCTGACGCTGCAGCCAGTCCTTCTGTTGTGACAGGTCAGCTTCCCGTCAACAACTTGTTATTTACAGTATTATTTGACTCGGGAGCTACACGTTCATATGTGGCTACAAGAGTGATTGATCTTTTGGCTAGGCCTTGTGATATTTTAGAAAGAGGGTTTGGAACCCTAATGCCTAGCGGGGAATTGGTTATCTCTAATAGGCGCATTAGGTCTATGCCGATTAGGATCGAAGATAGGGAATTGAGTACTGACCTTATAGAGTTGAAAATAACTGAGTTTGATATTATACTGGGAATGGATTTTCTATCCAAGTATTCGGCCAGTATAGATTGTAGGCGTAAAATGGTGACTTTTCAGTCGGAAGGTGAAGATCCATTTGTTTATGTTGGATCGGTTCAGGGGTCTCGGATCCCGGTTATTTCTGTGTTGAGAGCTAGGGATTTACTATGCAATGGTTGTGTAGGATTTCTAGCGGTAGTTTTTGACTCCAGCAGACCTGAAACATTTGGGCCTGAAGTAGTCCGGGTGGTGAAAGATTTTCTTGATGTGTTTCCCAAGGAATTGCCGGGATTGCCGCCACAGCGAGAGATTGACTTTGTAATTGATTTGGAACCTGGAGTCGAACCTGTTTCTAAAGCTCCATATAGGATGGCTCCAGCGGAACTCAAGGAGCTTAAGTTACAACTTCAGGGGATGCTTGATATTGGGTTTATTCGACCCAGTGTATCGCCCTGGGGAGCTCCGGTTCTTTTTGTGAAAAAGAAAGATGGTTCCCTCAGAATGTGTATTGATTATCAGGAACTAAACAAGCTAACGATTAAGAACAAGTACCCGTTGCCTAGGATCGATGATTTGTTCGATCAGCTTCAGGGAAAGACAGTGTTTTCGAAGATTGATTTACGGTCTGGTTATCATCAACTCAGAATTCGGGAGGAGGACATACCGAAGACTGCTTTTAGAACCAGATATGGGCACTATGAGTTTCTGGTAATGTCGTTCGGATTGACCAATGCTCCTGCAGTCTTTATGGATCTTATGAATAGGGTGTTCAAGGATTTCCTTGATAACTGCGTTATAGTGTTTATCGGGGACATTCTTGTATACTCTCAGTCAGAAGAGGAGCACGAGCATCATCTTCGAATGGTGTTACAGCGACTTAGGGATCACAAGCTGTATGCCAAGTTCAAAAAGTGCGAATTCAGGTTGTCCGAGGTGTCCTTCCTGGGTCATATTGTTGGAAAAAATGGAATTATGGTTGATCCAAACAAGATAGAATCAGTGAAGAATTGGCCGAGGCCCAAGTCTGTGACAGAAATTCGAAGTTTTCTCGGGTTAGCAGGGTATTATCGACGTTTCGTCGAAGGATTTTCTAAACTTTCTATGCCCCTAACCGAATTGACCAAGAAAAATCAGAGATTTGTGTGGTCAGATAAGTGTGAATCAAGCTTTCAGGAGTTGAAACAGCGATTGATAACAGCTCCGGTGTTAGCTTTGCCATCGAATCAAGAGAAATTTGTTGTGTATTGTGATGCATCCAGACAGGGTCTGGGATGCGTTCTGATGCAAGCTGACAGAGTCATAGCTTATGCCTCTCGTCAACTGAAGGATTATGAGCAGCGTTACCCAACTCATGATTTAGAGCTCGCTGCTGTGGTTTTTGCTTTAAAGATTTGGCGACATTATCTTTACGGTGAAAAGTGTGAAATTTATACGGATCATAAAAGTCTTAAATACTTTTTCACCCAAAAAGATTTGAATATGAGGCAGAGAAGGTGGTTGGAGTTAGTTAAAGACTACGACTGTGAAATACTATATCACCCAGGGAAAGCCAATGTTGTGGCCGATGCTCTGAGCAGAAAAGGTCTCGGTCAAGTGTGTACTACGGTTATGATAGCTCCTCAACTAGCCTTGGAAATGGTTAGTGCAGGAATTGAGTTCGTGGTCGGGAAATTACACAATTTAACCCTCCAATCGGATCTGTTGGAGAGAATCAGAAAGATGCAACTGGAAGATCCCGAGCTAGTTAAAGTTCGAGATGAAGTAGTGGCTGGTCGGCCTAGAGGTTTTCCAATCTCGAGCAGTGGAATGTTGTTATATAAAGCTCGAGTTTGTGTTCCTAGTGTTGATGAGCTTAAGAAAGAAATACTTGATGAAGCTCACACCACGCCTTATTCGTTGCATCCGGGAACCACCAAGATGTATTAGGATTTGAAACCCTACTTCTGGTGGTATGGGATGAAAAGAGATGTAATGGACTATGTGTCCAAGTGTTTAACCTGCCAGCAGATTAAGGCTGAACATCAGAGACCGGCAGGGTTGTTGCAACCTTTAATCCTTCCAGAATGGAAGTGGGAGGACATCGCAATAGACTTTGTAACCGGGTTACCTAGAACTACAGGGATGTACGATTCTGTATGGGTCATTGTGGATAGATTTACAAAGTCGGCTCACTTTCTACCAGTGAAAGTTACCTATTCAGTGGATCAGTATGCTGAATTGTATGTGAAGGAGATAGTTCGTCTCCATGGAGCCCCTAAATCTATTGTGTCAGATAGGGATCCAAAGTTCACATCGAAGTTTTGGGTGAGTCTTCAGAAGGCTATGGGTACCAAGTTAAAGTTTAGTACAGCCTTTCACCCTCAGACTGATGGTCAGTCAGAAAGAACTATCCAAATTTTGGAAGACCTACTGCGAGCCTGTGTCATGGACTTTGAGGGTTCATGGAGTAAGTACTTGCCTTTAATTGAATTCTCCTACAACAACAGCTACCAAAGTACAATAGGGATGGCTCCCTATGAGATGTTATATGGTAGAAAATGTCGTTCTCCTATTCATTGGGACGAGACGGGGAGAAAGGAAGTACCTGGGTCCAGAGTTAGTGCAAAGGACCAATGAAGCTATTGATAAGATCAAGGCTCGGATGCTTGCTTCTCAAAGCAGGCAGAAAAGTTATGCTGATCCGAAGCGCAGAGATGTCACATTTCAGGCAGGGGAACATGTTTTCCTGCGAGTTTCACCCATGAAGGGTATTAGGCGCTTCGGGAAGAAGGGTAAGTTAAGCCCTAGGTTCATTGGGCCATTTCAGATAGTCGAGAAGGTCGGGCAGGTAGCGTATCGGCTAGCTTTACCACCAGCATTATCAGCTGTTCATGACGTAGATTCTGGATAGAAAAGAAAAAGTTCTTCGCAACAAGACTATTGCACTGGTTAAAGTGCTGCGGAGGAACGATAAGGTGGAAGAAGCCACCTGGGAATTAGAGTCAGATAAGAGGACTCAGCATCCAGAGCTATTCAGGTTAGATTTCGGGGACGAAATCCTATTAACGGGGGGATAATTGTAATGACCGCTCTAGTAATGTGGATTAGAAAAGGCAATTAGCACTAATTTTTATTATCTTATTATTATTTGTGAATTAATTTATTTGTGGACCCCAATATTTAGAAATAAATATTAGAGTTATAATTTCTCAATTACGGAGATTTTATTAAACTCTAGGGGTATTATTTAGCTTATATGTGAAATATGTTAATTTTGTAATTTTTGCTCGGCAACAACGGAAAATGCGATGGATGGCTAGATTGATCACATGGGTAAGTTTAGAACCCTATTTCATAGTGGGGAATATTTTAGAGAAAATAAATTACCGGGATTGGGCGGGGTTATGGAAATTGACCATTTTACCCCTAGTTTCAAAGAAATACCCTAGTTTAAGTCTAAGGGCATTTTTGTCATTTGAAAGGGATAAGAGATAGGTGGCTTTTTGGTTGATTGACACCTAGCAAAGATATTTTCAGCAAGGGGAAAATTGATTTTCCTTAGGCTTTTTCCCATTTAGAGAAAATAGAAGAAATAGAAAAAAATCAAATTAAACTTTCCTCTCTCTTTCTTGCTTTCGGCTGGGGAAAATCAAAGGCAAACCAGATTTTTTCCTTTCATTTTCTTGGATTTTCAGCAAGGTTTTCAGCTATTGGAAGTAAGGTAAAGCCCTAGACTAGTGGTTATTTATTTTTAAGCTTTTAAGTTAGGTTGAAATGGTGTTTTGGTTTGATAGGGGCTGTTAGGTTTGTTTATGCTTAGGGTTCAAATTGTATAGGTTATTTGAGTTAAATTAAGTTCCTAGCAGCTGATATTGTTGATTGGGTTAAGCTTTGTGCAACCTTGAGCTTTGAATGTAAAGCTTTGTTCATAAATGGCAACTTGAGTTGTGATGGTTTGTTCTGTGAATTGCTGCCTGGAAATCATTGTATATGCATTGTATAGGTATACTGGAGAGTTTGGTAAAGTTTGGGATTGAATTGAATCAAGGGGGATGATTTTTGGTTCCCAGCAGTAGAACCGGAATTCGGTTACGGGTGGTCCGTACCAGCCTGGTCGGCCAGGTTGGTGACCCGAAGCCGGGATGCCGGTTGGGAACCGGTTTACCTGTTGGGGGATTTTCCAGAACCCTAGTTTTGGCCAATTTTGAGATATTTAGGGTATTGCCATGATGTTTATCGATAGGGCAACTTTTAGTTTCAAGTTTTAAGTCCCGGAAAGTGATTTAGCGAGTCACTCATCTGTGTTACCATTTTTGTGATTAGGGCATCCATCTAGCACGTGAATTCCGTTCAGGTCGGCCAGCACACTTGAATTCGGAAAACAGGTAAGAACTGTGTATAATGTATGATGTGATTATCTGAATGTGTGTATATGTGTTTATATATGCATGCTTGAATTATGTAAAACGCTACCAACACTTGTATGAATAAGTTATAGAGTATTGGTACAGTGATTGTTGTGATTATGAGTACGATACAGTGATACCAACACAAGCATGGAAAAATGCTAAGGTGTGTGGTACATCACTCAGTGTTACTCCGTGATCGGGATAAACCCTACCAACACTCGTACAGTGAGGTGCGATGTGTATGTGGTATAGTGGTTGTACCCTGGTAATGAACGTTCATACTCATCTGTTAAGCTCTATAAATAGGTGTATGGGCGCCTATTTACAGGTCGGAAATTATATGGTATGTTATATGCATTTCTTACTGAGTTTGTTGACTCACAGTTTCTGCTTCCATGTGTAGGTAAAGGAAAGGCGAAGGCTGAACAGGAATGAACCTGAGCTCGGGTGAGATTGTACATGTCAAGCGGCGCGACCTGGAGTGTTCGGTCTCGGGACATCTGGGAGTTGTATTTTGAAAGTCGCTGTGCGACCCTGAACTTGTGTATTTTGAATGTAAAGTTTAAACCGTAAATTTTCAAAAGTTTGAAATCGGGATCCCGGGATTTGTAAATATTATATTATTTTACAAAGTTTAATGTTTAAAGCAAAAATTTTAATTTGACACGTTTTTCGAGAAATTTCTTTGATTAGCAAAGATTGCACAATAATTGAAAAAGCACTGTAGCGTGCCTTAGCATTAGGGCGTTACATCAAACAATCGTTTTAAAGTCCAAATTTCTTGCAAGCAAATAAATTACCATGGCTCTGAGGCCAGTTGTTGGAAATTATTTTACCAGGATCTTGTTGGGTTTTATGCCCTAAATAAAACTCTTTACAATCTGATTAGTTATCAATACAAGAAATTTGAAGTGATTAATGTTTGCATGAATTTTACATGCTAATGGTTTAATATGCTTATTACATTCACACACACAAAATCAGTTAAATCCAGATCATATGTTTATTCACAATTACAGTATCGTCAACACAGTAGAATGTGTTTGTGATCATATGAATCAAAAGAATAGGTCCTTGTTTCATTAGTGTTTTGGATTTACACTAATGTGATAATCAGCGATGATGTGTACTCACACTTGGAGTAAGTGTTATGTTCTTTCCAGGACATTAGTAAAGTATACTAGTTTCGAATGTATAGAGTATACAATGGACTGGACCGATATTGCAACTAAGTTAAGATGTTACAAACTTACCGTTATATATCTTTCCAAGTCAATATCAGTAGTTGATCTTAAGATTAAAAGAATCTAAATCCTGATATGCTTAGGCTCAACTCAGGAGTATTATTCATGTTCTTTGATTTATTAGTTAATCCTACTTTTAGGTCAGGGTGATACGTATATTTTGGGAACATGATAGTATGATTGAGTGGGAGTGCTGAACATAAATATGGAATCTATAGCTTCTACTGGTGTATAGAAGTCAAGTGATGATTCCCTTCGAGCTTAGCAAATAGAAGTAAATGGATGAGCTCTTGTTTAACTGACTAATTATTAGATCACTAAACACAATTTATAGGTAGCTAAGTGTTTTAAGGGGCAAAATACATTGAGGGGTGAGAACGGTAAAATTATCCCATCTCGATGTAGATCATCTATATAGAGGATCTTTAAATCACAATAAGATTATAACAATGGTTAAATGAGATAGTATATTGATATCGTGGAACATATAATTTGCTCTATATAAGTCTGAGAATGCAATTCTAAGTTCTAAGAGTGGATTCAACGAAGAATTAATAAGTAGGAATTTACTTGGTAAATTTGGTTCACTTATTGGAAGCTCAGCATATAGATCCATGGTCCCCATTCTAGTTAAGAACATTCTGCTTGTAAGACTCATTAATTGATTCGTGATTGATCAATTATAATTCTAAAGTTAGTCTATGTCTAATTTGTGAATTTTCACTAAGCAGGGGTGAAATTGTAAAGAAAAGAGATTCTAGGTTTATTTATTTATTAATGGACTTTATATGTCTAATTAATAATTAAATTAAATGACAATATTATTTAATAATCTATTTTAGTTATTAAATAATTAGTTTTGGCATTTAAATGGTTAGAATTGGAAAATTGGCATTTTTGAGAAAATAGAAATAAAATTTGTTAAAACTGCAAAATCAAGTGGGGCTCATTAACACACCATGGCTGGCCACTATTTGTGGAAATTCAAAATGATATTTTTATTATTTTAATTCCAAATAATTCTTAACCTAAACCTAGTAGTTGCCTATGAATAGAAAGTGATGGCTCAGTCAAAATGACAACTTTGAATAACATCTTCTGACAGAAATTTCTCTCTTCAGAAAAACTGAGCCTTCCTTATTTTCTTCTATAGGCTGAAACCCTCTTCTCTTTTCCTCTTCATAAATTTCGACCCTAGTGAGAGAGTAAGTGCCCACACACAGCAAGCAGTTACTCAATCTTAGATTGGAAGACTGTGAAGGATCAAACTCAAAGAAGAAGGACATTCGGGCTCAGATCTTGATTATACTCTGCGATAGAAAGGATACAAGGGTTAGAGATCTGAGTGGAAGGAGACATTAATTCCGCTGCATCAATGTAAGGTTTTCTTAACTTTATATGTGTTTATTTTATCGTTTTAGAAAGTTCATATTTATGGTGTTAAACAACATACTTGTGAGTAGATCTAAGATCCTGGTAAAATAAATTCCAACAACTGGCCTCAGAGCCATGGTAATTGATTTTCTTGCAAGAAATTTGAACTTTAAAACGATTGTTTGTTATTTGGATGGTTTCATGTTGTATTGACTGTTATATGATGATTGATTGATGTTTATGAATTTTCGTTAAAAATAATTGATATTTTGTTTATGGAATTACTTTTATTGGATAGTATGAAAAAAATTAAGCAAGTTACTTTTTTACAGAACTCAATTTCGATTTAATTTGAATTAGTTATGATTTTTTAAAGATTCCAAAAAAGATAGGGATGCTGAACATCACCCACGCGCGCGGACAGCAGGAATTCAGACAAGCAACGACCGAGCTTGCTGTCTGAATCCCCCCATGCGCGCGCGGAATCTCATCTGATGCCCCCTACGCGCGCGGGAATGCTGCAAGCTTCCCAATCCGCCGAGGACGGTATGCGTTGCATACCGTCCATACAGCTCACAATTTTTTCGTTTTTCTTCGTTTTTTCATGCTTTTTCATGGATTTAAGTTCCGATTTTTTGTGTAGTTTTATATTTATATATTTACTATTCCTGATTCAATTCTAATTATCATAATTAATTTATTTAATATTTTTTTTAATTTAATTAATGATATTAGTGTAATTTGAATTTAAAAATAGTAAATATCTATCTTTTTGCTTAATTATCTTATTTTTAAATTTGATTATATCTTATCTTATTTTTAAATTTAAGGTCAAATATTAAATTTTTAAAATTAATTTTTTTTTTAAATATTTTGACCTTATTTAAATTTAAAATAAGATAACCATAATTATGAAATTTTAAATAGATGTAAGATATTTTGCTAACTTTAAAATTTTGTTATTTTATTTATTTAAATTAAATTTAAAATCTGAAAAGATATTTAATTTATCTTTTTTAATTTTTTTTTAATTTTTATTTATAAAATAACATTTAATTTTTAAAAGTAGTTAGCAAATTTTGAAATGATATTTAGGTTAGTTGAAACCTAATTTTTTAAAATTGTAGGTTTAATTTTAAATATTTATTTTTTAAATAATTTTGAAATTAAAATTATATATTTTTATTTTCGAAAATAAATATTTTTTATATTTTCGAAAAATTAAATATTAATTTTATTTATTTATTTAATCATTTTATTTTCGAAATTTATTTATTTAAAATTAAATAAATCCTACTTCCAACTATCCAGCTAACCTTGTTGCAGGAGTATGTGGTTTTAGCTTGTTTGTAAGTTTTCAAAACCTATTATTGCTTGATTGCAAATAGCCATGGTTACCTTTTTGCCAGATCTAATGATCTGATGGCTCGCTTGGTCTAGTTAATAATTTGTAACATGTAAATTTTACAATCGTCTTTCATCTGTGTATGACCTAGCAACATGATAGAATCCATCCAAGTGTGTACCTGTGTGAGCCTATATGTTTATTTTACTGTATAGATGCATATAGGTTGTTGCTAAATAAAATATCACACCATGATAGATTTTATTTAGGTCCATTTAGTTATTGGACCTATTCAATTAATAACAGTTATTTCTTTTAAGGTTAAATTCCTCTCTTTTGGGCCTTGTGTGAGAGTTGGGAGCCATAGAAGTGGGTACGACATACTGAACCCAACACTCCCTCACATGAACTACCCCAATTGTGAAGGCCCATTTGCCTGATTTGAATAACTGTACTAGGTTAATTATATTAGTTTAACCTAATAAAATTGAATTAGCAACATAATTAACTTTTAAAATATATGAAAATTTATTTTTATTTTAATATTTTAAAGTTAATTTTAAGAAAAACACTTTTAGTTTTAGATAATTTTTCTAGACAAACTATTTGTATTTTTCTTGTATTTAATTAAATAAAGAATTTTAACTAACTAGATTCTTTCTGGAACTTATTTAATTAAATATTCCTATTTAAGTTATAAATTAGTTATTTTAACTGATTTTCCATATCTAACTTAAATTTACATATTTTATTTAAGTTTTAAATCAAGTTGAGGAATCCTAGGCATTAGTTATTAAAGATTCTTAAGATATTTTTTTAAGTTAATTTTTAAACTTAAAATGGAATATTTTTCAAATTAAGTGGTTACAACTTAATTTTTTTTTATATTTAATTAAATCTAAATTTGAAATTATTTAAGTTCTAGATTTTTTCTAAACAACTTAAATTAGATATTTTTTAAATTTTTGTCGAAAAGATAGTTAGTCAAATAAGATATTTTCTAGATAGTTATTTCTAGACTACTTATTATTTCTAATATTTAAATAGGAAAATATTATACATTGTGAAATTAATTATTTAAATAATTAATTTTGGTACAATTTTGTTTAAGTATATTTTTCCTAGTATTAAACTAGAAATTAATAATTAAGCCTTCTCTACACTTAATTATTTATTTCTTGAATTTAATACATTCAATTAACTTGAAAAATTAAATATCTAAGTTGATTTTCATCATGATACTTAAATATTTATTTATTTTTCATGACACTTAATTAAATAGAAAATCATTTTTAGGTTGAAATTTAATTTTTCAACTTAAATTTAAATAATTTTCAATATATATATATATTTCTTTATTTTATTAATCAATTTCAAAAATTGCATTTTAATTATGCAATATTTTTGAATTTATCTTGAAAAATAGATTGACTTGTAAATTAATTATTTATTTTAATTAATTCTTGGACCAACTTAAATCAATGATTTTTTCATCTATTGATTAATTTAAAATAAATGAAATTGAAAATATATATTATTAGAAATTGAATTAACTAGTCAAAAGAAAATCTAGATAGGTGATATTTTTGCTTGAAGTATTTTTCTAAGTTTTTATTATTTTCGAAAATTTGTATGGTTTTATACTTCATTTTTCGAATACAATAAATATATTCTCAAGGAAATTTTTAAGTTGCTAATTAATTTAAATTAATACAACTTAAATTAATTTCCTTAATATTTATATTTAAGATTACTACTAAGATGGAAATAATTAATTTTATTTCAATCACCATTTAAGTATAATTTTATAAATATTATATTAAATTCTTATTTTGAATTCTAATTCTAAAATTCGAATTTAATGAATATATTTATTAGAATAATAAAGAAAATACATTTTAAAGAATGAGTTTTATTATTATTAAGATATTCGATCTCCATTGTTGGTTTTACATCGCGTTTGTTTTAGTGAGTAATCCTCCCTAATGGAGGAACGTTCATTAGCAATTTCGCACCGTTTAATCTCGAAAGATAAGTAGTTTGTAAGTGTTTTATATGGTATAGATCACCCTAATGGTGGCGAGCATATTTGACTTGCAAATTGCGAAACAATGGTAGTAGCTCATAAGATAGAATAGCCTTGACTCTCGCCTAAACGGGACAACGCTGGATTCCAATCTTAATCGAATAAAAGGTTGCTAGAATGTTTAACATTTTAGATGAGCTGACAACTCTATTCAATGGATGGTAGCTTTGACTCTCGCCTAAACGGGACACTGATATCAGTTTGTTGAAAAACCTTGGAAATTATTTAGGATTGATTTTTTTTTTGTATTTTCTCATATCATTCCTACTTGCTATGTGCTTACAATTTCTGAATTGATTTTGTGTTAAACCATTATTAATTTCTATTTGTTGATTTCTATTATTTTGTAGTATCCTGTATTATCATAATGAATCCCATGTTATCACTGTTGATTGAAAATAAGCTGAATGGATCTAACTTTCCTAAATAGAATGAGAACATTAATATTGCTCTCATAGGAGAAAGTGCCTTGTTTGTTTTAACTGAGCCGTCACCTGAAGTGCCCGGGGACAATGCATCCAAAGCTGTGAAAGAAAAGTATGAGCGTTGGCAGAAAGCAAATGACAAAGCTCTATACTTTATGCTTTCCAGCATGGTTGACACCCTCAAAACTCAGTTTTCTAAAACCGAGAAGGCTGCTGAAGTTATGACGAAGTTAAATGAGCTATTCGGTAAGGCATCACTTCAGTCACGCTTTGACGCGACTAAGAAGTACATTAATGCACGGATGGAACCTCATCAAAACGTGCGTGACCATGTTCTCCTCATGGCAAGTTATTTCCAAGAAGCCCTGGATCATGGTGCTGAAATGGATAGTGCTACTCAAGTAAGTCTTATCTTGAATAGCCTAACTCCAGTATTTCTACCATACACTTCAAATTATGTCATGAATAAGAAGGAAATTGACTTTCATGAATTAGTCAATGACCTTCAAACTTATGAAAATTTGATTGGAGGACCCAACAAGAAAGGGAGTAAACCTCACAATCCTGGGAATGGTAACGGGACGATCAAACCTGAAGCAAACGTTGCCTCTGCTTCAAAACCCAAATCGAAGAAGAAGTGGAAGAACACCAAGAAGCGTGCAAAAGCCATGAAACACAAAAAAGCTACAACTTCTGGTGATGCTACAGTTAAGGGAAAGTATTTCTACTGCAATGAGAAAGGTCATTGGAAACCCCAGTGTCCTAAACTTCTTGCAAAGAAACAAGGTATTTCTATTTATAAACTTTAAGAGTTTTAGTGAATTATTATCCAATTGAATTTATGATTCTGGACTAACTTTGTTTATTTATTTTTCTTCTTCTTATAGGCCAAGCTACTTAAACTCAGATGAGTTGGATCGGAAAGCTGGACCAAGGGTGAAATCGTCCAGATGAAGATGAAGCTCTTCAATTTATTTTTGAATTAATTGTTTTAGTTTAAAGACAGTTTGGATTTTCAATTTTAGTTAGGGATATTTATCATTGTTTTTCTCATATTGTTGCAATATTTTTTTTTATTTATTGATAAAATTTCTATTATTTTCGAATTCAAAACCATTGCAATTTATGAGATGGAGCTTCATTTATTTTATCTTCATCAACTATTACCACATTATATTTATATGTTTGTATGTGTAAGTGTTTTTATTATTGATGAAAATTCTATAATATTTAAAACTCTTCATAGAGTTATATTAAATAAACACTAGAAACTATTTCTATGTTTATTAATAGTTGTTAATTCTAATACAACTATTAAGAATTTGTTTAATAAAAGGATCTTTTGATCTGATACGGGTGGAGAAAAGTTAAGAAAACTATGCAGTTCAACGATCTTTTATATCTAATGAACTCTGGATAGTATTCAACTCCACATAAACTCTATCACACTTAGAGAATCATGATCTTTACAACCTTTAGGGGTGGATCACAATCTCTATATACTTAGGGGTGGAGTTTATCCACAGTACTCTATATGTATATACTTAGGGGTGGAGTCTATTCCACAATTCCCTATGTAACACATATTTTCTTTAAACATGGAAGTAGTATAATGAGTTAGCTATTATCAATATAAATCCTTGATCTTGATTGTATGTTCCATTTCGTTTTACTATTGTAAGTAAAAGTTTGATACCTATGATAGTTCTTTGATAAAGTTTCACACTACCTTAATTGAGTGGGAGAATTTTAAAATTCTATTCCCATCTTCATCAGGTTGACACTTGTGATAGGTACTTAAGAACTCTACTGAAAAGCAAATCTAACCATACACATGGATAGGTATAACTTATCAGAATTATGAGAATAAGATAAAGAACTCTAGTTCAGTCCATTCGAATGACTTGAACCAAGAATTCTTAATCCTCATAAAATTTTATGGTATCTTAATTTTGATTACTTAATCTCTGGCATGTATTTTTCACTTCAAATACTAGTCTGCTATGTTGATGACTTAGTCTTAACTTAAAGTTTCAGACTAATACAAAAGTCAAAACTAGGTAACTCTCCAAACAATCAAAGGTTAAAAGTATAATTTAACCAGACATCTGCTATTGAGTGGGAGCTATCTGAGATGTAATCAAATAGGGAACATTAGAAGATATTCAAGAAAGATTTATGAAAGTGATCTATATGTTAGATATTAAGGAACTGTGTATCAGTTGTCCTTGTATCTCACCATCTAATTTCGAAATTCTTGAGATGGTGCTTACTTTGGGGGTGGATGACTTATTCTATAATAATTCAAGGTCTACCAGAGAAGAATTATAACTTTGTAAATTCGAAAATACCAAGAAAGTTATATTACTAAAGAAAAGTCTACACTGTATTATCTCAATTCCATATTCTAAAATATGAGAGATATGTCTTCTGTTAATTCAGATGTACTTTAAAACAGTAAAGATTTCAGTATCCCTTGATGAGTAAAGCATATAGTAAAGGATATTTCATAAGTATATTTATGAACTAGTTTCCAGAAGTTCGGGTGGATTCAAATATACTACACTTGATCTGAAGATCAAGATATCAGATTGACCTATTTGCATACTTTGTTTTATATTAGTGCAAGTGGGAGTTTGTTGGGTTTTATGCCCGAAATAAAACTCTTTACAATCTGATTAGTTATCAATACAAGAAATTTGAAGTGATTAATGTTTGCATGAATTTTACATGCTAATGGTTTAATATGTTTATTACATTCACACACACAAAATCAGTTAAATCCAGATCAAATGTTTATTCACAATTACAGTATCGTCAACACAGTGGAATGTGTTTGTGCTCATATGAATCAAAAGAATAGGTCCCTGTTTCATCAGTGTTTTGGATTTACACTAATGTGATAATCAGCGATGATGTGTACTCACACTTGTAGTAAGTGTTATGTTCTTTCTAGGACATTAGTAAAGTATACTAGTTTCGAATGTATGGAGTATACATTGGACTGGACCGATATTGCAACTAAGTTAAGATGTTACAAACTTACCGTTATATATCTTTCCAAGTCAATATCAGTAGTTGATCTTAAGATTAAAAGAATCTAAATCCTGATATGCTTAGGCTCAACTCAGGAGTATTATTCATATTCTTTGATTTATTACTTAAGCCTACTTTTAGGTCAGGGTGATACGTATAGTTTGGGAACATGATAGTATGATTGAGTGGGAGTGCTAAACATAAATATGGAATCTATAGCTTCTACTGGTGTATAGAAGTCAAGTGATGATTCCCTTCGAGCTTAGCAAATAGAAGTAAATGGATGAGCTCTTGTTTAACTGACTAATTATTAGATCACTAAACACAATTTACAGGTAGCTAAGTGTTTTAAGGGGCAAAATACATTGAGGGGTGAGAACGGTAAAATTATCCCATCTCGATGTAGATCATCTATATAGAGGATCTTTAAATCACAATAAGATTATAACAATGGTTAAATGAGATAGCATATTGATATCGTGGAACATATAATATGCTCTATATAAGTCTGAGAGTGCAATTCTAAGTTCTAAGAGTGGATTCAACGAAGAATTAATAAGTAGGAATTTACTTGGTAAATTTGGTTCACTTATTGGAAGCTCAGCGTATAGATCCATGGTCCCCATTCTAGTTGAGAACATTCTGCTTGTAAGACTCATTAATTGATTCGTGATTGATCAATTATAATTCTAAAGTTAGACTAGGTCTAATTTTTGAATTTTCACTAAGCAGGGGTGAAATTGTAAAGAAAAGAGATTCTAGGTTTATTTATTTATTAATGGACTTTATATGTCTAATTAATAATTAAATTAAATGACAATATTATTTAATAATCTATTTTCGTTATTAAATAATTAGTTTTGGCATTTAAATTTTTAGAATTGGATAATCGGCGTTTTTGAAAAAATAGAAATAAAATTTGTTAAAACTACAAAATCAAGTGGGGCCCATCAACACACCATGGCCGGCCACTATTTGTGGAAATTTAAATTGATATTTTCATTATTTTAATGCCAAATAATTCTTAACCTAAACCTAGTAGTTGCCTATCAATAGAAAGTGATGGCTCAGTCAAAATCACAACTTTGAATAACATCTTCTGACAGAAATTTCTCTCTTCAGAAAAACTGAGCCTTCCCTATTTTCTTCTATAGGCCGAAACCCTCTTCTCTTTTCCTCTTCATAAATTTCGACCCTAGTGAGAGAGTAAGTGCCCACACCCAGCAAGCAGTAACTCAATCATAGATTGGAAGACTGTGAAGGATCAAACTCAAAGAAGAAGGACATTCGGGCTCAGATCTTGATTATACTCTGCTACAGAAAGGATACAAGGGTTAGAGATCTGAGTGGAAGGAGACATTAATTCTGCTGCATCAATGTAAGGTTATCTTAACTTTATATGTGTTTATTTTATCGTTTTAGAAACTTCATATTTAGGGTGTTAAACAACATACTTGTGAGTAGATCTAAGATCCTGGTAAAATAAATTCCGGCAGATCTTAGATCTACTCACAAGTATGTTGATTAACACTCTAAATATGAACTTCTAAAACAATTATGAAATAAACACATATAAAGTATTAGAAACCTTACATTGGGTGCAGCGGAATATAATGACTCCTTCCGTTCAGATATCTAGCCCTTGATTCCTTTCTGTAGCAGAGCATTATCAGTATCTCAACCTGGATCTCTTTCTCTCCTTCTTTAGTGCTGAAACTCCTTCTTGTTGAATGTCTTTCTTCACGATCTTCCTCACTATGATTGAGGTATCACTTGGTGTGTGTGGGCACTACTCTAACACTAAGTATTTCGAAATTTCAAGGAAGAAGAAAGAGGAGAAGGTGGCGGCTAGGAATAGAGAGAGAAGGCTCAGGTTTTTCTCTGAAGGAAAAAGTAGAAAGTTAAGTGTAAATTTCCAGCAGCCTTCACTATCTATTTATAGCATTCCACTAGGGCTAGGTTTGAATTATTTGGCATTAAAATAATGAAAATATCAGTTTGAAAAACCATCCCAAGTGGCCGGCCATGTTGTGTAATGGGCCTTACTTGGATTTTGCAGTTTTAACAAATTTTATTTCTATTTTCTCAAAATCACCAATTTTCAAATTCAACCATTTAAATGGCAATTCTAACTATTTAATAACTATAAATAATAATTAAATAATATTGTCATTTATCATATTTATTAATTGAACCATACAAAGTATCATAATTAACAAATATGTCCCTAAAACTCTTTCTTTACAATTTCGCCATTACTTAGTGAAAAATTCACAAATAGACATAGTCTAATTTGAGAATTATAATTGATTAATCAAAACCAATTATATGAGTCTTACAAGCAATATTATCTTAACTAGTGGGGGGACCATGGGTCTATATAACCGAGCTTCTAATAAGCAAATCAAGAATTTATAACCTAAATTCACTGACTTATTAATTCTTCATTGAATCCACGCATAGAACTTAGAATTGCACTCTCAGTATATAGAATGCTCTATATGTTCCACCATATAGACACATCATTAGTTATCCATTGTTATAATCCTAATTTGATCAATGATCCTCTATATGAATGATCTACACTGTAAAGGGATTAGATTACCGTTACACCCTACAATGTATTTAATCCTTAAAACACTTAACCCCGTATAAATGATATTTCAGCTTATGTGAAATGAGTACTCCACCATTTATTTTCGTTTGGTCAAGCTCGAAGGAGATCATCCTTTACTTACTATTCGCCAGATAGAAGCTATAGATTCCATGTTTATGTTAGCGCTCCCACTCAATTGCACTACCGTGTTCCCAAAATGTACGTATCACCCTGACCTAAGTAGGCTTAACTAACAAATCAAAGAACACGAATAACCTCTTGAGATTGAGCCTAATCATAACAGGATTAAGATCATTTGATCTAGGATCAACTAGGCGATATTGGCTTGAATAGATATTACGGTAAGTTTAATAAATCTAAGTCAAAGTTCAATATCGGTCCCTTTCGATGCATACTCCATGCATCCCACCTGAGCTTTACTTTAACCAATGCTCTGGAAAGAACATAGCATTTCTCCAAATGCAAGTAAACTCTATTGTAGATTATCATATCAGTAAAACCCTGTGTCTGATAAATCTGGGAAACTTTATTCACATAGTCATGTTTACTTTCCAATGTGTTGACAGCACAATAAACAGGATCAAGTATGTGAAAAAGGGTTTCAGATGAATTCATACATTATGTACATATAATCATGAAATAAATCATGTAAACCATGCAATATTAAATGTTATTTCTGATCTATATTAATAAGTAAATCTGATTATATTGAAATGAGTTTTATTTAGGGCATAAAACCCAACACCGAGGTGGGTCCTAGGTCCAGGATTGGGTCTGGGGCCGAGTCACGGATCGCGATCCCAGTTCTAAAGCCCAAGTTCTGGTCCTAGTTTAGGGGCCCAATTTCCAGGTCTGGGTCCCCCCTCAATGTTCAGAACCTAGGTCCCGGTCCGAGTCCAAGTTTGTGTTTCAGTTTGGGTTCGGGTTTGGTTTGAGTCTAGGTCCTGGTTAGGGTTCGAGTCTGAGTTCAGGTTCCAGCCCTAGTTCTAGCTCTAGGTTCGGGTCTCGGTCTGGGTCTAGGTCCCAGTCTTGGTTGAGGTCCGAAGTCACAAGTCCCGGTCTGGGTCCAAGTCCTGGTATGGATTCTTGTCTGAGTATGGGTTTTGGTTTGGGTCTTGTTACTGTCTCATGTCTGGGTTCTAGTCCAGACCTTGTCTGATTCCAATTCTGGGTCCGAGATCGGGTTTGGATCCCGGTCTAGGTCTGAGTCTCGGTCTGGATCCCGGTTTGCGTCTGGGTCCAGGTATAGGTACGGATCCAAGTCCGAGTCCTAGATTCAAACACTGAAAACGGGTTACGTCAAAGCCTTAGGTCCAAATTCGGATCTCAGTCTTGGATCTCGGTCTTGTTCCAGTCCCAATCCTGGGTCTTCGGCTGGGTCCTTAATTTGGGTTTGGGTTTGGGTTCGGGGTTGTGTCCCTGTAGTTAGGTCCTCAGTTTTGGGTCCAAGGTCAGGTCCCGTGTCTCGAGTCTAGGGTCAAATTTTGGGTCTCCGTCCCAGTTTTAGGGCCTAGTTTCAGGTACAAGTGCCTCATCTAGGTCTTGATCCTTGGTCCAGATCTGGGTCCAGGTTCGGGATGTTGGATATTATTTTACCATGATGTTAGATCTACTCACAAGTATGTTGATTAACACCCTAAATATGAACTTCTAAAACGATTACGAAATAAACACATATAAAGTATTAGAAATCTTACATTGGGTGCAGCAGAATAATATGACTCCTTTCGTTCAGATATCTAGCCCTTGATTCCTTTATGTAGCAGAGCATTATCAATATCTGAACCTGGATCTCTTTCTCTGATTCTTTAGTGTTGAAACTCCTTCTTGTTGAAAGTCTTTCTTCACGATCTTCCTCACTATGATTGAGGTATCACTTGCTGTGTGTGGGCACTACTCTAACACTAAGTAATTTCGAAATTGAAGAGGGAAGAAAGAGAAGAAGGTGGCGGCTAGGTATAGAAAGAGAAGGCTCAGGTTTTTCTCTGAAGGAAATCAAAAGTAAAAAGTGTAATTATCCTGAACCCTTCACTATCTATTTATAGCATTCCACTAGGGTTAGGTTTGAATTATTTGGCATTAAAATAATGAAAATGTCAGATGATAAATCCTATAAAAGTGGTTGGCCCTATACAATATGGGTTTGGGGCTCACTTTTTGTAATTTTTGCAATTTTATCAATTCTGCATCTAATTTTCTCAAAAACCCAAATTTTCAAATTCAACCATTTAAATGTCAATTCTAACTATTTAATAACTATAAATAATTATTAAATAATATTGTCGTTTATCATATTTATTAATTGAACCATACAAAGTATCATAATTAAAAAATATGCCCCTAAAATTCTTTCTTTACAATTTCGCCCTTACTTAGTGAAAAATTCACAAATAGACATAGTCAAAATTGAGAATTATAATTGATTAATCAAAACCAACTATGTGAGTCTTACAAGTAATATTATCTCAACTAGTGGGGGGACCATGGGTCTATATAACTGAGCTTCCAATAAGCAGATAAAGAATTTATAACCTAAATTTACTGACTTATTAATTCTTCGTGGAATCCACGCATAGAACTTAGAATTGCACTCTCAGTATATAGAATGTTCTATATGTTCCACCATATAGACAAATCATTAGTTATCCATTGTTATAATCCTAATTTGATCAATGATCCTCTATATGAATGATCTACACTGTAAATAGATTAGATTACTGTTACACCCTACAATGTATTTTATCCTTAAAACACTTAACCCCGTATAAATGATGTTTCAGCTTATGTGAAATGAGTACTCCACCATTTATTTTCGTTTGGTCAAGCTTGAAGGAGATCATCCTTTACTTACTATTCGCCAGATAGAAGCTTTAGATTCCATGTTTATGTTAGCGCTCCCACTCAATTGCACTACCGTGTTCCCAAAATGTACGTATCACCCTGGCCTATAAGTAGGCTTAACTAACAAATCAAAGAACATGAATAGCCTCCTGAGATTGAGCCTTATCATAAAAGGATTAAGATCATTTGATCTAGGATCAACTAGGCGATATTGACTTGAATAGATATTACGGTAAGTTTAATAAATCTAAGTCAAAGTTCAATATCGTTCCCTTCCGATGCATACTCCATGCATCCAACCTGAGCTTTACTTTAACCAATGCTCTGGAAAGAACATAGCATTTCTCCAAATGCAAGTAAACTTTGTTGTAGATTATCATATCAGTAAAACCCTGTGTCTGATAAATCTAGGAAACTTTATTCACATAGTCATGTTTACTTTCCAAAGTGTTGACAACACAATAAACAGGATCAAGTATGTGAAAAGGGTTTTAGATGAATTCATACATTATGTATATATAATCATGAAATAAATCATGTGAACCATGCAACATTAAATGTTATTTCTGATCTATATTAATAAGTAAATCTGATTATATTGAAATGAGTTTTGTTTAGGGCATAAAACCCAACAAACTCCCACTTCCACTAATATAAAACAAAAAGTGCATTTCAAATAATCTCAACACCTTGATATACAAATCAAGTGCAGTAGTAGTAAACTCCTCGTAATAGGATCTGAAAGGTTGAATTAAACACAACCTTTTCTCCACCATGACTCTTCCTTAATGACAAAATCATTGATAATGTGAAATTCCTCTCTATATGTCTACTCTTTTTGGGAAACTGGATTCTATACTTTTGGCAACTACTTTTAGTTAATCAGAAAACAACACTAGTAGTTTAACAATTCGGAATGGTGCCAAAAATGTATAGAACTTTCCTGAGACTGAATAAGTACCTTTCCTGCAACTTTAACATTCAATCCCTTTCTGGTAGACCTAGAGACTTCAGATAGGTTTTTACACTTCTCCAAAATCACTATTCCACCCCCAGAGTAATCACCATCTTATCAGAAAGATTTTCTATCACAAAGGCAAATCTCGATATCTAATGTGGTGTAGTCTAAGAGTTTTAAACACACTCTTATTGACTAACATATAGTTCCTCTTCTTAATCTTAAGATTTACTTGATTGTCTTCCAATGTTCTTCTCTTGGATTAATCTGATACCTACTCATTACTCCCACTCAACAGCAGGTGTCTGGTCTAAGGCATACTAAAGCATATCTGAGACCTCTCACTGTTGATATAAGAAATTCTTTCATGGCTTTATCTTTTCTGGAATAGTTAAGACTTTTCCTTAGATAAATAAGATCTATGCCTAGAAGTCGAGAAGCTTCTATAGATTGCCATTAGAAAGAAAATGCTGCAGCATCTTACTAAAGTAAGTTGCTTGCATTATAGTAAGTAATTACCAGGTATACCACAAGCCATAGGTTTAGATAAACTCAAACCTATAATACTAGGAACAGGAAGTCTTGTTAAGTCCATTGAATAGACTTATACACCAAAATTTCCTTTTATGTCCTTGTAATAGAAAACTTTAGGTTACTCCATGTGAATGGATCAAACTATAGTTCTCTTGGCTTTCTTCTTAGTTTCTTATCTTTACAATCCATTACTTGTTTAAACTCACAATGGATTTTAATTACTAGTGTCTTCCAAGTCATAAGAAAGTGAGTTCTTAGAAACTCTCCTACTACGACAAGGTACCGTGAATTATGTCTAAGAAAACTAAATGGTATTAACCTCTTTGGTTGTGACAAGACAACAGAGGCAGTGGGATCATCATATGGAATAAGATGACAGAACACTTTTGGAATCAAGAAAAAATATCTCCTTTATATTCTACTTTATTTTCAGACTTAGTCGTTTTCTTAGAAAAGTAGTATTTGTTTAAACAAACACTTTCTTATCTATTGACTATGGGATGGTCCACCCCTAATCACTTAGAATAGCTAACAAACATGCAAACCATGGTTAACAGTTCTAGCCTTTCTTAATATTTTGATTAGGTCATCCATGAATCTAGTAATGATTTACATTGAGTATACAACCATTGCATCATTCTGAAATTGTATTACCATAGAAGGATTTAGGCAATGACTATTAACTAATCATCAATATGCAAATCGAAATTTCTTGGGAGGTAAGTTTGGATATAATTCAAAAATCAAATTAATGATCTTTGAACTGCATATCTACTAACTATTTCTCCACCCCTATCAGTTCGCAAGATCTTTAACCACTTACTTAATGGTATTAACCATTGCTAGAAGTTTATGAAATTTTTCAAACATTTCAAATTTCTTTGCATAAGGTATAATCTAGAGTTATCGTTTTACTAATACAACGAAAAACTCATATCCACCCCTGAATGTACATCCATCTACGAATGAGATGAACAACTTTTAGTGGATATAGGCATATTTGTTGGAATTTATTTTACCAGGATCTTAGATCTACTCACAAGTATGTTGATTAACACCCTAAATATGAACTTTCTAAAACGATGAAATAAACACATATAGAGTTTAGGAAACCTTACATTGGGTGCAGCGGAATTAAATGACTCCTTCCGTTCAGATACCTAGCCCTTGATTCCTTTCTGTAGCAGAGCATTATCAATATCTGAACCTGGATCTCTTTCTCTGAATCTTTGATGCTGAAACTCCTTCTTGCTGAAAGTCTTTCTTCACGATCTTCCTCACTATGGTTGAGGTATCACTTGCTGTGTGTGGGCACTACTCATACATTAAGAATTTCGAAATTTAAGAGGGAAGAAAGAGAGAGGGAGTGGTCGGCCAGATAGGGAGTCAGAAGAAAAGTGTCCTTTTCCTGAAGCCTTCACTATCTATTTATAGCATTCCACTAGGGTTAGGTTTCAATTATTTGGCATTAAAATAATGAAAATATCAGTTTAAAAATTTAAACCAAGTGGCCGTCCATGTACAGTAATGGGCCTTACTTGGATTTTGCAGTTTTCTCAATTCTGCATCTGATTTTCTCAAAAACGCCAATTTTCTAATTCAACCATTTAAATGCCAATTCTAACTATTTAATAACTATAAATAATTATTAAATAATATTGTCATTTATCATATTTATTAATTGAACCATACAAAGTATCATAATTAACAAATATGCCCCTAAAACTCTTTCTTTACAATTTCGCCCTTACTTAGTGAAAATTTCACAAATAGACATTGTCTAAATTGAGAATTATAATTGATTAATCAAAACCAATTATATGAGTCTTACAAGCAATATTATCTCAACTAGTGCGGGGACCATGGGTCTATATAACCGAGCTTCCAATAAGTAGATCACGAATTTATTACTAAAATTCACTAACTTATTAATTCTTCGTTGAATCCACGCATAGAACTTAGAATTGCACTCTCAGTATATAGAATGCTCTATATGTTCCACCATATAGACACATCATTAGTTATCCATTGTTATAATCCTAATTTGATCAATGATCCTCTATATGAATGATCTACACTGTAAAGGGATTAGATTACCGTTACACCCTACAATGTATTTTATCCTTAAAACACTTAACCCCGTATAAATGATATTTCAGCTTATGTGAAATGAGTACTCCACCATTTATGTTCGTTTGGTCAAGCTCGAAGGAGATCATCCTTTGCTTACTATTCGCCAGATAGAAGCTATAAATTCCATGTTTATGCTAGCTCTCCCACTCAATTGCACTACCGTGTCCCCAAAATGTACGTATCACCCTGACCTAAAAGTAGGCTTAACTAACAAATCAAAGAACACGAATAGCCTCTCGAGATTGAGCCTAATCATAATAGGATTAAGATCATTTGATTTAGGATCAACTAGGCGATATTGACTTGAATAGATATTGCGGTAAGTTTAATAAATCTATGTCAAAGTTCAATATCTGTCCCTTCCGATGCATACTCCATGCATCCAACCTGAGCTTCACCTTAATCAATGCTCTGGAAAGAACATAGCACTTCTCCAAATGCAAGTAAACTCTGTTGTAGATTATCATATCAGTAAAACCCTATGTCTGATAAATCTAGGAAACTTTATTCACATAGTCATGTTTACTTTCCAATGTGATTACGGCACAATAAACAGGATCAAATATGTGAAAAGGGTTTCAGATGAATTTATACATTATGTACATATAATCATGAAATAAATCATGTGAACCATGCAACATTAAATGTTATTTCTGATCTATATTAATAAGTAAATCTGATTATATTGAAATGAGTTTTATTTAGGGCATAAAACCCAACAATATTAACTCTTTGCAGAGATTGATCTTGTCAAAACCACAATGAACAAGATACAAAAAGCCATAGATAAAAATGTGGTCGTGTCTTTTTGATGACTTAGGTATAGTTACATCAAAAAGTTCTTAGAATAGTGCAAGTGGATCCTGGTCACAGAATACTAAATTATATTCCATACTTTAATATACAGTTTTTGAATCCATTAATAGAAGATGGATATTAAACACTTGTGAAAGTGTAACTGTATTGTATTCTGGAAATAGAAATATAAGAAAATTTCTGTTTGGAATCTAAAATTAAAGTCAAAGACTTAAATTTATACCAAATATAATGAGTAATTCTTTCTTGTACCACCACTACTAATTTAAACTCTAAGATTTACCCATACAAGTAGGAGATTTCTAAGATTGAGGATTTATATCATTTTGGAATAGAATTTTGGGATTATAATCATATGCGTCATTTAATTTATGAAGAGAAAATAGAATGACATAAAATTATTTATAGACCATTCATCCAATGATATGTTATTGAGCTATTTCGTAATGAATAAGCTAAGAGGAATTAGGATAATTTCGTTGTTTAAATAAGAATCCAACGATGCTTTGATTAGCGAAAGTCAAAGTAATCTTATTTATACAATCTTCTTGTTTCATATCGTAAAAATACTAGTCTAAGGTGTCATCAATTGATGAACAGCTAGATTTTGCATATACAATATTTATCTTTCGAGATCTAACACTATTATGTATGTCTAATGGTTAAAATCCATTAGGGATTTATCTCATTAGATAAACAAACCAAGTTAGACCAACAATGAAGATTCGAAATTAAACTACAATTTAATAACAGAAAATAACATGGTTCAATATAAATTCATACACAATTCAGAAATTATTAAACATATAGCAAGTAGGAATGACAAGTGAAAATACTAAAACGTACAATCCTAAATAATTTCCAAGGTTTTCAACAAACTGATATCAGTGTCCCGTTTAGGCGAGAGTCAAAGCTACCGTCCATTAAATAGAGTTGTCAGCTCATCTAAAATGTTAAATGTTCTAGCAACCTTTTATTCGATCAAGATTGGAATTCAGCGTTGTCCCGTTTAGGTGAGAGTCAAGGCAATTCTATCTTATGAACTTCTACCACTGTTTCATAATTTCGTAAATCAAATATGGTCGCCACCATTAGGGTGATCAATGTTGGGTTTTATGCCCTAAATAAAACTCTGTTTCAATGTAATCCAGATTATTCAATATCAATAAAGTAATAGAAGTATTATTCATTCATTTGTGTATGTTTTGGTTCACTTAATCAATTGTTTGTCTATTTGATTTATAAATTCATCCAAACCCCTTTTCACATACTTGATCATGTTTATTTTGTTGTCAACACAGTGGAAAGTAAACATGACTATGTGAATAAAGTATTCCTAGATTTATCAGAACACTGGGTTTTACTGATATGACAATCTACAATAGAGTTTACTTGCATTTGGAGAAATGTTATGTTCTTTCCAGAACATAGGTTAAAGTAAAGCTCAGGTTGGATGCATAGGAGTATGCATCGGAATGGACCGATATTGAACTTTGAAATAGATTTTGAAACTTACCGTAAATATCTACTCAATTCAATATCATAAGTTGATCCTAGATCACATGATCGAAATCCTGATATGGTTAGGCTCAATTTCAAGAGTATTATTCGTGTTCTTTGATTTGTTAGTTAAGCCTAATTTTTGGTCAGGGCAATACATACATTTTGGAAACACGGTAGTGCGATTGAATGGGAGCGCTAACATAAAGATGGAATCTATAGCTTCTATCTGGCGAATAGTAAGCAAAGGGTGATTTCCTTCGAGCTTAACCAAACAAGATAAATGGTTGAGTACTCATTTCACTTAGTTGAAATATCATTTATACAAGGTTAAGTGTTTTAAGGATAAAATACATTGTAGGGTGTTACGGTAATTCAGTCCCTTTACAGTGTAAATCATCCATATAGAGGATCATTGATCACATTGGGATTATAACAATGGATAACTAATGATGTGTCTATATGGTGGAACATGTAGAGCATTCTATATACTGAGAGTGCAATTCTGAGTTCTATGTGTGGATTCAACGAAGAATTAATAAGTCAGTGAATTTAAGTGGTAAATTCTAGATCTGCTTATTGGAAGCTCGGATATATAGACCCATGGTCCCCCCACTAGTTGAGATAATATTACTTGTAAGACTCATTTAATTGATTTTAATTAATCAATTATAATTCTCAAGATAGATTGTGTCTATTTGAGAATTTATCACTTATTAAGGGCAAAACAGTAAATAGAGATTTTGAAGGGCATATTTATTAATTAGGAAACTTTAATTAGTTTTATTATTAATAAAATAAATGACAATATATTATTTGATAATTAATTTTAATTATTAAATATTTAGATTTGACATTTATGTGGTTGAACAAAGGAATTGACAGTTTTTGACAAAACAGGAAACTATCAATGTAGGAAAAGGAAAGTTGGAAAAGTGGCAAGCCTTGTTTCCACAATGCCTAGGCCGGCCACTTAAGTTCCCTTTTCCCTTTGATTCTTTCAATATTAAATGTCAATTAACTCAATCATAGCCCTGGGTGGTCTTCTATAAATAGAAGGCAAAGGCTTCAGTTTTCACAACATCTGATACACAACATTATTCTGACAGAATTTTCTCTCTGAAAATTCTCTCTGAGCCGCCACCCTCTCTCTCTCTATTCCTTCACTGTTTCGAAATCTATAAGTGCTAGAGTAGTGCCCACACACATCAAGTAATACCTCAATCATAGTGAGGAAGGCTGTGTAGAATTCAGAAACAACAAAGAAGGACTATCGGGCTCAGATCTTGATTATACTCTGCTACAGAAAGGAATCAAGGGTTAGAGATCTGAGTGTGAGGAGACATATATTCCGCTGCACCCAATGTAAGAATTTCTGATACTCTTATGTGTTTAATTTTCTATCGTTTTAGAAGTTCATATTTAGGTTGTTAAATCAACATACTTGTGAGTAGATCTAAGTTCCTGGTAAAATAATTTCCTACAACTGGCACCAGAGCCATGGTAATTGATTTGCTTGCAAGTAATTTGGACTTAAAACGATTTCCTTATATTTTGGATGGTATCATGTTGCTTTGTGTGTCATATTGATGTTTGATTGTTGTTTGTGAATTCTGGGAAAAATAGTTACTTTTCTGCCTCTGTAATTATTTTTGTTGGATAGTTTGGAAAATTCTAAGCAATTTACTTTTTTACACAACTCGATTTCGATTTAATTTGAATTAGTTATGAATTTTTGAAAATTGGAAAAATCGGGATGATGAACCTCATCACACGCGTGCGGAATGGCTGCATGCAGCGTCCCTGCGCCGTGTGAGCTCGACCATTCCCCCTACAACGCGCGCGGATGAGCATGCATGGCATGCCATCCGTACAGTTCATCCAATTTTTCATTTTTTTTCGATTTTTCATGCTATTTCATGGAATTAAATTCCGGTTTTTTGTGTAGTTTTGTATGTTGATTTTTGTTTTTCAAATTTCAAATATAATTATCAGAAATAAATTAATTTTAATTTTTAAAATTAATTTTAGATATTAGTGTAATTTGATTTTGAAAATAGGAAAAATCAAGTTTTGCTTACCTCTTTTCTTATTTCCTTTAAAATTTGATTATTTTATTTTTTTTTTAAGGTCAGATATTAATTTTTTTTTTTTATAACTTGACCTTAATTAGAATAAGATCAAAATAATCATGATAATTTTAAAAGAGGAAATAAGGTATTTTTGCTAACTTTTTAAATTTTGTTATTTTTTAATTAAATTAAATTGTAAAACAAGAAAAGGGTATGCATTTACCATTTTCTATTTTATTTTTTAATTTATTAAATAACATGAAATTTAAAAGGAAAGTTAGCAATTTAATTTTGAAATGACATTTAGGTTACCCAAAACCTACACTACTACAAAATAGACTTTTCCCAACAGTTAATAAGGGGGTTAATTATAAAAACTGTTGGAAAAGGTAAGCGGCGATTTTTACCAACGGTTTATAACTGAAGCAAAAAAACTGTTGGGAAAGACCAATACCAACGGTGAAGAACCGTTGGCAATACTAAATGGAATTTGGTAAACAAAAACAATAAATGCCAACAGTTTATAACTGTTGGGAATACTAAGTATACCCAACGGTTTATAACTGTTGGGAATACTAAGTATACCCAACGTTTCTAAACCGTTAGGTATACTTAGTATTCCCAATAGTTATAAAATGTTGGGAAATGATCTATAAAAAAAAGTTTTATATTTAAAAAAAATTGCTTAATATAAAAATTTGTATTTACTTAAAGAATATACTAAAAAAAAGTTTCAGATTTTTTTTTTAAAAAATAAATTTGTATTCTTTTTTTTTTTTTTGCTTTATAAAAAAAAATTATATTTAATAAAATAAAAGAATAAAAAAAAATTCACATTTAAAAAATAAAAAAAGTATTTTTTTTTGGAAAAAAAAGAGTTTTTTTTTACTTAATAAATTTATAATTTGAAAATTTATAAAATTAAAAAATTTATATATTTTAATTAAAGGATAATTTTAAATTTTATTTTATTTTAAATAAATAAATAATAAAATAATTAATTAAGAGTTAAAAAATATATATAATTTTACATCAGAATTTATATAATTTTTTTTTAAAAAAAATTGTTAAATTTAGAAAAAAAAAAAAAAACTCTATAAAATGTTAGTTTATTACTTAATTTTTATATCTCAGATTTTTAATAATATAAATATATATATCATTTTTATTAAATAATTATTATTTTTTTCAATTTAAAAGTTAAAAAATCTAACCCTACTCTCAGTCTCAGCCGCATATATGCCTATTACCTAACCCTATTATCACATCTCTTCATCTTCTCATCTTATCACAAACTAATCTCAAAGCTTCTCTCTCTTGGTTGCAGTGGACGGTGGAGGAGATCTCTCTTGGTCGCAGTAGGCGATGGAGGAGGCGATGATTTCAAGGTCGTGGAGGAGACGACGACTTGAAGGGATGGCGGAGGAGACGACGACTTGAAGGGATGGCGGAGGAGACGACGACTTGAAGGGATGGTGGAGGAGACGACGACTTCTCTTTGAACAGTGAAGGTTGGATCTGTTATATATATTTTATGGAGAGTTCTTGAAATGTGGGTTTTTATTTTTTGGGCGGTTTTATGGGGGACATTTTTGAGTTTTTTCAAGGTTTTGATTTTGTTTTCTTTTGCAGGTCGAAAATGGTGGAGGTTTGGAAAAATCGATGCCGGCGGCGGAGAATTCAAAGGAAATTTTTGGTCATGAGGCTCCACCACTAGCTGATCTCGATAAATGTGGTCCAAACAAAGGTTGAGGAAGAAACTTTGGGCATTAATTGATGTAGTATAGGACTTGAATCTAGAACGAGGTTGCATCTGAGGACGTAGTTGTGTCAACTCCGATCGTGTCTCCTCTCCTTCGTCCACCCGGCTCCGAGCATTGTATATATGTATTTTACTGCTTTAAAAAATGTCACTTTATTGTTTTTTCAGAATTGTATACATGCATCTTGTGAAATATGAAAAATTTTCATATTATAAGTGTAATAATTTTTTATCTTGTATAATTTTAATGAATTATTATATTTAAATTTAAAAAATATATTAATTCTATTTATTTTAATTAATATTAATTTTTTTTTCTGAAAATTAATACTATTATATATATATTTAATATTTAAAATATATATATTAAAATGTAATCTAATTTAATTTACATAATACTTTTACCAACAGTTATAACCTGTCATTTAAAGTGATTTTTCCCAACAGTTGTAAACCATCATTAAAAGTCATTTTTCCCAACAGTTATAAATCGTCTTTTAAAGTTTCGCATTTTTATGACACCCACATAGCCAACGGTTTTAGGAACCGTTGGGAAATCATATAAAAGACAGTTATAAACCGTTGGGAATAGCCCTTTTTGTAGTAGTGCTAATTTTTCAAAATGGTAGGTTTAATTTTAATTTTATTTTTCGAAATACATGTTTAAAATTAAATAAATCCTACATCCAACTATCCAAATCTAACCTTGTTGCAGGAGTATGTGTTTTAGATTGTTTGTAAGTTTTCTAAAACATATTATTGCTTGATCTAAATTGCCTTGATTAACTTGATGATAGATCCAATGATCTAATGTCAACCAAAGGCTCAATTGATGATAGATCAAGTAAATAATTTGTAACAGGTAATTTTTACAAACTTCTTTCATCTGTGTAAGACCTAGCAACATGATAGGATCCATCCAAGTGTGTATTCCTGTGTGAGCCTATATGTTTAATTTCTGTTATAGATACATATATGTTGTTGTTGCTAAATAAAATATCATAACTGATAGATTTTATTTAGGCTCATTTAGTAGTGAGCCTATTCAATTAATAACAGTTGTTCATTTTAAGGTTAAATTCCTCTCTTTTGGGCCTTGTGTGAGAGTTGGGAGCCTTAGAAGTGGGTACGACATACTGGACCCAGCCCCCCCCCCCCTCACATGAACAACCCCAATTGTGAAGGCCCATTTGCCTGATTTGGATAACTGTGCTAGGTTAATTATATTAGTTTGACCTAATAAAAAATTGATTAGCAACATAATTAATTTCATTCTTCCTTGAAATTAATTTAAGAAAAACATAGTTTGAATAGTTATATTCTGGAAAGCTATATGTATTTTTCTTGTGTTTAATTAAATATAGAATTATAACCATATAAATTCTTTCTGAATCTTAATTTTATAATTTCATTAAATATTCCTATTGAAGTTGAGATTTAGTTAAATCTATCAAATCAACTTAGATTTGAATATTTTTGAATTTCCTATTATAAATTAAGTTGAGGAATTTTAGGAATTGGTTATTAAGATTCTTTAGATATTCTTTTAAGTTGATATTTTATAAATATGGGAACTTAAAAATGGAATATCTTCTAAATTAAGTGGTTACTACTTAATTGGTAATATTTAATTAAGTCATTGATTGAAGAATATTTTAAGTTGGGTATTTAGATTTTTTTTTCTAAACAACTTAAATAAGATATTTTTCAAAATTATTCCATTTTTGAAATTTAATTAAAGTTTTTACTTTAATTTGTAATATTTCATTATTGAGATATGGAATATAAATGATTAAACAAAATACATATTTTTTAAATAATGAGCTTTAATCAAGAGAAATTTGATCTCCATTGTTGGTTTTACATAGCTATTGTTTTAGTGAGTAATCCTCCCTAATGGAGGAACGTTCATTAGCAAGTTAGCGCCGTTTAATCTCGAAAGATAAGTATTCTTATAAGTTTTTTATATGGTTTATGACCACCCTAATGGTGGCGACTGTATAAGACTTACAAGAGTGCGAAACAATGGTAGAAGCTCATAAGATAGAATTGCCTTGAGTCTCGCCTAAACGGGACAACGCTGAATTCCAATCTTGATCGAATAAAAGGTTGCTAGAATGTTTGACATTTTAGATGAATTGACAACTCTATTCAATGGATGATGCTTTGACTCTCGCCTAAACGGGACACTGTATCAGTTCGTTGGAAACCTTGGAAAATAAACTATGTTAGATTTAGTATTTTTTATAACATATGTGATTATTTGTTTTCTGAACCTGTTTATGAATTTATAGAACCAAAACCTTACTTCTGTTTATTGATATGCTGTAGTGCCAATATGAATAACCCTCATCCCGATCCACTCCTAGTTAGTATCTTTGCAAAAGAACTCAATAGTGTGAAAATGCATCCTGGTAGTTGCATTAACTCGCACCTATTGTTGATGAATCTGAAATTCCAAAAGGCAAATCTACTAGGAATTGATTTATCAAGGGAACAATGGGTAAGACTCATACTTAATAGTCTTCCTCAGGAGTATGATAGTTTTGTTCTATATTACTTATTGAACAATCCTCACTCCTCCGACATGGACAAACTCGAGACTGAGTTGAGGGCCCATGAGTGGAATCTGATTGCAATGGGACCTCCTGATATTGCAAACTTTAATCAGAGGAAGAAGATTAAGCTTGAGGGCTCTAACAAAGCTGCTTCTTCAAGTACAATTATCAGACATCATGTTCTATGTGCGAATTGTAATGGAAAGGGACATAAAGAAGAACAATGTCCCAGGCTTCTAGACAATTCAAACGAAGGTGATGCTTTTGTGTTTGAATCATGTGTTTTAGAGAACGAAAAATCCACTTGGATTGTTGATTCTGGATCTACTAACCATGTATGTTCTTCATTGCAGCTGCTTGAAACTTGGGAGAATCTTCACCCAGATGAGTTAAAGCTTAAGGTTGGAAATGGCGAGTTGGTATCAGTTAAAGCAAGAGGAACAGCCCGAATCAAGTTTAATTCTAAGAAGTTTTTTACTTTTAGAGAATGTTTTGTATATTCCTAATTTTAGTAGAAACTTGATTAGCGTTTCATGTTTACAAACACAATTTCATATATTGAATTTTTCGAGTTCAAATTGTTCAATTTCTCGTAATGGATTTCATATATGTGTTGCAAACATGGAACAAGGGCTTTATGTTTTAAGACCTGATACTCAAATCTCACTAAATACTGAACTTTTCAATGTAGCTAAACCTAGAAGCCTTAAGAGAAAAGAGATTGATAATGATGATCAAACTTATCTATGGCATATACGTTTAGGTCATATAGGTTTTGATAGACTCAATAGGCTAACCAAAGACGGTCCATTGAAAAATGTCGTCTTAGGAGAACTGCCAGTTTGTGAGTCTTGCCTAGAAGGAAAAATGACCAAACGTTCTTTCTCTACGAAGGGAGAGCGTGCCAAAGAACCCCTAGGGTTAGTACATTCAGATGTTTGTGGACCGCTGAATGTAAAAGCCAGAGGAGGTTATGAGTATTTCGTCACTTTCATTGACGATTTCTCTAGATATAGTTTTCTTTACCTAATGCAAAAGAAATCTGAAACGTTTGAAAAGTTTCAGGAATTTCATGCTTTGGCTCAAAACCAATTAGATAAAACATTAAAGATCTTGCGAACTGATAGGGGTTGAGAATATATGGATATGCAGTTCAAAGATCATTTAACTGAACTTGGAATTGAATCCCAATATACTGCCCCAAGCACTCCACAGCAGAATGGAGTTGCAGAAAGAAATCGCACTCTCTTAGAAATGGTTAGGTCTATGCTGAGTTATTCAACTCTGTCTACGTCCTTCTGGGGATATGCTATTCAAATGGCAAACGACATTTTAAATGCTGTACCATCTAAAGCAGTCCCTAAGACACCCGTCGAACTATGGAATGGTCGTACGCCTAGTTTACGCCATTATAGGATTTGGGGGTGCCCTGCTCACGTCTTAAGAAAGAAAGAAAGCAAACTGGAATCGCGAACTGAAGTTTGCATGTTTGTCGGAAATTCTAAAGAGACTAGGGGTGGACTATTCTATAGTCACAAGGATAACAAAGTGTTTGTTTCTACAAATGCTACTTTCCTTGAAGATAACTATATGAAAGACAACAAACCGAAAAGTGAAATTGTATTAGAGGAAATGCTCACAGATACTGTTCCTTCAAATGTACCATCCTCTTCCACTCAAGAAGAGGAACATCCCACTCCCTCAGTTGTAGCAACTGAGAAAACTACTACTAAAGCTCCTGTTCAGAAGGTCACCGCTCCTCGTCGTAGTGGGAGGGTTTCTACAAAACCATCTCGTTATGGCTTGGATGGTGAAATCAATATGGTCGTTGGTGACGGTATTGATGACGACCCATTAACCTATAAACAGGCAATGACAAGTCCGCAACGGAAGCGATGGTCAGCCGGTATGGATTCAGAAATGGATTCCATGAAAAAGAACAAAGTCTGGGAATATGTAGAACCACCTGATGATTTTCGTCCAATTGGATGTAAATGGGTCTACAAGAAGAAAAGGGGTGCTGGAGGCGAAGTCGAAACTTTCAAAGCTAGATTGGTCGCCAAGGGTTATACCCAAAGAGAAGGTGTGGACTATGAGGAAACTTTTAGTCCGGTTGCCATGCTCAAATCCATCTGAATTCTTCTCTCCATAGCTGCCGCTTTAGATTATGAAATTTGGCAAATGGATGTCAAGACAGCCTTTCTTAATGGGCTTCTTGAAAAAACCATCTATATGGAGCAACCAGAAGGTTATGTTCTTCCTGGGTAGGAGAATAAAGTTTGCAAATTAAATAGGTCCATATATGGACTTAAGCAAGCTTCTCGCTCATGCAATAAAAGGTTTGATGAGATCATCCAAGCCTACGTCTTTCATCAGAATGAAGATGAACCTTGTGTTTACCAACTCAAGGAAAACCAAGTAGTAGTATTCCTGGTCCTTTATGTTGATGACATTTTGATCATTGGCAACAATGTCAAGAAAATGACTCACATCAAGGAATGGCTTGACACTCAATTCGACATGAAAGACTTGGGTGAGGCAACCTTTGTTCTCGGTATTCAGATTGTTAGAAACTGGAAGAACAGATCCCTTGCTCTCTCTCAAACAGCTTACATTGACAAAGTTCTAGAGAGATTTTCCATGACCAATACCAATGGGGCAAATATGCCCTCTAGACATGGTATCTGTCTATCTAAGGAACAGTGTCCTACTGATCCTCAAGAGATAGAAGACATTGAAAAAATTCCTTATGCTTCTGCAGTTGGAAGTCTAATGTATGCTATGCTATGCACTAGACCTGACATCTGCTATGCAGTTGGAATCGTGAGCAGGTATAAGTCAAATCCAGGACGGGTACATTGGAATGCTGTTAAGTATATTTTGAAATACTTAAAGAGTACAAGAGATTATGTATTAGTCTACAAGGGTGGTGCTTTAAATCCCTTAGGCTATACAGACTCAGATTTCCGGGGATGTCTTGAAGACAGGAAACCTACATCTGGGATGGTGTTTACTCTTGGGGTGGAGCAGTGGTTTGGAGAAGTGCTAAACAAACTGCGATTTCGGATTCTACCATGGAGGCAGAATACATAGCTGCGGCTGAAGCAGCTAAAGAGGTTGTCTGGCTTAGGAAGTTCTTCACCAGTCTTGGTGTAGTTCCTGGAATGGAAAGGCCTCTAGTCCTGCTTTGTGATAACCATGGAGCTATAGCCAACAGTAAGGAACCTCGGAGCCACAAGAGAAGTAAGCATATAGAAAGAAAGTATCATATTATCAGAGAATATGTGGCAAGAGGGGATGTACTGGTGGAGAAAGTGGATACGCAGGATAACTTAACTGATCCATTCACCAAAGTCTTGGCAGTAACTTCATTCGAAAAGCACCGTCAGAATTTAGGATTAATTGAAATGTACTGATTTGTTTTATATTAGTGGAAGTGGGAGTTTGTTGGGTTTTATGCCCTAAATAAAACTCTGTTTCAATGTAATCCAGATTATTCAATATCAATAAAGTAACAGAAGTATTTTTCATTCATTTGTGTATGTTTTGGTTCACTTAATCAATTGTTTGTCTATTTGATTTATAAATTCATCCAAACCCCTTTTCACATACTTGATCATGTTTATTGTGTTGTCAACACAGTGGAAAGTAAACATGACTATGTGAATAAAGTATTCCTAGATTTATCAGAACACTGGGTTTTACTGATATGACAATCTACAATAGAGTTTACTTGCATTTGGAGAAATGTTATGTTCTTTCCAGAACATACGTTAAAGTAAAGCTCAGGTTGGATGCATAGGAGTATGCATCGGAATGGACCGATATTGAACTTTGAAATAGATTTTGAAACTTACCATAAATATCTACTCAATTCAATATCATAAGTTGATCCTAGATCACATGATCGAAATCCTGATATGGTTAGGCTCAATTTGAAGAGTATTATTCGTGTTCTTTGATTTGTTAGTTAAGCCTAATTTTTGGTCAGGGCAATACATACATTTTGGAAACACGATAGTGCGATTGAGTGGGAGCGCTAACATAAATATGGAATCTATAGCTTCTATCTGGCGAATAGTAAGCAAAGGGTGATTTCCTTCGAGCTTAACCAAACAAGATAAATGATTGAGTACTCATTTCACTTAGTTGAAATATCATTTATATAGGGTTAAGCGTTTTAAGGATAAAATACATTGTAGGGTGTTACGGTAATTCAGTCCCTTTACAGTGTAAATCATCCATATAGAGGATCATTGATCATATTAGGATTATAACAATGGATAACTAATGATGTGTCTATATGGTGGAACATATAGAGCATTCTATATACTGAGAGTGCAATTCTGAGTTCTATGTGTGGATTCAACGAAGAATTAATAAGTCAGTGAATTTAAGTGGTAAATTCTAGATCTGCTTATTGGAAGCTCAGATATATAGACCCATGGTCCCCCCACTAGTTGAGATGATATTACTTGTAAGACTCATTTAATTGATTTTAATTAATCAATTATAATTCTGAAGATAGACTGTGTCTATTTGAGAATTTATCACTTATTAAGGGCAAAACAGTAAATAGAGATTTTGAAGGGCATATTTATTAATTAGGAAACTTTAATTAGTTTTATTATTAATAAAATAAATGACAATATATTATTTGATAATTAATTTTAATTATTAAATATTTAGATTTGACATTTATGTGGTTGAACAAAGGAATTGGCAGTTTTTGACAAAACAGGAAACTATCAATGTAGGAAAAGGAAAGTTGAAAAAGTGGCAAGCCTTGTTTCCACAATGCCTAGGCCGGCCACTTAAGTTCCCTTTTCCCTTTGATTCTTTCAATATTAAATGTCAATTAACTCAATCATAGCCCTGGGTGGTCTTCTATAAATAGAAGGCAAAGGCTTCAGTTTTCACAACATCTGATACACAACATTATTCTGACAGAATTTTCTATCTGAAAATTCTCTCTGAGCCGCCACCCTCTCTCTCTCTATTCCTTCACTGTTTCGAAATCTATAAGTGCTAGAGTAGTGCCCACACACATCAAGTAATACCTCAATCATAGTGAGGAAGGATGTGTAGAATTCAGAAACAACAAAGAAGGACTATCGGGCTCAGATCTTGATTATACTCTGCTACAGAAAGGAATCAAGGGTTAGAGATCTGAGTGGGAGGAGACATATATTCTGTTGCACCCAATGTAAGAATTTCTGATACTCTTATGTGTTATTTTCTATCGTTTTAGAAGTTCATATTTAGGTTGTTAAATCAACATACTTGTGAGTAGATCTAAATTCCTGGTAAAACACATATAAAACACATACAATCCATATAATTTCTTACAATCCATACCATATAAAACACATACAAAGCTACTTATCTTTCGAGATTAAACGGTGCGAACTTGCTAATGAACGTTCCTCCATTAGGGAGGATTACTCACTAAAACAAACGCTATGTAAAACCAACAATGGAGATCGAATATCTTAATAATAAAGCTCATTCTTTAAAATGTATTTTCATTATTATTTATAATAAAATATATTCATTAAATATCGAATTAAGAATTAAAATTCTAAATTAGAATTTAATTTAATATTTATAAAATTATTTCCATCTCAGTAGTAATTTTGATAAATAAATATTTAGAAAATTATTTAAGTTGTATTAATTTAAATTAATTTGCAACTCCAAATAAATTTTCATGAGAATATATTTATTGTATTTTGAAAAAAAAAGTATAAAAACTTTATATTTTCTAAATACTTAAATAATAATTACTTAGAAAAATACTTCAAGCAAAAATATCATCTATCCAGATTTTTCTTTGACTAATTAATTCAATTTCTAATAATATACTTTAATTCATTTATTTTAAATTAATCAATAAATGAAAAAATTATTGATTTAAGTTGGTCCAAGAATTAATTAAAATAAATAATTAATTTACAACTTAATCTATTTTTCAAGATAAATTCAAAATCATCTTGCATTATGAAATGCAATTTCGAAAATTGATTAATAAAATAAAGAAAAAATATATATTTTGAAAATTATTTAAATTTAAGTTGAAAAAATAAATTTCAACTAAAAATAATTTTCTATTTAATTAAGTGTCATGAAAAAGAAATATTTAAGTATCATGATGAAAATCAACTTAGATATTTAATTTTCAAATTAATTAAATGTATTAAATTCAAGAAATAAATAATTAAGTGTAGAGAAGGCTTAATTATTAATCTCTAGTTTAATAATAGGAAAAAATATACTTTAAATAAATTGTACCAAAATTAATTATTTAAATAATTAATTTCACAATATATAATATTTTCCTATTTAATATTAGAAATAATAAGTAGTCTAGAAATAATTATCTAGAAAATATCTTATTTGACTAAGTATCTTTTCCACAAAATTTGAAAAAATATCTAATTTAAGTTGTATTAGAAAAAATATCTAATTTAAGTTGTATTAGAAAAAATCTAGAACTTAAATATTTTAAAATTTAAATTTAACTAAATATCAAAAATTAAGTTGTAACCACTTAATTTGAAAATATTCCATTTTAAGTTAATATTTGAAAAAAAAAATCAACTTAATAAATATCTAAAGAATCTTAATAACCAATTCCTAAAATTCCTCAACTTAATTTTGAAATTTTAAAACCAAAAGATATTCATATTTAAGTTGATTAGTTAGAGATAACTAAATATCAACTTAAATAGGAATATTTAATGAAAAATTTAAATTAAGCTCTAGAAAGAATCTAGATGGTTATAATTCTATATTTAATTAAATACAAGAAAATACATATAGTTTAGCTTAGAATAAAATTCTTTAAACTATGGTTTTCTTAAATTAATTTCAAAATACATATATTTAATTATGTTGCTAGTACAGTTACTCAAATCAGGCAAATGTGCCTTCACAATTGGGGTAGTTCATGTGAGGGGGTGCTGGGTTCAGTATGTCGTACCCACTTCTATGGCTCCCAACTCTCACACAAGGCCCAAAAGAGAGGAATTTAACCTTAAATAAACAACTGTTATTGATTGAATAGGCCCAAAAACTAAATGGGCCTAAATAAAATCTATCAAAAACTATGATATTTTATTTAGCAACAACAACCTATATGCATCTATAATAAAATTAAACACATAGGCTCACACAGGCACACAATTTGGATGGATCCTATCAGGTTGCTAGGTCATACACAGATGAAAGAAGATTGTAAATATACCTGTTACAAATTATTTACTTGACCAAGGGAGTCATGAGTTAAAATCAGATCATTGGATCTGTCAACAAGTTTACCATGACTATTTGCAATCAAGCAATAATAGGTTTCAAAAACTTAGAAACAAGCTAAAAACACATACTCCTGCAACAAGGTTAGCTGGATAGTTGGATGTAGGATTTATTTAATTTTAAATAATTAAAGTTCGAAAAATAAATAAATAAAAAAATATTTATTTTCAAAAAAAAAAAGAATAAAATTTATGTATATTTTCGAAATTAATAAAATAATATTTAAAATTAAACCTACAATTTTGAAAAATTAGGTTTCAACTAACCTAAATATCATTTCAAAATTTGCTAACTACTTTTAAAAAATTTAATGTTATTTTATAAATTAAATATTCAATAAAAAAAAAAGATAAATAAATATCTTTTTCAGATTTTATGATTTAATTTAAATAAATAAAATAACAAAATTTAAAAGTAACCAAAATATCTTACTTCTATTTAAAATTACATGATTATAGTTATCTTATTTTAAATTTAAATAAGGTCAAATTATTTAAAAATATATTTAATTTAAAAAATTTAATATCTGACTCTAAATGGAAAAATAAGATAAGATATAATTAAATTTAAAAATAAGATAGATAATTAAGCAAAAAAGATAGATCTTTACTATTTTCAAATTCAAATTACAATAATATCATGAATTAATTTTTTAAAAAAAATAATTAATTTAATTATGATATTTAGAATTGAATTAGGAATAGTAAATGTCTAAATACAAAACTACATAAAAAATCAAAAGTTAAATCCATGAAATAGCATGAAAAATCGAAGAAAAACGAAAAAAATGCGAGCTGTACGGACAGTATGCAATGCATACTGTCCATGGGTGCGAATGGGAGTGCTTGGGCGAGGAAACACGGCGCAGCAAGGGTGCTGCATGATTTCCGCGCACGCGTGGTGTAGTGACACCATCCCGATATTTTTCGAAACTTCAAACAATCATAACTAATTCAAATTAAATCGAAATTGAGTTCTGTAAAAAAATAAATTGCTTAATTTTTTCCATAATATCCAATAAAAATAATTCTAAAAATAGATAGTCAATTATTTTTCACGAAAATTCACAAACATCAATCAATCATCAAATAATACTCAAAACAACATGATACCATCCAAAACATCAAACAAATCGTTTTAAGTCCAAATTTCTTGCAAGCAAATCAATTACAATGGCTCTGAGGCCAGTTGCTGGATATTATTTTACCAGGATCTTAGATCTACTCACAAGTATATTTTTAACACCCTAAATATGAACTTTCTAAAACGATTACGAAATAAACACATATAAAGTTTAGTAAACCCTACATTGGATGCAGCGGAATAATATGACTCCTGCCGTTCAGATATCTAGCCCTCGATTCCTTTCTATAGCAGAGCATTATCAATATCTAAACCTGGATCTCTTTCTCTGATTCTTTAGTGTTGAAACTCCTTCTTGTTGAAAGTCTTTCTTCACGATCTTCCTCACTATGATTGAGGTATCACTTGCTGTGTGTGGGCACCACTCTAACACTAAGTAATTTTGAAATTGAAGATGGAAGAAAGAGAAGAAGGTGGCAGCTAGGTATAGAGAGAGAAGGCTCAGGTTTTTCTCTGAAGGAAATCAGAAGTAAAAAATGTAATTTTCCTAAAGCCTTCACTATCAATTTATAGCATTCTACTAGGGTTAGGTTTGAATTATTTGGCATTAAAATAATGAAAATAACAGATGATAAATCCTATAAAAGTGGCCGGCCCTATACAATATGGATTTGGGCCTCACTTTTTGCAATTTTGCAGTTTTATCAATTTTGCATCTAATTTTCTCAAAAATGCCAATTTTCAAATTCAACTATTTAAATGCCAATTCTAACTATTTAATAACTATAAATAATTATTAAATAATATTGTCATTTATCATATTTATTAATTGAACCATACAAAGTATCATAATTAACAAATATGCCCCTAAAACTCTTTCTTTACAATTTCGCCCTTACTTAGTGAAAAATTCACAAATAGACGTAGTCTAAATTGAGAATTATAATTGATTAATCAAAACCAATTATGTGAGTCTTACAAGCAATATTATCTCAACTAGTGGGGGGACCATGGGTCTATATAACCGAGCTTCCAATAAGCAGATTAAGAATTTATAACCTAAATTCACTGACTTATTAATTCTTCGTTGAATCCACGCATAGAACTTAGAATTGCACTCTCACTATATAGAATGCTCTATATGTTCCACCATATAGACACATCATTAGTTATCCATTGTTATAATCCTAATTTGATCAATGATCCTCTCTATGAATGATCTACACTGTAAAGGGATTAGATTACCGTTACACCCTACAATGTATTTTATCCTTAAAACACTTAACCCCGTATAAATGATATTTCAGCTTATGTGAAATGAGTACTCCACCATTTATTTTTGTTTGGTCAAGCTCGAAGGAGATCATCCTTTACTTACTATTCGCCAGATAGAAGCAATAGATTCCATGTTTATGTTAGCGCTCCCACTTAATTGCACTACCGTGTTCCCAAAATGTACGTATCACCCTGACCTAAAAGTAGGCTTAACTAACAAATCAAAGAACACGAATAGCCTCCTGAGATTTAGCCTAATCATAACAAGATTAAGATCATTTGATCTAGGATCAACTAGGCGATATTGACTTGAATAGATATTACGGTAAGTTTAATAAATCTAAGTCAAAGTTCAATATCGGTCCCTTCCAATGCATACTCCATGCATCCAACCTCAGCTTTACTTTAACCAATGCTCTGGAAAGAACATAGCATTTCTCCAAATGCAAGTAAACTCTTGTTGTAGATTATCATATCAGTAAAACCCTGTGTCTGATAAATCTAGGAAACTTTATTCACATAGTCATGTTTACTTTCCAAAGTGTTGACAACACAATAAACAGGATCAAGTATGTGAAAAGGGTTTCAGTTGAATTCATACATTATGTACATATAATCATGAAATAAATCATGTGAACCATGCAACATTAAATGTTATTTCTGATCTATATTAACAAGTAAATCTGATTATATTGAAATGAGTTTTATTTAGGGTATAAAACCCAACACGGGTTTGGGGCCCAGGTCCCCTATCTATGTCCGGATCCTAAGTCCCTGTCAAGGTCCATGTTCAGCTTCGATTTTGGCTCCCATGTTTGGGTCCGAGTCTAGGTCCCAGTATGGGTTCAAGTTTGAGTCTGGGTCCGGGTCTCGATCTGAGTCCAAGTCCATATTCGGGTCCAGGTCGGGGACACGATTCGGGTCCCACTCAAGGTCTAGATCCCAGACCAGGTTCTGGTCTGGGTTTGGGTCCGAGTTTAGGTCTTGAGTTTAGGTCTAGGTTTGGGTTTGGATCCGGGTCTGGGTCTGGGTCTTGGGTTCCAATCTCGGTATGGGTATTGGTCTAGGATTGTGTCCAAGTTAGGGTTTAGGGTTTTGGGTTTAGTATTTAGGGATTTAGGGTTTAGGATTTAGGGCTTAGGTCTTAGGGTAACTGTAAAGAGTTTAGGGTTTAGGGTTTAAGGTTTAGGGTTTAGGGTTTAATGGTCCGCTTCCAGTTCCGGTTCTAATTTCGGGTCACAAGGTACGATTTAAGATTTGGGTGTGGATCATGGTCTGAGTCCTTGTTTGGGTCTAGGCCCGTCTTTTGGTTCAGATCTGAGTCTTGGTCCCCAATCCAAACACCAACCACATGTCTAGTCTAGTTCGAGTTCTGATATGGGTTCTGGTTTTAGTCTGGGTCTAGGTCTAGGTCAAGATCGAATTCCCTAATTTAGACACCGACTATGGGTCGGGTCCAAGCCTCGGGTCTTGGGTCTTGTACGGAATCAAAATCTAGATCCTGGTCTAGTTCTAGCTCATGTCTTGGGTCCTGGTTCGGTTCTTAGGTCCAAGTCATGGGTCTTGGTCCCCGATTCAAGTCAAAGTGGTAGTTCCCAGTCTTGGTTAGGGTCCCAGTCCGCGTGTAGGTCCTGGTATGTGTTCAGTAATGGTCCTTGTCTCGGGTCTTGGCCTGGTCTAAGTCTAGGTCACGGTTCGGTTCTCAGGTCCCAAGTTTGAGTATTGGGTCCTAGGTCCCAGTTCCGGTCCCAGTCTGAGTTCTAGTCCTAGTCCAGGTTCAGGTCTCGGTCCTAGTCCGGGTTTGGGTCCCAGTCTTGATCTCAGCCCGGGTCCAAGTCCTGGGTTCGAGTACGAGTTATAGTACTACTCCAGATTTGGGTCCGGGTCTAGGTCTGGGTTTGGGTCTGAGTCCGGGTTTCAGTCTGTGTCTTGGTCTGGGTCTTGGTCTAGGTTTGGGTCTGGGTCTGATTTCTTGTACGGGTCTAGGTTCTGTTCCAGGTCTCGAGTCACGGGTCCTAAGTCACAAGTCTTGGCGCAAATCTGGGTTCGGGTTTGGGACTGGGTCCTGGTATCGATCCCGGTCTGGGTCTGGGTCTATGTTCGGTTCTACGTCTAGATCCAGTTTTGGGTCCTGGTCCAATTCCTATTCCAGGGTCCTGATTCTGGTTCTTGTTCTGATTTCGGGTCTCGGGTCCGAGTCAGGGTTTAGGTCCTAGTCTGGAAATGGTTCCATGTTCGGGTCTTGGTATGATTCCAAGATCCAGACACCGACTACGGGTTGGTTCCGAGCCCCAGGTCGTTGGTCAAGATTCAGATCGCCATCTTGGGTCCCAGTCTAATTTTAATTGGGATCTTAGGTCCCGGTCCGTGTCCGTGTCCGGGTCCAGGTCTGGGATCGAGACCGGGGTTAGGTCTTGGGTCCCAGTCCCAGTCCTGGGTCCTAATTGTTGTTCTAATTTTGAGTTTTGGTCCCCAATCTAGGTCTGGATCCTGGGTCTAGGTTTGAGTCTCCAATCCCGGTCTGGGTCAAGGTCCAAGTTTGTGTCTCCGTTCGCGTTTGTGTCCCGAGTCCCGATCCGAGTTTTGATTTAAGTTCGCGTCCCAATCCGGGTTTGGGTCTGGGTCGTAGTCAGATTCCAGTTCTCGAACTCAAACCCAGACTCGGACTCGGACCCAAGTTTTGGGTACGGGTCTGGGTCTGGGTCTGGGTCTGAATTTGGGTTTGGGTTTGAGTCCGGGTATGGGTCCTAGATCCAAACACTGACTACGGGTCAGGTCCAAGCCCCGAGGGTAGATGTGGATCACGGTCTCGGGTCCCAGTCTAGTTCCACTTTGGGTCCCAAGTCCTGGTCCGACTTTGGGGTCGGATTCTGGGTCTCAGTCCTAGTTTTGATGCCAGTGTCCTAGGTGCAAGTCCCTAATCTAGGTTCGAGTCCTAGGTCTCGGTCTGAGTCCCGGACCCGATCGGGGTTCAAGTCCTTGTTCGAGTTTGGGTCAGAGTTCCGATCTTGGTTGGGTCCAGGTCTCGGTTTGAGTCTAGCTCCAAGTATGGGTCGGAATCCTGAGTTCCGATCTAGGTCGGAGTTCCAAGGCCAAGGTCAAGGTCCGAGTCCTAGGTCTCGGTCTGGGTCCATGTTCGGGTTTGGGTCCTAGTCCTAGTTTCGATTTTGATTTAGTGTTTGGGTTCGAGTATGGGTCTGAGTCTAGGTCGGGGTCTGAGTCCTGGTCTGAGTCTTGGTCCGAGTCTAGATTTACGTCCATATCCCAGTTTGGGTCTGGCTTCTGGTCCAGGTCCGAGTTCGGGTCCCAGGTACAGGTCCAGGTCTGGGTCTGGGTCTGGGTCACGGTCTCGGTCTAGATCTAGGTCCCGATTTTTGATCCCAGTCTAGGTCCGGGTCTAGGTTTGAGTCTAGGTTCCTATTCATATACTTATCTAGGTCCGCGTCTGGGTCTGTGATTGGTTCCTAGGTCTAGGTCTGGGTCCAAGTCTCGGTGCAGGTCTGGGTACACGATCGTGTCCGAGTTAGGGTCCAAGTCCGAGTGCAGGTCTCGGTGCGTGTTCGGTACTGGTCCTTGTCTCGCGTCTTGGCCTAGTCTGGGTTTGGGTCACGGTTAGGTTCTCAGGTCCTATGTCTCAGTATCAGGTCCCAGGTCCCAGTCCCAGTCCCAGTCCGAGTTCTAGTCCTAGTCCAGGTTCAGGCCTCGGTCTTAGTCTGGGTCTGGGTCCGAATCCTTATATAGGTCCGAGTCCGAGTTCAAGTCTGAGTCTGGGTCTGGGTCTGGGTGTGGGTTTGGGTCTGGGTTTGGGTTTCAGTCTGTGTCTAGGTCCGGGTCTTGGTCTGTGTCTGGGTCTGGGATTGGTTCCTAGGTTTAGGTTTGGGTTCTGGTACGAGTTTGGGTTCTGGTCAAGGTTTCGGGTCATGGGTCCTGGGTCGCAGGTACTGTCAAAAGTCTGGGTCTGGGTTCGGGTCTGGGTTCGAGTTTCAATCACGGTCTGGGTTTGGGTCCGTGTTCGGTTTCGCGTCTAGATCCAGTTTTGGTTCCAAGTCAAATTCCTATTCCAAGGTCCTGATTTCGGTTCTTGTTCCAATTTCTGTCTCAGGTCTGAGTTTTTGTTTGGGTCCTGGTCAGGAAATGGTTCCAGGTTCGGGTCTTGGTACGATTCCAAGATCTACACACCGACCACGGGTTGGGTCCAAGCCCCGAGTCGTGGGTCAAGCCCCGTGTCCATGTCTGGGTTCGGGTTTGGGATCGAGATCGGGGTCAGGTCTTGGGTCCAAATCCCAGTCCATGGTCCCGATTCTGACTCTAATTTTGAGTTGGGGTCCCCTATTGGGTTTTATGCCCTATATAAAACTCATTTCAATATAATCAAATTTACTTATTAATATAGATCAGAAACAACATTTAATGTTGCATGGTTCACATGATTTATTTCATGATTATATGTACATAATGTATAAATTCATCTGAAACCCTTTCCACATACTTGATCCTATTTATTGTGCCGTCAACACATTGGAAAGTAAACATGACTATGTGAATAAAGTTTCCGAGATTTATCAGATATAGGGTTACTAATATGATAATCTACAACAGAGTTTACTTGCATTTGGAGAAGTGTTATGTTCTTTCCAGAGCATTGGTTAAAGTAAAGCTCAGGTTGGATGCATGGAGTATGCATCGGAAGGGACCGATATTGAACTTTAACTTAGATTTATTACACTTACCGTAATATCTATTCAAGTCAATATCGCCTAGTTGATCCTAGATCAAATGTTCTTCATCCTGTTATGATTAGGCTCAATCTTGAAAGGCTATTCGTGTTCTTTGATTTGTTAGTTAAGCCTACTTTTAGGTCAGGGTGATACGTACATTTTTGGAACACGGTAGTGCAATTGAGTGGGAGCGCTATCATAAACATGGAATCTATAGCTTCTATCTGGCAAATAGTAAGTAAAGGATGATCTCCTTCGAGCTTGACCAAACGAAAATAAATGGTGGAGTACTCATTTCACATAAGCTAAAATATCATTTATACGGGGTTAAGTGTTTTAAGGATTAAATACATTGTAGGGTGTAACGGTAATTTAATCCCTTTACAGTGTAGATCATTCATATACAAGATCATTGATCAAATTAGGATTATAACAATGTATAACAAATGATGTGTCTATACGGTGGAACATATAGAGAATTCTATATACTGAGAGTGCAATTCTAAGTTCTATGCGTGGATTCAACGAAGAATTAATAAGTCAATGAATTTAGGTTATAAATTCTTGAACTGCTTATTAGAAGCTCGGTTATATAGACCCATGGTCCCCGCACTAGTTGAGATAATATTGCTTGTAATACTCACATAATTGGTTTTGATTAATCAATTATAATTCTCAAATTAGACTATGTCTATTTGTGAATTTTTCACTAAGTAAGGGCGAAATTGTAAAGAAAGAGTTTTAGGGGCATATTTGTTAATTATGATACTTTGTATGGTTCAATTAATAAATATGATAAATGACAATAATATTTAATAATTATTTATAGTTATTAAATAGTTAGAATTGGCATTTAAATGGTTGAATTTAAAAATTGGCGTTTTTGAGAAAATCAAATGCAGAAAAGATAAAACTGTAAAATTGCAAAAAGTGAGGCCAAAATCCACATTGTATGGCCGGCCACTTTTTTAGGGTTTTCCCTCTGATATTTTCATTATTTTAATGGCAAATAATTCAAACCTAACCCTAGTGGAATGCTATAAATAGATAGTGAAGGCTTCATGAAAATTACACTTTTCTGCTGACTTTTCATTCAGAAAAAACTGAGCCTCTCTCTCTCCCTTTCTTTGGCCGACCACTCCCTCTCTCTCTTCTTCATTGAAATTTCGAAATTCTTAGTGTTAGAGTAGTGCCCACACACAGCAAGTGATACCTCAATCATAGTGAGGAAGATCGTGAAGAAAGACTTTCAGCAAGAAGGAGTTTCAACACTAAAGAATCAGAGAAAGAGATCCAGGTTCAGATATTGATAATGCTCTGCTACAGAAAGGAATCAAGGGCTAGATATCTGAACGGAAGGAGTCATATTATTCCGCTGCACCCAATGTAAGGTTTACTAAACTTTATATGTGTTTATTTCATCGTTTTAGAAAGTTCATATTTAGGGTGTTAATCAAGATACTTGTGAGTAGATCTAAGATCCTGGTAAAATAATTTCCAACAACTGGCCTCAGAGCCATGGTAATTGATTTGCTTGCAAGAAATTTGGACTTTAAAACGATTGTTTGATGTTTTGGATGGTATCATGTTGTATTGAGTGTTATATGATGATTGATTGATGTTTGTGAATTTTCGTGAAAAATAGTTGAATATCTGTTTTTGGAATTATTTTTATTGGATATTATGGAAAAAATTAAGCAAGTTACTTTTTTACAGAACTCAATTTCGATTTAATTTGAAATTTTTAATTAATATATAAAGTATATTATCCGTGGCAACTACTACAAATACAAACTTAAAGTCCCAAAGTTTAGAAATACCTAAGGTGTTATTTAGGTAGGTTATTTATGTAGGTGTTATTTAATGTTTTTATTATGTCATTTTGATCTTTTAAAAAAAAATAGCATTTTCTTATGGGTAATTGATTAATGTTTTATTTGATAAGGATTTAAAAAAAAAAATATATACAACATATTATTTATAATTTTACAAGTAATAATTTTTCTAAAATAATATCTACTTAGACTAAATTTATTTATAAATAAGTATTATAATTTTTATTATTATTATTTATATATTTATAGATTAAATTCATTTTGAGATTATTTTTTCTATTTTACATCTATATCTTTTTAATTTATAAAATTAAAAACGATTTTAGAAACTAATTTTTTTTTAAGTAAGTCTATATAAGTATTTTTCTCTAAATTTTATTTGTCCAAAAGTTGAAAATAATTTTTTATTTTATTTATAAATAGTAATCAGATAAAAAATAATTGAATGAATATATGCATATGTATGAAGGTATAAGTTTATAGGTTATTATATGACATTCTAATGTTTGAACATTTTTTTTTTTAATTTTTCAATCTTCGTTGTTTTTTTCTTCATTATTTGAATTTTATGGAATATAATGTCACTATTTTTGTAATTTTTTTTGTCTATTTAAATATTTTGTTATTATTTTAGTTTTTTATAAATTTAGTTTCAATTTTTTAAATAGTCAAAATTGGAGAATGAATTAAGTATTTTTTGTACTTCAGAGATAAGTTTTTTGTATTTTCATGTAATAAATTTATGATAAAAATATAAAATTTAAAATTACTAATAAAATTATTAACACAAAAGTTATAGTGTATAAGTTAGTTACTACTTTAAAATTAACACAAAAGTTAATACATTTTTTAATAATACAATGAAAAGATATTTGCAGCATAACATAATATAATAACCGTAAATGGTAAAAAAAATAAAAAAAATATCTATTCATTAGTATAATAACCGCGCGATGCGCGGTTATGTTGCCTAGTATATATATAAAGGAAGGTTTTAAGGAGTTTATGTGGCATGCTTAACCTTTTTCTTTTTTCAAATACTTATTTTTCTAATTTTCTAATTTCTTTTAAAAAAAATTAGTATGTAATTAATAACTAACACTAAATTAATACCTACTAATTAAAAGAAATCAAATCAAAGACTTATAGTATTCTAAAATAATTACCATGTACACTAAATTAAAAGAAATCATTAAAAAAATCAAACTAAGGACTTATACTTATTTTTCTAATTTTCTAATTTCTTTTAAAAAAAAATTAGTATGTAATTAATAACTTACTCTAAATTAATACCTACTAATTAAAAGAAATCAAATCAAAGACATATAGTATTCTAAAATAATTACCATGTACACTAAATTAAAAGAAATCATTAAAGAAATCAAACTAAGGACTTATATTCTAAAATAATTACCACCTATTTTATTATTACAAACATACATATTAATATACAAAATAATTAGAAAAAGAAAAAAAAAATTGGACATGTGTCATCACACATAGTTTTCTTTTACCTTTTCTATTTTGTCAAAACTTTTTATTTATTTCTATTATTATATTAAAACTATTTGTATTCTTTAAACTAAAAAAAATTATTTATATTATTTATGTATGACTCTTATCATTTATATTTATATTAATGTCCTATTATTATGATAAAACTATTTGTATTCTTTAATTAAAAAAAGTCTATTTGTATTCTTTAATTAAAAAAAGTCTATTTGTATTCTTATGTAATTCTTATTATTTATGTGTATATTAATATTCTATTATGATATTAAAACTATTTGTATTCTTTAATTGAAAAAAAATCATTGTATTCTTCCACTACAAAGAACCTATATATAGTGTCCAAGATCAAGTTAAACTTTATAGAATTTTTGTTATATTATTTTTTTTCCTTCTAATTTTTGATGTTAATCTATTTTTATTACTTAGCAATATATATTTATTTTTTGAAGTTTTTGTAATGTTTTTTTTTTTAATTCTTGATGTTCTATATTTTTCAGATTTCGAAGAAGATCAATCATTGAAAAATTATGGATACTTTGCAGCAAAATTATTAGGTAATTTTTTCTCTTGCTATGAAAGATTATATTACTTTTATTTTTATTTAGTTTTTAATTACAATTTTTTTTGTCAAAGTTTTTAATTACAAATTAAGTATTAAGTTTTTCTCTATTAGATTTTTTGGTAACAAAGTCCACTCATAGTTTTGAAATTTTGTTATATTAATTTTATTTCATTTTAATTCTTGATGTTGATTATTTTCACTACTTAGTAATGTATGTTCATTTTTTAAGTTTTTATTATGTTTTTTCTTATTTTTTGATGTTTTATATTTTCAGATTACTTGAAAAAGACTATTCATTCATATATAATTCCCCAATAGATATTTTGTAATAAAATTATTGGACAATTTTTTCTCTTTCTTTGAAAAATTATATTACTTTGATATATATATATATAAGTATCAAGTTCTTCTCTAATAGATTTTTTTTGCAACAAAGTTATGAATAATTTTTCCTACTTTAAAATTCTATATTAATTTGATTTTTATTAAGTTTTTAATTACAAAGTATATTAAAATGATAAATTTCTATCTCTCTTCATAAAATTTATATATATTATAATAGACATATATATGTATATTTAAAAAAACCTAAAAAAAATTATATAAGAGTTAATATGATTTTTTTTTTTAATTTATTTTATAAATTTTCATAATGAATAATTAAAATTTTATTATATTTCTCTCATTCAATCATGATCTTTAAATTTTTATTATGTTAATTATTTTGTAATAAATTACATACATTAATATTAATTTTACTGATGTCTTTTGATTTTTTTAATAATTTACTATATAATGAATGTATTGAAGATAATATTTTAGCATTTTTTTTATTAATTTTAATTATTTAAATTTATAAAAAAAATCAAAATACATTTATATTAATTTTTTATAATTTACACCATATAATTAATATATTGAAAATGATATATGTAGTATATATTTTTTAATTAATTTTAATTATTTAACTTTCTAAAAAATTATTAATTTGAGAAATTTTTTTGGTTATTCATAAACTTAATTTTGAATTATTAATATTTAATTTTAAGTTGTTTTCTAATCGATCTATTTATCTATATATTTTTATATCTACATATGAATCTGAAAGAAAAATAAGTGTGGTGAATTCATCTCCTTTCAATTTTCTACTTTACCTGATTTGCAGTTTTTTTTATAATTTTTTTCATTTAATAATATTAAAAAAAGTATATAACAACCCGATTAAATATATACTCAGATCTTACTACTTCTTCATTTATACAATTAACTAAATCAATATCACCCTTACATATTCCCCTTCCACTGAAATCATTGAGAAATTTATTGACTACTATTTATATTTCTCTGTCCATTAAATTCCTACAATTTTTTTTTCCAATTATTTATTTTCTAATAAATACTTTTCAACTTTTAATCATGCAAAGTAGTATGTATATAAATAGAAAACAACACAAATCAATCTTATATTAAAAGTAAGTATTCTTGATCACTACTTTTTATTTGTTATATATATATATATAAACAATTCTCTCTAATATATTTTTTAGATAGATTTTTATTTTATTTGAAGGTCTGCTATAAAAATATACATAGAGATTCATGCCAAAAACAAAAATAATACATTGAGGAAATAAGGACTTAATTCTCTATTAGAAATAAAATTTAACTTAATTGTGGTGCTACTTTAATAAGAAAATAATATATATATATATATATGAAAAATTAGTGATTTTTTGGCTATTTATATGTACTTTTAATATTCAAAATATTTTTAGTATTAAGTTGTAATTCTATTATTTTTATGTGTAATAAAAAAAAATTGTATTTTGTTGTTCTAACAAAAAAAAATATAATTTTAGTATGAATAAAAATTTTAAAATTATTATACATGCCGCACGAAGTGCGGCTTTGTTCACTAGTATATATATAAAGGAAGGTTTTGAAGAGTTGAGGTGGCTTCATCTCCTTTTATTTTCCTACTTTCTCTAATTTATAGTTTTTCTCACTTTTTAATTTTTTAAACTATTTTTACTAATTTAATTTTACTAAAAAAATAAAAACTATTGGTATTCTCTATATAGCTCTTACCCCTCTATGTGTATATATATAGTCTCAAATACAACTTAAAGTTTTGTATCCACTCTTCACTCTTAATTTAGAAGTTTTTGTTATTATTTACTTTTTCTAATTCATATTTTTTATTTTCAAATTATTTAGCTATGACTATTTATTTTTAAAGTTTTGTTATTATTTTTTTTTTCAAATTCTTGATGTTGTTTTTCTTCTTCTTCTTCTCCAGATTACTATGACAAGGGATACTTATAGACAAATTTTTCTCTCATGGCAGATTACAATGAAAATGGCTATTTGTAGACAAACTCTTCTTCACTAGATATTTGCATCAAACATAAGGAGAATATCCAATTTAAAAGGTCATGTGGTGTTCTCTTCTACTTTATCTAATTTATCATCTTTTTTTTTTTGTTTTTTGTATTTAATTTATACTAATAACAAAAATTAATTGATAAAAAATAGAAATCTAATTGACATTTTATATTGGATTTTTCATACATATTGACAGTAATAATAATATTTATTATCTCATATTTCACAAACTATATCTATTTAATTTAATAAAAAAGATTAATAAAATAATTCATATATATATATATCTATTTATGAATTTGTAAGTAAAGAGAAATATATATAAATATTGGTGTAGGTGGGTATATATAACACATAAAATAATATATTTATAATTATTTGTAATGATAATAATTGTTATATTTTAATAGTTAAATACCTATTATAATATATATTCATGTATGTACATATCAATTATACATAGTGTTGCCCCTGATTTTTGCCCAAAATACGTGGACCAACCGGATGATGACACGTAGATAGAAAGGGTTTAGCGTCTGAATAAATCAGCTAAGTCCCCTTAAGCGCAGGATTAACTTTAGACATGCCTCCCGGAGAAGGCATGTAAGTCTCACATGCTCCCGGAGAGCAAGGTTACAACAACGCATCTCCGGGAGGTGTCAGATCCTATCTGAACAGTCACCTCGCATTTAATACCGCATGGGAGGAGGCGTATTGGAACTGCCATATGTCTTAAAGTCTGACGGCAGAACCCCCTCTCTGCAGCTACTATGCTATGATTGATGAGCCTAGTGACGGCTACTTTATGAGGACTCACATCAGTCAAAAAGGATAAAGGACTACATCCATAAAACCCCTACAAAACTTAGGGATTAGACCATGCATTACCTATGATATATTTATTGGGAATGTGTGGCTTTGCTGATAGTTACAGAAATACATGTACCTTAATTCTAGGGATCACCCCACAAAAATACTATAAATAGCCCCCAAACTCATTAAAGAGGGGTCGAGAATTCTGGGTTTCATAAGAACTAGAAGAGGAAAAATCCACCAAGAACACTCTCTGTAATAAATACTATCATAAATGCACAGACTCGTGGACTAAGGCTCATTAACGCCCCAACCACGTAAAAATCCCTCTCTTAATTCCTTATAGCTCTCTTAATTATTATTATTATATTGGTTGCCGAGAACCTCGGTCAACATTTTGGTACTTTCATTGAGAGCTGAAGGAAGCGTCTGAAGGTAGACACTACATTACAACAAAACAAAAATGGTGGAGACTCGAAGCACACGTCAACCTCGTCCTCTTCAAGATGCTCAAGATCCAAATGATGAGGACGTGGCCTCAAGAGCAGATGTGGACTCTGAAGAAGAAGGAACCCCTGATGACGAATACGAAGGAAACTTCGATGAATACGCCTACGACAAAGGCAGCTACTTAGAGTTGGTACTCTTAAGGCAGAAGGCTGTCGACCATGAGGCTGAAATCGCAGCCCAAAAAGAGCAAAACCAAAAAATGCAAGAGGTGATGCTGGCCATGCAAAAGGCCATGGAAGCAGCAGGAATCCACTTGCATCCTAAAGCCATCCCTGCTAGACTTGGAAAAGAACCAGAGGAATCCTCGCCAAGTACCCAAAAGCAGAAGTCTAGGGAACCAAGCCCTATAAGGTATCCCGTCGAAGGGAACCAAAAGAAAAACCCTACTTCCACTCCTGGGAAAAAGAAAAAAGGTGCAGGATCCGCGAAAGGTCCGCTCAGATTTCCCGAAAGGGAAAGGTCCGCAGAGGGGCAAACTCCAAAAAGGGAGTCTTGGCCCTCAGGATCGAGAGGACTGAAGGAGCGTTTCCATGCACCAAGAGCCCGGAGGGAGAGGAAGAAGGGGCCAGAAATGTCCTCCCATTGATCTGAAAAATCAGATTAACGGGAACCAAGGTGATCTCCGGGATCACCTAGACCAAAAGAAATACGAACCCGCAATCTCCACGGGAACGTTAAACGAAGGAATCATGGCAGAACTTGCCATACTCCGAAAAGACATCGCCCGAGTCTCCCGGAGATAGAAAGGCGACGACTCCGACTCTGACTGTGAAGACCGGGAGCCATGTGCAAAGCATATCCTGGAAGCAGAGCTCCCCAATAATTTTAAGATGCCCGAGATGGCAGCTTATACCGGGAACTCTGATCCAAGCGATCACCTATCACGGTTCAACCGAGTCATGACAGTTATGAGGGTCAGCAATGACACCAAGTGTTTGTGCTTCCCGCTTACTCTAAGCGGATCTGCGGAAGAGTGGTTCAAGAAACTGGAACCAGGATCCGTGGATTGCTGGAATAAGTTGCAAACCAGCTTTTGGAGACAATTTGTCGCCGCAAGAAAAGTCAATCTGGAGGTCAGCGCCTTGACTAACATCAAGCAGCTGCCTACGGAAACATTGAAGAATTTCATAAAGAGGTTCAAGGAAGAAGCCTAAAAAATCAAGAAAGTTGATGACGGACAACAACTCGCTCTTCTTCAAGCGGGCATTCGTACAGGGACTCCGTTCTGGAACGAGTTGCAGCAAGAAGGGGTTTCCAACCTTCAAGATTTCCAGAAGAGAGTCCAGAAATATATCAACCTGGAAGAGGCCTAAATAGTGGCCTACGGGGGATACTATTCCACCGGGATCTCAGGATATGTGTCAGGAGCCCAATTCTCAGGTACTGTGCCAGCAGCAGCTCCACCGATGAGCGGCATACAATTTTCCGCTACTCCCGGGTATAGTCAAGGCCAGGCCTTAGCCCCTGCATCTTCCCATTTTGGAAATCCCTCGGGAGTAAATGGACAAGCCCCCTCGCACTCTACTCCGACCGCAAGTTTAGCCGGTCCTTCTCAGGGCTCTCGGAGCAAAAGGTCCTCCAAAGGCAGCAAGCGGACGGAGGATAAACGACAGAAAAGGGGGTATACTCCCTAATATACCCAACACACGGAGTTAACGAACTCCCAAGAACGTGTATATTTTGCTACTAGGCAAAATACGCACTACCGGAGACCGCCTCCTCTGTACAAAGACAGCTCCCGGAGGGACCCCAATAAGAGATGCGAATACCACAATGACATTGGGCACAACACCAATGAATGCAAAAATCTCAAGGACAAGATCGAAAACTTGATCCGATTGGGGCATCTCTACGAATGGATCAAGAACCGGTTGCCCCATCTTAACCCGGGTCAAGCGGCTGGAGCTTTGCCTCAAGGAGCGCCAGGGGGTGTAGCAGGAGCATTGGCTCTAGTTGCTCCCCCCAGAAATGCCCAGTATATTCCCGGCCTACTACCAAGACCCAACGGGAGAGTGGCTACAATCTCGGGAGGACCCCACATCGGAGGAACTACCCGCAAGGAGCTCAAACGGTACGCAGGGGCCGTGAAACACGATGAGGTCTGGGAAGTTACTCAACTCCCAGCTCTTAGTTATGATTTTTTAAAGTTTCGAAAATATCAGGGGGTGTTGCTGCACCACGCGCGCGCACGGAAATCATGCAGCCTCCCTCTGCGCCGAGGTTTCACGCCCAAACACCCCCCATGCGCGCCCATGGGAAGTATGCAATGCATACTATCCGTACAGCTCGCATTTTTTTTTTCGTTTTTCTTCGTTTTTTCATGCTATTTCATGGATTTAAGTTCCGATTTTTTGTGTAGTTCTGTATTTGTACATTTACTATTCCTAATTCAATTCTAATTATCATCATTAAATTAATTAATATTTTTTAAATTTAATTCATGATATTAGTTTAATTTGAATTTGAAAATAGTAAATATCTATCTTTTTTGCTTAATTATCTATCTTATTTTTAAATTTGATTATACCTTATCTTATTTTTAAATTTAAGGTCAGATATTAAATTTTTCAAATTAATTTTTTTAAAAATAATTTTGCCTTATTTAAATTTAAAATGAGATAACTATAATCATGTAATTTTAAATAGATGTAAGATATTTTGCTAACTTTTAAATTTTGTTATTTTATTTATTTAAATTACATTTAAAATATGAAAAAGATATTCATTTATCTTTTTTAATTTTTTATTTAATTTTTATTTATAAAATAACATTAAATTTTTAAAAGTAGTTAGCAAATTTTGAAATGATATTTATGTTGGTTGAAACCTAATTTTTTAAAATTGTAAGTTTAATTTTAAATATTATAATATTAATTTCGAATTTTTTTTAAATTTTGTTTTTTTATTTAAATTTTCAAAAATAATTTTTTTATTTAATTAATTTTTCGAAATTATTTATTTAAAATTAAATAAATCCTACATCCAACTATCCAGCTAACCTTGTTGCAGGAGTATGTGTTTTAGCTTGTTTGTAAGTTTTTAAAACCTATTATTGCTTGATTGCAAATAGCCATGGTTAACTTGTTGACAGATCCAATGATCTGATTTTAACTCATGGCTCCCTTGGTCAAGTAAATAATTTGTAACAGGTATATATTTACAATCTTCTTTCATCTGTGTATGACCTAGCAACATGATAGGATCCATCCAAATTGTGTGCCTGTGTGAGCCTATGTGTTTAATTTGATTATAGATGCATGTAGATTGTTGTTGCTAAATAAAATATCATAGTTCTTGATAGATTTTATTTTGGCCCATTTAGTTTTTGGGCCTATTCAATTAATAACAACTGTTCATTTTAAGGTTAAATTCCTCTCTTTTGGGCCTTGTGTGAGAGTTGGGAGCCTAAGAAGTGGGTACGCCATACTGAACCCAGCACCCCCTCACATGAACCACCCCAATTGTGAAGGCCCATTTGCCTGATTTGAATAACTGTACTAGGTTAATTAAACTAGTTTAACCTAATAAAATTGATTAGCAACATAATTAATTTCATTTATTTTGAAATTAATTTAAGAAAATTATAGTTTAAAGAATTTTTTATTCTAAGCTAAACTATATTTATTTTCTTGTATTTAATTAAATATAGAATTACAACCATCTAGATTCTTTCTGAAGCTTAATTTAAATTTTTCATTAAATATTCCTATTTAAGTTGACATTTAGTTATCTACGACTAACCAACTTAAATTTGATTATCTTTTGGATTTAAAATTTCAAAATTAAGTTGAGGAATTTTAGGCATTGGTTATTAAGATTCTTTAGATATTTTTTAAGTTAATATCTTTTCGAATATTAACTTAAAATGGAATATTTTTAAATTAAGTGGTTACAACTTAATTTTTGATATTTAATTAAATTTAAATTTGAAAATATTTAAGTTCTATATTTTTTTTTCTAATACAACTTACATTAGATATGTTTTCAAATTTTGTGGAAAAGATATTTAGATAAATAAGATATTTTCTAGATAGTTATTTCTAGACTGCTTATTATTTCTAATATTAAATAGGAAAATATTATACATTGCGAACTTAATTATTTATATAATTAATTTTGGTACAATTTATTTTAAGTATATTTTTCCTAGTATTAAACTAGATATTAATAATTAAGCATTCTCTACCCTTAATTATTTATTTCTTGAATTTAATACATTTAATTAATTTGAAAATTAAATATCTAAGTTGATTTTCATCACGATACTTAAATATTTCTTTTTCATGACACTTAATTAAATAGAAAATTATTTTTTAGTTGAAATTTATTTTTTCAACTTAAATTTAAATAATTTTCAAAATATATTTTTTTTATTTTATTAATAAAATTTCGAAATTACTTTTCTTAAATGCTAGAATTTCGAATTTTATTTGAAAAATAGATTAAAGTTGTAAATTATTTATTTTAATTTAGGACCAACTTAAATCAATGATTTTTTCATTTATTGATTAATTTAAAATAAATGAAGTAAAATATATTTTATTAGAAATTTAATTAATTAGTCAAAGGAAAATCTAGATAGGTGATATTTTTGCTTGAAGTTTTTTTCTAGTGTATTTAATTAAATAGAAAATTTATATTTAAGTTGATTTTCATCATCATACTTAAATATTTGAAATTTTTCTTATATATATTTAATTGAATAGGAAAATTATATTTTTTGTTGTAAATTAATTTTATTAATTAATTTTGGGCCAACATTAAATTAGAATAATTTTTCCAGGATTTATTTTTTATTTTAATATGCAATTTCAAAAATTGTATTCTTAAATACTTTAATTTTTCAAAATGAAATATATATTTATAGAAAATTAAATTTGAGTTGTAAATTAATTTTGTAACAACTTAAATTGAATATTTTTCTAAATATTCATTGGAAATTATTACTCAGATGGAAATAATTCATATTATTTTCATATCCATCTAAGTAAAATTTATAAATATTAAATTAAAATTTATATTTAGAATTTTTCATTCTAAATTGAAATTTTAATTAAATAAATATATATTTAACATAAATAGATTAAATAAAGAGAATCAAAGAAAATACAACTCACTTTAAATAATGAGTTTTATTATTATTAAGATATTCGATCTCCATTGTTGGTCTTAAAATAGTTAAATGTTTTCAATATAACCTCGAGACGCTAGACTTCGTCCCGCTATGGATGGTTATTCGTTGAACGCATTTAACACCGTAAGATCTCATTTGATAAGTGTTTTGTAAGTTTTCGTCTCTATTAGACTCCCCCTACGGTGACTACTTAGAGATAAACTTATAAAACATGAAACAATGGTGGAAGCTCATAAAATGAGAATAACCTTGACTCTCGCCTACCGGGACAACGTTGGATTCTTATTTTGATCGAATAAAAGGTTGCTAGAATGGTTTCTATTTTAGATGAGTTGACAACTCTATTCAATGAATGATACTTTGACTCTCGCCTACCGGGACACTGTATCAGTTTATTGCAAACCTTGGAAATTATTTAGGATTGTATGCTTTAGTATTTTCACTTGTCATTCCTACTTGTTATATGTTTAATAATTTCTGAATTGTGTATGAATTTATATTGAACCATGTTATTTTCTGTTATTAAGTTGTAGTTTAATTTCGAATCTTCATTGTTGGTCTAACATTTTTGTTTTTCTAATGAGATAAATCCCTAATGGATTTTCACCATTAGACATACATAATAGTGTTAGATCTCGAAAGATAAATATTGTATATGCGACATCTAGCTATTCATCAATTGATGACACCTTAGACTAGTATTTTTACAATATGAAACAAGAAGATTATATATATAAATAAGATTACTTTGACTCGCGCTAATCGAAGCATCGTTGGATTCTTATTTATAAACGAAATTATCCTAATTCCTCTTAGCTTATTCATTTCGAATTAGCTCAATAATATATCATTGGATGAATGGTCTATAAATCATTTCATGTCATTATATTTTCTCTTAAGAAATTAAATGACGCATATGATTATAATCCCAAAATTCTATTCCCAATTGATATAAAACCTCAATCTTAGAAATCTCCTACTCGTATGGGCAAATCTGACTTAGAGTTTATATTAGTAGTGGTGGTCCAAGAAAGAATTACTCATTATATTTGGTTGAATTTAAGTCTTTGACTTTAATTTTAGAATCCAAACAGAAATTTTCTTATATTTCTATTTCCAGGAAGCAATACAGTTATACTTTCAAGTGTTTAATATCCATCTTCAATTAATGGATTCAAACTGTATGGAATATGAGTTTGGTATTTTGTGACCAGGATCCACTTGCACTATTCTAAGAACTCTTTGATGTAACTAAACCTAAGTCATCAAAAGACACTACCACATTGTTTTTTATCTATGGCATTTGTATCTTGTTCATAGTGGATTTGACAAGATCAATCTCTGCAAAGAGTTAATATGCCTATATCCACTGAAAGTAATTCATCTCATTCGGAGATGGATGTACATTCAGGGGTGGATATGAGTTTTTCGTTGTATTCTTAAAACGATCACTCTAGATTATACCTTATGCAAAGAAATTTGAAATGTTTGAAAATTTTCATTAATTTCTAGCAACGGTTAAAACCATTAAGGTAAGTGGTTAAAGATCTTGCGAACTCATAGGGGTGGAGAAATAGTTAGTAGATATGCAGTTCAAAGATCATTAAATTGATTTTTGAATTATATCCAAACTTACCTCCCCAGAAATTTCAAGTTGCATATTGATGATTAGTTACTAGTCGTTGCCTAAATCCTTCTATGGTAATACAATTTCAGAATGATGTAATGGTTTAGTACTTAATGTAAATCATTACTAGATTCATGGATTACCTAATCAAAATCTTAAGAAAAGCTAGAACTGTTAATCATGGTTTGTTAGCTATTCTAAGTGATTAGGGGTGGACCATCCCATTGTCAATAGATAAGAAAGTGTTTGTTCAAACAAATACTACTTTTCTAAGAAAATGACTAAGTCTGAAAATAAAGTAGCATATAAAGGAGATATATTTCTTGATTCCAAAAGTGTTTTATCATCTTATTTGACGTATGATGATCCCACTGCCTCTGTTGTCTAGTCACAACCAAAGAGGTTAATACCATTTAGTTTTCTTAGACATAATTCACGGTACCTTGTCGTAGTGGGAGAGTTTCTAGGAACTCACCTTCTTATGACTTGGAAGACACTAGTGATTAAAATCCATTGTGAGTTTAAACAAGTAATGGATTGTCAAGATAAGAAACTAAGAACAAAAGCCAATAGAACTATGGTTTAATCCATTCACATGGAATAACCTAAAGTTTTCTATTACAAGGACATAAAAGGAAATTTTATTTAATAAGTCTACTCAATGGACTTAACAAAACTTCCTGTTCCTAGTATAATAGGTTTGAGTTTATCTAAACCTATGGCTTATGGTATACCTGGTAATTACTTACTCTAATGCAAGCAACTTACTTTAGTAAGATGCTGGAGCATTTTCTTTCTAATGGCAATCTATAGAAGCTTCTCGACTTCTAGGCATAGATTTTATTTATATAAGGAAAAGTCTCAACTATTCCAGAAAAGATAAAGCCATGAAAGAATTTCTTAAATCAATAGTGAGAGGTCTTAGATATGCTTTTGTATGCCTTAGACCAGACACCTACTGTTGAGTGGGAGTAATGAGTAGGTATCAGATTAATCCAGGAGAAGAACATTGGAAGACAATCAAGTAAATCTTAAGATTAAGAAGAGGAACTATATGTTAGTCTATAAGGGTGTGTTTAAGACTCTTAGACTACACCACATCAGATTTCGAAATTTGCCTTTGTGCTAGAAAATCTTTCTGATAAGATGGTGATTACTCTGGGGGTGGAATAGTGATTTTGGAGAAGTGTAAAAACCTATCTGAAGTCTCTAGGTCTACCAGAAAGGGACTGAATGTTAAAGTTGCAGGAAAGGAACTTATTCAGTCTAAGGAAAGTTCTATACATTTTTCGCACCATTCCAAATTGCCTTAACTACTAGTGTTACTTCCTGAATAACCAAGACGTAGTTGCCAAAGGTATAGAATCCAGTATCCCAAGAGAGTAGACATATAGAGAGGAGTTTCACATTATCAATGATTTTGTGATAAAGGAAGAGTAATGGTGGAGAAAAGGTTGTGTTTAATTCAACCTTTCAGATCCTATTATGAGGAGTTTACTACTACTACACTTGATTTGTATATCGAGGTGTTCAGATTATTTGAAATGCACATTTTGTTTTATATTAGTGCAAGTGGGAGTTTGTTGGGTTTTATGCCCTAAATAAAAATCATTTTAATATAATCAGATTTACTTATTAATATAGATCAGAAACAACATTTAATGTTGCATGGTTCGCATGATTTATTTCATGATTATATGTACATAATGTATAAATTCATCTGAAATCCTTTTCACATACTTGATCCTGTTTATTGTGTCGTCAACACATTGGAAAGTAAACATGACTATGTGAATAAAGTTTCCTAGATTTATCAGACATAGGGTTTTACTGATATGACAATCTACAACAGAGTTTACTTGCATTTGGAGAAGTGCTATGTTCTTTCCAGAGCATTGGTTAAAGTAAAGCTCTAGGTTGGATGCATGGAGTATGCATCGGAAGGGACCGATATTGAACTTTGACTTAGATTTATTAAACTTACCGTAATATCTATTCAAGTCAATATCGCCTAGTTGATCCTAGATCAAATGTTCTAAATCCTGTTATGATTAGGCTCAATCTTGAAAGGCTATTCGTGTTCTTTGAGTTGTTAGTTAAGCCTACTTTTAGGTTAGGGTGATACGTACATTTTGGGAACACGGTAGTGCAATTGAGTGGGAGCGCTATCATAAATATGGAATCTATAGCTTCTATGGTGGAACATATATATAGCATTCTATATACTGAGAGTGCAATTCTAAGTTCTATGCGTGGATTCAACGAAGAATTAATAAGTCAGTGAATTTATGTTATAAATTCTTGATCTGCTTATTGGAAGCTCGGTTATATAGACCCATGGTCCCCGCACTAGTTGAGATAATATTGCTTGTAAGACTCACATAATTGGTTTTGATTAATCAATTATAATTCTCAAATTAGACTATGTCTATTTGTGAATTTTTCACTAAGTAAGGGCGAAATTGTAAAGAAAGAGTTTTAGGGGCATATTTGTTAATTATGATACTTTGTATGGTTCAATTAATAAATATGATAAATGAAAATATTATTTATAATTATTTATAGTTATTAAATAGTTAGAATTGGCATTTAAATGGTTGAATTTGAAAATTGGGGTTTTTGAGAAAATCAGATGCAGAAAAGATAAAACTGCAAAATTGCAAAAAGTGAGGCCAAAATCCACATTGTATGGCCGGACACTTTTGTAGGGTTTTCCCTCTGATATTTTAATTATTTTAATGCCAAATAATTCAAACCTAACCCTAGTGGAATGCTATAAATGTTGGAAATTATTTTACCAGGATCTTAGATCTACTCACAAGTATGTTTATTAACATCCTAAATAAGAACTTTCTAAAACGATAAATTAAACACATATAAAGTTTAAGAAACCTTACATTGGGTGCAGCGGAATATAATGACTCCTTCCGTTCAGATATCTAGCCCTTGATTCCTTTCTGTAGCAGAGCATTATCAATATCTGAACCTGGATCTCTTTCTCTGAATCTTTGATGCTGAAACTCCTTTGCTGATGATCTTTCTTCACGATCTTCCTCACTATGATTGAGGTATCACTTGATGTGTGTGGGCACTACTCTAATCACTAAGGATTTCGAAATTCAAAGGAAGAAGAAAGAAGAAGTGGCAGCTAAAGATAGGGAGAGAGAAGGCTCAGTTTTTCTTAATCAGAAGAAGTAGAAAATTTAAGTGTAATTTTCATGAAGCCTTCACTATCTATTTATAGCATTCCACTAGGGTTAAGTTTGAATTATTTGGCATTAAAATAATGAAAATATCAGTTTAAATTTCCTACAAAAGTGGCTGGCCCTATACTAGTGGATTTGGGCCTCACTTTTTGCAATTTTGCAGTTTTACCTTTTCTGCATCTGATTTTTTCAAAAACGCCAATTTTCTAATTCAACCATTTAAATGCCAATTCTAACTATTTAATAACTATAAATAATTATTAAATAATATTGTCATTTATCATATTTATTAATTGAACCATACAAAGTATCATAATTAACAAATATGCCCCTAAAACTCTTTCTTTACAATTTCGCCCTTACTTAGAGAAAAATTCACAAATAGACATAGTCTAATTTGAGAGTTATAATTGATTAATCAAAACCAATTACATGATTCTTACAAGCAATATTATCTCAACTAGTGCGGGGACCATGGGTCTATATAACCGAGCTTCCAATAAGTAGATCAAGAATTTATTACTAAAATTCACTAACTTATTAATTCTTCGTTGAATCCACGCATAGAACTTAGAATTGCACTCTCAGTTATATAGAATGCTCTATATGTTCCACCATATAGACACATCATTAGTTATCCATTGTTATAATCCTAATGCGATCACTGATCCTCTATATGAATGATCTACACTGTAAAGGGATTAAATTACCGTTACACCCTACAATGTATTTATTCCTTAAAACACTTGACCCCGTATAAATGATATTTCAGCTTATGTGAAATGAGTACTCCACCATTTATGTTCGTTTGGTCAAGCTCAAAGGAGATCATCCTTTGCTTACTATTCGCCAGATAGAAGCTATAGATTCCATGTTTATGCTAGCGCTCCCACTCAATTGCACTACCGTGTTCCCAAAATGTACGTATCACCCTGACCTAAAAGTAGGCTTAACTAACAAATCAAAGAACACGAATAGCCTCTCGAGATTGAGCCTAATCATAACAGGATTAAGATCATTTGATCTAGGATCAACTTGGCGATATTGACTTGAATAGATATTACGGTAAGTTTAATAAATCTAAGTCAAAGTTCAATATCGGTCCCTTCCGATGCATACTCCATGCATCCAACCTGAGCTTTACTTTAACCAATGTTCTGGAAAGAACATAGTATTTCTCCAAATACAAGTAAACTCTTGTTGTAGATTATCATATCAGTAAAACCCTGTGTCTGATAAATCTAGGAAACTTTATTCACATAGTCATGTTTACTTTCCAATGTGTTGACGGCACAATAAACAGGATCAAGTATGTGAAAAGGGTTTCAGATGAATTTATACATTATGTACATATAATCATGAAATAAATCATGTGAACCATGCAACATTAAATGTTATTTCTGATCTATATTAATAAGTAAATCTGATTATAGTGAAATGAGTTTTATTTAGGGCATAAAACCCAACAAACTCCCACTTGCACTAATATAAAACAAAAAGTGTGTTTCAAATAATCTCAACACCTTGATATACAAATCAAGTGTAGTAGTAGTAAACTCCTCGTAATAGGATCTGAAAGGTTGAATTAACCACAACCTTTTCTCCACTATTACTCTTCCTTTAATCACAGAATCATTGATAATGTGAAATTCCTCTCTATATGTCTACTCTCTTGGGATACTGGATTCTATATCTTTGGCAACTACTTTTGGTTAATCAGGAAATTAACACTAGTAGTTTAAGGCAATTTGGAATGATGCCAAAAATGTATAGAACTTTCCTTAGACTGAATAAGTACCTTTCCTGCAACCTTAACATTCAGTCTCTCTCTGGTAGACCTAGAGAATTCAGATAGGTTTTTACACTTCTCCAAAATCACTATTCCACCCCCAGAGTAACCACCATCTGATCAGAAAGATTTACTAGCACAAAGGCAAATTTCGAAATCTGATATGGTGTAGTCTAAGAGTTTTAAACACACCTTTATAGACTAACATATAGTTCCTCTTCTTTATCTTAAGATTTACTTGATTGTCTTCCAATGTTCTTCTCCTGGATTAATTTGATACCTACTCATTACTCCCACTCAACAGCAGGTGTCTGGTCTAAGGCATACAAAAGCATATCTAAGACCTCTCACTGTTGATTTAAGAAATTCTTTCATGGCTTTATCTTTTTTGGAATAGTTGAGACTTTTCCTTAGATAAATAAAATCTATACCTAAGAAGTTGTGAAGCTTCTATAGATTGCCATTAGAAAGAAAATGCTTCAGCATATTACTAAAGTAAGTTGCTTGCATTAGAGTAAGTAATTACCAGGTATACCACAAGCCATAGGTTTAGATAAACTCAAACCTATAATACTAGGAACAGGAAGTTTGTTAAGTCCATTGAATAGACTTATAAACTAAAATTTCTTTTTATGTCCTTGTAATAGAAAACTTTAGGTTACTCCATGTGAATGGATTAAACCATAGTTCTATTGGCTTTTCTTCTTAGTTTCTTATCTTGACAATCCATTACTTGTTTAAACTCACAATGGATTTTAATCAGTAGTGTCTCCCAAGTCATAAGAAGGTGAGTTCCTAGAAACTCTCCCACTACGACGAGGTACCGTGAATTATGTCGAAGAAAACTAAATGGTATTAACCTCTTTGGTTGTGACTAGACAACAGAGGCAGTGGGATCATCATATGTTATATAAGATGATAGAACACTTTTGGAATCAAGAATTAAATATCTCCTTTATTTGCTACTTGTTTTTCAGACTTAGTCATTTTCTTAGAAAAGTAGTATTTGTTTGAACAAACACTTTCTTATCTATTGACAATGGGATGGTCCACCCCTAATAACTTAGAAAAGCTAACAAACCATGGTTAACAGTTCTAGCTTTTCTTAAGATTTTGATTATGTCATCCATGAATCTAGTAATGATTTACATTAAGTATACAACCATTACATCATTCTGAAATTGTATTACCATAGAAGGATTTAGGCAACGACTAGTAACTAATCATCAATATGCAACTCGAAATTTCTGGGGAGGTAAGTTTGGATATAATTCAAAAATCAACTTAATGATCTTTGAACTGCATATCTACTAACTATTTCTCCACCCCTATCAGTTCGCAAGATCTTTAACCACTTACCTTAATGGTTTTAACCATTGCTAGAAATTAATGAAATTTTTCAAACATTTCAAAGTTCTTTGCTAAAAGGTATAATCTAGAGTTATCGTTTTAAGAATACAACGAAAAACTCATATCCACCCCTGAATGTACATCCATCTGCGAATGAGATGAATTACTTTCAGTGGATATAGGCATATTAACTCTTTGTAGAGATTGATCTTGTCAAATCCACTATGAACAAGATACAAATGCCATAGATTAAAAAATGGTAGTGTCTATTGATGACATAGGTTTAGTTACATCAAAGAGTTCTTAGAATACTGCAAGTGGATCCTGGTCACAGAATACCTAACTCATATTCCATACAGTTTTAATCCATTAATAAAAGATGGATATTAAACACTTGAGAAAGTGTAACTGTATTGTATCTGGAATTAGAAATATAAGAAAATTTCTGTTTGGATTCTAAAATTAAAGTCAAAGACTTAAATTCAACCAAATATGATGAGTAATTCTTTCTTGAACCACCACTACTAATTTAACTCTAAGTCTGATTTGCCCATACAAGTAGGAGATTTCTAAGATTGAGGATTTATATCAATTGGGAATAGAATTTCGGGATTATAATCATATGCGTCATTTAATTTCTTAAGAGAAAATATAATGACATGAAATGATTTATAGACCATTCATCCAATGATATGTTATTGAGCTAATTCGAAATGAATAAGCTAAGAGGAATTAGGATAATTTCGTTTAAAATAAGAATCCAACGATGCTTCGATTAGCGAAAGTCAAAGTAATCTTATTTATACAATCTTCTTGTTTCATATCGTAAAAATACTAGTCTAAGGTGTCATCAATTGATGAACAACTAGATGTCGCATATACAATATTTATCTTTCGAGATCTAACACTATTATGAATGTCTAATGGTGAAAATCCACTAGAGATTTATCTCATTAGATAAACAAGCCAAGTTAGACAAACAATGAAGATTCGAAATTAAACTACAACTTAATAACAGAAAATAACATGGTTCAATATAAATTCATACACAATTCAGAAATTATAAACATATAGCAAGTAGGAATGACAAGTGAAAATACTAAAACTTACAATCCTAAATAATTTCCAAGGTTTTCAACAAACTGATACAGTGTCCCGGTAGGCGAGAGTCAAAGTATCATTCATTGAATAGAGTTGTCAGCTCATCTAAAATAGAAACCATTCTAGCAACCTTTTATTCGATCAAAATAAGAATCCAACGTTGCCCCGGTAGGCGAGAGTCAAGGTTATTCTCATTTTATGAGCTTCCACCATTGTTTCATGTTTCATAAGTTTATCTCTAAGTAGTCACCGTAGGGGAGAGTCTAATAGAGACGAAAACTTACAAAACACTTATCAAATGAGATTTTACGGTGTTAAATGCGTTCAACGAATAACCATCCATAGGGGGACGAAGTCTAGCGTCTCGAGGTTATATTGAAAACATTTAACTTTTGTAAGACCAACAATGGAGATCGAATATCTTAATAATAATCAAGCTCATTATTTAAAGTGAGTTGTATTTTCTTTGATTCTCTTTTAATCTATTTATTTTAAATATATATATTTATTAATTAAAATTTCCAATTTAGAATGAAAAATTCGAAATATAAATTTTAATTTAATATTTATAAATTTTACTTAGATGGATATGAATTTCTTCCATCTTAGTAATAATTTCCAATAAATATTTAGAAAAATATTCAATTTAAGTTGTTACAAAATTAATATAAATTAATTTACAACTCAAATTTAATTTTCTATAAATATATATTGCATTTCGAAAAATTAAAGTATTCTAGGACACAATTTTCGAAAATGTATAAAAAATTAATCCTGGAAAAATTATTCTAATTTAATGTTGGCCCAAAATTAATTAATAAAATTAATTTACAACAAAAAATATATTTTTCCTATTTAATTAAATATATAAGAAAAATTTTCAAATATTTAAGTATGATGATGAAAATCAACTTAAATATTAATTTTCTATTTAATTAAATACACTAGAAAAATACTTCAAGCAAAAATATCATCTAGCTAGATTTTCCTTTGACTAGTTAATTCAATTTCTAATAATATACTTTAATTCAATTTATTTTAAATTAATCAATAAATGAAAAAATCATTGATTTAAGTTGATCCAAGAATTAATTAAAATAAATAATTAATTTACAACTTAATCTATTTTTCAAATAAAATTTGAAATTCCAGCATTTAAGAAATGCAATTTTGAAATTTGATTAATAAAATAAAGAAAAAATATATTTTGAAAATTATTTAAATTTAGTTGAAAATAAATTTCAACTAAAAATAATTTTCTATTTAATTAAATGTCATGAAAAAGAAATATTTAAGTATGATGATAAAAATCAACTTAGATATTTAATTTTCAAATTAATTAAATGTATTAAATTCAAGAAATAAATAATTAAGTGTAGAGAAGGCTTAATTATTAATCTCTAGTTTAATACTAGGAAAAATATACTTAAAATAAATTGTACCAAAATTAATTATATAAATAATTAATTTCACAATGTATAATATTTTCCTATTTAATATTAGAAATAATAAGTAGTCTAGAAATAACTATCTAGAAAATATCTTATTTGACTAAGTATCTTTTCCACAAAATTTGAAAAAATATTTAATTTAAGTTGTATTAGAAAAAATCTAGAACTTAAATATTTTCAAATTTAAATTTAATTAAATATCAAAAATTAAGTTGTAACCACTTAATTTGAAAATATTCCATTTTAAGTTAATATTCGAAAATATATTAACTTAAAAAATATCTAAAATATTCCATTTTAAGTTAATATTCGAAAAGATATTAACTTAAAAAATATCTATAGAATCTTAATAACCAATGCCTAAAATTCCTCAACTTAGTTTTGAAATTTGAAATTCAAAAGATATTCAGATTTAAGTTGGTTAGTTGTAGATAACTAAATTTCAACTTAAATAGGAATATTTAATGAAAAATTTAAATTAAGCTCCAGAAAGAATCTAGATGGTTATAATTCTATATTTAATTAAATACAAGAAAATACATATAGTTTAGCTTAGAATATAAAATTCTTTAAACTATGATTTTCTAAATTAATTTCAAAATAAATGAAATTAATTATGTTGCTAATCAATTTTAATTAGGTTAAACTAGTGTAATTAACCTAGTACAGTTATTCAAATCAGGCAAATGGGCCTTCACAATTGGGGTGGTTCATGTGAGGGGATGCTGGGTTCAGTATGTCGTACCCACTACTATGGCTCCCAACTCTCACACAAGGCCCAAAAGAGAGGAATTTAACCTTAATAAGAACAACTGTTATTAATTGAATAGGCCCAAAAACTAAATGGGCCTAAATAAATTCTATCAAAAACTATGATAATTTATTTTAGCAACAACAACCTATATGCATCTATAATAAAATTAAACACATAGGCTCACACAGGCACACTTTGGATGGGTCCTATCATGTTGCTAGGTCATACACAGATGAAAGAAGATTGTAAATATACCTGTTACAAATTATTATCTTGACCAAGGGAGCCATCAGATCATTAGATCTGGCAAAAAGTAACCATGGCTATTTGCAATCAAGTAATAATAGGTTTTGAAAACTTACACACAAGCTAAAACACATACTCCTGCAACAAGGTTAGTTGGATAGTTGGATGTAGGATTTATTTAATTTTAAATTAAATAATTAATTTCGAAAATAATTAATTAAAACAAAATAAATTTTCGAAATTTTTTTTAAAAAAAAATTTGAAAAATTAAAAAAAATTTCAAAATTTAATTAAATATTTAAATTTAAAATTCAACCTACAATTTTGAAAAATTAGGTTTCAACCAACCTAAATATCATTTCAAAAAAGATTTGCTAACAACTTTTAAATTTTAAATGTTATTTTATAAATAAAAATTAAATAAAAAATTAGAAAAGATAAATGAATATCTTTTTCAAATTTTAAATGTAATTTAAATAAATAAAATAACAAAATTTAAAAAATTAGCAAAATATCTTATATCATTTAAAAATTACATGATTATAATTATCTTATTTTAAATTTAAAATAAGATAAGATATAATCAAATTTTAAAATAAGATAGATTTTTAAGCAAGAAGATAGATACTAATTCTATTCAAATTCAAATTACACTAATATCTTGAATTAAATTTAAAAAATATTAAATTAATTCATAATGATAATTAGAATTGAATTAGGAATAGTAATAGTATAAATACAAAACTATACCAAAAATTGGAAGTTAATTCCATGAAAAAGTATGAAAAATCGAAGAAAAACAAAAAAATTGTGAACTGTACGGACAGTTTCGCGATCGCAGGAAAAATTCAGCACAGCTCCGATTTTTTCGAATCTTCAAAAAATCATAACTAATTCAAATAAAATCGAAATTGAGCTCTATAACAGGCTAACTTGCTTAATTTCTTCCATACTATCCAATAAAAATAATTCCAGAAACAGAATCGTAATTATTTTTTATGAAAATTTACAAACATCAATCAATCATCAAATAACACTCAATACAACATGATACCATCCAAAAAACATACAAACAATCGTTTTAAAGTCCAAATTTCTTGCAAGTAAATCAATTACCATGGCTCTGAGGCCAGTTGTTGGAAATTATTTTACCAGGATCTTAGATCTACTCACAAGTATGTTTATTAACATCCTAAATAAGAACTTTCTAAAACGATAAATTAAACACATATAAAGTTTAAGAAACCTTACATTGGGTGCAGCAGAATATAATGACTCCTTCCGTTCAGATATCTAGCCCTTGATTCCTTTCTCGTAGCGCAGCATTATCAATATCTCGAACCCCGGATCTCTTTCTCTGAATCTTTGATGCTGAAACTCCTTTGCTGATGATCTTTCTTCACGATCTTCCTCACTATGATTGAGGTATCACTTGATGTGTGTGGGCACTACTCTAATCACTAAGGATTTCGAAATTCAAAGGAAGAAGAAAGAATAAGTGGCAGCTAAAGATAGGGAGAGAGAAGGCTCAGTTTTTCTGAATCAGAAGAAGTAGAAAATTTAAGTGTAATTTTCCTGAAGCCTTCACTATCTATTTATAGCATTCCACTAGGGTTAAGTTTGAATTATTTGGCATTAAAATAATGAAAATATCAGTTTAAATTTCCTACAAAAGTGGCTGGCCCTATACTAGTGGATTTGGGCCTCACTTTTTGCAATTTTGCAGTTTTACCTTTTCTGCATCTGATTTTCTCAAAAACGCCAATTTTCTAATTCAACCATTTAAATGCCAATTCTAACTATTTAATAACTATAAATAATTATTAAATAATATTGTCATTTATCATATTTATTAATTGAACCATACAAAGTATCATAATTAACAAATATGCCCCTAAAACTCTTTCTTTACAATTTCGCCCTTACTTAGTGAAAAATTCACAAATAGACATAGTCTAATTTGAGAATTATAATTGATTAATCAAAACCAATTACATGAGTCTTACAAGCAATATTATCTCAACTAGTGCGGGGACCATGGGTCTATATAACCGAGCTTCCAATAAGTAGATCAAGAATTTATTACTAAAATTCACTAACTTATTAATTCTTCATTGAATCCACGCATAGAACTTAGAATTGCACTCTCAGTATATAGAATGCTCTATATGTTCCACCATATAGACACATCATTAGTTATCCATTGTTATAATCCTAATGTGATCACTGATCCTCTATATGAATGATCTACACTGTAAAGGGATTAAATTACCGTTACACCCTACAATGTATTTATTCCTTAAAACACTTGACCCCGTATAAATGATATTTTAGCTTATGTGAAATGAGTACTCCACCATTTATGTTCGTTTGGTCAAGCTCGAAGGAGATCATCCTTTGCTTACTATTCGCCAGATAGAAGCTATAGATTCCATGTTTATGCTAGCGCTCCCACTCAATTGCACTACCGTGTTCCCAAAATGTACGTATCACCCTGACCTAAAAGTAGGCTTAACTAACAAATCAAAGAACACGAATAGCCTCTCGAGATTGAGCATAATCATAACATGATTAAGATCATTTGATCTAGGATCAACTTGGCGATATTGACTGGAATAGATATTACGGTAAGTTTAATAAATCTAAGTCAAAGTTCAATATCGGTCCCTTCCGATGCATACTCCATGCATCCAACCTGAGCTTTACTTTAACCAATGTTCTGGAAAGAACATAGTATTTCTCCAAATACAAGTAAACTCTTGTTGTAGATTATCATATCAGTAAAACCCTGTGTCTGATAAATCTAGGAAACTTTATTCACATAGTCATGTTTACTTTCCAATGTGTTGACGGCACAATAAACAGGATCAAGTATGTGAAAAGGGTTTCAGATGAATTTATACATTATGTACATATAATCATGAAATAAATCATGTGAACCATGCAACATTAAATGTTATTTCTGATCTATATTAATAAGTAAATCTGATTATATTGAAATGAGTTTTATTTAGGGCATAAAACCCAACAATAAATAGATAATGAAGGCTTCAGGAAAATTACAATTTTCTTCTGACTTTTCATTCAGAAAAAACTGAGCCTCTCTCTCTCCCTATCTTTGGCCGACCACTCCCTCTCTCTCTTCTTCATTGAAATTTCGAAATTCTTAGTGTTAGAGTAGTGCCCACACACAGCAAGTGATACCTCAATCATAGTGAGGAAGATCGTGAAGAAAGATTTTCAGCAAGAAGGAGTTTCAGCACTAAAGAATCAGAGAAAGAGATCCAGGTTCAGATATTGATAATGCTCTGCTACAGAAAGGAATCAAGGGCTAGATATCTGAACGGAAGGAGTCATATTATTCCGCTGCACCCAATGTAAGGTTTACTAAACTTTATATGTGTTTATTTCATCGTTTTATAAAGTTCTTATTTAGGGTGTTAATCAACATACTTGTGAGTAGATCTAAGATCCTGGTAAAATAATTTCCAACATCCCCAATCTAGGTCTGGTTCCTAATTCTAGGTCTGAGTCTCCTATCCCGGTCTGGGTCCTTGGTCCGAGTTTGGGTCCAAGTCCGTGTCAGGGTTCAGGTTCTGTCCTGAGTCCGATATGAGTTTGATTCGGGTCTGCGTCCCAGTCTGGGCCTTGGTCTAGGTCCTAGTTAGATTCCAGTTCCTCGACTCAAATCCAAACTCGGACTCGGACCCAAGTTTGGTGTACGGATCTACGATCAGGTCAATTTCCCAAATGGCAAAAGGCCAAGGACTTTGCATCTGAGTTAACTCGTTGGGCGGAGCTCGAGGTATCTTTGAAAATCTCTGTTATTTATCACATTTTTTAACTCAGGCCTTTGAATCTTCGATCATTTTCGGCCAGAAATAACCTTGCCTTAGAATTTTCTTAGATAAACTCTGCCCGGCGGTGTGGTTTCTACAAAATCCATCGTGCACTTCAGACAAAATTCGTGCAGCTTCTTCTTGGGTAACACATCTAAACAATGGCATGGAGAATCCTCATCTGTACATAATTCCCTCTACTATGATGTACCGTTCAACCTTCCTTCTCATCTTTTGAGATTCATTTCGATTATCTTGGAGTTCCCCAATGTTGAGGTAGGGTTCTATTGACGTCATCAAGTTTGGGGAAGTATCAATCATTTCAATCTCTTCCGTGCCAATGATGCTAGGTTCTTCGAGAAACTGGATAGGAACCAAATTCACTCTATCACTTACATTACTACTCGCAAGCCGAGCTAATGCGTCAGCAGTCGTGTTTTCTTCCCTTGGAGTTTGTTTGACAGCGTAGGTTTTGAACTGTGTGAGAAAATTGTGTATTTTGCTCAAATATGCTATCATCTTTTCTCCCTGAGCCTCATATTTTCCAAATACGTGATTTACTACCACCTGTGCATCACTGCAGATTTAATTATGTTCAGCCTTCATCTCCCGGGCTAGTTTTAGTCCATCGATGAAAGCTTCATATTCGACTTCGTTATTGGATGCTTTAAATCCAAACTTGGCTGTAGCGTGCAGGTGTTGCCCCCCAGGTGTGACAAGGGTGATTCCTGTGCCCGACCGTTGATCTATAGCTGACCCGTCGACATGTAGTTTCTAAGTCGGCTTGTCTTCACTATTACTTGGCTGTGGTATTTGTACTGGCTCAAGGTTGCCTTCGGATATGCTTTCTTCCTTGCCTGTGCATTCTACCACAAAGTCTGCTAAGGCCTAGCCTTTGATTGTTGTTCGGGGATGGAAAGTAATTTCATACTTACCCAGTTCTACTGCCCACTTGAGTATCCGTCCAGAGGCGTTCGACTTTTGCAATTTTTGGCGTAACGGTTGGTCAATGTACACCCAAATAGGATGAGATTGAAAATAGGGCGTTAACTTTCTTATTGCTAGAATCAAGCAGTAGGTGAGTTTCTCTATCAATGGGTATCGGCCTTCGGCCTCAATGAGTCTTTTGCTAATGTAATAGACAAGATGTTGTATGTTGTTTTCCTCTCTGATCAGTATAACACTCATGGCATGCTCCGTTACTGCTAAGTATATCTTAATTTCTTCTTCGTCTACAGGTTTCGAGAGTACAGGAGGTTTTGCGAGTTGCATTTTTAGCTCTTGAAAAGCTTTTTCACATTCCTCCGTCCACTCAAGTTGCTTATTTCATCGCAGGATGCTGAAGAATGGAACACACTTGTCTGTTGATTTTGAAACAAATCTGTTGAGTGCAGCGATCCGACCAGTTAATCTTTGCACTTCCTTCATTCTTGTTGGCGATTTCATATCTAGGAGGGCTTGAATCTTCTCTAGATTGGCTTCAATTCCTCGGGCATTGACAATAAAGCCTAGAAACTGACCAGAGTTGACTCCAAAGGAGCACTTTAAGGGATTGAGTTTCATGTTGTATTTCTTGAGGACTTTGAAGCATTCGTCCAGGTCATCTATGTGCCCCCCAACCTTCCTGGATTCGACGAGCATGTCATCAACATATACTTCCATGTTTCGTCTGATCTGGTCTTTAAACATCTTGTTTACCAATCTTTGGTATGTCGCCCCAGCGTTTTTGAGAACAAATCGCATGACTTTATAGCAATATAGAGCCAAATCTGTTCGAAAACTTGTATGATCTTGGTCTGGTGGATGCATTTTGATTTGGATGTACCCTGAATAGGCGTCCATGAAGCTCAATATTTCGTGCCCTGCTATTGCGTCCACAAGCTGAGCGATTCTTGGAAGTGGAAAACAGTCTTTGGGGCACGCCTTCTTGAGGTCTGTGAAATACATACACAAACCTCTTGGGTGCCAGTATGGGATTAGCAACCGAATTCGGGTAGAAAGATTCAATTATGAATTTGTTATTTCGTAGCTTCTCTACCTCTTCCTTCAGGGATAGAGCTCGTTCCTTGTCCAACAACCTTCACTTTTGTTGAACTGGTCGATAGTTGGGATCAATATTTAGGATGTGCGAAATTACAGAAGGATCAATTCCGACCATATCCTCATTTGACCAGGCAAAAATGTCCAACAACCTTCGCTTTTGTTGAACTGGTCGATAGTTGGGATCAATACTTCCTTCTTATCCTTGCCTATGGCAACATTATAACATTCTTGAGCAAACTGTTGGTTTCCTCTTAGACACCCTACCCCATTCTTTGTCAGGAACTTAAGGCATGAATGGAATATAAATGTAACAGCCTTTAAGTCATACAAATCTGGTCAGCCTAATATGACGTTAAAGGTTGATGGAATGTCCAATTCAAAAAATTGGGCCATTATAGTTATGCTTGTTGGATCTTGTCCAACAGTGAGGGGTAGGCGAATTTGCCCTAGAGGTGCGACTCCTTGGCCGAAGAAACCATACACGGGCTAAAGACAGGGGTTAAATCTTTGAGTTGGAGCCCCATCTTTTCATATGTGGTCTTGAATAAGATGTTGGAAGAGGCTCGATTATCTATCATGGTTCTGGCTACCATCTTGTTGGCTATCTGGACTTCCACGACCAACGGGTCATTGTGCGAAAATCTGATCTTGACAGTATCTTCATCATTAAATGTTATGGTGGGTTCCCCCGCTCGTGGGATCTTCGGCTTCCTCCCTTCTACGGCCAGGACTACTTCTTCTTGCTCGTGCTGTACTGTTCAGGCATACCTTTCTCGAGCTTCGCCTGAATCTCTAGATATGTGCGAACCTCCAATAATGACTTGCAGATGTCCATCTACTGGTGGTGGTAGCACGTCTTGATTGTTATCGCCCCTCTAATTCTGATCGACCTTGACATACTTCTGTACGTGCCGATTATTTTCCTTATTAGGAATTTGATTTCCCGCTTCAGATTGTTGCATTCATCGGTGTCATGGCCGTAATCCCCATGAAAACGACAAAAATTGGTAATCTCTGTTGCTGACATCTTTTTTCATGGGTGTCGGCTTCTTGTATGGGGCTAATGACTGAGTAGCCCTATAAACACTTTCCATGTCTTCTGTCAGGACAGTAAATCCAATATACTTGTCAAGATTCTCCCAGGAAGCTTGTTTGGGTTTTCCAGTGAACTTTCCCTTTTTCCCATTCCCTTGTCTATTATTGTTGCTGGACCGTTTACCACTTAAGCTTGAATCACTTCGGTAATGGGGGAGCTGGACGGATGTCCTAGTAGAAGGAGCTTTTGACTGGCTAGGTTTTTTTTCACCCTCTGCTCACTGAATGGCTTCTTCAAGTTTGATAAAACCTTCTGCACGGTCAAGAAAATCACTGATCAAGTCTACTGGTCTGTTCTTCCTTATGGCCTTCCAAAGTTCGCCAAGGACTTCAATTCCCCCCAGTATCGCAGACAACTTTTCGTCTTCGGTTACCCATGCAACCTTAGTCGCCTCTGTCATGAATCTGCTAATGTAGGCTCAGAGAGGCTCTCCTGGTTTTTGCTTTACTTTGACTAGATCTCCCAGGTGCAACGAAAGTTGGCGAGAGGAGGAGAATTGTGCATGGAACTCTGAGGAGAAAGCCTTCCATGAGTTGAACTTTCCAAGCGCTAACTTGAAATACCTTTGTTGGGCAGCTTCTGAGAGGGTGGCAGAAACTCTGCAGCATAGATCTCCACGTACTCCTTGCAGGTCCATTTGCATCTCGAAATACTTAAGGTGGGATAAGGGATCTTCATTCCCAGTATACATCTTCCACGTTGGCATCTTAAACTTGTGGGGCCATTCCAGGATATTAATCTCGGGGGAGAAAGGGGTTCCACGTGCTCGGTCTAACTCAAGATCGTTGTTCCCTTGACCGGCCAGGCCTTGGAACATACTTTTTAGTTCGTTCAACTGTGCCTGCATGGATGGACTAACCTGTTTGGCCTCTTGGCCACCCTGAGTCAAATTAACATATCTTTGAGCGGGATTTTGATCGTCCACTCCCCTCATCCAGTTTAGATCATTGCTGAGATCATGAGTTGTCCCTAATCTATTAAATATAGAAATGCCTGGCTGCCTTAGCGACTAATTGGTTTGGCCAATTTGCTGACCGGCACCATTAAGTTTGTTAGAATTATTTTGTATGACTTCTCCTGATGAATTACTAGATAAAGTCTGCCCGCCTACAACTTCGCCCACAGGTGGAACCTGTGACCGGGGATTTTGGCGGCTGACCATTTATAGTTTGAGAGGTATTCATTGTTGGATCTTCGTCTGTTTCCTCCATGGGGATGACGATTACAGGCTGTTTTCTAGTAGTCTGATAGGCTTTTCGTATCAACACAGTGGCCTACCGACTATGGTCATCAATGACTGCTTGCTGAGCCCTTAATGTTTCTATCTCCTTACCACTCCATTCAGCGAACATGCGCCTCTACTCTTCAAACATAAGATTCACCTCAGCACGGAGTTCCTCCTGATCATGATGTAGGTTGTTGGTATGACCCTGCATGACTCTAGAGCAGCGCAGAGGTTCTGGATTTCAGTGTCATCTCCAATGGTTGTTTAAACATTATTAGCGAGCGGAGTGGCTGTGTTATGAATGCCCTGGTTGGCTGCTGAACTGGTATTCCCAGTATCTTGCACGCCAGGCGTGATTTCAGTCATAGGAGTCGTCATACTGTGACCCGCAGTTAATGACTGTCCGAGATTTACGGTTGGCAGAACCCTTATGTTCCCTAGGTTCTACAGTGCATGATCCACCTCCTGTGGATTCACCGGATCAACCACGCCCCTACGAGTCTGTACCACCATCGTACCTGTGATTAGATTTGAGATAAAAAGCGATCCTTGAGTTCAGCTCTCAATGAAAGCACCAAAATGTTGACCTTGCTTTTATCCAACAACAACGAGTCTAATTTGTAAGCAACAAGTAGTTTGATACGAGTGTAATATAATAAAGCAAATAAAGACACAAGAATTTTATAGAGGCTCAGCCCCGAGCAGTTCGGTAATAGCCTAATCCTTGTAGTTTGTATTGACTTAAGAACAAGGAGAATGGTTCCTTTTCTTAGAGCTCTTACAATAGTATCTCTGAATATGAATTCTTAGACAAATGTTTCGACGCTTTGCCCAGTGAATATGAATCACTATTTATAGGGCTATTTAGATATTGACTATGGGTCGGGTACAAGCCTCGTGTCTTGGGTCCTGGGTCCCGAGTCCAAATCTAGATCCTGGTCTAGGTCCTTAGTCTGGGTCCTGGTTTGGGTCTCAAGTCTAGGTTTGGGTCTTGGGTCCTGAGTCATGGGTCAAGGTCCCCGATTAAGGTCAGGGTCCTAGGTCCCAGTCTTGGTTATCATCCTAGTCCGAGTGCAGGTCCCAGTCCTTGTTCGGTACTTGTCCTTGTCTCGGGTCTTGGCGTTGTCTAGGTCTGGGTCACAATTCTATTCTCAGGTCTCAGGTCCGAGTATTGGGTCTCGTATCCCAGTCTCGGTCCTCGGTCCCAGTCCCAGTCCTAGTCTTAGTCTGGGTCCTAGCCCAGTCAATGTTCAGGTCTCGGTCGTTGTCCTGGTCTGGATCCCAGTCCTGAACTCAGTACTGGTCCAAGTCTCGCGTTCCAGTCCGAGTTCGTGTACGAGTCCGGGTTTGGGTCTGGGTCTGGGTCTGGGTCCCGGTTTCAGTTCGTTTTAGGGTCTGGGTCTTGGTCTGGATCTGGGTCTGGGTCTGGGTTCTTGTATGGGTCTGGGTTCTGGTCAAGGTCTAAGGTCATTGGTCCTGGATTCTGGGTTCTTGGTCGCAAGTTCTAACGCAAGTATGGGTCCAACTATCGATCCCAGTTGGGGTTCGGGTCTGTGTTCGATTCTGCGTCTAGATCTGTTTTTGGGTCAACCTCTAATTCCTGTTCCAAGGTCTTCATTCCGGTTCTTGTTCCAATTTCGGGTTGCGAGTCCGAGTCTGGGTTTGGGTCCTAGTCTAGAAATTGCTCCAGGTTTGGGTCTTGGTACGATTCCAAGATCTAGACACCGACTACGGGTTTGGTCCAAGCCCCGATCGTGAGTCATGTGTTGGGTTTTATGCCGTAAATAAAACTCTATTTCAATGTAATCCATTTTATTCAACATCAATAAAGAAACAGAAGTATTTTTCATTCATTTGTGTATATTTTGGTTCCCCTTATCAATTGTCTATTTGATTTATAAATTCATCTGAAACCCTTTTCACATACTTGATCCTGTTTATTGTGTTGTCAACATATTAGAAAGTAAACATGACTATGTGAATAAAGATTCCTAGATTTATCAGACACAGGGATTTACTGATATGATAATCTACAACAGAGTTTACTTGCATTTGGAGAAATGCTATGTTCTTTCCAGAGCATTGGTTAAAGTAAAGCTCAGGTTGGATGCATGGAGTATCCATCGGAAGGGACCGATATTGAACTTTGACTTAGATTTATTAAACTTACTGTAATATCTATTCAAGTCAATATCCCCTAGTTGATCCTAGATCAAATGATCTGAATCCTGTTATGATTAGGCTCAATCTCAAGAGGTTATTCGTGTTCTTTGATTTGTTAGTTAAGCCTACTTTTGGGTCAGGGTGATACGTACATTTTGGGAACACGGTAGTGCAATTGAGTGGGAGCGCTAACATAAACATGGAATCTATAGCTTCTATCTGGCGAATAGTAAGTAAAGGATGATTTCCTTCGAGCTTGACCAAACAAAAATAAATGGTGGAGTACTCATTTCACATAAGCTGAAATACATTTATTTGGGGTTAAGTGTTTTAAGGATAAAATACATTTTAGGGTGTAACGGTAATCTAATCCCTGTACAATGTAGATCATTCATATAGAGGATCATTGATCAAATTAGGATTATAACAATGGATAACTAATGATGTGTCTATATGGTGGAACATATAGAGCATTCTATATACTGAGAGTGCAATTCTAAGTTCTATGCGTGGATTCAACGAAGAATTAATAAGTTAGTGAATTTAGGTTATAAATTCTTGATCTGCTTATTGGAAGCTCGGTTATATAGACCCATGGTACCCCAACTAGTTGAGATAATATTGCTTGTAAGACTTGTTGGGTTTTATGCCCTAAATAAAACTCATTTCATATAATCAGATTTACTTATTAATAAAGATCAGAAATAACATTTTATGTTGCATGGTTCACATGATTTATTTCATGATTATATGTATATAATGTATGAATTCTTTTTAAGTCCAGAACATATGAGTTTGTTAAAGATTATAGTGTTGTCAGCACAGTGGAATATAATCTTTATTATATGTTCAAAAGTTTATTCCCTGATTTGTCAGAACACTGGATTTAGACTTACATGGTATAATCAGGGATAGGTATTCTTACACCTTAGAAAAGTGTTATGTCCTTTCCAGGACATTGGCAAAGTTTACCAGTATCGGATGTATGGAGTATACATCGGAAGGGACCGATATTGAACTTTGATTAGATATATTAAAACTTACCGTAATATCTATTCAATTCAATATCACCTGTTGATCCTAGAACAAATGATCTTAATCCTGATATGGTTAGGTTCAATCTCAAGAGTGTTACTCGTGTTCTTTGATTTGATTAGTTAAGCCTACTTTTGGGTCAGGGTGATACGAATATTTTGGAACACGGTAGTGCAATTGAGTGGGAGCGCTAACATAAATATGGAATCTATAGGTTCTATTTGGCAAATAGAAGTAAAGGATGATTTCCTTCGAGCTTAATCAAACGAAGATAAATGGTGGAGATCTCATTTCACTTAGCTGAAATATCATTTATACAGGGTTAAGTGTTTTAAGGATAAAATACATTGAAGGTGTAGCGGTAACAGTAGTGCCTTTTCAATGTAGATCATCTATATAGAGGATCATTGATCACATTAGGATTATACCAATGGATAACTAATGACGTGTCTATATCATGGAACATATAGAGCGTTCTATATGACTGAGAGTGCAATTCCAAGTTCTAAGTGTGGATTCAATGAGGAATTAATAAGTTAGGGAATTTACTTGGTAAATTCGGTTCGACTTATTGGAAGCTTGGTTATATAGACCCATGGTCCCCATACTAGTTGAGACCATACTGCTTGTAAGACTCAGTTAATTGATTTTAATTAATCAATTAAAATTCTAAAAGTTAGACTATGTCTACTTTATGAATTTTCACTAAGCAAGGGTGAAATTGTAAAGAAAAGAGATTCTAGGTTTATTTATTAATTAAGAGACTTTATATGTCTAAATTAATAAATATATGGCAATATTATTTAATAATTATTTTCAAGTTATTAAATAATTAGAATTGGCATTTAAATGGTTAAATTGGAAAATTGGCATTTTTGAGAAAATGGGAATGAAAAATAAGAAAATGGTAAAATTGCAAAGTGAGGCCCAATATCCCTTGTTTGGCCGCCCACTATGCATAGCAATTACCATTTATAGTTTTCATTATTTTAATGCCATACAATTCTAACCCAAACCTAGAAGGAATTCTATAAATAGAAAGTGTTGGCTTCAGGAAACTCATCACTTTGCACATTGTTTCCTTCAGAGAAAATGCCATGCATCACTTTCCTCTCTCTTTTCTTCTCTCTAGATTTCGAAACCTTGAGTGTATGAGTAGTGCCCACACACATCAAGTTGTACCTCAATCATAGTATGTAAGACTATGGAATTTCTGCATCAAAGAAGGAGAAAAGAAGATCCAGGTTCAGATCTTGGTGATGCTCTGCTACAGAAAGGAATCAAGGGCTAGAGATCTGAACAGAAGGAGTTATATTATTCCGTTGCACCCACTGTAAGGTTTTCTAACTTTATATGTGTTTATTTTCATTGTTTTAGAATTCATATTAGGTTGTTAATCCAACATACTTGTTAGTAAATCTAGATCCCGGTAAAATAATTCCAACAAGACTCATATAATTGGTTTTGATTAATCAATTATAATTCTCAAATTAGACTATGTCTATTTGTGAATTTTTCACTAAGTAAGGGCGAAATTGTAAAGAAAGAGTTTTTAGGGCATATTTGTTAATTATGATACTTTGTATGGTTCAATTAATAAATATGATAAATGATAATATTATTTAATAATTATTTATAGTTATTAAATAGTTAGAATTGGCATTTAAATGGTTGACTTTGAAAATTGGCGTTTTTGAGAAAATGAGATGCATAAATGATAAAACTGCAAAATTGCAAAAAGTGAGGCCCAAATCCACATTGCCTAGGCCAGCCACTTTTATAGGTTTTTTCATATGATATTTTCATTATTTTAATGCCAAATAATTCAAACCTAACCCTAGTGGAATGCTCTAAATAGATAGTGAAGGCTTCAGGAAAATTACACTTTTACTTCTACTTTTCCTTCAGAGAAAAACCTGAGCCTTCTCTTCTAAACCCTAGCCGCCACATATACTCTCTTCTTCTTCCTTGAAATTTCGAAACCACTTAGTGTTAGAGTAGTGCCCACACACAGCAAGTGATACCTCAATCATAGTGAGGAAGATCGTGAAGAAAGACATTCAGCAAGAAGGAGTTTCAGCACTAAAGAAGGAGAGAAAGAGATCCAGGTTCAGATCTTGATAATACTCTGCGACAAAAAGGATACAAGGGTTAGAGTTCTGAACGGAAGTAGACATTTTATTCCGCTGCACCCAATGTAAGGTTTCTCATACTTTATATGTGTTTATTTCATAATCGTTTTAGAAGTTCATATTTAGGGTGTTAATAATTTCCATCATCATGATCCATATCCCAATCTTGGGTCCCGATCTCATTTTAATTTTGATCCTAGGTCCTAGTCTGTGTTCGTGTCCGGGTCTGGGTCTAGGACTGAGACCGGGGTCGGGTATTGGATTCCAGTCCCAGTTGGGTCCCGATTCTGGTTATAATTTTGAGTTTGGGCCCCCAATCTTTGTCGGGCTCCTTGGTCCAGGTCTTAGTAACCAATCTCGGTTCGGGTCTTGGGTATGGGATTGGGTCCAAGTCCGTGTCTGAGTTCGGGTTTGTGTCCCGAGTCGTTATCTGAGTTTTGATTCGGGTCCGCGTCCCGGTCCAGATCTGGGTCTGGGTCCTAGTCAGATTCCGGTTCCTAGACTCAAACCTAGACTTGGACTCGGACCCAGGTCTGGGGTACAGGTCTTAGTGTGGGTCAGGGTCTTTGTCCCAGTCCGGGTTTGGGTTTGAGTTTGGGTATGGGTCCCATATCCAAACACTGACTACGGGTTAGGTCCAAGCCCCAGGTCCAGATTTGGGTCACGGTCTCGGGTCCCTATATAGTTCCACTTCAGGTCCCAGGTCTCGGTTCGGGTCCTAGGTCAGGGTCCAAGTCTGGGGTCGGGTCGTCGGTCTCAATCCTAGTTCTCATGCCTGTGTCCCAGGTCCAAGTCCCCCATCCAAGTCCGAGTCCTAGGTCTCAATCTGAGTCCTAGGTCGTCGGTCTCAATCCTAGTTCTCATGCGTGTGTCGGGGCTCAAGTCTTGGTCTGAGTTCGGGTTCGGTATCCGATCTTGTTTTGGGTCCAAATCTGGGTTTGAGTCTAGGTCCAGGTTTGGGTCCGAGTCTCGAGTTTTGAGTTCCGATCTGGGTCTGGGTTCTGAGGCACATGTCTAAGTCCCCAATCCAGGTCTGGGTCCTAGGTCCCGATTTTGGGTACCATGTCTAAGTTTGGGTTCTGATCACGGTCCTAGTCTTGTTCGAGTATCCTCATCTGGAAGTTCTTGTTCAGGTTCCAATTTCAAGTCTCGCGTCTGGGTTAGGGTCCGAGTTTTGGTCCTAGTTTGGGTTAGGGTCCTGGTTTGAGTCCTAGATCTAGATCCCTATCACGTGTCTCGGTCCGGTTCTGGTTCTGGTTCAGGTCTTGGGTACCATGTCTAAGTTTGGGTTCGGGACCGTGACTAGGGTGCACTTCTAGGTCTCGGCCCCAATTCTGTGTCCCGAGTCTGGTTCCATGTTTGGGTCTGATTTTGGGTCAAGGTTCGGCACCGAGTCTAGGTCTTGATTAGGATTCAGGTCCGGGTCCCAGTTCGGATCTAGGTCTGGGTGGGAAACTGGGTCCTGGTCCGGTTACAGTTTCGGGTCTAGGTCGAGGTCCAAGTTCTGGTTCCGGTCCAGTTCTCGAGTCTCGATCTACTTCCGATTTTTGTTCCATTTTCAGGTCACAGGGTATGGCTTTCGATCAAGGTTTGGGTTTGGGAATGAGTTCAGGTCCGGGTCCGGGTTTGCATCTTGGTCTGGGTTCGGGTTTGGGGCTGGGTCTAAGATCCAGACACCGACTATGGATTCGGTCCAAGCCCCGGGTCCTGATCCGGACCCTGATCTCGCGTGCTGGTCTGGTTCCATTTTTGGTGTCGGGTCACGAGCTGGGTCCTAGGTTGAAGTCCCGGTTTGGGGTCAAGTCTTGGGTCCCAGTCCTAGTTACGTTGCCCAGGTCCCAATCTCGATTCTGGTTCCAAGTCCCGATTCTAGTCTAGGTTTGTGTCCCAGTGTAAGTTCGGATTTGGATCCTAGTTGCGGTTCGAGTTTGGATCTCGGTCTTGTTTTTTATTTGGGTTTGGGTTAGAGTTTGGGTCCTGGTCCTTGTCTTGGTCGTAGTCCTAGTTCGGTTCAGTTCTAGTTGAAATTTCGAGTTTGAGTTTGGGTTCGAGTTTGGGTCGGGGTTTGAGTTGGGGTGAGGGTTCGAGTCCTGGTCTGAGTTTGGGTTCGGGTCTAGATCTCGATCTAGGTCGGAATCGGGCTCCGAGTGTGGTTAGGGCCCTGGGTCTAGTTCTAGGTTCGAGTCTGAGTCCCATGTTTCGATCTCGATTTGAGTCTGGGTTTAGTTCTTAGTCTACGTCTTGGGATCCAGTCCCAGTCTGGGTTCGAGTTCGGGTCCGGGTGCAAGTCTAGGTTTGGGTTTGATTTTGGGCCTGGGTCACAGGTTCAGGATTAATTTTGGGTTCGGTTCCTGGTTCGGGTTTTGTCCTGATATGGGTTCGTGTCCAGGTTCCTGTCCTAGTTATGGTCGGGGGCAGGTTTCGGGTCTGGGTTTGTGTCCAACTTCAGATTCATGGGTCTAGGTCAGGTCTTTGTTCAGGTTTGAGTCCAGGATTTAGATCAAGGTCTGGGTTCCGGGGCATAGGTCCCTAGTCTAGGTCCCCCATCCAAGTCCGGTTCCTAGGTCCTGGTCTAGGTCAAGGTTCGTGTCCCGAGTCTTGGTTTTATTCTAGGTCTCGGTCTGAGTTCAGGTCCAGGTCTCGATCCCAGTCTTGGTTCGGGTTCAGGTTTGGGTCCTTGTTGGGGTCTTCATCCTGGTCTGGGTCGCGGGTCTCAGGTCCTGGCGAGGGTTTAGGACCTGGTCTGGTCTAGGTCCCGGTCCGGGTCTCGGTCGAGGTTCAGGTCCCAAGTCTCAGGTCCCAGTCCTAGTCAAGGTCTCGGTCTAGGTTCTGGTCTGAGTTTGGGTTATTGTTTGGGTTCGATTCTGGTCTCAAGTTTAGGTCCTAGTCATAGTTCCAATTATGATTCTAGGTCTGGGTTTTGTTCCGGGTCTGTGTTGGAAATTATTTTACCACGATCTTAGATCTACTCACAAGTATGTTGTTTAACACCCTAAATATGAACTTTCTAAAACGATAAATTAAACACATATAAAGTTAAGAAAACCTTACATTGATGCAGCGGAATTCATGTCTCCTTCCACTCAGATCTCTAACCCTTGTATCCTTTCTGTCGCAGAGTATTATCAAGATCTGAGCCCGAATGTCATTCTCTTTGAGTTTGATCTTTCATAGTCTTCCAATCTATGATTGAGTTACTGCTTGTTGTGTGTGGGCACTCACTCTTTTACCAGGGTTCGAAATATATGAAGAGAAAAGAGAGATAGGGATTTCGGCCAATAGAAGATAATAGGGAAGGCTCAGTTTTTCTGAAGAGAGAAATTTCTGTCAGATAACTAATGAATGTGTTTCTTGACTGAGCCATCACTTTCTATTTATAGGCAACTACTAGGTTTAGGTTAGGAATTATTTGGCATTAAAATAATGAAAATATCAATTTGAAAAAGTCAAACAAGTGGCCGACCATGGTGTAGTTTATGGGCCCACTTGATTTTGCAGTTTTCACAAATTTTATTTCTATTTTCTCAAAAACGCCAATTTTCCAATTCTAACCATGTAAATGCCAAAACTAATTATTTAATAACTAAAATAGATTATTAAATAATATTGTCATTTAATTTAATTATTAACTAGACATATAAAGTCCATTAATAAATAAATAAACCTAGAATCTCTTTTCTTTACAATTTCACCCCTGCTTAGTGAAAATTCATAAATTAGACATAGTCTAACTTTAGAATTATAATTAATCAATCACGAATCAATTAATGAGTCTCACAAGCAGAATGTTCTCAACTAGAATGGGGACCATGGATCTATATGTTGAGCTTCCAATAAGTGAACCAAATTTACCAAGTAAATTCCTACTTATTAATTCTTCGTTGAATCCACTCTTAGAACTTAGAATTGCACTCTCAGACTTATATAGAGCATATTATATGTTCCACGATATAGATATGCTATCTCTTTTCACCATTGTTATAATCTTATTATGATTTAAAGATCCTCTATATAGATGATCTACATCGAGATGGGATAATTTTACCGTTCTCACCCCTCAATGTATTTCGCCCCTTAAAACACTTAGCTACCTGTAAATGGTGTTTAGTGATCTAATAATTAGTCAGTTAAACAAGAGCTCATCAATTTACTTCTATTTGCTAAGCTCGAAGGGAATCATCACTTGACTTCTATACACCAGTAGAAGCTATAGATTCCATATTTATGTTCAGCACTCCCACTCAATCATACTATCATGTTCCCAAAATATACGTATCACCCTGACCAAAAAGTAGGCTTAACTAATAAATCAAAGAACATGAATAGCACTCCTGAGTTGAGCCTAAGCATATCAGAATTTCGATTCTTTTAATCTTAAGATCAACTACTGATATTGACTTGGAAAGATATATATAACGGTAAGTTTGTAATATCTTAACTTAGTTGCAATATCGGTCCAGTCCAATGTATACTCCATACATTCGAAAACTAGTATACTTTACTAATGTCCTGGAAAGAGCATAACACTTACTCCAAGTGTAAGTATACATCATCGCTGATTGTCACATTAGTGTAAATCCAAAACACTGATGAAACAGGGACTTAGTCTTTTGATTCATATGATCACAATCACATTCCACTGTGTTGATGATACTGTAATTGTGAATAAACATATGATCTGGATCTAACTGATTTTGTGTATAAAAGTAATAAACATATTAAACCATTAGCATGTAAAATTCATGCAAACATAAATCACTTCAAATTTCTTATATTGATAACTAATCAGATTGTAAAGAGTTTTATTTAGGGCATAAAACCCAACAAACTCCCACTTGCACTAATATAAAACAAAGTATGCAAATAGGTCAATCTGATGTCTTGATTTTCAGATCAAGTGTAGTATATTTGAATCCACCCAAACTTCTGGAAACTAGTTCATAAATACACTTCTGAAACATCCTTTACTATATGCTTTACTCATCAAGGGATACTGAAATTTTTACTGTTTAAAAGTACATCTGAATAAACAGAAGACATATTTCTCATATTTTAAAATATGTAATTGAGATAATACAGTGTAGACTTTTCTTTAGTGATATAACTTTCTGATATTTCAAATTTACTAAGTTATAATTCTTCTCTCGTAGACCTTGAATTATTATAGAATAACTCCTCCACCCCCAAAGTAAGCACCATCTTAAGAATTTCAAAAAATTAGATGGTGAGATATAAGGACAGCTGATACACAGTTCCTTAATATCTATCATATAGATCACTTTCATAAATCTTTCTTGAATATCTTCTAATGTTCCCTATTTGATTACATCTCAGATAGCTCCCACTCAATAGCAGATGTTTGGTTAAATAATACTTTTAACCTCTTATTGTTTGGAGAGTTACCTAGTTGTGACTTTTGTATTACTCTGAAACTTTAAGTCAAGACTAAGTCATCAACATAGCAGACTAGAATTTGAAGTGAAAAATACATGCCAGAGATTAAGTAATCAAAATTAAGATACCATAAAGTTTTATGAGGATTAAGAATTCTCGGTTCAAGTCATTCGAATAGACTGAACTAGAGTTCTTTATCTTATTCTCATATTTCTAATAAGTTATACCTATCCATGTGTATGGTTAGATTTGCTTTTCAGTAGTGTTCTTAAGTACCTATCACAAGTATCAACCTGATGAAGATGGGAATAGAATTTTAAAATTCTCCCACTCAATTAAGGTAGTGTGAAACTTTATCAAAGAACTTTTATAGGTATCAAACTTTTACTTACAACGGTAGAACAAAATGGAACATACAATCAAGATCAAGGATTTATATTGATAATAGCTAAGTCATTATATTACTTCCATGTTTAAAGAGAATATGTGTTACATAGGGTAATGTGGAATAGACTCCACCCCTAAGTATATACATATAGGGTATTGTGGATAAACTCCACCCCTAAGTATATAGAGATTATGATCCACCCTTAAAGGTTGTAAGGATCATGATTCTCTAAGTGTGATAGAGTTTATGTGGAGTTGAATACTATCCAGAGTTCATTAGATATAAAAGATCGTTGAACTGCATAGTTTTCTTAACTTTTCTCCACCCCTATCAGATCAAAAGATCCTTTTATTAAACAAATTCTTAATAATTGTAATAGAATTAACAATTATTAATAAACATAGAATTAATTTCTAGTGTTTATTTAATATAACTCTATGAAGAGTTGTAAATATTATAGAATTTTCCTCAATAATAAAAACACTTACACATACAAACATATAAATATAACGTGGTAATTATTGATGAAGATAAAATAAATGAAGCTCAATCTCATAAATTGCAATGGTTGAATTCGAAAATAATAAAAACTTTATTAATAATAATAATAAAAAAAATGTATTGCAACAAATGAGAAAAACAGGGATAAATATCCCTAACTAAAATTTGAAATCCAAATTCTCTTTAAACTAAAACAATTAATTCAAAAATAAATTGAAGAGCTTCATCTTCCTCTGGACGATTTCACCCTTGGTCCAGCTTTCCAATCCAACTCATCTGAGTTCAAGTAGCTTGGCCTATAAGAAGAAGAAAAACAAATAAACAAAGTTAGTCCAGAATCATAAATCCAATTGGATAATAATTCACTAAAACTCTTAAAGTTTATAAATAGAAATACCTTGTTTCTTTGCAGGAAGTTTAGGAGATTGGGGTTTCCAATGACCTTTCTCATTGTAGTAGAAACACTTTCCTTTAAGTGTAGCATCACCAGAAGCTGCAGCCTTTTTGTGTTTCATGGCTTTTGCACACTTCTTGGTGTTCTTCCACTTCTTCTTCGATTTGGGTTTTGAAGCAGAGGCAACATTTGCTTCAGGTTTCATCGTCCCATTACCATTCCCAGGATTGTGAGGTTTACTCCCTTTCTTCTTGGATCCTCCAATCAAATTTTCATAAGTTTGAAGGTCATTGACTAACTCATAAAAGTCTATTTCTTTCTTATTCATGACATAATTTGATGTGTATGGTAGAAATGCTGGAGTCAGGCTATTCAAGATAAGGCTTACTTGAGTAGCACTGTCCCTTTCAGCACCATGATCCTGGGCTTCTTGGAAATAACTTGCCATGAGGAGAACATGGTCACGCAAGTTTTGATGAGGTTCCATCCGTGCATTAATGTACTTCTTAGTCGCGTCAAAGCGTGACTGAAGTGATGCCTTACCGAATAGCTCATTTAACTTCGTCATAACTTCAGCAGCCTTCTCGGTTTAAGAAAACCGAGTTTTGAGGGTGTCAACCATGCTGGAAAGCATAAAGTATAGAGCTTTGTCATTTGCTTTCTGTCAACGCTCATACTTTTCTTTCACAGCTTTGGATGCATTGTCCCCAAGCACTTCAGGTGACGGCTCAGTTAAAACAAACAAGGCACTTTCTCCTATGAGAGCAATATTAATGTTCTCATTCCATTTAGGAAAGTTATATCCATTCAGCTTATTTTCTGTCAACAGTGATAACATGGGATTCATTATGATAATACAAGATACTACATAATAATAGAAATCAACAAATAGAAATCAATAATGGTTTAACACAAAATCAATTCAGAAATTATAAGCACATAGCATGTAGGAATGATAAGAGAAAATACTTTAAAAAATTCAATCCTAAATAATTTCCAAGGTTTTTCAACAAACTGATATCAGTGTCCCGTTTAGGCGAGAGTCAAAGCTACCATCCATTGAATAGAGTTGTCAGCTCATCTAAAATGTTAAACATTCTAGCAACCTTTTATTCGATAAATATTGGAATCCACCGTTGTCCCGTTTAGGCGAGAGTCAAGGCTATTCTATCTTATGAGCTTCTACCATTGTTTCGCAATTTGCAAGTCAAATATGGTCGCCACCATTAGGGTGATCTATACCATATAAAACACTTACAAACTACTTATCTTTCGAGATTAAACGGTGCGAAATTGCTAATGAACGTTCCTCCATTAGGGAGGATTACTCACTAAAACAAACGCGAAGTAAAACCAACAATGGAGATCGAATATCTTAATAATAATAAAGCTCATTCTTTAAAAATGTATTTTCTTTATTATTTTAATAAATATATTCATTAAATATCAAATTTATAGAAAAAAAATTCAAAAATAAGAATTTAATATAATATTTATAAAATTATACTTAGATGGTGATTGAAATAAAATTAATTATTTCCATCTTAGTAGTAATTTTAAATATAAATATTAAGGAAATTAATTTAAGTTGTATTAATTTAAATTAATTAGCAACTTAAAAATTTCCTTGAGAGTATATTTATTGTATTCGAAAAATAAAGTATAGAACCATACAAATTTTTCGAAAATAATTAAAACTTAGAAAAATACTTCAAGCAAAAATATCACCTATCTAGATTTTCTTTTGACTAATTAATTCAATTTCAAATAATAAATATATATTAAATTCATTTATTTTAAATTAATCAATTAAATGAAAAAATCATTGATTTAAGTTGGTCCAAGAATTAATTAAAATAAATAATTAATTTAAAACTCAATCTATTTTTCAAGATAAATTCAAAAATATTGCATTAAAATGCGATTTTCGAAATTGATTAATAAAATAAAAGATATATATATTTTGAAAATTATTTAAATTCAAGTTGGAAAAATAAATTCCAACTAAAAAATAATTTTCTATTTAATTTAAGTGTCATGAAAAATAAATATTTAAGTATCATGATGAGAATCAACTTAGATATTTAAATTTTTCAATTTAATTAAATGTATTAAATTCAAGAAATAAATAATTAAGCGTAGAGAATGCTTAATTATTAATTTCTAGTTTAATACTAGGAAAAATATACTTAAAAATAAATAATTAATTTCACAATGTATAATATTTTCCTATTTAAATATTAAAAATAATAAGTAGTTTAGAAATAACTATCTAGAAAATATCTTATTTGACTAAGTATCTTTTCAACAAAAATTTGAAAAATATCTAATTTAAGTTGTTTAGAAAAAATTTAGAACTTAAATAATTTCAAATTTAGATTTAATTAAATATCAGAAATTAAGTTGTAACCACTTAATTTGAAAAATATTCCATTTTAAGTTTAAAAATGACTTAAAAAAATATCTTAAGAATCTTTAATAACTAATGCCTAGGATTCCTCAACTTGATTTAAAATTTAAATATAATATTCAAATTTAAGTTAGATATGAAAAATCAGTTAAAATAAATAATTTATAACTTAAATAGGAATATTTAATTAAATAAGTTCCAGAAAGAATCTAGTTAGTTAAAATTCTTTATTTAATTAAATACAAGAAAAATACAAATAGTTTTGTTTGGAAATAATATCTAAAACTAAAGGTATTTTTCTTAAAATTAACTTTAAAATATTAAAATGAAAATAAATTTTCATATATTTTAAAAGTTAATTATGTTTCTAATTCAATTTGATTAGGTCAAACTAATATAATTAACCTAGTACAGTTATTCAAATCAGGCAAATGGACCTTCACAATTGGGGTATTTCATGTGAGGGGGTGCTGGGTTCAGTATGTCGTACCCACTTCTATGGCTCCCAACTCTCACACAAGGCCCAAAAGAGAGGAATTTAACCTTAAAATAAATAACTGTTATTAATTGAGTAGGTCCAAAAACTAAATGGACCTTAATAAAATCTATCATGGTGTGACATTTTATTTAGCAACAACCTATATGCATCTATATAATAAAATAAACATATAGGCTCACACAGGCACACTTTGGATGGGTCCTATCATGTTGCTAGGTCATACACAGATGAAAGAAGATTGTAAATATACCTGTTACAAATTATTTACTTGACCAAGGGAGCCATCAGATCATTAGATCTGGCAAAAACTTAACCATGGCTATTTGCAATCAAGCAATAATAGGTTTTGAAAACTTACAATCAAGCTAAAACCACATACTCCTGCAACAAGGTTAGCTGGATAGTTGGAAGTAGGATTTATTTAATTTTAAATAATTAAATTTCGAAAATTAAATAAATAAATAAAAAATAAAATTTAATTTTCGAAAAATTAAAAAAAATATTTATTTATTTTCGAAAATAATAAAAAAAATTTTAACTTCGAAATTATTTAAAATAAATATTTAAAATTAAACCTACAATTTTGAAAAATTAGGTTTCAACTAACCTAAATATCATTTCAAAATTTGCTAACAACTTTTAAAAATTAAAAGTTATTTTATACATAAAAATTAAATAAAAAAATAAAAAAAAATTAAATATCTTTTTCAGATTTTAAATTTAATTTAAATAAATAAAATAACAAAATTTAAAAGTTAGCAAAATATCTTACATCTATTTAAAATTTCATGATTATAGTTATCTTATTTTAAATTTAAATAAGGTCAAATAATTTAAAAAAAAATTTAATTTAAAAAATTTAATATCTGACCTTAAATTTAAAAATAAGATAAGATATAATCAAATTTAAAAATAAGATAGATAATGAAGCAAAAAGATAGATATTTATTAATTTCAAATTCAAATTACACTAATATAATTAATTAAATTACAAAAATATTAAATAAATTAATTATGATAATTAGAATTAAATTAGGAATAGTAAATATATAAATACAAAACTACACAAAAAATCGGAACTTAAATCCATGAAAAAGCATGAAAAAACAAAGAAAAATAAAAAAATTGTGAGCTGTACGGACGGTATGCGTTGCATACCTGTCCGCGCGCGCTCACAAAGGTGCTGGCCGAGAAAACTCGGCGGAATGGGGAACTTGCAGCATTCCCGTGTGCGTAGGGGGGCTTCAGACAGGCGCTGGGCGAGCTGCTTGTCTAAATGCCCCTTGTCCGCGCGCGTGGGTGAGTGCTGCTTCCCTATCTTTTTTTGAATCTTCAAAAAATCATAACTAATTCAAATTAAATCGAAATTGAGTTCTGTAAAAAAAAGTAACTTGCTTAATTTTTTTCATACTATCCAATAAAAATAATTCCAGAAACAGATAATCAATTATTTTTCACGAAAATTCACAAACATCAATCAATCATCATATAACACTCAATACAACATGAAACTATCCAAATAACAAACAATCGTTTTAAAGTCCAAATTTCTTGCAAGTAAATCAATTACCATGGCTCTGATGCCAGTTGTTGGATATTATTTTACCAGGATCTTAGATCTACTCACAAGTATGTTGTTTAACACCCTAAATATGAACTTTCTAAAACGATAAATTAAACACATATAAAGTTAAGAAAACCTTACATTGATGCAGCAGAATTAATGTCTCCTTCCACTCAGATCTCTAACCCTTGTATCCTTTCTGTCGCAGAGTATTATCAAGATCTGAGCCCGAATGTCCTTCTCTTTGAGTTTGATCCTTCAAAGTCTTCCAATCTATGATTGAGTTACTGCTTGATGTGTGTGGGCACTCACTCTTTCACTAGGGTTCGAAATATATGAAGAGAAAAGAGAGATAGGGATTTCGGCCAATAGAAGATAATAGGGAAGGCTCAGTTTTTCTGAAGAGAGAAATTTCTGTCAGATAACTAATGAATGTGTTTCTTGACTGAGCCATCACTTTCTATTTATCGGCAACTACTAGGTTTACGTTAGGAATTATTTGGCATTAAAATAATGAAAATATCAATTTGAAAAAGTCAAACAAGTGGCCGTCCATGGTGTAGTTTATGGGCCCACTTGATTTTGCAGTTTTCACAAATTTTATTTCTATTTTCTCAAAAATGCCAATTTTCCAATTTTAACCATTTAAATGCCAAAACTAATTATTTAGTAACTAAAATAGATTATTAAATAATATTGTCATTTAATTTAATTATTAACTAGACATATAAAGTCCATTAATAAATAAATAAACCTAGAATCTCTTTTCTTTACAATTTCACCCTTGCTTAGTGAAAATTCATAAATTAGACATAGTCTAACTTTAGAATTATAATTGATCAATCACGAATCAATTAATGAGTCTTACAAGCAGAATGTTCTCAACTAGAATGGGGACCATGGATCTATATGCGGAGCTTCCAATAAGTGAACCAAATTTACCAAGTAAATTCCTACTTATTAATTCTTCGTTGAATCCACTCTTAGAACTTAGAATTGCACTCTCAGACTTATATAGAGCATATTATATGTTCCACGATATAGATATGCTATCTCATTTAACCATTGTTATAATCTTATTATGATTTAAAGATCCTCTATATAGATGATCTACATCGAGATGGGATAATTTTACCGTTCTCACCCCTCAATGTATTTCGCCCCTTAAAACACTTAGCTACCTGTAAATGGTGTTTAGTGATCTAATAATTAGTCAGTTAAACAAGAGCTCATCCATTTACTTCTATTTGCTAAGCTCGAAGGGAATCATCACTTGACTTCTATACACCAGTAGAAGCTATAGATTCCATATTTATGTTCAGCACTCCCACTCAATCATACTATCATGTTCCCAAAATATACGTATCACCCTGACCAAAAAGTAGGCTTAACTAATAAATCAAAGAACATGAATAGCACTCCTGAATTGAGCCTAAGCATATCAGAATTTAGATTCTTTTAATCTTATGATCAACTACTGATATTGACTTGGAAAGATATATATAACGGTAAGTTTGTAATATCTTAACTTAGTTGCATATCGGTCCACTCCAATGTATCTCCATACATTCGAAAACTAGTATACTTTACTAATGTCCTGGAAAGAACATAACACTTACTCCAAGTGTAAGTATACATCATCGCTGATTGTCACATTAGTGTAAATCCAAAACACTGATGAAATAGGGACTTAGTCTTTTGATTCATATGATCACAATCACATTCCACTGTGTTGACGATACTGTAATTGTGAATAAACATATGATCTGGATTTAACTGATTTTGTGTATAAAAGTAATAAACATATTAAACCATTAGCATGTAAAATTCATGCAAACATAAATCACTTCAAATTTCTTATATTCATAACTAATCAGATTGTAAAGAGTTTTATTTAGGGCATAAAATCCAACAGTCTAGGCATGGGTCTAGGTTGGGGTCGGGTAATGAGTCTTCCTCCGAGTTTGGGTACGGGTTTTTCGGATCCCAGTCTGTGTCTAGGTTCGATTCCTGGGTCTCGGTCCCAGGTTCGTGTTTGGGTCTACGTCTGGGTCCGGGTCCAGGTCCAGTGTTTTGATCCCAGTCTGGGTCAGGGTCGGTATTCGGGTCTGGGTCTGGGTTCATGTCCATGTCTATTTCCGAATCCCTATTTAGGTCAGGGGCTTTGTTTGATTTAGGGATTGAGTCCCGATGTTGGGCTCAGGTCTCAGTCCTAGTCTGGGTCCGGGACTGGGTCGGGGACTGGGTCTGAGGCAGAGTTCTGGGGTTCGATTCTGGTGTAATTTGGGTCCCCGCCCAGGTCCAGGTACTGGTCACAGTCCCGGTCCTATTCCAGGGTCCTGGTCACATTCTGAATCAAGTTTTTGTTTTGGGTCCAAGCTCTGGGTCTTCGTCCAGGTATTGGTCCAACTTCGAGTCTTTGTCCGAGTCCCAAATCAAGACATCGACTATGGTCTTGTCCAAGCCCCAGTTTTCGGATCCTGGGACAAGATATGGATCCTAATCACGGGTCCCAATTGAGTGTCAATTCATGCCCCAGGTCCCGCTCTCGGTATGGGTCTAGGTGTGGGACCGAGACTGGGGTCCAGTTTTGGGTCTCAATCCCAGTTCTGGGTCCCGAGTCCTGTTCAATGTTCGAGTCTTAGTTCAGGTCTGGGTTCGGGTCCTGAGTCCCGGTTTAGGTTCAGGTTCAGGTTTTAGACCCAATCCCGGGGTGGGTATGTCCGAGTCCTATTCCTGGGTCCCGATCCGCTTCTAGTTTTGGTTCCAGTTTTAACTAATGGGGTACGGCTTCGGGTCGAGTTCTGGTTCGAGTCTAAGTTTGGGTCTTGATTTGGGTCCGTGGCGAGGTTCAGGTCTGAGTTTTTGTCTCCATTAGGGTCTGAGGCTGGGTCTGGTTTCGAGTTTGGGTTCGGGTTTAGGTCCCGGTACCATTCCAAGATCCCGGTCTGGTTCTAGTTCAAGTTTCGGTTTTGGTTCCCGTGTGTGGGCCTGGGTCTTTGTATGTGTTCGGGGTCCTAGTTTGAGTTCAAGTTTGGGTTTGGGTTCTGGTCTAAGTCCTAGATCCAGACACCGACTACGGGTCGGGTCCAAGCATCGAGTCCCGAATCCCAGGTCCCGAGGTGGGTCCTAAGTCCACGTTTGGGTCTGGGGTCGAGTCCCGGATCCTGATCCACGATATGACACCCAAGTTCTTGTGCTAGTTCGTGGGCCCGATTCCCAGCTCTGGGTCCCCCATCTATATTTGGATCCTAGGTCCCAGTTTGGGTCAAAGTTCGTGTTTCGGTTTAGGTTCGGGTCCGGTCTGAGTCCTGGTCCCGATTTGGGTTTGGGTCCGAGTTTGGGTCCAAGTCCCAGTCTGGGTCCGAGTTTCGGGTCCCAGGTCCGAGTCTGGTTCTTGGGTCCTTGGTTCGGCCCCGGTTTTTGGGTTTGGTTTTTGCTTCGGGTCTGGGTTGTAATATCCCAGAAAATAAATAATATTTAAATGGACATATTTTATTAAATATGTAATTACTTGGAAAATGAAGTAGGATTATGATCTTACTTAGATGAATTTTTGAGAAATTATTTAATGAAATACGTTATTTTGGGCCCGGTAATTGTGGAAATTTAGCTATGTGGTTAGCAATGTCACGACATTAAATGAAAGAATTATTTTAAGAATATCCCGGATTAAGTTAGAATTTTATTAGAATGTCGGATTGGGGAATTAGTAAAATTACCAAAATGCCCCTAGGGTTTTTTTTTTTAAAAAAAAATTTATGTGAGAGGGGTAAATTAGGAATTCAAGAAAACTTTTTTGGTTTTTCCTCTTTTCTTTGCTGCTGCCTATTGTTATTTAAGGAAGGAAATTTTTTAAAAAAAAAAAAGAAAGCAAAGCATTTTAAAAAGAAAGGAGAAGCTTTCTTCCAAGGCAAGTAACCTATTTTTTTCTCACCTTCTTCTCCTCTTCCTTCGAGCAAGTTGAACCAGCCACTAGAGGGATTGATTTGCTTCAGCCAACATCAATTTTCAGAGCTAAACTCCATCTTCAAGTTAACCTTGCACCCTAGGTAAGTTCATCCTTTTAGTTTTGATGTTTTCTTAGGTTTTCAAGCTAGGTTTGTTATTTTTTTTGAAAATTTTCAAAGCTGTAGGTTTAGTGAAGGTTTAGGTTTGTTATCCAAGTTGATTAAGGTCTGTTAATGCATGTTTGGATTGAATTCATGGCTGTTGGGATTGATTGGTGAGTGAGGAAGCTAAAAGAAATTTGATTTCTTCACTTGAGTGTGTGATTTTAAGCTAGAGATTGAACCATTGTGTTTTGCAGCTTAGGTTATGCCATATTTATGTTAATATACTGTTTTGGAAAGTTTGGTTAGGTTTGGAGGGGTTTTGGTTCGATTTTGGTGAAGAGGAACTTTTGTTCCTGGTCTGCCAGAACCGGTCGACCGGATGGGTTCTGGTATATCAGAACCGGTCGACCGGTTACATAGGGGAGAATTTTTTCGGGTTTGCGTTATGTTCAGTTTTGACCCGGGGAGTTGAGTACTATCTGTTTTAAATTAAATATGGGATGCTTGACCTAAATTGGGGTTGCTGGGAGTTAGGTTGCGTTTGATTTCTAATTAGGGTTTTAATCCGGAACTTTGAGTTAAGGTATTTATTGTGTTTCAATTGTCGTGACATAGGACCGGGATTGCTTAGCTTGTTCTTCCACTCAGGTCGACCATACTTTTGACTTCTGAATTAAGGTAAGAAAAGTGGTAAGCACCGTATGTGGTTAAAGATTAATGGGTGAATGGAAGTGGCCTTAATTATTATCATGATGCTGATTAAAAGTTTATTAAGCCTAGGTTATGACCTAGGGTTGGAAACGGTTATTACCGTTATGAGTAATTACTCTTGAAACCGCGGTTAGGTTTCTTACTTATCGTTTGCTTTATCGGGCAACGATAGTGACATATTCAGCTCGTATGTAACGAGTGGTAAAAGTGGTACTTTATTAAGTACCAGGAATGTATGATGTTTAAGGGAATGCTTATTATTATCGAATAGTGAGTAAACATAATGGCATGGGAATAAGTTGATAATTATTTTCTTTCGATTATTGTTTTGATCACTTTCTTGCTGAGTCTCTGTGACTCACTGGTGCTTTATGGTGCAGGTAAAGGAAAGGCTAAAGTCGAACAACCATGAGTATGGTCGCAGCAGCAATGTACATACCAGCCGCAGGCAGCCCAGTTTACAGGATGCTCTATTTTGATTGTATTTTGGAAAATATAAAACTTATGTTGTAAAATATTTTGGAACCAGTTTGTAAATATTTTGAAAACAGGGGGACCCCATAAATCATGTTACTTATCTTTTGTTAAACAATTTAAAGGTTGAGTTTTTTAACTATCAAAAATTTAATTACCCACACTTTTAGTATAATTACATCTTATATAATTATTGGCATTTTAAATAAAGTGCACACACGTGGCGTCCCTGTTGGACAGGGCGTTACATGGGTCCAGGTCCCAGTCTTGGTTTAGGTCCCAGGACACAGGTCCCGGTCTGGGTCCAAGTCTTGGTATGGGTTCTAGTCTGAGTTTGGGCTTAGGTTTGGGTCCTGCTACAGTCCCATGTCCGAGTTCTAGTCCCAATCTTGGTCCAATTCCGGTTCCGGGTCTGGGATCAGGTCAGACCTGAACCTAGGACCCGATGTTAGACCCAAACTCGGACCTTGACATGGATCTAGATACGAACCTGGACTCGAACCCATACCCTAACCCATACCCAGACCGTGATCGGACCAGGACTAGAACTAGAACTCAGACATGGGACTGTAACAGGACCCAAACCTAAACCCAAACTCAGACCAGAACCCATATCGAGACTTGGACCCAGATTGGGACCTGTGTCCTGGGACCTAAACCAAGACCAGGACCTGGACCTGAAGCCAAAACTAGACCGAAAAACCAGTGCTGAACCATAACCAAGACCCTGACAGGGATCAGGACGTGGACCCAGACCCAAGCCTGGACTCGGACCAGCACTCAGACCTCGACCCAGACCCGAACCCAAACCCGAACCAAGAAACGAAATCGAAATCGGAACTAGTAGTAGGACCCAAACCCATACATGGAACCGGACTTGAACTTAGGACCCGGGTCTCGGAACCCAGACCCAAATCGGAACCCGAGACTCAGACCCGGACCTGGATCTGGACTTGAACCCGTGACTAGAACCAAGATTTGGACCTGGACCAGGATCAAAAACCCGAACCCGAACTCAGACTAGGACTTGAACCCCGACTAGGTCCTAGACTCGGACCGAGACCTAGCACCCGAACCTGGATGGGGGACCTGGACCAGGAACTCGGGCTTCGGAACTAGCACCGAGACCTAGGACTTGACCACAAAACTGGACCGTGAACTGGGACCCGGACAAGGACCTAGGACTGGAAGTGGAACTAGACTAGGACCCTGTTGGAATTTATTTTACCAGGATCTTAGATCTACTCACAACTATGTTTATTAACACCCTAAATATGAACTTTCTAAAACGATTAAATAAACACATATAAAGTTTAAGAAACCTTACATTGGGTGCAGCGGAATATAATGACTCCTTCCGTTCAGATATCTAGCCCTTGATTCCTTTCTGTAGCAGAGCATTATCAATATCTGAACCTGGATCTCTTTCTCTGAATCTTTGATGCTGAAACTCCTTCTTGCTGAAAGTCTTTCTTCACGATCTTCTCCACTATGATTGAGGTATCACTTGCTGTGTGTGGGCACTACTCATACACTAAGAATTTTGAAATTCAAGAGGGAAGAAAGAGAGAGTGGGTTCGGCCAAAGATAGGGAGAGAGAAGGCTCAGTATTTTCTGATTCAGAAAGTGTCAGAAAAAAGTGTAGAAATTTAGTGTAATTTTTCTGAAGCCTTCACTATCTATTTATAGCATTCCACTAGGGTTAGGTTTGAATTATTTGGCATTAAAAGAATGAAAATATCAGAGGGAAAACCCTACAAAAGTGGCCGGCCCTATACTAGTGGATTTGGGCCTCACTTTTTGTAATTTTGCAGTTTTATCTTTTCTGCATCTGATTTACTCAAAAACGCCAATTTTCAAATTCAACCATTTAAATGACAATTCTAACTATTTAATAACTATAAATAATTATTAAATAATATTGTCATTTATCATATTTATTAATTGAACCATACAAAATATCATAATTAATAAATATGCCCCTATAAACTCTTTCTTTACAATTTCGCCCTTACTTAGTGAAAAATTCACAAATAGACATAGTCTAATTTGAGAATTATAATTGATTAATCAAAACCAATTACATGAGTCTTACAAGCAATATTATCTCAACTAGTGCGGGGACCATGGGTCTATATAACCGAGCTTCCAATAAGTAGATCAAGAATTTAGCACTAAAATTCACTAACTTATTAATTCTTCGTTGAATCCAGGCATAGAACTTAGAATTGCACTCTCAGTATATAGAATGCTCTATATGTTCCACCATATAGACACATCATTAGTTATCCATTGTTATAATCCTAATGTGATCAATGATCCTCTATATGAATGATCTACACTGTAAAGGGATTAGATTACCGTTACACCCTACAATGTATTTATTCCTTAAAACACTTGATCCCGTATAAATGATATTTCAGCTTATGTGAAATGAGTACTCCACAATTTATGTTCGTTTGGTCAAGCTCGAAGGAGATCATCCTTTGCTTACTATTCGCCAGATAGAAGCTATAGATTCCATGTTTATGCTAGGGCTCCCACTCAATTGCACTACCGTATTCCCAAAATGTACGTATCACCCTGACCTAAAAGTAGGCTTAACTAACAAATCAAAGAACACGAATAGCCTCTCCAGATTGAGCCTAATCATATCAGTTAAGATCATTTGATCTAGGATCAACTAGGCGATATTAACTTGAATAGATATTACGGTAAGTTTAATAAATCTCAGTCAAAGTTCAATATCGGTCCCTTCCGATGCATACTCCATGCATCCAACCTGAGCTTTACTTTAACCAATGCTCTGGAAAGAACATAGCACTTCTCCAAATGCAAGTAAACTCTGTTGTAGATTATCATATCAGTAAAACCCTATGTCTGATAAATCTAGGAAACTTTATTCACATAGTCATATTTACTTTCCAATGTGTTGACGGCACAATAAACAGGATCAAGTATGTGAAAAGGGTTTCAGATGAATTTATACATTATGTACATATAATCATGAAATAAATCATGTGAACCATGCAACATTAAATGTTATTTCTGATCTATATTAATAAGTAAATCTGATTATATTGAAATGAGTTTTATTTAGGGCATAAAACCCAACAAACTCCCACTTGCACTAATATAAAACAAAAAGTGTGTTTCAAATAATCTCAACACCTTGAAATACAAATCAAGTGTAGTAGTAGTAAACTCCTCGTAATAGGATCTGAAAGGTTAAATTAACCACAACCTTTTCTCCACCATTACTCTTCCTTAATCACAAATTCATTAATAATGTGAAATTCCTCTCTATATGTCTACTCTCTTGGGATACTGGATTCTATACCTTTGGCAACTACTTTTGGTTAATTAGGAAATTAACACTAGTAGTTTAAGGCAATTTGGAATGGTGCCAAAGATGTATAGAACTTTCCTTAGACTGAATAAGTACCTTTCCTGCAGCTTTAACATTCAGTCCCTCTCTGGTAGACCTAGAGACTTCAGATAGGTTTTTACACTTCTCCAAAATCACTATTCCACCCCCAGAGTAACCACCATCTTATCAGAAAGATTTTCTAGCACAAAGGCAAATTTCGAAATCTGATATGGTGTAGTCTAAGAGTTTTAAACACACCCTTATAGACTAACATATAGTTCCTCTTCTTAATCTTAGGATTTACTTGATTGTCTTCCAATGTTCTTCTCCTGGATTAATCTGATACCTACTCATTACTCCCACTCAACAGCAGGTGTCTGGTCTAAGGCATACAAAAGCATATCTAAGACCTCTCACTGTTGATATAAGAAATTCTTTCATGGCTTTATCTTTTCTGGAATAGTTGAGACTTTTCCTTAGATAAATAAAATCTATGTCTAAGAAGTTGTGAAGCTTCTATAGATTGCCATTAGAAAGAAAATGTTTCAGCATCTTACTAAAGTAAGTTGCTTGCATTAGAGTAAGTAATTACCATGTATACCACAAGCCATAGGTTTAGATGAACTCAAACCTATAATACTATGAACAGGAAGTTTTGTTAAGTCCATTGAATGGACTTATAAACGAAAATTTCCTTTTATGTCCTTGTAATAGAAAACTTTAGGTTATTCCATGTGAATGGATTAAACCATAGTTCTATTGGCTTTCTTCTTAGTTTCTTATCTTGACAATCCATTACTTGTTTAAACTCACAATGGATTTTAATCACTAGTGTCTCCCAAGTCATAAGAAGGTGAGTTCCTAGAAACTCTCCCACTACGACAAGGTACCGTGAATTATGTCGAAGAAAACTAAATGGTATTAACCTCTTTGGTTGTGACAAGACAATAGAGGCAGTGGGATCATCATATGTAAGATGATAGAACACTTTTGGAATCAAGAATTAAATATCTCCTGTATTTGCTACTTGTTTTTCAGACTTAGTCATTTTCTTAGAAAAGTAGTATTTGTTTGATCAAACACTTTCTTATCTATTGATAATGGGATAGTCCACCCCTAATCACTTAGAATAGCTAACAAAACATGGTTAACAGTTCTAGCTTTTCTTAAGATTTTGATTAGGTCATCCATGAATCTAGTAATGATTTACATTAAGTATACAACCATTACATCATTCTGAAATTGTATTACCATAGAAGGAATTAGGCAACGACTAGTAACTAATCATCAACATGCAACTCGAAATTTCTGGGGAGGTAAGTTTGGATATAATTCAAAAATCAATTTAATGATCTTTGAACTGCATATCTACTAACTATTTCTCCACCCCTATCAGTTCGCAAGATCTTTAACCACTTACCTTAATGGTTTTAACCATTGCTAGAAATTAATGAAATTTTTAAACATTTCAAATTTCTTTGCTTAAGGTATAATCTAGAGTTATCGTTTTAAGAATACAACGAAAAACTCATATCCACCCATGAATGTACATCCATCTGCGAATGAGATGAACTACTTTCAGTGGATATAGGCATATTAACTCTTTGCAGAGATTGATCTTGTCAAATCCACTATGAACAAGATACAAATGCCATAGATTAAAAAAAATGGTAGTGTATTTTGATGACATGGGTTTAGTTACATCAAAGAGTTCTTAGAATACTACAAGTGGATCCTAGTCACAGAATACCTAACTCATATTCCATACAGTTTTAATCCATTAATAGAAGATGGATATTAAACACTTGAGAAAGTGTAACTGTATTGTATTCTGGAATTAGAAATATAAGAAAATTTCTATTTGGAATCTAAAATTAAAGTCAAAGACTTAAATTTATACCAAATATAATGAGTAATTCTATCTTGGACCAGGACTACTAATACAAACTCTAAGTCAGATTTGCCCATACAAGTAGGAGATTTCTAAGATTGAGGATTTATATCAATTGGGAATAGAATTTCGGGATTATAATCATATGCGTCATTTAATTTCTTAAGAGAAAATATAAAATGACATGAAATGATTTATAGACCATTCATCCAATGATATTTTTTGAAGCTAATTCGAAATGAATAAGCTAAGAGGAATTAGGATAATTTCGCTATTTAAATAAGAATCCAACGATGCTCCGATTAGCGAGAGTCAAAGTAATCTTATTTATATAATCTTCTTGTTTCATATTGTAAAAATGCTAGTTCAAGGTGTCATCAATTGATGAATAGCTAGATGTCGCATATACAATATTTATCTTTCGAGATCTAACACTATTATGTATGTCTAATGGTGAAAATCTATTAGGGATTTATCTCATTAGAAAAACAAATATGTTAGACCAACAATGAAGATTCGAAATTAAACTACAACTTAATAACAGAAAATAACATGGTTCAACATAAATTCATACACAATTCTGAAATTATAAACATATAGCAAGTAGGAATGACAAGTGAAAATACTAAAACATACAATCCTAAATAATTTCCAAGGTTTTCAACAAACTGATATCAGTGTCCCGTTTAGGCGAGAGTCAAAGCTACCATTCATTGAATGGAGTTGTCAGCTCGTCTAAAATGTTAAACATTCTAGCAACCTTTTATTCGATCAAGATTGGAATTCAGCGTTTTCCCGTTTAGGCGAGAGTCAAGGCAATTCTATCTTATGAGATTCCACCATTGTTTCATAATTTGCAAGTCAAGTATGGTCGCCACCATTAGGGTGATCCATACCATACAAAACACTTACAAACTACTTATCATGCGAGGTTAAACGGTGCGAAATTGCTAATGAACGTTCCTCCATTAGGGAGGATTACTCACTAAAACAAACGCGGTGTAAAACCCACAATGGAGATCGAATATCTTAATAATAAAGCTCATTATTTAAAGAGAGTTGTATTTTCTTTGATTCTCTTTATTTAATCTATTTATTTTGAATATATATTTATTTAATTAAAATTTCCAATTTAGAATAAAAATTCTAAATATAAATTTTAATTTAATATTTATAAATTTTACTTAGATGGATAAGAAAATAACATGAATTATTTCCATCTTAGTAATAATTTCCAATAAATATTTAGAAAAATATTCAATTTAAGTTGTTACAAAATTAATTTAAATTAATTTACAACTCAAATTTAATTTTCTATAAATATATATTGCATTTCGAAAAATTAAAGTATTTAAGGATACAATTTTCGAAAATGCATGTTAAAATAAAAAATTAATCCTGGAAAAATTATTCTAATTTAATGTTGGCCCAAAATTAATTAATAAAATTAATTTACAACAAAAAATATAATTTTCCTATTTAATTAAATATATAATAAAAATTTCAAATATTTAAGTATGATGATGAAAATCAACTTAAATATTAATTTTCTATTTAATTAAATACACTAGAAAAATACTTCAAGCAAAAAAAATATCACCTATCTAGATTTTCTTTTGACTAATTAATTCAATTTCTAATAATATACTTTAATTCAATTTATTTTAAATTAATCAATAAATGAAAAAATTATTGATTTAAGTTGGTCCAAAAATTAATTAAAATAAATAATTAATTTACAACTTAATCTATTTTTCAAGATAAAATTCGAAATTCCAGCATTTAAGAAATGCAATTTCGAAAATTGATTAATTAAATAAAGAAAAGTATATTTTACTTCATTTATTTTAATTAATCATTAAATGAAAAAAATCATTGATTTAAGTTGGTCCAAAATTAAAATAAATAATTTACAACTTTAATCTATTTTTCAAATAAAATTCGAAATTCCAGCATTTAAGAAATGCAATTTCGAAATTTGATTAATAAAATAAAGAAAAATATATTTTGAAAATTATTTAAATTTAGTTGAAAAAATAAATTTCAACTAAAATAATTTTCTATTTAATTAAGTGTCATGAAAAAGAAATATTTAAGTATGATGATGAGAATCAACTTAAATATTAATTTTCAAGTTAATTAAATTCAAGAAATAAATAATTAAGTGTAGAGAAGGCTTAATTATTAATCTCTAGTTTAATACTAGGAAAAATATACTTAAAATAAATTGTACCAAAATTAATTATATAAATAATTAATTTCACAATGTATAATATTTTCCTTTTAAATATTAGAAATAATAAGTAGTCTAGAAATAACTATCTAGAAAATATCTTATTTGACTAAGTATCTTCTCCACAAAATTTGAAAAAATATCTAATTTAGGTTGTATTAGAAAAAATCTAGAACCTAAATATTTTTCAAATTTAAATTTAATTAAATATCAAAAATCAAGTTGTAACCACTTAATTTGAAAATATTCCATTTTAAGTTAATATTCGAAAAGATATTAACTTAAAAAATATCTAAAATACTCCATTTTAAGTTAATATTCGATGCCTAAAATTGCTCAACTTAATTTAGAAATTTGAAATTCAAAAGATATTCAGATTTAAGTTGGTTAGTTGTAGATAACTAAATATCAACTTAAATAAGAATATTTAATGAAAAATTTAAATTAAGCTCCAGAAAGAATCTAGATGGTTATAATTCTATATTTAATTAAATACAAGAAAATACATATAGTTTAGCTTAGAATAAAGAATTCTTTAAACTATAATTTTCTTAAATTAATTTCAAAATAAATGAAATTAATTATGTTGCTAATCAATTTTATTAGGTTAAACTAGTTTAATTAACCTAGTACAGTTATTCAAATCAGGCAAATGAACCTTCACAATTGGGGTGGTTCATGTGAGGGGGTGCTGGGTTCAGTATGTCGTACCCACTACTATGACTCCCAACTCTCACACAAGGCCCAAAAGAGAGGAATTTAACCTTAATAAGAACAACTGTTATTAATTGAATTGGCCCAAAAACTAAATGGGCCTAAATAAATTCTATCAAGAACTATGATAATTTATTTTAGCAACAGCAACCTATATGCATCTATAATAAAATTAAACACATAGGCTCACACAGGCACACTTTGGATGGGTCCTATCATGTTGCTAGGTCATACACAGATGAAAGAAGATTATAAATATACCTGTTACAAATTATTAACTTGACCAAGGGAGCCATCAAATCATTAGATCTGGCAAAAAGTAACCATGGCTATTTGCAATCAAGTAATAATAGGTTTTGAAAACTTACAAACAAGCTAAAACACATACTCCTGCAACAAGGTTAGCTGGATAGTTGGATGTAGGATTTATTTAATTTTAAATTAAATAATTAATTTGGAAATAATTAATTAAATAAATAAAATATTTATTTTCGAAAAATTAAAATAAAATAAAAAAAAATTCGAAAATTTAAAAAAAAAAATTAAATTTAAAATTAAACCTACAATTTTGAAAAATTAGGTTTCAACCAACCTAAATATCATTTCAAAATTTGCTAACTACTTTTAAAATTTAAATGTTATTTTATAAATAAAAATTAAATAAAAAATTAGAAAAGATAAATGAATATCTTTTTCAGATTTTAAATGTAATTTAAATAAATAAAATAACAAAATTTAAAAGTTAGCAAAATATCTTATATCTATTTAAAATTACATGATTATAGTTATCTTATTTTAAATTTAAATAAGGTCAAATTATTTAAAAAAAGATTTAATTTAAAAAATTTAAAATCTGACCTTAAATTTAAAAAAAAGATAAGATATAATCAAATTTAAAAATAAGATAGATTATTAAGCAAAAAGATAGATACTAACTATTTTCAAATTCAAATTACACTAATATCTTGAATTAAATTTAAAAAATATTAAATTAATTCAAAATGATAATTAGAATTGAATTAGGAATAGTAATGGTATAAATACAGAACTACACAAAAAATCGGAAGTTAATTCCATGAAAAAGCATGAAAAAACGAAGAAAAACGAAAAAATTGTGAGCTGTACGGACAGTTTTTGCGATCGCAGGAAAATTTCAGCAGAGCTACGATTTTTTCGAATCTTCAAAAAATCATACCTAATTCAAATTAAATCCAAATTGAGTTCTGTAAAAAAATAACTTGCTTAATTTTTTCCATACTATCCAATAAAAATAATTCCAGAAACAGAATCGCAATTATTTTTCACGAAAATTTACAAACATCAATCAATCATCAAATAACACTCAATACAACATGATACCATCCAAAAACAAACAAACAATCATTTTAAAGTCCAAATTTCTTGCAAGTAAATCAATTACCATGGCTCTGAGGCCATTTGTTGGAATTTATTTTACCAGGATCTTAGATCTACTCACAAGTATGTTTATTAACACCCTAAATATGAACTTTCTAAAACGATTAAATAAACACATATAAAGTTTAAGAAACCTTACATTGGGTGCAGCGGAATATAATGACTCCTTCCGTTCAGATATCTAGCCCTTGATTCCTTTCTGTAGCAGAGCATTATCAATATCTGAACCTGGATCTCTTTCTCTGAATCTTTGATGCTGAAACTCCTTCTTGCTGAAAGTCTTTCTTCACGATCTTCTCCACTATGATTGAGGTATCACTTGCTGTGTGTGGGCACTACTCATACACTAAGAATTTCGAAATTCAAGAGGGAAGAAAGAGAGAGTGGGTTCGGCCAAAGATAGGGAGAGAGAAGGCTCAGTATTTTCTGATTCAGAAAGTGTCAGAAAAAAGTGTAGAAATTTAGTGTAATTTTTCTGAAGCCTTCACTATCTATTTATAGCATTCCACTAGGGTTAGGTTTGAATTATTTGGCATTAAAAGAATGAAAATATCAGAGGGAAAACCCTACAAAAGTGGCCGGCCCTATACTAGTGGATTTGGGCCTCACTTTTTGTAATTTTGCAGTTTTATCTTTTCTGCATCTGATTTACTCAAAAACGCCAATTTTCAAATTCAACCATTTAAATGACAATTCTAACTATTTAATAACTATAAATAATTATTAAATAATATTGTCATTTATCATATTTATTAATTGAACCATACAAAATATCATAATTAATAAATATGCCCCTATAAACTCTTTCTTTACAATTTCGCCCTTACTTAGTGAAAAATTCACAAATAGACATAGTCTAATTTGAGAATTATAATTGATTAATCAAAACCAATTACATGAGTCTTACAAGCAATATTATCTCAACTAGTGCGGGGACCATGGGTCTATATAACCGAGCTTCCAATAAGTAGATCAAGAATTTAGCACTAAAATTCACTAACTTATTAATTCTTCGTTGAATCCACGCATAGAACTTAGAATTGCACTCTCAGTATATAGAATGCTCTATATGTTCCACCATATAGACACATCATTAGTTATCCATTGTTATAATCCTAATGTGATCAATGATCCTCTATATGAATGATCTACACTGTAAAGGGATTAGATTACCGTTACACCCTACAATGTATTTATTCCTTAAAACACTTGATCTCGTATAAATGATATTTCAGCTTATATGAAATGAGTACTCCACCATTTATGTTCGTTTGGTCAAGCTCGAAGGAGATCATCCTTTGCTTACTATTCGCCAGATAGAAGCTGTAGATTCCATGTTTATGCTAGGTGTAACACCCTAACTATCTTAGGCGTATTACGTGATTTTTAAACGTACTGTGCAGCTCATTGCTAATCAACGAGGTTTATGGAAAAACGTGATTAATTAAAATTTTGCTTTTTAATTAAACTTATAAACCATATTATAAAAGTCTCGGGATCCCGATTTATAAAATCATTTACAAACGTTTTAACTGTTTAACTTTTACATCAAAATGAAAGTCGTCTAACGACAGTTACAAAAATCTCAGCCGTGCTGTCCCGAGGATCGTACGCTCCAGGCCTAACCGCCCCGACATGTACAATCTCATAAGCTCGCTCACGGTCCATCAGCTACAGCCTTGCCTTTACCTACACATGAACATAAACTGTGAGTCGACAGACTCAGTAAGAAAAGCATAATAATATCATACATAATACTAACTGCCGTGTCCAACACGATACTGAGTCCCGCTACTGCCATGTCCAACATGGTACTGAGCCACTACTGCCATGTCCAACATGGTACTGAGTTTTGAACGTTCAGGGGACGGTACTATTGACAAGTATCCTCCTGATCGGTCGAACCGGTCATACTCCGGCTGCTGGTCATACTCCAGCCTGTACCGACGGGATAGGTCAATAGCACTGAACCACCAACCAAGTGTCAGCCTGATCGGTCGAACCGGTCATACTCCGGCTGCTGGTCATACTCCAGCCTGTACCGACGTGACATGGTTGGATGGTTCGAAGCCTAAATACATAACTAATGTAATCTAGCAGGCTTCCTACATGCACGCTAAACATGTAGTCTACATATGCATACTGTTATACTAATCTTACCTGGATTCCGATTTCAGGTGTGCCGGTCAACCTGACTGGAACTGAAGCTGAGCGGCGGATTACTGGCTCCTAAACCATAAAAATCACAACGCTATAAGTGACACGCTAAATCACTTCCCGGGGACTAAAACTTGGAACAAAAAGTTTCCCTATCGATAAAAAGCATGGCAATACCCCTAAAAACCTAAAAACGAGGAAAACTAGGGTTCGGAAAAATTCCCCAACCGGTAGACCGGTTGCCCAACTGGAATTCCGGTTCTGGGAAAATTCAGAACACTCATCCGGAATTCCGGATGCACAACCGGAATTCCGGTTCCTCGCAGGCAGCAAACATAAAAATTCATAACTTGCACAATTCAACCCCAAATCACATGAAACCTTCCAGACCTGTTCTATACCTCCCCTAGAACATTTCTAAGGCAACAAAACCACCCAGATTGCACGAATTCAAAAATCACCATTAGAGCTCAAGCTTTGAGTTCTAAACTCAAACTTGAGCAAACCTAGCTAGCATGCAATCAAATCCATCTAAACTTACTTAAACAAGCTTAACTAAGCCTCTGAAAACAATCAAAAACATCAACAATATCTCAAAACGAACATAGACATTTCTCTTTGAAAACCATATTTTTGAGCTAAAAATCAAAACTTTGAACAACACAACTAGCATGCATCATAACCAGCTCTATTCTACTCAATTGAACAAGATTTAAACCTCAGAAATCATATCACAAACACGAAGAACAACACCTCAAGTAAGCATGCATTTACTCATATTTTCACCATTTTTATTCAAGAAAATAAAGGGAAAGAGTTAGAGATTACATACCACAACCTAGAGTTCACAATTAGGTTGAATTTAGCTTTGAAAGTTGAAGAAAAACCCAGCTTTTGCACCCCAAATACCCAGCCGAAAGTGGAGAGGAAAAGAGAGAGTTTTTGGAAAATTCTATTTTCTTTTCTAAGTGATTTTTGTAAAAATGAAAGAAATAATATAACCCACTTAACATAACCATTTATTAAATCCATTTCAGCCAAAAACAATTAAATAAATAAACATTTAATTTCCAAATAAAAGTCACTAAAAGACAAAAAGTCATTGGGGCAAAAAGACCATTTTGCCCCTCCATCATAAAATCACATAAATCATACTAAAGGGGTATTTTTGGGAAATTCTAAATTCCCGGCCATTCCCGACATTCCCAATGTCTAAAACCCGTCCCCAAAATACTAACATACTAAGTTGTGATTTCTACTGAGCCAAACGCCGAGTTCCAAAATACCGGACACCGGAAATGCGAAATATAAAAACTACTGATGACATAATCATGCATTTACGAATTAGTAAATAACAGTAATAAATTATTTAAATAGCTATAAATAATTTCATAATTAAACATAAACAACTGCTAATTTCCAAATTAACTAAGCGGGCTTTACAACTATTCCCCCCTTAAAAGGATTTCGTCCCCGAAATCTAACCTGAATAACTCTGGATATTGAGCTCTCATATCTGACTCTAGCTCCCAGGTGGCTTCCTCCACCTTGCTGTTTCTCCAGAGAACCTTGACCAATGCTTTGGTCTTATTCCGAAGGACTTTATCCTTACTATCCAGGATCTGCATTGGCTGTTCCTCATATGACATGTCTGGCTGAAGCTGAAGACTCTCAGAACTGAGTATATGAGAGGGGTCTGAAACGTATTTTCTCAACATTGAGACATGGAATACGTTGTGCACTGCTGATAAGGCTGGAGGCAATGCTAACCGATATGCCACTTGACCTATCTTCTCGAGAATCTCGAAAGGTCCAGTAAATCTAGGGCATAACTTGCCTCTTTTCCCGAAACGTTTAATCCCCTTCATCGGAGATACCCGTAAAAATACATGTTCCCCTACTTGGAACTCAACGTCTCTACGTTTCGGATCTGCGTAACTCTTTTGTCTGCTCTGTGAGGCAAGCATTCTAGCTTTTATCCTTTCTATTGCCTCATTGGTCCGCTGAACTGACTCTGGACCCAGGTATTTCCTCTCCCCTGTCTCATCCCAGTGGATAGGGGATCTACATTTCCTACCGTACAACAGTTCATAGGGTGCCATCCCTATCGTACTCTGATAACTGTTGTTGTAAGAGAATTCTATCAACGGTAGATATTTGCTCCACGAACCCTCAAAGTCCATAACACAGGCTCTCAACATATCCTCCAATATCTGAATTGTCCTTTCGGACTGACCATCTGTCTGAGGATGAAATGCTGTACTGAATTTCAGCTTCGTACCCATTGCCCGTTGCAAACTTTGCCAAAATTTGGAGGTGAATTTCGGATCCCTGTCCGAAACTATAGACTTCGGTACCCCGTGAAGTCTCACTATCTCCCTGACATATAACTCTGCCAACTGATCCACTGTAAACGTTGTTCTGACCGGCAGAAAATGAGCAGATTTCGTAAATCGGTCCACCACTACCCAGATGGAATCATGCAAACCCGTGGTCCTAGGTAACCCGACCACAAAATCCATCGTAATATCCTCCCATTTCCATTCTGGTAGGGTTAGAGGCTGCAACAACCCTGCTGGTCTCTGATGTTCAGCCTTGATCTGCTGACAAGTGAGGCATCTCGATACGAATTCTACCAAATTCTTCTTCATACCGCTCCACCAGAAGTACGGTTTCAAATCTTGGTACATTTTGGTGGTGCCGGGATGCAGAGAATACGGGGTAGAATGAGCCTCCTCAAAGATCTCATTTCTCAATTGCACACTGTTCGGAACACAAACCCTGGCTTTATACAAAAGCATCCCACTATCTGACACTGAAAAGTCTTTGGCTTGACCAGCCAATACCTCATCTCGGATCTTCACTAACTCCGGATCTGTCATCTGAGCGACCTTTATTCTTTCCAACAGATCAGATTGCAGCGTTAAGTTGTGAAGCTGACCTACCACAAACTCAATGCTGGATCTAACCATATCCTCTGCTAGCTGAGGTGAGATCTGAACCATGCTAGCTACTTGCCCGGGACCCTTTCTACTCAGGGCATCAGCCACTACATTGGCTTTTCCGGGATGATAGAGGATCTCGCAATCGTAATCCTTCACTAATTCCAACCAACGCCTTTGTCTCATGTTCAAATCTTTCTGAGTAAAGAAATACTTGAGACTTTTATGGTCGGTATAGATCTCACACTTCTCCCCATAAAGGTAATGCCGCCAAATCTTCAGTGCAAAAACCACTGCGGCCAATTCTAAATCATGAGTCGGGTATCGCTGTTCATAATCCTTTAACTGACGGGAGGCATAAGCGATAACCCGATCGGCTTGCATCAATACGCACCACAAACCCTGTTTGGATGCGTCACAGTAGACTACGAACTTCTCCTTGTCCGAAGGCAAAGCTAGCACCGGAGCGATGTCGGTCTGCTTCAGCTCCTGAAAGCTAGCTTCACATTTATCTGACCAGATGAATCGCTGATTCTTCTTTGTAAGCTCGGTTAGGGGCATTGAAATTTTGGAGAACCCCTCCACGAACCTACGGTAGTACCCAGCTAATCCCAAGAAGCTTCTGATCTACATCCTTGTCTTCGGTCTCGGCCAATCCCTGACGGATTCAATCTTCCCGGGATCCACCTTGATCCCATCTTTACTCACAATGTGCCCTAGGAAGGACACACGAGACAACCGTAACTCACATTTCTTGAACTTGGCGTAGAGCTTATGTTCTCGAAGTCGTTGCAGTACCATCTGAAGATGTAGCTCATGCTCCTCTTCTGATTGAGAGTACACGAGGATGTCGTCGATAAACACAATCACACAGATATCGAGGAAATCCTTGAATACTCTATTCATCAGGTCCATGAATGCTGCAGGAGCATTGGTTAGTCCGAATGACATAACCAGAAACTCGTAGTGTCCATACCTAGTGCGGAAAGCCGTCTTTGGAATGTCCTCCTCTCGGATCCTCAACTGATGATAACCCGAACAGAGATCAATCTTAGAAAAAACCGTCTTCCCCTGAAGCTGATCGAACAAGTCATCGATCCTAGGTAATGGATATTTATTCTTCACCGTCAACTTGTTCAACTCTCTGTAGTCGATGCACATCCTCATAGATCCATCCTTCTTCTTGACGAACAAAACCGGGGCTCCCCAGGGTGACACACTGGGCCGAATGAACCCTATGTCAAGCAACCCTTGGAGCTGAATCTTTAATTCCTTAAGTTCGGGTGGAGCCATCCTATACGGGGCTTTGGAAACCGGATCCACCCCTGGTGCCAAGTCAATCACGAAATCGATCTCCCGCTGAGGTGGTAACCCTGGAAGTTCTTCGGGAAAGACGTCCAAAAATTCCCGAACCACTCTGATGTCCTCTGGCCGAATGGTGTCTGGCCGAGTGGTGTCCACCACCACGGCCAGAAACCCTAAGCACCCACCGTGCAATAATTCTCTCGCTGACATAGCCGAGATCACCGGGATCCGAGATCCCTGAACCGAACCCACAAATACAAACGGTTCTTCACTTTCCGGTTGGAAGACCACCATCTTCCTCTTACAGTCAATGCTCGCCGAATATATAGATAGGAAATCCATTCCTAAAATAATATCAAATTCGACTAAGTTCATCTCTATCAGATCAGCGCTTAACTCTCTACCATCTATCCTGATCGGCATAGACCTAATCCACCTATTGGAGATAACCAATTCTCCGCCAGGTAACAGGGTTCCAAACCCTGATTCATATCTATCAAAGGGTCTACCCAACTTACTAAAGACTCTGGCCGCCACATAAGAATGTGTAGCCCCAGAATCAAACAGCACTGAATAAAGCGAGTTGTTAATGAAAAGCTGACCTGTGACTACTGATGGGCTGGCATCTGCATCAGCCTGCGTGATAGCGAACACCCTGGCTGGAGTGGGTATCGCTGGAGCTCGCGGTGCCTCTGGTCGGAGCTGGGGACATTCCCTCTTGAAGTGTCCGGGCATGCCACAATGAAAGCATCCCTGACCTTTGCATTCGCCCCGATGATGCCTCTTGCAGCTAGGGCACTCGGGATAGGAGAATCGGGTCTCATTAACACCAGGACGACTCCCTCTGTTCTGGTTCCCCCGGAACCTCTTGTTCTGACTCGAGCCGCCGGAAGCAGTGGGTGCCCTCTTCCTCTGATCAAAGGCCGAACCACTACTCCCCCTGCTATAGCCAGATGCAGGAGGGGTAGGAGCTCCGCCACTAACCGAGATGCGGCGGAGTCTGACATGCACCCCACTGCGCCCTCAGCTCGCAGTGCCTTCTCCACCATCTGAGCATAGGTGGTGCTGTCGTCCGTGGTGATCATCAGGTCATGCCTGATCTTGGGATTCAACCCGTCCAAGTACTTCTCCTTCTTGCTGAAGTCGGTCGGCACAATTCCCGAGGCTAACCTCGCCAACCGATCAAACTGAGTAGTATACTCAGTGACGCTCATGTTCTCCCGCTGGGTCAGGTGAACGAACTCTTTCCTCTTGGCGCTTCTGACCGCCTCATTATAGTATTTCGCGTTGAAGAGTTCCTGAAACCTTTCCCAGGTCATGGTGGTGACATCGTGAATCTGAGACACCATGTCCCACCATACCAGGGCATCCTCCTGGAACTGAAACGTGGCGCACACCACTCTGTCGTTACCGGTGACACCCATGAAATTCAGGATTCTGGTAATCACCGTTAGCCACTGCTCGGCTTTCATCACGTCCGGACCTCCCAGAAATACCGGAGGTGCCTGCTTCCGGAACCTCTCATACAAAGGTTCCAATCTATGGGCCGCCACCACTATCTCGGCACAGGCGGCGAGGGCGGGTGCCACGGTACTATAGGCCTTTGGGCTGCGGGAGCACCCTGCTGTCTCAACCTCTGGATCTCGAGGTCTTGCTCTTCGATCCGGGCTTGCATCTCCGCAAACCGCAACTCCCAATTCGGGGCTCCCTGATCGGGCGGGAGCACAGGCGGCCCGTGGCGGGTTCTCATCACCCCGACCACGAGCCTGCCTCGGGGACCTCTGCCTCGGCCCCTAGCGGTGGGGGAAACTGAGCTCCCTGTCCCTGATTCGACCCTACGGAGTTGCCCGACTCACGGTAGTCCGCCTGGCGTCCATCTAGTTAGAACCGCCTGCGAAACCAAGAGTTGGCATATCAGGTCGTATTCAAGGCGAGCTTACTAATGCCGCTTAATTTGGAAATTAGAAATGAAACATGCGCCTATTCTACTATCAGGCTACTAACATGCTTCCTAACAGGCTTTTCTTTTTCATAACTGAATAAAATAAACTACTAAAGCAATAAAGGCTTACTGAACCGTGAACCGAGCTAACTGCTGATGATGATTGTACATGTCGTGACGATCTTCGGAAGACAACCTGGCGGCTCTGATACCAAATTGTAACACCCTAACTATCTTAGGCGTATTACGTGATTTTTAAACGTCTTTGTGCGGCTCGTTGCTAATCAACGAGGTTTATGGAAAAACGTGGTTAATTAAAATTTTGCTTTTTAATTAAACTTATAAACCATATTATAAAAGTCTCGGGATCCCGATTTATAAAATCATTTACAAACGTTTTAACTGTTTAACTTTTACATCAAAATGAAAGTCGTCTAACGACGATTACAAAAATCTCGGCCGTGCCTTGTCCCGAGGATCATACGCTCCAGCCTAACCGCCCCGACATGTACAATCTCATAAGCTTGCTCACGGTCCATCGGCTACGGCCTTGCCTTTACCTACACATGAACATAAACTCGTGAGTCGACGGACTCGGTAAGAAAAGCATAATAATATCATACATAATACTAACCGCCGTGTCCAACACGATGCGAGTCCCGCTTGCCATGTCCAACATGGTACCGAGCCACTACCGCCATGTCCAACATGGTACCGAGTTTTGAACGTTCGGGGGACGGTACTATTGACAAGTATCCTCCGATCGGTCGAACCGGTCATACTCCGGCCGCTTGGTCATACTCCGGCTGTACCGACGGGATAGGTCAATAGCCGAACCACCAACCAAGTGTCGGCTGATCGGTCGAGCCGGTCATACTCCATTCTTGGTCATACTCCGGCACCGTACCGACGTGACATGGTTGGATGGTTCGAAGCCTAAATCCATAACTAATGTAATCTAGCAGGCTTCCTACATGCACGCTAAACATGTAGTCTACATATGCATCTTGTTATACTAATCTTACACGGATTCCGATTTCGAGTGTGCGGTCAACCCGACCGGAACCGAAGGCGAGCGGCGGATTGCGGCTCCTAAACCATAAAAATCACAACGCTATAAGTGACACGCTAAATCACTTCCCGGGGACTAAAACTTGGAACAAAAAGTTTCCCTATCGATAAAAAGCATGGCAATACCCCTAAAAACCTAAAAACGAGGAAAACTAGGGTTCGGAAAAATTCCCCAACCGTAGGCCAGGTTGCCCAACCGAATTCCGGTTACGGGAAAATTCGAACACTCATCCGGAATTCCGGATGCACAACCGGAATTCGGTTCCTCGCGAGCAACAAACATAAAAATTCATAACTTGCACAATTCAACCCCAAATCACATGAAACCTTCCGGACACATTCTATACCTCCCCTAGAACATTTCTAAGGCAACAAAACCACCCAGTTGCACGAATTCAAAAATCACCATTAGAGCTCAAGCTTTGAGTTCTAAACTCAAACTTGAGCAAACCTAGCTAGCATGCAATCAAATCCATCTAAACTTACTTAAACAAGCTTAACTAAGCCTCTGAAAACAATCAAAAACATCAACAATATCTCAGCAACAGAACATAGACATTTCTCTTTGAAAACCATATTTTTGAGCTAAAAATCAAAACTTTGAACAACACAACTAGCATGCATCATAACCAGCTCTATTCTACTCAATTGAACAAGATTTAAACCTCAGAAATCATATCACAAACACAGCAGCAACAACACCTCAAGTAAGCATGCATTTACTCATATTTTCACCATTTTTATTCAAGAAAATAAAGGGAAAGAGTTAGAGATTACATACCACAACCTAGAGTTCACAATTAGGTTGAATTTAGCTTTGAAAGTTGAAGAAAAACCCAGCTTTTGCACCCCAAATACCCAGCCGAAAGTGGAGAGGAAAAGAGAGAGTTTTTGGAAAATTCTATTTTCTTTTCTAAGTGATTTTTGTAAAAATGAAAGAAATAATATAACCCACTTAACATAACCATTTATTAAATCCATTTCAGCCAAAAACAATTAAATAAATAAACATTTAATTTCCAAATAAAAGTCACTAAAAGACAAAAAGTCATTGGGGCAAAAAGACCATTTTGCCCCTCCATCATAAAATCACATAAATCATACTAAAGGGGTATTTTTGGGAAATTCTAAATTCCCGGCCATTCCCGACATTCCCAATGTCTAAAACCCGTCCCCAAAATACTAACATACTAAGTTGTGATTTCTACTGAGCCAAACGCCGAGTTCCAAAATACCGGACACCGGAAATGCGAAATATAAAAACTACTGATGACATAATCATGCATTTCTGAATTCCGTAAATAACAGTAATAAATTATTTAAATAGCTATAAATAATTTCATAATTAAACATAAACAACTGCTAATTTCCTAATTAACTAAGCGGGCTTTACACTAGGGCTCCCACTCAATTGCACTACCGTATTCCCAAAATGTACGTATCACCCTGACCTAAAACTAGGCTTAACTAACAAATCAAAGAACACGAATAGCCTCTCGAGATTGAGCCTAATCATATCAGGATTAAGATCATTTGATCTAGGATCAACTAGGCGATATTGACTTGAATAGATATTACGGTAAGTTTAATAAATCTAAGTCAAAGTTCAATATCGGTCCCTTCCGATGCATACTCCATGCATCCAACCTGAGCTTTACTTTAACCAATGCTCTGGAAAGAACATAACACTTCTCCAAATGCAAGTAAACTCTGTTGTAGATTATCATATCAGTAAAACCCTATGTCTGATAAATCTAGGAAACTTTATTCACATAGTCATATTTACTTTCCAATGTGTTGACGGCACAATAAACAGGATCAAGTATGTGAAAAGGGTTTCAGATGAATTTATACATTATGTACATATATATCATGAAATAAATCATGTGAACCATGCAACATTAAATGTTATTTCTGATCTATATCAATAATTAAATCTGATTATATTGAAATGAGTTTTATTTAGGGCATAAAACCCAACAGACCCAAGACTGGGATCCTGATCTGGACCCAAGGCTTGGACCTGACCCGTAGTCTATGTTTGGATTTGGGATCCATAGCCAAACTCAAACCTAGACCCGAACTCAAACCCAAACCCAAACCTGGACCCGTACCCCGTGACTTGAAACTGGAAGTTAAACCGAAAGCGGACTGGGACCTGGGAATAAGACCAGGGGACTAGGACCTAGACTCAAGACACGAACAAAAACTAGACATGCTCTTGGACCCAGACCCAGATGTAGGACCTGAACTGAGATTGGAGACTCAGACTTGGACCCAGGTCCCAAACCTAGATTGGGAACCCAAACCCAAAATTAGAACCAGAATCGGGACCCAGGACTGGGATGGGGACCCAACACCTGACCCCGGTCTCCACTGCTACCAAAAGTACAATTCTTGTCGATTTTTAAGTGTCATTTAAAGAATTTGCGTCAGTTTAAAAAACCGACGTATATACCGTAGTCGCAAATAGTTTTTTATTAGCGTCTTTTTTTAAATGACGCAAAAAAAATTATCTTCATTTAAAAACTGACGCAAAATATACACTCTTCTTTTTCATCTTCTGCGTCAGTTTAAAGATTACGTAAAATTGTTTGTGGCATTTTAAAACTGTCACTAAAAATTATAGCGTCAGTTTTAAAATGACATATAAATTGCTAAAATAGTTTTATTTTTAACTTATTGCGTCAGTTATAAAATGAAGCATAAATGTATGTAAGGAAAATTTGCAAATTTCCATGCATTTTTGCCTACATGCATTTTTATATTTTAGAACGATTTTATGTAATAGTAAATACATGATACAAAAAATTAAAATAACGTTGATAAAACTTATATAAAATTAGTAATTGATTCTATTAACTAATTACATAATACCAAAATTGTTAAAAAAAAAAGATCCTTAAATTTATATTCCATGTATCGTAAAAACTAACTATAAACTAATTACATAACGCAAAAGTTAATAGCAACAATCATAAAATATACTATAATAAAAAGCATTCTGTCTCGCGATCTGGAAATATATGCGGAGATGGATACTGAAACCCTCCGCGGATGGGGGGAGGAGATAAAGGAGGACCCTAATCTCCTAAAATCCCTCATTAGGGTAGTAACCTTGTACTTAATAAATAATCAAAGGCTTCTCAAATTCGGCCCACTCATCCCGTACTGTATTGATCTCTTTGATACTGTAGGGAGCCTCTGACATAAACTGTAGAAGAAAGATTAAAAAAAAACATTAATTATTACATTAAAAGTATTCATAATATCATTCGAAATAAGATTATTTGTCAAGTTGAGGTATGCAATATTTTGAGTATCAACATGGATCAAAATTGTATTAAGGGTTCCCTACACATAATAAAAACTAATGTTAGTTTAATCAACTCATTTATCGATCTATTTGTAAGTGCTTATATACATATAATGATATGAGAAAGTAAAGTGCCACGAATATTTATGTGTACTTTTAGATCAATAAAAATGGAACAAAACAACATTCATTTCAAAAAAGAAAGGAAAAAATACAAGAAAGATGTATGTATATTTCTAAAGAATAAAAGCTAAATTGACTAATTCTATATACATGTTTATGGTGGTATGTACTTGGACATGTAAATGTGAATGTGATTAACAGTTCTTTGATCCAACCAATCACCAAACCTCTAAACGTGATACTCAAGTTATAAAATATCTCACCCACACCCATGGTGACTAATGACTATACAATTATAAAAGTATAATTAGAAAAGGGTGAGGAAGGAGTCATATTTGAATGCTCAAGTAATTATGACTACCTCACTCACATATTGCTTTTTTATTCCTTAACATGAAGCTTCTTCCCAGGATTTATATTCCTCTCTCACTCATATATAAAGCCTCAAACTTTCTCCCATAAAACAATTCTTACTACACTCAACACTTCTCTCTCTTCACCAAACTTAGAAGAGAAAGAGAGAAAGAGTACAAGAACTTCAAAATTAAATTGTTAGAGAAGAAAGAAACTCATAGTTTCAACTTCAAATTACCTATCCTTTTCATCGAAAAAAATCAGCTAAGGCATGTGCCTTGTCCATTTTATTCACTAAATCTTGTTTGGTCAATAAGAAAATATTCCAAAAAAAGAAACAAAACCAAAAAAGACAGCAAAACAGAACATTTCATTACCATACATACATATATTACGAATCACTCCTTTGGGAGGGGAGATGTGGATAAGGGTGTTATCCCAATTTTTGCACTGTGACGTGGCATCACATGAATGGTGGCACGTGGAGTCTACTTGGAACATCTGCTCGAAAAGCACAGTCCGAGCAGGATGCCTCACTGGCATGCCCAGATCAAAGTACTCAGTAATCCGCACAGAATGGCCTAACACTTAGCGAATTCAACTTTTGCATCGTGAGTCATCAGCACAATCCCTATAACAGTGATCAATTTACGTGGATATGGCATACACACGATCCCGCTATCAGTGTATTCAGCCTCAATCCCACAATCCTTGAATTCAGCATTGATCCCACGATCTTTTTGTTTATACGCATTGTAACAAGAGGGGAAACTCTTCCTCCCCAAGCTTACTAGCCCTATAAAAAGTGATGCATATTCACTGGGCAAGAGATCGGCCGAAAAACAGTTGAGCTAAGACTATACCCTATATATATTATCTAAGAACTATATATTCAAAAATATTGTTGTAAGAGCTATAAGAAAAGGAGTCATTCTCCTTGATCTTAAGTTAATACAAGTAACGAGGATTAGGCTATTAGCAAACTGCTCGGGGCTGAACCTCTATAAAATTCCTGTGTCTTTTTATTGCTTTATCATATATTTGTTATTATAAATCATTTAACGCTTACAAAATAGACTCGTTGTCGTTGGCTAAAAGCGAGGTCAACATTTTGGTGCTTTCATTGAGAGCTTCCTGAAGTCCTATGGTCATACCGTACAATTGAAAAAACGGCAACCGGACAAACACCATTCGCAATGGCGTACGGTTATGAAGCTATGCTCCCCGTCGAATTCGAGCCACCTTCCCACATTTGATTGATGTACGATCAAGGTACCAATCACGTACTCCTTGCAGAATCACTTGATGACTGCAATTTGTTTTATTTCATGTTAAGCTAAAAGATTAGATTAGATCAAATAGCTCTGATGTAAGTTACTACGGTAATAAATACACTTTTCGATCAATAAATGAATAAAGATAGTTATTTCAAAATTCAATTGAGTCGAAATTATCAACATGTTTATAATTTACCATACAATGCGTACAAAAGGTTTGGTCAAACCGAAAACACCGAACATATAATTAATATATTTGTAAAAGAGAATTGACCAAGAGTCATACGTTTGTTCGGTCACTTGGGGGCACCTATACCTGTACAAATCATCTGGTAAAAATAAAACAATCAGGATTGTACGACAATTATAAACAGAGAATGAAATTCATTAAGGATAACAAAAGCACGTAATACTGGGATTAAAAGCTGCCCGATCAGCCTGTTGTCCAAAAAATGAAAAATAATTCCAAGTTTAAAGACCGCTTGGCTAGTCATGATGTCTTAGAAAAGGCCCTGAGGCAAAATAAGATATATCAAATAAGAAGATGAAGAGAGAAGTGTTTAAGCAGCTGGAGTCCAAGGCTCTTGGTTCTGTTCTTCTTGGCCAACCGGAGCAGGAGGATCTGTTGTTTGAACAGGATGTGCATCAGCAGCCTGACTGGAGGTTGAAGCAGCTGTCTCAGTTTCGCCATAGGCCACTTGGGACGTGCAGACATTAAGGTACATGTCCTTAGCATCGCCCAAGTAGTCGAAATTGGCCTGAGGATTAGCCTTCCAAAAATCAAAGAAGAGCTCGAGACCTGTTGTCTCTAAGGCATTGATCTTCTCCTTCTAGCTATCCACCTCAGTCGAAAGCTCCTCCTCCTTAGCTTCCTTTTCCTCCTTCATCCGATGAAGAACTGCTCGAAGCGAAGTCCTCTTGTCCTGAAGACTGTTCACCTCAGCAGATAAGGTCTCAATGGTCTCCTCAAAAAGGTCATCAACTTCGAGATCCTTAGTCAGCACAGTGATTTTCTTCTGACCAGCAAACAACTTCTTGTTGGCTTCACCCAATTCCAACCGAACAGCTTCGACTTCTGCCCTGGCTTCTTCAGCAGCCCTCCTGGCCAAGTCCGCCTCTGCCCTCAGGGTGTCGGATAGAGCCGTGTTCTTTGAAGCAGAAGACTTAGCCCGGGAGTAAGTGTAGGCAAACTTCAGACCGGCCTGCACAAGGAAAAAACTTTAGCATTTGAGCTAAATATGGAAGATTAAAGGGAAGTATTAAGAAAGACTTACCCTGGTGAACTCCTTCAAGACTCCGCCCACAAGTAATTCCAAAAAAGAGTCATTGGAAGCACTACCCAGTTGCTCAATGATCTCATGAAATAGCCGGTTCATATAATGGGCCAGCATCTCCTTGCCCTTTTTGTCCTCTGGAAGCACCGGCAAAGGTGGAGTAGGTGCCCGCACCCGTTCAGGATCACTCGTGACCAGTTTAGACCCAACCTTTGGTGGTCTAGACTCCTTAGACTTGGCGCTTTGGGGGTAGAGGGGTTTGTAGCAGTCAGCTCCTCAGAAAGATCAATGACCTCCCTAGTAGGCCTCTTTTCCTTAGTACAGGACCCCTCACCGCCCTTAGACTTCTTAGCCGGAGGAGAGGCGCTAGAGCTTCTGCCTATTCTCTTCCTCAGAGCGTCGAGCATCTACTGAGACATGTCTGTACAGAACGAAAAACAACATGGTTAGAAAACAGACATGAAAAACATGAACGAAGTCATATGCAAGGTGACTGCCCGAACAAGACTCAGGAGTCCATCATCACCTGACACCGATCTTGTTTCAAACATAATAGCTTTCTCCTTTCCGAACACAGGAGGAGATGGCCGAACATGTGAAATGGGCTCCCTTATGCGAATCACATGCTCAACAGGCCTACGGAGGGCTGGGAGTTTCTTCTTCCTTTTCAGTGGAGTCACCTGCTCTTCCTCAGCCTCATCTTCAGGATTCAAGGGCTCCTGAGCATACTCCTTGGCCCTTGCACACCCCTTCAACTTACCCTCTTGCTTCAGTTGAATCAACTCATCCTCCAAATGAGCTCGTTCGGTCCAGCCAACACCAGATTTCTTCTTCTTCCCGGTCCCGCATTTAGGAGTAAATTCCTTGGGATAGAGCCCGTACCTCACAAAGTTATCTTCGGAGGTCAACTGGATAATATTCCGGTCTTCCCCCGGAAGCTGGGCAAGTTTTTGAGCTCTATCCCGAAGAGCAAGAGTGAGGCGAGGGCGGTGATAGGTCGAAATCTGCTGGAACCGAGTGGGAGTGATGCCCATGCCATCCACCATGAACTACTCATCAACAAAGCACCCAATCTTGCTTATGGCCGTATCGTCCGTGCCCGTCAACCACTTGAAGCCTGGCTGAGAGAAGTAAAAGTACCCCGACCTGCCTTGCTTGGGGGTGGACTTCAAATCAAAGAACCAAGCAACCTCGTGGGGAGAGGGCATACCTCATTTCTGGGACGCATAGAGGACAAAGAGGGTAGACAGATACTTGATGCCCTTAGGAGTGAATTAAGCCGAGCAGAGGCCAAAGAAGTCTTCCACATTCTTGAAGTATTGATGCAAAGGCATCAACGCTCCTTGTTGACCATGGGCACCCAACCAGGCACACATCCCCTTTTCAGGGTTTGTGTCACGATTGTTGTGGGCGGGAATGTAGCAGTCCAACTAGCCCAGATATCTGCCGCGGTCAAGAGTTCGAAGGCGCGCCTTTGTAATCTTGGACAGAGGGCTTACCCATGTGGCGCCCAAGGCACCCTGTCTTCTATGAGGAACTGCCGCAGCAAGCTCCTCACTGACGTAGTCCACGCCCTCAACCAGGACGTCTCCGTCAGCATCGACTGGCTCCCCAACCTCGTTGTACTCCCGTAATTTGGGGGTTCAACCTCTACCTCTTCCTCCGTCTCGGAGGGACTGCGAGGACGTATATCGTCCTGCCCCTCAATCTCTTCGACCTCAGCGTCCCCTTCATGATCCCCCTCCATCTGGACGGCTAGATCCTATTCGGCGCTGGGCAAAGTGGCGTGCCAAGCTACTTGAGGATCAGATGCGTCAGCCAGACGCGTGGTTTTCTTTGTACGAGCCATCATTCTATGGCTGGGTACAGGGTTTGAAGAATGCCCTTCGCTAGAGGAAGGTGGACTAGAACAAAGACGAGGATGATCCTCGTGCAGAAGTTGAAGCAGGTCCTGGTCAATCCGATGTCTGTTTTCCCAAGACTCACCTGAGTTCATCTAAAAAAGACAACACAGAAGATGAGTGTTTGGTTGGAATATTGAATGATAAACAAGAAAATATGTCGACTAGGAGTACCCAACAGATTAAAGAACGATTATGTTTGAAGAAAATTCAGAACTCAAGAAGTCAAAAATTTTGTCAAGTTAGGGCAAAAAAGTTCATGAGGCTTAGAATAAGCAAGATGAAAGATAGACGTTACGCAGTTTATAAACAAGTGTTATGACTGTAAAATCGCACGAATACATGATAAAGAAGGATCATAGAGATTTTTGGGCCTAGGGTTTCCTAAACATTTTTCTACAGCAAAGTAGAGGATGTATTTGACATATAAACATGCAAGGATAAGCATAAAGAAAACCATAGACTTACTCGAGGGTCAGATGTCTGGGTGCGAGCAACGTCAATCCAACAAGAAGTTTGTATGAAGGCGCTTCGACAACTTTGAAGTCAATAACTTCTCTTTTCTCTCTAAAGCTTACTTAGTAAAGAAAGGTGATGAAAATGAGTTTATGTGCCAATGCTGTTTGGTATTTATAGGCAAGTCACGAAAAAAGGTAATCGTCTCAAAGGAACCTCAGATGCCTCAGTTTCCCTCCTTAAAAGCGGATATGGGAAATCAAAAATAATCAAGTGCAGCCGTCAGCCGTGGAGAGAGAAAATCGGATTTCGAAATATTAAGTGTCAGAGAATTTATTAGCCGAAAACCGAAGGGACGCCCAGTCAGCCTCCCATCGAGTCTCGGACGGTCCCATCCAAAAGCAGAAGCGGCTCTAATAAAGTCTACACACAACTTCGGAAGTCCCGTACAGACTTGGGGGGCAAATGTTATCCCAATTTTTGCACTCTGACGTGGCATCACGTGAATGGTGGCACGTGGAGTCTACTTGGAACATTTGCTCGAAAAGCACAGTCTGAGCAGGATGCCTCACTGGCATGCCCAGAGCAAAGTATTCAGTAATCCGCATAGAATGGCCAAACACTTAGCGAATTCAACTTTTGCATCGTGAGTCATCAGCGCAATCCCTATAACTCAAGGATCAATTTACGTGGATATGGCATACACACGATTCCACTATCAGTGTATTCAGCCTCAATCCCACGATCCTTGCATTCAGTATTGATCCCATGATCTTTCAGTTTATATGCATTGTAACGAGAGGGCAAACTTTTCCTCCCCAAGCTTACTAGCCCTATAAATAGTGATGCATATTCACTAGGCAAGAGATCGGTCGAAAAACATTTGAGCTAGTACTATACCCTAAATATATTATCTAAGAATTATATATTCAAAGATATTGTTGTAAGAGATATACGAAAAGGAATCATTCTCCTTGATCTTAAGTCAATACAAGTAACGAGGATTAGGCTATTACCGAACTGCTCGAGGCTGAACCTCTATAAAATTCACGTGTCTTTTTATTGCTTTATCATATATTTGTTATTATAAATGATTTATTGCTTATAAAATAGACTCGTTGTCGTTGGCTAAAAGCGAGGTCAACAAAGGGAGATGTGGATAAAGGAGATGTAGATTGTAGAGTAAAGGTAAAAAAAAACATAGACAAATCAAATCTTAAAAATTTGAAAATTAATCCCATTAATTAATTATAAATGAAAAAAGAAAAAGCTCATTTAAGAAATTAGAGGTTACATTTTGGGCTTCATTCCATTCCTTAATAATACACCTACCTCACAATTTCTAATTAACTACATAATATATATGAGCATGCATTGCAGGCTCTCTAATTCTCATTACTCTACTCTCAAACTACTCTCTTAACTATTCTCTCGCTCTATACACTCTATGACTATGCATACTATAAGCTCACTCAATTTTTTATTTCTCTTTCTATTTTTCAAAACAACTCTCTCCCTATATACATATACACACATTACCTTTTGGAAAGCTTATAAGAACATTACCTTTTGGAAAGCTTGTCATGAAGAACTATCTTTTCTGTAGTGAGGCTTTGGTAGTTTCCCTGCTAAGAATAGGGCTAAGTTTCGGTATGCAACAATAAATGGCAGGTCTGGTTACATGCTTATAATAATAGTCAAGAAATTTTTTTATATATATAGTTAAACAAATGTTGAGAGATAGGAAAATGAATGGTACTAAAGTTGGGTTGAGAGAGTACATCTGTGTGAGTAAGGGGCATTTGGTTCATACTCTTATTGGACTAAGATCCTCTCTTTTTGCTAAAAGAGCATCATAGTTCCAATGTTCAACATTAAAATTGGGTAAATGACACATTTCCTAGACATCCTCTCAATGGGAAAAGGAGGTCATGAAATATCTGACCCATTTTCCCAACGCATCTATGCTTTGCAGCTTTACTCTCATTCATTCTTCCACATCTTCCAAAATCCCACCATACTAATCCATGAGCCTAAGAAAATTTAAGAGAAGAAAGAACACTACTCTAATTAGTCCCATTTCGTAAGATCCAAAAATCTAATATAACACATGGATTTCCCAAAAAGACTAGAAACCAAATTATAACAAATAATTCATGACAATAATTTTCAAGTTAAAATGTTTGAGAACATAGCAGAAATATAGTCCAAGAAGCTAATATTAGAGAGTATTATTTTATTGTTGTAGACAACAAAATTTGTTGTATAACACATAATTTTCCTAATCACCATACACTAAAAATTGGTGGAATTCATTATTCAATTACCTTCGTATATTACATGTATCATTTCTTGTGGATATAGCCAAAAATTTTGAGCACTGTATCAAAAATTAAAACAAACAAACACTCTTTCCCAAAAAAGCCTAAACACATATATAAATAATAACACATGAACTCATCTTTGAAAGATCCAAAACCCTTACACACTGGACGAAGAAGAGAGGAGGAGGCCCCGGGGGTTGGGTCACCGCCCGATTAAGCAGAAGACGAAGAAGAGAGGGGACGTCACCGGTTGGGTCACTGCCTAATTAAGAAGAGGAGAAAGAGGATGGTCACTTTTGAAGAGGACAAAATGGGTGAAAGAGAATGGTCAGTTTTGAAGAGGATGAACTGGGTTGAAGAGAATGGCCAATTTGGCCAGAGCAATTTCGAAGGAGGAGACAAAGGTTAGGGATGTGTGCAGCATGTTATATAATTTTTGGGTTTTAGGGATTTTATTAAATTTGTGTCGGTTTCTATCGCTCACAATTATATTTCACGTCATTTTCAAAACTTTGCAAGCACAATAGTCGACTATTAACAATGGACGCAAAATGAAAAACAAGTTTTTAAATTTTTACTTTATTTCGTCAGTTTCTTTTTTATCATCATTTAATCAAACAACGCAAATAGTATATTATTAATAACATTTTTAAACAGATGGGTCCAATTATTTGGACACTATTCATGTCAGTCAACCCTATGAATAGTAGCATTGACCGACGTGAATAGTGTAATTTGTAGTAGTGCTCGGTCCCAGACCCGGACCCGAACAGAAACACGAATATAGACACAGACCGGGACCCAAGATCTGAATCAGAACGAGATCGGGACCCAAGATTGGGATCCAGATCTTGACCCACGACCCACGGCTTGGACCTAACCCGTAGTCGGTGTTTGGATTTTCGAATCGTACCAAGACCCCAACCTGGAACCATTTCTAGACCAGGATCCAAAACCAAACTCGGACCCGGGACCCGAAATCAGAACAAGAATTGAAATCAGGACCTTGGAACAAGAATTGTACCTCAACCCAGAACAAGATCTAGACGCAAAACTTAACATGGACCCAGACCTAGACTAGGGATCAATACCCGGACCCAAACCCGAACCCAGACCCAGACTTGCGCCAGGACTCGTGACCCAGGACCTTGATCAAAACCTAGACCCATACCAGAACCCAGACCCAGACCCAGACCAAGGACCAGACCCAAACTAAGACTCGAACCTAGACCCAGACCAAGACTCGGACTCAAACTCGGACCTAGAGCCGGACTCGTACTAGAAATTAGACTTGAACCCAGGACTCGGACTCAAACTTGGGAATCAGACCCAGACCGAGATCAAGACAGGGACCCAGACCAAGACTAGGACTGAGCCCTAAACCGGTATTGGGAATAGAACCAGAATTGGGACTAGAACCCGGGACCTGGGACCCATAGTCAGTGTTTGAATGCAAGACCCGAACCCAGATCCGTATCGAGAGCTGACCTAAAACCGAGATCTAGACTTGATTCCTGACATAGAATCTAACTAGCACTAGGACAGGAACCCAGACCTGGGGCTGTAACAGGACCCAAACTCAAACCAAAATCCATACTAGGACTTGGACCTGGACCGGGACTTGTGACCTGGGACATAAACCAAGACTTTGACCTAGACCAAACCGGGACCAGGACCCAAACCTAGACCGAAAATCAAGATTAGACCCAGGACCGAAGAACCAAACTCGAACCTGGGACACAAAACCCAGACTCCGACTATAACTAGGACCCGAACTCGAACCTGAACCCAAACCGAGACCTGGACTCGAATCGGGACCCGACACCTGAACCTGAACCGGAACATAAACTTAGACCTGGATCGGGACCTAGGCCCCGAACATAGATAGGGGACCCAGACCAAAGAAATTGCGCCTCCAAACTAGGACCAGAACTTGGATCGAGATTTGGGACCTGACCCAGACCCAAACTGTAACACCCTAACTAACATAGGCGTATTACGTGATTTTTAAACATGCTGTGCAGCTCGTTGCTAATCAACGAGGCTTATGGAAAAACGTGATTAATTAAAATTTTTGCTTTTTAATTAAACTTATAAATAATATTACAAAAGACTCCGGATCCCGATTATAAAATCATTTACAAAAAGATTTAACTGTTCAACTGATACACAAAATAAATGTCGCCTAGCGACCAGTTACAAAATCAGCCTCGCTGTCCCGATGATCGTACGCTCCAGGCCTAACCGCCCCGACATGTACAATCTTCACAAGCTCGCTCACGGTCCATCAGCTTTAGCCTTGCCTTTACCTACACATAAAAGTAGAACTGTGAGTCGACAGACTCAGTAAGAAAAGCATAATAATACTCATACATAACCCCGGTTATGATCAGACGCCCATACCCCTGATCATAACCTTAACTGCCGTGTCCAACACGATACTGAGTCCCGCTACTGCCGTGTCCAACACGGTACTGAGCCACTACTGCCATGTCCAACATAGTACTGAGTTCTGAACGTTCATAGGGACGGTACTATTGACACGTAACAACCTGATCGGTCGAACCGGTCATACTCCGGCTGCTGGTCATACTCCGGCTGTCTGGACGTGTTACTATATCCTCCTGATCGGTCGAGCCGGTCATACTCCATTGCTGGTCATACTCCGGCTGTACCGACGGGATACGTCAATAGTACGGAACCACCAACCAAGTGTCGGCTGATCGGTCGAGCCGGTCATACTCATTCTTGGTCATACTCCGATCGTGCAGACGTGACAGGGTTGGATGGTTCGAAGCCAACATACATAACTAATTCAATCTAATAGGCTTCCTACATGCACGCTAAACATGTAATCTACATATGCATACTGTTATACTAATCTTACCTGGATTCCGAATTCAGGTGTGCCGGTCAACCTGACTGGAACTTTAGCTGAGCGGCGGATTACAGGCTCCTAAACCATAAAAATCACAACACTATAAGTGACACGCTAAATCACTTCTCGGGGACTTAAACTAGGAACTAAAAGTTTCCCTATCGATAAAAAGCATGGCAATACCCCTTAAAACATAAAAACGAGGAAAACTAGGGTCCCTGAATTTTCCCCAACCGGTAGACCGGTTGCCCAACCAGAATTCCGGTTCTGGAAAATTCAGAACCCTCATCCGGAATTCCGGATGCACAACCGGAATTCCGATTCCTCGCAGGCAGCAAACATAAAAATTCATAACTTGCACAATTCAACCCCAAATCACATGAAACCTTCCAAACCTGTTCTATACCTCCCCTAGAACATTTCCAAGGCATTAAAACAACCCAGAAACCACAAATACGAAAAATGCCATTGGAGCTCAAGCTTTGAGTTCTAAACTCAAACTTGAGCAAAACCACCTAACATGCATTCAAACTAGCTTGAATCTACTTAAACAAGCATAACTAAGCCTCTGTAAACAACAGAAAACAACCACCACAAACACAGCAACCAAATTCTTTATTTTCTTCAAAAATCACATTTTTGCATAGAAAAATCATAACTTTAAATAATCTAACAATCAAGCATTACAAGAAGCTTAATTAAACTCTAATCAACATGCTTACATCTCAGAAAACAACAACAAAATCACAGCAGCAACAACATTACAAACTCATGCATGCATCACCATTTTCATCATTTTTTTCAACAAATTAAAGAGAGAAAGTTAGAAATCACATACCACAAACAAGAGTTCACAATTATAGGTTGAATCTAGCTTTGAAAATTGAAGAAAAACCCAGTCTTTGAACCCCAAGTAACCAGCCGAAAATAGAGAGAAAAAGAGAGAGAGTGTTTCCTTGAAAATTTTTCTAACTTTGTATTTTTTGTAAAAATGAAGGGAATGAAAATAAAAGCCACTTATATCATTTTATTTCAGCCAATAATTAAACAAATAAACATTTATTTTCAAATAATCAAGTCACTAAAAGACAAAACACTAATGGGGCAAAAAGACCATTTTGCCCCTCCACCTTAAAACCACATAAATCATACTAAAGGGGTATTTTTGGGAAATTCTAAATTCCCGGCCATTCCCGACATGAAAACTACTGAATGACATAAACATGCATTTCTGAATTCCATAAATAACAGTATAATAAATTATTTAAATAGCTATAAATAATTTTCATAATTAAACATAAACACTGCTAATTTCCAAATTAACTAAGCGGGCTTTACAATTATCCCCCCCTTAAAAGGATTTCGTCCTCGAAATCTAACCTGAATAACTCTGGATATTGAGCTCTCATATCTGACTCTAGCTCCCAGGTGGCTTCCTCCACCTTGCTGTTTCTCCAGAGAACTTTGACCAATGCTATGGTCTTATTCCGAAGGACTTTATCCTTTCTATCCAGGATCTGCACTGGCTGTTCCTCATAAGTCATGTCTGGCTGTAGCTCAAGACTCTCATAACTGAGTACATGAGAGGGATCTGAAACGTATTTTCTCAACATCGAGACATGGAATACGTTGTGAACTGCTGATAAGGCTGGAGGCAATGCTAACCGATATGCCACTTGACCTATCTTCTCGAGAATCTCGAAAGGTCCTGTAAATCTAGGGCATAACTTGCCTCTTTTCCCGAAACGTTTAATCCCCTTCATCGGAGATACCCGTAAGAACACATGGTCCCCTACTTGGAACTCAACATCTCTGCGTTTCGGATCTGCGTAACTCTTCTGTCTGCTCTGTGAGGCAACCATTCTAGCTTTTATCTTCTCTATTGCCTCATTGGTCCGCTGCACTGACTCTGGACCTAAGTATTTTCTCTCCCCTGTCTCATCCCAGTGGATAGGAGATCTACATTTCCTACCGTATAACAGTTCATAGGGAGCCATCCCTATCGTACTCTGGTAACTGTTGTTGTAAGAAAATTCTATCAACGGTAGATACTTATTCCACGAGCCTTCAAAGTCCATAACACAGGCTCTCAACATGTCCTCCAATATCTGAATTGTCCTTTCGAACTGACCATCTTTCTGAGGATGGAATGCTGTACTGAATTTCAGCTTTGTACCCATTGCTCTTTGCAAACTTTGCCAAAATTTGGAGGTGAACTTCGGATCCCTGTCCGAAACTATAGACTTCGGTACCCCGTGAAGTCTCACTATCTCTCTGACATACAACTCTGCCAACTGATCCACTGTAAATGTTGTTCTAACTGGCAGAAAATGAGCAGATTTCGTAAATCGATCCACCACTACCCAGATGGAATCAAATAAACCCGTGGTCCTAGGTAACCCGACCACAAAATCCATCGCAATATCTTCCCATTTCCATTCTGGTAGGGTTAGAGGCTGTAACAACCCTGCTGGTCTCTGATGTTCAGCCTTAATCTGCTAACAAGTGAGGCATCTCGATACGAATTCTACCAAATTCTTCTTCATACCGCTCCACCAGAAGTACGGTTTCAAATCTTGGTACATCTTAGTGGTGCCGGGATGCAGAGAATACGGGGTAGAATGAGCCTCCTCAAAGATCTCATTCCTAAGTTCCACACTATTCGGAACACAAACCCTGGCTTTATACAAAAGCATCCCACTGTCTGACACTGAAAAGTCCTTGGCTTGACCAGCCAACACCTCATCTCGGATCTTCACAAACTCTGGATCCGTCATCTGAGCGACTTTTATTCTTTCCAACAGATCAGATTGCAGCGTTAAGTTGTGAAGCTGACCTACCACAAACTCAATGCTGGATCTAACCATATCCTCCGCTAGCTGAGGTGAGATCTGAACCATACTAGCTACTTGCCCGGGACCCTTTCTGCTCAGGGCATCGGTCACTACATTGGCCTTTCCGTGATGATAGAGGATCTCACAATCGTAATCTTTCACTAATTCCAACCAACGCCTCTGTCTCATATTCAAATCCTTCTGAGTAAAGAAATACTTGAGACTTTTATGGTCGGTATAGATTTCACACTTTTCCCCGTAAAGGTAATGCCGCCATATCTTCAGTGCAAAAACCACTACGGCCAACTCTAGATCATGAGTCGGGTATCGCTGTTCATAATCCTTTAACTGACGGGAGGCATAAGCGATAACCCGATCGGCTTGCATCAATACACATCCCAAACCCTGTTTGGATGCCTCACAATAAACTACGAACTTCTCCTTGTCTGAAGGCAAAGCTAGCACTGGAGCGGTAATCAACCTCTGCTTTTGCTACTGAAAACTAGCTTCGCACTTGTCTGACCAGATAAAACGCTGATTCTTCTTTGTAAGTTCGGTTAGGGGCATTGAAATTTTAGAGAACCCTTCGACGAACCTACGGTAGTACCCAGCTAAACCCAAGAAGCTTCTGATCTCTGTCACTGTCTTCGGTCTCGGCCAATCCCTGACGGATTCAATCTTCCCGGGATCCACCTTGATCCCATCTTTGCTCACAATGTGCCCTAGGAAGGACACCTGAGATAACCAGAACTCACATTTCTTGAACTTGGCATAAAGCTTATGTTCCCGAAGCCGTTGCATTATCATCTGAAGATGTAACTCATGCTCCTCTTCTGATTGAGAGTACACGAGGATGTCGTCGATAAACACAATCACACAGATATCGAGGAGATCCTTGAATACTCTATTCATCAGGTCCATAAATGCTGCAGGAGCATTGGTTAGTCCGAATGACATAACCAGAAATTCGTAATGTCCATACCTAGTGCGGAAAGCCGTCTTCGGAATGTCCTCCTCTCGGATTCTTAACTGATGATAACCCGAACGGAGATCAATCTTAGAAAAGACCGTCTTTCCCTGAAGCTGATCGAACAAATCATCGATCCTAGGTAATGGATATTTATTCTTCACCGTCAGCTTGTTCAATTCTCTGTAGTCGATGCACATCCTCATAGATCCATCTTTCTTCTTGACGAATAAAACCGGGGCTCCCCAGGGTGACACACTGGGCCGAATGAACCCTATGTCAAGCAACCCTTGGAGCTGAATCTTGAATTCCTTAAGTTCAGCTGGAGCCATTCTATACGGGGCTTTGGAAACCGGTTCCACCCCTAGTGCCAAGTCTATCACGAAGTCAATCTCCCGCTGAGGTGGTAACCTTGGAAGTTCTTCGGGAAAAACATCCAAAAATTCCCGAACCACTTTGATGTCCTCTGGCCGAATGGTATCTGGCCGAGTGGTGTCCACCACCACGGCCAGAAACCCTAAGCAACCGCCGTGCAACAATTCTCTAGCTGACATAGCCGAGATCACCGGGATCCGAGATCCCTGAACTGAACCAACAAACACAAATGGTTCTTCACTTTCCGGTTGAAAGATCACCATCTTCCTTTTACAATCAATGCTCGCCGAATATTTAGATAGGAAATCCATTCCTAAAATAACATCGAATTCGACTAAACTCATCTCTATCAGATCAGCACTTAACTCTCTACCATCTATCCTGATCGGCATAGACCTAATCCACCTATTGGAGATAACCAATTCTCCGCCAGGTAATAGGGTTCCAAACCCTGATTCATATCTATCATACGGTCTACCCAATTTACTAAAGACTCTGGCCGCCACATAAGAATGTGTAGCCCCAGAATCAAACAGCACTGAATATAGGAGTTGTTAATAGAAAGCTGACCTGTGACAACTGATGGGCTGGCATCTGCATCAGCCTGAGTGATAGCAAACACCCTGGCTGGAGTGGGTATCGCTGGAGCCCTCGGTGCCTCTGATCGGAGCTGGGTACAATCCCTCTTGAAGTGTCCGGGCATGCCACAGTGAAAGCATCCCTGATCTTTGCACTCACCCCGATGGTGCCTCTTGCAGCTAGGGCACTCGGGATAAAAGAATCGGGTCTCAGTTCCACCAGGACGACTCCCTCTGTTCTGGTTCCCCCGGAACCTCTTGTTCTGACTCGAGCCACCGGAAGCAGTGGGTGCTCTCTTCCTCTGGTCAATGGCAAAACCACTACTCCCCCTGCTAAAACCTGATGCAGGAAGGGTAGGAGCCCCGCCACTCACCGGAGTACTAGCTGACTGTGACATGCACCCAACTGCGCCCTCAGCTCGCAGTGCCTTCTCCACCATCTGAGCATAGGTGGTGCTGTCGTCCGTGGTGATCATCAAGTCATGCCTGATCTTGGCATTCAACCCGTCCAGATACTTCTCCCTCTTGCTGAAGTAGTATACTCAGTGACGCTCATATTCTCACGCTGGGTCAGGTGAGCGAACTCTTTCCTCTTGGCGCTTCTGACCGCCTCATTGTAGTACTTCGCGTTGAAGAGTTCCTGGAACCTTTCCCAGGTCATGGTGGTGACATCATGGATCTGAGACACCATGTCCCACCAGACCAGAGCGTCCTCCTAGAACTGGAAAGTGGCACACACCACGCTATCGTTACCGGTGACACCCATGAAGTTCAGGATCTTGGTAATCACCGTCAGCCACTGCTCGGCTTTCATCACGTCCGGACCTCCCAGGAAAACCGGAGGTGCTTGCTTCCGGAACCGCTCGTACAAAGGTTCCAATCTATTGGCCGCCACCACTATCTCGGCCTGGGCAGTAGGGGCAGGTGCCACTGGAACTATGGGCACTGGAACTGCAGGAGCACCCTACTGTCTCAACCTCTGAATCTCGAGGTCTTGCTCTTCAATCCGGGCTTGCATTTCCGCAAACCGTACCTCCCAATTCTGGGCTCCCTGATCGAGCCGGGGAGCACAGGCAGCCTGTGGCGGGTTCTCATCACCCCGACCACGAGCCCTGCCTCGGGGACCTCTACCTCGGCCCCTTACAGGTGGGGGAAACTGAGCTCCCTGTCCTTGGTTCGACCCTACGGAGTTGCCCTGACTCCTGGTAGTCCGCCTGGCGTCCATCTGATTAGAACCGCCTGCGAAACCAAGAGTTGGCATATCAGGTCGTATTCAAGGAGAGCTTACTAATGCCGCTTAATTTGGAAATTAAAAACGAAAGATGCGCCTATTCTACTATGATGCTACTAACATGCTTCCTAACAGGCTTTTCTTTTTCATAACTGAATAAAATAAACTACTAAAGCAATAAAGGCTTACTGAACCGTGAAGCGAGCTAACTACTGATGATGATTGTACATGTCGTGACGATCTTCGGAAGACAACCTGGCGGCTCTGATACCAAATTGTAACACCCTAACTAACATAGGCGTATTACGTGATTTTTAAACATGTTGTGCAGCTCGTCGCTAATCAACGAGGTTTATGGAAAAACGTGATTAATTAAAATTTTTGCTTTTTAATTAAACTTATAAAATAATATTACAAAAGACTCGGGATCCCGATTATAAAATCATTTACAAAAAGATTTAACTGTTTAACTGATACACAAAATAAATGTCGCCTAGCGACCAGTTACAAAATCAGCCTCGCTGTCCCGATGATCGTACGCTCCAGGCCTAACCGCCCCGACATGTACAATCTTCACAAGCTCGCTCACGGTCCATCAGCTTTACCCTTGCCTTTACCTACACATAAACGTAGAACTGTGAGTAGACAGACTCAGTAAGAAAAGCATAATAATACTCATACATAACCCCGGTTATGACCAGACGCCCATACCCCTGATCATAACCCTAACTGCCGTGTCCAACACGATACTGAGTCCCGCTACTGTCGTGTCCAACACGGTACTGAGCCACTACTGCCATGTCCAACATGGTACTGAGTTCTGAACGTTCATAGGGACGGTACTATTGACACGTAACAACCTGATCGGTCGAACCAATCATACTCCGGCTGCTGGTCATACTCCAGCCTGTACCGACGTGTTACTATATCCTCCTGATCGGTCGAACCGGTCATACTCATTCTTGGTCATACTCCGGCTGTACCAGACGGGATACGTCACTAGTACGGAACCACCAACCAAGTGTCGGCTGATCGGTCGAGCCGGTCATACTCCATTCTTGGTCATACTCCAGCCTGTACCGACGTGACAGGGTTGGATGGTTCGAAGCCAACATACATAACTAATGTAATCTAATAGGCTTCCTACATGCACGCTAAACATGTAATCTACATATGCATACTGTTATACTAATCTTACTTGGATTCCGAATTCAGGTGTGCCAGTCAACCTGACTGGAACTTTAGCTGAGCTGCGGATTACAGGCTCCTAAACCATAAAAATCACAACACTATAAGTGACACGCTAAATAACTTCACGGGGACTTAAACTAGGAACTAAAAGTTTCCCTATCGATAAAAAGCATGGCAATATCCCCTAAAACATAAAAACGAGGAAAACTAGGGTCCCTGAATTTTCCCCAACTGGTAGACCAGTTGCCCAACCGGAATTCCGGTTCTGGAAAATTCAGAACCCTCATCCGGAATTCCGGATGCACAACCGGAATTCCTGTTCCTCGCAGGCAGCAAACATAAAAATTCATAACTTGCACAATTCAACCCCAAATCACATGAAACGTTCCAGACCTGTTCTATACCTCCCCTAGAATATTTCCATGGCATTAAAACAACCCAGAAACCACAAATACGAAAAATGCCATTGGAGCTCAAGCTTTGAGTTCTAAACTCAAACTTGAGCAAAACCACCTAACATGCATTCAAACTAGCTTGAATCTACTTAAACAAGCATAACTAAGCCTCTGTAAACAACAGAAAACAACCACCACAAACACAGCAACCAAATTCTTTATTTTCTTCAAAAATCACATTTTTGCATAGAAAAATCATAACTTTAAATAATCTAACAATCAAGCATTACAAGAAGCTTAATTAAACTCTAATCAACATGTTTACATCTCAGAAAACAACAACAAAATCACAGCAGCAACAACATTACAAACTCATGCATGCATCACCATTTTCATCATTTTTTTCAACAAATTAAAGAGAGAAAGTTAGAAATCACATACCACAAACAAGAGTTCACAATTATAGGTTGAATCTAGCTTTGAAAATTGAAGAAAAACCCAGCCTTTGAACCCCAAGTAACCAGCCGAAAATAGAGAGAAAAAGAGAGAGAATGTTTCCTTGAAAATTTTTCTAACTTTGTATTTTTTGTAAAAATGAAGGGAATGAAAATAAAGCCACTTATATCATTTTATTTTAGCCAATAATTAAACAAATAAACATTTATTTTCAAATAATCAAGTCACTAAAAGACAAAACACTAATGGGGCAAAAAGACCATTTTGCCCCTCCACCTTAAAACCACATAAATCATACTAAAGGGGTATTTTTGGGAAATTCTAAATTCCCGGCCATTCCCGACATTCCCAATGTCTAAAAACTCGTCCCAAACGACTAACATACTAAGTTGTGATTTCTACTGAGCCAAACGCCGAGTTCCAAAATACCGGGCACCGGAAATGCAAAATATGAAAACTACTGAATGACATAAACATGCATTTCTGAATTCCATAAATAACAGTATAATAAATTATTTAAATAGTTATAAATAATTTTAATAATTAAACATAAACACTGCTAATTTCCAAATTAACTAAGCGGGCTTTACACAAACCTGAACCTAAGACCCACCTCAAGACTGGGGATTCGGGACTAGATGCTTGGACTTAACCCATACCCCATGAGTTGAAACTAGAACTGAAACCAGAAGCGGATCGGGACCCAAGAATAGGACCAAGATAAGGACTTGGACCTAAACCCAAAACTATATAGGGACTCGGACCCGGACTGAAACACTGACCCACACTCGGATTCTGTGTCTTAGTTCGGGATCTATTTTGGGTCTAGGTCGTGGTATGAGTTTTGGTCCGAGTCTAGGTCTGGGTTTGGGTCTAGGTCTGGATCACAGTCTAGATCTAGGTTTGGGTCAAGGTCCGAGTTCGGGTCCCGGGTGCGTGTCTAGGTTTGGGTTTGGGTCAAGATCTCGGACCAGATCTTTGTCCCAAGTTTCAATCCCAATCTGGGTTTGGGTCCAAGTTCAGGTTCTTATCCGGATCCCTATCTAGGTCTGAGTCTATGTTTGGGATCGAATCCCAAATTTAGGTCCAACTCTTGGTATCGCTCCCGATCTAGCTACACGACGGTCTCCGAGCCCGAGTTCTAGTCTCGGTTTGGGTCTAGGGCTAGGTCCGAGTTTTGTTCTAGGTCTGGGTCTGGGTCTTCGTCATGGTCCAAGTCTTGTTCCAGGTTCCTGGTCCGACGGTTCTTGTTTAGGTTCCAGTTTTGGGTCTCGGGTCTAGGCCTGGGTCAGGGTTTGGATTCTGGTTTGGGTTCAGTCTGGTTCAAGTTCTAGTTCAGGTCATAGGTCCCAGGTCCAAGTTTTGGTTCACGATTGAGACTCGGGTGCAGTTCTAGGTCCCAACCCATATTTTGTTTCTCGACTCTGGTTCCATGTTTGGGTAGGAGTTTGGTTGCGGGTTTGGGTCCCGAGTCTAGGTCTAGATTGGGATCTAGGTCTGGGTCCCAGTTTGTGTTTAGGTTTGAGTTGGAGTTTGTGTCCTAGTTTGGTTACGGTTTCAAGTCTAGGTCTAGGTCCGGTTACGGTTCAAGGTCCATGTCCTAGTTTCGGTCCCATTCTTGGGTCCCGGTCTACCTCCGATTTCGGTTCTAATTTTGGGTCATAGCGTACGAGTTCGGGTCTAGGTTTGGGTCTGGGACTGGGTTCAGGTCCGGGTCTGGGTTCAGGTGCGGGGTTAGTCACCAGATGCAGACAGCGGCTATGGGTTCAGTCGAAGCACTGGGTCTAGATTTGAATAACGATCTTGGGTCCCAGTTTTCTTCCATTTCGGGTGCCGAGTCACGAGCTGGGTCGTAGGTTCATGTCTGAGCCGAGGGTCGAGTTCTAGGTCCCGGTCCTTGTTCCGGTTCCTAGGTCCCTATCCCAATTATATGTCATAGTCCCAGTTCTAGTTTGGGTTTTTGTCCTAGTCTAGGTTCAGGTTTGAGTCCTAGTCTTGGTTCAGGTTCGGGTCTCGATCTCGGTTTTTTCTGAGTTCGGGTTCTGGTTTAGGTCCTAGTCTTGGTCTGTGTCCTAGTCTGACTCTAGTTCTAGTTGTGATTCGAAGTTTGAGTTTGGATTCGAGTTCAGGTCGGGGTTCAATCCCTAGTCTGAGTTTGGGTTTGAGTTTGGATTTCGGTCTAGGTCTAGATCAGGCTCCGAGTGTGGGTTCGGGTCCTTGGTGTTGGTGTTGGTCTAGGTCCAGGTTCAAGTCCCAAGTTTTGAACTCGATCTGTGTCTGGGTTCAATTCTAGGTGTAAGTCCTGGGTCCTGATCTCGGTCTGTGTTCGAGTTCAGGCTCAGGTCTAGGTCTATGTTTGGGTCTTATTCTAGGTCTGGGTCTGAGTTCGGGTCCCGAGTTCAGGTCCGATTTTGGGTTCAAGTCTTGGTTCAGGTTTTTTCCTAGACTGTGTCTAGGTTCCTGTCCTAGTTTTCTTTCGGGGTAGGTTTTGGGTCCAGGTCTGGGTCTGACTTCAGATTCCTGGGTCCAGGTCAGGTCCCAGTTCGGGTTTGGGTCCCTGGTCTAGGTCTCCCATCTATGTCCGGTTCCTAAGTCCTGGTCTGGGTCTAGGTTTTGGTTTGGGTCTCGAGTCTTAGTTTGAGTCCAGGTTTCGGTGGGGTTTGGGTCCAGGTCTCGGTCACAGTCCTGGTCTAGGTTCGGGTTCTAGTCCCTATCATGGTCAAGAACCTAGTCTAGGTCCCAGTGAGTGTATAGGACCAGGTCACGTCCAGGTCGCGGTACAAGTTTGGGTTTCAGGTCTCAGGTCCCAGTCCTAGGCAAGGTCTCGGTCTAGGTCTCGTCTGGGTTTGGGTTATGATTTGGGTTCGGTTTTGGTGTCAGGTTCAGGTCCTAGTCACAGTTTCAGCTCTAATTCTGGCACTGGGTTTGGTTTCGAGTCACGGTCTAGGTCCAGGTTTAGGTCGGGGTCCGAGTCTTAATTTGAGTTTGGGTACGGGTTTGTTGGATCCTGGGATGGGTCCAGGTTTGAGTTTGGGTCCCAAGTTCGGGTCTGGGTCTACATTTGGGGTCTAGTCCAGGTCTCTTGTTTCGATCCCAGTCCGGGTCTGGGTCGGTATTCTGTTCTAGGTCTAAGTTCGTAACCATGTCTAGGTTTAAATCCCAGTCTCAATCAAGGGCTTGGTCTGGGTTTAGGTGCCGGGTTTAGGTCCGAGTCCAGGTTGCGGTCCTATTCCAAGATCCCAGTCCGGCTCAAGTTCAAGTTTTGATTTTTGTTCCCGAGTGTGGGTCTCAGTTTGGGGTCAGGTCATGGATCTCGATCTAAGTTTTGAGGCCACAAATCTAGTCCTAGTTTGTGGGCCCGATTTCCAGGTCTGGGTCCCCAATTTATGTTCAAGTCCTAGGTCCTGGTCCGGGTCCATGTTTGTGTTCCGGTTCAGGTTCGAGTCTCGAGTCCCTATTTGAGTCCAGGTCCCAGTTTAGGTTATGGTCCCAGTTTGGGTCCCAGTCCTAGAGTCAGTCTAAGGTTCGGGTCCCTGGTCTGAGTCTAGTTCTTAGGTCTTGGGTCCGGCCCCAGTTTTTGGGTTTGGGTCTAGGTCTAGGTTCAGGCCCTGGTTTGGGTCAAGGTCTCAGTCCTTGTTTACGTCCTAAGTCACAGGTCCCGGTCTAGGTCCAAGTCCTAGTATGTGTTCTGGTCTAAGTTTGTGTTTAGGTTTGGGTCCTGTTACTGTCCCAGGTCTGGGTTCTAGTCCCAGGCTTGGTTCGATTCAAATTTTGGGTCCGGGATCGGGTCTGGATCCCAGTTTGGGTCTTGGTCTAGGTCTGGGTATGGATCCGGGTATGGTTCATGGATTCAAACACTGACTACGGGTTAGGTCGAAGCCTTAGGTTCAGATTCGGATCTCAGTCTTGGATGTCTTGTTCCAATTTAGCCCTAGGTCTAGCGTTGGGTCCTAAGTTTGGGTTTGGGTTCGTGTTTGGGGTTGTGTCCCTGTAGTCAGGTCCTGGGTTTCGGGTCCAGGGTCGGGTCCTGTGTCTCGAGTCTAGGGTCGAGTTTTGGTTCTTAGTCGTTGTTCCAAGGCCCAGTTTCGGGACCAAGTCTCCTATCTAGGTCTGAATCCTTGGTCCAGGTCTAGATCTAGGTTTTGGTTTGGGGCCCAGGTCCCCCATCAAGGTCTGGATTCTAGGTCTCGGTGTAGGTCCAAGAGCAGGTTTGGGTTTAGATCCCGAGTTTGGGTCTGAGTGTAGGTCCCAGTACGGGTTCAGGTTTGAGTTTGGGTCTGGGTTGCAGTTTGAGTCCAGGTCCCTATTCAGGTCTGGGTCGGGGTCCCGATCCAGGTCCCAGTCAAGGTCTAGGTCTTGAACCAGGTTCGGGTCTGTGTTTGGATCTGGGTTCGGGTCATGAGTCTGGGTTTAGGTTCGGGTCTATATTCAGGTTAGGGTCTGGGTCCTAGGTTCCGATCTCGGTATGGGTATCGGTCTAGGCCCATGTCAAGGTTAGGGTTTTGGGTTTAAGGTTTTGGGTTTAGTGTTTAGGGATTTATTGTTTAGGGTTTAGGGCTTAGGGTTTAGGGGTAAGTGTACAAAGTTTAGGATTTAGGGTTTAAGGTTTAAGGTTTAGGGTTTAGGGTTTAAGGGTCTGCTTCTAGTTCCAATTCACATTTTGGGTCATAGGGTAAGATTTAAGGTTCGGGTGTGGGTCTAGGTTCGAGTCCTGGTCTGGGTCTAGGTTCGTGTTTTGGTGTAGGTCCGAGTCTTGGTCCCAAATCCAGACACCAACCACATGTCGAGTCTAGTTTGAGTTCTGGTACGGGTTCCAATTCTGGTCTGGGTCTGGGTCCGAGTCCAAGTCCAATTCCCAGATTTAGACACCGACTGTGGGTCGGGTCCAAGCCTCGGGTCTTAGGTCCTAGGTTCCAGGTCTAAATCAAGATCTTAGTCCAGTTCTAGCTCATGTCTTGTGTCCTGGTTTGGGTCTCAAGTCAAGGTTTTGGTCTAGGTTGGGGTCTTGGGTCCTCAGTCATTGGTCCATGTCCTTGATTCAGGTCAAGGTCCTAGGTCCCGGTCTGGGTTAGGTTCCCATTCTGAGTGCAGGTCCCGGTCCATGTTCCGTACTAGTCCTTATCTCGAGTCTTGACCTTGTTGGGGTATAGGTCACGGTTTGGTTCTCAGGTCCTAGTCCCGATCCTAGGCTCGGGTCCCATTCCGAGTACTTGTCCCAATTTAGGTTCAGGTCTCGGTGCTAGTCTGGGTCTGGGTCCCTGTCTTGATCTCGATCTAGGTCCGTGTCTTGGGTTCGAGTCTGAGTTATGTTACGATTTCGGGTTCAGGTCTGGGTTTGGGTTTGGGTCTTTGTCTAGGTTTCAATTTGTGTTTGGGTCTGGGTCTTAGTCTTGTTCTAGGTCTGGGTCTAGGTCTGGGTCTGGGTTCTGGTACGAGTCTAGGTTCTGGTCAAGGTCCTAAGTCACGCGTCCTAGGTCGTAGGTCCTAGTGCAAGTCTGGGTTCAGGTTCGGGTCTGGGTCTTGGAAATGGTTCCAAGTTCGAGTGTTAGTACGATTCCAAGATCTAAACACCGACTACGAGTTTGGTTGAAGCGTTGCATCGTGGGTCAAGATCCGAATCTTGGGTCCGTGCCCATGTTTGTATCTTTGTCCGGGTCTAGGACCAGGACCGGGGTCTAATCTTGGATCCCAGTCCTGGGTCTTGATTTTGGTTGTAATTTAGAGTTTGGACCCCTAATCTAGGTCTTGGTACTGGGTCCGGGTCTGAATCTCCAATCACGGTCTGGGTCCTGGGTTCGGGTCTGGGTCCAAGTCCGTGTCTGGGTTTGGGTTTTTATCCCGAGTCCCGATCTGAGTTTTTATTCGAGTCCATGTCCCGGTCCGGGTTTGGGTCTGGGTCCTATTCAAATTTTAGTTCCCGGACTCAAACCTAGACTCGGACTTTGACCTAGGTCTGTGTTACGGGTCTGGGTTTGGGTTTGGTTCTAGGTCTGAGTCTGGGTCTGGGTTTGAGTCCGGGTATGGGTCCCAGATCAAAACACTGACTATGAGTCTGGTCTAAGCTCCGGGTCCAAGTCTAGTTCCACTTCGGGTCCTAGGTCCCAGTCCTAGTCAAAGGTCAGGGTCCGGGTCCAGGATTAGGTCTTGAGTCTCGGTCCCAGTTCTGATGCCCGTTTCCCGAGTCCAGGTCCCTCATCTGGGTCCAGGTCCAAGGTCCCGGTCCGAGTCTAAGAGTCAGTCAGGGTTCAACTCCTGGTTCGAGTCTGGGTTCAGGTTCCGATCTCGGTCTGGGTCCTGATTTGGGTTCGAGTCTTGGTCTAGGTTGGGGTTTGAGTCTCGAGTTTTGATTTGGGTATGGGTTCCGAGGCGTAGGTCCAGGTCCGGGTCCTAGGTCTCAGTCTATGTCCATGTTTGGGTTTGGGTTATAGTCCCAATTTTGATTTCGATTCAGTGTTTGGGTTCAGGTTTGGGTCTAGGTCTGGGTCAGGGTCTGAGTCTTGGTTTGAGTCTGGGTTCGGGTCTGGGTCCAGGCCCGAATCCCGGTCTGTGTCTTAGTTCGAGTCCTCGGTGTTGGTCAAGGTCTAGGTCTGGGTCAGGGTCTCGGTCTGGATCTAGGTCCCAAGTTTCGATCCCGATCTAGGTCTGGGTCTGGGTTCGAGTCTACGTTCGTATCCAAATGTCTATCTAGCTTTAAGTCTGGGTCTAGGATCAAGTCCCAAGTCTAGGTCTGGGTCCAGCTCTCGGTGCTGGTCTGGGTACACAACAGTGTCTGTGCCCGAGTTTTGGTCTCAGTTTGGTTTTGGGGCTAGGTTCGAGTTCGGTTTGGGTTTGAGTCCGGGTCTTAGTCACTATCCTAGTCTTGTTCGAGGGTCCTAGTCTGGAAGTTCTTGTTTAGGTTCCCGTTTTGGGTCCCGAGTCTAGGTTAGGGTCCAGATTTGGGTCTTGATCCAGGTTCGGGTCCTGGTCTGAGTCCCAAATCTGGATCCCTGTCACGTGTCCCGGTCTGGTTCTTGTTCAGGTCCCCGGTCCCAGGTCTGAGTTTGGGGTTCGGGATCGAGACTGGGTGCGGTTCTAAGTCCCAGCCCCATTTTTGTGTCCCGAGTCTAGTTTTATGTTTGGTTCTGAGTTCGGGTCCATGGTCGGCACCGAGTCCAGATCTGGGTTGAGATCCAAATCTGGTCCCCGGTTCAGGTCTAGGTCTGGGTTGGAGTCTGGGTCCTGGTCCGGCTATGGTTCTGGGTCTAGGTCCAAGTTTGGTAACGGTTCTAGGTCCAGGTCGATGTCTTGGTTCCGGTCCTATTCTTGGGTCCCGGTCTACTTCCGATTTTTGTTCCAATTTCGAGTCACAGTGTACTAGTTAAGGTCCAGGTTTGGATCTGGGACTGGGTTCGTGTCCGGGTCTGGGTTCAGGTCTTGATCTAGGTTCGGGTCCGAGGCTGGTTCCCAGATCCAGACACTGACTACATGTTAGGTCCAAGCCCTGGGTCCTTATTCGGATCCCGATCTCGGGTCCCAGTCTAGTTTAATTTTGGGTGCCAGGTCACGAGCTCGGTCTTAGGTTCAAGTCTGTGTCTGGGGTCGGGTCTTTATGTCACGGTCATAGTTCCGTTCCTAGGTCCCTATCCTGATTTTGGGTACAGGTCTTTGTTCTGGTCTAGATTTAGGTCCCGGTCTAGGTTCGGGTTAGGTCCTAGTCCCAGTTTGGGTTTGGGTCTCAGTATGGGTTTTATTTGGGTTTGGGTTCAAGTCTTGGTCCTTGTCCTGGTCCTGGTCCTAAACCTAGTCCGGTCCCAGTTCTAGTTGTCATTCTAAGTTCAAGTTTGGTTTAGCGTTCGAGTCTTGGTCCGAGTTTGGGTTTGGGTTCGGATCTCGGTGTAGGTCTAGATTGGGCTCTGGGTGTTGATTAGGGTCTTGGGTCTGGGTCAAGGTTCGGGTCTGAGTCCCAGGTTTCGGGTCTGTGTTTAGTTTCAGGTGTAAGTCCTAGGTTCTGATCCCAATCTGAGTTCGAGGTTGAGTCCCGGGCTTGGGTCCAATTTTGGGTTCGTGTCTGGGTTCGGGTTTTGTCCTATTATGGGTTCGTGTCTGGGTTCTTATCCTGGTTTGGGTCGAAGGTCGTGTTCGGTTCCCAAGTCTTGGTTTTAGTCCAGTTCCTAGTCTGTGTTCGGGTTCAGGTCTCAGTCCCACTCTTTGTCTGGGTTCAAGTTTGGGTCCTTATCAGGGTTTGGATTAGGTCAGGTCTAGGTCCTTGTGAAGGTTCGGGTCCCAAGTCTCATGTCCCAATCCTAGTCAAGATCTTAGTCCAGGTCCTGGTCATAGTGGGTTATGGTTTGGGTTCCGTTGTCGTCTCAAGTCTGGGTCCTAGTCACAGTTCCAATTCAAATTCGGGGTCCGGGTTTTGTTCTCGGTCTAGGTTGGGGTCGGGGTCCGAGTCTTGGTACGGGTGTTTTGGAACTTAGTCTGGGTCCAGGTCTAAGTCTGGGTTCAGGTTCCATGTTTCGATTCTGGTTTGGGTCTGGGTCGGTATTCGGGTTTGGGTCTGGGTTCGTGTCCATGTCCAGGTCCGAATCCTAGTATAGGTTAGGGGCTTGTTCTGAGTTTAGGATCGAGTTCTGAGTTCGGGTCGGGGTTGAAGTTCGAGTCTCAGTCCTCGTCTGGGTCCAGGACCGAGTTCGGGACTGGGTTCGAGCCCGAGTTCTGGGGCAGTGTTTTGGTCGAGTTCTGGGTCCCGGTCCAGGTCCAGGTCCTTGTCACGGTCCCGGTCTTGTTCTAGGGTCCTGGTCACGTTCTGGTTCAAGTTTCGGTTTTGAGTCCCAGGTCTGGGTCTGGGTCTAGGCCCTAGTCCAGCTTCGGGTCCTTGTCCGAGTCCCAAATCAAGACATCTACTATGGGTCTTGTCCAAGCCCGGGTTCTTGGATTTCGGGACAAGATCTGGATCCCAACCACGAGTCCGAGTCTAGTTTCCATTCATGTCCTAGGTCCCGGTTTGGGTTTGGGTCTAGATCTAGGACCAAGACTAGGGTCCAGTTCTGGGTCACGATCCCAGTTCTAGGTCCCCAGTCATGTTCAACGTTTGGGTCTGAGTTCAGGTCTGGGTTCGGGTCCCAAGTCCCGGTTTGGGTTTGGATTTAGGTTTTGGACCCAATCCTAGGGTGGGTCTGTGTCCGAGTTCAGGTCCTAGCCAGTTACAGTTTTGGGTCTGGGTCAAGGTCTTAGTGCTGGTCCTGTTCTTGGCTCCCCATGCGATTCTAGTTTTGGTTCCAATTTTAAGTCAAGGGGTACGGGTTAGGGTTGAGTTTTGGTTCGAGTTTAGGTTTGGGTCCTGATTTGGGTCTGGGGCGTGGTTGAGGTTCGGGTTTCGGTCTCGGTTAGGATCCGAATGTTGGTCCAGTTTCAGGTTCGGGTCTAGGTCCAGGTCCCGGTCCCGTTCCAAGATCCCGGTCCAGTTCCTGTTCAAGATTTTGTTTTGGTTCCCGAATGTGGGTTTGGGTCTTGGTATGTGTCCGACTCCTGGTTTGAGTTCGAGTTTGGGTTCGGGTTTTGGTCTAAGTCCTAGATCTAGACATTGACTACTTGTCGGGTCCAAGCATCGAGTTCCGAATCCCATGTCTCGCGGTTGGTCCTAGGTCCATGTTTGGGTCTGGGGTCGGGTCTCAGATCCCTATCCAAGTTCTGAGGCCAAGTTCTTGTCCTAGTTTGGGGGCCCAATTCCCAGGTCTGGGTCCCCCATCTATGTTCGGTTCCTAGGTCCCAGTTCGGGTCCAACTTCGTTTTCAGGTTTGGGTATGGGTCTAGTCAGAGTCCAAATCTTGGTTTGGGTTCGGGTCCGAGTTTGGGTCCCAGTCCCAGTCTGGTCCGGGTTTCGGGTTCTAGGTCTGAGTCAAGTTCTTGGGTCCTGGGTTCGGCCCTTATTTTTGGGTCTTGGTTTGGTGTGTACCTAGGTCCCGGTCTTGGTTTAGGTCCCAGGTCACACGTCGCGGTCTGGGTCCAAGTCCCGGTATGGTTCTGGTCTGAGTTTGGGTTTAGATTTTGGCCTTGTTACGGTCTTTTATCTGTGTTCTATTCCCAGTCCTAGTCTGATTCCAGTTTCGGGTACGGGATCAAGTCAGACATGAACTTGGGACCCGATCCCACACCCAAACTCGGACCTAGACATGGATCTGGATACGAACCTAGACTTGAACCCTGACCTAGACCCATACCCACTAGGATCGAAACTTGGGAGTTGGATTCGGACCGAGACCAAGACCCAAACCTGGACCCGTACCCAAGACTTGGACTCAGACGTGGACCCAAACCTAGATCCAGACCGGGATCTGGACTTGGACCAAGACCCAACCCTAAACTCGAACTAGGACTCAAACCCTGACCTAGACAGAGACCCAGACCCAAAGCCGAACCCAGACACGGAATCGAAATCGGAACTGGGACTAGCACCTGAACCCAAACATGGACCCAGACTAGGACCTAGGACCCGGACCTCGATGGGGGACCTTGACCCGGGCCTCAGAACACAGACCCGGATCGGAACCCGAGACTTAGACCTGGACCTAAATCAAGACTCAACCACAAGACTCCAACCTAGATCTAGACCCAGACCGGGATCAGAAACTCGAACACGAACTCGGACTAGGACTTGAACCCCAACCGGGTCCTAGACTCGGACTAGGACCTAGGAACCAGACTAGGATGGGGACCTGGATCCGGGACCCGGGCTTTAGAAACTAGCGCCGAGACCTAGGACCTGACCCCGGACACAGATCCTAAACTCGGACTAGGACCAAGACCTAGGACTTGAAGTGGAACTAGACTGGGACTTGAGACCGGGATCCTGATTTAGACACGGGGCTTAAACCTAACCCATAGTTGATGTTTGGATGTGGGACCCATACCCGGACTAAAACTAAGACCCAGACTCAAACCTAAACCCAGACCCAGACCCAGACTCAGACCTAAACCTGAACCTAGACCCGGACTCGGACCTAAACCCGTACCCCGTGACCTGAAACTGGATGCGGAACTGTAAGCGTACCGGGACCCGGGAGCAAGACCGAGGGACTGGGACCCAGTCTCATTCCTAGAACTAGAATCTGACTAGGACCAAGACCCAAACCAGGACCGGGACACGGAGTCGAATTAAAACTCAGTTCGGGACTCGGGACATGAACCCTAACCAAGACACAGACTTGGACCCAAACCTAGACGCACAACCCGGACCGGGATTGGAGACTCAGACTTGGACCCAAGTCCCAGACATAGATTGGGGAACCAAACTTGAAATTAGAACCAAAATCCAAACACAGGAGTGGGATTGGGATCCAAGACCCGACCCCAATTTCAGTCCTCGACACGGACTCAGACCCGGACACGAACACGGACACAAACACGAATTAGGACCAAGTATTCGAATCGGAACGAGACGGGGACCCAAGATTGGGATCCAAATCTTGACCCACGACCCAGGGCTTGGACCCAACCCGTAGTCAGTTTCTCGATCTTGGAATCGTACCAAGACCCAAAACTGGAACCATTTCTAGACCAGGACCCAAATCCAGACTCGGACTCGGGATCCAAAATTGGAACAAGAATTGGAATGAGGACCTTGGAACTGGAATTGGACCTGGACCCAAAATCAGATCCAGAACATGAACCCGGACCCAAACTAGGATTGATACCAAGACCCAAACCCGAACCCGAACTGACACTTGCGCCAGGACCTGGGACCCAAAACCTGCAACCCTGGACTTGTGACCCAAGACCTTGACCACAACCCAGACCCGTACCAGAACCTAGACCTAAACCTAGACCCAGGCCCAGACCAAGACCCCGACCTAAACTCAGACCGAAAATTGGACCCGGACCCAGACCCAGACCCAGACCAAGAGTCGGACTCGTACCAGAAGTCGGACTCGAACCCAAGACTCAAACCGGGCTGAGATCAGGACTGGGACCTAGACACAGACTAGGACCGAGCCTTGAACCTCGACTGGGACTAGAACCTGGATTGGGACCGGGACTAAGGACCCGGGGCCGAGACGTGAGACTTCGACAAAGGATCGAAACCTAGATGGGGGACATGGACCCAATACTGGGCCTCAAAAGCGGGGTCTGAGACCCAAAATTTGACCCTAGACTCGAGACACAGGACCCGACCTTAGACTTGGAACCCAAGACCTCGCTACCAGGACACAACCCCAAACTCGGACCCAAACTAAAACTTAGGACTCGGCCCAGGACCTGGGACTCAAACTATAACAAGACTAAGATCCAAGACCGAGATCTTAATCTGAACTTGAGGCTTCAACATGACCCATAATTAGTGTTTGAATCGGGACCCAGACCCATACCCAAACCGGGATCCAGACCCAATCTTGGACCCAGAATTGGAATCGAACCAGGACTGGGACGAGAACCCAGACCTAGGACTGTAACAGGACCCAAACCTAAACCAAAACTCAACCTGAACCCATACTGAGACTTGGACCCAGACTAGGACCTGTGACCTGGGACCTAAACCAAGACCGTGACCCGGACCTAGACCTAGACCCAAGAACTAGGGCTGGACCTAGGAACAAAGAACCAAACTCGGACCCAAGATTCGGGACCTCACCCTAGACCCAAACCTTGAACTAGGACCCACCCCGAGACTTATGATCCAGGACTCGATGCTTGGACTCAACCCGTACCCCATCACTTGAAAGTAGAACCAAAACCAGAAGAGGATTGGGACCCAAGAACAGGACTAGGACCAGGACCAAGACCCAAACCCAAAACTGTAACTGGACTAGGACGCGAACTCGGACATAGACCCACACTCAGATTCTGTGTTTGGGTTTGTGTTTGGGTCTGGGTCTGGGTTGGGGTTTGAATCCTTGTTCAAGTCTAGGTCCAGGTCTAGGTCCAGGTGTGGATCCCGATATGGGTCTGGGTTCGGTCCAGGTCTGAGTTCAGGTCTCTGGTGCGGGTCCACGTTTGGGTTTGGGTCTGGATCTAGGTCCTGATCTAGGTCCTAGGTTTCGATCTTGGTCTGGGTCTGGGTCTAAGTCCAGGCTTATACCTTGATCCCTATCTAGGTTCGAGTTTGTGTTTGCGATTAGGTCCCAGATTTAGGTCTAATTCAATTCTCGGTTCCGATCTGGCTACACGACCATCTCTAAGCCTGAGTTTAGTTCTAGGTTTGGGTTTGGGTCTTGTTTAGGGTCCTAGTCTTGTTACATGGTCTTGGTCCAGCAGTTCTTGTTTAGGTGCTAGTTTCAGGTCTTTGGTCTAGGTCTGGGTTCGGGTTTGGGTCCTAGTTTGGGTTTGGGTCATAGTCTGAATCCCAGATTCAAACACCAACTACGTGTCTATTGCAAGCCCCATTTACTGGATTTCGAGTCAAGATCTGGATCCCTGTCACGGGTCTAGGTCTGGTTCTGGTCTTGGGTTCCAAGTCCAAGTTTCGGTTTGGGATTGAGACCGGGTGCGATTCTAGGTCCCAGCCCCGGTTGTGTGTCCCAAGTCTGGTTCCCTATTTGGGTCTGAGTTTGGGTCTGGGTTCGGGTCCCGAGTCTAGGTCTGGGTGGGGATCCGGGTTCGGGTCCCGGTTTTGGTCTAGGTCTAAGTTTGAGTCTGGGTCTTGGTCCGGTTATAGTTTTGGGTCTAGGTCCAGGTTCGGTTACGGTTCTAGGTCCAAGTACTTGTTCTGGTCCAATTTTTGGGTCAAGGTCAACTTCTGATTTCGGTTCCAATTTTGGGTCACAAGGTAAAGTTTCGGATCCAGGTTTGGGTCTAGGATTGGGTTCAGGTTTGAGTTTTGGTTCGCGTGCTGGTTTGGGTTTGGGTCCGGGCCTATGTCCAAGATCCATACACCGACTATGGGTTCGATCTAAGCCCTGGCTCTAGATCCAGATCTCGATCTCGAGTGCTAGTCTGGTTTCATTTTGGGTGCCATGTCATGAGCTGGGTCCTAGGTTCAAGTCTAGGTCTGGGGTCGAGTACTAGGTTTCGGTCCTAGTTCTGTTGCCCAGGTCCCTATCCTGATTCTAGGTCCAGGTCCCAATTCGTGTCTGGGATTAGGTGCGAGTCTAGGTTCGGGTTTGAGTCCTAATCTCGATTCGAGTTTGGGTCTTTGTCTTGATTTTATCTGGGTCGGGTGCGGGTTTAGGTCCTAGTCCTAGTCCAAGTTCGTTTCAAGTTCTAGTTGCAACTCTGAGTTTGAGTTTGGATTCAAGTTCATGTCGGGGTTCGAGTCTTGGTCTGAGTTTGGGTTCGGGTTCGGATTTCGGTCTAGATCCGGATCAAGCTCTGGGTGTGGGTTCAGGTCCAGGTCTGGGTCTGGGTCCGAGTCCCAAGTTCCATTCTCGATCTGAGTTTGGGTTCAGTTTTGGGTCTAAGTCCTGGGTTCCGATCCTAGTCAAGGGTCGAGTTCAGGTCCAGGTCTAGGTCTAGGTTTGGGTCTAATTCTAGGTCTATGTCTGAGTTCAGGTCCCGAGTAAGGGTCCTATTTTGGGTTTGGGTTTGATCCTAGTTCGTGTCCAGAATCCTATCCTAGTTTGGGTCCGGGGTAGGTTTCTGGTCTGGGTCTGGGTTTGACTTTAGATTCTCGGGTCCAGGTCAAGTCCTAGTTCGGGTTCGAGTCCCGAATTTTGATTTGGGTTTGGGTTCTAGGGCCTAGGTCCCCCATCTATGTCTAGTTCCTAGGTCTTGGTCTTGGTCCAGGTGTAGGTTTGGGTCCCCAGTCTGGGTTCGAGTTTGGGTCCCAATTCGGGTTCAGGTCCAACTTTTGTTCCCAGTCTTGGTCCAGGTTTGGGTTCGGGTACGACTTCGGGTCCCAGTCCCAGCGTGGGTCTGATTTTTGGGTCCCATGTCTAAGTCTGGTGGTTAGTTCCTGGGTGTGGTCCCAATTTTTTGGTCTAGGTCTGGGTAAGGGTCCGGGACCCGATCTGGGTCCAGGTCCTGGTCTTGGTTTAGGTCCCAAGTCACAGATCCCGGTCCGGGTCGAAGTCCCAGTATTGGTTCTGGTCTGAATTTGGGTTTAGGTTCGGGTCTTGATCTAGGGTCGGGTCCCGTGTCTCTAGTCTAGGGTTCAGTTTTTGATCTCGTTCCCAGTTCTAGGGCCTAATTTTTTGTCAAAGTCCCCCATCTAGGTCTTGATCCCTTGTTCAGGTCATGGTCAAGGTTCAGGTTTGGGGCCCAAGTCCCATATCTAGGTCCGGATCCTAGGTCATTGCCTAGGTCCAAGTTCAGGTTCAGGTTTGGATCCCGAGTTTGGGTCTAAGTCTAGTTCCCAGTACGTGTTAAGGTTTGAGTTTAGGCCCAGGTCCCGGTCTGAGTCCAAGTCCCTGTTCGGGTCAGGGTGGGGGTCCCGATCTATGTCCCAGTAAAGGCCTAGGTGCCAGAAAACGTTTTGGTCTGGGTTTGGGTCTGGGTTCAGGTCCTAAGTTTGTTTCTAGGTTCATGACTAGATCTGGGTCTGGGTCTGGGTCTTGGGTTTTGATCTCGGTATGGGTATTTAGGGTTTTAGGGTTTTGGGTTTAGTGTTTAGGGATTTAGGGTTTAGGGTTTAGCACTTAGGGTTTAGGGATAAGTGTAAAGATTTTAGGATTTAGGGTTTAAGGTTTAGGGTTTAAGGGTACGATTTAAGGTTCGGGTGTGGGTCTGGGTCTGGGTCTGAGTCTTGGTCTGGGTCTAGGTCTGTGTTTGGGTTCAGGTCCGAGTCTTGGTCCCAACTCCGAAGACCAACCACATGTCGAGTCTAGTTTGAGTTCTGGTTCTGGTCCGGGTCTGGGTCCGGGTTAAGGATCAATTCCCAGATTTAGACACCGACTATGGGTCGGGTCCTAGCCTCGAGCCTTAGGTCCTGTCTAGAGTCCAAATCTAGATCCTAGTCTAGTTGTAGCTCATGTCTTGGGTCCTGGTTCGGGTCTCAGGTCCAGGTTTGGGTCTAGGTTAGGGTCTTGGATCCTGAGTCATGGGTTTGGATCCCCAATTCAGGTCAGGGTGCTAGGTCTCGGTCTGGGTTTGAGTCCCACCCAAGTGCAGGTCCCAGTCCTTGTTCGGTACTGGTCCTTCTATCGAGTCATGGCCTGGTCTGGGTTTGGGTCACGGTTTACTTCTTAGGTCCCAAGTCCAAGTATCTGGTCCTCGTCCCGTTCCCAGTTCCCAATCGCGGTCCCAGTCCTAATCTTGGTTCGGGTCTGAGTCCCAGCTTTAAGTCCTAATTCTATTATGAGTCCGGGTTTGGGTCTGTTGGAATTTATTTTATCAGGATCTTAGATCTACTCACAAGTATGTTTATTAACACCCTAAATATGAACTTTCTAAAACGATGAAATAAACACATATAAAGTTTAGGAAACCTTACATTGGGTGCAGCGGAATATAATGACTCCTTCCGTTCAGATATCTAGCCCTTGATTCCTTTCTGTAGCAGAGCATTATCAATATCTGAACCTGGATCTCTTTCTCTGAATCTTTGATGCTGAAACTCCTTCTTGCTGAAAGTCTTTCTTCACGATCTTCCTCACTATGATTGAGGTATCACTTGTTGTGTGTGGGCACTACTCATACACTAAGGATTTTCGAAATTGAAGGAAGAAGAAAGAGAAAGTGGGTTTGGCCAAAGATAGGGAGAGAAAGAGGCTAAGTTTTTTCTGAATCAGAAGTGTCAGAAGAAAGTGTAATTTTCCTGAAGCCTTCACTATCTATTTATAGCATTCCACTAGGGTTAGGTTTGAATTATTTGCCATTAAAATAATGAAAATATCAAAGGGAAAAACCCTACAAAAGTGGTCGGCCCTACTTAGTGGATTTGGGCCTCACTTTTTGCAATTTTGCAGTTTTATCTTTTCTGCATCTGATTTTCTCAAAAACGCCAATTTTCTAATTCAACCATTTAAATGCCAATTCTAACTATTTAATAACTATAAATAATTATTAAATAATATTGTCATTTATCATATTTATTAATTGAACCATACAAAGTATCATAATTAACAAATATGCCCCTAAAACTCTTTCTTTACAATTTCGCCCTTACTTAGTGAAAAATTCACAAATAGACATAGTCTAATTTGAGAATTATAATTGATTAATCAAAACCAATTACATGAGTCTTACAAGCAATATTATCTCAACTAGTGCGGGGACCATGGGTCTATATAACCGAGCTTCCAATAAGTAGATCAAGAATTTATCACTAAAATTCACTAACTTATTAATTCTTCGTTGAATCCACGCATAGAAATTAGAATTGCACTCTCAGTATATAGAATGCTCTATGTGTTCCACCATATAGACACATCATTAGTTATCCATTGTTATAATCCTAATGTGATCAATGATCCTCTATATGAATGATCTACACTGTAAAGGGATTAAATTACCGTTACACCCTACAATGTATTTTATCATTAAAACACTTGACCCCGTATAAATGATATTTCAGCTTATGTGAAATGAGTACTCCACCATTTATGTTCGTTTGGTCAAGCTCGAAGGAGATCATCCTTTACTTACTATTCGCCAGATAGAAGCTATAGATTCCATGTTTATGCTAGCGCTCCCACTCAATTGCACTACCGTATTCCCAAAATGTACGTATCACCCAGACCTAAAAGTAGGCTTAACTAACAAATCAAAGAACACGAATAGCCTTTCAAGATTGAGCCTAATCATAACAGGATTAAGATCATTTGATCTAGGATCAACTAGGTGATATTGACTTGAATAGATATTACGGTAAGTTTAATAAATCTAAGTCAAAGTTCAATATCGGTCCCTTCCGATGCATACTCCATGCATCCAACCTGAGCTTTACTTTAACCAATGCTCTGGAAAGAACATAGCACTTCTCCAAATGCAAGTAAACTCTGTTGTAGATTATCATATCAGTAAAACCCTATGTCTGATAAATCTAGGAAACTTTATTCACATAGTCATGTTTACTTTCCAATGTGTTGACGGCACAATAAACAGGATCAAGTATGTGAAAAGGGTTTCAGATGAATTTATACATTATGTACATATAATCATGAAATAAATCATGTGAAGCATGCAACATTAAATGTTATTTCTGATCTATATTAATAAGTAAATCTGATTATATTGAAATGAGTTTTATTTAGGGCATAAAACCCAACAAACTCCCAGTTGCACTAATATAAAACAAAAAAGTGTGTTTCAAATAATCTCAACACCTTGATATACAAATCAAGTGTAGTAGTAGTAAACTCCTTGTAATAGGATCTGAAAGGTTGAATTAACCACAACCTTTTCTCCACCATTACTCTTCCTTAATCACAAAATCACTAATAATGTGAAATTCCTCTCTATATGTCTACTCTCTTGGGATACTGGATTCTATACCTTTGGCAACTACTTTTGGTTAATCAGGAAATTAACACTAGCAGTTTAAGGAAATTTGGAATGATGCCAAAAATGTATAGAACTTTCCTTAGACTGAATAAGTACCTTTCCTGCAACCTTAACATTCAGTCCCTCTCTGGTAGACCTAGAGACTTCAGATAGGTTTTTACACTTCTCCAAAATCACTATTCCACCCCCAGAGTAACCACCATCTTATCAGAAAGATTTTCTAGCACAAAGGCAAATTTCGAAATCTGATATGGTGTAGTCTAAGAGTTTTAAACACACCCTTATAGACTAACATATAGTTCCTGTTCAATCTTAAGATTTACTTGATTGTCTACCAATGTTCTTCTCCTGGATTAATCTGATACCTACTCATTACTCCCACTCAACAGCAGGTGTCTGGTCTAAGGCATACAGAAGCATATCTAAGACCTCTCACTGTTGATTTAAGAAATTCTTTCATGGCTTTATCTTTTCTGGAATAGTTGAAACTTTTCCTTACATAAATAAATTTATGTTTAAGAAGTTGTGAAGCTTCTATAGATTGCCATTAGAAAGAAAATGCTTCAGCATCTTACTAAAGTAAGTTGCTTGCATTAGAGTAAGTAATTACCAGGTATAACACAAGCCATAGGTTTAGATAAACTCAAACCTATAATACTAGGAACAGGAAGTTTTGTTAAGTCCATTGAATAGACTTATAAATGAAAATTTCCTTTTATGTCCTTATAATAGAAAACTTTAAGTTATTCCATGTGAATGGATTAAACTATAGTTCTCTTGGCTTTCTTCTTAATTTCTTATCTTGACAATCAATTACTTGTTTAAACTCACAATGGAGTTTAATCACTAGTGTCTCCCAAGTCATAAGAAGGTGAGTTCCTAGAAACTCTCCCACTACGACAAGGTACCGTGAATTATGTCTAAGAAAACTAAATGGTATTAACCTCTTTGGTTGTGACAAGACAACAGAGGCAGTGGGATCATCATATTTCAAATAAGATGATAGAACACTTTTGGAATCAAGAAAAAATATCTCCTTTATTTGCTACTTTATTTTCAGACTTAATCATTATCTTAGAAAAGTAGTATTTGTTTGAACAAACACTTTCTTATCTATTGACTATGGGATGGTCCACCCCTAATCACTTAGAATAGCTAACAAACCATGGTTAACAGTTCTAGCTTTTCTTAAGATTTTGATTAGGTCATCCATGAATCTAGTAATGATTTACATTAAGTATACAACCATTACATCATTCTGAAATTGTATTGCCATAGAAGGAATTAGGCAACGACTAGTAACTAATCATCAACATGCAACTCGAAATTTCTGGGGAGGTAAGTTTGGATATAATTCAAAAATCAATTTAATGATCTTTGAACTGCATATCTACTAACTATTTCTCCATCCCTATCAGTTCGCAAGATCTTTAACCACTTACCTTAATGGTTTTAACCATTGCTAGAAATTAATGAAATTTTCAAACATTTCAAATTTCTTGCTAAAAGGTATAATCTAGAGTTATCGTTTTAAGAATACAACGAAAAACTCATATCCACCCCTGAATGTACATCCATCTGCGAATGAGATGAACTACTTTCAGTGGATATAGGCATATTAACTCTTTGCAGAGATTGATCTTCTCAAATCCACTATGAACAAGATACAAATGCCATAGATTAAAAAAAAAGTGGTAGTGTCTTTTGATGACTTAGGTTTAGTTACTTCAAAGAATTCTTAGAATAGTGCAAGTGGATCCTGGTCACAAATACCTAACTCATATTCCATACAGTTTGAATCCATTAATAGAAGATGGATATTAAACACTTGGAAAGTGTAACTGTATTGCTTCCTGGAAATAGAAATATAAGAAAATTTCTATTTGGATTCTAAAATTAAAGTCAAAGACTAAATTTAACCAAATATAATGAGTAATTCTATCTTGGACCACCACTACTAATTTAACTCTAAGTCTGATTTGCCCTTACAAGTAGGAGATTTCTAAGATTGAGGATTTATATCAATTGGGAATAGAATTTCAGGATTATAATCATATGGTTCATTTAATTTCTTAAGAGAAAATATAGAATGACATGAAATGATTTATAGACCATTCATCCAATGATATGTTTTGAAGCTAATTCGAAATGAATAAGCTAAGAGGAATTAGGATAATTTCGTTTATAAATAAGAATCCAACGATGCTTCGATTAGCGAAAGACAAAGTAATCTTATTTATGTAATCTTCTTGTTTCATATTGTAAAAATACTAGTCTAAGGTGTCATCAATTGATGAACAGCTAGATGTTGCATATACAATATTTATCTTTCGAGATCTTACACTATTATGTATGTCTAATGGTGAAAATCCATTAGGGATTTATCTCATTAGAAAAACAAACATGTTAGACCAACAATGAAGATTCAAAATTAAACTACAACTTAATAACAGAAAATAACATGGTTCAATATAAATTCATACACAATTCAAAAATTATAAGCATATAGAAAGTAGGAATGACTAGTGAAAATACTAAAACATACAATCCTAAATAATTTCCAAGATTTTCAACAAACTGATACAGTGTCCCGGTAGGCGAGAGTCAAAGTATCATTTATTGAATAGAGTTGTCAGCTCATCTAAAATAGAAACCATTCTAGCAACCTTTTATTCGATCAAAATAAGAATCCAACGTTGTCCCGGTAGGCGAGAGTCAAGGTTATTCTTATTTTATGAGCTTCAACCATTGTTTCATGTTTTATGAGTTTATCTCTAAATAGTCACCGTAGGGGAGAGTCTAAATAGAGACGAAAACTCACAAAAAACTTATCAAATAAAATCTTATGGTGTTAAATGCGTTCAACGAATAACCATCCATAAGGGGACGAAGTCTAGCGTCTCGAGGTTATATTGAAAACATTTAACTTTTGTAAGACTAACAATGGAGATCGAATATCTTAATAATAATCAAGCTCATTATTTAAAGTGAGTTGTATTTTCTTTGATTCTCTTTATTTAATTTATTTATTTTAAATATATATTTATTTAAAATTTTCAATTTAGAATTTAGAATGAAAAATTCTAAATATAAATTTTAATTTAATATTTATAAATTTAACTTAGATGGATATGAAAATAACATGAATTATTTCCATCTTAGTAATAATTTCCAATAAATATTTAGAAAAATATTCAATTTAAGTTGTTACAAAATTAATTTAAATTAATTTTCAACTCAAATTTAATTTTCTATAAATATATATTGCATTTCGAAAAATTAAAGTATTCTAGGACACAATTTTCGAAAATGCATGTTAAAATAAAAAATTAATCCTGGAAAAATTATTCTAATTTAATGTTGGCCCAAAATTAATTAATAAAATTAATTTACAACAAAAAATATAATTTTCCTATTTAATTAAATTTATAAGAAAAATTTCAAATATTTAAGTATGATGATGAAAATCAACTTAAATATTAATTTTCTATTTAATTAAATACACTAGAAAAATACTTCAAACAAAAATATCATCTATCTAGATTTTCCTTTCACTAATTAATTCAATTTCTAATAATATACTTTAATTCAATTTATTATAATTAATCATTAAATGAAAAAATTATTGATTTAAGTTGGTCCAAAATTAAAATAAATAATTTACAACTTTAATCTATTTTTCAAATAAAATTTGAAATTCCAGCATTTAAGAAATGCAATTTCGAAATTTGATTAAGAAAATAAAGAAAAAATATATTTTGAAAATTATTTAAATTTAGTTGAAAAAATAAATTTCAACTAAAAATAATTTTCTATTTAATTAAGTGTCATGAAAAAGAAATATTTAAGCATCATGATGAAAATCAACTTAGATATTTAATTTTCAAATTAATTAAATGTATTAAATTCAAGAAATAAATAATTAAGTGTAGAGAAGGCTTAATTATTAATCTCTAGTTTAATACTAGGAAAAATATACTTAAAATAAAGTGTACCAAAATTAATTATTTAAATAATTAATTTCACAATGTATAATATTTTCCTATTTAATATTAGAAATAATAAGTAGTCTAGAAATAACTATCTATAAAATATCTTATTTGACTAAGTATCTTTTCCACAAAATTTGAAAAAATATCTAATTTAGGTTGTATTAGAAAAAATCTAGAACCTAAATATTTTTCAAATTTAAATTTAATTAAATGTCAAAAATTAAGTTGTAAACACGTAATTTGAAAATATTCCATTTTAAGTTAATATTCGAAAAGATATTAACTTAAAAAATATCTAAAATATTCTATTTTAAGTTAATATTAGAAAAGATATTAACTTAAAAAATATCTAAAGAATCTTAATAACCAATGCCTAAAATTCTTCAACTTAATTTTGAAATTTTAAATCTAAAAGATATTCAGATTTAAGTTGGTTAGTTGAAGATAACTAAATATCAACTTAAATAGGAATATTTAATGAAAAATTTAAATTAAGCTCCAGAAAGAATCTAGATGGTTATAATTCTATATTTAATTAAATACAAGAAAATACATATAGTTTAGCTTAGAATAAAAAATTCTTTAAACTATAATTTTCTTAAATTAATTTCAAAATAAATGAAATTAATTATGTTGCTAATCAATTTTATTAGGTTAAACTAGTTTAATTAACCTAGTACAGTTATTCAAATCAGGCAAATGGGCCTTCACAATTGGGGTGGTTCATGTGAGGGGGTGCTGGGTTCAGTATGTCGTACCCACTACTATGGCTCCCAACTCTCACACAAGGCCCAAAAGAGAGGAATTAAGAACAACTGTTATTAATTGAATAGGCCCAAAAACTAAATGGGCCTAAATAAATTCTATCAAGAACTATGATAATTTATTTTAGCAACAACAACCTATATGCATCTATAATAAAATTAAACACATAGGCTCACACAGGCACACTTTGGATGGGTCCTATCATGTTGCTAGGTCATACACAGATGAAAGAAGATTTTAAATATACCTGTTACAAATTATTAACTTGACCAAGGGAGCCATCAGATCATTAGATCTGGCAAAAAGTAACCATGGCTATTTTCAATCAAGTAATAATAGGTTTTGAAAACTTACACACAAGCTAAAACACATACTCCTGCAACAAGGTTAGCTGGATAGTTGGATGTAGGATTTATTTAATTTTAAATTAAATAATTAATTTCGAAATTATTAATCAAATAAAAAAAATATTTTTCGAAAATTTAAAAAAAAAATTGAAAAATTCGAAATTAAAAAAAAATTAAATTTAAAATTAAACCTACAATTTTGAAAAATTAGGTTTCAACCAACCTAAATATCATTTCAAAATTTGCTAATTACTTTTAAAAATTAAATGTTATTTTATAAATAAAAATTAAAAAAGATAAATGAATATCTTTTCAGATTTTAAATGTAATTTAAATAAATAAAATAACAAAATTTAAAAGTTAGCAAAATATCTTAAAAAAAAATGAATATCTTTTTCAGATTTAAAAAAAAAAATTAATTTAAAATATTTAAAATCTGACCTTAAATTTAAAAAATAAGATAAGATATAATCAAATTTAAAAATAAGATAGATTATTAAGCAAAAAAGATAGATACTAACTATTTTTAAATTCAAATTACACTAATATCTTGAATTAAATTTAAAAAATATTAAATTAATTCAAAATGATAATTAGAATTGAATTAGGAATAGTAATAGTATAAATACAGAACTACACAAAAAATCGGAAGTTAATTCCATGAAAGAGCATGAAAAAACGAAGAAAAACGAAAAAATTGTGAGCTGTACAGACAGTTTTCGCGATCGTAGGAAAATTTCAGCACAACCCCGATTTTTTCGAATCTTCAAAAAATCATAACTAATTCAAATTAAATCGAAATTGAGTTCTGTAAAAAAGTAACTTGCTTAATTTTTTCCATACTATCCAATAAAAATAATTCTAGAAACAGATATTCAATTATTTTTAACGAAAATTCACAAACACCAATCAATCATCAAATAACACTCAATACAACATGATACCATCCAAAACATCAAACAATCGTTTTAAAGTCCAAATTTCTTGCAAGTAAATCAATTTAAAAATAAGATAGATTATTAAGCAAAAAATATAGATACTAACTATTTTTAAATTCAAATTACACTAATATCTTGAATTAAATTTAAAAAATATTAAATTAATTCAAAATGATAATTAGAATTGAATTAGGAATAGTAATAGTATAAATACAGAACTACACAAAAAATCGGAAGTTAATTCCATGAAAGAGCATGAAAAAACGAAGATAAACGAAAAAATTGTGAGCTGTACAGACAGTTTTTCGCGATCATAGGAAAATTTCAGCACAACCCCGATTTTTTCGAATCTTCAAAAAATCATAACTAATTCAAATTAAATCGAAATTGAGTTCTGTAAAAAAGTAACTTGCTTAATTTTTTCAATACTATCAAATAAAAATAATTCTAGAAACAGATATTTAATTATTTTTAACGAAAATTCACAAACACCAATCAATCATCAAATAACACTCAATACAACATGATACCATCCAAAACATCAAAGAATCGTTTTAAAGTCCAAATTTCTTGCAAGTAAATCAATTTAAAAATAAGATAGATTATTAAGCAAAAAAGATAGATACTAACTATTTTTAAATTCAAATTACACTAATATCTTGAATTAAATTTAAAAAATATTAAATTAATTCAAAATGATAATTAGAATTGAATTAGGAATAGTAATAGTATAAATACAGAACTACACGAAAAATCGGCAGTAAATTCCATGAAAGAGCATGAAAAAACGAAGAAAAACGAAAAAATTGTGAGCTGTACAGACAATTTTCGCGATCGTAGGAAAATTTCAGCACAACCCCGATTTTTTCGAATATTCAAAAAATCATAACTAATTCAAATTAAATCAAAATTAAGTTCTGTAAAAAAGTAAATTGCTTAATTTTTTCCATACTGTCCAATAAAAATAATTCTAGAAACAGATATTCAATTATTTTTAACGAAAATTCACAAACACCAATCAATCATCAAATAACACTCAATACAATATGATACCATCCAAAACATCAAACAATCGTTTTAAAGTCCAAATTTCTTGCAAGTAAATCAATTTAAAAATAAGATAGATTATTAAGCAAAAAAGATAGATACTAACTATTTTTAAATTCAAATTACACTAATATCTTGAATTAAATTTAAAAAATATTAAATTAATTCAAAATGATAATTAGAATTGAATTAGGAATAGTAATAGTATAAATACAGAACTACACGAAAAATCGGAAGTAAATTCCATGAAAGAGCATGAAAAAACGAAAAAAAAACGAAAAAATTGTGAGCTGTACAGACAGTTTTCGCGATCGTAGGAAAATTTCAGCACAACCCCGATTTTTTCGAATCTTCGAAAAATCATAACTAATTCAAATTAAATCAAAATTGAGTTCTGTAAAAAAAGTAACTTGCTTAATTTTTTCCATACTATCCAATAAAAATAATTCTAGAAACAGATATTCAATTATTTTTATTGAAAATTCACAAACACCAATCAATCATCAAATAACACTCAATACAACATGATACCATCCAAAACATCAAACAATCGTTTTAAAGTCCAAATTTCTTGCAAGTAAATAAATTACCATGGCTCTGAGGCCAGTTGTTGGAATTTATTTTACCAGGATCTTAGATCTACTCACAAGTATGTTTATTAACACCCTAAATATGAACTTTCTAAAACGATGAAATAAACACATATAAAGTTTAGGAAACCTTACATTGGGTGCAGCGGAATATAATGACTCCTTCCGTTCAGATATCTAGCCCCTGATTCCTTTCTGTAGCAGAGCATTATCAATATCTGAACCTGGATCTCTTTCTCTGAATCTTTGATGCTGAAACTCCTTCTTGCTGAAAGTCTTTCTTCACGATCTTCCTCACTATGATTGAGGTATCAGTTGCTGTGTGTGGGCACTACTCATACACTAAGGATTTTCGAAATTGAAGGAAGAAGAAAGAGAAAGTGGGTTTGGCCAAAGATAGGGAGAGAGAGAGGCTCAGTTTTTTTTGAATCAGAAGAGTCAGAAGAAAAGTGTAATTTTCATGAAGCCTTCACTATCTTTTTATAGCATTCCACTAGGGTTAGGTTTGAATTATTTGGCATTAAAATAATGAAAATATCAGAGGGAAAAACCCTACAAAAGTGGCCGGCCCTACTTAGTGGATTCGGGCCTCACTTTTTGCAATTTTGCAGTTTTATGTTTTCTGCATCTGATTTTCTCAAAAACGCAAATTTTGTAATTCAACCATTTAAATGCCAATTCTAAATATTTAATAACTATAAATAATTATTAAATAATATTGTCATTTATCATATTTATTAATTGAACCATACAAAGTATCATAATTGACATAGTCTAATTTGAGAATCTTAATTGATTAATCAAAACCAATTATATGAGTCTTACAAGCAATATTATCTCAACTAGTGCGGGGACCATGGGTCTATATAACCGAGCTTCCAATAAGTAGATCAAGAATTTATCACTAAAATTCACTAACTTATTAATTCTTCGTTGAATCCACTCATAGAACTTAGAATGCTCTATATGTTCCACCATATAGATGCATCATTAGTTCTCCATTGTTATAATCCTAATTTGATCAATGATCCTCTATATGAATGATCTACACTGTAAAGGGATTAGATTACAGTAACACCCTACGATGTATTTTATCCTTAAAACACTTGACCCCGTATAAATGATATTTCAGCTTATGTGAAATGAGTACTCCACCATTTATGTTTGTTTGGTCAAGCTCGAAGGAGATCATCCTTTGCTTACTATTCGCCAGATAGAAGCTATAAATTCCATGTTTATGTTAGCGCTCCCACTCAATTGCACTACCGTGTTCCCAAAATGTACGTATCACCCTGACCTAAAAGTAGGCTTAACTAACAAATCAAAGAACACGAATAGCCTTTGAAGATTGAGCCTAATCATAACAGGATTAAGAACATTTGATCTAGGATCAACTAGGCGATATTGACTTGAATAGATATTACAGTAAGTTTAATAAATCTAAGTCAAAGTTCAATATCGGTCCCTTCCGATGCATACTCCATGCATCCAACCTGAGCTTTACTTTAACCAATGCTCTGGAAAGAACATAGCACTTCTCCAAATGCAAGTAAACTCTGTTGTAGATTATCATATCAGTAAAACCCTATGTCTGATAAATCTAGGAAACTTTATTCACATAGTCATGTTTACTTTCCAATGTGTTGACGGCACAATAAACAGGATCAAGTATGTGAAAAGGGTTTCAGATGAATTTATACATTATGTACATATAATCATGAAATAAATCATATGAACCATGCAACATTAAATGTTATTTCTGATCTATATTAATAAGTAAATCTGATTATATTGAAATGAGTTTTATTTAGGGCATAAAACCCAACAGGGTCATGGTCCAGGTTTCAGTCAGTGTTTGGGTTCGGGTCTTGGTTTGAGTTTGGGTCTGGGTTTGGGTTTGGGTTCTTGTACGGGTTTGGAATCTGGTCCAGGTCTCGAGTCACGGGTCCTGGGTCGCAGGTCCTGGCGCAAGTTTGGTCTGGGTTCGCGTCTAGAGCTAGTTTTGGGTGCAGGTCTAATTCCTGTTCCAAGGTCCTTATTCAGGTTCTTGTTTCAATTTTGGGTCTCGGGTCCGAGTGTGGGTTTGGGTCCTAGTCTAGAAATTTTTCTAGGTTAGGGTCCTGGTACGATTCCAAGACCTAGACACCGACTACGGGTTGGGTCCAAACCTAGGTCGTGGGTCAAGATCCGCATCCCAATCTTGGGTCTCGGTCTCGTTTCGATTCGGATCCTGCGTCCCAGTCCGTGTTTGGGTCTGGGTCTAGGACCGAGAGCGGGGTCGGGTCTTGGGTCTGAATCCCAATCCTGGGTCTCGATTCAGGTTCTAATTTTGAGTTTGGGTCCCCAATCTAGGTCTGGTCCTACGTCCAGGTTTGAGGCTCCAATCTCTGTCCAAGTTCTAAGTCTGGGTCTTGGTCCATGTCCGTGTCTGGGTTCAAGTTCGCGTCCCGAGTCCCGATTTGAGTTTTGATTTTGCTTCGCGTCTCGATCTGTGTATGGGTCTAAGGTCCTAGTCTGATTCTAGTTCCCCAACTCAAACCCAGACTCAGACTTGGACCCAGGTCTGGGGTACGGGTCTAGGTATAGGTTTGGGTTTGGGTCCGAGTCTAGGTGTGGGTCCCAAATCCAAACAGTGATTACGGGTCAGTTCCAAGCCCCGAGTCCAGATCTGGATCACACTCTCGGGTCCCAGATTAGTTCCATGTAACACCCTAACTAATTTAGGCGTATTACGTGATTTTTAAACGTACTGTGCAGCTCGTTGCTAATCAACGAGGTTTATGGAAAAACGTGATTAATTAAAATTTTGCTTTTTCATTAAACTTATAAACCATTTTGCAAAAAGTCACGGGATCCCGATTTATAAAATATTTACAAACGTTTTCACTGTTCAACTTTTACATCAAAATAAAGTCGTCTAACGACAATTACAAAATCTCAGCCGTGCTGTCCCGAGGATCGTACGCTCCGGGCCTAACAGCCAGACATGTACAATCCCATAAGCTCGCTCACGGTCCATCAGCAACTGCCTTGCCTTTACCTACACATGCAACGTAAGCGTGAGTCGACGGACTCGGTAAGAAAAGCATAATAATATCATACATAAAAGACCATTGCCGTGTCCAACACGATGCGAGTCCCGCTTCTTGCCATGTCCAACATGGTGCGAGCACTACTTGCCATGTCCAACATGGTGCGAGTTTTGAACGTTCGGGGGACGGCACTATTGACAAGTATCCTCTGATCGGTCGAAGCCGGTCATACTCATTGCTGGTCATACTCCGGCTGTCTCGTGACGGGATAGGTCAATAAGCGAACCACCAACCAGTGTCGGCTGATCGGTCGAACGGTCATACTCCATTCTTGGTCATACTCCGGCTATCGTAGACGTGACGGGGTTGGGTGGTTCGAAGCCTAAATACATATCTAATGTAAACTAACGGGCTTCCTACATGCACGCTAAACATGTAAACTACATATGCATCTTGTTATACTAATCTTACGGATTCCGATTTCGAGTGTCTTGGTCAACTGACCTGGGCCCGAAGCCGAACGGCGGATTCTTGGCTCCTAAACCATAAAAACCACAACGCTATAAGTGACACGCTAAATCACTTCCGGGGACTAAAACTCGAAACTAAAAGTTTCCCTATCGATAAAAAGCATGGCAATACCCACTAAAAACCCAAAACGAGGAAAATTCGGGTTCGAAAAATCCCCCATCACGAAGTCCGGTTGCTCAACCGGAATTCCGGTTGGGAAAATCTGAACCCCATCCGGAATCGGATGCTCAACCGGAATTCGGTTCCTCGCGAGCGCAACTAAAAATTCCCATAACTTGACCAATTCGAACCCAAATGGTCCCAAACTTTCCGTACCTCCTACATAGGTCCCAAATGACCATTCCAAGGCCTCAAACCTACCCCGGAAACCTCACAAGCAAATTTCACCATTGAAGACCAAGCTTTGAGTTCAAGAACTCAAACTTGGTTAAACCCACTAGCATGCACCCTAGCCTAGTTAATTCTACTTAACTAAGCAAGAAAAACCCTCTGCAAACTAACAATAACAACCAGCAATTATACAGAAACAAAACATGCATTTTCTCACAAAAATCATCAATTTTCACACATTTTCATCTAGCATGCTCAACCTAGCAATCAAGCATCAAAACAACCCTAAACTAATATGCTTAAACTCAGAAAATAAGAACTAATTACAGCAGCAACAACATTCCACAATCACATGCATTCATCATCTTTTTTTTCAAGAAAAACAAGTAAAAACACAAAGAAAGGTTGAGAACCACTTACAAGCAATTAAGGATCACAAAAATCAACACAATGAAGACTTGAATCACCAAGAAAATTCCCCCTCCCCTTCTTTGCTCAAAGATGGCCGAAAGAGAGAGAGTGATTGTGTGTGAGTTTTTGGAATTTCTTTTTTCAAAATAAGCTAAGTGTTGGAAAAAAGAATAAATGTCATAATATATCAACTTAATAAAACCATTTCAGCCAAAAAGGTTATTTAAAAATAACATTTAATTCATCTAATTCACATAAGACAAAAAATACTAATGGGGCAAAAAGACCATTTTGCCCCCCACCATAAAATCACTAAAATCATACTAAAGGGGTATTTTTGGGACATTCTAAATTCCCGGCCATTCCCGACATTCCCAATGTCTAAAACCCGTCCCCAAAATCTAACATACTAAGTTGTGATTTCTACTGAGCCAAACGCCGCGTTCCAAAATACCGGACACCGGAAATGCGAAATATAAAAACTGCTGATGACATAAATATGCATATCTGAATTCCATAAATATCCATGATAAATTATTTAAATAGCTATAAATAATTTCCTGATTAACATAAATAACTGCTAATTTCCAAATTAACTAAGCGGGCTTTACAACTATCCCCCCCTTAAAAGGATTTCGTCCCCGAAATCTAACACGAATAACTCGGATATTGAGCTCGCATATCGATTCTAGCTCCCAGTGGCTTCTTCCACCTTCTGTTTCTCCGAGAGAACCTTGACCACCGCGATGGTCTTATTCCGACGGACTTTATCCTTTCTATCCAGGATCTGCCTTGTTGTTCCTCATAGGACATATCGGCGTGAAGGCTCTCATAAGCGATTATATGAGAGGGGTACGAAACGTATTTTCTCAACATTGAGACATGAAATACGTTGTGCATGCTTGATAATGCGGAGGCAATGCTAACCGATATGCCACTTGACCTATCTTCTCGAGAATCTCGAAAGGTCCTGTGAATCTAGGGCATAACTTGCCTCTTTTCCCGAAACGTTTAATCCCCTTCATCGGAGATACTCGTAAAAACACATGGTCCCCCACTCGGAACTCAACATCCCTACGTTTCGGATGCGCGTAACTCTTACATGCACTTTCTGGGAGGCAAGCATTCGCTTTAATCTTCTCTATTGCCTCATTGGTCCGGGGCGACTCCGGACCTAGGTATTTCCTCTCCCCTGTCTCATCCCAGTGGATAGGGGATCTGCACTTCCTACCGTACAACAGTTCATAGGGTGCCATCCCTATCGTACTCTGATAACTGTTGTTGTATGAAAACTCTATTAACGGTAGGTATTTATTCCATGAACCCTCAAAGTCCATAACACAGGCTCTCAGCATATCCTCCAATATCTGAATTGTCCTTTCAGACTGACCATCGTACGAGGATGAAATGCCGTACTAAATTTTAGCTTCGTACCCATTGCCGTTGCAAACTACGCCAAAATTTGGAGGTGAATTTCGGATCCCCGTCCGAAACAATAGACTTCGGTACTCCCGTGAAGTCTCACTATTTCCCCGACGTACGTTACGCCGATCCTTTGAAAATGTTGTTACGGGCCGAGAAAATGAGCAGAATTTCGTAAATCGGTCCACCACTACCCGGATGGAATCATACATACCCGTGGTCCTAGGTAACCGACCACAAAATCCATCGTAATATCCTCCCATTTCCACTGCGAGTAGGGTTAGAGGTGCAACAACCCCGCTGGTCTACGATGTTCGGCCTTGACCTGGCGACACGTGAGGCATCTCGAAACGAATTCTACCAAATTCTTCTTCATACCGCTCCACCAGAAGTACGGTTTCAAATCTTGGTACATCTTGGTGGTGCCGGGATGTAGAGAATATGGAGTAGAATGAGCCTCCTCGAAGATCTCGTTTCTCAAGTCCACACTGTTCGGGACACAAACCCTGGCTTTATACAAAAGCACTCCACTATCTGACACTGAAAAGTCTTTGGCTTGACCACCAATACCTCATCTCGGATCTTCACTAACTCCGGATGTCGTACGAGCAACTTTTATTCTTTCTAACGGATCGGATTGCGGCGTTAAGTTGTGTAGCCTTCTACCACAAACTCAATGCTGGACGACCATATCCTCCGCTAGGCCGAGGTGAGATACGAACCATGCTAGCTATACGGGACCCTTTCTACTCGGGGCATCGGCCACTACATTGGCTTTTCCGGATGATAGAGGATCTCGCAATCATAATCCTTCACTAACTCCAACCAACGCCTTTGTCTCATGTTCAAATCTTTACGAGTAAAGAAATACTTGAGACTTTTATGGTTTCGGTATAGATCTCGCACTTCTCACCATACAAGTAATGCGCCAAATCTTCGGTGCAAAAACCACTTTGCGGCCAATTCTAAATCATGAGTCGGGTATCGCCTTTGTTCATAATCCTTTAGCGACGGGAGGCGTAAGCGATAACCCGATCGGCTTGCATCAATACGCACCCCAAACCCCTGTTTGGATGCGTCACAATAGACCACGAACTTCTCCTCGTCCGAAGGCAAAGCTAGTACGGAGCGGTAATCAACCCTACATTTCGGCTCACGAAAACTAGCTTCGCATTTATCCGACCGGATAAATCGGCGATTCTTCTTTGTAAGCTCGGTTAGGGGCATTGAAATTTTGGAGAACCCCTCCACGAACCTACGGTAGTACCCGGCTAACCCCAAGAAGCTTCCGATCTGTCCTTGTCTTCGGTCTCGGCCAATCCTCGACGGATTCAATCTTCCCGGGAATCCACCTTGATCCCATCTTTACTCACAATGTGCCCTAGGAAGGACACACCGAGACAACCGAGAACTCACATTTCTTGAACTTGGCGTAGAGTCTATGTTCTCGAAGTCGTTGCGGTACCATCGAAGATGTAACTCATGCTCCTCTTCGGCGAGAGTACACGAGGATGTCGTCGATAAACACAATTACACGGATATCGAGGAAATCCTTGAATACTCTATTCATCGTGTCCATGAATCTTTGCGGGAGCATTGGTTAGTCCGAATGACATAACCACGGGAACTCGTAGTGTCCATACCTAGTGCGGAAAGCCGTCTTTGGAATGTCCTCCTCTCGGATCCTCAACTGATGATAACCCGAACGGAGGTCAATCTTAGAAAAGACCGTCTTCCCCTGAAGCTGATCGAACAAGTCATCGATCCTAGGTAATGGATATTTATTCTTCACGGGTCGGCTTGTTCAACTCTCTGTAGTCGATGCACATCCTCATAGATCCATCCTTTTTCTTCACGAACAAAACCGGGGCTCCCCAAGGTGACACACTGGGCCGAATGAACCCTATGTCAAGCAACCCCTGGAGCTGAATCTTCAATTCCTTAAGTTCAGCTGGAGCCATCCTATACGGGGCTTTAAACCGGATCCACCCACAGTGCCAAGTCAATCACAAAGTCAATCTCCCGATGAGGTGGTAACCCTGGAAGTTCTTCGGGAAAAACGTCCAAAAATTCCCGAACTACTCTGATGTCCTCTGGCCGAACGGTGTCTGGCCGAGTGGTGTCCACCACCACGGCCAGAAACCCTAAGCACCCACCGTGCAATAATTCTCTCGGCGACATAGCCGAGATCACGGGATCCGAGATCACGAGCCGAACCCACAAATACGAACGGTTCTTCACTTTACGAGTTGGAAGACCACCATCTTCCTCTTGCAATCAATGCTCGCCGAATATTTAGATAGGAAATCCATTCCTAAAATAATATCAAATTCGACTAAGCTCATCTCTATCAGATCAGCGCTCAACTCTCTACCGTCTATCCTGATCGGCATAGACCTAATCCACCTATTGGAGATAACCAATTCTCCGCTGTAACGGGGTTCCAAACCACGACTCATATCTATCAAAGGGTCTGCCCAACTTACTAAAGACTGCGGCCGCCACATAAGAACGTGTAGCCCCGTAATCAAACGCTTGAATAAAACGAGTCGTTAATAAGAATCCGACCTGTAACAAGCGATGGGGCGGCATGCATCGGCCCGCGTGATCGCGAATACCCCAGGCTGGAGTGGGCATCGCTGAGCTCTCGGTGCCTCTCGGCCGGAGCTAGGGACATTCCTCTTGAAGTGCCGGGCATGCCACAATGAAAGCATCCACTGCCCCTTGCACTCTCCCCGATGATGCCTCTTGCGTATAGGGCACTCGGGATAGGAGAAGCGAGTCTCATTACCACCCGGGACGACTCACTGCGATGCAGTTCCCCCGGGAACCTCTTGTTCGACTCGAGCAGCCGAGCCGAGTGGGTGCCCTCTTTCTCGATCAATGGCCGAACCACTACTCCCCCTGCTAAATCCCCGATGCGGGGAGGGGTAGGAGCTCCGCCACCGACCGAGATGCGCGAATCGACATACATCCCTTTGCGCCTCGGCTCGCGGTGCCTTCTCCACCATCGAGCGTAGGTGGTGCCGTCGTCGATGGTAATCATCGGGTCATGCCTCGATCTTGGGATTCAACCCGTCCGGATACTTCTCCTTCTGCTGAAGTCGGTCGGCACAATTCCGAGGCTAACCTCGCCAAGTCAACCGAGTAGTATACTCGGTGACACTCATGTTCTCCCGCTGAGTCAGGTGAACGAATTCCTGTCTCTTGGCGCTTCTATCCGCCTCATTGTAGTACTTCGCGTTGAAAAGTTCCTGGAACCTCTCCCGAGTCATGGTGGTGACATCGTGAATGCGAGACACCATGTCCCACCATACCCAGGGCATCCTCACGGGCGAAATGTGGCGCACACCACCTGTCGTTGCGGTGACACCCATAAAGTTCAAGATTACGTGATCACGCGTAAGCCACTGCTCGGCTTTCGACACATACGGACCTCCCGGGGAATACCGGAGGTGCTTGCTTCGGGCACCGTTCATATAAAGGTTCCAATGCGTGGGCCGCCACTACCATCTCGGCACAGGCGGCGAGGGCGGGTGCCACTTTGGAACTACGCGCACTTGGAACCGGCTGGGAGCACCTGGCATCTCAACCTCGAATCTCGAGGTCTTGCTCTTCGATCCCGGCTTGCATCTCATGGCCGTAACTCCCGATTCGGGGCTCCCCGATCGGGTTTGGGGAGCACAGGCGGCTGTGGTGGGTTCTCATCACCCCGACCACGAGCCCTCGCCTCGGGGACCTCTGCCTCGGCCCACTAGCGAGGTGGGGGAAACCGAGCTCCCTCTCCCCGATTCGACCCCACCGAATTGCCCCGACTCCTCGTGGTCCGCCCGGCGTCCATCTAGTTAGAACCGCCCGCGAAACCAAGAGTTGGCATATCGGGTCGTATTCGAGGCGAGCTTACTAATGCCGCTTAATTTGGAAATTAGAAATGAAACATGCGCCTATTCTACTATCGAGGCTACTAACATGCTTCCTAACGAGCTTTTCTTTTTCATAGCTGAATAAAATAAACTACTAAAGCAATAAAGGCTTGCGAACCGTGAACCAGGAGCTAGCGATGACGATTGTACATGTCGTGACGATCTTCGGAAGTCAACAGCGGCTACGATACCAAATTGTAACACCCTAACTAATTTAGGCGTATTACGTGATTTTTAAACGTATCTTGTGCGACTCGTTGCTAATCAACGAGGTTTATGGAAAAACGTGATTAATTAAAATTTTGCTTTTTCATTAAACTTATAAACCATTTTGCAAAAAGTCACGGGATCCCGATTTATAAAATATTTACAAACGTTTTCCTTTGTTCAACTTTTACATCAAAATAAAGTCGTCTAACGACAATTACAAAATCTCGGCGCGTCTTTATCCCGAGATCGTACGCTCCGGGCCTAACCGCCCCGACATGTACAATCCCATAAGCTCGCTCACGGTCCATCGGCTCGCCTTGCCTTTACCTACACATGCAACGTAACCGACGAGTCGACGGACTCGGTAGAAAAGCATAATAATATCATACATAAAGCCGCCGTGTCCAACACGATGCGGAGTCCGCTACGCCATGTCCAACATGGTGCGAGCACTACCGCCATGTCCAACATGGTGCGAGTTTGAACGTTCGGGGGACGGCACTATTGACAAGTATCCTCCGATCGGTCGAAGCCAGGTCATACTCCGGCGGTCATACTCCGGCTGTCCGACGGGATAGGTCAATAGCAGCCCCGAACCACCAACCGGTGTCGGCTGATCGGTCGAACCCAGGTCATACTCCGGCTGGCAGTCATACTCCGGCACATGTACCGACGTGACGGGGTTGGGTGGTTCGAAGCCTAAATACATATCTAATGTAAACTAACGGGCTTCCTACATGCACGCTAAACATGTAAACTACATATGCATCTTGTTATACTAATCTTACCGGATTCCGATTTCGGGTGTGCCAGTCAACTTGGCCCAGGAACCGAAGCGAACGGCCAGTTGCGGCTCCTAAACCATAAAAACCACAACGCTATAAGTGACACGCTAAATCACTTCCGGGGACTAAAACTCGAAACTAAAAGTTTCCCTATCGATAAAAAGCATGGCAATACCCACTAAAAACCCAAAAACGAGGAAAATTCGGGTTACGAAAAATCCCCCATCAGGAAGTCCCAGGTTGCCCAGCCGGAATTCGGTTAGGGAAAATCTGAACCCCATCCGAATTCCGGATGCTCAACCGATTCGGTTCCTCGCGAGCGACAACCAAAAATTCCCATAACTCGACCAATTCGAACCCAAATGGTCCCAAACTTTCCAGACCTCCTACATAGGTCCCAAATGACCATTCCAAGGCCTCAAACCTACCCAGAAACCTCACAAACAAATTTCACCATTGAAGACCAAGCTTTGAGTTCAAGAACTCAAACTTGGTTAAACCCACTAGCATGCACCCTAGCCTAGTTAATTCTACTTAACTAAGCAAGAAAAACCCTCTGCAAACTAACAATAACAACCAGCAATTATACAGAAACAAAACATGCATTTTCTCACAAAAATCATCAATTTTCACACATTTTCATCTAGCATGCTCAACCTAGCAATCAAGCATCAAAACAACCCTAAACTAATATGCTTAAACTCAGAAAATAAGAACTAATTACAGCAGCAACAACATTCCACAATCACATGCATTCATCATCTTTTTTTTCAAGAAAAACAAGTAAAAACACAAAGAAAGGTTGAGAACCACTTACAAGCAATTAACGATCACAAAAATCAACACAATGAAGACTTGAATCACCAAGAAAATTCCCCCTCCTTGCTGCTCAAAGATGGCCGAAAGAGAGAGAGTGATTGTGTGTGAGTTTTTGGAATTTCTTTTTTCAAAATAAGCTAAGTGTTGGAAAAAAGAATAAATGTCATAATATATCAACTTAATAAAACCATTTCAGCCAAAAAGGTTATTTAAAAATAACATTTAATTCATCTAATTCACATAAGACAAAAAATACTAATGGGGCAAAAAGACCATTTTGCCCCCCACCATAAAATCACTAAAATCATACTAAAGGGGTATTTTTGGGACATTCTAAATTCCCGGCCATTCCCGACATTCCCAATGTCTAAAACCCGTCCCCAAAATCTAACATACTAAGTTGTGATTTCTACTGAGCCAAACGCCGCGTTCCAAAATACCGGACACCGGAAATGCGAAATATAAAAACTGCTGATGACATAAATATGCATATCTGAATTCCATAAATATCCATGATAAATTATTTAAATAGCTATAAATAATTTCCTGATTAACATAAATAACTGCTAATTTCCAAATTAACTAAGCGGGCTTTACATTCCAGGTCCCAGGTCCCGATCCATGTCCTAGGTTAGGGTCTGGGTCTAGGGTCAGGTCTTGGGTCTCGGTCCCAATTCTGATGTCCGTGTCCCGGTCCATGTCCTAGGTTAAGGTTTGAGTCCCAGTTTGGTTTCCAATCTCGGTCTACGTAAGGATTTGGGTTTGAGACATGGTCCAAGTTTGAGTCTGAGTCCTGTGTTCGGATCTGGGTCTGGGTTCTGAGGACCGGTCATGGTCCGGGTCCTAGGTCCTAATCTGGGTCCATGTTCGGGTTTGGGTCCTAGTCCCAGTTTTGATTTCGATTCAGTGTCTGAGTTTGAGTTTGGGTCCGGGCCTGGTTGGGGTCTGAGTCTTGGTTTGATTCTAGGTCCGAGTCTGGGTTCAGGTCTGGGTCTGGGTTCGGGTCCAGGTCCAAGTTTTGGTCTTAGGTGCAGGTCCAGGTCTGGGTCTTGGTCAGGGTTTCCGTATTGATCTAGGTCCCGAGTTTCGATCCCGACCTGCGTCTGGGTCTGGGTTCGAGTCTAGGTTCGTATCCGGATCCCTATCTAGGTCCGATTCTAGGTCTTGGATCGGGTCCCTGGTCTAGGTCAAGGTCCGGCTCTCGCTCGCAGTCTGGGTACAGGATTGTTTTTGGGCTCGAGTCCCAGGTCTAGGTCAAGGTCCGGCTCTCGCTCCCAGTCCTGGTCACAGTCCTAGTCTTATTCAAGGGTCCTGGTTTTGCAGTTCTTGTTCAGGTTCCAGTTCCATCTCTTGATTCTAGGTCAGGGTCCGCGTTTGGGTCCTGGTCCGAGTTCGGGTCCTGGTTTGCGTCCCTGATCTAGTCCCGGTCACCTGTCCCGGTCTAGTTCCGGTTAAGGTCCTGGGTCCCAAGTCCCAGTTTGGGTTCGGGACCGAGACTGGGGTGGGGTTCTATGTCCCGGCCACAATTTTGAGTCTGGTTCCATGTTTAGGTCTGAGTTTTGGTCTAGGTTCAGCACTGAGTCTAGGTATGAGTTGGGATCTAGGTTTGGGTCCCGATTCGGGTCTAGGTCTTGGTTGGAGTCTGGCACCTGGTCCGGTTACAGTTTTGGGTCTAGGTTTAAGTCCGGTTAGGATTCTAGGTCTAAGTCCAAGTTCTGGTTACGGTTCCAGTCCCATTCTCGGGTCCCGGTCTACTTCCAGTTTCGGTTCAAATTTTTGGTCACAGGGTACGGATTCGGGTCCAAGTTTGGGTTTGGGACTAGTTTTTGTCCGAGTCTTAGTTCGGGTCCTGGTCTTGTTCTAGTTCGGGTCCTGGGTCTCGGGATGGGTCCTAAGTTTAGGATTGCGTCCGAGTTCGGGGTTGTGTCCTGATGGTCAAGTCCTTGTTTCTGGGTTTAGGGTTGGGTCCCGTCTCTCAAGTTTGGGGTCGAGTTTTGGGTCTTCATCCCAGTTTCGGTGCCTAGTTTCTAGTCCATGTCCTCAATCATGATCCGAATCATTTGTCAAAATTTGTGTCCATGTTCGGGTTTGGGGCCCAAGTCCCCCATCTAGGTCTAGATCTTAGGTCCTGGTCTAGGTAAAAGTTCAGGTTCGAGTTTGAATCTCAAGTTTGGGTCTGAGTCTAGGTCCCAGTACGGTTTCAGGTCTTAGTATGGGTCTGGGTCCAGAATGAGTCCAAGTCCCTATTTGGGTCCAGGTCGGGGTCCCAAACCGGGGCCCAGTCGAGGTCTAGGTCACGAACCAGGTTTTGGTCTGGGTTTTGGTCCGGGTTTAGGTCTTGAGTTTGGGTCTAGGTTTGGGTCTGGATCTTGGTCTGGGTCCTCGTCCTGAGTTCCAATCTCGGTTTGGGTATGGGTTTGGGCCCGTGTCCAGGTTTGGGTTTAGGGTTTAGGGTTTAGTATTTAGGGCTTAGGGCTTAGGGTTTAGGGGTAAGTGTAAAGAGTTTAGAATTTAGGGTTTAAGGTTTAGGATTTAGAGTTTAATTGTTCGCTTCCAGATCTGGTTCCAATTTCGGGTCACAGGGTACGATTTAAGGTTCGGGTGTGGGTCTGGGTCTGAGTCCTGATTTAGGTCTAGGTCCGTGTTTTGGTTTAGGTCTTAGTCTTAGTCCCAAATCTAATCACAAACCACATGTCGAGTCTAGTTTCGAGTTTTGGTACGGGTTCAAGTTCTGGTCTAGGTCGAGGTCCGAGCCTTGGTCTAATTACCAGATTTGGACATCGAATATGGGTTGGGTCCAAACCTCGGGTCTTGGGTCCAGTCCTGGGTATAAATCCAGATCCTGGTCAAGTTCTAGCTCTTGTCTTGGGTCCTGTCTGGGTCTTATGTCCAAGTTTGGGTCTAGGTTTGGGTCTTGGGCCTGAGTCATGGGTCTAGGTCCCCAATTCAGGTCAGGGTCATACGTCCCGATCTGGGTTAGGGTCCCAGTCCGAGTGCAGGTCCCGGTCCATGTTCAGAATTGGTCCTTATCTCTGTTCTTGGCCTGGTCTTGGTTTATTTAACGGTTCGGTTTTGAGGTCCTACGTTTGAGTGTTGGGTCCCGGTCCAGGTCCCAGTCTGAGTTCTAGTCCTAGTCCAAGTTCAGGTCTCGGTCCTAGTCTGGGTCTAAGTCCGAGTCGTGATCTATGTTCGGGTCTGAGTCCTGAGTTTGAGTCTGAGTTTTGGTACGAGTCCGGGTCTGGTTCCAGGTCTAGGTCTGGGTTTTGGTCTAGGCCAAGTTTTCAATCCGTGTCTGTGTCCGGGTCTTTATCTGGGTCTGGGTCTGGGTCTACGTTCGAGTTCTGGTACGAGAATTGGTTCTGGTCCAGGTCTTAGGTCACGGGTCCTAGGTCCAAGGTCATGGCGAAAGTCTGGGTCCGCGTTCGGGCCTGGGTCCTGTTATTGATCCCATTCTAGGTCTGAGTCTGTGTTCGGTTCCTTGTCTTGATCCGATTTTGGATCGAGGTACAATTCCTATTCCAGGGTTCTTATTCTGGTTCTTGTTCCTATTTCGGGTCTCGGGCTCCGAGTTTGGGTTTGGGTCCTGGTCTAGAAATTGTTCTAGGTTCGGGTCTTTGTACGATTCCAAGATCTAGACACCAACTACGGGTCAGGTCCAAGCCTCAGGTCGTGGGTCAAGATGCGCATCCCAATCTTGGGTCCCTGTCTCATTTCCATTCGGATCTTGGGTCCCAGTATATGTCTGTGTCTGGGTCTGGGGCAAAGACCATGGTTGGGTCTTTGGTTTCAGTCCTAGTCTTGAGTCTTTATTTTGGATCTAATTTTGAGTTTGGGTCCCCAATCTAGGTCTGGGTCCTTGGTGCAGGTCTGAGTCTCCCATCCGGGTCTGGGTCCTGGGTTCGGGTCTAGGTCCAAGTCCGTGTCTCGGTTCGAGTTTGTATCCCGAGTCCCGATCTGAGTTTTGATTCAGATTCGCGTCCTGATCCGGGTCCGCGTCCCAATCCGGGTCTGGGTCTCGGTCCTAGTCAGATTCTAGTTCCCGGATTCAAACCTAGACTCGGACTCGGACCCTGGTCTGGGGTACGGGTCTAGGTCTAGGCCAGGGTCTTATTCCGACTACGGGTCTAGGTTTGAGTCCGGATATGGGTCCTAGATCCAAACACTGACTACGGGTCAGGTCCAAGCCCTGGGTCTAGATCTGGATCACAGTCTCGAGTCCTAGTCTAGTTCCACTTGGGGTCCAAGGTCCCGGTCTGGGTCCTAGGTCAAGGTCCGGGTCCAAGTTCATATCCTGGGTCTCAGTCCCAGTTATTGTTGGAAATTATTTTACCAGTATCTTAGATCTACTCACAAGTATGTTTATTAACATCCTAAATAAGAACTTTCTAAAACGATAAATTAAACACATATAAAGTTTAAGAAACCTTACATTGGGTGCAGCGGAATATAATGACTCCTTCCGTTCAGATATCTAGCCCTTGATTCCTTTCTGTAGCAGAGCATTATCAATATCTGAACCTGGATCTCTTTCTCTGAATCCTTGATGCTGAAACTCCTTTTGCTGAAGGTCTTTCTTCACGATCTTCCTCACTATGATTGAGGTATCACTTGATGTGTGTGGGCACTACTCTAATCACTAAGGATTTCGAAATTCAAAGGAAGAAAAAAAAAGAAGTGGTAGCTAAAGATAGGGAGAGAGAAGGCTCAGTTTTTCTGATTCAGAAAGTGTCAGAAGAAAAGTCTTATTTTTCTGAAGCCTTCACTATCTATTTATAGCATTCTACTAGGGTCAGATTTGAATTATATGGCATTAAAATAATGAAAAAATAAACTTAAAAAAGCTACAATAGGTGGCCGCCCAAGCATTAGTGGATTGGGCCTTGGGCTTTGCAATTTTGCAATTTTAACACCTTTTGTATCTGATTTTCTCAAAAATGCCAATTTCCTAATTCAACCATTTAAATGCCAATTCTAACTATTTAATAACTATAGATAATTATTAAATAATATTGTCATTTATCATATTTATTAATTGAACCATACAAAGTATCATAATTAACAAATATGCCCCTATAAACTCTTTCTTTACAATTTCGCCCTTACTTAGTGAAAATTTCACAAATAGACATAGTCTAATTCGTGAATTATAATTGATTAATCAAAACCAATTACATGAGTCTTACAAACAATATTATCTCAACTAGTGGGGGGACCATGGGTCTATATAACTGAGCTTCCAATAAGTAGATCAAGAATTTAGTACTAAAATTCACTAACTTATTAATTCTTCGTTGAATCCACGCATAGAACTTAGAATTGCACTCTCAGTATATAGAATGCTCTATATGTTCCACCATATAGACACATCATTAGTTATCCATTGTTATAATCCTAATGTGATCAATGATCCTCTATATGAATGATCTACACTGTAAAGGGATTAAATTACCGTTACACCCTACAATGCATTTATTCCTTAAAACACTTGACCCCGTATAAATGATATTTCAGCTTATGTGAAATGAGTACTCCACCATTTATGTTCGTTTGGTCAAGCTCGAAGGAGATCATCCTTTGCTTACTATTCGCCAGATAGAAGCTATAGATTCCATGTTTATGATAGCGCTCCCACTCAATTGCACTACCGTGTTCCCAAAAAGTACGTATCACCCTGACCAAAAGGTAGGTTTAACTAACAATTCAAGGAACACGAATAGCCTTTCAAGATTGAGCCTAATCATAACAGGATTAAGATCATTTGATCTAGGATCAACTAGGCGATATTGACTTGAATAGATTTTATGGTAAGTTTAATTAAATCTAAGTCAAAGTTCAATATCGGTCCCTTCCGATGCATACTCCATGCATCCAACCTGAGCTTTACTTTAACCAATGTTCTGGAATGAACATAGTATTTCTCCAAATACAAGTAAACTCTGTTGTAGATTATCATATCAGTAAAACCCTGTGTCTGATAAATCTAGGAAACTTTATTCACATAGTCATGTTTACTTTCCAATGTGTTGACGGCACAATAAACAGGATCAAGTATGTGAAAAGGGTTTCAGATGAATTTATACATTATGTACATATAATCATGAAATAAATCATGTGAACCATGCAACATTAAATGTTCTTTCTGATCTATATTAATAAGTAAATCTGATTATATTGAAATGAGTTTTATTTAGGGCATAAAACCCAACAAACTCCCACTTGCACTAATATAAAACAAAAAGTGTGTTTCAAATAATCTCAACACCTTGATATACAAATCAAGTGTAGTAGTAGTAAACTCCTCGTAATAGGATCTGAAAGGTTGGATTATACACAACCTTTTCTCCACCATTACTCTTCCTTTAATCACAAAATCATTGATAATGTGAAATTCCTCTCTATATGTCTACTCTCTTGGGATACTGGATTCTATACCTTTGGCAACTACTTTTGGTTAATCAGGAAATTAACACTAGTAGTTTAAGGCAATTTGGAATGGTGCCAAAGATGTATAGAACTTTCCTTAGACTGAATAAGTACCTTTCCTGCAGCTTTAACATTCAGTCCCTTTCTGGTAGACCTAGAGACTTCAGATAGGTTTTTACACTTCTCCAAAATCACTATTCCACCCCCAGAATAACCACCATCTTATCAGAAAGATTTACTAGCACAAAGGCAAATTTCGAAATCTGATATGGTGTAGTCTAAGAGTTTTAAACACACTCTTATAGACTAACATATAGTTCCTCTTCTTAATCTTAGGATTTACTTGATTGTCTTCCAATGTTCTTCTCTTGGATTAATCTGATACCTACTCATTACTCCCACTCAACAGCAGGTGTCTGGTCTAAGGCATACAAAAGCATATCTAAGACCTCTCACTGTTGATATAAGAAATTCTTTCATGGCTTTATCTTTTCTGGAATAGTTAAGACTTATCCATAGATAAATAAAATCTATACCTAAGAAGTTGTGAAGCTTCTATAGATTGCCATTAGAAAGAAAATGCTTCAGCATCTTACTAAAATAAGTTGCTTGCATTAGAGTAAGTAATTACCAGGTATACCACAAGCCATAGGTTTAGATAAACTCAAACCTATAATACTAGGAACAGGAAGTTTTGTTAAGTTCATTGAATGGACTTATTAACTAAAATTTCCTTTTATGTCCTTGTAATAGAAAACTTTAGGTTACTCCATGTGAATGGATTAAACCATAGTTCTATTGGCTTTCTTCTTAGTTTCTTATCTTGACAAGCCATTACTTGTTTAAACTCACAATGGATTTTAATCACTAGTGTCTCCCAAGTCATAAGAAGGTGAGTTCCTAGAAACTCTCCCACTACGAAAAGGTACCGTGAATTATGTCTAAGAAAATGGTATTATTCTCTTCGGTTGTGACAAGACAACAAAGGCAGTGGGATCATCATATGTTATATAAGATGATAGAACACTTTTGGAATCAAGAATTAAATATCTCCTTTATTTGCTACTTGTTTTTCAGACTTAGTCATTTTCTTAGAAAAGTAGTATTTGTTTGAACAAACACTTTCTTATCTATTGACAATGGGATGGTCCACCCCTAATCACTTAGAATAGCTAACAAACCATGGTTAAAAGTTCTAGCTTTTCTTAAGATTTTGATTAGGTCATCCATGAATCTAGTAATGATTTACATTAAGTATACAACCATTACATCATTCTGAAATTGTATTACCATAGAAGGAATTAGGCAACGACTAGTAACTAATCATTAACATGCAACTCGAAATTTCTGGGGAGGTAAGTTTGGATATAATTCAAAAATCAATTTCATGATCTTTGAACTGCATATCTTCTAACTATTTCTCCACCCCTATCAGTTCGCAAGATCTTTAACCACTTACCTTAATGGTTTTAACCATTGCTAGAAATTAATGAAATTTTTCAAACATTTCAAATTTCTTTGCTAAAAGGTATAATCTAGAGTTATCGTTTTAAGAATACAACGAAAAACTCATATCCACCCCTGAATGTACATCCATCTGCGAATGAGATGAACTACTTTCAGTGGATATAGGCATATTAACTCTTTGCAGAGATTGATCTTGTCAAATCCACTATGAACAAGATACAAATGCCATAGATTAAAAAAAAATGTGGTAGTGTCTATGATGACATAGGTTTAGTTACATCAAAGAGTTCTTAGAATACTGCAAGTGGATCCTGGTCATAGAATACCTAACTCATATTCCATACGGTTTTATCCATTAATAGAAGATGGATATTAAACACTTGAGAAAGTGTAACTGTATTGTATTCTGGAATTAGAAATATAAGAAAATTTCTGTTTGGATTCTAAAATTAAAGTCAAAGACTTAAATTCAACCAAATATAATGAGTAATTCTTTCTTGGACCACCACTACTAATACAAACTCTAAGTCAGATTTGCCCATACAAGTAGGAGATTTCTAAGATTGAGGATTTATATCAATTGGGAATAGAATTTCGGGATTATAATCATAAGCGTCATTTAATTTCTTAAGAGAAAATATAATGACATGAAATGATTTATAGACCATTCATCCAATGATATATTATGGAGCTAATTCGAAATGAATAAGCTAAGAGGAATTAGGATAATTTCGTTTATAAATAAGAATCCAACGATGCTTCGATTAGCGAAAGACAAAGTAATCTTATTTATGTAATCTTCTTGTTTCATATTGTAAAAATACTAGTCTAAGGTGTCATCAATTGATGAACAGCTAGATGTTGCATATACAATATTTATCTTTCGAGATCTTACATTATTATGTATGTCTAATGGTAAAAATCCATTAGGGATTTATCTCATTAGAAAAACAAACATGTTAGACCAACAATGAAGATTCGAAATTAAACTACAACTTAATAACAGAAAATAACATGGTTCAATATAAATTCATACACAATTCAGAAATTATAAGCATATAGCAAGTAGGAATGATAAGTGAAAATACTAAAACATACAATCCTAAATAATTTCCAAGGTTTTTCAACAAACTGATACAGTGTCTCGTTTAGGCGAGAGTCAAAGTATCATCCATTGAATAGAGTTGTCAGCTCATCTAAAATGTTAAACATTCTAGCAACCTTTTATTCGATCAAGATTGGAATTCAGCGTTGTCCCGTTTAGGCGAGAGTCAAGGCAATCTATCTTATGAGCTTCCACCATTGTTTCATAATTTGCAAGTCAAGTATGGTCGCCACCATTAGGGTGATCTATACCATACAAAACACTTACAAACTACTTATCATGCGAGGTTAAACGGTGCGAAATTGCTAATGAACGTTCCTCCATTAGGGAGGATTACTCACTAAAACAAACGCGGTGTAAAACCCACAATGGAGATCGAATGTCTTAATAATAAAGCTCATTATTTGAAGAGAGTTGTATTTTCTTTGATTTTCTTTATTTATTCTATTTATTTTAAATATATATTTATTTAATTAAAATTTCCAATTTAGAATGAAAAATTCCAAATATAAATTTTAATTTAATATTTATAAATTTTACTTAGATGGATATGAAAATAACATGAATTATTTCCATCTTAGTAATAATTTCCAATAAATATTTAGAAAAATATTCAATTTAAGTTGTTACAAAATTAATTTAAATTAATTTACAACTCAAATTTAATTTTCTATAAATATATATTGCATTTCGAAAAATTAAAGTATATAAGAATACAATTTTCGAAAAATGCATATTAAAATAAAAAATAAATCCTGGAAAAATTATTCTAATTTAATGTTGGCCCAAAATTAATTAATAAAATTAATTTACAACAAAAAATATAATTTTCCTATTTAATTAAATATGTAAAAAAATTTCAAATATTTAAGTATGATGATGAAAATCAACTTAAATATTAATTTTCTATTTAGTTAAATACACTAGAAAAATACTTCAAGCAAAAATATCATCTATCTAGATTTTCCTTTGACTAATTAATTCAATTTCTAATAATATACTTTAATTTAATTTATTTTAAATTAATCAATAAATGAAAAAATCATTGATTTAAGTTGATCCAAGAATTAATTAAATAAATAATTAATTTACAACTTAATCTATTTTTCAAGATAAAATTCGAAATTCTAGCATTTAAGAAATGCAATTTCGAAAATTGATTAATAAAATAAAAAAAAATATATTTTGAAAATTATTTAAATTTAGTTGAAAAAATAAATTTCAACGAAAAATAATTTTCTATTTAATTAAATGTCATGAAAAAGAAATATTTAAGTATGATGATAAAAATCAACTTAGATATTTAATTTTCAAATTAATTAAATGTATTAAATTCAAGAAATAAATAATTAAGTGTAGAGAAGGCTTAATTATTAATTTCTAGTTTAATACTAGGAAAAATATACTTAAAATAAATTGTACAAAAATTAATTAAATAATTAAATTCACAATTTATAATATTTTCCTATTTAATATTAGAAATAATAAGTAGTCTAGAAATAACTATCTAGAAAATATCTTATTTGACTAAGTATCTTTTCCACAAAATTTGAAAAAATATCTAATTTAAGTTGTATTAGAAAAAATCTAGAACTTAAATATTTTTCAAATTTAAATTTAATTAAATATCAAAAATTAAGTTGTAACCACTTAATTTGAAAATATTCCATTTTAGTTAATATTTGAAAAGATATTAACTTAAAAAATATCTAAAGAATCTTAATAACCAATGCCTAAAATTCCTCAACTTAATTTTAAAATTTTGAATTCAAAAAATATTCAGATTTAAGTTGGTTAGTTGAAGATAACTAAATATCAACTTAAATAGGAATATTTAATGAAAAATTTAAATTAAGTTCCAGAAAGAATCTAGATGGTTATAATTCTATATTTAATTAAATACAAGAAAATACATATAGTTTAGCTTAGAATATAAAATTCTTTAAACTATGATTTTCTAAATTAATTTCAAAATAAATGAAATTAATTATGTTGCTAATCAATTTTAATTAGGTTAAACTAGTGTAATTAACCTAGTACAGTCATTCAAATCTGGCAAATAGGCCTTCACAATTGGGGTGGTTTGTGTGAGGGGGTGCTGGGTTCAGTATGTCGTACCCACTTCTATGGCTCCCAACTCTCACACAAGGACCAAAAGAGAGGAATTTAACCTTAATAAGAACAACTGTTATTAATTGAATAGGCCCAAAAACTAAATGGGCCTAAATAAATTCTATCAATAACTATGATAATTTATTTTAGCAACATTAACCTATATGCATCTATAATAAAATTAAACACATAGGCTCACACAGGCACACTTTGGATGGGTCCTATCATGTTGCTAGGTCATTCACAGATGAAAGAAGATTGTAAGTATACCTGTTACAAATTATTATCTTGACCAAGGGAGCCATCAGATCATTAGATCTGGCAAAAGGTAACCATGGCTATTTGCAATCAAGTAATAATAGGTTTTGAAAACTTACACACAAGCTAAAACACATACTCCTGCAACAAGGTTAGTTGGATAGTTGGATGTGGGATTTATTTAATTTTAAATTAAATATTTAATTTCGAAAATAATTAATTAAATAATAAAATAAAATTTTCGAAAATTTAAAAAAAAATTTGAAAAAATTCAAAATTTTAAAAAAAAATTTAAATTTAAAATTAAACCTACAATTTTGAAAAATTAGGTTCCAACCAACCTAAATATCATTTCAAAATTTGCTAACTACTTTTAAAAAATTAAATGTTATTTTAAAAATAAAAATTAAATAAAAATTAGAAAAGATAAATGAAATATCTTTTCAGATTTTAAATTTAATTTAAATAAATAAAATAACAAAATTTAAAAGTTAGCAAAATATCTTACATCTATTTAAAATTACATGATTATAAATATCTAATTTTAAATTTAAATAAGGTCAAAATATCTAAAAAGATTTAATTTTAAAAAAAAATATCTTAAAAGATAAGATATAATTAAAAATATCTTAAAAGATAAGATATCTTAAAAATATCTTAAAAGATTTTATAAATATCTTATAAAATCTGACCTTAAATTTAAAAAAAAAAAATAAGATATAATCAAATTTAAAAATAAGATAGATTTTTAAGCAAGAAGATAGATACTAATTCTATTCAAATTCAAATTACACTAATATCTTGAATTAAATTTAAAAAATATTAAATTAATTCAAAATGATAATTAGAATTGAATTAGGAATAGTAATAGTATAAATACAAAACTATACAAAAAAATTGGAAGTTAATTCCATGAAAAAGCATGAAAAATCGAAGAAAAACAAAAAAATTCGAAACTGTACGGACAGATTTGCGATCGCAGGAAAAAAATCAGCACAGCCCCGATTTTTTCAAATCTTCAAAAAATCATAACTAATTCAAATAAAATCCAAATTAAGTTCTGTAAAAGGCTAACTTGCTTAATTTTTTCCATACTATCCAATAAAAATAATTCCAGAGATAAAATCGCAATCATGTTTCACGAAAATTTCACAAACATCAATCAATCATCAAATAACACTCAATACAACATGATACCGTCCAAAGAACATACAAACAATCGTTTTAAAGTCCAAATTTCTTGCAAGTAAATCAATTACCATGGCTCTGAGGCCAGTTGTTGGAAATTATTTTACCAGGATCTTAGATCTACTCACAAGTATGTTTATTAACATCCTAAATAAGAACTTTCTAAAACGATAAATTAAACACATATAAAGTTTAAGAAACCTTACATTGGGTGCAGCGGAATATAATGACTCCTTCCGTTCAGATATCTAGCCCTTGATTCCTTTCTGTAGCAGAGCATTATCAATATCTGAACCTGGATCTCTTTCTCTGAATCCTTGATGCTGAAACTCCTTTTGCTGAAGGTCTTTCTTCACGATCTTCCTCACTATGATTAAGGTATCACTTGATGTGTGTGGGCACTACTCTAATCACTAAGGATTTCGAAATTCAAAGGAAGAAAAAAAAAAGAAGTGGTAGCTAAAGATAGGGAGAGAGAAGGCTCAGTTTTTCTGATTCAGAAAGTGTCAGAAGAAAAGTCTTATTTTTCTGAAGCCTTCACTATCTATTTATAGCATTCTACTAGGGTTAGATTTGAATTATATGGCATTAAAATAATGAAAAAATAAACTTAAAAAAGCTACAATAGGTGGCCGGCCAAGCATTAGTGGATTGGGCCTTGGGCTTTGCAATTTTGCAATTTTAACACCTTTTGTATCTGATTTTCTCAAAAATGCCAATTTCTTAATTCAACAATTTAAATGCCAATTCTAACTATTTAATAACTATAGATAATTATTAAATAATATTGTCATTTATCATATTTATTAATTGAACCATACAAAGTATCATAATTAACAAATATGCCCCTATAAACTCTTTCTTTACAATTTCGCCCTTACTTAGTGAAAATTTCACAAATAGACATAGTCTAATTCGTGAATTATAATTGATTAATCAAAACCAATTACATGAGTCTTACAAACAATATTATCTCAACTAGTGGGGGGGCCATGGGTCTATATAACTGAGCTTCCAATATGTAGATCAAGAATTTAGTACTAAAATTCACTAACTTATTAATTCTTCGTTGAATCCACGCATAGAACTTAGAATTGCACTCTCAGTATATAGAATGCTCTATATGTTCCACCATATAGACACATCATTAGTTATCCATTGTTATAATCCTAATGTGATCAATGATCCTCTATATGAATGATCTACACTGTAAAGGGATTAAATTACCGTTACACCCTACAATGCATTTATTCCTTAAAACACTTGACCCCGTATAAATGATATTTCAGCTTATGTGAAATGAGTACTCCACCATTTATGTTCGTTTGGTCAAGCTCGAAGGAGATCATCCTTTGCTTACTATTCGCCAGATAGAAGCTATAGATTCCATGTTTATGATAGCGCTCCCACTCAATTGCACTACCGTGTTCCCAAAAAGTACGTATCACCCTGACCAAAAGGTAGGCGTAACTAACAATTCAAGGAACACGAATAGCCTTTTAAGATTGAGCCTAATCATAACAGGATTAAGATCATTTGATCTAGGATCAACTAGGCGATATTGACTTGAATAGATTTTACGGTAAGTTTAATTAAATCTAAGTCAAAGTTCAATATCGGTCCCTTCCGATGCATACTCCATGCATCCAACCTGAGCTTTACTTTAACCAATGTTCTGGAAAGAACATAGTATTTCTCCAAATACAAGTAAACTTTGTTGTAGATTATCATATCAGTAAAACCCTGTGTCTGATAAATCTAGGAAACTTTATTCACATAGTCATGTTTACTTTCCAATGTGTTGACGGCACAATAAACAGGATCAAGTATGTGAAAAGGGTTTCAGATGAATTTATACATTATGTACATATAATCATGAAATAAATCATGTGAACCATGCAACATTAAATGTTATTTCTGATCTATATTAATAAGTAAATCTGATTATATTGAAATGAGTTTTATTTAGGGCATAAAACCCAACAGTTATGATGCCCGTGTCCTGGGTCTAGGTCTGAGACCTAGGTCTCGGTCCGAGTCCAGGACCCGATCAGGGTTCAAGTCTTTGTCTGAGTCTAGATTCAGGTTCTGATCTCGGTCTGGGTCCAGATCAGGGTTCGAGTCTAGTTTTAAGTTCAGGTCCAAGTCCTAAGTTTTGATATGGGTCTAGGTTTCGAGGCCCAGATCCAGGTCCCCAATGCAGGTCTGGGTCATAGGTCCCAGTCTGGGTCCATGTTCGTGTTTGGGTCCTAGTCCCAGTTTCAATTTCCATTCTGTGTTTGATTTGGGTTCGCGTCTCGATCAGGGTCTGGGTCTAAGGTCCTAGTCTGATTCTAGTTCCCGAACTCAAACCCAGACTCAGACTTGGACCTAGGTCTGGGATATGGGTCTAGGTCTAGGTTTGGGTTTGGGTCCGAGTCTAGGTATGGGTCCCAAATCCAAATACTAACTACGGTTCAGTTCCAAGCCCCGAGTCCAGATCTGGATCACAATCTCTAGTCCCAGTTTAGTTCCACTTCGGGTTCCAAGTCCCAGGTCCCGATCCATGTCCTAGGTTAGGGTCTGGGTCTAAGGTCAGGTCTTGGGTCTCGGTCCCAATTATGATGCCCGTGTCCCAGTCCATGTCCTACGTTAAGGTTTGAGTCCCGATTCGATTTCCAATCTCGGTCTAGGTTAGGATCTGGGTTTGAGTCCTGGTCAAAGTTTGAGTCTGAGTCCTGTGTTCGGATCTGGGTCTGGGTTCCGAGCCGCAGGTCATGGTCTGGGTCCTAGGTACAGATCTTGGTCCATGTTCGGGTTTGGGTCCATGTCACAGTTTTGATTTCGATTTAGTGTCTGAGTTCGAGTTTGGGTCCGGGCCTGGTTGGGGTCTGAGTCTTAGTTTGAGTCTAGGTCCGAGTCTGGGTTTAGGTCTGGGTCTGGGTTCGGGTCCAGGTCCAAGTTTTGGTCTTAGGTGCAGGTCCAAGTCTGGGTTCGGGTCCAGGTCCAAGTTTTGGTCTTAGGTGCAGGTCCAGGTCTGGGTTTGGGTGACAGTCTCAGTATGGATCTAGGTCCCGAGTTTCGATCCTGACCTGCGTCTGGGTCTGGGTTCGAGTCTAGGTTCGTATCCGGATCCCTATCTAGGTCAAAGTCTAGGTCTTGGATCGGGTCCCAGGGCTAGGTCAAGGTCCGGCTCTCGCTCCCAGTCTGGGTACAGGATTGTTTTTGAGCTCGAGTTTTTGTCTCGCTTTGGGTTTGGGGCTAGGTCCGAGTTCAGTTCTAAGTTTGGGTCCGGGTCCTGGTCACAGTCCTACTCTTGTTCAAGGGTCCTGGTTTTGCAGTTCTTGTTCAGGTTGCAATTCCATCTCCTGAGTCTGGGTCAGGGTCCGCGTTTGGGTCCTGGTCCGGGTTCGGGTTTGGGTCCTGGTTTGACTCCCTGATCTAGTCCCGGTCACCTGTCCCGGTCTAATTCTGGTTCAGGTCTTGGGTCCCAAGTCCCAGTTTGGGTTCGGGACCGAGACTGGGGTGCGGTTCTAGGTCCCGGCCACAATTTTGTGTCCCGAGTCTGGTTCCATGTTTAGGTCTGAGTCTGGGTCTAGGTTCAGCACTGAGTCTAGGTATGAGATGGGATCTAGGTTTGGGTCCCGATTCGGGTCTAGCTCTTCGTTGGAGTCTGGCACCTCGTCTGGTTACAGTTCTGGGTCTAGGTTTAAGTCCGGTTACAGTTCTAGGTCTAAGTCCAAGTTCTGGTTACGGTTCTAATCCCGTTCCTGGGTCCCGGTCTACTTCCGGTTTTGGTTGAAATTTTTGGTCACAAGGTACGGATTCGGGTCCAAGTTTGGGTTTGGGACTGGTTTGTTGGAATTATTTTACCAGGATCTTAGATCTACTCACAAGTATGTTGATTAACACCCTAAATATGAACTTTCTAAAACGATGAAATAAACACATATAAAGTTTAAGAAACCTTACATTGGGTGCAGCGGAATTAAATGACTCCTTCCATTCAGATCTCTAACCCTTGTATCGTTTCTGTAGCAGAGTATTATCAAGATCTGAACCTGGATCTCTTTCTCAGAATCTTTGATGTTGAAACTCCTTTGTTGATGATTTTTCTTCACGATCTTCCTCACTATGATTGAGGTATTGCTTGCTGTGTGTGGGCACTACTCTAGTCACTAAGGAATTTCGAAATATGAAGGAAGAAGAGAGAGAGAGGGTGGCGGCCAAGGTAGAGAGAGAAAGGCTCGGGTTTTCTGATTCATAAGTGTAATTTTCCTGAAGCCTTCACTACCTATTTATAGCATTCCACTAGGGTTAAATTTGAATTATTTGGCATTAAAATAATGAAAATATCAGTTTAAATTGCCTACAAAAGTGGTCGGCCATGGCTTATTGGGTTTGGGACTTGTTTTATGCAATTTTGCAATTTTAACACTTTTGTATTTGATTTTCTCAAAAATGCCAATTTTCTAATTCAACCATTTAAATGCCAATTCTAACTATTTAATAACTATAAATAACGATTATATAATATTGTCATTTATCATATTTATTAATTGAACCATACAAAGTATCATAATTAACAAATATGCCCCTAATAACTCTTTCTTTACAATTTCGCCCTTACTTAGTGAAAATTTCACAAATAGACATAGTCTAATTTGAGAATTATAATTGATTAATCAAAACCAATTACATGAGTCTTACAAACAATATTATCTCAACTAGTGCAGGGACCATGGTTCTATATAACAGAGCTTCCAATAAGTAGATCAAGAATTTAGCACTAAAATTCACTAACTTATTAATTCTTCGTTGAATCCACGCATAGAACTTAGAATTGCACTCTCAGTATATAGAATGCTCTATATGTTCCACCATATAGACGCATCATTAGTTATCCATTGTTATAATCCTAATGTGATCAATGATCCTCTATATGAATGATCTACACTGTAAAGGGATTAGATTACCGTAACACCCTACTATGGATTTTATCCTTAAAACACTTGACCCCGTATAAATGATATTTCAGCTTATGTGAAATGAGTACTCCACCATTTATGTTCGTTTGGTCAAGCTCGAAGGAGATCATCCTTTGCTTACGATTCGCCAGATAGAAGCTATAGATTCCATGTTTATGCTAGCGCTCCCACTCAATTGCACTACCGTGTTCCCAAAATGTACGTATCACCCTGACCTAAAAGTAGGCTTAACTAACAAATCAAAGAACACGAATAGCCTTTCAAGATTAAGCCGAATCATAACAGGATTAAGAACATTTGATCTAGGATCAACTTGGCGATATTGACTTGAATAGATTTTACGGTAAGTTTAATTAAATCTAAGTCAAAGTTCAATATCGGTCCCTTCCGATGCGTACTCCATGCATCCAACCTGAGCATTACTTTAACCAATGTTCTGGAAAGAACATAGCATTTCTCCAAATGCAAGTAAACTCTTGTTGTAGATTATCATATCAGTAAAACCCTGTGTCTGATAAATCTAGGAAACTTTATTCACGTAGTCATGTTTACTTTTTCATGTGATGACAACACATTCAACAGGATCAAGTATGTGAAAAGGGTTTAAGATGAATTTATAAATCAAATAGACAAGCAATTGATAAAGTGAACCAAAACATACACAAACGAATGAAAAATACTTCTGTTTCTTTATATATGTTGAATAAAATAGATTACATTGAAATGGAGTTTTATTTAGGGCATAAAACCAAACATGGTTTTGGTCCGAGTCTTAGTTCGGGTCCTGGCCTTGTTCTAGTTCGGGTCCCAGGTCTTGGGACGGGTCCTAAGTTTAGGATTGCGCCAGAGTTCGAGGTTGTGTTCCGATGGTCAAGTCCTTGTTTCTGGGTTTAGGGTTGGGTCTCGTCTCTCAAGTTTGGGGTCGAGTTTTGGGTCTTCATCCCAGTTCCGGTGCCTAGTTTCTAGTCCAAGTCCTCAATAATGATCCGGATCCTTTGTCAAAATTTGTGTCCATGTTCGGGTTTGGGGCCCAAGTCCCCCATCTAGGTCTAGATCTTAGGTCCTGGTCTAGGTCCAAGTTTAGGTTTGGGTTTGAATCTCAAGTTTGGGTTCGAGTTTAGGTCCCAGTACGGGTTCAGGTGTTAGTTTGGGTCTGGGTCCAGAATGAGTCCAAGTTCCTATTTGGGTCCAAGTCGGGGTCCCAAACTGGGGCCCAGTCAAGGTCTAGGTAACGAACCAGGTTTTGATCTGGGTTTTGGTCCGGGTTTAGGTCTAGAGTTTTGGTCTAGGTTTGGGTCTGAATCTGGGTCTGGGTCTTGGTCCTGGGTTCCAATCTCGGTTTGGGTATGGGTCTGGGCCCGTGCCCAGGTTTGGGTTTAGGGTTTAGAGTTTAGTATTTAGGGCTTAGGGCTTAGGGCTTAGGGTTTAGGGATAAGTGTAAAGATTTTAGAATTTAGGGCTTAAGGTTTAGGATTTAGAGTTTAATGGTCCGCTTCCAGATCTGGTTCCAATTTCGGGTCACAGGGTACGATTTAAGGTTCGGGTGTGGGTCTGGGTCCGAGTCCTTATTTAGGTCTAGGTCTGTGTTTTGGTTCAGGTCTTAGTCTTAGTCCCAAATCCAAACACAAACCACATGTCAAGTCTAGTTTCGAGTTTTGGTACGGGTTCGAGTTCTGGTCTGGGTCGTGGTCCGAGCCTTGGTCTAATTTCCAGATTTGGACATCGAATATGGGTCGGGTCCAAACCTCGGGTCTTGGGTCCAGTCCTGGGTATAAATCCAGATCCTGGTCAAGTTCTAGCTCTTGTCTTGGGTCCTGGTTTGGGTCTTATGTCCAAGTTTGGGTCTAGGTTTGGGTCTTGCGCCTGAGTCATGGGTCTGGGTCCCCAATTCAGGTCAGGGTCCTAGGTCCCGATCTGGGTTAGGGTCCTAGTCCGAGTGCAGGTCCCGGTCCATGTTCAGAATTGGTCCTTGTCTCGGTTCTTGGCCTGGTCTTGGTTTATTTAACGGTTCGGTTTTGAGGTCCTGCGTTGGAGTATCGAGTCCCGGTTCCGGTCCCAGTCTGAGTTCTAGTCCTAGTCCAAGTTCAGGTCTCGGTCCTAGTCTAGGTCTAAGTCCGAGTCCTGATCTATGTTCGGGTCTGAGTCCTGAGTTTGAGTCTGAGTTTTGGTACGAGTTCGGGTCTGGTTCCAGGTCTAGGTCTGGGTTTTGGTCTAGGCCCAGTTTTCAGTCCGTGTTTGTGTCCGGGTCTTGATCTGGGTCTGGGTCTATGTTCGGGCTCTGGTACGAGAATTGGTTCTGGTCCAGGTCTCAGGTCATGGGTCCTAGGTCCAACGTCATCGCGAAAGTCTGGGTCCGCGTTCGGGCTTGGGTCTTGGTATTCATTCCAGTCTGGGTCCGAGTCTGTGTTCGGTTACTTGTCTTGATCCGATTTTCGATCGAGGTCCAATTCCTATTCCAGGGTTCTTATTCTGGTTCTTGTTCCTATTTCGAGTCTCAGGCTCTGAGTTTGGGTTTGGGTCCTGGTCTAAAAATTGTTCCAAGTTCGGGTCTTGGTACGATTGCAAGATCTAGACACCAACAACGGGTCGGGTCCAAGCATCAGGTCGTGGGTCAAGATGCAGATCCCAATCTTGGGTCCCAGTCTCATTTCATTTCGGATCTTGGGTCCCAGTCTATGTCCGTGTCTGGCTCTGGGACAAAGACCACGGTTGGGTCTTTGGTTTCAGTCCTAGTCTTGAGTCTTGATTTTCTATCTAATTTTGAGTTTGGGTCCCCAATCTAGGTCTGGGTCCTTGGTGCAGGTCTGAGTCTCCCATCTGGGTCTGGGTCCTGGGTTTGGGTCTAGGTCCAAGTCCGTGTCTCGGTTTGAGTTCGTATCCCGAGTCTCGATCTGAGTTTTGATTCAGATCCGCGTCCTGATCCGGGTCCGTGTCCCAATCCGGGTCAGGGTCTGGGTCCTAGTCAGATTCTAGTTCCCGGATTCAAACCTAGACTCAGACTCATACCCTGGTCTGGGGTACGGGTCTAGGTCTAGGCCAGGGTCGTGTTCCGACTCTGGGTCTGGGTTTGAGTCCGGATATGGGTCCTAGATCCAAACACTGAGTACGAGTCAGGTCTAAGCCCTGGGTCTAGATCTGGATCACAGTCTCGAGTCCTAGTCTAGTTCCACTTGGAGTCCAAGGTCCCGGTCTGGGTCCTAGGTCAAGGTTCGGGTCCAAGTTCATATCCTGGGTTTCAGTCCCAGTTATGATGCCCGTGTCCCAGGTCTAGGTCTGAGACCTAGGTCTCGGTCCGAGTCCAGGACCCGATCAGGGTTCAAGTCTTTGTCTGAGTCTAGATTCAGGTTCCGATCTCGGTCTGGGTCCAGATCAGGGTTCGAGTCTAGTTCCAAGTTCAGGTGCAAGTCCTAAGTTCTGATCTGGGTCTGGGTTTCGAGGCCTAGGTCCACATCCCCCATCCAGGTCTGGGTCATTGGTCCCGGTCTGGGTCCATGTTCGTGTTTGGGTCCTAGTCCCAGTTTCAATTTCCATTCTGTGTTTGATTTGGGTTCGCGTCTCGATTTGGGTCTGGGTCTAAGGTCCTAGTCTGATTCTAGTTCCAGAACTCAAACCCAGACTCAGACTTGGACCTAGGTCTGGGGTACGGGTCTAGGTCTAGGTTGTTGGGAATTATTTTACCAGGATCTTAGATCTACTCACAAGTATGTTTATTAACACCCTAAATATGAACTTTCTAAAACGATGAAATAAACACATATAAAGTTTAGGAAACCTTACATTGGGTGCAGCGGAATAATATGACTCCTTCCGTTCAGATATCTAGCCCTTGATTCCTTTCTGTAGCAGAGCATTATCAATATCTGAACCTGGATCTCTTTCTCTAAATCTTTGATGTTGAAACCTCCTTCTTGCTGAAAGTCTTTCTTCACGATCTTCCTCACTATGAATGAGGTATCACTTGCTGTGTGTGGGCACTACTCATACACTAAGAATTTCGAAATCTCTATGAGGAAGAGAGAGAGAGAGTGGGTTCGGCCAAAGATAGGGAGAGAGAAGACTCGGTTTTTTCTGAATGAAAAAGTAGAAAATTTAAGTGTAATTTTCCTTAAGCCTTCACTTTCTATTTATAGCATTCCACTAGGGTTAGGTTTGAATTATTTGGCATTAAAATAATGAAAATATCAGTTTAAATTTCCTACAAAAGTGGCTGGCCCTATACTAGTGGATTTGGGCCTCACTTTTTGCAATTTTGCAGTTTTATCTTTTCTGCATTTGATTTTCTCAAAAACGCCAATTTTCTAATTCAACCATTTAAATACCGATTCTAACTATTTAATAACTATAAATAATTATTAAATAATATTGTCATTTATCATATTTATTAATTGAACCATACAAAGTATCATAATTAACAAATATGCCCCTAAAACTCTTTCTTTACAATTTCGCCCTTACTTAGTGAAAAATTCCCAAATAGACATAGTCTAATTTGAGAATTATAATTGATTAATAAAAACTAATTACATGAGTCTTACAAGCAATATTATCTCAACTAGTGTGGGGACCATGAATCTATATAACCGAGCTTCCAATAACTTATTAATTCTTCGTTGAATCCACGCATAGAACTTAGAATTGCACTCTTAGTATATAGAATGCTCTATATGTTCCACCATATAGATGCATCATTAGTTATCCATTGTTATAATCCTAATTTGATCAATGATCCTCTATATGAATGATCTACACTATAAAGGGATTAGATTACCGTAACACCCTACTATGTATTTTATCCTTAAAACACTTGACCCCGTATAAATGATATTTCAGCTTATGTGAAATGAGTACTCCACCATTTATGTTCTTTTGGTCAAGCTCGAAGGAGATCATCCTTTGCTTACTATTCGCCAGATAGAAGCTACAGATTCCATGTTTATGTTAGCGCTCCCACTCAATTGCACTACCGTGTTCCCAAAATGTACGTATCACCCTGACCTAAAAGTAGGCTTAACTAACAATTCAAAGAACACGAATAGCCTTTCAAGATTGAGCCTAATCATAACAGGATTAAGAACATTTGATCTAGGATCAACTAGGCGATATTGACTTGAATAGATATTACGGTAAGTTTAATAAATCTAAGTCAAAGTTCAATATCGGTCCCTTCCGATGCATACTCCATGCATCCAACCTGAGCTTTACTTTAACCAATGCTCTGGAAAGAACATAGCAGTTCTCCAAATGCAAGTAAACTCTGTTGTAGATTATCATATCAGTAAAACCCTATGTCTGATAAATCTAGGAAACTTTATTCACATAGTCATGTTTACTTTCCAATGTGTTGGCGGCACAATAAACAGGATCAAGTATGTGAAAAGGGTTTCAGATGAATTTATACATTATGTACATATAATCATGAAATAAATCATGTGAACCATGCAACATTAAATGTTATTTCTATTCTATATTAATAAGTAAATTTGATTATATTGAAATGAGTTTTATTTAGGGTATAAAACCCAACAAACTCCCACTTGCACTAATATAAAACAAAAAGTGCTTTTCAAATAATCTCAACACCTTGATATACAAATCAAGTGTAGTAGTAGTAAACTCCTCGTAATAGGATCTGAAAGGTTGAATTAACCACAACCTTTTCTCCACCATTACTCTTCCTTAATCACAAAATTATTGATATTGTGAAATTCCTCTCTATATGTCTACTCTCTTGGGATACTGGATTCTATACATACCTTTGGCAACTACTTTTGGTTAATCAGGAAATTAACACTAGTAGTTAAGGCAATTTGGAATGGTGCCAAAGATGTATAGAACTTTCCTTAGATTGAATAAGTACCTTTCCTGCAACTTTAACATTCAGTCTCTCTCTGGTGGACCTAGAGACTTCAGATAGGTTTTTACACTTCTCCAAAATCACTATTCCAACCCTAGAGTAATCACCATCTTATCAGAAAGATTTTCTAGCACAAAGGCAAATTTCGAAATCTGATATGGTGTAGTCTAAGAGTTTTAAACACACCCTTATAGACTAACATAGAGTTCCTGTTCTTAATCTTAAGATTTACTTGATTGTCTTCCAATATTCTTCTCCTGGATTAATCTGATACCTACTCATTACTCCCACTCAACAGCAGGTGTTTGGTCTAAGGCATACAAAAGCATATCTAAGACCTCTCACTGTTGATTTAAGAAATTCTTTCATGGCTTTGTCTTTTCGGAATAGTTGAAACTTTTCCTTAGATAAATAAAATCTATGTTTAAGAAGTTGTGAAGCTTCTATAGATTGCCATAAGAAAGAAAATGCTTCAGCATCTCATTAAAGTAAGTTGCTTGCATTAGAGTAAGTAATTACCAGGTATACCACAAGCCATAGGTTTAGATAAACTCAAACCTATAATACTAGGAACAGGAAGTTTTGTTAAGTTCATTGAATGGACTTATTAACTAAAATTTCCTTTTATGTCCTTGTAATAGAAAACTTTAGGTTACTCCATGTGAATGGATTAAACCATAGTTCTATTGGCTTTTCTTCTTAGTTTCTTATCTTGACAATCCATTACTTGTTTAAACTCACAATGGATTTTAATCACTAGTGTCTCCCAAGTCATAAGTAGGTGAGTTCCTAGAAACTCTCCCACTACGACAAGGTACCGTGAATTATGTCTAAGAAAACTAAATGGTATTAACCTCTTTGGTTGTGACAAGACAACAGAGGCAGTGAGATCATCATATGTCAAATAAGATGATAGAACACTTTTGGAATCAAGAATTAAATATCTCCTTTATTTGCTACTTTATTTTCAGACTTAGTCATTATCTTAGAAAAGTAGTATTTGTTTGAACAAACACTTTCTTATCAATTGACTATGGGATGGTCCACCCCTAATCACTTAGAATAGCTAACAAACCATGGTTAATAGTTCTAGCTTTTCTTAAGATTTTGATTAGGTCATCCATGAATCTAGTAATGATTTGCATTAAGTATACAACCATTACATCATTCTGAAATTGTATTACCATAGAAGGAATTAGGCAACGACTAGTAACTAATCATCAACATGCAACTCGAAATTTCTGGGGAGGTAAGTTTGGATATAATTAAAAAATAAATTTAATGATCTTTGAACTGCATATCTATTAACTATTTCTCCACCCCTATCAGTTCGCAAGATCTTTAACCACTTACCTTAATGGTTTTAACCATTGCTAGAAATTATTGAAATTTTTCAAACATTTCAAATTTCTTGCTAAAAGGTATAATCTAGAGTAATCGTTTTAAGAATACAACGAAAAACTCATATCCACCCCTGAATGTACATCCATCTGCGAATGAGATGAACTACTTTCAATGGAATTAGGCATATTAACTCTTTGCAGAGAATGATCTTGTCAAATCCACTACGAACATGATACAAATGCCATAGATAAAAAAAATGTGGTAGTGTCTTTTGATGACTTAGGTTTAGTTACATCAAAGAATTCTTAGAATAGTGCAAGTGGATCCTGGTCACAGAATACCTAACTCATATTCCATACAGTTTGAATCCATTAATAAAAGATGGATATTAAACACTTGAGAAAGTGTAACTGTATTGTATCTGGAATTAGAAATATAAGAAAATTTCTATTTGGAATCTAAAATTAATGTCAAAGACTTAAATTTATACCAAATATAATGAGTAATTCAATCTTGGACCACCACTACTAATACAAACTCTAAGTCAGATTTGCCCATACAAGTAGGAGATTTCTAAGATTGAGGATTTATATCAATTGGGAATAGAATTTCGGGATTATAATCATATGCGTCATTTAATTTCTTAAGAGAAAATATAGAATGACATGAAATGATTTATAGACCATTCATCCAATGATATGTTTTGAAGCTAATTCGAAATGAATAAGCTAAGAGGAATTAGGATAATTTCGTTTATAAATAAGAATCCAACGATGCTTCGATTAGCGAATGTCAAAGTAATCTTATTTATACAATCTTCTTGTTTCATATTGTAAAAATACTAGTCTAAGGTGTCATCAATTGATGAACAGCTAGATGTCGCATATACAATATTTATCTTTCGAGATCTAACACTATTATGTATGTCTAATGGTGAAAATCCATTAGGGATTTATCTCGTTAGAAAAACAAACATGTTAGACCAACAATGAAGATTCGAAATTAAACTACAATTTAATAACAGAAAATAACATGGTTCAATATAAATTCATACACAATTCAGAAATTATGAAACATATAGCAAGTAGGAATGACAAGTAAAAATACTAAAACATACACTCCTAAATAATTTCCAAGGTTTCCAACAAACTGATACAGTGTCCCGGTAGGCGAGAGTCAAAGTATCATTTATTGAATAGAGTTGTCAGCTCATCTAAAATAGAAACCATTCTAGCAACCTTTTATTCAATCAAAATAAGAATCCAACGTTGTCCCGGTAGGCGAGAGTCAAGGTTATTCTTATTTTATGAGCTTCCACCATTGTTTCATGTTTTATTAGTTTATCTCTAAGTAGTCACCGTAGGGGAGAGTCTAATAGAGACGAAAACTTACAAAACACTTATCAAATGAGATCTTACGGTGTTAAATGCGTTCAACGAATAACCATCCATAGGGGGACGAAGTCTAGCGTCTCGAGGTTATATTGAAAACATTTAACTATTGTAAGACCAACAATGGAGATCGAATATCTTAATAATAATAAAGCTCATTATTTAAAGTGAGTTGTATTTTCTTTGATTCTCTTTATTTAATCTATTTATTTTAAATATATATTTATTTAATTAAAATTTCCAATTTAGAATGAAAAATTCTAAATATAAATTGTAATTTAATATTTATAAATTTTACTTAGATGGATATGAAAATAATATGAATTATTTCCATCTTAGTAATAATTTCCAATAAATATTTAGAAACTTATTCAATTTAAGTTGTTACAAAATTAATTTAAATTAATTTACAACTCAAATTTAATTTTCTATAAATATATATTGCATTTCGAAAAATTAAAGTATTTAAGAATATAATTTTCGAAATGGCATATTAAAATAAAAAATAAATCCTGAAAAAATTATTCTAATTTAATGTTGGCCCAAAATTAATTAATAAAATTAATTTACAACAAAAAAATATAATTTTCCTATTTAATTAAATATGTATAAGAAAAATTTCAAATATGATGATGAAAATCAACTTAAATATTAATTTTCTATTTAATTAAATACACTAGAAAAATACTTTAAGCAAAAATTTCACCTATCTAGATTTTTCTTTGACTAATTAATTAAATTTCTAATAAAATATATTTTACTTCATTTATTTTAATTTAATCAATAAATGAAAAAATCATTGATTTAAGTTGGTCCAAAATTAAAATAAATAATTTACAACTTTAATCTATTTTTCAAATAAAATTCAAAATTCCAGCATTTAAGAAATGCAATTTCAAAATTTGATTAATAAAATAACCAAAAAATATATTTTGAAAATTATTTAAATTTAGTTGAAAAAATAAATTTCAACTAAAAATAATTTTCTATTTAATTAAGTGTCATGAAAAAGAAATATTTAAGTATCATGGTGAAAATCAACTTAGATATTTAATTTTCAAATTAATTAAATGTATTAAATTCAAGAAATAAATAATTAAGTGTAAAGAAGGCTTAATTATTAATCTCTAGTTTAATACTAGAAAAAATATACTTAAAATAAATTGTACCAAAATTAATTATTTAAACAATTAATTTCACAATTTATAATATTTTCCTATTTAATATTAGAAATAATAAGTGTTGACCGAGGTTTTCGGCAACTAATAAAATATTATAAAGTTACTGAGCTGTAAGAAATTGAGAGAAGGATTTTTACGTGGTTGGGGCGTTAATGAGCCTTAGTCCACGAGTCTTTGTTATTTATGGATGTCTTTAATACAGAGAATGTATTTGGGGAGTGTTTCACCCTTATAAATATAGAGAATGTTCTTGGTGAGTATTTACTCTACTTGCTCATATGCAGCACAAGATTCTCGATCCCATTTAATGAGCTTTGAGGGGGTATTTATAGTGTTTTTGGTGAGGTGATCCCTAGAATTATCCTTACAAGTGTATCTGTAAGTATCCATAAAGTTGGGTATTCCCAATGAATATACCATGGGTAATGCATGGTCAAATCCCTAGGTACTGTAGGGTTTTTATGTGGAATGTCCTTATTGCCTTTTGACTGATGTGACTCTTCACAGTGTAGCCGTCGCTAGACTTACATGATCATTCTTGTCCGCCTTGGTTGGAGGTTGTGCCGTCAGACTTTATTGCGTGTAGCAGTCCCAACACGCTTCCTCCCATGCGGCATTTAATGCGACTTGATTGCTCAGGAGAAGCCTGACACCTCGCGGAGATGCCTTAGCGTTATTCGAGCTTCCGGGAGCATATAGAGTCCCATGTGCCTTCTCCGGGAGCTACGTCCTGGACGTTACCTTATGGCATAAAGACTTAGCCAATATTGTAAATTGCTTGATCCACGTGTCCTTATCTGGTTGGTCCACGTATATTGGGCAAAATCAGGGGCAACATTTACCCCCCAAGCCTTGTTTATTTGAAAAATGAAACAAGGCTTGTTCAAGTGCCTCCGGTTGACTCCTCGGTTTCCTGGCACGAGCTTTGAGCGCGTGAGGGTGTATTTAATGATGGCTTTTAATGCAGCGATTCACTTTTTCCAGGGGTCGATTCGTTTCGCGCCCATTGATTGATACGGCGCATTAATGGTGTCAGACGGATACTCAAACGTTTCCACCGCCTTTATTGCAAATCGATCTGGTCCGTTAATCTCTGAGCATTCGAATCGTGCACTTCCCCCCACCGTTTGATTGGTAGGTGATGGCGCCTGTTCCTCATGCAACTTTGCCTATAAAAGCCACCACCTTTTCTTCATTTCGGTTACTTCCCATTTCTTGCCAACTTTGCTCAAATTTCCCAGAGAGAAAATTCTCAGACCTAAAAGAAGGCCTTTAAACACTTTGCAATTTTCCCCAGTTCCTCTTCGCTCGTTGTTATCAGTCCTTCTTGTCTCTATTCGATTCACAGCAGGACCCCCAGTTTCAACACTTCATCGTAAGTTCTTTGCACCCTTTGCTTTATTATTGAATGGTATGCTGTTACTTATCTGTTTGTTCTTTTCTGGGTTTGCATTCGAAGTTTCTGGGCATGCAAGTGTTTAAATCCTTCATATAATCGGTTTGAGTTTACTGCTCTAGTGATAGGATTGCTGTTGTCACACCTTTGTTGTTATTTTTTGTAGAAGACCATACGTTCTACGTATAATGGTTGCTTAGGGCATAGGACAGACTTTTTTCTTTCTGTTTTCTTTAGCGTGTAAGGCCGTCTTCTGTGAATTTATTGCACCCGACTCTTGTCCAGGGAATCCTCCTAGGGTTTCCTGTACGACAGGTGTCCGGAGGGGGCCTCTTTCCAGCGGTTAGGGGACCCCCATTCCCTTTTTCTTAATTTAGGGTTTGGTATGGGGCCTAACTGCTGGAATCTTGCTCTTTTTACAGAATCGAAAAATGTCTGCTTCTGGCTCAAAATCATCGAAGAAAAGTGGTAAGCGCCTGGCTACCCTCGAGGAGGTCTCCCTGGGGCCTGTTGCCCAGGAGGGGTACAAGTCTCGGGCGACCGGATGGGAAGCGGCTGAGCTTCACTCCACTCTCACATGTCCCCATCAGTTGGAGAACATTGTGGAGGTAGCTGGAATCAAGCCTTCCACATCAGGGACCTACCATCGGCCACCTCGCGACGTGGAGACGTCGAATCACAATTATGGCGCCTTCGGGGCCTGGAGCCAGACGCATCTGATGGCTGGGGCCATGCTTCCTCTTCAAGATTATTTTGTTAATTTTTTAGTTTTCGTCGGCCTCACGCCATACCAACTTATTCCCCAAGCATACCGCCTGCTTTCAGGCTTATTTATTTTTTATTCCGCCCGGGGATGGGGATCTCCCCGCCCGGCGGAAATATTGTATTTTTATGAACTTGTTTCCGTCCCCAAGAAGGGGGACAAACTTAAGGATGGTTTTTACGGGTTCCAGGCCCACCCTGCTAACGAAGGGGTGGTCCCGTATAACAGGCAAATTCACGTTAAGGAGTATCGCCATCGTTTCTTCTTCTCCTCCGGGTTCCGGGCAGTGGATCATCCGGAGCTACTTACTGAGTGGGTCAGGATTCCTCCCTATGAACGGACTGCACCTACTCAGGTCTTTCTTCGGAAAGCTCAGGCCTTTGCCTCTTACGACCGGGCTGATCTTGACGTCGGGGGCCTGGTCACTACGGAGAACTGCAGGAAAGCAAAACTCATCCTTCCGCATCAATCCGTGGAGGACTCTAACCTTTCCCGGGTTATCTGTCCCAACGTGAGGGCGCCGGTCGCGGAGAAGACCTTCCGGGACGAGATCATTGCCACTGCAGAGAAGAAGTACCAGGAGTATCTCTACCGGAAGGCTCAGGAGAAGGCGTACTCTAAGGCCCAGGCGGCTTCCGGGAAGTCACTTTGCGTGGGGAGCCCGGTGGAGAGAAGGAGTCATGCGATTGCCGGGAAGCCCCTTCACATTGGGGACTCAGCGGAGAGAAGGGCTCCCAAGCCACAGCCTTCGGCTCAGGAGCCGAACTCCGGGGCTCCTCGTGCCAGCACTTCCGGCGCCGGCGGTAAGTCTCCTTTTGTAGTTCATTATGTTCCTTCTGTTGGCGAGTATGCCAGTCTTAGGCCCGTAGGGTTCGACGAGCGTCTTTATAGGTTTAGGATGCCCTCGACCCGGTGGGGAGATCATTCGAAGGAATTTTATTTTTCAAACTTAGGAGATTTCCTAGGTCGGTCTCGGATGGGTTCTGGTCCTCCGGAGCCCGTTCCCTTAGGCCCTTCAGGTTACATTACAAGCTGGTTCCGGCCTTCGGACAGCTATCTCGGAGATGATGCTGCCAGCATCAAAATTCGGAACTTTGCTAGGGCCGAATTAGAGAGTCAGGGTAGGACTAGCTTGCTTATCATATCTTGCGTTGGTGGTTTCCCACGGATGTTCTAACACTTGCTTTCTTTTGTTGTAGCAGGTGCTTCTATGGACGCCATTTTGGCCGAACTTGCCGGGGTTCACACTCCTGAGGCTCCTCCTCCCTTTACTTCTTCCTTGATGGCCCCCGCTTTAAAGACTTCTTCCAGTGCTCCTCCAGACACTATTGATTTAGTGGATGACGAGGAGGTGCTGCCGGGAGAAGGTCAAGAAAAGCAATGGGGCTTTTCTGAGGAAGTTGAAGAAGGTGTAGGAGGGCTCCGGGCTCTTCCTGAGGAAGTTGAAGAAGGTGAAGAAGAGCAAGAAATTGCTCTGATTCGCAAGCGTAAAGGCAAAATGATTGCCCAGGAGGAGCCCAAGCGGCCTCGGAGGGCTGATACTCCGGCCCACAGTCTTGATGGTGTGGTCTCTCCCATGGAAGAACATACTGCCCCTCCCAACATTGTGCTAACTCCGGTTCCTGGAAACGAGGCGAGACAGGAGCTCCGGATAGCTAAACACAACTACGCCATGGATGAATACTCCCGGGGGTATGCTGAGGTGGAAGCCCTTAGGAGGGTTCTGCGGGTTGAGGTGCAAAACACCATCAAAAACCCGGAGTACCAGAATCCGTGGGACCTAAATTTGGACCCCCTATCGGACTTGTTCGGTCGCTTCCTTGGGCCCACCTTAGCTCCCTTTGCTGCGGAGATGACTGGCGAGTTTGCGTCTCAGCTTACCCGGTGCGCGCCTAAGCGGTTCGCTGCTTGTGCATCCTTGAACTCCATCTTCCAAGTCTAGGATCTCAGCCACTCCCTCACTGTGGTAAGTGTTTTGTAATTTTTCTTTTCCCCTTATTCTTTTCTTTTTTGGAGATTCTTTCTATACTTGTATTGTTTTTTAGCTTGCTGCTGAAGCTGGCCGTCTCTCCAAGAACATAATCAACCATGGCTTCATCCTGTCTGATTTTGGGGACATGAACGAAGTCCGGAAGGTTCTTCAGGATCTTACTGCTGAGAGGCAGCTTTACCAAGAGGCTGCTGAGCGCTGGGAGGCCGCTGCCAAAGCTAATGAGGAAGAGGCTAAGCGGAGGGAAGCCCAGGCGGAGGCGATGATCCGGGAGGAGGCCCTGCGGAGCGACAGGCTGGAGGCCAAGCACCAAGAGGAGCTGAGGGCGGAAGGTGAGGCCACTGCAAAGGCCAGGCGGGAGCTTCGGGAGGCCAGGGAAGCCTTGGACGAGATGGTTGCCAAGGTGAGATCCTTAGAGGAAACTCACCAGGCAAACTTAGAATCCAGGGCCACTCTGGCCGCGGAGCTAAAGGAGCTCAGGGACTTCAAGGAACAAGCCTCAAAGAAGGCAAAAAGGGCTGAGCTTCTTTCTCCCGTTTCCTGCGGCCGGTGCCCTAAGCGCTTTGACGATGGCGTCTTCATGGCTTGGTCTACCAATGACCAGAATATCAAACTTACCTTCTACCCCAAACCTGAGGAGATGATTGCCAAATTTCGAGAGAAGAAGAAAAAGCTTGATGCCATGGTGGAGGCACGCATCGGACCTCGTCTCCCTCCGCGCATTGATTAGGCCGCTCGAGATTAACCCAGTACAACAAGGATTTCACCCACTTCTCTTTTTTTATATATATATATATATTTGTTTATATACAGCTATTTTGAGACAATATTTATATAGCTGTTTTTATTTAGAGGGGAGACAATTTCTAAGGCCTGTCCCCGGGCCATTTGTATATATTTTGACCAGCCCTTTAGGGCTAGGATATTTCTACGTGATCTTTCTTTATGCACATATTTCTCTTTTTGACCTGTCCTTTGGATCAGGATTTTTATACTTATGCTTTTTTATTTTTGTGCATACTCTTTTTGACCTGCCCTTTGGGTCAGGATATTTTACTTAGTTTGTTTTCTGTCTGTCCGTGCGGTATACCCTAGTACCCCCCTGAGTGGCATAGAAACTTTGTTTTTAAGGCACTCAGTTTTATTCAACATGTGGAGGATGTATACATTCGGACGGTACAAACTCTTTAAACAAAGTCTAAGTTACATTCTAGGCTATTGGTAATATTTTCTGAGGTGATCGGCATTCCAGGCTCTTGGCACAATGGTTCCATCCATTCTTTTTAGCTTGTGAGTGCCTGAGCCGATTTCGTCCTCGATTTCATATGGTCCTTCCCAATTTGGCCCAAGTACCCCCACTCTGGGTTCCTGGGTGGTTGGGAAGACTCTTCTTAGGACCATATCCCCAATAGCAAATTTTCTGTTTTTAACCTTAGAGTTAAAATACTTGGTTACCTTCTTTTGATAAGCTGCCATCCGTATTTGAGACTCGTCCAGGAGTTCTTCAATTTGATCCAGGGCTTCTTGAAGCAAAGCCTGATTCGTGGCTGGATCGTAAGTCGTTCTCCTGTGGGACGGGAATAACATTTCTACCGGGACCATCGCTTCGCAACCGTACGCCATTGAGAAAGGCGAGTGACCGGTCGTGGTTTTGGGGGTCGTCCGGTAGGCCCATAACACTCTAGGCAACTCTTCAGGCCAGTTGTTTTTGCAGGCCAGCAGCTTTTTCTTCAAGGTGACCTTTAGGATTTTATTGACTGCTTCCGCTTGACCGTTTGTTTGAGGTCTGGCCACCGCGGAGAAGCTTTTCACTACTCCGTGTTGGTTGCAGAAGTCAGTAAATTCCTCGCAATAGAATTGCTTTCCATTGTCAGAGACTATTTTGTGAGGCAAGGCATATCGACACACTATGTTTTTGGTAACAAAGTCCAGTGCTTTTTTAGCAGTTATGGTCTTCATGGGCTCAGCCTCCGTCCATTTGGTGAAGTAGTCTACTGCTACTATTGCATACTTTACTCCTCCTTTTCCTGTTCGCAGGGACCCAATAAGATCTATTCCCCATACCGCGAAGGGCCAGGGACTAGTCATAAGGGTGATCTCATTTGGAGGAGCTCTCGGTATGTTCGCGAACCTTTGACACGAATCACACTTTTGGACGTAGTCTATGCAATCTCTTTTCATTGTTGGCCAGAAGTACCCCTGTCTCAATATTTTCTTTGAGAGACTAGGTCCTCCCGTATGATCTCCACAGAACCCTTCGTGGACCTCTAGCATGATTTGTCTAGCTTCAGGGTCCGATACACACCTTAAATAAGGCATGCTGAGTCCTCTTCGGTAGAGAATTTGATCCATCATTACATAACGATGAGCACGATGCGAATCTTCCGAGACAGTGCCCTTTCTTGGGGCAACTCACCTTTTGTTATGTATTTTATGATGGGGACCATCCAGCTGGGTTCTTGCCCAACCGTTATCGTGGTCTCTTTTATTTTGATGCTTGGCTCTGCCAAGCGTTCCACTGGTACTACCCCCAACTCTTCGATTTCGCTATCTGAGGCTAACTTAGCCAGACAGTCCGCGTGAGCGCTCTTTTCCCGGGGGATTCTTTCTATTTTGTAGTTCGTGAACTCGTGGAGTAGTTCCCGGACTATTGTTACGTACGCGGCCAGGCCGCGTGTTTGGTATTCTCCGGATATCTGGTTTACGACCAGTTGAGAATCACTATAGACTTCCACTCTTTTGGCTCCTACGGCTTTTGCTAATTTCAGTCCTGCTATTAGGGCTTCATATTCGGCCTCATTGTTTGAAGCTGCGAAGTCGAACCGTAGGGCCGCCTGGAGTCGTAGTCCGGTTGGTGATATCATTGCCACTCCGGCTCCGGAACCATTTTCATTGGAGGCTCCGTCTACAAACACTCTCCATGTGGGGATTGGCAGTACCGGCATATTCGCGGTAGCCTCGGCTTCATTGCATTCAGTAATGAAGTCCGCCAAGGCTTGGCCTTTTATAGAAATTCGGGGTATGCAGTGCAAGTCGAATTGACTTAGCTCCATTACCCACTTGAGGAGCCTTCCGGATGCTTCAGGTTTTTGGAGGACTTGCCGGAGCGGGTGGTTGGTCAGTATCTTGATCGGATGTGCTTGGAAGTATGGCCTCAATTTCCTTGACGCCATCAGGAGGTAGAAAACCAGCTTTTCAATGACTGGGTATCTTGTTTCGGCTCCTATCATGCGCTTACTGACATAGTACACAGGATGCTGAGTTTTCTCTTCTTCCCGGACTAGGGTAGTGCTGACCGCGTGTTCAGAGACAGCCAAATAAAGGAATAGGTCTTCTCCGAGAACGGGTTTTGATAGGATAGGAGGCTTGGCCATGTTCTCTTTTAGTTTTTTGAATGCCTCCTCACACTCGTCCGACCATTCAAACTTTTGGCACTTCTTCAATATGTTGAAGAAGGGTCTGCACTTGTCCGTGGACCGTGAGATGAAGCGGCTTAAGGCAGCTACCTTTCCAGTCAGGCTCTGCACATCTTTATGCTTTTTGGGGGATGGCATGCTCAGGAGAGCCTGGATTTTTTCCGGATTTGCCTCAATCCCTCTTTGACTGACGATGAAGCCCAGAAACTTTCCCGACTTGACCCCAAAGGTGCATTTCTTTGGGTTGAGCTTCATGCCGTATCTCTGGACCACTTCGAAGCATTCCTCTAAGTCGCTTGCATGGCTGTTGCATGCTTTGGACTTGACGAGCATGTCGTCTACATAAACCTCCATATTTCGCCCTAGGAGGCCCTTAAACATCCGGTTAACCATTCTCTGGTAGGTTGATCCGGCTTTTTTCAGTCCGAAGGGCATGACTAAGTAACAGTATACCCCCTTATCGGTCCTGAAGCTAGTGCACTCCTGGTCTGCCGTATGCATTTTTATTTGATTGTACCCAGCATAGGCGTCCATGAAGGATAGCAGTTTGAACCCAGAAGTGGCGTCTTCCATCTGGTCGATCCTGGGCAGCGGGAAGCAGTCCTTCGGACAAGCTTTGTTTAGATCAGTGAAATCTATACAAACTCGCCAAGTTCCGTTTGGCTTGGGCACCAGGACCGGATTGGCAAGCCACTCCGGATAGTATACGTCGCGGATCATGCCGTTAGTCAAAAGTTTGTCCACCTCTTTCTCCAGAGCCTCGACTTTCACCGAGTCGAGCGGGCGTCGCTTTTGCTGGATGGGGGGCATGTCCGGATTGACGTTGAGTACGTGGGTGATGACATGAGGGCTTATGCCAGTCATGTCTTCTTGGCGCCATGCAAAGATGTCGATGGCGCCCTTCAGTGTTTTTATTATTTTTTCTTTTTCCTCGGGATCTAGGTTCTTCCCCAGCCGGAGTACTTTGGTGGAGTCGAGGTCGCACACTGATAATTCCTCGACATCCTCCATCGGTTCCACAATTCTTTCGGACCCCACATGGGGGTCTAACTCATCCTCTTCAGCCACTTCTGGCTCAATTGATTCCCGGAACATTAGTACGGGCAGGTGGGTTGCGACATTGTAACATTGTCTTGCTTCCCCCTGGTTTCCCCTCACCGTTCCGATCCCAGCTTCTCGGGTAGGGAACTTCAGGCACAGGTGCCGAATCGATGTGACTGCGCCAAAGTCTACCAAGGCCGGTCGGCCCAGGATCGCGTTGTAGGCTGTCGGACAGTCCACCACTACGAAAGTGCAGTATTTAAATGTGCTCTGGGGGGTGTCCGGGCACAAGGTGACTGGAAGCCTTACTTTTCCCATTGGGATAAGTGTCGTCCCGTTAAACCCTGTGAGCTGGGACCCACTAGGCGAGAGGTCCCGGTCCGTCAAGCCTATCGCGATGAAGGCTTCCTTGAAGAGTAGGTTCACGGAACTTCCATTGTCAATTAAGACTCTGGCCACCACTTTATTCGCGATGGGGGTCTCTATGACCAATGGGTCATGATGAGGGAAGCGCACTATCTTGGCGTTTTCTTCCGTGAATGTGATGGGTTGGTCCATCAGCCGGGGCCTTTGAGCTGGGAGTTGAGTAACTTCCCAAACCTCATTGTGCTTTGCGGCCCATGCGTATCGTTTAAGCTCCTTGTGAGTAGTTCCTCCGATATGGGGACCTCCGGAGATCATGGCTACCCTCCCATTAGGCCTGGGCGGCAGACTGGGGATGTCTTGGGCGTCGCCCGTGGGAGCAGCTGGAGCTAATGCCCCTGCTGTACCGCTCGGTGTTCCCTGAGGCATACCCACAGTCGCCTGGCCCGAATTAAGGTGGGGCAACCTATTTTTGATCCACTCGTAGAGGTGGCATAACCGGATTAGGTTCTCAATCTCGTTCTTGAGATTCTTGCATTCATTGGTGCTATGACCGATGTCGTTGTGGTACTCGCATCTTTTGCTCGGATCTCGCCGGGAGCTATCCTTGTACAACGGTTGTGGCCTCCGGTAGTGTGTATTTTGCCTGGTAGCAAAGTACACACGCTCTTGGGAGTCCGACAGCTCCGTGTATTGAGTGTACTGGGGGGTGTACCCCCTTTTCAGGCGCTTCTCCCCCGTCCGGGTGCTACCCTTGGAGGACCTTTTACTCCTCGAGCCCTGGGAAGGGCCTGCCAGGCTAGCAGCCAGAGCAGAGTGCGAAGGAGTTTGTTCATATTTTCCGGACGGGTTGCCGAAATGGGATGATGTTGGTGCCAAGGCCTGGCCCTGACTATATCCGGGGGTAGCAGAGAATTGTATGCCACTTGCTTGTGGAGTTGCGGTCGGGGTAATACCTGAGGGCGGTACTCCGAGCGTATATCCTACTATCCCGGTGGGATAATATCCTCCGCAAGCCACGATTTGGGCTTCTTCGTGGTTGATATATTTTTAGACTCCCTTCTGGAAGTCCTGAAGGCTAGCAGCGCCTTCTTGCTGTAGTTCATTCCAGAAAGGAGTCCCAGTGCGGATGCCTGCTTGGAGTAGCGCAAGCTGTTGTCCGTCATCAACTTTCTTGGTTTTCCAGGCCTCCTCTTGGAACCTCTTTATATAATTCTTCAAGGTCTCGGTGGGCAATTGCTTGATATTAGTCAAGGCACTGACCTCCAGGTTGACCTTTCTCGCAGCGACAAACTGTCTCCGGAAGTTGGTCTGTAGCTTGTTCCAACAACCCACAGATCCCGGTTCCAATTTTTTGAACCATTCCTCCGCGGACCCACTTAGAGTAAGCGGGAAGCACAGACATTTGGCGTCATTGCTGACCCTCATGACCGTCATGACACGGTGGAACCGTGACAAGTGGTCGCTAGGATCGGAGTTCCCGGTATAAGCTGTCATTTCGGGCATCTTGAAGTTCTTAAGGAGCTCCGCCTCTAAGATGTGCTTGGCACATGGCTCCCGATCCTCGCTGTCTGAGTCGGAGTCGTCTCCTTTCTGTCTCCGGGAGACTCGGGCAATGTCTTTTCGAAGTATGGCGAGTTCTGCCATGCTTCTTTCATTTAACGTACCCGTGGAGACCGCGGGTCCGTATCTTTTTTGGTCAAGGTGATCTTGGAGATCACCTTGGTTTCGATTGATTTGATTTCTCAAATCAACGGGAGGACACCTCTGTCCTCTTCTCCCTCTACCCCCGGGTTCCTGGTGCACGGAAACGCTTTTTCGGTCCTCTCGATCCTGAGGGCCAAAGCTCCCTTTTTGGGGCTTGCCCCTCTGCGGACCTTTCCCTTTAGGGAAATCTGAGCAGACCTTTAGCGGATCCTGCGCCTTTTTCTTTCGCCCTGGGGTAGAGGTAGGGTTTTTTGTTTGGTTCCCTTCAGCAGGGTACCTTATAGGGCTAGGCTCCCTAGATTTCTGCTGTTGGGAACTAGGCGAAGACGTCGCTGGCTCCTTGCCAAGTCCAGCGGTCATTGCCTTGGGGTGCACGTGAATGCCAGCCGCCTCCATGGCTTTTTTCATGGCCAGCATCACTTCTTGCATTTTCTAGTTTTGTGCTTTCTGAGCTTCGATCTCGGCTTCGTGATTGATAGCTTTTTGTCTAAGAAGCACCAATTCCGAGTAACTACCTTCGTCGTAGGCATACTCATCGAGGTTTCCCTCGTAGTCATCATCTGGAATTCCTTCCTCTTCCTCGGAACCCTCAGCTGCTCTTGAGGCTACATCTTCCTCATTCGGGTCTTGAGCATCTTCGAGAGGGCGAGGCTGACGAGTACTTCTAGTCTCCAACATGTTTGTGAAGTCAAGTGCTCGTTTACAGTGGCTTTCTTCAGCTCTCAATGAAAGCACCAAAATGTTGACCGAGGTCTTCGGCAACTAATAAAATATTATAAAGTTACTTAGCTGTAAGAAATTGAGAGAAGGATTTTTACGTGGTTGGGGCGTTAATGAGCCTTTGTCCACGAGTCTTTGTTATTTATGGATGTCTTTAATACAGAGAATGTATTTGGGGAGTGTTTCACCCTTATAAATACAGAGAATGTTCTTGGTGAGTATTTACTCTACTTGCTCATATGCAGCCCAAGATTCTCGATCCCATTTAATGAGCTTTGAGGGGGTATTTATAGTGTTTTTGGTGGGGTGATCCCTAGAATTATCCTAACAAGTGTATCTGTAAGTATCCATAAAGTTGGGTATTCCCAATGAATATACCATGGGTAATGCATGGTCAAATCCCTAGGTGATGTAGGCTTTTTATGTGGAATGTCCTTATTGCCTTTTGACTGATGTGACTCTTCACAGTGTAGCCGTCGCTAGACTTAAATGATCATTACTGTGCCGCTGCTGGTTGGAGGTTGTGCCGTCAGACTTTATTGCGTGTAGCAGTCCCAACACGCTTCCTCCCATGCGGCATTTAATGCGACTTGATTGCTCCGGAGAAGCCTGACACCTCGCGGAGATGCCTTAGCGTTATTCGAGCTTCCGGGAGCATATAGAGTCCCATGTGCCTTCTCCGGGGGCTACGTCCTGGACGTTATCTTATGGCATATAGACTTAGCCAATATTGTAAATTGCTTGATCAACGTGTCCTTATCTGGTTGGTCCACGTATATTGGGCAAAATCAGGGGCAACAATAAGTAGTCTAGAAATAACTATCTAGAAAATATCTTATTTGACTAGGTATCTTTTCCACAAAATTTGAAAAAATATCTAATTTAAGTTGTATTAGAAAAAATCTAGAACTTAAATATTTTCAAATTTAAATTTAATTAAATATCAAAAATTAAGTTGTAACCACTTAATTTGAAAATATTCCATTTTAAGTTAATATTCGAAAAGATATTAACTTAAAAAATATCTAAAATATTCCATTTTAAGTTAATATTCGAAAACATATTAACTTAAAAAAAAATATTTAAAGAATCTTAATAACCAATGCCTAAAATTCCTCAACTTGATTTTGAAATTTAAAATTCAAAAGATATTCAGATTTAAGGTTATTAGTTAGAGATAACTAAATATCAACTTAAATAGGAATATTTAATGAAAAATTTAAATTAAGCTTCAGAAAGAATCTAGATGGTTATTGTTGCTCCTAAAATCGCCCAATATACGTGGACCAGTCAGGAAGGGACACGTGGATCAAATTACTTAAGAGAGAACTGCTAAGTCCTTGTATGACACCAGGAAGCGTTAGTCAAAAGGGTCCCGGAGGATGCACCCGGAGTACAAGGTACTCCCGGAAGCGAACATAGCTCAAAGGTACTCCGGGATGTGTCAGGTCTCTCCCGAGACATCAAGTCGCATTTAATGCTGCATGGGAGGAAGCGTGTTGGGACTGTACACGCAATAAAGTCTGACGGCACATCCCCCAAACAGCAGCGCTACAGTAATGATCATTTAAGTCTAGCGACGGCTACTCTGCGAAGAGTCACGTCAATCATAAGACAAAAAGGACATTCTCCATAAAAACCCTACAGCACCTAGGGATTTGACCATGCATCACCCATGGTATATTCATCGGAAATGCCCAACTTTATGGATACTTACAGACACATGTGTAAGTACAATTCTAGGGATTGCCCCTCTAAAACACTATAAATACCCCCTCAAAGCTCATTTAAGGGGGTCGGAGAATCTTGGCTGCTTAAGAGCAAACAGAGAAAAAACTCACCAAGAACATTCTTTGTAGTAAAGAGAGAAATATTCTCCCAAGTGTAAGATCTGTATTAAAGACATCCATAAATATCAGTGGCTCGTGGACTAAGGCTCATTAACGCCCCAACCACGTAAAAAGTCTTCATCTCGCTTTCTTATAGCTCACTATTATATTCGTATTTTATTAGTTGCCGAAAATCTCGGTCAACATTTTGGTGCTTTCATTGAGAGCTGAGGAAAGCTGCTTCGCAACAAGCATTTAACTTCACAACAATGGTGGAGACAAGAGCTACACGTCACCCTCGCCCTCTAGAAGACGCTCAAGATCCCAACGAAGAGGATGTAGCTTCAAGGGCAGCAGAGGAGTCCGAGGAAGAAATTCCAGATGAGAACCATGAGGAACACCTCGACGAATACGCTTACGATGATGGAAGCTACCAAGAGCTGGTGCTCCTCAGGCAAAAAGCCATCGATCACGAAGCTGAGATCGAAGCTCAGAAAGTGCAAAATCAAAAAATGCACGAGGTGATGCTAGCCATGCAAAAAGCCATGGAGGCCGCTGGCATTCACGTGCATCCCAAGGCAATGGCCGCTGGACTCGATGGGGAGCCAGCTACGTCTTCGCCCAATTCCCAGCAGCAAAGGCCTAGGGAACCTAGCCCTATAAGGCACCCTGCTGAGGAAAACCAAACAAAAAACCCTACTTCTGCCCCTGGTCGGAAGAAAAAGGCGCAGGATCCGCGCAAGGTCCGCTCAGATTTCCCTAAAGGGAAAGGTCCGCAGAGGGGCAAGCCCCAAAGAGGGAGTCTTGGCCCTCAGGATCGAGGGGACCGAAAGAGCGTTTCCGTGCACCAGGAACCGGGGGGTAGAGGAAGAGGAGGACAGAGATGTCCACCCGTTGATTTGAGAAATCAAATCAATGGGAATCAAGGTGACCTACGGGATCACCTTGATCAAAAAAGATACAGACCCGAAGTCTCCTCGGGTACTGTAAACGAAGGGATTATGGCAGAGCTTGCCAGCCTTCGAAAAGATATTGCCCGAGTCTCCCGGAGGCAGAAGGGAGATGACTCCGACTCGGACAGTGAGGACCGGGAGCCATGCGCCAAGCATATCCTGGAGGCGGAGCTCCCTAAAAACTTCAAAATGCCCGAAATGGTGGCATATACTGGGAACTCCGACCCCAGCGATCACCTGTCACGATTCAATCGAGTCATGACAGTCATGCGGGTCAGCAATGACGCCAAGTGCCTATGCTTCCCCCTCACTCTGAGCGGCTCGGCGGAGGAGTGGTTCAAGAAACTAGAACCAGGATCGGTGGGATGTTGGAACAAACTCCAAACCAACTTCCGGAGGCAATTTGTCGCCGCCAGGAAGGTAAATTTGGAAGTTAGCGCCTTGACTAACATCAAGCAACTACCCACCGAGACTTTGAAAAATTACATCAAGAGGTTCCGAGAGGAAGCCTTGAGGACCAAGAAGGTTGACGACGGACAACAGCTTGCGCTTCTCCAAGCAGGAATCCGTACTGGGACTCCCTTCTGGAACGAATTACGGACAAGAAGGCGCTGCTAGCCTTCAGGACTTCCAGAAGCGAGTCCAAAAATATATTAACCTCGAAGAAGCCCAGATTGTGGCTTACGGGGGCTATTATCCAACCGGGATGGCAGGATACATGCCAGGAGTATCGCCCTCGGGTACTGTCCCGACCGCGACCCCTCCGGTTAGTGGCATACAGTTTTCTGCCACTCCCGGGTACAACCAAGGGCAAGTTCTGCCCCCGGCATCTTCCCATTACGGCAATCCGTCCGGGGTGAATGGACGGGCTCCTTCACAGGCTGCCCCAACCGCTAGCTTAACAGGCCCCACTCAAGGGTCTAGAAGCAAGAGGTCCTCCAAGGGCAGCACCCGAACGGGAGAGAAGCGCCAAAAGAAGGGGTACACACCCCAATACACCCAGTACACAGAGCTCACGGACTCTCAGGAACGTGTCTATTTTGCCACAAGGCAGAATACGCATTACCGGAGACCCCAGCCTTTGTACAGGGACAGCTCTCGGAGAGATCCGAGCAAAAGGTGCGAATATCACAATGACATCGGTCACAGCACCAACGAGTGTAAAAATCTCAAGGATGAGATTGAGAATCTGATCCGGTTGGGCCACCTCTATGAGTGGATCAAAAATAGGTTACCCCACCTTAACCCGGGGCAGGTGGCCGGGGGCATGCCTTCGGGGACACCAGGGGGTACAGCAGGAGTATTGCCTCCAACTGCTCCCGCAGGTGACACCCAGCATATACCCGGACTACCGCCTCGGCCTAATGGACGGGTAGCCATGATCTCCGGAGGTCCCCATATCGGAGGAAACACTCGGAAGGAGCGAAAGAGATATGCCGAGGCCGCAAGGCACAGTGAAGTGTGGGAGGTCACTCAACTCCCAGCTCAAAGGCCTCGGCTAATGGACCAACCCATAACGTTCACGGAAGAAGACGCCAAGACGGTGTGTTTTCCTCATCACGACCCGCTGGTCATAGAGACCCCCATTGCAAATAAAGTGGTGGCCAGGGTCCTGATTGATAATGGAAGCTCCGTGAACTTGCTCTTCAAGGAAGCCTTCACTGCGATAGGGTTGACCGACCGGGACCTCTCTCCTAGCGGATCGCAGCTCACAGGGTTTAACGGGACAACTCTAATCCCGATGGGAAAAGTCAGGCTCCCAGTTACCCTGTGCCCGGACACTCCACAGAGCACGTTTAAGTACTGCACCTTCGTGGTGGTAGGCGTCCAACGACCTACAACGCAATCTTAGGCCGACCGGCCCTCGTCGACTTCGGTGCAATAACTTCTATCCGACACCTATGCCTAAAATTTCCTACCCAGGAAGCCGGAGTCGGAACGGTGAGGGGAAACCAGGGAGAGGCCAGGCAATGTTACAACGTTGCCACCCATTTGCCAGTGCTCATGGTCCGGGGGCCCCCTGAAGTAGAGAAGGCTGAAGAAGACGAGTTGGATCCTCGTATAGGATCCGAAAGGGTCGTAGAACCGATGGAGGACGTCGAAGAGATACCAGTGTGCGACGACGACTCCACCAAAGTACTCCGGATAGGGAGAGGCCTAGATCCGGAGGAAAAGGATAAAATAATAAAAACACTGAAGGGCGCCATTGATGTTTTTGCGTGGCGCCAAGAGGATATGACCGGCATCAGCCCTCATGTCATCACCCATGTCCTCAACGTCAATCCGGACATGCCCCCTATACAACAAAAGAGACGCCCGCTCGACTCGGCGAAAGCCGAGGCCTTAGAGAAAGAGGTGGATAAACTTTTGTCCAACAGCATGATCCGCGACGTATACTATCCGGAATGGCTGGCCAATCCGGTCCTGGTGCCCAAGCCGAACGGAACTTGGCGGGTTTGCATAGATTTCACAGATCTAAACAAAGCCTGCCCAAAGGACTGCTTTCCGCTGCCCAGGATTGACCAGATGGTGGACGCCACCTCCGGATTCAAACTGTTATCTTTCATGGATGCCTATGCGGGGTACAATCAAATAAAGATGCATACGGCAGACCAGGAGTGCACTAGCTTCAGGACCGATAGGGGGGTATACTGTTATCTAGTCATGCCTTTCGGACTGAAAAACGCCGGAGCGACCTATCAAAGAATGGTTAACCGGATGTTTAAAGGCCTCCTGGGACGAAACATGGAAGTATATGTAGACGACATGCTCGTCAAATCCAAAGCATGCAATAGCCATGCAGACGACTTAGAAGAATGTTTCGAAGTCGTTCGGAGATACGGCATGAAGCTCAATCCGAAGAAGTGTACCTTCGGAGTCAAGTCGGGAAAATTCCTGGGCTTCATAGTCAGCCAGAGAGGGATTGAGGCGAACCCGGAGAAAATTCAAGCTCTCTTGGACATGCCATCCCCCAGGAAGCATAAGGACGTGCAAAGTTTAACCGGAAAGGTAGCCGCGTTGAGCCGTTTTATCTCACGATCCACGGACAAATGCATACCCTTCTTCAACATACTGAAGAAATGCCAAAAGTTCGAATGGACAGACGAGTGCGAGGAGGCATTCAAAAGGTTAAAAGACCATATGGCAAAACCTCCTATCCTATCAAAGCCCGTCCTTGGAGAAGACTTGTTCCTTTACTTGGCGGTCTCCGAACATGCGGTCAGTGCTGCATTGGTCCGGGAGGAAGAAAAGGTCCAGCATCCCGTATACTATGTCAGTAAACGCATGATAGGAGCCGAGACGAGGTATCCGGTCATCGAAAAACTGGTATTCTGCCTCCTGATGGCATCACGGAAGTTGAGACCCTACTTCCAACATACTGAAGAAATGCATACCCTTCTTCAACATACTGAAGAAATGCCAAAAGTTCGAATGGACAGACGAGTGCGAGGAGGCATTCAAAAGGTTAAAAGACCATATGGCAAAACCTCCTATCCTATCAAAGCCCGTCCTTGGAGAAGACTTGTTCCTTTACTTGGCGGTCTCCGAACATGCGGTCAGTGCTGCATTGGTCCGGGAGGAAGAAAAGGTCCAGCATCCCGTATACTATGTCAGTAAACGCATGATAGGAGCCGAGACGAGGTATCCGGTCATCGAAAAACTGGTATTCTGCCTCCTGATGGCATCACGGAAGTTGAGACCCTACTTCCAAGCCCATCCAATCAGAGTTTTGACCAATCATCCACTCCGGCAAGTCCTCCAGAAACCTGAAGCCTCCGGAAGACTCCTCAAATGGGCAATGGAACTGAGTCAGTTTGACTTGCATTACGTGCCCCGGATTTCTGTAAAAGGCCAAGCCTTGGCAGACTTCATCACCGAATGCAATGAAGCCGAGGCAACAGCCAATACTCCGGAGCCACCCATCCCCACTTGGAGAGTATTCGTGGATGGAGCTTCAAACGAAAACGGTTCGGGAGCCGGAGTAGCTATGATATCACCCACCGGGTTGCGGCTCCAGGCAGCACTCCGATTCAACTTCACAGCTTCGAACAATGAAGCCGAATATGAGGCTCTAATAGCAGGGCTACGATTGGCTAAAGCTGTAGGAGCCAAGAGGGTGGAAATCTACAGTGATTCCCAGCTGGTCGTAAACCAAGTTTCCGGAGAATACCAAACCCGCGGCGAAAGAATGGCCGCGTACGTAACAATAGTCCGGGAACTGCTCCACGAGTTCTCGGACTACAAAATAGAAAGAATCCCCCGAGAAAAGAACGCTCATGCGGACTGTCTGGCTAAGTTAGCCTCGGATAGTGAAATCGAAGAATTGGGGGTAGTACCCGTGGAACGCTTGGCAGAGCCAAGCATCAAAATAAAAGAGACCACACAAACGGTTGGGCAAGAACCCAGCTGGATGGTCCCCATCATAAAATACATAACCACAGGTGAGTTGCCCCAAGAGAGGGCACTGTCTCGAAAGATTCAGTATCAGGCTCATCGTTATGTAATGATGGACCAAATTCTCTACCGGAGAGGACTCAGCATGCCTTATTTAAGGTGTGTATCGGACCCTGAAGCTAGACAAATCATGCTGGAGGTCCACGAAGGGTTCTGGAGATCATACGGGAGGACCCGGCCTCTCAAAGAAAATATTGAGGCGGGGATACTTCGGCCAACAATGAAAAAGATTGTATAGACTATGTCCAAAAGTGTGACTCGTGCCAAAGGTACGCGAACATACCGAGAGCTCCTCCAAATGAGATCACGGCGATGACAAGCCCCGGCCCTTCGCGGTACGGGGCATAGATCTCATCGGGTCTCTACCTACGGGAAAAGGAGGAGTAAAGTATGCAATAGTAGCAGTAGACTACTTCACCAAATGGACAGAGGCTGAGCCTATGAAGACAATAACCGCTAAGAAGGCGTTGGACTTTGTTGTCAAAAACATAGTGTGCCGATACGGCTTACCTCACAAAATAGTCTCAGACAATGGAAAGCAATTTGATTGCGAGGAATTTGCGACACGCAAGCGACACGGAGTAGTGAAAAGCTTCTCCGCGGTAGCCGGCCTCAAACAAACGGCCAGGCGGAGGCAGTCAATAAAATCCTAAAGGTCACCTTGAAAAAGAAGCTGCTGGCTTGTAAAAATAACTGGCCTGAAGAATTGCCAAGGGTATTGTGGGCCTACCGGACGACCCCCAGAACCACAACCGGTCACTCGCCGTTCTCAATGGCATACGGTTGTGAAGCAATGGTCCCGGTGGAAACATTATTCCCATCCCACAGGAGAACGACTTATGATCCGGCCACCAATCAGGCCCTGCTCCAAGAAGCTCTGGATCAAGTCGAAGAACTCCGGGATGAGTCCCAAATACGGATGGCCGCTTATCAAAAGAAGGTGACCAAGTATTTTAACTCCAAGGTTAAAAACAGAAAATGCGCTATCGGTGACATGGTCCTAAGAAGGGTCTTCCCAGCCACCCAAGAACCCGGAGTGGGGGTACTTGGACCAAATTGGGAAGGACCATATGAAATCGAGGACGAAATCGGCTCTGGCACTTACAAACTGAAAAGAATGGACGGAACTACTGTCCCAAGAGCCTGGAATGCCGATCACCTCAGAAAATACTACCGATGGCGAATTAAACTTAGCTTTTGTTTAAAGGGTTTGTACCGTCCAAATGTATGCCTCCTCTATATTAAATAAAACTGAGTGCCTTAAAAACAAAGTTTCTATGCCACTCAGGGGGGTACTAGGGTATACCGCACGGACAAACAAAAACAAGCTAAGTAAAATATCCTGACCCAAAGGGCAGGTCAAGCTAAGTAAAACATCCTGACCCAAAGGGCAGGTTAAGCTAAGTAAAATATCCTGACCCAAAGGGCAGGTCAAGCTAAGTAAAACATCCTGACCCGAAGGGCAGGTCAAGCTAAGTAAAATATCCTGACCCAAAGGGCAGGTCATAAACATGCGCAAAGAATAAAAGGCGTAAGTATGAAATCCTGAGCCAAAGGACAGGTTGAAATATATGAAGTGTGGAAAAAAGATCGCACATATATATATAAAAAAAAATATATATATAATAAAATATCCTAACCCGAAGGTTAGGTCATACACATATAAATGGCCCGGGGACAGGCCTTAAATTGTCTCCCCTTTAAATAAAGGCTGCCGCCTGTAAGTAAACTGTTCTAAGGCAGCAGCAAATATGTACAAAGAAAAAAAAAGAGTTATGAAAAGAACGGGTATAATCTGGGTCAATAATAGGGCAGCTCAGTCAGCCCGTGGCGGAAGACGAGGTCCGATCCGTGCCTCAAGCTCAGCATCAAGTCTCTTCTTCTTCTCCCGAAATTTGGCAATCATGTCCTCGGGTTTGGGATAGAAAGAAAGCTTGATGCTCTGATCGTTGGTGGCCCAAGCCATGTAGACACCATCATCAAAGCGCTTCGGGCAACGGGCGCAGGAGACGGGAGAAAGGAGCTCGGCCCTCTTGGCCTTCCTAATAGACTGATCTTTGTAGTCCCGAAGCTCCTTCAACTCCGCAGCCAGAGCGGCCTTGGATTCAATATCCGACTGGTGAGTCTCCTCTAGAGACTTCACCTTGGCGGCCATTTCGTCCAAAGCCTCCCTGGCCTCCCGAAGGTCCCGCCTGGCCTTCTCGGCAGCCTCAGTTTGAGCCCTCAGCTCCTCCTGATGATGGGCCTCCATCCTGCCTCTCCGCTGGGCCTCGGCCTGGATCATGTCCTCCGCCTGAGCCTCCCTCCGGATAGCCTCCTCCTCCCTGGCCTTGGCCCTCTCTTCCTTAGCCTTGGCCGCAGCCTCCTGGCGCTCGGCGGCCTCCTGGTAGATCAGCCTCTCCGCAGTAAGGTCTTGAAGGACCTTCTTGACGTCGTTCATGTCCCCAAAGTCGGACAGAGCGAAGCCATGGCTTATGATGTTCTTGGAGAGGCGACCGGCCTCAGCTGCAAGCTGAGCCATAATGGGATGTAAGGGAAAATTCCTCAAAGGAAGAAAACAAAATACAAACACCAAAAAGGAAACGTAAGAAATTGCAAAGTACTTACCACTGTGAGGGAATGGCTGAGGTCCTGGACTTGGAAGATAGAGTTCAGAGAGGCACAAGTGGCAAACCGCTTGGGCGCACAGCGTGTAAGCTGAGAGGCGAACTCACCGGTCATTTCCGCAGCAAAAGGAGCCAGAGTGGGCCCAAGGAGGGGACGGAACCAGTCTGCCAAAGGATCCAGGTTGAGGTTCCACGGATCATGATATTCCGGATGGTTAATGCTCGCCTCAACCTCCGCCCGCAGGATCCTCCTAAGGGCCTCCACATCGGCATATCCCCGGGAGTACTCGTCCATAGCGTAGTTGTGCTTGGCTATGCGAAGCTCCTGCCTCGCCTCATCCCCCGGAATCGGGGTAAGCTCAATGCGAGGAGGAGCAGGATTTTCCTCCATTGGAGACACCCCGCCGTCTAGGCCATGAGCGGGAGTGTCGGCCCTCCGAGGCCTCTTCGGCTCGTCTTGGGCAATCATCTTGCCCTTGCGCTTGCGGATCAGAGCCACTTCTGACTCCTCGTCCTCCTCTGCTACCACTGGGAGAGCTTGAGGGTCTCCAGCACCCTCGGCGGCTTCCTCCGAGAAGTCCCATCCTTTCCCCTGGCCTTCTCCCGGAAGCACCTCCTCGTCATCCACCAAGTCGATGGTTTCGGGAGGAGCGCCGGAAGAAACCTTCAAGGAAGGGGCCGGGGGAGAGGGGGTGAAAGCCGGAGGAGCCACCGGAGTATGGACCCCAGCCAGCCGTTCCAGGATGGCATCCATGGAGGTACCTGTTCCAATAAAGCAAGCAAGTGTTAGAAGTCCGTGAGAAACTACTTACAAAAGGCGCAGTAAATAAACTACTCCTACCCGGACTCCCTAGTTCGGCCCTAGCAAAGTCCTGAACTTTAATGCTGGCAGCATCATCTCCAAGATAACTGTCCGAGGGCCGAAACCAGCTGGATGCTATGTAAGCCGACGGACCTAAGGGAATAGGTTCCGGAGGGCCGGGGCCCATCCGGGACCGACCTAGGTAATCTCCTAAGTTTGTAAAATAAAACTCCTTCAAATGATCCCCCCACCGGGTCGACGGCATCTTAAACCTACGGAGACGCTCGTCGAACCCTATGGGCCTACGACTGGTATATTCATCAACTGAAGGGACATATTGAATTGTCAAAGGAGACTTACCACCAGCACCAGAAGTGCTAGCACCGGGAGCGCCCGAGTTTGGTTCGGGGATTGAAGGCTGGGGCCGGGAAGTCTGGTTCTCGGAAGAACCTTCAAGACGAAGGGGTCCCCCGGCGGAAGGACCTCCAATCTCTTCTTGAAGTATCTTATCAAAAAATTTAGCTTCGGACTTCCCGCCGATAGCTTGGCTCCTTCGCACCACCGGGCTCCCCACACGGAGCCCTCTCCCAGAGGCAGCCTGGGCACTGGAATACGCCTTCTCCTGGGCCTTCCGGTAGAGATAATCTTGATACTTCTTCTCTGCCGTAGCAATAAGCTCATCCCGGAAGGCCTTCTCCGCGACTGGCGCCCTCACGTTAGGGCAGATAACCTTGGAAAGGTTGGAGTCATCCACGGATTGGTGAGAAAGGATAAGTTTGGCCTTTCTGCAATTCTCCGTGGTGACCAAGCCCCCGACGTCAAGATCGGCATGGTCGTAAGAGGCGAAGGCTTGGGCCCTTCGAAGGAACGCCTGAGTGGTGAGCGTCCGCTGGTAAGGTGGGATCCGCACCCACTCCGTGAGCAGCTCCGGGTGGTCCACGGCCCTAAAACCGGAGGAGAAGAAAAATCGGTGGCGATACTCCTTAACATGAGTCTGCCTATTATACGGAACCACCCCTTCGTTAGCAGGGTGGATCCGGAACCCATAAAAACCGTCCTTAAGTTTGTCCCCTTTCTTGGGGACGGATACAAGTTCGTAAAAATATAAAATCTCCGCCGGGCTGGGAGACCCCCAGCCGCGTGCGGCATAAAAAATAAATAAGCCTGAGAGCAGGCGGTATGCTTGAGGAATAAGTTGGTATGGCGCAAGGCCGACAAAAACAAGAAAATCAACAAAATAGTCCTGGAGCGGGAGCATTGCGCCGGCCATCAGATGGGTCTGACTCCAAGCCCCGAAGCCATCATAGTTGAGGTTGGGTGTCTCCGAGTCACGAGGAGGCCGGTGGAAGGTCCCTGAGGTAGAGGGTTTGATTCCAGCCACGTTAATGATGTTCTCCAGCTGGTGAGGGCAGGTCAGGGTCGATCGAAGCTCGGCCGCCTCCCAGCCAGTGGCGCGGGACTTGTACCCTTCCTGGGCAACAGGTCCCAGAGAAACCTCCTCCAGGGTGGCAATACTCTTCCCCTTCTTCTTCGAGGACTTTGAGCCAGAAGCGGACATGATATGCTCTGAGAAAAACGAAAAGAAAAAACCCAGCAGTTAGGCCCCATATCAAACCCTAAACCAGAAAAAAGGGAGTGGGGGTCCCCTAACCGCTGGAAAGAGGCCCCCTCCGGACACGTGTCACCTGGGAAACTCGAAAGAGAATCCCTGAACAAGTATCGGGTGCAGTAAAATCACAGTAAAAAGCGGTTTTGCAAAAAGGAAAAGAAAAAGGTCTTCCTATGCCCTAAAGCAAATGCTAAACGAAGGATACACGGCCTTCTTCAAACAAAACTGTACGACTACAACTAATACAGTGAAACGTAAGAGCAGAACTCAAAGAGCTCAAACACTCACACTCCAGAAATCTCTAAGTACGAACCCAGAAAACAAACAAGATAAATGTAAGCATGCTAGAGTCTAAAGATTCGAAGAACTTACAGTTGATTGTTGAACTGGGGGTACTGGGTATGATCGAGCAAGAGTTGAGAAGCACTGGTGAAATCGAACACTGGAAGATTACAGAAAATGTTCAAGTGTTAAGGCGGTTTGTGCTACTTTGAGGAAATTTTCTCTCTGAGAAATTCAAGCAAAAATGGTAAGGAATGGAAAGTAACCAAAATGAAGGAAAGGTGGTGGCTTTTATAGGCAAAAATGCATGAGGAACAGGCGCCTTCACCTACCAATCGTACGGTTAGGGAAGCACGCGATTCGAATTCCCAACAGATCAACGGGCCAGATCAATTCGCCATTAAGGCGGTGCAAACGTTTGAGTATCCGTCTGACACCATCAATGCGCCGCATCCATCAGGGGGCGTAAAACGAATCGACCTCTGCAAAAGTGAATCACTGCATTTAATGCCATTATTAGGCACACCTTCACGCGCCCCACGTCGTATCGTAAGACCGAGGAGGCGGCTGGAAACATTCCTACGAACAACGTAGTATCGCATTAAATAACCTCATTTAATGTGTCCCCCACGCGCTCGAGACTCGAGCTGGGGAAACGAGGAGTCAACTGGAGGTACTTGGGCAAGCCTTGGTTTATTTTTACTAAGTAAACAAGGCTTGGGGGGTAAATGTTGCTCCTAAAATCGCCCAATATACGTGGACCAGTCAGGAAGGGACACGTGGATCAAATTACTTAAGAGAGAACTGCTAAGTCCTTGTATGACACCAGGAAGCGTTAGTCAAAAGGGTCCCGGAGGATGCACCCGGAGTACAAGGTACTCCCGGAAGCGAACATAGCTCAAAGGTACTCCGGGATGTGTCAGGTCTCTCCCGAGACATCAAGTCGCATTTAATGCTGCATGGGAGGAAGCGTGTTGGGACTGTACACGCAATAAAGTCTGACGGCACATCCCCCAAACAGCAGCGCTACAGTAATGATCATTTAAGTCTAGCGACGGCTACTCTGCGAAGAGTCACGTCAATCATAAGACAAAAAGGACATTCTCCATAAAAACCCTACAGCACCTAGGGATTTGACCATGCATCACCCATGGTATATTCATCGGAAATGCCCAACTTTATGGATACTTACAGACACATGTGTAAGTACAATTCTAGGGATTGCCCCTCTAAAACACTATAAATACCCCCTCAAAGCTCATTTAAGGGGGTCGGAGAATCTTGGCTGCTTAAGAGCAAACAGAGAAAAAACTCACCAAGAACATTCTTTGTAGTAAAGAGAGAAATATTCTCCCAAGTGTAAGATCTGTATTAAAGACATCCATAAATATCAGTGGCTCGTGGACTAAGGCTCATTAACGCCCCAACCACGTAAAAAGTCTTCATCTCGCTTTCTTATAGCTCACTATTATATTCGTATTTTATTAGTTGCCGAAAATCTCGGTCAACAGTTATAATTCTATATTTAATTAAATACAAGAAAATACATATAGTTTAGCTTAAAAAAAAATTCTTTAAACTATAATTTTCTTAAATTAATTTCAAAATAAATGAAATTAATTATGTTGTTAATCAATTTTATTAGGTTAAACTAGTTTAATTAACCTAGTACAGTTATTCAAATCAGGCAAATGGGCCTTCACAATTGGGGTGGTTCATGTGAGGGGGTGCTGGGTTCAGTATGTCGTACCCACTTCTATGGCTCCCAACTCTCACACAAGGCCCAAAAGAGAGGAATTTAACCTTAAAATGAACAGCTGTTATTAATTGAATAAGTCCAAAACTAAATGGGCCTAAATAAAATCTATCAAGAACTATGATAATTTATTTAGCAACATTAACCTATATGTATCTATAATGAAATTAAACACATAGGCTCACACAGGCACACTTTGGATGGGTCCTATCATGTTGCTAGGTCATACACAGATGAAAGAAGATTGTAAATATACCTGTTACAAATTATTTACTTGACCAAGGGAGCCATCAGATCATTAGATCTGGCAAAAAGTAACCATGGCTATTTGCAATCAAGTAATAATAGCTTTTGAAAACTTACAAACAAGCTAAAATACATACTCCTGCAACAAGGTTAGCTAGATAGTTGGATGTAGGATTTATTTAATTTTAAATTAAATAATTAATTTCGAAAATAATTAATTAAATAAAAAATAATTTTCGAAAATTTAAAAAAAAAATTGAAATAAAAATTTCGAAATTATTTTAAAATTTAAATTTAAAATTAAACCTAAAATTTTTAAAAAAAATTAGGTTTCAACCAACCTAAATATCATTTCAAAATTTGCTAACTACTTTTAAAATTTAAATGTTATTTTATAAATAAAAATTAAATAAAAAATTAAAAAAGATAAATGAATATCTTTTTCAGATTTTAAATAAAATTTAAATAAATAAAATAACAAAATTTAAAAGTTTGCAAAATATCTTACATCTTTTTAAAATTACATGATTATAGTTATCTTATTTTAAATTTAAATAAGGTCAAATTATTTAAAAAAGATTTAATTTAAAATATTTTAAATCTGACGTTAAATTTAAAAATAAAATAAGATATAATCAAATTTTAAAAATAAGATAGATTATTAAGCAAAAAAGATAGATACTAACTATTTTCAAATTCAAATTACACTAATATCTTGAATTAAATTTAAAAAATATTAAATTAATTCCAAATGATAATTAGAATTGAATTAGGAATAGTAATAGTATAAATACAGAACTACTCAAAAAATCGGAAGTTAATTCCATGAAAAAGCATGAAAAAACGAAGAAAAACGAAAAAATTGTGAGCTGTATGGACAGTTTTCGCGATCGCAGGAAAATTTCAGCACAACTCCGTTTTTTTCGAATCTTCAAAAAATCATAACTAATTCAATTAAATCGAAATTAAGTTTTGTAAAAAAGTAACTTGCTTAATTGTTTCCAAACTATCCAATAAAAATAATTCCAGAAACAGATATTCAATTATTTTTAACGAAAATTCACAAAAATCAATCAATCATCAAATAACACTCAATACAACATGATACCATCCAAAAACAAACAAACAATCGTTTTAAAGTCCAAATTTCTTGCAAGTAAATCAATTACCATGGCTCTGAGGCCAGTTGTTGGGAATTATTTTACCAGGATCTTAGATCTACTCATAAGTATGTTTATTAACACCCTAAATATGAACTTTCTAAAACGATGAAATAAACACATATAAAGTTTAGGAAATCTTACATTGGGTGCAGCAGAATAATATGACTCCTTCCGTTCAGATATCTAGTCCTTGATTCCTTTCTGTAGCAGAGCATTATCAATATCTGAACCTAGATCTCTTTCTCTAAATCTTTGATGCTGAAACCTCCTTCTTGCTGAAAGTCTTTCTTCACGATCTTCCTCACTATGATTGAGGTATCACTTGCTGTGAGTGGGCACTACTCATACACTAAGAATTTCAAAATCTCAATGAGGAAGAGAGAGAGAGTGGGTTCGGCCAAAGATAGGGAGAGAGAAGGCTCAGTTTTTTCTGAATGAAAAAGTAGAAAATTTAAGTGTAATTTTCCTGAAGCCTTCACTATCTATTTATAGCATTCCACTAGGGTTAGGTTTGAATTATTTGGCATTAAAATAATGAAAATATCAGTTTAAATTTCCTACAAAAGTGGCTGGCCCTATACTAGTGGATTTGGGCCTCACTTTTTGCAATTTTGCAGTTTTATCTTTTCTGCATATGATTTTCTCAAAAACGCCAATTTTCTAATTCAACCATTTAAATACCAATTCTAACTATTTAATAACTATAAATAATTATTAAATAATATTGTCATTTATCATATTTATTAATTGAACCATACAAAGTATCATAATTAACAAATATGCCCCTATGTCTGATAAATCTAAGAAACTTTATTCACATAGTCATGTTTACTTTCCAATGTGTTGACGGCACAATAAACAGGATCAAGTATGTGAAAAGGGTTTCAGATGAATTTATACATTATGTACATATAATCATGAAATAAATCATGTGAACCATGGAACATTAAATGTTATTTCTGATCTATATTAATAAGTAAATCTGATTATATTGAAATGAGTTTTATTTAGGGCATAAAACCCAACATAGGTTTGGGTTTGGGTTCGAGTCTAGGTATGGGTCCCAAATCCAAACACTGACTACGGATCATTTCCAAGCCCCAAGTCCAGATCTGGATCACAATCTCTGGTCCCAGTTTACGTCCACTTTGGGTTCCAGGTCCCAGGTCCCGATCCATGTAATAGGTTAGGGTCTGGGTCTAGGTATGAGTTGGGATCTAGGTTTGGGTCCCGATTCGGGTCTAGCTCTTCGTTGGAGTCTGGCACCTGGTCTGGTTACAGTTCTGGGTCTAGGTTTAAGTCTGGTTACGGTTCTAGGTCTACGTCCAAGTTCTGGTTACGGTTCTAGTCCCGTTCCCGGGTCCCCGTCTACTTTCGGTTTCGGTTCAAATTTTTGGTCACAGGGTACGGATTCGGGTCCAAGTTTGGGTTTGGGACTGGTTTTTGTCCGAGTCTTAGTTCGGGTCCCGGTCTTGTTCTAGTTCGGGTCCCGGGTCTTGGGATGGGTCCTATGTTTAGGATTGCGTCCGAGTTCAGGGTTGTGTCCCGATGGTCAAGTCCTTGTTTCTGGGTTTAGGGTTGGGTCCCGTCTCTCAAGTTTGGGGTAGAGTTTTGGGTCTTCATCCCAGTTCCGGTGCGTAGTTTCTAGTCCAAGTCCTCAATCATGATCCGGATCATTTGTCAAAATTTGTGTCCATGTTCCGGTTTGGGGCCCAAGTCCCCCATCTAGGTCTAGATCTTAGGTCCTGGTCTAGGTAAAAGTTCAGGTTCGGGTTTGAATCTCATGTTTGGGTCTAAGTCTTGGTCCAAGTACGGGTTCAGGTGTTAGTTTGGGTCTGGGTCCAGAATGAGTCCAAGTCCCTTTTTGGGTCCAGGCCGGGGTCCCAAACCGGGGCCCAGTCAAGGTCTAGGTCATGAACCATGTTTTGGTCTGGGTTTTGGTCCGAGTTTAGGTCTTGAGTTTGGGTCTAGGTTTGGGTCTGGATCTGGGTCTGGGTCCTCGTCCTGGGTTCCAATCTCGGTTTGGGTATAGGTTTGGGCCCGTGTCCAGGTTTGGGTTTAGGGTTTAGGGCTTAGTATTTAGGGCTTAGGGCTTACGGTATAGGGGTAAGTGTATAGAGTTTTGAATTTAGGGTTTAAGGTATAGGATTTAGAGTTTAATGGTCCGCTTCCAGATCTGGTTCTAATTTTGGGTCACAGGGTACGATTTAAAGTTTGGGTGTGGGTCTGGGTTTGAGTCCTGATTTAGGTCTAGGTCCGTGTTTTTAGTCAGGTCTGAGTCTTAGTCCCAAATCCAAACACAAACCACATGTCGAGTCTAGTTTCTAGTTTTGGTACGGGTTTGAGTTCTGGTTTGGGTCGAGGTCCGAGCCTTGGTCTAATTACCAGATTTAGACACCGAATATTGGTCAGGTCCAAACCTCAGGTCTTGGGTCAAGTCCTGGGTATAAATCCAGATCCTGGTCAAGTTCTAGCTCATGTCTTGGATCTGGTCTGGGTCTTATGTCCAAGTTTGGGTCTTGGTTTGGGTCTTGGGCTTGAGTCATGGGTCCGGGTCCCCAATTCAGGTCAGGGTCCTAGGTCTCGATCTGCGTTAGGGTCCTAGTCCGAGTGTTAGTCTCGGTCCATGTTCGGAACTGGTCCTTGTCTCGGTCTTGGCCTGGTCTGGGTTTATTTAACGGTTAAGTTTTGAGGTCCCGCATTTGAGTATCGGGTCCCGGTCCCGGTCCCAGTATGAGTTCTAGTCCTAGTCCAAGTTTAGGTCTCGGTCCTAGTCTGGGTCTAAGTCCGAGTCCTGATCTATGTTCAGGTCTGAGTCCTGAGTTTGAGTCTGAGTTTTTGTACGAGTCTGGGTCTGGGTCCAGGTCTAGGTCTGGGTTTGCATCTGGGCCCAGTTTTCAGTCTGTGTTTGTGTCCGGGTCTTGGTCTGGGTCAAGGTCTGGGTCTATGTTCGAGTTCTGGTACGGGAATGGGTTCTAGTCCAGGTCTCAGGTCACGGGTCTTAGGTCCCAGGTTATGGCGCAAGTCTGGGTCCGTGTTCGAGCCTGGGTCCTGGTATTGATCCCAGTCTAGGTCCGAGTCTGTGTTTGGTTCCTTGTCTTGATCTGATTTTGGGATCGAGGTCCAATTCCTATTCCAGGGTTCTTATTCTAGTTCTTGTTCCTATTTTGGGTCTCTGGCTCCGAGTTTGGGTTTGGGTCCTAGTTAAGAAATTGTTCCAAGTTCGAGTCTTGGTACGATTGCAAGATCTAGACAGCAACTACGGGTCGGGTACAAGCCCAAGGTGGTGGGTCAACATCCGGATCCCAATCTTTGGTCCCGGTCTCATTTCCATTCGGATCTTGGGTCCCAGTCTATGTCTGTGTCCGGGTCTGGGACAAAGACCATGGTTGGGTCTTTGGTTTTAGTCCTAGTCTTGAGTCTTGATTTTTGTTCTAATTTTTAGTTTGGGTCCCCAATCTAGGTCTGGGCCCTGGATGCAGGTCTGAGTCTCCCATCCGAGTCTGGGTCCTGGGTTCGGGTCTAGGTCGAAGTCTGTGTCTCGGTTCGAGTTCGTATCCCGAGTCCCGATCTGAGTTTTGATTCAGATTCGCGTCCTGATCCGGGTCCGCTTCCCGATCCAAGTCTGGGTCTGGGTCCTTGTCAGATTCTAGTTACCGGATTCAAACCTAGACTCGGACTCGGACCCTGGTCTGGGGTAAGGGTCTGGGTCTAGGCCAGGGTCTTGTTCCGACTCCAGGTCTGGGTTTGAGTCCAGATATGGGTCCTAGATCCAAACACTGACTACGGGTCCGGTCCAAGCCCTGGGTCTTGATCTGGATCACAGTCTCGAGTCCTAGTCTAGTTTCACTTGGGGTCCAAGGTCCCGGTCTGGGTCCTAGGTCAAGGTCCGGGTCCAAGTTCATATCCTGGGTCTCAGTCCCAGTTCTGATGCTCGTGTCCCGGGTCTAGGTCTGAGACCTAGGTCTCGGTCCGAGTTCAAGACCCGATCAGGGTTCAAGTCTTTATCCGAGTCTAGATTCAGGTTACGATCTCGGTCTGGGTCAAGATCAGGGTTCGAGTCTAGTTCCAAGTTGAGGTCCAAGTCCCAAGTTTTGATCTGGGTCTGGGTTTCGAGGCCCAGGTCCAGGTCCCCCATCCAGGTCTGGGTCATAGGTCCCGGTCTGGGTCCATGTTCGTGTTTGGGTCCTAGTCACAGTTTCAATTTTCTTTATGTGTTTGATTTGGGTTCACGTCTCACTCTGGGTCTGGGTCTAAGGTCCTAATCTATTTCTAGATCCCGAACTCAAACCCAGACTAAGACTTGGACCTAGGTTTGGGGTACGGGTCTAGGTCTAGGTTTGGGTTTTGGTCCGAGTCTAGGTCTGGGTCCCAAACCCAAACACTGACTACGGGTTAGTTCCAAGCCCCGAGTCAAGATCTGGATCACAATCTCTGGCCCCAGTTTAGTTCCACTTTTGGTTCCAGGTCCCAGGTCCCGATCCATGTTCTAGGTTAGGGTCTGGGTCTAGGGTCAGTTCTTGGGTCTCGGTCCCAATTCTGATGCCCGTGTCCCGGTCCATGTCCTAGGTTAAGGTTTGAGTCCCAGTTCGGTTTCCAATCTCGGCCTAGGTTAGGATCTGGGTTTGAGTCCTGGTCCAAGTTTGAGTCTGAGTCCTGTGTTCGGATCTGGGTCTGGGTTCCGAGGCGCAGGTCATGGTCCGGGTCCTAAGTCCTGATCTTGGTCCATGTTTGGGTTTGCGTCCTTGTCCCAGTTTTGATTTCGATTCAGTGTCTGAGTTCGAGTTTGGGTCCGGGCCTGGTTGGGGTCTGAGTCTTGGTTTGAGTCTATGTCCGAGTTTGGGTTTAGGTCTGGGTCTAGGTTCGGGTCCAGGTCAAAGTTTTGGTCTTAGGTGCGGGTCCAGGTCTGGGTCTGGGTCACGATCTCAGTATGGATCTAGGTCCCGAGTTTCGATGCCAACCTGCGTCTGGGTCTGGGTGTGAGTTTAGGTTCGTATCCGGATCCCTATCTATGTCAAAGTCTAGGTCTTAGATCGGGTCCCAGGTCTAGGTCAAGGTCCGGCTCTCGCTCCCAGTCTGGGTACAGGATTGTTTTTGGGCTCGAGTTTTGGTCTCGCTTTGGGTTTGGGGCTAGGTCCAAGTTCGGTTCTTGGTTTGGGTCCGGGTCCTGGTCACAGTCCTACTCTTGTCAAGGGTCCTGGTTTTGCAGTTCTTGTTCAGGTTCTAGTTCCACCTCTTGATTTTGGGTCACGGTCCGCATTTGGGTCCTGGTCCAGGTTCGGGTTCGGGTCCTGGTTTGAGTCCCTGATCTAGTCCCAGTCACCTGTCCCAGTCTAGTTCCGGTTCAGGTCCTGGGTCCCAAGTCCCAGTTTGGGTTCGGACCGAGAATGGGGTGCGGTTCTAGGTCCCGGCCACAATTTTGTGTCCCGAGTCTGGTTCCATGTTTAGGTCTGAGTTTTGGTCTAGGTTCAGCACTGAGTCTAGGTATGAGTTGGGATCTAGGTTTGGGTCCCGATTTGGGTCTGGCTCTTAGTTGGAGTCTGGCACCTGGTCCGGTTACAGTTCTGGGTCTAGGTTTAAGTCCGGTTACGGTTCTAGGTCTAAGTCCAAGTTCTGGTTACGGTTCTAGTCCCATTCTCGGGTCCCTGTCTACTTCCGGTTTCGGTTCAAATTTTTGGTCAGACGGTACGGATTCAGGTCCAAGTTTGGGTTTGGGACTGGTTTTTGTCCGAGTCTTAGTTCGGGTCTTAGTCTTGGTCTTGTTCTAGTTCGGGTCCTGGGTCTTGGGACGGGTCCTAAGTTTAGGATTGCGTTCGAGTTCGGGGTTGTGTCCCGATGGTCAAGTCCTTGTTTCTGGGTTTAGGGTTGGGTTCTGTCTCTCAAGTTTGGGGTCGAGTTTTGGGTCTTCATCCCAGTTCCGGTGCCTAGTTTCTAGTCCAAGTCCTCAATCATGATCCGGATCATTTGTCGAAATTTGTGTCCATGTTCGGGTTTGGGGCCCAAGTCACCCATCTAGGTCTATATCTTAGGTCCTGGTCTATGTAAAAGTTCAGGTTCGGGTTTGAATCTCAAGTTTGGGTCTGAGTCTAGGTCCAAGTACGGGTTCAGGTGTTAGTTTGGGTCTGGGTCCAGAATGAGTCCAAGTCCCTATTTGGGTCCAAGTCGGGTTCCCAAACCGGGGCCCAGTCAAGGTCTAGGTCACAAACAAGGTTTTGGTCTGGGTTTTGGTCCCGGTTTAGGTCTTGAGTTTGGGTCTAGGTTTGGGTCTGGATCTTGGTTTGGGTCCTCGTCCTGGGTTCCATTCTCGGTTTGGGTATGGGTTTGGGCCCGTGTCCAGGCTTGGGTTTAGGGTTTAGGGTTTAGTATTTAGGGCTTAGGGCTTAGGGTTTAGGGGTAAGTGTAAAGAGTTTAGAATTTAGGGTTTAAGGTTTAGTATTTAGAGTTTAATGGTCCGCTTCCAGATCTGGTTCCAATTTCGGGTCACAGGGTACGATTTAAGGTTCGGGTGTGGGTCTGGGTCTGAGTCCTGATTTAGGTCTAGGTCTGTGTTTTACGTCAGGTCTGACTCTTAGTCCCAAATCCAAACACAAACCACATGTCGAGTCTAGTTTCGAGTTTTGGTACGGGTTCGAGTTCTTGTCTGGGTTGAGGTCCCAACCTTGGTCTAATTACCAGATTTAGACACTGAATATGGGTCGGGTCCAAACCTCGGGTCTTGGGTCCAGTCCTGGGTATAAATCCAGATCCACGTCAAGTTCTAGCTCATGTGTTGGGTCTTGGTCTGGGTCTTATGTCCAACTTTGGGTCTAGGTTTGGGTCTTCGGCCTGAGTCATGGGTCTGGGTCCCCAATTCAGGTAAGGTCCTAGGTCCTGATCTGGGTTAGGGTCCCAGTCCGAGTGTAGGTCCCGGTCCATGTTCGGAACTGGTCCTTGTCTCGGGTCTTTGCCTGGTCTGGGTTTATTTAACAGTTCGGTTTTGAGGTCCCGCGTTTGAGTATCGGGTCCCGGTCCCAGTCCCAGTCTAAGTTCTAGTCCTAGGCCAAGTTCAGGTCTCGGTCCTAGTCTGGGTCTAAGTTCGAGTCCTAATCTATGTTCGGGTCTGAGTCCTGAGTATGTGTCTGAGTTTTGGTACGAGTCCGGGTCTAGGTCCAGGTGTAGGTCTTGGTTTGGGTGTGGGCCCAGTTTTTAGTCCGTGTTCGTGTCTGGGTCTTGGTCTTGGTCTGGGTCGGGGTCTATGTTCGAGTTCTGGTACGGGAATGGGTTCTGGTCCAGGTCTCAGGTCACGGGTCTTAGGTCCCAGGTCATGGCGCATGTCTGGGTTAGCGTACAGTCCTGGGTCCTGTTATTTATCCCATTCTAGGTCCGAGTCTGTGTTCGGTTCCTTGTCTTGATTCGATTTTGGATCGAGGTCCAATTCCTATTCCAGGGTTCTTATTCTGGTTCTTGTTCCTATTTCGGGTCTCGGGGTCTGAGTTTGGGTTTGGGTCCTGGTCTAGAAATTGTTCCTGGTTCGGGTCTTGGTACGATTGCAAGATCTAGACACCAAATACGGGTCGGGTCCAAGCCCCAGGTTGTGGGTCAACATCCGGATCCCAATCTTTGGTCCCGGTCTCATTTCCATTCGGATCTTGGGTCCCAGTCTATGTCCGTGTCCGGGTCTGGGACCAAGACCATGGTTGGGTCTTTGGTTTCAGTCCTAGTCTTGAGTCTTGATTTTGGTTCTAAGTTTGAGTTTGGGTCCCCAATCTAGGTTTGGGTCCTTGGTGCAGGTCTGAGTCTCCCATCCAAGTCTGGGTCCTGGGTTTGGGTCTAGGTCCAAGTCCGTGTCTCGGTTCGAGTTCGTATCTCGAGTCCCGATCTGGGTTTTGATTCAGATAAGCGTTCTGATCTGGGTCCGCGTCCTGATCTGGATCTGGGTTTGGGTCCTAGTCAGATTCTAGTTCCCGAATTCAAACCTAGACTCAGACGCGGACCTTGGTCTTGGGTACGGGTCTGGGTCTAGGCCAGGGTCTTGTTTTGACTCCGGGTCTGGGTTTGAGTCCGCATATGGGTACTAGATCCAAACACTAACTACGGGTCAGGTCCAAGCCCTGGGTCTAGATCTGGATCACAGTCTCGAGTCCTTGTCTAGTTCCACTTGGGGTTCAAGGTCCCGGTCTGGCTCCTAGGTCAAGGTCTGGGTCCAAGTTCATATCTTGGGTCTCAGTCCCAATTTTGATGCCTGTGTCCCGGGTCTATGTCTGAGTCCTAGGTCTCGGTCCGAGTCCAGGACCCGATCAGGGTTCAAGTCTTTGTCTGAGTCTAGATTCAGGTTCCGATCTCGGTCTCGGTCCAGATCAGGGTTCGAGTCTAGTTCCAAGTTCAGGTCCAAGTCCCAAGTTTGGATCTGGGTCTGGATTTCGAGGCCCAGGTCCAGGTCCCCCATCCAGGTCTGGGTCATAGGTCCCGGTCTGGGTCCATGTTCGTGTTTGGGTCCTAGTCCCAGTTTCAATTTCCATTCAGTGTTTGGGTTCGGATTTGGGTCTGAGTCTGGGTCGAGGTCTGAGTCCTGGTCTAAGTTTGGGTCTGGGTCTTAGTTTAGGTACAAATCCCGGTGTGGGTCTTTGTTCGGGTCAAGGTCTGGGTTTGGGTCCCAGGTGCGGGTCTAGGTCTGGTTTTGGGATAGGGTCTCTGTCCGGATCTAGGTACCGAGTTTTGATCTCGGTCTGGGTTTGAGTCCAGGTTTGTATTCGGATACCTATCTAGGTCCAAGTTTGGGCTAGAGATCGTGTCCCAAGTCTAGGTCCAGGTCCAGGTTCGGGTCTCGGTTCCGATCTGGGTACACGACCATGTCTGGGCTTGAGTTCTTGTCTCGATTTGGGTTTGGGGGTAGGTCTGAGTTCGTTTCTAGGAATGGGTCTGGGTCCTCGTCACGCTCCTAGTCTTGTTCAAGGGTCCTGGTCTGGCGGTTCTTGTTCAGGGTTCAGGTTTTGAACCTGGTTCGGGTTCGGGTCCTGGTCTGAGTCCCAGATCTGGATCCCTGTCACTTGTCCGGATCTGGTTCCAGTTCAGGTCATGGGACCCAGTTCTGAGTTTGGCTTCAGGATCGAGACTGGGGTGCGGTTCTAGTTCCCGACCCCAATTCTATGTCCCAAGTCAGGTTCCATGTTTGGGTCTTAGTTCGGGTCCAGGTTCAGCACCGAGTCGAGGTATGGCTTGGGATCCTGGTTCGGGCCTAGGTCTGGGTTGGAGTCCGGGTCCTGGTCCAGTTACGGTTTTAGGTCTAGGTCTATGTTTGGTTACGGTTCGAGGTCCAAGTCCTTGTTCTGGTCCCGTTCCCAGGTCTCAATCTACTTGTGGTTTCAGTTCCAATTTTTGGTCACAGGGTACAGGTTCGGGTCCATGTTTGTGTCTAGGATAGGGTTTGGGTTTGGGTCTGAGTTTGGTTCCTGCTCTGGGTTCAGGTTCGAGGTTGGGTCCTATATCCAAACACCGACTACGGGTTCGGTCCAAGCCCCGAGTCTAGATCTAGATCCCGATCTTAGGTCTCGATCTCGTTCCATTTCAGGTGTCGGGTCACGAGCTGGGTCCTATGTTCAAGTCCGGGTCTGGAGTCGGCTCTTGGATCCCGGTCCTAGTTCTGTTGCCTAGGTCTGTATCCAGATTCTTGGTCCACGTCTCGGTTCTGGTCTGGGTTTGGGTCAAGATCTAGGTTTGGGTCTGGGTCCTAATTGCAGTTTGGGTTTTGGTCTCGTTATGTGTATTTTTTTGGGTTTGGGTTCGGGTTTGGATCCTGGTCCGTGTCCTGGTCCTAGTCCTAGTCCGGTTCCAATTCCAATTGTGATTCCAAGTTCGAGTTTGGGTTCGAGTTCGGGTTGGGGTTCGAGTTCTGGTCGGGGTTCGGGTCCTGGTCCGAGTTTGGGTTCGGGTTCGAATGTCGGTCTAGGTCCTGATTGGGCTCCAAGTGTGGGTTAGGGTCCTGGGTGTGGGTTAAGGTCCTTGGTGTGGGTCCAGGTTTAGGTCCAGGTCCCAGGTTTCAATCTCGAATTGAGTTAGGGTTTAGTTCTGGGTCTAAGTCCTGGGTTTCGATCACAGTTTGGGTTCGTGTTCGGGTCCGGGTGCAGGTCTAGGTTTGGGTCCGATTCTGGGTCTAGGTCTTGAGTTTGGGTCCTGAGTTCAGGTTCGATTTTAAATTCGAGTTTGGGTTCGGGTTTTTTCCTGGTATGGATTCGTGTCCAGGTTCCTGTCCTGGTTTGGGTCCTGGGAAGGTTTCGGGTCTAGGTCTAGGTTCGACTTCAGATTCTTTGGTCTAGGTCAAGTCCTAGTTCGGGTTTGAGTCCACGTTTAGATCTGGGTCTGGGTTCCGGGGCCTAGGTCCTTGGTCTAGGTCCCATCCAAGTCCAGTTCCTTGCTCATGGTCTAGGTCCAGGTTCGTGTTTGAGTCCCGAGTCTAAGTCCAGGTCCTAGTCTGGGTTCGGGTTCAGGTCTCGGTCCTAGCCTTGGTCTAGGTTCAGGTTTGGGTCCTTATCATGGTCTGGATCCTGGTCTGGGTCGCGAGTCTCAGGTCCCGGGGAGGGTTTAGGACAAGGTCAAGTCCAGGTCCTAGTACGGGTCCCGGTGTAGGATCATGTCCCAGGTCTCAGGTCCCAGTCCTAGGCAAGGTCTCAGTCCAGGTTTTGTTCTAAGTTTGGGTTATGTTTTGGGTTCGGTTCTGGTCTCAAGTCCGGGTCCTAGTCACAGTTCCAATTTTGATTTTAGGTCTGGATTTTGTTTTGGGTCCGGGTCTAGGTCCAAGTTGGGGTCAGGGTCCGAGTCTCAGTCCTAGTCCGGGTACGTGTTTTTCGGATCCCTATCTGGGTCCAAGTCTGAGTACGGATCTAGGTTCGGGTATTGGGTCTGGTCCCAGGTTTGGGTCTGGGTATGCGTCTGGGTCCGGGTTTGAGTTCGTGTCCATGTCTAGGTCCAAATCGCAATTTAGTTCAGGGGCTTGATTTGGGTCCAGGATCGAGTCCCGAGTTCGGGTTTAGGTTCTAGTCTAAGTCCTATTCTGGGTCCGGGACCGGGTCCAGGACTGGGTCCGAACACGAGTTCCAGGGCTGGGTTCTGGCCTAGTTCTGGGTCACAGTCAAGATGTGGGTCCTGGTCACGTTCCCGGTCCTGTTCCAAGGTCCTAGTCATCTTCTCGTTCATGTTTAAGTTTTGGGTCCCAGGTCTTGGTCTAGGTCCAGGTCCTGGGCCAGCTTCGGGTCCTAATTCGGTTACAGTTTTGGGTCTATGTTCAGGTCTTGTTCCTAGGTCCCTATCTACTTCTAGTTTCGGTTCCAGTTTCAAGTCACGGGGTACGGGTTCGACTCGAGTTTGGGTCCGAGTCTGGGTTAAGACGTTATTTGGGTCTGGAGCTAAGTTCAGGTCTGAGTTTCGATCTCGGTTAGGGTCCAAGGGTGGGTCCAGTTTTTGGTTCGAGTTTTGTTCCAGGTCCCGGTCCCGTTCCAAGATCCCTGTCCGGTTACATTTCAAGTGTTGGGTTTGGGTCTTAGTATGTGTTCGGGTCCTGGTATGAGTTTGAGTGTGGGTTCAGGTTCTTGTCTAAGTCCTAGATCTAAGTACCGACTACGGGTCCGATCCAAGCATCGAGTCTTGGATCTTAAGTCCCGAGGTGGGTCCTAGGACAAGGTTTGGGTGTGGGGTCGAGTCCCGGATCGCGATCCAAGTTCTGACGCCCAAGTTCTGGTCCTAGTTCAGGTGCCCAATTTCCAGGTATGGGTCCCCCCCTTGATGTTCGGGTCCTAGGTCCCGGTCCGAGTCCAAGTTTGTGTTTCGATTCGGGTTCGGGTATGGTCCGAGTCCAGAACCTGGTTAGCGTTTGAGTCTGAGTTCAGGTTCAAGCCCCAGGTCTGGGTCTAGGTTCGGGTCTCAGTCTGGGTCTAGGTCCCGGTCTTGGTCCAAGTCTCGGTATGGGTTCTTGTCTGAGTATGGGTTTTGGTTTGGGTCCTGTTACTGTCTCATGTGTGGGTTCTAGTCCACACGTGGTATGATTCCAATTCTGGTTCCGAGATCGGGTTTTGATCCCGTTCTGGGTCTGAGTTTGGGTCTGGATCCCGGTCTGAGTCTGGGTCCAGATATAGGTACGGATCCAGGTCCGAGTCCTAGATTCAAACACTGACTACGGGTTAGGTCAAAGCCTTAGGTCCAAATTCGGATCTCAGTTATGGATCTCGGTCTTGTTCCAGTACCAATCTCGGGTCTTTTGCTGGGTCCTTAATTTGGGTTTGGGTCTGGGTTCGGGGTTGTGTCCCTGTAGTCAGGTCCTCAATTTTCGGTCCAAGGTCAGGTCTCGTGTCTCGAGTCTAGGGTCAAGTTTTGGGTCTCCATCTCAGTTTTAAGGCCTAGTTTCAGGTCCAAGTGCCTCATCTAGGTCTTGATCCTTGGTCCAGATCTGGGTCGAGGTTCGGGTTTGGGGCCGAGGTCCCCCAATCTAGGTCCAGATCCTAGGTCCCAGTCAAGATCCAAGTTCAAGTTCGAGTTTGGCTCCCAAGTTTGGGTCCTAGTCTAGGTCCCAGTATGGGTTCAAGTTTAAGTTTGTGTCCAGGTCTCGATCTGAGTCCAAGTCCCTATTAGGGTCCGGGTCGGGGACACAATTTGAGTCCCACTCAAGGTCTAGATCCCAGACCAGGTTCTTGTCTGGGTTTGGGTCCGGGTTTAGGTCGTGAGTTTAGGTCTAGGTTTGGGTTTTGATCTGGGTCTGGGTCTGGGTCTTGGGTTCCAATCTCGGTATGGGTATTGGTCTAGGCCTGTGTCCAAGTTAGCGTTTAGAGTTTTGTGTTTAGTATTTAGGGATTTAGGGTTTAGGATTTAGGGCTTAGGTCTTAGGGGTAACTGTAAAGAGTTTAGGGTTTAGGGTTTAAGGTTTAGGGTTTAGGATTTAATGGTCCGCTTCGAGTTCCTGTTCCAATTTCGGGTCACAAGGTACGATTTAAGGTTTCGGTGTGGGTCTTGGTTCGAGTCCTAGTTTGGGTCTAGGTCCGTGTTTTGGTTCAGGTCTAAGTCTTGGTCCCCAATCCAAACACCAACCACATGTCTAGTCTAGTTCAAGTTCTTGTATGGGTTTCGCTTTTGGTCCGGATCTAGGTCTAGGTCGAGGTCGAATTCCCTAATTTAGACACCAACTATGGGTCGGGTCCAAGCCTCGGGTCTTGGGTCCTGTCCCGGGTCAAAATCTAGATCCTGGTCCAGTTCCAACTCATGTCTTGGGTCCTGGTTCGGGTCATAGGACCAAGTCATGGGTCTTGGTCCCCGATTCAAGTCAAAGTGGTAGTTCTCGGTCTTGGTTAGGGTCCCACTCCGCGTGTAGGTCCCGGTCTGTGTTCAGTAATTGTCCTTGTCTCGATTCTTGGCCTGGTCTGGGTCTAGGTCACGGTTCGATTCTGAGGTCCCAAGTCTGAGTATCTAGTCCTAGGTCCCAGTCTCGGTCCCAGGTCCCAGTCCCTGTCCCAATCTGAGTTCTAGTCCTAGTCCGGGTTCAGGTCTCGGTCCTAGTCTGGGTTTGGGTCCCAGTCCTGATCTCAGTCCGGGTCCAGTCCTGGGTTCGAGTACGAGTTATAGTACTAGTCCAGGTTTGGGTCCGGGTTTGGGTCTGAGTCCAGGTTTCAGTCTATGTCTTGGTCGTGGTCTTGGTCTAGGTCTGGGTCTGGGTCTGAGTTCTTGTACGGGTCTAGGTTCTGGTCGAGGTCTCGAGTCACGGGTTCTAAATCACAAGTCTTGGTGAAAGTCTGGCTCCAGGTTTGGGCCTGGGTCCTAGTATCGATCCCGGTCTGGGTCTGGGTCTGTGTTCGGTTCTACGTCTAGATCCAGTTTTGGGTCTAGGTCCAATTCCTATTCCAGGGTCCTGATTCTGGTTCTTGTTCCGATTTCGGGTCTCGGGTCCAAGTCAGGGTTTAGGTCCTGGTCTGGAAATTTTTCCAAGTTCTGGTCTTGGTATGATTCCAAGATCCAGACACCGACTACGGGTTGGTTTCGAGCCGCGGGTCGTTGGTCAAGATTCAGATCCCAATCTTGGGTCACAATCTCATTTCAATTTGGATCTTAGGTCCCGGTCTGTGTCCGTGTCTGGGTCCGGGTCTAGGATCGAGAATGGGGTTAGGTCTTGGGTCCCAGTCCTAGTCCTGGGTCCTAATTGTTGTTCTAATTTTGAGTTTTGGTCCGCAATCTAGAGGTCTTGGTCCTGGGTCTAGGTTTGAGTCTCCAATCCCGGTCTGGGTCAAGGTCCAAGTCTGTGTCTCTGTTCGCGTTCGTGTCCCGAGTCCCGATCCGAGTCTGATTTAAGTCTGCATCCCAATCCGGGTTTTGGTCTTGGTCGTAGTCAGATTCCAATTCTCAAACTCAAACCAGACTCGGACTCGGACCCAAGTTTGGGGTACGGGTTTGGGTCTGGGTCTGGGTCCGAGTTTAGGTTTGGTTTTGAGTCCGGGTATGGGTCCTAGATCCAAACACTGACTACGGGTAAGGTCCAAGCCCCGAGTGTAGATGTGGATCACGGTCTCGAGTCCCAGTCTAGTTCCACTTCGGGTCCCAGGACCTGGTCCGGCTCTGGGGTCGGATTCTGGGTCTTAGTCCTAGTTCTGATGCTTGTGTCCTAAGTCCAAGTCCCCAATCCAGGTTCGAGTCCAAGGTCCCGGTCTGAGTCCAGGACCCAATCGGGGTTCAAGTCCTGGTCCGAGTCTGGGTCAGAGTTCTGATCTTGGCTTGGGTCCAGATCTCGGTTTGAGTCTAGCTCTAGGTATGGGTCCGAGTCCTGAGTTCCGATCTAGGTCAGGGTTCCAAGGCCCAAGTCTAGGTCTGAGTCCTAAGTCTCGGTCTCAGTCCATGTTCGGGTTTGGGTCCTTGTCCTAGTTTCGATTTCGATTAGTGTCTGGGTTCGGGTTTGGGTCTGAGTGTAGGTCGGGGTCTGAGTCCTGGTCTGAGTTTAGATTTAGGTCCAGATCCCAGTTTGGGTCTTGGTTTGGGTCCAGCTCCGAGTTCGGGTCCCAGGTGCGGGTCCAAGTCTAGGTCTGTGTGATGGTCTCAGTTTGGATCTAGGTCCCGAGTTTCGATCTCAGTCGGGGTTTGGGTCTGGGTTCGAGTACAGCTTCGTATCCAGATCCCTATTTAGGTCCGAGTCGGGGTCTGGCATCGGGTCCTAGGTCTAGGTCTAGGTCCGGGTCTCGGTCCCAGTCTGGGTCCTTGTCTCTTATCCTGGCCTAGTTTGGGTGTGGGTTGTAGTACAGGTTCGTATCCAGATCCCTATCTAGGTCCGAGTCTGAGTCTGGGTCTGGGATCGGGCCCTTGGCCTAGTTTGGGTCCGGATGTCGGTCCCGGTCTGGGTCCAAGTCTGAGTGCAGGTCTCAGTGCGTGTTCGGTACTGGTCGTTGTCTCGCGTCTTGGCCTAGTTTGGGTCAGGGTCACGGTTAAGTTCTTAGGTCCTATGTCTCAGTATCGGGTCCCGGGTCCCGGTCCCAGTCCCAGTCTGAGTTCAAGTCCTAGTCCAGGTTCAGGCCTCGGTCCTAGTCTAGGTCTGGGTCCCGGTCCTGATCTAGGTCCGAGTCCGAGTTCGAGTATGAGTCTGGGTCTGGGTCTGGGTTTGGGTTTGGGTCTGGTTCTGGGTTTCAGTCCGTGTCTAGGTCCGAGTCTTGGTCTGTGTCTCGGTCTAGGTTTAGGTCCGGGTTCTGGTACGAGTTTAGGTTCTCGTCAAGGTTCCGGGTCATGGGTCCTAGGTCGCAGGTACTGGCACAAGTCTGGGTCCAGGTTCGGGCCTGGGTTCGAGTTTCGATCACGGTCTTGGTTTGGGTCTGTGTGTGGTTTCGCGTCTAGATCCAGTTTTGGTTCCAGGTCCAATTCCTATTCCAAGGTCCTGATTTCGGTTCTTGTTCCAATTTCTTTCTAGGGTCCGAGTTTTTGTTTGGGTCCTGGTCTAGAAATGGTTCCAGGTTCGAGTCTTGGTACTATTCCAAGATCTACACACCGACTGCGGGTGGGGTTGAAGCCCCGAGGCGTGGGTCAAGATCCTAATGCCAATCTATTGTCCCAGTCTCGTTTCGATCCGAATCCTGCATCCTGTTCCCTGTCTGTGTCTGGGTTCGGGTTTGGGATCGAGATCAAGGTCAGGTCTTGGGTCCTAGTCCCAGTCCTTGGTCCCGATTCTGGCTCTTCCCCAATCTAGGTCTGGTTCCTAATTCTAGGTCTGAGTCTCCTATCTCGGTCTGGGTCCTTGGTCCGGGTTTGGGTCAAAGTCTGTGTTGGGGTTTAGGTTCGTGTCCTGAGTCCGATCCGAGTTTTGATTCGGTTCTGCGTCCCAGTCCGGGCCTGGGTCTAGGTCCTAGTCAGATTCCAGTTCCTGGACTCAAATCCAGACTCGGACTCAGACCCAAGTTTGGGGTACGGGTCTACGATCAGGTCAATTTACCAAATGGCAAAAGGCCAAGGACTTTGCATCTGAGTTAACTCGTTGGGCGGAGCTCGAGGTCTCTTTGAAAATCTTTGTTATTTATCACATTTTTTAGCATAGGCCTTTGAATCTTCGATCATTTTCGGCCAGAAATAACCTTACTTTAGAATTTTCTTAGATAAACTCTGTCCGGCGGTATGGTTTCCGCAAAATCCATCGTGCACTTCATACAAAATTCGTGCAGTTTCTTCTTGGGTAACACATCTAAACAATGGCATGGAGAATCCTCGTCAGTACATAATTCCCTCTACTATGATGTATCGTGCAGCCTTCCTTCTCATCTTTCGAGATTCATTTCGATTATCTAGGAGTTCCCCAGTGTTGAGGTAGGGTTCTATTGGCGTCATCCAGTTTGGAGAAGTATCAATCATTTCAATCTCTTCCGTGCCAGTGATGCTAGGTTCTTCGAGGAACTAGATAGGAACCAAATTCGCTATATCACTTACATTACTACTCGCAATCCGAGCTAATGCGTCAGCAATCATGTTTTCTTCCCTTGGAATTTGTCTGAGAGCATAGCTTTTGAACTGTGCAAGCAAATCGTGTATTTTTCTCAAATATGCTATCATCTTTTCTCTCTGAGCCTCGTATTCTCCAAATACGTGATTTACTACCACCTGTGAATCACTGCAGATTTCAATATGTTAGGCCTTCATCTCCCGGGCTAGTTTTAGTCCAGCGATGAAAGCTTCATATTCAGCCTCGTTATTGGATGCTTTAAATCCAAACATGATTGTAGCGTGCAGGTATTGCCCCCGAGGTGTGACAAGGGCGATTCATGTGCCGGACAGTTGATCTATAGCCGACCTGTCCACATGTAGTTTCCAAGTCGGCTTGTCTTCACTATTACTTGGTTGTGGTATTTGTACTAGCTCGAGGTTGCCTTCGGATATGCTTTCTTCCTTGCCTGTGCATTCTACCACAATGTCTGCTAAGGCCTGGCCTTTGATTGCTGTTCAGGGATGGAAAGTAATTTCATACTTACCCAACCCACTTGAGTAACCGGCCAGAGGTGTCCGGCCAGAGGATGATATTGAAAATAGGGCCTTAACTTTCTTATGGCTAGAATCAAGCAGTATGTGAGTTTCTCTATCAATGGGTATCGGCCTTCGGCCTCAATGAGTCTTTTACTAATGTAATAGACCAAATGTTGTATGTTGTTTTCCTCTCTGATCAGTATAACACTCACGACATGCTCCGTTACAGCTAAGTATATCTTTAGTTCTTCTCCATCTACAGGTTTCGAGAGTACAGGAGGTTTTGCGAGTTGCGTTTTTAGCACTTGAAAAGCTTTTTCACATTCCTCCGTCCACTCAAATTGCTTATTTCATCGTAGGATGCTGAAGAATGGAACACACTTGTCTGTTGATTTTGTAACAAATCTATTGAGTGCGGCGATCTGACCAGTTAAGCTTTGCACTTCCTTCATTCTTGTTGGCGATTTCATATCCAGGAGGGCTTGAATCTTGTCTAGATTGGCTTCAATTCCTCGGGCGTTGACAATAAAGCCTAGAAACTTACTAGAGCTGACTCCAAAGGAGCACTTTAAGGGATTGAGTTTCATGTTGTCTTTCTTGAGGACTTTGAAGCATTCGTCCAGGTCATCTATGTGCCCCCAACCTTCCGGATTCGATGAGCATGTCATCCACATATACTTCCATGTTTCGTCTGATCTGGTCTTTAAACATCTTGTTCGCCAATCTTTGGTATGTCGCCCCAACATTTTTGAGACCAAATCGCATGACTTTATAGCAATATAGACCCAAATCTTTTCGGAAACTTGTATGATCTTGGTCCGGTGGATGCATTTTGATTTGGTTGTACCCTGAAGAGGCGTCCATGAAGCACAATATTTCGTGCCCTGCTGTTTCGTCCACAAGCTGATCTATTCTTGGAAGTGGAAAACAGTCTTTGGGGCACGCCTTCTTGAGGTCTGTGATATCAATACACAAACCTCTTGGGTGCCAGTACGGGATTAGCAATCGAAGTCGGGTAGAAAGATTCAGTTATGAAGTTGTTATTTCGTAGCTTCTCTACCTCTTCCCTCAGGGCTAGAGCTCGCTCCTTGTCCAACAGCCTTTGCTTTTGTTGAATTGGTCGATAGTTGGGATCAATATTTAGGATGTGCGAAATTACAGAAGGATCAATTCCGACCATATCGTCATGTGACCAGGCAAAAATGTCAACGTTTGCTCTCAGAAATTTTATCAGTGCTGATTTTACTTCGACCAACAAACCTTTTCAAATTTTAAGCTTTCTGGCCAGAATATCTGGGTCGATCTCAATCTCTTCTAGTTCTTCCACAAGTCCAACATTGCTGCTTGAGTCCCCAAGTTGAGGATCCACATCTTTATCCCCGCCTTGGGAAGTTCCGCACTTAGAAATATTTTTTCCCTTGTCCGAGCTCTGGGTAGAGGATACTTCCTTCTTATCCTTGGCTATGGCAACGTTATAACATTCCCGAGCAAACTGCTGGTTTCCTCTTAGACACCTTACCCCATTCTTTGTCAGGAACTTAAGGCATGAATGGAATATCAACGTAACAGCCTTTAAGTCATACAAAGCTGGTCGGCCTAATATGACATTAAAGGCTGATGGAATGTCCAACAATGAGGGGTAGGCGAATTTGGCCTAGAGGTGCGACTCCTTGGCCGAAGAAACCATACACGGGCTAAAGACAGGGGTTAAATGTTTGAGTTGGAGCCCCATCTTTTCATATGTGGTCTTGAATAAGATGTTGGAAGAGCCTCAATTATCTATCATGGTTCTGGCTACCATCTTGTTGGCGATCATCTTGTTGGCGATTTGGACTTCCATGACCAATGGGTCGTTGCGCGGAAATCTAATCTTGACAGTATCTTCATCATTAAATGTTATGGTGGGTTCCCCCGCTCGTGGGATCTTTGGCTTCCTCCCTCCTAAGGCCAAGACTACTTCTTCTTGCTCGTGCTATACTGTTCGGGCATACCTCTCCCGGGCTTTGCCTGAATCTCTAGCTATGTGCGAACCTCCAACAATGACTCGCAGATGTCCATCTACTGGTGGTGGTAGCATGTCTTGGTTGTTATCGCCCCTCTGATTCTGATCGACCTTGACATACTTTTGTACGTGCCTATTATTTTTCCTTATCAGGAATTCGATTTCCCGCTTCAAGTTGTTGCATTCATTGGTGTTATGGCCATAATCCCCATGAAAACGACAAAACTTAGTAATGTCTCTCTTGCTGACATCTTTTTTCATGGGTGCGGGCTTCTTGTACGGAGCTAATGACTGAGTAGCCATATACACACTTTCCATGTCTTCCGTCAAGACGGTAAATGCAATATACTTGGCAAGATTCTCCCGGGAAGCTTGTTCGGGTTTTCTAGTGAACTTTCCCTTTTTCCCATTCCCTTGTATTATTGTTGGACCGTTTACCACTTGAGCTTGAATTGCTTCGGTAATGGGGGAGCTGGACGGATGTCCCAGTAGAAGGAGCTTTTGACTGGCTAGGTTTTTCTTCACCCTCTGCTCAGTGAATGGCTTCTTCAAGTTTGATAAAACCTTCTGCACGGTCAAGATAATCACTCATCGAGTCTACTGGTCCGTTCTTCCTTATGGCCTTCCAAAGTTTGCCAAGGACTTCAATTCCCCCCAGTATCGCAGACAACTTTTCGTCTTTGGTTACCCGTGCAACCTTAGTCGCCTCTGTCATGAATCTGCTGATGTAGGCTCAGAGAGGCTCTCCCGGTGTTTGCTTTACTTCGACTAGATCTCCTAGGTGCAACAGAAGTTGGCGAGAGGAGGAGAATTGTGCATGGAACTCCGAGGAGAAAGCCTTCCATGAGTTGAACTTTCCGGGCGCTAACTTGAAATACCTTTGTTGGGCAGCTTCTGAGAGGGTGGCAGAAACTCTGCAACATACATCTCCTCGTACTCCTTGCAGGTCGATTTGCATCTCAAAATACTTAAGGTGGGATAAGGGATCTTCCTTCCCAGTATACATCTTCCAGGTTGGCATCTTAAACATGTGGGGCAATTCCAGAATATTAATCATGGGGGAGAAAGGAGTTCCACGTGCTCAGTCTAACCCAAGATCGTTGTTCCTTTGACTGGCCAGGCCTTGGAACATACTTTTTAGTTCGTCCAACTGTGCCTGCACGGCTAGACTAACCTGTTCGGCCTCTTGGCCGACCTGAGTCAAATCAGCATATCTTTGAGCGAGATTTTGAGCACAAGTTTTGGGTTGCACGATTGGCGCGTCAAGCTGATCGTCCACTCCCCTCCTCCTATTTAGATCATTGCTGAGATCATGAGTCGTCCCTAATCTATTAAATACAGAAATGCCTGGCTTCCTTAGCGACTGATTGGTTTGGCCAATTTGCTGACCGGCACCATTAAGTTTGTTGGAATTATTGGGTATGACTTGCCCTGATGAATTACTAGATAAAGTCTGCCCGCCTACAAGTTGGCCCACAGGTGGAACCTGTGACCGGGGATTTTGGCGGCTGACCATTTATAGTCTGAGAGGTATTCGTCGTTGGATCTTCGTCTTTTTCCTCCATGGGGATGACGATTACAGGCTATTGTCTTGTAGTCTGATAGGCTTTTCGTATCAACACAGTGGCCTACCGACTACGGTCGTCAATGACTGCTTGCTGAGCCCTTAATGTTTCTATCTCCTTATCTCTACATTCAGCGAACATGCGCCTCTACTCTTCAAACACAAGATTCACCGCAGCACGGAGTTCCTCCTGATCATGATGCAGGGTGTTGGTATGACCCTGCATGACTCCAAGAGCAGCACGGAGGTTCTGGATTTCAGTGTCATCTCCAATAGTTGTTTGAACATTGGTAGCGGGCGGAATGGCTGTATTATGAAGGCCCTAGTTGGCTGCTGAACTGGTATTTCCAGTCTCTTGCACGCCAGGCGTGATTTCACTCACAGGAGTCGTCATACTGTGACCCGCAGTTAATGGCTGTCTGAGATTTATGGTTGGCGAAACCCTTGTGTTCCGTAGGTTCTACAGTGCATGATCCACCGCCTGTGGATTCACCGGATCAAGAACGTCCCTATGAGTTTGTACCACCATCGTACTTGTGATTAGATTTGAGATAAAAAGCGATCCTTGAGTTCAGCTCTCAATGAAAGCACCAAAATGTTGACCTTGCTTTTAGCCAACAACAATGAGTCTAATTTGTAAGCAACAAGTAGTTTGATACGAGTGTAATATAATAAAGCAAATAAAGACACAAGAATTTTATAGAGGTTCAGCCCCGAGCAGTTCGGTAATGTGTTCATTGGATCACATCCAATGGATTTGGACCCATCCGATCCAATCCAATTATTTATTGGATATTGAATTTTGCCATCCGATCCAATCCAATTGTTTGAGTCATTGTTGCGAAAATTATTAATTACTATGCAAGTGCACGCAATCAAGTAGTATACTCACGCAAGTGAGATCGAACCACAGGGAATTGGATTAATTACTACTAAACTATACTTATAATTCTATTTGGCAAATCAAAACTATTTATGATTGAAAAAAGGAAGAAAGAAATTCAAGAAACTTAAAGAAACAAGTGAATATTAATCAAGATGAGAGAATAGGGAGACGAATCATGTTGTTAAGTTACCAATGTTAATGTCTAATTGCTATCCTTCTCTTGAAGTGAATGACGGATTATAAATTAACCTAGCTCTTTTCAGATCTTCTAGGTTCTAAATCTCATGCTCTCTAATTAATCTCTTAATTAAATTAACATGAAATCAGCATTAAGCAATAATCTAAATGTCACAAAGGCTATGTAAATACTTTCGTTTCACATCAAAACCTAGACTATCCAATTTTAGCATTCTCAATTCTCACTTTTCAGATTTCGAATTAAGATCATAAAACATGTAAAAGGTGATCAATCTTGCACATGGAAATTAAACACAAATATGAATAGTGTTCACAATCAAGATGGAGGAATGGCAATTATTCATAAACTAGGAAAAACTTAAACAACATTCATCATTCTCCCTAAATAGGAGTTTAGTTCAAAACAACCATAATCAAATCCATAATTAACATTGAAATAGAAAATAACATAGAAAAATTAAAGAGAAGAGAAAGAACTAGTTGAAGCAATTGATCCGGGTCGCCACAAGCCGCTCTTCTAGCCTCCTCCTTTGTTTCTAGGGCTCCAATTCTGAATGAATCCTAATTTTCACGAACTCCCTCTTTTTAAACCAATTCTCATCTTTAAAATTTGTGAAATTACGAAACTGCCCAAAAATCTTGTCACTGGGTCCCCGTCACGACTGGCAAAGCCCCCGTCGCGATGGGGTTAAGGAGCGAATTATTGAAATTTCTCTGCCAGTTCCCGTCTCGACTGGCATGTTCCCAGTCGCGACTGGAACAGGCAGCGACACAATCTTTGGTTTTTCTTCTCGATTCTTTCACCGCTTGTCCTCAATTCTTGTAAATACTTTCTTTAAACACCCGGGGACCTGAAACAAAAGAATCAAGCGTAAAATAGCCCTAAAACAAAAAACAAAGAGTGAAAACTAACCGAAATATGACCAGAAACTTAGACTAATTTTAGCCTAACAAATTCCCCCAAACTAGATTCTTACTCGCCCCCGAGTAAGGTAAAAGAAAACTAACTACGCTATCAGATAACCACTACACTGCTGACTCATGCTCTGCTTTCTTCCTTGCATAAACTAGAATTTCGATCCTACTAACTCTAACAATTAACTCAGATGCTCAATTCATAACACTATGTATAACCACAAAATTTATTCATATGTTAAACATCGGTATAAAAGTTTTACTCTTTCCAACAGTTCCACAGCCCGATAACTCATAAGCTTGGATGCTTACCTTTCTCCACTAATGTTGACAATATCCTTTGGAATAATTAGGTCTTCAAGGTTTAGGCATTATGGCTCAGACATTCAGAAATAGACAAAAGACGGTTTTGGCTCAAGATATCATAAGCACACAAACAGAACCCACAAGCTTGTTACTTTTCTTTTTCAAAACCCCATAATGTTCCCGCATTTACCAAGATTGAGAGAAGATATCTCTATTATTTTTCCAACATCACTGAAACTTTTTTTCTCTTCTTTTTTTTCTTCACACATATTTTTACTTTTTAATGTGTTTTTTTTGAGATTTCATTTTTCTTTCAGTGACATTGAATTACACAAAATTTTTTCTTCTCAATCTTACAAGTTTTTCTCCCTCTCACTATTTCCTCACACTAAATGTTTCTCCTCCCCCAAACTAATCATGTAGCTTATGATATCATGGATACATGGTGAAGAAAAATTAATAGTGTGATTGCAATTTTTCAAATCGATGGGTGAAAAACATAACAGGTTTAGGCTCAAAAGGTTAACTAGGGATACACCTTATTACGGTAGGCTTGAAAGGCTCAAACTATCCAACAAATGCCTAAATCATATTCCAATTGAACACTATCAAGGATTTCGTCTCAAAAGAATAAACATGCAAGTTCTAAACTATCCTGTCAATCTTACCACAAACCATAGTAAAACAATTATAACAATTTTCACAGATTGAATATTTTTGCAGATAAACACAGGTTTCTAAGCATCCAAACTAATCCAAAGAGTTAACAGAATCAAGCACACAATTATTTTACAATTTCAGAACACATCACACTAATCAGCAGTATACAACTATCGTCAAGCTTATTGCCATTCCTTAACTAAAACAGAAAAACTAAAACAGAAAAACTAAGACAGAAAATTAAAATGCAGAATTTAAAAATTTTAAGTCTCTCCCCCCAAACTAAATATGACATTGTCCCCAATGTGTTAAAATAAAATTGTGGTTGAGAGATACTTACCTGCGCACCACATCAACAAGCGGTTGACGCCCGTAATAAGCGTCATGCAAGACAACTTGAAAATTATTGTTGTACTCGCCTTCAAGCTTGGCAAGCAATGAGTTTGAACAAAAGTCAGCACCAACAACATAAGATTTTGGATGATGTGCTTGGGGAGAAGCCTTTGGTAACTTTAAGAGAATACAATATGGAGAATGCGGCATTAGTGGAAAATAAGGGTCCATTGGTGGTTCATAATATAGTGGTGTTGACAACCTCAAATCAACAACTACAAGTGATTCTTCTACCACCAATGGCACCTCTTTCTTGCTTTTCTCAAATAACCTCTCAATTGGTTGTTCAGTTTCCTCATGACCATCCACATCCTTGACTGTGATTTGATCTTCGATAATTTCATCATTGAGGATGGATGTTTCTTCATTCACCAAATTGAGATCATCATTTGTTGAGCAAGCATCCAATGTATCCAAATTTTCAACCACTTCAAAGGATTCTTTCTCTTCAATTCTAGGCTCAGTCTCTTCTATGTATTCATCTGATGGTGCTTCTACTATATTCAAACAACTCTCATAACTTTCATTATTTGAGTTATTATCCTTAAAACTCTCTGAATCCTGCGCCATTAAATTATCACATAGAGCTTTTACCATGTCCGCCAATCGATTAATCTCTTTTGGAAGTGATAGTATATCCTCCTCTTCTTCAATTGGTTGGGGTGAGTTTGGACAATAAGGAGGGTATTGATGACTCCAACCTTGAAGTGATGGATTCCAATGCCAATCATAATCAAAATCTGTCATATCATTCAACAGATTTATTGCTTCATGGCCTCTCCTTAACAAAGGCTCTCCAGTAACCTCTGCTCCATAATCCACCCAACTTTTTGTTTCATCATCAAGTCCATTATAAAAGAGCCACGTAAAACATCCACTTGAGAAAGTGGGATAACATCTCTCTCCAAGCTCTTTAAATCTCCTCCAAGCAGAATAGAATGATTCATTGTGTTGTTGGGCAAAATCCTCAAGATATAGCATCTGGATTTATCTTGCAGGTCAAACTCATAAGTACAACATTAGTAAAATTTAAAAAAAAAACAAAAAAACTAAATTAGTAATTAAAAGATAAAAATTTGAAACAACAAAATTAATACTAAAACTAAAAAGAAAAACCAAATTAGAACAAAATTTAATTTTTAATAATATTACAAAATTTAATCTAAAAGAAACAGATTAGAAATAAGCGAAAAGAATTAACCAAAGTAGAAGTTAGTATAATTTTATGTAATATCAATCTTTAAACAATTCCCCGGCAACGGCGCCAAAAACTTGTTGCGAAAATTATTAATTACTACGCAAGTGCACGCAATCAAGTAGTATACTCACGCAAGTGAGGTCGAACCACGGGGAATTGGATTACTTACTACTAAACTATACTTATAATTCTATTTGGCAAATCAAAAGTATTTATGATTGAAAAAAGGAAGAAAGAAATTCAAGAAACTTAAAGAAACAAGTGAATATTAATCAAGATGAGAGAATAGGGAGACTAATCCTGTTGTTAAGTTACCAATGTTAATGTCTAATTGCTATCCTTCTCTTGAAGTGAATGACAGATTATAAATTAACCTAGCTCTTTTCAGATCTTCTAGGTTCTAAATCTCATGCTCTCTAATTAATCTCTTAATTAAATTAACATGAAATCAGCATTAAGCAATAATCTAAATGTCACAAAGGCTATGTAAATACTTTCGTTTCACATCAAAACCTAGACTATCCAATTTTAGCATTCTCAATTCTCACTTTTCAGATTTCGAATTAAGATCATAAAACATGTAAAATGTGATCAATCTTGCACATGGAAATTAAACACAAATATGAATAGTGTTCACAATCAAGATGGAGGAATGGCAATTATTCATAAACTAGGAAAAACTTAAACAACATTCATCATTCTCCCTAAATAGGAGTTTAGTTCAAAACAACCATAATCAAATCCATAATTAACATTGAAACAGAAAATAACATAGAAAAATTAAAGAGAAGAGAAGGAACTAGTTGAAGCAATTGATCCGGGTCGCCATAAGCCGCTCTTCTAGCCTCCTCCTTTGTTTCTAGGGATCCAATTCTGAATGAACCCTAATTTTCACGAACTCCCTCTTTTTAAACCAATTCTCATCTTTAAAATTTGTGAAATTATGAAACTGCCCAAAAATCTCGTCACTGGGTCCCCGTCGCGACTGGCAAAGCCCCCGTCGCGACGGGGTTAAGGAGCGAATTATTGAAATTTCTCTGCCAGTTCCCGTCGCGACTTGCATGTTCCCAGTCGCGACTGGAACAGCCAGCGACACAGTCTTTGGTTTTTCTTCTCGATTCTTTCACCGCTTGTCCTCAATTCTTGTAAATACTTTCTTTAAACACCCGGAGACCTGAAACAAAAGAATCAAGCGTAAAATAGCCCTAAAACTAAAAACAAAGAGTGAAAACTAACCGAAATATGACCAGAAACTTAGACTAATTTTAGCCTAACAGTCATCCAATCCGATCCGATCCAATGGATGTATTGGATTGGATCGGTTCCATCCATTGGATGCTTTAACTGGATTTTTATTGGATTGGATTGGATCCATCCAATGGATCCAATAGATGAATCCAATCCATTTTAGCCACTCTTTAAGATGATTTTTTTAAAAAATATATGAAAAAACATAATTTAAAACCTAATAATCCAGCATAGATAATAAACAATAGTTTAATCCAAATCCAACCTAATTTTTATGATCCCATAATAAAAATATAACACAAATCTAACTTAATAGTCCAATACATGGAATGCAAATATTATATAAAATATTAAATCAATCACTCTCTTGAGTCTTGAGTTTAATCTTTGATGGTCCAATCTCACAAAAGAGGATGTTTACTCAATTTTAAGATCACCAACTCCATTAAGAATTTCTACAAAAAACACAACAAAACAAAACAAAAACAAAATGAGTATATTCCATTAAAAAATTATAAAATAAAGTTAAAATGTAGATGCATATTACCAGCTTCTAATGCTTCCACTTCTTCAATTTTGAGATCATCAACATCAATTTTTGCTGTTTGTCGAATCCAATTTTGAGTACATATAAGTGCTTGTACAGCTTTAGGAGTTAAACAACTCCTATATGGATCAATGACACGTCTGCCAGTAGAGAAAGCAGACTCCGAGGCAACAGTAGATACAGGCATGGCAAAGACATCTTGTGCAATCATAGAAAGAATCTTAAATCTACCAGCATTCTTTTTCCACCACTTTAGAATATCAAAATCAGATTGGTTGTCATTCTCGCGTGCTTCTATGAAGTACTTGTCAACTTCTGTTTTGTTGTCTGAGAAATCAACTGCCTTTAACTTCGCATTGCGTTGTTGACTATACAAAGCATAATCATCATCATCATCCTCATCATTACCCATATTATCTTCTGCAGTGTGAGTACTAGAGGAATTATGCATACCACTAGTGGCATTGATATTGCAATACTCTTTGTACATACGATCCAAAGTCTTTCTTACATTTGTAGAATGTCTTGAAGCTTCTTCTGAATCACCACACATCATCTCAAAACATACATTTAAAAATGGCTCCTTATGACGCGGATCAAGCAAAACAGCCACAAGTAGAAGAGGGTTTAAGCCCTCAATTTTCCCCCAATAATTGTCATATTTTTCCTTCATTGATTCAGCCATTGCTCTTAGCCTATAATTATTCATATTCCCAACCCAAAATTCTAACCGACTATGAATAAAAGAGACTCGATCCAAAAATTGGTTTGATGTCACAAAAGTTGACCCAGAGAACCTTAAGGTGGTATCATAAAAGATTTTCAAGAACTTCGTAAACATTCTAGCATTCTGCCAATCATTCTCATCAGGACATGTTTTTGTTACAGAGCTGCAAAACTCTTTGACATATCCTACATCATGAAACTCCATCCTTTCAAAAGCCTTTTGATACTTTTCAGCAGCCTCTAACATCAAATAAGTAGAATTCCAACGAGTTGCAACATCTAAAGAAACTTATTTCTTGCTTGTGATTTTAGCTTGCTCCGCACACTCTTTTAGTTTTTGCATTCTAGAAGATGAAGATCTCACATATCTCACAACATCTCTAATCTTGTTTATACTTTGGTCATATTCCTCCAATCCATCTTGAACAATCAAGTTCAGAATATGAGAAGCACATCTTAAGTGCATGTGTTCACCTCTCAAAATTGCACCACCCCACTGATTCACAGTATTCATGACATATTGAAAAGAAACATTGTTTGATGATGCATTATCCACAGTAATAGTAAATACCCTCTCAAGCCCCCAATCTAACAAACATTGTTCAATAGCTTTACCAAGTGTGTCACCTTTATTATTAGGAACAACACAATAACTCAATATCTTCTTATGCAAGACCCAAGAGTCATCAATGAAATGAGCAGTTAAACACATGTAATGCAAATTTTGACAAGATCTCCATGTATCAGTGGTAAGACAAACTCTTTGTTTCTTCGTCACAAACATATCTCTTAAATTCTTTTTCTCTCTAAGGTAAAGATTCATGATATCCCTTGTAATAGTAGTACGTGAAGGGACAACAAATTTAGGCTCAATCTTCCAAAGAAGTTCTCTAAAACCTTCATTTTCTACAAATGAAAATGGTTGCTCATCTTTGACAATCATCCTAGCAATATATTCTCTTATTCCTTCAGGGTCAAATTTATGACTCACCAAAGTGTTTCCCTCCCCTTTCATCAATTCAAAACATAGTGTTTTTTGCTTCTTATCACCTCTCCCAGGAAAACTCTTACATTGAGTTCTAATATGATTCAACAAATTACTAGTTCCATTTTTCTTGCTACCACATGCATATACACTACTACAGTAATTGCATTTAGCTTTTTCATTATTTTTAGTATCACTTACCTTAGTAAAGTGATTCCAAACCATTGATTGAGGCTTGATTGCCTTTCTCTTCAGATCATTTTCCTTTGTCCCATCAGTAGGTAAAGTGGATGAAGTTGGGGCTGCACTTGATTCTATATTTTGTCCATCTTCTTCATTATGTATATGCTCAATTCCTGGATCTTCTTCCTCATCAAGAGATATAGGTAACGCTTTTTTCGCAGTGGAAGCCATCTATTAACAATAGCCAAACATCAAATGAGAGAACATAGTAGAGTTAGCAAAATATTCACTGTATAATCTTCTTATAACGAGAACAATTACTAGCCAAATATATAGTTAAACTAACCGAGCTAGAGGTAGAATTCGTGCTGCTTTTTGATACGAACACGAACTTCTTCCCTCGAAAGAGATAAAGACCTGCATAAATATGATATTGGCCTCCATTGTCATATTTCCATATGATTTCAAAAATCTAAACAAACTAACAAGTTTAAAATAAACTTTGGTGTAATTGCAATAATTTCAAGCTATATATCAAATCATTTTATAAAATTAACATAGCTTCTTGATACAAAACCATTATATATATATATGTATATAAATGAAATATGATATATGTTTAAAAGAAAAACAGAGAGGATATATGAAATATGAAATATGATATATGTATATAGTAATGTAGGGATATATAGTTATGCCAAATTAATTAAAATTGCTTTGAACAATTAAAATTTGAGTTAAGGACATAAGGTCATTGCCCCGCCAGTACTAGAAGACGGCTCTATCACAACTCGTAAGGGTGATTTTTAGCTAAGTACCCAACTCAATTTTAAATTCAATCCATAAATATAATATTAAATAGGAGAAAATTTATAAAAAATTGTAGAGCTAGTTTTCTTAAAATAAAAAATACAAAAATGAAAAACAGAGAGAAAGATTTTTTTAATGAAAAAAGAAAATGTCAGTGTTAATTAAGTTAGGCCTCAAATTAATATGATAATACAATATGATTAAAATAAATAAAAAGTAAACGGAGTATATAGTGATGGTCGGGATATATGTATCGAGCATGCTAAGTGCTAATTAGGTAGCTAAATTTTTTGCACTTCAAGTATATGCACTTCAAGTCTTCTAGGAAAATGCAAGAAATAAATTAATGGTGGAAATTATCTTAACTGTAAAGTTGTAAACTAATTAATAAACAACAACTGAGAGTGAGAGAGAGACTCACTATTTGAGAGGCTCGGAGAGAGAGGGAAGACGACCGGAGGAGCGCCGAGCTGCGGAGAGAGAGCAGGCCACTGGAGGAGAGGGAGAGACACCGGAGAAGCCACGAGCAGAGGAGGCAGGAGGCGGAGCGACTGAAATAATGAACACTGAACACTGCGCTTAGGAGGAGTTCGTCTGAGGTGGTTCACTCTCGTCTCGCCGTCGTTATTTCGCCGTCGTTGTCTCAGGCGTTGGAGGTGTTCGATTCAGCGCACAGGAGGGAGGAGGTCTTCGACTTTCAAAATGGACAGGGAGCGGTTGTAGTGTTTTACTTTTAGGAAGATGTAGATTTAGGGTTTTAAAACTTATAAATAATTAATATATTTTTTTAAAATAAAATAATTAAATATATAAAATTATAAATATTAAATATTATTAATTATTGGATGGACATTGGATGATATTGGATTGGATTGGTTCGGTTATCCATTGGATTGCATGTCTCATCCAACATTCGATCCGATCCAATTGGATTTTTAAAATTTACATCCGATCCGATCCAATTATGATTGGATATCCGATTTTATTGGATTGGATTGGATTGGATCGGTCGGTTGGGATTGGATCGGATGACTTTCTGCACACCCCTAGGTAATAGCCTAATCCTTGTAGTTTGTATTGACTTAAGAACAAGGAGAATGGTTCCTTTTCTTAGAGCTCTTACAATAGTATCTCTGAATATGATTTCTTAGACAAATGTTTCGACCCTTTGCCTAGTGAATATGAATCACTATTTATAGGGCTATAAGCTTGGGAGGGAAGTATTTCCCTTCTGGTTACAATTGATATAAGTGGAAAGATTTCATAGTAAATACAGAATACACTAATCGTGGGATTCAGATACCTTGCCATATCTCTCTGATTTGATCCCAAAGTTATAGGAATTTCTTTGATGACTCACGATGCGAAAGTTGAATTTGTTAAGTGTTGGCGTGCTACGTGGATTGCTCACTGCCGGGTTGAGAGGGCTTCATCCGAGCGAATATATGAGGTGCCCTATTCGGTGTATCTCTTGTGAGCAGGTATATAGAGTATATTCCACGTGTCACCATCGTGTGATGCCACGTCAGAGTGCAAAATTGGGATAACAGTATGTGTCTAGGCCCGTGTCTATGTTAGGGTTTTGGATTTAGTATTTAGGGATTTATGGTATAGGGTTTAGGGCTTAGGGTTTTGGGGTAAGTGTAAAGAGTTTAAGATTTAGGGTTTAAGGTTTAGGATTTAGAGTTTAAGGGTCCAATTCCAGTTCCGGCTCCAATTTTTGGTCATCGGGTACGATTTATGGTTCAGGTGTGGGTTTAGGTCAGAATCCTGGTCTGACTCTAGGTTCGTGTTTTGGGTTCAAAACCGTGTCTCAGTCCCAAATCCAAACACCAACCACATGTCGAGTCCATGTTGGGTTTTATGCTCTAAATAAAACTCCATTTCAATGTAATCTATTTTATTCAACATCAATAAAGAAACAGAAGTATTTTTCATTCATTTGTGTATGTTTTGGTTCACTTTATCAATTGCTTGTCTATTTGATTTATAAATTCATCTTAAACCCTTTTCACATACTTGATCCTGTTTATTGTGTTGTCATCACTTTGGAAAGTAAACATGACTATGTGAATAAAGTTTCCTAGATTCATCAGACACGGGGTTTTACTGATATGATAATCTACAACAAGAGTTTACTTGCATTTGGAGAAATGCTATGTTCGTTTCAGAACATTGGTTAAAGTAAAGCTCAGGTTGGATGCATGGAGTATGCATCGGAAGGGACCGATATTGAACTTTGACTTAGATTTAATTAAACTTACCGTAAAATCTATTCAAGTCAATATCGCCTAGTTGATCCTAGATCAAATGTTCTTAATCCTGTTATGATTAGGCTCAATCTTGAAAGGCTATTCGTGTTCTTTGATTTGTTAGTTAAGCCTACTTTTAGGCCAGGGTGATACGTACATTTTGGGAACACGGTAGTGCAATTGAGTGGGAGCGCTAACATAAACATGGAATCTATAGCTTCTATTTGGCGAATAGTAAGCAAAGGATGATCTCCTTCGAGCTTGACCAAACGAACATAAATGGTGGAGTACTCATTTCACATAAGCTGAAATATCATTTATACGGGGTCAAGTGTTTTAAGGATAAAATACATAGTAGGGCGTAACTGTAATCTAATCCCTTTACAGTGTAGATCATTCATATAGAGGATCATTGATCAAATTAGGATTATAACAATGGATAACTAATGATGCGTCTATATGGTGGAACATATAGAGCATTCTATATACTAAGAGTGTAATTCTAAGTTCTATGCGTGGATTCTACGAAGAATTAATAAGTTAGTGAATTTTAGTGATAAATTCTTGATCTACTTATTGGAAGCTCGGTTATATAGACCCATGGTCCCCGCACTAGTTGAGATATTGCTTGTAATTCTCATGTAATTGGTTTTGATTAATCAATTATAATTCTCAAATTACAGTATGTCTATTTGTGAAATTTTCACTAAGTAAGGCCGAAATTGTAAAGAAAGAGTTATTAGGGGCATATTTGTTAATTATGATACTTTGTATGGTTCAATTAATAAATATGATAAATGACAATATTATTTAATAATTATTTATAGTTATTAAATAGTTAGAATTGGCATTTAAATGGTTGAATTAGAAAATTGGCATTTTTGAGAAAATCAGATACAAAAGTGATAAAACTGCAAAATTGTAAAAAGTGAGGCCCAAATGCAATAAGCCATGGCCGGCCACTTTTATAGGAGTTTTACCTCTAATATTTTCATTATTTTAATGCCAAATAATTCACACCTAACCCTAGTGGAATGCTATAGATAGATAGTGAAGGCTTCAGGAAAATTACACTTTTCATTCAGAAAAACCTGAGCCTCTCTCTCTACCTTGGCCGCCACTCTCTCTCTCTCTCTCTCTTCTTCCTTGAATATTTCGAAACCCCTTAGTGATTAGAGTAGTGCCCACACACAGCAAGCAATACCTCAATCATAGTGAGGAAGATCGTGAAGAAAGATTTTCAGCAAAAGGAGTTTCAGCATCAAAGATTCAGAGAAAGAGATCCAGGTTCAGATCTTGATAATACTCTGCGACAGAAAGGATACAAGGGTTAGAGATCTGAACGGAAGGAGTCATTTAATTCCGCTGCACCCAATGTAAGGTTTCCAAAACTTTATATGTGTTTATTTCATCGTTTTAGAAAGTTCATATTTAGGGTGTTAATCAACATACTTGTGAGTAGATCTAAGATCCTGGTAAAATAATTTCCAACAACTGGCCTCAGAGCCATGGTAATTGATTTTCTCGCAAGAAATTTGGACTTTACAACAATTGTTGGATGTTTTGGATGGTATCATGTTGTATTGAGTGTTATTTGATGATTGATTGATGTTTGTGAATTTACGTGAAAAATAATTGAATATCTGTTTTTGGAATTATTTTTATTGGATATTATGGAAAAAATTAAGCAAGTTACTTTTTTACAGAACTCAATTTCGATATAATTTGAATTAGTTATGATTTTTTGAAGTTTCGAAAAAATCGGGGTTGAGCAGCACACCTCCTGCGCGCGCGGATTTCATGCAAATCCTGCTGCCGCCGAGGTTACACGCCCATATCACCCCTATGCGCGCGCGGACGGGTATGCACAGCATCCCGTCCGTACAGCTCGCAATTTTTTCGTTTTTCTTCGTTTTTTCATGCTTTTTCATGGATTTAACTTCTGATTTTTTGTGTAGTTCTGTATTTATACATTTACTATTCCTAATTCAATTCTAATTATCATAATTAAATTTATTAATATTTTTTTAAAATTTAATTCATGATATTAGTGTAATTTGAATTTAAAAATAGTAAGTATCTATCTTTTTTGCTTAATTATTTATCTTATTTTTAAATTTGATTATATCTTATTTTATTTTTAAATTTAAGGTCAGATTTTAAATTTTTAAATTAAATTGTTTTTAAATAATTTGACCTTATTTAAATTTAAAATAAGATAACTATCATCATGTAATTTTAAATAGATGTAAGATATTTTGCTAACTTTTAAATTTTGTTATTTTATTTATTTAAATTACATTTAAAATCTGAAAAAGATATTCATTTATCTTTTTTAATTTTTTATTTAATTTTTATTTATAAAATAACATTTAAATTTTAAAAGTAGTTAGCAAATTTTGAAATGATATTTAGGTTGGTTGAAACCTAATTTTTCAAAATTGTAGGTTTAATTTTAAATTGTATTTTTTAATTTTTGAATTTTTCAAATTTTTTATTTAAATTTTCGAAAATATTTTTTTTATTTAATTAATTATTTTGAAATTAATTATTTAATTTAATATTAAATAAATCCTACATCCAACTATCCAACTAACCTTGTTGCAGGAGTATGTGTTTTAGCTTGTATGTAAGTTTTTCAAAACCTATTATTACTTGATTGCAAATAGTCATGGTTACTTTTTGCCAGATCTAATGATCTGATGGCTCCCTTGGTCAAGTAAATAATTTGTAACAGGTATATTTACAATCTTCTTTCATCTGTGTATGACCTAGCAACATGATAGGACCCATCCAAAGTGTGCCTGTGTGAGCCTATGTGTTTAATTTCATTATAGATGCATATAGGTTGTTGTTGCTAAATAAAATGTCATAGTTCTTGATAGATTTTATTTAGGCCCATTTAGTTATTGGGCCTATTCAATTAATAACAGTTGTTCATTTTAAGGTTAAATTCCTCTCTTTTGGGCCTTGTGTGAGAGTTGGGAGCCATAGAAGTGGGTACGACATACTGAACCCAGCACCCCCTCACATGAACCAACCCAATTGTGAAGGCCCATTTGCTTGATTTGAATAACTGTACTAGGTTAATTAAATTAGTTTAACCTAATAAAATTGATTAGCAACATAATTAATTTCATTTATTTTGAAATTAATTTAAGAAAACCATACTTTAAAGAATTTTATATTCTAAGCTAAACTATATGTATTTTCTTGTATTTAATTAAATATAGAATTATAACCTTCTAGATTCTTTCTGAAGATTAATTTAAATTTTTCATTAAATATTCCAATTTAAGTTGATATTTAGTTATCTACAACTAACCAACTTAAATCTGAATATCTTTTGGATTTAAAATTTCAAAATTAAGTTGAGGAATTTTAGGCATTGGTTATTAAGATTCTTTAGATATTTTTTAAGTTAATATCTTTTCGAATATTAACTTAAAATGGAATATTTTTAGATATTTGTTAAGTTAATATCTTTTCGAATATTAACTTAAAATGGAATATTTTTAAATTAAGTGGTTACAACTTAATTTTAATTTAATTAAATATGATTTGAAAGATATTTAAGTTGATTTTTTAGATTCTTCTAAAACAACTTAACAAGATATTTTCAAATTTGTTCCATTTTATTTGAATTTATTTTTCGAATTTAAATAATAATTGAAATTTAATTAAAGTTGATTTTTTCAAACCAACTTTGATTTGTAATTTTTCATTATTATAATATGGAACTTGTTCGATATTTATTCGAATTTATTTTTTGAATTAAATAAAGTTGATTTTTTATTTAAACCAACTTTAATTTGTAATTTTTCATTATTATAATATTGAATAAAATGATTATACAAAATACATATATTTTTATATAATGAGCTTTTAATCAAGAGACATTCGATCTCCATTGTTGGTTTTACATCGCGTTTGTTTTAGTGAGTAATCCTCCCTAATGGAGGAACGTTCATTAGCAATTTCGCACCATTTAATCTCGAAAGATAAGTAGTTTGTAAGTATTTTGTGTGGTATGGATCACCCTAATGGTGGCGACCATACTTGACTTGCAAATTATGAAACAATGGTGGAAGCTCATAAGATAGAATTGCCTTGACTCTCGCCTAAACGGGACAACGCTGAATTCTAATCTTGATCGAATAAAAGGTTTCAACAAAGATTTTTAATTTTAGAAAATGTTTTATTTATTCCAAACTTTAGTACAAACTTGATTAGTGTCTCATGTTTGCGAACACAATCTTATATATTGAATTTTTCGAGTACAAATTGTACAATTTCTCGTAATGGATTTCAAATATGTGTTGCTACAATGGACAAGGGCTTTATGTTTTAAGACCGAATACTCAAATCTCACTAAGTAGTGAACTTTTCAATGTAGCTAAACCTAGAAACCTCAAAAGAAAAGAGATTGATAATGATGATCAAACTTATCTATGGCATTTACGTTTAGGTCATATAGGCTTTGATAGACTCAATAGGCTAACCAAAGGCGGTCCATTGAAAAATGTCGTCTTAGCTGAACTGCCAGTATGCGAGTCCTGCCTAGAAGGAAAAATGACTAAACGTTCTTTCTCTGCAAAGGGAGAGCGTGCCAAAATCCCCCTAGGGTTAGTGCATTCCGATGTCTGCGGACCTTTGAATGTCAAAGCCCGAGGTGGTTATGAGTATTTTGTCACTTTCATTGACGATTACTCTAGATATAGTTTTCTTTACCTAATGCAAAAGAAATCTAAAACATTTGAAAAGTTTCAAGAGTTTCATGCTTTGGCCCAAAACCAATTAGGTAAATCATTAAAGATCTTGCGAACTGATAGGGGTGGAGAATATATGGATATGCAGTTCAAAGATCATTTAATTGAACTTGGAATTGAATCCCAATACACTGCCCCAGGCACTCCACAACAAAATGGAGTTGCTGAAAGAAGAAATCACACTCTTTTGGAAATGGTTAGGTCTATGCTGAGTTATTCAACTCTGTCTACGTCCTTCTGGGGATATGCTATACAGATGGCTAATGACATTTTAAATGTTGTTCCATCTAAAGCAGTCCCTAAGACACCCGTCGAACTTTGGAATGGTCGTACACCTAGTTTACGCCATTACAGAATTTGGGGGTGCCCTGCTCATGTCTTAAGAAAGAAATAAGGCAAACTTGAATCACGTTCCGAAGTATGCATGTTTGTCGGAAATTCTAAAGAGACTAGGGGTGGACTATTTTATAGTCACAAGGATAACAAAGTGTTTGTTTCTACAAATGCTACTTTCCTTGAAGAGAACTATATTAAAGACAAACCGAAAAGTAAAGTTGTTCTAGAGGAATTGCTATCAGATTTAAGTCCTTCCAATGTTTCGTCCTCCTCCACACGTGAAGAGGACAATCCCACTCCCTCAGTTGAACCAACTGAGAAATCTACTACTAAAGTTTCTGTTCAGAAGATCACCGTACCTCGTCGTAGTGGGAGGGTTTCTACAAAACTAGCTCATTATGGTTTGGATGGTGAAATCAATCTAGTCGTAGGTGACGGTATTGATGACGATCCATTGACCTATAAACAGGCAATGGCTAGTCCGCAACTGAAATGATGGTCGGCCGGCATGTATTCAAAAATGGATTCCATGAAAAAGAACAAAGTCTGGGAATATGTAGACGCACCTGACGACTATCATCTGATAGGATGCAATTGGGTTTACAAGAAGAAAAGAGGAGCTGGAGGCGAAGTCGAAACTTTTAAAGCTAGACTTGTAGCCAAGGGTTATACCCAAAGAGAAGGCGTGGACTATGAGGAAACTTTTAGTCTTGTTGCCATGCTCAAATCCATCCAAATTCTTCTCTCCATAGCTGCTGCTTTCGATTATGAAATCTGGCAAATGGATGTCAAGACTGCCTTCCTTAATGGGGTACTTGAAGAAACCATCTATATGGAGCAACCAGAAGGCTATGTTCTTTCTGGGCAGGAAAAGAAAGTTTGCAAATTAAATAGGTCTATCTATGGACTTAAGCAAGATTCTCGCTCATGGAACAAAAGGTTTGATGAAATCATAAAGACCTACGGCTTTCTTCAGAATGAAGATGAACCTTGTGTTTACCAACTCAAGGAAGACCAAGTAGTAGTATTCGTGGTCCTTTATGTTGATGACATTTTGATTATTGGAAACAATATCAAGAAAATGACTCACATCAAGGAGTGGCTCACACTCAATTCGATATGAAAGATTTGGGTGAAGCAACCTATGTTATTGGTATTCAGATTATTAGAAACCGGAAGAACAGATCTCTTGCTCTCTCTCAAACAACCTACATTGAGAAAGTCTTAGAGAGATTCTCCATGAACAACACCAATGGGGCAAACATGCCTTCTAGATATGGTATTCGTCTATCTAAGGAACAGTCTCCGACTGATCCTCAAGAGATAGAGGACATGGCAAAAATTCCCTATGCCTCTGCTGTTGGAAGTCTAATGTATGCAATGCTATGCACTAGAGCTGACATCTGTTATGCAGTGGGAATCGTGAGCAGGTATCAGTCTAATCCAGGACATGAACATTGGAATGCAGTTAAGTATATTCTGAAATACTTAAAGAGTACAAGGAATCTTGTGTTACTCTACAAGGGTGGTGCTTTAAATCCCATAGGCTACACTGATTTAGATTTCTAGGCAAGTCTTGAAGACATGAAATCTACATCTGGGATGGTGTTTACTCTTGGGGGTGGAGCAGTGGTTGGAAGAATGCAAAACAAACTGCTATATCGGACTCGACTATGGAAGCTGAATACATAGCTGCAGCCGAAGCTGCTAAAGAACTTGTCTGGCTAAGAAAGTTCTTCACCAGTATAGGTGTTGTTCCTGGAATGGAAAAGCCTCTGGTCCTACTTTGTGAAAACAATGGAGCAATAGCAAATAGTAAAGAACCTCGAAGCCACAAGAGAAGCAAACACATTGAAAGGAAGTATCACATTATCAGAGAATACGTGGCAAGAGGGGATGTACTAGTTGAGAAAGTTGACACAGAGGACAACCTAGCTGATCCATTTACCAAAGTCTAGGTCGTGACAGCTTTTGAAAAGCACCATCAGAATTTAGGATTAATTGATATGTACTGATTAGTTTTATATTAGTGCAAGTGGGAGTTTGTTGGGTTTTATGCTCTAAATAAAACTCCATTTCAATGTAATCTATTTTATTCAACATCAATAAAGAAACAGAAGTATTTTTCATTCATTTGTGTATGTTTTCGTTCACTTTATCAATTGCTTGTCTATTTGATTTATAAATTCATCTTAAACCCTTTTCACATATTTGATCCTGTTTATTGTGTTGTCATCACTTTGGAAAGTAAACATGACTATGTGAATAAAGTTTCCTAAATTTATCAGACACAGGGTTTTACTGATATGATAATCTACAACAAGAGTTTACTTGCATTTGGAGAAATGCTATGTTCTTTCCAGAACATTGGTTAAAGTAAAGCTCAGGTTGGATGCATGGAGTATGCATCGGAAGGGACCGATATTGAACTTTGACTTAGATTTAATTAAACTTACCGTAAAATCTATTCAAGTCAATATCGCCTAGTTGATCCTAGATCAAATGTTCTTAATCCTGTTATGATTAGGCTCAATCTTGAAAGGCTATTCGTGTTCTTTGATTTGTTAGTTAAGCCTACTTTTAGGTCAGGGTGATACGTACATTTTGGGAACACGGTAGTGCAATTGAGTGGGAGTGCTAACATAAACATGGAATCTATAGCTTCTATCTGGCGAATAATAAGGAAAGGATGATCTCCTTCGATCTTGACCAAACGAACATAAATGGTGGAGTACTCATTTCACATAAGCTGAAATATCATTTATACGGGGTCAAGTGTTTTAAGGATAAAATACATAGTAGGGTGTAACGGTAATCTAATCCCTTTACAGTGTAGATCATTCATATAGAGGATCATTGATCAAATTAGGATTATAACAATGGATAACTAATGATACGTCTATATGGTGGAACATATAGAGCATTCTATATACTGAGAGTGCAATTCTAAGCTCTATGCGTGGATTCAACGAAGAATTAATAAGTTAGTGAATTTTAGTGATAAATTCTTGATCTACTTATTGGAAGCTTGGTTATATAGACCCATGGTCCCCGCACTAGTTGAGATAATATTGCTTGTAAGACTCATGTAATTGGTTTTGATTAATCAATTATAATTCTCAAATTAGATTATGTTTATTTGTGAAATTTTCACTAAGTAAGGGCGAAATTGTAAAGAAAGAGTTATTAGGGGCATAGTTGTTAATTATGATACTTTATATGGTTCAATTAATAAATATGATAAATGACAATATTATTTAATAATTATTTATAGTTATTAAATAGTTAGAATTGGCATTTAAATTGTTGAATTAGAAAATTGGCGTTTTTGAGAAAATCAGATACAAAAGTGATAAAACTACAAAATTGCAAAAAGTGAGGCCCAAATCCAATAATCCATGGCCGGCCACTTTTATAGGAGTTTTACCTCTGATATTTTCATTATTTTAATGCCAAATAATTCAAACCTAACCCTAGTGTAATGCTATAAATAGATAGTGAAGGCCTCAGGAAAATTACACTTTTCATTCAGAAAAACCTGAGCCTCTCTCCCTACCATGGCCGCCACTCTCTCTCTCTCTCTTCTTCCTTGAATATTTCGAAACCATTTAGTGATTAGAGTAGTGCCCACACACAGCAAGCAATACCTCAATCATAGTGAGGAAGATCGTGAAGAAAGATTTTCAGCAAAAGGAGTTTCAGCATTAAAGATTCAGAGAAAGAGATCCAGGTTCAGATCTTGATAATACTCTGCGACAAAAAGGATACAAGGGTTAGAGATCTGAACGGAAGGAGTCATTTAATTCTGCTGCACCCAATGTAAGGTTTCCTAAACTTTATATGTGTTTATTTCATCATTTTAGAAAGTTCATATTTAGGGTGTTAATCAACATACTTGTGAGTAGATCTATGATCTTGGTAAAATAATTTCCAACAGTCCAAATCTAGATCCTTGTCCAAGTCAAGGTCTAGGTCCTTAGTTTGTGTCCTGGTTTGGGTCTCAGGTCCAAGTTTGGGTCTATGTTTGGGTCTTGGGTCCTGAGTCATGGGTCAAGGTCCCCGATTAAGGTCAGGGTCCTAGGTCCCAGTCTCGGTTATCATCCTAGTCCTAGTGCAGGTCCTAGTCCTTGTTTGGTACTTGTCCTTGTCTCGGGTCTTGGCGTTGTGTGGGTCTGGGTCATAATTCAGTTCTCAAGTCTCAGGTCCGAGTATTGGGTCCCGTATCCCAGTCTCGGTCCTGGGTCCCAGTCCCAGTCACAGTCTGGGTCCTAGCCCCAGTCCATGTTCAGTTCTCGGTCGTTGTCCTGGTCTGGGTCCCAGTCCTTATCTCGGTCCTGGTCCAAGTCTCAGGTTCTAGTCCGAGTTTGTGTACGAGTCTGGGTTTGGGTCTGGATCTTGATTTGGGTCCCGGTTTCAGTCTGTTTTAGGGTCCGGGTCTTGGTCTGGGTCTGGGTCTGGGTTCTTGTATGGGTCTGGGTTTTGGTCAAGGTCTCAGGTCATGGGTCCTATGTTCTGGGTTCTTGGTCGCAGGTCCTAACGCAAGTATGGGTCTATCTATCGATCCTAGTTGGGGTTCGGGTCTGTGTTCAGTTCTGCGTCTAGATCTGTTTTTTAGTCAACGTTCAATTCCTGTTCCAAGGGCTTCATACCGGTTCTTGTTCCAATTTCGGGTCGCGAGTCCGAGTCTTGGTTTGGATCCTAGTCTAGAAATTGCTCCAGGTTTGGGTCTTGGTACGATTCCAAGATCTAGACACCGACTACGAGTTTAGTCCAGGCTCCGATCGTGAGTCATGATCTATATCCCAATCTTGGGTCCAGGTCTCATTTCGATCCGGATCCAAAATCCTGGTCTGTGTTCGTGTCAGGGTTTGGGTCTAGGACGGAGACCGGGGTCGGGTCTTGGATTCCAATCCCAGTTGGGTCCCGATTCTGGTTCTAATTTTGAGTTTGGGCCCCCAATCTTTGTCGGGCTCCTGGGTCCAGGTCCTAGTCACCAATCTCCGTCCGGGTCTTGGGTTTGGGACTGGGTCCAAGTCCGTGTCTGAGTTTGGGTTTGTGTCTCGAGTCGTTATCTGGGTTTTGATTCGGGTCCACGTCCCGGTCCAGATCTGGGTCTGGGTCCTAGTCAGATTCCGGTTCCTGGACTCAAACCTAGACTTGGACTCGGACCCAGATCTAGGGTACTGGTCTGGGTCTCGGTCAGGGTATTGGTCCGAGTCCGGGTCTGGGTTTGACTTTGGGTATGGGTCTCAGATCCAAACACTAACTACGGGTTAGGTCTAAGCCCCGGGTCCAAATTTGGGTCAGGGTGTCGGGTACCTATCTAGTTCCACTTCAGGTCCCAGGTCTCGGTCCGAGTCCTAGGTCAGGGTCCGGGTCTCGGGTCGGGTCGTGGGTCTCAGTCCTAGTTCTCATGCCCGTGTCCCGAGTCTAAGTCCCCCATCCAAGTCCGAGTCCTAGGTCTCGATCTGAGTCTAGGACCTAGTCGGGGTTCAAGTCTTGGTCCGAGTTCAGGTTCGGGATTTGATCTTGGTCTAGGTCTGGGTTTGAGTCTAGGTCCAGGTTCGGGTCCGAGTCTCCAGTTTTGAGTTCAGATCTGGGTCTGGGTTCGGAGGCCCATGTCTAAGTCCCCCATCCAGGTTCGGGTCCTAGGTCCCGATTCGGGTCCATGTTCAGGTTTGGGTCCTAGTCCCAATTTTGATTTAGATTCAGTGCCTGTATTCGGGTTATGGTTCGGGTCTTAGTTTTGGTCGAAGTCCTGGTCTGAGTCTGGGTCAAGGTTTGGGTCTAGGTTCGAATCCTGGTCTGGGTTTGCGTTTGGGTCTAGGTTTGAGTTTGGATCCCAGGTGTGGGTCCAAGTCTGGGTCTAGGTCAGGGTCTCGGTCCAGATCTATGTCCCGAGTTTTGATCCTGATGTGGGTCCGAGTCTGTGTTCGAGTCCAGGTTTATATCTGGATCCCTATCTAGGTCCGCATCTAGGTCTTAGATCGGGTCCTAGGTGTAGGTCTGGGTCTAGGTTTGGGTCAAGGTCTTGGTCCCGGTCTGTGTTTATGACTGTGCACAGGCCAGAGTTCCGGTCTCGATTTGGGTCTGGGGCTAGGTCCGAGTTTGGTTCAAGGTCTAGGTTTGGGTCCTAATCACGGTCCTAGTCTTGTTCGAGTATCCTCATTTGGAAGTTCTTGTTCAGGTTCCAGTTTCAAGTCTATGGTTTGGGTTAGGGTTCGAGTTTTGGTCCTAGTCTGGGTTCCGGTCCTGGTTTGAGTCCCAGATCTAGATCCCTATCACGTGTCTCGGTACGGTTCTGATTCTGGTTCAGGTCTTGGGTCCCATGTCTAAGTTTGGGTTCGGGACCGTGACTAGGGTGCACTTCTAGGTCTCAGCCCCAATTCTGTGTCCCGAGTCTGGTTCCATGTTTGGGTCTGAGTTTGGCTCAAGGTTTGGCACCGAGTCTAGGTCTTGATTAGGATTCAGGTTCGGGTCCCAGTTCGGATCTAGGTCTGGGTGGGAAACTGGGTCCTGGTCTAGTTACAATTTTGGGTCAAGGTACAGGTCGAAGTCCTGGTTCCGGTCCCGTTCCTGGGTCTCAGTCTACTTCTGATTTTTGTTCCAATTTCAGGTCATAGGGTATGGCTTTGGATCAAGGTTTGAGTTTGGGAATGAGTTCAGGTCCAGGTCCGGGTTTGCATCTTGGTCTGGGTTCGGGTTTGGGGCTGGGTCACAGATCCAGACACTGACTACGGGGTCGATCCAAGCCCCTGGTCCTGATCTGGACCCTGATCTCGCGTGCTGCTCTGGTTCCATTTTTGGTGCGGGGTCACGAGCTAGGTCCTAGGTTCAAGTCCGGGTCTGGGGTCAAGTCTTGGGTCCCAATCTTAGTTCCATTGCCCAGGTCCCAATCTTGATTTTGGTTCCAGGTCCCGATTCTAGTCTAGGTTTGTGTCCTGGTGTAAGTTCAGGTTTGGGTCCTAGTCGCGGTTCGAGTTTGGATCTCAGTCTTGTTTTTTATTTGGGTTTGGGTTCGAGTCTGGGTCTTGGTCCTGGTGCTGGTCCTAGTCCTAGTTCGGTTCAGTTCTAGTTGCGGAGTTCGAGTTTGGGTTCGAGTTTGGGTCAAGGTTTGAGTTCGGGTCAGGGTTCGAGTCCTGGTCTGATTTTGGGTTCAGGTCTAGATCTCAGTCTAGGTCAGAATCGGGCTCCGAGTTGTGGTTAGGGCCCTGGGTCTAGTTTAAGATTCGATTTTGAGTCCCAAGTTTCGATCTCGATCTAAATCTAGGTTTAGTTCTGGGTCTACGTCCTGGGATCCGATCCCAGTCTGGGTTCATGTTCGGGTTCAGGTGCAGGTCTAGGTTTGGGTCTAGGTCTGAGGTTCGGGATCAATTTTGGGTTCAATTCCTGGTTCGGATTTTGTCCTGATATGGGTTCGTGTCCAGGTTATTGTCCTAGTTTGGGTCGGGGGCAGGTTTCGGGTCTGGGTCTGTGTCCAACTTCAGATTCGTGGGTCTAGGTCAGGTCCTGGTGCAGGTTTGAGTCCCAGACTTAGATTTGGGTCTGGGTTCCAGGGCATAGGTCCCTAGTATAGGTCCCCCATCCAAGTCCAGTTCCTAGGTACTGGTCTAGGTCGAAGTTCGGGTTCAGGTCCTGAGTCTTGGTTTTATTCTATGTCTCGGTTTGAGTTTGGGTCCAGGTCTTGATCCCAGTCTTGGTCCGGGTTCAGGTTTGGGTCCTTGTTGGGGTCTTGATCCTGGTTTGGGTCACGTGTCTCAGGTCCCGATGAGGGTTTAGGACTTGGTCAGGTCTAAGTCCCAGTCTGGGTCTCGGTCGAGGTTCAGGTCCCAAGTCTCAGGTCCCAATCCTAGTCAAGGTCTCGGTCCAGGTTCTGGTCTGAGTTTGGGTTATGGTTTGGGTTCGATTCTGGTCTCAAGTTTGGGTCCTACTCATAGTTCCAATTATGATTCTGGGTCTGGGTTTGGTTCCGGGTCTGGGCATGGGTCTAAGTTGGGGTCGGGTAATGAGTCTTCCTCCGAGTTTGGATACGGGTTTTTCGGATCCCAGTCTGGGTCCAGGTTCGATTCCTGGGTTTGGGTCCCAGGTTCGTGTCTGGGCCTACGTTTGGGTCTAGGTCCAAGTCTAGTGTTTTGATCCCGCTCTGGGTCTGGGTCGGTATTCGGGTCTGGGTTTGGGTTCGTGCCCATGTCTAGGTCCGAATCCCAATTTAGGTCAGGGGCTTTGTTTGATTCCGGGATCGAGTCCCGATTTTGGGCTCAAGTCTCAGTCCTAGTCTGGGTCTGGGACTGGGTCGGGGACTGGGTCCGAGGCCGAGTTCTAGGGTTGGGTTCTGGTGTAATTCCGGTCCCCGCCCAGGTCCAGGTACTGGTCACAGTCCCGGTCCTGTTCTAGGGTCCTGGTCACATTCTGATTCAAGTTTTTGTTTTGGGTCCAAGGTCTGGGTCTAGGTCCAGGTATTGGTTCAGCTTCGAGTCTTTGTCCGAGTCCCAGATCAAGACATCGACTATGGGTCTACTCCAAGCCCCGGTTCTCGGATCCTAGTTTGAGTTCGAGTTTGGGTTTGGGTTCTGGTCTAAGTCATAGATCCAAACACCGACTACGGGTTGGTTCCCAGCATCGAGTCCCAAATCTCAGGTCCCGAGGTGGGTCCTAAGTCCATGTTTGGGTCTACGGTCGAGTCCCAGATCCCGATCCAAGATCTGAGGCCCAAGTTCTGGTCCTAGTTCGTGGGCTTGATTTCCAGCTCTGGGTCCCCCATCTATATTTGGATCCTAGGTCCCGGTCTGGGTCAAAGTTCGTGTTCCGGTTCAAGTTCGGGTTCGGTCTGAGTCTTGGTCCCGATTCGGGTTCGGGTTCGAGTTTGTGTCCCCGTCCCAGTCTGGGTCCAGGTTTCGGGTCCCAGGTCTGAGTCTGGTTCTTGGGTCCTGGGTTCGGCCCCAGTTTTCGGGTCTTATTTTGGCTTCGTGTCTAGGTCCAGGTCTCGGTCTTCTTTAGGTCCCAGGACACAGGTCCCGGTCTGGGTCCAAGTCTCGGTATGGGTTCTAGTCTGAGTTTGAGTTTAGGTTTGGGTCCTGCTACAGTCCCATGTCCGGGTTCTAGTCCCAATGTTACTCCGATTCCGGTTCCGGGTCCGGGATCGGGTCAGACCCAAAGCTAGGACCCGATTTTAGACCCAGACTCAGACCTTGACATGGATCTAGATACGAACCTGGACTCGAACCCATACACGAACCCATACCTAGACTGTGATCGGACAAGGACTGGGATTAGAACTCAGACATGGGACTGTAACAGGACCCAAACCTAAACCCAAACTCAAACCACAACCAATACCCAGACTTGGACCCAGACCGGGACCTGTGTCCTGGGACCTAAACCAAGACCAGGACCTGGACCCAGACCGGGACCTGGACCCAGACCGGGACCTGGACCTGAAGCCAAAACCATACCCAAAAACCAGGGCCGAACCCAAATCAAGACCCTGACAGGGATCAGGACTTGGACCCAGACCCAACCCTGGACTCGGACCAGCACTCAGACCTCGACCCAGACCCGGACCCAAACCCAAACCTAGAAACAGAATCGAAATCAGAACTGGTAGTAGGACCCAAACCCAAACATGGACCCAGACAAGAACATAGGACCCAGATCTCGGAACCCAGACCCAGATCGGAACCTGAGACTCAGACCCAGACCTGGATCTGGACTTCAACCCGTGACTAGAACCCAGATTTGGACTTGGACAAGGATCGGAAACCCAAAACCAAACTCAGACTAGGACTTATACCCCGACCGGGTCCTAGACTCGGACCGAGACCTAGGACCCAGACCTGGATGGAGGACCTGGACCAGAGACTCGGGCTTCGGAACTAGCATTGAGACCCAGGACTTCACCCCGAAACATGACCTTGAACTGGGACCCGGACGAGGGCCTGGGACCAGAAGGGGAACTAGACTAGGACCCAAGACTGGGATCCTAATCTGGACCCAGGGCTTGGACCTCGCCCGTAGTCTATGTTTGGATTCGGGATCCATACCCGAACTCAAACACAGACCCGGACTCAAACCCAAACCTGGACCTGTACCCCATGACTTGAAACTGGAAGTGGAACCGAAAGCGAACTGGGACATGGGAATAAGACCAGGGGACTAGGACCCAGACTCAGACCTGGACAGGGACTTGGACCCAAATCAAAACTCGGATTATGACTCAAGACACGAACAAAAACCAGACATGAACTTGGACCCAGACCCAGACGCAGGACCTGAACCGAGATCGGAGACTCAGACTCAAACCTAGATTGGGAACCCAAACCCGAAATTAGAACCAGAATCGGGACCCCGGTCTCCACTAATACAAAAATTACAATTCTTGTCGATTTTTAAGTGTCATTTAAAGAATTTGCGTCGGTTTAAAAAATCGATGTATATACCGTAGTCGCAAATAGTTTTTTATTAGCGTCATTTTTAAATGACGCAAAAAACAATTATCTTCATTTAAAAATCGACGCAAAATATACACTCTTCTTTTTCATCTTCTGCGTCAGTTTAAAAATGACGCAAAATCATTTGTGGCATTTTAAAACTGTCACTAAAAATTTATAGCGTCGGTTTTAAAATGACATATAAATTGCAGAAATACTTTTATTTTTAACTTATTGCGTCAATTATAAAATGAAGCATAAATGTATGTAAGGAAAATTTGCAAATTTTCATGCATTTTTAAATTTCAGAACCATTTTATGTAATAGTAAATACATGATACAAAAAAAAATTAAAATAACGTTGATAAAACTTATATAAAATTAGTAATTGATGCTATTAACTAATTATATAACACCAAAATTGTTAAAAGAAACGATCCTTAAATTTATATTCTATGTATCGTAAAAACTAACTATAAACTAATGACATAACGCAAAAGTTAATAGCAACAATCATAAAATATACTATAATAAAATGTAGTAACCTTGTACTTAATAAATAATCAAAGGCTTCTCAAATTCGGCCCACTGATCCCGTACTGTATTGATCTCCTTAATATTGTAGGGAGCCTCTGACATAAACTGTAGAAGAAAGATTAAAAAAAACATTAATTATTACATTAAAAGTATTCATAATATCATTCGAAATAAGATTATTTGTCAAGTTGAGGTATGCAATATTTTGAGTATCGACATGGATCAAAATTCTATTAAGGGTTCCCTACACATAATAAAAATTAATGTTAGTTTAATCAACTCACTAATCGATCTATTTGTAGGTGCTTATATACATATAATGATATGAGAAAGTAAAGTGCCACGAATATTTATGTGTACTTCAAAAAATCAAAGAATAGCTCGGCACCGGTTGTCTCCAAGGCATTGATCTTCTCCTTCAACCTGTCTACCCCAATCAAAAGCTCCTCCTCCTTGGCTTCCTTTTCCTCCTTCATCCGATGAAGAACTGCTCGAAGGGAAGTCCTCTCGTCCTGAAGACTGTTCACCTCAGCAGATAAGGTCTCGATGGTCTCCTCAAAACGGTCAGCAACCTCGAGATCCTTAGTCAGCACAGTGATTTTCTTCTGAGCGGCAAACAGCTTCTTGCTGGCTTCACCCAATTCCAACCGGACAGCTCTGACTTCTGCTCTGGCTTCTTCAGCATCCTTCCTGGCCAAGTTCGCCTCCGCCCTCAGGGTGTTAGATAGAGCCGTGTTCTTAGAAGCAACAGACTTAGCCCGGGAGTAAGTGTAGGCCAACTTCAGACTGGCCTGCACAAGGAAAAAACTTTAGCATTTGAGCTAAGTATGGAAGATTAAAGGGAAGTATTAAGAAAGACTTACCCTGGTGAACTCCTTCAAGACTCTGCCCATCACCAATTCCAAAAAAGAGTCATTGTCAACACTAGCCAGTTGCTCACTGACCTCATGAAATAGCCGGTTCATATCATGGGCCAACATCTCCTTTCCCTTTTTGGCCTCTGGAAGCACCGGCAAAGGTGGAGTAGGTTCCTGCACCCGTTCAGGATCACTCTTGACCAGTTCAGACCCAACCTTTGGTGGTCCAGACTCCTTAGACTTGGCAGCTTTGGGGGTAGAGGGGTTTGCAGCAGTCAGCTCCTCAGAAAGATCAATGACCTCCCCAGTAGGCCTCTTTTCCTTAGTAGAGGACCCCTCACTGCCCTTAGACTTCTTGGCCGGAGGAGAGGCGCTAGAGCTTCCGCCTATTCTCTTCCTCAGAGCATCGAGCATCTGCCGAGACATGTCTGTACATAACGAAAACAACATGGTTAGAAAACAGACATCAGAAACAAGAATGAAGTAATATGCAAGGTGACTGCCCAAACAAGACTCAAAAGTCCATCATCACCTGACACCGATCTTGTTTCAGACATAATAGCTTTCTCTTTTCCGAACATAGGAGGAGATGGTCGAACAGGTGAAATGGGCTCCCTTATGCGAATCACATGTTCAACAAGCCTAGGCAGGGCTTGGAGTTTCTTCTTCCTTTTCAGTGGAGTCACCTGCTCTTCCTCAGCCTCATCTTCAGGATTCAAGGGCTCTTGAGCATACTGCTTGGCCCTTGCACCACACTTCAACTTAGCCTCTCGCTTCAGTTGAATCAACTCACCCTTCGAATGAGCTTGTTCAGTCCACCAAGCACCAGATTTATTCTTCTTCCCCATCACGGACTTAGGAGTAAAGTCCTTGGGATGGAGCCCGTACCTCACAAAGTTATTTTCGAAGGTCAACTGGCTAACATTCCGGTCTTCCCCCGGAAGCCGGGCAAGTTTTTGAGCTCTGTCCCTAAGAGCAAGAGTGAGGGGAGGGCGGTGATAGGTCTGAATCTGCTGGAACCGAGTGCGAGTGATGCCCGTGCCATCCACCATGAAGTACTCATCAGCAAAGCGCCCAATCTTGCTTACGGCCGTATCGTCCGTGCCCGTCAACCACTTGAAGCCTGGTTGAGAGAAGTAGAAGTACCCCGACCTGCCTTGCTTGGGGGTGGACTTCAAATCAACGAACCAAGCAACCTCATTGGGAGAGGGCATACCTCATTTCTGGGAGGCATATAGGACGAAGAGGGCAGACAGATACTTGATGCCCGTAGGAGTGAATTGTGCCGAGCAGAGGCTAAAGAAGTCCGCCACTTTTGAAGTATTGATGCAAAGGCATCAACGCTCCTTGCTGACCATGGGCACCCAACCAGGCGCACATCCCCTTTTTAGGGTTTGTGGCACGATTGTTGTGGGCGGGACTGTAGCAGTCCAGCTCGCCCAGATTTCCACCGTGGTCAAGAGTTCGAAGGCGTGCCTTTGTAATCTTGGACGAAGGGCTTACCCACCTGGCGCCCAAGGCACCCTGCCTTCTAGGAGGAACTGCCGCAGCAAGCTCCTCACTGACGTAGTCCATGCCCTCAACTAGGATGTCTCCATCAGCATCGCCTGACTCCCCAGCCTCGTTGTACTCCCTGTAATTTGGGGGTTCAACCTCTGCCTCTTCCTTTGCCTCGGAGGGACCGCCAGGACGTATATCTTCCTGCCCCTCGATCTCTTGGACCTCAGCGTCCTCTTCATGATCCCCCTCCATCTGGACAGCTAGATCCTTTTTGGCGCTGGGCAAAGTGGCATGCCGAGCCACTTGAGGATCAGATGCGTCAGCCAAACGCGTTGTTTTCTTTGTACGAGCCATCATTCTATGGCTGGGTATAGGGTTTGAAGAATGTCTAGGTGCGAGCAACATCAATCCAACAAGCAGTTTGTATGAAGGTGCTTCGGCAACTTTGAAGTGAAGAATCTCTCTTTTCGCTCTGAAGCTTACTTAGCAAAGAAAGGTGATGAAAATGAGTTTACGGGCCAATGTTGTTTGGTATTTATAGGCAAGTCACGAAAAGAGGTCATCGTCTCAAAGGAACCTCAGACGCCTCAGTTTCCCTCCTTAAAAGCGAATATGGGAAATAAAAAATAATCAAGTGCAGTCGTCAGCCGTGGAGAGAGAAAATCGGATTTCGAAATATTAAGTGTCAGAGAATTTATTAGTTGAAAACCGAAGGGATGCCCAGTCAGCCTCACATTGAGTCTCGGACGGTCGCGCTCGACACATGTCCGCATCCAAAAGCAGAAGCGGCTCAAATAAAGTCTACACACAACTTCGGAAGTCCCGTACAGACTTGGGGGGCAAATGTTATCCTAATTTTTACACTCTGACGTGGCATCAAATGAATGGTTGCACGTGGAGTCTACTTCGAACATTTGCTCCAAAAGCACAGTCCGAGCAGGATGCCTCACTGGCATGCCCAGAGCAAAGTATTTAGTAATCCGCATAGAATGACCAAACACTTAGCGAATTCAACTTTTGCATCGTGAGTCGTCAGCACAATCCCTATAACTCAGGGATCAATTTACGTGGATATGGCATACACACGATCCCACTATCAGTGTATTCAACCTCAATCCCACGATCCTTGCATTCAGCATTGATCCCACAATATTTCTGTTTATACGCATTGTAACGAGAGGGCAAACTCTTCCTCCCCAAGCTTACTAGCCCTATAAATAGTGATGCATATTCAATGGGCAAGAGATCGGTCGAAAAGCAGTTGAGCTAGGACTATACCCTAAATATATTATCTAAGAATTATATATTCAAAGATATTGTTGTAAGAGCTATAAGAAAAGGAATCATTCTCCTTGATCTTAAGTCAATACAAGTAACGAGGATTAGGCTATTACCAAACTGCTCGGGGCTGGACCTCTATAAAATTCATGTGTCTTTTTATTGCTTTATCATATATTTGTTATTATAAATCATTTATCGCATATAAAATAGTCTCGTTGTCGTTGGCTAAAAGCGAGGTCAACAAAGGGAGATGTGGATAAAGGAGATGTAGATTGTAGAGTAAAGGTAAAAAAAACATAGATAAATAAAATCTTGAAAATTTAAAAATTAATCCCATTAATTAATTATAAATGAAAAAAAAAAGAAAAAACTCATTTAAGAAATTAGAGGATACGTTTTGGGCTTCATTCCATTCCTTAATAATACACCTACCTCACAATTTCTAATTAACTACATAATATATATGAGCATGCATTACAGGCTCTCTAATTCATTACTCTACTCTCAAACTACTCTCTTAACTATTCTCTCGCTCTATACACTCTATGACTATGCACACTATAAGCTCACTCAATTTTTTATTTCTCTTTCTATTTTTCAAAACAACTCTCTCCCTATATACATATACACACATTACCTTTTGGAAAGCTTATAAGAACATTACCTTTTGGAAAGCTTGTCATGAAGGACTATCTTTTCGGTAGTGAAGCTTTGGTAGTTTCCCTCCTAAGAATAGGGCTATGTTTTGGTATGCAACAATAAATGGCAGTTCTGGTTACATGCTTATAATAATAGTCAAGAAAAGTTTTTATATATATAGTTAAACAAATGTTCAGAGATAGGAAAATGAATGGTACTAAAAGTTGGGTTGAGAGAGTACTTCTATGTGAGTAAGGGGCATTTGGTTCATACTCTTACTGGACTAAGATGCTCTCTTTTTGCTAAAAGAGCATCATAGTTCCAATGTTCAACATTAAAATTGGGTAAATGACACATTTCCTAGACATCCTCTCAATGGGAAAAGGAGGTCATGACATATCTGACCCACTTTCACAATACATCTAAGCTTTGCAGCTTTACTCTCATTCATTCTTCCACATCTTCCAAAATCCCACCATACTAATCCATGAGCCTAAGAAAATTTAAGAGAAGAAAGAACACTACTCTAATTAGTCCCATTTCTTAAGATCCAAAAATCTAATATAACACATGGATTTCCCCAAAAGACTAGAAACCAAATTATAACAAATAATTCATGACAATAAGTTTCAAGTTCAAATGTTTGAGAACATAGCAGAAATATAGTCCAAGAAGCTAATATTAGAGAATATTATTTTATTGTTGTAGACAACCAAATTTGTTGTATAACACATAATTTTCCTAATCACCATACACTAAAAATTGGTGGAATTCATTATTCAATTACCTTCGTATATTACATGTATCATTTCTTGTGGATATAGCCAAAACTTCTGAGCACTGTATCAAAAATTAAAACAAACAAACACTCCTTACCGAAAAAGCCTAAACACATATATAAATAATAACACAGGAACTCACCTTTGAAAGATCCAAAACCTTTACACACTTGACGAAGAAGAGAGGAGGAGGCCCCGGGGGTTGGGTCACCGCCCGATTTAGCAGAAGACGAAGAAGAGAGGGGAGGTCGCCGGTTGGGTCACTGCCTAATTAAGAAGAGGAGAAAGAGGATGGTCAGTTTTGAAGAGGACAAAATGGGTGAAAGAGATGTTGGGTTTTGTGCCCTAAATAAAACTTATTTCAATATAATCAGATTTACTTATTAATAAAGATCAGAAATAACATTTTATGTTGCATGGTTCACATGATTTATTTCATGATTATATATATATAATGTATAAATTCTATTTAAGTCCAGAACATATGAATTTGTTAATGATTATAGTGTTGTCAGCACAGTGGAATATAATCTTAATTATATGTTCGAAAGCTTATTCCCTGATTTGTCAGTTCACTGGATTTAGACTGGCATGATATAATCAGCGATAGGTATTCTTACACCTTGGATAAGTGTTATGTCCTTTCCAGGGCATTGGCAAAGTTTACTAGTATCGAATGTATGGAGTATACATCGGAAGGGACCGATATTGAACTTTGATTAGATATATTAAAATTTACCGTAATATTTATTCAATTCAATATCACCTATTGATCCTAGATCAAATGATCTTAATCCTGATATGGTTAGGTTCAATCTCAAGAGTATTATACATGTTCTTTGATTTGTTAGTTAAGCCTACTTTTGGGTCAGGGTGATACGTACATTTTGGGAACATGATAGTATAATTGAGTGGGAGCGCTAACATAAATATGGAGTTTATAACTTCTATAGGAATTTAGAAGTGAAACGATGATATCCTTCGAGCTTGGCTAAATAGAGATAAATGGTTGAGATCTCATTTCACTTCGCTGAAATATCATTTATACGGAGCTAAGTGTTTTAAGGATAAAATACATTGAATGTTTATCAGTAATTTAGTGCCTGTTCAATGTAGATCATCTATTAGAGGGTCATTGATCAAATTAGGATTATAACAATGGATAACTAATAGCGTATCTATATCGTGGAAAATATAGAGCGTTCTATATGACTAAGAGTGCAATTCCAAGTTCTAAGTGTGGATTCAATAAGGAATTAATAAGTTAGAGAATTTACTTGGTAAGTTCGGTTCGACTTATTGGAAGCTCGGTTATATAGGGCCATGGTCCCCATACTAGTTGAGACCATACTGTTGTAAGACTCAGTTAATTGATTTTAATTAATCAATTATAATTCTAAAGTTAGACTATGCTACTTTATGAATTTTCACTAAGCAAGGGCAAAATTGTGAAGAAAAGAGATTCTAGGTTTTATTTATTAATTAAGAGACTTTATATGTCTAATTAATAAATATATTAAATGACAATATTGTTTAATAATTAATTTTTAGTTATTAAATAATTGGAATTGACATTTAAATGGTTAAATTGAAAAATTGGCATTTTTGAGAAAATAGGATTGAAAAATGACAAAATGAGAAAGTTGCAAAGTAATGTTGGGTTTTATGCCCTAAATAAAACTCTTTACAATCTGATTAGTTATCAATATAAGGAATTTGAAGTGATTGATGTTTGCATGAATTCTACATGCTAATGGTTTAAATATGTTTATTACATTTACACACAGAATCAGTTAAATCCAGATCATATGTTTATTCACAATTACAGTATCATCAACACAGTGGAATGTGATTGTGATCATATGAATCAAAAGACTTGGTCCCTGTTTCATCAGTGTTATTGGGTTTACACTAATGTGATAATCAGCGATGATGTGTACTTACACTTGGAGTAAGTGTTATGTTCTTTCCAGGACATTAGTAAAGTATACTAGTTTCGAATGTATGGAGTATACATTGGACTGGACCGATATTGCAACTAAGTTAAGATATTACAAACTTACCGTTATACATATCTTTCCAAGTCAATATCAGTAGTTGATCTTAAGATTAAAAGAATCTAAATCCTGATATGCTTAGGCTCAACTCAGGAGTGCTATTCATGTTCTTTGATTTATTAGTTAAGCCTACTTTTCGGTTAGAGTGATACGTATATTTTTGGAACATGATAGTATGATTGAGTGGGAGTGCTAAACATAAATATGAAATCTATAGCTTCTACTAGTGTATAGAAGTCAAGTGATGATTCCCTTCGAGCTTAGCAAATAGAAGTAAATGGATGAGCTCTTGTTTAACTGACTAATCATTAGATCACTAAACACCATTTACAAGTAGCTAAGTGTTTTAAGGGGCAAAATACATTGAGGGGTGAGAACGGTAAGGAAATCCCATTTCAATGTAGATCATCTATATAGAGGATCTTTAAATCACAATAAGATTATAACAATGGTTAAATGAGATAGCATATTGATATCGTGGAACATACAATATGCTCTATATAAGTCTGAGAGTGCAATTCTAAGTTCTAAGAGTGGATTCAACGTAGAATTAATAAGTAGGAATTTACTTGGTAAATTTGGTTCACTTATTGGAAGCTCAGCATATAGATCCATGGTCCCCATTCTAGTTGAGAACATTCTGCTTGTAAGACTAATTAATTGATTCGTGATTGATCAATTATAATTCTAAAGTTAGACTATGTCTAATTTTATGAATTTTCACTAAGCAGGGGTGAAATTGTAAAAAAAAGAGTTTTTAGGTTTATTTATTTATTAATGGACTTTATATGTCTAATTAATAATTAAATTAAATGACAATATTATTTAATAATCTATTTTAGTTATTAAATAATTAGTTTTGGCATTTAAAAGGTTAGAATTGGAAAATTGGCGTTTTTGAGAAAATAGAGATAAAATTTGATAAAACTGCAAAAACAAGTGGGGCCCACTACAACACCATGGTCGGCCACTAATTGAGGTTTTTCAAATTAATATTTTCATTATTTTAATGCCAAATAATTCCTAACCTAAACCTAGTAGTTGCCTATAAATAGAAAGTGATGGCTCAGTCAAATCACAAGTTTTTCATATGCTTTCATTAGCTTTCTGACAGAAATTTCTCTCTTCAGAAAAACTGAGCCTTCCCCACTTTCTATACCTGGCCGAAACCCTCTCTTATTTTTCCTGCTTCATCAATTTCGAACCCTAGGGAAAGAGTAAGTGCCCACACACAGCAAGCAGTAACTCAATCATAGATTGGAAGACTGTGAAGGATCAAACTTGAAGAAGAAGGACATTCGGGCTCAGATCTTGATTATACTCTACTACAGAAAGGATACAAGGGTTAGAGATCTGAGTGGAACGAGACATTAATTCCGCTGCATCAATGTAAGGTTTTCTTAACTTTATATGTGTTTATTTTATCGTTTTAGAAAGTTCATATTTAGGGTGTTTAAACAACATACTTGTGAGTAGATCTAAGATCCTGGTAAAATAAATTCCAACAACTGGCCTCAGAGCCATGGTAATTGATTTACTTGCAAGAAATTTGGACTTTAAAACGATTGATTGATGTTTGTGAATTTTCGTGAAAAATAATTGAGATTTTGTTGTTGGAATTATTTTTAATGGATAGTATGGAAAAAATTAAGCAAGTTACTTTTTTACAGAACTCAATTTCGATTTAATTTGAAAGAGTTTTGATTTTTTGAAGATTCGAAAAAATCGGAGTTGTGCTGAAATTCTCATGCGCGCGCGAAAACTGTCCGTACAGCTCGCAATTTTTTCGTTTTTCTTCGATTTTTCATGCTTTTTCATGGAATTAACTTCCGATTTTTTGTGTAGTTTTGTATTTATATATTTGCTATTCCTAATTCAACTCTAATTATCATAATGAATTAATTTAATATTTTTTTAAAATTTAATTCATGACATTAGTGGAATTTGAATTTGAAATTAGTAAATATCTATCTTTTTGCTTAATTATTTATATAATTTTTAAATTTGATTATATCTTATCTTATTTTTAAATTTAAGGTCAGATATTAAACTTTTTAAATTAAATTTTTTAAATATTTTGACCTTATTTAAATTTAAAATAAGATAACTATAATCATGTAATTTTAAATAGATGTAAGATATTTTGCTAACTTTTAAATTTTGATATTTTATTTATTTAAATTAAATTTAAAATCTGAAAAAGATATTTATTTTGTCTTTTCTAATTTTTTATTTAATTTTTATTTATAAAATAACATTTAATTTTTAAAAGTAGTTAGCAAATTTTGAAATGATATTTAGGTTAGTTGAAACCTAATTTTTCAAAATTGTAGGTTTAATTTTAAATATTTTTTTTATAATTTCGAAATTTAAATAAATATTTCCTTTTATTTTCGAAAATTAAATTTTATTTTTTTCGAAAAATAAATTAATATTAATATTTATTTTATTTTTCAAAATAAAATATTTATTTATTTAATTTAATTATTTTCGAAATTTATTCATTTAAAATTAAATAAATCTTACTTCCAACTATCCAGCTAACCTTGTTGCAGGAGTATATGGTTTTAGCTTATGTGTAAGTTTTCAAAACGTATTATTACTTGATTGCAAATAGCCATGGTTAACTTGTTGACAGATCCAATGATCTGATTTTAACTCATGGCTCCCTTGGTCAAGTTAATAATTTGTAACAGGTAAATTTTACAATCTTCTTTCATCTGTGTATGAACTAGCAATATGATAGGATTCATCCAAGTGTGTACCTGTGTGAGCCTATGTGTTTATTTTATTATATAGATGCATATAGGTTGTTGCTAAATAAAATGTCACACTATGATAGATTTTATTTAGGTCCATTTAGTTATTGGACCTATTCAATTAATAACAGTTATTTATTTTAAGGTTAAATTCCTCTCTTTTGGGCCTTGTGTGAGAGTTGGGAGCCATAGAAGTGGGTACGACATACTGAACCCAACACCCCCTCACATGAACTACCACAATTGTGAAGGCCCATTTGCCTTATTTGAATAACTGAACTAGGTTAATTATATTAATTTGACCTAATAAAATTGAATTAGCAACATAATTAACTTTTAAAATATATGAAAATTTATTTTCATTTTAATATTTTAAAGTTAATTTTAAGAAAAACACTTTTAGTTTTAGATATTATTTCTAGACAAACTATTTGTATTTTTCTTGTATTTAATTAAATATAGAATTTTAACTAACTAGATTCTTTCTGGAGCTTATTTAATTAAATATTCCTATTTAAGTTATAAATTAGTTGTATCAACTGATTTTTCTTATCTAACTTAAATTTGAATATTTTATTTAAATTTTTAAATCAAGTTGAGGAATCCTAGGCATTAGTTATTAAAGATTCTTAAGATATATTTTAAGTTAATATCTTTTCGAATATTAACTTAAAATGGAATATTTTAGATATTTTTTTTAGGTTAATATCTTTTCGAATATTAACTTAAAAAGATATCTTCAAATTAAGTGGTTACAACTTAATTTTTGATATTTAATTAAATCTAAATTTGAAATTATTTAAGTTTTAGATTTTTTTCTATATAACTTAAATTAGATATTTTTCAAATTTTTGAAAAGATACTTAGTCAAATAAGATATTTTCTAGATAGTAATTTCTAGACTACTTATTATTTCTAATATTTAAATAGGAAAATATTATACTTTGTGAAATTAATTATTTAAATAATTAATTTTGGTACAATTTTATTAAGTATATTTTTCCTAGTATTAAATAGAAATTAATAATTAAGCCTTCTCTACACTTAATTATTTATTTCTTGAATTTAATACATTTAATTAAATTGAAAAATTTAAATATCTAAGTTGATTTTCATCATGATACTTAAATATTTATTTTTCATGACACTTAATTTAATAGAAAATTATTTTTAAGATGAAATTTAATTTTTCAACTTAAATTTAAATAATTTTCAATATATATATTTTTCCTTTATTTTCTTAATTAATTTCGAAAATTGCATTTTATTTATGCAATATTTTTCGAATTTATCTTGAAAAATAGATTGAGTTGTAAATTAATTATTTATTTTAATAAATTCTTGGGCCAACTTAAATCAATGATTTTTTTATATATTGATTAATTTAAAATAAATGAATTTAAAATACATATATTATTAGAAATTGAATTAACTAGTCAAAAGAAAATCTAGATAGGTGATATTTTTGCTTGAAGTATTTCTCTTCTATTTGTATTATTTTCGAAAATTGTATATTTTTTTTATATACTTTAAATTTTCGAAGTCAATAAATATATTCTCAAGAAAATTTTTAAGTTGCTAATTAATCTAATTTAATTCAACTTAAATTAATTTCCTTAATATTTATATTTAAGATTATTACTAAGATGGAAATTGTTGACCGAGGTTTTCGGCAACTAATAAAATATGATTATACTATTGAGCTGTAAGAAAGTGAGAGAAGGATTTTTACGTGGTTGGGGCGTTAATGAGCCTTAGTCCACGAGTCTTTGTTATTTATGGATGTATTTAATACAGCATTTATGCTTGGGAGTATGTCACCCTTATAAATACAGAGAATGTTCTTGGTGAGTATTTACTCTTCTTGCTCATATGCAGCCCAAGATTCTCGATCCCATTTAATGAGCTTTGAGGGGGTATTTATAGTGTTTTGGTGGGGTAATCCCTAGAATTGTTCTTACAAGTGTATCTGTAAGTATCCATAAAGTTGGGTATTCCCATGAATATACCATGGGTAATGCATGGTCAAATCCCTAGGTGCTGTAGGGTTTTTATGAAGAATGTCCTTTTTGCCTTGTGATTGATGTGACTCTTCGCAGTGTAGCCGTCGCTAGACTTAAATGATCATTACTGTGGCGCTGTTGGTTGGAGGTTGTGCCGTCAGACTTTATTGCGTGTTGCAGTCCCAACACGCTTCCTCCCATGCAGCATTAAATGCGACTTGATTGCTCAGGAGAAGCCTGACACCTCACGGAGAGGCTTTTTGCTATGTGAGCGTCCCGGAGCGCCTTGCACTCCGGGTGCCTCCTCCGGGACCTATGCCCAGGGTGTTCCCTTGTGGCATACAAAGACTTAGCAAATATTCATAAGTTATCTGATCCACGTGTCCCTGTTCGGTTGGTCCACGTATATTGGGTGAAATCAGGGGCAACATTTACCCCCCAAGCCTTGTTTACTTGAAAAATAAACCAAGGCTTGCTCAGGTGCCTCCGGTTGACTCCTCGGTTCCCTGGCTCAAGCTTAGAGTGCGTGAGGGCGTATTTAATGATGGCATTTAATGCAGCGATTCACTTTTTGCAGAGGTGTCTCCGGCCGACTCCTCAGTTTCCCGGCACGAGCTTGGAGCGCGTGAGGGTGCATCTAATGATGGCATTAAATGCAGCGATTCGCTTTTTGCAGAGGTCGATTCGTTTCATGCCCATTGATTGATGCGGCGCATTAATGGTGTCAAACGGATACTCAAACGTTTCCACCGCCTTTATTGCGAATCGATCTGGCCCGTTGATCTTTGGGTATTTGAATCGTGCATTTCCCCCACCGTTCGATTGGTAGGTGGTGACGCCTGTTCCTCATGCACTTTTGCCTATAAAAGCCACCATCTTTCCTTCATTTCGGTTACTTTCCATTTCTTGCCAACTTTGCTTGAATTTCCTAGAGAGAAAATTCTCCAAACCAGCACGAAACCTTTGAACACTTTGCCATTTTATCCAGCTCTTCCTTGCTTGCTGCTATCGGTCCTTCTCGTCTTTACTCGACTCACATCAGGACCCCCAGTTCAACACTTCACTGTAAGTTTCTTGCATCCTTTGGTAGTGACATGCTTTTACTTGTTCTGTTTGCTCTTTTCTGGGTTCGCATTTTGAGATTTCTGGGTATGCAAGTGTTTAGGATCTTCATGTATTCCGTTTTGCATTTACTGCTTTAGTTGTAGGATTGCCATTATCATGCCTCTGTTATTATTGTGCATTTTCGTTGAAGAAGACCATACGTTCTTCGTTCAATGGTTGTTTAGGGCATAGAATAGGGTCTTTTTCTTTCTGTTCCCCTTATTGTGTAAAACAACCTTCTGCGATTTTACTCCACCCGACACTTGTTTAGGGAATCTTTCTAGGGTTTCCCGTGTGACACGTGTTCGGAGGGGGCCTCTTTCCAGCGGTTAGGGGACCCCCATTCCCTTTTTCTTGACTTAGGGTTTTGTATGGGGCCTAACTGCTGGGATTTTCTCTTTTCTTTTTTTTTTCTTTTCACAGAATAGAAAATGTCTGCCTCTGGTTCGAAGTCCTCTAAGGCAAGTGGGAAAGGCATGGCTACCCTAGAGGAGGTCTCCTTGGGACCCGTTGCCCAGGAGGGGTATAAGTCCAGGGCGACCGGATGGGAAGCGACCGAGCTTCATTCCACCTTAACCTGTCCCCATCAACTGGAGAATATCGTGGAAGTTGCTGGGATCAAGCCTTCCACATCTGGAACCTACCATCGGCCACCTCGCAACTCAAAGACGCCCAACCATAATTATGACGGCTTTGGAGCCTGGAGCCAGACGCACCTGATGGCCGGTGCCATGCTTCCTCTTCAGGACTATTTTATTAATTTTCTTATTTTTGTCGGCCTTGCGCCATACCAACTCATTCCCCAAGCTTATCGCCTGCTCTCACGCTTATTCATTTTTTATGCCGCCCGCGGATGGGGATCTCCCCGCCCGGCGGAAATTTTGTATTTTTATGAACTTGTATCCGTCCCCAAGAAGGGGGACAAACTTAAGGACGGTTTTTATGGTTTCCGGATCCATCCTGCTAACGAAGGGGTGGTTCCATATAATAGGCAGACTCACGTCAAGGAGTATCGCCATCGCTTTTTCTTTTCCTCCGGGTTCAGGGCAGTGGACCACCCGGAGCTCCTTACCGAGTGGGTGAGGATCCCTCCCTATCAACGGACGACCCCTACACAGACCTTCCTCCGGAGGGCCCAGGCCTTTGCCTCTTATGACCGATCCGACATTGACGTCGGGGGTTTGGTCACTACGGAAAACGGCAGGAAGGCCAAACTTATCCTTCCGCATCAATCCGTGGAAGACTCAAACCTCTCCCGGGTCATCTGTCCCAATGTAAGGGCGCCGGTCGCGGAGAAGACCTTCTGGGACGAGATTATCGCCACGGCGGAGAAAAAGTATCAGGACTATCACTACCGGAAGGCACAGGAGAAGGCATACTCTCAGGCCCAGGCGGCCTCCGGGAGGGGACTTCGCGTGGGGAGTCCGGTGGTAAGAAGAAGCCAGGCGATTGCCGGGAAGTCCGAGGCTAAATTTTTTGACAAGATTCTTCAAGAAGAGATCGGAGATCGTCCCGCCGGAAGGTCCCTTCGCATTGAGGATTCTTCTGAGAGAAGGGCTCCTAGGCCACAGCCTTCGGTTCCAGAGCCAAACTCAGGGGCTCCTGGTGCCAGCACTTCCGGTGCCGGCGGTAAGTCTCCTTTGATAATTCATTATGTTCCTTCTGTTGGCGAATATGCCAGTCGTAGGCCCGTTGCGAATATGCCAGTCGTAGGGCCGTTGGGTTCGACGAGCGTCTATATAGGTTTAGGATGCCCTCGACCCGGTGGGGGGATCGTTTGAAGGAGTTCTATTTTTCAAACTTAGGAGATTTTCTAGGTCGGTCCCGGATGGGTTCTGGTCCTCCGAAACCTGTTCCCTTAGGTCCTTCAGCTTACATTACATCCAGCTGGTTCCGGCCTTCGGACAGCTACCTTGGAGAGGATGCTGCTAGCATTAAAGTTCAGGACTTTGCTAGGGCCGAATTAGGAAGTTCGGGTAGGAGTAGTTTATTTGCCATATCTTGTGTAAGGGGTTTCCCACGGATGTCTAACACTTGACTATTTTTGTTAAACAGGTACCTCCATGGACGCCATCTTGGACCAGCTTGCCGAAGTTCCTACTCCTGAGGCTCCTCCGGCCTTTACTTCTTCCCCAATAGCCCCTGCCCTAAAGGCCTCTTCCAGCGCTCCCCCTGACACTATTGACTTAGTGGATGACGAGGAGGTGCTACCGGGAGAAGGTCAAGAAAAGCAATGGGGCTTTTCTGAGGAAGTCGCAGAAGGTGCGGGAGAGCTCCGGGCTCTTCCTGGGGACGCTGAAGAAGGTGAAGAAGAGCCCGAGGTTGCTCTAATTCACAAGCGCAAGGGCAAGATGGTTGCCCAGGATGAGCCCAAGCGGCCTCGGAGAGCTGACACTCTTGCCCATGGTCTCGACGGTGGGGTCTCCCCCATGGAAGAACATCCTGCTCCTCCCACCATTGTGCTTACTCCCGTTCCTGGGGATGAGGTGAGGCAAGAGCTCCGGATAGCCAAGCATAACTATGCCATGGACGAGTACTCCCGGGGATTTGCCGAGGTGGAAGCCCTTAGGAGGGTTCTGCGCGTTGAGATGCACGAAACCATCAACAACCTGGAGTACCAGGATCCGTGGGACCTAAACTTGGACCCTCTGTCGGACTGGTTCCGTCGCTTCCTCGGGCCCACCTTGGCTCCTTTCGCCGCGGAGATGACTGGTGAGTTTGCTTCTCAGCTTACCCGGTGCGCGCCCAAGCGGTTCGCAACTTGTGCCTCCCTGAACTCTATCTTCCAGGTCCAGGACCTCTGCCACTCCCTCACTGTGGTAACTGTTTTACAAGTTTGCTTTTCCCTTTATTTTTCTTTTTTGGGGATTCTTTCTTACACTTGTATTGTTTTTCAGCTTGCTGCTGAGGCTGGCCGCCTCTTCAAGAACATCATTAATCATGGCTTCGTTCTGTCTGATTTTGGGGACATGAACGATGTCAGGAAGGTCCTTCAGGACCTCACCGCGGAGAGGCAGCTCTACCAGGAGGCTGCTGAGCGCCGGGAGGCGGCTGCCAAGGCCAATGAGGAGGAGGCCAAACGGAGGGAGGCCCAAGCGGAGGCCATGATCCGGGACGAGGCCCAGCGGAGGGACAGGCTGGAGGCCCACCATCAGGAGGAGCTGAGGGCACAAAGCGAGGCTGCTGATAAGGCCAAGCGGGAGCTCTGGGAGGCCAGGGAAACTTTGGACGAAATGGTTGCCAAGGTGAGATCCTTAGAGGAAACTCACCAGGCGAACTTAGAGTCCAAGGCCGCTCTAGCCGCGGAGTTGAAGGAGCTCAGGGACTTCAAGGAGCAAACCATCAAGAAGGCAAAAAGAGCCGAGCTCCTTTCTCCTGTTTCCTGCGGCCAGTGCCCGAAGCGCTTCGACGATGGGGTCTACATGGCTTGGTCTACCAACGACCAAAATATCAAGCTTACCTTCTATCCCAAACCTGAGGAAGTGATTGCCAAATTTCGGGAAAAGAAGAAGAAGCTTGACGCCATGGTAGAGGCACGTATTGGACCTCGCCTTCCTCCGTGCATTGACTGAGCTGTTTTGAGATTGACCCAGTACAACCAAGATTCCACCCGCTTCTTTTATTATTATTATCTCTTTTTTTTTCTTTGTACATATTTGCTGCTGCCTTGGAACAATATATTTAGGTAGCAGTTTTTATTCGAAGGGGAGACAATTTTTTTTTAAGGCCTATCCCCGGGCCGTTTGTATGTATATGACCTGCCCTTTGGGTCAGGATATTTTATATGTGATCTTTCTTTTGCCACACATTTCTCTTTTTAACCTGTCCTTTGGATCATGGTTTTTATACTTATGCTTTTCATTTTTGTGCATACTTTTGACCTGCCCTTTGGGTCAGGATATTTTACTTAGTTTGTTTTTCTGTCTGTCCGTGCGGTGTACCCCAGTACCCCCCTGAGTGGCATAGAAACTTTGTTTTTAAGGCACTCAGTTTTATTCAACATGTAGAGGAGGTATACATTTGGACGGTACAAACTCTTTGAACAAAATCTAAGTTATATTTTTGCTATTGGTAATATTTTCTGAGGTGATCGGCATTCCAGGCTCTTGGCACAATGGTTCCATCCATTCTTTTTAGCTTGTATGTGCCGGAGCCGATCTCGTCCTCGATTTCATATGGTCCTTCCAAATTTGGCCCTAGTACCCCCACTCCGGGTTCATGGGTGGCTGGGAAGACTCTTCTTAGGACCATATCCCCAATAGCAAATTTTCTGTTTTTAACCTTAGAGTTAAAATACTTGGTCACCTTCTTTTGATAAGCAGCCATCCGTATTTGAGACTCATCCCGGAGTTCTTCGACTTGATCCAAAGCCTCTTGAAGCAGAGCTTGATTCGTGGTCGGATCGTAAGTCGTCCTCCTGTGGGATGGGAATAATGTTTCTACCGGGACCATCGCTTCACAACCGTACGCCATTGAAAAAGGCGAGTGACCGGTCGTGGTTCTGGGGGTCGTCCGGTAGGCCCATAATACCCTTGGCAATTCTTCAGGTCAGTTGTTTTTGCAGGCCATCAACTTCTTCTTCAAGGTGACCTTTAGGATTTTATTGACTGCTTCTGCCTGGCCGTTTGTTTGAGGCCTGGCTAGCGCGGAGAAGCTTTTCACTACTCCGTGTTGGTTACAGAAGTCAGTAAATTCCTCGCAATCAAATTGCTTTCCATTGTCAGAGACTATTTTGTGAGGCAAGCCGTATTGACAAACTATGTTTTTGATAACAAAGTCCAATGCTTTCTTGGCAGTTATTGTCTTCATAGGCTCAGCCTCTGTCCATTTGGTGAAGTAGTCTACTGCTACTATTGCATACTTTACCCCTCCTTTTCCTGTTGGCAGGGACCCGATCAGATCTATTCCCCAAACCGCGAAGGGCCAGGGACTGTTCATCAGGGTGATCTCATTTGGAGGGGCTCTCGGTATGTTCGCGTACCTTTGGCACGAGTCACACTTTTGGACATAGTCTATACAATCTTTTTTCATTGTTGGCCAGAAGTACCATTGCCTCAATATTTTCTTTGAGAGGCTGGGTCCTCCCGTATGATCTCCACAGAACCCTTCGTGGACCTCTAGCATGATTTGTCCAGCTTCAGGGTCCGATACACACCTTAAATAAGGCATGCTGAGTCCTCTCCGGTAGAGAATTTGATCCATCATCACATAACGATGAGCCTGATACTGAATCTTCCGAGACAGTGCCCTGTCTTGGGGCAACTCACCTGTTGTTATGTATTTTATGATGGGGACCATCCAGCTGGGTTCTTGCCCAACCGTTAGTGTGGTCTCTTTTATTTTGATGCTTGGCTCTACCAAGCGTTCCACTAGTACTACCCCCAGCTCTTCGATTTCGCTATTCGAGGCTAACTTAGCCAGACAGTCCGCGTGAGCGTTCTTTTCTCGGGGGATTCTTTCTATTTTGTAGTCCGCGAACTCGTGGAGCAGTTCTCGGACTATAATTACGTACGCGGCCATCCGCTCGCCGCGGGTTTGGTATTCTCCGGATACCTGGTTTATGACCAGTTGGCAGTCACTGTAGGCTTCCACTCTTTTGGCTCCTACCGCTTTTGCCAATTTCAGCCCTGCTATCAGGGCTTCATATTCGGCCTCATTGTTTGAAGCTGCGAAGTCGAATCGGAGGGCCGCCTGGAGTCGCAGTCCAGTTGGTGATATCATAGCCACTCCGGCTCTAGAACCGTTCTCATTTGAAGCTCCGTCCACGAACACCCTCCACGTGGGGATTGGTGGTACCGGCGTGTTTGCTGTTGCCTCGGCTTCGTTGCATTCGGTAATGAAGTCTGCCAAGGCTTGGCCTTTTATAGAAATCCGGGGGACGTAGTGTAAGTCGAATTGACTTAGTTCCATAGCCCACTTGAGGAGCCTTCCGGACGCTTCAGGCTTTTGGAGAACTTGCCGGAGCGGGTGATTGGTCAGAATCTTGATCGGATGGGCTTGGAAGTATGGCCTTAACTTCCTTGACGCCATCAGGAGGCAAAATACCAGTTTTTCAATGACCGGGTATCTCGTTTCGGCCCCTATCATGCGCTTACTGACATAGTACACGGGATGCTGAGTTTTTTCTTCTTCCCGGACCAGGGCAGCGCTGACCGCGCGTTCGGAGACGGCCAAATAAAGAAATAAGTCTTCTCCGAGGACGGGTTTTGATAGGATAGGAGGCTTGGCCATGTGGTCTTTTAGCTTTCTGAATGCCTCCTCGCACTCGTTCGACCATTCGAACTTCTGGCATTTCTTTAGCACGTTGAAGAAGGGTATGCACTTGTCCGTGGACCGTGAGATAAAACGGCTCAATGCAGCTACCTTTCCGGTCAAGCTCTGCACATCTTTATGCTTCTTGGGGGATGGCATACTCAGGAGAGCCTGGATTTTCTCCAGGTTTGCTTCAATCCCCCTTTGGCTGACTATGAAACCCAGGAACTTTCCTGATTTGACCCCGAAGGTGCATTTCTTTGGGTTGAGTTTCATGCCGTATCTCCGGACCACTTCAAAGCATTCTTCTAAGTCGCTTGCATGGTTGTTGCATGCTTTGGATTTGACGAGCATGTCGTCCACGTACACCTCCATGTTCCGCCGCAGGAGGCCTTTAAACATCTGGTTAACCATTCTTTGATAGGTTGCTTCGGCGTTTTTCAGTCCGAAAGGCATGACTAGGTAGCAGTATACCCCCTTATCGGTCCTGAAGCTAGTGCACTCCTGGTCCGCCGTATGCATTTTTATTTGATTGTACCCAGCATAGGCATCCATGAAGGATAATAGCTTGAATTCGGAAGTGGCATCTACCATCTGGTCGATCCTGGGCAGCGGGAAACAGTCCTTTGGACAAGCTTTGTTTAGATCGGTGAAGTCTATACAAACTCGCCAAGTTCCGTTCGGCTTGGGCACCAGGACCAGATTGGCCAGCCACTCCGGATAATACACGTCGCGGATCATGCCGTTAGTCAAAAGTTTGTCCACCTCTTTCTCTAGAGCTTCGGCTTTCACCGAGTCGAGCGGGCGTCTCTTTTGCTGGACAGGAGGCATGTCCGGATTGACATTGAGTACATGTGTGATGACATGAGGGCTTATGCCAGTCATGTCTTCTTGGCGCCATGCAAAGATGTCGATGGCGCCCTTCAGCGTTTTTATTATTTTGTCCTTTTCCTCTGGATCCAGGTTTTTCCCTAACCGGAGTACTTTGGTGGAGTCGACGTCGCACACTGGTATTTCTTCGACGTCCTCCATTGGTTCCACGATTCTTTCAGACCCTACACGAGGATCCCACTCATCCTCTTCAGCCATCTCTGGCTCAGCGGACTCCCGGACCATAAGTACGGGCAGGTGGGTTGCGACATTATAACATTGCCTTGCTTCCCCCTGATTTCCCCTCACAGTCCCGACTCTGGCCTCCTGGGTAGGGAACTTTAGGCACAGATGTCGGATTGAAGTGACTGCGCCAAAGTCTACTAGGGCCGGTCGGCCGAGGATCGCGTTGTAGGCTGTTGGACAGTCCACCACCACGAAGGTGCAGTATTTAAACGTGCTCTGGGGAGTGTCCGGGCACAGGGTAACCGGGAGCCTCACTTTTCCCATTGGGATAAGTGTCGTCCCGTTAAACCCTGTGAGCTGGGATCCGCTAGGCGAGAGGTCACGATCTGTTAAGCCTATCGCGGTGAAGGCTTCTTTGAAGAGCAGGTTCACGGAACTCCCATTGTCAATTAAGACTCTGGCCACCACTTTATTCGCGATGGGGGTCTCTATGACCAACAGGTCGTGATGGGGGAAACGCACCGTCTTGGCGTCTTCTTCCGTGAACGTGATGGGTTGGTCCATCAGTCGAGGCCTTTGAGCTTGGAGTTGAGTAACTTCCCATATCTCATTGTGTTTTGCGGCCTCAGCGTATCGCTTTCGCTCCTTGCGAGTATTCCCCTCGATATGGAGACCTCCGGAGATCATGGCTACCCGTCCATTAGGCCGGGGCGGCAGTCCGGGGATATGCTGGGCATCACCTGCGGGAGCAGCTGGAGGCAATACTCCTGCTGTACCCCCTGGTGTTCCCGGAGGCATACCCCCAGCCACCTGACCCGGAGTAAGGTGGGGCAACCTATTCTTGATCCACTCATAGAGGTGGCCCAATCGGATTAAATTTTCGATCTCGTCCTTGAGATTCTTACATTCATTGGTGCTGTGACCAATGTCGTTGTGGTACTCGCATCTTTTTCTCGGATCTCTCCGGGAGCTTTCTTTGTACAACGGCTGTGGTCTCCGGTAGTGTGTATTTTGCCTAGTGGCGAAGTACACACGTTCCTGGGAGTCCGATAGTTCCGTGTATTGAGTATATTGGGGGGTGTACCCCTTTTTCTGGCGCTTCTCTCCCGCCCGGGTGCTGCCTTTGGAGGACCTTTTACTCCTTGATCCCTGGGAAGGGCCTGTTAAGCTAGCAGCCGGAGCAGAGTGTGAAGGAGCTTGCCCATTTGCTCCAGACGGATTGCCAAAATGAGAAGATGCTGGTGCCAAAGCTTGGCCCTGGCTATACCCAGGGGTAGCAGAGAACTGTATACCACTTGTTTGTGGGGTCGCAGTCGGGGCAGTACCCGAGGGCGATACCCCGGGCATAAACCCTGCTATTCCGGTGGGGTAGTAGCCCCCATAAGCCACGATTTGGGCTTCTTCGAGGTTGATATATTTTTGGACTCTCTTCTGGAAGTCCTTGAGGCTAGCAGCCCCCTCTTGTTGCAACTCATTCCAGAAGGGAGTTCCAGTACGGATTCCAGCTTAGAGAAGTGCAAGCTGTTGTCCGTCATCAACCTTCTTGGTTTTCGAGGCTTCCTCTCGGAACCTCTTGATGTAATTTTTCAAGGTCTCGGTGGGCAGTTGCTTGATATTAGTCAAGGCACTGACCTCCAGGTTGACCTTTCTTGCGGCGACAAACTGTCTCCGGAAGTTGGTCTGTAGCTTGTTCCAACAGCCCACAGATCCTGGTTCCAGTTTTTTGAACCATTCCTCTGCGGACCCACTTAGAGTGAGTGGGAAGCACAGACACTTGGCGTCATTGCTGACCCTCATGACCGTCATGACACGGTTGAACCGTGACAGGTGGTCGTTGGGATCGGAGTTCCCGGTATATGCTGCCATTTCGGGCATCTTGAAGTTTTTAAGGAGCTCCGCCTCCAGGATGTGCTTGGTACATGGCTCTCGATCCTCGCTGTCCGAATCGGAGTCGTCTCCCTTCTGCCTCTGGGAGACTCGGGCAATGTCTTTCCGGAGTATGGCAAGTTCCGCCATGATTCCTTCATTCAACGTACCAGAGGAAACCACGGGTCCGTATCTTTTTATGTCAAGGTGATCCCGAAGGTCACCTTGGTTCCCATTGATTTGATTTCTCAGATCAACGGGAGGACATCTCTGTCCTCTTCTCCCTCTACCCCCGGGTTCCTGGTGTACAGAAACGCTTTTCCGGCCCCCTCGATCCTGAGGGCCAAGACTCCCTTTTCGGGGCTTGCCCCTCTGCGGACCTTTCCCTTTAGGGAAATCAGAGCGGACCTTTCGCGGATCCTGCACCTTTTTCTTTCGCCCAGGGGTAGAAGTAGGGTTTTTTGTTTGATTCCCCTCAGCAGGATATCTTATAGGGCTAGGCTCCCTAGATTTCTGCTGCTGGGAATTAGGCGAAGATGTCGCTGGCTCCTTGTCGAGTCCAGCGGTCATTGCCTTGGGGTGCACGTGAATGCCAGCTGCTTCCATGGCTTTTTGCATGGCCAGCATCACCTCCTGCATTTTCTGGTTTTGCGCTTTCTGAGCTTCGATCTCGGCTTCGTGATCGATAGCTTTTTGTCTAAGAAGCACCAGTTCTGAGTAACTACCTTTGTCATAGGCGTACTCATCGAGGTTTCCCTCGTAGTCATCGTCGGGGACTATTTCTTCTTCCTCGGACTCCTCTGCTGCTCTCGAGGCTACATCTTCCTCGTTTGGGTCTTGAGCGTCTTCCAGAGGGCGAGGCTGACGAGTATTTCTTCTTGTCTCCACCATTTTTGTGAAGTCAAATGCTTGTTTTGTAGCAGCTTTCTTCAGCTCTCAATGAAAGCACCAAAATGTTGACCGAGGTTTTCGGCAACTAATAAAATATGATTATACTATTGAGCTGTAAGAAAGTGAGAGAAGGATTTTTACGTGGTTGGGGCGTTAATGAGCCTTAGTCCACGAGTCTTTGTTATTTATGGATGTATTTAATACAGCATTTATGCTTGGGAGTATGTCACCCTTATAAATACAGAGAATGTTCTTGGTGAGTATTTACTCTTCTTGCTCATATGCAGCCCAAGATTCTCGATCCCATTTAATGAGCTTTGAGGGGGTATTTATAGTGTTTTGGTGGGGTAATCCCTAGAATTGTTCTTACAAGTGTATCTGTAAGTATCCATAAAGTTGGGTATTCCCAATGAATATACCATGGGTAATGCATGGTCAAATCCCTAGGTGTTGTAGGGTTTTTATGAAGAATGTCCTTTTTTGCCTTGTGATTGATGTGACTCTTCGCAGTGTAGCCGTCGCTAGACATAAATGATCATTACTGTGGCGCTGCTGGTTGGAGGTTGTGCCGTCAGACTTTATTGCGTGTTGCAGTCCCAACACGCTTCCTCTTATGCAGCATTAAATGCGACTTGATTGCTCAGGAGAAGCCTGACACCTCACGGAGAGGCTTTTTGCTATGCGAGCGTCCCGGAGCGCCTTGCACTCTGGGTGCCTCCTCCGGGACCTATGCCCAGGGTGTTTCCTTGTGGCATACAAAGACTTAGCAAATATTCATAAGTTATCTGATCCACGTGTCCCTGTTCGGTTGGTCCACGTATATTGGGTGAAATCAGGGGCAACAGAAATAATTAATTTTATTTCAATCACCATCTAAGTATAATTTTATAAATATTATATTAAATTCTTATTTTTGAATTTTAATTCTAAATTTCAAATTTAATGAGAATTTATTTATTAGAATAATAAAGAAATACATTTTAAAGAATGAGCTTTATTATTACTAAGATATTCGATCTCCATTGTGGGTTTTACATCGCGTTTGTTTTAGTGAGTAATCCTCCCTAATGGAGGAACGTTCATTAGCAATTTTGCACCGTTTAATCTCGAAAGATAAGTAGTTTGTAAGTGTTTTATATGGTATAGATCACCCTAATGGTGGCGACCATATTTGACTTGCAAATTGCGAAACAATGGTAGAAGCTCATGAGATAGAATAGCCTGGACTCTCGCCTAAACGGGACAACGCTGGATTCCAATCTTGATCGAATAAAAGGTTGCTAGAATGTTTATCATTTTAGATGAGCTGACAACTCTATTCAATGGATGGTAACTTTGACTCTCGCCTAAACAGGACACTGATATCAGTTTGTTGAAAACCTTAGAAATTATTTAGGATTGAATTTTTTAAGTATTTTCTCATATCATTCCTACTTGCTATGTGCTTATAATTTCTGAATTGATTTTGTGTTAAACCATTATTAATTTCTATTATTTTGTAGTATCCTGTATTATCAAAATGAATCCCATGTTATCACTGTTGACTGAAAACAAGCTGAATGGATCTAACTTTAATAAGTGGAATGAGAACATTAATATTGCTCTCATAGGAGAAAGTGCCTTGTTTGTTTTAACTGAGCCGTCACCTGAAGTGCCTGGGGACAATGCTTCCAAAGCTGTGAAAGAAAAGTATGAGCGTTGGCAGAAAGCAAATGACAAAGCTCTATACTTGATGCTTTCTAGCATGGTTGACACCCTCAAAACCCAGTTTTCTAAAACCGAAAAGGCTGCTGAAGTTATGACGAAGTTAAATGAGCTATTCGGTAAGGCATCACTTCAGTCACGCTTTGACGCGACTAAGAAGTACATTAATGCACGGATGGAACCTCATCAAAACGTGCGTGACCATGTTCTCCTAATGTCAAGTTATTTCCAAGAAGCCCAGGATCATGGTGCTGAAATGGATAGTGCTACTCAAGTAAGTCTTATCTTGAATAGCCTAACTCCAGCATTTCTACCATACACTTCAAATTATGTCATGAATAAGAAGGAAATTGACTTTCATGAATTAGTCAATGACCTTCAAACTTATGAAAATTTGAGTGGAGGACCCAAGAAGAAAGGGAGTAAACCTCACAATCCTGGGAATGGTAATGGGATGATGAAACCTAAAGCAAATGTTGCCTCTGCTTCAAAGCCCAAATCGAAGAAGAAGTGGAAGAACACCAAGAAGCGAACAAAAGCCATGAAGAATAAAAAGGATGTTCCTTCTGGTGATGCTACACTTAAAGGAAAGTGTTTCTACTGCAATGAAAAAGGTCATTGGAAACCCCAATGTCCTAAACTTCTTGCAAAGAAACAAGGTATTTCTATTTATAAACTTTAAGAGTTTTAGTGAATTATTATCCAATTGGATTTATGATTCTGGACTAACTTTGTTTATTTGTTTTCTTCTTCTTATAGGCCAAGCTACTTGAACTCAGATGAGTTGGATCAGAAAGCTGGACCAAAGGGTGAAATCGTCCAGATGAAGATGAAGCTCTTCAATCTATTTTTTGAATTAATTGTTTTAGTTTAAAGACAATTTGGATTTCAAATTTTAGTTAGGGATATTTATCCCTGTTTTCTTATATTGTTGCAATACATTTTTTTTATTATTATTATTAATAAAGTTTCTTTATTTTTCGAAATTCACATTGCAATTTATGAGAATGAGCTTCATTTAATTTATCTTCATCAATTATTACCACATTATATTTGTATGTTTGTATGTGTAAGTGTTTTTATTATTGATGCAAATTTTATTATATTTACAACTCTTCATAGAGTTATAATAAATAAACACTAGAAACTATTTCTATGTTTATTAATAATTGTTAATTCTAATACAATTATTAAGAATTTGTTTAATAAAAGGATCTTTTGATCTGATAGGGGTGGAGAAAAGTTAAGAAAACTATGCAGTTCAACGATCTTTTATATCTAATGAACTCTGGATAGTATTCAACTCCACATAAACTCTATCACACTAAGAGAATAATGATCTTTACAACCTTTAGGGGTGGATCATAATCTCTATATACTTAGGGGTGGAGGTTATCCACAAGTACCCTATATGTATATTCTTAGGGGTGGAGTCTATTCCACAATTCCCTATGTAACACATATCTTCTTTAAACATGTAAGTAATATAATGAGTCAGCTATTATCAATATAAATCCTTGATCTTGATTGTATGTTCCATTTCGATTTTACTGTTGTAAGTAAAAGTTTGATACCTTTGAAAGTTCTTTGATAAAGTTTCACACTACCTTAATTGAGTGGGAGAATTTTAAAACTCTATACCCATCTTCATTAGGTTGATACTTGTGATAGGTACTTAAGAACACTACTGAAAAGAAAATCTATCCATTCACATGGATAGGAATAGCTTATCAGAATTATGAGAATAAGATAAAGAACTCTAGTTCAGCCCATTCGAATGACTTGAACCTAGAATTCCTAATCCTCATAAAATTTGATGGTATCTTAATTTTGATTACTTTATCTCTGGCATGTATTTTTCACTTCAAATACTAGTCTGCTATGTTGATGACTTAGTCTTAACTTAATGTTTCAGACTAATACAAAAGTCACAACTAGGTAACTCTCCAAACAATCAGAGGTTAAAAGTATTATTTAACCAGACATCTGCTATTGAGTGGGAGCTATCTGAGATGTAATCAAATAGGGAACATTAGAAGATATTCAAGAAAGATTTATCAAAGTGATCTATATGTTAGATATTAAGGAAATGTGTATCAGTTGTCCTTGTATCTCACCATCTAATTTCGAAATTCTTGAGATGGTGCTTACTTTGGGGGTGGAGGAATTATTCTATAATAATAAAAGCTCTACCAGAGAAGAATTATAACTTTGTCTATTCGAAAATACCAGAAAGTTATATTGCTGAAGAAAAATCTACACTGTGTTATCTCAATTACATATTTTAAAATATGAGATGTACTTTTAAAACAGTAAAGATTTCAGTATCCTTTGATAAGTAAAGCATATAGTAAAGGATGTTTCATAAGTGTATTTATGAACTAGTTTCCAGAAGTTTGGGTGGATTCAACTATACTACACTTGATCTGAAGATCAAGACATCAGATTGACCTATTTGCACAGTTTGTTTTATATTAGTGCAAGTGGGAGTTTGTTGGGTTTTATGCCCTAAATAAAACTCTTTACAATATGATTAGTTATCAATATAAGGAATTTGAAGTGATTAATGTTTGCATGAATTCTACATGCTAATGGTTTAAATATGTTTACTACATTTACACACAGAATCAGTTAAATCCACATCATATGTTTATTCACAATTACAGTATCGTCAACACAGTGGAATGTGATTGTGATCATATGAATCAAAAGACTTGGTCCCTGTTTCATCAGTGTTATTGGGTTTACACTAATGTGATAATCAGCGATGATGTGTACTTACACTTGGAGTAAGTGTTATGTTCTTTCCAGGACATTAGTAAAGTATACTAGTTTCGAATGTATGGAGTATACATTGGACTGGACCGATATTGCAACTAAGTTAAGATATTACAAACTTACCGTTATACATATCTTTCCAAGTCAATATCAGTAGTTGATCTTAAGATTAAAAGAATCTAAATCCTAATATGCTTAGGCTCAACTCAGGAGTGTTATTCATGTTCTTTGATTTATTAGTTAAGCCTACTTTTAGGTCAGGGTGATACGTATATTTTGGGAACATGATAGTATGATTGAGTGAGAGTGCTAAACATAAATATGGAATCTATAGCTTCTACTGGTGTATAGAAGTCAAGTGATGATTCCCTTCGAGCTTAGCAAATAGAAGTAAATGGATGAGCTCTTGTTTAACTGACTAATCATTAGATCACTAAACACCATTTACAGGTAGCTAAGTGTTTTAAGGGGCAAAATACATTGAGGGGTGAGAACGTTAAAGAAATCCCATCTCAATGTAGATCATCTATATAGAGGATCTTTAAATCACAATAAGATTATAATAATGGTTAAATGAGATAGCATATTGATATCGTGGAACATACAATATGCTCTATATAAGTCTGAGAGTGCAATTCTAAGTTCTAAGAGTGGATTCAACGAAGAATTAATAAGTAGGAATTTACTTGGTAAATTTGGTTCACTTATTGGAAGCTCAGCATATAGATCCATGGTCCCCATTCTAGTTGAGAACATTCTGCTTGTAAGACTCATTAATTGATTCGTGATTGATCAATTATAATTCTAAAGTTAGACTGTCTAATTTTATGAATTTTCACTAAGCAGGGGTGAAATTGTAAAGAAAAGAGTTTTTAGGTTTATTTAATTATTAATGGACTTTATATGTCTAATTAATAATTAAATTAAATGACAATATTATTTAATAATCTATTTTAGTTATTAAATGATTAGTTTTGGCATTTAAAAGGTTAGAATTGGAAAATTGGCGTTTTTGAGAAAATAGAGATAAAATTTGATAAAACTGTAAAATCAAGTGGGGTCCACTACAACACCATGGCTGGCCACTAATTGAGGTTTTTCAAATTAATATTTTCATTATTTTAATGCCAAATAATTCCTAACCTAAACCTAGTAGTTGCCTATATATAGAAAGTGATGGCTTAGTCAAATCACAAGTTTTTCATATGCTTTCATTAGCTTTCTGACAGAAATTTCTCTCTTCTGAAAAATTGAGCCTTCCCCACTTTCTATACCTGGCCGAAACCCTCTCTTATCTTTTCTCCTTCATCAATTTTGAACCCTAGTGAAAGAGTAAGTGCCCACAAAGAGCAAGCAGTAACTCAATCATAGATTGGAAGACTGTGAAGGATCAAACTTGAAGAAGAAGGACATTCGGGCTCAGATCTTGATTATACTCTGCTACAGAAAGGATCCAAGGGTTAGAGATCTGAGTGGAAGGAGACATTAATTCTGCTGCATCAATGTAAGGTTTTATTAACTTTATATGTGTCTATTTTATCGTTTTAGAAAGTTCATATTTAGGGTGTTTAAACAACATACTTGTGAGTAGATCTAAGATCCTGGTAAAATAAATTCCAACAAGTAAGCCCCATTACCCCAATATGGCGGGCCACTTTGTATAGCATTTTACCATTTATATTTTTCATTTTTTTAATGCCATACAATTCTAACCTAAACCTAGATGGCATTCTATAAATAGAAAGTGATGGCTTCAGGAAACTATGCACAAGCATCTCATTCCTTTCAGAGAAAACTTTCTAGCCACCACTTCTCTTCTCTTCAATTTCGAAATACCCTAGTCATAGAGTAGTGCCCAGACACATCAAGTGGTATCTCAATCATAGTGTGGAAGACTGTGTAGAATCCAATCAAGAAGGAGAATCAGCATCAAAGGAAGGAGAGAAAGTGATCCAGGTTCAGATCTTGATTATGTTCTGCTACAGAAAGGAATCAAGGGCTAGAGATCTGAACGGAAGGAGTCATTATATTCCGCTGCACCCAATGTAAGGTTTACTAAACTTTATATGTGTTTATTTCATTGTTTTAGAATTCATATTAGGATGTTAATGAAACATACATGGTAGTAAATCTAGATCCTGGTAAAATATTTCCAACAAGAAAATGGTCAGTTTCGAAGAGGATGAACAGGGTTGAAGAGAATGGCCAATTTGGCCAGAGCAATTTCGCAGGAGGAGACAATGGTTAGGGATGTGAGCAGTATGTTATATAATTTTTTGGTTTTAGGGATATTATTAAATTTGCGTCGGTTTCTATCTCTCACAATTATATTTCACGTCACTTTTAAAACTTTGCAAGCACAATGGTCGACTATTACCAACTGACGCAAAATGAAAAACAAGTTTTTAAATTTTTACTTTATTTCGTCGGTTTCTTTTTTATCATCATTTAATCAAACAACGCAAATTGTATATTATTAGTGACGTTTTTAAACAGACGGGTCCAATTATTTGGACACTATTCACGTCGGTCAACACTGAATAGTAGCGTTGACCGATGTGAATAGTGTAATTTGTAGTAGTGCTCGGTCCCAGACCCAGACACGAACACAAACACGAACATAGACACGGACCGAGACCCAAGATCTGAATCAGAACGAGATTGGGACCCAAGATTGGGATCCAGATCTTGACCCACGATCCACGGCTTGGACCTAACCCATAGTCGGTGTCTGGATTTTCAAATCGTACCAAGACCCCAACCTGGAACAATTTCTAGACCAGGATCAAAAACCAAACTCAGACCCGGGACCCGAAATTAGAACAAGAACCGAAATGATGACCTTGGAACAGGAATTGGACCTCAATCGAGAACAAGATCTAGACGCAAAACCAAATATGGACCCAGACCTAGACTAGGGATCGATACCCAGACCCAAACCCGAACCTGGACCAAAACTTGCGCTAGGACTCGTGACCCAGGACCTAGACCAAAACCTAGACCCGTACTAGAACCCAGACCCAGACCCAGACCAAGAACCAAACCAAAACCAAGACTCGAACCTAGACCCAGACCCGGACCGAAACCCCAACCCAGACCAAGACCCAGACTCAAACTTGGACCTACAGCTGGACTCGTACTAGAAATCAGACTTAAACCCAGGACTCAGAATCAAACCTGGGAATTGGACCCAGACCGAGATCAAGACTGGGACCCAGACCGAGACTAGGACCGAGCCCTAAACCTGGATTGGGACTAGAACCAGAATTGGGATTGGGCCCGGGACCTGGGACCCAAGACTCGGACCTGGGACTTGAGAACTGAACCGTGACCTAGATGGGGGACTTGGGCCCCCAACCCAAACCTAGACCTAGACCTAAACCAAGGATCTCGACCTAGATGGGGGACTTGGACCCGAAACTAGGCCCCAGAACCGGGACTGAGCCTCGAAACTTGACCCCAGACTCATGACAGAGAACCTGCCCTTGGACCCAGAACCTAGGACCTAACTACCGGGACCCAACCCCAAACCCAAACTTAAAACTCGACCCGGGACCCGGAACCCAAACTGGAGCAAGATAGGGATCCAAGACCGAGATCCTAATCTGGACCTGAGAATTCAACCATACCCGTAGTCAGTGTTTGAATCCAGGACCTGAACCCAGATCCGTACCCAGACCCAAAACAAAACCGGGATCCAAACCTAATTCCGGACACAGCATCTAACCAGCACTAGGACAGGACCCAAACTCAAACCAAAATCAATACTAGGACTTGGACCTGGACCTGGACCGGGACCTGTGACCTTGGACATAAACCAAGACTGCGACCTAGACCAAGACCGGGACCCAGACCCAAACCTAGACCCAAAAATCGAGATCAGACCTAGGACCGAAGAACCAAACTCAGACTTGGGACCCAAAACCCAGACTCAGACTAGTACTGGGACCCAAACTCGAACCTGAACCCAAACCGAGACCTGGACTCGAATCAGGACCCGAGACCTGAACCTACACCGTAACATAAACTTAGACCTAGATCGGGACCTAGGACCCGAACATAGATGGGGGACCCAGACCCAGGAATTGGGCCCTCAAACTTGGACCAGAACTTGGATCTAGATTTTTGACCCGACCTTGGCAAAAACCTAAACCTAAGACCCACCTCAAGACTTGGGATCCGAGACTAGATGCTTGGACTCGACCCGTACCCCATGAGTTGTAACTAGAACTGAAACCAGAAGTGGATCGGGACCCAAGAACAGGACCAAGATAAGGACTTGGACCCAGACCTAAAACTATATAGGGACTCGGACCCGGACTGAAACACTGACCCACACTCAGATTTTGTGTCTTGGTTCGGGATCTATTTTGGTTCTGGGTCGGGGTATGAGTTTTGGTCCGAGTCTAGGTCATGGTGTGATCTAGGTTTGGATCCCAGTCTGGATCTAGGTTCGGGTCAAGGTCCGAGTTTCGGTCCCAGGTGCGGGTCTGAGTTCGGGTCCCAAGTCCTGGTCTTGCTACACGACCGTGTTTGGGCCCGAGTTGCAGTCTCAATTTAGACCTGGGGCTATGTTCGAGTTCGGTCCTAGGTCTGGGTCTGGGCCCGAGTTCCAAATCCCAATCTAGGGTCTTGGTCTGGTTCAAGTCTAGGTCTTGGGTCGGGTCTTGGGTCCCGGTCCTTGTTTCGCTGCCCTGGTCCCTATCTCGATTATGGGTCTAGGTCCTAGTTTTGGTCTAGGTTCAAGTTTGGGTCCTAGTCGTTGTTTGGGTTTGGTCTTGGTCTGGGTTTTTATTTGGGTTTGGGTTCGTGTCTCAGTGCTGGTCCTTGTCCTGGTCCTGGTCGTAGTCCTAGTCTGCTTCTAGTTCCACTTGCGATTCTGAGCTCAAGTTTGGGTTCGAGTTTGGGTTAGGGTTCTTGTTCGTGTCGGCGTTTGAGTCTTGGTCTGAGTTTGGGTTTGGGTCCGGATATTGTTCTAGGTCTGGATCGGGCTTCGGGTGTGGGTTAGGGTCCTGAGTCTTGGTCTAGGTTCGGGTTTGAGTCCCAGTTTTTGATCTCGATATGAGTTTGGGACTAGTTCCGGGTCTAAGTCTTGGGTTTCGATCCCGATCTGGGTTTAAGTTTAGATTCAGGTGCAGGTCCCAAGTTCGGGTCCAATTTTGGGTTTGAGTCCAGGTTCGGGTTTGGTCGTGGTATGGGTCCAATTTTGGGTTTGAGTCCAAGTTCCTATCCTTGTTTGGGTTCAGGCCAGGTTTTGGCTCCGGGTCTAGGTCTGACTTCGGATTCCAAGGTGTAGGTCAAGTCCTGGGTTAGGTTCGAGTCCTGGATTTAGATTTGGGTCTTGGTTCCAGGGCGTAGGTCCCTGGTCTAGGTCCCATATCAAAGTCTGGTTCTTAGGTCCTGGTCTAGGTCCAAGTTCGGGTTTGGGTCTTGAGTCTTGATTTTAGTCCAGGTCTCAGTGTGGATTCGGGTCTAGGTCTCAGTCCAGGTTCGAGTCCCAGGTCTCGGGTCCCAGTCCTAGTCCAGGTCTCACTCTAAGTTTGGGTTATTTTTTGGGTTCGGTTCTTTTCTTAGCTTTGGGTCCTAGTCACAGTTCTAGTTCTGATTCTGTGTCCGGGTTCGGTTCCAGGTTCTGGTCTGGGTCCAGGTTGGGTCAGGGTCCGAGTCTTAGTTCGAGTCCGAGTACGAGTTTTTTTGATCTCGGTCTAGGTCTAGGTTTGAGTCCGTGTCCAGGTTTGGGTTCTGGATCTGGGTCCCAGGTTTGGGTCTGTGTCTACGTCTGGGTCCAGGTCCCGTGTTACGATGCCAGTCTGGGTATGGGTCGGTATTTGAGTCCCGGTCTTGTTCGTATCAATGTCCAGGTCTGAAGCCCAGTTTTTGTCAGGGGCTTGGTTTGGGTCTAGGATCAAGTCCTGAGTTCGGGTTCGAGTCTCAGTCCTAGTCTGGGTTTGGGACTGGGTCCGAGCCTGAGTTCTGAGGCTGGGTTCTGGTTTAGTTTCTTGTCTCGGTCTAGGTCCAGGTCCTGGTCACGATCCCGATCCTGTTCTAGGGTCCTGGTCACGTTTTGGTTCAAGTTTCAGTTTTGGGTCCCACGTCTGGGTTTGGGTCAATGTCCTTGTCCAGCTTCGGGTCCTTCTCTGAGTCCCAAATGAAGACACTGACTATGGGTCTTGTCCAAGCCCTAGTTCCCAAATCCCAGGACAAGATCTGAATCCCAATCACGGGTCACAGTCTAGTTTCGGTTCATGTCCTAGGTCTCGATATAGGTCTCAGTCTAGGTCCGAGACCGAGACTTGCATGCAATTCTTGGTCTCGATCCCAATTCTGGGTCCCGAGTCCTGTTCCATGTTCGGGTCTAAGTTTAGGTCTTGGTTTTAGTCCTACATCCCGGTTCGGGTTTGGATTCGGGTTTGGGACCCATTCCCAGGGTGGGTTTGTGTCTGAGTGTGGGTCCTGGTCCGATTATAGTTTAAGATATAGGTCCAGGTCCTGGTCCTGTTCCTAAGTCCTGATCCTCTTCTGGTTTTGGTTCTAGTTTCAAGTCATAGGGTATGCGTTCAGGTCGAGTTTGGGTTTGAGTTTGGGTTCGAGTCCTGATTTTTTTCTAGGGCGAGGTCAGGTCTGGATTTCGGTCTCGGTTAGGGTTTGCGGTTGGGTCCGGTGCCTGGTTTAGGTCCGCGTCCAGGTCCCGCTCCTATTCCAAGATCCTAGTCCGGTTGCAGTTCAAGTTTTGATTTTGGTCCCGAGTGTGGGTCTCGGTTTGGGGTCAGGTCATTGATCTCGATCCAAGTTCTGAGGCCACAGTTCTGGTCCTAGTTTGTGGGCTCAATTCCCAGGTCTAGGTCCCCAATCTATGATCAAGTCCTAGGTCCTGGTACGGGTCCATGTTCGTGTTCCGGTTCAGGTTCGGGTCTCGAGTCCCGATTTGAGTCCAAGTCCCAGTTTGGGTTATGGTCCAAGTATGGGTCCCAGTCCTAGTGCGAGTCTGAGGTTCAGGTCCCTGGTCTAAGTCTGGTTCTTAGGTCCTGGGTCAGGCCCCAATGTTTGGGTTTGGGTCTAGGTCTAGGTTCGGGACCCGGTCTGGGTCAAGGTCTCGATCTTGGTTTACGTCCTAAGTCACAGGTCCCGGTCTAGGTCCAAGTCTCGGTATGGGTTCTGGTCTGAGTTTGGGTTTAGGTTTGGGTCCTGTTAATGTCCCAGGTCTGGGTTCTAGTCCTAGGCTTGGTTCGATTCCAATTTCAAGTCCGGGATCGGGTCTGAATCCCAATTTGGGTCTGGGTCTAGGTCTGGGTATGGATCCGGGTATGGGTCATGGATTCAAACATTGACTACGGGTTAGGTCGAAGCCTCAGGTTCAGATTTGGATCTCAATCTTGGATCTTAGTCTTGTTCCAGTTCGGCCCTAGGTCTAGCACCGGGTCCTAAGTTTGGGTTTGGGTCCATGTTTGGGGTTGTGTCCCCGTAGTCAGGTCCTGGGTTCCGAGTCCGGAGTCGGGTCCTGTGTCTTGAGTCTAGGGTCGAGTTTTGGGTCTTAATCCCTGTTCCAAGGCCCAGTTTTGGGTCCAAGTCTCCTATCTAGTTCTGAATACTTGGTCCAGGTCTTGGTCTAAGTTCAGGTTTGGGGCCCAGGTCCCCCATCTAGGTTTGGATCCTGGGTCTCGGTGTATGTCCAAGTTCAGGTTCGGGTTTGGATCTCGAGTTTGGGTCTGAGTCTAGGTCCCAGTACGGGTTCAGGTTTGAGTTTGGGTGTGGGTCGCGGTCTGAGTCCAGGTCCGTATTCGGGTCCGGGTCGGTGTCCCGATCCAGGTCCCAGTCAAGGTCTAGGTCTCGAACCAGTTCTGGTCTGAGTTTGGATCCGGGTTCAGGTCATGAGTCTGGGTCTAGGTTCGGGTCTATATTCAGGTTTGGGTCTTGGTCCTGGGTTCCGATCTCGGTATGGGTATGGGTCTAGGCCCATGTCTAGGTTAGGGTTTTGGGTTTAGTGTTTAGGGATTTAATGTTTAGGGTTTAGGGCTTAGGGTTTAGGGGTAAGTGTACAGAGTTTAGGGTTTAGGGTTTAAGGTTTAGGGTTTAAGGGTCTGCTTCTAGTTCCAGTTCACATTTTGGGTCATAGGGTAAGATTTAAGGTTCGGGTTGTTGGAAATTTATTTTACCAGGATCTTAGATCTACTCACAAGTATGTTTATTAACACCCTAAATATGAACTTTCTAAAACGATGAAATAAACACATATAAAGTTTAGGAAACCTTACATTGGGTGCAGCGGAATAATATGACTCCTTCCGTTCAGATATCTAGCCCTTGATTCCTTTCTGTAGTAGAGCATTATCAATATCTGAACCTGGATCTCTTTCTCTGAATCTTTGATGCTGAAACCTCCTTCTTGCTGAAAGTCTTTCTTCACGATCTTCCTCAATATGATTGAGGTATCACTTGCTGTGTGTGGGCACTACTCATACACTAAGGATTTTGAAATTCAAGAGGGAAGAGAAAGAAGAAGTGGCAGCTAAAGATAGGGAGAGAGAAAGGCTCAGGTTTTTCTCTGAAGGAAAAATAGAAAATTTAAGTATAAATTTCCTGAAGCCTTCACTATCTATTTATAGCATTCCACTAGAGTTAGGTTTGAATTATTTGGCATTAAAATAATGAAAATATCAGAGGGAAAACCCTACAAAAGTGGCCGGCCATGCAAGGTGGAATTGGGCCTCACTTTTTGCAATTTTGCAGTTTTATCTTTTCTGCATCTGATTTTCTCAAAAACGTCGATTTTCTAATTCAACCATTTAAATGCCAATTCTAACTATTTAATAACTATAAATAATTATTAAATAATATTGTCGTTTATCATATTTATTAATTGAACCATACAAAGTATCATAATTAACAAATATGCCCCTATAAACTCTTTCTTTACAATTTCGCCCTTACATAGTGAAAAATTCACAAAAAGACATAGTCTAATTTGAGAATTATAATTGATTAATCAAAACCAATTACACGAGTCTTACAAGCAATATTATCTCAACTAGTGGGGGGACCATGGGTCTATATAACCGAGCTTCCAATAAGTAGATCAAGAATTTGGGACTAAAATTCACTGACTTATTAATTCTTCGTTGAATCCACGCATAGAACTTAGAATTGCACTCTCAGTATATAGAATGCTCTATATGTTCCACCATATAGACACATCATTAGTTATCCATTGTTATAATCCTAATGTGATCAATGATCCTCTATATGAATGATCTACCCTGTAAAGGGATTAAATTACCGTTACACCCTACAATGTATTTATTCCTTAAAACACTTGACCCCGTATAAATGATATTTCAGCTTATGTGAAATGAGTACTCCACCATTTATGTTCTTTTGGTCAAGCTCGAAGGAGATCATCCTTTGCTTACTATTCGCCAGATACAAGCTATAGATTCCATGTTTATGCTAGCGCTCCCACTCAATTGCACTACCGTGTTCCCAAAATGTACGTATCACCCTGACCTAAAAGTAGGCTTAACTAACAAATCAAAGAACACGAATAGCCTTTCAAGATTGAGCCTAATCATAACAGGATTAAGAACATTTGATCTAGGATCAACTAGGTGATATTGACTTGAATAGATATTACGGTAAGTTTAATAAATCTAAGTCAAAGTTCAATATCGGTCCCTTCCGATGCATACTCCATGCAACCAACCTGAGCTTTACTTTAACCAATGCTCTGGAAAGAACATAGTATTTCTCCAAATACAAGTAAACTCTTGTTGTAGATTATCATATCAGCAAAACCCTGTGTTTGATAAATCTAGGAAACTTTATTCACATAGTCATGTTTACTTTCCAATGTGTTGACGGCACAATAAACATGATCAAGTATGTGAAAAGGGTTTCAGATGAATTTATACATTATATACATATAATCATGAAGTAAATCATGTGAACCACGCAAAATTAAATGTTATTTCTGATCTATATTAATAAGTAAATCTTATTATATTGAAATGAGTTTTATTTAGGGCATAAAACCCAACAAACTCCCACTTGCACTAATATAAAACAAAAAGTGCGTTTCAAATAATCTCAACACCTTGATATACAAATCAAGTGTAGTAGTAGTAAACTCCTCGTAATGGGATCTGAAAGATTGAATTAACCACAACCTTTTCTCCACCATTACTCTTCCTTTAATCACAAAATCATTGATAATGTGAAATTCCTCTCTATATGTCTACTCTCTTGGGATACCGGATTCTATAGCTTTGGCAACTACTTTTGGTTAATCAGGAAATTAACACTAGTAGTTTAAGGCAATTTGGAATGGTGCCAAAGATGTATAGAACTTTCCTTAGACTGAATAAGTACCTTTCCTGCAGCTTTAACATTCAGTCCCTCTCTGGTAGACCTAGAGACTTCAGATAGTTTTTTACACTTCTCCAAAATCACTATTCCACCCCCAGAGTAACCACCATCTTATCAGAAAGTTTACTAGCACAAAGGCAAATTTCGAAATCTGATATGGTGTAGTCTAAGAGTTTTAAACACACTCTTATTGACTAACATATAGTTCCTCTTCTTAATCTTAGGATTTACTTGATTGTGTTCCAATGTTCTTCTCTGGATTAATCTGATACCTACTCATTACTCCCACTCAACAGCAGGTGTCTGGTCTAAGGCATACAAAAGCATATCTAAGACCTCTCACTATTGATATAAGAAATTCTTTCATGGCTTTATCTTTTCTGGAATAGTTGAGACTTTTCCTTAGATAAATAAAATCTATACCTAAGAAGTTGTGAAGCTTCTATAGATTGCCATTAGAAAGAAATTGCTTCAGCATCTTACTAAAGTAAGTTGCTTGCATTAGAGTAAGTAATTACCAGGTATACCACAAGCCATACGTTTAGATAAACTCAAACCTATAATACTAGGAACAAGAAGTTTTGTTAAGTCTATTGAATGGACTTATAAACGAAAATTTCCTTTTATGTCCTTGTAATAGAAAACTTTAGGTTATTCCATGTGAATGGATTAAACCATAGTTTTATTCGCTTTCTTCTTAGTTTCTTATCTTGACAATCCATTACTTGTTTAAACTCACAATGGATTTTAATCACTAGTGTCTCCCAAGTCATAAGAAGGTGAGTTCCTAGAAACTCTCCCACTACGACAAGGTACCGTGAATTATGTCGAAGAAAACTAAATGGTATTGATCTCTTCGGTTGTAACAAGACAATAGAGGCAGTGAGATCATCATATGTAAGATGATAGAACACTTTTGGAATCAAGAATTAAATATCTCCTTTATTTGCTACTTGTTTTTCAGAATTAGTCATTTTCTTAGAAAAGTAGTATTTGTTTGATCAAACACTTTCTCATCTATTGACAATGGGATGATCCACCCCTAATCACTTAGAATAGCTAACAAACCATGGTTAACAGTTCTAGCTTTTCTTAAGATTTTGATTAGGTCATCCATGAATCTAGTAATGATTTACCTTAAGTATACAACCATTACATCATTCTGAAATTGTATTACCATAGAAGGAATTAGGCAACGACTAGTAACTATTCATCAACATGCAACTCGAAATTTCTGGGGAGGTAAGATTGGATATAATTCAAAAATCAATTTAATGATCTTTGAACTGCATATCTACTAACTATTTCTCCACCCCTATCAGTTCGCAAGATCTTTAACCACTTACCTTAATGGTTTTAACCATTGCTAGAAATTAATGAAATTTTTCAAACATTTCAAATTTCTTTGTATAAGGTATAATCTAGAGTTATCGTTTTAAGAATACAACAAAAAACTCATATCCACCCCTGAATGTACATCCATCTGCGAATGAGATGAACTACTTTCAGTGGATATAGGCATATTAACTCTTTGCAGAGATTGATCTTGTCAAATCCACTATGAACAAGATACAAATGCCATAGATTAAAAAAAATGTGGTAGAGTCTTTTGATGACATAGGTTTAGTTACATCAAAGAGTTCTTAGAATAGTGCAAGTGGATTCTGGTCACAGAATACCTAACTCATATTCCATACAGTTTGAATCCATTAATAGAAGATGGATATTAAAGACTTGAGAAAGTGTAACTGTATTGTATTCTGGAATTAGAAATATAAGAAAATATCTATTTGGAATCTAAAATTAAAGTCAAAGACTTAAATTTATACCAAATATAATGAGTAATTCTATCTTGGACCAGCACTAATAATATAACTCTAAGTCTGATTTGCCCATACAAGTAGGAGATTTCTAAGATTGAGGTTTTATATCAATTGGGAATAGAATTTCGGGATTATAATCATATGCGTCATTTAATTTCTTAAGAGAAAATATAGAATGACATGAAATGATTTATAGACCATTCATCCAATGATATGTTTTGAAGCTAATTCGAAATGAATAAGCTAAGAGGAATTAGGATAATTTCGTTTATAAATAAGAATCCAACGATGTTTCGATTAGCGAATGTCAAAGTAATCTTATTTATACAATCTTCTTGTTTCATATTGTAAAAATACTAGTCTAAGGTGTCATCAATTGATGAACAGCTAGATATCGCATATACAACATTTATCTTTCGAGATCTAACACTATTATGTATGTCTAATGGTGAAAATCCACTAGGGATATATCTCATTAGATAAACAAGCCAAGTTAGACCAACAATGAAGATTCGAAATTAAACTACAACTTAATAACAGAAAATAACATGGTTTAATTTAAATTCATACATAATTCAGAAATTATAAACATATTGCAAGTAGGAATGACAAGTGAAAATACTAAAACTTATAATTCTAAATAATTTCCAAGGCTTTCAACAAACTGATATCAGTGTCCCGTTTAGGAGAGAGTCAAAGCTACCATTCATTGAATAGAGTTGTCAGCTCGTCTAAAATGTTAAACATTCTAGCAACCTTTTATTCGATCAAGATTGGAATTCAGCGTTGTCCCGTTTAGGCGAGAGTCAAGGCAATTCTATCTTATGAGCTTCCACCATTGTTTCGCAATTTGCAAGTCAAGTATGGTCGCCACCATTAGGGTGATCCATACCATACAAAACACTTACAAACTACTTATCATGCGAGGTTAAACGGTGCGAAATTGCTAATGAACGTTCCTCCATTATGGAGGATTACTCACTAAAACAAACGCGGTGTAAAACCCACAATGGAGATCGAATATCTTAATAATAAAGCTCATTATTTAAAGAGAGTTGTATTTTCTTTCATTCTCTTTATTTAATCTATTTATTTTAAATATATATTTATTTAATTAAAATTTCCAATTTAGAATAAAAAAAATTCTAAATATAAATTTTAATTTAATATTTATAAATTTTGCTTAGATGGATATGAAAATAACATGAATTATTTCCATCTTAGTAATAATTTCCAATAAATATTTAGAAAAATATTCAATTTAAGTTGTTACAAAATTAATTTAAATTAATTTACAACTCAAATTTAATTTTCTATAAATATATATTGCATTTCGAAAAATTAAAATATTCAAGGATACAATTTTCGAAAATGCAAGTTAAAATAAAAAATTAATCCTGGAAAAATTATTCTAATTTAATGTTGGCCCAAAATTAATTAATAAAATTAATTTACAACAAAAAATATAATTTTCCTATTTAATTAAATATATAAGAAAAATTTCAAATATTTAAGTATGATGATGAAAATCAACTTAAATATTAATTTTCTATTTAATTAAATACACTAGAAAAATACTTCAAGCAAAAATATCACCTATCTAGATTTTCCTTTGACTAATTAATTCAATTTCTAATAATATACTTTAATTCAATTTATTTTAAATTAATCAATAAATGAAAAAATCATTGATTTAAGTTGATCTAATAATTAATTAAAATAAATAATTAATTTACAACTTAATCTATTTTTCAAATAAAATTTGAAATTCCAGCATTTAAGAAATGCAATTTCGAAATTTGATTAATAAAATAAAGAAAAAAAATATTTTGAAAATTATTTAAATTTAGTTGAAAAAATAAATTTCAACTAAAAATAATTTTCTATATAATTAAATGTCATGAAAAAGAAATATTTAAGTATGATGATAAAAATCAACTTAGATATTTAATTTTCAAATTAATTATATGTATTAAATTCAAGAAATAAATAATTAAGTGTAGAGAAGGCTTAATTATTAATCTCTAGTTTAATACTAGGAAAAATATACTTAAAATAAATTGTACCAAAATTAATTAATAAATAATTAATTTCACAATGTATCATATTTCCTATTTAATATTAGAAATAATAAGTAGTCTAGAAATAACTATCTAGAAAATATCTTATTTGACTAAGTATCTTTTCCACAAAATTCGAAAAAATATCTAATTTAAGTTGTATTAGAAAAAATCTAGAACTTAAATATTTTCAAATTTAAATTTAATTAAATATCAAAAATTAAGTTGTAACCACTTAATTTGAAAATATTCCATTTTAAGTTAATATTTGAAAAGATATTAACTTAAAAAATATCTAAAATATTCCATTTTAAGTTAATATTCGAAAAGATATTAACTTAAAAAATATCTAAAGAATCTTAACAACCAATGCCTAAAATTTCTCAACTTAATTTTGAAATTTGAAATTCAAAAGATATTCAGATTTAAGTTGGTTAGTTGTAGATAACTAAATTTCAACTTAAATAGGAATATTTAATGAAAAATTTAAATTAAGCTCCAGAAAGAATCTAGATGGTTATAATTCTATATTTAATTAAATACAAGAAAATATATATATTTTAGCTTAGAATAAAAAATTCTTTAAACTATAATTTTCTTAAATTAATTTCAAAATAAATGAAATTAATTATGTTGCTAATCAATTTTATTAGGTTAAACTAGTTTAATTAACCTAGTACAGTTATTCAAATCAGGCAAATGGGCCTTCACAATTGGGGTGGTTCATGTGAGGGGGTGTTGGGTTCAGTATGTCGTACCCACTACTATGTCTCCCAACTCTCACACAAGGCCCAAAAGAGAGAAATTTAACCTTAAAATGAACAAATGTTATTAATTGAATAGGCCCAAAAACTAAATGGGCCTAAATAAATTCTATCAAAAACTATGATAATTTATTTTAGCAACAACAACCTATATGCATCTATAATAAAATTAAACACATAGGCTCACACAGGCACACTTTGGATGGGTCCTATCATGTTGCTAGGTCATACACAGATGAAAGAAGATTGTAAATTTACCTGTTACAAATTATTATCTTGACCAAGGGAGCCATCAGATCATTAGATCTGGCAAAAGTAACCATGGCTATTTGCAATCAAGTAATAATAGGTTTTGAAAACTTACAAACAAGCTAAAACACATACTCCTGCAACAAGGTTAGCTGGATAGTTGGATGTAGGATTTATTTAATTTTAAATTAAATTATTAATTTCGAAAATAATTAATTAAATAAAATTATTTACGAAAATTAAAAAAAAAATTAAAAAAAATTTGAAATTTTAAAAAAAAAATTAAATTTAAAATTAAACCTACAATTTTGAAAAATTAGGTTTCAACCAACCTAAATATCATTTCAAAATTTGCTAACTACTTTTAAATTTTAAATGTTATTTTATAAATAAAAATTAAATAAAAAATTAGAAAAGATAAATGAATATCTTTTTGAAATTTTAAATGTAATTTAAATAAATAAAATAACAAAATTTAAAAAATTAGCAAAATATCTTATATCATTTAAAAATTACATGATTATAATTATCTTATTTTAAATTTAAAATAAGATAAGGTATAATCAAATTTTAAAATAAGATAGATTTTTAAGCAAGAAGATAGATACTAATTCTATTCAAATTCAAATTACACTAATATCTTGAATTAAATTTAAAAAATATTAAATTAATTCAAAATGATAATTAGAATTGAATTAGGAATAGTAATAGTATATATATAGAACTACACAAAAAATCGGAAGTTAATTCCATGAAAAAGCATGAAAATTCGAAGAAAAACGAAAAAATTGTGAGCTGTACGGACAGTTTTCGCGATCGCAGGAAAATTTCAGCACAGCTCCGATTTTTTCAAATCTTCAAAAATTCATAACTAATTCAAATAAAATTGAAATTGAGTTCTGTAAAAGGCTAACTTGCTTAATGTTTTCCATAATATCCAATAAAAATAATGCCAGAAACAGAATCGCAATTATTTTTCACGAAAATTTACAAACATCAATCAATCATCAAATAACACTCAATACAACATGATACCATCCAAAAAACATACAAACAATCGTTTTAAAGTCCAAATTTCTTGCAAGTAAATCAATTACCATGGCTCTGAGGCCAGTTGTTGGAAATTTATTTTACCAGGATCTTAGATCTACTCACAAGTATGTTTATTAACACCCTAAATATGAACTTTCTAAAACGATGAAATAAACACATATAAAGTTTAGGAAACCTTACATTGGGTGCAGCGGAATAATATGACTCCTTCCGTTCAGATATCTAGCCCTTGATTCCTTTCTGTAGCAGAGCATTATCAATATCTGAACCTGGATCTCTTTCTCTGAATCTTTGATGCTGAAACCTCCTTCTTGCTGAAAGTCTTTCTTCACGATCTTCCTCACTATGATTGAGGTATCACTTGCTCTGTGTGGGCACTACTCATACACTAAGGATTTCGAAATTCAAGAGGGAAGAGAAAGAAGAAGTGGCAGCTAAAGATAGGGAGAGAGAAAGGCTCAGGTTTTTCTCTGAAGGAAAAATAGAAAATTTAAGTGTAAATTTCCTGAAGCCTTCACTATCTATTTATAGCATTCCACTAGGGTTAGGTTTGAATTATTTGGCATTAAAATAATGAAAATATCAGAGGGAAAACCCTACAAAAGTGGCCGGCCATGCAAGGTTGAATTGGGCCTCACTTTTTGCAATTTTGCAGTTTTATCTTTTCTGCATCTGATTTTCTCAAAAACGCTGATTTTCTAATTCAACCATTTAAATGCCAATTCTAACTATTTAATAACTATAAATAATTATTAAATAATATTGTCATTTATCACATTTATTAATTGAACCATACAAAGTATCATAATTAACAAATATGCCCCTATAAACTCTTTCTTTACAATTTCGCCCTTACTTAGTGAAAAATTCACAAAAAGACATAGTCTAATTTGAGAATTATAATTGATTAATCAAAACCAATTACATGAGTCTTACAAGCAATATTATCTCAACTAGTGGGGGGACCATGGGTCTATATAACCGAGCTTCCAATAAGTAGATCAAGAATTTAGGACTAAAATTCACTGACTTATTAATTCTTCGTTGAATCCACGCATAGAACTTAGAATTGCACTCTCAGTATATAGAATGCTCTATATGTTCCACCATATAGACACATCATTAGTTATCCATTGTTATAATCCTAATGTGATCAATGATCCTCTATATGAATGATCTACACTGTAAAGGGATTAGATTACCGTTACACCCTACAATGTATTTATTCCTTAAAACACTTGACCCTGTATAAATGATATTTCAGCTTATGTGAAATGAGTACTCCACCATTTATGTTCGTTTGGTCAAGCTCGAAGGAGATCATCCTTTGCTTACTATTCGCCAGATAGAAGCTATAGATTCCATATTTATGCTAGCGCTCCCACTCAATTGCACTACCGTGTTCCCAAAATGTACGTATCACCCTGACCTAAAAGTAGGCTTAACTAACAAATCAAAGAACACGAATAGCCTTTCAAGATTGAGCCTAATCATAACAGGATTAAGAACATTTGATCTAGGATCAACTAGGTGATATTGACTTGAATAGATATTACGGTAAGTTTGATAAATCTAAGTCAAAGTTCAATATCGGTCCCTTCCGATGCATACTCCATGCAACCAACCTGAGCTTTACTTTAACCAATGCTCTGGAAAGAACATAGTATTTCTCCAAATACAAGTAAACTCTTGTTGTAGATTATCATATCAGTAAAACCCTGTGTTTGATAAATCTAGGAAACTTTATTCACATAGTCATGTTTACTTTCCAATGTGTTGACGGCACAATAAACAGGATCAAGTATGTGAAAAGGGTTTCAGATGAATTGATACATTATATACATATAATCATGAAGTAAATCATGTGAACAACGCAAAATTAAATGTTATTTCTGATCTATATTAATAAGTAAATCTGATTATATTGAAATGAGTTTTATTTAGGGCATAAAACCCAACACGGGTGTGGGTCTAGGTCCGAGTCATGTTCTGGGTCTAGGTTCGTGTTTTGGTTTAGGTCCGAGTCTTGGTCCCAAATCCAGACACCAACCACATGTTGAGTCTAGTTTGACTTCTGGTACGGGTTCCAGTTCTGGTCCGGGTCTGGGTCCGAATCCAAGTCCAATTCCCAAATTTAGACACCGACTGTGGGTCGGGTCCAAGCCTCGGGTCTTGGGTGCTGGGTCTCGAGTCTAAATCAAGATCTTTGTCCACCTCTAGCTCATGTCTTGTGTCCTTGTTTGGGTCTCAAGTAAAGGTTTGGGTCGAAGTTTGGGTCTTGGGTCCTCAGTCATTGGTCCACGTCCCCGATTCAGGTCAGGGTCCTAAGTCCCGGTTTGGGTTAGGTTCCCAGTCTGAGTGCAGGTCCCGGTCCATGTTCCGTACTAGTCCTTGTCTCGGGTGTTGACCTTTTCGGGGTATAGGTCACGATTCGGTTCTCAGGTCCTGGTCTCAGGTCCAGTCCAAGTACTTGTCCCAGTTTAGGTTCAGGTCTCGGTGCTAGTCTGGGTCTGGGTCCTAGTCCTGATCTCGATTCAGGTCTGAGTCCTGGGTTCGAGTCTGAGTTATGTTACGAGTTCGGGTACGGGTTTGGGTTTGGGTTTGGGTCTTCGTCTATGTTTCAGTCTATGTTTTGGTCTGGGTCTTGGTCTTCTTCTGGGTTTGAGTCTGGGTTCTGGTACGGGTCTAGGTTCTGGTCAAGGTCCTAACTCACAGGTCCTAGGTCGCAGGTCCTAGCGCAAGTCTGGGTTCAGGTTCGGGTCTGGGTCTTGGAAATGGTTCCAGGTTTGGGTCTACGTACGATTCCAAGATCTAGACACCGACTACTTGTTTGGTTGAAGAGTTGGGTCGTGGGTCAAGATCTGAATCCTGTGTCCCTGCCCATGTCTGTGTTTGGCTCCGAGTTTGGGACCAAGACCGGGGTCTAATCTTGGATCCCAGTCCCAGTCCTGGGTCCTGATTTTGGTTCTAATTTAGAGTTTGGGCCCCCAATCTAGGTCTTGGTACTGGGTCAAGGTCTGAGTCTCCAATCCCGGTCGGGGTCCTGGGTTCGGGTCTGGGTCCAAGTCCGCGTCTGGGTTCGGGTTTGTGTCCCGAGTCCCGATTTGAGTTTTTATTCGAGTCCGTGTCCTGGTCCAGGTTTGGGTCTGGGTCCTATTCAAATTCTAGTTCCCGGTGTCAAACCTAGACTCAGACTTGGACCTAGGTCTAGGGTGCGGGTCTGGGTTTGGGTTTGGTTCTGTGTCCGAGTCTGGGTCTGGGTTTGAGTTCGGGTATAGCTCCCAGATCCAAACACTGACTATGAGTCAGGTCCAAGCGCCGGGTCCCAGTCTAGTTCCACATTGTGTCCCAGGTCCCAGTCTGAGTCCAAGGCCAGGGTTCGGGTTCGGGACTGGGTCTTGGGTCTCGGTCCCAGTTCTGATTCCCGTTACCCGAGCCCAGGTCCCTTATCTAGGTCCAGGTCCTAGGTCCCGGTCTGAGTCTAAGAGCCGGTCGGGGTAAAACTCCTTGTCAGAGTCTGGGTTCAGGTTCTGATATCGGTCTGGGTCCTGATTTGGGTTCGAGTCTTGGTCCAGGTTCGGGTTTGAGTCTCGAGTTCTGATCTGGGTCTGGTTTCCGAGGCGTAGGTCCACGTCCGGGTCCTAGGTCTCAATCTGGGTCCATGTTCGGGTTTGGGTCCTAGTCCTAATTTCGATTTTGATTCAATGTTTGGGTTTAGGTTTTGGTCTGGGTCTGGGTCGGGGTCTGAGTCCTGGTTTGAGTTTGGGTTCGGGTCTGGGTCTAGGCCCAGATCCTAGTCTGGGTCTTGGTTCGGGTCCAGGTCTGAGTTTGGGTCCCGGGTGTTGGTCCAGGTCTAGGTCAGGGTTAGGGTCTCAGTCCGGATCTAGGTCCCAAGTTTCGATCTCATTCTAGGTTTGGGTCTGGGTTCGAGTCTAGGTTCGTATCCAAATCCCTATCTAGCTTTAAGTCTGGGTCTAAGATCAAGTCCCAAGTCTAGGTCTGGGTCTAGGTCTCGGTCTTGGTGTGGGTACACAACTGTGTCTGGGCCCGAGTTTCGGTCTCAGTTTGGTTCTGGGGCTAGGTTCGAGTTCAAATCTAGGTTTGAGTCCGGATCCTTGTCACTATCCTAGTCTTGTTCGAGGGTCCTAGTTTGGCAGTTCTTGTTAAGGTTCCCGTTTTGGGGTCCCGAGTCTGGGTCAGGGTCCCGGTTTGGGTCCTGGTCTGGGTTTGGGTCATGGTCTGAGTTCCAAATCTGGATCCCTGTCACGTGTCTCGTTCTGGTTCTGGTTCTGGTTCAGGTCCCCAGTCCCAGGTCCGAGTTTGGGTTCGGGACCGAGACTGGGGTGCGATTCTAGGTCCCGGCCCCATTTTTGTGTCCTGAGTCTGGTTCCATGTTTGGTTCTGAGTTCGAGTCCAGGTTCAGCACCGAGTCCAGATTTGGGTTGAGATCCAAGTCTGGCTCTTAGTTCAGGTCTAGTTCTGGGTTGGAGTCTAGGTCCTGGTCCGGCTATGGTTCCAGGTCTAGGTCCAAGTCTGGTAACGGTTCTAGGTCCAGGTCGATGTCTTGGTTCCGGTCCTGTTCTTGGGTCCCGGTCTACTTTCGATTTTTGTTCCAATTTCGAGTCATAGGGTACAGGTTAAGGTCCAGGTTTGGATCTGGGACTGGGTTCGGGTCCGGGTCTAGGTTCGGGTCTTGATCTAGGTTCAGGTCCGTGGCTGGTTCCCAGATCCAGAGACTGACTACAGGTTAGGTCCAGGCCCTGGGTCCCAGTCTAGTTCCATTTTGGGTGCCAGGTCATGAGCTGGGTCTAGGTTCAATTCCGTGTCTGGGGTCGGGTCTTAGGTCACGGTCATAGTTTCGTTCCTAGGTCCCTATCCTAATTTTGGGTACAGGTCCTCCTTCTGGTCTGGATTTGGGTCCCGGTCTAGGTTCGGGTTGGGTCCTAGTCCCAGTTTGGGTTTGGGTCTCAGTTTGGGTTTTTATTTGGGTTTGGGTTCAAGTCTTGGTCCTTGTCCTGGTCCTGGTCCTAAACCTAGTCCGGTTCCAGTTGCAGTTGTGATTCCAAGTTCGAGTTTGGGGTAGGGTTCAAGTCATGGTCCGAGTTTGGGTTTGGGTTCGGATCTCGGTCTAGGTCTAGATCGTGCTCTGGGTGTGGGTTAGGGTCCTGGGTCTGGGTCAAGGTTCGGATCTGAGTCCCAGGCTTCGATCTCGATCTGAGTCTGGGTTTAGTTTCTGGTGTAAGTCTTGGGTTCTGATCCCAGTCTAATTTCGAGGTTGGGTCCGGGTGCAGGTCTAGGTTTGGGTTTGATTCCGGGTCTGGGTCTGAGTTTGAGTCTCGGGCTTGGGTCCAATTTCGAGTTTGGGTCTGGGTTTGGGTTTTTTCCTATTATGGGTTCATGTCCGGGTTCTTATCCTATTTTGGGTCCAGGGTCGTGTTCGGGTCCCGAGTCTTGGTTTTAGTCCAGTTCCTAGTCTGGGTTCGGGTCCAGGTCTCGGTCCCAGTCTTTGTCCGGGGTCAAGTTTGGGTCCTTATAAGGGTCTTGATCCTGGTCTCGGTCGCTGGTCTCAGGTCTCGGCGAGGTTTAGGATTAGGTCAAGTCTAGGTCCCGGTTTAGGTTTGGGTCCCAAGTCTCACGTCCCAATCGTAGTCAAGATCTCAGTCCAGGTTCTCGTCTTAGTGGGATATGGTTTGGGTTCAGTTCTCGTCTCAAGTCTGGGTCCTAGTCATAGTTCGAATTCCAATTCGGGGTCCAGGTTTTGTTCTCGGTCCAGGTTGGGGTCGGGGTTCGAGTCTTAGTCCGAGTCCTGGTACGGGTGTTTTGGAACCTGGTCTGGGTCCATGTCTAAGTCTGGGTCCAGATACCATGTTTAGCTTCTGGTTTGAGTCTGGGTCGGTATTCAGGTCTGGGTCTGGGTTCGTGTCCTTGTCTAGGTCCGAATCCTTGTTTAGGTTAGGGGCTTGGTCTGAGTTTAGGATCGAGTTCCGAGTTCGGGTTGGGGTTCAAGTTCGAGTCTCAGTCCTAGTGTGGGTCCAGGATCTAGTTTTGGACTGGGTTCGAGCCTGAGTTCCGGGGCTGGGTTTTGGTCGAGTTCCGGGTCCCGGTCCAGGTCTAGGTCCCTGTCACGGTCCTGGTCCTGTTCTAGGGTCCTGGTCACGTTCTGGTTCAAGTTTCGGTTTTGAGTCCCAGGTCTTGGTCTGGGTCTAGGCCTTGGTCCAGCTTCGGGTCCTTGTCCGAGTCCCAAATTAAGACATCTACTATGGGTCTTGTCCAAGACCCGGTTCTTTGATTTTGGGACAAGATCTGGATCCCAACCACGGGTCCGAGTCTAGTTTCGATTCATGTCCTATGTCCCGGTTTGGGTTTGGGTCTAGATCTAGGACCAAGACTAGGGTCCAGTTCTAGGTCACGATCCCAGTTCTAGGTCCCGAGTCATGTTCAATGTTTGGGTGTGAGTTCAAGTTTGGGTTCGGGTCCCAAGTCCCGGTTTGGGTCTGGATTCAGGTTTTGGACCGAATCTTAGGGTGGGTTTGTGTCCGAGTTCGGATCCTTGTTCGGTTACAGTTTTGGGTCTGGGTCCAGGTCTTAGTCCTGGTCCTGTTCTTGGGTCCCCATCCGAGTATTGTTTTGGTTCCAGTTTGAAGTCACGGGGTACAGGTTGGGGTTGACTTTTGGTCCGAGTTTGGGTTTGGTCCTGATTTGTGTCTGGGGTATGGATGAGGTTCGGGTTTTGGTCTCGGTTAGGATCCGAAGGTGGGTCCAGTTCCGCGTTCGGGTCTAGGTCCAGGTCCCGGTCCCGTTCCAAGATCCCGGTCCAGTTCCAGTTCAAGATTTTGTTTTGGTTCCAGAGTGTGGGTCTGGGTCTTGGTATGTGTCCGGGTCCTAGTTTGAGTTCGAGTTTGGGTTCGGGTTCCTGCTAAGTCCTAGATCTAGACACCGACTACTGGTCAGGTCCAAGCATCGAGTTCCGAATCCCAGGTCTTTAGGTTGGTCCTAGGTCTAGGTTTGGGTCTGGGGTCGGGTCTCAGATCCCTATCCAAGTTCTGAGGCCCAAGTTCTGGTCCTAGTTTGGGGGCCCCATTCCCAGGTCTGGGTCCCCCATCTATGTTCGGTTCCTAGGTCCCAGTCCGGGTCCAAGTTCGTTTTTGGGTTTGGGTACGGGTCTAGTTCGAGTCCAAATCTTGGTTTGGGTTCTGGTCCGAGTTTGGGTCCTAGTCCCAGCCTGGTTCAGGCTTCAGGTCCTAGGTCTGAGTCAAGTTCTTGGGTCCCGGGTTCGGCCCTGGTTTTTGGGTCTTGGTTTAGATCTGTATCTAGGTCTTGGTCTTGGTTTAGGTCCCAGGTCACAGGTCGTGGTCTGGGTCCAAGTCTCGGTATGGGTTCTGGTCTAAGTTTGGGTTTAGGTTTTGGCCCTGTTACGGTCCAATATGTGGGTTCTAGTCCCAGTCCTAGTCTAATTCCAGTTTTGTGTCCGGGATCAGGTCAGACTTGAACTTGGGACCCGATCCCAAACCCAAACTCGGACCTAGACATGGATCTGGATACGAACCTAGACTTGAACCCAGACCCAGACCCATAACCACAGGGATCGAAACTTGGGAGTTAGATTCGGACTGAGACCTAGACCATAACCTGGACCCGACCCAAGACTTGGACTCAGACCTGGACCAAAACCCAGATCCAGACCGGGATCTGGACTTGGACCAAGACCCAACCTTGGACTCGAACTAGGACTCAAACCCCGACCTAGACGGAGACCCAGACCCAAAGCTGAACCTAGACACAGAATCGAAATCGGAACTGGGACTAGGACCTAAACCCAAACATGGACCCAGACTAGGACCTAGGACCCGGAACTGGATGGGGGACCTTGACCTGGGCCTCAGAACACAGACACGGATCGGAACCCGAGACTCAGACCCAGACCTGAATCAAGACTCAAACCCAAGACTCGAACCTAGATCTAGAGCCAGACCGGGATCGGAAACTCGAAACCCAAACTCGGACTAGGACTTGAACGCCTACCGAGTCCTAGACTCGGACTGGGACCTAGGAATCGGACCAGGATGGGGACCTGGATCCGGGATCCGGGCTTCAGAAACTAGCACCGAGACCCAGGACCTAACCCCGGACCCAGATCCTAAACCCGGACTAGGATCAAGACCTAGCACCCGAAGTGGAACTAGATTGGGACTTGAGAGGGGGATCCTGATTTAGTCCCGGGGCTTAAACCTAACCCATAGTCGATGTTTGGATCTGGGATCCATACCCGGACTAAAACCTAGACCCAGACTTGGACCTAAACCCGGACCCAGACACAGACTCAGGCCCAAACCTGAACCCAGACCCGGACTCGGACCTAAACCCGTACCCCGTGACCGGAAACTGGATGCGAAACTGTAAGCGTACCTGGACCCAGGAATAAGACCGAGGGACTGGGACCCAGTCTCATTCCCGAAACGAGAATCTGACTAGGACTAAGAGCCAGACACGGACCGGGACACGGAGCCAAATTAAAACTCAGATCGGGACTCAGGACACGAACCCGAACCCAGACACGGACTTGGACCCAAACCCAGATGCACAACCCCGGGCCGGGATTGGACACTCAGACTTGGACCTAAGTCCCAGACCTAGATTGGGGAACCAAACTTGAAATTAGAGCCAAAATCGTGACCCAGGAGTGGGATTGGGACCCAAGACCCGACCTCAGTTTCAGTCCTCGACCCGGACCCAGACCCGGACACTAACACGGACACAGACACGGACTAGGACCCAGTATCCAAATCGAAACGAGACCGGGACCCAAGATTGGGATCCGAATCTTGACCCACGACTCGGGGATTGGACCCAACCCGTAGTTAGTTTCTCGATCCTGGAATCGTACCAAGACCCAAACCTGGAACCATTTCTACACCAGGACCCAAATCCAAACTCGAACTCGGACCCGAAATAGGAACAAGAATCAGAATGAGGACCTTGGAACTGGAATTGGACCTGGACCCAAAATCAGCTCGATCCTGGAATCGTACCAAGACCCAAACCTGGAACCATTTCTACACCAGGACCCAAATCCAAACTCGGACTCGGGACCCGAAATAGGAACAAGAATCAGAATGAGGACCTTGGAACTGGAATTGGACCTGGACCCAAAATCAGATCTAGATGCAGAACCGAACATGAACTCGGACCCAAACTAGGATCGATACCAAGACCGAAACCCGAACCCGAACCGACACTTGCGCCAGGACCTGTGACCCAGAATCTGGAACCCTGGACCCGTGACCCAAGACCTGGAATAGAACCCAAACCCGTACCAGAACCTAGACACAAACCCAAACCAAGACCCAGACCAAGACCCGGACCCAAACTCAGACCAAAAATTGGACCCAGACCTAGACCCAAACCAAGACCAAGAGTCGGACTCGTACCAGAACTCAGACTTGAACCCAAGACTCAGACCCAGACCGAGATCAGGACTGGGACACAGACACAGACTAGGACCGAGCCCTGAACCTCGACTGGGACCAAACATGGATTAGGATCAGGACTCGGGACCCGGGACCAAGACCTGAGACCCAAGACTCAAACCTGGGACCTAAGAACTGAACCGTGACCTAGATGGGGACTTTGGCCCCAAACCAGAACCTGGACCAAGACTTGGACAAAGGATACAAACCTAGATGGGGGACTTGGACCGAATACTAGGACTCAGAACCGGGGTCTGAGACCCAAAATTTGACCCTAGACTCGAGACACAGGACCCGACCTTAGACTTGGAACCCAGGACCTCACTACCAGGACACAACCCCAAACTCGGACCAAAACTAAAACTTAGGACTCGGCTCGAGACCCGGGACCCGAACTAGAACAAGACTGAGATCCAAGACCGAGATTCGAATCTGAACTTGAGGCTTTAACATGACCCATAATCAGTGTTTGAATCCAGGACCCACACCCATACCCGAACCGGGATCAAGACCCAATCTTGGACCCAGAATCTGAATCGAACCAGGACTGGGATGAGAACCCAGACCTGGGACTATAACAGGATCCAAACCTAAACCCAAACTCAACCTGAACCCATACCGAGACTTGGACCCAGATTGGGACCTGTGACCTGGGACCTAAACCAAGACCTAGACCCAAACCCAAGAACTGGGGCTGGACCTAGGAACAAAGAACCAAACTCGAACCCGAGATTCGGGACCTAACCCCAGACCCAAACCTTGACCTAGGACCCACCCGAGACTTAGGATCCAGGATTCGATGCTTGGACTCGACCCGTACCCCATGACTTGAAAGTAGAACCAAAACTCGAAGCGGATCAGGACCGAAGAACAGGACCAGGACCAGGACCTAGACCCAAACCCAAAACTGTAACTGGACTAGGGCGCGAACTCGGACATAGACCCACACTTCGATTCTGTGTCTGGGTTCGGGTTTGGGTCTGGGTCTGGGTCGGGGTTTGAGTCCTTGTTCGAATCTAGGTCCAGGTCTGGGTCCAGGTGTGGATCCTCATCTAGGTCTTGGTTCGGTCCAGGTCCGAGTTCAGGTCCCTAGTGCGGGTCCAGGTTTGGGTTTGGGTCTGGATTTAGGTCCTGATCTAGGTCCCATGTTTTGATCTTGGTCTGGGTCTGGGTCTGAGTCCAAGTTCGTACCTTGATCCGTATCTACGTCCGAGTCTGTGTTTGGGATTGGGTCCCATATTTAGGTCTAATCCAATTCTCGATTCTGATCTGGGTACACGACCATGTCTAAGCCTGAGTTTCGATCTCGGTTTGGGTCTTGAGCTTGGTCCGAGTTCGGTTCTAGGTCTGGGTCAGGGTCCTGGTCACGGTCACGGTCCTAGTCTTGTTACATGGTCCTAGTCCAACAGTTCTTGTTTAGGTGCTACTTTCGGGTCCTGGATCTAGGTCTGGGCTTGGGTTCGGTTCCTAGACTGGGTTCGGGTCTTAGTCTGAGTCACAGATTCAAACACCGACTACGGGTCTGTTCCAAGCCCCATTTTCTGGATTCCGAGTCAAGATCTGGATCCCTGTCATGGGTGTAGGTCTAGTTCTGGTCCTGGGTTCCAGGTTAGAGTTTGGGTTCGGGATTGAGACCAGGTGCGATTCTAGTTCCATTTTGGGTGCCATGTCATGAGCTGGGTCCTAGGTTCAAGTCTAGGTCTAGGGTCGGGTACTAGGTTTCGGTCCTAGTTCCGTTGCCCAGGTCCCTATCCAGATTCTGGGTCCCAATCCCAATTCTGGTCTGGGATTGGGTCCCAGTCTAGGTTTGGGTTTGATAACTAGTCTCGATTCGAGTTTGGGTCTTTGTCTTGATTTTATCTAGGTCGGGTTCGGGTTTAGGTCCTAGTCTTAGTCCTAGTTCGGTTCCAGTTCTGGTTGCAATTCTGAGTTTGAGTTTGGATTCAAGTTCATGTCGGGGTTCGAGACTTGGTCTGAGTTTGGGTTCGGGTTCGGATTTCGGTCTAGGTCTGGATTAAGCTCCAGGTGTGGGTTCGGGTCTAGGTCCGGGTCTAGGTCCGAGTCCCAAGTCCCATTTTTTATTTGAGTTTGGGTACAGTTCTGGGTCTAAGTCTTGGGTTCCGATCCTAGTCTGGGTTCGAGTTCAGGTCTGGGTCTAGGTCTAGGTTTGGGTCTGATTCTAGGTCTGTGTCTAAGTTCACGTCCCGAGTAAGGGTTCGATTTTTGGTTTGGGTCCGGGTTCAGGTTTGATCCTGGTTCGTGTCCAGGTTCCTATCCTAGTTTGGGTCTGGGGTAGGTTTCAGGTTTGGGTCTGGGTCTGACTTCAGATTCTTGGGTCCAGGTCAAGTCCTAGTTCGGGTTCGAGTCCCAGATTCCGAGTTGGGTCTGGGTTCTGGGGCCTAGGTCCTTGGTCTAGGTCCCCCATCTATGTCCGGTTCCTAGGTCTTAGTCTTGGTCCAAGTTCAGGTTTGGGTCTTGAGTCTTGGTTCGAGTTTGGGTCCCAATTCGGGTTCGGGTCAAAGTTTCATTCCCAGTCGTGGTGCGGGTTCGGGTTCGGGTCCGACTTCGAGTCCCAGTCCCAGTGTAGGTCTGATTTTTGGGTCCCAGTGGTTGTTAGTTCCTGGGTGTGGTCCCAGTTTTTTGGTCTAGGTCTGGGGCTCTGCCCGACGGTGTGGTTTCTGTTGGAAATATTTTACCAGGATCTAGATTTACTACCAAGTATGTTTTATTAACATCCTAATATGAATTCTAAAACAATGAAATAAACACATATAAAGTTTAGTAAACCTTACTTTGGGTGCAGCGGAATATAATGACTCCTTCCATTCAGATCTCTAGCCCTTGATTCCTTTCTGTAGCAGAGCATTATCAAGATCTGAATCTGGATCTCTTTCTCTCCTTCCTTTGATGCTGATTCTCCTTCTTGTTGTTTGGATTCTCCTACAGTCTTACACACTATGATTGAGATACCACTTGATGTGTGTGGGCACTACTCTATCACTCAAGGATTTCGAAATTGAAGAGAGGAAAAGAGAGAGAGGGGCGGCATAGGCTTTTCTGAAAGAAACAATGTGCAAAGTCTGAGTTTCCTGAAGCCAATACTTTCTATTTATAGAATCCCATCTAGGTTTAGGTTAGAATTGTATGGCATTAAAATAATGGAAAAATAAAATGGTAAAAGCTTGTGCATAGTGGGCGGTCGTATAAGGAAATTGGGCCTCACTTTGCAACTCTCCCATTTTGTTATTTTTCATTCCCATTTTCTCAAAAATGCCAATTTTCTAATTTAACCATTTAAATGCCAATTCTAATTATTTAATAACTTAAAAATAATTATTAAATAATATTGTCATTTAATATATTTATTAATTTAGACATATAAAGTATCTTAATTAATAAATAAACCTAGAATCTCTTTTCTTTACAATTTCTCCCTTGCTTAGTGAAAATTCATAAAGTAGACATAGTCTAACTTTAGAATTATAATTGATTAATCAAAATCAATTAACTGAGTCTTACAAGTAGTATGGTCTCAACTAGTATGGGAACCATGGGCCTATATAACCGAGCTTCCAATAAGTCGAACCGAATTTACCAAGTAAATTCCCTAACTTATTAATTCCTCATTGAATCCACACTTAGAACTTGGAATTGCACTCTCAGTCATATAGAACGCTCAATATATTCCACGTTATAGATACGTCATTAGTTATCCATTGTTATAATCCTAATGTGATCAATGACCCTCTAATAGATGATCTACATTGAATAGGCACTAAGTTACCGTTACACCTTCAATGTATTTTATCCTTAAAACACTTAGCTCCGTATAAATGATATTTCAGCGAAGTGAAATGAGATCTCCACCATTTATCTCTGTATAGCCAAGCTCGAAGGATATCATCGTTTCACTTCTAAATAACTATAGAAGTTAAGACTCCATATTTATGTTAGCGCTCCCACTCAATTATACTATCATGTTCCCAAAATATACGTATCACCCTGACCCAAAAGTCGGCTTAACTAACAAATCAAAGAACATGTATAGTACTCTTGACATCGAACCTAATCATATCAGGATTAAGATCATTTGATCTAGGATCAACGGGTGATATTGAATTGAATAGATATTACGGTAATTTTAATATATCTAATCAAAGTTCAATATCGGTCCCTTCCGATGTATACTCCATACATCTGATACTGGTAAACTTTGCCAATGTCCTGGAAAGGACATAACACTTTTCCAAGGTGTAAGAATACCTATTATACCATGTCAGTCTAAATCCAGTGTACTGACAAATCAGGGAATAAACTTTCGAACATATAACTAAGATTATATTCCACTGTGCTGACAACACTATAATCATTAACCAATTCATATGTTCTGGACTTAAATAGAATTCATACATTATATATATAATCATGAAATAAATCATGTGAACCATGCAACATAAAATTTTATTTCTGATCTTTATTAATAAGTAAATCTGATTATATTCAAATGGGTTTTATTTAGGGCACAAAACCCAACAAACTCCCACTTGCACTAATATAAAACAAAATGTGCATTTCAAATAATTTCAACACCTTGATATAAAAATCAAGGGTAGTAGTAGTAAACTCGTCGTAATAGGATCTGGCAGGTTGAATTAAACACAACCTCTTCTCCACCATTACTCTTCCTTAATCACAAAATCCTTGATAATGTGAAATTCCTTTCTATATGTCTACTCTTTTGGGATACTGGATTCTATACTTTTGGCAACTACTTTTTGGTTATTCAGGAAATAACACTAGTAGTTAAGACAAGTTGGAACGGTGCCACAAATGTATAGAACTTTCCTTAGACTGAATAAGTACCTTTCCTGCAACTTTAACATTCAGTCTCTCTCTGGTAGACTAAGAGACTTCAGATAGGTTTTTGCACTTCTCCAAAATCATTATTCCACCCCCAAAGTAATCACCGTCTTATCAGCAGACTTTCTAGCACAAAGGCAAGTCTCGAAATCTGATGTGGTGTAGTCTAAGAGTTTTAAACACACCCTTATCGACTAACATATAGTTCATCTTCTTAATCTTAAGATTTACTTGATTGTCTTCCAATGTGTTGGGTTTTATGCCCTAAATAAAACTCATTTCAATATAGTGAGATTTACTTATTAATATAGATCAGAAATAACATTTAATGTTGCATTGTTCACATGATTTATTTCATGATTATATGTACGTAATGTATAAATTCATCTGAAACCCTTTTCACATACTTGATCCTGTTTATTGTGTCGTCAACACATTGGAAAGTAAACATGACTATGTGAATAAAGTTTCCTAGATTTATCAGACACAGGGTTTTACTGATATGATAATCTACAACAGAGTTTACTTGCATTTGGAGAAGTGCTATGTTCTTTGCAGAGCATTGGTTAAAGTAAAGCTCAGGTTGGATGCATGGAGTATGCATCGGAAGGGACCGATATTGAACTTTGACTTAGATTTATTAAACTTACCGTAATATCTATTCAAGTCAATATCGCCTAGTTAATCCTAGATCAAATGATCTTAATCCTGATATGATTAGGCTCAATCTCGAGAGGCTATTCGTGTTCTTTGATTTGTTAGTTAAGCCTACTTTTAGGTCAGGGTGATACGTACATTTTGGGAACACGGTAGTGCAATTGAGTGGGAGCGCTATCATAAACATGGAATCTATAGCTTCTATCTGGCGAATAGTAAGCAAAGGATGATCTCCTTCGAGCTTGACCAAACGAACATAAATGGTGGAGTACTCATTTCACATAAGCTGAAATATCATTTATACGGGGTCAAGTGTTTTAAGGAATAAATACATTGTAGGGTGTAACGGTAATTTAATCCCTTTACAGTGTAGATCATTCATATAGAGGATCAGTGATCACATCAGGATTATAACAATGGATAACTAATGATGCATCTATATGGTGGAACATATAGAACATTCTATTATACTGAGAGTGCAATTCTAAGTTCTATACGTGGATTCAACGAAGAATTAATAAGTTAGTGAATTTTAGTAATAAATTCTTGATCTACTTATTGGAAGCTCGGTTATATAGACCCATGGTCCCCGCACTAGTTGAGATAATATTGCTTGTAAGACTCATGTAATTGGTTTTGATTAATCAATTATAATTCTCAAATTAGACTATGTCTATTTGTGAATTTTTCACTAAGTAAGGGCAAAATTGTAAAGAAAGAGTTTTAGGGGCATATTTGTTAATTATGATACTTTGTATGGTTCAATTAATAAATATGATAAATGAAAATATTATTTAATAATTATTTATAGTTATTAAATAGTTAGAATTGACATTTAAATGGTTGAATTTGAAAATTGGCATTTTTGAGAAAATCAGATGCAGAAAAGGTAAAACTGCAAAATTGCAAAAAGTGAGGCCCAAATCCACTAAGCATGGCCGACCACTTTTGTAGGCAATTTAAACTGATATTTTCATTATTTTAATGCCAAATAATTCAAACCTAACCCTAGTGGAATGCTATAAATAGATGATGAAGGCTTCAGGAAAATTACACTTTTCTTCCGACACTTCTGATTCAGAAAAAAACTGAGCCTCTCTCTCTCCCTATCTTTAGCCGCCACTTCCCTCTTCTTTTCTTCTTCAATATTTCGAAATTCTTAGTGTGAGAATAGTGCCCACACACAGCAAGCAATACCTCAATCATAGTGAGGAAGATCGTGAAGAAAGACTTTCAGCAAAAAGGAGTTTCAGCATCAAAGATTCAGAGAAAGAGATCCAGGTTCAGATATTGATAATGCTCTGCTACAGAAAGGAATCAAGGGCTAGATATCTGAATGGAAGGAGTCATTTAATTCCGCTGCACCAAATGTAAGGTTTCCTAAACTTTATATGTGTTTATTTCATCGTTTTAGAAAGTTCATATTTAGGGTGTTAATCAACATACTTGTGAGTAGATCTAAGATCCTGGTAAAATAAATTCCAACACAATGTTCCTCTCCTAGATTAATTTGATACCTACTCATTACTCCCACTCAACAGCAGGTGTCTAGTCTAAGGCATACTAAAGCATATCTGAGACCTCTCACTGTTGATTTAAGAAATTCTTTCATGGCTTTATCTTTCTGGAATAGTTGAGACTTTTCCTTAGATAAATAAAATCTATGTCTAGCAGTTATGAAGCTTCCACAGATTGCCATTGGAAAGAAAATGCTTCAGCATCTTACTAAAGTAAGTTGCTTGCATTAGAGTAAGTAATTACCGGGTATACCACAAGCCATAGGTTTAGATAAATTCAAACCTATAATACTAGGAACAGAAAGTTTTGTTAAGTCCATTGAATAGACTTATTAACAAAAATTTTCTTTTATGTCCTTGTAATAGAAAACTTTAGGTTACTCCATGTGAATGGATTAAACCATAGTTCTCTTGGCTTTCTTCTTAGTTTCTTATCTACAGAATCCATTACTTGTTTAAACTCACAATGGATTTTAATCACTAGTGTCTTCCAAGTCATAAGAAGGTGAGTTCCTAGAAATTCTCCCACTACGACAAGGTATTGTGAATTGTGTCTAAGAAAACTAAATGGTATTGACCTCTTCGGTTGTGTCAAGACAATAGAGGCAGTGGGATCATCATATGTCAAATAAGATGATAGAACACTTTTGGAATCAAGGAAAAATTATCTCCTTTATTTGCTACTTTATTTTCAGACTTAGTCATTTTCTTAGAAAATTAGTATTTGTTTAAACAAACACTTTCTTATCTATTGACTATGGGATGTTCCACCCCTAATCACTTAGAATAGCTAACAAACATGCAAACCAAGGTTAACAGTTCTAGCTTTTCTTAAGATTTCGATTAGGTCATCCATGAATCTAGTAATGATTTACATTAAGTATACAACCATTGCATCATTCTGAAATTGTATGATTTAGGCAACGACTAGTAACTAATAATTAATATGCAAATCGAATTTCTGGGGAGGTAAGTTTGGATATAATTCAAAATCAATTTAATGATCTTTGAACTGCATATCTACTAACTATTTCTCCACCCCTATCAGTTCGCAAGATCTTTAACCAATTACCTTAATGGTTTTTCACTATTGCTAGAAATTCATGAAATTTTTCAAACATTTCAAATTTCTTTTGCATAAGGTAAAATCTAGAGTGATCGTTTTAAGAATACAACGAAATACTCATATCCACCCCTGAATGTACATCCATCTGCTAATGAGATGAACTTACGTTCAGTGGATATAGGCATATTAACTCTTTGCAGAGATTGATCTTGTCAAAACCACTATGAACAAGATACAAATGGCATAGATTCATAAAATATGGTTGTAGTCTTTTGATGACTTAGGTTTAGTTACATCAAAGAGTTCTTAGAATAGTGCAAGTGGATTCTGGTCACAGAATACTAAACTCATATCCCATACAGTTTGAATCCATTGATAGAAAATGGTTATTAAACACTTGTGAAAGTGTAACTGTATAATGAGTAATTCTTTCTTGGACCACCACTACTAATTTAACTCTAAGTCTGATTTGCCCATACAAGTAAGAGATTTCTAAGATTGAAGATTTATATCAGTTTGGGATACAATTTCGAGAATCTAATCATATGCGTCATTTAATTTCTTAAGAGAAAATATAGAATGACATTATATGATATATAAACCATTCATCCAATGATATGTTATTGAGCTAATTCAAAATGAATAAGCTAAGAGGAATTAGGATAATTTCGTTTTAAATAAGAACCCAACGATGCTCCGATTAGCGAGAGTCAAAGTAATCTTATTTATACAATCTTCTTGTTTCATATTGTAAATACTAGTCTAAGGTGTCATCAATTGATGAACAGCTAGATGTTGCATTTACAATATTTATCTTTCGAGATCTAACACTATTATGTTTGTCTAATGGTAAAAATCCATTAGGGATTTATCTCATTAGAACAACAAACCAAGTTAGACCAACAATGAAGATTCGAAATTAAACTACAATTTAATAAGAGAAAATAACATGGTTCAATATAAATTCATACACAATTCAGAATTTATTAAACATATAGCAAGTAGGAATGACAAGTGAAAATACTAAAACATACAATCCTAAATAATTTCCAAGGTCTTCAACAAACTGATATTAGTGTCCCGTTTAGGCGAGAGTCAGTGATACCATTCATTGAATAGAGTTGTCAGCTCATCTAAAATGATAAACATTCTAGCAACCTTTTATTCGATCAAGATTGGAATCCGCGTTGTCCCGTTTAGGCGAGAGTCAAGGCTATTCTATCTTATGAGCTTCCACCATTGTTTCATACTCTTGCAAGTCTTATATAGTCGCCACCATTAGGGTGATCCATACTATATAAAAAACTTACAAGAATACTTATCTTTCGAGATTAAACGGTGCTAACTTGCTAATGAACGTTGCTCCATTAGGGAGGATTACTCACTAAAACAATAGCTATGTAAAACCAACAATGGAGATCGAATGTCCTAATAGTAATAAAGTTCATTATTTAATGAAAGTTGTATTTTCTTCTAATATTTATTTTAATCAATTTATTTTAAATATATATTTATTTAATTAAAATTTCCAATTTAAAATAAAAAATTCTAAATATAAATTTTTAATTTAATATTTATAAATTATACTTAGATGGATATGAAAATAACGTGAATTATTTCCATCTTAGTAATAATTTCCAATAAATATTTAGAAAATTGTTCAATATAAGTTGTTTCAAAATTAATTTAAATTAATTTACAACTCAAATTTAATTTTCTATAAATATATATTGCATTTCGAAAATGAAGTGTATAAGAATACTACTTTCGAAAATGCTTTAAAATTAAATAAAATAAATCTTGGAAAAATTATCTTAATTTTATGTTGGCCCCAAATTAATTAATAAAATTAATTTACAACAAAAATATAATTTTCCTATTTAATTAAATGTTTAAGAAAAATTTCAAATATTTAAGTATCATGATTAAGAATCAACTTAGATATTAATTTTCTAATTAATTAAATATCACTAGAAAAATACTTTAACCAAAACAGATAATAACTATCTAGACTTTCATTGACTAATTAATTCAATTTCTAATAATGATATATTTAAGTTCATTTATTTTAATTAATCATTAAATGAAAAAATCATTGATTTAAGTTGGTCCAAAATTAAAATAAATAATTTTCAACTTTAATCTATTTTTCAAATAAAATTCCAAATTTCGGCATTAAAGAAATGCAATTTCGAAATTGTGGGAAAAAGATTAAAAAAAATAAAATAAAATATATTTTGAAAATTTTTCAAATTTAAGTTATTCTGAAATAAGATTCCAAACTTAAGATAATTTTCAACTTTAATTAAATAACATGAAAATAACAATATTTAAGTATCATGATGAAAATCAACTTAGATATTGAAATTTTCAATTTAATTAAATGTGTTAAATTCAAGAAAGAAATAATTAAGTATAGAGGAAACTTAATTATTAATTATAATTTAATACTAGGAAAATATACTAAACTTAGATTGTACCAAAATTAATTATTAAACAATTAATTTCACAATTAATGATATTTTCCTATTTAATATAAGAAATAATAAATAGTATAGAAATAACTATCTAGAATATATATCATTAACTAAGTGTTTTTCTAAAAGTAACTTTAAAATATTAAAATGAAAAATAAATTTCATATATTTTAAAAGTTAATTATGTTGCTAATTCAATTTTAATTAGGTTAGACTAATATAATTAACATAATACAACTATTTAAATAAGGCAAATGGGCCTTCACAATTGGGGTAGTTCATGTAAGGGGAGCTGGGTTCAGTATGTCGTGCCCACTTCTATTGGCCCCCAACTCTCACACAAGGCCCAAAAGAGAGGAATTTAACCTTTAAATAAACAATTGTTATTCATTGAATAAGCCCAAATCTAATTGGGCCTAAATAAAATTACGTATGTCAAATTTTATTTTAGCAACTTAGTCCATTTACTTAGTAAAACTTAAATGGGCTTCCTATATGCATCTAAGCCCAATAGCAAACATATAGGCTCACACAGGTCAAATGATTTGGATGGGCCCCATCATGTTACTAGGTTTACACAGATGAAAGAAGTACATAATTTACCTGTTACAAATTATTTATAAGATCTATTAACAATTGGACTATGATTAAAATCAGATCATTGGATCTGTCAACAAGTTAATCATAGCAATTTAGATCAAATAAATAATAGGTTTGTTAAAAAAGGTTTTGAATAAACAATATAAAATTAAACAAACATTGTCCATGTAACAAATGTGAAATAAGATATTAATATAATTAAATTATTATTCTTAAACTAACCAAATAAATTTTAAAAATTTAGGGTTGTTAAAAACAAACCTTAAAATCTCAAAATAAAGAAACTATTTTTTTTAAAAAAATATCTAGGTTTATTTAAATCAAATTAAACTAAATATCAAATAAGATCAATGATTTGAAAGAAAGAATCTTCAATATCACTTTCAGATCTTATAATTTAATAAAATAAATTAATTTTAAAATAGATTTGGTTAGATAATTATTATTTTAGGAGTAAAATAATAAATAAATAATAATTACCATAATTATATGTCAAAATATGTCAAATTAAGCAATATTCAAATTTCTACAAAATATCTAAGTTTTTTAAATATTCAAGATATGATTTATAAATTTCCAATAAGGAAAAAATGATATATATAGAAAAATATCATTTTTAAACTTATAATTTATAAATAATTAAATATTTAACAAAATAACAAATTTTCAATTTGAAAATATTATGGTAAATGTATTTATAAAAATATCTATGTTAATTTCAAATTTATTAATTATTTAATTTGTCATATAAGATAATTTTAATATAATATTTTAAATAAAAAAAACAAGGTTATCTTTTAATTTAAAATATGTTAAATATCAAAATATCTAATCTTATAATTAAATAATATATAAATATTAAAGAAGTTAACAAATTTTTAAATCTTACCATAATTGGAAATATTTCAAAAAAAAAAGAAATATTTAAAATTGGAAATATTTCAAATTGGAAAAATTTAAAATTGGAAAAATTAAATTTTCGGGAAACAATCCCATGAAAATTCGGATTTTTGGGGAAAACCCACAAAAATCGGAATTTGGGTGAGGCTACCAGGAGGCTGCAGCTGCAGCCTAGGAGAGGCTGCTAGCAGCACCACACGCGCGCAGAACAAGAGCACCCAGCCGAGGTTTCTCGGTGTCTGCAGGGTGCATGTGCGACAACACTCGGCGCTGGCAGGGTTTGTCTCGGCGGATGCAGGGGTAACACGGGCGAGGCTCACGAGCGCGCACAGCTTCGTTGTCCGAAGCCTGATGCGTGCAATTGAGCACCCAAGGAATCATAACTTTCTCAATTTTTATCGGAATCGAGTTCCGTAAAAAACAAAATTGCTTAATTTTTCACAAGGAATCCAAATAAAATATTTTCAAAAATAGAAAAAATATTTTTCATGGAAAAATTTCGTACAACACATACATTCATCACATAAGCACATAAACCAACATGAAACCATCCAAGTCAACACAAAACATCGTTTTAATTCATATTTCATGAAAGTAAATCATTACCTTTACTCTGGTTCCAGTTGTTGGAAATATTTTACAAGGATCTAGATTTACTACCAAGTATGTTTTAGTAACATCCTTATATGAATTCTAAAACAATGAAATAAACACATATAAAGTTTAGTGAACCTTACATTGGGTGCAGCGGAATATAATGACTCCTTCCATTTAGATCTCTAGCCCTTGATTCCTTTCTATAGCAGAGCATTATCAAGATCTGAATCTGGATCTCATTCTCTCCTTCCTTTGATGTTGATTCTCCTTCTTGTTGTTTGGATTCTCCTACAGTCTTACACACTATGATTGAGATACCACTTGATGTGTGTGGGCACTACTCTATCACTCAAGGATTTCGAAATTGAAGAGAGGAAAAGAGAGAGAGGGGCGGCATAGGCTTTTCTGAAAGAAACAATGTGCAAAGTCATGAGTTTCCTGAAGCCAATACTTTCTATTTATAGAATCTCATCTAGGTTTAGGTTAGAATTGTATGGCATTAAAATAATGGAAAAATAAAATGGTAAAAACTTGTGCATAGTGGGCGGCCATATAAGGAAATCGGGCCTCACTTTGCAACTTTCCCATTTTGTTATTTTTCATTCCCATTTTCTCAAAAATGCCAATTTTTTAATTTAACCATTTAAATGCCAATTCTAATTATTTAATAACTCAAAAATAATTATTAAATAATATTGTCATTTAATATATTTATTAATTTAGACATATAAAGTATCTTAATTAATAAATAAACCTAGAATCTCTTTTCTTTACAATTTCGCCCTTGCTTAGTGAAAATTCATAAAGTAGACGTAGACTAACTTTAGAATTATAATTGATTAATCAAAATCAATTAACTGAGTCTTACAAGCAGTATGGTCTCAACTAGTATTGAGACCATGGGCCTATATAACCGAGCTTCCAATAAGTCGAACCGAATTTACCAAGTAAATTCTATAACTTATTAATTCCTCATTGAGTCCACACTTAGAACTTGGAATTGCACTCTCCGTCATATAGAACGCTCTATATGTTCCACAATATAGATACGTCATTAGTTATCCATTGTTATAATCCTAATGTGATCAATGACCCTCTAATAGATGATATACAATGAATAGGCACTAGGTTACCATTACACCTTCAATGTATTTTATCCTTAAAACACTTAGCTCCGTATAAATGATATTTCAGCGAAGTGAAATGAGATCTCCACCATTTATCTCTGTTTAGCCAAGCTCGAAGGATATCATCATTTCAGTTCTAAATTCCTATAGAAGTTATAGACTCCATATTTATGTTAGCGCTCCCACTCAATTATACTATCATGTTCCCAAAATGTATGTATCACCCTGACCCAAAAGTAGGCTTAACTAACAAATCAAAGAACATGTATAGTACTCTTGAGATCGAACCTAATCATATCAGGATTAAGATTATTTGATCTAGGATCAACGGGTGATATTGAATTGAATAGATATTACGGTAAATTTTAATATCTAATCAAAGTTCAATATCGGTCCCTTCCGATGTATACTCCATACATCCGATACTGGTAAACTTTGTCAATGTCCTAGAAAGGACATAACACTTTTCCAAGGTGTAAGAATACCTATCGCTGATTATACCATGTCAGTCTAAATCCAGTGTACTGACAAATCAGGGAATAAACTTTCGAACATATAATTAAGATTATATTCCACTGTGATGACAACACTATAATCATTAACAAATTCATATGTTCTGGACTTAAATAGAATTCATACATTATATATATAATCATGAAATAAATCATGTGAACCATGCAACATAAAATGTTATTTCTGATCTTTATTAATAAGTGAATCTGATTATTGAAATTGGTTTCATTTAGGGCACGAAACCCAACAGTTTTCACAAAATCCATTGTGCACTTCAGACAAAATTCGTGCAGCTTCTTCTTGGGTAACACATCTAAACAATGGCATGGAGAATCCTCGTCTGTACATAATTCCCTCTACTATGATGTACCGTGCAACCTTCCTTCTCATCTTTCGAGATTCATTTCGATTATCTGGGAGTTCCCCAGTGTTGAGGTAGGGTTCTATTTGCGTCATCCAGTTTGGGGAAGTATCAATCATTTTAATCTCTTCTGTGCCAGTGATGCTAGGTTCTTCGAGGAACTGGATAGGAACCAAATTCGCTCTATCACACATTACTATTCGCAAGCCAAGTTAATGCGTCAGCAGTCGTGTTTTCTTCCCTTAAAATTTGTCTGAGAGCGTAGCTTTTGAACTGTGCGAGCAAATCGTGTATTTTTCTCAAATATGCTATCATCTTTTCTCCCCGAGCCTCGTGTTCTCCAAATACGTGATTTACTACCACCTGTGAATCACTACAGATTTCAATATGCTCGGCCTTCATCTCCCGGGCTAGTTTTAGTCCAGCGATGAAAGCTTCATATTCGACCTCGTTATTGGATGCTTTAAATCCAAACTTGACTGTAGCGTGCAGGTGTTGCCCCCCAGGTGTGACAAGGGCGATTCCTGTGCCGGACAGTTGATCTATAGCCGACCCGTCCAAATGTAGTTTCCAAGTCGGCTTGTCTTCACTATTACTTGGCTGTGGTATTTGTACTGGCTCCAAGTTGCCTTCGGATATGCTTTCTTCCTTGCATGTGCATTCTACCACAAAGTCTGCTAAGGCCTGACCTTTGATTGCTGTTCGGGGATGGAAAGTAATTTCATACTTACCCAGTTCTACTGCCCACTTGAGTAACCGTCCAAAGGCGTCCGGCTTTTGCAATTTTTGGCGTAACGGTTGGTCAGTGTACACCCAAATAGGATGAGATTGAAAATAGAGCCTTAAATTTCTTATTGCTAGAATCAAGCAGTAGGTGAGTTTCTCTATCAATGGTTATCGGCCTTCAGCCTCAATGAGTCTTTTACTAATGTAATAGACCAGATGTTGTACGTTGTTTTCCTCTCTGATTAGTATAACACTCACAGCATGCTCCGTTACAGCTAAGTATATCTTAAGTTCTTCTCCGTCTACAGGTTTCGAGAGTACAGGAGGTTTTGCGAGTTGCGTTTTTAGCTCTTGAAAAGCTTTTTCACATTCCTCCGTCCACTCAAATTGCTTATTTCATCACAGGATGCTGAAGAATGGAACACACTTGTCTGTTGATTTTGAAACAAATCTGTTGAGTGCAGCGATCCGACCAGTTAAGCTTCTGCACTTCTTTCATTCTTGTTGGCGATTTCATATCCAGGAGGGCTTGAATCTTCTCTAGATTGGCTTCAATTCCTCGGGCGTTGACAATATTCTTGTTGGCGATTTCATATCCAGGAGGGCTTGAATCTTCTCTAGATTGGCTTCAATTCCTTGGGCGTTGACAATAAAGCCTAGAAACTTACCAGAGCTGACTCAAAGGAGCACTTTAAGGGATTGACTTTCATGTTGTATTTCATGAGGACTTTGAAGCATTCGTCCAGGTCATCTATTGGCCCCCCAACCTTCCTGGATTCGACAAGCATGTCATCCACATATACTTCCATGTTTCGTCTGATCTGGTCTTTAAACATCTTGTTTACCAATCTTTGGTATGTCGCCCCAGCGTTTTTGAGACCAAATCGCATGAATTTATAGCAATATAGACCCAAATCTGTTCGGAAACTTGTATGATCTTGGTCTGGTGGATGCATTTTGATTTGGTTGTACCCTAAATAGGCATCCATGAAGCTCAATATTTCGTGCCCTACTGTCGCGTCAACAAGCTGATCGATTCTTGGAAGTGGAAAACAGTCTTTGGGGCACGCCTTCTTGAGGTCTGTGAAATCAATACACAAACCTCTTGGGTTCCAGTACGGGATTAGCAACTGAATTCTGGTAGAAAGATTCAATTATGAAGTTGTTATTTCGTAGCTTCTCTACCTCTTCCTTCAGGGCTAGAGCTCGCTCCTTGTCCAACAGCCTTCGCTTTTGTTGAACTGGTCGATAGTTGGGATCAATATTTAGGATGTGCGAAATTACAGAAGGATCAATTCCGACCATATCCTCATGTGACAAGGCAAAAATGTCCACGTTTGCTCTCAGAAATTTTATCAGTGCTGATTTTACTTCGACCAACAAACCTTTTAAAATTTTAAGCTTTCTGGCCAGAATATCTGGGTCGATCTCAATCTCTTCTAGTTCTTTCATAGGTCCAACATTGTTGCTTGAGTCCCCAAGTCGAGGATCCACATCTTTATCCCCGCCTTGGGAAGTTTCGTACTTAGAAATTTTTTTTCCCTTGTCCGAACTCTGGCTAGAGGATACTTCCTTCTTATCCTTGGCTATGGCAACGTTATAACATTCCCGAGCAAACTGCTGGTTTCCTCTTAGACACCCTACCCCATTCTTTGTAAGGAACTTAAGGCATGAATGGAATATCAACGTAACAACCTTTAAGTCATACAAAGCTTGTCGGCCTAATATGACGTTAAAGGCTGATGGAATGTCCAATATAAAAAATTGGGCCATTATAGTTATGCTTGTTGGAGCTTGTCCAATAGTGAGGGGTAGGCAAATTTGCCCTAGAGGTGCGACTCCTTTGCCGAAGAAACCATACACAGGCTAAAGACAGGGGTTAAATCTTTGAGTTGGAGCCCCATCTTTTCATATGTGGTCTTGAATAAAATGTTGGAAGAGGCTCGATTTGTTGGAATTTATTTTACCAGGATCTTAGATCTACTCACAAGTATGTTGTTTAACACCCTAAATATGAACTTTCTAAAACGATAAATAAACACATATAAAGTTAAGAAAACCTTACATTGGTTGCAGCGGAATAATGTCTCCTTCCACTCAGATCTCTAACCCTTGTATCCTTTCTGTCACAGAGTATTATCAAGATCTGAGCCCGAATGTCCTTCTCTTTGTGTGTGATCCTTCACAGTCTTCCAATCTATGATTGAGGTACCACTTGCTGTGTGTGGGCACTACTCTATCACTAAGGTTTCGAAATTGTGAAGAGGAAAAGAGAGAGGTATAGGGTCGGCTATAGAGAGAGAAGTGGAAGGCTCAGTATTTCTGAAAAGGAAATCTTTGATTTTCTGAGAAAAAGGTTATTTTGAACTGAGCCATCACTTTCTATTTATAGGCAACTACTAGGTTTAGGTTAGTAATTATTTGGCATTAAAATAATGAAAATATCAATTTGAAAAACCTGCTTAGCCTCACTTGGTTTTTGCAGTTTTCACAATTTTTATTTCTATTTTCTCAAAAACGCCAATTTTCTAATTCTAACCATTTAAATGCCAAAACTAATTATTTAATAACTAAAATAGTTTATTAAATAATATTGTCATTTAATTTAATTATTAATTAGATATATAGAGTCTCTTAATTAATAAATAAACCTAGAATCTCTTTTCTTTACAATTTCACCCCTGCTTAGTGAAAATTCAAAAAATTAGACATAGTCTAACTTTAGAATTATAATTGATTAATCACAAATCAATTATTGAGTCTTACAAGCAGTATAGTCTCAACTAGAATGGGGATCATCGATCTATATGCTGAGCTTCCAATAAGTGAACCGAATTTACTAAGTAAATCCCTACTTATTAATTCCTCGTTGAATCCACTCTTAGAACTTAGAATTGCACTCTCAGATTTATATAGAGCATATTATATGTTTCACGATATAGATATGCTATCTCATTTAACCATTATTATAATCTTATTGTGATCAAAGATCCTCTATATAGATGATTTACATCGAGATGGGATAATTTTACCATTTTCACCCTTAACGTATTTTGCCCCTTAAAACACTTAGCTACCTGTAAATGATGTTTTGTGATCTAAGAATTAGTCACTTAAACAAGAGCTCATCCATTTACTTTTATTTAGCTAAGCTCGAAGGGAATCATCACTTGACTTCTATACACCAGTAGAAGCTATAGATTCCATATTTATGTTCAGCACTCCCACTCAATCATACTATCATGTTCCCAAAATATACGTATCACCCTGACCCAAAAGTAGGCTTGACTAATAAATCAAAGAACATGAATAGCACTCCTGAGTTGAGCCTAAGCATATCAGGATTTAGATTCTTCTAATCTTAAGATCAACTACTGATATTGACTTAGAAAGATACAACGGTAAGTTTATAATATCTTAACTAAGTTCAATATCGGTCCAGTCCAATGTATACTCCATACATTCGAAACTAGTATACTTTACCAATGTCCTGGAAAGAACATAACACTTACTCCAAGTGTGAGTACACATCATCGCTGATTATCACATTAGTGTAAATCCAAAACACTGATGAAACAGGGACTTAGTGCATGTTTGGCAATGTTTTGTGTTTTTGTTTTTAAAATTATGTTCTCAAAACAAAAAATAAAAACAGTTTTTTGTAGTTTTTAAAAAGTGGAGTTGTTTGGCTAATGTTTTTAAAAACAGTTTTCCAAAAACAAAAAAACAAAAAACATGTTTGGATGATGTAAAATAATTTGTTTTTTGAAAACAATTTTTTAATTTTAATTTTATTAGTTTTTTTTTCTATTTTTTTTTATTATAGCATCCTAAAATATATTTTTATTATTCAATTTTATATAATTAAAAAAATAAACATCTCCTTCCAAAAAAACAATAACATCTATATAGTTTTAATTTTTTTTTTTTTACAAAAAACAATAGTTAATCTAAAATTATCATTTAGTACAATATGTCTAAAACGATAATTTTAATACTAAAATATTCTCCCATATTGAAATATAGTAAACTAATTCCTGTTTGTATAAGCACTCCACATAGCTTGAGCAATACGATCCCGACTGTAACGCCCCCGCTTCAAGCCTCCGTTGGGCCCTTACACCCACGGAATGAATGGCTCTTATACACGAGTACGTCACTCTGGCTGCTTCATGGATCGATGACTGACCCTACAGACCAACACGAGTGCTTTCAGCGTGCTTTGTCCTCACTCGCACACTTCCTAGGAAAACTTCCCAGGAGGTCACCCATCCTAAAATTGCTCCAGGTCAAGCACGCTTAACTGTGGAGTTCTTTCGTGATGGGCTACCAAAAAACAAGATGCACCTTGTTGATATAGGTAGTACTAATCAATCCATTTAAGCTCTCTTCAACTGTGTAGTCCCATACCTACACAGTCTCAGAATCATCCAACTTGACCTTCCCCAGGCGGTGTGGGATTGTACAGCTTACCCGATATTTCCCCTTACGGATCGCGGGACTACTGACTGTCACAATCACCCCCCCTTACGGGGTCCGACGTCCTCGTCGACCACACTTCCGGCTGGGTCAAGGCTCTGATACCATTTGTAACGCCCCCGCTTCAAGCCTCCGTTGGGCCCTTACACCCACGGAATGAATGGCTCTTATACACGAGTACGTCACTCTGGCTGCTTCATGGATCGATGACTGACCCTACAGACCAACACGAGTGCTTTCAGCGTGCTTTGTCCTCACTCGCACACTTCCTAAGAAAACTTCCCAGGAGGTCACCCATCCTAAAATTGCTCCAGGTCAAGCACGCTTAACTGTGGAGTTCTTTCGTGATGGGCTACCAAAAAACAAGATGCACCTTGTTGATATAGGTAGTACTAATCAATCCATTTAAGCTCTCTTCAACTGTGTAGTCCCATACCTACACAGTCTCAGAATCATCCCACTTGACCTTCCCCAGGCGGTGTGGGATTGTACAGCTTACCCGATATTTCCCCTTACGGATCGCGGAACTACTGACTGTCACACCGACAGCGTGCCATAGCTGCAGCAGATTCATCTGATAAATTCACTTCAGATCTTGATACACTGGTGCTAGCTCTTTCTGTGTTGTCTTCTTCCTCAAATTCTTTTTCTTCCCATTCTCTAAACATATGATCATGATGTGTTCGTTGACGAATGAAATTATGAAGAGTGCAACAAGCAATAACTATCAAAGTTTGTCGACTCAATTTGTAAGGTGGCATCATCTTCAGTATAGGAAAATGTGCTTTCAACACACCAAAACATCGTTCAATCACATTCCTTAATGAAGAATGCCTATAATTGAACAGTTCCTTCTTACCACGTGGTCGATTACCTCCATTATTATATTCTTGCAAGTGATATCTTTCGCCACGATATGGTGGAAGAAAACCTTTTGTACATGGGAATCTAGAATCCGCAACGTAATATTCACCTAATATGCCAAAAAGAATAATTAGTATATGTATCATCACATAAAAAAAAAATACATATTAGGCTTTCAATACCTTCTTTGGGCAATGGAAATTTATATTCTGGTTTTGTAATTGCATCTATAAATATCCTGGAGTCATTTGCGGTACCTTCCCAACCGACAGATACAAAAGTAAAAAACATGTCAAAATTACAAGCACACAAGACATTTTGTGTTACTACACCTTTCCGACCTCTATAGCTGACTTGCTTATCTTGAGGGACACATGCACTCACATGAGTTCCATCAATTACACCAATACAATTCTGATAATACAAAACTATTAATTACTGATAAATATTTATACACAAATAATATAAGAAAATGTGAATGTATATTATAATGAATTTAGTGAATTACCTGAAACCATGGATAATATTTTGAGGAATTGATTATACTTGAAGGAAGAGGAGTTTGAGTTGGGCGAATGATATCCTTCCCTAATTTACATATTGCCTTCAATGTTGAATGGAAGTGCCTATCAATAGTTTCAAGTGAATGTTGAAATCGGTCAGCTACAAATCTCATGCCCATATTTTGCCCAACAATTATAAGAAAGATAGCCATTGCCTCTTCAACTTTAATCTCTCGCGTGTCTTTAATGTAATTTTTCTGTTTTAGACAAGTACACAATTCATTAAATACATTTTTATCCATCCGCAATAATTCATAACATGTTCTCTCGTGACCACCTAATAACTCTTTGACAAAATCTTCACCACTTAACACAGATGTTCTTTGAGGCACTTTTTCATTAAATGTCTCATTGTAATCATTTAAAAAGTAAAACATTAAAAAATCTGTGAAGTCATCAAAATTGCTTTCTGAAGAAGAAGATGAGCTAGAGTCATCCATTTGATTGGTCCTGCAAAAATTATATTGACATAAATAATTACTTAAAAAAACAAAGAAAAACTTATATATGAAAATTATAACAAAGTCTTTACTAGATTATCTTAGTATAACATATTGAAATAATATCAATTACATATAAAACTAGAACTCAACTCCATTATCAAATATCCTAATATGAATTATTAAACTAATTTATCTAGCCAAGCTCTCCTTCTAAGAGTAGACATATTAATAAAGGTCTTTCTCCAAACAGAATTCTGCAACTTCTCCACAGCTTTCATGTAGACATCATCACTAACTCCTTCTATTCCTTCAAGTACTTGCATACATTTTGTGACAGAAAATTCATCATTTCCACTTCCCCCTTCAACTGCATTTTTATTTTTTTCAGCTTTAGCTAAAGTTGTCTCAACTCTTACTTTAGCCACTTCCGTCCAAGCAACAATTTCAACACTCATTTGTTCTGATCTTTGTCTTTTAGCTTTTCGCTCTGTACTTGTTACAGAAGTTTTTGCTTCACTTCTAAAAACTTCATCAACAAGTCGAGTGCCCATACAACTAGCACTATCATCAATGTCATTCAGGCCTATGCGCTCAGAGTCATTTTCAATTTCTTTTTCATCATCGGTGTTTGGTGGACCTAAAGCAGCAGACCGATGGAATTTACCACTAGCAGTAGACTTACTAAAAATTAGTTCCAACAATACATAATGATCACATCCTTTCTTGCGATAGATTGCTGCCTTTGGGTGTGCCTATAATAAAAAAAAACTATTTTTATCAACTTTATTTAAGACTAATTTCTAAATAAAAAATTGACGAAATTAATTCTTACCCTCAAATAATTCTCCCATATTTCATCTGGAGCAACCACAGTTTGTGTTGCACCATCCCATCCAAATCCGGTATGTTTTCGTACCTCATTAAACTCGCGATACTTAGTACGTAACCTATTAAACTTTTGCTTAACTTGTTTCATTGAGTAATTCCGCTTACTTTTGTGTTGCAAGTCCTCAAGAATTTTCTTCCATAAATTCGAGCTAAACTGACCATTTTTCATATTCCCTTTATTCACTTCATTAACCATGATATCTATAAAAATCTTCTCTATAGTTGATCCCCATAAACAAGCATCATCAATCTCTACACTTTCACTGGCCATATTTCAGATCTAGCACAAAATTAAATGACCCTTTTATTTTTTCTATAACTAGATTATCATAATTGCATCAAATAACTTTTTAACATCAAACCGTAACATGTAAAAATAATTGAATTAGTTTAAAAAAAACACGTCATTGGTAAGAAATCTATGAACCAAGAGAAATCACTTAATACAATACATGAAAAATTATTATGCTAACCTTTCTTGGTGTGATTAGACCCTTCTCTTATGCATCTTGAATCATGCCGATTCTGGTAAACGAAAGATCAACAAGGCCAAATGCATGGTTAATCAAAGTAATCAAATTGGCTAGAGAAGTCAAACTATTTACAATTAAAAGAGAAGCTACTGAAAACCATTTTCATAAAAGATTTACAATTAATCCATATCTTTCAAAACTCAACCCAAAGAAAGTGAAATAATAATCTTATGAAAATAAACATTACACAACTGTACCATAATAGCAACGAAGCCCATATAATATGATATGCATATGTAAATTAATATTACTTCCAACAAAATAATTACTATACATATTCAAGACAGTAGAGTTACAGCAAGAAGAATGCATTATTTTACTACATTTAACGAGTCACCAATGATTTTTAGTGAATTATACATCTATGCTTATTGTTTCAAGCAAGGAACTGATACTGCTATGAAAGTGGAGCAAACATGACAAATTGAATGTTGAGATATAAACATTACTAGACGTAATGATCTGTCATTCCTCATGATTGGGAGTATGAATCCTTGCAGCTAAACTAACTCACTAACTACTCTGTTTTTTTGGAAGTAACTTCGCTCTAAATATAAAATAAATCAAAATGAGTATTACATTACATGAATGTATTGAGTAATATTTCATAGCTAGTTTAGGATAATATACTCCATTAACTACCAATCTAATTTCTACAACTAATACAACCAAAAAGAACCAACAAGTAACCTTAGAATCAGCATTTTAATCAGTCAAGCCTCTGTTCCCATTTTAATCAGCATTTTAACTCACTAACTACTCATACATATATAAATATATTGTTCACAACTTATTTCTCTCATAAGAACGAAACATTTTGATAAATAGACAATGAAAATGAAGAGAATATAGAATCCTAAAAAAAGATTTAAATTGAAATATGGGGAAAATGATTATTGAATTTCAACCAAAGAAAATAAAACACAACTGCCCACTTTCCCCAAATTAATTTTGCAGTGAACTCTTTCGAAAAATATGCACAGAATTTAGCACAACACCGATACAAACAATTCCTGCTTTAATTTATTAATCAACAAAAAAGAAGAAAAGAGTGATAGTAAACATTATATAACAAAAACTTATACACTAAAAGGCACAAACTAACAGATAAAGATTGTGGATCTGACGGTCGACTCATCAGGTTGCAAATTCTACCATGTTTTGGATAAGATTGGAAATTACTCCTTGATAGAAGATAATATCAAACACAAAAAGGAAGAAGAGGGATTACTTGTTGATGATAATCTCAAGAACTTGGCTCAATCTTCTCTGTAGCAGTCGAAACCCTAGCCGCCCAACAGGTACTCGAAGGTGTAACGCCCTAATATTTTGCCTTATTTTACAAAATACTAATTTTGATGCATTAATTAAAAAGATTCAAAGCTGTTTGGAAATACACAGTGGGTTTTATAATAAATATGCAAAAAAAAAAAAGTGAATGATCATTCATATTAAAAACAAAATAAGTAGTTGAGTGCAAAAAAATAAATTTGTAACATTCCACTGAGCTCAGATTACTTTACTATATAAAAAAAACAAAACCAAGGCTCCACCGACGTTCTAGACCATTTGCTCGTCCATAGCCCCTCACAGTATACATACTATAACTGACCCAACTCATCAAACTTACATTCAATGTTCCCTGTCTATTGCCTGTAGGGGGAAAGTAAGGGGGTGAGCTAAAAGCCCAGTAAGGAAATGCTTAACATACAATAGCATTCAATACACTAAACATATCTTAAAATTCACAATAATACGATTCTTTATAATATTAACGTATCCAGTCTTAACAATATTATATACCTTAGCTCATAATTGTAACTTAAATAACTCCAAATATGGAAAGCTATATCATATATCACATATTTGTACTAAACGAAACCATTACATATATGTAGGGATCACAACCCTAACATCATACTCATAGCAATAACATATAGTAATTATTTCAATCATATCATGTCTTTACCATAATGTGGCGTATCATAGCCACTCCATACACAACCTGGGCCTAACTGGCCCTACAATAACATGGGAAAATTAGGCCTACCATTGCTATGGAATAAGGTATCTCTATATTCAACAACATTGTCGCTGTATCATACCTTACCATAATAATGTCATACACAAATCGGACAAATGTAGGGTAGGGTATCTCTATATTCAACGACCTTATCCCGTATCATACCCCACCATAGTAATTTCATACACGACTCAGAAAAATACAGGGTATGGTATCTCTACATTCAACGGCCTTACCCCGTATCATACCCCACCATGGTCCCTCACTTTACCTGAGACGTTAGCATACAATTTGCAGCATACAACACACAATATATGAATGCAACATACAACATATACAAGTCAAAACAACCCTAATCAATATATCAATTCATAAACTCATATTGTGTCCATACCACACATTCTCAGTACCACATACATATTCATAATAACAAAGCATAAACCATATTCCAATACATAAAGAATTTAAATCTATGCAAATAAACACAAACAAATCTATCTAATTTCCTTACCTCAAATCCCGCTGCTTAAACTTGTTATCTCGTCACTACTACCTATAATAACACATGGGTCAAGGCCCTAACATTAAAATTTGCACTCTTACAGTACATCAAAAAGAATACTATTTTTGACCAATAACTACACGAATTCAGTGGAAGTTTCTTTCATAAAAATTATAGAAAATTCAATTATCTTTCTAATGATATAAAGATCACTAAAAATGGATTAAAACTGAGGGAGTTATGATAGTTTTACTGAAACTATTTCTGAGAATGAATATGGAGTAACGAATCACAGTAGACATCGGAAATCCAAAGTTTTGATACTAAAATATTCTAAATCAGAGAATACTCTCTTCATAAAAGTTTTAGAAAATCGAATTCCCTTTCTAATGACACTAAAATCTTTAAAATCGGAGTTATAACATCAGAGATATAGATATTATACCGAAACAGTTTTCTAGAAATCCTGAAACAAATGGATTTCGAACTACAACAATAAAATAATAATTTTGACTTAGAATAATCAATAATTAGTGAATAGTTTCTTCATAAAACATTTATAAAATTGAATTATCTTTTCAACGGTACTAAGATCGCTAGAATCAGATCATTATTGAGAGAGATATTTGAATTTTACTGAGACAACTTATATAGAAAATATAAAAAAAACGATTTACAACAAACAGCGTAGAATTACTAATTTTTGACATAGATAAATTTTGATTCAGTAAAACCTTTCTTCATAAGAATTATGGGAAATTCAATAAGCTTTCTATAGGCACCAAGATTGCGAGAATTGGATGAGTATTTAAAGAGATATGACAGTTTTACTGAGACATATTTCATTCTGAAAAATAAGAAAAGGAGACCTACGAATATTCTCCTATTGTGATCAATAAATAAGTAAATGTAGAGTTTCTTACCTCAAATACATCGAGCTGCTTCGATCGATAGACATAAGATGATGGTGATCAAAGATTAGAGTGAAGAGTGGTATAGATTTAGCTAAGGATGTAATGGAAAGATGATTTGAAAATTTTAGGGTTAGTCTTGCTCAGATAGGTGGGAAGAATAGAACGATATAATTTTAGGGTTAATGAAACCTATACTATTCTGACTCTTATTAGGTTTATTTTTATAAATAATAATATTATTAACATAATAGCAATATAAATTATTAAATAAACAAATATCTTACTTTTAAATTTAAATTGTAACCTCTATATCTCGTAACTTTAGGGCTTAGTTTTCACCTAAAAACATTACGAATTATGGTATGGTTATTTATAAAAAATTTATAGATCTTTGAATTATCTTCCAACGCCACTGGAATCACCTCAATCGGAGTTATAAAACTCCAGATATGGTCATTTTCGTAAAACAGTTTCTAAACCTGCGAATTTCTCTAAACTTACGATTTTTCTAACATTAATCAAATAATAATATTATTTAATACCACTTATACAATTAATTAAATCTAATAAATATATTATAAAAACCTAATGGACTTTCATATCGGGCTTTAATTTAACGATTACCTACTTATGAAATTATCATAATATTTTACTTTCGTAGTTAATACAACTTTAACTTTCTTTAAAAAAATGGTACAACTACTCTAAGCAATAATATCCACTCACTAACAACACAAATAAATAAATTAATTATCCTCGCACAATTAATATCCAAACGAAAAATTAAATACTATTTTAAACTGGATATTACATTCTACCCTCCTTAAAAGAAATTTCGTCCTCGAAATTTAACTTACCAACACTCAGGGTGTTGAGTCTTCATGTCTTTCACCACTTACCGCATTACCTCCTTATCTACTATATGGAGCCGGCAAATATGCATTTAACCTATATCTTGTCGATCAATCCATAACACATATAATACAGATAACTTATTAATTAAGCATTATTATTTCTCTATACATTACTTAAATATCAAAACGTACTCTATCATAATAAATTACATATACATGCTTTAAATACATAAGTTTTGCAATAGCATGCTCGTAATATTATAAAAAAAATTATTCTCTTATGACCATCCTTACATGACATTAAGAGTGAAACTATTTATTCTTCTATGAGCATCCTTACATGCCATTAAGAGTAAAACTATTTATTCACTAAATGAACATCCTTACATGTCACTTGAGAACACATTATACAATACAAAATAATAAACACAAGGAGTAGGGTAGAAGACCTTATGCAAACTTCTCTTTAATCATTCCCACTGTTTAGTTAAATGTTATTACGTATAAAAATCTTACTTCTCTACTTGATTTTCTACTGTAAGGCTACAGTGTCATTCTTTCAATTTCATAGATGTTACTCACTCATCGATAGACACTTGTTCCATGACACTTGGAAATAAACATGTAAGCTCTTAAAAAAAGTCTTCTATATATAAATATTTTAATGATCTATTTCGACCACTTTTTTGTCTAACATTCACTTCTTGATATCCTTTATCCATGTATTCATTGCACTTGTCACACCTTCCCATTTTCCTAGGTAACTGCTGTTGGTTTCTTTTGTAGTCACTTTCTTGTATCACTCTATTGTATTTTTTTTTCGCTAATCTCTCCTATGGTGCTTGGTCCTCCATTACTCCTTTCAATCAAGTTGACTTGATTATGAGATTATCTAGTTTTCCCCATTAACTTTTGTCTGCTAGGCAAACATGAGATAACAAATTCAGTCTTTCACTAAGATTTCAAATAGCTATGTCGAACTTAAGTTGATTATGTTTCGCCTCTTCCTCGGAGAAAGACGATCAAAAAAATTCCCAATCATGGTCCTCGCGGATCGGATCATTCATATAATATACAAAAAGAAACTCCAGATATTTGGTATCCTTCTCTTTGAATGAGATCTCAATTCCAGCAACAGTTTCATTAGATATCGCCCATAAGCATCTAAATTTCATTTTATCATTTATTAACTAAATATTAACTAAGAGATGAACCTAATCCAGAATATGAACCATAAAAGAAAATACCAAGTAAACCGATCACCAGAACACCAGTTACAGTACCTATTATCCAAAGAGAAATCCTTCCAGTAGTATCGGCCATTTGTCCTACTTTCCTCCACATTTCATCAGGTGGTGTTACATTGCTATACTGATGAAGTCTAAATCTGCAATGTTGATAGATTTGTGTAATTGTGTTCAATGATTGTTTCTTCTATTATACTAACCTTTTGGGTATCACATCACTTTCATATTTATAATACCATACATTTTTCTAACCATATTTATGTTTTACATACTGTAGACCTCTATAGTTCACAAAATAAATCCCAGCTTCTTAATTGCACTGTTAAGACCTCCAAAATCTAAAACCAGCTTACATTCGAGTACAGACCATCTACTTTTAGTTAAGTAAGATCATATATGCTAAAATATCGTAAGTGCATTAGTAACCCTTTAAAACGAGTTCAACCTTAACATAGGTTAGGTAGCCCAATTATTTATTTATCATTTACTATTTAACCATAGGTTAATCATGTAATCTCATAATATATCAATCAACCAAGTTGTCGGGGTAAGGATACTATATACATAATTGGCAAATCATGCCGAATAGACCTTACTCTGTTCATCGTTACTATCCCTCCTACACCCCACTTGTATCTGATTTGCTACTAGAGACTCACTTTTTATAATTATTTAGCCAAGGCTCTTTGACTCGTACTTCCTAAACTATCTTTAAAAATAAGTCCATACTTCACTTAAGCATCTTCATTACATATCTGAATGCAATCATGTTATCAATATATACATCCTTTTCTCTTTCATTATAAGTTCCTCACTTCCAATTAGATAAACTTTAGTTATTTTCCAAACAATGGCTATTGTCTTATTCCATCTTAGTATGTTCCTCTAGGATATTGCTCCATTACTAGCCCTCTGGGTCGAGAAAGTTTCAAATATTTGTCTGAATTCTTAGCTCTTGACAACTTTAACTTTTGGCAGATCTGATGTCATTCTTTCCTCTAACACTATATAGCATTTAAATGCCACCTCTCTTGACCAAAATTAACACTTTTGTAAGTTTTTTTTTCTTATTTGCTTCTATTCACTTAAACATACTCATACTATTGTCCACAAAGCAAATCATGAGTGGATTGTAGTATCATTTGCATACTCTATGCCTTTTATGTTGCTTGATCATTTTATAATCCCAACACTTCACAAAAACTCGTATGGTCCTTGTCGTTCCATGAAATTCTTCTAGATGTATCACTTTAGTCCTAGTTGTGTCTCACTTGTCTCTTGCCTTTGAGTGAGGCTTTCCTAACCTCTTCTCCTTGAGTTATGATCTACACTGTTCTTGTATCGATGGGTATTTAGAATCTAGGGATGTCACCCTTGAATATTAATTTCCCCTCTTCCTCAAGTCTTGACTTTATGATCTACTTTCTATAGTTGTTTATTTTTTTTCATCCTTTACGAAGCTATATCTATGATCTCCAAGTTGTCCAGTTTGAATTGTTCTGTATAGTTGTCCTCTGTGTTGCCTCTCATTCATGTTGTACCCAAATTGTTAGCCGTGTCTATATCTTCTTTTTCTTCCTCCTTTGAAATTGTCTTTATCGAAACCATGCGCATTTTACTCTATTTTCTCCTCACAAAGTAGTTGACCTTGAGTTTTAAGCTCACAATTTTCCTTCGGTAATTTGATATTAGTTGATGCTCTACTAATCTCTTGGTGTTCAAGATACCTTCATAAGTCATTACCTCTATCAATTTTATCATGTCTCTTTTTAACTTTTTATTTTGGATTCTATTCAGCACGCTACACTCCTTTCTATATGATGGCATCATCCTCTCCTGACTCATTTCTATAACAGACTTCTCTCTAAAGTCTTTGCATACACTATTCATACTTCTTATCATCTAACTTAGGAGTGCGTAACTTATGGAATATCCAAGAAGATAGTACTTGCTCCTTAAAGATCTATTCTTTCATCTTTCTTAATAAGTGGGTTTCGTAAAATATACTGTCCCAGTCTGGTATAACGTCTACTATTCTAAGTCATCCCTACTTCCTATATGTTGGGCTTCCATTCATAGCTAGGTGTGAAGACTTCATCTTTAACATTTGTAGACAGGTGCAATTCTATGCATCGGTACTTAGTTGGCAATTGGTACATTTCATTATGTGCTTCAAGTTCCACTACTAGTGTTGGTGATCTATTGTGCTGAGCCTGTGAAAACTCTTCAACAAATCGTCTTAGTCATGCTCACATTCCTTCCAATGTCTTTATTAGATCGTTAGCCTTAACTACTATTGGGTTCTCTAGAACATCAACCATTTGTGGATCAGCGGAACACACATCCTTAGCCCCCACCTCTACTAGTTGTTCCTTTCACATTGATTCTAACTGATCTTCTAGTTGCATGTGTGAGCTCTTACAAGAAATGTTGATTTAATAGAAACAAAAGAGTTCAATTATAAGGAGAGAAGATTCCATGAATATCTCTAAACTTAATGTTGTCAAGCCTAACTAGTAATATTCTATTTATCAAACAAAGTCTTATGAATTCCTAATATAATTTATTCTAAATTTTCAAGAAAGGAACACTGTCCCTCCTAGTTTCAATTCAAGACAATAAAGAAAAATAAAACCTATTCATATTCTTCATAAAAAGTGTAATCAATCATAACATGTAATATACTTTTAATTTCTCTAAGCACCCACTACAGATGAGGCACTAATTCTAGGAAACATATTTTAACAAAAATCTATGTATCACATATAAAACTATTTATGGCAATACTAAGCATATTAGAACTAACACTTACGTTATAGTGAGAGTGATCTTTTCAGTCTTCTGTATGTATACTGTGAGTATCCCTTCGGGCTAAGGAACGATCGGCTCTGATACCAACTGTAACGCCCTAATATTTTGCCTTATTTTACAAAATACAAATTTTGATGCATTAATTAAAAAGATTCAAAGCTGTTTGGAAATACACAGTGGGTTTTATAATAAATATGAAAAAAAAAGTGAATGATCATTCATATTAAAAACAAAATAAGTAGTTGAGTGCAAAAAAATAAATTTGTAACATTCCACTGAGCTCAGATTACTTTACTATATAAAAAAACAAAACCAAGGCTCCACCGACGTTCTAGACCGTTTGCTCGTCCATAGCCCCTCGCAGTATACATACCAGAACTGACCCAACTCATCAAACTTACATTCAATGTTCCCTGTCTATTGCCTGTAGGGGGAAAGTAAGGGGGTGAGCTAAAAGCCCAGTAAGGAAATGCTTAACATACAATAGCATTCAATACACTAAACATATCTTAAAATTCACAATAATATGATTCTTTATAATATTAACGTATCCAGTCTTAACAATATTATATACCTTAGCTCATAATTGAAACTTAAATAACTCCAAATATGGAAAGCTATATCATATACCACATATTTGTACTAAACGAAACCATTACATATATGTAGGGATCACAACCCTGACATCATACTCATAGCAATAAGATATAGTAATTATTTCAATCATATCATGTCTTTACCATAATGTGGCGTATCATAGCCACTTCATACACAACCTGGGCTTAACTGGCCCTACAATAACATGGGCACATTTAGCCCTACCATTGCTATGGAATAAGGTATCTATATATTCAACAGCATTGTCGCTGTATCATACCTTACCATAATAATGTCATACACAAATCGGACAAATGTAGGGTAGGGTGTCTCTATATTCAACGGCCTTATCCCGTATCATACCCCACCATAATAATTTCATACACGACTCAGAAAAATACATGGTAGGGTATCTCTACATTCAACGGCCTTACCCCGTATCATACCCCACCATGGTCCCTCACATTACCTGAGACGTTAGCATACAATTTGCAGCATACAACACACAATATATGAATGCAACATACAACATATACAAGTCAAAACAACCCTAATCAATATATCAATTCATAAACTCATATTGTGTCCATACCACACATTCTCAGTACCACATACATATTCATAATAACAAAGCATAAACCAAATTCCAATACATAAAGAATTTAAATCTATGCAAATAAACACAAACAAATCTATCTAATTTCCTTACCTCAAATCCCACTGCTTAAACTTGTTATCTCGTCACTACTACCTATAATAACACATGGGTCAAGGCCCTAACATTAAAATTCGCACTCTTACAGTACATCAGAAAGAATACTATTTTTGACCAATAACTACACGAATTCAGTGGAAGTTTCCTTCATAAAAATTATAGGAAATTCAATTATCTTTCCAATGATATAAAGATCACTAAAAATGGATTAAAACTGAGGGAGTTATGATAGTTTTACTGAAACTATTTCTGAGAATGAATATGGAGTAACGAATCACAGTAGACATCGGAAATCCAAAGTTTTGATACTAAAATATTCTAAATCAGAGAATACTCTCTTCATAAAAGTTTTAGAAAATCGAATTCCCTTTCTAATGACACTAAAATCTTTAAAATCGGAGTTATAACATAAGAGATATAGATATTATACCGAAACAGTTTTCTAGAAATCCTGAAACAAATGGATTTCGAACTATAGCAATAAAACAATAATTTTGACTTAGAATAATCAATAATTAGTGAATAGTTTCTTCATAAAACATTTAGAAAATTCAATTATCTTTTCAAAGGTACCAAGATCGCTAGAATCAGATCATTATTCAGAGAGATATTTGAATTTTACTGAGACAACTTATATAGAAAATATAAAAAAATGATTTTCAACAAACAGCGTAGAATTAATAATTTTTGACATAGATAAATTTTGATTCAGTAAAACCTTTCTTCATAAGAATTATGGGAAATTCAATAAGCTTTCTATAGGCACCAAGATTGTGAGAATCGGATGAGTATTTAAAGAGATATGACAGTTTTACTGAGACATATTTCATTCTGAAAAATAAGAAAAGGAGACCTACGAATATTCTCCTATTGTGATCAATAAATAAGTAAATGTAGAGTTTCTTACCTCAAATACATCGAGCTGCTTCGATCGATAGACATAAGATGATGGTGATCAAAGATTAGAGTGAAGAGTGGTATAGATTTAGCTAAGGATGTAATGGAAAGATGATTTGAAAATTTTAGGGTTGGTCTTGCTCAGATAGGTGGGAAGAATAGAACGATATAATTTTAGGGTTAATGAAACCTATACTATTCTGACTCTTATTAGGTTTAGTTTTATGAATAATAATATTATTAACATAATAGCAATATAAATTATTAAATAAACAAATATCTTACTTTTAAATTTAAATTGTAACCTCTATATCTCGTAACTTTAGGGCTTAGTTTTCACCTAAAAAAATTACGAATTATGATATGGTTATTTCTACAAAATTTATAGATCTTTGAATTATCTTTCCAACGCCACTGGAATCACCTCAATCGGAGTTATAAAACTCCAGATATGGTCATTTTCGTAAAACAGTTTCTAAACCTGCGAATTTCTCTAAACTTACGATTTTTCTAACATTAATCAAATAATAATATTATTTAATACCACTTATACAATTAATTAAATCTAATAAATATATTATAAAAACCTAATGGACTTTCATATCGGGCTTTAATTTAACGATTACCTACTTATGAAAATATCATAATATTTTACTTTCGTAGTTAATACAACTTTAACTTTCTTTAAAAAAATGGTACAACTACTCTAAGCAATAATATCCACTCACTAACAACACAAATAAATAAATTAATTATCCTCGCACAATTAATATCCAAACGAAAAATTAAATACTATTTTAAACTGGATATTACAGAAGGCCAAATGAAGAGTTGGATGGTGCATTTCCTTTGAAAGAGAAAAATAGAAAATAAAAACAAAAAACAAAATATTAGTGCATGTTTGACATCATAACTAAAAAACTATTTTTTGTTTTTAAAAACAGAAAATTGTTTTTTGGCTTGTTTGGCCTTATTTTTTTAAAACAGTTTTCAAAAAACAAAGTTACAAAAAACAAGAATTTTGAAAACAACAAAATGTTGTTTTCTGTTTTAAAAACCAATTCACTTTTGGTTAATATTGTTTTTAAAAAACACTAACCAAACATGACTTGTTTTTAAAAACTTCAAAAACTATTTTTTGTTCTCATTTCTAAAAACAATTTTTTGAAAACAAAAAACAGAAAACAATACCAAACATGCTCTTATTTTCTAAAAACAAGTTAGGGGTGTTTTTTTAATTTTTGTTTTTTTTAACTCAGTTTTTAAAAATTTGATTTTAAAATATTTCGCCAAACATGTACCTTGTTTTTAAAAATAGCTTTTTGTTTTAAAACACAAAAAACTGTTTTTTAGTGTGCATGCCAAACATGCTCTTAGTCTTTTGAATCATATAATCACAATCACATTCCACTGTGTTGACAATACTGTAATTGGGAATAAACATATGATCTAGACTTAACAGATTTTGTGTGTAAATGTAATAAACATATTAAACCATTAGCATGTAAAATTCATGCAAACATTAAATCACTTCAAATTTCTTATATTGATAACTAATCAGAAATTAAAGTGTTTTATTTAGGGCACAAAACCCAACAAACTCCCACTTGCACTAACATAAAACAAACTGTGCAAAGAAATCAATCTGATGTTTTGATCTTCAAATCAAGTGTAGTATATTTGAATCCAACCAAACTTCTGGAAACAAGTTCATAAAAAATATTATGAAACATCCTTTACTATATGCTTTACTCATCAAGGGATACTGAAATCCTTACTGTTTTAAAGTACATCTGAATAAACAGAAGACATATCTCTCATATTTTAAAATATGGAATTGAGATAATACAGCGTAGACTTTTCTTCATTAAAATAACTTTCTGGTAATTTCGAATTTACAAAGTTATAAATCTTCTCTGGTAGAGCTTGAATTATTATAGAATAACTCCTCCACCCCCAGAGTAACCACAATCTCAAAATTTTGAATGAGTTGGGGTAGATATAAGGATAACTGATATACAGTTCCTTAATATCTAACATATAGATCACTTTCATAAATCTTTCTTGAATATCTTCTAACGTTCCTTATTTGATTACATCTCTGATAGCTCCCACTCAATAGCAGATGTCTGGTTAAATTATACTTTTAACCTCTTATTGTTTGGAGAGTTATCTAGTTGTGACTTATTCTATTAGTCTGAAACTATATGTTTCTTTTAAGACTAAATCATCAACATAGCAGACTAGTATTTGAAGTGAAAATACTTGCCACAGATTAAGTAATCAAAATTAAGATACCATAAAATGTTATGAGGATTAAGAAATCTTGGCTCAAGTCATTCGAATAGGCTGAACTAGAATTCTTTTATCTTATTCTCATAATTCTGATAAGTTATATCTATCCACATGAATGGTTAGATTTGCTTTTCAGTAGTGTTCTTAAGTTCCTATCACAAGTGTCAACCTAATGAAGATGGGTAAAGAATTTTTAAAATTCTCCCACTCAATTAAGGTAGTGTGATACATTATCAAAGAACTTTTATAGGTATCATTATTTACTACAACAGTAAAACTAAATTGGAACATACAATCAAGATCAAGGATTTATACTGATAATAGCTAATTCATTATATTACTTCCATGTTTAAAGAAAATATGTGTAACATAGAGTATTGTGGATTTTAAAATCCACCCCTAAGTATATAGAGATTATGATCAACCCCTAAAGGTTATAAAGATCATGATTCTCTAAGTGTTATAGAGATTATGTGGAGTTGAATACAATCCAGAGTTTATTAGATATAAAAGATCATTGAACTGCATAGTTTTCTTAACTTTTCTCCACCCCTATTAGATCAAAAGATCCTTTTATTAGACAAATTCTCAATAATTGTATTAGAATTAACAATTATTAATAAACATAGAAATAATTTCTAGTGTTTATTTAATATAACTCTATGAAGAGTTATAAATATTATAGAATTTGTATCAATAATAAAAACACTTACACATACAAACATATAAATATAATTTGGTAATTATGGTTTAAGATAAAGTAGATGAAGCTCAATCTCATAAATTGCAATTGATTTGTAATAGAAAATAAAATATTATTAATAATAAAAAAAATGTATTGCAACAATATGAGAAAAACAGCGATAAAAATCCCAAACTAAAATTCGAAATCCAAATTGTTTTTAAACTAAAACAATTAATTCAAAATTAGATAAATAAATGAGCTTCATCTTCATCTTAGACGATCTTTACCCTTTTGTCCAGCTTTCCGATCCAACTCACTAAGATAGCATCTGAGTTCAAGTAGCTTGGGCTATAATAAGAAGAAGAACAAATAAACAAAGTTAGTCCAGAATCAAAAATCCAATTGGATAATAATTCACTAAAACTCTTAAAGTTTATGAAAAGAAATACCTTGTTTCTTTGCAAGAAGTTTAGGACATTGGGGTTTCCAATGACCTTTTTCATTGCAGTAGAAACACTTTCCTTTTAGTGCATCACCAGAAGCAGCAGCCTTTTTGTTTTGAACTGTTTTCACAGCTTTGGCTCGCTTCTTGGTGTTTTTTCACTTCTTCTTAGATTTGGCTTTTGAAGTAGAGGCAACATGTGCCTCAGGTTTAACCATCCCATTACCATTGCCAGAATTTTGAGGTTTAGCCCCTTTCTTCTTGGGGCCTCCAATCAAATTTTCATATGTCTGAAGGTCATTGACTAACTCATGAAAGTCTATGTCCTTTTTGTTCATGACATAATTTGATGTATAGGGCAGAAAAGCTGGAGTCAGACTATTCAAGACAAGGCTTACTTGAGTAGTGTGATCCATTTCAGCACCATGATCCTGGGCTTCTTGGAAATAACTTGCCATTAGGAGAACATGATCACGCACATTCTGATGGGGTTCTATTCGTGCATTGATGTATTTCTTAGTCGCGTCAAAGCGAGACTGAAGAGATGCCCTGCCGAATAGCTCAGTTAACTTCGTCATAACTTCAGCAGCCTTTTTGGTTTTTGCAAACCGAGTTTTAAGGGTGTCAACCATGCTGGAAAGCATGAAGTATAGAGCTTTATTGTTAGCATTCTGCCAACGCTCGTACTTCTCTTTAACAGCTTTGGTTGCATTGTCACCCAGCACTTCAGGAGACGGCTCAGTTAACACAAACAAGGCACTTTCTCCTATGAGAGCAATATTAATGTTCTAGTTCCATTTTGGAAAGTTAGATCCATTTAGCTTATTTTCGGTCAAGAGTGATAACATGGGATTCAACATGGTTATACAGGATACTACAAAATAATAAATAGAAATCAATAATGGTTTAACACAAAATCCAATTCAGAAATTATAAGCACATAGCATGTAGGAATGACAAGAGAAAATACTAAAAAATACAATCCTAAATAATTTCTAAGGTTTTCAACAAACTGATATCAATGTCCCGTTTAGGCGAGAGTCAAAGCTACCATCCATTGAATAGAGTTGTCAGCTCATCTAAAATGTTAAACATTCTAGCAACCTTTTATTCGATCAAGATTGGAATCCAGCGTTGTCCCGTTTAGGCGAGAGTCAAGGCTATTCTATCTTATGAGCTTCTACCATTGTTTCATATTTTGTAAGTCAAATACAGTCGCCACCATTAGGGTGATCCATACCATATAAAACACTTATAAAGCTACTTATCTTTCGAGATTAAACGGTGCTAACTTGCTAATGAACGTTCCTCCATTAGGGAGGATTACTCACTAAAACAAAAGCTATGTAAAACCAAAAATGGAGATCGAATATCTTAATAATAATAATAAAGCTCATTATTTAAAATGTATTTTCTTTATTATTTATAATAAAATATATTCATTAAATATCGAATTTAGAATTAAAATTCTAATTTAGAATTTAATTTAATATTTATAAGATTATACTTAGATGGTGATTGAAATAAATTGAATTATTTCCATCTCAGTAGTAATTTTTATATGTAAATATTAAGAAAATTATTTAAGTTGTATTAATTTAAATTAATTTGCAACTCAAATTAAATTTTTATGAGAATATATTTATTGTATTTTGAAAAAAGAAAGTAGAAAAATTTTACTATTTTCGAAATACTTAGAAAAAAAAAACTTCAAGCAAAAATATCACCTATCTAGATTTTCCTTTGACTAATTAATTCAATTTCTAATAATATACTTTAATTCATTTATTTTAAATTAATCATTAAATGGAAAAATCATTGATTTAAGTTGGTCAAAAAATTAATTAAAATAAATAATTAATTTACAACTTAATCTATTTTTCAAGATAAATTCAAAATTATCTTGCATAATTAAATGCAATTTTGAAATTGATTAATAAAATAAAGAAAATATATTTTCGAAAATTATTTAAGTTTAAGTTGAAAAAATAAATTTCAACTGAAAAATAATTTTCTATTTAATTAAGTGTCATGAAAAAAGAAATATTTAAGTATCATGATGAAAATCAACTTAGATATTTTATTTTTCAATTTAATTAAATGTATTAAATTCAAGAAATGAATAATTAAGTGTAGAGAAGACTTAATTATTAATCTCTAGTTTAATACTAGGAAAAATATACTTAACTTAAATTGTACCAAAATTAATTATTTAAATAATTAATTTCACAATGTATAATATTTTCCTATTTGATATTAGAAATAATAAGTAGTCTAGAAATAACTATCTAGAAAATATCTTATTTCAACTAAGTATCTTTTCAACAAAAAATTGAAAAAATATCTAATTTAAGTTGTTATAGAAAAAATCTAGAACTTAAATATTTTCAAATTTAAATTTAATTAAATATCAAAAATTAAGTTGTAACCACTTAATTTGAAAAATATTCAATTTTAAGTTTAAAACTAACGTAAAAAATATCTTAAGAATCTTTAATAACTAATGCCTAGAATTCCTCAACTTAATTTTAAATTTAAATAAAATATTCAAATTTAAGTTAGATAAGAAAAATCAGTTAATATAACTAATTTATAACTTAAATAGGAATATTTAATTAAATAAGCTTCAGAAAGAATCTAGTTAGTTAAAATTCTTTATTTAATTAAATACAAGAAAAATACAAATAGTTTGTCTAGAAATAATATCTAAAACTAAGAGTGTTTTTCTTGAAATTAAATTTAAAATATTAAAATTAAAATAAATTTCATATATTTTAAAAAGTTAATTATGTTGCTAATCAATTTTATTAGGTTAAACTAATTTAATTAACCTAGCACAGTTATTCAAATCAGGCAAATGGACCTTCACAATTGGGGTAGTTCATGTGAGGGGGAGTTGGGTTCAGTATGTCGTACCCACTTCTAATGGCCCCCAACTCTCACACAAGGCTCAAAAAAGAGGAATTTAACCTTAAAATAAATAACTGTTATTAATTGAATAGGTCCAAAAACTAAATGGACCTAAATAAAATCTATCATGGTGTGACATTTTATTTAGCAACAACCTATATGCATCTATATAATAAAATAAACATATAGGCTCACACAGGCACACATTTGGATGGATCCTATCATGTTGCTAGGTCATACACAGATGAAAGAAGATTGTTAAGTTTACCTGTTACAAATTATTTACTTGACCTATTGACAATTGAACCATGGGTTAAAATCAGATCATTGGATCTGTCAACAAGTTAACCATGGCAATTTAGATCAAGCAATAATAGGTTTTATAAAACTTACACATAAGCTAAAACACATACTCATGCAACAAGATTAACTAGATAGTTGGATGTAGGATTTATTTAATTTTAAATAATTAAATTTGGAAAAAAATAATTAAATAATAAAAAAAAATATTTTTAGAATTTAAAAAAATATATATATATATATTTAAAATTAAACCTACAATTTTGAAAAATTAGGTTTCAACTAACCTAAATATCATTTCAAAATTTGCTAACTACTTTTAAAAAATTAATGTTATTTTATAAATTAAATATTCAAAAAAAATAAAAAGATAAATAAATATCTTTTTCAGATTTTATAATTTAATTTAAATAAATAAAATAACAAAATTTAAAAGTTAGCAAAATATCTTATTTCTATTCAAAATATCATGATTATGGTTATCTTATTTTAAATTTAAATAAGGTCAAATTATTTAAAAAAATTTGAATTAAAAAAAAATAATATCTGACCTTAAATTTAAAAAATAAGATAAGATATAATCAAATTTAAAAATAAGATAAAACACAAGCAAAAAGATAGATTTTTACTTGTTTTCAAATTCAAATTACACTAATATCTAAGATTAATTTTAAAAAAAATCAAATTAATTTATTTCTGATATTAGATTTGAAAATTGAAAAATAAAAATCTAAATACAAAACTACACAAAAAATCGGAAGTTAAATCCATGAAATAGCATGAAAAATCGAAGAAAAACGAAAAAATTGCGAGCTGTACGGACAGTATGCACAGCATATGGCCCGCGCGCGCATGGGAGGTGCCTGGCCGAGGTCCCTCGGTGCAGGAGGCTGCATGCAGCCTGTTCCGCGCGCGCAGGGACGAGTTTCAGACCAAAACTCTGTCAAGCAGCTGTCTGAACGCATGCTGTCCGAGGGTATCACCCTCATCCGCGCGCGTGAGTGGGTTGCACGACCCTGATTTTTTTCGAAACTTCAAAACATCATAACTAATTCAAATTAAATCGAAATTGAGTTCTGTAAAAAAGTAAATTGCATAATTTTTTCCATACTATCCAAAAAAAAAATTCCAGAAACAGAATTTCAATTATTTTCACGAAAATTCACAAACATCAATCAATCATCATATAACACACAACACAACATGAAACCATCCAAAACACAAACAATCGTTTTAAAGTCCAAATTTCTTGCAAGCAAATCAATTACCATGGCTCTGAGGCCAGTTGTTGGAATTTATTTTACCAAGATCTTAGATCTACTCACAAGGTTGTTGTTTAACACCCTAAATATGAACTTTCTAAAACGATAAATAAACACATATAAAGTTAAGAAAACCTTACATTGGTTGCAGCAGAATAATGTCTCCTTCCACTCAGATCTCTAACCCTTGTATTATCAAGATTTGAGCCCGAATGTCCTTCTCTTTGTGTGTGATCCTTCACAGTCTTCCAATCTATGATTGAGGTACCACTTGCTGTGTGTGGGCACTACTCTATCACTAAGGTTTCGAAATTGTCAAGAGGAAAAAAGAGAGGTATAGGGTCGGCTATAGAGAGAGAAGTGGAAGGCTCAGTTTTTCTGAAAAGGCAATCTTTGATTTTCTGAGAAAAAGGTTATTTTGAACTGAGCCATCACTTTCTATTTATAGGTAACTACTAGGTTTAGGTTACTAATTATTTGGCATTAAAATAATGAAAATATCAATTTGAAAAACCTGCTTAGCCTCACTTGGTTTTTGCAGTTTTCACAATTTTTATTTCTATTTTCTCAAAAACGCCAATTTTCTAATTCTTACCATTTAAATACCAAAACTAATTATTTAATAACTAAAATAGTTTATTAAATAATATTGTCATTTAATTTAATTATTAATTAGACATATAGAGTCTCTTAATTAATAAATAAACCTAGAATCTCTTTTCTTTACAATTTCACCCCTGCTTAGTGAAAATTCAAAAAATTAGACATAGTCTAACTTTAGAATTATAATTGATTAATCACAAATCAATTATTGAGTCTTACAAGCAGTATAGTCTCAACTAGAATGGGGATCATGGATCTATATGCTGAGCTTCCAATAAGTGAACCGAATTTACTAAGTAAATCCATACTTATTAATTCCTCGTTGAATCCACTCTTAGAACTTAGAATTGCACTCTCAGACTTATATAGAGCATATTATATGTTTCACGATATAGATATGCTATCTCATTTAACCATTGTTATAATCTTATTGTGATCAAAGATCCTCTATATAGATGATATACATCAAGATGGGATAATTTTACCATTTTCACCCCTCAACGTATTTTGCCCCTTAAAACACTTAGCTACCTGTAAATGATGTTTTCTGATCTAAGAATTAGTCACTTAAACAATAGCTCATCCATTTACTTCTATTTAGCTAAGCTCGAAGGGAATCATCACTTGACTTCTATACACCAGTAGAAGCTATAGATTCCATATTTATGTTCAGCACTCCCACTCAATCATACTATCATGTTCCCAAAATATACGTATCACCCTGACCCAAAAGTAGGCTTAACTAATAAATCAAAGAACATGAATAGCACTCCTGAGTTGAGCCTAAGCATATCAGGATCTAGATTCTTTTAATCTTTAGATCAACTACTTATATTCACTTGGAAGGATACAACGGTAAGTTTATAATATCTTAACTAAGTTCAATATCGGTCCAGTCCAATGTATACTTCATACATTCGAAACTAGTATACTTTACCAATGTCCTGGAAAGAACATAACACTTACTCCAAGTGTAAGTACACATCATCGCTTATTATCACATTAGTGTAAATCCAAAACACTGATGAAACAGGGACTTAGTCTTTTGAATCATATAATCACAATCACATTCCACTGTGTTGACAATACTGTAATTGTGAATAAACATATGATCTGGACTTAACAGATTTTGTGTGTAAATGTAATAAACATATTAAACCATTAGCATGTAAAATTCATGCAAACATTAAATCACTTCAAATTTCTTATATTGATAACTAATCAGATTGTAAAGGATTTTATTTAGGGCACAAAACCCAACACGACTATCTATCATGGTTCTGGCTACCATCTTGTTGGCTATCTGGACTTCCACGACCAACGGGTCGTTGTGCGAAAATCTGATCTTGACAGTATCTTCATCATTAAATAATATGGTGGGTTCCCACGCTCGTGGGGTCTTCGGCTTCCTCCCTTCTATGGCAAGGACTACTTCTTCTTTCTCGTGCTATACTATTCGGGCATACCTCTCCCGGGCTTTGCCTGAATCTCTAGCTATGTGCGAACCTCCAATAATGACTTGCAGATGTCCATCTACTGGTGGTGGTAGCACGTCTTGGTTGTTATCGCCCCTCTGATTCTGATCGACCTTGACATACTTCTGTACGTGCCGATTATTTTTCCTTATCAGGAATTCAATTTCCCGCTTCAGATTGTTGCATTCATTGGTGTCATGGCCGTAATCCCCATGAAAATGACAAAACTTGGTAATGTTTCTCTTGCTGACATCTTTTTTCATGGGTGTGGGCTTCTTGTACGGGGCTAATGACTGAGTAGCCATATAAACACTTTCCATGTCTTCCGTCAGGACGGTAAATGTAGTATACTTGGCAAGATTCTCCCGAGAAGCTTGTTCGGGTTTTCCCAGTGAACTTTTTTTTTCCCATTCCCTTGTCTATTATTGTTGCTGGACCGTTTACCACTTGAGCTTGAATTGCTTCGGTAATGGGGGAGCTGGACAGATGTCCCAGTAGAAGGAGCTTTTGACTGGCTAGGTTTTTGTTCACCCTCTGCTCACTAAATGGCTTCTTCAAGTTTGATAAAACCTTCTGCACAGTCAAGAAAATCACTCATCGAGTCTACTGGTCCGTTCTTCCTTATGGCCTTCCAAAGTTCGCTAAGGACTTCAATTGCCCCCCAGTATCGCAGACAACTTTTCGTCTTCGGTTACCCGTGCAAGCTTAGTCGCCTCAGAGAGGCTCTCCTGGTCTTTGCTTTACTTCAACTAGATCTCCTAGGTGCAACGGAAGTTGGCGAGAGGAGGAGAATTGTGCATGGAACTCCAAGGAGAAAGCCTTCCATGAGTTGAACTTTTCGGGCTCTAACTTGAAATACCTTTGTTGGGCGGCTTCTGAGAGGGTGATAGAAACTCTACAACATACATCTCCTCGTACTCCTTGCAGGTCCATTTGCATCTCGAAATACTTAAGGTGGGATAAGGGATCTTCCTTCCCAGTATACATCTTCCAGGTTGGCATCTTAAACTTGTGGGGCAATTTCAGGATATTAATCTCGGGGGAGAAAGGGGTTCCACGTGCTCGGTCTAACTCAAGATCGTTGTTCCTTTGACTAGCCAGGCCTTGGAACATACTTTTTAGTTCGTCCAACTGTGCCTGCACGGCTGGACTAACCTGTTCGGCCTCGTGGCCGACCTGAGTCAAATCAACATATCTTGGAGCGGGATTTTGAGCTCGGGTTTTGGGTTGCACGATTGGTGCATCAAGCTGATCGTCCACTCCCCTCCTCCTGTTTAGATCATTGCTAAGATCATGAGTCGTCCCTAATCTATTAAATACAGAAATGCCTGGCTACCTTAGCGACTGATTGGTTTGGCCAATTTGCTGACCGGCACCATTAAGTTTGTTGGAATTATTGTGTATGACTTCTCTTGATGAATTACTAGATAAAGTCTGCCCCCGTTCAACTTGGCCCACATGTGGAACCTGTGACCGGGGATTTTGGCGGCTGACCATTTATAGTCTGGGAGGTATTCATCGTTGGATCTTCGTCTATTTCCTCCATGGGGATGACGATTACAGGCTGTTCTCTGGTAGTCTGATAAGCTTTTCGTATCAACACAGTGGCATACCGACTACGGTCGTCAATGACTGCTTGCTGAGCCCTTAATGTTTCTATCTCCTTATCTCCATTCAGTGAACATGCACCTCTGCTCTTCAAACGCAAGATTCACCGCAGCACAGAGTTCCTCCTGATCATGATGCAGGGTGTTAGTATGACCCTGCATGACTCCAAGAGCAGCACGGAGGTTCTGGATTTTAGTGTCATCTTCAATGGTTGTTTGAACATTGGTAGCGGGCAGAATGGCTGTGTTATGAATGCCCTGGTTGGCTGCTGAACTGGTATTCCCAGTCTCTTGCACGCCAGGCATGATTTCACTCACAGGAGTCGTCATATTGTGACCCGCAGTTAATGGTTGTCTGAGATTTACAGTTGGCGGAACTGTTGTGTTCCCTAGGTTCTCAGTGCATGATCCACCGCCTGTGGATTCACCGGATCAACCACGACCCTACGAGTCTGTACCACCATCGTACTTGTGAATAGATTTGAGATAAAAAGCGATCCTTGAGTTCATCTCTCAATGAAAGCACCAAAATGTTGACTTTGCTTTTACCCAACAGCAATGAGTCTAATTTGTAAGCAACAAGTAGTTTGATACGAGTGTAATATAATAAAGCAAATAAAGACACAAGAATTTTATAGAGGTTCAGCCCCGAGCAGTTCGGTAATAGCCTAATCCTTGTAGTTTCTATTGACTTAAGAACAAGGAGAATGGTTCCTTTTCTTAGAGCTCTTACAATAGTATCTCTAAATATTAATTCTTAGACAAATGTTTTGACCCTTTGCCCAGTGAATATGAATCACTATTTATAGGGATATAAGCTTGGGAGGGAAGTATTTCCCTTCTGGTTACAATTGATATAAGTGGAAAGATTGCATAGTAAATACAGAATACACTAATCGTGGGATTCAGACAGCTTGCCATATCTCTGTGATTTGATCCCAAAGTTATAGGGATTTCTTTGATGACTCACAATACGAAAGTTAAATTTGCTAAGTGTTGGCGTGTTGCGCAGATTTCTCACTGCCCGGCTGAAAGGGCTTCGTCCGAGCGAATATTTAAGGTGCCCTATTCGGCGTATCTCTTGTGAGCAGGTGCATAGAGTATATTCCACGTGTCACCATCGTGTGATGCCACGTCAGAATGCAAAATTGGGATAAGAGTATGGGTCTGGGCCTGTGTCCATGTTAGGGTTTAGGGTTTAGGGTTTTGGATTTAATATTTAGGGATTTAGGGTTTATGGTTTAAGGCTTAGGGTTTAGGGGTAAGTGTAAAGATTTTAGGATTTAGGGTTTAAGGTTTAGGGTTTAGAGTTTAAGGGTCCAATTCCAGTTTCGGCTCCAATTTTTGGTCATAGGGTACGATTTATGGTTTGGGTGTGGGTCTGGGTCAGAGTCCTGGTCTGGCTCTTAGTTCATGATTGGGTTCAGAACCGAGTCTTGGTCCCAAATCCAAACACCAACCACATGTCGAGTCTAGTTTGAGTTTTGGTTCTGGTTCGGGTTCTAGTCTGGGTCTGGGTCCAGGTCGAGGTCCGATTCCTACATTTAGACACCGACTATGGGTCGGGTCCAAGCCTCGTGTCTTGGGTCCTAGGTCTCGGGTCCAAATCTAGATCCTGGTCCAAGTTAAGGTCTAGGTCCTTAGTGTGGGTCCTAGTTCGGGTCTCAGGTTCAGGTTTGGGTCTTGGGTCCTGAGTCATAGGTCAAGGTCCCCGATTAAGGTCAAGGTCCTAGGTCCCAGTCTTGGTTATCATCCTAGTCCGAGTGTAGGTCCCAGTCCTTGTTCGGTACTTGTCCTTGTCTCGGGTCTTGGCGTTGTCTGGGTCTGGGTCACAATACGGTTCTTAGGTCTCTGGTCCGAGTATTGGGTCCCGTATCCCAATCTCGGTCTTGGGTCCCAGTCCTAGTCCCAGTCTTGGTCCTAGCCCCAATCCATGTTTAGGTCTCGGTCGTTGTCCTGGTCTAGGTCCAAGTCCTGATCTCGGTCCTGGTCCAAGTCTCGGGATCCAGTCCAAGTTCATGTACGAGTCCGGGTTTGGGTCTGGGTCCCAATTTCAGTCCGTTTTAGGGTCCGGGTCTTAGTCTGGATCTGGGTCTGAGTCTGGGTTCTTGTATGGGTCTGGGTTCTGGTTAAGGTCTCAGGTCATGGGTCCTGGATTCTGGGTTCTTGGTCGCAGGTCCTCACACAAGTATGGGTCCAGCTATCGATCCCAGTTGGGGTTCGGGTCTGTGTTCGGTTCTGCGTCTAGATCTGTTTTTGGGTCAACGTCCAATTCCTATTCCAAGGTCTTCATTCCGGTTCTTGTTCCAATTTCGGGTTGCGAGTCCGAGTCTAGGTTTGGGTTCTAGTCTAGAAATTACTCCAGGTTTGGGTCTTGGTACGATTCCAAGATCTAGACACTGACTACGAGTTTGTTCCAGGCCCCGGTCGTGAGTCATGATCTATATCCCAATCTTGGATCCCGGCCTCATTTTGATTCGGATCCTAGGTCCTGGTCTGTGTTCGTGTCCGGGTCTGGGTCTAGGACTAAAACCGGGCTCGGGTCTTGGATTCCAGTCCCAGTTGGGTCCCGATTCTAGTTCTAATTTTGAGTTTGGGCCCCCAATCTTTGTCGGGCTCCTAGGTCCAGGTCTTAGTAACCAATCTCACTCCGGGTCTTGGGTTTGGGACTAGTTCCAAGTCCGTGTCTGAGTTCGGGTTTGTGTCCCGAGTCGTTATCTAAGTTTTGATTCGGGTCTGCATCCCGGGCCAAATCTGGGTCTGGGTCCTAGTCAGATTCCGGCTCCTTGACTGAAACCTAGACTTGGACTCAGACCCAGGTCTGGGGTACGGGTCTGGGTCTGGTTTAGAGTCTTGGTCCGAGTCCGGGTTTGGGTTTGAGTTTGGGTATGGGTCCCATATCCAAACACTGACTACAGGTTAGGTCCAAGCCCCGGGTCCAGATTTGGGTCATGGTCTCAGGTCCCTATCTAGTTCCACTTCAGGTCCCAGGTCTCGGTCCGGGTCCTAGGTCAGGGTCTCGGTCTGGGTCAGGTCGTGGGTCTCAATTCTAGTTCTCATGTCTATGTCCCGGGTCCAAGTCCCCCATCCAAGTCCGAGTCCTAGGTCTCGATCTGAGTCCAGGACCTAGTCGGGGTTCAAGTCTTGGTCCGAGTTCGGGTTCGAGATCCGATCTTGGTCTGGGTCCAAATCTGAGTTTGAGTCTAGGTCCAGCTTCGGGTCCGAGTCTCGAGTTTTGAGTTACGATCTGGGTCTGTGTAACACCCTAACTAACATAGGCGTATTACGTGATTTTTAAACATACTGTGCAGCTCGTTGCTAATCAACGAGGTTTATGGAAAAACGTGATTAATTAAAATTTTGCTTTTTAATTAAACTTATAAAACAATATTACAAAAGACTCGGGATCCCGATTATAAAATCATTTACAAAAAAGATTTAACTGTTTAACTGCTACATAAAATAAAAGTCGTCTAACGACCAGTTACAAAAATTAGCCTCGCTGTCCCGATGATCGTACGCTCCAGGCCTAACCGCCCCGACATGTACAATCTTCACAAGCTCGCTCACGGTCCATCAGCTTATCCTTGCCTTTACCTACACATAAACGTAGATCTGTGAGTCGACAGACTCAGTAAGAAAAGCATAATGATACTCATACATAATTCTAACTGCCGTGTCCAACACGATACTGAGTCCCGCTACTGCCATGTCCAACATGGTACTGAGCCACTACTGCCATGTCCAACATGGTACTGAGTTCTGAACGTTCATAGGGACGGTACTATTGACACGTAACAACCTGATCGGTCGAACCGGTCATACTCCGGCTGCTGGTCATACTCCAGCCTCTACCGACGTGTTACTATATCCTCCTGATCGCTCGAACCGGTCATACTCCGGCTGCTGGTCATACTCCAGCCTTTACCGACGGGATACGTCAATAGCACTGAACCACCAACCAAGTGTCAGCCTGATCGGTCGAACCGGTCATACTCGATTCTTGGTCATACTCCGGCTGTACTGCGAAGTGACAGGGTTGGATGGTTCGAAGCCAACATACATATCTAATGTAATCTAATAGGCTTCCTACATGCACGCTAAACATGTAATCTACATATGCATACTGTTATACTAATCTTACCTGGATTCCGAATTCAGGTGTGCCAACTCGACTGGAACTTTAGCTGAGCGGCGGATTACAGGCTCCTAAACCATAAAAATCACAACACTATAAGTGACACGCTAAATCACTTCCCGGGGACTTAAACTAGGAACTAAAAGTTTCCCTATCGATAAAAAGCATGGCAATACCCCTTAAAACATAAAAACGAGGAAAAACACGGGTTCTGAAAATTCCCCAACCGGTAGACCGGTTGCCCAACCGGAATTCCGGTTCGGGAATTCGGGACCCCCATCCGAGTACGGATGCACAACCGGAATTCCGGTTCCTCGCAGGCAGCAACATCAAATTTTCATAACTCAACCAATTCAACCCCAAATTGATTCAAACTTTCCAGACATGTTCTATACCTTCCCTAGAACATATCCAAGGCATCAAAACAACCCAGAAACCTCAAACACGAAAAATGCCATTGGAGCTCAAGCTTTGAGTTCAAAACTCAAACTTGAGCAAAACCACCTAATCATGCATTCCACTAGCTTAATTCTACTTAAACTAGCATAAAATCACCTCTGAAAACTATTAAAAACAACAGCAACATCACAGAAACAGATTCACTATATTTCTTCAAAACTCATAACTTTTTGCATAGAAAACTCAAAGCTTTACACAACCTAGCTAACATGCTTCAAAACAGCTCAATTAACTTCAATTAAACATGCTTTAAACCTCAGAAATCAACAACAAAACACAGCAATAACAACAGCCACAAAAAGCATGCATTTACTCAATATTTCACCATTTTTTTCAAGAAAACAAAGGAGAACAATTAAGAAATACATACCACAATCAAGAGTACCCAAAGTTATGAAGAATCTAGCTAGAAATTTGATGAAAAACTCAGCCTTTGAATCCCATGCACCCAGCCGAAATAGAGAGAGAATGAGAGTTGTTTTTGAAATTTTCTTTCTTTTCTTTACTTAGTGATTTTTTGTAAAAATGAAGGAATACACATAAAGCCACATATCAACTTACATTTCAGCCAATAATTAAATAAAATAACATTTATTTTCCATTTCATAAAATCACAAAAGACAAAAAAGTCATTGGGGCAAAAAGACCATTTTGCCCCTCCATACTAAATTCTCATAAAAATCACTAAAGGGGGTATTTTTGGGAAATTCTAAATTCCCAGCCATTCCCGACATTCCCAATGTCTAGAAACCCGTCCCAAACTAATAACATGCTAAGTTGTGATTTCTACTGAGCCAAATGCCGAGTTCCAAAATACCGGGCACCGGAAATGCAAAATATGAAAACTACTGAATAACACAACCATGCATTTCTGAATTCCATAAATAACAGTATAATAAATTATTTAAATAGCTATAAATAATTTCATAATTAATCATAATTAACTGATAATTTCCAAATTAACTAAGCGGGCTTTACAACTATTCCCCCCTTAAAAGGATTTCGTCCCCGAAATCTAACCTGAATAACTCTGGATATTGAGCTCTCATATCTGACTCTAGCTCCCAGGTGGCTTCCTCCACCTTGCTGTTTCTCCAGAGAACCTTGACCAACGCTATGGTCTTATTCCGAAGGACTTTATCCTTTCCATCCAGGATCTGCACTGGCTGTTCCTCATAAGTCATGTCTGGCTGTAGCTCAAGACTGTCATAACTGAGTATATGAGAGGGATCTGAAACGTATTTTCTCAACATCGAGACATGGAATACGTTGTGAACTGCTGATAAGGCTGGAGGCAATGCTAACCGATATGCCACTTGACCTATCTTCTCGAGAATCTCGAAAGCTCCTGTAAATCTAGGGCATAACTTGCCTCTTTTCCCGAAACGTTTAATCCCCTTCATCGGAGATACCCGTAAAAACACATGTTCCCCTACTTGGAACTCAACATCTCTGCGTTTCGGATCTGCGTAACTCTTAAATGCCTTTCTGTGAGGCAAGCATTCTAGCTTTTATCTTCTCTATCGCCTCATTGGTCCGCTGTACTGACTCAGGACCTAGGTATTTCCTCTCCCCTGTCTCATCCCAGTGGATAGGGGATCTACATTTCCTACCGTACAACAGTTCATAGGGAGCCATCCCTATCGTACTCTGATAACTATTGTTGTAAGAAAATTCTATCAACGGAAGATACTTATTCCATGAGCCTTCAAAGTCCATAACACAGGCTCTCAACATGTCCTCCAATATCTGAATTGTCCTTTCGGACTGACCATCTGTCTGAGGATGGAATGCTGTACTAAATTTCAGCTTGGTACCCATTGCCCGTTGCAAACTTTGCCAAAATTTGGAGGTGAACTTCGGATCCCTGTCCGAAACTATCGACTTCGGTACCCTGTGAAGTCTCACTATCTCTCTGACATATAACTCTGCCAACTGATCTACTGTAAATGCTGTTCTAACTGGCAGAAAATGAGCAGATTTCGTAAATCGATCCACCACTACCCAGATGGAATCAAATAAACCCGTGGTCCTAGGTAACCCGACCACAAAATCCATCGTAATATCCTCCCATTTCCATTCTGGTAGGGTTAGAGGCTGCAACAACCCTGCTGGTCTCTGATGTTCAGCCTTAATCTGCTGACAGGTGAGGCATCTCGATACGAATTCTACCAAATTCTTGTTCATACCGTTCCACCAGAAGTACGGTTTCAAATCTTGGTACATCTTAGTGGTGCCGGGATGCAGAGAATACGGGGTAGAATGAGCCTCCTCAAAGATCTCATTCCTAAGTTCCACACTATTCGGAACACAAACCCTGGCTTTATACAAAAGCATTCCACTGTCTGACACTGGAAAGTCCTTGGCTTGACCAGCCAATACCTCATCTCGGATTTTCACTAACTCCGGATCTGTCATCTGAGCGACTTTTATTCTTTCCAACAGATCAGATTGCAGCGTTAAGTTGTGAAGCTGACCTACCACAAACTCAATGCTGGATCTAACCATATCCTCTGCTAGCTGAGGTGAGATCTGAACCATACTAGCTACTTGCCCGGGACCCTTTCTGCTCAGGGCATCGGCCACTACATTGGCTTTTTCGGGATGATAGAGGATCTCACAATCATAATCCTTCACTAATTCCAACCAACGCCTTTGTCTCATATTCAAATCCTTCTGAGTAAAGAAATACTTGAGACTTTTATGGTCGGTATAGATCTCACACTTCTCCCCGTAAAGGTAATGTCGCCAAATCTTCAGTGCAAAAACCACTGCGGCCAACTCTAGATCATGAGTCGGGTATCGCTGTTCATAATCCTTTAACTGACGGGAGGCATAAGCGATGACCCGATCGGCCTGCATCAATACACATCCTAAACCCTGTTTGGATGCGTCGCAATATACTACGAACTTCTCCTTGTCCGAAGGCAAAGCTAGCACTGGAGCGGTAATCAACCTCTGTTTCAGCTCCTGAAAACTAGCTTCGCATTTATCTGACCAGATAAACCGCTGATTCTTCTTTGTAAGCTCGGTTAGGGGCATTGAAATTTTGGAGAACCCTTTGACGAACCTACGGTAGTACCCAGCTAAACCCAAGAAGCTTCTGATCTCATCCTTTGTCTTCGGTCTTGGCCAATCCCTGACGGATTCAATCTTCCCGGGATCCACCTTGATCCCATCTTTGCTCACAATGTGCCCTAGGAAGGACACCTGAGATAGCCAGAACTCACATTTCTTGAACTTGGCATAAAGCTTATGTTCTCGAAGCCGTTGCAGTACCATCTGAAGATGTAACTCATGCTCCTCTTCTGATTGAGAGTACACGAGGATGTCGTCGATAAACACAGTTACATAGATATCGAGGAAATCCTTGAATACTCTATTCATCAGGTCCATGAATGCTACAGGAGCATTGGTTAGTCCGAATGACATAACCAGAAACTCGTAATGTCCATACCTAGTGCGGAAAGCCGTCTTCGGAATGTCCTCCTCTCGGATTCTCAACTGATGATAACCCGAGCGGAGATCAATCTTAGAAAAGACCGTCTTCCCCTGAAGCTTATCGAACAAGTCATCGATCCTAGGTAATGGATATTTATTCTTCACCGTTAGCTTGTTCAACTCTCTGTAGTCAATGCACATCCTCATAGATCCATCCTTCTTCTTGACGAATAAAACCGGGGCTCCCCAGGGTGACACACTGGGCCGAATGAACCCTATGTCAAGCAACCCTTGGAGCTGAATCTTTAATTCCTTAAGTTCAGCTGGAGCCATTCTGTATGGGGCTTTGGAAACCGGTTCCACCCCTGGTGCCAAGTCAATCACGAAATCAATCTCCCGCTGAGGTGGTAACCCTGGAAGTTCTTCGGGAAAAACATCCAAAAATTCCCGAACCACCCTGATGTCCTCTGGCCGAATGGTATCTGGCCGAGTGGTGTCCACCACCACGGCCAGAAACCCTAAGCAACCACCGTGCAACAATGCTCTAGCTGATATAGCCGAGATCACCGGGATCCGAGATCCCTGAACTGAACCACCAAATACAAACGATTCTTCACTTTCCGGTTGGAAGACCACCATCTTCCTTTTACAATCAATGCTCGCCGAATATTTAGATAGGAAATCCATTCCTAAAATAATATCGAATTCGACTAAACTCATCTCTATCAGATCAGCACTTAACTCTCTACCATCTATCCTGATCGGCATAGACCTAATCCACCTATTGGAGATAACCAATTCTCCGCGGAGTAACGGGGTTCCAAACCCACGATTCATATCTATCATACGGTCTACCCAATTTACTAAAGACTCGGCCGCCACATAAGAATGTGTAGCCCCGAATCAAACGACGCGAATATAGCGAGTTGTTAATAAAAAGGCCGACTGTGACAACTGATGGGCTGGCATCTGCATCAGCCTGCGTGATAGCGAACACCCTGGCTGGAGTGGGTATCGCTGGAGCTCGCGGTGCCTCTGGTCGGAGCTGGGGACAGTCCCTCTTGAAGTGTCCGGGCATGCCACAATGAAATCATCCCTGACCTTTGCACTCGCCCCGATGGTGCCTCTTGCAGCTAGGGCACTCGGGATAGGAGAATCGGGTCTCAATACCACCTGGACGACTCCCTCTGTTCTGGTTCCCCCGGAACCTCTTGTTCTGACTCGAGCCACCGGAAACAGTGGGTGCTCTCTTCCTCTGATCAATGGCCGAACCACTACTCCCCCTGCTATAGCCTGATGCAGGAGGGGTAGGAGCCCCGCCACTAACCGGAGTACTGGCTGATTCTGACATACACCCCACTGCGCCCTCAGCTCGCAATGCCTTCTCCACCATCTGAGCATAGGTGGTGCTGTCATCTGTGGTGATCATCAAATCATGCCTAATCCTGGCATTCAACCCGTCCAAATACTTCTCCTTCTTGCTGAAGTCGGTCGGAACAATTCCCGAGGCTAACCTCGCCAACCGATCAAACTGAGTAGTATACTCAGTGACGCTCATGTTCTCACGCTGAGTCAGGTGAGCGAACTCTTTCCTCTTAGCGCTTCTGACCGCCTCGTTGTAGTATTTTGCATTGAAGAGTTCCTGGAACCTTTCCCAGGTCATGGTGGTGACGTCATGGATCTGAGACACCATGTCCCACCAGACCAGCGCGTCCTCCTGGAACTGGAATGTGGCGCACACCACTGCAGCCGTTCACGGTGACACCCATGAAATTCAGAATCTTGGTGATCACCGTCAGCCATTGCTCGGCTTTCATTACGTCCGGACCTCCCAGGAAAACCGGAGGTGCTTGCTTCCGGAACCGCTCATACAGAGGTTCCAATCTATGGGCCGCCACCACTATCTCGGCTTGGGCAGCAGGGGCAGGTGCCACTGGAACTACGGGCACTGGAACTGCAGGAGCACCCTGCTGTCTCAACCTCTGAATCTCGAGGTCTTGTTCTTCTATCCGGGCTTGCATCTCCGCAAACCGTAACTCCTAGTCTGGGCTCCACGATCGGCCGGGAGCACAGGCAGCCTGTGGCGGGTTCTCATCACCCCGGCCACAAGCCCTGCCTCGGGGACCTCTACCTCGGCCCCTAACAGGTGGGGGAAACTGAGCTCCCTGTCCTTGGTTCGACCCTACGGAGTTGCCCTGACTCCTGGTAGTCCGCCTGGCATCCATCTAGTTAGAACCGCCTGCGAAACCAAGAGTTGGCATATCAGGTCGTATTCAAGGAGAGCTTACTAATGCCGCTTAATTTGGAAATTAAAAACAAAACATGCGCCTATTCTACTATCAAGCTACTAACATGCTTCCTAACAGGCTTTTCTTTTTCATAACTGAATAAAATAAACTACTAAAGCAATAAAGGCTTACTGAACCGTGAAACGAGCTAACTGCTGATGATGATTGTACATGTCGTGACGATCTTCGGAAGACAACAGCGGCTACGATACCAAATTGTAACACCCTAACTAACATAGGCGTATTACGTGATTTTTAAACATACTGTGCAGCTCGTTGCTAATCAACGAGGTTTATGGAAAAACGTGATTAATTAAAATTTTGCTTTTTAATTAAACTTATAAAACAATATTACAAAAGACTCGGGATCCCGATTATAAAATCATTTACAAAAAAGATTTAACTTTTTAACTGTTACATAAAATAAAAGTCGTCTAACGACCAGTTACAAAAATTAGCCTCGCTGTCCCGATGATCGTACGCTCCAGGCCTAACCGCCCCGACATGTACAATCTTCACAAGCTCGCTCACGGTCCATCAGCTTAGCCTTGCCTTTACCTACACATAAACGTAGATCTGTGAGTCGACAGACTCAGTAAGAAAAGCATAATGATACTCATACATAATTCTAACTGCCGTGTCCAACACGATGCGAGTCCCGCCATCGCCATGTCCAACATGGTGCGAGCCACTACCTTGCCATGTCCAACATGGTGCGAGTTCCGAACGTTCATAGGGACGGTACTATTGACACGTAACAACACGATCGGTCGAGCCGGTCATACTCGGTCATACTCCAGCCTCTACCGACGTGTTACTATATCCTCCTGATCGCTCGAACCGGTCATACTCCGCCGCCGGTCATACTCCGGCTGTACCGACGGATACGTCAATAGCACCGAACCACCAACCAAGTGTCGGCTGATCGGTCGAGCCGGTCATACTCCGTCTTGGTCATACTCCGGCTGTCTACCGACGTGACAGGGTTGGATGGTTCGAAGCCAACATACATATCTAATGTAATCTAATAGGCTTCCTACATGCACGCTAAACATGTAATCTACATATGCATACTGTTATACTAATCTTACCTAGATTCCGAATTCAGGTGTGTGCGTCAACTGTGGAACTTTAGCTGAGCGGCGGATTACAGGCTCCTAAACCATAAAAATCACAACACTATAAGTGACACGCTAAATCACTTCCCGGGGACTTAAACTAGGAACTAAAAGTTTCCCTATCGATAAAAAGCATGGCAATACCCCTTAAAACATAAAAACGAGGAAAAACAAGGGTTCTGAAAATTCCCCAACCGGTAGACCGGTTGCCCAACCGGAATTCCGGTTACGGGAAGTCGGGACCCCCATCCGGAATTCGGATGCACAACCGGAATTCCGGTTCCTCGCAGGCAGCAACATCAAATTTTCATAACTCAACCAATTCAACCCCAAAATGATTCAAACTTTCCAGACCTGTTCTATACCTTCCCTAGAACATATCAAAGGCATCAAAACAACCCAGAAACCTCAAACACGAAAAATGCCATTGGAGCTCAAGCTTTGAGTTCTAAACTCAAACTTGAGCAAAACCACCTAATCATGCATTCCACTAGCTTAATTCTACTTAAACTAGCATAAAATCACCTCTGAAAACTATTAAAAACAACAACAACATCACATAAACAGATTCACTATATTTCTTCAAAAATCATAACTTTTTGCATAGAAAACTCAAAGCTTTACACAACCTAGCTAACATGCTTCAAAACAGCTCAATTAACTTCAATTAAACATGCTTTAAACCTCAGAAATCAACAACAAAACACAGCAATAACAACAGCCACAAAAAGCATGCATTTACTCAATATTTCACCATTTTTTTCAAGAAAACAAAGGAGAACAATTAAGAAATACATACCACAATCAAGAGTACCCAAAGTTATGAAGAATCTAGCTAGAAATTTGATGAAAAACCCAGCCTTTGAATCCCATGCACCCAGCCGAAATAGAGAGAGAATGAGAGTTGTTTTTGAAATTTTCTTTCTTTTCTTTACTTAGTGATTTTTTGTAAAAATGAAGGAATACACATAAAGCCACATATAAACTTACATTTCAGCCAATAATTAAATAAAATAACATTTATTTTCCATTTCATAAAATCACAAAAGACAAAAAAGTCATTGGGGCCAAAAGACCATTTTGCCCCTCCATACTAAATTCTCATAAAAATCACTAAAGGGGGTATTTTTGGGAAATTCTAAATTCCCGGCCATTCCCGACATTCCCAATGTCTAAAAACCCGTCCCAAACTAATAACATGCTAAGTTGTGATTTCTACTGAGCCAAACGCCGAGTTCCAAAATACCGGGCACCGGAAATGCAAAATATGAAAACTACTGAATAATACAACCATGCATTTCTGAATTCCATAAATAACAGTATAATAAATTATTTAAATAGCTATAAATAATTTCATAATTAATCATAATTAACTGATAATTTCCAAATTAACTAAGCGGGCTTTACAGTTTGGGTTCTGAGGCCCATGTCTAAGTCCCCAATCCAGGTCCGCGTCCTAGGTCCCGATTTGGGTCCATGTTTGGGTTTGGGTCCTAGTCCCAATTTTGATTTCGATTCAGTGTCTCGGTTCGGGTTATTGTCCGGGTCTGGGTTTTAGTCGAAGTCCTGGTCCGAGTCTGGGTCTGGGTTTGGGTCCAGGTTCTGATCCTGGTCTAAGTCTGCGTTCGGGTCTAGGTTTGAGTTCAGATCCCGGGTGTGGGTCCAAGTCTAGGTCTGGGTCAGGGTCTCGGTCCAAATCTAGGTCCCGAGTTTTAATCCCGATGTGAGTCCGAGTCTGGGCCCATGTCTGGGTCTTAGATAAAGTCCTAGGTCTAGGTCTGGGTCCAAGTTTGGGTCCGTGTCTTGGTCCTGATCTGTGTATATGACCGTGCCTGGGCCAGAGTTCCGGTCTCGATTTGGGTCTGGGGCTAGGTCCGAGTTTGGTTCAAGGTCTAGGTTTCGGTCGTGATCATGGTCCTAGTCTTGTTCGAGTATTCTCGTTTGGAAGTTCTTATTCAGGTTCCAGTTGCAAGTCTCAGGTCTTGGTTAGGGTCCAAGTTTTGGTCCTAGTTTGGGTTAGGGTCCTGGTTTGAGTCCCAGATCTAGATCCCTATCACGTGTCTCGGTCTGGTTCTGGTTCTGGTTCAGGTCTTGGGTCCCATGTCTAAGTTTGCGTTCCGGACCGTGACTAGGGTGCACTTCTAGGTCTCGGCCCCAATTCTGTGTCCCGAGTCTGGTTCCATGTTTGGGTCAAGGTTCGGCACCGAGTCTAGGTCTTGATTAAGATTCAGGTCCGCGTCCCAGTTCGGATCTAGGTCTGGGTAGAAAACTGGGTCCTTGTCCGGTTACAGTTTCGGGTCTAGGTCCAGTTCCAAGTCCTGGTTCCGGTCCCGGTCCCGGGTCTCGGTCTACTTCTGATTTTTGTTCCAATTTCAGGTCACAGGGTATGGCTTTGGATCAAGGTTTGGGTTTGGGAATGAGTTCAAGTCCTGGTCCGGGTTTGCTTCTTGCTCTAGGTTTGGGTTTGGGGCTGGGTCCCAGATCCAAACACCGACAACGGGTTCAGTCCAAGCCCCGGGTCCTGATCCGGACCCTGATCTCGCGTTCTGGTCTGGTTCCATTTTTGGTGCCGGGTCACGAGTTGGGTCCTAGGTTCAAGTCCGGGTCTGGGCTCAAGTCTTGGGTCCCAGTCCTAGCTCCGTTGCCCAGGTCCCAATTCCGATTTTAGTTCCAGGTCCCAATTCTAGTCTAGGTTTGTGTCCCAGTGTAGGTCCTTGTCCTGGTCCTGGTCCTAGTCCTAGTTCGGTTCAGTTCTAGTTGCGATTCTGAGTTTGAGTTTGGGTTTGAGTTTGGGTCAGGGTTTGAGTTCGGGTCAGGGTTCGAGTCCTGGTCTGAGTTTGGGTTCGGGTCTAGATCTCGGTCTAGGTCGGAATCGGGCTCCGATTTGTGGTTAGGGCCCTGGGTCTAGTTCTAGGTTCGAGTCTGAGTCCCAAGTTTCGATCTCAATCTGAGTCTGGGTTTAGTTCTGGGTCTACGTCCTGGGATCCGATCCCAGTCTGGGTTCGAGTTTGGGTCCGGGTGCAGGTCTAGGTTTGGGTCTGATTTTAGGTTTGGGTCCCAGGTTCGGGATCGATTTTAGGTTCGGTTCCTAGTTTGGGTTTTGTCCTAATATGGGTTCGTGTCGAGGTTCATGTCCTAGTTTTGGTCGGGGGCAGGTTTCGGGTCTGGGTCTAGGTCCAAATTCAGAATCGTGGGTCTAGGTCAGGTCCTGGTTCAGGTTTGAGTCCCGTATTTAGATCTGGGTCTGGGTTCCGGGGCATAGGTCCCTAGTCTAGGTCCCCCATCCAAGTCTGATTCCTAGGTCCTGGTCTAGGTCCCGGTTCGGGTTCAGGTCCCGAGTCTTATTTTATTCTAGGTCTCGGTCTGAGTTTGGGTCCAGGTCTCGATCCCAGTCTTGGTCCGGGTTCAGGTTTGGGTCCTTGTTGGGGTCTTGATCCTGGTTTGGGTTGCGGGTCTCAAGTCTCGGCGAGGATTTAGGACCTGGTCAGGTCTAGGTCCCGGTCCGGGTCTCGATTGAGGTTCAGATCCCAAGTCTCAGGTTCCTGTCCTAGTCAAGGTCTCGGTCCAGGTTCTGGTCTAAGTGTGGGTTATGGTTTGGGTTCAATTCTGGTCTCAAGTTTGGGTCCTAGTCATAGTTCCAATTATGATTGCGGGTCTGGGTTTGGGTCCGGGTCTGGGCATGGGTCTAGGTTGGGGTTGGGTAATGGTCTTCCTCCGAGTTTGGGTACGGGTTTTTTGGATCCCAGTCTGGGTCCAGGTTCGATTCCTGGGTTTGGGTCCCAGGTTCGTGTCTGGGTCTACGTCTGGGTCCGGGTCTAGGTCCAGTGTTTTGATCCCGATCTAGGTTTGGGTCGGTATTCGGGTCTGGGTCTGGGTTCGTGTTCATGTCTAGGTCCGAATCCCAATTTAGGTCAGGGGCTTTGTTTGATTCCGGGATCGAGTCTCGATTTCGGGCTCAAGTCTCAGTCCTAGTCTTGGTCCGGGACTGGGTCGAGGACTGGGTCCGAGGCCGAGTTCTGGGGTTGGGTACTGGTGTAATTCGGGTCCCCGCCCAAGTCTAGGTACTGGTCACAGTCCCGGTCCTATTCCAGGGTCCTGGTCACATTCTGATTCAAGTTTTTGTTTCGGGTCCAAGGTCTTTCCAGATATTGGTCCAGCTTCGAGTCTTTTTCCGAGTCCCAGATCAAGACATTGACTATGGGTCTTGTCCAAGCCCTGGTTCTCGGATCCTGGGACAAGATCTAGATCCTAATCACGGGTTCCAGTCGAGTTTCAATTCATGCACCAAGTCCCGCTCTGGGTATGGGTCTAGGTGTGGGACCGAGAGACTGGGTACAGTTTTGGGTCTCAATCCCAGGTCTGGGTCCCGAGTCCTGTTCAATGTTCGAGTCTAAGTTCAGGTCTGGGTTCGGGTCCCGAGTCCCGGTTTAGGTTCAGGTTCAGGTTTTGGACGCAATCCCGGGGTGGGTCTATGTCCGAGTCTGGGTCCAGGTCCGGTTATAGTTTTTGGTCTGGGTCCAAGTCCTGGTCCTGGTCCTATTCCTGGGTCCTGATCCGCTTCTAGTTTCGATTCCAGTTTAAGGTAACGGGGTATGGCTTCGGGTCGAGTTTTGGTTCGAGTCCTGATTTGGGTCCGGGGCGAGATTTAGGTCTGAGTTTTGGTCTCGGTTAGGGTCCGAGGCTGGGTCTGGTTTCGAGTTCGGGTTCGGGTTTAGGTCCCGGTACCATTCCAAGATCTCGGTCTGGTTCCAGTTCAAGTTTTGGTTTTGGTTCCCGTGTGTGGGCCTGGGTCTTTGTATGTGTCCGAGTCCTAGTTTGAGTTCGAGTTTGGGTTTGGGTTCTGGTCTAAGTTCTAGATCCAAACACTGACTACGGGTCGGGTCCAACCATCGAGTCCCGAATCCCAGGTCCCGAGGTGGGTCCTAAGTCCTGGTTTGGGTCTGGGGTCGAGTCTCGGATCCCGATCCAAGATCTGAGGCTGTTCTGGTCCTAGTTCGTGGTCCCAATTCCAAGCTCTAGGACCCCCATCTATATTTGGATCCTTGGTCCTAGTCTGGGTAAAAGTTCGTGTTCTGGTTCAGGTTCGGGTCCGGTCTGAGTCCTGGTCTCGATTTGGGTTCGGGTCCAAATTTGGGTCCCTGTCCCCGTCTAGGTCCGGGTTTCGGGTCCCAAGTCCGAGTCTGGTTCTTCGGTCCTGGGTTCGACTCCGATTTTTGGGTCTGGTTTTGGCTTCGAGTCTAGGTCTAGGTCCCGGTCTTGGTTTAGGTCCCAGGACACAGGTCCCGGTCTGGGTCCAAGTCTCGGTATGGGTTCTAGTTTGAGTTTGGGTTTAGGTTTGGGTCCTGCTACAGTCCCATGTCCAGGTTCTAGTTCCAGTCTTGGTCCGATTCCGGTTCCGGTTCCGGGTCCGGGATCGGGTCAGACCTGAACCTAGGACCTGATCTTAGACCCAGACTCGGACCTTGACATGGATCTAGATACGAACCTGGACTCGAACCCATACCCGGACCATACCCAGACCGTGATCGGACCAGGACTGGGACTAGAACTCGGACATGGGACTGTGATAGGACCCAAACCTGGACCTGTGTCTTGGGACCTAAACCAAGACCGGGACCTGGACCCAGACTGAGACCTGGACCTGAAGCCAAAACCAGACCCAAAAACTAGGGCCAAACCCAAACCAAGACCCTAATAGGGATCAGGACTTGGACCCAGACCCAACCCTGGACTCGGACCAGCACTCAGACCTCGACCCAGACCCGACCCAAACCCGAACCCAGAATCGAAATCGAAATCGGAACTAGTAGTAGGACCCAAACCCAAACATGGACCCGGACTGGAACCTAAGACTTGGGTCTTGGAGCCCAGACCCAGATCGGAACCCGAGACTCAGACCCGGACCTGGATCTGGACTTGAACCCGTGACTAGAACCCAGATTTAGACCTGGACCAGGATCGGAAACCCGAACCCGAACTCAGACTAGGACTTGAACCCCAACCGGGTCCTAGACTCGGATTGAGACCTAGGACTCGGACCTGGATGGGGGACCTGGACCAGGGACTCGGGCTTCGAAACTAGCACCGAGACCCAGGACTTGACCCTGAAAATGGACCCTGAACTGGGACCCGGACCAGGACCTAGGACCAGAAGTGGAACTAGACTAGGACCCAAGACTGGGATCCTGATCTGGACCCAGGGCTTGGACCTGACCCGTAGTCTATATTTGGATTCGGGATCCATACCCGAACTCAAACCCAGACCCGGACTCAAACCCAAACCCATACCCAAACCTGGACCCGTACCCCATGACTTGAAACTGGAAGTTGAACCGAAAGCTGACTGGGACATGGGAATAAGACTAGGGGACTAGGACCCAGACTCAGACCTGGACCAGGACGTGGACCCAAATCAAAACTCGGATTATGACTCAGGACACGAACAAAAACCAGACATGAACTTGGACCTAGACCCAGACGCACGACCTGAACCGAGATTGGAGACTCAGACTTGGACCCAGGTCCCAGACCTAGATTGAGAACCCAAACCCGAAATTAGAACCAGAATCGGGACCCAGGACTGGGATGGGGACCCAACACCCGACCCGGTCTCCACTACTACAAAAAGTACAATTCTCGTCGATTTTTAAGTGTCATTTAAAGAATTTGCGTCAGTTTAAAAAACCAACGTATATACCGTAGTCGCAAATAGTTTTTTATTAGCGTCATCTTTTTAAATGACGCAAAAAACAATTATCTTCATTTAAAAACCGACACAAAATATACACTCTTCTTTTTCATCTTCTGCGTCCGTTTAAAAATGACGCAAAATCGTTTGTGGCATTTTAAAACTGTCACTAAAAATTTATAGCGTCGGTTTTAAAATGAATATAAATTGCTGAAATACTTTTATTTTTAACTTATTGCATCAGTTATAAAATGAAGCATAAATGTATGTAAGGAAAATTTGCAAATTTTCATGCATTTTTCCCTACATGCATTTTTAAATTTTAGAACGATTTTATGTAATAGTAAATACATGATACAAAAAAAAATAAAATAACGTTAATAAAACTTATATAAAATTCGTAATTGATTCTATTAACTAATTACATAATACCAAAATTGTTAAAAGAAACGATCCTTAAATTTATATTCCATGTATCATAAAAACTAACTATACACTAATTACATAACGCAAAAGTTAATAGCAACAATCATAAAATATACTATAATAAAAAGTAGTAATCTTGTACTTAATCAATAATCAAAGGCTTCTCAAATTCGGCCCACTCATCCCTTACTGTATTGATCTCCTTGATACTGTAGGGAGCCTCTGACATAAACTGTAGAAGAAAGAATAAAAAAAATATTAATTATTACATTAAAAGTATTCATAATATCATTCGAAATAAGATTATTTGTCAAGTTGAGGTATGAAATATTTTGAGTATCGACATGGATCAAAATTGTATTAAGGGTTCCCTACACATAATAAAAATTAATGTTAGTTTAATCAACTCACTAATCGATCTATTTGTAAGTGCTTATATACATATAATGATATGAGAAAGTAAAGTGCCACAAATATTTATGTGTACTTTTATATCAATAAAAATGGAACAAAACAACATTTATTTAAAAAAAAAAAAAAAGGAAAAATACAAGAAAGATGTATGTATATTTCTAAAGAATAAAAGCTAAATTGACTAATTCTATATACATGTGTATGGTGGTATGTACTTGGACATGTAAATGTGAATGTGATCAACTGTTCTTTGATCCAATCAATCACCAAACCTCTGCACGTGATACTCAAGTGATAAAATATCTCACCCACACCCATGGTGACTAATGACTATACAATTATAAAAATATAATTAGAAAAGGGTGAGGAATGAGTCATATTTGAATGCTCAAGTAATTATGACCACCTTACTCACATATTTCTTTTTTATTCCTTAACATGAAGCTTCTTCCCAGGATTTATATTCCTCTCTCACTTATATATAAAGCCTCAAACTTTCTCTCATAAAATAATTCTTACTACACTCAACACTTCTCTCTCTTTACCAAATTCAGAAGAGAAAGAGAGAAAGAATACAAGAACTTCAAAATTAAATTGCTAGAGAAGAAAGAAACTCACAGTTTCAATTTCAAATTAACTATCCTTTTCATCGAAAAAAATCAGCAAAGGCATGTGCCTTGTCCATTTTATTCACTCAATCTTATTTGGTCAATAAGAAAATATCCTAAAAAAAGAAACAAAACCAAAAATACAGCAAAACAGAACATTTCATTACCATACATACATATATTACGAATCACTTCTTTGGGAGGGAAGATGTGGATAAGGGTGTTATCCCAATTTTTGCAATTGGTGGCACGTGGAGTCTACTTGGAACATCTGCTCGGAAAGCACAGTCCGAGCAGGATGCCTCACTGGCATGCCCAGATCAAAGTATTCAGTAATCTGCACAGAATGGCCAAACACTTAGCGAATTCAACTTTCGCATCGTGACTCATCAGCACAATCCCTATAACTCAGGGATCAATTTACGTGGATATGGCATACACACAATCCCGCTATCAGTGTATTTAGCCTCAATCCCACGATCCTTGCATTCAGCATTGATCCCACGATCTTTCTGTTTATACGCATTGTCACTAGAGGGGAAACTCTGTTGGGTTTTATGCCCTAAATAAAACTCATTTCAATATAATCAGATTTACTTATTAATGTAGATCAGAAATAACATTTAATGTTGCATGGTTCACATGATTTATTTCATGATTATATGTACATAATGTATGAATTCATCTGAAACCCTTTTCACATACTTGATCCTGATTATTGTGTCGTCAACACTTTGGAAAGTAAACATGACTATGTGAATAAAGTTTCTTAGATTTATCAGACACAGGGTTTTACTGATATGATAATCTACAACAGAGTTTACTTACATTTGGAGAAATGCTATGTTCTTTCCAGAGCATTGGTTAAAGTAAAGCTCAGGTTGGATGCATGGAGTATGCATCGGAAGGGACCGATATTGAACTTTGACTTAGATTTATCAAACTTACTGTAATATCTATTCAAGTCAATATCGCCTAGTTGATCCTAGATCAAATGATCTTAATCCTGTTATGATTAGGCTCAACTCAAGAGGCTATTCGTGTTCTTTAATTTGTTAGTTAAGCCTACTTTTAGGTCAGGTGATAGTACATTTTGGGAACACGGTAGTGCAATTGAGTGGGAGCGCTAACATAAATATGGAATCTATAGCTTCTATTTGGCGAATAGTAAGTAAAGGATTATCTCCTTCGAGCTTGACCAAACGAAAATAAATGGTGGAGTACTCATTTCACATAAGCTGAAATATCATTTATACGGGGTTAAGTGTTTTAAGGATAAAATACATTGTAGGGTGTAACGGTAATCTAATCCCTTTACAGTGTAGATCATTCATATAGAGGATCATTGATCAAATTAGGATTATAACAATGGATAACTAATGATGTGTCTATATGGTGGAACATATAGAGCATTCTATATACTGAGAGTGCAATTCTAAGTTCTATGCGTGGATTCAACGAAGAATTAATAAGTCAGTGAATTTAGGTTATAAATTCTTGATCTGCTTATTGGAAGCTCGGTTATATAGACCCATGGTCCCCCCACTAGTTGAGATAATATTGCTTGTAAGACTCATATAATTGGTTTTGATTAATCAATTATAATTCTCAAATTAGACTATGTCTATTTGTGAATTTTTCACTAAGTAAGGGCGAAATTGTAAAGAAAGAGTTTTAGGGGCATATTTGTTAATTATGATACTTTGTATGGTTCAATTAATAAATATGATAAATGACAATATTATTTAATAATTATTTATAGTTATTAAATAGTTAGAATTGGCATTTAAATGGTTGAATTAGAAAATTGGCGTTTTTGAGAAAATCAGATGCAAAAAAGATAAAACGGCAAAATTGCAAAAAGTGAGGCCCAAATCCACATTGCATGGCCGGCCACTTTTATAGGAATTATCCTCTGATATTTTCATTATTTTAATGCCAAATAATTCAAACCTAACCCTAGTAGAATGCTATAAATAGATAGTGAAGGCTTCAGGAAATTTACACTTAACTTTCACACTTTTCATTCAGAGAAAAACTTGAGCCTTCTCTCTCTAAACCCTAGCCGCCACCTTCTTCTCTTTCTTCTTCCTTGAAATTTCGATCCACTTAGTGATTAGAGTAGTGCCCACACACAGCAAGTGATACATCAATCATAGTGAGGAAGATCGTGAAGAAAGACATTCAACAAGAAGGAGTTTCAGCACTAAAGAAGGAGTGAAAGAGATCCAGGTTCAGATCTTGATAATACTCTGCGACAGAAAGGATACAAGGGTTAGAGATCTGAACGGAAGGAGTCATATTATTCCACTGCACCCAATGTAAGGTTTCTAATACTTTATATGTGTTTATTTCATAATCGTTTTAGAATTTCATATTTAGGGTGTTAATCAACATACTTGTGAGTAAATCTAAGATCCTGGTAATAATTTCCAACAACTGGTATCAGAGCCATGGTAATTGATTTGCTTGCAAGAAATTTGGATTTTAAAACAATTGTTTGATGTTTTGGATGGTATCATGTTGTATTGAGTGTTATATGATGATTGATTGATGTTTGTGAATTTTCGTGAAAAATAATTGAATATCTGTTTCTGCAATTATTTTTATTGGATAGTATGGAAAAAATTAAGCAAGTTACTTTTTTACAGAACTCAATTTCGATTTAATTTGAATTAGTTATGATTTTTTGAAGTTTTGAAAAATATCAAGATTGAGCAACAGGGACACGCGCGCGAAAATCATGTTGTCTCCTCCCTGCGCCGTGTCTCCTCGTCCAAGCAACCCACCAGCGCGCGCGGACGTGTATGCACAGCATACCGTCCGTACAGCTCGCATTTTTTTCATTTCTCTTCGTTTTTTTCATGCTATTTCATCGATTTAAGTTCTGATTTTTTGTGTAGTTCTGTATTTATACATTTACTATTCCTAATTCAATTCTAATTATCATAATTAAATTAATTAATAATTTTTAAATTTAATTCATGATATTAGTGTAATTTGAATTTGAAAAATAGTAAATATCTATCTTTTTGCTTAATTATCTATCTTATTTTTAAATTTGATTATATCTTATCTTATTTTTAAATTTAAGGTCAGATATTAAATTTTTTAAATTAATTTTTTTTAAAATAATTTGACCTTATTTAAATTTAAAATAAGATAACTATAATCATGTAATTTTAAATAGATGTAAGATATTTTGCTAACTTTTAAATTTTGTTATTTTATTTATTTAAATTAAATTTTAAAATTTGAAAAAGATATTTATTTATCTTTTTAATTTTTTATTTAATTTTTATTTATAAAATAACATTAAATTTTTAAAAGTAGTTAGCAAATTTTGAAATGATATTTAGGTTGGTTGAAACCTAATTTTTCAAAATTGTAGGTTTAATTTTAAATATTATTTTATTAATTTCGAAAATGTTTAAATTTTATTTTATTTTATTATTTTCGAAAATAAATTTTTTATTTTAATTAATTTTTCGAAATCATTTATTTAAAATTAAATAAATCCTACATTCAACTATCCAGCTAACCTTGTTGCAGGAGTAGTATGTGTTTTTAACTTGTTTGTAAGTTTTTAAAACCTATTATTGCTTGATTGCAAATAACCATGGTTAACTTGTTGACAGATCCAATGATCTGATTTTAACTCATGGCTCCCTTGGTCAAGTAAATAATTTGTAACAGGTATATTTACAATCTTCTTTCATCTGTGGATGACCTAGCAACATGATAAGATCCATCAAAATTGTGTGCCTGTGTGAGCCTATATGTTTAATTTTATTAAAGATGCATATAGGTTGTTGTTGCTAAATAAAATAGAGCTGAGATGCAAAATGGCCCTAAATTTGGAAACTAAGTTAGTAAATGTTCACTTTTTAAAAAAATTAAGAAAATTGCCAAATCTAATAAATTAGCTAATAAAAATTATAAAAATACATTTATCACATATTTTTTTTTAAAAAAAAATATATTATAAGAAAATTAAGTTACATAATTTTTTTAGTATTGCATATTATTATATTGTAACAAAAATAAATAAGTATATTTACCTACACATGGAAGCAGAACTATGAGTCGACAGACTCAGTAAAAAATGTATATAACATATCATATAATTTCCGACCTGTAAATAGGCGCCCATACACCTATTTACAGAGCATAACAGATGAGTCTGAACGTTCAATACTAGGGTACAACCACTATACCACATACACAATGTATCTCACTGTACGAGTGTTGGTAGGGTTTACTCCGTACCCTGAGTACCACTGAGTGATATACCACACACCTTAGCACTTTCCCGTACCCGTGTTGGTATCACTGTATCCTACTCACAACAACAATACTCACTATACCAATGCACTCTGTATCATATCCATACAAGTGTTGGTAGTGCAAATCACAATTTAAGCATGCATAGACAAACACATATACATACATTCAGATAATCACATCACATATTATATTCAGTTCTTACCTGTTTTCCGAATTCAAGTGTGCTGGCCGACCTGAACCGAAATCTCGTGCTAGATGGATGCCCTAATCACATTTTGAAACCGGGTAAGTTACATGATTAAAACCCTAATCCCAGGAAACTCAAAACCAAAACCCTAGGTTCTGCTATATCCTTAATGGGTTATTCTAACTCTGGAAATGGGGAAACACTCAACTGAGGCATCGAAAAGGCAAAAATTGAGAAAATGAAAGGCCCGGGAAACCCTGCCAAAACCAGCTAGCCGGTTTTCGTGGCACTGCAAACCGGCTAGCCGGTTTGCACCAGGTTTCCCAAAACCTATCATTTGTTGCTCAACTCTCCACCAATTGCCATGAAACCTTCCAGAGCTCCTATACAATGTATAAACAATAAAACACAGCCAGTATTTCACAAAACAAACCATTCAAAATCAAGTTGCCATTAAAGCTCAAAGCTTTGAACTCAATGTTCAAAGTTGCATAAAACCAACCATAAACCTCAAAACCAGCTGCTACGGGCTAAACTCTACTCATACTAACCCTAGAATTCGAACCAAACAAATATCAAACCCTAACAGCTCCTAAAACACAATTTCACTACTTCAACTAATTCAAAACTTGAAAATTAGAGAAGAGACCATTAGGGCTTACCTTAGATTTATTTCCCCCCCTTGAATCCTTGCTGAAAACTCAGAAAAATGGAAAAGAGAATTGGTTCTTGCCCCTTGATTGTCCCAGCCGAAAGAGAGAGAGAGAGAGAGAGAGAGAGAGAGAGAGAGAGAGAGAGAGAGAGAGAGAGAGAGAGAGAGAGAGAGAGAGAGAGAGAGAGAGAGAGAAAGAGTTTATGAAATGTCTAATTTCCTTATTTTTCTTCAAATGAGATAAATGAGTTTCACTAAGCTTAATTCTTTGCTGAAATAAATTGCTAGGTGTCACTTTCTTAGGACAGCCACCTATCCTTCACTAAAGGAAATGACTAAGATGCCCTCCAACTTAAAACTTAGGTGCTCCACCAAACTAAGGCTAAAATGGTCAAATCCCATAACCCCGCTCAAACCTAATAATTTATTTTCTCTAAAATATTTCCCACTAAGAAATAAGGTTCTAAACTTACCCATGTGATCAATCTAGCCATCCATCGCATTTTCCGTTGTCGCCGAGCAAAAATCACAAAAGTTACATATTTCACATATAAGCTAAATAATACCCCTAGAGTTTAATAAAATCTCTGAAATTGAGAAATTATAATTCTAATATTTATTTCTAAATATTGGGGCCCATAATTAAATAAATTCATAAATAATAATAAAATAATAAAAATTAGTGCTAATTGCCTTTACTAATCCAAATTACTAAAGCGGTCATTACAATTATCCCCCCATTAATAGGATTTCGTCCTCGAAATCTAACCTGAATAGCTCTGGATGTTGAGTCCTCATATCCGACTCCAATTCCCAGGTGGCTTCTTCCACCTTACTGTTCGTCCAGAGCACCTTAACCAGTGCAATAGTCTTATTCCGAAGAACTTTTTCCTTTCTATCCAAAATCTGTACAGGTTGCTCGTCATAGGATAAGTCTGATTGCAGTTCAACGGCTTCATAACTCAAGATATGAGTTGGGTCTGACACGTATTTCCTCAACATAGAGATGTGAAAAATGTCATGAACAACCGATAATGCTGGTGGTAAGGCTAGCCGATATGCTACCTGCCCGACCTTCTCGAGTATCTGAAATGGCCCAATGAACCTAGGGCTTAACTTACCCTTCTTCCCGAAGCGCCTAATACCCTTCATTGGTGAAACCCGCAGGAAAACATGTTCCGCTGCCTGAAATGTAACATCTCTACGCTTCGGATCAGCATAACTTTTCTGCCTGCTTTGAGCAGCAAGCATCCGAGCCTTGATCTTGTCAATTGCCTCATTGGTCCTCTGTACTAACTCTGGACCCAATTACTTCCTTTCTCCCGTCTCGTCCCAATGAATAGGAGAACGGCATTTTCTACCATATAACATCTCATAGGGAGCCATCTCTATTGTACTCTGGTAGCTATTGTTGTAGGAGAATTCAATTAAAGGCAAGTACTTACTCCATGAACCTTCAAAGTCCATGACACAGGCTCGCAGTAAGTCTTCCAGTATCTGAATTGTTCTTTCTGACTGACCATCGGTCTGAGGGTGAAAGGCTGTGCTAAACTTTAACTTGGTATCCATAGCCTTCTGAAGACTCATCCAAAATTTTGATGTAAACTTTGGATCCCTATCTGACACAATAGATTTAGGGGCTCCATGAAGACGAACTATCTCCTTCACATAAAATTCAGCGTACTAATCCACTGAATATGTAACTTTCACTGGTAGAAAGTGAGCTGATTTTGTGAATCTATCCACTATGACCCATGCTGAATCATACATTCCCGTAGTTTTAGGTAATCCAGTTACAAAATCCATTGCAATGTCCTCCCACTTCCATTCAGGAAGGACTAAAGGTTGCAGTAACCCTACCGGCCTCTGATGTTCAGCCTTAATCTGCTGGCAGGTTAAACAATTGGACACATAGTCCACCACATCTCTTTTCATCCCATACCACCAGAAGTAGGGTTTTAAATCCTGATACATTTTGGTGGTTCCCGTATGCAATGAATAAGGTGTGGTATGAGCTTCATCAAGTATCTCTTTCTTAAGCTCATCAACATTAGGAACACAAACTCGAGCTTTGTATAACAACATTCCACTATTCGAGACTGAAAAGTCTTTAGGCCGACCCGCCATTACCTCATCTCGAACCTTAATTAGCTCAGGATCTTCTAGTTGTGCCTTTCTGATTCTCTCCAACAGATTAGATTGGAGTGTCAAATTATGCAATTTCCCAACCACGAACTCAATCCCTGCACTAACCATTTCAGAAGCTAGCTGAGGGGCTATCATAACCGTGGTACAAACTTGCCCGAGACCTTTTCTGCTTAAAGCATCGGCCACAACATTGGCTTTCCCGGGATGATACAGAATTTTACAATCGTAGTCCTTAACCAATTCCAACCACCTTCTCTGCCTCATATTCAAATCCTTTTGGGTGAAAAAGTATTTGAGACTCTTATGATCAGTATAAATCTCGCACTTCTCACCGTAAAGATAATGTCGCCATTTAGACCAAAAACCACAGCAGCAAGCTCTAAATCATGAGTTGGATAACGCTGCTCATAATCTTTCAATTGACGAGAGGCATAGGCTATGACTCTGTCAGCTTGCATCAGAACACATCCCAAACCCTGTCTGGATGCATCACAATAAACCACGAATTTCTCTTGATCTGATGGCAAAGCTAACACCGGAGCTGTTATCAAACGTTGCTTCAACTGCTGAAAACTTGCTTCACACTTATCTGACCACACAAATTTCTGATTTTTCTTGGTCAATTCGGTTAGGGGCATAGAAATTTTAGAAAATCCTTCGACAAAACGCCGATAATACCCTGCTAAACTGAGAAAACTTCGAACTTCTGTCACAGACTTTGGCCTCGGCCAATTCTTCACTGATTCTACCTTGTTTGGATCAACCATAATTCCATTCTTTCCAACAATATGACCCAGAAAAGACACCTCAGACAACCAGACTTCACACTTTTTAAACTTTGCATACAAATTGTAACGCCCTAATTCTAAGGCACGCTACAGTGCTTTTTCAATTATAGTGCAATCTTTGTTAATCAAAGAATTTTCTCGAAAAACGTGTCAAATTAAAACTTTTGCACTAAATATTAAACTTTGTAATATTATAAAATATTTACAAGTGCTAGGATCCCGTTTTCAAACTTTGTAAAATTAACATTCCAAAATATACATTTACTACAGGTCGCGAAGCGACTATCAAAATACGATCCCCAGATGTCCCGAGACTGAACACTCCAGGTTGCGCTGCTTTGACATGTACAATCCCATCCGAGCTTAGGTTCACTCCTGTTCAGCCTTCGCCTTTCCTTTACCTGCACATGGAAGCAGAACTGTGGGTCGACAGACTCAGTAAGAAATGCATATAACATATCATATAATTTCCGACCTGTAAATAGGCGCCCATACACCTATTTACAGAGCTTAACAGATGAGTATGAACGTTCAATACTAGGGTACAACACTATACCACATACACAACGTACCTCACTGTACGAGTGTTGGTAGGGTTTACTCCGTACCCTGAGTACCACTGAGTGATATACCACACACCTTAGCACTTTCCCGTACCCGTGTTGGTATCACTGTATCCTACTCACAACAACAACACTCACTATACCAATGCACTCTGTATCATATCCATACAAGCGTTGGTAGTGCAAATCACAATTTAAGCATGCATATACAAACACATATACCTACATTCAAATAATCACATCACATATTATATTCAGTTCTTACCTGTTTTCCGAATTCAACTGTGCTGGCCGACCTGAACGGAAATCTCGTGCTAAATGGATGCCCTAATCACATTTTGAAACCGGGTAAGTTACATGATTAAAACCCTAATCCCGGGAAACTCAAAACCAAAACCCTAGGTTCTGCTATATCCTTAATGGGTTATTCTAACTCTGGAAATGGAGAAACACTCAACCGAGGCATCGAAAAGGCAAAAATTGAGAAAATGAAAGGCCCGGGGAGCCCTGCCAAAACCGTCAAGCCGGTTTTTGTGGCACTGCAAACCGGCTAGCCGGTTTGCACCAGGTTTCCCAAAACCTTTCATTTGTTGCTCAACTCTCCACCAATTGCCCTGAAACCTTCTAGAGCTCCTATACAATGTATAAACAATAAAACCCAACCAGTATTTCACAGAACAAACCATTCAAAATCAAGTTGCCATTAAAGCTCAAAGCTTTGAACTCAATGTTCAAAGTTGCATAAAACCAACCATAAACCTCAAAACCAGCTGCTACGGGCTAAACTCTACTCATACTAACCCTAGAATTTGAACCAAACAAATATCAAACCCTAACAGCTCCTAAAACACAATTTCACTACTTCAACTAATTCAAAACTTGAAAATTAGAGAAGAGGCCATTAGGGCATACCTTAGATTGATTTCCCCCCCTTGAATCTTTGCTGAAAACTTAGAAAAATAGAAAAGAGAATTGGTTCTTGCCCCTTGATTGTCCCAGCCGAAAGAGAGAGAGAGAGAGAGAGAGAGAGAGAGAGAGAGAGAGAGAGAGAGAGAGAGAGAGAGAGAGAGAGAGAGAGAGAGAGAGAGAGAGAGAGTTCATGAAATGTCTAATTTCCTTATTTTTCTTCAAATGAGATAAATGAGTTTGACTAAGCTTAATTCTTTGCTGAAATAAATTGCTAGGTGTCACTTTCTTAGGGCAGCCACTTATCCTTCACTAAAGGAAATGACTAACTGTCACTTAAATATTACGTGGACTAATTAAATTGTGCCACGTGTACATTGTGTACACGTAGACATTCCAACCTATCACTTAACACCCAAAAATGGACGGAAAGAGCTAACTGCTAACAGAAGATGGGTTTAGGAGGTTTTACCACCAAAATTTTAGACTAGGGGGTTAGTTGCAAAAACCTGCCTACTTTAGGAGGTTTTGCCGCAAATAACCCTATATGTAACTAGTAGTACACAATGGTATGCCACTTCCACATGTAAGTTTTAATTTTATTTTATTCTTTGTAGTTTTAATACTTAACAATACTAATTTTATGGAGAAACATAAAAACTGATTAGATTATAGAATGTTTAATCTAATTTTATTATATTAAAGTTAATAGATGGAAATTCTATTAAATAATATTGTATTAATTTTAAAATTAATTTTTTTAAGTTGTAATAAATATTTTGATAATTATAATTCATTTCTAAATGTTTATATCTCTTATAGAATATTGTGAAATTTTCAGTTTTAGTTACATTTTTTAAAAACATTTTTCAAGACTAAAATTAATAAAATCTTATTTAAAATTATTTGTGTCCTAAAAAAAATTAAATGGAGCCTGACGATGACGGCGCAATGCAAGCATAGGGTGCTGCAGGGCTTGGAGCTTTTTGAAAAAATTACCACTTTTCTCTTAAGTTCATGTCGTGGCGCCTTGGAGGCGCAATTAGCATCGTGACGTTAATTTTGGGGGCTGTAGTGCCTGACATTTTTTTGCTCTGACCTCTCTCAATAAAATACACATAATTTTTTAATACGAATTTTGAATGAGTTGATTAAAGATGCATTTAAAAGTTGAGAAAGAACTCTAAAACTTTCATGTTTTGAATTTTCTAAAATCTGAATAGAACATGGTTGAATTTCTGCTTGAAAGTTCAGTTTTATTTTTGTTGGTCGTCTAGCCACATCATTTAACTTTTAGCAAATACTGTTTTTTAAAAAATTGATTTTAATTCAAATAGAATATATTGAATTGCTAGTACTGTAAGTCTGTGCGTGTCATGCTAGCCCGGTCTGTGCTTATTCTTGCTTTTTAAAAAATACGAGCTGTGTTATGCCTTGCCACGGAAAAATATGGGTCGTACCGTGTCGTGCTAACATTTTTCAAGGATAGGCTTGGGACGGTCCATAGGCCCGACATTTTTGTACTGTGCTCGAATTCGTGTCGTGTTTTGCTTATGTCGGCTCGTATTTCTTAAACAGGCCAGTCCATTTTCATATCTTGACTTAAATTCGTACTTTATTTTTTTATATTTTTTTTTTACAATTACTGAATTATATGTATATTTCAAAGCTTTAGATGTAGCTATATAACTTTTGAACAATACTCAAATTTGAATATTTACTTATGAATACTCAAATTTTTATATCACGCACTATAAATAAATTAATATATAATTTTAATTTTTTATGTTTTAATAGTTTTAATTATAGAATTATAATACTAAGTATTATATTTAAGTTTTATTATTATTTTAACTTATTTATAATTGATAAATTCATATTTTACTATTATTATTAATAATAAATTATAAGATTCGATTAATATATCGTGTTGTGGCTTTCAGGATATAGACTATTTATACTTATGTGTCGTGTCTTTTGCGCTTCTCGTGTCGTGTCGTGTCAATTTATAGCATTGTATCGTGTCGTGTCTAGACCCATATTTTTGTGTGCCTAGTCGTGCTCGTGCTTTCGAAGCTCATACCGATTTCGTGTCGTGTCAAAAAATCTAACCCATATTTACAACACTAAGAACTGCTATTTTAAAATAGAATCTTTGAATATATAGAACTAAAAAAAAATCAGCAATTAAATTATCGATGAATTGATAATTTTTAAAAGCGAGCAATGATCATTACTTATTATGATTAAGTGAAAGTTATAATTTAAAAAAAAAAAAATCAAACATCAGAAAGATAATAGATCAAAGTATTTAAAAAAATTAAAACCGCCTCATGCTTCAGTTTAATAATAATAATAATAATAATAATAATTCTGGATGCTGGAAAAGAGAGAAGATTTCAGGTTAGTAAGCTTTATAACTCTTTTCTTACTCCTTATGCTAAAGTTGATAATTATAAAATGATTTGGTGTAAATTATCTGTACCAAAATATAGATTTATTCTCTGGCAAGCCTCCCATAAAATAACTTATTAACCAGAGATCACCTGTTGGCAAGAGGTTTTACTATGATTTTTACTAGCTGTCCAGTTTGTGAGGTTGGTGTTGACTGTCATAATTATCTTTTCTTTTATTGTTCTTTTTCCAAGCATCTCATGCGTGCTATCCATTTTTGGCTTGGCAATGCTATTTGGCCCGAGTCTTACCTAAATTGGCTTTTGTGGTTGAATGCTAATCGTGATCGCAGTCTGCTTCATAGGCCTGTTGCGGCTACTTGTGCAGCAACAATTTATTTTATTTGGAGGAATCATAATGCTTGTATTTTTGAGCAAAAGATTTTCTTAGTTACTCATGTGCATAATTTGATTAGAGTCACACTTAAAGCTAAATTACTACTTGTTGCACGCGTAATTATTTTATTTTATACGCGTGTGAAATAGATTATTTAAACACTATTTTCTATATTGTATATTATTCTGAATTTCTCAAAGTTTTGTAAAATATTTTAAATAACTATAATGTAAACAAATATGAAAAAAATTAGACTAAAAATTTTTTTAGATGCCAAAATAGTACATTGTAAAATCACCCAATATTTTTTATAGGTCTCTCAAAAAAAAAATTACCTTTTATTGGTGTATGCAATTATGAGAAGTTTTAGATTACGTTGGTGTAAAATTAGAGTTATCACGTATCATCATCAATGAAATATAGTTCTATTTTACGCATGACACTTTTAAAACAAACACTTCATTTTATTTGGAGAACTGACCAAAAATAATTACTGTTGTTCTCATCTTCTTAAGCAGTTGTGCTCATACTTTATCAAAGCTTTTCAACTATAAAACTTACCAAAGTTTAAACCATAAAAAATAAGTTTCAATTTACAACTGATTGTGAAAGTGAAAGAAACCTGAGTCAAGGTCAAAATGATTGAAACTTGAAGGTTACTCTCCCTAATAACCACTTAGTCCAGAAAAGTGTTTTGCATTGGCACGATCCTTTCGGTAATGGTTGTTCCTTCCACCGCCACCGCCTCCTCGTCTCCTTCCTCTTCCCCTGAAATTCCCTGCATTATCTCTCACTTCTTCACCTTCTGAAACCCCAAACCTCTTATCTTGTTCCTCACCGTTGGCTCGGCCACCTCCCCTCCTTCCCCTTCCCCATCCTCTAGTATTATTCCCAAATCAGTTTTCTTGTGTCTCGGCAACATCATGTTGTTGTTGCTGCTGTTGTTTATGTTGCTGCTGCTTATCTTGGTCATTAGAGGTCTCTATCAACTTCTTCACAGCACCAAGTGGAAGGTTGCCACCACGGCCGAGGCCATGAATAAGTTCTTGCTGAGCCTGAGTAAGTAACGATGCTTCGCCAGCGTTTGCAACTGCAACCGAACCTTCAACTTTGTAACTGTAATTATTCCCATCCTTCACATAATACTGCGGTTTCTTTTTCGAGCCCCATTTCGAATTAGAATTATTATTCTGGGAAGAGCCACCTTCAGTAGTCTCTTTCTCCCAAGTTTTCCCCATATTGGAGTTAATTTTGTCACTCAAACTCTGATTTTCATCCAACCCTGAATCTCCCACGCTCAGGCCAAGGTCATCGAAAGAGTAATCATACTCATCATCTAATTCATATTGCGAAATAAGAGCAGCCGTTCTCAATGAATCCATCTGGTTTTTATCATCAAGAGTACTAGAATCAAGCACATTAGCATTAGACTTCCTAACAAACCTTCCATGAGTAGATGAAGATGAAACCAAAGAAGATTCCCTCTGTTGCACCCTTTCCCCGGGAGTTAAATTTGGGTTGGGAGAGGATACTGATACAGATTCAACCAATTTTCCTTTCCCTTTATCGTTCTTGCCAACGACTGTAGCAGCCGCCTTGGGTATAGGCATCGTCTCCAATGAAGTATCCATGTTTCGAAGATCATCATGAAGAGTTCCCTCAAGAACCCTCTGAATCACCTCTTCAGGATTCTGGTTGTAAGTTTCAAGATAGACAGCCAAGAATCCCTTACCATAATCGGGGAATAAATCTTTTATTTGACTTATTTTAGACTCCATAATTGCAGCATCCTCATCCATCTGTACTTTGGTGCTTGTGCCAGGGTTTTGCATAGTAGGGAGTTCCTTCTCAGTGGCCTTCTTAGAGGACATCAATATCCCCGAAAAGTACTTGAGTTGCTTATTATCAACGAATATCCATCCTGCAAAACATGAGTAGTAAGCGTAATTGTTGAAAACCGAATCACAAATTGTTTGAAAGCAGTATATATAACAAAAGCCATGCATTTTTCACCATTAAGAAAAGAAAAAAAAACTAACCAGTTTCTTGTAGATTCTCCAATTTACTCATTATATTGAAGTTCTTTTCAATATGTTAGAAGAAATGTTTCTCTGCTCTGGTTCTCTGGACTAGATACTGACACTGTAGCGATTTCTCTAAACGTTTGAATTAATATATCAGCCCTTATAACAGGATCTTCAATATTGGCTGGGAACATTTTTGTCGCAGCTTGTACGGGAAGATTATCTTCGAACACCTCATCACTCAAATAGCAGATGTCCAATAACTTCCATCCAAACTTGATTATTCTCGTTGCTAACAGTTTCAAGCCCGCGTTAATACTAGACATCAGTTGATCTTCTTTCGATGTTAGTAGCACATGGAAACCACGCTGTAGAGAAGGAAGGAAGGAATCGTGCAACTTTGCAAGAGTGCACAGTAGCTCTTCATTCCCATCACTGCAACATAACAGAATCAAATGAAGAAAATAAAATCAAAAACTTGTTAAAAAAAGAGAGCAAAACAGCATAATATTAGTCATCACATGCGAAACAATGAATACTAATATCTCAAAATGTTTAGACCCCGGGATTAAATAAAAGGGTACTTAAGTCATTGTGGTAGAGGATAGTTTTAGAGTGGGAAAAGAATAGTATAAATAAGTGAGTATAGGGAGTGAGAGAGTTTATGCAAGAATTAAGAGGTTATTTCTCTGCATCATCGAGAGTCCAAGGCCTCTCGAATGCCTAGGGAAACTGTCTCTGCAATTCTCTTGCTGCCGTAGCATACACAAGTTTTACATATTGTCTACATTTAGTCCTTACTATTCTCTGTTTCGCTACTGTCCTATTACATTTATTCATCGGCTAGCTCAGTTCATATCAAAACGTTACAAGTACTATCAATTCCTCTCTTTGTACACACACAGATACATCTTTTTCTTCATAATAAATTCCACTCGCTCATCTTGTGACACTCCATCCAGAAATAGCAGCAGTAACACAACTGGATAATGCATAATTTACTTCATTGCATAGCTTATTTCAACAGGGTTTGAAAAGAACAAAGCCGCCGGTTTGTATGCACCAACAAATGCGTCCATTGATACAATCGCATCATGGATGAAATCCATTACCTATTTAATATTTATAAAAATTAAAAGACTGAAAGCACTGCATTCAAACAGACATATTAAACTAAGCCAGGTACAGAAAGCAACTCACCTCCTGCATATCAACATGAAGACGACTAGATCCAGGGTCTCCATGACTGCCCGAAGAGAACAAAACCTGTACATTGTGTCATATTATTATATTATTTCAAATGAAAAAGAGTGAATAGGTACTAAAGAGAAGTTAAGGGGATTTGATATGTATATAAAGCTATGTACCACATAAAAAACAACCAAACCAAATGAGCATGTTCTATCAAAACAAGAATATGAACCTAACTCTCAATTATAATACTTGTTATAGAAACTTAAACATCACTAAAATACCTCCAAGGATGTGCTGCAACGTTGATGCATTGTGTGAGTAATGCTCAGAAACTATGACACTACTAAAGCCAAATTTTCATGAATAATAGGTTGGGCATTTAAAGCATTCCTCACCTAAAGAGGAAGGGGATTAGTACAAGAAAGAGTAAGAATATTAGTTTAAAACATAAATGATCAATTAGCCAAAACAGCGAGTACCACACAAAAGCATGTAATGTATTGGTTTGATGAGTAAGAAAAAAAAATTGTAATATATGAATGTGCAAATTACTTAAGTGTGTAGATACTGTGTTGCATTCTTGAACAAATCTTATAAACATAACTATCTATTCAATAGTGCAGTTAAATGACCAATTAGCCAAAGGTGCAAGTATGACTGCTACTTAACTACATAAAAAGAAAGATCAAACATTTCAAAAAAAAAATTCTCTCTTTATGTTGACTTTCATCAGAATTCTGTGTCACACACTTTACTCTTCATAGGTATAGGCAGGTCCTTTCTAATCCTACTTTCAACCCCTCAACACAGCCAATCTACAACTCTTCCAGCCAAAAATAATAATAAAAAAAGGGAGGGAAATGGATCAGCTTATGAAACTACTAAGACAAAAAGCACGCAACCATCTATGACATCTACTTACCAAAACCCTGGTCAACTCTTCATTTTCATGACCATATAGTGCGCATATATCTAACAACATAGGCAAGTCAAGCAACTTCTTTTCCTGCAAAAGAACTACAAACAAAGTTAGTGAACAAATGAGTAAGAAAACTAGAATTTCAAACTATCTGAAAAGAAAATACCAGCTACCATATCTCCTACTTATTATTGATCATGGATATTGTTCAAAATAAAGAAGAGTAATTCAAAGTATCAGTGGTTAAAAGAAATAATTTAAAGTAAAATTATTGCTTAATATAATGTAACTATTTCGTTAAAAATAATCTGCAATACATGTAGGTTGGAATATCGGTTGATATAAATTTAATTCTTTTACTATACACATCAAGAGAACAAGCTCCCAAAATCCTGGTGCTTAAAAATTGGCCCTCAACTCTTTCATACTAATTTTGCTTATGCCCCCTTCTATGTGCTTAGAATGATCAAATGCAACATCCGTTAACCCTCAAAAATCCCATCCATAAGTAGCTATATTGAAATTGTGAGAAAAGAAGATATAGGACCAACCTCCCGACATAAACTATTATTTCAAATAAAAGACTGAAAACAAATTACAGGGCGAAATAGAGCCCACCTCCATGGTTATTTACACTGAGGCTGTCAGCAGCACGAGCTCCTGGATCCCTATTGGATGATCTGCAAAAGAAAGAATTCCCATGATTAAGAAAAAAGACACTAATGAAATAATGAAAAATCACATTATGGAGGAGAAATTTACATGCGATATAACACCATAAATACACGGCGGATTAGATCATACTCTCCAACAATGACCCCTGCAACAATTCCCTTGACTCCATGATGAGGGAAATCATACCATCTATTCGTAAACTGTAAAAAGCTATCCAAGAAATCACGCAAAGAAGTGTCCAGAGCCACTGAAAACAAGGAGAACAAGAACGAGTCATATTAAAGTTGCCTCCCTATCATTTAACATCACACAACTTACTGATGATAGTTACTAATTACTATAAATAACTAAAAGTTTACAATGTGACAGAACATTTTCATATTATTTAGTGGTGATATTTACCCTTTCCATATCATAGCCTAAAGTACAAATTATTGTACAATTTAAAGCTGTGGAATTTACCTTCCCTTTAAAATTCTTTAGGATTCAACTTAAGCAAACGAGAAAGCTCTCGATTCAAAAGATCCACAACTCTTTGAGACTCAACTGGATCCAGTCCACCTTCATCAGCACCAAACCCAGCTGCCACAGCCTCATCTTGGGGCAAGTAATTAACGAACTTTCCATCTCCACTCAATTTCGTGCCTCCATTGTTACCAATTTGAACCTTACTCCCCGAAACTGCAGCATTAGATGGCTGTGAAAGTGATTGCCTAAGAGAATTAGACAATGTCGAACTTGGGCTTGGTTTCTTTGATATTGGATTTCGATTTTGATTTTGTTCTTGGTCTTGATTTTTAGCCACGAAGATCTTCTAAGTTTTGCTGAAACCCTTGTTCCCAGCTGACTGAGATTGTGCAGAGCGATATGACATGGTCGTATCTGTATCTAGGTGTCCCGCTCTTACACCCCCAAACTCAATAGGCTTCTTCAATGGAATTTGGAGTGTCACAGAATAAAAACCCTGAAATCACCACAAACTTCAAAATGTATTAACAAATTTGCTGCCCAATATTGTTTCCAAGCATATTATTGATATAGTAATAATGAAATTAAGCAAGACTATGAGTGAGAGAGCAGAACTATGATTGGGACAGCTAGTGAGAAAGATGAGAAACAAACTTATGATTCATATATACATTTTTTTGGGGTTATTGGCGGTGAAACCTTCTTATATTTTGATTTTATACACTTAACTCTTTTATTTTCTTTGTGGCAAAACTCCTTTGTATTTATTTACATTTTGCAAAATTGAAGAGTCAACTAGATATTACCGTTAAATACTAACTACATTACCACTGGACTCGAATTTCGGACCTTATGGCAGCAAACTACATGTCTCATTTGAGCTACCCTCTAAGGTCAAACTTATGATTCATATTGAACAGAGCACAAAACTCAGAGTACACTAAAAAATAAATTGAAGCATTAAGCAGTCAAAATTTTGTGGTATAGATTATCCCTCTGTTTCAACAATGGAGTTCTATCTTCAAATAGCTTCGTCCCACATTACGAAGCTCAATTCGATAAGTCTAAAGAAATATTACTAATCAAAATAACGTGATTAGCAAATCAATTTAACCTCAACATATTACTAATTTCATTGACAATTTCATATACACCAGCCCCTAATTCATCACTAAATTGATCTAAACATAAAACAAATCCTCTCAATTCTACATCTTTCTCATAATTTACTTCTCAAATTTAAGAATCTAAATATATAAGAAACAAAACCTTGAATTGAAATCGGTGATTGGGCATTTGTGGTATCGATACAGAGAAAAGAAAATATTATTATGGTTTTGAGATCATCATTACCAGAACACTCCTTCCTTCCACACTCGAAACTTTCTGATGAGAAAAGAAGCGACGTTGACACTGACGGTGGCGACGGCGACGACGACGGCAAGAAAATAGAGAGTGGCGACTGAAATGGTTTGAGTTGAAAAACAAATGAAGTTTATTGTGACTTTTTTCTTCTTTTCTAAGAAGATAGCCCTAAATTATTGTATATTTAAAAGAAGATATTTTAAATGGTATTTATGAAAAACATTTAAGATATTTCTACTGGTTATAAGTAAAAATGTTTTTTATTATTAAATAAAGTTTTTTTTTTCATTATATATTGATTATTGTTAGGACTTTTTCGTAAAATAATTGTTCAATTGGTTTGGATAATTTAGTATTCTAGTGTTGTAGTGTTAATTTTTTGTTTAGAAATACGAGCATAATCTCGTGAAAAGTTGCCACGTGGAATCTGTCTTTGCAGGAAAAGATAATTTGATGAAAGTGGGCGCTTGTCTCAACTCGTGTGTTGTTAACTGCAGAAAGTGTTGTTAACTGCAGAAAGAAGAAGTGCGAACACAACAACCAATGCAATCAGAGAGAATGATCGATTCATTTTACATGATGTGAACTAGAGAGAAGATGCAACCGGGAGATGGTCTAGTTGCATATTGTGCCCAGCACAGTCAAAAGATAAGCAGGACCGAGAGAAGCTAATACTGGTCGTGCATATACCGATTATATGTGATGACCAAGTATATCTCTCCTACGATAAGTAAAGATCGTTTCTTTATGTAGGTTTGGTCTGAATGACTAATGTGATCAAAGGAGAATGCATGCATTCAACAATAGGCGTAAAGGTCCATCATGCGAGTATAACACCATAGAGCCTGCGAGCTCGTGTGCAGAATATGAACAGACAAGCTGTGACTTATCAAGTCGCATATACGTTGCTGCAATTAAGTCAAGAACGAACAAAATTATTCTTCATTTATTCTTTAAACATTTATTTTGATTTTAATTCTATCATTTATTGTAAAAACGGTCTAAACTAACTAGTTATGTAATCCTAAAGGATACTTATTTTCTATATAAAGGGGTGATCTAAATCAAATAAACTAAGCTGGAAACTATTACCTAAATTGGACTAAGCAGATCAAGCTCTGACTGAACTACTATATTCTCTTGTGTTTTCTATATTTTTGCTTTCTTTTTTATCTATTTGGTAGTTTATACTTTGAGTACTCGCTATTCTAAGTGAGTACTCGCATAACTACTAGTGGGTGCTCTTACTTTCTTTGAATACTCGTATTATTTGGTGTTGTCCAAATTCCTCCGATAACATTGGACGTCGTTTGTGGGAAACGTAAATATTTTTAAGATTTTGGAAGAGAATCGAAATGGCTACAAATCAGACAAACACAAACAACAACAATGGTGCCTTCAATGTTGGCACTATCGATGTTCCTAATTTTGGAGGAGGAACAACCCTTGTTGATGCCATTATAAAAGGAGTAGGGCGTACTAATGTGACTCCCCTCGACCTATTTCCTTAATTCTCAGGCCATGCTAGAGAAACCTCGACACCGATAGCTACTATGGGACAGTTTCCACTAATCACGCTCGCCATCACCTCTGAGGGTAACATCCAACTAATAACCTTGCATTACACAACTATGCAGGAACGGATGCGGGTATTTCAAGCAGAGATTGTAGGATAAGATTGGATTCAAGCCCGACATCCACCACGAGTCCCAAACTGATGTCGCACTGATTTCAAGTAACTAATGATTAAACGTCATAATGAACATTCTAACATGACTTGTAATCGCAGGGAACGGTCATGTGAGAATAACCCAACCAGGCTCAATTTGGATCAATCTAATCTAGACCTTATACGCGATAGAGGCCTTGTTGTTCCCAACACAACCAACAACCTAGTCGGAGGGTGGAAAGACTACGAGAAAAGGAGGATCCTGAATGACGCAACTTGCTCAGTCGTGAACAACCGTGAAATAAGGTAAACAACATAGAATCTCATTCCTCTTTGTCGAGGACTAACAACCTTTCCCACAGTGTTTACACTAGGTCAGGATTGGTGTTCACTAGATTAGGAGGAAGGTACCATGTGCAAACAGACAACCTACAAGACTGCCTCAACGAAGCATTTCTCCCACGTTCCCAGACTTCGAGGAACCACGATGTGGAGGAGGAACCCTGTGATCCCCTTTTGGCCGATCAAGGTAGGACAGCCTCTTATGAATATAAATAATGCAACAAATGACGTTAACGCGCCACTTGCACCAACTGTGCTCAACGATATGGTGATACCCGCGAACATAGCAGCAGTGGATGCTCTACCAACAAGAAAATAAGTCGTACATGCCTACAATCCCACATTGCCAGGAGGGATTGATCAAAAGAACCTTCTACGAGTCCTAAGGATGATCAACCAGCAGAGAAAACCCATTTATAAGCTACATGGAACGTCTCCCTTTACTGAGGAAGTGCGACAAGCCAGGCTCTTGAAAGGCTCCAGGCTCTCAGAGTCCCTTAAATATAAAGGTACCACAAATTCCATACATTATCTTGATAAATTTAACACTATTATGGAAGTTGATTAGGTACTTCAACTGGCTAAATATCGTATCCTTGTTGCGACTCTGAAGGACAATGCACACGACTGTTTCATCCAGTTACCTAAAGCATCCATCTCAATGTGGGAAACATTTGTAGACTTGTTCCTGACCCATTTCCAAGCAACCATGACATATAAACCACTGTATACAACTTTGGCAAACATAAAATAAGATGTAAGTGAGACTTTACAAAATTACTTTAAGCATTTTGATGCTAAAGTAACTAAAGTAGAGAAGTCCCCCAAGTCTTCGCTTGTCTTCATGCTTATCACAAGGGTGCTACCAAGAACAAATTTCTAGAAAAAATTACAGGCGCGACATCTTGAAACACTAGTCGAGTTCTTTGCCATGGTGGAACCCCACAAGAGGATAGAGAACTCACTAATAGAGCTCGAAAAGAGAAAAGACAAATAAAGATCTCTAGTGCCTAGAACGCGGTCCAGGAGCTCACGACATAAAAGTTCAAGAGGATGTAGTCCAAGGTGTAGCCCGAGAAGACGCAGTCCTACAAGGCGTAAAAGTCCAAAGCTTGCCAAGCCACCAGCCAGTAAGGAGAATTCCCCGAAGCAAACAGGAGGCCCACAATTCGTCAATTATATAGAACTTTGTGTCTCTCGCGATCACATATATGCCATCGAACAACACAAGGGTACTTTTAGGAAATTATTTACAATATTTTGGATGAAATTTATATACCTATAATATATTTTCTTTCAATATAACATAAGAGATTTTACAAACAAAATATTTTTATATATCAAAAGTGCTTATTTAACGACAATTCTTGGTTTAATTTTGATGTTTTGTTAAATTTTAAGAGAATATTCTTTTATTTTACAGAATATTCTTAATTAATTTTTAATAATGTTATTTTTAATCGTAAAACCCTAACACAATTCTAAATCTAAACTTCTCTTCGTCCCTACCGTGCATAACAACCTTCAGTAAAATGACCATAATCACTCAGTATTAATTCGATTGACGCGATTCAACTTGCATTTGGAAGCTACAATGCTCTATCAAGTCATGTCTCATACTTCAATCGCCATTCTGAAGCTATCGACTCTAAATTTCACCACAAAGCAGTTACGAATTTAAGCTACAACTTACCTGCAACGGGTCTCGTCGGCGCGACTCAAGCTCCGAAATTTGACAATCAACCTCTAAAGTTAATTTTCACCATTAGATCATCATCTACGATTAAAAATAACCTAAACATATTTCTTTATATTTGTTGGATTATTTTATTTTCATATTATAGAACCTCCTTCACCTAGGAGAGCTCTATGCTCATCTCTTAAGTTTAGAAAAATAGTCATAAGGTCAGATCATCTCTCTTTGGTAATTAGATCATTCAAACACTATAACAAATAAGTGTTTCAAGCGCAACAAATAAGTAAGAGATAGTGAATTGTTGTTGCTTTAAAGGTTTAGATTATGCTGATTTTAGTCGAAGCCCTAACAATTAATAGGCTTTAAGTCTCTTTTAATTAAAAAGTACTAAAGGGTAATTTTAAAATATTTGAATGGTTGATTTGGAATGGATTGCTTAGGATGTGATAGTGGTGGCCAAGTCTTGAAAGCTTTCACTGTGGGGGAGAGGAGTCACGTTAGGCAACATGTGAAATCATTAGTATTAAAAAGACGTTGAGTTGAATACATAGACACCAATAGGATCTGTTTCACTGGAAATGGATAACTTAGTTTGTGTCTAAGCTAATGGGCATAATTTGCACTTGCCTTGAAAATTTGATTTGTTAGTATGATTGTACGAGTCTTTTGAATAATTTTAATAATGTTTTTTTTTATATTTTGTTGAACGATATGCAAAAAAAATTACTTATTTGTTTATTGTCTTACTACACTAATGACAAAATTTTCTCTTTAGTGAAAGTTATGCTTTAATTCAAAAAATAAACAAATAAATAAAAATAGCGTGTTGGAGGTAGGACTGAACACGGTCGAAATGGGTTACGGTTCGGTTCACAGTTTTGGGTGAAGACCATTGTTAAAGTTACAACCATATACCCATACAAAACTTGAGGAAAGAAAAACTGTCTTATCACTTTCTCCATCAACCATTACAATAATTATTTGAGTGAATAAATCATTAGTAACAATAATGAGTCAAATTATTAAGTTATATGGCAACTATTAGGTAACTCAATACACGACTGTTAGTAACCTATGCTCTTTTAAAAATTTTATATATTTTTGAAAATATGTAACTCATCAGTACATAATATAATTTTAACAGTAGCTTTTAGTTGAATTAATATTACCCAATTAAGTTTCCTTACAACACAAATTATTAACTACCATTTGTTTCTAGATAGTTAAAAGTTGAATATTAGCCCATAAAAATTAATGTTACTCTCATATGGCAACTAAATGTGATGAGAAATTATCACGTGAAAACATTACAATATGTATATTCTAATATTGAAGCTTAGGTAAGTAATTGTTCTGGCTACTACTTTCTGGTTAAAATATATGATCATTTATATTTATTTTATATAAAGTGTGCTTGTATAACTGAAATTCTTGGTTAATGAAAAATATATGGGTGATTTTTAATTTTTATTTAATAAAATAATAAAATATTATTTATATATTATAAAATAATAATAAAATAAATCTTATTAATATTTGAACTGATATTCAATATTCGAGAATCACATGTCAAAAAGAAAACAACCGGGGATTAATCTTAAAAATAGCTATTCCCCTTTCAATTCAAACATCTTTCTTCTTCTTCTTCTTGCAGCTGATGGGAGAGGGCTTTAGGATGTTAAGATTAATAATAATTTTGTAAAGCTTTTTGAATCGTTGTATGTTGTGGAACAAAAGGCAAGAGAAGTAATTGCGATGCAAAAATTTTCTGCTTCATATATATAAAACATGGGCAAATAAAATTTGTATACGATTGTAGTTTTTTTTTCTTCTTAAAAAATATTGCTAAATAAAAATTGTATACGATTGCAGCTTTTTTTTCTTTTCTTAATATTTCGATAAATAATTAATAATTTTTTTTTTATTTAAAAAAAATCATTCAATAATTTCTCATAAACCAAGAATTCGCCACATTTTATATAGAATAGATACACGGTGAATTGATAATGCGTATCGATTAATTTTAACCTTTATAAAAAAATCTAACTTAAAAGTTTGAAATATTGGCTGCAACTGAATATTTTTTTAAAAAATATTTTAAAATTTTAAAATATAAATATATCATATATCATGATATTTACGCTGTAAACCTTATTAGATACAATCAATAAAAGCGGGTGGCCGAAGATGGAGGCTTAGAAGTAAACAAAAGATTTGACACTTAAGGTGTGTGGAGAAGAAGTTGAAAAAACACCAGCAAATTAAGAAGAATAAAGTTGACAAGTGTACTCCAATTGTCCAACCACTAATGAAACAAAATCGGTGATAGAAGAAACCCAAACTCTATAATCAGGTTAGACTTTTTTTTTACTATTATTGATATGAGTTCTATCACTTTCTTTATTGTTATCTAATTTGTATAAATTGTATTGGTATTACAAATATACAATACTTTAAATTGTATTGGTTCTACAAAATACATTACTTTTTTTTTTTTGTGAAGAAATACATTACCTAAAACAGAAATACATTACTTAAAACAAAAACTAAATATAACAATACCTTAAATTGTGTTTTCACATTTATTTAGTCTGAGTTTTTTGTTCCTCCAATTATACTTTAGAATATTTTGCATTCGAAAATTAATTTGTTCAGGGAGAGGAGATATCAAAAACTAAATATAACAATACCTTAAATTGTGTTTTCATATTTATTTAGTTTGAGTACACATTTATTGATTCACTACATATTTTGTTTTATAATTAATTAATTGTTAATCAATTTTTTTTTATGTATCTCTATAATTTCTGTTTCTTTTATTAATGTGAAACTTTAGCCTTAATTAGTTCCCTTCTAGCCCAATAAAATTAAGCCAGATCTACTTCTTACTTCCCTTTCATTATATTTTAATTGATGTTTCTTTACGTGATTATTTATATATTCTCTATATATTTTTCTAGATATTTAGTCATTGTTATTATTAATGATTTAAAATTGAATTATTGATCTTAGATATTAATTGATGATCAGTATTATTATAATTAATAAGATATTGATTATATTTTATGACTCTTTTTATTGATTACGTAGTCATTACTATATTTTTTATTTTGTCTATCTATTGTTTTATTTGAAAACAGGTGAATAAATGACTACAATATACACAACAATTAAGGACATCACTCCAACTACAGAAAGTTGGAAGATTGAAATGAGAGTGTTAGAAAAATCTGGAAAGCGGACAAGCAAGAGTTCACTCAAATATCAAAAGCTTATGTTAAAGGTATACAATTAGTTTATTTACCGTTGAAATTGTCAATACTCTACTAATAAATGCTATATTTTCCGAATTCTGACTATAAACGCGCTGCAACAGATTATTATTTCATAAATATATTTTTTTTCCATAAAAATGAACACAGGGTAATGATGTTGAAGCAGTAATATTTGGCACTGAAATTGTAACACCCTAACTAGCATAGGCGTATTACGTGATTTTTAAACATACTGTGCAGCTCGTTGCTAATCAACGAGGTTTATGGAAATCGTGATTAATTAAAATTTTTGCTTTTTAATTAAACTTATAAAATATTTTATACAAAATACTCGGGATCCCGATTACAAAATACTTTACAAAAGTTTTACTGTCTTATACAAAATACTTGTCGCCTAACGACTAATTACAAAAAGCACTGCTGTCCCGAGGATCGTACGCTCCAGGCCTAACTGCCTCGACATGTACAATCTTCATCGGCTCGCTCTCACGGTTCCTCAGCCTTGGCCTTGCCCTTACCTACACATAAACATAGCACTGTGAGTCGACAGACTCAGTAAGAAAAGCATAAATCATAATCATACATAAATCCCGGGTTATGATCAGACGCCCATACCCCTGACCATAACCCTAACTGCCGTGTCCCACACGATACTGAGTCCCAAACGTTCGTACGACGGTACTATTGACAAAGTAACAGCCTATACTCGGTTCACTGGTCATACTCCAGCTGCTAGTCATACTCTAGCCTAACCGATGTGTTACAGTATCAGCCTATACTTGGTTCACTGGTCATACTCCAGCTGCTAGTCATACTCTAGCCTAACCGATGTGATACGGTCAAATAGCACAGTACCACCAACCCTAGAATCAGCCTAAACTCGGTATACTGGTCATACTCCAGTTGCTAGTCATACTCTAGCCTAACCGATGTGATATGGTCGGATGGTACGAAGCCAACATACATATCTAATGTAATCTAACAGGCTTCCTAACATGCACGCTAAACATGTAATATATATGCATACTGTTATACTAATCTTACCACAATTCCGAATTCAGGTGTGCCGGTCAACCTGAGTAGAACGAACTGCACGGCGATTTACAGGCTCCTAAACTATAACAATCACAACACTGATAAGTGTTACGCTAAATCACTTCCCGGAGACTTAAACTAGAAACTAAAAGTTTCCCTATCGATAAAAAGCATGGCAATACCCAAAATAACATAAAAACGAGAAAAACTAGGGTTCCTAAAAACCCCCCAACCGGCAGACCGGTTCTGCAATCAGAATTCCGGTTCTGGGAATTCCTGAACCCCATCCGAAATTCCGGTTGCACAACCGGAATTTCGGTTCCTCGCAGGAAACACTCAAAATTCCAAAACTCATTCAAATCAAACCCAATTCATACCAAACCTTCCAGACCTGTTCTAAATACCCCAAAGAACAATTCTAAAGCATCAAAACAACCCAGAAAACACAAACACTAAAAATGCCATTAAAGCTCCAAGCTTTGAGTTCAAAACTCAAACTTGGTTAAACATCATTAACATGCATCCAAACCAGTTCAAATCTCCCTAAATATGCATATAATAACCTTAGAAAACAACAACAAGCATCAACAAAAACAACAGCAACAGATTCTTCATTTTTTCTTTGAAAACTAAAGTTTTGAGTTAAAATTCCAAAACTTTAAACAACATAACTATCATGCATCACAAGCAGCTCAATTCTACTCAAATAAACAAGATTGAACCTCTAAAATCATCTCACAAACACAGCAGCAACGACACCTCAAGTTAAGCATGCAATTCATCATCATATCATCAAAATTCCAAGAAAAAAACCAAGAGCAAGTTTAAGGATCTTACCAACAACTTGAACTACACCTAGATTGGTTGAAAATGCTTGAAAAACTAAGAAGAACTCTCAGCCCTAGCAATCCACACCAAGCCGAGAGAAAGAGAGAGAGAGAGAGAGAGAGAGAGAGAGAGAGAGAGAGAGAGAGAGAGAGAGGAAAAGAGCTTGAATTTCTCTTAAATTTTCTAATTTTCTAACTTGATTAAAATGAGAATACATGCATATGATAAACCTTTATTTCAGCCAAAATAAACATAATATAACATCAAATTTCTAATTACTAAGTCCACTAAAGGACAAAACATAAATGAGACAAAATGACCATTTTGCCCCTCCACACAAAAATAACATAAAGGGTACTAAAAGGGGTATTTTAGGAAATTCTGAATTCCCGACCAATCCCGACATTCCCAATGTCTAAATAACCGTCCCACAATACTAACATACTAAGTTGTGATTTTACTGAGCCAAACGCCGAGTTTCATGTTGCCGGGCACCGGAAATGCAAAATTATGAAATTCACTATATGACATAAAATGCACTTCTGAATTCAATAATAACAGCATAAATAATTATTTAAATATCTATAAATAATTTTCCATAATTAAACATAATTAACTGCTGATTTCCAAATTAAACTAAGCGGTCTTTACAACTATTCCCCCCTTAAAAGGATTTCGTCCTCGAAATCTAACCTGAACAACTCTGGATATTGAGCTCTCATATCTGACTCTAGCTCCCAGGTGGCTTCCTCCACCTTGTTGTTTCTCCAGAGTACCTTGACCAATGCTATGGTCTTATTCTGAAGGACTTTATCCTTTCTATCCAGGATCTGCACTGGTTGTTCTTCGTATGACATATCTGGCTGCAGTTCAAGGCTCTCATAACTGAGTATATGAGAAGGATTTGAAACGTATTTTCTCAACATAGAGACATGGAATACGTTGTGAACTGCAGAAAGAGCTGGAGGCAACGCTAACCGGTATGCCACTTGACCTACCTTCTCGAGAATCTCGAAAGGTCCTGTAAACCTAGGGCATAACTTGCCTCTTTTCCCGAAACATTTGATCCCCTTCATTGGAGATACTCGTAAAAACACATGGTCCCTTACTCGGAACTCAACATCCCTGAGTAACTTTTCTGTCTACTCTGTGAGGCAAGCATTCTAGCTTTTATTTTCTCGATCGCCTCATTGGTCCGCTGCACTGACTCTGGACCTAGGTATTTCCTCTCCCCTGTTTCATCCCAGTGGATGGGAGATCTACATTTCCTACCGTATAACAGTTCATAGGGAGCCATCCCTATCATACTCTGATAACTGTTGTTGTAAGAAAACTCTATCAACGGTAGATATTTATTCCAAGAGCCTTCAAAATCCATAACACAGGCTCGTAACATGTCCTCCAACATCTGAATTGTCCTTTCAGACTGCCCATCTGTCTGAGGATGGAATGTTGTACTGAATTTCAGTTTTGTACCCATTGCTCGTTGCAAACTCTGCCAAAACTTGGACGTGAATTTTGGATCTCTATCCGAAACTATAGACTTCGGTACCCCGTGAAGTCTTACTATTTCTTTAATGTACAATTCTGCCAACTGATCCACTGAATAAGTTGTTCTAACAGGCAGAAAATGAGCAGACTTCGTGAATCGATCCACCACAACCCAGATGGAATCGAATAAACCCGAGGTTCTAGGTAACCCAACCACGAAATCCATCGTGATATCCTCCCACTTCCATTCAGGTAGGGTTAAAGGCTATAACAACCCTGCTGGTCTCTGATGTTCAGCCTTAATCTGCAGACAGGTGAGGCATCTCAACACGAATTCTACCAAATTCTTCTTCATACCGCTCCACCAGAAATATGGTTTAAGATCTTGGTACATCTTGGTGGTTCTGGGATGCAGAGAATAAGGGGTAGAATGAGCCTCTTCAAAGATCTCATTCCTGAGTTCCACATTACTCAGAACACAAACCCTAGCTTTATACAGAAGCATCCCGTTATCTGACACTGAAAAGTCCCTGGCTTGGCCAGCCAAAACCTCGTCTCTGAGTTTTACTAACTCCGGATCAGTCATCTGAGGGGCTTTAATTCTTTCCAACAGATCAGATTGCAGCGTTAAGTTGTGAAGCTGGCCTACCACAAACTCAATGTTGGATCTAACCATGTCCTCTGCTATCTGAGGTGAGATCTGAATCATGCTAGCTACCGGCCCGGGACCCTTCCTGCTCAGGGCATCGGCCACTACATTGGCCTTCCCAGGGTGATAGAGAATCTCACAGTCATAATCTTTCACTAATTCCAACCAACGCCTCTGTCTCATATTCAAATCTTTCTGAGTAAGGAAATATTTGAGACTTTTATGGTCGGTATAGATTTCACACCTTTCTCCGTAAAGGTAATGCCGCCAGATCTTCAATGCAAAAACTACCGCGGCCAACTCTAGATCATGAGTCGGGTATCGCTGTTCATAATCCTTTAACTGACGGGAGGCATAAGCGATAACCCGATCAGCTTGCATCAGCACACACCCCAGACCCTGTCTGGATGCATCGCAATAAACCACAAATTTCTCTTTGTCTGAAGGCAAAGCTAGCACTGGAGCTGTAATCAACCTCTGTTTCAGCTCTTGAAAACTAGCTTCGCACTTATCTGACCAAACAAACCGCTGATTCTTCTTCGTAAGTTCGGTTAAGGGTGTTGAAATCTTAGAAAACCCTTCTACGAACCGACAATAATATCCGGCTAAACCCAAAAAGCTTCTAATTTCTGTCACTGTCTTCGGTCTTGGCCAATCCCTGACGGATTCTATTTTCCCGGGATCCACCTTGATCCCATCTTTGCTAACAATGTGCCCTAAGAAAGACACCTGAGATAGCCAAAATTCACATTTCTTGAATTTGGCATAAAGCTTGTGTTCCCGAAGCCGTTGCAAAACCATCTGAAGATGTAACTCATGCTCCTCTTCTGATTGAGAGTACACAAGGATGTCGTCGATAAACACAATCACACATCGAGGAAATCCTTGAATACTCTATTCATCAAATCCATAAATGCTGCAGGAGCATTGGTTAGTCCAAACGACATAACCAAAAATTCGTAATGTCCATACCTAGTACGGAAAGCCGTCTTCGGAATGTCCTCCTCTCGGATTTTTAACTAATGATAACCCGATCGGAGATCAATCTTGGAAAAGATCGTCTTTCCCTGAAGTTGATCAAAAAGATCATCGATCCTAGGTAGTGGATATTTATTCTTTACTGTTAGCTTGTTTAATTCCCGATAATCAATGCACATTCTCATAGTTCCATCTTTCTGTTGGGTTTTATGCCCTAAATAAAACTCAATTTCAATGTAATCCATTTTATTCTACATCAAAAAAGAAACAGAAGTATTTTTCATTCATTTGTGTATGTTTTGGTTCATGTTATCAATTGCTTGTCTATTTGATTTATAAATTCATCTGAAACCCTTTTCACATACTTGATCCTATTTATTGTGTTGTCAACACATTGGAAAGTAAACATGACTATGTGAATAAAGATTCCTAGATTTATCAGATACAGGGTTTTACTGATATGATAATCTACAATAGAGTTTACTTGCATTTGGAGAAATGCTATGTTCTTTCCAGAGCATTGGTTAAAGTAAAGCTCAGGTTGGGTGCATGGAGTATGCATCGGAAGGGACCGATATTGAACTTTGACTTAGATTTATTAAACTTACCGTAATATCTATTCAAGTCTGTAACACCCTAACTACCATAGGCGTATTACGTGATTTTTAAACGTACTGTGCAGCTCGTTGCTAATCAACGAGGTTTATGGAAAAACGTGATTAATTAAAATTTTGCTTTTTAATTAAACTTATAAAACCATATTACAAAAGACTCGGGATCCCGATTATAAAATTATTTACAAAAAGTTTTAACTGTTTAACTGTTACATAAAATAAAGGTCGTCTAACGACCAGTTACAAAAATCAGCCTTGCTGTCCCGAGGATCGTACGCTCCAGGCCTAACCGCCCCGACATGTACAATCTCATAAGCTCGCTCACGGTCCATCAACTATAGCCTTGCCTTTACCTACACATAAACATAAACTGTGAGTCGACAGACTCAGTAAGAAAAGCATAATAATACTCATACATAATTCTAACTGCCGTGTCCAACACGATACTGAGTCCCGCTACTGCCATGTCCAACATGGTACTGAGCCACTACTGCCATGTCCAACATGGTACTGACTTTTGAACGTTCATAGGGACGGTACTATTGACACGTAACAACCTAATCGGTCGAACCGGTCATACTCCGGCTGCTGGTCATACTCCAACCTGTACCGACGTGTTACTATATCCTCCTGATCGGTCGAACCGGTCATACTCCATTTCTTGGTCATACTCCGGCTGTCTGCAGACGGGATACGTCAATAGTACGGAACCACCAACCAAGTGTCGGCTGATCGGTCAAACCGGTCATACTCCATTCTTGGTCATACTCCGGCACTGTACCGACGTGACAGGGTTGGATGGTTCGAAGCCAACATACATAACTAATGTAATCTAATAGGCTTCCTACATGCACGCTAAACATGTAATCTACATATGCATACTGTTATACTAATCTTACCTGGATTCCGAATTCAGGTGTGCGGTCAACTTTATTTGGGCCCCGAAGCTGAGCGGCGGATTACTGGCTCCTAAACCATAAAAATCACAACGCTATAAGTGACACGCTAAATCACTTCCCGGGGACTTAAACTAGGAACTAAAAGTTTCCCTATCGATAAAAAACATGGCAATACCCCTTAAAACATAAAAACGAGGAAAAACACGGGTTCTGAAAATTCCCCAACCGTGACGGTTGCCCAACCGGAATTCCGGTTCGGGAATTTTCGAAGCCCATCCGAGTCGGATGCACAACCGGAATTCCGGTTCCTCGCAAGCAGCAACATCAAATTTTCATAACTCGACCAATTCAACCCCAAATTGATCCAAACTTTCCAGACCTGTTCTATACCTTCCCTAGAACATTTCTAAGGCCTCAAAACAACCCAGAAAACACAGAACAAAAAATCACCATTGGAGCTCAAGCTTTGAGTTCTAAACTCAAACTTGAGCAAATCCACCTAACAAGCAATCAAACCAACTTAATTCTACATAATCAAGCTCAGAATAACCTCTGGAAACTCAAGCAAACATCCTCAACATCACAGCAACAAAATATAACCTTTTCTCTCAAAAAATCACATGTTTTTTCATAGAAAACTTAAGCTTTGAACAACCTATCTAACATGCTTTCAAAACAGCTCATTTAACCTCAATTAACATGCTATAAACCACATAAATTAACACAAAATCACAGCAGCAACAGCAACTAAAAATCATGCATGCATTTCATCAATTTTACTTAAAATTCAAGAAAACACAAAGGAAAGTTATAAGTGATCAAACCTTGACTAAGATTACACAAAGATGAGTTGAAAATTACAAACTTTGAGCAGAAAAATCCCAGCCCTAGCAGCCCAAGCTTTGGCCGAAAAAGAGAGAGAGCTTTGAGTGAGTTTTCTAAATTTTTTCTAAGTGTTGGGTTTTGTTTTGTAAAATGAAGGAAATGGAGTAAAAGTCACTTAATAAACATTTCATTTCAGCCAACAAATAAATAAAATAAACAATTAATTTTCAAATAAAAAGCCATTAAAAGACAAAACATTAATGGGGCAAAAAGACCATTTTGCCCTTCCACCATAAAATCACATAAATCATACTAAAGGGTATTTTTGGGAAATTCTAAATTCCCGGCCATTCCCGACATTCCCAATGTCTAAAACCCGTCCCCAAACTACTAACATACTAATTTATGATTTCTACTGAGCCAAACGCCGAGTTCCAAAATATCGGGCACCGTAAATGCAAAATATGAAAACTACTGAATAACATAACCATGCATTTCTGAATTCCATAAATAACAGTACTAAATTATTTAAATAGCTATAAATAATTTCATAATTAATCATAATTAACTGATAATTTCCAAATTAACTAAGCGGGGTTTACAACTATCCCCCCCTTAAAAGGATTTCGTCCCCGAAATCTAACCTGAATAACTCTGGATATTGAGCTCTCATATCAGACTCTAGCTCCCAGGTGGCTTCTTCCACCTTACTGTTTATCCAGAGAACCTTGACCAATGCTATGGTCTTATTCCGAAGGACTTTATCCTTTCTATCCAGGATTTGCACTGGCTGTTCCTCATAAGTCATGTCTGGCTGTAGCTGAAGGCTCTCATAACTGAGTATATGAGAGGGATCTGAAACGTATTTTCTCAACATCGAGACATGGAATACGTTGTGAACTGCTGATAAGGCTGGAGGCAATGCTAACTGATATGCCACTTGACATATCTTCTCGAGAATCTCGAAAGGTCCTGTAAACCTAGGGCATAACTTGCCTCTTTTCCCGAAACGTTTAATCCCCTTCATCGGAGATACCCGTAAAAACACATGGTCCTCTACTTGGAACTCAACATTTCTGCGTTTCGGATTTGCGTAACTCTTCTGTCTACTCTGTGAGGCAAGCATTCTAGCTTTTATCTTCTCTATTGCCTCATTGGTCCGCTGCACTGACTCTGAACCTAGGTTTTTCCTCTCCCCTGTCTCATCCCAGTGGATGGGAGATGTACACTTCCTACCGTATAACAGTTCATAGGGAGCCATCCCTATCGTACTCTGATAACTGTTGTTGTAAGAAAATTCTATCAACGGTAGATACTTATTCCATGAGCCTTCAAAGTCCATAACACAGGCTCTCCACATGTCCTCCAATATCTGAATTGTCCTTTCGGACTGACCATCTGTCTGAGGATGGAATGTTGTACTAAATTTCAGCCTTGTACCCATTGCCCGTTGCAAACTTTGCCAAAATTTGGAGGTGAATTTCGGATCCCTGTCCGAAACTATAGACTTCGGTACCCCGTGAAGTCTTACGATCTCTCTAACATATAACTCTGCCAACTGATCCACTGTAAATGTTGTTCTAACCGGCAGAAAATGAGCAGATTTCGTAAATCGATCCACCACTACCCAGATGGAATCAAATAAACCCGTGGTCCTAGGTAACCCGACCACAAAATCCATCGTAATATCTTCCCATTTCCATTCTGGTAGGGTTAGAGGCTGCAACAACCCTGCTGGTCTCTGATGTTCAGCCTTAATCTGCTGACAAGTGAGGCATCTCGATACGAATTCTACCAAATTCTTCTTCATACCGCTCCACCAGAAGTACGGTTTCAAATCTTGGTACATCTTAGTGGTGCCGGGATGCAGAGAATATGGGGTAGAATGAGCCTCCTCAAAGATCTCATTTCTAAGTTCCACACTGTTCGGAACACAAACCCTGGCTTTATACAAAAGCATCCCACTATCTGACACTAAAAAGTCCTTGGCTTGACCGGCCAACATCTCATCTCGGATTTTCACTAACTCCGGATCTGTCATCTGAGCGACTTTTATTCTTTCCAACAGATCAGATTGCAGCGTCAAGTTGTGAAGCTGACCTACCACGAACTCAATGCTGGATCTAACCATATCCTCTGCTAGCTGAGGTGAGATCTGAATCATACTAGCTACTTGCCCGGGACCCTTTCTGCTCAGGGCATCAGCCACTACATTGGCTTTTCCGGGATGATAGAGGATCTCACAATCATAATCCTTCACTAATTCCAACCAACGCCTTTGTCTCATATTCAAATCCTTCTGAGTAAAGAAATACTTGAGACTTTTATGGTCGGTATAGATCTCACACTTCTCCCCGTAAAGGTAATGCCGCCAAATCTTCAGTGCAAAAACCACTGCGGCCAATTCTAGATCATGAGTCGGGTATCGCTGTTCATAATCCTTTAACTGACGAGAGGCATAAGCGATTACCCGGTCGGCTTGCATCAATACACACCCCAAACCCTGTTTGGATGCGTCACAGTAGAGTACGAACTTTTCCTTGTCCGAAGGCAAAGCTAGCACTGGAGCGGTAATCAACCTCTGTTTCAGCTCCTGAAAACTAGCTTCACATTTATCTGACCAGATAAATTGCTGATTCTTCTTTGTAAGCTCGGTTAGGGGCATTGAAATTTTGGAGAACCCTTCGACGAACCTACGGTAGTACCCAGCTAAACCCAAGAAGCTTCTGATCTTCATCCTTGTCTTCGGTCTCGGCCAATCCCTGACGGATTCAATCTTCCCGGGATCCACCTTGATCCCATCTTTGCTCACAATGTGCCCTAGGAAGGACACCTGAGATAGCCAGAACTCACATTTTTTGAACTTGGCATAAAGCTTATGTTCCCGAAGCCGTTGCAGTACCATCTGAAGATGTAACTCATGCTCCTCTTCTGATTGAGAGTACACGAGGATGTCGTCGATAAATACAATCACACAAATATCGAGGAAATCCTTGAATACTCTATTCATCAGGTCCATGAATGCTGCCGGAGCATTGGTTAGTCCGAATGACATAACCAGAAACTCGTAGTGTCCATACCTAGTGCGGAAAGCCGTCTTCGGAATGTCCTCCTCTCGGATTCTCAACTGATGATAACCCGAGCGGAGATCAATTTTGGAAAAGACCGTCTTCCCCTGAAGCTGATCGAACAAGTCATCGATCCTAGGTAATGGGTATTTATTCTTCACCGTCAGCTTGTTCAATTCTCCGTAGTCGATGCACATCCTCATAGATCCAGCCTTCTTCTTGACGAATAAAACCGGGGCTCCCCAGGGTGACACACTGGGCCGAAAGAACCCTATGTCAAGCAACCCTTGGAGCTGAATCTTTAATTCCTTAAGTTCAGCTGGAGCCATTCTATACGGGGCTTTGGAAACCGGTTCCACCCCTGGTGCCAAGTCTATCACGAAATCAATCTTCCGCTGAGGTGGTAACCCTGGAAGTTCTTCGGGAAAAACATCCAAAAATTCCCGAACCACTTTGATGTCCTCTGGCCGAATGGTATCTGGCCGAGTGGTGTCCACCACCACGGCCAGAAACCCTAAGCAACCGCCATGCAACAATTCTCTAGCTGACATAGCCGAGATCACCGGGATCCGAGATCCCTGAACTGAACCAACAAACACAAATGGTTCCTCACTTTCCGGTTGGAAGATCACCATCTTCCTTTTACAATCAATGCTCGCCGAATATTTAGATAGGAAATCCATTCCTAAAATAATATCGAATTCGACTAAACTCATCTCTATCAGATCAGCACTTAACTCTCTACCATCTATCCTGATTGGCATAGACCTAATCCATCTATTGGAGATAACCAATTCTCCGCCAGGTAACAGGGTTCCAAACCCTGATTCATATCTATCATACGGTCTACCCAATTTACTAAAAACTTTGGCTGCCACACCAGACATCCTTGACCTAAACACTCATCCATAGGATGCCTCTTACTAATGAGATACTCCAGTAGGAATAACGGGTCTCAACACTACCCTGACGACCGTCTTGATTCTGGTTCCCTCGGAACCTCTTGTTCTGCCTCGAGCCACCGGATGCAGTGGATGATTTCCTCCTCCAGTCCATGGCCGAACCACTACCTCCCCTGCTGAAACCTGACGCAGAAGGGGTAGGAGCCCCGCCACATTCCGGAGTCCTAACTGATTCCACATACATCTAGCTGCGCCCTCAGCTCACCATGCTTTCTTCGCCATCTCAGCTTAGATGGTCTTATCGTCGGTAGTGATCATAAGGTCATACTTGATCTTCACATTAAGTCCATCGAGATATTTTCTTTCTTACTGAAATCGGTTGGCGCAAATCCCGAGGCTAACCTCGCCAACCGGCTGAACTGAGTAATATATTCCGTCATGCTCATATTCTCTCGCTGGGTCAGGTGGGCGAACTCTTTCCTCTTGGCGCTTCTGACCGCCTCGTTATAACATTTAACGCTGAAGAGTTCCTAAAACCTTTCCCAGGTCATAGTGATAACGTCATGGATCTGAGACACCATGTCCCACCAGACCAGAGCATCTTCTTAAAACTGAAAAGTGGCACACACCACTCTGTCGTTCCCGGTGACACCCATAAAGTTCAAGATCTTGGTGATCACCGTCAGCCACTGCTCGACTTTCATCACGTCCGGACCTCCCAGGAAAACCGGAGGTGCCTGCTTCCGGAACCGCTCGTACAAAGGTTCCAATCTATTGGCCGCCACCACTATCTCGGCCTGGGCAGCAGGGGCAGGTGGCACTGGAACTGCGGGCACTGGAACTGCGGAAGCACCCTGCTGTCTCAACCTCTGAATCTCGAGGTCTTGTTCCTCTATTCTGGCTTGCATTTCAGCAAACCCAACTTCCCAATTCTGGGTTTCCTGATTGACTTGGGCAGCCTGCGGCGAGTTAACATCACCTCAACTGCGAACCCTGCCCCTGGGACCTCTACCTCGGCCCAAAACACTTGTGGGGAACTGAGCTCCTCGACCTTGATCTGACCCGACTGAGATGCCCTGACTCCTAATATTTCGTCTGGCGTCCATCTAGTCTGAACCGCCTCGAAATCCCGAGTTGGCACTTCAGGTCACGATCATCGAGAGCTTACTAACGCCGCTTAATTTGGAAATTAAAAACGACACATGCGCCTATTCTACTATCAGGCTACTAACATGCTTCCTATCAGGCTTTTCTTTTTCATAACTGAATAAAATAAACTACTAAAGCAATAAAGGCTTACTGAACCGTGAAACGAGCTAACTGCTGATGATGATTGTACATGTCGTGACGATCTTCGGAAGACAACCTGGCGGCTCTGATACCAAATTGTAACACCCTAACTACCATAGGCGTATTACGTGATTTTTAAACGTACTGTGCAGCTCGTTGCTAATCAACGAGGTTTATGGAAAAACGTGATTAATTAAAATTTTGCTTTTTAATTAAACTTATAAAACCATATTACAAAAGACTCGGGATCCCGATTATAAAATTATTTACAAAAAGTTTTAACTGTTTAACTGTTACATAAAATAAAGGTCGTCTAACGACCGATTCTAAAAATCGGCCTTGCTTTGTCCGAGGATCGTACGCTCCAGCCTAACCGCCCCGACATGTACAATCTCATGAGCTCGCTCACGGTCCATCGGTATAGCCTTGCCTTTACCTACACATAAACATAAGCGCGTGAGTCGACAGACTCAGTAAGAAAAGCATAATAATACTCATACATAATTCTAACTGCCGTGTCCAACACGATGCGAGTCCCGCTCTTGCCATGTCCAACATGGTGCGAGCCACTACCTTGCCATGTCCAACATGGTGCGAGTTTTGAACGTTCATAGGGACGGTACTATTGACACGTAACAACGATCGGTCGAGCCGGTCATACTCATTCTTGGTCATACTCCGGCGTGTACCGACGTGTTACTATATCCTCTGATCGGTCGAGCCGGTCATACTCGGCTGCTGGTCATACTCCGGCTGTCTGCAGACGGGATACGTCAATAGTACGGAACCACCAACCAAGTGTCGGCTGATCGGTCGAGCCGGTCATACTCATTCTTGGTCATACTCCGGCTGTCACCGACGTGACGGGGTTGGATGGTTCGAAGCCAACATACATAACTAATGTAATCTAATAGGCTTCCTACATGCACGCTAAACATGTAATCTACATATGCATACCGTTATACTAATCTTACGGATTCGAATTCGGGTGTGCGTCAACTGGCGGGCCGAAGCGACGGCGGATTGCGGCTCTAAACCATAAAAATCACAACGCTATAAGTGACACGCTAAATCACTTCCCGGACTTAAACTAGGAACTAAAAGTTTCCCTATCGAGAAAAAACATGGCAATACCCCTTAAAACATAAAAACGAGGAAAAACACGGGTTCTGAAAATTCCCCAGCCGTGAGGGTTGCCCAACCGGAATTCGGTTAGGAATTTTCGAAGCCCATCCGAATGGGATGCACAACCGAATTCCGGTTCCTCGCAAGCAACAACATCAAATTTTCATAACTCGACCAATTCAACCCCAAATTGATCCAAACTTTCCGGACACATTACTATACCTTCCCTAGAACATTTCTAAGGCCTCAAAACAACCCAGAAAACACAGAAACAAAAATCACCATTGGAGCTCAAGCTTTGAGTTCTAAACTCAAACTTGAGTAAATCCACCTAACAAGCAATCAAACCAACTTAATTCTACATAATCAAGCTCAGAATAACCTCTGGAAACTCAAGCAAACATCCTCAACATCACAGCAACAAAATATAACCTTTTCTCTCAAAAAATCACATGTTTTTTCATAGAAAACTTAAGCTTTGAACAACCTATCTAACATGCTTTCAAAACAGCTCATTTAACCTCAATTAACATGCTATAAACCACATAAATTAACACAAAATCACAGCAGCAACAGCAACTAAAAATCATGCATGCATTTCATCAATTTTACTTAAAATTCAAGAAAACACAAAGGAAAGTTATAAGTGATCAAACCTTGACTAAGATTACACAAAGATGAGTTGAAAATTACAAACTTTGAGCAGAAAAATCCCAGCCCTAGCAGCCCAAGCTTTGGCCGAAAAAGAGAGAGAGCTTTGAGTGAGTTTTCTAAATTTTTTCTAAGTGCTGGGTTTTGTTTTGTAAAATGAAGGAAATGGAGTAAAAGTCACTTAATAAACATTTCATTTCAGCCAACAAATAAATAAAATAAACAATTAATTTTCAAATAAAAAGCCACTAAAAGACAAAACATTAATGGGGCAAAAAGACCATTTTGCCCCTCCACCATAAAATCACATAAATCATACTAAAGGGTATTTTTGGGAAATTCTAAATTCCCGGCCATTCCCGACATTCCCAATGTCTAAAACCCGTCCCCAAACTACTAACATACTAAGTTGTGATTTCTACTGAGCCAAACGCCGAGTTCCAAAATACCGGGCACCGTAAATGCAAAATATGAAAACTACTGAATAACATAACCATGCATTTCTGAATTCCATAAATAACAGTACTAAATTATTTAAATAGCTATAAATAATTTCATAATTAATCATAATTAACTGATAATTTCCAAATTAACTAAGCGGGCTTTACAAAGTCAATATCGCCTAGTTGATCCTAGATCAAATGATCTTAATCCTGTTATGATTAGGCTCAATCTCAAGAGTGTTATTCGTGTTCTTTGATTTGTTAGTTAAGCCTACTTTTGGGTCAGGGTGATACGTACATTTTGGGAACACGGTAGTGAAATTGAGTGGGAGCGCTAACATAAACATGGAATCTATAGCTTCTATCTGGCGAATAGTAAGTAAAGGATGATCTCCTTCGAGCTTGACCAAACAAAAATAAATGGTGGAGTACTCATTTCACATAGCTGAAATATCATTTATACGGGGTTAAGTGTTTTAAGGATAAAATACATTGTAGGGTGTAACGGTAATCTAATCCCTTTACAGTGTAGATCATTCATATAGAGGATCATTGATCAAATTAGGATTATAACAATGGATAACTAATGACGTATCTATATGGTGGAACATATAGAGCGTTCTATATACTGAGAGTGCAATTATAATTGGTTATATAGACCCATGGTCCCCCCACTAGTTGAGATAATATTACTTGTAAGACTCATTTAATTGGTTTTGATTAATCAATTATAATTCTCAAATTAGACTATGTCTATTTGTGAATTTTTCACTAAGTAAGGGCGAAATTGTAAAGAAAGAGTTTTTAGGGCATATTTGTTAATTATGATACTTTGTATGGTTCAATTAATAAATATGATAAATGACAATATTATTTAATAATTATTTATAGTTATTAAATAGTTAGAATTGGCATTTAAATGGTTGAATTTGAAAATTGGCGTTTTTGAGAAAATGAGATGCAAAAATGATAAAACTGCAAAATTGAAAAAAGTGAGGCCAAAATCCACATATCCATGGCCGACCACTTTTATAGGCTTTATCATCTGATATTTTCATTATTTTAATGTCAAATAATTCAAACCTAACCCTAGTGGAATGCTATAAATAGATAGTGAAGGCTTCAGGAAATTTACACTTAACACTTTTACTTCTGATTTCCTTCAGAGAAAACCCTGAGCCTTCTCTTTCTAAAACCTAGCCGCCACCTTCATACTCTTCTTCTTCCTTGAATAATTTCGAACCACTTAGTGTTAGAGTAGTGCCCACACACAGCAAGTGATACCTCAATCATAATGAGGAAGATCGTGAAGAAAGATATTCAACAAGAAGGAGTTTTCAGCACTAAAGAAGGAGAGAAAGAGATCCAGGTTCAGATCTTGATAATACTCTGCGACAGAAAGGATACAAGGGCTAGAGATCTGAACGGAAGGAGACATAATATTCCGCTGCACCCAATGTAAGGTTTCTCATACTTTATATGTGTTTATTTTATAATCGTTTTAGAAGTTCATATTTAGGATGTTAATCAACATACTTGTGACTAGATTTAAGATCCTGGTAAAATAATTTCCAACACTTTCTTCTTGACGAACAAAACCGGAGCTCCACAGGGTGACACACTAGGCCGGATAAACCCTATGTCAAGCAACCCCTGAAGCTGAATCTTTAATTCCTTAAGCTCACCTGGAGCCATTCTATACGGAGCCTTGGAAACCGGTTCCACTCCGAGTGCCAAATCTATAACAAAATCAATCTCCCGCTGAGGTGGTAAACCTGGAAGTTCTTCGAGAAAAACATCTAGAAATTCCCGAACCACCTTGATGTCCTCTGGCTGAATGGTATCTGGCCGAGTGGTGTCCATCACCAAGGACAGAAACCCTAAACAACCGCCATGCAGTAACTCCCTAGCTGACATGGACGAAATCACCGGGATCCAAGATCCCCGAACCGAACCAACAAATACAAATGGTTCTTCACTTTCCGGTTGGAAGATCACCATCTTCCTCTTGCAATCAATACTGGCTGAGTATTTAGATAGGAAATCCATTCCTAAAATAATATCGAAATCTACTAGACTCATCTCTATCAAGTCAGCACTTAACTCTCTACCATCTATTCTGATCGGCATAGACCTAATCCACCTTTTGGAGATAACTAACTCTCCGCCAGGTAATAGGGTTCCAAACCCTGATTCATAACTATCACACGGTCTATCCAATTTACTAAAGATTCTGGCTGCCACATAAGAATGTGTGGCCCCAGAATCAAACAGCACTGAGTAAAATGAGTTATTAACTGAGAGCTGACCTGTTACAACTGAAGGGTTGGCTTCTGCATCAGCCTGAGTAATGGCGAACAGAACACCCTAGCTGGAGGGGGTCTCGCCGGAGCCCTTGGTGCCTCTGATCTGAGCTGGGGACAATCCCTCTTGTAATGTCCGGGCATGCCACACTGAAAGCATCCCTGACCTCTGCACTCACCCAGATGGTGCCTTTTACAACTGGGGCACTCTGGGTAAGAAAACCGGGTCTCAGCACCACCCTGACGACTGCCTCTACTCTGGTTCCCTCGGAACCTCTTGTTCAGCCCCGAGCCACCGGATGCAGTGGATGTTTTCCTCTTCTGGTCCATGGCCGAACCACTACCTCCCCTGCTAAAGCCTGATGCAGGAGAAGTAGGAGCCCCGCCACTCACTGGAGTCCTAACCGACTCTGACATACATCCAACTGCGCCCTCAGCTCGCAGTGCTTTCTCCACCATCTCAGCATAGGTGGTCTTGTCGTCCGTAGTGATCATTAGGTCGTGCTTGATCTTCACATTTAATCCATCCAAATACTTTTCCTTTTTACTGGAATCGGTTGTCGAAGAAATCCAAACAGAAGACAACTAGATATCAGCACCAAACTATGATTTCGTTCCGTTTAGCGACCTGCATACACCTAAAGAATTCAGCAAACCAATAGGTATTTACAATTTGATTTTCATAAATATATATTCCTCATTGACTAACTATTTAATATTTCAATTTATTAGATATTTTGGCTATTGCTCTCAAAATGAACCCACCAAAAGAAGTCAACACTCCCTATGGACTACATACAATTCAAGAGATATATTTAATTGATGAAAAGTAAACTATACATTTAATCTACCACTATAAATACACCCTTGTGTTCATTTTTATTGCGATATATTAAATACTATTTAACAAAATTTATGCTAATACATTTCTTTTATTTCTTTACAAAGTTGTAGCTTCAAACCAGTATGTTTGACGATGTGGGGGCATAAAGTCCACGATGAATGCTTACAAATAGAAGAAGTAATCAAAGACAGACCCATAATATTGGGATCAAAACTAATTGTTCAAACCAAGAGGGGTTATTGCATTAATTAAACTACTGATATTTAAAAGCGAAAATTCAAAAATTCAATTAACACATACATTTTGATTTAGGGCTGTCTCTATCGTCACGCGACACGAGTACCTTCAAAATCAATCCTCAACTCCCCGAGGCAGAAGCACTGAAGGAATGGTAATACTCATAAAATCAAATACACCTACTATTATAGCTACACATTTTACAAAAAAAAAAAATTAAATTTTTGTATACTATATTTATAAGGGTAAATACCTATTTGATACCTTGTGTTTTATTAGAATACATATTTGGTACCTTATGTTTTGAATAATGATCATTTGGTACCATCTATTTACAAAAACTACTCACTTTAATACCCTTAGTGCATTTAAGATTCTAATATTCCAAAACTACCTTCATTTGCATATTAAGCTGATTATTATATATCTTATTATACTGATTTAATGAAAAAAATTGATTGATTAATAATTATTTAATGAATTCAAAATATCTTCGTCAATCAAAATATAAATATATTTGTAAAAAATTATTAATTAACTTTAAAATAAAAGAACTAATTAAAATATATATTCAAAACAAAAAAATCAGTTAAATATAATTGTAAATTATATAAATACTTATTTAGAAAAAAAAATATATATAAATAATTTAATTAAATAAATAAATTTAAAATTAATGCAATCCACTAATATTCTATTTCATTAATTGATTTAACTTGTTCTTCTTTTTCTACTTTTCATTAATTTTGACGATTTCAAACTCAACAATATTACTATTTCTGTAATATTTTTTTTTTTTTTGTTGGAAAACTGATTTGTAACATTAAAGGATGAGAAAAAGAGTTTAGTTACAAAATCAGATGAAAAAGGAATTGAAACTACTACAATTCCAGATAAGATCTTTATCCGTTCCTAGTGCCATTTGTGCTAAAGTGTGTGCATTTACATTGTGGTTGCGAGAGACATATGAAATTTTGGCACAAGAAAAAGTTGATAAAGAGTCAATGATTTTCCAGACTAGGTCAGAAGTGGGTGATCTATCTTTGGAACGCTTGTTGATTTTGTTCACCAGATCCAAACAGTCTGAATAGATTGAATGTAAAGGCAGGTCAACTATGATACACCACTGAATTGCTTGAAGAAGAGCTTGAGCCTCAGCCAAAATTGGAGAAAGAGCACCTGTATGAGGAGTACTAATAGCGGCAATGGTTTGACCAGTGGAGTCTTGAATCACTACACCAAAACCCATTGTTGAACGTGATGTAGAAATAGTTGCATCAGAGTATAAGGTGTACATGCCCGTTAGGGGAAGTGGAGGTTGAGATCCTTCAGCTGATGGAGTTGGAATCGAAGTGGCAAGATGCTGCTGGCTAGTTGTGTACTCCTTCAAGTAATTGACAGCATATTCTTCAACATCATCGAGGGGAGGGGATTTGGATTGGAAGAGAGTCTGGTTGCGCCTGTTCCAAATGGTCCACAGCAAGGCAAAACAGAGAGACAACTGATCCTTTGATAGAGTTTCGTAACCTGAAAGGAGGAAATCTTTAATGTCCTGAGATTGATGAGCAGTAAAGAGACCAGCTAGACTTGTGTTTTTCCAAATTTTTCTAGCTCTGGAACATCTTAGGAGAGAATGGGTGACAGTGTCTTGGCCATGAGAACAGAAAGAGCAATGAGGGGAAGGAATTATTTTTCTGCAGAAAAGGTTAGAAGAAGTGGGAAGAATGTGATGATAAGCACGCCAAATAAAGTGTTTAATTTTAGGAGGGATGGGGAGATGCCAGAGGGTTTTCCACCAACTTTTGAAAAGATCCCGATTGGAGGTTGAGGGAGCAGAATTAGAAAAAGAGGCAGAAGAAACAGCAAAGTGATAAGCAGTGTTAACTGTGAGATTTCCTGAACGGTGGGAGCTCCAAATCAGGGTATCAGGTTGAGAGATGTCGATAGGGATAGTGAGAATGGCCTTGATAATGTCATGAGAGAAATAAGTGTGCAGCTTAGAAATATCCCAACTCCCAGAGTCAGTGATAAAGAAGGAAACAGTTGAGATAGGGGGGAAACATGGGTTTTGTAAGTAAGAGATTTGAATCCTGGAACCCAGTAGTGATGGAGAATGTCAGTGGAAAGACCATTGCCAATTTTGGAAATGAGACCTTTAGAGAGAAGGTCCCGACCCCATAAAAGGCTAGTCCAAGTGTATTTCTGTAATACTTGAATCAAAATCAATTAGAACATTTTTTGTCAAAAACAAAAATCAATTGGAACATCTAATTCATGTCATAGAAACCAAACATTCAAACTAAAGGCCAATGATAAAACTAAAATTAAATAATTAAATCATTCAAAATTTTCATTAACTCAATTTTAACTATTAACAGAACCTCATATCAAACCAAAAAGTATATTCCAGAACCCAAACTATATTCAAATGCCAAACATTAAACTCAATAAATTCAAACAATCAAAAAATCATTCCAAAATCCATATTCCCAAACCAATTGAACATTAAACTCACAAATAAAATTTGAATTGTAGATCTGAACACAAGAACAACACCTCAATAAAAATACAAATCTAAACTCAATGTGGTGAGTAACCCCCAAATCTCATCTGACCTTAAAAACTTAGATCTGGAATCTATCCAGCTACACAACCATTCTTGTCCCCGTCCCCATTGTCAACAATCCAAAATTTGGGTTCTCCATTCACTCTCGTCATCGAGGCAGATAACCCAAAAGTCCAGAACACCAAACACGTTAACGAAAGCCACCTCCAACTCGCCATCGCACGACGACCACTCAAACCCAGATATGACATTGTCGACGTCTTGCCATCGCCAACCTCCACCTTGCCCTCACCACACCACCATCTCGTTGAAGAAAGAAGAAGAAGAATGGGGAAATGATAGAAGAAAAAAAAGAAAAAAAAAAGTTTATAGAATTTATTTATTTAAATAATTTTATATTTGAAAATTAATGTATGATAATTAATAAATAATTTTTTTAATTAAATAAATTTAATAAGAAGTATAATAATAAATGAGGGTAGTTTGGGAATACTAAAATCTTAAATGCATTAAGGGTACTAAATGAATAGTTTTTACAAACAGAAGCTACTAATTGACCATTATTCAAAATATAGGGTACTAAGGGTGTATTTTAATAAAACACGGGGTACCAAATAGGTATTTACCCTATTCATAATAATACTTACTCTATTTTAAGGGCGGAGAGTAGCGAAACAAAAATTAAAAACGCAATAGCAAACTGCTTGACATATGAATCTTCTCCAAAATCTTTTGTTGGATTACACGAAATAGTGACTAACATTCAAATTTTAGAGTTGACGAAAAATCTGCAACTGAATGAGGTAAAAACTACTATAATATTTACTTTATAAAACTTTCGTTTCAATATCTTACTATTATTAACACCATTTGATTTGGATGTAGAAAAAATACTTTTGGATTGAGGCAGCAATAAAATAACTGATACTCTCCAGAATTTTTATTACATGTCATGTGACGCATGTCATAAAAAAATAGATTTATACAATTGCGATGAAAAAATTATATGTGACAAGCCAACATGCGGCCAAGAAGGATTTCCTACACCACGGTATATTACAAAAAACATATGATGTTATTGAAATTAAGTTAAAATAAAAAAAATATAATAACAATCTTATTATGCATTTTACAGTGCTATAACATATGTTGAACTTGATGACAATACAAAGAGCCTATTTGCTGTCATGTTTGCAGATATTGTGGAAAAAATATTTTCGTGTAATGTTGCACAACTAATAAAATATATTGCAGAGGTGTAGTTTTTAAAAAATAAAATAGTTTTACATGCCTTTTATAAGTTGATTTTTAATTAAATAAATTATGCACACCATGTCTAATCATCTTAAATGAAAATACATCACTGTTTGCAGGAACACCGCCGCTTTTTCGACACTACCATATTCAATTTATCAAAGAAAAAATGGATAATCCAGATATATGCGGACCCGGCTAGAATGAAAAGTGCAAAATACAAAAATTACACTATTGTCTCTATCAAAGAAAATGAAGATTGAAATCCACCGATGACTATCATTAGTTTTCTTATCTACAATTTTTAGACTAATGCTATCTTCAATTATCAACAATTTAGAGATTGATTTTTAATTTTCTTTTTATCTTACCTCCATTTAAGTAATATTTCTTTAAATATTGGAACATCAATTTTTAGTTTATTTTTGGATTAACTTAAGAATATATTTAAATCATTAAGCTTTCTTAAACACTAATATATTGCATTCAGTATTCAATAATAATCTCACTTTCAAATAACATAGAAAAAACCTAGCATAAAATTTAATATACGTGTCTCGCACGTAGTTTTTTTCTAGTCTATAAATATATAAATTAGATATTAAGTTTTTGGAATGGTTGGTAACTATCTACATTTCTAGTATAGTACATATTCAATGGATAAACATGAAAATGAGACTTTACAATACATGAAAGTGAGTTTTAAGATATAAACCAAACAAATATATATATATATAAGAGCATTTTTGTAAATTTTTGTAATACATAATGCTTTTTGTATGTATGTTTGTTTATAATAAGGAGTCTTATTACATTATGACAATCCTTAGTTAGTCTATTTTTACACTAAAAATTATATGTTGTAGTATTTTTTAAAATTTATTTTTATAACAATATTTATTATAGTTACAATATCATAATTTTTGATTTCGAATAATTTACACTATTGAAAAATAAAATTCTCGATATTCTAATTTACTATACATATTCAAAAAACTTCAAATATATTTTTAGCACTACAAACTATGCGAAATTTTTTAAAAGTTTACATAGATGTGAAGATGGTGTTGTAACTATAATGAACACCGCCATGAATTTTTTTTAAAAAAAGAAATATTCTATCATGTGTTTTTGGACATTGGAGATTGACTAATTAAAAGGTTGTAATAGGAGATTGAGAGTTACTCCTCTTAGATAAATTTAAATTATCACAAAATATTATGAAAAAATTATGCATGGGTAATTAAAAGATTTTTCCTTAATTAATAGTAAAAAAATTCACTGATATTTAATATATGATTAAATCCCTCCTTATAATATATATATATAATTAAATCATCACTATCAAAAAATTAGTTATCCAAGTTATATCACTGTATGCAGAATTATATTTTTAATATTTTCTTTTTATTAATTTTCTTGAATTTGCTAATTAATTAACACGGTTAAATCATATGCCTAATAATCTAAAATAATTAATTAACACGCGCCTAAAGAAACTAATAATCGCAATCCGCAATACCCGTCTCTTAGTGCATATCTTTTAGCATTCACAATATTCAGGTTGAATTGAATGGTCAAAGTTCAGTCCATAAACTCAATATTTTAGTAGTCTTAGGTTATTTCTTGATAATATTAGAGATATATATTCTAATTTTTCTGTTATAATTTTTAATTATTGTCTTAGAACTATTAATATAGTAGTTGATATTCTTGCTAATTATGTTTTGTTAATTGGCCGAGGTCAGTTATCAATGAATCCTTTAGTGATTGATTCTTTTAACGGTGTTTTCAAAGGCTAACATAATTTTAAGGAGAATTATCTCAAATATTATTTTTTTAACTTTTTTTTTGTTTTCAAATTTACGGTTTGAGTTTCTAAAGTGGTTTTGCAGCGCTAGTTGCAATAGGGGTTTCTAGCTATACGATTTTTTGTTATAATTTAGGTTAGTTGTTGCAATAAGGGTTTCTATGTAGAATTCCGTAGAAATGAAAAAAAAAAAATTGTTTTGAAGTGTAAAGTGAAAAAACCCCTAATTTTAATTACTAACATAATTTTTAAAGCTTAATTATTGTAAATTAAAATACATCTCAGTCCAAACAAACAAAAGCGACATTAAATAATAAAAAATCATATGAGCACGATTTATATTAAATAAAAAACTTAATTTGAAATTATATATTATAAGTGTGTTTTCCAATATCCAAATTAATGCCAAGCAAATTCCATAAAATTTGAATAAAAAATCGTGTATCTTTGATGCCATTCGAAGTTATATACATAATTACATTAAAAAAATTTGTGATTATGATATTGTAATTTAAAGTTATAATTTTTTTTTTTTTGAATAATGATGAAATTTTATTAAATCAAATCATTCAAAACTAAAGATGCAAAATCCATGGGTAATGCATTCCCAGAGTAAGTACAATCAGCCTCAACAAGAGAAGATCGCGCAATAGCATGCGCAACCTTATTAGCAGATCGCTTAACAAAATTAAAAGAAACATCATCAACACCCGAACACAAAGTCATACAATCAGAAAGTATATGGCCATAAGGAGAAGCCATATGTTTAAACTTTTGTAAATCTCTGATGACTCTCAAACAATCCGACTCCACCACCACATTCGTCCATCTATTGTCTTTAATCCAACTCTGAGCCTTCTTTATGCCAATTGCTTCCACCACGTGGGGCTTCAACACACCCTCTTTGAGTAGACTCTTAGCTTGTAAGACAACCCCAGCCGCTGTCCTTGCTATCAAACCAATACCAAAACGCCTCTCATTAGAGAAGATTGCACCATCAACATTAACTTTAATCATAGGAAATTGAGGGGCGGTCCAACGCTCTAGAACTTCAACATCCGAACCATTAACATCATGAGTAGGAACGGTGTTCTTATGAGCATTATACCAATCAATAAAGTTCAATTTAGCTAATGTCACAACCTCACTAACCTCGGGTCTTTTGGAATTCCAAACTAACTCATTTCGATGCTTCCAAATGGCCCATACTATCATAGAAGCCTCAAGCTTCTCGGACGCCGTCCACACCCGAAGGCCCTCTTCAAACCAGGCTGCAAATGTCATGGCAGCAGTAGCCACGGTAGGAACATGAGACAAACTCCAACAACCTTGCGCAAAGGAGCATCGAACAAGGACATGGAGAGAGGTTTCTGGAGCCGAGTTACAAAAAGGACACTGGATATCGATGGGCGGATGTTTGGTTGAAAGCTGAAATCTCGTTGGAAGACAATTAGAGTTTACTCGCCATAGGAAATCTAGCACCTTTGGAGGAAGTTTCAGCTGCCATAATTCTTTCCAAAAGCCCGAATTAGGCTCCATAGTATTGCTTCCTTTGAGTACTTGTTGCAAAGCGTAAGCACTTTTAACTGTGAACAAGCCATTGTCTTCCTTCATCCAATACCAAGTACCATTGCTAACATTCCTTGTAAGAGGAATTTGCCAAACCAAAGCTTGATCTCTTTCATTTAGAACATCCAAAACAACTTCTCCATCCCATTCCAATGAGTCAATTTTCATCAAAGAGCTAACCATATTTCCCACAAGGGTTGGGTGCCGAGACTCAATGAAAGGATTCAAATCATTGGCTAGCCATGGATCATTCAATATGTACGTTGTAGACCCATCCCCTACCAACTTTCGAACCCCTGCCCGAACCAAGTCTTTGGCTTCAAACACACTCCTCCATATATAACTCGGATTGGAGCCAAGTGTAGCCGAAAGGAAAGAACCCGAAGGGAAGTATCGGGCTTTAAAAATTCTTCCCATCAAACTCTCACCGCAAGTGAGTAGCCTCCACCCTTGCTTAGCCAATAAAGCGAGATTGAAATCTCTGAAGTCCCGAAATCCCATGCCACCATTAGCTTTGTGAGTCGAAAGCTTATCCCACCTCATCCAATGAATCCCCTTGTTAGAAGTAGATCTCCACCAGAACTGACTAATGGCACGCTCAATATCATTGCAGATTCCAACAGGGATAAGGAAAACTTTCGTGGTGTAAGCAGGCAAAGCTTGAACTACTGATTTGATGAGCACTTCTTTACCAGCTCTAGAAAGAAACTTGTTGTCCCAAGTCTGAATTCTCTTATGCACCTTGTCCTTCACATAGCCGAATACAGAGTTTTTATTCCTTCCTATCATACTAGGAAGGCCCAGGTACTTGCTATGCTCATCCGCCTTCGAAATACCCATCCTAGCACAAATGATTTGTCTTGTTGCTGAAGCCGTGTTTGTACTAAAAAATACTGAAGACTTCTCAAAGTTCACTTGCTGACCAGTAGCCATAGAAAAAAGTTGAAGCAGTTGCAACACACGGGTTACTTCACCATTCGTAGCTTTACAATAAAGGAAGCTATCATCAGCAAATAACATATGAGACACAACCGGAGCACCGTTAGCAACTTTGATTCCATGAATCCATTTCTTCTCTTCAAATCTTCGAATGACAGCAGAAAAACATTCAGCACAAACAAGAAATAGGTAAGGAGATATGGGATCCCCCTGTCGAAGTCCTCTACTTGGCACAATCGGCCCCAAGGTATGGCCAGTTGTCACTATCTGATATTGCACCGAGGAAAGACACCCAAAAATTAGTCGAACCCATTTATCAGCAAAGCCCATTCGTCTCAACATAGCACACAAGAAATGCCAATCCACTCTGTCATAAGCCTTACTCAAGTCCAACTTAAGCGCCATGTACCCATCCTTGCCCACTTGCTTTCTCTTTAAATAATGCAGAACTTCGAAGCTAACCATGATGTTATCAGTGATTAATCTCCCAGGAATGAAAGCACTTTGATTCAATGAAATAATCTCAGATAATAAGCCCTTCATTCTATTAGCCAGAACCTTGGTTATTATCTTAGCAATAACATTACAAAGAGAGATAGGACGCAACTCACTCATTCGATCCGGTTTCTTCTTCTTGGGAATAAGAACAATATTGGTATCATTCATCCCATTCGGCATTACCTCATTGCAGAAAAAAATTCTAACAGTATTGATCAATTACCAACAATTGACCAATATTTTTGAAAGAATTTAGGATTCATACCATCAGGTCCCGGAGATTTATCAGGGTGCATTTGGAAGACCGCATCTTTGACCTCTTCTTCCCCAATCGGCCGAAGCAAAAAATCATTATGTTCCTCCCGAACTGAAGGACTGACACAATCCAGCACATCCTCCCATCTAGTAGGCTCAGCAGTAAAAAGCTTAGAATAGAAATCAACAGTGACATTATCTAAACCACTATCCCATTGGCGCAGAATTCCATCATCATCTTTCAAACAAAAAATCTGATTGTTGCGTTTTCTAGTACTAGCTTTAGAATGAAAGAACTTACTATTTTGGTCTCCTTCTTTCAACCAGAGTTGTTTAGACCTTTGTTTCCAAAAAGTTTCCCTCTGATTAAGTACAGCAAACAGCTCCTTCTTAGCACTATAAAAAAGATGCTTCCCCTCATCATCCCGCCTACTTTTATACCTTTTCAATTCCCGATTGCAGCTTTTGATTCGAGAGGCAAAGCTCCCAAAGACTTCTTTTCCCCAACTATGAAGCTCTCGGCCACACTCCTCAATTTTTTCCTCAATGCCGTGGCCTCCCATTCTCTCCCAACATCTTCGAACAATCTCTTCACACCCATGGTGAGTCTTCCACCAATTTTCAAACTTGAACCGGTATTCATGAGTGGGAGCCGAACCCATGCAAAGCTCCATAAGCAACGGAGAGTGATCCGAAGGGGAAATTTCAAGATTAGTAAGCTTGGCCATCGGAAAGATGTTCAACCAATCATTGTTCACCAAAGCCCTATCCAATCTAGCTTCAATCCAATTAGGAGAATCCCTACTCTTTTCCCAAGTAAAAGGATGACCATGCAACTCCATGTCTCTCAAACCACATAACTGAAGTGCTTCTTGAAATCCTTCAATAAGCCACACCGGATAAGGTTGTCCTCCCACTTTCTCGGATTGATTGAGAACATTGTTAAAGTCTCCCATAAGGCACCAAGGCAATGTTGAGCGGCTAAAAAGTGTAGTTAAAAGATCCCAAGTTCTCCTTCTAAGACTCCGGTTTGGCTCACCATACACCCCCGTAAATCTAAATTCCCGTTGTCCTTCAAAAGAAACTTTACAATCAACATGGTTCTCAGAAAAAGTGTCCACCGAAACTTCATCTTCATTCTTCCAAAGCAACGCCAATCCCCCACTTCTACCTTGAGCTTCTACCACAAAACACCCCTCAAAGCCCAAAGTTCTACTCAAATTATCCACCTTCATTTTTTTACTCAAAGTTTCACATAAAAACACCATATTGGGCCGTTGGTTAGAAACCAACTCTTTTAGGAACTGAACATTCCGTGGTGGCCCAAGCCCACGGCAGTTCCATGACAAAATTTTCATGATGAATGGCGAGCCCCAACACCAAGGCCCGCCAAAGATGAGTTTTTTGAAAAGTTACTCATAACCTTTTCCACGTCAGCATTTCCTTCTATATCTTCTTTTGTCATCTTTCTTTTTTTATTATCAAAAATAACTAGGCTATCATTTTGTGGAATAATGATATCCTTTTCAACATTCTTACCATTATTAGCCATTTGTTGACTCCCCAAGACTACAGCCCGATCCCCCATAATCTCTCCCCCCATTCTTGCCAAATTAATCCCATGATCTCCTCCCCTCATTTCGGCTATGCTCCCTTGATTATCGGGTTGAGCAGCTGGAACATTTCGGCCATTAATGGAGGCCGATTCATGCACCCCTGAACCAGCAGCTCCAGTCGTTGCCGCCGCCGCTGGACACCATCCTCTTGTTCGTAGCCACCGCGCCCCGATGTTCTTATGATTACGTTGAGGAAGCGCTTTCATAAACTCTCCATAAGGCTTCTCAATTTGATTAATCGGTTGATGAAAAAGACGTGGACAAAACTTATCGGAGTGGCCAATGATACCACATATGAAGCAAAAAGTAGGAGATCTCTCATATTTGAAATTGATCCAAAACCAATTCCCATCTTCCTTAGTGATCTTCATTCTTCTTCGTAGTGGCTTCTCGATGTTCAAAGTGATTTGCATCCTAAGATAATCTCTCCATACACCAATGAAATTCTTAGGATCGGACTCCAAGTATTTTCCCATTGTGTTCCCCACTTTGCGTATCGTTGATTCCCACATACACCCCGGTTCGACATCATGAAGTTGAATCCAAATGTCAAGCGTATTCAGAGTTAGTAGCTTCCGGTCTCCTCCAACATTCAACCTTTCAATAATCAATTGCATTCTATCATATGTCCAAGGACTACCATTGATCACGCGTTGGATATCGACTTCGTGGTAAAATTGAAATAGAAATCGATTAGTATCAAGTTGTTTAACAAACATCCCCATACCTGGCTGCCATAGAGAGGCTAACACATTTTGCATTTTTTCAAAATCAATAACCCGATTTGATAGTAATCTCCCCACCAAACACCATCGATCGTCTATGCCTTCTTCTCTTTCCCCCGCTGTCACGATGACTGCTTCCAGATCCTCTTCTTCAATATTGAAACGTATCGTATCTTCCATCGCCTCCGAATGACGGCTAGAAGAAGCCATTTTCGTCCAGAACCCGTTCGATAATAAAAAAAATAGACAAAGACCAACCAGTATACTTCACACGATCCACTCCAGTAGCAACAAGACAACACCTTACACTCACTATCTCACTGAAAACAAGAAGAACAAAACTCACCAAGCACCAGACAAGACAAAACGATAAACCATGTCAATAGACATGAACCTCTAATATTTATTTTTTCTGTTTTTAATAATTTAAAGTTATAATTAAAACGGTTGAGTAACAAAAATTAATTACCAATACATAAAATAAAATATCTATAATAGAGAATTATTATGGTTGGGGCCATTGATTGTAGCGTAATTGTTTTGGTTGATGTAATTTTTGACTGAGCAGACTTGTGTTATGATCAATCGACTTATTTACAATTTTAAATTTATTGAATTGATTATATAATTAAGCTGGTAATTATAAATAACTTAATTTAGAAAATAATAGTATATTTAGTCATTAATATTTATATAAAAAAATTTAATACATATTTATTTCTCACGAAGGATTTTAATAAGAAATGAAGAGTATAATTAGAATGTTAATTTTTTTTTTTTTTATAATTATACAATTACTATGTATATAATTACATAATTTGAAATATTAGTTTTTTTATAATTAAACAATACACTATCTTTGTTTTAAAAAAAAAAAATAAAACAATACACTATATCTTTCCAATGGAAACACACTCTAAATATATTATATATGTAATTAATCATGATCATGATAATGATATCCAAATATAGCCATAAATCTCATTGTTTTTGCTTGTGTTTTTTTTTTTTACTTTTTTTCTTTTTGAGTAGAAGCATGCACATGTAAGTAATCAAAAACAAATTAATATATAGTCCCAATATAAGAATATTTTTATTTTAGGAAATATATTTCTATTTAAGGAAATAAAATAAATAATTGATTTTCTGATAAATGAATATTTTATATTCATTGAATTTGGACAAAATCAATTATGTAATATTCTATATATGATCAGATTTCTATATTCATTACCCGATTTGATTTCCTGAATTAATTGTCAAAATATTCTGACAATTAATGTGGCGCAGATACTAATGGAGTATCTCACCTATAAATATAGGGTCTCGATTCCCGAGCTCCTCACTCATTTTGTTCATAACAGCAAATTCCATCTAAAGAGAGTTGAGAGAGCGAGGAAGCCCGATTAACCACATCAATCGGTTTCTTTTGCAGATCAAGCTTATGTGGGACTAAAGCTCAAAGATTCAATGGATGGAGGTATTTCGATCCTTAAGTTATATAGTGTATATATTTGTTTATTCCGCATTTTATATACACATTCATATATTTCAGTTTATACATATAAATGTCTAACAATTGGTATCAGAGTGAATTATATATCTCTGCCTTGATTTTTTTGAGTTTCGTATATATATATATATTTACGGGGGTTCTTCATTTATAATGTAAATTATCTATATTTTATATATACTTTTATATTATATAATCCCGATTATATATATATTCATACTCAATTTATTTTTTATATATACATATATATTCATCTTTACAAATACATTTATATATATTATATACATTCATTTATACCATATAATATATATATTTCTCGATATACACTTTCATATTATATTCATTTATTCATTGATTTCTTTCCATATAATTAATTATCATATTCTATTATATATTTTTATGATATTTTATATAGTTTAATGTGTATATGCAAGTATATATATGTATATATACGTATACAATATCGATTTTTATTCATATATATTTTTTAAATATATACATTTTCTTTTCATTTACGTATATATATACACTTTTATATTCATATTTCATAATCTATATGTTCATATATATATACACATTCATATTTATATTCATATATTGTGTATATTATTGCATAAAATTGTATGTAATACTATCTTCCATACATTAATGATAATTTTATACAGTATATACATTGTATACAAGTATATATATACATGAAAATTTTATTTTTCGGTCTGTAATTTTTCCGTTTTCATTTTCGATATTTATTTCGAATCCTCTATTCATTAGTGTTGCCCCTGATTTTGCCCAATATACGTGGACCAACCGAACAGGAACACGTGGATCAAACATCTTAATACTTGAATTATTCGCTCAGTCTTTATGTAATAAGGCAGCATCCGGGACATGCCTCCCGGAGAAGGCATACGGAGCCCCATATGCTCCCGGAAGCCTAAGTAACATTAAAGCATCTCCGCGAGGTGTCAAGCTTCCCCTGAGCAGTGATTTCTCATTTAATGCCGCATGGAAGGAAACGTGTTGGGACTGCTACACGCAATAGAGTCTGACGGCACAACCCCCCAATCTGCACCTGCGAAGTAATGATCATTTAAGTCTATCGACGGCTACACTGTGAAGAGTCACGTCAGTAAAAAGACAATAAGGACATTCCACATAAAAGCCCTACAGCACCTAGGAATTTGACCATGCATTACTCATGGTATATTCATTGGGAATGCCCATCTTTATGGATATTTACAGATACACATGTACAATAATCCTGGGGATCACCCCACCAAAAACACTATAAATACTCCCTCAAAGCTCATTAAATGGGGTCGAGAATTTTGGGTTGCATAAATGCAAGAAGAGTAAATACTCACCAAGAATATTCTCTGTATTTATAAGAGTAAATACTCATCAAGAACATTCTCTGTATTTAATACATTCATAAATACACAGACTCGTGGACTAAGGCTCATTAACGACCCAACCACGTAAAAATCCTTCTCTTAATTTCTTACAGTTCTCTAATCTTATAATATTTTATTGGTTGCCGAAAATCTCGGTCAATATTTTGGTGCTTTCATTGAGAGCTGAAGAAAGCTTCTGCAAATACACTTTACATTACAAAAATGGTGGAGACTAGAAGCACTCGTCAACCTCGCCCTCTAGAGGATGCTCAAGATCCAAATGAGGAAGACGTAGCCTCAAGAGCAGCTGAGGGCTCCGATGAAGAAGAAGGAATTCCTGATGATGACTATGAGGGAAACCTCGATGAGTATGCCTACGATGAAGGTAGCTACTCAGAACTGGTATTTCTAAGGCAAAAAGCTATCGATCACGAAGCTGAGATAGAAGCCCAAAAAGCACAAAACCAAAAAATGCAAGAGGTAATGCTAGCCATGCAAAAAGCCATGGAGGCGGTTGGCATCCACGTGCATCCCAAGGCAATGACTGCTGGACTTGGCAAGGAACCAGCAGAATCCTCGCCTAGCACCCAACAGCCAAAGTCTAGGGAACCTAGCCCCATAAGGTATCCCGCTGAAGGGAACCAAAAGAAAAACCCTACCTCTACCCCTGGGCGAAAGAAAAAGGCGCAGGATCCGCGAAAGGTCCGCTCAAATTTCCCGAAAGGGAAAGGTCCGCAGAGGGGCAAACTCCAAAAAGGGAGTCTTGGCCCTCAGGATCGAGAGGACCGAAAAAGCGTTTCCGTGCACCAAGAGCCCAGAGGTAGAGGAAGAAGAGGACAGATATGTCCTCCCGTGGATTTGAGAAATCAAATCAATGGGAATCAATGTGACATCCGGGATCACCTTGACCAAAAGAAATACGGGCCCGCGGTCTCCACGGGAACGTTAAATGAAGGAATCATGGCAGAACTCGCCATACTCCGAAAAGATATCGCCCGAGTCTCCCGGAGACAAAAAGGGGACGACTCCGACTCAGACTGTGAGGACTGGGAGCCATGTGCTAAGCACATCCTGGAAGCCGAGATCCCCAAGAACTTTAAGATGCCCAAAATGGCAGCTTATACCGGGAACTTCGATCCAAGCGACCACTTGTCGCGGTTCAACCGTGTCATGACGGTCATGAGAGTCAGCAATGACGCGAAATGTCTGTGCTTCCCGCTTACTCTAAGCGGGCCCGCGGAAGAATGGTTCAAGAAGCTAGAACCAGGATCCGTGGGCTGTTGGAACAAGTTGCAGACCAACTTCCGGAGACAGTTTGTCGCCGCAAGAAAGGTCAACCTAGAGGTCAGTGCTTTGACTAACATCAAGCAACTGCCCACAGAGACCTTGAAAAACTACATAAAGAGATTCCGAGAGGAAGCCTCGAAGACCAAGAAAGTTGATGACGGAAAACAACTTGCCCTTCTCCAGGCAGGTATCCGTACAGGGACTCCCTTCTGGAACGAACTACAACAGGAAGGAGCCGCAAGCCTCCAGGACTTCCAGAAGAGAGTCCAAAAGTATATCAACCTTGAAGAGGCCCAAATAGTGGCCTATGGATGATATTATCCCACCGCGATAGCAGGGTACATGCCTGGAGCACCGCCCTCGGGTACTGTCCCGACCGCGGCTCCACCAATGAGCGACATACAGTTCTCTGCTACTCCCGGATATAGTTAGGGCCAGGCCTTGGCACCAGCATCATCCCATTTTGGAAATCTCTCAGGGATAAATGGACAAGCTTCCTCGCACTCCGCTCCAACCGCTAGCCTGGCAGGCCCTTCCCAGGGTTCAAGGAGTAAACGATCCTCCAAAGGCAGCACCAGGACGGAGGAGAAACGCCAAAAGAGGGGGTACACTCCACAATACACCCAGTACACGGAGCTGACGGACTCCCAAGAGCGTGTGTACTTTGCTACTAGGCAAAATACACACTATCGGAGACCACCACCCTTGTACAAGGATAGCTCCCGGAGAGATCCCAACAAAAGATGCGAATACCACAATGACATTGGGCACAGCACCAATGAATGCAAAACTCTCAATGATGAGATTGAAAACCTGATCCGATTGGGGCACCTCTACGAGTGGATCAAGAATAGGCTGCCTCACCTTAATCCGGGTCAGGCGACAGGGGTTGTGCCGCAAGGAGCGCCAGGGGGTGCAGTAGGAGTATTGGCTCCAGTTACTCCCCCCGGAGATGCCCAGCACATCCCCGGTCTGCCACCCAAACCCAATGGGAGAGTGGCCATGATCTCAGGAGGACCCCATATTGGAGGAACCACCCGCAAAGAACTAAAGCGGTACGCGGGGGCCGTAAAATACAATGAGGTTTGGGAGGTTACTCAACTCCCAGCTCAAAGGCCCCGGCTGATGGATCAACCCATTACGTTCACGGAAGAAGACGCCAAGACGGTGCGCTTCCTGTTGGGTTTTATGCCCTAAATAAAACTCATTTCAATATAATCAGATTTACTTATTAATATAGATCAGAAATAACATTTAATGTTGCATGGTTCACATGATTTATTTCATGATTATATGTACATAATGTATAAATTCATCTGAAACCCTTTTCACATACTTGATCCTGTTTATTGTGTCGTCAACACATTGGAAAGTAAACATGACTATGTGAATAAAGTTTCCTAGATTTATCAGACATAGGGTTTTACTGATATGATAATCTACAACAAGAGTTTACTTGTATTTGGAGAAATACTATGTTCTTTCCAGAGCATTGGTTAAAGTAAAGCTCAGGTTGGATGCATGGAGTATGCATCGGAAGGGACCGATATTGAACTTTGACTTAGATTTATTAAACTTACCGTAATATCTATTCAAGTCAATATCGCCTAGTTGATCCTAGATCAAATGATCTTAATCCTGATATGATTAGGCTCAATCTTGAAAGGCTATTCGTGTTCTTTGATTTGTTAGTTAAGCCTACTTTTAGGTCAGGGTGATACGTACATTTTGGGAACACGGTAGTGCAATTGAGTGGGAGCGCTAGCATAAACATGGAATCTATAGCTTCTATCTGGCGAATAGTAAGCAAAGGATGATCTCCTTCGAGCTTGACCAAACGAACATAAATGGTGGAGTACTCATTTCACATTAGCTGAAATATCATTTATACGGGGTCAAGTGTTTTAAGGAATAAATACATTGTAGGGTGTAACGGTAATTTAATCCCTTTACAGTGTAGATCATTCATATAGAGGATCATTGATCACATTAGGATTATAACAATGGATAACTAATGATGTGTCTATATGGTGGAACATATAGAGCATTCTATATACTGAGAGTGCAATTCTAAGTTCTATGCGTGGATTCAACGAAGAATTAATAAGTTAGTGAATTTTAGTGTTAAATTCTTGATCTACTTATTGGAAGCTCGGTTATATAGACCCATGGTCCCCCCACTAGTTGAGATAATGTTGCTTGTAAGACTCATGTAATTGGTTTTGATTAATCAATTATAATTCACAAATTAGACTATGTCTATTTGTGAAATTTTCACTAAGTAAGGGCGAAATTGTAAAGAAAGAGTTAACAGGGGCATATTTGTTAATTATGATACTTTGTATGGTGCAATTAATAAATATGATAAATGACAATATTATTTAATAATTATTTATAGTTATTAAATAGTTAGAATTGGCATTTAAATGATTGAATTAGGAAATTGGCATTTTTGAGAAAATCAGATACAAAAGGTGTTAAAATTGCAAAATTGCAAAGCCCAAGGCCCAATCCATTAAGTGTATGGTCGGCCACCTTTGTAGCTTTTTTAAACTGATTTTTTCATTATTTTAATGCCATATAATTCAAATCAAACCCTAGAGGAATGCTATAAATAGATAGTGAAGGCTTCGGGAAAATAACACACTTTTCTTCGAATCGGAAAAGCTGAGCCTTCTCTCTTCTCTTTAGCCGCCACTCTCTCTCTCTTTTCTTCCTCAATATTTCGAACCTCTCTTAGTGTATTAGAGTAGTGCCCACACACATCAAGTGATACCTCAATCATAGTGAGGAAGATCGTGAAGAAAGATCATCAGCAAAGGAGTTTCAGCATCAAAGATTCAGAGAAAGAGATCCAGGTTCAGATATTGATAATGCTCTGCTACATAAAGGAATCAAGGGCTAGATATCTGAACGGAAGGAGTCATATTATTCCGCTGCACCCAATGTAAGGTTTCCTAAACTTTATATGTGTTTATTTCATCGTTTTAGAAAGTTCATATTTAGGATGTTAATAAACATACTTGTGAGTAGATCTAAGATCCTGGTAAAATAAATTCCAACAACTGGCCTCAGAGCCATGGTAATTGATTTACTTGCAAGAAATTTGGACTTTAAAACGATTGTTTGTATGTTCTTTGGATGGTATCATGTTGTATTGAGTGTTATTTGATGATTGATTGATGTTTGTGAAATTTTCGTGAAAAATAATTGTGATTTCGTTTCTGGAATTATTTTTATTGGATAGTATGGAAAAAATTAAGCAAGTTAGCCTTTTACAGAACTCAATTTGGATTTTATTTGAATTAGTTATGATTTTTTGAAGATTTGACAAAATCGGGGAAATTTTGTCTTGATATTTTCACGCGATCATGAGAACTGTCCGTACAATTTCGGAAATTTTTGTTTTTCTTCAATTTTTCATACTTTTTCATGGAATTAACTTCCAATTTTTTGTATGGTTTTGTATATATACTATTACTATTCCTAATTCAATTCTAATTATCATTTTGAATTAATTTAATTTTTTAATTTAATTCAAGATATTAGTGTAATTTGAATTTGAATAGAATTAGTATTTATCTTTTTGTTTAAAAATTTATCTTATTTTTAAATTTGATTATATTTTTTTTTAAATTTAAGGTCAGATTTTTTAAGATATTTAAAAATATCTTATCTTTTAAGATATTTATAATATCTTTTAAGATATTTAAAAATATCTTATCTTTTAAGATATTTTAAAAATATCTTATCTCTTAAGATTTTTTAATTAAATCTTTTTAGATATTTTGACCATATTTAAATTTTAAAAATAAGATATTTATAATCATGTAATTTTTAAATAGATATAAGATATTTTGCTAATTTTTTAAATTTTGTTATTTTATTTATTTAAATTACATTTAAAATTTGAAAAAGATATTTCAAATCTTTTCTAATTTTTTATTTAATTTTTATTTATAAAATAACATTTAAAATTTAAAAGTAGCTAGCAAATTTTTGAAATGATATTTAGGTTGGTTGAAACCTAATTTTTCAAAAATTGTAGGTTTAATTTTAAATTTAAATTAAAAAAAAAAAAAAAATTTCGAATTTTTCAAATTTTTTTTAAATTTTTCGAAAAATAAATATTTTATTTATTTAATTAATTATTTTCGAAATTAAATATTTAATTTAAAATTAAATAAATCCTACATCCAACTATCCAACTAACCTTGTTGCAGGAGTATGTGTTTTAGCTTATGTGTAAGTTTTTAAAACCTATTATTACTTGATTGCAAATAGCCATGGTTAACTTTTTGCCAGATCTAATGATCTGATGGCTCCCTTGGTCAAGTTAATAATTTGTAACAGGTAAATTTTACAATCTTCTTTCATCTGTGTATGACCTAGCAACATGATAGGACCCATCCAAAGTGTGCCTGTGTGAGCCTATGTGTTTAATTTTATTATAGATGCATATAGGTTAATGTTGCTAAATAAAATGTCATAGTCATTGATAGATTTTATTTAGGCCCATTTAGTTTTTGGGCTTATTCAATTAATAACAGTTGTTCTTATTAAGGTTAAATTCCTCTCTTTTGGGCCTTGTGTGAGAGTTGGGAGCCATAGAAGTGGGTACGACATACTGAACCCAGCACCCCCTCACACAAACCACCCCAATTGTGAAGGCCCATTTGCCTGATTTGAATGACTGTACTAGGTTAATTACACTAGTTTAACCTAATAAAAATTGATTAGCAACATAATTAATTTCATTTATTTTGAAATTAATTTAAGAAAAACATAGTTTAAAGAATTTTTTATTCTAAGCTAAACTATATGTATTTTCTTGTATTTAATTAAATATAGAATTATAACCATCTAGATTCTTTCTGGAACTTAATTTAAATTTTTCATTAAATATTCCTATTTAAGTTGATATTTAGTTATCTTCAACTAACCAACTTAAATCTGAATATCTTTTGAATTCAAAATTTCAAAATTAAGTTGAGGAATTTTAGGCATTGGTTATTAAGATTCTTTAGATATTTTTTTAAGTTAATATCTTTTCAAATATTAACTTAAAATGGAATATTTTCAAATTAAGTGGTTACAACTTAATTTTTGATATTTAATTAAATTTAAATTTGAAAATATTTAAGTTCTAGATTTTTCTAGTACAACTTAAATTAGATATTTTTTCAAATTTTGTGGAAAAGATACTTAGTCAAATAAGATATTTTCTAGATAGTTATTACTAGACTACTTATTATTTCTAATATTAAATAGGAAAATATTATAAATTGTGAAATTAATTATTTAAATAATTAATTTTGGTACAATTTATTTTAAGTATATTTTTCCTAGTATTAAACTAGAGATTAATAATTAAGCATTCTCTACACTTAATTATTTATTTCTTGAATTTAATACATTTAATTAATTTGAAAATTAAATATCTAAGTTGATTTTTATCATCATACTTAAATATTTCTTTTTCATGACATTTAATTAAATAGAAAATTATTTTTAGTTGAAATTTATTTTTTCAACTAAATTTAAATAATTTTCAAAATATATATTTTTTCTTTATTTTATTAATCAATTTTCGAAATTGCATTTCTTAAATGCTAGAATTTCGAATTTTATCTTGAAAAATAGATTAAGTTGTAAATTAATTATTTCTTTTAATTAATTCTTGGATCAACTTAAATCAATGATTTTTTCATTTATTGATTAATTTAAAAAATAAATTGAATTAAAATATATTATTAGAAATTGAATTAATTAGTCAAAGGAAAATCTAGATAGGTGATATTTTTGCTTGAAGTATTTTTCTAGTGTATTTAATTAAATAGAAAATTAATATTTAAGTTGATTTTCATCATCATACTTAAATATTTGAAATTTTTCTTATATATATTTAATTAAATAGGAAAATTATATTTTTTGTTGTAAATTAATTTTATTAATTAATTTTGGGCCAACATTAAATTAGAATAATTTTTTCCAGGATTTATTTTTTATTTTAATATGCATTTTTCGAAAATTGTATTCTTATATACTTTAATTTTTCGAAATGCAATATATATATTTATAGAAAATTAAATTTGAGTTGTAAATTAATTTAAATTAATTTTGTAACAACTTAAATATTTTTTTCTAAATATTTATTGGAAATTATTACTAAGATGGAAATAATTCATGTTATTTTCATATCCATCTAAGTAAAATTTATAAATATTAAATTAAAATTTATATTTAGAATTTTTCATTCTAAATTGGAAATTTTAATTAAATAAATATATATATTTAAAATAAATAGAATAAATAAAAAGAATAAAAGAAAATACAACTTTTTTTAAATAATGAGCTTTATTATCAAGAGACATTCGATCTCCATTGTGGGTTTTACACCGCGTTTGTTTTAGTGAGTAATCCTCCCTAATGGAGGAACGTTCATTAGCAATTTCGCACCGTTTAACCTCGCATGATAAGTAGTTTGTAAGTGTTTTGTATGGTATGGATCACCCTAATGGTGGCGACCATACTTGACTTGCAAATTATGAAACAATGGTGGAAGCTCATAAGATAGAATTGCCTTGACTCTCGCCTAAACGGGACAACTCTGAATTCCAATCTTGATCGAATAAAAGGTTGCTAGAATGTTTAACATTTTAGACGAGCTGACAACTCTATTCAATGAATGGTAGCTTTGACTCTCGCCTAAACGGGACACTGATATCAGTTTGTTGAAAAACCTTGGAAATTATTTAGGATTGTAAGTTTTAGTATTTTCACTTGTCATTCCTACTTACTATATGTTTATAATTTCTGAATTGTGTATGAATTTATATTGAACCATGTTATTTTCTGTTATTAAGTTGTAGTTTAATTTCGAATCTTCATTGTTGGTCTAACTTGGCTTGTTTATCTAATGAGATAAATCCCTAGTGGATTTTCACCATTAGACATACATAATAGTGTTAGATCTCGAAAGATAAATATTGTATATGCGACATCTAGCTGTTCATCAATTGATGACACCTTAGACTAGTATTTTTACGATATAAAACAAGAAGATTATATAAATAAGATTACTTTGACTTTCGCTAATCGAAGCATCGTTGGATTCTTATTTTAAACGAAATTATCCTAATTCCTCTTAGCTTATTCATTTCGAATTAGCTTTCAAATATATCATTGGATGAATGGTCTATGAATCATTTCATGTCATTATATTTTCTCTTAAGAAATTAAATGACGCATATGATTATAACCCCGAAATTCTATTCCCAATTGATATAAATCCTCCATCTTAGAAATCTCCTACTTGTATGGGCAAATCTGACTTAGAGTTTGTATTAGTAGTGGTGGTCCAAGAAAGAATTACTCATTAAATTTGGTTGAATTTAAGTCTTTGACTTTAATTTTAGATTCCAAATAGAAATTTTCTTAAATTTCTAATTCCAGAATACAATACAGTTACACTTTCTCAAGTGTTTAATATCCATCTTTTATTAATGGATTAAAACTGTATGGAATGTGAGTTAGGTATTCTGTGACCAGGATCCACTTGAAGTATTCTAAGAACTCTTTGATGTAACTAAACCTATGTCATCATAGACACTACCACATTTTCTTAATCTATGGCATTTATATCTTGTTCATAGTGGATTTGACAAGATCAATCTCTGCAAAGAGTTAATATGCCTATATCCACTGAAAGTAGTTCATCTCATTCGCAGATGAATGTACATTCAGGGGTGGATATGAGTTTTTCGTTGTATTCTTAAAACGATAACTCTAGAATATACCTTATGCAAAGAAATTTGAAATGTTTGAAAAATTTCATCAATTTCTAGCAATGATTAAACACCATTAAGGTATGTGGTTAAAGATCTTGCGAACTGATAGGGGTGGAGAAATAGTTAGTAGATATGCAGTTCAAAGATCATTACATTGATTTTTGAATTATATCCAAACTTACCTCCCCAGAAATTTCGAGTTGCATGTTGATGATTAGTTACTAGTCGTTGCCTAAATCCTTCTATGGTAATACAATTTCAGAATGATGTAATGGTTGTATACTTAATGTAAATCATTACTAGATTCATGGATGACCTAATCAAAATCTTAAGAAAAGCTAGAACTGTTAACCATGGTTTCTTAGCTATTCTAAGTGATTAGGGGTGGACCATCCCATAGTCAATAGATAAGAAAGTGTTTGTTCAAACAAATACTACTTTTCTAAGATAATGACTAAGTCTGAAAACAAGTAGCAAATAAAGGAGATATTTAATTCTTGATTCCAAAAGTGTTCTATCATCTTATATAATATATGATGATCCCACTGCCTCTGTTGTCTTGTCACAACCAAAGAGGTTAATACCATTTAGTTTTTTTTTCTTCGACATAATTCACGGTACCTCGTCGTAGTGGGAGAGTTTCTAGGAACTCACCTTCTTATGACTTGGGAGACACTAGTGATTAAAAATCCATTGTGAGTTTAAACAAGTAATGGATTGTCAAGATAGGAAACTAAGAAGAAAGCCAATAGAACTATGGTTTAATCCATTCACATGGAGTAACCTAAAGTTTTCTATTACAAGGACATAAAAGGAAATTTTAGTTAATAAGTCCATTCAATGGACTTAACAAAACTTCCTGTTCCTAGTATTATAGGTTTGAGTTTATCTAAACCTATGGCTTGTGGTATACCTGGTAATTACTTACTCTAATGCAAGCAACTTACTTTAGTAAGATGCTGAAGCATTTTCTTTCTAATGGCAATCTATAGAAGCTTCACAACTTCTTAGGCATAGATTTTATTTATCTAAGGAAAAGTCTCAACTATTCCAGAAAAGATAAAGCCATGGAAAAATTTCTTACATCAACAGTGAGAGGTCTTAGATATGCTTTTGTATGCCTTAGACCAGACACCTGCTGTTGAGTGGGAGTAATGAGTAGGTATCAGATTAATCCAGGAGAAGAACATTGGAAGACAATCAAGTAAATCTTAAGATAAAGAAGAGGAACTATATGTTAGTCTATAAGGGTGTGTTTAAAACTCTTAGACTACACCATATCAGATTTCGAAATTTGCCTATGTGCTAGTAAATCTTTCTGATAAGATGGTGGTTACTCTGGGGGTGGAATAGTGATTTTGGAGAAGTGTAAAAACCTATCTGAAGTCTCTAGGTCTACCAGAAAGGGACTGAATGTTAAAGCTGCAGGAAAGTTACTTATTCAGTCTAAGGAAAGTTCTATACATCTTTGGCACCATTCCAAATTGCCTTAAACTACTAGTGTTAATTTCCTGATTAACCAAAAGTAGTTGCCAAAGGTATAGAATCCAGTATCCCAAGAGAGTAAACATATAGAGAGGAATTTCACATTATCAATGATTTTGTGATTAAAGGAAGAGTAATGGTGGAGAAAAGGTTGTGGTTAATTCAACCTTTCAGATCCTATTACGAGGAGTTTACTACTACTACACTTGATTTGTATATCAAGGTGTTGAGATTATTTGAAACGCACTTTTTGTTTTATATTAGTGCAAGTGGGAGTTTGTTGGGTTTTATGCCCTAAATAAAACTCATTTCAATATAATCGGATTTACTTATTAATATAGATCGTAAATAACATTTAATGTTGCATGGTTCACATGATTTAATTCATGATTATATGTACATAATGTATAAATTCATATGAAACCCTTTTCACATACTTGATCCTGTTTATTGTGTCGTCAACACATTGGAAAGTAAACATGACTATGTGAATAAAGTTTCCTAGATTTATCAGACATAGGGTTTTACTGATATGATAATCTACAACAAGAGTTTACTTGTATTTGGAGAAATACTATGTTCTTTCCAGAGCATTGGTTAAAGTAAAGCTCAGGTTGGATGCATGGAGTATGCATCGGAAGGGACCGATATTGAACTTTGACTTAGATTTATTAAACTTACCGTAATATCTATTCAAGTCAATATCGCCTAGTTGATCCTAGATCAAATGATCTTAATCCTGATATGATTAGGCTCAATCTTGAAAGGCTATTCGTGTTCTTTGATTTGTTAGTTAAGCCTACTTTTAGGTCAGGGTGATACGTACATTTTGGGAACACGGTAGTGCAATTGAGTGGGAGCGCTAGCATAAACATGGAATCTATAGCTTCTATCTGCGAATAGTAAGCAAAGGATGATCTCCTTCGAGCTTGACCAAACGAACATAAATGGTGGAGTACTCATTTCACATTAGCTGAAATATCATTTATACGGGGTCAAGTGTTTTAAGGAATAAATACATTGTAGGGTGTAACGGTAATTTAATCCCTTTACAGTGTAGATCATTCATATAGAGGATCATTGATCACATTAGGATTATAACAATGGATAACTAATGATGTGTCTATATGGTGGAACATATAGAGCATTCTATATACTGAGAGTGCAATTCTAAGTTCTATGCGTGGATTCAACGAAGAATTAATAAGTTAGTGAATTTTAGTGTTAAATTCTTGATCTACTTATTGGAAGCTCGGTTATATAGACCCATGGTCCCCCCACTAGTTGAGATAATGTTGCTTGTAAGACTCATGTAATTGGTTTTGATTAATCAATTATAATTCACAAATTAGACTATGTCTATTTGTGAAATTTTCACTAAGTAAGGGCGAAATTGTAAAGAAAGAGTAAACAGGGGCATATTTGTTAATTATGATACTTTGTATGGTGCAATTAATAAATATGATAAATGACAATATTATTTAATAATTATTTATAGTTATTAAATAGTTAGAATTGGCATTTAAATGATTGAATTAGGAAATTGGCATTTTTGAGAAAATCAGATACAAAAGGTGTTAAAATTGCAAAATTGCAAAGCCCAAGGCCCAATCCATTAAGTGTATGGTCGGCCACCTTTGTAGCTTTTTTAAATGATTTTTTCATTATTTTAATGCCATATAATTCAAATCAAACCCTAGAGGAATGCTATAAATAGATAGTGAAGGCTTCAGGAAAATAACACACTTTTCTTCGAATCGAAAAACCGAGCCTCCACTCTCTTCTCTAGCCGCCACTCTCTCTCTCTTTTCTTCCTCAATATTTCGAACCTCTCTTAGTGATTAGAGTAGTGCCCACACACATCAAGTGATACCTCAATCATAGTGAGGAAGATCGTGAAGAAAGATCATCAGCAAAGGAGTTTCAGCATCAAAGATTCAGAGAAAGAGATCCAGGTTCAGATATTGATAATGCTCTGCTACAGAAAGGAATCAAGGGCTAGATATCTGAACGGAAGGAGTCATATTATTCCGCTGCACCCAATGTAAGGTTTCCTAAACTTTATATGTGTTTATTTCATCGTTTTAGAAAGTTCATATTTAGGATGTTAATAAACATACTTGTGAGTAGATCTAAGATCCTGGTAAAATAAATTCCAACATCAAGAATAGGCTGCCTCACCTTAATCCGGGTCAGGCGACAGGGGTTGTGCCGCAAGGAGCGCCAGGGGGTGCAGCAGGAGTATTGGCTCCAGTTACTCCCGCCGGAGATGCCCAGCACATCCCCGGTCTGCCACCCAAACCCAATGGGAGAGTGGCCATGATCTCAGGAGGACCCCATATTGGAGGAACCACCCGCAAAGAACTAAAGCGGTACGCGGGGGCCGTAAAATACAATGAGGTTTGGGAGGTTACTCAACTCCCAGCTCAAAGGCCCCGGCTGATGGATCAACCCATTACGTTCACGGAAGAAGACGCCAAGACGGTGCGCTTCCTGTTGGGTTTTATGCCCTAAATAAAACTCATTTCAATATAATCAGATTTACTTATTAATATAGATCAGAAATAACATTTAATGTTGCATGGTTCACATGATTTATTTCATGATTACATGTACATAATGTATAAATTCATCTGAAACCCTTTTCACATACTTGATCCTGTTTATTGTGCCGTCAACACATTGGAAAGTAAACATGACTATGTGAATAAAGTTTCCTAGATTTATCAGACACAGGGTTTTACTGATATGATAATCTACAACAAGAGTTTACTTGTATTTGGAGAAATACTATGTTCTTTCCAGAGCATTGGTTAAAGTAAAGCTCAGGTTGGATGCATGGAGTATGCATCGGAAGGGACCGATATTGAACTTTGACTTAGATTTATTAAACTTACCGTAATATCTATTCAAGTCAATATCGCCTAGTTGATCCTAGATCAAATGATCTTAATCCTGATATGATTAGGCTCAATCTTGAAAGGCTATTCGTGTTCTTTGATTTGTTAGTTAAGCCTACCTTTTGGTCAGGGTGATACGTACTTTTTGGGAACACGGTAGTGCAATTGAGTGGGAGCGCTATCATAAACATGGAATCTATAGCTTCTATCTGGCGAATAGTAAGCAAAGGATGATCTCCTTCGAGCTTGACCAAACGAACATAAATGGTGGAGTACTCATTTCACATAAGCTGAAATATCATTTATACGGGGTCAAGTGTTTTAAGGAATAAATACATTGTAGGGTGTAACTGTAATTTAATCCCTTTACAGTGTAGATCATTCATATAGAGGATCATTGATCACATTAGGATTATAACAATGGATAACTAATGATGTGTCTATATGGTGGAACATATAGAGCATTCTATATAACTGAGAGTGCAATTCTAAGTTCTATGCGTGGATTCAACGAAGAATTAATAAGTTAGTGAATTTTAGTGCTAAATTCTTGATCTACTTATTGGAAGCTCGGTTATATAGACCCATGGTCCCCCCACTAGTTGAGATAATATTGCTTGTAAGACTCATGTAATTGATTTTGATTAATCAATTATAATTCTCAAATTAGACTATGTCTATTTGTGAATTTTTCACTAAGTAAGGGCGAAATTGTAAAGAAAGAGTTTATAGGGGCATATTTGTTAATTATGATACTTTGTATGGTTCAATTAATAAATATAAAAAATGACAATATTATTGAATAATTATTTATAGTTATTAAATAGTTAGAATTGGCATTTAAATGATTGAATTATGAAATTGGCTTTTTTGAGAAAATCAGATACAAAAGGTGTTAAAATTGCAAAATTGCAAAAAGCAAGGCCCAATCCACTAAGTGTAGGGCCAGCCACTTTTGTAGGAAATTTAAACTGATTTTTTCATTATTTTAATGCCATATAATTAAAATCTAACCCTAGTGGAATGCTATAAATAGATAGTGAAGGCTTCAGGAAAAACACACTTTTCTTCTGACTTTTTCTATTCAGAAAAACTGAGCCTTCTCTCTCCCTATCTTTAGCTGACCACTCCCTCTCTTCTTCTTCAATATTTCGAAATCCTTAGTGTATGAGTAGTGCCCACACACATCAAGTGATACCTCAATCATAGTGAGGAAGATCGTGAAGAAAGATCATCAGCAAAGGAGATTCAGCATCAAAGATTCAGAGAAAGAGATCCAGGTTCAGATATTGATAATGCTCTGCTACAGAAAGGAATCAAGGGCTAGATATCTGAACGGAAGGAGTCATATTATTCCGCTGCAACCAATGTAAGGTTTCTTAAACTTTATATGTGTTTATTTCATCGTTTTAGAAAGTTCATATTTAGGGTGTTAATAAACATACTTGTGAGTAGATCTAAGATCCTGGTAAAATAATTTCCAACAACTGGCCTCAGAGCCATGGTAATTGATTTACTTGCAAGAAATTTGGACTTTAAAACGATTGTTTGTATGTTCTTTGGATGGTATCATGTTGTATTGGGTGTTATTTGATGATTGATTGATGTTTGTGAAATTTTCGTGAAAAATAATTGTGATTTCGTTTCTGGAATTATTTTTATTGGATAGTATGGAAAAAATTAAGCAAGTTAGCCTTTTACAGAACTCAATTTGGATTTTATTTGAATTAGTTATGATTTTTTGAAGATTTGACAAAATCGGGGCTGTGCTGATATTTTCCTGCGATCGCAGAACTGTCCGTACAATTTCGAAATTTTTGTTTTTCTTCAATTTTTCATGCTTTTTCATGGAATTAACTTCCAATTTTTTGTATGGTTTTGTATATATACTAATACTATTCCTAATTCAATTCTAATTATCATTTTGAATTAATTTAATTTTTTTTAATTTAATTCAAGATATTAGTGTAATTTGAATTTGAATAGAATTAGTATTTATCTTTTTGCTTAAAAATCTATCTTATTTTTAAATTTGATTATATTTTTTTTAAATTTAAGGTCAGATTTTTTAAGATATTTATAATATCTTATCTTTTAAGATATTTATAATATCTTTTAAGATATTTTAAAAATATCTTATCTTTTAAGATATTTTAAAAATATCTTATCTTTTAAGATTTTTTAATTAAATCTTTTTAGATATTTTGACCATATTTAAATTTAAAATAAGATATTTATAATCATGTAATTTTAAATAGATGTAAAATATTTTGCTAACTTTTAAATTTTATTATTTTATTTATTTAAATTAAATTTAAAATCTGAAAAGATATTTCATTTATCTTTTCTAATTTTTATTTAATTTTTATTTATAAAATAACATTTAAAATTTAAAAGTAGTTAGCAATTTTTTTTGAAATAAAATTTAGGTTGGTTGAAACCTAATTTTTCAAGAATTGTAGGTTTAATTTTAAATTTAAATTTTTTTTTAAATTTTCGAATTTTTTTTATTTTTTCGAAAAATAAATATTTTATTTATTTAATTAATTATTTCGAAATTAATTATTTAATTTAAAATTAAATAAATCCTACATCCAACTATCCAGCTAACCTTGTTGCAGGAGTATGTGTTTTAGCTTATGTGTAAGTTTTTAAAACCTATTATTACTTGATTGCAAATAGCCATGGTTACCTTTTTGCCAGATCTAATGATCTGATGGCTCCCTTGGTCAAGATAATAATTTGTAACAGGTATATTTACAATCTTCTTTCATCTGTGTATGACCTAGCAACATGATAGGACCCATCCAAAGTGTGCCTGTGTGAGCCTATGTGTTTAATTTTATTATAGATGCATATAGGTTAATGTTGCTAAAATAAATTATCATAGTTATTGATAGAATTTATTTAGGCCCATTTAGTTTTTGGGCTTATTCAATTAATCACAGTTGTTCTTATTAAGGTTAAATTCCTCTCTTTTGGGCCTTGTGTGAGAGTTGGGAGCCATAGAAGTGGGTACGATATACTGAACCCAACACCCCCTCACACAAACCACCCCAATTGTGAAGGCCCATTTGCCTGATTTGAACAACTGTACTAGGTTAATTACACTAGTTTAACCTAATAAAATTGATTAGCAACATAATTAATTTCATTTATTTTGAAATTAATTTAAGAAAATTATAGTTTAAAGAATTTTTTATTCTAAGCTAAACTATATGTATTTTCTTGTATTTGATTAAATATAGAATTATAACTATCTAGATTCTTTCTGGAACTTAATTTAAATTTTTCATTAAATATTCCTATTTAAGTTGATATTTAGTTATCTTCAACTAACCAACTTAAATCTGAATATCTTTTGAATTCAAAATTTCAAAATTAAGTTGAGGAATTTTAGGCATTGGTTATTAAGATTCTTTAGATATTTTTTAAGTTAATATCTTTTCGAATATTAACTTAAAATGGAATATTTTCAAATTAAGTGGTTACAACTTAATTTTTGATATTTAATTAAATTTAAATTTGAAAAATATTTAAGTTCTAGATTTTTTCTAATACAACTTAAATTAGATATTTTTTCAAATTTTGTGGAAAAGATACTTAGTCAAATAAGATATTTTCTAGATAGTTATTTCTAGACTACTTATTATTTCTAATATTAAATAGGAAAATATTATACATTGTGAAATTAATTATTTAAATAATTAATTTTGGTACAATTTATTTTAAGTATATTTTTCCTAGTATTAAACTAGAAATTAATAATTAAGCCTTCTCTACACTTAATTATTTATTTCTTGAATTTAATACATTTAATTAATTTGAAAATTAAATATCTAAGTTGATTTTTATCATCATACTTAAATATTTCTTTTTCATGACATTTAATTAAATAGAAAATTATTTTTAGTTGAAATTTAATTTTTCAACTAAATTTAAATAATTTTCAAAATATATTTTTTCTTTATTTTATTAATCAATTTTCGAAATTGCATTTCTTAAATGCTAGAATTTCGAATTTTATCTTGAAAAATAGATTAAGTTGTAAATTAATTATTTATTTTAATTAATTCTTGGATCAACTTAAATCAATGATTTTTTTCATTTATTGATTAATTTAAAATAAATTGAATTAAAGTATATTATTAGAAATTGAATTAATTAGTCAAAGGAAAATCTAGATAGGTGATATTTTTGCTTGAAGTATTTTTCTAGTGTATTTAATTAAATAGAAAATTAATATTTAAGTTGATTTTCATTATCATACTTAAATATTTGAAATTTTTCTTATATATTTAATTAAATAGGAAAATTATATTTTTTGTTGTAAATTAATTTTGTTAATTAATTTTGGGCCAACATTAAATTAGAATAATTTTTCCAGGATTTATTTTTTATTTTAATATGCATTTTTCGAAAATTGTATTCTTATATACTTTAATTTTTCGAAATGAAATATATATATTTATAGAAAATTAAATTTGAGTTGTAAATTAATTTAAATTAATTTTGTAACAACTTAAATATTTTTTTCTAAATATTTATTGGAAATTATTACTAAGATGGAAATAATTCATGTTATTTTCATATCCATCTAAGTAAAATTTATAAATATTAAATTAAAATTTATATTTAGAATTTTTCATTCTAAATTGGAAATTTTAATTAAATAAATATATATTTAAAATAAATAGAATAAATAAAGAGAATAAAAGAAAATACAACTCTTTTTAAATAATGAGCTTTATTATCAAGAGACATTCGATCTCCATTGTGGGTTTTACACCGCGTTTGTTTTAGTGAGTAATCCTCCCTAATGGAGGAACGTTCATTAGCAATTTCGCACCGTTTAACCTCGCATGATAAGTAGTTTGTAAGTGTTTTGTATGGTATGGATCACCCTAATGGTGGCGACCATACTTGACTTGCAAATTATGAAACAATGGTGGAAGCTCATAAGATAGAATTGCCTTGACTCTCGCCTAAACGGGACAACGCTGAATTCCAATCTTGATCGAATAAAAGGTTGCTAGAATGGTTATCATTTTAGATGAGCTGACAACTCTATTCAATGGATGATGCTTTGACTCTCGCCTAAACGGGACACTGTATCAGTTTGTTGAAAAACCTTGGAAATTATATAGGATTGTATGTTTTAGTATTTTCACTAGTCATTCCTACTTGCTATATGTTTATAATTTCTGAATTGTGTATGAATTTATATTGAACCATGTTATTTTCTGTTATTAAGTTGTAGTTTAATTTCGAATCTTCATTGTTGGTCTAACATGTTTGTTTTTCTAATGAGATAAATCCCTAATGGATTTTCACCATTAGACATACATAATAGTGTTAGATCTCGAAAGATAAATATTGTATATGCGACATCTAGCTGTTCATCAATTGATGACACCTAAGACTAGTATTTTTACGATATGAAACAAGAAGATTACATAAATAAGATTACTTTGTCTTTCGCTAATCGAAGCATCGTTGGATTCTTATTTATAAACGAAATTATCCTAATTCCTCTTAGCTTATTCATTTCGAATTAGCTCAATAATATATCATTGGATGAATGGTCTAAAAATCATTTCATGTCATTATATTTTCTCTTAAGAAATTAAATGACGCATATGATTATAATCCCGAAATTCTATTCCCAATTGATATAAATCCTCAATCTTAGAAATCTCCTACTTGTATGGGAAAATCTGACTTAGAGTTTGTATTAGTAGTGCTGGTCCAAGATAGAATTACTCATTATATTTGGTATAAATTTAAGTCTTTGACTTTAATTTTAGCTTCCAAATAGAAATTTTCTTAAATTTCGAATTCCAGAATACAATACAGTTACACTTTCTCAAGTGTTTAATATCCATCTTCTATTAATGGATTAAAACTGTATGGAATATGAGTTAGGTATTCTGTGACCAGGATCCACTTGCAGTATTCTAAGAACTCTTTGATGTAACTAAACCTATGTCATCATAGACACTACCACTTTCTTTTAATCTATGGCATTTGTATCTTGTTCATAGTGGATTTGACAAGATCAATCTCTGCAAAGAGTTAATATGCCTATATCCACTGAAAGTAGTTCATCTCATTCGCAGATGGATGTACATTCAGGGGTGGATATGAGTTTTTCGTTGTATTCTTAAAACGATAACTCTAGATTATACCTTTTAGCAAAGAAATTTGAAATGTTTGAAAATTTTCATTAATTTCTAGCAATGGTTAAAACCATTAAGGTAAGTGGTTAAAGATCTTGCGAACTGATAGGGGTGGAGAAATAGTTAGTAGATATGCAGTTCAAAGATCATTAATTTGATTTTTGAATTATATCCAAACTTACCTCCCCAGAAATTTCGAGTTGCATGTTGATGATTAGTTACTAGTCGTTGCCTAATTCCTTCTATGGTAATACAATTTCAGAATGATGTAATGGTTGTATACTTAATGTAAACCATTACTAGATTCATGGATGACCTAATCAAAATCTTAAGAAAAGCTAGAACTGTTAACCATGGTTTGTTAGCTATTCTAAGTGATTAGGGGTGGACCATCCCATTGTCAATAGATAAGAAAGTGTTTGTTCAAACAAATACTACTTTTCTAAGAAAATGACTAAGTCTGAAAAACAAGTAGCAAATAAAGGAGATATTTAATTCTTGATTCCAAAAGTGTTCTATCATCTTATATAACATATGATGATCCCACTACCTCTGTTGTCTTGTCACAACCGAAGAGATCAATACCATTTAGTTTTTTTTTTCTTTGACATATTTCACGGTACCTTGTCGTAGTGGGAGAGTTTCTAGGAACTCACCTTCTTATGACTTGGGAGACACTAGTGATTAAAATCCATTGTGAGTTTAAACAAGTAATGGATTGTCAAGATAAGAAACTAAGAAGAAAGCCAATAGAACTATGGTTTAATCCATTCACATGGAATAACCTTAAGTTTTCTATTACAAGGACATAAAAGGAAATTTACGTTTATAAGTCTATTCAATGGACTTAACAAAACTTCCTGTTCCTAGTATTACAGGTTTGAGTTTATCTAAACCTATGGCTTGTGGTATACCTGGTAATTACTTACTCTAATGCAAGCAACTTACTTTAGTAAGATGCTGAAGCATTTTCTTTCTAATGACAATCTATAGAAGCTTCACAACTTCTTAGGTATAGATTTTATTTATCTAAGGAAAAGTCTTAACTATTCCAGAAAAGATAAAGCCATGAAAGAATTTCTTATATCAACAGTGAGAGGTCTTAGATATGCTTTTGTATGCCTTAGACCAGACACCTGCTGTTGAGTGGGAGTAATGAGTAGGTATCAGATTAATCCAGGAGAAGAACATTGGAAGACAATCAAGTAAATCCTAAGATAAAGAAGAGGAACTATATGTTAGTCTATAAGGGTGTGTTTAAAACTCTTAGAGTACACCATATCAGATTTCGAAATTTGCCTTTGTGCTAGAAAATCTTTCTGATAAGATGGTGATTACTCTGGGGGTGGAATAGTGATTTTGGAGAAGTGTAAAAACCTATCTGAAGTCTCTAGGTCTATCAGAGAGAGACTGAATGTTAAAGCTGCAGGAAAGGTACTTATTCAGTCTAAGGAAAGTTCTATACATTTTTGGCACCATTCCAAATTGCCTTAAACTACTAGTGTTAATTTCCTGATTAACCAAAAGTAGTTGCCAAAGATATAGAATCCAGTATCCCAAGAGGGTAGACATATAGAGAGGAATTTCACATTATCAATGACTTTGTGATTAAAGGAAGAGTAATAGTGGAGAAAAGGTTGTGGTTAATTCAACCTTTCAGATCCTATTACGAGGAGTTTACTACTACTACACTTGATTTGTATATCAAGGTGTTGAGATTATTTGAAACGCACTTTTTATTTTATATTAGTGCAAGTGGGAGTTTGTTGGGTTTTATGCCCTAAATAAAACTCATTTCAATATAATCAGATTTACTTATTAATATAGATCAGAAATAACATTTAATGTTGCATGGTTCACATGATTTATTTCATGATTACATGTACATAATGTATAAATTCATCTGAAACCCTTTTCACATACTTGATCCTGTTTATTGTGCCGTCAACACATTGGAAAGTAAACATGACTATGTGAATAAAGTTTCCTAGATTTATCAGACACAGGGTTTTACTGATATGATAATCTACAACAAGAGTTTACTTGTATTTGGAGAAATACTATGTTCTTTCCAGAGCATTGGTTAAAGTAAAGCTCAGGTTGGATGCATGGAGTATGCATCGGAAGGGACCGATATTGAACTTTGACTTAGATTTATTAAACTTACCGTAATATCTATTCAAGTCAATATCGCCTAGTTGATCCTAGATCAAATGATCTTAATCCTGATATGATTAGGCTCAATCTTGAAAGGCTATTCGTGTTCTTTGATTTGTTAGTTAAGCCTACCTTTTGGTTAGGGTGATACGTACTTTTTGGGAACACGGTAGTGCAATTGAGTGGGAGCGCTATCATAAACATGGAATCTATAGCTTCTATCTGGCGAATAGTAAGCAAAGGATGATCTCCTTCGAGCTTGACCAAACGAACATAAATGGTGGAGTACTCATTTCACATAAGCTGAAATATCATTTATACGGGGTCAAGTGTTTTAAGGAATAAATACATTGTAGGGTGTAACTGTAATTTAATCCCTTTACAGTGTAGATCATTCATATAGAGGATCATTGATCACATTAGGATTATAACAATGGATAACTAATGATGTGTCTATATGGTAGAACATATAGAGCATTCTATATAACTGAGAGTGCAATTCTAAGTTCTATGCGTGGATTCAACGAAGAATTAATAAGTTAGTGAATTTTAGTGCTAAATTCTTGATCTACTTATTGGAAGCTCGGTTATATAGACCCATGGTCCCCCCACTAGTTGAGATAATATTGCTTGTAAGACTCATGTAATTGATTTTGATTAATCAATTATAATTCTCAAATTAGACTATGTCTATTTGTGAATTTTTCACTAAGTAAGGGCGAAATTGTAAAGAAAGAGTTTATAGGGGCATATTTGTTAATTATGATACTTTGTATGGTTCAATTAATAAATATGAAAAATGACAATATTATTTAATAATTATTTATAGTTATTAAATAGTTAGAATTGGCATTTAAATGATTGAATTATGAAATTGGCATTTTTGAGAAAATCAGATACAAAAGGTGTTAAAATTGCAAAATTGCAAAAAGCAAGGCCCAATCCACTAAGTGTAGGGCCAACCACTTTTGTAGGAAATTTAAACTGATTTTTTCATTATTTTAATGCCATATAATTCAAATCTAACCCTAGTGGAATGCTATAAATAGATAGTGAAGGCTTCAGGAAAAACACACTTTTCTTCTGACTTTTTCTATTCAGAAAAACTGAGCCTTCTCTCTCCCTATCTTTAGCTGACCACTCCCTCTCTTCTTCTTCAATATTTCGAAATCCTTAGTGTATGAGTAGTGCCCACACACATCAAGTGATACCTCAATCATAGTGAGGAAGATCGTGAAGAAAGATCATCAGCAGAGGAGATTCAGCATCAAAGATTCAGAGAAAGAGATCCAGGTTCAGATATTGATAATGCTCTGCTACAGAAAGGAATCAAGGGCTAGATATCTGAACGGAAGGAGTCATATTATTCCGCTGCAACCAATGTAAGGTTTCTTAAACTTTATATGTGTTTATTTCATCGTTTTAGAAAGTTCATATTTAGGGTGTTAATAAACATACTTGTGAGTAGATCTAAGATCCTGGTAAAATAATTTCCAACACTTCCCTCACCATGATCCGTTGGTCATCGAGACCCCCATCGCCAATAAAGTGGTGGCCAGAGTCTTGATCGACAACGGAAGTTCCGTGAACCTTCTCTTCAAGGAGGCCTTTACTGCGATAGGCCTGATGGACCGAGACCTCTCACCCAGTGGTTCCCAACTCACAGGGTTTAACAGAACGACGCTTATCGCAATGGGAAAAGTGAGGCTTCCCGTCACTTTGTGTCCGGACACCCCCCAAAGCACGTTCAAATACTGCACCTTTGTGGTGGTGGACTGCCCGACCGCTTACAACGCGATCCTCGGCCGACCGGCCCTGGTAGATTTTGGCGCAGTCACATCCATTCGGCACCTGTGCTTAAAGTTCCCTACCCAGGAAGCTGGAATAGGGACGGTGAGAGGAAATCAGGGGGAGGCAAGGCAATGTTACAATGTTGCAACCCACCTGCCCGTACTGATGGTTCGGGAAACCATTAAGCCAGAAATGGCTGAAGAAGATGAGTTGGATCCCCGAGTGGGGTCTGAAAAAATTGTGGAACTGATGGAGGATGTCGAGGAAATATCAGTGTGCGACCTCAACTCCACCAAAGTACTCTGGCTGGGAAAAAGCCTAAATCCGGAGGAAAAAGAAAAAATAATAAAAACACTGAAGGGCGCCATCGACATTTTTGCATGGCGCCAAGAGGACATGACCGGCATAAGTCCCCAATGTCATCACCCATGTCCTCAACGTCAACGCGAACATGCCACCAGTCCAACAAAAGAGACCCCCCCTCGATTCAGTAAAGGCCGAGGCCCTAGAGAAAGAGGTGGACAAGCTTCTAACGAACAACATGATCCGCGACGTATACTATCCGGAATGGCTAGCCCATCCGGTCCTGGTGCCCAAGCCGAACGGGACTTGGCGAGTTTGTATAGATTTCACCGATCTAAATAAAGCTTGTCTGAAGGACTGCTTCCCGCTGCCCAGGATCGACCAGATCGTAGATGCCACTTTCGGATTCAAATTACTATCCTTCATGGACGCCTACGCCGGGTATAACCAAATAAAGATGCACACGGCGGACCAAGAATGCACTAGCTTCAGCACCGATAAGGGGGTATACAACTACCTGTTCATGCCTTTCGGACTGAAGAACGCCGGAGCGACCTACCAAAGAATGGTCAACCGAATGTTCAAAGGCCTCCTAGGGCAAAACATGGAGGTATACGTGGACGATATGCTCGTCAAGTCTAAAGCATGCAATAGCCATGCGGACGACTTAGAAGAGTGTTTTGAGGTAGTCCAGAGATACGGCATGAAGCTCAACCCAAAGAAATGCACCTTTGGGGTCAAATTAGGAAAGTTCCTGGGCCTCATTGTCAGCCAGAGGGGGATTGAGGCAAACCCAAAAAAAATCCAAGCTCTCCTGAGCATGCCGTCCCCCAAGAAGCATAAAGACGTGCAGAGCCCAACTAGGAAGGTTGCTGCCCTGAGCCGTTTCATCTCCCGATCTACAGACAAGTGCATCCCCTTCTTCAACATATTGAAGAAGTGTCAAAAGTTTGAATGGTCGGACGAGTGCGAGGAGGCATTCAAAAAGTTGAAAGAGCATATGGCCAAGCCTCCTATCCTATCAAAACCCGTTCTCAGAGAGGACCTATTCTTATATTTGCCCGTCTCCGAGCATGCGGTCAGCCCTGCCCTAGTCCGGGAAGAAGAGAAAACTCAACATCCCGTGTACTATGTTAGCAAGCACATGATAGGAGCGGAGATGCGGTACCTCATCATCAAAAAACTGGTTTTCTGCCTCCTGATGGCCTCAAGAAAATTAAGGCCGTATTTCCAAGGGCACCCGATCAAGGTACTGACCAACCACCCACTCCGGCAAGTCCTACAAAAACCAGAAGCATCCAGAAGGCTCCTCAAATGGGCAATGGAGTTAAGTCAGTTCGACTTACACTACGTTCCCCGCATTTCCATAAAAGGGGCCTTGGCCGACTTCATCACCGAATGCAATGAAGCCGAGGCGACCGCGAATGCGCCAACACCATCGATCCCCACATGGAGAGTGTTTGTGGATGGAGCCTCCAATGAAAATGGATCCGGAGCGGGGGTGGCAATGATATCCCTGACCGGACTTCGACTCCAGGCAGCCCTACGGTTCGACTTCTCAGCTTCAAACAATGAGGCCGAATATGAAGCCTTGATAGCAGGGTTGAGACTAGCGAAGGCCGCAGGGGCCAAAAGAGTAGAAGTCTACAGCGACTCCCAGCTGGTCGTAAATCAAATATCGGGAGAGTACCAGACACGTGGCGAGCGAATGGCCGCATATGTAACAATAGTCCGGGAGCTGCTCCACGAGTTCACGGACTACAAAGTAGAAAGAATCCCCCGGGAAAAGAACGCTCACGCGGACTGTCTGGCTAAGTTAGCTTTAGATAGTGAAATCAAAGGGCTGGGGGTAGTACCAGTGGAACGCTTGGCAGAGCCAAGCATCAAAGTAAAAGATGCCATAATAACAGTTGGGCAAGAACCCAGCTGGATGGTCCCCATCATAGAATACATAACGAAAGGTGAGTTGCCCCAAGATAGGGCACTGTCTCGAAAGATTCAGTATCAGGCTCATCGTTATGTAATGATGGATCAAATTCTCTACCGAAGAGGACTCAGCATGCCTTATTTAAGGTGTGTATCGGACCCTGAAGCTGGACAAATTATGCTAGAGGTCCACGAAGGGTTCTGTGGAGATCATACAGGAGGACCCAGTCTCTCAAAGAAAATATTGAGACAGGGATACTTCTGGCCAACAATGAAAAAAGATTGTATAGACTACGTCCAAAAGTGTGATTCGTGCCAAAGGTTCGCGAACATACCGAGAGCTCCTCCCAATGAAATTACCCTGATGACTAGTCCTTGGCCCTTCGCGGTTTGGGGAATAGATCTTATTGGGTCCCTGCCAACAGGAAAAGGAGGAGTAAAGTATGCAATAGTAGCAGTAGACTATTTCACCAAATGGACGGAGGCTGAGCCCATGAAGACTATAACTGCTAAAAAAGCACTAGACTTTGTTATCAAAAACATAGTGTGTCGATAGGGCTTGCCTCACAAAATATTCTCTGACAATGGAAAGCAATTTGATTGCGAAGAATTTACTGACTTCTACAACCAACACGGAGTATTAAAAAGCTTCTCCGCGGTGGCAAGGCCGCAAACAAACGGACAAGCAGAAGCAGTCAATAAAATCCTAAAGGTTACCCTAAAGAACTGGCCCGAAGAGTTGCCAAGAGTGTTATGGGCCTACCTGACGACCCCTAGAACCACGACCGGCCACTCTCCTTTTTCAATGGCGTACAGTTGTGAAGCGATGGTCCCGGTAGAAACGTTATTCCCGTCCCACAGGAGAACGACTTACGATCTAGCTACAAACCAAGCTTTACTTCAAGAAGCTCTGGATCAAGTTGAAGAGCTCCGGGACGAGTCACAAATACGGATGGCAGCTTATCAAAAGAAGGTGACCAAATATTTTAACTCCAAAGTTAAAAACAGAAAATTTGCTATTGGGGATATGGTCTTAAGAAGAGTCTTCCCAGCCACCCAAGAGCCCGGAGTGGGGGTACTTGGGCCAAATTGGGAAGGACCATATGAAATCGAGGACAAAATCGGTTCAGGCACCTATAAGCTAAAAAGGATGGACGGAACCATTGTGCCAAGGGCCTGGAACGCCGATCACCTCAAAAAATATTACCAATAGTCCAAAAATGTAACTTAGGCTTTGTTTAAAGAGTTTGTACCGTCTAAGTGTATGCAGCCTCTGTATGTCAAATAAAACTGAGTGCCTTAAAAACAAAGTTTCTATGCCACTCAGGGGGGTACTAAGATATACCACACGGACAGACAAAAAACAGGCTAAGTAAAACATCCTGACCCAAAGGGCAGGTAAAAAAAAAGTATGCACAAAAAAGAGAAAAGCATATAGATAAACATCCTGACCCAAAGGGCAGGTCCGAAAGAGAGATATGTGCATCGAATAAGATCACATATATATAAAAAAATCCTAGCCCTAAGGGCAGGTCAAAAAATATATACAAAGGGCCCTGGGACAGGCCTTAACTATTGTTTCCCCTTAAATAAAAACAGCTATATAAATAAAATTGTCTTAAATGTAAGAGAATTGGGTGTAAATAAAAAAAAGAGATAAGAAAAATCTGGGTCAAATTCACAACGGCCTAGTCAATTCGCAGAGGAAGGCGAGGACCAATGCGCGTCTCCAGCATGGCGTCAAGTTTCTTCTTCTTCTCCCAGAATTTAGCAATCATCTCCGCGGGTTTGGGGTAGAAGTCGAGCTTGATGTTCTGGCCATTTGTAGACCAGGCCATGTAGACGCCATCGTCGAAACGCTTGACACACCGGCTGCAAGAGACGGGAGAAAGGAGCTCATCTTTCTTAGCCTTCTTCAGGGCTTGGTCTTTAAAGTCCTTGAGCTCCTTCAGCTCCACGACCAAGTTGGCCCTAGACTCCAAGTCCGCCTGGTGAACTTCCTTTAGGGACTTCACCTTGGCAGCCATTTCATCTAAGGCCTCCCTAGCCTCCCGGAGCTCACGTTTGGCCTTGGCAGCAGCCTCACCCTCCGCCCTCAGCTCCTCCTAGTGCTTGGCCTCCAGCCTATCCCTCCGAAGGGCCTCATCCCGGATCATCGCCTCCGCTTGTGCCTCCCTCCGCTTGGCCTCTTCCTCGAACTTGGCCTTGGCAAGGGCCTCCCGTCGCTCAGCATCCTCCTGGTACGTCCGCCTTTCAGCAGTTAGATCCTGAAGAATCTTCATGACTTTGTCCATGCCCCCAAATTCGGACAAGACAAAGCCATGGTTGATTATGTTTTTGGAAAGGCGGCCGGCCTTGGCAGCAAGCTGGAAAAGGATGCAAGAGTGAGTAAAATCCTTAAGAAAAATAATGAGGAAAAAAGTAAACTATGAAATACTTACCACAGTCAAGGAGTGGCTGAGATCCTGGACTTGAAAGATGGAGTTCAAGGATGCACAAGCAGCGAACCGCTTGGGCGCACACCGGGTGAGCTGAGACATAAACTCGCCGGTCATCTCCGCGGCAAAGGGAGCCAAGGTGGGCCCGAGGAAACGATTGAACCAATCGACAGGGGGTCCAAGTTCAGATCCCACGGATTTTGATAGTTCTGATCATTAAGGGTATTTTGCATTTTGATAGTACTCGTCCATGGCGTAGTTGTGTTTGACTATCCAGAGCTCCTGCCTCGCCTCATCTCCAGGAACCGGAGTCAGCACTATGTTGGGAGGCACTGTGTATTCCTCTGCCTCGGAAGGGATCCCGAAATCAGGTTCAGGGGTCGGAGTATCAGCTCTCCGCTGCCGTTTGGGCACCTCCTCGGCAACCATCTTGCCCTTGCGCTTGCGAATTAGAGCAACTTCTTGCTCTTCTTCACTTTCTTCAACTTCCCCAGGAATAGCCCATTGCTCTTCTTGACCTTCTTTAGCTTCCTCAAGAAGCGCCTCCTCCTCATCCACTAAGTCAATAGTGTCTAGAGGGGCACTGGAAGAAGCTTTCAAGGGAGTGGCCACTTGGGAAGAAGTTAAAGGAAGGGGAGCATTAGGAGTGCGAGCTCCGGCAAGGGCGGCCAAAATGGCATCCATGGAATTAGCTGTTACAACAAAAGAAAAGAGCCAAGTGTTAGAATATCTGTGAAAACAGTAAACACTCAAAAAAGCAATCAAGCTAGTCCTACCCTGACTCTCTAATTCGGCCCTAGCAAAGTTCTGAATCTTAATGCTGGCTGCATCATCCCCGAGGTAGCTGTCCGAAGGCCTAAACCAGCTGGAAGAAATATAGGCCGAAGGGTCCAAGGGAACGGGTTCCGGAGGTCCAGAACCTATCAGGGACCGACCTAGGAAATCTCCTAAGTTGGAAAAATAATAATCCTTCATATGGTCTCCCCACCGGGTCGAGGGCATCCTAAACCTAAGGAGACGCTCATCGAATCCTACAGGCCTAAGGCTGGCATATTCGCTAACAGAAGGAACGTAATGTACTGCTAAAGGAGACTTACTGGAGCCGGAAGTACTGGCATCAGGAGCCCCTGTGTTCGGCACCTGAACCAAAGGCTTGGGCCTGGGAGCCCTCCTCTCAGCCGGGCTCCCAATGCGAAGGGACCTCCCAGCAATCGCCTGGCTTCTCCTCTCGACCGGGCTCCCTACGCGAAGGTGCCTCCCGGAAGCCGCTTGGGCCTTGGAATAAGCCTTCTCCTGGGCCTTCCGGTAGAGATACTCCTGGTACTTCTTCTCTGCGGTGGCAATAAGCTCATCCCAGAAGGTCTTCTCCGCGGCAGGCACCCTCACATTCGGACAGATAACCTTAGAAACGTTAGAGTCCTCCACTGATTGGTGTGGCAGGATCAGCTTGGCCTTCCGGCAGTTCTCCGTCGTGACTAAGCCCCCGACGTCGAGATCTGCCCGGTCGTAAGTCGCAAAGACCTGGGCCCGCCGAAGAAAGATCTCAGTAGGCGCGGTCCGCTCGTAGGGAGGAATCCTGACCCACTCCGTTAGAAGCTTCGGGTGCTCCACAGCTCGGAACTCGGAGGAGAAGAAGAAGCTATGGCGATACTCCTTGACATGAGTTTGCCGATTGTAAGGGACCACCCCATCATTTGAAGGGTGGGCCCGGAAACCATAAAAACCGTCTTTAAGTTTGTCCCCCTTTTTGGGGACAGAAACAAGTTCATAAAAATACAAAATCTCCGCCGGACTGGGAGAGCCCCATCCCCGGGCGGAGTAAAAAATAAACAAGCCTGAAAGCAGGCGGTAAGCTTGGGGAATCAGTTGGTATGGCGCAAGGCCGACAAATACGAGAAAATTAATAAAATAGTCTTGAAGGGGAAGCATGGCCCCGGACATCAGATGCGTCTGGCTCCAAGCCCCGAAGCCGCCGTAGTTGTGGTTGGGCGTCTCCGCATCTCGGGGCAGCCGGTGGTACGTCCCGGATGTCGAGGATTTATTTCCAACCACCTCCACGATGTTCTCTAACTGGTGAGGGCAAGTTAGAGTGGAGTGAAGCTCGGTCGCCTCCCATCCCGTAGCCCGAGGTTTGTACCCCTCCTGGGCAACGGGACCCATCATGACGTCCTCTAGGGTAGCCAGACGCTTACCCCCCTTCTTGGAAGATTTTGAGCCAAATGCAGACATTTTTTTATTCTGAAAAAAGAGGTAAAATTCCAGCAATTAGGCCCCATACCAAACCCTAAATCAAAAAAGGGAATGGGGGTCCCCTAACCGCTGGAAAGAGGCCCCCTCCGGACATCTGTCAACAAGAAAGCCTTAGAAGGATTTCCTGGACAAAAGTCGCGTGCAAAGATCTCACAGATGGTGACATCACGCATGAAAGAAAAAGAAAGAAGGGCAGAAAATCGAGAAGAATGAAGTCTTCTCTGTGCCCTCGAAGGCCATCACACGAAGAGTGTACGGTCCTTTACAAAATGTAACAACAGTACGTGACAAGAGTAACCCTAACCCAAAAAAGGTAAATCTAGACCTATCACGTGAAAAACTCAAAAGAATACATTCCAGAAACTTCAAATACCAAACCCAGAAAAACAAACAGTAAAGTGAGGGATGCGAGATACTTACAATGAAGTGTTAGAACTGGGGGTTTGACGTTGATCAAACAAAGAAATGAAGGCTGACAGTAATGAGCAAAGGTTGGCAAAGAAAGTGGTAAAGTGTTTGAAGGTTTTTTGGTCTGAGGATTCTTTTCTCTCTGGAAAACTCGAACAAAGTTGGCGAAAAATGGAAAGTAACCAAATGAACGAAAGGTGGTGGCTTTTATAGGCCAAAGTGCATGAGGAACAGGCGCTATCACCTACCAATCGAATGGCTGGGGAGGCCCACGATTCGAATTCCCAAGAATCAACAGTTGGATTGGTTCGTAATTAAGGCGGTGGAAACGTTTGAGTATCCGTCTGACACCATTAATGCGCTGTATCAATCAACGGGCATGAAACGAATCGACGCCTCCAAAAAGTGAATCGCTGCATTAATGGCGATCATTAAACGCACCTTCACGCGCTCAAAGCTCGTGCCAGGAAACCGAGGATCTGACACCTCCTAGAGGTGCTTTTTTGTAGCCTTGCTCTCCGAGAGCATGTGAGACTTACATGCCTTCTCCAGGAGGCATGTCTAAGGTTAATCCTGCGCTTAAGGAGACTTAGCTGATTTACTCAAACACTAAACCCTTTCCATCTACGTGTCATCATCCGATTGGTCCACATATTTTGGGCAAAATTAGGGGCAACAATAGATAATAATCCTTCATTTTCCTAAACTAATTGTTTTATTAAATCTGTCATAAAGTTCATCTAATTTTATTAAATTTAAAATTTAGCCCACAGGCTATTTTGGATTTAGTAAAATTTTAATCTTCAGTTTATACTTTGGTGTCTAGTGAACCACATAATTTTAAATAATTAGGGAGTAGCTACAACATCCTTAATTATATAAAATTATGTATATTAAGTGGATCAAGATCACATAATGGACATGAATTATGTGAACATGATAATCTTACCCTACAGGGATTTTATTATTTTTACATAATTAATATGTTAAATTAAATTCTCTTAATTTATCCCACAGGGAATTATGTAGATTAAATTTAATAATTTTATCATAAATTATAAAATTTTGAAACATTTATAAATAATTAAGTGTTTCATACCTTTCATTGAGATAGAAATATTAAACTTTAAGTTTTTCATAAATTGTGTAAATATATCATAATCTACATCTAAATCTAATCTTATTAAATTAAAAATTTAGCCCACAGGCAATTTTTTTTAATAAGATTTCATATTTAAGCATGTTTATTCATTGGTAAAAACATGATTCATTTAAACCTCAAAACTTTATATGTAATTTTATTACATCACTATTCATAAATTTATTCCACACCAGTAGAAATTTCTAAAATTTATTCTGATAACTTCATCTAAAATGTACAGTTTTTACTGTATAATTAAGAAAAATAAATCACACTTTATTATCACCAATAAATTTTAATTTATTGTGTATGAATTCATTCTAATATAGTTAATGTGATTATTACCACATAGTGGATTATTTTAGATTGTTATTCCACATTCATAATTTCTTGCAAGGTTTACAAATAAACCTAAGAAAGTCAGTAACTGTGAGGAAATCTTATCCACATACATGATGACTTCTCACATTTAGAAGTTTAAGGAACAAGCAATATAGTAGTGACTTTGTTTTAAAATTAGCGAAGACCTTTATGTTCCAAGATTCTATTGAAACTTGATTTAGACACATTTAAAGGTCTTTACTACAAAATGATGTCACTCATAAAGATATGCAAGTTCAATCTGACAATAAAAAGTGTGTTATTAATAAGAATTCTTTTACATTATAGCACCAAAGATTATGGAACATATCTCCATAAATAGAATAAATGTTAGTAAATGGTGGGGATATTCATTACACTTGATTTTACTAACTTTATTTAGAACTTGTGTGTGTGAATTTCATTAAGAATATATATTCCAACAAGTCAAAATCGGTGCACATTAGAATTCTAACATATTAGAAATCATACAAGTCAATTAATTTTGCAGACATAGACTCAAATTTTGCATCTCATTTTTAATGATTACTCACATAAATTATATTTCTACAAAAGTATAGATTTATATGTTTCAAAGACATTTAAATCTTAAGTAGAGAAATAGTGCATTTTGCATATTAAGATAGTGAGATCAAATATAAAATGGTACTACATTAAAATTCGTGAGTATGGATAAACTCTCAGTCCATTTGCAAAGTTTCTTTAAAAGCATGAGTTCATTGCCCGATACATATGCTTGGTACACCCAAATTATAGCGTGTGATAGATTTAAGAAACTAAGCATTTTTTGGACATGGGGTGGAACCTACATAGCAAACTCCAAACTTTCCTAAATCTTTGCCTATTGATACTCTTCAATGGGGTGTACATATCGAATCATGTTCTAACCAAAGTTGTTTCTCAAACATATTTTGAGTTGTGATAAGGTTGAAAACCGACTTGATGACATGTACACATTTTATAAATACCCATATATAGTTAGAGTACAATTGTCAAAGAAAAGATCTGGGCCCAAAACTATAAATGAGCATATTTCATTTGAAAAGCTATAAGGTTTAAGGGTTACATATTTTATTATCCATCTCACAACACTAGAACTGTGGAAATAAGAATTGACTTGATCAGTGGGAGTGATCAATCTAGGAACCTAGCTTCTGAGAAAGATCATTCATATTTTCTCAAACTTCCACCTCAAGTGTTAGATTAATTATGATTCACAACAACCCTTAAGGTTAATGGTTATTGAGAATTCATAACTAATCATTAATAATCTACAAGTCATTGATGAAATTCTAATAAGTTATGTTATTTAGTAATTGCTTATAATTTCTAAAATAACATGCATATTGAACCATTTGCTCTTTTAAGAGTTTGTTGGTCCATCTTTAAGATGACTTATTAGAACAATAAGATCAATATTTTATAGTGATTATATTTTGTACAATAAGAGTCCAACTACAATATTAATTTGAGACACAAATTAAATTATAGAATGATAAAGAATTGAAGTTGTAGTACAATATGCCATGAATGAAGAAATGAATATCTAAGAGGCTGTTTGGCTGTGTTTTTCAGTTTTTAGTTTTCAAAAACAGTTTTTAAAAGTGAGAACAGAAAACAGTTTTTTGTCATTTTAAAAACCAAATGGTGTTTGGCTAATATTTTTTAAAAACAGTTTTTAAACAACAAAAACTGAAAACATGTTTGGATAGTAAAAACAACATGTTTTTAAAAATTACTTTTTTAAAAAAAAACATATAAACAAAAAAAAAGATTACTGTTATTTTTTTTTTCTTTTTTAGTGTTGTGCTGTTTTTTTTTTCAAAAAAAACATAAACATTACAAATTTTAATTTAATTCAATAACATATTAATATCTAATTTATTTAAAAAAAATAATTTTAAATAATAAGTAAATATAATATTATAATACTTAAAAATATAATTATAAAATTCTTAAAGAATTTTTTAATCTAAAATAGATATAAAATAACCATTAGTCTACAATATATCCTTATAAAAATAAATTTAATCTTGAATGTATTATCAAACATTAAAATATAATTGACTAATTTCTATTATTATAAGTCGTCCACATAGTTTGAGCAATACGATCTCGAACACGTGCCATTGCCGCAGCAGATTCATCAGACAAATTAACTTCATATCTTGACACACTGGTTTCACACCCTTCTATGTTGTCTTCACTCTCAAGTTCTTTTTCTTCCCATTCTCTAAACATATGATCATATTGGGTGCGTTGTCGAATAAAATTATGAAGTGTACAACAAGCAATTACTATTAAAGTTTGTCAACTCAATTTGTAAGGTGGCATCATCTTTAATATCGGAAAACGAGCTTTTAGCACACCAAAGCACCGTTCAATGACATTTCTAAGTGAAGAATGTCTATAATTGAATAGTTCTTTCATGCCACGCGGTCCATTACGTCCACTATTGTATTCTTGCAAATGGTATCTTTCACCACGATATGGTGGGAGAAAACCTTTTGTACATGGAAATCCAGAATCCAAAACATAATATTCACCTACAAAAGAATTCATTTTCTATAAGCACCATCACTAAATAATAAAATATTAATTTAATTTTGGTTACAAATACCTTCTTTAGGTAGTGGAAACTTATATTCAGGTGTTGTAATTGCATCTATAAACACCCTGGAATCATTTGCAGTGCCCTCCCAACCAGCAGATACAAAAGTAAAGAACATGTCGAAGTTACAAGCACATAAAACATTTTGTGTTACTACATTTTTTCGACCTCTGTAACTGACTTGCTTATCTGCAGGGACACATGCACTCACATGTGTTCCATCAATTGCACCTATACAATTCTGATTAAAAAAAGTAAATCAAAGTTAATAAAAAAAAATACACTAATAAAAATCATCTTAGCATAACAAACTATAATAATATCAAAGCCTATCTAGCCAAGCCCTCTTTCTAGCAGTAGACATATTAATAAAAATCTCTCTCCAATCCGAATCTTTGAACTTCTCGACAGCTTTCATGTAAATATCATCATCAACTCCTTCAATTCCTTCAAGGATCTGCATGCATTTTGTGAGAGAAAATTCATCTTTTTGACTTCCTCCTACTTCACTTTTACTCTTGTATTTTTCGGCTTTAGCTAAAGTAGCCTCAGCTCTTACTTTAGCTACCTCAGTCCATGCAACAATCGCATCACTCATTTGTTGTGATCTTTGTCTTTTCACTCGCTCTACACTTGTTGTTGCTGAATTTTTTGCTGAACGTTTAAAAATATCATCAACAAGACGAGAGCATATACAACTAGCACTATCATTATCATCAATATCTTGTATGTCTACATGATCTAAATCATTTTCCATCTCCCTTTCATCATTAGTATTGGGTGGACCTGAAGCAGCAGAACGATGGTGTAAACCAGTCGCAGTTGATTTACTAAAAATTAGTTCCAACAATCTAAAATGATCACATCCTTTTTTTTGATATTGTGCCGCCCTTGGATGTGCCTAAACAAAGAAAAGGAACTAACTTATCACTTTATTTGATTAAGGACTAACTCTTTTAAATAATAAACTTAATTAGTTCTTACCCTTATATAATTCTGCCATACTTCTTCAGGAGCAATCACAGTATCTTTTTCACGACTCCATCCAAATCCAGTTTGTTTCGACAATTCAGAAAACTCACGATACCTGATGCGTAACCTATGAAACTTTTGCTTAACTTGTTTCATTACATACTTTCGCTTACTTTTACTTTGCAAATCCTCAAGAATTCTTGCCGATGTCTTTGAGCTAAACTGACCACTTGTCATATTTCCCTTATTCACTTCATCAACCATGATATCAATAAATATTTTCTCTATAGTTGGTCCCCACAAGCATGTATCATCATCTATATTCTCAGTTGTCATACTCATTTCAAATCTAGCAATATTCCAGTATTTATGTAAGTCTGAAATTCAAGTTATACGTATACCATTATCATCTCATATCTACTAAAATTCTAGAGATAATCACTTCATTTACCAACTCAACTTCAAGTAATGTTGTGATTTCAGAAAATTATAAAGAGATTTCCTAATACTACAAAACATTCACTTTCATAATATTAAAATCAATAAACACACAATCAACTTCTAATACAGTATCACAGTGACACAACACTAAATACTTGATACACAACACTAAATGCTTTTGAAGTGATTCCTATATATTTTTTTTTAATTTGCAAAACCCCTGATGAACATGGAAAATTGGCAATTATATTTAAATAAGAGAAGAGCAGTGAGATGGTGAAAGAGGGATATAGGATTATTGGGTACCACAATGTCCACTCGTTCATTCAAGCTACCAAATCTAATGTACTATATCCCATAAAATACATACATTATACTGTTCTATATTAACCTCTTATTTCACTAGTCATTCTACTATTGAACTTCTGACTAATTTCAATTGCACTCAAAATTCCATATATAAAAAAAAACAATTGAAGTGCACATGTCTTATGCTTTTGGATTTCAGCTTAATACTAGATTTCAAATATTTTATTATACAAATGCAGAAAAGTAAAAAGTAAAATACATGTATGTATATATGCTTTGTGAGTCACTAGCCATAACCATAGCCATATCCAAAGCAGATTATTGGGTTTGTCATTCTATTATTAAATAAGACCACACCACACCACACTTGGTTTAGTGCCATTTCCATTTGGACTCTCCTGCTGGATTTGGACTCTTCAGACGATGAGTAATAAGGTTGATAGTAAGACTATTATTTTTGTTTAATTATAAATTGGGAAATATATGTTGATTTTTCAAATAGGCAATCCACTTCTGGAATTCGATACAGATTTTAACTCAATGGCAAACAATCAACCGAAAATTCACATCCAGCAATTTCAGAAAATAAAGAGAACAAATAAAAAAGTAAATCAAATACAGAGAATGAGAAATCTAGGTCAAACCACATTTTGAACTAACCTTGTTGATCAACTTGTCTTCTCTTTAGAGTTCAGATCCAGACTAATCCCATTTCAAATTTAAACCTAATTAAAGTAAATCAAAAAATTTGAAAGACCAATTCATAAATCGATAAGAGTTATAAATAATCACATTGAACAATATGCATAAGATTGATTTTAGGGAAAAAAAGAAGAAGACCTGTAATTAGTTTTTAAGGCAGAGAAGAAGAGAAGACCTGTAGCTTTTAGGGGAAAGAAGAAGAAGAAGAAGAAGAAGAAGAAGAAGAAGAAGAAGAAGAAGAAGAAAATACCTGATTGAGAGGAGCCATTGATACTGAAGGAGATCTCAGAGTTTGAGAACACGGAGAATAATTTTGAGAAGTATTTTATAGAATTCAGAAAACAGGTTTTGGATGTTCTCTGAGTTTTTGTTTTTTTTAATCCAGTTTTTAAAAACACTTTTTAAAAATTATAGCCAAACACCTCCACTTATTTTTAAAATGCAATTTTCTCATTTTAAAAAGTAAAAACTGTTTTTAAACTATAACGCCAAACAGGCTCTTAAATAGCAATAAAGTTTATCTTTAGTAAAGTTGCCAATGGGGTGGAGAACATTAATTAAGCATAGGTTTTTTCACCAATAATATTCATTAGGTAACATTGAGAAACATAAAGATATAAAGATATATTCATTGCTAAGAAGTTAATTTTGAACTAAGAATCAAAAACAAAAGAGATTTACATTCTCACTTGTGTTTATTAAAGATTCTATCATAGACCTTGGCATTTGTTGCTCGTTTCAATTCATTAATCAATTCCAAACAGTGAACTAGAGGAGAAGGTATACAGCTGCTATAAAGATTTTTCTCTAATAGTGGTGAACATATGCAAGCTTAAGATGTCTACCTATAGATTAAAACAAACATCTGACAAATTGGTATTAAATCATCTTTTCCTTTAAGTTTGAAAAGAGAATTATGGAAAATAATTATATACCAGAAGATTAGTGGGAGTAATATTTGTTTTATACGTAGACAATATGTTACTTGCAAATGATGATAAAAGTTTTCTATATAAGTTGAAATAATTCATATCTCAAATTATTATTTTTGAGATAAGGAAAATAAATAACATGTATAATTTTAATTAATTAGAGAGTAGCCACAACATCTCTGATTAAATAAAATTATATATTATTCATTTGATATAACTTTTATCTTTAAGTGTGATAAAGTCAACTCAAACCAACATCTGAAAAATGATTTGGAATGAGAATAAATTAAGAACATTCATTTGCTTCTATTTTAGAAGCCTAATGTATGCCTAAGAGTCTGAATAAGACTTTGCATTACATTTGTTTCAGGATCGTTAAGTAGTATCAGAATAACTAAAGTTAAGACCACTTTATTTTTCATACAAAGTGATGAGGTGTCTTTAAGATACTAAAAATTATATTCATGCATATTTTGTTAAGATGAATTGACCATCTGGAAATATAGTTAACCAATTAGATTCTATCATACTTTACTGGTTATATTGATTCACGTAAATCAATATTTTATTACGTCCTTAAGATTACCAGTAAGTTATATTGTAAAGAATCTTGATTGTTATTTCCACTATAGAAGTCACATTCATTTATTGTTTTGAGGATACATCTCGTATGATGTATTATAGAGTTTCATAGTAGGCCTAGAGTTCAGAATTACAGTTTCATTAGGCCATTAAGAAAATTTTGCGATAAATTCAGCTACAATATTTATGGCTAATAACTATAAGAGTACTGGTCGAAGCTAGCATATCGACATTAAGTATTAGCCATAAAAATGCGTGATAAGTGGTCATTAATCACGCAAACTGAATTGGGTGATCGCATATCCTTGACTAAAGGCATGCCGCGACACAAATTTAAGGATCATAAAGTAAATGTTGGATTCAGTTAACCCATATGCAGTTTTTTATTTGTACAACCAAAAATTATTCAATGAAACTCTAATTTCGATATTTTCTCATATTTATGTGCACCTTAATTTTGTTTGAGAAAATTATCATAAGAGAACCTGAATAAACATAAGGTTTAGGGTTTATTCACTTAAGTATATTGCCACATAAAGTACATTGTTATATAGTAAATGTATCGTAATACTTGGAAGATAATACTCGACTCATAATGAGGACATGTCGCTATGATTCGTATGTTTATTATATAATGAGAAACGTTTGGGTTTGAATGTTTTAGTCTAAATGCTGACCAAGTGGGAGAATATAAGAATATTTTTATTTTAGGAAATATATTTCTATTTAAGGAAATAAATTTCCATTTAAGGAAATAAAATAAATAATTGATTTTTTGATAAATGAATATTTTATATTCATTGAATTTGGACAAATCAATTATGTAATATTCTATATATGGTCAGATTTCTATATTCATTACCCGATTTGATTTCCTGAATTAATTGTCAAAATATTCTGACAATTAATGTGGCGCAGATACTAATGGAGTATCTCACCTATAAATATAGGGTCTCGATCCCTGAGCTCCTCACTCATTCTGTTCATAATAGCAAATTCTATCTAAAGAGAGTTGAGAGAGCGAGGAAGCCCGATTACCCACATCAATCGATTTCTTTTGTAGATCAAGCTGATGTGGGACTAAAGCTCAAAGATTCAATGGCTGGAGGTATTTCGATCCTTAAGTTATATAGTGTATATATTTGTTTATTCCGCATTTTATATACACATTCATATATTTCAGTTTATACATATAAATGTCTAACACTCAATCCAAAACCCCTTTTTGTGTTTTATAATTACATCAGTAATTTCAGATCCCATTTCATTATTTTTCAATGTGTCATCATTATATATTTATATATATATATATATATGTATATCTATATATTTTGGCTCTGAAAGAAGAAGTGTTACAACAAAAACTCACCAGAGGGTAAGCTTATATTGATCTTCTTTGTGCAATATTCTCTCATCATTGGAATAATAAGTTTTTCTCAGGTGAGTTTTTTTTTATATATAAATATATAATTTCTATATATATATTCATTAAGCTTAATTATTTGTTATGATAAAACTGCACTTAAATTTGCTTTCTATATTATTATTTTATTTCTGGGAATAATTTGTCTTTTTAATATATAAGCTTTGCTAGAATAGTATGAATTAAATTTATAGCTCCATTAATTGTAAAATTATTATGATTATTACTAATTTACTTGTTTAATTTATTAACTTCTTAATTACATTACATTACATGCATGCATATATTATTTGATATGAAAACACACTCATAAAATTGATTTTTTTCCTCTCTCTTTCTAATTAGCTTCTCATTTTTATATTCATTAGACTAATTATATGAACAAAATGTGTATAAATATATTATATAGATATAGTTATGATATATATATTCTCTTCTTTGTGAGACATTGTTTGATTTGCATGCAAGAACAAGATTTAGAAAAAAACTAGTAAATGATAACTTTGGTTAGATCAAGATTATATGGCTTAAGATCACAGCTATGCTATATGCATAATTTTTTCATATTAATATATTTTAATAACTTTAAGTGGAATAAATTTTTGTGGGAAGAAATAATTAATTAGAATAAAGTTTGAGGATTATAACTAAAGTATCACTACTGCTAAAAATTAAACTTAATTATTTATTTACAATCAAGAGTTAAATTTAAGTATTTATGTCGCAAAATACTCTAAATAAATTAATAAAAAATTGATATTTATTAAACTCAAAATAATTAAAAAAATTAATACTTTACAATATCAAAGTTATTTTTATTAATGCAAAAAAAATTTAATAAAATAGTTACTCATATTATTATAAAAAATTATATAAAATATATAAAAATTTGAAAATTAATATAATTTTATGATTTATTAATTATCACTAAATAAATTATAATCACACACGAAACGTGATTAATTTGTTTCCTAGTATATATACATATAATATTATAATTAATATTATTTCAAAAGAAAAACAATGTACTTCAATTAATTGAAAGACATTTGAAATAAGTTTCAACTGTACAACGACAAATAACTGTGCAATTTGATACAATTTCATCACTAAAGAAAATTATATGAATTCTTGGATGTAATTAAATGTGACCTCAAAAATATATATAGTTGATTAATTATATTTCAAAAATATTTGAAAATTATAAAGAAAATCTTATGTAGGGTACACACATATATAATATATTTCTTTTAATTATATGAAAAAATAAAACATGCATGAGCATATATAGTTGCACTTTTGGAATTTTGTTGGTTGCCATTCGTACGTAATTAAACAATAATAATTAAAATGAAAAAAGAATAACTATGTGTTGAAGGGAAGACAAACTAACTTTTTAAAACTAAAATGGTCAAAGTCAACCATCTACCAATTCCATGAGAAGACTGTTAAATTGAGTTTGTGAGGAAAAATATGTATTTTGTAAAGCCCGCTTAGTTAATTTGGAAATTAGCAGTTATTTATGTTAATCAGGAAATTATTTATAGCTATTTAAATAATTTATTATTGATATTTATGGAATTCAGATATGCATGAGTATGTTGTCAGTAGCTTTTATGTTTCGCATTTCCGGTGTCCGGTATTTTGGAACGCGGCGTTTGGCTCAGTAGAAATCACAACTTAGTATGTTAGTATTTGGGGACGGGTTTTAGACATTGGGAATGTCGGGAATGGCCGGGAATTTAGAATGTCCCAAAAATACCCCTTTAGTATGATTTTCATGATTTTATGGTGGAGGGGCAAAATGGTCTTTTTGCCCCATTAGTATTTTTGTCTTATGTGATTTAAATGGATTAAATGTTTATCTTTAAATAATTGTTTCATGTGTTTTAATGGCTGAAATAATCAAGTTAAATGACTATTTTCTTTTAGTTTATTTCATTTTCAACACTTATCAAAAAATAGAAAAAACTTGGAAAAAGAAACTCTCTTTTCTCTCTCTCAAATTCGGCTGTGCATGTGTGGGTTTGGAGCTGGATTTTGCTCAATTTCTCTAGTGAATTCTCATCCATAGCTAAGCAATCTTCAAGCTAGGTTAGCTCCTTTAATTTTCTCTTGAATTTTGATAAAAAATGATGATTCTTGCATGAGTTTTTAGTTGATTTTGCTGCTGTGTTTTTGTGGTTAATTTGTGTGATTCAAAGCATGATTATTGATGTTGATTGAGCTGTGTTGAAAGCATATTAGTTAGGTTGTTCAAGCTCTTAGTTTTTATGTGAAAAAGTATGATTTTTGAAAGAAAATGTTATGTTTTGTTTCTGTGAATTGCTGGATGTTTCTGTTTGTTTTCAGAGATTATATTATGCTAGTTTAAGAGGTTTTAAGCTAGTTTGATTGCTGTCTTAGTGGTTTTGCTCAAGCTTGAGTTTGGAACTCAAAGCTTGAGCTCCAATGGTGAATTTTGCATGTGTGATTTCTGGGTAGGTTTGATGCTCTAGAATTGTTATTTGGGACCTATAGAACAGGTCTGGAAAGTTTGGGACCAATTGGGTTTGAATTGGTCAAGTTAGGAGATTTTTAGTTTGCTGCCTGCGAGGAACCGGAATTCCGGTTGAGCATCCGGAATTCCGGATGGGGGTTCAGAATTTCCCAGAACCGGAATTCCGGTTGGGCAACCGGTCTGCCGGTTGGGGATTTTTCAGAACCCTAGTTTTCCTCGTTTTTGGGTTTTTAGGGGTATTGCCATGCTTTTTATCGATAGGGAAACTTTTAGTTTCAAGTTTTAGCCCCCGGGAAGTGATTTAGCGTGTCACTTATAGCGTTGTGATTTTTATGGTTTAGGAGCCGATGTCCGCCGTTCGGCTTCGGTTCCGGTCGGGTTGTGACGCACACCCGAAATCGGAATCCGGAGTAAGATTAGTATAACAGTATGCATATGTAGATTACATGTTTAGCGTGCAGGTAGGAAGCCCGTTAGATTACATTAGATATGTATTTAGGCTTCGAACCACCCAACCCCGTCACGTCGGTACAGTGGAGTATGACCGCGGCGGAGTATGACCGGTTCGGCCGATCAGCCGACACTTGGTTGGTGGTTCAGTGCTATTGACCTATCCCGTCGGTACAGGCTGGAGTATGACCAGCAGCCGGAGTATGACCGGTTCGACCGATCAGGAGGATACTTGTCAATAGTACCGTCCCCTGAACGTTCAAAACTCAGTACCATGTTGGACATGGCAGTAGTGCTCAGTACCATGTTGGACATGGCAGTAGCGGGACTCAGTATCGTGTTGGACACGGCAGTCAGTTTTATGTATGTTATTATTATGCTTTTCTTACTGAGTCTGTCGACTCACAGTTTATGTTCATGTGTAGGTAAAGGCAAGGCAGTTGCTGATGGACCGTGAGCGAGCTTATGAGATTGTACATGTCGGGGCGGTTAGGCCTGGAGCGTACGATCCTCGGGACAGCAGGGCTGAGATTTTGTAACTGTCGTTAGACGACTTTATTTTGATGTAAAAGTTGAACAGTAAAAACGTTTGTAAATATTTTTATAAATCGGGATCCCGAGACTTTTGTAAAATGGTTTATAAGTTTAATGAAAAAGCAAAATTTTAATTAATCACGTTTTTCCATAAACCTCGTTGATTAGCAACGAGCTGCACAGTACGTTCAAAAATCACGTAATACGCCTAAAATAGTTAGGGTGTTACATATTTTGACCAAAATACTCCTACCAAGACTCCGCCCACCAGCAATTCCAAAAAAGAGTCATTGTCAGCACTAGCCAGTTGCTCACTGACCTCATGAAATAGCCGGTTCATATAATGGGCCAGCATCTCCTTGCCCTTTTTGGCCTCTGGAAGCACCGACAAAGGTGGAGTAGGTGCCCGCACCCGTTCAGGATCACTCTTGACCAGTTCAGACCCAACCTTCGATGGTCCAGACTCCTTAGACTTGGCAACTTTAGGGGTAAAGGGGTTTGCAGCAGTCAGCTCCTCAGAAAGATCAATGACCTCCCTGGTAGGCCTCTTTTCCTTAGTAGAGGACCCCTCACCGCCCTTAGACTTCTTGGCCAGAGGAGAGGCGCTAGAGCTTCCGCCTATTCTCTTCCTCAGAGCGTCGAGCATCTGCCGAGACATGTCTGTACAGAATGAAAACAACATGGTTAGAAAACAGACATTAGAAACAACAACGAAGTAATATGCAAGGTGACTGCCCGAACAAGACTCGGAAGTCCATCATCACCTGACACCGATCTTGTTTCAGACATAATAGCTTTCTCTTTTCCGAACACAGGAGAAGATGGCCGAACAGGTGAAATGGGCTCCCTTATGCGAATCGCATGTTCAACAGGCCTAGGCAGGGCTGGGAGTTTCTTCTTCCTTTTCAGTGGAGTCACCTACTCTTCTTCAGCCTCATCTTCATGATTCAAGGGCTCCTGAGCATACTGCTTTGCCCTTGCACCACCCTTCAACTTAGCCTCTCGCTTCAGTTGAATCAACTCATCCTCCGAATGAGCTCGTTCGGTCCAGCCAGCACCAGATTTCTTCTTCTTCCCCGTCATGGACTTAGGAGTAAAGTCCTTGGGATAGAGCCCGCACCTCATAAAGTTATCTTCGGAGGTCAACTGGATAATATTCCAGTGTTCCCCCAGAAGCCGGGCAAGTTTTTGAGCTCTATCCCTAAGAGCAAGAGTGAGGGGAGGGCGGTGATAGGTCGGAATCTGCTAGAGCCGAGTGCGAGTAATGCCCGTGCCATCCACCATGAAGTACTCATCAGCAAAGCGCCCAATCTTGCTTATGGCTGTATCGTCCGTGCCCGTCAACCACTTGAAGCCTGGTTGAGAGAAGTAGAAGTACCTCAACCTGCCTTGCTCGGGGGTGGACTTCAAATTAAAGAACCAAGCAACCTCGTGGGGAGAGGGTATACCTCATTTCTGGGAGGCATAGAGGACGAAGAGGGCAGACAGATACTTGATGCCCTTAGGAGTGAATTGGGCCGAGCAGAGGCTGAAGAAGTCCGCTACATTCTTGAAGTATTGATGCAAAGGCATCAACGCTCCTTGCTGACCATGGGCACCCGACCAGGCGCACATCCCCTTTTCAGGGTTTGTGGCACGATTGTTGTGGGCAGGAATGTAGCAGTCCAGCTCGCCCAGATATCCGCCGTGGTCAAGAGTTCGAAGGCGCGCCTTTGTAATCTTCGACGGAGGGCTTACCCACCTGGCGCCCAAGGTGACCTGCCTTCTATGAGGAACTGCCGCAGCAAGCTCCTCACTGACGTAGCCCATGCCCTCAACCAGGACGTCTCTGTCAGCATCGATTGGCTCCCCAGCCTCGTTGTACTCCCCTTAATTTGGGGGTTCAACCTCTGCCTCTTCCTCCGTCTCGGAGGAACTGCCAGGACATATATCGTCCTGCCCCTCGATCTCCTGGACCTCAGTGTCCCCTTCATGATCCCCCTCCATCTGGACGGCTGGATCCTGTTCGGGGCTGGGCAAAGTGGCGTGCCGAGCCACTTGAGGATCAGATGCGTCAGCCAGACCCGTGGTTTTCTTTGTACGAGCCATCATTCTATGGCTGGGTACAGGGTTTGAAGAATGTCCTTCGTTAGGAAAGGTGGACTAGAACAAAGACGAGGAAGATCCTCGTGCAGAAGTTGAAGCAGGTCCTGGTCAATCCGATGTCTATTTTCCCAAGACTCACCTGAGTTCATCTAAAAAAGACAACACACAAGATGAGTGTTTTGTCGAAATATTGAACGATAAACAAGCAAATATGCCAACTAGGAGTACCCAACAGATTAAAGAACGATTATGTTTGAAGAAAAGTCAGAACTCAAGAAGTCAAAAATTTTCTCAAGTTAGGGAAAAAATGTTCATGAAGCTTAGAATAAGCAAGATGAAAGATAGATGTAAAGACCGCTTAGTTTAATTTAGAAATTAGCAGTTAATCACGTTTAATTATGAAAATTATTTATAGCTATTTAAATAATTATTATACTGTTATTATTGAATTCAGAGATGTATTTTTATGTCATTTAGTAGTTTTCATAGTTTTGCATTTCCGGTGCCCGGTATTTTGGAACTCGGTGTTTGGCTCAGTAAAATCACAACTTAGTATGTTAGTTGTTTGGGACGGTTTATTAGACATTGGGAATGTCGGGAATGGCCGGGAATTTAGAATTTCCCAAAAATACCCCTTTAGTGTTATTTATGTTATTTTAGTGTGGAGGGGCAATTTGGTCTTTTTGCCCCATTATTATTTTATCTTCTAGTGATTTTAATAGTTGAATTATATGTTTATTTTATTATATTTTGGCTGAAGTAAAATAGGAGTAAGTGACATTTAATTTCATTTTCATTTCAAAAATCAAAGTTAGAAAAGAAAAATAGAAAATTTCAAAACTCTCTCTCTTTTCCTCTCTCTTTTCGGCCTCTTGGTGCAACAAGGGACTTGGGATTTTTCCTTGTGATTTCATCCCTCTTTGGTGTTCAATTCAAGCTAGGTTAGCTTCTAAGCAATTCCTCTTTAAGTTTGTTGAATTTTTGATGAAAATGGTGTATTGCATGCATGATAAATGGATGTTGTTGCTGCTGTATTTTGTTGATATTTTCAGAGATTTAAGCATGTTAAATTAAGGATATTTGAGCTGTTAGTGATGCATAATAGTTAGGTTGCTTGAGTTATGGTTTTTCTTGTTAAAAAGCTTGAGTTTTCAAAGTGAAATTGGGTGAATTGTTGCTGTAGTTGTTGCATGAGTTAGGTTTTAGTTTCTGCAGTTTTTATATGCTTGATTATGAGTTTGAATCATGGTTTGATTGCATGTTGGTAGTGTTTGACCAAGTTTGAGTTTAAAACTCAAAGCTTGGGCTTTAATGGCACTTTTTGTTTATGTGCATTCTGGGTGAGTTTGATGCTTTAGAAATGTTCTAGGGGATATATAGAACAGGTCTGGAAGATTTTGTGTGATTTGGAGTTGATTTGATTGAGTTATGAAATTTTGAATTTCTGCCTGCTAGGAACTGGAATTCCAGTTGTGCATCCGGAATTCTGGATGGGTTTCGAAAATTCCCAGAACCGGAATTCCGGTTGAACAACCGGTCTACCGGTTGGAGAAATTTCAGAAACCCTAGTTTTCCTCGTTTTTATGTTTTTGGGGTATTGCCATGTTTTTTATCGATAGGGTAACTTTTAGTTCCTAGTTTAAGTCCCCGGGAAGTGATTTAGCGTACCACTTATAGTGTTGTGATTTTTATGGTTTAGGAGCCTGTAATCCGCCGCGCAGATAGTTCCAGTCAGGTTGACCGACACACCTGAATTCGGAATCCAGGTAAGATTAGTATAACAGTATGCATATGTAGATTACATGTTTAGCGTGCATGTAGGAAGCCTGTTAGATTACATTAGATATGTATGTTGGCTTCGAACCATCCAACTGTGTCACGTCGGTACAGGCTGGAGTATGACCAGCAGCCGGAGTATGACCGGTTCGACCGATTAGGCTGACACTGTATCACGTCGGTACAGGCTGGAGTATGACCAGCAGCCAGAGTATGATCGGTTCGACCGATTAGGCTGATACATAGGTTGGTGGTTCAGTACTATTTGACGTATCACGTCGGTACAGGCTGGAGTATGACCAGCAGCCGGAGTATGACCGGTTTGACCGATCAGGCTGATACTGTAACACGTCGGTATAGGCTGGAGTATGACCAGCAGCCGGAGTATGACCGGTTCGACCGATCAGGCTGTTACTTGTCAATAGTATAGTCCCTATGAACGTTCAGAACTCTGTATCGTGTTGGACACGGCAGATAGGGGGACTTAGTATCGTGTTGGACACGGCAGTTAGGGTTATGATCAGGGGTATGGGCGTCTGATCATGACCGGGATTTATGTATGAGTATTATTATGCTTTTCTTACTGAGTCTGTCGACTCACAGTGCTATGTTTATGTGTCTACGTAAGGGCAAGGCTAGAGCTGATGGACCGTGAACGAGCCTATGAAGATTGTACATGTCGGGGCGGTTAGGCCTGGAGCGTATGATCATCGGGACAGCGAGGCTATTTTTGTAACTAGTCGCTAGGCGACAAATATTTTGTATAATCAGTAAACTTTTGTAAATGGTTTTGTAATCAGGATCTCGAGTCTTTTGTATAAATATTTTACAAGTGTAATTAAAAAGCAAAAATTTTAATCACATTTTCCATAAACCTCGTTGATTAGCAACGAGCTGCACAGCATGTTTAAAAATCACGTAATACGCCTATGCTAGTTAGGGTGTTACAATTTGGTATCAGAGCCGCCAGGTTGTCTTCCGAAGATCGTCACGACATGTACAATCATCATCAGCAGTTAGCTCGTTCCACGGTTCAATAAGCCTTTATTGCTTTAGTAGTTTATTTATTTATTTTATGAATAAGAAAAGCCTGATAGGAAGCATGTTAGTAGCCTGATAGTAGAATAGGCACATGTTTCGTTTTTAATTTCCAAATTAAGCGGCACTAGTAAGCTCTCCTTGAATACGACCTGATATGCCAACTCTTGGTTTCGCATGCGGTTCCGACTAGATGGACGCCAGGCGGACTACCAGGAGCCAGGGCAATTCAGTGGGGTCGAATCAAGGTCAGGGAGCTCAGTTTCCCCTGCCAGCTAGGGGCCGAGGTAGAGGTCCCCGGGGCAGGGCTCGTGGTCGGGGTGATGAGAACCCGCCACAGGCTGCCCAGGCTCCCCAAGCCGATCAGGGAGCCCAGAATTGGGAGGTTAGGTTTGCTAAAATGCAAGCCAGAATTGAAGAGAAAGACCTCGAGATTCAGAGATTGAGGCAGCAGGGGGCTCCTGCAGTGCCTGTGCCAGTAGTTCTAGTGGCACCCGCCCCTGCTGCTCATTCCGAAATAGTTGTGGCAGCCAACAGATTGGAACCCTTGTATGAACGGTTCCGGAAGCAAGCACCTCCGGTCTTTCTGGGAGGTCCAGATGTGATGAAGGCCGAGCAGTGGCTAACGATGATCACCAAAATTCTGAACTTTATGGGTGTCACCGGTAATGACAGAGTGGTGTGTGCCACTTTCCAGTTCCAGGAAGACGCTCTTGTCTGGTGGGACATGGTGTCTCAGATTCACGACGTCACCACCATGACCTGGGAAAGGTTCCAGGAACTCTTTAACGCCAAGTATTATAATGAGGCGGTCAGAAGCGCCAAGAGGAAAGAGTTCGCTCACCTGACCTAGCGTGAGAATATGAGCGTGACCGAGTATACTACTTAGTTCGACCGGTTGGCGAGGTTAGCCTCGGGAATAGTGCCAACCGACTTCAACAAGAAAGAGAAATACCTGGACGGGTTAAATGCAAAGATTAAACATGACTTGATGATCATCACTGACGACAAGACCACCTATGCTGAGATGGTGGAGAAGGCACTGCGAGCTGAGGGCGCAGTTGGGTGTATGTCGGAGTCGGCTAGTACTCCGGTGAGTGGCGGGGCTCCTACCCCTCCTGCATCAGGCTTTAGCAGGGGGAGTAGTGGTTCGGCCATGGACCAGAAGAGAAGAGCATCCACTGCATCCGGAGGCTCGAGTCAGAACAAGAGGTTTCGGGGGAACCAGAATAGAGGTAGTCGTCCTGGTGGTGCAGAGACCCGGTTCTCCTATCCCGAGTGCCCCAGCTGCAAAAGGCACCATCGGGGTGAATGCAAAGGTCAGGGATGCTTTCACTGTGGCATGCCCGGACACTTCAAGAGGGATTGTCCCCAGCTCCGCTCAAAGGCACCGAGAGCTCCGGCGATACCCACTCCAGCTAGGGTGTTCGCCATCACTCAGGCTGATGCTGATGCCAGCCCATCAGTTGTAACAGGTCAGCTTTCTGTTAATAACTCGCTTTACTCACTACTGTTTGATTCTGGGGCTACACATTCTTATGTGGCAGCCAGAGTCTTTAGTAAATTGGATAGACCGTATGATAGATATGAATCAGGGTTTGGAACCCTATTACCTGGCGGAGAGTTAGTTATCTCCAAAAGGTGGATTAGGTCTATGCCGATCAGGATAGATGGTAGAGAGTTAAGTGCTGACTTGATAGAGATGAGCCTAGTAGAGTTCGATATTATTTTAGGAATGGATTTCCTATCTAAATATTCAGCGAGTATTGATTGCAAAAGAAAGATGGTGATCTTCCGACCGGAAAGTGAAGAACCTTTTGTGTTTGTTGGTTCAGTTCGGGGATCTCAGATTCCGGTGATTTCGGTCATGTCAGCTAGGGAATTATTGCATGGTGGATGCTTAGGGTTTCTGGCCGTGGTGGTGGACACCACTCGGCCAGATACCATTCGGCCAGAGGAGATCAAGGTGGTTCAGGAATTTTTAGATGTTTTTCCCGAAGAACTTCCAGGGTTACCACCTCAGCGAGAGATTGACTTCGTGATAGATTTGGCACCAGGGGTGGAACCGGTTTCCAAAGCCCCATATAGAATGGCTCCAGCTGAACTTAAGGAGTTAAAGATTCAGCTCAAGGGTTGCTTGACATAGGGTTTATTCGGCCTAGTGTGTAACCCTGGGGAGCCTCGGTTTTATTCGTCAAGAAGAAAGATGGAACTATGAGGATGTGCATCGATTACAGAGAATTGAACAAGCCGACAGTGAAGAATAAATATCCATTACCTAGGATCGATGATTTGTTCGATCAGCTTCAGGGGAAGACGGTCTTTTCTAAGATTGATCTCCGTTCGGGTTATCATCAGTTGAGAATCTGAGAGGAGGACATTCCGAAGATGGCTTTCCGCACTAGGTATGGACATTATGAATTCCTGGTTATGTCGTTCGGACTAACCAATGCTCCTGCATCATTCATGGACTTGATGAATAGAGTATTCAAGGATTTCCTCGATATTTGTGTGATTGTGTTTATCGACGACATCCTCGTGTACTCTCAATCAGAAGAGGAGCATGAGTTACATCTTCAGATGGTACTGCAACGGCTTTGGGAACACAAGCTTTATGCCAAGTTCAAGAAATGCGAATTTTGGCTAACTCAGGTGTCCTTCTTAGGGCACATTGTGAGCAAAGATGGGATCAAGGTGGATCCCGGGAAGATCGAATCCGTCAGGGATTGGCCGAGACCGAAGACAGTGACTGAGATTAGAAGCTTCTTGGGTTTAGCTGGGTATTACCGTAGGTTCGTGGAAGGGTTCTCTAAAATTTCAATGCCCCTAACCGAACTTACAAAGAAGAATCAGCGGTTTGTCTGGTCAGACAAGTGCGAAGCTAGTTTTCAGGAGCTGAAGCAGAGGTTGATTACCGCTCCAGTGCTAGCTTTGCCTTCGGACAATGAGAAGTTTGTAGTTTATTGTGATGCATCAAGACAGGGTCTGGGGTGTGTGTTGAGGCAAGCCGATCGGGTCATCGCTTATGCCTCCCGTCAGTTAAAGGATTACGAACAGCGATACCCGACTCATGACCTAGAGTTGGCCGCAGTGGTTTTTGCATTGAAGATTTGGCGGCATTACCTTTACGGAGAAAGGTGTGAAATCTATACCGACCATAAAAGTGTCAAGTATTTCTTTACTCAGAAAGATTTGAACATGAGACAGAGACGTTGGTTGGAATTAGTGAAAGATTACAACTGTGAGATTCTCTATCACCCTGGGAAGGCCAATGTAGTGGCCGATGCCCTGAGCAGAAAGGGTCCCGGGCAGGTAGCTAGCATGGTTCAGATTTCACCTCAGCTAGCAGAGGATATGGTTAGATCCAACATTGAGTTTGTGGTAGGTCAGCTTCACAACTTAACACTGCAATCTGATCTGTTGGAAAGAATTAAGGCCGCTCAGATGACGGATCCAGAGTTAGTGAAGATCAGAGATGAGGTTTTGGCTGGTCAAGCCAGGGACTTTTCAGTGTCAGACAACAGGATGCTTCTATATAAAGCTAGGGTTTGTGTTCCGAATAGTGTGGAACTCAGGAATGAGATCTTTGAGGAGGCTCATTCTATCCCGTATTCTCTGCATCCCGGCACCACTAAGATGTATCAAGATCTTAAACCGTACTTCTGGTGGAGCGGTATGAAGAAGAATTTGGTAGAATTCGTATCGAGATGCCTCACTTGTCAGCAGATTAAGGCTGAACATCAGAGACCAGCAGGGTTGTTGCAGCCTCTAACCCTACCGGAATGGAAGTGGGAAGATATCACAATGGATTTTGTGGTCGGGTTACCTAGGACCACGGGTTTGTTTGATTCCATTTGGGTAGTGGTGGATCGATTTACGAAATCTGCTCATTTTTTGCCTGTTAGAATGACATTTACAGTGGATCAGTTGGCAGAATTGTATGTCAGAGAAATTGTAAGACTTCACGGGGTACCGAAGTCTATAGTTTCGAATAGGGATCCGAAATTCACCTCCAAATTTTGGCAGAGTTTGCAACGAGCAATGGGTACAAAGCTGAAATTCAGTACAGCATTCCATCCTCAGACAGATGGTCAGTCCAAGAGGACAATTCAGATATTGGAGGACATGTTGCGAGCCTGTGTTATGGATTTTGAAGGCTCATGGAATAAATATCTACCGTTGATAGAATTTTCTTACAACAACAGTTATCAGAGTACGATAGGGATGGCTCCCTATGAACTGTTATACGGTAGGAAATGTAGATCTCCCATCAACTAGGATGAGACAGGGGAGAGAAAATACTTAGGTCCAGAGTCACTGCAGCGGACCAATGAGGCAATAGAGAAGATAAAAGCTAGAATGCTTGCCTCACAAAGTAGACTGAAAAGTTATGCAGATCCGAAACGCAGAGATGTTGAGTTCCAAGTAGGGGACCATGTGTTTTTACGGGTATCTCCAATGAAGGGGGTCAAACGTTTCGGGAAAAGAGGCAAGTTATGCCCTAGATTTACAGGACCTTTCGAGATTCTCGAGAAGATAGGTCAAGTGGCATACCGGTTAGCGTTGCCTCCAGCTTTATCAGCAGTTCACAACGTATTCCATGTCTCGATGTTGAGAAAATACGTTTCAGATCCTTCTCATATACTCAGTTATGAGAGCCTAGAACTACAGCCAGATATGACTTACGAAGAACAGCCAGTGCAGATCCTGGATAGAAAGGATAAAGTCCTTCGGAATAAGACCATAGCATTGGTCAAAGTTCTCTAGAGAAACAGCAAGGTGGAGGAAGCCACCTGGGAGCTAGAGTCAGATATGAGAGCTTAATATCCAGAGTTATTCAGGTTAGATTTCGGGGACGAAATCCTTTTAAGGGGGGGATACTTGTAAAGACCGCTTAGTTTAATTTGGAAATTAGCAGTTACTCACGTTTAATTATGAAAATTATTTATAGCTATTTAAATAATTATTATACTGTTATTATTGAATTCAGAGATGCATTTTTATGTCATTTAGTAGTTTTCATAATTTTGCATTTCCGGTGCCCGGTATTTTGGAACTCGGTGTTTGGCTCAGTAAAATCACAACTTAGTTTGTTAGTAGTTTGGGACGGTTTATTAGACATTGGGAATGTCGGGAATGGCCGGGAATTTAGAATTTCCCAAAAATACCCCTTTAGTGTTATTTATGTTATTTTAGTGTGGAGGGGCAATTTGGTCTTTTTGCCCCATTATTATTTTGTCTTCTAGTGATTTTAATAGTTGAATTATATGTTTATTTTATTATGTTTTGGCTGAAGTAAAATAGGAGTAAGTGACATTTAATTTCATTTTCATTTCAAAAATCAAAGTTAGAAAAGAAAAATAGAAAATTTCAAAACTCTCTCTCTTTTCCTCTCTCTTTTCGGCCTCTTGGTGCAGCAAGCGACTTGGGATTTTTCCTTGTGATTTCATCCCTCTTTGGTGTTCAATTCAAGCTAGGTTAGCTTCTAAGCAATTCCTCTTTAAGTTTGTTTAATTTTTGATGAAAATGGTGTACTGCATGCATGATAAATGGATGTTGTTGCTGCTGTATTTTGTTGATATTTTCAGAGATTTAAGCATGTTAAATTAAGGATATTTGAGCTGTTAGTGATGCATAATAGTTAGGTTGCTTGAGTTATGGTTTTTCTTGTTAAAAAGCTTGAGTTTTCAAAGTGAAATTGGGTGAATTGTTGCTGTAGTTGTTACATGAGTTAGGTTTTAGTTTCTGCAGTTTTTATATGCTTGATTATGAGTTTGAATCATGGTTTGATTGCATGTTGGTAGTGTTTGACCAAGTTTGAGTTTAAAACTCAAAGCTTGGGCTTTAATGGCACTTTTTGTTTATGTGCATTCTGGGTGAGTTTGATGCTTTAGAAATGAGGGGATATATAGAACAGGTTTGGAAGATTTTGTGTGATTTGGAGTTGATTTGATTGAGTTATGAAATTTTGAATTTCTGCCTGCGAGGAACCGGAATTCCGGTTGTGCATCCGGAATTCCTGATGGGTTTCGAAAATTCCCAGAACTGGAATTCCGGTTGGGCAACCGATCTACCGGTTGGGGAAATTTCAGAAACCCTAGTTTTCCTCGTTTTTATGTTTTTGGGGTATTGCCATGTTTTTTATCGATAGGGTAACTTTTAGTTCCTAGTTTAAGTCCCCGGGAAGTGATTTAGCGTATCACTTATAGTGTTGTGATGTTTATGGTTTAGGAGCCTGTAATCCGCCGCGCAGATAGTTCCAGTCAGGTTGACCGGCACACCTGAATTCGGAATCCAGGTAAGATTAGTATAACAGTATGCATATGTAGATTACATGTTTAGCGTGCATGTAGGAAGCCTGTTAGATTACATTAGATATGTATGTTGGCTTCGAACCATCCAACTGTGTCACGTCGGTACAGGCTGGAGTATGACTAGCAGCCGGAGTATGACCGGTTCGACCGATTAGGCTGATACTTAGGTTGGTGGTTTCGTACTATTTGACGTATCACGTTGGTACAGGCTGGAGTATGACCAGTAGCCGGAGTATGACCGGTTCAACCGATCAGGCTGATACTGTAACACGTCGGTACAGGCTGGAGTATGACCAGCAGCCGGAGTATGACCGGTTCGACCGATCAGGCTGTTACTTGTCAATAGTACCGTCCCTATGAACGTTCAGAACTCTGTATCGTGTTGGACACGGCAGTTAGGGGGACTCAGTATCGTGTTGGACACGGCAGTTAGGGTTATGATCAGGGGTATGGGCGTCTGATCATGACCGGGATTTATGTATGAGTATTATTATGCTTTTCTTACTGAGTCTGTCGACTCACAGTGCTATGTTTATGTGTAGGTAAGGGCAAGGCTAGAGCTGATGGACCGTGAACGAGCCTATGAAGATTGTACATGTCGGGGCGGTTAGGCCTGGAGCGTACGATCATCGGGACAGCGAGGCTATTTTTGTAACTAGTCGCTAGGCGACAAATATTTGTATAATCAGTAAACTTTTGTAAATGGTTTTGTAATCGGGATCCCGAGTCTTTTGTATAAATATTTTACAAGTTTAATTAAAAAGCAAAAATTTTAATTAATCACGTTTTCCATAAACCTCGTTGATTAGCAACGAGCTGCACAGCATGTTTAAAAATCACGTAATACGCCTATGCTAGTTAGGGTGTTACAATAGACGTTACGCAGTTCATAAACAAGTGTTATGACTGTAAAATCGCATGAGTACATGATAAAGAAGGATCGTAGAGATTTCTGGGCCTAGGGTTTCCTAAACATTTTTCTACAGCAAAGTAGAGGATGCATTTGACATATAAACATGCAATGATAAGCATAAAGAAAACCAGAGACTTACCCGAGAGTCAAATGTCTGGGTGCGAGCAATGTCAATCCAACAAGCAGTTTGTATGAAGGCGCTTCGGCAACTTTGAAGTCAAGAATCTCTCTTTTCGCTCTGAAGCTTACTTAGCAAAGAAAGGTGATGAAAATGAGTTTATGTGCCAATCCTGTTTGGTATTTATAGGCAAGTCACGAAAAGAGGTAATCGTCTCAAAGGAACCTCAGACGCCTCAGTTTCCCTCCTTAAAAGCGAATATGGGAAATCAAAAATAATCAAGTGCAGCCATCAGTCGTGGAGAGAGACAATCGAATTTTGAAATATTAAGTGTCAGAGAATTTATTGGCCGAAAACCGAAGGGACGCCCAGTCAGCCTCACATCGAGTCTCGGACGGTCGCGCTCGACACGTGTCCCCATCCAAAAGTAGAAGCGGCTCTGATAAAGTCTACATGCAACTTTGGAAGTCCCGTACAGACTTGGAGGGCACATGTTATCGCAATTTCTGCACTCTGATGTGGCATCACATGAATGGTGGCACGTGGAGTCTACTTGGAACATTTGCTCTGAAAGCACAGTCCGAGCAGGATGCCTCACTGGCATGCCCAGAGCAAAGTATTCAGTAATCCGCACATAATGGCCAAACGCTTAGCAAATTCAACTTTTGCATCGTGAGTCATCAGCGCAATCCCTATAACTCAGGGATCAATTTACGTGGATATGGCATACACACGATCCCACTATTAGTGTATTCAACCTCAAACCCACGTTCTTTGCATTCATCATTGATCCCACGATCTTTCTGCTTATACGCATTGTAACGAGAGGGCAAACTCTTCCTCCCCAAGCTTACTAGCCCTATAAATAGTGATGCATATTAACTGGGCAAGAGATCGGTCGAAAAGCAGTTGAGCTAGGACTATACCCTAAATATATTATCTAAGAATTATATATTCAAAGATATTGTTGTAAGAGCTATAAGAAAAGGAATCATTCTCCTTGATCTTAAGTCAATACAAGTAACGAGGATTAGGCTATTACCGAACTGCTCGGGGCTGAATCTCTATAAAATTCATGTGCCTTTTTATTGCTTTATCATATATTTGTTATTATAAATCATTTATCGCTTATAAAATAGACTCGTTGTCGTTGGCTAAAAGTGAGGTCAACAAAGGGAGATGTGGATAAAGGAGATGTAGATTGTAGAGTAGGTAAAAAAAAATATAGATAAATCAAATCTTAAAAATTTAAAAATTAATCCCATTAATTAATTATAAATGAAAAAAAGAAAAAACTCATTTAAGAAATTAGAGGATACGTTTTGGGCTTCATTCCATTCCTTAATCAATTTCTAATTAACTACATAATATATATGAGCATGTATTGCAGGCTCTCTAATTCTCATTACTCTACTCTCAAACTACTCTCTTAACTATTCTCTCGCTCTATACACTCTATGACTATGCATACTATAAGCTCACTCAATTTTTTATTTCTCTTTCTATTTTTCAAAACAACTCTCTCCCTATAAACATATACACACATTACCTTTTGGAAAGCTTATAAGAACATTACCTTTTGGAAAGCTTGTCATGAAGGACTATCTTTTCTGTAGTGAGGCTTTGGTAGTTTCCCTACTAAGAATAGGGCTAAGTTTTGGTATGCAACAATAAATGGCAGGTCTAGTTACATGCTTATAATAATAGTCAAGAAAAGCTTTTATATATATAGTTTAACAAATGTTCAGAGATAGGAAAATGAATGGTACTAAAAGTTGGGTTGAGAGAGTACTTCTGTGTGAGTAAGGGGCATTTGGTTCATACTCTTACTGGACTAAGATCCTCTCTTTTTGCTAAAAGAGCATCATAGTTCCAATGTTCAACATTAAAATTGGGTAAATGACACATTTCCTAGACATCCTCCCAATGGGAAAAGGAGGTCATGACATATCTGACCGATTTTCACAACACATCTAAGCTTTGCAGCTTTACTCTCATTCATTCTTCCACATCTTCCAAAATCCCACCATACTAATCCATGAACCTAAGAAAATTTAAGAGAAGTAAGAACACCACTCTAATTAGTCCCATTTCTTAAGATCCAAAAATCTAATATAACACATGGATTTCCCAAAAAAGACTAGAAACCAAATTATAACAAATAATTCATGACAATAAGTTTCAAGTTCAAATGTTTGAGAACATAGCAGAAATATAGTCCAAGAAGCTAATATTAGAGAATATTATTTTATTGTTGTAGACAACCAAATTTGTTGTATAACACATAATTTTCCTAATCACCATACACTAAAAATTGGCTGAATTCATTATTCAATTACCTTCATATATTACATGTATCATTTCTTGTGGATATAGCCAAAACTTCTGAGCACTGTATCAAAAATTAAAACAAACAAACACTCTTTACCGAAAAAAGCCTAAACACATATATAAATAATAACACAGGAACTCGCCTTTGAAAGATCCAAAACCTTTACACACTGGACGAAGAAGAGAGGAGGAGGCCCCGGGGGTTGGGTTACCGCCCGATTAAGCAGAAGATGAAGAAGAGAGGGGAGGTCGCCGGTTGGGTCACTGCCTAATTAAGAAGAGGAGAAAGAGGATGGTCAGTTTTAAAGAGGAAAAAATGGGTGAAAGAGAATGGTCAGTTTCGAAGAGGATGAACTGGGTTGAAGAGAATGGCCAATTTGGCCAGAGAAATTTCGAAGGAGGAGACAAAGGTTAGGGATGTGAGCAGTATGTTATATAATTTTTGGGTTTTAGGGATTTTATTAAATTTGCGTCGGTTTCTATCTCTCACAATTATATTTCACGTCATTTTTAAAACTTTGCAAGCACAATAGTCGACTATTACCAACTGACACAAAATAAAAAACAAGTTTTAAAATTTTTACTTTATTTCGTCGGTTTCTTTTTTATCATCATTTAATCAAACGACGCAAATAGTATATAATTAATGACGTTTTTAAACAGACGGGTCCGATTATTTAGACACTATTCACGTCGGTCAACACTATGAATAGTAGCGTTGACTGATGTGAATAGTGTAATTTGTAGTAGTGCTCGGTCCCAGACCCGGACACAAACACAAACACGAACATAGACATGGACTGGGACCCAAGATCTGAATCAGAACGAGACCGGGACCCAAGATTGGGATCAAGATCTTGACCGATGACCCACGGCTTGGACCTAACCCGTAGTCGGTGTCTGGATTTTTGAATCGTACCAAGACCCCAACCTGGAACCATTTCTAGACCAGGATCCAAAACTAAACTCAGACCCGGGACTCAAAATCAGAACAAGAACCGAAATCAGGACCTTGGAACAGGAATCGGACCTCAACCCAGAACAAGATCTAGACGCAGAACCAAACATGGACCTAGACCTAGACTAGGGATCGATACCCAAACCCAAACCCGAACCCGGACCCAGACTTGCGCCAGGACCTGCGACCCAGAACCTGGAACCCAGGACTCCTGACCCAGGACCTGGACCAAAACCTAAACCCGTACTAGAACCCAGACCCAGAACTAGACCCAAACCAAGACTCGGACCTAGACCCAGACCCGGACCGAAACCCCAACCCAGACCAAGACGGGGACTCAAACTCGGACCTAGAGCCGGACTCGTACCAGAAATTAGACTTGAACCCAGGACTCAGACTCAAACCTGGGAATCGGACCCAGACCGTGATCAAGACTGGGACCCAGACCGAGACTAGGACTGAGCCCTAAACCTGGATTGGGACTAGAACTAGAATTGAGATTGGGACCTGGGTCCTGGGACCCAAGACTCGGACCTGGGACTTGAGAACCGAACCGTGACCTAGATGGGGGACTTGGGCCCCAAACCCGAACCTAGACCCAGACCTAAACCAAGGATCTCGACCTAGATGGGGGACTTGGACCCGAAACTAGGCCCCAGAACTGCGACCGAGACGCGAAACTTGACCCTAGACTCATGACACAGAACATGCCCTTGGACCCAGAACATATGACCTAACTATCGGGACCCAACCCCAAACCTGAACCCAAACCCAAACTTAGGACTCGGCCCGGGACCCGGGACCCAAACTGAAACACGATAGGGATCCTAATCTTGACCTGAGGCTTTGACCATACACATAGTCAGTGTTTGAATCCAGGACCCAAACCCAGATCCGTACCCAAACCCGGACCAAAACCGGGATCCAGACCTGATTCCAGACACAGAATCTAACCGGCCAGGACGGGAACCCGGACACAGGACGCCAACGGGACCCAAACTCAAACCAAAATCCATACTAGGACTTGGACCTAGACCTGTGACCTGGGACATAAACCAAGACTTCTACCTAGACCAAGATCGGGACCCGGACCCAAACCTAGACCTAAAAATCGAGATCAGACCCAGGACCGAAGAACCAAACTCTTACATGGGACCCAAAACCCAGACTCAGACTAGTACTGGGACCTGAACTCGAACTTGAACCCAAACCGAGACCTGGACTCGAATGGGGACCCGAGACCTGAACCTGAACCGAAACATAAACTTAGACCTCGATCGGGACCTAGGACCCGAACATAGATGGGGGACCCAGACCCAGGAATTGGGCCCCCAAACTGTGACAAGAACTTGGATCGAGATTTGGGATCGGACCCAGACCCAAACCTGAACCTAAGACCCACCTCAAGACTTGGGATCCGGGACTAGATGCTTGGACTCGACCCGTACCCCATGAGTTGAAACTGGAACTGAAACCAGAAGCGGATCGGGACTTTAGAACAAGGCCAAGACAAGGACTTGGACCCAGACCCAAAACTATATAGGGACTCGGACCCGAACTAAAACACTGACCCACACTCGGATTTTGTGTCTTGGTTACGGATCTATTTTGGGTCTGGGTCGGGGTATGAGTTTTGGTCCGAGTCTAGGTCTGGGTTTGGGTCTAGGTCTGGATCCCAGTCTTGATCTAGGTTCGGGTCAAGGTTCGAGTTTGGGTCTCAGGTGCGGGTCCGAGTTTGGGCCCCAGGTGCGGGTCTAGGTTTGGGTTTGGGTCAAGATCTCAGACCAGATCTTGGTCCCAAGTTTCAATCTCGGTTTGGGTTTGGGTCCAAGTTCAGGTTCTTATCCAGATCCCTATCTAGGTCTGAGTCTATGTTTGGGATCGAATCCCAAATTTAGGTCCAACTCCTGGTATCGGTCCCGGTTTAGCTACACGACCGTCTCCGAGCCCGAGTTCCAGTCTCGGTTTGGGTCTAGGGCTAGGTCTGAGTTTTGTTCTAGGTCTGGGTCTGGGTCTTCGTCACGCTCGAAGTCTTGTTCCAGGGTCCTGGTTCGGCGGTTCTTGTTTAGGTTCCAGTTTTGGGTCTCGGGTCTAGGTCTGGGTCAGGGTTTGGATCCTGGTGTGGGTTCACGTCCTAGTTTGAGTCCCAGATCCAAACACCGACTACGGGTCTATTCCAAGCCCCATTTCTAGGATCTTAAGTTAAGATTTGGATCCCTGTCACGGGTCCCAGTCTGGTTTTGGTTCTGGTTCAGGTCTTAGGTCCCAGGTCCGAGTTTAAGTTCAGGATTGAGACTGGGGTGCGGTTCTAGGTCCCGGCCCCTGTTTTGTGTCCCGAGTCATGTTCCATGTTTGGGTAGGAGTTTGGTTGCAGGTTTAGGTCCTGAGTTTAGGTTTGGATTGGGATCCAGGTCTGTGTCCCAGTTCGTGTTTAGGTTTGAGTTGGAGTCTGGTTCCTGGTCTGGCTACGGTTTTGAGTCTAGGTCTAGGTCCGGTTACGGTTCCAGGTCCATGTCCTAGTTTCGGTCCCATTCTCGGGTCGCGGTCTACTTCCAGTTTCGGTTCTAATTTTGGGTCACAAGGTACGAGTTCGGGTCTAGGTTTGGGTCTGGACTGGGTTCAGGTCTGGGTCTGGGTTCGTGTCCTGGTCTGGGTTCAGGTCTTGGGTTGGTCACCAGATGTAGACAGCGGCTATGGGTTCGGTCCAAGCACTGGGTCTAGATCCGAATCACGATCTTGGGTCCCAGTTTGGTTGCATTTCGGGTGCCGAGTCACGAGCTGGGTCCTAGGTTCAAGTCTGAGTTGGGGGTCGGGTACTTGGTCCCGGTCCTTGTTCCGGTTCCTAGGTCCATATCCCAATTCTATGTCACAGTCCCAGATCTGGTTTGGGTTTTTGTCCTAGTCTAGGTTCGGGTTTGAGTCCTAGTCTTGGTTCAAGTTTGGGTCTCGGTCTGGGTTTTTATCTGGGTTCACGTTCGGGTTTAGCTCTTGGTCTTGGTCCGAGTCCTAGTCCGATTCTAGTTCTAGTTGTGATTCGGAGTTTGAGTTTGGATTCGAGTTCGGGTGGGGGTTCAATCCCTGGTCTGAGTTTGGGTTCGGGTCCAGATTTTGGTCTAGGTCTAGATCAGGCTCCGGGTGTGGGTTGGGGTCCTTGGTGTGGGTCCAGGTCTAGGTTCAACTCCCAAGTTTTGAACTCAATCTGTGTTTGGGTTCAATTCTAGGTGTAGGTCTTGGGTTCCGATCTCAGTCTGTGTTCGAGTTCAGGTTTAGGTCCAGGTCTATGTTTGGGTCTTATTCTAGGTCTGGGCCTGAGTTCGGGTCCTAAGTTCAAGTCCGATTTTGGGTTCAATTCTGGGTTTAGGTTTTGTCCTGGTTTTTGTTCGGGGTAGGTTTTGGCTCCGGGTCTGGGTTCAACTTTGGATTCGTGGGTCCAGGTCAGGTCCTGGTTCGGAATTGGGTCCCTGGTTTAGGTCCCCCATCTAAGTCTGATTCCTAAGTCCTGGTCTGGGTCTAGGTTTTGGTTTGGGTCCCGAGTCTTAGTTTGAGGCTAGGTCCCGATCCGGGCTTGGGTCCAAGTCTCGGTCACAGTCTTGGTCTAGGTTCGAATTCTGGTCCCTATCAGGGTCTAGAACCTGGTCTAGGTCCCGGTGAGTGTATAGGACCAGGTCAGGTCCAGGTTGCGGTACAAGTTTAGGTCCCAGGTCTCAGGTCCCAGTCCTAGTCAAGGTCTCGGTCTAGGTCTCGTCTGGGTTTGGGTTATGGTTTGGGTTCGGTTCTGGTCTCAGGTCCGGGTCCTAGTCATAGTTTCAGTTCTAATTCTTGCACCGGGTTTGGTTTCGAGTCAGGGTCTAGGTCTAGGTTGGGGTCGTGGTCCGAGTCTTAATCTGAGTTTAGGTACGGGTTTTTCGGATCCCGGGCTGGGTCTAAGTTTGAGTTTGGGTCCCAAGTTCGGGTTTGGGTCTACATTTGGGTTCTAGTCCAGGTCCCGTGTTTCGATCCCAGTCTGGGTCCTTGTCGGTATTATGTTCTAGGTCTAAGTTTGTGTCCATGTCTAGGTCCAAATCCCAGTCTCGATCAAGGGCTTGGTCTGGGTCCGAGATCAAGTCCCGAGTTCAAGTTTGGGTTCGGGTTCGAGTCTCAGTCCTAGTCTGGGTTCGGTACCAAGTCCGGGATTGGGTCTAAGCTCGAGTTTTGGGGCTTGGTTATGGTCTAATTTGGGTCCGAGTCCTGAGTTCTGATCTAGGTCTGGGTTCCAAGGCCTAGGTCCAAGTCCCCCATCCAGGTCCGAGTCCTAGGTCCCGGTCTGAGTCCATGTTTGGGTTTGGGTCCTAGTCCTAGTTTTGATTTTGATTAGTGTCTCGGTTCGGGTTTGGGTCTGGATTTGGGTCGGGGTCTAAGTCCTAGTCCGAGTCTGGGATTGGCTTTGGGTCCAGGTTCAGATCCCGGTCTGGGTCTGGGGTGATTTCAGGTCTGAGTTTGGGTCCCGGGTGCGGGTCCAGGTCTAGGTCTGGGTCAAGGTTCATATCAGGATCCCTATCTACGTTCGAGTTAGGGTCTGGGATTGGGTCCTAGGTCTAGGTTCGGGTCCAGGTTCAGGTTCAGGTCTCGGTCCGGTCTGGGTACACGACCGTGTCTGGGCCCAAGTTTCGATCTCAGTTAAGGTCTGGGGCTAAGTTCGGGTTTAGTTCTAGGTCTGGGTCTGGGCCCGAGTTCCAAATCCCAATCTCGGGTCTTGGTCTGGTTCAAGTCTAGGTCTTGGGTCGGCTCTTGGGTCCTAGTCCTGGTCCTTGTTTCGTTGCCCTGGTCCATATCTCGATTATGGGTCTAGGTCCTAGTTTTGGTCTAGGTTTGGGTCTTGGTCTAGGTTCAAGTTTGGGTCCTAGTAGCGGTTTGGGTTTGGGTCTCGGTCTGGGTTTTTATTTGGGTTTGGGTTCGTCTCTCAGTCCTGGTCCTTGTCGTAGTCCTAGTCTGCTTCCAGTTCCACTTGCGATTCTGAGCTCAAGTTTGGGTTCGAGTTTGGGTCAGGGTTCGTGTTCGTGTCAGCGTTTGAGTACTGGTCTGAGTTTGGGTTTCGGTCCGAATCTTGTTTTAGGTCTGGATCGGGCTCCGGGTGTGGGTTAGGGTCCTGGGTCTTGGTCTAGGTTTGGGTTCGAGTCCCAGTTTTTGATCTCTATATGAGTTCGGGATTAGTTTTGGGTATAAGTCTTGGGTTTCGATCCCGATCTGGGTTTAAGTTCAGATCCGGGTGCAGGTCCCAATTTCGGGTCCAATTTTGGGTTTGAGTCCAGGTTCGGGTTTGGTCGTGGTATGGGTTCGTGTCTAAGTTCCTATCCTTGTTTAAGTTCAGGGCAGGTTTCGACTCCAGGTCTAGGTCTGACTTCAGATTCCCAGGTCTAGGTCAAGTCCTGGGTTGGGTTCGAGTCTTGGATTTAGATTTGGGTCTGGGTTCCTGGGCCTAGGTCCCTGGTCTAGGTCCCCTATCCAAGTCTGGTTCTTAGGTCCTGGTCTAGGTCCAAGTTCGGGTTTGGGTCCTGAGTCTTGGTTTTAGTCCAGGTTTCAGTCCCAGTCTTAGTCCGGGTTCAGGTTCAGGTCCTTCTCAGGGTCTGGATCCTGGTCTGGGTTGCGGGTCTCAGGTCCTGATGAGGATTTAGGACCAGGTCAGGTCTAGGTCCCAGTCTGGGTCCCAGTCCAGGTTCGGGTCCCAGGTCTCGGGTCCCAGTCCTAGTCAAGGTCTCAGTCGAAGTTTGGGTTATTGTTTGGGTTCGATTCTTGTCTTAGCTTTGGGTCTTAGTCACAGTTCTAGTTCTAATTCCGTGTTTGGGTTCGGTTCCAGGTTCGGGTCTGGGTCCAGGTTGGGTCAGGGTCCGAGTCTTAGTTCGAGTCTGAGTACAGGTTTTTCTGATCTCGGTTTGGGTCTAGGTCTAAGTTCGTGTCCAGGTTTGGGTCCTATATCTGGGTCCCAGGTTTGGGTCTGGGTCTACGTCTGGGTCCAGGTCCCGTGTTACGATGCCAGTCTGGGTATTGGTCGGTATTTGAGTCCGGGTCTGGTTCGTGTCCATGTCCTGGTCTGAATCCCAGTTTATGTCAGGGGCTTGGTCTGGGTCTGGGATCGAGTCTTGAGTTCGGGTTCGGGTTCACGTTCGAGTCTCAATCCAAGTCTAGGTCTGGGACTAGGTTTGAGCCTGAGTTTCGAGGCTGGGTTCTGGTTTAGTTTCGGGTCCCGGTCTAAGTCCAGGTCCTGGTCACGGTCCCGGTCCTGTTCCAGGGTCCTGGTCACGTTCTGGTTCAAGTTTCAGTTTTGGGTCCCAGGTCTGGGTTTGGGTCCATGTCCTGGTCCAGCTTCGGGTCCTTCTCTGAGTCCCAAATCAAGACACCTACTATGGGTCTTGTCCAAGCCCTGGTTCCCGGATCCCAGGACAAGATCTGAATCCTAATTACGGGTCACAATCTGGTTTCGGTTCATGTCCCAGGTCTCGATCTGGGTCTCAGTCTAGGTCTGAGACCGAGACTTGCATGCAATTCTTGGTCTCGATCCCAATTCTAGGTCCCGAGTCCTGTTCCATGTTCGGGTCTAAGTTTATGTCTTGGTTCTGGTCCTGCATCCCGATTCGGGTTTGGATTCGGGTTTTGGGACCCAATCCCAGGGTGTGTTTGTGTCTGAGTGTGGGTCTTGGTCCGGTTATAGTTTAAGGTATGGGTCCAGGTCCTGGTCCTGTTCCTAAGTCCTGATCTACTTCTAGTTTTGGTTCTAGTTTCAAGTCACAGGGTATGGGTTCAGGTCGAGTTTGGGTTCGGGTCCTGATTTTTGTCTAGGGCGAGGTTCAGGTCTGGGTTTTGATCTCGGTTAGGGTTCTCGGTCGGGTCCGATGCCGGGTTTAGGTCCGAGTCCAAGTCCTGGTCCTATTCCAAGATCCCAGTCCGGCTCCAGTTCAAGTTTTGATTTTTGTTCCCGAGTGTGCGTCTCGGTTTGGGGTCAGGTCATTAATCTCAATCCAAGTTCTGAGGCCACAGTTCTGGTCCTAGTTTGTGGGCCCAATTCCCAGGTCTAGGTCCCCAATCTATGTTCAAGTCCTAGGTCCTGGTCCTGGTCCGGGTCCATGTTCGTGTTCCGGTTCAGGTTCGGGTCTCCAGTCCCAATCTGAGTCCAAGTCCCAATTTGGGTTACGGTCCCAGTTTGGGTCCCAGTCCTAGTGCAAGTCTGAGGTTCGGGTCCCTGGTCTGAGTCTGGTTCTTAGGTCCTGGGTCCAGCCCCAGTTTTTGGTTTGGGTCTAGGTCTAGGTTCGGGTCCCGGTCTGGGTCAAGGTCTCGGTCTTGGTTTATGTTCTAAGTCACAGGTCCCGGTCTAGGTCCAAGTCCCAGTATGGGTTTTGGTCTGAGTTTGGGATTAGGTTTGGGTCCTGTTACTGTCCCAGGTCTGGGTTCTAGTCCCAGGCTTGGTTCAATTCCAATTTCGTGTCCGGGATCGGGTCTGGATCCCAGTTTGCGTCTGGGTCTAGGTCAGGGTATGGATCCGGGTATGGGTCATGTATTCAAACACTGACTACGGGTTAGGTCGAAGCCTCAGGTTCAGATTCGGATCTCAGTCTTGGATCTCAGTCTTGTTCCAACTCGGCCCTAGGTCTAGCACTGGGTCCTAAGTTTGGGTTTGGATCCGTGTTTGGGGTTGTGTCCCCGTAGTCTGGTCTTGGGTTCCGGGTCTAGGGTCGGGTCTTGTGTCTCGAGTCTAGGGTCGAGTTTTGGGTCTTAGTCCCTGTTCCAAGGCCCAGTTTCAGGTCAAAGTCTCCTATCTAGGTCTGAATCCTTGGTCCAGGTCTGGGTCTAGGTTCGGGTTTAGGGCCCAGGTCCCCCATCTAGGTCTGGATCCTAGGTCTCGGTGTAGGTCCAAGTTCAGGTTCGAGTTTGGATCCCGAGTTTGGGTCTGAGTCTAGGTCCCAGTACGGGTTTAGGTTTGAGTTTGGGACTGGGTCGCGGTCTGAGTCCAGGTCCCTATTCGGGTCCGGGTCGGGGTCCCGATCCGGATCCCAGTCAAGGTCTAGGTCTCGAACCAGGTTCTGGTCTGTGTTTGGATCCGAGTTCAGGTCATGAGTCTGGGTCTAGGTTCGGGTCTATATTCAGGTTTGGGTCTGGGTCCTGGTTCTGATCTTGGTATGGGTATGGGTCTAGGCCCATGCCCAGGTTAGGGTTTTGGGTTTAGTGTTTAGGGATTTAATGTTTAGGGTTTCGGGCTTAGGGTTTAGGGGTAAGTGTACAGAGTTTAGGATTTAGGGTTTAGGGTTTAAGGGTCTGCTTCTAGTTTAGTTCACATTTTGGGTCATAGGGTAAGATTTAAGGTTCGGGTGTGGGTCTAGGTCCGAGTCCTGGTCTGGGTCTAGGTTCGTGTTTTGGTTTAGGTCTGAGTCTTGGTCCCAAATCCAGACACCAACCACATGCGAGTCTAGTTTGAGTTCTGGTACGGGTTCCAGTTCTGGTCCGGGTCTGGGTCCGAGTCCAGGTCCAATTCCCAGATTTAGACACCGACTGTGGGTCGGGTACAAGCCTCGGGTCTTGGGTCATGGGTCTCGAGTCTAAATCAAGATCTTAGTCCAGTTCTAGCTCATGTCTTGTGTCCTGGTTTAGGTCTCAAGTCAAGGTTTGGGTCTTGGGTCCTCAGTCATTGGTCCATGTCCCCGATTCAGGTCAGGGTCCTAGGTCCCAGTCTGGGTTAGGTTCCCAGTCCAAGTGCAGGTCCCGATCCATGTTCCGTACTAGTCCTTGTCTCGGGTCTTGACCTTGTCGGGGTATAGGTCACGGTTCGGTTCTCAGGTCCTGGTCCCGATCCTGGTCTCGGGTCCCAGTCCGAGTACTAGTCCCAGTTTAGGTTCAGGTCTCGGTGCTAGTCTGGGTCTCGGTCCCAGTCATGATCTCGATCCAAGTCTGAAACCTGGGTTCGAGTCTGAGTTATGTTACGAGTTCGGGTTCGGGTCTGGTTTGGGTTTGGGTCTTGGTCTAGGTTTCAGTCTGTGTTTGGGTTTGGGTCTTGGTCTTGTTCTGGGTCTGGGTCTTGGTCTGTATTTTGGTACGGGTCTAGGTTCTGGTCAAGATCCTAAGTCACGGGTCCTAGGTTGCAGGTCCTAGCGCTAGTCTGGGTTCAAGTTCGGGTCTGGGTCCTTCAAATGGTTCGAGGTTCGGGTCTTGGTACGATTCCAAGATCTAGACACTGACTACGAGTTTGGTTGAAGCGTTGGGTCGTGGTCAAGATCCGAATCTTGGGTCCCTGCCCATGTTTGTGTCTAGGTCTGGGTCTGGGACCAAGACTAGGGTTTAATCTTGGATCCCAGTCCCAGTTCTGGGTCCTGATTTCGGTTCTAATTTAGAGTTTGGGCCCCCAATCTAGGTCTTGGTACTGGGTCCAGCTCTGAGTCTCCAATCCCGGTCTGGGTCCTGGGTCCGGGTTTGGGTCCAAGTCTGTGTTTCGGTTCGGGTTTGTGTCCCGAGTCTCGATCTGAGTTTTTTATTCGAGTTCGTGTCCCGGTCCAGGTTTGGGTTTGGGTCCATTCAAATTCTAGTTCCCGGAGTCAAACCTAGACTCGGACTTGGACCTAGGTCTGGGGTACGGGTCTGGGTTTGGGTTTGGTTCTAGGTCCGAGTTTGGGTCTGGGTTTGAGTCCGGGTATGGGTCCCAGATCCAAACACTGACTATGAGTCAGGTCCAAGCCCCAGGTCCCAGTCTAGTTCCACTTCGGGTCCCAGGTCCCAGTCTGAGTCCAAGGTCAGGGTCCAGATCCGGGATTGGGTCTTGGGTCTCGGTCCCAGTTCTGATGCCCGTTCCCGAGTCCAGGTGCCTCATCTAAGTCCAGGTCCTAGGTCCCGGTCCGAGTCTAAGAGCCGGTTGGGGTTCAACTCCTGGTCCGAGTCTGGGTTCAGGTTCCGCTCTCGGTCTAGGTCCTAATTTGGGTTCGAGTCTTGGTCCAGGTTCGGGTTTGAGTCTCTAGTTCTGATTTGGGTCTGGGTTCCGAGGCGTAGGTCCAGGTCCGGGTCCTAGGTCTCAGTTTGGGTTGGAGTCGGGTTTGAGTCCTAGTCCCAGTTTCGATTTCGATTCAGTGTTTGGGTTCAGGTTTGGGTCTGGGTCTGAGTCCTAGTTTGAGTCTGGGTCCGGGTCTGGGTCCAGGCCCGGATCCCGGTCTGGGTCTTGGTTCGGGTCCAGGTCCGAGTTTGGGTCCCGGGTGTTGGTCCAGGTCTAAGTCTGGGTCAGGGTCTCGGTCCGGATCTAGGTCCCAAGTTTCGATCCCGATCTAGGTCTGGGGCTGGGTTGGAGTCTAGGTTCGTATCCAAATCCCTACTTAGCTTTCAGTCTGGGTCTAGGATCAAGTCCAAAGTCTAGGTCTGGGTCCAGGTCTCGGTCCTGGTCTGGGTACACAACTGTGTCCGGGCCCGAGTTTCGGTCTAAGTTTGGTTCTGGGGCTAGGTTCGAATTCGGTTCTAGGTTTGAGTTCGGGTCTTGGTCACTATCCTAGTCTTGTTCGAGGGTCCTAGTCTGGCAGTTCTTGTTTAGGTTCCCGTTTTTGGTCCCGAGTCTGGGTCAGGGTCCCAGTTTGGGTCCTGGTCCGGGTTCGGGTCCTGGTCTGAGTCTGAAATTTGGATCCCTGTCACGTGTCCCGGTCTGGTTCTAGTTTAGGTCCCCAATCCCAGGTCTGAGTTTGGGTTCGGGACCGAGGCTGGGGTGCGGTTCTAGGTCCCAACCCCATTTCTATGTCTCGAGTCTGGTTTCATGTTTTGTTCTGAGTTCGGGTCCAGGGTCGGCACCGACTCTAGATCTGGGTTGAGATCCAAGTCTTGTTCCCGGTTCAGGTCTAGGTCTGGGTTGGAGTCTGGGTCCTGGTCCGGCTATGGTTCCGGGTCTAGGTCCAAGTCTGGTAACGGTTCTAGGCCCAGGTCGATGTCTTGGTTCCGGTCCTGTTGTTGGGTCCCGGTCTACTTCCGATTTTGGTTCCAATTTCGAGTCACAGGGTACAGGTTAAGGTCAAGGTTTGGATCTGGGACTGGGTTCGGGTCTGGGTCTGGGTTCGGGTCTTGATCTAGGTTCGGGTTCGGGGCTGGTTCCCAGATCTAGACACTAACTACAGGTTAGGTCCAAGCCCTGGGTCCATATTCGGATCCCGATCTCGGGTCCCAGTCTAGTTCCATTTTGGGTGACAGGTCACGAGCTCGGTCTTAGGTTCAAGTCCGTGTCTGGGGTCGGGTCTTAAGTCACGGTCATAGTTTCGTTCCCAATTCCCTATCCTGATTCTGGGTACAGGTCCTGGTTCTGGTCTTAATTTGGGTCCTGATCTAGGTTCGGGTCGGGTCCTAGTCCCAGTTTGGGTTTTTATTTGGGTTTGGGTTCAAGTCTTCGTCCTTGTCCTTGTCCTGGTCCTAAACCTAGTCCGGTTCCAGTTCTAGTTGTGATTCCAAGTTCGAGTTTGGGTTAGGGTTCGAGTCTTGGTCCGAGTTTGGGTTTGGGTTTGGATCTCGGTCTAGGTCTAGATCAGGCTCTGGGTGTGGGTTAGGGTCCTGGGTCTGGGTCAAGGTTCGGGTCTGAGTCCCAGGTTTCGATCTCGATTTGAGTCTGTGTTTAGTTTCGGGTGTAAGTCCTGGGTTCTGATCCCAGTCTGAGTTCGAGGTTGGGTCCGGGTGCAGGTCTAGGTTTGGGTTTAATTCTTGGTCTGGGTCTGAGTTTGAGTCCCGGGGTTGGGTCCAATTTTGGGTTCGGGTCTGGGTTCAGGTTTTTCCTATTATGGGTTCGTGTTCGTGTTCTTATCCTGGTTTGGGTTCAGGGTCGTGTTCGGGTCTCGAGTCTGGGTTGTAGTCCAGTTTCTAGTCTGGGTTCGGGTCCAGGTCTCGGTCCCAGTCTTTGTCTGGGTTCAAGTTTGGGTCCTTATCAGGGTCTGGATCCTGGACTCGATCGCTGGTCTCAGGTCTTGGCGAGGGTTTAGGATTAGGTCAGGTCTAGGTCCCGGTCTAGGTTCGGGTCCCAAGTCTCATGTCCCAATCCTAGTCAAGATCTCAGTCCAGGTCCTGGTCTTAGTGGGATATGGTTTGGGTTCGGTTCTCGTCTCAAGTCTGGGTCCTAGTCACAGTTCCAATTCCAATTCGGGGTCTGGGTTTTGTTCTCGGTCCAGGTTGGGGACGGGGTCCGAGTCTTAGTCCGAGTCTTGGTACGGGTGTTTTGGAACCTGGTCTGGGTCTTGGTCTGAGTCTGGGTCCAGGTCCCATGTTTCGATTCTGGTTTGGGTCTTGGTCGGTATTCGGGTCTGGGTCTGGGTTCATGTCCATGTCCAGGTCCGAATCCTAGTTTAGGTTAGGGGCTTGGTTTGAGTTTAGGATCGAGTTCCGAGTTCGAGTTGGGATTCAAGTTCGAGTCTCAGTCCTAGTCTGGGTCCAGGACCGGGTTCGGGACTGGGTTCGAGCCCGAGTTCCGAGGCTGGGTTTTGGTCGAGTTCCATGTCCCGGTCCAAATCTAGGTCCTTGTCACGGTCCCGGTCCTGTTCTAGGGTCCTGGTCACGTTGTGGTTCAAGTTTCGGTTCTGAGTCCTAGGTCTGGGTCTGGGTCCAGGCCCTGGTCCAGCTTCGGGTCCTTATTTGAGTCCCAAATCAAGACATCTACTGTGGGTCTTGTCCAAGCCCCGGTTCTTGGATTTTGGGACAAGATCTGGATCCCAACCACGGGTCCGAGTCTGGTTTCGATTCATGTCCTAGGTCCCGGTTTGGGTTTGGGTCTAGATCGAGGACCAAGACTAGGGTCCAGTTCTGGGTCACGATCCCAGTTCTAGGTCCCGAGTCATGTTCAATGTTTGGGTCTGAGTTCAGGTCTTGGTTCGGGTCCCAAGTCCCGGTTTGGGTTTGGATTCAAGTTTCGGACCCAATCCTAGCGTGGGTCTGTGTCTGAGTTCGGGTCCTGGTCCGGTTACAGTTTTGGGTCTGGGTCCATGTCTTAGTCCTGGTCCTGTTCTTGGGTCCCCATCTGATTCTAGCTTTGGTTCCAATTTCAAGTCATGGGGTACGGGTTGGGGTTGAGTTTTGGTTCGAGTCTGGGTTTGGGTCCTGATTTGGGTTTGGGGCGTGGTTGAGGTTCGGGTTTCGGTCTTGGTTAGGATCCGAAGGTGGGTCCAGTTTCAGGTTCGAGTCTAGGTCCAGGTCTTGGTCCCGTTCCAAGATCCCGGTCCAGTTCCAATTTAAGATTTTGTTTTTGTTCCCGAGTGTGGGTCTGGGTCTTGGTATGTGTCCGGGTCCTGGTTTGATTTCGAGTTTGGGTTTCGGTTCTGGTCTAAGTCCTACATCTAGACACCGACTACTGGTCGAGTTCTGAATCCCAGTTCTCGAGGTTGGTCCTAGGTCCAAGTTTGGGTCTGGGGTCGGGTCTCAGATCCCTATCCAAGTTCTGAGGCCCAAGTTCTGGTCCTAGTTTGGGGGCCCAATTCGGTTTGGGTCCCCCATCTATGTTCGGTTCCTAGGTCCCAGTCCGGGTCCAATTTCGTTTTCGGGTTTGGGTACGGGTCCAGTGCGAGTCTAAATCTTGGTTAGGGTTTGGGTCCGAGTTTGGGTCCCAGTCCCAGTCTGGTCCGGGTTTCGGGTCCTAGGTCGTAGTCAAGTTCTTGGGTCTTGGGTTCGGCCCTGGTTTTTGGGTCTTGGTTTTGGTCTGTATCTAGGTCCCGGTCTTGGTTTAGGTCCCAGTGTAATATCCGCTAACTCCGAAAGGGTATTTTTGTAATTTTATTTAGCTAAGAGTATTTTTTTTATTTTTACATATTTATGGATTTAAATATGTATGGCATTATTTTTATGATGATATAATATTTGATTTTATTGGCATGTGCATAATGCCTAATAGATACATATGTCTGGATATTGTTATATGGGTATATTATTATTATTATTATTATTATTATTATTATTATTATTATTATTATTATTAACATTATTATACGTATTATTATTATTATTATTATAATTATTATTATTATTATTATTATTATTAAACTGTTATATACGAACTTAACATACACGAACCGAACCGAACCTAACGCCTATTTTGGTGGAATGGGAATCGCTCCACTTCGGTTCAATGCGATATTTTGCTTCGGTTTAAACACGATAGAAATTAGGTTTTAAACTCTATTTTCGTTCACCCAAAACAGAGAACCAACGAGAGAGAGAGAGAGAGAGAGCACGTATACGGCGTATACGATACCGAAAATTTTCGTTTCTTCAAGCGGAGTGAAACCTGGGTGAACGTGGGGGTTTGGGATCACTTATATACGACCTAAGGAAGCTTTTTAACGTGGTATAAGGGGCGGAAGTCGTCGTTTTAAGATTCGCCATTTTTGAAGCTTCAAAGGTGCGGCTTAGTTACGGACTCGAATTCGAACGTGTTTAAGCTTGTTCTTGGGTCAAGGGAGGTTATATTTGAGTGCATGGGACCCTAAGGATTGTTTTTGACGTAAGAAAACGAAGCTTTAACGTCCAAAACGAAAATCCAAAATTTTGGACTCCATTAAAGACGGTACACCGCCAACGAAGAAGACAACCCCGATCTGCCCTCTCGGACCACTTTTCTTGATCATTTTGAGGTCCTGAGCATTGTGGAGAGCTTCCCCAATCGAAAGGACGCTTCAAGAGCAGTCGGAGACAAAGTTACACTTTACCGGCGACGAAACCGACGAGAACTCCGGCGACACTCCGTTCAGGGGTTTCTGGAGGTTATTTTTCGATTTTCTTTCAGTTCTTGACTTGTGCTAGGTGTTCTTAGGCCTACTATGAAGTTTGATAATTTTCTTGCAATTATTTGATTTATTATGAATTATTTAGTTTATTTGTTAAATTAATTATGAAAAATACTTAGATTACTCAGAAAAATCTAAATATATTTTATATGATTAGTTATGAGATATAAACTATTGCAAAATTGGTAGATTCGAATTTCGGTTAATTTTGTATTTTTCATGAATTATTTGTGTTATTTATTAAATTAATTATGAAAAATACTTAGGGTTCTCAGAAAAATCTAGATTTATTTTATATGATGGACTATGATATATAAACGGTTATAAAATTGGTAGATTGAATTTTCAGGCGATTATGTATTTTTCATGAATTATTGATGTTATTTCTTATTTTAATTATGAAAAATACCTGGGTTGCTTAGAAAATTCAAAGAAAATTATTTATGACTTATTACAGATTATAAAGTGTATTAGAAGAGTTATATTCGTTTTTTAATCAATTTTGGTATTTTTCATGAATTTACTTAATTAATGCTTAAGTTAATTATGAAAAATAGATAAGTGTTGTTAAAATAGTAAAATGTATTTTTGTAATACCATTTACTGCCTATGATATCAAATGGAATAGGTTTTATTATTTATTGGTTGCTGTAGGTATTTATTATAATTATTGGTGATTAATTAACTATTTATTTGGACTTTAATAAGAATAAATAGTATTTTAGTAAATTTTACGTAAAAATGTGTTGTATGAATTCATGTTTTACGTTAAGAATGTTTGTTTGAGTCCATGCAATGTGTTTGTGTGAATCAAAATAATAAATGCTTATGTATGGTGTGTCATGCAAGTAAAATGGACCTATGTGTTACGTATTTTTACGAAGGTTTCTGTATGAGTTTAGAGATTCATACTTGAATGTATTTTGAGTGTATTTTTGTGTTAATGAATGTTTAGGATCTTGTTCTCAACAAAGAAATTCGTTGAGGTGCTCGAGGTAGAAAGTGTGGTCTTAGCAACTGAGGTAAGAAGAGTGGACATCTGTACACAGGGTGTATGTTATGCATACAACCTGGGTTGGTTTGCTAATTAATTTGATTGTGTTGTGATTTTCTTATATTTTGTGAGCATCGTTAGCATGAGAATAATATTAGGGTCTTGCTGCTTGTGTGAGCATATCACTTGCAGGTTATAACTTTATCATGGGTGAGTACAACTTATGGTAATTAATTGCCCTGTTGGATGCCAAGTGTGAGAATAACACAAGGCAGGGCAGGTTACCTCATGTCTGATCAACATGAGAGAATAGTTGATTATCGTATGTGAGTATAATGTGCGGTATGAGACTTGATGTGTGCATGTGAGAACAACATGCGTTGTGGATATATTTATGGAATGTGAATTACTGTTGATTAATATTAAAGAGTAAATTATGTCAAGTAACTAGTTAGGAGGGTTATGTCCTACATAGCTCTTCTTACTGGGCGTTAGCTCACGGGTACTCTGTGTGCAGGTAAGGGTAAGGCTAAGCAGTGAGAATGAAGAGCTCGAGGCGTGGACCGCATGTTAGGGGGCTGGCACAGTATTTTGCTTTTAATGTTTTTTTTTATCTGCTAAACATTTTGGAACTATTATTTTGACTTAACTAGTTCTTATTTAAGTTTACAGTACTAAAAGAATTTTGTTTTAAACAATGAGATCTCATGCTTGGATGTTTTTCAATAAAGAAGTATTTGTTTGTCTTTATATTATTAAATTGTTTTATACGGACTATCCTATGTGACATCTCGGGAAATCGGGGTGTTACAATATGGTATCAGAGCAATACAGTCCTAAAGAATGTGGTTAGCCCTAACATGTAAAGTTCACCGCCATGAGACGAGCTCGACTCACTGTACTGTAAGTGGTTATTACTTATAATTAAGTTGCCTTAAATTTCTGCATGCGAGAGGGTAACATTATTTTCATGTAAAATTGATGATCAAAATGATCTTGATGTATATTGGTTTGTGTGGTTCAGGAGTTTAGAAATGCCTCCTAGAAGGTCAGTTAGAGTGGGTCAAGGTCGAGGTCGAGGTCGAGGCCAAGGCCGAGATGATGGAGGGATCAATGAACCACCTCAAGCACCACAGGGATGGGAAGAGCGCATTGCCGCACTGGAAGGAATCATTCATAGGCAGGATGAAGAACTTCGTCAGCTGAGACGTCAACCGGAGCCGCCAGTCCAAATAAGGCAAGATGCAGAAAATAGAGACCCACCAGCTGCAGTGGTATATCCTGCTACAGAGGCTAGACATGAGTTGTTAGCAGAGAGATTTCGAAAACAACACCCACCTGAGTTTGAGGGAGGCATAGACCCGGTAGTGGCTGAGGAGTGGATAAGTCGCATAGAAAGCATTTTGCAGATGCTAAGGGTGGATGGGAATGACCGAGTGAAGTGTGCATCTTACATGCTGAGGAAAGATGCTCGTATCTGGTGGGAGGTGGTGGAACAAACAAAGGATGTAGATACCATGAACTGGGACGATTTCAAAAGGGTCTTTAATGAGAAGTATTATAACTCAGCAGTTCTAGCAGCAAAGGTCGATGAATTTACTGGGTTAGTCCAAGGGAGTCTTACTGTGACTGAGTATGCACAAAAATTTGATAGATTGGCGAAATTTGCTCCAGATCTGGTACCTACTGATAGAGTGCAAGCACATCGATTTGTGGAAGGCCTGAAACCAATGGTTGCTCGAGATGTGGAAATTGTGTCAAGGGGTCAATTCAGCTATGCTCAAGTTGTCGAAATGGCTCTTACGGCTGAGCGGAGTGAAAACAAAATTTGGAAGGAAAATGCGCCAGAGAGAATCTAAGAAAGGTGGAGCCAATTCTAATGACCACAAGAAACGGGGACAGGACCAGTCCGGGCAGCCAAGTCAAGACAAGAGGTACAAAAGTGATAACGACCAACGATTTAATGGCAGCAGTGGGCGAAACATTCCAGAATGCCCTAAATGTACCAAACGTCATCTCGGTGAGTGTCGCGCAAAAGCATGCTACAAATGTGGAAAAGAAGGACACATCAAACGCAATTGCCCACTGTGGGGACAGACTGGGAATAGAGCAGAACCCAAGAAAGATGACAAGTATGTTCCAGCCAGAGTTTTTGCCATCACTCAAGCAGAAGCTGAGGCCAGTCCTTCGGTTGTATCAGGTCAGATTCTTATGGCCAACACCACTTGTAAAGTTTTGTTTGATTCTGGTGCAACTCATTCCTTTATTGCTAGCACAATTGTAAATCATATAAATGCACCGAGTGAATTATTTACTGTGGGGTTTGGGACCATGTTACCATCTGGGGAGGTTGTAATCTCTAGAAGTTGGCTTAGGGGTATACCTGTCAGGATAGATGGTAGAGAATTATTTGTAGACCTGATTGTATTAGATTTATTTGATTTTGATGTAATCTTGGGCATGGATTTTCTTACCAAATATGGAGCATCAATTGACTGCAAGCAAAAGAAAGTTGTTTTCACACCAGAAGATGGAGAGACTTTCGAGTTCAGGGGGGTAGGAAAGAAACCCCGCACTCCTATTATTTCGGCAATGAAGGCTGGGCAACTATTGCAGCGTGGGTGCTTAGGGTATCTAGTTAATGTGGTTGATGACACCAAGAAAATTGAAAGAAAGCCGGAGGAAACACGGGTAGTTGCTGAGTTTCTTGATGTATTTCCAGAGGAGTTACCCGGGTTACCACCACACAGAGAAATCGAATTTGTGATAGAATTAGTGCCCAGAACAGCACCAGTTTCCCGCGCACCATATAGGATGGCACCATCGGAATTGAAAGAACTCAAAATACAATTGGAAGAATTGCTTAAGTTAGGGTTTATCAGACCTAGTTACTCTCCGTGGGGAGCACCAGTTCTATTTGTTAAAAAGAAAGACGGTACTATGAGAATGTGCATAGATTACCGAGAACTGAACAAGGTGACTATAAAGAATCGGTACCCATTACCGAGGATTGACGACTTGTTTGACCAGCTTCAAGGGAAAAAGGTATTTTCTAAGATTGATCTTCGTTCAGGATACCATCAGCTAAGAATCAAAAATGAAGACATACCGAAGACAGTCTTCAGAACGAGATACGGGCATTACGAGTTCATGGTGATGTCATTTGGACTTACAAATGCCCCAGCAGCTTTTATGGACCTCATCAACCGAGTCTTCAAGGAATATCTGGATCAGTTTGTCATTGTATTCATAGATGATATACTGATTTATTCTAAGACAAAGGAGGAACATGAGGAGCACTTACGCTTGACCTTACAGCGACTGAGAGAACATCAATTGTATGCCAAGTACAAAAAATGTGAGTTCTGGTTGTCCGAGGTTGCATTTTTGGGCCACATTGTCACTAACGGGGGAATAAAAGTAGATCCTGCTAAGGTTGCTGCAGTGAAAGAATGGCCTAGACCAAAGACCGCCTCAGAGGTTCGAAGCTTTTTGGGTTTAGCAGGCTATTATAGAAGGTTTGTTGAGGGGTTCTCAAAGATAGCCACACCCTTAACAACATTAACTAGGAAGAATCTAAAATTTTCCTGGTCAGACAAGTGTGAGCAAAGCTTCCAAGAGTTGAAGAATAGACTTATCTCAGCACCAATCCTCAGTTTACCAACAGAAGAGGGACAATTTGCAGTATATTGTGATGCATCTAAACAAGGGTTGGGTTGTGTTCTAATGCAAGAAGGGAAGGTAATTGCTTACGCTTCAAGACAATTAAAAGAATACGAACAGAGATACCCGACACATGACCTAGAGTTAGCCGCAGTGGTTTTTGCACTAAAAATCTGGCGTCATTATCTCTATGGAGTGAAATGTGAAATCTACACCGATCATAAGAGTTTAAAGTACTTTTTCACCCAGAGAGAGTTAAACATGAGGCAGAGGAGATGGTTGGAGCTAGTCAAAGACTACGACTGCGAGATAATGTACCATCCCGGTAAAGCCAATGTGGTAGCGGATGCACTCAGCCGTAGAGGTCCCGGACTAGTTTCCACTTTACAAGGAGTATCAAGGGAATTAGTGGAAGACATGGAACGAGCTGGTATAGAGTTTATTACAGGGCAACTTGCAAAGGTCACACTTCAATCCACTTTGTTAGAAAGAATTAAGGAGGGGCAGACGACAGATCAAAAGCTCAGTGAACTAAAGCAAGAAATTTTGAATAGTAACGCCAAAGATTATGAAATATCAGACACGGGATTAATTCGGTTCAAGGGACGAATTTATGTGCCCGATAATGATGAGCTCAAGAAGGAGATATTGGTAGAAGCTCATACTAGACCTTATTCAGTTCATCCCGGGACCACTAAAATGTACCATGACCTAAAAGCATTGTATTGGTGGCCTGGTATGAAAAAGGATGTAGTTGAATTTGTGGCCAAATGCTTAACATGTCAACAAGTTAAAGCAGAGCATCAAAGACCAGCGGGATTGTTACAACCACTGAAGCTCCCTGAATGGAAGTGGGAAGAGATTTCCATGGATTTTGTGACTGGATTACCTAAGACTACAAAGCAACATGACGCCATTTGGGTAGTCGTCGATAGGTATACAAAATATGCCCATTTTCTACCAGTACGCATGACTTACTCCATGGACCATTTTGCTGAACTTTATGTGAATGAGATTGTGAGATTACATGGGGCACCGTATTCTATTGTTTGTGATCGAGATGCTCGGTTCACTTCGTCTTTTTGGGAAAGCTTACAGAGAGCAATGGGAACTCGATTGAAGTTCAGCACTGCATATCATCCAGAGACAGATGGTCAGACTGAGAGAACAAATCAGATCTTGGAAGATATGTTGAGGGCATGTGTGATAGATTTCCAAGGATCATGGACCAAATACCTGCCTTTGATTGAATTTTCTTACAACAGCAGCTATCAGTCTACTATCGGGGTAGCACCCTATGAGATGTTGTATGGAAGAAAATGCAGGTCTCCACTGCATTGGGATGAGTTGGGAGAGAACAAACTCCTAGGGCAAGATGCAGTTCAGCACACCAACGAAGCTATTCAGAAGATCAGGGCTAGAATGATCACAGCTCAGAGCAGACAGAAATCATACGCAGACCTAAAGCGGAGGGACATTGAGTTCGAAGTGGGTGATCATGTGTTTCTTCGAGTGACACCACGAAAAGGACTCTCGGTGAAGAGATTTGGCAAGAGAGGGAAACTAAGTCCCAGATATGTTGGTCCATTTCAGATATTGGATAGAGTGGGCAGTGTAGCTTATAGAATAGCTTTACCGCCATCATTATCTAGGGTGCACAATGTATTTCATGTATCTCAACTCCGGAAATATGTGTCAGACCCATCGCATGTTTTGAGCTATGAAACACTGGGTTTGCAGGAAGATTTGTCCTACAATGAACGTCCGGTAAAGATTCTTGATCAAAAAGATAGAATTTTGAGAAATAAGACAATTGCCTTGGTGAAAGTCCTATGGAGAAACAGCGTGGTTGAGGAAGCTACTTGGGAGCTAGAGTCTGATATGCGAGAACAATATCCAGAATTATTTGAGTAAAATTTCGGGACGAAATTTTCTTTTAGAGGGAGATAATTGTAATATCCGCTAACTCCGAAAGGGTATTTTTGTAATTTTATTTAGCTAAGAGTATTTTTTTTTATTTTTACATATTTATGGATTTAAATATGTATGGCATTATTTTTATGATGATATAATATTTGATTTTATTGGCATGTGCATAATGCCTAATAGATACATATGTCTGGATATTGTTATATGGGTATATTATTATTATTATTATTATTATTATTATTATTATTATTATTATTATTAACATTATTATTATTATTATTATTATTATTATTATTATTAAACTGTTATATACGAACTTAACATACACGAACCGAACCGAATCTAACGCCTATTTTGGTGGAATGGGAATCGCTCCAATTCGGTTCAATGCGATATTTTGCTTGGGTTTAAACACGATAGAAATTAGGTTTTAAACTCTATTTTCGTTCACCCAAAACAGAGAACCAACGAGAGAGAGAGAGAGAGAGAGAGCACGTATACGGCGTATACGATACCGAAAATTTTCGTTTCTTCAAGCGGAGTGAAACCTGGGTGAACGTGGGGGTTTGGGATCACTTATATACGACCTAAGGAAGCTTTTTAACGTGGTATAAGGGGCGGAAGTCGTCGTTTTAAGATTCGCCATTTTTGAAGCTTCAAAGGTGCGGCTTAGTTACGGACTCGAATTCGAACGTGTTTAAGCTTGTTCTTGGGTCAAGGGAGGTTATATTTGAGTGCATGGGACCCTAAGGATTGTTTTTGACGTAAGAAAACGAAGCTTTAACGTCCAAAACAAAAATCCAAAATTTTGGACTCCATTAAAGACGGTACACCGCCAACGAAGAAGACAACCCCGATCTGCCCTCTCGGACCACTTTTCTTGATCGTTTTGAGGTCCTGAGCATTGTGGAGAGCTTCCCCAATCGAAAGGACGCTTCAAGAGCAGTCGGAGACAAAGTTACACTTTACCGGCGACGAAACCGACGAGAACTCCGGCGACACTCCGTTCAGGGGTTTCTGGAGGTTATTTTTCGATTTTCTTTCAGTTCTTGACTTGTGCTAGGTGTTCTTAGGCCTACTATGAAGTTTGATAATTTTCTTGCAATTATTTGATTTATTATGAATTATTTGGTTTATTTGTTAAATTAATTATGAAAAATACTTAGATTACTCAGAAAAATCTAAATATATTTTATATGATTAGTTATGAGATATAAACTATTGCAAAATTGGTAGATTCGAATTTCGGTTAATTTTGTATTTTTCATGAATTATTTGTGTTATTTATTAAATTAATTATGAAAAATACTTAGGATGCTCAGAAAAATCTAGATTTATTTTATATGATGGACTATGATATATAAACGGTTATAAAATTGGTAGATTGAATTTTCAGGCGATTATGTATTTTTCATGAATTATTGATGTTATTTCTTATTTTAATTATGAAAAATACCTAGGTTGCTTAGAAAATTCAAAGAAAATTATTTATGACTTATTACAGATTATAAAGTGTATTAGAAGAGTTATATTCGTTTTTTAATCAATTTTGGTATTTTTCATGAATTTACTTAATTAATGCTTAAGTTAATTATGAAAAATAGATAAGTGTTGTTAAAATAGTAAAATGTATTTTTGTAATACCATTTACTGCCTATGATATCAAATGGAATAGGTTTTATTATTTATTGGTTGCTGTAGGTATTTATTATAATTATTGGTGATTAATTAACTATTTATTTGGACTTTAATAAGAATAAATAGTATTTTAGTAAATTTTACGTAAAAATGTGTTGTATGAATTCATGTTTTTCGTTAAGAATGTTTGTTTGAGTCCATACAATATGTTTGTGTGAATCAAAATAATAAATGCTTATGTATGGTGTGTCATGCAAGTAAAATGGACCTATGTGTTACGTATTTTTACGAAGGTTTCTGTATGAGTTTAGAGATTCATACTTGAATGTATTTTGAGTGTATTGTTGTGTTAATGAATGTTTAGGATCTTGTTCTCAACAAGGAAATTCGTTGAGGTGCTCGAGGTAGCAAGTGTGGTCTTAGCAACTGAGGTAAGAAGAGTGGACATCTGTACACAGGGTGTATGTTATGCATACAACTTGGGTTGGTTTGCTAATTAATTTGATTATGTTGTGATTTCCTTATATTTTGTGAGCATCGTTAGCATGAGAATAATATTAGGGTCTTGCTGCTTGTGTGAGCATATCACTTGCAGGTTATAACTTTATCATGGGTGAGTACAACTTATGGTAATTAATTGCCCTGTTGGATGCCAAGTGTGAGAATAACACAAGGCAGGGCAGGTTACCTCATGTCTGATCAACATGAGAGAATAGTTGATTATCGTATGTGAGTATAATGTGCGGTATGAGACTTGATGTGTGCATGTGAGAACAACATGCGTTGTGGATATATTTATGGAATGTGAATTACTGTTGATTAATATTAAAGAGTAAATTATGTCAAGTAACTAGTTAGGAGGTGTCCTACATAGCTCTTCTTACTGGGCGTTAGCTCACGGGTACTCTGTGTGCAGGTAAGGGTAAGGCTAAGCAGTGAGAATGAAGAGCTCGAGGCGTGGACCGCATGTTAGGGGGCTGGCACAGTATTTTGCTTTTAATGTTTTTTTTTTTATCTGCTAAACATTTTGGAACTATTATTTTGAGTTAACTAGTTCTTATTTAAGTTTACAGTACTAAAAGAATTTTGTTTTAAACAATGAGATCTCATGCTTGGATGTTTTTCAATAAAGAAGTATTTGTTTGTCTTTATATTATTAAATTGTTTTATACGGACTATCCTATGTGACATCTCGGGAAATCGGGGTGTTACACCCAGGTCACAAGTCGTGGTCTGGGTCCAAGTCCCGGTATGGGTTCTGGTTTGAGTTTGGGTTTTAGGTTTTGGCCCTGTTACGGTCCAATATCTGGGTTCTAGTCCCAGTCCTAGTCTGATTCCAGTTTCGGGTCCGGGATCAGGTCAGACTTGAACCTGGGACCCGATCGCAGACCCAAACTCGGACCTAGACATGGATCTGGATATGAACCTAGACTTGAACCTAGACCTAGACCCATACCCACTGGGATCGAAACTTGGGAGTTGGATTCGGACAGAGACCTAGACCCAAACCTAGACCCGTACCCAAGACTTGGACTTGGACCTGGACCCAAACCCAGATCAAGAGCGGGATCTGGACTTGGACCAAGACCCAACCATGGACTCGAACTAGGACTCAAACCCCGACCTAGACGGAGACCCAGACCCAAACCTGAACCCGGATGCAGAATCGAAATCGGAACTAGGACTAGGACCTGAACCCAAACATGGACCCGGACTAGGACCTAGGACCCAGACCTGGATGGGGGACCTTGACCCGGGCCTCAGAACACAGACCCAGATCGGAACCCGAGACTCAGACCCGAACCTGAATCAAGACTCAAACCCAGGACTCGAACCTAGATCTAGACCCAGACCGGGATCGAAAACTCAAACCCGAACTCGGACTAGGACTTGAACCCCAAGCGGGTCCTAGACTCGGACTGGGACCTAGGAACCGGACTAGGATGGGGACCTGGATTCAGGACCCGGGCCTCAAAAACTAGCACCGAGACCCAGGACCTGACCCCGGACCCAAATCCTAAACGCGGACTAAGACCAAGACCTAGGACCCGAAGTGGAACTAGACTGGGACCTGAGACAGGGATCCTGATTTAGACCCGGGGCTTAAACCTAACCCATAGTCGATGTTTGGATCTGTGACCCATACCTCTACTAAAACCTAGACCCAGACTCGGACCTAAACCCGGACCCAGACCCAGACTCAGACCTAAACCTTAACCCAAACCCGGACTCAGACCTAAACCCGTACCCCGTGACCCGAAACTGGATGCGGAACTGTAATCGTACCGGGACCTGGGAGCAAGACCGAGGGACTAAGACCTAGTCTCATTCCTGGAACTAGAATCTGACTAGGACCAAGACCCAGACCCGAACCGGGACACGAACCAAGACTCAGATCGGGACTCAGGACACTAACCCGAACCCAGACACGGACTTGGACCCAAACCCAGACGCACAACTTGGACCGGGATTGGAGACTCAGACTTGGACCCAAGTCCAAGACCTAGATTGGGGAACCAAACTTGAAATTAGAACAAAAATTGGGACCCAGGAGTGGGATTGGGACCCAAGACCTGACCCCGGTTTTAGTCCTCGACCCGGACTAGGACCCAGTATCTGAATTGGGACGAGACCGGGACCGAAGATTGGGATCCGAATCTTGACCCACCACCCGGGGCTTGGACCCAACCCGATAGTTTCTCGATCTTGGAATCGTACCAAGACCCAAAGCTGGAACCATTTCTAAACCAGGACCCAAATCCACACTCGGACTCGGGACCCGAAATCGGAACAAGAATCAGAATAAGGACCTTGGAACTAGAATTGGACCTGGACCCAAAATCAGATCTAGATGCAGAACCGAACATGAACCCGGACCCAAACTAGGATCGATACCAAGACCCCAACTCGAACCCGAATCGACACTTGCGCCAGGACCTGCGACACAGAACCTGGAACCCTGGACCCGTGACCCAAGACCAGGACCATAACCCAGACCCGTATCAGAACCTAGACCTAAACCCAGACCCAGACCCAAACCAAGACTCGGACCCAAACTCAGACCGAAAACCGGACCTTGACCCAGACCCAGACCCAAACCAAGAGCAGGACTCTTACCAGAACTCGGACTCGAACCCAAGACTCAGACCCAGACTGAGATCAGGACTGGGACGCAGACACTAACTAGGATCGAGCCCTGAACCTCGACTAGGACAAGAACCTGGATTGGGACGGGGACCCGGGACCGAGACCCGAGACCCAAGACTCAAACGTGGGACCTAAGAACCGAACCATGACCTAGAAGGGGGACATTGGCCCCAAACCTGAACCTGGACCAAGACTTGGACAAAGGATCCGAACCTAGATGGGGGACTTGGACCCAACACTGGGCCTCAGAACCGAGGTTTAATACCCAAAATTTGAACCTAGACTCGAGACACAGGACCCGACCTTAGACTTGGAACCCAAACCTAAGACCCGAACCAGGACCCAAGACATGAGCTAGAATTAAACCAGGATCTAGATTCCCAGACTCGGATCCAAACCCAAACCTAGACCTAAACTCAGGACCTAAACCCGGACCCAAACCCAGACCAGAACCTGGTCTAGCATCTAGACCTTGAGTGGGACCCGAATCGTGTCCCCGACCCGGACCCGAATAGGGACTTTGACTCAGATCGAGACCCGGACCCAGACTCAAACTTGAACCCATAATGGGACCTAGACTCGGACCCAAACTTGAGAGCCAAACTCGAACCTGAACTTGGACCTTGACCGGGACCTAGGATCCGGACCTAGATGGGGGACTTGGGCCCCAAACCCGAACCTAGACCCAGATCTGGACCATGAATCAAGACCTAGATGAGGCACTTGGACCTGAAACTAGGCCCTAAAACCGGGACGGAGACCCAAAACTTGACCCTAGACTCGAGACACGGGACCTGACCTAGGACCCAAAACTGAGGACCTGACTACAGGGACACAACCCCGAACCAAGACCCAAACCCAAATTAAGGACCCAGCCGTAGACCCGGGATTGGGACTGGAACAAGACCGAGATCCAAGACTGAGATCCGAATTTAGACTTAAGGCTTGGACCTAACCCGTAGTCAGTGTTTGAATCTAGGATCGGACCTAGATCCGTACCTATACCTGGACCCAGACCAAGACCGGGATCCAGACCTAGACTCAGACCCAGACCGGGATCCAAACCCGATCTCGAACCCAATATAACAGACTAGGTCTGGACTAGAACCCAGACATGAGACAGTAATAGGACCCAAACGTAAATCCATACTCAGACAAGAACTCGGACCGGGACTTGGACCCGGCCGGGACTTGTGACTTGGGACCTAAACCAAGATTGGGACCTAGACCCAGACCGAGACCCAGACCTAGACCAAGAACTGGGGCTAGAACTTGTGTTGGGTTTTATGCCCTAAATAAAACTCATTTCAATATAATCAGATTTACTTATTAATATAGATCAGAAATAACATTTAATGTTGCATGGTTCACATGATTTATTTCATGATCATATGTACATAATGTATAAATTCATCTGAAACCCCTTTCATATACTTGATCCTGTTTATTGTGCCGTCAACACATTGGAAAGTAAACATGACTATGTGAATAAAGTTTCCTAGATTTATCAGACATAGGGTTTTACTGATATGATAATCTACAACAGAGTTTACTTGCATTTGGAGAAGTGCTATGTTCTTTCTAGAGCATTGGTTAAAGTAAAGCTCAAGTTGGATGCATGGAGTATGCATCAGAAGGGACCGATATTGAACTTTGACTTAGATTTATTAAACTTACCGTAATATCTATTCAAGTCAATATCGCCTAGTTAATCCTAGATCAAATGTTCTTAATCCTATTATGATTAGGCTCAATCTTGAAAGGTTGTTCGTGTTCTTTGATTTGTTAGTTAAGCCTACTTTTAGGTCAGGGTGATACGTACATTTTGGGAACACGGTAGTGCAATTGAGTGGGAGCGCTAGCATAAACATGGAATCTATAGCTTCTATCTGGCGAATAGTAAGCAAAGGATGATCTCCTTCGAGCTTGACCAAACGAACATAAATGGTGGAGTACTCATTTTACATAAGTTGAAATATCATTTATACGGGGTCAAGTGTTTTAAGGATAAAATACATTGTAGGGTGTAACGGTAATCTAATCCCTTTACAGTGTAGATCATTCATATAGAGGATCATTGATCACATTAGGATTATAACAATAGATAACTAATGATGCATCTATATGGTGGAACATATAGAGCATTCTATATACTGAGAGTGCAATTCTAAATTCTTGATCTACTTATTGGAAGCTCGGTTATATAGACCCATGGTCCCCGCACTAGTTGAGATAATATTGCTTGTAAGACTCATGTAATTGGTTTTGATTAATCAATTATAATTCTCAAATTAGACTATGTCTATTTGTGAAATTTTCACTAAGTAAGGGCGAAATTGTAAAGAAAGAGTTTTAGGGACATATTTGATAATTATGATACTTTGTATGGTTCAATTAATAAATATGATAAATGACAATATTATTTAATAATTATTTATAGTTATTAAATAGTTAGAATTGGCATTTAAATGGTTGAATTAGAAAATTGGCGTTTTTGAGAAAATCAGATGCAGAATTGAGAAAACTGCAAAATCCAAGTAAGGCCCATTACTGTACATGGTCGGCCACTTGGTTTGAATTTTTAAACTGATATTTTCATTATTTTAATGCCAAATAATTCAAACCTAACCTTAGTGGAATGCTATAAATAGATAGTGAAGGCTTCAGGAAAATTACACTTAAATTTTCTATTTTTCCTTCAAAGAAAAACTTGAGCCTTCTCTCTCCCTATCTTTGGCCGAACCCACTCTCTCTTTCTTCTTCCTTAAATTTAGAAATTCTTAGTGTATGAGTAGTGCCCACACACAGCAAGTGATACCTCAACCATAGTGAGGAAGATCGTGAAGAAAGACTTTCAGCAAGAAGGAGTTTCAACATCAAAGATTCAGAGAAAGAGATCCAGGTTCAGATATTGATAATGCTCTGCTACAGAAAGGAATCAAGGGCTAGATATCTGAACGGAAGGATTCATTATATTTCTCTGCACCCAATGTAAGGTTTCCTAAACTTTATATGTGTTTATTTCATCGTTTTAGAAAGTTCACATTTAGGGTGTTAATAAACATACTTGTGAGTAGATCTAAGATCCTGGTAAAATAATTCCAACAACTGGCTTCAGAGCCATGGTAATTGATTTACTTGCAAGAAATTTGGACTTTAAAACGATTGTTTGTTTGTTTTTGGATGGTATCATGTTGTATTGAGTGTTATTTGATGATTGATTGGTGTTTGTGAATTTTCGTGAAAAATAATTGAATATATGTTTCTGGAATTATTTTTATTGGATAGTATGGAAAAAATTAAGCACGTTACTTTTTTACAGAACTCAATTTCGATTTAATTTGAATTAGTTATGATTTTTTGAAGTTTCGAAAAAATCGGGTTGTGTTGCTGCACCACGTGCGCGCGCGGAGAGGCTGCAAGCAGCCCCCTGCGCCTACGTTTCACGCCCACGCAGCCCCAAGTGCGCCCATGGACAGTATGCCAAGCTCACAATTTTTTCGTTTTTCTTCGTTTTTTCATGCTTTTTCATGGAATTAACCTAGATTGGGACCAAAAACCAGACCAGAACTGAGACGTGGACCCAGAATCGGGATAGAGACCTAGGCAACAGAACTAGGACCGGGACCCAAGAGCCGACCCCAAACCCAGACTTGAACATAGGACCCAGCTCGTGACCTGGCACCCGAAATGGAACCAGACCTGAACCCAGAGCAGGAACCAAACTTAGACCCGGACCCAAACCCAGTCCTAGACACAAACATGGACCCAAAACCCGTACCCTGTGACCCAAAATTGGAACTGAAACCACAAGTAGATCGAGACCCAGGAACGGGACCGGAACAAGGAGTTGGACCTCGAACCGTAACCAAACATAGAGCTAGACCTAAAACCGTAACCGGACCAGGCCCCGGACTCCAACACAGACCTAGGCCCGAACCTGGATCCCAACCCATACCTCGACTCGGTGCCAAACCTGGACCCGAACTAAGACCCAAACATGGAACCTAACTCGGGATACAGAATTGGGGTCGGGACCTAGAACCGCACCCCAGTCTTGGTCCCGAAGCCAAACTCAGAACTGGGTCCCATGACTTGAACCGGAACCAGACCGGGACAAGTGACAAGGATCCAGATCTGGGACTCAGACCAGGACCCGAACCCGGACTAGGACCCAAACCCGGACCCTGATCTAAACCTAAGACCCAAAACTGGAACCTGAACAAGAACTGCAAGACCAGGACCCTCGAACAAGACTAGGACCGTGACAAGGACCCAGGCCCATTCCTAGAAACGAACTCAGACCTAGCCCCAAACCCAAACTGAGACCAGAACTCGAGCCCAGAAACGGTCGTGTACCCAGACCGAGACCGAGACGCGAACCCGAACCTTGACCTAGATTTGGGACACGATCCCAAACCCAAACTTGGACCTAGATTGGTATCTGAATACAAACCTGGACTCAAACCCAAACCGAGATCAAAACTCGGGACCTAGATCCGGACAGAGACCCTATCCCAGAACAAGACCTAAACCTGCACTTGGGACCCAAACCCAGACATAGACCCGAACATAAACCCACACCGGGATTTATACCTAGACTCAGACCCGGACCCAAACTTAGACCAGGATTCAAACCTCAACCCAGACTCAGACCCAAACCCGAACCCAAACACTGAATGGAAATTGAAACTGGCACTAGGACCCAAACACGAACATGGACCCAGACCAAGACCTATGACCCAAACCTGGATGGGGGACCTGGACCTTGGCCTCGGAACCCAAACCCAGACCAAAACTTAGGACTTGGACCTGAACTTGGAGCTAGACTCGAACCCTGATCTGGACCCAGACCGAGATCGGAACCTGAATCTAGACTCGAACCAAGACTTGAACCCCGATCGGGTCCTGGACTCGGACCGAGAGCTAGGACTCAGACCTAGACCCGGGACACGGGCATCAGAACTGGGACTGAGACCCAATATATTAACTTGGACCCGGACCTTGACCTAGGACCCAGACCAGGACCTGGGACCCCAAGTGGAACTAGACTAGGACTCGAGACTGTGATCCAAATCTAGACCAGGGCTTGGACCTGACCCGTAGTCAGTGTTTGGATCTAGGACCATATCTGGAGTCAAACCCAGACCCGGAGTCAGACCAAGACCCTGGCCCAGACCCGGACCCGTACCCCAGACCAGGGTCCGAGTCTGGGTTTGAATCTAAGAACTAGAATCTGACTAGGACCCAGACCCAGACCCGGATCGGGACGCGGACCCGAATCAGGATGCAGATCTGAATCAAAACTCAGATCGGGACTCGGAACACGAACTCGAACCGAGACACGGACTTGGACCTAGACCCGAACCTAGGACCTGGACCAGGATGGGAGACTCAGACCTGCACCCAGGACCAAGACCTAGATTGGGGACCCAAACTCAAAATTAGAACCAGAATCAAGACTCAGGACTAGGACTGAGACCAAAGACCCAACCCCGTTCTCGGACACGGACATAGACTGGGACCCAGGATCCGAATGGAAATGAGACTGGGACCCAAGATTGGGATCCGAATCTTGACCCACGACCTGGGGCTTTGACCCGACCCGTAGTTGGTGTCTAGATCTTGAAATCGTACCAAGACCCGCCAAACCTGGAACAATTTCTAGACTAGGACACAAACCCAAACTCGGACCCCAAGACCCGAAATAGGAATAAGAACCAGAATAAGGACCATGGAACAGGAATTGGACCTTGATCCAAAACCGGATCAATACACGGAACCGAACACAGACCAGGACCCAGACTGGGATCAATACCAGGACCTAGGCCCGAACGCGGACCCAGACTTGCGCCAGGAACTGGGACCTGGGACCCGTGACCCGAGACTTGGACCAGAACCCATTCCCGTACCACAACTCGAACATAGACCCAGACCCAGACCAAGACCCAGACACAGACAAGGACCGAAAAATAGGCCCAGACCCAAACTCAGACCTAGACCTGGACCCAAACCCGGACTCGTACCCAAACTCAGACTCAAACCCGAACATAGATCAGGACTCGAACTTAGACCCAGAGTAGGACCGAGACCTGAAATTGGACTAGAACTAGAACTCAGACTGGGACCGGGACCGGGACCCGATACTCAAACGCGAGACCTCAAAACCGAACCGTTAAATAAACCCAGACCAGGCCAAGACCCGAGACAAAGACCATTTCCGAACATGGACCGGGACCTGCACTCGGACTGGGACCCTAACCTAGATCGGGACCTAGGACCCTGACCTGAATTGGGGACCCGGACCCATGACTTAGGCCCAAGACCCAAACCTAGACCCAAACTTGGACATAAGACCCAGACCAGGACCCAAGACATGAGCTAGAACTGGACCATGATCTAGATTTAGCCTTGGACTGGACCCAAGACCCGAGGCTTGGACTCGACCCATATTCGGTGTCTAAATCTGGTAATTAGACCTAGGCTCAGACCTAGACTCAGACCAGAACTCGAACCCGTACCAAAACTCGAAACTAGACTCGACATGTGGTTTGTTTTTGGATTTGGGACTAAGACTCAGACCTGAACCAAAACACAGACCTAGACCTAAACCAGGACTCAGACCCAGACCCACACCTGAACCTTAAATCATACCCTGTGACCTGAAATTGGAACCGGCTCTGGAAGCGGACCATTAAACTCTAAATCCTAAACCTTAAACCCTAAATTCTAAACTCGTTACACTTACCCCTAAACCCTAAGCCCTAAGCCCTAAATACTAAACCCTAAACCCAAACCTGGACACGGGCCCAGACCCATACCCAAACTGAGATTGGAACCCAGGACCAAGACCCAGACCCAGATCAAGACCCAAACCTAGACCCAAACTCAAGACCTAAACCCGGACCAAAACCTGGTTCGTGACCTAGACCTTGACTGGGCCCCGGTTTGGGACCCCGACCTGGACCCAAATAGGGACTTGGACTCATTGTGGATCCAGACCCAAACTAACACCTGAACCCCGTACTGGGACCTAGACTCGGACCCAAACTTAAGATTCAAACCCGAACCTGAACTTGGACCTAGAACTTGGACTAGAAACTAGGCACCGGAACTGGGATGAAGACCCAAAACTCGACCCAAACTCGAGAGACGGGACCTAACCCTGGACCCAGAAACAAGGACTTGACTATTGGGACACAACCCCGAACTCGGACCCTATCCTAAACTTAGGACCCGACCCAAGACCCGAGACCCGAACTAGAACAAGACCAGGACCCGAACCAAGACCCGGACCAAAACTAGTCCCAAACCCAAACTTGGAGCCGAATCCGTACCCGGTGACCAAAAATTTTAACCGAAACAGGAAGTAGGCGGGGACCCGGGAATGGGACTGGAACTGTAACTAGAACTTGGACTTAGACCTAGAACCGTAACCGGACTTAAACCTAGACCCAGAACTGTAACCGGACCAGGTGCCAGACTCCAACCAAGACCTAGACCCGAATCGGGACCCAAACCTAGATCCCAACACATACCTAGACTCAGTGCCGAACCTAGACCCAAACTCAGACCAAAACATGGAACCAGACTCGGGACACAAAATTGGGGCCCGCACCTAGAACCGCACCCCAGTCTCGGTCCCGAACCCAAATTCGGACTTGGGACCCAGTGTTAGAATTATTTTACCAGGATCTTAGATGTACTCACAAGTATGTTGATTAACACCCTAAATATGAACTTCAAAACGATTATAAGTAAACACATATAAAGTATGAGAAACCTTACATTGGGTGCAGCGGAATAATATGTCTCCTTCCACTCAGATCTCTAACCCTTGTATCCTTTCTGTCACAGAGTATTATCAAGATCTGAGCCCGAATATCCTTCTTTGTTGAATCTGGATTCTTCACGATCTTCCACACTATGATTGAGGTACTACTTGCTGTGTGTGGGTACTACTCTATCACAAAGGGATTTCGAAACAATCAAAGAAGAAGAAGAAAGATAGGTGGCGACTAGGTTTAGAAAGATGGCTCAAGTTTTTCTCTGAAAGGAATGAGATGCATTCTTACTTTCCTGAAGCCATCACTTTCTATTTATAGAATACCACATAGGGTTAGGTTTGAATTACTTGGCATTAAAATAATGAAAATATTAAATGATAAACCCTATGCATGTGGCCGGCCATGGCTTGTGGATATGGGCCTCACTTTTGCAATTTTGCTGTTTTATCATTTCTGCATCCCATTTTCTCAAAAATGCCAATTTTCATATTTAACCATTTAAATGTCAATTTCAACTATTTAATAACTATAATTAATTATTAAATAATATCTAAAGTCTCTTAATTAACAAATATACCCTATAAACTCTTTCTTTACAGTTTCGCCCTTACTTAGTGATAAATTCACAAATAGACATAGTCTAACTTGAGAATTATAATTGATTAATCATAACCAATTAAATGAGTCTTACAAGTAGTATTGTCTCAACTAGTGTGGGGACCATGGGCCTATATATCCGAGCTTCCAATAAGCAGATCAAGAATTTACCTCTTAAATTCACTAACTTATTTAATTCTTCGTTGAATCCACGTATAGAATTTAGAATTGCACTCTCAGCTATATAGAACGCTCTATATGTTCCACCATATAGACACGCTATTCCATTGTTATAATCCTAATTTGATCAATGATCCTCTGTATAGATGATCTACACTGTAAAGGGATCAAATTACCGTAACACCCTGCAATGTATTTTATCCTTAAAACACTTAACCCCGTATAAATAATATTTCAGCTAAGTGAAATGAGTACTCCACCATTTATTTTCGTTTGGTTAAGCTCGAAGGAAATCATCCTTTACTTTCTATTCGCCAAATAGAAGCTATAGATTCCATATTTATGTTAGCGCTCCCACTCAATTGCACTACCGTGTTCCCAAAAAGTACGTATCACCCTGACCCAAAAGTAGGCTTAACTAACAAATCAAAGAACACGAATAACACTCTTGAGATTGAGTCTAATCATATCAGGATTAAGATCATTTGATCTAGGATCAACTAGGTGATATTGAATTGAATATATATTACGGTAAGTTTAATAAATCTATGTCAAAGTTCAATATCGGTCCCTTCCGATGCATACTCCATGCATCCAACCCAAGCTTTACTTTAACCCATGTTCTTGAAAGACATAGTATTTCTCCAAATGCAAGTAAACTCTGTTGTAGATTCTCATATCAGTAAAACCCCAGTGTTCTGATAAATCTAGGAATCTTTAATCACATAGTCATGTTTACTTTCCACTGTGTTGACAACACAATAAACAGGAACAAGTATGTGAAAAGGGTTTGGATGAATGTATAAATCAAATAGACAAATAATTGATAAGGTGAACCAAAACATACAAAAATGAATGAAAAATACTTCTGTTTCTTTATTGATATTGAATAATTTGGATTACATTGAAATGGAGTTTTATTTAGGGCATAAAATCCAACAAACTCCCACTTGTACTAATATAAAACTAATCAGTACATCTCAGTTAATCCTAAATTCTGACGGTGCTTTTCAAATGCAGTCACTGCCAATACTTTGGTGAATGGATCATCTAAGTTGTCTTCTGTATCTACTTTTTCCACCAGTACATCCCCTCTTGCCACATATTCTCTGATGATATGATATTTCCTTTCTATATGTTTACTTCTCTTGTGGCTTCAAGGCTCCTTACTGTTGGCTATTGCTCCAGTGTTATCACAAAGTAAAATAGAGGCTTTTCCACTCCAGGCACAACACCGAGACCAGTGAAGAACTTTCTCAGCCAGACTAGTTCTTTGGCAGGCTTTGCAGCAGCTATGTATTCTGCCTCCATGGTAGAATCTGAAAACGCAGTTTGTTTAGCACTCCTCCAAACCACTGCTCCACCCCCAATGGTAAACACCATTCTAGATGTAGATTTCCTGTCATCAAGACATGCCTGGAAATCTGAGTCGGTATAGCCTATGGGACTTAAAGCACCATCCTTGTAGAATAACACAAAATGTCTTGTACTCTTCAAGTATTTCAGAATATACTTAACAGCATTCCAATGTTCCTGACCTGGATTTGTCTGATACCTGCTCAAGATTCCTCCTGCATAACAGATGTCAGGTCTAGTGCATAACATTGCATACATTAGACTTCCAACTGCAGAAGCATAAGAAACATTTCCCATGTCCTCTATCTCTTGAGGATCAATAGGACACTGTTCCTTAGATAGACGGATACCATATCTAGAAGGCATAGTCGCCCCTTTGGTGTTGGTCATGGAGAATCTCTCTAAAAATTTATCAATGTAAGTTGTTTGAGAGAGAGCAAGGGATTTGTTCTTCCGGTTTCTGATAATTTGAATACCGAGAACATAGGCAGCCTCACCCAAATCTTTCATTTCGAATTGAGTGTCTAGCCATTCCTTGATGTCAGTCATTTTCTTGATATTGTTGCCAATGATCAAAATGTCATCAACATAAAGGACCAGGAATACTACTACTTGGTCTTCCTCGAGTTGGTAAACACAAGGTTCATCTTCATTCTGAAGAAAGCCGTAGGTTTTGATGATTTCATCAAACCTTTTATTCCACGAGTGAGAAGCTTGCTTAAGTCCATAAATAGACCTATTTAACTTGCAAACTTTCTTTTCCTGCCCTGGAAGAACATAGTCTTCTGGTTGCTCCATATAAATGGTTTCTTCAAGAACCCCATTAAGGAAGGCTGTCTTGACATCCATTTGCCAGATTTCATAGTCGAAAGCAGTTGCGATGGAGAGAAGAATTTGGATGGATTTGAGCATGGCGACTGGACTAAAAGTTTCCTCGTAGTCCACACCTTCTCTTTGGGTATAGCCCTTGGCGACCAGTCTAGCTTTAAAAGTTTCGACTTCACCTCCAACGCCTCTTCTCTTCTTGTAGACCCACTTACATCTGATTGGACGATAGTCATCGGGTGCATCTACATATTCCCAGACTTTGTTCTTTTTCATGGAATCCATTTCTGAATCCATGCCGGCTGACCATCGTTTCCGTTCTGGACTTGCCATTGCCTGTTTATAGGTTAATTGTTCATCTTCAATACCGTCACCAACGACCATATTGATTTCACCTTCTAAGCCATAACGAGACGGTTTTGTAGAAACCCTCCCACTACAACGAGGAGCGGTGATCTTCTGAACAGGAACTTTAGTAGTAGTTTTCTCAGTGGTTTCGACTGAGTGAGTGGGATTATCCTCTTCTTGAGTGGAAGAGGATGGAACATTGGAAGGAGTGATATCTGAAAGCATTTCCTCTAATACAACTTTACTTTTCGGTTTGTTGTCTTTAATATAGTTATCTTCAAGAAAAGTAGCATTTGTAGAAACAAACACTTTGTTATCCTTCTAACTATAAAACAGTCCACCCCTAGTCTCTTTAGAATTCCCAACAAACATGCAAACTTCAGTTTGCGATTCCAGTTTGCCTTCTTTCTTTCTCAAGACATGAGCAGGGCACCCCCAAATTCTATAATGGCGTAAACTAGGTGTACGACCATTCCATAGCTCGACGGGTGTCTTAGGGACTGCTTTAGACGGAACAACATTTAAAATGTTGTTTGCCATCTGAATAGCATATCCCTAGAAGGACGTAGACAGAGTTGAATAACTCAGCATAGACCTCACCATTTCCAAAAGAGTGCGATTTCTTCTTTTTGCAACTCCATTTTGCTGTGGAGTGCTTGGGGCAGTGTATTGGGATTCAATTCTAAGTTCAACTAAATGATCTTTGAACTGCATATCCATATATTCTCCACCCCTATCAATTCGCAAGATCTTTTATGTTTTACCTAATTGGTTTTGAGCCAAAGCATGAAATTCCTGAAACTTTTCAAACGTTTCAGATTTCTTTTGCATTAGGTAAAGAAAACTGTATCTAGAGAAATCGTCAATGAAAGTGACGAAATACGCATAACCACCTCGGGCTTTTACATTCAGAGGTCCGTAAACATCTGAATGCACTAACCCTAGGGGTTGTTTGGCACGCTCTCTCTTTGCAGAGAAAGAACGTTTGGTCATTTTTCCTTTTAGGAAAGACTCGCAAACTGACAATTCTCCTAAGACGAAATTTTTCAATGGAGCGTCTTTGGTTAGCCTATTGAGTCTATCAAAGCCTATATGACCTAAACGTAAATGCCATAGATAAGATTGTTCATCATTATTAATCTCTTTTCTTTTAAGGCTTTTAGGTTTTGCTACATTAAAAAGTTCAGTATTTAGTGAGATTTGCGTGTCAGGTCTTAAAACATAAAGTCCTTGTTCCATGTTAGCAACACATATATGAAATCCATTACGAGAAATTGAACAATTAGAGCTCGAAGAATTCAATATATAAAATTGTGTTTGTAAACATGAAACACTAATCAAGTTTCCACTAAAGTTTGGAATAAATAAAACATTCTGTAAAAGTAAAAATCTTTTTGAATGAAACTTGATACGGGTCGTTCCTCTTACTTTGACTCATACTAACTCGCCATTTCCAACTTTAAGCTTTAACTCTTCTGGGTGCAGATTTCCCCAAGTTTCAAGCAGCTGCAGTGAAAAAACAAACATGGTTAGTAGACACAGAATCAACAATCCATGTGGATTTGTCATTCTCTAAAACACATGATTCAAAGACAAAAGCATTACCTTCGTTTGAATTGTTTAGAAGTCGGGGACATCGTTCTTCTTGATGTCCCTTTTCATTACAATTCAAACATAGAAGATTATGTCTAATAATTGTACTTGAAGAAGCAGCTTTGTTAGAGCCTTCATGCTTAATCCTCTTCCTCTGATTAAAGTTTGCAAAACCAGGAGGTCCCATTGCAATTAAATTCCGTTCATGAGCTTGTAATTCTGCTTTGAGCTTGTCCATGTCGGAGGAGTTAAAATTGTTGATTAGATACAACAAATCCATTATACTCCGGAGGAAGACTATTAAGTCTGAATTGTACCCATTGTTCCTTTGATAATTCAATTCCAAGTAGATTTGCCTTTTGGAACTTCAGATTCATCAACAATAAGTGCGAGTTAATGCAACTACCAGGATGCATTTTCACATTATAGAGTTCATTGGATAAGACATTGACTAGGAGTGGATCGGGGTGAGGGTTATTCATATTGGCACTACAACACATCAATAAAACAGAAGTAAGGCTTTGGTTCAATAAATTCATACACAAGTTGAGAAAATAACAAATAATCACATATGTTATAAAAATACTAAATTTAACATAGTTTATTTTCCAAGGTTTTCAACAAACTGATACAGTGTCCCGTTTAGGCGAGAGTCAAAGAATCATCCATTGAATAGAGTAGTCAATTCATCTAAAATGATAAACATTCTAGCAACCTTTTATTTGATCAAGATTGGAATCCAGCGTTGTCCCGTTTAGGCGAGAGTCAAGGCTATTCTATCTTATGAGTTCCACCATTGTTTCATACTTATATAAGTCTTATACAGTCGCCACCATTAGGGTGATCAATACTAATATAAAAAACTTACAAAAATACTTATCTTTCGAGATTAAACGGTGCTAACTTGCTAATGAACGTTCCTCCATCAGGGAGGATTACTCACTAAAACAATAGCTATGTAAAACCAACAATGGAGATCGAATGTCTCTTGATTAAAGCTCATTATTTAAAAAAATATATGTATTTTAGTTAATCATTTATTTTATTCCATATTTTAATAATGAAAAATTACAAACTAAAGTTGGTTTTATAAAAAAAAAAAAAATTTAAAAAATCCAACTTTAATTAAATTTTAACTATTTAAATTCGAAAAATAAAATCGAAATTAAATAAATAATTAAAATATAATGGAATAAATTTGAAAAAATATCTTATTTAAGTTGTTTAGAAGAATCTAAAATATTCAACTTAAATATTTTTCAAATTATAATTTAATTAAATATTAAAATTAAGTTGTAACCACTTAATTTTAAAAAAAATATTCCATTTTAAGTTTATCCATATTTGAATAAAATACCAACTTAAAAAATATCCAAAGAATCTTAATAACCAATTCCTAAAATTCCTCAACTTAATTTTGAAATTTGAAATTCAAAAGGTATTCAAATTTAAGTTGATTTGTTAGAAATAACAAATTTTCAACTTAAATAGGAATATGTTGACTTCGCTTTTAGCCAACGACAATGAGTCTTTTTGATAAGCGATAAACGATATGTCGTAATAAGAATATGTAGTAAAGCAATAATAAGACACAGAAATTTTATAGAGGTTCAGCCCCGAGCAGTTCAGTAATAGCCTAATCCTCGTTAGTTGTATTGACTTAAGAATAAGGAAGAAGATTTCTTTTCTTATAGCTCTTACAATAATATCTCTGAATATATAATTCTTAGATAGCCTTAGCTTATAGCGTTTCGGCATATGATTTCTCTGTTTACAGTTTTTTCGATCCCCCCTGCCCAGTGAACATTCCTCACTATTTATAGGGCAGGAAACTTGAGGAGCAAGAGTTTCCTCTCTCGTTACAATGCGCATAAACAGAAGGATCGTGTGATCAATGTTGAATGCAAGGATCGTGGGATTGAGGCTGAATACACCGATAGTGGGATCGTGTGTATGCCATATCCACGTAAGTTGATCCCTGAGTTATAGGGATTGAGCTGGTGACTCACGATGCGTTTGGTTGAATACGCTAAGTGTTGCTCATTCTGCACGGATCGTTGAGTATTCTATTCTGGACATGCCAGCGAGGGATCCTGCTCGGCGTGTTGATCTGAATAGATGCTTTAAGTAGAGTCCACGTGTCTCCATTCTCATGATGCCACGTCAGCGTGCCAAATTTGGGATAACATTTGCCCCCTAAGTCTGTACGGGACCTCCGAGGTTGCGTGCAAACTTATTCCGAACTGGTTCTGCCTTTGTAGGGGGACACGTGTCGAGCATGACCGTTCGAGACTCGATGTGAAGCTGACTGGGCGTCCCATCGGTTTTCGACTAATTAATGCTCTGACAATTAATATTTTGAAAATTTGAATTTCTCTCTCCACGGCTGACGGTTGCACTCGATTATTTTGATTTCCCATATTCGCTTTCAAGGCGGGAAGTCGAGGCGTCTAAGTTTCCTTTACGTACAGTTACCCTTTTGCCTATAAATACTTGGAGTACTGGCACATTACCTCATTTCATCACCCTTTGTTGTTAAGCAAACTTCAGAGCGAAAAGAGAGAGCTTTCTGGCTTCAAAGTTGCTGAAGAGCTTACAGACAATTTCTGGCTTGCTTGAACCCAGACATTCGAATCTTTGAGTAAGTTTCTGGTTCCCTTTATGCTTTTCATTTGCATGCTTACACGCTTTGAATGTAACTTTGCTGTAGAAAGAACATTTTAGGATACCCTAGGGTTTGAAACTTCTGCGACTCTTCTTTTCCATGTCCTTGTGTTAGCTTTCAGCCGTAAGGCATATTTTAGAACTGCATTGCGTTCTTTTTCCATTCTGATTTTCTCTTAAGAAATTAAATGACGCATATGATTATAATCCCGAAATTCTATTCCAAAATGATATAAGTCCTCAATCTTAGAAATCTCCTACTTGCATGGGCAAATCTGACTTAGAGTTTAAATTAGTAGTGGTGGTCCAAGAAAGAATTACTCATTATATTTGGTATAAATTTAAGTCTTTGACTTTAATTTTAGATTCCAAACAAAAATTTTCTTATATTTCTAATTCCAGAATACAATACAGTTACACTTTCACAAGTTTTTAATAACCATTTTCTATCAATGGATTCAAACTGTATGGAATATGAGTTTAGTATTCTGTGACTAGGATCCACTTGCACTATTCTAAGAACTTTTTAATGTAACTAAACATAAGTCATCAAAAAGACAACCACATTTTTTTTTCTATGGCATTTGTATCTTGTTCATAGTGGTTTTGACAAGATCAATCTCTGCAAAGAGTTAATATGCTTATATCCACTGAAAGTTGTTCATCTCATTCGTAGATGGATGTACATTCAGGGGTGGATATGCGTTTTCGTTGTATTCTTAAAACGATAACTCTAGATTATACCTTATGCAAAGAAATTTGAAATGTTTGAAAAATTTCATTAATTTCTAGCAATGGTGGAAAACCATTAAGGTAAGTGGTTAAAGATCTTGCGAACTGATAGGGGTGGAGAAATAGTTAGTAGATATGCAATTCAAAGATCATTAAATTGATTTTTGAATTATATCCAAACTTACCTCCCCAGAAATTTCGATTTGCATATTGATGATTAGTTACTAGTCGTTGCCTAAATCCTTCTATGGTAATACAATTTCAGAATGATGCAATGGTTTGGTACTTAGTGTAAATCATTACTAGATTCATGGATAATCTAATCAAAATCTTAAGAAAAGCTAGAACTGTTAACCATGGTTTGTTAGCTACTCTAAGTGATTAGGGGTGGAACATCCCATAGTCAATAGATAAGAAAGTGTTTGTTTAAACAAACACTACTTTTCTAAGAAAATGACTAAGTCGGAAAATAAAGTAGCAATTAAAGGAGATATTTTTTCTTGATTCCAAAAGTGTTCTATCATCCTATTTGACATATGATGATCCCACTGCCTCTGCCTCTGTTGTCTTGTCACAACCAAAGAGGTCAATACCATTTAGTTTTCTTAGACATAATTCACGGTACCTTGTCATAGTGGGAGAGTTTCTAGGAACTCACCTTCTTATGACTTGGAAGACACTAGTGATTAAAATCCATTGTGAGTTTAAACAAGTAATGGATTGTCAAGATAAGAAACTAAGAAGAAAAGCCAATAGAACTATGGTTTAATCCATTCACATGGAGTAACCTAAACTTTCTATTACAAGGACATAAAAGGAAATTTTCGTTTATAAGTCTATTCAATGGACTTAACAAAACTTCCTGTTTTATAGGTTTGAATTTATCTAAACCTATGGCTTGTGGTATACTTGGTAATTACTTACTCTAATGCAAGCAACTTACTTTAGTAAGATGCTGAAGCATTTTCTTTCTAATGGCAATCTATGGAAGCTTCACAACTTCTAGGAATAGATTTTATTTATCTAAGGAAAAGTTTCAACTATTCCAGAAAAGATAAAGCCATGAAAGAATTTCCTAAATCAACAGTGAGAGGTCTCAGATATGCTTTAGTATGCCTTAGACCAGACATCTGCTGTTGAGTGGGAGTAATGAGTAGGTATCAGATTAAACCAGGAGAAGAACATTGGAAGACAATCAAGTAAATCTTAAGATTAAGAAGAGGAACTATATGTTAGTCAATAAGAGTGTGTTTAAAACTCTTAGACTACACCACATCAGATTTCAAGACTTGCCTTTGTGTTAGAAAGTCTGCTGATAAGATGGTGATTACTGTAAGGATGGAATAGTGATTTTGGAGAAGTGTAAAAACTTATCTGAAGTCTCTAGGTCTACCAGAAAGGGACTGAATGTTAAAGTTGCAGGAAAGGTACTTATTCAGTCTAAGAAAAGTTCTATACATTTGTGGCACCATTCCAAATTGCCTTAACTACTAGTGTTACTTCCTGAATAACCAAGAAGTAGTTGCCAAAGGTATAGAATCCAGTATCCCAAGAGAGTAGACATATAGAGGGAAATTTCACATTATCAATGATTTTGTGATTAAGGAAGAGTAATGGTGGAGAAAAGGTTGTGTTTAATTCAACCTTTCAGATCCTATTACGAGGAGTTTACTACTACTACACTTGATTTGTAATATCAAGGTGTTGAGATTTTTTGAAATGCACACTTTGTTTTATATTAGTGCAAGTGGGAGTTTGTTGGGTTTTATGCCCTAAATAAAACTCATTTCAATATAATCAGATTTACTTATTAATATAGATCAGAAATAACATTTAATGTTGCATGGTTCACATGATTTATTTCATGATTATATGTACATAATGTACGAATTCTATTTAAGTCCAGAACATATCAATTTGTTAATGATTATAGTGTTGTCAACACAGTGGAATATAATCTTAATTATATGTTCGAAAGTTTATTCCCTGATTTGTCAGAACACTGGATATAGACTGACATGGTATAATCAGCGATAGGTATTCTTACACCTTGGATAAGTGTTATGTCCTTTCCAGGACATTGGCAAAGTTTACCAGCATTGGATGTATGGAGTATACATCGGAAGGGACCGATATTGAACTTTGATTAGATATATTAGAATTTACCGTAATATCTATTCAATTCAATATCACCTGTTGATCCTAGATCAAATGATCTTAATCCTGATATGATTAGGTTCAATCTCAAGAGTGTTATTCGTGTTCTTCGATTTGTTAGTTAAGCCTACTTTTGGGTCAGGGTGATACGTACATTTTGGGAACACGGTAGTACAATTGAGTGGGAGCGCTAACATAAATATGGAATCTATAGCTTCTATCTAGCGAATAGAAAGTAAAGGATGATTTCCTTCGAGCTTAACCAAACGAAAATAAATGGTGGAGATCTCATTTCACTTAGCTAAAATATCATTTATACAGGGTTAAGTGTTTTAAGGATAAAATACATTGTAGGGTGTTACGGTAATTTAATCCCTTTACAGTGTAAATCATCTATATAGAGGATCATTAATCACATTAGGGTTATAACAATGGATAACTAATGACGTGTCTATATCGTGGAACATATAGAGCGTTCTATATACTGAGAGTGCAATTCTAAGTTTTATGCGTGGATTCAACGAAGAATTAATAAGTCAGTGAATTTAAGATATAAATTCTTGATCTACTTATTGGAAGCTCGGATATATAGACCCATGGTCCCCATACTAGTTGAGACCATACTGCTTGTAAGACTCAGTTAATTGGTTTCGATTAATCAATTATAATTCTAAAGTTAGACTATGTCTACTTTGTGAATTTTCACTAAGCAAGGGCGAAATTGTAAAGAAAAGAGATTCTAGGTTTATTTATTAATTAAGAGACTTTATATGTCTAATTAATAAATATATTAAATGACAATATTATTTAAATGGTTGAATTTGAAAATTGGCGTTTTTGAGAAAATGAGATGCAGAAATGATAAAACAACAAAATTGCATAAGCGAGGCCCATTATCCAAGGCCCATGGCCGGCCACACTTATAGGCTTTTATCATTTATTTTTTCATTATTTTAATGTCAAATAATTCTAACCTAAACCTAGGTGGTTACCTATAAATAGATAGTGATGGCTCTCATTCACACTTGAACTTTGTCAATGAAATTGAGCCTCCTATTCTCTATAGCCGAAACCACTTCCCTCTTCTTCTCTTCTTTATTTTCGAAATCCTTGAGTGAATGAGTGAGTGCCCACACACATCAAGTGGTATCTCAATCATAGTGTGTAAGACTGTGGAAAATCAACCAACAAGAAGGAGATTCAGCATCAAAGGAAGGAGAGAAAGAGATCCAGGTTCAGATATTGATAATGCTCTGCTACAGAAAGGAATCAAGGGCTAGATATCAGAACGGAAGGAGTCATTATATTCCGCTGCACCCAATGTAAGGTTTACTAAACTTTATATGTGTTTATTTCATTGTTTTAGAATTCATATTAGGGTGTTAATGAAACATACTTGTTAGTAAATCTAGATCCTGGTAAAATGTATATCCAACATGATGGACTTCTGACTTTCTGGGCGGGCAGTCATTCTGCGCTTTACTTCTTTTTCAGCTTCTTAACTTTCATGCTATTTTTTGCTGGTTTGTGCTAACCACGTTGTTTTTGTTCTGTGCAGACATGTCTCGGTAGATGATCGATGCTTTAGGGAAGAGGATGAGCGGAAGCTCTAGCGCCTCCCCTCCGGCCAAGAAGTCTAAGGGCGGAGAGGGGTCTTCAGAGAAGAGGCCTTTTGGAGAGGTTATTGACCTTTCCGAGGAGCTGACTGTTGTGAATCCTTCCACTCCCAAATCTGCCAAGTCTAAGGAGTTTGGGCCACCAACATCTGGGTCTGAACTGGTCAGGAGGATTCCTGAGCGGGTGCAGGCACCAACTCCACCCGTGCCCGTGCTGCCTGAGGCCAAGAAGGGCAAGGGGGTGATGGCTCATTACATGAATCGGCTGGTTCCTGAGGTCGGTGAGCAACTGGCTGGTTCTGACGACTCATCTCTGGATGCGTTGGTGGGCGGAGCTTTGAAGGAGCTCCTCAGGGTTAGTCGTTTTTGATACTTCCCCTTTTAACTTTTCCCACTTAGCTCCATATGCTGACTTTTTCCTTTATGCAGGCCGGTTTGAAGTTGGCTTACACCTACTCCCGGGCTAAATCTGCTACTTCCAAGAGTGCGGCTCTGTCCGACACCTTGAGGGCGGAGGCGGACTTGGCCAAGAAGGAAGCTGAGGAGGCCAGGGCGGAGACTGCAGCTGGTCGTCATGAGCTGGGAGAGGCGAATAAGAAGCTGTTTGCCGCCGAGAAGATCACCGTGCTAATAAAGAACCTCGAGGCTGCTGATCGCTTTGAGGAAACCATCGAGACCTTATCTACTGAAGTTGATCGTCTTCAGGATGAGAGGAGTTCTCTGCGGCATGTCCTTCTTTGCCTGTAGGAAGATAAGGACGCTCAGGTGGCCGAGGCGGACCGTTTGAAGGAGAAGGTCAAGGCTTTGGAGACTGCCAGCCTCGAGCTCTTCTTTGATTTTTGGAAGGCTAGTCCCCAGGCCAACTTCGACTACTTGGGCGACGCTAAGGACATATACCTCAAGTACTGTGCGGCCCAAGTTGCCTATGGTGGGAATGAGGTGGCTGCTTCAACTTCCGGCCAACCTTCTGACTAGGCTGCTGATGCTTCTCCTGCTCGACCAACAGATCTTTCTGCTCTAGTTGGCTCAGAAGAACCGAACCCAGAGCCTGGGACTCCAACTGTTTGAACATTGATCAAAAATCTCTCCTGTTTATATATATATATATTATATACGACCTCAAGGCCTTTAAGACATGACCGGCCAAGCAGTCTTTAAACTTGGAATTATTTTTCATTTTTTAGACAACGGGCTGACCGGGCAGCTTTTAATCCCGGTACTATATGCTCTTGTTATCCTTAATGAATTTCATTCTCTGTTTATAATTGCATTGCAATTGTGATTGTTTTATGTTTACCAAATGCTTTGTACAGGTATATGTGCCCCCCTAGTGACCGAGCAGACGTATGACTCTTGGTCACTTGTCTTTCGCAAATATATTGCTTTTCTGTTCGGTGTTTTAGGTTCGACTGAACCTTTTGTACGCACTTTAGGTAAATTATAATCATGCTGATTTTTTCGACTCAATAGAATTGGAAATACTATCTTTATTCTTTTATTGATCGAAAATGTATTTGTTACCGTAGTAACTTACATCAGAGCTAGTAATCTAATAGATCTTTTTAGCTTAACATGACATAAAACAAATAAGAAACTGTACTTTAAAGTGGTCTACCCGACCTGAGTACTTTTGTGTTTCTGAAGCCTTTGCGCGTAGTCCGCCCAAGAGGCCATTCACTTATAAGTGAATGTTCAATAGTATTTTAATGTGGTCTACCCGACCTGAGTACTTTGAAATGGTCTATTTGACCTGAGTACTTTGAAGTGGTCTACCCGACCTGAGTACTCATTGGTAGTATTTCCCTAAATGTTCTCCATTTCAATATCGTGGTACTAGAATGAGTTGCATTTTTTTGTCATACTTACCCAGTTTGTATGCTCCGGAGTCGAGAACTTCGACCACCTGATATGGTCTTTCCCAGTGGGGTCCTAGTACGCCTGACGTGCTGTCTTTGGCGTTTAGGAATACCCTTCTTAGGACCATATCTCCCACAAAGAATTTCCGAGCCTTCACTTGTTTGTTGAAATACCGAGCTACTTTTTGTTGATGAGCTACCAACTTTAAGTTTGCAGTTGCTCGTTTTTCTTCGATTTCATCAAGTGATTCTGCAAGGAATATGTGATTGGTACCTTGATCGTACGTCAACCTTATGTGATTGGTACCTTACCGTAAAATCTATTCAAGTCAATATCGCCAAGTTGATCCTAGATCAAATGATCTTAATCCTGTTATGATTAGGCTCAATCTTGAAAGGCTATTCGTGTTCCTTGAATTGTTAGTTAAGCCTACTTTTAGGTCAGGGTGATACGTACTTTTTGGGAACACGGTAGTGCAATTGAGTGGGAGCGCTAGCATAAACATGGAATCTATAGCTTCTATCTGGCGAATAGTAAGCAAAGGATGATCTCCTTCGAGCTTGAGCAAACGAAAATAAATGGTGGAGATCTCATTTCACATAAGCTGAAATATCATTTATACGGGGTCAAGTGTTTTAAGGATAAAATACATAGTAGGGTGTTACGGTAATCTAATCCCTTTACTGTGTAGATCATTCATATAGAGGATCGTTGATCAAATTAGGATTACAACAATGGATAACTAATGATGTGTCTATATGGTGGAGCATATAGAGCATTCTATATACTGAGAGTGCAATTCTAAGTTCTATGCGTGGATTCAACGAAGAATTAATAAGTTAGTGAATTTTAGTGCTAAATTCTTGATCTACTTATTGGAAGCTCGGTTATATAGACCCATGGTCCCCCCACTAGTTGAGATAATATTGTTTGTAAGACTCATGTAATTGGTTTTGATTAATCAATTATAATTCAGAAGTTAGACTATGTCTATTTGTGAAATTTTCACTAAGTAAGGGCGAAATTGTAAAGAAAGAGTTAATAGGGGCATATTTGTTAATTATGATACTTTGTATGGTTCAATTAATAAATATGATAAATGAAAATATTATTTAATAATTATTTATAGTTATTAAATAGTTAGAATTGGCATTTAAATGGTTGAATTAGGAAATTGGCATTTTTGAGAAAATCAGATACAAAAGGTGTTAAAATTGCAAATTTGCAAAAAGCAAGGCCCAATCCACTAAGCCATGGCCGGCCTCCTTTGTAGGCTTTTTAAGTTGATATTTTCATTATTTTAATGCCAAATAATTCAAACCTAACCCTAGTGGAATGCTATAAATAGATAGTGAAGGCTTCAGGAAAATTACACTTCTGATTCAGAAAGCCTGAGCCTCTCTCTCTACCTTGGCCGCCACCCTCTCTCTCTCTTCTTCCTTGATAATTTCGACTTACCTTAGTGATTAGAGTAGTGCCCACACACATCAAGCAATACCTCAATCATAGTGAGGAAGATCGTGAAGAAAGATCATCAGCAAAGGAGATTCAGCATCAAGGATTCAGAGAAAGAGATCCAGGTTCAGATCTTGATAATACTCTGCTACAGAAATGAAACAAGGGTTAGAGATCTGAACGGAAGGAGTCATTTAATTCCGCTGCACCCAATGTAAGGTTTCTTAAACTTTATATGTGTTTAATTTATCGTTTTAGAAAGTTCTTATTTAGGATATTAATAAACATACTTGTGAGTAGATCTAAGATCCTGATAAAATAATTCCAACAGATAGCTGATCTGTGGCTGACCCATCCACATGTAGCTTCCAGGTCGGTTTATTTTCAGTGCTGCTCGGCTATGGTGTTGACTCGAGATCGCCTTCTGGGATGCTTTCAGTTTTTCCTGTGCATTCCACCACAAAGTCGGCCAAGGCTTGCCCTTTGATAGCTGTTCGGGGTTGGAAGTTGATTTCGTACTGCCCCAATTCCACCACCCACTTGAGTAATCGCCCAGAGGCATCTGGCTTTTGCAGTATTTGTCGTAGTGGTTGGTCGGTGTACACCCGAACAGGATGAGCTTGAAAGTAAGGTCTTAGCTTTCTTGTTGCTAAGATGAGGCAGTAGGCGAGCTTTTCTATCAACGGATATTGACCTTCGGCCTCGATGAGTCTTTTACTGCTGTAATAGACCGGATGTTGCACGCCATCTTCTTCTTTGATTAGTACGGCGCTTATGGCATGCTCCGTTACTGCTAGGTATATCCCCAGTTCCTCACTGTCCAGAGGTTTAGAGAGGACGGGAGGTTTTGCGAGCTGTGTCTTTAGGTCTTGAAAAGCTCTTTCACATTCTTCTGTCCATTCGAACTTTTTGTTTCCTCGCAGGATGTTGAAGAATGGGACACATTTATCCGTTGATTTTGACACGAATCTGCTAAGTGCGGTGATTCGACCAGTTAGGCTTTGTACCTCTTTGGTTTTTGTTGGCGAGTTCATATCTAGGAGGGCTTGGATTTTTTCCGGATTGGCTTCAATTCCTCGAGCGTTGACGATGAAGCCTAGAAACTTTTCCGAGCTGACTCCGAAGGAGCATTTTAGGGGATTTAGTTTCATGTTGTATTTTTTGAGGACTTTGAAACATTCGTCCAGGTCGTCTATGTGCCCCCCCAGCCTTTCTGGATTTGACGAGCATATCATCCACGTACACTTCCATTATTCTACCGATCTGATTTTTAAACATTTTGTTGACCAATCTTTGGTATGTAGCTCCGGCGTTTTTAAGACCAAACGACATGACTTTGTAGCAGTAGAGACCCATATCTGTCCGGAAACTTGTATGTTCTTGGTCTGGTGGATGCATATTGATTTGATTGTAGCTCGAGTAAGCATCCATGAAGCTTAATATTTCGTGCCCGGCTGTTGCATCGACGAGCTAATCGATTCTTGGAAGTGGGAAACAGTCTTTAGAGCATGCTTTGTTGAGGTCTGTGAAGTCAATACAAACTCGCCATTTCTTGTTCGGCTTAGGCACGAGTACGGGGTTCGCAACCCAAGCTGGGTAAAAGGCTTCAATGATGAAGTTGTTGTTGCGCAGCTTTTCAACTTCGTCTTTCAGGGCTACTGCTCATCCTTTATCCAGCAATCTTCGTTTTTGCTGAACTGGCCGAATGTTAGGATCGATATTTAGGACGTGCGAAATAATAGAAGGATCGATTCCGACCATATCCGCATGTGACCAGGCGAAAAACATCTAGGTTTGCTCTCAGAAATTTTATCAATTCCGATTTTACTTCGAGCAACAAACCCTTTCCGATTTTCAACTTTCTGGCCGGGATAGTTGGATCGATCTCGATCTCTTCTAATTCCTCCACAGGTCCAACATTGCTGCTTGGGTCCCCAAGTCGAGGATCCACATCTTCATCCTCGCCTTGGGAAGTTTCCTACTTGGGAATATTTATTCCCTTGTCCGGGCTCTGGCTGGAGGATACTTCCTTCTTAGCCTTGGCCACTGCAAGGTTGTAACATTCCCGAGCAGATTGCTAATTCCCTCTAAGACACCATACCCCATTTTTGGTTGGAAACTTCAGGCACGAGTAGAATATTGATGTGACAACTTTTAAGTCATACAGGGCTGGTCGGCCTAGCATTACGTTAAAGGTTGAAGGAACATCCAATATCAATAATTTGTGCCATGATAGTTATGCTCGTTGGAGCTTGTCCAACTGTGAGGGGTAGCCAGATTTGTCCTAGAGGTGCAATTCCTTGGCCGGAGAAACCATAGACGGGCTGAAGGCATGGAGTTAAATCCTTGAGCTGGAGCCCCATCTTCTCATAAGCAGTCTTAAACAAAATGTTTGAAGAAGCCCCATTATCGATCATGGTTCTGGACACCATTTTGTTTGCTATCTGGACTTCCACGACTAGCGGGTCGTTGTGCGGAAATCTTATCTGGACAGCATCTTCGTCGTTGAATGTTATGGTTGGCTCTCCTGCTCGTGGAACTTTGGGCTTCCTTTCTTCCACGGCCAGGATGACTTCTTCTTACTTGTATTGAGTTGTGCGGGCATATCGTTCTCGAGCTTTGCCCGTGTCTCCAGCGATGTGCGGGCCTCCAATGATGACTTGCAAGTGTCCATTTATTGGCGGAGGCACCAGATCCTGGTTATTCTGACCTTGGTTGGCCTTGACGTACTTTTGTAAGTGCGGGTTGTTTTTCTTGATCAAAAGTTCTATTTCCCGCTTCAAGTTGTAGCATTCGTTGGTGTCGTGGCCGTAGTCTCCATGGAACCGACAAAACTTTGTCATGTCCCTTTTGCTGGTATCTTTCTTCATGGGCCAGAGCTTCTTGTACGGAATTAGCGACTGAGTCGCTATGTACACACTTTCTATATCTTCAGTTAAGATAGTGAATGCAGTGTGTTTGACGCAATCACGGGGAGTCTGTCCGAGTTTTTTGGCGAACTTTCCCTTCTTCCCGTTTCCTTGCTTGTGGTTGTTGCCTGAACGCTTGCCACTTGAATTGCTGGAATATTGGGGAAGCTGGGCGGACGTTCCAGTAGAAGGAGCCTTTGTTTTGTTCGGCTTTTGCTCACCTTCTGCTCGCTGAATGGCTTCTTCGAGCTTGATGAAACCTTCGGCCCGGTCAAGGAAATCACTCACTGAGTCGACCGGTCCGTTTTTCCTTATGTCCTTCCATAGTTCGCCAAGGACTTCAATGCCCCCTAGTATCGCGGATAACTTTCCATCTTCGGTTACCCGTGATACCTTGGTCGCTTCCGTCATGAATCTGCTGATGTATGCCCGGAGTGGCTCGCTTGGTCGCTGTTTTACCTCGACCAAATCTCCCAGATGCAATGGGAGTTGGCGTGAGGAAGAGAATTGTGCATGGAATTCCGAAGAGAAGGTTTTCCATGAACTAAACTTTCCTGGAGCCAACTTGAAATACCATTGCTGTGCGGCCTCTAACAGAGTAGCGGGGAAGATTCTGCAACTTACGTCTCCTCGTACCCCTTGTAAATCCATTTGCATCTCAAAATACTTGAGATGGGAGAGAGGATCTTCTCTCCCAGTGTACATATTCTACGTTGGTATCTTGAACTTGTGAGGTAGTGGCAGGAGGTTGATTTCTAGTGAGAAGGGAGTTCCGCGTGCACGGTCTAACTCAAGATCGTTGTTACGCTGCCTGGCCATGCCATGAAACATATTCTTCAGTTCGTCGAGCTGGGCCTGTATGGCTGGGCTGACTTGATTGGCATTCTGGTCGGGTTGGATTACGTCAGCGTCTTTCTAAGCAGGGACTTGAGTATGGGCTCCGGACTGCACGTTTGTTGTAGTATTCTACTCGTTTGTTCCCCTTCTTCTGTTTAGGTCGTCCCTTAGGTCATGGGTTGTTCCCAACCTATCGAACACAGAAGAACTTGGCTGCCTTAGCGATTGGTTCGCTTGGTTGGAAGGTGGAATGGCTCCATTATTTTGCATGGATCCGTCGAGCATGACTCCTCCTGATGAATTCCTGGACAAGGTCTGTCCGCCTACCTCTTGGCCCACGAGTGGAACTCGTGACGGGGGATTGTACGGCTGACCGTTGGCTGTCTGGGAAGCATTCACCGTTGGGTCATCTTTTGTTTCTCCTAGGGGAATGACGCTCGGCGTTTGCTGGCCTAAAGTCTGATAGGCTCTTCGTATCAGCACAGTGGCTTGCCGACTACGATCTTCGATTTCTGCATGGTGAGCCCTTAATGCCTCCATCTCTTTGTCCCTCCACTCGGCGAACATACTCCTCTGTTCGTCGAACGCGAGGTTTACTACAGCACGTAATTCCTCCTGATCATGATGCAGGGTATTGTTGTGACCCTGCATGAGTCCAAGCGCAGCGCGGAGGTTTTGCAATTCGGTTGCGTCTCCGATGGTCGTTTGGGCGTTGATGCCTGGTGGAACAGTCATGTTATGAACATCCTGGCTGTGTGCGGAACCGTTATTTCCGGTCTCCTGCACACCAGGCGCAGTTTCAGTAACAGGAGTTGTCCCAGCATTCACCACGCTTCCCGTCTGTCCAGGATTGACAGCGGGTGGAACCCTCGAACTCCCTGGGTCCTACAACGTCGGATCCAGCGTCTGTGAGTTTGCTGGGTTGGACAAGCCTCTACAAGTTTGCACCATCGTGTCGAAAGAGCGATCTGTGATTCTTCTCTCAATGAAAGCACCAAAATGTTGACTTCGCTTTTAGCCAACGACAATGAGTCTTTTTGATAAGCGATAAATGATATGTCGTAATAAGAATATGTAGTAAAGCAATAATAAGACACATAAATTTGATAGAGGTTCAGCCCCGAGCAGTTCGGTAATAGCCTAATCCTCGTTAGTTGTATTGACTTAAGAATAAGAAAGATTCCTTTTCTTATGGCTCTTACAATAATATCTCTGAATATATAATTCTTAGATAGCCTTAGCTTATAGCGTTTCGGCTATGATTTCTTTGTTTACAGTTTTTTCGATCCCCCCTGCCCAGTGAACATTCCTCATTATTTATAGGGCAGGAAACTTGAGGAGGAAGAGTTTCGTCTCTCGTTACAATGCGCATAAACAGAAAGATCGTGTGATCAATGCTGAATGCAAGGATCGTGGGATTGAGGCTGAATACATCGATAGTGGGATCGTGTGTCTGCCATATCCACGTAAGTTGATCCCTGAGTTATAGGGATTGAGCTGGTGACTCACGATGCGTTTGGTTGAATTCGCTAAGTGTTGCTCATTCTGCACGGATCGTTGAGTATTCTATTCTGGACATGCCAGCGAGGCATCCTGCTCGGCGTGTTGATCCGAACAAATGCTTTAAGTAGAGTCCACGTGTCTCCATTCTCGTGATGCCACGTCAGAGTGCCAAATTTGGGATAACAGAATATTTAATGAAATAATAAAATTAAGCTTCAGAAAGAATCTAGTTGGTTATAATTCTATATTTAATTAAAATTCAAGAAAATGCATATAGTTTATCTAGAATATAATTCATTAAACTATGTTTTCTTAAATTAATTTAAAAAAAATGAAATTAATTAAGTTGCTAATCAATTTTATTAGGTTAAACTAATTTAATTAACCTAGCACAATTATCCAAATCAGGCAAATGGGCCTTCACAATTGGGGTAGTTCATGTGAGGGGGAGCTGGGTTCAGTTTGTCGTACCCACTTCTATTGGCCCCCAACTCTCACACAAGGCCCAAAAGAGAGGAATTTAACCTTAAAATGAACAACTGTTATTAATTGAATAGGCCCAAAAACTAAATGGGCCTAAATAAAATCTATCAAGATGTGACATTTTATTTAGCAACAACAACCTATATGCATCTATAACAAAAGTAAACATATAGGCTCACACAGGCACACAGATTTGGATGGATCCTATCATGTTACTAGGTCATACACAGATGAAAGAAGAATATAAAATTTACCTGTTACAAATTATTTACTTGACCTATTGACAATTGAACCATGGGTTAAAATCAGATCATTGGATCTGTCAACAAGTTAACCATGGCAATTTAGATCAAGCAATAATAGGTTTTATAAAACTTACACACAAGCTAAAACACATACTCCTGCAACAAATAGAATTGGATAGTTGGATGTAGGATTTATTTAATTTAAAATATTAATTTAAAAAATAATAAATAAATAAAAAAAATATTTTCGGTTTTAAATAAAATAAAAATAATATTTAAAATTAAACCTACAATTTTGAAAAATTAAGTTTCAACTAACCTAAATATCATTTCAAAAATAAATTGCTAACCACCTTTTAAATTTCATGTTATTTTATAAATTAAATATTCAATAAAATAAAATGATAAACAAATATCCTTTTTCTATTTTTATAATTTAATTAAAAAAAAATAACAAAATTTAAAAAGTTAGCAAAATATCTTATATCTATTCAAAATATCATGATTATAGTTATCTTATTTTAAATTTAAATAAGGTCAAATAATTTTAAAAAAATTATTTAAAAGAAAATTATTATCTGACCTTAAATTTAAAATTAAGATAAAAAATAATCAAATTTTAAAAATAAGATAGATAATTAAGCAAAAAAGTTAGATATTTACCTATTTCCAAATTCAAATTACACTAATATCATAAATTAATTTTTAAATATTCAATTAATTTAATTATGATAATTATAATTGAAATAGGAATAGTAATATCTAAATACAAAACTACACAAAAATTTGGAAGTTAATTTCATGAAATAGTATGAAAAATCGAAGAAAATTGAAAAAAAATGCATGTGGTGCGCGCACAACAGGGAGGTGGGCCGAGTTTCTTTGGCGTTGGAGGCTGCAAGCAGCCATTCTGCGCGTGGATGAGGGCTTTAGGACAACCCAAGCGTGTTCTCGGACATGAGGCTGTCCGAACACGCATCTGACCGAGTGTAACTCGGTGTCCGCGCGCGTGAGGGTGTGTCACCACCCCTAACTTTTTTCAAATCTTCAAAAAATCATAACTAATTCAAATAAAATCGAAATTGAGTTCTGTAAAAAAGTAAATTGCTTAATTTTTTCCAAACTATCCAATAAAAATAATTCTAGAAACGAAAATTCAATTATTTTTCCCAGAATTTCACAAACATCAATCAATCATCAATACAACACACAAAACAACATGATACCATCTAAATCACAAACAAATCATTTTAAGTCCAAATTTTTTGCAAGAAAATCAATTACCATGGCTCTGAGGCCAGTTGTTGGAATTATTTTACCAGGATCTTAGATCTACTCACAAGTATGTTGATTAACACCCTAAATATGAACTTCTAAAACGATTATAAGTAAACACATATAAAGTATGAGAAACCTTACATTGGGTGCAGCGGAATAATATGTCTCCTTCCACTCAGATCTCTAACCCTTGTATCCTTTATGTCGTAGAGTATTATCAAGATCTAAGCCCGAATATCCTTCTTTGTTGAATCTAGATTCTTCACGATCTTCCACACTATGATTAAGGTACTACTTCCTGTGTGTGGGCATTACTCTATAACAAAGGGATTTCGAAACAATCAAAGAAGAAGAAGAAAGAGAGGTAGCGGCTAGGTTTAGAAAGATGGCTCAGGTTTTTCTCTGAAAGGAATGAGATGCATTCTTACTTTCCTGAAGCCATCACTTTCTATTTATAGAATACCACATAGGGTTAGGTTTGAATTACTTGGCATTAAAATAATGAAAATATTAAATGATAAACCCTATGCATGTGGCCGACCATGGCTTGTGGATATGGGCCTCACTTTTGCAATTTTGCTGTTTTATCATTTCTGCATCCCATTTTCTAAAAAATGCCAATTTTCACATTCGACCATTTACATGTCAATTTCAACTATTTAAGAACTATAATTAATTATTAAATAATATTGTCATTTATTATATTTATTAATTAGACTAACTAAAGTCTCTTAATTAACAAATATACCCTATAAACTCTTTCTTTACAGTTTCGCCCTTACTTAGTGATAGATTCACAAATAGACATAGTCTAACTTGAGAATTATAATTGATTCATCATAACCAATTATATGAGTCTTACAAGTAGTATTGTCTCAACTAGTGTGGGGACCATGGACCTCTATATCCGAGCTTCCAATAAGCAGATCAAGAATTTACCTCTTAAATTCACTGACTTATTTAATTCTTCGTTGAATCCACGCATAGAACTTAGAATTGCACTCTCATCTATATAGAACGCTCTATATGTTCCACCATATAGACACGCTATTAATTATCCATTGTTATAATCCTAATTTGATCAATGATCCTCTATATAGATGATCTACACTGTAAAAGGGATCAAATTACCCTAACACCCTACAATGTATTTTATCCTTAAAACACTTAACCCCGTATAAATGATATTTCAGCTAAGTGAAATGAGTACTCCACCATTTATTTTCGTTTGGTTAAGCTCGAAGGAAATCATCCTTTACTTTCTATTCGCCAGATAGAAGCTATAGATTCCATATTTATGTTAGCGCTCCCACTCAATTGCACTACCGTGTTCCCAAAATGTACGTATCACCCTGACCCAAAAGTAGGCTTAACTAACAAATCAAAGAACACGAATAACACTCTTGAGATTGAGCCTAATCATATCAGGATTAAGATCATTTGATCTAGGATCAACTAGGTGATATTGAATTGAATAGATATTACGGTAAGTTTAATAAATCTATGTCAAAGTTCAATATCGGTCCCTTCCGATGCATACTCCATGCATCCAACCCAAGCTTTACTTTAACCAATGTTCTGGAAAGAACATAGCATTTCTCCAAATGCAAGTAAACTCTGTTGTAGATTGTCATATTAGTAAAACCCCAGTGTTCTGATAAATCTAGGAATCTTTAATCACATAGTCATGTTTACTTTCCACTTTGCTGACAACACAATAAACAGGAACAAGTATGTGAAAAGGATTTGGATGAATTTATAAATCAAATAGACAAATAATTGATAAGGTGAACCAAAACATACACAAATGAATGAAAAATACTTCTATTTCTTTATTGATATTGAATAATCCAGATTACATTGAAATAGAGTTTTATTTAGGGCATAAAACCCAACACCCAGGACCTGAACCGGAACTAGACCGGGACAGGTGACCGGGACCAGATAAAGGACTCAAACCAGGACTCGAACCCGAACCCGGACCAGGACCCAAACGCGGACCCTGACCCAGACCTGGGAGACGGAACTGGAACCTGAACAAGAACTGCAAAACCAGGACACTTGAACAAGACTAGGACTGTGACCAGGACCCGGACCCAAACCTAGAACCGAACTCGGACCTAGCCCCAAACCCAAAGCGAGACCAAAACTCGAGCCCAAACACGGTCTTGTAGCCAGACCTGGCGCAAGTGTCGGTTTGGGTCTTGGTATCGATCCTCGTTTGGGTCCGGGTTCATGTTCGGTTCTGCATCTAGATCTTATTTTTGGACCAGGTCCAGTTCCAGATCCAAGGTCCTCATTCCGATTCTTGTTCCGATTTCGGGTCCCGAGTCCGAGTCTAGATTTGGGTCCTGGTCTAGAAACGGTTCCAGGTTTGGGTCTTGGTACGATTCCAAGATCGAGAAACTAACTACGGGTTGGGTCCAAGCCCCGGGTCATGGGTCAAGATTCGGATCCCAATCTTGGGTCTCGGTCTCGTTCTGATTCGGATACTGGGTCCTAGTCCGTGTCTGTGTACGTGTCCGTGTCCGGGTCTGGGTCCGGGTCGCGGACTGAAACCGGGGTCGGGTCTTGGGTCCCAATCCCACTCCTGGGTCCCGATTTTGGTTCTAATTTCAAGTTTGGTTCCCCAATCTAGGGTTGGGACTTGGGTCCAAGTCTGAGTCTCCAATCCCGGTCCGGGTTGTGCGTCTGGGTTTGGGTCCAAGTCCGTGTTTGGGTTTCGGTTTGTGTCCTGAGTCCCGATCTGAGTTTTAATTCGGCTCCGTGTCCCGGTCCAGGTCTGGGTCTTGGTCCTAGTCAGATTCTAGTTCCGGGAATGAGACTGGGTCCCAGTCCCTCGGTCTTGTTCCCGGGTTCGGGTACGCTTACAATTCCGCATCCAGTTTCGGGTCACGGGGTACAGGTTTAGGTCCGAGTCCGGGTCTGTGTTCAGGTTTAGGTCTGAGTCTGGGTCTGGGTCTAGGTTTAGGTCCGAGCTGGGTCTAGGTTTTAGTCCGGGTTTGGGTCCTAGATCCAAACATCGACTATGTGTTAGGTTTAAGCCACAGGTCTAAATCAAGATCCTTGTCTCAGGTCCTAGTCTAGTTCCACTTCGGGTCCTAGGTCTTGGTCCTAGTCCGGGTTTAGGATCTGGGTCCGGGGTCAGGTCCTGGGTCTCAATGCTAGTTTCTGAAGCCCGGGTCCCGAATCCAGGTCCCCATCCTAGTCCGGTTCCTAGGTCCCAGTCTGAGTCTAGGATCTGGTTGGGGTTCAAGTCCTAGTCCGAGTTCGGGTTCGAGTTTCCGATCCTGGTCTGGGTCTAGATCTAGGTTCGAGTCCTGGGTTTGAGTCTTGATTCAGGTTCAGGTATGAGTCTCGGGTTCCGATCCTGGTCTGTGTTCTGAGGCCCGGGTCAAGGTCCCCCATCTAGGTCCGGGTCTTAGGTCCTAGTCCGGGTCCATATTTGGGTTCAGGTCCTAGTCCCAGTTCCCAGGTCCGGGTTTGGGTCTGGGTCTCCGTCTAGGTCGGGCTTTGAGTCCTAGTTCGAGTCTAGGGTTGGGTCTTGGTCCAAGTCCAGATCTCAGTCTGGATCTGGGTTTGGGTCCAGGTCCGAGTCCAAGTCTTGGGTATGGGTCCAGGTATGGTCTTGGTCTCGGTCCGAATCCAACTCCCAATTTTCGATCCCAGTGGGTATGGGTCTGGGTTTGGGTTCAAGTCTAGGTTCGTATCCAAATCCATGTCTAGGTCAGAGTTTGGGTCTGGGATCGGGTCACAGGTTCAAGTCTGACCTGATCCCAGACCCGATACTGGAATCAGACTAGGACTGGGACTAGAACCCAGATATTGGACCGTAACAGGGCCAAAATCTAAACCCAAACTCAGACCAGAACCCATAGCGGGACTTAGACCCAAACCGCGACCTGTGACCTGGGACCTAAACCAAGACCGGGACCTAGATACAGACCAAAACCAAGACCCAAAAACCAGGGCCGAAACCAGGACCCAAGAACTTGACTCAAACCTAGGACTCGAAACCCGGACCAAACTAGGACCCAAACTCGGACCCGAACCCAAACCAAGATTTGGACTCGGACTGGACCCATACCCAAACCCGAAAACGAACTTGGACCCGGACTGGGACCTAGGAACCGAACATAGATGGGCGACCCAGACCTGGGAATTGGTCCCCCAAACTAGGACCAGAACTTGGGCCTCAGAACTTGGATAGGGATCTGAGACCCGACCCCAGACCCAAACCTGGACCTAGGACCAACCTCGAGACCTGGGATTCGGAACTCGATGCTTAGACCTGACTAGTAGTCGGTGTCTAGATCTAGGACTTAGACCAGAACCCGAACCCAAAATCGAACTCAAACCAGGACCCGGACACATACCAAGACCCAGACCCACACTCGGGAATCAAAACAAAATCTTGAACTGGAACTGGACTGGGATATTGGAATGGGACCGAGACCTGGACCTAGACCCGAGGACCCACGTTCGGATCCTAACCGAGACCGAAACCCGAACCTCAACCACGCCCCAGACCCAAATCAGGACCCAAACCAAGACTCGAACCAAAACTCAACCCCAACCCGTACCTTGTGACTTAAAACTGGAACCAAAACTAGAATCGGATGGGGACCCAAGAAAAGCACCAGGACTAAGACCTGGACCCAGACCCAAAACTGTAACCGGACCAGGACCCGAACTCGGACACAAACCCACGCTAGGATTGGGTCCAAAACCTGAATCCAAACCCAAACCAGGACTTGGGACCCAAACCCAGACCTGAACTCAGACCCAAACATTGAACATGACTCGGGACCTAGAATTGGGATCGTGACCCAGAACTGGACCCTAGTCTTGGTCCTAGATCTAGACCCAAACCCAAACCGGGACCTAGGACATGAATCGAAACCAGACTCGGACCCGTGGTTGGGATCCAGATCTTGTCCCAAAATCGAAAAACCAGGGCTTGGTAAAGACCCATAGTAGATGTCTTGATTTGGGACTCGGACAAGGACCTGAAGCTGGACCAGGGCCTGGACCCAGACCCAGACCTAGACCTGGGACTCAAAACCGTAACTTGAACCAAAACGTGACCAAGACCCTAGAACAGGACCTGGACCTGGACCGGGACCCAGAACTCGACCAAAACCCAACCCCGGAACTCGGGCTCGAACCCAGTCCCGAACTCGGTCCTGGACCCAAACTAGGACTGAGACTCGAACTTGAACCCCGACCCGAACTCGGAACTCGATCCTAAACTCAGACCAAGCCCCTAACCTAAACTAGGATTCGGACCTGGACATGGACACGAACCCAGACCCAGACCCCAATACCGACCTAGACCCAAAACAGAATCGAAACATGGGACCTGGACCCAGACTCAGACCTGGACCCAAATCAGGTTCCAAAACACCCGTACCAAGACTCGGACTAAGAGTCGGACCCCGACCCCAACCTGGACCGAGAACAAAACCCGGAACCCCAATTGGAATTGGAACTGTGACTAGGACCCAGACTTGAGACGAAAACCGAACTCAAAGCATAACCCACTAAGACCAGGACCTGGACTAAGATCTTGACTAGGATTAGGACATGAGACTTGGGACCCGAACCAAGACCGGGACCTAGACCTGACCTAATTCTAAACCCTCACCGAGACTTGAGACCAGCGACCGAGACCAGGGTCCAGACCCTGATAAGGACCCAAACTTGAACCCAGACAAAGACTGGGACCGAGACCTAGACCCGAACCTAGACTAGGAACTGGACTAAAACCAAGACTCGGGACCCGAACACGACCCTGGACCTAAACCAGGATAAGAACCCAGACACGAACCCATAATAGGTCAAAACCCGAACCTAGACCCGAACCCAAAATTGGACCCAAGCCCGGGACTCAAACTCACACCCAGACCCAGAATCAAACCTAAACCTAGACCTGCACCCGGACCCAACCTCGAACTAAGACTGGGCTCAAAACCCAGGATTTACACCCGAAACTAAACCCAGACTCAGATCGAGATCGAAACCTGGGACTCAGACCCGAACCTTGATCTAGACCCAGGACCCTAACCCACACCCAGAGCCCGATCTAGACCTAGACCGAGATCCGAACCCGAACCCAAACTCGGACCAAGACTCGAACCCTAACCCAAACTCGAACTTGGAATCACAACTAGAACTGGAACCGGACAAGGTTTAGGACCAGGACCAGGACAAGGACGAAGACTTGAACCCAAACCCAAATAAAAACCCAAACTGAGACCCAAACCCAAACTAGGACTAGGACCCAACCCGAACCTAGACTGGGACCCAAATCTAGACCAGAACCAGGACCTGTATCCAGAATCAGGATAGGGACCTGGGAACGAAACTATGACCGTGACCTAAGACCCGACCCCAGACACGGACTTGAACCTAGGACCGAGCTCCTGACCTGGCACCCGAAATGGAACTAGACTGGGACCCGAGATCGGGATCTGAATATGGACCCAGGGCTTGGACCTAAGCTGTAGTCAGTGTCTGGATCTGGGAACCAGCCCCGGACCCGAACCTAGATCAAGACCCGAACCCAGACCCAGACCCAAACCCAGTCCCAAATCCAAACCTGGACCTTAACCTGTACCCTGTGACTCAAAATTGGAACCAAAATCGGAAGTAGACCGGGACCCAAGAACGGGACCGGAACCAAGACATCGACCTGGACCTAGAACCATTACCAGACTTTTACCTAGACCCGGAACCATAGTCGGACCAAGACCAAGACTCCAACCCAGACCTAGACCTGAACCGAGAACCAGACTTGGATCACAACCCAGATCTGGACTCGGTGCCGACCCTGGACCCGAAGTCAGAACAAAACATGGAACCAGACTCGGGACACAGAAATGGGGCCGGACCTAGAACTGCTCCCAGTCTCGCTCCCGAACCCAAACTCGGACCTAGGACTGGGGACCTGAACCACAACCAGACCAGGACACGTGACAGGGATCTAGATGTGGGACTCAGACTAGGACCCAAAATCGGACCAGGACCCAAACCGGGACCCTGACCCAGACTCGAGACTTAAAACGGGAACGTAAACAAGAACTGCCAGACTAGGACCCTCGAAGAAGACTAGGATAGTGACCAAGACCCGGACTCAAACCTAGAACAAAACTCGAACCTAGCCCCATAACCAAACTCAGAATGAAACTCAGGCCCAGACACAGTTGTGTACCCAGACAAGGACCGAGACCTGGACCCAGACCTAGACTTGGGACTTTATCCTAGACCCAGACTTAAAGCTATATAAGGATTTGGATACGAACCTAGACTCGAACCCAGACCCAGACCTAGACCGGGATCGAAACTTGGGACCTAGATCCGGAGTGAGACCCTGACCCAGACCTAGACCTAGACCAACACCCGGGGCCCGAACTCGGACCTGGACCTGAACCAAGATCCAGACCGGGATCCTAGCTTGAACCCAGACCCGGACCCAGACTCAAACCAGGACTCAGACCCCGACCGAGACCCAGACCCAAACCTGAACCCAAACACTGAATGAAATCGAAAATGGGACGAGGACCCAAACCCGAACATGGATCCAGACTGAGACCTATTACCCGGACCTGGACCTACGCTTCGGAACCTAGACCCAGATAAGAACTCGAGACTCAAACCCGAACCTGGACCAAGACTTGAACCTAAATCAGGACCCAAACCGAGATCGGAACCTGAACCCAGACTCAGACCAGGAGTTGAACCCCTACCGGTTCTTAGACTCGGACTGGGACCTAGGACCTGGACCCAAATGAGGGACCTAGACTCAGGAAACGGGCATCAGAACTGGGACCGAGACCCAAGACCCAATCCCGGACCCGGACCCTAACCCTAACCTTGGACTCGGACTGGGACCTTAGACCCGAAGTGAAACTAGACTGGGACCCGGGGCTTGGACCTAACTCATAGTCAGTGTTTGGCTCTGGGACCCATACCCGGACTGAAACCCAGACCCAAACTCGGACCTAGAACCAAACCCAAACCCAGACCCGTACCCCAGACCTAGGTCCAAGTCTGAGTCTAGGTTTGAGTCCGGGAACTAGAATTTGAATAAGACCCAGACCCAAACCCTGACCGGGACACTGACTCGAATAAAAACTCAAATCAGGACTCAGGACACAAACCCGAACCCAGACGCAGAGTTGAACCCATACCCGGACCCAGGACCCGGACCGAGATTGGATACTCAGACCTGGACCCAGTACCAAGACCTAGATTGGGGGCCCAAACTCTAAATCAGGACCCAGGACTGGGACTGGGATCCAAGATTAGACCCCGGTCTTGGTCCCAGACCCAGACACAGACATGGGCAGGGACCCAGGACTCGGATCTTGACCCAACACTCAACGCTTCAACGAAACTCGTAGTCGGTGTCTAGATCTTGGAATCGTACCAAGACCCGAACCTGGAACCATTTCCAAGACCCAGACCTGAACTTGAACCCAAACTTGCGCTAGGACCTTCGACCAAGGACCCGTGACTTAGGACATTGACCAGAACCTAGACCCGTACCAGAACCCAGACCCAGACCAAGAACAAGACCAAGACTCAGAGCCAAACACAGACTGAAACCTAGACCAAGACCCAAACCCAAACCCAGACCTAGACCCGAACTCGTAACATAACTCAGACTCGAGCCGAAGACTCAGACCTGGATTGAGATCAGGACTGTGACCCAGACCCAAACTAGCACCGAGACTTGAACCTAAACTGGGACAAGTACTCGGACTGGGACCAGGAACCATAGCCGGACCAGGACCTAGACTCCAACCCAGACCTAGACGTGAACCGAGAACCAGACTAGGATCTCAACCCAGATCTGGACTCGGTGCCGACCCTGGACCCGAACTCAGAACCAAACATGGAACCAACTCGGGACACAGAAATGGGGCCGGAACCTAGAACCGCACCCCAGTCTCGGTCCCGAACCCAAACTCGGACCTGGGACCGGGGACCTGAACCAGAACCAAATCGGGACACGTGACATGGATCTAGATTTGTGACTCAGACCAGTACCCGAACCCGGACCAGGACCCAAACTGGGACCCTAACCCAGACTCGGGACCCAAAACGGGAACCTAAACAAGAACTGCCAGACTAGGACCCTCGAACAAGACTAGGATAGTGACCAAGACCCTCACTCAAACCTAGAACCGAACTCGAATTTAGCCCCAGAACCAAACTGAGACCGAAACTCGGGCCCAAACACAGTTGTGTACCCAGACCAGGACCGAGACCTGGACCCAGACCTAGACTTGGGACTTGATCCTAGACCCAGACTTAAAGCTAGATAGGGATTTGGATATGAACCTAGACTCGAACCCAGACCCAGACCTAGATCTGGACCGAGACCCTGACCCAGACCTAGACCTGGACCAACCCCCGGGACTCGAACTCGGACCAACACCCGAACCAAGACCCAGACCGGGATCAGGGCCTGGACCCAGACCCGGACCCAGACCCGGACCCAGACTCAAACCAGGATTCAGACCCCGACCCAGACCCAGAACAAAACCTGAACCCAAACACTGAAACGAAATCGAAATTGGGACTAGGACCCAAACCCGAACATGGACCCAGACTAAGACCTAGGACCCGGACCTGGACCTACGCCTCGGGAACCCAGACCCAGATAAGAACTCGAGACTCAAACCCGAACCTGGACTAAGACTCGAACCCAAATCAGGACCCAGACCGATATCGGAACCTGAACCCAAACTCGGACAAGGAGTTTAACCCCAACCGGCTCTTAGACTCGGACCGAGACCTAAAACTTAGACCCAGATGAGGGACCTGGACTCGAGAAACGGGCATCAGAATTGGGACTGAGACCCTAGACCCAATCCCAGACCCAGACCCTAACCTTGGACTCGGAATGGGACCTGGGACCCGAAGTGGAACTAGACTGGGACCCGGGGCTTGCACCTGACTCATAGTCAGTGTTTGGATTTGGGACCCATACCCGGACTCAAACCCAGACCCAGACTCGGACCTAGAACCAAACCCAAACCCAGACTCGTACCCCAGACCTAGGTCCAAGTCCGAGTCTAGGTTTGAGTCCGGGAACTAGAATTTGAATAGGACCCAGACCCAAACCTGGACCGGGACACGGACTCGAATAAAAACTCAGATCGGGACTCGGGACACAAACCCGAATCCAGACGCGGACTTGGACCCAGACTCGGACCCAAGACCCGTACCGGGATTGGATGGGATTGGAGACTAGACTTGGACCCAGTACCAAGACCTAGATTGGGGGCCCAAACTCTAAATTAGAACCAAAATCAGGACCCAGGACTGGGACTGGGATCCAAGATTAGACCCCGGTCTTGGTCCCTGACCCAGACCCAGACCCAGACACAGACATGGGCAGGGACCCAGGACTCGGATCTTGACCCACAACCCAACGCTTCAACGAAACTCGTAGTCGGTGTCTAGATCTTGGAATCGTACCAAGACCCGAACCTGGAACCATTTCCAAGACCCAGACCTGAACTTGAACCCAGACTTGCGCTAGGACCTGCGACCTAGGACCCGTGACTTAGGACATTGACCAGAACCTAGACCCGTACCAGAACCCAGACCCAGACCAAGAACAAGAACAAGACCCAGAGCCAAACAAAGACTGAAACCTAGACCAAGACCCAAACCCAAACCCAGACCTAGACCCGAACTTGTAACATAACTCAGACTCGAACCCATGACTCAGACCTGGATCGAGATCAGGACTGGGTCCCAGACCCAAACTCGCACCGAGACCTGAACCGAAACTGGGACAAGTACTCGGACTGGGACCCGCGACCAGGATCGGGACCAGGACCTGAGAACCGAACCGTGACCTATACCCCGACAAGGTCAAGACCCGAGACAAGGAATAGTACGGAACATGGACCGGGACCTGCACTTGGAGTGGGAACCTAACCTAGATCGGGACCTAGGACCCTGACTTGAATCGTGGACATGGAACAATGACTGAGGACCCAAGACCCAAACCTAGACCCAAACCTTGACTTGAGACCCGAACCAGGACACAAGACATGAGCTAGAACTAGACTAAGATCTTGATTTAGACCCGAGACCCGAGACCCAAGACCCGAGGCTCGGACCCGACCCACAGTCAATGTCTAAATCTGGGAATTAGACTTGGACACCGACCCAGACCCGGACCAGTTCTCAAACTAGACTCGACATGTGGTTGGTGTCTGGATTAGGGACGAAGACTCGGACCTAAACCAAAACACGAACCTAGACCTAGACCAGGACTCGGACCTAGACCCACACCCGAACCTTAAATCTTACCCAATGACCCAAAATGTGAACTGGAACTAGAAGTAGACCCTTAAACCCTAAACCCTAAATCCTAAACTCTGTACACTTACTCCTAAACCCTAAGCCCTAAACCCTAAACATTAAATCCCTAAACACTAAACCCAAAACTATAGACCCAAAACCCTAACGTGGACATGGGCCTAGACCCATACCCATACCGAGATCGAAACCTAGGACCCAGACCCAAACCTGAATCTAGACCCGAACCTAGACCCAGACTCATGACCTGAACCCGGATCCAAAGACCAGAACCTGGTTCGAGACCTAGACCTTGACTGGCACCCGGATCGAGACCCCGACCCATACCCAAACTCAAAACTGAACTCGTACTAGGACCTAGACTCAGACCCAAACTCGGGATCCAAACCCAAACTTGCACTTGGACCTACACCGAGACCTATGATCCAGACCTAGATGGGGGACCTGGGCCCCAAAACCGAACCTAGACACAAACTTGGACCAAGGATTCAGACATAGATAGGAGATTGGACCCAAAACCGGGCCTTGGAACAGGGACTAAGACCCAAAACTCGACCCTAGACTCGAGACACAGGACCCGACCCTGGACCTGGAACCCAGGACCTGACTACGGGGACACAACCCCAAACACGGACCGAAACCCAAACTTAGGAGCCGACGCTAGACCTAGGGCCGAATTGGAACAAGACTGAGATCCGAATCTTAACCTGTGGCTTCGACCTAACCCGTAGTCAGTGTTTGAATCCATAACCCATACCCGGATCCATACCCTGACCTAGACCCAGACCCAAACTGGGATCCAGACCCGATCCCGGACCCGAAATCGGAATCGAACAAAGCCTGGACTAGAACCCAGACCTGGGACAGTAACAGGACCCAAACCTAATCCCAAACTCAGACCAAAACCCATACCGGGACTTGGACCTAGACCGGGACCTGTGACTTAGAACATAAACCAAGACTGAGACCGGGACCGGAACCGGAACCTAGACCTAGACCCAAACCAAAAACTGGGGTCGGACCTAGGACCTAAGAACCAGACTTAGACCAGGGACCTGAACCTCAGACTCGCACTAGGATTGGGACCCAAACTGGAACCGTAACCCAAATTGGGACTTGGACTCAGATTGGGACTAGGACCTTGAACTTGAACATAGATTAGGGACCCATACCCGGGAATTGGGCCCACAAACTAGGACCAAAACTGTGGCCTCAGAACTTGGATCGAGATCCATGACTGACCCCAAATTGAGACCCACACTCGGGAACCAAAATCAAAACTTGAACTGGAGCCAGACTGGGATCTTGGAATAGGACCGGAACCTGGACTCGGACATAAACCCAGCACCAGACCCAACCGCGAACCCTAACCGAGACCGAAACCCAGACCTCAACCTCACCCTAGACAAAAATCAGGACGCGAACCCAGACTCGAACCCAAACTCGACCTGAGCCCATACCTGTGACTTGAAACTAGAACCAAAACCAGAAGCGGATCAGGACTTAGGAATAGGACCAGGACCTGGACCCATACCTTAAACTGTAACCGGACCAGGACCCACACTCAGACACAAACCCACCCTGGGATTGGGTCCCAAACCCGAATCCAAGCCCGAATCGGGATGCGGGACCAGAACTAAGACATAAACTTAGACCCGAACATGGAACAGGACTCGGGACCTAGAATTGGGATCGAGACCAAGAATTGCATGCAAGTCTCGGTCTCGGACCTAGACTGAGACCCAGATCTAGACCTGGGACATGAACCGAAACCAGACTGTGACCTGTAATTGGGATTCAGATCTTGTCCTGGGGTCCGGGAACCAGGGCATGGACAAGACCCTTAGTCGGTGTCTTGATTTGGGACTCAGAGAAGGACCCGAAGCTGGACCAGGACATGGACCCAAACCCAGACCTGGGACCCAAAACTGAAACTTGAACCAGAACGTGACCAGGACCCTGGAACAGGATCGGGACCGTGACTAGCACCTGGACCTAGACCGGGACCCGAAACTAAACCAGAACCCAGCCTTGGAACTCAGGCTCGGACCCAGTCCCAGACCTAGACTAGGACTGAGACTCGAACCTGAACCCGAACCCGAACTCAGGACTCGATCCCAGACCCAGACCAAGCCCCTGACATAAACTGGGATTCAGACCAGGACATGGACCCGAATCAGACCCGGACTCAAATACCGACCCATACCCAGTCTGGCATCGTAACACGGGACCTGGACTCAGACGTAGACCCAGACCCAAACCTGGGACCCAGATCTAGGACCCAAACTTGGACACGGACTCAAACCTAGACCCAGACTGAGATCAGAAGAACCCGTACTCGGACTCAAACTAAGACTTAGACCCTGACCCAACCTGGACCCAGACCAAAACCTAGAATCGAACCCGAACACGGAATCAGAACTAGAACTGTGACCTTTACTAGACTGAGACCTTGACTAGGAGTGGGACCCGAGACTTGGGACTCGAACCTGGACCGGGACCCAAACCGGGACCTAGACCTGACCTGGTCCTAAACCCTCGTCAGGACCTGAGACACGCAACCCAGACCAGGATCCAGACCCTAACAAGGACCTGAACCTAAACCCGGACCAAGACTAGGACTGAGAGCTGGACCCGAATCCAGACCGAGACCTGGACTAAAACCAAGACTCAAGACCCAAACCCGAACTGGGACCTACACCAGGACCTAAGAACCAGACTTTGATAGGGGACTTAGACCAGGGACCTAGGCCCCGGTACCCAGACCCAAATCTAAATCCAGGACTCGAACCCAACCCAGGACTTGACCTAGACCTGGGAATCTGAAGTCATACCTAGACCTGGAGCCGAAACCTGCCCTGAACCCAAACAAGGATAGGAACTTAGACACGAACCCACACCACGACCAAACGCGAACTTGGACTCAAACCCAAAATTGGACCCGAACCTGGGACCTGCACCCGAATCTGAACTTAAACCCAGACCGGGATAGAAACCCACGACTTAGACCCGGAACTAATTCCAGACTCATATCGAGATCAAAAACTAGGACTCAAACCACCTAGACCATGACCCAGGACCCAAACCCACACCCGGAGCCCGATCCAGACCTAGAACAAGATCCGTACCCAAACCCAAACTCAGACTAGGACTCAAACGTCGACACGAACACGAACCCCAACCCAAACTGCGACTAGGACCCAAACTTGAACCTAGACCAGGACCCAAACCTAGACCAAAACTAGGACCTAGACCCATAATCGAGATAGGGACCAGGGCAACAAAATAAGGACCGGGACCCAAGACCCGACCCATGACCTAGACTTGAACCAGACCAAGACCCGAACTCGGGCCCAGACCCAGACCTACGACCAAACTCGAACATAGCCCCAAACCTTTACTGAGACCGAAACTCGGGCGCAGACACGGTCGTGTACCCAGACCAAGACCGAGACTCGAATCTGAACCTGGACCCGAACCTAGACCTAGGACCCAATCCTAGACCCTAACTCGGACGTAGATAGGGATCCTGATATGAACCTTGACCCAGACCCAGACCTGGACCCGCACCCGGGACTCAAAATCAAACCTGAAATGACCCTAGACCCAGACCGGGATCTGAACCTGGACCCAAACCCAATCCCAGACTCGGACTAGGAGTTAGACCCCGACCCAAACCCAGACCCAAACCCGAACTGAGAAACTGAATCAAAATCAAAACTGGGTTTAGGACCCAAACCCAAACATGGACCCAGACCGGGACCTAGGACCCGGACCTGGATGGGGAACTTGGACCTAGGCCTTGGAACCCAGACCTAGATCGGAACACAAGACTCGGACCCAAACTAGACCATGACCAAGCCCTAAAACTCGAGCTTAGACTCAATCCCGGACATGGTCCCGAACCTAGACTAGGACTGAGACTCGAACCCGAACCCAAACTTGAACTCGGGACTTGATCTCGGACCCAGACCAAGCCCTTGATCGAGACTGGGATTTGGAGCTAGACATGGACACGAACTTAGACCTAGAACAGAATACCGACCCAGACCCAGATTGGGACCAAAATGTAGACCCAGACCCGAACTTGGGACCCAAAACTCAAACCTGGACCCAGCATGGGATCCCAAAAACCCGTACCTAAACTCAGATTAAGACTCGGACCCCGACCCCAACCTGGACCTAGACCCTGACTCAAAACCAAACCCGGTCCCAAAATTAGAACTAAAACTGTGACTAGAACCCGGACCTGAGACCAGAACCGAACCCAAACGATAACCCAAACCCAGACGAGACCTAGACCGAGACCTTGACTAGGACTGGGACCTGAGACCTGGGACCCAAACTTGTACCGCGACCTGGACCTGACCTGGTCCTATACACTCACCAGGACCTAGATCAGGTTCTGGATTCTGATAGGGACCAGAACCCGAACCTAGACCAAGACTGTGACCGAGACCTGGACCCAAACCCAGACTGGGACCTGGACTCAAACTAAGACTCGGGACCCAAACCAAAACCTGGACCCAGACCAGGACTTAGGAACCGGACTTAGATGGGGGATCTAGACCAGGGACCCAAACCCAAACAAGGACCTGACCTGGACCCGGGAATCCGAAGTCGGACCCAAAACCTGCCCCGAACAAAAACCAGGACAGGAACCTAGACACAGACCAGGACAAAACCTGAACCCAGACTTGAACTCAAAATCAGACCTGAACTCGGGACCCCAACTCAGACCTTGACCTAGAATAAGACCCAAAAATAGATCTGGACCTGAACCTGAACTCGAACACAAATCGAGATCGCAATCCAGGACTTACACCTAGAATTGAACCCAGACACAGATCCAGTTCAAAACTTGGGACTTGAACCTGGACCTGGACCCACACTAAGGACCCGAACCCACACCCGGAGCCTGATCCAGACCTAGACCAATATCCAGACCCGAACCCAAACTCAAACCAGGGATTGAACCCGGACCCGAACTTGAATCCAAACTCAAACTCCGAATCACAACTAGAACTAGAATTGGACTAGGACTCGGACTAAGACCAGGACCTAAACCCGAACCCGAACCCAGATAAAAACCCAGACCGAGACCCAAATCTGAACCAAGACTAGGACTCAAACCCGAACCTAGACTAGGATAAAAACCCAAACCAGAACTGGGACTGTGACATAGAATTGGGATAGGGACCTAGGAACCGGAACAAGGACCAAGACCTAGTACCTGACCCCCGACTCGGACTTGAACCTAGGACCCAGCTCGTGACTTGGCACCCGAAATGGAACCAAATTGGGACCCAAGATCGTGATTCAGATCTGGACCCAATGCTTGGACCGAACCCATAGCCGCTGTCTGCATCTGGTGACCAACCCAGGACCTGAACCTAGACCAGGACACTAACTAGACCCGAACCTGAACCCAGTCCCAGACCCTAACCTAGACCCGAACTCGTAACCTCTGACCCAAAATTAGAACCGAAACCGGAAGTAGACTGGGACCCGAGAATGGGATCTATAACCGTAACCGGACCTAGACCTAGACTCAAAACCGTAACCAGACCAGGACCAGACTCCAACTCAAACCTAAATACAAACTGGGACCCAGACCTGGATCCTAATCCAGACCTAGACTCGGGACCCAAACCCACAACCAAACTCCTACCCAAACATGGAACCAGACTCGGGACACAAAACAGGGGCCGAGACCTAGAACCGCACCCCAGTCTCAATCCTAAACCCAAACTCAGACCTGGGACCTAAGACCTGAACCAGAACCAGAACCAGACTTGGACCCGTGACAGGGATCCAAATCTTGACTTGAGATCCTAGAAATGGGGCTTGGAACAGACCTGTAGTCGGTGTTTGGATCTGGGACTCATACTAGGACCTGAACCCAGACCAGGACCTAAACCCTGACACAGACCTAGACCCGAGACCCAAAACTGGAACCTAAACCAGAACCGTCGGACCAGGACCCTGGAACAAGACTTGGACCGTGATGAAGACCCAGACCCAGACCTAGAACCAAACTCGGACCTAGCCCTAGACCCAAACCGAGACTGGAACTTGGGCTCGAAGACAGTCGTGTAGCTACCGGGACCGATACCAGGAGTTGGACCTAAATTTGGGATTCGATCCAAAACATAGACTCAGACCTAGATAGGGATCCGGATAAGAACCTGAACTTTGACCCAAACCCAGACTGGGATTGAAACTTGGGACCAAGATCTGGTCCGAGATCTTGACCCAAACCCAAACCTAGACCTGCACCTGGGACCCGAACTCGAACCCGCACCTAGGACCTGAACTCGGACCTTGACCGGAACCTAGATCCAGACTGGGATCCAAACCTAGACCCAAACCCAGACCTAGACTCGGACCAAAACTCATACCCCGACCCAGACCCAAAATAGATCCCGAACCAAGACACAGAATCTGAGTGTGGGTCAGTGTTTCAGTCCGGGTCTGAGTCCCTATATAGTTTTGGGTCTGGTTCCAAGTCCTTGTCTTGGTCCTGTTCGTGGGTCCCGATCCGCTTCAGGTTTCAGTAAATCTAGATCCTGGTAAAATATTTCCAACACAATCTTCATCTGCTCGTCCTCACGGTTCCTCAGCTTTGGCAATGCCCTTACCTACACATAAACGTAGCACTGTGAGTCGACAGACTCAGTAAGAAAAGCATAAATCATATAACATACATAAATCCCGGGTTATGACCAGACGCCTATACCCCTTATCATAACCCTAATCCCTGTGTCCCACACGGTACTGAGTCTCGAATGTTCGTACGACGGTACTTTTGACATAGTAACAACCTATACTCGGTATGCTAGTCCTACTCTAGCCGTACCAATGTGTTACTGTATCAGCCTATACTCAGTATGTCAGTCATACTCTGACCATACCGATGTGATACTGTCAAATAGTATGGTACTATCGACCTTAATATCAGCCTATACTCGGTACGCTAGTCATACTCTAGCCATATCGATGTGATACTGTCAGATAGCACGAAGCCAAAATACATATCTAATGTAATCAAACAGGCTTCCTAACATGCACGCTAAACATGTAAATACATATGCATACTGTTATACTAATCTTACCTCGATTCTGAATTCAAGTGTGCCGGTCAACCTGAGTGGAACAATCTGCTCGGCGAATTACAGGCTCCTAAATCACAATAATCACAACACTGATAAGTGATACGCTAAATCACTTCCCGGGGACTTAAACTTGAAACTAAAAGTTTCCCTATCGATAAATAGCATGGAAATACCCTAAATAACACAAAAATGGGAAAAACTAGGGTTTCCAAATTTGCCCCAACCGGTAGACCAATTCCTCAACCGGAATTCCGGTTCCTACAGGCCTCTCTGAACCGAAATTCCGGTTCAGTGCAGGAATGGGCTAAAATTTCACAACTCATTCAAATCAACCGCAAACTTCATGCAACCTTCCAGACCTACTAATTAGACCCCAATGAACATATTCCAAGTGATAAAACAAAGCTTCATGCACAAATACAAAAATCACCATTGATGAGTCAAGCTCGAGTTCAAAAACTCAAAGCTTGCTCATCCAACTAATTAGCCATAAAAACCTGCTTAAATCACTTCAAACAAATATAATATAACTACAGCAAACATCCCCAAACACAAACAACAACTACAGCAAGCTAAACAACATTTCACCATTAATGAGCCAAACTTGAGTTCAAAACTCCAAAGCTTGCTCAAACAACCTAATAACCACCAAATCAAGCATAGATCAACATAATAAATCATAATTAAACCTCTGAAAACAAAGACAACCAACCACAGCAAGTAAAACCTCAAAGCACGCAAAATTCCATTTCCTTAAAACCCAAGAAACTAAAGAAAAAGCTAAAAGAAATTACCTAGAGCTTAAGCACTCCAAAACCTTGAAGATTCTTGCTGGAAATGCAGAAAGATAAATCAAACCCTAGCTGCTCAAGTAGTGGCGAAAAGAGAGAAAGAGAGAAAAGCAATGCTCTTGAATTTTCAATTTTTTAATCTTTTGAATGAATGAACCAAATAGCATAATACCTATCTTATTTCAGCCAACCTTAACCAAAATAAATCCATTAATTACTTAATACTAAGTCCACTAAAGGACAAAAGCTTATGGGGCAAAATGACCATTTTGCCCCTCCCATACTAAAAGGATTAAAAAGCACTAAAGGGTATTTTGAGAAATTCTAAATTCCAGACATTCTCAATGTCTAACCAAACCATCCCGCTATACTAAAATATCAGATTGTGATTCTACTGAGCCATACACCGCGTTCCATGTTGCCGGGCACCGAAAATGCAAAATTATCAAATTTCACTATATGACATATAAAATGCATTCTGAATTCAAATAAAACATCATAAGTAATTATTTAATTAGCAATAAATAATTTTCATAATTAAACTCTAATTATCTGCTAATTTCCAAATTTAAACTAAGCGGTCTTTACAGTCTGGGTTTGATTCCCAGGTTTGAGTCCGAGTCTTGGGTTCAAGTCTGATTTCTGGTACGAGTCCGGCTCTAGGTCCGAGTTTGAGTCCGAGTCTTGGTCTGGGTTGGGGTTTCGGTCCGGGTCTGGGTCTAGGTCCGAGTCTTGGTTTGGGTCTGGTTCTGGGTGTGTGTCTGGGTTTGGGTTCTGGTACGGGTCTAGGTTTTGGTCCAGGTCCTCGGTCACGAGGCCTGGGTTCCAGGTTCTGGGTTGCAGGTCCTGGCGCAAGTCTGGGTCTGGGTTCGGGTTTGGGTCCGGGTATCGATCCTTAGTCTAGGCCTGGGTCCATGTTTGGTTTTGCGTCTAGATCTTGTTCTGGGTTGAGGTCCAATTCTTGTTCCAAGGTCCTGATTTCGGTTCTTGTTCTGATTTCGGGTCCCGAGTCCGAGTTTGGTTTTGGATCCTAGTCTAGAAATGGTTCCAGGTTGGGGTCTTGATACGATTCGAAAATCCAAACACCGACTACGTGTTAGGTCCAAATCGTGGGTCGTTGGTCAAGATCTGGATCCCAATCTTGGGTCCCAGTCTCGTTCTAATTTAGATCTTGGGTCCCAGTCCGTGTCTATGTTCGTGTGTGTGTTCGAGTTCGGGTCTGGGACCAAGCACTACTACAAATTACACTATTCACGTCGGTCAACGCTACTATTCATAGTGTTGACCGACATGAATAGTGTCCAAATAATTGGACCCGTCTGTTTATAAACGTCACTAATAATATACTATTTGCGTCGTTTGATTAAATGATGATAAAAAAGAAACCGACGAAATAAAGTAAAAATTTAAAACTTGTTTTTCATTTTGCGTCAGTTGGTAATAGTCGACTATTGTGCTTGCAAAGTAAAAAATGGCGTGAAATATAACTGTGAGAGATAGAAACCGACGCAAATTTAATAAAATCCCTAAAACCCAAAAATTATATAACATACTGCTCACATCCCTAACCTTTGTCTCCTCCTTCGAAATTGCTCTGGCCAAATTGGCCATTCTCTTCAACCCAGTTCATCCTCTTCGAAACTGACCATTCTCTTTCACCCATTTTGTCCTCTTCAAAACTGACCATCCTCTTTCTCCTCTTCTTAATTAAGCAGTGACCCAACCGGCGACCTCCCCTCTCTTCTTCGTCTTCTGCTTAATCAGGCGGTGACCCAACCCCCGGGGCCTCATCCTCTCTTCTTCGTCCAGTGTGTAAAGGTTTTGGATCTTTCAAAGGTGAGTTCCTGTGTTATTATTTATATATGTGTTTAGGCTTTTTCGGTAAAGAGTGTTTGTTTGTTTTAATTTTTGATACAGTGCTCAGAATTTTTGGCTATATCCACAAGAAATGATACATGTAATATATGAAGGTAATTGAATAATGAATTCCACCAATTTTTAGTGTACGGTGATTAGGAAAATTATGTGTAATACAACAAATTTAGTTGTCTACAACAATAAAATAATATTCTCTAATATTAGCTTCATGGACTATATTTCTGCTATGTTCTCAAACATTTGAACTTGAAAGTTATTGTCATGAATTATTTGTTATTATTTGGTTTCTAGTCTTTTTGGGAAATCCATGTGTTATATTAGATTTTTGGATCTTAAGAAATGGGACTAATTAGAGTAGTGTTCTTTCTTCTCTTAAATTTTCTTAGGCTCATGGATTAGTATGGTGGGATTTTGGAAGATGTGGAAGAATGAATGAGAGTAAAGCTGCAAAGCTTAGATGTGTTGTGAAAATGGGTCAGATATGTCATGACCTCCTTTTCCCATTGAGAGGATGTCAAGGAAATGTGTCATTTACCCAATTTTAATGTTGAACATTGGAACTATGATGCTCTTTTAGCAAAAAGAGAGGATCTTAGTCCAGTAAGAGTATGAACCAAATGCCCCTTACTCACACAGAAGTACTCTCTCAACCCAACTTTTAGTACAATTCATTTTCCTATCTCTGAACATTTGTTTAACTATATATATAAAAACTTTTCTTGACTATTATTATAAGCATGTAACCAGACCTGCCATTTATTGTTGCATACCAAAACTTAGCCCTATTCTTAGCAGGGAAACTACCAAAGCCTCACTACAGAAAACATAGTCCTTCATGACAAGCTTTCCAAAAGGTAATGTTCTTATAAGCTTTCCAAAAGGTAATGTGTGTATATGTATAAAGGGAGAGAGTTGTTTTGAAAAATAGAAAGAGAAATAAAAAATTGAGTGAGCTTATAGTATGCATAGTCATAGAGTGTATAGAGCGAGAGAATAGTTAAGTGAGTAGTTTGAGAGTAGAGTAATGAGAATTAGAGAGCCTGCAAGCCTGCAATGCATGCTCATATATATTATGTAGTTAATTAGAAATTGTGAGGTAGGTGTATTATTAAGGAATGGAATGAAGCCCAAAATGTATCCTTTAACTTCTTAAATGAGTTTTTTCTTTTTTTCATTTATAATTAATTAATGGGATTAATTTTTAAAATGTTTAAGATTTGATTTATCTATGTTTTTTTTTACCTTTACTCTACAATCTACATCTCCTTTATCCACATCTCCCTTTGTTGACCTCGCTTTTAGCCAATGACAATGAGTCTATTTTATAAGCGATAAATGATTTATAATAACAAATATATGATAAAGCAATAAAAAGACACAAGAATTTTATAGAGGTTCAGCCCCGAGCAGTTCGGTAATAGCTTTATCCTCGTTACTTGTATTGACTTAAGATCAAGGAGAATGATTCCTTTTCTTATAGCAAATACAACAATATCTTTGAATATATAATTCTTAGATAATATATTTAGGGTATAGTCCTAGCTCAACTGCTTTTCGCCCGATCTCTTGCCCAGTGAATATGCATCACTATTTATAGGGCTAGTAAGCTTGGGGAGGAAGAGTTTGCCCTCTCGTTACAATGCGTATAAACAGAAAGATCGTGGGATCAATGTTGAATGCAAGGATCGTGGGATTGAGGGTGAATACACTGATTGTGGGATCGTGTGGATGCCATATCCACGTAAATTGATCCCTGAGTTATAGGGATTGCGCTGATGACTCACGATGCAAAAGTTGAATTCGCTAAGTGTTTGGCCATTATGTGCAGATTACTGAATACTTTGCTCTGGGCATGCCAGTGAGGCATCCTGCTCGGACTGTGCTTTTCGAGCAAATGTTCCAAGTAGACTCCACGTGCCACCATTCATGTGATGCCACGTCAGAGTGCAAAAATTGGGATAACATTTGCCCTCCAAGTCTCTACGGGACTTCCGAAGTTGCGTGTAGACTTTAGCAGAGTCGCTTCTGCTTTTGGATGGGGATACGTGTCGAGCGCGACCATCTGAGACTCGACGTGAGGCTGACTGGGCGTCCCTTCGATTTTCGGCTAATAAATTCTCTGACACTTAATATTTTGAAATCCGAGTTTCTCTCTCCACGGTTGACGCCTGCACTTGATTATTTTTTATTTCCCATATTCGCTTTTAAGGAGGGAAACTGTGGCCTCTGAGGTTCCTTTGAGACGATTACCTCTTTTCGTGACTTGCCTATAAATACCAAACAACATTGGCACATAAACTCATTTTCATCACCTTTCTTTGCTAAGTAAGCTTCAGAGCGAAAAGAGAGATTCTTGACTTCAAAGTTGTCGAAGCGCCTTCCTACAAACTGCTTGTTGGATTGATGTTGCTTGCACCCAGACATCTGACCCTCGAGTAAGTCTCTGGTTTCCTTTATGCTTATCTTTGCATGTTTATATGTCAAATGCATCCTCTACTTTGCTGTAGAAAAATATTTAGGAAACCCTAGGCCCAGAAATCTCTACGATCCTTCTTTATCATGTATTCATGCAATTTTACAGTCATAACACTTGTTTATGAACTGCGTAACGTCTATCTTTCGTCTTGCTTATTCTAAGCTTCATGAACTTTTTTGCCCTAACTTGAGAAAATTTTTGACTTCTTGAGTTCTCACTTTTCTTCAAACATAATTGTTCTTTAATATGTTGGGTACTCCTAGTTGGCATATTTTCTTGTTTATAGTTCAATATTCTGACCAAAAACTCATCTTGTGTGTTGTCTTTTTTAGATGAACTCAGGTGAGTCTTGGGAAAACGGACATCGGATTGACCAGGACCTGCTTCAACTTCTGCACGAGGATCATCCTCATCTTTATTCTAGTCCACCTTCCTCTAGCGAAGGACATTCTTCAAACACTATACCCAGCCATAGAATGATGGCTCGTACAAAGAAAACCACGCGTCTGGCTGACGCATCTGATCATCAAGTGGCTCGGCACGCCACTTTGACCAGCACCAAAGAGGATCCAGCCGTCCAGATGGAGGGGGATCATGAAGGGGACGCTGAGGTCCAGGAGATCAAGGGGCAGGACAATATACATCCCGGCAGTCCCTCCGAGGCGGAGGAAGAGGAAGAGGTTGAACCCCCAAATTACGGGGAGTACAACGAGGCTAGGGAGCCAGTCGATGCTGACGGAGACGTCCTGGTTGAGGGCGTGGACTACGTCAGTGAGGAGCATGCTGCGGCAGTTCCTCATAGAAGGCAGGGTGCCTTGGGCGCCAGGTGGGTAAGACCTCCGTCCAAGATTACAAAGGCGCGCCTTCGAACTCTTGACCACGGCGGATATCTGGGCGAGCTAGACTTCTACATTCTCGCCCACAAACATCGTGCCACAAACCCTAAAAAGGGGATGTGTACCTGGTCGGGTGCCCATGGTTAGCAAGGAGCGTTGATGCCTTTGCATCAATACTTCAAGAATGTGGCAGAATCTTCGGCCTCTGCTCGGCCCAATTCACTACTATGGGCATCAAGTATTTGTCTACCCTCTTCGTCCTCTATGCCTCCCAGAAATGAGGCATGCCCTCTCCCCACGAGGTTGCTTGGTTCTTTGATTTGAAGTCCACCCCCAAGCAAGGCAGGTCGGGGTACTTCTACTTCTCTCAACCAGGCTTCAAGTGGTTGACGGGCACGGACGATACGGCCATAAGCAAGAGGGCGCTTTGCTGATGAGTACTTCATGGTGGATGGCACGAGAATCACTCACACTCGGTTCCAACAGATTCTGAACTATCACCGCCCTCCCCTCACTCTTGCTCTAAGGGATAGAGCTCAAAAACTTGCCCGGCTTCTGGGGGAAGACCGGAATATTATCCAGTTGACCTCCGAAGATAACTTTGTGAGGTACGAGCTCTATCCCAAGGACTTTACTCCTAAGTCCGTGACGGGGAAGAAGAAGAAATCTGGTGCTGGCTGGACCGAACGAGCTCATTCAGAGGATGAGTTGATTCAACTGAAGCGAGAGGCTAAGTTGAAGGGTGGTGCAAGGGCCTAGCAGTATGCTCAGGAGCCCTTGAATCCTGAAGATGAAGCTGAGGAAGAGCAGGTGACTCCACTGAAAAGGAAGAAGAAACTCCTAGCCCTGCCTAGGCCTGTTGAACATGCGATTCGCATAAGGGAGCCCACCTGTTTGGCCATCTCCTCTTGTTTTCGAAAAAGAGAAAGCTATTATGTTTGAAACAAGATCGGTGTCAGGTGATGATGGACTTCTGAGTCTTTTTCGGGCAGTCACCTTGCATATTACTTCATTCTTGTTTCTGATGTCTGTTTTCTAACCATGTTGTTTTCATTCTGTACAGACATGTCGCCGCAAATGCTCGACGCTTTGAGGAAGAGAATAAGCGGAAGCTCTAGCGCCTCTCCTCCGGCCAATAAGTCTAAGGGCGATGAGGGGTCCTCTACTAAGGAAAAGAGGCCTACTGGGGAGGTCATTGATCTTTCTGAGGAGCTGACTGCTGCAAACCCCTCTACCCCCAAAGCTGCCAAGTCTAAGGATTCTAGACCAGCGAAGGTTGGGTCTGAACTGGTCAAGAGTGATCCTGAACGGGTGCGGGCACCTACTCCACCTTTGTCGGTGCTTCTAGAGGCCAAAAAGGGCAAGGAGATGCTGGCCCATTATATGAACCGGCTATTTCATGAGGTCAGTGAGCAACTGGCTAGTGCTGACAATGACTATTGTTTGGAATTGCTGGTGGGCGGAGTCTTGAAGGAGTTCACCAGGGTAAGTCTTTCTTAATACTTCCCTTTAATCTTCTATACTTAGCTCAAATGCTAAAGTTTTTTCCTCGTGCAGGCCGGTTTGAAGTTGGCCTACACTTACTCCCGGGCTAAGTCTGCTGCTTCCAAGAACACGACTCTGTCCGACATCCTGAGGGCAAAGGCAGACTTGGCCAGGAAGGATGTTGAAGAAGCCAGGGCAGAAGTCGAAGCTGTTCGGTTGGAATTGGGTGAAGCCAATATGAAGTTGTTTGCCGCTCAGAAGAAAATCACTGTGCTGACTAAGGATCTCGAGGTTGCTGACCGTTTTGAGGAGACCATCGAGACCTTATCTGCTGAGGTGAACAGTCATTAGGACGAGAGGACTTCCCTTCGAGCAGTTCTTCATCGGATGAAAGAGGAAAAGGAAGCCAAGGAGGAGGAGCTTTCGACTGAGGTGGACAGGTTGAAGGAGAAGATCAATGCCTTGGAGACAACCGGTCTCGAGCTCTTCTTTGATTTTTGGAAGGCTAATCCTCAGGCAAATTTTAACTACTTGGGCGATTCTAAGGACATGTACCTTGAGTTCTGAACGTCCCAAGTGGCCTATGGCAAAACTGAGGCGGCTGCTTCAACCTTCAGTCAGGCTGCTGATGCACATCCTGTTCAAACAACAGATCCTCCTGCTCCGGTTTGCCTAGAAGAACCGAACCAAGAGCCTGGGACTCCAGCTGCTTAAACACTTCTCTCTTCATCTTCTTATTTGATATATCTTATTTTGCCTCAGGGCCTTTTCTAAGAAATCATGACCGGCCAAGCGGTCTTTAAATTTGGAATTATTTTTCATTTTTCGGACAACAGGCTGACCGGGCAGCTTTTAATCCCGGTATTACGTGCTTTATTATCCTTAATGAATTTCATTCTCTGTTTATAATTGTCATGCAATCGTGATTGTTTTATTTTTACCAAATGCTTTGTACAGGTATAGGTGCCCCAAGTGACCGAGCAAACGTATGACTCTTGGTCACTTCTCTTTTACAAATATATTTTTAATCTGTTCGGCGTTTTGGGTTTGACGAAACCTTTTGTATGCATTGTATGGTAAATTATAAACATGCTGATAATTTCGACTCAATTGAATTTTGAAATAACTATCTTTACTCATTTATTGATCAAAAAGTGTATTTGTTACCGTAGTAACTTACATCAGAGCTATTTGATCTAATCTGATCTTTTAGTTTAACATGAAATAAAACAAATTGCAGTCATCAAGTGATTCTGCAAGGAGTATGTGATTAGTACCTTGATCGTATGTCAATCTTCTTTGGGAAGGTGGCTCGAGTTCGACGGGCAGCATAGCTTCATAACCGTACGCCATTGCAAATGGCGTTTGTCCAGTTGCCATTTTTTCAATTGTACGGTATGACCATAGGACTTCAGGAAGCTCTCAATGAAAGCACCAAAATGTTGACCTCACTTTTAGCCAACGACAACAAGTCTATTTTGTAAGCGATAAATGATTTATAGTAACAAATATATGATAAAGCAATAAAAAGACACATGAATTTTATAGAGGTTTAGCTCCGAGCAGTTCGGTAATAGCCTAATCCTTGTTACTTTATTGACTTAAGATCAAGGAGAATGATTCTTTTTCTTATAGCTCTTACAACAATATCTCTGAATATATAATTCTTAGATAATATATTTAGGGTATAGTCTTAGCTCAACTGCTTTTCGACCGATCTCTTGCCCAGTGAATATGCATCATTATTAATAGGGCTTGTAAGCTTGGGGAGGAAGAGTTTCCCCTCTTGTTACAATGCTTATAAACAGAAAGATTGTGGGATCAATGCTGAATGCAAGGATCGTGGGATTGAGGCTGAATACACTGATAGCGGGATCGTGTGTATACCATATCCACGTAAATTGAACCCTGAGTTATAGGGATTGTGCTGATGACTCACGATGCGAAAGTTGAATTCGCTAAGTGTTTGGCTATTCTGTGCGGATTACTGAATACTTTGATCTGGGCATCCCAGTGAGGCATCCTGCTCGGACTGTACTTTCCACGCAGATGTTCCAAGTAGACTCCACGTGCCACCATTCATATGATGCCACGTCAGAGTGCAAAAATTGGGATAACACCCTTATCCACATCTCCCCTCCCAAAGGAGTGATTCGCAATATATGTATGTATGGTAATGAAATGTTCTGTTTTGCTGTCTTTTTTGGTTTTGTTTCTTTTTTTGAAATATTTTCTTATTGACCAAACAAGATTGAGTGAATAAAATGTACAAGGCACATGCCTTAGCTGATTTTTTTCGACGAAAATGATAGTTAATTTGAAATTGAAACTGTGAGTTTTTTTCTTCTGTAACAATTTAATTTTGAAGTTCTTGTATTCTTTCTCTCTTTCTCTTCTGAGTTTGGTGAAGAGAGAGAATTGTTGAGTGTAGTAAGAATTTTTTTATTGTTTTATTAGAGAAAGTTTGAGGCTTTATATATGAGTGAGAGAGGAATATAAATCCTAGGAAGAAGCTTCATGTTAAGGAATAAAAAAGCAATATGTGAGTAAGGTGGTCATAATTACTTGAGCATTCAAATATGACTCCTTCCTCACCCTTTTCTAATTATATTTTTATAATTGTATAGTCATTAGGCACCATGGGTGTGGGTGAGATATTTTATCACTTGAGTATCACGTGCAGAGGTTTGGTGATTGATTGGATCAAAGAACAGTTGATCACATTCACATTTACATGTCCAAGTACATACCACCATACACATGTGTTGACTTCGCTTTTAGCCAACGATAATGAGTCTTTTTAATAAGCGAAAAACGATATGTCGTAATGAGAATATATATATGAGAAAGGAGTAATAAGACACAGGAATTTTATAGAGGTTCAGCCCCGAGTAATTCTGTAATAGCCTAATCCTGGTTATTTGTATTGACTTTAGAACAAGGAAGAAGTTTCCTTTTCTTATAGCTCTTACAACAGTATCTCTGAATAATAATTCTTAGATAATAATATTACCTTAGCTTAACTGCGTATCGGCTTATAATTTCTCGGTCCTTTGCCCAGTGAACATTCCTCACTATTTATAGGGTTGGGAAACTTGAGGAGGAAGAGTTTCCTCTCTCGTTACAATGCGCATAAACAGAAAGATCGTGTGATCAATACTGAATGCAAGGATCGTGGGATTGAGGCTGAATACACTGATAGTGGGATCGTGTGTATGCCATATCCACGTAAGTTGATCCCTGAGTTGTAGGGATTGAACTGATGACTGATGATGCGAAAGCTGAATTCAATAAGTGTTGATCGCCTTGCACGGCTCGTTAAATATTTCATTCTGGATGTGCCAGCGAGGCATCCTACTCGGTCTATCTTTTTGAGCAGATGCTCCAAGTTGACTCCACGTGTCACCATTCTCGTGATGCCACGTCAGAGTGAAAAATTTGGGATAACATTGGCCCCCCAAGTCTGTACGGGACCTCTGAGGTTGCGTGTAGACTTATTCTGAGTTGGCTCTGCCTTTGGATGGGGACACATGTCGAGCATGACCGTTCGAGACTCGATGTGAAGCTAACTGGGCGTCCCTTCGGTTTTTGGCTAATTAATGCTCTGACAATTAATATTTTGAAAATCCGATTTTCTCTCTCCACGGTCGACGGTTGCACTAGATTACTTTTGATTTCCCATATTCGCTTTTGAGGCGGGAAGTCAAGGCGTCTAAGGTTCCTTTTGATGTAGACCCCTTTGTCTATAAATACTCATCGTACTGGCACATAACCCATTTTATCACCCTTCTTTGTTAAGTAAACTCCAGAGCGAAAAGAGAGTTTTTTGGTCTTCAAAGTTGCCAAAGTGCCTTCAGACGATTGCTAGTTTGCTTGACGTCGCTCGAACTCAGACATTCGAATCTTTGAGTAAGTTTCTGATCTCCTTTATGCTTTTCTATGCATGTTTAAACTTTGAATGCAACTGTGCTGTAGGAAGAATGCTTAGGAAACCCTAGGGTTAAAAAACTTCTGTGACTCTTTTTCCCATGTCTTCATGTGGGCTTTCAGCCATAGAGCTTGTCTTTGAACCGCATTGTGTTTGTCTTCCATCCTTCTCGTTCTTAGCTTCATGAACTTTTTTGCCCTAACTCAAGAAAACTTTCTAACTTCTTGAGTTTTGACTTTTCTTTAAACATAGTCGTTCTTTAATCTGTTGAGTACTCCTGGTCGGCATATTTGCTTGTTTCTCATTTGATACTCCGTCCAACACTCATTTGCTTTAACTTCTGCACGAGGTTCATCCTCGTCTTTGTGCTAGTCCTCCTTCTAGCAAAGGAAACTCTTCTGACCTTGTACCCAGCAATAGGATGATGGCTCGTACAAAGAAAACCACGCATCTGCCCGACACTTCTGATCCTCAAGTGGCTCAGCTTGCCACTCTGCCCAACGCTGAACAGGATTCGGCCGTCCCGATGGAGGAGGACAGTGAGGGGGATGCTGAGGTCCAGGAGGTTGAGGAGCTGGACGAGGTGCGTCCGGGCAGTCCTTCCGAGGCGGAGGGAGAGGAAGAGGTTGAACCCCCTAACTTCGGGGAGTACAACGAGGCTGGGCAACCAGTCGATGCTGACGGAGACATCCTGGTTGAGGGCGTAGACTACGTCAGTGAGGAACTTGCTGAGGCGGTTCCTCATAGGAGGCAGGGTGCCTTGGGCGCCAGGTGGGTAAGTCCTCCGTCTAAGATTTCGGAGGCACGCCTCCGAACTCTCGACCAGGACGGGTACCTGGGCGAGCTGGACTGCTACATTCCCGCCCACGACAATCATGCCACAAATCCTTATAAGGGAATGTGCGCTTGGTCGGGGGCTCATCGCCAGCAACGGGCGTTGATGCCCTTGCATAAGTACTTCAGGGATGTGGCAGACATCTTTGGCCTCTGCCCGACCCAAATTACTCCAAAGGGCATTAAGTATTTGTCCACTCTCTTCGTCCTCTACGCTTCCCAAGGATGGGGTGCTCCTTCTCCCCATGAGGTCGCTTGGTTCTTCGACCTGAAGTCTACCCCCAAGCAAGGTTGTCGGGGTACTTCTACTTCTCTCAGCCTGGCTTTAAGTGGTTGAGCGACACGGATCACAAGGCCATCAACAAAATACGACATTTTGTTGATGAGTACTTCATGGTGAAGGATCCGAGCATCATCCGAACTCGGTTCCAGCAGATTCTGACATATCACCGTCCTCCCCTCACCCTTGCTCTTAGGGATAGAGCTCAAAAACTTGCCCGGTTGCCAGAGGAAGACAGGAATATCATCCAGTTAACCTCCGATGATAATCTGGTGAAGTATGGGCTTTACCCTGAGGACTTTTCTCCTAAATCCGTGGCTGGGAAGAAGAGGAAGTCCGGTGCTGGTTGGCCTGAACGAACTCATCCGGAGAATGAGTTGATTCAACTGAAGCGAGAGGCTAAGTTGAAGGGTGGTGCCAGGGCCAAGCAGTATGCTCAGGAGCCTTTGGAACCTGAGGATGAGGCTAAGGCTGAGGCTGAGGCTGAGCAGGTGACCCCAGCCCAGGCTAAGGCTGAGGCTAAGCAGGACTCCCAGGCACGCCCAGGCCTGTTGAACATGCAATTCGCATAAGGGAGCCCACTTCACCTGTTCGGCCATCTCCCCCCTTTATCGGAAAAGGGAAGGCTGTTATGTCTGAAATAAAATCGATGTCAGGTGATGATGGACTTCTGAATCTCTGTGCGGGCGGTCACCTTGCATTTTACTTCTTTTTTGAGCTTCTTGAATTTCATGCCTTGTGTTTTCTGATTGCTGTTTTCTAACCACACTGTTTTTGTTCTGTGCAGACATGTCTCGGCAGATGCTCGATGCTCTAAGGAAGAGGATGGGCGGAAGCTCTAGCGCCTCTCCTCCGGCCAAGAAGTCTAAGGGCGGCGAGGGGTCCTCAGAGAAGAGACCTTCTTGAGAGGTCATTGACCTTTCCGAGGAGCTGACTGCTGCAAACCCTTCTACCCCCAAATCTGCCAAGTCCAAGGAGTCTGGACCACCAACGGCTAGGTCTGAACTGGTCAGGAGTGTTCGTGAGCGAGTGCAGGCACCAACTCCACCTTTGCCCGTGCTGCTAGAGGCCAAAAAGGGCAAGGAGATGCTGGCCCACTATATGAACCGGCTGGTTCCTGAGGTCACTGAGTAACTGGCTGGTGCTGATAGTGACTCATCTCTGGATGTGTTGGTGGGCGGAGTCTTGAAGGAGCTCACCAGGGTAAGTCTTTTTTGATACTTCCCTTTAACTTTCCACACTTAGCTCCATATGCTGAATTTTTTCCTTTGTCCAGACCGGTTTGAAGTTGGCTTACACTTACTCACGGGATAAATCTGTTACTTCCAAGAATGCGGCTCTGTTCGACACCTTGAGGGCGGAGGCGGACTTGGCCAAAAAGGAAGCTGAGGAGGCCAGGGCGAAAGCTGGAGCTGTTCGGCTGGAGTTGGGCGAAGCCAATAAGAAGCTATTTGCTGCCGAGAAGAAGATCTCCATGCTGACAAAGGATCTCGAAGTTGCTGATCGCTTTGAGGAGACCATCGAGATCTTATCTGCTGAAGTTAACAGTCTTCAGGATGAGAGGACTTCTCTGCGGCAAGTTCTTCTTCGGATGAAGGAGGAGAAGGACGCCAAGGTGGCCGCGGCGGACAGGTTGAAGGAGAAGGTCAATGCCTTAGAGACAGCCAACCTCGAGCTCTTCTTCGATTTGTGGAAGGCTATTTCCGGGCCAATTTAGACTACTTGGGCAAGGCTAAGGACATGTACCTTGAGTACTGTGCGGCCCAAGTTGCTTATGGTAGGAACGAGGCGGCTGCTTCAACCTCCGGCCAAGCTGTGTCAACCTCTGGCCAGGCTGCTGATGCCTCTCCTGTTCGAACAACAGATCCTCCTGCTCCAGTTGGCCCAGAAGAACCGAACCAAGAGCCTGGGACTCCAGCTGTTTAAACACTTCTCTTTTTATCTCCTTTTTATATATATATATCATATTCAGCCTCAAGGCCTTTTTTAAGACATCATGACTGATACGAACCACACCAACTTGTGATGAAACCCGACACCAAATATGGAACAGCCACCAAGAACAAACGATGTTGGAATGGAACCTCGACCCAATGCTTAGCGAAGCACGAACCTTGGTATAAGGAAGACGCCACAAACGGGGATGGAAATCCGTTTGATAAGTCAAGTTGAACGCCACAAGGATACCTCCTTGATAAGTTCACAAGTTTCTTCAAGAACTCTAGAAGATAAAACTCACAATTTGCATATATGATAATCTGGTTTTTACAATGGAAAGGTAGTCCCTTTTATAGGACGAAAATGACACCTACAAGACCTTTGGACTTCAACATTAACACACCTAAGACCTTTGGTCTTTCCAATAAAAGCATACTAAATAAGACTCTTGGTCTTCATAATGAAAGCTCCATAATGAAGACCTTTTAACTCCACTCTTGTAACTCCCACACAAAAGAACTTGATACATATAAATGTGACAACTATGACCATATGATAAAAACGTGACACATAAAATTAAATAAAACGTGACACATATAATGAAGCTTCAAAATTCAGTCCACTTTGATGAGTATGACCAATCTTTGTTCTCCTTCCGTGTTGACCACGGTCTCTTCTTGATTTAAGACTTTGTGTACTAGGCTGTTAAGCTCTTCCTTGAATCTCTTAGCTCGTGCCCTAGTCACTGGACCCACTGGAATTGGACTTGATACTTGGTCCTTGATGTCCTCATCATTCCCCCCTTCTTTAGAAGGATTTGTCCTCAAATCTTCACCTGTATCAAATGGACTTAAATCAGAAACATTAAATGTAGCACTAACATTATATTCACCTGGCAAATCGAGTTTGTAGGCATTGTCATTGATCCGTTCAAGTACTTGAAATGGACCATCTCCGCGAGGCAGCAATTTAGAACGCCTTTGTGTTGGAAATCTCTCTTTCCTCATGTGTAACCATACCCAATCACCTGGTTCAAAAACCTGCTTGTGACGACCCTTGTTAGCCTGCTTAAGGTATTGTTCAGTCCTCCTTTCTATGTTGAGTCGGGCCCTCTCATGGAATTTCTTCACAAATTCTGCCTTCTTCTCGCCATCTAAATTCAAATGCTCAGAAACAGGTAAAGGTGATAAATCCAAAGGAGTTAGAGGATTAAAACCATACACAATTTCAAATGGCGAAAATTTAGTAGCAGAATGCATTGCACGATTATAGGCAAACTCAACATGTGGCAAACAATCTTCCCAAGTCTTAATGTTTTTACTTATGATTGCCCTTAACAAGGTGGATAGGGTCCTATTAACTACTTCTGTTTGACCATCTGTTTGAGGGTGACAAGTAGTAGAAAATAACAATTTTGTCCCAAGTTTTCCCCACAATGTTTTCCAAAAGTAACTTAGGAACTTAGCATCCCTATCTGATACAATTGTTCTAGGCATACCATGTAATCTCACAATTTCCCTAAAGAACAAATCTGCAACATTAGATGCATCATCGGTTTTATGACAAGGGATAAAATGAGCCATTTTAGAAAATCGGTCTACTACCACAAAGATTGAATCCCTCCCACGCTTACTTCTTGGTAGACCTAACACAAAATCCATAGAAATGTCAACCCATGGTGAACTAGGGATAGGTAGGGGTGTGTAAAGGCCATTTGGCTGTACTCTTGATTTAGCTTGCCTACAAGTGACACACCTACCACAAATTCGCTCAACGTCCCGTTTCATATGGGGCCAAAAGAAATGCTCTTGCAACATAGCTAGAGTTTTAGCAACTCCAAAATGTCCCATCAACCCTCCCGCGTGGGACTCTCTAACAAGCAAATCTCTCACAGAACAATTAGGCACACACAATCTATGTTCCCTAAATAGAAAATCCTCATGCCTATAAAACTTTCCTTCTGCAGTCTTTTCACAAAGAGCATAAATTTCCCCAAAATCATGGTCAGCAGAATACAACTCTTTTATATGTTCAAACCCAAGCAATTTAGCATCAAGAGTAGAGATTAGAGCATACCTGCGAGAAAGGGCATCAGCAACCACATTCTCCTTACCTTGTTTATACCGAATGACATAAGGAAAGGTCTCAATGAACTCAACCCATCGTGCATGTCTCTTGTTGAGTTTGTGTTGGCTTTTCAAATGTTTCAAGGATTCATGATCCGTGCGAATCACAAACTCCTTTGGCCACAAATAGTGCTGCCATGTTTCTAAGGCACGCACTAGTGCATACAATTCTTTGTCATAAGTGGGGTAATTGAGGGCAGCCCCACTTAGCTTTTCACTAAAGTATGCAAGCGGTCTCCCATCCTGCATAAGAACAGCGCCAATACCAAGCCCAGAAGCATCACATTCAATTTCAAAAGTGTTAGAAAAGTTAGGCAAAGCAAGTAAAGGAGCATGCGTAAGCTTGTATTTCAGCAGCTGAAATGCCTCCTCTTGAGCTTCACCCCATTTGAATGACACATTTTTTTTTATTACTTCTGTAAGTGGAGCGGCAATTGTGCTAAAATTTTGCACAAACCTCCTGTAGAAGCTAGCAAGTCCATGAAAACTTCTAACATTACATATCGATGTAGGGTTCGGCCACTCTTGGATGGCTTTGATCTTTTCGTCATCCACCTGAATACCTGTAGCACTTACAACAAAACCTAGGAATACAAGCTTATCGGTGCAGAATGTACACTTGCTAAGGTTAGCGTATAAACTTTGTTTCCTAAGGACTTCCAAAACAGATTGCAAATGCAACACATGGTCATGCAAATTCTTACTGTAAATAAGAATATCATCAAAATACACAACCACAAATTTGCCAATGAAAGCACGCAATACATGATTCATTAAGCGCATGAAAGTACTAGGTGCATTAGTTAATCCAAAAGGCATGACTAACCACTCATACAAACCATGTTTAGTTTTAAAAGCAGTTTTCCATTCATCCCCTTCTTTCATACGTATCTGATGATACCCACTTTTGAGATCAATTTTTGAAAACACACAAGAACCATGCAATTCATCTAGCATGTCATCTAAACGAGGAATGGGATGTCGATACTTTACCGTTATATTGTTGATGGCTCGACAGTCAACACACATCCTCCATGTTCCATCCTTCTTTGGAACTAGAATCACTGGAACAGCGCAAGGACTCATGCTTTCTCTCACATGTCCTTTCTCCATCAATTCTTCAATTTGCCTTTGCAATTCCTTTGTTTCATCAGGATTGCTTCTGTAGGCTGGTCGGTTTGGGATGGAAGCACCTGGAACAAAATCAATTTGATGTTCTATTCCTCTAATAGGTGGTAACCCATGTGGTACCTGCTCAGGAAATACATCATCGAATTCCTGCAAAAGAGACACAATGGTACTTGGCAGCGAAGAATCAAGTTGGTTAGCATTTAAAAGAGCCTCCTTATACACTAGTAAAATCATGGGCTGTTTTGTGCACAATGCTCTCTTAATCTCACTTTTGTTTGCATAAAAGTGTTGTTTTCTCTCACTTGATTCCACACTTTTCTCTCTTTTTCTCTCATTCTGTTTCCTCTCACTCATCTTTCCACTCTCTTTTTGCTCACTCAGTTTCTTTTTGTCACTCAATTTTTGCAACCTCGCTTGATCTTCATACACTTGTTTTGGTGTCAAAGGCGCTAGAGTGATTGCCCGCTGACGGAAAGTAAATGAGTACTTGTTGGTGAAGCCATCATGTTGTACTCGTCGATCAAATTGCCAAGGCCTTCCTAGAAGGAGGTGTCCAGCTTGCATTGGAACGACGTCACACAGCACCTCATCTTCATACTTGCCAATGCGAAATGAAACAAGTACTTGTTTTGTAACCTTCACTTCACCACTATCATTCAACCATTGCAACTTGTATGGACAAGGATGCTTAAGCGTTGTAAGCCCAAGCTTGTCAACCATAGAAGCACTTGCAACGTTAGTACAACTACCTCCATCAATAATGACACTACATACCTTGTCCCTCACATGACATCGAGTGTGAAAGATGTTCTCCCGCTGCACTTCTTCTGCCTCTTCTTTTGCTTGCAAATTCAGGACTCGCCTTGTAACTAGTGCAAGCATCTCTCCAGATTCTGGGCCATATTCATTGTCAGAAGCATCTTCCAATGGTGGCATGTCAGCAAGATCATCTTCACCTTCAGAATCTATTTCTCCACTTTCCCGAATCACCATAACTCTTTGGTTTGGACACTGGCTGGCTATATGTCCCCGCCCCTGGCATTTGAAACACCTTATCTCACTAGAATGAGACTTAGTTTGAGTTGTTTTACCTTGAGGTGGCGTGGCTGTAGTGGATGGTTTTGGTGTAGATGATGAACTGGGTTGGTCATCCTTCTTTGGATAGTTCGATCTCCAAGGTGTTGTACTTGGCTTGTGTGTGCTCGGCCTTGATCTCGAACTTGAACTACCCTTCTTGAGCTGTCTCTCAACTTTGATTGCCATGTGAACCAAATCTTCTAACTCCACATAATGGTGTAGCTCGATTGGGTCAGCAATCTCTCGGTTCAACCCATTTAAAAACCTCGCCATTGTTGCCTCCCGATCCTCTTCAACATTGGCTCTAATCATAGCCATCTCCATCTCCTTGTAATACTCATCAACACTTCTGTAGCCTTGACGAAGGCCTTGCAACTTAAGATAGAGATCACGATAATAATGAGGTGGTACAAACCGTCGCCTCATTACCCTCTTCATTGCCTCCCATGTTTCAATAGGGCGATCTCCACTCCGTCTCCTGTTAGTGCACAACTGATCCCACCAAACAATAGCATAATCAGTAAACTCAATGGCAGCAAGTTTTACCTTCTTCATGTCTGAATAGTTGTGACAATCAAAGACTAACTCCATTTTCTTCTCCCACTCTAGGTATGCTTCAGGATCACTCTTCCCTTGAAAGGCTGGGATTCTCATCTTTATATTCCCCAAATAATTGTCTACTTGGTTCCTATCTTCTCTATTCCCACCATACCTCCTATTGGTACCCGTCGACATCCTATCAACCTCTTCATCAGAAACTACTCCTTCGAAATCTCCTTCATTTTCATTCCCCCTTTGGTGTACTCTTCTCCCCCTTGGTCTCCGTTGTGCTCCTTCTTCCACCCTATTCAACCGCTCATGTATTTGCTCACACTCCTCCCTCAACAATCTCCTCATCTCCCCCATAATGGCTTGAAGTTGTAGATTTGGAACTGTAGGTTGTGGATTGTTATCACCCGAGTTTTGTGACATGATTAAAAATTCTGCAAAACAATAAAGTTAGACAAGTATAGAAAGGACCTCACTACACTCCCTCACGTGTTTCACTCAAAGAAAAGTGGTCACTCAAAGTCACTCGTGTTTCACTCAATAATGGCTTTTACCCTTAAATAAGCTCACACCTCTGCCTTTTTCCACTCTTTATCTTCTTTAAGCTCTTTGAAAACTAGTGAAATGGAGGTTCAAGCAGTCAATTCTACCCAATAAAGCAAACGAAAACCGATGAAAAAGTGGCGAAAAGTGGTGATTTTTTTTTTTTGTTGGTGATTTTGGAACACTAGAGTGGGGTTTAGGGAAAAGGGCCTTTAGACTGTAAGGAACAAGAATATAACAAAAAAAAATTAATATGGGTTTAGGCAAAAGTGGTTATTTTTTTTCTTGGTGATTTTTTTTTTTTTTTGAAAACCAAAAGCCAACCTGAATTCAAGTACGAATTAATACCAAAATGCTTCAATAACAATGCTTCCAAAACTCTTTGACACTAGAGTAAACAATGGGAACAAGGGAAAACAAATGAGTTGAAATGAAGACAGATTAGGACTTAGCAATATCAAACAGATTCGAATTTCAAGGAATAAGGAAAAGATTGAACAAGGAAACGAGTGTGACAAAGAAATTAACAACAATGGTTACGGATTTTAAGAAAGAGAACAAGAACAAGACTAACAACAAGGAACACGAATAGAGTTTTTTTTTTTTTTGAAATATTGAGACACTAAAAGAATAAAAAGGATAAGCCAAACCGGATGAACCTTTGCTCTGATACCAACTGATACGAACCACACCAACTTGTGATGAAACCCGACACCAAATATGGAACAGCCACCAAGAACAAACGATGTTGGAATGGAACCTCGACCCAATGCTTAGCGAAGCACGAACCTTGGTATAAGGAAGACGCCACAAACGGGGATGGAAATCCGTTTGATAAGTCAAGTTGAACGCCACAAGGATACCTCCTTGATAAGTTCACAAGTTTCTTCAAGAACTCTAGAAGATAAAACTCACAATTTGCATATATGATAATCTGGTTTTTACAATGGAAAGGTAGTCCCTTTTATAGGACGAAAATGACACCTACAAGACCTTTGGACTTCAACATTAACACACCTAAGACCTTTGGTCTTTCCAATAAAAGCATACTAAATAAGACTCTTGGTCTTCATAATGAAAGCTCCATAATGAAGACCTTTTAACTCCACTCTTGTAACTCCCACACAAAAGAACTTGATACATATAAATGTGACAACTATGACCATATGATAAAAACGTGACACATAAAATTAAATAAAACGTGACACATATAATGAAGCTTCAAAATTCAGTCCACTTTGATGAGTATGACCAATCTTTGTTCTCCTTCCGTGTTGACCACGGTCTCTTCTTGATTTAAGACTTTGTGTACTAGGCTGTTAAGCTCTTCCTTGAATCTCTTAGCTCGTGCCCTAGTCACTGGACCCACTGGAATTGGACTTGATACTTGGTCCTTGATGTCCTCATCAATGACCGACCAAGCGGTCTTTAAACTTGGAATTATTTTTCATTTTTTGGACAACGGGCTGATCGGGCAGCTTTTAATCCCAGTGCTACGTGCTTTTGTCATCCTTAATGAATTTCATTCTCTATTTATAATTGTCGTGCAATTGTGATTGTTTTATTTTTACCAAATGCTTTGTACAGGTTTAGGTGTCCCCCAAGTGACCGAGTAGACGTATGACTCTTGGTCACTTGTCTTTCGCAAAGATATTGCTTATCCGTTTGGTGTTTTGGGTTCGACTAAACCTTTTGTACGCACTTTAGGTAAATTATAATCATGTTGATTTTTTCGACTCAATAGAATTGGAAATACTATCTTTATTCATTTATTGATCGAAAATGTATTTGTTACCGTAGTAACTTACATCAGAGCTAGTGATCTAATCTGATCTTTTAGCTTAACATGACATAAAACAAATAAGAAACTGTACTTTAAAAGTGGTCTTGCCGACCTGAGTACTTTGTTTCTGAAACCCTTGCGCGTAATCCGCCCAGAAGGCCATTCACTTAGAAGCGAATGTTCATTTAGTACTTTAAGGTGGTCTAGCCGACCTGAGTATTTTGAAGTGGTCTAGCCGACCTGAGTACTTTATTGGTCGTATTTCCTTAAATGTTTTCCATTCCAGTACCGTGGTACTAGAATGAGTTGCATTTTTTCGTCATACTTACCCAATTTGTATGCTCCGAAGTCGAGAACTTCGACCACCTGGTATGGTCCTTCCCAGTTCGGTCCTAGTACACCTGACGTGCTGTCTTTGGTGTTTAGGAATACCCTTCTTAGGACCATATCTCCCACAAAGAATTTTCGAGCTTTCACTTGTTTGTTGAAATACCGAGCTACTTTTTGTTGATGAGCTACCAACATTAAGTTTGCAGTCACTCATTTTTCTTCGATTTCATCAAGTGATTCTACAAGGAGTATGTGATTAGTACCTTGATCGTACGTCAATCTTCTGTGGGAAGGTGGCTCGAGTTCGACGGGCAGCATAGCTTCATAACCGTACGCCATTGCAAAGGGTGTCTACCGATTGCCGTTTTTTTCGTTGTACGGTATGACCATAGAACTTCGGGGAGTTCTTCTGGCCAATTTCCTTTGGCATCTTCGAGTTTCTTTTTTAGTGTATCCTTCAAGGTTTTGTTGACTGCTTCAACTTGACCGTTTGCTTGAGGATGTGCCACTGCGGAGAAACTTTTGATGATACCATCTTGTTGACCAATCTTTGGTATGTAGCTCCAGCATTTTTAAGACCAAACGGCATGACTTTGTAGCAGTAGAGACCCATGTCTGTTCGGAAGCTTGTATGTTCTTGGTCTGGCGGATGCATTTTGATCTAATTGTAGCCCGAATAAGCATCCATGAAGCTGAATATTTCGTGCCCGGCTGTTGCATCGACGAGCTGATCGATTCTTGGAAATGGAAAACAGTCTTTAAGGCATGCTTTGTTGAGGTCTGTGAAATCAATACAGACTCGCCATTTCTTTTTGGCTTAGGTACGAGTACGGGGTTCGCGACCCAAGCCGGGTAGAAAGCTTCAATGATAAAGTTGTTGTTGCGCAGCTTTTCAACTTCATCTTTCAAGGCTACTGCTCGTTCTTTATCCAGCAATCTTCATTTTTGCTGAGCTGGCCGGATGTTAGGATCGATATTCAGGACGTGTGAAATAATAGAAGGATCGATTCCGACCATATCCGCATGTGACCAGGCGAAAACATCTAGGTTTGCTCTCAGAAATTTTATCAACTCTGATTTTACTTCGAGCAACAAACTTTTTCCAATTTTTAGCTTTTTGGCCGGGATAGCTGGATCGATCTCGATCTCTTCTAACTCTTCACAGGTCCAACACTGCTGCTTGGGTCCCCAAGTTGAGGATCCACATCTTCATCCTCGCCTTGGGAAGTTTCCTACTTGGGAATGTTTTTTCCCTTGTCTGGGCTCTGGCTGGAGGATATTTCCTTCTTAGCCTTGGCCACTTCAAGGTTGTAACATTCCTGAGCAGATTGCTGGTTCCCTCTAAGACACCCTACCCAATTCTTGGTTGGGAACTTCAGGCACGAGTAAAATATTGATGTGACAGCTTTTAAGTCATACAGGGCTGGTCGGCCAAGCATTACGTTAAAGGGTGAAGGAACATCCAATATCAGGAATTGTGCCATGATAGTTATGCTCGTCGAAGCTTGTCCAACTGTGAGGGGTAGCCGGATTTGTCCTAGAGGTGCAACTCCTTGACCGGAGAAACCATAGACAGGCTGGAGGCATGGAGTCAGATCCTTGAGCTGGATCCCCATCTTCTCGTAAGCAGTCTTGAACAAAATATTTGAAGAAGCTCCATTATCGATCATGGTTCTAGCCACCATTTTTTTTTCTATATGGACTTCCACGACCAGCGGGTCGTTGTGCGGGAATCTGATCTGGACAACATCTTCATCGTTGAAAGTTATGGTTGGCTCTCCTGCTCGTGGAACTTTGGGCTTCCTCTCTTCCACGGCCAGGATGACTTCTTCGTGCTCGTACTGAGCTGTTCGGGCATATCTCTCTCGAGCTTTGCCCGTATCTCCAGCGATGTGTGGGCTCCAATAATGACTTGCAAGTGTCCATCTATCGGTGGAGGTAACAGATCCTTGTTGTTCTGACCTTGGTTGGCCTTGACATACTTCTGTAAGTGCGGGTTGTTTTTCTTGATCAGATATTCTATTTCCCGCTTCCAGTTGTAGCATTCGTTGGTGTCATGGTCGTATTCTCCGTGGAACCGACAAAATTTCGTCATGTCCCTTTTGTTGGTATCTTTCTTCATGGGCCTAGGCTTCTTGTACGGGATTAACGACTCTGTTGCCATATACACACTCTCTATATCTTCAATTAGAATAGTGAATGCAGTGTGTTTGGCATGATCACGGGGAGTCTGTCCGGATTTCTCGGTGAACTTTCCTTTCTTTCCGTTTCCTTGCTTGTGGTTGTTGCTTGAACGCTTGCCACTTGAATTGTTGGAATAATTGGGAAGTTGGGCGGATGTTCCGGTGGAAGGAGCCTTCGTTTTGCCTGGCTTTTGCTCACCTTCTGCTCCTTGAATGGCTTCTTCCATGTTGGCATTTTGAACTTGTAGGGCAGTGGCAGAAGATTGATCTATGGTGAGAAGGGAGTTCCGCGTGCACGGTCCAACTCAAGATCATTGTTACGCTGTCCGGCCATGCCATGAAACATATTCTTCAACCCGTCAAGCTGGGCCTGTACGGCTGGGCTGACTTGATTGGCATTTTGGTCGGTTTTGAATTACATCAGCGTCTTTCTGAGAGGGGATTTGAGTATGGGCTCCGGGCTGCACGATTGTTGTAGTACTCTGCTCATCTATTCCCCTTCTTCTGTTTAGATCGTCCCTTAGGTCATGGGTCGTTCCCAGCCTATTGAACACAAAAGAGCTTGGATGCCTTAGCGATTGATTCGCTTGGTTGACAGGCGGAATGACTCCATTATTCTTATTGGATCCGTCAGGTATGGCTCCTCCTGATGAATTCCCGGACAGGGTCTGCCCGCCTACCTCTTCGCCCACGAGTGGAACTCATGACCGGGGATTGGATGGCTGACCATTGGTTGTCTGGGAGGCATTAATCATCGGGTCTTCCTCCGTTTCTCCCAAGGGAATGACATTCGGCGCTTGCTGGCCTACAGTCTGGTAGGCTATTTGTATCAGCACGGTAGCTTTCTGACTACGATCTTAGATCTCTGCATGGTGAGCCCTTAATGCCTCCATCTCTTTGTCTCTCCATTCAGCGAACATACGCCTTTGTTCATCAAACGCGAGATTTACTGCGGCACGCAGTTCCTCCTGATCATGATGCAAAGTATTGCTATGACCCTGCATGTGTCTGAGCGCAGCACGGAGATTTTGCAATTCGGTTGCATCTTCGATGGTTGTTTGGGCATTGATTCCTGGCAGAATAGTCGTGTTATGAATGCCCTGGCTGTGTGCGGAACTGGTATTCCCAGTCTCTTGCACACCAGGTGCAGATTCAGTAACAGGAGCTGTCCCGCCATTCACCACGTTTCCCGTCTGTCCAGGATTGACAGCGAGTGGAACCCTTGAACTCCCTGGGTCCTGCAATGTCGGATCTAGCGTCTGTGAATTTGCTGGGTCAGACAGGCCTCTACGAGTTTGCACCATCGTGTTGAATGTCAAAAAGAGCGATCTGCGATTCTGCTCTCAATGAAAGCACCAAAATGTTGACTTCGCTTTTAGCCAACGACAATGAGTCTTTTTGATAAGCGATAAACGATATTTTGTAATGAGAATATATATATGAGAAAGCAGTAATAAGACACAGGAATTTTATAGAGGTTCAGCCCCGAGCAATTCGGTAATAGCCTAATCCTCGTTATTTGTATTGACTTAAGAACAAGGAAGAAGTTTCCTTTTCTTATAGCTCTTACAACAAACAGTATCTCTGAAGATATAATTCTTAGATAATAATATTGCCTTAGCTTAACTGCGTATCGACTTATAATTTCTCGGTCCTTTTCCCAGTGAACATTCCTCACTATTTATAGGGCTGGGAAACTTGGGGAGAAGTGTTTCCTCTCTCGTTACAATGCGCATAAACAGAAAGATCGTGTAATCAATCCTGAATGCAAGGATCGTGGGATTAAGGCTGAATACACTGATAGTGGGATCGTGTGTATGCCATATCCACGTAAGTTGATCCCTGAGTTGTAGGGATTGAGCTAATGAATCATGATGCGAAAGCTGAATTCGCTAAGTGTTAATCGCCCTGCACGGCTTGTTGAATATTTCATTCTGGATGTGCCAGGGAGGCGTCCTGCTCGATCTATCATTCCGAGCAGATGCTCCAAGTGGACTGTACGTGTCACCATTCTCGTGATGCCACGTCAGAGTGCCAAATTTGAGATAGCAATATGTATATAGAATTAGTCAATTGAGCTTTTATTCTTTAGAAATATACATACATCTTTCTTATATTTTTCCCTTTTTTTTAAATGAATGTTGTTTTGTTCTATTTTTATTGATCTAAAAGTACACATAAATATTCGTGGCACTTTACTTTCTCATATCCTTATATGTATATAAGCACTTACAAATAGATCGATTAGTGAGTTGATTAAACTAACATTAATTTTTATTTTGTGTAAGGAACCCTTAATACAATTTTGATCCATGTCGATACTCAAAATATTGCATACCTCAACTTGACCAATAATCTTATTTCGAATGATATTATGAATACTTTTAATGTAATAATTAATGTTTTTTTTTTAATCTTTCTTCTACAGTTTATGTCAGAGGCTCCCTACAGTATCAAGGAGATCAATACAGTATGGGATGAGTGGGCCGAATTTGAGAAGCCTTTGAATATTGATTAAGTACAAGGTTACTACTTTTTATTATAGTATATTTTATGATTGTTGCTATTAACTTTTGCGTTATGTAATTAGTTTATAGGTAGTTTTTACGATACATGGAATATAAATTTAAGGATCGTTTCTTTCAACAATTTTTGTATTATGTAATTAGTTAATAGAATCAATTACTAATTTTATAGAAGTTTTATCAACGTTATTTTAATTTTTTTTGTATCATGTATTTACTATTACATAAAATCGTTCTAAAATTTAAAAATGCATGTAGGGAAAAATGCATGAAAATTTACAAATTTTCCTTACATACATTTATGCTTCATTTTATAACTGACGCAATAAGTTAAAAATAAAAGTATTTCAGAAATTTATATGTCATTTTAAAACCGACGCTATAAATTTTTAGTGACAGTTTTAAATGCCACAAACGATTCTGCGTCCTTTTTAAACTGACGCAGAAGATGAAAAAGAAGAGTGTATATTTTGCGTTAGTTTTTAAATGAAGATTATTGTTTTTTGCGTCATTTAAAAAACAACGCTAATAAAAAACTATTTGCGACTACGGTATATACGTTGGTGGAGACCGACGTAAATTCTTCAAATAACACTTAAAAATCGATGAGAATTGTACTTTTTGTAGTAGTGGAGACCGGGGTCGGGTGTTGGGTCCCCATCCCAGTCCTGGGTCCCGATTCTGGTTCTAATTTCAGGTTTGGGTTCCCAATCTAGGTTTGGGACCTGGGTCCAAGTCTCAGTCTCCAATCTCGGTTCAGGTCTTGCGTCTGGGTCTGGGTCCAAGTTCATGTTTGGGTCCAAGTTCATGTCTGGTTTTTGTTCTTGTCCTGAGTCATAATGCGAGTTTTGATTTGGGTCCACGTCCTGGTCCTGGTCTGAGTCTGGGTCCTAGTCCCCTGGTTTTATTCCCATGTCCCAGTCCGCTTTTGGTTCCACTTCCAGTTTCAAGTCACGAGGTACGGGTCCAGGTTTGGGTCTAGGTTTGGATTTGAGTCCGGGTCTGGGTTTTAGTTCGGGTATGGATCCCAAATCCAAACATAGACTACGGGTCAGGTCCAAGCCCTAGGTCCAGATCAGGATCCCAGTCTTTGGTCCTAGTATAGTTCCACTTCTGGTCCAATGTCCTGGTCCGGGTCCCAGTTCAGGGTCCAGTTTCGGGGTCAAGTCCTGGGTCTTGGTGCTAGTTCTGAAGACCGAGTCCCTACTCCAGGTCCCCCATCTAGGTCTGGTTCCTAAGTCTCGATCCGAGTCTAGGACCCCGGTCGGGGTTTAAGTCCTAGTCTGAGTTCGGGTTCGGGTTTTCGATCCTGGTCCAGGTCCAAATCTAGGTTCTAGTCACGGTTCAAGTCCAGATCCAGGTCCGGGCTGACTCTCGAGTTCCGATCTGGGTCTGGGTTCTGAGACCCGGGTCTTAGGTTCCAGTCGGGGTCCATGTTTGGGTCTGGGTCCTACTACCAGTTCTAATTTCGATTCTGTTTCTGGGTTCAGGTTAGTGTCTGGGTCTGGGTCGAGGTCTGAGTGCTGGTCTGAGTCAAAGGTTGGGTCTGGGTCCATGTCTTGATCCCTGTCAGGGTCTTGGTTTGGGTTCGGCCCTGGTTTTTGGGTCTGGTTTTGGCTTCAGGTCCAGGTCGCGGTCTTGGTTTAGGTCCTAGGACATAGGTCCCGGTCTGGGTCCAAGTCTCGGTATGGGTTCTGGTCTGAGTTTGGGTTTAGGTTTGGGTCTTGCTACAGTCGCATGTCCGAGTTCTAGTCCCAATCCTGGTCCGATCACGGTCTGGGTATGGGTCCGAGTATGGGTTCGAGTCCAGGTTCGTATCTAGATCCATGTCAAGGTCCGAGTCTGGGTCTAAGATCGGGTCCTAGGTTCAGGTCTGAACCGATCCCGGATCTGGAACCGGAATCGGACCAAGACTGGGACTAGAACTGTAAAGCCCGCTTAGTTAATTTGGAAATTAGCAGTTAATCATGATTATTTATGAAATTATTTATAGCTATTTAAATAATTTATTATACTGTTATTTATGGAATTCAGAAATGCATGATTATGTTATTCAGTAGTTTTCATATTTTGCATTTCCGGTGCCCGGTATTTTGGAACTCGGCGTTTGGCTCAGTAGAAATCACAACTTAGTATGTTAGCAGTTTGGGGACGGGTTTTAGACATTGGGAATGTCGGGAATGGCCGGGAATTTAGAATTTCCCAAAAATACCCCTTTAGTGATTTTTATGTGATTTTAGTATGGAGGGGCAAAATGGTCTTTTTGCCCCAATGACTTTTTGTCTTTTAGTGAATTGATTATTTAAATTTAAATGGTTATTTTATTATAATTAGTGGCTGAAATAAAATGGTTTATGTGGCATTATTCATTTATTCTTCTCATTTCAACACTTAGCAAAAATTAGAAAAAATTGGACAAAAAGCTTTCTCTCTCTTTTCCCTCTCTCTTTTCGGCTGGTTGTGGCTGTGCAAAGGGCTGGGTTTTGCTTGGTTGATTCTAGTGGTTTAGCAAGATCAAAGTGATTTTCATTGAGGTATTTCTTGGTTTTAGTTTCTTACCTTGTTTTTCTTGAAATTTATGTTGAAAATAGTTGATGCATGCTTGAATCTTTGATTTTGTTGCTGCTGAAATCTTGTTGTTGTTTCTGAGAGTTAAGTATGTTGATTTGTGGTTATTTAGGTTGTTAGTAATGAATGTTAATTGCTTTGCTCAAATTTTGAATTTTTAGCTCAAAATATGGTTTTCAAAGAGAATTGATTGAATCTGTTGCTGGGTTTTTGTTAATGTTTTTGTTTGATTTCAGAAGCTATTTTAAGCATGTTTAAGTAGAATTAAGCTGCTTGGTATGCATGTTGTTTAGATTTGCTCAAGTTTGAGTTTAGAACTCAAAGCTTGAGCTCCAATGGTGATTTTTGTTTCTGTGTATTCTGGGTTGTTTTGAGGCCTTAGAAATGTTCTAGGGAAGGTTTAGAACAGGTCTGGAAAGTTTGAATCAATTTGGGGTTGAATTGGTTGAGTTATGAAAATTTGATGTTGCTGCCTGCGAGGAACCGGAATTCCGGTTGTGCATCCGGAATTCCGGATGGGCTTCGAAAATTCCCAGAACCGGAATTCCGGTTGGGGAATTTTCAGAACCCGTGTTTTTCCTCGTTTTTATGTTTTTGGGGGTATTGCCATGCTTTTTATCGATAGGGAAACTTTTAGTTCCTAGTTTAAGTCCCCGGGAAGTGATTTAGCGTGTCACTTATAGTGTTGTGATTTTTATGGTTTAGGAGCCTGTAATCCGCCGCTCAGCTAAAAGTTCCAGTCAGGTTGACCGGCACACCTGAATTCGGAATCCAGGTAAGATTAGTATAACAGTATACATATGTAGATTACATGTTTAGCGTGCATGTAGGAAGCCTGTTAGATTACATTAGTTATGTATGTTGGCTTCGAACCATCCAACCCTGTCACGTCGGTACAGGCTGGAGTATGACCAGCAGCCGGAGTATGACCGGTTCGACCGATCAGGCTGACATTTGGTTGGTGGTTCCGTGCTATTGACCTATCCCGTCGGTACAGGCTGGAGTATGACCAGCAGCCGGAGTATGACCGGTTCGACCGATCAGGAGGATACTTGTCAATAGTACCGTCCCTGTGAACGTTCAAAACTCAGTACCATGTTGGACATGGCAGTAGTGGCTCAGTACCGTGTTGGACATGGCAGTAGCGGGACTCAGTATCGTGTTGGACACGGCAGTTAGAATTATGTATGAGTATTATTATGCTTTTCTTACTGAGTCTGTCGACTCACAGTTTACGTTTATGTGTAGGTAAAGGCAAGGCTAAAGCTGATGGGCCGTGAGCGAGCTTGTGAGATTGTACATGTCGGGGCGGTTAGGCCTGGAGCGTACGATCATCGGGACAGCAAGGCTGAATTTTTGTAACTAGTTGTTAGACAACCTTTATTTTGTGTATCAGTTAAACAGTTAAAACTTTTTGTAAATAATTTTATAATCGGGATCCCGAGTCGTTTGTAATATTATTTTATAAGTTTATTTAAAAAGCAAAATTTTAATTAATCACGTTTTTCCATAAACCTCGTTGATTAGCAACGAGCTGCACAGTACGTTTAAAAATCACGTAATACGCCTATGGTAGTTAGGGTGTTACAAGAACCCGGACATGGGACTGTAGCAGGACCCAAACCTAAACCCAAACTCAGACTAGAACCCATACCGAGACTTGGACCTAGACCGGGACCTGTGTCTTGGGACCTAAACCAAGACCAGGACTTGGACCCAGACCGGGACCTGTGTCCTGGGACCTAAACCAAGACCAGGACTTGGACCCAGACCCGAAGCCAAAACCAAACCCAAAAACCAGGGCCGAACCCAGGACCCAAGAACCAGACTCGGACCTGGAACACGAAACCCAAACCCAAACTGGGACTGGGACCCAAACTCGGACCCGAACCCAAATCGGGACCAGGACTCAGACCGGACCCGAAACACGAACTTTGACATATATTGGGACCTAGGATCCAAATATAGATGGGGGACCCAGAGCTCGGAATCGGGCCCACAAACTAGGACCAGAACTTGGGCCTCAGATCTTCGATGAGGATCCGGGACTCGACCCCAGACCCAAACCTGGACTTAGGACCCACCTCAGGACCTAGGATTCGGGACTCGATGCTTGGACCCGACCCGTAGTCGGTGTCTGGATCTAGGACTTAGACCAGAACCCAAACCCAAACTCGAACTCAAACTAGGACTCAGATACATACAAGACCCAAGCTCACACACGGGAACCAAAACCGAAACTTGAACTGGAACCAGATCGGGATCTTGGAACAGTACCGGGACCTAAACCCGAACCCAAACTCGAAACCAGATCCAGCCTCGGACCCTAACCGAGACTAAAACTCAAACTTGAACCTCGCCCATGACCCAAACCAGGATCCGAACCTAGACTCGAACCAAAACTCGACCCAAAGCCGTACCCCGTTACTTGAAACTAGAACCGAAACTAGAAGCGGATCGGGACCCAGGAATAAGAACAGGACCAGGACTTGGACCCAGACCCAAAACTGTAACCGGACCTGGACCCGGACTCGGACATAGACCCACCACGAGATTGGGTCCAAAACTTGAACCTGAACCTAAACCGGGACTCGAGACCCGAACCCAGACCTAAACTCAGACTCAAACATTGAACAGGACTCGGGACCCAGAACAGGGATTGAAACCCAAAACTGGACCCCAGTCTCGGTCCCACAGTTAGCCCATACCCAGAGCGGGACCTGGGGCATGAATTGAAACTCGACTGGGATCCGTGATTAGGATCCAGATCTTGTCCCAGGATCTGAGAACCGGGGCTTGGACAAGACCCATAGTCGATGTCTTGATCTGGGACTCGGACAAAGACTCGAAGCTGGACCAATACCTGGACCCAGACCCAGACCTTGGACCCGAAACAAAAACTTGAATCAGAATATGACCAGGACCCTTGAACAGGACAGGGACTGTGACCAGTACCTGGACCTGGGCGGGGACCCGAATTACACCAGAACCCAACCCTAGAACTCGGCCTCGGAGCCAGTCCCCGACCCAGTCCCGTACCCAGACTAGGACTGAGACTTAAGCCCGAAATCGAGACTCGATCCCGGAATCAAACAAAGCCCCTGACCTAAATTGGGATTCGGACCTAGACATGGACACGAGCCCAGACCCAGACCCGAATACCGACCCAGACCCAGACCCGGATCAAAACACTGGGCTTGGACCCAGACCTAGACGTAGACCCAGACACGAACCTGGGACCCAGACCCAGGAATCGAACCTGGACCCAGACTGCGATCCGAAAAACCCGCACCCAAACTCGGAGGAAGACTCATTACCCGACCCCAACCTAGACCCATGCCCAGACCCGGAACCAAACCCAGACCCGGAATCATAATTGGAACAATGACTAGGACCCACACTTGAGACCAGAATCGAACCCAAACCATAACCCAAACTCAGACCAGAACCTAGACCGAGACCTTTACTAGGACTAGGACCTGAGACTTGGGACATGAACCTCGACCGAGACCCGGACCGGGACCTAGACTACTTGTTGCTTACAAATTAGACTCATTGTTGTTGGCTAAAAGCAAGGTCAACATTTTGGTGCTTTCATTGAGAGCTGAACTCAAGGATCGCTTTTTATCTCAAATCTAATCACAAGTACGATGGTGGTACTGACTCGTAGGGGCGTGGTTGATCCGGTGAATCCACAGGCGGTGGATCATGCACTGTAGAACCTAGGGAACACAAGGGTTCCGCCAACCGTAAATCTCGGACAACCATTAACTGTGTGTCACAGTATGACGACTCCTGTGAGTGAAATCACGCCTGGCGTGCAAGAGACTGGGAATACCAGTTCAGTAGCCAACCAGGGCATTCATAACATAGCCATTCCGCCCACTACCAATGTTCAAACAACCATTGGAGATGACACTAAAATCTAGAACCTCCGTGCTGCTCTTGGAGTCATGCAGGGTCATAGCAACACCCTGCATCATGATCAGGAGGAACTCCGTGCTGCGATGAATCTTGCATTTGAAGAGCAGAGGCGCATGTTCGTTGAATGGAGAGATAAGGAGATAGAAACATTAAGGGCTCCGCAAGCAGTCATTGACGACCGTAGTCGGTAGGCCACTGTGTTGATAGGAAAAGCCTATCAGACTACCAGACAACAGCCTGTAATCGTCATCCCCAAGGAGGAAACAGACAAAGATCCAACGATGAATACCTCTCAGACTATAAATGGTCAGCCGCCAAAATCCCTGGTCACAGGTTCCACCTGTGGGCCAAGTTGTAGGCGGGCAGACTTTATCTCATAATTCATCAGGAGAAGTCATACCCAATAATTCCAACAAACTTAATGGTGTCGGTCAGCAAATTAGCCAAACCAATCAGTCGCTTAGGCAGCCAGGCATTTCTGTATTTAATAGATTGGGGACGACTCAAGATCTCAGCAATGATCTAAATAGGAGGAGGGGAGTGGACAATCAACTTGACGTCCCAATCGTGCAACCTAAAACCAGTGCTCAAAATCTCGCTCAAAGATATGCTGATTTGACTCTGGTCGGCCAAGAGGCCGGACAGGTTAGTCCAACCGTGCAGGCACAGTTCGACGAACTAAAAAGTATGTTCCAAGGCATGGCCGGTCAAAGGAACAACGATCTTGAGTTAGACCGAGCACGTGGAACCCCGTTCTCCCCTGAGATTAATATCCTGGAATTGCCCCACAAGTTTAAGATGCCAACTTGGAAGATGTATACTAGGAAGGAAGATACCTTATCCCACCTTAAGTATTTCGAGATGCAAATGGACCTGCAAGGAGTACGAGGAGATGTATGTTGCAGAGTTTCTACCACCCTCTCAGAAGTCGCCCAACAAAGGTATTTCAAGTTAGCGCTCGGAAAGTTCAACTCATGGAAGGCTTTCTCCTCAGAGTTCCATGCACAATTCTCCTCCTCTCGCCAACTTCCGTTGCACCTAGGAGATCTAGTCGAAGTAAAGCAAAGACTAGGAGAGCCTCTCTAAACCTACATCAGCAAATTCATGACAGAGGCGTTGCACGGGTAATCGAAGACGAAAAGTTGTCTGCGATACTAGGGGGAATTGAAGTCCTTGGCGAACTTTGGAAGGCCAAGGAAGAACGGACCAGTAGACTCGATGAGTGATTTTCTTGACCGTGTAGAAGGTTTTATCAAACTTGAAGAAGCCATTCAGTGAGCAGAGGGTGAACAAAAACCTAGCCAGTCAAAAGTTCCTTCTACCGAAGCAATTCAAGCCCAAGTGGTAAACGGTCCAGCAACAATAATAGACAAGGGAATGGGAAAAAGGGAAAGTTCATTGGAAAACCCGAACAAGCTTCCCGGGAGAATCTTGCCAAGTATACTGTATTTACCGTCCTGACGGAAGACATGGAAAGTGTTTATATGGCTACTCAGTCATTAGCCCCGTACAAGAAGCCCACACCCATGAAAAAAGATATCACCAAGAGAGACATTACCAAGTTTTGTCGTTTTCATGGGGATTACAGCCATTAGACCAATGAATGCAACAATCTGAAGCGGGAAATCGAATTCCTGATAAGGAAAAATAATCGGCACGTACAGAAGTATGTCAAGGTCGATTAGAATCAGAGGGGCGATAACAACCAAGACATGCTACCACCACCAGTAGATGGACATCTGCAAGTCATTATTGGAGGTTCGCACATAGCTAGAGATTCAGGCGAAGCCCGGGAGAGGTATGCCCGAACAGTACAGAACGAGCAAGAAGAAGTAGTCCTGGCCGTAGAAGGGAGGAAGCCGAAGATCCCACGAGCGAGGGAACCCACCATAACATTTAATGATAAAGATACTGTCAAGATCAGATTTCCGCACAATGACCCGTTGGTCGTGGAAGTCCAGATAGCCAACAAGATGGTAGCCAGAACCATGATAGATAATCGAGCCTCTTCCAACATCTTATTCAAGACCACATATGAAAAGATGGGGCTCCAACTCAAAGATTTAACCCATGTCTTTAGCCCGTGTATGGTTTCTTCGGCCAAGGAGTCGCACCTCTATGGCAAATTCGCCAACCCCTCACTGTTGGACAAGCTCCAACAAGCATAACTATAATGGCCCAATTTTTTGTATTGGATATTCCATCAACCTTTAACGTCATATTAGGCCTACGAGCTTTGTATGACTTAAAGGCTGATACGTGGATATTCCATTCATGCCTTAAGTTTGTGAAAAATAATGGGGTAGGGTGTCTAAGAGGAAACCAGCAGTTTGCTCGGGAATGTTATAACGTTGCCATAGCCAAGGATAAGAAGGAAGTATCCTCTAGCCAGAGCTCGGACAAAGGAAAAAACATTTCTAAGTACGGAACTTCCCAAGGCGGGGATAAAGATGTGCATCCTCGACTTGGGGACTCAAGCAGCAATGTTGAACCTGTGGAAGAACTAGAAGAGATTGAGATCGACCCAAATATTATGGCCAGAAAGCTCAAAATTTGAAAGGTTTGTTGGTCGAAGTAAAATTAGCACTGATAAAATTTTTGAGAGCAAACGTGGAAATTTTTGCCTGGTCACATGAGGATATGGTCGGAATTGATCCTTCTGTAATTTTGCACATCGTAAATATTGATCCCACCTATCGACCAGTTCAACAAAAGCGAAGGCTGTTGGACAAGGAGCGAGCTCTAGCCCTGAAGGAAGAGGTAGAGAAGCTACGAAATAACAACTTCATAATTTAATCTTTCTACCCGAATTCGGTTGCTGATCCTGTACTGGCACCCAAGAGGTTTGTGTGTTGATTTCACAGACCTCAAGCAAGGGTGCCCCAAAGACTGTTTTCCACTTCCAAGAATCGATCAGCTTGTGGACGCAACAGCAGGGCACGAAATATAACAGGAGGAGAAGAGTGGACGATCAGCTTGACGCGCCAATCGTGCAACCCGAAACCCTTGCTCAAAATCCCGCTCAAAGATATGCTGATTTGACTTAGGTCGGCCAAGAGGCTGAACAGGTTAGTCCAGCCGTGCAGGCACAGTTGGACGAACTAAAAAGTATGTTCCAAGGCCTGGCCAGTCAAAGGAACAACGATCTTTAGTTAGACCGAGCACGTGGAACACCTTTCTCCTCCGAGATTAATATCCTGGAATTGCCCCACAAGTTTAAGATGCCAACCTGGAAGATGTATACTGGGAAGGAAGATCCCTTATCCCACCTTAAGTATTTCGAGATGCAAATGGACCTGCAAGGAGTACGATGAAATTTATGTTGCAGAGTTTTTGCCACCCTCTCAGAAGCCGCCCAACAAAGGTATTTCAAGTTAGCGCTTGAAAAGTTCAACTCATGGAAGGCTTTCTCCTCGGAGTTCCATGCACAATTCTCCTCCTCTCGCCAACTTCTGTTCCACCTAGGAGATCTAGTCGAAGTAAAGCAAAGACCAGGAGAGCCTCTTTGAGCCTACATCAGCAAATTCATGACAGAGGCGACTAAGGTTGCACAGGTAACCGAACACGAAAAGTTGTCTGCGATACTGGGGGGAATTGAAGTCCTTGGCGAACTTTGGAAGGCCATAAGGAAGAACGGACCAGTAAACTCGATGAGTGATTTTCTTGACCGTGCAGAAGCTTTTATCAAACTTGAAGAAGCCATTCAGTGAGCAGAGGGTGAACAAAAACCTAGCCAGTCAAAAGCTCCTTCTACAGGGACATCCATCCAGCTCCCCCATTACCGAAGCAATTCAAGCTCAAGTGGTAAACAGTCCAGCAACAATAATAGAAAAAGGAATGGGAAAAAGGGAAAGTTCAATAGAAAACCTGAACAAGCTTCCCAGGAGAATCTTGCCAAGTATACTGCATTTACCGTCCTGACGGAAGACATGGAAAGTGTTTATATGGCTACTCGGTCATTAGCCCCGTACAAGAAGCCCGCACCCATGAAAAAAGATGTCACCAAGAGAGACATTACCAAGTTTTGTTATTTTCATGGGGATTATGGCCATGACACCAATGAATGCAACAATCTGAAGCGGGAAATCGAATTCCTGATAAGGAAAAATAATCGGCACGTACAGAAGTATGTCAAGGTCGATCAAAATCAGAGGGGCGATAACAACCAAGACGTGCTACCACCACCAGTAGATCGACATCTGCAAGTCATTATTGGAGTTCGCGCATAGCTAGAGATTCAAGCGAAGCCCATGAGAGGAATACCCGAACAATACATCACGAGCAAGAAGAAGTAGTCCTGGCTGTAGAAGGGAGGAAGCTGAAGATCCCACGAGCGGGGGAACCCACCATAACATTTAATGATGAAGATGCTGTCAAGATCAGATTTCCGCACAACGACCCGTTTGTCGTGGAAGTCCAGATAGCCAACAAGATGGTAGCCAGAACCATGATAGATAATCGAGCCTTTTCCAACATCTTATTCAAGACCACATATGAAAAGATGGGGCTCCAACTCAAAGATTTAACCCCTGTCTTTAGCCCGTGTATGGTTTCTTTGGCCAAAGAGTCGCACCTCTAGGGCAAATTTGCCTACCCCTCAAGCATAACTATAATGGCCCAATTTTTGTATTGGACATTCCATCAGCCTTTAACGTCATATTAGGCCGACCAGCTTTGTATGACTTAAAGGCTATTATGTTGATATTCCATTCATGCCTTAAGTTCCTGAAAAAGAATGAGGTAGGGTGTCTAAGAGGAAACCAGCAGTTTGCTTGGGAATGTTATAACGTTGCCATAGCCAAGGATAAGAAGGAAGTATCCTCTAGCCAGAGCTCGGATAAGGGAAAAAACATTTCTAAGTACGGAACTTCCCAAGGCGGGGATAAAGATGTGGATCCTCGACTTGGGGACTCAAGCAGTAATGTTGGACCTGTGGAAGAACTAGAAGAGATTGAGATCGACCCAGATATTCTGGCCAAAAAGCTTAAATTTTGAAAAGTTTTGTTGGTCGAAGTAAAATTAGCACTGATAAAATTTCTGAGAGCAAACGTGGAAATTTTTTCCTGGTCACATAAGGATATGGTCAGAATTGATCCTTCTATAATTTCGCACATCCTAAATATTTATCCCAACTATCGACCAGTTCAAAAAAAGCGAAGGCTGTTGGACAAGGAGCGAGCTCTAGCCCTGAAGGAAGAGGTAGAGAAGCTATGAAATAACAACTTCATAATTGAATCTTTCTACCCGAATTCGGTTGCTAATCCCGTACTGGCACCCAAGAGGTTTGTGTATTGATTTCACAGACCTCAAGAAGGGGTGCCCCAAAGACTGTTTTCCACTTCCAAGAATCGATCAGCTTGTGGACGCAACAACAGGGCACGAAATATTGAGCTTCATGGACGCCTATTCAGGGTACAACCAATTCAAAATGCATCCACCGGACCAAGATCATACAAGTTTCCAAACAGCTTTGGGTCTATATTGCTATAAAGTCATGCGATTTGGTCTCAAAAACGTTGGGGCGACATTCCAAAGATTGGTAAAAGACCAGATCAGACGAAACATGGAAGTATATGTGGATGACATGCTCGTCGAATCCAGGAAGGTTGGGGGGCACATAGATGACCTGGACGAATGCTTCAAAGTCCTCAAGAAATACAACATGAAACTCAATCCCTTAAAGTGCTCCTTTGGAGTCAACTCTGGTAAGTTTCTAGTCTTTATTGTCAACGCCCGTGGATTTGAAGCCAATCCAGAGAAGATTCAAGCCCTTCTGGATATGAAATTGCCAACAAGAATGAAGGAAGTGCAAAGCTTAACTGGTCGGATCGCCGCACCAAACAGATTTGTTTCAAAATGAACAGACAAGTGTGTTCCATTCTTCAGCATTCTGCGATGAAATAAGCAATTTGAGTGGACGGAGGAATGTGAAAAAGCTTTTCAAGAGCTAAAAACACAACTCGCAAAACCTCCTGTACTCTCGAAACCTGTAGACGGAGAAGAACTTAAGATATAGGACCCATACCCGGACTCAAACCCAAACCCAGACTCAGACCCAGACCCAAACCCAGACCCGTACCCCAAACTTGGGTCCGAGTCCGAGTTTGGGTTTGAGTTCGAGAACTGGAATCTGACTACGACCCAGACCCAAACCTGGATAGGGATGCGGACTTAAATCAAAACTCAGATCGGGACTCGGGACACGAACGCGAACGGAGACACAGACTTGGACCTTGACCCAGACTGGGATTGGAGACTCAAAACTAGACCTATGACCCAGACCAAGATTGGGGACCAAAACTCAAAATTAGAACAACAATTAGGACCCAGGACTGGGACTGGGACTGGGACCCAAGACCTAACCCCGGTCTCGATCCCAGACCCGGACCCAGACACGGACATAGACTGGGACCTAAGATCCAAATTGAAATTTGATTGGGACCCAAGATTGGGATTTGAATCTTGACCAACGACCTGGGGCTCGGAACCAACCCGTAGTCGGTGTCTGGATCTTGGAATCATACCAAGACCCGAACTTGGAACCATTTCCAGACCAGGACCTAAACCCTGACTCATACCTGAGACCCGAAATCGGAACAAGAACCAGATCAGGATCTTGGAATAGGAATTGGTCTTGGACCCAAAACTGGATCTAGACGCAGAACCGAACACAGACCCAGACACAGACCGAGATCGATACCCGGACCCAGACTTACGCCAAGACTTGTGACTTAGGACCCGTTACTCGAGACCTAGACCAGAACCTAGACCCGTACAAGAACTCAGACCCAGACCAAAACCTAGACCAAGACACAAACTGAAACCCAAACTAAGACCCAAACCTAGACCTAGACCCGGACCCAAACCTGGACTAGTACTATAACTCGTACTCGAACCCAGGATTGGGACCCGGACTGAGATCAGGACTGGGACCCAAACCCGTACTAGGACCGAGACCTGAACCTCGATTAGGACTAGAACTCAGACTAGGACCGGGACTGAGACTTGGGACCAGGACTGGGACCTGGGACCAGGACTGGGACCTAGGACCAGGACTGGGACCTAGGACCCGATACTCAGACCTGGGACCTGAGAACCGAACCGTGAACTAGACTCAAACTAGGCCAAGACCCGAGACAAGGACCATTACTGAACACAGACCAGGACCTACACGCGACCCTAACCAAGATCAGGAACTACCACTTTGACTTGAATCGGCGACCAAGACCCATGACTTGGACCTAAGATCCGAACCAGGACCTAAGACATGAGCTAGAACAGCACCATGATCTAGATTTTGACCCGAGACAGGACCCAAGACCTGAGGCTCGGACCAGACCCATAGTCGGTGTCTAAATTAGGGAATTCGACCTGGACCTGGACCTAGACCCGGACCAAAACCAGAACCCATACCAGAACTCGAAATAGACTCGACATGTGGTTGGTGTTTGGATTGGGGACCAAGACTCAGACCTAAACCAAAACACGGACCTAGACCCAAACCAGGACTCGGACCAAGACCAACACCCAAACCTTAAATCGTACCTTGTGACCCGAAATTTGAACACTAAACCCTAAACCTTAAACCCTAAACCCTAAACTCTTTACAGTTACCCCTAAGACCTAAGCCCTAAATCCTAAACCCTAAATTCCTAAATACTAAACCCAAAAACCTAAACCCTAAACCCTAACCTGGACACAGGCCTAGAACAATACCCATACCGAGATTGGAACCCAAGACCCAGATCCAAACCCAAACCTAGACCTAAACTCAGGACCTAAACCTGGACCCAAACCCAGACCAGAACCTGGTCTGAGATCTAGACCTTGAGTGGGTCCTGGATCGTGTCCCCGACCCGGACCCGAATAGGGACTTGGACTCAGATCGAGACCCGAACCCGACTCAAACTTGAACCCATATTGGGACCTAGACTCAGACCCAAACTTGGGAGCCAAACTCGAACCTGAACTTGGACCTTGACTGGGACCTAGGATCCGGACATAGATGGGGGACATGGGCCCCAAACCCGAACCTGGACCCAGATCTGGACCAAGGATCAAGACCTAGATGAGGCACTTGTACCTGAAACTAGGCCCTAAAACCGGGACAAGGACCCAAAACTTGACCCTAGACTCGAGACACGAGACCTGACCTTGGACCCAAAATTGAGGACCTGACTACAGGGACACAACCCCGAACCCAGACCCAAACCCAAATTAAGGACCCAGCCGAAGACCCGGGATTGGGACTGGAACAAGACCGAGATCCAAGACTGAGATTCGAATTTGGAACTAAGACTTTGACCTAACCCGTAGTCAGTGTTTGAATCTAGGACTCGGACCTGGATCCGTACCTATACCTGGACCCAGACCCAGACCGGGATCCAGACCCACACTGGGATCCAAACCCGATCTCAGACCCAGAATTGGAATCAGACCAGGTCTGGACTAGAACCCAGACAAGAGACATAACAAGACCCAAACCTAAACCCATATTCAGACAAGAACCCATACCGGGACTTGGACCCGCACCGGGACTTGTGACTTGGGACCTAAACCAAGACTGGGACCTAGACCCAGACCAAGACCCGGACCTAGACCCAGAATTGGGGCTGGAACCTGAACTCAAACTCGAACCCTAACGAGGACCTGGACTCGGACCAGACCCGAACCCAAACCGAAACACGAACTTGGACACGGACCGGGACCTAGGACCCGAACATCGAGGGGGGACCCAGACTTGGAAATTGGGCCCCTGAACTAGGACAAAAACTTGGGCGTCGAAACTTGGATCGCGATCCGAGACTCAGCCCCAGACCCAAACCTAGACCTAGGACCCACCTCGAGACTTAAGATCCAAGACTCGATGCTTGGACCGGACCCGTAGTCGGTATTTGGATCTAGGACTTAGACAAGAACCCGAACCCACACTCGAACTCATACCAGGACCCGGACACATACAAAGACCCAAACCCACACTCGGGAACCAAAACCGAACTTGAACTATAACCGGTCAGGGATCTTGGAACGGGACCGGGACCTGGACCCAAACTCGAATCCGAAATTGGACCCACCCTTGGACCCTAACCGAGACCGAAACTCAGACATGAACCTAGCTCCAGACCCAAATAACATCTTAACCCAGACTCGGACCCAAACTCGAGTAGAACCCGTACCTCGTGACTTGAAACTGGAACCGAAACTAGAAGCGGATCGGGACCTAGGAACAAGACCTGGACACAGACCGAAAACTATAACCGGATTAGGACCCAAAGATGGCCCAGGACCTGGACCTAGACCCAGACCTGGGACCCAAAACTGAAACATGAACGAGAACATGACTAGGACCCTGGAACAGGACTGGGAACGTGACCACGACCCACACCTGGACTGGGACCCAGAACTAGACTAGAACCCAGCCCCAAAACTCGTGCTCGGACCCAGTTCTGGACCAGGTCCCGGACCCAGAATAGGACTTAGACTAGAACCTAAACCCAAACTCAGGACTCGATCCCGGACCCAAATCAAGCCCCTGACCTAAATTGGGATTTGGACCTGGACATGGACACGAACTCAAACCCGGACCCAGACGCATACCCAAACCCAAACTTGAGACCAGACCCAATACCTAAACCTAGATCCGAATTCAGACTTGGACCCAGATAGGGATCCGAAAAACCCGTATCCAAACTACGACTGAGACTTGGACCCTGACCCCAACTTTGACCTAGACCCGGACCCGGAACAAAACCCAGAACTAAAATCAAAATTGGAACTGTGACTAGGACCCGGACCTAAGACCAGAACCGAACCCAAAACATAACCCAAACTTAGACCAAAACCTGGACCGAGACCTTGACTAGGACTGGGACCTGAGACCTGGGACAGGAACCTAGACCGGGACCCGTACTAGGACCTGGACTTGACCTTGTCCTAAACCCTCCCCGGGACCTGAGACCCGCGACCTAGACCAGGATCCAGACCCTGATAAGGACCCAAACCTGAACCCAGATCAAGGCTAGGACCGAGACCTGGTCCTGACACGGACTAGGACCTGGACTAAAACAAAGACTCGGGACCCGAACACGAACCTGGACCTAAACCAGGAGTTAGGAACTAGACTTCGATGGGGGACCTAGACCAGGGACCTAGGCCCCGGAACCAGGACCCAGATCTAAACCGGGACTAAAACCCAAACTAGGACCTGACCTAGACCTGGGAATCTGAAGTCGGACCTAGACCTAGACCCGAAACCTTCCCCGGACCCAAACCAGGATAGGAACATGGACACGAACCCATACCAGGACAAAATCCGAACCCAGACTCAAATTAAAAATTGAACCTGAATTCGGGACCCGAACTCAGACCCAGACCCAGAATCAGACCCAAACCTAGACCTGCACCCGCACCCGAACACAAACCCAAACTGTGATCGAAACGAGGACTTAGACACAAAACTAAACCCTAACTCAGTTCGAGATCGAAACCTGGGACCTGGACCTAAACTTGGACCAAGACCAAGGACCCTAACCCACACCCAAGACCCTAACCCACACCCAGAGCCCGATCCGGACCTAGACCGAGATCCGATCCAGAACCCAAACTCGGACCATGACTCGAACCCCGACTAGAACTCGAACCTCAACCCGAACTCGAACCCAAACTCAAACTTGGAATCACAATTGGCGTTGGAACCGGACTAGGACTAGGACCAGGACACGGACCAGGACCCAAACCCGAACCCAAACCCAAAAAAATACACATAACGAGACCAAAACCCAAACTTCAATTAGGACCGAGACCCAAACCTAGATTGGGACCCAAACCTAGATTGGGACCCAAACCCATACCAGAACCGAGACATGGACCCGAAATCGGGATAGAGACCTAGGCAACGGAACTAGGACCGGGACCCAAGAGCCGACCCCTGACCCGAATTTGAACATAGGATCCAGCTCGTGATACGGGACCCAAGAGCTGACCCCAGACCCGGACCAGAGACCTAGGACTCAGACCTAGACCCGGGACACGGGCATCAGAACTGGGACTGAGAACCAGGATATGAACTTGGACCGAACCCTGACCTAGGACCCAAACCGGGACCTGGGACCCCAAGTGGAACTAGACTAGGACTCGAGACTGTGATCCAAATCTAGACCCAGGGCTTGGACCTGACCCGTAGCCAGTGTTTGGATCTAGGACCCATATCCGGACTCAAACCCAGACCCGGAGTCGGACAAAGACCCTGGCCCAGACCCAGACCCGTACCCCAGACCAAGGTCCGAGTTCGAGTCTGGGTTTGAATCCAGGAACTAGAATCTGACTAGGACCCAGACCCAGACCCGGATCGGTACGCGGACCTGGATCAGGATGCGGATCTGAATCAAAAGTCAAATCAGGAATCGGGACACGAACTCAAACCGAGACACGGACTTGGACCTAGACCCGAACCCAGGACCCGGACCAGGATGGGAGACTCAGACCTGCACCCAGGACCCAGACCTAGATTTGGGACCCAAACTCAAAATTAGAACGAGAATCAAGACTCAGGACTAGGACTGAGACCAAAGACCCAACCCCGGTCTCAGTCCCACACTCGGACACAGACATAGACTGAGACCCAGGATCCGAATGGAAATGAGACCGGAACCCAAGATTGGGATCTCAATCTTGACCCACGACTTGGAGCTTGGACCCGACTCGTAGTTGGTGTCTAAATCTTGCAATCATACCAAGACCCGAACCTGTAACAATTTCTAGACCAGGACCCAAACCCAAACTCGGACCCCGAGACACGAAATAGGAACAAGAACCAGAATAAGGACCCTGGAATAGGAATTGGACCTTGATCCAAAACCGGATCAAGACACAGAACCAAACACAGACCCGGACCCAGACTGGGATCAGTACCAGGACCCAGGCCCGAACGCGGACCCAGACTTGCGCCAAGACTTGGGACCTAGGACCCGTGACTCGAGACTTGGACCAGAACCCATTCCCGTACTAGAACTCGAACATAGACCCAGACCCAGACCCAGACCAAGACCCGGACACAGACACGAACTGGAAACTGGGCCCAAACCCAAACCCAGACCTAGACCTGGACCCAAACCCAGACTCATACCAAAACTCGGACTCAAACTCAGGACTCAAACCCGGACATAGATCAGGACTCGGACTTAGACCCAGACTAGGACCGAGACCTGAACTTGGACTAGGACTAGAACTCAGACTGGGACCGGGACCGGTACCTGATACTCAAACGCGGGACCTCAGAACCGAACCGTTAAATAAACCCAGACCAGGCCAAGACCCGAGAAAGGGACCAGTTCCGAACATGGACCAGGACCTACACTCAGACTGGGACCCTAACCCAGATTGGGACATAGGACCCTGACCTGAATCGGGGACCCGGACCCATGACTCAACCCCAAGACCCAAACCTAGACCCAAACTTGGACATAAGACCCAGACCAGGACCCAAGACTTGAGCTAGAACTGGACCAGGAATTTGATTTTGACCCGGGACTAGACCAAAGACCTGAGGCTTGGACCCGACCCATATTCGGTGTCTAAATCTGGTAATTAGACCTAGGCTCGAACCTAGACCCAGACCAGAACTCGAACCCGTACCAAAACTCAAAACTAGACTCGACATGTGGTTTGTGTTTGGATTTGGGACTAAGACTCAAACCAGAACTAAAACACAGCCGTAGACTTAAACCAGGACTCGGACCCAGACCCACACCCGAACCTTAAATCGTACCCTGTGACCCGAAATTTGAACCGAATCTGAAAGTGGACCATTAAACTCTAAATCCTAAACCTTAAACCCTAAATTCTAAACTCTTTACACTTACCCATAAATCCTAAGCCCTAAGCCCTAAACCCTAAACCCAAACCTGGACACGGGCCCAGACCCATACCCAAATCGAGATTGGAACCCAGGACCAAGACCCAGACCCAGATCCAGACCCAAACTCAAGACCTAAACTCGAACCAAAACCCAGACCAAAACTTGGTTCGTGACCTAGACCTTGCCTGGGCCCGGTTTGGGACCCCGACCTGGACCCAAATAGGGACTTGGACTCATTCTGGACCCAGACCCAAACCAATACCTGAACCCGTACTGGGACCTAGACTCGGACCCAAACTTGAGATTCAAACCCGAACCTGAACTTGGACCAAGACCAGGACCTAAGATCTAGACCTAGATGGGGGACTTGGGCCCCATACCCGAACATGGACACAAATTTTGACAAAGCATCCGGATCTTGATTGAGGACTTCGACTAGAAACTAGGCACCGGAACTGGGATGAAGACCCAAAACTCGACCCCAAACTCGAGTGACGGGACCCAACCCTGGGCCCGAAAACAAGGACTTGACTATTGGGACACAACCCCGAACTCAGACCCAATCTTAAACTTAGGACCCGGTCTAAGACCCAGGACCCAAACTATAACAAGACCAGTACCCAAACTAAGACCCGGACCAAGACCAGTCCCAAACCCAAACTTGGACCCGAATTCGTACCCTGTGACCAAAAATTTGAACCGAAACGGGAAGTAGACCGGAACCCAGGAACGGGACTAGAACCGTAACCAGAACTTGGACTTAGACCTAGAACCGTAACCGGACTTAAACCTAGACCCAGAATTGTAAGCAAACCAAGTGCCAGACTCCAACCAAGACCTAGACCCGAATCGGGACCCAAACCTAGATCCCAACTCATACCTAGACTCAGTGCCGAACCTAGACCCAAACTCCGACCCAAACATGGAACCAGACTCGGGACACAAAATTGGGGCCGGGACCTAGAACCGCACCCTAGTCTCGGTCCCGAACCCAAACTCAGACTTGGGACCAAGGACCTGAACCGGAACTAGACCGGGACACGTGACCGAGACCAGATCAGGTACTCAAACCAGGACCCGAACCCGAACCCGGACCAGGACCCAAACGCAGACCCTGACCCAGACCCGTGAGACGGAACTGGAACCTGAACAAGAACTGCAAAACCACGACCATTGAACAAGACTAGGATTGTGACCAGGACCCAGACCTAAACCTAGAACCGAACTCGGACCTAGCCCCAAACCCAAAGCGAGACCAAAACTCGAGCCCAAACACGATTGTGTACCCAGACTGGGAGCGAGAGCCGGACCTGGACCTAGACCTGGGACCCGATCCAAGACCCAGACTCGAACCTAGATAGGTATCCGGATACGAACCTAGACTCGAACCCAGACCCAGACCCACGTCGGGATCGAAACTCGGGACCTAGATCCATACTGAGACCTTGACCTAGACCCAGACCTGGACCTGCACCTAAGACAAAAACTTTGACCTTGACCCGAACCCAGACCCAGACCTAGACCCAGACTCGGACCTAGACTCAAACCAAGACTCAGACCCCAACCAGTCCCGGACCCAAACTCAAACTCAAACACTGAATCTAAATCAAAACTGGGACTAGGACCCAAACCCGAACATGGACCCAAATCGGGAGCTAGGACCTGGACCATGACCTGCGCCTCGGAACCCAGACCCAGATCTAAACACAGGACTCAGACTCAAACTTGGACCAGGACTCAAACCCAGATCCTGACCTAGACCGAGATTGGAAACTGAACCGGGACTCTAACCCTAACCTAAGACACGGACCGGGACCTGGGACCCAAAGTGGAACTAAACTGGGAGCCGAGATTGTGATTTAGATCTGGACTCAAGGCTTGGACCTGACCCGTAGTCAGTGTTTGGATTTGGGACCCATACCTAGACTCGGACACGAACCCAGACCCAGACCTAGACCTAGACCCGTACCCCAGACCTGGGTCCAAGTCTGAGTCTGGGTTTGAGTTCGGGAACTGGAATCACTCTAGGACCTTAGACCCACACCCGGATCGAGACGCGGACCCAAATCAAAACTCACATCAGGACTCGAGACGCGAACCTGAACCCAGACACAGACATGGACCAAGACCCAGACCAAGGACTCGGATTGAGATTGGAGACTCAGACCTGGACCTAGGTCCAGACCTAGATTGGGGACCCAAACTCAAAATTAGAACCAGAATCGAGACCCAGGATTGGGATTGGGACCCAAGACCAGACCCCGGTCTCGGTCCCAGACCCTGACCCGAACACGGACTGGGACCCAGGATCTGAATCGAAATGAGACCGAGACCCAAGATTGGGATGCGGATCTTGACCCATGACCTAGGGTTGGATCCAACCCATAGTCGGTGTCTAGATCTTGGAATCGTACCAGGACTCTAACCTAGAACCAATTCTAGACCAGGACCCAAACCTAGACTCGGACCCGAGGCTTGAAATCTGAGCAAGAACCGGAATAAGGACCTTGGAACAAGAATTGGACCTGGACCCAAAACTAGCTCTAGACAAGAACCCGGCCAAAGACTTGCGCCAGGACCTGCAACCCAGGACCCCTGACTCGGGACCTGGACCTGGACCAGGTGCTAGACCCGTACAAGAACCCAAACCGAAACCCAAACCCAATCTCAAACCAAGACCCGAACCCAAACACTAATTGAAACCTGGACCCAGACCCAGACCCGGACTCATACCAGAACTCTGACTTGAAACCGAGACTCAGAACCGAACCAAGATTAGGAGTGGGACCCAGACCTGGACAACAACCGAGACCTGAACTTGGACTAGGACTAGAACCCATACTGGGACCGCGATTGGAACTGGGAACAGGAGTAGGACCCGATACTTGGACGTGGGACCTAAGAACCATACTGTGACCCAGACCTAGACCAGGCCATGACTCGAGAGAAGGAGTGGTACCGAACAAGGACCGGGACCTGCATTCGGGTGGGACGCTAACCCAGACCGAGACCTAGCACCTTGACCTGAATTGGGAATCCAAACCCATGACTCAGGACCCAAGACCCAAACCTGGACCTGAGACCTGAACTAGGACCCAAGACATGAGCTAGAACTAGACTAGGATCTAGATTTGGACTCTGGACAGGACCCAAGGCTCGAGGCTTGGACCCAACCCATAGTCGGTGTTTAAATCTGGGAATTTGACCTTAACCCGGACCCAGACCCGGACCAGAACCAGAACTCAAACTAGACTCGACATGTGGTTGGTGTTTGGATTTGGGACCAAGACTCAGACCTGAACCCAAACACGGACCTAGACCCAGACCAGGACTCAGACCCAGACCCACACCCGAACCTTAAATCGTACCCTTAAACCCTAAACCCTAAATCCTAAACTCTTTACACTTATCCCTAAACCCTAAGCCCTAAACCCTAAACCCTAAATCCCTAAACACTAAACCCAAAATCCTAAAACCCTAAAACCCTAAATACCCATACCGAGATCGGAAACCAAGACCCAGACCCAGACCCAAATCTAGTCCTGAACCTAGACACAAACTCAGGACCTGAACTCGGACCCAAACCTAGACCACAATGTTGTCTGGCACCTAAACCTTGACTAGGACACAGATCGGAACCCGGACCTGACCCAAACAGGGACTTGGACTCAGACCGGGACCTGGGCCCAAACTCAAACCTAAACACGTACTGGGAACTAGACTTAGACCCAAACTCGGGATCCAAACCCGAACCCGAACTTGGACTTAGGCCGGGACCTAGGATTCGGACCTAGATAGGGGAGTTGGGCCCCAAACCTGAACCTTGACCAAGACTTGGACCAAGAATCGGAACCTAGATGGGGGACTTTGACAAAAAATTCGGCCCCAAAACTAGTACCGAGATCAAAAACTGAACCCTAGACTCGAGACACGGGACCCGACCCTAGTCAAGACTCAGAACCAATACTGGGACTTTGACCCGGACCGGGACCTGTGACTTGGGACCTAAACCAAGACCAGGACCTGGACCCAGACCGGGTCCCGGACCCTGACCAAGACCTAGACCAAAAAACTGGGACCACACCCAGGAACTAACAACTAGACTTAGACATGGGACCCAAAAATCAGACCCATACTGGGACTGGGACCCGAATTCGGACCCGAACTCGAACCCGAACCAAGACTGGGAACGAAACTTGGACACGAGCCCGAATTGGGACCCGAACTCGAACCAAGACTCGGGACCCAAACCTGAACCTTGACCAAGACCAAGACCTAGGAACCGGACATAGATGGGGGACCTAACCAGGGACCTAGGCCCCAGAACCAGACCCAAATCGGAATCTGGGACTCGAACCTGAACTAGGACTTGACCTGGACCCGAGAATCTGAAGGCAAACCCAGACCAAGACATGAAACCTACCCCGGACCCAAACTATGATAGGAACCTGGACACAAACCAAGATCAAACCCGAACCCGGACCCAAACCCAAAATCGGACCCTTACTTAGGACCTGAACTCAGACACAGACCGAGAATCAGACCCAAACCTAGACCCAGACCTGAACTCGAACCCAGATTAGGATCGGAACCCAGGACTTAGACCCAGAACTGAACCCAAACTCAGATCAAGAATGGAACTTGGGACTCGGACCTAGACCCGGACGTGGACATGAACCCACACCCAGAGCTTGATTCGAACCTAGACCGAAATCTGAACCCGAACCCAAACTCAGACCAAGACTCGAACCCCGACATGAACTTGAATCCAAACTCAAACTCAAAATTGCAACTAGAACTGGAACCGAACTAGGACTAGGACTAGGACCTAAACCCAAACCCGACCTAGATAAAATCAAGACAAAGACCCAAACTCGAATCGAGACTAGGACTCAAACCCAAACCTAGACTGGGACCCAATCCCAGACCAGAATTGGGACCTGGACCCAAAATCAGGTTAGGGACCTAGGCAACAGAACTAGGACCGAAACCTAGTACCCGACCCCAGACCTGGACTTGAACCTAGGACCCAGTACATGACATGGCACCTAAAATGGAACCAGACCAGGACCCAAGATCGAGATCTGGAACTAGAGCCAGGGCTTGGATCGAACCCATAGTCAGTTTATAAATCTGGGACACAACCCCAGACCCGAACCCAGACCAGCACCCGAACCAAAACTCAGATCTAAACACAATCCTAGACCCAAACCTGGACACGAAAATGTACCTTGTGACCCGAAATTGGAACCGAAATTGAAAGTTGACCTTGACCCAGAAATGGGACCAGAACCAGGATTTGGACCTGGAACCGTAACTGAACCTGGACCTAGACCCAAAACTATAACTGGACCAAGACCCAGACTCAAACTTAGACCTAGACCCAAACGGGGACCTGAACCCAGATCCCCACCTAGACCTGGACTCGGGACCCGAACCCTGACCCAAACTCAGACCCAAACATGGAACCAGACTCGGGACACACAACCGGGGCTGGGACCTAGAATCGAACCTGGTCTCAATCCCGAACCCAAACTTGGACTTGGAACCCAGGACCAGAACCAGACCTAGACCGGTAACAGGGATCCAAATCTTGAATCGAAATCCAGTAACTGGGGCTTGGAACAGACCCGTAGTCGATGTTTGAATCTGGGACTCAGACTAGGACCTGAACCCAGTCTAGGACCCAAACCCGAACCCAGACCTAGACCCAGGACCCGAAACTAGCACCTAACAAGAACTGCCGGATCAGGACCGTGTAACAAGACTAGGACCCTGACCAGGACCCAGACCCAGACCTAGAACCGAACTTGGACCAAGCCCAAGAGCCAAACTGAGAACCAAACTCAGGCTTAATCCTGGTCGTGTACCCAGATCGGAACCGAGAATTGGATTAGACCTAAATTTGGGACCCAATCCCAAATACAGACTTGGACCTAGATAGGGATTAAGGTACGAACTTGGACTCAGACCCAGACCCAGACCAAGATCGAAACTTGGGACCTGGATCAGGACCTAGATCCAGACCCAAACCCAAACCCAAACCTGGACCCGCACTAGGGACCTGAACTTAGACCTGGACCGAACCCAGACCCAAATCGGGATCTAGACGTGGACCTATACTCGAACAAGGACTAAAACCCCAACCCTGACCCAGACCCAAACCAGAACGCAGACACAGAATCCGAGTGTGGGTCTATGTCAGAGTCCGCACCCTGGTCCAGTTACAGTTTTGGGTTTGGGTCCAGGTACTGGTCCTAGTCGTATTCTTGGGTCCCGATCCGCTTCTGATTTTGGTTCTACTTTCAAGTCATGGGGTACGGGTCGAGTCCAAGCATCGAGTCCTGGATCCTAAGTCTCGGGGCGGGTCCTAGGTCAAGGTTTGGGTCTGGGGTTAGGTCCCGAATCTCGGGTCCGAGTTTGGTTCTTTGTTCCTAGGTCCAGCCCCAGTTCTTGGGTCTGGGTTTAGGTCCGGGTCTCGGTCTTGGTTTAGGTCCCAAGTCACAGGTCGCAGTCTGGGTCCAAGTCTCGGTATGGGTTCAGGTGGAGTTTGGGTTTAGGTTTGGATCCTGTTACAGTCCCAGGTCTGGGTTCTCGTCCCAGTCCTGGTTTGATTCTGATTCTGGGTCGAAGATTGGGTCTGGATACCGGTTCGGGTATGGGTCTGGGTCCTGGATTCAAACACTGATTACGGGTCATGTTGAAGCCTCAAGTTCAGATTCGGATCCTGGTCTTGGATCTCAGTCTTGTTCTAGTTCGGGTCCCGGGTCCCGGGCAGAGTCCTAAGTTTTAGTTTGGGTCCGAGTTTGGGGTTGCGTCCTGGTAGTGAGGTCGTCAGGGGTCTTGGTCCCCGATTCAAGTCAAAGTGGTAGTTCCCGGTCTTGGTTAGGGTCCCAGTCTGCGTGTAGAACTCGGTCTGTGTTCAGTAATGGTCCTTGTCTCGGGTCTTGGCCTGGTCTGGGTCTAAGTCACGGTTCGGTTCTCTGGTCCCAGGTCTGAGTATCGGGTCCTAGGTCCCAGTCCTGGTCCCAGTCTGAGTTCTAGTCCTATTCCAGGTTCGGGTCTCGGTCCTAGTGCAGGTTTGGGTCCCAGTCCTAATCTCAGTCCGGGTCCCAGTCCAAGGTTCGAGTACAAGTTATAGTAGTAGTCCAGGTTTGGGTCATGGTCTAGGTCTGGGTTTGGGTCTGAGTCCGGGTTTCAGTCTATGTCTTGGTCCGGGTCTTGGTCTAGGTCTGGGTCTGGGTCTGAGTTCTTGTACGGGTCTAGGTTCTGGTCCAGGTCTTGAGTCACGGGTCCTAAGTCACAAGTCTTGGCGCAAGTTTGGGTCTGAGTTCGGGCCTGGGTCTTGGTATCGATCCCGGTCTGGGTCTGTGTTCGGTTCTGCGTCTAGATCCAGTTTTGGGTCCAGGTCCAATTCCTATTCCAGGGTCCTAATTCTGGTTCTTATTCCGATTTCCGGTGTCGAGTCTGAGTCAGGGTTTAGGTCCTGGTCTGGAAATGGTTCCAAGTTCGGGTCTTGGTATGATTCCAAGATCCAAACACGACTACAGGTTAGTTCCGAGCCCCGGGTCGTTGGTTAAGATTCGGATCCCAATCCTGGGTCCCAGTCTCATTTCCATTCGGATCTTAGAGCTCTTACAATAGTATCTCTGAATATGAATTCTTAGACAAATGTTTTGACCCTTTGCCCAGTGAATATGAATCACTATTTATAGGGCTATAAGCTTGGGAGGGAAGTATTTCCCTTCTGGTTACAATTGATATAAGTGGAAACATTGCGTAGTAAATACAGAATACAATAATCGTGGGATTCAGACAGCTTGCCATATCTCTGTGATTTGATCCCAAAGTTATAGGGATTTCTTTGATGACTCACGATGCGAAAGTTGAATTTGCTAAGTGTTTGCATGCTGCGCGGATTGCTCACTGCCCGGCTGAGAGGGCTTCGTCCGAGCGAATATATGAGGTGCCCTATTCGGTGTATCAATTGTGAGCAGGTACATAGAGTATATTCCACGTGTCACCATCGTGTGATGCCACGTCAGAGTGCAAAATTGGGATAACAGTATGGGTCTGGGCCTGTGTCCAGGTTAGGGTTTAGGGTTTAGGGTTTTGAATTTAGTATATAGGGATTCAGGGTTTAGGGTTTAGGGCTTAGGGTTTAGGGGTAAGTGTAAAGAGTGTAGGATTTAGGGTTTAATGTTTAAGGGTCCAATTCCAGTTCTGGCTCCAATTTTTGGTCACAAGCTACGATTTATGGTTCGGGTGTGGGTCTGGGTTAGAGTCCTGGTCTGGCTCTAGCTTCGTGTTTGGGTTCAGAACCGAGTCTCGGTCCCAAATTCAAAAACCAACCACATGTCGAGTCTAGTTCAAGTTTTGGTTCAGGTTCGGGTTCTAGTCTGGGTCTAGGTCCAGGTCGAGGTCCGATTCCTAGATTTAGACACCGACTATGGGTCGGGTCCAAGCCTCGTGTCTTGGGTCCTGGGTCCCGGGGTCCAAATCTAAATCCTAGTCCAAGTAAAGGTCTAGGTCCTTAGTCTGGGTCTTGGTTCGGGTCTCACGTCCAGGTTTGGGTCTAGGTTTGGGTCTTGGGTCCTGAATGATGGGTCAAGGTCCCCAATTATGGTCAGGGTCCTAGGTCCCAGTTTTGGTTATCATCCTAGTCCGAGTGCAGGTCTCAGTCCTTGTTAGGTGCTTGTCTTTGTCTCGGGTCTTGGCGTTGTCTGGGTCTGGGTCACAATTCGGTTCTCAGATCTCAGGTCCGAGTATTGGGTCCCGTATCCCAGTCTCGGTCCTGGGTCCCAGTCCCAGTCCCAGTCTTGGTCCTAGCCCCAGTCCATGTTCAGGTCTCGGTCGTTGTCCTGGTCTGGGTCCCAGTCCTGATCTCTGTCCTGGTCCAAGTCTTGGGTTCCAGTCCGAGTTTGTGTACGAGTCCGGGTTTGGGTCTGGGTCTGGGTCCCGGTTTCAGTCCGTTTTAGGGTCCGAGTCTTGGTCTGGATCTGGGTCTAGATCTGGGTTCTTGTATGGGTCTAGGTTCTGGTCAAGGTCTCAGGTCATGGGTCCTGGGTTCTGGGTTCTTGGTCACAGGTCGTAACACAAGTATGGGTCTAGCTATCGATCCCAGTTGGGGTTCGGGTCTGTGTTCGGGTCTGTGTTCGGTTCTGCGTCTAGATCCGTTTTCGGGTCAACGTCCAATTCTTGTTCCAAGGTCTTCATTCTAGTTCTTGTTCCAATTTCGGGTTGCGAGTCTGAGTCTGGGATTGGGTCCTAGTCTAGAAATTGCTCCAGGTTTGGGTCTTGGTACGATTCCAAAATCTAGACACCGACTACGGGTTTTGTCCAGGCCCCGGTCGTGAGTCATGATCTATATCCCAATCTTGGGTCCCGGTCTCATTTGTATTCGGATCCTAGGTCCTGGTCTGTGTTCGTGTCCGGGTCTGGGTCTAGGACTGAGACTGGGATCGGGTGTTGGATTCAAGTACCAGTTGGGTCCCGATTCTGGTTCTAATTTTGAGTTTGGGCCCCCAATCTTTGTCGGGCTCCTGGGTCCAGGTCTTAGTCACCAATCTTGGTCCGGGTCTTGGGTTTGGGACTGGGTCCAAGTCCATGTCTGAGTTCGTGTTTGTGTCCCGAGTCGTTATCTTGATTCGGGTCCGCGTCCCGGTCCAGATCTGGGTCTAGGTCCTAGTCAGATTCTGGTTCCTGAACTCAAACCTAGACTTGGACTCAGACCCAGGTCTGGGGTACGGGTTTGGGTCTAGGTCAGGGTCTTGGTCCGAGTCCGGGTCTGGGTTTGAGTTTGGGTATGGGTCCCAAATCCAAACACTGACTACGGGTTTGGTCCAAGCCCCGGGTCCAGATTTGGGTCACGGTCTCGGGTCCCTATCTAGTTCCACTTCAGGTCCCAGGTCTCGGTCTGGGTCTTAGGTTAGGGTCCGTGTCGTGGGTCTCAATCCTAGCTCTCATGCCCGTGTCCCGAGTCCAAGTCTGAGTCTTAGGTCTCGATCTGAGTCCAGGACCTAGTCGGGGTTCAAGTCTTGGTCCGAGTTCGGGTTCGGGATCCGATCTTGGTCTGGGTCTAGATCTGGGTTTGAGTCTATGTCCAGGTTCGGGTCCAAGTCTCGCGTTTTGATTTCCGATCAGGGTCTGGGTTCTAAGGCCCATGTCTAAGTCCCCAATCCAGGTCCGGGTCCTAGGTCCCGATTTGGGTCCATGTTCAGGTTTAGCTCCTAGTGCCAATTTGTATTTCGATTCAGTGTCTGGGTTCGGGTTATGGTCCAGGTCTGTGTTTTGGTGGAAGTCCTGGTCTGAGTCTGGGTCCGGGTTTGGGTCCAGGTTCGGATCTTGGTCTGGGTCTGCGTTTAGGTCAAGGTTTGAGTTCGGATGCCGAGTGTGGGTCCAAGTCTGGGTCTGGGTCACGGTCTCGGTCCAGATCTAGGTCCCGAGTTTTGATCCCGATGTGGGTCTGAGTCTGGGTTCGAGTCCAGGTTCGTATCTAGATCCCTATCTAGGTCCGCGTGTGGGTCTTGGATCAGGTCCTAGGTCTAGGTCTGGGTCCAGGTTTGGGTCTGGGTATTGGTCCCGGTTTATGTATATGACCGTGCATGGGCCAGAGTTCCGGTCTCGATTTGGGTCTGGGCTAGGTCCGAGTTTGGTTCAAGGTCTAGGTTTGGGTCCTAATCACGGTCCTAGTCTTGTTCGAGTATCCTCATTTGGAAGTTCTTGTTCAGGTTCCAATTTAAAGTCCCGGGTCTGGGTTAGGGTCCGAGTTTTGGTCCTAGTCTGGGTTCGGGTCCTGGTTTGAGTCCCAGATCTAGATCCCTATCACGTGTCTCAGTCAAATTCTGGTTCTTGGGTCCCATGTCTAAGTTTGGGTTCGGGACCGTGACTAGGGTGCACTTCCAGGTCTCGACCCCAATTCTGTGTCCCGAGTCTGGTTCCATGTTTGGGTCTGAGTTTGGGTCAAGGTTCGGCACCAAGTCTAGGTCTTTATTAGGATTCAGGTCTGGGTCCCAGTTCGGATCTAGGTCTGGGTGGAAAACTGGGTCCTAGTTCGGTTACAGTTTCGAGTCTAGGTCCAGGTCCAAGTCCTGGTTCTGGTCCCGTTCTCGGGTCTCGGCCTACTTCCAATTTTTGTTCCAATTCCAGGTCACAGGGTATGGCTTTGGATCAAGGTTTGGGTTTGGGAATGAGTTCAGGTCCGGGTCTGGGTTTGCATCTTGGTCTGGGTTCGGGTTTGGGGCTGGGTCCCAGATCCAGACACCGACTATGGGTTCGGTCCACGCCCCGGGTCCTGATCCGGACCCTGATCTCGCATGCTGGCCTGGTTCCATTTTTGGTGCCAGGTCACGAGCTGGGTCCTAGGTTCAAGTCCGGGTCTGGGGTAAAGTCTTGGGTCCTAGTCCTAGTTCCGTTGCCCAGGTCCCAGTCCCGATTCTAGTTCCAGGTCCCGATTCTAGTCTAGGTTTGTGTCCCTGTGTAAATTCAGGTTTGGGTCCTAGTCGCGATTCGAGTTTGGATCTCGGTCTGGTTTTTTATTTGGGTTTGGGTTCGAGTCTAGGTCTTGGTCCTGGTCCTGGTCCTAGTCCTAGTTCGGTTCAGTTCTAGTTGCGATTCCGAGTTCAATTTTGGGTTCGAGTTTGGGTCAGGGTTTGAGTTCGGGTCAGGGTTCGAGTGCTGGTCTGAGTTTGGGTTTGGGTCTAGATCTCGGTCTAGGTCGGAATTGGGCTCGGTGTTGTGGTTAGGGCCCTGGGTCTAGTTCTAGGTTCGAGTCTGAGTCCCAAGTTTCGATCTCAATCTGAATCTGGGTTTAGTTTTGGGTCTACGGTTGGGATCCGATCCCAGTCTGGGTTCGAGTTCAGGTCCCGGTGCAGGTCTAGGTTTGGGTCTGGGTCCCAGGTTCGGGATCGATTTTGGGTTCGGTTCATGGTTCGGGTTTTGTCTTGATATGGGTTCGTGTCCAGATTCCTGTCCTAGTTTGGTTCGGGGGCAGGTTTCGGGTCTGGGTCTGGGTCCAACTTCAGATTCGTGGGTCCAGGTCAGGTCTTGGTTCAGGTTTGAGTCCCAGATTTAGATCTGGGTCTAGGTTCCGAGGCATAGGTCCCTAGTCTAGGTCCCCCATCCAAGTCCGGTTCCTAGGTCCTGGTCTATGTCGAGGTTCGGGTTCAGGTCCGGAGTCTTGGTTTTATTCTAGGTCTCGGTCTGAGTTCGGGTCTAGGTCTAGATCCCAGTCTTGGTCCGAGTCCAGGTTGTTGGGGTCTTCATCCTGGTCTGGGTCGCGGGTCTCAGGTCCCGCTGAGAGTTTAGGACCTGGTTAGGTCTAGGTACCGGTCCGGGTCTCGGTCGAGGTTCTGGTCCCAAGTCTCAGGTCCTAGTCCTAGTCAAGGTCTCGGTCCAGGTTTTGGTCTGAGTTTGGGTTATGGTTTGGGTTCGATTCTGGTCTCAAGTTTGGGTCCTAGTCATAGTTCCAATTATGATTCCGGGTCTGGGTTTGGTTCTGGGTCTGGGCATGGGTCTAGGTTGGGGTCGGGTAATGAGTCTTCCTCCGAGTTTGGGTACGGGTTTTTCGGATCCCAGTCTGGGTCAAGGTTCGATTCTTGCGTTTGGATCCCAGGTTCGTGTCTGGGTCTACGTCTAGGTCCGGGTCCAGGTCCAGTGTTTTGATCCCGGTTTGGGTGTGGGTTGGTATTCGGGTCTGGGTCTGGGTTCGTGTCCATGTCTAGGTCCGAATCCCAATTTAGGTCAGGGGCTTTGTTTGATTCCGGGATCGAGTCCCGATTTTGGGCTCAAGTCTCAGTCCTAGTCTGGGTCGGGGACTGGGTTTGAGGCCGAGTTCTGGGGTTGGGTTCTGGTGTAATTCGGGTCCCTGCCCAGGTCTAGGTACTGGTCACAGTCCCGGTCCTGTTCCAGGGTCCTCGTCACATTCTGAGTCAAGTTTTTGTTTCGGGTCCAAGGTCTGGGTCTGGGTCCAGGTATTGGTCCAGCTTCGAGTCTTTGTCTGAGTCCCAGATCAAGACATCGACTATGGGTCTTGTCCAAGCCCCGGTTCTCGGATGCTGGGACAAGATCTGGATCCTAATCACCGGTCCCAGTCGAGTTTCAATTCATGCCCCAGGTCCCGCTCTAGGTATGGGTCTAGGTGTGGGACTGAGACTGGGGTCCAGTTTTGGGTCTCAATCCCAGTTCTGGGTCCCGAGTCCTGTTCAATGTTCGAGTCTAAGTTCAGGTCTGGGTTCGGGTCCCGAGTCCAGATTTAGGTTTAGGTTCAAGTTTTGGTTGCAATCCCGAGGTGGGTCTATGTCCGAGTCCGGGTCCAGGTCTGGTTATAGTTTTGGGTCTGGGTCCAAGTCCTGGTCCTGGTCCTCTTCCTGGGTCATGATCCGCTTCTAGTTTCGGTTCCAGTTTCAAGTAACGGGGTACGGCTTCAAGTCGAGTTTTGGTTCGAGTCTAGGTTCAGGTCCTGATTTGGGTCCGAGGCGAGGTTCAGGTCTGAGTTTTGGTCTCGGTTAGGGTCTGAGGCTGGGTCTGGTTTCGAGTTCGGGTTCGAGTTTAGGTCCCGGTACCGTTCCAAGATCCCGGTCTGGTTCCAGTTCAAGTTTCGGTTTTGGTTCCTGTGTGTGGGCCTGGGTCTTTGTATGTGTGCAGGTCCTAGATTGAGTTCGAGTTTGGGTTTGGGTTCTGGTCTAAGTCCTAGATCCAGACACCGACTACGGGTCGGGTCCAAGCATCGAGTCCCGAATCCCAGGTCCCGAGGTGGGTCCTAAGTCCAGGTTTGGGTCTGGGGTCGAGTCCCGGATCCCGATCCAAGATCTGAGGCCCAAGTTCTGGTCCTAGTTCGTGGGCTCGATTCCAACTCTGGGTCCCCCATCTATATTTGGATCCTAGGTCCAGGTCTGGGTCAAAGTTTGTGTTCCGGTTCAAGTTCGGGTCCGGTCTGAGTCCTGGTCCGGATTTGGGTTCGGGTCCGAGTTTGGGTCCCAGTCCTAGTCTGGGTCCGGGTTTCGGGTCCCAGGTCCGAGTCTGGTTCTTGGGTCCTGGGTTCGGTCCCGGTTTTTGGGTCTGGTTTTAGCTTCGGGTCTGGGTCCAGGTCCCGGTCTTTGTTTAGGTCCTAGGACACAGGTACCGGTCTGGGTCCAAGTCTCGGTATGGGTTCTAGTCTGAGTTTGGGTTTAGGTTTGGGTCCTGCTACAGTCCCATGTCCGGGTTCTAGTCCCAGTCTTGGTCCGATTTCGGGTCCGGGATCGGGTCAGACCTGAACCTAGGACCCGATCTTAGACCCAAACTTGGACCTTGACATGGATCTAGGTACAAACCTGGACTCGAACCCATACCCGGACCCATACCCAGACCGTGATCGGACCAGGACTGGAAGTAGAACTGGGACATGGGACTGTAACAGGACCCAAACCTAAACCCAAACTTAGACCAGAACCCATACCGAGACTTGGACCCAGACCGGGACTAGTGTCCTGGGACCTAAACCAAGACCGGGACCTGGACCCAGACCGGGACATGGACCTGAAGCCAAAACCAGACCCAAAAACCAGGGCCGAACCCAAACCAAGACCCTGACAAGGATCGGGACTTGGACCCAGACCCAACCCTAGACTCGGACCATCACTCAAACCTCGACCCAGACCCAGACCCAAACCCGAACCTAGAAACGGAATCGAAATCGGAACTAGTAGTAGGACCCAAACCCAAACATGGACACGGACTAGAACCTAGGACCCGGGTCTCAGAACCCAGACCCAGATCGGAACTCGAGACTCAGACTCGGACCTGGATCTGGACTTGAACCCGTGACTAGAACCCAGATTTGGACCTGGAGCAGGATCGGAAATTCGAACCCCAACTCAGACTAGGACTTGAACCCCGACTGGGTCCTAGACTTAGACCGAGACCTAGGACCCGGACCTGGATGGGGGACTTGGACCAAGGACTCGGGCTTCGGAAGGAGCACCGAGACCCAGGATTTGACCCCGAAATTGGACCCTGAATTGGGACCCGGACCTGGACTTGGGACCAGAAGTGGAACTAGACTAGGACCCAAGACTGGGATCCTGATCTGGACCCAGGGCTTGGACCTGACCCGTAGTCTATGTTTGGATTTGGATCCATACCCAAACTCAAACCCAGACCCGGATTCAAACCCAAACCCAGACCCAACCTGGACCCGTACCCCGTGACTTGAAACTGGAAGTGGAACCGAAAGCGGACTGGGACATGGGAATAAGACAAGGGGACTAGGACCCAGACTCAAACCTGGACCAGGACATGGACCCAAATCAAAACTCGGATTATGACTCAGGACACGAACAAAAACCAGACATGAACTTGGACGCAGACCCAGACGCAGGACCTGAACCGAGATTGGAGACTCAGACTTGGACCCAGGTCCCAGACCTAGATTGGGAACCCAAACCTGAAATTAGAACCAGAATCGGGACCCAAGACTGGGATGGGGACCCAACACCCGACCCCGGTCTCCACCACTACAAAAAGAACAATTCTCGTCAATTTTTAAGTGTCATTTAAAGAATTTACGCCGGATTAAAAAACCGACATATATACCGTAGTCGCAAATAATTTTTTATTAACGTCATTTTTTAAATGACGCAAAAAACAATTATCTTCATTTAAAAACCGACGCAAAATATACACTCTTCTTTTTCATCTTCTGCATCAGTTTAAAAATGACGCAAAATTGTTTGTGGCATTTATAGCGTCGGTTTTAAAATGACATGTAAATTGCTGAAATACTTTTATTTTTAACTTATTGCGTCAGTTATAAAATGAAGCATAAATGTATGTAAGGAAAATTTGCAAATTTTCATGCATTTTTCCCTACATGCATTTTTAAATTTTATAACAACAAAGCTCGATACTTCATGCTTTCCAGCATGGTTGACACCTTGAAAACAAGGTTTGCTAACGTTGTCACGGCTGCAGAAATAATGACGCAGTTAACTGAGCTATTCGGAATGGCATCTATCCAGTCTCGCTTTGACGCGACTAAGAAATTTATCAATGCACAGATGGAACCCCATCAGAATGTGTGTGATCACCTTCTCCAAATGGCAAGTTATTTCCAGGAAGCCCAGAATCATGGTGCTGAAATGGATCAGACAACTCAAGTGAGTCTTATCTTGAATAGTCTGACTCCAGCTTTTCTGCCCTATACATCAAATTATGTCATGAATAAGAAGGAACAAGACTTTCCCACGTTAGTGAATGACCTCCAGACATATGAAAATTTGATTGGAGGACCCAAGAAGAAAGGGAGTAAACCTCATAATTCTGAAAATGGTAATGGGACGAGTAATCCTGAGGCACACGTTGCCTCTACTTCCAAACCCAAGAATAAGAAGAAGTGGAAAAATACCAAGAAGCGATCTCAAACTGTGAAAACAGCTAAGAACAAAAATGTTGCTGCTCCTGGTAATACACCAAAAGGAAAGTGTTTCTATTGCAATGAGAAAGGTCATTGGAAACCCCAATGTCCTAAGCTTCTTGCAAAGAAAGAAGGTATTTCTTTCTATAAACTGATGTGTTTTAGTGAATTATTATCCATTTGGATTGTTAATTCTGGACTACTAACCTTGTTTATTTGTTTTTCTTCTTACAGCCCAAGCTGCTTGAACTCCAGGTGCTATCTTAGCGAGTTGGTTTTGAAAGCTGGACAAAGGGGTGGAGTTCGTCCAAGATAGATGAAGCTCATTTATTTATTTTTGAATTAATTGTTTCAGTTTTAAAACAATTTGGAATTCAAGTTTGGGATTTTATTCCCTGTTCTTTTCTCATGATGTTGCAAACAATTTTTTTTAATTTATAATTAAGTTTTTTTTACAAATAAATTGCAATCTATGAGTTGAGCTTCATTACTTTATCTTATATATCAATTACCAATTATTACATTTATTATGTTTGTATGTGTATGTGTTTTTATTATTGATACAAATTCTATAGTTATTTAAACTCTTTATAGAGTTATTACTACATAAACACTAGAAACTATTTCTATGTTTATGAATAATTGTTAATTCTAAAATAATTATTAAGAATTTGTTTAATAAAAGATCTTTTGATCTGATAGGGGTGGAGAAAAAGTTAAGAATAATATGCAGTTCAACGATCTTTTATATCTAATGAACTCTGGATTATATTTCAACTCCACATAATCTCTATAACACTTAGAGAATCATGATCTCTATAACCTTTAGGGATGGATCATAATCTCTATATACTTAGGGGTGGACTATATTCTACAGTACTCTTTGTGAACACATAATTTTAAACATGGAAGTAATATAATAAATTAGCTATTATCACAATAAATCCTTGATCTTGATTATATGTTCCAGTTTAGATTTACGGTTGTAATAGAAAATGATACCAATAAAATTCTTTGATAATGTATCACACTACCTTAATTGAGTGGGAGAATTTTAAAATTCTTTACCCATCTTCATTTGGTTGACACTTGTGATAGGAACTTAAGAACACTACTGATAAAGCAAATCTAAACCATTCACGTGGATAGAAATAACTTTTCAAAATTATGAGAATAAGATAGAAGAATTCTTGCATAGTCCATTCAATGACTTGAGTCAAGATTTCTAATCCTCATAACATTTTCATGGTATCTTAATTTGATTGCTTAATCTCTAGCAAGTATTTTACACTTCAAATACTAGACTGCTATGTTTTTGACATAGTCTTAAAGAAACTTACAGTTTCAGACTAAGATAATAAGTCACAACTAGATATCCCTCAAAACAATAATAAGAGGTTAAAATTTTTTTTAACCAGACATCTACTATTAAGTGGGAGCCATCGAGATGTAATCAAATGGGGAACATTAGGGGACAGTCAAGAAAGATTTATGAAAGTGACCTATATATTAGATATTAAGGAACTATATATTAGTAATCCTAATATCCACACCAATTCATGAAGATTTTGAGAAGGTGGTTACTCTGGGGGTGGAGGAGTTATTCTAGAAGAGTGTAAAAACCCATCTATAATAATTCAAGCTCCATCAGAGAAGATATATTTAACTTTGTAAATTCAAAATTACCAGAAAGTTATTCTACTGAAGAAAATTCTACATTGCATTATCTCAGTTCCAAATTTTAAAATATGAGAGATATGTCTTCTGTTTGTTCAGATGTACTTAATAAGCAGTAAGGATTTCAGTATCCCTTGATGAGTAAAGCATATAGTTAAGGATGTTTCATAATGTTTTATGAACCTGGTTCTAGAAATTTGGGTGGATTCAAATATACTACACTTGATCTGTAGATCAAGACAATTGGAATGCACAACTTGTTTTATGTTAGTGCAAGTGGGAGTTTGTTGGGTTTTGTACCCTAAATAAAACTCATTACAATCTGATTAGTTATCAATTTAAGAGATTTGAACTGATTATGTTAAAATGTATTTTACATGCTTATGGTTTAATATATATATTCAATATATGCACAAAATCAGTAGTCTAGAACATATATTTACTCACAATTACAGTATTGTCAACACAGTGGAATGTGATTGCGATTATATGATTCAAAAGACTAAGTCCCTGTTTCATCAGTGTTTTGGATTTACACTGATGTGATAATCAGCGATGAAGTATACTTACACTTAGAGTAAGTGTTATGTTTTTTCCAGGACATTGGTAAAGTATACTAGTTTCGAATGTATGGAGTATACATTGGACTGGACTGATATTGAACTTAGACAAGATATTATAAACTTACCGTTGTATCTTTCCAAGTCAATATCACTAGTTGATCTTAGATTAAAAGAATCTAAATCATGATATGCTTAGGCTCAATCTCAGGAGTGCTATTCATGTTCTTTGATTTATTAGTTAAGCCTACTTTTAGGTCAGGGTGATATGTATATTTTGAGAACATGATAGTATGACTGAGTGGGAGCGCTAAACATAAATATGGAATCTATAGCTTCTACTGGTGTATAGAAGTCAAGTGATGATTCCCTTCGAGCTTATCTATATAGAAGTAAATGGATGAGCTCTTGTTTCAGTGACTATATCTTAGATCACTAAAACATCATTTACAGGTAGCTAAGTGTTTTAAGGGGCCAAATACATTGAGGGGTGAAAACGGTAAATTTTATCCCATCTCGATGTAAATCATCTATATAGAGGATCTTTGATCACATTAAGATTATAACGATGGTTAAATGAGATAGCATATCTACATCGTGAAACATATAGAATACTCTATATAAGTTTGAGAGTGCAATTCCAAGTTCTAAGAGTGGATTCAACAAGGAATTAATAAGTTAGGGAATTTACTTGGTAAATTCGGTTCGACTTATTGGAAGCTCAGCAATATAGATCCATGGTCCCCATTCTAGTTGAGACCATACTGTTTGTAAGACTCAATAATTGATTTATGATTAATCAATTATAATTCTAAAAGTTAGACTATGTCTAATTTGTGAATTTTCACTAAGCAGGGGTGAAATTGTAAAGAAAAGAGATTCTAGGTGTATTTATTAATTAAGAGACTCTATATGTCTAATTAATAATAATATTAAATGACAATATTATTTAATAATCTATTTTAGTTATTAAATAATTAGTTTTGGCATTTAAATGGTTAGAATTGGAAAATTGAAATTTTTGGGAAAATAGAAATAAAATTGTGGAAACTGCAAAATCCAAGTGAGGCCCATCACACCCATGGCCGACCACTTGTGTGTGTATTTCCCAATTATTATTTTCAATTTTAATGCCAAATAATTACTAACCTAAACCTAGAAGTTATCTATAAATGGAAAGTGGTGGCTCACACCAAATAAGGCAATTAAGCAATTACTCTGTAATTCAGGAAACTGCCTCTTTCAGAAAGTTGAGCTTCCCTTTTCTTTATATATAGCTGCCCATCTCTTCTTCTTCTTGATGAACAATACACAACAGACAAGAGAGATACAATTTCGAAATCCTAGTGAGAGAGTAGTGCCCACACATAAAAAACAGTACCTCAATCATAGTTTGGAAGACTGTGAAGGATCAAATCCAAGAGAACGACATTCGGACTCAGATCTTGATTATACTCTGCAACAGAAAGGAATCAAGGGTTAGAGATCTGAGTGGAAGGAGACATATTATTCCACTGCACCCAATGCAAGGTTTCTCATACTTTATATGTGTTTACTTATTATCGTTTTAGAAGTTCATATTTAGGTTGTTAATCAACATACTTGTGAGTGATCTAAGATCCTGGTAAAATAATTCCAACAGTTCAGGTTTGGGTCCTAGTCCTAGTTTCGATTTCGATTTAGTGTCTGGGTTCGGGTTTGGGTCTGAGTCTAGGTCGGGATCTGAGTCCTGGTTCGAGTCTTGGTCTGAGTCTAGATTTAGGTCCAGATCCCAGTTTGGGTCTGGGTTCTGGTCCAGGTCCGAGTTGTGGTTCTAGGTCTGGGTCTGGGTCACGGTCTCGGTCTGGATCTAGGTCCCGAGTTTTGATCTCGGTCTGGGTCCGGGTCTGGGTTCGAGTCCAGGTTCGTATCCAGATCCCTATCTAGGTCCGAGTCTGGGTCTGGGATCGGGTCCTAGGTCTAGGTCTGGGTCCGGGTCTCGGTCCCGGTTTGGGTACACGACCGAGTCCAGGTTAAGGTACAAGTCCGAGTGCAGGTTTCGATGCGTGTTCGGTACTGGTCCTTGTCTCGAGTCTTGGCCTAGTCTGTGTCTAGGTCACGGTTAGGTTCTCATGTCCTATGTCTCAGTATCGGGTCCCGGGTCCCGGTCCCAGTCCCAGTCCGAGTTCTAGTCCTAGTCCAGGTTCAGGCCTCGGTCCTAGTCTGGGTCTGGGTCCCAGTCCTGATCTAGGTCCGAGTTCGAGTTTGAGTATGAGTCTGGGTCTTGGTCTGGGTGTGGGTTTGGGTTTGGGTCTAGGTTTCAGTCCGTGTCTAGGTCCGGGTCTTGGTCTGTGTCTGGGTCTAGGTTTAGGTCCGGGTTATGGTACGAGTTTGGGTTCTGGTCAAGGTTCTGGGTCATGGGTCCTGGGTCACAGGTACTGGCACAAGTCTGGGTCCAGGTTCGGGTCTGGGTTCGAGTTTCGATCACAGTCTAGGTGTGCGTCCGTGTTCAGTTTAGATCCAGTTTTGGTTCTAGGTCCCTTTCCTATTCCAAGGTCCTGATTTCGATTCTTGTTCCAATTTCTGTCTCGGGTTCGAGTTTTTGTTTGGGTCCTTGTCTGGAAATGGTTCCAGGTTCGGATCTTGGTACGATTCCAAGATCTACACACCGACTACGGGTTGGGTCCAAGCCCCGAGTCGTGGGTCAAGATCCAGATCCCAATCTTTTGTCCCAGTCTCGTTTCAATTCCAATCTTGCATCCCGTTCCGTGTCCGTGTCTAGGTTCGAGTCTGGGATCAAGATCGGGGTTAGGTCTTGGGTCCTAGTCCCAGTCCTTGGTCCAGATTCTGGCTCTAATTTTGAGTTTGGGTCCCCAATCTAGGTTTGGTTCCTAATTCTAGGTCTCAGTCTCCTATCCAAGTCAGGGTCCTTAGTTCGGGTTTGGGTCCAAGTCCGTGTCGGGGTTCAGGTTCGTGTCTTGAGTCCGATCCGAGTTTTGATTCGGGTCTGCGTCCCAGTCTGGGCCCGGGTCTAGGTCCTAGTCAGATTCCAATTCCTGGACTCAAATCCAAACTCGGACTCGGACCCAAGTTTGGGGTACGGGTCTACGATCAGGTCAATTTCCCAAATGGCAAAAGGCCAAGGACTTTGCATCTGAGTTAACTCCTTGGGCGGAGCTCGAGGTATCTTTGAAAACCTCTGTTATTTATCACATTTTTTAACGTAGGCCTTTGAATCTTCGATCATTTTCGGCCAAAAATAACCTTACCTTAGAATTTTCTTAGATAAACTCTGTCCGGCGGTGTGGTTTCCACAAAATCCATCGTGTACTTCAGACAAAATCCGTGCAGCTTCTTCATGGGTAACACATCTAAACAATGGCATGGAGAATCCTCGTGTGTACATAATTCCCTCTACTATGATGTACCGTGAAGCCTTCCTTCTCATCTTTCGAGATTCATTTTGATTATCTGGGAGTTCCCCAGTGTTGAGGTAGGGTTCTATTGGTGTCATCCAGTTTGGGGAAGTATCAATCATTCCAATCTCTTCCGTGCCAGTAATGCTAGGTTCTTTGAGGAACTGGATAGGAACCAAATTCTCTCTATAACTTACATTACTACTCGCAAGCCGAGCTAATGCGTTAGCAGTCGTGTTTTCTTCCCTTTGAATTTGTCTAAGAGCGTAGCTTTTGAACTGTGCGAGCAAATCTTGTATTTTGCTCAAATATGCTACATCTTTTCTCCCCGAGCCTCGTATTCTCCAAATACGTGATTTACTAGCACCTGTGAATCATTACAGATTTCAATATGTTCAGCCTTTATCTCCCGGGCTAGTTTTAGTCCAGCGATGAAAGCTTCATATTCGGCCTCGTTATTGGATGTTGTAAATCCAAACTTGACTGTAGTTTGCAGGTGTTGCCCCCCAGGTGTGACAAGGGCGATTCCTATGTCGGGCAGTTCATCTATAGCCAACCCGTCCACATGTAGTTTCCAAGTCGGCTTGTCTTCACCATAACTTGGCTGTGGTATTTGTACTGGCTCGAGGTTGCCTTCGGATATGCTTTCTTCCTTGCCTGTGCATTCTACCACAAAGTCTGCTAAGGCCTGGCCTTTGATTGCTGTTCGGGGATGGAAAGTAATTTCATACTTACCCAATTCTACTGCCCACTTGAGTAACCGTCCAGTGGCGTCCGACTTTTGCAATTTTTGGCGTAACGGTTGGTCAGTGTACACCCAAATAGGATGAGATTGAAAATAGGGCCTTAACTTTCTTATTGCTAGAATCAAGCAGTAGGTGAGTTTCTCTATCAATGGGTATTGGCCTTCAGCCTCAGAGTCTTTTACTAATGTAATAGACCAGATGTTGTATGTTGTTTTCCTCTCTGATCAGTATAACACTCACGGCATGCTCCGTTACAGCTAAGTATATCTTAAGTTCTTCTCCATCTATAGGTTTTGAGAGTACATGAGGTTTTGCGAGTTGTGTTTTTAGCTCTTGAAAAGCTTTTTCACATTCCTCTGTCCACTCAAATTGCTTATTTCATCGCAGGATGCTGAAGAATGGAACACACTTGTCTGTTGATTTTGAAACAAATCTGTTGAGTGCGGCGATCTGACCAGTTAAGCTTTTGCACTTCCTTCATTCTTGTTGGCGATTTCATATCCAAGAGGGCTTGAATCTTCTCTGGATTGGCTTCAATTCCTCGGGCATTGACAATAAAGCCTAGAAACTTACCATAGCTGACTCCAAAGGAGCACTTTAAGGGATTGAGTTTCATGTTGTATTTCTTGAGGACTTTGAAGCATTCGTCCAGGTCATCTATGTGCCCCCCAACCTTCCTGGATTCGACGAGCATGTCATCCACATATACTTCCATGTTTCGTCTGATGTGGTCTTTAAACATCTTGTTTACCAATCTTTGGTATGTCACCCCAGCGTTTTGGAGACCAAATCTCATGACTTTATAGCAATATAGACCCAAATCTGTTCGGAAACTTGTATGATCTTGGTTCGGTGGATGCATTTTAATTTGGTTGTACCCTGAATAGGCATCCACGAAACTCAATATTTCATGCCCTGCTGTTGCGTCCACAAGCTGATCGATTCTTGGAAGTGGAAAACAGTCTTTGGGGCACCCCTTCTTGAGGTCTGTGAAATCAATACACAAACCTCTGGGGTGCCAGTACGGGATTAGCAACAGAATTTGGGTACAAAGATTCAATTATGAAGTTGTTATTTCGTAGCTTCTCTACCTCTCCCTTCAGGGCTAGAGCTCGCTCCTTGTCCAACAGCCTTCGCTTTTGTTGAACTGGTCGATAGTTGGGATCAATATTTAGGATGTGCGAAATTACAGAAGGATCAATTCCAACCATATCCTCATGTGACCAGGCAAAAATGTCCACATTTGCTCTCAGAAATTTTATCAGTGCTAATCTTACTTCGACCAACAAACCTTTTCAAATTTAAACTTTCTCGCCAGAATATCTGAGTCGATCTCAATCTCTTCTAGTTCTTCCACAGGTCCAACATTACTGCATGAGTCCCCAAGTCGAGGATCCACATCTTTATCCCCGCCTTGGGAACTTCCGTACTTAGAAATGTTTTTTCCCTTCTCCGAGCTCTGGCTAGAGGATACTTCCTTCTTATCCTTGGCTATGGCAACGTATAACATTCCCGAGCAAACTGCTGGTTTCCTCTTAGACACCCTACCCCATTCTTTGTTAGGAACTTAAGGCATGAGCCATTCCGTGTGCGCAGGGGTATGGAAGGCATACCCTTGTGCACCAAACTTGTTTTCTTCATAACTTTTGATTCAAAAATCGTTTTTCATTGAAACAAAAACCAATTTTTGGTAGAATTTTGTGTAGAATCTAAATTTTCAATTAAAAATCTAATTGTCAGAATAAAATAATTTTTATTAATTTTTTAATTAATTAAAATTAGTTTCTGATATTAGTAGGCTTTGAATTTTAAAAAGTTTGATTTCTCACAAAGGAGCCTTGTGGTTAAATTTTGAAATTTTAGATTATTTTATTTATTTTAATTATAAGATCAGATATTATTTTTTATTAAATTTGAATGATCTTACTTTGATATTAAAATATTATCTTTTAAAATAATCTTGTTCAAATTTCAAAGTTTGCTAACCATATCATATATATTTTTTTTAAATTTGTTATTTTTTGAAATATATTTTATTAATTAAAATTATAAGATTAAGAATATGTTAGGTTTAACATTTTATCTTATTAGACATTTTTTTTATTAAAATTAAATTTTGGCAAAAATTACATGAAATTTGAAAAATTGGTTAGTTTAGTTTGATTAGATATTTTACGGTTTCAAACCATAAATTTTTCAACTTATTATTATTATTTTTTTAAATATTTTAACCATATAAAATATCTTATTTTTTCAATTAGTTTATTTATGTAATATTTAAATTTATTAAATTATAAGACTTAGAATATAATAATGAAATATCTAAATTTAAAATTCAAGATATTTTATTATATTATCTTATTAGAAATTTTAAATAAATTTAAATTTTGAATAAACTTGATATTTGAAAAATTGGTTAGATATTTTTTGTTTTTTTGTTAGAATTTGAGAAATTTAGGAGTTTGTTAAATTTTGAATTTTTTCAAATATTCTCTAACAACCTAAATTTGAATTCTAGTTAAGATATTTATTTTAAAATTTAAATTTTATTTTAAATTTTAAAATTGAGATATTTTAGCTTACTTTCCAGATATTCCAGATCAGTTATTTGTTTGTATTGTTTGTTTATATATTAATATACAAATTTTTTTTACAAACCTATTATTTATTTGATCTAAATTGCTATGATTAACTTGTTGACAGATCCAATGATCTGATTTTAATCATAGTCCAATTGTCAATAGATCTTATAAATAATTTGGAACAGGTAAATTTTTGCAATTTCTTTCATCTTTGTAAACCTAGTAACATGATAGGGCCCATCCAAATCATTTGACCTCTGTGAGGCTATATGTTTGCTATGGGGCTTAGATGCATGTAGGATGTCCATTTAAGTTTCACTAAGTAAATAGACTAGGTTGTTAAAATAAATTTTGACATAAGTAAATTTATTTAGGCCCAATTAGATTTGGGCTTATTCAATGAATAACAATTGTTTATTTAAAGGTTAAATTCCTCTCTTTTGGGCCTTGTGTGAGAGTTGGGGGCCAATAGAAGTGGGCACGACATACTGAACCCAGCTCCCCCTCACATGAACTACCCCAATTGTGAAGGCCCATTTACCTTATTTAAATAATTGTATTAAGTTAATTATATTAGTCTAACTTAATTAAAATTGAATTAGCAACATAATTAACTTTTAAAATATATGAAATTTATTTTTCATTTAATATTTTAAAGTTAATTTTAAAAAAACACTTAGTTAATGATATATATTCTAGATAGTTATTTCTAGAACTAGTTATTTTTTCTAATATTTGATTAGAAAAATATCATAAATTGTGAAATTAATTGTTTAATAATTAATTTTGGTACAATCTAAATTAAGTATATTTTTCCTAGTATTAAATTAGAATTAATAATTAAGTCTTCTCTATACTTAATTATTTATTTCTTGAATTTATTACATTTAATTAAATTGAAAATTTAAATATTTAAGTTGATTTTCATCATGATACTTAAAATATTATTATTTTCATGTTATTTAATTAAAATTGAAAATTATTTTAAGTTTGAAATCTTATTTCAGAATAACTTAAATTTGAATAATTTTCAAAATATATTTTATTTTATTTTATTAATCTTTTTCCCACGATTCCAAGATCTAGACACCGACTACGAGTTTGGTTGAAGTGTTGGGTCATGGGTCAAGATCCGAATCCTGGGTCCCTACCCATGTTTGTGTTTGGGTCCGTGTAACACCCTAACTAGCATAGGCGTATTACGTGATTTTTCAAACATGTTGTGCAGCTCGTTGCTAATCAACGAGGATTATGGAAAACGTGATTAATAAAAAATTTTGCTTTTTAATTAAACTTGTAAAATATTCATACAAAAGACTCGGGATCCCGATTACAAAACCATTTACAAAAGTTTACTGTTTATACAAAATACTTGTCGCCTAGCGACTAATTACAAAAATAGCCTCGCTGTCCCGATGATCGTACGCTCCAGGCCTAACCGCCCCGACATGTACAATCTTCACCGGCTCGCTCACGGTCCATCAGCTCTAGCCTTGCCCTTACCTACACATAAACATAGCTCTGTGAGTCGACAGACTCAGTAAGAAAAGCATAATAATATTCATACATAAATCCCGGTCATGATCAGACGCCCATACCCCTGACCATAACCCTAACTGCCGTGTCCAACACGATACTGAGTCCCCCTAACTGCCGTGTCCAACACGGTACTGAGTTCTGAACGTTCATAGGGACGGTACTATTGACAAGTAACAGCCTAATCGGTCGAACCGGTCATACTCCGGCTGCTGGTCATACTCCAGCCTGTACCGACGTGTTACAGTATCAGCCTAATCGGTCGAACCGGTCATACTCCAGCTGCTGGTCATACTCCAGCCTGTACCGACGTGATACGTCAAATAGTACGGAACCACCAACCTAAGTATCAGCCTAATCGGTCGAACCGGTCATACTCCGGCTGCTGGTCATACTCCAGCCTGTACCGACGTGATACAGTGTCAGCCTAATCGGTCGAACCGGTCATACTCCGGCTGCTGGTCATACTCCAGCCTGTACCGACGTGACACAGTTGGATGGTTCGAAGCCAACATACATATCTAATGTAATCTAACAGGCTTCCTACATGCACGCTAAACATGTAATCTACATATGCATACTGTTATACTAATCTTACCTGGATTCCGAATTCAGGTGTGCCGGTCAACCTGACTGGAACTATCTGCGCGGCGGATTACAGGCTCCTAAACCATAAAAATCACAACACTATAAGTGATACGCTAAATCACTTCCCGGGGACTTAAACTAGGAACTAAAAGTTTCCCTATCGATAAAAAGCATGGCAATACCCCAAATAACATAAAAACGAGGAGAACTAGGGTTTCTGAAAATCACCCAACCGGTAAACCGGTTGCCCAACCGGTAGACCGGTTGCCCAACCAGAATTCCGGTTCTGGGAATTTTCAGAACCCCATCCGGAATTCCGGATGCACAACCGGAATTCCGGTTCCTCGCAGAAATCACACAAAAATTCACACATTGCCCAAATCCAATCCAAACAATACCAAAACTTCCAGACCTGTTCTAAACATCCTATAGAACAATTCTAAAGCATCAAACTCACCCAGATTGCACAGAAACAAAAAGTGCCATTAAAGCCCAAGCTTTGAGTTCCAAAACTCAATCTTGGTTAAAATCAACTAACAACCCTCCAAACTAGATTAGAACTACATAAGCATGCATAAAAACACAGCAGAAAACAAACTTAAACTCATGCAATACTCACAACCACCAAATTCTCCATTTTCTCTTTGAAAACTAAACTTTTGCATAGAAAAACCTTAGCTTTACTCAACCTAACTATCATGCTTCACAAACAGCTCAAATTAACTCAAATAAACAAGCTTAAATCTCTGAAAATATCAACAACATTGCAGCAACAACAATAACCTAAAACTAAGCATGCAACACATCATTTTCATCAAAATTCATCAAGAAAATTTAAAAGAGAAGCTAGAGGAAACATACCAACAACAAGAGGTCAAAATCAATGCAAAAATCAGCTTGAAATCCAAGAGGAAATCCTCTTTTCTTGCTGCTCAAGGGGCCGAAAAAGAGAGAGGAAAAGAGAGAGTGTTTTTTGAGAAATTTGTAATTTTTCTAACTTTGAATAAATGAGAAACATGCAAACAAACATATCCTTTATTTCAGCCAACAAATAATTAAATAAAACATATAATTCAATTAAATAAAGTCCACTAAAGGACAAACTATCATTGGGGCAAAAAGACCATTTTGCCCCTCCACACTAAAATAACATAAATAACACTAAAGGGGTATTTTTGGGAGATTCTAAATTCTCGGCCATTCCCGACATTCCCAATGTCTAATAAACCGTCCCAAACTACTAACATACTAAGTTGTGATTTTACTGAGCCAAACACCGAGTTCCATGATACCGGGCACCGGAAATGCAAAATTATGAAAACTACTAAATGACATAAAAATGCACCTCTGAATTCAATAATAACAGTATAAATAATTATTTAAATAGCTATAAATAATTTCATAATTAAACGTGATTAACTGCTAATTTCCAAATTAAACTAAGCGGTCTTTACAGTCCGGGTCTGGGACCAAGACCGGGGTCTAATCTTGGATCCCAGTCCAAGTCATGGGTCCTGATTTTGGTTCTAATTTAGAGTTTGGGCCCCCAATCTAGGTCTTGGTATTGGGTCTAGGTCTGAGTCTCCAATCCCGGTCCGGGTCCTGGGTCCGGGTCTGGGTCCAAGTCTGCGTCTGGGTTTGGGTTTGTGTCCCGAGTCCCGATCTGAGTTTTTATTCGAGTCTGTGTCCCGGTCCGGGTTTGGGTCTGGGTCCTATTCAAATTCTAGTTCCCGAACTCAAACCTAGACTCAGACTTGGACCTAGGTCTGGGGTACGGGTCTGGGTTTGGGTTTGGTTCTAGGTCCGAGTTTGGATCTGGGTTTGAGTCCATCTATGGGTCCCAGATCCAAACACTAACTATGAGTCAGGTCCAAGCCCCGGCTCCTAGTCTAGTTCCACTTCGGGTCCCAGGTCCCAGTCCGAGTCCAAGGTCAGGGTCTGGGTCCGGGATTGGGTCTTAGGTCTCAGTCCCAGTTCTGATGCCCGTTTCCCAAGTCTAGGTCCCTCATCTGGGTCCAGCTCCTAGGTCCCGGTTCGAGTCTAAGAGCCGGTCGGGGTTCAATTCCTGGTCCGAGTTTGGGTTCAAGTTCCGATCTCGGTATGGGTCCCGATTTGGGTTCGATTCTTGGTCCAGGTTCAGGTTTGAGTCTCGAGTTCTGATCTGGGTCTGGGTTCCGAGGCGTAGGTCCAGGTCCGGGTCTTAGGTCTCAGTTTGGGTCCATGTTCGGGTTTGGGTCCTAGTCCCAGTTTCGATTTTGATTCAGTGTTTGGGTTCAGATTTGGGTCTGGGTCTGGGTCGGGGTCTGAGTCCTGGTTTGAGTCTGGGTCCGGGTCTCGGTCCAGGCCCGAATCCCAGTCTGGGTCTTAGTTCGTGTCGAGGTCCGAGTTAGGGTCCCGGGTGTTGGTCCATGTCTATGTCTGGGTCAAGGTCTCAGTCCGGATCTAGGTCCCAAGTTTCGATCCTAGTCTAGGTCTGGGCCTGGGTTCGAGTCTGGGTTCGTATCCAAATCCCTATCTAGCTTTAAGTCTGGGTCTAGGATCAAGTCCCAAGTCTAGGTCTGGGTCCAGGTCTCGATCCTGGTCTGGGTACACAACTGTGTCTGGGCCTGAGTTTCGGTCTCAGTTTGGTTCTGGGGCTAGGTTCGAGTTCAGTTCTAGGTTTGAGTCCGGGCCTTGGTCAATATCCTAGTCTTGTTCGAGGGTCCTAGTTTGGCAGTTCTTGTTTAGGTTCCCGTGTTGGGTCCCGAGTTTGGGTCAGGGTCCCGGTTTGGGTCCTAGTCTGGGTTCGGGTCCTGGTTTGAGTCCCAAATCTGGATCCCTGTCACGTGTCCCGGTCTGGTTCTGGTTCAGGTCCCTGGTCCCAGGTCCGAGTTTGGGTTCGGGACCGAGACTGGGGTGCGGTTCTAGGTCCCGACCCCATTTCTGTGTCCCGAGTCTCGTTCCATGTTTGGTTCTGAGTTCGGGCCCAGGGTCGGCACCGAGTCCAGATCTTGGTTGAGATCTAAGTCTGGTTCCCGGTTAAGGTCTAGGTCTGGGTTGGAGTCTGGGTCCTGGTCCGGCTATGGTTCCGGGTTTAGGTCCAAGTCTGGTAACGATTCTAGGTCCAGGTCGATGTCTTGGTTCCGGTCCCGTTCTTGGGTCCCGGTCTACTTCCGATTTTGGTTCCAATTTCGAGTCATAGGGTACAGGTTAAGGTCCAGGTTTGGATCTGGGACTGGGTTCGGGTCTTGATCTAGGGGTCCGGGGCTGGTTCCCAGATCCAGACACTGACTACACGTTAGGTCCAAGCCCTGGATCCATATTTGGATCCCGATCTCGGGTCCCAGTCTAGTTCCATTTCGGGTGCCAGGTCACGAGCCCGACCCTAGATTCAAGTCCGTGTCTAGGGTCGGGTCTTAGGTGACGGTCATAGTTTCGTTCCCAGGTCCCTATCCTGATTCTGGGTACAGGTCCTGGTTCTGGTCTGGATTTGGGTCCCTGTCTAGGTTCGGATTGGGTCCTAGTCCCAGTTTGGGTTTGGGTCTCAGTTTGGGTTTTTATTTGGGTTTGAATTCAAGTCTTGGTCCTGGTCCTGGTCCTGGTCCTAAACCTAGTCCGGTTCTAGTTCTAGTTGTGATTCCAAGTTCGAGTTTGGGTTAGGGTTCGAGTCCTTGTCCGAGTTTTGGTTTGGGTTCGGATCTCGGTCTAGGTCTAAATCGGGCTCTGGGTGTGGGTTAGGGTCCTAAGTCTGGTTCAAGGTTCGGGTCTGACTCCCAGGTTTCGATCTCGATTTGAGTCTGGGTTTAGTTTCGGGTGTAAGTCCTGGGTTTTGATCCCAGTCTGAGTTCGAGGATGGGTCCGGGTGCAGGTCTAGGTTTGGGTTTGATTCTGGGTCTAGGTGTGAGTTTTAGTCCCGGGCTTGGGTCCAATTTCGGGTTCGGGTTTTGTCCTATTATGGTTTCGTGTCCGAGTTCTTATCCTGGATTTGATACGAACCACACCAACTTGTGATGAAACCCGACACCAAATATGGAACAGCCACCAAGAACAAACGATGTTGGAATGGAACCTCGACCCAATGCTTAGCGAAGCACGAACCTTGGTATAAGGAAGACGCCACAAACGGGGATGGAAATCCGTTTGATAAGTCAAGTTGAACGCCACAAGGATACCTCCTTGATAAGTTCACAAGTTTCTTCAAGAACTCTAGAAGATAAAACTCACAATTTTCATATATGATAATCTGGTTTTTACAATGGAAAGGTAGTCCCTTTTATAGGACAAAAATGACACCTACAAGACCTTTGGACTTCAACATTAACACACCTAAGACCTTTGGTCTTTCCAATAAAAGCATACTAAATAAGACTCTTGGTCTTCATAATGAAAGCTCCATAATGAAGACCTTTTGACTCCACTCTTGTAACTCCCACACAAAAGAACTTGAGACATATAAATGTGACAACTACGACCATATGATAAAAACGTGACACATAAAATTAAATAAAACGTGACACATATAATGAAGCTTCAAAATTCAGTCCACTTTGATGAGTATGACCAATCTTTGTTCTCCTTCCGTGTTGACCACGGTCTCTTCTTGATTTAAGACTTTGTGTACTAGGCTGTTAAGCTCTTCCTTGAATCTCTTAGCTCGTGCCCTAGTCACTGGACCCACTGGAATTGGACTTGATACTTGGTCCTTGATGTCCTCATCAGGTTTGGGTCCAGGGTCGTGTTCAGGTCCCGAGTCTTTGTTTTAGTCCAGTTCCTAGTCTGGGTTCGGGTCCAGGTCTCGATCCTAGTCTTTGTCTGGGTTCAAGTTTGGGTCCTTATCAGGGTCTGGATCCTAGTCTCGGTCGCTAGTCTCAGGTCTCTGCGAGGATTTAGGATTAGGTCAGGTCTAGGTCCCGGTCTAGGTTCGGGTCCCAAGTCTCATGTCCCAATCCTAGTCAAGATCTCAGTCCAAGTCCTGGTCTTAGTGGGTTATGGTTTGGGTTCGGTTCTTGTCTTAAGTCTGGATCCTAGTCACAGTTCCAATTCCAATTCTGGGTCCAGGTTTTGTTCTCGGTCCAGGTTGGGGTCGGGGTCCGAGTCTTAGTCCGAGTCTTGGTACGGGTGTTTTGGAACCTGGTCTGGGTCCAGGTCTGAGTCTGGGTCCAGGTGCCATGTTTCGATTCTGGTTTGGGTCTGGGTCTGGGTCGGTATTCAGGTCTCGGTTTGGGTTGGTGTCCATGTCCAGGTCCAAATCCTAGTTTAGGTTAGGGGCTTGGTCTTAGTTTAGGATCGAGTTCCGAGTTCGGGTTGGGGTTCAATTCGAGTCTCAATACTAGTTTGGGTCCAGGACCGGGTTCGGGACTCGGTTCGAGCCCGAGTTCCGGGACTGGGTTTTGGACGAGTTCCGGGTCCCGGTCCAGGTCCAGGTCCTTGTCACGGTCCCGGTCTTGTTGTAGGGTCCTGGTCACGTTCTGGTTCAAGTTTCGGTTTTGAGTCCCAGGTCTGGGTCCAGGCCCTGGTCCAGCTTCGGGTCCTTGTCCGAGTCCCAAATCAAGACATCTACCATGGGTCTTGTCCAAGCCCCGGTTCTTGGATTTTGGGACAAGATCTAGATCCCAACCACGGGTCCGAGTCTGGTTTCGATTCATGTCCTAGGTCCCGGTTTGGGTTTGGGTCTAGATATAGGACCAAGACTAGGGTCCAGTTCTGGGTCACGATTCCAGTTCTAGGTCCCGAGTCATGTTCAATGTTTGGGTCTGAGTTCAGGTTTGGGTTCGGGTCCCAAGTCCTGGTCTGGGTTTGGATTCAGGTTTTGGACCCAATCCTAGGGTGTGTCTGTGTTCGAGTTCGGGTCCTGGTCCGGTTACAGTTTTGGGTCTGGGTCCAGTTCTTAGTCTTGGTCTTGTTCTTGGGTCCCCATCCGATTCTAGTTTTGGTTCCAATTTCAAGTCACGGGGTACAGGTTGGGGTTGAGTTTTGGTCCGAGTCTGGGTTTGGGTCCTGATTTGGGTCTGGTTTGAGTTCAGGTTTGAGGTTCGGGTTTCGGTCTCGGTTAAGATCCGAATGTGGGTCCTCAGGTCTAGGTCCAGGTCCCGGTCCCGTTCCTAGATCCCAGTCCAATTCCAGTTCAAGATTTTGTTTTGGTTCCTGAGTGTGGGTCTGGGTCTGGGTCTTGGTATGTGTCCAAGTCCTGGTTTGAGTTCGAGTTTGGGTTCGGGTTCTGGTCTAAGTCCTAGATCTAGACACCGACTACAAGTCGGGTCTAAGCATCGAGTTCCGAATCCCAGAAGTCGAGGTTGGTCCTAGGTCCAGGTTTAGGTCTGGGGTCGGGTCTCAGATCCCTATCCAAGTTTTGAGGCCCAAGTTCTGGTCCTAGTTTGGGGGACCAATTCCCAGGTCTGGGTCCCCCATCTATGTTCGGTTCCTAGGTCCCAGTCCGGGTCCTAGCTCGTTTTCAGGTTTGGGTACGGGTCCAGTCCGAGTCCAAATCTTGGTTTGGGTTCGGGTCTGAGTTTGTGTCCCAGTCCCAGTCTGGTCCAGGTTTTGGGTCCTAGGTGTGAGTCAAGTTCTTGGGTCCTGGGTTCGGCCCTGGTTTTTGGGTCTTGGTTTTGGTCTGTATTTAGGTCCTGGTCTTGGTTTAGGTCCCAGGTCACAGGTCGCGGTCTGGGTCCAAGTCTCGGTATGGGTTCTGGTCTGAGTTTGGGTTTAGGTTTTGGCCCTGTTACGGTCCAATATCTGGGTTCTAGTCCCAGTCCTAGTCTGGTTCAAGTTTCGGGTCCGGGATCAGGTCAGCCTTGAACCTGGGACCCGATCCCAGACCAAAACTCTGACCTAGACATATATCTGGATACGAACCTAGACTTGAACCCAGACCCAGACCCATACCCACTGGGATCGAAACTTGGGAGTTGGATTCGGACCGAGACTAAGACCCAAACCTGGACCCGTACCCAACACTTGGACTCAGACCTGGACCCAAACCCAGGTCATACCGGGATCTGGACTTGGACCAAGACCCAACCCTTGACTCGAACTAGGACTCAAACCCTGACCTAGACGGAGACCCATATCCAAACCCGAACCCGGACACCGAATCGAAATCGGAACTGGGACTAGGACCTGAACCCAAAATGGACCCGGACTAGGACCTAGGACCCGGACCTAGATGGGGGACCTAGACCCGGGCCTCAGAACACAGACCCAGATCGGAACCCGAGACTCGGACCCGGTCCTGAATCAAGACTCAAACCCAGGACTCGAACCTAGATCTAGACCCAGACCGGGATCGGAAACTCGAACCCGAACTCGGACTAGGACTTGAACCCCAACCGGGTCTTAGACTCGGACTGGGACCTAGGAACCGGACCAGGATGGGGACCTGAATCAGGGACCCGCGCTTCAGAAACTACCACCGAGACCCAGGACCTGACCCCGGACCCAGATCCTAAACCCGGACTAGGACCAAGACCTAGGACACGAAGTTGAACTAGACTGGGACCTGAGACCGGGATCCTTATTTAGACCCGTGGCTTAAACCTAACCCATAGTCGATGTTTGGATCTGGGACCCATACCCGGACTAAAACCTAGACCAAGACTCGGACCTAAACCCAGACCCAGACCCAGACTCAGACCTAAACCTGAACCCAGACACGAACTCAGACATAAACAAATACCCCGTGACCCAAAACTGGATGCGAAACTGTAAGCGTACCTGGACCTGGGAACAAGACCGAGGGACTGGGACCCAGTCTCATTCCCGGAACAAGAATTTGACTAGGACCAAGACCCAGACCCGGACCGGGACACGGAGCCGAATTAAAACTCAGATCGGGACTCAGGACACGAACCCGAACCCAAATACGGACTTGGACCCAAACCCAGACGCATAACCCGGACTGGGATTGGAGACTCAGACTTGGACCAAAGTCTCAGAAGTAGATTGGGGAACCAAAGTTGAAATTAGAACAAAAATCGAGACCCAGAAGTGGGATTGGGACCCAAGGCCCGACCCCAGTTTCAGTCCTCGACCCGGACCCACACCCGGACACGGACACGGACAAAGAGACGGACTAGGACCCAAATATCTGAATCGGAACGAGACCGGGACCCAAGATTGGGATCCGAATCTTGACCCACGACCCGGGGCTTGGACCCAACCCGTAGTCAATTTCTCGATCTTGGAATCGTACCAAGACCCAAACCTGGAAATATTTCTAGACTAGGACCAAATCAAGACTCGGACTCGGGACCCGAAATCTGAACAAGAATCGGAATGAGGACCTTGGAACGGGAATTGGACCTGGACCCAAAATCAGATCTAGATGCATAACCGAACATGAACCCAGACCCAAACTAGGATCGATACCAAGACCCAAACTCGTACCCGAACTGACACTTGTGCCAGGACCTGCGACACAGAACCTGGAACCCTGGACCCTTGACCCAAGACCTAGACCATAACCCAGACTCGTACCAGAACCTATACCTAAACCCAGACGCAGACCCAGACCAAGACTCGGACCCAAACTCAGACCGAAAACTGGACCCTGACCCAGACCCAGACCTAGACCAAGAGCTGGACTCGTACCAGAACTCGGACTCGAACCCAAGACTCAGATCCAGACCGAGATCAGGACTAGGACCCAGACACAGACTAGGACCGAGCCCTGAACCTCGACTGGGACAAGAACCTAGATTGGGACCGGGACCCGGGACCGAGACCCGAGACCCAAGACTCAAACTTGGGACCTAAGAACCAAACCGTGACCTAGATGGGGGACTTTGGCCCCAAACCCGAACCTGGACCAAGACTTGGACAAAGGATCCAAACCTAGATGGGGGACTTGGACCCAATACTGGGCCTCAGAACTGGGGTCTGAGACCGAAAATTTGACCCTAGACTCGAGACACAGGACCCAACCTTAGACTTGGAACCCAGGACCTCACTACCAGGACAAAACCCCAAACTCGGACCCAAACAAAAACTTAGGACTCGGCCCGGTACCTGGGACCCGAACTAGAACAAGACTGAGATCCAAGACCGAGATCCGAATCTGAACTTGAGGCTTCAACATGACCCATAATCAGTGTTTGAATCCAGGTGCCAGACCCATACCCGAACCGGGATTTTGACCCAATCTTGGACCCAGAATCAGAATTGAACCAGGACTGGGACGAGAACCCAGACCTGGGACTGTAAGTGGACCCAAACCTAAACCCAAACTCAACCTGAACCCATAACGAGACTTGGACCCAGACTGGGACCTGTGACCTGTGACCTAAACCAAGACCGGGACCCTGACCTAGACCCAGACCCAAGAACTGGGGCTGGACCTAGGAACAAAGAACCAAACTCGGACCCGAGATTCGGGACCTGACCCCAGACCCAAACCTTGACCTAGGACCCACCCCGAGACTTAGGATCCAGGACTCGATGCTTGGACTCGACCCGTACCCCATGACTTGAAAGTAGAACCAAAACCAGAAGCGGATCGGGACCCAAGAACAGGACCAGGACCAGGACCTAGACCCAAACCCAAAACTGTAACTGGACCAGGGCGCGGACTCGGACATAGGCCCACTCTCGAATTCTGTGTCTGGGTTCAGGTTTGGGTCAGGGTTTGAGTCCTTGTTCGAGTCTAGGTCCAGGTCTGGGTCCAGGTGTGGATTCCGATCTGGGTTTGGGTTCGGTCCAGGTCCGTGTTCAGGTCCCTGGTGCAGGTCCAGGTTTGGGTTTGGATCTGGATCTAGGTCCCAGGTTTCGATCTTAGTTTGGGTCTAGGTCTGAGTCCAGGTTCGTACCTTGATCCCTATCTAGGTTTGTGTCTGTGTTTGGGATTGGGTCCCTGATTTAGGTCTAATCCAATTCTCGGTTACGATCTAGGTACACGACCATGTCTAAGCCTGAGTTTCGGTCTCGGTTTGGGTCTTGGGCTTGTTCTGAGTTCAGTTCTAGGTTTGGGTCTAGGTCCTAGTTAGGGTCCTAGTCTTGTTACACGGTCCTGGTATGGCAGTTCTTGTTTAGGTGCTAGTTTCGGGTCTAGGGTCTAGGTCTGGGTTCGGGTTATGGTCCTAGTCTGGGTTCAGGTACTAGTCTGAGTCCCAGATTCAAACACCGACTACGGTTCTATTCTAAGCCCCATTTACTGGATTCCGAGTCAAGATCTGGATCCCTGTCACGGGTCTAGGTCTAGTTCTGGTCCTGTGTTAGAGGTCCAAGTTTGGGTTTGGGATTGAGACTGGGTGCGATTCTAGGCCCCAGCACCGGTTGTGTGTCTCGAGCCTGGTTCCATGTTTGGGTCTGAGTTTGGGTCTGGGTTTGGGTCCCGAGTCCAGGTCTGGGTGGGGATCCGGGTCCGGGTCTCGGTTTGGGTCTAGGTCTAAGTTTGAGTCTGGGTCTTGGTCCGGTTATAGTTTTAGGTCTAGGTCGAGGTTTGGTTACTGTTCTAGGTCCAAGTCTTGGTTCTGGTCCCATTTTTGGGTCAAGGTCAACTTCCGATTTCAGTTCAATTTTGGGTCACAAGGTACGGTTTCGAGTCCAGGTTTGGGTCTAGGATTAGGTTCAGGTCTGAGTTTTGGTTCGGGTGCTGGTTTGGGTTCGAGTCCGGCGTTGTGTCCCAGATCCATACACTGACTATGGGTTCAATCCAAGCCCTGACTCTAGATCCAAATCTCGATCTCGGGTCTTGGTCTGGTTCCATTTTGGGTGCCATGTCATGAGCTGGGTCCTAGGTTCATGTCCAGGTCTGGGGTCGGGTACTAGGTTTCGGTCCTAGTTCCGTTGCCCAGGTCCCTATCCTGATTCTGGGTCTAGGTCCCAATTCTGGTCTGGGATTGGGTCCCAGTCTAGGTTCGGGTTTGAGTCCTAGCCTCGATTCGAGTTTGGGTCTTTGTCTTGATTTTATTTTGGTCAGGTTTGAGTTTAGGTCCTAGTCCTAGTCCTAGTTCGGTCTGGGTCAGGGTGCGGGACCCGGTCTGGGTCCACGTCCTGGTCTTGGTTTAGGTCCCAGTTTTTTGGTCTAGGTCTGGGTCAGGGTCCAGGACCCAGTCTGGGTCCAGGTCCTGGTCTTGGTTTAGGTCCCAAGTCACAATATTGGTTCTGGTCTGAATTCGAGTTTAGGTCCGAGTCTTGATCTAGCGTCGGGTCCCGTGTCTCGAGTCTATGGTTCAGTTTTTGATCTCGGTCCCAGTTCTAGGCCCAATTTTTTGTCAAAGGGGCCCCCATCTAGGTCCCGATCCTTGGTCCAGGTCTTGGTAAAGGTTCAGGTTTGGGGCCCAAGTCCCCTATCTAGGTCCGGATCCTAGGTTCCGACCTAGGTCCATGTTCAGGTTCGGTTTTGGATCCCGAGTTTGGGTCTAAGTCTAGGTCCCAGTACGTGTTCAGGTTTCAGTTTGGGCCAAGGTCCCGGTCTGAGTCCAAGTCCCTGTTCGGGTCAGGGTCGGGGTCCCGATCTGTGTCCCAGTCAAGGTCTAGGTGTCGGACAACATTGTGGTCTGGGTTTGGGTCTGGGTTCAGGTCTTGAGTTTGTGTCTAGGTTCAGGACTAGATCTGGGTCTGGGTCTGGGTCTAGGGTTCCGATCTCGGTATGGGTATTTAAGGTTTTAGGGTTTTGGGTTTAGTGTTTAGGGATTTAGTAAGGTTTAGGGCTTAGGGTTTTGGGATAAGTGTAAAGAGTTTAGGATTTACGGTTTAAGGGTATGATTTAAGGTTCGGGTGTGGGTCTGGGTCTGAGTCCTGGTATGGGTCTAGGTCCGTTATTGGGTTCAGGTCCGAGTCTTGGTCCCAAATCCAAACACCAATCACATGTCGAGTCTAGTTTGAGTTCTGGTTCTGGTCCGGGTCTGGGTCCGGGTTAAGGTCCAATTCCCAGATTTAGACACCGACTATGGGTCGAGTCCAAGCCTCGAGCCTTGGGTCTAGTCCAAAGTCCAAATCGAGACCCTAGTCTAGTTCTAGCTCATGTCTTGGGTCCTGGTTCGGGTCTCAGGTCCAGGTTTGGGTCTTGGGTCCTAAGTATGGGTTTGGATCCCCACTTCAGGTTAGGGTGCTAGGTCTCGGTCTGGGTTAGCGTCCCACCCGAGTAGAGGTCCCGGTCCTTGTTCGGTACCGGTCTTTCTCTCGAGTCATGGCCTTGATTGGGTCTGGGTCACGATTTGGTTCTTAGGTCCCAGGTCCAAGTATCGGGTCCTGGTCCCGTTCCCAGTTCCCAATCGCGGTCCCAGTCTGGGTTCTAGTCCTAGTCCAAGTTCAGGTCTCGGTTTTTGTCCAGGTCTGGGTCCCAGTCCTCATCTTGGTTCAGGTCTGAGTCTCGCTTTCAAGTCAGAGTTTTGGTATGAGTCCGGGTCTGGGTCTGGGTCCAGGTTTCAGTCAGTGTTTGGGTTCGGGTCATGGTTTGAGTTTGGGTCTGGGTTTTGGTTTGGGTTCTTGTACGGGTCTGGCATCTGTTCCAGGTCTCGAGTCACTGGTCCTGGGTCGCAGGTCTTGGCGCACGTCTTGGTCCGGGTTCGCGTCTTGAGCTAGTTTTGGGTCCTGGTCGAATTCCTGTTCTAAGGTCCTTATTCCGGTTCTTATTCCGATTTCGGGTCTCGGGTCCGAGTCTAGGTTTGGGTCCTGGTTTAGAAATTGTTCTAGGTTAGGGTCCTCTTACGATTCCAAGATCTAGACACCGACTACGGGTTGGGTCCATCCCTAGGTCGTGGGTCAAGATCCGCATCCCAATCTTGGGTCTCGGTCTCGTTTCGATTCGGATCTTCGGTCCTAGTCCGTGTTTGGGTATGGGTCTTTGACCGAGACCGGGGTTGAGTCTTGTGTCCCAATCCCAATCCTGGGTCCCGATTCTGGTTCTAATTTTGAGTTTGGGTCCCCAATCTAGGTCTAGGTCTGAGTCTCCAATCTCAGTCCGAGTCTTGGGTCTGGGTCTTGGTCCATGTCCATGTCTGGCTTCAGGTTCGCGTCCTGAGTCCCGATCCGAGTTTTGATTTGGGTCTGCGTCTCAATCTGGGTCTAGGGGTCCTAGTTTGATTCAAGTTCCCGAACTCAAACCCAGACTCAGACTTGGACCCAGGTTTGGGATACGGGTCTAGGTCTAGATCTGGGTCTGGGTCTGAGTCTAGGTATGGGTCCCAAATCCAAACACTGACTACGGTTCAGGTCCAAGCCCCGAGTCCAGATCTGGATAACAATCTCGGGTCCCAGTTTAGTTCCACTTCGGGTCCCACGTCCCAGGTCCCGGTCCATGTCCTAGGTTAGGGTCTGGGTCTAAGGTCAGGTCTTGGGTCTCGGTCCCAATTCTGATGCCCGTCTCCCGGTCCATGTCCTAGGTTAGGGTTTGAGTCCCGGTTCGGTTTCAAATCTCGGTCTTTGTCAGGATCTGGGTTTTATTCGTGGTCGAAGTTTGAGTCTGAGTCCTGTGTTCGGATCTGGGTCTAGGTTCCAAGGCGCAGGTCATGGTCCAGGTCCTAGGTCCCGATCTGGGTCCATGTTCGGGTTTGGGACCTAGTCCCAGTTTTGATTTCGATTCAGTGTCTGAGTTCGAGTTTGGGTCCGGGCCTGGTTGGGGTCTAAGTCTTGGTTTGAGTCTAGGTCCGAGTCTGGGTCTAGGTTTGGGTCTGGGTTCGAGTCCAAGTCCGAGTTTTGGTCTTAGGTGCAGGTCTAGGTCTGGGTCTGGGGCTGGGTCTCAGTATGGATCTAGGTCTCGAGTTTCGATCCCAACCTAGGTCTGGATCTGGGTTCGAGTCTAGGTTCGTATCCGGATCCCTATCTACGTCTGAGTCTGGGTCTTGGATTGGGTCCCAGGTCTATGTCCAGGTCCGGCTCTCGCTCCAAGTCTGGGTACACGACCGTGTTTGGGCTCGAGTTTTGGTCTCGCTTTCGGTTTGGGGCTAGGTCCGAGTTCGGTTTTAGGTTTGGGTCCGGGTCCTGGTTTTGCAGTTCTTGTTCAGGTTCCAGTTCCGTCTCCCGAGTCTGGGTCAGGGTCCGCGTTTGGGTCCTGGTTCGGGTTCGGGCTCGGGTCCTGGTTTGAGTCCCTAATCTAGTCTCGGTCACCTATCGAGATCTAGTTCCGATTAAGGTCCTTGGTCCCAAGTCCGAGTTTGGGTTCCCGACCGAGACTGGGGTGCGGTTCTAGGTCCCGACCCCAATTTTGTGTCCCGAGTCTGGTTCCATGTTTTGGTCTGAGTTTGGGTCTAGGTTCGACAGTGAGTCTATGTATGAGTTGGGATCTAGGTTTGAGTCTCGATTCGGGTCTAGGTCTTGGTTGGAGTCTGGCACCTGGTCCGGTTACAGTTTTGGGTCTAGGTTTAAGTCCAGTTACGGTTCTAGGTCTAAGTCCAAGTTCTGGTTACGGTTCCAGTCCCGTTCCCGGGTCCCGGCCTCGGTTCAAATTTTTGGTCACAGGGTACGGATTTGGGTCCAAGTTTTGGTTTGTGACTGGTTCGGTCCGGGTCTTGGTTCGGGTCCTGGTCTTGTTATAGTTCGGGTCCCGGGTCTTGTGCCGGGTCCTAAGTTTACGATTGGGTCTGAGTTCGGGGTTGTGTCCCGATAGTCAAGTCCTTGTTTCTGGGTCCAGGGTTGGGTCCCGTCTCTCGAGTTTGGGGTCGAGTTTTGGGTCTTCATCCCAGTTCCAATGCCTAGTTTCTAGTCCAAGTCCTCAATCAAGATCCGGATCCTTTGTCAATATTTGTGTCCATATTCGGGTTTGGGGCCCAAGTCCCCCATCTAGGTCTAGATCTTAGGTCCTGGTCTAGGTCCAAGTTTAGGTTCGGGTTTGAATCTCAAGTTTGGGTCCGATTCTAGGTCCCAGTACGGGTTCAGGTGTTAGTTTGGGTCTAGGTCCAGAATGAGTCCAAGTCCCTATTTTGGTCCAGGTCGGGGTCCAAAACCGAGGCCTAGTCAAGGTCTAGGTCACGAAGTAGGTTTTGGTCCGGGTTTAGGTCTTGAGTTTGGGTCTAGGTTTGGGTCTGGATCTGGGTCTGGGTCTTCGTCCTGGGTTCCAATCTCGGTTTGGGTATGGGTCTTGGCCCGTGTCAAGGTTTGGGTTTAGGGTTTAGGGTTTAGTATTTAGGGCTTAGGGATTAGGGTTTAGGGGTAAGTGTAATGAGTTTAGAATTTAGGGTTTAAGGTTTAGGATTTAGAGTTTAATGGTCCGCTTCCAGATCCGGTTCCAATGTCGGGTCACAGGGTACGATTTAAGGTTCGGGTGTGGGTCTGGATCCGAGTCCTGGTTTAGGTCTAGGTTCGTGTTTTGGTTCAGGTCTGAGTCTTAGTCCCAAATCCAAACACAAACCACATGTCGAGTCTAGTTTTGAGTTTTGGTACAGGTTTGAGTTTTGGTCTGGCTCTAGGTTCGAGCCTAGGTCTAATTACCAGATTTAGACACCGAATATGGGTCGGGTTCAAGCCTCGGGTCTTGGGTCCAGTCCCGGGTCTAAATCTAGATCCTGGTCCAATTCTAGCTCATGTCTTGGGTCCTGGTCTGGGTCTTATGTCCAAGTTTGGGTGTAGGTTTGGGTCTTGGGCCTAAGTCATGGGTCCGGGTCCTAGGTCCCGATCTGGGTTAGGGTCCCAGTCCGAGTGCAGGTCTCAGTCCATGTTCGAAACTGGTCCTTGTCTCAGGTCTTGGCCTGGTCTGGGTTTGTTTAACTGTTCGGTTCTGAGGTCCCGCGTTTAAGTATCGGGTCCCGATCTCGGTCCAAGTCTAAGTTCTAGTCCTAGTCCAATTTTAGGTCTCAATCCTAGTTTGGGTCTAAGTCCGAGTCCTGATCTATGTCTGGGTCTGAGTCCTTAGTTTGAGTTTGAGTTTTGGTACGAGTCCGGGTCTGGGTCGAAGTTTAAGTCTCGGTTATTGTCTTGGCCCAGTTTTCAGTCAGTGTCTGTGTCCGGGTCTTGGTCTGGGTCTGGGTCTGGGTTTATGTTCGAGTTCTAGTACGGGAATGGGTTCTGGTCCAGGTCTCGGGTCACGGGTCCTAGGTCCTAGGTCCAGGTGCAAGCTTAGGTCCGTGTTCGGGCCTGGGTCCTGGTATTGATCCCAGTCTAGGTCCGGGTTGTGTTCGATTCCGTGTCTTGATCCGGTTTTGGATCAAGGTCCAGTTCCTGTTCCAGGGTCCTTATTCTGGTTCTTGTTCCTATTTCCGGTCTCAGGGTCTAAGTTTGAGTTTGGGTCTGGGTTTTGGTTTGGGTTCTTGTACGGGTCTTGCATCTGGTCCAGGTCCCGAGTCACAGGTCCTGGGTCGCAGGTCTTGGCGCAAGTCTTGGTCCGGGTTCGCGTCTTGAGCTAGTTTTGGGTCCTGGTCCAATTCCTGTTCCAAGGTCCTTATTCTGGTTCTTGTTCCGATTTCGGGTCTCGGGTCCGAGTTCGGTTTTAGGTTTGGGTTCGGGTCCTGGTCACAGTCCTAGTCTTGTTCAAGGGTCCTGGTTTTGCAGTTCTTGTTCAGGTTCCAGTTCCGTCTCCCGGGTCTGGCTCAGGGTCCGCGTTTGGGTCTTGGTCCGGGTTCGGGCTCGGGTCGTGGTTTGAGTCCCTGATCTAGTCCCGGTCACTTGTCCTGATCTAGTTCCGGTTAAGGTCTTGGGTCCCAAGTCCGAGTTTGGGTTCGCGACCGAGACTGGGGTGCGGTTCTAGGTCCCGGCCCCAATTTTGTGTCCCGAGTCTGGTTCCATGTTTTGGTCTGAGTTTGGGTCTAGGTTCGACACTGAGTCTAGGTATGAGTTGGGATCTAGGTTTGGGTCTCGATTCGGGTCTAGGTCTTGGTTGGAGTGTGGCACGTGGTCCGGTTACAATTCTGGGTCTAGGTTTAAGTCCGGTTACGGTTCTAGGTCTAAGTAAAAGTTCTGGTTACGGTTCCAGTCCCGTTCCCGGGTCCCGGCCTACTTCCGTTTTTGGTTCAAATTTTTGGTCACAGGGTACGGATTAGGGTCCAAGTTTTGGTTTGGGACTGGCTTTGGTCCGGGTCTTGGTTCAGGTCCTGGTCTTGTTATAGTTCGGGTCTCGGGTCTTGGGCAGGGTCCTAAGTTTACGATTGGGTCCGAGTTCGGGGTTGTGTCCCAATAGTCAAGTCCTTGTTTCTGGGTCCAGGGTTGGGTCCCGTCTCTCGAGTTTGGGGTCGAGTTTTGGTTCTTCATCCCAGTTCCAATGCCTAGTTTCTAGTCCAAGTCCTCAATCAACATCCGGATCCTTTGTCAAAATTTGTGTCCATATTCGGGTTTGGGACCCAAGTCCCCCATCTAGGTCTAGATCTCAGGTCCTGGCCTAGGTCCAAGTTTAGGTTCGGGTTTGAATCTCAAGTTTGAGTCCGAGTCTAGGTCCCAGTACGGGTTCAGGTGTTAGTTTGGGTCTGGGTCCAGAATGAGTCCAAGTCCCTATTTTGGTCCAGGTCGGGGTCCAAAATCGGGGCCTAGTCAAGGTCTAGGTCACGAAGTAGGTTTTGGTCTGGGTTTTGGTCCAGGTTTAGGTCTGGATTTTGGGTCTAGGTTTGGGTCTGGATCTGGGTCTGGGTCTTCGTCCTGGGTTGGGACCGGGACCCGAGAACTGAGACCGAGCCCAATACTGGGCCTCAGAATCGGGACCAGAACCTGGATTGGGACCGGGACCCGAGAACTGAGACCGAGCCCAATACTGGGCCTCAGAATCGGGGTCTGAGACCCAAAATTTGACCCTAGACTCGAGACAGGACCAAACCTTAGACTTGGAACCCAGGACCTCTCTACCACGACACAACCCCAAACTCGGACCCAAACTAAAACTTAGGACTCGGCCCTAGACCCGGGACCCGAACTAGAACAAGACTGAGATCCAAGACCGAGATCTGAATCTGAACTTGAGGCTTCAACATGACCCATAATCAGTGTTTGAATCCAGGACCCAGACCTATACCCGAACCGGGATCCAAGTCCAAGTTTGGGTTCGGGATTGAGACCGGGTGCGATTCTAGGTCCCCAGCCCCAATTGTGTGTCTCGAGTCTGGTTCCATGTTTTGGTCTGGGTTCGGGTCCCGAGTCCAGGTCTGGGTGGGGATCCGGGTCAGGGTCCCGGTTTGGTTACGGTTATAGTTTTGGGTCTAGGTCCAGGTTCGGTTACGGTTCTAGGTCCAAGTCCTGGTTCTGGTCCATTTTTGGGTCAAGGTCAACTTCCGATTTCAGTTCCGATTTCGGGTCACAAGGTACGGTTTCGGGTCTAGGTTTGGGTCTATGTTTGGGTTCAGGTCTGAGTTTTGGTTCGGGTGCTGGTTTGGGTTCGGGTCAAGGCTGTGTCCCAGATCCATACACTGACTATGGGTTCGATCCAAGCCCTGGCTCTAGATCTAGATCACGATCTTGGGTCCTGGTCTGGTTCCATTTTGGGTGCCATGTTATGAGCTGGGTCCTAGGTTCAAGTCCAGGTCTGGGGTCGGCTACTAGGTTTCGGTCCTAGTTCCGTTGCCCAGGTCCCTATCCTAATTCTGGGTCCAGGTCCCAATTCTGGTTTGGGATTGGGTCCTAGTCTAAGTTCGGGTTTGAGTCCTAGTCTCGATTGTAGTTTGGGTCTTTGTCATGATTTTATCTTGGTCGGGTTCGAGTTTAGGTCCTAGTCATGTCGGGGTTCGAGTCATGATCTGAGTTTGGGTTCGGGTTCGGATTTCGGTCTAGGTCCGAATCAAGCTTCGGGTGTATGTTCGGGTCCTGGTTCAAGTCTGGGTCCGAGTCCCAAGTTCCATTCTCGATCTGAGTTTGGGTTCATTTCTGGTCAAGGTCTAGGTTTGGTGCCCAAGTCCCCTATCTAGGTTCGGATCCTAGGTCCCGGCCTATGTCCAAGTTCAGGTTCGGGTTTTGATCCCGAGTTTGGGTCTAAGTCTAGTTCCGAGTACGTGTTTAGGTTTGAGTTTGGGCCCAGTTCCCGGTCTGAGTCCAAGTCCCTGTTCGGGTCAGGGTCGGGGTCCCGATCATTGTCCCAATCAAGGTCTAGGTGCCGGACAACGTTGTGGTCTGGGTTTTGGTCCGGGTTCAGGTCCTTAGTTTTTGTCTAGGTTCAGGACTAGATCTGGGTCTGGGTCTAGGTCTTGGGTTCCGATCTCGGTATGGGTATTTAGGGTTTTAGGGTTTTAGGGTTTTGGGTTTAGTGTTTAGGGATTTAGGGTTTAGGGTTTAGGGATAAGTGGAAAGAGTTTAGGATTTAGGGTTTAAGGTTTAGGGTTTAAGGGTACGATTTAAGGTTCGAGTGTGGTTCTGGGTCTGAGTCCTGGTTTGGGTCTAGGTCCATGTTTGGGTTCATGTCCGAGTCTTGGTCCCAAATTCAAACACCAACCACATGTCGAGTCTAGTTTGAGTTCTGGTTTTGGTTCGGGTCTGGGTCCGGGTTAAGGTCCAATTTCTAGATTTAGACACTGACTATGGGTCGGGTCCAAGCCTCGAGCCTTGGGTCCTGTCTAGAGTCCAAATCTAGATCCTAGTCTAGTTCTATCTCATGTCTTGGGTCCTGGTTCGGGTCTCAGGTTCAGGTTTGGGTCTTTGGTCCTGAGTACTGGGTCTGGATCCCCAATTCAGGTCAGGGTGCTAGGTCTCGGTCTGGGTTAGCGTCCCACCCGAGTGCAGGTCCCGGTCCTTGTTCGGTACCAGTCCTTCACTCGAGACATGGCCTGGTCTTGGTCTGGGTCATGGTTTGGTTCTTAGGTCCGAGGTCCAAGTATCGGGTCCTGGTCCCGTTCCCAGTTCCCAATCGCCGTCCCAGTCTGGGTTCTAGTCCTAGTCCAAGTTCAGGTCTCGATTTTTGTCCAGGTCTGGGTCCCAGTCCTAATCTTGGTTCGGGTCTGAGTCCCGGTTTCAAGTCAGAGTTCTGGTATGAGTTTGGGTCTGGGTCCAGGTTTCAGTCAGTGTTTGGGTTCGGGTCTTGGTTTGAGTCTGGGTCTGGGTTTTGGTTTGGGTTCTTGTACGGGTCTGACATCTAATCCACCTCCCGAGTCACGTGTCCTGGGTCGCAGGTCATGGCGCAAGTCCTGGTCCGGGTTCGCGTCTAGAGCTAGTTTTGGGTCCAGGTCCAATTCCTGTTCCAAGGTCCTTATTCCGGTTCTTCTTCTGATTTCGGGTCTCGGGTCAGAGTCTGGGTTTGGGTTCTGGTCTAGAAATGGTTCTAGGTTAGGGTCCTGGTACGATTGCAAGATCTAGACACCGACTACGGGTTGGGTCCAACCCTAGGTCGTGGGTCAAGATCCGCATCCCAATCTTGGGTCTCGGTCTTGTTTCGATTCGGATCCTGGGTCCCAGTCCGTGTTCGGGTCTGGGTCTCGGACCGAGACCGGGGTCAGGTCTTGGGTCCCAATCCCAATCTTAGGTCTCGATTCTTTTTCTAATTTTGAGTTTCGGTCCCCAATCTAGGTCTGGTCCTAGGTCCAGGTCTGAGTCTCCAATCTCAGTCCGAGTCATGGGTTTGGGTCTTGGTCCATGTTCGTGTCTCCAATCTCAGTCCCGAGTCCCGATTCGAGTTTTGATTTGGGTTCGCGTCTCGATTCGGGCCTGGGTCTAAGCTCCTAGTCTGATTCCAGTTCTTGAACTCAAACCCAGACTCAGGCTTGGACCCAGGTCTGGGGTACGGGTCTAGGTCTAGGTCTGGGTCCGAGTCTAAGTATGGGTCCCAAATCCAAACACTGACTACGGGTCAGGTCCAAGCACCGAGTCCAGATCTAGATCACAATCTCGGTTCCCAGTTTAGTTCCACTTCGGGTCCTAGGTCCCAGGTTTCGGTCCACGTCCTAGGTTAGGGTCTGGGTCTAGGGTCAGGTCTTTGGTCTCGATCCCAATTCTGATTCCCGTGTCCCAGTCCATGTCTGAGGTTAGGGTTTGAGTCCCGGTTCGGTTTCCAATCTCGGTCTAGGTCAGGATTTGGGTTTGAGTCCTGGTCCAAGTTTGAGTCTGAGTTGCGTGTTCGGATCTGGGTCTGGGTTCCGAGGAGCAGGTCATGGTTCGGGTCCTAGGTCCCGATGTGGGTCCATGTTCGGGTTTGGGTCCTAGTCCCAGTTTTGATTTCGATTTAGTGTCTGAGTTCGAGTTTGGGTCCGGGCCTGGTTGGGGTTTGAGTCTTGGTTTGAGTCTAGGCTCTGATAAAGTCTACACGCAACTTTGAAAGTCCCGTACAGACTTGGGGGGCAAATGTTATCCCAATTTTTGCACTCTGACGTGGCATCACATGAATGGTGGCACGTGGAGTCTACTTGGAACATTTGCTCAGAAAGCACAGTCCGAGCAGGATACCTCACTGGCATGCCCAGAGCAAAGTATTCAGTAATCCTCATAGAATGGCCAAACGCTTAGCGAATTCAACTTTTGCATCGTGAGTCATCAGCGCAATCCCTATAACTCAGGGATCAATTTACGTGGATATGGCATACACACAATCGCACTATCAGTGTATTCAGCCTCAATCGCACGATCCTTGCATTCAGCATTGATCCCACGATCTTTCTGTTTATACGCATTATAACGAGAGGGCAAACTCTTCCTCCCCAAGCTTACTAGATAAATAGTGATACATATTCACTGGGCAAGAGATCGGTCGAAAAGGAGTTGAGCTAGGACTATACCCTAAATATATTATCTAAGAATTATATATTCAAAGATATTTTTGTAAGAGCTATAAGAAAAGGAATCATTCTCCTTGATCTTAAGTCAATACATGTAACGAAGATTAGGCTATTACCGAACTGCTCGAGGCTGAACCTCTATAAAATTCATGTGTCTTTTTATTACTTTATCATATATTTGTTATTATAAATCATTTATCGCTTATAAAATAGACTCGTTGTCGTTGGCTAAAAGCGAGGTCAATAAAGGGAGATGTGGATAAAGGAGATGTAGATTGTAGAGTAAAGGTAAAAAAAAACATAGATAAATCCAATCTTAAAAATTTAAAAATTAATCCCATTAATTAATTATAAATGAAAAAAAGAAAAACCTCATTTAAGAAATTAGAGGATACGTTTTGGGCTTCATTCCATTCCTTAATAATACACCTACCTCACAATTTCTAATTAACTACATAAAATATATGAGCATGCATTGCAGGCTCTCTAATTCTCATTACTCTACTCTCAAACTACTCTCTTAACTATTCTCTCGCTCTATACACTCTATGACTATGCATACTATAAGCTCACTCAATTTTTTATTTCTCTTTCTATTTTCCAAAATAACTCTCTCCCTATATACATATACACACATTACTTTTTGGAAAGCTTATAAGAACATTACCTTTTGGAAAGCTTGTCATGAAGGACTATCTTTTCTGTAGTGAGGCTTTGGTAGATTCCCTGCTAAGAATAGGGCTAAGTTTTGGTATGCAACAATAAATGGCAGGTCTGGTTACATACTTATAATAATAGTCAAGAAAAGTTTTTATATATATAGTTAAACAAGTGTTCAGAGATAAGAAAATGAATGGTACTAAAAGTTGATTTGAGAGAATACTTCTGTGTGAGTAAGGGGCATTTGGTTCATACTCTTACTGGACTAAGATCCTCTCTTTTTGCTAAAAGAGCATCATAGCTCCAATGTTCAACATTAAAATTGGGTAAATGACACATTTCCTAGACATCCTCTCAATGGGAAAAGGAGGTCATGACATATCTGACCCATTTTCACAACACATCTAAGCTTTGCAGCTTTACTCTCATTCATTCTTCCACATCTTCCAAAATCCCACCATACTAATCCATGAGCCTAAGAAAATTTAAGAGAAGAAAGAACACTACTCTAATTAGTCCCATTTCTTAAGATCCAAAAATCTAATATAACACATGGATTTCCCAAAAAGACTAGAAACAAAATTATAACAAATAATTCATGACAATAAGTTTCAAGTTCAAATGTTTGAGAACATAGGAGAAATATAGTCCAAGAAGCTAATATTAGAGAATATTATTTTATTGTTGTAGACAACTAAATTTGTTGTATAACACATAATTTTCCTAATCACCATACACTAAAAATTGGTGGAATTTATTATTCAATTACCTTCATATATTACATGTATCATTTCTTGTGGATATAGCCAAAAATTCTGAGCACTGTATCAAAAATTAAAACAAACAAACACTCTTTACCGAAAAAGCCTAAACACATATAAATAATAACACAAGAACTCACCTTTGAAAGATCCAAAACCTTTACACACTGGACGAAGAAGAGAGGAGGAGGCCCCGGGGTTGGGTCACTGCCCGATTTAGCAGAATACGAAGAAGAGAGGGGAGGTCGTCGTTTGGGTCACTGCCTAATTAAGAAGAGGAGAAAGAGGATGGTCAGTTTTGAAGAGGACAAAATGGGTGAAAGAGAATGTTCAGTTTCGAAGAGGATGAACTGGGTTGAAGAGAATGGCCAATTTGGCCAGAGCAATTTCGAACGAGGAGACAAAGAATAGGGATGTGAGCAGTATGTTATATAATTTTTGGATTTTAGGGATTTTATTAAATTTGCGTCGGTTTCTATCTCTCACAATTATATTTCACGTCATTTTTAAAACTTTGCAAGCACAATAGTCGACTATTACCAACTAACGCAAAATGAAAAACAAGTTTTTCAATTTTTACTTTATTTCGTCGGTTTCTTTTTTATCATCATTTAATCAAACGACGCAAATATTATGTTATTAGTGACGTTTTTAAGCATACGGGTCTAATTATTTGGACACTATTCACTTCGATCAACACTATGAATAGTAGCATTGACCGATGTGAATAGTGTAATTTGTAGTAGTGCCTGGTCCTAGACCCAGACCCGAACACAAACACGAACATAGACACGAACTGAGACCCAAGATCTGAATCAGAACGAGACCGGGATCGAAGATTGGGATCCAGATCTTGACCCACGACCCACAGCTTGGACCTAATTCGTAGTCGGTGTTTGGATTTTCGAATCGTACCAAGACCCCAACCTGGAACCATTTATAGACCAGGATCCAAAACCAAACTCGGACCCGGGACCCGAAATCAGAACAAGAACCGAAATCAGGACCTTGGAACAGGAATTGGACCTAAACCCAAAACAAGATCTAGACGCAGAACCAAACATGGAGCCAAACCTAGACTAGGGATCGATACCCGGACCCAAACCCGAAACCGGACACAGACTTGCGCCAGGACCTGCGACCCGAAACATGGAACCCAGGACTTGTGACCCAGGACCTGGACCAAAACCTAGACCTATACCGAAACCCAGACCCAGACCCAAACCAAGACTCGGACCTAGACCCAGACCCGGACCGAAACCCCAACCCAGACCATGACCCGGACTCAAACTCAGACCTAGAGCCGGACTCGTACCAGAAATAAGACTTGAACCCAGGACTCAGACTCAAACCTGGGAATCGGACCCAGAGCGAGATCAAGACTGGGACCCAGACCGAGACTGGGACCGAGCCCTAAACCTGGATTGGGACGAGAACCAGAATTGGGACTGGGACCCGGGACCTGGGACCCAAGACTCAGACGTGGGACTTGAGAACCGAACCGTGACCTAGATGGGGGACTTGGGGCCCAAACCGGAACCTACACCTAGACCTAAACCAAGGATCTCGACCTAGATGGGGGCCTTGGACCCAAAACTAGGCCCCAAAACTGGGACCGAGACCCGAAACTTGACCCCAGACTCATGACACAGAACCTGCCCTTGGACCCAGAACCTAGGACCTAACTATCGGGACCCAACCCCAAACCCGAACCCAAACCCAAACCCAAACTTAGGACTCGGCCCAGGACCCAAGACCAAAACTGGAACAAGATAGGGATCCAAGATCGAGATCCTAATCTGGACCTGAGGCTTCGACCATACCTGTAGTCAGTGTTTGAATCCAAGACCCGAACCCAGACCCGTACCAAAACCGTGATCCAGACCTAATTCTGGACACAGAATCTAACCAACACTGGGACAGGAACTCTGACCTGGGACTGTAACAGGACCCAAACTCAAACCAAAATCCATACTAGGACTTGGACCTGGATTGAGACCTGTGACCTGGGACATAAACCAAGACTGCGACCTAGACCAAGATCGGGACCCATACCCAAACCTAGACCCAAAAATAGAGATTAGACCCAGGATCGAAGAACGAAACTCGGACCTGGGACCCAAAACCCAGACTCAGACTAGTACTGGGACCCGAACTCGAACCTAAACCCAAATCGAGACCTGGACTCAAATCGGGACCCGAGACCTGAACCTGAACCAGAACATAAACTTAGACCTCGATCGGGACCTAGGAGCCAAGCATAGATGGGGGACCCAGACCCAGGAATTGGGCCCCCAAACTGGGACCAAAACTTGGATCGAGATTTGGGACCCGACCCAGAACCAAACCTGAACCTAAGACCCACCTCAAGACTTGCGATCCGGGACTAGATGCTTGGACTCGACCCGTACCCCATGAGTTGAAACAATAACTGAAACAAAAAGTGGATCGGGACCCAAGAACAGGACCAAGACAAGGACTTGGACCCAGACCCAAAACTATATAAGGACTCGGACCCGGACTGAAACACTGACCCACACTCGGATTCTATGTCTTGGTTCGGGATCTATTTTGTGTCTGGGTTGGGGTATGAGTTTTGGTCCGAGTCTAGGTCTGGGTTTGGGTCTAGGTTTGGGTTTGGGTCAAGATCTCGAACCAGATCTTGGTCCCAAGTTTCAATCCCGGTGTGGGTTTGGGTCCAAGTTCAGGTTCTTATCCGGATCCCTATCTAGGTCTGAGTCTATGTTTGGGATCGAATCCCAAATTTAGGTCCAACTCCTGATATCGGTCCCGGTCTAGCTACACGACCGTCTCCGAGCCCGAGTTCCAGTTTTGGTTTGGGTCTAGGGCTAGGTCTGAGTTTTGTTCTAGGTCTGGGTCTGGGTCTTCGTCACGGTCCAAGTCTTGTTCCACGGTCCTGGTCCTACAGTTCTTGTTTAGGTTCCAGTTTTGGGTCTCGGGTCTAGGTCTGGGTCAGGGTTTGGGTGCTGGTCTGGGTTCAAGTCCTAGTCTGACTCCCATATCCAAACACCGACTACGGGTCTGTTCCAAGCCCTATTTCTAGGATCTCTAGTCAAGATTCGGATCCCTATCACGGGTCCCAGTCTGGTTCTGGTTCTGGTTCAGGTCTTACGTCCCAGGTCTGATTTTGGGTTCAGGATTGAGACTGGGGTGCGGTTCTAGGTCCCGGTCCCTGTTTTATCCCGAGTCTGGTTCCATGTTTGGGTAGGAGATTGGTTGCGGGTTTGGGTCCCAAGTCTAGGTCTGGATTGGGATCCAGGTCTGGGTCCTAGTTCGTGTTTAGGTTTGAGTTGGAGTCTGGTTCCTTGTCTGGTTACGGTTTCGAGTCTAGGTCTAGGTCCGGTTACAGTTCCAGGTCCATGTCCTAGTTTCGACCCCATTCTCGGGTCCCAGTCTACTTCCGGTTTCGGTTCTAATTTTGGGTCACAAGGTACGAGTTCGGGTCTAGGTTTGGGTCTGGGACTGGGTTCAGGTCCGTGTCTGGGTTCGTGTCTTTGTTTGGGTTCAGGTTTTGGGTTGGTCACCAGATGCAGACAACGGCTATGGGTTCTGTCCAAGCACTAGGTCCAGATCCGAATCACAATCTTGGGTCCCAGTTTGGTTCCATTTCGGGTGCCGAGTCACGAGCTGGGTCCTAGGTTCAAGTCCGAGTCGGGGGTCGGGTACTAGGTCCCGGTCCTTGTTCCGGTTCCTAGGTCCCTATCCCAATTCTATGTCACAATCCCAGTTCTGGTTGTGTTTTTATCCTAGTCTAGGTTCGGGTTTGAGTCCTAGTCTTGGTTCAGGTTTGGGTCTCGGTCTGAGTTTTTATCTGGGTTCGGGTTCGGGTTTAGGTCTTGGTCTTGGTCCGAGTCCTAGTTCGATTCTTGTTCTAGTTGTGATTCAAAGTTTGCGTTTGGATTCGAGTTTGGGTCGGGGTTCAATCCCTGGTCTGAGTTTTGGTTCGGGTCCGGATTTTGTTCTAGGTCTGGATCAGGCTCCGAGTGTGGGTTCGGGTCCTTGGTGTGGGTCCAGGTCCAGGTTCAAGTCCCAAGTTTTGAACTCGATCTGTGTTTGGGTTCAATTCTAGGTGTAAGTCCTGGGTTTCGAACTCGGTCTGTGTTCGAGTTCAGGTTTAGGTCCAGGTCTATGTTTGGGTCTTATTCTAGGTCTGGGTCTGAGTTCGGGTCCCGAGTTCAGGTCCGATTTTGGGTTCAAATCTGGGTTCAGGTTTTGTCCTTGTTTGTGTCTAGGTTCCTATCCTAGTTTTTGTTCGGGGCAGGTTTTGGGTTCGGGTCTGGGTCCGACTTCAGATTCCCGGGTCCAGGTCAGGTCCTCGTTCGGGTTTGGGTCCCTGGTCTGGGTCCCCCATCTATGTCCAGTTCCTAAGTCCAGGAAAGGGTCCAAGTTTCTGTTTGGGTCTCGAGTCTTAGTTTGAGTCCAGGTCTCGGTTTGGGTTTGGGTCCAGGTCTTGGTCACAGTCTTGGTCTAGGTTTGAGTTCTGGTCCCTATCAGGGTCCAAAACCTGGTCTAGGTCCCGGTGAGTGTATAGGACCAGGTCAGGTCCAGGTCACGGTACAAGTTTGGGCCCCAGGTCTCAGGTCCCAGTCCTAGTCAAGGTCTCGGTGTAGGTCTCCTCTAGGTTTGGGTGCGGTTCTGGTCTCAGGTCCTAGTCCTAGTCACAGTTTCAGTTCTAATTCTGGGACCGGGTTTGCTTTCGAGTCAGGGTCTAGGTCCAGGTTGGGGTCGGGGTCCAAGTCTTAATCTGAGTTTGGGTACGGGTTTTTCGGATCCTGGGCTAGGTCCAGGTTTGAGTTTGGGTCCTAAGTTCGGGTATGGGTCTACATTTGGGTTCTAGTCCAGGTCCCGTGTTTCGATCCCAGTCTGGGTCTAGGTCGGTATTCTGTTCTAGGTCTAAGTTCGTGTCCAGGTCTAGGTCCAAATCCCAATCTCGATCAAGGGCTTGGTCTGGGTCCGAGATCAAGTCTCGAGTTCAAGTTTGGGTTCGGGTTCGAGTCTCAGTCCTAGTCTGGGTTCGGGACCAGGTCCGTGATTAGGTCTAAGCTCGAGTTTTGGGGCTTGGTTATGGTCTAGTTTTGGTGCGAGTCCTGAGTTCCGATCTAGGTCTGGGTTCCAAGGCCTAGGTCCAAGTCCTCCATCCAGATTCGGGTCCTAGTTCCGGTCTGGATCAATGTTTGGGTTTGGGTCCTAGTCCCAGTTTTGATTTTGATTCAGTGTCTCGGTTCGGGTTTGGGTCCGGGTTTGGGTCAAGGTCTAAGTCCTAGTCTGAGTGTGGGATTGGGTTTGGGTCCAGGTTCAGATCCCACTCTTGGTCTAGGGTCATTTCAGGTCCGAGTTTGGGTCCCGGGTGCGTGTCTAGGTCTGGGTCTGGGTCAAGGTTCATATCAGGATCCCTATCTACGTCCAAGTTATGGTCTGGGATTGGGTCCAAGGTCTAGGTTCGGGTTCAGGTCTCAGTCCTGGTCTGGGTACACAACCGTGTTTGGGCCCGAGTTTCGGTCTCAGGTAAGGTCTGGGGCTATGTTCGAGTTCGGTCCTAGGTCTGGGTCTGGGCCCGAGTTCCAAATCCCGATCTCGGGTATTGGTGTGGTTCAAGTCTAGGTCTTTAGTCGGGTCTTGGGTCCCGGTCCTTGTTTCGTTGCCCTGGTCCGTATCTCGATTATGGGTCTAGGTCCTAGTTTTGGTCTAGGTTTGGGTCCTGGTCTAGGTTCAAGTTTGGGTCCTAGTCGCGGTTTGGGTTTGGGTCTCGGTCTGGGTTTTTATTTGGGTTTGGGTTCGTGTCTCAGTCCTGGTCCTTGTTCTGGTCCTGGTCGTAGTCCTAGTCTGCTTCCAGTTCCACTTGCGATTTTGAGCTCAAGTTTGGGTTTGAGTTTAGGTCAGGGTTCGTGTTCGTGTCGGCGTTTGAGTCCTGGTCTGAGTTTGGGTTTGGGTCTGGATCTTGTTCTAGGTCTGGATCGGGCTCTAGGTGTGGGTTAGGGTCCTGGGTCTTTGACTAGGTTCGGGTTCGAGTCCCAGTTTTTGATCTCGATATGAGTCTGGGATTAGTTCCATGTCTAAGTCTTGGGTTTCGATCCCGGTCTTGGTTTAAGTTCAGATCTGGGTGCAGGTCCCAGGTTCAGGTCCAATTTTGGGTTTGAGTCCAGGTTCGGGTTTGGTCGTGGTATGGGTTCGTGTCTAAGCTCCTATCCTTGTTTGGCTTCAGGACAGGTTTCGGCTCCAAGTCTAGGTATGACTTCAGATTCCCAGGTCTAGGTCAAGTCCTGGGTTGGGTTCGAGTCCTGGATTTAGATTTGGGTCTGGGTTCCGGGGCCTAGGTCCCTGGTCTAGGTCCCCTATCCAAGTCTGGTTCTTAGGTCCTGGTCTAGGTCCAAGTTCGGGTTTGGGTCCTGAGTCTTGGTTTTAGTCCAGGTCTCGGTCTGGATTCGGGTCCAAGTCTCGGTCCCAGTCTTGGTCCAGGTTCAGGTTCAGGTCCTTGTCAGGGTTTGGATCCTGGTCTGGGTTGCGGGTCTCAAGTCTTGACGAGGGTTTAGGACCAGGTGAGGTCTAGGTCCCAATCTGGGTCCCGGTCCAGGTTCGGGTCCTAGGTCTTGGGTCCAGTCCTAGTCAAGCTCTTAGTCTAAGTATGGGTTATTGTTTGGGTTCGGTTCTTGTCTTAGCTTTGGGTCCTAGTCACAGTTCTAGTTTTTATTCCGTGTCCAGGTTCGGTTCCAAGTTCGGGTCTTGGTCCACGTTGGGTCAGGGTCCGAGTCTTAGTTCGAGTCCGAGTACGGGTTTTTCTGATTTCGGTCTGGGTCTAGGTTTGAGTCCATGTCCAGGTTTGGGTCCTAGATCTGGGTCCCAGGTTTGGGTCTGGGTCTACGTCTGGGTCCAGGTCCCATGTTACGAAGCCAGTCTAGGTATGGGTTGGTATTTGAGTCCGGGTCTGGTTCGTGTCCATGTCCAGGTCTGAATCCCAGTTTATGTCAGGGGCTTGGTCTGGGTCTGGGATCGAGTCCTGAGTTCGGGTTCGGGTTCAGGTTCGAGTCTCAGTCCTAGTCTGGGTCTGGGACTAGGTTCGAGCCTGAGTTCCGAGGCTGGGTTCTGGTTTAGTTTCGGGTCTCGGTCTAGGTCCAGGTCCTGGTCACGGTCCCGGTCCTGTTCTAGGGTCCTGGTCACATTCTGGTTCAAGTTTCAGTTTTGGGTCCCAGGTCTGGGTTTGGGTCCATGTCCTGGTCCAGCTTCGGGTCCTTCTCTGAGTCCCAAATAAGGACACCTACTATGGGTCTTGTCCAAGCCCTGGTTTCCGAATCCCAGGACAAGATCTGAATCCTAATCACGGGTCACAGTCTGGTTTCGGTTCGTGTCCCAGGTCGCGATCTGGGTCTTAGTCTAGGTCCGAGACCGAGACTTGCATGCAATTCTTGGTCTCGATCCCAATTTTGGGTCCCGAGTCCTGTTCCATGTTCGGGTCTAAGTTTAGGTCTTGGTTTTGGTCCCGCATCCCTGTTCGGGTTTGGATTCGGGTTTGTGTCTGAGTGTGGGTCCTGGTCCGGTTATAGTCTAAGCTATGGGTCCAGGTCCTGGTCTTGTTCCTAAGTCCTGATCCGCTTCTGGTTTCGGTTCTAGTTTCAAGTCACAGGGTATGGGTTCAGGTCGAGTTTGGGTTTGAGTCTAGGTTCGGGTCATAATTTTTGTCTAGGGCGATATTCAGGTCTAGGTTTCGGTCTCGGTTAGGGTTCGCGGTTGGGTCCAGTGCCGGGTTTAGGTCCGCGTCTAGGTCTCGGTCCTATTCCAAGATCCCAGTCCGGCTCCAGTTCAAGTTTTGATTTTGGTTCCCGAGTGTGGGTCTCGGTTCGAGGTCAGGTCATGGATCTCGATCCAAGTTCTGAGGCCACAGTTCTGTTCCTAGTTTGTGGGCCCAATTCCAAGGTCTGGGTCCCCAATCTATGTTCAAGTCCTAGGTCCTGGTCCGGGTCCATGTTCGTGTTCCGGTTCAGGTTCGGGTCTCGAGTCCCGATCTGAGTCCATGTCCCAGTTTGGGTTATGGTCCCAGTTTGGGTCCCAGTCCTAGTGCGAGTCTGAGGTTCGGGTCCCTATTCTGAGTCTGGTTCTTAGGTCTTGGGTCCGGCCCCAGTTTTTTTGTTTGGGTCTAGGTCTAGGTTCGAGTCCCGGTTGGGTCAAGGTCTCGGTCTCTGTTTACGTCCTAAGTCGCAGGTCCCGGTCTAGGTCCAAGTCCCGGTATGGGTTCTGGTCTGAGTTTGGGTTTAGGTTTGGGTCATGTTACTGTGCCAGGTCTGGGTTCTAGTCCTAGGCTTGGTTCGATTCCAATTTCGGGTTCGGGATCAGGTCTGGATCCCAGTTTGGGTCTGGGTCTAGGTCTGGGTACGGATCCGGGTATGGGTCATGGATTCAAACACTGAGTACAGGTTAGGTCGAAGCCTCAGGTTCCGATTCGGATCTTTGTCTTGGATCTCAGTCTTTTTCCAATTCGACCCTAGGTCTAGCGCTGGGTCCTAAGTTTGGGTTTGGGTCCGTGTTTGGGGTTATGTCACCGTAGTCAGGTCTTGGGTTCTGGGTCCAGGGTCGGGTCCTGTGTCTCGAGTTGAGGGTCGAGTTTTGGGTCTTAGTTCCTGTTCCAAGGCCCAGTATCGGGTCCAAGTCTCATATCTAGGTCTGAATCCTTGGTCTAGGTCTGGGTCTAGGTTCGGGTTCGGGGCCCAGGTCCCCCATCTAGGTCTCGGTGTAGGTCCTAGTTCAGGTTCCCGTTTGGATCCCGAGTTTGGGTCTGAATCTAGGTCCCAGTACGGGTTCAAGTTTGAGTTTGGGACCGGGTCGCGATCTGAGTCTAGGTCCCTATTCTGGTCCAAGTCGGGGTCCCGATCTGGGTCCCAGTCAAGGTCTAGGTCTCGAACCAGGTTCTGGTCTGTGTTTGGATCCAGGTTCAAGTCATGACTCTGGGTCTAGGTTCGGGTCTATATTTATGTTTGGGTCTAGGTCCTGGGTTCCGATCTCGGTATGGGTATGGGTCTAGGCCCATGTCCATGTTAGGGTTTTGGGTTTATGGTTTTGGGTTAGTGTTTAGGGATTTAATGTTTAGGGTTTAGGGCTTAGGGTTTAAGGGTAAGTGTACAGAGTTTAGGATTTAGGGTTTAAGGGTCTTCTTCTAGTTCCAGTTCACATTTTGGGTCATAGGGTATGATTTAAGGTTTGGGTGTGGGTCTAGGTCCGAGTCCTATTCTGGGTCTAGGTTCGTGTTTTGGTTTAGGTCCGAGTCTGGTTTCGATTCATGTCCTAGGTCCCGGTTTGGGTTTGGGTAGGACCAAGACTAGGGTCCAGTTCTGGGTCACGATCCAAGTTCTAGGACCCGAGTCATGTTCAATGTTTGGGTCTGAGTTCAGGTCTGGGTTCGGGTCCCAAGTCCCAGTTTGGGTTTGGATTCAGGTTTTGGACCCAATCATAGGGTGGGTCTGTGTCCGAGTTCGGGTCCTGGTCCGGATAAAGTTTTGGGTCTTGGTCAAGGTCTTAGTCCTGGTCCTTTTCTTGGGTCCCCATCCGATTCTAGTTTTGGTTCCAGTTTCAAGTCACGGGGTACGGGTTGGGGTTGAGTTTTGGTCCGAGTCTGGGTTTGGGTCCTGATTTGGGTCTGGGGCGTGGTTGAGGTTCGGGTTTCGGTCTCAGTTAGGATCTGAAGGTTGGTCCAGTTCCGGGTTCGGCCCTAGGTCCAGGTCCCGGTCCTGTTCCAAGATCCCAATCCAGTTCCAGTTCAAGATATTGTTTTGGTTCCCGAGTGTGGGTCTGGGACTTGGTATGTGTCCAAGTCCTTGTTTGAGTTCGAGTTTGGGTTCGGGTTCTGGTCTAAGTCCTAGATCTATACACCGACTACTGGTCGGGTCCAAGCATTGAGTTCGGAATCCCAAGTCTCGAGGTTGGTCCTAGGTCCAGGTTTGGGTCTGGGGTCGGGTCACAGATCCCTATCCAAGTTCTGGTCCTAGTTTGGGGGCCCAATTCCCAGGTCTGGGTCCCCCATCTATGTTCGGTTCCTAGGTCCCAGTCCGAGTCCAAGTTCATTTTCGGGTTTGGGTACGGGTCCAGTCCGAGTCCAAATCTTTGTTTGGGTTCGGGTCCGTGTTTGGGTCCCAGTCCCAGTCCGGTCCGGGTTTCGGGTCCTAGGTCTGAGTCAAGTTCTTGGGTCCTTGGTTCGGCCCTGGTTTTTGGGTCTTGGTTTTGGTCTGTATCTAGGTCCCGGTCTTGGTTTAGGTCCCAGGTCACAGCTCGCGGTCTGGGTCCAAGTGCCGGTATGGGTTCTGGTCTGAGTTTGGGTTTAGGTTTTGGCCCTGTTACGGTCCAATATCTGGGTTCTAGTCCCAGTCCTAGTCTGATTCCAGTTTTGGGTCCGAGATCAGGTCAGACGTGAACCTGGGACCCGATCCCAGACCCAAACTCGGACCTAGACATGAACCCAGACCCAGACCCATACCCACTGGGATCGAAACTTGGGAGTTGGATTCGGACCGAGAACTAGACCCAAACATGGACCCGTACCCAAGACTTGGACTCGGACTTGGACCCAAACCGAGATCCAGACCGAGATCTAGACTTGGACCAAGAGCCAACCCTGGACTCGAACAAGGACTCAAACCCCGACCTAGACGGAGACCCAGACCCAAACCCGAACCTTGACACGAAATCGAAATCAGAACTGGGACTAGGACCTGAACCCAAACATGGACCCGGACTAGGACCTAGGACCCGGACCTGGATGGGGTACCTTGACCCGAGCCTCAGAAAAGAGACCCGAATCGGAACCCGAGACTCGGACCCGGACATGAATCAAGACTCAAACCTAGGACTCGAACCTAGATCTAGACCCAGATCGGGATCGGAAACTTGAACCCGAACTCGGACTAGGACTTGAACCCCAACCGGGTCCTAGACTTGGACTGGGACCTAGGAACCGGACCAAAATGGGGACCTGGATCCGGGACCCAGGCTTCAGAAACTAGCACCGAGACCCAGGACCTGACCCCGGACCCAGATCCTGAACCCGGACTAGGACCAAGACCTAGGACCCGAAGTGGAACTGACTTGGACCTGAGACCGAGATCCTGATTTAGACCCGGGGCTTAAACCTAACCCATAGTCGATGTTTGGATCTGGGACCCATACCCGGACTAAAACCTAGACCGAAACTCGGACCTAAACCCGAACCTAGACCCAGACTCAGACCTAAACCTGAACCCAGACCAGGACTCGGACCTAACCCGTACCCCGTGACCCGAAACTGGATGCAGAACTGTAAGCGTACCGGAACCCGGGAACAAGACCGAGGGACTGGGACCCAGTCTCATTCCCAGAACTAGAATCTGACTAGGGCCAAACCCAGACCCGGACCTGGACACGGAGCCGAATTAAAACTCAGATCAGGACTCAGGACACGAACCCGAACCCAGACACGGACTTGGACCCAAACCCAGATGCACAACCCGGACCAGGATTGGAGACTCAGACTTGGACCCAAGTCCCAGACCTAGATTGGGGAACCAAACTTGAAATTAGAACCAAAATCGGGACCCAGGAGTGGGATTGGGACCCAAGACCCGACCCCGGTTTCAGTCCTCAACCCCGACCCAGACCCCGACACGGACACGGACACAGACACGGACTAGGACCCAGTATCCGAATCAGAACGAGATCGAGACCCAAGATTTGGATCCGAATCTTGACCCACGACCCGGGGCTTGGACCCACCCCGTAGTCAGTTTCTCAATCTTTGAATCGTACCAAGACCCAAACCTGGAACCATTGCTAGACCAGGACCCAAATCCAGACTCAGACTCGGGACCCGAAATCGGAACAAGAATCGGAATGAGGACCTTGGAACTGGAATTGGACCTGCACCCAAAATCAGATCTAGATGCAGAACCGAACATGAACTCGGACCCAAACTAGGATCGATACCAAGACCCAAACCCGAACCCAAACTGACACTTGTGCCAGGACCTGCGACCCAGAACCTGGAACCCTGGACCCGTGACCCAAGACCTGGACCAGAACCCAGACCCGTACCAGAACCTAGACCTAAACCCAGACCCATTCCCAGACCAATTCCCAAACCTAAACTCAGACCGAAAACCAGACCCAGACCCAGACCAAGACCCAGACTCGTACCAGAACTCGGACTCGAACCCAAGACTCAGACCTGGACCGAGATCAAGACTGGGACCCAGACACAGACTAGGACAGAGCCCTAAACCTCAACTAGGACCAGAACCTGGATTGGGATCGGGACCCGGGACCCGGGACTGAGACCTGAGACCCAAGACTCAAACCTGGGACCTAAGAACCGAACCGTGACCTAGATGGGGGACTTTGGCCCCAAACCCGAACCTGGACCATGACTTGGACAAAGGATCCGAACCTAGATGGGGGACTTGGACCCAATACTGGGGTTCAGAAGTGGGGTCTGAGACACAAAATTTGACCCTAGACACAAGACACAGGACCCGACCTTAGACTTGGAACCCAGGACCTCACTACCAGGACACAACGCCAAACTCGGACCCAAACTAAAACTTAGGACTCGGCCTAGGACCCGGGACCCGAACTAGAACAAGACTGAGATCCAAGACGGAGATCTGAATCTGAACTTGAGGCTTCAACATGACCCATAATCAATGTTTGAATCCAGGACCCAAACCCATACCCGAACCGGGATCCAGACCCAATCTTGGACCCAGAATCGGAATCGAATCAGGACTGGGATGAGAACCCAGACCTGGGACTGTAACAGGACCCAAACTCAACCTGAACCCATACTGAGACTTGGACCTAAACTGGGACCTGTGACATGGGACCTAAACTAAGACCGGGACCCGGACCTAGACCTAGACCCAAGAACTGGGGCTGGACCTAGGAACAAAGAACTAAACTCAGACCCGAGATTCGAGACCTGACCCCAGACCCAAGCCTTGACCTAGGACCCACCCCGAGACTTAGGATCCAGGACTCGATGCTTGGACTCGACCCGTACCCCATGACTTATAAGTAGAACCAAAACCAGAAGCGGATCGAGACCCAAGAACAGGACCAGGACCAGGACCTGGACCCAAACCCAAAACTGTAACTGGACAAGGGCGCAGAATCGGACATAAACCCACATTCAGATTCAGTGTGTGGGTTCGGGTTTGGGTCTGGGTCTGGGTTCTGGTTTGAGTCCTTGTTCGAGTCTAGGTCCAGGTCTGGGTTCGGGTGTGGATGCCGATCTGGGTCTGGGTTTGGTCTAGGTCCGAGTTCAGGTCCCTGGTTTGGGTCCAGGTTTGGGTTTGGGTCTGGATCTAGGTCCTTATCTAGGACCCAGGTTTCGATCTTTGTCTGGGTCTAGCTCTGAGTCCAGGTTCGTACGTTGATGCCTATCTAGGTCAAAGTCTGTGTTTGGGATTGGGTCCCATATTTAGGTCTAATCCAATTCTCAGTTCCGATCTGGGTACACGACCATGTCTAAGCTTGAGTTTCGGTCTAGGTTTGGGTCTTGTGCTTGGTCCGAGTTCGTTCTAGATCTGGGTCTAGGTCCCTGGTCAGGGTCCTAGTCTTGTTACAAGATCTGGATCCCTATCACGGGTCTAGGTTTGGTTCTGGTCCTGGGTTCCAGGTCAAAGTTTGGGTTCGGGATTGAGACCCGGTGCGATTCTAGGTCCCAGCCCCAGTTGTGTGTCCCGAGTCTGGTTCCATGTTTGGGTCTGAGTTTGGGTTTGGGTTCGAGTCCCGAGTCCAGGTTTGGGTGGGGATCCGGGTCCGGGTCGCGGTTTGGGTCTAGGTCTAAGTTTGAGTAAGAAAACCTTACATTGGGTGCAGCGGAATATTATGATTCCTTCCATTCAGATCTCTAGCCCTTGATTCCTTTCTGTAGCAGAGCATAATCAAGATCTGAATCTGGATCTCTCTCTCCTTCTTTGATGCTGATTATCCACAGTCTTACATACTATGATTGAGGTACCACTTGATTGTGTGGGCACTACTCATTCACTCAACGATTTTCGAAATTTAAGAGAGGAAAAGAGAGAGAGGGGCGGCTAGGCTTTTCTGAAAGAAACAATGTGCAAAGTCATGAGTTTCCTGAAGCCAACACTTTCTATTTATAGAATGCCATCTAGGTTTAGGTTAGAATTGTATGGCATTAAAATAATGGAAAAAATAAAATGGTAAAAGGCTTTGCATAGTGGGCGGCCATTTAAGGAAATTGGGCCTCACTTTGCAACTTTTCCATTTTGTCATTTCTCATTCCCATTTTCTCAAAAATGCCAATTTTCCAATTTAACATTTTAAATGCCAATTCTAATTATTTAATAACTTAAAAATAACTATTAAATAATATTGCCATTTAATATAGTTATTAATTTAGACATATAAAGTATCTTAATTAATAAATAAACCTAGAATCTCTTTTCTTTACAATTTCGCTCTTGCTTAGTGAAAATTCATAAAGTAAACATAGTCTAACTTTAGAATTATAATTGATTATTCAAAATCAATTAACTGAGTCTTACAAGCAGTATGGTCTCAACTAGTATGGGGACCATGGGTCTATATAACCGAGCTTCCAATAAGTCGAACCGAATTTACCAAGTAAATTCCCTAACTTATTAATTCCTTATTGAATCCACACTTAGAACTTGGAATTGCACTCTCAGTCATATAGAACGCTCTATATGTTCTATGATATAGACACGTCATTAGTTATCCATTGTAATAATCCTAATTTGATCAATGACCCTCTAATAGATGATCTACATTGAATAGGCACTAAGTTACATTTATACCTTCAATGTATTTTATCCTTAAAAGACTTAGCATTGTATAAATGATATTTCAGCGAAGTGAAATGGGATCTCCAACATTTATTTCTTTTTAGCCAAGCTCGAAGGATATCATCGTTTCACTTCTAAATTCCTATAGAAGCTATAGACTCCATATTTATGTTAGCGCTCCCACTCAGTTATACTATCATGTTCCCAAAATGTACGTATCACCCTGACCCAAAAGTAGGCTTAACTAACAAATCAAAGAACATGTATACTCTTGAGATCGAACCTAACCATATCAGGATTAAGATCATTTGATCTAGGATCAACGGGTGATATTGAATTGAATAGATATTACGGTAAATTTTAATATATCTAATCAAAGTTCAATATCGGTCCCTTCCGATGTATACTCCATACATCCGATACTGGTAGACTTTGCCAATGTCCTGGAAAGGACATAACACTTTTCCAAGGTGTAAGAATACCTATCGCTGATTATACCATGTTAGTCTAAATCCAGTGTTCTGACAAATCAGGGAATAAACTTTCGAACATATAATTAAGATTATATTCCACTGTGCTGACAACACTATAATCATTAACGAATTCATATGTTCTGGACTTAAATAGAATTCATACATTAGATATACAATCATGAAATAAATCATGTGAACCATGCAACATAAATGTTATTTCTGATCTTTATTAATAAGTAAATCTGATTATATTGAAATGGGTTTTATTTAGAGCACAAAACCCAACAGCCCCAGCGTTTTTGAGACCAAATCGCATGACTTTATAGCAATATAGACCCAAATCTGTTCGGAAACTTGTATGATCTTGGTCTGGTGGATGCATTTTGATTTGGTTGTACATTGAATAGGCATCCATCGATTCTTGGAAGTGGAAAACAGTCTTTGGGGGACGCCTTCTTAAGGTCTATGAAATCAATACACGAACCTCTTGGGTGCCAGTACGGGATTAGCAACCGAATTCGGGTAGAAAGATTCAATTATGAAGTTGTTATTTCGTAGCTTCTCTACCTCTTCCTTCAGGGCTAGAGCTCGCTCCTTGTCCAACAGCCTTCGCTTTTGTTGAACTGGTCGATAGTTGGGATCAATATTTAGGATGTGCAAAATTACAGAAGGATCAATTCCGACCATATCCTCATGTGACCAGGCAAAAATGTCCACGTTTGCTCTCAGAAATTTTATCAGTGCTGATTTTACTTCGCCCAACAAACCTTTTCAAATTTTAAGCTTTCTGGCCAGAACATCTGGGTCGATCTCAATCTCTTCTAGTTCTTCCACATGTCCAACATTGCTGCTTGAGTCCCCAAGTCGAGGATCCACATCTTTATCTTCGACTTGGGAAGTTCCGTACTTTTTAGTTCGTCCAACTGTGCCTGCACGGCTGGACTAACCTGTTCGGCCTCTTGGCCGATCTGAGTCAAATCAGCATATCTTTGAGCGAGATTTGGAGCACGGGTTTCGGGTTGCACGATTGGTGCGTCAAGCTGATCGTCCACTCCCCTCCTCTTGTTTAGATCATTGCTGAGATCATGAGTCGTCCCTAATCTATTAAATACAGAAATGTCTGGCTGCCTTAGTGATGGTTTGGCCAATTTGCTGACCGACACCATTAGGTTTGTTGGAATTATTGGGTAAGACTTCTCCTGATGAATTACTAGATAAAGTCTGTGTTGGAAGTTATTTTACCAGGAACTTAGATCTACTCACAAGTATGTTGATTTAACAACCTAAATATGAACTTCTAAAACGATAGAAAATTAAACACATAAGAGTATCAGAAATCTTACATTGGGTGCAGCGGAATATATGTCTCCTCCCACTCAGATCTCTAACCCTTGATTCCTTTCTGTAGCAGAGTATAATCAAGATCTGAGCCCGATAGTCCTTCTTTGTTGTTTCTGAATTCTACACAGCCTTCCTCACTATGATTGAGGTATTACTTGATGTGTGTGGGCACTACTCCAGCGCTTATATATTTCGAAACAGTGAAGGAATAGAGAGAGAGAGAGGGTGGCGGCTCAGAGAGAATTTTCAGAGAGAAAATTCTGTCAGAATAATGTTGTGTATCAGATGTATAGTTATGTTCAACTCTGAAGCCTTTGCCTTTTATTTATAGAAGACCACCCAGGGCTATGATTGACATTTAAAATTGAAAAAATCAAAGAGAAAAGGAAGCTTAAGTGGCCAGCCTAGGCATTGTGGAAACAAGGCTTGCCACTTTTCCAACTTTCCTTTTCCTACACTGATAGTTTCCTGTTTTGTCAAAAACTGCCAATTCCTTTGTTCAACCACATAAATGTCAAATCTAATTATATAATAATTAAAATTAATTATAAAATAATATATTGTCATTTATTTTCTTAATAATGAAACTAATTAAAGTTTCCTAATTAATAAATATGCCCTTCAAAATCTCTATTTACTGTTTTGCCCTTAATAAGTGATAAATTCTTAAATAGACAAGTCTATCTTAAGAATTTTTAATTGATTAATTAAAATCAATTAAATGAGTCTTACAAGTAATATTATCTCAACTAGTGAGGGGACCATGGGTCTATATATCCGAGCTTCCAATAAGCAGATCTAGAATTTACCACTTAAATTCACTGACTTATTAATTCTTCGTTGAATCCACACATAGAACTCAGAATTGCACTCTCAGTATATAGAATGCTCTATATGTTCCACCATATAGACACATCATTAGTTATCCATTGTTATAATCCTAATGTGATCAATGATCCTCTATATGGATGATTTACACTGTAAAGGGACTAAATTACCGTAACACCCTACAATGTATTTTATCCTTAAAACACTTAACCCTGTATAAATGATATTTCAACTAAGTGAAATGAGTACTCAATCATTTATCTCGTTTGGTTAAGCTCGAAGGAAATCACCCTTTGCTTACTTATTCGCCAGATAGAAGCTATAGATTCCATATTTATGTTAGCGCTCCCACTCAATCGCACTACCGTGTTCCCAAAATGTATGTATTGCCCTGACTAATGATTAGGCTTAACTAACAAATCTAAGAACACGAATAATACTCTTGAAATTGAGCCTAACCATATCAGGATTTCGATCATGTGATCTAGGATCAACTTATGATATTGAATTGAATAGATATTTACGGTAAGTTTCAAAAATCTAATTCAAAGTTCAATATCGGTCCATTCCAATGCATACTCCATGCATCCAACCTGAGCTTTACTTTAACCTATGTTCTGGAAAGAACATAACATTTCTCCAAATGCAAGTAAACTCTGTTGTAGATTGTCATATCAGTAAAACCCAGTGTTCTGATCAATCTAGGAATACTTTATTCACATAGTCATGTTTACTTTCCACTGTGTTGACAACACAATAAACATGATCAAGTATGTGAAAAGGGGTTTGGATGAATTTATAAATCAAATAGACAAACAATTGATTAAGTGAACCAAAACATACACAAATGAATGAAAAAATACTTCTGTTACTTTATTGATATTGAATAATCTGGATTACATTGAAACAGAGTTTGTTTAGGGCATAAAACCCAACAGTCTGCCCGCCTACAAGTTGGCCCACAGGTGGAACCTGTGACCGGGGATTTTGGCGGCTGACCATTTATAGTCTGAGAGGTATTCATCGTTAGATCTTCGTCTGTTTCCTCTATGGGGATGACGATTACAGGCTGTTTCCTGGTAGTCTGATAGGCTTTTCGTATCAACACAGTGGCCTACCGACTACGGTCGTCAATGACTGCTTGCTTAGCTTAATATTTCTATCTCCTTATCTCTCCATTCAGCGAACATGCGCCTCTGCTCTTCAAATTCAAGATTTACCGCAGCACGGAGTTCCTCCTGATCATGATGCAGGGTGTTGGTATGACCCTGCATGACTCCAAGAGCAGCACGGAGGTTCTGGATTTCAGTGTCATCTCCAATGGTTGTTTGAACATTGGTAGCAGGCGGAATGGCTGTGTTATGAATGCCCTGGTTGGCTGCTGAACTGGTATTCCCAGTCGCTTGCACGCCAGGTGTGATTTCACTCACAGGAGTCGTCATACTGTGACCCGCAGTTAATGGTTGTCCGTGATTTACGGTTGGCAGAACCCTTGTGTTCCCTAGGTTCTACAGTGCATGATCCACTGCCTGTGGATTCACCGGATCAACCACGCCCCTATGAGTCTGTACCACCATCGTACTTGTGATTAGATTTGAGATAAAAAGTGATCCTTGAGTTCAGCTCTCAATGAAAGCACCAAAATGTTGACCTTGCTTTTAGCCAACAACAATGAGTCTAATTTGTAAGAAACAAGTAGTTTGATACGAGTGTAATATAATAAAGCAAATAAAGACACAAGAATTTTATAGAGGTTCAGCCCCGAGCAGTTCGGTAATAGCCTAATTCTTGTAGTTTGTATTGACTTAAGAACAAGGAGAATGGTTCCTTTTCTTAGAGCTCTTACAATAGTATTTCTGAATATGAATTCTTAGACAAATGTTTTGACCCTTTGCCCATTGAATATGAATCACTATTTATAGGGCTATAAGCTTGGGAGGGAAGTATTTCCCTTCTGGTTACAATTGATATAAGTGGAAAGATTGCATAGTAAATACAGGATACACTAATCGTGGGATTTAGATAGCTTGCCATATCTCTGTGATTTGATCCCAAAGTTATAGGGATTTCTTTGATGACTCACGATGCGAAAGTTGAATTTGCTAAGTGTTGGCGTGCTACGCGGATTTCTCACTGCCCGGCTGAGAGGGCTTCGTCCGAGCGAATATATGAGGTGCTCTATTCGGCGTATCTCTTGTGAGCAGGTACATAGAGTATATTCCACGTGTCACCATCGTGTGATGCCACGTCAGAGTGTAAAATTGGGATAACTGTATGGGTCTGGGCCTGTGTCCAGGTTAGGGTTTAAGGTTTAGGGTTTTGGATTTAGTATTTAGGGATTTAGGGTTTAGGGTTCAGGGCTTAGGGTTTAGGGGTAACTGTAAAGAGTTTAGGATTTAGGGTTTAAGGTTTAGGGTTTAGAGTTTAAGGGTCCAATTCCAGTTCCGGCTCCAATTTTTGGTCACAGGGTACGATTTATGGTTCGGGTGTGGGTCTGGGTAAGAGTCATGGTCTGGCTCTAGGTTCATGTTTGGGTTCAGAACCGAGTCTCGGTCCCAAATCCAAACACCAACCTCATGTCGAGTCAAGTTCGAGTTTTGATTCGGGTTCAGGTTCTAGTCTGGGTCTGGGTCCAGGTCGAGGTCCGATTCCTAGATTTAGACACTGACCATGGGTCGGGTCCAAGCCTCGTGTCTTGGGTCCTAGGTCCCGGGTCCAAATCTAGATCCTGGTCCAAGTCAAGGTCTTGGTCCTTAGTTTGAGTCCTGGTTCGGGTTTAAGGTCCAGGTTTGGGTCTTGGGTCCTGAGTGATGGGTCAAGGTCCCCAATTAAGGTCAGGGTCCTAGGTCCCAGTCTTGGTTATCATCTTAGTCCGAGTGCAGGTCCAAGTCCTTGTTCGGTACTTGTCCTTGTCTCGAGTCTTGGCATTGTTTGGGTCTGGCTCACAATTCGGTTCTCAGGTCTCAGGTCTGAATATTGGGTCCCTTATCCTAGTCTCGGTCCTGGGTCCCAGTCCATGTTTAGGTCATAGTCGTTGTCTTGGTCTGGGTCCCAGTCCTGATCTCGGTCCTGGTCCAAGTCTCAGATTCCAGTCCGAGTTCGTGTACGAGTCTGGGTTTGGATCTGGGTCTCGGTCTGGGTCCCGGTTTCAGTCCGGTTTAGGGTCCGGGTCTTGGTCTGGATCTAGGTCTGGATCTGGGTTCTTGTATGGGTCTCGGTTCTGGTCAAGGTCTCAAGTCATGGGTCCTGGGTTCTGGGTTCTTGGTCGTAGGTCCTAACGCAAGTATGGGTCCAGCTATCGATCCCAGTTGGGGTTCGGACCTGTGTTCGGTTCTGCATCTAGATCCGTTTTTGGGTCAATGTCCAATTCCTGTTCCAAGGTCTTCATTCCGGTTCTTGTTCCAATTTCGGGTCGCGAGTCTGAGTCTTGGTTTGGGTCCTAGCCTAAAAATTACTCCAGGTTTGGGTCTTGGTACAATTCCAAGATCTAGACACCGACTACGGGTTTAGTCAAGGCCCCGGTCGTGAGTCATGATCTATATCCCAATCTTTGGTCCTAGTCTAATTTCTATTCGGATACTAAATCCTGGTCTGTGTTCGTGTCCAGGTCTGGGTTTAGGACTGAGACCGGGGTCGGGTCTTGGATACCAGTCCCAGTTGGGTCCCGATTCTAGTTCTAATTTTGAGTTTGGGCCCCCAATCTTTGTCGGGCTCCTGGGTCTAGGTCTTAGTCACCAATCTCGGTCCGGGTCTTGGGTTTTGGATTGGGTCCAAGTCCGTGTCTGAGTTCGGGTTTGTGTCCCAAGTCGTTATTTGAGTTTTAATTCGGGTCCGCGTCCCGGTCCAGATCTGGGTCTGGGTCCTAGTCAGATTCCGGTTCCTGGACTCAAACGTAGACTTGGACTCGGACCCAGGTCTGGGGTACGGGTCTGGGTCAGGGTCAGGGTCTTGGTCCGAGTCTGGGTCTGGGTTTGAGTTTGGGTATGGGTCCTTGATCCAAACACTGACTACGGGTTAGGTCCAAGCCCCGGGTCCAGATTTGGGTCACGATCTCGGGTCCCTATCTAGTTCCACTTCATGTCCCAGGTCTCGGTTCGGGTCCTAGGTCAAGGTCCGGGTCTGGGGTTGGGTCATGGGTCTCAATCCTAGTTCTCATGCCCGTGTCCCGGGTCCAAGTCCCCCATCCATGTCTGGGTTCTAGGTCTCGATCTGAGTCCAGGACCTAGTCGGGGTTCAAGTCTTGGTCCGAGTTCAGGTTCGGGATCCGATCTTGGTCTTGGTCCAGATCTGGGTTTGAGTCTAGCTCCAAGTTCGGGTCCGAGTCTCGAGTTTTGAGTTCTGATCTGGGTTTGGGTTCTGAGGAGGCCCATTTCTAAGTCCCCAATCCAGGTCCGGGTCCTAGGTCTCGATTTGGGTCCATCTTCGGGTTTGGGTCCTAGTCCCAATTTTGATTTCAATTCAGTGTCTGGGTTCGGGTTATGGTCCGGGTCTAGGTTTTGGTCGAAGTCCTGGTTCGAGTATGGGTCCGGGTTTGGGTCCAGGTTCGAATCCTTGTCTGGGTCTGCATTCGAGTCCAGGTTTGAGTTCGGATCCCGGGTGTGGATCCAAGTCTGGGTCTGGGTCAGGGTCTCGGTCCAGATCTAGGTTCTGAGTTTTGATCCCGATGTGGGTCCGAGTCTGGGTTCGAGTCCAGGTTCGTATCTGGTTCCCTATCTAGGTCCGCGTCTGGGTCTTGGATCAGGTCCTAAGTCTAGGTCTGGGTCCGGGTCTTGGTCCCGTTCTGTGTATATGACCGTGCATGGGCCAGAGTTCCGGTTTCGATTTGGGTCTAGGGCTAGGTCCAAGTTTGGTTCAAGGTCTAGGTTTTGGTCCTGATCACGGTCCTAGTCTTGTTCGAGTATCCTCGTCTGGAAGTTCTTGTTCAGGTTCCAGTTTCAAGTCTCGGGTCTGGGTTAGGGTCCGAGTTTTGGTCCTAGTCTGGGTTCGGTTCCTGGTTTGAGTCCCAGATCTAGATCCCTATCACGTGTCTCGGTCAAGTTCTGGTTCTGGTTCAGTCTTGGGTCCCATGTCTAAGTTTGGGTTCGGGACTGTGACTAGAGTGCACTTCTAGGTCTCGGCCCCAATTCCGTGTCCCGAGTCTGGTTCCATGTTTGGGTCTGAGTTTGGGTCAAGGTTCGGCACCGACTCTAAGTCTTGATTAGGATTCAGGTCCGGGTCCCAGTTCAGATCTAGGACTGGGTGGGAAACTGGGTCCTGGTCCGGTTACAGTTTCGGGTTTAGGTCCAGGTCGAAGTCCTGGTTCCGGTCCCATTCATGGGTCTTGATCTACTTCCGATTTTTGTTCCAATTTCAGGTCACACGGTATGGCTTTGGATCAAGGTTTGGGTTTGGGAATGAGTTCAAGTCTGGGTCCGGGTTTGCATATTGGTCTGGGTTCGGGTTTGGGGCTGGGTCCCAGATCCAGACACCGACTACGGGTTCGGTCCAAGCCCCGGGTCCTGATCCGGACCCTGACCTCACGTGCTTGTCTGGTTCCATTTTTTGTGCCGGGTCACGAGCTGGGTCCTAGGTTCATGTTCGGGTCTGGGGTCAAGTCTTGGGTCCCAGTCCTAGTTCCGTTGCCCATGTCCCAATCCCGTTTCTGGTTCCAGGTCCCGATTCTAGTCTAGGTTTGTGTCCCGGTGTAAGTTCGGGTTTGGGTCCTAGTCGCGGTTCGAGTTTTGATCTCAGTCTGGTTTTTTATTTGGGTTTGGGTTCGAGTCTGGGTCTTGGTCTTGGTCCTGGTCCTAGTCCTAGTTCGGTTAGTTCTAGTTGCGATTCCGAGTTCGAGTTTGGGTCAGGGTTTGAGTTTGGGTCAGGGTTCGAGTCCTAGTCTGAGTTTGGGTTCTGGTCTAAATCTTGGTCTAGGTCGGAATCGGGCTGCAAGTTATGGTTAGGGACCTGGGTCTAGTTCTAGGTTCGAGTCTGAGTCCCAAGTTTCGATCTCGATCTGAGTTTGGGTTTAGTTCTGGGTCTACGTCCTGGGATCCGATCCCAGTCTGGGTTCGAATTCGGGTCCGGGTGTAGGTCTAGGTTTGGGTCTGATTTTGGGTCTGGGTCCCAGGTTCGGGATCAATTTTGGGTTCGGTTCCTAGTTTGGGTTTTGTCCTGATATGGGTTCATGTCCAGGTTCTTGTCCTAGTTTGGGTCGGGGGCCGGTTTCGGGTCTGGGTCTGGGTCCAACTTTAGATTCGTGGGTCCAGGTCAGGTCCTGGTTCAGGTTTGAGTCCAGGATTTAGATCTTGGTCTGGGTTCCGAGTCATAGGTCCCAAGTCTAGGTCCCCAATCCAAGTCCAGTTCCTAGGTCCTGGTCTATGTCTAGGTTCGGGTTCAGGTCCCGAGTCTTGATTATATTCTAGGTCTCAGTCTGAGTTCAGGTCCAGGTCTTGATCCCAGTCTGGGTCTGGGTTCAGGTTTGGGTCCTTGTTGGGGTCTTGATCCTGGTCTGGGTCGCGTGTCTCAGGTCCCGGCGAGGGTTTAGGACCTGGTCAGGTCTAGGTCTCGGTCCGGGTCTCGGTCGAGGTTCAGGTCCCAAGTCTCATGTCCCAGTCCTAGTCAAGGTCTCGGTCCAGGTTCTGGTCTGAGTTTGGGTTAGATTCTGGTCTCAAGTTTGGGTCCTAGTCATAGTTCCAATGATGATTCTGATCTGGGTTTGGTTTAGGGTCTGGGCATGGGTCTAGGTTGGGGTCGGGTAATGAGTCTTCCTCCGAGTTTGGGTACGGGTTTTTCGAATCCCAGTTTGGGTCCAGGTTCGATTCCTGGGTCTGGGTCCCAAGTTCGTGTTTGGGTCTACGTCTGGGTCTGGGTCCAGGTCCAGTGTTTTGATCCCTTTTTGGGTCTGGGTCGGTATTCGAGTCTGGGTCTAGGTTCATGTCCATGTCTAGGTCCGAATCCCAATTTAGATCAGGGGCTTTGTTTGATTCTGGGATCGAGTCCCGATTTTGGGCTCAAGTCTCGGTCCTAGTCTGGGTCCGGGACTGGGTCGGGGACTAGGTTTGAGGCCGAGTTCTTGGGTTGGGTTCTGGTGTAATTCAGGTCCCCGCCCAGGTCCAGGTACTGGTCACAGTCCCGGTCTTGTTCAAGGGTCCTGGTCACATTCTGATTCAAGTTTTTGTTTCGGGTCCAAGGTCTGGGTCTGGGTCCACGTATTGGTCCAGCTTTGAGTCTTTATCCGAGTCCCAAATCAAGACATCGACTATGGGTCTTGTCCAAGCCCCAGTTCTCGGATCCTGTGACAAAATCTGATCCTAATCACGTGTCCCAGTCGAGTTTCAATTCATGCCCCAGGTCCCGCTCTGGGTATGGGTCTAGCTGTGGGACCGAGACTGGGGTCCAGTTTTGGGTCTCAATCCCAGTTCTGGGTCTCGAGTCCTATTCAATGTTCGAGTCTGAGTTTAAGTCTGAGTTCGGGTTTGGGTCCCGAGTCCTGGTTTAGGTTCAGGTTCAAGTTTTGGACCCAATCCCCGGGTGGGTCTATGTCCGAGTCCGGGTCCAGGTCCGGTTACAGTTTTGGCTCTAGGTCCAAGTCCTGCTCCTGGTCCTATTCCTGTGTCCTGATCTGCTTTTAGTTTCGGTTCTAGTTTCAAGTAACGGGGTACGGGTTCGGGTCGAGTTTTGATTCGAGTCTAGGTTCGGGTCCTGATTTAGGTCTGGGGCGAGGTTCAGGTCTGAGTTTTGGTCTCGATTAGGGTCCAAGGCTGGGTCTAGTTTCGAGTTCGGGTTTGGGTTTAGGTCCCGGTACCGTTCCAAGGTCCCGGTCTGGTTCCAGTTCAAGTTTCGGTTTTGGTTCCCGTGTGTGGGCCTGGGTCTTTGTATGTCTCCGGGTCCTAGTTTGAGTTCGAGTTTAGGTTTGGGTTTTGGTTTAAGTCCTAGATCCAGACACTGACTACGGGTCGGGTCCTAGCATCGAGTCCCGAATCCAAGGTCCCGAGGTGGGTCCTAAGTCCAGGTTTGGGTCTAGGGTCGAGTCCCGGATCCCGATCCAAGATCTGAGGCCCAAGTTCTGGTACTAGTTCGTGGGCACAATTCCCAGCTCCGGGTCCCCCATCTATATTTGGATCCTAGGTCTTGGTCTGGGTCAAAGTTCATGTTTCGGTTCAGGTTCGGGTCCGGTCTGAGTCCTGGTGCCGATTTGGGTTCGGGTCCGAGTTTAGGTCCCAGTCCCAATCTGGGGCCGGATTTCGGGTCCCAGGTCCGAGTCTGGTTCTTGGGTACTGGGTTCAGCCCCGGTTTTTGGGTCTGGTTTTGGCTTCGGGTCTGGGTCCAGGTCCCGGTCTTGGTTTAGGTCCCAAGACACAGGTCCCGGTCTTGGTCCAAGTCTCGGTATGGGAGTCTGAGTTTGGGTTTAGTTTTGGGTCCTACTACAGTCCCATGTCCGGGTTCTAGTCCCAATCTTGGTCCGATTCCGGTTTCGGGTCCGGGATCGGGTCAGACCTGAACCTAGGACTCGATCTTAGACCCAGACTCGGACCTTGACATGGATCTAGATATGAAACTGGACTCGAACCCATACCCGGACCCATACCCTGACCGTGATCGGACCAGGACTGGGAGTAAACTCGGACATGGGAGTGTAATAGGACCCAACCTAAACCCAAACTCAGACCAGAGCCCATACTGAGACTTGGACCCAGACCGGGACCTGTGTCTTGGGACCTAAACCAAGACCGGGAGCTGGACCCAGACCGGGACCTGGACCTGAAGCCAAAACCAGACCCAAAAACCAGGGACGAACCCAAACCAAGACCCTGACAGGGATCAGGACTTGGACCCAGACCCAACCCTGGACTCTGACCAGTACTCAGACCTTGACCTAGACCCGGACCGAAACTCGAACCCAGAAACAGAATCGAAATCGGAACTGGTAGTAGGACCCAAACCCAAACATGGATCCAGACTGGAACCTAGGACCCGGGTCTCGGAACCCAAACCCAAATCGGAACCTGAGACTCAGACCCGGACCTGGATGTGGACTTGAACCCGTGACTAGAACCCAGATTTGGACCTGGACCAGGATCGGAAACCTGAACCCGAACTCAGACTAGGACTTGAACCCCGACCGGGTCCTATACTCGGACCAAGACCTAGGACCCGGACTTGGATGGGGGACCTGGAATAGGGACTCGGGCTTCGGAACTAGCACCGGGACCGAGGACTTCACCCCAAAACTGGACCCTGAACTGGGACCCGGACCAAGACCTGGGACTAGAAGTGGAACTAGACTAGGACCCAAGATTGGGATCCTGATCTGGACCCAGGGCTTGGACCTGACCCGTAGTCTATGTTTGGATTTGGGATCCATACCCGAACTCAAACCCATAGCCGAACTCAAACCCAAACCCAGACCCAAACCTGGACCCGTACCCCTTGACTTGAAATTGGAACTGGAACCGAAAGTGGACTGGGACATGGGAATAAGACCAGGGAACTAGGACCCAACCTCAGACTTGGACCAGGACGTGGACCCAAATCAAAACTTTGATTATGACTAAGGACACGAACAAAAACCAGACATGAACTTGGACCCAGACCCAGACGCAGGACCTGAAACGAGATTGGAGACTCAGACTTGGACCCAGGTCCCAGACCTAGATTGGGAACCCAAACCCGAAATTAGAACCAGAATCGGGACCCAGGACTGGGATGGGGACCCAACACCCGACCCCGGTCTCCACTACAACAAAAAGTACAATTCTCGTCAATTTTTAAGTGTCATTTAAAGAATTTGCGTCGGTTTAAAAACCGAGGTATATACTTTAGTCGCAAATAGTTTTTTATAAGCGTCATTTTTTAAACGACGCAAAAAACCATTATCTTCATTTAAAAACCGACGCAAAATATACACTCTTCTTTTTCATCTTCTGCGTCAGTTTAAAAATGACGCAAAATCGTTTGTTATAAAATGACATATAAATTGCTGAAATACTTTTATTTTTAACTTATTGCGTCAGTTATAAAATGAAGCATAAATGTATGTAAGGAAAATTTGCAAATTTTCATGCATTTTTCCCTACATGCATTTTTATGTAATAGTAAATACATGATACAAAAAAAATTAAAATAACGTTGATAAAACTTATATAAAATTAGTAATTGATTCTATTAACTAATTACATAATACCAAAATTGTTAAAAGAAACGATCCTTAAGTTTATATTACATGTATCGTAAAAACTAACTATAAACTAATTACATAACGCAAAAGTTAATAGCAACAATCATAAAATATACTATAATAAAAAGTAGTAACCTTGTACTTAATCAATAATCCAAGGCTTCTCGAATTCGGCCACTCATCCCGTACTGTATTGATATCCTTGATACTGTAGGGAGGCTCTAACATAAACTGTAGAAGAAAGATTAAAAAAAAAACATTAATCATTACATTAAATGTATTCATAATATCATTCGAAATAAGATTATTTGTCAAGTTGAGGTATGTTATATTTTGAGTATCGACATGGATCAAAATTGTATTAAGGGTTCCCTACACATAATAAAAATTAATGTTAGTTTAATCAACTCACTAATCGATCTATTTGTAAGTGCTTATATACATATAATGATATGAGAAAGTAAAGTGCCACGAATATTTATGTGTACTTTTAGATCAATAAAAATGGAACAAAACAACATTCATTTAAAAAAAAGGGAGAAAATACAAGAAAGATGTATGTATATTTCTAAAGAATAAAAGCTAAATTGACTAATTCTATATACATGTGTATGGTGGTATGTACTTGGACATGTAAATGTGAATGTGATCAATTGTTCTTTGATCCAATCAATCACCAAACCTCTGCACGTGATACTCAAGTGATAAAATATCTCACCCACACCCATGGTGACTAATGACTATATAATAATAAAAATATAATTAGAAAAGGGTGAGGAAGGAGTCATATTTGAATGCTCAAGTAATTATGACCACCTTACTCACATATTACTTTTTTATTCCCTAACATGAAGCTTCTTCCCAGGATTTATATTCCTCTCTCACTCATATATAAAGCCTCAAACTTTCTCCCATAAAACAATTCTTACTACACTCAACACTTCTCTCTCTTCACCAAACTAAGAAGAGAAAGAGAGAAAGAATACAAAAACTTCAAAATTAAATTGTTAGAGAAGAAAGAAACTCACAGTTTCAATTTCAAATTAACTATCCTTTTCATAAAAAAAAAAATCAGCTAAGACATGTGCCTTGTCCATTTTATTCACTCAATCTTGTTTGGTCAATAAGAAAATATCCCAAAAAAAGAAACAAAACCAAAAAAGACAGCAAAACAGAACATTTCATTACCATACATACATATATTATTAGTTACTCCTTTAGGAGGGGAGATGTTGATAAGGGTGTTATCCCAATTTTTGCACTCTGACATGGCATCACATGAACGGTGGCACGTGGAGTCTACTTGGAACATCTGCTCGGAAAGCACAGTCCGAGCAAGATGCCTCACTGGCAAGCCCAGATCAAAGTATTTAGTAATCCGCACAGAATGGCCAAACACTTAGCAAATTCAACTTTCGCATCGTGAGTCATCAGCACAATCCCTATAACTCAGGGATCAATTTACGTGGATATGGCATACACACGATCCCAATATCAGTGTATTCGGCCTCAATCCCACGATCCTTGCATTCAGCATTGATCCCACGATCTTTCTGTTTATACGCATTGTAAAAAGAGAGGGGAAACTCTCCAAGCTTACTAGCCCTATAAATAGTGATGCACATTCACTGGGCAAGAGATCGGTCGAAAAGCAGTTGAGCTAAGACTATACCCTAAATATATTATCTAAGAATTATATATTCCTAGATATTGTTGTAAGAGCTATAAGAAAATGAATCATTCTCCTTGATCTTAAGTCAATACAAGTAACGAGGATGAGGCTATTACCGAACTGCTCGGGGCTGAACCTCTATAAAATTCCTGTGTCTTTTTATTGCTTTATCATATATTTGTTATTATAAATCATTTATCGCTTACAAAATAGACTCGTTGTCGTTGGCTAAAAGCGAGGTCAACATTTTGGTGCTTTTATTGAGAGCTTCCTGAAGTCCTATGGTCATACCGTACAATTGAAAAAACGGCAACCGGACAAACACCATTCTCAATGGCGTACGGTTATGAAGCTATGCTGCCCGTCGAACTCGAGCCACCTTCCCACAGAAGATTGATGTACGATCAAGGTACCAATCACATACTCCTTGCAGAATCACTTGATGACTGCAATTTGTTTTATTTCATGTTAAGCTAAAAGATCAGATTAGATCAAATAGCTCTGATGTAAGTTACTACGGTAACAAATACTTTTTTCGATCAATAAATGAATAAAGATAGTTATTTCAAAATTCAATTGAGTCGAAATTATCAGCATGTTTATAATTTACCATACAATGCGTACAAAAGGTTTGCTCAAACCCAAAACACCGAACAGATAAACAATATATTTGTAAAAGAGAAGTGACCAAGAGTCATACGTTTGCTCAGTCACTTGGGGTCACCTATACCTGTACAAAGCATTTGGTAAAAATAAAACAATCACGATTGCACGACAATTATAAATAGAGAATTAAATTCATTAAGGATAAAAAAAGCACGTAATACCGGGATGAAAAGCTTCCCAGTCAGCCTGTTGTCCAAAAAATGAAAAATAATTCCAAGTTTAAAGATCGCTTGGCCGGTCATGATGTCTTAGAAAAGGCCCTGAGGCAAAATATATCAAATAAGAAGATGAAGAGAGAAGTGTTTAAGCAGCTGGAGTCCCAGGCTCTTGGTTCGGTTCTTCTAGGCCAACCGGAGCAGGAGGATCTGTTGTTTGAACAGGATGTGCATCAGCAGCCTGACCGGAGGTTGAAGCAGCCGCCTCAGTTTCGCCATAGGCCACTTGGGACGTGCAGAACTCAAGGTACATGTCCTTAGCATCGCCCAAGTAGTCGAAATTGGCCTGAGGATTAGCCTTCCAAAAATCAAAGAAGAGCTCGAGACCGGTTGTCTCCAAGGCATGGATATTCTCCTTCAACCTGTCCACCTCAGTCGAAAGCTCCTCCTCCTTGGCCTCCTTTTCCTCCTTCATCCGATGAAGAACTGCTCGAAGGGAAGTCCTCTCGTCCTGAAGACTGTTCACCTCAACAGATAAGGTCTCGATGGTCTCCTCAAAACGGTCAGCAACCTCGAGATCCTTAGTCAGCACAGTGATTTTCTTCTGAGCGGCAAACAGCTTCTTGTTGGCTTCACCCAATTCCAGCCGAACAGCTCAGACTTCCGCCCTGGCTTCTTCAGCATCCTTCTTGGCAGAGTTTGCCTCCGCCCTCAGGGTGTCGGATAGAGCCGTGTTCTTGGAAGCAGCAGACTTAGCCCGGGAGTAAGTGTAGGCCAACTTTAGACTGGCATGCACAAGGAAAAAACTTTAGCATTTGAGCTAAGTATGGAAGATTAAAGGGAAGTATTAAGAAAGACTTACCCTGGTGAACTCCATCAAGACTCCGCCCACCAACAATTCCAAAAAAGAGTCGTTGTCAGCACTAGCCAATTGCTCACTGACCTCATGAAATAGCCAGTTCATATAATGGGTCAGCATCTCCTTGCCCTTTTTGGCCTCTGGAAGCACCGGCAAAGGTGGAGTAGGTGCCCGCACCCGTTCAGGATCACTCTTGACCAGTTCAGACCCAACTTTTGGTGGTCCAGACTCCTTAGACTTGGCAGCTTTGGGGGTAGAGGGGTTTGCAGCAGTCAGCTCCTCAAAAAGATCAATGTGAATGACCCCTCACGGCCCTTAGACTTCTTGGCCGGAGGAGAGGGGCTAGAGCTTCCGCCTATTCTCTTCCTCAGAGCGTCGAGCATCTGCCGAGACATGTCTGTACAGAACGAAAACAACATGGTTAGAAAAACAGACATCAGAAACAAGAACGAAGTAATATGCAAGGTGACTGCCCGAACAAGACTCAGAAGTCCATCATCACCTGACACCAATCTTGTTTCAGACATAATAGCTTTCTCTTTTCCGAACACAGGAGGAGATGGTGGAACAGGTTAAATGGGCTCCCTTATGCGAATCACATGTTCAACAGGCCTAGGCAGGGCTGGGAGTTTCTTCTTCCTTTTCACTGGAGTCACCTGCTCTTCCTCAGCCTCATCTTCAGGATTCAAGGGCTCCTGAGCATACTGCTTGGCCCTTGCACCACCCTTCAACTTAGCCTCTCGCTTCAGTTGAATCAACTCATCCTCCGAATGAGCTCGTTCGGTCCAGCCAGCACCAAATTTCTTCTTCTTCCCCATCACGGACATAGGAGTAAAGTCCTTGGGATAGAGCCCGTACCTCACAAAGTTATCTTCGGAGGTCAACTGGATAACATTTCGGTCTTCCCCCAGAAGTTGGGCAAGTTTTTGAGCTCTATCCCTAAGAGCAAAAGTGAGGGGAGGGCGGTGATAGGTCAGAATCTGCTGGAACCGAGTGCGAGTGATGCCCGTGCCATCCACCATGAAGTACTCATCAGCAAAGCGCCCAATCTTGCTTATGGCCGTATCGTCCGTGCCCGTCAACCACTTGAAGCCTGGTTGAGAGAAGTAGAAGTACCCCGAACTGCCTTGCTTGGGGGTGGACTTCAAATCAAAGAACCAAGCAACCTCGTGGGGAGAGGGCATACCTCGTTTCTGGGAGGCATAGAGGACGAAGAGGGCAGACAGATACTTGATGCCCTTAGGAGTGAATTGGGCCGAGCAGAGGCCGAAGAAGTCCGCCGCATTCTTCAAGTATTGATGCAAAGGCATCAACGCTCCTTACTGACCATGGGCACCCGACCAGGAGCACATCCCCTTTTCAGGGTTTGTGGCACGATTGTTGTGGGCGGGAATGTAGCAGTCTAGCTCGCCCAGATATCCGCCGTGGTCAAGAGTTCGAAGGCGCGCCTTTGTAATCTTGGACAGAGGGCTTACCCACCTGGCGCCCAAGGCACCCTGCCTTCTATGAGGAACTGCCGCAGCAAGCTCCTCACTAACGTAGTCCATGCCCTCAACTAGGACGTCTCCGTCAGCATCGATTGGCTCCCCAACCTCGTTGTACTCCCCGTAATTTGGGGGTTCAACCTCTGCCTCGGGGGGACTGCCAGGACGTATACTTCCTGCCCCTCGATCTCTTGGACCTCAGCGTCCCCTTCATGATCCCCCTCCATCTGTACAGCTGGATCCTGTTTGGCGCTGGGCAAAGTGGCGTGCCGAGCCACTTGAGGATCAGATGTGTCAGCCAGACGCGTGGTTTTCTTTGTACGAGCCATCATTCTATGGCTGGGTACAGGGTTTGAAGAATGTCCTTTGCTAGAGGAAGGTGGACTAGAACAAAGACGAGGATGATCCTCGTGCAGAAGTTGAAGCAGGTCGTGGTCAATCCGACGTATGTTTTTCCAAGACTCACCTGAGTTCATCTAAAAAAGACAACACACAAGATGAGTGTTTGGTTGGAATATTGAACGATAAACAAGCAAATATGCCGACTAGGAGTACCCAACAGATTAAAGAACGATTATGTTTGAAGAAAAGTCAGAACTCAAGAAGTCAAAATTTTCTCGAGTTAGGGAAAAAAAGTTCATGAAGCTTAGAATAAGCAAGATGAAAGATAGACGTTACGCAGTTCATAAACAAGTGTTATGACTGTAAAATCGCACGAATACATGATAAAGAAGGATCGTAGAGATTTCTGGACTTAGGGTTTCCTAAACATTTTTCTACAACAAAGTAGAGGATGCATTTGACATATAAACATGCAAAGATAAGCATAAAGGAAACCAGAGACTTACTCGAGGGTCAGATGTCTGGGTGCGAGCAACGCGAATCCAACAAGCAGTTTGTATGAAGGCGCTTCGGCAACTTTGAAGTCAAGAATCTCTCTTTTCGCTCTGAAGCTTACTTAGCAAAGAAAGGTGATGAAAATAAGTTTTATGTGCCAATGCTGTTTGGTATTTATAGGCAAGTCACGAAAAGAGGTAATCGTCTCAAAGGAACCTCAGACGTCGCAGTTTCCCTCCTTAAAAGCGAATATGGGAAATAAAAAATAATCAAGTTCAGCCGTCAGCCGTGGAGAGAGAAAATCGGATTTCGAAATATTAAGTGTCAGAGAATTTATTAGCATAAAACCGAAGGGATGCCCAGTCAGCCTTCATCGAGTCTTGGACGGTCGCGCTCGACACATGTCCCCATCCAAAATTAAAAGCAGCTCTGATAAAGTCTACACGCAACTTCGAAAGTCTCGTACAGACTTGGGGGCAAATGTTATCCCAATTTTTGCACTCTGACGTGGCATCACATGAATGGTGGCACGTGGAGTCTACTTGGAACATTTGCTCGTAAAGCACAGTCCGAGCAGGATGCCTCACTGGCATGCCCAGAGCAAAGTATTCAGTAATCCGCACAGAATGGCCAAACACTTAGCGAATTCAACTTTTGCATCGTGAGTCATCAAGGCAATCCCTATAACTCAGGGATCAATTTACGTGGATATGGCATACACATGATCCCACTATCAGTGTATTCAGCCTCAATCTCACGATCCTTGCATTCAGCATTGATCCCACGATCTTTCTATTTATACGCATTGTAACGAGAGGGCAAACTCTTCCTCCCCAAGCTTACTAGCCCTATAAATAGTGATGCATATTCTTTGGGCAAGAGATCGGTCGAAAAGCAGTTGAGCTTGGACTATACCCTAAATATATAATCTATGAATTATATATTTAAAGATATTGTTGTAAGAGCTTTAAGAAAAGAAATCATTCCCCTTGATCTTAAGTCAATACAAGTAACGGGGATTAGGCTATTACCGAACTGCTTGGGGCTGAACCTCTATAAAATTCATAAGTCTTTTTATTGCTTTATCATATATTTGTTATTATAAATCATTTATCACTTATAAAATAGACTCGTTGTCGTTGCCTAAAAGCGAGGTCAACAAAGGGAGATGTGGATAAAGGAGATGTAGATTGTAGAGTAAAGGTAAAAAAAAAACATAGATAAATCAAATCTTAAAATTTTAAAAATTAATCCCATTAATTAATTATAAATGAAAAAAAGAAAAAACTCATTTAAGATAGAAGATACGTTTTGGGCTTCATTCCATTCCTTAATAATACACCTACCTCACAATTTCTAATTAACTACATAATATATATGAGCATGCATAGCAGGCTCTCTAATTCTCATTACTCTACTCTCAAACTACTCTCTTAACTATTCTCTCGCTCTATACACTCTAGGACTATGCATACTATAAGCTCACTCAATTTTTTATTTCTCTTTCTATTTTTTAAAACAACTCTCTCCCTATATACATATACACACATTACCTTTTGAAAAGCTTATAAGAACATTACCTTTTGGAAAGCTTGTCATGAAGGACTATCTTTTCTGTAGTGAGGCTTTGGTAGTTTCCCTGCTAAGAATAGGGCTAAGTTTTGGTATTCAACAATAAATGGCAGGTCTGGTTACATGCTTATAATAATAGTCAAGAAAAGTTTTTATATATATAGTTAAACAAATGTTCAGAGATAGGAAAATGAATGGTACTAAAAGTTGGGTTGAGAGAGTACTTTTGTGTGAGTAAGGGGAATTTGGTTCATACTCTTACTGGACTAAGATCCTCTCTTTTTGCTAAAAGAGCATCATAGTTCCAATGTTCAACATTAAAATTGGGTAAATGACACATTTCCTAGACATCCTCTCATTGGGAAAAGTAGGTCATGTCTGACCCATTTTCACAACACATCTAAGCTTTGCAGCTTTACTCTCATTCATTCTTCCACATCTTCCAAAATCCCACCATACTAATCCATGAGCCTAAGAAAATTTAAGAGAAGAAAGAACACTACTCTAATTAGTCCCATTTCTTAAGATCTAAAAATCTAATATAACACATGGATTTCCAAAAAGACTAGAAACCAAATTATAACAAATAATTCATGACAATAAGTTTCAAGTTCAAATGTTTGAGAACATAGCAGAAATATAGTCCAAGCAGAAATATAGTCCAAGAAGCTAATATTAGAGAATATTATTTTATTGTTGTAGTGTAGACAACCAAATTTGTTGTATAACACATAATTTTCCTAATCACCATACACTAAAAATTGGTGGAATTCATTATTCAATTACCTTCATATATTATATGTATCATTTCTTGTGGATATAGCCAAAAATTCTGAGCATTGTATCAAAAATTAAAAAAAAAGCAAACACTCTTTACCGAAAAAGCCTAAACACATATATAAATAATAACGCAGGAACTCACCTTTGAAAGATCCAAACCTTTACAGACTGGACGAAGAAGAGAGGAGGAGGCCCCGGGGGTTAGGTCACCGCCCGATTAAGCAGAAGACGAAGAAGAGAGGGGAGGTTGTCGATTGGGTCACTGCCTAATTAAGAAGAGGAGAAAGAGGATGGTCAGTTTTGAAGAGGACAAAATGGGTGAAAGAGAATGGTTAGTTTCGAAGAGGATGAACTGGGTTTAAGAGAATGGCCAATTTGGCCAGAGCAATTTCGAAGGAGGAGACAAAGGTTAGGGATGTGAGCAGTATGTTATATAATTTTTGGGTTTTAGGGATTTTATTAAATTTGCTTCGGTTTCTATCTCTCACAATTATATTTCACGTCATTTTTAAAACTTTGCAAGCACAATAGTCGACTATTACCAACTGACGCAAAATGAAAAACAAGTTTTTAAATTTTTACTTTATTTCGTGGGTTTATTTTTTTATCATCATTTAATCAAACAACGCAAATAGTATATTATTAGTGACGTTTTTAAACAGACGGGTCCAATTATTTGGACACTATTCACGTCGGTCAACACTACGAATAGTAGCGTTAACCAACGTGAATAGTGTAATTTGTAGTAGTGCTCGGTCCAAGACCCGAACCCGAACACAAACATGAACATAGACACGGACCGGGACCCGAGATTTGAATCAGAACGAGATCGGGACCCAAGATTGGGATCCAGATCTTGACCCATGACCCACGACTTGGACCTAACCCGTAGTCGGTGTCTGGATTTTCGAATCGTACCAAGACCCCAACCTCGAACCATTTCTAGACAAGGATCTAAAACCAAACTCGGACCCAGGACCCGAAATCAGAACAAGAATAGAAATCAGGACCTTGGAACAAGAATTGGACCTCAACCCAGAACAAGATCTAGATGTAGAACCAAACGTGGACCCAGACCTAGACTAGGGATCGATACCCGGACCTAAACCCGAACCTGGACCCAGACTTGCGCCAGGACCTGCGACCCAGATCTTGGAACCCAGGACTCGTGACCCAGGACCTGGACCAAAACCTAGACCCGTACCAGAACCCAGACCCAAACCCAGGACCAGACCCAAACCAAGACTCGGACCTAGACCCAGACCCGAACCGAAACCCCAACCCAGACCAAGACCCGAACTCAAACTCAGACCTAGAGCCGGACTCGTACCAGAAATCAGACTTGAACCCGGAACTCGGACTCAAACCTGGGAATCGGACCCAGACCAAGATCAAGACTGGGACCCAGACCGAGACTAGGACCGAGCCCTAAACCTGGATTGGGACTAGAACTAGAATTGGGATTGGGACCCGGGACCTGGGACCCAAGACTCGGACCTGGGACTTGAGAACCGAACTGTGACCTAGATGGGGGACTTGGGCCCCAAACCCAAACCTAGACCCAAACCTAAACCAAGGATCTCGACCTAGATGGGGGACTTGGACCCGAAACTAGGCCCCAAAACCGGGACCGAGACCCGAAACTTTACACCAGACTCATGACACAGAACCTGCCCTTGGACCCAGAACCTAGGACCTAACTACTGGGACCCAACCCCAAACCCGAACCCAAACCCAAACTTAGAACTCGGCCCGGGACCATGGACCCAAACTGGAACAAGATAGGGATCCAAGACCGAGATCCTAATCTAAACCTGAAGCTTCGACCATACCTGTAGTCAGTGTTCGAATCCAGGACCCGAACCCAAGTCCGTACGCAGACCCGGACCAAAACCAGGATCCAGACCTGATTCCGGACACAGAATCTAACCAGCACTGGGACAGGAACGCAGACCTGGGACTGTAACAGGACCCAAACTCAAACCAAAACCAATACTAGGACTTGGACCTGGACCTGGACCGGGACCTGTGACGTGGGACATAAACAAAGACTGCGACCTAGACCAAGACCGGGACCCGGACCCAAACCTAGACCCAAAAATCGAGATTAGACCCAGGACCGAAGAACCAAACTCAGACCTGGGACACAACTCAGACTAGTACTGGGACCCGAACTCGAACCTGAACCCAAACCGAGACCTGGACTCGAATCGGGACCTGAGACCTGAACCTGAACTGGAACATAAACAAAGACCTGGATCGGGACCTAGGACCCGAACATAGATGGGGGACCCAGACCCAGGAATTGAGCCCCCAAATTGGGACCAGAACTTGGATCGAGATTTGGGACCCGACCTAGACCCAAACCTGAACCTAAGACCCACCTCAAGACTTGGGATCCGGGACTAGATGCTTGGACTCGACCCGTACCCCATGAGTTGAAACTAGAACTGAAACCAGAAGCAGATCGGGACCCAAGAACAGGACCAAGACAAGGACTTGGACCCAAACCCAAAACTATATAGGGTCTCGGACCCGGACTGAAACACTGACCCACACTCGGATTCTGTGTCTTAGTTCGGGATCTATTTTTGGTCTGGGTCGGGATATGAGTTTTGTTTCGAGTCTAGGTCTGGGTTTGGTCCAGGTCTGGATCTAGGTTCTGGTCAAGGTTCGAGTACGAGTCCCAGGTGCGGGTCCGAGTTTGGGTCCCTGGTGTGGGTCTAGGTTTGGGTTTGGGTCAAGATCTCGAACTAGATTTTGGTCCAAAGTTTCAATCCCGCTCTTGGTTTGGGTCCAAGTTCAAATTCTTATTTGGATTCCTATCTAGGTCTGAGTCTATGTTTGGGATCTAATCCCAAATTTAGGTCCAACTCCTGGTATCGGTCCAGGTCTAGTTACACTACCGTCTCCGAGCCCGAGTTCTAGTCTCGGTTTGGGTCTAGGGCTAGGTCTGAGTTTGGTTCTAGGTCTGGGTCTGGGTCTTCGTCACGGTCCAAGTCTTGTTCCAGGGTCCTGGTCCGACAGTTCTTGTTTAAGTACCAGTTTTACGTCTCGGGTCTAGGTCTGGGTCAGGGTTTGGGTCCTGGTCTGGGTTCAGGTCCTAGTTTGAGTCCTAGATCCAAACACCGACTACAGGTTTATTCCAAGCCCCATTTCTAGGATCTCAAGTCAAGATTTGGATCCCTGTCACGGGTCCCAGTCTGGCTCTGGTACATGTCTTAGGTCCCAGGTCCGAGTTTGGGTTCAGGATTGAGACTGGGGTGCGATTCTTTGTCCCGGCCCCTGTTTTGTGTCCAGAGTCTGGTTCCCTGTTTGGGTAGGAGTTTGGTTGCAGGTTTGGGTCCCGAGTCTAGGTTTGGATTGGGATCCAGGTTTGGGTCCCAATTCGTGTTTAGGTTTGAGTTGGAGTCTGGTTACGGTTTCGAGTCTAGGTCTAGGTCCAGTTACGGTTCCAGGTCCATGTCCTAGTTTCTGTCCCATTCTCGGGTCCCGGTCTACTTTCGGTTTCGGTTCTAATTTTGGGTCATAGGGTACGAGTTCGGGTATAGGTTTGGGTCTGGGACTGGGTTCAGGTCCGGTTCTGGGTTCGTGTCCTGGTCTGGTTCAGGTCCACGGTTGGTTACCAAATGCAGACAGCGGCTGTGGGTTCGGTCCAAGCACTGGGTCGAGATCCGAATCACGATCTTGGGTCCCAATTTGGTTCCATTTCGGGTGGCGAGTCACGAGCTGGGTCCTAGGTTCAAGTCCGAGTCGAGGGTCGTGTACTAGGTCCCGGTCCTTGTTCTGGTTCCTAGGTCCCTATCCCAATTCTATGTCACAGTCCCAGTTCTGGTTTGGGTTTTTGTCCTAGTCTAGGTTCGGGTTTGAGTCCTAGTCTTGGTTCAGGTTTGGGTCTCGGTCTGGGTTTTTATCTCAGTTCGGGTTCCGGTTTAGGTCCTGGTCTTGGTCCGAGTCCTAGTCCGATTCTAGTTGTAGTTATGATTCGGAGTTTGAGTTTGGATTAGAGTTCAGGTCGGGGTTCAATCCCTGGTTTGAGTTTGGGTTCGGGTCCGGATTTTGGTCTAGGTTTGGATCAGGCTCCTGGTGTGTGTTCGGGTCCTTGGTGTGGGTACAGGTCCAAGTTCACATATCAGGATCCCTATCTACGTCAGAGTTAGGGTCTGCGATTGGGTCCTAGGTCTAGGTTCGGTTCCAGGTTCGGGTTCGGGTCTCGGTCCTGGTCTGGGTACACGATCGTGTCTGGGCCCGAGTTTCTGTCTCAGTTAAGGTCTGGGGCTATGTTCAAGTTCGGTCCTAGGTCTAGGTCTGGCCCGAGTTCCAAATCCCGATCTCGGGTCTTGGTCTGGTTCAAGTCTAGGTCTTGGGTCGGGTCTTGGGTCTTGGTCCTTGTTTCGTTGCCCTAGTCCCTATCTCGATTATGGGTCTAGGTCCTACTTTTGGTCTAGGTTCAAGTTTGGGTCCTAGTCGCGGTTTGGGTTTGGGTCTCGGTCTGGGTTGTTATTTGGGTTTGGGTTCGTGTCTCAATCCTGGTCCTTGTCCTGGTCTTGGTCGTAGTCCTAGTCTGCTTCCAGTTCCACTTGCGATTCTAAGCTCAAGTTTTGGTTCGAGTTTGGGTCAGGGTTCGTGTTCGTGTCGGCGTTTGAGTCCTGGTCTTAGTTTGGGTTTGGGTTCGGATCTTGTTCTAGGTCTGGATCGGCTCCGGGTGTGGGTTAGGGTCCTGGGTCTTGGTCTAGGTTCTGGTTCGAGTCCCAGTTTTTGATCTCGATATGAGTCTGGGATTTGTTCCGGGTCTAAGTCTTGGGTTTCGATCCCGGTCTGGGTTTAAGTTCAGATCCGGGTGCAGGTCCTAGGTTCGGGTCCAATTTTGGGTTTGAGTCCAGGTTCGGGTTTGGTCGTGGTATGGGTTCGTGTCTAAGTTCCTATCCTTTTTTGGGTTCAGGGAAGGTTTCGGCTCCAGGTCTAGGTCTGACTTCGGATTCTCAGGTCTAGGTCAAGTCCTGGGTTGGGTTCGAGTCCTGGATTTAGATTGGGGTCTGGGTTTCGGGGCCTAGGTCCATGGTCTAGCTCCCCTATCCAAGTCTGGTTCTTAGGTCCTGGTCTAGGTCCAAGTTCGGGTTTGGGTCCTAAGTCTTGGTTTTAGTCCAGGTCTTGGTCTGGATTTGGGTCCAGGTCTCGGTCCTAGTCCAGGTTCAGGTTCAGGTCCTTGTCAGGGTCTAGATCCTGGTCTGTGTTGCGGGTCTCAGGTCCCGACGAGGGTTTAGGACCAGGTCAGGTCTAGGTCCCGGTCCAGGTTCGGGTCCCAGGTCTCGTGTCCCAGTCCTAGTCCAGGTCTCAGTCTAAGTTTGGGTTATTGTTTGGGTTCAGTTCTTGTCTTAGCTTCGGGTCCGAGCCTGAGTTCCGAGGCTGGGTTCTAGTTTAGTTTCGGGTCCCGGTCTAGGTCCAGGTCCTGGTCACAGTCTCGGTCTTGTTCCAGGGTCCTGGTCACGTTCTGGTTCAAGTTTCCCTTTTGGGTCCCAGGTCTGGGTTTGGGTCCATGTCCTGGTCCAGCTTTGGGTCCTTCTCTGAGTCCCAAATCAAGACACTGACTATGGGTCTTGTCCAAGCCCTAGTTCCCGGATCCCAGGGCAAGATCTGAATCCCAATCACGGGTCACAGTCTGGTTTCGATTCATGTCCCAAGTCTCGATCTGGTTCTCAGTCTAGGTCCGAGACTGAGACTTGCATGCAATTCTTGGTCTTAATCCCAATTCTGGGTCCTGAGTCCTGTTCCATGTTCGGGTCTAAGTTTAGGTCTTGGTTTTGGTCCCGCATCCCGGTTCGGGTTTGGGACCCAATCCCAAGGTGGGTTTGTGTCTGAGTGTGGGTCCTGGTTCGGTTATAGTTTAAGGTATGGGTCCAGGTCCTGGTCCTGTTCCTAAGTCCTGACCCGCTTCTGGTTTTGGTTCTAGTTTCAAGTCACAGGTATGGGTTCAGGTCGAGTTTGGGTTCGAGTCTGGGTTTGCGTCCTAATTTTTGTCTAGGGCGAGGTTCAAGTCTGGGTTTTGGTCTCGGTTAGGGTTCGCGGTTGGGTCTGGTGCCGGGTTTATGTCGGAGTCTAGGTTCCGGTCATATTCCAAGATCCCAGTCTGGCTCCAGTTCAAGTTTTGATTTTGGTTCCCGAGTGTGGGTCTCAATTTGGGGTCAGGTCATGGATCTCGATCCAAGTTCTGAGGCCAAAGTTCTTTTCCTAGTTTGTGGGCCCAATTCCCAGGTCTGGATCCCCAATCTATGTTCAAGTCCTAGGTCCTGGTCCGGGTCCATGTTCGTGTTCCGGTTCAGGTTCGGGTCTCGAGTCTCGATCTGAGTCCACGTCCCAGTTTGGGTTATGGTCCCAGTTTGGGTCCCAGACCTGGGACTGTAACAGGACCCAAACCTAAACCCAAACTCAACCTAAACCCATACCGAGACTTGGACCCAGACTGGGACATGTGACCTTGGACCTAAACCAAGACCGTGACCCGGACCTAGACCCAGACCCAAGAACTGGGGCTGGACCTAGGAACAAAGAACCAAACTCGGAACCGAGATTCGGGACCTGACCCCAGACACAAACCTTGACCTAGGACCCACCCCGAGACTTAGGATCCAGGACTCGATGCTTGGACTCGACCCGTACCCCATGACTTGAAAGTAGAACCAAAACTAGAAGCGGATCGGCAATCCAAGAACAGGACCAGGACCAGGACCTGGACCCAAACCCAAAACTGTAACTGGACCAGGGCGCAGACTCGGACATAGACCCACACTCGGATTCTGTGTCTGGGTTTGGGTTTGGGTCTGGGTCTGGGTCGGGGTTTGAGTCCTTGTTGAGTCTAGGTCCAGGTTTGGGTCCAAGTGTGGATCCCGATCTGGGATTGGGTTCGGTCTATGTAAGAGTTCAGGTCCCCGGTGCGGTCCAGGTTTGGGTTTGGGTCCGGATCTAGGTCCTGATCTAGGTCCCAGGTTTCGATCTTGGTCTGGGTCTGGGTCTGAGTCCAGGTTCATACCTTGATCCCTATCTAGGTCCGAGTCTGTGTTTGGGATTATGTCCCAGATTTAGGTCTAATCCAATTCTCGATTCCGATCTGGGTACACGGCCATGTCTAAGCCTGAGTTTCGGTCTTAGTTTGGGTCTTGGGGTTGGTTCGAGTTCGGTTCTAGGTCTTGGTCTGGGTCCTGGTCAGGGTCCTAGTCTTGTTACACAGTCCTGGTCTAGCAGTTCTGGTTTAGGTGCTAGTTTTGGCTCCTTGGTCTAGGTCTGGGTTTGGGCTTGGGTCCTAGTCTGGGTTCGGGTCCTAGTCTGACTCCCAGATTCAAACACCGACTACAGGTCTGTTCCAAGCCCCATTTACTGGATTTCGAGTCAAGATCTGGATCCCTGTCACGAGTCTAGGTCTGGTTCTGGTCCTTGGTTTCAGGTCCAAGTTTGGGTTCGGGATTGAGATCGGGTGCGATTCTAGGTCCCAGCCCCGGTTGTGTGTCCCGAGTCAGGTTCCATGTTTGGGTCTAAGTTTGGGTCTGGGTTCGGGTCTCGAGTCCAGGTCTGGGTGGGGATCCGGGTTCGGGTCCCGGTTTGGGTCTAGGTCTAAGTTTGAGTCTGGGTCTTGGTCCGATTGTAGTTTTGGGTCTAGGTCCAGGTTCGGTTACAGTTCTAGGTCAAAGTCCTGGTTCATGTCCCATTTCTGGGTCAAGGTCAACTTTTGATTTCGGTTCAAATTTCGGGTCACAAGGTACGGTTTCAGGTCTGAGTTTTGGTTCGGGTGCTCGTCTAGGTTCAGGTCCGGGGCTGTGTCCCCAAATCCATACACCGACTATGGGTTCGATCCAAGTCCTGGCTTTAGATCCAAATCTCGATCTCGGGTCCTGGTCGGGTTTCATTTTGGGTGCCATGTCATGAGCTGGGTCTTAGGTTCAAGTCCAGGTCTGGGTTTGGGTACTAGGTTTCAATCCTAGTTCTGTTGCCCAGGTCCCTATCCTGATTGTGGGTCCATGTCCAAATTCTGGTCTGGGATTGGGTCCCAGTCTAGGTTCGGGTTGAGTCCTAGTCTCGATTCGAGTTTGGGTCTTTGTCTTGATTTTATCTGGGTCGGGTTCGGGTTTAGGCCTTAGTCCTAGTCCTAGTTCGGTTCCAGTTCTAGTTGCAATTCTGAGTTTGAGTTTGGATTCAAGTTCATGTCGGGGTTCGAGTCTTGGTCTGAGTTTGGGTTCGAATTTCGGTCTAGGTTCGGATAGAGCTCTGGGTGTGGGTTCGGGTCCAGGTCCGGGTCTGGGTTCGAGTCCCAAGTTCCATTCTCGATTTGAGTTTGGGTTCAGTTCTGGGTCTAGGTCCTGGGTTCCGATCCTAGTCTTGGTTTGAGTTCAGGTCCGGGTTTAGGTCTAGGTTTGGGTCTGATTCTAGGTCTGTGTCTGAGTTCAGGTCTCGAGTCAGGGTCTCATTTTTGGTTTGGGTCCCGGTTCGGGTTTAATCCTGGTTCGTGTCCAGGTTCCTATCCTAGTTTGGGTTTGGGTAGGTTTCGGGTCTGGGTTCGGGTCTGGCTTCAGATTCTCGCGTCTAGGTCAAGTCCTAGTTCGGGTTCGAGTCCCGGATTCCCATTTGGGTCTGGGTTCTGGGGCCTAGGTCACTAGTCTAGGTCCCCCATCTATGTCCGGTTCCTAGGTCTTGGTCTAGGTCCAGGTTTAGGTTTGGGTCCCGAGTCTTGGTTCGAGTTTGGGTCCCATTTCGGGTTCGGGTCGAAGTTTCGTTCCCAGTCTTGGTCCATGTTCGGGTTCGGGTCCGGGTCCGACTTCGGGTCTCAGTCCCAGTGTGGGTCTGATTTTTAAGTCCCATGTCTAAGTCTTGTTGTTAGTTCCTGGGTGTGGTCCCAGTTTTTTGGTGTAGGTCTGGGTCAGGGTTTGGGACCCGGTCTGGGTCCAGGTCCTGGTCTTGGTTTAGGTCCCAAGTCACAGGTCCCGGTCCGGGTCGAAGTCCCAGTATTGGTTCTGGTCTGAATTTGGGTTTAGGTCCGAGTCTTGATATAGGGTCGGGTCCCGTGTCTCGAGTGTAGGGTTCAGTTTTTGATCTCGGTCCCACATCTAGGGCCCAATTTTTTGTCAAAGTCCCCCATCTACGTCCCGATCCTTGGTCCAAGTCTTGGTCAAGGTTCACGTTTGGGGCCCAAGTCCCCTATCTAGGTGCGGATCCTAGAACCCGGCCTAGGTCCAAGTTCAGGTTTGGGTTTGGATCCCGAGTTTGGGTCTAAGTCTAGGTCCTAGTACGTGTTCAGGTTTGAGTTTGGGCCCTGGTCCCGACCTGAGTCCAAGTCCATGTTTGGGTCAGGGTCGCGGTCCCGATCTGTGTCCCAGTCAAGGTCTAGGTGCCAGACAACGTTGTGGTCTGGGTTTGGGTCTAGGTTCAGGTCTTGAGTTTGTGTCTAGGTTCAGGACTAGATCTGGGTCTGGGTCTGGGTCTTGGGTTCCGATCTCGGTATGGGTATTTAGGGTTTTAGGGTTTTGGGTTTAGTGTTTAGGGATTTAGGGTTTAGGGTTTAGGGCTTAGGGTTTAGGGATAAGTGTAAAGAGTTTAGGATTTAGGGTATAAGGGTACGATTAAGGTTCGGGTGTGGGTCTGGGTTTGAGTCCTTGTTTGGATCTAGGTCAGCGTTTGGGTTCAGGACCGAGTCTCGGTCCCAAATCCAAACACCAACCACATGTTGAGTCTAGTTTGGGTTCTGGTTCTCGTCCGAGTCTGGGTCCGGGTTAAGGTCCAATTCCCAGATTTAGACACCGATTATGGGTCGGCTCCAAGCCTCGAGCCTTGGGTCCTGTCCAGAGTCAAAATCAAGATCCTAGTCTAGTTCCAGCTCATGTCTTGGCTCCTGGTTCGCGTCTCAGGTCCAGGTTTGGGTCTAGGTTTGGGTCTAGGGTCCTGAGTCATGGGTTTGGATCCCCAATTCAGGTCAGGGTGCTAGGTCTCGGTCTGGGTTAGCGTCCCACCCGAGTGCAGGTCCCGGTCCTTGTTCGGTACTGGTCCTTCTCTCGAGTCATGGCCTGGTCTGGGTCTAGGTCACAGTTTGGTTCTTAGGTCCCAAGTCCATGTATCGGGTCCTGGTCCCATTACAAGTTCCCAATCGCGGTCCCAGTCTGGGTTCTAGTCCTACTCCAAGTTCAGGTCTCGGTTTTTGTCTCGGTCTGGGTCCCAGTCCTAATCTTTGTTCGGGTCTGAGTCCCGGTTTCAAGTCAAAGTTCTGGTATGAGTCTGGGTCTGGGTCTGGGTCTAGGTTTCAGTCAGTGTTTGGGTCGGGTGATGGTTTGAGTCTGGGTCTGGGTTAGGGTTTGGATTCTTGTACGGGTCTGGCATCTGGTCCAGGTCCCGAGTCACGGGTCCTGGGTCGTAGGTCCTGGCCCAAGTCTTGGTCCAGTTTCGCGTCTAGAGCTAGTTTTGGGTCTAGGTCCAATTCCTGTTCCAAGGTCCTTATTCCGGTTCTTGTTCTAATTTCCGGTCTCGGGTCCGAGTCTGGGTTTGGGTCCTTGTCTAGATATGGTTCTAGGATAGGGTCCTGGTACGATTCCAAGATCTAGACACCGACTACGGGTTGGGTCCAACCCTAGGTCGTGGGTCAAGATCCGCATCAAAATCTTGGGTCTCGGTCCGTGTTCGGGTCTGGGACCGAGACCGGGGTCAGGTCTTGGGTCCCAATCCCAATCCTGGGTCCCGATTCTGATTCTAATTTTGAGTTTAAGTCCCCAATCTATGTCTGGTCCTAGGTCTAGCTGTGAGTCTCCAATCTCAGTCCGAGTCCTGGGTTAGGGTCTTGGTCCATGTCCGTGTCTGGGTTCAGGTTCACGTCCCGAGTCTTGATCCGAGTTTTGATTTGGATCCGCGTCTCGATCTGGGTCTGGGTCTAAGGTCCTAGTCTGATTCCAGTTCCCGAACTCAAACCCAAACTCAGACTTGGACCTAGGTCTTGGGTACGGGTCTAGGTCTAGGTCTGGGTCTTGGTCCGAGTCTAGGTATCGGTCCCAAATTTAAACTCTGACTACGGGTCAGGTCCAAGCCCCAGGACCAAATCTGGATCACAATCTCAAGTCCCAGTTTAGTTCCACTTCGGGTCCCAAGTCCCAGGTCGGTCTATGTCCTAGGCTAGGGTCTGGGTCTAGGGTTAGGTCTTGGGTCTCGGTCCCAATTCTAATGCCCGTGTCTTGGTCCATGCCCTAGGTTAGGGTTTGAGTCCCGGTTCGGTTTCCAATCTCGGTCTAAGTCAGGATCTGGGTTTGAGTCCTGGTCCAAGTTTGAGTCTGAGTACTGTCTTCAGATTTGGGTATGGGTTCCGAGGCGCGGGTCATGGTCTGGGTCCTAGGTCCCGATCTGGGTCCATGTTTGGGTTTGGGTCCTAGTCCCAGTTTTGATTTCGATTCAGTGTCTGAGTTCGAGTTTGGGTCCGGGCCTAGTTGGGGTCTGAGTCTTGGTTTGAGTGTAGGTCCGAGTCTGGGTCTGGGTTCGGGTCCAGGTCCGAGTTTTGGTCTTAGGTGCAGGTCCTGGTCTGGGTCTGGGTCACGGTCTCACTATGGATCTAGGTCCCGAGTTTCGATCCCGACATGGTTCTGGGTGTGGGTTCGAGTCTAGGTTTGTATCCGGATCCCTATCTAGGTCCGAGTCTGGGTCTTGGATTGGGTCCCAGGTCTAGGTCTAGGTCCGGCTCTCGCTCCCAGTCTCGGTACACGATCGTGTTTGGGCTCAAGTTTTTGTCTCGCTTTGGGTTTGGGGCTAGGTCCGAGTTCGGTTCTTGGTTTGGGTCCAGGTCCTGGTCACAGTCCTTGTCTTGTTCAAGGGTCCTGGTTTTGCAGTTCCTGTTCAGGTTCCTGCTCCGTCTCCCGGGTCTAGGTCAGGGTCCGCGTTGGGGTCCTGGTCCGGGTTCGGGTTCGGGTCCTAGTTTGAGTCCCTGATCTGGTCCCGGTCACCTGTCCCGGTCTAGTTCCGGTTCAGGTCCTGGGTCCCAAGTCCGAGTTTGGGTTCGGGACAGAGACTGGGGTGCGGTTCTAGGTCCCGGTCCCAATTTTGTGTCCCAAGTCTGGTTTTATGTTTGGGTTTGGGTTTGGGTCTAGGTTAAGCACTGAGTCTAGGTATGAGTTGGGATCTGGGTTTGGGTCTCGACTTGGGTTTAGGTCTTGGTTGGAGTCTGGCACCTGTTCCGGTTATAGTTCTGGGTCTAGGTTTAAGTCCGGTTACGGTTCTAGGTCTAAGTCATAGTTCTGGTTATGGTTCCAGTCCCGTTCCCGGGTCCCGGTCTACTTCCGGTTTCGTTTCAAATTTTTGGTCACAGGGTACGGATTCGGGTCCAAGTTTGGGTTTGGGACTGGTTTTGGTCCGGGTCTTGGTTCGGGTCCTCGTCTTATTCTAGTTAGGGTCCCGGGTCTTGGGCCGGGTCCTAAGTTTAGGATTGGGTCTGAGTTCGGGGTTGTGTCCCGATAGTCAAGTCCTTGTTTTCGGGTCCAAGGTTGGGTCCCGTATCTCTGGGGTCGAGTTTTGGGTCTTCATCCCAATTTCGGTGCCTAGTTTCAAATCCAAGTCCTCAATCAAGATCCGGATCCTTTGTCAAAATTTGTGTCCATGTTCGGGTTTGGGGCCCAAGTCCCCCATCTAGGTCTAGATCTTAGGTCCTGGTCTAGGTCCAAGTTCAGGTTCGGGTTTGACTCTCAAGTTTGGGTCCGAGTCTAGGTCCCAGTACGGGTTCAGGTGTTAGTTTGGGTTTGGGTCCAGAATGAGTCCAAGTCCCTATTTGGGTCCAGGTCGGGGTCCCAAACCGGGGCTTAGTCAAGGTCTAGGTCACGAACCAGGTTTTGGTCTGGGTTTTATTCCGGGTTTAGGTCTTGAGTTTGGGTCTAGGTTTGGGTCTGGGTCTGGATCTGGGTCTGGGTCTTGGTCCTGGGTTCCAATCTCGGTTTGGGTATGGGTCTGGGCCCGTGTCCAGGTTTTGGGTTTAGGGTTTAAGGTTTAGTATTTAGGGCTTAGGGCTTAGGGTTTAGGGGTAAGTGTAAAGAGTTTAGAATTTAGGGTTTAAGGTTTAGGATTTAGAGAATAATGGTCCGATCCAGATCCGGTTCAAATTTCAGGTCACAGGGTACGATTTAAGGTTCGGGTGTGGGTTTGGGTCCGAGTCCTGGTTTAGGTCTAGGTCCGTCTTTTGGTTCAGGTCTGAGTCTTAGTCCCAAATCCAAACACAAACCACATGTCGAGTCTAGTTTCGAGTTTTGGTACGGGTTCAAGTCCTGGTCTGGGTCTAGGTCCAAGCCTAGGTCTAATTACAAGATTTAGACACCGAATATGGGTCGGGTCCAAGCCTCAGGTCTTGGGTCCACTCCTGGGTCTAAATCCAGATCCTGGTCCAGTTCTAGCTCATGTCTTGGGTCTTGGTCTGGGTCTTATGTCCAAGTTTGGGTCTAGGTTTTGGTCTTGGGCCTGAGTCATGGGTCTGAGTCCCCGATTCAGGTCAGGGTCCTAGGTCCCAATCTGGGTTAGGGTCCCAGTCCGAGTGCAAGTCCCAGTCGATGTTCGGAACTAGTCCTTTCTCGGGTCTTGGCCTGGTCTGGGTTTATTTAATGGTTCGGTTCTGAGGTCCCGTGTTTGAGTATCGGGTCCTGGTCTCAAAACCATTCGGATCCTGGGTCCCAGTCTATGTCCGTGTCCGGGTCTGGGACCGAGACCGGGGTTGGGTCTTTGGTCTCAGTCCTAGTCCTGAGTCTTGATTCTAGTTCTAATTTTGAGTTTGGGTCCCCAATCTAGGTTTGGGTCCTTGGTGCAGGTCTGAGTCTCCCATCCCGGTCCGGGTCCTGGGTTCGGGTCTAGGTCCAAGTTCGTGTCTCTGTTCGAGTTCGTGTCCCGAGTCCCGATCTGAGTTTTGATTCAGATCCGCGTCTTGATACAGGTCTGCGTCCCGATCCAGGTCTGGGTCTGGGTCCTAGTCAGATTCTAGATCCTGAATTCAAACCCAGACTTGGACTTGGACCCTGGTCTGGGGTACGGGTAGGTCTGGGCCAGGGTCTTGGTCCAACTCCGGGTTTGGGTTTGAGTCCGGATATAGGTCCTAGATCCAAACACTGACTACGGGTCAGGTCCAAGCCCTGGGTCTAGATCTGGATCACAGTCTCGAGTCCTAGTCTAGTTCCACTTGGGGTCCCAGGTCCCGGTCTGGTTCCAAGGTCAAGGTCCAGGTCAAAGTTCATATCCTGGGTCGCAATCCCAGTTCTAATGCCCGTGTCCCGGGTCTAGGTCTGAGTCCTAGGTCTCGGTCTGAGTCCAGGACCTGATCGGGGTTCAAGTCTTTGTCCGAATCTAGATTCAGGTTCCGATTTAGGTATGGGTCCAGATCAGGGTTCAAGTCTAGTTCCATGTTAAGGTCCAAGTCCTAATTTTTCATCTGGGTCTGGGTTCCGAGGCCCAGGTCCAGGTCCCCAATCCAAGTCTGGGTCATAGGCCCCAGTTTGGGTCCATGTTCGTGTTTGGGTCCTAGTCCAAGTTTCAATTTCCATTCAGTGTTTGGGTTCGGGTTTGGGTCTGAGTCTGGGTCGAGGTCTGAGTCCTGGTCTAAGTTTGGGTCCGGATCTGAGTCTAGGTACAAATCCCGATGTGGGTCTGTGTTCGGGTCCAGGTCTGGGTTTGGGTCCCAGGTGCGGGTCTAGGTCTGGTTCAGGGACAGGGTCTCTATCCGGATCTAGGTCCCGAGTTTTGATCTCGGTCTGGGTTTGAGTCCAGATTTGTATTCTGATACCTATCTAGGTCCAAGTTTGGGTTCGGGTTTCGGTCGCGGTCTGGGTAAACGATCGTGTTTGGGATCGAGTTTCGGTCTCGGTTTGGGTTTGGGGCTAGGTCTGAGTTCGTTTCTAGGAATGGGTCTGGGTCCTCGTCACGTCCCTAGTCTTATTCAAGGGTCCTGGTGTGGCGGTTCTTGTTCAGGTTCCAGTTTCAGGTTTCAGGTTCGCCACCGAGTCGAGGTATGGGTTGGGATCCGGGTTCGGGCATAGGTCTGGGTTGGAGTCTGGGTCTTGGTCCGGTTACGGTTTTCGGTCTAGGTCTATGTTTTGTTACGGTTCGAGGTCCAAGTCGAGGTCCAAGTCCTTGTTCCGGTCCCGTTCCTGGTTCTCCATCTACTTGTGGTTTCAGTTCCAATTTTGGGTCACAGGGTACGGGTTCGGTCCATGTTTGTGTCTAGGACTGGGTTTGGGTTCGGGTCTAAGTTTCGTTCGTGCTCTAGGTTCAGTCCGGGGTTGGGTCCTAGATCCAAACACCGACTACGGGTTCGGCCCAAGCCCCGGTTCCAGATCTAGGTCCCGATTTGGGGTCTCGGTCTGGTTCCATTTCGGGTGTCGGGTCACGAGTTGGGTCCTATGTTCAAGTCCGGGTCTGGGGTCGGCTCTTGGGTCTCGGTCCTAGTTCCGTTGCCCAGGTCTCTATCCCGATTCTGGGTCCACGTCTCAGTTCTGGTCTGGGTTTGGGTCCCAATCTAGGTTTGGGTCTGGGTCCTAATTGCGGTTTGGGTTTACGTCTCGTTATGTGTATTTTTGTTCTTTTGGGTCCTGGTTCATGTCCTGGTCCTAGTCCTAGTCCTGTTCCAATTCCAATTATGATTCCAAGTTAGAGTTTGGGTTCGAGTTCGGGTTGGGGTTCGAGTTCTGGTCAGGGTTCGAGTCCTGGCCTGAGTTTGGGTTCGGGTTCGAATCTCGGTCTAGGTCCGGATCGGGCTACGGGTGTGGGTTAGGGTCCTTAGTCTGGGTCCAGGTTTAGGTCCAGGTCCCAGGTTTCGATCTCGAACATAGTTAGGGTTTAGTTCTATGTCTAAGTCCTGGGTTTCAATCACAGTTTGGGTTTGTGTTTGGGTTCGGGTGCAGGTCTAGGTTTGGGTCTTATTTTGGGTCTGGGTCTGAGTTCGGGTCCCGAGTTCAGGTTCGATTTTTAATTCGAGTCTGGGTTCGGGTTTTGTCCTTGTATGGGTTCGTGTCCAGGTTCCTATCCTGGTTTGGGTCCGAGGAAGGTTTCGGGTCTAGGTCTAGGTCCGACTTCAAATTCCTGGGTCTAGGTCAGGTCCTAGTTCGGGTTTGAGTACCGGTTTAGATCTGGGTCTGGGTTCCAGGGCCTAGGTCCCTGGTCTAGGTCCCCCATCCAAGTCCATTTCCTAGCGCCTGGTCTAGGTCCAGGTTCGTGTTCGGGTCCCGAGTCTTGGTTTTAGTCCAGCTCCTAGTCCGGGTTCGGGTCCAGGTCTCGGTCCTCGCCTTGGTCTGGTTTCAGGTTTGGGTCGTTATTAGGGTCTGGATCCTGGTCTGGGTCGCGGGTCTCAGGTCCCGGGGAGGGTTTAGGACAAGGTCAAGTCCAGGCCCTAGTACGGGTCCGGGTTTAGGTTCCTGTCCCAAGTCTCAGGTCCCAGTCCTGTCCCAGGTCTTGGTCCAGGTTTTGGTCTAAGTTTGGGTTATCTTTTGGGTTCGGTTCTGGTCTCAGGTCCGGGTCCTAGTCACAGTTCCAGTTTTGATTTTAGGTCTGGGTTTTGTTCTGGGTTCGGGTCTAGGTCTAAGTTGGGGTCAGGCTCCGAGTCTCAGTCCTCGTCCAGGTACGGGTTTTTCGAATCCCTATCAGGGTCCAAGTCTGAGTCCGGTTCTAGGTTCGGGTATTGGATCTTGTCCAAGGTTTGGGTTTGGGTATGCGTCTGTGTCCGGGTTTGAGTTCGTGTCCATGTCCTGGTCCAAATCCCAATTTAGGTCAGGGGCTTGATTTGGGTCCCGGATCGAGTCCCGAGTTCGGGTTTAGGTTGTAGTCTAAGTCCTATTCTGGGTCCGGGACCGGGTCCAGGATTGGGTCCGAGCACGAGTTCCAGGACTGGGTTCTGGTCTAGTTCTGGGTCCCAGTCCAGGTATGGGTCCTGGTCACGTTCCCGGTCCTGTTCCAGGGTCCTAGTCATGTTCTCGTTCATGTTTCAATTTTGGATCCCAGGTCTAGGTCCATGTCCTGGGCTAGCTTCGGGTCCTAATCCAGTTACAGTTTTTTGTCTGTGTCCAGATCTTGTTCCTAGGTCCCAATTCTCTTCTAGTTTCGGTTCTAGTTTCAAGTCACGAGGTACGGGTTCGACTCGAGTTTGGGTTCGAGTTAGGGTTAAGACGTTATTTGGGTCTAGAGCTAGGTTCAGGTCTGAGTATGGGTTCTTGTCTGAGTATGGGTTTAGGTTTGGGTCCTGTTATTGTCTCATGTCTGGGTTCTAGTCCAGACATGGTCTGATTCCAATTCTGGGTCCGAGATCGGGTATGGATCCTAGTCTCGGTCTGAGTCTAGGTCTGGATCCCGGTCTGGGTCTGGGTTCAGGTGTAGGTACGGATCCAGGTCCAAGTCCTAGATTCAAACACTGACTACGGGTTACGTCAAAGCCTTAGGTCCAAATTCAGATCTCAGTCTTGGATCTCGGTCTTGTTCCAGTCGCAATCCCGGGTCTTCGGCTGGGTCCTTAATTTGGGTTTGGGTCTGGGTTCGGGGGTTGTGTCCCTGTAGTTAGGTCCTTAGTTTTGGGTCCAAGGTCAAGTCCCGTGTCTCGAGTCTAGGGTCAAGTTTTGGGTCTCCGTCCCAGTTTTAGGGCCTAGTTTCAGGTTCAAGTGCCTCATCTAGGTCTTGATCCTTGGTCCAGAACTGGGTCCAAGTTCGGGTTTGGGGCCCAGGTCCCCCATCTAGGTCCGGATCCTAAGTCCCGGTCAAGGTCCAAGTTCAGGTTCGAGTTTGGCTCCAAAGTTTGGGTCTGAGTCTAGGTCCCAGTATGGGTCTAGGTCCGGGTCTCGATCTGAGTCCAAGTCCCTATTCGGGTCTGGGTCGGGGACACGATCCAGGTCCCACTCAAGGTGTAGATCCCAGACCAGGTTCTGGTCTGGCTTTGGGTCCGGGTTTAAGTCCTGAGTTTATGTCTAGGTTTGGGTTTGGATCCTGGTCTTGGTCTGGGTCTTGGGTTCCAATCTCGGTATGGGTATTGGTCTAGGTCCGTGTCCAGGTTAGGGTTTAGGGTTTAGGGTTTTGGGTTTAATATTTAGGGATTTTGTGTTTAGGATTTTGGGCTTAGGTCTTAGGGGTAAATGTAAAGAGTTTAGGGTTTAGGGTTTAATGGTCTACTTCCAGTTCCAGTTCCAATTACGGGTCTTAGTCCGAGTCCTGGTTGCGGTCTAGGTCCGTGTTTTGGTTCAGGTCTGAGTCTTGGTTCCCAATCCAAACACCAACCACATGTCGAGTCTAGTTCGAGTTCAGGTATGGGTTCTGGTTGGTCCGGGTTTAGGTCCAGGTCCAGGTCGAATTCCCTAATTTAGACACCGACTATGGGTCGGGTCCAAGCCTCGGGTCTTGGGTTCTGTCCCGGGTCAAAATCTAGATCCTGGTCCAGTTCTAGCTCTTGTCTTGGGTCCTAGTTCGGGTCTTAGGTCCAAGTCATGGGTCTTGGTGGGGATTCAAGTCAAAGTGCATGTTCCCGGTCTTGGTTAGGGTCCCAGTCCGAGTGTAGGTCCCGGTTTGTGTTCAGTAATGGTCCTTGTCTAACCTCTTGGCCTGGTCTGGGTCTAGGTCTAGTTGCCCTAAGGGTCCCAGGTCCTGGTCCGGCTCTGGGGTCGGATTCTGGGTCTCAGTCCCAGTTCTAATGCCCGTGTCCTAGGTCCAAGTCCCCAATCCAAGTTCGAGTCCTAGGTCCTGGTCTTAGTCCAAGACCCGATCGGGGTTCAAGTCCTGGTCCGAGTCTGGGTCAGAGTTCCGATCTTGGCTTGGGTCTAGATCTCGGTTTGAGTCTAGCTCTAGGTATGGGTCTGAGTCTTGAGTTCCGATCTAGGTCGGGGTTCCAAGGTCCAGGTCAAGGTCTGAGTCCTAGGTCTCGGTCTAGGTCCATGTTCGGGTTTGGGTCCTAGTCCTAGTTTCGATTTCGATTTAGTGTCTTGGTTCGGGTTTGGGTCTGAGTCTAGGTCGGGGTCTGAGTCCTTGTTCGAGTCTAGATTTAGGTCCAAATTCCAATTTGGGTCTAGGTTCGGGTCCCAGGTGCGGGTCCAGGTCTGGGTCTGGGTCACGGTCTGGGTCTGTATCTAGGTCCCGAGTTTCGATCCCGTTCTGGGTCTGGGTCTTGGTTCGAGTCCAGGTTCGTACCTGAACACGGGGTACGGGTTGGGGTTGAGTTTTGGTCCGAGTCTAGGTTTGGGTCCTGATTTGGGTCTGGGGCGTGGTTGAGGTTCGGGTTTCGGTCTCGGTTAGGATCCGAAGGTGGGTCCAGTTCCGGGTTCGGGTCTAGGTCCAGGTCCTGGTCACGTTCCAATATCCCGGTCCAGTTCAAGATTTATTTTTGGTTCCCGAGTGTGGGTCTGGGTCTTGGTATGTGTCCGGGTCCTGGTTTGAGTTCGAGTTTGGGTTCGGGTTCTGGTCTAAGTCCTAGATCTAGACACCGACTACTGGTCAGGTCCAAGCATCGAGTTTTGAATCCCAGGTCTCGAGGTTGGTCCTAGGTCCAGGTTTGGGTCTGGGGTCGGGTCTCAGATCCCTATCCAAGTTCTAAGGCCCAAGTTCTAGTCCTAGTTTGGGGGCCCAATTCCCAAGTCAGGGTCCCCCATCTATGTTCAGTTCTTAGGTCCCAATCCGGGTCCAAGTTCGTTTTCGGGTTTGGGTACGGGTCCAGTCCGAGTCCAAATCTTGGTTTGGGTTCGGGTCCGAGTTTGGGTCCCAGTCCCAGTCTGGTCCGGGTTTCGGGTCCTAGGATTGAGTCAAGTTCTTGGGTCCTGGCTTTGGCCCTAGTTTTTGGGTCTTGGTTTTGGTCTGTATCTAGGTCCCGGTCTTGGTTTAGGTCCTAGGTCACAGGTCGCGTTCTGGGTCCAAGTCCTGGTATGGGTTCTGGTCTAAGTTTGGGTTTAGGTTTTGGCCCTGTTATGGTCCAATATCTGGGTTTTAGTCCCAGTCCTAGTCTGATTCGAGTTTCGGGTCCGAGATCAGGTCAGACTTGAACCTGGGACCCGATCCCAGACCCAAACTCGGACCTAGACATGGATCTTGATACGAACCTAGACTTGAACCTAGACCCAGACCCATACCCACTGGGGATCGAAACTTGGGAGTTGGATTCGGACCGAGACCTAAACCCAAAGCTGGACCCGTACCCAAGACTTGGACTGGGGCCTGGACCCAAACCCAGATCCAGACCGGGATCTGGACTTGGACCAAGACCCCACCCTGGACTCGAACTAGGACTCAAACCCTAACCTAGATGGAGACCCAGACCCAAACCCGAGCCCGGAGACGAAATCGAAATCGGAGCTGGGACTAGGACCTGAACCCAAACATGGACCCGGACTAGGACCTAGGACTAGGACCTGGATGGGGGACTCGGACCCGGACATGAATCAAGAATCAAACCAAGGACTCAAACCTAGATCTAGACCCAGATAGGGATCAAAAACTCCAACCCGAACTCAGACTAGGACTTGAACCCCAACCGGGTCCTAGACTCGGACTGGGACCTAGGAACCGGACCAGGATGGGGACCTGGATCCGGGACCCGGGCTTCAGAAACTAGCACCGATACCCAGGACCTGACCTCGGACCCAAATCCTAAACCCGGACTAGGACCAAGACCTAGGACCCGAAGTGGAACTAGACTGGGACCTGAGACTTGGATCCTGATTTAGACCCGGGGCTTAAACCTAACCCATAGTCGATGTTTGGATTTGGGACCCATACCCGGACTAAAACGTGAACCTAGACCCGGGGCTTAAACCTATACCCAAACTCGGACCTAAACCCGGAGCCAGACCCAGACTCAGACCTAAACCTGAACCCAGACCCAGACTCGGACCTAAACCCGTACCCCGTGACCCAAAACTGGATCCGGAACTGTAAGCGTACCGGGACCCGCGAATAAGACCAACCGAGGGACTGCTACCCAGTCTCATTCCCGGAACTAGAATCTGACTAGGACCAAGACCCAGACCTGGACCGGGACACGGAGCCAAATTAAAACTCAGATCAGGACTCAGGACACGAACCAGAACCCAGACATGGACTTGGACCCAAACCCAGACGCACAACCCGGACCGAGATCGGAGACTCAAACTTGGACCCAAGTCCCAGACCTAGATTGGGGAACAAAACTTGAAATTAGAACCAAAATCGGGACCCAGGAGTGGGATTGGGACCCAAGACCCAACCCCGGTTTCAATCCTCGACCCGGACCCGGACCCGGACACGGACTAGGACCCAGTATCCGAATCGGAACAAGACCGGGACCCAAGATTGGGATCCGAATCTTGACCCACGACCTAAAGCTTAGACCCAACCCGTAGTCAGTTTCTCGATCTTAGAATCGTACCAAGACCCGAACAATTTCTAGACCAGGACCCAAATCCAGACTCGGACTCGGGACCCGAAATCGGAACAAGAATCGGAATGAGGACCTTCGAACTGGAATTGGACCTAGACCCAAAATCAGATTTAAATGCAGAACTGAACATGAACCCGTACCCAAACTAGGATCGATACCAAGACCCAAACTCAAACCTGAACCGACACTTGCCAGGACCTGCGACCTAGAACCTGGAACCCTGGACCCGTGACCCAAGACCTGGACCAGAACCCAGACCCGTACCAGAGACCTAAACCACGACCCAGACCCAGACCGAAAACCGGACCCAGACCCAGACAAGCAGCCGGATTCACACCACAACTAAGACTCGAACCCAAGACTCAGACCCGGACCGAGATCAGGACTGGGATCCAGACATAGACTAGGACCGAGCCCTGAACCTCCACTAGGACCAGAACTTGGATTGGGACCGGGACCCGAGAACCGAGACCGAGACCCGAGACCCAAGACTCAAACCTGGGACCTAAGAACTGAACCGTGACCTAGATGGGGGACTTTGGCCCCAAACCCGAACCTGGACCAAGACTTGGACAAAGGATCTGAACCTAGATGGGGGACTTGGACCCAATACTGGGCCGAAGAACCGGGGTCTGAGACCCAAAATTTGACCCTAGACTCGAGACACAGGACCCAACCTTAGGCTTGGAACCCAGGACCTCACTACCAGGACACAACCCCAAACTCGGACCCAAACTAAAACTTAGGACTCGGCCCGGGACCCGGGACCCGAACTAGAGCAAGACTGAGATCCAAGACCGAGATCTGAATCTGAACTAGAGTCTTCAACATGACCCATAATCAGTGTTGGAATCCAGGACCCAGACCCATCCCCGAACTGGGATCCAGACCCAATCTTGGACACAGAATCGGAATCAAACCAGGACTGGGACGAGAACCCTGACCTGGGACTGTAACAGGACCCAAACCTAAACCCAAACTCATCCTGAACCCATATCGAGACTTGGACCCAGACTGGGACATGTGACCTGGGACCTAAACCAAGACCGAGACCCGGACCTAGACCCAGACCCAAGAACTGGGGTTGGACCTAGGAACAAAGAACCAAACTCGGACCCGAGATTCGGGACCTGACCCCAGACCCAAACCTTGACCTAGGACCCACCCCGAGACTTAGGATCCAGGACTCGATGCTTGGACTCGACCCGTACCCCATGACTTGAAAGTAGAACAAAAACTAGAAGCGAATCGGGACCCAAGAACAGGACCAGGACCAGGACCTGGACCCAAACCCAAAACTGTAACTGGACCAGGGCGCGGACTCGGACATAGACCCACACTCGGATTCTGTGTTTGGGTTTGGGTTTGGGTCTGGGTCTTGGTCGGGGTTTGAGTCCTTGTTGAGTCTAGGTCCAGGTCTGGGTCCAAGTGTGGATCCCAATCTGGGTCTGGGTTCGGTCCAGGTATGAGTTCAGGTCCCTGGTGCGGTCCAGGTTTGGGTTTGGGTCTGGATCTAGGTCCCAGGTTTCGATCTTGGTCTGGGTCTAGGTCTGAGTCCAGGTTAATACCTTGATCCCTATCTAGGTCTGAGTCTGTGTTTGGGATTAGGTCCTTGATTTAGGTCTAATCCAATTCTCGGTTCTGATCTGGGTACACGACCATGTCTAAGCCTGAGTTTCGGTCTCAGTTTGGGTCTTGGGCTTGGTTCGAGTTCGGTTCCAGGTCTATGTCTGTGATGAGGACATCAAGGACCAAGTATCAAGTCCAATTCCAGTGGGTCCAGTGACTAGGGCACGAGCTAAGAGATTCAAGGAAGAGCTTAACAACCTAGTACACAAAGTCTTAAATCAAGAAGAGACCGTGGTCAACACGGAAGGAGAACAAAGATTGGTCATACTCATCAAAGTGGACTGAATTTTGAAGCTTCATTATATGTGTCACGTTTTTATCATATGGTCGTAGTTGTCACATTTATATGTGTCAAGTTCTTTTGTGTGGGAGTTACAAGAGTGGAGTCAAAAGGTCTTCATTATGGAGCTTTCATTATGAAGACCAAGAGTCTTATTTAGTATGCTTTTATTGGAAAGACCAAAGGTCTTAGGTGTGTTAATGTTGAAGTCCAAAGGTCTTGTAGGTGTCATTTTCGTCCTATAAAAGGGACTACCTTTCCATTGTAAAAATCAGATTATCATATATGCAAATTGTGAGTTTTTATCTTCTAGAGTTCTTGAAGAAACTTGTGAACTTATCAAGGAGGTATCCTTGTGGCGTTCAACTTGACTTATCAAACGGATTTCCATCCCCGTTTGTGGCGTCTTCCTTATACCAAGGTTCGTGCTTCGCGAAGCATTGGGTCGAGGTTCCATTCCAACATCGTTTGTTCTTGGTGGCTGTTCCATATTTGGTGTCGGGTTTCATCACAAGGTTGTGTGGTTCGTATCAGTTGGTATCAGAGCCAGGTTCATCCGGTTTGGCTTATCCTTTTTATTCTTTTAGTGTCTCAATATTTCAAAAAAAAAAAACTCTATTCGTGTTCTTTATTATTATTTTTTTTTTGTTGTTAGTCTTGTTCTTGTTCTCTTTCTTAAAATCCGTAACCATTGTTGTTAATTTCTTTGTCACACTCGTTTCCTTGTTCAATCTTTCCTTATTTTTTTTTTCTTGTCCTTGTGAAATTCCTTGAAATTCGAATCTGTTTGATATTGCTAAGTCCTAATCTGTCTTCATTTCAACTCATTTGTATTCCCTTGTTCCCATTGTTTACTCTAGTGTCAAAGAGTTTTGGAAGCATTGTTATTGAAGCGTTTTGGTATTAATTCGTACTTGAATTCAGGTTGGCTTTTGGTATTCAAAAAAAAAAAAATTCGTACTTGAAGTCTGGAAACCCATCTTAAATTTTTTTTTGTTATATTCTTGTTCCTTATAGTCTAAAGGCCCTTTTGCCTAAACCCCACTCTAGTGTTCCAAAATCACCAAAAAAAAAAATCACCACTTTTCGCCACTTTTTCATCGGTTTTCGTTTGCTTTATTGGGTAGAATTGACTGCTTGAACCTCCATTTCACTAGTTTTCAAAGAGCTTAAAGAAGATAAAGAGTGGAAAAAGGCAGAGGTGTGAGCTTATTTGAGGGTAAAAGCCATCATTGAGTGAAACACGAGTGACTTTGAGTGACCACTTTTCTTTGAGTGGAACACGTGAGGGAGTGTAGTGAGGTCCTTTCTATACTTGTCTAACTTTATTGTTTTGCAGAATTTTTAATCATGTCACAAAACACGAGTGATAACAATCCACAACCTACAGTTCCAAATCTACAACTTCAAGCCATTATGGGGGAGATGAGGAGATTGTTGAGGGAGGAGTGTGAGCAAATACATGAGCTGTTGGATAGGGTGGAAGAAGGAGCACAACGGAGACCAAGGGGGAGAAGAGTACACCAAAGGGGGAATGAAAATGAAGGAGATTTCGAAGGAGTAGTTTCTGATGAAGAGGTTGATAGGATGTCGACGGGTACCAATAGGAGGTATGGTGGGAATAGAGAAGATAGGAACCAAGTAGACAATTATTTGGGGAATATAAAGATGAGAATCCCAGCCTTTCAAGGGAAGAGTGATCCTGAAGCATACCTAGAGTGGGAGAAGAAAATGGAGTTAGTCTTTGATTGTCACAACTATTCAGACATGAAGAAGGTAAAACTTAATGCCATTGAGTTTACTGATTATGCTATTGTTTGGTGGGATCAGCTGTGCACTAACAGGAGACGGAGTGGAGATCGCCCTATTGAAACATGGGAGGCAATGAAGAGGGTAATGAGGCGACGGTTTGTACCACCTCATTATTATCGTGATCTCTATCTTAAGTTGCAAGGCCTTCGTCAAGGCTACAGAAGTGTTGATGAGTATTACAAGGAGATGGAGATGGCTATGATTAGAGCCAATGTTGAAGAGGATCGAAGGCAACAATGGCGAGGTTTTTAAATGGGTTGAACCGAGAGATTGCTGACCCAATTGAGCTACACCATTATGTGGAGTTAGAAGATTTGGTTCACTTGGCAATCAAAGTTGAGAGACAGCTCAAGAAGGGTAGTTCAAGTTCGAGATCAAGGCCGAGCACACACAAGCCAAGTACAACACCTTGGGGGTCGAACTATCCAAAGAAGGATGACCAACCCAGTTCATCATCTACACCAAAACCATCCACTACAGCCACGTCACCTCAAGGTAAAACAACTCAATCTAAGTCTCATTCTAGTGAGATAAGGTGTTTCAAATGCCAGGGGCGGGGACATATAGCCAGCCAGTGTCCAAACCAAAGAGTTATGGTGATTCGGGAAAGTGGAGAAATAGATTCTGAAGATGAAGATGATCTTGCTGACATGCCACCATTGGAAGATGCTTCTGACAATGAATATGGCCCAGAATCTGGAGAGATGCTTGCACTAGTTACAAGGCGAGTCCTGAATTTGCAAGCAAAAGAAGAGGCAGAAGAAGTGCAGCGGGAGAACATCTTTCACACTCGATGTCATGTGAGGGACAAGGTATGTAGTGTCATTATTGATGGAGGTAGTTGTACTAACGTTGCAAGTGCTTCTATGGTTGACAAGCTTGGGCTTACAACGCTTAAGCATCCTTGTCCATACAAGTTGCAATGGTTGAATGATAGTGGTGAAGTGAAGGTTACAAAACAAGTACTTGTTTCATTTCGCATTGGCAAGTATGAAGATGAGGTGCTGTGTGACGTCGTTCCAATGCAAGCTGGACACCTCCTTCTAGGAAGGCCTTGGCAATTTGATCGACGAGTACAACATGATGGCTTCACCAACAAGTACTCATTTACTTTCCGTCAGCGGGCAATCACTCTAGCGCCTTTGACACCAAAACAAGTGTATGAAGATCAAGCGAGGTTGCAAAAATTGAGTGACAAAAAGAAACTGAGTGAGCAAAAAGAGAGTGGAAAGATGAGTGAGAGGAAACAGAATGAGAGAAAAAGAGAGAAAAGTGTGGAATCAAGTGAGAGAAAACAACACTTTTATGCAAACAAAAGTGAGATTAAGAGAGCATTGTGCACAAAACAGCCCATGATTTTACTAGTGTATAAGGAGGCTCTTTTAAATGCTAACCAACTTGATTCTTCGCTGCCAAGTACCATTGTGTCTCTTTTGCAGGAATTTGATGATGTATTTCCTGAGCAGGTACCACATGGGTTACCACCTATTAGAGGAATAGAACATCAAATTGATTTTGTTCCAGGTGCTTCCATCCCAAACCGACCAGCCTACAGAAGCAATCCTGATGAAACAAAGGAATTGCAAAGGCAAATTGAAGAATTGATGGAGAAAGGACATGTGAGAGAAAGCATGAGTCCTTGCGCTGTTCCAGTGATTCTAGTTCCAAAGAAGGATGGAACATGGAGGATGTGTGTTGACTGTCGAGCCATCAACAATATAACGGTAAAGTATCGACATCCCATTCCTCGTTTAGATGACATGCTAGATGAATTGCATGGTTCTTGTGTGTTTTCAAAAATTGATCTCAAAAGTGGGTATCATTACGTATGAAAGAAGGGGATGAATGGAAAACTCGCTTTAAAACTAAACATGGTTTGTATGAGTGGTTAGTCATGCCTTTTGGATTAACTAATGCACCTAGTACTTTCATGCGCTTAATGAATCATGTATTGCGTGCTTTCATTGGCAAATTTGTGGTTGTGTATTTTGATGATATTCTTATTTACAGTAAGAATTTGCATGACCATGTGTTGCATTTGCAATCTGTTTTGGAAGTCCTTAGGAAACAAAGTTTATACGCTAACCTTAGCAAGTGTACATTCTGCACCGATAAGCTTGTATTCCTAGGTTTTGTTGTAAGTGCTACAGGTATTCAGGTGGATGAGGAAAAGATCAAAGCCATCCAAGAGTGGCCGACCCCTACATCGATAGGTAATGTTAGAAGTTTTCATGGACTTGCTAGCTTCTACAGGAGGTTTGTGCAAAATTTTAGCACAATTGCCGCTCCACTTACAGAAGTAATAAAAAAGAATGTGTCATTCAAATGGGGTGAAGCTCAAGAGGAGGCATTTCAGCTGCTGAAATACAAGCTTACGCATGCTCCTTTACTTGCTTTGCCTAACTTTTCTAACACTTTTGAAATTGAATGTGATGCTTCTGGGCTTGGTATTGGCGCTGTTCTTATGCAGGATGGGAGACCGCTTGCATACTTTAGTGAAAAGCTAAGTGGGGCTGCCCTCAATTACCCCACTTATGACAAAGAATTGTATGCACTAGTGCGTGCCTTAGAAACATGGCAGCACTATTTGTGGCCAAAGGAGTTTGTGATTCGCACGGATCATGAATCCTTGAAACATTTGAAAAGCCAACACAAACTCAACAAGAGACATGCACGATGGGTTGAGTTCATTGAGACCTTTCCTTATGTCATTCCTAAGATAAACAAGGTAAGGAGAATGTGGTTGCTGATGCCCTTTCTCGCAGGTATGCTCTAATCTCTACTCTTGATGCTAAATTGCTTGGGTTTGAACATATAAAAGAGTTGTATTCTGCTGACAATGATTTTGGGGAAATTTATGCTCTTTGTGAAAAGACTGCTGAAGGAAAGTTTTATCGGCATGAGGATTTTCTATTTAGGGAACATAGATTGTGTGTGCCTAATTGTTCTGTGAGAGATTTGCTTGTTAGAGAGTCCCACGGGGGAGGGTTGATGGGACATTTTGGAGTTGCTAAAACTCTAGCTATGTTGCAAGAGCATTTCTTTTGGCCCCATATGAAACGGGACGTTGAGCGAATTTGTGGTAGGTGTGTCACTTGTAGGCAAGCTAAATCAAGAGTGCAGCCAAATGGCCTTTACACACCCCTACCTATCCCTAGTTCACCATGGGTTGACATTTCTATGGATTTTGTGTTAGGTCTACCAAGAAGTAAGCGTGGGAGGGATTCAATCTTTGTGGTAGTAGACCGATTTTCTAAAATGGCTCATTTTATCCCTTGTCATAAAACTGATGATGCATCTAATGTTGCGGATTTGTTCTTTAGGGAAATTGTGAGATTACATGGTATGCCTAGAACAATTGTATCAGATAGGGATGCTAAGTTCCTAAGTTACTTTTGGAAAACATTGTGGGGAAAACTTGGGACAAAATTGTTATTTTCTACTACTTGTCACCCTCAAACAGATGGTCAAACAGAAGTAGTTAATAGGACCCTATCCACCTTGTTAAGGGCAATCATAAGTAAAAACATTAAGACTTGGGAAGATTGTTTGCCACATGTTGAGTTTGCCTATAATCGTGCAATGCATTCTGCTACGAAATTTTCACCATTTGAAATTGTGTATGGTTTTAATCCTCTAACTCCTTTGGATTTATCACCTTTACCTGTTTCTGAGCATTTGAATTTAGATGGCGAGAAGAAGGCAGAATTTGTGAAGAAATTCCATGAGAGGGCCCGACTCAACATAGAAAGGAGGACTGAACAATACCTTAAGCAGGCTAACAAGGGTCGTCACAAGCAGGTTTTTGAACCAGGTGATTGGGTATGGTTACACATGAGGAAAGAGAGATTTCCAACACAAAGGCGTTCTAAATTGCTGCCTCGCGGAGATGGTCCATTTCAAGTACTTGAACGGATCAATGACAATGCCTACAAACTCGATTTGCCAGGTGAATATAATGTTAGTGCTACATTTAATGTTTCTGATTTAAGTCCATTTGATACAGGTGAAGATTTGAGGACAAATCCTTCTAAAGAAGGGGGGAATGATGAGGACATCAAGGACCAAGTACCAAGTCCAATTCCAGTGGGTCCAGTGACTAGGGCACGAGCTAAGAGATTCAAGGAAGAGCTTAACAGCCTAGTACACAAAGTCTTAAATCAAGAAGAGACCGTGGTCAACACGGAAGGAGAACAAAGATTGGTCATACTCATCAAAGTGGACTGAATTTTGAAGCTTCATTATATGTGTCACGTTTTTATCATATGGTCGTAGTTGTCACATTTATATGTGTCAAGTTCTTTTGTGTGGGAGTTACAAGAGTGGAGTCAAAAGGTCTTCATTATGGAGCTTTCATTATGAAGACCAAGAGTCTTATTTAGTATGCTTTTATTGGAAAGACCAAAGGTCTTAGGTGTGTTAATGTTGAAGTCCAAAGGTCTTGTAGGTGTCATTTTCGTCCTATAAAAGGGACTACCTTTCCATTGTAAAAATCAGATTATCATATATGCAAATTGTGAGTTTTTATCTTCTAGAGTTCTTGAAGAAACTTGTGAACTTATCAAGGAGGTATCCTTGTGGCGTTCAACTTGACTTATCAAACGGATTTCCATCCCCGTTTGTGGCGTCTTCCTTATACCAAGGTTCGTGCTTCGCTAAGCATTGGGTCGAGGTTCCATTCCAACATCGTTTGTTCTTGGTGGCTGTTCCATATTTGGTGTCGGGTTTCATCACAAGTTGGTGTGGTTCGTATCAGTCTGGGTCTTGGTCACGGTCCTAGTCTTGTTACACAGTCCTGGTCTAGCAGTTCTTGTTTAGGTGCTAGTTTTGGGTCCTGGGTCTAGGTCTGGGTTTGGGCTTGGGTCCTAGTTTGGGTTCGGGTCCTAGTCTAACTCCCAGATTCAAACACCGACTTCGGGTCTGTTCCAAGCCCCATTTACCAGATTTCGAGTCAAGATCTGGAACCCTGTCACGGGTCTAGGTCTGGTTCTGGTCCTGGGTTTCAGGTCCGAGTTTGGGTTCTGGATTGAGATCGGGTGCGATTCTAGGTCCCAGCCCCGGTTGTGTGTCCCGAGTCTAGTTCTATGTTTGGGTTTGAGTTTGGGTCTGGGTTCGGGTCCCGAGTCCATGTCTGGGTGGGGATCCGGGTCCGGGTCCCAGTTTGGGTCTAGGTCTAAGTTTGAGTCTGGGTCTTGGTCCGGTTATAGTTTTGGGTCTAGGTCCAGGTTCGGTTACAGTTCTAGGTCCAAGTCCTGGTTCATGTCCCATTTCTGGGTTAAGGTCAACTTTTGATTTCGGTTCAAATTTCGGGTCACAAGGTATGGTTTCAGGTCTGAGTTTTGGTTCAGGTGCTGGTCTAGGTTCGGGTTCGGGGCTGTGTCCCCTGATCCATACGCCGACTATGCGTTCGATCCAAGCCCTGGCTCTAGATCCAGATCTTGATCTCGGGTCCTGGTCTGGTTCCATTTTGGGTGCCATGTCATGAGCTGGGTCTTAGGTTCAAGTCCAGGTCTGGGGTCGGGTACTAGGTTTCGGTCCTAGTTCCGTTGCCCAGATCCCTATCCTGATTGTGGGTCCAAGTCCCAATTCTGGTCTGGGATTGGGTCCCAGTCTAGGTTCGGGTTGAGTCCTAGTCTCGATTCGAGTTTGGGTCTTTGTCTTGATTTTATCTGGGTCAGGTTTGGGTTTAGGCCTTAGTCCTAGTCCTAGTTCGCTTCCAGTTCTAGTTGCAATTCTGAGTTTGAGTTTGGATTCAAGTTCATGTCAGGGTTCGAGTCTTGGTCTGAGTTCGGGTTCAAATTTCGGTCTAGGTTCGGATAGGCTCTGGGTGTGGGTTCGGGTCTAGGTCCGGGTCTGGGTCCGAGTCCCAAGTTCCATTCTCGATCTGAGTTTGGGTTCAGTTTTGGGTCTAGGTCCTGGGTTTCCGATCCTAGTCTGGGTTTGAGTTCAGGTCCAGGTCTAGGTCTAGGTTTGGGTCTGATTCTACGTCTGTGTCTGAGTTCAGGTCTCGAGTCAGGGTCCAATTTTGGGTTTGGGTCTGGGTTCGGGTTTGATCCTTGTTCGTGTCCAGGTTCCTATCCTAGTTTGGGTTCGGGGTAGGTTTCGGGTCTGGTCTAGGTCTGACTTCAGATTCTCGGGTCTAGGTCAAGTCCTAGTTCGGGTTCTAGTCCCGGATTTCGATTTGGGTCTGGGTTCTGGGGCCTAGGTCCCTAGTCTAGGTCCCCCATCTATGTTCGGTTCCTAGGTCTTTGTCTTGGTCCAGGTTTAGGTTTGGGTCCCGAGTCTTGGTTTGAGTTTGGGTCCCATTTCGGGTTCAGGTCCAAGTTTCGTTCCCAGTATTGGTCCGTGTTCGGGTTCGGGTCCGGGTCCGACTTCGGGTCCCAGTCCAAGTGTGGGTCTGATTTTTAAGTCCCATGTCTAAGTCTTGTTGTTAGTTCCTGGGTGTGGTCCCAGTTTTTTGGTCTAGGTCTAGGTCAGGGTCCGGGACACGGTCTGGGTCCTGGTCCTGGTCTTGCTTTAGGTCCCAAGTCACAGGTCCCGGTCCGGGTCGAAGTCCCAGTATTGGTTCTGGTCTGAATTTGGGTTTAGGGCCGAGTCTTGATCTAGGGTCGGGTCCCGTGTCTCGAGTCTAAGGTTCAATTTTTGATCTCGCTCCTAGTTCTGGGGCCCAATTTTTTGTCAAAGTCCCCCATCTAGGTCCCGATCCTTGGTCTAGGTCTTGGTCAAGGTTCAGGTTTGGGGCCCAAGTCCCCTATCTAGGTCTGGATCCTAGAACCCGGCCTAGGTCCAAAATCAGGTTCGGGTTTGGATCCCGAGTTTGGGTTTAAGTCTAGGTCCCAGTACGTGTTCAGGTTTGAGTTTGGGCCTAGGTCCCGGTCTGAGTCCAGGTCCCTGTTCGGGTCAGGGTCGCAGTCCCGATCTGTGTCCCAGTCAAGGTCTAGGTGCGAGACAACGTTGTGGTCTAGGTTTGGGTCTAGGTTCAGGTCCTGAGTTTGTGTCTAGGTTGAGGACTAGATCTGAGTCTGGGTTTGGGTCTTGGGTTCTGATCTCGGTATGGGTATCTAGGGTTTCAGGGTTTTGGGTTTAGTGTTTAGGGATTCAGGGTTTAGGGCTTAGGGCTTAGGGTTTAGGGATAAGTGTAAAGAGTTTACGATTTAGGGTTTAAGGTTTAGGGTTTTGGGTTTAAGGGTACGATTTAAGGTTCGCGTGTGGGTCAGGGTGTGAGTCCTGGTCTGGGTGTAGGTCCGTGTTTGGGTTCAGGTCCGAGTCTTCGTCCCCAATCCAAACACCAAGCACATGTCGAGTCTAGTTTGAGTTCTGGTTCTGGTCCGGGTCTGGGTCCGGGTTAAGGTCCAATTCCCAAATTTAGACACCGACTATGGGTCGGGTCCAAGCCTCGAGCCTTGGGTCCTGTCCACAGTCCAAATCTAGATCCTAGTCTAGTTCTAGCTCATTTCTTGGGTCCTGGTTCGGGTCTCATGTCCAGGTTTGGGTCTAGGTTTGGGTCTTGGGTCCTGAGTCATGGGTATGGATCCCCAATTCAGGTCAGGGTGCTAGGTCTCGGTCTGGGTTAGCGTCCCACCCAAGTGCAGGTCTCGGTCCTTGTTCGGTACTGTTCCTTCCCTCGAGTCATGGCCTGGTCTGGGTCTGGGTCACAGTTTGGTTCTTAAGTCCCAGGTCCAAGTATCGGGTCCTGGTCCCGTTCCTAGTTCCTAATCGCGGCTACAGTCTGGGTTCTAGTCCTAGTCCAAGTTCAGGTCTCGGTTTTTGTCCAGGTCTGGGTCCCAGTCCTAATCTTGGTTTGGGTCCCCGGTTTTAAGTCAGAGTTCTGGTATGAGTACGGGTCTGGGTCTGGGTCTAGGTTTCAGTCAGTGTTTGGGTTCGGGTCATGGTTTGAGTTTGGGTCTGGGTTAGGGTTTGGGTTCTTGTACGGGTCTGGCACCTGGTCCAGGTCCCGAGTCTCGGGTCCTGGGTCGCAGGTCTTGGCGCAAGTCTTGGTCCGGGTTCGCGTCTAGAGCTAGTTTTGGGTCTAGGTCCAATTCCTGTTCCAAGGTCCTTATTCCGGTTCTTGTTCTGATTTCGGGTCTCGGGTCCGAGTCTAGGTTTGGGTCCTGGTCTAGAAATTGTTCTAGGTTAGGGTCCTTGTACGATTCCAAGATGTAGACACCGACAACGGGTTGGGTCCAACCCTATGTCGTGGGTCAAGATCCGCATCCCAATCTTGGGTCTCGGTCTCGTTTCGATTCAGATCCTGGGTCTCAGTCCGTGTTCGGGTCTGGGACCGAGACCGGGGTCGGGTCTTGGGTCCCAATCCCAATCCTGGGTCCCGATTCTGGTTCTAATTTTGAGTTTAGGTCCCCAATCTAGGTCTAGTCCTAGGTCCAGGTGTGAGTCTCCAGTCTCAGTCCGAGTCCTGGGTTAGGGTCTTGGTCCATGTTTGTGTCTGGGTTCAAGTTCGCGTCTCGAGTCTAGATCCGAGTTTTGATTTGGATCCGCGTCTCGATCCGGGTCTGGGTCTAAGGTCCTAGTCTGATTCAAGTTCCCAAACTCAAACCCAAACTCAGACTTGGACCCAGGTCTGGGGTACGGGTCTAGGTCTAGGTCTAGGTCTGGGTCCGAATCTAGGTATGGGTCCCAAATCCAAACACTGACTGCGGGTCAGGTCCAAGCCCCAAGTCCAGATCTGGATCACAATCTCGTGTCCCAGTTTAGTTCCACTTCGGGTCCCAAGTCCCAGGTCTCGGTCCATGTCCTAGGTTAGGGTCTGGGTCTAGGGTTAGGCCTTGGGTCTCGGTCCCAATTCTGATGCCCGTGTCCCGGTCCATGCCCTAGGTTAGGGTTTGAGTCCCGTTTCGGTTTCCAATCTCGGTCTAGGTCAGGATCTGGGTTTGAGTCCTGGTCCAAGATTGAGTCTGAGTACTGTGTTCGAATTTGGGTCTAGGTTCCGAGGCGCAGGTCATGGTCTGGGTCCTAGGTCCCGATCTGGGTCCATGTTTGGGTTTGGGTCCTAGTCCCAGTTTTGATTTCGATTCAATGTCTGAGTTCGAGTTTGGGTCTGGGCCTTTTTGGGGTCTGAGTCTTGGTTTGAGTGTAGGTCCGAGTCTGGGTCTAGGTCTGGGTTTGGGTTCGGGTCCAGGTCCGAGTTTTGGTCTTAGGTGCAGGTCTAGGTCTGGGTCTGGGTCAGGGTCTCAGTATGGATCTAGGTCCCGAGTTTCGATCCCGACCTGGGTCTTGGTGTGGGTTCGAGTCTAGGTTCGTATCCAGATCCCTATCTAGGTCCGAGTCTGGGTCTTGGATTAGGTCCCAAGTCTAGGTCCAGGTCCGGCTCTCGCTCCCAGTCTAGGTACACGATCGTGTTTGGGCTCAAGTTTTTGTCTCGCTTTGGGTTTGGGGCTAGGTCCGAGTTCGGTTCTTGGCTTGGGTCCGGGTCCTGGTCACAATCCTTGTCTTGTTCAAGGGTCCTGGTTTGCAGTTCTTGTTCATGTTCCAGTTCCATCTCCTGGGTCTAGGTCAGGGTCCGCATTGGGGTCCTGGTCCGAGTTTGGGTTCGGGTCCTGGTTTGAGTCCCTGATCTGGTCCCGGCCACTTGTCCCAGTCTAGTTTCGGTTCAGGTCCTGGGTCCCAAGTCCGAGTTTGGGTTCGGGACCGAGAGTGGGGTGTGGTTCTAGGTCCCGAGTGTGGTTCCATGTTTGGGTTTGAGTTTGGGTCTAGGTTCAGCACTAAGTATAGGTATAAGTTGGGATCTAGGTTTGGCTCCCGATTCGGGTCTAGGTCTTGGTTGGAGTCTGGCACCTGGTCCAGTTACAGTTCTGGGTCTAGGTTTAAGTCCAGTTACTGTTCTAGGTCTAAGTCCAAGTTCTGGTTACGGTTCCAGTCCCGTTCCCTCATCCCGGTCTACTTCCGGTTTCGTTTCAAACTTTTGGTCGCAGGGTACGGATTCGGGTCCAAGTTTGGGTTTGGGACTGGTTTTGGTCCGGGTCTTTGTTCGGGTCCTCGTCTTATTCTAGTTCGGGTCCCGGGTCTTGGGCCGGGTCCTAAGTTTAGGATGGGGTCTGAGTTCGGGGTTGTGTCCCGATAGTCAAGTCCTTATTTCCGGGTCCAAGGTTGGGTCCGATCTCTCGAGTTTGGGGTCGAGTTTTGGGTCTTCATCCCAGTTCCGGTGCCTAGTTTCTAGTCCAAGTCCTCAATCAGGATCCAGATCCTTTGTCAAAATTTGTGTCCATGTTCGGGTTTGGGGCCCAAGTCCCCCATCTAGGTCTAGATCTTAGGTCCTGGTCTAGGTCCAAGTTCAGGTTCGGGTTTGACTCTCAAGTTTGGGTCCGAGTCTAGGTCCCAGTACGGGTTCAGGTGTTAGTTTGGGTCTGGGTCCAGAATAAGTCCAAGTCCCTATTTGGGTCCAGGTCGGGGTCCCAAACCGGGGCCCAATTAAGGTCTAGGTCACGAACCAGGTTTTGGTCTGGGTTTTGGTCCGGGTTTAGGTCTTGAGTTTGGGTCTAGGTTTGGGTTTGGATCTGGGTCTGGGTCTTGGTCCTGGGTTCCGATCTCAGTTTGGGTATGGGTCTGGGCCCGTGTTCAGGTTTGGGTTTAGGGTTTAGGGTTTAGTATTTAGGGCTTAGGGCTTAGGGTTTAGGGGTAAGTGTAAAGAGTTTAGAATTTAGGGTTTAAGGTTTAGGATTTAGAGTTTAATGGTCCGCTTCAAGATCCGGTTCCAATTTCAGGTCACAGGGTACGAGTCCTGGTTTAGGTCTAGGTCCGTGTTTTGGTTCAGGTCTGACTCTTAGTCCCAAATCAAAACACAAACCACATGTCGAGTCTAGTTTCTAGTTTTGGTATGGGTTCGAGTTCTGGTCTGGGTCTAGGTCCGAGCCTAGGTCTAATTACCAGATTTAGACACCGAATATGGGTCGGGTCCAAGCCTCGGGTCTTGGGTCCAGTCTCGGGTCTAAATCCAGATCCTAGTCCAGTTCTAGCTCATGTCTTGGGTCTGGTGCCGGGTCTTATGTCCAAGTTTGGGTCTAGGTTTGGGTCTTGGGCCTGAGTCATGGGTCTGAGTCCCCGATTCAGGTCAGGGTCCTAGGTCCCAATCTGGGTTAGGGTCCCAGTCCGAGTGCAAGTCCCAGTCGATGTTCGGAACTGGTCCTTCTCCCGGGTCTTGGCCTGGTCTGGGTTTATTTAATGGTTCGGTTCTGAGGTCCCGTGTTTGAGTATCGGGTCCCGGTCCCAGTCTAAAATCTAGTCCTACTCCAAGTTTAGGTCTCGGTCCTAGTCTGGGTCTAAGTTCGAGTCGTGATCTATGTCCAGGTCTGAGTCCTGAGTTTGAGTCTGAGTTTTGGCACGAGTCTGGGTCTGGGTCCAGGTCTAGGTCTGGGTTTGGGTCTAGGCCCAGTTTTCAGTCCGTGTCTGTGTCCGAGTCTTGGTCTGAGTCTGGGTTTGGGTCTATGTTCGAGTTCTGGTACGGGAATGGGTTCTGGTCAAGGTCTCGGGTCACGGGTCCTAGGTCCCAGGTCCTGGCGCAAGTCTGGGTCTGCGTTCGGGCCTGGGTTTGCTATTGATCCCAGTCTGGGTCCGGGTCAGTTTTCGGTTCTGTGTCTTGATCCGGTTTTGGATCAAGGTCCAACTCCAGTTCTAGGGTCCTTATTCTGGTTCTTGTTCCTATTTCGGGTCTCGGGGTCGGAGTTTGGGTTTGGGTCCTGGTCTAGAAATTGTTCCAGGTGGGGATCTTAGTACGATTGCAAGATCTAGACACCAACTACGGGTCAGGTCCAGGCCCCAAGTCTTAGGTTCAAGTCCAGGTTTGGGGTCGGGTACTAGGTTTCGGTCCTAGTTCCGTTGCCCAGATCCCTATCCTGATTGTGGGTCCAAGTCCCAATTCTGGTCTGGGATTGGGTCCCAGTCTAGGTTCGGGTTGAGTCCTAGTCTCGATTCGAGTTTGGGTCTTTGTCTTGATTTTATCTGGGTCAGGTTTGGGTTTAGGCCTTAGTCCTAGTCCTAGTTCGCTTCCAGTTCTAGTTGCAATTCTGAGTTTGAGTTTGGATTCAAGTTCATGTCAGGGTTCGAGTCTTGGTCTGAGTTCGGGTTCAAATTTCGGTCTAGGTTCGGATAGGCTCTGGGTGTGGGTTCGGGTCTAGGTCCGGGTCTGGGTCCGAGTCCCAAGTTCCATTCTCGATCTGAGTTTGGGTTCAGTTTTGGGTCTAGGTCCTGGGTTCCGATCCTAGTCTGGGTTTGAGTTCAGGTCCAGGTCTAGGTCTAGGTTTGGGTCTGATTCTACGTCTGTGTCTGAGTTCAGGTCTCGAGTCAGGGTCCAATTTTGGGTTTGGGTCTGGGTTCGGGTTTGATCCTTGCTCGTGTCCAGGTTCCTATCCTAGTTTGGGTTCGGGGTAGGTTTCGGGTATGGTCTAGGTCTGACTTCAGATTCTCGGGTCTAGGTCAAGTCCTAGTTCGGGTTCTAGTCCCGGATTTCGATTTGGGTCTGGGTTCTGGGGCCTAGGTCCCTAGTCTAGGTCCCCCATCTATGTTCGGTTCCTAGGTCTTTGTCTTGGTCCAGGTTTAGGTTTGGGTCCCGAGTCTTGGTTTGAGTTTGGGTCCCATTTCGGGTTCAGGTCCAAGTTTCGTTCCCAGTATTGGTCCGTGTTCGGGTTCGGGTCCGGGTCCGACTTCGGGTCCCAGTCCAAGTGTGGGTCTGATTTTTAAGTCCCATGTCTAAGTCTTGTTGTTAGTTCCTGGGTGTGGTCCCAGTTTTTTGGTCTAGGTCTAGGTCAGGGTCCGGGACACGGTCTGGGTCCTGGTCCTGGTCTTGCTTTAGGTCCCAAGTCACAGGTCCCGGTCCGGGTCGAAGTCCCAGTATTGGTTCTGGTCTGAATTTGGGTTTAGGGCCGAGTCTTGATCTAGGGTCGGGTCCCGTGTCTCGAGTCTAAGGTTCAATTTTTGATCTCGCTCCTAGTTCTGGGGCCCAATTTTTTGTCAAAGTCCCCCATCTAGGTCCCGATCCTTGGTCTAGGTCTTGGTCAAGGTTCAGGTTTGGGGCCCAAGTCCCCTATCTAGGTCTGGATCCTAGAACCCGGCCTAGGTCCAAAATCAGGTTCGGGTTTGGATCCCGAGTTTGGGTTTAAGTCTAGGTCCCAGTACGTGTTCAGGTTTGAGTTTGGGCCTAGGTCCCGGTCTGAGTCCAGGTCCCTGTTCGGGTCAGGGTCGCAGTCCCGATCTGTGTCCCAGTCAAGGTCTAGGTGCGAGACAACGTTGTGGTCTAGGTTTGGGTCTAGGTTCAGGTCCTGAGTTTGTGTCTAGGTTGAGGACTAGATCTGAGTCTGGGTTTGGGTCTTGGGTTCTGATCTCGGTATGGGTATCTAGGGTTTCAGGGTTTTGGGTTTAGTGTTTAGGGATTCAGGGTTTAGGGCTTAGGGCTTAGGGTTTAGGGATAAGTGTAAAGAGTTTACGATTTAGGGTTTAAGGTTTAGGGTTTTGGGTTTAAGGGTACGATTTAAGGTTCGCGTGTGGGTCAGGGTGTGAGTCCTGGTCTGGGTGTAGGTCCGTGTTTGGGTTCAGGTCCGAGTCTTGGTCCCAAATCCAAACACCAAGCACATGTCGAGTCTAGTTTGAGTTCTGGTTCTGGTCCGGGTCTGGGTCCGGGTTAAGGTCCAATTCCCAGATTTAGACACCGACTATGGGTCGGGTCCAAGCCTCGAGCCTTGGGTCCTGTCCACAGTCCAAATCTAGATCCTAGTCTAGTTCTAGCTCATTTCTTGGGTCCTGGTTCGGGTCTCATGTCCAGGTTTGGGTCTAGGTTTGGGTCTTGGGTCCTGAGTCATGGGTATGGATCCCCAATTCAGGTCAGGGTGCTAGGTCTCGGTCTGGGTTAGCGTCCCACCCAAGTGCAGGTCCCGGTCCTTGTTCGGTACTGTTCCTTCCCTCGAGTCATGGCCTGGTCTGGGTCTGGGTCACAGTTTGGTTCTTAAGTCCCAGGTCCAAGTATCGGGTCCTGGTCCCGTTCCTAGTTCCCAATCGCGGCCACAGTCTGGGTTCTAGTCCTAGTCCAAGTTCAGGTCTCGGTTTTTGTCCAGGTCTGGGTCCCAGTCCTAATCTTGGTTCGGGTCCCCGGTTTTAAGTCAGAGTTCTGGTATGAGTACGGGTCTGGGTCTGGGTCTAGGTTTCAGTCAGTGTTTGGGTTCGGGTCATGGTTTGAGTTTGGGTCTGGGTTAGGGTTTGGGTTCTTGTACGGGTCTGGCACCTGGTCCAGGTCCCGAGTCTCGGGTCCTGGGTCGCAGGTCTTGGCGCAAGTCTTGGTCCGGGTTCGCGTCTAGAGCTAGTTTTGGGTCTAGGTCCAATTCCTGTTCCAAGGTCCTTATTCCGGTTCTTGTTCTGATTTCGGGTCTCGGGTCCGAGTCTAGGTTTGGGTCCTGGTCTAGAAATTGTTCTAGGTTAGGGTCCTTGTACGATTCCAAGATGTAGACACCGACAACGGGTTGGGTCCAACCCTATGTCGTGGGTCAAGATCCGCATCCCAATCTTGGGTCTCGGTCTCGTTTCGATTCAGATCCTGGGTCTCAGTCCGTGTTCGGGTCTGGGACCGAGACCGGGGTCGGGTCTTGGGTCCCAATCCCAATCCTGGGTCCCGATTCTGGTTCTAATTTTGAGTTTAGGTCCCCAATCTAGGTCTAGTCCTAGGTCCAGGTGTGAGTCTCCAGTCTCAGTCCGAGTCCTGGGTTAGGGTCTTGGTCCATGTTTGTGTCTGGGTTCAAGTTCGCGTCTCGAGTCTAGATCCGAGTTTTGATTTGGATCCGCGTCTCGATCCGGGTCTGGGTCTAAGGTCCTAGTCTGATTCAAGTTCCCAAACTCAAACCCAAACTCAAACTTGGACCCAGGTCTGGGGTACGGGTCTAGGTCTAGGTCTAGGTCTGGGTCCGAATCTAGGTATGGGTCCCAAATCCAAACACTGACTGCGGGTCAGGTCCAAGCCCCAAGTCCAGATCTGGATCACAATCTTGTGTCCCAGTTTAGTTCCACTTCGGGTTCCAAGTCCCAGGTCTCGGTCCATGTCCTAGGTTAGGGTCTGGGTCTAGGGTTAGGCCTTGGGTCTCGGTCCCAATTCTGATGCCCGTGTCCCGGTCCATGCCCTAGGTTAGGGTTTGAGTCCCGTTTCGGTTTCCAATCTCGGTCTAGGTCAGGATCTGGGTTTGAGTCCTGGTCCAAGATTGAGTCTGAGTACTGTGTTCGAATTTGGGTCTAGGTTCCGAGGCGAAGGTCATGGTCTGGGTCCTAGGTCCCGATCTGGGTCCATGTTTGGGTTTGGGTCCTAGTCCCAGTTTTGATTTCGATTCAATGTCTGAGTTCGAGTTTGGGTCTGGGCCTTTTTGGGGTCTGAGTCTTGGTTTGAGTGTAGGTCCGAGTCTGGGTCTAGGTCTGGGTTTGGGTTCGGGTCCAGGTCCGAGTTTTGGTCTTAGGTGCAGGTCTAGGTCTGGGTCTGGGTCAGGGTCTCAGTATGGATCTAGGTCCCGAGTTTCGATCCCGACTTGGGTCTGGGTGTGGGTTCGAGTCTAGGTTCGTATCCAGATCCCTATCTAGGTCCGAGTCTGGGTCTTGGATTAGGTCCCAAGTCTAGGTCCAGGTCCGGCTCTCGCTCCCAGTCTAGGTACACGATCGTGTTTGGGCTCAAGTTTTTGTCTCGCTTTGGGTTTGGGGCTAGGTCCGAGTTCGGTTCTTGGCTTGGGTCCGGGTCCTGGTCACAATCCTTGTCTTGTTCAAGGGTCCTGGTTTGCAGTTCTTGTTCATGTTCCAGTTCCATCTCCTGGGTCTAGGTCAGGGTCCGCGTTGGGGTCCTGGTCCGAGTTCAGGTTCGGGTCCTGGTTTGAGTCCCTGATCTGGTCCCGGCCACTTGTCCCAGTCTAGTTTCGGTTCAGGTCCTGGGTCCCAAGTCCGAGTTTGGGTTCGGGACCGAGAGTGGGGTGTGGTTCTAGGTCCCGAGTGTGGTTCCATGTTTGGGTTTGAGTTTGGGTCTAGGTTCAGCACTAAGTATAGGTATAAGTTGGGATCTAGGTTTGGCTCCCGATTTGGGTCTAGGTCTTGGTTGGAGTCTGGCACCTGGTCCAGTTACAGTTCTGGGTCTAGGTTTAAGTCCAGTTACTGTTCTAGGTCTAAGTCCAAGTTCTGGTTACGGTTCCAGTCCCGTTCCCGCATCCCGGTCTACTTCCGGTTTCGTTTCAAACTTTTGGTCGCAGGGTACGGATTCGGGTCCAAGTTTGGGTTTGGGACTGGTTTTGGTCCGGGTCTTTGTTCGGGTCCTCGTCTTATTCTAGTTCGGGTCCCGGGTCTTGGGCCGGGTCCTAAGTTTAGGATGGGGTCTGAGTTCGGGGTTGTGTCCCGATAGTCAAGTCCTTATTTCCGGGTCCAAGGTTGGGTCCCGTCTCTCGAGTTTGGGGTCGAGTTTTGGGTCTTCATCCCAGTTCCGGTGCCTAGTTTCTAGTCCAAGTCCTCAATCAGGATCCAGATCCTTTGTCAAAATTTGTGTCCATGTTCGGGTTTGGGGCCCAAGTCCCCCATCTAGGTCTAGATCTTAGGTCCTGGTCTAGGTCCAAGTTCAGGTTCGGGTTTGACTCTCAAGTTTGGGTCCGAGTCTAGGTCCCAGTACGGGTTCAGGTGTTAGTTTGGGTCTGGGTCCAGAATGAGTCCAAGTCCCTATTTGGGTCCAGGTCGGGGTCCCAAACCGGGGCCCAATTAAGGTCTAGGTCACGAACCAGGTTTTGGTCTGGGTTTTGGTCCGGGTTTAGGTCTTGAGTTTGGGTCTAGGTTTGGGTTTGGATCTGGGTCTGGGTCTTGGTCCTGGGTTCCGATCTCAGTTTGGGTATGGGTCTGGGCCCGTGTTCAGGTTTGGGTTTAGGGTTTAGGGTTTAGTATTTAGGGCTTAGGGCTTAGGGTTTAGGGGTAAGTGTAAAGAGTTTAGAATTTAGGGTTTAAGGTTTAGGATTTAGAGTTTAATGGTCCGCTTCAAGATCCGGTTCCAATTTCAGGTCACAGGGTACGAGTCCTGGTTTAGGTCTAGGTCCGTGTTTTGGTTCAGGTCTGACTCTTAGTCCCAAATCAAAACACAAACCACATGTCGAGTCTAGTTTCTAGTTTTGGTATGGGTTCGAGTTCTGGTCTGGGTCTAGGTCCGAGCCTAGGTCTAATTACCAGATTTAGACACCGAATATGGGTCGGGTCCAAGCCTCGGGTCTTGGGTCCAGTCTCGGGTCTAAATCCAGATCCTAGTCCAGTTCTAGCTCATGTCTTGGGTCCTGGTCTGGGTCTTATGTCCAAGTTTGGGTCTAGGTTTGGGTCTTGGGCCTGAGTCATGGGTCTGAGTCCCCGATTCAGGTCAGGGTCCTAGGTCCCAATCTGGGTTAGGGTCCCAGTCCGAGTGCAAGTCCCAGTCGATGTTCGGAACTGGTCCTTCTCCCGGGTCTTGGCCTGGTCTGGGTTTATTTAATGGTTCGGTTCTGAGGTCCCGTGTTTGAGTATCGGGTCCCGGTCCCAGTCTAAAATCTAGTCCTACTCCAAGTTTAGGTCTCGGTCCTAGTCTGGGTCTAAGTTCGAGTCGTGATCTATGTCCAGGTCTGAGTCCTGAGTTTGAGTCTGAGTTTTGGCACGAGTCTGGGTCTGGGTCCAGGTCTAGGTCTGGGTTTGGGTCTAGGCCCAGTTTTCAGTCCGTGTCTGTGTCCGAGTCTTGGTCTGAGTCTGGGTTTGGGTCTATGTTCGAGTTCTGGTACGGGAATGGGTTCTGGTCAAGGTCTCGGGTCACGGGTCCTAGGTCCCAGGTCCTGGCGCAAGTCTGGGTCTGCGTTCGGGCCTGGGTTTGCTATTGATCCCAGTCTGGGTCCGGGTCAGTGTTCGGTTCTGTGTCTTGATCCGGTTTTGGATCAAGGTCCAACTCCTGTTCTAGGGTCCTTATTCTGGTTCTTGTTCCTATTTCGGGTCTCGGGGTCGGAGTTTGGGTTTGGGTCCTGGTCTAGAAATTGTTCCAGGTGGGGATCTTAGTACGATTGCAAGATCTAGACACCAACTACGGGTCGGGTCCAGGCCCCAAGTCGTGGGTCAAGATCCGGATCACAATCTTGGGTCCCGGTCACATTTCCATTCGGATCCTGGGTCCCAGTCTATGTTTGTGTCCGGGTCTGGGACCGAGACCGGGGTTGGGTCTTTGGTCTCAGTCCTAGTCCTAAGTCTTGATTCTGGTTCTAATTTTGAGTTTGGGTCCCCAATCTAGGTCTGGGTCCTGGGTGCAGGTCTAAGTCTCCCATCCCGGTCCGGGTCCTGGGTTCGGGTCTAGGTCCAAGTTCGTGTCTCGGTTCGAGTTCGTGTCCCGAGTCCCGATCTGAGTTTTGATTCAGATCCGCGTCCTGATACAGGTCTGCGTCCCAATCCGGGTCTGGGTCTGGGTCCTAGTCAGATTCTAGTTCCCGAATTCAAACCCGAACTTGGACTCGGACCTTGGTCTGGGGTATGGGTTCAGGTCTGGGCCAGGTTCTTGGTCCGACTCCGGGTCTGGGTTTGAGTCCGGGTATGGATCCTAGATCCAAACACTGACTAAGGGTCAGATCCAAGCCTTGGGTCTAGATCTGGATCACAGTCTCGAGTCCTAGTCTAGTTCCACTTGGGGTCCCAGGTCCCAGTCTGGTTCCTAGGTCAAGGTCCGGGTCAAAGTTCATAAGCTGGGTCGCAGTCCCAATTCTGATGCCCGTGTCCCGGGTCTAGGTCAGAGTGCTAGGTCTCGGTCCGAGTCCAGGACCCGATCGGGGTTCAAGTCTTGGTCCGAGTCTAGAATCAGGTTTCGATTTCGGTCTGGGTCCAGATCAGGGTTCGAGTCTAGTTCCAAGTTCAAGTCCAAGTCCGAATTTTTCATCTGGGTCTGGGTTCCGAGGCCCAGGTCCAGGTCCCCCATCCAGGTCTGGGTCATAGGTCCCGATTTGGGTCCATGTTCGTGTTTGGGTCCTAGTCCCAGTTTCAATTTCCATTCAGTGTTTGGGTTCGGGTTTGGGTCTGAGTCTGGGTCGAGGTCTGTGTCCTGGTCTAAGTTTGGGTCCGGGTCTGAGTCTAGGTACAAATCTCGGTGTAGGTCTGTGTTCGGGTCCAGGTTCTGGTTTGGGTCCCAGGTGCGGGTCTAGGTCTGGTTCAGGGACAGGGTCTCTGTCCGGATCTAGGTCCCGAGTTTTGATCTCGGTCTGGGTTTGAGTCCAGGTTTGTATTCGGATACCTATCTAGGTCCAAGTTTGGGTTTGGGATCGTGTCCCAAATCTAGGTCCAGGTCCGGGTTCGAGTCTCGGTCGCGGTCTGGTTACATGACCGTGTCTGGGCTCGAGTTCCGGTCTCGGTTTGGGTTTGGGGCTAGGTGTGAGTTCGTTTCTAGGAATGGGTCTGGGTCCTCGTCACGTCCCTAGTCTTATTCAAGGGTCCTGGTGTGGCGGTTCTTGTTCAGGTTCCAGTTTCAGGTTGCTGGTTCGGCACCGAGTCGAGGTATGGGTTGGGATCCGGGTTCGGGCCTAGGTCTGGGTGGGAGTCCGGGTCCTGGTCCGGTTACGGTTTTAGGTCTAGGTCTATGTTTTGTTACGGTTTGAGGTCCAAGTCCAGGTCCAAGTCCTTGTTCCGGTCCTGTTCCCGGGTCTCGATCTACTTGTGGTTTCATTTCCAATTTTGGGTCACAGGGTACGGGTTCGGGTCCATGTTAGTGTCTAGGACTGGGTTTGGGTCCGGGTCTAAGTTTCGCTCCATCTCTAGGTTCGGGTCCGGGGTTGGGTCCTAGATCCAAACACCGACTACGGGTTCGGTCCAAGCCCCCGGTCCAGATCTAGATCCCGATCTTGGGTCTCGGTCTGGTTCCATTTCGGGTGTCGGGTCACGAGTTGGGTCCTATGTTCAAGTCCGGGTTTGTTGGGGTCGGCTCATGGGTCCCGGTCCTAGTTCCGTTGCCTAGGTCTCTATCCCGATTCTGGGTCCACGTCTCAGTACTGGTCTGGGTTTGGGTCCCAATCTAGGTTTGGGTCTGGGTCCTAATTGCGGTTTGGGTTTTGGTCTCGTTATGTGTATTTTTTTTGGTTTGGGTCCTGGTTCGTGTCCTGGTCCTAGTCCTAGTCCGGTTCCAATTCCAATTATGATTCCAAGTTAGAGTTTGGGTTCGAGTTCGGGTTGGGGTTCGAGTTCGGGTCGGGGTTCGAGTCCTGGTCCGAGTTTGGGTTCGGGTTCGAATCTCGGTCCAGGTCCGGATCGGGCTCCGGGTGTGGGTATGGGTTAGGGTCCTTAGTCTGGGTCCAGGTTTAGGTCCAGGTCCCAGGTTTCGATCTCGAACATAGTTAGGGTTTAGTTCTATGTCTAAGTCCTGGGTTTCGATCACAGTTTGGGTTTGTGTTTGGGTCTGGGTGCAGGTCTAGGTTTGGGTCTGGGTCTGAGTTCGGTTCCCGAGTTCAGGTTCGATTTTAATTCGAGTTTGCGTTCGGGTTTTGTCCTTGTATGGGTTCGTGTCCAGGTTCCTATCCTTGTTTGGGTCTGAGGAAGGTTTCAGGTCTAGGTCTAGGTCCGACTTCAGATTCCTGGGTCTAGGTCAGGTCCTAGTTCGGGTTTGAGTACCGGTTTAGATCTGGGTCTGGGTTCCAGGGCCTAGGTCCCTGGTCTAGGTCCCCCATCCAAGTCCATTTCCTAGCGCCTGGTCTAGGTCCAGGTTCGTGTTCGGGTCCCGAGTCTTGGTTTTAGTCCAGGTCCTAGTCCGGGTTCGGGTCCAGGTCTCGGTCCTATCCTTGGTCTGGTTTCAGGTTTGGGTCCTTATCAGGGTCTGGATCCTGATCTGGGTCGCGGGTCTCAGGTCCCGGGGAGGGTTTAGGACAAGGTCAAGTCCAGGTCCTAGTACGGGTCCCGGTTTAGGTTCCTGTCCCAGGTCTCAGGTCCCAGTCCTAGTCAAGGTCTTGGTCCAGGTTTTGGTCTAAGTTTGGGTTATGTTTTGGGTTCGGTTCTGGTCTCAGGTCCGGGTCCTAGTCACAGTTCCAGTTTTGATTTTAGGTCTGGGTTTTGTTCCGGGTTCGGGTCTAGGTCCAAGTTGGGGTCAGGGTCCGAGTCTCAGTCCTCGTCCAAATAAGGGTTTTTCGAATCCCTATCAGGGTCCAAGTCTGAGTTCGGTTCTAGGTTCGGGTATTGGATCTTGTCCCAGGTTTGGGTTTGGGTATGCGTCTGGGTCCCGGTTTGAGTTCGTGTCCATGTCCAGGTCCAAATCCCAATTTAGGTCAGGGGCTTGATTTGGGTCCCGGATCGAGTCCCGAGTTCGGGTTTAGGTTCTAGTCTAAGTCCTATTCTGGGTCCGGGACCGGGTCCAGGACTGGGTCCGAGCACGAGTTCCAGGGCTGGGTTCTGGTCTAGTTCTGGGTCCCAGTCCAGGTATGGGTCCTGGTCAGGTTCCCTATCCTGTTCCAGGGTCCTAGTCATGTTCTCGTTCATGTTTCAGTTTTGGGTCCCAGGTCTAAGTCTAGGTCCAGGTCCTGGGCCAGCTTCGGGTCCTAATCCAGTTACAGTTTTGGGTCTGTGTCCAGGTCTTGTTCCTAGGTCCCGATCCGCTTCTAGTTTCGGTTCTAGTTTCAAGTCACGGGGTACGGGTTCGACTCGAGTTTGGGTCCGAGTCAGAGTTAAGACGTTATTTGGGTCTGGAGCTAGGTTCAGGTCTGAGTTTCGGTCTTGGTTAGGGTCCAAGGGTGGGTCCAGTTTCGGGTTCGAGTCTGGGTCTTGGTCCCGGTCCCGTTCCAAGATCCTTGTCCGGTTACAGTTCTAGTTTCAGTTTTGGTTCCCGAGTGTCGGTTTGGGTCTTGGTATGTGTCCGGGTCCTGGTATGAGTTCGAGTGTGGGTTCGGGTTCTTAGCTAAGTCCTAGATCTAAATACCGACTACGGGTCCAGTCCAAGCATCGAGTCCTGGATCTTAAGTCCCGAGGTGGGTCCTAGGTCCAGGTTTGGGTCTGATGCCGAGTCTCGGATCGCGATCCAAGTTCTGACGCCCAAGTTCTGGTCCTAGTTTAGGGGCCTAATTTCCAGGTCTGGGTCCCCCCTCGATGTTCGGGTCCTAGGTCCCGGTCCGAGTCCAAGTTCGTGTTTCGGTTTGGGTTCGGGTCTGGTCCGAGTCCAGGTCCTGGTTAGGGTTCAAGTCTCAGGTTCTAGCACCAATTCTGGGTCTAGGTCCGGGTCTCGGTCATGGTCTAGGTCCCAGTCTTGCTTTAGGTCCCAAGTTACAAGTACCGGTCTGGGTGCAAGTCTCGGTATGGGTTCTTGTCTGAGTATGGGTTTAGGTTTGGGTCCTGTTACTGTCTCATGTCTGGGTTCTAGTCCAGACCTGGTCTGATTCCAATTCTGGGTCCGAGATCGGGTATGGATCCTGGTCTGAGTTTGAGTCTAGGTCTGGATCCCGGTCTGGGTCTGGGTCCAGGTATATGTACGGATCCAGGTCCGAGTCCTAGATTCAAACACTGACTGCGGGTTACGTCAAAGCCTTAGGTCCAAATTCAGATCTCAGCTTGGATCTCGGTCTTGTTCCAGTCCCAATCCCAGGTCTTCGGCTGGGTCCTTAATTTGGGTTTGGGTCTAGGTTCGGGGTTGTGTCCCTGTAGTCAGGTCCTCAGTTTTGGGTCCAAGGTCAGGTCCCGTGTCTCGAGTCTAGGGTCAAGTTTTGGGTCTCTGTCCCGGTTTTAGGGCCTAGTTTCAGGTCCAAGTGCCTCATCTAGGTCTTGATCCTTGGTCCAGAACTGGGTCCAGGTTCAGGTTTGGGGCCCAGGTCCCCCATCTAGGTCCGGATCCTAAGTCCCGGTCAAGGTCCAAGTTCAGGTTCGAGTTTGGCTCCAAAGTTTGGGTCTGAGTCTAGGTCCCAGTATGGGTTCAAGTTTGAGTCTGGGTCCGGGTCTCGATCTGAGTCCAAGTCCATATTCGGGGCTGGGTCGGGGACACGATCCGGGTCCCATTCAAGGTATAGATCCCAGACAAGGTTCTGGTCTGGCTTTGGGTCCGGGTTTAGGTCTCGAGTTTAGGTCTAGGTTTGGGCTTGTATCCGGGTCTGGGTCTGGGTCTTGGGTTCCAATCTCGGTATGGGTATTGGTCTAGGCCCGTGTCCAGGTTAGGGTTTAGGGTTTAGGGTTTTGGGTTTAATATTTAGGTATTTTGGGTTTAGGATTTAGGGCTTCGGTCTTAAGGGTTAATGTAAAGAGTTTAGGGTTTAGGTTTTAAGGTTTAGGGTTTAATGGTCCACTTCCAGTTTCGGTTCTAATTTCGGGTCACAAGGTATGATTTAAGGTTTGGGTGTGGGTCTTAGTCCGAGTCCTGGTTTGGGTCTAGGTCCGTGTTTTGGTTCAGGTCTGAATCTTGGTCCCCAATCCAAACACCAACCACATGTCGAGTCTAGTTCGAGTTCTGGTATGGGTTCTGGTTTTGGTCCGGGTCTAGGTCTAGGTCCAGGTCGAATTCCCTAATTTAGACACCGACTATGGGTCGGGTCCAAGCCTTGGGTCTTGGGTCCTGTCCCGGGTCAAAATCTAGATCCTGGTCCAGTTCTATCTCATGTCTTTTGTCCTGGTTCGGGTCTTAGGTCAAAGTCATGGGTCTTGGTCCCCGATTCAAGTCAAAGTGGATATTCCCGGTCTTGGTTAGGGTCTCAGTCCGCGTGTAGGTCCCGGTTTGTGTTCAGTAATGGTCCTTGTCTCAGATCGTGGCCTGGTCTGGGTCTAGGTCACGGTTGGGTTCTCAGGTCCCTGGTCTGAGTATCGGGTCCTAGGTCCCAGTCCCAGTCCCAGTTTGAGTTCTAGTCTTAGTCCAGGTTTAGGTCTCGGTCCTAGTCCGGGTTTGGGTCCCAGTTGTGATCTCAGTCCGGGTCCCAGTCCTGGGTTCAAGTACGAGTTCTAGTACTAGTCAGGTTTGGGTCCGGGTCTAGGTTTGGGTTTGGGTCTGAGTCCAGGTTTCAATCTATGTCTTGGTCCGGGTCTTGGTCTAGGTTTGGGTCTGGGTCTGAGTTCTTGTACGGGTCTAGGTTCTGGTCCAGGTCTCGAGTCACGGGTCCTAAGTCACAATTCTTGGCGTAAGTCTGGGTCGGGGTTTGGGCCTGGGTCCTGGTATCGATCCCTGTCTGGGTCTGGGTCTGTGTTCGGTTCTGCGTCTAGATCCAGTTTTGGGTCTAGGTCCAATTCCTATTCCAAGGTCCTGATTCTGGTTCTCGTTCCGATTTCGGGTTTGGGCCCGAGTCAGGGTTTAGGTCCTGGTCTGGAAATGGTTACAAGTTCGGGTCTTGGTATGATTCCAAGATCCAGACACCGACTACGGGTGGGTTCCGAGCCCCGGGTCGTTGGTCAAGATTCAGATCCCAATCATGGGTCCCAGTCTCATTTCAATTCGGATCTTAGGTCCCGGTCTTTGTCCGTGTCTGGGTCCGGGTCTGGGATCGAGACCGGGGTTAGGTCTTGGGTCCAAGTCCCAGTCCTGGGTCTTAATTATTGTTCTAATTTTGAGTTTTGGTCCCCAATCTAGGTCTGGGTCTAGGTTTGAGTCTCCAATCCCGCTCTGGGTCAAGGTCCAAGTCTGTGTCTCCGTTCACGTTGGTGTCCCGAGTCCTGATCCGAGTTTTGATTTCAGTCTGCGTCCCGATCCGAGTTTGGGTTTGGGTTTTGGGTTGTAGTCAGATTCCAGTTCTCAAACTCAAAACCATGACTCTGACTCGGACCCAAGTTTGGGGTACGGGTCTGGGTCTGGGTATGAGTCTGGGTTTGGGTTTGAGTTCGGGTATGGGTCCTAGATCCAAAAACTAACTACGGGTTAGGTCCAAGCCCCGAGTGTAGATGTGGATCACGGTCTCGGGTCCCAGTGTAGTTCCACTTCGGGTCCCAGGTCCTGGTCCGGCTCTGGGGTCGGATTCTGGGTCTCAGTCCCAGTTCTAATGCCCGTGTCCTAGTGTTGGAAATTATTTTACCAGGATCTTAGATCTACTCACTATGTTGTTTAACACCCTAAATATGAACTTTCTAAAATGATAAATAAACACATATAAAGTTAAGAAAACCTTACATTGGTTGCAGCGGAATAATGTCTCCTTCCACTCAGATCTCTAACCCTTCTATCCTTTCTGTCGCAGAGTATTATCAAGATCTGAGCCCGAATGTCCTTCTCTTTGTGTGTGATCCTTCACAGTCTTCCAATCTATGATTGAGGTACCACTTGCTGTGTGTGGGCACTACTCTATCACTGAGGGTTTCGAAATTATGAAGAGGAAAAGAGAGAGGTATAGGGTCGGCTATAGAGAGAGAAGTGGAAGGCTCAGTTTTTCTGAAAAAAGTAATTTTCTGAGAAAAAGGTTATGAAAACTTGTTATTTGACTGAGCCATCACTTTCTATTTATAGGCAACTACTAGGTTTAGGTTAGTAATTATTTGACATTAAAATAATGAAAATATTAATTAGAAAAACTATCCCAAGTGGTCGGCCATAGGTGTTAATGGGCCTTATATGGATTTTGCAGTTTTCACAATTTTTATTTCTATTTTCTCAAAAACGCCAATTTTCAAATTCTAACCATTTAAATGCCAAAACTAATTATTTAATAACTAAAATAGATTATTAAATAATATTGTCATTTAATTTAATTATTAATTAGACATATAAAGTCTCTTAATTAATAAATAAACCTAGAATCTCTTTTCTTTACAATTTCACCCCTGCTTAGTGAAAATTCACAAATTAGACATAGTCTAACTTTAGAATTATAATTGATTAATGACAAATCAATTATTGAGTCTTACAAGCAGTATAGTCTCAACTAGAATGGGGACCATGGATCTATATGCTGAGCTTCCAATAAGTGAACCGAATTTACTAAGTAAATTCCTACTTATTAATTCTTCGTTGAATCCACTCTTAGAACTTAGAATTGCACTCTCAGACTTATATAGAGCATATTATATGTTCTACGATATAGATATGCTATCTCATTTAATTAATAAATAAACCTAGAATCTCTTTTCTTTACAATTTCACCCCTGCTTAGTGAAAATTCACAAATTAGACATAGTCTAACTTTAGAATTATAATTGATTAATGACAAATCAATTATTGAGTCTTACAAGCAGTATAGTCTCAACTAGAATGGGGACCATGGATCTATATGCTGAGCTTCCAATAAGTGAACCGAATTTACTAAGTAAATTCCTACTTATTAATTCTTCGTTGAATCCACTCTTAGAACTTAGAATTGCACTCTCAGACTTATATAGAGCATATTATATGTTCCACGATATAGATATGCTATCTCATTTAACCATTGTTATAATCTTATTGTGATCAAAGATCCTCTATATAGATGATTTACATCGAGATGGGTTAATTTTACCGTTCTCACCCCTCAACGTATTTTGCCCCTTAAAACACTTAGCTACCTGTAAATGATGTTTAGTGATCTAAGAATTAGTCACTTAAACAAGAGCTCATCTATTTACTTCTATTTAACTAAGCTCGAAGGGAATCATCACTTGACTTCTATACACCAGTAGAAGCTATAGATTCCATATTTATGTTCAGCACTCCCACTCAATCATACTATCATGTTCCCAAAATATACGTATCACCCTGACCCAAAAGTAGGCTTAACTAATAAATCAAAGAACATGAATAGCACTCCTGAGTTGAGCCTAATCATATCAGAATTTAGATTCTTTTAATCTTAAGATCAACTACTCATATTGACTTGGAAAGATATAACGGTAAGTTTATAATATCTTAACTAAGTTCAATATCGGTCCAGTCCAATGTATACTCCATACATTCGAAACTAGTATACTTTACCAATGTCCTGGAAAGAACATAACACTTACTCCAAGTGTAAGTACACATCATCGCTGATTATCACATCAGTGCAAATCCAAAACACTGATGAAACAGGGACTTAGTCTTTTGATTCATATAATCACAATCACACTCCACTGTGTTGACAATACTGTAATTGTGAATAAACACTTGATCTGGACTTAACAGATTTTGTGTGTAAATGTAATAAACATATTAAACCATTAGCATGTAAAATTCATGCAAACATAAATCACTTCAAATTTCTTATATTGATAACTAATCAGATTGTAAAAGGGTTTTATTTAGGGCACAAAACCCAACACCTATGTCCAAGTCCCCAATCCAGGTTCGAGTCCTAGGTCCCGGTCTGAGTCCAAGAATTGATCGGGGTTCAAGTCCTGGTCCGAGTCTGGGTCAGAGTTCTGATCTTGGCTTGGGTCTAGATCTCGGTTTGAGTCTAGCTCCAGGTCAAGGTCCGAGTCCTAGGTCTCGGTCTAGGTCCATGTTCGGGTTTGGGTCCTAGTCCTAGTTTCGATTTTGATTTAGTGTCTGGGTTTGGGTTTGGGTCTGAGTCTAGGTCGGGGTCTGAGTCCTGGTCCGAGTCTTGGTCCGAGTCTAGATTTAGGTCCAAATCCCAGTTTGGGTCTGGGTTCGGGTCCAGGTCCGAGTTCGGGTCCCAGTTGCGGGTCCAGGTCTAGGTCTGGGTCACGGTTTGGGTCTGGATCTAGGTCTCAAGTTTCGATCCCGGTCTGGGTCTGGGTTCGAGTCCAGGTTCGTATCCAGATCCCTATCTAGATCCGAGTCTGGGTCCGGGATCGGGTCCTAGGTCTAGGTCTGGGTCTGGGTCTCGGTCCCGGTCTGGGTACAAGACCGTGTCCGGGTTAGGATCCAAGTCCGAGTGCAGGTCTCGGTGCGTGTTCGGTACTGGTCCTTGTCTCGCGTCTTGGCCTAGTCTGCGTCTGGGTCACGGTTAGGTTCTCAGGTCCTATGTCTCAGTATCGGGTCCCGGGTCCTGGTTCCCGGTCCCAGTCCCAGTCCGAGTTCTAGTCTTAGTCCAGGTTCAGGCCTCGGTCCTAGTCAGGGTCTGGATCGCAGTCCTGATCTAGGTCCGAGTCCGAGTTCGAGTATGAGTCCGGGTCTGGGTCATGGTGTGGGTTTTGCTCTAGGTCTGGGTTTCAGTCCATGTCTAGGTCCGGGTTTTGGTCTGTGTCTAGGTCTAGGTTTAGGTCCGGGTTCTCGTATGAGTTTGGTAACTGGTCAAGGTTCCGGGTCATGGGTCCTGGGTCGCAGGTACTGGCACAAGTCTGGGTCTGGGTTCGGGTCTGGGTTCGAGTTTCATCACGGTCTGGGTTTGGGTCCATGTTCGGTTTCGCGTCTAGATCCAGTTTTGGTTCAAGGTCCAATTCCTATTCCAAGGTCCTGATTTCGGTTCTTGTTCCAATTTCTGTCTCGGGTCCGAGTTTTTGTTTGGGTCCTGGTCTGGAAATGGTTCCAGGTTCGGGTCTTGGTACGATTCCAAGATCTACACACCGACTACGGGTTGGGTCCAAGCCCCAGTCGTGGGTAAAGATCCTGATCCCAATCTTTCGTCCCAATCTCGTTTCGATTCGAATCCTACATCCGTGTCCGTGTCTGGGTTCGGGTCTGGGATCGAGATCAGGGTCAGGTCTTGGGTCCCAGTCCTAGTCCTTGGTCCCGATTCTGGCTCTAATTTAGGTCTGGATTGGGATCCAGGTCTGGGTCCAAGTTCGTGTTTAGGTTTGAGTTGGAGTCTTGTTCCTAGTCTGGTTACGGTTTCGAGTCTAGGTCTAGGTCCGGTTACGGTTCCAGGTCCATGTCCTAGTTTCAGTCCCATTCTCGGGTCCCGGTATACTTCAAGTTTCGGTTCTAATTTTGGGTCACAGGGTACGAGTTCGGGTCTAGGTTTGGGTCTGGGACTGGGTTCAGGTCCAGGTCTTGGTTCGTGTCTTGGTCTTGGTTCAGGTCTGGAGTTGGTCAGCAAATGCAGACAACGGCTATGGGTTTGGTCCAAGCGCTGGGTCCATATCCGAATCACGATCTTGGGTCCTAGTTTGGTTCCATTTCGGATGCCGAGTCACAAGCTGGGTCCTAGGTTCAAGTCCATGTCGGGGTCGGGTACTAGGTCCCTGTCCTTGTTCCGGTTCCTAGGTCTCTATCCCAATTCTATGTCACAGTCCCAGTTCTGGTTTGGGTTTTTGTCCTAGTCTAGGTTCGGATTTGAGTCCTAGTCTTTGTTCAGGTTTGGGTCTCGGTCTGGGTTTTTATCTAGGTTCGGGTTCGGGTTTAGGTCCTGGTCTTGGTCCGAATCCTAGTCCGATTCTAGTTCTAGTTGTGATTTGGAGTTTGAGTTAGGATTCGAGTTCAAGTCGGGCTTCAATCCCTGGTCTGAGTTTGGGTTCGGGTCGGGATTTTCTAGGTCTGGATCAGGCTCCGGGTGTGGGTTCGGGTCCTTGGTGTGGGTCCAGGTCCAGGTTCAAGTCCCAAGTTTTGAACTCGTTCTATGTTTAGGTTCAATTCTAGGTGTAAGTCCTGGTTCCAATCTCGGTCTGTGTTCGAGTTCAGGTTTAGGTCCAGGTCTATGTTTGGGTCTTATTCTAGGTCTGGGTCTGAGTTCGGGTCCCGAGTTCAGGTCCGATTTTGGGTTCAAGTATGGGTTCAGGTTTTGTCCTGGTCTGTGTCTAGGTTCCTGTCCTTGTTTTTGTTCGGGGCAGGTTCTGGGTCTGGGTCTGGGTCCGACTTCGGATTACCTGGGTCCAGGTCAGGTCCTGGTTTGGGTTTGGGTCTACATTTGGGTTCTAGTCCAGGTCCTGTGTTTCGATCCCAGTCTGGGTCTGGGTCGGTATTCTATTCTAGGTCTAAGTTTGTGTCTATGTCTAGGTCAAAATTCCAGTCTCGATCAAGGGCTTGGTCTAGGTCCGAGATCAAGTCCCGAGTTCAAGTTTGGGTTCGGGTTCGAGTCTCAGTCCTAGTCAAGGTTCGGTACCAGGTCCGGGATTGGGTCTAAGCTCGAGTTTTGGGGCTTGGTAATGGTTTAGTTTGGGTACGAGTCCTGAATTCCGATGTAGGTCTCGGTTCCAAGGCCTCGGTCTAAGTCCCCCATCCAAGTTCGGGTCCTAGGTCCCGGTCTGGGTCCATGTTTGGGTTTGGGTCTTAGTCCCAGTTTTGATTTTGATTTAGTGTCTCGGTTCGGGTTTGGGTCCGGGTTTGGGTCGGGGTCTAAGTCCTAGTCCGACTCTGGGATTAGGTTTGGGTCCAGGTTCAGATCCCAGTCTGGGTCTGGGGTCATTTCAAGTCCGAGTTTGGGTCCCGGGTGCGGGCCCAGGTCTGGGTCTGGGGTCATTTCAGGTCCGAGTGTGGGTCTCGGTTTGGGGTCAAGTCATGGATCTCGATCCAAGTTCTGAGGCCACAGTTCTGGTCCTAGTTCTTGGGCCCAATTCCCAGGTCTGGGTCCCCAATCTATGTTTAAGTCCTAGGTCCTGGTCCGGGTCCATGTTCTTGTTCCGGCTCAGGTTCGGGTCTCGAGTCCCGATCTGAGTCCAAGTCCCAGTTTGGGTTATGGTCCCAGTTTGGGTTCCGATCCTAGTGCGAGTCTGAGGTTCGGGTCCCTGGTTTGAGTCTGGTTCTTACGTCCTGGGTCCGGTCCCAATTTTTGGGTTTGTGTCTATGTCTAGGTTCGGGATCCGGTCTGGGTCAAGGTCTCGATCTTGGTTTACGTCCTAAGTCATAGGTCCCGGTCTAGGTCCAAGTCCCGGTATGGGTTTTGGTTTGAGTTTGGGTTTAGGTTTGGGTCCTGTTTGTCCAGTGCGGGTTCTAGTCCCATGCTTGGTTCGATTCCAATTTTGGGTCCGGGATCGGGTCTGGATCCCAGTTTGGGTCTGGGTCTAGGTCTGGGTATGGATTTGGGTATGGGTCATGGATTCAAGCACTGACTACGGATTAGGTCGAAGCCTCAGGTTCAGATTCGGATCTCAGTCTTAGATCTCAGTCTTGTTCCAGTTCGGCCCTAGGTCTAGCGTCGGGTCCTAAGTTTGGGTTTGGGTCCGTGTTTGGGGTTGTGTCCCCGTAGTCAGGTCCTGGGTTTCGGGTCTAGGGTCGGGTCCTCTGTCTCGAGTCTAGGGTCGAGTTTTGGGTCTTAGTCCCTTTTCCAAGGCCCAGTTTTGGGTCCAAGTCTCCTATCCAGGTCTGAATCCTTGGTCAAGGTCTGGGTCTAGGTTCGCGTTTTGGGCCCAGGTCCCCCATCTAGGTTTGGATCCTAGGTCGCGGTGTAGGTCCAAGTTCAGGTTCGGGTTTGGATCCCGAGTTTGGGTCTGAGTCTAGGTCGCAGTACAGGTTCAGGTTTGAGTTTGGGTCTGTGTCGCGGTCTGACTCCAGGTCCCTATTCGGGTCCGGGTTGGGGTCCTAATCTGGGTCCCAATGAAGGTCTAGGTCTCGAACCAGGTTCCGGTCTGTGTTTGGATCCAGGTTCAGGTCATGAGTCTGGGTCTAGGTTCGGGTCTATATTCAGGTTTGGGTCTGGGTCCTGGGTTCCGATCTCGGTATGGGTATGGGTCTAGGCCCATGTCCAGGTTAGGGTTTTGGGTTTATGGTTTTGGGTTTAGTGTTTAGGGATTTAATGTTTAGGGTTTAGGGCTTAGGATTTAGGGGTAAGTGTACAGAGTTCTGGTACGGGTTCCAGTTCTGGTCTGGGTCTGGGTCCGGGTCCAAGTTCTGAGGCCAGAGTTCTGGTCCTAGTTCGTGGGCCCAATTCCCAGGTCTGGGTCCCCAATCTATGTTTAAGTCCTAGGTCCTGGTCCCAGTCTGGGTTCTAGTCCTAGGCCAAGTTCAGGTCTCAGTTTTTGTCCAGGTCTGGGTCACAGTCCTAATCTTGGTTCGGGTCTGAGTCCCGGTTTCAAGTCAGAGTTTTGGTATGAGTCTGGGTATGGGTCTGGGTCCAGGTTTCAGTCAGTGTTTGGGTTCGGGTCTTGGTTTGAGTCTGGGTTTGGGTTCTTGTACGGGTCTGGCATCTGGTCCAAGTCCCGAGTCACGGGTCCTGGGTCGCAGGTCCTGGCACAAGTCTTGGTCCGGGTTCGCGTCTAGAGCTAGTTTAGGGTCCAGGTCCAATTCCTGTTCCAAGGTCCTTATTCCGGTTCTTGTTCCGATTTCGGCTCTCGGGTCTGAGTTTGGTTTTGGGTCCTGGTGTAGAAATGGTTCTAGGTTAGGGTCCTGGTACGATTCCAAGATCTAGACACCAACTACGGGTTGGGTCCAACCCTAGGTCGTGGGTCTAGATCTGCATCCCAATCTTGGGTCTCGATCTCGTTTTAATTCGGATCCTGGGTCCCAGTCCGTGTTCGGGTCTGGGTTTGGGACCGAGACCGTGGTCGGGTCTTGGGTCCCAATCCCAATCCTGGGTATCGATTCTGGTTCAAATTTTGAGTTTGGTTCCCCAATCTAGGTCTGGTCCTAGGTCCAGGTCCGAGTCTCCAATCTCAGTCCGAATCCTAGGTCTTGGTCTCGGTCCATGTCCGTGTCTGGGTTCAGGTTCGCGTCCCGAGTCCAAATCCAGTTCCAATTTCGGGTCACAGAGTACGATTTAAGGTTCGGGTGTGGGTCTGGGTCCGAGTCCTGGCTTAGGTCTAGGTCCGTGTTTTGGTTCGTGTGCGAGTCTTAGTCCCAAATCCAAACACAAACCACATGTCGAGTCTAGTTTCGAGATTTGGTACGAGTTCGAGTTCTGGTCTGGGTCTAGGTCCAAGCCTAGGTCTAATTACCAGATTTAGACACCGAATATGGGTCGGGTCCAAGCCTTGGGTCTTGGGTCTAGTCCCGGGTCTAAATCCAGATGCTGGTCCAGTTCGGGTTTGGGTCCTAGTCCCAGTTTGTATTTCGATTCAGTGTCTGAGTTCGAGTTTGGGTCCGGGCCTGGTTGGGGTCTGAGTCTTGGTTTGAGTCTAGGTCAGAGTCTGGGTCTAGGTCTGGGTCTGGGTTCGGGTCCAGGTCCAAGTTTTGGTCTTAGGTGCAGGTCCAGGTCTGGGTGTGGGTCAGGGTCTCAGTATGGATCTAGGTCCCGAGTTTCGATCCCGACTTGGGTCTGGGTCTGGGTTCGAGTCTAGGTTCGTATCCGGATCCCTATCTAGGTCCGAGTCTGTGTCTTGGATCGGGTCCCAGGTCTAGGTCCAGGTCCGGCTCTCGCTCCCAGTCTGGGTACACGATCGTGTTTGGGCTCGAGTTTTGGTCTCGCTTTGGGTTTGGGGCTAGGTCCGAGTTCGGTTCTAGGTTTGGGTCCGGGTCTTCGTCATAGTCCTAGTCTTGTTCAAGGGTCATGGTTTTGCAGTTCTTGTTCAGGTTCCAGTTCCGTCTCCCGGGTCTGGGTCAGGGTCCGCGTTTGGGTCGTGTTCGGGTTCGAGTCCTGGTTTGAGTCCCTAATCTGGTCCCGATCACCTATCCCAGTCTAGTTCCGGTTCAGGTCCTGGGTCCCAAGTCCGAGTTTGGGTTCGGGACAGAGATTTGGGTGCGGTTCTAGGTCTCGGCCCCAATTTTGTGTCCCGAGTCTGGTTCCATGTTTGGGTCTAAGTTTGGGTCTAGGTTCGGCACTGAGTCTAGGTATGAGTTGGGATCTAGGTTTGGGTCCCGATTCAGGTCTAGGTCCTTGTTTCCGGGTCCAGGGTTGGGTCCCGTCTCCCGAGTTTGGGGTCGAGTTTTGGGTCTTCATCCCAGTTCCGGTGCCTAGTTTCTAGTCCAAGTCCTCAATCAAGATCTGGATCCTTAGTGAAAATTTGTGTCCATGTTCGGGTTTGGGGCCCAAGTCCCCCATCTAGGTCCTAGTTCAGTTTCGGGTTTGAATCTCAAGTTTGGGTCTGAGTCTAGGTCCCAGTATGGGTTCATGTATTAGTTTGGGTCTGGGTCCAGAATGAGTCCAAGTCCCTATTTGGGTCCAGGTCGGGGTCCCAAACCGGGGCCTAGTCAAGGTCTAGGTCACGAACCAGGTTTTGGTCTGGGTTTTGGTCCGGGTTTAGGTCTTGAGTTTGGGTCTAGGTTTGGGTCTGGATCTGGGTCTGGGTCTTGGTCCTGGGTTCCAATCTCGCTTTGGGTATGGGTTTTGGCCCATGTCCAGGTTTGGGTTTAGGGTTTAGGGTTTACTATTTAGGGCTTTAGGGCTTAGGGTTTAGGGGTAAGTGTAAAGAGTTTAGAATTTAGGGTTTAAGGTTTAGGATTTAGAGTTTAATGGTCCGCTTCCAGATCCAGTTCCAATTTCGGGTCACAGGGTACGATTTAAGGTTCGGGTGTGGGTCTGGGTCCGAGTCCTGGTTTAGGTCTAGGTCCGTGTTTTGGTTCAGGTCTGAGTCTTTGTCCCAAATCCAAACACAAACCACATGTCGAGTCTAGTTTCGAGTTTTGGTACGGGTTCGGGTCTATGTCCAAGCCTAGGTCTAATTACCAGATTTAGACACCGAACATGGGTCGGGTCCAAGCCTTGGGTCTTGGGTCTAGTCCCGGGTCTAAATCCAGATCCTGGTCCAGTTCTAGCTCATGTCTTGGGTCCTGGTCTGGGTCTTATGTCCAAGTTTGGGTATAGGTTTGGGTCTTGGGCACGAGTCATGGGAACGGTGATGCAAACCAAGGAAATGATGCAAACCAAGGAGCTGCTGGACATGCTGATCATGAACATGGGAATGGAGTTAAATTTGCACAAGACCATTTGTCACTTCCTAGTGGCCCAATTACAAGACTTAGAGCCAAACATTTCAAGGAAGCACTAAATGGGCTAATCCAAGAGAATTGGGCTGATTCTAAAAAGACCAAAATGGGTTCAAATAATAATCAAGGCTTAGTCCATGTCATCAAAGCCATTGAAGAGACTAATTAGCATACAAAAACGTGGTCAGCATGGTTTTAACATTAAAGGGCAAGAATCTGTTGAATTTCAAAAGATATTAGGTGGGGGAATAATAATGGCGTTGGTTGGTTATGTTAAATACATTGAATTTAGTCATCTAGATAATTTTGGCAGCCTTAAGAAGTCCAAAAGGCTAAAAAAACGTGGGACTTGTTTGTATTAATTGTTGTGTTGCTTTTATAACTATAGTTTTGACTTTTCCTATTCTTGGAGGGTTGTTCCAAGTATAAAAAGGGGGTACTACGAATTGTAAGGGCAGATTATGTTTTCAGAAATATTATTGTGAGGTGTGTTTCTCTTTGTTCTTAAAAGAACTCTTGAACTTATCAAGTTAATCTTGTGGTGTTCAAACAACCAAACTTATCACCTTGATTCTTGAGATATTCTTAGGTTTCTGGGTGTGGCGTTTCAATCCTTCGTAGTCTTGGTTTTCATCTAGTTAGGTGACGGGTCAAGGCTCAACAAATCTTGTCTACACGATCTTGGGGCTCCAAGCCATCGTTGTTATTGGGTTTCACCACAATTGTTGGTGGAGTTCATATCATTTGGTATCAGAGCCTTGGTTCTAAGGCAAGTTTTGATTATCTTTTATTTTCGATTTTCTATTCCTTGCTGTAGCAAAAAAAAAAAAAAAGAAGAAGAAGAAAAGAAGCAAAAAAAAAAAATATACGATTTTAATAAGAAAATTTCTTCATTTCATTTTCTCACCTTATTCAAGTTAGACCTTTTGATTAGTTTTGGTTGTTTTCTCATATTGTTTTTGTCTTTCTTGGATTATTTTGGAATTTGTTTCTTAAAGTTCGATTAAGAACTAAAGAAAACACAAAAGAGTGGAAAAAGGCAAGAGTGTGTGAGACCATAAGAGGGTGAAAGCCATTTAGAGTGAAAACACGAGAGCAAGTGTATCAATTCTTGAGTGAAACACGTGAGGGAGTGCTTGTGAGGATTCTAACCTTGTTTTGCAGAGTCTAAACATGTCCAATAATCAAGAAGAACACTTAACCGAAGAATTTCGACAACCCCCAGCTCCGAACCTCCAAATGCAAGCATTGTTAGGGGAGATGAGGCGTATGTTGAGGGCTGAATTAGAACCTATTCAAGAGAGGTTGGACAGGGTAGAAGCGGGAACTCGTAGGAGACAGCCACAAGACATCCACAATAATGGACGTGGTCCGTGGCGGAATGTTGAGGAAGAGGTGGAGTCGGAGGAGTTTGATGAGCCATATATGAACCGGGGCAGGTTTGAACGTTGGTATGGAAATAGAGAAGCTAGGATGGGTAGACCTAGGAGGGATAATGATTTAGGAAACATAAAAATTAAAATCCCATCTTTTCAAGGTAAAAATGATCCTGAAGCTTATTTGGAGTGGGAAACTAAAATGGAGATGGTGTTTGATTGTCACAACTACTCGGAGATAAAGCAGGTTAAGTTGGCTGCAATTGAATTCACCGATTATGCCATTGTTTGGTGGGATCAATTACTGATTAATAGGAGGAGGAATAGAGAGCCACCTGTGGACACTTAGGAGGAGATGAAAATGCTTATGAGGAAGCGTTTTGTACTCAGCCACTATTATAGGGGATTGTATCAAAAGTTGCAGAGGCTAATTCAAGGCTCCAAGAGCGTGGATGAGTATTACAAGGAGATGGAGGTAGCTATGATCCGGGCTAACGTAGAAGAGGACCGAGAAGCCACCATGGCTAGGTTTTTGCACGGTTTAAATCGTGAGATTGCGGATATAGTCGAGTTGCAACATTATGTTGAGTTGACAGATATGGTGCATCAAGCCATAAAGGTGGAGGAACAACTCAAACGGAAGGGAATGGCTAGGAGGGGACAACCTATGGCTACCACCAGCCCATGGAAGGCAGCTCCAAGGAGGGATGAGCAGCTGCAAAATAAGCCAAAATTTGAACCCTCAAAGAATGTCAAACCAACGCCTGCCACTACTTTAGGTAACACCGAGACTTCTACTTCTAAAACACGTGATATTAAGTGTTTTAAATGTCAGGGGCGGGGACACATAGCCAGCCATGTAAACAAAAGGGTGATGATGATAAACGCCCAAGGAGAGCTTGAGTCGGAGGATGAGGAAGAAGTAGATGATGATGACATGCCACATTTAGAATATGCCGATGATGAGCAAAATGCTGTGGTTGGAGATTTATTAGTAGCAAGGCGCATTCTCAATATGCAGCAGGTCAAGGAGGAGGAAATTAACCAAAGGGAGAACTTGTTTCATACGCGGTGCTTTGTCAATAACAAAGTTTGCAATGTCATTATCGATGGAGGGAGTTGTACAAATGTAGCCAGCACTTATTTGGTGGAGAAACTAGCCTTAACCACCTTAAAACATCCTCATCCTTACCGGCTTCAGTGGCTGAATGATTGTGGGGAAATCAAGGTGACAAGGCAAGTGTTGGTGGCATTATCCATTGGCAAATATGAGGATAAGGTGCTTTGTGATTTGGTTCCTATGCATGCACAGGTGCGGACGTAGTTACTACAATATAGGGCCATGGCTCCCCTAGAATATATATGCTTAATTAAATTTATATATCCAAACTATTTTTTTTTTATAATTATTGTATGAAATTCTTTTGAAAAAGTCAAACTAAAATTTATAAATATTAACTTCTTTCAATCTATATGTAATTACTTTATTTATTTATTTTACATGAAAAATTTATTTGTTTTTTTTTTCTTTAAAGCATTTATTTCTTCTTTAATAATATTCAAGACATACATTTTTTTTTATTTATTTCTTCTTTAATAATATATATTGATTTGCTTAGTAAGACATACCATTTTTTTTTTTTTTGAGGTACCACTTTAAATTTTTTTTAATTGTGTATAAAGTGATAAATCTTATAACTACATTTTTATAACTACTATAAAATAATCATTTTCAGCTATGAATATAGTAAAAACTGCATTTCGCAACAAGATAAAAAAAATGAATATTTAAGTAGTCGTTCGCTAGTATTATACATTAAAAAAGAAAAATTATCAAAAAAATTTAGTATGGATTCACTTATAGATAACTTTTATGATATGTAAGAAAGATGTTCTACATTTTAATTTAAATTATAAAGTTAATAAAGTATTTTGAAAACATTTATCACCTAAATTTAGAAAATAGTTTGGCCCCCCTAATTTTATATTCTGGCTCCGCCCCTGTGCATGCATGCCATTTATTGTTGGGAAGACCATGGCAGTATGATCTGAGGGTTACACATGATGGATTCACAAATAGGTACTCTTTCACTCTTAAAAAGCAACCTATTACTCTTGTGCCATTAACTCCAAAACAGGTCATGGAGGACCAACTAAAATTACAAAGATCAAATGAAAAAAAGAAAGAATAAGGAAGGAAGGCTGAAATTGAAAACAAAGAGTTTAAAAAAAAAGAAAGAGAGAAAAATATTGATCAGAGTGAAAAAGAAAGAGAGAAGATTTCAGCCATAGTCAGAGCAAGAGAGGAAAAATTCAATTACATTGTAAAAAAAAAGTGAGATCAAGAGAGTATTATTTTCACACCAGCCCCTTATTGTACTCATGTACAAGGAGGCTCTTTTATGTACTAATGATCTCGTCGGTAGCTTGCCGAGCAATATTGTTTCTCTTTTGCAGGAGTTTGAAGATGTCCTGCCCGAAGAGGTACCATATGGCTTACCTCCAATCCGAGGGATTGAACATCAAATTGATTCATTCCGGGTGCATCAATTCCAAACCGACCAGCTTATAGGAGCAACCCTGAGGAGACCAAGGAGCTTCAAAATTGGAGAAAGGGTATGTGCGTGAAAGCATGAGTCCTTGTGCGGTTCCGGTGCTATTAGTTCCTAAGAAGGATGGAACCTGGAGGATGTGTGTTGACTGTCGAGCCATCAACAACATAACGGTAAAGTATCGTCATCCCATTCCTAGATTAGATGATATGTTGGATGAATTGCATGGTTCTTGTGTCTTTACAAAAATTGATCTTAAGAGTGGATATCATCAGATTAGGATGAAGGAAGGTGATGAATGGAAAACTGCTTTTAAGACTAAATATGGTTTGTATGAGTGGTTAGTGATGCCTTTCGGTTTAACTAATGCTCAAAGCACATTTATGCGTTTGATGAACCATGTTTTGCGTGCATTTATTGGCAGATTCGTAGTTGTGTATTTTGATGATATCCTAATTTATAGCAAAAACTTGGAAGAACATGTAATTCATTTAAAATCTATTTTGGACATTCTAAGGAAATAAAAATTGTTTGCTAACCTCAAGAAGTGCACCTTTTGCACGGATAAGCTTGTGTTTTATGGTTTTGTTGTTAGTAAGAGAGGAATTGAGGTGGACGAGGAAAAGGTGAAGGCAATCCAAGAGTGGCCAACCCCAAAAACAATCAGCCAAGTGAGGAGTTTCCACGGCTTAGCAAGCTTCTATAGACGGTTTGTGCGTGATTTTAGTAGCTTAGCCACCCCTCTTACTGAAGTCATCAAGAAAAATGTGTCGTTTAAGTGGGGAAAAGAACAAGAAAGGGCATTTAATCTGATCAAAGAAAAGTTAACTAATGCACCTTTGCTTGTTTTACCAAACTTTGCCAAAACTTTTGAAAGTGAGTGTGATGCTTCAGGAATAGGTATTGGAGCTGTTTTGATGCAAGAAGGTCGTCCAGTTGCTTATTTTAGTGAAAAGCTGAGTGGGGCAGCCCTAAATTACCCCACTTATGGTAAAGAGATGTATGCCTTGGTAAGGGCTTTGGATAATTGGCAGCACTATCTATGGCCAAAGGAATTCGTGATTCACACAGATCATGAATCTTTGAAGCATTTGAAGGGACATCAAAGGTTGAACAAATGCCATGCCAAGTGGGTGGAATTCATTGAAACATTTCCATATGTGATCAGGTACAAGCAAGGTAAGGAAAATGTGGTGGCTGATGCATTGTCCCGAAGGTATGCTTTACTTTCCATTTTAGATACAAAATTGCTCGGTTTTGAATACATTAAGGATTTGTATGCACAAGATTCTGATTTTGGTGATGTGTTCAATTCATGTGAAAAAGTGGCATTTGGTAAGTTTTATAGGCATGACGGATTTTTGTTTCGGGAAAATAAATTGTGTGTGCCTATGTGTTCTTTGCGTGAATTGTTTGTGAGAGAAGCTCATGGTGGTGGTTTGATGGTCATTTTGGTGTAGCTAAGACTTTAGGAATTTTGCATGATCATTTCTTCTGGCCCCATATGAAACGTGATGTGGAAAGAATCTGTGAGAAGTGTATCACGTGTAAATGGGCTAAGTCTAAGTTGAAACCCCACGGCTCAACAAATCTTGTTTACACGATCTTGGGGCTCCAAGCCATCGTTGTTATTGGGTTTCATCACAATTGTTGGTGGAGTTCATATCATTCGGGTCCCCGATTCATGTCAGGGTCCTAGGTCCCGATCTGGGTCAGGGTTCCAATCCGAGTCCTTATCTCGGGTCTTGGCCAGGTCAAGGTTTATTAACGGTTCGGTTCTGAGGTCCCGCGTTTGAGCATCGCGTCCCGGTGCCGGTCCCGGTCCCAGTCTGAGTTCTAGTCCTAGTCTAAGTTTTGGTCTCGGTCCTAGTCTGGGTCTAAGTCCAAGTCCTGATCTATGTCCAGGTCTGAGTCCTGAGTTTGAGTCCGAGTTTTGGTACGAGTCTGGGTCTGGGTCAAGGTCTAGGTCTGGGTTTGGGTCTGGTCCCAGTTTTCAGTCCGTGTCGTCTTGGTCTGGGTCTGGGTCTGGGTCTATGTTCGAGTTCTGGTACAGGAATGGGTTCTGGTGAAGGTCTCGGGTCACGGGTCCTAGGTCCCAGGTCCTGGCACAAATCTGGGTCTGCGTTCGGGCCTGGGTCCTGGTATTGATCCTAGTCTGGGTCCGGGTCTGTGTTCGGTTTCGTGTCTTGGTCCGGTTTTGGATCGAGGTCCAATTCCTGTTCCAAGGTCCTTATTCTAGTTCTTGTTCCTATTTCGGGTCTCGGGGTCCGAGTTTGGGTTTGGGTCCTAGTCTAGAAATTGTTCCAGGTTCGGGTCTTGGTACGATTGCAAGATCTAGACACCAACTACGGGTCAGGTCCAAGGCCCACGTCGTGGGTCAAGATCCGAATCCCATTCTTGGGTCCCGGTCTCATTTCCATTCGGATCCTGGGTCCCAGTCTATGTCCGTGTCCGGGTCTGGGACCGAGACCGGGGTTGGGTCTTTGGTCTCAGTCCTAGTCCTGAGTCTTGATTCTGGTTCTAATTTTGAGTTTGGATCCCCAATCTAGGTCTCGGTCCTGGGTGCAGGTCTGAGTCTCCCATCCCGGTCTGGGTCCTGGGTTCGGGTCTAGCTCCAAGTCTGTGTCTCGGTTCGAGTTCGTGTCCCGAGTCCCGATCTGAGTTTTGATTCAGATGCGCGTCCTGATCTAGGTCTGCGTCCCAATCCGGGTCTGGGTCTGGGTCCTAGTCAAATTTTAGTTCCCGGATTCAAACCCGCATCGGGACTCGGACCCTGGTCTGGGGTACAGGTCTGGGTCTGGGCCAGGGTCTTGGTCCGACTCCGAGTCTGGTTTTGAGTCCGTATATGGGTCCTAGATCCAAACACTGACTACGGGTCAGGTCCAAGCCCTGGGTCTAGATCTGGATCACAGTCTCGAGTCCTAGTCTAGTTCCACTTGGGGTCCCAGGTTTCGGTCTGGGTCCTAGGTCAAGGTCCGGGTCCAAGTTCATATCCTGGGTCTCAGTCCCAGTTCTGAATCCCGTGTCCCGAGTCTAGGTCTGAGTCCTAGGTCTCGGTCCGAGTCCAGGACCCAATCGGGGTTCAAGTCTTGGTCCGAGTCTAGATTCAGGTTCCGATCTCGGTCTGGGTCCAGATCAGGGTTCGAGTCTAGTTCCAAGTTCAGGTCCAAGTCCCAAGTTTTGATCTGGGTCTGGGTTCTGAGGCCCAAGTCTAGGTCCCCCATCCATGTCTAGGTCATAGGTCCCGGTCTGGGTCCATGTTCGTGTTTGTGTCCTAGTCCCAGTTTCAATTTCCATTCAGTGTTTGGGTTCAGGTTTGGGTTGAGTTTGGGTCGAGGTCTGAGTCCTGGTCTAAGTTTGGGTCGGGGTCTGAGTCTAGGTACAAATCCCGGTGTGGGTTTGTGTTCGGGTCCAGGTCTGGGTTTGGGTCCCAGGTGCGGGTCTAGGTCTGGTTCTGGGACAGGGTCTCTGTCCAGATCTAGGTCCCAAGTTTGGATCTCGGTCTGGGCTTAAGTCCAGGTTTGTATTCGGATACCTATCTAGGTCAAAGTTTGGGTTTGGGATCGTGTCCCAAATCTAGGTCCAGGTCATGGGACCGAGTTCTGAGTTTGGCTTCCAGACCGAGACTAGTGTTCGGTTCTAGGTCCCGAACCCAATTCTGTGTCCCGAGTCAGGTTCCATGTTGGGTTCTTAGTTCGGGTCCAGGTTCGGCACCGGGTCGAGGTATGGGTTGGGATCCGGGTTCGGGCCTAGGTCTGGGTTGGAGTCCGAGTCCTGGTCCGGTTACGGTTTTAGGTATAGGTTTGGTTACGGTTCGAGGTCCAAGTCCAGGTCTAAGTCCTTGTTCCGGTCCCATTACCGGGTCTCGATCTACTTGTGATTTCAATTCCAATTTTGGGTCACAGGGTACGGGTTCGGGTCCATGTTTGTGTCTAGGATTGGGTTTGGGTCCGGGTCTGAGTTTGGTTCCTGCTCTGGGTTCGGGTCCGGGGTTGGGTCCTAGATCCAAACACCGACTACGGGTTCGGTCCAAGCCCCAGGGTCAGATCTAGATCCCGATATTGGGTCTCGGTCTGGTTCCATTTCGGGTGCCGGGTCACGAGCTGGGTCCTATGTTCAAGTTCGGGTCTGGGGTCGGCTCTTGGGTCCCGGTCCTAGTTCCGTTGCCTAGGTCTCTATCCCGATTCTGGGTCCACGTCTCGGTTCTTGTCAGGCTTTGGGTCCTAATTGCGGTTTGGGTTTTGGTCTCATTATGTGTATTTTTTTGGGTTTGGGTCCTGGTCCTAGTCCTATTCCAGTTCGAATTCTAATTGTGATTCCAAGTTCGAGTTTGGGTTCGAGTTCGGGTTGGGGTTCGAGTTCTGGTCGGGGTTTGAGTCCTGGTCCGAGTTTGGGTTCGGGTTCGGATCTCGGTCTAGGTCCGGATCGGGCTCCGGGTGTGGGTTAGGGTCCTTGGTCTGGGTCCAGGTTTAGGTCCAGGTCCCAGGTTTCGATCTCGAACTGAGTTAGGGTTTAGTTCTTGGTCTAAGTCCTGGGTTTCGATCACAGTTTGGGTTCGTGTTCGGGTCTGGGAGCAGGTCCAGGTTTGGGTCTGATTCTGGGTCTGGGTCTGAGTTCGGGTCCTGAATTCAGGTTCGATTTTTAATTCGAGTCCAGGTTCGGGTTTTCTCCTGGTATGGGTTCGTGTCGAGGTTCCTATACTGGTTTGGGTCCGGGGAAGGTTTCGGGTCTAGGTCTAGGTCTGACTTCAGATTCCTGGGTCTAGGTCAGGTCCTAGTTTAGGTTTGAGTCCTGGTTTAGATCTAGGTCTGGTTCCGGGGCCTAGGTCCCTGGTCTAGGTCCCCCATCCAAGTCTAGTTCCTAGCTCCTGGTCTAGGTCCAGGTTCGTGTTCGGGTCCCGAGTCTTTGTTTTAGTCCAGGTCCTAGTTCGGGTTCGGGTTCGGGTCCAGGTCTCGGTCCTAGCCTTGGTCTGGGTCGCGGGTCTCATGTCCAGGGGAGGTTTTAGGACAAGGTCAAGTCGAGGTCCTAGTAAGGGTCCCGATCTAGGTTCCTGTCCCAGGTCTCAGGTCCCAGTCCTAGTCAAGGTCTCGGTCCTGGTTTTGGTCTAAGTTTGGGTTATGTTTTGGGTTCAGTTCTGGTCTCAGGTCCGGGTCCTAGTCACAGTTCTAGTTTTGATTTTAGTTTTGGGTTTTGTTCCAGGTCCGGGTCTAGGTCTAAGTTGGGGTTAGGGTCCGAGTCTCAGTCCTAGTCCGGGTACGGGTTTTTCGGATCCCTTTCTAGGTCCAAGTCTGACTCCGGATCTAGGTTCGGGTATTGGGTCTGGTCCCAGGTTTGGGTCTGGGTATGCGTTTGGGTCCGGGTTTGAGTTCGTGTCCATGTCTAGGTCCAAATCCCAATTTAGGTCAGGTGCTTAATTTGGGTCCGGGATCGAGTCCCGAGTTTGGGTTTAGGTTCTAGTCTAAGTCCTATTTTGGGTTCGGATCGGGTCCAAGCACGAGTTTCGGGGCTGGGTTCTGGTCTAGTTCTGGGTCCCAGTCCAGGTGTGGGTCCTGGTCACGTTCCCGGTCCTGTTCCAGGGTCCTAGTCATGTTCTTGTTCATGTTTCAGTTTCGGGTCCCAGGTCTGGGTCTAGGTCCAGGTCCTGGGCCAGCTTCGGGTCCTAATCTAGTTACAGTTTTGGGTCTGTGTCCAGGTCTTGTTCCTAGGTCCCGATCTGCTTCTAGTTTCGGTTCCAGTTTTATGTCACGGGGTACGGGTTCGACTCGAGTTTGGGTCCGAGTCTGGGTTAAGACATTATTTAGGTCTGGAGCTAGGTTCAGGTCTGAGTTTCGGTCTCGTTTAGGGTCCAAGGGTGGGTCCACTTTCGGGTTCGATTCTGGGTCCGTGTCCCGGTCCGTTCCAAGATCCCCGTCCAGGTTACTGGGTTCAAGTTTCGGTTTTGGTTCCCGAGTGTGGGTTTGGGTCTTGGTATGTGTCCGGGTCCTGGTATGAGTTCGAGTGTGGGTTTGGGTTATTGTCTAAGTCCTAGATCCTAATACCGACTACGGGTCTGGTCCAAGCATCGAGTCCTGGATCTTAAGTCCCGAGGTGGGTCCTAGGTCCAGGTTTGTGTCTGGGGTTGAGTCCCGGATCACGATCCAAGTTCTGACGCCCAAGTTCTGGTCCTAGTTCAGGGGCCCAATTTCCCGTGTCTGGGTCCCCCCTCGATGTTCGGGTCCTAGGTCCCGGTTCGAGTCCAAGTTCGTGTTTCAGTTTGGGTTCGGGTCTGGTCCAAGTCCAGGTCCTGGTTAGGGTTCGAGTTTGAGTTCAGGTTCCAGCCCCAGTTCTGGGTCTAGGTCCAGGTCTCGGTCTGGGTCTAGGTCCCAGTCTTGGTTTAGGTCCCAAGTCACAAGTCCCGGTCTGGGTCCAGTCCCGGTATGGGTTCTTGTCTCAGTATGGGTTTAGGTTTGGGTCCTGCCATCGTCTCATGTCTGGGTTCTAGTCCAGACCTTGTCTTATTCCAATTCTGGGTCTGAGATCGGGTTTGGATCCCGGTCTGAGTCTTAGTCTTGGTCTGGATCCCGGTCTGGGTCTGGGTCAAGGTATAGGTACAAATCCAGGTTAGAGTCCTAGTTTCAAACAATGACTACGGGTTAGGTCAAAGCCTTAGTTCCAAATTCGGATCTCAGTCTTGGATCTCGGTCTTGTTCCAGTCCCAATCCCGGGTCTTCGGCTGGGTCCTTAATTTGGGTTCGGGTCTGGGTTCCGGGTTGTGTCCCTGTAGTCAGGTCCTCAGTTTGTGGTCCAAGGTCAGGTCCCGTGTCTCGAGTCTAGGGTCAAGTTTTGGGTCTCCGTCCCGGTTTTAAGGCCTAGTTTCAGGTCCAAGTGCCTTATCTAGGTCTTGATCCTTGGTCCAGATGTGGGTCCATGTTCGCGTTTGGGGCCCAGGTCCCCCATCTAGGTCTGGATCCTAGGTCCAGGTCAAGGTCCAAGTTTGGCTCCCAAGTTTGGGTCCGAGTCTAGGTCCCAGTATGGGTTCAAGTTTGATTCTGGGTCCGGGTCTCGATCTGAGTCCAAGTCCCTATTCAGGTCCGGGTCGGGGACACGACCAGGTCCCACTCAAGGTCTAGATCTGAGACCAGGTTCTGGTCTCAGTTCGGTCCGAGTTAAGGTCCTAAGTTTGGTCTAGGTTTGGGTTTGGATCCGGGTCTGGGTCTGGGTCTTGGGTTCCAATCTCGGTATTGGTATTGGTCTAGGCTCGTGTCCAGGTTAGGGTTTAGGGTTTAGGGTTTTGGGTTTAGTATTTAGGGATTTAGGGTTTAGGATTTAGGGCTTAGGTCTTAGGGGTAACTGTAAAGAGTTTAGGGTTTAGGGTTTAAGGTTTCGGGTTTAGGGTTTTAATGGTGCGCTTCCAGTTTCGGTTCCAATTTCGGGTCACAAGGTACGATTTAAGGTTTGGGTGTGGGTGTTGGTCCGAGACCTGGTTTGGGTCTAGGTCCGTGTTTTGGTTCAGTTCTGATTCTTGGTCCCCAATCCAAACACCAACCACATGTCAAGTCTAGTTCGAGTTCTGGTATGGGTTCTGGTTTTGGTCCAGGTCTAGGTCCAGGTCCAGGTCGAATTCCCTAATTTAGACAACGACTATGGGTTGTTTCCAAGGCTCGGGTCTTGGATCCTGTCCTGGGTCAAAATCTAGATCTTGGTCCAGTTCTAGCTCATGTCTTGGGTCCTGGTTCGGGTCTTAGGTCCAAGTCATGGGTCTTGGTCCCCGATTCAAGTCAAAGTGGTAGTTCTCGATCTTGGTTAGGGTCCCAGTCCGCGTGTAGGTCCCGGTCTGTGTTCAGTAATGGTCCTTGTCTCGGGTCTATGCCTATTCTTGGTCTAGGTCACGGTTCAGTTCTCAGGTCCCAGGTCTGAGTATTGGGTCCTAGGTCCCAATCCCGGTCCCAGGTCCCAGTCCCAGTCCCAGGTCCCAGTCCAGGTCCCAGTCTTGAGTTCTAGTCCTAGTCCGGGTTTGGGTCCCAGTCCTGATCTCTGTCCGGGTCCCAATCCTGGGTTCTAGTACGAGTTATAGTACTAGTCCAGGTTTGGGTCCGGGTCTAGGTCTGGGTTTGGGTCTGAGTCCGGGTTTCAGTCTGTGTCTTGGTCCGGGTCTTGGTCTAGGTCTGGGTATGAGTCTGAGTTCTTGTACGGGTCTAGGTTCTAGTCCAGGTCTCGAGTCACGGGTCCTAAGTCACAAGTCTTGGCGCAAGTCTGGGTCCGGGTTTGGGCCTGGGTCCTGGTATTGATCCCGTTCTAGGTCTGGGTCTGTGTTCGATTCTGCGTCTAGATCCAATTTTGGGTCCAGGTCCAATTCCTATTCCAGGGTCCTGATTCTGGTTCTTGTTCCGATTTCGGGTCTCGGGTCCGAGTCAGGGTTTAGGTCCTGGTTTGGAAATGGTTCCAAGTTCGGGTCTAGATATGATTCCATGATCCAGACACCGAATACGGGTTGGTTCCGAGCCCCGAGTTGTTGGTCAAAATTCAGATCCCAATCTTGTGTCCCTGTCTCATTTCAATTCGGATCTTAGGTCCCGGTCTGTGTCCGTGTCTGGGTCCGGGTCTGGGATAGAGACCGGGGTCAGGTCTTGGGTCCCAGTCCCTGTCCTGGGGTCCTAATTGTTGTTCTAATTTTGAGTTTTGGTCCCCAATCTAGGTCTTGGTCCTAGGTCTAGGTTTGAGCCTCCATTCCCAGTCTGGGTCAAGGTCCAAGTCTGTGTCTCCGTTCGCGTTCGTGTCCCGAGTCCTGATCCGAGTTTTGATTAAAGTCCGCGTCCCAATCCGGTTTTGGGTCTGGGTCTTAGTCAGATTCCAGTTGTCGAACTCAAACCCAGTCTCGGACTCGGACCCAAGTTTGGGGTACGGGTCTAGGTCTGGGTCCGAGTATGGGTTTGGGTTTGAGTCCGGGTATGGGTCCTAGAACCAAACACTTACTACAGGTCAGGTCCAAGCCCCGAGTGTTGATGTGGATCACGGTCTCGGGTCCCAGTCTAGTTCCACTTCGGGTCCCAGGTCTTGGTCCGGCTTTGGGGTCGGATTCTGGGTCTCAGTCCCAGTTCTAATGCCCGTGTCCTAGGTCCAAGTCCCCAATCCAGGTTCGAGTCCTAGGTCCCGGTCTGAGTCCAGGATCCAATCGGGGTTCAAGTCCTTGTCCGAGCCTGGGTCAGAGTTTCGATCTTGGCTTGGGTCTAGATCTCGGTTTGAGTCCAGCTCCAAGTATGGGTCCGAGTCCTGAGTTCCGATCTAGGTCGGGGTTCCAAGGCCCAAGTCAATGTCCGAGTCCTAGGTCTTGGTCTGGGTCCATGTTCGGGTTTGGGTCCTACCAGGAGTGGGATTGGGACCCAAGACCCAACCCCGGTTTCAATCCTCGACCCGGACCCGGACCCGGACCCGGACACGGACTAGGACCCAGTATCCGAATCGGAACAAGACCGGGACCCAAGATTGGGATCCGAATCTTGACCCACGACCTAAAGCTTAGACCCAACCCGTAGTCAGTTTCTCGATCTTAGAATCGTACCAAGACCCGAACAATTTCTAGACCAGGACCCAATCCAGACTCGGACTCGGGACCCGAAATCGGAACAAGAATCGGAATGAGGACCTTCGAACTGGAATTGGACCTAGACCCAAAATAAGATTTAAATGCAGAACTGAACATGAACCCGTACCCAAACTAGGATCGATACCAAGACCCAAACTCAAACCTGAACCGACACTTGCCAGGACCTGCGACCTAGAACCTGGAACCCTGGACCCGTGACCCAAGACCTGGACCAGAACCCAGACCCGTACAAGAACCTAGACCTAAACCACGACCCAGACCCAGACCGAAAACCGGACCCAGACCGAGACCCAGACAAGCAGCCGGATTCATACCACAACTAAGACTCGAACCCAAGACTCAGACCCGGACCGAGATCAGGACTGGGACCCAGACATAGACTAGGACCGAGCCCTGAACCTCCACTAGGACCAGAACTTGGATTGGGACCGGGACCCGAGAACCGAGACCGAGACCCGAGACCCAAGACTCAAACCTGGGACCTAAGAACTGAACCGTGACCTAGATGGGGGACTTTGGCCCCAAACCCGAACCTGGACCAAGACTTGGACAAAGGATCTGAACCTAGATGGGGGACTTGGACCCAATACTGGGCCGAAGAACCGGGGTCTGAGACCCAAAATTTGACCCTAGACTCGAGACACAGGACCCAACCTTAGACTTGGAACCCAGGACCTCACTACCAGGACACAACCCCAAACTCGGACCCAAACTAAAACTTAGGACTCGGCCCGGGACCCGGGACCCGAACTAGAGCAAGACTGAGATCCAAGACCGAGATCTGAATCTGAACTAGAGTCTTCAACATGACCCATAATCAGTGTTGGAATCCAGGACCCAGACCCATCCCCGAACTGGGATCCAGACCCAATCTTGGACACAGAATCAGAATCAAACCAGGACTGGGACGAGAACCCTGACCTGGGACTGTAACAGGACCCAAACCTAAACCCAAACTCATCCTGAACCCATATCGAGACTTGGACCCCAGGCCAGGACATGTGACACAGGACCTAAACCAAGACCGAGACCCGGACCTAGACCCAGACCCAAGAACTGGGGTTGGATCTAGGAACAAAGAACCAAACTCGGACCCGAGATTCGGGACCTGACCCCAGACCCAAACCTTGACCTAGGACCCACCCCGAGACTTAGGATCCAGGACTCGATGCTTGGACTCGACCCGTACCCCATGACTTGAAAGTAGAACAAAAACTAGAAGCGAATCGGGACCCAAGAACAGGACCAGGACCAGGACCTGGACCCAAACCCAAAACTGTAACTGGACCAGGGCGCGGACTCGGACATAGACCCACACTCGGATTCTGTGTTTGGGTTTGGGTTTGGGTCTGGGTCTTGGTCGGGGTTTGAGTCCTTGTTGAGTCTAGGTCCAGGTCTGGGTCCAAGTGTGGATCCCAATCTGGGTCTGGGTTCGGTCCAGGTATGAGTTCAGGTCCCTGGTGCGGTCCAGGTTTGGGTTTGGGTCTGGATCTAGGTCCCAGGTTTCGATCTTGGTCTGGGTCTAGGTCTGAGTCCAGGTTAATACCTTGATCCCTATCTAGGTCTGAGTCTGTGTTTGGGATTAGGTCCTTGATTTAGGTCTAATCCAATTCTCGGTTCTGATCTGGGTACACGACCATGTCTAAGCTTGAGTTTCGGTCTCAGTTTGGGTCTTGGGCTTGGTTCGAGTTCGGTTCCAGGTCTTGGTCTGTGATGAGGACATCAAGGACCAAGTATCAAGTCCAATTCCAGTGGGTCCAGTGACTAGGGCACGAGCTAAGAGATTCAAGGAAGAGCTTAACAACCTAGTACACAAAGTCTTAAATCAAGAAGAGACCGTGGTCAACACGGAAGGAGAACAAAGATTGGTCATACTCATCAAAGTGGACTGAATTTTGAAGCTTCATTATATGTGTCACGTTTTTATCATATGGTCGTAGTTGTCACATTTATATGTGTCAAGTTCTTTTGTGTGGGAGTTACAAGAGTGGAGTCAAAAGGTCTTCATTATGGAGCTTTCATTATGAAGACCAAGAGTCTTATTTAGTATGCTTTTATTGGAAAGACCAAAGGTCTTAGGTGTGTTAATGTTGAAGTCCAAAGGTCTTGTAGGTGTCATTTTCGTCCTATAAAAGGGACTACTACCTTTCCATTGTAAAAATCAGATTATCATATATGCAAATTGTGAGTTTTTATCTTCTAGAGTTCTTGAAGAAACTTGTGAACTTATCAAGGAGGTATCCTTGTGGCGTTCAACTTGACTTATCAAACGGATTTCCATCCCCGTTTGTGGCGTCTTCCTTATACCAAGGTTCGTGCTTCGCGAAGCATTGGGTCGAGGTTCCATTCCAACATCGTTTGTTCTTGGTGGCTGTTCCATATTTGGTGTCGGGTTTCATCACAAGTTGGTGTGGTTCGTATCAGTTGGTATCAGAGCCAGGTTCATCCGGTTTGGCTTATCCTTTTTATTCTTTTAGTGTCTCAATATTTCAAAAAAAAAAACTCTATTCGTGTTCTTTATTATTATTTTTTTTTTGTTGTTAGTCTTGTTCTTGTTCTCTTTCTTAAAATCCGTAACCATTGTTGTTAATTTCTTTGTCACACTCGTTTCCTTGTTCAATCTTTCCTTATTTTTTTTTCTTGTCCTTGTGAAATTCCTTGAAATTCGAATCTGTTTGATATTGCTAAGTCCTAATCTGTCTTCATTTCAACTCATTTGTTTTCCCTTGTTCCCATTGTTTACTCTAGTGTCAAAGAGTTTTGGAAGCATTGTTATTGAAGCGTTTTGGTATTAATTCGTACTTGAATTCAGGTTGGCTTTTGGTATTCAAAAAAAAAAAAAAATTCGTACTTGAAGTCTGGAAACCCATCTTAAATTTTTTTTTGTTATATTCTTGTTCCTTATAGTCTAAAGGCCATTTTGCCTAAACCCCACTCTAGTGTTCCAAAATCACCACTTTTCGCCACTTTTTCATCGGTTTTCGTTTGCTTTATTGGGTAGAATTGACTGCTTGAACCTCCATTTCACTAGTTTTCAAAGAGCTTAAAGAAGATAAAGAGCGGAAAAAGGCAGAGGTGTGAGCTTATTTGAGGGTAAAAGCCATCATTGAGTGAAACACGAGTGACTTTGAGTGACCACTTTTCTTTGAGTGGAACACGTGAGGGAGTGTAGTGAGGTCCTTTCTATACTTGTCTAACTTTATTGTTTTGCAGAATTTTTAATCATGTCACAAAACACGGGTGATAACAATCCACAACCTACAGTTCCAAATCTACAACTTCAAGCCATTATGGGGGAGATGAGGAGATTGTTGAGGGAGGAGTGTGAGCAAATACATGAGCGGTTGGATAGGGTGGAAGAAGGAGCACAACGGAGACCAAGGGGGAGAAGAGTACACCAAAGGGGGAATGAAAATGAAGGAGATTTCGAAGGAGTAGTTTCTGATGAAGAGGTTGATAGGATGTCGACGGGTACCAATAGGAGGTATGGTGGGAATAGAGAAGATAGGAACCAAGTAGACTATTATTTGGGGAATATAAAGATGAGAATCCCAGCCTTTCAAGGGAAGAGTGATCCTGAAGCATACCTAGAGTGGGAGAAGAAAATGGAGTTAGTCTTTGATTGTCACAACTATTCAGACATGAAGAAGGTAAAACTTAATGCCATTGAGTTTACTGATTATGCTATTGTTTGGTGGGATCAGTTGTGCACTAACAGGAGACGGAGTGGAGATCGCCCTATTGAAACATGGGAGGCAATGAAGAGGATAATGAGGCGACGGTTTGTACCACCTCATTATTATCGTGATCTCTATCTTAAGTTGCAAGGCCTTCGTCAAGGCTACAGAAGTGTTGATGAGTATTACAAGGAGATGGAGATGGCTATGATTAGAGCCAATGTTGAAGAGGATCGGGAGGCAACAATGGCGAGGTTTTTAAATGGGTTGAACCGAGAGATTGCTGACCCAATTGAGCTACACCATTATGTGGAGTTAGAAGATTTGGTTCACATGGCAATCAAAGTTGAGAGACAGCTCAAGAAGGGTAGTTCAAGTTCGAGATCAAGGCCGAGCACACACAAGCCAAGTACAACACCTTGGAGGTCGAACTATCCAAAGAAGGATGACCAACCCAGTTCATCATCTACACCAAAACCATCCACTACAGCCACGCCACCTCAAGGTAAAACAACTCAATCTAAGTCTCATTCTAGTGAGATAATGTGTTTCAAATGCCAGGGGCGGGGACATATAGCCAGTCAGTGTCCAAACCAAAGAGTTATGGTGATTCGGGAAAGTGGAAAAATAGATTCTGAAGATGAAGATGATCTTGCTGACATGCCACCATTGGAAGATGCTTCTGACAATGAATATGGCCCAGAATCTGGAGAGATGCTTGCACTAGTTACAAGGCGAGTCCTGAATTTGCAAGCAAAAGAAGAGGCAGAAGAAGTGCAGCGGGAGAACATCTTTCACACTCGATGTCATGTGAGGGACAAGGTATGTAGTGTCATTATTGATGGAGGCAGTTGTACTAACGTTGCAAGTGCTTCTATGGTTGACAAGCTTGGGCTTACAACGCTTAAGCATCCTTGTCCATACAAGTTGCAATGGTTGAATGATAGTGGTGAAGTGAAGGTTACAAAACAAGTACTTGTTTCATTTCGCATTGGCAAGTATGAAGATGAGGTGCTGTGTGACGTCGTTCCAATGCAAGCTGGACACCTCCTTCTAGGAAGGCCTTGGCAATTTGATCGACGAGTACAACATGATGGCTTCACCAACAAGTACTCATTTACTTTCCGTCAGCGGGCAATCACTCTAGCGCCTTTGACACCAAAACAAGTGTATGAAGATCCAGCGAGGTTGCAAAAATTGAGTGACAAAAAGAAACTGAGTGAGCAAAAAGAGAGTGGAAGGATGAGTGAGAGGAAACAGAATGAGAGAAAAAGAGAGAAAAGTGTGGAATCAAGTGAGAGAAAACAACACTTTTATGCAAACAAAAGTGAGATTAAGAGAGCATTGTGCACAAAACAGCCCATGATTTTACTAGTGTATAAGGAGGCTCTTTTAAATGCTAACCAACTTGATTCTTCGCTGCCAAGTACCATTGTGTCTCTTTTGCAGGAATTTGATGATGTATTTCCTGAGCAGGTACCACATGGGTTACCACCTATTAGAGGAATAGAACATCAAATTGATTTTGTTCCAGGTGCTTCCATCCCAAACCGACCAGCCTACAGAAGCAATCCTGATGAAACAAAGGAATTGCAAAGGCAAATTGAAGAATTGATGGAGAAAGGACATGTGAGAGAAAGCATGAGTCCTTGCGCTGTTCCAGTGATTCTAGTTCCAAAGAAGGATGGAACATGGAGGATGTGTGTTGACTGTCGAGCCATCAACAATATAACGGTAAAGTATCGACATCCCATTCCTCGTTTAGATGACATGCTAGATGAATTGCATGGTTCTTGTGTGTTTTCAAAAATTGATCTCAAAAGTGGGTATCATTACGTATGAAAGAAGGGGATGAATGGAAAACTGCTTTTAAAACTAAACATGGTTTGTATGAGTGGTTAGTCATGCCTTTTGGATTAACTAATGCACCTAGTACTTTCATGCGCTTAATGAATCATGTATTGCGTGCTTTCATTGGCAAATTTGTGGTTGTGTATTTTGAAGATATTCTTATTTACAGTAAGAATTTGCATGACCATGTGTTGCATTTGCAATCTGTTTTGGAAGTCCTTAGGAAACAAAGTTTATACGCTAACCTTAGCAAGTGTACATTCTGCACCGATAAGCTTGTATTCCTAAGTTTTGTTGTAAGTGCTACAGGTATTCAGGTGGATGAGGAAAAGATCAAAGCCATCCAAGAGTGGCCGACCCCTACATCGATAGGTAATGTTAGAAGTTTTCATGGACTTGCTAGCTTCTACAGGAGGTTTGTGCAAAATTTTAGCACAATTGCCGCTCCACTTACAGAAGTAATAAAAAAGAATGTGTCATTCAAATGGGGTGAAGCTCAAGAGGAGGCATTTCAGCTGCTGAAATACAAGCTTACGCATGCTCCTTTACTTGCTTTGCCTAACTTTTCTAACACTTTTGAAATTGAATGTGATGCTTCTGGGCTTGGTATTGGCGCTGTTCTTATGCAGGATGGGAGACCGCTTGCATACTTTAGTGAAAAGCTAAGTGGGGCTGCCCTCAATTACCCCACTTATGACAAAGAATTGTATGCACTAGTGCGTGCCTTAGAAACATGGCAGCACTATTTGTGGCCAAAGGAGTTTGTGATTCGCACGGATCATGAATCCTTGAAACATTTGAAAAGCCAACACAAACTCAACAAGAGACATGCACGATGGGTTGAGTTCATTGAGACCTTTCCTTATGTCATTCGGTATAAACAAGGTAAGGAGAATGTGGTTGCTGATGCCCTTTCTCGCAGGTATGCTCTAATCTCTACTCTTGATGCTAAATTGCTTGGGTTTGAACATATAAAAGAGTTGTATTCTGCTGACCATGATTTTGGGGAAATTTATGCTCTTTGTGAAAAGACTGCTGAAGGAAAGTTTTATCGGCATGAGGATTTTCTATTTAGGGAACATAGATTGTGTGTGCCTAATTGTTCTGTGAGAGATTTGCTTGTTAGAGAGTCCCACGGGGGAGGGTTGATGGGACATTTTGGAGTTGCTAAAACTCTAGCTATGTTGCAAGAGCATTTCTTTTGGCCCCATATGAAACGGGACGTTGAGCGAATTTGTGGTAGGTGTGTCACTTGTAGGCAAGCTAAATCAAGAGTGCAGCCAAATGGCCTTTACACACCCCTACCTATCCCTAGTTCACCATGGGTTGACATTTCTATGGATTTTGTGTTAGGTCTACCAAGAAGTAAGCGTGGGAGGGATTCAATCTTTGTGGTAGTAGACCGATTTTCTAAAATGGCTCATTTTATCCCTTGTCATAAAACCGATGATGCATCTAATGTTGCAGATTTGTTCTTTAGGGAAATTGTGAGATTACATGGTATGCCTAGAACAATTGTATCAGATAGGGATGCTAAGTTCCTAAGTTACTTTTGGAAAACATTGTGGGGAAAACTTGGGACAAAATTGTTATTTTCTACTACTTGTCACCCTTAAACAGATGGTCAAACAGAAGTAGTTAATAGGACCCTATCCACCTTGTTAAGGGCAATCATAAGTAAAAACATTAAGACTTGGGAAGATTGTTTGCCACATGTTGAGTTTGCCTATAATCGTGCAATGCATTCTGCTACGAAATTTTCACCATTTGAAATTGTGTATGGTTTTAATCCTCTAACTCCTTTGGATTTATCACCTTTACCTGTTTCTGAGCATTTGAATTTAGATGGCGAGAAGAAGGCAGAATTTGTGAAGAAATTCCATGAGAGGGCCCGACTCAACATAGAAAGGAGAACTGAACAATACCTTAAGCAGGCTAACAAGGGTCGTCACAAGCAGGTTTTTGAACCAGGTGATTGGGTATGGTTACACATGAGGAAAGAGAGATTTCCAACACAAAGGCGTTCTAAATTGCTGCCTCGCGGAGATGGTCCATTTCAAGTACTTGAACGGATCAATGACAATGCCTACAAACTCGATTTGCCAGGTGAATATAATGTTAGTGCTACATTTAATGTTTCTGATTTAAGTCCATTTGATACAGGTGAAGATTTGAGGACAAATCCTTCTAAAGAAGGGGGGAATGATGAGGAAATCAAGGACCAAGTATCAAGTCCAATTCCAGTGGGTCCAGTGACTAGGGCACGAGCTAAGAGATTCAAGGAAGAGCTTAACAGCCTAGTACACAAAGTCTTAAATCAAGAAGAGACCGTGGTCAACACGGAAGGAGAACAAAGATTGGTCATACTCATCAAAGTGGACTGAATTTTGAAGCTTCATTATATGTGTCACGTTTTTATCATATGGTCGTAGTTGTCACATTTATATGTGTCAAGTTCTTTTGTGTGGGAGTTACAAGAGTGGAGTCAAAAGGTCTTCATTATGGAGCTTTCATTATGAAGACCAAGAGTCTTATTTAGTATGCTTTTATTGGAAAGACCAAAGGTCTTAGGTGTGTTAATGTTGAAGTCCAAAGGTCTTGTAGGTGTCATTTTCGTCCTATAAAAGGGACTACCTTTCCATTGTAAAAATCAGATTATCATATATGCAAATTGTGAGTTTTTATCTTCTAGAGTTCTTGAAGAAACTTGTGAACTTATCAAGGAGGTATCCTTGTGGCGTTCAACTTGACTTATCAAACGGATTTCCATCCCCGTTTGTGGCGTCTTCCTTATACCAAGGTTCGTGCTTCGCTAAGCATTGGGTCGAGGTTCCATTCCAACATCGTTTGTTCTTGGTGGCTGTTCCATATTTGGTGTCGGGTTTCATCACAAGTTGGTGTGGTTCGTATCAGTCTGGGTCTTGGTCACGGTCCTAGTCTTGTTACACAGTCCTGGTCTAGCAGTTCTTGTTTAGGTGCTAGTTTTGGGTCCTGGGTCTAGGTCTGGGTTTGGGCTTGGGTCCTAGTCTGGGTTCGGGTCCAAGTCTAACTCCCAGATTCAAACACCGACTTCGGGTCTGTTTCAAGCCCCATTTACCAGATTTCGAGTCAAGATCTGGAACCCTGTCACGGGTCTAGGTCTGGTTCTGGTCCTGGGTTTCAGGTCCGAGTTTGGGTTCTGGATTGAGATCGGGTGCGATTCTAGGTCCCAGCCCCTTGTGTGTCCCGAGTCTAGTACTATGTTTGGGTTTGAGTTTGGGTACGGGTTCGGGTCCCGAGTCCATGTCACGGGTGGGGATCCGGGTCCGGGTCCCAGTTTGGGTCTAGGTCTAAGTTTGAGTCTGGGTCTTGGTCCGGTTATAGTTTTGGGTCTAGGTCCAGGTTCGGTTACAGTTCTAGGTCCAAGTCCTGGTTCATGTCCCATTTCTGGGTTAAGGTCAACTTTTGATTTCGGTTCAAATTTCGGGTCACAAGGTATGGTTTCAGGTCTGAGTTTTGGTTCAGGTGCTGGTCTAGGTTCGGGTTCGGGGCTGTGTCCCCTGATCCATACGCCGACTATGCGTTCGATCCAAGCCCTGGCTCTAGATCCAGATCTTGATCTCGGGTCCTGGTCTGGTTCCATTTTGGGTGCCATGTCATGAGCTGGGTCTTAGGTTCAAGTCCAGGTCTGGGGTCGGGTACTAGGTTTCGGTCCTAGTTCCGTTGCCCAGATCCCTATCCTGATTGTGGGTCCAAGTCCCAATTCTGGTCTGGGATTGGGTCCCAGTCTAGGTTCGGGTTGAGTCCTAGTCTCGATTCGAGTTTGGGTCTTTGTCTTGATTTTATCTGGGTCAGGTTTGGGTCTAGGCCTTAGTCCTAGTCCTAGTTCGGTTCCAGTTCTAGTTGCAATTCTGAGTTTGAGTTTGGATTCAAGTTCATGTCAGGGTTCGAGTCTTGGTCTGAGTTCGGTTTCAAATTTCGGTCTAGGTTCGGATAGGCTCTGGGTGTGGGTTCGGGTCTAGGTCCGGGTCTGGGTCCGAGTCCCAAGTTCCATTCTCGATCTGAGTTTGGGTTCAGTTTTGGGTCTAGGTCCTGGGTTCCGATCCTAGTCTGGGTTTGAGTTCAGGTCCAGGTCTAGGTCTAGGTTTGGGTCTGATTCTACGTCTGTGTCTGAGTTCAGGTCTCGAGTCAGGGTCCAATTTTGGGTTTGGGTCTGGGTTCGGGTTTGATCCTTGTTCGTGTCCAGGTTCCTATCCTAGTTTGGGTTCGGGGTAGGTTTCGGGTCTGGTCTAGGTCTGACTTCAGATTCTCGGGTCTAGGTCAAGTCCTAGTTCGGGTTCTAGTCCCGGATTTCGATTTGGGTCTGGGTTCTGGGGCCTAGGTCCCTAGTCTAGGTCCCCCATCTATGTACGGTTCCTAGGTCTTTGTCTTGGTCCAGGTTTAGGTTTGGGTCCCGAGTCTTGGTTTGAGTTTGGGTCCCATTTCGGGTTCAGGTCCAAGTTTCGTTCCCAGTATTGGTCCGTGTTCGGGTTCGGGTCCGGGTCCCAGTCCCAGTGTGGGTCTGATTTTTAAGTCCCATGTCTAAGTCTTGTTGTTAGTTCCTGGGTGTGGTCCCAGTTTTTTGGTCTAGGTCTAGGTCAGGGTCCGGGACACGGTCTGGGTCCTTGTCCTGGTCTTGCTTTAGGTCCCAAGTCACAGGTCCCGGTCCGGGTCGAAGTCCCAGTATTGGTTCTGGTCTGAATTTGGGTTTAGGTCCGAGTCTTGATCTAGGGTCGGGTCCCGTGTCTCGAGTCTAAGGTTCAATTTTTGATCTCGCTCCTAGTTCTGGGGCCCAATTTTTGTCAAAGTCCCCCATCTAGGTCCCGATCCTTGGTCTAGGTCTTGGTCAAGGTTCAGGTTTGGGGCCCAAGTCCCCTATCTAGGTCTGGATCCTAGAACCCGGCCTAGGTCCAAGTTCAGGTTCGGGTTTGGATCCCGAGTTTGGGTTTAAGTCTAGGTCCCAGTACGTGTTCAGGTTTGAGTTTGGGCCTAGGTCCTGGTCTGAGTCCAGGTCCCTGTTCGGGTCAGGGTCGCAGTCCCGATCTGTGTCCCAGTCAAGGTCTAGGTGCGAGACAACGTTGTGGTCTAGGTTTGGGTCTAGGTTCAGGTCCTGAGTTTGTGTCTAGGTTGAGGACTAGATCTGGGTCTGGGTTTGGGTCTTGGGTTCTGATCTCGGTATGGGTATTTAGGGTTTCAGGGTTTTGGGTTTAGTGTTTAGGGATTCAGGGTTTAGGGCTTAGGGCTTAGGGTTTAGGGATAAGTGTAAAGAGTTTAGGATTTAGGGTTTAAGGTTTAGGGTTTAGGGTTTAAGGGTACGATTTAAGGTTCGCGTGTGGGTCAGGGTGTGAGTCCTGGTCTGGGTGTAGGTCCGTGTTTGGGTTCAGGTCCGAGTCTTGGTCCCAAATCCAAACACCAAGCACATGTCGAGTCTAGTTTGAGTTCTGGTTCTGGTCCGGGTCTGGGTCCGGGTTAAGGTCCAATTCCCAGATTTAGACACCGACTATGGGTCGGGTCCAAGCCTCGAGCCTTGGGTCCTGTCCACAGTCCAAATCTAGATCCTAGTCTAGTTCTAGCTCATTTCTTGGGTCCTGGTTCGGGTCTCATGTCCAGGTTTGGGTCTAGGTTTGGGTCTTGGGTCCTGAGTCATGGGTATGGATCCCCAATTCAGGTCAGGGTGCTAGGTCTCGGTCTGGGTTAGCGTCCCACCCAAGTGCAGGTCCCGGTCCTTGTTCGGTACTGTTCCTTCCCTCGAGTCATGGCCTGGTCTGGGTCTGGGTCACAGTTTGGTTCTTAAGTCCCAGGTCCAAGTATCGGGTCCTGGTCCCGTTCCTAGTTCCCAATCGCGGCCACAGTCTGGGTTCTAGTCCTAGTCCAAGTTCAGGTCTCGGTTTTTGTCCAGGTCTGGGTCCCAGTCCTAATCTTGGTTCGGGTCCCCGGTTTTAAGTCAGAGTTCTGGTATGAGTACGGGTCTGGGTCTGGGTCTAGGTTTCAGTCAGTGTTTGGGTTCGGGTCATGGTTTGAGTTTGGGTCTGGGTTACGGTTTGGGTTCTTGTACGGGTCTGGCACCTGGTCCAGGTCCCGAGTCACGGGTCCTGGGTCGCAGGTCCTGGCACAAGTCTTGGTCCGGGTTCGCGTCTAGAGCTAGTTTTGGGTCTAGGTCCAATTCCTGTTCCAAGGTCCTTATTCCGGTTCTTGTTCTGATTTCGGGTCTCGGGTCCGAGTCTAGGTTTGGGTCCTGGTCTAGAAATTGTTCTAGGTTAGGGTCCTTGTACGATTCCAAGATGTAGACACCGACAACGGGTTGGGTCCAACCCTATGTCGTGGGTCAAGATCCGCATCCCAATCTTGGGTCTCGGTCTCGTTTCGATTCAGATCCTGGGTCTCAGTCCGTGTTCGGGTCTGGGACCGAGACTGGGGTCGGGTCTTGGGTCCCAATCCCAATCCTGGGTCCCGATTCTGGTTCTAATTTTGAGTTTAGGTCCCCAATCTAGGTCTAGTCCTAGGTCCAGGTGTGAGTCTCCAGTCTCAGTCAGGGTCTGGGTTAGGGTCTTGGTCCATGTTTGTGTCTGGGTTCAAGTTCGCGTCTCGAGTCTAGATCCGAGTTTTGATTTGGATCCGCGTCTCGATCCGGGTCTGGGTCTAAGGTCCTAGTCTGATTCAAGTTCCCAAACTCAAACCCAAACTCAAACTTGGACCCAGGTCTGGGGTACGGGTCTAGGTCTAGGTCTAGGTCTGGGTCCGAATCTAGGTATGGGTCCCAAATCCAAACACTGACTGCGGGTCAGGTCTAAGCCCCAAGTCCAGATCTGGATCACAATCTCGTGTCCCAGTTTAGTTCCACTTCGGGTCCCAAGTCCCAGGTCTCGGTCCATGTCCTAGGTTAGGGTCTGGGTCTAGGGTTAGGCCTTGGGTCTCGGTCCCAATTCTGATGCCCGTGTCCCGGTCCATGCCCTAGGTTAGGGTTTGAGTCCCGTTTCGGTTTCCAATCTCGGTCTAGGTCAGGATCTGGGTTTGAGTCCTGGTCCAAGATTGAGTCTGAGTACTGTGTTCGAATTTGGGTCTAGGTTCCGAGGCGCAGGTCATGGTCTGGGTCCTAGGTCCCGATCTGGGTCCATGTTTGGGTTTGGGTCCTAGTCCCAGTTTTGATTTCGATTCAATGTCTGAGTTCGAGTTTGGGTCTGGGCCTTTTTGGGGTCTGAGTCTTGGTTTGAGTGTAGGTCCGAGTCTGGGTCTAGGTCTGGGTTTGGGTTCAGGTCCAGGTCCGAGTTTTGGTCTTAGGTGCAGGTCTAGGTCTCGGTCTGGGTTAGGGTCTCAGTATGGATCTAGGTCCCGAGTTTCGATCCCGACCTGGGTCTGGGTGTGGGTTCGAGTCTAGGTTCGTATCCAGATCCCTATCTAGGTCCGAGTCTGGGTCTTGGATTAGGTCCCAAGTCTAGGTCTAGGTCCGGCTCTCGCTCCCAGTCTAGGTACACGATCGTGTTTGGGCTCAAGTTTTTGTCTCGCTTTGGGTTTGGGGCTAGGTCCGAGTTCGGTTCTTGGCTTGGGTCCGGGTCCTGGTCACAATCCTTGTCTTGTTCAAGGGTCCTGGTTTGCAGTTCTTGTTCATGTTCCAGTTCCATCTCCTGGGTCTAGGTCAGGGTCCGCGTTGGGGTCCTGGTCCGAGTTCGGGTTCGGGTCCTGGTTTGAGTCCCTGATCTGGTCCCGGCCACTTGTCCCAGTCTAGTTTCGGTTCAGGTCCTGGGTCCCAAGTCCGAGTTTGGGTTCGGGACCGAGAGTGGGGTGTGGTTCTAGGTCCCGAGTGTGGTTCCATGTTTGGGTTTGAGTTTGGGTCTAGGTTCAGCACTAAGTATAGGTATAAGTTGGGATCTAGGTTTGGCTCCCGATTCGGGTCTAGGTCTTGGTTGGAGTCTGGCACCTGGTCCAGTTACAGTTCTGGGTCTAGGTTTAAGTCCAGTTACTGTTCTAGGTCTAAGTCCAAGTTCTGGTTACGGTTCCAGTCCCGTTCCCGCATCCCGGTCTACTTCCGGTTTCGTTTCAAACTTTTGGTCGCAGGGTACGGATTCGGGTCCAAGTTTGGGTTTGGGACTGGTTTTGGTCTGGGTCTTTGTTCGGGTCCTCGTCTTATTCTAGTTCGGGTCCCGGGTCTTGGGCCGGGTCCTAAGTTTAGGATGGGATCTGAGTTCGGGGTTGTGTCCCGATAGTCAAGTCCTTATTTCCGGGTCCAAGGTTGGGTCCGATCTCTCGAGTTTGGGGTCGAGTTTTGGGTCTTCATCCCAGTTCCGGTGCCTAGTTTCTAGTCCAAGTCCTCAATCAGGATCCAGATCCTTTGTCAAAATTTGTGTCCATGTTCGGGTTTGGGGCCCAAGTCCCCCATCTAGGTCTAGATCTTAGGTCCTGGTCTAGGTCCAAGTTCAAGTTCGGGTTTGACTCTCAAGTTTGGGTCCGAGTCTAGGTCCCAGTACGGGTTCAGGTGTTAGTTTGGGTCTGGGTCCAGAATGAGTCCAAGTCCCTATTTGGGTCCAGGTCGGGGTCCCAAACCGGGGCCCAATTAAGGTCTAGGTCACGAACCAGGTTTTGGTCTGGGTTTTGGTCCGGGTTCAAGTCTTGAGTTTGGGTCTAGGTTTGGGTTTGGATCTGGGTCTGGGTCTTGGTCCTGGGTTCCGATCTCGGTTTGGGTATGGGTCTAGGCCCGTGTTCAGGTTTGGGTTTAGGGTTTAGGGTTTAGTATTTAGGGCTTAGGGCTTAGGGTTTAGGGGTAAGTGTAAAGAGTTTAGAATTTAGGGTTTAAGGTTTAGGATTTAGAGTTTAATGGTCCGCTTCAAGATCCGGTTCCAATTTCAGGTCACAGGGTACGAGTCCTGGTTTAGGTCTAGGTCCGTGTTTTGGTTCAGGTCTGACTCTTAGTCCCAAATCAAAACACAAACCACATGTCGAGTCTAGTTTCTAGTTTTGGTATGGGTTCGAGTTCTGGTCTGGGTCTAGGTCCGAGCCTAGGTCTAATTACCAGATTTAGACACCGAATATGGGTCGGGTCCAAGCCTCGGGTCTTGGGTCCAGTCTCGGGTCTAAATCCAGATCCTAGTCCAGTTCTAGCTCATGTCTTGGGTCCTGGTCTGGGTCTTATGTCCAAGTTTGGGTCTAGGTTTGGGTCTTGGGCCTGAGTCATGGGTCTGAGTCCCCGATTCAGGTCAGGGTCCTAGGTCCCAATCTGGGTTAGGGTCCCAGTCCGAGTGCAAGTCCCAGTCGATGTTCGGAACTGGTCCTTCTCCCGGGTCTTGGCCTGGTCTGGGTTTATTTAATGGTTCGGTTCTGAGGTCCCGTGTTTGAGTATCGGGTCCCGGTCCCGGTCCCAGTCTAAGTTCTAGTCCTACTCCAAGTTTAGGTCTCGGTCCTAGTCTGGGTCTAAGTTCGAGTCGTGATCTATGTCCAGGTCTGAGTCCTGAGTTTGAGTCTGAGTTTTGGCACGAGTCTGGGTCTGGGTCCAGGTCTAGGTCTGGGTTTGGGTCTAGGCCCAGTTTTCAGTCCGTGTCTGTGTCCGAGTCTTGGTCTGAGTCTGGGTTTGGGTCTATGTTCGAGTTCTGGTACGGGAATGGGTTCTGGTCAAGGTCTCGGGTCACGGGTCCTAGGTCCCAGGTCCTGGCGCAAGTCTGGGTCTGCGTTCGGGCCTGGGTTTGCTATTGATCCCAGTCTGGGTCCGGGTCAGTGTTCGGTTCTGTGTCTTGATCCGGTTTTGGATCAAGGTCCAACTCCTGTTCTAGGGTCCTTATTCTGGTTCTTGTTCCTATTTCGGGTCTCGGGGTCGGAGTTTGGGTTTGGGTCCTGGTCTAGAAATTGTTCCAGGTGGGGATCTTAGTATGATTGCAAGATCTAGACACCAACTACGGGTCGGGTCCAGGCCCCAAGTCGTGGGTCAAGATCCGGATCACAATCTTGGGTCCCGGTCACATTTCCATTCGGATCCTGGGTCCCAGTCTATGTTTGTGTCCGGGTCTGGGACCGAGACCGGGGTTGGGTCTTTGGTCTCAGTCCTAGTCCTAAGTCTTGATTCTGGTTCTAATTTTGAGTTTGGGTCCCCAATCTAGGTCTGGGTCCTGGGTGCAGGTCTAAGTCTCCCATCCCGGTCCGGGTCCTGGGTTCGGGTCTAGGTCCAAGTTCGTGTCTCGGTTCGAGTTCGTGTCCCGAGTCCCGATCTGAGTTTTGATTCAGATCCGCGTCCTGATACAGGTCTGCGTCCCAATCCGGGTCTGGGTCTGGGTCCTAGTCAGATTCTAGTTCCCGAATTCAAACCCGAACTTGGACTCGGACCTTGGTCTGGGGTATGGGTTCAGGTCTAGGCCAGGTTCTTGGTCCAACTCCGGGTCTGGGTTTGAGTCCGGGTATGGATCTGTCAGATCCAAGCCTTGGGTCTAGATCTGGATCACAGTCTCGAGTCCTAGTCTAGTTCCACTTGGGGTCCCAGGTCCCAGTCTGGTTCCTAGGTCAAGGTCCGGGTCAAAGTTCATAAGCTGGGTCGCAGTCCCAATTCTGATGCCCGTGTCCCGGGTCTAGGTCAGAGTGCTAGGTCTCGGTCCGAGTCCAGGACCCGATCGGGGTTCAAGTCTTGGTCCGAGTCTAGAATCAGGTTTCGATTTCGGTCTGGGTCCAGATCAGGGTTCGAGTCTAGTTCCAAGTTCAAGTCCAAGTCCGAATTTTTCATCTGGGTCTGGGTTCCGAGGCCCAGGTCCAGGTCCCCCATCCAGGTCTGGGTCATAGGTCCCAATTTGGGTCCATGTTCGTGTTTGGGTCCTAGTCCCAGTTTCAATTTCCATTCAGTGTTTGGGTTCGGGTTTGGGTCTGAGTCTGGGTCGAGGTCTGTGTCCTAGTCTAAGTTTGGGTCCGGGTCTGAGTCTAGGTACAAATCTCGGTGTAGGTCTGTGTTCGGGTCCAGGTTCTGGTTTGGGTCCCAGGTGCGGGTCTAGGTCTGGTTCAGGGACAGGGTCTCTGTCCGGATCTAGGTCCCGAGTTTTGATCTCGGTCTGGGTTTGAGTCCAGGTTTGTATTCAGATACCTATCTAGGTCCAAGTTTGGGTTTGGGATCGTGTCCCAAATCTAGGTCCAGGTCCGGGTTCGAGTCTCGGTCGCGGTCTGGTTGCATGACCGTGTCTGGGCTCGAGTTCCGGTCTCGGTTTGGGTTTGGGGCTAGGTGTGAGTTCGTTTCTAGGAATGGGTCTGGGTCCTCGTCACGTCCCTAGTCTTATTCAAGGGTCCTGGTGTGGCGGTTCTTGTTCAGGTTCCAGTTTCAGGTTGCTGGTTCGGCACCGAGTCGAGGTATGGGTTGGGATCCGGGTTCGGGCCTAGGTCTGGGTGGGAATCCGGGTCCTGGTCCGGTTACGGTTTTAGGTCTAGGTCTATGTTTGGTTACGGTTTGAGGTCCAAGTCCAGGTCCAAGTCCTTGTTCCGGTCCTGTTCCCGGGTCTCGATCTACTTGTTGTTTCATTTCCAATTTTGGGTCTGGGTCTGAGTTCGGTTCCCGAGTTCAGGTTCGATTTTAATTCGAGTTTGCGTTCGGGTTTTGTCCTTGTATGGGTTCGTGTCCAGGTTCCTATCCTTGTTTGGGTCTGAGGAAGGTTTCAGGTCTAGGTCTAGGTCCGACTTCAGATTCCTGGGTCTAGGTCAGGTCCTAGTTCGGGTTTGAGTACCGGTTTAGATCTGGGTCTGGGTTCCAGGGCCTAGGTCCCTGGTCTAGGTCCCCCATCCAAGTCCATTTCCTAGCGCCTGGTCTAGGTCCAGGTTCGTGTTCGGGTCCCGAGTCTTGGTTTTAGTCCAGGTCCTAGTCCGGGTTCGGGTCCAGGTCTCGGTCCTATCCTTGGTCTGGTTTCAGGTTTGGGTCCTTATCAGGGTCTGGATCCTGATCTGGGTCGCGGGTCTCAGGTCCCGGGGAGGGTTTAGGACAAGGTCAAGTCCAGGTCCTAGTACGGGTCCCGGTTTAGGTTCCTGTCCCAGGTCTCAGGTCCCAGTCCTAGTCAAGGTCTTGGTCCAGGTTTTGGTCTAAGTTTGGGTTATGTTTTGGGTTCGGTTCTGGTCTCAGGTCCGGGTCCTAGTCACAGTTCCAGTTTTGATTTTAGGTCTGGGTTTTGTTCCGGGTTCGGGTCTAGGTCCAAGTTGGGGTCAGGGTCCGAGTCTCAGTCCTCGTCCAAATAAGGGTTTTTCGAATCCCTATCAGGGTCCAAGTCTGAGTTCGGTTCTAGGTTCGGGTATTGGATCTTGTCCCAGGTTTGGGTTTGGGTATGCGTCTGGGTCCCGGTTTGAGTTCGTGTCCATGTCCAGGTCCAAATCCCAATTTAGGTCAGGGGCTTGATTTGGGTCCCGGATCGAGTCCCGAGTTCGGGTTTAGGTTCTAGTCTAAGTCCTATTCTGGGTCCGGGACCGGGTCCAGGACTGGGTCCGAGCACGAGTTCCAGGGCTGGGTTCTGGTCTAGTTCTGGGTCCTAGTCCAGGTATGGGTCCTGGTCAGGTTCCCTGTCCTGTTCCAGGGTCCTAGTCATGTTCTCGTTCATGTTTCAGTTTTTGGTCCCAGGTCTAAGTCTAGGTCCAGGTCCTGGGCCAGCTTCGGGTCCTAATCCAGTTACAGTTTTGGGTCTGTGTCCAGGTCTTGTTCCTAGGTCCCGATCCGCTTCTAGTTTCGGTTCTAGTTTCAAGTCACGGGGTACGGGTTCGACTCGAGTTTGGGTCCGAGTCAGAGTTAAGACGTTATTTGGGTCTGGAGCTAGGTTCAGGTCTGAGTTTCGGTCTTGGTTAGGGTCCAAGGGTGGGTCCAGTTTCGGGTTCGAGTCTGGGTCTTGGTCCCGGTCCCGTTCCAAGATCCTTGTCCGGTTACAGTTCTAGTTTCAGTTTTGGTTCCCGAGTGTCGGTTTGGGTCTTGGTATGTGTCCGGGTCCTGGTATGAGTTCGAGTGTGGGTTCGGGTTCTTAGCTAAGTCCTAGATCTAAATACCGACTACGGGTCCAGTCCAAGCATCGAGTCCTGGATCTTAAGTCCCGAGGTGGGTCCTAGGTCCAGGTTTGGGTCTGATGCCGAGTCTCGGATCGCGATCCAAGTTCTGACGCCCAAGTTCTGGTCCTAGTTTAGGGGCCTAATTTCCAGGTCTGGGTCCCCCCTCGATGTTCGGGTCCTAGGTCCCGGTCCGAGTCCAAGTTCGTGTTTCGGTTTGGGTTCGGGTCTGGTCCGAGTCCAGGTCCTGGTTAGGGTTCAAGTCTCAGGTTCTAGCACCAATTCTGGGTCTAGGTCCGGGTCTCGGTCATGGTCTAGGTCCCAGTCTTGCTTTAGGTCCCAAGTTACAAGTACCGGTCTGGGTGCAAGTCTCGGTATGGGTTCTTGTCTGAGTATGGGTTTAGGTTTGGGTCCTGTTACTGTCTCATGTCTGGGTTCTAGTCCAGACCTGGTCTGATTCCAATTCTGGGTCCGAGATCGGGTATGGATCCTGGTCTGAGTTTGAGTCTGGGTACGGATCCGGTGCGGGTGCAGGTCCAGGTATATGTACGGATCCAGGTCCGAGTCCTAGATTCAAACACTGACTGCGGGTTACGTCAAAGCCTTAGGTCCAAATTCAGATCTCAGCTTGGATCTCGGTCTTGTTCCAGTCCCAATCCCAGGTCTTCGGCTGGGTCCTTAATTTGGGTTTGGGTCTAGGTTCGGGGTTGTGTCCCTGTAGTCAGGTCCTCAGTTTTGGGTCCAAGGTCAGGTCCCGTGTCTCGAGTCTAGGGTCAAGTTTTGGGTCTCTGTCCCGGTTTTAGGGCCTAGTTTCAGGTCCAAGTGCCTCATCTAGGTCTTGATCCTTGGTCCAGAACTGGGTCCAGGTTCAGGTTTGGGGCCCAGGTCCCCCATCTAGGTCCGGATCCTAAGTCCCGGTCAAGGTCCAAGTTCAGGTTCGAGTTTGGCTCCAAAGTTTGGGTCTGAGTCTAGGTCCCAGTATGGGTTCAAGTTTGAGTCTGGGTCCGGGTCTCGATCTGAGTCCAAGTCCATATTCGGGGCTGGGTCGGGGACACGATCCGGGTCCCATTCAAGGTATAGATCCCAGACAAGGTTACAGTCCGGCTTTGGAGTCGGGTTTAGGTCTCGAGTTTAGGTCTAGGTTTGGGCTTGTATCCGGTGCAGGTGCAGGTCTTGGGTTCCAATCTCGGTATGGGTATTGGTCTAGGCCCGTGTCCAGGTTAGGGTTTAGGGTTTAGGGTTTAGGGTTTAGGGTTTTGGGTTTAATATTTAGGGATTTTGGGTTTAGGATTTAGGGCTTAGGTCTTAGGGGTAAATGTAAAGAGTTTAGGGTTTAGGTTTTAAGGTTTAGGGTTTAATGGTCCACTTCCAGTTTCGGTTCTAATTTCGGGTCACAAGGTATGATTTAAGGTTTGGGTGTGGGTCTTAGTCCGAGTCCTGGTTTGGGTCTAGGTCCGTGTTTTGGTTCGGGTACGAGATCTTGGTCCCCAATCCAAACACCAACCACATGTCGAGTCTAGTTCGAGTTCTGGTATGGGTTCTGGTTTTGGTCCGGGTCTAGGTCTAGGTCCAGGTCGAATTCCCTAATTTAGACACCGACTATGGGTCGGGTCCAAGCCTTGGGTCTTGGGTCCTGTCCCGGGTCAAAATCTAGATCCTGGTCCAGTTCTATCTCATGTCTTTTGTCCTGGTTCGGGTCTTAGGTCAAAGTCATGGGTCTTGGTCCCCGATTCAAGTCAAAGTGGATATTCCCGGTCTTGGTTAGGGTCTCAGTCCGCGTGTAGGTCCGGTTTGTGTTCAGTAATGGTCCTTGTCTCAGATCGTGGCACAGTGCAGGTCTAGGTCACGGTTGGGTTCTCAGGTCCCTGGTCTGAGTATCGGGTCCTAGGTCCCAGTCCCAGTCCCAGTTTGAGTTCTAGTCTTAGTCCAGGTTTAGGTCTCGGTCCTAGTCCGGGTTTGGGTCCCAGTTGTGATCTCAGTCCGGGTCCCAGTCCTGGGTTCAAGTACGAGTTCTAGTACTAGTCAGGTTTGGGTCCGGGTCTAGGTTTGGGTTTGGGTCTGAGTCCAGGTTTCAATCTATGTCTTGGTCCGGGTCTTGGTCTAGGTTTGGGTACGGGTACGAGTTCTTGTACGGGTCTAGGTTCTGGTCCAGGTCTCGAGTCACGGGTCCTAAGTCACAATTCTTGGCGTAAGTCTGGGTCGGGGTTTGGGCCTGGGTCTTGGTATCGATCCCTGTCTGGGTCTGGGTCTGTGTTCGGTTCTGCGTCTAGATCCAGTTTTGGGTCTAGGTCCAATTCCTATTCCAAGGTCCTGATTCTGGTTCTCGTTCCGATTTCGGGTTTGGGCCCGAGTCAGGGTTTAGGTCCTGGTCTGGAAATGGTTACAAGTTCGGGTCTTGGTATGATTCCAAGATCCAGACACCGACTACGGGTGGGTTCCGAGCCCCGGGTCGTTGGTCAAGATTCAGATCCCAATCATGGGTCCCAGTCTCATTTCAATTCGGATCTTAGGTCCCGGTCTTTGTCCGTGTCTGGGTCCGGGTCTGGGATCGAGACCGGGGTTAGGTCTTGGGTCCAAGTCCCAGTCCTGGGTCTTAATTATTGTTCTAATTTTGAGTTTTGGTCCCCAATCTAGGTCTGGGTCTAGGTTTGAGTCTCCAATCCCGCTCTGGGTCAAGGTCCAAGTCTGTGTCTCCGTTCACGTTGGTGTCCCGAGTCCTGATCCGAGTTTTGATTTCGATGCAACGTCCCGATCCGAGTTTGGGTTTGGGTTTTGGGTTGTAGTCGGTATTCCGGTTCTCAAACTCAAAACCATGACTCGACTCGGACCCAAGTTTGGGGTACGGGTGCGGGTGCAGGTATGAGTCTGGGTTTGGGTTTGAGTTCGGGTATGGGTCCTAGATCCAAAAACTAACTACGGGTTAGGTCCAAGCCCCGAGTGTAGATGTGGATCACGGTCTCGGGTCCCAGTGTAGTTCCACTTCGGGTCCCAGGTCCTGGTCCGGCTCTGGGGTCGGATTCTGGGTCTCAGTCCCAGTTCTAATGCCCGTGCCCTAGTGTTGGAAATTATTTTACCAGGATCTTAGATCTACTCACTATGTTGTTTAACACCCTAAATATGAACTTTCTAAAATGATAAATAAACACATATAAAGTTAAGAAAACCTTACATTGGTTGCAGCGGAATAATGTCTCCTTCCACTCAGATCTCTAACCCTTCTATCCTTTCTGTCGCAGAGTATTATCAAGATCTGAGCCCGAATGTCCTTCTCTTTGTGTGTGATCCTTCACAGTCTTCCAATCTATGATTGAGGTACCACTTGCTGTGTGTGGGCACTACTCTATCACTGAGGGTTTCGAAATTATGAAGAGGAAAAGAGAGAGGTATAGGGTCGGCTATAGAGAGAGAAGTGGAAGGCTCAGTTTTTTGAAAAAGTAATTTTCTGAGAAAAAGGTTATGAAAACTTGTTATTTGACTGAGCCATCACTTTCTATTTATAGGCAACTACTAGGTTTAGGTTAGTAATTATTTGACATTAAAATAATGAAAATATTAATTAGAAAAACTATCCCAAGTGGTCGGCCATAGGTGTTATATGGATTTTGCAGTTTTCACAATTTTTATTTCTATTTTCTCAAAAACGCCAATTTTCAAATTCTAACCATTTAAATGCCAAAACTAATTATTTAATAACTAAAATAGATTATTAAATAATATTGTCATTTAATTTAATTATTAATTAGACATATAAAGTCTCTTAATTAATAAATAAACCTAGAATCTCTTTTCTTTACAATTTCACCCCTGCTTAGTGAAAATTCACAAATTAGACATAGTCTAACTTTAGAATTATAATTGATTAATCACAAATCAATTATTGAGTCTTACAAGCAGTATAGTCTCAACTAGAATGGGGACCATGGATCTATATGCTGAGAGCTTCCAATAAGTGAACCGAATTTACTAAGTAAATTCCTACTTATTAATTCTTCGTTGAATCCACTCTTAGAACTTAGAATTGCACTCTCAGACTTATATAGAGCATATTATATGTTCTACGATATAGATATGCTATCTCATTTAATTAATAAATAAACCTAGAATCTCTTTTCTTTACAATTTCACCCCTGCTTAGTGAAAATTCACAAATTAGACATAGTCTAACTTTAGAATTATAATTGATTAATCACAAATCAATTATTGAGTCTTACAAGCAGTATAGTCTCAACTAGAATGGGGACCATGGATCTATATGCTGAGCTTCCAATAAGTGAACCGAATTTACTAAGTAAATTCCTACTTATTAATTCTTCGTTGAATCCACTCTTAGAACTTAGAATTGCACTCTCAGACTTATATAGAGCATATTATATGTTCCACGATATAGATATGCTATCTCATTTAACCATTGTTATAATCTTATTGTGATCAAAGATCCTCTATATAGATGATTTACATCGAGATGGGTTAATTTTACCGTTCTCACCCCTCAACGTATTTTGCCCCTTAAAACACTTAGCTACCTGTAAATGATGTTTAGTGATCTAAGAATTAGTCACTTAAACAAGAGCTCATCCATTTACTTCTATTTAACTAAGCTCGAAGGGAATCATCACTTGACTTCTATACACCAGTAGAAGCTATAGATTCCATATTTATGTTCAGCACTCCCACTCAATCATACTATCATGTTCCCAAAATATACGTATCACCCTGACCCAAAAGTAGGCTTAACTAATAAATCAAAGAACATGAATAGCACTCCTGAGTTGAGCCTAAGCATATCAGGATTTAGATTCTTTTAATCTTAAGATCAACTACTCATATTGACTTGGAAAGATATAACGGTAAGTTTATAATATCTTAACTAAGTTCAATATCGGTCCAGTCCAATGTATACTCCATACATTCGAAACTAGTATACTTTACCAATGTCCTGGAAAGAACATAACACTTACTCCAAGTGTAAGTACACATCATCGCTGATTATCACATCAGTGCAAATCCAAAACACTGATGAAACAGGGACTTAGTCTTTTGATTCATATAATCACAATCACACTCCTTTGTGTTGACAATACTGTAATTGTGAATAAACACTTGATCTGGACTTAACAGATTTTGTGTGTAAATGTAATAAACATATTAAACCATTAGCATGTAAAATTCATGCAAACATAAATCACTTCAAATTTCTTATATTGATAACTAATCAGATTGTAAAAGGGTTTTATTTAGGGCACGAAACCCAACACCTAGGTCCAAGTCCCCAATCCAGGTTCGAGTCCTAGGTCCCGTTCTGAGTCCAAGACCTGATCGGGGTTCAAGTCCTGGTCCGAGTCTGGGTCAGAGTTCTGATCTTGGCTTGGGTCTAGATCTCGGTTTGAGTCTAGCTCCAGGTCAAGGTCCGAGTCCTAGGTCTCGGTCTAGGTCCATGTTCGGGTTTGGGTCCTAGTCCTAGTTTCGATTTTGATTTAGTGTCTGGGTTCGGGTTTGGGTCTGAGTCTAGGTCGGGGTCTGAGTCCTGGTCCGGGTCTTGGTCCGAGTCTAGATTTAGGTCCAAATCCCAGTTTGGGTCTGGGTTCGGGTCCAGGTCCGAGTTCGGGTCCCAGTTGCGGGTCCAGGTCTAGGTCTGGGTCACGGTTTGGGTCTGGATCTAGGTCTCAAGTTTCGATCCCGGTCTGGGTCTGGGTTCGAGTCCAGGTTCGTATCCAGATCCCTATCTAGATCCGAGTCTGGGTCCGGGATCGGGTCCTAGGTCTAGGTACGGGTGCGGGTCTCGGTCCCGGTCTGGGTACAAGACCGTGTCCGGGTTAGGATCCAAGTCCGAGTGCAGGTCTCGGTGCGTGTTCGGTACTGGTCCTTGTCTCGCGTCTTGGCCTAGTCTGCGTCTGGGTCACGGTTAGGTTCTCAGGTCCTATGTCTCAGTATCGGGTCCGGGTCACGGGTCCGGTCCCGATCCCGATCCGAGTTCAAGTCTTAGTCCAGGTTCAGGCCTCGGTCCTAGTCAGGGTCTGGATCGCAGTCCTGATCTAGGTCCGAGTCCGAGTTCGAGTATGAGTCCGGGTCTGGGTCATGGTGTGGGTTTTGCTCTAGGTCTGGGTTTCAGTCCATGTCTAGGTCCGGGTTTTTGTCTGTGTCTAGGTCTAGGTTTAGGTCCGGGTTCTCGTATGAGTTTGGGTTCTGGTCAAGGTTCCGGGTCATGGGTCCTGGGTCGCAGGTACTGGCACAAGTCTGGGTCCGGGTTCGGGTCTGGGTTCGAGTTTCATCACGGTCTGGGTTTGGGTCCATGTTCGGTTTCGCGTCTAGATCCAGTTTTGGTTCAAAGTCCAATTCCTATTCCAAGGTCCTGATTTCGGTTCTTGTTCCAATTTCTGTCTCGGGTCCGAGTTTTTGTTTGGGTCCTGGTCTGGAAATGGTTCCAGGTTCGGGTCTTGGTACGATTCCAAGATCTACACACCGACTACGGGTTGGGTCCAAGCCCCAGTCGTGGGTAAAGATCCTGATCCCAATCTTTCGTCCCAATCTCGTTTCGATTCGAATCCTACATCCGTGTCCGTGTCTGGGTTCGGGTCTGGGATCGAGATCAGGGTCAGGTCTTGGGTCCCAGTCCTAGTCCTTGGTCCCGATTCTGGCTCTAATTTAGGTCTGGATTGGGATCCAGCTCTGGGTCCAAGTTCGTGTTTAGGTTTGAGTTGGAGTCTTGTTCTTAGTCTGGTTACGGTTTCGAGTCTAGGTCTAGGTCCGGTTACGGTTCCAGGTCCATGTCCTAGTTTCAGTCCCATTCTCGGGTCCCGGTATACTTCAAGTTTCGGTTCTAATTTTGGGTCACAGGGTACGAGTTCGGGTCTAGGTTTGGGTCTGGGACTGGGTTCAGGTCCAGGTCTTGGTTCGTGTCTTGGTCTTGGTTCAGGTCTGGAGTTGGTCAGCAAATGCAGACAACGGCTATGGGTTTGGTCCAAGCGCTGGGTCCATATCCGAATCACGATCTTGGGTCCTAGTTTGGTTCCATTTCGGATGCCGAGTCACAAGCTGGGTCCTAGGTTCAAGTCCATGTCGGGGTCGGGTACTAGGTCCCTGTCCTTGTTCCGGTTCCTAGGTCTCTATCCCAATTCTATGTCACAGTCCCAGTTCTGGTTTGGGTTTTTGTCCTAGTCTAGGTTCGGATTTGAGTCCTAGTCTTTGTTCAGGTTTGGGTCTCGGTCTGGGTTTTTATCTAGGTTCGGGTTCGGGTTTAGGTCCTGGTCTTGGTCCGAATCCTAGTCCGATTCTAGTTCTAGTTGTGATTTGGAGTTTGAGTTAGGATTCGAGTTCAAGTCGGGCTTCAATCCCTGGTCTGAGTTTGGGTTCGGGTCGGGATTTTCTAGGTCTGGATCAGGCTCCGGGTGTGGGTTCGGGTCCTTGGTGTGGGTCCAGGTCCAGGTTCAAGTCCCAAGTTTTGAACTCGTTCTATGTTTAGGTTCAATTCTAGGTGTAAGTCCTGGTTCCAATCTCGGTCTGTGTTCGAGTTCAGGTTTAGGTCCAGGTCTATGTTTGGGTGTTATTCTAGGTCTGGGTCTGAGTTCGGGTCCCGAGTTCAGGTCCGAATTTGGGTTCAAGTATGGGTTCAGGTTTTGTCCTGGTCTGTGTCTAGGTTCCTGTCCTTGTTTTTGTTCGGGGCGGAGTTCGGGTGCAGGTACGTGTCCGACTTCGGATTACACAGGTCCGGGTCGGAGTCTGGTTTGGGTTTGGGTCTACATTTGGGTTCTAGTCCAGGTCCTGTGTTTCGATCCCAGTCTGGGTCTGGGTCGGTATTCTATTCTAGGTCTAAGTTTGTGTCTATGTCTAGGTCAAAATTCCAGTCTCGATCAAGGGCTTGGTCTAGGTCCGAGATCAAGTCCCGAGTTCAAGTTTGGGTTCGGGTTCGAGTCTCAGTCCTAGTCAAGGTTCGGTACCAGGTCCGGGATTGGGTCTAAGCTCGAGTTTTGGGGCTTGGTAATGGTTTAGTTTGGGTACGAGTCCTGAATTCCGATGTAGGTCTCGGTTCCAAGGCCTCGGTCTAAGTCCCCCATCCAAGTTCGGGTCCTAGGTCCCGGTCTGGGTCCATGTTTGGGTTTGGGTCTTAGTCCCAGTTTTGATTTTGATTTAGTGTCTCGGTTCGGGTTTGGGTCCGGGTTTGGGTCGGGGTCTAAGTCCTAGTCCGACTCTGGGATTAGGTTTGGGTCCAGGTTCAGATCCCAGTCTGGGTCTGGGGTCATTTCAAGTCCGAGTTTGGGTCCCGGGTGCGGGCCCAGGTCTGGGTCTGGGGTCATTTCAGGTCCGAGTGTGGGTCTCGGTTTGGGGTCAAGTCATGGATCTCGATCCAAGTTCTGAGGCCACAGTTCTGGTCCTAGTTCTTGGGCCCAATTCCCAGGTCTGGGTCCCCAATCTATGTTTAAGTCCTAGGTCCTGGTCCGGGTCCATGTTCTTGTTCCGGCTCAGGTTCGGGTCTCGAGTCCCGATCTGAGTCCAAGTCCCAGTTTGGGTTCCGATCCTAGTGCGAGTCTGAGGTTCGGGTCCCTGGTTTGAGTCTGGTTCTTACGTCCTGGGTCCGGTCCCAATTTTTGGGTTTGTGTCTAGGTCTAGGTTCGGGATCCGGTCTGGGTCAAGGTCTCGATCTTGGTTTACGTCCTAAGTCATAGGTCCCGGTCTAGGTCCAAGTCCCGGTATGGGTTTTGGTTTGAGTTTGGGTTTAGGTTTGGGTCCTGTTTCTGTCCCAGGTCTGGGTTCTAGTCCCATGCTTGGTTCGATTCCAATTTTGGGTCCGGGATCGTGTCTGGATCCTAGTTTGGGTCTGGGTCTAGGTCTGGGTATGGATTTGGGTATGGGTCATGGATTCAAGCACTGACTACGGATTAGGTCGAAGCCTCAGGTTCAGATTCGGATCTCAGTCTTAGATCTCAGTCTTGTTCCAGTTCGGCCCTAGGTCTAGCGTCGGGTCCTAAGTTTGGGTTTGGGTCCGTGTTTGGGGTTGTGTCCCCGTAGTCAGGTCCTGGGTTTCGGGTCTAGGGTCGGGTCCTCTGTCTCGAGTCTAGGGTCGAGTTTTGGGTCTTAGTCCCTGTTCCAAGGCCCAGTTTTGGGTCCAAGTCTCCTATCCAGGTCTGAATCCTTGGTCAAGGTCTGGGTCTAGGTTCGCGTTTTGGGCCCAGGTCCCCCATCTAGGTTTGGATCCTAGGTCGCGGTGTAGGTCCAAGTTCAGGTTCGGGTTTGGATCCCGAGTTTGGGTCTGAGTCTAGGTCGCAGTACAGGTTCAGGTTTGAGTTTGGGTCTGTGTCGCGGTCTGACTCCAGGTCCCTATTCGGGTCCGGGTTGGGGTCCTAATCTGGGTCCCAATGAAGGTCTAGGTCTCGAACCAGGTTCCGGTCTGTGTTTGGATCCAGGTTCAGGTCATGAGTCTGGGTCTAGGTTCGGGTCTATATTCAGGTTTGGGTCTGGGTCCTGGGTTCCGATCTCGGTATGGGTATGGGTCTAGGCCCATGTCCAGGTTAGGGTTTTGGGTTTATGGTTTTGGGTTTAGTGTTTAGGGATTTAATGTTTAGGGTTTAGGGCTTAGGATTTAGGGGTAAGTGTACAGAGTTTAGGATTTAGGGTTTAAGGTTTAGGGTTTAGGATTTAAGGGTCTTCTTCTAGTTCCAGTTCACATTTTTGGTCATAGGGTAAGATTTAAGGTTCGGGTGTGGGTCTAGGTCCGAATCCTGGTCTGGGTCTAGGTTCGTGTTTTGGTTTAGGTCCGAGTCTTTGTCCCAAATCCAGACACTAACCACATGTCGAATCTAGTTGGAGTTCTGGTACGGGTTCCAGTTCTGGTCTGGGTCTGGGTCCGGGTCCAAGTTCTGAGGCCAGAGTTCTGGTCCTAGTTCGTGGGCCCAATTCCCAGGTCTGGGTCCCCAATCTATGTTTAAGTCCTAGGTCCTGGTCCCAGTCTGGGTTCTAGTCCTAGGCCAAGTTCAGGTCTCAGTTTTTTACCAGGTCTGGGTCACAGTCCTAATCTTGGTTCGGGTCTGAGTCCCGGTTTCAAGTCAGAGTTTTGGTATGAGTCTGGGTATGGGTCTGGGTCCAGGTTTCAGTCAGTGTTTGGGTTCGGGTCTTGGTTTGAGTCTGGGTTTGGGTTCTTGTACGGGTCTGGCATCTGGTCCAAGTCCCTAGTCACGGGTCCTGGGTCGCAGGTCCTGGCACAAGTCTTGGTCCGGGTTCGCGTCTAGAGCTAGTTTAGGGTCCAGGTCCAATTCCTGTTCCAAGGTCCTTATTCCGGTTCTTGTTCCGATTTCGGCTCTCGGGTCTGAGTTTGGTTTTGGGTCCTGGTGTAGAAATGGTTCTAGGTTAGGGTCCTGGTACGATTCCAAGATCTAGACACCAACTACGGGTTGGGTCCAACCCTAGGTCGTGGGTCTAGATCTGCATCCCAATCTTGGGTCTCGATCTCGTTTTAATTCGGATCCTGGGTCCCAGTCCGTGTTCGGGTCTGGGTCTGGGACCGAGACCGTGGTCGGGTCTTGGGTCCCAATCCCAATCCTGGGTATCGATTCTGGTTCAAATTTTGAGTTTGGTTCCCCAATCTAGGTCTGGTCCTAGGTCCAGGTCCGAGTCTCCAATCTCAGTCCGAATCCTAGGTCTTGGTCTCGGTCCATGTCCGTGTCTGGGTTCAGGTTCGCGTCCCGAGTCCAAATCCAGTTCCAATTTCGGGTCACAGAGTACGATTTAAGGTTCGGGTGTGGGTCTGGGTCCGAGTCCTGGCTTAGGTCTAGGTCCGTGTTTTGGTTCAGGTCTGAGTCTTAGTCCCAAATCCAAACACAAACCACATGTCGAGTCTAGTTTCGAGATTTGGTACGAGTTCGAGTTCTGGTCTGGGTCTAGGTCCAAGCCTAGGTCTAATTACCAGATTTAGACACCGAATATGGGTCGGGTCCAAGCCTTGGGTCTTGGGTCTAGTCCCGGGTCTAAATCCAGATGCTGGTCCAGTTCGGGTTTGGGTCCTAGTCCCAGTTTGTATTTCGATTCAGTGTCTGAGTTCGAGTTTGGGTCCGGGCCTGGTTGGGGTCTGAGTCTTGGTTTGAGTCTAGGTCAGAGTCTGGGTCTAGGTCTGGGTCTGGGTTCGGGTCCAGGTCCAAGTTTTGGTCTTAGGTGCAGGTCCAGGTCTGGGTGTGGGTCAGGGTCTCAGTATGGATCTAGGTCCCGAGTTTCGATCCCGACTTGGGTCTGGGTCTGGGTTCGAGTCTAGGTTCGTATCCGGATCCCTATCTAGGTCCGAGTCTGTGTCTTGGATCGGGTCCCAGGTCTAGGTCCAGGTCCGGCTCTCGCTCCCAGTCTGGGTACACGATCGTGTTTGGGCTCGAGTTTTGGTCTCGCTTTGGGTTTGGGGCTAGGTCCGAGTTCGGTTCTAGGTTTGGGTCCGGGTCTTCGTCATAGTCCTAGTCTTGTTCAAGGGTCATGGTTTTGCAGTTCTTGTTCAGGTTCCAGTTCCGTCTCCCGGGTCTGGGTCAGGGTCCGCGTTTGGGTCGTGTTCGGGTTCGAGTCCTGGTTTGAGTCCCTAATCTGGTCCCGATCACCTATCCCAGTCTAGTTCCGGTTCAGGTCCTGGGTCCCAAGTCCGAGTTTGGGTTCGGGACAGAGATTTGGGTGCGGTTCTAGGTCTCGGCCCCAATTTTGTGTCCCGAGTCTGGTTCCATGTTTGGGTCTAAGTTTGGGTCTAGGTTCGGCACTGAGTCTAGGTATGAGTTGGGATCTAGGGTTGGGTCCCGATTCAGGTCTAGGTCCTTGGTTCCGGGTCCAGGGTTGGGTCCCGTCTCCCGAGTTTGGGGTCGAGTTTTGGGTCTTCATCCCAGTTCCGGTGCCTAGTTTCTAGTCCAAGTCCTCAATCAAGATCTGGATCCTTAGTGAAAATTTGTGTCCATGTTCGGGTTTGGGGCCCAAGTCCCCCATCTAGGTCCTAGTTCAGTTTCGGGTTTGAATCTCAAGTTTGGGTCTGAGTCTAGGTCCCAGTATGGGTTCATGTATTAGTTTGGGTCTGGGTCCAGAATGAATCCAAGTCCCTATTTGGGTCCAGGTCGGGGTCCCAAACCGGGGCCTAGTCAAGGTCTAGGTCACGAACCAGGTTTTGGTCTGGGTTTTGGTCCGGGTTTAGGTCTTGAGTTTGGGTCTAGGTTTGGGTCTGGATCTGGGTCTGGGTCTTGGTCCTGGGTTCCAATCTCGGTTTGGGTATGGGTTTTGGCCCATGTCCAGGTTTGGGTTTAGGGTTTAGGGTTTACTATTTAGGGCTTTAGGGCTTAGGGTTTAGGGGTAAGTGTAAAGAGTTTGGAATTTAGGGTTTAAGGTTTAGGATTTAGAGTTTAATGGTCCGCTTCCAGATCCAGTTCCAATTTTGGGTCACAGGGTACGATTTAAGGTTCGGGTGTGGGTCTGGGTCCGAGTCCTGGTTTAGGTCTAGGTCCGTGTTTTGGTTCAGGTCTGAGTCTTTGTCCCAAATCCAAACACAAACCACATGTCGAGTCTAGTTTCGAGTTTTGGTACGGGTTCGAGTTACGGATGCAGGTCTATGTCCAAGCCTAGGTCTAATTACCAGATTTAGACACCGAACATGGGTCGGGTCCAAGCCTTGGGTCTTGGGTCAAGTCCCGGGTCTAAATCCAGATCCTGGTCCAGTTCTAGCTCATGTCTTGGGTCCTGGTCTGGGTCTTATGTCCAAGTTTGGGTATAGGTTTGGGTCTTGGGCCTGAGTCATGGGAACGGTGATGCAAACCAAGGAAATGATGCAAACCAAGGAGCTGCTGGACATGCTGATCATGAACATGGGAATGGAGTTAAATTTGCACAAGACCATTTGTCACTTCCTAGTGGCCCAATTACAAGACTTAGAGCCAAACATTTCAAGGAAGCACTAAATGGGCTAATCCAAGAGAATTGGGCTGATTCTAAAAAGACCAAAATGGGTTCAAATAATAATCAAGGCTTAGTCCATGTCATCAAAGCCATTGAAGAGACTAATTAGCATACAAAAACGTGGTCAGCATGGTTTTAACATTAAAGGGCAAGAATCTGTTGAATTTCAAAAGATATTAGGTGGGGGAATAATAATGGCCTTGGTTGGTTATGTTAAATACATTGAATTTAGTCATCTAGATAATTTTGGCAGCCTTAAGAAGTCCAAAAGGCTAAAAAAACGTGGGACTTGTTTGTATTAATGTTTGTGTTGCTTTTATAACTATAGTTTTGACTTTTCCTATTCTTGGAGGGTTGTTCCAAGTATAAAAAGGGGGTACTACGAATTGTAAGGGCAGATTATGTTTTCAGAAATATTATTGTGAGGTGTGTTTCTCTTTGTTCTTAAAAGAACTCTTGAACTTATCAAGTTAATCTTGTGGTGTTCAAACAACCAAACTTATCACCTTGATTCTTGAGATATTCTTAGGTTTCTGGGTGTGGCGTTTCAATCCTTCGTAGTCTTGGTTTTCATCTAGTTAGGTGACGGGTCAAGGCTCAACAAATCTTGTCTACACGATCTTGGGGCTCCAACCCATCGTTGTTATTGGGTTTCATCACAATTGTTGGTGGAGTTCATATCATTTGGTATCAGAGCCTTGGTTCTAAGGCAAGTTTTGATTATCTTTTATTTTCGATTTTCTATTCCTTGTTGTAGCAAAAAAAAAAAAAGAAGAAGAAGAAGAAGAAGAAAAGAAGCAAAAAAAAAATATACGATTTTAATAAGAAAATTTCTTCATTTCATTTTCTCACCTTATTCAAGTTAGACCTTTTGATTAGTTTTGGTTGTTTTCTCATATTGTTTTTGTGCTGCTGGATTATTTTGGAATTTGTTTCTTAAAGTTCGATTAAGAACTAAAGAAAACACAAAAGAGTGGAAAAAGGCAAGAGTGTGTGAGACCATAAGAGGGTGAAAGCCATTTAGAGTGAAAACACGAGAGCAAGTGTATCAATTCTTGAGTGAAACACGTGAGGGAGTGCTTGTGAGGATTCTAACCTTGTTTTGCAGAGTCTAACCATGTCCAATAATCAAGAAGAACACTTAACCGAAGAATTTCGACAACCCCCAACTCCGAACCTCCAAATGCAAGCATTGTTAGGGGAGATGAGGCGTATGTTGAGGGCTGAATTAGAACCTATTCAAGAGAGGTTGGACAGGGTAGAAGCGGGAACTCGTAGGAGACAGCCACAAGACATCCACAATAATGGACGTGGTCCGTGGCGGAATGTTGAGGAAGAGGTGGAGTCGGAGGAGTTTGATGAGCCATATATGAACCGGGGCAGGTTTAAACGTGGGTATGGAAATAGAGAAGCTAGGATGGGTAGACCTAGGAGGGATAATGATTTAGGAAACATAAAAATTAAAATCCCATCTTTTCAAGGTAAAAATGATCCTGAAGCTTATTTGGAGTGGGAAACTAAAATGGAGATGGTGTTTGATTGTCACAACTACTCGGAGATAAAGCAGGTTAAGTTGGCTGCAATTGAATTCACCGATTATGCCATTGTTTGGTGGGATCAATTACTGATTAATAGGAGGAGGAATAGAGAGCCACCTGTGGACACTTAGGAGGAGATGAAAATGCTTATGAGGAAGCGTTTTGTACTCAGCCACTATTATAGGGGATTGTATCAAAAGTTGCAGAGGCTAATTCAAGGCTCCAAGAGCGTGGATGAGTATTACAAGGAGATGGAGGTAGCTATGATCCGGGCTAACGTAGAAGAGGACCGAGAAGCCACCATGGCTAGGTTTTTGCACGGTTTAAATCGTGAGATTGCGGATATAGTCGAGTTGCAACATTATGTTGAGTTGACAGATATGGTGCATCAAGCCATAAAGGTGGAGGAACAACTCAAACGGAAGGGAATGGCTAGGAGGGGACAACCTATGGCTACCACCAGCCCATGGAAGGCAGCTCCAAGGAGAGATGAGCAGCTGCAAAATAAGCCAAAATTTGAACCCTCAAAGAATGTCAAACCAACGCCTGCCACTACTTTAGGTAACACCGAGACTTCTACTTCTAAAACACGTGATATTAAGTGTTTTAAATGTCAGGGGCGGGGACACATAGCCAGCCAGTGTGTAAACAAAAGGGTGATGATGATAAACGCCCAAGGAGAGCTTGAGTCGGAGGATGAGGAAGAAGTAGATGATGATGACATGCCACATTTAGAATATGCCGATGATGAGCAAAATGCTGTGGTTGGAGATTTATTAGTAGCAAGGCGCATTCTCAATATGCAGCAGGTCAAGGAGGAGGAAATTAACCAAAGGGAGAACTTGTTTCATACGCGGTGCTTTGTCAATAACAAAGTTTGCAATGTCATTATTGATGGAGGGAGTTGTACAAATGTAGCCAGCACTTATTTGGTGGAGAAACTAGCCTTAACCACCTTAAAACATCCTCATCCTTACCGGCTTCAGTGGCTGAATGATTGTGGGGAAATCAAGGTGACAAGGCAAGTGTTGGTGGCATTATCCATTCGCAAATATGAGGATAAGGTGCTTTGTGATTTGGTTCCTATGCATGCATGCCATTTATTGTTGGGAAGACCATGGCAGTATGATCTGAGGGTTACACATGATGGATTCACAAATAGGCACTCTTTCACTCTTAAAAAGCAACCTATTACTCTTGTGCCATTAACTCCAAAACAGGTCATGGAGGACCAACTAAAATTACAAAGATCAAATGAAAAAAAGAAAGAATAAGGAAGGAAGGCTGAAATTGAAAACAAAGAGTTTAAAAAAAAAAGAAAGAGAGAAAAATATTGATCAGAGTGAAAAAGAAAGAGAGAAGATTTCAGCCATAGTCAGAGCAAGAGAGGAAAAATTCAATTACATTGTAGAAAAAAGTGAGATCAAGAGAGTATTATTTTCACACCAGCCCCTTATTGTACTCATGTACAAGGAGGCTCTTTTATGTACTAATGATCTCGTCGGTAGCTTGCCGAGCAATATTGTTTCTCTTTTGCAGGAGTTTGAAGATGTCCTGCCCGAAGAGGTACCATATGGCTTACCTCCAATCCGAGGGATTGAACATCAAATTGATTCATTCCGGGTGCATCAATTCCAAACCGACCAGCTTATAGGAGCAACCCCGAGGAGACCAAGGAGCTTCAAAATTGGAGAAAGGGTATGTGCGTGAAAGCATGAGTCCTTGTGCGGTTCCGGTGCTATTAGTTCCTAAGAAGGATGGAACCTGGAAGATGTGTGTTGACTGCCGAGCCATCAACAACATAACGGTAAAGTATCGTCATCCCATTCCTAGATTAGAAGATATGTTGGATGAATTGCATGGTTCTTGTGTCTTTACAAAAATTGATCTTAAGAGTGGATATCATCAGATTAGGATGAAGGAAGGTGATGAATGGAAAACTGCTTTTAAGACTAAATATGGTTTGTATGAGTGGTTAGTGATGCCTTTCGGTTTAACTAATGCTCCAAGCACATTTATGCGTTTGATGAACCATGTTTTGCGTGCATTTATTGGCAGATTCGTAGTTGTGTATTTTGATGATATCCTAATTTATAGCAAAAACTTGGAAGAACATGTAATTCATTTAAAATCTATTTTGGACATTCTAAGGAAATAAAAATTGTTTGCTAACCTCAAGAAGTGCACCTTTTGCACGGATAAGCTTGTGTTTTATGGTTTTGTTGTTAGTAAGAGAGGAATTGAGGTGGACGAGGAAAAGGTGAAGGCAATCCAAGAGTGGCCAACCCCAAAAACAATCAGCCAAGTGAGGAGTTTCCACGGCTTAGCAAGCTTCTATAGACGGTTTGTGCGTGATTTTAGTAGCTTAGCCACCCCTCTTACTGAAGTCATCAAGAAAAATGTGTCGTTTAAGTGGGGAAAAGAACAAGAAAGGGCATTTAATCTGATCAAAGAAAAGTTAACTAATGCACCTTTGCTTGTTTTACCAAACTTTGCTAAAACTTTTGAAAGTGAGTGTGATGCTTCAGGAATAGGTATTGGAGCTGTTTTGATGCAAGAAGGTCGTCCAGTTGCTTATTTTAGTGAAAAGCTGAGTGGGGCAGCCCTAAATTACCCCACTTATGATAAAGAGATGTATGCCTTGGTAAGGGCTTTGGATAATTGGCAGCACTATCTATGGCCAAAGGAATTCGTGATTCACACAGATCATGAATCTTTGAAGCATTTGAAGGGACATCAAAGGTTGAACAAATGCCATGCCAAGTGGGTGGAATTCATTGAAACATTTCCATATGTGATCGAGTACAAGCAAGGTAAGGAAAATGTGGTGGCCGATGCATTGTCCCGAAGGTATGCTTTACTTTCCATTTTAGATACAAAATTGCTCGGTTTTGAATACATTAAGGATTTGTATGCACAAGATTCTGATTTTGGTGATGTGTTCAATTCATGTGAAAAAGTGGCATTTGGTAAGTTTTATAGGCATGACGGATTTTTGTTTCGGGAAAATAAATTGTGTGTGCCTATGTGTTCTTTGCGTGAATTGTTTGTGAGAGAAGCTCATGGTGGTGGTTTGATGGTCATTTTGGTGTAGCTAAGACTTTAGGAATTTTGCATGATCATTTCTTCTGGCCCCATATGAAACGTGATGTGGAAAGAATCTGTGAGAAGTGTATCACGTGTAAATGGGCTAAGTCTAAGTTGAAACCCCACGGTTTGTACACCCCTTTGCCAATACCTAGTGAACCTTGGACTGATATTTCTATGGATTTTGTTTTAGGTTTGCCTAGGACTAAGAGGGGTAGAGATTCTATTTTTGTGGTGGTAGATAGATTTTCCAAGATGGCACACTTCATTGCATGTCATAAAACCGATGATGCATCACATATTGCTGATTTCTTCTTCAAAGAAATTGTTAGGTTACATGGCATGCCTAGGACCATTGTTTCTGATAGGGATGCAAAAGTTTTGAGTTACTTTTGGAAGACTTTACGGGGAAAATTGGGAACCAAGTTGTTATTTTCTACTACTTGTCATCCACAAACGGATGGTCAAACTGAAGTAGTGAATAGAACTTTGTCTTCTTTATTACGTGCTATCAGGTTTTGGTCTGGGTTTTGGTCCGGGTTTAGGTCTTGAGTTTGGGTCTAGGTTTGGGTTTGGATCTGGGTCTGGGTCTTGGTCCTGGGTTCCGATCTCGGTTTGGGTATGGGTCTAGGCCCGTGTTCAGGTTTGGGTTTAGGGTTTAGGGTTTAGGGTTTAGTATTTAGGGCTTAGGGCTTAGGGTTTAGGGGTAAGTGTAAAGAGTTTAGAATTTAGGGTTTAAGGTTTAGGATTTAGAGTTTAATGGTCCGCTTCAAGATCCGGTTCCAATTTCAGGTCACAGGGTACGAGTCCTGGTTTAGGTCTAGGTCCGTGTTTTGGTTCAGGTCTGACTCTTAGTCCCAAATCAAAACACAAACCACATGTCGAGTCTAGTTTCTAGTTTTGGTATGGGTTCGAGTTCTGGTCTGGGTCTAGGTCCGAGCCTAGGTCTAATTACCAGATTTAGACACCGAATATGGGTCGGGTCCAAGCCTCGGGTCTTGGGTCCAGTCTCGGGTCTAAATCCAGATCCTAGTCCAGTTCTAGCTCATGTCTTGGGTCCCTGTCCGGGTCTTATGTCCAAGTTTGGGTCTAGGTTTGGGTCTTGGGCCTGAGTCATGGGTCTGAGTCCCCGATTCAGGTCAGGGTCCTAGGTCCCAATCTGGGTTAGGGTCCCAGTCCGAGTGCAAGTCCCAGTCGATGTTCGGAACTGGTCCTTCTCCCGGTCTTGGCACAGTGCGGGTTTATTTAATGGTTCGGTTCTGAGGTCCCGTGTTTGAGTATCGGGTCCCGGTCCCGGTCCCAGTCTAAGTTCTAGTCCTACTCCAAGTTTAGGTCTCGGTCCTAGTCTGGGTCTAAGTTCGAGTCGTGATCTATGTCCAGGTCTGAGTCCTGAGTTTGAGTCTGAGTTTTGGCACGAGTCTGGGTCTGGGTCCAGGTCTAGGTCTGGGTTTGGGTCTAGGCCCAGTTTTCAGTCCGTGTCTGTGTCCGAGTCTTGGTCTGAGTCTGGGTTTGGGTCTATGTTCGAGTTCTCGTACGGGAATGGGTTCCGGTCAAGGTCTCGGGTCACAGGTCCTAGGTCCCAGGTCCTGGCGCAAGTCTGGGTCTGCGTTCGGGCTGGGTTTGCTATTGATCCCGCCTCCGGGTCCGGTCGTTGTTCGGTTACGTGTCTTGATCCGGTTTTGGATCAAGGTCCAACTCCTGTTCTAGGGTCCTTATTCTGGTTCTTGTTCCTATTTCGGGTCTCGGGGTCGGAGTTTGGGTTTGGGTCCTGGTCTAGAAATTGTTCCAGGTGGGGATCTTAGTATGATTGCAAGATCTAGACACCAACTACGGGTCGGGTCCAGGCCCCAAGTCGTGGGTCAAGATCCGGATCACAATCTTGGGTCCCGGTCACATTTCCATTCGGATCCTGGGTCCCGCCTATGTTTGTGTCCGGTCCGGGACCGAGACCGGGTTGGGTCTTTGGTCTCAGTCCTAGTCCTAAGTCTTGATTCTGGTTCTAATTTTGAGTTTGGGTCCCCAATCTAGGTCTGGGTCCCGGGTGCGGTGTCTAAGTCTCCCATCCCGTCCGGTCCTGGGTTCGGGTCTAGGTCCAAGTTCGTGTCTCGGTTCGAGTTCGTGTCCCGAGTCCCGATCTGAGTTTTGATTCAGATCCGCGTCCTGATACAGGTCTGCGTCCCAATCCGGGTCTGGGTCTGGGTCCTAGTCAGATTCTAGTTCCCGAATTCAAACCCGAACTTGGACTCGGACCTTGGTCTGGGGTATGGGTTCAGGTCTGGGCCAGGTTCTTGGTCCGACTCCGGTCCGGGTTTGAGTCCGGTATGGATCCTAGATCCAAACACCGACTAAGGGTCGGATCCAAGCCTTGGGTCTAGATCCGGATCACGGGTCTCGAGTCCTAGTCTAGTTCCACTTGGGGTCCTGTGTCCCGGTGCGGTTCCTAGGTCAAGGTCCGGTCAAAGTTCATAAGCCGGGTCGCAGCCCCACTCGATGCCCGTGTCCCGGTCTAGGTCGAGTGCTAGGTCTCGGTCCGAGTCCGGGACCCGATCGGGTTCAAGTCTTGGTCCGAGTCTAGAATCGGGTTTCGATTTCGGTGCGGGTCCGGATCGTGGTTCGAGTCTAGTTCCAAGTTCAAGTCCAAGTCCGAATTTTTCATCTGGGTCTGGGTTCCGAGGCCCAGGTCCAGGTCCCCCATCCAGGTCTGGGTCATAGGTCCCGATTTGGGTCCATGTTCGTGTTTGGGTCCTAGTCCCAGTTTCAATTTCCATTCAGTGTTTGGGTTCGGGTTTGGGTCTGAGTCTGGGTCGAGGTCTGTGTCCTGGTCTAAGTTTGGGTCCGGGTCTGAGTCTAGGTACAAATCTCGGTGTAGGTCTGTGTTCGGGTCCAGGTTCTGGTTTGGGTCCTGTGTGCGGGTCTAGGTCTCGGGTTCGGGGACGGTGGTCTCTGTCCGGATCTAGGTCCCGAGTTTTGATCTCGGTCTGGGTTTGAGTCCAGGTTTGTATTCAGATACCTATCTAGGTCCAAGTTTGGGTTTGGGATCGTGTCCCAAATCTAGGTCCAGGTCCGGGTTCGAGTCTCGGTCGCGGTCTGGTTACATGACCGTGTCTGGGCTCGAGTTCCGGTCTCGGTTTGGGTTTGGGGCTAGGTGTGAGTTCGTTTCTAGGAATGGGTCTGGGTCCTCGTCACGTCCCTAGTCTTATTCAAGGGTCCTGGTGTGGCGGTTCTTGTTCAGGTTCCAGTTTCAGGTTGCTGGTTCGGCACCGAGTCGAGGTATGGGTTTGGATCCGGGTTCGGGCCTAGGTCTGGGTGGGAATCCGGGTCCTGGTCCGGTTACGGTTTTAGGTCTAGGTCTATGTTTGGTTACGGTTTGAGGTCCAAGTCCAGGTCCAAGTCCTTGTTCCGGTCCTGTTCCCGGGTCTCGATCTACTTGTGGTTTCATTTCCAATTTTGGGTCACAGGGTACGGGTTCGGGTCCTTGTTAGTGTCTAGGACTGGGTTTGGGTCCGGGTCTAAGTTTCGCTCCATCTTTAGGTTCGGGTCCGGGGTTGGGTCCTAGATCCAAACACCGACTACGGGTTCGGTCCAAGCCCCGGGTCCAGATCTAGATCCCGATCTTGGGTCTCGGTCTGGTTCCATTTCGGGTGTCGGGTCACGAGTTGGGTCCTATGTTCAAGTCCGGGTTTGTTGGGGTCGGCTCATGGGTCCCGGTCCTAGTTCCGTTGCCTAGGTCTCTATCCCGATTCTGGGTCCACGTCTCAGTACTGGTCTGGGTTTGGGTCCCAATCTAGGTTTGGGTCTGGGTCCTAATTGCGGTTTGGGTTTTGGTCTCGTTATGTGTATTTTTTTTAGTTTCGCTCCTGGTTCGTGTCCTGGTCCTAGTCCTAGTCCGGTTCCAATTCCAATTATGATTCCAAGTTAGAGTTTGGGTTCGAGTTCGAGTTGGGGTTCGAGTTCGGGTCGGGGTTCGAGTCCTGGTCCGAGTTTGGGTTCGGGTTCGAATCTCGGTCCAGGTCCGGATCGGGCTCCGGGTGTGGGTATGGGTTAGGGTCCTTAGTCTGGGTCCAGGTTTAGGTCCAGGTCCCAGGTTTCGATCTCGAACATAGTTAGGGTTTAGTTCTATGTCTAAGTCCTGGGTTTCGATCACAGTTTGGGTTTGTGTTTGGGTCTGGGTGCAGGTCTAGGTTTGGGTCTGGGTCTGAGTTCGGTTCCCGAGTTCAGGTTCGATTTTAATTCGAGTTTGCGTTCGGGTTTTGTCCTTGTATGGGTTCGTGTCCAGGTTCCTATCCTTGTTTGGGTCTGAGGAAGGTTTCAGGTCTAGGTCTAGGTCCGACTTCAGATTCCTGGGTCTAGGTCAGGTCCTAGTTCGGGTTTGAGTACCGGTTTAGATGCGGGTTCCGGGTTCCGTGGCCTAGGTCCCTGGTCTAGGTCCCCCATCCAAGTCCATTTCCTAGCGCCTGGTCTAGGTCCAGGTTCGTGTTCGGGTCCCGAGTCTTGGTTTTAGTCCAGGTCCTAGTCCGGGTTCGGGTCCAGGTCTCGGTCCTATCCTTGGTCTGGTTTCAGGTTTGGGTCCTTATCAGGGTCTGGATCCTGATCTGGGTCGCGGGTCTCAGGTCCCGGGGAGGGTTTAGGACAAGGTCAAGTCCAGGTCCTAGTACGGGTCCCGGTTTAGGTTCCTGTCCCAGGTCTCAGGTCCCAGTCCTAGTCAAGGTCTTGGTCCAGGTTTTGGTCTAAGTTTGGGTTATGTTTTGGGTTCGGTTCTGGTCTCAGGTCCGGGTCCTAGTCACGGTTCCTAGCTTTGATTTTAGGTCTGGGTTTTGTTCCGGGTTCGGGTCTAGGTCCAAGTTGGGGTCAGGGTCCGAGTCTCAGTCCTCGTCCAAATAAGGGTTTTTCGAATCCCTATCAGGGTCCAAGTCTGAGTTCGGTTCTAGGTTCGGGTATTGGATCTTGTCCCAGGTTTGGGTTTGGGTATGCGTCTGGGTCCCGGTTTGAGTTCGTGTCCATGTCCAGGTCCAAATCCCAATTTAGGTCAGGGGCTTGATTTGGGTCCCGGATCGAGTCCCGAGTTCGGGTTTAGGTTCTAGTCTAAGTCCTATTCTGGGTCCGGGACCGGGTCCAGGACTGGGTCCGAGCACGAGTTCCAGGGCTGGGTTCTGGTCTAGTTCTGGGTCCTAGTCCAGGTATGGGTCCTGGTCAGGTTCCCTGTCCTGTTCCAGGGTCCTAGTCATGTGCTCGTTCATGTTTCAGTTTTGGGTCCCAGGTCTAAGTCTAGGTCCAGGTCCTGGGCCAGCTTCGGGTCCTAATCCAGTTACAGTTTTGGGTCTGTGTCCAGGTCTTGTTCCTAGGTCCCGATCCGCTTCTAGTTTCGGTTCTAGTTTCAAGTCACGGGGTACGGGTTCGACTCGAGTTTGGGTCCGAGTCAGAGTTAAGACGTTATTTGGGTCTGGAGCTAGGTTCAGGTCTGAGTTTCGGTCTTGGTTAGGGTCCAAGGGTGGGTCCAGTTTCGGGTTCGAGTCTGGGTCTTGGTCCCGGTCCCGTTCCAAGATCCTTGTCCGGTTACAGTTCTAGTTTCAGTTTTGGTTCCCGAGTGTCGGTTTGGGTCTTGGTATGTGTCCGGGTCCTGGTATGAGTTCGAGTGTGGGTTCGGGTTCTTAGCTAAGTCCTAGATCTAAATACCGACTATGGGTCCAGTCCAAGCATCGAGTCCTGGATCTTAAGTCCCGAGGTGGGTCCTAGGTCCGGGTGCTTGGGTCCGATGCCGAGTCTCGGATCGCGATCCAAGTTACGACGCCCAAGTTCTGGTCCTAGTTTAGGGGCCTAATTTCCGTGTCCGGGTCCCCTCGATGTTCGGGTCCTAGGTCCCGGTCCGAGTCCAAGTTCGTGTTTCGGTTTGGGTTCGGGTCTGGTCCGAGTCCAGGTCCTGGTTAGGGTTCAAGTCTCAGGTTCTAGCACCAATTCTGGGTCTAGGTCCGGGTCTCGGTCATGGTCTAGGTCCCAGTCTTGCTTTAGGTCCCAAGTTACAAGTACCGGTCTGGGTGCAAGTCTCGGTATGGGTTCTTGTCTGAGTATGGGTTTAGGTTTGGGTCCTCACTCGTCTCATGTCCGGGTTCTAGTCCGGACACTGTCCGATTCCACTCGGGTCCGAGATCGGGTATGGATCCTGGTCTGAGTTTGAGTCTAGGTCTGGATCCCGGTCTGGGTCTGGGTCCAGGTATATGTACGGATCCAGGTCCGAGTCCTAGATTCAAACACCGATCGGCGGTTACGTCAAAGCCTTAGGTCCAAATTCAGATCTCAGCTTGGATCTCGGTCTTGTTCCAGTCCCAATCCCGTGTCTTCTACTGGGTCCTTAATTTGGGTTTGGGTCTAGGTTCGGGGTTGTGTCCCTGTAGTCAGGTCCTCAGTTTTGGGTCCAAGGTCAGGTCCCGTGTCTCGAGTCTAGGGTCAAGTTTTGGGTCTCTGTCCCGGTTTTAGGGCCTAGTTTCAGGTCCAAGTGCCTCATCTAGGTCTTGATCCTTGGTCCAGAACTGGGTCCAGTTCGAGTTTGGGGCCCAGGTCCCCCATCTAGGTCCGGATCCTAAGTCCCGTTGGCCAAGGTCCAAGTTCAGTTCGAGTTTGGCTCCAAAGTTTGGGTCTGAGTCTAGGTCCCAGTATGGGTTCAAGTTTGAGTCTGGGTCCGGGTCTCGATCTGAGTCCAAGTCCATATTCGGGCCGGGTCGGGGACACGATCCGGTCCCATTCAAGGTATAGATCCCAGACAAGGTTCTGGTCTGGCTTTGGGTCCGGGTTTAGGTCTCGAGTTTAGGTCTAGGTTTGGGCTTGTATCCGGGTCTGGGTCTGGGTCTTGGGTTCCAATCTCGGTATGGGTATTGGTCTAGGCCCGTGTCCAGGTTAGGGTTTAGGGTTTAGGGTTTAGGGTTTTGGGTTTAATATTTAGGGATTTTGGGTTTAGGATTTAGGGCTTAGGTCTTAGGGGTAAATGTAAAGAGTTTAGGGTTTAGGTTTTAAGGTTTAGGGTTTAATGGTCCACTTCCAGTTTCGGTTCTAATTTCGGGTCACAAGGTATGATTTAAGGTTTGGGTGTGGGTCTTAGTCCGAGTCCTGGTTTGGGTCTAGGTCCGTGTTTTGGTTCGAGTTCGAATCTTGGTCCCCAATCCAAACACCAACCACATGTCGAGTCTAGTTCGAGTTCTGGTATGGGTTCTGGTTTTGGTCCGGGTCTAGGTCTAGGTCCAGGTCGAATTCCCTAATTTAGACACCGACTATGGGTCGGGTCCAAGCCTTGGGTCTTGGGTCCTGTCCCGGGTCAAAATCTAGATCCTGGTCCAGTTCTATCTCATGTCTTTTGTCCTGGTTCGGGTCTTAGGTCAAAGTCATGGGTCTTGGTCCCCGATTCAAGTCAAAGTGGATATTCCCGGTCTTGGTTAGGGTCTCAGTCCGCGTGTAGGTCCCGGTTTGTGTTCAGTAATGGTCCTTGTCTCAGATCGTGGCCTGGTCTGGGTCTAGGTCACGGTTGGGTTCTCAGGTCCCTGGTCTGAGTATCGGGTCCTAGGTCCCAGTCCCAGTCCCAGTTTGAGTTCTAGTCTTAGTCCAGGTTTAGGTCTCGGTCCTAGTCCGGGTTTGGGTCCCAGTTGTGATCTCAGTCCGGGTCCCAGTCCTGGGTTCAAGTACGAGTTCTAGTACTAGTCAGGTTTGGGTCCGGGTCTAGGTTTGGTTTTGGGTCTGAGTCCAGGTTTCAATCTATGTCTTGGTCCGGGTCTTGGTCTAGGTTTGGGTCTGGGTCTGAGTTCTTGTACGGGTCTAGGTTCTGGTCCAGGTCTCGAGTCACGGGTCCTAAGTCACAATTCTTGGCGTAAGTCTGGGTCGGGGTTTGGGCCTGGGTCTTGGTATCGATCCCTGTCTGGGTCTGGGTCTGTGTTCGGTTCTGCGTCTAGATCCAGTTTTGGGTCTAGGTCCAATTCCTATTCCAAGGTCCTGATTCTGGTTCTCGTTCCGATTTCGGGTTTGGGCCCGAGTCAGGGTTTAGGTCCTGGTCTGGAAATGGTTACAAGTTCGGGTCTTGGTATGATTCCAAGATCCAGACACCGACTACGGGTGGGTTCCGAGCCCCGGGTCGTTGGTCAAGATTCAGATCCCAATCATGGGTCCCAGTCTCATTTCAATTCGGATCTTAGGTCCCGGTCTTTGTCCGTGTCTGGGTCCGGGTCTGGGATCGAGACCGGGGTTAGGTCTTGGGTCCAAGTCCCAGTCCTGGGTCTTAATTATTGTTCTAATTTTGAGTTTTGGTCCCCAATCTAGGTCTGGGTCTAGGTTTGAGTCTCCAATCCCGCTCTGGGTCAAGGTCCAAGTCTGTGTCTCCGTTCACGTTGGTGTCCCGAGTCCTGATCCGAGTTTTGATTTCAGTCTGCGTCCCGATCCGAGTTTGGGTTTGGGTTTTGGGTTGTAGTCAGATTCCAGTTCTCAAACTCAAAACCATGACTCTGACTCGGACCCAAGTTTGGGGTACGGGTCTGGGTATGAGTCTGGGTTTGGGTTTGAGTTCGGGTATGGGTCCTAGATCCAAAAACTAACTACGGGTTAGGTCCAAGCCCCGAGTGTAGATGTGGATCACGGTCTCGGGTCCCAGTGTAGTTCCACTTCGGGTCCTGTGTCCCGGTCCGCCCGGGGTCGGATTCTGGGTCTCAGTCCCAGTTCTAATGCCCGTGCCCTAGTGTTGGAAATTATTTTACCAGGATCTTAGATCTACTCACTATGTTGTTTAACACCCTAAATATGAACTTTCTAAAATGATAAATAAACACATATAAAGTTAAGAAAACCTTACATTGGTTGCAGCGGAATAATGTCTCCTTCCACTCGGAATCTCTAAACCTTCTATCCTTTTACGTCGCGAGTATTATCAAGATCTGAGCCCGAATGTCCTTCTCTTTGTGTGTGATCCTTCACAGTCTTCCAATCTATGATTGAGGTACCACTTGCTGTGTGTGGGCACTACTCTATCACTGAGGGTTTCGAAATTATGAAGAGGAAAAGAGAGAGGTATAGGGTCGGCTATAGAGAGAGAAGTGGAAGGCTCAGTTTTTTTGAAAAAGTAATTTTCTGAGAAAAAGGTTATGAAAACTTGTTATTTGACTGAGCCATCACTTTCTATTTATAGGCAACTACTAGGTTTAGGTTAGTAATTATTTGACATTAAAATAATGAAAATATTAATTAGAAAAACTATCCCAAGTGGTCGGCCATAGGTGTTATATGGATTTTGCAGTTTTCACAATTTTTATTTCTATTTTCTCAAAAACGCCAATTTTCAAATTCTAACCATTTAAATGCCAAAACTAATTATTTAATAACTAAAATAGATTATTAAATAATATTGTCATTTAATTTAATTATTAATTAGACATATAAAGTCTCTTAATTAATAAATAAACCTAGAATCTCTTTTCTTTACAATTTCACCCCCTTTGCTTAGTGAAAATTCACAAATTAGACATAGTCTAACTTTAGAATTATAATTGATTAATGACAAATCAATTATTGAGTCTTACAAGCAGTATAGTCTCAACTAGAATGGGGACCATGGATCTATATGCTGAGCTTCCAATAAGTGAACCGAATTTACTAAGTAAATTCCTACTTATTAATTCTTCGTTGAATCCACTCTGAGAACTTAGAATTGCACTCTCGTACTTATATAGAGCATATTATATGTTCTACGATATAGATATGCTATCTCATTTAATTAATAAATAAACCTAGAATCTCTTTTCTTTACAATTTCACCCCTGCTTAGTGAAAATTCACAAATTAGACATAGTCTAACTTTAGAATTATAATTGATTAATGACAAATCAATTATTGAGTCTTACAAGCAGTATAGTCTCAACTAGAACGGGGACCATGGATCTATATGCTGAGCTTCCAATAAGTGAACCGAATTTACTAAGTAAATTCCTACTTATTAATTCTTCGTTGACTCCACTCTTAGAACTTAGAATTGCACTCTCAGACTTATATAGAGCATATTATATGTTCCACGATATAGATATGCTATCTCATTTAACCATTGTTATAATCTTATTGTGATCAAAGATCCTCTATATAGATGATTTACATCGAGATGGGTTAATTTTACCGTTCTCACCCCTCAACGTATTTTGCCCCTTAAAACACTTAGCTACTGTAAATGATGTTTAGTGATCTAAGAATTAGTCACTTAAACAAGAGCTCATCCATTTACTTCTATTTAACTAAGCTCGAAGGGAATCATCACTTGACTTCTATACACCAGTAGAAGCTATAGATTCCATATTTATGTTCAGCACTCCCACTCAATCATACTATCATGTTCCCAAAATATACGTATCACCCTGACCCAAAAGTAGGCTTAACTAATAAATCAAAGAACATGAATAGCACTCCTGAGTTGAGCCTAATCATATCAGAATTTAGATTCTTTTAATCTTAAGATCAACTACTCATATTGACTTGGAAAGATATAACGGTAAGTTTATAATATCTTAACTAAGTTCAATATCGGTCCAATCTAATGTATACTCCATACATTCGAAACTAGTATACTTTACCAATGTCCTGGAAAGAACATAACACTTACTCCAAGTGTAAGTACACATCATCGCTGATTATCACATCAGTGCAAATCCAAAACACTGATGAAACAAGGACTTAGTCTTTTGATTCATATAATCACAATCACACTCCACTGTGTTGACAATACTGTAATTGTGAATAAACACTTGATCTGGACTTAACAGATTTTGTGTGTAAATGTAATAAACATATTAAACCATTAGCATGTAAAATTCATGCAAACATAAATCACTTCAAATTTCTTATATTGATAACTAATCAGATTGTAAAAGGGTTTTATTTAGGGCACGAAACCCAACACCTAGGTCCAAGTCCCCAATCCAGGTTCGAGTCCTAGGTCCCGTTCTGAGTCCAAGACCTGATCGGGGTTCAAGTCCTGGTCCGAGTACGGGTCGAGTTCTGATCTTGGCTTGGGTCTAGATCTCGGTTTGAGTCTAGCTCCAGGTCAAGGTCCGAGTCCTAGGTCTCGGTCTAGGTCCATGTTCGGGTTTGGGTCCTAGTCCTAGTTTCGATTTTGATTTAGTGTCTGGGTTCGGGTTTGGGTCTGAGTCTAGGTCGGGGTCTGAGTCCTTGTCCGAGTCTTGGTCCGAGTCTAGATTTAGGTCCAAATCCCAGTTTGGGTCTGGGTTCGGGTCCAGGTCCGAGTTCGGGTCCGGTTGCGGGTCCGGAGTCTAGGTCCGGGTCACGGTTTGGGTCCGGATCTAGGTCTCAAGTTTCGATCCCGTCCGGGTCCGGGTTCGAGTCCGGGTTCGTATCCGGATCCCTATCTAGATCCGAGTCTCGGGTCCGGATCGGGTCCTAGGTCTAGGTCTCGGGTCCGGGTCTCGGTCCCGGCTCGGGTACAAGACCGTGTCCGGTTAGGATCCAAGTCCGAGTGCGGGTCTCGGTGCGTGTTCGGTGCGGGTCCTTGTCTCGCGTCTTGGCCTAGTCTCGCGTCCGGGTCACGGTTAGGTTCTCGGTGTCCTATGTCTCGCATCGGGTCCCGGTCCCGGGTCCCGGTCCCGGGCCCGATCCGAGTTCAAGTCTTAGTCCAGTTCGGGCCTCGCCCCTAGTCGTGTCCGGATCGCAGTCCTGATCTAGGTCCGAGTCCGAGTTCGAGTATGAGTCCGGTCTCGGGTCATGGTGTGGGTTTTGCTCTAGTGTCTGGGTTTCAGTCCATGTCTAGGTCCGGGTTTTTGTCTGTGTCTAGGTCTAGGTTTAGGTCCGGGTTCTCGTATGAGTTTGGGTTCTGGTCAAGGTTCCGGGTCATGGGTCCTGGGTCGCAGGTACTGGCACAAGTCTGGGTCCGGGTTCGGGTCTGGGTTCGAGTTTCATCACGGTCTGGGTTTGGGTCCATGTTCGGTTTCGCGTCTAGATCCAGTTTTGGTTCAAAGTCCAATTCCTATTCCAAGGTCCTGATTTCGGTTCTTGTTCCAATTCGTCTCGGGTCCGAGTTTTTGTTTGGGTCCCGGGTCCGGAAATGGTTCCGTGTTCGGGTCTTGGTACGATTCCAAGATCTACACACCGACTACGGGTTGGGTCCAAGCCCCGCCGTGGGTAAAGATCCCGATCCCAATCTTTCGTCCCAATCTCGTTTCGATTCGAATCCTACATCCGTGTCCGTGTCTCGGGTTCGGGTCCGGGATCGAGATCGGGGTCGAGTCTTGGGTCCCAGTCCTAGTCCTTGGTCCCGATTCTGGCTCTAATTTAGGTCTGGATTGGGATCCAGCTCTGGGTCCAAGTTCGTGTTTAGGTTTGAGTTGGAGTCTTGTTCTTAGTCTGGTTACGGTTTCGAGTCTAGGTCTAGGTCCGGTTACGGTTCCGTGTCCATGTCCTAGTTTCGGTCCCATTCTCGGGTCCGGTATACTTCAAGTTTCGGTTCTAATTTTGGGTCACAGGGTACGAGTTCGGGTCTAGGTTTGGGTCCGGGACTCGGGTTCGAGGTCCGTGTCTTGGTTCGTGTCTTGGTCTTGGTTCAGGTCTGGAGTTGGTCAGCAAATGCAGACAACGGCTATGGGTTTGGTCCAAGCGCTGGGTCCATATCCGAATCACGATCTTGGGTCCTAGTTTGGTTCCATTTCGGATGCCGAGTCACAAGCTGGGTCCTAGGTTCAAGTCCATGTCGGGGTCGGGTACTAGGTCCCTGTCCTTGTTCCGGTTCCTAGGTCTCTATCCCAATTCTATGTCACAGTCCGGTTCTGGTTTGGGTTTTTGTCCTAGTCTAGGTTCGGATTTGAGTCCTAGTCTTTGTTCAGGTTTGGGTCTCGGTCTGGGTTTTTATCTAGGTTCGGGTTCGGGTTTAGGTCCTGGTCTTGGTCCGAATCCTAGTCCGATTCTAGTTCTAGTTGTGATTTGGAGTTTGAGTTAGGATTCGAGTTCAAGTCGGGCTTCAATCCCTGGTCTGAGTTTGGGTTCGGGTCGGGATTTTCTAGGTCTGGATCAGGCTCCGGGTGTGGGTTCGGGTCCTTGGTGTGGGTCCAGGTCCAGGTTCAAGTCCCAAGTTTTGAACTCGTTCTATGTTTAGGTTCAATTCTAGGTGTAAGTCCTGGTTCCAATCTCGGTCTGTGTTCGAGTTCAGGTTTAGGTCCAGGTCTATGTTTGGGTGTTATTCTAGGTCTGGGTCTGAGTTCGGGTCCCGAGTTCAGGTCCGATTTTGGGTTCAAGTATGGGTTCAGGTTTTGTCCTGGTCTGTGTCTAGGTTCCTGTCCTTGTTTTTGTTCGGGGCAGGTTCTGGGTCTGGGTCTGGGTCCGACTTCGGATTACCTGGGTCCAGGTCAGGTCCTGGTTTGGGTTTGGGTCTACATTTGGGTTCTAGTCCAGGTCCTGTGTTTCGATCCCAGTCTGGGTCTGGGTCGGTATTCTATTCTAGGTCTAAGTTTGTGTCTATGTCTAGGTCAAAATTCCAGTCTCGATCAAGGGCTTGGTCTAGGTCCGAGATCAAGTCCCGAGTTCAAGTTTGGGTTCGGGTTCGAGTCTCAGTCCTAGTCAAGGTTCGGTACCAGGTCCGGGATTGGGTCTAAGCTCGAGTTTTGGGGCTTGGTAATGGTTTAGTTTGGGTACGAGTCCTGAATTCCGATGTAGGTCTCGGTTCCAAGGCCTCGGTCTAAGTCCCCCATCCAAGTTCGGGTCCTAGGTCCCGGTCTGGGTCCATGTTTGGGTTTGGGTCTTAGTCCCAGTTTTGATTTTGATTTAGTGTCTCGGTTCGGGTTTGGGTCCGGGTTTGGGTCGGGGTCTAAGTCCTAGTCCGACTCTGGGATTAGGTTTGGGTCCAGGTTTAGATCCCAGTCTGGGTCTGGGGTCATTTCAAGTCCGAGTTTGGGTCCCGGGTGCGGGCCCAGGTCTGGGTCTGGGGTCATTTCAGGTCCGAGTGTGGGTCTCGGTTTGGGGTCAAGTCATGGATCTCGATCCAAGTTCTGAGGCCACAGTTCTGGTCCTAGTTCTTGGGCCCAATTCCCAGGTCTGGGTCCCCAATCTATGTTTAAGTCCTAGGTCCTGGTCCGGGTCCATGTTCTTGTTCCGGCTCAGGTTCGGGTCTCGAGTCCCGATCTGAGTCCAAGTCCCAGTTGTTGGAATTTATTTTACCAGGATCTTAGATCTACTCACAAGTATGTTTATTAACATCCTAAATATGAACTTTCTAAAACGATGAAATTAAACACATATAAAGTTTAAGAAACCTTACATTGGGTGCAGCGGAATATAATGACTCCTTCCGTTCAGATATCTAGCCCTTGATTCCTTTTCGTAGCGAGCATTATCAATATCTGAACCTGGATCTCTTTCTCTGAATCTTTGATGCTGAATCTCCTTTGCTGATGATCTTTCTTCACGATCTTCCTCACTATGATTGAGGTATCACTTGATGTGTGTGGGCACTACTCTAATCACTAAGAGAGGTTCGAAATATTGAGGAAGAAAAGAGAGAGAGAGTGGCGGCTAGAGAAGAGAGTGGAGGCTCAGGTTTTTCTGATTCAGAAAGTGTATATTTTCCTGAAGCCTTCACTATCTATTTATAGCATTCCTCTAGGGTTTGATTTGAATTATATGGCATTAAAATAATGAAAAAATCATTTAAAAAAGCTACAAAGGTGGCCGACCATACACTTAATGGATTGGGCCTTGGGCTTTGCAATTTTGCAATTTTAACACCTTTTGTATCTGATTTTCTCAAAAATGCCAATTTCCTAATTCAATCATTTAAATGCCAATTCTAACTATTTAATAACTATAAATAATTATTAAATAATATTGTCATTTATCATATTTATTAATTGAACCATACAAAGTATCATAATTAACAAATATGCCCTTATAAACTCTTTCTTTACAATTTCGCCCTTACTTAGTGAAAATTTCACAAATAGACATAGTCTAATTTGAGAATTATAATTGATTAATCAAAACCAATTACATGAGTCTTACAAGCAATATTATCTCAACTAGTGGGGGGACCATGGGTCTATATAACCGAGCTTCCAATAAGTAGATCAAGAATTTAGCACTAAAATTCACTAACTTATTAATTCTTCGTTGAATCCACGCATAGAACTCAGAATTGCACTCTCAGTATATAGAATGCTCTATATGTTCCACCATATAGACACATCATTAGTTATCCATTGTTATAATCCTAATGTGATCAATGATCCTCTATATGAATGATCTACACTGTAAAGGGATTAAATTACCGTTACACCCTACAATGTATTTATTCCTTAAAACACTTGACCCCGTATAAATGATATTTCAGCTTATGTGAAATGAGTACTCCACCATTTATGTTCGTTTGGTCAAGCTCGAAGGAGATCATCCTTTGCTTACTATTCGCCAGATAGAAGCTATAGATTCCATGTTTATGCTAGCGCTCCCACTCAATTGCACTACCGTGTTCCCAAAATGTACGTATCACCCTGACCTAAAAGTAGGCTTAACTAACAAATCAAAGAACACGAATAGCCTTTCAAGATTGAGCCTAATCATATCAGGATTAAGATCATTTGATCTAGGATCAACTTAGGCGATATTGACTTGAATAGATATTACGGTAAGTTTAATAAATCTAAGTCAAAGTTCAATATCGGTCCCTTCCGATGCATACTCCATGCATCCAACCTGAGCTTTACTTTAACCAATGTTCTGGAAAGAACATAGTATTTCTCCAAATACAAGTAAACTCTGTTGTAGATTATCATATCGCAAAACCCTGTGTCCGATAAATCTAGGAAACTTTATTCACATAGTCATGTTTACTTTCCAATGTGTTGACGACACAATAAACAGGATCAAGTATGTGAAAAGGGTTTCAGATGAATTTATACATTATGTACATATAATCATGAAATAAATCATGTGAACCATGCAACATTAAATGTTATTTCTGATCTATATTAATAAACAAATCTGATTATATTGAAATGAGTTTTATTTAGGGCATAAAACCCAACAAACTCCCACTTGCACTAATATAAAACAAAAAGTGCGTTTCAAATAATCTCAACACCTTGATATGCAAATCAAGTGTAGTAGTAGTAAACTCCTCGTAATAGGATCTGAAAGGTTGAATTAACCACAACCTTTTCTCCACCATTACTCTTCCTTTAATCACAAAATCATTGATAATGTGAAATTCCTCTCTATATGTTTACTCTCTTGGGATACTGGATTCTATACCTTTGGCAACTACTTTTGGTTAATCAGGAAATTAACACTAGTAGTTTAAGGCAATTTGGAATGGTGCCAAAGATGTATAGAACTTTCCTTAGACTGAATAAGTAACTTTCCTGCAGCTTTAACATTCAGTCCCTTTCTGGTAGACCTAGAGACTTCAGATAGGTTTTTACACTTCTCCAAAATCACTATTCCACCCCGCAGTAACCACCATCTTATCAGAAAGATTTACTAGCACATAGGCAAATTTCGAAATCTGATATGGTGTAGTCTAAGAGTTTTAAACACACCCTTATAGACTAACATATAGTTCCTCTTCTTTATCTTAAGATTTACTTGATTGTCTTCCAATGTTCTTCTCCTGGATTAATCTGATACCTACTCATTACTCCCACTCAACAGCAGGTGTCTGGTCTAAGGCATACAAAAGCATATCTAAGACCTCTCACTGTTGATATAAGAAATTCTTTCATGGCTTTATCTTTTCTGGAATAGTTAGGACTTTTCCTTAGATAAAATCTATGCCTAAGAAGTTGTGAAGCTTCTATAGATTGCCATTAGAAAGAAAATGCTTCAGCATCTTACTAAAGTAAGTTGCTTGCATTAGAGTAAGTAATTACCAGGTATACCACAAGCCATAGGTTTAGATAAACTCAAATCTATAATACTAGGAACAGGAAGTTTTGTTAAGTCCATTGAATGGACTTATAAACGAAAATTTACTTTTATGTCCTTGTAATAGAAAACTTTAGGTTACTCCATGTGAATGGATTAAACCATAGTTCTATTGGCTTTCTTCTTAGTTTCTTATCTTGACAATCCATTACTTGTTTAAACTCACAATGGATTTTAATCACTAGTGTCTCCCAAGTCATAAGAAGGTGAGTTCCTAGAAACTCTCCCACTACGACAAGGTACCGTGAATTATGTCTAAGAAAACTAAATGGTATTGATCTTTTCGGTTGTGACAAGACAACAGAGGCAGTGGGATCATCATATGTCATATAAGATGATAGAACACTTTTGGAATCAAGAATTAAGTATCTCCTTTATTTGCTACTTGTTTTTCGGACTTAGTCATTTTCTTAGAAAAGTAGTATTTGTTTGAACAAACACTTTCTTATCTATTGACAATGGGATGGTCCACCCCTAATCACTTAGAATAGCTAAGAAAACATGGTTAACAGTTCTAGCTTTTCTTAAGATTTTGATTAGGTCATCCATGAATCTAGTAATGATTTACATTAAGTATACAACCATTACATCATTCTGAAATTGTATTACCATAGAAGGATTTAGGCAACGACTAGTAACTAATCATCAACATGCAACTCGAAATTTCTGGGGAGGTAAGTTTGGATATAATTCAAAAATCAATTTAATGATCTTTGAACTGCATATCTACTAACTATTTCTCCACCCCTATCGCTCGCAAGATCTTTAACCACTTACCTTAATGGTTTTAACCATTGCTAGAAATTAATGAAATATTTAAACATTTCAAATTTCTTTGCATAAGGTATAATCTAGAGTTATCGTTTTAAGAATGCAACGAAAAACTCATATCCATCCCTGAATGTACATCCATCTTCGAATGAGATGAACTACTTTCAGTGGATATAGGCATATTAACTCTTTGCAGAGATTGATCTTGTCAAATACACTATGAACAAGATACAAATGCCATAGATTAAGAAAATGTGGTAGTGTCTATGATGACATAGGTTTAGTTACATCAAAGAGTTCTTAGAATACTTCAAGTGGATCCTGTCACGAATACCTAACTCATATTCCATACAACTTTGAATCCATTAATAAAAGATGGATATTAAACACTTGAGAAAGTGTAACTGTATTGTATCTGGAATTAGAAATATAAGAAAATTTCTGTTTGGATTCTAAAATTAAAGTCAAAGACTTAAATTCAACCAAATATAATGAGTAATTCTTTCTTGGACCACCACTACTAATACAAACTCTAAGTCAGATTTGCCCATACAAGTAGGAGATTTCTAAGATTGAGGATTTATATCAATTGGGAATAGAATTTCGGGATTATAATCATATGCGTCATATAAAATGACATGAAATGATTTATAGACCATTCATCCAATGATATGTTTTGAAAGCTAATTCGAAATGAATAAGCTAAGAGGAATTAGGATAATTTCGTTTAAAATAAGAATCCAACGATGCTTCGATTAGCGAAAGTCAAAGTAATCTTATTTATATAATCTTCTTGTTTCATATCGTAAAAATACTAGTCTAAGGTGTCATCAATTGATGAACAGCTAGATGTCGCATGTACAATATTTATCTTTCGAAATCTAACACTATTATGTATGTCTAATGGTGAAAATCCACTAGGGATTTATCTCATTAGATAAACAAGCCAAGTTAGACCAACAATGAAGATTCGAAATTAAACTACAACTTAATAACAGAAAATAACATGGTTCAATATAAATTCATACACAATTCAGAAATTATAAGCATATAGCAAGTAGGAATGACAAGTGAAAATACTAAAACATACAATCCTAAATAATTTCCAAGGTTTTCAACAAACTGATATCAGTGTCCCGTTTAGGCGAGAGTCAAAGCTACCATTCATTGAATAGAGTTGTCTGCTCGTCTAAAATGTTAAACATTCTAGCAACCTTTTATTCGATCAAGATTGGAATTCGCCGTTGTCCCGTTTAGGCGAGAGTCAAGGCAATTCTATCTTATGAGCTTCCACCATTGTTTCATAATTTGCAAGTCAAGTATGGTCGCCACCATTAGGGTGATCCATACCATACAAAACACTTACAAACTACTTATCATGCGAGGTTAAACGGTGCGAAATTGCTAATGAACGTTCCTCCATTAGGGAGGATTACTCACTAAAACAAACGCGGTGTAAAACCCACAATGGAGATCGAATGTCTTAATAATAAAGCTCATTATTTAAAAAGAGTTGTATTTTCTTTTATTCTCTTTATTTATTCTATTTATTTTAAATATATATTTATTTATTTAAAATTTCCAATTTAGAATGAAAAATTCTAAATATAAATTTTAATTTAATATTTATAAATTTTACTTAGATGGATATGAAAATAACATGAATTATTTCCATCTTAGTAATAATTTCCAATAAATATTTAGAAAAAAATATTTAAGTTGTTACAAAATTAATTTAAATTAATTTACAACTCAAATTTAATTTTCTATAAATATATATTGCATTTCGAAAAATTAAAGTATATAAGAATACAATTTTCGAAAAATGCATATTAAAATAAAAAATAAATCCCGGAAAAATTATTCTAATTTAATGTTGGCCCAAAATTAATTAATAAAATTAATTTACAACAAAAAATATAATTTTCCTATTTAATTAAATATATAAGAAAAATTACAAATATTTAAGTATGATGATGAAAATCAACTCAAATATTAATTTTCTATTTAATTAAATACACTAGAAAAATACTTCAAGCAAAAATATCACCTATCTAGATTTTCCTTTGACTAATTAATTCTATTTCTAATAATATACTTTAATTCAATTTATTTTAAATTAATCAATAAATGAAAAAATCATTGATTTAAGTTGATCCAAGAATTAATTAAAATAATTAATTTACAACTTAATCTATTTTTCAAGATAAAATTCGAAATTCTAGCATTTAAGAAATACAATTTCGAAAATTGATTAATAAAATAAAGAAAAAATATATTTTGAAAATTATTTAAATTTAGTTGAAAAAAATAAATTTCAACTAAAAATAATTTTCTATTTAATTAAATGTCATGAAAAAGAAATATTTAAGTATGATGATAAAAATCAACTTAGATATTTAATTTTCAAATTAATTAAATGTATTAAATTCAAGAAATAAATAATTAAGTGTAGAGAAGGCTTAATTATTAATCTCTAGTTTAATACTAGGAAAAAATATATTTAAAATAAATTGTACCAAAATTAATTAATAAATAATTAATTTCACAATTTATAATATTTTCCTATTTAATATTAGAAATAATAAGTAGTCTATAAATAACTATCTAGAAAATATCTTATTTGACTAAGTATCTTTTCCACAAAATTTGAAAAATATCTAATTTAAGTTGTACTAGAAAAATCTAGAACTTAAATATTTTCAAATTTAAATTTAATTAAATATCAAAAATTAAGTTGTAACCACTTAATTTGAAAATATTCCATTTTAAGTTAATATTTGAAAAAGATATTAACTTAAAAAAGTATCTAAAGAATCTTAATAACCAATGCCTAAAATTCCTCAACTTAATTTTGAAATTTTGAATTCAAAAGATATTCGCATTTAAGTTGGTTAGTTGAAGATAACTAAATATCAACTTAAATAGGAATATTTAATGAAAAATTTAAATTAAGTTCCAGAAAGAATCTAGATGGTTATAATTCTATATTTAATTAAATACAAGAAAATACATATAGTTTAGCTTAGAATATAAAATTCCTTAAACTATATTTTTCTTAAATTAATTTCAAAATAAATGAAATTAATTATGTTGCTAATCAATTTTATTAGGTTAAACTAGTTTAATTAACCTAGTACAGTCATTCAAATCAGGCAAATGGGCCTTCACAATTGGGGTGGTTTGTGTGAGGGGGTGCTGGGTTCAGTATGTCGTACCCACTTCTATGGCTCCCAACTCTCACACAAGGCCCAAAAGAGAGGAATTTAACCTTAATAAGAACAACTGTTATTCATTGAATAAGCCCAATAACTAAATGGGCCTAAATAAATTCTATCAAGAACTATGATAATTTATTTTAGCAACAACAACCTATATGTATCTATAATCAAATTAAACACATAGGCTCACACAGGCACACTTTGGATGGGTCCTATCATGTTGCTAGGTCATACACAGATGAAAGAAGATTGTAAAATTTACCTGTTACAAATTATTAACTTGACCAAGGGAGCCATCAGATCATTAGATCTGGCAAAAAGTAACCATGGCTATTTGCAATCAAGTAATAATAGGTTTTGAAAACTTACAAACAAGCTAAAACACATACTCCTGCAACAGGGTTAGTTGGATAGTTGGATGTAGGATTTATTTAATTTTAAATTAAATATTTAATTTCGAAAATAATTAATTAAATAAAAAAATAATTTTTCGAAAAATTTAAAAAAAAATTTGAAAAATTCGAAATTTTTTTTTTTTTTAAAAAAAAATAAAATTTAAAATTAAACCTACAATTTTTGAAAAATTAGGTTTCAACCAACCTAAATATCATTTCAAAAAAAAAATTTGCTAACTACTTTTAAATTTTAAATGTTATTTTATAAATAAAAATTAAATTAAAAATCAGAAAAGATAAATAAATATCTTTTTCAAATTTTAAATTTAATTTAAATAAATAAAATAACAAAATTTAAAAAATTAGCAAAATATCTTATATCATTTAAAAATTACATAATTATAAATATCTTATTTTTAAATTTAAAATAAGATAAGATATAATCAAATTTTAAAATAAGATAGATTTTTAAGCAAAAAGATAAATACTAATTCTATTCGAATTCAAATTACACTAATATCTTGAATTAATTTAAAAAAAATTAAATTAATTCAAAATGATAATTAGAATTGAATTAGGAATAGTAATAGTATATATACAAAACAATACAAAAAATTGGAAGTTAATTCCATGAAAAAGTATGAAAAATTGAAGAAAAAAGGAAAAAATCCGAAACTGTACGGACAGTTCTGCGATCATGTGAAACTATCAAGACAAATTTCCGATTTTGTCAAATCTTCAAAAAATCATAACTAATTCAAATAAAATCCAAATTGAGTTCTGTAAAAGGCTAACTTGCTTAATTTTTTCCATACTATCCAATAAAAATAATTCCAGAGATAAAATCGCAATTATTTTTCACGAAAATTTCACAAACATCAATCAATCATCAAATAACACTCAATACAACATGATACCATCCAAAGAACATACAAACAATCGTTTTAAAGTCCAAATTTCTTGCAAGTAAATCAATTACCATGGCTCTGAGGCCAGTTGTTGGATATTTATTTTACCAGGATCTTAGATCTACTCACAAGTATGTTTATTAACATCCTAAATATGAACTTTCTAAAACGATGAAATTAAACACATATAAAGTTTAAGAAACCTTACATTGGGTGCAGCGGAATATAATGACTCCTTCCGTTCAGATATCTAGCCCTTGATTCCTTTCTGTAGCAGAGCATTATCAATATCTGAACCTGGATCTCTTTCTCTGAATCTTTGATGCTGAATCTCCTTTGCTGATGATCTTTCTTCACGATCTTCCTCACTATGATTGAGGTATCACTTGATGTGTGTGGGCACTACTCTAATCACTAAGAGAGGTTCGAAATATTGAGGAAGAAAAGAGAGAGAGAGTGGCGGCTAGAGAAGAGAGTGGAGGCTCAGGTTTTTCTGATTCAGAAAGTGTATATTTTCCTGAAGCCTTCACTATCTATTTATAGCATTCCTCTAGGGTTTGATTTGAATTATATGGCATTAAAATAATGAAAAAATCATTTAAAAAAGCTACAAAGGTGGCCGACCATACACTTAATGGATTGGGCCTTGGGCTTTGCAATTTTGCAATTTTAACACCTTTTGTATCTGATTTTCTCAAAAATGCCAATTTCCTAATTCAATCATTTAAATGCCAATTCTAACTATTTAATAACTATAAATAATTATTAAATAATATTGTCATTTATCATATTTATTAATTGAACCATACAAAGTATCATAATTAACAAATATGCCCTTATAAACTCTTTCTTTACAATTTCGCCCTTACTTAGTGAAAATTTCACAAATAGACATAGTCTAATTTGAGAATTATAATTGATTAATCAAAACCAATTACATGAGTCTTACAAGCAATATTATCTCAACTAGTGGGGGGACCATGGGTCTATATAACCGAGCTTCCAATAAGTAGATCAAGAATTTAGCACTAAAATTCACTAACTTATTAATTCTTCGTTGAATCCACGCATAGAACTCAGAATTGCACTCTCAGTATATAGAATGCTCTATATGTTCCACCATATAGACACATCATTAGTTATCCATTGTTATAATCCTAATGTGATCAATGATCCTCTATATGAATGATCTACACTGTAAAGGGATTAAATTACCGTTACACCCTACAATGTATTTATTCCTTAAAACACTTGACCCCGTATAAATGATATTTCAGCTTATGTGAAATGAGTACTCCACCATTTATGTTCGTTTGGTCAAGCTCGAAGGAGATCATCCTTTGCTTACTATTCGCCAGATAGAAGCTATAGATTCCATATTTATGCTAGCGCTCCCACTCAATTGCACTACCGTGTTCCCAAAATGTACGTATCACCCTGACCTAAAAGTAGGCTTAACTAACAAATCAAAGAACACGAATAGCCTTTCAAGATTGAGCCTAATCATATCAGGATTAAGATCATTTGATCTAGGATCAACTTAGGCGATATTGACTTGAATAGATATTACGGTAAGTTTAATAAATCTAAGTCAAAGTTCAATATCGGTCCCTTCCGATGCATACTCCATGCATCCAACCTGAGCTTTACTTTAACCAATGTTCTGGAAAGAACATAGTATTTCTCCAAATACAAGTAAACTCTGTTGTAGATTATCATATCAGTAAAACCCTGTGTCTGATAAATCTAGGAAACTTTATTCACATAGTCATGTTTACTTTCCAATGTGTTGACGGCACAATAAACAGGATCAAGTATGTGAAAAGGGTTTCAGATGAATTTATACATTATGTACATATAATCATGAAATAAATCATGTGAACCATGCAACATTAAATGTTATTTCTGATCTATATTAATAAACAAATCTGATTATATTGAAATGAGTTTTATTTAGGGCATAAAACCCAACACCAGTTTGGGTTATGGTCCCAGTTTGGGTTCCGATCCTAGTGCGAGTCTGAGGTTCGGGTCCCTTGTTTGAGTCTGGTTCTTACGTCCTGGGTCCGGTCCCAATTTTTGGGTTTGTGTCTAGGTCTAGGTTCGGGATCCGGTCTAAGTCATAGGTCCCGGTCTAGGTCCAAGTCCCGGTATGGGTTTTGGTTTGAGTTTGGGTTTAGGTTTGGGTCCTGTTTCTGTCCCAGGTCTGGGTTCTAGTCCCATGCTTGGTTCGATTCCAATTTTGGGTCCGGGATCGTGTCTGGATGCCAGTTTGGGTCTGGGTCTAGGTCTGGGTATGGATTTGGGTATGGGTCATGGATTCAAGCACTGACTACGGATTAGGTCGAAGCCTCAGGTTCAGATTCGGATCTCAGTCTTAGATCTCAGTCTTGTTCCAGTTCGGCCCTAGGTCTAGCGTCGGGTCCTAAGTTTGGGTTTGGGTCCGTGTTTGGGGTTGTGTCCCCGTAGTCAGGTCCTGGGTTTCGGGTCTAGGGTCGGGTCCTCTGTCTCGAGTCTAGGGTCGAGTTTTGGGTCTTAGTCCCTGTTCCAAGGCCCAGTTTTGGGTCCAAGTCTCCTATCCAGGTCTGAATCCTTGGTCAAGGTCTGGGTCTAGGTTCGCGTTTTGGGCCCAGGTCCCCCATCTAGGTTTGGATCCTAGGTCGCGGTGTAGGTCCAAGTTCAGGTTCGGGTTTGGATCCCGAGTTTGGGTCTGAGTCTAGGTCGCAGTACAGGTTCAGGTTTGAGTTTGGGTCTGTGTCGCGGTCTGACTCCAGGTCCCTATTCGGGTCCGGGTTGGGGTCCTAATCTGGGTCCCAATGAAGGTCTAGGTCTCGAACCAGGTTCCGGTCTGTGTTTGGATCCAGGTTCAGGTCATGAGTCTGGGTCTAGGTTCGGGTCTATATTCAGGTTTGGGTCTGGGTCCTGGGTTCCGATCTCGGTATGGGTATGGGTCTAGGCCCATGTCCAGGTTAGGGTTTTGGGTTTATGGTTTTGGGTTTAGTGTTTAGGGATTTAATGTTTAGGGTTTAGGGCTTAGGATTTAGGGGTAAGTGTACAGAGTTTAGGATTTAGGGTTTAAGGTTTAGGGTTTAGGATTTAAGGGTCTTCTTCTAGTTCCAGTTCACATTTTTGGTCATAGGGTAAGATTTAAGGTTCGGGTGTGGGTCTAGGTCCGAATCCTGGTCTGGGTCTAGGTTCGTGTTTTGGTTTAGGTCCGAGTCTTTGTCCCAAATCCAGACACTAACCACATGTCGAATCTAGTTGGAGTTCTGGTACGGGTTCCAGTTCTGGTCTGGGTCTGGGTCCGGGTCCAAGTTCTGAGGCCAGAGTTCTGGTCCTAGTTCGTGGGCCCAATTCCCAGGTCTGGGTCCCCAATCTATGTTTAAGTCCTAGGTCCTGGTCCCAGTCTGGGTTCTAGTCCTAGGCCAAGTTCAGGTCTCAGTTTTTGTCCAGATCTGGGTCACAGTCCTAATCTTGGTTCGGGTCTGAGTCCCGGTTTCAAGTCAGAGTTTTGGTATGAGTCTGGGTATGGGTCTGGGTCCAGGTTTCAGTCAGTGTTTGGGTTCGGGTCTTGGTTTGAGTCTGGGTTTGGGTTCTTGTACGGGTCTGGCATCTGGTCCAAGTCCCGAGTCACGGGTCCTGGGTCGCAGGTCCTGGCACAAGTCTTGGTCCGGGTTCGCGTCTAGAGCTAGTTTAGGGTCCAGGTCCAATTCCTGTTCCAAGGTCCTTATTCCGGTTCTTGTTCCGATTTCGGCTCTCGGGTCTGAGTTTGGTTTTGGGTCCTGGTGTAGAAATGGTTCTAGGTTAGGGTCCTGGTACGATTCCAAGATCTAGACACCAACTACGGGTTGGGTCCAACCCTAGGTCGTGGGTCTAGATCTGCATCCCAATCTTGGGTCTCGATCTCGTTTTAATTCGGATCCTGGGTCCCAGTCCGTGTTCGGGTCTGGGTCTGGGACCGAGACCGTGGTCGGGTCTTGGGTCCCAATCCCAATCCTGGGTATCGATTCTGGTTCAAATTTTGAGTTTGGTTCCCCAATCTAGGTCTGGTCCTAGGTCCAGGTCCGAGTCTCCAATCTCAGTCCGAATCCTAGGTCTTGGTCTCGGTCCATGTCCGTGTCTGGGTTCAGGTTCGCGTCCCGAGTCCAAATCCAGTTCCAATTTCGGGTCACAGAGTACGATTTAAGGTTCGGGTGTGGGTCTGGGTCCGAGTCCTGGCTTAGGTCTAGGTCCGTGTTTTGGTTCAGGTCTGAGTCTTAGTCCCAAATCCAAACACAAACCACATGTCGAGTCTAGTTTCGAGATTTGGTACGAGTTCGAGTTCTGGTCTGGGTCTAGGTCCAAGCCTAGGTCTAATTACCAGATTTAGACACCGAATATGGGTCGGGTCCAAGCCTTGGGTCTTGGGTCTAGTCCCGGGTCTAAATCCAGATGCTGGTCCAGTTCGGGTTTGGGTCCTAGTCCCAGTTTGTATTTCGATTCAGTGTCTGAGTTCGAGTTTGGGTCCGGGCCTGGTTGGGGTCTGAGTCTTGGTTTGAGTCTAGGTCAGAGTCTGGGTCTAGGTCTGGGTCTGGGTTCGGGTCCAGGTCCAAGTTTTGGTCTTAGGTGCAGGTCCAGGTCTGGGTGTGGGTCAGGGTCTCAGTATGGATCTAGGTCCCGAGTTTCGATCCCGACTTGGGTCTGGGTCTGGGTTCGAGTCTAGGTTCGTATCCGGATCCCTATCTAGGTCCGAGTCTGTGTCTTGGATCGGGTCCCAGGTCTAGGTCCAGGTCCGGCTCTCGCTCCCAGTCTGGGTACACGATCGTGTTTGGGCTCGAGTTTTGGTCTCGCTTTGGGTTTGGGGCTAGGTCCGAGTTCGGTTCTAGGTTTGGGTCCGGGTCTTCGTCATAGTCCTAGTCTTGTTCAAGGGTCATGGTTTTGCAGTTCTTGTTCAGGTTCCAGTTCCGTCTCCCGGGTCTGGGTCAGGGTCCGCGTTTGGGTCGTGTTCGGGTTCGAGTCCTGGTTTGAGTCCCTAATCTGGTCCCGATCACCTATCCCAGTCTAGTTCCGGTTCAGGTCCTGGGTCCCAAGTCCGAGTTTGGGTTCGGGACAGAGATTTGGGTGCGGTTCTAGGTCTCGGCCCCAATTTTGTGTCCCGAGTCTGGTTCCATGTTTGGGTCTAAGTTTGGGTCTAGGTTCGGCACTGAGTCTAGGTATGAGTTGGGATCTAGGTTTGGGTCCCGATTCAGGTCTAGGTCCTTGTTTCCGGGTCCAGGGTTGGGTCCCGTCTCCCGAGTTTGGGGTCGAGTTTTGGGTCTTCATCCCAGTTCCGGTGCCTAGTTTCTAGTCCAAGTCCTCAATCAAGATCTGGATCCTTAGTGAAAATTTGTGTCCATGTTCGGGTTTGGGGCCCAAGTCCCCCATCTAGGTCCTAGTTGAGTTTCGGGTTTGAATCTCAAGTTTGGGTCTTACTCTAGGTCCCAGTATGGGTTCATGTATTAGTTTGGGTCTGGGTCCAGAATGAGTCCAAGTCCCTATTTGGGTCCAGGTCGGGGTCCCAAACCGGGGCCTAGTCAAGGTCTAGGTCACGAAACAGGTTTTGGTCTGGGTTTTGGTCCGGGTTTAGGTCTTGAGTTTGGGTCTAGGTTTGGGTCTGGATCTGGGTCTGGGTCTTGGTCCTGGGTTCCAATCTCGGTTTGGGTATGGGTTTTGGCCCATGTCCAGGTTTGGGTTTAGGGTTTAGGGTTTACTATTTAGGGCTTTAGGGCTTAGGGTTTAGGGGTAAGTGTAAAGAGTTTGGAATTTAGGGTTTAAGGTTTAGGATTTAGAGTTTAATGGTCCGCTTCCAGATCCAGTTCCAATTTCGGGTCACAGGGTACGATTTAAGGTTCGGGTGTGGGTCTGGGTCCGAGTCCTGGTTTAGGTCTAGGTCCGTGTTTTGGTTCAGGTCTGAGTCTTTGTCCCAAATCCAAACACAAACCACATGTCGAGTCTAGTTTCGAGTTTTGGTACGGGTTCGAGTTCTGGTCTGGGTCTATGTCCAAGCCTAGGTCTAATTACCAGATTTAGACACCGAACATGGGTCGGGTCCAAGCCTTGGGTCTTGGGTCAAGTCCCGGGTCTAAATCCAGATCCTGGTCCAGTTCTAGCTCATGTCTTGGGTCCTGGTCTGGGTCTTATGTCCAAGTTTGGGTATAGGTTTGGGTCTTGGGCCTGAGTCATGGGAACGGTGATGCAAACCAAGGAGCTGCTGGACATGCTGATCATGAACATGGGAATGGAGTTAAATTTGCACAAGACCATTTGTCACTTCCTAGTGGCCCAATTACAAGACTTAGAGCCAAACATTTCAAGGAAGCACTAAATGGGCTAATCCAAGAGAATTGGGCTGATTCTAAAAAGACCAAAATGGGTTCAAATAATAATCAAGGCTTAGTCCATGTCATCAAAGCCATTGAAGAGACTAATTAGCATACAAAAACGTGGTCAGCATGGTTTTAACATTAAAGGGCAAGAATCTGTTGAATTTCAAAAGATATTAGGTGGGGGAATAATAATGGCCTTGGTTGGTTATGTTAAATACATTGAATTTAGTCATCTAGATAATTTTGGCAGCCTTAAGAAGTCCAAAAGGCTAAAAAAACGTGGGACTTGTTTGTATTAATGTTTGTGTTGCTTTTATAACTATAGTTTTGACTTTTCCTATTCTTGGAGGGTTGTTCCAAGTATAAAAAGGGGGTACTACGAATTGTAAGGGCAGATTATGTTTTCAGAAATATTATTGTGAGGTGTGTTTCTCTTTGTTCTTAAAAGAACTCTTGAACTTATCAAGTTAATCTTGTGGTGTTCAAACAACCAAACTTATCACCTTGATTCTTGAGATATTCTTAGGTTTCTGGGTGTGGCGTTTCAATCCTTCGTAGTCTTGGTTTTCATCTAGTTAGGTGACGGGTCAAGGCTCAACAAATCTTGTCTACACGATCTTGGGGCTCCAACCCATCGTTGTTATTGGGTTTCATCACAATTGTTGGTGGAGTTCATATCATTTGGTATCAGAGCCTTGGTTCTAAGGCAAGTTTTGATTATCTTTTATTTTCGATTTTCTATTCCTTGTTGTAGCAAAAAAAAAAAAAAAGAAGAAGAAGAAGAAGAAGAAAAGAAGCAAAAAAAAAAAATATACGATTTTAATAAGAAAATTTCTTCATTTCATTTTCTCACCTTATTCAAGTTAGACCTTTTGATTAGTTTTGGTTGTTTTCTCATATTGTTTTTGTGCTGCTGGATTATTTTGGAATTTGTTTCTTAAAGTTCGATTAAGAACTAAAGAAAACACAAAAGAGTGGAAAAAGGCAAGAGTGTGTGAGACCATAAGAGGGTGAAAGCCATTTAGAGTGAAAACACGAGAGCAAGTGTATCAATTCTTGAGTGAAACACGTGAGGGAGTGCTTGTGAGGATTCTAACCTTGTTTTGCAGAGTCTAAACATGTGCAATAATCAAGAAGAACACTTAACCGAAGAATTTCGACAACCCCCAACTCCGAACCTCCAAATGCAAGCATTGTTAGGGGAGATGAGGCGTATGTTGAGGGCTGAATTAGAACCTATTCAAGAGAGGTTGGACAGGGTAGAAGCGGGAACTCGTAGGAGACAGCCACAAGACATCCACAATAATGGACGTGGTCCGTGGCGGAATGTTGAGGAAGAGGTGGAGTCGGAGGAGTTTGATGAGCCATATATGAACCGGGGCAGGTTTGAACGTGGGTATGGAAATAGAGAAGCTAGGATGGGTAGACCTAGGAGGGATAATGATTTAGGAAACATAAAAATTAAAATCCCATCTTTTCAAGGTAAAAATGATCCTGAAGCTTATTTGGAGTGGGAAACTAAAATGGAGATGGTGTTTGATTGTCACAACTACTCGGAGATAAAGCAGGTTAAGTTGGCTGCAATTGAATTCACCGATTATGCCATTGTTTGGTGGGATCAATTACTGATTAATAGGAGGAGGAATAGAGAGCCACCTGTGGACACTTAGGAGGAGATGAAAATGCTTATGAGGAAGCGTTTTGTACTCAGCCACTATTATAGGGGATTGTATCAAAAGTTGCAGAGGCTAATTCAAGGCTCCAAGAGCGTGGATGAGTATTACAAGGAGATGGAGGTAGCTATGATCCGGGCTAACGTAGAAGAGGACCGAGAAGCCACCATGGCTAGGTTTTTGCACGGTTTAAATCGTGAGATTGCGGATATAGTCGAGTTGCAACATTATGTTGAGTTGACAGATATGGTGCATCAAGCCATAAAGGTGGAGGAACAACTCAAACGGAAGGGAATGGCTAGGAGGGGACAACCTATGGCTACCACCAGCCCATGGAAGGCAGCTCCAAGGAGAGATGAGCAGCTGCAAAATAAGCCAAAATTTGAACCCTCAAAGAATGTCAAACCAACGCCTGCCACTACTTTAGGTAACACCGAGACTTCTACTTCTAAAACACGTGATATTAAGTGTTTTAAATGTCAGGGGCGGGGACACATAGCCAGCCAGTGTGTAAACAAAAGGGTGATGATGATAAACGCCCAAGGAGAGCTTGAGTCGGAGGATGAGGAAGAAGTAGATGATGATGACATGCCACATTTAGAATATGCCGATGATGAGCAAAATGCTGTGGTTGGAGATTTATTAGTAGCAAGGCGCATTCTCAATATGCAGCAGGTCAAGGAGGAGGAAATTAACCAAAGGGAGAACTTGTTTCATACGCGGTGCTTTGTCAATAACAAAGTTTGCAATGTCATTATCGATGGAGGGAGTTGTACAAATGTAGCCAGCACTTATTTGGTGGAGAAACTAGCCTTAACCACCTTAAAACATCCTCATCCTTACCGGCTTCAGTGGCTGAATGATTGTGGGGAAATCAAGGTGACAAGGCAAGTGTTGGTGGCATTATCCATTGGCAAATATGAGGATAAGGTGCTTTGTGATTTGGTTCCTATGCATGCATGCCATTTATTGTTGGGAAGACCATGGCAGTATGATCTGAGGGTTACACATGATGGATTCACAAATAGGTACTCTTTCACTCTTAAAAAGCAACCTATTACTCTTGTGCCATTAACTCCAAAACAGGTCATGGAGGACCAACTAAAATTACAAAGATCAAATGAAAAAAAGAAAGAATAAGGAAGGAAGGCTGAAATTGAAAACAAAGAGTTTAAAAAAAAAAGAAAGAGAGAAAAATATTGATCAGAGTGAAAAAGAAAGAGAGAAGATTTCAGCCATAGTGAGAGCAAGAGAGGAAAAATTCAATTACATTGTAAAAAAAAGTGAGATCAAGAGAGTATTATTTTCACACCAGCCCCTTATTGTACTCATGTACAAGGAGGCTCTTTTATGTACTAATGATCTCGTCGGTAGCTTGCCGAGCAATATTGTTTCTCTTTTGCAGGAGTTTGAAGATGTCCTGCCCGAAGAGGTACCATATGGCTTACCTCCAATCCGAGGGATTGAACATCAAATTGATTCATTCCGGGTGCATCAATTCCAAACCGACCAGCTTATAGGAGCAACCCCGAGGAGACCAAGGAGCTTCAAATTGGAGAAAGGGTATGTGCGTGAAAGCATGAGTCCTTGTGCGGTTCCGGTGCTATTAGTTCCTAAGAAGGATGGAACCTGGAGGATGTGTGTTGACTGCCGAGCCATCAACAACATAACGGTAAAGTATCGTCATCCCATTCCTAGATTAGAAGATATGTTGGATGAATTGCATGGTTCTTGTGTCTTTACAAAAATTGATCTTAAGAGTGGATATCATCAGATTAGGATGAAGGAAGGTGATGAATGGAAAACTGCTTTTAAGACTAAATATGGTTTGTATGAGTGGTTAGTGATGCCTTTCGGTTTAACTAATGCTCCAAGCACATTTATGCGTTTGATGAACCATGTTTTGCGTGCATTTATTGGCAGATTCGTAGTTGTGTATTTTGATGATATCCTAATTTATAGCAAAAACTTGGAAGAACATGTAATTCATTTAAAATCTATTTTGGACATTCTAAGGAAATAAAAATTGTTTGCTAACCTCAAGAAGTGCACCTTTTGCACGGATAAGCTTGTGTTTTATGGTTTTGTTGTTAGTAAGAGAGGAATTGAGGTGGACGAGGAAAAGGTGAAGGCAATCCAAGAGTGGCCAACCCCAAAAACAATCAGCCAAGTGAGGAGTTTCCACGGCTTAGCAAGCTTCTATAGACGGTTTGTGCGTGATTTTAGTAGCTTAGCCACCCCTCTTACTGAAGTCATCAAGAAAAATGTGCCGTTTAAGTGGGGAAAAGAACAAGAAAGGGCATTTAATCTGATCAAAGAAAAGTTAACTAATGCACCTTTGCTTGTTTTACCAAACTTTGCTAAAACTTTTGAAAGTGAGTGTGATGCTTCAGGAATAGGTATTGGAGCTGTTTTGATGCAAGAAGGTCGTCCAGCTTGCTTATTTTAGTGAAAAGCTGAGTGGGGCAGCCCTAAATTACCCCACTTATGATAAAGAGATGTATGCCTTGGTAAGGGCTTTGGATAATTGGCAGCACTATCTATGGCCAAAGGAATTCGTGATTCACACAGATCATGAATCTTTGAAGCATTTGAAGGGACATCAAAGGTTGAACAAATGCCATGCCAAGTGGGTGGAATTCATTGAAACATTTCCATATGTGATCAGGTACAAGCAAGGTAAGGAAAATGTGGTGGCTGATGCATTGTCCCGAAGGTATGCTTTACTTTCCATTTTAGATACAAAATTGCTCGGTTTTGAATACATTAAGGATTTGTATGCACAAGATTCTGATTTTGGTGATGTGTTCAATTCATGTGAAAAAGTGGCATTTGGTAAGTTTTATAGGCATGACGGATTTTTGTTTCGGGAAAATAAATTGTGTGTGCCTATGTGTTCTTTGCGTGAATTGTTTGTGAGAGAAGCTCATGGTGGTGGTTTGATGGTCATTTTGGTGTAGCTAAGACTTTAGGAATTTTGCATGATCATTTCTTCTGGCCCCATATGAAACGTGATGTGGAAAGAATCTGTGAGAAGTGTATCACGTGTAAATGGGCTAAGTCTAAGTTGAAACCCCACGGTTTGTACACCCCTTTGCCAATACCTAGTGAACCTTGGACTGATATTTCTATGGATTTTGTTTTAGGTTTGCCTAGGACTAAGAGGGGTAGAGATTCTATTTTTGTGGTGGTAGATAGATTTTCCAAGATGGCACACTTCATTGCATGTCATAAAACCGATGATGCATCACATATTGCTGATTTCTTCTTCAAAGAAATTGTTAGGTTACATGGCATGCCTAGGACCATTGTTTCTGATAGGGATGCAAAAGTTTTGAGTTACTTTTGGAAGACTTTACGGGGAAAATTGGGAACCAAGTTGTTATTTTCTACTACTTGTCATCCACAAACGGATGGTCAAACTGAAGTAGTGAATAGAACTTTGTCTTCTTTATTACGTGCTATCATTAAAAAGAACTTGAAAACATGGGAAGATTGTTTGCCACATGTTGAATTTGCTTACAATAGAAGTATACATTCTGCATCTAAGTTTTCACCATTTGAAATTGCTTATGGCTTTAACCCATTGTCACCTCTCGGATTTAACTTCTTTACCTTTGAGTGAACGTGTGAACTTAGATGGCAAAAAGAAGGCAGAATTTGTAAAGATGATTCATGAAAAGGCACGACTGAACATTGAACGAAGGACTAAACAATATGTCCATCAAGCCAACAAGGGGCGCAAGAAGGTAGTGTTTGAACTAGGAGATTGGGTTTGGTTGCACTTAAGGAAGGAACGATTTCCAGAGAAACGGCGTTCAAAACTCCTACCTCGTGGTGATGGACCATTTCAAGGAGTGGAACGCATCAATGATAATGCTTACAAGCTTGACTTACCAGGTGAGTATGGTGTTAGTGCAAGCTTTAATGTTGCTGATTTGTCTCCTTTTGAAATAGGTGATGATTTGAGGACAAATCCTTCTCAAGAGGGGGAGAATGATGCTAACCAAGGAAATGATGCAAACCAAGGAGCTGCTGGACATGCTAATCATGAACATGGGAATGGAGTTAAATTTGCACAAGACCATTTGTCACTTCCTAGTGGCCCAATTACAAGACTTAGAGCCAAGCATTTCAAGGAAGCACTAAATGGGCTAATCCAAGAGAATTGGGCTGATTCTAAAAAGACCAAAATGGGTTCAAATAATAATCAAGGCTTAGTCCATGTCATCAAAGCCATTGAAGAGACTAATTAGCATACTAATTGGTCAGCATGGTTTGAACATTAAAGGGCATGAATCTGTTGAATTTCAAAAGATATTAGGTGGGGGAATAATAATGGCATTGGTTGGTTATGTTAAATACATTGAATTTAGTCATCTAGATAATTTTGGCAGCCTTAAGAAGTCCAAAAGGCTAAAAAAACGTTGGACTTGTTTGTATTAATGTTTGTGTTGCTTTTATAGCTATAGTTTTGACTTTTTCTATTCTTGGAGGGTTGTTCCAAGTATAAAAAGGGGGTACTACGAATTGTAAGGGCATATTATGTTTTCAGAAATATTATTGTGAGGTGTGTTTCTTTTTGTTCTTAAAAGAACTCTTGAACTTATCAAGTTAATCTTGTGGTGTTCAAACAACCAAACTTATCACCTTGATTCTTGAGAGATTCTTAAGTTTCTGGGTGTGGCATTTCAATCCTTCGTAGTCTTGGTTTTCATCTAGTTAGGTGACGGGTCAAGGCTCAACAAATCTTGTTTACACGATCTTGGGGCTCCAAGCCATCGTTGTTATTGGGTTTCATCACAATTGTTGGTAGAGTTCATATCATTCGGGTCCCCGATTCATGTCAGGGTCCTAGGTCCCGATCTGGGTTAGGGTTCCAATCCGAGTCCTTATCTCGGGTCTTGGCCAGGTCAAGGTTTATTAACGGTTCGGTTCTGAGGTCCCGCGTTTGAGCATCGCGTCCCGTGCTCGGCCCCGTCCCGCCGAGTTCTAGTCCTAGTCTAAGTTTTGGTCTCGGTCCTAGTCTGGGTCTAAGTCCAAGTTCTGATCTATGTCCAGGTCTGAGTCCTGAGTTTGAGTCCGAGTTTTGGTACGAGTCTGCGTCTGGGTCAAGGTCTAGGTCTGGGTTTGGGTCTGGTCCCAGTTTTCAGTCCGTGTCTGTGTCCTGGTCTTGGTTTGGGTCTGGGTCTGGGTCTATGTTCGAGTTCTGGTACAGGAATGGGTTCTGGTCAAGGTCTTAGGTCACGGGTCCTAGGTCCCAGGTCCTGGCACAAATCTGGGTCCGCGTTCGGGCCTGGGTCCTGGTATTGATCCTAGTCTGGGTCCGGGTCTGTGTTCGGTTTCGTGTCTTGGTCTGGTTTTGGATCGAGGTCCAATTCCTGTTCCAAGGTCCTTATTCTAGTTCTTGTTCCTATTTCGGGTCTCGGGGTCCGGTTTGGGTTTGGGTCCTAGTCTAGAAATTGTTCCAGGTTCGGGTCTTGGTACGATTGCAAGATCTAGACACCAACTACGGGTCAGGTCCAAGGCCCACGTTGTGGGTCAAGATCCGAATCCCATTCTTGGGTCCCGGTCTCATTTCCATTCGGATCCTGGGTCCCAGTCTATGTCCGTGTCCGGGTCTGGGACCGAGATCGGGGTTGGGTCTTTGGTCTCAGTCCTAGTCCTGAGTCTTGATTCTGGTTCTAATTTTGAGTTTGGATCCCCAATCTAGGTCTCGGTCCTGGGTGCAGGTCTGAGTCTCCCATCCCGGTCTGGGTCCTGGGTTCGGGTCTAGCTCCAAGTCTGTGTCTCGGTTCGAGTTCGTGTCCCGAGTCCCGATCTGAGTTTTGATTCAGATGCGCGTCCTGATCTAGGTCTGCGTCCCAATCCGGGTCTGGGTCTGGGTCCTAGTCAAATTTTAGTTCCCGGATTCAAACCCGCATCGGGACTCGGACCCTGGTCTGGGGTACAGGTCTGGGTCTGGGCCGGGGTCTTGGTCCGACTCCGAGTCTGGTTTTGAGTCCGTATATGGGTCCTAGATCCAAACACTGACTACGGGTCAGGTCCAAGCCCTGGGTCTAGATCTGGATCACAGTCTCGAGTCCTAGTCTAGTTCCACTTGGGGTCCCAGGTTTCGGTCTGGGTCCTAGGTCAAGGTCCGGGTCCAAGTTCATATCCTGGGTCTCAGTCCCAGTTCTGAATCCCGTGTCCAGAGTCTAGGTCTGAGTCCTAGGTCTCGGTCCGAGTCCAGGACCCAATCGGGGTTCAAGTCTTGGTCCGAGTCTAGATTCAGGTTCCGATCTCGGTCTGGGTCCAGATCAGGGTTCGAGTCTAGTTCCAAGTTCAGGTCCAAGTCCCAAGTTTTGATCTGGGTCTGGGTTCTGAGGCCCAAGTCTAGGTCCCCCATCCATGTCTAGGTCATAGGTCCCGGTCTGGGTCCATGTTCGTGTTTGGGTCCTAGTCCCAGTTTCAATTTCCATTCAGTGTTTGGGTTCAGGTTTGGGTTGAGTTTGGGTCGAGATCTGAGTCCTGGTCTAAGTTTGGGTCGGGGTCTGAGTCTAGGTACAAATCCCGGTGTGGGTTTGTGTTCGGGTCCAGGTCTGGGTTTGGGTCCCAGGTGCGGGTCTAGATCTGGTTCTGGGTCAGGGTCTCTGTCCAGATCTAGGTCCCAAGTTTGGATCTCGGTCTGGGCTTAAGTCCAGGTTTGTATTCGGATACCTATCTAGGTCAAAGTTTGGGTTTGGGATCGTGTCCCAAATCTAGGTCCAGGTCATGGGACCCAGTTCTGAGTTTGGCTTCCAGACCGAGACTAGTGTTCGGTTACTAGGTCCCGAACCCACTCGTGTCCCGAGTCGGGTTCCATGTTGGGTTCTTAGTTCGGGTCCGTGTTCGGCACCGGTCGAGGTATGGGTTGGGATCCGGTTCGGCCTGGGTCCGGGTTGGAGTCCGAGTCCCGGTCCTACGGTTTTAGGTATAGGTTTGGTTACGGTTTGAGGTCCAAGTCCAGGTCTAAGTCCTTGTTCCGGTCCCATTCCCGGTCTCGATCTACTTGTGGTTTCAATTCCAATTTTGGGTCACAGGGTACGGGTTCGGGTCCATGTTTGTGTCTAGGATTGGGTTTGGGTCCGGGTCTGAGTTTGGTTCCTGCTCTGGGTTCGGGTCCGGGGTTGGGTCCTAGATCCAAACACCGACTACGGGTTCGGTCCAAGCCCCGTGTCGGCATCTAGATCCCGATCTTGGGTCTCGGGCTGCGGTTCCATTTCGGTGCCGGTCACGAGCCGTGTCCTATGTTCAAGTTCGGGTCCGGGGCTCCGGCTCTTGGGTCCCGGTCCTAGTTCCGTTGCCTAGGTCTCTATCCCGATTCTGGGTCCACGTCTCGGTTCTTGTCAGGCTTTGGGTCCTAATTGCGGTTTGGGTTTTGGTCTCATTATGTGTATTTTTTTGGGTTTGGGTCCTGGTCCTAGTCCTATTCCGGTTCGAATTCTAATTGTGATTCCAAGTTCGAGTTTGGGTTCGAGTTCGGGTTGGGGTTCGAGTTCTGGTCGGGGTTTGAGTCCTGGTCCGAGTTTGGGTTCGAGTTCGGATCTCGGTCTAGGTCCGGATCGGGCTCCGGGTGTGGGTTAGGGTCCTTGGTCTGGGTCCAGGTTTAGGTCCAGGTCCCAGGTTTCGATCTCGAACTGAGTTAGGGTTTAGTTCCTGGTCTACGTCCTGGGTTTCGATCACAATTTGGGTTCGTGTTCGGGTCTGGGAGCAGGTCCAGGTTTGGGTCTGATTCTGGGTCTGGGTCTGAGTTCGGGTCCTGAATTCAGGTTCGATTTTTAATTCGAGTCCAGGTTCGGGTTTTCTCCTGGTATGGGTTCGTGTCCAGGTTCCTATACTGGTTTGGGTCCGGGGAAGGTTTCGGGTCTAGGTCTAGGTCTGACTTCAGATTCCTGGGTCTAGGTCAGGTTCTAGTTTAGGTTTGAGTCCCGGTTTAGATCTAGGTCTGGTTCCGGGGCCTAGGTCCTTGGTCTAGGTCCCCCATCCAAGTCTAGTTCCTAGCTCCTGGTCTAGGTCCAGGTTCGTGTTCGGGTCTCGAGTCTTTGTTTTAGTCCAGGTCCTAGTTCGGGTTCGGGTCCAGGTCTCGGTCCTAGCCTTGGTCTGGGTCCTTATCAGGGTCCAGATCCTGGTCTGGGTCGCGGGTCTCACGTCCAGGGGAGGTTTTAGGACAAGGTCAAGTCGAGGTCCTAGTAAGGGTCCCGATCTAGGTTCCTGTCCCAGGTCTCAGGTCCCAGTCCTAGTCAAGGTCTCGGTCCCGGTTTTGGTCTAAGTTTGGGTTATGTTTTGGGTTCGATTCGGTCTCGAGTCCGGTCCTAGTCACAGTTCTAGTTTTGATTTTAGTTTTGGGTTTTGTTCCAGGTCCGGGTCTAGGTCTAAGTTGGGGTCAGGGTCCGAGTCTCAGTCCTAGTCCGGGTACGGGTTTTTCGGATCCCTTTCTAGGTCCAAGTCTGACTCCGGATCTAGGTTCGGGTATTGGGTCTGGTCCTGTGTTTGGGTCCGGTATGCGTCTGGGTCCGGGTTTGAGTTCGTGTCCATGTCTAGGTCCAAATCCCAATTTAGGTCAGGTGCTTAATTTGGGTCCGGGATCGAGTCCCGAGTTTGGGTTTAGGTTCTAGTCTAAGTCCTATTTTGGGTTCGGATCGGGTCCAAGCACGAGTTTCGGGCCGGGTTCGGTCTAGTTCTGGGTCCCAGTCCAGGTGTGGGTCCTGGTCACGTTCCCGGTCCTGTACCAGGGTCCTAGTCATGTTCTTGTTCATGTTTCAGTTTCGGGTCCAGTGTCCGGGTCTAGGTCCGTGTCCTGGGCCGGCTTCGGTCCTAATGCGGTTACAGTTTTGGGTCTGTGTCCAGGTCTTGTTCCTAGGTCCCGATCTGCTTCTAGTTTCGGTTCCAGTTTTATGTCACGGGGTACGGGTTCGACTCGAGTTTGGGTCCGAGTCTGGGTTAAGACATTATTTGGGTCTGGAGCTAGGTTCAGGTCTGAGTTTCGGTCTCGTTTAGGGTCCAAGGGTGGGTCCAGTTTCGGGTTCGATTCTGGGTCCAGGTCCCGGTCCCGTTCCAAGATCCCTGTCCGACATACCAAGTTTCGGTTTTGGTTCCCGAGTGTGGGTTTGGGTCTTGGTATGCGTCCGGTCCGTGCATGAGTTCGAGTGTGGGTTTATGTTCTTGTCTAAGTCCTAGATCCTAATACCGAGCTACGGTCCGGTCCAAGCATCGAGTCCTGGATCTTAAGTCCCGAGGTGGGTCCTAGGTCCAGGTTTGTGTCTGGGGTTGAGTCCCGGATCACGATCCAAGTTCTGACGCCCAAGTTCTGGTCCTAGTTCAGGGGCCCAATTTCCAGGTCTGGGTCCCCCCTCGATGTTCGGGTCCTAGGTCCCGGTTCGAGTCCAAGTTCGTGTTTCGGTTTGGGTTCGGTCCGGTCCAAGTCCAGTCCTGGTTAGGGTTCGAGTTTGAGTTCAGGTTCCAGCCCCAGTTCTGGGTCTAGGTCCAGGTCTCGGTCTGGGTCTAGGTCCCAGTCTTGGTTTAGGTCCCAAGTCACAAGTCCCGGCCTGGGTCCAAGTCCCGGTATGGGTTCTTGTCTCAGTATGGGTTTAGGTTTGGGTCCTGCTACTGTCTCATGTCTGGGTTCTAGTCCAGACCTGGTCTTATTCCAATTCTGGGTCTGAGATCGGGTTTGGATCCCGGTCTGAGTCTTAGTCTTGGTCTGGATCCCGGTCTGGGTCTGGGTCAAGGTATAGGTACAAATCCAGGTTAGAGTCCTAGTTTCAAACAATGACTACGGGTTAGGTCAAAGCCTTAGTTCCAAATTCGGATCTCAGTCTTGGATCTCGGTCTTGTTCCAGTCCCAATCCCGGTCTTCACCGGGTCCTTAATTTGGGTTCGGGTCTGGGTTCCGGTTTGTGTCCCTGTAGTCAGGTCCTCAGTTTGTGGTCCAAGGTCAGGTCCCGTGTCTCGAGTCTAGGGTCATGTTTTGGGTCTCCGTCCCGGTTTTAAGGCCTAGTTTCAGGTCCAAGTGCCTTATCTAGGTCTTGATCCTTGGTCCAGATGTGGGTCCAGGTTCGCGTTTGGGGCCCAGGTCCCCCATCTAGGTCTGGATCCTAGGTCCAGGTCAAGGTCCAAGTTTGGCTCCCAAGTTTGGGTCCGAGTCTAGGTCCCAGTATGGGTTCAAGTTTGATTCTGGGTCCGGTCTCGATTCGAGTCCAAGTCCCTATTCAGTCCGGCCTGGGACACGACAAGGTCCCACTCAAGGTCTAGATCTGAGACCAGGTTCTGGTCTCAGTTCGGTCCGAGTTAAGGTTCTAAGTTTGGTCTAGGTTTGGGTTTGGATCCGGGTCTGGGTCTGGGTCTTGGGTTCCAATCTCGGTATTGGTATTGGTCTAGGCTCGTGTCCAGGTTAGGGTTTAGGGTTTAGGGTTTTGGGTTTAGTATTTAGGGATTTAGGGTTTAGGATTTAGGGCTTAGGTCTTAGGGGTAACTGTAAAGAGTTTAGGGTTTAGGGTTTAAGGTTTCGGGTTTAGGGTTTTAATGGTGCGCTTCCAGCCTTCGGCCCAATTTCGGGTCACAAGGTACGATTTAAGGTTTGGGTGTGGGTGTTGGTCCGAGACCTGGTTTGGGTCTAGGTCCGTGTTTTGGTTCAGTTCTGAGTCTTGGTCCCCAATCCAAACACCAACCACATGTCAAGTCTAGTTCGAGTTCTGGTATGGGTTCTGGTTTTGGTCCGTGTCTAGGTCGAGGTCCGTGTCGAATTCCCTAATTTAGACAACGACTATGGGTTGGGTCCAATGCTCGGGTCTTGGATCCTGTCCTGGGTCAAAATCTAGATCTTGGTCCAGTTCTAGCTCATGTCTTGGGTCCTGGTTCGGGTCTTAGGTCCAAGTCATGGGTCTTGGTCCCCGATTCAAGTCAAAGTGGTAGTTCTCGATCTTGGTTAGGGTCCCAGTCCGCGTGTAGGTCCCGGTCTGTGTTCAGTAATGGTCCTTGTCTCGGGTCTATGCCTATTCTTGGTCTAGGTCACGGTTCAGTTCTCAGGTCCCAGGTCTGAGTATTGGGTCCTAGGTCCCAATCCCGGTCCTGTGTCCTGGGTCCCGTCCCTGTGTCCTGGTCCTGTGTCCTGGCCTTGAGTTGTAGTCCTAGTCCGGTTTGGGTCCCGGCCCCGATCTCCGTCCGGTCTAGGTCCGGGTTTGGGTCCGAGTCCGGTTTCGGTCTGTGTCTTGGTTCGGGTCTTGGTCTAGGTCTGGGTATGAGTCTGAGTTCTTGTACGGGTCTAGGTTCTAGTCCAGGTCTCGAGTCACGGGTCCTAAGTCACAAGTCTTAGCGCAAGTCTGGGTCCGGGTTTGGGCCTGGGTCCTGGTATTGATCCCGTTCTAGGTCTGGGTCTGTGTTCGATTCTGCGTCTAGATCCAATTTTGGGTCCAGTCCAATTCTTATTCCAGGGTCCTGATTCTGGTTCTTGTTCCGATTTCGGGTCTCGGGTCCGAGTCAGGGTTTAGGTCCTGGTTTGGAAATGGTTCCAAGTTCGGGTCTAGATATGATTCCATGATCCAGACACCGAATACGGGTTGGTTCCGAGCCCCGGGTTGTTGGTCAAAATTCAGATCCCAATCTTGTGTCCCTGTCTCATTTCAATTCGGATCTTAGGTCCTTGTACCGTGTCCGTGTCTTGGTCCGGGTCTGGGATAGAGACCGGGTCAGGTCTTGGGTCCCAGTCCCTGTCCCGGGGTCCTAATTGTTGTTCTAATTTTGAGTTTTGGTCCCCAATCTAGGTCTTGGTCCTAGGTCTAGGTTTGAGCCTCCAATCCCAGTCTGGGTCAAGGTCCAAGTCTGTGTCTCCGTTCGCGTTCGTGTCCCGAGTCCTGATCCGAGTTTTGATTAAAGTCCGCGTCCCAATCCGGGTTTGGGTCTGGGTCTTAGTCAGATTCCAGTTGTCGAACTCAAACCCAGTCTCGGACTCGGACCCAAGTTTGGGGTACGGGTCTGGGTCTGGGTCCGAGTCCGGGTTTGGGTTTGAGTCCGGTATGGGTCCTAGAACCAAACACGTACTACGGGTCAGGTCCAAGCCCCGAGTGTTGATGTGGATCACGGTCTCGGGTCCCGCCTAGTTCCACTTCGGGTCCCAGGTCTTGGTCCGGCTTTGGGGTCGGATTCTGGGTCTCAGTCCCAGTTCTAATGCCCGTGTCCTAGGTCCAAGTCCCCAATCCAGGTTCGAGTCCTAGGTCCCGGTCTGAGTCCAGGATCCAATCGGGGTTCAAGTCCTTGTCCGAGCCTGGGTCAGAGTTTCGATCTTGGCTTGGGTCTAGATCTCGGTTTGAGTCCAGCTCCAAGTATGGGTCCGAGTCCTGAGTTCCGATCTAGGTCGGGGTTCCAAGGCACAAGTCAATGTCTGAGTCCTAGGTCTTGGTCTGGGTCCATGTTCGGGTTTGGGTCCTAGTCCTAGTTTCGATTTCGATTTAGTGTATGGGTTCGGGTTTGGGTCTTAGTCTAGGTCGAGGTCTAAGTCCTGGTCCCAGTTTGGGTCTGGGTTTGGGTCCAGGTCCGAGTTCGTGTCCCAAGTGCGGGTCCACGTCTGGATCTGAGTCACGGTCGCAGTCTGGATTTAGGTCCCGAGCTCCGATCCAGGTCTGGGTCTTGGTCTGGGTCTAAGTTTGAGTCTAGGTTCGTATCCAGATCCCTATCTAGGTCTGAGTCTGGGTCTAGGATCGGGTCCTAGGTCTAGGTCTGGGTCCGGGTCTCGGTCCCGGTCTGGGTACACGATCGTGTACAGGTTAGGGTCCAAGTGTCTCGGTGCGTGTTCGGTACTGGTCCTTGTCTCGCGTCTTGGCCAAGTCTGGGTCTGGGTCACGGTTAGGTTCTATGTCCTGCATCCCGTTCTGTGTCCGTGTTTGGGTTCGGGTCTGGGATCGAGATCGGGGTCAGGTCTTGGGTCCCAGTCCTAGTCCTTGGTTCCGATTCTGGCTCTAATTTTGAGTTTGGGTCCCCAATCTAGGTCTGGTTCCTAATTCTAGGTCTGAGTCTCCTATCCCAGTCTGGGTCCTTGGTCCAGGTTTCGGTCCAAGTCCGTGTCGGGGTTCAAGTTCGTGTCCCGAGTCCGATAAGGGTTTTGATTCGGGTCCGCGTCCTACCCGGCTCGGGTCTAGGTCCTAGTCAGATTCCAGTTCCTGGACTCAAATCCAAACTCGGACTCGGACCCAAGTTTGGGGTACGGGTCTACGATCAGGTCAATTTCCCAAATGGCAAAAGGCCAAGGACTTTGCATCTGAGTTAACTCGTTGGGCGGAGCTCGAGGTATCTTTGAAAATCTTTGTTATTTATCACATTTTTTAACGTAGGCGTTTGAATCTTCGTTCATTTTCGGCTAGAAATAACCTTACCTTAGAATTTTCTTAGATAAACTCTGCCCGGTGGTGTGGTTTCCACAAAATCCATCGCGCACTTCAGACAAAATTCGTGCAACTTCTTCTTAGGTAACACATCTAAACAATGGCATGGAGAATCGTCGTCTGTACATAATTCCCTCTACTATGATGTACTGTGCAGCCTTCCCTCTCATCTTTTGAGATTCATTTCGATTATCTGGGAGTTCCCCAGTGTTGAGGTAGGGTTCTATTGGCGTCATCCAGTTTGGGGAAGTATCAATCATTTCAATCTCTTCTATGCCAATGATGCTAGGTTCTTCAAGGAAGTGTAAAGAGTATAGGATTTAGGGTTTAAGGTTTAGGGTTTAGAGTTTAAGGGTCCAATTCTAGTTCTTGCTCCAATTTTCGGTTATAGGGTAAGATTTATGGTTTCGGTGTGGGTCTGGGTAAGAGTCTGATGTCTCGGCTCTAGGTTCGTGTTTGGGTTCGTAACCGAGTCTCGGCCCCAAATCCAAACACCAACCACATGTCGAGTCTAGTTTGAGTTTTGGTTCGGGTTCGGGTTCTAGTCTGGGTTTGGGTCCAGGTTGAGGTCCGATTCCTAGATTTAGACACCGACTATGGGTCGGGTCCAAGCCTCGTGTCTTGGGTCCTAGGTCCTGGGTCCAAATCTAGATCCTGGTCCAAGTCAAGGTCTGGGTCCTTTGTCTGGGTCCTAGTTCTGGTCTCGGAGTCCGTGTTTGGGTCTAAGTTTGGGTCTTGGGTCCTGAGTCATGGGTCAAGGTCCCCGATTAAGGTCAGGGTCCTAGGTCCCAGTCTTGGTTATCATCCTAGTCTGAGTGCAGGTCCCAGTCCTTGTTCGGTACTTGTCCTTGTCTCAAGTCCGAGTATTGTGTCCCGTATCCTGGGCCTCGGTCCGGGGTCCTGGGCCCTGGGCCCTGGGTCCTCGGGGTCCTAGCCCCAGTCCATGTTCAGGTCTCGGTCGTTGTCCTGGTCTGGGTCCCAGTCTTGATCTCGGTCCTGCTCCAAGTCTCGTGTTCCAGTCCGTGTTCGTGTACGAGTCCGGGTTTGGGTCTGGGTCCCAGTTTCAGTCCGTTTTAGGGTCTGGGTCTTGGTCTCGATCAGGGTCTGGGTTCTTTTATGGGTCTGGGTTCTTGTCAACGTCTCAGGTCATGGGTCCTGGGTTCTGGGTTCTTGGTCGCAGGTCCTAACACAAGTATGGGTCCAGCTATCGATCCCAGTTGGGGTTCGGGTCTGTGTTCGGTTCTGCGTCTAGATCCGTTTTTGGGTCAACGTCCTGGGTTCGAGTCTAGGTCCAAGTCCGTGTCTCGGTTCGACTTCGTGTCCCGAGTCCCGATCTGAGTTTTGATTCAGATGCGCGTCCTGATCCGGGTCCGTGTCTCGATCCGGGTCTGGGTCTGGGTCCTAGTCAGATTCTAGTTCCCAGATTCAAACCCGGACTCGGACTCGGACCCTGGTTTGGGGTACGGGTCTGGGTCCGGGGCCGTGGTCTTGTCCGACTCCGGTCCGGGTTTGAGTCCGGATATGGGTCCTACATCCAAACATTGACTACAGGTCAGGTCCAAGCCCTGGGTCTAGATCTGGATCACAGTCTCGAGTCCTAGTCTAGTTCCACTTGGGGTCCTGTGTCTCGGTATGGGTCCTAGTTCAAGGTCCGGGTCAAAGTTCATATCCTGGGTCTCAGTCCAAGTTCTGATGCCTGTATCCCGGGTCTAGGTCTGAGTCCTAGGTCTCGGTCCGAGTCCAGGACCCAATCGGGGTTGAAGTCTTGGTCCGAGTCTAGATTCAGGTTCCGATCTCGGTATGGGTCCAGATCAGGGTTCGAGTCTAGTTCCAAGTTCAGGTCCAAGTCCCAAGTTTTGATCTGGGTCTGGGTTCCGAGGCCCAGGTCTAGGTCCCCCATCCATGTCTGGGTCATAGGTCCCGGTCTGGGTCCATGTTCGGGTTTGGGTCCTAGTCCCGCTTCAATTTCCATTCAGTGTTTGGGTTCGGGTTTGGGTCTGAGTTTGGGTCGAGGTCTGAGTCCTGGTCTAAGTTTGGGTCGGGGTCTGAGTCTAAGTATAAATCCCGGTGTGGGTCTGTGTTCGGGTTCAGGTCTGGGTTTGGGTCTCAGGTGCGGGTCTTGGTGTGGTTCTAGGACAGGGTCTCTGTCCGAATCTAGGTCTCGAGTTTTGATCTCGGTCTGGGTTTGAGTCCAGGTTTGTATTCGGATATCTAGGTCAAAGTTTGGGTTTGGGATCGTTTCCAGAATCTAGGTCCATGTCCGGGTTCGCGTCTCGGTCCCGGTCTGGGTACACGACCGTGTCTGGGCTCGAGTTCAGTTCTCGGTTTGGGTTTGGGGCTAGGTCTGAGTTCGTTTCTAGGAATGGGTCTACGTCCTCGTCACGATCCTAGTCTTGTTCAAGGGTCCTGGTCTGGCGGTTCTTGTTCAGGTTCTAGTTTCGGGTCTCAGGTTCTGCATCGAGTCGAGGTATGGGTTGGGATCCAGGTTCGGGCCTAGGTCTGGGTTGGATTTCGGGTCTTGGTCCGGTTACGGTTTTAGGTCTAGGTCTAGGTCTAGGTTTTGTTACGGTTCGAGTTCCAAGTCCAGGTCCAGGTCCTTGTTCCGGTCCCGTTCCCGGGTCTCGATCTAGAGCCAGGGCTTGGATCGAACCCATAGTCGGTGTATGGATTTGGGACACAACCCCGGACCCGAACCCAGACTAGCACCCGAACCAAAACTCAAACCAGAACCCAATCAAAGACCCAAACCTGGACCCGAAGCCGTACCTTGTGACCCGAAATTGGAACCGAAATCAGAAGTTGACCTTGACCAAGAAATGGGACCAGAACCAGGACTTGGACCTAGAGCTGTAAACGAACCTACACCTAGACCCAAAACTATAACCAGACCAAGACCAAGACTCAAACTTACACCTAGACCCAAACCGCGACCCGAACTCGGATCCCCACCCAGACTTGGACTCGAGACTTGAACCCAGACCCAAATTATGGGGAACCCAGAGCTGGGAATCGGGCCCACAAACTAGGACCAGAACTTGGGCCTCAGATCTTGGATCGGGATCCGGGACTCGACCCCAGACCAAAACCTGGACTAAGGACCCACCTCGGGACCTGGGATTCGGACTCGATGCTTGGACCCGACCCGTAGTCAGTGTCTGGATCTAAGACTTAGACCAGAACCCAAACCCAAACTCGAACTCAAACTAGGACCCAGACACATACAAAGACCCAGGCCCACACACGGGAACCAAAACCGAAACTTGAACTGGAACTAGACCGGGATCTTAGAACGGTACCGGGACCTAAACCCGAACCCGAACTCGAAACTAGACCCAGCCTCAGACCCTAACCGAGACCAAAACTCAGACCTGAACCTCGCCCCGGACCCAAATCAGGACCCGAACCTGGACTCGAACCAAAACTTGACCTGAACCTGTACCCCGTTACTTGAAACTGGAACCGAAACTAGAAGCGGATCGGGACCCATGAATAGGACCAGGACCAGGACTTGGACTTAGTCCCAAAACTGTAACCGGACCTGGACCCAGATTCGGACATAGACCCACCCTGGGATTGGGTCCAAAACCTGAACCTAAACCTAAACCGGGACTTGGGACCCGAACCCAAACCTGAACTCAGACTCGAACATTGAACAGGACTCGGGACCCAGAATTAGGATGGAGACCCAAAACTGGACCCCAGTCTCGGTCCCACACCTAGACCCATACCCAGAGCGGGACTTGGGGCATGAATTGAAACTCAACTACGACCCGTGATTAGGATCCAAATCTTGTCCAAGGATCCGAGAACCGGGGCTTGGACAAGACCCATAGTCGATGTCTTGATCTCGGACTCGGACAAAGACTCGAAGCTGGACCAATACCTGGACCTTGGACTCAGACCTTGGACCCGAAACAAAAACTTGAATCAGAATGTGACCAGGACCCTGGAACAGGACCGGGAATGTGACCAGTACCTGGACCTGGGCGGGGACCCGAATTACACCAGAACCCAACCCCAGAACTCGGCCTCAGACCTAGTCCTCGACCCAGTCCCGAACCTAGACTAGGACTGAGACTTGAGCCCAAAATCGGGACTCGATCCCGAAATCAAACAAAGCCCCTAACCTAAATTGGGATTCGGACCTGGACATGGACACGAACCCAGACCCAAACCTGAATACCGACCCTGACCCAGACCGGGATCAAAACACTGGACCTGGACACGGACCCAGACGTAGACCCAGACATGAACCTGGGACCCAGACCCAAGAATCGAACCTGGACCCCGACTGGGATCTGAAAAACCCGTACCCAAACTCGGAGGAAGACTCATTACCCGACCCCAACCTAGATCCATGCCCAGACCCGGAACCAAACCCAGACCCGGAATCATAATTGGAACTATGACTAGGACCCAAACTTGAGACCAGAATCGAACCCAAACCATAAGCCAAACTCAGACCAGAACCTGGACCGAGGCCTTGACTAGGACTGGGACCTGAGACTAAGGACCTGAACCTCGACCGAGACCCGGACCGGGACCTAGACCTGACCAGGTCCTAAACCCTCGCAAGGACCTGAGACCCGTGACCCAAACCAGGATCAAGACCCTAACAAGGACCCAAACCTGAACCCGGACCAAGACAGGGATCGAGACCTGGACCTGAACTTAGACCGAGACCTAGAATAAAACCAAGACTCGGGACCTGAACTCGAACCTCGACCTAGACCAGGACCTAGGAACCGGACTTGGATGGGGGACCTACACTAGGGACCTTGTCCCGGAACTAGGGATGCACATTTTCCCCATGGGGATGGGGCCCCGCGGGGACCCGCCCCTAATGGGGCGGGGATTCCCCATCTAAATGGGGAACGGGGCGGGGCGGGGATCAAATTTTGTCCCCGAATGTTAAACGGGGCGAGAACGGGGATGACACTCCCCCCCCCCCGACGGGGACCCGTTTAATTTATTAATTATTTTTTTATTAATATTTTATATTTAATATATGCGTTTGTATTTTTTTAGTATATTAATATCATTTTTACAATTTTTGAAGTTGTGTCTTTGTATAATAATTACTATATTGAATAGTAAATAATATGTTATATTTTATCTTTCATGTAATTTAATAATTTTAGACATTTAAATTTTTAAAATAAACTTTATTTTTACAATAGGGGATTCCCCGCCCCGTCCCCGATGGGGAATAAGCGGGGATGGGGCGGGGATGGGGATTAAAATCCTTAACGGGGATGGGGATGGGAAGAGCACTCCCCGCTAATTCCCCGCCCCGTGTGCATCCCTACCCAGAACCTAGACTAAGATCTAAATCTGGGACTCAAACCTGAACCAGGACCTGACCTAGACCCACGAATCTGAATTGGACCAAGACCCAGACCCGAAACCTGCCCCCGACCCAAGCTAGGACAGGAACCTGGACACGAACCCATATCAGGACAAAACCCGAACTAGGAACCGAACCAAAAATCAATCCCGAACCTGGGACCCAGACCCAAACCTTGGCCTGCAGCTGGACCCGAACTCGAACCCAAACTGGGATTGGATCCCACGACATAGACCTAGAACTAAACCCCGACTCAGATCGAGATCGAAACTTGGGACTCAGAGTCGAACCTAGAACTAGACCCAGGGCCCTAACCACAACTCGGAGTCCGATTCTGACCTAGACCGAGATCTAGACTTGAACCCAAACTCAGACCAGGACTCGATCCTTGACCCGAACTCAAACCCTAACCCAAACTCGAACTTGGAATCGCAACTAGAACTGAACCGAACTAGGACTAGGACCAAGACCAGGACCAAGACCCAGACTCGAACCCGAACCCAAATAAAAAACTGGGCCGAGATCCAAACTCGAACCGCGACTAGGACCCAAACCCGAACTTACACCTGGACACAAACCTTGACTAGAATTGGGACCTGGAACCAGAATCGGGATTGGGTCCTGGGCAACGTAACTAGGTCTGGGACCCAAGACTTGACGCCAGACCCGGACTTGAACCTAGGACCCAGCTCATGTCCCGACACCAAAAATGGACCTAGACCAGCACGCGAGATCAGGGTCCAGATCTGGACCCGGGGCTTGGACCAAACCCGTAGTCGGTGTCTAGGTTTGGGACCAAGCCCCAAACCCGAACCCAGACCAAGATGCAAACCTGAACCCAGACCCGAACTCATTACCAAACCCAAACCTTGATCCAAAGCCATACCCTGTGACCTGAAACTGGAACAAAAATCGGAAGTAGACCGAGACTGGGAACGGGACCGGAACCAGGACTTGGACCTAGACCTAAACCCGAAATTGTAACCGGACCAGGACCCAGTTTCGCACCCAGACCTAGATCCGAACTGGGACCCGGACCTGAATCCTAATCAAGACCTAGACTCGGTGCCGAACCTTGACCCAAACATGGAACCAGACTTGGGACACAGAATTTTTGGCAGAGACCTAGAGGTGCACCCTAGTCACACTCCCGAACCCAAACTTAGACATGGGACCCAAGACCTGAACCAGAACCAGAACCGGACCGAGACACGTGATAGGGATCTAGATCTGGGACTCAAACCAGGACCCGAACCCAGACTAGGACCAAAACTCGGACCCTAACCCAGACCCGAGACTTGAAACTGGAACCTGAACAAGAACTTCGAGACGAGGATACTCGAACAAGACTAGGACCGTGATTAAGACCCAAACCTAGACCTAGAACCAAACTCGGAACTCTGGCCCATGCACGATCATATACACAGACCGGGAACAAGACCCGGACCCAAACCTGGACCCAGACCTAGACCTAGGACCCGATCCAAGACCCAGGCGCGGACCTAGATAGGGATCCAGATACGAACCTGGAGTCGAACCCAGACTCAGACCCACATCGGGATCAAAATTCGAGACCTAGATCTGGACTGAGACCCTGACCCAGACCCAGACTTGGACCCACACCCGGGATCCAAACTCAAACTTGGACCCGAACGCAGACCCAAACCAGGATCCGAACCTGGACCCAAACCCGGACCCAAACTCGGACCAGGACTTCGACCAAAACCCAGACCCGGACCATAACCCAAACCTAGACACTGAATCGAAATCAAAATTGGGACTAGGACCCAAACCCGAACATGGACCCAAATCGGGACCTAGGACCCGGACCTGGATTGGGGACTTCGACATGGGCCTCAGATCTGAGACCCAGATCAGAACTCAAAACTCGAGACTCGGACCCGAACCTAGACCTAGACTCAAACCTAGATGCGGACCCAGACCTAGATCAGATCCTGAACCCAAACTCGGAGCAAGACTTGAACCCCGACTTGGTCCTGGACTCAGATCGAGACCTAGGACTCGGACTTGGATGGGGGACTTGGACCCGGGACACGGGCATGACAACTAGGATTGAGACCCACGACCCCACCCAGACCCGGACCCTGACCTAGGACCCGGACCGAGACCTGGCGTAAAGTGGAACTAGATAGGGACCAGAGACCGTGACCCAAATCTGGACCCGAGGCTTGGACCTAACCCGTAGTTAGTGTTTGGATCTGGGACCTATACCCAAACTCAAACCCAGACCCGTACTCGGACGAAGACCCTGACCCAGACCCGTACCCCAGACCTGGGTCCGAGTCCAAGTCTAGGTTTGAGTCCAGGAACCGGAATCTGACTAGGACCCAGACCCAGATCTGGACCGGGACACGAACCCGAATCAAAACTCAGATAACGACTTGGGACACAAACCCGAACTCAGACACGGACTTGGACCCAGTCCCAAATCCAAGACCCGAACCGAGATTGGTGACTAAGACCTGGACCCACGAGCCCGACAAAGATTGGGGGCCCAAACTCAACTGGGACTGTAATCCAAGACCCGACCCCGGTCTCAATCCTAGACCCAAACCCGGACACGAACACAGACCAGGATTTAGGATCCGAATCGAAATGAGACCGGGACCCAAGATTGGGATATAGATCATGACTCACAACCGTGGCCTAGACAAAACCCGTAGTCGGGGTCTAGATCTTGGAATCGTACAAAGACCCAAACCTGGAGTAATTTCTAGACTAGGACCCAAACTCAAACTCGGGCTCGCGACCCGAAATTAGAACAAGAACCGGAATGAAGACCTTGGAACAGGAATTGGACGTTGACCCAAAAACGGATATAGACGCAGAACCGATCACAGACCCGATCCCCAATTGGGATCGATAGCTGGACCCATACATGCATTAGGACCTGCGACCAAGAACCCAGAACCGAGGACCCGTGACCTGAGACCTTGACAAGAACCCAGACCCATACAAGAACACAGACCCAGACCCAGATCCAGACCAAGACCCGGACCCTAAAACGGACTGAAACCAAGACCCAAACCCAGACCCAAACCCAAACGCGGACTCGTACTGGAACCCGACACTTGGACCAGGACCGAGATCTGGACTGGGACCCAGACCAGGACAACGATCGAGACCTAAACATGGACTAGGGCTAGGACCTAGGCTGGGACTGGGACTGGGACTAAGGACCGAGACTGGGATACGGGACCCAATACTCGGACCTGAGACCTGAGAACCAAATTGTGACCCAAACCCAGACAACGCCAAGACCCGAGACAAGGACTAGTACCGAACAAGGACTGGGACCCCGCACTCGGACTAGGATGATAACCAAGACTGGGACCTAGGACCCTGACCTTAATCGGGGACCTTGACCCATGACTCAGGACCCAAGACCCAAACTTAGACCCAAACCTGGACCTGAGACCCGAACCAGGACCCAAACTAAGGACCTAGACCTTGACTTGGACCAGGATCTAGATTTGGACCCGGGACCCAGGACCCAAGACACGAGGCTTGGACTTGACCCATAGTCGGTATCTAAATATAGGAATCAGACCTCGACTTGGACCCAGACCCAGACTAGGATCCGAATCGAAACGAGACAGAGACCCAAGATTGGGATGCGGATCTTAACCCACGACCTAGGGTTGGACCCAACCCGTAGTCGGTGTCTAGATCTTGGAATCGTACAAGGACCCTAACCTAGAACCATTTCTAGACTAGGACCCAAACCCAAACTCGGACCCGAGACTCAAAATCGGAACAAGAAGTGGAATAAGGACCTTAGAACAGGAATTGGACCTGGACCTTAAACTAGCTCTAGACGCGAACCCGGACCAAGACTTGTGCCAGGACCTGTGACCCAGGACTCTAACTCGAGACCTAGACCAGTTGCCAGACCCGTATAAGAACCCAAACCCAAACCAAGACCCAGACTCAAACCAAGACTCGAACCCAAACACTAACTGAAACCTGGACCCAGACCCGGACTCATACCAAAACTCTGACTTGAAACTGGGACTCAGACTCGAACGAAGATTAGGACTGGGACCCAAACCTGGACAAAAACCGAGACCTGAACTTGGACTAGGACTAGAACCCAGACTGGGATCGCAATTGGGAACTGGAACGAGACCAGGACCCGATACTTGGACTTGGGACCTAAGAACCAAACCATGACCTAGACCCAAACTAGGCCATGACTCGAGAGAAGGACCGGTACCGAACAAGGATCGGGACCTGCACTCAGGTGGGACGCTAACCCAAACTTAGACCTAGCACCCTGATCTGAATTGGGGATCCAAACCCATGACTTAGGACCCAAGACCCAAAAGCTCGGACCTGAGACCCAAACCAGGACCCAAGACATGAGCTAGAACTAGACTAGGATTTAGATTTTGACTCTGGACAGGACCCAAGGCTCGAGGCTTGGACCCGACCCATAGTCGGTGTCTAAATCTGGGAATTGGACCTTAACCCAGACCCAGACCCGGACCAAAACCAGAACTCAAACTAGACTCGACATGTGGTTGGTATTTGGATTTGGGACCAAGACTCGGACCTGAACCTAAACACAGACCTAGACCCAGGCCAGGACTCAGACCCAGACCCACACCCGAACCTTAAATCGTACCCTTAAACCCGAAACCCTAAACCTTAAACCTAATTTTCTATTTAATTAAGTGTCATGAAAAAGAAATATTTAAGTATCATGATGAAAATCAACTTAGATATTTAATTTTTCAATTTAATTAATTGTATTAAATTCAAGAAATAAATAATTAAGTGTAAAGAAGGCTTAATTATTAATCTCTAGTTTAATACTAGGAAAAAATATACTTAAAATAAATTGTACCAAAATTAATTATTTAAATAATTAATTTCACAATGTATAATACTTTCCTATTTAATTATTAGAAATAATAAGTAGTCTAGAAATAACTATCTAGAAAATATCTTATTTGACTAAGTATCTTTTCCATAAAAATTTGAAAAAATATTTAATTTAAGTTGTTATAGAAAAAATCTAGAAGTTAAATATTTTCAAATTTAAATTTAATTAAATATCAAAAATTAAGTTGTAACCACTTAATTTGAAAAATATTCCATTTTAAGTTTAAAACTAACTTAAAAAATATCTTAAGAATCTTTAATAACTAATGCCTAGAATTCCTCAACTTAATTTTAAATTTAAATAAAATATTTAAATTTAAATTAGATAAGAAAAATCAGTTAAAGTAACTAATTTATAACTTAAATATGAATATTTAATTAAATAAGCTTCAAAAAGAATCTAGTTAGTTAAAATTCTTTATTTAATTAAATATAAGAAAAATACAAATAGCTTGTCTAGAAATAATATCTAAAACTTAGAGTGTTTTTCTTAAAATTAACTTTAAAATATTAAAATGAAAATAAATTTCATATATTTTAAAAGTTAATTATGTTGCTAATCAATTTTATTAGGTTAAACTAACTTAATTAACCTAGCACAGTTATTCAAATCAGGCAAATGGGCCTTCACAATTGGGGTAGTTCATGTGAGGGGGAGCTGGGTTCAGTATGTCGTACCCACTTCTAATGGCCCCCAACTCTCACACAAGGTCCAAAAAAGAGGAATTTAACCTTAAAATAAATAACTGTTATTAATTGAATAGGTCCAAAAACTAAATGGACCTAAATAAAATCTATCATGGTGTGACATTTTATTTAGCAACAACCTATATGCATCTATATAATAAAATAAACATATAGGCTCACACAGGCACACATTTGGATGGATCCTATCATGTTGCTAGGTCATACACAGATGAAAGAAGATTGTAAAATTTACCTGTTACAAATTATTTACTTGACCTATCGTCAATTGAACCATGGGTTAAAATCAGATCATTGGATCTGTCAACAAGTTAACCATGGAAATTTAGATCAAGCAATAATAGGTTTTATAAAACTTACACATAAGCTAAAACACATACTCCTGCAACAAGGTTAACTGGATAGTTGGATGTAGGATTTATTTAATTTTAAATAATTAAATTTCGAAAAAATAATTAAATAATAGAAATATATATATTTTCGAAATTAATAAAATAATAAATAAAATAATATTTAAAATTAAACCTACAATTTTGAAAAATTAGGTTTCAACTAACCTAAATATCATTTCAAAATTTGCTAACTACTTTTTAAAATTAATGTTATTTTATAAATTAATTATTCAATAAAAATTAAAAAAGATAAATAAATATCTTTTTCAGATTTTATAGTTTAATTTAAATAAATAAAATAACAAAATTTAAAAGTTAGCAAAATATCTTATTTCTATTCAAAATATCATGATTATAGTTATCTTATTTTAAATTTAAATAATGTCAAATTAAAAAAAATATTTAATTTAAAAAAAAAATTAATATCTGACCATAAATTTAAAAATAAGATAAGATATAATCAAATTTAAAAATAAGATAAAAAATCAAGCAAAAAGATAGATATTTACTTGTTTTCAAATTCAAATGACACTAATATCTAAGATTAATTTTAAAAAATTCAAATTAATTTATTTCTGATATTAGATTTGAAAATTGAAAAGTAAAAATCTAAATACAAAACTACACAAAAAATCGGAAGTTAAATCCATGAAATAGCATGAAAAATCAAAGAAAAACGAAAAAAAAAAATACGAGCTGTACGGACAGTATGTTGTGCATACTGCCCGCGCGCGCAAGGGGGGTGCATGGCCGAGGTCCCTCGGCGCAGGAGGCTGCACGCAGCCTGTTCTGCGCGCGCAAGGACGAGTTTCAGACAAAAACTCGGTCGAGCAGCTGTCTGAACGCGTGCTGTCCGAGGGTATCACCCTCATCCGCGCGCGTGAGAGGGTTGCACGACCCTGATATTTTTCGAAACTTCAAAAAATCATAACTAATTCAAATTAAATCGAAATTGAGTTCTGTAAAAAAGTAAATTGCTTAATTTTTTCCATACTATCCAACAAAAATAATTCCAGAAACATAATTTCAATTATTTTTCACGAAAATTCACAAACATCAATCAATCATCATACAACACACAACACAACATGAAACCATCCAAATCATAAACAAATCGTTTTAAAGTCCAAATTTCTTGCAAGCAAATCAATTACCATGGCTCTGAGGCCAGTTGTTGGAAATTATTTTACCAGGATCTTAGATCTACTCACAAGTATGTTGTTTAACACCCTAAATATGAACTTTCTAAAACGATAAATAAACACATATAAAGTTAAGAAAACCTTACATTGGTTGCAGTGGAATAATGTCTCCTTCCACTCAGATCTCTAATACTTGTATCCTTTCTGTCGCAGAGTATTATCAAGATCTGAGCCCGAATGTCCTTCTCTTTGTGTGTGATCCTTCACAGTCTTCCAATCTATGATTGAGGTACCACTTGCTGTGTGTGGGCACTACTCTATCACTGAGGGTTTCGAAATTATGAAGAGGAAAAGAGAGAGGTATAGGGTCGGCTATAGAGAGAGGAGTGGAAGGCTCAGTTTTTCTGAAAAAGTAATTTTCTGAGAAAAAGGTTATGAAAACTTGTTATTTGACTGAGCCATCACTTTCTATTTATAGGCAACTACTAGGTTTAGGTTAATAATTATTTGGCATTAAAATAATGAAAATATTAATTGGAAAAACTATCCCAAGTGGCCGGCCATAGGTGTTAATGGGCCTTAGTTGGATTTTGCAGTTTTCACAATTTTTATTTCTATTTTCTCAAAAACGCCAATTTTCAAATTCTAACCATTTAAATGTCAAAACTAATTATTTAATAACTAAAATAGATTATTAAATAATATTGTCATTTAATTTAATTATTAATTAGACATATAAAGTCTCTTAATTAATAAATAAACCTAGAATCTCTTTTCTTTACAATTTCACCCCTGCTTAGTGAAAATTCACAAACTAGACATAGTCTAACTTTAGAATTATAATTGATTAATCACAAATCAATTATTGAGTCTTACAAGCAGTATAGTCTCAACTAGAATGGGGACCATGGATCTATATGCTGAGCTTCCAATAAGTGAACCGAATTTACTAAGTAAATTCCTACTTATTAATTCTTCGTTGAATCTACTCTTAGAACTTAGAATTGCACTCTCAGACTTATATAGAGCATATTATATGTTCCACGATATAGATATGCTATCTCATTTAACCATTGTTATAATCTTATTGTGATCAAAGATCCTCTATATAGATGATTTACATCGAGATGGGTTAATTTTACCGTTCTGACCCCTCAAAGTATTTTTCCCCTTAAAACACTTAGCTACCTGTAAATGATGTTTAGTGATCTAAGAATTAGTCACTTAAACAAGAGCTCATCCATTTACTTCTATTTAACTAAGCTCGAAAGGAATCATCACTTGAGAAATACACCAGTAGAAGCTATATTTTCCATATTTATGTTCAGCACTCTCACTCAATCATACTATCATGTTCCCAAAATATACGTATCACCCTGACCCAAAAGTAGGCTTAACTAATAAATCAAAGAACATGAATAACACTCCTGGGTTGAGCCTAATCATATCAGGATTTAGGTCCAGGTCCGAGTCTCCAATCTCAGTCCGAATCCTAGGTCTTGGTCTCGGTCCATGTCCGTGTCTGGGTTCAGGTTCGCGTCCCGAGTCCAAATCCAGTTCCAATTTCGGGTCACAGAGTACGATTTAAGGTTCGGGTGTGGGTCTGGGTCCGAGTCCTGGCTTAGGTCTAGGTCCGTGTTTTGGTTCAGGTCTGAGTCTTAGTCCCAAATCCAAACACAAACCACATGTCGAGTCTAGTTTCGAGATTTGGTACGAGTTCGAGTTCTGGTCTGGGTCTAGGTCCAAGCCTAGGTCTAATTACCAGATTTAGACACCGAATATGGGTCGGGTCCAAGCCTTGGGTCTTGGGTCTAGTCCCGGGTCTAAATCCAGATGCTGGTCCAGTTCGGGTTTGGGTCCTAGTCCCAGTTTGTATTTCGATTCAGTGTCTGAGTTCGAGTTTGGGTCCGGGCCTGGTTGGGGTCTGAGTCTTGGTTTGAGTCTAGGTCAGAGTCTGGGTCTAGGTCTGGGTCTGGGTTCGGGTCCAGGTCCAAGTTTTGGTCTTAGGTGCAGGTCCAGGTCTGGGTGTGGGTCAGGGTCTCAGTATGGATCTAGGTCCCGAGTTTCGATCCCGACTTGGGTCTGGGTCTGGGTTCGAGTCTAGGTTCGTATCCGGATCCCTATCTAGGTCCGAGTCTGTGTCTTGGATCGGGTCCCAGGTCTAGGTCCAGGTCCGGCTCTCGCTCCCAGTCTGGGTACACGATCGTGTTTGGGCTCGAGTTTTGGTCTCGCTTTGGGTTTGGGGCTAGGTCCGAGTTCGGTTCTAGGTTTGGGTCCGGGTCTTCGTCATAGTCCTAGTCTTGTTCAAGGGTCATGGTTTTGCAGTTCTTGTTCAGGTTCCAGTTCCGTCTCCCGGGTCTGGGTCAGGGTCCGCGTTTGGGTCGGGTTCGGGTTCGAGTCCTGGTTTGAGTCCCTAATCTGGTCCCGATCACCTATCCCAGTCTAGTTCCGGTTCAGGTCCTGGGTCCCAAGTCCGAGTTTGGGTTCGGGACAGAGATTTGGGTGCGGTTCTAGGTCTCGGCCCCAATTTTGTGTCCCGAGTCTGGTTCCATGTTTGGGTCTAAGTTTGGGTCTAGGTTCGGCACTGAGTCTAGGTATGAGTTGGGATCTAGGTTTGGGTCCCGATTCAGGTCTAGGTCCTTGTTTCCGGGTCCAGGGTTGGGTCCCGTCTCCCGAGTTTGGGGTCGAGTTTTGGGTCTTCATCCCAGTTCCGGTGCCTAGTTTCTAGTCCAAGTCCTCAATCAAGATCTGGATCCTTAGTGAAAATTTGTGTCCATGTTCGGGTTTGGGGCCCAAGTCCCCCATCTAGGTCCTAGTTCAGTTTCGGGTTTGAATCTCAAGTTTGGGTCTGAGTCTAGGTCCCAGTATGGGTTCATGTATTAGTTTGGGTCTGGGTCCAGAATGAGTCCAAGTCCCTATTTGGGTCCAGGTCGGGGTCCCAAACCGGGGCCTAGTCAAGGTCTAGGTCACGAACCAGGTTTTGGTCTGGGTTTTGGTCCGGGTTTAGGTCTTGAGTTTGGGTCTAGGTTTGGGTCTGGATCTGGGTCTGGGTCTTGGTCCTGGGTTCCAATCTCGCTTTGGGTATGGGTTTTGGCCCATGTCCAGGTTTGGGTTTAGGGTTTAGGGTTTACTATTTAGGGCTTTAGGGCTTAGGGTTTAGGGGTAAGTGTAAAGAGTTTAGAATTTAGGGTTTAAGGTTTAGGATTTAGAGTTTAATGGTCCGCTTCCGCATCCGGTTCCAATTTCGGGTCACAGGGTACGATTTAAGGTTCGGGTGTGGGTCTGGGTCCGAGTCCTGGTTTAGGTCTAGGTCCGTGTTTTGGTTCAGGTCTGAGTCTTTGTCCCAAATCCAAACACAAACCACATGTCGAGTCTAGTTTCGAGTTTTGGTACGGGTTCGGGTCTATGTCCAAGCCTAGGTCTAATTACCAGATTTAGACACCGAACATGGGTCGGGTCCAAGCCTTGGGTCTTGGGTCTAGTCCGGGTCTAAATCCGCATCCCGGTCCGGTTCTAGCTCATGTCTTGGGTCCCGGTGCAGGTCTTATGTCCAAGTTTGGGTATAGGTTTGGGTCTTGGGCCTGAGTCATGGGAACGGTGATGCAAACCAAGGAAATGATGCAAACCAAGGAGCTGCTGGACATGCTGATCATGAACATGGGAATGGAGTTAAATTTGCACAAGACCATTTGTCACTTCCTAGTGGCCCAATTACAAGACTTAGAGCCAAACATTTCAAGGAAGCACTAAATGGGCTAATCCAAGAGAATTGGGCTGATTCTAAAAAGACCAAAATGGGTTCAAATAATAATCAAGGCTTAGTCCATGTCATCAAAGCCATTGAAGAGACTAATTAGCATACAAAAACGTGGTCAGCATGGTTTTAACATTAAAGGGCAAGAATCTGTTGAATTTCAAAAGATATTAGGTGGGGGAATAATAATGGCGTTGGTTGGTTATGTTAAATACATTGAATTTAGTCATCTAGATAATTTTGGCAGCCTTAAGAAGTCCAAAAGGCTAAAAAAACGTGGGACTTGTTTGTATTAATTGTTGTGTTGCTTTTATAACTATAGTTTTGACTTTTCCTATTCTTGGAGGGTTGTTCCAAGTATAAAAAGGGGGTACTACGAATTGTAAGGGCAGATTATGTTTTCAGAAATATTATTGTGAGGTGTGTTTCTCTTTGTTCTTAAAAGAACTCTTGAACTTATCAAGTTAATCTTGTGGTGTTCAAACAACCAAACTTATCACCTTGATTCTTGAGATATTCTTAGGTTTCTGGGTGTGGCGTTTCAATCCTTCGTAGTCTTGGTTTTCATCTAGTTAGGTGACGGGTCAAGGCTCAACAAATCTTGTCTACACGATCTTGGGGCTCCAAGCCATCGTTGTTATTGGGTTTCACCACAATTGTTGGTGGAGTTCATATCATTTGGTATCAGAGCCTTGGTTCTAAGGCAAGTTTTGATTATCTTTTATTTTCGATTTTCTATTCCTTGCTGTAGCAAAAAAAAAAAAAAAAGAAGAAGAAGAAAAGAAGCAAAAAAAAAAAAATATACGATTTTAATAAGAAAATTTCTTCATTTCATTTTCTCACCTTATTCAAGTTAGACCTTTTGATTAGTTTTGGTTGTTTTCTCATATTGTTTTTGTGCTGCTGGATTATTTTGGAATTTGTTTCTTAAAGTTCGATTAAGAACTAAAGAAAACACAAAAGAGTGGAAAAAGGCAAGAGTGTGTGAGACCATAAGAGGGTGAAAGCCATTTAGAGTGAAAACACGAGAGCAAGTGTATCAATTCTTGAGTGAAACACGTGAGGGAGTGCTTGTGAGGATTCTAACCTTGTTTTGCAGAGTCTAAACATGTCCAATAATCAAGAAGAACACTTAACCGAAGAATTTCGACAACCCCCAGCTCCGAACCTCCAAATGCAAGCATTGTTAGGGGAGATGAGGCGTATGTTGAGGGCTGAATTAGAACCTATTCAAGAGAGGTTGGACAGGGTAGAAGCGGGAACTCGTAGGAGACAGCCACAAGACATCCACAATAATGGACGTGGTCCGTGGCGGAATGTTGAGGAAGAGGTGGAGTCGGAGGAGTTTGATGAGCCATATATGAACCGGGGCAGGTTTGAACGTTGGTATGGAAATAGAGAAGCTAGGATGGGTAGACCTAGGAGGGATAATGATTTAGGAAACATAAAAATTAAAATCCCATCTTTTCAAGGTAAAAATGATCCTGAAGCTTATTTGGAGTGGGAAACTAAAATGGAGATGGTGTTTGATTGTCACAACTACTCGGAGATAAAGCAGGTTAAGTTGGCTGCAATTGAATTCACCGATTATGCCATTGTTTGGTGGGATCAATTACTGATTAATAGGAGGAGGAATAGAGAGCCACCTGTGGACACTTAGGAGGAGATGAAAATGCTTATGAGGAAGCGTTTTGTACTCAGCCACTATTATAGGGGATTGTATCAAAAGTTGCAGAGGCTAATTCAAGGCTCCAAGAGCGTGGATGAGTATTACAAGGAGATGGAGGTAGCTATGATCCGGCTAACGTAGAAGAGGACCGAGAAGCCACCATGGCTAGGTTTTTGCACGGTTTAAATCGTGAGATTGCGGATATAGTCGAGTTGCAACATTATGTTGAGTTGACAGATATGGTGCATCAAGCCATAAAGGTGGAGGAACAACTCAAACGGAAGGGAATGGCTAGGAGGGGACAACCTATGGCTACCACCAGCCCATGGAAGGCAGCTCCAAGGAGGGATGAGCACCTGCAAAATAAGCCAAAATTTGAACCCTCAAAGAATGTCAAACCAACGCCTGCCACTACTTTAGGTAACACCGAGACTTCTACTTCTAAAACACGTGATATTAAGTGTTTTAAATGTCAGGGGCGGGGACACATAGCCAGCCATGTAAACAAAAGGGTGATGATGATAAACGCCCAAGGAGAGCTTGAGTCGGAGGATGAGGAAGAAGTAGATGATGATGACATGCCACATTTAGAATATGCCGATGATGAGCAAAATGCTGTGGTTGGAGATTTATTAGTAGCAAGGCGCATTCTCAATATGCAGCAGGTCAAGGAGGAGGAAATTAACCAAAGGGAGAACTTGTTTCATACGCGGTGCTTTGTCAATAACAAAGTTTGCAATGTCATTATCGATGGAGGGAGTTGTACAAATGTAGCCAGCACTTATTTGGTGGAGAAACTAGCCTTAACCACCTTAAAACATCCTCATCCTTACCGGCTTCAGTGGCTGAATGATTGTGGGGAAATCAAGGTGACAAGGCAAGTGTTGGTGGCATTATCCATTGGCAAATATGAGGATAAGGTGCTTTGTGATTTGGTTCCTATGCATGCACAGGTGCGGACGTAGTTACTACAATATAGGGCCATGGCTCCCCTAGAATATATATGCTTAATTAAATTTATATATCCAAACTATTTTTTTTTTATAATTATTGTATGAAATTCTTTTGAAAAAGTCAAACTAAAATTTATAAATATTAACTTCTTTCAATCTATATGTAATTACTTTATTTATTTATTTTACATGAAAAATTTATTTGTTTTTTTTTTCTTTAAAGCATTTATTTCTTCTTTAATAATATTCAAGACATACATTTTTTTTTATTTATTTCTTCTTTAATAATATATATTGATTTGCTTAGTAAGACATACCATTTTTTTTTTTTTGAGGTACCACTTTAAATTTTTTTTAATTGTGTATAAAGTGATAAATCTTATAACTACATTTTTATAACTACTATAAAATAATCATTTTCAGCTATGAATATAGTAAAAACTGCATTTCGCAACAAGATAAAAAAAATGAATATTTAAGTAGTCGTTCGCTAGTATTATACATTAAAAAAGAAAAATTATCAAAAAAATTTAGTATGGATTCACTTATAGATAACTTTTATGATATGTAAGAAAGATGTTCTACATTTTAATTTAAATTATAAAGTTAATAAAGTATTTTGAAAACATTTATCACCTAAATTTAGAAAATAGTTTGGCCCCCCTAATTTTATATTCTGGCTCCGCCCCTGTGCATGCATGCCATTTATTGTTGGGAAGACCATGGCAGTATGATCTGAGGGTTACACATGATGGATTCACAAATAGGTACTCTTTCACTCTTAAAAAGCAACCTATTACTCTTGTGCCATTAACTCCAAAACAGGTCATGGAGGACCAACTAAAATTACAAAGATCAAATGAAAAAAAGAAAGAATAAGGAAGGAAGGCTGAAATTGAAAACAAAGAGTTTAAAAAAAAAGAAAGAGAGAAAAATATTGATCAGAGTGAAAAAGAAAGAGAGAAGATTTCAGCCATAGTCAGAGCAAGAGAGGAAAAATTCAATTACATTGTAAAAAAAAAGTGAGATCAAGAGAGTATTATTTTCACACCAGCCCCTTATTGTACTCATGTACAAGGAGGCTCTTTTATGTACTAATGATCTCGTCGGTAGCTTGCCGAGCAATATTGTTTCTCTTTTGCAGGAGTTTGAAGATGTCCTGCCCGAAGAGGTACCATATGGCTTACCTCCAATCCGAGGGATTGAACATCAAATTGATTCATTCCGGGTGCATCAATTCCAAACCGACCAGCTTATAGGAGCAACCCTGAGGAGACCAAGGAGCTTCAAAATTGGAGAAAGGGTATGTGCGTGAAAGCATGAGTCCTTGTGCGGTTCCGGTGCTATTAGTTCCTAAGAAGGATGGAACCTGGAGGATGTGTGTTGACTGTCGAGCCATCAACAACATAACGGTAAAGTATCGTCATCCCATTCCTAGATTAGATGATATGTTGGATGAATTGCATGGTTCTTGTGTCTTTACAAAAATTGATCTTAAGAGTGGATATCATCAGATTAGGATGAAGGAAGGTGATGAATGGAAAACTGCTTTTAAGACTAAATATGGTTTGTATGAGTGGTTAGTGATGCCTTTCGGTTTAACTAATGCTCAAAGCACATTTATGCGTTTGATGAACCATGTTTTGCGTGCATTTATTGGCAGATTCGTAGTTGTGTATTTTGATGATATCCTAATTTATAGCAAAAACTTGGAAGAACATGTAATTCATTTAAAATCTATTTTGGACATTCTAAGGAAATAAAAATTGTTTGCTAACCTCAAGAAGTGCACCTTTTGCACGGATAAGCTTGTGTTTTATGGTTTTGTTGTTAGTAAGAGAGGAATTGAGGTGGACGAGGAAAAGGTGAAGGCAATCCAAGAGTGGCCAACCCCAAAAACAATCAGCCAAGTGAGGAGTTTCCACGGCTTAGCAAGCTTCTATAGACGGTTTGTGCGTGATTTTAGTAGCTTAGCCACCCCTCTTACTGAAGTCATCAAGAAAAATGTGTCGTTTAAGTGGGGAAAAGAACAAGAAAGGGCATTTAATCTGATCAAAGAAAAGTTAACTAATGCACCTTTGCTTGTTTTACCAAACTTTGCCAAAACTTTTGAAAGTGAGTGTGATGCTTCAGGAATAGGTATTGGAGCTGTTTTGATGCAAGAAGGTCGTCCAGTTGCTTATTTTAGTGAAAAGCTGAGTGGGGCAGCCCTAAATTACCCCACTTATGGTAAAGAGATGTATGCCTTGGTAAGGGCTTTGGATAATTGGCAGCACTATCTATGGCCAAAGGAATTCGTGATTCACACAGATCATGAATCTTTGAAGCATTTGAAGGGACATCAAAGGTTGAACAAATGCCATGCCAAGTGGGTGGAATTCATTGAAACATTTCCATATGTGATCAGGTACAAGCAAGGTAAGGAAAATGTGGTGGCTGATGCATTGTCCCGAAGGTATGCTTTACTTTCCATTTTAGATACAAAATTGCTCGGTTTTGAATACATTAAGGATTTGTATGCACAAGATTCTGATTTTGGTGATGTGTTCAATTCATGTGAAAAAGTGGCATTTGGTAAGTTTTATAGGCATGACGGATTTTTGTTTCGGGAAAATAAATTGTGTGTGCCTATGTGTTCTTTGCGTGAATTGTTTGTGAGAGAAGCTCATGGTGGTGGTTTGATGGTCATTTTGGTGTAGCTAAGACTTTAGGAATTTTGCATGATCATTTCTTCTGGCCCCATATGAAACGTGATGTGGAAAGAATCTGTGAGAAGTGTATCACGTGTAAATGGGCTAAGTCTAAGTTGAAACCCCACGGCTCAACAAATCTTGTTTACACGATCTTGGGGCTCCAAGCCATCGTTGTTATTGGGTTTCATCACAATTGTTGGTGGAGTTCATATCATTCGGGTCCCCGATTCATGTCAGGGTCCTAGGTCCCGATCTGGGTCAGGGTTCCAATCCGAGTCCTTATCTCGGGTCTTGGCCAGGTCAAGGTTTATTAACGGTTCGGTTCTGAGGTCCCGCGTTTGAGCATCGCGTCCCGGTGCCGGTCCCGGTCCCAGTCTGAGTTCTAGTCCTAGTCTAAGTTTTGGTCTCGGTCCTAGTCTGGGTCTAAGTCCAAGTCCTGATCTATGTCCAGGTCTGAGTCCTGAGTTTGAGTCCGAGTTTTGGTACGAGTCTGGGTCTGGGTCAAGGTCTAGGTCTGGGTTTGGGTCTGGTCCCAGTTTTCAGTCCGTGTCGTCTTGGTCTGGGTCTGGGTCTGGGTCTATGTTCGAGTTCGGCACGGGAATGGGTTCTGGTGAAGGTCTCGGGTCACGGGTCCTAGGTCCCAGGTCCTGGCACAAATCTGGGTCCGCGTTCGGGCCTGGGTCCTGGTATTGATCCTAGTCTGGGTCCGGGTCTGTGTTCGGTTTCGTGTCTTGGTCCGGTTTTGGATCGAGGTCCAATTCCTGTTCCAAGGTCCTTATTCTAGTTCTTGTTCCTATTTCGGGTCTCGGGGTCCGAGTTTGGGTTTGGGTCCTAGTCTAGAAATTGTTCCAGGTTCGGGTCTTGGTACGATTGCAAGATCTAGACACCAACTACGGGTCAGGTCCAAGGCCCACGTCGTGGGTCAAGATCCGAATCCCATTCTTGGGTCCCGGTCTCATTTCCATTCGGATCCTGGGTCCCAGTCTATGTCCGTGTCCGGGTCTGGGACCGAGACCGGGGTTGGGTCTTTGGTCTCAGTCCTAGTCCTGAGTCTTGATTCTGGTTCTAATTTTGAGTTTGGATCCCCAATCTAGGTCTCGGTCCTGGGTGCAGGTCTGAGTCTCCCATCCCGGTCTGGGTCCTGGGTTCGGGTCTAGCTCCAAGTCTGTGTCTCGGTTCGAGTTCGTGTCCCGAGTCCCGATCTGAGTTTTGATTCAGATGCGCGTCCTGATCTAGGTCTGCGTCCCAATCCGGGTCTGGGTCTGGGTCCTAGTCAAATTTTAGTTCCCGGATTCAAACCCAGACTGGGACTCGGACCCTGGTCTGGGGTACAGGTCTGGGTCTGGGCCAGGGTCTTGGTCCGACTCCGAGTCTGGTTTTGAGTCCGTATATGGGTCCTAGATCCAAACACTGACTACGGGTCAGGTCCAAGCCCTGGGTCTAGATCTGGATCACAGTCTCGAGTCCTAGTCTAGTTCCACTTGGGGTCCCAGGTTTCGGTCTGGGTCCTAGGTCAAGGTCCGGGTCCAAGTTCATATCCTGGGTCTCAGTCCCAGTTCTGAATCCCGTGTCCCGAGTCTAGGTCTGAGTCCTAGGTCTCGGTCCGAGTCCAGGACCCAATCGGGGTTCAAGTCTTGGTCCGAGTCTAGATTCAGGTTCCGATCTCGGTCTGGGTCCAGATCAGGGTTCGAGTCTAGTTCCAAGTTCAGGTCCAAGTCCCAAGTTTTGATCTGGGTCTGGGTTCTGAGGCCCAAGTCTAGGTCCCCCATCCATGTCTAGGTCATAGGTCCCGGTCTGGGTCCATGTTCGTGTTTGTGTCCTAGTCCCAGTTTCAATTTCCATTCAGTGTTTGGGTTCAGGTTTGGGTTGAGTTTGGGTCGAGGTCTGAGTCCTGGTCTAAGTTTGGGTCGGGGTCTGAGTCTAGGTACAAATCCCGGTGTGGGTTTGTGTTCGGGTCCAGGTCTGGGTTTGGGTCCCAGGTGCGGGTCTAGGTCTGGTTCTGGGACAGGGTCTCTGTCCAGATCTAGGTCCCAAGTTTGGATCTCGGTCTGGGCTTAAGTCCAGGTTTGTATTCGGATACCTATCTAGGTCAAAGTTTGGGTTTGGGATCGTGTCCCAAATCTAGGTCCAGGTCATGGGACCCAGTTCTGAGTTTGGCTTCCAGACCGAGACTAGTGTTCGGTTCTAGGTCCCGAACCCAATTCTGTGTCCCGAGTCAGGTTCCATGTTGGGTTCTTAGTTCGGGTCCAGGTTCGGCACCGGGTCGAGGTATGGGTTGGGATCCGGGTTCGGGCCTAGGTCTGGGTTGGAGTCCGAGTCCTGGTCCGGTTACGGTTTTAGGTATAGGTTTGGTTACGGTTCGAGGTCCAAGTCCATGTCTAAGTCCTTGTTCCGGTCCCATTACCGGGTCTCGATCTACTTGTGATTTCAATTCCAATTTTGGGTCACAGGGTACGGGTTCGGGTCCATGTTTGTGTCTAGGATTGGGTTTGGGTCCGGGTCTGAGTTTGGTTCCTGCTCTGGGTTCGGGTCCGGGGTTGGGTCCTAGATCCAAACACCGACTACGGGTTCGGTCCAAGCCCCAGGGTCAGATCTAGATCCCGATATTGGGTCTCGGTCTGGTTCCATTTCGGGTGCCGGGTCACGAGCTGGGTCCTATGTTCAAGTTCGGGTCTGGGGTCGGCTCTTGGGTCCCGGTCCTAGTTCCGTTGCCTAGGTCTCTATCCCGATTCTGGGTCCACGTCTCGGTTCTTGTCAGGCTTTGGGTCCTAATTGCGGTTTGGGTTTTGGTCTCATTATGTGTATTTTTTTGGGTTTGGGTCCTGGTCCTAGTCCTATTCCAGTTCGAATTCTAATTGTGATTCCAAGTTCGAGTTTGGGTTCGAGTTCGGGTTGGGGTTCGAGTTCTGGTCGGGGTTTGAGTCCTGGTCCGAGTTTGGGTTCGGGTTCGGATCTCGGTCTAGGTCCGGATCGGGCTCCGGGTGTGGGTTAGGGTCCTTGGTCTGGGTCCAGGTTTAGGTCCAGGTCCCAGGTTTCGATCTCGAACTGAGTTAGGGTTTAGTTCTTGGTCTAAGTCCTGGGTTTCGATCACAGTTTGGGTTCGTGTTCGGGTCTGGGAGCAGGTCCAGGTTTGGGTCTGATTCTGGGTCTGGGTCTGAGTTCGGGTCCTGAATTCAGGTTCGATTTTTAATTCGAGTCCAGGTTCGGGTTTTCTCCTGGTATGGGTTCGTGTCGAGGTTCCTATACTGGTTTGGGTCCGGGGAAGGTTTCGGGTCTAGGTCTAGGTCTGACTTCAGATTCCTGGGTCTAGGTCAGGTCCTAGTTTAGGTTTGAGTCCTGGTTTAGATCTAGGTCTGGTTCCGGGGCCTAGGTCCCTGGTCTAGGTCCCCCATCCAAGTCTAGTTCCTAGCTCCTGGTCTAGGTCCAGGTTCGTGTTCGGGTCCCGAGTCTTTGTTTTAGTCCAGGTCCTAGTTCGGGTTCGGGTTCGGGTCCAGGTCTCGGTCCTAGCCTTGGTCTGGGTCGCGGGTCTCATGTCCAGGGGAGGTTTTAGGACAAGGTCAAGTCGAGGTCCTAGTAAGGGTCCCGATCTAGGTTCCTGTCCCAGGTCTCAGGTCCCAGTCCTAGTCAAGGTCTCGGTCCTGGTTTTGGTCTAAGTTTGGGTTATGTTTTGGGTTCAGTTCTGGTCTCAGGTCCGGGTCCTAGTCACAGTTCTAGTTTTGATTTTAGTTTTGGGTTTTGTTCCAGGTCCGGGTCTAGGTCTAAGTTGGGGTTAGGGTCCGAGTCTCAGTCCTAGTCCGGGTACGGGTTTTTCGGATCCCTTTCTAGGTCCAAGTCTGACTCCGGATCTAGGTTCGGGTATTGGGTCTGGTCCCAGGTTTGGGTCTGGGTATGCGTTTGGGTCCGGGTTTGAGTTCGTGTCCATGTCTAGGTCCAAATCCCAATTTAGGTCAGGTGCTTAATTTGGGTCCGGGATCGAGTCCCGAGTTTGGGTTTAGGTTCTAGTCTAAGTCCTATTTTGGGTTCGGGACTGGGTCCAAGCACGAGTTTCGGGGCTGGGTTCTGGTCTAGTTCTGGGTCCCAGTCCAGGTGTGGGTCCTGGTCACGTTCCCGGTCCTGTTCCAGGGTCCTAGTCATGTTCTTGTTCATGTTTCAGTTTCGGGTCCCAGGTCTGGGTCTAGGTCCAGGTCCTGGGCCAGCTTCGGGTCCTAATCTAGTTACAGTTTTGGGTCTGTGTCCAGGTCTTGTTCCTAGGTCCCGATCTGCTTCTAGTTTCGGTTCCAGTTTTATGTCACGGGGTACGGGTTCGACTCGAGTTTGGGTCCGAGTCTGGGTTAAGACATTATTTAGGTCTGGAGCTAGGTTCAGGTCTGAGTTTCGGTCTCGTTTAGGGTCCAAGGGTGGGTCCACTTTCGGGTTCGATTCTGGGTCCAGGTCCCGGTCCCGTTCCAAGATCCCTGTCCGGTTACAGTTCAAGTTTCGGTTTTGGTTCCCGAGTGTGGGTTTGGGTCTTGGTATGTGTCCGGGTCCTGGTATGAGTTCGAGTGTGGGTTTGGGTTATTGTCTAAGTCCTAGATCCTAATACCGACTACGGGTCTGGTCCAAGCATCGAGTCCTGGATCTTAAGTCCCGAGGTGGGTCCTAGGTCCAGGTTTGTGTCTGGGGTTGAGTCCCGGATCACGATCCAAGTTCTGACGCCCAAGTTCTGGTCCTAGTTCAGGGGCCCAATTTCCAGGTCTGGGTCCCCCCTCGATGTTCGGGTCCTAGGTCCCGGTTCGAGTCCAAGTTCGTGTTTCAGTTTGGGTTCGGGTCTGGTCCAAGTCCAGGTCCTGGTTAGGGTTCGAGTTTGAGTTCAGGTTCCAGCCCCAGTTCTGGGTCTAGGTCCAGGTCTCGGTCTGGGTCTAGGTCCCAGTCTTGGTTTAGGTCCCAAGTCACAAGTCCCGGTCTGGGTCCAAGTCCCGGTATGGGTTCTTGTCTCAGTATGGGTTTAGGTTTGGGTCCTGCTACTGTCTCATGTCTGGGTTCTAGTCCAGACCTTGTCTTATTCCAATTCTGGGTCTGAGATCGGGTTTGGATCCCGGTCTGAGTCTTAGTCTTGGTCTGGATCCCGGTCTGGGTCTGGGTCAAGGTATAGGTACAAATCCAGGTTAGAGTCCTAGTTTCAAACAATGACTACGGGTTAGGTCAAAGCCTTAGTTCCAAATTCGGATCTCAGTCTTGGATCTCGGTCTTGTTCCAGTCCCAATCCCGGGTCTTCGGCTGGGTCCTTAATTTGGGTTCGGGTCTGGGTTCCGGGTTGTGTCCCTGTAGTCAGGTCCTCAGTTTGTGGTCCAAGGTCAGGTCCCGTGTCTCGAGTCTAGGGTCAAGTTTTGGGTCTCCGTCCCGGTTTTAAGGCCTAGTTTCAGGTCCAAGTGCCTTATCTAGGTCTTGATCCTTGGTCCAGATGTGGGTCCAGGTTCGCGTTTGGGGCCCAGGTCCCCCATCTAGGTCTGGATCCTAGGTCCAGGTCAAGGTCCAAGTTTGGCTCCCAAGTTTGGGTCCGAGTCTAGGTCCCAGTATGGGTTCAAGTTTGATTCTGGGTCCGGGTCTCGATCTGAGTCCAAGTCCCTATTCAGGTCCGGGTCGGGGACACGACCAGGTCCCACTCAAGGTCTAGATCTGAGACCAGGTTCTGGTCTCAGTTCGGTCCGAGTTAAGGTCCTAAGTTTGGTCTAGGTTTGGGTTTGGATCCGGGTCTGGGTCTGGGTCTTGGGTTCCAATCTCGGTATTGGTATTGGTCTAGGCTCGTGTCCAGGTTAGGGTTTAGGGTTTAGGGTTTTGGGTTTAGTATTTAGGGATTTAGGGTTTAGGATTTAGGGCTTAGGTCTTAGGGGTAACTGTAAAGAGTTTAGGGTTTAGGGTTTAAGGTTTCGGGTTTAGGGTTTTAATGGTGCGCTTCCAGTTTCGGTTCCAATTTCGGGTCACAAGGTACGATTTAAGGTTTGGGTGTGGGTGTTGGTCCGAGACCTGGTTTGGGTCTAGGTCCGTGTTTTGGTTCAGTTCTGATTCTTGGTCCCCAATCCAAACACCAACCACATGTCAAGTCTAGTTCGAGTTCTGGTATGGGTTCTGGTTTTGGTCCAGGTCTAGGTCCAGGTCCAGGTCGAATTCCCTAATTTAGACAACGACTATGGGTTGTTTCCAAGGCTCGGGTCTTGGATCCTGTCCTGGGTCAAAATCTAGATCTTGGTCCAGTTCTAGCTCATGTCTTGGGTCCTGGTTCGGGTCTTAGGTCCAAGTCATGGGTCTTGGTCCCCGATTCAAGTCAAAGTGGTAGTTCTCGATCTTGGTTAGGGTCCCAGTCCGCGTGTAGGTCCCGGTCTGTGTTCAGTAATGGTCCTTGTCTCGGGTCTATGCCTATTCTTGGTCTAGGTCACGGTTCAGTTCTCAGGTCCCAGGTCTGAGTATTGGGTCCTAGGTCCCAATCCCGGTCCTGTGTCCTGGTCCCAGTCCTGTGTCCTGGTCCGGGTCCCGGCCTTGAGTTCTAGTCCTAGTCCGGTTTGGGTCCCAGTCCTGATCTCTGTCCGGGTCCCAATCCTGGGTTCTAGTACGAGTTATAGTACTAGTCCAGGTTTGGGTCCGGGTCTAGGTCTGGGTTTGGGTCTGAGTCCGGGTTTCAGTCTGTGTCTTGGTCCGGGTCTTGGTCTAGGTCTCGGGTATGAGTCCGAGTTCTTGTACGGTCTAGGTTCTAGTCCAGGTCTCGAGTCACGGGTCCTAAGTCACAAGTCTTGGCGCAAGTCTGGGTCCGGGTTTGGGCCTGGGTCCTGGTATTGATCCCGTTCTAGGTCTGGGTCTGTGTTCGATTCTGCGTCTAGATCCAATTTTGGGTCCAGGTCCAATTCCTATTCCAGGGTCCTGATTCTGGTTCTTGTTCCGATTTCGGTCTCGGTCCGAGTCGTGGTTTAGGTCCTGGTTTGGAAATGGTTCCAAGTTCGGGTCTAGATATGATTCCATGATCCAGACACCGAATACGGGTTGGTTCCGAGCCCCGAGTTGTTGGTCAAAATTCAGATCCCAATCTTGTGTCCCTGTCTCATTTCAATTCGGATCTTAGGTCCCGGTCTGTGTCCGTGTCTGGGTCCGGGTCTGGGATAGAGACCGGGGTCAGGTCTTGGGTCCCAGTCCCTGTCCTGGGGTCCTAATTGTTGTTCTAATTTTGAGTTTTGGTCCCCAATCTAGGTCTTGGTCCTAGGTCTAGGTTTGAGCCTCCATTCCCAGTCTGGGTCAAGGTCCAAGTCTGTGTCTCCGTTCGCGTTCGTGTCCCGAGTCCTGATCCGAGTTTTGATTAAAGTCCGCGTCCCAATCCGGTTTTGGGTCTGGGTCTTAGTCAGATTCCAGTTGTCGAACTCAAACCCGCTCGACTCGGACCCAAGTTTGGGGTACGGGTCTAGGTCTGGGTCCGAGTATGGGTTTGGGTTTGAGTCCGGGTATGGGTCCTAGAACCAAACACTTACTACAGTGTCGTGTCCAAGCCCCGAGTGTTGATGTGGATCACGGTCTCGGGTCCCAGTCTAGTTCCACTTCGGGTCCCAGGTCTTGGTCCGGCTTTGGGGTCGGATTCTGGGTCTCAGTCCCAGTTCTAATGCCCGTGTCCTAGGTCCAAGTCCCCAATCCAGGTTCGAGTCCTAGGTCCCGGTCTGAGTCCAGGATCCAATCGGGGTTCAAGTCCTTGTCCGAGCCTGGGTCAGAGTTTCGATCTTGGCTTGGGTCTAGATCTCGGTTTGAGTCCAGCTCCAAGTATGGGTCCGAGTCCTGAGTTCCGATCTAGGTCGGGGTTCCAAGGCCCAAGTCAATGTCCGAGTCCTAGGTCTTGGTCTGGGTCCATGTTCGGGTTTGGGTCCTACCAGGAGTGGGATTGGGACCCAAGACCCAACCCCGGTTTCAATCCTCGACCCGGACCCGGACCCGGACCCGGACACGGACTAGGACCCAGTATCCGAATCGGAACAAGACCGGGACCCAAGATTGGGATCCGAATCTTGACCCACGACCTAAAGCTTAGACCCAACCCGTAGTCAGTTTCTCGATCTTAGAATCGTACCAAGACCCGAACAATTTCTAGACCAGGACCCAATCCAGACTCGGACTCGGGACCCGAAATCGGAACAAGAATCGGAATGAGGACCTTCGAACTGGAATTGGACCTAGACCCAAAATAAGATTTAAATGCAGAACTGAACATGAACCCGTACCCAAACTAGGATCGATACCAAGACCCAAACTCAAACCTGAACCGACACTTGCCAGGACCTGCGACCTAGAACCTGGAACCCTGGACCCGTGACCCAAGACCTGGACCAGAACCCAGACCCGTACAAGAACCTAGACCTAAACCACGACCCAGACCCAGACCGAAAACCGGACCCAGACCGAGACCCAGACAAGCAGCCGGATTCATACCACAACTAAGACTCGAACCCAAGACTCAGACCCGGACCGAGATCAGGACTGGGACCCAGACATAGACTAGGACCGAGCCCTGAACCTCCACTAGGACCAGAACTTGGATTGGGACCGGGACCCGAGAACCGAGACCGAGACCCGAGACCCAAGACTCAAACCTGGGACCTAAGAACTGAACCGTGACCTAGATGGGGGACTTTGGCCCCAAACCCGAACCTGGACCAAGACTTGGACAAAGGATCTGAACCTAGATGGGGGACTTGGACCCAATACTGGGCCGAAGAACCGGGGTCTGAGACCCAAAATTTGACCCTAGACTCGAGACACAGGACCCAACCTTAGACTTGGAACCCAGGACCTCACTACCAGGACACAACCCCAAACTCGGACCCAAACTAAAACTTAGGACTCGGCCCGGGACCCGGGACCCGAACTAGAGCAAGACTGAGATCCAAGACCGAGATCTGAATCTGAACTAGAGTCTTCAACATGACCCATAATCAGTGTTGGAATCCAGGACCCAGACCCATCCCCGAACTGGGATCCAGACCCAATCTTGGACACAGAATCAGAATCAAACCAGGACTGGGACGAGAACCCTGACCTGGGACTGTAACAGGACCCAAACCTAAACCCAAACTCATCCTGAACCCATATCGAGACTTGGACCCAGACTGGGACATGTGACCTGGGACCTAAACCAAGACCGAGACCCGGACCTAGACCCAGACCCAAGAACTGGGGTTGGATCTAGGAACAAAGAACCAAACTCGGACCCGAGATTCGGGACCTGACCCCAGACCCAAACCTTGACCTAGGACCCACCCCGAGACTTAGGATCCAGGACTCGATGCTTGGACTCGACCCGTACCCCATGACTTGAAAGTAGAACAAAAACTAGAAGCGAATCGGGACCCAAGAACAGGACCAGGACCAGGACCTGGACCCAAACCCAAAACTGTAACTGGACCAGGGCGCGGACTCGGACATAGACCCACACTCGGATTCTGTGTTTGGGTTTGGGTTTGGGTCTGGGTCTTGGTCGGGGTTTGAGTCCTTGTTGAGTCTAGGTCCAGGTCTGGGTCCAAGTGTGGATCCCAATCTGGGTCTGGGTTCGGTCCAGGATGAGTTCAGGTCCCTGGTGCGGTCCAGGTTTGGGTTTGGGTCTGGATCTAGGTCCCAGGTTTCGATCTTGGTCTGGGTCTAGGTCTGAGTCCAGGTTAATACCTTGATCCCTATCTAGGTCTGAGTCTGTGTTTGGGATTAGGTCCTTGATTTAGGTCTAATCCAATTCTCGGTTCTGATCTGGGTACACGACCATGTCTAAGCTTGAGTTTCTGGCCCCGCTTGGGTCTTGGGCTTGGTTCGAGTTCGGTTCCAGGTCTTGGTCTGTGATGAGGACATCAAGGACCAAGTATCAAGTCCAATTCCAGTGGGTCCAGTGACTAGGGCACGAGCTAAGAGATTCAAGGAAGAGCTTAACAACCTAGTACACAAAGTCTTAAATCAAGAAGAGACCGTGGTCAACACGGAAGGAGAACAAAGATTGGTCATACTCATCAAAGTGGACTGAATTTTGAAGCTTCATTATATGTGTCACGTTTTTATCATATGGTCGTAGTTGTCACATTTATATGTGTCAAGTTCTTTTGTGTGGGAGTTACAAGAGTGGAGTCAAAAGGTCTTCATTATGGAGCTTTCATTATGAAGACCAAGAGTCTTATTTAGTATGCTTTTATTGGAAAGACCAAAGGTCTTAGGTGTGTTAATGTTGAAGTCCAAAGGTCTTGTAGGTGTCATTTTCGTCCTATAAAAGGGACTACTACCTTTCCATTGTAAAAATCAGATTATCATATATGCAAATTGTGAGTTTTTATCTTCTAGAGTTCTTGAAGAAACTTGTGAACTTATCAAGGAGGTATCCTTGTGGCGTTCAACTTGACTTATCAAACGGATTTCCATCCCCGTTTGTGGCGTCTTCCTTATACCAAGGTTCGTGCTTCGCGAAGCATTGGGTCGAGGTTCCATTCCAACATCGTTTGTTCTTGGTGGCTGTTCCATATTTGGTGTCGGGTTTCATCACAAGTTGGTGTGGTTCGTATCAGTTGGTATCAGAGCCAGGTTCATCCGGTTTGGCTTATCCTTTTTATTCTTTTAGTGTCTCAATATTTCAAAAAAAAAAACTCTATTCGTGTTCTTTATTATTATTTTTTTTTTGTTGTTAGTCTTGTTCTTGTTCTCTTTCTTAAAATCCGTAACCATTGTTGTTAATTTCTTTGTCACACTCGTTTCCTTGTTCAATCTTTCCTTATTTTTTTTTCTTGTCCTTGTGAAATTCCTTGAAATTCGAATCTGTTTGATATTGCTAAGTCCTAATCTGTCTTCATTTCAACTCATTTGTTTTCCCTTGTTCCCATTGTTTACTCTAGTGTCAAAGAGTTTTGGAAGCATTGTTATTGAAGCGTTTTGGTATTAATTCGTACTTGAATTCAGGTTGGCTTTTGGTATTCAAAAAAAAAAAAAATTCGTACTTGAAGTCTGGAAACCCATCTTAAATTTTTTTTTGTTATATTCTTGTTCCTTATAGTCTAAAGGCCATTTTGCCTAAACCCCACTCTAGTGTTCCAAAATCACCACTTTTCGCCACTTTTTCATCGGTTTTCGTTTGCTTTATTGGGTAGAATTGACTGCTTGAACCTCCATTTCACTAGTTTTCAAAGAGCTTAAAGAAGATAAAGAGCGGAAAAAGGCAGAGGTGTGAGCTTATTTGAGGGTAAAAGCCATCATTGAGTGAAACACGAGTGACTTTGAGTGACCACTTTTCTTTGAGTGGAACACGTGAGGGAGTGTAGTGAGGTCCTTTCTATACTTGTCTAACTTTATTGTTTTGCAGAATTTTTAATCATGTCACAAAACACGGGTGATAACAATCCACAACCTACAGTTCCAAATCTACAACTTCAAGCCATTATGGGGGAGATGAGGAGATTGTTGAGGGAGGAGTGTGAGCAAATACATGAGCGGTTGGATAGGGTGGAAGAAGGAGCACAACGGAGACCAAGGGGGAGAAGAGTACACCAAAGGGGGAATGAAAATGAAGGAGATTTCGAAGGAGTAGTTTCTGATGAAGAGGTTGATAGGATGTCGACGGGTACCAATAGGAGGTATGGTGGGAATAGAGAAGATAGGAACCAAGTAGACTATTATTTGGGGAATATAAAGATGAGAATCCCAGCCTTTCAAGGGAAGAGTGATCCTGAAGCATACCTAGAGTGGGAGAAGAAAATGGAGTTAGTCTTTGATTGTCACAACTATTCAGACATGAAGAAGGTAAAACTTAATGCCATTGAGTTTACTGATTATGCTATTGTTTGGTGGGATCAGTTGTGCACTAACAGGAGACGGAGTGGAGATCGCCCTATTGAAACATGGGAGGCAATGAAGAGGGTAATGAGGCGACGGTTTGTACCACCTCATTATTATCGTGATCTCTATCTTAAGTTGCAAGGCCTTCGTCAAGGCTACAGAAGTGTTGATGAGTATTACAAGGAGATGGAGATGGCTATGATTAGAGCCAATGTTGAAGAGGATCGGGAGGCAACAATGGCGAGGTTTTTAAATGGGTTGAACCGAGAGATTGCTGACCCAATTGAGCTACACCATTATGTGGAGTTAGAAGATTTGGTTCACATGGCAATCAAAGTTGAGAGACAGCTCAAGAAGGGTAGTTCAAGTTCGAGATCAAGGCCGAGCACACACAAGCCAAGTACAACACCTTGGAGGTCGAACTATCCAAAGAAGGATGACCAACCCAGTTCATCATCTACACCAAAACCATCCACTACAGCCACGCCACCTCAAGGTAAAACAACTCAATCTAAGTCTCATTCTAGTGAGATAATGTGTTTCAAATGCCAGGGGCGGGGACATATAGCCAGTCAGTGTCCAAACCAAAGAGTTATGGTGATTCGGGAAAGTGGAAAAATAGATTCTGAAGATGAAGATGATCTTGCTGACATGCCACCATTGGAAGATGCTTCTGACAATGAATATGGCCCAGAATCTGGAGAGATGCTTGCACTAGTTACAAGGCGAGTCCTGAATTTGCAAGCAAAAGAAGAGGCGTAAGAAGTGCAAATGAGAACATCTTTCACACTCGATGTCATGTGAGGGACAAGGTATGTAGTGTCATTATTGATGGAGGCAGTTGTACTAACGTTGCAAGTGCTTCTATGGTTGACAAGCTTGGGCTTACAACGCTTAAGCATCCTTGTCCATACAAGTTGCAATGGTTGAATGATAGTGGTGAAGTGAAGGTTACAAAACAAGTACTTGTTTCATTTCGCATTGGCAAGTATGAAGATGAGGTGCTGTGTGACGTCGTTCCAATGCAAGCTGGACACCTCCTTCTAGGAAGGCCTTGGCAATTTGATCGACGAGTACAACATGATGGCTTCACCAACAAGTACTCATTTACTTTCCGTCAGCGGGCAATCACTCTAGCGCCTTTGACACCAAAACAAGTGTATGAAGATCCAGCGAGGTTGCAAAAATTGAGTGACAAAAAGAAACTGAGTGAGCAAAAAGAGAGTGGAAGGATGAGTGAGAGGAAACAGAATGAGAGAAAAAGAGAGAAAAGTGTGGAATCAAGTGAGAGAAAACAACACTTTTATGCAAACAAAAGTGAGATTAAGAGAGCATTGTGCACAAAACAGCCCATGATTTTACTAGTGTATAAGGAGGCTCTTTTAAATGCTAACCAACTTGATTCTTCGCTGCCAAGTACCATTGTGTCTCTTTTGCAGGAATTTGATGATGTATTTCCTGAGCAGGTACCACATGGGTTACCACCTATTAGAGGAATAGAACATCAAATTGATTTTGTTCCAGGTGCTTCCATCCCAAACCGACCAGCCTACAGAAGCAATCCTGATGAAACAAAGGAATTGCAAAGGCAAATTGAAGAATTGATGGAGAAAGGACATGTGAGAGAAAGCATGAGTCCTTGCGCTGTTCCAGTGATTCTAGTTCCAAAGAAGGATGGAACATGGAGGATGTGTGTTGACTGTCGAGCCATCAACAATATAACGGTAAAGTATCGACATCCCATTCCTCGTTTAGATGACATGCTAGATGAATTGCATGGTTCTTGTGTGTTTTCAAAAATTGATCTCAAAAGTGGGTATCATTACGTATGAAAGAAGGGGATGAATGGAAAACTGCTTTTAAAACTAAACATGGTTTGTATGAGTGGTTAGTCATGCCTTTTGGATTAACTAATGCACCTAGTACTTTCATGCGCTTAATGAATCATGTATTGCGTGCTTTCATTGGCAAATTTGTGGTTGTGTATTTTGAAGATATTCTTATTTACAGTAAGAATTTGCATGACCATGTGTTGCATTTGCAATCTGTTTTGGAAGTCCTTAGGAAACAAAGTTTATACGCTAACCTTAGCAAGTGTACATTCTGCACCGATAAGCTTGTATTCCTAAGTTTTGTTGTAAGTGCTACAGGTATTCAGGTGGATGAGGAAAAGATCAAAGCCATCCAAGAGTGGCCGACCCCTACATCGATAGGTAATGTTAGAAGTTTTCATGGACTTGCTAGCTTCTACAGGAGGTTTGTGCAAAATTTTAGCACAATTGCCGCTCCACTTACAGAAGTAATAAAAAAGAATGTGTCATTCAAATGGGGTGAAGCTCAAGAGGAGGCATTTCAGCTGCTGAAATACAAGCTTACGCATGCTCCTTTACTTGCTTTGCCTAACTTTTCTAACACTTTTGAAATTGAATGTGATGCTTCTGGGCTTGGTATTGGCGCTGTTCTTATGCAGATGGGAGACCGCTTGCATACTTTAGTGAAAAGCTAAGTGGGGCTGCCCTCAATTACCCCACTTATGACAAAGAATTGTATGCACTAGTGCGTGCCTTAGAAACATGGCAGCACTATTTGTGGCCAAAGGAGTTTGTGATTCGCACGGATCATGAATCCTTGAAACATTTGAAAAGCCAACACAAACTCAACAAGAGACATGCACGATGGGTTGAGTTCATTGAGACCTTTCCTTATGTCATTCGGTATAAACAAGGTAAGGAGAATGTGGTTGCTGATGCCCTTTCTCGCAGGTATGCTCTAATCTCTACTCTTGATGCTAAATTGCTTGGGTTTGAACATATAAAAGAGTTGTATTCTGCTGACCATGATTTTGGGGAAATTTATGCTCTTTGTGAAAAGACTGCTGAAGGAAAGTTTTATCGGCATGAGGATTTTCTATTTAGGGAACATAGATTGTGTGTGCCTAATTGTTCTGTGAGAGATTTGCTTGTTAGAGAGTCCCACTGGAAGGGTTGATGGGACATTTTGGAGTTGCTAAAACTCTAGCTATGTTGCAAGAGCATTTCTTTTGGCCCCATATGAAACGGGACGTTGAGCGAATTTGTGGTAGGTGTGTCACTTGTAGGCAAGCTAAATCAAGAGTGCAGCCAAATGGCCTTTACACACCCCTACCTATCCCTAGTTCACCATGGGTTGACATTTCTATGGATTTTGTGTTAGGTCTACCAAGAAGTAAGCGTGGGAGGGATTCAATCTTTGTGGTAGTAGACCGATTTTCTAAAATGGCTCATTTTATCCCTTGTCATAAAACTGATGATGCATCTAATGTTGCAGATTTGTTCTTTAGGGAAATTGTGAGATTACATGGTATGCCTAGAACAATTGTATCAGATAGGGATGCTAAGTTCCTAAGTTACTTTTGGAAAACATTGTGGGGAAAACTTGGGACAAAATTGTTATTTTCTACTACTTGTCACCCTCAAACAGATGGTCAAACAGAAGTAGTTAATAGGACCCTATCCACCTTGTTAAGGGCAATCATAAGTAAAAACATTAAGACTTGGGAAGATTGTTTGCCACATGTTGAGTTTGCCTATAATCGTGCAATGCATTCTGCTACGAAATTTTCACCATTTGAAATTGTGTATGGTTTTAATCCTCTAACTCCTTTGGATTTATCACCTTTACCTGTTTCTGAGCATTTGAATTTAGATGGCGAGAAGAAGGCAGAATTTGTGAAGAAATTCCATGAGAGGGCCCGACTCAACATAGAAAGGAGGACTGAACAATACCTTAAGCAAAGCTAACAAGGGTCGTCACAAGGTGTTTTTGAACCAGGTGATTGGGTATGGTTACACATGAGGAAAGAGAGATTTCCAACACAAAGGCGTTCTAAATTGTCGCTCGCGGAGATGGTCCATTTCAAGTACTTGAACGGATCAATGACAATGCCTACAAACTCGATTTGCCAGGTGAATATAATGTTAGTGCTACATTTAATGTTTCTGATTTAAGTCCATTTGATACAGGTGAAGATTTGAGGACAAATCCTTCTAAAGAAGGGGGGAATGATGAGGAAATCAAGGACCAAGTATCAAGTCCAATTCCAGTGGGTCCAGTGACTAGGCACGAGCTAAGAGATTCAAGGAAGAGCTTAACAAATGTACCTAGTACACAAAGTCTTAAATCAAGAAGAGACCGTGGTCAACACGGAAGGAGAACAAAGATTGGTCATACTCATCAAAGTGGACTGAATTTTGAAGCTTCATTATATGTGTCACGTTTTTATCATATGGTCGTAGTTGTCACATTTATATGTGTCAAGTTCTTTTGTGTGGGAGTTACAAGAGTGGAGTCAAAAGGTCTTCATTATGGAGCTTTCATTATGAAGACCAAGAGTCTTATTTAGTATGCTTTTATTGGAAAGACCAAAGGTCTTAGGTGTGTTAATGTTGAAGTCCAAAGGTCTTGTAGGTGTCATTTTCGTCCTATAAAAGGGACTACCTTTCCATTGTAAAAATCAGATTATCATATATGCAAATTGTGAGTTTTTATCTTCTAGAGTTCTTGAAGAAACTTGTGAACTTATCAAGGAGGTATCCTTGTGGCGTTCAACTTGACTTATCAAACGGATTTCCATCCCCGTTTGTGGCGTCTTCCTTATACCAAGGTTCGTGCTTCGCTAAGCATTGGGTCGAGGTTCCATTCCAACATCGTTTGTTCTTGGTGGCTGTTCCATATTTGGTGTCGGGTTTCATCACAAGTTGGTGTGGTTCGTATCAGTCTGGGTCTTGGTCACGGTCCTAGTCTTGTTACACAGTCCTGGTCTAGCAGTTCTTGTTTAGGTGCTAGTTTTGGGTCCCGGGTCTAGGTCCGGGTTTGGGCTTGGGTCCTAGTCCGGGTTCGGGTCCAAGTCTAACTCCCGCATTCAAACACCGACTTCGGTCTATTTCAAGCCCCATTTACCGCATTTCGAGTCAAGATCCGGAACCCCGTCACGGTCTAGGTCCGGTTCGGGTCCCGGGTTTCAGTCCGAGTTTGGGTTCCGGATTGAGATCGGGTGCGATTCTAGGTCCCAGCCCCGTTGCCAGTGTCCCGAGTCTAGTTCTATGTTTGGGTTTGAGTTTGGGTCCTGGGTTCGGTCCCGAGTCCATGTCCGGGTGGGGATCCGGTCCGGTCCCGCTTGGGTCTAGGTCTAAGTTTGAGTCCGGGTCTTGGTCCGTTATAGTTTTGGGTCTAGGTCCAGTTCTACACGCTCTAGGTCCAAGTCCCGGTTCATGTCCCATTTCCGGGTTAAGGTCAACTTTTGATTTCGGTTCAAATTTCGGGTCACAAGGTATGGTTTCGGTGTCCGAGTTTTGGTTCTGTGTGCCGGTCTAGGTTCGGTTCCTGGCCGTGTCCCCTGATCCATACGCCGACTATGCGTTCGATCCAAGCCCTGGCTCTAGATCCAGATCTTGATCTCGGGTCCTGGTCTGGTTCCATTTTGGGTGCCATGTCATGAGCTGGGTCTTAGGTTCAAGTCCAGGTCTGGGGTCGGGTACTAGGTTTCGGTCCTAGTTCCGTTGCCCAGATCCCTATCCTGATTGTGGGTCCAAGTCCCACTCGGGTCCGGGATTGGGTCCCGCCCAGGGTTCGGGTTGAGTCCTAGTCTCGATTCGAGTTTGGGTCTTTGTCTTGATTTTATCTCGGGTCGTTTGGGTCTAGGCCTTAGTCCTAGTCCTAGTTCGGTTCCGCTCTAGTTGCAATTCTGAGTTTGAGTTTGGATTCAAGTTCATGTCGTGGTTCGAGTCTTGGTCCGAGTTCGGCTTTCAAATTTCGGTCTAGGTTCTGGATAGGCTCGGGTGTGGGTTCGGGTCTAGGTCCGGTCTCGGGTCCGAGTCCCAAGTTCCATTCTCGATCCGAGTTTGGGTTCGCTTTTGGGTCTAGGTCCCGGGTTCCGATCCTAGTCTCGGGGTTTGAGTTCGTGTCCGTGTCTAGGTCTAGGTTTGGGTCCGATTCTACGTCCGTGTCCGAGTTCGTGTCTCGAGTCGTGGTCCAATTTTGGGTTTGGGTCCTGGGTTCGGGTTTGATCCTTGTTCGTGTCCGTGTTCCTATCCTAGTTTGGGTTCGGTAGGTTTCTGTCCGGTCTAGGTCTCGACTTCGCATTCTCGGTCTAGGTCAAGTCCTAGTTCGGGTTCTAGTCCCGGATTTCGATTTGGGTCTGGGTTCTGGGGCCTAGGTCCCTAGTCTAGGTCCCCCATCTATGTACGGTTCCTAGGTCTTTGTCTTGGTCCAGGTTTAGGTTTGGGTCCCGAGTCTTGGTTTGAGTTTGGGTCCCATTTCGGGTTCAGTCCAAGTTTCGTTCCCGCATTGGTCCGTGTTCGGTTCGGTCCGGTCCTGGCCCCGGTGTGGTCCGATTTTTAAGTCCCATGTCTAAGTCTTGTTGTTAGTTCCTGGGTGTGGTCCCAGTTTTTTGGTCTAGGTCTAGGTCGTGGTCCGGACACGGCCCGGGTCCTTGTCCCGGTCTTGCTTTAGGTCCCAAGTCACAGTGTCCCGTCCGGTCGAAGTCCCGCATTGGTTCTCGTCCGAATTTGGGTTTAGGTCCGAGTCTTGATCTAGGGCTCGGGTCCCGTGTCTCGAGTCTAAGGTTCAATTTTTGATCTCGCTCCTAGTTCTCGGGGCCCAATTTTTGTCAAAGTCCCCCATCTAGGTCCCGATCCTTGGTCTAGGTCTTGGTCAAGGTTCGTGTTTGGGGCCCAAGTCCCCTATCTAGGTCCGGATCCTAGAACCCGCCTAGGTCCAAGTTCAGGTTCGGGTTTGGATCCCGAGTTTGGGTTTAAGTCTAGGTCCCAAGACGTGTTCAGTTTGAGTTTGGGCCTAGGTCCCGGTCCGAGTCCAGTCCCTGTTCGGCCGTGGTCGCACCCCGATCTCGTGTCCCGCCAAGGTCTAGGTGCGAGACAACGTTGTGGTCTAGGTTTGGGTCTAGGTTCAGGTCCTGAGTTTGTGTCTAGGTTGAGGACTAGATCTGGGTCTGGGTTTGGGTCTTGGGTTCTGATCTCGTATGGGTATTTAGGGTTTCAGTGGTTTTGGGTTTAGTGTTTAGGGATTCGTGGTTTAGGGCTTAGGGCTTAGGGTTTAGGGATAAGTGTAAAGAGTTTAGGATTTAGGGTTTAAGGTTTAGGGTTTAGGGTTTAAGGGTACGATTTAAGGTTCGCGTGTGGGTCAGGGTGTGAGTCCTGGTCTGGGTGTAGGTCCGTGTTTGGGTTCAGGTCCGAGTCTTGGTCCCAAATCCAAACACCAAGCACATGTCGAGTCTAGTTTGAGTTCTCGGTTCCGTCCGGTCCGGGTCCGGTTAAGGTCCAATTCCCGCATTTAGACACCGACTATGGGTCGGGTCCAAGCCTCGAGCCTTGGGTCCCGTCCACAGTCCAAATCTAGATCCTAGTCTAGTTCTAGCTCATTTCTTGGGTCCTGGTTCGGGTCTCATGTCCAGGTTTGGGTCTAGGTTTGGGTCTTGGGTCCTGAGTCATGGGTATGGATCCCCAATTCAGGTCAGGGTGCTAGGTCTCGGTCTGGGTTAGCGTCCCACCCAAGTGCAGGTCCCGGTCCTTGTTCGCATCGTTCCTTCCCTCGAGTCATGGCCTCGGTCCGGGTCCGGGTCACGCGCTTGGTTCTTAAGTCCTGTGTCCAAGTATCGGTCCTCGGTCCCGTTCCTAGTTCCCACTCACGGCCACAGTCTGGGTTCTAGTCCTAGTCCAAGTTCGGTGTCTCGGCTTTTGTCCGTGTCCGGGTCCCGGCCCTAATCTTGGTTCGGTCCCTGCTTTAAGTCGCAGTTCGGTATGAGTACGGGTCCGGGTCCGGGTCTAGGTTTCGCCGTTGTTTGGGTTCGAGTCATGGTTTGAGTTTGGGTCTGGGTTACGGTTTGGGTTCTTGTACGGTCCGTACCCGGTCCAGTCCCGAGTCACGGTCCCGGGTCGCAGTCCCGGCACAAGTCTTGGTCCGGTTCGCGTCTAGAGCTAGTTTTGGGTCTAGGTCCAATTCCCGTTCCAAGGTCCTTATTCCGGCTTCTTGTTCGATTTCGGTCTCGGGTCCGAGTCTAGGTTTGGGTCCTGGTCTAGAAATTGTTCTAGGTTAGGGTCCTTGTACGATTCCAAGATGTAGACACCGACAACGGGTTGGGTCCAACCCTATGTCGTGGGTCAAGATCCGCATCCCAATCTTGGGTCTCGGCCTCGTTTCGATTCGCATCCTCGGGGTCTCAGTCCGTGTTCGGGTCTGGGACCGAGACCGGGGTCGGGTCTTGGGTCCCAATCCCAATCCTGGGTCCCGATTCTGGTTCTAATTTTGAGTTTAGGTCCCCAATCTAGGTCTAGTCCTAGGTCCAGGTGTGAGTCTCCCGCCTCGGTCCGAGTCCCGGGTTAGGGTCTTGGTCCATGTTTGTGTCTGGGGTCAAGTTCGCGTCTCGAGTCTAGATCCGAGTTTTGATTTGGATCCGCGTCTCGATCCGGTCTCGGGTCTAAGGTCCTAGTCCGATTCAAGTTCCCAAACTCAAACCCAAACTCAAACTTGGACCTGTGTCCGGGGTACGGGTCTAGGTCTAGGTCTAGGTCCGGGGTCCGAATCTAGGTATGGGTCCCAAATCCAAACACTCGATCGGCGGGTCAGGTCTAAGCCCCAAGTCCAGATCTGGATCACAATCTCGTGTCCCAGTTTAGTTCCACTTCGGGTCCCAAGTCCAAGGTCTCGGTCCATGTCCGAGGTTAGGGTCTGGGTCTAGGGTTAGGCCTTGGGTCTCGGTCCCAATTCTGATGCCCGTGTCCCGTCCATGCCCTAGGTTAGGGTTTGAGTCCCGTTTCGGTTTCCAATCTCGGCCTAGGTCGGATCCGGGTTTGAGTCCCGGTCCAAGATTGAGTCCGAGTACCGTGTTCGAATTTGGGTCTAGGTTCCGAGGCGCAGTCATGGTCTCGGGTCCTAGGTCCCGATCCGGGTCCATGTTTGGGTTTGGGTCCTAGTCCCAGTTTTGATTTCGATTCAATGTCTGAGTTCGAGTTTGGGTCTGGGCCTTTTTGGGGTCTGAGTCTTGGTTTGAGTGTAGGTCCGAGTCTGGGTCTAGGTCTGGGTTTGGGTTCAGGTCCAGGTCCGAGTTTTGGTCTTAGGTGCAGGTCTAGGTCTCGTCCGGTTAGGGTCTCGCATGGATCTGTGTCCCGAGTTTCGATCCCGACCCGGGTCCGGTGTGGGTTCGAGTCTAGGTTCGTATCCGCATCCCTATCTAGGTCCGAGTCTCGGGTCTTGGATTAGGTCCCAAGTCTAGGTCTAGGTCCCGCTCTCGCTCCCGCCCAGGTACACGATCGTGTTTGGGCTCAAGTTTTTGTCTCGCTTTGGGTTTGGGGCTAGGTCCGAGTTCGGTTCTTGGCTTGGGTCCGGTCCCGGTCACAATCCTTGTCTTGTTCAAGGGTCCTCGGTTTGCGCTTCTTGTTCATGTTCCAGCTCCATCTCCCGGGTCTAGGTCGTGGTCCGCGTTGGGGTCCCGGTCCGAGTTCGGTTCGGGTCCCGGTTTGAGTCCGTGATCCGGTCCCGCCACTTGTCCCGCCTAGTTTCGGCTCGTGTCCCGGGTCCCAAGTCCGAGTTTGGGTTCGGGACCGAGAGTGGGGTGTGGTTCTAGGTCCCGAGTGTGGTTCCATGTTTGGGTTTGAGTTTGGGTCTAGGTTCAAAGCACTAAGTATAGGTATAAGTTGGGATCTAGGTTTGGCTCCCGATTCGGGTCTAGGTCTTGGTTGGAGTCCGGCACCCGGTCCAAGCTTACGCTTCCGGGTCTAGGTTTAAGTCCAAGCATCGTTCTAGGTCTAAGTCCAAGTTCGGTTACGGTTGCCTAGTCCGTTCCCGCATCCCGGTCTACTTCCGGTTTCGTTTCAAACTTTTGGTCGCAGTGGTACGGATTCGGGTCCAAGTTTGGGTTTGGGACTGGTTTTGGTCCTGGGTCTTTGTTCTGGGTCCTCGTCTTATTCTAGTTCGGGTCCCGGGTCTTGGGCCGGTCCTAAGTTTAGGATGGGATCCGAGTTCGGGTTGTGTCCCGATAGTCAAGTCCTTATTTCCGGTCCAAGGTTGGGTCCGATCTCTCGAGTTTGGGGTCGAGTTTTGGGTCTTCATCCCGCTTCCGTGCCTAGTTTCTAGTCCAAGTCCTCAATCAGATCCGCATCCTTTGTCAAAATTTGTGTCCATGTTCGGGTTTGGGGCCCAAGTCCCCCATCTAGGTCTAGATCTTAGGTCCCGGTCTAGGTCCAAGTTCAAGTTCGGTTTGACTCTCAAGTTTGGGTCCGAGTCTAGGTCCCAAGACGGTTCGTGTGTTAGTTTGGGTCTCGGGTCTCGTAATGAGTCCAAGTCCCTATTTGGGTCCAGTCGGGGTCCCAAACCGGCCCAATTAAGGTCTAGGTCACGAACTGTGTTTTGGTCTGGGTTTTGGTCCGGGTTCAAGTCTTGAGTTTGGGTCTAGGTTTGGGTTTGGATCTGGGTCTGGGTCTTGGTCCTGGGTTCCGATCTCGGTTTGGGTATGGGTCTAGGCCCGTGTTCAGGTTTGGGTTTAGGGTTTAGGGTTTAGTATTTAGGGCTTAGGGCTTAGGGTTTAGGGGTAAGTGTAAAGAGTTTAGAATTTAGGGTTTAAGGTTTAGGATTTAGAGTTTAATGGTCCGCTTCAAGATCCGGTTCCAATTTCAGGTCACAGGGTACGAGTCCTGGTTTAGGTCTAGGTCCGTGTTTTGGTTCAGTTCGACTCTTAGTCCCAAATCAAAACACAAACCACATGTCGAGTCTAGTTTCTAGTTTTGGTATGGGTTCGAGTTCGTCCGGGTCTAGGTCCGAGCCTAGGTCTAATTACCGCATTTAGACACCGAATATGGGCTCGGGTCCAAGCCTCGGGTCTTGGGTCCAGCCTCGGGTCTAAATCCGCATCCTAGTCCAGCTTCTAGCTCATGTCTTGGGTCCTGGTCTGGGTCTTATGTCCAAGTTTGGGTCTAGGTTTGGGTCTTGGGCCTGAGTCATGGGTCTGAGTCCCCGATTCAGGTCAGGGTCCTAGGTCCCAATCTGGGTTAGGGTCCCAGTCCGAGTGCAAGTCCCAGTCGATGTTCGGAACTGGTCCTTCTCCCGGGTCTTGGCCTCGGTCTCGGGTTTATTTAATGGTCTCTGGTTCTGAGGTCCCGTGTTTGAGTATCGGGTCCCGGTCCCAGTCCCAGTCTAAGTTCTAGTCCTACTCCAAGTTTAGGTCTCGGTCCTAGTCTGGGTCTAAGTTCGAGTCGTGATCTATGTCCAGGTCTGAGTCCTGAGTTTGAGTCTGAGTTTTGGCACGAGTCTGGGTCTGGGTCCAGGTCTAGGTCTTGGTTTGGGTCTAGGCCCAGTTTTCAGTCCGTGTCTGTGTCCGAGTCTTGGTCTGAGTCTGGGTTTGGGTCTATGTTCGAGTTCCGGCACGGAATGGGTTCTCGTCAAGGTCTCGGGTCACGGGTCCTAGGTCCTGTGTCCCGGCGCAAGTCCGGGTCCGCGTTCGGCCTCGGGTTTGCTATTGATCCCGCCCCGGGTCCGGCCGTTGTTCGGTTTCGTGTCTTGATCCGGTTTTGGATCAAGGTCCAACTCCCGTTCTAGGGTCCTTATTCGGTTCTTGTTCCTATTTCGGGTCTCGGGGTCGGAGTTTGGGTTTGGGTCCTGGTCTAGAAATTGTTCCAGGTGGGGATCTTAGTATGATTGCAAGATCTAGACACCAACTACGGGTCGGGTCCAGGCCCCAAGTCGTGGGTCAAGATCCGGATCACAATCTTGGGTCCCGGCCACATTTCCATTCGGATCCCGGGGTCCCGCCTATGTTTGTGTCCGGTCCTGGGACCGAGACCGGGTTGGGTCTTTGGTCTCGGCCCTAGTCCTAAGTCTTGATTCTGGTTCTAATTTTGAGTTTGGGTCCCCAATCTAGGTCTCGGGTCCCGGGTGCAGTCTAAGTCTCCCATCCCGTCCGGTCCCGGGTTCGGGTCTAGGTCCAGGTTCGTGTCTCGGTTCGAGTTCGTGTCCCGAGTCCCGATCCGAGTTTTGATTCGCATCCGCGTCCCGATATGTGTCCGCGTCCCAATCCGGTCCGGGTCTCGGGTCCTAGTCGATTCTAGTTCCCGAATTCAAACCCGAACTTGGACTCGACCTTGGTCTCGGGGTATGGGTTCGTGTCTAGGCCAGTTCTTGGTCCAACTCCGGTCTCGGGTTTGAGTCCGGCATGGATCCGTCGGATCCAAGCCTTGGGTCTAGATCCGGATCACGCCTCGAGTCCTAGTCTAGTTCCACTTGGGGTCCTGTGTCCCAGCCTCGGTTCCTAGGTCAAGGTCCGGTCAAAGTTCATAAGCCGGGTCGCAGTCCCACTCGATGCCCGTGTCCCGGTCTAGGTCGAGTGCTAGGTCTCGTCCGAGTCCAGACCCGATCGGGTTCAAGTCTTGGTCCGAGTCTAGAATCGTGTTTCGATTTCGTCCGGGTCCGCATCGTGGTTCGAGTCTAGTTCCAAGTTCAAGTCCAAGTCCGAATTTTTCATCCGGGTCCGGGTTCCGAGGCCCAGTCCAGTCCCCCATCCAGGTCTGGGTCATAGGTCCCAATTTGGGTCCATGTTCGTGTTTGGGTCCTAGTCCCGCTCAATTTCCATTCGGTGTTTGGGTTCGGGTTTGGGTCTGAGTCTGGGTCGAGGTCTGTGTCCTAGTCTAAGTTTGGGTCCGGTCTGAGTCTAGGTACAAATCTCGTGTAGGTCTCGTGTTCGGGTCCGTGTTCTGGTTTGGGTCCTGTGTGCGGTCTAGGTTCGGTTCAGTGATTGTGGTCTCTGTCCGGATCTAGGTCCCGAGTTTTGATCTCGGTCCGGGTTTGAGTCCGTGTTTGTATTCGTATACCTATCTAGGTCCAAGTTTGGGTTTGGGATCGTGTCCCAAATCTAGGTCCAGTCCGGTTCGAGTCTCGGCCGCGGTCCGGTTGCATGACCGTGTCTGGGCTCGAGTTCCGGTCTCGGTTTGGGTTTGGGGCTAGGTGTGAGTTCGTTTCTAGGAATGGGTCTGGGTCCTCGTCACGTCCCTAGTCTTATTCAAGGGTCCCGGTGTGGCGGTTCTTGTTCGTGTTCCAGCCAGTTGCCGGTTCTAAGCACCGAGTCGAGGTATGGGTTGGGATCCGGTTCGGGCCTAGGTCCGGGTGGGAATCCGGTCCCGGTCCGTTACGGTTTTAGGTCTAGGTCTATGTTTGGTTACGGTTTGAGGTCCAAGTCCGTGTCCAAGTCCTTGTTCCTGGTCCGTTCCCGGTCTCGATCTACTTGTTGTTTCATTTCCAATTTTGGGTCCGGGTCCGAGTTCGGTTCCCGAGTTCAGTTCGATTTTAATTCGAGTTTGCGTTCGGGTTTTGTCCTTGTATGGGTTCGTGTCCGTGTTCCTATCCTTGTTTGGGTCCGAGGAAGGTTTCAGTGTCTAGGTCTAGGTCCGACTTCGCATTCCCCGGGTCTAGGTCAGTCCTAGTTCGGGCTTGAGTACCGGCTTAGATCCGGGTCCGGGTTCCGTGGCCTAGGTCCCCGGTCTAGGTCCCCCATCCAAGTCCATTTCCTAGCGCCCGGTCTAGGTCCAGTTCGTGTTCGGTCCCGAGTCTTGGTTTTAGTCCAGTCCTAGTCCGGTTCTAGTCCGTGTCTCGGTCCTATCCTTGGTCTGGTTTCAGGTTTGGGTCCTTATCAGGGTCTGGATCCTGATCTGGGTCGCGGGTCTCAGGTCCCGGGAGGGTTTAGGACAAGGTCAAGTCCAGTCCTAGTACGGTCCCGGCTTAGGTTCCCCGTCCCAGTCTCGTGTCCCGGTCCTAGTCAAGGTCTTGGTCCGTGTTTTGGTCTAAGTTTGGGTTATGTTTTGGGTCTCGGTTCGGTCTCAGTCCGGTCCTAGTCACGCCTAGCTTTGATTTTAGGTCCGGGTTTTGTTCCGGTTCGGTCTAGGTCCAAGTTGGGGTCGTGGTCCGAGTCTCGGCTCGTCCAAATAAGGGTTTTTCGAATCCCTATCGTGGTCCAAGTCCGAGTTCGGTTCTAGGTTCGGTATTGGATCTTGTCCCGTGTTTGGGTTTGGGTATGCGTCTGGGTCCCGGTTTGAGTTCGTGTCCATGTCCAGGTCCAAATCCCAATTTAGGTCAGGGGCTTGATTTGGGTCCCGGATCGAGTCCCGAGTTCGGGTTTAGGTTCTAGTCTAAGTCCTATTCTGGGTCCGGACCGGTCCAGGATCGGGTCCGAGCACGAGTTCCGTGGCCGGGTTCGGTCTAGTTCCGGGTCCTAGTCCGTGCATGGGTCCCGGTCAGTTCCCCGTCCCGTTCCAGGTCCTAGTCATGTTCTCGTTCATGTTTCAGCTTTTGGTCCTGTGTCTAAGTCTAGGTCCGTGTCCCGGGCCGCCTTCGGGTCCTAATCCAAGCATGCTTTGGGTCTCGTGTCCGTGTCTTGTTCCTAGGTCCCGATCCGCTTCTAGTTTCGGTTCTAGTTTCAAGTCACGGGGTACGGTTCGACTCGAGTTTGGGTCCGAGTCGAGTTAAGACGTTATTTGGGTCCGGAGCTAGGTTCGTGTCCGAGTTTCGGTCTTGGTTAGGGTCCAAGGGTGGGTCCAGCTTCGGTTCGAGTCCGGGTCTTGGTCCCGTCCCGTTCCAAGATCCTTGTCCTACAGCTCTAGTTTCGGTTTTGGTTCCCGAGTGCTCGGCTTGGGTCTTGGTATGTGTCCGGTCCCGGTATGAGTTCGAGTGTGGGTTCGGGTTCTTAGCTAAGTCCTAGATCTAAATACCGACTACGGGTCCAGTCCAAGCATCGAGTCCTGGATCTTAAGTCCCGAGGTGGGTCCTAGGTCCAGGTTTGGGTCTGATGCCGAGTCTCGGATCGCGATCCAAGTTCTGACGCCCAAGTTCTGGTCCTAGTTTAGGGGCCTAATTTCCTGTGTCCGGGTCCCCCTCGATGTTCGGGTCCTAGGTCCCGTCCGAGTCCAAGTTCGTGTTTCGGTTTGGGTTCTGTCCGGTCCGAGTCCGTGTCCCGGTTAGGGTTCAAGTCTCGTGTTCTAGCACCACCCCGGGTCTAGGTCCGGGTCTCGGTCATGGTCTAGGTCCCGCCTTGCTTTAGGTCCCAAGTTACAAGTACTGCCTCGGGTGCAAGTCTCGGTATGGGTTCTTGTCTGAGTATGGGTTTAGGTTTGGGTCCTGTTACTGTCTCATGTCTGGGTTCTAGTCCAGACCTGGTCTGATTCCAATTCTGGGTCCGAGATCGGGTATGGATCCTGGTCTGAGTTTGAGTCTAGGTCTGGATCCCGGTCTGGGTCTGGGTCCAGGTATATGTACGGATCCAGGTCCGAGTCCTAGATTCAAACACTGACTGCGGGTTACGTCAAAGCCTTAGGTCCAAATTCGCATCTCGCCTTGATCTCGGTCTTGTTCCGGCTCCCAATCCTGTGTCTTCTACCGGGTCCTTAATTTGGGTTTGGGTCTAGGTTCGGGGTTGTGTCCCCGTAGTCGTGTCCTCGCTTTGGGTCCAAGGTCGTGTCCCGTGTCTCGAGTCTAGTGGTCAAGTTTTGGGTCTCTCGTCCCGGCTTTTAGGGCCTAGTTTCGTGTCCAAGTGCCTCATCTAGGTCTTGATCCTTGGTCCAGAATCGGGTCCAGTTCGTGTTTGGGGCCTGTGTCCCCCATCTAGGTCCGGATCCTAAGTCCCGCCAAGGTCCAAGTTCAGTTCGAGTTTGGCTCCAAAGTTTGGGTCCGAGTCTAGGTCCCGCATGGGTTCAAGTTTGAGTCCGGGTCCGGTCTCGATCCGAGTCCAAGTCCATATTCGGCCGGGTCGGGGACACGATCCGGTCCCATTCAAGGTATAGATCCCGTACAAGGTTCTCGTCCGGCTTTGGGTCCCGGTTTAGGTCTCGAGTTTAGGTCTAGGTTTGGGCTTGTATCCGGGTCTGGGTCTGGGTCTTGGGTTCCAATCTCGGTATGGGTATTGGTCTAGGCCCGTGTCCAGGTTAGGGTTTAGGGTTTAGGGTTTAGGGTTTAGGGTTTTGGGTTTAATATTTAGGGATTTTGGGTTTAGGATTTAGGGCTTAGGTCTTAGGGGTAAATGTAAAGAGTTTAGGGTTTAGGTTTTAAGGTTTAGGGTTTAATGGTCCACTTCCAGTTTCGGTTCTAATTTCGGGTCACAAGGTATGATTTAAGGTTTGGGTGTGGGTCTTAGTCCGAGTCCTGGTTTGGGTCTAGGTCCGTGTTTTGGTTCAGGTCTGAATCTTGGTCCCCAATCCAAACACCAACCACATGTCGAGTCTAGTTCGAGTTCTGGTATGGGTTCTGGTTTTGGTCCGGGTCTAGGTCTAGGTCCAGGTCGAATTCCCTAATTTAGACACCGACTATGGGTCGGGTCCAAGCCTTGGGTCTTGGGTCCTGTCCCGGGTCAAAATCTAGATCCTGGTCCAGTTCTATCTCATGTCTTTTGTCCTGGTTCGGGTCTTAGGTCAAAGTCATGGGTCTTGGTCCCCGATTCAAGTCAAAGTGGATATTCCCGGTCTTGGTTAGGGTCTCAGTCCGCGTGTAGGTCCCGGTTTGTGTTCAGTAATGGTCCTTGTCTCAGATCGTGGCCTGGTCTGGGTCTAGGTCACGGTTGGGTTCTCAGGTCCCCGGTCCGAGTATCGGGTCCTAGGTCCCGGCCCCGTCCCGCTTGAGTTCTAGTCTTAGTCCGTGTTTAGGTCTCGGCCCTAGTCCCGGTTTGGGTCCTGGCCAGGATCTCGGTCCGGTCCCGGCCCCGGGTTCAAGTACGAGTTCTAGTACTAGTCGTTTGGGTCCGGGTCTAGGTTTGGGTTTGGGTCTGAGTCCAGGTTTCAATCTATGTCTTGGTCCGGGTCTTGGTCTAGGTTTGGGTCTGGGTCTGAGTTCTTGTACGGGTCTAGGTTCTGGTCCAGGTCTCGAGTCACGGGTCCTAAGTCACAATTCTTGGCGTAAGTCTGGGTCGGGGTTTGGGCCTGGGTCTTGGTATCGATCCCTGTCTGGGTCTGGGTCTGTGTTCGGTTCTGCGTCTAGATCCAGTTTTGGGTCTAGGTCCAATTCCTATTCCAAGGTCCTGATTCTGGTTCTCGTTCCGATTTCGGGTTTGGGCCCGAGTCAGGGTTTAGGTCCTGGTCTGGAAATGGTTACAAGTTCGGGTCTTGGTATGATTCCAAGATCCAGACACCGACTACGGGTGGGTTCCGAGCCCCGGGTCGTTGGTCAAGATTCAGATCCCAATCATGGGTCCCAGTCTCATTTCAATTCGGATCTTAGGTCCCGGTCTTTGTCCGTGTCTGGGTCCGGGTCTGGGATCGAGACCGGGGTTAGGTCTTGGGTCCAAGTCCCAGTCCTGGGTCTTAATTATTGTTCTAATTTTGAGTTTTGGTCCCCAATCTAGGTCTGGGTCTAGGTTTGAGTCTCCAATCCCGCTCTGGGTCAAGGTCCAAGTCTGTGTCTCCGTTCACGTTGGTGTCCCGAGTCCTGATCCGAGTTTTGATTTCAGTCTGCGTCCCGATCCGAGTTTGGGTTTGGGTTTTGGGTTGTAGTCAGATTCCAGTTCTCAAACTCAAAACCATGACTCTGACTCGGACCCAAGTTTGGGGTACGGTCCGGGTCCGGGTATGAGTCCGGGTTTGGGTTTGAGTTCGGCATGGGTCCTAGATCCAAAAACTAACTACGGGTTAGGTCCAAGCCCCGAGTGTAGATGTGGATCACGGTCTCGGGTCCCGTTGTAGTTCCACTTCGGGTCCTGTGTCCCGGTCCGCCCGGGGTCGGATTCGGGTCTCGCTCCCGCTCTAATGCCCGTGCCCTAGTGTTGGAAATTATTTTACCAGGATCTTAGATCTACTCACTATGTTGTTTAACACCCTAAATATGAACTTTCTAAAATGATAAATAAACACATATAAAGTTAAGAAAACCTTACATTGGTTGCAGCGGAATAATGTCTCCTTCCACTCAGATCTCTAACCCTTCTATCCTTTCTGTCGCAGAGTATTATCAAGATCCGAGCCCGAATGTCCTTCTCTTTGTGTGTGATCCTTCACAAGCCTTCCAATCTATGATTGAGGTACCACTTGCTGTGTGTGGGCACTACTCTATCACTGAGGGTTTCGAAATTATGAAGAGGAAAAGAGAGAGGTATAGGGTCGGCTATAGAGAGAGAAGTGGAAGGCTCAGTTTTTTTGAAAAAGTAATTTTCTGAGAAAAAGGTTATGAAAACTTGTTATTTGACTGAGCCATCACTTTCTATTTATAGGCAACTACTAGGTTTAGGTTAGTAATTATTTGACATTAAAATAATGAAAATATTAATTAGAAAAACTATCCCAAGTGGTCGGCCATAGGTGTTATATGGATTTTGCACTTTTCACAATTTTTATTTCTATTTTCTCAAAAACGCCAATTTTCAAATTCTAACCATTTAAATGCCAAAACTAATTATTTAATAACTAAAATAGATTATTAAATAATATTGTCATTTAATTTAATTATTAATTAGACATATAAAGTCTCTTAATTAATAAATAAACCTAGAATCTCTTTTCTTTACAATTTCACCCCTGCTTAGTGAAAATTCACAAATTAGACATAGTCTAACTTTAGAATTATAATTGATTAATGACAAATCAATTATTGAGTCTTACAAGCAGTATAGTCTCAACTAGAATGGGGACCATGGATCTATATGCTGAGCTTCCAATAAGTGAACCGAATTTACTAAGTAAATTCCTACTTATTAATTCTTCGTTGAATCCACTCTTAGAACTTAGAATTGCACTCTCAGACTTATATAGAGCATATTATATGTTCTACGATATAGATATGCTATCTCATTTAATTAATAAATAAACCTAGAATCTCTTTTCTTTACAATTTCACCCCTGCTTAGTGAAAATTCACAAATTAGACATAGTCTAACTTTAGAATTATAATTGATTAATGACAAATCAATTATTGAGTCTTACAAGCAAGATAGTCTCAACTAGAATGGGGACCATGGATCTATATGCCGAGCTTCCAATAAGTGAACCGAATTTACTAAGTAAATTCCTACTTATTAATTCTTCGTTGAATCCACTCTTAGAACTTAGAATTGCACTCTCAGACTTATATAGAGCATATTATATGTTCCACGATATAGATATGCTATCTCATTTAACCATTGTTATAATCTTATTGTGATCAAAGATCCTCTATATAGATGATTTACATCGAGATGGGTTAATTTTACCGTTCTCACCCCTCAACGTATTTTGCCCCTTAAAACACTTAGCTACCTGTAAATGATGTTTAGTGATCTAAGAATTAGTCACTTAAACAAGAGCTCATCCATTTACTTCTATTTAACTAAGCTCGAAGGGAATCATCACTTGACTTCTATACACCAGTAGAAGCTATAGATTCCATATTTATGTTCAGTACTCCCACTCAATCATACTATCATGTTCCCAAAATATACGTATCACCCTGACCCAAAAGTAGGCTTAACTAATAAATCAAAGAACATGAATAGCACTCCCGAGTTGAGCCTAATCATATCAGAATTTAGATTCTTTTAATCTTAAGATCAACTACTCATATTGACTTGGAAAGATATAACGGTAAGTTTATAATATCTTAACTAAGTTCAATATCGGTCCAGTCCAATGTATACTCCATACATTCGAAACTAGTATACTTTACCAATGTCCTGGAAAGAACATAACACTTACTCCAAGTGTAAGTACAATTGAACGATGATTATTTCTTTATTGAAAATCGAAAACACTGATGAAACAAGGACTTAGTCTTTTGATTCATATAATCACAATCACACTCCACTGTGTTGACAATACTGTAATTGTGAATAAACACTTGATCTGGACTTAACAGATTTTGTGTGTAAATGTAATAAACATATTAAACCATTAGCATGTAAAATTCATGCAAACATAAATCACTTCAAATTTCTTATATTGATAACTAATCAGATTGTAAAAGGGTTTTATTTAGGGCACGAAACCCAACACCTAGGTCCAAGTCCCCAATCCAGGTTCGAGTCCTAGGTCCCGTTCTGAGTCCAAGACCTGATCGGGGTTCAAGTCCTGGTCCGAGTCTGGGTCAGAGTTCTGATCTTGGCTTGGGTCTAGATCTCGGTTTGAGTCTAGCTCCAGGTCAAGGTCCGAGTCCTAGGTCTCGGTCTAGGTCCATGTTCGGGTTTGGGTCCTAGTCCTAGTTTCGATTTTGATTTAGTGTCTGGGTTCGGGTTTGGGTCTGAGTCTAGGTCGGGGTCTGAGTCCTGGTCCGGGTCTTGGTCCGAGTCTAGATTTAGGTCCAAATCCCGCTTGGGTCTCGGGTTCGGGTCCAGTCCGAGTTCGGGTCCTGGGCTTGCGGGTCCAGGTCTAGGTCCGGGTCACGGTTTGGGTCCGGATCTAGGTCTCAAGTTTCGATCCCGTCCGGGTCTCGGGTTCGAGTCCAGTTCGTATCCGCATCCCTATCTAGATCCGAGTCCGGGTCCGGATCGGTCCTAGGTCTAGGTCTCGGGTCCGGGTCTCGGTCCCGGTCTGGGTACAAGACCGTGTCCGGGTTAGGATCCAAGTCCGAGTGCGGGTCTCGGTGCGTGTTCGGTGATCGGGTCCTTGTCTCGCGTCTTGGCCTAGTCTCGCGTCCGGGTCACGGTTAGGTTCTCGTGTCCTATGTCTCAAGACGGTCCCGGTCCTCGGGTCCCGGTCCCTGGGCCCCATCCGAGTTCAAGTCTTAGTCCAGTTCAGCCTCGGTCCTAGTCGTGTCCGGATCGCAGCCCCGATCTAGGTCCGAGTCCGAGTTCGAGTATGAGTCCGGTCCGGGTCATGGTGTGGGTTTTGCTCTAGGTCCGGGTTTCGGTCCATGTCTAGGTCCGGGTTTTTGTCTGTGTCTAGGTCTAGGTTTAGGTTCGGGTTCTCGTATGAGTTTGGGTTCTGGTCAAGGTTCCGGGTCATGGGTCCTGGGTCGCAGGTACTGGCACAAGTCTGGGTCCGGGTTCGGGTCTGGGTTCGAGTTTCATCACGGTCTGGGTTTGGGTCCATGTTCGGTTTCGCGTCTAGATCCGCTTTTGGTTCAAGGTCCAATTCCTATTCCAAGGTCCCGGTTTCGGTTCTTGTTCCACTTCGTCTCGGTCCGAGTTTTTGTTTGGGTCCCGGTCCGGAAATGGTTCCGTGTTCGGGTCTTGGTACGATTCCAAGATCTACACACCGACTACGGGTTGGGTCCAAGCCCCGCCGTGGGTAAAGATCCTGATCCCAATCTTTCGTCCCAATCTCGTTTCGATTCGAATCCTACATCCGTGTCCGTGTCTGGGTTCGGTCCGGGATCGAGATCGTGGTCGTCTTGGGTCCCGGTCCTAGTCCTTGGTCCCGATTCGGCTCTAATTTAGGTCCGGATTGGGATCCGGCCCGGGTCCAAGTTCGTGTTTAGGTTTGAGTTGGAGTCTTGTTCCTAGTCTGGTTACGGTTTCGAGTCTAGGTCTGTGTCCTGCTACTTTGCCTGTGTCCATGTCCTAGTTTCAGTCCCATTCTCGGGTCCCGGTATACTTCAAGTTTCGGTTCTAATTTTGGGTCACAGGGTACGAGTTCGGGTCTAGGTTTGGGTCTGGGACTGGGTTCAGGTCCAGGTCTTGGTTCGTGTCTTGGTCTTGGTTCAGGTCTGGAGTTGGTCAGCAAATGCAGACAACGGCTATGGGTTTGGTCCAAGCGCCGGGTCCATATCCGAATCACGATCTTGGGTCCTAGTTTGGTTCCATTTCGGATGCCGAGTCACAAGCCGGGTCCTAGGTTCAAGTCCATGCTCGGGGTCGGGTACTAGGTCCCCGTCCTTGTTCCGGTTCCTAGGTCTCTATCCCAATTCTATGTCACGGTCCCCGGTTCCGGTTTGGGTTTTTGTCCTAGTCTAGGTTCGGATTTGAGTCCTAGTCTTTGTTCAGGTTTGGGTCTCGGTCTGGGTTTTTATCTAGGTTCGGGTTCGGGTTTAGGTCCTGGTCTTGGTCCGAATCCTAGTCCGATTCTAGTTCTAGTTGTGATTTGGAGTTTGAGTTAGGATTCGAGTTCAAGTCGGGCTTCAATCCCTGGTCTGAGTTTGGGTTCGGGTCGGGATTTTCTAGGTCTGGATCAGGCTCCGGTGTGGGTTCGGTCCTTGGTGTGGGTCCGTGTCCGTGTTCAAGTCCCAAGTTTTGAACTCGTTCTATGTTTAGGTTCAATTCTAGGTGTAAGTCCTGGTTCCAATCTCGGTCTGTGTTCGAGTTCAGGTTTAGGTCCAGGTCTATGTTTGGGTGTTATTCTAGGTCTGGGTCTGAGTTCGGGTCCCGAGTTCAGGTCCGAATTTGGGTTCAAGTATGGGTTCAGGTTTTGTCCTGGTCTGTGTCTAGGTTCCTGTCCTTGTTTTTGTTCGGGGCAGGTTCTGGGTCTGGGTCTGTGTCCGACTTCGGATTACCTGGGTCCAGGTCAGGTCCTGGTTTGGGTTTGGGTCTACATTTGGGTTCTAGTCCAGTGTCCCGTGTTTCGATCCCGGCCTCGGGTCCGGGTCGGTATTCTATTCTACGTCTAAGTTTGTGTCTATGTCTAGGTCCAAATTCCAGTCTCGATCAAGGGCTTGGTCTAGGTCCGAGATCAAGTCCCGAGTTCAAGTTTGGGTTCGGGTTCGAGTCTCGATCCTAGTCAAGGTTCGGTACTGTGTCCGGATTGGGTCTAAGCTCGAGTTTTGGGGCTTGGTAATGGTTTAGTTTGGGTACGAGTCCCGAATTCCGATGTAGGTCTCGGTTGCCCAAGGCCTTGCCTAAGTCCCCCATCCAAGTTCGGGTCCTAGGTCCCGGTCTGGGTCCATGTTTGGGTTTGGGTCTTAGTCCCGCTTTGATTTTGATTTAGTGTCTCGGCCGGGTTTGGGTCCGGGTTTGGGTCTGGGTCTAAGTCCTAGTCCGACTACGGGATTAGGTTTGGGTCCAGTTCGCATCCCGGCCTCGGGTCTGGGGTCATTTCAAGTCCGAGTTTGGGTCCCGGGTGCGGGCCCAGGTCTGGGTCTGGGGTCATTTCAGGTCCGAGTGTGGGTCTCGGTTTGGGGTCAAGTCATGGATCTCGATCCAAGTTCTGAGGCCACGCTCGGTCCTAGTTCTTGGGCCCAATTCCCTGTGTCCGGGTCCCCAATCTATGTTTAAGTCCTAGGTCCCGGTCCGGTCCATGTTCTTGTTCCGGCTCAGGTTCGGGTCTCGAGTCCCGATCTGAGTCCAAGTCCCAGTTTGGGTTCCGATCCTAGTGCGAGTCTGAGGTTCGGGTCCCTGGTTTGAGTCTGGTTCTTACGTCCTGGGTCCGGTCCCAATTTTTGGGTTTGTGTCTAGGTCTAGGTTCGGGATCCGGTCTGGGTCAAGGTCTCGATCTTGGTTTACGTCCTAAGTCATAGGTCCCGGTCTAGGTCCAAGTCCCGGTATGGGTTTTGGTTTGAGTTTGGGTTTAGGTTTGGGTCCCGTTTCCGTCCTGTGTCCGGGTTCTAGTCCCATGCTTGGTTCGATTCCAATTTTGGGTCCGGGATCGTGTCTGGATCCTAGTTTGGGTCTGGGTCTAGGTCTGGGTATGGATTTGGGTATGGGTCATGGATTCAAGCACTGACTACGGATTAGGTCGAAGCCTCGTGTTCGCATTCGGATCTCGCCCTTAGATCTCGGCCTTGTTCCGTTCGGCCCTAGGTCTAGCGTCGGGTCCTAAGTTTGGGTTTGGGTCCGTGTTTGGGGTTGTGTCCCCGTAGTCGTGTCCCGGGTTTCGGGTCTAGGGTCGGGTCCTCCGTCTCGAGTCTAGGGTCGAGTTTTGGGTCTTAGTCCCCGTTCCAAGGCCCAGCTTTGGGTCCAAGTCTCCTATCCGTGTCCGAATCCTTGGTCAAGGTCTCGGGTCTAGGTTCGCGTTTTGGGCCCAGGTCCCCCATCTAGGTTTGGATCCTAGGTCGCGGTGTAGGTCCAAGTTCAGGTTCGGGTTTGGATCCCGAGTTTGGGTCTGAGTCTAGGTCGCAGTACAGGTTCAGGTTTGAGTTTGGGTCTGTGTCGCGGTCTGACTCCAGGTCCCTATTCGGGTCCGGTTGGGGTCCTAATCCGGGTCCCAATGAAGGTCTAGGTCTCGAACTGTGTTCCGGGCTCGTGTTTGGATCCGTGTCTGTGTCATGAGTCTGGGTCTAGGTTCGGGTCTATATTCAGGTTTGGGTCTGGGTCCTGGGTTCCGATCTCGGTATGGGTATGGGTCTAGGCCCATGTCCAGGTTAGGGTTTTGGGTTTATGGTTTTGGGTTTAGTGTTTAGGGATTTAATGTTTAGGGTTTAGGGCTTAGGATTTAGGGGTAAGTGTACAGAGTTTAGGATTTAGGGTTTAAGGTTTAGGGTTTAGGATTTAAGGGTCTTCTTCTAGTTCCAGTTCACATTTTTGGTCATAGGGTAAGATTTAAGGTTCGGGTGTGGGTCTAGGTCCGAATCCCGGGTCCGGGTCTAGGTTCGTGTTTTGGTTTAGGTCCGAGTCTTTGTCCCAAATCCAGACACTAACCACATGTCGAATCTAGTTGGAGTTCTGGTACGGGTTCCAGCCTTCCGTCCGGGTCCGGGTCCGGTCCAAGTTCTCGAGGCCGCAGTTCGGTCCTAGTTCGTGGGCCCAATTCCCTGTGTCCGGGTCCCCAATCTATGTTTAAGTCCTAGGTCCCGGTCCCGGGCCTCCGGGTTCTAGTCCTAGGCCAAGTTCAGGTCTCAGTTTTTTACCAGGTCTGGGTCACAGTCCTAATCTTGGTTCGGGTCTGAGTCCCGGTTTCAAGTCAGAGTTTTGGTATGAGTCTGGGTATGGGTCTGGGTCCGTGTTTCGCCGTTGTTTGGGTTCGGGTCTTGGTTTGAGTCTGGGTTTGGGTTCTTGTACGGGTCTGGCATCTGGTCCAAGTCCCTAGTCACGGGTCCTGGGTCGCAGGTCCTGGCACAAGTCTTGGTCCGGGTTCGCGTCTAGAGCTAGTTTAGGGTCCAGGTCCAATTCCTGTTCCAAGGTCCTTATTCCGGTTCTTGTTCCGATTTCGGCTCTCGGGTCTGAGTTTGGTTTTGGGTCCTGGTGTAGAAATGGTTCTAGGTTAGGGTCCTGGTACGATTCCAAGATCTAGACACCAACTACGGGTTGGGTCCAACCCTAGGTCGTGGGTCTAGATCCGCATCCCAATCTTGGGTCTCGATCTCGTTTTAATTCGGATCCTGGGTCCCAGTCCGTGTTCGGGTCTGGGTCTGGGACCGAGACCGTGGTCGGGTCTTGGGTCCCAATCCCAATCCTGGGTATCGATTCTGGTTCAAATTTTGAGTTTGGTTCCCCAATCTAGGTCTGGTCCTAGGTCCAGGTCCGAGTCTCCAATCTCAGTCCGAATCCTAGGTCTTGGTCTCGGTCCATGTCCGTGTCTGGGTTCAGGTTCGCGTCCCGAGTCCAAATCCAGTTCCAATTTCGGGTCACAGAGTACGATTTAAGGTTCGGTGTGGGTCTAGGTCCGAGTCCTGGCTTAGGTCTAGGTCCGTGTTTTGGTTCAGGTCTGAGTCTTAGTCCCAAATCCAAACACAAACCACATGTCGAGTCTAGTTTCGAGATTTGGTACGAGTTCGAGTTCTGGTCTGGGTCTAGGTCCAAGCCTAGGTCTAATTACCGCATTTAGACACCGAATATGGGCTCGGGTCCAAGCCTTGGGTCTTGGGTCTAGTCCCGGTCTAAATCCGCATGCCGGTCCAGCTTCGGGTTTGGGTCCTAGTCCCGCTTGTATTTCGATTCGTTGTCCGAGTTCGAGTTTGGGTCCGGCCCGGTTGGGGTCCGAGTCTTGGTTTGAGTCTAGGTCGAGTCCGGGTCTGTGTCCGGGTCCGGGTTCGGGTCCAGTCCAAGTTTTGGTCTTAGGTGCAGTCCGTGTCCGGGTGTGGGTCGTGGTCTCGCATGGATCTAGGTCCCGAGTTTCGATCCCGACTTGGGTCTGGGTCTGGGTTCGAGTCTAGGTTCGTATCCGGATCCCTATCTAGGTCCGAGTCTGTGTCTTGGATCGGGTCCCGTGTCTAGGTCCAGTGTCCGCTCTCGCTCCCGCCTCCGGGTACACGATCGTGTTTGGGCTCGAGTTTTGGTCTCGCTTTGGGTTTGGGTCTAGGTCCGAGTTCGGTTCTAGGTTTGGGTCCGGTCTTCGTCATAGTCCTAGTCTTGTTCAAGGGTCATGGTTTTGCGCTCTTGTTCAGGTTCCAGTTCCGTCTCCCGGGTCTGGGTCAGGGTCCGCGTTTGGGTCGTGTTCGGGTTCGAGTCCCGGTTTGAGTCCCTAATCGGGTCCCGATCACCTATCCCGCCTAGTTCCGGCTCGTGTCCCGGGTCCCAAGTCCGAGTTTGGGTTCGGGACGTAGATTTGGGTGCGGTTCTAGGTCTCGGCCCCAATTTTGTGTCCCGAGTCTGGTTCCATGTTTGGGTCTAAGTTTGGGTCTAGGTTCGGCACTGAGTCTAGGTATGAGTTGGGATCTAGGGTTGGGTCCCGATTCAGGTCTAGGTCCTTGGTTCCGGGTCCAGGGTTGGGTCCCGTCTCCCGAGTTTGGGGTCGAGTTTTGGGTCTTCATCCCAGTTCCGGTGCCTAGTTTCTAGTCCAAGTCCTCAATCAAGATCTGGATCCTTAGTGAAAATTTGTGTCCATGTTCGGGTTTGGGGCCCAAGTCCCCCATCTAGGTCCTAGTTCAGTTTCGGGTTTGAATCTCAAGTTTGGGTCTGAGTCTAGGTCCCGCATGGGTTCATGTATTAGTTTGGGTCTCGGGTCCGTAATGAATCCAAGTCCCTATTTGGGTCCAGCCTGGGTCCCAAACCAGGCCTAGTCAAGGTCTAGGTCACGAACTGTGTTTTGGTCCGGGTTTTGGTCCGGGTTTAGGTCTTGAGTTTGGGTCTAGGTTTGGGTCTGGATCTGGGTCTGGGTCTTGGTCCTGGGTTCCAATCTCGGTTTGGGTATGGGTTTTGGCCCATGTCCAGGTTTGGGTTTAGGGTTTAGGGTTTACTATTTAGGGCTTTAGGGCTTAGGGTTTAGGGGTAAGTGTAAAGAGTTTGGAATTTAGGGTTTAAGGTTTAGGATTTAGAGTTTAATGGTCCGCTTCCAGATCCGGCCCAATTTTGGGTCACAGGTACGATTTAAGGTTCGGTGTGGGTCTGGGTCCGAGTCCTGGTTTAGGTCTAGGTCCGTGTTTTGGTTCAGGTCTGAGTCTTTGTCCCAAATCCAAACACAAACCACATGTCGAGTCTAGTTTCGAGTTTTGGTACGGGTTCGAGTTCTGGTCTGGGTCTATGTCCAAGCCTAGGTCTAATTACCAGATTTAGACACCGAACATGGGTCGGGTCCAAGCCTTGGGTCTTGGGTCCAGTCCCGGGTCTAAATCCAGATCCTGGTCCAGTTCTAGCTCATGTCTTGGGTCCTGGTCTGGGTCTTATGTCCAAGTTTGGGTATAGGTTTGGGTCTTGGGCCTGAGTCATGGGAACGGTGATGCAAACCAAGGAAATGATGCAAACCAAGGAGCTGCTGGACATGCTGATCATGAACATGGGAATGGAGTTAAATTTGCACAAGACCATTTGTCACTTCCTAGTGGCCCAATTACAAGACTTAGAGCCAAACATTTCAAGGAAGCACTAAATGGGCTAATCCAAGAGAATTGGGCTGATTCTAAAAAGACCAAAATGGGTTCAAATAATAATCAAGGCTTAGTCCATGTCATCAAAGCCATTGAAGAGACTAATTAGCATACAAAAACGTGGTCAGCATGGTTTTAACATTAAAGGGCAAGAATCTGTTGAATTTCAAAAGATATTAGGTGGGGGAATAATAATGGCCTTGGTTGGTTATGTTAAATACATTGAATTTAGTCATCTAGATAATTTTGGCAGCCTTAAGAAGTCCAAAAGGCTAAAAAAACGTGGGACTTGTTTGTATTAATGTTTGTGTTGCTTTTATAACTATAGTTTTGACTTTTCCTATTCTTGGAGGGTTGTTCCAAGTATAAAAAGGGGGTACTACGAATTGTAAGGGCAGATTATGTTTTCAGAAATATTATTGTGAGGTGTGTTTCTCTTTGTTCTTAAAAGAACTCTTGAACTTATCAAGTTAATCTTGTGGTGTTCAAACAACCAAACTTATCACCTTGATTCTTGAGATATTCTTAGGTTTCTGGGTGTGGCGTTTCAATCCTTCGTAGTCTTGGTTTTCATCTAGTTAGGTGACGGGTCAAGGCTCAACAAATCTTGTCTACACGATCTTGGGGCTCCAACCCATCGTTGTTATTGGGTTTCATCACAATTGTTGGTGGAGTTCATATCATTTGGTATCAGAGCCTTGGTTCTAAGGCAAGTTTTGATTATCTTTTATTTTCGATTTTCTATTCCTTGTTGTAGCAAAAAAAAAAAAAGAAGAAGAAGAAGAAGAAGAAAAGAAGCAAAAAAAAAAATATACGATTTTAATAAGAAAATTTCTTCATTTCATTTTCTCACCTTATTCAAGTTAGACCTTTTGATTAGTTTTGGTTGTTTTCTCATATTGTTTTTGTGCTGCTGGATTATTTTGGAATTTGTTTCTTAAAGTTCGATTAAGAACTAAAGAAAACACAAAAGAGTGGAAAAAGGCAAGAGTGTGTGAGACCATAAGAGGGTGAAAGCCATTTAGAGTGAAAACACGAGAGCAAGTGTATCAATTCTTGAGTGAAACACGTGAGGGAGTGCTTGTGAGGATTCTAACCTTGTTTTGCAGAGTCTAACCATGTCCAATAATCAAGAAGAACACTTAACCGAAGAATTTCGACAACCCCCAACTCCGAACCTCCAAATGCAAGCATTGTTAGGGGAGATGAGGCGTATGTTGAGGGCTGAATTAGAACCTATTCAAGAGAGGTTGGACAGGGTAGAAGCGGGAACTCGTAGGAGACAGCCACAAGACATCCACAATAATGGACGTGGTCCGTGGCGGAATGTTGAGGAAGAGGTGGAGTCGGAGGAGTTTGATGAGCCATATATGAACCGGGGCAGGTTTAAACGTGGGTATGGAAATAGAGAAGCTAGGATGGGTAGACCTAGGAGGGATAATGATTTAGGAAACATAAAAATTAAAATCCCATCTTTTCAAGGTAAAAATGATCCTGAAGCTTATTTGGAGTGGGAAACTAAAATGGAGATGGTGTTTGATTGTCACAACTACTCGGAGATAAAGCAGGTTAAGTTGGCTGCAATTGAATTCACCGATTATGCCATTGTTTGGTGGGATCAATTACTGATTAATAGGAGGAGGAATAGAGAGCCACCTGTGGACACTTAGGAGGAGATGAAAATGCTTATGAGGAAGCGTTTTGTACTCAGCCACTATTATAGGGGATTGTATCAAAAGTTGCAGAGGCTAATTCAAGGCTCCAAGAGCGTGGATGAGTATTACAAGGAGATGGAGGTAGCTATGATCCGGGCTAACGTAGAAGAGGACCGAGAAGCCACCATGGCTAGGTTTTTGCACGGTTTAAATCGTGAGATTGCGGATATAGTCGAGTTGCAACATTATGTTGAGTTGACAGATATGGTGCATCAAGCCATAAAGGTGGAGGAACAACTCAAACGGAAGGGAATGGCTAGGAGGGGACAACCTATGGCTACCACCAGCCCATGGAAGGCAGCTCCAAGGAGAGATGAGCAGCTGCAAAATAAGCCAAAATTTGAACCCTCAAAGAATGTCAAACCAACGCCTGCCACTACTTTAGGTAACACCGAGACTTCTACTTCTAAAACACGTGATATTAAGTGTTTTAAATGTCAGGGGCGGGGACACATAGCCAGCCAGGTTGTGTAAACAAAAGGGTGATGATGATAAACGCCCAAGGAGAGCTTCGAGTCGGAGGATGAGGAAGAAGTAGATGATGATGACATGCCACATTTAGAATATGCCGATGATGAGCAAAATGCTGTGGTTGGAGATTTATTAGTAGCAAGGCGCATTCTCAATATGCAGCAGGTCAAGGAGGAGGAAATTAACCAAAGGGAGAACTTGTTTCATACGCGGTGCTTTGTCAATAACAAAGTTTGCAATGTCATTATTGATGGAGGGAGTTGTACAAATGTAGCCAGCACTTATTTGGTGGAGAAACTAGCCTTAACCACCTTAAAACATCCTCATCCTTACCGGCTTCAGTGGCTGAATGATTGTGGGGAAATCAAGGTGACAAGGCAAGTGTTGGTGGCATTATCCATTCGCAAATATGAGGATAAGGTGCTTTGTGATTTGGTTCCTATGCATGCATGCCATTTATTGTTGGGAAGACCATGGCAGTATGATCTGAGGGTTACACATGATGGATTCACAAATAGGCACTCTTTCACTCTTAAAAAGCAACCTATTACTCTTGTGCCATTAACTCCAAAACAGGTCATGGAGGACCAACTAAAATTACAAAGATCAAATGAAAAAAAGAAAGAATAAGGAAGGAAGGCTGAAATTGAAAACAAAGAGTTTAAAAAAAAAAGAAAGAGAGAAAAATATTGATCAGAGTGAAAAAGAAAGAGAGAAGATTTCAGCCATAGTCAGAGCAAGAGAGGAAAAATTCAATTACATTGTAGAAAAAAGTGAGATCAAGAGAGTATTATTTTCACACCAGCCCCTTATTGTACTCATGTACAAGGAGGCTCTTTTATGTACTAATGATCTCGTCGGTAGCTTGCCGAGCAATATTGTTTCTCTTTTGCAGGAGTTTGAAGATGTCCTGCCCGAAGAGGTACCATATGGCTTACCTCCAATCCGAGGGATTGAACATCAAATTGATTCATTTCGGGTGCATCAATTCCAAACCGACCAGCTTATAGGAGCAACCCCGAGGAGACCAAGGAGCTTCAAAATTGGAGAAAGGGTATGTGCGTGAAAGCATGAGTCCTTGTGCGGTTCCGGTGCTATTAGTTCCTAAGAAGGATGGAACCTGGAAGATGTGTGTTGACTGCCGAGCCATCAACAACATAACGGTAAAGTATCGTCATCCCATTCCTAGATTAGAAGATATGTTGGATGAATTGCATGGTTCTTGTGTCTTTACAAAAATTGATCTTAAGAGTGGATATCATCAGATTAGGATGAAGGAAGGTGATGAATGGAAAACTCGCTTTTAAGACTAAATATGGTTTGTATGAGTGGTTAGTGATGCCTTTCGGTTTAACTAATGCTCCAAGCACATTTATGCGTTTGATGAACCATGTTTTGCGTGCATTTATTGGCAGATTCGTAGTTGTGTATTTTGATGATATCCTAATTTATAGCAAAAACTTGGAAGAACATGTAATTCATTTAAAATCTATTTTGGACATTCTAAGGAAATAAAAATTGTTTGCTAACCTCAAGAAGTGCACCTTTTGCACGGATAAGCTTGTGTTTTATGGTTTTGTTGTTAGTAAGAGAGGAATTGAGGTGGACGAGGAAAAGGTGAAGGCAATCCAAGAGTGGCCAACCCCAAAAACAATCAGCCAAGTGAGGAGTTTCCACGGCTTAGCAAGCTTCTATAGACGGTTTGTGCGTGATTTTAGTAGCTTAGCCACCCCTCTTACTGAAGTCATCAAGAAAAATGTGCCGTTTAAGTGGGGAAAAGAACAAGAAAGGGCATTTAATCTGATCAAAGAAAAGTTAACTAATGCACCTTTGCTTGTTTTACCAAACTTTGCTAAAACTTTTGAAAGTGAGTGTGATGCTTCAGGAATAGGTATTGGAGCCGTTTTGATGCAAGAAGGTCGTCCAGTTGCTTATTTTAGTGAAAAGCTGAGTGGGGCAGCCCTAAATTACCCCACTTATGATAAAGAGATGTATGCCTTGGTAAGGGCTTTGGATAATTGGCAGCACTATCTATGGCCAAAGGAATTCGTGATTCACACAGATCATGAATCTTTGAAGCATTTGAAGGGACATCAAAGGTTGAACAAATGCCATGCCAAGTGGGTGGAATTCATTGAAACATTTCCATATGTGATCAGGTACAAGCAAGGTAAGGAAAATGTGGTGGCTGATGCATTGTCCCGAAGGTATGCTTTACTTTCCATTTTAGATACAAAATTGCTCGGTTTTGAATACATTAAGGATTTGTATGCACAAGATTCTGATTTTGGTGATGTGTTCAATTCATGTGAAAAAGTGGCATTTGGTAAGTTTTATAGGCATGACGGATTTTTGTTTCGGGAAAATAAATTGTGTGTGCCTATGTGTTCTTTGCGTGAATTGTTTGTGAGAGAAGCTCATGGTGGTGGTTTGATGGTCATTTTGGTGTAGCTAAGACTTTAGGAATTTTGCATGATCATTTCTTCTGGCCCCATATGAAACGTGATGTGGAAAGAATCTGTGAGAAGTGTATCACGTGTAAATGGGCTAAGTCTAAGTTGAAACCCCACGGTTTGTACACCCCTTTGCCAATACCTAGTGAACCTTGGACTGATATTTCTATGGATTTTGTTTTAGGTTTGCCTAGGACTAAGAGGGGTAGAGATTCTATTTTTGTGGTGGTAGATAGATTTTCCAAGATGGCACACTTCATTGCATGTCATAAAACCGATGATGCATCACATATTGCTGATTTCTTCTTCAAAGAAATTGTTAGGTTACATGGCATGCCTAGGACCATTGTTTCTGATAGGGATGCAAAAGTTTTGAGTTACTTTTGGAAGACTTTACGGGGAAAATTGGGAACCAAGTTGTTATTTTCTACTACTTGTCATCCACAAACGGATGGTCAAACTGAAGTAGTGAATAGAACTTTGTCTTCTTTATTACGTGCTATCAGGTTTTGGTCTGGGTTTTGGTCCGGGTTTAGGTCTTGAGTTTGGGTCTAGGTTTGGGTTTGGATCTGGGTCTGGGTCTTGGTCCTGGGTTCCGATCTCGGTTTGGGTATGGGTCTAGGCCCGTGTTCAGGTTTGGGTTTAGGGTTTAGGGTTTAGGGTTTAGTATTTAGGGCTTAGGGCTTAGGGTTTAGGGGTAAGTGTAAAGAGTTTAGAATTTAGGGTTTAAGGTTTAGGATTTAGAGTTTAATGGTCCGCTTCAAGATCCGGTTCCAATTTCAGGTCACAGGGTACGAGTCCTGGTTTAGGTCTAGGTCCGTGTTTTGGTTCAGGTCTGACTCTTAGTCCCAAATCAAAACACAAACCACATGTCGAGTCTAGTTTCTAGTTTTGGTATGGGTTCGAGTTCTGGTCTGGGTCTAGGTCCGAGCCTAGGTCTAATTACCAGATTTAGACACCGAATATGGGCTCGGGTCCAAGCCTCGGGTCTTGGGTCCGCCCTCGGTCTAAATCCGCATCCTAGTCCAGCTCTAGCTCATGTCTTGGGTCCTGGTCTGGGTCTTATGTCCAAGTTTGGGTCTAGGTTTGGGTCTTGGGCCTGAGTCATGGGTCTGAGTCCCCGATTCAGGTCAGGGTCCTAGGTCCCAATCTGGGTTAGGGTCCCAGTCCGAGTGCAAGTCCCAGTCGATGTTCGGAACTGGTCCTTCTCCCGGGTCTTGGCCTGGTCTGGGTTTATTTAATGGTCTCTGCCTCCGAGGTCCCGTGTTTGAGTATCGGTCCCGGCCCCCGTCCCGCCTAAGTTCTAGTCCTACTCCAAGTTTAGGTCTCGGTCCTAGTCTGGGTCTAAGTTCGAGTCGTGATCTATGTCCAGGTCTGAGTCCTGAGTTTGAGTCTGAGTTTTGGCACGAGTCTGGGTCTGGGTCCAGGTCTAGGTCTGGGTTTGGGTCTAGGCCCAGTTTTCAGTCCGTGTCTGTGTCCGAGTCTTGGTCTGAGTCTGGGTTTGGGTCTATGTTCGAGTTCTCGTACGGAATGGGTTCCGCCAAGGTCTCGGGTCACGGTCCTAGGTCCTGTGTCCCGGCGCAAGTCCGGGTCCGCGTTCGGCTCGGGTTTGCTATTGATCCCGCCTCCGGGTCCGGTCGTTGTTCGGTTCGTGTCTTGATCCGGCTTTTGGATCAAGGTCCAACTCCCGTTCTAGGTCCTTATTCGGTTCTTGTTCCTATTTCGGTCTCGGGGTCGGAGTTTGGGTTTGGGTCCCGGTCTAGAAATTGTTCCGTGGGGATCTTAGTATGATTGCAAGATCTAGACACCAACTACGGGTCGGGTCCAGCCCCAAGTCGTGGGTCAAGATCCGGATCACAATCTTGGGTCCCGGTCACATTTCCATTCGGATCCCGGGTCCCGCCTATGTTTGTGTCCGGTCCGGGACCGAGACCGGGTTGGGTCTTTGGTCTCACCCTAGTCCTAAGTCTTGATTCGGTTCTAATTTTGAGTTTGGGTCCCCAATCTAGGTCCGGGTCCCGGGTGCAGTGTCTAAGTCTCCCATCCCGTCCGGTCCCGGGTTCGGTCTAGGTCCAAGTTCGTGTCTCGGCTCGAGTTCGTGTCCCGAGTCCCGATCCGAGTTTTGATTCGCATCCGCGTCCCGATACAGTCCGCGTCCCAATCCGGTCCGGGTCTCGGGTCCTAGTCGTATTCTAGTTCCCGAATTCAAACCCGAACTTGGACTCGGACCTTGGTCCGGGGTATGGGTTCGGTGTCCGGGCCAGTTCTTGGTCCGACTCCGGTCCGGGTTTGAGTCCGGCATGGATCCTAGATCCAAACACCGACTAAGGGTCGCATCCAAGCCTTGGGTCTAGATCCGGATCACGCCTCGAGTCCTAGTCTAGTTCCACTTGGGGTCCTGTGTCCCGGGCCTCGGTTCCTAGGTCAAGGTCCGGTCAAAGTTCATAAGCCGGGTCGCAGCCCCACTCGATGCCCGTGTCCCGGTCTAGGTCGAGTGCTAGGTCTCGGTCCGAGTCCAGACCCGATCGGGGTTCAAGTCTTGGTCCGAGTCTAGAATCGTGTTTCGATTTCGGTCCGGGTCCGCATCGTGGTTCGAGTCTAGTTCCAAGTTCAAGTCCAAGTCCGAATTTTTCATCCGGGTCCGGGTTCCGAGGCCTGTGTCCAGTCCCCCATCCGTGTCCGGGGTCATAGGTCCCGATTTGGGTCCATGTTCGTGTTTGGGTCCTAGTCCCGCTTCAATTTCCATTCGGTTTGGGTTCGGGTTTGGGTCTGAGTCTGGGTCGAGGTCTGTGTCCTGGTCTAAGTTTGGGTCCGGGTCTGAGTCTAGGTACAAATCTCGGTGTAGGTCTGTGTTCGGGTCCAGGTTCTGGTTTGGGTCCTGTGTGCGGTCTAGGTCCGGTTCGTGATTGTGGTCTCTCGTCCGGATCTAGGTCCCGAGTTTTGATCTCGGTCCGGGTTTGAGTCCAGTTTGTATTCGCATACCTATCTAGGTCCAAGTTTGGGTTTGGGATCGTGTCCCAAATCTAGGTCCAGTCCGGTTCGAGTCTCGGCCGCGGTCCGGTTACATGACCGTGTCCGGGCTCGAGTTCCGTCTCGGCTTGGGTTTGGGGCTAGGTGTGAGTTCGTTTCTAGGAATGGGTCTGGGTCCTCGTCACGTCCCTAGTCTTATTCAAGGGTCCTGGTGTGGCGGTTCTTGTTCAGGTTCCAGTTTCAGGTTGCTGGTTCGGCACCGAGTCGAGGTATGGGTTTGGATCCGGGTTCGGGCCTAGGTCTGGGTGGGAATCCGGGTCCTGGTCCGGTTACGGTTTTAGGTCTAGGTCTATGTTTGGTTACGGTTTGAGGTCCAAGTCCAGGTCCAAGTCCTTGTTCCGGTCCTGTTCCCGGTCTCGATCTACTTGTGGTTTCATTTCCAATTTTGGGTCACAGTGGTACGGTTCGGGTCCTTGTTAGTGTCTAGGATCGGGTTTGGGTCCGGGTCTAAGTTTCGCTCCATCTTTAGGTTCGGGTCCGGGGTTGGGTCCTAGATCCAAACACCGACTACGGGTTCGGTCCAAGCCCCGGGTCCAGATCTAGATCCCGATCTTGGGTCTCGGTCTGGTTCCATTTCGGGTGTCGGGTCACGAGTTGGGTCCTATGTTCAAGTCCGGGTTTGTTGGGGTCGGCTCATGGGTCCCGGTCCTAGTTCCGTTGCCTAGGTCTCTATCCCGATTCTGGGTCCACGTCTCAGTACTGGTCTGGGTTTGGGTCCCAATCTAGGTTTGGGTCTGGGTCCTAATTGCGGTTTGGGTTTTGGTCTCGTTATGTGTATTTTTTTTAGTTTCGCTCCTGGTTCGTGTCCTGGTCCTAGTCCTAGTCCTGGCTCCAATTCCAATTATGATTCCAAGTTAGAGTTTGGGTTCGAGGTCGAGTTGGGGTTCGAGTTCGGGTCGGGGTTCGAGTCCTGGTCCGAGTTTGGGTTCGGGTTCGAATCTCGGTCCAGTCCGGATCGGCTCCGGTGTGGGTATGGGTTAGGGTCCTTAGTCTGGGTCCAGGTTTAGGTCCAGGTCCCAGGTTTCGATCTCGAACATAGTTAGGGTTTAGTTCTATGTCTAAGTCCTGGGTTTCGATCACAGTTTGGGTTTGTGTTTGGGTCTGGGTGCAGGTCTAGGTTTGGGTCTGGGTCTGAGTTCGGTTCCCGAGTTCAGGTTCGATTTTAATTCGAGTTTGCGTTCGGGTTTTGTCCTTGTATGGGTTCGTGTCCGTGTTCCTATCCTTGTTTGGGTCCGAGGAAGGTTTCGTGTCTAGGTCTAGGTCCGACTTCGCATTCCCGGGTCTAGGTCAGTCCTAGTTCGGGTTTGAGTACCGGTTTAGATCTGGGTCTGGGTTCCAGGGCCTAGGTCCCCGGTCTAGGTCCCCCATCCAAGTCCATTTCCTAGCGCCCGGTCTAGGTCCAGTTCGTGTTCGGGTCCCGAGTCTTGGTTTTAGTCCGTGTCCTAGTCCGGTTCGGGTCCGTGTCTCTGGCCCTATCCTTGGTCCGGTTTCGTGTTTGGGTCCTTATCGTGTCCGGATCCCGATCCGGGTCGCGGGTCTCGTGTCCCGGAGGGTTTAGGACAAGGTCAAGTCCGTGTCCTAGTACGGGTCCCGGTTTAGGTTCCCGTCCCAGTCTCGTGTCCTGGCCCTAGTCAAGGTCTTGGTCCGTGTTTTGGTCTAAGTTTGGGTTATGTTTTGGGTTCGGTTCTGGTCTCGTGTCCGGTCCTAGTCACGGTTCCAGCTTTGATTTTAGGTCCGGGTTTTGTTCCGGTTCGGTCTAGGTCCAAGTTGGGGTCGTGGTCCGAGTCTCGCCCTCGTCCAAATAAGGGTTTTTCGAATCCCTATCGTGGTCCAAGTCCGAGTTCGGTTCTAGGTTCGGGTATTGGATCTTGTCCCGTGTTTGGGTTTGGGTATGCGTCCGGGTCCCGGCTTGAGTTCGTGTCCATGTCCAGGTCCAAATCCCAATTTAGGTCAGGGGCTTGATTTGGGTCCCGGATCGAGTCCCGAGTTCGGGTTTAGGTTCTAGTCTAAGTCCTATTCTGGGTCCGGGACCGGGTCCAGGACTGGGTCCGAGCACGAGTTCCGTGGCCGGGTTCGGTCTAGTTCTCGGGTCCTAGTCCGTGCATGGGTCCCGGTCAGTTCCCCGTCCCGTTCCAAGGTCCTAGTCATGTGCTCGTTCATGTTTCAGCTTGGGTCCTGTGTCTAAGTCTAGGTCCGTGTCCCGGGCCGCCTTCGGGTCCTAATCCAAGCTTCTTTGGGTCTCAGTGTCCGTGTCTTGTTCCTAGGTCCCGATCCGCTTCTAGTTTCGGTTCTAGTTTCAAGTCACGGGGTACGGGTTCGACTCGAGTTTGGGTCCGAGTCAGAGTTAAGACGTTATTTGGGTCTGGAGCTAGGTTCGTGTCCGAGTTTCGGCCTTGGTTAGGGTCCAAGGGTGGGTCCAGCTTTCGGGTTCGAGTCCGGGTCTTGGTCCCGTCCCGTTCCAAGATCCTTGTCCTACATGCTCTAGTTTCGCTTTGGTTCCCGAGTGCTCGGTTTGGGTCTTGGTATGTGTCCGGTCCCGGTATGAGTTCGAGTGTGGGTTCGGGTTCTTAGCTAAGTCCTAGATCTAAAAACCGACTATGGGTCCACCAAGCATCGAGTCCTCGGATCTTAAGTCCCGAGGTGGGTCCTAGGTCCGTGCTTTGGGTCCGATGCCGAGTCTCGGATCGCGATCCAAGTTCGACGCCCAAGTTCGGTCCTAGTTTAGGGGCCTAATTTCCTGTGTCCGGGTCCCCCTCGATGTTCGGGTCCTAGGTCCCGTCCGAGTCCAAGTTCGTGTTTCGGTTTGGGTTCGGGTCCGGGTCCGAGTCCGTGTCCCGGTTAGGGTTCAAGTCTCGTGTTCTAGCACCACCCCGGGTCTAGGTCCGGTCTCGGCCATGGTCTAGGTCCCAGTCTTGCTTTAGGTCCCAAGTTACAAGTACCGGTCTGGGTGCAAGTCTCGGTATGGGTTCTTGTCTGAGTATGGGTTTAGGTTTGGGTCCTGTTACTGTCTCATGTCTGGGTTCTAGTCCGTACTGTCCGATTCCACTCGGGGTCCGAGATCGGGCATGGATCCCGGTCCGAGTTTGAGTCTGTGTCCGGATCCCGTCCGGGTCTCGGGGTCCGTGCATATGTACGGATCCGTGTCCGAGTCCTAGATTCAAACACTCGATCGGCGGTTACGTCAAAGCCTTAGGTCCAAATTCGCATCTCACTTGATCTCGGTCTTGTTCCATCCCCAATCCTGTGTCTTCTACGGGTCCTTAATTTGGGTTTGGGTCTAGGTTCGGGGTTGTGTCCCCGTAGTCGTGTCCTCGCTTTGGGTCCAAGGTCGTGTCCCGTGTCTCGAGTCTAGTGGTCAAGTTTTGGGTCTCGTCCCGGTTTTAGGGCCTAGTTTCGTGTCCAAGTGCCTCATCTAGGTCTTGATCCTTGGTCCAGAACCGGGTCCAGTTCGTGCTCGGGGCCCGTGTCCCCCATCTAGGTCCGGATCCTAAGTCCCGTCAAGGTCCAAGTTCAGGTTCGAGTTTGGCTCCAAAGTTTGGGTCTGAGTCTAGGTCCCGCATGGGTTCAAGTTTGAGTCCGGGTCCGGTCTCGATCCGAGTCCAAGTCCATATTCTGGCCGGGTCGGGGACACGATCCGGTCCCATTCAAGGTATAGATCCCGTACAAGGTTCTCGTCCGGCTTTGGGTCCGGTTTAGGTCTCGAGTTTAGGTCTAGGTTTGGGCTTGTATCCGGGTCTGGGTCTGGGTCTTGGGTTCCAATCTCGGTATGGGTATTGGTCTAGGCCCGTGTCCAGGTTAGGGTTTAGGGTTTAGGGTTTAGGGTTTTGGGTTTAATATTTAGGGATTTTGGGTTTAGGATTTAGGGCTTAGGTCTTAGGGGTAAATGTAAAGAGTTTAGGGTTTAGGTTTTAAGGTTTAGGGTTTAATGGTCCACTTCCAGCTTTGCCTAATTTCGGGTCACAAGGTATGATTTAAGGTTTGGGTGTGGGTCTTAGTCCGAGTCCCGGTTTGGGTCTAGGTCCGTGTTTTGGTTCAGGTCTGAATCTTGGTCCCCAATCCAAACACCAACCACATGTCGAGTCTAGTTCGAGTTCTGGTATGGGTTCTGGTTTTGGTCCGGGTCTAGGTCTAGGTCCAGGTCGAATTCCCTAATTTAGACACCGACTATGGGTCTGGGTCCAAGCCTTGGGTCTTGGGTCCCGTCCCGGTCAAAATCTAGATCCCGGTCCAGCTTCTATCTCATGTCTTTTGTCCCGGTTCGGGTCTTAGGTCAAAGTCATGGGTCTTGGTCCCCGATTCAAGTCAAAGTGGATATTCCCGGCCTTGGTTAGGGTCTCGGTCCGCGTGTAGGTCCCGGTTTGTGTTCGCAATGGTCCTTGTCTCGCATCGTGGCCTCGGTCTCGGGTCTAGGTCACGGTTGGGTTCTCGTGTCCCCGGTCCGAGTATCGGGTCCTAGGTCCTGGGCCCTGGGCCCCGCTTGAGTTCTAGTCTTAGTCCGTGTTTAGGTCTCGGCCCTAGTCCCGGGTTTGGGTCCCGGTTGTGATCTCGGTCCGGTCCTGGCCCCGGGTTCAAGTACGAGTTCTAGTACTAGTCGTTTGGGTCCGGGTCTAGGTTTGGTTTTGGGTCTGAGTCCAGGTTTCAATCTATGTCTTGGTCCGGGTCTTGGTCTAGGTTTGGGTCTGGGTCTGAGTTCTTGTACGGGTCTAGGTTCTGGTCCAGGTCTCGAGTCACGGGTCCTAAGTCACAATTCTTGGCGTAAGTCTGGGTCGGGGTTTGGGCCTGGGTCTTGGTATCGATCCCTGTCTGGGTCTGGGTCTGTGTTCGGTTCTGCGTCTAGATCCGCTTGGGTCTAGGTCCAATTCCTATTCCAAGGTCCCGATTCGGTTCTCGTTCCGATTTCGGGTTTGGGCCCGAGTCGTGGTTTAGGTCCCGGTCTGGAAATGGTTACAAGTTCGGGTCTTGGTATGATTCCAAGATCCAGACACCGACTACGGTGGGTTCCGAGCCCCGGTCGTTGGTCAAGATTCGCATCCCAATCATGGGTCCCGGCCTCATTTCAATTCGGATCTTAGGTCCCGTCTTTGTCCGTGTCTCGGGTCCGGTCTGGGATCGAGACCGGGGTTAGGTCTTGGGTCCAAGTCCCAGTCCTGGGTCTTAATTATTGTTCTAATTTTGAGTTTTGGTCCCCAATCTAGGTCTGGGTCTAGGTTTGAGTCTCCAATCCCGCTCTGGGTCAAGGTCCAAGTCTGTGTCTCCGTTCACGTTGGTGTCCCGAGTCCTGATCCGAGTTTTGATTTCAGTCTGCGTCCCGATCCGAGTTTGGGTTTGGGTTTTGGGTTGTAGTCAGATTCCAGTTCTCAAACTCAAAACCATGACTCTGACTCGGACCCAAGTTTGGGGTACGGGTCTGGGTCTGGGTATGAGTCTGGGTTTGGGTTTGAGTTCGGGTATGGGTCCTAGATCCAAAAACTAACTACGGGTTAGGTCCAAGCCCCGAGTGTAGATGTGGATCACGGTCTCGGGTCCCAGTGTAGTTCCACTTCGGGTCCTGTGTCCCGGTCCGCCCGGGGTCGGATTCTCGGGTCTCGGATCCCGCTCTAATGCCCGTGCCCTAGTGTTGGAAATTATTTTACCAGGATCTTAGATCTACTCACTATGTTGTTTAACACCCTAAATATGAACTTTCTAAAATGATAAATAAACACATATAAAGTTAAGAAAACCTTACATTGGTTGCAGCGGAATAATGTCTCCTTCCACTCAGATCTCTAAACCTTCTATCCTTTCTGTCGCAGAGTATTATCAAGATCTGAGCCCGAATGTCCTTCTCTTTGTGTGTGATCCTTCACAGTCTTCCAATCTATGATTGAGGTACCACTTGCTGTGTGTGGGCACTACTCTATCACTGAGGGTTTCGAAATTATGAAGAGGAAAAGAGAGAGGTATAGGGTCGGCTATAGAGAGAGAAGTGGAAGGCTCAGTTTTTTTGAAAAAGTAATTTTCTGAGAAAAAGGTTATGAAAACTTGTTATTTGACTGAGCCATCACTTTCTATTTATAGGCAACTACTAGGTTTAGGTTAGTAATTATTTGACATTAAAATAATGAAAATATTAATTAGAAAAACTATCCCAAGTGGTCGGCCATAGGTGTTATATGGATTTTGCAGTTTTCACAATTTTTATTTCTATTTTCTCAAAAACGCCAATTTTCAAATTCTAACCATTTAAATGCCAAAACTAATTATTTAATAACTAAAATAGATTATTAAATAATATTGTCATTTAATTTAATTATTAATTAGACATATAAAGTCTCTTAATTAATAAATAAACCTAGAATCTCTTTTCTTTACAATTTCACCTCGCTTAGTGAAAATTCACAAATTAGACATAGTCTAACTTTAGAATTATAATTGATTAATGACAAATCAATTATTGAGTCTTACAAGCAGGATAGTCTCAACTAGAATGGGGACCATGGATCTATATGCTGAGCTTCCAATAAGTGAACCGAATTTACTAAGTAAATTCCTACTTATTAATTCTTCGTTGAATCCACTCTTAGAACTTAGAATTGCACTCTCAGACTTATATAGAGCATATTATATGTTCTACGATATAGATATGCTATCTCATTTAATTAATAAATAAACCTAGAATCTCTTTTCTTTACAATTTCACCCCTGCTTAGTGAAAATTCACAAATTAGACATAGTCTAACTTTAGAATTATAATTGATTAATGACAAATCAATTATTGAGTCTTACAAGCAGTATAGTCTCAACTAGAATGGGGACCATGGATCTATATGCTGAGCTTCCAATAAGTGAACCGAATTTACTAAGTAAATTCCTACTTATTAATTCTTCGTTGAATCCACTCTTAGAACTTAGAATTGCACTCTCAGACTTATATAGAGCATATTATATGTTCCACGATATAGATATGCTATCTCATTTAACCATTGTTATAATCTTATTGTGATCAAAGATCCTCTATATAGATGATTTACATCGAGATGGGTTAATTTTACCGTTCTCACCCCTCAACGTATTTTGCCCCTTAAAACACTTAGCTACCTGTAAATGATGTTTAGTGATCTAAGAATTAGTCACTTAAACAAGAGCTCATCCATTTACTTCTATTTAACTAAGCTCGAAGGGAATCATCACTTGACTTCTATACACCAAAGAGAAGCTATAGATTCCATATTTATGTTCAAGACTCCCACTCAATCATACTATCATGTTCCCAAAATATACGTATCACCCTGACCCAAAAGTAGGCTTAACTAATAAATCAAAGAACATGAATAGCACTCCTGAGTTGAGCCTAATCATATCAGAATTTAGATTCTTTTAATCTTAAGATCAACTACTCATATTGACTTGGAAAGATATAACGGTAAGTTTATAATATCTTAACTAAGTTCAATATCGGTCCAGTCCAATGTATACTCCATACATTCGAAACTAGTATACTTTACCAATGTCCTGGAAAGAACATAACACTTACTCCAAGTGTAAGTACACATCATCGTCGATTATCACATCGCTGCAAATCCAAAACACTGATGAAACAAGGACTTAGTCTTTTGATTCATATAATCACAATCACACTCCACTGTGTTGACAATACTGTAATTGTGAATAAACACTTGATCTGGACTTAACAGATTTTGTGTGTAAATGTAATAAACATATTAAACCATTAGCATGTAAAATTCATGCAAACATAAATCACTTCAAATTTCTTATATTGATAACTAATCAGATTGTAAAAGGGTTTTATTTAGGGCACGAAACCCAACACCTAGGTCCAAGTCCCCAATCCAGGTTCGAGTCCTAGGTCCCGTTCTGAGTCCAAGACCTGATCGGGGTTCAAGTCCTGGTCCGAGTCTGGGTCAGAGTTCTGATCTTGGCTTGGGTCTAGATCTCGGTTTGAGTCTAGCTCCAGGTCAAGGTCCGAGTCCTAGGTCTCGGTCTAGGTCCATGTTCGGGTTTGGGTCCTAGTCCTAGTTTCGATTTTGATTTAGTGTCTGGGTTCGGGTTTGGGTCTGAGTCTAGGTCGGGGTCTGAGTCCTGGTCCGAGTCTTGGTCCGAGTCTAGATTTAGGTCCAAATCCCAGTTTGGGTCTCGGGTTCGGGTCCGTGTCCGAGTTCGGGTCCTGGGCCATGGGTCCGTGTCTAGGTCTCGGGTCACCGGCTTGGGTCCGGATCTAGGTCTCAAGTTTCGATCCCGTCCGGGTCCGGGTTCGAGTCCGTGTTCGTATCCGCATCCCTATCTAGATCCGAGTCTCGGGTCCGGATCGGGTCCTAGGTCTAGGTCTCGGGTCTCGGGTCTCGTCCCGGCTGGGTACAAGACCGTGTCCGGTTAGGATCCAAGTCCGAGTGCGGTGTCTCGGTGCGTGTTCTGTGATCGGTCCTTGTCTCGCGTCTTGGCCTAGTCTCGCGTCCGGGTCACGGTTAGGTTCTCGTGTCCTATGTCTCGCATCGGGTCCCGGTCCCGGGTCCCGGCCCTGGGCCCGATCCGAGTTCAAGTCTTAGTCCAGGGTTCAGCCCTCGGCCCCTAGTCGTGTCCGGATCGCAGCCCCGATCTAGGTCCGAGTCCGAGTTCGAGTATGAGTCCGGGTCTGGGTCATGGTGTGGGTTTTGCTCTAGGTCTGGGTTTCAGTCCATGTCTAGGTCCGGTTTTTGTCCGTGTCTAGGTCTAGGTTTAGGTCCGGTTCTCGTATGAGTTTGGGTTCGGGTCAAGGTTCCGGTCATGGGTCCTGGGTCGCAGGTACTGGCACAAGTCTGGGTCCGGTTCGGTCCGGGTTCGAGTTTCATCACGGTACGGGTTTGGGTCCATGTTCGGTTTCGCGTCTAGATCCGCTTTGGTTCAAAGTCCAATTCCTATTCCAAGGTCCCGATTTCGGTTCTTGTTCCAATTTCGTCTCGGTCCGAGTTTTTGTTTGGGTCCCGGTCCGGAAATGGTTCCGTGTTCGGTCTTGGTACGATTCCAAGATCTACACACCGACTACGGGTTGGGTCCAAGCCCCGCCGTGGGTAAAGATCCCGATCCCAATCTTTCGTCCCAATCTCGTTTCGATTCGAATCCTACATCCGTGTCCGTGTCCGGGTTCGGGTCCGGGATCGAGATCGTGGTCGTCTTGGGTCCCGTCCTAGTCCTTGGTCCCGATTCTCGCTCTAATTTAGGTCTGGATTGGGATCCAGCTCTGGGTCCAAGTTCGTGTTTAGGTTTGAGTTGGAGTCTTGTTCTTAGTCTGGTTACGGTTTCGAGTCTAGGTCTAGGTCCGGTTACGGTTCCAGGTCCATGTCCTAGTTTCAGTCCCATTCTCGGGTCCCGTATACTTCAAGTTTCGGTTCTAATTTTGGGTCACAGGTACGAGTTCGGGTCTAGGTTTGGGTCCGGGACCGGGTTCGTGTCCGTGTCTTGGTTCGTGTCTTGGTCTTGGTTCAGTGTCCGGAGTTGGTCGGCAGAATGCGTACAACGGCTATGGGTTTGGTCCAAGCGCCGGGTCCATATCCGAATCACGATCTTGGGTCCTAGTTTGGTTCCATTTCGGATGCCGAGTCACAAGCTGGGTCCTAGGTTCAAGTCCATGTCGGGGTCGGGTACTAGGTCCCTGTCCTTGTTCCGGTTCCTAGGTCTCTATCCCAATTCTATGTCACGGCTCCTGGGCTTCGGTTTGGGTTTTTGTCCTAGTCTAGGTTCGGATTTGAGTCCTAGTCTTTGTTCAGGTTTGGGTCTCGGTCTGGGTTTTTATCTAGGTTCGGGTTCGGGTTTAGGTCCTGGTCTTGGTCCGAATCCTAGTCCGATTCTAGTTCTAGTTGTGATTTGGAGTTTGAGTTAGGATTCGAGTTCAAGCTCGGGCTTCAATCCCCGGTCCGAGTTTGGGTTCGGGCCGGGATTTTCTAGGTCCGGATCAGCTCCGGTGTGGGTTCGGGTCCTTGGTGTGGGTCCAGGTCCAGGTTCAAGTCCCAAGTTTTGAACTCGTTCTATGTTTAGGTTCAATTCTAGGTGTAAGTCCCGGTTCCAATCTCGGTACGTGTTCGAGTTCGTGTTTAGGTCCGTGTCTATGTTTGGGTGTTATTCTAGGTCCGGGTCCGAGTTCGGTCCCGAGTTCAGTCCGATTTTGGGTTCAAGTATGGGTTCAGGTTTTGTCCTCGTCCGTGTCTAGGTTCCCGTCCTTGTTTTTGTTCGGCGGTGTTCGGGTCCGGGTCTCGGGTCCGACTTCGGATTACACAGGTCCGGAGTCGGAGTCTGGTTTGGGTTTGGGTCTACATTTGGGTTCTAGTCCAGTCCCGTGTTTCGATCCCGCCCGGGTCTCGGGCCGTATTCTATTCTAGGTCTAAGTTTGTGTCTATGTCTAGGTCAAAATTCCAGTCTCGATCAAGGGCTTGGTCTAGGTCCGAGATCAAGTCCCGAGTTCAAGTTTGGGTTCGGGTTCGAGTCTCAGTCCTAGTCAAGGTTCGGTACTGTGTCCGGATTGGGTCTAAGCTCGAGTTTTGGGGCTTGGTAATGGTTTAGTTTGGGTACGAGTCCTGAATTCCGATGTAGGTCTCGGTTCCAAGGCCTCGGTCTAAGTCCCCCATCCAAGTTCGGTCCTAGGTCCCGGTCTGGGTCCATGTTTGGGTTTGGGTCTTAGTCCCAGTTTTGATTTTGATTTAGTGTCTCGGTTCGGGTTTGGGTCCGGGTTTGGGTCGGGGTCTAAGTCCTAGTCCGACTCTGGGATTAGGTTTGGGTCCAGGTTTAGATCCCAGTCTGGGTCTGGGGTCATTTCAAGTCCGAGTTTGGGTCCCGGGTGCGGGCCCAGGTCTGGGTCTGGGGTCATTTCAGGTCCGAGTGTGGGTCTCGGTTTGGGGTCAAGTCATGGATCTCGATCCAAGTTCTGAGGCCACAGTTCTGGTCCTAGTTCTTGGGCCCAATTCCCAGGTCTGGGTCCCCAATCTATGTTTAAGTCCTAGGTCCTGGTCCGGGTCCATGTTCTTGTTCCGGCTCAGGTTCGGGTCTCGAGTCCCGATCTGAGTCCAAGTCCCAGTTTGGGTTATGGTCCCAGTTTGGGTTCCGATCCTAGTGCGAGTCTGAGGTTCGGGTCCCTTGTTTGAGTCTGGTTCTTACGTCCTGGGTCCGGTCCCAATTTTTGGGTTTGTGTCTAGGTCTAGGTTCGGGATCCGGTCTAAGTCATAGGTCCCGGTCTAGGTCCAAGTCCCGGTATGGGTTTTGGTTTGAGTTTGGGTTTAGGTTTGGGTCCTGTTTCTGTCCCAGGTCTGGGTTCTAGTCCCATGCTTGGTTCGATTCCAATTTTGGGTCCGGGATCGTGTCTGGATGCCAGTTTGGGTCTGGGTCTAGGTCTGGGTATGGATTTGGGTATGGGTCATGGATTCAAGCACTGACTACGGATTAGGTCGAAGCCTCAGGTTCGCATCTCGGATCTCGGCCTTAGATCTCGGCCTTGTTCCGGCCGCCCCTAGGTCTAGCGTCGGGTCCTAAGTTTGGGTTTGGGTCCGTGTTTGGGGTTGTGTCCCCGTAGTCAGGTCCTGGGTTTCGGGTCTAGGGTCGGGTCCTCTGTCTCGAGTCTAGGGTCGAGTTTTGGGTCTTAGTCCCTGTTCCAAGGCCCAGTTTTGGGTCCAAGTCTCCTATCCAGGTCTGAATCCTTGGTCAAGGTCTGGGTCTAGGTTCGCGTTTTGGGCCCAGGTCCCCCATCTAGGTTTGGATCCTAGGTCGCGGTGTAGGTCCAAGTTCAGGTTCGGGTTTGGATCCCGAGTTTGGGTCTGAGTCTAGGTCGCAGTACAGGTTCAGGTTTGAGTTTGGGTCTGTGTCGCGGCTCGACTCCGTGTCCCTATTCGGTCCGGTTGGGGTCCTAATCCGGGTCCCAATGAAGGTCTAGGTCTCGAACTGTGTTCCTGGTCTCGTGTTTGGATCCGTGTCTGTGTCATGAGTCTGGGTCTAGGTTCGGGTCTATATTCAGGTTTGGGTCTGGGTCCTGGGTTCCGATCTCGGTATGGGTATGGGTCTAGGCCCATGTCCAGGTTAGGGTTTTGGGTTTATGGTTTTGGGTTTAGTGTTTAGGGATTTAATGTTTAGGGTTTAGGGCTTAGGATTTAGGGGTAAGTGTACAGAGTTTAGGATTTAGGGTTTAAGGTTTAGGGTTTAGGATTTAAGGGTCTTCTTCTAGTTCCAGTTCACATTTTTGGTCATAGGGTAAGATTTAAGGTTCGGGTGTGGGTCTAGGTCCGAATCCTGGTCTGGGTCTAGGTTCGTGTTTTGGTTTAGGTCCGAGTCTTTGTCCCAAATCCAGACACTAACCACATGTCGAATCTAGTTGGAGTTCGGCACGGTTCCAGCTTCCGGGTCCGGGTCCGGGTCCGGTCCAAGTTACGAGGCCGTAGTTCGGGTCCTAGTTCGTGGGCCCAATTCCTGTGTCCGGGTCCCCAATCTATGTTTAAGTCCTAGGTCCCGGTCCCGGCCTCCGGGTTCTAGTCCTAGGCCAAGTTCAGTGTCTCGCTTTGTCCAAATCCGGGTCACGGTCCTAATCTTGGTTCGGGTCCGAGTCCCGTTTCAAGTCGAGTTTTGGTATGAGTCCGGGTATGGGTCCGGGTCCGGGTTTCGCCGTTGTTTGGGTTCGGGTCTTGGTTTGAGTCTGGGTTTGGGTTCTTGTACGGGTCTGGCATCTGGTCCAAGTCCCGAGTCACGGGTCCTGGGTCGCAGGTCCTGGCACAAGTCTTGGTCCGGGTTCGCGTCTAGAGCTAGTTTAGGGTCCAGGTCCAATTCCTGTTCCAAGGTCCTTATTCCGGTTCTTGTTCCGATTTCGGCTCTCGTCCGAGTTTGGTTTTGGGTCCTGGTGTAGAAATGGTTCTAGGTTAGGGTCCTGGTACGATTCCAAGATCTAGACACCAACTACGGGTTGGGTCCAACCCTAGGTCGTGGGTCTAGATCTGCATCCCAATCTTGGGTCTCGATCTCGTTTTAATTCGGATCCTGGGTCCCAGTCCGTGTTCGGGTCTGGGTCTGGGACCGAGACCGTGGTCGGGTCTTGGGTCCCAATCCCAATCCTGGGTATCGATTCTGGTTCAAATTTTGAGTTTGGTTCCCCAATCTAGGTCTGGTCCTAGGTCCAGGTCCGAGTCTCCAATCTCAGTCCGAATCCTAGGTCTTGGTCTCGGTCCATGTCCGTGTCTGGGTTCAGGTTCGCGTCCCGAGTCCAAATCTAGTTCCAATTTCGGGTCACAGAGTACGATTTAAGGTTCGGGTGTGGGTCTGGGTCCGAGTCCTGGCTTAGGTCTAGGTCCGTGTTTTGGTTCAGGTCTGAGTCTTAGTCCCAAATCCAAACACAAACCACATGTCGAGTCTAGTTTCGAGATTTGGTACGAGTTCGAGTTCTGGTCTGGGTCTAGGTCCAAGCCTAGGTCTAATTACCAGATTTAGACACCGAATATGGGCTCGGGTCCAAGCCTTGGGTCTTGGGTCTAGTCCCGGTCTAAATCCGGATGCCGGTCCGCCGGGTTTGGGTCCTAGTCCCGCTTGTATTTCGATTCGGTGTCCGAGTTCGAGTTTGGGTCCGGCCTGGTTGGGGTCTCGAGTCTTGGTTTGAGTCTAGGTCGAGTCCGGGTCTAGGTCTCGGGTCCGGGTTCGGGTCCAGTCCAAGTTTTGGTCTTAGGTGTGTGTCCGTGTCTGGGTGTGGGTCAGGGTCTCAGTATGGATCTAGGTCCTGAGTTTCGATCCCGACTTGGGTCTGGGTCTGGGTTCGAGTCTAGGTTCGTATCCGGATCCCTATCTAGGTCCGAGTCTCGTGTCTTGGATCGGGTCCTGTGTCTAGGTCCAGTGTCCGCTCTCGCTCCCGCCTCCGGGTACACGATCGTGTTTGGGCTCGAGTTTTGGTCTCGCTTTGGGTTTGGGGCTAGGTCCGAGTTCGGTTCTAGGTTTGGGTCCGGTCTTCGTCATAGTCCTAGTCTTGTTCAAGGGTCATGGTTTTGCGCTCTTGTTCAGTTCCAGCCCGTCTCCCGGTCTGGGTCAGGGTCCGCGTTTGGGTCGTGTTCGGGTTCGAGTCCTGGTTTGAGTCCCTAATCTGGTCCCGATCACCTATCCCAGTCTAGTTCCGGTTCAGGTCCTGGGTCCCAAGTCCGAGTTTGGGTTCGGGACAGAGATTTGGGTGCGGTTCTAGGTCTCGGCCCCAATTTTGTGTCCCGAGTCTGGTTCCATGTTTGGGTCTAAGTTTGGGTCTAGGTTCGGCACTGAGTCTAGGTATGAGTTGGGATCTAGGTTTGGGTCCCGATTCAGGTCTAGGTCCTTGTTTCCGGGTCCAGGGTTGGGTCCCGTCTCCCGAGTTTGGGGTCGAGTTTTGGGTCTTCATCCTGGGCCGTGCCTAGTTTCTAGTCCAAGTCCTCAATCAAGATCTGGATCCTTAGTGAAAATTTGTGTCCATGTTCGGGTTTGGGGCCCAAGTCCCCCATCTAGGTCCTAGTTGAGTTTCGGGTTTGAATCTCAAGTTTGGGTCTGAGTCTAGGTCCCAGTATGGGTTCATGTATTAGTTTGGGTCTGGGTCCAGAATGAGTCCAAGTCCCTATTTGGGTCCAGGTCGGGGTCCCAAACCGGGGCCTAGTCAAGGTCTAGGTCACGAAACAGGTTTTGGTCTGGGTTTTGGTCCGGGTTTAGGTCTTGAGTTTGGGTCTAGGTTTGGGTCTGGATCTGGGTCTGGGTCTTGGTCCTGGGTTCCAATCTCGGTTTGGGTATGGGTTTTGGCCCATGTCCAGGTTTGGGTTTAGGGTTTAGGGTTTACTATTTAGGGCTTTAGGGCTTAGGGTTTAGGGGTAAGTGTAAAGAGTTTGGAATTTAGGGTTTAAGGTTTAGGATTTAGAGTTTAATGGTCCGCTTCCAGATCCAGTTCCAATTTCGGGTCACAGGGTACGATTTAAGGTTCGGGTGTGGGTCTGGGTCCGAGTCCTGGTTTAGGTCTAGGTCCGTGTTTTGGTTCGGTTCGAGTCTTTGTCCCAAATCCAAACACAAACCACATGTCGAGTCTAGTTTCGAGTTTTGGTACGGGTTCGAGTTCTGGTCTGGGTCTATGTCCAAGCCTAGGTCTAATTACCAGATTTAGACACCGAACATGGGTCGGGTCCAAGCCTTGGGTCTTGGGTCAAGTCCCGGGTCTAAATCCAGATCCTGGTCCAGTTCTAGCTCATGTCTTGGGTCCTGGTCTGGGTCTTATGTCCAAGTTTGGGTATAGGTTTGGGTCTTGGGCCTGAGTCATGGGAACGGTGATGCAAACCAAGGAGCTGCTGGACATGCTGATCATGAACATGGGAATGGAGTTAAATTTGCACAAGACCATTTGTCACTTCCTAGTGGCCCAATTACAAGACTTAGAGCCAAACATTTCAAGGAAGCACTAAATGGGCTAATCCAAGAGAATTGGGCTGATTCTAAAAAGACCAAAATGGGTTCAAATAATAATCAAGGCTTAGTCCATGTCATCAAAGCCATTGAAGAGACTAATTAGCATACAAAAACGTGGTCAGCATGGTTTTAACATTAAAGGGCAAGAATCTGTTGAATTTCAAAAGATATTAGGTGGGGGAATAATAATGGCCTTGGTTGGTTATGTTAAATACATTGAATTTAGTCATCTAGATAATTTTGGCAGCCTTAAGAAGTCCAAAAGGCTAAAAAAACGTGGGACTTGTTTGTATTAATGTTTGTGTTGCTTTTATAACTATAGTTTTGACTTTTCCTATTCTTGGAGGGTTGTTCCAAGTATAAAAAGGGGGTACTACGAATTGTAAGGGCAGATTATGTTTTCAGAAATATTATTGTGAGGTGTGTTTCTCTTTGTTCTTAAAAGAACTCTTGAACTTATCAAGTTAATCTTGTGGTGTTCAAACAACCAAACTTATCACCTTGATTCTTGAGATATTCTTAGGTTTCTGGGTGTGGCGTTTCAATCCTTCGTAGTCTTGGTTTTCATCTAGTTAGGTGACGGGTCAAGGCTCAACAAATCTTGTCTACACGATCTTGGGGCTCCAACCCATCGTTGTTATTGGGTTTCATCACAATTGTTGGTGGAGTTCATATCATTTGGTATCAGAGCCTTGGTTCTAAGGCAAGTTTTGATTATCTTTTATTTTCGATTTTCTATTCCTTGTTGTAGCAAAAAAAAAAAAAGAAGAAGAAGAAGAAGAAGAAAAGAAGCAAAAAAAAAAAATATACGATTTTAATAAGAAAATTTCTTCATTTCATTTTCTCACCTTATTCAAGTTAGACCTTTTGATTAGTTTTGGTTGTTTTCTCATATTGTTTTTGTGCTGCTGGATTATTTTGGAATTTGTTTCTTAAAGTTCGATTAAGAACTAAAGAAAACACAAAAGAGTGGAAAAAGGCAAGAGTGTGTGAGACCATAAGAGGGTGAAAGCCATTTAGAGTGAAAACACGAGAGCAAGTGTATCAATTCTTGAGTGAAACACGTGAGGGAGTGCTTGTGAGGATTCTAACCTTGTTTTGCAGAGTCTAAACATGTGCAATAATCAAGAAGAACACTTAACCGAAGAATTTCGACAACCCCCAACTCCGAACCTCCAAATGCAAGCATTGTTAGGGGAGATGAGGCGTATGTTGAGGGCTGAATTAGAACCTATTCAAGAGAGGTTGGACAGGGTAGAAGCGGGAACTCGTAGGAGACAGCCACAAGACATCCACAATAATGGACGTGGTCCGTGGCGGAATGTTGAGGAAGAGGTGGAGTCGGAGGAGTTTGATGAGCCATATATGAACCGGGGCAGGTTTGAACGTGGGTATGGAAATAGAGAAGCTAGGATGGGTAGACCTAGGAGGGATAATGATTTAGGAAACATAAAAATTAAAATCCCATCTTTTCAAGGTAAAAATGATCCTGAAGCTTATTTGGAGTGGGAAACTAAAATGGAGATGGTGTTTGATTGTCACAACTACTCGGAGATAAAGCAGGTTAAGTTGGCTGCAATTGAATTCACCGATTATGCCATTGTTTGGTGGGATCAATTACTGATTAATAGGAGGAGGAATAGAGAGCCACCTGTGGACACTTAGGAGGAGATGAAAATGCTTATGAGGAAGCGTTTTGTACTCAGCCACTATTATAGGGGATTGTATCAAAAGTTGCAGAGGCTAATTCAAGGCTCCAAGAGCGTGGATGAGTATTACAAGGAGATGGAGGTAGCTATGATCCGGGCTAACGTAGAAGAGGACCGAGAAGCCACCATGGCTAGGTTTTTGCACGGTTTAAATCGTGAGATTGCGGATATAGTCGAGTTGCAACATTATGTTGAGTTGACAGATATGGTGCATCAAGCCATAAAGGTGGAGGAACAACTCAAACGGAAGGGAATGGCTAGGAGGGGACAACCTATGGCTACCACCAGCCCATGGAAGGCAGCTCCAAGGAGAGATGAGCAGCTGCAAAATAAGCCAAAATTTGAACCCTCAAAGAATGTCAAACCAACGCCTGCCACTACTTTAGGTAACACCGAGACTTCTACTTCTAAAACACGTGATATTAAGTGTTTTAAATGTCAGGGGCGGGGACACATAGCCAGCCAGTGTGTAAACAAAAGGGTGATGATGATAAACGCCCAAGGAGAGCTTGAGTCGGAGGATGAGGAAGAAGTAGATGATGATGACATGCCACATTTAGAATATGCCGATGATGAGCAAAATGCTGTGGTTGGAGATTTATTAGTAGCAAGGCGCATTCTCAATATGCAGCAGGTCAAGGAGGAGGAAATTAACCAAAGGGAGAACTTGTTTCATACGCGGTGCTTTGTCAATAACAAAGTTTGCAATGTCATTATCGATGGAGGGAGTTGTACAAATGTAGCCAGCACTTATTTGGTGGAGAAACTAGCCTTAACCACCTTAAAACATCCTCATCCTTACCGGCTTCAGTGGCTGAATGATTGTGGGGAAATCAAGGTGACAAGGCAAGTGTTGGTGGCATTATCCATTGGCAAATATGAGGATAAGGTGCTTTGTGATTTGGTTCCTATGCATGCATGCCATTTATTGTTGGGAAGACCATGGCAGTATGATCTGAGGGTTACACATGATGGATTCACAAATAGGTACTCTTTCACTCTTAAAAAGCAACCTATTACTCTTGTGCCATTAACTCCAAAACAGGTCATGGAGGACCAACTAAAATTACAAAGATCAAATGAAAAAAAGAAAGAATAAGGAAGGAAGGCTGAAATTGAAAACAAAGAGTTTAAAAAAAAAAGAAAGAGAGAAAAATATTGATCAGAGTGAAAAAGAAAGAGAGAAGATTTCAGCCATAGTGAGAGCAAGAGAGGAAAAATTCAATTACATTGTAAAAAAAAGTGAGATCAAGAGAGTATTATTTTCACACCAGCCCCTTATTGTACTCATGTACAAGGAGGCTCTTTTATGTACTAATGATCTCGTCGGTAGCTTGCCGAGCAATATTGTTTCTCTTTTGCAGGAGTTTGAAGATGTCCTGCCCGAAGAGGTACCATATGGCTTACCTCCAATCCGAGGGATTGAACATCAAATTGATTCATTCCGGGTGCATCAATTCCAAACCGACCAGCTTATAGGAGCAACCCCGAGGAGACCAAGGAGCTTCAAATTGGAGAAAGGGTATGTGCGTGAAAGCATGAGTCCTTGTGCGGTTCCGGTGCTATTAGTTCCTAAGAAGGATGGAACCTGGAGGATGTGTGTTGACTGCCGAGCCATCAACAACATAACGGTAAAGTATCGTCATCCCATTCCTAGATTAGAAGATATGTTGGATGAATTGCATGGTTCTTGTGTCTTTACAAAAATTGATCTTAAGAGTGGATATCATCAGATTAGGATGAAGGAAGGTGATGAATGGAAAACTGCTTTTAAGACTAAATATGGTTTGTATGAGTGGTTAGTGATGCCTTTCGGTTTAACTAATGCTCCAAGCACATTTATGCGTTTGATGAACCATGTTTTGCGTGCATTTATTGGTAGATTCGTAGTTGTGTATTTTGATGATATCCTAATTTATAGCAAAAACTTGGAAGAACATGTAATTCATTTAAAATCTATTTTGGACATTCTAAGGAAATAAAAATTGTTTGCTAACCTCAAGAAGTGCACCTTTTGCACGGATAAGCTTGTGTTTTATGGTTTTGTTGTTAGTAAGAGAGGAATTGAGGTGGACGAGGAAAAGGTGAAGGCAATCCAAGAGTGGCCAACCCCAAAAACAATCAGCCAAGTGAGGAGTTTCCACGGCTTAGCAAGCTTCTATAGACGGTTTGTGCGTGATTTTAGTAGCTTAGCCACCCCTCTTACTGAAGTCATCAAGAAAAATGTGCCGTTTAAGTGGGGAAAAGAACAAGAAAGGGCATTTAATCTGATCAAAGAAAAGTTAACTAATGCACCTTTGCTTGTTTTACCAAACTTTGCTAAAACTTTTGAAAGTGAGTGTGATGCTTCAGGAATAGGTATTGGAGCTGTTTTGATGCAAGAAGGTCGTCCAGTTGCTTATTTTAGTGAAAAGCTGAGTGGGGCAGCCCTAAATTACCCCACTTATGATAAAGAGATGTATGCCTTGGTAAGGGCTTTGGATAATTGGCAGCACTATCTATGGCCAAAGGAATTCGTGATTCACACAGATCATGAATCTTTGAAGCATTTGAAGGGACATCAAAGGTTGAACAAATGCCATGCCAAGTGGGTGGAATTCATTGAAACATTTCCATATGTGATCAGGTACAAGCAAGGTAAGGAAAATGTGGTGGCTGATGCATTGTCCCGAAGGTATGCTTTACTTTCCATTTTAGATACAAAATTGCTCGGTTTTGAATACATTAAGGATTTGTATGCACAAGATTCTGATTTTGGTGATGTGTTCAATTCATGTGAAAAAGTGGCATTTGGTAAGTTTTATAGGCATGACGGATTTTTGTTTCGGGAAAATAAATTGTGTGTGCCTATGTGTTCTTTGCGTGAATTGTTTGTGAGAGAAGCTCATGGTGGTGGTTTGATGGTCATTTTGGTGTAGCTAAGACTTTAGGAATTTTGCATGATCATTTCTTCTGGCCCCATATGAAACGTGATGTGGAAAGAATCTGTGAGAAGTGTATCACGTGTAAATGGGCTAAGTCTAAGTTGAAACCCCACGGTTTGTACACCCCTTTGCCAATACCTAGTGAACCTTGGACTGATATTTCTATGGATTTTGTTTTAGGTTTGCCTAGGACTAAGAGGGGTAGAGATTCTATTTTTGTGGTGGTAGATAGATTTTCCAAGATGGCACACTTCATTGCATGTCATAAAACCGATGATGCATCACATATTGCTGATTTCTTCTTCAAAGAAATTGTTAGGTTACATGGCATGCCTAGGACCATTGTTTCTGATAGGGATGCAAAAGTTTTGAGTTACTTTTGGAAGACTTTACGGGGAAAATTGGGAACCAAGTTGTTATTTTCTACTACTTGTCATCCACAAACGGATGGTCAAACTGAAGTAGTGAATAGAACTTTGTCTTCTTTATTACGTGCTATCATTAAAAAGAACTTGAAAACATGGGAAGATTGTTTGCCACATGTTGAATTTGCTTACAATAGAAGTATACATTCTGCATCTAAGTTTTCACCATTTGAAATTGCTTATGGCTTTAACCCATTGTCACCTCTGGATTTAACTTCTTTACCTTTGAGTGAACGTGTGAACTTAGATGGCAAAAAGAAGGCAGAATTTGTAAAGATGATTCATGAAAAGGCACGACTGAACATTGAACGAAGGACTAAACAATATGTCCATCAAGCCAACAAGGGGCGCAAGAAGGTAGTGTTTGAACTAGGAGATTGGGTTTGGTTGCACTTAAGGAAGGAACGATTTCCAGAGAAACGGCGTTCAAAACTCCTACCTCGTGGTGATGGACCATTTCAAGGAGTGGAACGCATCAATGATAATGCTTACAAGCTTGACTTACCAGGTGAGTATGGTGTTAGTGCAAGCTTTAATGTTGCTGATTTGTCTCCTTTTGAAATAGGTGATGATTTGAGGACAAATCCTTCTCAAGAGGGGGAGAATGATGCTAACCAAGGAAATGATGCAAACCAAGGAGCTGCTGGACATGCTAATCATGAACATGGGAATGGAGTTAAATTTGCACAAGACCATTTGTCACTTCCTAGTGGCCCAATTACAAGACTTAGAGCCAAGCATTTCAAGGAAGCACTAAATGGGCTAATCCAAGAGAATTGGGCTGATTCTAAAAAGACCAAAATGGGTTCAAATAATAATCAAGGCTTAGTCCATGTCATCAAAGCCATTGAAGAGACTAATTAGCATACTAATTGGTCAGCATGGTTTGAACATTAAAGGGCATGAATCTGTTGAATTTCAAAAGATATTAGGTGGGGGAATAATAATGGCATTGGTTGGTTATGTTAAATACATTGAATTTAGTCATCTAGATAATTTTGGCAGCCTTAAGAAGTCCAAAAGGCTAAAAAAACGTTGGACTTGTTTGTATTAATGTTTGTGTTGCTTTTATAGCTATAGTTTTGACTTTTTCTATTCTTGGAGGGTTGTTCCAAGTATAAAAAGGGGGTACTACGAATTGTAAGGGCATATTATGTTTTCAGAAATATTATTGTGAGGTGTGTTTCTTTTTGTTCTTAAAAGAACTCTTGAACTTATCAAGTTAATCTTGTGGTGTTCAAACAACCAAACTTATCACCTTGATTCTTGAGAGATTCTTAAGTTTCTGGGTGTGGCATTTCAATCCTTCGTAGTCTTGGTTTTCATCTAGTTAGGTGACGGGTCAAGGCTCAACAAATCTTGTTTACACGATCTTGGGGCTCCAAGCCATCGTTGTTATTGGGTTTCATCACAATTGTTGGTAGAGTTCATATCATTCGGGTCCCCGATTCATGTCAGGGTCCTAGGTCCCGATCTGGGTTAGGGTTCCAATCCGAGTCCTTATCTCGGGTCTTGGCCAGGTCAAGGTTTATTAACGGTTCGGTTCTGAGGTCCCGCGTTTGAGCATCGCGTCCCGGTGCCGGTCCCGGTCCCAGTCTGAGTTCTAGTCCTAGTCTAAGTTTTGGTCTCGGTCCTAGTCTGGGTCTAAGTCCAAGTTCTGATCTATGTCCAGGTCTGAGTCCTGAGTTTGAGTCCGAGTTTTGGTACGAGTCTGCGTCTGGGTCAAGGTCTAGGTCTGGGTTTGGGTCTGGTCCCAGTTTTCAGTCCGTGTCTGTGTCCTGGTCTTGGTTTGGGTCTGGGTCTGGGTCTATGTTCGAGTTCTGGTACAGGAATGGGTTCTGGTCAAGGTCTTAGGTCACGGGTCCTAGGTCCCAGGTCCTGGCACAAATCTGGGTCCGCGTTCGGGCCTGGGTCCTGGTATTGATCCTAGTCTGGGTCCGGGTCTGTGTTCGGTTTCGTGTCTTGGTCTGGTTTTGGATCGAGGTCCAATTCCTGTTCCAAGGTCCTTATTCTAGTTCTTGTTCCTATTTCGGGTCTCGGGGTCCGGTTTGGGTTTGGGTCCTAGTCTAGAAATTGTTCCAGGTTCGGGTCTTGGTACGATTGCAAGATCTAGACACCAACTACGGGTCAGGTCCAAGGCCCACGTTGTGGGTCAAGATCCGAATCCCATTCTTGGGTCCCGGTCTCATTTCCATTCGGATCCTGGGTCCCAGTCTATGTCCGTGTCCGGGTCTGGGACCGAGATCGGGGTTGGGTCTTTGGTCTCAGTCCTAGTCCTGAGTCTTGATTCTGGTTCTAATTTTGAGTTTGGATCCCCAATCTAGGTCTCGGTCCTGGGTGCAGGTCTGAGTCTCCCATCCCGGTCTGGGTCCTGGGTTCGGGTCTAGCTCCAAGTCTGTGTCTCGGTTCGAGTTCGTGTCCCGAGTCCCGATCTGAGTTTTGATTCAGATGCGCGTCCTGATCTAGGTCTGCGTCCCAATCCGGGTCTGGGTCTGGGTCCTAGTCAAATTTTAGTTCCCGGATTCAAACCCGCATCGGGACTCGGACCCCGGTCCGGGGCATGTGTCCGGGTCCGGGCCGGGTCTTGGTCCGACTCCGAGTCTGGTTTTGAGTCCGTATATGGGTCCTAGATCCAAACACTGACTACGGGTCAGGTCCAAGCCCTGGGTCTAGATCCGGATCACGCCCCGAGTCCTAGTCTAGTTCCACTTGGGGTCCCGTGTTTCGGCCTCGGGTCCTAGGTCAAGGTCCGGTCCAAGTTCATATCCCGGGTCTCGGTCCCGCCCGAATCCCGTGTCCAGAGTCTAGGTCTGAGTCCTAGGTCTCGGTCCGAGTCCAGGACCCAATCGGGGTTCAAGTCTTGGTCCGAGTCTAGATTCAGGTTCCGATCTCGGTCTGGGTCCAGATCAGGGTTCGAGTCTAGTTCCAAGTTCAGGTCCAAGTCCCAAGTTTTGATCTGGGTCTGGGTTCTGAGGCCCAAGTCTAGGTCCCCCATCCATGTCTAGGTCATAGGTCCCGGTCTGGGTCCATGTTCGTGTTTGGGTCCTAGTCCCAGTTTCAATTTCCATTCAGTGTTTGGGTTCAGGTTTGGGTTGAGTTTGGGTCGAGATCTGAGTCCTGGTCTAAGTTTGGGTCGGGGTCTGAGTCTAGGTACAAATCCCGGTGTGGGTTTGTGTTCGGGTCCAGGTCTGGGTTTGGGTCCCAGGTGCGGGTCTAGATCTGGTTCTGGGTCAGGGTCTCGTCCGCATCTAGGTCCCAAGTTTGGATCTCGGTCTGGGCTTAAGTCCAGGTTTGTATTCGGATACCTATCTAGGTCAAAGTTTGGGTTTGGGATCGTGTCCCAAATCTAGGTCCAGGTCATGGGACCCAGTTCTGAGTTTGGCTTCCAGACCGAGACTAGTGTTCGGTTCTAGGTCCCGAACCCACTCGTGTCCCGAGTCGGGTTCCATGTTGGGTTCTTAGTTCGGGTCCGTGTTCGGCACCGGTCGAGGTATGGGTTGGGATCCGGTTCGGGCCTAGGTCCGGGTTGGAGTCCGAGTCCCGGTCCGGTTACGGTTTTAGGTATAGGTTTGGTTACGGTTTGAGGTCCAAGTCCGTGTCTAAGTCCTTGTTCCGTCCCATTCCCGGTCTCGATCTACTTGTGGTTTCAATTCCAATTTTGGGTCACAGGGTACGGGTTCGGGTCCATGTTTGTGTCTAGGATTGGGTTTGGGTCCGGTCCGAGTTTGGTTCCCGCTCCGGGTTCGGGTCCGGGTTGGGTCCTAGATCCAAACACCGACTACGGTTCGGTCCAAGCCCCAGGGTCAGATCTAGATCCCGATCTTGGGTCTCGGTCTGGTTCCATTTCGGGTGCCGGGTCACGAGCTGTGTCCTATGTTCAAGTTCGGGTCTGGGGTCGGCTCTTGGGTCCCGGTCCTAGTTCCGTTGCCTAGGTCTCTATCCCGATTCTGGGTCCACGTCTCGGTTCTTGTCAGGCTTTGGGTCCTAATTGCGGTTTGGGTTTTGGTCTCATTATGTGTATTTTTTTGGGTTTGGGTCCTGGTCCTAGTCCTATTCCGGTTCGAATTCTAATTGTGATTCCAAGTTCGAGTTTGGGTTCGAGTTCGGGTTGGGGTTCGAGTTCGTCGGGGTTTGAGTCCCGGTCCGAGTTTGGGTTCGAGTTCGGATCTTGCCTAGGTCCTGATCGGCTCCGGTGTGGGTTAGGGTCCTTGGTCCGGGTCCGTGTTTAGGTCCAGTCCTGTGTTTCGATCTCGAATCGAGTTAGGGTTTAGTTCCTGGTCTACGGCCTGGGTTTCGATCACAATGTGGGTTCGTGTTCGGGTCTGGGAGCAGGTCCAGGTTTGGGTCTGATTCTGGGTCTGGGTCTGAGTTCGGGTCCTGAATTCAGGTTCGATTTTTAATTCGAGTCCAGTTCGGGTTTTCTCCCGGTATGGGTTCGTGTCCGTGTTCCTATACCGGTTTGGGTCCGGAAGGTTTCGGGTCCAGGTCTAGGTCCGACTTCAGATTCCCGGGTCTAGGTCAGGTCCTAGTTTTGGTTTGAGTCCCGTTTAGATCTAGGTCCGGTTCCGGGCCTAGGTCCTTGGTCTAGGTCCCCCATCCAAGTCTAGTTCCTAGCTCCCGGTCTAGGTCCGTGTTCGTGTTCGGGTCTCGAGTCTTTGTTTTAGTCCGTGTCCTAGTTCGGGTTCGGGTCCAGGTCTCGGTCCTAGCCTTGGTCTGGGTCCTTATCGTGTCCGCATCCCGGTCTCGGGTCGCGGGTCTCACGTCCAGGAGGTTTTAGGACAAGGTCAAGTCGAGGTCCTAGTAAGGGTCCCGATCTAGGTTCCCGTCCTGTGTCTCGTGTCCCGCCCTAGTCAAGGTCTCGGTCGGTTTTGGTCTAAGTTTGGGTTATGTTTTGGGTTCGCTCGGTCTCGTGTCCGGTCCTAGTCACGCTCTAGTTTTGATTTTAGTTTTGGGTTTTGTTCCGTGTCCGGTCTAGGTCTAAGTTGGGGTCGTGGTCCGAGTCTCAATTCTAGTCCGGCACGGTTTTTTCGGATCCCTTTCTAGGTCCAAGTCCGACTCCGGATCTAGGTTCGGGTATTGGGTCCGGTCCCGTGTTTGGGTCCGGTATGCGTCCGGGTCCGGTTTGAGTTCGTGTCCATGTCTAGGTCCAAATCCCAATTTAGGTCAGGTGCTTAATTTGGGTCCGGGATCGAGTCCCGAGTTTGGGTTTAGGTTCTAGTCTAAGTCCTATTTTGGGTTCGGGATCGGGTCCAAGCACGAGTTTCGGGCCGGGTTCTGGTCTAGTTCTCGGGTCCCGCCTGTGTGTGGGTCCCGGTCACGTTCCCGGTCCTGTTCCAGGGTCCTAGTCATGTTCTTGTTCATGTTTCAGTTTCGGGTCCCAGGTCTGGGTCTAGGTCCAGGTCCTGGGCCAGCTTCGGGTCCTAATCCATGCTTTGGGTCCGTGTCCGTGTCTTGTTCCTAGGTCCCGATCTCGCTTCTAGTTTCGGTTCCCAGCTTTATGTCACGGGGTACGGGTTCGACTCGAGTTTGGGTCCGAGTCTGGGTTAAGACATTATTTGGGTCTGGAGCTAGGTTCAGGTCTGAGTTTCGGTCTCGTTTAGGGTCCAAGGGTGGGTCCAGTTTCGGGTTCGATTCTGGGTCCAGGTCCCGGTCCCGTTCCAAGATCCCTGTCCGGTTACAGTTCAAGTTTCGGTTTTGGTTCCCGAGTGTGGGTTTGGGTCTTGGTATGCGTCCGGGTCCAGGTATGAGTTCGAGTGTGGGTTTATGTTCTTGTCTAAGTCCTAGATCCTAATACCGACTACGGGTCTGGTCCAAGCATCGAGTCCTGGATCTTAAGTCCCGAGGTGGGTCCTAGGTCCAGGTTTGTGTCTGGGGTTGAGTCCCGGATCACGATCCAAGTTCTGACGCCCAAGTTCTGGTCCTAGTTCGGGGCCCAATTTGTGTCCGGGTCCCCCTCGATGTTCGGGTCCTAGGTCCCGGTTCGAGTCCAAGTTCGTGTTTCGCTTTGGGTTCGGGTCGGGTCCAAGTCCAGTCCCGGTTAGGGTTCGAGTTTGAGTTCGTGTTCCAGCCCCCGCCCGGGTCTAGGTCCAGTGTCTCGGTCGGGTCTAGGTCCCGCCTTGGTTTAGGTCCCAAGTCACAAGTCCCGCCCGGGTCCAAGTCCCGTATGGGTTCTTGTCTCGGCATGGGTTTAGGTTTGGGTCCCGCTACCGTCTCATGTCTCGGGTTCTAGTCCGTACCCGGTCTTATTCCACTCGGGTCTGAGATCGGGTTTGGATCCCGGTCTGAGTCTTAGTCTTGGTCTGGATCCCGGTCTGGGTCTGGGTCAAGGTATAGGTACAAATCCAGGTTAGAGTCCTAGTTTCAAACAATGACTACGGGTTAGGTCAAAGCCTTAGTTCCAAATTCGGATCTCAGTCTTGGATCTCGGTCTTGTTCCAGTCCCAATCCCGGGTCTTCAGCTGGGTCCTTAATTTGGGTTCGGGTCTGGGTTCCGGGTTGTGTCCCCGTAGTCGTGTCCTCGCCTTGTGGTCCAAGGTCAGGTCCCGTGTCTCGAGTCTAGGGTCATGTTTTGGGTCTCCGTCCCGGTTTTAAGGCCTAGTTTCAGGTCCAAGTGCCTTATCTAGGTCTTGATCCTTGGTCCAGATGTGGGTCCAGGTTCGCGTTTGGGGCCCAGGTCCCCCATCTAGGTCCGGATCCTAGGTCCGTGTCAAGGTCCAAGTTTGGCTCCCAAGTTTGGGTCCGAGTCTAGGTCCCAAAGATGGGTTCAAGTTTGATTCTCGGGTCCGGTCTCGATTCGAGTCCAAGTCCCTATTCGTGTCCGGCCTGGGACACGACAAGGTCCCACTCAAGGTCTAGATCCGAGACCGTGTTCGGTCTCGGCTCGGTCCGAGTTAAGGTTCTAAGTTTGGTCTAGGTTTGGGTTTGGATCCGGGTCTGGGTCTGGGTCTTGGGTTCCAATCTCGGTATTGGTATTGGTCTAGGCTCGTGTCCAGGTTAGGGTTTAGGGTTTAGGGTTTTGGGTTTAGTATTTAGGGATTTAGGGTTTAGGATTTAGGGCTTAGGTCTTAGGGGTAATCGTAAAGAGTTTAGGGTTTAGGGTTTAAGGTTTCGGGTTTAGGGTTTTAATGGTGCGCTTCCAGCTTTGCCCAATTTCGGGTCACAAGGTACGATTTAAGGTTTGGGTGTGGGTGTTGGTCCGAGACCCGGTTTGGGTCTAGGTCCGTGTTTTGGTTCGCTTCGAGTCTTGGTCCCCAATCCAAACACCAACCACATGTCAAGTCTAGTTCGAGTTCGGTATGGGTTCCGGTTTTGGTCCGTGTCTAGGTCGAGGTCCGTGTCGAATTCCCTAATTTAGACAACGACTATGGGTTGGGTCCAATGCTCGGGTCTTGGATCCCGTCCCGGGTCAAAATCTAGATCTTGGTCCAGCTTCTAGCTCATGTCTTGGGTCCCGGTTCGGGTCTTAGGTCCAAGTCATGGGTCTTGGTCCCCGATTCAAGTCAAAGTGGTAGTTCTCGATCTTGGTTAGGGTCCCGGTCCGCGTGTAGGTCCCGGGCTCCGTGTTCGCAATGGTCCTTGTCTCGGTCTATGCCTATTCTTGGTCTAGGTCACGGTTCGCCTCTCGTGTCCTGTGTCCGAGTATTGGGTCCTAGGTCCCAATCCCGGCCCTGTGTCCTGGGCCCTGGCCCTGTGTCCTGGCCTGTGTCCTGGCCTTGAGTTGTAGTCCTAGTCCGGTTTGGGTCCCGCCCCGATCTCCGTCCGGTCTAGGTCCGGGTTTGGGTCCGAGTCCGGTTTCGTACTCGTGTCTTGGTTCGGGTCTTGGTCTAGGTCCGGTATGAGTCCGAGTTCTTGTACGGGTCTAGGTTCTAGTCCGGGTCTCGAGTCACGGGTCCTAAGTCACAAGTCTTAGCGCAAGTCCGGGTCCGGCTTGGGCTCGGGTCCCGGTATTGATCCCGTTCTAGGTCCGGGTCCGTGTTCGATTCTCGCGTCTAGATCCAATTTTGGGTCCAGTCCAATTCTTATTCCGTGGTCCTCGATTCTGGTTCTTGTTCCGATTTCGGGTCTCGGGTCCGAGTCAGGGTTTAGGTCCTGGTTTGGAAATGGTTCCAAGTTCGGGTCTAGATATGATTCCATGATCCAGACACCGAATACGGGTTGGTTCCGAGCCCCGGTTGTTGGTCAAAATTCAGATCCCAATCTTGTGTCCCTGTCTCATTTCAATTCGGATCTTAGGTCCCGGTCTGTGTCCGTGTCTTGGTCCGGGTCTGGGATAGAGACCGGGTCGTGTCTTGGGTCCCAGTCCCTGTCCCGGGGTCCTAATTGTTGTTCTAATTTTGAGTTTTGGTCCCCAATCTAGGTCTTGGTCCTAGGTCTAGGTTTGAGCCTCCAATCCCAGTCTGGGTCAAGGTCCAAGTCTGTGTCTCCGTTCGCGTTCGTGTCCCGAGTCCTGATCCGAGTTTTGATTAAAGTCCGCGTCCCAATCCGGGTTTGGGTCTGGGTCTTAGTCAGATTCCAGTTGTCGAACTCAAACCCAGTCTCGGACTCGGACCCAAGTTTGGGGTACGGGTCTGGGTCTGGGTCCGAGTCTGGGTTTGGGTTTGAGTCCGGCATGGGTCCTAGAACCAAACACTTACTACGGGTCGTGTCCAAGCCCCGAGTGTTGATGTGGATCACGGTCTCGGGTCCCGCCTAGTTCCACTTCGGGTCCTGTGTCTTGGTCCGGCTTTGGGGTCGGATTCTGGGTCTCAGTCCCAGTTCTAATGCCCGTGTCCTAGGTCCAAGTCCCCAATCCAGGTTCGAGTCCTAGGTCCCGGTCTGAGTCCAGGATCCAATCGGGGTTCAAGTCCTTGTCCGAGCCTGGGTCAGAGTTTCGATCTTGGCTTGGGTCTAGATCTCGGTTTGAGTCCAGCTCCAAGTATGGGTCCGAGTCCTGAGTTCCGATCTAGGTCGGGGTTCCAAGGCACAAGTCAATGTCTGAGTCCTAGGTCTTGGTCTGGGTCCATGTTCGGGTTTGGGTCCTAGTCCTAGTTTCGATTTCGATTTAGTGTATGGGTTCGGGTTTGGGTCTTAGTCTAGGTCGAGGTCTAAGTCCTGGTCCCAGTTTGGGTCTGGGTTTGGGTCCAGGTCCGAGTTCGTGTCCCAAGTGCGGGTCCACGTCTGGATCTGAGTCACGGTCGCAGTCTGGATTTAGGTCCCGAGTTCCGATCCAGGTCTGGGTCTTGGTCTGGGTCTAAGTTTGAGTCTAGGTTCGTATCCAGATCCCTATCTAGATCTGAGTCTGGGTCTAGGATCGGGTCCTAGGTCTAGGTCTGGGGTCGGGTCTCGGTCCCGGTCTGGGTACACGATCGTGTACAGTTAGGGTCCAAGTGTCTCGGTGCGTGTTCTAAGATGCGGTCCTTGTCTCGCGTCTTGGCCAAGTCTGGGTCTGGGTCACGGTTAGGTTCTATGTCCTGCATCCCGTTCTGTGTCCGTGTTTGGGTTCGGGTCTGGGATCGAGATCGGGGTCAGGTCTTGGGTCCCAGTCCTAGTCCTTGGTTCCGATTCGGCTCTAATTTTGAGTTTGGGTCCCCAATCTAGGTCTCGGTTCCTAATTCTAGGTCCGAGTCTCCTATCCGTACCGGGTCCTTGGTCCGTGTTTCGGTCCAAGTCCGTGCTCTGGGGTTCAAGTTCGTGTCCCGAGTCCGATAAGGGTTTTGATTCGGTCCGCGTCCTGGCCCGGCTCGGGTCTAGGTCCTAGTCGATTCCGCTCTCGGACTCAAATCCAAACTCGGACTCGGACCCAAGTTTGGGGTACGGGTCTACGATCAGGTCAATTTCCCAAATGGCAAAAGGCCAAGGACTTTGCATCTGAGTTAACTCGTTGGGCGGAGCTCGAGGTATCTTTGAAAATCTTTGTTATTTATCACATTTTTTAACGTAGGCGTTTGAATCTTCGTTCATTTTCGGCTAGAAATAACCTTACCTTAGAATTTTCTTAGATAAACTCGCCCTATGGTGTGGTTTCCACAAAATCCATCGCGCACTTCAGACAAAATTCGTGCAACTTCTTCTTAGGTAACACATCTAAACAATGGCATGGAGAATCGTCGTCTGTACATAATTCCCTCTACTATGATGTACAGTGCAGCCTTCCCTCTCATCTTTTGAGATTCATTTCGATTATCTGGGAGTTCCCCAGTGTTGAGGTAGGGTTCTATTGGCGTCATCCAAGCTTTGGGGAAGTATCAATCATTTCAATCTCTTCTATGCCAATGATGCTAGGTTCTTCAAGGAAGTGTAAAGAGTATAGGATTTAGGGTTTAAGGTTTAGGGTTTAGAGTTTAAGGGTCCAATTCTAGTTCTTGCTCCAATTTTCGGTTATAGGGTAAGATTTATGGTTTCGGTGTGGGTCTGGGTAAGAGTCCTGGTCTGGCTCTAGGTTCGTGTTTGGGTTCAGAACCGAGTCTCGGTCCCAAATCCAAACACCAACCACATGTCGAGTCTAGTTTGAGTTTTGGTTCGGGTTCGGGTTCTAGTCCGGGTTTGGGTCCGTGTTGAGGTCCGATTCCTAGATTTAGACACCGACTATGGGCTCGGGTCCAAGACTCGTGTCTTGGGTCCTAGGTCCCGGGTCCAAATCTAGATCCTGGTCCAAGTCAAGGTCTCGGGTCCTTTGTCTGGGTCCTAGTTCGGTCTCGGTGTCCAGGGTTTGGGTCTAAGTTTGGGTCTTGGGTCCCGAGTCATGGGTCAAGGTCCCCGATTAAGGTCGGTGTCCTAGGTCCCGCCTTGGTTATCATCCTAGTCTCGAGTGCAGTCCCGGGCCCTTGTTCGGTACTTGTCCTTGTCTCAAGTCCGAGTATTGTGTCCCGTATCCCGGCCTCGGCCCGGGGTCCTGGGCCCTGGGCCCTGGGCCCTGGGCTCGGGTCCTAGCCCCAGTCCATGTTCAGGTCTCGGTCGTTGTCCTGGTCTGGGTCCCAGTCTTGATCTCGGTCCTGCTCCAAGTCTCGTGTTCCAGTCCGTGTTCGTGTACGAGTCCGGGTTTGGGTCCGGGTCCTGGCCACCGTTTTAGGGTCCGGGTCTTGGTCTCGATCGTGTCCGGGTTCTTTTATGGGTCCGGGTTCTTGTCAACGTCTCGGTGTCATGGGTCCCGGGTTCTGGGTTCTTGGTCGCAGGTCCTAACACAAGTATGGGTCCAGCTATCGATCCCAGTTGGGGTTCGGGTCTGTGTTCGGTTCTGCGTCTAGATCCGTTTTTGGGTCAACGTCCTGGGTTCGAGTCTAGGTCCAAGTCCGTGTCTCGGTTCGACTTCGTGTCCCGAGTCCCGATCTGAGTTTTGATTCAGATGCGCGTCCTGATCCGGGTCCGTGTCTCGATCCGGTCTCGGGTCTCGGGTCCTAGTCAGATTCTAGTTCCCAGATTCAAACCCGGACTCGGACTCGGACCCTGGTTTGGGGTACGGGTCTGGGTCTGGGCCAGGGTCTTGGTCCGACTCCGGTCCGGGTTTGAGTCCGGATATGGGTCCTACATCCAAACATTGACTACAGGTCAGGTCCAAGCCCCGGGTCTAGATCCGGATCACGGCCTCGAGTCCTAGTCTAGTTCCACTTGGGGTCCTGTGTCTCGGTATGGGTCCTAGTTCAAGGTCCGGGTCAAAGTTCATATCCTGGGTCTCAGTCCAAGTTCTGATGCCTGTATCCCGGGTCTAGGTCTGAGTCCTAGGTCTCGGTCCGAGTCCAGGACCCAATCGGGGTTGAAGTCTTGGTCCGAGTCTAGATTCAGGTTCCGATCTCGGTATGGGTCCAGATCAGGGTTCGAGTCTAGTTCCAAGTTCAGGTCCAAGTCCCAAGTTTTGATCTGGGTCTGGGTTCCGAGGCCCAGGTCTAGGTCCCCCATCCATGTCTGGGTCATAGGTCCCGGTCTGGGTCCATGTTCGTGTTTGGGTCCTAGTCCCAGTTTCAATTTCCATTCAGTGTTTGGGTTCGGGTTTGGGTCTGAGTTTGGGTCGAGGTCTGAGTCCTGGTCTAAGTTTGGGTCGGGGTCTGAGTCTAAGTATAAATCCCGGTGTGGGTCTGTGTTCGGGTTCAGGTCTGGGTTTGGGTCTCAGGTGCGGGTCTTGGTGTGGTTCTAGGACAGGGTCTCTGTCCGAATCTAGGTCTCGAGTTTTGATCTCGGTCTGGGTTTGAGTCCAGGTTTGTATTCGGATATCTAGGTCAAAGTTTGGGTTTGGGATCGTTTCCAGAATCTAGGTCCATGTCCGGGTTCGCGTCTCGGTCCCGGTCTGGGTACACGACCGTGTCTGGGCTCGAGTTCAGTTCTCGGTTTGGGTTTGGGGCTAGGTCTGAGTTCGTTTCTAGGAATGGGTCTAGGTCCTCGTCACGATCCTAGTCTTGTTCAAGGGTCCTGGTCTGGCGGTTCTTGTTCAGGTTCTAGTTTCGGGTCTCAGGTTCTGCATCGAGTCGAGGTATGGGTTGGGATCCAGGTTCGGGCCTAGGTCTGGGTTGGATTTCGGGTCTTGGTCCGGTTACGGTTTTAGGTCTAGGTCTAGGTCTAGGTTTTGTTACGGTTCGAGTTCCAAGTCCAGGTCCAGGTCCTTGTTCCGGTCCCGTTCCCGGGTCTCGATCTAGAGCCAGGGCTTGGATCGAACCCATAGTCGGTGTATGGATTTGGGACACAACCCCGGACCCGAACCCAGACTAGCACCCGAACCAAAACTCAAACCAGAACCCAATCAAAGACCCAAACCTGGACCCGAAGCCGTACCTTGTGACCCGAAATTGGAACCGAAATCAGAAGTTGACCTTGACCAAGAAATGGGACCAGAACCAGGACTTGGACCTAGAGCTGTAAACGAACCTACACCTAGACCCAAAACTATAACCAGACCAAGACCAAGACTCAAACTTACACCTAGACCCAAACCGCGACCCGAACTCGGATCCCCACCCAGACTTGGACTCGAGACTTGAACCCAGACCCAAATTATGGGGAACCCAGAGCTGGGAATCGGGCCCACAAACTAGGACCAGAACTTGGGCCTCAGATCTTGGATCGGGATCCGGGACTCGACCCCAGACCAAAACCTGGACTAAGGACCCACCTCGGGACCTGGGATTCGGACTCGATGCTTGGACCCGACCCGTAGTCAGTGTCTGGATCTAAGACTTAGACCAGAACCCAAACCCAAACTCGAACTCAAACTAGGACCCAGACACATACAAAGACCCAGGCCCACACACGGGAACCAAAACCGAAACTTGAACTGGAACTAGACCGGGATCTTAGAACGGTACCGGGACCTAAACCCGAACCCGAACTCGAAACTAGACCCAGCCTCAGACCCTAACCGAGACCAAAACTCAGACCTGAACCTCGCCCCGGACCCAAATCAGGACCCGAACCTGGACTCGAACCAAAACTTGACCTGAACCTGTACCCCGTTACTTGAAACTGGAACCGAAACTAGAAGCGGATCGGGACCCATGAATAGGACCAGGACCAGGACTTGGACTTAGTCCCAAAACTGTAACCGGACCTGGACCCAGATTCGGACATAGACCCACCCTGGGATTGGGTCCAAAACCTGAACCTAAACCTAAACCGGGACTTGGGACCCGAACCCAAACCTGAACTCAGACTCGAACATTGAACAGGACTCGGGACCCAGAATTAGGATGGAGACCCAAAACTGGACCCCAGTCTCGGTCCCACACCTAGACCCATACCCAGAGCGGGACTTGGGGCATGAATTGAAACTCAACTACGACCCGTGATTAGGATCCAAATCTTGTCCAAGGATCCGAGAACCGGGGCTTGGACAAGACCCATAGTCGATGTCTTGATCTCGGACTCGGACAAAGACTCGAAGCTGGACCAATACCTGGACCTTGGACTCAGACCTTGGACCCGAAACAAAAACTTGAATCAGAATGTGACCAGGACCCTGGAACAGGACCGGGAATGTGACCAGTACCTGGACCTGGGCGGGGACCCGAATTACACCAGAACCCAACCCCAGAACTCGGCCTCAGACCTAGTCCTCGACCCAGTCCCGAACCTAGACTAGGACTGAGACTTGAGCCCAAAATCGGGACTCGATCCCGAAATCAAACAAAGCCCCTAACCTAAATTGGGATTCGGACCTGGACATGGACACGAACCCAGACCCAAACCTGAATACCGACCCTGACCCAGACCGGGATCAAAACACTGGACCTGGACACGGACCCAGACGTAGACCCAGACATGAACCTGGGACCCAGACCCAAGAATCGAACCTGGACCCCGACTGGGATCTGAAAAACCCGTACCCAAACTCGGAGGAAGACTCATTACCCGACCCCAACCTAGATCCATGCCCAGACCCGGAACCAAACCCAGACCCGGAATCATAATTGGAACTATGACTAGGACCCAAACTTGAGACCAGAATCGAACCCAAACCATAAGCCAAACTCAGACCAGAACCTGGACCGAGGCCTTGACTAGGACTGGGACCTGAGACTAAGGACCTGAACCTCGACCGAGACCCGGACCGGGACCTAGACCTGACCAGGTCCTAAACCCTCGCAAGGACCTGAGACCCGTGACCCAAACCAGGATCAAGACCCTAACAAGGACCCAAACCTGAACCCGGACCAAGACAGGGATCGAGACCTGGACCTGAACTTAGACCGAGACCTAGAATAAAACCAAGACTCGGGACCTGAACTCGAACCTCGACCTAGACCAGGACCTAGGAACCGGACTTGGATGGGGGACCTACACTAGGGACCTTGTCCCGGAACTAGGGATGCACATTTTCCCCATGGGGATGGGCCCCGCGGGGACCCGCCCCTAATGGGGCGGGGATTCCCCATCTAAATGGGGAACGGGGCGGGGACGGGGATGAAATTTTGTCCCCGAATATTAAACGGGGCGGGGACGGGGATGACACTCCCCCCCCCCCGACGGGGACCCGTTTAATTTATTAATTATTTTTTTATTAATATTTTATATTTAATATATGCGTTTGTATTTTTTTAGTATATTAATATCATTTTTACAATTTTTGAAGTTGTGTCTTTGTATAATAATTACTATATTGAATAGTAAATAATATGTTATATTTTATCTTTCATGTAATTTAATAATTTTAGACATTTAAATTTTTAAAATAAACTTTATTTTTACAATAGGGGATTCCCCGCCCCGTCCCCGATGGGGAATAAGCGGGGATGGGGCGGGGATGGGGATTAAAATCCTTAACGGGGATGGGGATGGGAAGTGCACTCCCCGCTAATTCCCCGCCCCGTGTGCATCCCTACCCAGAACCTAGACTAAGATCTAAATCTGGGACTCAAACCTGAACCAGGACCTGACCTAGACCCACGAATCTGAATTGGACCAAGACCCAGACCCGAAACCTGCCCCCGACCCAAGCTAGGACAGGAACCTGGACACGAACCCATATCAGGACAAAACCCGAACTAGGAACCGAACCAAAAATCAATCCCGAACCTGGGACCCAGACCCAAACCTTGGCCTGCAGCTGGACCCGAACTCGAACCCAAACTGGGATTGGATCCCACGACATAGACCTAGAACTAAACCCCGACTCAGATCGAGATCGAAACTTGGGACTCAGAGTCGAACCTAGAACTAGACCCAGGGCCCTAACCACAACTCGGAGTCCGATTCTGACCTAGACCGAGATCTAGACTTGAACCCAAACTCAGACCAGGACTCGATCCTTGACCCGAACTCAAACCCTAACCCAAACTCGAACTTGGAATCGCAACTAGAACTGAACCGAACTAGGACTAGGACCAAGACCAGGACCAAGACCCAGACTCGAACCCGAACCCAAATAAAAAACTGGGCCGAGATCCAAACTCGAACCGCGACTAGGACCCAAACCCGAACTTACACCTGGACACAAACCTTGACTAGAATTGGGACCTGGAACCAGAATCGGGATTGGGTCCTGGGCAACGTAACTAGGTCTGGGACCCAAGACTTGACGCCAGACCCGGACTTGAACCTAGGACCCAGCTCATGTCCCGACACCAAAAATGGACCTAGACCAGCACGCGAGATCAGGGTCCAGATCTGGACCCGGGGCTTGGACCAAACCCGTAGTCGGTGTCTAGGTTTGGGACCAAGCCCCAAACCCGAACCCAGACCAAGATGCAAACCTGAACCCAGACCCGAACTCATTACCAAACCCAAACCTTGATCCAAAGCCATACCCTGTGACCTGAAACTGGAACAAAAATCGGAAGTAGACCGAGACTGGGAACGGGACCGGAACCAGGACTTGGACCTAGACCTAAACCCGAAATTGTAACCGGACCAGGACCCAGTTTCGCACCCAGACCTAGATCCGAACTGGGACCCGGACCTGAATCCTAATCAAGACCTAGACTCGGTGCCGAACCTTGACCCAAACATGGAACCAGACTTGGGACACAGAATTTTTGGCAGAGACCTAGAGGTGCACCCTAGTCACACTCCCGAACCCAAACTTAGACATGGGACCCAAGACCCGAACCGTAACCGAACCGGACCGAGACACGTGATAGGGATCTAGATCTGGGACTCAAACCAGGACCCGAACCCAGACTAGGACCAAAACTCGGACCCTAACCCAGACCCGAGACTTGAAACTGGAACCTGAACAAGAACTTCGAGACGAGGATACTCGAACAAGACTAGGACCGTGATTAAGACCCAAACCTAGACCTAGAACCAAACTCGGAACTCTGGCCCATGCACGATCATATACACAGACCGGGAACAAGACCCGGACCCAAACCCTCGGGACCCGTACCTAGACCTAGGACCCGATCCAAGACCCAGGCGCGGACCTAGATAGGGATCCAGATACGAACCTGGAGTCGAACCCAGACTCAGACCCACATCGGGATCAAAATTCGAGACCTAGATCTGGACTGAGACCCTGACCCAGACCCAGACTTGGACCCACACCCGGGATCCAAACTCAAACTTGGACCCGAACGCAGACCCAAACCAGGATCCGAACCTGGACCCAAACCCGGACCCAAACTCGGACCAGGACTTCGACCAAAACCCAGACCCGGACCATAACCCAAACCTAGACACTGAATCGAAATCAAAATTGGGACTAGGACCCAAACCCGAACATGGACCCAAATCGGGACCTAGGACCCGGACCTGGATTGGGGACTTCGACATGGGCCTCAGATCTGAGACCCAGATCAGAACTCAAAACTCGAGACTCGGACCCGAACCTAGACCTAGACTCAAACCTAGATGCGGACCCAGACCTAGATCAGATCCTGAACCCAAACTCGGAGCAAGACTTGAACCCCGACTTGGTCCTGGACTCAGATCGAGACCTAGGACTCGGACTTGGATGGGGGACTTGGACCCGGACACGGCATGACAACTAGGATTGAGACCCACGACCCCACCTGCATCCCGGACCCTGACCTAGGACCCGGACCGAGACCTGGCGTAAAGTGGAACTAGATAGGGACCAGAGACCGTGACCCAAATCTGGACCCGAGGCTTGGACCTAACCCGTAGTTAGTGTTTGGATCTGGGACCTATACCCAAACTCAAACCCAGACCCGTACTCGGACGAAGACCCTGACCCAGACCCGTACCCCAGACCTGGGTCCGAGTCCAAGTCTAGGTTTGAGTCCAGGAACCGGAATCTGACTAGGACCCAGACCCAGATCTGGACCGGGACACGAACCCGAATCAAAACTCAGATAACGACTTGGGACACAAACCCGAACTCAGACACGGACTTGGACCCAGTCCCAAATCCAAGACCCGAACCGAGATTGGTGACTAAGACCTGGACCCACGAGCCCGACAAAGATTGGGGGCCCAAACTCAACTGGGACTGTAATCCAAGACCCGACCCCGGTCTCAATCCTAGACCCAAACCCGGACACGAACACAGACCAGGATTTAGGATCCGAATCGAAATGAGACCGGGACCCAAGATTGGGATATAGATCATGACTCACAACCGTGGCCTAGACAAAACCCGTAGTCGGGGTCTAGATCTTGGAATCGTACAAAGACCCAAACCTGGAGTAATTTCTAGACTAGGACCCAAACTCAAACTCGGGCTCGCGACCCGAAATTAGAACAAGAACCGGAATGAAGACCTTGGAACAGGAATTGGACGTTGACCCAAAAACGGATATAGACGCAGAACCGATCACAGACCCGATCCCCAATTGGGATCGATAGCTGGACCCATACATGCATTAGGACCTGCGACCAAGAACCCAGAACCGAGGACCCGTGACCTGAGACCTTGACAAGAACCCGTACTCCATACAAGAACACGTACCCGTACCCGCATCCGTACCAAGACCCGACCCTAAAACGGATCGAAACCAAGACCCAAACCCAGACCCAAACCCAAACGCGGACTCGTACTGGAACCCGACACTTGGACCAGGACCGAGATCTGGACTGGGACCCAGACCAGGACAACGATCGAGACCTAAACATGGACTAGGGCTAGGACCTAGGCTGGGACTGGGACTGGGACTAAGGACCGAGACTGGGATACGGGACCCAATACTCGGACCTGAGACCTGAGAACCAAATTGTGACCCAAACCCAGACAACGCCAAGACCCGAGACAAGGACTAGTACCGAACAAGGACTGGGACCTGCACTCGGACTAGGATGATAACCAAGACTGGGACCTAGGACCCTGACCTTAATCGGGGACCTTGACCCATGACTCAGGACCCAAGACCCAAACTTAGACCCAAACCTGGACCTGAGACCCGAACCAGGACCCAAACTAAGGACCTAGACCTTGACTTGGACCAGGATCTAGATTTGGACCCGGGACCCAGGACCCAAGACACGAGGCTTGGACTTGACCCATAGTCGGTATCTAAATATAGGAATCAGACCTCGACTTGGACCCAGACCCAGACTAGGATCCGAATCGAAACGAGACAGAGACCCAAGATTGGGATGCGGATCTTAACCCACGACCTAGGGTTGGACCCAACCCGTAGTCGGTGTCTAGATCTTGGAATCGTACAAGGACCCTAACCTAGAACCATTTCTAGACTAGGACCCAAACCCAAACTCGGACCCGAGACTCAAAATCGGAACAAGAAGTGGAATAAGGACCTTAGAACAGGAATTGGACCTGGACCTTAAACTAGCTCTAGACGCGAACCCGACCAAGACTTGTGCCAGGACCTGTGACCCAGGACTCTAACTCGAGACCTAGACCAGTTGCCAGACCCGTATAAGAACCCAAACCCAAACCAAGACCCAGACTCAAACCAAGACTCGAACCCAAACACTAACTGAAACCTGGACCCAGACCCGGACTCATACCAAAACTCTGACTTGAAACTGGGACTCAGACTCGAACGAAGATTAGGACTGGGACCCAAACCTGGACAAAAACCGAGACCTGAACTTGGACTAGGACTAGAACCCGACCGGGATCGCAATTGGGAACTGGAACGAGACCAGGACCCGATACTTGGACTTGGGACCTAAGAACCAAACCATGACCTAGACCCAAACTAGGCCATGACTCGAGAGAAGGACCGGTACCGAACAAGGATCGGGACCTGCACTCAGGTGGGACGCTAACCCAAACTTAGACCTAGCACCCTGATCTGAATTGGGGATCCAAACCCATGACTTAGGACCCAAGACCCAAAACTGGACCTGAGACCCAAACCAGGACCCAAGACATGAGCTAGAACTAGACTAGGATTTAGATTTTGACTCTGGACAGGACCCAAGGCTCGAGGCTTGGACCCGACCCATAGTCGGTGTCTAAATCTGGGAATTGGACCTTAACCCAGACCCAGACCCGGACCAAAACCAGAACTCAAACTAGACTCGACATGTGGTTGGTATTTGGATTTGGGACCAAGACTCGGACCTGAACCTAAACACAGACCTAGACCCAGGCCAGGACTCAGACCCAGACCCACACCCGAACCTTAAATCGTACCCTTAAACCCGAAACCCTAAACCTTAAACCTAATTTTCTATTTAATTAAGTGTCATGAAAAAGAAATATTTAAGTATCATGATGAAAATCAACTTAGATATTTAATTTTTCAATTTAATTAATTGTATTAAATTCAAGAAATAAATAATTAAGTGTAAAGAAGGCTTAATTATTAATCTCTAGTTTAATACTAGGAAAAAATATACTTAAAATAAATTGTACCAAAATTAATTATTTAAATAATTAATTTCACAATGTATAATACTTTCCTATTTAATTATTAGAAATAATAAGTAGTCTAGAAATAACTATCTAGAAAATATCTTATTTGACTAAGTATCTTTTCCATAAAAATTTGAAAAAATATTTAATTTAAGTTGTTATAGAAAAAATCTAGAAGTTAAATATTTTCAAATTTAAATTTAATTAAATATCAAAAATTAAGTTGTAACCACTTAATTTGAAAAATATTCCATTTTAAGTTTAAAACTAACTTAAAAAATATCTTAAGAATCTTTAATAACTAATGCCTAGAATTCCTCAACTTAATTTTAAATTTAAATAAAATATTTAAATTTAAATTAGATAAGAAAAATCAGTTAAAGTAACTAATTTATAACTTAAATATGAATATTTAATTAAATAAGCTTCAAAAAGAATCTAGTTAGTTAAAATTCTTTATTTAATTAAATATAAGAAAAATACAAATAGCTTGTCTAGAAATAATATCTAAAACTTAGAGTGTTTTTCTTAAAATTAACTTTAAAATATTAAAATGAAAATAAATTTCATATATTTTAAAAGTTAATTATGTTGCTAATCAATTTTATTAGGTTAAACTAACTTAATTAACCTAGCACAGTTATTCAAATCAGGCAAATGGGCCTTCACAATTGGGGTAGTTCATGTGAGGGGGAGCTGGGTTCAAGTATGTCGTACCCACTTCTATTGGCCCCCAACTCTCACACAAGGCCCAAAGAGAGGAATTTAACCTTAAAATAAATAACTGTTATTAATTGAATAGGTCCAAAAACTAAATGGACCTAAATAAAATCTATCATGGTGTGACATTTTATTTAGCAACAACCTATATGCATCTATATAATAAAATAAACATATAGGCTCACACAGGCACACATTTGGATGGATCCTATCATGTTGCTAGGTCATACACAGATGAAAGAAGATTGTAAAATTTACCTGTTACAAATTATTTACTTGACCTATCGTCAATTGAACCATGGGTTAAAATCAGATCATTGGATCTGTCAACAAGTTAACCATGGAAATTTAGATCAAGCAATAATAGGTTTTATAAAACTTACACATAAGCTAAAACACATACTCCTGCAACAAGGTTAACTGGATAGTTGGATGTAGGATTTATTTAATTTTAAATAATTAAATTTCGAAAAAATAATTAAATAATAGAAATATATATATTTTCGAAATTAATAAAATAATAAATAAAATAATATTTAAAATTAAACCTACAATTTTGAAAAATTAGGTTTCAACTAACCTAAATATCATTTCAAAATTTGCTAACTACTTTTTAAAATTAATGTTATTTTATAAATTAATTATTCAATAAAAATTAAAAAGATAAATAAATATCTTTTTCAGATTTTATAGTTTAATTTAAATAAATAAAATAACAAACTTTAAAAGTTAGCAAAATATCTTATTTCTATTCAAAATATCATGATTATAGTTATCTTATTTTAAATTTAAATAATGTCAAATTAAAAAAAATATTTAATTTAAAAAAAAAATTAATATTTGACCATAAATTTAAAATAAGATAAGATATAATCAAATTTAAAAATAAGATAAAAAATCAAGCAAAAAGATAGATATTTACTTGTTTTCAAATTCAAATGACACTAATATCTAAGATTAATTTTAAAAAATTCAAATTAATTTATTTCTGATATTAGATTTGAAAATTGAAAAGTAAAAATCTAAATACAAAACTACACAAAAAATCGGAAGTTAAATCCATGAAATAGCATGAAAAATCAAAGAAAAACGAAAAAAAAAATACGAGCTGTACGGACAGTATGTTGTGCATACTGCCCGCGCGCGCAAGGGGGGTGCATGGCCGAGGTCCCTCGGCGCAGGAGGCTGCACGCAGCCTGTTCTGCGCGCGCAAGGACGAGTTTCAGACAAAAACTCGGTCGAGCAGCTGTCTGAACGCGTGCTGTCCGAGGGTATCACCCTCATCCGCGCGCGTGAGAGGGTTGCACGACCCTGATATTTTTCGAAACTTCAAAAAATCATAACTAATTCAAATTAAATCGAAATTGAGTTCTGTAAAAAAGTAAATTGCTTAATTTTTTCCATACTATCCAACAAAAATAATTCCAGAAACATAATTTCAATTATTTTTCACGAAAATTCACAAACATCAATCAATCATCATACAACACACAACACAACATGAAACCATCCAAATCATAAACAAATCGTTTTAAAGTCCAAATTTCTTGCAAGCAAATCAATTACCATGGCTCTGAGGCCAGTTGTTGGAAATTATTTTACCAGGATCTTAGATCTACTCACAAGTATGTTGTTTAACACCCTAAATATGAACTTTCTAAAACGATAAATAAACACATATAAAGTTAAGAAAACCTTACATTGGTTGCAGTGGAATAATGTCTCCTTCCACTCAGATCTCTAATACTTGTATCCTTTCTGTCGCAGAGTATTATCAAGATCTGAGCCCGAATGTCCTTCTCTTTGTGTGTGATCCTTCACAGTCTTCCAATCTATGATTGAGGTACCACTTGCTGTGTGTGGGCACTACTCTATCACTGAGGGTTTCGAAATTATGAAGAGGAAAAGAGAGAGGTATAGGGTCGGCTATAGAGAGAGGAGTGGAAGGCTCAGTTTTTCTGAAAAAGTAATTTTCTGAGAAAAAGGTTATGAAAACTTGTTATTTGACTGAGCCATCACTTTCTATTTATAGGCAACTACTAGGTTTAGGTTAATAATTATTTGGCATTAAAATAATGAAAATATTAATTGGAAAAACTATCCCAAGTGGCCGGCCATAGGTGTTAATGGGCCTTAGTTGGATTTTGCAGTTTTCACAATTTTTATTTCTATTTTCTCAAAAACGCCAATTTTCAAATTCTAACCATTTAAATGTCAAAACTAATTATTTAATAACTAAAATAGATTATTAAATAATATTGTCATTTAATTTAATTATTAATTAGACATATAAAGTCTCTTAATTAATAAATAAACCTAGAATCTCTTTTCTTTACAATTTCACCCCTGCTTAGTGAAAATTCACAAACTAGACATAGTCTAACTTTAGAATTATAATTGATTAATCACAAATCAATTATTGAGTCTTACAAGCAGTATAGTCTCAACTAGAATGGGGACCATGGATCTATATGCTGAGCTTCCAATAAGTGAACCGAATTTACTAAGTAAATTCCTACTTATTAATTCTTCGTTGAATCTACTCTTAGAACTTAGAATTGCACTCTCAGACTTATATAGAGCATATTATATGTTCCACGATATAGATATGCTATCTCATTTAACCATTGTTATAATCTTATTGTGATCAAAGATCCTCTATATAGATGATTTACATCGAGATGGGTTAATTTTACCGTTCTGACCCCTCAAAGTATTTTTCCCCTTAAAACACTTAGCTACCTGTAAATGATGTTTAGTGATCTAAGAATTAGTCACTTAAACAAGAGCTCATCCATTTACTTCTATTTAACTAAGCTCGAAAGGAATCATCACTTGAGAAATACACCAGTAGAAGCTATATTTTCCATATTTATGTTCAGCACTCTCACTCAATCATACTATCATGTTCCCAAAATATACGTATCACCCTGACCCAAAAGTAGGCTTAACTAATAAATCAAAGAACATGAATAACACTCCTGGGTTCAGTGGCGGACCCAGAATTTAAAGTGAGGGGGGGCATAAATAAATTTAAAAAAAAAATATAAAGTGTAGTTAGTGGGATTTGAACCTTTACCCTCTAACCTATTTACCAACTACCTTAACCATTACACCAAGGTTACTATTATGTCTATAATTATCATCTTTTAATACAAATATATGTTGTAACTTAGTAAAATACACATACATTTTTTTCTCGATTTTTTTTTCAGGGGGGGCGACTGCCCCCCCTCGCTACAATGTGGGTCCGCCCCTGCCTGGGTTGAGCCTAATCATATCAGGATTTAGGTCCAGGTCCGAGTCTCCAATCTCAGTCCGAATCCTAGGTCTTGGTCTCGGTCCATGTCCGTGTCTGGGTTCAGGTTCGCGTCCCGAGTCCAAATCCAGTTCCAATTTCGGGTCACAGAGTACGATTTAAGGTTCGGGTGTGGGTCTGGGTCCGAGTCCTGGCTTAGGTCTAGGTCCGTGTTTTGGTTCAGGTCTGAGTCTTAGTCCCAAATCCAAACACAAACCACATGTCGAGTCTAGTTTCGAGATTTGGTACGAGTTCGAGTTCTGGTCTGGGTCTAGGTCCAAGCCTAGGTCTAATTACCAGATTTAGACACCGAATATGGGTCGGGTCCAAGCCTTGGGTCTTGGGTCTAGTCCCGGGTCTAAATCCGCATGCTTTGGTCCGATTCGGGTTTGGGTCCTAGTCCCAGTTTGTATTTCGATTCAGTGTCTGAGTTCGAGTTTGGGTCCGGGCCTGGTTGGGGTCTGAGTCTTGGTTTGAGTCTAGGTCAGAGTCTGGGTCTAGGTCTGGGTCTGGGTTCGGGTCCAGGTCCAAGTTTTGGTCTTAGGTGCAGGTCCAGGTCTGGGTGTGGGTCAGGGTCTCAGTATGGATCTAGGTCCCGAGTTTCGATCCCGACTTGGGTCTGGGTCTGGGTTCGAGTCTAGGTTCATATCCGGATCCCTATCTAGGTCCGAGTCTGTGTCTTGGATCGGGTCCCAGGTCTAGGTCCAGGTCCGGCTCTCGCTCCCAGTCTGGGTACACGATCGTGTTTGGGCTCGAGTTTTGGTCTCGCTTTGGGTTTGGGGCTAGGTCCGAGTTCGGTTCTAGGTTTGGGTCCGGGTCTTCGTCATAGTCCTAGTCTTGTTCAAGGGTCATGGTTTTGCAGTTCTTGTTCAGGTTCCAGTTCCGTCTCCCGGGTCTGGGTCAGGGTCCGCGTTTGGGTCGTGTTCGGGTTCGAGTCCTGGTTTGAGTCCCTAATCTGGTCCCGATCACCTATCCCAGTCTAGTTCCGGTTCAGGTCCTGGGTCCCAAGTCCGAGTTTGGGTTCGGGACAGAGATTTGGGTGCGGTTCTAGGTCTCGGCCCCAATTTTGTGTCCCGAGTCTGGTTCCATGTTTGGGTCTAAGTTTGGGTCTAGGTTCCCAAGACCGAGTCTAGGTATGAGTTGGGATCTAGGTTTGGGTCCCGATTCAGGTCTAGGTCCTTGTTTCCGGGTCCAGGGTTGGGTCCCGTCTCCCGAGTTTGGGGTCGAGTTTTGGGTCTTCATCCCAGTTCCGGTGCCTAGTTTCTAGTCCAAGTCCTCAATCAAGATCTGGATCCTTAGTGAAAATTTGTGTCCATGTTCGGGTTTGGGGCCCAAGTCCCCCATCTAGGTCCTAGTTCAGTTTCGGGTTTGAATCTCAAGTTTGGGTCTGAGTCTAGGTCCCAGTATGGGTTCATGTATTAGTTTGGGTCTGGGTCCAGAATGAGTCCAAGTCCCTATTTGGGTCCAGGTCGGGGTCCCAAACCGGGGCCTAGTCAAGGTCTAGGTCACGAACCAGGTTTTGGTCTGGGTTTTGGTCCGGGTTTAGGTCTTGAGTTTGGGTCTAGGTTTGGGTCTGGATCTGGGTCTGGGTCTTGGTCCTGGGTTCCAATCTCGGTTTGGGTATGGGTTTTGGCCCATGTCCAGGTTTGGGTTTAGGGTTTAGGGTTTACTATTTAGGGCTTTAGGGCTTAGGGTTTAGGGGTAAGTGTAAAGAGTTTAGAATTTAGGGTTTAAGGTTTAGGATTTAGAGTTTAATGGTCCGCTTCCAGATCCAGTTCCAATTTCGGGTCACAGGGTACGATTTAAGGTTCGGGTGTGGGTCTGGGTCCGAGTCCTGGTTTAGGTCTAGGTCCGTGTTTTGGTTCAGGTCTGAGTCTTTGTCCCAAATCCAAACACAAACCACATGTCGAGTCTAGTTTCGAGTTTTGGTACGGGTTCGGGTCTATGTCCAAGCCTAGGTCTAATTACCAGATTTAGACACCGAACATGGGTCGGGTCCAAGCCTTGGGTCTTGGGTCTAGTCCCGGGTCTAAATCCAGATCCTGGTCCAGTTCTAGCTCATGTCTTGGGTCCTGGTCTGGGTCTTATGTCCAAGTTTGGGTATAGGTTTGGGTCTTGGGCCTGAGTCATGGGAACGGTGATGCAAACCAAGGAAATGATGCAAACCAAGGAGCTGCTGGACATGCTGATCATGAACATGGGAATGGAGTTAAATTTGCACAAGACCATTTGTCACTTCCTAGTGGCCCAATTACAAGACTTAGAGCCAAACATTTCAAGGAAGCACTAAATGGGCTAATCCAAGAGAATTGGGCTGATTCTAAAAAGACCAAAATGGGTTCAAATAATAATCAAGGCTTAGTCCATGTCATCAAAGCCATTGAAGAGACTAATTAGCATACAAAAACGTGGTCAGCATGGTTTTAACATTAAAGGGCAAGAATCTGTTGAATTTCAAAAGATATTAGGTGGGGGAATAATAATGGCGTTGGTTGGTTATGTTAAATACATTGAATTTAGTCATCTAGATAATTTTGGCAGCCTTAAGAAGTCCAAAAGGCTAAAAAAACGTGGGACTTGTTTGTATTAATTGTTGTGTTGCTTTTATAACTATAGTTTTGACTTTTCCTATTCTTGGAGGGTTGTTCCAAGTATAAAAAGGGGGTACTACGAATTGTAAGGGCAGATTATGTTTTCAGAAATATTATTGTGAGGTGTGTTTCTCTTTGTTCTTAAAAGAACTCTTGAACTTATCAAGTTAATCTTGTGGTGTTCAAACAACCAAACTTATCACCTTGATTCTTGAGATATTCTTAGGTTTCTGGGTGTGGCGTTTCAATCCTTCGTAGTCTTGGTTTTCATCTAGTTAGGTGACGGGTCAAGGCTCAACAAATCTTGTCTACACGATCTTGGGGCTCCAAGCCATCGTTGTTATTGGGTTTCACCACAATTGTTGGTGGAGTTCATATCATTTGGTATCAGAGCCTTGGTTCTAAGGCAAGTTTTGATTATCTTTTATTTTCGATTTTCTATTCCTTGCTGTAGCAAAAAAAAAAAAAAAGAAGAAGAAGAAAAGAAGCAAAAAAAAAAAAATATACGATTTTAATAAGAAAATTTCTTCATTTCATTTTCTCACCTTATTCAAGTTAGACCTTTTGATTAGTTTTGGTTGTTTTCTCATATTGTTTTTGTGTCATTGGATTATTTTGGAATTTGTTTCTTAAAGTTCGATTAAGAACTAAAGAAAACACAAAAGAGTGGAAAAAGGCAAGAGTGTGTGAGACCATAAGAGGGTGAAAGCCATTTAGAGTGAAAACACGAGAGCAAGTGTATCAATTCTTGAGTGAAACACGTGAGGGAGTGCTTGTGAGGATTCTAACCTTGTTTTGCAGAGTCTAAACATGTCCAATAATCAAGAAGAACACTTAACCGAAGAATTTCGACAACCCCCAGCTCCGAACCTCCAAATGCAAGCATTGTTAGGGGAGATGAGGCGTATGTTGAGGGCTGAATTAGAACCTATTCAAGAGAGGTTGGACAGGGTAGAAGCGGGAACTCGTAGGAGACAGCCACAAGACATCCACAATAATGGACGTGGTCCGTGGCGGAATGTTGAGGAAGAGGTGGAGTCGGAAGAGTTTGATGAGCCATATATGAACCGGGGCAGGTTTGAACGTTGGTATGGAAATAGAGAAGCTAGGATGGGTAGACCTAGGAGGGATAATGATTTAGGAAACATAAAAATTAAAATCCCATCTTTTCAAGGTAAAAATGATCCTGAAGCTTATTTGGAGTGGGAAACTAAAATGGAGATGGTGTTTGATTGTCACAACTACTCGGAGATAAAGCAGGTTAAGTTGGCTGCAATTGAATTCACCGATTATGCCATTGTTTGGTGGGATCAATTACTGATTAATAGGAGGAGGAATAGAGAGCCACCTGTGGACACTTAGGAGGAGATGAAAATGCTTATGAGGAAGCGTTTTGTACTCAGCCACTATTATAGGGGATTGTATCAAAAGTTGCAGAGGCTAATTCAAGGCTCCAAGAGCGTGGATGAGTATTACAAGGAGATGGAGGTAGCTATGATCCGGGCTAACGTAGAAGAGGACCGAGAAGCCACCATGGCTAGGTTTTTGCACGGTTTAAATCGTGAGATTGCGGATATAGTCGAGTTGCAACATTATGTTGAGTTGACAGATATGGTGCATCAAGCCATAAAGGTGGAGGAACAACTCAAACGGAAGGGAATGGCTAGGAGGGGACAACCTATGGCTACCACCAGCCCATGGAAGGCAGCTCCAAGGAGGGATGAGCAGCTGCAAAATAAGCCAAAATTTGAACCCTCAAAGAATGTCAAACCAACGCCTGCCACTACTTTAGGTAACACCGAGACTTCTACTTCTAAAACACGTGATATTAAGTGTTTTAAATGTCAGGGGCGGGGACACATAGCCAGCCATGTAAACAAAAGGGTGATGATGATAAACGCCCAAGGAGAGCTTGAGTCGGAGGATGAGGAAGAAGTAGATGATGATGACATGCCACATTTAGAATATGCCGATGATGAGCAAAATGCTGTGGTTGGAGATTTATTAGTAGCAAGGCGCATTCTCAATATGCAGCAGGTCAAGGAGGAGGAAATTAACCAAAGGGAGAACTTGTTTCATACGCGGTGCTTTGTCAATAACAAAGTTTGCAATGTCATTATCGATGGAGGGAGTTGTACAAATGTAGCCAGCACTTATTTGGTGGAGAAACTAGCCTTAACCACCTTAAAACATCCTCATCCTTACCGGCCAGTGGCTGAATGATTGTGGGGAAATCAAGGTGACAAGGCAAGTGTTGGTGGCATTATCCATTGGCAAATATGAGGATAAGGTGCTTTGTGATTTGGTTCCTATGCATGCACAGGTGCGGACGTAGTTACTACAATATAGGGCCATGGCTCCCCTAGAATATATATGCTTAATTAAATTTATATATCCAAACTATTTTTTTTTTATAATTATTGTATGAAATTCTTTTGAAAAAGTCAAACTAAAATTTATAAATATTAACTTCTTTCAATCTATATGTAATTACTTTATTTATTTATTTTACATGAAAAATTTATTTGTTTTTTTTTTCTTTAAAGCATTTATTTCTTCTTTAATAATATTCAAGACATACATTTTTTTTTATTTATTTCTTCTTTAATAATATATATTGATTTGCTTAGTAAGACATACCATTTTTTTTTTTTTTGAGGTACCACTTTAAATTTTTTTTAATTGTGTATAAAGTGATAAATCTTATAACTACATTTTTATAACTACTATAAAATAATCATTTTCAGCTATGAATATAGTAAAAACTGCATTTCGCAACAAGATAAAAAAAATGAATATTTAAGTAGTCGTTCGCTAGTATTATACATTAAAAAAGAAAAATTATCAAAAAAATTTAGTATGGATTCACTTATAGATAACTTTTATGATATGTAAGAAAGATGTTCTACATTTTAATTTAAATTATAAAGTTAATAAAGTATTTTGAAAACATTTATCACCTAAATTTAGAAAATAGTTTGGCCCCCCTAATTTTATATTCTGGCTCCGCCCCTGTGCATGCATGCCATTTATTGTTGGGAAGACCATGGCAGTATGATCTGAGGGTTACACATGATGGATTCACAAATAGGTACTCTTTCACTCTTAAAAAGCAACCTATTACTCTTGTGCCATTAACTCCAAAACAGGTCATGGAGGACCAACTAAAATTACAAAGATCAAATGAAAAAAAGAAAGAATAAGGAAGGAAGGCTGAAATTGAAAACAAAGAGTTTAAAAAAAAGAAAGAGAGAAAAATATTGATCAGAGTGAAAAAGAAAGAGAGAAGATTTCAGCCATAGTCAGAGCAAGAGAGGAAAAATTCAATTACATTGTAAAAAAAAAGTGAGATCAAGAGAGTATTATTTTCACACCAGCCCCTTATTGTACTCATGTACAAGGAGGCTCTTTTATGTACTAATGATCTCGTCGGTAGCTTGCCGAGCAATATTGTTTCTCTTTTGCAGGAGTTTGAAGATGTCCTGCCCGAAGAGGTACCATATGGCTTACCTCCAATCCGAGGGATTGAACATCAAATTGATTCATTCCGGGTGCATCAATTCCAAACCGACCAGCTTATAGGAGCAACCCTGAGGAGACCAAGGAGCTTCAAAATTGGAGAAAGGGTATGTGCGTGAAAGCATGAGTCCTTGTGCGGTTCCGGTGCTATTAGTTCCTAAGAAGGATGGAACCTGGAGGATGTGTGTTGACTGTCGAGCCATCAACAACATAACGGTAAAGTATCGTCATCCCATTCCTAGATTAGATGATATGTTGGATGAATTGCATGGTTCTTGTGTCTTTACAAAAATTGATCTTAAGAGTGGATATCATCAGATTAGGATGAAGGAAGGTGATGAATGGAAAACTGCTTTTAAGACTAAATATGGTTTGTATGAGTGGTTAGTGATGCCTTTCGGTTTAACTAATGCTCAAAGCACATTTATGCGTTTGATGAACCATGTTTTGCGTGCATTTATTGGCATTCGTAGTTGTGTATTTTGATGATATCCTAATTTATAGCAAAAACTTGGAAGAACATGTAATTCATTTAAAATCTATTTTGGACATTCTAAGGAAATAAAAATTGTTTGCTAACCTCAAGAAGTGCACCTTTTGCACGGATAAGCTTGTGTTTTATGGTTTTGTTGTTAGTAAGAGAGGAATTGAGGTGGACGAGGAAAAGGTGAAGGCAATCCAAGAGTGGCCAACCCCAAAAACAATCAGCCAAGTGAGGAGTTTCCACGGCTTAGCAAGCTTCTATAGACGGTTTGTGCGTGATTTTAGTAGCTTAGCCACCCCTCTTACTGAAGTCATCAAGAAAAATGTGTCGTTTAAGTGGGGAAAAGAACAAGAAAGGGCATTTAATCTGATCAAAGAAAAGTTAACTAATGCACCTTTGCTTGTTTTACCAAACTTTGCCAAAACTTTTGAAAGTGAGTGTGATGCTTCAGGAATAGGTATTGGAGCTGTTTTGATGCAAGAAGGTCGTCCAGTTGCTTATTTTAGTGAAAAGCCGAGTGGGGCAGCCCTAAATTACCCCACTTATGGTAAAGAGATGTATGCCTTGGTAAGGGCTTTGGATAATTGGCAGCACTATCTATGGCCAAAGGAATTCGTGATTCACACAGATCATGAATCTTTGAAGCATTTGAAGGGACATCAAAGGTTGAACAAATGCCATGCCAAGTGGGTGGAATTCATTGAAACATTTCCATATGTGATCGAGTACAAGCAAGGTAAGGAAAATGTGGTGGCTGATGCATTGTCCCGAAGGTATGCTTTACTTTCCATTTTAGATACAAAATTGCTCGGTTTTGAATACATTAAGGATTTGTATGCACAAGATTCTGATTTTGGTGATGTGTTCAATTCATGTGAAAAAGTGGCATTTGGTAAGTTTTATAGGCATGACGGATTTTTGTTTCGGGAAAATAAATTGTGTGTGCCTATGTGTTCTTTGCGTGAATTGTTTGTGAGAGAAGCTCATGGTGGTGGTTTGATGGTCATTTTGGTGTAGCTAAGACTTTAGGAATTTTGCATGATCATTTCTTCTGGCCCCATATGAAACGTGATGTGGAAAGAATCATGAGAAGTGTATCACGTGTAAATGGGCTAAGTCTAAGTTGAAACCCCACGGCTCAACAAATCTTGTTTACACGATCTTGGGGCTCCAAGCCATCGTTGTTATTGGGTTTCATCACAATTGTTGGTGGAGTTCATATCATTCGGGTCCCCGATTCATGTCAGGGTCCTAGGTCCCGATCTGGGTCAGGGTTCCAATCCGAGTCCTTATCTCGGGTCTTGGCCGTGTCAAGGTTTATTAACGGTTCGGTTCTGAGGTCCCGCGTTTGAGCATCGCGTCCCGGTGCCGGTCCCGGTCCCAGTCTGAGTTCTAGTCCTAGTCTAAGTTTTGGTCTCGGTCCTAGTCTGGGTCTAAGTCCAAGTCCTGATCTATGTCCAGGTCTGAGTCCTGAGTTTGAGTCCGAGTTTTGGTACGAGTCTGGGTCTGGGTCAAGGTCTAGGTCTGGGTTTGGGTCTGGTCCCAGTTTTCAGTCCGTGTCGTCTTGGTCTGGGTCTGGGTCTGGGTCTATGTTCGAGTTCTGGTACAGGAATGGGTTCTGGTCAAGGTCTTAGGTCACGGGTCCTAGGTCCCAGGTCCTGGCACAAATCTGGGTCCGCGTTCGGGCCTGGGTCCTGGTATTGATCCTAGTCTGGGTCCGGGTCTGTGTTCGGTTTCGTGTCTTGGTCTGGTTTTGGATCGAGGTCCAATTCCTGTTCCAAGGTCCTTATTCTAGTTCTTGTTCCTATTTCGGGTCTCGGGGTCCGGTTTGGGTTTGGGTCCTAGTCTAGAAATTGTTCCAGGTTCGGGTCTTGGTACGATTGCAAGATCTAGACACCAACTACGGGTCAGGTCCAAGGCCCACGTTGTGGGTCAAGATCCGAATCCCATTCTTGGGTCCCGGTCTCATTTCCATTCGGATCCTGGGTCCCAGTCTATGTCCGTGTCCGGGTCTGGGACCGAGATCGGGGTTGGGTCTTTGGTCTCAGTCCTAGTCCTGAGTCTTGATTCTGGTTCTAATTTTGAGTTTGGATCCCCAATCTAGGTCTCGGTCCTGGGTGCAGGTCTGAGTCTCCCATCCCGGTCTGGGTCCTGGGTTCGGGTCTAGCTCCAAGTCTGTGTCTCGGTTCGAGTTCGTGTCCCGAGTCCCGATCTGAGTTTTGATTCAGATGCGCGTCCTGATCTAGGTCTGCGTCCCAATCCGGGTCTGGGTCTGGGTCCTAGTCAAATTTTAGTTCCCGGATTCAAACCCAGACTGGGACTCGGACCCTGGTCTGGGGTACAGGTCTGGGTCTGGGCCGGGGTCTTGGTCCGACTCCGAGTCTGGTTTTGAGTCCGTATATGGGTCCTAGATCCAAACACTGACTACGGGTCAGGTCCAAGCCCTGGGTCTAGATCTGGATCACAGTCTCGAGTCCTAGTCTAGTTCCACTTGGGGTCCCAGGTTTCGGTCTGGGTCCTAGGTCAAGGTCCGGGTCCAAGTTCATATCCTGGGTCTCAGTCCCAGTTCTGAATCCCGTGTCCAGAGTCTAGGTCTGAGTCCTAGGTCTCGGTCCGAGTCCAGGACCCAATCGGGGTTCAAGTCTTGGTCCGAGTCTAGATTCGTGTTCCGATCTCGGTGCGGGTCCGCATCGTGGTTCGAGTCTAGTTCCAAGTTCAGGTCCAAGTCCCAAGTTTTGATCTGGGTCTGGGTTCTGAGGCCCAAGTCTAGGTCCCCCATCCATGTCTAGGTCATAGGTCCCGGTCTGGGTCCATGTTCGTGTTTGTGTCCTAGTCCCAGTTTCAATTTCCATTCAGTGTTTGGGTTCAGGTTTGGGTTGAGTTTGGGTCGAGGTCTGAGTCCTGGTCTAAGTTTGGGTCGGGGTCTGAGTCTAGGTACAAATCCCGGTGTGGGTTTGTGTTCGGGTCCAGGTCTGGGTTTGGGTCCCAGGTGCGGGTCTAGGTCTGGTTCTGGGACAGGGTCTCTGTCCAGATCTAGGTCCCAAGTTTGGATCTCGGTCTGGGCTTAAGTCCAGGTTTGTATTCGGATACCTATCTAGGTCAAAGTTTGGGTTTGGGATCGTGTCCCAAATCTAGGTCCAGGTCATGGGACCGAGTTCTGAGTTTGGCTTCCAGACCGAGACTAGTGTTCGGTTCTAGGTCCCGAACCCACTCGTGTCCCGAGTCGTGTTCCATGTTGGGTTCTTAGTTCGGGTCCGGGTTCGGCACCGGTCGAGGTATGGGTTGGGATCCGGTTCGGGCCTAGGTCCGGGTTGGAGTCCGAGTCCCGGTCCGTTACGGCTTTAGGTATAGGTTTGGTTACGGTTCGAGGTCCAAGTCCGTGTCTAAGTCCTTGTTCCGGTCCCATTACCGGTCTCGATCTACTTGTGATTTCAATTCCAATTTTGGGTCACAGGTACGGGTTCGGGTCCATGTTTGTGTCTAGGATTGGGTTTGGGTCCGGTCCGAGTTTGGTTCCCGCTCCGGGTTCGGGTCCGGGGTTGGGTCCTAGATCCAAACACCGACTACGGGTTCGGTCCAAGCCCCAGGGTCAGATCTAGATCCCGATCTTGGGTCTCGGTCTGGTTCCATTTCGGGTGCCGGGTCACGAGCTGGGTCCTATGTTCAAGTTCGGGTCCGGGGTCGGCTCTTGGGTCCCTGGCCCTAGTTCCGTTGCCTAGGTCTCTATCCCGATTCTGGGTCCACGTCTCGGTTCTTGTCAGGCTTTGGGTCCTAATTGTGGTTTGGGTTTTGGTCTCATTATGTGTATTTTTTTGGGTTTGGGTCCTGGTCCTAGTCCTATTCCGGTTCGAATTCTAATTGTGATTCCAAGTTCGAGTTTGGGTTCGAGTTCGGGTTGGGGTTCGAGTTCGGTCGGGGTTTGAGTCCCGGTCCGAGTTTGGGTTCGGGTTCGGATCTCGGTCTAGGTCGGATCGGGCTCCGGTGTGGGTTAGGGTCCTTGGTCCGGGTCCGTGTTTAGGTCCAGTCCTGTGTTTCGATCTCGAATCGAGTTAGGGTTTAGTTCTTGGTCTAAGTCCCGGGTTTCGATCACGGTTTGGGTTCGTGTTCGGGTCTGGGAGCAGGTCCAGGTTTGGGTCTGATTCTGGGTCTGGGTCTGAGTTCGGGTCCTGAATTCAGGTTCGATTTTTAATTCGAGTCCGTGTTCGGGTTTTCTCCTGGTATGGGTTCGTGTCCAGGTTCCTATACTGGTTTGGGTCCGGAAGGTTTCGGGTCTAGGTCTAGGTCCGACTTCGCATTCCCGGGTCTAGGTCGTCCTAGTTTAGGTTTGAGTCCCGGTTTAGATCTAGGTCTGGTTCCGGGGCCTAGGTCCCTGGTCTAGGTCCCCCATCCAAGTCTAGTTCCTAGCTCCTGGTCTAGGTCCGTGTTCGTGTTCGGGTCCCGAGTCTTTGTTTTAGTCCAGGTCCTAGTTCGGGTTCGGGTTCGGGTCCGGGTCTCGGTCCTAGCCTTGGTCCGGGTCGCGGGTCTCATGTCCAGGGAGGTTTTAGGACAAGGTCAAGTCGAGGTCCTAGTAAGGGTCCCGATCTAGGTTCCTGTCCCAGTGTCTCGTGTCCTGGTCCTAGTCAAGGTCTCGGTCTGGTTTTGGTCTAAGTTTGGGTTATGTTTTGGGTTCGCCCGGGTCTCGTGTCCGGTCCTAGTCACGCTCTAGTTTTGATTTTAGTTTTGGGTTTTGTTCCAGGTCCGGGTCTAGGTCTAAGTTGGGGTTAGGGTCCGAGTCTCAGTCCTAGTCCGGGAACGGGTTTTTCGGATCCCTTTCTAGGTCCAAGTCTGACTCCGGATCTAGGTTCGGGTATTGGGTCTGGTCCCAGGTTTGGGTCTGGGTATGCGTTTGGGTCCGGGTTTGAGTTCGTGTCCATGTCTAGGTCCAAATCCCAATTTAGGTCAGGTGCTTAATTTGGGTCCGGGATCGAGTCACGAGTTTGGGTTTAGGTTCTAGTCTAAGTCCTATTTTGGGTTCGGATCGGGTCCAAGCACGAGTTTCGGGCCGGGTTCTGGTCTAGTTCTGGGTCCCGGTCCTGTGTGTGGGTCCCGGGTCACGTTCCCGCCCCGTTCCGTGGTCCTAGTCATGTTCTTGTTCATGTTTCGGTTCGGGTCCCTGTGTCCGGGTCTAGGTCCGTGTCCCGCCGGCTCGGGTCCTAATCTAGTTACGCTTTTGGGTCCGTGTCCGTGTCTTGTTCCTAGGTCCCGATCTGCTTCTAGTTTCGGTTCCAGTTTTATGTCACGGGGTACGGGTTCGACTCGAGTTTGGGTCCGAGTCTGGGTTAAGACATTATTTGGGTCTGGAGCTAGGTTCAGGTCTGAGTTTCGGTCTCGTTTAGGGTCCAAGGGTGGGTCCAGTTTCGGGTTCGATTCTGGGTCCAGGTCCCGGTCCCGTTCCAAGATCCCCGTCCTACATACTCAAGTTTTGCTTTGGTTCCCGAGTGTGGGTTTGGGTCTTGGTATGTGTCCGGTCCCGGTATGAGTTCGAGTGTGGGTTTGGGTTATTGTCTAAGTCCTAGATCCTAATACCGAGCTACGGTCCGGGTCCAAGCATCGAGTCCTGGATCTTAAGTCCCGAGGTGGGTCCTAGGTCCAGGTTTGTGTCTGGGGTTGAGTCCCGGATCACGATCCAAGTTCTGACGCCCAAGTTCTGGTCCTAGTTCAGGGGCCCAATTTCCAGGTCTGGGTCCCCCCTCGATGTTCGGGTCCTAGGTCCCGGTTCGAGTCCAAGTTCGTGTTTCGCCTTGGGTTCGGGTCCGGGTCCAAGTCCGTGTCCCGGTTAGGGTTCGAGTTTGAGTTCGGGTTCCAGCCCCCGCTTCGGGTCTAGGTCCGTGTCTCGGTACGGGTCTAGGTCCTGGGCCTTGGTTTAGGTCCCAAGTCACAAGTCCCGGCCCGGGTCCAAGTCCCGTATGGGTTCTTGTCTCGGCATGGGTTTAGGTTTGGGTCCCGCCACTTGTCTCATGTCCGGGTTCTAGTCCAGACCTTGTCTTATTCCAATTCTGGGTCTGAGATCGGGTTTGGATCCCGGTCTGAGTCTTAGTCTTGGTCTGGATCCCGGTCTGGGTCTGGGTCAAGGTATAGGTACAAATCCAGGTTAGAGTCCTAGTTTCAAACAATGACTACGGGTTAGGTCAAAGCCTTAGTTCCAAATTCGGATCTCAGTCTTGGATCTCGGTCTTGTTCCAGTCCCAATCCCGGGTCTTCGGCTGGGTCCTTAATTTGGGTTCGGTCCGGGTTCCGGTTGTGTCCCCGTAGTCGTGTCCTCGCTTGTGGTCCAAGGTCAGGTCCCGTGTCTCGAGTCTAGGGTCAAGTTTTGGGTCTCCGTCCCGGTTTTAAGGCCTAGTTTCAGGTCCAAGTGCCTTATCTAGGTCTTGATCCTTGGTCCAGATGTGGGTCCAGGTTCGCGTTTGGGGCCCAGGTCCCCCATCTAGGTCTGGATCCTAGGTCCAGGTCAAGGTCCAAGTTTGGCTCCCAAGTTTGGGTCCGAGTCTAGGTCCCAGTATGGGTTCAAGTTTGATTCTGGGTCCGGGTCTCGATCTGAGTCCAAGTCCCTATTCAGGTCCGGTCTGGGACACGACTGTGTCCCACTCAAGGTCTAGATCCGAGACCGTGTTCTGGTCTCAGTTCGGTCCGAGTTAAGGTCCTAAGTTTGGTCTAGGTTTGGGTTTGGATCCGGGTCTGGGTCTGGGTCTTGGGTTCCAATCTCGGTATTGGTATTGGTCTAGGCTCGTGTCCGTGTTAGGGTTTAGGGTTTAGGGTTTTGGGTTTAGTATTTAGGGATTTAGGGTTTAGGATTTAGGGCTTAGGTCTTAGGGGTAACTGTAAAGAGTTTAGGGTTTAGGGTTTAAGGTTTCGGGTTTAGGGTTTTAATGGTGCGCTTCCAGTTTCGGTTCCAATTTCGGGTCACAAGGTACGATTTAAGGTTTGGGTGTGGGTGTTGGTCCGAGACCTGGTTTGGGTCTAGGTCCGTGTTTTGGTTCAGTTCTGATTCTTGGTCCCCAATCCAAACACCAACCACATGTCAAGTCTAGTTCGAGTTCTGGTATGGGTTCTGGTTTTGGTCCAGGTCTAGGTCCAGGTCCAGGTCGAATTCCCTAATTTAGACAACGACTATGGGTTGTTTCCAAGGCTCGGGTCTTGGATCCTGTCCTGGGTCAAAATCTAGATCTTGGTCCAGTTCTAGCTCATGTCTTGGGTCCTGGTTCGGGTCTTAGGTCCAAGTCATGGGTCTTGGTCCCCGATTCAAGTCAAAGTGGTAGTTCTCGATCTTGGTTAGGGTCCCAGTCCGCGTGTAGGTCCCGGTCTGTGTTCAGTAATGGTCCTTGTCTCGGGTCTATGCCTATTCTTGGTCTAGGTCACGGTTCGCCTCGGGTCCCAGGTCTGAGTATTGGGTCCTAGGTCCCAATCCCGGTCCTGTGTCCTGGTCCTGGGCCCTGTGTCCCGGTCTGTGTCCTGGTCTTGAGTTCTAGTCCTAGTCCGGGTTTGGGTCCCAGTCCTGATCTCTGTCCGGGTCCCAATCCTGGGTTCTAGTACGAGTTATAGTACTAGTCCAGGTTTGGGTCCGGGTCTAGGTCTGGGTTTGGGTCTGAGTCCGGGTTTCAGTCTGTGTCTTGGTCCGGGTCTTGGTCTAGGTCTGGGTATGAGTCTGAGTTCTTGTACGGGTCTAGGTTCTAGTCCAGGTCTCGAGTCACGGGTCCTAAGTCACAAGTCTTGGCGCAAGTCTGGGTCCGGGTTTGGGCCTGGGTCCTGGTATTGATCCCGTTCTAGGTCTGGGTCTGTGTTCGATTCTGCGTCTAGATCCAATTTTGGGTCCAGGTCCAATTCCTATTCCAGGGTCCTGATTCTGGTTCTTGTTCCGATTTTGGGTCTCGGGTCCGAGTCAGGGTTTAGGTCCTGGTTTGGAAATGGTTCCAAGTTCGGGTCTAGATATGATTCCATGATCCAGACACCGAATACGGGTTGGTTCCGAGCCCCGAGTTGTTGGTCAAAATTCAGATCCCAATCTTGTGTCCCTGTCTCATTTCAATTCGGATCTTAGGTCCCGGTCTGTGTCCGTGTCTGGGTCCGGGTCTGGGATAGAGACCGGGGTCAGGTCTTGGGTCCCAGTCCCTGTCCTGGGGTCCTAATTGTTGTTCTAATTTTGAGTTTTGGTCCCCAATCTAGGTCTTGGTCCTAGGTCTAGGTTTGAGCCTCCATTCCCAGTCTGGGTCAAGGTCCAAGTCTGTGTCTCCGTTCGCGTTCGTGTCCCGAGTCCTGATCCGAGTTTTGATTAAAGTCCGCGTCCCAATCCGGTTTTGGGTCTGGGTCTTAGTCAGATTCCAGTTGTCGAACTCAAACCCAGTCTCGGACTCGGACCCAAGTTTGGGGTACGGGTCTAGGTCTGGGTCCGAGTATGGGTTTGGGTTTGAGTCCGGGTATGGGTCCTAGAACCAAACACTTACTACAGGTCAGGTCCAAGCCCCGAGTGTTGATGTGGATCACGGTCTCGGGTCCCAGTCTAGTTCCACTTCGGGTCCCAGGTCTTGGTCCGGCTTTGGGGTCGGATTCTGGGTCTCAGTCCCAGTTCTAATGCCCGTGTCCTAGGTCCAAGTCCCCAATCCAGGTTCGAGTCCTAGGTCCCGGTCTGAGTCCAGGATCCAATCGGGGTTCAAGTCCTTGTCCGAGCCTGGGTCAGAGTTTCGATCTTGGCTTGGGTCTAGATCTCGGTTTGAGTCCAGCTCCAAGTATGGGTCCGAGTCCTGAGTTCCGATCTAGGTCGGGGTTCCAAGGCCCAAGTCAATGTCCGAGTCCTAGGTCTTGGTCTGGGTCCATGTTCGGGTTTGGGTCCTACCAGGAGTGGGATTGGGACCCAAGACCCAACCCCGGTTTCAATCCTCGACCCGACCGGACCGGACCGGACACGGACTAGGACCCGCATCCGAATCGGAACAAGACCGGACCCAAGATTGGGATCCGAATCTTGACCCACGACCTAAAGCTTAGACCCAACCCGTAGTCGCTCGATCTTAGAATCGTACCAAGACCCGAACAATTTCTAGACCAGGACCCAATCCAAACTCGGACACGGGACCCGAAATCGAACAAGAATCGAATGAGGACCTTCGAACCGGAATTGGACCTAGACCCAAAATCAGATTTAAATGCAGAACTGAACATGAACCCGTACCCAAACTAGGATCGATACCAAGACCCAAACTCAAACCTGAACCGACACTTGCCAGGACCTGCGACCTAGAACCTGGAACCCTGGACCCGTGACCCAAGACCTGGACCAGAACCCAGACCCGTACAAGAACCTAGACCTAAACCACGACCCATACCCTGCACCGAAAACCGACCCGTACCGAGACCTGCATAAGCAATGTGATTCATACCACAACTAAGACTCGAACCCAAGACTCGTACCCGACCGAGATCGGGACCGGGGACCCGTACATAGACTAGGACCGAGCCCCGAACCTCCACTAGGACCGAACTTGGATTGGGACCGGGACCCGAGAACCGAGACCGAGACCCGAGACCCAAGACTCAAACCTGGGACCTAAGAACTGAACCGTGACCTAGATGGGGGACTTTGGCCCCAAACCCGAACCTGGACCAAGACTTGGACAAAGGATCTGAACCTAGATGGGGGACTTGGACCCAATACTGGGCCGAAGAACCGGGGTCTGAGACCCAAAATTTGACCCTAGACTCGAGACACAGGACCCAACCTTAGACTTGGAACCCAGGACCTCACTACCAGGACACAACCCCAAACTCGGACCCAAACTAAAACTTAGGACTCGGCCCGGGACCCGGGACCCGAACTAGAGCAAGACTGAGATCCAAGACCGAGATCTGAATCTGAACTAGAGTCTTCAACATGACCCATAATCAGTGTTGGAATCCAGGACCCAGACCCATCCCCGAACTGGGATCCAGACCCAATCTTGGACACAGAATCAGAATCAAACCAGGACTGGGACGAGAACCCTGACCTGGGACTGTAACAGGACCCAAACCTAAACCCAAACTCATCCTGAACCCATATCGAGACTTGGACCCAGACTGGGACATGTGACCTGGGACCTAAACCAAGACCGAGACCCGACCTAGACCCGCACCCAAGAACTGGGGTTGGATCTAGGAACAAAGAACCAAACTCGGACCCGAGATTCGGGACCTGACCCCAGACCCAAACCTTGACCTAGGACCCACCCCGAGACTTAGGATCCAGGACTCGATGCTTGGACTCGACCCGTACCCCATGACTTGAAAGTAGAACAAAAACTAGAAGCGAATCGGGACCCAAGAACAGACTGTGACCGGGACTGGACCCAAACCCAAAACTGTAACTGGACCAGGGCGCGGACTCGGACATAGACCCACACTCGGATTCTGTGTTTGGGTTTGGGTTTGGGTCTGGGTCTTGGTCGGGGTTTGAGTCCTTGTTGAGTCTAGGTCCAGGTCTGGGTCCAAGTGTGGATCCCAATCTGGGTCTGGGTTCGGTCCAGGTATGAGTTCAGGTCCCTGGTGCGGTCCTGTGTTTGGGTTTGGGTCCGGATCTAGGTCCCGGTGTTTCGATCTTGGTCTCTGGGTCTAGGTCTGAGTCCAGGTTAATACCTTGATCCCTATCTAGGTCTGAGTCTGTGTTTGGGATTAGGTCCTTGATTTAGGTCTAATCCAATTCTCGGTTCTGATCTGGGTACACGACCATGTCTAAGCTTGAGTTTCGGTCTCAGTTTGGGTCTTGGGCTTGGTTCGAGTTCGGTTCCAGGTCTTGGTCTGTGATGAGGACATCAAGGACCAAGTATCAAGTCCAATTCCAGTGGGTCCAGTGACTAGGGCACGAGCTAAGAGATTCAAGGAAGAGCTTAACAACCTAGTACACAAAGTCTTAAATCAAGAAGAGACCGTGGTCAACACGGAAGGAGAACAAAGATTGGTCATACTCATCAAAGTGGACTGAATTTTGAAGCTTCATTATATGTGTCACGTTTTTATCATATGGTCGTAGTTGTCACATTTATATGTGTCAAGTTCTTTTGTGTGGGAGTTACAAGAGTGGAGTCAAAAGGTCTTCATTATGGAGCTTTCATTATGAAGACCAAGAGTCTTATTTAGTATGCTTTTATTGGAAAGACCAAAGGTCTTAGGTGTGTTAATGTTGAAGTCCAAAGGTCTTGTAGGTGTCATTTTCGTCCTATAAAAGGGACTACTACCTTTCCATTGTAAAAATCAGATTATCATATATGCAAATTGTGAGTTTTTATCTTCTAGAGTTCTTGAAGAAACTTGTGAACTTATCAAGGAGGTATCCTTGTGGCGTTCAACTTGACTTATCAAACGGATTTCCATCCCCGTTTGTGGCGTCTTCCTTATACCAAGGTTCGTGCTTCGCGAAGCATTGGGTCGAGGTTCCATTCCAACATCGTTTGTTCTTGGTGGCTGTTCCATATTTGGTGTCGGGTTTCATCACAAGTTGGTGTGGTTCGTATCAGTTGGTATCAGAGCCGTGTTCATCCGGTTTGGCTTATCCTTTTTATTCTTTTAGTGTCTCAATATTTCAAAAAAAAAAACTCTATTCGTGTTCTTTATTATTATTTTTTTTTTGTTGTTAGTCTTGTTCTTGTTCTCTTTCTTAAAATCCGTAACCATTGTTGTTAATTTCTTTGTCACACTCGTTTCCTTGTTCAATCTTTCCTTATTTTTTTTTCTTGTCCTTGTGAAATTCCTTGAAATTCGAATCTGTTTGATATTGCTAAGTCCTAATCTGTCTTCATTTCAACTCATTTGTTTTCCCTTGTTCCCATTGTTTACTCTAGTGTCAAAGAGTTTTGGAAGCATTGTTATTGAAGCGTTTTGGTATTAATTCGTACTTGAATTCAAAGTTGGCTTTTGGTATTCAAAAAAAAAAAAATTCGTACTTGAAGTCTCGGAAACCCATCTTAAATTTTTTTGTTATATTCTTGTTCCTTATAGTCTAAAGGCCATTTTGCCTAAACCCCACTCTAGTGTTCCAAAATCACCACTTTTCGCCACTTTTTCATCGGTTTTCGTTTGCTTTATTGGGTAGAATTGTTGCTTGAACCTCCATTTCACTAGTTTTCAAAGAGCTTAAAGAAGATAAAGAGCGGAAAAAGGCAGAGGTGTGAGCTTATTTGAGGGTAAAAGCCATCATTGAGTGAAACACGAGTGACTTTGAGTGACCACTTTTCTTTGAGTGGAACACGTGAGGGAGTGTAGTGAGGTCCTTTCTATACTTGTCTAACTTTATTGTTTTGCAGAATTTTTAATCATGTCACAAAACACGGGTGATAACAATCCACAACCTACAGTTCCAAATCTACAACTTCAAGCCATTATGGGGGAGATGAGGAGATTGTTGAGGGAGGAGTGTGAGCAAATACATGAGCGGTTGGATAGGGTGGAAGAAGGAGCACAACGGAGACCAAGGGGGAGAAGAGTACACCAAAGGGGGAATGAAAATGAAGGAGATTTCGAAGGAGTAGTTTCTGATGAAGAGGTTGATAGGATGTCGACGGGTACCAATAGGAGGTATGGTGGGAATAGAGAAGATAGGAACCAAGTAGACTATTATTTGGGGAATATAAAGATGAGAATCCCAGCCTTTCAAGGGAAGAGTGATCCTGAAGCATACCTAGAGTGGGAGAAGAAAATGGAGTTAGTCTTTGATTGTCACAACTATTCAGACATGAAGAAGGTAAAACTTAATGCCATTGAGTTTACTGATTATGCTATTGTTTGGTGGGATCAGTTGTGCACTAACAGGAGACGGAGTGGAGATCGCCCTATTGAAACATGGGAGGCAATGAAGAGGATAATGAGGCGACGGTTTGTACCACCTCATTATTATCGTGATCTCTATCTTAAGTTGCAAGGCCTTCGTCAAGGCTACAGAAGTGTTGATGAGTATTACAAGGAGATGGAGATGGCTATGATTAGAGCCAATGTTGAAGAGGATCGGGAGGCAACAATGGCGAGGTTTTTAAATGGGTTGAACCGAGAGATTGCTGACCCAATTGAGCTACACCATTATGTGGAGTTAGAAGATTTGGTTCACATGGCAATCAAAGTTGAGAGACAGCTCAAGAAGGGTAGTTCAAGTTCGAGATCAAGGCCGAGCACACACAAGCCAAGTACAACACCTTGGAGGTCGAACTATCCAAAGAAGGATGACCAACCCAGTTCATCATCTACACCAAAACCATCCACTACAGCCACGCCACCTCAAGGTAAAACAACTCAATCTAAGTCTCATTCTAGTGAGATAATGTGTTTCAAATGCCAGGGGCGGGGACATATAGCCAGTCAGTGTCCAAACCAAAGAGTTATGGTGATTCGGGAAAGTGGAAAAATAGATTCTGAAGATGAAGATGATCTTGCTGACATGCCACCATTGGAAGATGCTTCTCACAATGAATATGGCCCAGAATCTGGAGAGATGCTTGCACTAGTTACAAGGCGAGTCCTGAATTTGCAAGCAAAAGAAGAAGGCGAAAGAAGTGCAGCGGGAGAACATCTTTCACACTCGATGTCATGTGAGGGACAAGGTATGTAGTGTCATTATTGATGGAGGCAGTTGTACTAACGTTGCAAGTGCTTCTATGGTTGACAAGCTTGGGCTTACAACGCTTAAGCATCCTTGTCCATACAAGTTGCAATGGTTGAATGATAGTGGTGAAGTGAAGGTTACAAAACAAGTACTTGTTTCATTTCGCATTGGCAAGTATGAAGATGAGGTGCTGTGTGACGTCGTTCCAATGCAAGCTGGACACCTCCTTCTAGGAAGGCCTTGGCAATTTGATCGACGAGTACAACATGATGGCTTCACCAACAAGTACTCATTTACTTTCCGTCAGCGGGCAATCACTCTAGCGCCTTTGACACCAAAACAAGTGTATGAAGATCCAGCGAGGTTGCAAAAATTGAGTGACAAAAAGAAACTGAGTGAGCAAAAAGAGAGTGGAAGGATGAGTGAGAGGAAACAGAATGAGAGAAAAAGAGAGAAAAGTGTGGAATCAAGTGAGAGAAAACAACACTTTTATGCAAACAAAAGTGAGATTAAGAGAGCATTGTGCACAAAACAGCCCATGATTTTACTAGTGTATAAGGAGGCTCTTTTAAATGCTAACCAACTTGATTCTTCGCTGCCAAGTACCATTGTGTCTCTTTTGTGGAATTTGATGATGTATTTCCCGGAAAGGTGTACCACATGGGTTACCACCTATTAGAGGAATAGAACATCAAATTGATTTTGTTCCAGGTGCTTCCATCCCAAACCGACCAGCCTACAGAAGCAATCCTGATGAAACAAAGGAATTGCAAAGGCAAATTGAAGAATTGATGGAGAAAGGACATGTGAGAGAAAGCATGAGTCCTTGCGCTGTTCCAGTGATTCTAGTTCCAAAGAAGGATGGAACATGGAGGATGTGTGTTGACTGTCGAGCCATCAACAATATAACGGTAAAGTATCGACATCCCATTCCTCGTTTAGATGACATGCTAGATGAATTGCATGGTTCTTGTGTGTTTTCAAAAATTGATCTCAAAAGTGGGTATCATTACGTATGAAAGAAGGGGATGAATGGAAAACTCGCTTTTAAAACTAAACATGGTTTGTATGAGTGGTTAGTCATGCCTTTTGGATTAACTAATGCACCTAGTACTTTCATGCGCTTAATGAATCATGTATTGCGTGCTTTCATTGGCAAATTTGTGGTTGTGTATTTTGAAGATATTCTTATTTACAGTAAGAATTTGCATGACCATGTGTTGCATTTGCAATCTGTTTTGGAAGTCCTTAGGAAACAAAGTTTATACGCTAACCTTAGCAAGTGTACATTCTGCACCGATAAGCTTGTATTCCTAAGTTTTGTTGTAAGTGCTACAGGTATTCAGGTGGATGAGGAAAAGATCAAAGCCATCCAAGAGTGGCCGACCCCTACATCGATAGGTAATGTTAGAAGTTTTCATGGACTTGCTAGCTTCTACAGGAGGTTTGTGCAAAATTTTAGCACAATTGCCGCTCCACTTACAGAAGTAATAAAAGAATGTGTCATTCAAATGGGGTGAAGCTCAAGAGGAGGCATTTCAGTCTGAAATACAAGCTTACGCATGCTCCTTTACTTGCTTTGCCTAACTTTTCTAACACTTTTGAAATTGAATGTGATGCTTCTGGGCTTGGTATTGGCGCTGTTCTTATGCAGGATGGGAGACCGCTTGCATACTTTAGTGAAAAGCTAAGTGGGGCTGCCCTCAATTACCCCACTTATGACAAAGAATTGTATGCACTAGTGCGTGCCTTAGAAACATGGCAGCACTATTTGTGGCCAAAGGAGTTTGTGATTCGCACGGATCATGAATCCTTGAAACATTTGAAAAGCCAACACAAACTCAACAAGAGACATGCACGATGGGTTGAGTTCATTGAGACCTTTCCTTATGTCATTCGGTATAAACAAGGTAAGGAGAATGTGGTTGCTGATGCCCTTTCTCGCAGGTATGCTCTAATCTCTACTCTTGATGCTAAATTGCTTGGGTTTGAACATATAAAAGAGTTGTATTCTCACGACCATGATTTTGGGGAAATTTATGCTCTTTGTGAAAAGACCGTCAAGGAAAGTTTTATCGGCATGAGGATTTTCTATTTAGGGAACATAGATTGTGTGTGCCTAATTGTTCTGTGAGAGATTTGCTTGTTAGAGAGTCCCACGGGGGAGGGTTGATGGGACATTTTGGAGTTGCTAAAACTCTAGCTATGTTGCAAGAGCATTTCTTTTGGCCCCATATGAAACGGGACGTTGAGCGAATTTGTGGTAGGTGTGTCACTTGTAGGCAAGCTAAATCAAGAGTGCAGCCAAATGGCCTTTACACACCCCTACCTATCCCTAGTTCACCATGGGTTGACATTTCTATGGATTTTGTGTTAGGTCTACCAAGAAGTAAGCGTGGGAGGGATTCAATCTTTGTGGTAGTAGACCGATTTTCTAAAATGGCTCATTTTATCCCTTGTCATAAAACTGATGATGCATCTAATGTTGCAGATTTGTTCTTTAGGGAAATTGTGAGATTACATGGTATGCCTAGAACAATTGTATCAGATAGGGATGCTAAGTTCCTAAGTTACTTTTGGAAAACATTGTGGGGAAAACTTGGGACAAAATTGTTATTTTCTACTACTTGTCACCCTCAAACAGATGGTCAAACAGAAGTAGTTAATAGGACCCTATCCACCTTGTTAAGGGCAATCATAAGTAAAAACATTAAGACTTGGGAAGATTGTTTGCCACATGTTGAGTTTGCCTATAATCGTGCAATGCATTCTGCTACGAAATTTTCACCATTTGAAATTGTGTATGGTTTTAATCCTCTAACTCCTTTGGATTTATCACCTTTACCTGTTTCTGAGCATTTGAATTTAGATGGCGAGAAGAAGGCAGAATTTGTGAAGAAATTCCATGAGAGGGCCCGACTCAACATAGAAAGGAGGACTGAACAATACCTTAAGCAGGCTAACAAGGGTCGTCACAAGCAGGTTTTTGAACCAGGTGATTGGGTATGGTTACACATGAGGAAAGAGAGATTTCCAACACAAAGGCGTTCTAAATTCTTTGCCTCGCGGAGATGGTCCATTTCAAGTACTTGAACGGATCAATGACAATGCCTACAAACTCGATTTGCCAGGTGAATATAATGTTAGTGCTACATTTAATGTTTCTGATTTAAGTCCATTTGATACAGGTGAAGATTTGAGGACAAATCCTTCTAAAGAAGGGGGGAATGATGAGGAAATCAAGGACCAAGTATCAAGTCCAATTCCAGTGGGTCCAGTGACTAGGGCACGAGCTAAGAGATTCAAGGAAGAGCTTAACAGCCTAGTACACAAAGTCTTAAATCAAGAAGAGACCGTGGTCAACACGGAAGGAGAACAAAGATTGGTCATACTCATCAAAGTGGACTGAATTTTGAAGCTTCATTATATGTGTCACGTTTTTATCATATGGTCGTAGTTGTCACATTTATATGTGTCAAGTTCTTTTGTGTGGGAGTTACAAGAGTGGAGTCAAAAGGTCTTCATTATGGAGCTTTCATTATGAAGACCAAGAGTCTTATTTAGTATGCTTTTATTGGAAAGACCAAAGGTCTTAGGTGTGTTAATGTTGAAGTCCAAAGGTCTTGTAGGTGTCATTTTCGTCCTATAAAAGGGACTACCTTTCCATTGTAAAAATCAGATTATCATATATGCAAATTGTGAGTTTTTATCTTCTAGAGTTCTTGAAGAAACTTGTGAACTTATCAAGGAGGTATCCTTGTGGCGTTCAACTTGACTTATCAAACGGATTTCCATCCCCGTTTGTGGCGTCTTCCTTATACCAAGGTTCGTGCTTCGCTAAGCATTGGGTCGAGGTTCCATTCCAACATCGTTTGTTCTTGGTGGCTGTTCCATATTTGGTGTCGGGTTTCATCACAAGTTGGTGTGGTTCGTATCAGTCTGGGTCTTGGTCACGGTCCTAGTCTTGTTACACGATCCGGTCTAGCAGTTCTTGTTTAGGTGCTAGTTTTGGGTCCTGGGTCTAGGTCTGGGTTTGGGCTTGGGTCCTAGTCTGGGTTCGGGTCCAAGTCTAACTCCCAGATTCAAACACCGACTTCGGGTCTGTTTCAAGCCCCATTTACCAGATTTCGAGTCAAGATCTGGAACCCTGTCACGGGTCTAGGTCTGGTTCTGGTCCTGGGTTTCAGGTCCGAGTTTGGGTTCTGGATTGAGATCGGGTGCGATTCTAGGTCCCAGCCCCGGTTGTGTGTCCCGAGTCTAGTTCTATGTTTGGGTTTGAGTTTGGGTCTGGGTTCGGGTCCCGAGTCCATGTCTGGGTGGGGATCCGGGTCCGGGTCCCAGTTTGGGTCTAGGTCTAAGTTTGAGTCTGGGTCTTGGTCCGGTTATAGTTTTGGGTCTAGGTCCAGGTTCGGTTACAGTTCTAGGTCCAAGTCCTGGTTCATGTCCCATTTCTGGGTTAAGGTCAACTTTTGATTTCGGTTCAAATTTCGGGTCACAAGGTATGGTTTCAGGTCTGAGTTTTGGTTCAGGTGCTGGTCTAGGTTCGGGTTCGGGCCGTGTCCCCTGATCCATACGCCGACTATGCGTTCGATCCAAGCCCTGGCTCTAGATCCAGATCTTGATCTCGGGTCCTGGTCTGGTTCCATTTTGGGTGCCATGTCATGAGCTGGGTCTTAGGTTCAAGTCCAGGTCTGGGGTCGGGTACTAGGTTTCGGTCCTAGTTCCGTTGCCCAGATCCCTATCCTGATTGTGGGTCCAAGTCCCAGTGCAGTGCAGGATTGGGTCCCAGTCTAGGTTCGGGTTGAGTCCTAGTCTCGATTCGAGTTTGGGTCTTTGTCTTGATTTTATCTGGGTCAGGTTTGGGTCTAGGCCTTAGTCCTAGTCCTAGTTCGGTTCCAGTTCTAGTTGCAATTCTGAGTTTGAGTTTGGATTCAAGTTCATGTCAGGGTTCGAGTCTTGGTCTGAGTTCGGTTTCAAATTTCGGTCTAGGTTCGGATAGGCTCTGGGTGTGGGTTCGGGTCTAGGTCCGGGTCTGGGTCCGAGTCCCAAGTTCCATTCTCGATCTGAGTTTGGGTTCAGTTTTGGGTCTAGGTCCTGGGTTCCGATCCTAGTCTGGGTTTGAGTTCAGGTCCAGGTCTAGGTCTAGGTTTGGGTCTGATTCTACGTCTGTGTCTGAGTTCAGGTCTCGAGTCAGGGTCCAATTTTGGGTTTGGGTCTGGGTTCGGGTTTGATCCTTGTTCGTGTCCAGGTTCCTATCCTAGTTTGGGTTCGGGGTAGGTTTCGGGTCTGGTCTAGGTCTGACTTCAGATTCTCGGGTCTAGGTCAAGTCCTAGTTCGGGTTCTAGTCCCGGATTTCGATTTGGGTCTGGGTTCTGGGGCCTAGGTCCCTAGTCTAGGTCCCCCATCTATGTACGGTTCCTAGGTCTTTGTCTTGGTCCAGGTTTAGGTTTGGGTCCCGAGTCTTGGTTTGAGTTTGGGTCCCATTTCGGGTTCAGGTCCAAGTTTCGTTCCCAGTATTGGTCCGTGTTCGGGTTCGGGTCCGGGTCCCAGTCCCAGTGTGGGTCTGATTTTTAAGTCCCATGTCTAAGTCTTGTTGTTAGTTCCTGGGTGTGGTCCCAGTTTTTTGGTCTAGGTCTAGGTCAGGGTCCGGGACACGGTCTGGGTCCTTGTCCTGGTCTTGCTTTAGGTCCCAAGTCACGGGGTCCGGTCCGGTCGAAGTCCCGCATTGGTTCCGGTCCGAATTTGGGTTTAGGTCCGAGTCTTGATCTAGGGTCGGGTCCCGTGTCTCGAGTCTAAGGTTCAATTTTTGATCTCGCTCCTAGTTCTGGGGCCCAATTTTTGTCAAAGTCCCCCATCTAGGTCCCGATCCTTGGTCTAGGTCTTGGTCAAGGTTCAGGTTTGGGGCCCAAGTCCCCTATCTAGGTCTGGATCCTAGAACCCGGCCTAGGTCCAAGTTCAGGTTCGGGTTTGGATCCCGAGTTTGGGTTTAAGTCTAGGTCCCAGTACGTGTTCAGGTTTGAGTTTGGGCCTAGGTCCTGGTCTGAGTCCGTGTCCCCTGCTCGGTCGTGGTCGCAGGTCCGATCCGTGTCCCGCCAAGGTCTAGGTGCGAGACAACGTTGTGGTCTAGGTTTGGGTCTAGGTTCAGGTCCTGAGTTTGTGTCTAGGTTGAGGACTAGATCTGGGTCTGGGTTTGGGTCTTGGGTTCTGATCTCGGTATGGGTATTTAGGGTTTCAGGGTTTTGGGTTTAGTGTTTAGGGATTCAGGGTTTAGGGCTTAGGGCTTAGGGTTTAGGGATAAGTGTAAAGAGTTTAGGATTTAGGGTTTAAGGTTTAGGGTTTAGGGTTTAAGGGTACGATTTAAGGTTCGCGTGTGGGTCAGGGTGTGAGTCCTGGTCTGGGTGTAGGTCCGTGTTTGGGTTCAGGTCCGAGTCTTGGTCCCAAATCCAAACACCAAGCACATGTCGAGTCTAGTTTGAGTTCTGGTTCTGGTCCGGGTCTGGGTCCGGGTTAAGGTCCAATTCCCAGATTTAGACACCGACTATGGGTCGGGTCCAAGCCTCGAGCCTTGGGTCCTGTCCACAGTCCAAATCTAGATCCTAGTCTAGTTCTAGCTCATTTCTTGGGTCCTGGTTCGGGTCTCATGTCCAGGTTTGGGTCTAGGTTTGGGTCTTGGGTCCTGAGTCATGGGTATGGATCCCCAATTCAGTCGTGGTGCTAGGTCTCGGTACGGGTTAGCGTCCCACCCAAGTGCGTGGTCCGGTCCTTGTTCGGTACTGTTCCTTCCCTCGAGTCATGGCCTGGTCTGGGTCTGGGTCACAGTTTGGTTCTTAAGTCCCAGGTCCAAGTATCGGGTCCTGGTCCCGTTCCTAGTTCCCAATCGCGGCCACAGTCTGGGTTCTAGTCCTAGTCCAAGTTCGTGTCTCGGTTTTGTCCGTGTCCGGGTCCTGGTCCTAATCTTGGTTCGGGTCCCGGTTTTAAGTCGAGTTACGGGTATGAGTACGGGTCCGGGTCCGGGTCTAGAGTTTCGGCCGTTGTTTGGGTTCGGGTCATGGTTTGAGTTTGGGTCTGGGTTACGGTTTGGGTTCTTGTACGGGTCTGGCACCTGGTCCAGGTCCCGAGTCACGGGTCCTGGGTCGCAGGTCCTGGCACAAGTCTTGGTCCGGGTTCGCGTCTAGAGCTAGTTTTGGGTCTAGGTCCAATTCCTGTTCCAAGGTCCTTATTCCGGTTCTTGTTCTGATTTCGGGTCTCGGGTCCGAGTCTAGGTTTGGGTCCTGGTCTAGAAATTGTTCTAGGTTAGGGTCCTTGTACGATTCCAAGATGTAGACACCGACAACGGGTTGGGTCCAACCCTATGTCGTGGGTCAAGATCCGCATCCCAATCTTGGGTCTCGGTCTCGTTTCGATTCAGATCCTGGGTCTCAGTCCGTGTTCGGGTCTGGGACCGAGACTGGGGTCGGGTCTTGGGTCCCAATCCCAATCCTGGGTCCCGATTCTGGTTCTAATTTTGAGTTTAGGTCCCCAATCTAGGTCTAGTCCTAGGTCCAGGTGTGAGTCTCCAGTCTCAGTCCGAGTCCTGGGTTAGGGTCTTGGTCCATGTTTGTGTCTGGGTTCAAGTTCGCGTCTCGAGTCTAGATCCGAGTTTTGATTTGGATCCGCGTCTCGATCCGGGTCTGGGTCTAAGGTCCTAGTCTGATTCAAGTTCCCAAACTCAAACCCAAACTCAAACTTGGACCCAGGTCTGGGGTACGGGTCTAGGTCTAGGTCTAGGTCTGGGTCCGAATCTAGGTATGGGTCCCAAATCCAAACACTGACTGCGGGTCAGGTCTAAGCCCCAAGTCCAGATCTGGATCACAATCTCGTGTCCCAGTTTAGTTCCACTTCGGGTCCCAAGTCCCAGGTCTCGGTCCATGTCCTAGGTTAGGGTCTGGGTCTAGGGTTAGGCCTTGGGTCTCGGTCCCCACTCGATGCCCGTGTCCCGGTCCATGCCCTAGGTTAGGGTTTGAGTCCCGTTTCGGTTTCCAATCTCGGTCTAGGTCAGGATCTGGGTTTGAGTCCTGGTCCAAGATTGAGTCTGAGTACTGTGTTCGAATTTGGGTCTAGGTTCCGAGGCGCAGGTCATGGTCTGGGTCCTAGGTCCCGATCTGGGTCCATGTTTGGGTTTGGGTCCTAGTCCCAGTTTTGATTTCGATTCAATGTCTGAGTTCGAGTTTGGGTCTGGGCCTTTTTGGGGTCTGAGTCTTGGTTTGAGTGTAGGTCCGAGTCTGGGTCTAGGTCTGGGTTTGGGTTCAGGTCCAGGTCCGAGTTTTGGTCTTAGGTGCAGGTCTAGGTCTCGGTCTGGGTTAGGGTCTCAGTATGGATCTAGGTCCCGAGTTTCGATCCCGACCTGGGTCTGGGTGTGGGTTCGAGTCTAGGTTCGTATCCAGATCCCTATCTAGGTCCGAGTCTGGGTCTTGGATTAGGTCCCAAGTCTAGGTCTAGGTCCGGCTCTCGCTCCCAGTCTAGGTACACGATCGTGTTTGGGCTCAAGTTTTTGTCTCGCTTTGGGTTTGGGGCTAGGTCCGAGTTCGGTTCTTGGCTTGGGTCCGGGTCCTGGTCACAATCCTTGTCTTGTTCAAGGGTCCTGGTTTGCAGTTCTTGTTCATGTTCCAGTTCCATCTCCTGGGTCTAGGTCAGGGTCCGCGTTGGGGTCCTGGTCCGAGTTCGGGTTCGGGTCCCGTTCGAGTCCCCGATCCGGTCCCGGCCACTTGTCCCGCCTAGTTTCGGTTCAGGTCCTGGGTCCCAAGTCCGAGTTTGGGTTCGGGACCGAGAGTGGGGTGTGGTTCTAGGTCCCGAGTGTGGTTCCATGTTTGGGTTTGAGTTTGGGTCTAGGTTCAGCACTAAGTATAGGTATAAGTTGGGATCTAGGTTTGGCTCCCGATTCGGGTCTAGGTCTTGGTTGGAGTCTGGCACCTGGTCCAGTTACAGTTCTGGGTCTAGGTTTAAGTCCAGTTACTGTTCTAGGTCTAAGTCCAAGTTCTGGTTACGGTTCCAGTCCCGTTCCCGCATCCCGGTCTACTTCCGGTTTCGTTTCAAACTTTTGGTCGCAGGGTACGGATTCGGGTCCAAGTTTGGGTTTGGGACTGGTTTTGGTCCGGGTCTTTGTTCGGGTCCTCGTCTTATTCTAGTTCGGGTCCCGGGTCTTGGGCCGGGTCCTAAGTTTAGGATGGGATCTGAGTTCGGGGTTGTGTCCCGATAGTCAAGTCCTTATTTCCGGGTCCAAGGTTGGGTCCGATCTCTCGAGTTTGGGGTCGAGTTTTGGGTCTTCATCCCAGTTCCGGTGCCTAGTTTCTAGTCCAAGTCCTCAATCAGGATCCAGATCCTTTGTCAAAATTTGTGTCCATGTTCGGGTTTGGGGCCCAAGTCCCCCATCTAGGTCTAGATCTTAGGTCCTGGTCTAGGTCCAAGTTCAAGTTCGGGTTTGACTCTCAAGTTTGGGTCCGAGTCTAGGTCCCAGTACGGGTTCAGGTGTTAGTTTGGGTCTGGGTCCAGAATGAGTCCAAGTCCCTATTTGGGTCCAGGTCGGGGTCCCAAACCGGGGCCCAATTAAGGTCTAGGTCACGAACCAGGTTTTGGTCTGGGTTTTGGTCCGGGTTCAAGTCTTGAGTTTGGGTCTAGGTTTGGGTTTGGATCTGGGTCTGGGTCTTGGTCCTGGGTTCCGATCTCGGTTTGGGTATGGGTCTAGGCCCGTGTTCAGGTTTGGGTTTAGGGTTTAGGGTTTAGTATTTAGGGCTTAGGGCTTAGGGTTTAGGGGTAAGTGTAAAGAGTTTAGAATTTAGGGTTTAAGGTTTAGGATTTAGAGTTTAATGGTCCGCTTCAAGATCCGGTTCCAATTTCAGGTCACAGGGTACGAGTCCTGGTTTAGGTCTAGGTCCGTGTTTTGGTTCAGGTCTGACTCTTAGTCCCAAATCAAAACACAAACCACATGTCGAGTCTAGTTTCTAGTTTTGGTATGGGTTCGAGTTCTGGTCTGGGTCTAGGTCCGAGCCTAGGTCTAATTACCAGATTTAGACACCGAATATGGGTCGGGTCCAAGCCTCGGGTCTTGGGTCCAGTCTCGGGTCTAAATCCAGATCCTAGTCCAGTTCTAGCTCATGTCTTGGGTCCTGGTCTGGGTCTTATGTCCAAGTTTGGGTCTAGGTTTGGGTCTTGGGCCTGAGTCATGGGTCTGAGTCCCCGATTCAGGTCAGGGTCCTAGGTCCCAATCTGGGTTAGGGTCCCAGTCCGAGTGCAAGTCCCAGTCGATGTTCGGAACTGGTCCTTCTCCCGGGTCTTGGCCTGGTCTGGGTTTATTTAATGGTTCGGTTCTGAGGTCCCGTGTTTGAGTATCGGGTCCCGGTCCCGGTCCCAGTCTAAGTTCTAGTCCTACTCCAAGTTTAGGTCTCGGTCCTAGTCTGGGTCTAAGTTCGAGTCGTGATCTATGTCCAGGTCTGAGTCCTGAGTTTGAGTCTGAGTTTTGGCACGAGTCTGGGTCTGGGTCCAGGTCTAGGTCTGGGTTTGGGTCTAGGCCCAGTTTTCAGTCCGTGTCTGTGTCCGAGTCTTGGTCTGAGTCTGGGTTTGGGTCTATGTTCGAGGGGTATGAGTCTGGGTTTGGGTTTGAGTTCGGGTATGGGTCCTAGATCCAAAAACTAACTACGGGTTAGGTCCAAGCCCCGAGTGTAGATGTGGATCACGGTCTCGGGTCCCAGTGTAGTTCCACTTCGGGTCCCAGGTCCTGGTCCGGCTCTGGGGTCGGATTCTGGGTCTCAGTCCCAGTTCTAATGCCCGTGCCCTAGTGTTGGAAATTATTTTACCAGGATCTTAGATCTACTCACTATGTTGTTTAACACCCTAAATATGAACTTTCTAAAATGATAAATAAACACATATAAAGTTAAGAAAACCTTACATTGGTTGCAGCGGAATAATGTCTCCTTCCACTCAGATCTCTAACCCTTCTATCCTTTCTGTCGCAGAGTATTATCAAGATCTGAGCCCGAATGTCCTTCTCTTTGTGTGTGATCCTTCACAGTCTTCCAATCTATGATTGAGGTACCACTTGCTGTGTGTGGGCACTACTCTATCACTGAGGGTTTCGAAATTATGAAGAGGAAAAGAGAGAGGTATAGGGTCGGCTATAGAGAGAGAAGTGGAAGGCTCAGTTTTTTTGAAAAAGTAATTTTCTGAGAAAAAGGTTATGAAAACTTGTTATTTGACTGAGCCATCACTTTCTATTTATAGGCAACTACTAGGTTTAGGTTAGTAATTATTTGACATTAAAATAATGAAAATATTAATTAGAAAAACTATCCCAAGTGGTCGGCCATAGGTGTTATATGGATTTTGCAGTTTTCACAATTTTTATTTCTATTTTCTCAAAAACGCCAATTTTCAAATTCTAACCATTTAAATGCCAAAACTAATTATTTAATAACTAAAATAGATTATTAAATAATATTGTCATTTAATTTAATTATTAATTAGACATATAAAGTCTCTTAATTAATAAATAAACCTAGAATCTCTTTTCTTTACAATTTCACCCCTGCTTAGTGAAAATTCACAAATTAGACATAGTCTAACTTTAGAATTATAATTGATTAATGACAAATCAATTATTGAGTCTTACAAGCAGTATAGTCTCAACTAGAATGGGGACCATGGATCTATATGCTGAGCTTCCAATAAGTGAACCGAATTTACTAAGTAAATTCCTACTTATTAATTCTTCGTTGAATCCACTCTTAGAACTTAGAATTGCACTCTCAGACTTATATAGAGCATATTATATGTTCTACGATATAGATATGCTATCTCATTTAATTAATAAATAAACCTAGAATCTCTTTTCTTTACAATTTCACCCCTGCTTAGTGAAAATTCACAAATTAGACATAGTCTAACTTTAGAATTATAATTGATTAATGACAAATCAATTATTGAGTCTTACAAGCAAGATAGTCTCAACTAGAATGGGGACCATGGATCTATATGCTGAGCTTCCAATAAGTGAACCGAATTTACTAAGTAAATTCCTACTTATTAATTCTTCGTTGAATCCACTCTTAGAACTTAGAATTGCACTCTCAGACTTATATAGAGCATATTATATGTTCCACGATATAGATATGCTATCTCATTTAACCATTGTTATAATCTTATTGTGATCAAAGATCCTCTATATAGATGATTTACATCGAGATGGGTTAATTTTACCGTTCTCACCCCTCAACGTATTTTGCCCCTTAAAACACTTAGCTACCTGTAAATGATGTTTAGTGATCTAAGAATTAGTCACTTAAACAAGAGCTCATCCATTTACTTCTATTTAACTAAGCTCGAAGGGAATCATCACTTGACTTCTATACACCAGTAGAAGCTATAGATTCCATATTTATGTTCAGCACTCCCACTCAATCATACTATCATGTTCCCAAAATATACGTATCACCCTGACCCAAAAGTAGGCTTAACTAATAAATCAAAGAACATGAATAGCACTCCTGAGTTGAGCCTAATCATATCAGAATTTAGATTCTTTTAATCTTAAGATCAACTACTCATATTGACTTGGAAAGATATAACGGTAAGTTTATAATATCTTAACTAAGTTCAATATCGGTCCAGTCCAATGTATACTCCATACATTCGAAACTAGTATACTTTACCAATGTCCTGGAAAGAACATAACACTTACTCCAAGTGTAAGTACACATCATCGCTGATTATCACATCAGTGCAAATCCAAAACACTGATGAAACAAGGACTTAGTCTTTTGATTCATATAATCACAATCACACTCCACTGTGTTGACAATACTGTAATTGTGAATAAACACTTGATCTGGACTTAACAGATTTTGTGTGTAAATGTAATAAACATATTAAACCATTAGCATGTAAAATTCATGCAAACATAAATCACTTCAAATTTCTTATATTGATAACTAATCAGATTGTAAAAGGGTTTTATTTAGGGCACGAAACCCAACACCTAGGTCCAAGTCCCCAATCCAGGTTCGAGTCCTAGGTCCCGTTCTGAGTCCAAGACCTGATCGGGGTTCAAGTCCTGGTCCGAGTCTGGGTCAGAGTTCTGATCTTGGCTTGGGTCTAGATCTCGGTTTGAGTCTAGCTCCAGGTCAAGGTCCGAGTCCTAGGTCTCGGTCTAGGTCCATGTTCGGGTTTGGGTCCTAGTCCTAGTTTCGATTTTGATTTAGTGTCTGGGTTCGGGTTTGGGTCTGAGTCTAGGTCGGGGTCTGAGTCCTGGTCCGGGTCTTGGTCCGAGTCTAGATTTAGGTCCAAATCCCAGTTTGGGTCTGGGTTCGGGTCCAGGTCCGAGTTCGGGTCCCAGTTGCGGGTCCAGGTCTAGGTCTGGGTCACGGTTTGGGTCTGGATCTAGGTCTCAAGTTTCGATCCCGGTCTGGGTCTGGGTTCGAGTCCAGGTTCGTATCCAGATCCCTATCTAGATCCGAGTCTGGGTCCGGGATCGGGTCCTAGGTCTAGGTCTGGGTCTGGGTCTCGGTCCCGGTCTGGGTACAAGACCGTGTCCGGGTTAGGATCCAAGTCCGAGTGCAGGTCTCGGTGCGTGTTCGGTACTGGTCCTTGTCTCGCGTCTTGGCCTAGTCTGCGTCTGGGTCACGGTTAGGTTCTCAGGTCCTATGTCTCAGTATCGGGTCCCGGGTCCTGGGTCCCGGTCCCAGTCCCAGTCCGAGTTCAAGTCTTAGTCCAGGTTCAGGCCTCGGTCCTAGTCAGGGTCTGGATCGCAGTCCTGATCTAGGTCCGAGTCCGAGTTCGAGTATGAGTCCGGGTCTGGGTCATGGTGTGGGTTTTGCTCTAGGTCTGGGTTTCAGTCCATGTCTAGGTCCGGGTTTTTGTCTGTGTCTAGGTCTAGGTTTAGGTTCGGGTTCTCGTATGAGTTTGGGTTCTGGTCAAGGTTCCGGGTCATGGGTCCTGGGTCGCAGGTACTGGCACAAGTCTGGGTCCGGGTTCGGGTCTGGGTTCGAGTTTCATCACGGTCTGGGTTTGGGTCCATGTTCGGTTTCGCGTCTAGATCCAGTTTTGGTTCAAGGTCCAATTCCTATTCCAAGGTCCTGGTTTCGGTTCTTGTTCCAATTTCTGTCTCGGGTCCGAGTTTTTGTTTGGGTCCTGGTCTGGAAATGGTTCCAGGTTCGGGTCTTGGTACGATTCCAAGATCTACACACCGACTACGGGTTGGGTCCAAGCCCCAGTCGTGGGTAAAGATCCTGATCCCAATCTTTCGTCCCAATCTCGTTTCGATTCGAATCCTACATCCGTGTCCGTGTCTGGGTTCGGGTCTGGGATCGAGATCAGGGTCAGGTCTTGGGTCCCAGTCCTAGTCCTTGGTCCCGATTCTGGCTCTAATTTAGGTCTGGATTGGGATCCAGCTCTGGGTCCAAGTTCGTGTTTAGGTTTGAGTTGGAGTCTTGTTCTTAGTCTGGTTACGGTTTCGAGTCTAGGTCTAGGTCCGGTTACGGTTCCAGGTCCATGTCCTAGTTTCAGTCCCATTCTCGGGTCCCGGTATACTTCAAGTTTCGGTTCTAATTTTGGGTCACAGGGTACGAGTTCGGGTCTAGGTTTGGGTCTGGGACTGGGTTCAGGTCCAGGTCTTGGTTCGTGTCTTGGTCTTGGTTCAGGTCTGGAGTTGGTCAGCAAATGCAGACAACGGCTATGGGTTTGGTCCAAGCGCTGGGTCCATATCCGAATCACGATCTTGGGTCCTAGTTTGGTTCCATTTCGGATGCCGAGTCACAAGCTGGGTCCTAGGTTCAAGTCCATGTCGGGGTCGGGTACTAGGTCCCTGTCCTTGTTCCGGTTCCTAGGTCTCTATCCCAATTCTATGTCACAGTCCCAGTTCTGGTTTGGGTTTTTGTCCTAGTCTAGGTTCGGATTTGAGTCCTAGTCTTTGTTCAGGTTTGGGTCTCGGTCTGGGTTTTTATCTAGGTTCGGGTTCGGGTTTAGGTCCTGGTCTTGGTCCGAATCCTAGTCCGATTCTAGTTCTAGTTGTGATTTGGAGTTTGAGTTAGGATTCGAGTTCAAGTCGGGCTTCAATCCCTGGTCTGAGTTTGGGTTCGGGTCGGGATTTTCTAGGTCTGGATCAGGCTCCGGGTGTGGGTTCGGGTCCTTGGTGTGGGTCCAGGTCCAGGTTCAAGTCCCAAGTTTTGAACTCGTTCTATGTTTAGGTTCAATTCTAGGTGTAAGTCCTGGTTCCAATCTCGGTCTGTGTTCGAGTTCAGGTTTAGGTCCAGGTCTATGTTTGGGTGTTATTCTAGGTCTGGGTCTGAGTTCGGGTCCCGAGTTCAGGTCCGAATTTGGGTTCAAGTATGGGTTCAGGTTTTGTCCTGGTCTGTGTCTAGGTTCCTGTCCTTGTTTTTGTTCGGGGCAGGTTCTGGGTCTGGGTCTGTGTCCGACTTCGGATTACCTGGGTCCAGGTCAGGTCCTGGTTTGGGTTTGGGTCTACATTTGGGTTCTAGTCCAGGTCCTGTGTTTCGATCCCAGTCTGGGTCTGGGTCGGTATTCTATTCTAGGTCTAAGTTTGTGTCTATGTCTAGGTCAAAATTCCAGTCTCGATCAAGGGCTTGGTCTAGGTCCGAGATCAAGTCCCGAGTTCAAGTTTGGGTTCGGGTTCGAGTCTCAGTCCTAGTCAAGGTTCGGTACCAGGTCCGGGATTGGGTCTAAGCTCGAGTTTTGGGGCTTGGTAATGGTTTAGTTTGGGTACGAGTCCTGAATTCCGATGTAGGTCTCGGTTCCAAGGCCTCGGTCTAAGTCCCCCATCCAAGTTCGGGTCCTAGGTCCCGGTCTGGGTCCATGTTTGGGTTTGGGTCTTAGTCCCAGTTTTGATTTTGATTTAGTGTCTCGGTTCGGGTTTGGGTCCGGGTTTGGGTCGGGGTCTAAGTCCTAGTCCGACTCTGGGATTAGGTTTGGGTCCAGGTTTAGATCCCAGTCTGGGTCTGGGGTCATTTCAAGTCCGAGTTTGGGTCCCGGGTGCGGGCCCAGGTCTGGGTCTGGGGTCATTTCAGGTCCGAGTGTGGGTCTCGGTTTGGGGTCAAGTCATGGATCTCGATCCAAGTTCTGAGGCCACAGTTCTGGTCCTAGTTCTTGGGCCCAATTCCCAGGTCTGGGTCCCCAATCTATGTTTAAGTCCTAGGTCCTGGTCCGGGTCCATGTTCTTGTTCCGGCTCAGGTTCGGGTCTCGAGTCCCGATCTGAGTCCAAGTCCCAGTTTGGGTTATGGTCCCAGTTTGGGTTCCGATCCTAGTGCGAGTCTGAGGTTCGGGTCCCTTGTTTGAGTCTGGTTCTTACGTCCTGGGTCCGGTCCCAATTTTTGGGTTTGTGTCTAGGTCTAGGTTCGGGATCCGGTCTAAGTCATAGGTCCCGGTCTAGGTCCAAGTCCCGGTATGGGTTTTGGTTTGAGTTTGGGTTTAGGTATGGGTTCAGGTTTTGTCCTGGTCTGTGTCTAGGTTCCTGTCCTTGTTTTTGTTCGGGGCAGGTTAAGATGTTCGGGTACGTAATGGTCCGTGTCCGACTTTACAGGTCCGGGTCGGAGTCGTCCCGTTTGGGTTTGGGTCTACATTTGGGTTCTAGTCCGAGTCTGTGTTTCGATCCCCGTGTCTGGAGTGCAGGTCGGTATTCTATTCTAGGTCTAAGTTTGTGTCTATGTCTAGGTCAAAATTCCAGTCTCGATCAAGGGCTTGGTCTAGGTCCGAGATCAAGTCCCGAGTTCAAGTTTGGGTTCGGGTTCGAGTCTCAGTCCTAGTCAAGGTTCGGTACCAGGTCCGGGATTGGGTCTAAGCTCGAGTTTTGGGGCTTGGTAATGGTTTAGTTTGGGTACGAGTCCTGAATTCCGATGTAGGTCTCGGTTCCAAGGCCTCGGTCTAAGTCCCCCATCCAAGTTCGGGTCCTAGGTCCCGGTCTGGGTCCATGTTTGGGTTTGGGTCTTAGTCCCAGTTTTGATTTTGATTTAGTGTCTCGGTTCGGGTTTGGGTCCGGGTTTGGGTCGGGGTCTAAGTCCTAGTCCGACTCTGGGATTAGGTTTGGGTCCAGGTTCAGATCCCAGTCTGGGTCTGGGGTCATTTCAAGTCCGAGTTTGGGTCCCGGGTGCGGGCCCAGGTCTGGGTCTGGGGTCATTTCAGGTCCGAGTGTGGGTCTCGGTTTGGGGTCAAGTCATGGATCTCGATCCAAGTTCTGAGGCCACAGTTCTGGTCCTAGTTCTTGGGCCCAATTTTCAGGTCTGGGTCCCCAATCTATGTTTAAGTCCTAGGTCCTGGTCCGGGTCCATGTTCTTGTTCCGGCTCAGGTTCGGGTCTCGAGTCCCGATCTGAGTCCAAGTCCCAGTTTGGGTTCCGATCCTAGTGCGAGTCCGAGGTTCGGGTCCCTGGTTTGAGTACGGTTCTTACGTCACGGGTCCGGTCCCAATTTTTGGGTTTGTGTCTAGGTTCTAGGTTCGGGATCCGTCCGTCAAGGTCTCGATCTTGGTTTACGTCCTAAGTCATAGGTCCCGGTCTAGGTCCAAGTCCCGGTATGGGTTTTGGTTTGAGTTTGGGTTTAGGTTTGGGTCCCGTTTCCGTCCTGTGTCCGGGTTCTAGTCCCATGCTTGGTTCGATTCCAATTTTGGGTCCGGGATCGTGTCTGGATCCTAGTTTGGGTCTGGGTCTAGGTCTGGGTATGGATTTGGGTATGGGTCATGGATTCAAGCACTGACTACGGATTAGGTCGAAGCCTCGGTGTTCGCATTCGGATCTCGCCCTTAGATCTCGGCCTTGTTCCGAGTTCGGCCCTAGGTCTAGCGTCGGGTCCTAAGTTTGGGTTTGGGTCCGTGTTTGGGGTTGTGTCCCCGTAGTCAGGTCCTGGGTTTCGGGTCTAGGGTCGGGTCCTCTGTCTCGAGTCTAGGGTCGAGTTTTGGGTCTTAGTCCCTGTTCCAAGGCCCAGTTTTGGGTCCAAGTCTCCTATCCAGGTCTGAATCCTTGGTCAAGGTCTGGGTCTAGGTTCGCGTTTTGGGCCTGTGTCCCCCATCTAGGTTTGGATCCTAGGTCGCGGTGTAGGTCCAAGTTCAGGTTCGGTTTTGGATCCCGAGTTTGGGTCTGAGTCTAGGTCGCAAGACAGTTCGGAGGTTTGAGTTTGGGTCTGTGTCGCGGTCTGACTCCAGGTCCCTATTCGGGTCCGGGTTGGGGTCCTAATCTGGGTCCCAATGAAGGTCTAGGTCTCGAACCAGGTTCCGTCCGTGTTTGGATCCGTGTCTGTGTCATGAGTCTGGGTCTAGGTTCGGGTCTATATTCAGGTTTGGGTCTGGGTCCTGGGTTCCGATCTCGGTATGGGTATGGGTCTAGGCCCATGTCCAGGTTAGGGTTTTGGGTTTATGGTTTTGGGTTTAGTGTTTAGGGATTTAATGTTTAGGGTTTAGGGCTTAGGATTTAGGGGTAAGTGTACGAGTTTAGGATTTAGGGTTTAAGGTTTAGGGTTTAGGATTTAAGGGTCTTCTTCTAGTTCCGGTTCACATTTTTGGTCATAGGGTAAGATTTAAGGTTCGGGTGTGGGTCTAGGTCCGAGATCACAGTCCAGGTCTAGGTTCGTGTTTTGGTTTAGGTCCGAGTCTTTGTCCCAAATCCAGACACTAACCACATGTCGAATCTAGTTGGAGTTCTGGTACGGGTTCCGGTTAAGTCCGGGTCCGGGTCCGGTCCAAGTTCTCGAGGCCGAGTTCGGGTCCTAGTTCGTGGGCCCAATTCCTGTGTCCGGGTCCCCAATCTATGTTTAAGTCCTAGGTCCTGGTCCCGATGCGGGTTCTAGTCCTAGGCCAAGTTCAGGTCTCGCTTTTACTGTGTCCGGGTCACAGTCCTAATCTTGGTTCGGGTCTGAGTCCCGGTTTCAAGTCCGAGTTTTGGTATGAGTCTGGGTATGGGTCTGGGTCCAGGTTTCGCCGTTTGGGTTCGGGTCTTGGTTTGAGTCCGGGTTTGGGTTCTTGTACGGTCTCGGCATCCGGGTCCAAGTCCCTAGTCACGGTCCCGGTCGCAGTGTCCCGGCACAAGTCTTGGTCCGGTTCGCGTCTAGAGCTAGTTTAGGGTCCAGTCCACCCGTTCCAAGGTCCTTATTCCGGTTCTTGTTCCGATTTCGGCTCTCGGGTCTGAGTTTGGTTTTGGGTCCTGGTGTAGAAATGGTTCTAGGTTAGGGTCCTGGTACGATTCCAAGATCTAGACACCAACTACGGGTTGGGTCCAACCCTAGGTCGTGGGTCTAGATCTGCATCCCAATCTTGGGTCTCGATCTCGTTTTAATTCGGATCCCGGGTCCAGTCCGTGTTCGGGTCTGGGTCTGGGACCGAGACCGTGGTCGGGTCTTGGGTCCCAATCCCAATCCTGGGTATCGATTCTGGTTCAAATTTTGAGTTTGGTTCCCCAATCTAGGTCTGGTCCTAGGTCCAGGTCCGAGTCTCCAATCTCAGTCCGAATCCTAGGTCTTGGTCTCGGTCCATGTCCGTGTCTGGGTTCAGGTTCGCGTCCCGAGTCCAAATCCGGGTTCAATTTCGGGTCACGAGTACGATTTAAGGTTCGGGTGTGGGTCCGGGTCCGAGTCCCGGCTTGGGTCTGGGTCCGTGTTTTGGTTCGTGTACGAGTCTTAGTCCCAAATCCAAACACAAACCACATGTCGAGTCTAGTTTCGAGATTTGGTACGAGTTCGAGTTCGTCCGGGTCTAGGTCCAAGCCTAGGTCTAATTACCGCATTTAGACACCGAATATGGGTCGGGTCCAAGCCTTGGGTCTTGGGTCTAGTCCGGGTCTAAATCCGGATGCCGGTCCAGTTCGGGTTTGGGTCCTAGTCCCGGTTGTATTTCGATTCGGTGTCCGAGTTCGAGTTTGGGTCCGGCCCGGTTGGGGTCCGAGTCTTGGTTTGAGTCTGGGTCGAGTCCGGGTCTAGGTCTCGGGGTCCTGGGTTCGGGTCCAGTCCAAGTTTTGGTCTTAGGTGCAGTCCGTGTCCGGGTGTGGGTCAGGGTCTCAGTATGGATCTAGGTCCCGAGTTTCGATCCCGACTTGGGTCTGGGTCTGGGTTCGAGTCTAGGTTCGTATCCGGATCCCTATCTAGGTCCGAGTCTGTGTCTTGGATCGGGTCCCAGGTCTAGGTCCAGGTCCGGCTCTCGCTCCCAGTCTGGGTACACGATCGTGTTTGGGCTCGAGTTTTGGTCTCGCTTTGGGTTTGGGGCTAGGTCCGAGTTCGGTTCTAGGTTTGGGTCCGGGTCTTCGTCATAGTCCTAGTCTTGTTCAAGGGTCATGGTTTTGCAGTTCTTGTTCAGGTTCCAGTTCCGTCTCCCGGGTCTGGGTCAGGGTCCGCGTTTGGGTCGTGTTCGGGTTCGAGTCCCGGTTTGAGTCCCTGTCTGGTCCCGATCACCTATCCCGCCTAGTTCCGGTTCGTGTCCCGGGTCCCAAGTCCGAGTTTGGGTTCGGGACAGAGATTTGGGTGCGGTTCTAGGTCTCGGCCCCAATTTTGTGTCCCGAGTCTGGTTCCATGTTTGGGTCTAAGTTTGGGTCTAGGTTCGGCACTGAGTCTAGGTATGAGTTGGGATCTAGGGTTGGGTCCCGATTCAGGTCTAGGTCCTTGGTTCCGGGTCCAGGGTTGGGTCCCGTCTCCCGAGTTTGGGGTCGAGTTTTGGGTCTTCATCCCAGTTCCGGTGCCTAGTTTCTAGTCCAAGTCCTCAATCAAGATCTGGATCCTTAGTGAAAATTTGTGTCCATGTTCGGGTTTGGGGCCCAAGTCCCCCATCTAGGTCCTAGTTCAGTTTCGGGTTTGAATCTCAAGTTTGGGTCTGAGTCTAGGTCCCAGTATGGGTTCATGTATTAGTTTGGGTCTGGGTCCAGAATGAATCCAAGTCCCTATTTGGGTCCAGTGTGGGTCCCAAACCGGGCCTAGTCAAGGTCTAGGTCACGAACTGTGTTTTGGTCCGGGTTTTGGTCCGGTTTAGGTCTTGAGTTTGGGTCTAGGTTTGGGTCCGGATCCGGGTCCGGTCTTGGTCCTGGGTTCCAATCTCGGTTTGGGTATGGGTTTTGGCCCATGTCCAGGTTTGGGTTTAGGGTTTAGGGTTTACTATTTAGGGCTTTAGGGCTTAGGGTTTAGGGGTAAGTGTAAAGAGTTTGGAATTTAGGGTTTAAGGTTTAGGATTTAGAGTTTAATGGTCCGCTTCCAGATCCAGTTCCAATTTTGGGTCACAGGGTACGATTTAAGGTTCGGGTGTGGGTCTGGGTCCGAGTCCTGGTTTAGGTCTAGGTCCGTGTTTTGGTTCAGGTCTGAGTCTTTGTCCCAAATCCAAACACAAACCACATGTCGAGTCTAGTTTCGAGTTTTGGTACGGGTTCGAGTTCTGGTCTGGGTCTATGTCCAAGCCTAGGTCTAATTACCAGATTTAGACACCGAACATGGGTCGGGTCCAAGCCTTGGGTCTTGGGTCCAGTCCCGGGTCTAAATCCGCATCACGGTCCAGCCTAGCTCATGTCTTGGGTCCTGGTCTGGGTCTTATGTCCAAGTTTGGGTATAGGTTTGGGTCTTGGGCCTGAGTCATGGGAACGGTGATGCAAACCAAGGAAATGATGCAAACCAAGGAGCTGCTGGACATGCTGATCATGAACATGGGAATGGAGTTAAATTTGCACAAGACCATTTGTCACTTCCTAGTGGCCCAATTACAAGACTTAGAGCCAAACATTTCAAGGAAGCACTAAATGGGCTAATCCAAGAGAATTGGGCTGATTCTAAAAAGACCAAAATGGGTTCAAATAATAATCAAGGCTTAGTCCATGTCATCAAAGCCATTGAAGAGACTAATTAGCATACAAAAACGTGGTCAAGCATGGTTTTAACATTAAAGGGCAAGAATCGTTGAATTTCAAAAGATATTAGGTGGGGGAATAATAATGGCCTTGGTTGGTTATGTTAAATACATTGAATTTAGTCATCTAGATAATTTTGGCAGCCTTAAGAAGTCCAAAAGGCTAAAAAAACGTGGGACTTGTTTGTATTAATGTTTGTGTTGCTTTTATAACTATAGTTTTGACTTTTCCTATTCTTGGAGGGTTGTTCCAAGTATAAAAAGGGGGTACTACGAATTGTAAGGGCAGATTATGTTTTCAGAAATATTATTGTGAGGTGTGTTTCTCTTTGTTCTTAAAAGAACTCTTGAACTTATCAAGTTAATCTTGTGGTGTTCAAACAACCAAACTTATCACCTTGATTCTTGAGATATTCTTAGGTTTCTGGGTGTGGCGTTTCAATCCTTCGTAGTCTTGGTTTTCATCTAGTTAGGTGACGGGTCAAGGCTCAACAAATCTTGTCTACACGATCTTGGGGCTCCAACCCATCGTTGTTATTGGGTTTCATCACAATTGTTGGTGGAGTTCATATCATTTGGTATCAGAGCCTTGGTTCTAAGGCAAGTTTTGATTATCTTTTATTTTCGATTTTCTATTCCTTGTTGTAGCAAAAAAAAAAAAAGAAGAAGAAGAAGAAGAAGAAAAGAAGCAAAAAAAAAAAATATACGATTTTAATAAGAAAATTTCTTCATTTCATTTTCTCACCTTATTCAAGTTAGACCTTTTGATTAGTTTTGGTTGTTTTCTCATATTGTTTTTGTGTCGCCGGATTATTTTGGAATTTGTTTCTTAAAGTTCGATTAAGAACTAAAGAAAACACAAAAGAGTGGAAAAAGGCAAGAGTGTGTGAGACCATAAGAGGGTGAAAGCCATTTAGAGTGAAAACACGAGAGCAAGTGTATCAATTCTTGAGTGAAACACGTGAGGGAGTGCTTGTGAGGATTCTAACCTTGTTTTGCAGAGTCTAACCATGTCCAATAATCAAGAAGAACACTTAACCGAAGAATTTCGACAACCCCCAACTCCGAACCTCCAAATGCAAGCATTGTTAGGGGAGATGAGGCGTATGTTGAGGGCTGAATTAGAACCTATTCAAGAGAGGTTGGACAGGGTAGAAGCGGGAACTCGTAGGAGACAGCCACAAGACATCCACAATAATGGACGTGGTCCGTGGCGGAATGTTGAGGAAGAGGTGGAGCCTGGAGGAGTTTGATGAGCCATATATGAACCGGGCGGTGTTTAAACGTGGGTATGGAAATAGAGAAGCTAGGATGGGTAGACCTAGGAGGGATAATGATTTAGGAAACATAAAAATTAAAATCCCATCTTTTCAAGGTAAAAATGATCCTGAAGCTTATTTGGAGTGGGAAACTAAAATGGAGATGGTGTTTGATTGTCACAACTACTCGGAGATAAAGCAGGTTAAGTTGGCTGCAATTGAATTCACCGATTATGCCATTGTTTGGTGGGATCAATTACTGATTAATAGGAGGAGGAATAGAGAGCCACCTGTGGACACTTAGGAGGAGATGAAAATGCTTATGAGGAAGCGTTTTGTACTCAGCCACTATTATAGGGGATTGTATCAAAAGTTGCAGAGGCTAATTCAAGGCTCCAAGAGCGTGGATGAGTATTACAAGGAGATGGAGGTAGCTATGATCCGGGCTAACGTAGAAGAGGACCGAGAAGCCACCATGGCTAGGTTTTTGCACGGTTTAAATCGTGAGATTGCGGATATAGTCGAGTTGCAACATTATGTTGAGTTGACAGATATGGTGCATCAAGCCATAAAGGTGGAGGAACAACTCAAACGGAAGGGAATGGCTAGGAGGGGACAACCTATGGCTACCACCAGCCCATGGAAGGCAGCTCCAAGGAGAGATGAGCAGCTGCAAAATAAGCCAAAATTTGAACCCTCAAAGAATGTCAAACCAACGCCTGCCACTACTTTAGGTAACACCGAGACTTCTACTTCTAAAACACGTGATATTAAGTGTTTTAAATGTCAGGGGCGGGGACACATAGCCAGCCAGTGTGTAAACAAAAGGGTGATGATGATAAACGCCCAAGGAGAGCTTGAGTCGGAGGATGAGGAAGAAGTAGATGATGATGACATGCCACATTTAGAATATGCCGATGATGAGCAAAATGCTGTGGTTGGAGATTTATTAGTAGCAAGGCGCATTCTCAATATGCAGCAGGTCAAGGAGGAGGAAATTAACCAAAGGGAGAACTTGTTTCATACGCGGTGCTTTGTCAATAACAAAGTTTGCAATGTCATTATTGATGGAGGGAGTTGTACAAATGTAGCCAGCACTTATTTGGTGGAGAAACTAGCCTTAACCACCTTAAAACATCCTCATCCTTACCGGCTTCAGTGGCTGAATGATTGTGGGGAAATCAAGGTGACAAGGCAAGTGTTGGTGGCATTATCCATTCGCAAATATGAGGATAAGGTGCTTTGTGATTTGGTTCCTATGCATGCATGCCATTTATTGTTGGGAAGACCATGGCAGTATGATCTGAGGGTTACACATGATGGATTCACAAATAGGCACTCTTTCACTCTTAAAAAGCAACCTATTACTCTTGTGCCATTAACTCCAAAACAGGTCATGGAGGACCAACTAAAATTACAAAGATCAAATGAAAAAAAGAAAGAATAAGGAAGGAAGGCTGAAATTGAAAACAAAGAGTTTAAAAAAAAAAGAAAGAGAGAAAAATATTGATCAGAGTGAAAAAGAAAGAGAGAAGATTTCAGCCATAGTCAGAGCAAGAGAGGAAAAATTCAATTACATTGTAGAAAAAAGTGAGATCAAGAGAGTATTATTTTCACACCAGCCCCTTATTGTACTCATGTACAAGGAGGCTCTTTTATGTACTAATGATCTCGTCGGTAGCTTGCCGAGCAATATTGTTTCTCTTTTGCAGGAGTTTGAAGATGTCCTGCCCGAAGAGGTACCATATGGCTTACCTCCAATCCGAGGGATTGAACATCAAATTGATTCATTCCGGGTGCATCAATTCCAAACCGACCAGCTTATAGGAGCAACCCCGAGGAGACCAAGGAGCTTCAAAATTGGAGAAAGGGTATGTGCGTGAAAGCATGAGTCCTTGTGCGGTTCCGGTGCTATTAGTTCCTAAGAAGGATGGAACCTGGAAGATGTGTGTTGACTGCCGAGCCATCAACAACATAACGGTAAAGTATCGTCATCCCATTCCTAGATTAGAAGATATGTTGGATGAATTGCATGGTTCTTGTGTCTTTACAAAAATTGATCTTAAGAGTGGATATCATCAGATTAGAATGAAGGAAGGTGATGAATGGAAAACTGCTTTTAAGACTAAATATGGTTTGTATGAGTGGTTAGTGATGCCTTTCGGTTTAACTAATGCTCCAAGCACATTTATGCGTTTGATGAACCATGTTTTGCGTGCATTTATTGGCAGATTCGTAGTTGTGTATTTTGATGATATCCTAATTTATAGCAAAAACTTGGAAGAACATGTAATTCATTTAAAATCTATTTTGGACATTCTAAGGAAATAAAAATTGTTTGCTAACCTCAAGAAGTGCACCTTTTGCACGGATAAGCTTGTGTTTTATGGTTTTGTTGTTAGTAAGAGAGGAATTGAGGTGGACGAGGAAAAGGTGAAGGCAATCCAAGAGTGGCCAACCCCAAAAACAATCAGCCAAGTGAGGAGTTTCCACGGCTTAGCAAGCTTCTATAGACGGTTTGTGCGTGATTTTAGTAGCTTAGCCACCCCTCTTACTGAAGTCATCAAGAAAAATGTGCCGTTTAAGTGGGGAAAAGAACAAGAAAGGGCATTTAATCTGATCAAAGAAAAGTTAACTAATGCACCTTTGCTTGTTTTACCAAACTTTGCTAAAACTTTTGAAAGTGAGTGTGATGCTTCAGGAATAGGTATTGGAGCTGTTTTGATGCAAGAAGGTCGTCCGATTGCTTATTTTAGTGAAAAGCTGAGTGGGGCAGCCCTAAATTACCCCACTTATGATAAAGAGATGTATGCCTTGGTAAGGGCTTTGGATAATTGGCAGCACTATCTATGGCCAAAGGAATTCGTGATTCACACAGATCATGAATCTTTGAAGCATTTGAAGGGACATCAAAGGTTGAACAAATGCCATGCCAAGTGGGTGGAATTCATTGAAACATTTCCATATGTGATCAGGTACAAGCAAGGTAAGGAAAATGTGGTGGCTGATGCATTGTCCCGAAGGTATGCTTTACTTTCCATTTTAGATACAAAATTGCTCGGTTTTGAATACATTAAGGATTTGTATGCACAAGATTCTGATTTTGGTGATGTGTTCAATTCATGTGAAAAAGTGGCATTTGGTAAGTTTTATAGGCATGACGGATTTTTGTTTCGGGAAAATAAATTGTGTGTGCCTATGTGTTCTTTGCGTGAATTGTTTGTGAGAGAAGCTCATGGTGGTGGTTTGATGGTCATTTTGGTGTAGCTAAGACTTTAGGAATTTTGCATGATCATTTCTTCTGGCCCCATATGAAACGTGATGTGGAAAGAATCTGTGAGAAGTGTATCACGTGTAAATGGGCTAAGTCTAAGTTGAAACCCCACGGTTTGTACACCCCTTTGCCAATACCTAGTGAACCTTGGACTGATATTTCTATGGATTTTGTTTTAGGTTTGCCTAGGACTAAGAGGGGTAGAGATTCTATTTTTGTGGTGGTAGATAGATTTTCCAAGATGGCACACTTCATTGCATGTCATAAAACCGATGATGCATCACATATTGCTGATTTCTTCTTCAAAGAAATTGTTAGGTTACATGGCATGCCTAGGACCATTGTTTCTGATAGGGATGCAAAAGTTTTGAGTTACTTTTGGAAGACTTTACGGGGAAAATTGGGAACCAAGTTGTTATTTTCTACTACTTGTCATCCACAAACGGATGGTCAAACTGAAGTAGTGAATAGAACTTTGTCTTCTTTATTACGTGCTATCAGGTTTTGGTCTGGGTTTTGGTCCGGGTTTAGGTCTTGAGTTTGGGTCTAGGTTTGGGTTTGGATCTGGGTCTGGGTCTTGGTCCTGGGTTCCGATCTCGGTTTGGGTATGGGTCTAGGCCCGTGTTCAGGTTTGGGTTTAGGGTTTAGGGTTTAGGGTTTAGTATTTAGGGCTTAGGGCTTAGGGTTTAGGGGTAAGTGTAAAGAGTTTAGAATTTAGGGTTTAAGGTTTAGGATTTAGAGTTTAATGGTCCGCTTCAAGATCCGGTTCCAATTTCAGGTCACAGGGTACGAGTCCTGGTTTAGGTCTAGGTCCGTGTTTTGGTTCAGGTCTGACTCTTAGTCCCAAATCAAAACACAAACCACATGTCGAGTCTAGTTTCTAGTTTTGGTATGGGTTCGAGTTCTGGTCTGGGTCTAGGTCCGAGCCTAGGTCTAATTACCAGATTTAGACACCGAATATGGGTCGGGTCCAAGCCTCGGGTCTTGGGTCCAGTCTCGGGTCTAAATCCAGATCCTAGTCCAGTTCTAGCTCATGTCTTGGGTCCTGGTCTGGGTCTTATGTCCAAGTTTGGGTCTAGGTTTGGGTCTTGGGCCTGAGTCATGGGTCTGAGTCCCCGATTCAGGTCAGGGTCCTAGGTCCCAATCTGGGTTAGGGTCCCAGTCCGAGTGCAAGTCTCAGTCGATGTTCGGAACTGGTCCTTCTCCCGGGTCTTGGCCTGGTCTGGGTTTATTTAATGGTTCGGTTCTGAGGTCCCGTGTTTGAGTATCGGGTCCCGGTCCCAGTCCCAGTCTAAGTTCTAGTCCTACTCCAAGTTTAGGTCTCGGTCCTAGTCTGGGTCTAAGTTCGAGTCGTGATCTATGTCCAGGTCTGAGTCCTGAGTTTGAGTCTGAGTTTTGGCACGAGGTACGGGTCTGGGTCCAGGTCTAGGTCTGGGTTTGGGTCTAGGCCCAGTTTTCAGTCCGTGTCTGTGTCCGAGTCTTGGTCTGAGTCTGGGTTTGGGTCTATGTTCGAGTTCTCGTACGGGAATGGGTTCCGGTCAAGGTCTCGGGTCACGGGTCCTAGGTCCCAGGTCCTGGCGCAAGTCTGGGTCTGCGTTCGGGCCTGGGTTTGCTATTGATCCCGATGCAGGTCCGGTCAGTGTTCGGTTCTGTGTCTTGATCCGGTTTTGGATCAAGGTCCAACTCCTGTTCTAGGGTCCTTATTCTGGTTCTTGTTCCTATTTCGGGTCTCGGGGTCGGAGTTTGGGTTTGGGTCCTGGTCTAGAAATTGTTCCAGGTGGGGATCTTAGTATGATTGCAAGATCTAGACACCAACTACGGGTCGGGTCCAGGCCCCAAGTCGTGGGTCAAGATCCGGATCACAATCTTGGGTCCCGGTCACATTTCCATTCGGATCCTGGGTCCCAGTCTATGTTTGTGTCCGGGTGCGGGGCCGAGACCGGGTTGGGTCTTTGGTCTCGGTCCTAGTCCTAAGTCTTGATTACGGTTCTAATTTTGAGTTTGGGTCCCCAATCTGGGTACGGGTCACAGGTGCAGGTCTAAGTCTCCCATCCCGGTCCGGGTCCTGGGTTCGGGTCTAGGTCCAAGTTCGTGTCTCGGTTCGAGTTCGTGTCCCGAGTCCGTCCGAGTTTTGATTCGGATCCGCGTCCCGATACGGGTCCGCGTCCCAATCCGGTACGGGTGCGGGTCCTAGTCGATTCTAGTTCCCGAATTCAAACCCGAACTTGGACTCGGACCTTGGTCCGGGGTATGGGTTCGGGTACGGGCCGGGTTCTTGGTCCGAGCTCGGGTGCAGGTTTGAGTCCGGGTATGGATCCTAGATCCAAACACTGACTAAGGGTCAGATCCAAGCCTTGGGTCTAGATCTGGATCACAGTCTCGAGTCCTAGTCTAGTTCCACTTGGGGTCCCAGGTCCCAGTCTGGTTCCTAGGTCAAGGTCAGGGTCAAAGTTCATATCCTGGGTCGCAGTCCCGGTCCCGATGCCGTGTCCGGGTCTAGGTCGAGTGCTAGGTCTCGGTCGAGTCCGGGACCGTCGGGGTTCAAGTCTTGGTCGAGTCTAGAATCAGGTTTCGATTTCGGTCTGGGTCCAGATCAGGGTTCGAGTCTAGTTCCAAGTTCAAGTCCAAGTCCGAATTTTTCATGCGGGTGCGGGTTCGAGGCCCGGTCCGGGTCCCCATCCGGGTGCGGGTCATAGGTCCCGATTTGGGTCCATGTTCGTGTTTGGGTCCTAGTCCCGAGTTTCAATTTCCATTCGGTGTTTGGGTTCGGGTTTGGGTCGAGTCCGGGTCGAGGTACGTGTCCCGGTCTAAGTTTGGGTCGGGTACGAGTCTAGGTACAAATCTCGGTGTAGGTACGTGTTCGGGTCCGGAGTTACGGGTTTGGGTCCCAGGTGCGGGTCTAGGTCTGGTTCAGGGACAGGGTCTCTGTCCGGATCTAGGTCCCGAGTTTTGATCTCGGTCTGGGTTTGAGTCCAGGTTTGTATTCAGATACCTATCTAGGTCCAAGTTTGGGTTTGGGATCGTGTCCCAAATCTAGGTCCAGGTCCGGGTTCGAGTCTCGGTCGCGGTCTGGTTACATGACCGTGTGCGGGCTCGAGTTCGGTCTCGGTTTGGGTTTGGGGCTAGGTGTGAGTTCGTTTCTAGGAATGGGTGCAGGTCCTCGTCACGTCCCTAGTCTTATTCAAGGGTCTGGTGTGGCGGTTCTTGTTCGGGTTCCGTTTCGGAGTTTCTTTGGTTCTTGGACCGAGTCGAGGTATGGGTTTGGATCCGGGTTCGGGCCTAGGTCTGGGTGGGAATCCGGGTCCTGGTCCGGTTACGGTTTTAGGTCTAGGTCTATGTTTGGTTACGGTTTGAGGTCCAAGTCCAGGTCCAAGTCCTTGTTCCGGTCCTGTTCCCGGGTCTCGATCTACTTGTGGTTTCATTTCCAATTTTGGGTCACAGGGTACGGGTTCGGGTCCTTGTTAGTGTCTAGGACTGGGTTTGGGTCCGGGTCTAAGTTTCGCTCCATCTTTAGGTTCGGGTCCGGGGTTGGGTCCTAGATCCAAACACCGACTACGGGTTCGGTCCAAGCCCCGGGTCCAGATCTAGATCCCGATCTTGGGTCTCGGTCTGGTTCCATTTCGGGTGTCGGGTCACGAGTTGGGTCCTATGTTCAAGTCCGGGTTTGTTGGGGTCGGCTCATGGGTCCCGGTCCTAGTTCCGTTGCCTAGGTCTCTATCCCGATTCTGGGTCCACGTCTCAGTACTGGTCTGGGTTTGGGTCCCAATCTAGGTTTGGGTCTGGGTCCTAATTGCGGTTTGGGTTTTGGTCTCGTTATGTGTATTTTTTTTAGTTTCGCTCCTGGTTCGTGTCCTGGTCCTAGTCCTAGTCCGGTTCCAATTCCAATTATGATTCCAAGTTAGAGTTTGGGTTCGAGTTCGAGTTGGGGTTCGAGTTCGGGTCGGGGTTCGAGTCCTGGTCCGAGTTTGGGTTCGGGTTCGAATCTCGGTCCAGGTCCGGATCGGGCTCCGGGTGTGGGTATGGGTTAGGGTCCTTAGTCTGGGTCCAGGTTTAGGTCCAGGTCCCAGGTTTCGATCTCGAACATAGTTAGGGTTTAGTTCTATGTCTAAGTCCTGGGTTTCGATCACAGTTTGGGTTTGTGTTTGGGTCTGGGTGCAGGTCTAGGTTTGGGTCTGGGTCTGAGTTCGGTTCCCGAGTTCGAGGTTCGATTTTTAATTCGAGTTTGCGTTCGGGTTTTGTCCTTGTATGGGTTCGTGTCCAGGTTCCTATCCTTGTTTGGGTCGAGGAAGGTTTCGGGTCTGGGTCTAGGTCGGGCTTCGGATTCACCGGGTGCAGGTCAGGTCCTAGTTCGGGTTTGAGTACCGGTTTAGATCTGGGTCTGGGTTCCAGGGCCTAGGTCCCTGGTCTAGGTCCCCCATCCAAGTCCATTTCCTAGCGCCTGGTCTAGGTCCAGGTTCGTGTTCGGGTCCCGAGTCTTGGTTTTAGTCCAGGTCCTAGTCCGGGTTCGGGTCCAGGTCTCGGTCCTATCCTTGGTCTGGTTTCAGGTTTGGGTCCTTATCAGGGTCTGGATCCTGATCTGGGTCGCGGGTCTCAGGTCCCGGGGAGGGTTTAGGACAAGGTCAAGTCCAGGTCCTAGTACGGGTCCCGGTTTAGGTTCCTGTCCCAGGTCTCAGGTCCCAGTCCTAGTCAAGGTCTTGGTCCAGGTTTTGGTCTAAGTTTGGGTTATGTTTTGGGTTCGGTTCTGGTCTCAGGTCCGGGTCCTAGTCACAGTTCCAGTTTTGATTTTAGGTCTGGGTTTTGTTCCGGGTTCGGGTCTAGGTCCAAGTTGGGGTCAGGGTCCGAGTCTCAGTCCTCGTCCAAATAAGGGTTTTTCGAATCCCTATCAGGGTCCAAGTCTGAGTTCGGTTCTAGGTTCGGGTATTGGATCTTGTCCCAGGTTTGGGTTTGGGTATGCGTCTGGGTCCCGGTTTGAGTTCGTGTCCATGTCCAGGTCCAAATCCCAATTTAGGTCAGGGGCTTGATTTGGGTCCGGATCGAGTCCCGAGTTCGGGTTTAGGTTCTAGTCTAAGTCCTATTCTCGGGTCGGGACCGGGTCCAGGACTGGGTCCGAGCACGAGTTCCAGGGCTGGGTTCTGGTCTAGTTCTGGGTCCTAGTCCAGGTATGGGTCCTGGTCAGGTTCCCTGTCCTGTTCCAGGGTCCTAGTCATGTGCTCGTTCATGTTTCAGTTTTGGGTCCCAGGTCTAAGTCTAGGTCCAGGTCCTGGGCCAGCTTCGGGTCCTAATCCAGTTACAGTTTTGGGTCTGTGTCCAGGTCTTGTTCCTAGGTCCCGATCCGCTTCTAGTTTCGGTTCTAGTTTCAAGTCACGGGGTACGGGTTCGACTCGAGTTTGGGTCCGAGTCAGAGTTAAGACGTTATTTGGGTCTGGAGCTAGGTTCAGGTCTGAGTTTCGGTCTTGGTTAGGGTCCAAGGGTGGGTCCAGTTTCGGGTTCGAGTCCGGGTCTTGGTCCCGTCCGTTCCAAGATCCTTGTCCGGTTACAGTTCTAGTTTCAGTTTTGGTTCCCGAGTGTCGGTTTGGGTCTTGGTATGTGTCCGGGTCCTGGTATGAGTTCGAGTGTGGGTTCGGGTTCTTAGCTAAGTCCTAGATCTAAATACCGACTATGGGTCCAGTCCAAGCATCGAGTCCTGGATCTTAAGTCCCGAGGTGGGTCCTAGGTCCAGGTTTGGGTCTGATGCCGAGTCTCGGATCGCGATCCAAGTTCTGACGCCCAAGTTCTGGTCCTAGTTTAGGGGCCTAATTTCCAGGTCTGGGTCCCCCCTCGATGTTCGGGTCCTAGGTCCCGGTCCGAGTCCAAGTTCGTGTTTCGGTTTGGGTTCGGGTCTGGTCCGAGTCCAGGTCCTGGTTAGGGTTCAAGTCTCAGGTTCTAGCACCAGTGCAGGTCTAGGTCCGGGTCTCGGTCATGGTCTAGGGCCCAGTCTTGCTTTAGGTCCCAAGTTACAAGTACCGGTACGGGTGCAAGTCTCGGTATGGGTTCTTGTACGAGTATGGGTTTAGGTTTGGGTCACATTCTTGTCTCATGTACGGGTTCTAGTCCGGACACAGTCCGATTCCAGTCGGGTCCGAGATCGGGTATGGATCCTGGTCTGAGTTTGAGTCTAGGTCTGGATCCCGGTCTGGGTCTGGGTCCAGGTATATGTACGGATCCAGGTCCGAGTCCTAGATTCAAACACCGATCGGCGGTTACGTCAAAGCCTTAGGTCCAAATTCAGATCTCAGCTTGGATCTCGGTCTTGTTCCAGTCCCAATCCCAGGTCTTCGGCTGGGTCCTTAATTTGGGTTTGGGTCTAGGTTCGGGGTTGTGTCCCTGTAGTCAGGTCCTCAGTTTTGGGTCCAAGGTCAGGTCCCGTGTCTCGAGTCTAGGGTCAAGTTTTGGGTCTACTCGTCCCGGTTTAGGGCCTAGTTTCGGGTCCAAGTGCCTCATCTAGGTCTTGATCCTTGGTCCCGGCGGGTCCGGGGTTCAGGTTTGGGGCCCAGGTCCCCCATCTAGGTCCGGATCCTAAGTCCCGGTCAAGGTCCAAGTTCAGGTTCGAGTTTGGCTCCAAAGTTTGGGTCTGAGTCTAGGTCCCAGTATGGGTTCAAGTTTGAGTACGGGTCGGGTCTTGATCTGAGTCCAAGTCCATATTCGGGGCTGGGTCGGGGACACGATCCGGGTCCCATTCAAGGTATAGATCCCGGACAAGGTTAAGTCCGGCTTTGGGTCCGGGTTTAGGTCTCGAGTTTAGGTCTAGGTTTGGGCTTGTATCCGGGTCTGGGTCTGGGTCTTGGGTTCCAATCTCGGTATGGGTATTGGTCTAGGCCCGTGTCCAGGTTAGGGTTTAGGGTTTAGGGTTTAGGGTTTTGGGTTTAATATTTAGGGATTTTGGGTTTAGGATTTAGGGCTTAGGTCTTAGGGGTAAATGTAAAGAGTTTAGGGTTTAGGTTTTAAGGTTTAGGGTTTAATGGTCCACTTCCAGTTTCGGTTCTAATTTCGGGTCACAAGGTATGATTTAAGGTTTGGGTGTGGGTCTTAGTCCGAGTCCTGGTTTGGGTCTAGGTCCGTGTTTTGGTTCAGGTCTGAATCTTGGTCCCCAATCCAAACACCAACCACATGTCGAGTCTAGTTCGAGTTCTGGTATGGGTTCTGGTTTTGGTCCGGGTCTAGGTCTAGGTCCAGGTCGAATTCCCTAATTTAGACACCGACTATGGGTCGGGTCCAAGCCTTGGGTCTTGGGTCCTGTCCCGGGTCAAAATCTAGATCCTGGTCCAGTTCTATCTCATGTCTTTTGTCCTGGTTCGGGTCTTAGGTCAAAGTCATGGGTCTTGGTCCCCGATTCAAGTCAAAGTGGATATTCCCGGTCTTGGTTAGGGTCTCAGTCCGCGTGTAGGTCCCGGTTTGTGTTCAGTAATGGTCCTTGTCTCAGATCGTGGCCTGGTCTGGGTCTAGGTCACGGTTGGGTTCTCAGGTCCCTGGTCTGAGTATCGGGTCCTAGGTCCCGATCCCGGTCCCGGTTGAGTTCTAGTCTTAGTCCGGGTTTAGGTCTCGTCCTAGTCGGGTTTGGGTCCCGGTGTGATCTCAGTCCGGGTCCCAGTCCTGGGTTCAAGTACGAGTTCTAGTACTAGTCAGGTTTGGGTCCGGGTCTAGGTTTGGTTTTGGGTCTGAGTCCAGGTTTCAATCTATGTCTTGGTCCGGGTCTTGGTCTAGGTTTGGGTCTGGGTCTGAGTTCTTGTACGGGTCTAGGTTCTGGTCCAGGTCTCGAGTCACGGGTCCTAAGTCACAATTCTTGGCGTAAGTCTGGGTCGGGGTTTGGGCCTGGGTCTTGGTATCGATCCCTGTCTGGGTCTGGGTCTGTGTTCGGTTCTGCGTCTAGATCCAGTTTTGGGTCTAGGTCCAATTCCTATTCCAAGGTCCTGATTCTGGTTCTCGTTCCGATTTCGGGTTTGGGCCCGAGTCAGGGTTTAGGTCCTGGTCTGGAAATGGTTACAAGTTCGGGTCTTGGTATGATTCCAAGATCCGGACACGAACTACGGGTGGGTTCCGAGCCCGGGTCGTTGGTCAAGATTCGGATCCCAATCATGGGTCCCGATCTCATTTCAATTCGGATCTTAGGTCCGGTCTTTGTCCGTGTACGGGTCCGGTGCGGGATCGAGACCGGGGTTAGGTCTTGGGTCCAAGTCCCAGTCCTGGGTCTTAATTATTGTTCTAATTTTGAGTTTTGGTCCCCAATCTAGGTCTGGGTCTAGGTTTGAGTCTCCAATCCCGCTCTGGGTCAAGGTCCAAGTCTGTGTCTCCGTTCACGTTGGTGTCCCGAGTCCCGATCCAGAGTTTTGATTTCGATCTGCGTCCGTCCGAGTTTGGGTTTGGGTTTTGGGTTGTAGTCGGATTCCGGTTCTCAAACTCAAAACCATGACTCGACTCGGACCCAAGTTTGGGGTACGGGTGCAGGTCCAGGTATGAGTCTGGGTTTGGGTTTGAGTTCGGGTATGGGTCCTAGATCCAAAAACTAACTACGGGTTAGGTCCAAGCCCCGAGTGTAGATGTGGATCACGGTCTCGGGTCCCAGTGTAGTTCCACTTCGGGTCCTGTGTCCTGGTCGGCTCCGGGTCGGATTCAGGTCTCGGTCCCGTTCTAATGCCGTGCCCTAGTGTTGGAAATTATTTTACCAGGATCTTAGATCTACTCACTATGTTGTTTAACACCCTAAATATGAACTTTCTAAAATGATAAATAAACACATATAAAGTTAAGAAAACCTTACATTGGTTGCAGCGGAATAATGTCTCCTTCCACTCAGATCTCTAAACCTTCTATCCTTTCTGTCGCAGAGTATTATCAAGATGCGAGCCCGAATGTCCTTCTCTTTGTGTGTGATCCTTCACAGTCTTCCAATCTATGATTGAGGTACCACTTGCTGTGTGTGGGCACTACTCTATATCCTTTGAGGGTTTCGAAATTATGAAGAGGAAAAGAGAGAGGTATAGGGTCGGCTATAGAGAGAGAAGTGGAAGGCTCAGTTTTTTAGAAAAAGTAATTTTCTGAGAAAAAGGTTATGAAAACTTGTTATTTGACTGAGCCATCACTTTCTATTTATAGGCAACTACTAGGTTTAGGTTAGTAATTATTTGACATTAAAATAATGAAAATATTAATTAGAAAAACTATCCCAAGTGGTCGGCCATAGGTGTTATATGGATTTTGCAGTTTTTCACAATTTTTATTTCTATTTTCTCAAAAACGCCAATTTTCAAATTCTAACCATTTAAATGCCAAAACTAATTATTTAATAACTAAAATAGATTATTAAATAATATTGTCATTTAATTTAATTATTAATTAGACATATAAAGTCTCTTAATTAATAAATAAACCTAGAATCTCTTTTCTTTACAATTTCACCCCTGCTTAGTGAAAATTCACAAATTAGACATAGTCTAACTTTAGAATTATAATTGATTAATGACAAATCAATTATTGAGTCTTACAAGCAGTATAGTCTCAACTAGAATGGGGACCATGGATCTATATGCTGAGCTTCCAATAAGTGAACCGAGATTTACTAAGTAAATTCCTACTTATTAATTCTTCGTTGAATCCACTCTTAGAACTTAGAATTGCACTCTCGTACTTATATAGAGCATATTATATGTTCTACGATATAGATATGCTATCTCATTTAATTAATAAATAAACCTAGAATCTCTTTTCTTTACAATTTCACTTTGCTTAGTGAAAATTCACAAATTAGACATAGTCTAACTTTAGAATTATAATTGATTAATGACAAATCAATTATTGAGTCTTACAAGCAGTATAGTCTCAACTAGAATGGGGACCATGGATCTATATGCTGAGCTTCCAATAAGTGAACCGAATTTACTAAGTAAATTCCTACTTATTAATTCTTCGTTGAATCCACTCTTAGAACTTAGAATTGCACTCTCAGACTTATATAGAGCATATTATATGTTCCACGATATAGATATGCTATCTCATTTAACCATTGTTATAATCTTATTGTGATCAAAGATCCTCTATATAGATGATTTACATCGAGATGGGTTAATTTTACCGTTCTCACCCCTCAACGTATTTTGCCCCTTAAAACACTTAGCTACCTGTAAATGATGTTTAGTGATCTAAGAATTAGTCACTTAAACAAGAGCTCATCCATTTACTTCTATTTAACTAAGCTCGAAGGGAATCATCACTTGACTTCTATACACCAGTAGAAGCTATAGATTCCATATTTATGTTCAGCACTCCCACTCAATCATACTATCATGTTCCCAAAATATACGTATCACCCTGACCCAAAAGTAGGCTTAACTAATAAATCAAAGAACATGAATAGCACTCCTGAGTTGAGCCTAATCATATCAGAATTTAGATTCTTTTAATCTTAAGATCAACTACTCATATTGACTTGGAAAGATATAACGGTAAGTTTATAATATCTTAACTAAGTTCAATATCGGTCCAGTCCAATGTATACTCCATACATTCGAAACTAGTATACTTTACCAATGTCCTGGAAAGAACATAACACTTACTCCAAGTGTAAGTACACATCATCGCTGATTATCACATCAGTGCAAATCCAAAACACTGATGAAACAAGGACTTAGTCTTTTGATTCATATAATCACAATCACACTCCACTGTGTTGACAATACTGTAATTGTGAATAAACACTTGATCTGGACTTAACAGATTTTGTGTGTAAATGTAATAAACATATTAAACCATTAGCATGTAAAATTCATGCAAACATAAATCACTTCAAATTTCTTATATTGATAACTAATCAGATTGTAAAAGGGTTTTATTTAGGGCACGAAACCCAACACCTAGGTCCAAGTCCCCAATCCAGGTTCGAGTCCTAGGTCCCGTTCTGAGTCCAAGACCTGATCGGGGTTCAAGTCCTGGTCCGAGTCTGGGTCAGAGTTCTGATCTTGGCTTGGGTCTAGATCTCGGTTTGAGTCTAGCTCCAGGTCAAGGTCCGAGTCCTAGGTCTCGGTCTAGGTCCATGTTCGGGTTTGGGTCCTAGTCCTAGTTTCGATTTTGATTTAGTGTCTGGGTTCGGGTTTGGGTCTGAGTCTAGGTCGGGGTGCGAGTCACGAGTCCGAGTCTTGGTCCGAGTCTAGATTTAGGTCCAAATCCCGGTTGGGTCCGGGTTCGGGTCCGGGTCCGAGTTCGGGTCCCGTTGCGGGTCCGGGTCTAGGTACGGGTCACGGTTTGGGTCCGGATCTAGGTCTCAAGTTTCGATCCCGTGCGGGTGCGGGTTCGAGTCCGGGTTCGTATCCGGATCCCTATCTAGATCCGAGTGCGGGTCGGGATCGGGTCCTAGGTCTAGGTACGGGTACGGGTCTCGGTCCGGTCGGGGTACAAGGCCGTGTCCGGGTTGGGATCCAAGTCGAGTGCGGGTCTCGGTGCGTGTTCGGTGCGGGTCCTTGTCTCGCGTCTTGGCCTAGTACGCGTCCGGGTCACGGTTAGGTTCTCGGGTCCTATGTCTCGGTATCGGGTCCGGGTCACGGGTCCGGTCCCGATCCCCGGTCCGAGTTCAAGTCTTAGTCCGGGTTCGAGCCTCGGTCCTAGTCGGGGGTACCGGATCGCGGTCCCGATCTAGGTCCGAGTCCGAGTTCGAGTATGAGTCCGGTCCGGGTCATGGTGTGGGTTTTGCTCTAGGTACGGGTTTCGGTCCATGTCTAGGTCCGGTTTTTGTACGTGTCTAGGTCTAGGTTTAGGTCGGGTTCTCGTATGAGTTTGGGTTCGAGTCAAGGTTCGGGTCATGGGTCTGGGTCGCAGTGCGGCACAAGTCCGGGTCGGGTTCGGGTGCGGGTTCGAGTTTCATCACGGTCTGGGTTTGGGTCCATGTTCGGTTTCGCGTCTAGATCCAGTTTTGGTTCAAAGTCCAATTCCTATTCCAAGGTCCTGATTTCGGTTCTTGTTCCAATTTCGCTCTCGGGTCCGAGTTTTTGTTTGGGTCTGGTACGGAAATGGTTCCGGGTTCGGGTCTTGGTACGATTCCAAGATCTACACACCGAGCTACGGGTTGGGTCCAAGCCCCGGTCGTGGGTAAAGATCCCGATCCCAATCTTTCGTCCCAATCTCGTTTCGATTCGAATCCTACATCCGTGTCCGTGTCCGGGTTCGGGTGCGGGATCGAGATCGGGGGTCGAGTCTTGGGTCCCGGTCCTAGTCCTTGGTCCCGATTCTCGGCTCTAATTTAGGTCTGGATTGGGATCCAGCTCTGGGTCCAAGTTCGTGTTTAGGTTTGAGTTGGAGTCTTGTTCTTAGTCTGGTTACGGTTTCGAGTCTAGGTCTAGGTCCGGTTACGGTTCCAGGTCCATGTCCTAGTTTCAGTCCCATTCTCGGGTCCCGGTATACTTCAAGTTTCGGTTCTAATTTTGGGTCACGGGGTACGAGTTCGGGTCTAGGTTTGGGTACGGGGCCCGGGTTCGAGTCCGGGTCTTGGTTCGTGTCTTGGTCTTGGTTCGGGTACGGAGTTGGTCGGCAAATGCGGACAACGGCTATGGGTTTGGTCCAAGCGGCGGGTCCATATCCGAATCACGATCTTGGGTCCTAGTTTGGTTCCATTTCGGATGCCGAGTCACAAGCTGGGTCCTAGGTTCAAGTCCATGTCGGGGTCGGGTACTAGGTCCCTGTCCTTGTTCCGGTTCCTAGGTCTCTATCCCAATTCTATGTCACGGATCCGATTCTGGTTTGGGTTTTTGTCCTAGTCTAGGTTCGGATTTGAGTCCTAGTCTTTGTTCGGGTTTGGGTCTCGGTACGGGTTTTTATCTAGGTTCGGGTTCGGGTTTAGGTCCTGGTCTTGGTCGAATCCTAGTCGATTCTAGTTCTAGTTGTGATTTGGAGTTTGAGTTAGGATTCGAGTTCAAGTCGGGCTTCAATCACGGTACGAGTTTGGGTTCGGGTCGGGATTTTCTAGGTCCGGATCGGGCTCACGGTGTGGGTTCGGGTCCTTGGTGTGGGTCCGGAGTCCGGGTTCAAGTCCCAAGTTTTGAACTCGTTCTATGTTTAGGTTCAATTCTAGGTGTAAGTCCTGGTTCCAATCTCGGTACGTGTTCGAGTTCGGGTTTAGGTCCAGTGCTATGTTTGGGTGTTATTCTAGGTACGGGTGCGAGTTCGGGTCCCGAGTTCGGAGTCCGAATTTGGGTTCAAGTATGGGTTCGGGTTTTGTCCCGTGCCGTGTCTAGGTTCCCGTCCTTGTTTTTGTTCGGGGCGGGTTACGGGTACGGGTACGGGTCCAGGCTTCGGATTACACAGGTCCGGGTCGAGTCTGGTTTGGGTTTGGGTCTACATTTGGGTTCTAGTCCAGGTCCTGTGTTTCGATCCCAGTCTGGGTCTGGGTCGGTATTCTATTCTAGGTCTAAGTTTGTGTCTATGTCTAGGTCAAAATTCCAGTCTCGATCAAGGGCTTGGTCTAGGTCCGAGATCAAGTCCCGAGTTCAAGTTTGGGTTCGGGTTCGAGTCTCAGTCCTAGTCAAGGTTCGGTACCAGGTCCGGGATTGGGTCTAAGCTCGAGTTTTGGGGCTTGGTAATGGTTTAGTTTGGGTACGAGTCACGAATTCGATGTAGGTCTCGGTTCCAAGGCCTCGGTCTAAGTCCCCCATCCACGTTCGGGTCCTAGGTCCGGTGCGGGTCCATGTTTGGGTTTGGGTCTTAGACCCAGTTTTGATTTTGATTTAGTGTCTCGGTTCGGGTTTGGGTCCGGGTTTGGGTCGGGGTCTAAGTCCTAGTCCGACTCTGGGATTAGGTTTGGGTCCAGGTTTAGATCCCGGCGGGTACGGGGTCATTTCAAGTCGAGTTTGGGTCCCGGTGCGGGCCAGTGCAGGTCTCGGGGTCATTTCAGGTCCGAGTGTGGGTCTCGGTTTGGGGTCAAGTCATGGATCTCGATCCAAGTTCTGAGGCCACAGTTCTGGTCCTAGTTCTTGGGCCCAATTCCCAGGTCTGGGTCCCCAATCGATGTTTAAGTCCTAGGTCCCGGTCGGGTCCATGTTCTTGTTCGGCTCGGAGTTCGGGTCTCGAGTCCCGATCTGAGTCCAAGTCCCAGTTTGGGTTATGGTCCCAGTTTGGGTTCCGATCCTAGTGCGAGTCTGAGGTTCGGGTCCCTTGTTTGAGTCTGGTTCTTACGTCCTGGGTCCGGTCCCAATTTTTGGGTTTGTGTCTAGGTCTAGGTTCGGGATCCGGTCTAAGTCATAGGTCCCGGTCTAGGTCCAAGTCCCGGTATGGGTTTTGGTTTGAGTTTGGGTTTAGGTTTGGGTCCTGTTTCTGTCCCAGGTCTGGGTTCTAGTCCCATGCTTGGTTCGATTCCAATTTTGGGTCCGGGATCGTGTCTGGATGCCAGTTTGGGTTTGGGTCTAGGTCTGGGTATGGATTTGGGTATGGGTCATGGATTCAAGCACTGACTACGGATTAGGTCGAAGCCTCAGGTTCAGATTCGGATCTCAGTCTTAGATCTCAGTCTTGTTCCAGTTCGGCCCTAGGTCTAGCGTCGGGTCCTAAGTTTGGGTTTGGGTCCGTGTTTGGGGTTGTGTCCCCGTAGTCAGGTCCTGGGTTTCGGGTCTAGGGTCGGGTCCTCTGTCTCGAGTCTAGGGTCGAGTTTTGGGTCTTAGTCCCTGTTCCAAGGCCCAGTTTTGGGTCCAAGTCTCCTATCCAGGTCTGAATCCTTGGTCAAGGTCTGGGTCTAGGTTCGCGTTTTGGGCCCAGGTCCCCCATCTAGGTTTGGATCCTAGGTCGCGGTGTAGGTCCAAGTTCAGGTTCGGGTTTGGATCCCGAGTTTGGGTCTGAGTCTAGGTCGCAGTACAGGTTCAGGTTTGAGTTTGGGTCTGTGTCGCGGTCTGACTCCGGGTCCCTATTCGGGTCGGGTTGGGGTCCTAATGCGGGTCCCAATGAAGGTCTAGGTCTCGAACCGGGTTCGGTACGTGTTTGGATCCGAGGTTCGGGTCATGAGTACGGGTCTAGGTTCGGGTCTATATTCGGGTTTGGAGTGCAGGTCCCGGGTTCCGATCTCGGTATGGGTATGGGTCTAGGCCCATGTCCAGGTTAGGGTTTTGGGTTTATGGTTTTGGGTTTAGTGTTTAGGGATTTAATGTTTAGGGTTTAGGGCTTAGGATTTAGGGGTAAGTGTACAGAGTTTAGGATTTAGGGTTTAAGGTTTAGGGTTTAGGATTTAAGGGTCTTCTTCTAGTTCCAGTTCACATTTTTGGTCATAGGGTAAGATTTAAGGTTCGGGTGTGGGTCTAGGTCCGAGATCACAGTGCAGGTCTAGGTTCGTGTTTTGGTTTAGGTCCGAGTCTTTGTCCCAAATCCGGACACTAACCACATGTCGAATCTAGTTGGAGTTACGGTACGGGTTCCGGTTCGGTGCGGGTGCGGGTCGGGTCCAAGTTTCGAGGCCGAGTTCGGTCTAGTTCGTGGGCCCAATTCCCAGGTCTGGGTCCCCAATCTATGTTTAAGTCCTAGGTCCTGGTCCCAGTCTGGGTTCTAGTCCTAGGCCAAGTTCAGGTCTCAGTTTTTGTCCAGATCTGGGTCACAGTCCTAATCTTGGTTCGGGTCTGAGTCCCGGTTTCAAGTCAGAGTTTTGGTATGAGTCTGGGTATGGGTCTGGGTCCAGGTTTCAGTCAGTGTTTGGGTTCGGGTCTTGGTTTGAGTCTGGGTTTGGGTTCTTGTACGGGTCTGGCATCTGGTCCAAGTCCCGAGTCACGGGTCCTGGGTCGCAGGTCCTGGCACAAGTCTTGGTCCGGGTTCGCGTCTAGAGCTAGTTTAGGGTCCAGGTCCAATTCCTGTTCCAAGGTCCTTATTCCGGTTCTTGTTCGATTTCGGCTCTCGGGTACGAGTTTGGTTTTGGGTCTGGTGTAGAAATGGTTCTAGGTTAGGGTCTGGTACGATTCCAAGATCTAGACACCAACTACGGGTTGGGTCCAACCCTAGGTCGTGGGTCTAGATGCATCCCAATCTTGGGTCTCGATCTCGTTTTAATTCGGATCACGGGTCCCGATCCGTGTTCGGGTACGGGTACGGGACCGAGACCGTGGTCGGGTCTTGGGTCCCAATCCCAATCACGGGTATCGATTACGGTTCAAATTTTGAGTTTGGTTCCCCAATCTAGGTACGGTCTAGGTCCAGTCCGAGTCTCCAATCTCGGTCCGAGATCCTAGGTCTTGGTCTCGGTCCATGTCCGTGTCTGGGTTCCGGGTCGCGTCCCGAGTCCAAATCCAGTTCCAATTTCGGGTCACCGAGTACGATTTAAGGTTCGGGTGTGGGTCTGGGTCCGAGTCCTGGCTTAGGTCTAGGTCCGTGTTTTGGTTCAGGTCTGAGTCTTAGTCCCAAATCCAAACACAAACCACATGTCGAGTCTAGTTTCGAGATTTGGTACGAGTTCGAGTTACGGTGCGGGTCTAGGTCCAAGCCTAGGTCTAATTACCGATTTAGACACCGAATATGGGTCGGGTCCAAGCCTTGGGTCTTGGGTCTAGTCCCGGGTCTAAATCCAGATGCTGGTCCAGTTCGGGTTTGGGTCCTAGTCCCAGTTTGTATTTCGATTCGGTGTACGAGTTCGAGTTTGGGTCCGGGCTGGTTGGGGTCCGAGTCTTGGTTTGAGTCTAGGTCGAGTACGGGTGCTAGGTACGGGTACGGGTTCGGGTCCGGGTCCAAGTTTTGGTCTTAGGTGCGAGTCCGGGTACGGGTGTGGGTCGGGGGTCTCGGTATGGATCTAGGTCACGAGTTTCGATCCCGACTTGGGTACGGGTACGGGTTCGAGTCTAGGTTCGTATCCGGATCCCTATCTAGGTCCGAGTACGTGTCTTGGATCGGGTCCCAGGTCTAGGTCCAGGTCCGGCTCTCGCTCCCAGTCTGGGTACACGATCGTGTTTGGGCTCGAGTTTTGGTCTCGCTTTGGGTTTGGGGCTAGGTCCGAGTTCGGTTCTAGGTTTGGGTCCGGGTCTTCGTCATAGTCCTAGTCTTGTTCAAGGGTCATGGTTTTGCAGTTCTTGTTCAGGTTCCAGTTCCGTCTCCCGGGTGCAGGTCGGGGTCGCGTTTGGGTCGTGTTCGGGTTCGAGTCCTGGTTTGAGTCCCTAATCTGGTCCCGATCACCTATCCCAGTCTAGTTCCGGTTCAGGTCCTGGGTCCCAAGTCCGAGTTTGGGTTCGGGACAGAGATTTGGGTGCGGTTCTAGGTCTCGGCCCCAATTTTGTGTCCCGAGTCTGGTTCCATGTTTGGGTCTAAGTTTGGGTCTAGGTTCGGCACTGAGTCTAGGTATGAGTTGGGATCTAGGTTTGGGTCCCGATTCGGGTCTAGGTCCTTGTTTCGGGTCCCGGGTTGGGTCCGTCTCCCGAGTTTGGGGTCGAGTTTTGGGTCTTCATCCCAGTTCCGGTGCCTAGTTTCTAGTCCAAGTCCTCAATCAAGATCTGGATCCTTAGTGAAAATTTGTGTCCATGTTCGGGTTTGGGGCCCAAGTCCCCCATCTAGGTCCTAGTTGAGTTTCGGGTTTGAATCTCAAGTTTGGGTCTGAGTCTAGGTCCCAGTATGGGTTCATGTATTAGTTTGGGTCTGGGTCCAGAATGAGTCCAAGTCCTATTTGGGTCCAGGTCGGGGTCCCAAACCGGGGCCTAGTCAAGGTCTAGGTCACGAAACAGGTTTTGGTCTGGGTTTTGGTCCGGGTTTAGGTCTTGAGTTTGGGTCTAGGTTTGGGTCTGGATCTGGGTCTGGGTCTTGGTCCTGGGTTCCAATCTCGGTTTGGGTATGGGTTTTGGCCCATGTCCAGGTTTGGGTTTAGGGTTTAGGGTTTTCTATTTAGGGCTTTAGGGCTTAGGGTTTAGGGGTAAGTGTAAAGAGTTTGGAATTTAGGGTTTAAGGTTTAGGATTTAGAGTTTAATGGTCCGCTTCCAGATCCAGTTCCAATTTCGGGTCACAGGGTACGATTTAAGGTTCGGGTGTGGGTCTGGGTCCGAGTCTGGGTTTAGGTCTAGGTCCGTGTTTTGGTTCGGTACGAGTCTTTGTCCCAAATCCAAACACAAACCACATGTCGAGTCTAGTTTCGAGTTTTGGTACGGGTTCGAGTTCTGGTCTGGGTCTATGTCCAAGCCTAGGTCTAATTACCAGATTTAGACACCGAACATGGGTCGGGTCCAAGCCTTGGGTCTTGGGTCAAGTCCCGGGTCTAAATCCAGATCCTGGTCCAGTTCTAGCTCATGTCTTGGGTCCTGGTCTGGGTCTTATGTCCAAGTTTGGGTATAGGTTTGGGTCTTGGGCCTGAGTCATGGGAACGGTGATGCAAACCAAGGAGCTGCTGGACATGCTGATCATGAACATGGGAATGGAGTTAAATTTGCACAAGACCATTTGTCACTTCCTAGTGGCCCAATTACAAGACTTAGAGCCAAACATTTCAAGGAAGCACTAAATGGGCTAATCCAAGAGAATTGGGCTGATTCTAAAAAGACCAAAATGGGTTCAAATAATAATCAAGGCTTAGTCCATGTCATCAAAGCCATTGAAGAGACTAATTAGCATACAAAAACGTGGTCAGCATGGTTTTAACATTAAAGGGCAAGAATCTGTTGAATTTCAAAAGATATTAGGTGGGGGAATAATAATGGCCTTGGTTGGTTATGTTAAATACATTGAATTTAGTCATCTAGATAATTTTGGCAGCCTTAAGAAGTCCAAAAGGCTAAAAAAACGTGGGACTTGTTTGTATTAATGTTTGTGTTGCTTTTATAACTATAGTTTTGACTTTTCCTATTCTTGGAGGGTTGTTCCAAGTATAAAAAGGGGGTACTACGAATTGTAAGGGCAGATTATGTTTTCAGAAATATTATTGTGAGGTGTGTTTCTCTTTGTTCTTAAAAGAACTCTTGAACTTATCAAGTTAATCTTGTGGTGTTCAAACAACCAAACTTATCACCTTGATTCTTGAGATATTCTTAGGTTTCTGGGTGTGGCGTTTCAATCCTTCGTAGTCTTGGTTTTCATCTAGTTAGGTGACGGGTCAAGGCTCAACAAATCTTGTCTACACGATCTTGGGGCTCCAACCCATCGTTGTTATTGGGTTTCATCACAATTGTTGGTGGAGTTCATATCATTTGGTATCAGAGCCTTGGTTCTAAGGCAAGTTTTGATTATCTTTTATTTTCGATTTTCTATTCCTTGTTGTAGCAAAAAAAAAAAAAGAAGAAGAAGAAGAAGAAGAAAAGAAGCAAAAAAAAAATATACGATTTTAATAAGAAAATTTCTTCATTTCATTTTCTCACCTTATTCAAGTTAGACCTTTTGATTAGTTTTGGTTGTTTTCTCATATTGTTTTTGTGCTGCTGGATTATTTTGGAATTTGTTTCTTAAAGTTCGATTAAGAACTAAAGAAAACACAAAAGAGTGGAAAAAGGCAAGAGTGTGTGAGACCATAAGAGGGTGAAAGCCATTTAGAGTGAAAACACGAGAGCAAGTGTATCAATTCTTGAGTGAAACACGTGAGGGAGTGCTTGTGAGGATTCTAACCTTGTTTTGCAGAGTCTAAACATGTGCAATAATCAAGAAGAACACTTAACCGAAGAATTTCGACAACCCCCAACTCCGAACCTCCAAATGCAAGCATTGTTAGGGGAGATGAGGCGTATGTTGAGGGCTGAATTAGAACCTATTCAAGAGAGGTTGGACAGGGTAGAAGCGGGAACTCGTAGGAGACAGCCACAAGACATCCACAATAATGGACGTGGTCCGTGGCGGAATGTTGAGGAAGAGGTGGAGTCGGAGGAGTTTGATGAGCCATATATGAACCGGGGCAGGTTTGAACGTGGGTATGGAAATAGAGAAGCTAGGATGGGTAGACCTAGGAGGGATAATGATTTAGGAAACATAAAAATTAAAATCCCATCTTTTCAAGGTAAAAATGATCCTGAAGCTTATTTGGAGTGGGAAACTAAAATGGAGATGGTGTTTGATTGTCACAACTACTCGGAGATAAAGCAGGTTAAGTTGGCTGCAATTGAATTCACCGATTATGCCATTGTTTGGTGGGATCAATTACTGATTAATAGGAGGAGGAATAGAGAGCCACTGTGGACACTTAGGAGGAGATGAAAATGCTTATGAGGAAGCGTTTTGTACTCAGCCACTATTATAGGGGATTGTATCAAAAGTTGCAGAGGCTAATTCAAGGCTCCAAGAGCGTGGATGAGTATTACAAGGAGATGGAGGTAGCTATGATCCGGGCTAACGTAGAAGAGGACCGAGAAGCCACCATGGCTAGGTTTTTGCACGGTTTAAATCGTGAGATTGCGGATATAGTCGAGTTGCAACATTATGTTGAGTTGACAGATATGGTGCATCAAGCCATAAAGGTGGAGGAACAACTCAAACGGAAGGGAATGGCTAGGAGGGGACAACCTATGGCTACCACCAGCCCATGGAAGGCAGCTCCAAGGAGAGATGAGCAGCTGCAAAATAAGCCAAAATTTGAACCCTCAAAGAATGTCAAACCAACGCCTGCCACTACTTTAGGTAACACCGAGACTTCTACTTCTAAAACACGTGATATTAAGTGTTTTAAATGTCAGGGGCGGGGACACATAGCCAGCCAGTGTGTAAACAAAAGGGTGATGATGATAAACGCCCAAGGAGAGCTTGAGTCGGAGGATGAGGAAGAAGTAGATGATGATGACATGCCACATTTAGAATATGCCGATGATGAGCAAAATGCTGTGGTTGGAGATTTATTAGTAGCAAGGCGCATTCTCAATATGCGGCGGGTCAAGGAGGAGGAAATTAACCAAAGGGAGAACTTGTTTCATACGCGGTGCTTTGTCAATAACAAAGTTTGCAATGTCATTATCGATGGAGGGAGTTGTACAAATGTAGCCAGCACTTATTTGGTGGAGAAACTAGCCTTAACCACCTTAAAACATCCTCATCCTTACCGGCTTCAGTGGCTGAATGATTGTGGGGAAATCAAGGTGACAAGGCAAGTGTTGGTGGCATTATCCATTGGCAAATATGAGGATAAGGTGCTTTGTGATTTGGTTCCTATGCATGCATGCCATTTATTGTTGGGAAGACCATGGCAGTATGATCTGAGGGTTACACATGATGGATTCACAAATAGGTACTCTTTCACTCTTAAAAAGCAACCTATTACTCTTGTGCCATTAACTCCAAAACAGTCATGGAGGACCAACTAAAATTACAAAGATCAAATGAAAAAAAGAAAGAATAAGGAAGGAAGGCTGAAATTGAAAACAAAGAGTTTAAAAAAAAAAGAAAGAGAGAAAAATATTGATCAGAGTGAAAAAGAAAGAGAGAAGATTTCAGCCATAGTGAGAGCAAGAGAGGAAAAATTCAATTACATTGTAAAAAAAAGTGAGATCAAGAGAGTATTATTTTCACACCAGCCCCTTATTGTACTCATGTACAAGGAGGCTCTTTTATGTACTAATGATCTCGTCGGTAGCTTGCAGAGCAATATTGTTTCTCTTTTGCGGGAGTTTGAAGATGTCCTGCCCGAAGAGGTACCATATGGCTTACCTCCAATCCGAGGGATTGAACATCAAATTGATTCATTCCGGGTGCATCAATTCCAAACCGACCAGCTTATAGGAGCAACCCCGAGGAGACCAAGGAGCTTCAAATTGGAGAAAGGGTATGTGCGTGAAAGCATGAGTCCTTGTGCGGTTCCGGTGCTATTAGTTCCTAAGAAGGATGGAACCTGGAGGATGTGTGTTGACTGCCGAGCCATCAACAACATAACGGTAAAGTATCGTCATCCCATTCCTAGATTAGAAGATATGTTGGATGAATTGCATGGTTCTTGTGTCTTTACAAAAATTGATCTTAAGAGTGGATATCATCAGATTAGGATGAAGGAAGGTGATGAATGGAAAACTGCTTTTAAGACTAAATATGGTTTGTATGAGTGGTTAGTGATGCCTTTCGGTTTAACTAATGCTCCAAGCACATTTATGCGTTTGATGAACCATGTTTTGCGTGCATTTATTGGCAGATTCGTAGTTGTGTATTTTGATGATATCCTAATTTATAGCAAAAACTTGGAAGAACATGTAATTCATTTAAAATCTATTTTGGACATTCTAAGGAAATAAAAATTGTTTGCTAACCTCAAGAAGTGCACCTTTTGCACGGATAAGCTTGTGTTTTATGGTTTTGTTGTTAGTAAGAGAGGAATTGAGGTGGACGAGGAAAAGGTGAAGGCAATCCAAGAGTGGCCAACCCCAAAAACAATCAGCCAAGTGAGGAGTTTCCACGGCTTAGCAAGCTTCTATAGACGGTTTGTGCGTGATTTTAGTAGCTTAGCCACCCCTCTTACTGAAGTCATCAAGAAAAATGTGCCGTTTAAGTGGGGAAAAGAACAAGAAAGGGCATTTAATCTGATCAAAGAAAAGTTAACTAATGCACCTTTGCTTGTTTTACCAAACTTTGCTAAAACTTTTGAAAGTGAGTGTGATGCTTCAGGAATAGGTATTGGAGCTGTTTTGATGCAAGAAGGTCGTCCAGTTGCTTATTTTAGTGAAAAGCTGAGTGGGGCAGCCCTAAATTACCCCACTTATGATAAAGAGATGTATGCCTTGGTAAGGGCTTTGGATAATTGGCAGCACTATCTATGGCCAAAGGAATTCGTGATTCACACAGATCATGAATCTTTGAAGCATTTGAAGGGACATCAAAGGTTGAACAAATGCCATGCCAAGTGGGTGGAATTCATTGAAACATTTCCATATGTGATCAGGTACAAGCAAGGTAAGGAAAATGTGGTGGCTGATGCATTGTCCCGAAGGTATGCTTTACTTTCCATTTTAGATACAAAATTGCTCGGTTTTGAATACATTAAGGATTTGTATGCACAAGATTCTGATTTTGGTGATGTGTTCAATTCATGTGAAAAAGTGGCATTTGGTAAGTTTTATAGGCATGACGGATTTTTGTTTCGGGAAAATAAATTGTGTGTGCCTATGTGTTCTTTGCGTGAATTGTTTGTGAGAGAAGCTCATGGTGGTGGTTTGATGGTCATTTTGGTGTAGCTAAGACTTTAGGAATTTTGCATGATCATTTCTTCTGGCCCCATATGAAACGTGATGTGGAAAGAATCTGTGAGAAGTGTATCACGTGTAAATGGGCTAAGTCTAAGTTGAAACCCCACGGTTTGTACACCCCTTTGCCAATACCTAGTGAACCTTGGACTGATATTTCTATGGATTTTGTTTTAGGTTTGCCTAGGACTAAGAGGGGTAGAGATTCTATTTTTGTGGTGGTAGATAGATTTTCCAAGATGGCACACTTCATTGCATGTCATAAAACCGATGATGCATCACATATTGCTGATTTCTTCTTCAAAGAAATTGTTAGGTTACATGGCATGCCTAGGACCATTGTTTCTGATAGGGATGCAAAAGTTTTGAGTTACTTTTGGAAGACTTTACGGGGAAAATTGGGAACCAAGTTGTTATTTTCTACTACTTGTCATCCACAAACGGATGGTCAAACTGAAGTAGTGAATAGAACTTTGTCTTCTTTATTACGTGCTATCATTAAAAAGAACTTGAAAACATGGGAAGATTGTTTGCCACATGTTGAATTTGCTTACAATAGAAGTATACATTCTGCATCTAAGTTTTCACCATTTGAAATTGCTTATGGCTTTAACCCATTGTCACCTCTGGATTTAACTTCTTTACCTTTGAGTGAACGTGTGAACTTAGATGGCAAAAAGAAGGCAGAATTTGTAAAGATGATTCATGAAAAGGCACGACTGAACATTGAACGAAGGACTAAACAATATGTCCATCAAGCCAACAAGGGGCGCAAGAAGGTAGTGTTTGAACTAGGAGATTGGGTTTGGTTGCACTTAAGGAAGGAACGATTTCCAGAGAAACGGCGTTCAAAACTCCTACCTCGTGGTGATGGACCATTTCAAGGAGTGGAACGCATCAATGATAATGCTTACAAGCTTGACTTACCAGGTGAGTATGGTGTTAGTGCAAGCTTTAATGTTGCTGATTTGTCTCCTTTTGAAATAGGTGATGATTTGAGGACAAATCCTTCTCAAGAGGGGAGAATGATGCTAACCAAGGAAATGATGCAAACCAAGGAGCTGCTGGACATGCTAATCATGAACATGGGAATGGAGTTAAATTTGCACAAGACCATTTGTCACTTCCTAGTGGCCCAATTACAAGACTTAGAGCCAAGCATTTCAAGGAAGCACTAAATGGGCTAATCCAAGAGAATTGGGCTGATTCTAAAAAGACCAAAATGGGTTCAAATAATAATCAAGGCTTAGTCCATGTCATCAAAGCCATTGAAGAGACTAATTAGCATACTAATTGGTCAGCATGGTTTGAACATTAAAGGGCATGAATCTGTTGAATTTCAAAAGATATTAGGTGGGGGAATAATAATGGCATTGGTTGGTTATGTTAAATACATTGAATTTAGTCATCTAGATAATTTTGGCAGCCTTAAGAAGTCCAAAAGGCTAAAAAAACGTTGGACTTGTTTGTATTAATGTTTGTGTTGCTTTTATAGCTATAGTTTTGACTTTTTCTATTCTTGGAGGGTTGTTCCAAGTATAAAAAGGGGGTACTACGAATTGTAAGGGCATATTATGTTTTCAGAAATATTATTGTGAGGTGTGTTTCTTTTTGTTCTTAAAAGAACTCTTGAACTTATCAAGTTAATCTTGTGGTGTTCAAACAACCAAACTTATCACCTTGATTCTTGAGAGATTCTTAAGTTTCTGGGTGTGGCATTTCAATCCTTCGTAGTCTTGGTTTTCATCTAGTTAGGTGACGGGTCAAGGCTCAACAAATCTTGTTTACACGATCTTGGGGCTCCAAGCCATCGTTGTTATTGGGTTTCATCACAATTGTTGGTAGAGTTCATATCATTCGGGTCCCGATTCATGTCAGGGTCCTAGGTCCCGATCTGGGTTAGGGTTCCAATCCGAGTCCTTATCTCGGGTCTTGGCCAGGTCAAGGTTTATTAACGGTTCGGTTCTGAGGTCCCGCGTTTGAGCATCGCGTCCCGGTGCCGGTCCCGGTCCCGATGCGAGTTCTAGTCCTAGTCTAAGTTTTGGTCTCGGTCCTAGTACGGGTCTAAGTCCAAGTTCGATCTATGTCCGTGTCCGAGTCCCGAGTTTGAGTCCGAGTTTTGGTACGAGTGCGTACGGGTCAAGGTCTGGGTACGGGTTTGGGTACGGTCCCGGTTTTCGGTCCGTGTACGTGTCCCGGTCTTGGTTTGGGTACGGGTGCGGGTCTATGTTCGAGTTCTGGTACAGGAATGGGTTCTGGTCAAGGTCTTAGGTCACGGGTCCTAGGTCCCAGGTCCTGGCACAAATCTGGGTCCGCGTTCGGGCCTGGGTCCTGGTATTGATCCTAGTCTGGGTCGGGTACGTGTTCGGTTTCGTGTCTTGGTCTGGTTTTGGATCGAGGTCCAATTCCTGTTCCAAGGTCCTTATTCTAGTTCTTGTTCCTATTTCGGGTCTCGGGGTCCGGTTTGGGTTTGGGTCCTAGTCTAGAAATTGTTCCAGGTTCGGGTCTTGGTACGATTGCAAGATCTAGACACCAACTACGGGTCAGGTCCAAGGCCCACGTTGTGGGTCAAGATCCGAATCCCATTCTTGGGTCCCGGTCTCATTTCCATTCGGATCCTGGGTCCCAGTCTATGTCCGTGTCCGGGTCTGGGACCGAGATCGGGGTTGGGTCTTTGGTCTCAGTCCTAGTCCTGAGTCTTGATTCTGGTTCTAATTTTGAGTTTGGATCCCCAATCTAGGTCTCGGTCCTGGGTGCAGGTCTGAGTCTCCCATCCCGGTCTGGGTCCTGGGTTCGGGTCTAGCTCCAAGTACGTGTCTCGGTTCGAGTTCGTGTCCCGAGTCCGATCTGAGTTTTGATTCAGATGCGCGTCCTGATCTAGGTCTGCGTCCCAATCCGGGTGCGGGTACGGGTCCTAGTCAAATTTTAGTTCCGGATTCAAACCCAGGCCCGGGACTCGGACCACAGTCCGGGGTACGGTACGGGTCCGGGCGGGGTCTTGGTCGGAGCTCGAGTCCGGTTTTGAGTCCGTATATGGGTCCTAGATCCAAACACTGACTACGGGTCAGGTCCAAGCCCTGGGTCTAGATCTGGATCACAGTCTCGAGTCCTAGTCTAGTTCCACTTGGGGTCCCAGGTTTCGGTCTGGGTCCTAGGTCAAGGTCCGGGTCCAAGTTCATATCCTGGGTCTCAGTCCCAGTTCTGAATCCCGTGTCCAGAGTCTAGGTCTGAGTCCTAGGTCTCGGTCCGAGTCCAGGACCCAATCGGGGTTCAAGTCTTGGTCCGAGTCTAGATTCAGGTTCCGATCTCGGTCTGGGTCCAGATCAGGGTTCGAGTCTAGTTCCAAGTTCAGGTCCAAGTCCCAAGTTTTGATCTGGGTCTGGGTTCTGAGGCCCAAGTCTAGGTCCCCCATCCATGTCTAGGTCATAGGTCCCGGTCTGGGTCCATGTTCGTGTTTGGGTCCTAGTCCCAGTTTCAATTTCCATTCAGTGTTTGGGTTCAGGTTTGGGTTGAGTTTGGGTCGAGATCTGAGTCCTGGTCTAAGTTTGGGTCGGGGTCTGAGTCTAGGTACAAATCCCGGTGTGGGTTTGTGTTCGGGTCCAGGTCTGGGTTTGGGTCCCAGGTGCGGGTCTAGATCTGGTTCTGGGTCAGGGTCTCTGTCCAGATCTAGGTCCCAAGTTTGGATCTCGGTCTGGGCTTAAGTCCAGGTTTGTATTCGGATACCTATCTAGGTCAAAGTTTGGGTTTGGGATCGTGTCCCAAATCTAGGTCCAGGTCATGGGACCCAGTTCTGAGTTTGGCTTCCAGACCGAGACTAGTGTTCGGTTCTAGGTCCCGAACCCAATTCTGTGTCCCGAGTCAGGTTCCATGTTGGGTTCTTAGTTCGGGTCCAGGTTCGGCACCGGGTCGAGGTATGGGTTGGGATCCGGGTTCGGGCCTAGGTCTGGGTTGGAGTCCGAGTCCTGGTCCGGTTACGGTTTTAGGTATAGGTTTGGTTACGGTTTGAGGTCCAAGTCCAGGTCTAAGTCCTTGTTCCGGTCCCATTCCCGGGTCTCGATCTACTTGTGGTTTCAATTCCAATTTTGGGTCACAGGGTACGGGTTCGGGTCCATGTTTGTGTCTAGGATTGGGTTTGGGTCCGGGTCTGAGTTTGGTTCCTGCTCTGGGTTCGGGTCCGGGGTTGGGTCCTAGATCCAAACACCGACTACGGGTTCGGTCCAAGCCCCAGGGTCAGATCTAGATCCCGATCTTGGGTCTCGGTCTGGTTCCATTTCGGGTGCCGGGTCACGAGCTGTGTCCTATGTTCAAGTTCGGGTCTGGGGTCGGCTCTTGGGTCCCGGTCCTAGTTCCGTTGCCTAGGTCTCTATCCCGATTCTGGGTCCACGTCTCGGTTCTTGTCAGGCTTTGGGTCCTAATTGCGGTTTGGGTTTTGGTCTCATTATGTGTATTTTTTTGGGTTTGGGTCCTGGTCCTAGTCCTATTCCGGTTCGAATTCTAATTGTGATTCCAAGTTCGAGTTTGGGTTCGAGTTCGGGTTGGGGTTCGAGTTCTGGTCGGGGTTTGAGTCCTGGTCCGAGTTTGGGTTCGAGTTCGGATCTCGGTCTAGGTCCGGATCGGGCTCCGGGTGTGGGTTAGGGTCCTTGGTCTGGGTCCAGGTTTAGGTCCAGGTCCCAGGTTTCGATCTCGAACTGAGTTAGGGTTTAGTTCCTGGTCTACGTCCTGGGTTTCGATCACAATTTGGGTTCGTGTTCGGGTCTGGGAGCAGGTCCAGGTTTGGGTCTGATTCTGGGTCTGGGTCTGAGTTCGGGTCCTGAATTCAGGTTCGATTTTTAATTCGAGTCCAGGTTCGGGTTTTCTCCTGGTATGGGTTCGTGTCCAGGTTCCTATACTGGTTTGGGTCCGGGGAAGGTTTCGGGTCTAGGTCTAGGTCTGACTTCAGATTCCTGGGTCTAGGTCAGGTTCTAGTTTAGGTTTGAGTCCCGGTTTAGATCTAGGTCTGGTTCCGGGGCCTAGGTCCTTGGTCTAGGTCCCCCATCCAAGTCTAGTTCCTAGCTCCTGGTCTAGGTCCAGGTTCGTGTTCGGGTCTCGAGTCTTTGTTTTAGTCCAGGTCCTAGTTCGGGTTCGGGTCCAGGTCTCGGTCCTAGCCTTGGTCTGGGTCCTTATCAGGGTCCAGATCCTGGTCTGGGTCGCGGGTCTCACGTCCAGGGGAGGTTTTAGGACAAGGTCAAGTCGAGGTCCTAGTAAGGGTCCCGATCTAGGTTCCTGTCCCAGGTCTCAGGTCCCAGTCCTAGTCAAGGTCTCGGTCCTGGTTTTGGTCTAAGTTTGGGTTATGTTTTGGGTTCAGTTCTGGTCTCAGGTCCGGGTCCTAGTCACAGTTCTAGTTTTGATTTTAGTTTTGGGTTTTGTTCCAGGTCCGGGTCTAGGTCTAAGTTGGGGTCAGGGTCCGAGTCTCAGTCCTAGTCCGGGTACGGGTTTTTCGGATCCCTTTCTAGGTCCAAGTCTGACTCCGGATCTAGGTTCGGGTATTGGGTCTGGTCCCAGGTTTGGGTCTGGGTATGCGTCTGGGTCCGGGTTTGAGTTCGTGTCCATGTCTAGGTCCAAATCCCAATTTAGGTCAGGTGCTTAATTTGGGTCCGGGATCGAGTCCCGAGTTTGGGTTTAGGTTCTAGTCTAAGTCCTATTTTGGGTTCGGGACTGGGTCCAAGCACGAGTTTCGGGGCTGGGTTCTGGTCTAGTTCTGGGTCCCAGTCCAGGTGTGGGTCCTGGTCACGTTCCCGGTCCTGTTCCAGGGTCCTAGTCATGTTCTTGTTCATGTTTCAGTTTCGGGTCCCAGGTCTGGGTCTAGGTCCAGGTCCTGGGCCAGCTTCGGGTCCTAATCTGGTTACAGTTTTGGGTCTGTGTCCAGGTCTTGTTCCTAGGTCCCGATCTGCTTCTAGTTTCGGTTCCAGTTTTATGTCACGGGGTACGGGTTCGACTCGAGTTTGGGTCCGAGTCTGGGTTAAGACATTATTTGGGTCTGGAGCTAGGTTCAGGTCTGAGTTTCGGTCTCGTTTAGGGTCCAAGGGTGGGTCCAGTTTCGGGTTCGATTCTGGGTCCAGGTCCCGGTCCCGTTCCAAGATCCCTGTCCGGTTACAGTTCAAGTTTCGGTTTTGGTTCCCGAGTGTGGGTTTGGGTCTTGGTATGCGTCCGGGTCCAGGTATGAGTTCGAGTGTGGGTTTATGTTCTTGTCTAAGTCCTAGATCCTAATACCGACTACGGGTCTGGTCCAAGCATCGAGTCCTGGATCTTAAGTCCCGAGGTGGGTCCTAGGTCCAGGTTTGTGTCTGGGGTTGAGTCCCGGATCACGATCCAAGTTCTGACGCCCAAGTTCTGGTCCTAGTTCAGGGGCCCAATTTCCAGGTCTGGGTCCCCCCTCGATGTTCGGGTCCTAGGTCCCGGTTCGAGTCCAAGTTCGTGTTTCAGTTTGGGTTCGGGTCTGGTCCAAGTCCAGGTCCTGGTTAGGGTTCGAGTTTGAGTTCAGGTTCCAGCCCCAGTTCTGGGTCTAGGTCCAGGTCTCGGTCTGGGTCTAGGTCCCAGTCTTGGTTTAGGTCCCAAGTCACAAGTCCCGGCCTGGGTCCAAGTCCCGGTATGGGTTCTTGTCTCAGTATGGGTTTAGGTTTGGGTCCTGCTACTGTCTCATGTCTGGGTTCTAGTCCAGACCTGGTCTTATTCCAATTCTGGGTCTGAGATCGGGTTTGGATCCCGGTCTGAGTCTTAGTCTTGGTCTGGATCCCGGTCTGGGTCTGGGTCAAGGTATAGGTACAAATCCAGGTTAGAGTCCTAGTTTCAAACAATGACTACGGGTTAGGTCAAAGCCTTAGTTCCAAATTCGGATCTCAGTCTTGGATCTCGGTCTTGTTCCAGTCCCAATCCCGGGTCTTCAGCTGGGTCCTTAATTTGGGTTCGGGTCTGGGTTCCGGGTTGTGTCCCTGTAGTCAGGTCCTCAGTTTGTGGTCCAAGGTCAGGTCCCGTGTCTCGAGTCTAGGGTCATGTTTTGGGTCTCCGTCCCGGTTTTAAGGCCTAGTTTCAGGTCCAAGTGCCTTATCTAGGTCTTGATCCTTGGTCCAGATGTGGGTCCAGGTTCGCGTTTGGGGCCCAGGTCCCCCATCTAGGTCTGGATCCTAGGTCCAGGTCAAGGTCCAAGTTTGGCTCCCAAGTTTGGGTCCGAGTCTAGGTCCCAGTATGGGTTCAAGTTTGATTCTGGGTCCGGGTCTCGATCTGAGTCCAAGTCCCTATTCAGGTCCGGGTCGGGGACACGACAAGGTCCCACTCAAGGTCTAGATCTGAGACCAGGTTCTGGTCTCAGTTCGGTCCGAGTTAAGGTTCTAAGTTTGGTCTAGGTTTGGGTTTGGATCCGGGTCTGGGTCTGGGTCTTGGGTTCCAATCTCGGTATTGGTATTGGTCTAGGCTCGTGTCCAGGTTAGGGTTTAGGGTTTAGGGTTTTGGGTTTAGTATTTAGGGATTTAGGGTTTAGGATTTAGGGCTTAGGTCTTAGGGGTAACTGTAAAGAGTTTAGGGTTTAGGGTTTAAGGTTTCGGGTTTAGGGTTTTAATGGTGCGCTTCCAGTTTCGGTTCCAATTTCGGGTCACAAGGTACGATTTAAGGTTTGGGTGTGGGTGTTGGTCCGAGACCTGGTTTGGGTCTAGGTCCGTGTTTTGGTTCAGTTCTGAGTCTTGGTCCCCAATCCAAACACCAACCACATGTCAAGTCTAGTTCGAGTTCTGGTATGGGTTCTGGTTTTGGTCCAGGTCTAGGTCGAGGTCCAGGTCGAATTCCCTAATTTAGACAACGACTATGGGTTGGGTCCAATGCTCGGGTCTTGGATCCTGTCCTGGGTCAAAATCTAGATCTTGGTCCAGTTCTAGCTCATGTCTTGGGTCCTGGTTCGGGTCTTAGGTCCAAGTCATGGGTCTTGGTCCCCGATTCAAGTCAAAGTGGTAGTTCTCGATCTTGGTTAGGGTCCCAGTCCGCGTGTAGGTCCCGGTCTGTGTTCAGTAATGGTCCTTGTCTCGGGTCTATGCCTATTCTTGGTCTAGGTCACGGTTCAGTTCTCAGGTCCCAGGTCTGAGTATTGGGTCCTAGGTCCCAATCCCGGTCCCAGGTCCCAGTCCCGGTCCCAGGTCCCAGTCCAGGTCCCAGTCTTGAGTTGTAGTCCTAGTCCGGGTTTGGGTCCCAGTCCTGATCTCTGTCCGGGTCTAGGTCTGGGTTTGGGTCTGAGTCCGGGTTTCAGTCTGTGTCTTGGTTCGGGTCTTGGTCTAGGTCTGGGTATGAGTCTGAGTTCTTGTACGGGTCTAGGTTCTAGTCCAGGTCTCGAGTCACGGGTCCTAAGTCACAAGTCTTAGCGCAAGTCTGGGTCCGGGTTTGGGCCTGGGTCCTGGTATTGATCCCGTTCTAGGTCTGGGTCTGTGTTCGATTCTGCGTCTAGATCCAATTTTGGGTCCAGGTCCAATTCTTATTCCAGGGTCCTGATTCTGGTTCTTGTTCCGATTTCGGGTCTCGGGTCCGAGTCAGGGTTTAGGTCCTGGTTTGGAAATGGTTCCAAGTTCGGGTCTAGATATGATTCCATGATCCAGACACCGAATACGGGTTGGTTCCGAGCCCCGGGTTGTTGGTCAAAATTCAGATCCCAATCTTGTGTCCCTGTCTCATTTCAATTCGGATCTTAGGTCCCGGTCTGTGTCCGTGTCTTGGTCCGGGTCTGGGATAGAGACCGGGGTCAGGTCTTGGGTCCCAGTCCCTGTCCCGGGGTCCTAATTGTTGTTCTAATTTTGAGTTTTGGTCCCCAATCTAGGTCTTGGTCCTAGGTCTAGGTTTGAGCCTCCAATCCCAGTCTGGGTCAAGGTCCAAGTCTGTGTCTCCGTTCGCGTTCGTGTCCCGAGTCCTGATCCGAGTTTTGATTAAAGTCCGCGTCCCAATCCGGGTTTGGGTCTGGGTCTTAGTCAGATTCCAGTTGTCGAACTCAAACCCAGTCTCGGACTCGGACCCAAGTTTGGGGTACGGGTCTGGGTCTGGGTCCGAGTCTGGGTTTGGGTTTGAGTCCGGGTATGGGTCCTAGAACCAAACACTTACTACGGGTCAGGTCCAAGCCCCGAGTGTTGATGTGGATCACGGTCTCGGGTCCCAGTCTAGTTCCACTTCGGGTCCCAGGTCTTGGTCCGGCTTTGGGGTCGGATTCTGGGTCTCAGTCCCAGTTCTAATGCCCGTGTCCTAGGTCCAAGTCCCCAATCCAGGTTCGAGTCCTAGGTCCCGGTCTGAGTCCAGGATCCAATCGGGGTTCAAGTCCTTGTCCGAGCCTGGGTCAGAGTTTCGATCTTGGCTTGGGTCTAGATCTCGGTTTGAGTCCAGCTCCAAGTATGGGTCCGAGTCCTGAGTTCCGATCTAGGTCGGGGTTCCAAGGCACAAGTCAATGTCTGAGTCCTAGGTCTTGGTCTGGGTCCATGTTCGGGTTTGGGTCCTAGTCCTAGTTTCGATTTCGATTTAGTGTATGGGTTCGGGTTTGGGTCTTAGTCTAGGTCGAGGTCTAAGTCCTGGTCCCAGTTTGGGTCTGGGTTTGGGTCCAGGTCCGAGTTCGTGTCCCAAGTGCGGGTCCACGTCTGGATCTGAGTCACGGTCGCAGTCTGGATTTAGGTCCCGAGTTCCGATCCAGGTCTGGGTCTTGGTCTGGGTCTAAGTTTGAGTCTAGGTTCGTATCCAGATCCCTATCTAGGTCTGAGTCTGGGTCTAGGATCGGGTCCTAGGTCTAGGTCTGGGTCCGGGTCTCGGTCCCGGTCTGGGTACACGATCGTGTACAGGTTAGGGTCCAAGTGTCTCGGTGCGTGTTCGGTACTGGTCCTTGTCTCGCGTCTTGGCCAAGTCTGGGTCTGGGTCACGGTTAGGTTCTATGTCCTGCATCCCGTTCTGTGTCCGTGTTTGGGTTCGGGTCTGGGATCGAGATCGGGGTCAGGTCTTGGGTCCCAGTCCTAGTCCTTGGTTCCGATTCTGGCTCTAATTTTGAGTTTGGGTCCCCAATCTAGGTCTGGTTCCTAATTCTAGGTCTGAGTCTCCTATCCCAGTCTGGGTCCTTGGTCCAGGTTTCGGTCCAAGTCCGTGTCGGGGTTCAAGTTCGTGTCCTGAGTCTGATAAGGGTTTTGATTCGGGTCTGCGTCCCAGTCCGGGCCTGGGTCTAGGTCCTAGTCAGATTCCAGTTCCTGGACTCAAATCCAAACTCGGACTCGGACCCAAGTTTGGGGTACGGGTCTACGATCAGGTCAATTTCCCAAATGGCAAAAGGCCAAGGACTTTGCATCTGAGTTAACTCGTTGGGCGGAGCTCGAGGTATCTTTGAAAATCTTTGTTATTTATCACATTTTTTAACGTAGGCGTTTGAATCTTCGTTCATTTTCGGCTAGAAATAACCTTACCTTAGAATTTTCTTAGATAAACTCTGCCCGGTGGTGTGGTTTCCACAAAATCCATCGCGCACTTCAGACAAAATTCGTGCAACTTCTTCTTAGGTAACACATCTAAACAATGGCATGGAGAATCGTCGTCTGTACATAATTCCCTCTACTATGATGTACTGTGCAGCCTTCCCTCTCATCTTTTGAGATTCATTTCGATTATCTGGGAGTTCCCCAGTGTTGAGGTAGGGTTCTATTGGCGTCATCCAGTTTGGGGAAGTATCAATCATTTCAATCTCTTCTATGCCAATGATGCTAGGTTCTTCAAGGAAGTGTAAAGAGTATAGGATTTAGGGTTTAAGGTTTAGGGTTTAGAGTTTAAGGGTCCAATTCTAGTTCTTGCTCCAATTTTCGGTTATAGGGTAAGATTTATGGTTTCGGTGTGGGTCTGGGTAAGAGTCCTGGTCTGGCTCTAGGTTCGTGTTTGGGTTCAGAACCGAGTCTCGGTCCCAAATCCAAACACCAACCACATGTCGAGTCTAGTTTGAGTTTTGGTTCGGGTTCGGGTTCTAGTCTGGGTTTGGGTCCAGGTTGAGGTCCGATTCCTAGATTTAGACACCGACTATGGGTCGGGTCCAAGCCTCGTGTCTTGGGTCCTAGGTCCTGGGTCCAAATCTAGATCCTGGTCCAAGTCAAGGTCTGGGTCCTTTGTCTGGGTCCTAGTTCTGGTCTCAGGTCCAGGTTTGGGTCTAAGTTTGGGTCTTGGGTCCTGAGTCATGGGTCAAGGTCCCCGATTAAGGTCAGGGTCCTAGGTCCCAGTCTTGGTTATCATCCTAGTCTGAGTGCAGGTCCCAGTCCTTGTTCGGTACTTGTCCTTGTCTCAAGTCCGAGTATTGTGTCCCGTATCCCAGTCTCGGTCCAGGGTCCCAGTCCCAGTCCCAGTCCCAGTCTGGGTCCTAGCCCCAGTCCATGTTCAGGTCTCGGTCGTTGTCCTGGTCTGGGTCCCAGTCTTGATCTCGGTCCTGCTCCAAGTCTCGTGTTCCAGTCCGTGTTCGTGTACGAGTCCGGGTTTGGGTCTGGGTCCCAGTTTCAGTCCGTTTTAGGGTCTGGGTCTTGGTCTCGATCAGGGTCTGGGTTCTTTTATGGGTCTGGGTTCTTGTCAACGTCTCAGGTCATGGGTCCTGGGTTCTGGGTTCTTGGTCGCAGGTCCTAACACAAGTATGGGTCCAGCTATCGATCCCAGTTGGGGTTCGGGTCTGTGTTCGGTTCTGCGTCTAGATCCGTTTTTGGGTCAACGTCCTGGGTTCGAGTCTAGGTCCAAGTCCGTGTCTCGGTTCGACTTCGTGTCCCGAGTCCCGATCTGAGTTTTGATTCAGATGCGCGTCCTGATCCGGGTCCGTGTCTCGATCCGGGTCTGGGTCTGGGTCCTAGTCAGATTCTAGTTCCCAGATTCAAACCCGGACTCGGACTCGGACCCTGGTTTGGGGTACGGGTCTGGGTCTGGGCCAGGGTCTTGGTCTGACTCCGGGTCTGGGTTTGAGTCCGGATATGGGTCCTACATCCAAACATTGACTACAGGTCAGGTCCAAGCCCTGGGTCTAGATCTGGATCACAGTCTCGAGTCCTAGTCTAGTTCCACTTGGGGTCCCAGGTCTCGGTATGGGTCCTAGTTCAAGGTCCGGGTCAAAGTTCATATCCTGGGTCTCAGTCCAAGTTCTGATGCCTGTATCCCGGGTCTAGGTCTGAGTCCTAGGTCTCGGTCCGAGTCCAGGACCCAATCGGGGTTGAAGTCTTGGTCCGAGTCTAGATTCAGGTTCCGATCTCGGTATGGGTCCAGATCAGGGTTCGAGTCTAGTTCCAAGTTCAGGTCCAAGTCCCAAGTTTTGATCTGGGTCTGGGTTCCGAGGCCCAGGTCTAGGTCCCCCATCCATGTCTGGGTCATAGGTCCCGGTCTGGGTCCATGTTCGTGTTTGGGTCCTAGTCCCAGTTTCAATTTCCATTCAGTGTTTGGGTTCGGGTTTGGGTCTGAGTTTGGGTCGAGGTCTGAGTCCTGGTCTAAGTTTGGGTCGGGGTCTGAGTCTAAGTATAAATCCCGGTGTGGGTCTGTGTTCGGGTTCAGGTCTGGGTTTGGGTCTCAGGTGCGGGTCTTGGTGTGGTTCTAGGACAGGGTCTCTGTCCGAATCTAGGTCTCGAGTTTTGATCTCGGTCTGGGTTTGAGTCCAGGTTTGTATTCGGATATCTAGGTCAAAGTTTGGGTTTGGGATCGTTTCCAGAATCTAGGTCCATGTCCGGGTTCGCGTCTCGGTCCCGGTCTGGGTACACGACCGTGTCTGGGCTCGAGTTCAGTTCTCGGTTTGGGTTTGGGGCTAGGTCTGAGTTCGTTTCTAGGAATGGGTCTAGGTCCTCGTCACGATCCTAGTCTTGTTCAAGGGTCCTGGTCTGGCGGTTCTTGTTCAGGTTCTAGTTTCGGGTCTCAGGTTCTGCATCGAGTCGAGGTATGGGTTGGGATCCAGGTTCGGGCCTAGGTCTGGGTTGGATTTCGGGTCTTGGTCCGGTTACGGTTTTAGGTCTAGGTCTAGGTCTAGGTTTTGTTACGGTTCGAGTTCCAAGTCCAGGTCCAGGTCCTTGTTCCGGTCCCGTTCCCGGGTCTCGATCTAGAGCCAGGGCTTGGATCGAACCCATAGTCGGTGTATGGATTTGGGACACAACCCCGGACCCGAACCCAGACTAGCACCCGAACCAAAACTCAAACCAGAACCCAATCAAAGACCCAAACCTGGACCCGAAGCCGTACCTTGTGACCCGAAATTGGAACCGAAATCAGAAGTTGACCTTGACCAAGAAATGGGACCAGAACCAGGACTTGGACCTAGAGCTGTAAACGAACCTACACCTAGACCCAAAACTATAACCAGACCAAGACCAAGACTCAAACTTACACCTAGACCCAAACCGCGACCCGAACTCGGATCCCCACCCAGACTTGGACTCGAGACTTGAACCCAGACCCAAATTATGGGGAACCCAGAGCTGGGAATCGGGCCCACAAACTAGGACCAGAACTTGGGCCTCAGATCTTGGATCGGGATCCGGGACTCGACCCCAGACCAAAACCTGGACTAAGGACCCACCTCGGGACCTGGGATTCGGACTCGATGCTTGGACCCGACCCGTAGTCAGTGTCTGGATCTAAGACTTAGACCAGAACCCAAACCCAAACTCGAACTCAAACTAGGACCCAGACACATACAAAGACCCAGGCCCACACACGGGAACCAAAACCGAAACTTGAACTGGAACTAGACCGGGATCTTAGAACGGTACCGGGACCTAAACCCGAACCCGAACTCGAAACTAGACCCAGCCTCAGACCCTAACCGAGACCAAAACTCGGACACGAACCTCGCCCGACCCAAATCAGGACCCGAACCTGGACTCGAACCAAAACTTGACCTGAACCTGTACCCCGTTACTTGAAACTGGAACCGAAACTAGAAGCGGATCGGGACCCATGAATAGGACCAGGACCAGGACTTGGACTTAGTCCCAAAACTGTAACCGGACCTGGACCCAGATTCGGACATAGACCCACCCTGGGATTGGGTCCAAAACCTGAACCTAAACCTAAACCGGGACTTGGGACCCGAACCCAAACCTGAACTCAGACTCGAACATTGAACAGGACTCGGGACCCAGAATTAGGATGGAGACCCAAAACTGGACCCCAGTCTCGGTCCCACACCTAGACCCATACCCAGAGCGGGACTTGGGGCATGAATTGAAACTCAACTACGACCCGTGATTAGGATCCAAATCTTGTCCAAGGATCCGAGAACCGGGGCTTGGACAAGACCCATAGTCGATGTCTTGATCTCGGACTCGGACAAAGACTCGAAGCTGGACCAATACCTGGACCTTGGACTCAGACCTTGGACCCGAAACAAAAACTTGAATCAGAATGTGACCAGGACCCTGGAACAGGACCGGGAATGTGACCAGTACCTGGACCTGGGCGGGGACCCGAATTACACCAGAACCCAACCCCAGAACTCGGCCTCAGACCTAGTCCTCGACCCAGTCCCGAACCTAGACTAGGACTGAGACTTGAGCCCAAAATCGGGACTCGATCCCGAAATCAAACAAAGCCCCTAACCTAAATTGGGATTCGGACCTGGACATGGACACGAACCCAGACCCAAACCTGAATACCGACCCTGACCCAGACCGGGATCAAAACACTGGACCTGGACACGGACCCAGACGTAGACCCAGACATGAACCTGGGACCCAGACCCAAGAATCGAACCTGGACCCCGACTGGGATCTGAAAAACCCGTACCCAAACTCGGAGGAAGACTCATTACCCGACCCCAACCTAGATCCATGCCCAGACCCGGAACCAAACCCAGACCCGGAATCATAATTGGAACTATGACTAGGACCCAAACTTGAGACCAGAATCGAACCCAAACCATAAGCCAAACTCAGACCAGAACCTAGACCGAGGCCTTGACTAGGACTGGGACCTGAGACTAAGGACCTGAACCTCGACCGAGACCCGACCGGACCTAGACACGACTGTGTCCTAAACCCTCGCAAGGACCTGAGACCCGTGACCCAAACCAGGATCAAGACCCTAACAAGGACCCAAACCTGAACCCGGACCAAGACAGGGATCGAGACCTGGACCTGAACTTAGACCGAGACCTAGAATAAAACCAAGACTCGGGACCTGAACTCGAACCTCGACCTAGACCAGGACCTAGGAACCGGACTTGGATGGGGGACCTACACTAGGGACCTTGTCCCGGAACTAGGGATGCACATTTTCCCCATGGGGATGGGGCCCCGCGGGGACCCGCCCCTAATGGGGCGGGGATTCCCCATCTAAATGGGGAACGGGGCGGGGCGGGGATCAAATTTTGTCCCCGAATGTTAAACGGGGCGAGAACGGGGATGACACTCCCCCCCCCCCGACGGGGACCCGTTTAATTTATTAATTATTTTTTTATTAATATTTTATATTTAATATATGCGTTTGTATTTTTTTAGTATATTAATATCATTTTTACAATTTTTGAAGTTGTGTCTTTGTATAATAATTACTATATTGAATAGTAAATAATATGTTATATTTTATCTTTCATGTAATTTAATAATTTTAGACATTTAAATTTTTAAAATAAACTTTATTTTTACAATAGGGGATTCCCCGCCCCGTCCCCGATGGGGAATAAGCGGGGATGGGGCGGGGATGGGGATTAAAATCCTTAACGGGGATGGGGATGGGAAGAGCACTCCCCGCTAATTCCCCGCCCCGTGTGCATCCCTACCCAGAACCTAGACTAAGATCTAAATCTGGGACTCAAACCTGAACCAGGACCTGACCTAGACCCACGAATCTGAATTGGACCAAGACCCAGACCCGAAACCTGCCCCCGACCCAAGCTAGGACAGGAACCTGGACACGAACCCATATCAGGACAAAACCCGAACTAGGAACCGAACCAAAAATCAATCCCGAACCTGGGACCCAGACCCAAACCTTGGCCTGCAGCTGGACCCGAACTCGAACCCAAACTGGGATTGGATCCCACGACATAGACCTAGAACTAAACCCCGACTCAGATCGAGATCGAAACTTGGGACTCAGAGTCGAACCTAGAACTAGACCCAGGGCCCTAACCACAACTCGGAGTCCGATTCTGACCTAGACCGAGATCTAGACTTGAACCCAAACTCAGACCAGGACTCGATCCTTGACCCGAACTCAAACCCTAACCCAAACTCGAACTTGGAATCGCAACTAGAACTGAACCGAACTAGGACTAGGACCAAGACCAGGACCAAGACCCAGACTCGAACCCGAACCCAAATAAAAAACTGGGCCGAGATCCAAACTCGAACCGCGACTAGGACCCAAACCCGAACTTACACCTGGACACAAACCTTGACTAGAATTGGGACCTGGAACCAGAATCGGGATTGGGTCCTGGGCAACGTAACTAGGTCTGGGACCCAAGACTTGACGCCAGACCCGGACTTGAACCTAGGACCCAGCTCATGTCCCGACACCAAAAATGGACCTAGACCAGCACGCGAGATCAGGGTCCAGATCTGGACCCGGGGCTTGGACCAAACCCGTAGTCGGTGTCTAGGTTTGGGACCAAGCCCCAAACCCGAACCCAGACCAAGATGCAAACCTGAACCCAGACCCGAACTCATTACCAAACCCAAACCTTGATCCAAAGCCATACCCTGTGACCTGAAACTGGAACAAAAATCGGAAGTAGACCGAGACTGGGAACGGGACCGGAACCAGGACTTGGACCTAGACCTAAACCCGAAATTGTAACCGGACCAGGACCCAGTTTCGCACCCAGACCTAGATCCGAACTGGGACCCGGACCTGAATCCTAATCAAGACCTAGACTCGGTCTTGGGAACCTTGACCCAAACATGGAACCAGACTTGGGACACAGAATTTTTGGCAGAGACCTAGAGGTGCACCCTAGTCACACTCCCGAACCCAAACTTAGACATGGGACCCAAGACCTGAACCAGAACCAGAACCGGACCGAGACACGTGATAGGGATCTAGATCTGGGACTCAAACCGAGACCCGAACCCAGACTAGGACCAAAACTCGGACCCTAACCCAGACCCGAGACTTGAAACTGGAACCTGAACAAGAACTTCGAGACGAGGATACTCGAACAAGACTAGGACCGTGATTAAGACCCAAACCTAGACCTAGAACCAAACTCGGAACTCTGGCCCATGCACGATCATATACACAGACCGGGAACAAGACCCGGACCCAAACCTGGACCCAGACCTAGACCTAGGACCCGATCCAAGACCCAGGCGCGGACCTAGATAGGGATCCAGATACGAACCTGGAGTCGAACCCAGACTCAGACCCACATCGGGATCAAAATTCGAGACCTAGATCTGGACTGAGACCCTGACCCAGACCCAGACTTGGACCCACACCCGGGATCCAAACTCAAACTTGGACCCGAACGCAGACCCAAACCAGGATCCGAACCTGGACCCAAACCCGGACCCAAACTCGGACCAGGACTTCGACCAAAACCCAGACCCGGACCATAACCCAAACCTAGACACTGAATCGAAATCAAAATTGGGACTAGGACCCAAACCCGAACATGGACCCAAATCGGGACCTAGGACCCGGACCTGGATTGGGGACTTCGACATGGGCCTCAGATCTGAGACCCAGATCAGAACTCAAAACTCGAGACTCGGACCCGAACCTAGACCTAGACTCAAACCTAGATGCGGACCCAGACCTAGATCAGATCCTGAACCCAAACTCGGAGCAAGACTTGAACCCCGACTTGGTCCTGGACTCAGATCGAGACCTAGGACTCGGACTTGGATGGGGGACTTGGACCCGGGACACGGGCATGACAACTAGGATTGAGACCCACGACCCCACCTGCACCGGACCCTGACCTAGGACCCGGACCGAGACCTGGCGTAAAGTGGAACTAGATAGGGACCAGAGACCGTGACCCAAATCTGGACCCGAGGCTTGGACCTAACCCGTAGTTAGTGTTTGGATCTGGGACCTATACCCAAACTCAAACCCAGACCCGTACTCGGACGAAGACCCTGACCCAGACCCGTACCCCAGACCTGGGTCCGAGTCCAAGTCTAGGTTTGAGTCCAGGAACCGGAATCTGACTAGGACCCAGACCCAGATCTGGACCGGGACACGAACCCGAATCAAAACTCAGATAACGACTTGGGACACAAACCCGAACTCAGACACGGACTTGGACCCAGTCCCAAATCCAAGACCCGAACCGAGATTGGTGACTAAGACCTGGACCCACGAGCCCGACAAAGATTGGGGGCCCAAACTCAACTGGGACTGTAATCCAAGACCCGACCCCGGTCTCAATCCTAGACCCAAACCCGGACACGAACACAGACCAGGATTTAGGATCCGAATCGAAATGAGACCGGGACCCAAGATTGGGATATAGATCATGACTCACAACCGTGGCCTAGACAAAACCCGTAGTCGGGGTCTAGATCTTGGAATCGTACAAAGACCCAAACCTGGAGTAATTTCTAGACTAGGACCCAAACTCAAACTCGGGCTCGCGACCCGAAATTAGAACAAGAACCGGAATGAAGACCTTGGAACAGGAATTGGACGTTGACCCAAAAACGGATATAGACGCAGAACCGATCACAGACCCGATCCCCAATTGGGATCGATAGCTGGACCCATACATGCATTAGGACCTGCGACCAAGAACCCAGAACCGAGGACCCGTGACCTGAGACCTTGACAAGAACCCAGACCCATACAAGAACACAGACCCAGACCCAGATCCAGACCAAGACCCGGACCCTAAAACGGACTGAAACCAAGACCCAAACCCAGACCCAAACCCAAACGCGGACTCGTACTGGAACCCGACACTTGGACCAGGACCGAGATCTGGACTGGGACCCAGACCAGGACAACGATCGAGACCTAAACATGGACTAGGGCTAGGACCTAGGCTGGGACTGGGACTGGGACTAAGGACCGAGACTGGGATACGGGACCCAATACTCGGACCTGAGACCTGAGAACCAAATTGTGACCCAAACCCAGACAACGCCAAGACCCGAGACAAGGACTAGTACCGAACAAGGACTGGGACCTGCACTCGGACTAGGATGATAACCAAGACTGGGACCTAGGACCCTGACCTTAATCGGGGACCTTGACCCATGACTCAGGACCCAAGACCCAAACTTAGACCCAAACCTGGACCTGAGACCCGAACCAGGACCCAAACTAAGGACCTAGACCTTGACTTGGACCAGGATCTAGATTTGGACCCGGGACCCAGGACCCAAGACACGAGGCTTGGACTTGACCCATAGTCGGTATCTAAATATAGGAATCAGACCTCGACTTGGACCCAGACCCAGACTAGGATCCGAATCGAAACGAGACAGAGACCCAAGATTGGGATGCGGATCTTAACCCACGACCTAGGGTTGGACCCAACCCGTAGTCGGTGTCTAGATCTTGGAATCGTACAAGGACCCTAACCTAGAACCATTTCTAGACTAGGACCCAAACCCAAACTCGGACCCGAGACTCAAAATCGGAACAAGAAGTGGAATAAGGACCTTAGAACAGGAATTGGACCTGGACCTTAAACTAGCTCTAGACGCGAACCCGGACCAAGACTTGTGCCAGGACCTGTGACCCAGGACTCTAACTCGAGACCTAGACCAGTTGCCAGACCCGTATAAGAACCCAAACCCAAACCAAGACCCAGACTCAAACCAAGACTCGAACCCAAACACTAACTGAAACCTGGACCCAGACCCGGACTCATACCAAAACTCTGACTTGAAACTGGGACTCAGACTCGAACGAAGATTAGGACTGGGACCCAAACCTGGACAAAAACCGAGACCTGAACTTGGACTAGGACTAGAACCCAGACTGGGATCGCAATTGGGAACTGGAACGAGACCAGGACCCGATACTTGGACTTGGGACCTAAGAACCAAACCATGACCTAGACCCAAACTAGGCCATGACTCGAGAGAAGGACCGGTACCGAACAAGGATCGGGACCTGCACTCAGGTGGGACGCTAACCCAAACTTAGACCTAGCACCCTGATCTGAATTGGGGATCCAAACCCATGACTTAGGACCCAAGACCCAAAACTGGACCTGAGACCCAAACCAGGACCCAAGACATGAGCTAGAACTAGACTAGGATTTAGATTTTGACTCTGGACAGGACCCAAGGCTCGAGGCTTGGACCCGACCCATAGTCGGTGTCTAAATCTGGGAATTGGACCTTAACCCAGACCCAGACCCGGACCAAAACCAGAACTCAAACTAGACTCGACATGTGGTTGGTATTTGGATTTGGGACCAAGACTCGGACCTGAACCTAAACACAGACCTAGACCCAGGCCAGGACTCAGACCCAGACCCACACCCGAACCTTAAATCGTACCCTTAAACCCGAAACCCTAAACCTTAAACCTAATTTTCTATTTAATTAAGTGTCATGAAAAAGAAATATTTAAGTATCATGATGAAAATCAACTTAGATATTTAATTTTTCAATTTAATTAATTGTATTAAATTCAAGAAATAAATAATTAAGTGTAAAGAAGGCTTAATTATTAATCTCTAGTTTAATACTAGGAAAAAATATACTTAAAATAAATTGTACCAAAATTAATTATTTAAATAATTAATTTCACAATGTATAATACTTTCCTATTTAATTATTAGAAATAATAAGTAGTCTAGAAATAACTATCTAGAAAATATCTTATTTGACTAAGTATCTTTTCCATAAAAATTTGAAAAAATATTTAATTTAAGTTATTATAGAAAAAATCTAGAAGTTAAATATTTTCAAATTTAAATTTAATTAAATATCAAAAATTAAGTTGTAACCACTTAATTTGAAAAATATTCCATTTTAAGTTTAAAACTAACTTAAAAAATATCTTAAGAATCTTTAATAACTAATGCCTAGAATTCCTCAACTTAATTTTAAATTTAAATAAAATATTTAAATTTAAATTAGATAAGAAAAATCAGTTAAAGTAACTAATTTATAACTTAAATATGAATATTTAATTAAATAAGCTTCAAAAAGAATCTAGTTAGTTAAAATTCTTTATTTAATTAAATATAAGAAAAATACAAATAGCTTGTCTAGAAATAATATCTAAAACTTAGAGTGTTTTTCTTAAAATTAACTTTAAAATATTAAAATGAAAATAAATTTCATATATTTTAAAAGTTAATTATGTTGCTAATCAATTTTATTAGGTTAAACTAACTTAATTAACCTAGCACAGTTATTCAAATCAGGCAAATGGGCCTTCACAATTGGGGTAGTTCATGTGAGGGGAGCTGGGTTCAGTATGTCGTACCCACTTCTAATGGCCCCCAACTCTCACACAAGGTCCAAAAAAGAGGAATTTAACCTTAAAATAAATAACTGTTATTAATTGAATAGGTCCAAAAACTAAATGGACCTAAATAAAATCTATCATGGTGTGACATTTTATTTAGCAACAACCTATATGCATCTATATAATAAAATAAACATATAGGCTCACACAGGCACACATTTGGATGGATCCTATCATGTTGCTAGGTCATACACAGATGAAAGAAGATTGTAAAATTTACCTGTTACAAATTATTTACTTGACCTATCGTCAATTGAACCATGGGTTAAAATCAGATCATTGGATCTGTCAACAAGTTAACCATGGAAATTTAGATCAAGCAATAATAGGTTTTATAAAACTTACACATAAGCTAAAACACATACTCCTGCAACAAGGTTAACTGGATAGTTGGATGTAGGATTTATTTAATTTTAAATAATTAAATTTCGAAAAAATAATTAAATAATAGAAATATATATATTTTCGAAATTAATAAAATAATAAATAAAATAATATTTAAAATTAAACCTACAATTTTGAAAAATTAGGTTTCAACTAACCTAAATATCATTTCAAAATTTGCTAACTACTTTTTAAAATTAATGTTATTTTATAAATTAATTATTCAATAAAAATTAAAAAAGATAAATAAATATCTTTTTCAGATTTTATAGTTTAATTTAAATAAATAAAATAACAAAATTTAAAAGTTAGCAAAATATCTTATTTCTATTCAAAATATCATGATTATAGTTATCTTATTTTAAATTTAAATAATGTCAAATTAAAAAAAATATTTAATTTAAAAAAAAATTAATATCTGACCATAAATTTAAAAATAAGATAAGATATAATCAAATTTAAAAATAAGATAAAAAATCAAGCAAAAAGATAGATATTTACTTGTTTTCAAATTCAAATGACACTAATATCTAAGATTAATTTTAAAAAATTCAAATTAATTTATTTCTGATATTAGATTTGAAAATTGAAAAGTAAAAATCTAAATACAAAACTACACAAAAAATCGGAAGTTAAATCCATGAAATAGCATGAAAAATCAAAGAAAAACGAAAAAAAAAATACGAGCTGTACGGACAGTATGTTGTGCATACTGCCCGCGCGCGCAAGGGGGGTGCATGGCCGAGGTCCCTCGGCGCAGGAGGCTGCACGCAGCCTGTTCTGCGCGCGCAAGGACGAGTTTCAGACAAAAACTCGGTCGAGCAGCTGTCTGAACGCGTGCTGTCCGAGGGTATCACCCTCATCCGCGCGCGTGAGAGGGTTGCACGACCCTGATATTTTTCGAAACTTCAAAAAATCATAACTAATTCAAATTAAATCGAAATTGAGTTCTGTAAAAAAGTAAATTGCTTAATTTTTTCCATACTATCCAACAAAAATAATTCCAGAAACATAATTTCAATTATTTTTCACGAAAATTCACAAACATCAATCAATCATCATACAACACACAACACAACATGAAACCATCCAAATCATAAACAAATCGTTTTAAAGTCCAAATTTCTTGCAAGCAAATCAATTACCATGGCTCTGAGGCCAGTTGTTGGAAATTATTTTACCAGGATCTTAGATCTACTCACAAGTATGTTGTTTAACACCCTAAATATGAACTTTCTAAAACGATAAATAAACACATATAAAGTTAAGAAAACCTTACATTGGTTGCAGTGGAATAATGTCTCCTTCCACTCAGATCTCTAATACTTGTATCCTTTCTGTCGCAGAGTATTATCAAGATCTGAGCCCGAATGTCCTTCTCTTTGTGTGTGATCCTTCACAGTCTTCCAATCTATGATTGAGGTACCACTTGCTGTGTGTGGGCACTACTCTATCACTGAGGGTTTCGAAATTATGAAGAGGAAAAGAGAGAGGTATAGGGTCGGCTATAGAGAGAGGAGTGGAAGGCTCAGTTTTTCTGAAAAAGTAATTTTCTGAGAAAAAGGTTATGAAAACTTGTTATTTGACTGAGCCATCACTTTCTATTTATAGGCAACTACTAGGTTTAGGTTAATAATTATTTGGCATTAAAATAATGAAAATATTAATTGGAAAAACTATCCCAAGTGGCCGGCCATAGGTGTTAATGGGCCTTAGTTGGATTTTGCAGTTTTCACAATTTTTATTTCTATTTTCTCAAAAACGCCAATTTTCAAATTCTAACCATTTAAATGTCAAAACTAATTATTTAATAACTAAAATAGATTATTAAATAATATTGTCATTTAATTTAATTATTAATTAGACATATAAAGTCTCTTAATTAATAAATAAACCTAGAATCTCTTTTCTTTACAATTTCACCCCTGCTTAGTGAAAATTCACAAACTAGACATAGTCTAACTTTAGAATTATAATTGATTAATCACAAATCAATTATTGAGTCTTACAAGCAGTATAGTCTCAACTAGAATGGGGACCATGGATCTATATGCTGAGCTTCCAATAAGTGAACCGAATTTACTAAGTAAATTCCTACTTATTAATTCTTCGTTGAATCTACTCTTAGAACTTAGAATTGCACTCTCAGACTTATATAGAGCATATTATATGTTCCACGATATAGATATGCTATCTCATTTAACCATTGTTATAATCTTATTGTGATCAAAGATCCTCTATATAGATGATTTACATCGAGATGGGTTAATTTTACCGTTCTGACCCCTCAAAGTATTTTTCCCCTTAAAACACTTAGCTACCTGTAAATGATGTTTAGTGATCTAAGAATTAGTCACTTAAACAAGAGCTCATCCATTTACTTCTATTTAACTAAGCTCGAAAGGAATCATCACTTGAGAAATACACCAGTAGAAGCTATATTTTCCATATTTATGTTCAGCACTCTCACTCAATCATACTATCATGTTCCCAAAATATACGTATCACCCTGACCCAAAAGTAGGCTTAACTAATAAATCAAAGAACATGAATAACACTCCTGGGTTGAGCCTAATCATATCAGGATTTAGCTTCTTTTAATCTTAAGATCAACTACTGATATTGACTTGGAAAGATATAACGATAAGTTTATAATATCTTAACTAAGTTCAATATCGGCCCAGTCCAATGTATACTCCATACATTCGAAACTAGTATACTTTACCAATGTCCTGGAAAGAACATAACACTTACTCCAAGTGTAAGTACACATCATCGCTGATTATCACATCAGTGCAAATCCAAAACACTGATGAAACAGGGACTTAGTCTTTTTTTGATTCATATAATCACAATAACATTCCATTGTATTGACAATACTGTAATTGTGAATAAACATCTGATCTGGACTTAACAGATTTTGTGTGTAAATGTAATAAACATATTAAACCATTAGCATGTAAAATTCATGCAAACATAAATCACTTCAAATTTCTTATATTGATAACTAATCAGATTGTAAAAGGGTTTATTTAGGGCACAAAACCCAACTCCTAGGTCCAAGTCCCCAATCCAGGTTCGAGTCCTAGGTCCCGGTCTGAGTCCAAGACCTGATCGGGGTTCAAGTCCTGGTCCGAGTCTGGGTCAAAGTTTCGATCTTAGCTTGGGTCTAGATCTCGGTTTGAGTCTAGCTCCAGGTATGGGTCCGAGTCCTGTGTTCCGATCTAGGTCGGGGTTGCAAGGCCCAGGTCAAGGTCCGAGTCCTAGGTCTCGGTCTAGGTCCATGTTCGGGTTTGGGTCCTAGTCCTAGTTTCGATTTCGATTTAGTGTTTGGGTTCGGGTTTGGGTCTGAGTCTAGGTCAGGGTCTGAGTCCTGGTCCGAGTCTTGGTCCGAGTCTAGATTTAGGTCCAAATCCTAGTTTGGGTCTGGGTTCGGGTCCAGGTCCGAGTTCCAGTCCCAGGTGCGGGTCCAGGTCTGGGTCTGGGTCACGGTCTGGGTCTGGATCTAGGTCTCGAGTTTCGATCCCGGTCTGGGTCTGGGTTCGAGTCCAGGTTCGTATCCAGATCCCTATCTAGGTCCGAGTCTGGGTCCAGGATCGGGTCCTAGGTCTAGGTCTAGGTCCGGGTCTCGGTCCCGGTCTGGGTACAAGACTGTTTCCGGGTTAGGATCCAAGTCCGAGTGCAGGTCTCGCGTCTTGGCCTAGTCTGTGTCTGGGTCACGGTTAGGTTCTCAGGTCCTATGTCTCTGTATCGGGTCCCGGGTCCCGAGTCCCGGGTCCCGGTCCCAGTCCCAGTCCGAGTTCTAGTCCTAGTCCAGGTTCAGGCCTCGGTCCTAGTCAGGGTCTGGGTCGCAGTCCTGATATAGGTCCGAGTCCGAGTTCGAGTATGAGTCCGGGTCTGGGTCTGGGTGTGGGTTTGGCTCTGGGTCTGGGTTTCAGTCCATGTCTAGGTCCGGGTTTTGGTCTGTGTCTAGGTCTAGCTTTAGGTCCGGGTTCTGGTATGAGTTTGGGTTATGGTTAAGGTTTCGGGTCCTGGGTCGTAGGTACTGGCACAAGTCTGGGTCCGGGTTTGGGTTTGGGTTCGAGTTCGATCACGGTCTGGGTTTGGGTCCGTGTTCGGTTTCGCGTCTAGATCCAGTTTTGGTTCCAGGTCCAATTCCTATTCCAAGGTCCTGATTTCGGTTCTTGTTCCAATTTCTGTCTCGGGTCCGAGTTTTTATTTGGGTCCTGGTTTGGAAATGGTTCCAGGTTCGAGTCTTGGTACGATTCCAAGATCTACACACCGACTACGGGTTGGGTCCAAGCCCCGAGTCGTGGGTCAAGATCTTGATCCCAATCTTTCGTCCCAGTCTCGTTTCGATTCGAATCCTACATCCCGTTCCGTGTCCGTGTCTGGGTTCGGGTCTGGGATCGAGATCAGGGTCAGGTCTTGGGTCCCAGTCCTAGTCCTTGGTCCCGATTTTGGCTATACAATTATAAAAATATAATTAGAAAAGGGTGAGGAAGGAGTCATATTTGAATGCTCAAGTAATTATGACCACCTTACTCACATCTTGCTTTTTTATTCCTTAACATGAAGCTTCATCCCAGTATTTATATTCCTCTCTCACTCATATATAAAGCCTCAAACTTTCTCTCATAAAACAATTCTTACTACACTCAACACTTCTGCGTCAGTTTAAAAATGACGCAAAATCGTTTGTGGCATTTTAAAACTGTCACTAAAAATTTATAACGTCAGTTTTAAAATGACATATAAATTGCTGAAATACTTTTATTATTAACTTATTGCGTCAGTTATAAAATGAAGCATAAAATTTTCATGCATTTTTCCCTACATGCATTTTTAAATTTTAGAACGATTTTATGTAATAGTAAATACATGATACAAAAAAAAATTAAAATAACGTTGATAAAACTTATATAAAATTAGTAATTGATTCTATTAACTAATTACATAATACCAAAATTGTTAAAAGAAACGATCCTTATATTTATATTCCATGTATCGTAAAAACTAACTATAAACTAATTACATAACGGAAAAGTTAATAGCAACAATCATCAAATATACTATAATAAAAAGTAGTAACCTTGTACTTAATCAACAATCAAAGGCTTCTCAAATTCGGCCCACTCATCCCGTCATGTATTGATCTCCTTGATACTGTAGGGAGCCTCTGACATAAACTGTAGAAGAAAGATTAAAAAAAACATTAATTATTACATTAAAAGTATTCATATATCATTCGAAATAAGATTATTTGTCAAGTTGAGGTATGCAATATTTTGAGTATTGACATGGATCAAAATTGTATTAAGGGTTCCCTACACATAATAAAAATTTATGTTAGTTTAATCAACTCACTAATCGATCTATTTGTAAGTGCTTATATACATATAATGATATGAGAAAGTAAAGTGCCACGAATATTTATGTGTACTTTTAGATCAATAAAAATGGAACAAAACAACATTCATTTCCAAAAAAAAAAAAGGAAAAAATACAAGAAAGATGTAGGTATATTTCTATAGAATAAAAGTTAAATTGACTAATTCTATATACATGTGTATGGTGGTATGTACTTGGACATGTAAATGTGAATGTGATCAACTGTTCATGGATCCAATCAATCACGAAACCTCTGCACGTGATACTCAAGTGATAAAATATCTCACCCACACCCATGGTGACTAATGACTATACAATTATAAAAATATAATTAGAAAAGGGTGAGGAAGGACTCATATTTGAATGCTCAAGTAATTATGACCACCTTACTCACATATTGCTTTTTTATTCCTTAACATGAAGCTTCTTCCCAGGATTTATATTCCTCTCTCACTCATATATAAAGCCTCAAACTTTCTCTCATAAAATAATTCTTACTACACTCAAAACTTCTGCGTCAGTTTCAAAATGACGCAAAATAGTTTGTGGCATTTTAAAACTATCACTAAAAATTTATAGCGTCAGTTTAAAAATAACATATAAATTGCTGAAATACTTTTAGTTATAACTTATTGCGTCAGTTATAAAATGAAGCATAAATGTATGTAACGAAAATTTGCAAATTTTCATGCATTTTTCCCTACATGCATTTTTAAATTTTAGAACGATTTTATGTAATAGTAAATACATGATACTAAAAGAATTAAAATAACGTTCATAAAACTTATATAAAATTAGTAATTGATTCTATTAACTAATTACATAATACCAAAATTGTTAAAAGAAACAATCCTTAAATTTATATTCCATGTATCGTAAAAACTAACTATAAACTAATTACATAACGGAAAAGCTAATAGCAACAATCATAAAATATACTATAATAAAAAGTAGTAACCTTGTACTTAATCAATAATCAAAGGCTTCTCAAATTCGGCCCACTCATCCCGTACTGTATTGATCTTCTTGATACTGTAGGGAGCCTCTAACATAAACTGTAGAAGAAAGATTAAAAAAAACATTAATTATTACATTAAAAGTATTCATATATCATTGGAAATAAGATTATTTGTCAAGTTGAGGTATGCAATATTTTGAGTATCGACATGGATTAAAATTGTATTAAGGGTTCCCTACACATAATAAAAATTAATGTTAGTTTAATCAACTCACTAATCGATCTATTTGTAAGTGCTTATATACATATAATGATATGAGAAAGTAAAGTGCCACGAATATTTATGTGTACTTTTAGATCAATAAAAATGGAACAAAACAACATTCATTTTCAAAAAAAAAGGAAAAATTACAAGAAAGATGTAGGTATATTTCTATAGAATAAAAGTTAAATTGACTAATTCTATATACATGTGTATGGTGGTATGTACTTGGACATGTAAATGTGAATGTGATCAACTGTTCTTTGATCCAATCAATCACCAAACCTCTGCACGTGATACTCAAGTGATAAAATATCTCACCCACACCAATGGTGACTAACGACTATACAATTATAAAAATATAATTAGAAAAGGGTGAGGAAGGAGTCATATTTGAATGCTCAATTATGACCACGTTACTCACATATTACTTTTTTATTCCTTAACATGAAGCTTCTTCCCAGGATTTATATTCCTCTCTCACTCTTATATAAAGCCTCAAACTTTCTCTCATAAAACAATTCTTACTACACTCAACACTTATGCGTCAGTTTCAAAATGACGCAAAATCGTTTGTGGCATTTTAAAACTGTCACTAAAAATTTATAGCGTCAGTTTTAAAATGACATATAAATTGCTGAAATACTTTTATTTTTAACTTATTGCGTCAGTTATAAAATGAAGCATAAAATTTTCATGCATCATGCATTTTAAAATTTTAGAACGATTTTATGTAATAGTAAATACATGATACAAAAAAAAAATTAAAATAACGTTGATAAAACTTATATAAAATTAGTAATTGATTCTATTAACTAATTACATAATACCAAAATTGTTAAAAGAAACGATCCTTATATTTATATTCCATGTATCGTAAAAACTAACTATAAACTAATTACATAACGGAAAAGTTAATAGCAACAATCATCAAATATACTATAATAAAAAGTAGTAACCTTGTACTTAATCAACAATCAAAGGCTTCTCAAATTCGGCCCACTCATCCCGTCATGTATTGATCTCCTTGATACTGTAGGGAGCCTCTGACATAAACTGTAGAAGAAAGATTAAAAAAAACATTAATTATTACATTAAAAGTATTCATATATCATTCGAAATAAGATTATTTGTCAAGTTGAGGTATGCAATATTTTGAGTATTGACATGGATCAAAATTGTATTAAGGGTTCCCTACACATAATAAAAATTTATGTTAGTTTAATCAACTCACTAATCGATCTATTTGTAAGTGCTTATATACATATAATGATATGAGAAAGTAAAGTGCCACGAATATTTATGTGTACTTTTAGATCAATAAAAATGGAACAAAACAACATTCATTTCCAAAAAAAAAAAAGGAAAAAATACAAGAAAGATGTAGGTATATTTCTATAGAATAAAAGTTAAATTGACTAATTCTATATACATGTGTATGGTGGTATGTACTTGGACATGTAAATGTGAATGTGATCAACTGTTCATGGATCCAATCAATCACGAAACCTCTGCACGTGATACTCAAGTGATAAAATATCTCACCCACACCCATGGTGACTAATGACTATACAATTATAAAAATATAATTAGAAAAGGGTGCGGAAGGACTCATATTTGAATGCTCAAGTAATTATGACCACCTTACTCACATATTGCTTTTTTATTCCTTAACATGAAGCTTCTTCCCAGGATTTATATTCCTCTCTCACTCATATATAAAGCCTCAAACTTTCTCTCATAAAATAATTCTTACTACACTCAAAACTTCTGCGTCAGTTTAAAAATGACGCAAAATAGTTTGTGGCATTTTAAAACTATCACTAAAAATTTATAGCGTCAGTTTAAAAATAACATATAAATTGCTGAAATACTTTTAGTTATAACTTATTGCGTCAGTTATAAAATGAAGCATAAATGTATGTAAGGAAAATTTGCAAATTTTCATGCATTTTTCCCTACATGCATTTTTAAATTTTAGAACGATTTTATGTAATAGTAAATACATGATACTAAAAGAATTAAAATAACGTTCATAAAACTTATATAAAATTAGTAATTGATTCTATTAACTAATTACATAATACCAAAATTGTTAAAAGAAACAATCCTTAAATTTATATTCCATGTATCGTAAAAACTAACTATAAACTAATTACATAACGGAAAAGCTAATAGCAACAATCATAAAATATACTATAATAAAAAGTAGTAACCTTGTACTTAATCAATAATCAAAGGCTTCTCAAATTCGGCCCACTCATCCCGTACTGTATTGATCTTCTTGATACTGTAGGGAGCCTCTAACATAAACTGTAGAAGAAAGATTAAAAAAAACATTAATTATTACATTAAAAGTATTCATATATCATTGGAAATAAGATTATTTGTCAAGTTGAGGTATGCAATATTTTGAGTATCGACATGGATTAAAATTGTATTAAGGGTTCCCTACACATAATAAAAATTAATGTTAGTTTAATCAACTCACTAATCGATCTATTTGTAAGTGCTTATATACATATAATGATATGAGAAAGTAAAGTGCCACGAATATTTATGTGTACTTTTAGATCAATAAAAATGGAACAAAACAACATTCATTTTCAAAAAATATGGAAAAAATACAAGAAAGATGTAGGTATATTTCTATAGAATAAAAGTTAAATTGACTAATTCTATATACATGTGTATGGTGGTATGTACTTGGATATGTAAATGTGAATGTGATCAACTGTTCTTTGATCCAATCAATCACCAAACCTCTGCACGTGATACTCAAGTGATAAAATATCTCACCCACACCCATGGTGACTAACGACTATACAATTATAAAAATATAATTAGAAAAGGGTGAGGAAGGAGTCATATTTGAATGCTCAATTATGACCACGTTACTCACATATTACTTTTTTATTCCTTAACATGAAGCTTCTTCCCAGGATTTATATTCCTCTCTCACTCTTATATAAAGCCTCAAACTTTCTCTCATAAAACAATTCTTACTACACTCAACACTTATGCGTCAGTTTCAAAATGACGCAAAATCGTTTGTGGCATTTTAAAACTGTCACTAAAAATTTATAGCGTCAGTTTTAAAATGACATATAAATTGCTGAAATACTTTTATTTTTAACTTATTGCGTCAGTTATAATATGAAGCATAAAATTTTCATGCATTTTTCCCTACATGCATTTTTAAATTTTAGAACGATTTTATGTAATAGTAAATACATGATACAAAAAAAATTAAAATAACGTTGATAAAACTTATATAAAATTAGTAATTGATTCTATTAAGTAATGACATAATACCAAAATTGTTAAAAGAAACGATCCTTAAATTTATATTCCATGTATCGTAAAAACTAACTATAAACTAATTACATAACGGAAAAGTTAATAGCAACAATCATAAAATATACGATAATAAAAAGTAGTAACCTTGTACTTAATCAATAATCAAAGGCTTCTCAAATTCGGCCCACTCATCCCGTACTGTATTGATCTCCTTGATACTGTAGGGAGCCTCTGACATAAACTGTAGAAGAAAGATTAAAAAAAACATTAATTATTACATTAAAAGTATTCATATATCATTCGGAATAAGATTATTTGTCAAGTTGAGGTATGCAATATTTTGAGTATCGACATGGATCAAAATTGTATTAAGGGTTCCCTACACATAATAAAAATTAATGTTAGTTTAATCAACTCACTAATCGATCTATTTGTAAGTGCTTATATACATATAATGATATGAGAAAGTAAAGTGCCACGAATATTTATATGTACTTTTAGATCAATAAAAATGGAACAAAACAACATTCATTTCCAAAAAAAAAAAGGAAAAAATACAAGAAAGATGTAGGTATATTTCTATAGAATAAAAGTTAAATTGACTAATTCTATATACATGTGTATAGTGGTATGTACTTGGACATGTAAATGTGAATGTGATCAACTGTTCTTTGATTCAATCAATCACGAAACCTCTGCACGTGATACTCAAGTGATAAAATATCTCACCCACACCCATGGTGACTAATGACTATAAAATTATAAAAATATAATTAGAAAAGGTTGGGGAAGGAGTCATATTTGAATGCTCAAGTAATTATGACCACCTTACTCACATATTGCTTTTTTATTCCTTAACATGAAGCTTCTTCCCAGGATTTATATTCCTCTGTCACTCATATATAAAGCCTCAAACTTTCTCTCTTAAAATAATTCTTACTACACTCAACACTTCTGCGTCAGTTTAAAAATGACGCAAAATCGTTTGTGGTATTTTAAAACTGTCGCTAAAAATTTATAGCTTCAGTTTTAAAATGACATATAAATTTCTAAAATACTTTTATTTTTAACTTATTGCGTCAGTTATAAAATGAAGCATAAAATTTTCATGCATTTTTCGCTACATGCATTTTTAAAATTTAGAACGATTTTTATGTAATGTAAATACATGATACAAAAAAAATTAAAATAACGTTGATAAAACTTATATAAAATTAGTAATTGATTCTATTAACTAATTACATAATACCAAAATTGTTAAAAGAAACGATCCTTAAATTTATATTCCATGTATCGTAATAACTAACTATAAACTAATTACATAACGGAAAAGTTAATGTGTCTGGGTTTGGGTCCAAGTCCGTGTCTGGGACTTGGGCCAAGTCTGAGTCTCCAATCCCGGTCCGGGTTGTGTGTCTGGGTTTGGGTCCAAGTCCGTGTCTGGGTTCGGGTTCTTGTCCTGAGTCCCGATCTTAGTTTTAATTCGGCTCTGTGTCCTGGTCCGGGTCTGGGTCTTGGTCCTAGTCAGATTCTAGTTCTGGGAGTGAGACTCGGTCTCATTCCCTCGGTCTTGTTCCCAGGTCCCGGTACGCTTAGAATTCCGCTTCCAGTTTCGGGTCACGAGGTACCGGTTTAGGTTCGAGTCCGGGTCTGGGTTCAGGTTTAGGTCTAAGTCTGGGTCTGGGTCCCGGTTTAGGTTCGAGTCTGGGTCTAGGTTTTACTCCGTGTATGGGTCCCAGATCCAAACATCGACTATGGGTTAGGTTTAAGCCCCGGGTCTAAATCAGGATCCTGGTCTCATGTCCCACACTAGTTTCACTTCGGGTCCTAGGTCTTGGTCCTAGTCCGGGTTTATGATCTAGGTCTGGGGTCAGGTCCTGGGTCTATGTGCTAGTTTTTGAAGCCCGGGTACCGGATCTAGGTCCCCATCTTGGTCCGGTTCCTAGGTCCCAGTCCGAGTCCAGGACCCGATTGGGGTTCAAGTCCTAGTCCGAGTTCGGGTTCGAGTTTCCGATCCCGGTCTGGGTCTAGATCTAGGTTTGAGTCTTGATTCAGGTCCGGGCCCGAGTCTCGGGTTCCGATCCGGGTCTGTGTTTTGAGGCCCGGGTCAAGGTCCCCCATCCAGGTCCGGGTCCTAGGTCCTAGTCTGGGTCCATGTTTGGGTTCAGGTCCGGGTCCTAGGTCCTAGTCTGGGTCCATGTTTGGGTTCAGGTCGTAGTCCCCAGTTCCGATTTTTATTCCGTGTCTGGGTTCGAGTTTTGGTCTGGGTCTCCGTCTAGGTCGGGATTTGAGTCCTAGTTCGAGTCTAGGGTTGGGTCTTGGTCCAAGTCCAGATCCCAGTCTGGATTTGGGTTTGGGTCCGAATCCGAGTCCAAGTCTTGGGTACGGGTCCAGGTTTGGGTCTTGGTCTCGGTCTGAATCCAAGTCCCAAGTTTCGATCCCAGTGGGTATGGGTCTAGGTCTGGGTTCAAGTCTAGGTTCGTATCCAGATCCATGTCTAGGTCCGAGTTTGGGTCTGGGATCGGGTTCCAGGTTCAAGTCTGACCTTATCCCGGACTCGAAACTGGAATCAGACTAGGACTGGGACTAGAACCCAGATATTGGACCGTAACAGGGCCAAAACCTAAACCCAAACTCAGACTAGAACCCATACCGGGACTTGGACCCAGACCGCGACCTGTGACCTGGGACCAAACCAAGACCGCGACCTAGATACAGACCAAAACCAAGACCCAAAAACCAGGTTCGAACCCAGGACCCAAGAACTTGACTCAGACTTAGGACCCGAAACCAGGACCAGACTGGGACTGGGACCCAAACTCGGACCCGAACCCAAACCAAGATTTGGACTCGGACTGGACCCGTACCCAACCCAAAAACGAACTTGGACCCGGACGAGGACCTAGGAACCGAACATAGATGGGGGACCCAGACCTGGGAATTGGGCCCCCAAACTAGTACCAGAACTTGGGATCTGCGACCCGGTCCCAGACCCAAACCTGGACCTAGGACCAACCTCGAGACCTGGGATTCGGAACTTGATGCTTAGACCCGACCAGTAGTCGGTGTCTAGATCTAGGACTTAGACCAGAACCCGAACCCAAACTCGAACTCAAACCAGGACCCGGACACATACCAAGACCCAGACCCACACTCGGGAACCAAAACAAAATCTTGAACTGGAACTGGAGCAGGATCTTAGAACGGGACCGGGACTTGGGCTTAGACCCGAACCTGGAACTGGACCCACCGTCGGATCCTAACCGAGACCGAAACTCGAACCTCAAAGACGCCCCAGACCCAAATCAGGACCCAAACCCAGACTCGGACCAAAACTCAACCCCAACCCGTACCCCGTGACTTGAAACTAGAACCAAAACTAGAATCGGATGGGGACCCAAGAACAGGACCAGGACTAAGACCTGGACCCAGACCCAAAACTGTAACCGGGTCAGGACCCGAACTCGGACACAGACCCACCCTAGGATTGGATCCAAAACCTGAATCCAAACCCAAACCGGGACTTGGGACCCTAACCCAGACCTAAACTCAGACCCAAACATTGAACATGACTCGGGAGCTAGAACTGGGATCGTGACCCATAACTGGACCCTAGTCTTCGTCCTAGATCTAGACCCAAACCCAAACTGGGACCTAGGACATGAATCGAAACAAGACTTGGACTCGTGGTTGGGATCTAGATCTTGTCCCAAAATCTAAGAACCGGGGCTTGGACAAGACCCATAGTAGATCTCTTGATTTGGGACTCGGACAAGGACCCGAAGCTGAGGGCCTGGACCCAGACCCAGACCTGGGACTCAAAATCGAAACTTGAACCAGAACGTGACCAGGACCCTAGAACAGGAGCGGGACCGTGACAAGGACCTGGACCTGGACCGGGACCCGAAACTCGACCAAAACCCAGCCCCAAAACTCGGGCTCGAACCCAGTCCTGAACCCGGTCCTAAACCCAGACTAGGACTGAGACTCGAAGTTGAACCCCAACTCGAACTCGGAACTCGATCCTAAACTCAGACCAAGCCCCTAACCTAAACTAGGATTCAGACCTACCGGCGATGTTTTTTTTCGACATTTTTTGATATTTTGAGAAAAACTGGACATGGACACGAACCCAGACCCATACCCGAATACCGACCCAAACCCAAACCGGAATCGAAACATGGGACCTGGACCCAAACTCAGACCTGGACCCAGACCAGGTTCCAAAACACCCGTACCAAGACTCGGACTAAGACTTGGACCCCGTCCCCAACCTGGACCGAGAACAAAACCCGGACCCCGAATTGGAATTAGAACTGTGACTAGGAGCCAGACTTGAGACGAGAACCGAACCCAAACCATAACCCACTAAGTCCAGGACCTGGACTGAGATCTTGACTAGGATTGGGACATGAGACTTGGGACCCGAACCTAGACAGGGACCTAGACCCGACCTAATCCTAAACCCTCGCCCAGACTTGAGACCAGCGACCGAGACCAGGATCCAAACCCTGATAAGGACCCAACCTTGAACCCAGATAAAGACTGGGACCGAGACCTGGACCTGAACTCAGACTAGGAACTGGACCAAAACCAATACTCGGGACCCGAACACGACCCTGGACCCAAACCAAGATTAGAACCCAGACAAGTACCCATAATAGGATAAAACTCTAACCCAGACCTGAACCCAAAATTGGACCGAAGCCCAGGACTCAAACTCAGACCCAGACCAAGAATCAAACCCAAACCTAGACCTGCACCCGAACCCAACCTCAAACTCAGACTGGGATCAGAACCCAGGACTTACACCTGAAACTAAACCCAGACTCAGATCGAGATCGAAACCTAGGACTCAGACCCGAACCTTGACCCAGACCCAAGACCCTAACCCACACCCAGAGCCCAATCTAGACCTAGACCGAGATCCGAACCCAAACCCAAACTCGGACAAAGACTCGAACCCTAACCCAAACTGGAACTTGTAATCACAACTAGAACTGGAACCGGACTAGGTTTAGGACGAGGACAAGAAGCCAGACTTGAATCCAAACCCAAATAAAAACCCAAACTGAGACCCAAACCCAAACTGGGACTAGGACCCAACCCGAACCCAGACTAGGACCCAAATCCAGACCAAAACCAGGACATGTACCCAGAATCAGGATAGGGACCTGGGAACAGAACTACGACCGTGACCTAAGACCCGACCCCAGACACGGACTTGAACCTAGGACCGAGCTCGTGACCTGGCACCCGAAATGGAACTAGACTGGGACCCGAGATCGGGATCTGAATATGGACCCAGGGCTTGGACCTAACCTGTAGTCAGTGTTTGGATCTGGGAACCAGCCCCGGACCCGAACCTAGATCAAGACCCGAACCCAGACCCAGACCCGAACCCAGTCCCAAATCCAAACTTGGACCTTAACCTATACCCTGTGACTCGAAATTGGAACCAAAATTGGAAGTAGACCGGGACCCAAGAACGGGACCGAAACCAAGATATCGACCTGGACCTAGAACCGTTACCAGACTTGAACCTAGACCCGGAACCATAGCCGGACCAGAACCCAGACCTAGACCTGAACCTGGAACCAGACTTGGATCTCAACCCAGATCTGGACTCGGTGCCGACCCTGGACCCGAACTCAGAACAAAACATGGAACCAGACTCGGGACACAGAAATGGAACTCAGGCCTAAATTTGGGATTCGATCCCAAACATAGACTCAGACCTAGATAGGGATCCGGATAAGAACCTGAACTTGGACCCAAACCCAGACCGGGATTGAAACTTAGGACCAAGATCTAGTCCGAGAGCTTGACCCAAACCTAAACCTAGACCCACACCTGGGACCCGAACTCAGACCCGCACCTGGGACCCGAACTCGGACCTTGACCCGAACCTAGATCCAGACTGGGATCCATCCAGACCTAGACCCAAACCCAGACCTAGACTCGGACCAAAAGTCATACCCCGACCGAAACCCAAAATAGATCCTGAACCAAGACACAGAATTCGAGTGTGGGTCAGTGTTTCAGTCCAGGTCCGAGTCCCGATATAGTTTTGGGTCTGGGTCCAAGTCCTTGTCTTGGTCCTGTTCTTGGGTCCCAATCCGCTTCTGGTTTCAGTTGTAGTTTCAACTCACGGGGTACGGGTCGAGTCCAAGCATCTAGTCCCGGATCTCAAGTCTTGAGGTGGGTCTTAGGTTCAGGTTTGGGTCTGGGTCGGGTCCCAAATCTCGATCCAAGTTCAGGTCCCAGTTTGGGGCCCAATTCCTGGGTCTGGGTCCCCCATCTATGTTGGGGCCTAGGTCCCAATCCAGGTCTAAGTTTATGTTCCGGTTCAGGTTCAGGTCTCGGGTCTCGATTCGAGTCCAGGTCTTGGTTTGGGTTCAGGTTCGAGTTCGGGTCCCAGTACTAGTCTGAGTCTGGGTTTTGGGTCCAAGGTCCGAGTTTGGTTCTTTGGTCCTGGGTCTGATCTCGATTTTTGGGTTTAGGTTTGGGTCCGGGTCCCGGTCTTGGTTTAGGTCGCAGTCTTGGTTTATGTCCCAGGTCACAGGTCCCGTTCCAGGTCCAAGTCCTAGTATGGATTTTGGTTTGAGTTTGGGTCCTACTACAGTCCCAGGTCTGGGTTCTTGTCCCAGTGCTGGTTAGATTCTGTGTCCGGAATCAGGTCTGGATCTTGCAAGAAATTTGGTATCGTGTTGTTTTGTGTGTTGTATGATGATTGATTGATGTTTGTGAATTTTCGTGAAAAATAATTGAATATCTGTTTCTGGAATTATTTTTATTGGATAGCTTGGAAAAAATTAAGCAATTTATTTTTTTACAGAACTCAATTTCGATTTAATTTGAATTAGTTATGATTTTTTGAAGATTTGAAAAAAAGATAGGGTGATCACTTAACACACGCACGCGCGGATGGCCTATTTCCTCGGCCAGACGCGTGTTAGGACAAGTTTTGTCCGAAGCAACACGCGCATGGGATGTCTGAAACCCCATTCCGCGCGCGGAAACTATGCTGGACCCTTCCAGCGCCGAGCTTCCTCGGCAGTGTCACCCAAAGACGCGCGCGGACAGTATGCAATACAGCTCGCAATTTTTTCGTTTTTCTTCGATTTTTCATGCTATTTCATGGAATTAACTTCCAATTTTTTGTGTAGTTTTGTATTTTGATTTTTACTTTTCAATTTTCAAATCTAATATCAGAAATAAATTAATTTGAATTTTTTAAATTTAATTTTAGTTATTAGTGTAATTTGAATTTGAAAACAAGTAAAAATCTATCTTTTTGCTTTATTTTATATCTTATTTTTAAATTTGATTATTTTATCTTATTTTTTAAATTTAAAGGTCAGATATTAAATATTTTTTAAATTAATTTTTTTTAAATTATTTGACGTTATTTAAATTTAAAATAAGATTACTATAATCACGTAATTTTAAATAGAAGTAAGATATTTTTCTAACTTTTAAATTTTGTTATTTTTTATTTAAATTAAATTATAAAATCTGAAAAATATTTATTTTTTTTATTTTATATTTAATTTATAAAATAACTTTAAAAATTTAAAAGGTGGTTAGCAATTATTTTTGAAATGATATTTCGGTTAGTTGAAACCTATTTTTTCAAAAATTGTAGGTTTAATTTTAAATTTTTTTTATTATTTTATTTTAATAAAAACCGATTTTTTTTTTATTATTTAATTATTTTCGAAAATTATTATTCAAAATTAAATAATTCCTATATCCAACTATCCAATTCATCTTGTTGCAGGAGTATGTGTTTTAGCTTGTATGTAAGTTTTGTAAAACCTATTATTACTTGATCTAAATTGCCATGGTTAACTTGTTGACAGATCCAATGATCTGATTTTAACCCATGGTTCAATTGTCAATAGGTCAAGTAAATAATTTGTAACAGGTAAATTTTTACAATCTTCTTTCATCTGTGTATGACCTAACAACATAATATAGGATCCATCCAAATGTGTGCCTGTGTGAGCCTATATGTTTAATTTTGTTATAGATGCATATAGGTTGTTGTTGCTAAATAAAATATCATAGTTTTTGATAGATTTTATTTAGGCCCATTTAGTTTTTGGGCCTATTCAATTAATAACAGTTGTTCATTTTAAGGTTAAATTCCTCTCTTTTGGGCCTTGTGTGAGAGTTGGGGGCCATAAAAGTGGGTACGACATACTGAACACAGCTCCCCCTCACATGAACTACCCCAATTGTGAAGGCCCATTTGCCTGATTTTGACAACTATACTAGGTTAATTAAATTAGTTTAACCTAATAAAATTGATTAGCAACATAATTAATTTCATTTATTTTGAAATTAATTTAGGAAAAACATAGTTTAATGAATTATATTCTAAGCTAAACTATATGTATTTTCTTGTATATAATTAAATATAGAATTGTAACCAATTAGATTCTTTCTGAAGCTTAATTTAAATTTTTCATTAAATATTCCTATTTAAGTTGAAAATTAGTTTAATCAACTTAAATCTGAATATCTTTTGAATTTCAAATTTCAAAATTAAGTTGAGGAATTTTAGGAATTGGTTATTAAGATTCTTTAGATATTTTTTAAGTTTATATTTTTTTCAAATATTAACTTAAAATGGAATATTTTCAAATTAAGTGGTTACAACTTAATTTTATATTTAATTAAATCTAATTTGAAAAATATTTAGGTTGATTTTTTAGATTCTTCTAAACAACTTAAACAAGATATTTTAAAATTTGTTCCATTATTATAATTGAAATTTAATTAAAGTTGTTTTTTGTTAAACCAACTTTAATTTGTAATTTTTTATTATTATAATACGGAATAAATGATTAAATGAAATACATATTTTAAAATAATGAGCTTTAATCAAGAGACATTCGATCTCCATTGTTGGTTTTACATAGCTTTTGTTTTAGTGAGTAATCCTCCCTAATGGAGGAACGTTCATTAGCAAGTTAGCACCGTTTAATCTCGAAAGATAAGTAGCTTTGTAAGTGTTTTATATGGTATGGATCACCCTAATGGTGGCGACTGTATTTGACTTACAAAATATGAAACAATGGTAGAAGCTCATAAGATAGAATTGCCTTGACTCTCGCCTAAACAGGACAACACTGAATTCCAATCTTCATCGAATAAAAGGTTGCTAGAATGATTATCATTTTAGATGAATTGACAACTCTATTCAATAAATGATGCTTTGACTCTCGCCTAAACGGGGCACTGTATCAATTTGTTGAAAACCTTGGAAAATAAACTATGTTAGATTTAGTATTTTTATAACATATGTGATTATTTATTATTTTCTGAAATGTGTATGAATTTATTTGAACCAAAACCTTACTTCTATTTTATTGATGTATTGTAGTGCCAATATGAATAACCCTCACCCCGATCCACTCCTAGTTAATATCTTAGCAAAAGAACTCTATAGTGTGAAAATGCATCCTGGTAGTTGCATAAACTCGCACCTGTTTATGATGAATCTGAAGTTCAAAAAGGCAAATCTACTAGGAATTGATTTATCAAAAGAACAATGGGTACAATTCATTCTTAATAGTCTTCCTCCGGAGTATAATGGATTTGTTGTATCTTACATGATCAACAATTTTAACTCCTCCGACATGGACAAGCTCGAAGCAGAATTACGAGCCCATGAACGGAATTTGGTTGCAATGGGACCTCCTGGGTTTGCAAATCTTAATCAGAGGGAAAGGATTAAGCATGAAAGCTCTAGCAAAGCTGCTTCTTCAAGTACAATTATCAGACATAATCTTCTATGTTCGAATTGTAATGAAAAGGGACATCATGAACAACGATGTCCCCAGCTTCTAAACAATTCAAACGAAGGTAATGCTTTTGTCTTTGAATCATGTGTTTTAGAGAACGACAAATCCACTTGGATTGTTGATTCTGGGTCTACTAACCATGTATGTTCTTCATTGCAGCTGCTTGAAACTCGGAAAAATCTGCTTCCAGAAGAGTTAAAGCTTAAAGTTGGGAATGGCGAGTTAGTGTTGGTCAGAGCTAGAGGAAAAGCCCGCATCAAGTTTCAACAAAGATTTTTAATTTTAGAAAATGTTTTATTTATTCCAAACTTTAGTAGAAACTTGATTAGTGTCTCATGTTTGCAAACACAATCTTATACATTGAATTTTTCGAGTTCTTATTGTTCAATTTCTCGTAATGGATTTCATATATGTGTTGCTCCCATGGAACAAGGGCTTTATGTTTTAAGACCAAATACACAAATCTCACTAAGTAGTGAACTTTTCAATGTAGCTAAACCTAGAAACCTTAAAAGAAAAGAGATTGATAATGATGATCAAACTTATCTATGGCATTTACGTTTAGGTCATATAGGCTTTGATAGACTCAAAAGGCTAACCAAACACGGTCCATTGAAAAATGTCGTCTTAGGTGAATTGCCATTATGCGAGTCCTGCCTAGAAGGAAAAATGACCAAACGTTCTTTCTCTGCAAAGGGAGAGCGTGCCAAACAACCCCTAGGGTTAGTGCATTCAGATGTTTGCGGACCTTTGAATGTAAAAGCCCGAGGTGGTTATGAGTATTTTGTCACTTTCATTGACGATTACTCCAGATATAGTTTTCTTTACCTAATGCAAAAGAAATCTGAAACGTTTGAAAAGTTTCAGGAGTTTCATGCTTTGGCTCAAAACCAATTAGGTAAAACATTAAAGATCTTGCGAACTGATAGGGGTGGAGAATATATGGATATGCAGTTCAAAGATCATTTAATTGAACTTGGAATTGAATCCCAATACACTGCCCCAGGCACTCTACAGCAAAATGGAGTTGCAGAAAGAAGAAAGCGCACTCTTTTGGAAATGGTTAGGTCTATGCTAAGTTATTCAACTCTGTCTACGTCCTTCTGGGGATATGCTATACAGATGGAAAATGACATTTTAAATGTTGTTCCATCTAAAGCAGTCCCTAAGACACCCGTCGAACTATGGAATGGTCGTACACCTAGTTTACACCACTACAGAATTTGGGGGTGCCCTGCTCATGTCTTGAGAAAGAAAGAAGGCAAACTTGAATCACGAACTGAAGTTTGCATGTTTGTCGGAAATTCTAAAGAGACTAGGGGTTGACTGTTTTATAGTCACAAGGATAACAAAGTGTTTGTTTCTACAAATGCTACTTTTATTGAAGAAAACTATATTAACGACAACAAACCGAAAAGTAAAGATGTTTTAGAGGAAATGCTTTCAGATCTAACTCCTTCCAATGTTCCGTCCTCTTCCACTCAACAAGAGGATAATCCCACTCCCTCAGTCGAACCTACTGAGAAAACTACTACCAAAGTTCCTGTTCAGAAGATCACCGCTCCTCGTCGTAGTGGGAGGGTTTTCACAAAACCAGCTCGTTATGGCTTGGATGGTGAAATCAATATGGTCGTTGGTGACGGTATTGATGACGACCCATTAACCTATAAATAGGCAATGGCTAGTCCGCAACGGAAACGATGGTCAGCCGGCATGAATTCAGAAATGGACTCCATGAAAAAGAACAAAGTCTGGGAATATGTAGACGCACCTGATGACTATCATCCAATCGGATGTAAGTGGGTTTATAAGAAGAAAAGAGGCGCTGGAGGCGAAGTCGAAACTTTTAAAGCTAGACTTGTAGCCAAGGGTTATACCCAAAGAGAAGGTGTGGACTATGAGGAAACTTTTAGTCCTGTTGCCATGCGCAAATCCATCCGAATTCTTCTCTCCATAGCTGCTGCTTTCGATTATGAAATCTGGCAAATGGATGTCAAGATTGCTTTCCTTAATGGGGTACTTGAAGAAACCATCTATATAGAGCAACTAGAAGGCTATGTTTTTCCAGGGCAGGAAAAGAAAGTTTGCAAATTAAATAAGTCTATCTATGGATTAAAGCAAGCTTCTCGCTCATGGAACAAAAGGTTTGATGAGATCATCAAGACCTACGGCTTTCTTCAGAATGAAGATGAACCTTGTGTTTACCAACTCAAGGAAGACCAAGTAGTAGTATTCCTAGTCCTTTATGTTGACGGCATTTTGATTATTGGAAACAATATCAAGAAAATGACTAACATCAAGGAATGGCTTAACACTCAATTCGATATGAAAGATTTGGGTGAGGCAGCCTATGTTCTTGGTATTCAGATTATCAGAAACCAGAAGAACATATCTCTTGCTCTCTCTCAAACAACCTATATTGACAAAGTTTTAGAGAGATTCTCCATTAACAACACCAATGGGGCGAACATGCCTTCTAGATATGGTATTCGTCTATCTAAGGAACGCTCTCCTACTGATCCTCAAGAAATAGAGGACATGGCGAAAATTCCTTATGCTTCTGCAGTTGGAAGTCTAATGTATGCAATGTTATGCACTAGGCCTTACATCTGCTATGCAGTTGGAATCGTGAGCAGGTATCAGTCAAATCCAGGACAGGAACATTGAAATGCAGTTAAGTATATTCTGAAATACTTAAAGAGTACAAGGAATCTTGTGTTAGTCTACAAGGGTGGTGCTTTAAATCCCATAGGCTATACCAATTCAGATTTTCAGGCATGTCTTGAAGACAGGAAATCTACATCTGGGATGGTGTTTACTCTTGGGGGTGGAGTAGTGGTGGAGAAGTACTAAACAAACCGCGATATCGGACTCAACGATGGAAGCATAATACATAGCTGCAGCAGAAGCTGCTAAAGAGCTTGTCTGGCTAAGAAAGTTCTTCACCAGTATCGGTGTCGTGCCTGGAATGGAAAAGCCTCTGGTCCTACTTTGTGATAATAATGGAGCAATAGCTGATAGTAAGGAACCTCGAAGCCACAAGAGAAGCAAACACATAGAAAGGAAGTATCACATCATCAGAGAATATGTGGCAAGAGGGGATGTACTAGTTGAGAAAGTGGACACAGAAGACAACTTAGCAGATCCATTTACCAAAGTCTTGGCAGTAACTGCATTTGAAAAGCACCGTCAGATTTAGGATTAACTGATATGTACTGATTAGTTTTATATTAGTGCAAGTGGGAGTTGGGTTTTATGCCCTAAATAAAACTCCAATTCAATGTAATCCATTTTATTCATTATCAATAAAGAAACAGAAGTATTTTTCATTTATTTGTGTATGTTTTAGTTCATCTTATTGCTTGTCTATTTGATTTATAAATTCATCTGAAAACCTTTTCACATACTTGACCCTGTTTATTGTGTTGTCAACACATTGGAAAGTAAACATGACTATGTGAATAAAGATTCCAAGATTTATCAGACACAGGGTTTTACTGATATGATAATCTACAACAGAGTTTACTTGCATTTGGTATAATGCTATGTTCTTTCCAGAGCATTGGTTTAGTAAAGCTCAGGTTGGGTGCATGGAGTATGCATCGGAAGGGACCGATATTGAACTTTGAACTAGATTTAATCAAACTTACCGTAATATCTATTCAAGTCAATATCGCCTAGTTGACCCTAGATCAAATGATCTAAACCCTGATATGATTAGGCTCAATCTCAAGAATTTTATTCGCGTTCTTTGATTTGTTAGTTAAGCCTACTTTTGGGTCAGGGTGATACGTACATTTTGGGAACACGGTAGTGCAATTGAGTGGGAGCGCTAACATAAATATGGAATCTATAGCTTCTATCTGGCGAATAGAAAGTAAAGGATGATTTCCTTCGAGCTTGATGATGAGGACATCAAGGACCAAGTATCAAGTCCAATTCCAGTGGGTCCAGTGACTAGGGCACGAGCTAAGAGATTCAAGGAAGAGCTTAACAGCCTAGTACACAAAGTCTTAAATCAAGAAGAGACCGTGGTCAACACGGAAGGAGAACAAAGATTGGTCATACTCATCAAAGTGGACTGAATTTTGAAGCTTCATTATATGTGTCAAGTTTTATTTAATTTTATGTGTCAAGTTCTTTTGTGTGGAAGTTACAAGAGTGGAGTCAAAAGGTCTTCATTATGGAGCTTTCATTATGAAGACCAAGAGTCTTATTTAGTATGCTTTTATTGGAAAGACCAAAGGTCTTAGGTGTGTTAATGTTGAAGTCCAAAGGTCTTGTAGGTGTCATTTTCGTCCTATAAAAGGGACTACCTTTCCATTGTAAAAACCAGATTATCATATATGCAAATTGTGAGTTTTATCTTCTAGAGTTCTTGAAGAAACTTGTGAACTTATCAAGGAGGTATCCTTGTGGCGTTCAACATGACTTATCAAACGGATTTCCATCCCCGTTTGTGGCGTCTTCCTTATACCAAGGTTCGTGCTTCGCTAAGCATTGGGTCGAGGTTCCATTCCAACATCGTTTGTTCTTGGTGGCTGTTCCATATTTGGTGTCGGGTTTCATCACGAGTTGGTGTGGTTCGTATCAGTTGGTATCAGAGCCAGGTTCATCTGGTTTGGCTTATCCTTTTTATTCTTTTAGTGTCTCAATATTTCAAAAAAAAACTCTATTCGTGTTCTTTATTTTTTTTTGTTGTTAGTCTTGTTCTTGTTCTCTTTCTTAAAATCCGTAACCATTGTTGTTAATTTCTTTGTCACACTCGTTTCCTTGTTCAATCTTTTCCTTATTTTTTTTTTCTTGTCCTTGTGAAGTTCCTTGAAATTCGAATCTGTTTGATATTGCTAAGTCCTAATCTGTCTTCATTTCAACTCATTTGTTTTCCCTTGTTCCCATTGTTTACTCTAGTGTCAAAGAGTTTTGGAAGCATTGTTATTGAAGGGTTTTGGTATTAATTCGTACTTGAATTCAGGTTGGCTTTTGGTATTCAAAAAACAAAAAAAAAATCAAAGGAAAGGTAAAGGAAAAAGGAAGGAAGAGGAAAGGGTTCCAAGAGCAAAAAAAAAAAAGAGTCTGGAAACCCATCTTAAATTTTTTTTGTTATATTCTTGTTCCTTATAGTCTAAAGGCCCTTTTGCCTAAACCCCACTCTAGTGTTCCAAAATCACCAAAAAAAAATCACCACTTTTCGCCACCTTTTCATCGGTTTTCGTTTGCTTTATTGGGTAGAATTGACTGCTTGAACCTCCATTTCACTAGTTTTCAAAGAGCTTAAAGAAGATAAAGAGTGGAAAAAGGCAGAGGTGTGAGCTTATTTGAGGGTAAAAGCCATCCTTGAGTGAAACACGAGTGACTTTGAGTGACCACTTTTCTTTGAGTGGAACACGTGAGGGAGTGTAGTGAGGTCCTTTCTATACTTGTCTAACTTTATTGTTTTGCAGAATTTTTAATCATGTCACAAAACACGGGTGATAACAATCCACAACCTACAGTTCCAAATCTACAACTTCAAGCCATTATGGGGGAGATGAGGAGATTGTTGAGGGAGGAGTGTGAGCAAATACATGAGCGGTTGGATAGGGTGGAAGAAGGAGCACAACGGAGACCAAGGGGGAGAAGAGTACACCAAAGGGGGAATGAAAATGAAGGAGATTTCGAAGGAGTAGTTTCTGATGAAGAGGTTGATAAGATGTCGACGGGTACCAATAGGAGGTATGGTGGAAATAGAGAAGATAGGAACCAAGTAGACAATTATTTGGGGAATATAAAGATGAGAATCCCAGCCTTTCAAGGGAAGAGTGATCCTGAAACATACCTAGAGTGGGAGAAGAAAATGGAGTTAGTCTTTGATTATCACAACTATTCAGACATGAAGAAGGTAAAACTTGCTGCCATTGAGTTTACTGATTATGCTATTGTTTGGTGGGATCAGTTGTGCACTAACAGGAGACGGAGTGGAGATCGCCCTATTGAAACATGGGAGGCAATGAAGAGGGTAATGAGGCGACGGTTTGTACCACCTCATTATTATCGTGATCTCTATCTTAAGTTGCAAGGCCTTCGTCAAGGCTACAAAAGTGTTGATGAGTATTACAAGGAGATGGAGATGGCTATGATTAGAGCCAATGTTGAAGAGGATCGGGAGGCAACAATGGCGAGGTTTTTAAATGGGTTGAACCGAGAGATTGCTGACCCAATCGAGCTACACCATTATGTGGAGTTAGAAGATTTGGTTCACATGGCAATCAAAGTTGAGAGACAGCTCAAGAAGGGTAGTTCAAGTTCGAGATCAAGGCCGAGCACACACAAGCCAAGTACAACACCTTGGAGGTCGAACTATCCAAAGAAGGATGACCAACCTAGTTCATCATCTACACCAAAACCATCCACTACAGCCACGCCACCTCAAGGTAAAACAACTCAAACTAAGTCTCATTCTAGTGAGATAAGGTGTTTCAAATGCCAGGGGCGGGGACATATAGCCAGCCAGTGTCCAAACCAAAGAGTTATGGTGATTCGGGAAAGTGGAGAAATAGATTCTCAAGATGAAGATGATCTTGCTGACATGCCACCATTGGAAGATGCTTCTGACAATGAATATGGCAATAAAGATTCCAAGATTTATCAGACACAGGGTTTTACTGATATGATAATCTACAACAGAGTTAACTTGCATTTGGTATAATGCTATGTTCTTTCCAGAGCATTGGTTAAAGTAAAGCTCAGGTTGGGTGCATGGAGTATGCATCGGAAGGGACCGATATTGAACTTTGAACTAGATTTAATCAAACTTACCGTAATATCTATTCAAGTCAATATCGCCTAGTTGACCCTAGATCGAATGATCTAAACCCTGATATGATTAGGCTCAATCTCAAGAATTTTATTCGCGTTCTTTGATTTAGTTAAGCCTACTTTTGGGTCAGGGTGATACGTACATTTTGGGAACACGGTAGTGCAATTGAGTGGGAGCGCTAACATAAATATGGAATCTATAGCTTCTATCTGGCTAATAGAAAGTAAAGGATGATTTCCTTCGAGCTTGATGATGAGGACATCAAGAACCAAGTATCAAGTCCAATTCCAGTGGGTCCAGTGACTAGGGCACGAGCTAAGAGATTCAAGGAAGAGCTTAACAACCTAGTACACAAAGTCTTAAATCAAGAAGAGACCGTGGTCAACACGGAAAGAGAACAAAGATTGGTCATACTCATCAAAGGGGACTGAATTTTGAAGCTTCATTATATGTGTCACGTTTTATTTAATTTTATGTGTCAAGTTCTTTTGTGTGGAAGTTACAAGAGTGGAGTCAAAAGGTCTTCATTATGGAGCTTTCATTATAAAGACCAAGAGTCTTATTTAGTATGCTTTTATTGGAAAGACCAAAGGTCTTAGGTGTGTTAATGTTGAAGTCCAAAGGTCTTGTAGGTGTCATTTTCGTCCTATAAAAGGGACTATCTTTCCATTGTAAAAACCAGATTATCATATATGCAAATTGTGAGTTTTATCTTCTAGAGTTCTTGAAGAGACTTGTGAACTTATCAAGGAGGTATCCTTGTGGCGTTCAACTTGACTTATCAAACGGATTTCCATCCTCGTTTGTGGCGTCTTCCTTATACCAAGGTTCGTGCTTCGCTAAGCATTGGGTCGAGGTTCCATTCATACATCGTTTGTTCTTGGTGGCTGTTCCATATTTGGTGTCGGGTTTCATCACGAGTTGGTGTGGTTCGTATCACTTGACCAAACGAAAATAAATGGTGGAGTACTCATTTCACATAGCTGAAATATCATTTATACGGGGTTAAGTGTTTTAAGGATAAAATACATTGTAGGGTGTTACGGTAATCTAATCCCTTTACAGTGTAGATCATTCATATAGAGGATCATTGATCAAATTAGAATTATAACAATGGATAACTAACGAAGAATTAATAAGTCAGTGAATTTAGGTTATAAATTCTTGATCTGCTTATTGGAAGCTCGGTTATATAGACTCATGGTCCCCCCACTAATTGAGACAATATTACTTGTAAGACTCATTTAATTGGTTTTGATTAATCAATTATAATTCTTAAATACTATGTCTATTTGTGAATTTTTCACTAAGTAAGGGCGAAATTGTAAAGAAAGAGTTTTTAGGGCATATTTGTTAATTAAGATACTTTGTATGGTTCAATTAATAAATATGATAAATGACGATATTATTTAATAATTATTTATAGTTATTAAATAGTTACAATTGGCATTTAAATGGTTGAATTTGAAAATTGGCGTTTTTGAGAAAATGAGATGCAAAAATGATAAAACTGCAAAATTTGCAAAAGTGAGGCCCAAATCCATATAGCCTTGGTCGGCCACTTTAATAGGGTTTATCATGTGATATTTTCATTATTTTAATGCCAAATAATTCAAACCTAACCCTATGTGGCATGCTATAAATAGATAGTGAAGGCTTCAGGAAATATACACTTTCACATCTTTTTTCCTTCAGGGAAAACCTGAGCCTTCTCTCTCTAAACCTAGCCGCCACCTTCACCCTCTTCTTCTTCCTTGAATAATTTCGAACCTCTTAGTGATAGAGTAGTGCCCACACACAACAAGTGATACCTCAATCATAGTGAGGAAGATCGTGAAGAAAGACATTCAACAAGAAGGAGATTCAACACTAAAGAAAGGAGAGAAAGAGATCCAGGTTCAGATCTTGATAATACTCTGCGACAGAAAGGATACAAGGGTTAGAGATCTGAACGGAAGGAGACATATTATTCCGCTGCACCCAATGTAAGGTTTCTCATACTTTATATGTGTTTAATTTATAATCGTTTTAGAAGTTCATATTTAGGGTGTTAATCAACATACTTGTGAGTAGATCTAAGATCCTGGTAAAATAATTTCCAACAGAGTTTGCCCTCTCGTTACAATGCGTATAAACAGAAAGATCGTGGGATCAATGCTGAATGCAAGGATCGTGGGATTGAGGCTGAATACACTGATAGCGGGATCGTGTGTATGCCATATCCACGTAAATTGATCCTTGAGTTATAGGGATTGTGCTGATGACTCACGATGTGAAAGTTGAATTCGCTAAGTGTTTGGCCATTCTGTGCGGATTACTGAATACTTTGATCTGGGCATGCCAGTGAGGCATCCTGCTCGGACTGTGCTTTCCGAACAGATGTTCCAAGTAGACTCCACGTGCCAGCATTCATGTGATGCCACATTAGAGTGCGAAAATTGGGATAACACCCTTATCCACATCTCCCCTCCCCCAAAGGAGTGATTCGTAATATATGTATGTATGGTAATGAAATGTTTTGTTTTTGCTGTCTTTTTTGGCTTTGTTTCTTTTTTTGGGATATTTTTTTATTGACCAAACAAGATTGAGTGAATAAAATGGACAAGGCACATGCCTTAGCTGATTTTTTTTTTCGATGAAAATGATAGTTAATTTGAAATTGAAACTCTGAGTTTCTTTCTTCTCTAACAATTTAATTTTGAAGTTCTTGTATTCTTTCTCTCTTTCTCTTCTGAGTTTGGTGAAGAGAGAGAAGTGTTGAGTGTAGTAAGAATTGTTTTATGAGAGAAAGTTTGAGGCTTTATATATGAGTGAGAGAGGAATATAAATCCTGGGAAGAAGCTTCATGTTAAGGAATAAAAAAGCAATATGTGAGTAAGGTGGTCATAATTACTTGAGCATTCAAATATGACTCATTCCTCACCCTTTTCTAATTATATTTTTATAATTGTATAGTCATTAGTCACAATGGGTGTGGGTGAGATATTTTATCACTTGAGTATCACGTGCAGAGGTTTGGTGATTGATTGGATCAAAGAACAGTTGATCACATTCACATTTACATGTCCAAGTACATACCACCATACGCATGTATATAGAATTAGTCAATTTAGCTTTTATTCTTTAGAAATATACATACATCTTTCTTGTATTTTTTCCTTTTTTTTTTTTTAAATGAATGTTGTTTTGTTCCATTTTTATTGATCTAAAAGTACACATAAATATTCGTGGCACTTTACTTTCTCATATCACTATATGTATATAAACCTTACAAATAGATCGATTAGTGAGCTGATTAAACTAACATTAATGTTTATTATGTGTAGGGAACCCTTAATACAATTTTGATCCATGTCGATACTCAAAATATTGCATACCTCAACTTGACAAATAATCTTATTTCGAATGATATTATGAATACTTTTAATGTGATAATTAATGTTTTGTTTTTTAATCTTTCTTCTACAGTTTATGTCAGAGGCTCCCTACAGTATCAAGGAGATCAATACAGTACGGGATGAGTGGGCCGAATTTGAGAAGCCTTTGATTATTGATTAAGTACAAGGTTACTACTTCTTATTATAGTATATTTTATGATTGTTGCTATTAACTTTTGCGTTATATATTTAGTTTATAGTTAGTTTTTACGATACATGGAATATATATTTAAGGATCGTTTCTTTTAACAATTTTGGTATTATGTAATTAGTTAATAGAATCAATTACTAATTTTATATAAGTTTTATCAACGTTATTTTAATTTTTTTTGTATCATGTATTTTCTATTACATAAAATCGTTCTAAAATTTAAAAATGCATGTAGGGAAAAATGCATGAAAATTTGCAAATTTTCCTTACATACATTTATGCTTCATTTTATAACTGACGCAATAAGTTAAAAATAAATGTATTTCAGCAATTTATGTCATTTTAAAACCGACGCTATAAATTTTTAGTGACAGTTTTAAAATGCCACAAACGATTTTGCGTCATTTTTTATTTGACGAGGAAGATGAAAAAGAAGAGTGTATATTTTGCGTCGGTTTTTAAATGACGATAATTGTTTTTTGCTTCATTTAAAAAATGACACTAATGAAAAACTATTTGCAAATTCTTTAAATGACACTTAAAAATCGACGAGAATTGTACTTTTTGTAGTAGTGGAGACCGGGGTTGGGTGTTGGGTCCCCATCCCAGTCCCGGGTCCCGATTCTGGTTTTAATACCGGGTTTGGGTTCCCAATCTAGGTCTGGGACCTGGGTCCAAGTCTGAGTCTTCGATCTCGGTTCAGGTCCTGCGTCTGGGTCTTGGTCGAAGTTCATGTCTGGTTTTTGTTCGTGTCCTGAGTCATAATCTGAGTTTTGATTTGGGTCCACGTCCTGGTCCAGGTCTGACTCTAGGTCCTAGTCCCCTGGTCTTATTCCCATGTCCCAATCCGCTTTCGGTTCCACTTCTAGTTTCAAGTCACGGGGTACGGGTCTAGGTTTGGGTCTAGGTTTAGGTTTGAGTGCGGGTCTGGGTTTGAGTTCGGGTATGGATCCCAAATCCAAACATAGACTACGGGTCACGTCCAAGCCCTGGGTCCAGATCAGGATCCCAGTCTTGGGTCCTACTCTAGTTCCACTTCTTGTCCCAGGTCCTGGTCCGGGTCCCAGTTCAGGGTCAAGTTTCGGGGTCAAGTCCTGGGTCTCGGTGCTAGTTCTCAAGCCCAAGTCCCTGGTCCAAGTCCCCCATCCAGGTCCGGGAGCTACTCCGAGTTCGGGTTCGGGTTTTCGATCCTGGTCCAGGTCCAAATCTGGGTTCTAGTCACAGGTTCAAGTCCAGATCCAGGTCCGGGTCTGAGTCTCGGGTTCCGATCTGGGTTTGGGTTCCGAGACCCGGGTCCTAGGTTCCAGTCTGGGTCCATGTTTTGATTTGGGTCCTACTACCAGTTCCGATTTCGATTCCGTTTCTGGGTTCGAGTTTGGGTCCGGGTCTGGGTCGAGGTCAGAGTGCTGGTCAGGGTCCAAGTCCTGATCCTTGTCAGGGTCTTGGTTTGGGTTTGGCCCTTGTTTTTGGGTCTGGTTTTGGCTTCAGGTCCAGGTCTCGGTTTGGGTCCAGGTCCCGGTCTTGGTTTAGGTCCCACGACACAGGTCCCAGTCTGGGTCCAAGTCTCGGTATGGGTTCTGGTCTGAGTTTGGATTTAGGTTTGGGTCCTGTTACAGTCCCATGTCCGAGTTCTAGTCCCAGTCCTGGTCCGATCACGGTCTGGGTATGGGTTCGAGTCCAGGTTCGTATCTAGATCCATGTCAAGGTCCGAGTCTGGGTCTAAGATCGGGTCCTAGGTTCAGGTCTGACCCGATCCCGGACCCGGAACCAGACCAAAATCGGACCAAGACTGGGACTAGAACCCGGACATGGGATGTAGCAGGACCCAAACCTAAACCCAAACTCAGACTAGAACCCATACCGAGACTTGGACCTAGACCGGGACCTGTGTCCTGGGACATAAAGCAAGATTGGTCCTGGACCCAGACCCGAAGCCAAAACCAGACCCAAAAACCGAGGCCGAACCCAGGACCCAAGAACCATACTCGGACCTTGGACCCAAAACCTGGACCCAGACTGGGACTGGGACCCAAACTCGGACCCGAACCCAAATCGGGACCAAGACTCAGACCGAACCCGAACCTGAACCGGAACACGAACTTTGACCTAGACCGGGACCTATGATCCAAATATAGATGGGGGACCCAGAGTTGGGAATCAGGCCCACGAACTAGGACCAGAACTTGGGCCTCAGATCTTGGATCGGGATCCGGGACTCGACCTTAGACCAAAACCTAGACTTAGGACCCACCTAAGGACTTGGGATTCGGGACTCGATGCTTGGACCTGACCCGTCGTCGGTGTCTGGATCTAGGACTTAGACCAGAACCCAAACCCAAACTCGAACTCAAACTATGACCCGGACACATACAAAAGACCCAGGCCCACACACGGGAACCAAAATCGAAACTTGAATTGGAACCAGCCGGGATCTTGGAACGGTACCGGGACCTAAACCCAAACTCGAACTCGAAACCAGACCCAGCCTCGGACCCTAACCGAGACCAAAAATCAGACCTGAACCTCGCCCCGGACCCAAATCAGGACCCGAACCTGGACTCGAACCAAAACTCGACCCGAAGCCGTACCCTGTTACTTGAAACTGGAACCGAAACTAGAAGCGGATCGGGACCCAGGAATAGGACCAGGAGCAGGACTTGGACCCAAACCCAAAACTGTAACCGGACCAGGACCCGGACTGGGACATAGACCCACCCCGGGATTGGGTCCAAAACCTGAACCTGAACCTAAATCGGGACTCGGGACCCGAACCCAGACCTGAACTCAGACTCGAACTTTGAATAGGACTCGGGACCTAAAACTGGGATTGAGACCCAAAACTGGACCCCAGTCTCGGTCCCACACCTAGACCCATACCCAGAGCGGGACCTGGGGCATGAATTGAAACTCAACTGGGACCCGTGATTAGGATCCAGATCTTGTCCCAGGATCCGAGAACCGGGGCTTGGACAAGACCCATAGTCGATGTCTTGATCTGGGACTCGGACAAAGACTTAAATCAGAATGTGACCAGGACCTTGGAACAGGACCCGGACTGTGACCAGTAACTGGACCTGGGCGGGGACCCGAATTACACCAGAACCCAACCCCAGAACTCGGCCTCGGACCCAGTCCCAGACCCAGACTAGGGCTGAGACTTGAGCCCAAAATCGGGACTCGATCCAGGAATCAAACAAAGCCCCTGACCTAAATTGGGATTCGGACCTAGACATGGACACGAACCCAGACCTAGACCCAGACCGGGATCAAAACACTGGACTTGGACCCGGACCCAGACGTAGACCCAGACACGAACCTGGGACCCAGACCTAGGAATCGAACCTGGACCCAAACTGGGATCCGAAAAACCTGTACCCAAACTCGGAGAAAGACTCATTACCCGACCCCAACCTAGACCCATGCCAAGACCCGGAACCAAACCCAGACCTGGAATCATAATTGGAACTATGACTAGGACCCAAACTTGAGACCAGAATCGAACCAAACCATAACTTAAACTCAGACCAGAACTTGGACCGAGACCTTGACTAGGACTGGGACCTGCGACTTGGGACCTGAACCTCGGCCGAGACCCGGACCGGGACCTAGAACTAACCAGGTCCTAAACCCTCGCTGGGACCTCAGACGCGCGACCCAGACCAGGATCAAGACCCCAACAAGGACTCAAACCTGAACCCGGACCAAGACTGGGATCGAGACCTGGACCCGAACTTAGACCCATACCTAGAATAAAACCAAGACTCGGGACCCGAACCCGAACCTGGACCTAGACCAAGACCTAGGAACCAGACTTGGATGGGGGACCTAGACTAGGGACCTATGCCGCGGAACCCAGACCCAGATCTAAATCTGGGACTCAAACCTGAACCAGGACCTGACCTGGACCCACGAATCTGAAGTTGGACCCAGACCCAGACCCAAAACCTGCCCCAAACCCAAACTAGGATAGGAACCTGGACACAAACCCATATCAGGACAAAACCCGAACCAGGAACCGAACCCAAAATCGATAGCTGGACCCATACTTGCGTTAGGACCTGGGACCAAGAACCTAGAACCCAGGACGCATGACCTGAGACCTTGACCAGAACCCAGACCCATACAAGAACCCAGACCCAAACCCAGACTCGTACACGAACTCAGACTGGAACCCGAGACTTGGGCCAGGACCGAGATCACGACTGGGACTCAGACCAGGACAACGACAGAGACGTGAACATGGAGTCGGGAGACTGGGACTGGGACTGGGATTGGGACCCAGGACTGGGACTGGGACCCAGGACCGAGATGGGGATACGGGACCCAATACAACCTGAGACCTTAGAACCGAATTGTGACCCAGACACGAGACAAGGACAAGTACCGAACAAGGACTGGGATCTGCACTCGGACTAGGATGATAACCAAGAAAGGGACCTAGGACCCTGACCTTAATCAAGGACCTTGACCCATGACTCAGGACCCAAGACCCAAACCTAGACCCAAACCTGGACCTGAGACCCGAACCAGGACCTAGACTAAGGACCTAGACCTTGACTTGGACCAGGATCTAGATTTGGACCCGGGACCCAGGACCCAAGACACGAGGCTTAGACCCGACCCATAGTCGGTGTCTAAATCTAGGAATCGGACCTCGACCTGGACCCAGACCCAGACTAGAACCCGAACCCGAACCAAAACTCGAACTAGACTCGACATGTGGTTGGTGTTTGGATTTGGGACCGATACTCAGTTCTGAACCCAAATACGAACCTAGAGCCAGACTAACACTGACCCAGACCTACACCCGAACCATAAATCGTACCCTGTGACCAAAAATTAGAGCCGGAACTGGAATTGGACCCTTAAACTCTAAACCCTAAACCTTAAACCCTAAATCCTAAACTCTTTACACTTACCCCTAAACCCTAAGCCCTAAACCCTAAACCTTAAATCCCTAAATACTAAATCCAAAACCCTAAACCCTAAACCCGAACCTAGACACAGGCCCAGACCCATACTGTTATACGAATTTTGCACTCTGACGTGGCATCACACGATGGTGACACATGGAATATACTCTATGTACCTGCTCACAAGAGATACGCCGAATAGGGCACCTCATATATTCGCTCGGACGAAGCCCTCTCAGCCGGGCAGTGAGCAATCCGCGCAGCACGCCAACACTTAGCAAATTCAACTTTCGCATCGTGAATCATCAAACAAATCCCTATAACTTTGGGATCAAATCACAGAGATATGGCAAGCTATCTGAATCCCACAATTAGTGTATTCTGTATTTACTATGCAATCTTTCCACTTATATCAATTGTACCAAGAAGGGAAATACTTCCCTCCCAAGCTTATAGCCCTATAAATAGTGATTCATATTCACTGGTCAAAGGGTCGAAACATTTTTCTAAGAATTCATATTCAGAGATACTATTGTAAGAGCTCTAAGAAAAGGAACCATTCTCCTTATTCTTAAGTCAATACAAACTACAAGGATTAGGCTATTACCGAACAGCTCGGGGCTGAACCTGTATAAAATTCTTGTGTCTTTATTTGCTTTATTATATTACACTCGTATCAAACTACTTGTTGCTTACAAATTAGACTCATTGTTGTTGGCTAAAAGCAAGGTCAACATTTTGGTGCTTTCATTGAGAGTTGAACTCAAGGATCGCTTTTTATCTCAAATCTAATCACAAGTACGATGGTGGTACAGACTCGTAGGGGCGTGGTTGATCCGGTGAATCCACAAGCGGTGGATCATGCACTGTAGAACCTAGGGAACACAAGGGTTCCGCCAACCGTAAATCCCGAATAGCCATTAACTGCGGGTCACAGTATGACGACTCGTGTGAGTAAAATCACGCCTGACGCGCAAGAGACTGGGAATACCAGTTCAACAGCCAACCAGGGCATTCATAACAAAGCCATTCCGCCCGCTACCAATGTTCAAACAACCATTGGAGATGACACTGAAATCCAGAACCTCCGTGCTGCTCTTGGAGTCATGCACGGTCATACCAACACCCTGCATCATGATCAGTAGGAACTCTGTGCTGCGGTGAATCTTGCAATTGAAGAGCAGAGGCACATGTTCGCTAAATGGAGAGATAAGGAGATAGAAACACATTAAGGGCTCAGACTGTAATCGTCATCCCCATGGAGGAAACAGACGAAGATCCAACGATGAATACCTCTCTGACTATAAATGGTCAGCCGCCAAAATCCCCGGTCACAGGTTCCACCTGTGGGCCAAGTTGTTGGCGGGCAGACTTTATGCAGTAATTCATCAGTAGAACTCATACCCAATAATTCCAACAAACTTAATGGTGCCGGTCAGCAAATTGGCCAAACCAATCAGTCGCTAAGGCATCAAGACATTTATGTATTTAATAGATTAGGGACGACTCATGATCTCAGCAATGATCTAAACAGGAGGAGGGGAGTGGAGGATCAGCTTGACGCGCCAATTGTGCAACCCGAAACCCGTGCTCAAAATCTCTCTCAAAGATATACTGATTTGACTCAGGTCAGCTGAGAGGCCGAACAGGTTAGTCCAGCCGTGCAGGCACAGTTGGACAAACTAAAAAGTATGTTCCAAGGCCTGGCCGGTCAAAGGAACAACGATCTTGAGTTAGACCGAGCGCGTGGAACCCCTTTCTCCCCTGAGATTAATATCCTGGAATTGCCCCACAAGTTTAAGATGCCAACCTGGAAGATGTATACTGGGAAGGAAGATCTCTTCCCTTATCCCACCTTAAGTATTTTGAGATGCAAATGGACCTGCAAAGAGTACGAGGCGATGTATGTTGCAGAGTTTCTGCCACCCTCTCAAAAGCCGCCCAACAAAGGTATTTCCAGTTAGCGCCCGGAAAGTTCAACTCATGGAAGGCTCTCTCCTCGAAGTTCCATGCACAATTCTCCTCCTCTCGCCAACTTCCGTTGCACCTAGGAGATCTAGTCGAAGTAAAGCAAAGACCAGGAGAGCCTCTCTGAGCCTACATCAGCAGATTCATGACAGAGGAACCTAAGGTTGCACGGGTAACCGAAGACGAAAAGTTGTCTGCAATACTGGGGGGAATTGAAGTCCTTGGCGAACTTTGGAAGGCCATAAGGAAGAACGGACCAGTACACTTGATGAGTGATTTTCTTGGTCGTGCAGAAGGTTTTATCAAACTTTAAGAAGCCATTCAGTGAGCAGAGGGTGAACAAAAACCTAGCCAGTTAAAAGCTCCATCTACTGGGACATCCGTCCAGCTCCCCCATTACCGAAGCAATTAAAGCTCAAGTGGTAAACGGTCCAGCAACAATAATAGACAAGGGAATGGGAAAAAGGGAAAGTTCACTGGAAAACCCGAACAAGCTTCCCGAGAAAATCTTGCCAAGTATACTGTATTTACCGTCCTGACGGAACAAGCTTCCCGGGAAAACCCGAACAAGCTTCCCGGGAGAATCTTGCCAAGTATACTGCATTTACCGTCCTGACGGAACAAGCTTCCCGGGAAAACCCGAACAAGCTTCCCGGGAGAATCTTGCCAAGTATACTGCATTTACCGTCCTGACGGAAGACAAGGAAAGTGTTTATATGGCTACTCAGTCATTAGCCCCGTACAAGAAGCCCGCACCCATGAAAAAAGATGTCAGCAATAGAGACATTACCAAGTTTTGTCATTTTCATGGGGATTACGGCCATGACACCAATGAATGCAACAATCTGAAGCGGGAAATTGAATTCCTGATAAGGAAAAATAATCGGCACGTACAGAAGTATGTCAAGGTCAATCAGAATCAGAGGGGCGATAACAACCAAGACGTGCTACCACCACCAGTAGATGGACATCTGCAAGTCATTATTGGAGGTTCACACATAGCTAGAGATTCAGGCGAAGCCCGTGAGAGGTATGCCCGAACAGTACAACACGAGCAAGAAGAAGTAGTCCTGGCCATAGAAGGGAGGAAGCCGAAGATCCCACGAGCAGGGGAACCCACCATAACATTTAATGATGAAGATACTGTCAAGATCAGATTTTCGCACAACGACCCGTTGGTCGTGGAAGTCCAGATAGCCAACAAGATGGTAGCCAGAACCATGATAGATAATCGAGCCTCTTCCAACATCTTATTCAAGACCACATATGGTTCGGGTCCAGGGTCGGCACCGATTCCAGATCTGGGTTGAGATCCAGGTCTGGTTCTCGGTTCAGGTCTAGGTCTGGGTTGGAGTCTAGGTCCTGGTCCAGCTATGGTTCCGGGTCTAGGTCCAAGTATGGTAAAGGTTCTAGGTCCAGGTCGATGTCTTGGTTCTGGTCCTGTTCTTGGGTCCCGGTTAAGGTCCAGGTTTGGATCTGGGACTGGGTTCGGGTTCGGGTCTGGGTTCGGGTCTTGATCTAGGTTTGAGTCCGGGCCGGTTCCCGCATCCGCAGACTGACTACAGGTTAGGTCCAAGCACTGGGTCCATATTCGAATCTCGATCTCGGGTCCCAGTCTAGTTCCATTTCGGGTGCCAGGTCACGAGCTCGGTCCTAGGTTCAAGTCCGTGTCTGGGGTCGGGTCTTAGGTCATGGTCATAGTTCCGTTCCCAGGTCCCTATCCTGATTCTAGATACAGGTCCTGGTTCTAGTCTGGATTTGGGTCCCGGTCTAGGTTCGGGGTGGGTCGTAGTCCCAGTTTGGGTTTGGGTCTCAGTTTGGGTTTTTATTTGGGTTTGGGTTCAAGTCTTGGTCCTTGTCCTGGTCCTAGTCCTAAACCTAGTCCAGTTCCAGTTCTAGTTGCGATTCGAAGTTCGAGTTTGGGTTAGAGTTCGAGTCTTGGTTCGAGTTTGGGTTTGGATTCGGATCTCGGTCTAGGTGTAGATCGGGCTCTGGGTGTGGGTTAGGGTCCTGGGTCTGGGTCTGGGTCAAGGTTTGGGTCTGAGTCCCAGGTTTCGATCTCGATCTGAGTCTGGGTTTAGTTTTGGGTGTAAATCCTGGGTTCTGATCCCAGTCTGAGTTCGAGGTTGGGTCCGGGTGTAGGTCTAGGTTTGGGTTTGATTCTAGGTCTGGGTCTGAGTTTAAGTCTCGGGTTCGGGTTCGGGTTCGGGTTTTGTCCTATTATGGGTTCGTGTGCGGGTTCTTATCCTAGTTTGGGTCCAGGGTCGTGTTCGGGTCCCGAGTCTTGCTTTTAGTCCAGTTCCTAGTCTGGGTTCAGGTCTAGGTCTCGGTCCCAGTCTTTGTCTGGGTTCAAGTTTGGGTCCTTATCAGGGTCCGGATCCTGGTCTCGGTCGCAGGTCTAGGTCCCGGTGAGGGTTTAGGATTAGGTCAGGTCTAGGTCCCGGTCTAGGTTCGGGTCCCAAGTCTCATGTCCCAATCCTAGTCAAGATCTTAGTCCAGGTTCTCGTCTTAGGGGGATATGGTTTGGGTTCGGTTCTCGTCTCAAATCGGGGTCCTAGTCACAGTTCCAATTCCAATTCGGGGTCCGGGTTTTTGTCTCGGTCCAGGTTGGGGTCGGGGTCTGAGTCTTGGTACGGGTGTTTTGGAACCTAGTCTGGGTCCAGGTCTGAGTCGGGGTCCAGGTCCCATGTTTCAATTCTGGTTTGGGTCTGGGTTGGTATTCGGGTCTGGGTCTGGGTTCGTGTCCTTATCCAGGTCTGAATCATAGTTTAGGTTAGGGGCTTGGTCTGAGTTTAGGATCGAGTTCCGAGTTTGGGTTGGGGTTCAAGTTCGAGTCTCAGTCCTAGTCTGGGTCCAGGACCGGGTTCGGGACTAGGTTCGAGCCCGAGTTCCGGGGCTGGGTTTTGGTCGAGTTCCGGGTCCAGGTCCAAGTTCAAGTTTCAATTTTTAGTCCCAGGTCTGGGTCTGGGTCCAGGCCCTGGTCCAGCTTCGGGTCGTTGTCTGAGTCCCAAATCAAGACATCTACTATGGGTCTTGTCCAAGCCCTGGTTCTTGGATTTTGGGACAAGATCTGGATCCGAACCACGGGTCCGAGTCTGGTTTCAATTCATGTCCTAGGTCCCGGTTTGGGTTTGGGTCTAGATCTAGGACCAAGACTAGGGTCCAGTTCTGGGTCACAATCCCAGTTCTAGGTCCCGAGTCATGTTCAATGTTTGGGTTTGAGTTCAGGTCTGGGTTCGGGTCCCAACTCCCGGTTTGGGTTTGGATTCAAGTTATGGACCCAATCCTAGGGTGGGTCTGTGTCCGAGTTCGGGTCCTGGTCCAGTTACAGTTTAGGGTCTTGGTCTAGGTCTTAGTCCTGGTCTTGTTCTTGGGTCCCTATCCGATTCTAATTTTTGTTCCAGTTTCAAGTCACGGGGTACGGGTTGGGGTTGAGTTTTGGTCCGAGTCTGGGTTTGGTTCCTGATTTGGGTTTGGGGCGTGGTTGAGGTTCGGGTTTCGGTCTCAATTAGGATCCGAAGGTGGGTCCAGTTCCGGGTTCGGGTCTAGGTCCAGGTCCAGGTCCTGGTCCCGTTCCAAGATCCCAGTCCAGTTCTAGTTGAAGATTTTCTTTTGGTTCCCGAGTGTGGGTCTGGGTCTTGGTATGTGTCCGGGTCCTGGTTTGAGTTCGAGTTTGGGTTCGGGTTTTGGTCTAAGTCCTAGATCTAGACACCGACTACTGGTCGGGTCCGAGCATCGAGTTCCGAATCCCAGGTCTCGAGGTTGGTCCTAGGTCTAGGTTTGGGTCTGGGGTCAGGTCTCAGATCCCTATCCAAGTTTTGAGGCCCAAGTTCTGGTCCTAGTTTGGGGGCCCGATTCCCAGGTCTGGGTCCCCCATCTATGTTCGGTTCCTAGGTCCCAGTCCGGGTCCAAGTTCATTTTCGGGTTTGGGTACGGGTCCAGTCCGAGTCCAAATCTTGGTTTGGGTTCGGGTCCGAGTTTGGGTCCCAGTCCCTGTCTGGTCCGGGTTTCGGGTCCTAGGTCTTAGTCAAGTTCTTGGGTCCTGGGTTCGGCCCTGGTTTTAGGGTCTTGGTTTTGATCTGTATCTAGGTCCCGGTCTTAGTTTAGGTCCCAGGTCACAGGTCGCGTCTGGGTCCAAGTCTCGGTGTGGGTTCTGGTTTGAGTTTGGGTTTAGGTTTTGGCCCTGTTACGGTCCAATGTCTGGGTTCTAGTCCCAGTCCTAGTCTGATTCCATTTTCGGGTCCGGGATCACGTCAGACTTGAACCTGGGACCCGATCCCAGACCCAAACTCGGACCTAGACATGGATCTGGATACGAACCTAGACTTGAACCTAGACCCAGACCCATACCCACTGGGATCGAAACTTGGGAGTTGGATTCGGACCGAGACCTAGACCCAAACCTGGACCCGTACCCAAGACTTGGACTCGGACCTGGACCCAAATCTAGATCCAGACCGGGATCTGGACTTGGACCAAGACCCAACCCTAGACTCGAACTAGGACTCAAACCCCGACCTAGATGGAGACCCAGACACGAAATCGAAATCGGAACTGGACTAGGACCTCAACCCAAACATGGACCCCGACTAGGACCTAGGACCCGGACCTGGATGGGGGACCTTGACCCAGGCCTCAGAACACAGACCCGGATCAGAACCCGAGAGTCGGACCCGGACCTGAATCAAGACTCAAACCCAGGACTCGAACCTAGATCTAGACACAGACCGGGATCAGAAACTCAAACCCGAACTCGGACTAGGACATGAACCCCAACGGGGTCCTAGACTCGGACTGGGACCTAGGAACCGGACCAGGATGGGGACTTGTATTCGGGACCCGTGCTTCAGAAACTAGCACCGAGACCTAGGACCTGACCCCGGACCCAGATCCTAAACCCGTACTAGGGCTAAGACCTAGGACCCGAAGTGGAACTAGACTGGGACCTGAGACCGGGATCTTGATTTAGACTTGGGGCTTAAACCTAACCCATACTCGATGTTTGGATCTGGGACCCATACCCGGACTAAAACCTAGATCCAGACTCGGACCTAAACCCGGACCCAGACACAGACTCAGACCTAAACCTGAACCCAGACCCGAACTCGGACCTAAACCCGTACCCCGTGACCCAAAATTGGATGCGGAACTGTAAGCGTATCGGGACCTGGGAACAAGACCGAGGGACTGGGACCCAGTCTCATTCTCGGAACTAGAATCTGACTAGGACGAAGACCCAAACCGAGATCGGGACACGGAGCCGAATTAAAACTTAGATCGGGACTTAGGACACGAACAGGAACCTAGAGACGTACTTGGACCCAAACCCAGACGCACAACCCGGACCGGGATTGGAGACTCAGACTTGGACCCAAGTCCTAGACCTAGATTGGGGAACCAACCTTGAAATTAGAACCAAAATCGGGACCCAGGAGTGGGATTGGGACCCAAGACCTGACCCTGGTTTCAGTCCTCGACCCGAACCCGAACTTGGACACAGACACGGACTAGGACCCAGTATCCGAATTGGAACAAGACCGGGACCCAAGATTGGGATCCGAATCTTGACCCATGACCCGGGGCTTGGACCCAACCGGTAGTTAGTTTCTCAATCTTGGAATCGTACCAAGACCCAAACCTAGAACCATTTCTAGACCAGGATCCAAATGCAGACTCAGACTCGGGACCCGAAATCAAAACAAGAATCGGAATGAGGACCTTTGAACTGGAATTGGACTTGGACCCAAAATCAGATCTAGATGCATAACCGAACATGAACCCGGACCCAAACTAGGATCGATACCAAGACCCAAACCCGAACCCGAACCGACACTTACGCCACGACCTGCGACCCAGAACCTGTAACCCTGGACTCGTGACCCAAGACCTGGACCAGAACCCAGACTTGTACCAGAACCTAGACATAAACCCAGACCCAGACCCAGACCAAGACTCGGACCAAAACTCAGACCGAAAAACTGGACCCAGACCCAGACACAGACCAAGAGCCGAATTCGTACCAGAACTCGGACTCGAACCCAAGATTCAGACCCGGACCGAGATCAGGACTGGGCCCCAGACACAGACTAGGATCGAGCCCTGAACCTCGACTGGGACCAGAACCTGGATTGGGACCGGGACCCGGGACCCGGGACCGCGACGCGAGACCCAAGACTCAAACCTGGGACCTAAGAACCAAATCGTGACCTTGATGGGGGACTTTGGCCCCAAACCCGAACTTGGACCAAGACTTGAACAAAGGATCCGAACCATGGGGGACTTGGACCCAATACTGGGCCTCAAAACTCAGACCCAAAATTTGACCCTAGAGTCGAGACACAGGACCCGACCTTAGACTTGGAACCAAGGACCTCACTACCAGGACACAACCCCAAACTCGGACCCAAACTAAAACTTAGGACTCGGCCAGAGACCCGGGACCCGAACTAGAACAAGACTGAGATCCAAGACCGAGATCTAAATCTGAACTTGAGGCTTCAACATGACCCATAATCAGTGTTTGAATCCAGGACCCAAACCCATACCCGAACCGAGATCCAGACCCAATCTTGGACACAGAATCGGAATTGAACCAGGACTGGGACGAGAACCCAAACCTGGGACTGTAACAGGATCCAAACCTAAACCCAAATTGAACCTAAACCCATACCGAGACTTGGACCCAGACTGGGACCTGTGACCTGGGACATAAACAAAGACTGGGACCCGGACCTAGACCCAGACCTAAGAACTGGGGCTGGAGCTAGGAACAAAGAACTAAACTCGGACCCGGGATTCTGACCCCAGACCCAAACCTTGACCTAGGACACACCTCGAGACTTAGGATCCAGTACTCGATGCTTGGACTCGACCCGTACCCCATGACTTGAAAGTAGAACTAAAACCAGAAGCCGATCTAGACCCAAGAATAGGACCAGGACCAGGACCAGGACCTGGACCCAAACCCAAAACTGTAACTGGACCAGGGTGCCGACTCGGGCAGAGACCCACACTCGGATTCTGTGTCTGGGTTCGGGTCTGGGTCTGGGTCTACGTTGGGGTTTGAGTCCTTGTTCGAGTTTAGGTCTAGGTTTGGGTCCAGGTGTGGATCCTGACCTGGACCCGAAACCATAGCTGGACCAGGACCCAGACTCCACCCCAGACCTAGACCTGAACCGGGAACCAGACTTGGATACCAACCCAGATCTGGACTCGGTGCCGACCCTAGACCCGAACTAAAAACCAAACATGGAACCAGACTCGGGACAAAGAAATGGGGCCGGAACCTAGAACCGCACCCCAGTCTCGGTCCCGAACCCAAACTAGTACCTGGGACCGGGGACCTGAACTAGAACAACACCGGGACATGTGAGAGGGATCCAGATTTGGGACTCAGACCAGGACCCAAACCCGGACCAGGACCAAAACCGGGACCCTGACCCAGACTCGGGACCCAAAACGAGAACCTAAACAAGGACTGACAGACTAGGACCCTTGAACAAGACTAGGATAGTGACAAAGACCCGGACTCAAACCTAGAACCGAACTCGAACCTAGCCCCAGAACCAAACTGAGACCGAAACTCAGGCCCAGACACAGTTGTGTACCCAAACCAGGACCGAGACTTGGACCCAGACCTATACTTGGGACTTGATCCTAGACCCAGACTTAAAGCTAGATAGGGATTTGGATACGAACCTAGACTCGAACCCAGACCCAGACCTAGACCAGGATCGAAACTTGGGACCTAGATCCGGATTGAGACCCTAACCCAGACCTAGACCTGGACCAACACCCGGGACCTGAACTCGGACCTGGACCCGAACCAAGACCCAGACTGTGATCCGGGCCTGGACCCAGACCCGGACCCAGACTCAAACCAGGACTCAGACCCAGACCCAAACCTGAACCCAAACACCGAATCGAAATCAAAACTGGGACTAGGACCCAAACCCAAACATGGACCCAGACTGAGACCTAGGACACGGACCTGAACCTACGCCTCGCAACCCAGACCCAAATCAGAACTGGAGACTCAAACCCGAACCTGGACCAAGACTCGAACCCAAATCAGGACCCAGACCGAGATCGGAACCTAAACCCAGACTCGAACCAGGAGTTGAACCCCAACCGGCTCTTAGACTCGGACCGGGACCTAGGACCTGGACCCAGATGAGGGACCTGGACTCGAGAAACGGGCATCAGAACTTGGACCGAGACCCAAGACCCAATCCCGGACCCGGACCCTGATCTTGTACTCGGACTAGGACCTGGGACCCGAAGTGGAACTGACTGGGACCCGGGGCTTTGACCTGACTCATAGTCAGTGTTTGGATTTGGGACCCATACTCGGACTCAAACTCAGACCCAGACTTGGACCTAGAACTAAACCCAAACCCAGACCCGTACCCCAGACCTAGGTCCAAGTCTGAGTCTAGGTTTGAGTCCGGGAACTAGAATTTGAATAGGACCCAGACCCAAACCCGGACCGAGACACGAACTCAAATAAAAACTCAGATCGGGACTCGGGACACAAACTCGAACCCAGACGTGGACTTGGACCCAGACACGAACCCAGGACCCAGACCGGGATTGGAGACTCAGACCTGGACCCACTACCAAGACCTAGATTAGGGTCCCAAACTCTAAATTAGAACCAAAATCAGGACCCAGGACTGGGACTGGGATCCAAGATTAGACCCCGGTCTTGGTCCTCGACACAGACATGGGCAGGGACCCAGGATTCGGATATTGACCCACGACCCAACGCTTCAACCAAACTCGTAGTCGGTGTCTAGATCTTGGAATCGTACGAAGACCCGAACCTGGAACCATTTCCAAGACCCAGACCCGAACCTGAACCCAGACTTGCGCTAGGACCTGCGACCTAGGACCAGTGATTTAGGACCTTTACCAGAACCTAGACCCATATCAGAACCCAGACCCATACCCAGAACAAGACGAAGACCCAAACCCAAACACAGACTGAAACCTAGACCAAGACCAAAACCCAAACCCAGACCTGGACGCGAACTCGTAACATATCTGAGACTCAAACCCAAGACTCGGACCTGGATCGAGATCAGGACTGGGACGCAGACCTAGACTAGCACCGAGTCCTGAATCTAAACTGGGACAAGTACTCGGACTGGGACCCGGGATCAGGATCAGGACCAGGACCTGAGAACCAAACCGTGACCTATACCCCGACAAGGTCAAGACCCGAGACAAGGACTAGTACGGAACATGGACCGGACCTGCACTCGGACTGGGAACCTAACCCAGACCGGGACCTAGGACCCTAACCTGAATCGGGAATATGGACCAACGATTGAGGACCCAAGACCCAAACCTAGACCCAAACCTTGACTTGAGACCTGAACCAGGACACAAGACATGAGCTAGAACTGGACTAAGATCTTGATTTAGACCCGAGACCCAGGATCCAAGACCCGAGGCTTGGACCTGACCCACAGTCGGTGTCTAAATCTAGGAATTGGACTTGGACCCGACCCACAGTCGGTGTCTAAATCTAGGAATTGGACTTGGACCCTTACCTAGACCCGGACCAGAACTGGAACCCGTACCAGAACTCAAACTAGACTCGACATGTGGTTGGTGTCTGGATTTGGGACCAAGACTTGGACCTAAACCAAAACACGAACCTAGACTCAAACCGGGACTTGGACCTAGACCCACACCTGAACCTTAAATCTTACTCTATGACCCAAAAATGTGAACTGGAACTAGAAGAAGACCCTTAAACCATAAACCCTAAACCTTAAACCCTAAATCCTAAACTCTGTTCACTTAACCCTAAACCCTAAGCCCTAAACCCTAAATACTAAACCCAAAACCATAAACCGAAAACCCTAACCTGGACATGGGCCTTTACCCATACCCATACCGAGATTGGAACCCAGGACCCAGACCCAAACCTGAATCTAGACCCGAACCTAGACCTAGACTCATGACTTGAACCCGGATCCAAACGTAGACCAGAACCTGGTTCGAGACATAGACCTTGACTGGGACTCGGTTCGGGACCCCGAACCGGACCCGAATAGGGACCTGGACTGAGACCGCAACCCGGACCCAAACTCAAACCTGAACCCGTACTGGGACCTAGACTCAGACCCAAACTCGGGATCCAAACCCGAACCTAAACTTGGACCTACACCGAGACCTAGGATCGAGACCTAGATGGGGAACCTGTGCCCCAAACCCGAACCTAGACCCAGACCTGGACCAAGGATTCAGACCTAGATATGAGACTTGGAACCGAAACTGGGCCTTAGAACAGGGACTAAGACCCAAACCTGGACCCGGAACCCAGGACCTGATTATGGGGACACAACCCCAAACACGGACCCAAACCCAAACTTAGGACCCGGCGCTAGACCTAGGGCCGAATTGGAACAAGACTGAGATCCAAGACTGAGATTCGAATCTGAACCTGAGGCTTCGACCTAACCCGTAGTCAGTGTTTGAATCCATTACCCATACCCGGTTCCATACCCAGACCTAGACCCAGACCCAAACTAGGATCCAGACCCGATCCCGGACCCAAAATTGGAATCGAACCAAGCCTGGGACTAGAACACAGACCAGGGACAGTAAGGACCAAAACCTAAACCCAAACTCATACACGAACCCATACCGGGACTTGGACCTAGATCAGAACCTATGTCTTAGGACGTAAAACAAGACCGAGACATTGACCAAGACCGGGACCCGAACCTAGACCTAGACCCAACCCAAAAACTGGGGCCGGACCTAGGACCTAAGAACCAGACTCAGACTAGGGACTCGAACCTCAAAGTCGCACTAGGACTGGAACCCAAACTGGGACCATAACAAAAACTGGGACCTGGACTCAGATCGGGACTCGAGACCCGAACTTGAACCGGAACACGAACATGGACCCGGGCCAGGACCTTGGACTTGAACATAGATTGGGGACCTAGACCTGGGAATTGGGCCCACAAACTAGGACAAGAACTGTGGCCTCCGAACTTGGATCGAGATCCATGACCTGAACGCAAACCGAGACCCACAGTCGGGAACCAAAATAAAAACTTGAACTGGAGCCGGGCTGGGATCTTGGAATAGGACCGGGACCTGGACTCAGACCTAAACCCGGCACCGGACGCAAACGCGGTTACCGAGACCGAAACCCAGACCTGAACCTCGCCCTAGATAAAAATCAGGACCCGAACCCAGACTCGAACCAAAACTCGACCTGAACCCATACCCTGTGACTTGAAACTAGAACCAAAACCAGAAGCGGATCACGACTTAGGAACAGGACCAGGACCTAGACCCATACCTTAAACTATAACCGGACGAGGACCCACACTCAAACACAAACCCACCCTAGGATTGGGTCCCAAACCCGAATCCAAACCCGAACCGGGATGCAGGACCCGAACCAAGACCTAAACTTAGACCCGAACATGGAACACGACTCGAGACCCAAAATTGGGATCAAGACCAAGAATTGCATGCAAGTCTCGATCTCGGACCTAGACTGAGACCTAGATCGAGACCTGGGACATGAACCGAAACCAGACTGTGACCCGTGATACCAGACTGTGACCCGTGATTGGGATTCAGATCTTGTCCTGGGATCCGGGAACCAGCGCTTGGACAAGACCCATAGTCGGTGTCTTAATTTGGACTCAGAGAAGGACCCGAAGCTGGACCAGGACATGGACCCAAACCTAGACCTGGGACCCAAAACTGAAACTTGAACCAGAACGTGACCAGGACCCTAGAACAGGACCGGGACCGTGACCAGGACCTGGACCTAGACCGCGATCGACACAAAACCAGAACCCAACCTCGAAACTCAGGCTCGGACCCAGTCCCAGACCCAAACTAGGACTAAGACTCAAACCTGAACCCGAACCCGAACTCAGGACTCGATCCCAGACCCAAACCAAGCCCCTGACATAAACTAGGATTCAGACCTGGACATGGACACGAACCAGACCCGGACTCAAATACCGACCCATACCCAGACTGGCATCGTAACACGGGAACTGGACCCAGACGTAGACCCAGACCCAAACCTGGGACCCAGATCCAGGACCCAAACCTGGACACGGAATCAGACCTAGACCCAGACCGAGATCAGAAAAACGCGTCCTCGGACTCGAACTAAGACTCAGACCTTGACCCAACCTGGACCCAGACCCGAACCTGGAACCGAACCCAGACACAGAATCAGAACTAGAACTATGACTAGGACCAAAAGCTAAGACAAGAACCGAACCCAAACAATAACCCGAACTTAGACTGAGACCTTGACTAGGACTAGGACCTGAGACCTGGGACCCGAACCTGGACCCAGACCCAGATCGGGACCTAGACCTGACCTGGTCCTAAACCCTCGTCAGGACCTAAGGCCCGCAACCCAGACCAGGATCGAAACCCTGACAAGGACCTGAACCTGGACCAAGACTGGGACCGAGACCTGGACCCGAATCAAGACCGAGACCTGGACTAAAACAAAGACTCAGGACCCAAACCCGAACTTGAACCTGGACCAGTACCTAAGAACAAGACTTGGATAGGGGACCTAGACCAGGGACCTAGGCCCCGGAACCTAGACCCAAATCTAAATCCAGGACTCGAACCCAACCCAGGACTTGACGTAGACTTGGGAATCCGAAGTCAGACCTAGACCTGGAGCCGAAACCTGCCCTAAACCCAAACAAGGATAGGAACTTAGACACGAACCCATACCACGACCAAACCCGAACCTGGACTCAAACCCAAAATTGCACCCGAACTTGGGACCTGCTCCCGGATCTGAACTTAAACCCAGACCGGGATCGAAACCCAAGACTTAGACCCGGAACTAATCCCAGACTCATATCGAGATCAAAAACTTGGACTCGAACCCGAACCTAGACCAAGACCCAAGACCCTAACCCACACCCGGAGCCCGATCCAGACCTAGAACAAGATCTGGACCGAAACCCAAACTCAGACCAGGACTCAAACGCCGACAAGAACACGAACCCCGACCCAAACTCGAACCCAAAATTGAGCTCAGAATCACAAATGGAACTGGAAGTAGACTAGGACTACGACCAGGACCAGGACAAGGACCAGGACTGAGACACGAACCCAAACCCAAATAAAAACCCAGACCGAGACCCAAACCCAAACCACGACTAGGACCCAAACTTGAACCTAGACCAGGACCCAAACCTAGACCAAAACTAGGACCTAGACCCATAATCGAGATAGGGACAAGGGCAACGAAACAAGGACCGGGACCCAAGACCCGAGATTGGGATTTGGAACTCGCGCCTAGACCCAGACCTAGGACTGAACTCGAACATAGCCCCAGACCTTAGCTGAGATCGAAACTCGGGCCTAGACACGGTCGTGTACCCAGAACAGGACCGAGACCCGAACTTGAACCTAGACCCGAACATAGACCTAGAACCCAATCCCAGACCCTAACTCGGACGTAGATAGGGATCCTGATATGAACCTTGACCCAGACCCAGACCTGGACCCGCACCCAGGACCCAAACTCGGACCTGAAATGACCCCAGACCCAGACCGGGATCTGAACCTGTACCCAAACCCAATCCCAAACTCGGACTAGGACTTAGAACCCGACCCAAACCCGGACCCGAACCTAAACCGTGACACTTAAATCAAAATCAAAACTGGGACTACGACCCAAACCCAAACATGGACCCAGACTGGGACTTAGGACCCGGACCTGGCTGGGGGACTTGGACCTAGGCCTTGGAACCCAGACCTAGATCGAAACTCAGGACTCGGACCCAAACTAGACCATAACCAAGCCCTAAAACTCGAGCTTAGACCTAATGCCGGACCTGGTCCCGAACCCAGACTAGGACTGAGACTCGAACCTGAACGCAAACTTGAACTCGGGACTTGATCTCGGACCCAGACCAAGCCCTTGATCGAGATTGGGATTTGGACCTAGACATGGACACGACCTTAGACCTAGAACAGAATACTGACCCAGACCCAGACTGGGATCAAAACACGAGACCTGGACTAGAACCCAAATGTAGACCCAGACCCGAACTTGGGGCCCAAACTCAAACCTGGACCCAGCCCGGGATCCGAAAAACCCGTACCCAAACTCAGATTAACACTCGGACCCCGACCCCAACCTGGACCTAGACCCTGACTCGAAACCAAACCCGGTCCCAGAATTAGAACTGAAACTGTGACTAGGACCCGGACCTGAGACCAGAACCGAACCCAAACCATAACCCAAACCCAGACGAGACCTAGACTGAGACCTTGACTAGGAGTGGGACCTGAGACCAGGGACCCAAACTTGTACCGCGACCTGGACATGACCTGGTCCTATACACTCACCGGGACATAGACTAGGTTCTGGACCCAAACAGGGATATGAACCCGAACCTAGACCAAGACTGACCGAGACCTGGACCCAAACCCGGACGGGGACCAGGACTCAAACTAAGACTCGGGACCAAAACCAAAACCTAGACCCAGACCAGGACTTAGTAACCCGACTTAGATGGGGGACCAAGACCAGGGACCCAAACCCGAACCAGGACCTGACCTACACCCGGGAATCTGAAGTCGGACCCAGACCCGGACACAAAACCTGCCCTGAACAAAAACCAGGACAGGAACCTAGACACAAACCAGGACAAAACCTGAACCCAGAGTTGTTTTCAGGGTTTGTGGCACGATTGTTGTGGGCGGGAATGTAGCAGTCTAGCTCGCCCAGATATCCGCTTTGGTCAAGAGTTCGAAGGCGCGCCTTTGTAATCTTGGACAAAGGGCTTACCCACCTGGCGCCCAAGGCACCCTGCCTTCTATGAGGAACTGCCGCAGCAAGCTCCTCACTAACGTAGTCCATGCCCTCAACTAGGACGTCTCCGTCAGCATCGATTGGCTCCCCAACCTCGTTGTACTCCCCGTAATTTGGGGGTTCAACCTCTGCGTCGGGGGGACTGCCAGGACGTATACGTCCTGCCCCTCGATCTCTTGGACCTCAGCGTCCCCTTCATGATCCCCCTCCATCTGTACAGCTGGATCCTGTTTGGCGCTCGGCAAAGTGGCGTGCCGAGCCACTTGAGGATCAGATGTGTCAGCCAGACGCGTGGTTTTCTTTGTACGAGCCATCATTCTATGGCTGGGTACAGGGTTTGAAGAATGTCCTTTGCTAGAGGAAGGTGGACTAGAACAAAGACGAGGATGATCCTCGTGCAGAAGTTGAAGCAGGTCGTGGTCAATCCGATGTATGTTTTTCCAAGACTCACCTGAGTTCATCTAAAAAAGACAACACACAAGATGAGTGTTTGGTTGGAATATTGAACGATAAACAAGCAAATATGCCGACTAGGAGTACCCAACAGATTAAAGAACGATTATGTTTGAAGAAAAGTCAGAACTCAAGAAGTCAAAATTTTCTCAAGTTAGGGCAAAAAAGTTCATGAAGCTTAGAATAAGCAAGATGAAAGATAGACGTTACGCAGTTCATAAACAAGTGTTATTGACTGTAAAATCGCACGAATACATGATAAAGAAGGATCGTAGAGATTTCTGGACTTAGGGTTTCCTAAACATTTTTCTACAACAAAGTAGAGGATGCATTTGACATATAAACATGCAAAGATAAGCATAAAGGAAACCAGAGACTTACTCGAGGGTCAGATGTCTGGGTGCGAGCAACGCGAATCCAACAAGCAGTTTGTATGAAGGCGCTTCGGCAACTTTGAAGTCAAGAATCTCTCTTTTCGCTCTGAAGCTTACTTAGCAAAGAAAGGTGATGAAAATAAGTTTATGTGCCAATGCTGTTTGGTATTTACAGGCAAGTCACGAAAAGAGGTAATCGTCTCAAAGGAACCTCAGACGTCGCAGTTTCCCTCCTTAAAAGCGAATATGGGAAATAAAAAATAATCAAGTTCAGCCGTCAGCCGTGGAGAGAGAAAATCGGATTTCAAAATATTAAGTGTCATAGAATTTATTAGCCGAAAACCGAAGGGATGCCCAGTCAGCCTTCATCGAGTCTCGGACGGTCGCGCTCGACACATGTCCCCATCCAAAATTAAAAGCAGCTCTGATAAAGTCTACACGCAACTTCGAAAGTCTCATACAGACTTGGGGGCAAATGTTATCCCAATTTTTGCACTCTGACGTGGCATCACATGAATGGTGGCACGTGGAGTCTACTTGGAACATTTGCTCGTAAAGCACAGTCCGAGCAGGATGCCTCACTGGCATGCCCAGAGCAAAGTATTCAGTAATCCGCACAGAATGGCCAAACACTTAGCGAATTCAACTTTTGCATCGTGAGTCATCAAGGCAATCCCTATAACTCAGGGATCAATTTACGTGGATATGGCATACACATGATCCCACTATCAGTGTATTCAGCCTCAATCTCACGATCCTTGCATTCAGCATTGATCCCACGATCTTTCTATTTATACGCATTGTAACGAGAGGGCAAACTCTTCCTCCCCAAGCTTACTAGCCATATAAATAGTGATGCATATTCTTTGGGCAAGAGATCGGTCGAAAAGCAGTTGAGCTTGGACTATACCCTAAATATATAATCTATGAATTATATATTTAAAGATATTGTTGTAAGAGCTTTAAGAAAAGAAATCATTCCCCTTGATCTTAAGTCAATACAAGTAACGGTGATTAGGCTATTACCGAACTGCTTGGGGCTGAACCTCTATAAAATTCATAAGTCTTTTTATTGCTTTATCATATATTATTATAAATCATTTATCACTTATAAAATAGACTCGTTGTCGTTGGCTAAAAGCGAGGTCAACAAAGGGAGATGTGGATAAAGGAGATGTAGATTGTAGAGTAAAGGTAAAAAAAAAAACATAGATAAATCAAATCTTAAAAATTTAAAAAATTAATCCCATTAATTAATTATAAATGAAAAAAAGAAAAAACTCATTTAAGAAATTAGAAGATACGTTTTGGGCTTCATTCCATTCCTTAATAATACACCTACCTCACAATTTCTAATTAACTACATAATATATATGAGCATGCATTGCAGGCTCTCTAATTCTCATTACTCTACTCTCAAACTACTCTCTTAACTATTCTCTCGCTCTATACACTCTAGGACTATGCATACTATAAGCTCACTCAATTTTTTATTTCTCTTTCTATTTTTTAAAACAACTCTCTCCCTATATACATATACACACATTACCTTTTGAAAAGCTTATAAGAACATTACCTTTTGGAAAGCTTGTCATGAAGGACTATCTTTTCTGTAGTGAGGCTTTGGTAGTTTCCCTGCTAAGAATAGGGCTAAGTTTTGGTATTCAACAATAAATGGCAGGTCTGGTTACATGCTTATAATAATAGTCAAGAAAAGTTTTTATATATATAGTTAAACAAATGTTCAGAGATAGGAAAATGAATGGTACTAAAAGTTGGGTTGAGAGAGTACTTTTGTGTGAGTAAGGGGAATTTGGTTCATACTCTTACTGGACTAAGATCCTCTCTTTTTGCTAAAAGAGCATCATAGTTCCAATGTTCAACATTAAAATTGGGTAAATGACACATTTCCTAGACATCCTCTCATTGGGAAAAGTAGGTCATGTCTGACCCATTTTCACAACACATCTAAGCTTTGCAGCTTTACTCTCATTCATTCTTCCACATCTTCCAAAATCCCACCATACTAATCCATGAGCCTAAGAAAATTTAAGAGAAGAAAGAACACTACTCTAATTAGTCCCATTTCTTAAGATCTAAAAATCTAATATAATACATGGATTTCCAAAAAGACTAGAAACCAAATTATAACAAATAATTCATGACAATAAGTTTCAAGTTCAAATGTTTGAGAACATAGCAGAAATATAGTCCAAGCAGAAATATAGTCCAAGAAGCTAATATTAGAGAATATTATTTTATTGTTGTAGTGTAGACAACCAAATTTGTTGTATAACACATAATTTTCCTAATCACCATACACTAAAAATTTGTGGAATTCATTATTCAATTACCTTCATATATTATATGTATCATTTCTTGTGGATATAGCCAAAAATTCTGAGCATTGTATCAAAAATTAAAAAAAAGCAAACACTCTTTACCGAAAAAGCCTAAACACATATATTAATAATAACGCAGGAACTCACCTTTGAAAGATCCAAACCTTTACAGACTGGACGAAGAAGAGAGGAGGAGGCCCCGGGGGTTAGGTCACCGCCCGATTAAGCAGAAGACGAAGAAGAGAGGGGAGGTTGTCGATTGGGTCACTGCCTAATTAAGAAGAGGAGAAAGAGGATGGTCAGTTTTGAAGAGGACAAAATGGGTGAAAGAGAATGGTTAGTTTCGAAGAGGATGAACTGGGTTTAAGAGAATGGCCAATTTGGCCAGAGCAATTTCGAAGGAGGAGACAAAGGTTAGGGATGTGAGCAGTATGTTATATAATTTTTGGGTTTTAGGGATTTTATTAAATTTGCTTCGGTTTCTATCTCTCACAATTATATTTCACGTCATTTTTAAAACTTGGCAAGCACAATAGTCGACTATTACCAACTGACGCAAAATGAAAAACAAGTTTTTAAATTTTTACTTTATTTCGTGGGTTTATTTTTTTATCATCATTTAATCAAACGACGCTAATAGTATATTATTAGTGACGTTTTTAAACAGACGGGTCCAATTATTTGGACACTATTCACGTCGGTCAACACTATGAATAGTAGCGTTAACCAACGTGAATAGTGTAATTTGTAGTAGTGCTCGGTCCAAGACCCGAACCCAAACACAAACATGAACATAGACACGGACCGGGACCCGAGATTTGAATCAGAACGAGATCGGGACCCAAGATTGGGATCCAGATCTTGACCCATGACCCACGGCTTGGACCTAACCCGTAGTCGGTGTCTGGATTTTCGAATCGTACCAAGACCCCAACCTCGAACCATTTTAGACCAGGATCTAAAACCAAACTCGGACCCAGGACCCGAAATCAGAACAAGAATAGAAATCAGGACCTTGGAACAAGAATTGGACCTCAACCCAGAACAAGATCTAGATGTAGAACCAAACGTGGACCCAGACCTAGACTAGGGATCGATACCCGGACCTAAACCCGAACCTGGACCCAGACTTGCGCCAGGACCTGCGACCCAGATCTTGGAACCCAGGACTCGTGACCCAGGACCTGGACCAAAACCTAGACCCGTACCAGAACCCAGACCCAAACCCAGGACCAGACCCAAACCAAGACTCGGACCTAGACCCAGACCCGAACCGAAACCCCAACCCAGACCAAGACCCGGACTCAAACTCAGACCTAGAGCCGGACTCGTACTAGAAATCAGACTTGAACCCAGAACTCGGACTCAAACCTGGGAATCGGACCCAGACCAAGATCAAGACTGGGACCCAGACCGAGACTAGGACTGAGCCCTAAACCTGGATTGGGACTAGAACTAGAATTGGGATTGGGACCCGGGACCTGGGACCCAAGACTCGGACCTGGGACTTGAGAACCGAGCTGTGACCTAGATGGGGGACTTGGGCCCCAAACCCGAACCTAGACCCAAACCTAAACCAAGGATCTCGACCTAGATGGGGGACTTGGACCCGAAACTAGGCCCCAAAACCGGGACCGAGACCCGAAACTTTACACCAGACTCATGACACAGAACCTGCCCTTGGACCCAGAACCTAGGACCTAACTACTGGGAGCCAGCCCCAAACCCGAACCCAAACCCAAACTTAGAACTCGGCCCGGGACCATGGACCCAAACTGGAACAAGATAGGGATCCAAGACCGAGATCCTAATCTAAACTTGAAGCTTCGACCATACCTGTAGTCAGTGTTCGAATCCAGGACCCGTACCCAAGTCCGTACGCAGACCCGGACCAAAACCAGGATCCAGACCTGATTCCGGACACAGAATCTAACTAGCACTGGGACAGGAACGCAGACCTGGGACTGTAACAGGACCCAAACTCAAACCAAAACCAATACTAGGACTTGGACCTGGACCTGGACCGGGACCTATGACGTGGGACATAAACAAAGACTGCGACCTAGACCAAGACCGGGACCCGGACCCAAACCTAGACCCAAAAATCGAGATTAGACCCAGGACCGAAGAACCAAACTCAGACCTGGGACACAACTCAGACTAGTACTGGGACCTGAACTCGAACCTGAACCCAAACCGAGACCTGGACTCGAATCGGGACCTGAGACCTGAACTTGAACTGGAACATAAACAAAGACCTAGATCGGGACCTAGGACCCGAACATAGATGGGGGACCCAGACCCAGGAATTGAGCCCCCAAATTGGGACCAGAACTTGGATCGAGATTTGGGACCCGACCTAGACCCAAACCTGAACCTAAGACCCACCTCAAGACTTGGGATCCGGGACTAGATGCTTGGACTCGACCCGTACCCCATGAGTTGAAACTAGAACTGAAACCAGAAGCAGATCGGGACCCAAGAACAGGACCAAGACAAGGACTTGGACCCAAACCCAAAACTATATAGGGTCTCGGACCCGGACTGAAACACTGACCCACATTCGGATTCTGTGTCTTAGTTCGGGATCTATTTTTGGTCTGGGTCGGGATATGAGTTTTGTTTCGAGTCTAGGTCTGGGTTTGGTCCAGGTCTGGATCTAGGTTCTGGTCAAGGTTCGAGTACGAGTCCCAGGTGCGGGTCCGAGTTTGGGTCCCTGGTGTGGGTCTAGGTTTGGGTTTGGGTCAAGATCTCGAACTAGATCTTGGTCCAAAGTTTCAATCCCGCTCTTGGTTTGGGTCCAAGTTCAAATTCTTATTTGGATCCCTATCTAGGTCTGAGTCTATGTTTGGGATCTAATCCCAAATTTAGGTCCAACTCCTGGTATCGGTCCAGGTCTAGTTACACTACCGTCTCCGAGCCCGAGTTCTAGTCTCGGTTTGGGTCTAGGGCTAGGTCTGAGTTTGGTTCTAGGTCTGGGTCTGGGTCTTCGTCACGGTCCAAGTCTTGTTCCAGGGTCCTGGTCCGACGGTTCTTGTTTAAGTACCAGTTTTAGGTCTCGGGTCTAGGTCTGGGTCAGGGTTTGGGTCCTGGTCTGGGTTCAGGTCCTAGTTTGAGTCCTAGATCCAAACACCGACTACAGGTTTATTCCAAGCCCCACTTCTAGGATCTCAAGTCAAGATTTGGATCCCTGTCACGGGTCCCAGTCTGGCTCTGGTACATGTCTTAGGTCCCAGGTCCGAGTTTGGGTTCAGGATTGAGACTGGGATGCGATTCTTTGTCCCAGCCCCTGTTTTGTGTCCAGAGTCTGGTTCCCTGTTTGGGTAGGAGTTTGGTTGCAGGTTTGGGTCCCGAGTCTAGGTTTGGATTGGGATCCAGGTTTGGGTCCCAATTCGTGTTTAGGTTTGAGTTGGAGTCTGGTTACGGTTTCGAGTCTAGGTCTAGCTCCAGTTACGGTTCCAGGTCCATGTCCTAGTTTCTGTCCCATTCTCGGGTCCCGGTCTACTTCCGGTTTCGGTTCTAATTTTGGGTCATAGGGTACGAGTTCGGGTATAGGTTTGGGTCTGGGACTGGGTTCAGGTCCGGTTCTGGGTTCGTGTCCTGGTCTGGTTCAGGTCCACGGTTGGTTACCAAATGCAGACAGCGGCTATGGGTTCGGTCCAAGCACTGGGTCGAGATCCGAATCACGATCTTGGGTCCCAGTTTGGTTCCATTTCGGGTGGCGAGTCACGAGCTGGGTCCTAGGTTCAAGTCCGAGTCGAGGGTCGGGTACTAGGTCCCGGTCCTTGTTCTGGTTCCTAGGTCCCTATCCCAATTCTATGTCACAGTCCCAGTTCTGGTTTGGGTTTTTGTCCTAGTCTAGGTTCGGGTTTGAGTCCTAGTCTTGGTTCAGGTTTGGGTCTCGGTCTGGGTTTTTATCTCAGTTCGGGTTCCGGTTTAGGTCCTGGTCTTGGTCCGAGTCCTAGTCCGATTCTAGTTGTAGTTATGATTCGGAGTTTGAGTTTGGATTAGAGTTCAGGTCGGGGTTCAATCCCTGGTTTGAGTTTGGGTTCGGGTCCGGATTTTGGTCTAGGTTTGGATCAGGCTCCTGGTGTGTGTTCGGGTCCTTGGTGTGGGTCCAGGTCCAGGTTCACATATCAGGATCCCTATCTACGTCAGAGTTAGGGTCTGGGATTGGGTCCTAGGTCTAGGTTCGGTTCCAGGTTCGGGTTCGGGTCTCGGTCCTGGTCTGGGTACACGATCGTGTCTGGGCCCGAGTTTCTGTCTCAGTTAAGGTCTGGGGCTATGTTCAAGTTCGGTCCTAGGTCTAGGTCTGGCCCGAGTTCCAAATCCCGATCTCGGGTCTTGGTCTGGTTCAAGTCTAGGTCTTGGGTCGGGTCTTGGGTCTTGGTCCTTGTTTCGTTGCCCTAGTCCCTATCTCGATTATGGGTCTAGGTCCTACTTTTGGTCTAGGTTCAAGTTTGGGTCCTAGTCGCGTTTTGGGTTTGGGTCTCGGTCTGGGTTGTTATTTGGGTTTGGGTTCGTGTCTCAATCCTGGTCCTTGTCCTGGTCTTGGTCGTAGTCCTAGTCTGCTTCCAGTTCCACTTGTGATTCTAAGCTCAAGTTTTGGTTCGAGTTTGGGTCAGGGTTCGTGTTCGTGTCGGCGTTTGAGTCCTGGTCTTAGTTTGGGTTTGGGTTCGGATCTTGTTCTAGGTCTGGATCGGGCTCCGGGTGTGGGTTAGGGTCCTGGGTCTTGGTCTAGGTTCTGGTTCGAGTCCCAGTTTTTGATCTCGATATGAGTCTGGGATTTGTTCCGGGTCTAAGTCTTGGGTTTCGATCCCGGTCTGGGTTTAAGTTCAGATCCGGGTGCAGGTCCCAGGTTCGGGTCCAATTTTGGGTTTGAGTCCAGGTTCGGGTTTGGTCGTGGTATGGGTTCGTGTCTAAGTTCCTATCCTTTTTTGGGTTCAGGGAAGGTTTCGGCTCCAGGTCTAGGTCTGACTTCGGATTCTCAGGTCTAGGTCAAGTCCTGGGTTGGGTTCGAGTCCTGGATTTAGATTGGGGTCTGGGTTCCGGGGCCTAGGTCCATGGTCTAGCTCCCCTATCCAAGTCTGGTTCTTAGGTCCTGGTCTAGGTCCAAGTTTGGGTTTGGGTCCTAAGTCTTGGTTTTAGTCCAGGTCTTGGTCTGGATTTGGGTCCAGGTCTCGGTCCTAGTCCAGGTTCAGGTTCAGGTCCTTGTCAGGGTCTAGATCCTGGTCTGTGTTGCGGGTCTCAGGTCCCGACGAGGGTTTAGGACCAGGTCAGGTCTAGGTCCCGGTCTGGGTCCCGGTCCAGGTTCGGGTCCCAGGTCACGTGTCCCAGTCCTAGTCCAGGTCTCAGTCTAAGTTTGGGTTATTGTTTGGGTTCAGTTCTTGTCTTAGCTTCGGGTCCGAGCCTGAGTTCCGAGGCTGGGTTCTAGTTTAGTTTCGGGTCCCGGTCTAGGTCCAGGTCCTGGTCACAGTCTCGGTCTTGTTCCAGGGTCCTGGTCACGTTCTGGTTCAAGTTTCACTTTTGGGTCCCAGGTCTGGGTTTGGGTCCATGTCCTGGTCCAGCTTTGGGTCCTTCTCTGAGTCCCAAATCAAGACACCGACTATGGGTCTTGTCCAAGCCCTAGTTCCCGGATCTCAGGGCAAGATCTGAATCCCAATCACGGGTCACAGTCTGGTTTCGATTCATGTCCCAAGTCTCGATCTGGTTCTCAGTCTAGGTCCGAGACTGAGACTTGCATGCAATTCTTGGTCTTAATCCCAATTCTGGGTCCTGAGTCCTGTTCCATGTTCGGGTCTAAGTTTAGGTCTTGGTTTTGGTCCAGCATCCCGGTTCGGGTTTGGGACCCAATCCCAAGGTGGGTTTGTGTCTGAGTGTGGGTCCTGGTCCGGTTATAGTTTAAGGTATGGGTCCAGGTCCTGGTCCTGTTCCTAAGTCCTGATCCGCTTCTGGTTTTTGTTCTAGTTTCAAGTCACAGGTATGGGTTCAGGTCGAGTTTGGGTTCGAGTCTGGGTTTGCGTCCTGATTTTTGTCTAGGGCGAGGTTCAAGTCTGGGTTTTGGTCTCGGTTAGGGTTCGCAGTTGGGTCTGGTGCCGGGTTTATGTCCGAGTCTAGGTTCCGGTCATATTCCAAGATCCCAGTCTGGCTCCAGTTCAAGTTTTGATTTTGGTTCCCGAGTGTGGGTCTCAATTTGGGGTCAGGTCATGGATCTCGATCCAAGTTCTGAGGCCAAAGTTCTTGTCCTAGTTTGTGGGCCCAATTCCCAGGTCTGGATCCCCAATCTATGTTCAAGTCCTAGGTCCTGGTCCGGGTCCATGTTCGTGTTCCGGTTCAGGTTCGGGTCTCGAGTCTCGATCTGAGTCCACGTCCCAGTTTGGGTTATGGTCCCAGTTTGGGTCCCAGTCCTAGTGCGAGTCTGAGGTTCGAGTCCCTGGTCTGAGTCTGGTTCTTAGGTCCTGGGTCCGACCCCAGTTTTTGGGTTTGGGTCTAGGTGTAGGTTTGGGACCCGGTCTAGGTCAAGGTCTCAGTCTTGGTTTACGTCCTAAGTCACAGGTCCCGGTCTAGGTCCAAGTCCCGGTATGGGTTCTGGTCTGAGTTTGGGTCCTGTTACTGTCCCAGGTCTGGGTTCTAGTCCCAAGCTTGGTTCGATTCCAATTTCGGGTTCGGGATCGGGTCTGGATCCCAGTTTGGGTCTGGGTCTAGGTCTGGGTATGGATCCGGGTATGGGTCATGGATTCAAACACTGACTACGGGTTAGGTCAAAGCCTCAGGTTTAGATTCGGATCTCAGTCTTGGATCTCAGTCTTGTTCCAGTTCGGCCCTAGGTCTAGCGTCGGGTCCTAAGTTTGGGTTTGGGTCCGGGTTTGGGTTGTGTCCCCGTAGTCAGGTCCTGGGTTCTGGGTCCAGGGTCGGGTCCTATGTCTCGAGTCTAGGCTCGAGTTTTGGGTCTTAGTCCTTGTTCCAAGGCCCAGTTTTGGGTCCAAGTCTCCTATCTAGGTCTGAATCCTTCGTCCAGTTCTGGGTCTAGGTTTGGGTTTGGGGCCCAGGTCCCCCATCTAGGTTTGGATCCTAGGTCTCGATGTAGGTCCAAGTTCAGGTTCGGGTTTGGATCCCGAGTTTGGTTCTGAGTCTAGGTCCCAATACGGGTTCAGGTTTGGGTTTGGGTCCGGGTCGCGGTCTGAGTCCAGGTCCCTATTCGGGTCCGGGTCGGGGTCCTTATTCGGGTCCCAGTCAAGGTCTAGGTCTCGAACCAGGTTCTGGTCTGTGTTTGGATACGGGTTCAGGTCATGAGTTTTGGTCTAGGTTCGGGTCCATATTCAGGTTTTGGGTCTGGGTCTTGGGTTTCGATCTCAATATGGGTATGGGTCTAGGCCCATGTCCAGGTTAGGGTTTTGGGTTTATGGTTTTGGGTTTAGTGTTTAGGGATTTAATGTTTAGGGTTTAGGGCTTAGGGTTTAGGGGTAAGTGTACAGAGTTTCAGATTTAGGGTTTAAGGTTTAGGGTTTAGGGTTTAAGGGTCTGCTTCTAGTTCCAGTTCACATTTTGGGTCATAAGGTAAAATTTAAGGTTCAGGTGTGGGTATAGGTCCGAGTCCTGGTCTGGGTCTAGGTCCGTGTTTTGGTTTAGGTCCGAGTCTTGGTCCCAAATCCAGACACCAACCACATGTTGAGTCTAGTTTGAGTTCAGGTACGGGTTCCAGTTTAGGTCCGGGTCTAGGTCCGGGTCCAAGTCCAATTCCAAAATTTAGACACCGACTATGGGTCGGGTCAAAGCCTCGGGTCTTGGGTCCTGGGTCTCGAGTCTAAACCAAGATCTTAGTCCAGTTCTAGCTCATGTCTTGTGTCCTGGTTTGGGTCTCAAGTCAAGGTTTGGGTCTAGGCTTGGGTCTTGGGTCCTCAGTCATTGGTCCATGTCCCCGATTCAGGTTAAGGTCCTAGGTCCCGGTCTAGGTTTGGTTCCCAGTTTGAGTGCAGGTCCAGGTCCATGTTGCGTACTAGTCCTTGTCTCGGGTCTTGACCTTGTCGATGTATAGGTCACGATTCGATTCTCAGGTCCTGGTCCCGGGTCCTTGTCCGAGTACTTGTCACAGTTTAGGTTTAGGTTTTGGTGCTAGTCTGGGTCTGGGTCCCAGTCCTGATCTTGATCCAGGTTCGAGTCCTGAGTTTTAGTCTGAGTTATGTTACAAGTTCGGGTCCGAGTCTGGGTTTGGGTCTTGGTCTAGGTTTCAGTCTGTGTTTGGGTTTGGGTATTGGTCTTGTTCTGGGTCTGAGTCTGGGTCTGGGTTCTGGTTCTGGTCAAGGTCCTAAGTCACGGGTCCTAGGTCGCAGGTCCTAGCGCAAGTCTGGGTTCAGGTTCGGGTCTGGGTCTTAGAAATGGTTCCAGGTTCGGGTCTTGGTACCATTCCAAGATCTAGACACCAACTACGAGTTTGGTTGAAGCGTTGGGTCGTGGGTCAAGATCCGAATCTTGGGTCCCTGCCCATGTCTGTGTCTGGGTCTGGGTCTGGGACCAAGACTGGGGTCTAATCTTGGATCCCAGTCCCAGTCCTGGGTCCTGATCTTGGTTCTAAATTAGAGTTTGGGCTCCCAATCTAGGTCTTGGTACTGGGTCCAGGTCTGAGTCTCCAATCCCAGTCCGGAACCTGGGTCCGGGTCTGGGTCCAAGTCCGCGTCTGGGTTCGGGTTTGTGTCTCGAGTCCCGATTTGAGTTTTTATTCGAGTCCGTGTCCCAGTCCAGGTTTAGGTCTGGGTCCTATTCAAATTCTAGTTTCAGGACTCAAAACTAGACTCGAACTTGGACCTAGGTCTGGGGTACGGGTCTGGGTTTGGGTTTGGTTCTAGGTCCGAGTCTGGGTCTGGGTTTGAGTCCGGGTATGGGTCCCAGATCCAAACACTGACTATGAGTCAGGTCCAAGCCCCGGGTCCCAGTCTAGTTCCACTTCGGGTCCCAGGTCCAACTCCGAGTCCAAGGTCAGGGTCCGGGTCTGGGATTGGGTCTTGGGTCTCTGTCCCAGTTCTGATGCCCGTTTCTCGAGTCTAGGTCCCTCATCTGGGTCCAGGTCCTAGGTCCCGATCAGAGTCTAAGAGCCGGTCGGGGTTAAACTCCTGGCCCGAGTCTTGGTTCAGGTTCCGATATCGATCTATGTCCTGATTTGGGTTCGAGTCTTGGTCCAGGTTCGGGTTTAAGTCTCGAGTTCTGATCTGGGTCTGGGTTCCGAGGCGTAGGTCCAGGTCCGGGTCCTAGGTCTCAGTCTGGGTTCATGTTTGGGTTTGGGTCCTAGTCCCAGTTTCGATTTTGATTCAGTGTTTGGGTTTAGGTTTGGGTCTCGGTCTTGGTCGGCGTCTGAGTCCTGGTTTGAGTCTGGGTCTGGGTCTGGGTCCAGGCCCGGATCCCGGTCTGGGTCTTTGTTTGGGTCCAGGTCCGAGTTTGGGTCCCGGGTGTTGGTCTAGGTCTAGGTTTGGGTCAGGGTCTCGGTCCGGATCTAGGTCCCAAGTTTCGATCCCGGTCTAGGTCTGGGTCTGGGTTCGAGTCTAGGTTCGTATCCAAATCCCTATATAGCTTTAAGTCTGGGTCTAGGATCAAGTCCCAAGTCTAGGTCTTTGTCCAGGTCTCGGTCCTGGTCTGGGTACACAACTGTGTCTGGCCCGAGTTTCGGATTAAGTTTGGTTCTGGGGCTAGGTTCAGGTTCGGTTCTAGGTTTGAGTCCGGGTCCTGGTCACTATCCTAGTCTTGTTCGAGGGTCCTAGTCTGGCAGTTCTTGTTTAGGTTCCCGTTTTGAGTCCCGAGTCTGGGTGAGGGTCCCAGTTTGGATCCTGGTCCAGGTTCGGGTCCTGGTCTGAGTCCCAAATCTGGATCCTTGTCACGTGTCCCGGTCTGGTTCTGGTTCAGGTCCCCAGTCCCAGGTCCGAGTTTCGGTTCGGGACCGAGACTTGGGTGCAGTTCTAGGTCCCGACCCCATTTCTCTGTCCCGAGTCTGGTTCCATGTTTGGTTTTGAGTTCGGGTCCAGGGTTGGCACCGAGTCCAGATCTGGGTTGAGATCCAATTCTGGTTCTCGGTTCAGGTCTAGGTCTGGGTTGGAGTCTAGGTCCTGGTCCGGCTATGGTTCCGGGTCTAGGTCCAAATCGTGTAACGGTTCTAGGTCCAGGTCGATGTCTTGGGTGCGGTCCTGTTCTTGGGTCCCGGTCTACTTCCGATTTTGGTTCCAATTTCGAGTCACAGGGTACAGGTTAAGGTCCAGGTTTGGATTTGGGACTGGGTTCGGGTCCTGATCTAGGTTCAGGTCCGGGGCTTGTTCCCAGATCCAGACACTGACTACAGGTTAGGTCCAAGCCCTGGGTCCATATTCGGATCCAGATCTCGGGTCCCAGTCTAGTTCCATCTCAGGTGCCAGGTCACGAGCTCGGTCCTAGGTTCAAGTCCGTGTCTGGGGTCGGGTCTTAGGTCACGGTCATAGTTCCATTCCCAGGTCCCTATCCTGATTCTTGGTACAGGTCCTGGTTCTGGTCTGGATTTGGGTCCCGGTCTAGGTTCAGGTTGGGTCGTCCTAGTCGCAGTTCCAATTCCAATTCGGGGTCCGGGTTTTGTTCTCGGTCCAGGTTGGGGTCGGGGTTCGAGTCTTAGTCTGAGTCTTGGTACGGGTGTTTTTGAACCTAGTCTGGGTCTAGGTCTGAGTCTGGGTCCAGGTCCCATGTTTCGATTCTCGTTTTGTTCTAGGTCGGTATTCGGGTCTGGGTTCGTGTCCTTGTCCAGGTTCGAATCCTAGTTTAGGTTAGGGGCTTGGTCTGAGTTTAGGATTGAGTTCTGAGTTCGGGTTGGGGTTCAAGTTCGAGTCTCAGTCCTAGTCTGGGTCCAGGACCGGATTCGGGACTGGGTTCGAGCCCGAGTTCTAGGGCTGGGTTTTGGTCGAGTTTCGGGTCCCAGTCTAGGTCCAGGTCCTTGTCACGGTCCCGGTCCTGTTCTAGGGTCCTGGTCACGTTCTGGTTCAAGTTTCGGTTTTGAATCCCAGGTCTGGGTATGGGTCCAGGCCCTAGTCCAGCTTCGGGTCCTTGTCCGAGTCCCAAATCAAGACATCTACTATGGGTCTTGTCCAAGCCCCGGTTCTTTGATTTTGGGACAAGATCTGGATCCCAACCATGGGTCCGAGTCAGGTTTCGATTCATGTCCTAGGTCCTGGTTTGGGTTTGGGTTTTGATCTAGGACCAAGACTAGGGTCCAGTTCTGGGTCACGATCCCAGTTCTAGGTCCCGAGTCATGTTCAACGTTTGGGTCTGAGTTCAGATCTGGGATCGGGTCTCAAGTCCCGGTTTGGGTTTGGATTCAGGTTTTGGACCCAATCCTAGGGTGGGTTTGTGTCTGAGTTCGGGTCCTGGTCCGGTTACAGTTTTGGGTCTGGGTCCAGGTCTTAGTCCTGGTCATGTTCTTGGGTTTCCATCCGATTCTAGTTTTTGTTCCAGTTTCAAGTCACGGCGTACGGGTTGGGGTTGAGTTTTGGTCCGAGTCTGGGTTTGGGTCTTGATTTAGGTCTGGGGCGTGGTTGAGGTTCGGGTTTTGGTCTCGGTTAGGATCCGAAGGTGGGTCCAATTCCGGGTTTGGGTCTAGGTCCAAGTCTCGGTCCAGTCCCAGTTCAAGATCTTGTTTTGGTTCCTGAGTGTTGGTCTGGGTCTTGGTATGTGTCCGGGTCCTTGTTTGAGTTCGAGTTTGGGTTCGGGTTCTGGTCTAAGTCCTAGATCTAGACACCGACTACTGGTCGGGTAAAAGCATCGAGTTCGAAATCCCAAGTCTCGAGGTTGGTCCTAGGTCTAGGTTTGGTTCTGGGGTCGGGTCTCAGATCCCTATCCAAGTTCTGAGGCCCAAGTTCTGGTCCTAGTTTTGGGGGCCTGATTCCCAGGTTTGGGTCCCCCATCTATGTTCGGTTCCTAGGTCCCAGTCTGGGTCCAAGTTCGTTTTCGGGTTTGGGTACGGGTCCAGTCCGAGTCCAAATCTTGGTTTGGGTTCGGGTCCGAGTTTGGGTCCCAGTCCCAGTCTGGTCCGAGTTTCGGGTACTAGGTGTTAGTCAAGTTCTTGGCTCCTGGGTTCGGCCCTAGTTTTTGGGTCTAGGTTTTGATCTGTATCTAGGTCCCAGTCTTGGCTTAGGTCCCAGGTCACAAGTCGCGATCTCGGTCCAAGTCCCGGTATGGGTTTTGGTCTGAGTTTGGGTTTAGGTTTTGGCCCTGTTACGGTCCAATATCTGGGTTCTAGTCCCAGACCTGGTCTGATTCCAGTTTCGGGTCCGAGATTAGGTCAGACTTGAACTTGGGACCCGATCCCAGACCCAAACACGGACCTAGACATGGATCTGGATACGAACCTAGACTTGAACCCAGACCCAGACCCATACCCACTGGGATCGAAACTTGGGAGTGGGATTCGGACCGAGATCTAGACCCAAACCTGGACCCGTACCCAAGACTTGGACCACCTGGACTCAAACCCAGATCCAGATAGGCATCTGGACTTGGACCAAGACCCAACCCTAGACTCGAACTAGGACTCAAACCCCGACCTAGACGGAGACCCAGACCCAAACCCGAACCCGGACACGGAATCGAAATCGGGACTGGGACTAGGACCTAAACCCAAACATGGACCCGGACTAGGACCTAGGACCCGGAGCTTGATGGGGGACCTTGACCCGGGCCTCAGAACATAGACCCGGATCAGAACCCGAGACTCGAACCCAGACCTGAACCCAGACCGGGATCGGAAACTCGAACCCGAACTCGGACTAGGACTTGTACCCCATCCGGGTCCTAGACTCGGACTGGGACCAAGGAACTGGACCAGGATGGGGACCTGGATCCGGGACCCGGGCTTCAGAAACTAGCACCGAGACCCAGGACCTGACCCCGGACCCAGATCCTAAACCCGGACTAGGACCAAGACCTAGGACCCGAAGTGGAACTAGACTGGGACTTGAGATCGGGATCCTGATTTAGACCCGGGGCTTAAACCTAACCCATAGTCGATGTTTGGATCTGGGACCCATACCCAGGGTAAAACCTAGACCCAGACTCGGACCTAAACCCGGACCCAGACACAGACTCAGACCTAAACCTGAACCCAGACCCGGACTCGGACCTAAACCCGTACCCCGTGACCCGAAACAGGATGCGGAACTATAAGCATACCGGGACCCGGGAACAAGACCAAGGGACTGGGACCCAATCTCATTCCCGGAACTAGAATCTGACTAGGACTAAGACCGAGACCCGGACCGGGACACGGAGCCGAATTAAAACTCAGATCGGGACTCAGGACACGAACCTGAATCTAGACACGGACTTGGACCCAAACCTAGACGCACAACCTGGACCAAGATTAGAGACTCAAACTTGGAACCAAGTCCCAGACCTAGATTGGGGAACCAAACTTGAAATTAGAACCGAAATCGGGACCCAGGAGTGGGATTGAGACCCAAGACCCGACCCCGGTTTCAGTCCTCGACCCGGACCCAGACCCGGACATGGACACGGACACAGACACGGACTAGGACCCAGTATCCAAATCGGAACGAGACCGGGACCCTAGATTGGGATCCGAATCTCGACCCACGTCCCGGGGCTTACGACCCAACCCGTAGTCAGTTTCTCGATCTTGGAATCGTACCAAGAACCAAACCTGGAACCATTTATAGACCAAGAACCAAATCCAGACTCAAACTCGGGACCCGAAATAGGAACAAGAATCGGAATGAGGACCTTGGAACTGGAATTGGACCTGGACCCAAAATCAGATCTAGATGCAGAACCGAACATGAACCCGGACCCAAACTAGGATCGATACCAAGACCCAAACCTGAACCCGAACCGACACTTGCGCCAGGACCTGCGACCCAAAACCTTGAACCTTGGACCCGTGACCCAAGACCTGGACCAGAACCCAAACCCATACCAAAACCTAGACATAAACCCAGACCCAGACCCAGACCAAGACCCGGACCCAAACTCAGACCGAAAACCGGACCCAGACCTTGACCAAGAGCCGGACTCTTTCCAAAACTCAGACTCGAACCCAAGACTTGGATCCGGACCGAGATCAGGACAAGGACCCAGACACAGACTAGGACCGAGCCCTGAACCTCGACTGGGACCAAAACTTGGATTGGGACCGGGACCCAGGAACGAGACCCGAGACCCAAGACTCAAACCTGGGACCTAAGAATCGAATCGTGACCTAGATGGGGGACTTTGGCCCCAAACCCGAACCTGGACCAAGACTTGGACAAAGGATTCGAACCTAGATGGGGGACTTGGACCCAATACTGGGCCTCAGAAACGGTGTTTGAGACCCAAAATTTGACCCTAAACTCGAGACACAGGACCCGACCTTAGACTTGGAACCCAGGACCTCACTACCAGGACACAACCCCAAACTCGGACCCAAACTAAAACTTAGGACTAAGCCCGGGACCCGGGACCCGAACTAGAACAAGACTGAGATCCAAGACCGAGATCTGAATCTGAACTTGAGGCTTCAACATGACCCATAATCAGTGTTTGAATCCAGGACCCAGACCCATCCCCGAACCGGGATCCAAACCCAATCTTGGACCCAGAATCGGAATCGAACCAGGACTGGGACGAGAACCCAGACCTGGGACTGTAACAGGACCCAAACCTAAACCCAAACTCAACCTAAACCCATACCGAGACTTGGACCCAGACTGGGACATGTGACCTTGGACCTAAACCAAGACCGTGACCCGGACCTAGACCCAGACCCAAGAACTGGGGCTGGACCTAGGAACAAAGAACCAAACTCGGATCCGAGATTCGGGACCTGACCCCAGACACAAACCTTGACCTAGGACCCACCCCGAGACTTAGGATCCAGGACTCGATGCTTGGACTCGACCCGTACCCCATGACTTGAAAGTAGAACCAAAACTAGAAGCGGATCGGCAATCCAAGAACAGGACCAGGACCAGGACCTGGACCCAAACCCAAAACTGTAACTGGACTAGGGCGCAGACTCGAACATAGACCCACACTCGGATTCTGTGTCTGGGTTTGGGTTTGGGTCTGGGTCTGGGTCGGGGTTTGAGTCCTTGTTGAGTCTAAGTCCAGGTCTGGGTCCAAGTGTGGATCCCGATCTGGGATTGGGTTCGGTCTATGTAAGAGTTCTGGTCCCCGGTGCGGTCCAGGTTTGGGTTTGGGTCCGGATCTAGGTCCTGATCTAGGTCCCAGGTTTCGATCTTGGTCTGGGTCTGGGTCTGAGTCCAGGTTCATACCTTGATCCCTATCTAGGTCCGAGTCTGTGTTTGGGATTATGTCCCAGATTTAGGTCTAATCCAATTCTCGATTCCGATCTGGGTACACGGCCATGTCTAAGCCTGAGTTTCGGTCTTAGTTTGGGTCTTGGGGTTGGTTCGAGTTCGGTTCTAGGTCTTGGTCTGGGTCCTGGTCAGGGTCCTAGTCTTGTTACACAGTCCTGGTCTAGCAGTTCTTGTTTAGGTGCTAGTTTTGGCTCCTTGGTCTAGGTCTGGGTTTGGGCTTGGGTCCTAGTCTGGGTTCGGGTCCTAGTCTGACTCCCAGATTCAAACACCGACTACGGGTCTGTTCCAAGCCCCATTCACTGGATTTCGAGTCAAGATCTGGATCCCTGTCACGAGTCTAGGTCTGGTTCTGGTCCTTGGTTTCAGGTCCAAGTTTGGGTTCGGGATTGAGATCGGGTGCGATTCTAGGTCCCAGCCCCGGTTGTGTGTCCCGAGTCAGGTTCCATGTTTGGGTCTAAGTTTGGGTCTGGGTTCGGGTCTCGAGTCCAGTGCAGGTGGGGATCCGGGTTCGGGTCCCGGTTTGGGTCTAGGTCTAAGTTTGAGTCTGGGTCTTGGTCCGATTGTAGTTTTGGGTCTAGGTCCAGGTTCGGTTACAGTTCTAGGTCAAAGTCCTGGTTCATGTCCCATTTCTGGGTCAAGGTCAACTTTTGATTTCGGTTCAAATTTCGGGTCACAAGGTACGGTTTCAGGTCTGAGTTTTGGTTCGGGTGCTCGTCTAGGTTCAGGTCCGGGGCTGTGTCCCCAAATCCATACACCGACTATGGGTTCGATCCAAGTCCTGGCTCTAGATCCAGATCTCGATCTCGGGTCCTGGTCGGGTTTCATTTTGGGTGCCATGTCATGAGCTGGGTCTTAGGTTCAAGTCCAGGTCTGGGTTTGGGTACTAGGTTTCAATCCTAGTTCTGTTGCCCAGGTCCCTATCCTGATTGTGGGTCCATGTCCCAATTCTGGTCTAGGATTGGGTCCCAGTCTAGGTTCGGGTTGAGTCCTAGTCTCGATTCGAGTCTGGGTCTTTGTCTTGATTTTATCTGGGCCGGGTTCGGGTTTAGGCCTTAGTCCTAGTCCTAGTTCGGTTCCAGTTCTAGTTGCAATTCTGAGTTTTAGTTTGGATTCAAGTTCATGTCGGGGTTCGAGTCTTGGTCTGAGTTTGGGTTCGAATTACGGTCTAGGTTCGGATAGAGCTCTGGGTGTGGGTTCGGGTCCAGGTCCGGGTCTGGGTTCGAGTCCCAAGTTCCATTCTCGATTTGAGTTTGGGTTCAGTTCTGGGTCTAGGTCCTGGGTTCCGATCCTAGTCTGGGTTTGAGTTCAGGTCCGGGTTTAGGTCTAGGTTTGGGTCTGATTCTAGGTCTGTGTTTGAGTTCAGGTCTCGAGTCAGGGTCCGATTTTTGGTTTGGGTCCCGGTTCGGGTTTGATCCTGGTTCGTGTCTAGGTTCCTATCCTAGTTTGGGTTTGGGGTAGGTTTCGGGTCTAGGTTTGGGTCTGGCTTCAGATTCTCGCGTCTAGGTCAAGTCCTAGTTCGGGTTCGAGTCCCGGATTCCGATTTGGGTCTGGGTTCTGGGGCCTAGGTCACTAGTCTAGGTCCCCCATCTATGTCCGGTTCCTAGGTCTTGGTCTAGGTCCAGGTTTAGGTTTGGGTCCCGAGTCTTGGTTCGAGTTTTGGTCCCATTTCGGGTTCGGGTCGAAGTTTCGTTCCCAGTCTTGGTCCGTGTTCGGGTTCGGGTCCGGGTCCGACTTCGGGTCTCAGTCCCAGTGTGGGTCTGATTTTTAAGTCCCATGTCTAAGTCTTGTTGTTAGTTCCTGGGTGTGGTCCCAGTTTTTTGGTGTAGGTCTGGGTCAGGGTTCGGGACCCGGTCTGGGTCCAAGTCCTGGTCTTGGTTTAGGTCCCAAGTCACAGGTCCCGGTCCGGGTCGAAGTCCCAGTATTGGTTCTGGTCTGAATTTGGGTTTAGGTCCGAGTCTTGATATAGGGTCAGGTCCCGTGTCTCGAGTGTAGGGTTCAGTTTTTGATCTCGGTCCCACATCTAGGGCCCAATTTTTTGTCAAAGTCCCCCATCTACGTCCCGATCCTTGGTCCAAGTCTTGGTCAAGGTTCACGTTTGGGGCCCAAGTCCCCTATCTAGGTGCGGATCCTAGAACCCGGCCTAGGTCCAAGTTCAGGTTTGGGTTTGGATCCCGAGTTTGGGTCTAAGTCTAGGTCCCAGTACGTGTTCAGGTTTGAGTTTGGGCCCTGGTCCCGGCCTGAGTCCAAGTCCATGTTTGGGTCAGGGTCGCGGTCCCGATCTGTGTCCCAGTCAAGGTCTAGGTGCCAGACAACATTGTGGTCTGGGTTTAGGTCTAGGTTTAGGTCTTGAGTTTGTGTCTAGGTTCAGGACTAGATCTGGGTCTGGGTCTGGGTCTTGGGTTCCGATCTCGGTATGGGTATTTAGGGTTTTAGGGTTTTGGGTTTAGTGTTTAGGGATTTAGGGTTTAGGGTTTAGGGCTTAGGGTTTAGGGATAAGTGTAAAGAGTTTAGGATTTAGGGTTCAAGGTTTAGGGTTTAGGGTATAAGGATACGATTAAGGTTCGGGTGTGGGTCTGGGTTTAAGTCCTTGTCTGGGTCTAGGTTAGCGTTTGGGTTCAGGACCGAGTCTCGGTCCCAAATCCAAACACCAACCACATGTCGAGTCTAGTTTGGGTTTTGGTTCTCGTCCGAGTCTGGGTCCGGGTTAGGGTCCAATTCCCAGATTTAGACACCGATTATGGGTCGGCTCCAAGCCTCGAGCCTTGGGTCCTGTCCAGAGTCAAAATCAAGATCCTAGTCTAGTTCCAGCTCATGTCTTGGCTCCTGGTTCGTGTCTCAGGTCCAGGTTTGGGTCTAGGTTTGGGTCTAGGGTCCTGAGTCATGGGTTTGGATCCCCAATTCAGGTCAGGGTGCTAGGTCTCGGTCTGGGTTAGCGTCCCACCCGAGTGCAGGTCCCGGTCATTGTTCGGTACTGGTCCTTCTCTCGAGTCATGGCCTGGTCTGGGTCTAGGTCACAGTTTGGTTCTTAGGTCCCAGGTCCATGTATCGGGTCCTGGTCCCATTACAAGTTCCCAATCGCGGTCCCAGTCTGGGTTCTAGTCCTACTCCAAGTTCAGGTCTCGGTTTTTGTCTCGGTCTGGGTCCCAGTCCTAATCTTTGTTCGGGTCTGAGTCCCGGTTTCAAGTCAAAGTTCTGGTATGAGTCCGGGTCTGGGTCTGGGTCTAGGTTTCAGTCAGTGTTTGGGTCGGGTCATGGTTTGAGTCTGGGTCTGGGTTAGGGTTTGGATTCTTGTACGGGTCTGGCATCTGGTCCAGGTCCCGAGTCACGGGTCCTGGGTCGTAGGTCCTGGCCCAAGTCTTGGTCCAGTTTCGCGTCTAGAGCTAGTTTTGGGTCTAGGTCCAATTCCTGTTCCAAGGTCCTTATTCCGGTTCTTGTTCTAATTTCCGGTCTCGGGTCCGAGTCTGGGTTTGGGTCCTTGTCTAGAAATGGTTCTAGGATAGGGTCCTGGTACGATTCCAAGATCTAGACACCGACTACGGGTTGGGTCCAACCCTAGGTCGTGGGTCAAGATCCGCATCAAAATCTTGGGTCTCGGTCCGTGTTCGGGTCTGGGACCGAGACCGGGGTCAGGTCTTGGGTCCCAATCCCAATCCTGGGTCCCGATTCTGATTCTAATTTTGAGTTTAAGTCCCCAATCTATGTCTGGTCCTAGGTCTAGCTGTGAGTCTCCAATCTCAGTCCGAGTCCTGGGTTAGGGTCTTGGTCCATGTCCGTGTCTGGGTTCAGGTTCACGTCCCGAGTCTTGATCCGAGTTTTGATTTGGATCCGCGTCTCGATCTGGGTCTGGGTCTAAGGTCCTAGTCTGATTCCAGTTCCTGAACTCAAACCCAGACTCAGACTTGGACCCAGGTCTTGGGTACGGGTCTAGGTCTAGGTCTGGGTCTTGGTCCGAGTCTAGGTATCGGTCCCAAATTTAAACTCTGACTAACGGTCGGGTCCAAGCCCCAGGACCAAATCTGGATCACAATCTCAAGTCCCAGTTTAGTTCCACTTCGGGTCCCAAGTCCCAGGTCCCGGTCTATGTCCTAGGCTAGGGTCTGGGTCTAGGGTTAGGTCTTGGGTCTCGGTCCCAATTCTAATGCCCGTGTCCCGGTCCATGCCCTAGGTTAGGGTTTGAGTCCCGGTTCGGTTTCCAATCTCGGTCTAAGTCAGGATCTGGGTTTGAGTCCTGGTCCAAGTTTGAGTCTGAGTACTGTCTTCAGATTTGGGTCTGGGTTCCGAGGCGCGGGTCATGGTCTGGGTCCTAGGTCCCGATCTGGGTCCATGTTTGGGTTTGGGTCCTAGTCCCAGTTTTGATTTCTATTCAGTGTCTGAGTTCGAGTTTGGGTCCGGGCCTAGTTGGGGTCTGAGTCTTGGTTTGAGTGTAGGTCCGAGTCTGGGTCTGGGTTCGGGTCCAGGTCCGAGTTTTGGTCTTAGGTGCGGTGTCCCGGGTGCAGGTGCAGGTCGTGGTCTCACTATGGATCTAGGTCCCGAGTTTCGATCCCGACATGGGTCTGGGTGTGGGTTCGAGTCTAGGTTTGTATCCGGATCCCTATCTAGGTCCGAGTCTGGGTCTTGGATTGGGTCCCAGGTCTAGGTCTAGGTCCGGCTCTCGCTCCCAGTCTCGTACACGATCGTGTTTGGGCTCAAGTTTTTGTCTCGCTTTGGGTTTGGGGCTAGGTCCGAGTTCGGTTCTTGGTTTGGGTCCAGGTCCTGGTCACAGTCCTTGTCTTGTTCAAGGGTCCTGGTTTTGCAGTTCCTGTTCAGGTTCCTGCTCCGTCTCCCGGGTCTAGGTCAGGGTCCGCGTTGGGGTCCTGGTCCGGGTTCGGGTTCGTGTCCTAGTTTGAGTCCCTGATCTGGTCCCGGTCACCTGTCCCGGTCTAGTTCCGGTTCAGGTCCTGGGTCCCAAGTCCGAGTTTGGGTTTGGGACAGAGACTGGGGTGCGGTTCTAGGTCCCGGTCCCAATTTTGTGTCCCAAGTCTGGTTTTATGTTTGGGTTTGGGTTTGGGTCTAGGTTAAGCACTGAGTCTAGGTATGAGTTGGGATCTGGGTTTGGGTCTCGACTTGGGTTTAGGTCTTGGTTGGAGTCTGGCACCTGTTCCGGTTATAGTTCTGGGTCTAGGTTTAAGTCCGGTTACGGTTCTAGGTCTAAGTCATAGTTCTGGTTATGGTTCCAGTCCCGTTCCCGGGTCCCGGTCTACTTCCGGTTTCGTTTCAAATTTTTGGTCGCAGGGTACGGATTCGGGTCCAAGTTTGGGTTTGGGACTGGTTTTGGTCCGGGTCTTGGTTCGGGTCCTCGTCTTATTCTAGTTAGGGTCCCGGGTCTTGGGCCGGGTCCTAAGTTTAGGATTGGGTCTGAGTTCGGGGTTGTGTCCCGATAGTCAAGTCCTTGTTTTTGGGTCCAAGGTTGGGTCCCGTCTCTCTGGGGTCGAGTTTTGGGTCTTCATCCCAATTTCGGTGCCTAGTTTCAAATCCAAGTCCTCAATCAAGATCCGGATCCTTTGTCAAAATTTGTGTCCATGTTCGGGTTTGGGGCCCAAGTCCCCCATCTAGGTCTAGATCTTAGGTCCTGGTCTAGGTCCAAGTTCAGGTTCGGGTTTGACTCTCAAGTTTGGGTCCGAGTCTAGGTCCCAGTAAGGGTTCAGGTGTTAGTTTGGGTCTGGGTCCAGAATGAGTCCAAGTCCCTATTTGGGTCCAGGTCGGGGTCCCAAACCGGGGCTTAGTCAAGGTCTAGGTCACGAACCAGGTTTTGGTCTGGGTTTTATTCCGGGTTTAGGTCTTGAGTTTGGGTCTAGGTTTGGGTCTGGGTCTGGATCTGGGTCTGGGTCTTGGTCCTGGGTTCCAATCTCGGTTTGGGTATGGGTCTGGGCCCGTGTCCAGGTTTTGGGTTTAGGGTTTAAGGTTTAGTATTTAGGGCTTAGGGCTTAGGGTTTAGGGGTAAGTGTAAAGAGTTTAGAATTTAGGGTTTAAGGTTTAGGATTTAGAGAATAATGGTCCGATCCAGATCCGGTTCCAATTTCAGGTCACAGGGTACGATTTAAGGTTCGGGTGTGGGTCTGGGTCCGAGTCCTGGTTTAGGTCTAGGTCCGTCTTTTGGTTCAGGTATGAGTCTTAGTCCCAAATCCAAACACAAACCACATGTCGAGTCTAGTTTCGAGTTTTGGTACGAGTTCGAGTCCTGGTCTGGGTCTAGGTCCAAGCCTAGGTCTAATTACAAGATTTAGACACCGAATATGGGTCGGGTCCAAGCCTCAGGTCTTGGGTCCACTCCTGGGTCTAAATCCAGATCCTGGTCCAGTTCTAGCTCATGTCTTGGGTCTTGGTCTGGGTCTTATGTCCAAGTTTGGGTCTAGGTTTTGGTCTTGGGCCTTAGTCATGGGTCTGAGTCCCCGATTCAGGTCAGGGTCCTAGGTCCCAATCTGGGTTAGGGTCCCAGTCCGAGTGCAAGTCCCAGTCGATGTTCGAGTGCAAGTCCCAGTCGATGTTCGGAACTAGTCCTTGTCTCGGGTCTTGGCCTGGTCTGGGTTTATTTAATGGTTTGGTTCTGAGGTCTCGTGTTTGAGTATCGGGTCCTGGTCTCAAAACCATTCGGATCCTGGGTCCCAGTCTATGTCCGTGTCCGGGTCTGGGACCGAGACCGGGGTTGGGTCTTTGGTCTCAGTCCTAGTCCTGAGTCTTGATTCTAGTTCTAATTTTGAGTTTGGTTCCCAAATCTAGGTCTAGGTCCTTAGTGCAGGTCTGAGTCTCCCATCCCGGTCCGGGTCCTGGGTTCGGGTCTAGGTCCAAGTTCGTGTCTCTGTTCGAGTTCGTGTCCCGAGTCCCGATCTGAGTTTTGATTCAGATCTGCGTCTTGATACAGGTCTGCGTCCCGATCCAGGTCTGGGTCTGGGTCCTAGTCAGATTCTAGATCCTGAATTCAAACCCAGACTTGGACTTGGACCCTGGTCTGGGGTACGGGTAGGTCTGGGCCAGGGTCTTGGTCCAACTCCGGGTTTGGGTTTGAGTCCGGATATAGGTCCTAGATCCAAACACTGACTACGGGTCAGGTCCAAGCCCTGGGTCTAGATCTGGATCACAGTCTCGAGTCCTAGTCTAGTTCCACTTGGGGTCCCAGGTCCCGGTCTGGTTCCAAGGTCAAGGTCCGGGTCAAAGTTCATATCCTGGGTCGCAGTCCCAGTTCTGATGCCCGTGTCCCGGGTCTAGGTCTGAGTCCTAGGTCTCGGTCTGAGTCCAGGACCTGATCGGGGTTCAAGTCTTTGTCCGAATCTAGATTCAGGTTCCGATTTAGGTATGGGTCCAGATCAGGGTTCAAGTCTAGTTCCATGTTAAGGTCCAAGTCCTAATTTTTCATCTGGGTCTGGGTTCCGAGGCCCAGGTCCAGGTCCCCCATCCAAGTCTGGGTCATAGGCCCTAGTTTGGGTCCATGTTCGTGTTTGGGTCCTAGTCCAAGTTTCAATTTCCATTCAGTGTTTGGGTTCGGGTTTGGGTCTGAGTCTGTGTCGAGGTCTGAGTCCTGGTCTACGTTTGGGTCCGAATCTGAGTCTAGGTACAAATCCCGATGTGGGTCTGTGTTCGGGTCCAGGTCTGGGTTTGGGTCCCAGGTGCGGGTCTAGGTCTGGTTCAGGGACAGGGTCTCTGTCCGGATCTAGGTCCCGAGTTTTGATCTCGGTCTGGGTTTGAGTCCAGATTTGTATTTTGATACCTATCTAGGTCCAAGTTTGGGTTCGGGTTTCGGTCGCGGTCTGGGTAAACGATCGTGTTTGGGCTCGAGTTTCGGTCTCGGTTTGGGTTTGGGGCTAGGTCTGAGTTCGTTTCTAGGAATGGGTCTGGGTCCTCGTCACGTCCCTAGTCTTATTCAAGGGTCCTGGTGTGGCGGTTCTTGTTCAGGTTCCAGTTTCAGGTTTCAGGTTCGCCACCGAGTCGAGGTATGGGTTGGGATCCGGGTTCGGGCATAGGTCTGGGTTGGAGTCTGGGTCCTGGTCCGGTTACGGTTTTCGGTCTAGGTCTATGTTTTGTTACGGTTCGAGGTCCAAGTCCTTGTTCCGGTCCCGTTCCTGGTTCTCCATCTACTTGTGGTTTCAGCTCCAATTTTGGGTCACAGGGTACGGGTTCGGTCCATGTTTGTCTAGGACTGGGTTTGGGTTCGGGTCTAAGTTTCGTTCCTGCTCTAGGTTCAGTCCGGGGTTGGGTCCTAGATCCAAACACCGACTACGGGTTCGGCCCAAGCCCCGGTTCCAGATCTAGGTCCCGATTTGGGGTCTCGGTCTGGTTCCATTTCGGGTGTCGGGTACGAGTTGGGTCCTATGTTCAAGTCCGGGTCTGGGGTCGGCTCTTGGGTCTCGGTCCTAGTTCCGTTGCCCAGGTCTCTATCCCGATTCTGGGTCCACGTCTCAGTTCTTTTCTGGGTTTGGGTCCCAATCTAGGTTTGGGTCTGGGTCCTAATTGCGGTTTGGGTTTACGTCTCGTTATGTGTATTTTTTTTCTTTTGGGTCCTGGTTCATGTCCTGGTCCTAGTCCTAGTCCTGTTCCAATTCCAATTATGATTCCAAGTTAGAGTTTGGGTTCGAGTTCGGGTTGGGGTTCGAGTTCTGGTCAGGGTTCGAGTCCTGGCCTGAGTTTGGAACCCGAATCTCGGTCTAGGTCCGGATCGGGCTACGGGTGTGGGTTAGGGTCCTTAGTCTGGGTCCAGGTTTAGGTCCAGGTCCCAGGTTTCGATCTCGAACATAGTTAGGGTTTAGTTCTATGTCTAAGTCCTGGGTTTCAATCACAGTTTGGGTTTGTGTTTGGGTCCGGGTGCAGGTCTAGGTTTGGGTCTTATTTTGGGTCTGGGTCTGAGTTCGGGTCCCGAGTTCAGGTTCGATTTTTAATTCGAGTCTGGGTTCGGGTTTTGTCCTTGTATGGGTTCGTGTCCAGGTTCCTATCCTGGTTTGGGTCTGAGGAAGGTTTCAGGTCTAGGTCTAGGTCCGACTTCAGATTCCTAGGTCTAGGTCAGGTCCTAGTTCGGGTTTGAGTACCGGTTTAGATCTGGGTCTGGGTTCCAGGGCCTAGGTCCCTGGTCTAGGTCCCCCATCCAAGTCCATTTCCTAGCGCCTGGTCTAGGTCCAGGTTCGTGTTCGGGTCCCGAGTCTTGGTTTTAGTCCAGGTCCTAGTCCGGGTTCGGGTCCAGGTCTCGGTCCTCGCCTTGGTCTGGTTTCAGGTTTGGGTCGTTATTAGGGTCTGGATCCTGGTCTGGGTCGCGGGTCTCAGGTCCCGGGGAGGGTTTAGGACAAGGTCAAGTCCAGGCCCTAGTACGGGTCCGGGTTTAGGTTCCTGTCCCAAGTCTCAGGTCCCAGTCCTGTCCCAGGTCTTGGTCCAGGTTTTGGTCTAAGTTTGGGTTATCTTTTGGGTTCGGTTCTGGTCTCAGGTCCGGGTCCTAGTCACAGTTCCAGTTTTGATTTTAGGTCTGGGTTTTGTTCTGGGTTCGGGTCTAGGTCTAAGTTAGGGTCAGGCTCCGAGTCTCAGTCCTCGTCCAGGTACGGGTTTTTCGGATCCCTATCAGGGTCCAAGTCTGAGTCCGGTTCTAGGTTCGGGTATTGGATCTTGTCCAAGGTTTGGGTTTGGGTATGCGTCTGTGTCCGGGTTTGAGTTCGTGTCCATGTCCTGGTCCAAATCCCAATTTAGGTCAGGGGCTTGATTTGGGTCCCGAATCGAGTCCCGAGTTCGGGTTTAGGTTCTAGTCTAAGTCCTATTCTGGGTCCGGGACCGGGTCCAGGACTGGGTCCGAGCACGAGTTCCAGGACTGGGTTCTGGTCTAGTTCTGGGTCCCAGTCCAGGTATGGGTCCTGGTCACGTTCCCGGTCCTGTTCCAGGGTCCTAGTCATGTTCTCGTTCATGTTTCAGTTTTGGATCCCAGGTCTAGGTCCATGTCCTGGGCTAGCTTCGGGTCCTAATCCAGTTACAGTTTTTTGTCTGTGTCCAGATCTTGTTCCTAGGTCCCAATCCTCTTCTAGTTTCGGTTCTAGTTTCAAGTCACGAGGTACGGGTTCGACTCGAGTTTGGGTCCGAGTTAGGGTTAAGACGTTATTTGGGTCTAGAGCTAGGTTCAGGTCTGAGTATGGGTTCTTGTCTGAGTATGGGTTTAGGTTTGGGTCCTGTTACTGTCTCATGTCTGGGTTCTAGTCCAGACATGGTCTGATTCCAATTCTGGGTCCGAGATCGGGTATGGATCCTGGTCTCGGTCTGAGTCTAGGTTTGGATCCCGGTCTGGGTCTGGGTTCAGGTGTAGGTACGGATCCAGGTCCAAGTCCTAGATTCAAACACTGACTACGTGTTACGTCAAAGCCTTAGGTCCAAATTCAGATCTCAGTCTTGGATCTCGGTCTTGTTCCAGTCCCAATCCCGGGTCTTCGGCTGGGTCCTTAATTTGGGTTTGGGTCTGGGTTCGGGGGTTGTGTCCCTGTAGTTAGGTCCTTAGTTTTGGGTCCAAGGTCAAGTCCCGTGTCTCGAGTCTAGGGTCAAGTTTTGGGTCTCCGTCCCAGTTTTAGGGCCTAGTTTCAGGTTCAAGTGCCTCATCTAGGTCTTGATCCTTGGTCCAGAACTGGGTCCAAGTTCGGGTTTGGGGCCCAAGTCCCCCATCTAGGTCCGGATCCTAAGTCCCGGTCAAGGTCCAAGTTCAGGTTCGAGTTTGGCTCCAAAGTTTGGGTCTGAGTCTAGGTCCCAGTATGGGTCTAGGTCCGGGTCTCGATCTGAGTCCAAGTCCCTATTCGGGTCTGGGTCGGGGACACGATCCAGGTCCCACTCAAGGTGTAGATCCCAGACCAGGTTCTGGTCTGGCTTTGGGTCCGGGTTTAAGTCCTGAGTTTAGGTCTAGGTTTGGGTTTGGATCCTGGTCTTGGTCTGGGTCTTGGGTTCCAATCTCGGTATGGGTATTGGTCTAGGCCCGTGTCCAGGTTAGGGTTTAGGGTTTAGGGTTTTGGGTTTAATATTTAGGGATTTTGGGTTTAGGATTTTGGGCTTAGGTCTTAGGGGTAAATGTAAAGAGTTTAGGGTTTAGGGTTTAATGGTCTACTTCCAGTTCCAGTTCCAATTACGGGTCTTAGTCCAAGTCCTGGTTCCGGTCTAGGTCCGTGTTTTGGTTCAGGTCTGAGTCTTGGTTCCCAATCCAAACACCAACCACATGTCGAGTCTAGTTCGAGTTCAGGTATGGGTTCTGGTTGGTCCGGGTTTAGGTCCAGGTCCAGGTCGAATTCCCTAATTTAGACACCGACTATGGGTCGGGTCCAAGCCTCGGGTCTTGGGTTCTGTCCCGGGTCAAAATCTAGATCCTGGTCCAGTTCTAGCTCTTGTCTTAGGTCCAAGTCATGGGTCTTGGTCCCCGATTCAAGTCAAAGTGCATGTTCCCGGTCTTAGTTAGGGTCCCAGTCCGAGTGTAGGTCCCGGTTTGTGTTCAGTAATGGTCCTTGTCTCAGCTCTTGGCCTGGTCTGGGTCTAGGTCTAGTTGCCCTTCGGGTCCCAGGTCCTGGTCCGGCTCTGGGGTCGGATTCTGGGTCTCAGTCCCAGTTCTAATGCCCGTGTCCTAGGTCCAAGTCCCCAATCCAAGTTCGAGTCCTAGCACCTGGTCTTAGTCCAAGACCCGATCGGGGTTCAAGTCCTGGTCCGAGTCTGGGTCAGAGTTCCGATCTTGGCTTGGGTCTAGATCTCGGTTTGAGTCTAGCTCTAGGTATGGGTCTGAGTCTTGAGTTCCGATCTAGGTCGGGGTTCCAAGGCCAAGGTCAAGGTCCGAGTCCTAGGTCTCGGTCTTGGTCCATGTTCGGGTTTGGGTCCTAGTCCTAGTTTCGATTTCAATTTAGTGTCTGGGTTCGGGTTTGGGTCTGAGTCTAGGTCGGGGTCTGAGTCCTTGTTCGAGTCTAGATTTAGGTCCAAATTCCAATTTGGGTCTGGGTTCGGGTCCCAGGTGCGGGTCCAGGTCTGGGTCTGGGTCACGGTCTGGGTCTGTATCTAGGTCCCGAGTTTCGATCCCGAGTTTCAAAAATTGATCTCAAAAGTGGGTATCATTACGTATGAAAGAAGGGGATGAATGGAAAACTGCTTTTAAAACTAAACATGGTTTGTATGAGTGGTTAGTCATGCCTTTTGGATTAACTAATGCACCTAGTACTTTCATGCGCTTAATGAATCATGTATTGCGTGCTTTCATTGGCAAATTTGTGGTTGTGTATTTTGAAGATATTCTTATTTACAGTAAGAATTTGCATGACCATGTGTTGCATTTGCAATCTGTTTTGGAAGTCCTTAGGAAACAAAGTTTATACGCTAACCTTAGCAAGTGTACATTCTGCACCGATAAGCTTGTATTCCTAGGTTTTGTTGTAAGTGCTACAGGTATTCAGGTGGATGAGGAAAAGATCAAAGCCATCCAAGAGTGGCCGACCCCTACATCGATAGGTAATGTTAGAAGTTTTCATGGACTTGCTAGCTTCTACAGGAGGTTTGTGCAAAATTTTAGCACAATTGCCGCTCCACTTACAGAAGTAATAAAAAAGAATGTGTCATTCAAATGGGGTGAAGCTCAAGAGGAGGCATTTCAGCTGCTGAAATACAAGCTTACGCATGCTCCTTTACTTGCTTTGCCTAACTTTTCTAACACTTTTGAAATTGAATGTGATGCTTCTGGGCTTGGTATTGGCGCTGTTCTTATGCAGGATGGGAGACCGCTTGCATACTTTAGTGAAAAGCTAAGTGGGGCTGCCCTCAATTACCCCACTTATGACAAAGAATTGTATGCACTAGTGCGTGCCTTAGAAACATGGCAGCACTATTTGTGGCCAAAGGAGTTTGTGATTCGCACGGATCATGAATCCTTGAAACATTTGAAAAGCCAACACAAACTCAACAAGAGACATGCACGATGGGTTGAGTTCATTGAGACCTTTCCTTATGTCATTCGGTATAAACAAGGTAAGGAGAATGTGGTTGCTGATGCCCTTTCTCGCAGGTATGCTCTAATCTCTACTCTTGATGCTAAATTGCTTGGGTTTGAACATATAAAAGAGTTGTATTCTGCTGACCATGATTTTGGGGAAATTTATGCTCTTTGTGAAAAGACTGCTGAAGGAAAGTTTTATCGGCATGAGGATTTTCTATTTAGGGAACATAGATTGTGTGTGCCTAATTGTTCTGTGAGAGATTTGCTTGTTAGAGAGTCCCACGGGGGAGGGTTGATGGGACATTTTGGAGTTGCTAAAACTCTAGCTATGTTGCAAGAGCATTTCTTTTGGCCCCATATGAAACGGGACGTTGAGCGAATTTGCGGTAGGTGTGTCACTTGTAGGCAAGCTAAATCAAGAGTGCAGCCAAATGGCCTTTACACACCCCTACCTATCCCTAGTTCACCATGGGTTGACATTTCTATGGATTTTGTGTTAGGTCTACCAAGAAGTAAGCGTGGGAGGGATTCAATCTTTGTGGTAGTAGACCGATTTTCTAAAATGGCTCATTTTATCCCTTGTGATAAAACTGATGATGCATCTAATGTTGCAGATTTGTTCTTTAGGGAAATTGTGAGATTACATGGTATGCTTAGAACAATTGTATCAGATAGGGATGCTAAGTTCCTAAGTTACTTTTGGAAAACATTGTGGGGAAAACTTGGGACAAAATTGTTATTTTCTACTACTTGTCACCCTCAAACAGATGGTCAAACAGAAGTAGTTAACAGGACCCTATCCACCTTGTTAAGGGCAATCATAAGTAAAAACATTAAGACTTGGGAAGATTGTTTGCCACATGTTGAGTTTGCCTATAATCGTGCAATGCATTCTGCTACGAAATTTTCACCATTTGAAATTGTGTATGGTTTTAATCCTCTAACTCCTTTGGATTTATCACCTTTACCTGTTTCTGAGCATTTGAATTTAGATGGCCAGAAGAAGGCAGAATTTGTGAACATGAGAGGGCCCGACTCAACATAGAAAGGAGAACTGAACAATACCTTAAGCAGGCTAACAAGGGTCGTCACAAGCAGGTTTTTGAACCAGGTGATTGGATATGGTTACACATGAGGAAAGAGAGATTTCCAACACAAAGGCGTTCTAAATTGCTGCCTCGCGGAGATGGTCCATTTCAAGTACTTGAACGGATCAATGACAATGCCTACAAACTCGATTTGTCAGGTGAATATAATGTTAGTGCTACATTTAATGTTTCTGATTTAAGTCCATTTGATACAGGTGAAGATTTGAGGACAAATCCTTCTAAAGAAGGGGGGAATGATGAGGACATCAAGGACCAAGTATCAAGTCCAATTCCAGTGGGTCCAGTGACTAGGGCACGAGCTAAGAGATTAAAGGAAGAGCTTAACAGCCGAGTACACAAAGTCTTAAATCAAGAAGAGACCGTGGTCAACACGGAAGGAGAACAAAGATTGGTCATACTCATCAAAGTTGACTGAATTTTGAAGCTTCATTATATGTGTCACGTTTTTATCATATGGTCGTAGTTGTCACATTTATATGTGTCAAGTTCTTTTGTGTGGGAGTTACAAGAGTGGAGTCAAAAGGTCTTCATTATGGAGCTTTCATTATGAAGACCAAGAGTCTTATTTAGTATGCTTTTATTGGAAAGACCAAAGGTCTTAGGTGTGTTAATGTTGAAGTCCAAAGGTCTTGTAGGTGTCATTTTCGTCCTATAAAAGGGACTACCTTTCCATTGTAAAAATCAGATTATCATATATGCAAATTGTGAGTTTTTATCTTCTAGAGTTCTTGAAGAAACTTGTGAACTTATCAAGGAGGTATCCTTGTGGCGTTCAACTTGACTTATCAAACGGATTTCCATCCCCGTTTGTGGCGTCTTCCTTATACCAAGGTTCGTGCTTCGCTAAGCATTGGGTCGAGGTTCCATTCCAACATCGTTTGTTCTTGGTGGCTGTTCCATATTTGGTGTCGGGTTTCATCACAAGTTGGTGTGGTTCGTATCAGTCTGGGTCTTGGTCAGGGTCCTAGTCTTGTTACACAGTCCTGGTCTAGCAGTTCTTGTTTAGGTGCTAGTTTTGGGTCCTGGGTCTAGGTCTGGGTTTGGGCTTGGGTCCTAGTCTGGGTTCGGGTCCTAGTCTAACTCCCAGATTCAAACACCGACTTCGGGTCTGTTCCAAGCCCCATTTACCAGATTTCGAGTCAAGATCTGGAACCCTGTCACGGGTCTAGGTCTGGTTCTGGTCCTGGGTTTCAGGTTCGAGTTTGGGTTCTGGATTGAGATCGGGTGCGATTCTAGGTCCCAGCCCTGGTTGTGTGTCCCGAGTCTAGTTCTATGTTTGGATTTGAGTTTGGGTCTGGGTTCGGGTCCCGAGTCCATGTCTGGGTGGGGATCCTGGTCCGGGTCCCAGTTTGGGTCTAGGTCTAAGTTTGAGTCTGGGTCTTGGTCCGGTTATAGTTTTGGGTCTAGGTCCAGGTTCGGTTATAGTTCTAGCTCCAAGTCCTGGTTCATGTCCCATTTCTGGGTCAAGGTCAACTTTTGATTTCGGTTCAAATTTCGGGTCACAAGGTACGGTTTCAGGTCTGAGTTTTGGTTCAGGTGCTGGTCTAGGTTCGGGTTCGGGGCTGTGTCCCCTGATATGCGTTCGATCCAAGCCCTGGCTCTAGATCCAGATCTTGATCTCGGGTCCTGGTCTGGTTCCATTTTGGGTGCCATGTCATGAGCTGGGTCATAGGTTCAAGTCCAGGTCTGGGGTCGGGTACTAGGTTTCGGTCCTAGTTCCGTTGCCCAGATCCCTATCCTGATTGTGGGTCCAAGTCCCAATTCTGGTCTGGGATTGGGTCCCAGTCTAGGTTCGGGTTGAGTCCTAGTCTCGATTCGAGTTTGGGTCTTTGTCTTGATTTTATCTGGGTCAGGTTTGGGTTTAGGCCTTAGTCCTAGTCCTAGTTCGGTTCCAGTTCTAGTTGCAATTCTGAGTTTGAGTTTGGATTCAAGTTCATGTCAGGGTTCGAGTCTTGGTCTGAGTTCGGGTTCAAATTTCGGTCTAGGTTCGGATAGGCTCTGGGTGTGGGTTCGGGTCTAGGTCCGGGTCTGGGTCCGAGTCCCAAGTTCCATTCTCGATCTGAGTTTGGGTTCAGTTTTGGGTCTAGGTCCTGGGTTCCGATCCTAGTCTGGGTTTGAGTTCAGGTCCAGGTCTAGGTCTAGGTTTGGGTCTGATTCTACGTCTGTGTCTGAGTTCAGGTCTCGAGTCAGGGTCCAATTTTGGGTTTGGGTCTGGGTTCGGGTTTGATCCTTGTTCGTGTCCAGGTTCCTATCCTAGTTTGGGTTCGGGGTAGGTTTCGGGTCTGGTCTAGGTCTGACTTCAGATTCTCGGGTCTAGGTCAAGTTCTAGTTTGGGTTCTAGTCCCGGATTTCGATTTGGGTCTGGGTTCTGGGGCCTAGGTCCCTAGTCTAGGTCCCCCATCTATGTCCGGTTCCTAGGTCTTTGTCTTGGTCCAGGTTTAGGTTTGGGTCCCGAGTCTTGGTTTGAGTTTGGGTCCCATTTCGGGTTCAGGTCCAAGTTTCGTTCCCAGTATTGGTCCGTGTTCGGGTTCGGGTCCGGGTCCGACTTCGGGTCCCAGTCCCAGTGTGGGTCTGATTTTTAAGTCACATGTCTAAGTCTTGTTGTTAGTTCCTGGGTGTGGTCCCAGTTTTTTGGTCTAGGTCTAGGTCAGGGTCCGGGACACGGTCTGGGTCCTGGTCCTGGTCTTGCTTTAGGTCCCAAGTCACAGGTCCCGGTCCGGGTCGAAGTCCCAGTATTGGTTCTGGTCTGAATTTGGGTTTAGGTCCGAGTCTTGATCTAGGGTCGGGTCCCGTGTCTCGAGTCTAAGGTTCAATTTTTGATCTCGCTCCTAGTTCTGGGGCCCAATTTTTTGTCAAAGTCCCCCATCTAGGTCCCGATCCTTGGTCTAGGTCTTGGTCAAGGTTCAGGTTTGGGGCCCAAGTCCCCTATCTAGGTCTGGATCCTAGAACCCGGCCTAGGTCCAAGTTCAGGTTCCGGTTTGGATCCCGAGTTCGGGTTTAAGTCTAGGTCCCAGTACATGTTCAGGTTTGAGTTTGGGCCTAGGTCCCGGTCTGAGTCCAGGTCCCTGTTCGGGTCAGGGTCGCAGTCCCGATCTGTGTCCCAGTCAAGGTCTAGGTGCGAGACAACGTTGTGGTCTAGGTTTGGGTCTAGGTTCAGGTCCTGAGTTTGTGTCTAGGTTGAGGACTAGATCTGGGTCTGGGTTTGGGTCTTGGGTTCTGATCTCGGTATGGGTATTTAGGGTTTCAGGGTTTTGGGTTTAGGGCTTAGGGCTTAGGGTTTAGGGATAAGTGTAAAGAGTTTAGGATTTAGGGTTTAAGGTTTAGGGTTTAGGGTTTAAGGGTACGATTTAAGGTTCGCGTGTGGGTCAGGGTGTGAGTCCTGGTCTGGGTGTAGGTCCGTGTTTGGGTTCAGGTCCGAGTCTTGGTCCCAAATCCAAACACCAATCACATGTCGAGTCTAGTTTGAGTTCTGGTTCTGGTCCGGGTCTGGGTGCGGGTTAAGGTCCAATTCCCAGATTTAGACACCGACTATGGGTCGGGTCCAAGCCTCGAGCCTTGGGTCCTGTCCACAGTACAAATCTAGATCCTAGTCTAGTTCTAGCTCATTTCTTGGGTCCTGGTTCGGGTCTCATGTCCAGGTTTGGGTCTAGGTTTGGGTCTTGGGTCCTGAGTCATGGGTATGGATCCCCAATTCAGGTCAGGGTGCTAGGTCTCGGTCTGGGTTAGCGTCCCACCCAAGTGCGTGTGTCCCGTCCTTGTTCGCATCGTTCCTTCCCTCGAGTCATGGCCTGGTCTGGGTCTGGGTCACAGTTTGGCTCTTAAGTCCCAGGTCCAAGTATCGGGTCCTGGTCCCGTTCCTAGTTCCCAATCACGGCCACAGTCTGGGTTCTAGTCCTAGTCCAAGTTCAGGTCTCGGTTTTTGTCCAGGTCTGGGTCCCAGTCCTAATCTTGGTTCGGGTCCCCGGTTTTAAGTCAGAGTTCTGGTATGAGTACGGGTCTGGGTCTGGGTCTAGGTTTCAGTCAGTGTTTGGGTTCGGGTCATGGTTTGAGTTTGGGTCTGGGTTAGGGTTTGGGTTCTTGTACGGGTCTGGCACCTGGTCCAGGTCCCGAGTCACGGGTCCTGGGTCGCAGGTCCTGGCGCAAGTCTTGGTCCGGGTTCGCGTCTAGAGCTAGTTTTGGGTCTAGGTCCAATTCCTGTTCCAAGGTCCTTATTCCGGTTCTTGTTCTGATTTCGGGTCTCGGGTCCGAGTCTAGGTTTGGTCCTGGTCTAGAAATTGTTCTAGGTTAGGGTCCTTGTACGATTCCAAGATGTAGACACCGACAACGGGTTGGGTCCAACCCTATGTCGTGGGTCAAGATCCGCATCCCAATCTTGGGTCTCGGTCTCGTTTCGATTCAGATCCTGGGTCTCAGTCCGTGTTCGGGTCTGGGACCGAGACCGGGGTCGGGTCTTGGGTCCCAATCCCAATCCTGGGTCCCGATTCTGGTTCTAATTTTGAGTTTAGGTCCCCAATCTAGGTCTAGTCCTAGGTCCAGGTGTGAGTCTCCAGTCTCAGTCCGAGTCCTGGGTTAGGGTCTTGGTCCATGTTTGTGTCTAGATTCAAGTTCGCGTCTCGAGTCTAGATCCGAGTTTTGATTTGGATCCGCGTCTCGATCCGGGTCTGGGTCTAAGGTCCTAGTCTGATTCAAGTTCCCAAACTCAAACCCAAACTCAGACTTGGACCCAGGTCTGGGGTACGGGTCTAGGTCTAGGTCTAGGTCTGGGTCCGAATCTAGGTATGGGTCCCAAATCCAAACACTGACTGCGGGTCAGGTCCAAGCCCCAAGTCCAGATCTGGATCACAATCTCGTGTCCCAGTTTAGTTCCACTTCGGGTCCCAAGTCCCAGGTCTCGGTCCATGTCCTAGGTTAGGGTCTGGGTCTAGGGTTAGGCCTTGGGTCTCGTCCCCACTCGATGCCCGTGTCCCGGTCCATGCCCTAGGTTAGGGTTTGAGTCCCGTTTCGGTTTCCAATCTCGGTCTAGGTCAGGATCTGGGTTTGAGTCCTGGTCCAAGATTGAGTCTGAGTACTGTGTTCGAATTTGGGTCTAGGTTCCGAGGCGCAGGTCATGGTCTGGGTCCTAGGTCCCGATCTGGGTCCATGTTTGGGTTTGGGTCCTAGTCCCAGTTTTGATTTCGATTCAATGTCTGAGTTCGAGTTTGGGTCTGGGCCTTTTTGGGGTCTGAGTCTTGGTTTGAGTGTAGGTCCGAGTCTAGGTCTGGGTCTCGGGTTTGGGTTCGGGTCCAGGTCCGAGTTTTGGTCTTAGGTGCGGTGTCTAGGTCTCGGGTCTCGGGTCGTGGTCTCAGTATGGATCTAGGTCCCGAGTTTCGATCCCGACCTGGGTCTTGGTGTGGGTTCGAGTCTAGGTTCGTATCCAGATCCCTATCTAGGTCCGAGTCTGGGTCTTGGATTAGGTCCCAAGTCTAGGTCCAGGTCCGGCTCTCGCTCCCAGTCTAGGTACACGATCGTGTTTGGGCTCAAGTTTTTTTCTCGCTTTGGGTTTGGGGCTAGGTCCGAGTTCGGTTCTTGGCTTGGGTCCAGGTCCTGGTCACAATCCTTGTCTTGTTCAAGGGTCCTGGTTTGCAGTTCTTGTTCATGTTCCAGTTCCATCTCCTGGGTCTAGGTCAGGGTCCGCGTTGGGGTCCTGGTCCGAGTTCAGGTTCGGGTCCCGGGTTTGAGTCCCCGATCCGGTCCCGCCACTTGTCCCAGTCTAGTTTCGGTTCAGGTCCTGGGTCCCAAGTCCGAGTTTGGGTTCGGGACCGAGAGTGGGGTGTGGTTCTAGGTCCCGAGTGTGGTTCAATGTTTGGGTTTGAGTTTGGGTCTAGGTTCAGCACTAAGTATAGGTATAAGTTGGGATCTAGGTTTGGCTCCCGATTCGGGTCTAGGTCTTGGTTGGAGTCTGGCACCTGGTCCAGTTACAGTTCTGGGTCTAGGTTTAAGTCCAGTTACTGTTCTAGGTCTAAGTCCAAGTTCTGGTTACGGTTCCAGTCCCGTTCCCTCATCCCGGTCTACTTCCGGTTTCGTTTCAAACTTTTGGTCGCAGGGTACGGATTCGGGTCCAAGTTTGGGTTTGGGACTGGTTTTGGTCCGGGTCTTTGTTCGGGTCCTCGTCTTATTCTAGTTCGGGTCCCGGATCTTGGGCCGGGTCCTAAGTTTAGGATGGGGTCTGAGTTCGGGGTTGTGTCCCGATAGTCAAGTCCTTATTTCCGGGTCCAAGGTTGGGTCCGGTCTCTCGAGTTTGGAGTCGAGTTTTGGGTCTTCATCCCAGTTCCGGTGCCTAGTTTCTAGTCCAAGTCCTCAATCAGGATCCAGATCCTTTGTCAAAATTTGTGTCCATGTTCGGGTTTGGGGCCCAAGTCCCCCATCTAGGTCTAGATCTTAGGTCCTGGTCTAGGTCCAAGTTCAGGTTCGGGTTTGACTCTCAAGTTTGGGTCCGAGTCTAGGTCCCAGTACGGGTTCAGGTGTTAGTTTGGGTCTGGGTCCAGAATGAGTCCAAGTCCCTATTTGGGTCCAGGTCGGGGTCCCAAACCGGGGCCCAATTAAGGTCTAGGTCACGAACCAGGTTTTGGTCTAGGTTTTGGTCCGGGTTTAGGTCTTGAGTTTGGGTCTAGGTTTGGGTTTGGATCTGGGTCTGGGTCTTGGTCCTGGGTTCTGATCTCGGTTTGGGTATGGGTCTGGGCCCGTGTTCAGGTTTGGGTTTAGGGTTTAGGGTTTAGTATTTAGGGCTTAGGGCTTAGGGTTTAGGGGTAAGTGTAAAGAGTTTAGAATTTAGGGTTTAAGGTTTAGGATTTAGAGTTTAATGGTCCGCTTCAAGATCCGGTTCCAATTTCAGGTCACAGGGTACGAGTCCTGGTTTAGGTCTAGGTCCGTGTTTTGGTTCAGGTCTGACTCTTAGTCCCAAATCAAAACACAAACCACATGTCGAGTCTAGTTTCTAGTTTTGGTATGGGTTCGAGTTCTGGTCTGGGTCTAGGTCCGAGCCTAGGTCTAATTACCAGATTTAGACACCGAATATGGGTCGGGTCCAAGCCTCGGGTCTTGGGTCCAGTCTCGGGTCTAAATCCAGATCCTAGTCCAGTTCTAGCTCATGTCTTGGGTCCTGGTCTGGGTCTTATGTCCAAGTTTGGGTCTAGGTTTTGGGTCTTGGGCCTGAGTCATGGGTCTGAGTCCCCGATTCAGGTCAGGGTCCTAGGTCCCAATCTGGGTTAGGGTCCTGGGCTCCGAGTGCAAGTCCCAGTCGATGTTCGGAACTGGTCCTTCTCCCGGGTCTTGGCCTGGTCTGGGTTTATTTAATGGTTCGGTTTTGAGGTCCCGTGTTTGAGTATCGGGTCCCGGTCCCGGTCCCAGTCTAAGTTCTAGTCCTACTCCAAGTTTAGGTCTCGGTCCTAGTCTCGGTCTAAGTTCGAGTCGTGATCTATGTCCAGGTCTGAGTCCTGAGTTTGAGTCTGAGTTTTGGCACGAGTCTGGGTCTGGGTCCAGGTCTAGGTCTGGGTTTGGGTCTAGGCCCGCTTTCGATCCGTGTCCGTGTCCGAGTCTTTGTCCGAGTCCGGGTTTGGGTCTATGTTCGAGTTCTGCACGGGAATGGGTTCTGGTCAAGGTCTCGGGTCACGGGTCCTAGGTCCTGTGTCCCGGCGCAAGTCCGGGTCCGCGTTCGGGCTCGGGTTTGCTATTGATCCCGCCCGGGTCCGGTCGTTGTTCGGTTACGTGTCTTGATCCGGTTTTGGATCAAGGTCCAACTCCTGTTCTAGGGTCCTTATTCTGGTTCTTGTTCCTATTTCGGGTCTCGGGGTCGGAGTTTGGGTTTGGGTCCTGGTCTAGAAATTGTTCCAGGTGGGGATCTTAGTACGATTGCAAGATCTAGACACCAACTACGGGTCGGGTCCAGGCCCCAAGTCGTGGGTCAAGATCCGAATCACAATCTTGGGTCCCGGTCACATTTCCATTCGGATCCCGGGGTCCCGCCCATGTTTGTGTCCGGGTCTAGGACCGAGACCGGGGTTGGGTCTTTGGTCTCAGTCCTAGTCCTAAGTCTTGATTCTGGTTCTAATTTTGAGTTTGGGTCCCCAATCTAGGTCTGGGTCCTGGGTGCAGGTCTAAGTCTCCCATCCCGGTCCGGGTCCTGGGTTCGGGTCTAGGTCCAAGTTCGTGTCTCGGTTCGAGTTCGTGTCCCGAGTCCCGATCTGAGTTTTGATTCAGATCCGCGTCCTGATACAGGTCTGCGTCCCAATCCGGGTCTGGGTCTGGGTCCTTGTCAGATTCTAGTTCCCGAATTCAAACCCGAACTTCGACTCGGACCCTGGTCTGGGGTATGGGTTCAGGTCTGGGCCAGGTTCTTGGTCCGACTCCGGGTCTGGGTTTGAGTCCGGGTATGGATCCTAGATCCAAACACTGACTAAGGGTCAGATCCAAGCCTTGGGTCTAGATCTGGATCACAGTCTCGAGTCCTAGTCTAGTTCCACTTGGGGTCCCAGGTCCCAGTCTGATTCCTAGGTCAAGGTCAGGGTCAAAGTTCATATCCTGGGTCGCAGTCCCAATTCTGATGCCCGTGTCCCGGGTCTAGGTCAGAGTGCTAGGTCTCGGTCCGAGTCCAGGACCCGATCGGGGTTCAAGTCTTGGTCCGAGTCTAGAATCAGGTTTCGATTTCGGTCTGGGTCCAGATCAGGGTTCGAGTCTAGTTCCAAGTTCAAGTCCAAGTCCGAATTTTTCATCTGGGTCTGGGTTCCGAGGCCCAGGTCCAGGTCCCCCATCCAGGTTTGGGTCATAGGTCCCGATTTGGGTCCATGTTCGTGTTTGGGTCCTAGTCCCAGTTTCAATTTCCATTCAGTGTTTGGGTTCAGGTTTGGGTCTGAGTCTGGGTCGAGGTCTGTGTCCTGGTCTAAGTTTGGGTCCGGGTCTGAGTCTAGGTACAAATCCCGGTCTAGGTCTGTGTTCGGGTCTAGGTTCTTGTTTGGGTCCCAGGTGCGGGTCTAGGTCTTGTTCAGGGACAGGGTCACTGTCCCGATCTAGGTCCCGAGTTTTGATCTCGGTCTGGGTTTGAGTCCAGGTTTGTATTCGGATACCTATCTAGGTCCAAGTTTGGGTTTGGGATCGTGTCCCAAATCTAGGTCCAGGTCCGGGTTCGAGTCTCGGTCGCGGTCTGGTTACATGACCGTGTCTGGGCTCGAGTTCCGGTCTCGGTTTGGGTTTGGGGCTAGGTGTGAGTTCGTTTCTAGGAATGGGTCTGGGTCCTCGTCACGTCCCTAGTCTTATTCAAGGGTCCTGGTGTGGCGGTTCTTGTTCAGGTTCCAGTTTCAAGTTGCTGGTTCGGCACCGAGTCGAGGTATGGGTTGGGATCCGGGTTCGGGCCTAGGTCTGGGTGGGAGTCCGGGTCCTGGTCCGGTTACGGTTTTAGGTCTAGGTCTATGTTTGGTTACGGTTTGATGTCCAAGTCCAGGTCCAAGTCCTTGTTCCGGTCCTGTTCCCGGGTCTCGATCTACTTGTGGTTTCATTTCCAATTTTGGGTCACAGGGTACGGGTTCGGGTCCATGTTAGTGTCTAGGATTGGGTTTGGGTCCGGGTCTAAGTTTCGCTCCATCTCTAGGTTCGGGTCCGAGGTTGGGTCCTAGATCCAAACACCGACTACGGGTTCGGTCCAAGCCCCAGGTCCAGATCTAGATCTCAATCTTGGGTCTCGGTCTGGTTCCATTTCGGGTGTCGGGTCACGAGTTGGGTCCTATGTTCAAGTCCGGGTTTGTTGTGGTCGGCTCATGAGTCCCGGTCCTAGTTCCGTTTCCTAGGTCTCTATCCCGATTCTGGGTCCACGTCTCAGTACTGGTCTGGGTTTGGGTCCCAATCTAGGTTTGGGTCTGGGTCCTAATTGCGGTTTGGGTTTTGGTCTCGTTATGTGTATTTTTTTTTGGTTTGGGTCCTGGTTCGTGTCCTGGTCCTAGTCCTAGTCCGGTTCCAATTCCAATTATGATTCCAAGTTAGAGTTTGGGTTCGAGTTCGGATTGGGGTTCGAGTTCGGGTCGGGGTTCGAGTCCTGGTCCGAGTTTGGGTTCGGGTTCGAATCTCGGTCTAGGTCCGGATCGGGCTCCGGGTGTGGGTATGGGTTAGGGTCCTTAGTTTGGGTCCAGGTTTAGGTCCAGGTCCCAGGTTTCGATCTCGAACATAGTTAGGGTTTAGTTCTATGTCTAAGTCCTGGGTTTCGATCACAGTTTGGGTTTGTGTTTGCGTCTGGGTGCAGGTCTAGGTTTGGGTCTGATTTTGGGTGTGGGTCTGAGTTCGGTTCTCGAGTTCAGGTTCGATTTTAATTCGAGTTTGCGTTCGGGTTTTGTCCTTGTATGGGTTCGTGTCCAGGTTCCTATCCTTGTTTGGCTCTGAGGAAGGTTTCAGGTCTAGGTCTAGGTCCGACTTCAGATTCCTGGGTCCAGGTCAGGTCCTAGTTCGGGTTTGAGTACCGGTTTAGATCTGGGTCTGGGTTCCAGGGCCTAGGTCCCTGGTCTAGGTCCCCCATCCAAGTCCATTTCCTAGCGCCTGGTCTAGGTCCAGGTTCGTGTTCGGGTCCAGAGTCTTGGTTTTAGTCCAGGTCCTAGTCCGGGTTCAGGTCCAGGTCTCGGTCCTATCCTTGGTCTGGTTTCAGGTTTGTGTCCTTATCAGGTTCTGGATCCTGATCTGGGTCGCGGGTCTCAGGTCCCGGGGAGGGTTTAGGACAAGGTCAAGTCCAGGTCCTAGTACGGGTCCCGGTTTAGGTTCCTGTCCCAGGTCTCAGGTCCCAGTCCTAGTCAAGGTCTTGGTCCAGGTTTTGGTCTAAGTTTGGGTTATGTTTTGGGTTCGGTTCTGGTCTCAGGTCCGGGTCCTAGTCACAGTTCCAGTTTTGATTTTAGGTCTGGGTTTTGTTCCGGGTTCGGGTCTAGGTCCAAGTTGGGGTCAGGGTCCGAGTCTCAGTCCTCGTCCAAATAAGGGTTTTTCGAATCCCTATCAGGGTCCAAGTCTGAGTTCGGTTCTAGGTTCGGGTATTGGATCTTGTCCCAGGTTTGGGTTTGCGTATGCGTCTGGGTCCCGGTTTGAGTTCGTGTCCATGTCCAGGTCCAAATCCCAATTTAGGTCAGGGGCTTGATTTGGGTCCCGGATCGAGTCCCGAGTTCGGGTTTAGGTTCTAGTCTAAGTCCTATTCTGGGTCCGGGACCGGGTCCAGGACTGGGTCCGAGCACGAGTTCCGTGGCCGGGTTCTGGTCTAGTTCTGGGTCCCAGTCCAGGTATGGGTCCTGGTCAGGTTCCCTATCCTGTTCCAGGGTCCTAGTCATGTTCTCGTTCATGTTTCAGTTTTGGGTCCCAGGTCTAAGTCTAGGTCCAGGTCCTGGGCCAGCTTCGGGTCCTAATCCAGTTACAGTTTTGGGTCTGTGTCCAGGTCTTGTTCCTAGGTCCCGATCCGCTTCTAGTTTCGGTTCTAGTTTCAAGTCACGGGGTACGGGTTCGACTCGAGTTTGGGTCCGAGTCAGAGTTAAGACGTTATTTGAGTCTGGAGCTACGTTCAGGTCTGAGTTTCGGTCTTGGTTAGGGTCCAAGGGTGGGTCCAGTTTCGGGTTCGAGTCTGGGTCTTGGTCCCGGTCCCGTTCCAAGATCCTTGTCCGGTTACAGTTCTAGTTTCAGTTTTGGTTCCCGACTGTCGGTTTGGGTCTTGGTATGTGTCCGGGTCCTGGTATGAGTTCGAGTGTGGGTTCGGGTTCTTGGCTAAGTCCTAGATCTAAATACCGACTACGGGTCCAGTCCAAGCATCGAGTCCTGGATCTTAAGTCCCGAGGTGGGTCCTAGGTCCAGGTTTGGGTCTGATGCCGAGTCTCGGATCGCGATCCAAGTTCTGAAGCCCAAGTTCTGGTCCTAGTTTAGGGGCCTAATTTCCAGGTCTGGGTCCCCCCTCGATGTTCGGGTCCTAGGTCCCGGTCCGAGTCCAAGTTCGTGTTTCGGTTTGGGTTCGGGTCTGGTCCGAGTCCAGGTCCTGGTTAGGGTTCAAGTCTCAGGTTCTAGCCCCAATTCTGGGTCTAGGTCCGGGTCTCGGTCAGGGTCTAGGTCCCAGTCTTGCTTTAGGTCCCAAGTTACAAGTACCGGTCTGGGTGCAAGTCTCGGTATGGGTTCTTGTCTGAGTATGGGTTTAGGTTTGGGTCCTGTTACTGTCTCATGTCTGGGTTCTAGTCCAGACCTGGTCTGATTTCAATTCTGGGTCCGAGATCGGGTATGGATCCTGGTCTGAGTTTGAGTCTAGGTCTGGATCTCGGTCTGGGTCTGGGTCCAGGTATATGTACGGATCCAGGTCCGAGTCCTAGATTCAAACACTGACTGCGGGTTACGTCAAAGCCTTAGGTCCAAATTCAGATCTCAGCTTGGATCTCGGTCTTGTTCCAGTCCCAATCCCGGGTCTTCGGCTGGGTCCTTAATTTGGGTTTGGGTCTAGGTTCGGGGTTGTGTCCCTGTAGTCAGGTCCTCAGTTTTGGGTCCAAGGTCAGGTCCTGTGTCTCGAGTCTAGGGTCAAGTTTTGGGTCTCTGTCCCGGTTTTAGGGCCTAGTTTCAGGTCCAAGTGCCTCATCTAGGTCTTGATCCTTGGTCCAGAACTGGGTTGAGGTTCAGGTTTGGGGCCCAGGTCCCCCATCTAGGTCCGGATCCTAAGTCCCGGTCAAGGTCCAAGTTCAGGTTCGAGTTTGGCTCCAAAGTTTGGGTCTGAGTCTAGGTCCCAGTATGGGTTCAAGTTTGAGTCTGGGTCCGGGTCTCGATGTGAGTCCAAGTCCCTATTCGGGGCGGGGTCGGGGACACGATCCGGGTCCCATTCAAGGTATAGATCCCAGACAAGGTTCTGGTCTGGCTTTGGGTCCGGGTTTAGGTCTCGAGTTTAGGTCTAGGTTTGGGCTTGTATCCGGGTCTGGGTCTGGGTCTTGGGTTCCAATCTCGGTATGGGTATTGGTCTAGGCCCGTGTCCAGTTTAGGGTTTAGGGTTTTGGGTTTAATATTAAGGGATTTTGGGTTTAGGATTTAGGGCTTAGGTCTTAGGGGTAAATGTAAAAAGTTTAGGGTTTAGGTTTTAAGGTTTAGGGTTTAATGGTCCACTTCCAGTTTCGGTTCTAATTTCGGGTCACAAGGTATAATTTAAGGTTTGGGTGTGGGTCTTAATCCGAGTCCTGGTTTGGGTCTAGGTCCGTGTTTTGGTTCAGGTCTGAATCTTGGTCCCCAATCCAAACACCAACCACATGTCGAGTCTAGTTCGAGTTCTGGTATGGGTTCTGGTTTTGGTCCGGGTCTAGGTCTAGGTCCAGGTCGAATTCCCTAATTTAGACACCGACTATGGGTCGGGTCCAAGCCTTGGGTCTTGGGTCCTGTCCCGGGTCAAAATCTAGATCCTGGTCCAGTTCTATCTCATGTCTTTTGTCCTGGTTCGGGTCTTAGGTCAAAGTCATGGGTCTTGGTCCCCGATTCAAGTCAAAGTGGATATTCCCGGTCTTGGTTAGGGTCTCAGTCCGCGTGTAGGTCCCGGTTTGTGTTCAGTAATGGTCCTTGTCTCAGATCGTGGCCTGGTCTGGGTCTAGGTCACGGTTGGGTTCTCAGGTCCCAGGTCTGAGTATCGGGTCCTAGGTCCCAGTCCCAGTCCCAGTTTGAGTTCTAGTCTTAGTCCAGGTTTAGGTCTCGGTCCTAGTCCGGGTTTGGGTCCTAGTTGTGATCTCAGTCCGGGGTTCAAGTACGAGTTCTAGTACTAGTCAGGTTTGGGTCCGGGTCTAGGTTTGGGTTTGGGTCTGAGTCCAGGTTTCAATCTATGTCTTGGTCCGGGTCTTGGTCTAGGTTTGGGTCTGGGTCTGAGTTCTTGTACGGGTCTAGGTTCTGGTCCAGGTCTCGAGTCACGGGTCCTAAGTCACAATTCTTGGCGTAAGTCTGGGTCGGGGTTTGGGCCTGGGTCCTGGTATCGATCCCTGTCTGGGTCTGGGTCTGTGTTCGGTTCTGCGCCTAGATCCAGTTTTGGGTCTAGGTCCAATTCCTACTCCAAGGTCCTGATTCTGGTTCTCGTTCCGATTTCGGGTTTGGGCCCGAGTTAGGGTTTAGGTCCTGGTCTGGAAATGGTTACAAGTTCGGGTCTTGGTATGATTCCAAGATCCAGACACCGACTACGGGTGGGTTCCGAGCCCCGGGTCGTTGGTCAAGATTCAGATCCCAATCATGGGTCCCAGTCTCATTTCAATTCGGATCTTAGGTCCCGGTCTTTGTCCGTGTCTGGGTCCGGGTCTGGGATCGAGACCGGGGTTAGGTCTTTGGTCCAAGTCCCAGTCCTGGGTCTTAATTATTGTTCTAATTTTGAGTTTTGGTCCCCAATCTAGGTCTGGGTCTAGGTTTGAGTCTCCAATCCCGGTCTGGGTCAAGGTCCAAGTCTGTGTCTCCGTTCACGTTGGTGTCCCGAGTCCTGATCCGAGTTTTGATTTCAGTCTGCGTCCCGATCCGAGTTTGGGTTTGGGTTTTGGGTTGTAGTCAGATTCCAGTTCTCAAACTCAAAACCATGACTCTGACTCGGACCCAAGTTTGGGGTACGGGTCTGGGTCTGGGTATGAGTCTGGGTTTGGGTTTGAGTTCGGGTATGGGTCCTAGATCCAAAAACTAACTACGGGTCAGGTCCAAGCCCCGAGTGTAGATGTGGATCACGGTCTCGGGTCCCAGTGTAGTTCCACTTCGGGTCCCAGGTCCTGGTCCGGCTCTGGGGTCGGATTCTGGGTCTCAGTCCCAGTTCTAATGCCCGTGTCCTAGTGTTGGAAATTATTTTACCAGGATCTTAGATCTACTCACTATGTTGTTTAACACCCTAAATATGAACTTTCTAAAATGATAAATAAACACATATAAAGTTAAGACAACCTTACATTGGTTGCAGCGGAATAATGTCTCCTTCCACTCAGATCTCTAACCCTTCTATCCTTTCTGTCGCAGAGTATTATCAAGATCTGAGCCCGAATGTCCTTCTCTTTGTGTGTGATCCTTCACAGTCTTCCAATCTATGATTGAGGTACCACTTGCTGTGTGTGGGCACTACTCTATCACTGAGGGTTTCGAAATTATGAAGAGGAAAAGAGAGAGGTATAGGGTCGGCTATAGAGAGAGAAGTGGAAGGCTCAGTTTTTCTGAAAAAGTAATTTTCTGAGAAAAAGGTTATGAAAACTTGTTATTTGACTGAGCCATCACTTTCTATTTATAGGCAACTACTAGGTTTAGGTTAGTAATTATTTGACATTAAAATAATGAAAATATTAATTGGAAAAACTATCCCAAGTGGTCGGCCATAGGTGTTAATGGGCCTTATATGGATTTTGCAGTTTTCACAATTTTTATTTCTATTTTCTCAAAAACGCCAATTTTCAAATTCTAACCATTTAAATACCAAAACTAATTATTTAATAACTAAAATAGATTATTAAATAATATTGTCATTTAATTTAATTATTAATTAGACATATAAAGTCTCTTAATTAATAAATAAACCTAAAATCTATTTTCTTTACAATTTCACCCCTGCTTAGTGAAAATTCACAAATTAGACATAGTCTAACTTTAGAATTATAATTGATTAATGACAAATCAATTATTGAGTCTTACAAGCAGTGTAGTCTCAACTAGAATGGGGACCATGGATCTATATGCTGAGCTTCCAATAAGTGAACCGAATTTACTAAGTAAATTCCTACTTATTAATTCTTCGTTGAATCCACTCTTAGAACTTAGAATTGCACTCTCAGACTTATATAGAGCATATTATATGTTCTACGATATAGATATGCTATCTCATTTAATTAATAAATAAACCTAGAATCTCTTTTCTTTACAATTTCACCCCTGCTTAGTGAAAATTCACAAATTAGACATAGTCTAACTTTAGAATTATAAATGATTAATGACAAATCAATTATTGAGTCTTACAAGCAGTATAGTCTCAACTAGAATGGGGACCATGGATCTATATGCTGAGCTTCCAATAAGTGAACCGAATTTACTAAGTAAATTCGTACTTATTAATTCTTCGTTGAATCCACTCTTAGAACTTAGAATTTCACTCTCAGACTTATATAGAGCATATTATATGTTCCACGATATAGATATGCTATCTCATTTAACCATTGTTATAATCTTATTGTGATCAAAGATCCTCTATATAGATGATTTACATCGAGATGGGTTAATTTTACCGTTCTCACCCCTCAACGTATTTTGCCCCTTAAAACACTTAGCTACCTGTAAATGATGTTTAGTGATCTAAGAATTAGTCACTTAAACAAGAGCTCATCCATTTACTTCTATTTAACTAAGCTCGAAGGGAATCATCACTTGACTTCTATACACCAGTAGAAGCTATAGATTCCATATTTATGTTCAGCACTCCCACTCAATCATACTATCATGTTCCCAAAATATACGTATCACCCTGACCCAAAAGTAGGCTTAACTAATAAATCAAAGAACATGAATAGCACTCCTGAGTTGAGCCTAATCATATCAGAATTTAGATTCTTTTAATCTTAAGATCAACTACTCATATTGACTTGGAAAGATATAACGGTAAGTTTATAATATCTTAACTAAGTTCAATATCGGCCCAGTCCAATGTATACTCCATACATTCGAAACTAGTATACTTTACCAATGCCCTGGAAAGAACATAACACTTACTCCAAGTGTAAGTACACATCATCGCTGATTATCACATCAGTGCAAATCCAAAACACTGATGAAACAGGGACTTAGTCTTTTGATTCATATAATCACAATCACACTCCACTGTGTTGACAATACTGTAATTGTGAATAAACACTTGATCTGGACTTAACAGATTTTGTGTGTAAATGTAATAAACATATTAAACCATTAGCATGTAAAATTCATGCAAACATAAATCACTTCAAATTTCTTATATTGATAACTAATCAGATTGTAAAAGGGTTTTATTTAGGGCACAAAACCCAACACCTAGGTCCAAGTCCCCAATCCAGGTTCGAGTCCTAGGTCCCGGTCTGAGTCCAAGACCTGATCGGGGTTCAAGTCCTGGTCCGAGTCTGGGTCAGAGTTCTGATCTTGGCTTGGGTCTAGATCTCGGTTTGAGTCTAGCTCCAGGTCAAGGTCCGAGTCCTAGGTCTCGGTCTAGGTCCATGTTCGGGTTTGGGTCCTTGTCCTAGTTTCGATTTTGATTTAGTGTCTGGGTTCGGGTTTGGGTCTGAGTCTAGGTCGGGGTCTGAGTCCTGGTCCGAGTCTTGGTCCGAGTCTAGATTTAGGTCCAAATCCCAGTTTGGGTCTGGGTTCGGGTCTAGGTCCGAGTTCGGGTCCCAGTTGCGGGTCCAGGTCTAGGTCTGGGTCACGGTTTGGGTCTGGATCTAGGTCTCAAGTTTCGATCCCGGTCTGGGTCTGGGTTCGAGTCCAAGTTCGTATCCAGATCCCTATCTAGATCCGAGTCTGGGTCCGGGATCGGGTCCTAGGTCTAGGTCTGGGTCTGGGTCTCGGTCCCAGTCTGGGTACAAGACCGTGTCCGGGTTAGGATCCAAGTCCGAGTGCAGGTCTCGGTGCGTGTTCGGTAGTGGTCCTTGTCTCGCGTCTTGGCCTAGTCTGCGTCTGGGTCACAGTTAGGTTCTCAGGTCCTATGTCTCAGTATCGGGTCCCGGGTCCTGGGTCCCGGTCCGAGTTCTAGTCTTAGTCCAGGTTCAGGCCTCGGTCCTAGTCAGGGTCTGGATCGCAATCCTGATCTAGGACCGAGTCCGAGTTCGAGTATGAGTCCGGGTCTGGGTCATGGTGTGGGTTTTGCTCTGGGTTTGGGTTTCAATCCATGTCTAGGTCCGGGTTTTGGTCTGTGTCTAGGTCTAGGTTTAGGTCCGGGTTCTCGTATGAGTTTGGGTTCTGGTCAAGGTTCCGGGTCATGGGTCCTGGGTCGCAGGTACTGGCACAAGTCTGGGTCCGGGTTCGGGTCTGGGTTCGAGTTTCATCACGGTCTGGGTTTGGGTCCATGTTCGGTTTCGCGTCTAGATCCAGTTTTGGTTCAAGGTCCAATTCCTATTCCAAGGTCCTGATTTCGGTTCTTGTTCCAATTTCTGTCTCGGGTCCGAGTTTTTGTTTGGGTCTGGTGGAAATGGTTCCAGGTTCGGGTCTTGGTACGATTCCAAGATCTACACACCGACTACGGGTTGGGTCCAAGCCCCAGTCGTGGGTAAAGATCCTGATCCCAATCTTTCGTCCCAATCTCGTTTCGATTCGAATCCTACATCCGTGTCCGTGTCTGGGTTCGGGTCTGGGATCGAGATCAGGGTCAGGTCTTGGGTCCCAGTCCTAGTCCTTGGTCCCGATTCTGGCTCTAATTTAGGTCTGGATTGGGATCCAGGTCTGGGTCCAAGTTCGTGTTTAGGTTTGAGTTGGAGTCTTGTTCCTAGTCTGGTTACGGTTTCGAGTCTAGGTCTAGGTCCGGTTACGGTTCCAGGTCCATGTCCTAGTTTCAGTCCCATTCTCGGGTCCCGGTATACTTCAAGTTTCGGTTCTAATTTTGGGTCACAGGGTACGAGTTCGGGTCTAGGTTTGGGTACGGGGCCCAGGTTCGAGTCCAGGTCTTGGTTCGTGTCTTGGTCTTGGTTCAGGTCTGGAGTTGGTCAGCAAATGCAGACAACGGCTATGGGTTTGGTCCAAGCGCTGGGTCCATATCCGAATCACGATCTTGGGTCCTAGTTTGGTTCCATTTCGGATGCCGAGTCACAAGCTGGGTCCTAGGTTCAAGTCCATGTCGGGGTCGGGTACTAGGTCCCTGTCCTTGTTCCAGTTCCTAGGTCTCTATCCCAATTCTATGTCACGGTCCGGTTACGGTTTGGGTTTTTGTCCTAGTCTAGGTTCGGATTTGAGTCCTAGTCTTTGTTCAGGTTTGGGTCTCGGTCTGGGTTTTTATCTAGGTTCGGGTTCGGGTTTAGGTCCTCGTCTTGGTCCGAATCCTAGTCCGATTCTAGTTCTAGTTGTGATTTGGAGTTTGAGTTAGGATTCGAGTTCAAGTCGGGCTTCAATCCCTGGTCTGAGTTTGGGTTCGGGTCGGGATTTTGGTCTAGGTCTGGATCAGGCTCCGGGTGTGGGTTCGGGTCCTTGGTGTGGGTCCAGGTCCAGGTTCAAGTCCCAAGTTTTGAACTCGTTCTATGTTTAGGTTCAATTCTAGGTGTAAGTCCTGGTTCCAATCTCGGTCTGTGTTCGAGTTCAGGTTTAGGTCCAGGTCTATGTTTGGGTCTTATTCTAGGTACGGGTACGAGTTCGGGTCCCGAGTTCAGGTCCGATTTTGGGTTCAAGTATGGGTTCAGGTTTTGTCCTGGTCTGTGTCTAGGTTCCTGTCCTTGTTTTTGTTCGGGGCAGGTTCTGGGTCTGGGTCTGGGTCCGACTTCGGATTACCTGGGTCCAGGTCAGGTCCTGGTTTGGGTTTGGGTCTACATTTGGGTTCTAGTCCAGGTCCTGTGTTTCGATCCCAGTCTGGGTCTGGGTCGGTATTCTATTCTACGTCTAAGTTTGTGTCTATGTCTAGGTCCAAATTCCAGTCTCGATCAAGGGCTTGGTCTAGGTCCGAGATCAAGTCCCGAGTTCAAGTTTGGGTTCGGGTTCGAGTCTCAGTCCTAGTCAAGGTTCGGTACCAGGTCCGGGATTGGGTATAAGCTCGAGTTTTGGGGCTTGGTAATGGTTTAGTTTGGGTACGAGTCCTGAATTCCAATGTAGGTCTCGGTTCCAAGGCCTCGGTCTAAGTCCCCCATCCAAGTTCGAGTCCTAGGTCCCGGTCTGGGTCCATGTTTGGGTTTGGGTCTTAGTCCCAGTTTTGATTTTGATTTAGTGTCTCGGTTCGGGTTTGGGTCCGGGTTTGGGTCGGGGTCTAAGTCCTAGTCCGACTCTGGGATTGGGTTTGGGTCCAGGTTCAGATCCCGATGCGGGTGCAGGGTCATTTCAAGTCCGAGTTTGGGTCCCGGGTGCGGGCCCAGGTCTGGGTCTGGGGTCATTTCAGGTCCGAGTGTGGGTCTCGGTTTGGGGTCAAGTCATGGATCTCGATCCAAGTTCTGAGGCCACAGTTCTAGTCCTAGTTCTTGGGCCCAATTCCCAGGTCTGGGTCCCCAATCTATGTTTAAGTCCTAGGTCCTGGTCCGGGTCCATGTTCTTGTTCCGGCTCAGGTTCGGGTCTCGAGTCCCGATCTGAGTCCAAGTCCCAGTTTGGGTTATGGTCCCAGTTTGGGTTCCGATCCTAGTGCGAGTTTGAGGTTCGGGTCCCTGGTTTGAGTCTGGTTCTTACGTCCTGGGTCCGGTCCCAATTTTTGGGTTTGTGTCTAGGTCTAGGTTCGGGATCCGGTCTGGGTCAAGGTCTCGATCTTGGTTTACGTCCTAAGTCATAGGTCCCGGTCTAGGTCCAAGTCCCGGTATGGGTTTTGGTTTGAGTTTGGGTTTAGGTTTGGGTCCTGTTTCTGTCCCAGGTCTGGGTTCTAGTCCCATGCTTGGTTCGATTCCAATTTTGGGTCCGGGATCGGGTCTGGATCCCAGTTTGGGTCTGGGTCTAGGTCTGGGTATGGATTTGGGTATGGGTCATGGATTAAAGCACTGACTACGGATTAGGTCGAAGCCTCAGGTTCAGATTCGGATCTCAGTCTTAGATCTCAGTCTTGTTCCAGTTCGGCCCTAGGTCTAGCGTCGGGTCCTAAGTTTGGGTTTGGGTCCGTGTTTGGGGTTGTGTCCCCGTAGTCAGGTCCTGGGTTTCGGGTCTAGGGTCGGGTCCTCTGTCTCGAGTCTAGGGTCGAGTTTTGGGTCTTAGTCCCTGTTCCAAGGCCCAGTTTTGGGTCCAAGTCTCCTATCCAGGTCTGAATCCTTGGTCAAGGTCTGGGTCTAGGTTCGCGTTTTGGGCCCAGGTCCCCCATCTAGGTTTGGATCCTAGGTCGCGGTGTAGGTCCAAGTTCAGGTTCGGGTTTGGATCCCGAGTTTGGGTCTGAGTCTAGGTCGCAGTACAGGTTCAGGTTTGAGTTTGGGTCTGTGTCGCGGTCTGACTCCAGGTCCCTATTCGGGTCCGGGTTGGGGTCCTAATCTGGGTCCCAATGAAGGTCTAGGTCTCGAACCAGGTTCCGGTCTGTGTTTGGATCCAGGTTCAGGTCATGAGTCTGGGTCTAGGTTCGGGTCTATATTCAGGTTTGGGTCTGGGTCCTGGGTTCCGATCTCGGTATGGGTATGGGTCTAGGCCCATGTCCAGGTTAGGGTTTTGGGTTTATGGTTTTGGGTTTAGTGTTTAGGGATTTAATGTTTAGGGTTTACGGCTTAGGATTTAGGGGTAAGTGTACAGAATTTAGGATTTAGGGTTTAAGGTTTAGGGTTTAGGATTTAAGGGTCTTCTTCTAGTTCCAGTTCACATTTTTGGTCATAGGGTAAGATTTAAGGTTCGGGTGTGGGTCTAGGTCCGAGATCACAGTGCAGGTCTAGGTTCGTGTTTTGGTTTAGGTCCGAGTCTTTGTCCCAAATCCAAACACTAACCACATGTCGAATCTAGTTGGAGTTCTGGTACGGGTTCCAGTTCTGGTCTGGGTCCGGGTCCGGGTCCAAGTTCTGAGGCCAGAGTTCTGGTCCTAGTTCGTGGGCCCAATTCCCAGGTCTGGGTCCCCAATCTATGTTTAAGTCCTAGGTCCTGGTCCCAGTCTGGGTTCTAGTCCTAGGCCAAGTTCAGGTCTCAGTTTTTGTCCAGGTCTGGGTCCCAGTCCTAATCTTGGTTCGGGTCTGAGTCCCGGTTTCAAGTCAGAGTTTTGGTATGAGTCTGGGTATGGGTCTGGGTCCAGGTTTCAGTCAGTGTTTGGGTTCGGGTCTTGGTTTGAGTCTGGGTTTGGGTTCTTGTACGGGTCTGGCATCTGGTCCAAGTCCCGAGTCACGGGTCCTAGGTCGCAGGTCCTGGCACAAGTCTTGGTCCGGGTTCGCGTCTAGAGCTAGTTTAGGGTCCAGGTACAATTCCTGTTCCAAGGTCCTTATTCCGGTTCTTGTTCCGATTTCGGGTCTCGGGTCTGAGTTTGGTTTTGGGTCCTGGTGTAGAAATGGTTCTAGGTTAGGGTCCTGGTACGATTCCAAGATCTAGACACCAACTACGGGTTGGGTCCAACCCTAGGTCGTGGGTCTAGATCTGCATCCCAATCTTGGGTCTCGATCTCGTTTTAATTCGGATCCTGGGTCCCAGTCCGTGTTCGGGTCTGGGTCTGGGACCAAGACCGTGGTCGGGTCTTGGGTCCCAATCCCAATCCTGGGTATCGATTCTAGTTCAAATTTTGAGTTTGGTTCCCCAATCTAGGTCTGGTCCTAGGTCCAGGTCCGAGTCTCCAATCTCAGTCCGAATCCTAGGTCTTGGTCTTGGTCCATGTCCGTGTCTGGGTTCAGGTTCGCGTCCCGAGTCCAAATCCAGTTCCAATTTCGGGTCACAGAGTACGATTTAAGGTTCGGGTGTGGGTCTAGGTCCGAGTCCTGGCTTAGGTCTAGGTCCGTGTTTTGGTTCAGGTCTGAGTCTTAGTCCCAAATCCAAACACAAACCACATGTCGAGTCTAGTTTCGAGATTTGGTATGAGTTCGAGTTCTGGTCTGGGTCTAGGTCCAAGCCTAGGTCTAATTACCAGATTTAGACACCGAATATGGGTCGGGTCCAAGCCTTGGGTCTTGGGTCTAGTCCCGGGTCTAAATCCAGATGCTGGTCCAGTTCGGGTTTGGGTCCTAGTCCCAGTTTGTATTTCGATTCAAAGGTTCGAGTTCGAGTTTGGGTCCGGGCCTGGTTGGGGTCTTAGTCTTGGTTTGAGTCTAGGTCAGAGTCTGGGTCTAGGTCTGGGTCTGGGTTCGGGTCCAGGTCCAAGTTTTGGTCTTAGGTGCAGGTCCAGGTCTGGGTGTGGGTCAGGGTCTCAGTATGGATCTAGGTCCCGAGTTTCGATCCCGACTTGGGTCTGGGTCTGGGTTCGAGTCTAGGTTCGTATCCGGATCCCTATCTAGGTCCGAGTCTGTGTCTTGGATCGGGTCCCAGGTCTAGGTCCGGGTCCGCTCTCGCTCCCGCCTCTGGGTACACGATCGTGTTTGGGCTCGAGTTTTGGTCTCGCTTTGGGTTTGGGGCTAGGTCCGAGTTCGGTTCTAGGTTTGGGTCCGGGTCTTCGTCATAGTCCTAGTCTTGTTCAAGGGTCATGGTTTTGCAGTTCTTGTTCACGTTCCAGTTCCGTCTCCCGGGTCTGGGTCAGGGTCCGCGTTTGGATCGGGTTCGGGTTCGAGTCCTGGTTTGAGTCCCTAATCTGGTCCCGATCACCTATCCCAGTCTAGTTCCGGTTCAGGTCCTGGGTCCCAAGTCCGAGTTTGGGTTCGGGACAGAGATTTGGGTGCGGTTCTAGGTCTCGGCCCTAATTTTGTGTCCCGAGTCTGGTTCCATGTTTGGGTCTAAGTTTGGGTCTAGGTTCTAAGATCGAGTCTAGGTATGAGTTGGGATCTAGGTTTGGGTCCCGATTCAGGTCTAGGTCCTTGTTTCCGGGTCCAGGGTTGGGTCCCGTCTCCCGAGTTTGGGGTCGAGTTTTGGGTCTTCATCCCAGTTCCGGTGCCTAGTTTCTAGTCCAAGTCCTCAATCAAGATCTGGATCCTTAGTGAAAATTTGTGTCCATGTTCGGGTTTGGGGCCCAAGTCCCCCATCTAGGTCCTAGTTCAGTTTCGGGTTTGAATCTCAAGTTTGGGTCTGAGTCTAGGTCCCAGTATGGGTTCATGTATTAGTTTGGCTCTGGGTCCAGAATGAGTCCAAGTCCCTATTTGGGTCCAGGTCGGGGTCCCAAACCGGGGCCTAGTCAAGGTCTAGGTCACGAACCAGGTTTTGTTCTGGGTTTTGGTCCGGGTTTAGGTCTTGAGTTTGGGTCTAGGTTTGGGTCTGGATCTGGGTCTGGGTCTTGGTCCTGAGTTCCAATCTCGGTTTGGGTATGGGTTTTGGCCCGTGTCCAGGTTTGGGTTTAGGGTTTAGGGTTTACTATTTAGGGCTTTAGGGCTTAGGGTTTAGGGGTAAGTGTAAAGAGTTTAGAATTTAGGGTTTAAGGTTTAGGATTTAGAGTTTAATGGTCCGCTTCCAGATCCAGTTCCAATTTCGGGTCACAGGGTACGATTTAAGGTTCGGGTGTGGGTCTGGGTCCGAGTCCTGGTTTAGGTCTAGGTCCGTGTTTTGGTTCAGGTCTGAGTCTTTGTCCCAAATCCAAACACAAACCACATGTCGAGTCTAGTTTCGAGTTTTGGTACGGGTTCGAGTTCTGGTCTGGGTCTATGTCCAAGCCTAGGTCTAATTACCAGATTTAGACACCGAACATGGGTCGGGTCCAAGCCTTGGGTCTTGGGTCCAGTCCCGGGTCTAAATCCAGATCCTGGTCCAGTTCTAGCTCATGTCTTGGGTCCTGGTCTGGGTCTTATGTCCAAGTTTGGGTATAGGTTTGGGTCTTGGGCCTGAGTCATGGGTTCGGTGATGCAAACCAAGGAAATGATGCAAACCAAGGAGCTGCTGGACATGCTGATCATGAACATGGGAATGGAGTTAAATTTGCACAAGACCATTTGTCACTTCCTAGTGGCCCAATTACAAAGCCAAACATTTCAAGGAAGCACTAAATGGGCTAATCCAAGAGAATTGGGCTGATTCTAAAAAGACCAAAATGGGTTCAAATAATAATCAAGGCTTAGTCCATGTCATCAAAGCCATTGAAGAGACTAATTAGCATACAAAAACGTGGTCAACATGGTTTTAACATTAAAGGGCAAGAATCTGTTGAATTTCAAAAGATATTAGGTGGGGGAATAATAATGGCCTTGGTTGGTTATGTTAAATACATTGAATTTAGTCATCTAGATAATTTTGGCAGCCTTAAGAAGTCCAAAAGGCTAAAAAAACGTGGGACTTGTTTGTATTAATGTTTGTGTTGCTTTTATAACTATAGTTTTGACTTTTCCTATTCTTGGAGGGTTGTTCCAAGTATAAAAAGGGGGTACTACGAATTGTAATTGCAGATTATGTTTTCAGAAATATTATTGTGAGGTGTGTTTCTCTTTGTTCTTAAAAGAACTCTTGAACTTATCAAGTTAATCTTGTGGTGTTCAAACAACCAAACTTATCACCTTGATTCTTGAGATATTCTTAGGTTTCTGGGTGTGGCGTTTCAATCCTTCGTAGTCTTGGTTTTCATCTAGTTAGGTGACGGGTCAAGGCTCAACAAATCTTGTCTACACGATCTTGGGGCTCCAAGCCATCGTTGTTATTGGGTTTCATCACAATTGTTGGTGGAGTTCATATCATTTGGTATCAGAGCCTTGGTTCTAAGGCAAGTTTTGATTATCTTTTATTTTCGATTTTCTATTCCTTGCTGTAGCAAAAAAAAAAAAAAAAAAAAGAAGAAGAAGAAGAAAAGAAGCAAAAAAAAAATATACGATTTTAATAAGAAAATTTCTTCATTTCATTTTCTCACCTTATTCAAGTTAGACCTTTTGATTAGTTTTGGTTGTTTTCTCATATTGTTTTTGTCTTCTTTGGATTATTTTGGAATTTGTTTCTTAAAGTTCGATTAAGAACTAAAGAAAACACAAAAGAGTGGAAAAAGGCAAGAGTGTGTGAGACCATAAGAGGGTGAAAGCCATTTAGAGTGAAAACACGAGAGCAAGTGTATCAATTCTTGAGTGAAACACGTGAGGGAGTGCTTGTGAGGATTCTAACCTTGTTTTGCAGAGTCTAAACATGTCCAATAATCAAGAAGAACACTTAACCGAAGAATTTCGACAACCCCCAGCTCCGAACCTCCAAATGCAAGCATTGTTAGGGGAGATGAGGCGTATGTTGAGGGCTGAATTAGAACCTATTCAAGAGAGGTTGGACAGGGTAGAAGCGGGAACTCGTAGGAGACAGCCACAAGACATCCACAATAATGGACGTGGCCGTGGCGGAATGTTGAGGAAGAGGTGGAGTCGGAGGAGTTTGATGAGCCATATATGAACCGGGGCAGGTTTGAACGTGGGTATGGAAATAGAGAAGCTAGGATGGGTAGACCTAGGAGGGATAATGATTTAGGAAACACAAAAATTAAAATCCCATCTTTTCAAGGTAAAAATGATCCTGAAGCTTATTTGGAGTGGGAAACTAAAATGGAGATGGTGTTTGATTGTCACAACTACTCGGAGATAAAGCAGGTTAAGTTGGCTGCAATTGAATTCACCGATTATGCCATTGTTTGGTGGGATCAATTACTGATTAATAGGACGAGGAATAGAGAGCCACCTGTGGACACTTAGGAGGAGATGAAAATGCTTATGAGGAAGCGTTTTGTACTCAGCCACTATTATAGGGGATTGTATCAACAGTTGCAGAGGCTAATTCAAGGCTCCAAGAGCGTGGATGAGTATTACAAGGAGATGGAGGTAGCTATGATCCGGGCTAACGTAGAAGAGGACCGAGAACCCACCATGGCTAGGTTTTTGCACGGTTTAAATCGTGAGATTGCGGATATAGTCGAGTTGCAACATTATGTTGAGTTGACAGATATGGTGCATCAAGCCATAAAGGTGGAGGAACAACTCAAACGGAAGGGAATGGCTAGGAGGGGACAACCTATGGCTACCACCAGCCCATGGAAGGCAGCTCCAAGGAGGGATGAGCAGCTGCAAAATAAGCCAAAATTTGAACCCTCAAAGAATGTCAAACCAACGCCTGCCACTACTTTAGGTAACACCGAGACTTCTACTTCTAAAACACGTGATATTAAGTGTTTTAAATGTCAGGGGCGGGGACACATAGCCAGCCAGTGTGTAAACAAAAGGGTGATGATGATAAACGCCCAAGGAGAGCTTGAGTCGGAGGATGAGGAAGAAGTAGATGATGATGACATGCCACATTTAGAATATGCCGATGATGAGCAAAATGCTGTGGTTGGAGATTTATTAGTAGCAAGGCGCATTCTCAATATGCAGCATGTCAAGGAGGAGGAAATTAACCAAAGGGAGAACTTGTTTCATACGCGGTGCTTTGTCAATAACAAAGTTTGCAATGTCATTATCGATGGAGGGAGTTGTACAAATGTAGCCAGCACTTATTTGGTGGAGAAACTAGCCTTAACCACCTTAAAACATCCTCATCCTTACCGGCTTCAGTGGCTGAATGATTGTGGGGAAATCAAGGTGACAAGGCAAGTGTTGGTGGCATTATCCATTGGCAAATATGAGGATAAGGTGCTTTGTGATTTGGTTCCTATGCATGCATGCCATTTATTGTTGGGAAGACCATGGCAGTATGATCTGAGGGTTACACATGATGGATTCACAAATAGGTACTCTTTCACTCTTAAAAAGCAATCTATTACTCTTGTGCCATTAACTCCAAAACAGGTCATGGAGGACCAACTAAAATTACAAAGATCAAATGAAAAAAAAGAAAGAATAAGGAAGGAAGGCTGAAATTGAAAACAAAGAGTTTTAAAAAAAAAAAAGAGAGAAAAATATTGATCAGAGTGAAAAAGAAAGAGAGAAGATTTCAGCCATAGTGAGAGCAAGAGAGGAAAAATTCAATTACATTGTAAAAAAAAGTGAGATCAAGAGAGTATTATTTTCACACCAGCCCCTTATTGTACTCATGTACAAGGAGGCTCTTTTATGTACTAATGATCTCGTCGGTAGCTTGCCGAGCAATATTGTTTCTCTTTTGCAGGAGTTTGAAGATGTCCTGCCCGAAGAGGTACCATATGGCTTATCTCCAATCCGAGGGATTGAACATCAAATTGATTCATTCCGGGTGCATCAATTCCAAACCGACCAGCTTATAGGAGCAACCCCGAGGAGACCAAGGAGCTTCAAAATTGGAGAAAGGGTATGTGCGTGAAAGCATGAGTCCTTGTGCGGTTCCGGTGCTATTAGTTCCTAAGAAGGATGGAACCTGGAGGATGTGTGTTGACTGCCGAGCCATCAACAACATAACGGTAAAGTATTGTCATCCCATTCCTAGATTAGATGATATGTTGGATGAATTGCATGGTTCTTGTGTCTTTACAAAAATTGATCTTAAGAGTGGATATCATCAGATTAGGATGAAGGAAGGTGATGAATGGAAAACTGCTTTTAAGACTAAATATGGTTTGTATGAGTGGTTAGTGATGCCTTTCGGTTTAACTAATGCTCCAAGCACATTTATGCGTTTGATGAACCATGTTTTGCGTGCATTTATTGGCAGATTCGTAGTTGTGTATTTTGATGATATCCTAATTTATAGCAAAAACTTGGAAGAACATGTAATTCATTTAAAATCTATTTTGGACATTCTAAGGAAATAAAAATTGTTTGCTAACCTCAAGAAGTGCACCTTTTGCACGGATAAGCTTGTGTTTTATGGTTTTGTTGTTAGTAAGAGAGGAATTGAGGTGGACGAGGAAAAGGTGAAGGCAATCCAAGAGTGGCCAACCCCAAAAACAATCAGCCAAGTGAGGAGTTTCCACGGCTTAGCAAGCTTCTATAGACGGTTTGTGCGTGATTTTAGTAGCTTAGCCACCCCTCTTACTGAAGTCATCAAGAAAAATGTGCCGTTTAAGTGGGGAAAAGAACAAGAAAGGGCATTTAATCTGATCAAAGAAAAGTTAACTAATGCACCTTTGCTTGTTTTACCAAACTTTGCTAAAACTTTTGAAAGTGAGTGTGATGCTTCAGGAATAGGTATTGGAGCTGTTTTGATGCAAGAAGGTCGTCCAGTTGCTTATTTTAGTGAAAAGCTGAGTGGGGCAGCCCAAAATTACCCCACTTATGATAAAGAGATGTATGCCTTGGTAAGGGCTTTGGATAATTGGCAGCACTATCTATGGCCAAAGGAATTCGTGATTCACACAGATCATGAATCTTTGAAGCATTTGAAGGGACATCAAAGGTTGAACAAATGCCATGCCAAGTGGGTGGAATTCATTGAAACATTTCCATATGTGATCATGTACAAGCAAGGTAAGGAAAATGTGGTGGCTGATGCATTGTCCCGAAGGTATGCTTTACTTTCCATTTTAGATACAAAATTGCTCGGTTTTGAATACATTAAGGATTTGTATGCACAAGATTCTGATTTTGGTGATGTGTTCAATTCATGTGAAAAAGTGGCATTTGGTAAGTTTTATAGGCATGACGGATTTTTGTTTCGGGAAAATAAATTGTGTGTGCCTATGTGTTCTTTGCGTGAATTGTTTGTGAGAGAAGCTCATGGTGGTGGTTTGATGGTCATTTTGGTGTAGCTAAGACTTTAGGAATTTTGCATGATCATTTCTTCTGGCCCCATATGAAACGTGATGTGGAAAGAATCTGTGAGAAGTGTATCACGTGTAAATGGGCTAAGTCTAAGTTGAAACCCCACGGTTTGTACACCCCTTTGCCAATACCTAGTGAACCTTGGACTGATATTTCTATGAATTTTGTTTTAGGTTTGCCTAGGACTAAGAGGGGTAGAGATTCTATTTTGTGGTGGTAGATAGATTTTCCAAGATGGCACACTTCATTGCATGTCATAAAACCGATGATGCATCACATATTGCTGATTTCTTCTTCAAAGAAATTGTTAGGTTACATGGCATGCCTAGGACCATTGTTTCTGATAGGGATGCAAAAGTTTTGAGTTACTTTTGGAAGACTTTACGGGGAAAATTGGGAACCAAGTTGTTATTTTCTACTACTTGTCATCCACAAACGGATGGTCAAACTGAAGTAGTGAATAGAACTTTGTCTTCTTTATTACGTGCTATCATTAAAAAGAACTTGAAAACATGGGAAGATTGTTTGCCACATGTTGAATTTGCTTACAATAGAAGTATACATTCTGCATCTAAGTTTTCACCATTTGAAATTGCTTATGGCTTTAACCCATTGTCACCTCTGGATTTAACTTCTTTACCTTTGAGTGAACGTGTGAACTTAGATGGCAAAAAGAAGGCAGAATTTGTAAAGATGATTCATGAAAAGGCACGACTGAACATTGAACGGAGGACTAAACAATATGTCCATCAAGCCAACAAGGGGCGCAAGAAGGTAGTGTTTGAACTAGGAGATTGGGTTTGGTTGCACTTAAGGAAGGAACGATTTCCAGAGAAACGGCGTTCAAAACTCCTACCTCGTGGTGATGGACCATTTCAAGGAGTGGAACGCATCAATGATAATGCTTACAAGCTTGACTTACCAGGTGAGTATGGTGTTAGTGCAAGCTTTAATGTTGCTGATTTGTCTCCTTTTGAAATAGGTGATGATTTGAGGACAAATCCTTCTCAAGAGGGGGAGAATGATGCTAACCAAGGAAATGATGCAAACCAAGGAGCTGCTGGACATGCTAATCATGAACATGGGAATGGAGTTAAATTTGCACAAGACCATTTGTCACTTCCTAGTGGCCCAATTACAAGACTTAGAGCCAAGCATTTCAAGGAAGCACTAAATGGGCTAATCCAAGAGAATTGGGCTGATTCTAAAAAGACCAAAATGGGTTCAAATAATAATCAAGGCTTAGTCCATGTCATCAAAGCCATTGAAGAGACTAATTAGCATACTAATTGGTCAACATGGTTTGAACATTAAAGGGCATGAATCTGTTGAATTTCAAAAGATATTAGGTGGGGGAATAATAATGGCCTTGGTTGGTTATGTTAAATACATTGAATTTAGTCATCTAGATAATTTTGGCAGCCTTAAGAAGTCCAAAAGGCTAAAAAAACGTGGGACTTGTTTGTATTAATGTTTGTGTTGCTTTTATAGCTATAGTTTTGACTTTTTCTATTCTTGGAGGGTTGTTCCAAGTATAAAAAGGGGGTACTACGAATTGTAAGGGCATATTATGTTTTCAGAAATATTATTGTGAGGTGTGTTTCTCTTTGTTCTTAAAAGAACTCTTGAACTTATCAAGTTAATCTTGTGGTGTTCAAACAACCAAACTTATCACCTTGATTCTTGAGAGATTCTTAAGTTTCTGGGTGTGGCATTTCAATCCTTCGTAGTCTTGGTTTTCATCTAGTTAGGTGACGGGTCAAGGCTCAACAAATCTTGTTTACACGATCTTGGGGCTCCAAGCCATCGTTGTTATTGGGTTTCATCACAATTGTTGGTGGAGTTCATATCATTCGGGTCCCCGATTCATGTCAGGGTCCTAGGTCCCGATCTGGGTTAGGGTTCCAATCCGAGTCCTTATCTCGGGTCTTGGCCAGGTCAAGGTTTATTAACGGTTCGGTTCTTAGGTCCCGCGTTTGAGCATCGCGTCCCGGTGCCGGTCCCGGTCCCAGTCTGAGTTCTAGTCCTAGTCTAAGTTTTGGTCTCGGTCCTAGTCTGGGTCTAAGTCCAAGTCCTGATCTATGTCCAGGTCTGAGTCCGAGTTTTGGTACGAGTCTGGGTCTGGGTCAAGGTCTAGGTCTGGGTTTGGGTCTGGTCCCAGTTTTCAGTCCGTGTCTGTGTCCTGGTCTTGGTCTGGGTCTGGGTCTGGGTCTATGTTCGAGTTCTGGTACAGGAATGGGTTCTGGTCAAGGTCTCGGGTCACGGGTCCTAGGTCCCAGGTCCTGGCACAAATCTGGGTCCGCGTTCGGGCCTGGGTCCTGGTATTGATCCTAGTCTGGGTCCGGGTCTGTGTTCGGTTTCGTGTCTTGGTCCGGTTTTGGATCGAGGTCCAATTCCTGTTCCAAGGTCCTTATTCTAGTTCTTGTTCCTATTTCGGGTCTCGGGGTCCGAGTTTGGGTTTGGGTCCTAGTCTAGAAATTGTTCCAGGTTCGGGTCTTGGTACGATTGCAAGATCTAGACACCAACTACGGGTCAGGTCCAAGGCCCACGTCGTGGGTCAAGATCCGAATCCCATTCTTAGGTCCCGGTCTCATTTCCATTCGGATCCTGGGTCCCAGTCTATGTCCGTGTCCGGGTGTGGGACCGAGACCGGGGTTGGGTCTTTGGTCTCAGTCCTAGTCCTGAGTCTTGATTCTGGTTCTAATTTTGAGTTTGGATCCCCAATCTAGGTCTCGGTCCTGGGTGCAGGTCTGAGTCTCCCATCCCGGTCTGGGTCCTGGGTTCGGGTCTAGCTCCAAGTCTGTGTCTCGGTTCGAGTTCGTGTCCCGAGTCCCGATCTGAGTTTTGATTCAGATGCGCGTCCTGATCTAGGTCTGCGTCCCAATCCGGGTCTGGGTCTGGGTCCTAGTCAAATTTTCGTTCCCGGATTCAAACCCAGACTGGGACTCGGACCCTGGTCTGGGGTACAGGTCTGGGTCTGGGCCAGGGTCTTGGTCCGACTCCGAGTCTGGTTTTGAGTCCGTATATGGGTCCTAGATCCAAACACTGACTACGGGTCAGGTCCAAGCCCTGGGTCTAGATCTGGATCACAGTCTCGAGTCCTAGTCTAGTTCCACTTGGGGTCCCAGGTTCCGGTCTGGGACCTAGGTCAAGGTCCGGGTCCAAGTTCATATCCTGGGTCTCAGTCCCAGTTCTGAATCCCGTGTCCCGAGTCTAGGTCTGAGTCCTAGGTCTCGGTCCGAGTCCAGGACCCAATCGGGGTTCAAGTCTTGGTCCGAGTCTAGATTCAGGTTCCGATCTCGGTCTGGGTCCAGATCAGGGTTCGAGTCTAGTTCCAAGTTCAGGTCCAAGTCACAAGTTTTGATCTGGGTCTGGGTTCTGAGGCCCAAGTCTAGGTCCCCCATCCATGTCTAGGTCATAGGTCCCGGTCTGGGTCCATGTTCGTGTTTGGGTCCTAGTCCCAGTTTCAATTTCCATTCAGTGTTTGGGTTCAGGTTTGGGTTGAGTTTGGGTCGAGGTCTGAGTCCTGGTCTAAGTTTGGGTCGGGGTCTGAGTCTAGGTACAAATCCCGGTGTGGGTTTGTGTTCGGGTCCAGGTCTGGGTTTGGGTCCCAGGTGCGGGTCTAGGTCTGGTTCTGGGACAGGGTCTCTGTCCAGATCTAGGTCCCAAGTTTGGATCTCGGTCTGGGCTTAAGTCCAGGTTTGTATTCGGATACCTATCTAGGTCAAAGTTTGGGTTTGGGATCGTGTCCCAAATCTAGGTCCAGGTCATGGGACCCAGTTCTGAGTTTGGCTTCCAGACCGAGACTAGTGTTCGGTTCTAGCTCCCGAACCCAATTCTGTGTCCCGAGTCAGGTTCCATGTTGGGTTCTTAGTTCGGGTCCAGGTTCGGCACCGGGTCGAGGTATGGGTTGGGATCCGGGTTCGGGCCTAGGTCTGGGTTGGAGTCCGAGTCCTGGTCCGCTTACGGTTTTAGGTATAGGTTTGCTTACGGTTCGAGGTCCAAGTCCATGTCTAAGTCCTTGTTCCGGTCCCATTCCCGGGTCTCGATCTACTTGTGGTTTCAATTCCAATTTTGGGTCACAGGGTACGGGTTCGGGTCCATGTTTGTGTCTAGGATTGGGTTTGGGTCCGGGTCTGAGTTTGGTTCCTGCTCTGGGTTCGGGTCCGGGGTTGGGTCCTAGATCCAAACACCGACTACGGGTTCGGTCCAAGCCCCAGGGTCAGATCTAGATCCCGATCTTGGGTCTCGGTCTGGTTCCATTTCGGGTGCCGGGTCACGAGCTGGGTCCTATGTTCAAGTTCGGGTCTGGGGTCGGCTCTTGGGTCCCGGTCCTAGTTCCGTTGCCTAGGTCTCTATCCCGATTCTGGGTCCACGTCTCGGTTCTTGTCAGGCTTTGGGTCCTAATTGTGGTTTGGGTTTTGGTCTCATTATGTGTATTTTTTTGGGTTTGGGTCCTGGTCCTAGTCCTATTCCGGTTCGAATTCTAATTGTGATTCCAAGTTCGAGTTTGGGTTCGAGTTCGGGTTGGGGTTCGAGTTCTGGTCGGGGTTTGAGTCCTGGTCCGAGTTTGGGTTCGGGTTCGGATCTCGGTCTAGGTCCGGATCGGGCTCCGGGTGTGGGTTAGGGTCCTTGGTCTGGGTCCAGGTTTAGGTCCAGGTCCCAGGTTTCGATCTCGAACTGAGTTAGGGTTTAGTTCTTGGTCTAAGTCCTGTGTTTCGATCACAGTTTGGGTTCGTGTTCGGGTCTGGGAGCAGGTCCAGGTTTGGGTCTGATTCTGGGTCTGGGTCTGAGTTCGGGTCCTGAATTCAGGTTCGATTTTTAATTCGAGTCCAGGTTCGGGTTTTCTCCTGGTATGGGTTCGTGTCCAGGTTCCTATCCTGGTTTGGGTCCGGGGAAGGTTTCGGGTCTAGGTCTAGGTCTGACTTCAGATTCCTGGGTCTAGGTCAGGTCCTAGTTTAGGTTTGAGTCCCGGTTTAGATCTAGGTCTGGTTCCGGGGCCTAGGTCCCTGGTCTAGGTCCCCCATCCAAGTCTAGTTCCTAGCTCCTGGTCTAGGTCCAGGTTCGTGTTCGGGTCCCGAGTCTTTGTTTTAGTCCAGGTCCTAGTTCGGGTTCGGGTCCAGGTCTTGGTCCTAGCCTTGGTCTGGGTCCTTATCAGGGTCCAGATCCTGGTCTGGGTCGCGGGTCTCACGTCCAGGGGAGGTTTTAGGACAAGGTCAAGTCGAGGTCCTAGTAAGGGTCCCAATCTAGGTTCTTGTCCCAGGTCTCAGGTCCCAGTCCTAGTCAAGGTCTCGGTCCTGGCTTTGGTCTAAGTTTGGGTTATGTTTTGGGTTCGCCGGTCTCGGGGTCCGGTCCTAGTCACAGTTCTAGTTTTGATTTTAGTTTTGGGTTTTGTTCCGGGTCCGGGTCTAGGTCTAAGTTGGGGTCAGGGTCCGAGTCTCAGTCCTAGTCCGGGTATGGGTTTTTCGGATCCCTTTCTAGGTCCAAGTCTGACTCCGGATCTAGGTTCGGGTATTGGGTCTGGTCCCAGGTTTGGGTCTGGGTATGCGTTTGGGTCCGGGTTTGAGTTCGTGTCCATGTCTAGGTCCAAATCCCAATTTAGGTCAGGTGCTTAATTTGGGTCCGGGATCGAGTCCCGAGTTTGGGTTTAGGTTCTAGTCTAAGTCCTATTTTGGGTTCGGGACTGGGTCCAAGCACGAGTTTCGGGGCTGGGTTCTGGTCTAGTTCTGGGTCCCAGTCCAGGTGTGGGTCTTGGTCACGTTCCCGGTCCTGTTCCAGGGTCCTAGTCATGTTCTTGTTCATGTTTCAGTTTCGGGTCCCAGGTCTGGGTCTAGGTCCAGGTCCTGGGCCAGCTTCGGGTCCTAATCTGGTTACAGTTTTGGGTCTGTGTCCAGGTCTTGTTCCTAGGTCCCGATCTGCTTCTAGTTTCGGTTCCAGTTTTATGTCACAGGGTACGGGTTCCAGTCGAGTTTGGGTCCGAGTCTGGGTTAAGACATTATTTGGGTCTGGAGCTAGGTTCAGGTCTGAGTTTCGGTCTCGTTTAGGGTCCAAGGGTGGGTCCAGTTTCGGGTTCGATTCTGGGTCCAGGTCCCGGTCCCGTTCCAAGATCCCTGTCCGGTTACAGTTCAAGTTTCGGTTTTGGTTCCCGAGTGTGGGTTTGGGTCTTGGTATGTGTCCGGGTTCTGGTATGAGTTCGAGTGTGGGTTTGGGTTCTTGTCTAAGTCCTAGATCCTAATACCGACTACGGGTCTGGTCCAAGCATCGAGTCCTGGATCTTAAGTCCCGAGGTGGGACCTAGGTCCAGGTTTGTGTCTGGGGTTGAGTCCCGGATCACGATCCAAGTTCTGACGCCCAAGTTCTGGTCCTAGTTCAGGGGCCCAATTTCCAGGTCTGGGTCCCCCCTCGATGTTCGGGTCCTAGGTCCCGGTTCGAGTCCAAGTTCGTGTTTCAGTTTGGGTTCGGGTCTGGTCCAAGTCCAGGTCCTGGTTAGGGTTCGAGTTTGAGTTCAGGTTCCAGCCCCCGCCCGGGTCTAGGTCCGAGTCTCGGTCTGGGTCTAGGTCCCAGTCTTGGTTTAGGTCCCAAGTCACAAGTCCCGGTCTGGGTCCAAGTCCCGGTATGGGTTCTTGTCTCGGCATGGGTTTAGGTTTGGGTCCTTTACTCGTCTCATGTCTGGGTTCTAGTCCAGACCTGGTCTTATTCCAATTCTGGGTCTGAGATCGGGTTTGGATCCCGGTCTGAGTCTTAGTCTGGGTCTGGATCCCGGTCTGGGTCTGGGTCAAGGTATAGGTACAAATCCAGGTTAGAGTCCTAGTTTCAAACAATGACTACGGGTTAGGTCAAAGCCTTAGTTCCAAATTCGGATCTCAGTCTTGGATCTCGGTCTTGTTCCAGTCCCAATCCCGGGTCTTCGGCTGGGTCCTTAATTTGGGTTCGGGTCTGGGTTCCGGATTGTGTCCCTGTAGTCAGGTCCTCAGTTTGTGGTCCAAGGTCAGGTCCCGTGTCTCGAGTCTAGGGTCAAGTTTTGGGTCTCCGTCCCTGTTTTAAGGCCTAGTTTCAGGTCCAAGTGCCTCATCTAGGTCTTGATCCTTGGTCCAGATGTGGGTCCAGGTTCGCGTTTGGGGCCCAGGTCCCCCATCTAGGTCTGGATCCTAGGTCCAGGTCAAGGTCCAAGTTTGGCTGCCAAGTTTGGGTCTGAGTCTAGGTCCCAGTATGGGTTCAAGTTTGATTCTGGGTCCGGGTCTCGATCTGAGTCCAAGTCCCTATTCAGGTCCGGGTCGGGGACACGACCAGGTCCCAGAGGTCTAGATCTGAGACCAGGTTCTGGTCTCAGTTCGGTCCGAGTTAAGGTCCTAAGTTTGGTCTAGGTTTGGGTTTGGATCCGGGTCTGGGTCTGGGTCTTGGGTTCCAATCTCGGTATTGGTATTGGTCTAGGCTCGTGTCTAGGTTAGGGTTTAGGGTTTAGGGTTTTGGGTTTAGTATTTAGGGATTTAGGGTTTAGGATTTAGGGCTTAGGTCTTAGGGGTAACTGTAAAGAGTTTAGGGTTTAGGGTTTAAGGTTTCGGGTTTAGGGTTTTAATGGTGCGCTTCCAGTTTCGGTTCCAATTTCGGGTCACAAGGTACGATTTAAGGTTTGGGTGTGGGTGTTGGTCCGAGACCTGGTTTGGGTCTAGGTCCGTGTTTTGGTTCAGTTCTGAGTCTTGGTCCGCAATCCAAACACCAACCACATGTCAAGTCTAGTTCGAGTTCTGGTATGGGTTCTGGTTTTGGTCCAGGTCTAGGTCCAGGTCCAGGTCGAATTCCCTAATTTAGACAACGACTATGGGTTGGGTCCAAGGCTCGGGTCTTGGATCCTGTCCTGGGTCAAAATCTAGATCTTGGTCCAGTTCTAGCTCATGTCTTGGGTCCTGGTTCCGGTCTTAGGTCCAAGTCATGGGTCTTGGTCCCCGATTCAAGTCAAAGTGGTAGTTCTCGATCTTGGTTAGGGTCCCAGTCCGCGTGTAGGTCCCGGTCTGTGTTCAGTAATGGTCCTTGTCTCGGGGCTATGCCTATTCTTGGTCTAGGTCACGGTTCAGTTCTCAGGTCCCAGGTCTGAGTATTGGGTCCTAGGTCCCAATCCCGGCCCTGTGTCCTGGGCCTCCCGGTCCCTGTGTCCTGGGCCCTGGCCCCAGTCCTGTGTCCAGTCCTGGTCTTGAGTTCTAGTCCTAGTCCGGGTTTGGGTCCCAGTCCTGATCTCTGTCCGGGTCCCAATCCTGGGTTCTAGTACGAGTTATAGTACTAGTCCGTGTTTGGGTCCGGGTCTAGGTCTGGGTTTGGGTCTGAGTCCGGTTTCGATCGTGTCTTGGTCCGGGTCTTGGTCTAGGTCTGGGTATGAGTCTGAGTTCTTGTACGGGTCTAGGTTCTAGTCCAGGTCTCGAGTCACGGGTCCTAAGTCACAAGTCTTGGCGCAAGTCTGGGTCCGGGTTTGGGCCTGGGTCCTGGTATTGATCCCGTTCTAGGTCTGGGTCTGTGTTCGATTCTGCGTCTAGATCCAATTTTGGGTCCAGGTCCAATTCCTATTCCAGGGTCCTGATTCTGGTTCTTGTTCCGATTTCGAGTCTCGGGTCCGAGTCAGGGTTTAGGTCCTGGTTTGGAAAGGGTTCCAAGTTCGGGTCTAGATATGATTCCATGATCCAGACACCGAATACGGGTTGGTTCCGAGCCCCGGGTTGTTGGTCAAAATTCAGATCCCAATCTTGTGTCCCTGTCTCATTTCAATTCGGATCTTAGGTCCCGGTCTGTGTCCGTGTCTGGGTCTGGGTCTGGGATAGAGACCGGGGTCAGGTCTTGGGTCCCAGTCCCTGTCCTGGGGTCCTAATTGTTGTTCTAATTTTGAGTTTTGGTCCCCAATCTAGGTCTTGGTCCTAGGTCTAGGTTTGAGCCTCCAATCCCAGTCTGGGTCAAGGTCTAAGTCTATGTCTCCGTTCGCGTTCGTGTCCCGAGTCCTGATCCGAGTTTTGATTAAAGTCCGCGTCCCAATCCGGGTTTGGGTCTGGGTCTTAGTCAGATTCCAGTTGTTGAACTCAAACCCAGTCTCGGACTCGGACCCAAGTTTGGGGTACGGGTCTGGGTCTGGGTCCGAGTCTGGGTTTGGGTTTGAGTCCGGGTATGGGTCCTAGAACCAAACACGTACTACGGGTCAGGTCCAAGCCCCGAGTGTTGATGTGGATCACGGTCTCGGGTCCCAGTCTAGTTCCACTTCGGGTCCCAGGTCTTGGTCCGGCTCTGGGGTCGGATTCTAGGTCTCAGTCCCAGTTCTAATGCCCGTGTCCTAGGTCCAAGTCCCCAATTCAGGTTCGAGTCCTAGGTCCCGGTCTGAGTCCAGGATCCAATCGGGGTTCAAGTCCTTGTCCGAGCCTGGGTCAGAGTTTCGATCTTGGCTTGGGTCTAGATCTCGGTTTGAGTCCAGCTCCAAGTATGGGTCCGAGTCCTGAGTTCCGATCTAGGTCGGGGTTCCAAGGCCCAAGTCAATGTCCGAGTCCTAGGTCTTGGTCTGGGTCCATGTTCGGGTTTGGGTCCTAGTCCTAGTTTCGATTTCGATTTAGTGTCTGGGTTCGGGTTTGGGTCTTAGTCTAGGTCGAGGTCTAAGTCCTGGTCCCAGTTTGGGTCTGGGTTTGGGTCCAGGTCCGAGTTCGTGTCCCAAGTGCGGGTCCACGTCTGGATCTGAGTCACGGTCGCGGTCTGGATTTAGGTCCCGAGTTCCGATCCAGGTCTGGGTCTTGGTCTGGGTCTAAGTTTGAGTCTAGGTTCGTATCCAGATCCCTATCTAGGTCTGAGTCTGGGTCTATGATCGAGTCCTAGGTCTAGGTCTGGGTACACGACCGTGTACAGGTTAGGGTCCAAGTGTCTCGGTGCGTGTTCGGTACTGGACCTTGTCTCGCGTCTTGGCTAAGTCTGGGTCTGGGTCACGGTTAGGTTCTATGTCCTGCATCCCGTTCTGTGTCCGTGTTTGGGTTCGGGTCTGGGATCGAGATCGGGGTCAGGTCTTGGGTCCCAGTCCTAGTCCTTGGTTCCGATTCTGGCTCTAATTTTGAGTTTGGGTCCCCAATCTAGGTCTGGTTCCTAATTCTAGGTCTGAGTCTCCTATCCCAGTCTGGGTCCTTGGTCCAGGTTTCGGTCCAAGTCCGTGTCGGGGTTCAAGTTCGTGTCCTGAGTCTGATAATGGTTTTGATTCAGGTCTGCGTCCCAGTCCGGGCCTGGGTCTAGGTCCTAGTCAGATTCCAGTTCCTGGACTCAAATTTAAACTCGGACTCGGACCCAAGTTTGGGGTACGGGTCTACGATCAGGTTAATTTCCCAAATGGCAAAAGGCCAAGGACTTTGCATCTGAGTTAACTCGTTGGGCGGAGCTCGAGGTATCTTTGAAAATCTTTGTTATTTATCACATTTTTTAACGTAGGCGTTTGAATCTTCGATCATTTTCGGCTAAAAATAACCTTACCTTAGAATTTTCTTAGATAAACTCTGCCCGGTGGTGTGGTTTCCACAAAATCCATCGCGCACTTCAGACAAAATTCGTGCAACTTCTTCTTAGGTAACACATCTAAACAATGGCATGGAGAATCGTCGTCTGTACATAATTCCCTCTACTATGATGTACAGTGCAGCCTTCCCTCTCATCTTTTGAGATTCATTTCGATTATCTGGGAGTTCCCCAGTGTTGAGGTAGGGTTCTATTGGCGTCATCCAGTTTGGGGAAGTATCAATCATTTCAATCTCTTCTATGCCAATGATGCTAGGTTCTTCAAGGAACTGGATAGGAACCAAATTCGCTCTATCACTTACATTACTACTCGCAAGCCGAGCTAATGCATCAACAGTCGTGTTTTCTTCCCTTGGAATTTGTTTGAGAGGGTAGCTTTTGAACTGTGTGAGCAAATCGTGTATTTTGCTCAAATATGCTATCATCTTTTCTCCCCGAGCCTCGTATTCTCCAAATACGTGATTTACTACCACCTGTGAATCACTACAGATTTCAATATGTTCGGCCTTCATCTCTCGGGCTAGTTTTAGTCCAGCGATGAAAGCTTCATATTCGGCCTCGTTATTGGATGCTTTAAATCCAAACTTGACTGTAGCGTGCAGGTGTTGCCCCCCAGGTGTGACAAGGGCGATTCCTGTGCCGGACAGTTGATCTATAGCCGACCCGTCCAAATGTAGTTTCCAAGTCAGCTTGTCTTCACTATTACTTGCCTGTGGTATTTGTACTGCCTCGAGGTTGCCTTCGGATATGCTTTCTTCCTTGCCTGTGCATTCTACCACAAAGTCTGCTAAGGCCTGACCTTTGATTGCTGTTCGGGGATGGAAAGTAATTTCATACTTACCCAGTTCTACTGCCCCCTTGAGTAACCGTCCAGAGGCGTCCGACTTTTGCAATTTTTGGCGTAACGGTTGGTCAGTGTACACCCAAATAGGATGAGATTGAAAATAGGGCCTTAACTTTCTTATTGCTAGAATCAAGCAGTAGGTGAGTTTCTCTATCAATGGGTATCGGCCTTCGGCCTCAATGAGTCTTTTACTAATGTAATAGACCAGATGTTGTATGTTGTTTTCCTCTCTGATCAGTATAACACTCAAGACATGCTCCGTTACAGCTAAGTATATCTTAAGTTCTTCTCCGTCTACAGGTTTTGAGAGTATAGGATGTTTTTTCGAGTTGCGTTTTTAGCTCTTGAAAAGCTTTTTCACATTCATCTGTCTACTCAAATTGCTTATTTCATCGCAGGATGCTGAAGAATGGAACACACTTGTCTATTGATTTTGAAACAAATCTGTTGAGTGCGGCAATCCGACCAGTTAAGCTTTGCACTTCCTTCATTCTTGTTGGCGATTTCATATCCAGGAGGGCTTGAATCTTCTCTGGATTGACTTCAATTCCTCGAGCGTTGACAATAAAGCATAGAAACTTACCGGAGCTGACTCCAAAGGAGCACTTTAAGGGATTGAGTTTCATGTTGTATTTCTTGAGGACTTTGAAGCATTCATCCAGGTCATCTATGTGCCCCCCAACCTTCCTGGATTCGACGAGCATGTCATCCACAGATACTTCCATGTTTCGTCTGATCTGGTCTTTAAACATCTTGTTTACCAATCTTTGGTATGTCGCCCCAGCATTTTTGAGACCAAATCGTATGACTTTATAGCAATATAGACCCAAATCTGTTCGGAAACTTGTATGATCTTGGTCCGATGGATGCATTTTGATTTTGTTATACCCTGAATAGGCGTCAATGAAGCTCAATATTTCGTGCCCTGCTGTTGCGTCTACAAGCTGATCAATTCTTCGAAGTGGAAAACAGTCTTTGGGGCACGCCTTCTTGAGGTCTGTGAAATCAATACACAAACCTCTTGGGTGCCAGTACAGGATTAGCAACCGAATTCGGGTAGAAAGATTCAATTATGAAGTTGTTATTTCGTAGCTTCTCTACCTCTTCCTTTAGGGCTAGAGCTAGCTCCTTGTCCAACAGCCTTCGGTTTTGTTGAACTGGTCGATAGTTGGGATCAATATTTAGGATGTGCGAAATTACAGAAGGATCAATTCCGACCATATCCTCATGTGACCCGGCAAAAATGTCCACGTTTGCTCTCAGAAATTTTATTAGTGCTGATTTTACTTCGACCAACAAACCTTTTCAAATTTTAAGCTTTCTGGCCAGAATATCTGGGTCGATCTCAATCTCTTCTAGTTCTTCCACAGGTCCAACATTGCTGCTTGAGTCCCCAAGTCGAGGATCCACATCTTTATCCCCGCCTTGGGAAGTTTCGTACTTAGAAATGTGTTTTTCCCTTGTCTGAGCTCTGGCTAGAGGATACTTCCTTCTTATCCTTGGCTATGGCAGCGTTATAACATTCCCGAGCAAACTGCTGGTTTCCTCTTAGACACCCTACCCCATTCTTTGTCAGGAACTTAGGGCATGAATGGAATATCAACGTAACAGCCTTTAAGTCATACAAAGCTGGTCGACCTAATATGACGTTAAAGGCTAATGGAATGTCTAATACAAAAAATTGGGCTATTATAGTTATGCTTCTTGGAGCTTGTCCAACAGTGAGGGGTAGGCAAATTTGACCGGCCAGGCCTTGGAACATACTTTTTTGTTCGTCCAACTGTGCCTGCACGGCTGGACTAACCTGTTCGGCCTCTTGGCCGACCTGAGTCAAATCAACATATCTTTGAGAGAGATTTTGAGCACGGGTTTTGGGTTGCACGATTGGCGCATCAAGCTGATCTTCCACTCCCTCCTCCTGTTTAGATCATTGTTGAGATCATGAGTCGTCCCTAATCTATTAAATACAGAAATGCATGGCTGCCTTAGCGACTGATTGGTTTGGCCAATTTGCTGACCAGAACCATTAAGTTTGTTGGAATTATTGGGTATGACTTCTCCTGATGAATTACTAGATAAGTCTACCTGCCTACAACTTGGCCCACAGGTGGAACATGTGGCCAGGGATTTTGGCGGCTGACCATTTATAGTCTAAGAGGTATTCATCGTTGGATCTTCGTCTGTTTCCTCCATGGGGATGATGATTACAGGCTGTTTTATGGTAGTCTGATAGGCTTTTCGTATCAACACAGTGGCCTACCGACTACGGTCGTCAATGACTGCTTGCTGAGCCCTTAATGTTTCTATCTCCTTATCTCTCCATTCAATGAACATGCGCCTCTGCTCTTCAAACGCAAGATTCACCGCAGCATGAAGTTCCTCCTGATCATGATGCAGGGTGTTAGTATGACCCTGCATGACTCCAAGAGCAGCACGGATGGTCTGGATTTCAGTGTCATCTCCAATGGTTGTTTGAACATTGGTAGAGGGCGGAATGGCTGTGTTATGAATGCCCTAGTTGGCTACTGAACTCGTATTCCCAGTCTCTTGCACGCAAGGCATGATTTCACTCACAAGAGTCGTCATACTATGACCCGCAGTTAACGGCTGTCTGGGATTTACGGTTGGTGGAACCCTTGTGTTCCCTAGGTTCTACAGTGAGTGCATGATCCACTGGATCAACCACGACCCTACGAGTCTGTACCACCATCGTACTTGTGATTAGATTTGAGATAAAAAGCGATCCTTGAGTTCAGCTCTCAATGAAAGCACCAAAATGTTGACCTAGCTTTTAGCCAACAACAATGAGTCTAATTTGTAAGCAACAAGTAGTTTGATACGAGTGTAATATAATAAAGCAAATAAAGACACAAGAATTTTATAAAGGTTCAGCTCCGAGCAGTTCGGTAATAGTCTAATCCTTGTAGTTTGTATTGACTTAAGAACAAGGAGAATGGTTCCTTTTCTTAGAGCTCTTACAATAGTATCTCTGAATATGAATTCTTAGACAAATGTTTCGACCCTTTGCCCAGTGAATATGAATCACTATTGATAGGGCTATAAGCTTGGGAGGGAAGTATTTCCCTTCTGGTTACAATTGATATAAGTGGAAAGATTGCATAGTAAATACAGAATACACTAATCGTGGGATTCAAACAGCTTGCCATATCTCTGTGATTTGATCCCAAAGTTATAGGGATTTCTTTGATGACTCACGATGCGAAAGTTGAATTTGCTAAGTGTTGGCGTGCTGCGCGGATTGCTCACTGCCCGGCTGAGAGGGCTTTGTCCGAGCGAATATATGAGGTGCCCTATTCGGCGTATCTCTTGTGAGCAGGTACATAGAGTATATTCCACGTGTCACCATCGTGTGATGCCACGTCAGAGTGCAAAATTGGGATAACAGTATGGGTCTGGGCCTGTGTCCAGGTTAGGGTTTAGGGTTTAGGGTTTTGGATTTAGTATTTAGGGATTTAGGGTTTAGGGTTTAGGGCTTAGGGTTTAGGGGTAAGTGTAAAGAGTATAGGATTTAGGGTTTAAGGTTTAGGGTTTAGAGTTTAAGGGTCCAATTCTAGTTCTTGCTCCAATTTTCGGTTATAGGGTAAGATTTATGGTTTCGGTGTGGGTCTGGGTAAGAGTCCTGGTCTGGCTCTAGGTTCGTGTTTGGGTTCAGAACCGAGTCTCGGTCCCAAATCCAAACACCAACCACATGTCGAGTCTAGTTTGAGTTTTGGTTCGGGTTCGGGTTCTAGTCTGGGTTTGGGTCCAGGCTGAGGTCCGATTCCTAGATTTAGACACCGACTATGGGTCGGGTCCAAGCCTCGTGTCTTGGGTCCTAGGTCCCGGGTCCAAATCTAGATCCTGGTCCAAGTCAAGGTCTAGGTCCTTTGTCTGGGTCCTAGTTCGGGTCTCAGGTCCAGGTTTGTGTCTAAGTTTGGGTCTTGGGTCCTGAGTCATGGGTCAAGGTCCCCGATTAAGGTCAGGGTCCTAGGTCCCAGTCTTGGTTATCATCCTAGTCTGAGTGCAGGTCCCAGTCCTTGTTCGGTACTTGTCCTTGTCTCAAGTCCGAGTATTGTGTCCCGTATCCCAGTCTCGGTCCAGGGTCCCAGTCCCAGTCCCAGTCCCAGTCTGGGTCCTAGCCCCAGTCCATGTTCAGGTCTCGGTCGTTGTCCTGGTCTGGGTCCCAGTCTTGATCTCGGTCCTGGTCCAAGTCTCGTGTTCCAGTCCGTGTTCGTGTACGAGTCCGGGTTTGGGTCTGGGTTTGGGTCTGGGTCCCAGTTTCAGTCCGTTTTAGGGTCTGGGTCTTGGTCTCGATCAGGGTCTGGGTTCTTGTCAACGTCTCAGGTCATGGGTCCTGGGTTCTGGGTTCTTGGTCGCAGGTCCTAACACAAGTATGGGTCCAGCTATCGATCCCAGTTGGGGTTCGGGTCTGTGTTCGGTTCTGCGTCTAGATCCGTTTTTGGGTCAACGTCCAATTCCTGTTCCAAGGTCTTCATTCAGGTTCTTGTTCCAATTTCGGGTCGTGAGTCCGAGTCTGCGTTTGGGTCCTAGTCTAGAAATTACTCCAGGTTTGGGTCTTGGTACGATTCCAAGATCTAGACACCGACTACATGTTTAGTTTAGGCCTCGGTCGTGAGTCATGATCTATATCCCAATCTTGGGTCCCGGTCTCATTTCGATTCGAATCCTAGGTCCTGGTCTGTGTTCGTGTCCGGGTCTGGGTCTAGGACTGAGACCGGGGTCGGGTCTTGGATTCCAGTCCCAGTTGGGTCCCGATTCTGGTTCTAATTTTGAGTTTGGGCCCCCAATCTTTGTCGGGCTCCTGGGTCCAGGTCTTAGTAACCAATCTCAGTCCGGGTCTTGGGTTTGGGACTAGGTTCAAGTCCGTGTCTGAGTTCGCGTTTGTGTCCTGAGTCGTTATCTGAGTTTTGATTCGGGTCCGCGTCCCGGTCCAGATCTGGGTCTGGGTCCTAGCCAGATTTTGGTTCCTTGACCTGGGACTGGGGTACGTGTCTGGGTCTGGTTCAGGGTCTTGGTCTGAGTCCGGGTCTGGGTTTGAGTTTGGGTATGGGTCCCAGATCCAAACACTGACTATGGGTTAGGTCCAAGCCCCGGGTCCAGATTTGGGTCACAGTCTCGGGTCCCTATCTAGTTCCACTTCAGGTCCCAGGTCTCGGTCCGGGTCCTAGGTCAGGGTCCGGGACTGGGGTCGAGTCGTGGGTTCCAATCCTAGTTCTCATGCCCGTGTCCTGGGTCTAAGTCCCCCATCCAAGTCCGAGTCCTAGGTCTCAATCTGAGTCCAGGACCTAGTCGGGGTTCAAGTCTTGAGTCTAGGTCTAGGTTCGGGTTCGAGTCTCGAGTTTTGAGTTCCGATCTGGGTCTGGGTTCTGAGGCCCATGCCTAAGTCCCCAATCCAGGTCCGTGTCCTAGGTCCCGATTTGGGTCCATGTTCGGGTTTGGGTCCTAGTCCCAATTTTGATTTTGATTCAGTTTCTGGGTTCGGGTTATGGTCCAGGTCTGGGTTTTGGTCGAAGTCCTGGTCCGAGTATGAGTCTGGGTTTGGGTCCAGGTTCGGATCCCTGTATGGGTCTGCGTTCGGGTCCAGGTTTGAGTTCGGATCCCGGGTGTGGGTCCAAGTCTGGGTCTGGGTCAGGGTCTCGGTCCAGATCTTGGTCCCAAGTTTTGATCCCGATGTTGGTCTGAGTCTGGGTTCGAGTCCAGGTTCGTGTCTGGATCCCTATCTAGGTCCGCGTATGGATCTTGGATCAGGTCCTAGGTCTAGGTCTGGGTCCAGGTTTGGGTCCGGGTCTTGGTCCCGGTCTGTGTATATGACCGTGCATGGGCCAGAGTTCCGGTCTCAATTCGGGTTTGGGGCTAGCTCGAGTTTGGTTCAAGGTCTAGGTTTGGGTCCAGAATCGGAATCGAACCAGGACTAGGACGAGAACCCAGACCTGGGACTCTAACAGGACCCAAACCTAAACCCAAACTCAACCTGAACCCATACCGAGACTTGGACCCAGACTGGGACCTGTGATCTGGGACCTAAACCAAGACCGGGACCCGGACCTAGACCCAGACCCAAGAACTGGGGCTGGACCTAGGAACAAAGAACCAAACTCGGACCCGAGATTTGGGACCTGACCCCAGACCCAAACCTTAACCTAGGACCCACCCCGAGACTTAGGATCCAGGACTCGATGCTTGGACTCGACCCGTACCCCATGACTTGAAAGTAGAACCAAAACAAGAAGCGGGTCGAGACCCATGAACAGGACCAGGACCTGGACCCAAACCCATAACTATAACTGGACCAGGGCGCGGACTCAGACATAGACCCACACTCGGATTCTGTGTCTGGGTTCGGGTTTTGGTCTGGGTCTAGGTCGGGGTTTGAGTCCTTGTTCGAGTCTAGGTCTAGGTCTGGGTCAAGGTGTGGATCCCGATTTGGGTTTGAGTTCGGTCCAGGTTCGAGTTCTGGTCCCTGGTACGGGTCCAGGTTTGGGTTTGGGTCTGGATCTAGGTCCTGATCTAGGTCCCAAGTTTTGATCTTGGTCTGGGTCTGGGTGTGAGTCAAGGTTCATACCTTGATCCCTATTTAGGTCCGAGTCTTTGTTTGGGATTAGGTCCCATATTTAGGTCTAATCCAATTCTCGGTTCCGATCTGGGTACACGACCATGTCTAAGCCTGAGTTTCGGTCTCGGTTTGGGTCTTGGGCTTGGTCCGAGTTCGGTTCTAGGTATGGGTCTGGGTCCTGGTCAGGGTCCTAGTCTTGTTACACGGTCATGGTCCGACAGTTCTTGTTTAGGTGCTAGTTTCGGGTCCTGGGTCTAGGTCTGGGTTCGGGTTTGGGTCCTAGTCTGGGTTCGGGTCCTTGTCTGAGTCCCAGATTCATACACCGACTACGGGTATGTTCCAAGCCCCATTTACTGGATTCCGAGTCAATATCTGGATCCCTGTCACGGGTCTAGGTCTGGTTCTGGTCCTGGGTTCAAGGTCCAAGTTTGGGTTCGGGATTGAGACCGGGTGCGATTCTAGGTCCCAGCCCCGGTTGTGTGTCCCGAGTCTGGTTCCATGTTTGGGTCTGAGTTTGGGTCTGGGTTCGGGTCCCAAGTCCAGGTCTGGGTGGGAATCCGGGTCCGAGTCCTGGTTTGGGTCTAGTTCTAAGTTTGAGTCTGGGTCTTTGTCCGGTTATAGTTTTGGGTCTAGGTCCAGGTTCGGTTATGGTTCTAGGTCCAAGTCCGGGTTCTGGTCCCATTCTGGGTCAAGGTCAACTTCCGATTTCGGTTCCAATTTTGGGTCACAAGGTATGGTTTCGGGTCCAGGTTTGGGTCTAGGATTGGGTTCAGGTTTGAGTTTTGGTTCAGGTGCTGGTCTGGGTTCGGGTCCGGGGCTTTGTCCCAGATCCATACACCGACTATGGGTTCGATCCAAGCCCTAGCACTAGATCCAGATCTCGATGTTGGGTCCTGGTCTGGTTCCATTTTGGGTGCCATGTCATGAGTCGGGTACTAGGTTTCAGACCTAGTTCCGTTGCCCAAGGTCCCTATCGTGATTCTGGGTCCAGGTCCCAATTCTGGTCTGGGATTGGGTCCCAGTCTAGGTTCAGGTTTGAGTCCTAGTCTCGATTCGAGTTTGGGTCTTTGTCTTGATTTTATCTGGGTTGGGTTTGGGTTTAGGTCCTAGTCCTAGTTCGGTTCCAGTTCTAGTTGCAATTGTGAGTTTGAGTTTGGCTCCTGTCCAGAGTCCAAATCTAGATCCTACTCTAGTTCTAGCTCATGTCTTGGGTCCTCGTTTGGGTTTAGGTTTGGGTCTTGGGTTCTGTGTCATGGGTTTGGATCCCCAATTCAAGTGAGGGTGCTAGGTCTCGATCTGGGTTAGCGTCCCACCCGAGTGCAGGTCCCGGTACTTGTTCGGTGGTCCTTCTCTCGAGTCATGGCCTTGTCTTGGTCTGGGTCACGGTTTGGTTCTTAGGTCCCAGGTCCAAGTATCGGGTCCTGGTCCCGTTCCCAGTTCCGAATCGCGGTTCCTGTCTGGTTTCTAGTCCTAGTCAAAGTTTAGGTCTCGGTTTTTGTCCAAGTCTGGGTCCCAGTCCTAATCTTGGTTCGGGTCTAAGTCCCGGTTTCAAGTCAGAGTTCTGGTATTAGTCCGGGTCTGGGTCTGGGTCCAGGTTTCAATCAGTGTTTGGGTTCGGGTCTTGGTTTGAGTCTGGGTCTGGGTTTGGGTTTTGGTTCTTGTACGGGTCTGACATCTGGTCCAGGTCCCGAGTCACGGGTCCTGTGTCGGTGGTCCTGGCGCAAGTCTGGGTCTGGGTTCGCGTCTAGAGCTAGTTTTGGGTCCAGGTCCGATTCCTGTTCCAAGGTCCTTATTCCGATTCTTGTTCCGATTTCGGGTCTCGGGTCCGAGTGTGGGTTTGGGTCTTGGTCTAGAAATGGTTCTAGGTTAGGGTCTTGGTATGATTCCAAGATATAGACACCGACAACGGGTTGGGTCCAACCCTAGGTCGTGGGTCAAGATCCGCATCCCAATCTTGGGTCTCGGTCTCGTTTCGATTCAGATCCTGGGTCCCAGTCCGTGTTCGGGTCTGGGTCTGGGACCGAGACCGGGGTCGGGTCTTGGGTCTTGATCCCATTCCTGGGTCCCTATTTTGGTTATAATTTTGAGTTTGGGTCCCGAATCTAGGTTTGGTCCTAGGTCTAGGTGTGAGTCTCCAATCTCAGTCCGAGTCCTAGGTCTGGGTCTTGGTCCATGTCCGTGTCTGGGTTCAGGTTCGCGTCCTGAATCCCGATCCGAGTTTTGATTTGGGTCCGCGTCTCGATCTGGGTCTTGGTCTAAGGTCCTAGTCTGATTCTAGTTCCCGAAGTCAAACCCAGACTCAGACTGGGACCCAGGTCTGGGGTCCGGGTCTAGGTCTAGGTCTGGGTCTCGGTCCGAGTCTAGGTATGGGTCCCAAATCCAAACACTGACTACGGGTCAAGTTCAAGCCCCAAGTCCAGATCTGGATCACAATCTCGGGTCCCAGTTTAGTTCCACTTCGGGTCCCAGGTCCCAGTTCATGTCCTAGGTTAGGGTCTAGGTCTAGGGTCGGGTCTTGGGTCTCGGTCCCAATTCTGATGCTCGTGTCCCGGTCCATGTCCTAGGTTAGAGTTTGAGTCCCGGTTCGATTTCCAATCTCGGTCTAGGTCAGGATCTGGGTTTGAGTCTTGGTCCAAGTTTGAGTCTGAGTCCTGTGTTTAGATCTGGGTCTGGGTTTCGAGGCGCAGGTCATGGTCTGGGTCCTAGGTCCTGATCTTTGTCCATGTTCGGGTTTGGGTCCTAGTCCCAGTTTTGATTTCGATTCAGTGTCTGAGTTCGAGTTTGGTTTCGGGCCTGGTTGGGGTCTGAGTCTTGGTTTGAGTCTAGGTCCGAGTTTGGGTCTAGGTGTGGGTCTAGGTTCGGGTCCAGGTCCGAGTTTTGGTCTTAGCTGCAGGTCTAGGTCTAGGTCTTGGTCAGGGTCTCAGTATGGATCTAGGTCCCGAGTTTCGATCCCGACCTGGGTTTGGGTTTTGGTTTGAGTCTAGGTTCGTATCTGAATCCCTATCTAGGTCCGAGTCTGGGTCTTGGATTGGGTCCCAGGTCTAGGTCCAGGTCTGGCTCTCGCTCCCAATCTGGGTACATGATCGTGTTTGGGCTCAAGGTTTAGTCTCGCTTTGGGTTTGGGGCTAGGTCCGAGTTCGGTTCTAGGTTTTGGTCTAGGTCCTGGTCACAGTCCTAGTCTTGTTCAAAGGTCCTGGTTTTGCAGTTCTTGTTCAGGTTCTAGTTCCGTCTCTCGGGTCTGGGTCAGGGTTTGCGTTTGGGTCCTGGTTCAGGTTCGGGTTCGGGTCCTGCTTTGAGTCCCTGATCTGGTCCCGGTCACCTGTCCTGGTCTAGTTCCAGTTCAGGTCCCGGGTCCCAAGTCCGAGTTTGGGTTCGGGACCAAGACTGGGGTGCGGTTCTAGGTCCCGGCCCCAATTTCGTGTCCCGATTCTTGTTCCATGTTTGGGTCTGAGTTTGGGTCTAGGTTCGGCACTGAGTCTAGGTATGAGTTGGGATCTAGGTTTGGGTCTCGATTCGGGTCTAGGTCTTGGTTGGAGTCTGTCACCTGGTCTGGTTACAGTTCTGGTCTAGGTTTAAGTCCTGTTACGGTTCTAGTTCTAAGTCTAAGTTCTGGTTACGGTTCCAGTCCCGTTCCCGGGTCCAGGTCTACTTCAAGTCTCGGCTCGGTCCCAGTCTGAGTTCTAGTCCAAGTTCAGTTCTCGGTCCTAGTCTGGATCTAAGTCCGAGTCCTGATCTATGTTCGGGTCTGGGTCCTGAGTTTGAGTCCTAGTTTTGGTACGAGTCCGGGTCTGGGTCCAGGTCTAGGTCTGGGTTTGGGTTGGGCCCAGTTTTCAGTCCGTGTTTGTGTCCAGGTCTTGGTCTGGGTCTGGGTTTGGGTCTATGTTCGAGTTTTGGTATGGAAATGGGTTCTGGTCCAGGTCTCGGGTCACGAGTCCTAGGGCCCAGGTCCTGGCGCAAGTCTGGGTCCGCGTTCGGGCCTGGATCCTGTTATTGATCCTAGTCTGGGTCTGGGTCTGTGTTCGGTTCCGTGTCTTGATCCGGTTTTGGATCAAGGTCCAATTCATGTTCTAGGGTCCTTATTCTGGTTCTTGTTCCTATTTCAGGTCTCGGGGTCCAAGTTTGGGTTTGGGTCCTGGTCTAGAAAATTGTTCCAGGTCGTGGGTCAAGATCCGGATCCCAATCTTGGGTCCCGGTCTCATTTCAATTCGGATCCTGGGTCCCTGTCTATGTTCGTGTCCGGGTTTGGGACCGAGACCGGGGTTGGGTCTTTGGTCTCAGTCCTAGTCCTGAGTCTTGATTTTGGTTCTAATTTTGAGTTTAGGTCCCCAATCTAGGTCTAGGTCCTGGGTGCAGGACTGAGTCTCCCATCCCGGTTCGGGTCCTGGGTTCGAGTCTAGGTCCAAGTCCGTGTCTCGGTTCGACTTCGTGTCCCGAGTCCCGATCTGAGTTTTGATTCAGATCCGCGTCCTGATCCGGGTCCGTGTCTCGATCCGGGTCTGGGTCTGGGTCCTAGTCAGATTCTAGTTCCCAGATTCAAACCCGGACTCGGACTCGGACCCTCGTTTGGGGTACGGATCTGGGTCTGGGCCAGGGTCTTGGTCTGACTCCGGGTCTGGGTTTGAGTCCGGATATGGGTCCTACATCCAAACATTGACTACAGGTCAGGTCCAAGCCCTGGGTCTAGATCTGGATCACAGTCTCGAGTCCTAGTCTAGTTCCACTTGGGGTCCCAGGTCTCGGTATGGGTCCTAGTTCAAGGTCCGGGTCAAAGTTCATATCCTGGGTCTCAGTCCCAGTTCTGATGCCTGTATCCCGGGTCTAGGTCTGAGTCCTAGGTCTCGGTCCGAGTCCAGGACCCAATCGGGGTTGAAGTCTTGGTCCGAGTCTAGATTCAGGTTCCGATCTCGGTATGGGTCCAGATCAGGGTTCGAGTCTAGTTCCAAGTTCAAGTCCAAGTCCCAAGTTTTGATCTGGGTCTGGGTTCCGAGGCCCAGGTCTAGGTCCCCCATCCATGTCTGGGTCATAGGTCCCGATCTGGGTCCATGTTCGTGTTTGGGTCCTAGTCCCAGTTTCAATTTCCATTCAGTGTTTGGGTTCGGGTTCGGGTCTGAGTTTGGGTCGAGGTCTGAGTCCTGGTCTAAGTTTGGGTCGGGGTCTGAGTCTAAGTATAAATCCCGGTGTGGGTCTGTGTTCGGGTTCAGGTCTGGGTTTGGGTCTCAGGTGCGGGTCTTGGTGTGGTTCTAGGACAGGGTCTCTGTCCGAATCTAGGTCTCGAGTTTTGATCTCGTTCTGGGTTTGAGTCCAGGTTTGTATTCGGATACCTATCTAGGTCAAAGTTTGGGTTTGGGATCGTTTCCAGAATCTAGGTCCATGTCCGGGTTCGTGTCTCGGTCCCGGTCTGGGTACACGACCGTGTCTGGGCTCGAGTTCAGTTCTCGGTTTGGGTTTGGGGCTAGGTCTGAGTTCGTTTCTAGGAATGGGTCTAGGTCCTCGTCACGATCCTAGTCTTTTTCAAGGGTCCTGGTCTGGCGGTTCTTGTTCAGGTTCCAGTTTCGGGTCTCAGGTTCTGCATCGAGTCGAGGTATGGGTTGGGATCCAGGTTCGGGCCTAGGTCTGGGTTGGATTTCGGGTCTTGGTCCGGTTACGGTTTTAGGTCTAGGTCTAGGTCTAGGTTTTGTTACGGTTCGAGTTCCAAGTCCAGGTCCAGGTCCTTGTTCCGGTCCCGTTCCCGGGTCTCGATCTACTTGTGGTTTCAGTTCCAATTTTGGGTCACAGGGTACGGGTTCGGGTCCATGTTTGTGTCTAGGACTGGGTTTGGGTCCGGGTCTGATTTTGGTTCCTGGTCTGGGTTGGGGTCCGGGGTTGGGTCATAGATCCAAACACCGACTACGGGTTCGGTCCAAGCACTAGGTCCAGATCTAGATCCCGATCTTGGGTCTCGGTCTGGTTCCATTTCGGGTGTCGGGTCATGAGCTAGGTCCTATGTTCAAGTCCGGGTCTGGGGTCGGCTCTTGGGTCCCGGTCCTAGTTCCGTTGCCTAGGTCTCTATCCCAATTCTGGGTCCACGTCTCGGTTCTGGTCTGGGTTTGGGTCTCAATCTAGGTTTAGGTCTGGGTCCTCATGGCGGTTTGGGTTTTGGTCTCGTTATGTGTATTTTTTTGGGTTCGGGTTTGGGTCCTGGTCTGTGTCCTGGCCCTAGTCCTAGTTCGGTTCCAATTCAAATTCCAATTGTGATTCCAAGTTCGAGTTTAGGTTCGAGTTCGGGTTGGGGTTCGAGTTCTGGTCGGGGTTCAAGTCCTGGTCCAAGTTTGGGTTCGGGTTTGGATCTCGGTCTAGGTCCGGATCGGGCTCCGGGTGTGGGTTAGGGTCCTGGGTGTGGGATAGGGTCCTTGGTCTCGGTCCAGGTTTAGGTCCAGGTCCCAAGTTTCGATCTCGAACTGAGTTAGGGTTTAGTTTTGTTTCTAAGTCCTGGGTTTCGATCACAGTTTGGGTTCGTGTTTGGGTCCGGGTGCAGGTCTAGGTTTGGGTCTGATTTTGGGTCCGGGAGAGTTCGGGTCCCGAGTTCAGGTTTTGTCCTGGTATGGGTTCGTGTCCAGGTTCCTTTCCTGGTTTGGGTCCGGGGAAGGTTTCGGGTCTAGGTCTAGGTCCGACTTCAGATTCCCGGGTCTAGGTTAGGTCCTAGTTCGGGTTTGAGACCCGGTTTAGATCTGGGTCTGGGTTCCGGGGCCTAGGTCCCTGGTTTAGGTCCCCCATCCAAGTCCATTTCCAAGCTCCTAGTCTAGGTACAGGTTCGTGTTCGGGTCCCGAGTCTTGGTTTTAGTCCCGGTCCTAATCCGGGTTCGGGTCCAGGTCTCGGTCCTAGCCTTGGTCTGGGTTCAGGTTTGGGTCCTCATCAGGGTCTGGATCCTGGTCTAGGTCGCGGGTCTCATGTCCCGGGGAGGGTTTAGGACAAGGTCAAGTCCAGGTCCTAGTACGGGTATCGGTCTAGGTTCCTGTCCTGGTCTCAGGTCCTAGTCCTAGTCAAGGTCTCGGTCCAGGTTTTGGTCTAAGTTTGGGTTATGTTTTGGGTTCGGTTCTGGTCACAGGTCCGGGTCCTAGTCGCAGTTCCAGTTTTGATTTTAGGTTAGTGTTTTGTTCCGGGTTCGAGTCTAGGTCCAAGTTGGGGCCAGGGTCTGAGTCTCAGTCCTAGTCCAGGTACGAGTTTTTCAGATCCCTATCTGGGTCCAAGTCTGAGTCCGGATCTACGTTCAGGTATTGGGTCTGGTCCCAGGTTTGGGTTTGGGTATGCGTCTGGGTCCGGGTTTGAGGTCGTGTCCATGTCAAGGTCTAAATCCCAATTTAGGTCAGGGGCTTGATTTGGGTCCGGGATCGAGTCCCGAGTTCGGGTTTAGGTTCTAGTCTAAGTCCCATTCTTGGTCCGTGACCAGGTCCAGGACTGGGTCCGAGCACGAGTTCCGGGGCTAGGTTTCGGGTCCCAGTCCACGTGTGGGTCATGGTCACGTTCCCGGTCCTGTTCCAGGGTCCTAGTCATAATCTCGTTCATGTTTGAGTTTCGGGTCCCAGGTCTAGGTCTAGGTCCAGGTCCTGAGCCAGCTTCGGGTCCTAATCCAGTTACAGTTTTGGGTCTGTGTCCAGGTCTTGTTCCTAGGTCCCGATCCGCTTCTAGTGCCGGTTCCAGTTTCAAGTCACGGGGTACGGGTTCGACTCGAGTTTGGGTCCGAGTCTGGGTTAAGACATTATTTGGGTCTGGAGCTAGGTTCAGGTCTGAGTTTCGGTCTTGGTAAGGGTCCAAGGGTAGGTCCAGGTCCCGGTCCCGTTCCAAGATCCCTGTCCGGTTACAGTTCAAGTTTCGGTTTTGGTTCCGGATGTGGGTTTGGGTCTTGGAATGTGTTCGGGTCCTGGTATGAGTTCGAGTGTGGGTTCGGGGTTCTTGTCTAGGTCCTAGATCCAAATACCGACTACGGGTTTGGTCCAAGCTTCGAGTCCTGGATCTTAAGTCCCGAGGTGGGTCCTAGGTCCAGGTTTGGGTCTGGGGCCGAGTCCCAGATCGCAATCCAAGTTCTGACGCCCAAGTTCTGGTCCTAGTTCAGGGGCCCAATTTCCATGTCCGAGTCCAAGTTCGTGTTTCGGTTTGGGTTCGGGTCAGGTCCGAGTCCAGGTCCTGGTTAGGGTTCGAGTCTGAGTTCAGGTTCCAGCCCAAGTTCTGGGTCTAGGTCCGGGTCTCGGTCTAGGTCTAGGTCTCAGTCTTGGTTTAGGTCCCAAGTCACAAGTCCCGGTCTGGGTGCAAGTCCTTGTATGGGTTCTTGTTTGAGTATGGGTTTAGGTTTGGGTCCTTTTACTGTCTCATGTGTGGGTTCTAGTCCAGACCTGGTCTGATTTCAATTATGTGTCCGAGATCGGGTTTGGATCCCGGTCTGGGTATGAGTCTGGGTCTGGATCCCGGTCTGGGTCTGGGTCAAGGTATAGGTACGGATCCAGGTCCGAGTCCTAGATTCAAACACTGACTATGGGTTAGGTCAAAGCCTTAGGTCCAAATTCGGATCTCAGTTTTGGATCTCGGTCTTGTTCCAGTCCTAATCCCGAGTCTTTGGCTGGGTCCTTAATTTGGGTTTGGGTCTGGATTCGGGGTTGTGTCCCTATAGTCAGGTCCTTAGTTTTGGGTCCAAGATCAAATCCCGTGTCTCAAGTCTAGGGTCAAGTTTTGGGTCTCCGTCCCGGTTTTAGGGCCTAGTTTCAGGTCCAAGTGCCTCATCTAGGTCTTGATCCTTGGTCCAGATTTGGGTCCAGGTTCGGGTTTGGGGCCCAGGTCCCCCATCTAGGTCCGGATCTTATGTCCCGGTCAAGGTCCAAGTTCAGGTTCGAGTTTGGCTCCAAAGTTTGGATCCGAGTCTAGGTCCCATTATGGGTTCAAGTTTGAGTCTGGGTCCGGGTCTCGATCTGAGTCCAATTCCCTATTCGGGTCTGGGTCGGGGACACGATCCGGGTCCCTTTCAAGGTATAGATCCCAGACCAGGTTCTGGTCTGAGTTTGGGTCTGGGTTTAGGTCCTGAGTTTAGGTCTAGGTTTGGGTTTGGATCCGGGTCTGGGTTTGGGTCTTGGGTTCCAATCTTGGTATGGGTATTGGTCTAGGCCCGTGTCCAAGTTAGGGTTTAGGGTTTAGGGTTTTGGGTTTAGTATTTAGGGATTTAGGGTTTAGGATTTAGGGCTTAGGTCTTAGGGGTAACTGTAAAGAGTTTAGGGTTTAGGGTTTAATGGTCCACTTCTAGTTCCGGTTCCAATTTTGGGTCACAAGGTACGATTTAAGGTTTGGGTGTGGGTCTTAGTCCGAGTCCTGGTTTGGGTCTAGGTCCGTGTTTTGGTTCAGGTCTGAGTATTGGTCCCCAATCCAAACACCAACCACATGTCGAGTCTAGTTCGAGTTTTGGTATGGGTTCTTGTTTTGGTCCGAGTCTAGGTCCAGGTCAAGGTCAAATTCCCTAATTTAGACACCGACTATGGGTCGGGTCCAAGCCTCGGGTCTTGGGTCCTGTCCCAGGTTAAAATCTAGATCCTAGTCCAGTTCTAGCTCATGTCTTAGGTCCTGGTTCGGGTCTTAGGTCCAAGTCATGGGTCTTGGTCCCCGATTCAAGTCAAGTGGTAGTTCCCGGTCTTAAGGTCCCAGTCCGCGTGTAGGTCCTGGTCTGTGTTCAGTAATGGTCCTTCTCTCGGGTCTTGGCCTGGTTTAGGTCTAGGTCATGGTTCGGTTCTCATGTCCCAGGTCTGAGTATCGGGTCCTAGGTCCCAGTCTGAGTTCTAGTCCTAGTCCAGGTTCAAGTCTAGGTCCTAGTCCGGGTTTGGGTCCCAGTCTGGGTCCTAGTCCGGGTCCAAGTCTTGGGTTCGAGTACGAGTTATAGAACTAGTCCAGGTTTGTGTCCGGGTCTAGGTCTGGGTTTGGGTCTGAGTCCGGGTTTCAGTCTGTTTCTTGGTCTAGGTCTGGGTCTGGGTCTGAGTTCATGTACGGGTCTAGGTTCTGGTCCAAGTCTCGAGTCACGGGTCCTAAGTCACAAGTCTTGGCGCAAGTCTGGGTCCGGGTTTGGGCCTGGGTCCTGGTATCAGTCCCAGTCTGGGTCTGGGTCTGTGTTCGGTTCTGCGTCTAGATCCAGTTTTGGGTCCAGGTCCAATTCCTATTCTAGGGTCCTGATTTTGGTTCTTGTTCCGATTTCGGGTCTCGGGTCCGAGTCAGGGTTTAGGTCCTGGTCTGGAAATGGTTCCAAGTTCGGGTCTTTGTATGATTCCAAGATCTAGACACCGACTACGGATTGGTTCCGAGCCCCGAGTCGTTGGTCAAGATTCAGATCCCAATCTTGTGTCCCTGTCTCATTTCATTTCGGATCTTAGGTCCCGGTCCATGTCCGTGTCTGGGTCCACGTCTGGGATCGAGACCGGGGTTAGGTCTTGGGTCCAAGTCCCAGTCCGGGGTCCTAATTGTTGTTCTAATTTTGAGTTTTGGTCTCCAATCTAGGTTTGGGTCCTGGGTCTAGGTTTGAGTCTCCAATCCCGGTCTGGGTCAAGGTCCAAGTCTGTGTCTCCTTTCGCGTTCGTGTCCCGAGTCTCGATCCGAGTTTTGATTTAAGTCTGCGTCCCAATCCGGGTTTGGGTCTGGGTCGTACTCGGACCCAAGTTTGGGGTACGGGTCTAGGTCTAGGTCTTTGTCCGAGTCTGGGTTTGGGTTTGAGTCAGGGTATGGGTCCTAGATCCAAACACTAACTGCAGGTCAGGTCTAAGCCCCGGGTGTAGATGTAGATCATGGTCTCGGGTCCCAGTCTAGTTCCACTTCTGGTCCCAGGTCCTGGTCCGACTCTGGGGTCGGATTCTGGGTCTAAGTCCCAGTTCTGATGCCCGTGTCCTAGGTTCAAGTCCCCAATCCAGGTTCGAGTCCTAGGTCCAGGTCTAGGTCCAGGACCCGATCGGGGTTCAAGTCCTTGTCCGAGTCTGGGTCAGAGTTCTGATCTTGGCTTGGGTCCATATCTCGGTTTGAGTCTAGCTCCACGTACGGGTCCGAGTCCTGAGTTCCGATCTAGGTCAGGGTTCCAAGGCCCAGGTCAAGGTTCGAGTCCTAGGCCTCGGTCTGGGTCCCTGTTCGGGTTTTGGTCCTAGTCCTAGTTTCGATTTCGATTTAGTATCTGGGTTCGGGTTTGGGTCTGAGTCTAGGTCAGGGTCTGAGTCCTGGTCCGAGTCTTGGTCCGAGTCTAGATTTAGGTCCAAATCCTAGTTTGGGTCTGGGTTTGGGTCCAGGTCCGATTTCGGGTCCCAGGTGCGGGTCCATGTCTGGGTCTGGGTCATGGTCTCAGTCTTGATCTAGGTCCCGAGTTTCGATCTCGGTCTGGGTCTGGGTCTGGGTTCGAGTCCAGGTTCGTATCCAGATCACTATCTAGGTCCGAGTCTGGGTCTGGGATCAGGTCCTAGGTCTACGTCTGGGTTCGGGTCTCGGTCCCGGTTTGGGGACACGACCGTGTCCGGGTTAGGGCCAAGTCCAAGTGCAGGTCTCGGTGCGTGTTCGGTACTGGACCTTGTCTCGCGTCTTGGCCTAGTCTAGGTCTGGGTCTCGGTTAGGTTCTCAGGTCCTATGTCTCAGTATCGGGTCCCGGGTCCCGGTCCCAGTCCCAGTCCGACTTCTAGTCCTAGTCCAGGTTCAGGCCTCTGTCCTAGTTTGGGTCTGGGTCCCAGTCCTGATCTAGGTCCGAGTCCGAGTTCGAGTATGAGTCTGGGTTTGGGTCTCGGTCTGGGTTTCAGTCCGTGTCTAGGTCCGGATCTTGGTCTGTGTCTGGGTCTTGGTTTAGGTCCGGGTTTTGGTACGAGTTTGGGTTCTGGTCAAGGTTCCGGGTCATGGGTCCTGGGTCGCAGGTACTGGCACAAGTCTGGGTCCGGGTTCGGGTCTGGGTTCAAGTTTCGATCACGGTCTGGGTTTGGGTCCATGTTCGGTTTCGCGTCTAGATCCAGTTTTGGTTCTAGGTCCAATTCCTATTCCACGGTCCTGATTTTGGTTCTTTTTCCAATTTTTGTCTCGGGTCCGAGTTTTTGTTTGGGTCCTGGTCTGGAAATGGTTCCAGGTTTGGGTCTTGGTACGATTCCAAGATCTACACACCGACTACAGGGTTGGGTCCAAGCCCCGAGTCGTGGGTCAAGATCCTGATCCCAATCTTTTGTCCCAGTCTCGTTTCGATTCGAATCCTGCATCCCGTTCCGTGCCCGTGTCATGGTTAGGGTATGGGATCGAGATTGGGGTTAGGTCTTGGGTCCCAGTCCTAGTCCTTGGTTCCGATTCTAGCTCTAATTTTGAGTTTGGGTCCCCAATCTAGGTCTGGTTCCTAATTCTAGGTCTGAGTCTCCTATCCCGGTCTGGGTCCTTGGTCCGGGTTTGGGTCCAAGTCCGTGTCGGAGTTCAAGTTCGTGTCCTGAGTCTGATCCGAGTTTTGATTCGAGTCTGCGTCCCAGTCCAGGCCTGGGTCTAGGTCCTAGTCAAATTCCAGTTCCTGGACTCAAATCAAAACTCGGACCCGAACCCAAGTTTGGGGTACGGGTCTACGATCAGGTCAATTTCCCAAATGGCAAAAGGCCAAGGACTTTGCACCTGAGTTAACTCGTTGGGCGGAGCTCGAGGTATCTTTGAAAATCATTGTTATTTTTCACATTTTTTAACGTAGGCCTTTGAATCTTCGATCATTTTCGGCCAGAAATAACCTTACCTTAGAATTTTCTTAGATAAACTCTGACCAGCGGTGTGGTTTCCACAAAATCCATCATGCATTTCAGACAAAATTTGTGCGGCTTCTTCTTGGGTAACACATCTAAACAATGGCATGGAGAATCCTCGTCTGTACATAATTTGCTCTACTATGATGTACTGTGCAGCCTTCCTTCTCATATTTTGAGATTCATTTCGGTTATCTGGGAGTTCCCCAGTGTTGAGGTAGGGTTCTATTGGCGTCATGCAGTTTGGGGAAGTATCAATCATTTCAATCTCTTCCGTGCCAGTAATGCTAGGTTCTTCGAGGAACTAGATAGGAACCAAATTCGCTCTATCGCTTACATTACTACTCGCAAGCCGAGCTAATGCGTCAGCAATCGTGTTTTCTTCCCTTGGAATTTGTCTGAGAGCGTAGCTTTTGAACTGTGCGAGCAAATCGTGTATTTTGCTCAAATATGCTATCATCTTTTGTCTCCAAGCCTCGTATTCTCCAAATACGTGATTTACTACCACCTGTGAATCACTGCAGATTTCAATATGTTCGGCCTTCATCTCCCAAGCTGGTTTTAGTCCAGCGATGAAAGCTCATATTCGGCCTCGTTGTTGGATGCTTTAAATCCAAACTTGACTGTAGCGTGCAGGTGTTGCCCCCCAGGTGTGACAAGGGCGATTCCTGTGCCGGACAGTTGATCTATAGTCGACCCGTCCACATGTAGTTTCCAAGTCGGCTTGTCTTCACTATTACTTGGGTGTGGTATTTGTACTGGCTCGAGGTTGCCTTCGGATATGCTTTCTTCCTTGCCTGTGCATTCTACCACAAAGTCTGCGAAGGCCTGGCCTTTGATTGCTGTTCGGGGATGGAAAGTAATTTCATACTTACCAAGTTCTACTGCCCACTTGAGTAACCGTGCAGAGGCGTCCGACTTTTTCAATTTTTGGCGTAACGGTTGGTCAGTGTACACCCAAATAGGATGAGATTGAAAATAGGGCCTTAACTTTCTTATTGCTAGAATCAAGCAGTAGGTGAGTTTCTCTATCAATGGGTATTCAGCCTCAATGAGTCTTTTACTAATGTAATAGGCCAGATGTTGTATGTTGTTTTCCTCTCTGATCAGTATAACACTCACGGTATGCTCCGTTATAGCTAAGTATATCTTAAGTTCTTCTCCGTCTACAGGTTTCGAGAGTACAGGAGGTTTTGCGAGTTGCGTTTTTAGCTCTTGAAAAGCTTTTTCACATTCCTTCGTCCACTCAAATTGCTTATTTCATCGCAGGATGCTGAAGAATGGAACACACTTGTCTGTTGATTTTGAAACAAATCTGTTGAGTGGGGCGATCCGACCAGTTAAGCTTTGCACTTCCTTCATTCTTGTTGGCGATTTCATATCCAAGAGGGCTTGAATCTTCTCTGGATTGGCTTCAATTCCTCGGGCGTTGACAATGAAGCCTAGAAACTTACCAGAGCTGACTCCAAAGGAGCACTTTAAGGGATTGAGTTTCATGTTGTATTTCTTGAGGACTTTGAAGCATTGGTCCAGGTCATCTATGTGGCCCCCAACCTTCCTGGATTCGACGAGCATGTCATCCACATATACTTCCATGTTTCGTCTGATCTAGTCTTTAAACATCTTGTTTACCAATCTTTGGTATGTCGCCCCAGCGTTTTTCAGACCAAATCGCATGACTTTATTGCAATATGGACCCAAATCTGTTTGGAAACTTGTATGATCTTGGTCTGTTGGATGCATTTTGATTTGGTTGTACCCTGAATAGGCGTCCATGAAGCTCAATTTTTCGTGCCCTGTTGTTGCGTCCACAAGCTGATCGATTATTGGAAGTGGAAAACAGTCTTTGGGGCACCCCTTCTTGAGGTCTGTGAAATCAATACACAAACCTCTTGGGTGCCAATACGGGATTAGCAACCGAATTCGGGTAGAAAGATTCAATTATGAAGTTGTTATTTCGTAGCTTCTCTACCTCTTCCTTCAAGGCTAGAGCTCGCTCCTTGTCCAACAGCCTTCGCTTTTGTTGAACTGGTCGATAGCTGGGATCCATATTTAGGATGTGCGAAATTACAGAAGGATTAATTCCGACCATATCCTCACGTGACCAGGCAAAAATGTCAACGTTTGCTCTCAGAAATTTTATCAGTGGTGATTTTACTTCGACCAACAAACCTTTTCAAATTTTAAGCTTTTTGGCCAGAATATCTGGGTCGATCTCAATCTCTTCTAGTTCTTCCACAGGTCCAACATTGATGCTTGAGTCTTCAAGTTGAGGATCCACATCTTTATCCCGGCCTTGGGAAGTTCCGTACTTAGAAATGTTTTTTCCCTTGTTCGAGCTCTGGCTAGAGGATACTTCCTTCTTATCCTTGGCTATGGCAACGTTATAACATTCCCGAGCAAACTGCTGGTTTCCTCTTAAACACCCTACCCCATTCTTTGTCAGGAACTTAAGGCATGAATGGAATATCAACGTAACAACATTTAAGACATACAAAGCTGGTCGGCCTAATATGACGTTAAAGGCTGATGGAATGTCCAATACAAAAAATTGGGCCATTATAGTTATGCTTGTTGGAGCTTGTCCAACAGTGAGGGGTAGGCGAATTTGCCCTAGAGGTGCGACTCCTTGGCCGAAGAAACCATACACGGGCTAAAGACAGGGGTTAAATCTTTGAGTTGGAGCCCCATCTTTTCATATGTGGTCTTGAATAAGATGGTGGAAGAGGCTCGATTATCTATCATGGTTCTGGCTACCATCTTGTTGGCTATCTGGACTTCCACGACCACCGGGTCGTTGTGCAGAAATCTGATCTTGACAGTATCTTCATCATTAAATGTTATGGTGGGTTCCCCTGCTCGTGGGACTCGAACCAGGACTGGGGACTTGGACCTAGGACACGGGCATCAGAATTAGGACTGAGACCCAGAATCCGACCCCAGAGCCGGACCAGGACCTGGGACCCGAAGTGGAACTAGACTGGGACCTGAGACCGTGATCCACATCTAAACTTGGGGCTTGGACCTGACCCGTAGTCAGTGTTTGGATCTAGGACCCATAACCGGACTCAAACCCAAACCTAGACTCAGACCCAGACCCAGACCCAGACCCGTACCCCAAACTTGGGTCCGAGTCCGAGTCTGGGTTTGAGTTCGAGAACTGGAATCTGACTACGACCCAGACCCAAAACCGTATTGGGACGCAGACTTAAATCAAAACTCGGATCGGCCAAGATTGGGATGCGGATCTTGACCCACAACCTAGGGTTGGACCCAACCCGTAGTCGGTGTCTAGATCTTGGAATCGTACCAGGACCCTAACCTAGAACCATTTCTAGACCAGGACCCAAACCCAGACTCGGACCAGAGACCCGAAATTGGAACAAGAACCGGAATAAGGACCTTGGATCAGGAATTTGTCTTGGACCCAAAACTAGCTCTAGACGCGAACTCGGACCAAGACTTGCGCCAGGACCTGCGACCTAGGACCTGTGACTCGGGACCTAGACCAGATGCCAGACCCGCACAAGAAATCAAACCCAGACCCAGACTCAAACCAAGACCCGAACCCAAACACTGACTGAAACTTGGACCCAGACCAAGACCCGGACTCATACCAGAACTCTGACTTGAATCGGGACTCAAACCCGAACCAAGATTAGGACTAGGACCCAGACCTGGACAAAAATCGATAACTGAACTTGGACTAGGACCGCGATTGGGAACTGGGAACGTGACCACGACCCGATACTTGGACCTGGGACCTAAGAACCAAACCGTGACTTAGACCCAGACCAGGCCATGACTCGAGAGAAGGACCGGTACCGAACAAGGCCCAGGACCTGCACTTGGGTGGGACGCTATCCCAGACCGAATACTAGCACCCTGACCTGAATTGGGGATCCAAACCCATGACTCAGGACCCAAGACCCAAACCTAGACCCAAACTTGGACCTGAGACCCGAACCAGGACCAAAGATATGAGCTAAAACTAGACTAGGATCTAGATTTGGACTCTGGACAGGACCCAAGGCTCGAGGCTTGGACCCGACCCATAGTCGGTGTCTAAATCTGGGAATTGGACTTTAACCCGGACCCAGACCCGGACCAGAACCAGAACTCAAACTAGACTCGACATGTAGTTGGTGTTTGGATTTGGGACCAAGACTCGGACCTGAAACCAAACACGGACCTAGACCCAAACCAGGACTCAGATCCAGACCCACACCCGAACCTTAAATCGTACCCCTAAACCCTAAACCCTAAACCTTAAACCCTAAATCCTAAACTCTTTACACTTATCCCTAAACCCTAAGCCCTAAACCCTAAACCCTAAATCCCTAAACACTAAACCCAAAATCCTAAAACCCTAAATACCAATACCGAGATCGGAACCCAAGACCCAAACCCAGACCCAGATCTAGTCCTGAACCTAGACAAAAACTTAGGACCTGAACCCGGACCCAAACCCAGAACACAACGTTGTCCGGCACCTAGACCTTGATTGGGACACAGATTAGGACCCCGACCCTGACCCGAACAGGGACTTGGACTCAGACCGGGACCTGGGCCCAAACTCAAACCTAAACACGTACTGGGAACTAGACTTAGACCCAAACTCGGGATCCAAACCCGAACCTGAACTTGGACCTAGGTCGGGACCTAGGATCCAGACCTAGATAGGGGACTTGGGCCCCAAACCTAAACCTTGACCAAGATCTGGACCAAGGATCGGGACCTAGATGGGGGACTTTGACAAAAAATTGGGCCCCAGAACTGGGACCGAGATCAAAAACTGAACCCTAGACTCGAGACACGGGACCTGACCCTAGATCAAGACTCGGACCTAAACCCAAATTCATACCAGAACCAATACTGGGACTTCGACCCGGACCGGGACCTGTGACTTGGGACCTAAACCCAGACCAGGACCTGGACCCAAACCGGGTCCCGGACCCTGACCCAGACCTAGTCCCGGACCCGAACTCGAACCAAGACTCGGGACCCAAACCTGCACCTGGACCAAGACCAAGACCTAGGAATCGGACATTGATGGGGGACCTAGACCAGGGACCTAGGCCCAAGAACCCACCCAAATCGGAATCCGGGACTCGAACCTGGACTAGGACTTGACCTGGACCCGAGAATTTGAAGTCAGATCCAGACTCGAAACCTACCCCGCACCCTAACTAGGATAGGAACCTGGACATGAACCAGGATCAAACCCGAACCCGGACCCAAACCCAAAATCGGACCCTTACTCGGGACCTGAACTCAGACACAGACCTAGAATCAGACCTAAACCTAGACCTAGACTCGGACCTGAACTCGAACCCAGACTAGGATCGGAAACCAGGACTTAGACCCAGAACTGAACTTAAACTCAGATCGAGAATGGAACTTTGGACTCAGACCCAGACCCGGACCTGGACTCGAACCCACACCCGGAGCTTGATCCGGACCTTGACCGAAATCCGAATCCGAACCCAAACTCAGACCAAGACTCGAACCCCGACATGAACTTTAATCCAAACTCAAACTCAGAATTGCAACTAGAACTGGAACCGAACTAGGACTAGGACTAGGACCTTAACCCGAACTCGACCCAGATAAAATCACGACAAAGACCCAAACTCTAATCGAGACTAGGACTCAAACCCGAACCTGGACTAGGACCCAATCCCAGACCAGAATTGGGACCTGGACCCAGAATCACGATAGGGACCTGGGCAACAGAACTAGGGCCGAAACCAAGTACCCGACCCAGACCTAGACTTGAACCTAGGACACAGCTCATGACATGGCACCCAAAATGGAACCAGACCAGGACCCGAAATCGAGATCTGGATCTAGAGCCAGGGCTTGGATCGAACCCATAGTCGGTGTATGGATCTGGGACACAACCCCAGACCCGAACCCAGACTAGCACCCGAACCAAAACTCAAACCAGAACCCAATCAAAGACCCAAACCTGGACCCGAAGCCGTACCTTGTGACCCGAAATTGGAACCGAAATCAGAAGTTGACCTTGACCAAGAAATGGGACCAGAACCAGGACTTGGACCTAGAGCTGTAAACGAACCTACACCTAGACCCAAAACTATAACCAGACCAAGACCAAGACTCAAACTTACACCTAGACCCAAACCGCGACCCGAACTCGGATCCCCACCCAGACTTGGACTCGAGACTTGAACCCAGACCCAAATTATGGGGAACCCAGAGCTGGGAATCGGGCCCACAAACTAGGACCAGAACTTGGGCCTCAGATCTTGGATCGGGATCCGGGACTCGACCCCAGACCAAAACCTGGACTAAGGACCCACCTCGGGACCTGGGATTCGGACTCGATGCTTGGACCCGACCCGTAGTCAGTGTCTGGATCTAAGACTTAGACCAGAACCCAAACCCAAACTCGAACTCAAACTAGGACCCGGACACATACAAAGACCCAGGCCCACACACGGGAACCAAAACCGAAACTTGAACTGGAACTAGACCGGGATCTTAGAACAGTACCGGGACCTAAACCCGAACCCGAACTCGAAACTAGACCCAGCCTCAGACCCTAACCGAGACCAAAACTCAGACCTGAACCTCGCCTCGGACCCAAATCAGGACCCGAACCTAGACTCGAACCAAAACTTGACCTGAACCCGTACCCCGTTACTTGAAACTGGAACCGAAACTAGAAGCGGATCGGGACCCATGAATAGGACCAGGACCAGGACTTGGACTTAGTCCCAAAACTGTAACCGGACCTGGACCCAGATTCGGACATAGACCCACCCTGGGATTGGGTCCAAAACCTGAACTTAAACCTAAACCGGGACTTGGGACCCGAACCCAAACCTGAACTCAGACTCGAACATTGAACAGGACTCGGGACCCAGAATTAGGATGGAGACCCAAAACTGGACCCCAGTCTCGGTCCCACACCTAGACCCATACCCAGAGCGGGACTTGGGGCATGAATTGAAACTCAACTACGACCCGTGATTAGGATCCAAATCTTGTCCAAGGATCCGAGAACCGGGGCTTGGACAAGACCCATAGTCGATGTCTTGATCTGGGACTCGGACAAAGACTCGAAGCTGGACCAATACCTGGACCTTGGACCTCCTTGGACCCGAAACAAAAACTTGAATCAGAATGTGACCAGGACCCTGGAACAGGACCGGGAATGTGACCAGTACCTGGACCTGGGCGGGGACCCGAATTACACCAGAACCCAACCCCAGAACTCGGCCTCAGACCTAGTCCTCGACCCAGTCCCGAACCCAGACTAGGACTGAGACTTGAGCCCAAAATCGGGACTCGATCCCGAAATCAAACAAAGCCCCTAACCTAAATTGGGATTCGGACCTGGACATGGACACGAACCCAGACCCAAACCTGAATACCGACCCTGACCCAGACCGGGATCAAAACACTGGACCTGGACACGGACCCAGACGTAGACCCAGACATGAACCTGGGATCCAGACCCAAGAATCGAACCTGGACCCCGACTGGGATCTGAAAAACCCGTACCCAAACTCGGAGGAAGACTCATTACCCGACCCCAACCTAGACCCATGCCCAGACCCGGAACCAAACCCAGACCCGGAATCATAATTGGAACTATGACTAGCACCCAAACTTGAGACCAGAATCGAACCCAAACCATAAGCCAAACTCAGACCAGAACCTAGACCGAGGCCTTGACTAGGACTGGGACCTGAGACTAAGGACCTGAACCTCGACCGAGACCCGGACCGGGACCTAGACCTGACCAGGTCCTAAACCCTCGCAAGGACCTGAGACCCGTGACCCAAACCAGGATCAAGACCCTAACAAGGACCCAAACCTGAACCCGGACCAAGACAGGGATCGAGACCTGGACCTGAACTTAGACCGAGACCTAGAATAAAACCAAGACTCGGGACCTGAACTCGAACCTGGACCTAGACCAGGACCTAGGAACCGGACTTGGATGGGGGACCTAGACTACGGACCTTGTCCCGGAACTAGGGATGCACATTTTCCCCATGGGGATGGGGCCCCGCGGGGACCCGCCCCTAATGGGGCGGGGATTCCCCGTCTAAATGGGGAACGGGGCGGGGCGGGGATCAAATTTTGTCCCCGAATGTTAAACGGGGCGAGAACGGGGATGACACTCCCCGCCCCGACGGGGACCCGTTTAATTTATTAATTATTTTTTTATTAATATTTTATATTTAATATATGCGTTTGTATTTTTTTAGTATATTAATATCATTTTTACAATTTTTGAAGTTGTGTCTTTGTATAATAATTACTATATTGAATAGTAAATAATATGTTATATTTTATCTTTCATGTAATTTAATAATTTTAGACATTTAAATTTTTAAAATAAACTTTATTTTTACAATAGGGGATTCCCCGCCCCGTCCCCGATGGGGAATAAGCGGGGATGGGGCGGGGATGGGGATTAAAATCCTTAACGGGGATGGGGATGGGAAGAGCACTCCCCGCTAATTCCCCGCCTCGTGTGCATCCCTACCCGGAACCTAGACTAAGATCTAAATCTGGGACTCAAACTTGAACCAGGACCTGACCTGGACCCACGAATCTGAATTGGACCAAGACCCAGACCCGAAACCTGCCCCCGACCCAAGCTAGGACAGGAACCTGGACACGAACCCATATCAGGACAAAACCCGAACTAGGAACCGAACCAAAAATCAATCCCGAACCTGGGACCCAGACCCAAAATCAGACCCAAACCTTGGCCTGCACCTGGACCCGAACTCGAACCGAAACTGGGATTGGATCCCACGACATAGACCCAGAACTAAACCCCGACTCAGATCGAGATCGAAACTTGGGACTCAGAGTCGAACCTAGAACTAGACCCAGGGCCCTAACCACAACTCGGAGTCCGATTCTGACCTAGACCGAGATCTAGACTTGAACCCAAACTCAGACCAGGACTCGATCCTTCACCCGAACTCAAACCCTAACCCAAACTCAAACTTGGAATCGCAACTAGAACTGAACCGAACTAGGACTAGGACCAAGACCAGGACCAAGACCCAGACTCGAACCCGAACCCAAATAAAAAACTAGGCCGAGATCCAAACTCGAACCGCGACTATGACCCAAACCCGAACTTACACCTGGACACAAACCTTGACTAGAATTGGGACCTGGAATCAGAATCGGGATTGGGTCCTGGGCAACGTAACTAGGTCTGGGACCCAAGACTTGACCCCAAACCCGAACTTGAACCTAGGACCCAGCTCATGTCCCGACACCAAAAATGGACCTAGACCAGCACGCGAGATCAGGGTCCAGATCTGGACCCGGGGCTTGGACCGAACCCGTAGTCGGTGTCTAGATTTGGGACCCAGCCCCAAACCCGAACCCAGACCAAGATGCAAACCTGAACCGAGACCCGAACTCATTACCAAACCCAAACCTTGATCCAAAGCCATACCCTGTGAGCTGAAATTGGAACAAAAATCGGAAGTAGACCGAGACTGGGAACGGGACCGGAACCAGGACTTGGACCTAGACCTAAACCCGAAACTGTAACCGGACCAGGACCCAGTTTCGCACCCAGACCTAGATCCGAACTGGGACCCGGACCTGAATCCTAATCAAGACCTAGACTCGGTGCCGAACCTTGACCCAAACATGGAACCAGACTTGGGACACAGAATTTTTGGCAGAGACCTAGAGGTGCACCCTAGTCACACTCCCGAACCCAAACTTAGACATGGGACCCAAGACCTGAACCAGAACCAGAACCGGACCGAGACACGTGATAGGGATCTAGATCTGGGACTCAAACCAGGACCCGAACCCAGACTAGGACCAAAACTCTGACCCTAACCCAGACCCGAGACTTGAAACTGGAACCTGAACAAGAACTTCGAGACGAGGATACTCGAACAAGACTAGGACCGTGATTAAGACCCAAACCTAGACCTAGAACCAAACTCGGAACTCTGGCCCATGCACGATCATATACACAGACCGGGAACAAGACCCGGACCCAAACCTGGACCCAGACCTAGACCTAGGACCGGATCCAAGACCCAAGCGCGGACTTAGATAGGGATCCAGATACGAACCTGGAGTCGAACCCAGACTCAGACCCACATCGGGATCAAAATTCGAGACCTAGATCTGGACTGAGACCCTGACCCAGACCCAGACTTGGACCCACACCCGGGATCCAAACTCAAACCTGGACCCGAACGCAGACCCAAACCAGGATCCGAACCTGGACCCAAACCCGGACCCAAACTCGGACCAGGACTTCGACCAAAACCCAGACCCGGACCATAACCCAAACCTAGACACTAAATCGAAATCAAAATTGGGACTAGGACCCAAACCCGAACATGGACCCAAATCGAGACCTAGGACCCGGACCTGGATTGGGGACTTCGACATGGGCCTCAGATCTGAGACCCAGATCAGAACTCAAAACTCGAGACTCGGACCCGAACCTAGACCTAGACTCAAACCTAGATGCGGACCCAGACCTAGATCAGATCCTGAACCCAAACTCGGAGCAAGACTTGAACCCCGACTTGGTCCTGGACTCAGATCGAGACCTAGGACTCGGACTTGGATGGGGGACTTGGACCCGGGACACGGGCATGACAACTAGGATTGAGACCCACGACCCGACCCAGACCCGGACCCTGACCTAGGACCCGGACCGAGACCTGGCGTAAAGTGGAACTAGATAGGGACCAGAGACCGTGACCCAAATCTGGACACGAGGCTTGGACCTAACCCGTAGTTAGTGTTTGGATCTGGGACCTATACCCAAACTCAAACCCAGACCCGTACTCGGACCAAGACCCTGACCCAGACCCAGACCCAGACCCGTACCCCAGACCTGGGTCCGAGTCCAAGTCTAGGTTTGAGTCCAAGAACCGGAATCTGACTAGGACCCAGACCCATATCTGGACCGGGACACGAACCCGAATCAAAACTCAGATAACGACTTGGGACACAAACCCGAACTCAGACACGGACTTGGACCCAGTCCCAAATCCAAGACCCGGACCGAGATTGGTGACTAAGACCTGGACCCAGGAGCCCGACAAAGATTGGGGGCCCAAACTCAACTGGGACTGTAATCCAAGACCCGACCCCGGTCTCAATCCTAGACCCAAACCCGGACACGAACACAGACCAGGATTTAGGATCCGAATCGAAATGAGACCGGGACCCAAGATTGGGATATAGATCATGACTCACAACCGTGGCCTAGACAAAACCCGTAGTCGGGGTCTAGATCTTGGAATCGTACAAAGACCCAAACCTGGAGTAATTTCTAGACTAGGACCCAAACTCAAACTCGGGCTCGCGACCCGAAATTAGAACAAGAACCGGAATGAAGACCTTGGAACAGGAATTGGACGTTGACCCAAAAACGGATATAGACGCAGAACCGATCACAGACCCGATCCCCAATTGGGATCGATAGCTGGACCCATACTTGCGTTAGGACCTGCGACCAAGAACCCAGAACCCAGGACCCATGACCTGAGACCTTGATCAGAACCCAGACCCATACAAGAACACAGACCCAGACCCAGATCCAGACCAAGACCCGGACCCTAAAACGGACTGAAACCAAGACCCAAACCCAGACCCAAACCCAAACGCGGACTCGTACTGGAACCCGAGACTTGGACCAGGACCGAGATCTGGACTGGGACCCAGACCAGGACAACGATCGAGACCTAAACATGGACTAGGGCTAGGACCTAGGCTGGGATTGGGACTGGGACTCAGGACCGAGACTGGGATACGGGACCCAATACTCGGACCTGAGACCTGAGAACCAAATTGTTACCCAAACCCAGACAACGCCAAGACCCGAGACAAGGACTAGTACCGAACAAGGACTGGGACCTGCACTCGGACTAGGATGATAACCAAGACTGGGACCTAGGACCCTGACCTTAATCGGGGACCTTGACCCATGACTCAGGACCCAAGACCCAAACTTAGACCCAAACCTGGACCTGAGACCCGAACCAGGACCCAAACTAAGGACCTAGACCTTGACTTGGACCAGGATCTAGATTTGGACCCGGGACCCAGGACCCAAGACACGAGGCTTGGACTTGACCCATAGTCGGTGTCTAAATATAGGAATCAGACCTCGACTTGGATCCAGACCCAGACTAGAACCCGAACCAACACTCGAACTAGACTCGACATGTGATTGGTGTTTGAATTTGGGACCGAGACTCGGTTCTGAACCCAAACACGAACCTAGAGCCAGACCAGGACTCTGACCAAGACCCACACCCGAACCATAAATCGTACCCTGTGTCCAAAAATTGGAGCCGGAACTGGAATTGGACCCTTAAACTCTAAACCCTAAACCTTAAACCCTAAATCCTAAACTCTTTACACTTACCCCTATACGCTAACCTGGACACAGGCCCAGACCCATACTGTTATCCCAATTTTGCACTCTGACGTGGCTTCACACGATGGTGAGACGTGGAATATACTCTATGTACATGCTCACAAGAGATACACCGAATAGGGCACCTCACATATTCGCTCGGACGAAGCCCTCTCAGCCGGGCAGTGCGCATCGTTAGTCATCAAAGAAATCTCTATAACTTTGAGATCAAATCACGGACATATGGCAAGCTGTCTGAATCCCACGATTAGTGTATTCTGTATTTACTATGCAATCTTTCCACTTATATCAATTGTAACCAGAAGGGAAATACTTCCCTCCCAAGCTTATAGCCCTATAAATAGTGATTCATATTCACTGGGCAAAGGGTCGAAACATTTGTCTAAGAATTCATATTCAGAGATACTATTGTAAGAGCTCTAAGAAAAGGAACCATTCTCCTTGTTCTTAAGTCTATACAAACTACAAGGATTAGGCTATTACCGAACTGCTCGGGGCTGAACCTCTATAAAATTCTTGTGTCTTTATTTGCTTTATTATATTACACTCGTATCAAACTACTTGTTGCTTACAATGATCTCAACAATGATCTAAACAGGAGGAGGGGAGTGGACGATCAGCTTGACGCGCCAATCGTGCAACCCGAAACCCGTGCTCAAAATCTCGCTCAAAGATATGCTGATTTGACTCAGGTTGGCCAAGAGGCCGAACAGGTTAGTCCAGCCGTGCAGGCACAGTTTGACGAACTAGAAAGTATTTTCCAAGGCCTGGCCGGTCAAAGGAACAACGATCTTGAGTTAGACATAGCACGTGGAACCCCTTTCTCCCCCGAGATTAATATCATGGAATTGCCCCACAAGTTTAAGATGCCAACCTGGAAGATGTATACTGGTAAGGAAGATCCCTTATCCCACCTTAAGTATTTCGAGATGTATGTTGCAGAGTTTCTGCCACCCTCTCAAAAGCCGCCCAACAAAGGTACTTCAAGTTAGCGCCCGGAAAGTTCAACTCATGGAAGGCTTTCTCCTCGGAGTTCTATGCACAATTCTCCTCCTCTCGCCAACTTCCGTTGCACCTAGGAGATTTAGTCGAAGTAAAGCAAAGACCAGGAGAGCCTCTCTGAGCCTACATCAGCAGATTCATGACAGAGGCAACTAAGGTTGCACGGGTAACCGAAGACGAAAAGTTGTTTTCGATAATTGGGGGAATTGAAGTCCTTGGCGAACTTTGGAAGGCTGTAAGGAAGAACGGACCAGTAGACTCGAGGAGTGATTTTCTTGACCGTGTAGAAGGTTTTATCAAACTTGAAGAAGCCATTCAGTGAGCAGAGGGTGAACAAAAACCTAGCCAGTCAAAAGCTCCTTCTACTGGGACATCCGTCCAGCTCCCCCATTACAGAAGCAATTCAAGCTCAAGTGGTAAACGGTCCAGCAACAATAATAGACAAGGGAATGGGAAAAAGGGAAAGTTCACTGGAAAACCCTATCAAGCTTCCCGGGAGAATCTTGCCAAGTATACTGCATTTACCGTCCTGACGGAAGACATGGAAAGCGTTTATATGGCTACTTAGTCATTAGCCCCGTACAAGAAGCCCGCACCCATGAAAAAAGATGTCAGCAAGAGAGACATTACCAAGTTTTGTCGTTTTCACGGGGATTACGGCCATGAGACCAATGAATGCAACAATCTGAAGTAGGAAATCGAATTCCTGATAAGGAAAAATAATCGGCACGTACAGAAGTATGTCAAGGTCGATCAGAATCAGAGGGGAGACAACAACCAAGATGTGCTACCACCACTAGTAGATGGACATCTGCAAGTCATTATTGGAGGTTCGCACATAGCTAGAGATTCAGGCAAAGCCCGGGAGAGGTATGCCAGAATAGTACAGCACGAGCAAGAAGAAGTAGTCCTGGCCGTAGAAGGGAGGAAGCCGAAGATCCCACGAGCAGGGGAACCCACCATAACAAATGATGAAGATACTATCAAGATCAGATTTCCGCACAACGACCCGTTGGTGGTGGAAGTCCAGATAGCCAACAAGATGGTAGCCAGAACCATGATAGATAATCGAGCCTCTTCCCACATCTTATCAAGACCACATATGAAAAGATGAGGCTCCAACTCAAAGATTTAAACCCTGTCTTTAGCCCGTGTATGGTTTCGTCGACCAAGGAGTCGCACATCTAGGGCAAATTCGCCTACCCCTCTCTGTTGGACAAGCTCCAACAAGCATAACTATAATGGCCCAATTTTTTGTATTGGACATTCCCTCAGTCTTTAACGTCATATTAGGTCGACCAGCTTTGTATGACTTAAAGGCTGTTACGTTGATATTCCATTCTTGCCTTAAGTTCATGACAAAGAATTGGGTAGGGTGTCTAAGAGGAAACCAGCAGTTTGCTCAGGAATGTTATAATGTTGCCATAGCCAAGGATAAGAAGGAAGTATCCTCTAGCTAGAGCTCGGACAAGGGAAAAAAAATTTTAAGTACGGAACTTCCCAAGGCGGGGATAAAGATGTGGATCCTCGACTTGGGGACTCAAGCAGCAATGTTGGACTTGTGGAAGAACTAGAAGAGATTGAGATCGACCCAGATATTCTGGCCAGAAAGCTTAAAATTTGAAAAGGTTTGTTGGTCGAAGTAAAATCAGCACTGATAAAATTTTTGAGAGCAAACGTGGACATTTTTGCCTGGTCACATGAGGATATGGTCGGAATTGATCGTTCTGTAATTTCGCACATCCTAAATATTGATCCAAACTATCGACCAGTTCAACAAAAGCGAAGGCTGTTGGACAAGGAGCGAGCTCTAGCCCTGAAGGAAGAGGTAGAGAAGCTATGAAATAACAACTTCATAATTGAATCTTTCTACCAGAATTCGATTGCTAATCCCGTATTGGCACCCAAGAGGTTTGTGTATTGATTTCACAGACCTCAAGAAGGCATGCCCCAAAGACTGTTTTCCACTTCCAAGAATCGATCAGCTTGTGGACGCAACAGCAGGGCACGAAATATTGAGCTTCATGGATGCCTATTCAGGGTACAACCAAATCAAAATGCATCCACCGGACCATGATGATACAAGTTTCCGAACAGATTTGGGTCTATATTGCAATAAAGTCATGCGATTTGGTCTCAAAAACGTTGGGGCGACATACCAAAGATTGGTAAACAAGATGTTTAAAGACCAGATCAGACGAAAGATGGAAGTATATGTGGATGAAATGCTCGTCGAATCAAGGAAGGTTGGGGGGCACATAGATGACCTGGACGAATGCTTCAAAGTCCTCAAGAAATACAACATGAAACTCAATCTCTTAAAGTGCTCCTTTGGAGTCAGCTCTGGTAAGTTTCTAGGCTTTATTGTCAACGCCCGAGGAATCGAAGCCAATCCAGAGAAGATTCAAGCCCTCCTGGATATGAAATCGCCAACAAGAATGAAGGACTTAACTGGTCGGATCGCCGCACTCAACAGATTTGTTTCAAAATCAATAGACAAGTGTGTTCCATTCTTCAGCATCCTGCGATGAAATAAGCAATTTGAGTGGACGGAGGAATGTGAAAAAGCTTTTCAAGAGCTAAAAACGCAACTCGCAAAACCTCCAGTACTCTCGAAACTTGTATACGGAGAAGAACTTAAGATATACTTAGCTATAACGGACCATGCCGTGAGTGTTATACTGATCAGAGAGGAAAACAACATACAACATCTAGTCTATTACGTTAGTAAAATACTCATTGAGGCCGAAGGCCGATACCCATTGATGGAGAAACTCACCTACTGCTTGATTCAATCAATAAGAAAGTTAAGGCCCTATTTTCAATCTCATCCTATTTGGGTGTACACTGACCAACCGTTACACCAGAAATTGCAAAAGTCGGATGCCTCTGGACGGTTACTCAAGTGTGCAGTAGAACTGGGTAAGTATGAAATTACTTTCCGTCCCCGAACAGCAATCAAAGGCCAGGCCTTAGCAGACTTTATGGTAGAATGCACATGCGAGGCCGAATATGAAGCTATAGATCAATTGTTCGGCACAGGAATCGACTTGGTAACGACATGGGGGGCAACACTTGCACGCTACAGTCAAGTTTGGATTTAAAGCATCCAACAACGAGGCCGAATATGAAGCTATCATCGCTGGACTAAAACTAGCCCGGGAGATGAAGGCCGAACATATTGAAATCTACAGTGATTCACAGGTGGTAGTAAATCACGTATTTGGAGAATACGAGCTCGGGGAGAAAAGATGATAGCATATTTGAGCAAAATACACGATTTGCTCGCACAGTTCAAAAGCTACGCTCTCAGACAAATTCCAAGGGAAGAAAACACGACTGTTGACGCATTAGCTCGTCTTGCGAGTAGTAATGTAAGTGATAGAGCGAATTTGGTTCCTATCCAGTTCCTCGAAGAACCTAGCATCACTGGCACGGAAGAGATTGAAATGATTGATACTTTCCCAAACTGGATGACGCCAATAGAACCCTACCCCAACATTGGGGAACTCCCAGATAATCGATATGAAAATCGAAAGATGAGACGGAAGGCTGCACGGTACATCATAGTAGAGGGAATTATGTATAGACGAGGATTCTCCATGCCATTGTTTAGATGTGTTACCCAAGAAGAAGCTACACGAATTTTGTCTGAAGTGCACGATGGATTTTGTGGAAACCACACCGCCGGGCAAAGTTTATCTAAGAAAATTCTAAGGTAAGGTTATTTCTGGCCGAAAATGATCGAAGATTCGAAGGTCTACGTTAAAAAATGTGATAAATAACAGAGATTTTAAAAGATACCTCGAGCTCCGCCCAACGAGTTAACTCAGATGCAAAGTCCTTGGCCTTTTCCCATTTGGGATATTGACCTGATCGTAGACCCGTACCCCAAACTTGGGTCCGAGTCCGAGTCTGGATTTGAGTCCAGGAACTGGAATCTGACTAGGACTTAGACCCAGGCCCAGACTGGGACGCAGACCCGAATCAAAACTCGGATCGGACTCAGGACACGAACCTGAACCCCGACACGGACTTGGACCCAAACCCAGACCAAGGACCCAGACCGGGATAGGAGACTCAGACCTAGATTGGGGACCAAAACTCAAAATTAGAGCCAGAATCGAGACCAAGGATTGGGACTGGGACCCAAGACTTGACCCCTATCTCGATCCCAGACCCGAACCCAAACATGGACACGGAACGAGATGCAGGATTCGAATCGAGACGAGACTGGGACAAAAGATTGGGATAAGGATCTTGACCCATGACTCGGCGCTTGGACCCAACCGTTAGTCGGTGTGTAGATCTTGGAATCATACCAAGACCCAAACCTAGAACCATTTCCAGACCAGGACCCAAACAAAAACTCGGACCCGAGACAGAAATTGGAACAAGAACCGAAATCAGGACCTTGGAATAGGAATTGGACCTGGAACCAAAACAGGATCTAGACGCGAAACCGAACACGGACCCAAACCTAGAACGTGATCGAAACTCGAACCCAGAACCGAACCCGGACCCAGACTTGTCCCAGTACCTGTGACCCAGGACCCATGACTCGAAACCTTGACCAGAACCCAAACTCATACCAGAACTCGGACCTAAACCTAGACCCAGATACAGACCAAGACCCGGACCTAGACACGGACTGAACCCTAGACCCAGACCCAAACCCACACCCAGAGCCAGACCCGGACTCATACTTGAAATCCGACTCGGACCTAGATCAGGAATGGGACCCAGACCCAGACTAGGACCGAGGCCTGAACTTGGATTAGTACTAGAACTCGGACTAGGACTGGGACCGGGACCCTGGACCTGATACTGAGACATAGGACCTGAGAACCTAACCGTGGCCCAATCCCAGACAAGGCCAAGACGCGAGACAAGGACCAGTACCGAACACGCACCGAGACCTGCACTCGGACTTGGACCCTAACCCGAACATGGTTGTGTACCCAGACCGGGACCGAGACCCAGACCCAAACCTAGACCTAGGACCCGATCCCAGACCCAGACTCGGACCTAGATAGGGATCTGGATACGCACTTGGACTCGAACCCAAACCCGGACCCAGACCGAGATCGAAACTCAGGACCTAGATCCAGAACGAGACCGTGACCCAGACCCAGACCTGGACCCGCACCTGGGACCCAAACTCGGACCTGGACCTGAACCCAGACCAAAACTTGGATCTGGACCTAAATCTAGACTCAGACCAAGACTCGAACCAAGACTCAGACCCCGACCTCGACCTAGACTCAGACCCAAACCCGAACCCAGACACTAAATCGAAATCGAAACTAGGACTAGGACCCAAACCCGAACATGGACCCAGACCGAGACCTAGGACTCGGACCTTGAATTGGGCCTTGGAAACCTGTCGTAGATCAGAACTCAGGACTCAGACCCATACCTGGAGCTGGACTTAAACCGAGATTTGGACCCAAGCCAAGATCGGAACTCTGACCCAGACTCGAACCAAGACTTGAACCCCGATCGGGTCCTGGACTCAGACCGGGACCTAGGACTCGAACCTGGATTGGGGACTTGGACCTAGGACACGGGCATCAGAATTGGGACTGAGACCCAGAATCCGACCCCAAAGCCGGACCAGGACCTGGGAACCGAAGTGGAACTAGACTGAGACCCGAGAGCGTGATCCACACCCGTAGTCAATGTTTGCATCTAGGACCCATACCCGGACTTAAACCCAAACCCAAACTCGGAGTCAGACCTAGACCAAGACCCGTACCCCAAACTTGGGTCCGAGTGCGAGTCTGGGTTTGAGTTTGAGAATAGGAATTTGACTACGACCTAGACCCAAACCCGGATTGGGACGCGGACTTAAATCAAAACTCTCATCGGGACTCGGGACACGAACGCGAACGGAGACACAGACTTGGACCTCAAACCCAGACCGGGATTAGAGACTGAAACCTAGACCCATGACCCAGACCTAGATTGGGGACCAAAACTCAAAATTAGAACAACAATTAGGACCCAGGACTGGGACTGGGACCCAAGACCTAACCCCGGTCTCGATACCAGACCCGGACCAAGACACGGACACAGACCGGGACCTAAGATCCGAATTGAAATGAGTCTGGGACCCAAGATTGGGATCTGAATCTTTACCAACGACTCGGGGCTCGGAACCAACCCGTAGTCGGTGTTTGGATGTTGGAATCATACCAAGACCCGAACTTGGAACCATTTCCAGACCAGGACCTAAACCCTAACTCGGACTCGAGACCCGAAATCGGAACAAGAACCAGAATCAGGACCCTAGAATAGGAATTGGACCTGGACCCAAAACTGGATCTAGACGCATAACTGAACACAGACCCAGACCCAGACCGGGATCGATACCAGGACCCAGGCCCGAACCCGGACCCAGACTTGGGCCAAGTGACTCGAGACCTGGACCAGAACTTAGACTTGTACAAGAACTCAGAACCAGACCCAGACCTAGACCAAGACTTGGACCAAGACACAGACTGAAACCTGGACTCAGATCAGACCCAAACCCAGACCTAGATCAGGACCCAAACGTGGACTAGTACTATAACTCGTACTCGAACCCAGGAGTGGGACCCGGACTAAGATCAGGATTGGGACCCAAACCCGGACTAGGACCGAGACTTGAACCTGGACTAGGACTAGAACTCAGACTGGGATCGGGACTGGGACCTAGGACCCGATACTCAGACCTGGGACCTGAGAACCGAGCCGTGACCTAGACCCAGACCAGGCCAAGACCCGAGATGAGGACCATTACTGAACATAGACCGGGACCTACACGCAGACTGGTACCCTAACTTAGACCGGGAACAACCACTTTGACTTGAATCGGGGACCAAGACACTAAGACCCGAACCAGGACCCAAGACATGAGCTAGAGCTACACTAGGATCTAGATTTTGACCCGGGACAGGAATCAAGACTCGAGGCTTGGACCCGACCCATAGTCGGTGTCAATATTAGGGAATTCAACATCGACTTGGACCTAGACCCGGACCAAAACTAGAACCCATACCCAGATCTGACCCATACCCAAAACTAGACCGGGACCTGCACTAGGACTGGGACCCTAACCCAGATTGGGACCAAGGACCCTGACCTGAATCAGGGACCCGAACCCATGACTTAGGCCCAAGACCCAAACCTAGACCCAAACTTTGACATAAGACCCAAACTCAAGACCTAAACCCAGACCAAAACCCAGACCAAAACCTGGTTCGTGACCTAGACCTTGACTGGGCCCCGGTTTGGGAACCCAACCTGGACCCAAATAGGGACTTGGACTCATTCTGGACCCAAACCCAAACTAACACCTGAAACCGTACTGGGACCTAAACTCGGACCCAAACTTGAGATTCAAACCCAAACCTAAACTTGGACCTAGACCAGGACCAAAGATCTAGACATAGATGGGGGACTTGGGCCCCAAACCCGACCATGGACACAAATTTTGACAAAAGATCCGGATCTTGATTGAGGACTTGGACTAGAAACTAGGCACCGGAACTGGGATGAAGACCCAAAACTCGACCCCAAACTCGAGAGACGGGACCTAACCCTGGACCCAGAAACAAGGACTTAACTATCGGGACACAACCCCGAACTCGGACCCAATCCTAAACATAGGACCCGACCCAAGACCCGGGACCCAAACTAGAACAAGACCAGGACCCGAACCAAGACCTGGACCAAAACTAGTCCCAAACCTAAACTTGGACCCGAATCCGTACCCTGTGACCAAAAATTTGAACCAAAACCGGAAGTAGACCGGGACCCGAGAACGGGACTGGAACCGTAACCAGAACTTGGACTTAGACCTAGAACCGTAACCGGACTTAAACCTAGACCCAGAACTGTAACCGGACCAGGTGCCAAACTCAAACCAAGACCTAGACCCGAATCGGGACCCAAACCTAGATCCCAACTCATACGTAGACTCAGTGCCGAACCTAGATCCAAACTAAGACCCAAACATGGAACAAGACTTAGGACACAAAATTGGGGCCGGGACCTAGAACCGCACCCCAATCTCGGTCCCGAAACCAAACTCGGGCTTGGGACCCAGGACCTAAACCGGAACTAGACCGGGACAGGTGACCGAGACCAGATTAGGGACTCAAACCAGGACCCGAACCCGAACCGGACCAGGACCCAAACGCAGACCCTGACCCAGGCCCGAGAGACAGAACTAGAACCTGAACAAGAACTGCCAAACATGGACGCTTGAACAAGACTAGGACTGTGACCATGACCCGGACCCAAACCTAGAACCGAACTCGGACCTAGCCCCAAACCCAAAGCGAGACCAAAACTCGAGCCCAAAGATAGTCGTGTACCCATATTGGGAGCGAGAGCCGGACCTGGATCTAGACCTGGGACCCGATCCAAGACGCAGACTCGGACCTAGATATGGATCCGGATACATACCTAGACTCGAACCCAGACCCAGACCCAGGTCGGCATCGAAACTCGAGACCTAGATCCATACTGAGACCCTGACCCAGACTTACACCTAGACCTACACCTAAGACCAAAACTCGGACCTCGACCCGAACCCAGACCCAAACCTAGACCCAGACTCGGACCTAGACTCAAACTAAGACTCAGACCTCAACCAGGCCCGAACCCAAACTCGAACTCAGACACTAAATCAAAATCAAAATAGGGACGAGGACCCAAACCCGAACATGGACCCAGATCGGGACCTAGGACCCGGACCATGACCTGCGCCTCAGAACCTAGACCCAGATCCGAACACAAGACTCAGACTCAAACTTGGACCAACACTCAAACACAGATCCTGACCTAGACCGAGATTGGAAACTGAACCGGGACTCAAACCCTAACCTAGGACATGGACTGGGACACAGGCATCAGAATTGGGACCGAGACCCAAGACCTGACCCTAGACCCAGACCCTAACCTAGGACAGGGACTGGGACCTAGGACCTGGGACCCGAAGTGGAAATAAACTGGGACCCGAGATTGTGATCCAGATCTGGACTCGGGGCTTGGAACTGACCCGTAGTCAGTGTTTGGATTTGGGACCCATACCTAGACTCGGACCCAGACCTAGACCTAGACCCATACCCCAAACCTGGGTCCAAGTCTGAGTCTAGGTTTGAGTTCGGGAACTGGAATCAGACTAGGACCTTAGACCCAGACCCTGATCGAGACGCGGACCCAAATCAAAACTCGGATCGGGACTAGGGACTCGAACCTGAACCCAGACACAGACATGGACCAAGTCCCTGACCCAGGACTCGGACTGAGATTGGAGACTTAGACCTGGACCTAAGACCAGACCTAGATTGAGGACCCAAACTCAAAACTAGAACCAGAATCAAGACCCAGGATTGGGATTGGGACCCAAGACCCGACCCCGGTCTCGATCCCAGACCCATACCTGAACACGGACTGGGACCCAGGATCCGAATCGAAACGAGACCGAGACCCAAGATTGGGATGCAGATCTTGACCCACGACCTAGGGTTGCACCCAACCCGTAGTCGGTGTCTAGATCTTTGAATCATACCAGGACCCTAACCTAGAACCATTTCTAGACCAGGACCCAAACCCAGACCCGGACCCGAGACCCGATTTCACAACAAGAACCGGAATAAGGACCTTGGAACAAGAATTGGACCTGGACCCAAAACTAGCTCTACACGCGAACCCGGACCAAGACATGCGCCAGGACCTGCGACCCAGGACCCGTGACTCGGGACCTGGACCAGATGCCAGACCCGTACAAGAACCCAAACCCAAACCCAGACCCAGACTCAAACCAACACCCGAACCCAAACACTGACTGAAACCTGGACCCAGACCCAGACCTGGACTCATACCAGAACTCTGACTTGAAACCGGGACTTAGACCCGAACCAAGATTAGGACTGGTACCCAGACCTGGACAAAAACCGAGACCTGAATTTGGACTAGGACTAGAACCCAGACTGGGACCGGGATTGGGAACTGGGAACGGGACCAGGACCCGATACTTGGACCTGGGACCTAAGAACCAAACCGTGACCCAGACCCAGACTCGAGAGAAGGACCGGTACCGAACAAGGACCGGGACCTGCACTCGGGTGGGATGCTAACCCAAACCGAGACCTAGCACCCTCACCTGAATTGGGGATCCAAACCCATGACTCAGGACCCAAGACCCAAACCTAGACCCAAACCAGGACCTAAGACATGAGCTAAATCCTAAACCTTAAACCCTAAATCCTAAACTCTTTACACTTATCCCTAAACCCTAAGCCCTAAACCCTAAACCCTAAATCCCTAAACACTAAACCCAAAACCTTAAAACCCTAAATACCCATACCGAGATCATAACCCAAGACCAAAACCCAGATCTAGTCCTGAACCTAGACACAAACTCAAGACCTGAACGCGGACCCAAACCCAGACCACAACGTTGTCGAGCACCTAGACCTTGACAGGCACACAGAACGGGACCCCGACCCTGACCTGAACATGGACTTGGACTCAGACCGGGACCTGGGCCCAAACTCAAACCTGAACATGTACTAGGACCTAGACTTAGACCCAAACTCGGGAGCCAAACCAGAACTTGAACATGGACGTAGACCGGGACCTACTTGGGCCCCAAACCTGAACCTTGGCCAAGACCTGGACCAAGGATCGGGACCTAGATGGGGGACTTTGACAAAAAAATTGGGCCCCAAAACTGGGACCGAGATCAAAAACTGAACCCTAGACTCGAGACACGGGACCCGACCCTAGATCAAGACTCGGACCTAAACCCAAATTAAGACCAGAACCAATACTGGGACTTCGACCTGGACCGGGACCTGTGACTTGCGACCTACACCAATACCAGGACCTGGAGCCAAACCATAGACCAAAAAACTGAGACCACACCCAGGAACTGCCAGACTTAGACATGGGACCCAAAAATCAGACGCACACTGGGACTGGGACCCGAAGTCGAACCCGAACCCGGACCAAGACTGGGAATGAAACTTGGACCTGAACCCGAATTCGGACCCGAACTCGAACCAAGATTCGGGACCCAAACTTGAACCTAGACCAAGACCAAGACCTAGGAACCAGACATAGATGGGGGACCTAGACCAGGGACCTAGGCCCCAGAACCCAGACCCAAATTGGAATCCCGGACTCCAACCTGAACTAGGACTTGACCTGGACCCGAGAATCTGAAGTCAGACCCAATCCCAGACCCGAAACCTACCCCGGACTCAAACTAGCATAGGAACCTAGACACGAAGCAGGATCAAACCCGAACCCGGACCCAAACCCAAAATCGGACCTTTACTCGGGACCTGAACTCAGACACAGACTTAGAATCACACCCAAACCTAGACCTAGACCCGGACCTGAACTCGAACCCAGACTAGGATCGGAACCAAGGACTTAGACCCAGAACTGAACCCAAACTTAGATAGAGAATGGAACTTGGTACTCGGACCCAGACCCGGACCGGGACGCGAACCCACACCCGGAGCTTGATCCAGACCTAGACCAAATTCTGAACCCGAACCCAAACTCAGACCAAGACTCAAACCCCGAAATGAACTTGAATCCAAACTCTAACTCAGAATTGCAACTAGAACTGGAACCGAACTAGTACTAGGACTAGGACCTAAACCCGAACCCAACCCAGATAAAATCAAGACAAAGACCCAAGCTCGAATCGAGACTAGGACTCAAACTCGAACCTAGACTGGGACCCAATCCCAGACCAGAATTGGGACCTTGACCCAGAATCAAGATAATGACCTGGGCAACGGAACTAGGACCGAAACCTAGTACACGACCCCAGACTTGGACTTGAACCTAGGACCCAGCTCATGACATGGCACCCAAAATGGAACCAGACCAGGACCCGAGATCGAGATCTGGATCAAGAGCCAGGGCTTCGATCGAACCCATAGTCGGTGTATGGATCTGGGACACATTCCCGGACCCGAACCCAGACCAACACCCGAACCAAAACTCAGACCTGAACCCAATCCTAGACCCAAACCTAGACCCGAAACTGTACCTTGTGACCCGAAATTGGAACCGAAATCAGAAGTTGACCTTGACCCAGAAATGGGACCAGAACCAGGACTTGGACCTAGAACCTTAACCGAACTTGGACCTAGACCCAAAACTATAACCGGACCAAGACCCAGACTCAAACTTAGACCTAGACCCAAACCGGGGCCCGGACCCGGATCCCCACCTTGACCTGGACTCGGGACCCGAACCCAGACCCAAACTCAGACCCAAACATGGAACCAGACTCGGGACACACAATCGGGGCTGGGACCTAGAATCGCACTCGATCTCAATCCCGAACCCAAACTTGGACCTGGAACCCAGGACCAGAACCAGACCTAAACCCGTGATAAGGACCCAGATCTTGACTCGGAATTTAGTAAATGGGGCTTGGAACAGACCCGTAGTCTGTGTTTGAATTCGGGACTCAGACTAGGACCGAAACCCAGACTAAGACCCAAACCCGAACCCAGACCTAGACCCAGGACCCGAAACTTGCACCTAAACAAGAACTGCCGGACCAGGACCGTGTAACAAGATTAGGACCCTGACCAGGACCCAGACCCACACCTAGAACCGAACTCAGACCAAGCCTAAGACCCAAACCAAGATGGAAACTCAGGCTTAGACATGGTCGTGTACCCAGATCGCAACCGAGAATCGGATTAGACCTAAATCTGGGACCCAATCCCAAACACAGACTCGGACCTAGATAGGGATCAAGGTACGAACCTGGACTCAGACTCAGACCCAGACCAAGATCGAAACCTAGGAACTAGATCAGGACCTAGATCCAGACCCCAACCCAAACGTGGACCCGCACCAAGGACCTGAACTCAGACCTGGACCGAACACAGACTGATCTCGACCCAGACCGATATCGGAACCTGAATCTAGACTCGGACCAAGACTTGAACCCCAGTCGGCTCCTGGACTCAGACCAAGACCTAAGACTCAGAACTAGACCCGGGACACGGGCATCAGAACTGGGACTGAGACCCACAATACGAACTTGGATCTGGACCATGACCTAGGACCCAGACCGGGACCTGGGACCCCATGTGGAACTACACTAGGACTCGAGACTGTGATCCAGATCTAGACCCAGGGCTTGGACCTAACCCGTAGTCAGTTTTTGGATCTAGGACCCATATCCGGACTCAAACCCAGACTCGGAGTCGGAACAAGACCCTAGCCCAGACCCGTACCCCTGACCAGGGTCTGAGTCCGAGTCTGGGTTTGAATCCGGGAACTAGAATCTAACTAGGACCCAAACCCAGACCCGGATCGGGACGCTGACCCAGATCAGGACGCGGATCTGAATCAAAACTGAGATCGGGACTCGGGTCACGAACTCGAACCGAGACACGGACTTGCTCCTAGACTCGAACCCAGGACCCGGAACAGGATAGGAGACTCTGACTTGCACCCAGGACCCAGACCTAGATTGGGGAACCAAACTCAAAATTAGAACCAGAATCAAGACTCAGGACTAGGACTGAGACCAAAGACCCAACCCCGGTCTCAGACCCAGACCCAGACACAGACATAGACTGGGACCCAGGATCCAAATGGAAATGAGACCGGGACCCAAGATTGGGATCCGGATCTTGACCCACGACCTGGGGCTTGGACCTGACCCGTAGTTTGTGTCTAGATCTTGCAATCATACCAAGACCCGAACCTGGAACAATTTTTAGACCAGGACCCAAACCCAAACTCGGACACCGAGACCCGAAATAGGAACCAGGACAAGAATAAGGACCCTGGAACAGGAATTGGACCTTGATCCAAAATCGAATCAAGACACAGAACCGAACACAGACCCGAACCCAGACTGGGATCAATACAAGGACCCAGGCCCGAACGGGGACCCAGAGCAAGCCACGACCTGAGACCTAGGACCCGTGACACGAGACCTGGACAAGAACCCATTCCTGTACCAGATTTCAAATATAGACCCAGACCCAGACCCAAACCAAGACCCGGACACAGACACGGACTGAAAACTGGGCCCAGACCCAAACCCAGTCCTAGACCTGGACCCAGACCCAGACTCGTACCAAAACTCGGACTCAAACTCTGGACTTTGACCCGGACATAGATCAGGACTCGGACTTAGACCCAGACTAGGACCGAGACCTGAACTTGGACTAGGACTAGAACTCAGACTGGGACCAGGACCGGGACCCGATACTCAAACGCGGGACCTCATAACCGAACCGTTAAATAAACCCAGACGAGGCCAAGACCCGATACAAGGACCAGTTCCGAACATGGACCGGGACCTGCACTCGGACTGGGACCCTAACCTAGATAGGGACCTAGGACCCTGACCTGAATTGGGACCCGAACCCATGACTCAGGCCCAAGACCCAAACCTAGACACAAACTTGGACATAAGACCCAAACCAGGACCCAAGACATGAGCTAGAACTGGACCAAGATCTGGATTTAGACCCGGGACTTGACCCAAGACCCGAGGCTTGGACCTGACCCATATTTGGTGTCTAAATCTGGTAATTAGACCTAGGCTCGGACCTAGACCCAGACCAGAACTCGAACCCGTACCAAAACTCAAAACTAGACTCGACATGTGGTTTGTGTTTGGATTTGGGACTAAGATTCAGACCTGAACCAAAACACGGACCTAGACCTAAACCAGGACTCGGACCCAGACCCACACCTAAACCTTAAATCGTACCCTGTGACCCGAAATTGGAACCGGATCTGGAAGCGAACCATTAAACTCTAAATCCTAAACCTTAAACCCTAAATTCTAAACTCTTTACACTAACCTCTAACCCTAAGCCCTAAGCCCTAAATACTAAACCCTATACCCAAACCTTGACATGGGCCAAGACCCATACCCAAACCGAGATCGTAACCCAGGACCAAGACCCAGACCCAAATCCAGACCCAAACCTAGACCAAAACTCAAGACCTAAACCCGGACCAAAACCCAGACCAAAACCTCGTTTGTGACCTTGGCCTTGACTGGGCCTCAGTTTGGGACCCCGACATGGACCCAAATAGGGACTTTGACTCATTCTGGAGCCAGACCCAAACAAACACCTGAACCCGTATTGGGACCTAGACTCGGGACCCAAACTTGATGTTCAAACCCGAACCTGAACTTAGACCTAGACCAGGACCTCAGATCTAAACCTAGAAGGGGGACTTGGGCCCCAAACCCGAACATGGACACAAATTTTGAGAAAGGATCCGGATCTTGATTGAGGACTTGGACTAGAAACTAGGCATCATAACAGGGATGAAGACCCAAAACTCGACCCCAAACTCGAGAGACGGGACCTGAACCTTGACTCGGAAACAAGGACTTGACTATTGGGACACAACCCCGAACTAGAACAAGACCAGGACCCGAACCAAGACCCAGACCAAAACCAGTCCCAAACCCAAACTAGGACCCGAATCCTTGCCCTGTGACCAAAAATTTGAACCGAAACCGGAAGTAAACCGGGACTCGGGAATGGGACTGGAACCGTAACCAGAACTTGGGCTTAGATCTAGAACCATAACCGGACTTAAACCTAGACCCAGAACTGTAACCGGACCAGGTGCCAGACTCCAACCAAGACCTAGACCCGAATCGGGACCCAAACTTATATCCCAACTCATACCTAGACTAAGTGCCGAACCTAGACCCAAACACAGACCCAAACATGGAACAAGACTCGGGACACAAAATTGGGGCCGGGACCTAGAACCGCACCCCAGTCTCGGTCCGAACCCAAAAGTCGGACTTGGGACCCAGGACCTAAACCGGAACTAGACCGGGACAGGTGACCGGGACCAGATCAGGGACTCAAACCAGGACCTGAACCCGAACCCAGACCAGGACCCAAACGCAGACCCTGACCCAGACTCGGGAGACGGAACTGGAACCTAAACAAGAACTGCAAAACCAGGACCCTTGAACAAGACTAGGACTGTGACCAAGACCCACACCCAAACATAAGACCAAACTCAGACCTAGCCCCAAACCCAAAGCGAGACCAAAACTCGAGCCCAAACACGGTCGTGTACCCAGACTGGGAGCGAGAGCCGAACCTTGACCTAGACCTGGGACACGATCCAAGACCCAAACTCGGACCTAGATAGGCATTCGGATACGAACCTAGACTCGAACCCAGACCCAGACCAAGGTCAGGATCGAAACTCGGGACCTAGATCCATTCTGAGACCCTAACCTAACCCAGTCCCAGACCTGGACCTGCACCTAAGACCAAAACTCGGACCTAGACCCGAACCCAAATCCAAACCTACACCCAGACTCGGACCTAGACTCAAACCAAGACTCAAACCCCAACCAGGCCCGGACCCAAACTCGAACTCAGACACTGAATCGAAATCAAAACTGGGACTAGGACCCAAACCCGAACATGGACCCAGATCGGGACCTAGGACGCGGACCATGACCATGACCTGGGCCTCAGAACCCAGACCCAGATCCGAACACAGGACTCAGACTAAAACTTGGACCAGGACTCAAACCCAGATCCTGACCTAGACCGAGAATGGAAACCGAACTGGGACATAGGATCCGGACCTAGATATGGGACTTGGGCCCCAAACCTGAACTTGGACCTAGGTCGGGACATAGGATCCGGACCTAGATAGGGGACTTGGCCCCAAACCTGAACCTTGACCAAGACCTGGACCAAGGATCAGGACTTAGATGGGGGACTTTGACAAAAAATAGTGCCCTAAACTCGAGACACGGGACCCGACCCTAGATCAAGACTCGGACATAAACCCAAATTCAGACCACCAGGACTGGGACCTGTGACTTGGGACCTAAACCAAGACTAGGACCTGGACCCAGACCGGGTCCCAGACCCTGACCCAGACCTAGACCAAAAAATGGGACCACACCCAAGAACTAACAACATGACTTAGACATGGGACCCAAAAATCAGACCCACAGTGGAACTGGGACCCGAAGTCGGACCCGGACCCGAACCAAGACTGGGAACGAAACTTTGACTCGAACCCGAATTGGGACCCGAACTCGAACCAAGACTCGGGACCCAAACCTGAACCTAGACCAAGAGCAAGACATAGGAACCTGACATAGATGGGGGACCTAGACCAGGGACCTAGGCCCCAGAACCCAGACCGAAATCGAAATCCGGGACTCGAACCCGAACTAGGACTTGACCTGGACTCGAGAATCTGAAGTCAAACCTAGACCCAGACCCGAAACCTACCCCGCACCCAAACTAGGATAGGAACCTGGACATGAACCAGGATCAAACCTGAACCCAGACCCAAACTCAAAATCGGACCCTTACTCGGGACCTGAACTCAGACACAGACCTAGAATCAGACCCAAACCTAGACCTAGACCCGGACCTGAACTCGAACGCAGACTAAGGAACCCAGGACTTAGACCCAGAACTAAACAAAAACTCAGATCGAGAATGGAACTTGGGACTCAGACCCAGACCCGAACCTGGACCCGAACCCACACCCGGAGCTTGATCCGGACCTAGACCGAAATCCGAACCCAAACATAAACTCAGACCAAGACTCGAACCCCTACATGAATTTGAATCCAAACTCAAACTCAGAATAGCAACTAGAGCTGGAACCGAACTAGGACTAGGACTAGGACCTAAACCCGAACCCGACCCAGATAAAATCAAGACAAAGACCCAAACTCGAATCGAGACTAGGACTCAAACCCGAACCTAGACTAGGACCCAATCCCAGACCAGAATTGGGACCTGGACCCAGAATCAGGATAGGGACCTGGGCAACGGAACTAGGACCGAAACCTAGTACCCAACCCCAGACCTGGACTTGAACCTAGGACCCAGCTCATGAAATGGCACCCAAAATGGAACCAGACCAGGACCCGAGATCGAGATCTGTATTTAGAGCCATAGCTTGGATCGAACCCATAGTCGGTGTATGGATCTGGGACACACCCCGGACCCTAACCTAGACCAGCACCCGAACCAAAACTCAGACCTGAACCCAATCCTAGACCCAAACCTGCACCCGAAACCGTACCTTGTGACCCGAAATTGGAACCGAAATCGGAAGTTGACCTTGACCTAGAAATGGGACCACAACCAGGACTTGGACCTAGAACCGTAACCGAACCTGGGCCTAGACCCAAAACTATAACCGGACCAAGAACCAGACTCAAACTTAGACCTAGACCCAAACTGGGACCCAGACTCGAATCCCCACCCGGACCTGGACTCGGGACCCGAACCCATACCCAAACTCAGACCCAAACATGGAACCAGACTCGGGACACACAACCGGGGCTGGGACCTAGAATCGCACCTGGTCTCAATCCCGAACGCAAACCTGGACCTGGAACCCAGGACTAGAACCAGACCTAGACCCGTGATAGGGATCCAGATCTTGACTCGGAATCCAGTAAATGGGGCTTGGAACAGACCCGTGGTCGGTGTTTGAATCTGCGACTCAAACTAGGACCCGAACCTAGACTAGGACCCAAACCCGAACCCAGACCTAGACCCAGGACCCGAAACTAGCACCTAAACAAGAACTGCCAGACCATGACCGTGTAACAAGACTAGGACCCTGACCAGGACCTAGACCCAGACCTAGAACTGAACTCGGACCAAGCCCAAGACCCAAACTAAGACCAAAAATCAAGCTTAGACATGGTCGTGAACTTAGATCAGAACCGAGAATTGGATTAGACCTAAATCTGGGACCTAATCCCAAACACAGACTCGGACCTAGATAGGGATCAAGGTACGAACTTGGACTCAGACCTAGACCCAGACCAAGATCGAAACCTGGGACCTAGATCAGGACCTAGATCCAGACCCAAATCCAAACTTGGACCCGCACCAGGGACCTGAACTCAGACCTGGACCGAACCCAGACCCAGATCGGGATCCACACCTGGACCTAGACTCGCACAAGGACTCAAACCTCGACCCAGACCCAGACCCAAACCCGAACCTAGACACAGAATCCGATTGTGGGTCTATGTCCGAGTCCGCGCCCTGGTCCAGTTATAATTTTGGGTTTAGGTCCAGGTCCTATCCTGGTCCTGTTCTTGGGTCTCGATCCGCTTCTCGTTTTGGTTCTACTTTCAAGTCATGGGGTACGGGTCGAGTCCAAGCATCGAGTCTTGGATCATAAGTCTCGGGGTGGGTCCTAGGTCAAGGTTTGGGTCTGGGGTCAGGTCCTGAATCTCGGGTCCGAGTTTGGTTATTTATTCCTAGGTCCAGCCCCAGTTCTTGGGTCTTGGTCTAGGTCCCGGTCCTGGTCTTGGTTTAGGTCCCAGGTCACAGGTCCCAGTCTGGGTCCAAGTTTCGGTATGGGTTCAGGTTGAGTTTGGGTTTAGGTGTGGGTCCTGTTATAGTCCCAGGTTTGGGTTCTCGTCCCATTCCTGGTTCGATTCCGATTATGGGTCCAAAATTGGGTCTGGATCCTAGTTCGGGTATGGGTTTGGGTCTTGGATTCAAACATTGATCATGGGTCTTGTTTAAGCCTCAAGTTCAGATTCGGATCTCAGTTTTGTTCTAGTTTGGGCCCCAGGTCCCTGGCCGAGTCCTAAGTTTTAGTTTGGGTCCAAGTTTGGGGTTGTGTCCTGGTAGTGAGGTCCTGGGTTCCAAGTCTAAGGTCGGGTCCTGTGTCTCGAGTCTAGGGTCAAATTTTGGGTCTCAAACCCTGGTTTTGAGGCCCAGTATTGGGTCCAAGTCCCTCATCTAGGTTCGGATCCTTTGTCCAAGTCTTGGTCCAGGTTCGGGTTTGGAGCCAAAGTCCCCCATCTAGGTCACGGTTCGGTTCTTATGTCCAATGTTTGAGTCTTGGGTCTTGGGTCTTGGGTCTCGGTCCCGGGTCCCGGTTTCCGGTCCCAATCTAGATTCTAGTCCCAGTTGAGGTTCAGGGCTCGGTCCTAGTCTGTGTCTAGGTCTCAGTCCTGATCTCGGTCTGGGTCTAAGTCTTGGGTTCGAGTTTGAGTTCTTGTACGAGTCCGGCTCTTTGTCTGGGTCTGGGTCTAGGTCCAGTTTTCGGTCTAAGTTTGGGTCCGGGTCTTGGTCTGGGTCTGGGTCTGGGTTTAGGTCTAGGTTCTGGTACGGGTCTGGGTTCTGGTCTAGGTCTTGGGTCACGGGTCCAGGGTTCCAGGTTGTGGGTCGCAGGTCCTGGCGCAAGTGTCGGTTCGGGTTCTGGTTTGGGTCTTGGTATCGATCCTAATTTGGGTACGGGTTCATGTTCGGTTCTGCATCTAGATCTGATTTTGGGTCCAAGTCCAATTCTAGTTCCAAGGTCCTCATTCTGATTCTTGTTCAGATTTCGGGTCCCGAGTCCGAGTCTTGATTTGGGTCCTGGTCTAGAAATGGTTCCAGGTTTGGGTCTTGGTACGATTCCAAGATTGAGAAACTGACTACGAGTCGTGGTTCAAGATTCGGATCCCAATCTTGGGTCCCAGTCTCGTTCCGATTCGGATACTGGGTCCTAGTCCGTGTCTGTATCTGTGTTCGTGTCCGGGTCCGCGTCGAGGACTGAAATTGGGGTCGGGTCTTGGGTCCCAATCCCACTCCTCGGTCCCGATTTTGGTTCTCATTTCAAGTTTGGTTCCCCAATCTTGGTCTGGGACTTGGGCCAAGTCTGAGTCTCCAATCCCGGTCCGGGTTGTGTGTCTGGGTTTGGGTCCAAGTCCGTGTCTGGGTTCGGGTTCTTGTCCTGAGTCCCGATCTTAGTTTTAATTCGGCTCTGTGTCCTGGTCCGGGTCTGGGTCTTGGTCCTAGTCAGATTCTAGTTCTGGGAGTGAGACTCGGTCCCATTCCCTCGGTCTTGTTCCCAGGTCCCGGTACGCTTAGAATTCCGCTTCCAGTTTCGGGTCACGAGGTACGGGTTTAGGTTCGAGTCCGGGTCTGGGTTCAGGTTTAGGTCTAAGTCTGGGTCTGGGTCCGGGTTTAGGTTCGAGTCTGGGTCTAGGTTTTACTCCGTGTATGGGTCCCAGATCCAAACATCGACTATGGGTTAGGTTTAAGCCCCGGGTCTAAATCAGGATCCTGGTCTCATGTCCCACACTAGTTTCACTTCGGGTCCTAGGTCTTGGTCCTAGTCCGGGTTTAGGATCTAGGTCCGGGGTCAGGTCCTGGGTCTCGGTGCTAGTTTCTGAAGCCCGGGTACCGGATCTAGGTCCCCATCTTGGTCCAGTTCCTAGGTCCCAGTCCGAGTCCAGGACCCGATTGGGGTTCAAGTCCTAGTCCGAGTTCGAGTTCGAGTTTCCGATCCCGGTCTGGGTCTAGATCTAGGTTTGAGTCTTGATTCAGGTCCGGGCCCGAGTCTCGGGTTCCGATCCGGGTCTGTGTTCTGAGGCCCGGGTCAAGGTCCCCCATCCAGGTCCGGGTCCTAGGTCCTAGTCTGGGTCCATGTTTGGGTTCAGGTCCTAGTCCCCAGTTCCGATTTTTATTCCGTGTCTGGGTTCGAGTTTTGGTCTGGGTCTCCGTCTAGGTCGGGATTTGAGTCCTAGTTCGAGTCTAGGGTTGGGTCTTGGTCCAAGTCCAGATCCCAGTCTGGATTTGGGTTTGGGTCCGAATCCGAGTCCAAGTCTTGGGTACGGGTCCAGGTTTGGGTCTTGGTCTCGGTCCGAATCCAACTCCCAAGTTTCGATCCCAGTGTGTATGGGTCTAGGTCTGGGTTCAAGTCTAGGTTCGTATCCAGATCCATGTCTAGGTCCGAGTTTGGGTCTGGGATCGGGTTCCAGGTTCAAGTCTGACCTGATCCCGGACTCGAAACTGGAATCAGACTAGGACTGGGACTAGAACCCAGATATTGGACCGTAACAGGGCCAAAACCTAAACCCAAACTCAGACTAGAACCCATACCGGGACTTGGACCCAGACCGCGACCTGTGACCTGGGACCAAACCAAGACCGCGACCTAGATACAGACCAAAACCAAGACCCAAAAACCAGGGCCGAACCCAGGACCCAAGAACTTGACTCAGACTTAGGACCCGAAACCAGGACCAGACTGGGACTGGGACCCAAACTCGGACCCGAACCCAAACCAAGATTTGGACTCGGACTGGACCCGTACCCAACCCAAAAACGAACTTGGACCCGAACGAGGACCTAGGAACCGAACATAGATCCGGACCCAGACCTGGGAATTGGGCCCCCAAACTAGTACCAGAACTTGGGATCTGCGACCCGGCCCCAGACCCAAACCTGGACCTAGGACCAACCTCGAGACCTGGGATTCGGAACTTGATGCTTGGACCCGACCAGTAGTCGGTGTCTAGATCTAGGACTTAGACCAGAACCCGAACCCAAACTCGAACTCAAACCAGGACCCGGACACATACCAAGACCCAGACCCACACTCGGGAACCAAAACAAAATCTTGAACTGGAACTGGAGCAAGATCTTAGAACGGGACCGGGACTTGGGCTTAGACCCGAACCTGGAACTGGACCCACCTTCGGATCCTAACCGAGACCGAAACTCGAACCTCAAAGACGCCCCAGACCCAAATCAGGACCCAAACCCAGACTCGGACAAAAACTCAACCCCAACCCGTACCCCGTGACTTGAAACTAGAACCAAAACTAGAATCGGATGGGGACCCAAGAACAGGACCAGGACTAAGACCTGGACCCAGACCCAAAACTGTAACCGGGCCAGGACCCGAACTCGGACACAGACCCACCCTAGGATTGGATCCAAAACCTGAATCCAAACCCAAACCGGGACTTGGGACCCTAACCCAGACCTAAACTCAGACCCAAACATTGAACATGACTCGGGAGCTAGAACTGGGATCGTGACCCATAACTGGACCCTAGTCTTGGTCCTAGATCTAGACCCAAACCCAAACTGGGACCTAGGACATGAATCGAAACAAGACTTGGACTCGTGGTTGGGATCTAGGTCTTGTCCCAAAATCTAAGAACCGGGGCTTGGACAAGACCCATAGTAGATCTCTTGATTTGGGACTCGGACAAGGACCCGAAGCTGAGGGCCTGGACCCAGACCCAGACCTGGGACTCAAAATCGAAACTTGAACCAAAACGTGACCAGGACCCTAGAACAGGAGCGGGACCGTGACAAGGACCTGGACCACGACCGGGACCCGGAACTCGACCAAAACCCAGCCCCAAAACTCGGGCTCGAACCCAGTCCTGAACCCGGTCCTAAACCCAGACTAGGACTGAGACTCGAAGTTGAACCCCAACTCGAACTCGGAACTCGATCCTAAACTCAGACCAAGCCCCTAACCTAAACTAGGATTCGGACCTACCGGCGATGTTTTTTTTCGACATTTTTTGATATTTTGAGAAAAACTGGACATGGACACGAACCCAGACCCATACCCGAATACCGACCCAAACCCAAACCGGAATCGAAACATGGGACCTGGACCCAAACTCAGACCTGGACCCAGACCAGGTTCCAAAACACCCGTACCAAGACTCGGACTAAGACTTGGACCCCGTCCCCAACCTGGACCGAGAACAAAACCCGGACCCCGAATTGGAATTAGAACTGTGACTAGGAGCCAGACTTGAGACGAGAACCGAACCCAAACCATAACCCACTAAGACCAGGACCTGGACTGAGATCTTGACTAGGATTGGGACATGAGACTTGGGACCCGAACCTAGACAGGGACCTAGACCCGACCTAATCCTAAACCCTCGCCCAGACTTGAGACCAGCGACCGAGACCAGGATCCAAACCCTGATAAGGACCCAACCTTGAACCCAGATAAAGACTGGGACCGAGACCTGGACCCGAACTCAGACTAGGAACTGGACCAAAATCAATACTCGGGACCCGAACACGACCCTAGACCCAAACCAAGATTAGAACCCGGACAAGTACCCATAATAGGATAAAACTCTAACCCAGACCTGAACCCAAAATTGGACCGAAGCCCAGGACTCAAACTCAGACCCAGACCAAGAATCAAACCCAAACCTAGACCTGCACCCGGACCCAACCTCAAACTCAGACTGGGATTAGAACCCAGGACTTACACCCGAAACTAAACCCAGACTCAGATCGAGATCGAAACCTAGGACTCAGACCCGAACCTTGACCCAGATCCAAGACCCTAACCCACACCCAGAGCCCAATCTAGACCTAGACCGAGATCCGAACCCAAACCCAAACTCGGACAAAGACTCGAACCCTAACCCAAACTGGAACTTGTAATCACAACTAGAACTGGAACCGGACTAGGTTTAGGACGAGGACAAGGAGCCAGACTTGAACCCAAACCCAAATAAAAACCCAAACTGAGACCCAAACCCAAACTGGGACTAGGACCCAACCCGAACCTAGACTAGGACCCAAATCCAGACCAAAACCAGGACATGTACCCAGAATCAGGATAGGGACCTGGGAACAGAACTACGACCGTGACCTAAGACCCGACCCCAGACACGGACTTGAACCTAGGACCGAGCTCGTGACCTGGCACCCGAAATGGAACTAGACTGGGACCCGAGATCGGGATCTGAATATGGACCCAGGGCTTGGACCTAACCTGTAGTCAGTGTTTGGATCTGGGAACCAGCCCCGGACCCGAACCTAGATCAAGACCCGAACCCAGTCCCAAATCCAAACTTGGACCTTAACCTATACCCTGTGACTCGAAATTGGAAGTAGACCGGGACCCAAGAACGGGACCGAAACCAAGATATCGACCTGGACCTAGAACCGTTACCAGACTTGAACGTAGACCCGGAACCATAGCCGGACCAGAACCCAGACCTAGACCTGAACCTGGAACCAGACTTGGATCTCAACCCAGATCTGGACTCGGTGCCGACCCTGGACACGAACTCAGAACAAAACATGGAACCAGACTCGGGACACAGAAATGGAACTCAGGCCTAAATTTGGGATTCGATCCCAAACATAGACTCAGACCTAGATAGGGATCCGGATAAGAACCTGAACTTGGACCCAAACCCAGACCGGGATTGAAACTTAGGACCAAGATCTAGTCTGAGAGCTTGACCCAAACCTAAACCTAGACCCACACCTGGGACCCGAACTCAGACCCGCACCTGGGACCTGAACTCGGACCTTGACCCGAACCTAGATCCAGACTGGGATCCATCCAGGCCTAGACCCAAACCCAGACCTAGACTTGGACCAAAAGTCATACCCCGACCGAAACCCAAAATAGATCCTGAACCAAGACACAGAATTCGAGTGTGGGTCAGTGTTTCAGTCCAGGTCCGAGTCCCGATATAGTTTTGGGTCTGGGTCCAAGTCCTTGTCTTGGTCCTGTTCTTGGGTCCCAATCCGCTTCTGGTTTCAGTTGTAGTTTCAACTCACGGGGTACGGGTCGAGTCCAAGCATCTAGTCCCGGATCTCAAGTCTTGAGGTGGGTCTTAGGTTCAGGTTTGGGTCTGGGTCGGGTCCCAAATCTCGATCCAAGTTCAGGTCCCAGTTTGGGGCCCAATTCCTGGGTCTGGGTCCCCCATCTATGTTGGGGCCTAGGTCCCAATCCAGGTCTAAGTTTATGTTCCGGTTCAGGTTCAGGTCTCGGGTCTCGATTCGAGTCCAGGTCTTGGTTTGGGTTCAGGTTCGAGTTCGGGTCCCAGTACTAGTCTGAGTCTGGGTTTTGGGTCCCAGGTCCGAGTTTGGTTCTTTGGTCCTGGGTCTGATCTCGATTTTTGGGTTTAGGTTTGGGTCCGGGTCCCGGTCTTGGTTTAGGTCGCAGTCTTGGTTTATGTCCCAGGTCACAGGTCCCGTTCCAGGTCCAAGTCCTAGTATGGATTTTGGTTTGAGTTTGGGTCCTACTACAGTCCCAGGTCTGGGTTCTTGTCCCAGTGCTGGTTAGATTCTGTGTCCGGAATTAGGTCTGGATCAAGGTTTTGGTCCGGGTCTAGGTACGGATCTGGGTTCAGGTCCTTGATTCAAACACTGACTATGGGTATGGTCGAAGCCTCAGGTCCAGATTAGGATCTCGGTCTTGGATCCCTATCTTGTTCCAGTTTGGGTCCTGGGTCCTGAGCCGAGTCTTAAGTTTGGGTTTGGGTTCGGGTTTGGTGTTGGGTCCCGGTAGTTAGGTTCTAGGTCCAAGGGCAGGTTCTGTGTCATGAGTCTGGGGTCAAGTTTCGGGTCTCGGTCCCGATTCTGGGGCCTAGTTTCGGGTCCAAGTCCCCCATCTAGGTCGAGATCCTTGGTTTAGGTCTAGGTCTAGGTTCGGGTTTGGGGCCCAAGTCCCCCATCTAGGTCACGGTTCGGTTCTCAAGTCCCAGGTCCGAGTCTTGGGTCCGAGGTCCCGGGTCCCAGTCCCAATTCTGGTTCTAGTCCCAATCCAGGTTTAGGGCTCGGTCCTAGTCTCGGTCTGGGTCCCATTCTTGATCTCGGTCTAGGTCCGATTCCCAGGTTTGAGTTTGAGTCCTGGGTTCAAGTCTGATTTCTAGTATGAGTCCGGGTCTTGGTCTGGGTTGGGGTTTCAGTCCGGGTCTGGGTCTAGGTCAGAGTCTTGGTTTGGGCCTGGTTCTGGGTCCGGGTTTGGGTTCTGATATGGGTCTAGGTTTTGGTCCAGGTCCTGGGTCACGAGTCCTGGGTTCCAGGTTCTAGGTCGCAGGTCCTGGCACATCTCTAGGTCCGGGTTCGGGTTTTGGTCCGGGTATTGATCCCTAGTCTAAGTCTGGGTCCATGTTTGGTTCTGCGTCTAGATCTTGTTCTAGGTTGAGGTCCAATTCATGTTCCAAGGTCCTAATTTCGGCTCTTATTCTGATTTTGGGTCCCGGGTACGAGTTTGTTTTTGGATCCTGGTCTAGAAATGGTTCCAGGTTGGGGTCTTGGTACTATTCGAAAATCTAGACACCGACTACGGGTTAGGTCCAAGTCGTGGGTCGTGGGTCAAGATCTGGATCCCAATCTTGGGTCCCAGTCTCGTTCTGATTCAGATCTTGGGTCCCGGTCCGTGTCTATGTTTGTGTTTGTGTTCGGGTCCGGGTCTGGGACCGAGCACTACTACAAATTACACTATTCATGTCGGTCAATGCTACTATTCATAGTGTTGACCGACGTGAATAGTGTCCAAATAATTGGACCTGTCTATTTAAAAACGTCACTAATAATATACTATTTGCGTTGTTTGATTAAATGATGATAAAAAAGAAACCCACAAAACAAAATAAAAATTTAAAAACTTGTTTTTCATTTTGCGTCAGTTGGTAATAGTCGACTATTGTGCTTGCAAAGTTTTAAAAATGACGTGAAATATAATTGTGAGAGATAGAAACCGACGCAAATTTAATAAAATCCCTAAAACCCAAAAATTATATAACATACGGCTCACATCCCTAACCTTTGTCTCCTCCTTCGAAATTGCTCTGGCCAAATTGGCCATTCTCTTCAACCCAGTTCATCCTCTTCAAATCTGACCATTCTCTTTCACCCATTTTGTCCTCTTCAAAACTGACCATCCTCTTTCTCCTCTTCTTAATTAGGCAGTGACCCAACCGGCGACCTCCCCTCTCTTCTTCGTCTTCTGCTTAATCGGGCGGTGACCCAACCCCCGGGGCCTCCTCCTCTCTTCTTCGTCCAGTGTGTAAAGGTTTTTGATCTTTCAAAGGTGAGTTCCTGTGTTATTATTTATATATGTGTTTAGGCTTTTTCAGTAAAGAGTGTTTGTTTGTTTTAATTTTTGATACAGTGCTCAGAATTTTTGGATATATCCACAAGAAATGATACATGTAATATATGAAGGTAATTGAATAATGAATTCCACCAATTTTTAGTGTATGGTGATTAGAAAAATTATGTGTTATACAACAAATTTGGTTGTCTACAACAATAAAATAATATTCTCTAATATTAGCTTCTTGGACTATATTTCTGCTATGTTCTCAAACATTTGAACTTGAAACTTATTGTCATGAATTATTTGTTATAATTTGGTTTCTAGTCTTTTTGGGAAATCCATGTGTTATATTAGATTTTTGGATCTTAAGAAATGGGACTTATTAGAGTAGTGTTCTTTCTTCTCTTAAATTTTCTTAGGCTCATGGATTAGTATGGTAGGATTTTGGAAGATGTGGAAGAATGAATGAGAGTAAAGCTGCAAAGCTTAGATGTGTTGTGAAAATGGGTCAGATATGTCATGACCTCCTTTTCCCATTGAGAGGATGTCTAGGAAATGTGTCATTTACCCAATTTTAATGTTGAAAATTGGAGCTATGATGCTCTTTTAGCAAAAAGAGAGGATCTTAGTCCAGTAAGAGTATGAACGAAATGCCCCTTACTCACACAGAAGTACTCTCTCAACCAACTTTTAGTACCATTCATTTTCCTATCTCTGAACATTTGTTTAACTATATATATAAAAACTTTTCTTGACTATTATTATAAGCATGTAACCAGACCTGCCATTTATTGTTGCATACCAAAACTTAGCCCTATTCTTAGCAAGGAAACTACCAAAGCCTCACTACAGAAAAGATAGTCCTTCATGACAAACTTTCCAAAAGGTAATGTTCTTATAAGCTTTCCAAAAGGTAATGTGTGTATATATGTATATAGGGAGAGAGTTGTTTGGAAAAATAGAAAGAGAAATAAAATATTGAGTGAGCTTATAGTATGCATAGCCATAGAGTGTATAGAGCGAGAGAATAGTTAAGAGAGTAGTTTGAGAGTAGAGTAATGAGAATTAGAGAGCCTGCAATGCATGCTCATATATATTAAGGTAAATGGCGGCAAAACCCCGTTTAGTTTTTACTAAACCACCACAACCCAAATTTCTGCGGATAAACCCCCAAAACCACTATTTTGTTAGCAATTTACCTTTTCTGTCCAAATTTAGCTGTTTAGTGCCAGGTTAGCTTGTCCACGTGGACACAATATACACGTGGCACAATTTTATTGGTCCACGTAAATAATTATATTAAAAAAATTAAAAAATTTAAAAAAAAATTAATTTAAAATTAAAAAAAATTATAAATAAAAAAAAATAATTTTCTTTTTTTTTCTTTCTTTTTTTCCTTTCTTTTTCTTTTTCTTTCTTTTTTTTTTCTATTCTTTCTTTTTTTTTTTTTGGGGCTGAAACGATTCTCTCTCTCTCTCTCTCTCTCTCTCTCTCTCTCTCTCTCTCTCTCTCTCTCTCTCTCTCTCTCTCTCTCTCTCTCTCTCTCTCTCTCTCTCTCTCTCTCTCTCTCTCTCTCTCTCTCTCTCTCTCTCTCTCTCGATCTCGTCTCTCTTTCTCTCTTGGTTGGGTTTTCAATCTAGGGTTTTCAAAATCCTTGGGCGGCCTCTCCAACCTCACTGAACCCCAACCCCAAAACCCATCTGCTCCTCTCCAGACCCATTTGGTCCGACAGAGAAAACCAGTCGAGATGAAGGTTGATCCATATCCAGAGCAAGGTCGAGACGATTCCACCACCACCGAAGAAGAACCCTCCACCAAACTCACGTTCCCTTGGTCTTTCACCACCAGAGCCGGCGAAGTTCCACCCAAGAACCCTCCCTACTGTGGCGAGTCTGGTCCGAGTTGTTGGTGCTGCAACTCAATCTCAGTGGAGAAGAAGACCGAGTCGAAATTTCTGGGTATTTTCTGTTCAAAACTTTGTGTATGGGCGTTGTATCAATTTCTGGGTATATTATCAAATTTGTATATGGATATGGGTATTGTATCAATTTCTGGGTATTTTGTATTCAAAATTTTGTTCTATTAATGTCTGGGTATTGTATCAATTTCAGTGAGGGTGGAGAGGCCACCCAAGGGTTTTGAAAACCCAACCAAGAGAGAAAGAGAGACGAGATCGAGAGAGAGTGATAGAACGAGAGTGATAGAGAAAGAGAGAGAGAGAGAGAGAGAGAGAGAGAGAGAGAGAGAGAGAAAATCGTTTCAGCCAAAAAAAAAAAAAAGAAAAAAGAAAGAAAAAAAAGAAAGAAAAAGAAAGAAAGGAAAAGAAAGAAAGAAAAAAAAAAGAAAATTATTTATTTTTTATTTATAATTTTTTTTAATTTTAAATTAATTTTATTTTTAATTTTTTAATTTTTTTAATATAATTATTGACGTGGACCAATAAAATTGTGCCACGTGTATATTGTGTCCATGTGGACAAGCTAACCTGGCACTTAACAGCTAAATTTGGACGGAAAGGGTAAATTGCTAACAGAATAGTGGTTTTGGACGTTTACCCGCAGAAATTTAGATTGTGGGGGTTTAGTGAAACCAAAACGAAAGTATTGGCAGTTTTACCGCCATTTACCCTATATATTATGTAGTTAATTAGAAATTGTGAGGTAGGTGTATTGTTAAGGAATGGAATGAAGCCCAAAACGTATCCTCTAATTTCTTAAATTAGTTTTTTCTTTTTTACATTTATAATTAAATAATGGGATTAATTTTTAAATTTTTAAGATTTGATTTATCTATGTTTTTTTTTACCTTTACTCTACAATCTACATCTCCTTTATCCACATCTCCCTTTGTTGACCTCGCTTTTAGCCAACGACAACGAGTCTATTTTATAAGCGATAAATGATTTATAATAATAAATATATGATAAAGCAATAAAAAGACACATGAATTTTATAGAGGTTCAGCCCCGAGCAGTTCGGTAATAGCCTAATCCTCGTTACTTGTATTGACTTAAGATCAAGGAGAATGATTCCTTTTCTTATAGCTCTTACAAAAATATCTTTGAATATATAATTCTTAGATAATATATTTAGGGTATAGTCCTAGCTCAACTGCTTTTCGACCAATCTCTTGCCCAGTGAATATGCATCAATATTTATAGGGCTAGTAAGCTTGGGGAGGAAGAGTTTGCCCTCTCGTTACAATGCGTATAAACAGAAAGATCGTGGGATCAATGCTGAATGCAAGGATCGTGGGATTGAGGCTGAATACACTGATAGTGGGATCGTGTGTATGCCATATCCACGTAAATTGATCCCTGAGTTATAGGGATTGCGCTGATGACTAACGATGGAAAAGTTGAATTCGCTAAGTGTTTGGCCATTCTGTTCGGATTACTGAATACTTTGCTCTGGGCATGCCGGTGAGGCATCCTGCTCGGACTGTGCTTTCTGAGCAAATATTCCAAGTAGACTCCACGTGCCACCATTCATGTGATGCCACGTCAGAGTGCAAAAATTGGGATAACATTTGCCCCCCAAGTCTGTACGGGACTTCCGAAGTTGCGTGTAGACTTTATTAGAGCCGCTTCTGCTTTTGGATGGGGACACATGTCGAGCGCGACCATCCGAGACTCGATGTGAGGCTGACTGGGCGTCCCTTCGGTTTTCGGCTAATAAATTCTCTAACACTTAATATTTAAAAATTCGATTTTCTCTCTCCACAGCTGACGGCTACACTTGATTATTTTTTATTTCCCATATTCGCTTTTAAGGAGGAAAACTGAGGCGTCTGAGGTTCCTTTGAGATGATTACCTCTTTTCGTGACTTGCCTATAAATACCAAACAACATTGGTACATAAACTCATTTTCATCACCTTTCTTTGCTAAGTAAGCTTCAGAGTGAAAAGAGAGATTCTTGACTTCAAAGTTGCCGAAGCGCCTTCATACAAACTGCTTGTTGGATTGACGTTGCTCTCACCCAGACATCTGACCCTAGAGTAAATCTCTTGTTTCCTTTATGCTTATCTTTGCATGTTTATATGTCAAATGCATCCTCTACTTTGCTGTAGAAAAATGTTTAGGAAACCCTAGGCCCAGAAATCTCTACGATCCTTCTTTATCATGTATTTGTGCGATTTTACAGTCATAACACTTGTTTATGAACTGTGTAACGTCTATCTTTCATCTTGCTTATTCTAAGCTTCATGAACTTTTTTGCCCTAACTTGAGAAAATTTTTGACTTCTTGAGTTCTGACTTTTCTTCAAACATAATCGTTCTTTAATCTGTTGGGTACTCCTAGTCGGCATATTTGCTTGTTTATTGTTCAATATTCCGACCAAACACTCATCTTGTGTGTTGTCTTTTTTAGATGAACTCAGGTGAGTCTTGGGAAAACAGACATCGGATTGACCAGGACTTGCTTCAACTTCTGCACGAGGATCATCCTCGTCTTTGTTCTAGTCCACCTTCCTCGAGCAAAGGACATTCTTCAAACCCTGTACCCAGCCATAGAATGATGGCTCGTACAAAGAAAACCACGCGTCTGGCTGACGCATCTGATCCTCAAGTAGCTCGGCACGCCACTTTGCCTAGCACCGAACAGTATCGAGCCGTCCAGATGGAGGGGGATCATGAAGGGGACGCTGAGGTCTAGGAGATCGAGGGGTAGGACGATATACGTCTTGGCAGTCCCTCCGAGGCGGAGGAAGAGGCAGAGGTTGAACCCCCAAATTATGGGGAGTACAACGAGGCTGGGGAGCCAGTCGATGCTGACGGAGGCGAAGGAAGAGGCAGTGTTTTAAGGATAAAATACATTGTAGGGTGTTACGGTAATCTAATCCCTTTACAGTGTAGATCATTCATATAGAGGATCATTGATCAAATTAGGATTATAACAATGAGAGTGCAATTCTAAGTTCTATGCGTTGATTCAACAAAGAATTAATAAGTCAGTGAATTTAGGTTATAAATTCTTGATCTGCTTATTGGAAGCTCAGTTATATAGACCCATGGTCCCCCCACTAGTTGAGACAATATTACTTGTAAGACTCATTTAATTGGTTTTGATTAATCAATTATAATTCTCAAATTAGACTATGTCTATTTGTGAATTTTTCACTAAGGGCGAAATTGTAAAGAAAGAGTTTTTAGGGCATATTTGTTAATTAAGATACTTTGTATGGTTCAATTAATAAATATGATAAATGACAATATTATTTAATAATTATTTATAGTTATTAAATAGTTAGAATTGGCATTTAAATGGTTGAATTTAAAAATTGGCATTTTTGAGAAAATGAGACGCAGAAATGATAAGACTGCAAAATTTGCAAAAGTGAGGCCCAAATCAATATAGCCTTGGCTGGCCACTTTAATAGGGTTTATCATCTGATATTTTCATTATTTTAATGCCAAATAATTCAAACCTAACCCTATGTGGCATGCTATAAATAGATAGTGAAGGCTTCAGGAAATATACACTTTCACATCTTGTTTCCTTCAGGGAAAACCTGAGCCTTTTCTCTCTAAACCTAGCCGCCACCTTCACCCTCTTCTTCTTCCTTGAATAATTTCGAACCTCTTAATGATAGAGTAGTGCCCACACACAACAAGTGATACCTCAATCATAGTGAGGAAGATCGTGAAGAAAGACATTCAACAAGAAGGAGATTCAACACTAAAGAAAGGAGAGAAAGAGATCCAGGTTCAGATCTTGATAATACTCTGCGACAGAAAGGATACAAGGGTTAGAGATCTGAACGGAAGGAGACATATTATTTCGCTGCACCCAATGTAAGGTTTCTCATACTTTATATGTGTTTAATTTATAATCGTTTTAGAAGTTCATATTTAGGGTATTAATCAACATACTTGTGAGTAGATCTAAGATCCTGGTAAAATACTTTCCAACAACTGGTCTCAGAGCCATGGTAATTGATTTGCTTGCAAGAAATTTGGTATCGTGTGGTTTTGTGTGTTGTATGATGATTGATTGATGTTTGTGAATTTTCGTGAAAAATAATTGAATATCTGTTTCTGGAATTATTTTTATTGGATAGCTTGGAAAAAATTAAGCAATTTATTTTTTTACAGAACTCAATTTCGATTTAATTTGAATTAGTTATGATTTTTTGAAGATTTGAAAAAAAGATAGGGTGATCACTTAACACACGCACGCGCGGATGGCCTATTTCCTCGGCCAGACGCGTGTTAGGACAAGTTTTGTCCGAAGCAACACGCGCATGGGAGGTCTGAAACCCCATTCCGCGCGCGGAAACTATGCTGGACCCTTCCAGCGCCGAGCTTCCTCGGCAGTGTCACCCAAAGACGCGCGCGGACAGTATGCAATACAGCTCGCAATTTTTTCGTTTTTCTTCGATTTTTCATGCTATTTCATGGAATTAACTTCCAATTTTTTGTGTAGTTTTGTATTTTGATTTTTACTTTTCAATTTTCAAATCTAATATCAGAAATAAATTAATTTGAATTTTTTAAATTTAATTTTAGTTATTAGTGTAATTTGAATTTGAAAACAAGTAAAAATCTATCTTTTTGCTTTATTTTATATCTTATTTTTAAATTTGATTATTTTATCTTATTTTTTAAATTTAAAGGTCAGATATTAAATATTTTTTAAATTAATTTTTTTTAAATTATTTGACCTTATTTAAATTTAAAAGAAGATTACTATAATCACGTAATTTTAAATAGAAGTAAGATATTTTTCTAACTTTTAAATTTTGTTATTTTTTATTTAAATTAAATTATAAAATCTGAAAAATATTTATTTTTTTTATTTTATATTTAATTTATAAAATAACTTTAAAAATTTAAAAGGGGGTTAGCAATTATTTTTGAAATGATATTTAGGTTAGTTGAAACCTATTTTTTCAAAAATTGTAGGTTTAATTTTAAATTTTTTTTATTATTTTATTTTAATAAAAACCGAATTTTTTTTATTATTTAATTATTTTCGAAAATTATTATTCAAAATTAAATAATTCCTATATCCAACTATCCAATTCATCTTGTTGCAGGAGTATGTGTTTTAGCTTGTATGTAAGTTTTGTAAAACCTATTATTACTTGATCTAAATTGCCATGGTTAACTTGTTGACAGATCCAATGATCTGATTTTAACCCATGGTTCAATTGTCAATAGGTCAAGTAAATAATTTGTAACAGGTAAATTTTTACAATCTTCTTTCATCTGTGTATGACCTAACAACATAATATATGATCCATCCAAATGTGTGCCTGTGTAAGCCTATATGTTTAATTTTGTTATAGATGCATATAGGTTGTTGTTGCTAAATAAAATATCATAGTTTTTGATAGATTTTATTTAGGCCCATTTAGTTTTTGGGCCTATTCAATTAATAACAGTTGTTCATTTTAAGGTTAAATTCCTCTCTTTTGGGCCTTGTGTGAGAGTTGGGGGCCATAAAAGTGGGTACGACATACTGAACAGAGCTCCCCCTCACATGAACTACCCCAATTGTGAAGGCCCATTTGCCTGATTTTGACAACTATACTAGGTTAATTAAATTAGTTTAACCTAATAAAATTGATTAGCAACATAATTAATTTCATTTATTTTGAAATTAATTTAGGAAAAACATAGTTTAATGAATTATATTCTAAGCTAAACTATATGTATTTTCTTGTATATAATTAAATATAGAATTGTAACCAATTAGATTTTTTCTGAAGCTTAATTTAAATTTTTCATTAAATATTCCTATTTAAGTTGAAAATTAGTTATCTCTAACTAATCAACTTAAATCTGAATATCTTTTGAATTTCAAATTTCAAAATTAAGTTGAGGAATTTTAGGAATTGGTTATTAAGATTCTTTAGATATTTTTTAAGTTTATATTTTTTTCAAATATTAACTTAAAATGGAATATTTTCAAATTAAGTGGTTACAACTTAATTTTATATTTAATTAAATCTAATTTGAAAAATATTTAGGTTGATTTTTTAGATTCTTCTAAACAACTTAAACAAGATATTTTAAAATTTGTTCCATTATTATAATTGAAATTTAATTAAAGTTGTTTTTTGTTAAACCAACTTTAATTTGTAATTTTTTATTATTATAATACGGAATAAATGATTAAATGAAATACATATTTTAAAATAATGAGCTTTAATCAAGAGACATTCGATCTCCATTGTTGGTTTTACATAGCTTTTGTTTTAGTGAGTAATCCTCCCTAATGGAGGAACGTTCATTAGCAAGTTAGCACCGTTTAATCTCGAAAGATAAGTAGCTTTGTAAGTGTTTTATATGGTATGGATCACCCTAATGGTGGCGACTGTATTTGACTTACAAAATATGAAACAATGGTAGAAGCTCATAAGATAGAATTGCCTTGACTCTCGCCTAAACAGGACAACGCTGAATTCCAATCTTCATCGAATAAAAGGTTGCTAGAATGATTATCATTTTAGATGAATTGACAACTCTATTCAATAAATGATGCTTTGACTCTCGCCTAAACGGGGCACTGTATCAATTTGTTGAAAACCTTGGAAAATAAACTATGTTAGATTTAGTATTTTTATAACATATGTGATTATTTATTATTTTCTGAAATGTGTATGAATTTATTTGAACCAAAACCTTACTTCTATTTTATTGATGTATTGTAGTGCCAATATGAATAACCCTCACCCCGATCCACTCCTAGTTAATATCTTAGCAAAAGAACTCTATAGTGTGAAAATGCATCTTGGTAGTTGCATAAACTCGCACCTGTTAATGATGAATCTGAAGTTCCAAAAGGCAAATCTACTAGGAATTGATTTATCAAAAGAACAATGGGTACAATTCATTCTTAATAGTCTTCCTCCGGAGTATAATGGATTTGTTGTATCTTACATGATCAACAATTTTAACTCCTCCGACATGGACAAGCTCGAAGCAGAATTACGAGCCCATGAACGGAATTTGGTTGCAATGGGACCTCCTGGGTTTGCAAATCTTAATTAGAGGGAAAGGATTAAGCATGAAAGCTCTAGCAAAGCTGCTTCTTCAAGTACAATTATCAGACATAATCTTCTATGTTCGAATTGTAATGAAAAGGGACATCATGAACAACGATGTCCCCAGCTTCTAAACAATTCAAACGAAGGTAATGCTTTTGTCTTTGAATCATGTGTTTTAGAGAACGACAAATCCACTTGGATTGTTGATTCTGGGTCTACTAACCATGTATGTTCTTCATTGCAGCTGCTTGAAACTCGGAAAAATCTGCTTCCAGAAGAGTTAAAGCTTAAAGTTGGGAATGGCGAGTTAGTGTTGGTCAGAGCTAGAGGAAAAGCCCGCATCAAGTTTCAACAAAGATTTTTAATTTTAGAAAATATTTTATTTATTCCAAACTTTAGTAGAAACTTGATTAGTGTCTCATGTTTGCAAACACAATCTTATACATTGAATTTTTCGAGTTCTTATTGTTCAATTTCTCGTAATGGATTTCATATATGTGTTGCTCCAATGGAACAAGGGCTTTATGTTTTAAGACCAAATACACAAATCTCACTAAGTAGTGAACTTTTCAATGTAGCTAAACCTAGAAACCTTAAAAGAAAAGAGATTGATAATGATGATCAAACTTATCTATGGCATTTACGTTTAGGTCATATAGGCTTTGATAGACTCAAAAGGCTAACCAAACACGGTCCATTGAAAAATGTCGTCTTAGGTGAATTGCCATTATGCGAGTCCTGCCTAGAAGGAAAAATGACCAAACGTTCTTTCTCTGCAAAGGGAGAGCGTGCCAAACAACCCCTAGGGTTAGTGCATTCAGATGTTTGCGGACCTTTGAATGTAAAAGCCCGAGGTGGTTATGAGTATTTTGTCACTTTCATTGACGATTACTCCAGATATAGTTTTCTTTACCTAATGCAAAAGAAATCTGAAACGTTTGAAAAGTTTCAGGAGTTTCATGCTTTGGCTCAAAACCAATTAGGTAAAACATTAAAGATCTTGCGAACTGATAGGGGTGGAGAATATATGGATATGCAGTTCAAAGATCATTTAATTGAACTTGGAATTGAATCCCAATACACTGCCCCAGGCACTCTACAGCAAAATGGAGTTGCAGAAAGAAGAAAGCGCACTCTTTTGGAAATGGTTAGGTCTATGCTAAGTTATTCAACTCTGTCTACGTCCTTCTGGGGATATGCTATACAGATGGAAAATGACATTTTAAATGTTGTTCCATCTAAAGCAGTCCCTAAGACACCCGTCGAACTATGGAATGGTCGTACACCTAGTTTACACCACTACAGAATTTGGGGGTGCCCTGCTCATGTCTTGAGAAAGAAAGAAGGCAAACTTGAATCACGAACTGAAGTTTGCATGTTTGTCGGAAATTCTAAAGAGACTAGGGGTTGACTGTTTTATAGTCACAAGGATAACAAAGTGTTTGTTTCTACAAATGCTACTTTTATTGAAGAAAACTATATTAACGACAACAAAACGAAAAGTAAAGATGTTTTAGAGGAAATGCTTTCAGATCTAACTCCTTCCAATGTTCCGTCCTCTTCCACTCAAGAAGAGGATAATCCCACTCCCTCAGTCGAACCTACTGAGAAAACTACTACCAAAGTTCCTGTTCAGAAGATCACCGCTCCTCGTCGTAGTGGGAGGGTTTTCACAAAACCAGCTCGTTATGGCTTGGATGGTGAAATCAATATGGTCGTTGGTGACGGTATTGATGACGACCCATTAACCTATAAATAGGCAATGGCTAGTCCGCAACGGAAACGATGGTCAGCCGGCATGAATTCAGAAATGGACTCCATGAAAAAGAACAAAGTCTGGGAATATGTAGACGCACCTGATGACTATCATCCAATCGGATGTAAGTGGGTTTATAAGAAGAAAAGAGGCGCTGGAGGCGAAGTCGAAACTTTTAAAGCTAGACTTGTAGCCAAGGGTTATACCCAAAGAGAAGGTGTGGACTATGAGGAAACTTTTAGTCCTGTTGCCATGCGCAAATCCATCCGAATTCTTCTCTCCATAGCTGCTGCTTTCGATTATGAAATCTGGCAAATGGATGTCAAGATTGCTTTCCTTAATGGGGTACTTGAAGAAACCATCTATATAGAGCAACTAGAAGGCTATGTTTTTCCAGGGCAGGAAACGAAAGTTTGCAAATTAAATAAGTCTATCTATGGACTAAAGCAAGCTTCTCGCTCATGGAACAAAAGGTTTGATGAGATCATCAAGACCTACGGCTTTCTTCAGAATGAAGATGAACCTTGTGTTTACCAACTCAAGGAAGACCAAGTAGTAGTATTCCTAGTCCTTTATGTTGACGACATTTTGATTATTGGAAACAATATCAAGAAAATGACTAACATCAAGGAATGGCTTAACACTCAATTCGATATGAAAGATTTGGGTGAGGCAGCCTATGTTCTTGGTATTCAGATTATCAGAAACCAGAAGAACATATCTCTTGCTCTCTCTCAAACAACCTATATTGACAAAGTTTTAGAGAGATTCTCCATGAACAACACCAATGGGGCGAACATGCCTTCTAGATATGGTATTCATCTATCTAAGGAACGCTCTCCTACTGATCCTCAAGAGATAGAGGACATGGCGAAAATTCCTTATGCTTCTGCAGTTGGAAGTCTAATGTATGCAATGTTATGCACTAGGCCTTACATCTGCTATGCAGTTGGAATCGTGAGCAGGTATCAGTCAAATCCAGGACAGGAACATTGGAATGCAGTTAAGTATATTCTGAAATACTTAAAGAGTACAAGGAATCTTGTGTTAGTCTACAAGGGTGGTGCTTTAAATCCCATAGGCTATACCAATTCAAATTTTCAGGCATGTCTTGAAGACAGGAAATCTACATCTGGGATGGTGTTTACTCTTGGGGGTGGAGTAGTGGTTTGGAGAAGTACTAAACAAACCGCGATATCGGACTCAACGATGGAAGCATAATACATAGCTGCAGCAGAAGCTGCTAAAGAGCTTGTCTGGCTAAGAAAGTTCTTCACCAGTATCGGTGTCGTGCCTGGAATGGAAAAGCCTCTGGTCCTACTTTGTGATAATAATGGAGCAATAGCTGATAGTAAGGAACCTCGAAGCCACAAGAGAAGCAAACACATAGAAAGGAAGTATCACATCATCAGAGAATATGTGGCAAGAGGGGATGTACTAGTTGAGAAAGTGGACACAGAAGACAACTTAGCAGATCCATTTACCAAAGTCTTGGCAGTAACTGCATTTGAAAAGCACCGTCAGATTTAGGATTAACTGATATGTACTGATTAGTTTTATATTAGTGCAAGTGGGAGTTTGTTGGGTTTTATGCCCTAAATAAAACTCCAATTCAATGTAATCTATTTTATTCATTATCAATAAAGAAACAGAAGTATTTTTCATTCATTTGTGTATGTTTTAGTTCATCTTATTGCTTGCCTATTTGATTTATAAATTCATCTGAAAACCTTTTCACATACTTGACCCTGTTTATTGTGTTGTCAACACATTGGAAAGTAAACATGACTATGTGAATAAAGATTCCAAGATTTATCAGACACAGGGTTTTACTGATATGATAATCTACAACAGAGTTTACTTGCATTTGGTATAATGCTATGTTCTTTCCAGAGCATTGGTTAAAGTAAAGCTCAGATAGGTGCATGGAGTATGCATCGGAAGCGACCGATATTGAACTTTGAACTAGATTTAATCAAACTTACCGTAATATCTATTCAAGTCAATATCGCCTAGTTGACCCTAGATCGAATGATCTAAACCCTGATATGATTAGGCTCAATCTCAAGAATTTTATTCGCGTTCTTTGATTTGTTAGTTAAGCCTAGTTTTGGGTCAGGGTGATACGTACATTTTGGGAACACGGTAGTGCAATTGAGTGGGAGCGCTAACATAAATATGGAATCTATAGCTTCTATCTGGCTAATAGAAAGTAAAGGATGATTTCCTTCGAGCTTGATGATGAGGACATCAAGGACCAAGTATCAAGTCCAATTCCAGTGGGTCCAGTGACTAGGGCACGAGCTAAGAGATTCAAGGAAGAGCTTAACAGCCTAGTACACAAAGTCTTAAATCAAGAAGAGACCGTGGTCAACACGGAAGGAGAACAAAGATTGGTCATACTCATCAAAGTGGACTGAATTTTGAAGCTTCATTATATGTGTCACGTTTTATTTAATTTTATGTGTCAAGTTCTTTTGTGTGGAAGTTACAAGAGTGGAGTCAAAAGGTCTTCATTATGGAGCTTTCATTATGAAGACCAAGAGTCTTATTTAGTATGCTTTTATTGGAAAGACCAAAGGTCTTAGGTGTGTTAATGTTGAAGTCCAAAGGTCTTGTAGGTGTCATTTTCGTCCTATAAAAGGGACTACCTTTCCATTGTAAAAACCAGATTATCATATATGCAAATTGTGAGTTTTATCTTCTAGAGTTCTTGAAGAAACTTGTGAACTTATCAAGGAGGTATCCTTGTGGCGTTCAACTTGACTTATCAAACGGATTTCCATCCCCGTTTGTGGCGTCTTCCTTATACCAAGGTTCGTGCTTCGCTAAGCATTGGGTCGAGGTTCCATTCCAACATCGTTTGTTCTTGGTGGCTGTTCCATATTTGGTGTCGGGTTTCATCACAAGTTGGTGTGGTTCGTATCACTTGACCAAACGAAAATAAATGGTGGAGTACTCATTTCACATAGCTGAAATATCATTTATACGGGGTTAAGTGTTTTAAGGATAAAATACATTGTAGGGTGTTACGGTAATCTAATCCCTTTACAGTGTAGATCATTCATATAGAGGATCATTGATCAAATTAGAATTATAACAATGGATAACTAACGAAGAATTAATAAGTCAGTGAATTTAGGTTATAAATTCTTGATCTGCTTATTGGAAGCTCGGTTATATAGACTCATGGCCCCCCCACTAATTGAGACAATATTACTTGTAAGACTCATTTAATTGGTTTTGATTAATCAATTATAATTCTTAAATACTATGTCTATTTGTGAATTTTTCACTAAGTAAGGGCGAAATTGTAAAGAAAGAGTTTTTAGGGCATATTTGTTAATTAAGATACTTTGTATGGTTCAATTAATAAATATGATAAATGACGATATTATTTAATAATTATTTATAGTTATTAAATAGTTACAATTGGCATTTAAATGGTTGAATTTGAAAATTGGCGTTTTTGAGAAAATGAGATGCAGAAATGATAAAACTGCAAAATTTGCAAAAGTGAGGCCCAAATCCATATAGCCTTGGTCGGCCACTTTAATAGGGTTTATCATGTGATATTTTCATTATTTTAATGCCAAATAATTCAAACCTAACTCTATGTGGCATGCTATAAATAGATAGTGAAGGCTTCAGGAAATATACACTTTCACATCTTTTTTCCTTCAGGGAAAACTGCCTTCTCTCTCTAAACCTAGCCGCCACCTTCACCCTCTTCTTCTTCCTTGAATAATTTCGAACCTCTTAGTGATAGAGTAGTGCCCACACACAACAAGTGATACTTCAATCATAGTGAGGAAGATCGTGAAGAAAGACATTCAACAAGAAGGAGATTCAACACTAAAGAAAGGAGAGAAAGAGATCCAGGTTCAGATCTTGATAATACTCTGCGACAGAAAGGATACAAGGGTTAGAGATCTGAACGGAAGGAGACATATTATTCCGCTGCACCCAATGTAAGGTTTCTCATACTTTATATGTGTTTAATTTATAATCGTTTTAGAAGTTCATATTTAGGGTGTTAATCAACATACTTGTGAGTAGATCTAAGATCCTGGTAAAATAATTTCCAACAGAGTTTGCCCTCTCGTTACAATGCGTATAAACAGAAAGATCGTGGGATCAATGCTGAATGCAAGGATCGTGGGATTGAGGCTGAATACACTGATAGCGGGATCGTGTGTATGCCATATCCACGTAAATTGATCCTTGAGTTATAGGGATTGTGCTGATGACTCACGATGTGAAAGTTGAATTCGCTAAGTGTTTGGCCATTCTGTGCGGATTACTGAATACTTTGATCTGGGCATGCCAGTGAGGCATCCTGCTCGGACTGTGCTTTCCGAACAGATGTTCCAAGTAGACTCCACGTGCCAGCATTCATGTGATGCCACATCAGAGTGCAAAAATTCGGATAACACCCTTATCCACATCTCCCCTCCCCCAAAGGAGTGATTCGTAATATATGTATGTATGGTAATGAAATGTTTTGTTTTTGCTGTCTTTTTTGGCTTTGTTTCTTTTTTTGGGATATTTTTTTATTGACCAAACAAGATTGAGTGAATAAAATGGACAAGGCACATGCCTTAGCTGATTTTTTTTTCGATGAAAATGATAGTTAATTTGAAATTGAAACTCTGAGTTTCTTTCTTCTCTAACAATTTAATTTTGAAGTTCTTGTATTCTTTCTCTCTTTCTCTTCTGAGTTTGGTGAAGAGAGAGAAGTGTTGAGTGTAGTAAGAATTGTTTTATGAGAGAAAGTTTGAGGCTTTATATATGAGTGAGAGAGGAATATAAATCCTGGGAAGAAGCTTCATGTTAAGGAATAAAAAAGCAATATGTGAGTAAGGTGGTCATAATTACTTGAGCATTCAAATATGACTCATTCCTCACCCTTTTCTAATTATATTTTTATAATTGTATAGTCATTAGTCACCATGGGTGTGGTTGAGATATTTTATCACTTGAGTATCACGTGCAGAGGTTTGGTGATTGATTGGATCAAAGAACAGTTGATCACATTCACATTTACATGTCCAAGTACATACCACCATACGCATGTATATAGAATTAGTCAATTTAGCTTTTATTCTTTAGAAATATACATACATCTTTCTTGTATTTTTTCCTTTTTTTTTTTAAATGAATGTTGTTTTGTTCCATTTTTATTGATCTAAAAGTACACATAAATATTCGTGGCACTTTACTTTCTCATATCACTATATGTATATAAACCTTACAAATAGATCGATTAGTGAGCTGATTAAACTAACATTAATGTTTATTATGTGTAGGGAACCCTTAATACAATTTTGATCCATGTCGATACTCAAAATATTGCATACCTCAACTTGACAAATAATCTTATTTCGAATGATATTATGAATACTTTTAATGTGATAATTAATGTTTTGTTTTTTAATCTTTATTCTACAGTTTATGTCAGAGGCTCCCTACAGTATCAAGGAGATCAATACAGTACGGGATGAGTGGGCCGAATTTGAGAAGCCTTTGATTATTGATTAAGTACAAGGTTACTACTTCTTATTATAGTATATTTTATTATTGTTGCTATTAACTTTTGCGTTATATAATTAGTTTATAGTTAGTTTTTACGATACATGGAATATATATTTAAGGATCGTTTCTTTTAATAATTTTGGTATTATGTAATTAGTTAATAGAATCAATTACTAATTTTATATAAGTTTTATCAACGTTATTTTAATTTTTTTTGTATCATGTATTTTCTATTACATAAAATCGTTCTAAAATTTAAAAATGCATGTAGGGAAAAATGCATGAAAATTTGCAAATTTTCCTTACATACATTTATGCTTCATTTTATAACTGACGCAATAAGTTAAAAATAAAAGTATTTCAGCAATTTATATGTCATTTTAAAACCGACGCTAGTTATTTTAATTTTTTTTGTATCATGTATTTTCTATTACATAAAATCGTTCTAAAATTTAAAAATGCATGTAGGGAAAAATGCATGAAAATTTGCAAATTTTCCTTACATACATTTATGCTTCATTTTATAACTGACGCAATAAGTTAAAAATAAAAGTATTTCAGCAATTTATATGTCATTTTAAAACCGACGCTATAAATTTTTAGTGACAGTTTTAAAATGCCACAAACGATTTTGCGTCATTTTTTATTTGACGAAGAAGATGAAAAAGAAGAGTGTATATTTTGCGTCGGTTTTTAAATGACGATAATTGTTTTTTGCTTCATTTAAAAAATGACACTAATGAAAAAATATTTGCAAATTCTTTAAATGACACTTAAAAATCGACGAGAATTGTACTTTTTGTAGTAGTGGAGACCGGGGTTGGGTGTTGGGTCCCCATCCCAGTCCCGGGTCCCGATTCTGGTTCTAATACCGGGTTTGGGTTCCCAATCTAGGTCTGGAACCTGGGTCCAAGTCTGAGTCTTCGATCTCGGTTCAGGTCCTGCGTCTGGGTCTTGGTCGAAGTTCATGTCTGGTTTTTGTTCGTGTCCTGAGTCATAATCTGAGTTTTGATTTGGGTCCACGTCCTGGTCCAGGTCTGACTCTAGGTCCTAGTCCCCTGGTCTTATTCCCATGTCCCAGTTCGCTTTCGGTTCCACTTCTAGTTTCAAGTCACGGGGTACGGGTCTAGGTTTGGGTCTAGGTTTAGGTTTGAGTGCGGGTCTGGGTTTGAGTTCGGGTATGGATCCCAAATCCAAACATAGACTACGGGTCACGTCCAAGCCCTGGGTCCAGATCAGGATCCCAGTCTTGGGTCCTAGTCTAGTTCCACTTCTTGTCCCAGGTCCTGGTCCGGGTCCCAGTTCAGGGTCAAGTTTCGGGGTCAAGTCCTGGGTCTCGGTGCTAGTTCTGAAGCCCAAGTCCCTGGTCCAAGTCCCCCATCCAGGTTCGGGTGCTACTCCGAGTTCGGGTTCGGGTTTTCGATCCTGGTCCAGGTCCAAATCTGGGTTCTAGTCACAGGTTCAAGTCCAGATCCAGGTCCGGGTCTGAGTCTCGGGTTCCGATCTGGGTTTGGGTTCCGAGACCCGGGTCCTAGGTTCCAGTCTGGGTCCATGTTTGGATTTGGGTCCTACTACCAGTTCCGATTTCGATTCCGTTTCTGGGTTCGAGTTTGGGTCCGGGTCTGGGTCGAGGTCAGAGTGCTGGTAAGGGTTGGGTCAGGGTCCAAGTCCTGATCCTTGTCAGGGTCTTGGTTTGGGTTTGGCCCTTGTTTTTGGGTCTGGTTTTGGCTTCAGGTCCAGGTCTCGGTTTGGGTCCAGGTCCCGGTCTTGGTTTAGGTCCCAAGACACAGGTCCCGGTCTGGGTCCAAGTCTCGGTATGGGTTCTGGTCTGAGTTTGGATTTAGGTTTGGGTCCTGTTACAGTCCCATGTCCGAGTTCTAGTCCCAGTCCTGGTCCGATCACGGTCTGGGTATGGGTTCGAGTCCAGGTTCGTATCTAGATCCATGTCAAGGTCCGAGTCTGGGTCTAAGATCGGGTCCTAGGTTCAGGTCTGACCCGATCCCGGACCCGGAACCAGACCAAAATCGGACCAAGACTGGGACTAGAACCCGGACATGGGATGTAGCAGGACCCAAACCTAAACCCAAACTCAGACTAGAACCCATACCGAGACTTGGACCTAGACCGGGACCTGTGTCCTGGGACATAAAGCAAGACCAAGACCTGGACCCAGACCCGAAGCCAAAACCAAACCCAAAAACCGAGGCCGAACCCACGACCCAAGAACCATACTCGGACCTTGGACCCAAAACCCGGACCCAGACTGGGACTGGGACCCAAACTCGGACCCGAACCCAAATCGGGACCAAGACTCAGACCGAACCCGAACCTGAACCGGAACACGAACTTTGACCTAGACCGGGACCTATGATCCAAATATAGATGGGGGACCCAGAGTTGGGAATCAGGCCCACGAACTAGGACCAGAACTTGGGCCTCAGATCTTGGATCGGGATCCGGGACTCGACCTTAGACCAAAACCTAGACTTAGGACCCACCTAAGGACTTGGGATTCGGGACTCGATGCTTGGACCTGACCCGTCGTCGGTGTATGGATCTAGGACTTAGACCAGAACCAAAACCCAAACTCGAACTCAAACTATGACCCGGACACATACAAAAGACCCAGGCCCACACACGGGAACCAAAACCGAAACTTGAACTGGAACCAGCCGGGATCTTGGAACGGTACCGGGACCTAAACCCAAACTTGAAACCAGACCCAGCCTCGGACCCTAACCGAGACCAAAAATCAGACCTGAACCTCGCCCCGGACCCAAATCAGGACCCGAACCTGGACTCGAACCAAAACTCGACCCGAAGCCGTACCCTGTTACTTGAAACTGGAACCGAAACTAGAAGCGGATCGGGACCCAGGAATAGGACCAGGAGCAGGACTTGGACCCAAACCCAAACTCAGAACGGACCAGACCCGGGACCGGGGACATAGACCCACCCCGGGATTGGGTCCAAAACCTGAACCTGAACCTAAATCGGGACTCGGGACCCGAACCCAGACCTGAACTCAGACTCGAACTTTGAATAGGACTCGGCACCTAGAACTGGGATTGAGACCCAAAACTGGACCCCAGTCTCGGTCCCACACCTAGACCCATACCCAGAGCGGGACCTGGGGCATGAATTGAAACTCAACTGGGACCCGTGATTAGGATCCAGATCTTGTCCCAGGATCCGAGAACCGGGGCTTGGACAAGACCCATAGTCGATGTCTTGATCTGGGACTCGGACAAAGACTTGAATCAAAATGTGACCAGGACCTTGGAACATGACCCGGACTGTGACCAGTAACTGGACCTGGGCAGGGACCCGAATTACACCAGAACCCAACCCCAGAACTCGGCCTCGGACCCAGTCCCAGACCCAGACTAGGACTGAGACTTGAGCCCAAAATCGGGACTCGATCCAGGAATCAAACAAAGCCCCTGACCTAAATTGGGATTCGGACCTAGACATGGACACGAACCCAGACCTAGACCCAGACCGGGATCAAAACACTGGACTTGGACCCGGACCCAGACGTAGACCCAGACACGAACCTGGGACCCAGACCTAGGAATCGAACCTGGACCCAAACTGGGATCCGAAAAACCTGTACCCAAACTCGGAGAAAGACTCATTACCCGACCCCAACCTAGACCCATGCCAAGACCCGGAACCAAACCCAGACCTGGAATCATAATTGGAACTATGACTAGGACCCAAACTTGAGACCAGAATCAAACCAAACCATAACTTAAACTCAGACCAGAACTTGGACCGAGACCTTGACTAGGACTGGGACCTGAGACTTGGGACCTGAACCTCGGCCGAGACCCGGACCGGGACCTAGAACTAACCAGGTCCTAAACCCTCGCTGGGACCTCAGACGCGCGACCCAGACCAGGATCAAGACCCCAACAAGGACCCAAACCTGAACCCGGACCAAGACTGGGATCGAGACCTGGACCCGAACTTAGACCGATACCTAGAATAAAACCAAGACTCGGGACCCGAACCCGAACCTGAACCTAGACCAAGACCTAGGAACCAGACTTGGATGGGGGACCTAGACTAGGGACCTATGCCGCGGAACCCAGACCCAGATCTAAATCTGGGACTCAAACCAGAACCAGGACCTGACTTGGACCCACGAATCTGAAGTTGGACCCAGACCCAGACCCAAAACCTGCCCCAAACCCAAACTAGGATAGGAACCTGGACACAAACCCATATCAGGACAAAACCCGAACCAGGAACCGAACCCAAAATCGATAGCTGGACCCATACTTGCGTTAGGACCTGGGACCAAGAACCTAGAACCCAGGACCCATGACCTGAGACCTTGACCAGAACCCAGACCCATACAAGAACCCAGACCCAAACCCGGACTCGTACACGAACTCAGACTGGAACCCGAGACTTGGGCCAGGACCGAGATCACGACTGGGACTCAGACCAGGACAACGACCGAGACGTGAACATGGAGTCGGGAGACTGGGACTGGGACTGGGATTGGGACCCAGGACTGGGACTGGGTGATGAGGACATCAAGGACCAAGTATCAAGTCCAATTCCAGTGGGTCCAGTGACTAGGGCACGAGCTAAGAGATTCAAGGAAGAGCTTAACAGCCTAGTACAAAAAGTCTTAAATCAAGAAGAGACCGTGGTCAACACGGAAGGAGAACAAAGATTGGTCATACTCATCAAAGTGGACTGAATTTTGAAGCTTCATTATATGTGTCACGTTTTATTTAATTTTATGTGTCACGTTTTTATCATATGGTCATAGTTGTCACATTTATATGTATCAAGTTCTTTTGTGTGGGAGTTACAAGAGTGGAGTCAAAAGGTCTTCATTATGGAGCTTTCATTATGAAGACCAAGAGTCTTATTTAGTATGCTTTTATTGGAAAGACCAAAGGTCTTAGGTGTGTTAATGTTGAAGTCCAAAGGTCTTGTAGGTGTCATTTTCGTCCTATAAAAGGGACTACCTTTCCATTGTAAAAACCAGATTATCATATATGCAAATTGTGAGTTTTATCTTCTAGAGTTCTTGAAGAAACTTGTGAACTTATCAAGGAGGTATCCTTGTGGCGTTCAACTTGACTTATCAAACGGATTTCCATCCCCGTTTGTGGCGTCTTCCTTATACCAAGGTTCGTGCTTCGCTAAGCATTGGGTCGAGGTTCCATTCCAACATCGTTTGTTCTTGGTGGCTGTTCCATATTTGGTGTCGGGTTTCATCACAAGTTGGTGTGGTTCGTATCAGTTGGTATCAGAGCAAAGGTTCATCCGGTTTGGCTTATCCTTTTTATTCTTTTAGTGTCTCAATATTTCAAAAAAAAAAAAAAACTCTATTCGTGTTCCTTGTTGTTAGTCTTGTTCTTGTTCTCTTTCTTAAAATCCGTAACCATTGTTGTTAATTTCTTTGTCACACTCGTTTCCTTGTTCAATCTTTTCCTTATTCCTTGAAATTCGAATCTGTTTGATATTGCTAAGTCCTAATCTGTCTTCATTTCAACTCATTTGTTTTCCCTTGTTCCCATTGTTTACTCTAGTGTCAAAGAGTTTTGGAAGCATTGTTATTGAAGCATTTTGGTATTAATTCGTACTTGAATTCAGGTTGACTTTTGGTTTTCAAAAAAAAAAAAAAAAAAAGAATCACCAAAAAAAAAAAAAAAATCACCACTTTTGCCTAAACCCATATTAAATTTTTTTTTTGTTATATTCTTGTTCCTTACAGTCTAAAGGCCCTTTTGCCTAAACCCCACTCTAGTGTTCCAAAATCACCAACAAAAAAAAAAATCACCACTTTTCGCCACTTTTTCATCGGTTTTCGTTTGCTTTATTGGGTAGAATTGACTGCTTGAACCTCCATTTCACTAGTTTTCAAAGAGCTTAAAGAAGATAAAGAGTGGAAAAAGGCTGAGGTGTGAGCTTATTTAAGGGTAAAGCCATTATTGAGTGAAACATGAGTGACTTTGAGTGACCACTTTTCTTTGAGTGAAACACGTGAGGGAGTGTAGTGAGGTCCTTTCTATACTTGTCTAACTTTATTGTTTTGCAGAATTTTTAATCATGTCACAAAACTCGGGTGATAACAATCCACAACCTACAGTTCCAAATCTACAACTTCAAGCCATTATGGGGGAGATGAGGAGATTGTTGAGGGAGGAGTGTGAGCAAATACATGAGCGGTTTAATAGGGTGGAAGAAGGAGCACAACGGAGACCAAGGGGGAGAAGAGTACACCAAAGGGGGAATGAAAATGAAGGAGATTTCGAAGGAGTAGCTTCTGATGAAGAGGTTGATAGGATGTCGACGGGTACCAATAGGAGGTATGGTGGGAATAGAGAAGATAGGAACCAAGTAGACAATTATTTGGGGAATATAAAGATGAGAATCCCAGCCTTTCAAGGGAAGAGTGATCCTGAAGCATACCTAGAGTGGGAGAAGAAAATGGAGTTAGTCTTTGATTGTCACGACTATTCAGACATGAAGAAGGTAAAACTTGCTGCCATTGAGTTTACTGATTATGCTATTGTTTGGTGGGATCAGTTGTGCACTAACAGGAGACGGAGTGGAGATCGCCCTATTGAAACATGGGAGGCAATGAAGAGGGTAATGAGGCGACGGTTTGTACCACCTCATTATTATCGTGATCTCTATCTTAAGTTGCAAGGCCTTCGTCAAGGCTACAGAAGTGTTGATGAGTATTACAAGGAGATGGAGATGGCTATGATTAGAGCCAATGTTGAAGAGGATCGGGAGGCAACAATGGCGAGGTTTTTAAATGGGTTGAACCGAGAGATTGCTGACCCAATCGAGCTACACCATTATGTGGAGTTAGAAGATTTGGTTCACATGGCAATCAAAGTTGAGAGACAGCTCAAGAAGGGTAGTTCAAGTTCGAGATCAAGGCCGAGCACACACAAGCCAAGTACAACACCTTGGAGGTCGAACTATCCAAAGAAGGATGACCAACCCAGTTCATCATCTACACCAAAACCATCCACTACAGCCACGCCACCTCAAGGTAAAACAACTCAAACTAAGTCTCATTCTAGTGAGATAAGGTGTTTCAAATGCCAGGGGCGGGGACATATAGCCAGCCAGTGTCCAAACCAAAGAGTTATGGTGATTCGGGAAAGTGGAGAAATAGATTCTGAAGGTGAAGATGATCTTGCTGACATGCCACCATTGGAAGATGCTTCTGACAATGAATATGGCCCAGAATCTGGAGAGATGCTTGCACTAGTTACAAGGCGAGTCCTGAATTTGCAAGCAAAAGAAGAGGCAAAAGAAGTGCAGCGGGAGAACATCTTTCACACTCGATGTCATGTGAGGGACAAGGTATGTAGTGTCATTATTGATGGAGGTAGTTGTACTAACGTTGCAAGTGCTTCTATGGTTGACAAGCTTGGGCTTACAACGCTTAAGCATCCTTGTCCATACAAGTTGCAATGGTTGAATGATAGTGGTGAAGTGAAGGTTACAAAACAAGTACTTGTTTCATTTCGCATTGGCAAGTATGAAGATGAGGTGCTGTGTGACGTCGTTCCAATGCAAGCTGGACACCTCCTTCTAGGAAGGCCTTGGCAATTTGATCGACGAGTACAACATGATGGCTTCACCAACAAGTACTCATTTACTTTCCGTCGGCGGGCAATCACTCTATCGCCTTTGACACCAAAACAAGTGTATGAAGATCAAGCGAGGTTGCAAAAATTGAGTGACAAAAAGAAACTGAGTGAGCAAAAAGAGAGTGGAAAGATGAGTGAGAAGAAACAGAATGAGAGAAAAAGAGAGAAAAGTGTGGAATCAAGTGAGAGAAAACAACACTTTTATGCAAACAAAAGTGAGATTAAGAGAGCATTGTGCACAAAACAGCCCATGATTTTACTAGTGTATAAGGAGGCTCTTTTAAATGCTAACCAACTTGATTCTTCGCTGCCAAGTACCATTGTGTCTCTTTTGCAGGAATTCGATGATGTATTTCCTGAGCAGGTACCACATGGGTTACCACCTATTAGAGGAATAGAACATCAAATTGATTTTGTTCCAGGTGCTTCCATCCCAAACCGACCAGCCTACAGAAGCAATCCTGATGAAACAAAGGAATTGCAAAGGCAAATTGAAGAATTGATGGAGAAAGGACATGTGAGAGAAAGCATGAGTCCTTGCGCTGTTCCAGTGATTCTAGTTCCAAAGAAGGATGGAACATGGAGGATGTGTGTTGACTGTCGAGCCATCAACAATATAACGGTAAAGTATCGACATCCCATTCCTCGTTTAGATGACATGCTAGATGAATTGCATGGTTCTTGTGTGTTTTCAAAAATTGATCTCAAAAGTGGGTATCATCAGATACGTATGAAAGAAGGGGATGAATGGAAAACTGCTTTTAAAACTAAACACGGTTTGTATGAGTGGTTAGTCATGCCTTTTGGATTAACTAATGCACCTAGCACTTTCATGCGCTTAATGAATCATGTATTGCGTGCTTTCATTGGCAAATTTGTGGTTGTGTATTTTGATGATATTCTTATTTACAGTAAGAATTTGCATGACCATGTGTTGCATTTGTAATCTGTTTTGGAAGTCCTTAGGAAACAAAGTTTGTACGCTAACCTTAGCAAGTGTACATTCTGCACCGATAAGCTTGTATTCCTAGGTTTTGTTGTAAGTGCTACAGGTATTCAGGTGGATGAGGAAAAGATCAAAGCCATCCAAGAGTGGCCGACCCCTACATCGATAGGTAATGTTAGAAGTTTTCATGGACTTGCTAGCTTCTACAGGAGGTTTGTGCAAAATTTTAGCACAATTGCCGCTCCACTTACAGAAGTAATAAAAAAAAATGTGTCATTCAAATGGGGTGAAGCTCAAGAGGAGGCATTTGTTCTTTGAAATACAAGCTTACACATGCTCCTTTACTTGCTTTGCCTAACTTTTCTAACACTTTTGAAATTGAATGTGATGCTTCTGGGCTTGGTATTGGCGCTGTTCTTATGCAGGATGGGAGACCGCTTGCATACTTTAGTGAAAAGCTAAGTGGGGCTGCCCTCAATTACCCCACTTATGACAAAGAATTGTATGCACTAGTGTGTGCCTTAGAAACATGGCAGCACTATTTGTGGCCAAAGGAGTTTGTGATTCGCACGGATCATGAATCCTTGAAACATTTGAAAAGCCAACACAAACTCAACAAGAGACATGCACGATGGGTTGAGTTCATTGAGACCTTTCCTTATGTCATTCGGTATAAACAAGGTAAGGAGAATGTGGTTGCTGATGCCCTTTCTCGCAGGTATGCTCTAATCTCTACTCTTGATGCTAAATTGCTTGGGTTTGAACATATAAAAGAGTTGTATTCTGCTGACCATGATTTTGGAGAAATTTATGCTCTTTGTGAAAAGACTGCTGAAGGAAAGTTTTATAGGCATGAGGATTTTCTATTTAGGGAACATAGATTGTGTGTGCCTAATTGTTCTGTGAGAGATTTGCTTGTTAGAGAGTCCCACGGGGGAGGGTTGATGGGACATTTTGGAGTTGCTAAAACTCTAGCTATGTTGCAAGAGCATTTCTTTTGGCCCCATATGAAACGGGACGTTGAGCGAATTTGTGGTAGGTGTGTCACTTGTAGGCAAGCTAAATCAAGAGTACAGCCAAATGGCCTTTACACACTCCTACCTATCCCTAGTTCACCATGGGTTGACATTTCCATGGATTTTGTGTTAGGTCTACCAAGAAGTAAGCGTGGGAGGGATTCAATCTTTGTGGTAGTAGACCGATTTTCTAAAATGGCTCATTTTATCCCTTGTCATAAAACCGATGATGCATCTAATGTTGCAGATTTGTTCTTTAGGGAAATTGTGAGATTACATGGTATGCCTAGAACAATTGTATCAGATAGGGATGCTAAGTTCCTAAGTTACTTTTGGAAAACATTGTGGGGAAAACTTGGGACAAAATTGTTATTTTCTACTACTTGTCACCCTCAAACAGATGGTCAAACAGAAGTAGTTAATAGGACCCTATCCACCTTGTTAAGGGCAATCATAAGTAAAAACATTAAGACTTGGGAAGATTGTTTGCCACATGTTGAGTTTGCCTATAATCGTGCAATGCATTCTGCTACTAAATTTTCACCATTTGAAATTATGTATGGTTTTAATCCTCTAACTCCTTTGGATTTATCACCTTTACCTGTTTCTGAGCATTTGAATTTAGATGGCGAGAAGAAGGCAGAATTTGTGAAGAAATTCCATGAGAGGGCCCGACTCAACATAGAAAGGAGGACTGAACAATACCTTAAGCAGGCTAACAAGGGTCGTCACAAGCAGGTTTTTGAACCAGGTGATTGGGTATGGTTACACATGAGGAAAGAGAGATTTCCAACACAAAGGCGTTCTAAATTGCTGCCTCGCGGAGATGGTCCATTTCAAGTACTTGAACGGATCAACGACAATGCCTACAAACTCGATTTGCCAGGTGAATATAATGTTAGTTCTACATTTAATGTTTCTGATTTAAGTCCATTTGATACAGGTGAAGATTTGAGGACAAATCCTTCTAAAGAAGGGGGGAATGATGAGGACATCAAGGACCAAGTATCAAGTCCAATTCCAGTGGGTCCAGTGACTAGGGCACGAGCTAAGAGATTCAAGGAAGAGCTTAACAGCCTAGTACAAAAAGTCTTAAATCAAGAAGAGACCGTGGTCAACACGGAAGGAGAACAAAGATTGGTCATACTCATCAAAGTGGACTGAATTTTGAAGCTTCATTATATGTGTCACGTTTTATTTAATTTTATGTGTCACGTTTTTATCATATGGTCATAGTTGTCACATTTATATGTATCAAGTTCTTTTGTGTGGGAGTTACAAGAGTGGAGTCAAAAGGTCTTCATTATGGAGCTTTCATTATGAAGACCAAGAGTCTTATTTAGTATGCTTTTATTGGAAAGACCAAAGGTCTTAGGTGTGTTAATGTTGAAGTCCAAAGGTCTTGTAGGTGTCATTTTCGTCCTATAAAAGGGACTACCTTTCCATTGTAAAAACCAGATTATCATATATGCAAATTGTGAGTTTTATCTTCTAGAGTTCTTGAAGAAACTTGTGAACTTATCAAGGAGGTATCCTTGTGGCGTTCAACTTGACTTATCAAACGGATTTCCATCCCCGTTTGTGGCGTCTTCCTTATACCAAGGTTCGTGCTTCGCTAAGCATTGGGTCGAGGTTCCATTCCAACATCGTTTGTTCTTGGTGGCTGTTCCATATTTGGTGTCGGGTTTCATCACAAGTTGGTGTGGTTCGTATCACTGGGACCCAGGACCGAGATGGGGATACGGGACCCAATACAACCTGAGACCTTAGAACCGAATTGTGACCCAGACACGAGACAAGGACAAGTACCGAACAAGGACTTCGATCTGCACTCGGACTAGGATGATAACCAAGAAAGGGACCTAGGACCCTGACCTTAATCAAGGACCTTGACCCATGACTCAGGACCCAAGACCCAAACCTAGACCCAAACCTGGACCTGAGACCCGAACCAGGACCTAGACTAAGGACCTAGACCTTGACTTGGACTAGGATCTAGATTTGGACCCGGGACCCAGGACCCAAGACACGAGGCTTAGACCCGACCCATAGTCGGTGTCTAAATCTAGGAATCGGACCTCGACCTGGACCCAGACCCAGACTAGAACCCGAACCCGAACCAAAACTTGAACTAGACTCGACATGTGGTTGGTGTTTGGATTTGGGACCGAGACTCAGTTCTGAACCCAAATACGAACCTAGAGCCAGACTAACACTGACCCAGACCCACACCCGAACCATAAATCGTACCCTGTGACCAAAAATTAGAGCCGGAACTGGAATTGGACCCTTAAACTCTAAACCCTAAACCTTAAACCCTAAATCCTAAACTCTTTACACTTACCCCTAAACCCTAAGCCCTAAGCCCTAAACCCTAAACCTTAAATCCCTAAATACTAAATCCAAAACCCTAAACCCTAAACCCAAACCTAGACACAGGCCCAGACCCATACTGTTATACCAATTTTGCACTCTGACGTGGCATCACACGATGGTGACACATGGAATATACTCTATGTACCTGCTCACAAGAGATACGCCGAATAGGGCACCTCATATATTCGCTCGGACGAAGCCCTCTCAGCCGGGCAGTGAGCAATCCGCGCAGCACGCCAACACTTAGCAAATTCAACTTTCGCATCGTGAGTCATCAAACAAATCCCTATAACTTTGGGATCAAATCACAGAGATATGGCAAGCTGTCTGAATCCCACAATTAGTGTATTCTGTATTTACTATGCAATCTTTCCACTTATATCAATTGTACCAAGAAGGGAAATACTTCCCTCCCAAGCTTATAGCCCTATAAATAGTGATTCATATTCACTGGTCAAAGGGCCGAAACATTTGTCTAAGAATTCATATTCAGAGATACTATTGTAAGAGCTCTAAGAAAAGGAACCATTCTCCTTATTCTTAAGTCAATACAAACTACAAGGATTAGGCTATTACCGAACAGCTCGGGGCCGAACCTGTATAAAATTCTTGTGTCTTTATTTGCTTTATTATATTACACTCGTATCAAACTACTTGTTGCTTACAAATTAGACTCATTGTTGTTGGCTAAAAGCAAGGTCAACATTTTGGTGCTTTCATTGAGAGCTGAACTCAAGGATCGCTTTTTATCTCAAATCTAATCACAAGTACGATGGTGGTACAGACTCGTAGGGGCGTGGTTGATCCGGTGAATCCACAAGCGGTGGATCATGCACTGTAGAACCTAGGGAACACAAGGGTTCCGCCAACCGTAAATCCCGGACAGCCATTAACTGCGGGTCACAGTATGACGACTCGTGTGAGTGAAATCACGCCTGACGCGCAAGAGACTGGGAATACCAGTTCAACAGCCAACCAGGGCATTCATAACAAAGCCATTCCGCCCGCTACCAATGTTCAAACAACCATTGGAGATGACACTGAAATCCAGAACCTCCGTGCTGCTCTTGGAGTCATGCAGGGTCATACCAACACCCTGCATCATGATCAGTAGGAACTCTGTGCTGCGGTGAATCTTGCAATTGAAGAGCAGAGGCACATGTTCGCTAAATGGAGAGATAAGGAGATAGAAACACATTAAGGGCTCAGACTGTAATCGTCATCCCCATGGAGGAAACAGACGAAGATCCAACGATGAATACCTCTCTGACTATAAATGGTCAGCCGCCAAAATCCCCGGTCACAGGTTCCACCTGTGGGCCAAGTTGTTGGCGGGCAGACTTTATGCAGTAATTCATCTGCAGAACTCATACCCAATAATTCCAACAAACTTAATGGTGCCGGTCAGCAAAGTGGCCAAACCAATCAGTCGCTAAGGCAGCAAGACATTTATGTATTTAATAGATTAGGGACGACTCATGATCTCAGCAATGATCTAAACAGGAGGAGGGGAGTGGAGGATCAGCTTGACGCGCCAATTGTGCAACCCGAAACCCGTGCTCAAAATCTCTCTCAAAGATATACTGATTTGACTCAGGTCAGCCGAGAGGCCGAACAGGTTAGTCCAGCCGTGCAGGCACAGTTGGACAAACTAAAAAGTATGTTCCAAGGCCTGGCCGGTCAAAGGAACAACGATCTTGAGTTAGACCGAGCGCGTGGAACCCCTTTCTCCCCTGAGATTAATATCCTGGAATTGCCCCACAAGTTTAAGATGCCAACCTGGAAGATGTATACTGGGAAGGAAGATCTCTTCCCTTATCCCACCTTAAGTATTTTGAGATGCAAATGGACCTGCAAGGAGTACGAGGCGATGTATGTTGCAGAGTTTCTGCCACCCTCTCAAAAGCCGCCCAACAAAGGTATTTCCAGTTAGCGCCCGGAAAGTTCAACTCATGGAAGGCTCTCTCCTCGGAGTTCCATGCACAATTCTCCTCCTCTCGCCAACTTCCGTTGCACCTAGGAGATCTAGTCGAAGTAAAGCAAAGACCAGGAGAGCCTCTCTGAGCCTACATCAGCAGATTCATGACAGAGGAACCTAAGGTTGCACGGGTAACCGAAGACGAAAAGTTGTCTGCAATACTGGGGGGAATTGAAGTCCTTGGCGAACTTTGGAAGGCCATAAGGAAGAACGGACCAGTACACTTGATGAGTGATTTTCTTGGTCGTGCAGAAGGTTTTATCAAACTTTAAGAAGCCATTCAGTGAGCAGAGGGTGAACAAAAACCTAGCCAGTTAAAAGCTCCATCTACTGGGACATCCGTCCAGCTCCCCCATTACCGAAGCAATTTAAGCTCAAGTGGTAAACAGTCCAGCAACAATAATAGACAAGGGAATGGGAAAAAGGGAAAGTTCACTGGAAAACCCGAACAAGCTTCCCGAGAGAATCTTGCCAAGTATACTGCATTTACCGTCCTGACGGAACAAGCTTCCCGGGAAAACCCGAACAAGCTTCCCGGGAGAATCTTGCCAAGTATACTGCATTTACCGTCCTGACGGAACAAGCTTCCCGGGAAAACCCGAACAAGCTTCCCGGGAGAATCTTGCCAAGTATACTGCATTTACCGTCCTGACGGAAGACAAGGAAAGTGTTTATATGGCTACTCAGTCATTAGCCCCGTACAAGAAGCCCGCACCCATGAAAAAAGATGTCAGCAATAGAGACATTACCAAGTTTTGTCATTTTCATGGGGATTACGGCCATGACACCAATGAATGCAACAATCTGAAGCGGGAAATTGAATTCCTGATAAGGAAAAATAATCGGCACGTACAGAAGTATGTCAAGGTCAATCAGAATCAGAGGGGCGATAACAACCAAGACGTGCTACCACCACCAGTAGATGGACATCTGCAAGTCATTATTGGAGGTTCACACATAGCTAGAGATTCAGGCAAAGCCCGTGAGAGGTATGCCCGAACAGTACAACACGAGCAAGAAGAAGTAGTCCTGGCCATAGAAGGGAGGAAGTCGAAGATCCCACGAGCATGGGAACCCACCATAACATTTAATGATGAAGATACTGTCAAGATCAGATTTTCGCACAACGACCCGTTGGTCGTGGAAATCCAGATAGCCAACAAGATGGTAGCCAGAACCATGATAGATAATCGAGCCTCTTCCAACATCTTATTCAAGACCACATATGAAAAGATGGGGCTCCAACTCAAAGATTTAACCCCTGTCTTTAGCCCGTGTATGGTTTGTTTGGCCAAGGAGTCGTACCTCTAGGGCAAATTCGCCTACCCCTCATGATACGAACCACACCAACTTGTGATGAAACCCGACACCAAATATGGAACAGCCACCAAGAACAAACGATGTTGGAATGGAACCTCGACCCAATGCTTAGCGAGGCACGAACCTTGGTATAAGGAAGACGCCACAAACGGGGATGGAAATCCGTTTGATAAGTCAAGTTGAACGCCACAAGGATACCTCCTTGATAAGTTCACAAGTTTCTTCAAGCACTCTAGAAGATAAAACTCACAATTTGCATATATGATAATCTGGTTTTTACAATGGAAAGGTAGTAGTCCCTTTTATAGGACGAAAATGACACCTACAAGACCTTTGGACTTCAACATTAACACACCTAAGACCTTTGGTCTTTCCAATAAAAGCATACTAAATAAGACTCTTGGTCTTCATAATGAAAGCTCCATAATGAAGACCTTTTGACTCCACTCTTGTAACTCCCACACAAAAGAACTTGATACATATAAATGTGACAACTATGACCATATGATAAAAACGTGACACATAAAATTAAATAAAACGTGACACATATAATGAAGCTTCAAAATTCAGTCCACTTTGATGAGTATGACCAATCTTTGTTCTCCTTCCGTGTTGACCACGGTCTCTTCTTGATTTAAGACTTTTTGTACTAGGCTGTTAAGCTCTTCCTTGAATCTCTTAGCTCGTGCCCTAGTCACTGGACCCACTGGAATTGGACTTGATACTTGGTCCTTGATGTCCTCATCACCTCACTATTGGACAAGCTCCAACAAGCATAACTATAATGGCCCAATTTTTTGTATTGGACATTCCATCAGCCTTTAACGTCATATTAGGCCTACCAGCTTTGTATGACTTAAAGGCTGTTACGTTGATATTCCATTCATGCCTTAAGTTCCTGACAAAGAATGGGGTAGGGTGTCTAAGAGGAAACCAGCAGTTTTCTCGGGAATGTTATAACGTTGCCATAGCCAGGGATAAGAAGGAAGTATCCTCTAGCCAGAGCTCGAACAAGGGAAAAAACATTTCTAAGTACGGAACTTCCCAAGGCGGGGATAAAGATGTGGATCCTCGACTTGGGTACTCAAGCAGCAATGTTGGACCTGTGGAAGAACTATAAGAGACTGAGATCGACCCAAATATTCTGGCCAGAAAGCTTAAAACTTGAAAAGGTTTGTTGGTCGAAGTGAAATCAGCACTGATAAAATTTCTGAGAGCAAACGTGGACATTTTTTCCTGGTCACATGAGGATATGGTCGGAATTGATCCTTCTGTAATTTCGCACATCCTAAATATTGATCCAAACTTTCGACAAGTTCAACAAAAGCGAAGGCTGTATGACAAGGAGCGAGCTCTAGCCGTAAAGGAAGAGGTAGAGAAGCTACGAAATAACAACTTCATAATTGAATCTTTCTACCCGAATTCGGTTGCTAATCCTGTACTAGCTCCCAAGAGTTTGTGTATTGATTTCACAGACCACAAGAAGGGGTGCCCCATAGACTGTTTTCCACTTCCAAGAATCGATCAAGTTGTGGACGCAACAGCAGGGCACGAATTATTGAGCTTCATGGACGCCTATTCAGTGTACAACCAAATCAAAATGCATCCACCGGACCAAGATCATACAAGCGTCCAAACAGATTTGGGTCTACATTGCTATAAAGTCATGCGATTTGGTCTCAAAAATGCTGGGGCGACATACCAAAGATTGGTAAACAAGATGTTTAAAGACCAGATCAGACGAAACATGGAAGTATATGTGGATGACATGCTCGTCGAATCCAGGAAGGTTGGGGGGCACATAGACGACCTAGACGAATGCTTCAAAGTCCTCAAGAAATACAACATGAAACTCAATCCCTTAAAGTGCTCCTTTAGAGTCAGCTCTGGTAAGTTTCTAGGCTTTATTGTCAACGCCCGAGGAATTGAAGCCAATCCAGAGAAGATTCAAGCCCTCCTGGATATGAAATTGCCAACAAGAATGAAGGAAGTGCAAAGCTTAACTGGTCGGATTGCCGCACTCAACAGATTTGTTTCAAAATCAACAGACAAGTGTGTTCCATTCTTCAGCATCCTACGATGAAATAAGCAATTTGAGTGGACGGAGGAAATTGGAACAAGAACCGAAATAAGGACCTTGGACTAGGAATTGGACCTGGAACCAAAAATTGATCTAGACGCAAAACCGAACACGGACCCAAACCCAGACCGTGATCAAAACTCGAACCCAAACCCAAACCCGGACCCAGACTTGTGCCAGTACCTGCGACCCAGGACCCATGACCCGGAGCCTTGACCAGATCCAAACTCGTACCAGAACCCGGACCTAAACCTAGACCCAGACACAGACCAAGACCCGGACCTAGACATGGACTGGAACCCAGACCCAGACCCAAACCCACACCAAGACCAGACCCAGACTCATACTCGAACTCGGACTCGGACCTAGATCAGTACTGGGACCCAGACCCAGACTAGTACCGAGGCCTGAACCTGGACTAGGACTAGAACTCGGACTGGGACTGGGATCGAGATCCGGGACCTGATACTGAGACATAGGACCTGAGAACATAACCGTGACCCAGACCCAGACTAGGCCAAGACGCGAGACAAGTGATACGAACCACACCAACTTGTGATGAAACCCGACACCAAATATGGAACAGCCACCAAGAACAAACGATGTTGGAATGGAACCTCGACCCAATGCTTAGCGAAGCACGAACCTTGGTATAAGGAAGACGCCACAAACGGGGATGGAAATCCGTTTGATAAGTCAAGTTGAACGCCACAAGGATACCTCCTTGATAAGTTCACAAGTTTCTTCAAGAACTCTAGAAGATAAAACTCACAATTTGCATATATGATAATCTGGTTTTTACAATGGAAAGGTAGTCCCTTTTATAGGACGAAAATGACACCTACAAGACCTTTGGACTTCAACATTAACACACCTAAGACCTTTGGTCTTTCCAATAAAAGCATACTAAATAAGACTCTTGGTCTTCATAATGAAAGCTCCATAATGAAGACCTTTTGACTCCACTCTTGTAACTCCCACACAAAAGAACTTGATACATATAAATGTGACAACTATGACCATATGATAAAAACGTGACACATAAAATTAAATAAAACGTGACACATATAATGAAGCTTCAAAATTCAGTCCACTTTGATGAGTATGACCAATCTTTGTTCTCCTTCCGTGTTGACCACGGTCTCTTCTTGATTTAAGACTTTTTGTACTAGGCTGTTAAGCTCTTCCTTGAATCTCTTAGCTCGTGCCCTAGTCACTGGACCCACTGGAATTGGACTTGATACTTGGTCCTTGATGTCCTCATCAACAAGGACCAGTACCGAACACGCACCGAGACCTTCACTTGGACTTGGACCCTAACTCGGACACAGTTGTGTACCCAGACCGGGACCGAGACCAGGACCCAGACCTAGACCTAGGACCCGATCCCAGACCCAAACTCGGACCTAGATAGGGATCTGGATACGAACCTGGACTTGAACCCAAACCCGGACCCAGACCGAGATCGAAACTCGGGACCAAGATCTAGATTGAGACCGTGACCCAGACCCTGACCTGGACCCGCACCTGGGACCCGAACTCCGACCTGGACCCGAACCTAGACCCAAACTGGGATTTGGACCTAAATCTAGACTCGGACCAAGACTCAGACAAGGACTCAGACCCCGACCTAGACTCAGACCCAAACCCGAACCCAGACACTAAATCGAAATTGAAACTAGGACTAGGACCCAAACCCGAACATGGACCCAGACACCAAGACCTGGGACTTGGACCTTGACCTGGGCCATTGAACCCCGACCTAGATCAGAACTCAGGACTCGGACCCATACCTGGAGCTAGACTCAAATCGAGATCTGGACCCAAGCCAAGATCGAAACTCTGACCCAGACTCGGACCATGATTTGAATCCGGATCGGGTCCTGGACTCAGACCTAGGACTCGAACCTAGATTGGGGACTTGGACCTAGGACACGGGCATCAGAACTGGGACTGAGACCCAGAATCCGACTGCAGAGCCGGACCAGGACCTGGGACCTGAAGTGGAACTAGACTGGGACCCGAGAACGTGATCCACATCTACACTCGGGGCTAGGACCTGACCCGTAGTCAGTGTTTGGATCTAGGACCCATAACCGGACTCAAACCCAAACCCAGACTCGGACCCAGACCTAGACCTAGACCCGTACCCCAAGCTTGGGTCTGAGTCCGAGTCTTGGTTGGAGTTCGAGAACTGGAATCTGACTACGACCCAGACCAAAACCCGAATTGGGATGTGGACTTAAATCAAAACTCGGATCGGGACTCGGGACACGAACGCGAACGGAGACACAGACTTGGACCTTGACCCAAACCGGGATTGGAGACTCAAACCTAGACCCAGGACCCAGACCTAGATTGGAGACCAAAACTCAAAATTAGAACAACAATTAGGACCCAGGACTGGGACTTGGACCCAAGACCTAACCCCGGTCTCGATCCCAGACCCAGACCCAGACACGGACACAGACCGGGACCTAAAGATCCGAATTGAAATGAGACTGGAACCCAAGATTGGGATCTGAATCTTGACCAACGACCTGGGGCTCGGAACCAACCCGTAGTCGGTGTCTGGATCTTGGAATCATACCAAGACCCGAACTTGGAACCATTTCCAGACCAGGACCTAAATCCTAACTCGGACCCGAGATCAAAATCGGAACAAGAACCAGAATCAGGACCCTGGAATAGGAATTGGACCTGGACCCAAAACTGGATCTAGACGCAGAACCGAACACAGACCCAGACCCATATAGGGATTCATACCAGAACCCAGGCAAAAACCCGGACCCAGACTTGCGCCAAGACTTGTGACTTAGGACCCGTGACTCGAGACCTGGAACAGAACCTAGACTCGTACAAGAACTCAGACCCAGACCCAGACCTAGACCAAGACCCGGACCAAGACACAGACTGAAACCCAGACTCAGATCGAAACCCAGACCTAGACCCGGACCCAAACCTGGACTAGTACTATAACTCGTACTCGAACCCAGGACTGGGACCCGGACTAAGATCAGGACTGGGACCCAAACCTGGACTAGGACCGAGACCTGAACCTGGAATAGGACTATAACTCAGACTGGGACGGAGACTGGGACCTAGGACCCGATACTCAGACCTGGGACCTGAGAACCAAACTGTGAGCTAGACCCAGACCAGGCCAAGACCCGAGACAAGGACCATTACTGAAACCAGACCGGGACCTACACGCGGACTGGGACCCTAACCAAGACTGGGACCTACAACTTTGACTTGAATCGGGGACCAAGACCCATGACTTGGACCTAAGACCCGAACCAGACCCAAGACATGAGCTAGAACTGGACCAGGATCTAGATTTTGACCCGAGACAGGACCCAAGACCCGAGGCTTGGACCCGACCCATAGTCGGTGTCTAAATGAAGGAATTCAACCTCGACCTGGACCTAGACTCGGACCAAAACCAGAACCCATACCAGAACTCGAACTAGACTCGACATGTGGTTGGTGTTTGGATTGGGGACCAAGACTCAAACCTGAACCAAAACACGGACCTATACCAAAACCAGGACTCGGACTAAGACCCACACCCAACCTTAAATTGTACCTTCTGACCAAAAATTGGAACCAGAACTGGAAGTGGACCATTAAACGCTAAACCCTAAACCTTAAACCCTAAATCCTAAACTCTTTACAGTTACCCCTAAGACCTAAGCCTTAGATCCTAAACCCTAAATCCCTAAACACTAAACCCAAAACCCTAAACCCTAACCTGGACACGGGCCTAGACCAATACCCATACCGAGATTGGAATCCAAGACCCAGACCCAGACCCGGATCCAAACCCAAACCTAGACCTAAACTCAGGACCTAAACCCGGACCCAAACCTAGACCAGACCTGGTCTGGGATCTAGACCTTGAGTGGGACCCGGATCGTGTCCCCGACCCAGACCAGAATAGGGACTTGGACTCAGATCGAGACCCGGACCCAGACTCAAACTTGAACCCATACTGGGACCTAGACTCGGACCCAAACTTTGGAGCCAAACTCGAACCTTAACCTTGACTTTGACCGGGACCTAGGATTCGGACCTAGATGGGGGACCTGGGCCCCAAACCCGAACCTGGACCCAAATCTGGACCAAGGATCAAGACCTAGATGAAGGCACTTGGACATGAAACTAGGCCCTAAAACTGGGTTGGAGACCCAAAACTTTACCCTAGACTCGAGACGCGGGACCTGACCTTGGACCCAAAACTGAGGACCTGACTACAGGGACACAACCCTGACCCCCGAACCCAGACCCAACTTTCTACCCGAATTCGGTTGCTAATCCCGTACTGGCACCCAAGAGGTTTGTGTATTGATTTCACAGACGTCAAGAAGGCGTGCCCCAAAGACTATTTTCCACTTCCAAAAATCGATCAGCTTGTGACGCAACAGCAGAGCACGAAATATTGAGCTTCATGGATGCCTATTCAGGGTACAACCAAATCAAAATGCATCCACCGGACCAAGATCATACAAGTTTCTGAACAGATTTGGGTCTATATTACTATAAAGTCGTGCGATTTGGTCTCAAAAATGCTGGGGCGACATACCAAAGATTGGTAAACAAGATGTTTAAAGACCAGATCAGACGAAACATGGAAGTATATGTGGATGACATGCTCGTCGAATCCAGGAAGGTTGGGGGGCACATAGATGACCTAGACGAATGCTTCAAAGTCCTCAAGAAATACAACACGAAACTAAATTCCTTAAAGTGCTCCTTTGGAGTCAGCTCTGGTAAGTTTCTAGGCTCTATTGTCAACGCCCGAGGAATTGAAGCTAATCCAAAGAAGATACAAGCCCTCCTGGATATGAAATCGCCAACAAGAATGAAGGAACTGCAAAGCTTAACTGGTCGGATCGCCGCACCCAACAGATTTGTTTCAAAATCAACAAACAAGTGTGTTCCATTCTTCAGCATCCTGCGATGAAATAAGCAATTTGAGTGGACGGAGGAATGTGAAAAAGCTTTTCAAGAGCCAAAAATGCAACTCGCAAAACCTCCTGTACTCTCGAAACCTGTAGACGGAGAAGAGCTTAAGATATACTTAGCTGTAACGGAGCATGCGGTGAGTGTTATACTGATCAGAGAGGAAAACAACATACAACATCTGGTCTATTACATTAGTAAAAGACTCATTGAGGCCGAAGGCCGATACCCATTGATAGAGAAACTCACCTACTGCTTGATTCTAGCAATAAGAAAGTTAAGGCCCTATTTTCAATCTCATCCTATTTGGGTGTACACTGACCAGCCGTTACGCCAAAAATTGCAAAAGCCGGACGCCTCTGGACGGTTACTGAAATGGGCATTAGAACTGGGTAAGTATGAAATTACTTTCCATCCCCGAACAGCAATCAAAGGCCAGGCCTGAGCAGACTTTGTGGTAGAATGCACAGGCAAGGAAGAAAGCATATCTGAAGGCAACCTTGAGCCAGTACAAATACCACAGCCAAGTAATAGTGAAGACAAGCCGACTTGGAAACTACCTGTGGATGGGTCGGCTATAGATGAACTGTCCGGCACAGCAATCGCCCTTGTCACACCTTGGGGGCAACACCTGCACGCTATAGTAAAGTTTGGATTTAAAGCATCCAATAACGAGGCCGAATATGAAGCTTTCATCGCTGGACTAAAACTAGCCCGGGAGATGAAAGCTGAACATATTGAAATCTGCAGTGATTCACAGGTGGTAGTAAATGACATATTTGGAGAATACGAGGCTCGGGGAGAAAAGATGATAGCATATTTGAGCAAAATACACAATTTGCTCGCACAGTTCAAAAGCTACGCTCTCAGACAAATTCCAAGGGAAGAAAACACAACTGTTGACGCATTAGCTCGGCTTGCGAGTAGTAATGTAAGTGATAGAGCGAATTTGGTTCCTATCCAGTTCCTCGAAGAACCTAGCATCACTGGCACAGAAGAGATTGAAATGATTGATACTTCCCCAAACTGGATGACACCAATAGAACCCTACCTCAACACTGGGAAACTCCCAGATAATCGAAATGAATCTCGAAAGATGAGAAGGAAGGCTGCACGGTACATCATAGTAGAGGGAATTATGTACAGATGAGGATTCTCCATGCCATTGTTTAGATGTGTTACCCAAGAAGAAGCTGCACGAATTTTGTCTGAAGTGCACGATGGATTTTGTGGAAACCACACCGCCGAGCAGAGTTTATCTAAGAAAATTCTAAGGTAAGGTTATTTTTGGCCGAAAATGATCGAAGATTCAAAGGCCTATGTTAAAAAATGTGATAAATAACAGAGATTTTCAAAGACACCTCGAGCTCCGCCCAACGAGTTAACTCAGATGCAAAGTCCTTGGCCTTTTGCCATTTGGGAAATTGACCTAATCGTAGACCCGTACCCCAAACTTGGGTCCGAGTCCGAGTCTGGATTTGACTCCAAGAACTGGAATCTGACTAGGACCTAGACCCAGGCCTGGACAGGGACGCAGACCCGAATAAAAACTCGGATCGGACTCAGGACACGAACCTGAACCCCGACACGGACTTGGACCCAAACCCGGACCACGGGACTCGATCCTGGAATCAAACAAAGCCCCTAGCCTAAATTGGGATTCGGACCTAGACATGGACATGAACCCAGACCCAGACCCAGACCGAGATCAAAATACTGGACCTAGACCCGGACCCAGACGTAGACCCAGTCACGAACCTGGGACCCAGACCCAGGAATCGAACCTGGACCCAGACTGGGATCCTAAAAACCCGTACCCAAACTCGGACGAAGACTCATTACCCGACCCCAACCTAGACCCATGCCTAGACACGGAACCAAACCCAGACCCGGAATCATAATTGGAACTATGACTAGGACCCAAACTTGAGACTAGAATCGAACCCAAACCAAAACCCAAACTCAAACTAGAACTTGGACTGAGACCTTGACTAGGACTAGGACCTGAGACTTGGGACCTGAACTTCGACCGAGACCCGGACCGGGACCTAGAACTAACCAGGTCCTAAACCCTCGCTGGGACCTGAGACCCGCGACCCAGACCAGGATCAAGACCCCAACATGGACCCAAACCTGAACCTGGACCAGGACTGGGATCGATACCTAGACCCGAACTCAGACCGAGACCTAGAATAAAACCAAGACTCGGTACCCGAACCCGATCCTGGACCTAGACAAAGACCTAGGAACCGGACTTGGATGGGGGACCTAGACTAGGGACCTATGCCCCGGAACCCAGACCAAGATCTAAATCTGGGACTCAAACCTGAACCAGGACCTGACCTGGACCCACGAATCTGAAGTTGGACCCAGACCCAGACCTGAAACCTGCCCCCGACCCAAACTAGGATAGGAACCTGGACACGAACCCATATCAGGACAAAACCCGAACCAGGAACCGAACCCAAAATCAATCCCGAACCTGGGACCCAGACCAAAAATCAGACCCAAACCTAGACCTGCACCCGGACCCGAACTCGAACCCAGACTGGGATCGGATCCCAGGACGTAGACCCAGAACTAAACCCAGACTCAGATCGAGATCGAAACTTGGGACTCAGAATCGAACCTAGAACTAGACCCAGGGCCCTAACCACAACTCGGAGCCCGATTCCGACCTAGACCCGAACCCGAACTCAGACCAGGACTCGAACCCTGACCCGAACTCAAACCCCGACCCAAACTTGAACCCAAACTCGAACTCGGAATCGCAACTTGAACTGAATCAAACTAGGACTAGGACCAGGACCAGGACCAAGACCCAGACTCGAACCCAAACCCAAATAAAAAACCAGACCGAGATCCAAACTCGAACCGCGACTAGGACCCAAACCCGAACTTACACCGGGACACAAACCTAGACTAGAATTGGGACCTAGAACCAGAATCGGGATTGGGACCTGGGCAACGGAACTAGGACTGGGACCCAAGACTTGACCCCAGACCCAGACTTGAACCTAGGACCCAGCTCGTGACCCGGCACCAAAAATGGGACCAGACTAGCACGCGAGATCAGGGTCCGGATCAGGACCTGGGGCTTGGACCGAACCCGTAGTCGGTGTCTGGATCTGGGATCCAGCCCCAAACCCGAACCCAGACCAAGATGAAAACCCGGACCCAGACGTGAACTCATTCCCAAACCCAAACCTTGATCCAAAGCCATACCCTGTGACCTGAAATTGGAACAAAAATCGGAAGTAGACCGAGACTCGGGAACGGGACCGGAACCAGGACTTCGACCCGGACCTAGACCCAAAACTGTAACCGGACCAGGACCCAATTTCCCACCCAGACCTAGATCCGAACTGGGACCCGGACCTGAATCCTAATCAAGACCTAGACTCGGTGCCAAACCTTGACCCAAACTTAGACCCAAACATGGAACCAGACTCGGGACACAGAATTGGGGTCGAGACCTAGAAGTGCACCCTAGTCACGGTCCCGAACCCAAACATAGACATGGGACCCAAGACCTGAACAAGAACCAGAACCGGACCGAGACACGTGATAGGGATCTAGATTTGGGACTCAAACCAGGACCCAAACCCAGACTAGGACCAAAACTCGGACCCTAACCTAGACCCGAGACTTGAAACTGGAACCTGAACAAGAACTTCCAAACGAGGATACTCGAACAAGACTAGGACCGTGATCAGGACCCAAACCTAGACCATGAACCAAACTCGGACCTAGCCCCAGACCCAAATCGAGATCGGAACTCTGGCCAATGCACGGTCATATACACGGACCTAGACCTAGGACTCAATCCAAGACCCAGACGCGGACCTAGATAGGGATCTAGATACGAACCTAGACTCGAACCCAGACTCGGACCCACATCAAGATCAAAACTTGGGACCTAGATCTGGACCGGGACCCTGACCCAGACCCAGACTTGGACCCACACCGGGGATTCGAACTCAAACCTGGACCCGAACGCAGACCCAGACCAGGATCCGAACCTAAACCCAAACCTGGACCTAGACTCGGACCAGGACTTCGACCAAAACCCAGACTCGGACCATAACCCGAACCCAGACACTGAATCGAAATCAAAATTGGGACTGGGACCCAAACCCGAACATGGACCAAAATCGGGTCCTAGGACCCGGACCTGGATTGGGGACTTAGACATGGGCCTCAGAACCCAGACCCAGATCGGAACTCAAAACTCGAGACGGACCCAAACCTGGACCTAGACTCAAACCCAAATCTATACCCAGACCAAGATTGGATCCCGAACCCGAACTCGGACCAAGACTCGAACCCCGACTAGGTCCTGGACTCAGATCGAGACCTAGGACTCGGACTTGGGTGGGGGACTTGGACCCGAGACACGGGCATGAGAACTAGGATTGAGACCCACAACCCACCCCAGACCTAGACCCTGACCTAGGACCCGAAACGAGACCTGGGACCTGAAGTGGAACTAGATAGGGACCCGAGAACGTGACCCAAATCTGGACCCGGGGCTTGGACCTAACCCGTAGTCAGTGTTTGGATCTGGGACCCATACCCAAACTCAAACCCAGATCCGGACTCGGACCAAGACCCTGACCTAGACCTAGACCCGTACCCCAGACCTGGGTCCGAGTCCAAGTCTCGGTTTGAGTCCAGGAACCGGATCTGACTAGGACCCAGACCCAGATCTGGACCGGGACGCAGACCCGAATCAAAACTCAGATAACAACTTGGGACACAGACCCAAACTCAGACACGGACTTGGACCCAGTCCCGAACCCAAGACCCGGAAAGCCCATGGCCGGCCACACTTAATGGCTTTTATCATTTATTTTTTCATTATTTTAATGCCAAATAATTCTAACCTAGACCTAGATGGTTACCTATAAATAGATAGTGATGGCTCACATTCACACTTAACTTTGTCAGATGAAAGTCGAGCCTCCTATTCTATACATAGCTGCCACCCTCTTCTTCTCTTTTCTTCTCTTCAATTTCGAACCTTGAGTGAATGAGTGAGTGCCCACACACATCAAGTGGTATCTCAATCATAGTGTGGAAGATTGTGAAGAATCCAATCAACAAGAAGGAGAATCAGCATCAAAGGTAGGAGAGAAAGAGATCCATGTTCAGATCTTGATAATGCTCTGCTATAGAAAGGAATCAAGGGCTAGAGATCTGAACGGAAGGAGTCATTATATTCCGCTGCACCCAATGTAAGGTTTCCTAAACTTTATATGTGTTTATTTCATTGTTTTAGAATTCATATTAGGATGTTAATGAAACATACATGGTAGTAAATCTAGATCCTGGTAAAATATTTCCAACAATCGGGTGCTAGGACCCTGACCTGAATCGGGGACCCAGACCCATGACTCAAGCCCAAGACCCAAACCTAGACCCAGACCAGGACCCAAGACATGAGCTAGAACTGGACCAGGATCTGGATTTAGACCCGAGACTGGACCCAAGACCCGAGGCATGGACCCGACCCATATTTGGTGTCTAAATCTGGTAATTAGACCTAGGCTCGGACCTGGCCCCAGACCAAAAATCGAAGCCGTACCAAAACTCGGAACTAGACTCGACATGTGGTTTGTTTGGATTTGGGACTAAGACTCAGACCTGGACCAAAACACGGACCTAGACCTAAACCAGGACTCGGACCCAGCCCACACCCGAACCTTAAAACGTACCCTGTGACACGAAATTAGAACTCGATCTGGAAGCGGGCCATTAAACTCTAAATCCTAAACCTTAAACCCTAAATTCTAAACTCTTTACACTTACCCCTAAACCCTAAGCCCTAAGCCCTAAATACTAAACCCTAAACCCTAAACCCAAACCTGGACACAGGCTCAGACCCATACCCAAACCGAGATTGGAACCCAGGACCAAGACCCAGACCCAGATCCAGACCCAAACCTAGACCCAAACTCAAGACCTAAACCCGGACCAAAACCCAGACCAAAACCTGGTTCGTGACCTAGACCTTGACTAGGCCCCAGTTTGGGACCCCGACCTGGACCCAAATAGGGACTTGGACTCATGGACCCAGACCCAAACTAACACCTGAACCCGTACTGGGACCTAGACTCGGACCCAAACTTGAGATTCAAACCCGAACCTGAACTTGGACCTAGACTAGGACCTAAGATCTAGACCTAGATGGGGGACTTGAGCCCCAAACCCGAACATGGACACAAATTTTGACAAAGGATCCGGATCTTGATTGAGGACTTGGACTAGAAACTAGGCACCAGAACTGGGATGAAGACCCAAAACTCGAGAGACGGGACCCAACCCTGGACCCGAAAACAAGGACTTCACTATCGGAACACAACCCCGAAGTCAGACCCAATCCTAAACTTAGGACCCGGCCCAAGACCCGGAACCCGAACTAGAACAAGACCAGGACCCGAACCAAGACCCGGACCAAAACCAGTCCCAAACACAAACTTGGACTCGAATCCGTACCTTGTGACCAAAAATTTGAATCGAAATCAGAAGTAGACTGGGACCCGGGAACGGGACTGGAACCATAACCAGAACTTGGACTTAGACCTAGAACCGTAACCGGACTTAAACCTAGACCCAGAACAGTAACCGGACCAGGTGCCAGACTCTAACCAAGACCTAGACCCGAATCGGGACCCAAACCTAGATCCCAACTCATACCTAGACTCAGTGCCGAACCTAGACCCAAACATGGAACCAGACTCTGGACAAAAAATTGGGGGCGCGACCTAGAACTGCACCCCAGTCTCGGTCCCGAACCCAAACTCACACTTGGGACCCAGGACCTAAACCGGAACTAGGCCAAGACAGGTGACCGGGACAAGATCAGGGACTCAAACTAGGACCCGAACCCGAACCCGGACCAGGACCCAGACCCGAGAGACGGAACTGGAACCTGAACAAGAACTGCAAAACCAGGACCCTTTAACAAGACTAGGACTGTGACCAGGACCCGGACCCAAACCTAGAACCGAACTCGGACCTAGCCCCAAACCCAAAGCGAGACCAAAACTCGAGCCTAAACACGATCGTGTACCCAGACTGGGAGCGAGAGCTGGACCTGGACCTAGACCTGGGACCCGATCCAAGACATAGACTTGGACCTAGATAGGATCCGGATACGAACCTAGACTAGAACCCAGACCCAGACCCAGGTCGGGATCGAAACTCGGGACCTAGATCCATACTGAGACCCTGACCCAGACCCAGACCTGGACCTGCACCTAAGACCAAAACTCGAACCTGGACCCGAACCCAGGCCCAGACCAAGACCCAGACTCGGACCTAGACTCAAACCATGACTCATACCCCAACCAGGTCCGGACCCAAACTCGAACTCAGACACTGAATCGAAATCAAAACTACGACTAGGAGCCAAACCCGAAAATGGACCCAGATCGGGACCTAGGACCCGGACCATGACCTGGGCCTCGGAACCCAGACCCAGATCCGAACACACGACTCAGACTCAAACTTGGACCAAGACACAAACCCAGATCCTGACCTAGACCGAGATTGGAAACCGAACCGAGACTCAAACCCTAACCTAGGACATGGACCAGGACACGGGCATCAGAATTGGGACCGAGACCCAAGACCTGACCCTAGACCCAGACCCTAACCTAGGACATGGACGGGACCTGGGACCTGGGACACGAAGTGGAACTAAACTGGGACCCGAGATTGTGATCCAGATCTGGACTAGGGGCTTGGACCTGACCCGTAGTCAGTGTTTTGATATGGGACCCATACCTAGACTCTGACCTAGACCTAGACCCGTACCCCAGACCTAGGTCCAAGTATGAGTCTGGGTTTGAGTTTGGGAACTGGAATCAGACTAGGACCTTAGACCCAGACCCGAATCGAGATGCGGACCCAATTCAAAACTCGGATCGAGACTCGGGACGCGAACCTGAACCCAGACACGGACATGGACCAAGACCCAGACCCAGGACTCGGACTGAGATTGGAGACTCAGACCTGGACCTAGGACCAGACCTAGATTGGGGACCCAAACTAAAAATTAGAACCAGAATCGAGACCTAGGATTGGGATTGGGACCAAAGACCCGACCCCGGTCTCGGTCCCAGACCCAGACCCGAACACGGACTGGGATCCAGGATCCGAATCGAAACGAGACAGAGACCCAAGATTGGGATGCGGATCTTAACCCACGACCTAGGGTTGGACCCAACCCGTAGTCGGTGTCTAGATCTTGGAATCGTACAAGGACCCTAACCTAGAACCATTTCTAGACTAGGACCCAAACCCAAACTCGGACCCGAGACTCAAAATCGGAACAAGAAGTGGAATAAGGACCTTAGAACAGGAATTGGACCTGGACCTTAAACTAGCTCTAGACGCGAACCCGGACCAAGACTTGTGCCAGGACCTGTGACCCAGGACTCTAACTCGGGACCTAGACCAGTTGCCAGACCCGTATAAGAACCCAAACCCAAACCAAGACCCAGACTCAAACCAAGACCCGAACCCAAACACTAACTGAAACCTGGACCCAGACCCGGACTCATACCAAAACTCTGACTTGAAACTGGGACTCAGACTCGAACGAAGATTAGGACTGGGACCCAAACCTGGACAAAAACTGAGACCTGAACTTGGACTAGGACTAGAACCCAGACTGGGATCGCGATTGGGAACTGGAACGAGACCAGGACCCGATACTTGGACTTGGGACCTAAGAACCAAACCATGACCTAGACCCAAACTAGGCCATGACTCGAGAGAAGGACCGGTACCGAACAAGGATCGGGACCTGCACTCAGGTGGGACGCTAACCCAAACTTAGACCTAGCACCCTGATCTGAATTGGGGATCCAAACCCATGACTTAGGACCCAAGACCCAAAACTGGACCTGAGACCCAAACCAGGACCCAAGACATGAGCTAGAACTAGACTAGGATCTAGATTTTGACTCTGGACAGGACCCAAGGCTCGAGGCTTGGACCCGACCCATAGTCGGTGTCTAAATCTGGGAATTGGACCTTAACCCAGACCCAGACCCGGACCAAAACCAGAACTCAAACTAGACTCGACATGTGGTTGGTATTTGGATTTGGGACCAAGACTCGGACCTGAACCTAAACACAGACCTAGACCCAGACCAGGACTCAGACCCAGACCCACACCCGAACCTTAAATCGTACCCTTAAACCCGAAACCCTAAACCTTAAACCTAATTTTCTATTTAATTAAGTGTCATGAAAAAGAAATATTTAAGTATCATGATGAAAATCAACTTAGATATTTAATTTTTCAATTTAATTAATTGTATTAAATTCAAGAAATAAATAATTAAGTGTAAAGAAGGCTTAATTATTAATCTCTAGTTTAATACTAGGAAAAAATATACTTAAAATAAATTGTACCAAAATTAATTATTTAAATAATTAATTTCACAATGTATAATACTTTTCTATTTAATTATTAGAAATAATAAGTAGTCTAGAAATAACTATCTAGAAAATATCTTATTTGACTAAGTATCTTTTCCATAAAAATTTGAAAAAATATCTAATTTAAGTTGTTATAGAAAAAATCTAGAAGTTAAATATTTTCAAATTTAAATTTAATTAAATATCAAAAATTAAGTTGTAACCACTTAATTTGAAAAATATTCCATTTTAAGTTTAAAACTAACTTAAAAAATATCTTAAGAATCTTTAATAACTAATGCCTAGAATTCCTCAACTTAATTTTAAATTTAAATAAAATATTCAAATTTAAATTAGATAAGAAAAATCAGTTAAAGTAACTAATTTATAACTTAAATATGAATATTTAATTAAATAAGCTTCAAAAAGAATCTAGTTAGTTAAAATTCTTTATTTAATTAAATACAAGAAAAATACAAATAGCTTGTCTAGAAATAATATCTAAAACTTAGAGTGTTTTTCTTAAAATTAACTTTAAAATATTAAAATGAAAATAAATTTCATATATTTTAAAAGTTAATTATGTTGCTAATCAATTTTATTAGGTTAAACTAACTTAATTAACCTAGCACAGTTATTCAAATCAGGCAAATGGGCCTTCACAATTGGGGTAGTTCATGTGAGGGGGAGCTGGGTTCAGTATGTCGTACCCACTTCTAATGGCCCCCAACTCTCACACAAGGTCCAAAAAAGAGGAATTTAACCTTAAAATAAATAACTGTTATTAATTGAATAGGTCCAAAAACTAAATGGACCTAAATAAAATCTATCATGGTGTGACATTTTATTTAGCAACAACCTATATGCATCTATATAATAAAATAAACATATAGGCTCACACAGGCACACATTTGGATGGATCCTATCATGTTGCTAGGTCATACACAGATGAAAGAAGATTGTAAAATTTACCTGTTACAAATTATTTACTTGACCTATCGTCAATTGAACCATGGGTTAAAATCAAATCATTGAATCTGTCAACAAGTTAACCATGGAAATTTAGATCAAGCAATAATAGGTTTTATAAAACTTACACATAAGCTAAAACACATACTCCTGCAACAAGGTTAACTGGATAGTTGGATGTAGGATTTATTTAATTTTAAATAATTAAATTTCGAAAAATTAAATAAATAAATAATAAAAAAATATATTTATTTTCGAAATTAATAAAATAATAAATAAAAAATAATATTTAAAATTAAACCTACAATTTTAAAAAATTAGGTTTCAACTAACCTAAATATCATTTCAAAATTTGCTAACTACTTTTTAAAATTAATGTTATTTTATAAATTAATTATTCAATAAAAATTAAAAAAGATAAATAAATATCTTTTTCAGATTTTATAGTTTAATTTAAATAAATAAAATAACAAAATTTAAAAGTTAGCAAAATATCTTATTTCTATTCAAAATATCATGATTATAGTTATCATATTTTAAATTTAAATAATGTCAAATTAAAAAAAATATTTAATTTAAAAAAAAAATTAATATCTGACCATAAATTTAAAAATAAGATAAGATATAATCAAATTTAAAAATAAGATAAAAAATCAAGCAAAAAGATAGATATTTACTTGTTTTCAAATTCAAATTACACTAATATCTAAGATTAATTTTAAAAAATTCAAATTAATTTATTTCTGATATTAGATTTGAAAATTGAAAAGTAAAAATCTAAATACAAAACTACACAAAAAATCGGAAGTTAAATCCATGAAATAGCATGAAAAATCAAAGAAAAACGAAAAAAAAAATACGAGCTGTACGGACAGTATGTTGTGCATACTGCCCGCGCGCGCAAGGGGGGTGCATGGCCGAGGTCCCTCGGCGCAGGAGGCTGCATGCAGCCTGTTTCGCGCGCGCAGGGACGAGTTTCAGACAAAAACTCGGTCGAGCAGCTGTCTGAACGCGTGCTGTCCGAGGGTATCACCCTCATCCGCGCGCGTGAGAGGGTTGCACGACCCTGATATTTTTCGAAACTTCAAAAAATCATAACTAATTCAAATTAAATCGAAATTGAGTTCTGTAAAAAAGTAAATTGCTTAATTTTTTCCATACTATCCAACAAAAATAATTCCAGAAACATAATTTCAATTATTTTTCACGAAAATTCACAAACATCAATCAATCATCATACAACACACAACACAACATGAAACCATCCAAATCACAAACAAATCGTTTTAAAGTCCAAATTTCTTGCAAGCAAATCAATTACCATGGCTCTGAGGCCAGTTGTTGGAAATTATTTTACCAGGATCTTAGATCTACTCACAAGTATGTTGTTTAACACCCTAAATATGAACTTTCTAAAACGATAAATAAACACATATAAAGTTAAGAAAACCTTACATTGGTTGCAGTGGAATAATGTCTCCTTCCACTCAGATCTCTAATACTTGTATCCTTTCTGTCGCAGAGTATTATCAAGATCTGAGCCCGAATGTCCTTCTCTTTGTGTGTGATCCTTCACAGTCTTCCAATCTATGATTGAGGTACCACTTGCTGTGTGTGGGCACTACTCTATCACTGAGGGTTTCGAAATTATGAAGAGGAAAAGAGAGAGGTATAGGGTCGGCTATAGAGAGAGGAGTGGAAGGCTCAGTTTTTCTGAAAAAGTAATTTTCTGAGAAAAAGGTTATGAAAACTTGTTATTTGACTGAGCCATCACTTTCTATTTATAGGCAACTACTAGGTTTAGGTTAGTAATTGTTTGGCATTAAAATAATGAAAATATTAATTGGAAAAACTATCCCAAGTGGCCGGCCATAGGTGTTAATGGGCCTTACTTGGATTTTGCAGTTTTCACAATTTTTATTTTTATTTTCTCAAAAACGCCAATTTTCAAATTCTAACCATTTAAATGTCAAAACTAATTATTTAATAACTAAAATAGATTATTAAATAATATTGTCATTTAATTTAATTATTAATTAGACATATAAAGTCTCTTAATTAATAAATAAACCTAGAATCTCTTTTCTTTACAATTTCACCCCTGCTTAGTGAAAATTCACAAACTAGACATAGTCTAACTTTAGAATTATAATTGATTAATCACAAATCAATTATTGAGTCTTACAAGCAGTATAGTCTCAACTAGAATGGGGACCATGGATCTATATGCTGAGCTTCCAATAAGTGAACCGAATTTACTAAGTAAATTCCTACTTATTAATTCTTCGTTGAATCCACTCTTAGAACTTAGAATTGCACTCTCAGACTTATATAGAGCATATTATATGTTCCACGATATAGATATGCTATCTCATTTAACCATTGTTATAATCTTATTGTGATCAGAGATCCTCTATATAGATGATTTACATCGAGATGGGTTAATTTTACCGTTCTCACCCCTCAACGTATTTTTCCCCTTAAAACACTTAGCTACCTGTAAATGATGTTTAGTGATCTAAGAATTAGTCACTTAAACAAGAGCTCATCCATTTACTTCTATTTAACTAAGCTCGAAAGGAATCATCACTTGAGAAATACACCAGTAGAAGCTATATTTTCCATATTTATGTTCAGCACTCTCACTCAATCATACTATCATGTTCCCAAAATATACGTATCACCCTGACCCAAAAGTAGGCTTAACTAATAAATCAAAGAACATGAATAACACTCCTGGGTTGAGCCTAATCATATCAGGATTTAGCTTCTTTTAATCTTAAGATCAACTACTGATATTGACTTGGAAAGATATAACGATAAGTTTATAATATCTTAACTAAGTTCAATATCGGCCCAGTCCAATGTATACTCCATACATTCGAAACTAGTATACTTTACCAATGTCCTGGAAAGAACATAACACTTACTCCAAGTGTAAGTACACATCATCGCTGATTATCACATCAGTGCAAATCCAAAACACTGATGAAACAGGGACTTAGTCTTTTGATTCATATAATCACAATAACATTCCATTGTATTGACAATACTGTAATTGTGAATAAACATATGATCTGGACTTAACAGATTTTGTGTGTAAATGTAATAAACATATTAAACCATTAGCATGTAAAATTCATGCAAACATAAATCACTTCAAATTTCTTATATTGATAACTAATCAGATTGTAAAAGGGTTTATTTAGGGCACAAAACCCAACTCCTAGGTCCAAGTCCCCAATCCAGGTTCGAGTCCTAGGTCCCGGTCTGAGTCCAAGACCTGATCGGGGTTCAAGTCCTGGTCCGAGTCTGGGTCAAAGTTTCGATCTTAGCTTGGGTCTAGATCTCGGTTTGAGTCTAGCTCCAGGTATGGGTCCGAGTCCTGTGTTCCGATCTACGTCGGGGTTGCAAGGCCCAGGTCAAGGTCCGAGTCCTAGGTCTCGGTCTAGGTCCATGTTCGGGTTTGGGTCCTAGTCCTAGTTTCGATTTCGATTTAGTGTTTGGGTTCGGGTTTGGGTCTGAGTCTAGGTCGGGGTCTGAGTCCTGGTCCGAGTCTTGGTCCGAGTCTAGATTTAGGTCCAAATCCCAGTTTGAGTCTGGGTTCGGGTCCAGGTCCGAGTTCCAGTCCCAGGTGCGGGTCCAGGTCTGGGTCTGGGTCACGGTCTGGGTCTGGATCTAGGTCTCGAGTTTCGATCCCGGTCTGGGTCTGGGTCTGGGTTCGAGTCCAGGTTCGTATCCAGATCCCTATCTAGGTCCGAGTCTGGGTCCAGGATCGGGTCCTAGGTCTAGGTCTAGGTCCGGGTCTCGGTCCCGGTCTGGGTACAAGACCGTGTCCGGGTTAGGATCCAAGTCCGAGTGCAGGTCTCGGTGCGTCTTCGGTACTGGTCCTTGTCTCGCGTCTTGGCCTAGTCTGTGTCTGGGTCACGGTTAGGTTCTCAGGTCCTATGTCTCTGTATCGGGTCCCGGGTCCCGGGTCCCGGGTCCCGGTCCCAGTCCCAGTCCGAGTTCTAGTCCTAGTCCAGGTTCAGGCCTCGGTCCTAGTCAGGGTCTGGGTCGCAGTCCTGATATAGGTCCGAGTCCGAGTTCGAGTATGAGTCCGGGTCTGGGTCTGGGTGTGGGTTTGGCTCTGGGTCTGGGTTTCAGTCCATGTCTAGGTCCGGGTTTTGGTCTGTGTCTAGGTCTAGCTTTAGGTCCGGGTTCTGGTATGAGTTTGGGTTCTGGTCAAGGTTTCGGGTCCTGGGTCGTAGGTACTGGCACAAGTCTGGGTCCGGGTTTGGGTTTGGGTTCAAGTTCGATCACGGTCTGGGTTTGGGTCCGTGTTCGGTTTCGCGTCTAGATCCATTTTTGGTTCCAGGTCCAATTCCTATTCCAAGGTCCTGATTTCGGTTCTTGTTCCAATTTCTGTCTCGGGTCCGAGTTTTTATTTGGGTCCTGGTTTGGAAATGGTTCCAGGTTCGGGTCTTGGTACGATTCCAAGATCTACACACCGACTACGGGTTGGGTCCAAGCCCCGAGTCGTGGGTCAAGATCTTGATCCCAATCTTTCGTCCCAGTCTCGTTTCGATTCGAATCCTACATCCCGTTCCGTGTCCGTGTCTGGGTTCGGGTCTGGGATCGAGATCAGGGTCAGGTCTTGGGTCCCAGTCCTAGTCCTTGGTCCCGATTTTGGCTCTAATTTTGTGTTTGGGTCCCAAATCTAGGTATGGTTACTAATTCTAGATTTGAGTCTCCTATCCTGGTCTGGGTCCTTGGTTCGGATTTGGGTCCAAGTCCGTCTCGGTGTTCAGGTTCATGTCCTGAGTCTGATCCTAGTTTTGATTCGGGTCTGCGTCCCAGTCCAGGCCTGGGTCTAGGTCCTAGTCAGATTCCAGTTCCTGGACTCAAATCCAGACTCGGACTCAGACCCAAGTTTGGGGTACGGGTCTACGATCAGGTCAATTTCCCAAATGGCAAAAGGCCAAGGACTTTGTATCTGAGTTAACTCGTTGGGCGGAGCTCGAGGTATCTTTGAAAATCTCTGTTATTTATCACATTTTTTAACGTAGGCCTTTGAATCTTCGATCATTTTCGGCCAGAAATAACCTTACCTTAGAATTTTCTTAGATAAACTCTACCCGGCAGTGTGGTTTCCACAAAATCCATCGTGCATTTCAGACAAAATTCGTGCATCTTGTTCTTGGGTAACACATCTAAACAATGGCATGGAGAATCCTCATCAGTACATAATTCCCTCTACTATGATGTACCGTGCAACCTTCCTTCTCATCTTTCGAGATTCATTTCGATTATCTGGGAGTTCCCCAGTGTTGAGGTAGGGTTCTATTGGCGTCATGCAGTTTGGGGAAGTCCTAGTCCCGATTTGGGTTCGGGTCCGGGTTTGGGTCCCAGTCCCAGTCTGGGTTCGGATTTCGGGTCCCAGGTCTGAGTTTGGTTCTTAGGTCCTGTGTTCGGCCCCGGTTTTTGGGTCTGGTTTTGGCTTCGGGTCTGCGTCCAGGTCTCGGTCTTGGTTTAGGTCCTAGGACACAGGTCTCGGTCTGGGTCCAAGTCTCAGTACGGGTTCTAGTGTGAGTTTAGGTTTAGGTTTGGGTCCTACTACAGTCCCATGTCCGGGTTCTAGTCCCAGTCTTGGTCTGATTCTGGTTCCGGGTCCGGGATCGGGTCAGACCTGAACCTAGGACCCGATCTTAGACCCAGACTTCGGACCTTGACATGGATCTAGATACGAACCTGGACTCGAACCCATACCCGGACCCATACCCAGACCGTGATCGGACCAGGACCGGGACTAGAACTCGGACATGGGACTGTAACAGGACCCAAACCTAAACCCAAACTCAGACCAGAACCCATACCGAGACTTGGACCCAGACCGGAACCTTTGTCCTGGGACCTAAACCAAGACCGGGAACCGGACCCAAACTCGAACCCAGAAACGGAATCGAAATCGGAACTGGTAGTAGGACCCAAACCCAAACATGGACCCGGACTGGAACCTAGGACCCGGGTCTCGGAACCCAGACCCAGATCGGAACCCGAGACTCAGACCCGGACCTAGATCTGGACTTGAACCCGTGACTAGAACCCACATTTGGACCTGGACCAGGATCGAAAACCCGAACCCGAACTCAGACTAGGACTTGAACCCCGACCGGGTCCTAGACTCAAACCGAGACCTAGGACCCGGACCTGGATGGGGGACCTGGACAAGGGACTCGGGCTTCGAAACTAGCACCGAGACCCAGGACTTGACCCCGAAACTGGACCTGGGACCAGAAGTGGAACTACACTAGGACCCAAGACTGGGATCCTGATCTGGACCCAGGGCTTGGACCTGACCCGTAGTCTATGTTTGGATTTGGGATCCATACCCGAACTCAAACCCAGACCCGGACTCAAATCCAAACCCAGACCCAAACCTAGACCCGTACCCCGTGACTTGAAACTGGAAGTGGAACCGAAAGCGCACTGGGACATGGAAAATAAGACCAGGGGACTAGGACCCAAACTCAGACCTGGACCAGGATGTGGACCCAAATCAAATCTCGGATTATGACTAAGGAAACGAACAAAAACTAGACCTGAACTTGGACCCAGACCCAAACGCAGGATTTGAACCGAGATTGGAGACTCAGACTTGGACCCAGGTCCCAGACCTAGATTGGGAACCCAAACCCGAAATTAGAACCAAAATTAGGACCCAGGACTGGGATGGGGACCCAACACCCGACCCCGGTCTCCACTACTATAAAAAGTACAATTCTCGTCAATTTTTAAGTGTCATTTAAAGAATTTGCATCGGTTTAAAAAACTGACGTATATACCGTAGTCCCAAATAGTTTTTTATTAACGTCGTTTTTTAAATGACGCAAAAAACAATTATCTTCATTTAAAAACCGACGCAAAATATACACTCTTCTTTTTCATCTTCTGCGTCAGTTTAAAAATGACGCAAAATTGTTTGTGGCATTTTAAAACTGTCACTAAAAATTTATAGCGTCAGTTTTAAAATGACATATAAATTTCTGAAATACTTTCATTTTTAACTTATTGCGTCAATTATAAAATGAAGCATAAATGTATGTAAGGAAAATTTGCAAATTTTCATGCATTTTTCCCTACATGAATTTTTAAATTTTAGAACGATTTTATGTAATAGTAAATACATGGTACAAAAAGAATTAAAATAACGTTGATAAAACTTATATAAAATTAGTAATTGATTCTATTAACTAATTACATAATACCAAAATTGTTAAAAGAAACAATCCTTAAATTTATATTCCATGTATCGTAAAAACTAACTATAAACTAATTACATAACGGAAAAGCTAATAGCAACAATCATAAAATATACTATAATAAAAAGTAGTAACCTTGTACTTAATCAATAATCAAAGGCTTCTCAAATTCGGCCCACTCATCCCGTACTGTATTGATCTCCTAGATACTGTAGGGAGCCTCTAACATAAACTGTAGAAGAAAGATTAAAAAAAACATTAATTATTACATTAAAAGTATTCATATATCATTGGAAATAAGATTATTTGTCAAGTTGAGGTATGCAATATTTTGAGTATCGACATGGATTAAAATTGTATTAAGGGTTCCCTACACATAATAAAAATTAATGTTAGTTTAATCAACTCACTAATCGATCTATTTGTAAGTGCTTATATACATATAATGATATGAGAAAGTAAAGTGCCACGAATATTTATGTGTACTTTTAGATCAATAAAAATGGAACAAAACAACATTCATTTCCAAAAAAAAAGGAAAAAATACAAGAAAGATGTAGGTATATTTCTATAGAATAAAAGTTAAATTGACTAATTCTATATACATGTGTATGGTGGTATGTACTTGGACATGTAAATGTGAATGTGATACACTGTTCTTTGATCCAATCAATCACCAAACCTCTGCACGTGATACTCAAGTGATAAAATATCTCACCCACACCCATGGTGACTAATGACTATACAATTATAAAAATATAATTAGAAAAGGGTGAGGAAGGAGTCATATTTGAATGCTCAAGTAATTATGACCACCTTACTCACATCTTGCTTTTTTATTCCTTAACATGAAGCTTCATCCCAGTATTTATATTCCTCTCTCACTCATATATAAAGCCTCAAACTTTCTCTCATAAAACAATTCTTACTACACTCAACACTTCTGCGTCAGTTTAAAAATGACGCAAAATCGTTTGTGGCATTTTAAAACTGTCACTAAAAATTTATAACGTCAGTTTTAAAATGACATATAAATTGCTGAAATACTTTTATTATTAACTTATTGCGTCAGTTATAAAATGAAGCATAAAATTTTCATGCATTTTTCCCTACATGCATTTTAAAATTTTAGAACGATTTTAAGTAATAGTAAATACATGATACAAAAAAAAAATTAAAATAACGTTGATAAAACTTATATAAAATTAGTAATTGATTCTATTAACTAATTACATAATACCAAAATTGTTAAAAGAAACGATCCTTATATTTATATTCCATGTATCGTAAAAACTAACTATAAACTAATTACATAACGGAAAAGTTAATAGCAACAATCATCAAATATACTATAATAAAAAGTAGTAACCTTGTACTTAATCAATAATCAAAGGCTTCTCAAATTCGACCCACTCATCCCGTACTGTATTGATCTCCTTGATACTGTAGGGAGCCTCTGACATAAACTGTAGAAGAAAGATTAAAAAAAACATTAATTATTACATTAAAAGTATTCATATATCATTCGAAATAAGATTATTTGTCAAGTTGAGGTATGCAATATTTTGAGTATTGACATGGATCAAAATTGTATTAAGGGTTCCCTACACATAATAAAAATTAATGTTAGTTTAATCAACTCACTAATCGATCTATTTGTAAGTGCTTATATACATATAATGATATGAGAAAGTAAAGTGCCACGAATATTTATGTGTACTTTTAGATCAATAAAAATTGAACAAAACAACATTCATTTCCAAAAAAAAGGAAAAAATACAAGAAAGATGTAGGTATATTTCTATAGAATAAAAGTTAAATTGACTAATTCTATATACATGTGTATGGTGGTATGTACTTGGACATGTAAATGTGAATGTGATCAACTGTTCATGGATCCAATCAATCACCAAACCTCTGCACGTGATACTCAAGTGATAAAATATCTCACCCACACCCATGGTGACTAATGACTATACAATTATAAAAATATAATTAGAAAAGGGTGAGGAAGGACTGATATTTGAATGCTCAAGTAATTATGACCACCTTACTCACATATTGCTTTTTTATTCCTTAACATGAATCTTCTTCCCAGGATTTATATTCCTCTCTCACTCATATATAAAGCCTCAAACTTTCTCTCATAAAATAATTCTTACTACACTCAAAACTTCTGGGTCAGTTTAAAAATGACGCAAAATAGTTTGTGGCATTTTAAAACTATCACTAAAAATTTATAGCGTCAGTTTAAAAATGACATATAAATTGCTGAAATACTTTTAGTTATAACTTATTGCGTCAGTTATAAAATGAAGCATAAATGTATGTAAGGAAAATTTGCAAATTTTCATGCATTTTTCCCTACATGCATTTTTAAATTTTAGAACGATTTTATGTAATAGTAAATACATGATACTAAAAGAATTAAAATAACGTTCATAAAACTTATATAAAATTAGTAATTGATTCTATTAACTAATTACATAATACCAAAATTGTTAAAAGAAACAATCCTTAAATTTATATTCCATGTATCGTAAAAACTAACTATAAACTAATTACATAACGGAAAAGCTAATAGCAACAATCATAAAATATACTATAATAAAAAGTAGTAACCTTGTACTTAATCAATAATCAAAGGCTTCTCAAATTCGGCCCACTCATCCCGTAATGTATTGATCTTCTTGATACTGTAGGGAGCCTCTGACATAAACTGTAGAAGAAAGATTAAAAAAAACATTAATTATTACATTAAAAGTATTCATATATCATTGGAAATAAGATTATTTGTCAAGTTGAGGTATGCAATATTTTGAGTATCGACATGGATTAAAATTGTATTAAGGGTTCCCTACACATAATAAAAATTAATGTTAGTTTAATCAACTCACTAATCGATCTATTTGTAAGTGCTTATATACATATAATGATATGAGAAAGTAAAGTGCCACGAATATTTATGTGTACTTTTAGATCAATAAAAATGGAACAAAACAACATTCATTTTCAAAAAAAAAAGGAAAAAATACAAGAAAGATGTAGGTATATTTCTATAGAATAAAAGTTAAATTGACTAATTCTATATACATGTGTATGGTGGTATGTACTTGGACATGTAAATGTGAATGTGATCAACTGTTCTTTGATCCAATCAATCACCAAACCTCTGCACGTGATACTCAGGTGATAAAATATCTCACCCACACCCATGGTGACTAATGACTATACAATTATAAAAATATAATTAGAAAAGGGTGAGGAAGGAGTCATATTTGAATGCTCAAGTAATTATGACCACCTTACTCACATCTTGCTTTTTTATTCCTTAACATGAAGCTTCATCCCAGTATTTATATTCCTCTCTGACTCATATATAAAGCCTCAAACTTTCTCTCATAAAACAATTCTTACTACACTCAACACTTCTGCGTCAGTTTAAAAATGACGCAAAATTGTTTGTGGCATTTTAAAACTGTCACTAAAAATTTATAGCGTCAGTTTTAAAATGACATATAAATTGCTGAAATACTTTTATTTTTAACTCATTGCGTCAGTTATAAAATGAAGCATAAAATTTTCATGCATTTTTCCCTACATGCATTTTTAAATTTTAGAACGATTTTATGTAATAGTAAATACATGATACAAAAAAAAATTAAAATAACGTTGATAAAACTTATATAAAATTAGTAATTGATTCTATTAACTAATTACATAATACCAAAATTGTTAAAAGAAACGATCCTTATATTTATATTCCATGTATCGTAAAAACTAACTATAAACTAATTACATTACGGAAAAGTTAATAGCAACAATCATCAAATATACTATAATAAAAAGTAGTAACCTTGTACTTAATCAATAATCAAAGGCTTCTCAAATTCGGCCCACTCATCCCGTCATGTATTGATCTCCTTGATACTGTAGGGAGCCTCTGACATAAACTGTAGAAGAAAGATTAAAAAAAACATTAATTATTACATTAAAAGTATTCATATATCATTCGAAATAAGATTATTTGTCAAGTTGAGGTATGCAATATTTTGAGTATTGACATGGATCAAAATTGTATTAAGGGTTCCCTACACATAATAAAAATTAATGTTAGTTTAATCAACTCGCTAATCGATCTATTTGTAAGTGCTTATATACATATAATGATATGAGAAAGTAAAGTGCCACGAATATTTATGTGTACTTTTAGATCAATAAAAATGGAACAAAACAACATTCATTTCCAAAAAAAAAAAGGAAAAAATACAAGAAAGATGTAGGTATATTTCTATAGAATAAAAGTTAAATTGACTAATTCTATATACATGTGTATGGTGGTATGTACTTGGACATGTAAATGTGAATGTGATCAACTGTTCATGGATCCAATCAATTACCAAACCTCTGCACGTGATACTCAAGTGATAAAATATCTCACCCACACCCATGGTGACTAATGACTATACAATTATAAAAATATAATTAGAAAAGGGTGAGGAAGGACTCATATTTGAATGCTCAAGTAATTATGACCACCTTACTCACATATTGCTTTTTATTCCTTAACACGAAGCTTCTTCCCAGGATTTATATTCCTCTCTCACTCATATATAAAGCCTTAAACTTTCTCTCATAAAACAATTCTTACTACACTCAACACTTCTGCGTCAGTTTAAAAATGACGCAAAATCGTTTGTGGTATTTTAAAACTGTCACTAAAAATTCATAGCGTCAGTTTTAAAATGACATATAAATTGCTGAAATACTTTTATTTTTAACTTATTGCGTCAGTTTTAAAATGAAGCATAAAATTTTCATGCATTTTTCGCTACATGCATTTTTAAATTTTAGAACGATTTTTATGTAATAGTAAAGACATGATACAAAAAAAATTAAAATAACGTTGATAAAACTTAAAGAAAATTAGTAATTGATTCTATTAACTAATTACATAATACCAAAATTGTTAAAAGAAACGATCCTTAAATTTATATTCCATGTATCGTAATAACTAACTATAAACTAATTACATAACGGAAAAGTTAATAGCAACAATCATAAAATATACTATAATAAAAAGTAGTAACCTTGTACTTAATCAATAATCAAAGGTTTCTCAAATTCGGCCCACTCATCCCGTACTGTATTGATCTCCTTGATACTGTAGGGAGCCTCTGACATAAACTGTAGAAGAAAGATTAAAAAAACATTAATTATTACATTAAAAGTATTCATATATCATTCGAAATAAGATTATTTGTCGAGTTGAGGTATGCAATATTTATAGTATCGACATGGATCAAAATTATATTAAGGGTTCTTTACACATAATAAAAATTAATGTTAGTTTAATCAACTCACTAATCGATCTATTTGTAAGTGCTTATATACATATAATGATATGAGAAAGTAAAGTGCCACGAATATTTATGTGTACTTTTAGATCAATAAAAATTGAACAAAACAACATTCATTTCCAAAAAAAAAGGAAAAAATACAAGAAAGATGTAGGTATATTTCTATAGGACAAAATGGGTGAAAGAGAATGGTCAGTTTCGAAGAGGATGAACTGGGTTGAAGAGAATGGCCAATTTGGCCAGAGCAATTTCGAAGGAGGAGACAAAGGTTAGGGATGTGAGCAGTATGTTATATAATTTTTGGGTTTTAGGGATTTTATTAAATTTGCGTCGGTTTCTATCTCTCACAATTATATTTCACGTCATTTTTAAAACTTTGCAAGCACAATAGTCGACTATCACAAACTGACACAAAATGAAAAACAAGTTTTAAATTTTTACTTTATTTCGTCGGTTTCCTTTTTATCAACATTTAATCAAACGACGAAAATAGTATATTATTAGTGACATTTTTAAATAGACGGGTCCAATTATTTGGACACTATTCACGTCGGTCAACACTATGAATAGTAGCGTTGACCGATGTGAATAGTGTAATTTGTAGTAGTGCTCGGTCCCAAACCCAGACACGAACACAAACACAAACATAGACCCAGACTGCGACCCAAGATCTGAATCAGAACGATACTGGGACCCAAGATTGGGATCCAGATCTTGACCCACGACCCACGGCTTGGACCTAACCCGTAGTCAGTGTCTGGATCTTCAAATCGTACCAAGACCCCAACCTGGAACCATTTCTAGACCAGGATCCAAAACCAAACTCGGACCCGAGACCCGAAATCAGGACCTTGGAACAGGAATTGGACCTCAACCCAGAACAAGATCTAGACGCAGAACCAAACATGGACCCAAACCTAGACTAGGGATCGTCGATACACGAACCCAAACCCGAACCTGGACCCAGACTTGCGCCAGGACCTGTGACCTAAAACCTGGAACCCAGGACTCGTGACTCAGGACCTGGACCAAAACCTAGACCCGTACCAGAACCCAGACCCAAACCTAGACCCAAAACTAGACCCAAACCAAGACTCGGACCTAGACCCAGACCCGGACCGAAACCCCAACCCAGACCTAGACCCGGACTCAAACTCAGACCTAGAGCCGGACTCGTACCAGAAATCAGCGGACTCAAACCTGGGAATCGGACGCAGACCGAGATCAAGATTGGACCCAGACCGAGACTAGGACTGAGCCCTAAACCTGGATTGGGACTAGAACTAGAATTGGGATTGGGACCCGAGACCTGGGACCCAAGACTCGGACCTGGGACTTGAGAACCGAACCGTGACCTAGATGGGGGACTTGGGCCCCAAACCCAAACTTAGACCCAGACCTAAACCAAGGATCTCGACTTAGATGGGGGACTTGGACACGAAACTAGGCCCCAGAATCGGGACCGAGACCAGAAACTTGACCTCAGACTCATGACATAGAACCTGCCCTTGGACCCAGAACCTAGGACCTAACTACCGGGACCCAACCCCAAACCCGAACCCAAACCCAAACTTAGGACTCGGCCCGGGGCCCGGGACCCGGTACCCGAATTGGAACAAGATAGGGATCCAAGACCGAGATCCTAATCAGGACTTGAGGCTTCGACCATACCCGTAGTTAGTGTTTGAATCTAGGACCCGAACCCAGACCCGGACCAAAATCGAGATCCAGACCTGATTCCGAACACAGAATCTAACCAGCACTGGGATAGGAACGCAGACCTGGGACTGTAACAGGACCCAAACTCAAACCAAAATCAATACTAGGACTTGGACCTGGACCTGGATCGAGACCTGTGACCTGGGACATAAACCAAGACTACAACCTAGACCAAGACCGGGACCCGGACCCAAACCTAGACCCAAAAATTGAGATCAGACCCAGGACCGAAGAACCAAACTCGGACCTGGGACCCAAAACCCAGACTCAGACTAGTACTGGGACCCGAACTCAAACCTGAACCCAAACCGAGTCCTGGACTCGAATCAGGACCCGAGACCTGAACCTGAATCGGAACATAAACTTAGACCTGAATCGGGACCTAGGACCTGAACATAGATGGGGGACCCAGACCAAGGAATTGGGCCCCCAAAATGGGACCAGAACTTGGATTGAGATTTGGGACCCAACCCAGACCCAAACCTGAACCTAAGACCCACCTCAAGACTTGGGATCCGAGACTAGATGCTTGGACTCGACCCGTACCCCATGAGTTGAAAGTAGAACTGAAACCAGAAGTGGATCGAGACCCAAGAACAGGACCAAGACAAGGACTTAGACCCAGACCCAAAACTATATAGGGACTCGGACCCGGACTGAAACACTGACCCACAATCGGATTCTATGTCTTGGTTCGGGATCTGTTTTGGGTCTGGGTCGGGGTATGAGTTTTGGTCCGAGTCTAGGTCTGGGTTTGGTCTAGGTCTTGATCCCAGTCTGGATCTAGGTTCAGATCAAGGTCCGAGTTCGGGTCCCATGTGGGGGTCCGAGTTCAGGTCCCAGGTGTGGGTCTAGGATTGGGTTTGGGTCAAGATCTCGGACCAGATCTTGGTCCCAAGTTTCAATCCCGGTCTTGGTTTGGGTCTAAGTTCAGGTTCTTCTTCGGATGCCTATCTAGGTCTGAGTCTATGTTTGGGATCGAATCCCAAATTTAGGTCCAACTCCTGGTATCAGTCCGGTCTAGCTACATGACCGTCTCTGAGCCCGAGTTCCAATCTCGGTTTGGGTCTAGGGCTAGGTTTGAGTTTGGTTCTAGGTCTGGGTCTGGGTCTTCGTCACGGTCCAAGTCTTATTCCAGGGTCCTGGTGCGACGGTTCTTGGTTAGTTTCCAATTTTGGGTCTCGGCTCCAGGTCTAGTTCTGACTTCGGATTCCCAGGTCTAGGTCAAGTCCTCAATTGGGTTCGAGTCCTCGATATAGATTTGGGTCTGGGTTTCGGGTCCTAGGTCCCTGGTCTAGGTCCCCTATCCAAGTCTGGTTCTTAGGTCCTAGTCTAGGTCCAAGTTCGGGTTTGGATCATGAGTCTTGGTTTTAGTCCAGGTCTCGGTCTGGATTCGGGTCCAGGTCTCGATCCCAATCTTGGTCCGGGTTCAGGTTCAGGTCCTTGTCAGGGTCCGGATCCTGGTCTTGGTTGCGAGTCTCAAGTCCTGACGAGGGTTTAGGAACAGGTCTCGATCTGGGTCCCGATCTCGGTCCCGGTCCAGGTTCGGGTCCCAGGTCTCGGGTCCCAGTCCTAGTCCAGGTCTCAGTCTATGTTTGGATTATTGTTTGGGTTCGATTCTTGTCTTAGCTTTGGGTCCTAGTTGGGTCAGGGTCCGAGTCTTAGTTTGAGTCCAAGTACGGGTTTTTTTGATCTCGGTCTGGGTCTAGGTCTGAGTCCCTGTCCAGGTTTGGGTCCTGGATCTGGGTCCTAGGTTTGGGTCTGTGTCTACGTCTGGGTCCAGGTCCCGTGTTAGGATGCCAGTCTGGGTATGGGTCGGTATTAGAGTCCGGGTCTGGTTCGTGTCCATGTCCAGGTCTGAATCCCAGTTTATGTCATGGGCTTGGTTTGGGTCTGGGATCGAGTCCTGAGTTCGGGTTCGAGTTCAGGTTCGAGTCTCGGTCCTAGTCTAGGTTTGGGACTGGTTCTGAGCCTGAGTTCCGAGGCTGGGTCCCGGTCTAGGTATAGGTCCTGGTCACAGTCCGGTCCTGTTTCAGGGTCCTGGTCACGATCTGGTTCAAGTTTCAGTTTTGGGTCCCAGGTCTGGGTTTGGGTCTATGTCCTGGTCCAGCTTCGGGTCCTTCTCTGAGTCCTAAATCAAGACACCGACTATGGGTCTTGTCCAAGCCCTGGTTCCCAGATCCCAGGATAAGATCTGAATCCCAATCACGGGTTACAGTCTTGTTTCGGTTCATGTCCCAGGTCTTGATCTGGGTCTCAGTCTAGGTCCAAAACCGAGACTTGCATGCAATTCTTGGTCTCGATCCCAATTCTGGGTCCCGAGTCCTGTTCCATGTTCGGGTCTAAGTTTAGGTCTTGGTTTTTGTCCCGCATCCAGATCGGGTTTGGATTCGGGTTTGGGACCCAATCCCAGGGTGGGTTTGTGTCTTAGTGTGGGTCCTGGTCCTGTTGCTAAGTCCTGATCCGCTTCTGGTTTTGGTTCTAGTTTCAAGTCACAGGGAATGGGTTCAGGTCGAGTTTGGATTCGAGTCTGGGTTCGGGTCCTTATTTTTGTCTAGGGCGAGGTTCAAGTTTGGGTTTCGGTCTCGGTTAGGGTTCGCGGTTGGGTCCGGTGCCGGGTTTAGGTCCGAATTCAGGTCCCGGTCCTATTCTAAGATCCCAGTCCGGCTCCAGTTCAAGTTTTGATTTTGGTTCCCGAGTGTGGGTCTTGGTTTGGGGTCAAGTCATGGATCTCGATCCAAGTTCTGAGGCCACAGTTCTGGTCCTAGTTCGTGGGCCCAATTCCCAGGTCTGGGTCCCCAATCTATGTTCAAGTCCTAGGTCCTGGTCCGGTCCATGTTCGTGTTCCGGTTCAGGTTCGGGTCTCGAGTCCCGATCTGAGTCCAAGTCCTAGTTTGGGTTATGGTCCCAATTTGGGTCCCGGTCCTAGTACGAGTCTGAGGTTCGGGTCCCTGGTCTGAGTCTGGTTCTTACGTCCTGGGTCCGGTCCCAATTTTTGGGTTTGGGTCTAGGTCTAGGTTCGGGATCCAGTCTGGGTCAAGGTCTCGATCTGGGTTTACGTCCTAAGTCACAGGTCCCGATCTAGGTCCAAGTCCCGGTATGGGTTTTGGTTTGAGTTTGGGTTTAGGTTTGGGTCCTGTTACTGTCCCAGGTCTGGGTTCTAGTCCCATGCTTGGTTCGATTCCAATTTTGGGTCCGGGATCAGGTCTGGATCCCAGTTTGGGTCTAGGTCTAGGTCTGGGTATGGGTCATGGATTCAAGCACTGACTACGGATTAGGTCGAAGCCTCAAGTTCATATTCGGATCTCAGTCTTAGATCTTAGTCTTGTTCCTGTTCGGCCCTAGGTCTATCGGCGGGTCCTAAGTTTGGGTTTGGGTCTGTGTTTGGGGTTGTGTCCCCGTAGTCAGGTCCTGGGTTCCGGGTCCAGGGTCGGGTCCTCTGTCTCGAGTCTAGGGTCGAGTTTTGGGTCTTAGTCCCTGTTCCAAGGCCTAGTTTTGGGTCCAAGTCTCCTATCTAGGTCTGAATCCTTGGTCCAGGTCTGGGTCTAGGTACGGGTTTTGGGCCCAGGTCCCCCATCTAGCTTTGGATCCTAGGTCTCGGTGTAGGTCCAAGTTCAGGTTCGGGTTTGGATCCCGAGTTTGGGTCTGAGTCTAGGTCGCAGTACAGGCTCAGGTTTGAGTTTGGGTCCGGGTCGCGGTCTGAGTCCAGGTCCCTATTCTGGTCCGGGTCGGGGTCCTAATCTGGGTCCCAATGAAGGTCTAGGTCTCGAACCAGGTTCCGGTCTGTGTTTGGATCCGGGTTCAGGTCATGAGTCTAGGTCTAGGTTCGGGTCTATATTCAGGTTTGGGTCTGGGTCCTGGGTTCCGATCTCGGTATGGGTATGGGTCTAGGCCCATGTCCAGGTTAGGGTTTGGGTTTATGGTTTTGGGTTTAGTGTTTAGGGATTTAATGTTTAGGGTTTGGGGTAAGTGTATAGAGTTTAGGATTTAGGGTTTAAGGTTTAGGGTTTAGGGTTTAAGGGTCTGCTTCTAGTTCCAGTTCACATTTTTGGTCATAGGGTAAGATTTAAGGTTCGGGTGTGGGTCTAGGTCCGAATCCTGGTCTGGGTCTAGGTTCGTGTTTTGGTTTAGGTCTGAGTCTTTGTCCCGAATCCAGACACTAACCACATGTCGAGTCTAGTTTGAGTTCTGGTACGGGTTCCAGTTCTGGTTCGGGTCTGGGTCTGGGTCTGGGTCCGGGTCCAAGTCCAATTCCCAGATTTAGACACCGACTGTGGGTCGGGTCCAAGCCTCGGGTCTTGGGTCCTTGGTCTCGAGTCTAAATCAAGATCTTAGTCCAGTTCTAGCTCATGTCTTGTGTCCTAGTTTGAGTCTCAAGTTAAGGTTTGGGTCTAGGTTTGGGTCTTGGGTCCTCAGTCATAGGTCCATGTCCCAATTCAGGTAAGGGTCCTAGGTCCCGGACTGGGTTATGTTCCCAGTCCGTGTGTAGGTCCCGGTCCATGTTCCGTACTAGTCCTTGTCTCGGGTCTTGACCTTGTCGGGGTATAGGTCACGGTTTGGTTCTCAGGTCCTGGTCCCCATCCTGGTCTCGGGTCCCAGTCCGAGTACTTGTCCCAGTTTAGGTTCAGGTCTCGGTGATAGTCTGGGTTTGGGTCTCAATCCTAATCTCGATCCAGGTCTGAGTCCTGGGTTCGAGTCTGAGTTATGTTACGAGTTCGGGTCCGGGTCTGGGTTTGGGTTACGGTCTTGGTCTAGGCTTCAGTCTGTGTTTGTGTCTGGGTCTTGGTCTTGTTCTGGGTATGGGTCTGGGTGTGGGTTCTGGTACAGGTCTAGGTTCTTGTCAAGGTCCTAAGTCACCGGTCCTAGGTTGCAGGTCCTAGCACAAGTCTGGTATTATGTTCGGGTCTGGGTCTTCGAAATGGTTCCAGGTTTGGGTCTTGGTACGATTCCAAGATCTAGACACCGACTACGAGTTTGGTTGAAGCGTTGGGTCGTGGGTCAAGATCTGAATCCTAGGTCCCTGCCCATGTCTGTGTCTGGGTACGGGTCTGGGACCAAGACTGGGGTCTAATCTTGGATCCCAGTCGCAGTCCTGGGTCCTGATTTTGGTTCTAATTTAGAGTTTGGGTCCCCAATCTAGGTCTTGGTACTGGGTCCAGGTCTAGTCTCCAATCCCGTTACGGGTCCTGGGTCCGGGTCTGGGTCCAAGTCCGCGTCTGGGTTCGGGTTTGTGTCCCGAGTCCTGATCTGAGTTTTTATTCGAGTCCGTGTCCCGGTCCAGGTTTGGGTCTGGGTCCTATTCAAATTCTAGTTCCCGGACTCAAACCTAGACTCGAACTTGGACCTAGGTCTGGGGTACGAGTCTGGAATTAGGTTTGGTTCTAGGTCCGAGTCTGGGTCTGGGTTTGAGTCCGGGTATGGGTCCCAAATCCAAACACTGACTATGAGTTAGGTCCAAGCCCCGGGTCCCAGTCTAGTTCCACTTTGGGTACCAGGTCCCATTCCGAGTCCAAGGTCAGGGTCCGGGTCTGGGATTGGGTCTAGGGTCTCGGTCCCAGTTCTGATGCCCGTTTCTCGAGTCCAGGTCCCTCATCTGGGTCCAAGTTTTAGGTCCCGGTCCGAGTCTAAGAGCCGATTGGGGTTAAACTCCTTGTTCGAGTTTGGGTTCAGGTTTCGATATCGGTCTGGGTCCTGATATGGGTTCGAGTCTTGGTCCAGGTTCGGGTTTGAGTCTCGAGTTCTGATCTGGGTCTGGGTTTCGAGGCGTAGGTCCAGGTCCGGGTCCTAGGTCTTAGTCTGGGTCCATGTTCGGGTTTGGGTCCTAGTCCCAGATTTGATTTTGATTCAGTGTTTGGGTTCAGGTTTGGGTCTGGGTCTGGGTCGGGGTCTGAGTCCTGGTTTGAGTCTGGGTCCGGGTCAGGGTCCAGGCCCTGATCCCGGTCTGGGTCTTGGTTCGGGTGTTGGTCCGAGTTCAGGTCCCGGGTGTTGGTCCAGGTCTAGGTCTGGGTCAGGGTCTCGGTCCAGATCTAGGTCACCAGTTTCGATCCCGGTCTATGTCTGGGTCTGGGTTCGAGTCTAGGTTCATATCCAAATCCCTATCTAGCTTTAAGTCTGGGTCTAGGATCAACTCCCAAGTCTAGGTCTGGGTCAAGGTCTCGGTCATGGTCTGGGTACACAACTGTGTCTAGGCCTGAGTTTCGGTCTCAGTTTGGTTCTGGGGCTAAATTCGAGTTCGGTTCTAGGTTTGAGTGAGGGTCTTGGTCACTATCCTAGTCTTGTTCGAGGGTCCTAGTCTGGCAGTTCTTGTTTAGGTTCCCGTTTTGGGTCCCGAGTCTGGGTTAGGGTCCCAGTTCGGGTCCTGGTCCTGGTCCGGGTTCGGGTCCTAGTCTGAGTCACACATCTGGATCCATGTCACGTGTCCCGGTCTGGTTCTGGTTCAGGTCCCCTGTCCTAGGTCCGAGTTTGGGTTCGGGACCGAGACTGGGGTGCGGTTTTAGGTCCCGGCCCCATTTCTGTGTCCCGAGTCTGGTTCCATGTTTGGTTCTGAGTTCGGGTCCAGGGTCGGCACCGAGTCCAGATCTGGGTTGAGATCCAGGTCTGGTTCTCGGTTCAGGTCTAGGTCTGGGTTGGACTCTAGGTCCTGGTCTAGCTATGGTTCCGGGTCTAGGTCCAACTCTGGTAAAGGTTCTAGGTCCAGGTCGATGTCTTGGTTCTGGTCCTGTTCTTGGGTCCCGGTTAAGGTCCAGGTTTGGATCTGGGACTGGGTTCGGGTTCGGGTCTGGGTTCGGGTCTTGATCTAGGTTTGAGTCCGGGGCTGGTTCCCAGATCCAGAGACTGACTACAGGTTAGGTCCAAGCACTGGGTCCATATTCGAATCTCGATCTCGGGTCCCAGTCTAGTTCCATTTCGGGTGCCAGGTCACGAGCTCGGTCCTAGGTTCAAGTCCGTGTCTGGGGTCGGGTCTTAGGTCATGGTCATAGTTCCGTTCCCAGGTCCCTATCCTGATTCTAGATACAGGTCCTGGTTCTAGTTTGGATTTGGGTCCCGGTCTAGGTTCGGGGTGGGTCGTAGTCCCAGTTTGGGTTTGGGTCTCAGTTTGGGTTTTTATTTGGGTTTGGGTTCAAGTCTTGGTCCTTGTCCTGGTCCTAGTCCTAAACCTAGTCCAGTTCCAGTTCTAGTTGCGATTCAAAGTTCGAGTTTGGGTTAGAGTTCGAGTCTTGGTTCGAGTTTGGGTTTGGATTCGGATCTCGGTCTAGGTGTAGATCGGGCTCTGGGTGTGGGTTAGGGTCCTGGGTCTGGGTCTGGGTCAAGGTTTGGGTCTGAGTCCCAGGTTTCGATCTCGATCTGAGTCTGGGTTTAGTTTTGGGTGTAAATCCTGGGTTCTGATCCCAGTCTGAGTTCGAGGTTGGGTCCGGGTGTAGGTCTAGGTTTGGGTTTGATTCTAGGTCTGGGTCTGAGTTTAAGTCCCGGGTTCGGGTTCAGGTTCGGGTTTTGTCCTATTATGGGTTCGTGTGCGGGTTCTTATCCTAGTTTGGGTCCAGGGTCGTGTTCGGGTCCCGAGTCTTGGTTTTAGTCCAGTTCCTAGTCTGGGTTCAGGTCCAGGTCTCGGTCCCAGTCTTTGTCTGGGTTCAAGTTTGGGTCCTTATCAGGGTCCGGATCCTGGTCTCGGTCGCAGGTCTAGGTCCCGGTGAGGGTTTAGGATTAGGTCAGGTCTAGGTTCCGGTCTAGGTTCGCGTCCCAAGTCTCATGTCCCAATCCTAGTCAAGATCTTAGTCCAGGTTCTCGTCTTAGGGGGATATGGTTTGGGTTCGGTTCTCGTCTCAAATCGGGGTCCTAGTCACAGTTCCAATTCCAATTCGGGGTCCGGGTTTTGTTCTCGGTCCAGGTTGGGGTCGGGGTCCGAGTCTTGGTACGGGTGTTTTGGAACCTAGTCTGGGTCCAGGTCTGAGTCCGGGTCCAGGTCCCATGTTTCAATTCTGGTTTGGGTCTGGGTTGGTATTCGGGTCTGGGTCTGGGTTCGTGTCCTTATCCAGGTCTGAATCATAGTTTAGGTTAGGGGCTTGGTCTGAGTTTAGGATCGAGTTCCGAGTTTGGGTTGGGGTTCAAGTTCGAGTCTCAGTCCTAGTCTGGGTCCAGGACCGGGTTCGGGACTAGGTTCGAGCCCGAGTTCCGGGGCTGGGTTTTGGTCGAGTTCCGGGTCCAGGTCCAAGTTCAAGTTTCAATTTTTAGTCCCAGGTCTGGGTCTGGGTCCAGGCCCTGGTCCAGCTTCGGGTCGTTGTCTGAGTCCCAAATCAAGACATCTACTATGGGTCTTGTCCAAGCCCTGGTTCTTGGATTTTGGGACAAGATCTGGATCCGAACCACGGGTCCGAGTCTGGTTTCAATTCATGTCCTAGGTCCCGGTTTGGGTTTGGGTCTAGATCTAGGACCAAGACTAGGGTCCAGTTCTGGGTCACAATCCCAGTTCTAGGTCCCGAGTCATGTTCAATGTTTGGGTTTGAGTTCAGGTCTGGGTTCGGGTCCCAACTCCCGGTTTGGGTTTGGATTCAAGTTATGGACCCAATCCTAGGGTGGGTCTGTCTCCGAGTTCGGGTCTTGGTCCAGTTACAGTTTAGGGTCTTGGTCTAGGTCTTAGTCCTGGTCCTGTTCTTGGGTCCCTATCCGATTCTAGTTTTTGTTCCAGTTTCAAGTCACGGGGTACGGGTTGGGGTTGAGTTTTGGTCCGAGTCTGGGTTTGGTTCCTGATTTGGGTTTGGGGCGTGGTTGAGGTTCGGGTTTCGGTCTCAATTAGGATCCGAAGGTGGGTCCAGTTCCGGGTTCGGGTCTAGGTCCAGGTCCAGGTCCTGGTCCCGTTCCAAGATCCCAGTCCAGTTCTAGTTGAAGATTTTCTTTTGGTTCCCGAGTGTGGGTCTGGGTCTTGGTATGTGTCCGGGTCCTGGTTTAAGTTCGAGTTTGGGTTCGGGTTTTGGTCTAAGTCCTAGATCTAGACACCGACTACTGGTCGGGTCCGAGCATCGAGTTCCGAATCCCAGGTCTCGAGGTTGGTCCTAGGTCCAGGTTTGGGTCTGGGGTCGGGTCTCAGATCCCTATCCAAGTTCTAAGGCCCAAGTTCTGGTCCTAGTTTGGGGACCCAATTCCCAGGTCTGGGTCCCCCATCTATGTTCGGTTCCTAGGTCCCAGTCCGGGTCCAAGTTCATTTTCGGGTTTGGGTACGGGTCCAGTTCGAGTCCAAATCTTGGTTTGGGTTCGGGTCCGAGTTAGTCCCTGTCTGGTCCGGGTTTCGGGTCCTAGGTCTGAGTCAAGTTCTTGGGTCCTGGGTTCGGCCCTGGTTTTAGGGTCTTGGTTTTGATCTGTATCTAGGTCCCGGTCTTAGTTTAGGTCCCAGGTCACAGGTCGCGGTCTGGGTCCAAGTCTCGGTGTGGGTTCTGGTTTGAGTTTGGGTTTAGGTTTTGGCCCTGTTACGATCCAATATCTGGGTTCTAGTCCCAGTCCTAGTCTGATTCCATTTTTGGGTCCGGGATCACGTCAGACTTGAACCTGGGACCCGATCCCAGACCCAAACTCGCACCTAGACATGGATCTGGATACGAACCTAGACTTGAACCTAGACCCAGACCCATACCCACTGGGATCGAAACTTGGGAGTTGGATTCGGACCGAGACCTAGACCCAAACCTGGACCCGTACCCAAGACTTGGACTCGGACCTGGACCCAAATCTAGATCCAGACCGGGATCTGGACTTGGACCAAGACCCAACCCTAGACTCGAACTAGGACTCAAACCCCGACCTAGATGGAGACCCAGACCCAAACCCGAACCCAGACACGAAATCGAAATCGGAACTGGACTAGGACCTGAACCCAAACATGGACCTCGACTAGGACCTAGGACCCGGACCTGGATGGGGGACCTTGACCCAGGCCTCAGAACACAGACCCGGATCGGAACCCGAGAGTCGGACCCGGACCTGAATCAAGACTCAAACCCAGGACTCGAACCTAGATCTAGACCCAGACCGGGATCAGAAACTCAAACCCGAACTCGGACTAGGACATGAACCCCAACGGGGTCCTAGACTCGGATTGGGACCTAGGAACCGGACCAGGATGGGGACCTGTATTCGGGACCCGTGCTTCAGAAACTAGCACCGAGACCTAGGACCTCACCCCGGACCCAGATCCTAAACCCGTACTAGGGCTAAGACCTAGGACCCGAAGTGGAACTAGACTGGGACATGAGACCGGGATCTTGATTTAGACCTGGGGCTTAAACCTAACCCATAGTCGATGTTTGGATCTGGGACCCATACCCGGACTAAAACCTAGATCCAGACTCGGACCTAAACCCGGACCCAGACACAGACTCAGACCTAAACCTGAACCCAGACCCGAACTCGGACCTAAACCCGTACCCCGTGACCCAAAATTGGATGCGGAACTGTAAGCGTATCGGGACCTGGGAACAAGACCGAGGGACTGGGACCCAGTCTCATTCTCGGAACTAGAATCTGACTAGGACGAAGACCCAAATCGAGACCGGGACACGGAGCCGAATTAAAACTTAGATCGGGACTTAGGATTCGAACAGGAACCTAGAGACGTACTTGGACCCAAACCCAGACGCACAACCCGGACCGGGATTGGAGACTCAGACTTGGACCCAAGTCCTAGACCTAGATTGGGGAACCAACCTTGAAATTAGAACCAAAATCGGGACCCAGGACTGGGATTGGGACCCAAGACCCGACCCTGGTTTCAGTCCTCGACCCGAACCCGAACTTGGACACAGACACGGACTAGGACCCAGTATCCGAATTGGAACGAGACCGGGACCCAAGATTGGGATCCGAATCTTGACCCATGACCCGGGGCTTGGACCCAACCGGTAGTTAGTTTCTCAATCTTAGAATCGTACCAAGACCCAAACCTAGAACCATTTCTAGACCAGGATCCAAATGCAGACTCAGACTCGGGACCCGAAATCAAAACAAGAATCGGAATGAGGACCTTTGAACTGGAATTGGACTTGGACCCAAAATCAGATCTAGATGCAAAACCGAACATGAACCCGGACCCAAACTAGGATCGATACCAAGACCCAAACGCGAACCCGAACCGACACTTACGCCACGACCTGCGACCCAGAACCTGTAACCCTGGACTCGTGACCCAAGACCTGGACCAGAACCCAGACTTGTACCAGAACCTAGACATAAACCCAGACCCAGACCCAGACCAAGACTCGGACCAAAACTCAGACCGAAAACTGGACCCAGACCCAGACACAGACCAAGAGCCAAATTCGTACCAGAACTCGGACTCGAACCCAAGATTCAGACCCGGACCGAGATCAGGACTGGGACCCAGACACAGACTAGGATCGAGCCCTGAACCTCGACTGGGACCAGAACCTGGATTGGGACCGGGACCCGGGACCCGGGACCGCGACGCGAGACCCAAGACTCAAACTTGGGACCTAAGAACCAAATCGTGACCTTGATGGGGGACTTTGGCCCCAAACCCGAACCTGGACCAAGACTTGAACAAAGGATCCGAACCTAGATGGGGGACTTGGACCCAATACTGGGCCTCAAAACTCAGACCCAAAATTTGACCCTAGAGTCGAGACACAGGACCCGACCTTAGACTTGGAACCAAGGACCTCACTACCAGGACACAACCCCAAACTCAGACCCAAACTAAAACTTAGGACTCGGCCCGAGACCCGGGACCCGAACTAGAACAAGACTGAGATCCAAGACCGAGATCTAAATCTGAACTTGAGGCTTGAACATGACCCATAATCAGTGTTTGAATCCAGGACCCAAACCCATACCCGAACCGAGATCCAGACCCAATCTTGGACACAGAATCGGAATTGAACCAGGACTGGGACGAGAACCCAAACCTGGGACTGTAACAGGATCCAAACCTAAACCCAAATTGAACCTAAACCCATACCGAGACTTGGACCCAGACTGGGACCTGTGACCTGGGACATAAACAAAGACAGGGACCCGGACCTAGACCCAGACCTAAGAACTGGGGCTGGAGCTAGGAACAAAGAACTAAACTCGGACACGGGATTCTGACCCCAGACCCAAACCTTGACCTAGGACACACCTCGAGACTTAGGATCCAGTACTCGATGCTTGGACTCGACCCGTACCCCATGACTTGAAAGTAGAACTAAAACCAGAAGCCGATCTAGACCCAAGAACAAGACCAGGACCAGGACCAGGATCTGGACCCAAACCCAAAACTGTAACTGGACCAGGGCGCCGACTCGGACAGAGACCCACACTCGGATTCTGTGTCTGGGTTCGGGTCTGGGTCTGGGTCTACGTTGGGGTTTGAGTCCTTGTTCGAGTTTAGGTCTAGGTTTGGGTCCAGGTGTGGATCCTGACCTGGACCCGAAACCATAGCTGGACCAGGACCCAGACTCCACCCCAGACCTAGACCTGAACCGGGAACCAGACTTGGATACCAACCCAGATCTGGACTCGGTGCCGACCCTAGACCCGAACTAAAAACCAAACATGGAACCAGACTCGGGACAAAGAAATGGGGCCGGAACCTAGAACCGCACCCCAGTCTCGGTCCCGAACCCAAACTAGTACCTGGGACCGGGGACCTGAACTAGAACAAGACCGGGACATGTGAGAGGGATCTAGATTTGGGACTCAGACCAGGACCCAAACCCGGACCAGGACCAAAACCGGGACCCTGACCCAGACTCGGGACCCAAAACGAGAACCTAAACAAGGACTGACAGACTAGGACCCTCGAACAAGACTAGGATAGTGACTGTTGACCGAGGTTTTCGGCAACTATTAAAATATAATTATAATAAGGAGCTGTAAGAAAATGAGATGAAGACTTTTTACGTGGTTGGGGCGTTAATGAGCCTTAGTCCACGAGCCACTGCTATTAATGGATGTATTTAATACAGATTCTACACTTGAGAGAATGTTTTTCTCTTAAATACAGAGAATGTTCTTGGTGAGTTTTTTCTCTTCTTGCTCTTTTGCAACCAAGATTCTCGACCCCATTAAATGAGCTTTGAGGGGGTATTTATAGTGTTTTGGTGGGGTAATCCCTAGAATTGTTCTTACACATGTGTCTGTAAGTATCCATAAAGTTGGGCATTTCCGATGAATATACCATGGGTGATGCATGGTCAAATCCCTAGGTGTTGTGCTGTAGGGTTTTTATGGAGAATGTCCTTTTTGTCTTGTGATTGACGTGACTCTTCGCAGAGTAGCCGTCGCTAGACTTAAATGATCATTACTGTAGCGCTGCTGTTCGGGGGTTGTGCCGTCAGACTTTATCGCGTGTTACAGTCCCAACACGCTTCCTCCCATGCAGCATTAAATGCGACTTGATTTCTCGGGAGAGACCTGACACATCCCGGAGAGCCTTCATGCTATACTAGCTTCCTGGAGTACCTTGTACTCCGGGTGTCTCTTCCGGGACCCATGCTAATAGCGCTTCCTGGTGGCATAAAACGACTTAGCAAATCTTTCCAAGTTATCTGATCCACGTGTCCCCTCTCGAGTGGTCCACGTATAGTGGGCGAATTTTGGAGCAACATTTACCCCCCAAGCCTTGTTTACTTAGTAAAAATAAACCAAGGCTTGTTCAAGTGTCTCCGGTTGACCCCTCGTTTCCCTAGCTCGAGCCTCGAGCGCGTGGGGGCAAATTAAATGATGTCATTTAATGCAGCGATATGCTTTTTGCAGGAATGTTTCCAGCCGCCTCCTCGGTCTTCTGATACGACTTGGGGGCGCGTGGAGGTGTGTCTGATAATGGCATTAAATGCAGCGATTCGCTTTTACAGAGGTCGATTCGTTTCACGCCCCATGATTGATGCGGCGCATTGATGGTGTCAGACGGATACTCAAACGTTTCCACCGCCTTAATGGTAGATTGATCTGGTCCGTTGATCTTTGGAAATTCGAATCGCGCGTTTCCCCCACCGTGCGATTGGTAGGTGAAGACGTCTGTTCCTCATGCACTTTTGCCTATAAAAGCCACCACCTTTCCTTCATTTCGGTTACTTTCCATTCCTTGCCATTTCTGCTCGAATTTCCTAGAGAGAAAATTTCTCGAAGTAGCACGAACTATCTTAATACTCAGACACTTCATTCAATTTTCCAGTGTTTGATTTTGCCAGTGCTTCTCAACTCTCACTCAACCACCTTTCAGTTCCTCCAGTTCAACGATCGACTGTAAGTTTCTTGCATCCTTAGATAATAACATGCTTATATTTACTTCGTTCGTTTTCTGGGTTCGCACTTAGAGGCTTCTGGGTGTGTGAGTGTTTAAGTTCTTCGAGTTCTTTTTTTTTTTTTATGTTTACTGCATTAGTTGTAGAATCACCATTTATCATGCCCCTGTTGTAGTTATACAGTTCTGTTTGAAGAGGGCCATGTGTTCTTCGTTTAACAGTTGCTTAGGGCATAGGATGACTTTTCTCTCTTTTTTTTTTCTTTTTGCGAAACCACTTTCTGCGATTTCACTGCACCCGACACTTGTTGAGGGATTCTCTCCAGAGTTTCCCAGGTGACACGTGTCCGGAGGGGGCCTCTTTCCAGCGGTTAGGGGACCCCCACTCCCTTTTTCTTGATTTAGGGTTTGGTATGGGACCTAACTGCTGGGTTTTTCTTTTTCCCTTTTGTTTTTCTCAGAACATAAAATGTCTGCTTCTGGCTCGAAATCTTCGAAGAAGAAAGGGAAAAGCATGGCCACCCTGGAGGAGGTTTCTCTGGGACCCGTTGCCCAGGAGGGGTACAAGTCCCGTGCAACTAGTTGGGAAGCGGCCGAGCTTCGATCGACCCTGACTTGTCCTCACCAGCTGGAGAACATTATTAATGTGGCTGGGATCAAACCCTCCACCTCGGGGACCTTCCACCGGCCTCCTCGTGACTCGGAGACGCCTAACCACAACTATGAGGGCTTCGGGGCTTGGAGTCAGACCCATTTGATGACCGGTGCCATGCTCCCGCTCCAAGATTACTTTGTGAATTTTCTTGTATTTGTCGGCCTTGCGCCATACCAACTTATTCCTCAAGCTTACCGCTTTGCTCTCGGGCTTATTCATTTTTTACACGCCCGTGGCTGGGGGTCTCCCAGCCCGGCGGAAATTTTATATTTTTATGAACTTGTATCCGTCCCCAAGAAAGGGGACAAACTTAAGGATGGTTTTTATGGGTTCCGGATCCACCCTGCTAACGAGGGGGTGGTTCCATATAATAGGCAGACTCATGTTAAGGAGTACCGCCACCGCTTTTCTTCTCGTCGGGTTCGGGCCGTGGACCACCCGGAGGTTCTCACGGAGTGGGTGCGGATCCCACCTTACCAGCGGACGCTTCCCACTCAGGCTTTCCTGCGAAGGGCCCAAGCCTTTGCCTCCTACGACCATGCCGATCTTGATGTCGGGGGCACAGTCACCACGGAGAATTGTAGGAAGGCCAAACTTATCCTTTCTCATCAATCCGTGGATGACTCCAACCTCTCACGGGTCATCTGCCCCAATGTGAGGGCGCCGGTTGCGGAGAAGGCCTTCGGGATGAGCTCATTGCTACGGCAGAGAAGAAGTACCAAGATTATCTCTACCGGAAGGCCCAGGAGAAAGCGTATTCTAAGGCCCAGGCTGCCTCTGGGAGAGGGCTTCGCGTGGGGAGTCCGGTGGTGCGAAGGAGCCAAGCCATTGGCGGGAAGTCCGAGGCTAAATTTTTTGACAAGATACTTCAAGAAGAGATTGGGGTCCTTCCGCCGGGAGGCCCCTTCGTCTTGAAGGTTCTTCTGAGAATCAGACTTCCCGGCCTCAGCCTTCAGCCCCCGAACCAAACTCGGGTGCTCCCGGTGCTAGCACTTCCGGTGCCGGTGGTAAGTCTCCCTTGATAATTCGCTATGTTCCTTCTGTTGATGAATATACCAGTCATAGGCCCATAGGGTTCGACGAGCGTCTCCGTAGGTTTAAGATGCCGTCGACCCGGTGGGGGGATCATTTGAAGGAATTTTATTTTACGAACTTAGGAGATTACCTAGGTCGGTCCCGGATGGGCTCCGGCCCCCCGGAACCTATTCCCTTAGGTCCGTCGGCTTACATAGCGTCCAGCTGGTTTCGGCCCTCGGACAGTTATCTTGGAGATGATGCTGCCAGCATTAAAGTTCGGGACTTTGCTAGGGCCGAATTAGGAAGTTCGGGTAGGAGTAGCTTATTTGCTGCATCTTTTACAAGCGGTTCCTCACGAACTTCTAACACTTGCTTATTTTATTGGAACAGGTACCTCCATGGATGCCATCCTGGAACAGCTTGCCGGGGTTCATACTCCCGTGGCTCCTCCGGCTTTCACCCCCTCTCCCCCGGCTCCTTCCTTGAAGGTTCCTTCCGGCGCTCCCCCCGAAACCATTGACTTAGTGGATGACGAGGAGGTGCTTCCGGGAGAAGGCCAAGGGAAAGGGTGGGACTTCTCGGAGGAAGCCGTTGAGGGTACTGGAGAGCCTCAAGCCCCTCCAGTGGTAGCAGAGGAGGACGAGGAGGAGCCTGAAGTGGCTCTGATTCGCAAGCGTAAGGGCAAGATGATTGCCCAGGACGAGCCGAAGAGGCCTCGGAGGGCCGACACTCCTGCTCATGGCCTAGACGGCGGGGTTTCCCCGATGGAGGAAAATCCTGCTCCTCCCCACATTGATCTTACCCCGATTCCGGGGGATGAGGTGAGGCAGGAGCTTCGCATAGCCAAACACAACTATGCTATGGACGAGTACTCCCGGGGGTATGCCGAAGTGGAGGCCCTTAGGAGGATTCTGCGAGCTGAGGTTGAGGCGAGCATCAACCACCCGGACTATCATGATCCGTGGAACCTCAATCTGGACCCCTTAACGGACTGGTTCCGTCCCCTCCTAGGGCCCACTTTGGCTCCCTTTGCCGCGGAGATGACCGGTGAGTTCGCTTCTCAGCTTACACGTTGTGCGCCCAAGCGGTTTGCCACTTGTGCTTCCCTGAACTCTATCTTCCAGGTCCAGGACCTCAGCCATTCTCTCACAGTGGTAAGTACTTTGCAATTTTTTGCGTTTCCTTTTTGTTGTTTGTATTTTGTTTTCTTCCTTTGAGAAATTTTTCCTTATACCTCGTTATGGTTTAGCTTGCTGCTGAGGCTGGTCGCCTCTCCAGGAACATCATAAACCATGGCTTCGCTCTGTCCGACTTTGGGGACATGAACGACGTCAGGAAGGTCCTCCAAGACCTCACAGCGGAGAGGCAGATCTACCAGGAGGCTGCCGAGCGCCAGGAGGCAGCGGCCAAGGCCAAGGAAGAGGAGGCCCACCGGAGGGAGGCTCAGGCGGAGGCCATGATCCGGGACGAGGCCCAGCGGAGAGACAGGATGGAGGCCCATCATCAGGAGGAACTAAGGGCTCAAACCGAGGCTGTCGAGAAGGCCAGGCGAGATCTCCGGGAGGCCAGGGAGGCTTTGGATGAAATGGCCGCCAAGGTGAGGTCTCTAGAGGAGACTCACCAGTCGGATGTCGAATCCAAGGCCGCTCTAGCTGCGGAGTTGAAGGAGCTTAGGGATTACAAAGATCAGTCTACCAGGAAGGCCAAAAGGGCTGAGCTCCTTTCTCCTGTTTCCTGCGCCCGGTGCCCGAAGCGCTTTGATGATGGTGTCTACATGGCTTGGGCCACCAACGATCAGAGTATCAAGCTTACTTTTTATCCCAAACCCGAGGAAATGATTGCCAGATTTCGGGAAAAGAAGAAGAAGCTTGATGCTGCGCTTGAGGCACGGATTGGACCTCGTCTTCCTCCGCGGGCTGACTGAGCTGCCGTATTATTGACCCAGATTCTACCCGTTCTTCTTATAACTCTTTTTTTTTTGTTTGTACATATTTGCTGCTGCCTTAGAACAATTTACATATAGGCGGCAGCTTTTATTTGAAGGGGAGACAATTATATCTTAAGGCCTGTCCCCGGGCCATTTACATGTGTATGACCTACCCTTCGGGCTAGGATCTTTTTTTTCTTATATATATGCGATCTTTATTTGTCACACTTAGGTATTTTAACCTGTCCTTTGGCTCAGGGTTTTTATACTTATGCTCTTTATTTTTGCGCATATTTTTTGACACCTTACTTTGGGTCAGGATATTTTACTTAGATTGACCTGCCCTTTGGGTCAGGATATTTTACTTAGATTGACCTGCCCTTTGGGTCAGGATATTTTACTTAGTTTGTTTTTGTTTGTCCGTGCGGTATACCCTAGTACCCCCCTGAGTGGCATAGAAACTTTGTTTTTAAGGCACTCAGTTTTATTTAATATAGAGGAGGCATACATTTGGACGGTACAAACCCTTTGAACAAAATCTAAGTTTAATTCGCTACTGGTAATATTTTCTGAGGTGATCGGCATTCCAGGCTCTTGGGACAGTAGTTCCGTCCATTCTTTTCAATTTGTAAGTGCCAGAACCGATTTCGTCCTCGATTTCATATGGTCCTTCCCAATTTGGTCCAAGTACCCCCACTCCGGGTTCTTGGGTGGCTGGGAAAACCCTTCTTAGGACCATATCCCCAATAGCGAATTTTCTATTTTTAACCTTGGAGTTAAAATACTTGGTCACCTTCTTTTGATAAGCAGCCATCCGTATTTGGGACTCATCCCGGAGTTCTTCGACTTGATCCAGAGCCTCTTGGAGCAGGGCCTGATTGGTGGCCGGATCATAAGTCGTCCTCCTGTGGGATGGGAATAATGTTTCCACCGGGACCATTGCTTCACAACCGTACGCCATTGAGAACGGCGAGTGACCGGTTGTGGTTCTGGGGGTCGTCCGGTAGGCCCACAATACCCTTGGCAATTCTTCAGGCCAGTTATTTTTACAGGCCAGCAGCTTCTTTTTCAAGGTGACCTTTAGGATTTTATTGACTGCTTCCGCCTGGCCGTTTGTTTGAGGCCGGGCTACCGCGGAGAAGCTTTTTACCACTCCGTGTTGGTTGCAAAAGTCAGTAAATTCCTCGCAATCAAATTGCTTTCCATTGTCTGAGACTATCTTGTGAGGCAAGCCGTATCGACACACTATGTTTTTGATAACAAAGTCCAACGCCTTCTTAGCAGTTATTGTCTTCATAGGCTCAGCCTCTGTCCACTTGGTGAAGTAGTCCACTGCTACTATTGCATACTTTACCCCTCCTTTTCCCGTAGGTAGAGACCCGATGAGATCTATTACCCAGATCGCGAAGGGCCAGGGGCTGGTCATCAAAGTGATCTCATTTGGAGGAGCTCTCGGTATGTTCGCGTACCTTTGGCACGAGTCACACTTTTGGACATAGTCTATACAATCTTTTTTCATTGTTGGCCAGAAGTACCCCTGCCTCAATATTTTCTTTGAGAGGCTGGGTCCTCCCGTATGATCTCCACAGAACCCTTCATGGACCTCCAGCATGATTTGTCTAGCTTCAGGGTCCGATACACACCTTAAATAAGGCATGCTGAGTCCTCTCCGGTAGAGAATTTGATCCATCATTACATAACGATGAGCCTGATACTGAATCTTTCGAGACAGTGCCCTCTCTTGGGGCAACTCACCTGTGGTTATGTACTTTATGATGGGGACCATCCAGCTGGGTTCTTGCCCAACCGTTTGTGTGGTCTCTTTTATTTTGATGCTTGGCTCTGCCAAGCGTTCCACTGGTACTACCCCCAGCTCTTCGATTTCGCTGTCCGAGGCTAACTTAGCCAGACAGTCCGCGTGAGCGTTCTTTTCTCGGGGGATTCTTTCTATTTTATAGTCCGTGAATTCGTGGAGTAGTTCTCGGACTATTGTTACGTACGCGGCCATCCTTTCGCCGCGAGTTTGGTATTCTCCGGAAACTTGGTTTACGACCAGCTGAGAATCGCTGTAGACTTCCACCCTCTTGGCTCCTACAGCTTTAGCCAATTTTAGCCCTGCTATCAGGGCCTCATATTCGGCTTCATTATTCGAAGCTGTGAAGTTGAATCAGAGTGCTGCCTGGAGCCGCAATCCAGTAGGTGATATCATAGCCACTCCGGCTCCTGAACCGTTCTCATTAGAAGCTCCATCCACAAATACTCTCCAAGTGGGGATTGGTGGCTCCGGTGTATTGGCTGTTGCCTCGGCTTCATTACATTCGGTGATGAAGTCCGCCAAGGCTTGGCCTTTTATGGAAATCCGGGGCACGTAATGTAAGTCGAACTGACTCAGCTCCATCGCCCACTTGAGGAGCCTTCCGGATGCTTCAGGCTTCTGGAGAACCTGCCGGAGTGGATGATTGGTCAAGATTCTGATCGGATGGGCTTGGAAGTATGGTCTCAACTTCCTTGATGCCATCAGGAGGCAGAATACTAATTTTTCAATAACCGGGTACCTTGTCTCGGCCCCTACCATGCGCTTACTAACATAGTACACGGGGTGCTGAATTTTTTATTCCTCCCGGACCAGTGCAGCACTGACGGCATGCTCGGAGACGGCCAAGTAAAGGAACAAGTCTTCTCCAAGGACGGGTTTTGATAGGATAGGAGGTTTGGCCATGTGGTCTTTTAACCTTTTGAATGCCTCCTCGCATTCATCTGTCCATTCGAACTTTTGGCATTTCTTCAGTATGTTGAAGAAGGGTATGCACTTGTCCGTGGACCGTGAGATAAAGCGGCTCAGTGCGGCTACCTTTCCGGTCAAACTCTGCACGTCCTTATGTTTCTTGGGGGATGGCATGTCCAGGAGAGCTTGGATTTTCTCCGGGTTCGCCTCGATCCCCCTTTGGCTGACTATGAAGCCCAGGAATTTTCCCGACTTGACTCCGAAGGTGCATTTTTTCGGATTGAGCTTCATGCCGTATCTCCGGACGACTTCGAAACATTCCTCTAAGTCGTTTGCATGGCTGTTGCATGCTTTGGATTTGACGAGCATGTCGTCTACATATACCTCCATGTTTCGTCCCAGGAGGCTTTTAAACATCCGGTTAACCATTCTTTGATAGGTTGCTCCGGCGTTTTTCAGTCCGAAAGGCATGACTAGGTAACAGTATACCCCCTTATCGGTCCTGAAGCTAGTGCACTCCTGGTCTGCCGTATGCATTTTTATTTGGTTGTACCCAGCATAGGCATCCATGAAAGACAGCAGCTTAAATCCGGACGTGGCGTCTACCATCTGGTCGATCCTGGGCAGCGGAAAGCAGTCCTTTGGGCAGGCTTTGTTTAGATCTGTGAAATCTATACAAACCCGCCAGGTCCCGTTCGGCTTGGGCACCAGGACCGGATTGGCCAGCCATTCCGGATAGTATACATCGCGGATCATGCCATTGGACAAAAGTTTATCCACCTCTTTCTCTAAGGCCTCGGCTTTCACCGAGTCGAGCGGGCGTCTCTTTTGCTGTACAGGGGGCATGTCCAGGCTGACATTGAGTACATGGGTGATGACATGAGGGCTGATGCCGGTCATGTCTTCTTGGCGCCATGCGAAAATATCGATGGCGTCCTTCAGTGTTTTTATTATTTTATCTTTTTCCTCCGGATCCAGGCTTCTTCCTATCCGGAGTACTTTGGTGGAGTCGTCGTCGCACAATGGTATTTCTTCGACGTCCTCTATCTGTTCTACGACCCTTTCGGACCCTATGCGAGGATCCAACTCGTCCTCTTCAGCCTTCTCTATCTCAGGGGGCCCCCGGACCATGAGTACTGGCAAGTGGGTGGCAACATTGTAACATTGCCTGGCCTCTCCTTGATTTCCCCTCACCGTTCCGACTCCGGCTTCCTGGGTAGGGAATTTTAGGCATAGATGTCGGATTGAGGTTATTGCACCAAAGTCGACGAGGGCCGGTCGGCCTAAGATTGCGTTGTAGGCTGTTGGACAGTCTACCACCACGAAGGTGCAATACTTGAATGTGCTTTGGGGGTATCGGGGCACAGGGTAACCGGGAGCCTGACTTTTCCCATCGGGATTAGCGTCGTCCCGTTAAACCCTGTGAGCTGCGATTCACTAGGCGAGAGGTCCCGGTCGGCCAACCCTATCGCAGTGAAGGCTTCTTTGAAGAGCAAGTTCACGGAACTCCCGTTGTCAATCAGGACCCTAGCCACCACCTTATTTGCGATGGGGGTCTCTATGACCAGCGGGTCGTGATGAGGAAAACGCACCGCCTTGGCGTCTTCTTCCGTGAACGTTATGGGTTGGTCCATTAGCCGAGGCCTTTGAGCCGGGAGTTGAGTGACCTCCCACACCTCACTGTGTCTTGCGGCCTCGGCATATCTCTTTCGCTCCTTGCGAGTGTTTCCTCCGATATGGGGACCTCCGGAGATCATGGCTACCCGTCCATTAGGCCGGGGCGGTAGTCCGGGTATATGCTGGGTGTCACCTGCGGGAGCAGCTGGAGGCAATACTCCTGCTGTACCCCCTGGTGTTCCCGGAGGCATACCCCCTGCCACCTGCCCCGGATTAAGGTGGGGCAACCTATTTTTGATCCACTCATAGAGGTGGCCCAAACGGATCAAATTCTCAATCTCGTCTTTGAGATTTTTACACTCATTGGTGCTGTGACCAATGTCGTTGTGGTACTCGCACCTTTTACTCGGATCTCTCCGGGAGCTGTCTTTGTACAATGGCTGTGGTCTCCGGTAGTGCGTATTCTGCCTTGTGGCAAAATATACACGTTCCTGAGAGTCCGTGAGCTCTGTGTACTGGGTGTATTGGGGTGTGTACCCCTTCTTTTGGCGCTTCTCTCCCGTTCGGGTGCTGCCCTTGGAGGACCTTTTGCTCCTCGACCCCTGGGTAGGGCCTGTTAAGCTAGCAGTCGGGGCAGCCTGTGAAGGGGTCCGTCCATTCACCCCGGGCGGGTTGCCGTAATGGGAAGATGCCGGGGCCAAAGCTTGGCCCTGGCTGTATCCGGGAGTAGCGGAGAACTGTATGCCACTTACCGGAGGGGTCGCGGTCGGGACAGTACCCGAGGGCGATACTCCTGGCATGTGTCCCGCTATCCCGGTGGGATAATAGCCTCCGTAAGCCACGATCTGGGCTTCTTCGAGGTTAATATATTTTTGGACTCGCTTCTGGAAGTCCTGAAGGCTAGCAGCGCCTTCTTGCTGTAATTCGTTCCAGAAGGGAGTCTCAGTGCGGATTCCTGCTTGGAGAAGCGCAAGCTGTTGTCCGTCGTCGACCTTCTTGGTCTTCGAGGCTTCCTCTTGGAACCTCTTGATGTAATTCTTCAAGGTCTCGGTGGGCAGTTGCTTGATGTTGGTCAAGGCACTAACCTCCAAGTTGACCTTCCTGGCAGCGACAAACTGTCTCCGGAAGTTGGTTTGGAGTTTGTTCCAACAACCCACCGATCCTGGTTCCAATTTCTTGAACCATTCCTCTGCCGATCCGCTTAGAGTGAGGGGGAAGCATAAGCATTTGGCGTCATTGCTGACCCGCATGACTGTCATGACCCGGTTGAACCGTGACAAGTGATCACTGGGGTCGGAGTTCCCAGTATATGCTGCCATTTCAGGCATTTTGAAGTTTTTAGGGAGCTCCGCCTCCAGGATATGTTTGGCACAAGGCTCCCGATCCTCACTGTCCGAGTCGGAGTCATCTCCCTTCTGCCTCCGGGAGACTCGAGCAATATCTTTTCGAAGTATGGCAAGTTCTGCCATAATCCCTTCGTTTACAGTACCCGAGGAGACTACGGGCCTGTATCTTTTTTGGTCAAGGTGATCCCGGAGGTCACCTTGATTCCCATTGATTTGATTTCTCAGATCAATGGGTGGACATCTCTGTCCTCTTCTTCCTCTACCTCCTGGTTCCTGGTGCACGGAAACGCTTTTCCGGTCCCCTCGATCCTGAGGGCCAAGACTCCCTCTTTGGGGCTTGCCCCTCTGCGGACCTTTCCCTTTAGGGAAATCCGAGCGGACCTTTCGCGGATCCTGCGCCTTTCGACCAGGGGCAGAAGTAGGGTTTTTTGTTTGGTTTTCCTCAGCAGGGTGCCTTATAGGGCTAGGTTCCCTAGGCCTTTGCTGCTGGGAATTAGGCGAAGACGTTGCTGGTTCCTCGTCGAGTCCAGCGGCCATCGCCTTGGGATGCACGTGAATACCAGCTGCCTCCATGGCTTTCTGCATGGCTAGCATCACTTCCTGCATTTTTTGATTTTGCGCTTTCTGAGCTTCGATCTCAGCTTCATGATCGATAGCTTTTTGTCTAAGGAGCACCAGCTCCGAGTAGCTTCCTCCGTCATAGGCATACTCGTCGAGGTGTTCCTCGTAGTTTTCATCGGGAACTATTTCTTCTTCTTCTTCCTCGGACTCCTCTGCTGCCCTTGAGGCTACATCTTCCTCATTGGGATCTTGAGCGTCTTCTAGAGGGCGAGGATGACGTGTAGCTCTTGTCTCCACCATTGTCGTGAAGTTAAATGCTTGTTGTGAAGCAGCTTTCCTCAGCTCTCAATGAAAGCACCAAAATGTTGACCGAGGTTTTCGGCAACTATTAAAATATAATTATAATAAGGAGCTGTAAGAAAATGAGATGAAGACTTTTTACGTGGTTGGGGCGTTAATGAGCCTTAGTCCACGAGCCACTGCTATTAATGGATGTATTTAATACAGATTCTACACTTGAGAGAATGTTTTTCTCTTAAATACAGAGAATGTTCTTGGTGAGTTTTTTCTCTTCTTGCTCTTTTGCAACCAAGATTCTCGACCCCATTAAATGAGCTTTGAGGGGGTATTTATAGTGTTTTGGTGGGGTAATCCCTAGAATTGTTCTTACACATGTGTCTGTAAGTATCCATAAAGTTGGGCATTTCCGATGAATATACCATGGGTGATGCATGGTCAAATCCCTAGGTGCTGTAGGGTTTTTATGGAGAATGTCCTTTTTGTCTTGTGATTGACGTGACTCTTCGCAGAGTAGCCGTCGCTAGACTTAGGGGTGTTCATCCGATCCAATCCGCACTTTTTTTGTCAAACAACATCCAATCCGCACTAAGTGCGGATTTCATATTTTGGATCCAATCCGATCCGCATAAGAGTTTAAATCCAATCCAATCCAATCCGCAATAGTGCGGATTAGATCGGTTATTTTGGATCGGTTACTTTTTTAATAATAAATTTTTTAATATTTCATAGAAAAAAAAATTAAAAAAAGACTATTGTTTCTTAATCTCCAATACTAATCTATTTCCATCTTTATTTATATACAAATTAAACCAATATACATATATATCAATATATATATACTTATTTTTAGATTTACACTAAAATATATATATGTATCTAATTACTAAAATAAATAAGCTAGTATATATATATTTAAACTTTATGTGTAGGTGTCAATGTGGATAAGAATTATTTTTCTTGTGTTTTTTATTACAAAATAAATAAAATGCACCAACTCAATATATTACTAAAAAAATTAAGAAATTAGAAGTTTGTGTCTTTTTTTAATTAATATATATTACATATTATAATTTTTTAAAAATATATATAATTAAGTGCGGATGGATTGGATCGGTTACTTTTTTGAGGTCAAACAACATCCAATCCGCACAAGTGCGGATTTTAGATTTTTCAATCCAATCCAATCCGCACAAGTGCGGATATCCGTATTTTGCGGATTGGATTGGATTGGATCGTGCGGATTGGATTGGATCGGATACTTTGTGAACACCCCTAGCTAGACTTAAATGATCATTACTGTAGCGCTGCTGTTCGGGGGTTGTGCCGTCAGACTTTATTGCATGTTACAGTCCCAACACGCTTCCTCCCATGCAGCATTAAATGCGACTTGATTTCTCGGGAGAGACCTGACACATCCCGGAGAGCCTTCATGCTATACTAGCTTCCTGGAGTACCTTGTACTCCGGGTGTCTCTTCCGGGACCCATCCTAATAGCGCTTCCTGGTGGCATAAAACGACTTAGCAAATCTTTCCAAGTTATCTGATCCACGTGTCCCCTCTCGACTGGTCCACGTATAGTGGGCGAATTTTGGAGCAACAGTGACAAAGACCCGGACTCAAACCTAGAACCGAACTCGAACCTAGCCCCAGAACCAAACTGAGACCGAAACTCGGGCCCAGACACAGTTGTGTACCCAAACAAGGACCGAGACTTGGACCCAGACCTATACTTGGGACTTGATCCTAGACCCAGACTTAAAGCTAGATAGGGATTTGGATACGAACCTAGACTCGAACCCAGACCCAGACCTAGACCAGGATCGAAACTTGGGACCTAGATCCGGATTGAGACCCTGACCCAGACCTAGACCTGGACCAACACCCGGGACCTGAACTCGGACCTGGACCCGAACCAAGACCCAGACTGTGATCCGGGCCTGGACCCAGACCCGGACCCAGACTCAAACCAGGACTCAGACCCAGACCCAAACCTGAACCCAAACACCGAATCGAAATCAAAACTGGGACTAGGACCCAAACCCAAACATGGACCCAGACTGAGACCTAGGACACGGACCTGAACCTACGCCTCGCAACCCAGACCCAAATCAGAACTGGAGACTCAAACCCGAACCTAGACCAAGACTCGAACCCAAATCAGGAAACAGACCGAGATCGGAACCTAAACCCAGACTCGAACCAGGAGTTGAACCCCGACCGGCTCTTAGACTCGGACCGGGACCTAGGACCTGGACCCAGATGAGGGACCTGGACTCGAGAAACGGGCATCAGAACTTGGACCGAGACCCAAGACCCAATCCCGGACCCGGACCCTTATCTTGTACTCGGACTAGGACCTGGGACTCGAAGTGGAACTGACTGGGACCCGGGGCTTGGACCTGACTCATAGTCAGTGTTTGGATTTGGGACCCATACTCGGACTCAAACTCAGACCCAGACTTGGACCTAGAACTAAACCCAAACCCAGACCCGTACCCCAGACCTAGGTCCAAGTCTGAGTCTAGGTTTGAGTCCGGGAACTAGAATTTGAATAGGACCCAGACCCAAACCCGGACCGAGACACGGACTCAAATAAAAACTCAGATCGGGACTCGGGACACAAACTCGAACCCAGACGTGGACTTGGACCCAGACACGGACCCAGGACCCAGACCGGGATTGGAGACTCAGACCTGGACCCACTACCAAGACCTAGATTAGGGTCCCAAACTCTAAATTAGAACCAAAATCAGGACCCAGGACTTGGACTGGGATCCAAGATTAGACCCCGGTCTTGGTCCTCGACACAGACATGGGCAGGGACCCAGGATTCGGATATTGACCCACGACCCAACGCTTCAACCAAACTCGTAGTCGGTGTCTAGATCTTGGAATCGTACGAAGACCCGAACCTGGAACCATTTCCAAGACCCAGACCCGAACCTGAACCCAGACTTGCGCTAGGACCTGCGACCTAGGACCAGTGATTTAGGACCTTTACCAGAACCTAGACCCATATCAGAACCCAGACCCATACCCAGAACAAGACGAAGACCCAAACCCAAACACAGACTGAAACCTAGACCAAGACCAAAACCCAAACCCAGACCTGGACGCGAACTCATAACATATCTGAGACTCGAACCCAAGACTCGGACCTGGATCGAGATCAGGACTGGGACGCAGACCTAGACTAGCACCGAGTCCTGAATCTAAACTGGGACAAGTACTCGGACTGGGACCCGGGATCAGGATCAGGACAAGGACCTGAGAACCGAACCGTGACCTATACCCCGACAAGGTCAAGACCCGAGACAAGGACTAGTACGGAACATGGACCGGACCTGCACTCGGACTGGGAACCTAACCCAGACCGGGACCTAGGACCCTAACCTGAATCGGGAATATGGACCAACGATTGAGGACCCAAGACCCAAACCTAGACCCAAACCTTGACTTGAGACCTGAACCAGGACACAAGACATGAGCTAGAACTGGACTAAGATCTTGATTTAGACCCGAGACCCAGGACCCAAGACCCGAGGCTTGGACCTGACCCACAGTCGGTGTCTAAATCTAGGAATTGGACTTGGACCCGACCCACAGTCGGTGTCTAAATCTAGGAATTGGACTTGGACCCTTACCTAGACCCGGACCAGAACTGGAACCCGTACCAGAACTCAAACTAGACTCGACATGTGGTTGGTGTCTGGATTTGGGACCAAGACTTGGACCTAAACCAAAACACGAACCTAGACTCAAACCGGGACTTGGACCTAGACCCACACCTGAACCTTAAATCTTACTCTATGACCCAAAAATGTGAACTGGAACTAGAAGAAGACCCTTAAACCATAAACCCTAAACCTTAAACCCTAAATCCTAAACTCTGTTCACTTAACCCTAAACCCTAAGCCCTAAACCCTAAATACTAAACCCAAAACCATAAACCGAAAACCCTAACCTGGACATGGGCCTATACCCATACTCATACCGAGATCGGAACCCAGGACCCAGACCCAAACCTGAATCTAGACCCGAACCTAGACCTAGACTCATGACTTGAACCCGGATCCAAACGTAGACCAGAACCTGGTTCGAGACATAGACCTTGACTGGGACTCGGTTCGGGACCCCGAACCGGACCCGAATAGGGACCTGGACTCAGACCGCAACCCGGACCCAAACTCAAACCTGAACCCGTACTGGGACCTAGACTCAGACCCAAACTCGGGATCCAAACCCGAACCTGAACTTGGACCTACACCGAGACCTAGGATCTAGACCTAGATGGGGAACCTGTGCCCCAAACCCGAACCTAGACCCAGACCTGGACCAAGGATTCAGACCTAGATATGAGACTTGGAACCGAAACTGGGCCTTAGAACAGGGACTAAGACCCAAACCTGGACCCGGAACCCAGGACCTGATTATGGGGACACAACCCCAAACACGGACCCAAACCCAAACTTAGGACACGGCGCTAGACCTAGGGCCGAATTGGAACAAGACTGAGATCCAAGACTGAGATTCGAATCTGAACCTGAGGCTTCGACCTAACCCGTAGTCAGTGTTTGAATCCATTACCCATACCCGATTCCATACCCAGACCTAGACCCAGACCCAAACTTGGATCCAGACCCGATCCCGGACCCAAAATTGGAATCGAACCAAGCCTGGGAGTAGAACACAGGCCAGGGACAGTAAGGACCAAAACCTAAACCCAAACTCATACCAGAACCCATACCGGGACTTGGACCTAGATCAGAACCTATGTCTTAGGACGTAAAACAAGACCGAGACATTGACCAAGACCGGGACCCGAACCTAGACCTAGACCCAACCCAAAAATTGGGGCCGGACCTAGGACCTAAGAACCAGACTCAGACTAGGAACTCGAACCTCAAAGTCGCACTAGGACTCGAACCCAAACTGGGACCATAACAAAAACTGGGACCTGGACTCAGATCGGGACTCGAGACCCGAACTTGAACCGGAACACGAACATGGACCCGGGCCAGGACCTTGGACTTGAACATAGATTGGGGACCTAGACCTGGGAATTGGGCCCACAAACTAGGACCAGAACTGTGGCCTCCGAACTTGGATCGAGATCCATGACCTGAACGCAAACCGAGACCCACAGTCGGGAACCAAAATAAAAACTTGAACTGGAGCCGGGCGGGGATCTTGGAATAGGACCGGGACCTGGACTCAGACCTAAACCCGGCACCGGACGCAAACGCGAACCCTAACCGAGACCGAAACCCAGACCTGAACCTCGCCCTAGATAAAAATCAGGACCCGAACCCAGACTCGAACCAAAACTCGACCTGAACCCATACCCTGTGACTTGAAACTAGAACCAAAACCAGAAGCAGATCACGACTTAGGAACAGGACCAGGACCTAGACCCATACCTTAAACTATAACCGGACGAGGACCCACACTCAAACACAAACCCACCCTAGGATTGGGTCCCAAACCCGAATCCAAACCTGAACCGGGATGCGGGACCCGAACCAAGACCTAAACATAGACCCGAACATGGAACACGACTCGAGACCCAAAATTGGGATCAAGACCAAGAATTGCATGCAAGCCTCGATCTCAGACCTAGACTGAGACCTAGATCGAGACCTGGGACATGAACCGAAACCGGGCGCGTGCCGTGATACCGGACGCGGCCGTGATTGGGATTCAGATCTTGTCCTGGGATCCGGGAACCAGCGCTTGGACAAGACCCATAGTCGGTGTCTTGATTTGGACTCAGAGAAGAACCCGAAGCTGGACCAGGACATGGACCCAAACCTAGACCTGGGACCCAAAACTGAAACTTGAACCAGAACGTGACCAGGACCCTAGAACAGGACCGGGACCGTGACCAGGACCTGGACCTAGACCGCGATCGACACAAAACCAGAACCCAACCTCGAAACTCAGGCTCGGACCTAGTCCCAGACCCAAACTAGGACTAAGACTCAAACCTGAACCCGAACCCGAACTCAGGACTCGATCCCAGACCCAGACCAAGCCCCTGACATAAACTAGGATTCAGACCTGGACATGGACACGAACCAGACCCGGACTCAAATACCGACCCATACCCAGACTGGCATCGTAACACGGGAACTGGACCCAGAAGTAGACCCAGACCCAAACCTGGGACCCAGATCCAGGACCCAAACCTGGACAAGGAATCAGACCTAGACCCAGACCGAGATCAAAAAAACGCGTCCTCGGACTCGAACTAAGACTCAGACCCTGACCCAACCTGGACCTAGACCCGAACCTGGAACCGAACCCAGACACAGAATCAGAACTAGAACTATGACTAGGACAAAAAGCTAAGACAAGAACCGAACCCAAACAATAACCCGAACTTAGACTGAGACCTTGACTAGGACTAGGACCTGAGACCTGGGACCCGAACCTGGACCCAGACCCAGACCGGGACCTAGACCTGACCTGGTCCTAAACCCTCGTCAGGACCTAAGGCCCGCAACCCAGACCAGGATCGAAACCCTGACAAGGACCTGAACCTGGACCAAGACTGGGACCGAGACCTGGACCCGAATCAAGACCGAGACCTGGACTAAAACCAAGACTCAGGACCCAAACCCGAACTTGAACCTGGACCAGTACCTAAGAACAAGACTTGGATAGGGGACTTAGACCAGGGACCTACTCCCCGGAACCTAGACCCAAATCTAAATCCAGGACACGAACCCAACCCAGGACTTGACGTAGACTTGGGAATCCGAAGTCAGACCTAGACCTGGAGCCGAAACCTGCCCTAAACCCAAACAAGGATAGGAACTTAGACACGAACCCATACCACGACCAAACCCGAACCTGGACTCAAACCCAAAATTGCACCCGAACTTGGGACCTGCTCCCGGATCTGAACTTAAACCCAGACCGGGATCGAAACCCAAGACTTAGACCCGGAACTAATCCCAGACTCATATCGAGATCAAAAACTTGGACTCGAACCCGAACCTAGACCAGGACCCAAGACCCTAACCCACAACCGGAGCCCGATCCAAACCTAGAACAAGATCTGGACCGAAACCCAAACTCAGACCAGGACTCAAACGCCGACAAGAACACGAACCCCGACCCAAACTCGAACCCAAACTCGAGCTCAGAATCACAAATGGAACTGGAAGTAGACTAGGACTACGACCACGACCAGGACAAGGACCAGGACTGAGACACGAACCCAAACCCAAATAAAAACCCAGACCGAGATCCAAACCCAAACCACGACTAGGACCCAAACTTGAACCTAGACCAGGACCCAAACCTAGACCAAAACTAGGACCTAGACCCATAATCGAGATAGGGACAAGGGCAACGAAACAAGGACCGGGACCCAAGACCCGAGATTGGGATTTGGAACTCGCGCCTAGACCCAGACCTAGGACTGAACTCGAACATAGCCCCAGACCTTAGCTGAGATCGAAACTCGGGCCTAGACACGGTCGTGTACCCAGAACAGGACCGAGACCCGAACTTGAACCTAGACCCGAACCTAGACCTAGAACCCAATCCCAGACCCTAACTCGGACGTAGATAAGGATCCTGATATGAACCTTGACCCAGACCCAGACCTGGACCCGCACCTAGGACCCAAACTCGGACCTGAAATGACCCCAGACCCAGACCGGGATCTGAACCTGTACCCAAACCCAATCCCAAACTCGGACTAGGACTTAGAACCCGACCCAAACCCGGACCCGAACCTAAACCGTGACACTAAATCAAAATCAAAACTGGGACTACGACCCAAACCCAAACATGGACCCAGACCGGGACTTAGGACCCGGACCTGGCTGGGGGACTTGGACCTAGGCCTTGGAACCCAGACCTAGATCGAAACTCAGGACTCGGACCCAAACTAGACCATAACCAAGCCCTAAAACTCGAGCTTAGACCTAATGCCGGACCTGGTCCCGAACCCAGACTAGGACTGAGACTCGAACCTGAACGCAAACTTGAACTCGGGACTTGATCTCGGACCCAGACCAAGCCCTTGCTCGAGATTGGGATTTGGACCTAGACATGGACACGACCTTAGACCTAGAACAGAATACTGACCCAGACCCAGACTGGGATCAAAACACGAGACCTGGACTAGAACCCAAATGTAGACCCAGACCCGAACTTGGGGCCCAAACTCAAACCTGGACCCAGCCCGGGATCCGAAAAACCCGTACCCAAACTCAGATTAACACTCGGACCCCGACCCTAACCTGGACCTAGACCCTGACTCGAAACCAAACCCGGTCCCAGAATTAGAACTGAAACTGTGACTAGGACCTGGACCTGAGACCAGAACCGAACCCAAACCATAACCCAAACCTAGACGAGACCTAGACTGAGACCTTGACTAGGAGTGGGACCTGAGACCAGGGACTTAAACTTGTACCGCGACCTGGACATGACCTGGTCCTATACACTCACCGGGACATAGACTAGGTTCTGGACCCAAATAGGGATATGAACCCGAACCTAGACCAAGACTGTGACCGAGACCTGGACCCAAACCCGGACGGGGACCAGGACTCAAACTAAGACTCGGGACCAAAACCAAAACCTAGACCCAGACCAGGACTTAGTAACCCGACTTAGATGGGGGACCAAGACCAGGGACCCAAACCCGAACCAGGACCTGACCTACACCCGGGAATCTGAAGTCGGACCCAGACCCGGACACAAAACCTGCCCTGAACAAAAACCAGGACAGGAACCTAGACACAAACCAGGACAAAACCTGAACCCAGAGTTGAACCCAAAATCGGACCTGAACTCAGGACCCGAACTCAGACCCAGACCTAGAATAAGACACAAACATAGACTTGGACCTAAACCTGAACTCGAACACAGACAGAGATCAGAACCCAGGACTTACACCTAGAATTGAACCCAGACATAGATCGAGTTCAAAACTTGGGACTTGAACCTGGACCTGGACCCACACCAAGGACCCGAACCCACACCCGGAGCCTGATCCAGACCTAGACAAAAATCCAGACCCGAACCCACACTCAGACCAGGGATTGAACCCCGACCCGAACTCGAATCCAAACTCAAACTCTGAATCACAACTAGAACTAGAATCGGACTAGGACTCGGACCAAGACCAAGACCTAAACCCGAATCCGAACCCAGATAAAAACCCAGACCGAGACCCAAACCTGAACCAAGACTTGGACTCAAACCCGAACATAGACTAGGACAAAAACCCAAACCAGAACTGGGACTGTGACATAGAATTGGGATAGAGGCCTAAGAACCGGAACAAGGACCGGGACCTAGTACCCGACCCCCGACTCGGACTTGAACCTAGGACCCAGCTCGTGACTCAGCACCCGAAATGGAACCAAACTGGGACCGAAGATTGTGATTCGGATCTGGACCCAATGCTTGAACCGAACTCATAGCCGCTGTCTGCATCTGGTAACCAACCCCGGACCTGAACCCAGACAAGGACACGAACCCAGACCCAGACTTGAACCCAGTCCCAGACCCAAACCTAGACCCGAACTCGTACGCTGTGACCCAAAATTAGAACCGAAACCGGAAGTAGACCAGGACCCAAGAATTGGACCAAAACTAGGACATGGACCTAGAATCGTAACCGGACCTAGACCTAGACTCGAAACCGTAACCAGACCAGGAACCAGACTCCAACTCAAACCTAAACGCGAACTGGGACCCAGACCTGGATCCCAATCCAGACCTAGATTCGGGACCGAAACCCGCAACCAAACTCCTACCCAAACGTAGAACCAGACTCGGGACACAAAATAGTGGCCGGGACCTAGAACCGCACCCCAGTCTCAATCCTAAACCCAAACTCAGACCTAGGACCTAAGACCTGAACCAGAACCAGAACCACACTGGGACCCGTGAGGGATCCAAATCTTGACTTGAGATCCTAGAAATGGGGCTTGGAACAAACCCGTAGTCGGTGTTTGAATCTGGGACTAAGACTAGGACCTGAACCCAGACCAGGACCCAAACCCTGACCCAAACCTAGACTCGAGACCCAAAACTGGAACCTAAACAAGAACCGTGAGACCAGGACCCTGGAACAAGACTTGGATCGTGCGAAGACCCAGACCTTGACTTAGAACCAAACTCAGACCTAGCCCTAGACCCAAACCGAGATTAGAACTCGGGCTCGGAGACAGTTGTGTAGCTAGATCGGCACCGATACCAGGAGTTGGACCTAAATTTGGGATTCGATCCCAAACATAGACTCAGACCCAAATAGGGATCCGGATAAGAACCTGAACTTGGACCCAAACCCAGACCGGGATTGAAACTTGGGACCAAGATCTGGTCCGAGATCTTGACCCAAACCCAAACCTAAACCCGCACCTGGGACACAAACTCGGCCCCGCACCTAGGACACGAACTCGGACCTTGACCCGAACCAAGATCCAGACTGGTATCCAGACCTAGACCCAAACCAAGACCTAGACTCGGAGAAAACCCGAACCTAGACCCGAAGCCGAAATTGGACCCAAGCCTGGGACTCAAACTCAGACCCAGACCCAGAATCAAACCCAAACCTAGACCTGCACCCGGACCAAACCTCGAACTCAGACTGGGATCAGAACCCAAGACTTACACCGAAAACTAAACCCAAACTCAGATCGAGATCGAAACCTGGGACTCAGACCAGAACCTTGACCCAGACCCAGGACCCTAACCCACACCCAGAGCCCGATCTAGACCTAGATCGAGATCCGAACCCAAACTCAAACTCGGACCAAGACTCGAACCCTAACCCAAACTCGAACTTGGAATCACAACTACAACTGGAAACGGACTAGGTAATGACCAGGACAAGGACAAGGACCAAGACTTGAACCCAAACCCAAACTGGGACTAGGACACAACCCGAACCTAGACCGGGACCCAAATCCAGACCAGAACCAGGACCTGTACCCAGAATCAGGATAGGGACCTGGGAACGGAACTATGACCGTGACCTAGGATCGAGCTCGTGACCTGGCACCCGAAATGGAACTAGACTGGGACCCGAGATCGGGATCTAAATATGGACCTAGGGCTTGGACCTAACCTGTAGTTAGTGTCTGGATTTGGGAACCAGCGCCGGACCCGAACCTAGATCAAGACCCGAACCCAGACCTGGACCCGATCCCAGTACCAGATCCAAACCTGGACCTTAACTTGTACCCTGTGACTCGAAATTGGAACCAAAATCAGAAGTAGATTGGGACCCAAGAACGGGACCGAAACCAAGACATTGACCTGGACCTAGAACCGTTACCAGACTTGGACGTAGACCTGAAACTATAACCGGACCAGGACCCAGACTCCAACCCAGACCTAGACCTGAACCGGGAACCAGACTTGGATCCCAACCCAGATCTGGACTCGGTGTCGACACTGGACCGGAACTCAGAACCAAACGTCAAACCAGACTCGGGACACAGAAACGGGGCCGGGACCTAGAACCGCACCCCAGTCTCAGTCCCGAACCCAAACTCGGACCTGGGACCGGGGACCTGAACCAGAACCAGACCGGGACACGTGACAGGGATCCAGATTTGGGACTCAGAACAGGACCCGAACCCGGACCTGGACCCAAACCGGGACCCTGACCCAGACTCGGGACCCAAAATAGGAACCTAAACAAGAACTGCCAGACTAGGACCCTCGAACAAGACTAGGATAGTGACCAAGACCTGGACTCAAACCTAGAACCGAACTCGAACATAGCCCCAGAACCAAACTGAGACCGAAACTCAGGCCCAGACACTATTGTGTACCCAGACCAGGACCGAGAGCTGGACCCAAACCTAGACTTGGGACTTGATCCTAGACCCAGACTTAAAGCTAGATAGGGATTTGGATACGAACCTAGACTCGAACCCAGACCCAGACCTAGACCAGGATCGAAACTTGGGACCTAGATCCGGACCGAGACCCTGACCTAGACCTAGACCTGGACCAACACTTGGGACCTGAACTCGGACCTGGACCCGAACCAAGACCCAGAGCGGCATCTGGGCCTGGACCCAGACTCGGATCCAGACTCAAACCAGGACTCAGGACCCAAACCTGAACCCAAACACCGAATCGAAATCAAAACTGAGACTAGGACCCAAACCCGAACATGGACCCAGATTGAGACTTAGGACCCGGACCTGGACCTACTCCTCGAAATCCAGACACAGATAAAAACTCGAGACTCAAACAAGAACCTGGACCAAGACTCGAACCCAAATCAGGACCCAGACCGAGATCGGAACCTGAACCCACACTCGAACCAGGAGTTGAACCCCGACCGGCTCTTAGACTCGGACCGGGACCTAGGACCTGGACCCAGATGAGGGACCTGGACTCGAGAAACGGGCATCAGAACTGGGACCGAGACCCAAGACCCAATCCCGGACCCGGACCCTGACCTTGGACTCGAACTAGGACCTGGGACCCGAAGTGGAACTAGACTGGGACCTAGGGCTTTTACCTGACTCATAGTCAGTGTTTGGATCTGGGACGCATACCCGGACTCAAACCCAGACCTAGACTCGGACCTAGAACCAAACCCAAACCCAGACCCGTACCCCAGACCTAGGTCCAAGTCCGAGTCTCGGTTTTGAGTCCGGGAACTAGAATTGGAATAGGACCCAGACCCAAACCTGGACCGGGACACAGACTCGAATAAAAACTCAGATCGGGACTCGGGACACAAACCCAAACCCAGACGCGGACTTGGACCCAGACCCGGACCCAGGACCCGGACCAGGATTGGAGACTCAGACCTGGACCCAGTACCAAGACCTAGATTGGGGTCCCAAACTCTAAATTAGTACCAAAATCAGGACCCAGGACTTGGACTAGGATCCAAGATTAGACCCCGGTCTTGGTCCTCGACACGGACATGGGCAGGGACCCAGGATTCGAATCTTGACCCACGACCCAACGCTTCAACCAAACTCGTAGTCGATGTCTAGATCTTGGAATTGTACCAACACCCGAACCTGGAACCATTTCAAAGACCTAGACCCGAACCTGAACCCTGACTTACGCTAGGACCTGCGACCTAGGACCCGTGACTTAGGACCTTGACCAGAATCTAGACCCGTACCAGAACCCACACCCAGACCCAGACCTAGAACAAGACCAAGACCCAAACCCAAACACAGATTGAAACCTAGACCAAGACCCAAACCCAAACCCAGACCCGGGCCCGAACTCGTAACATAACTGAGACTCGAACCCAGGACTCGGACTTGGATCGAGATCAGGACTGGGACCCAGACCCAGACTAGCATCGAGACCTGAACCTAAACTGGGACAAGTACTCGGACTGGGACCCGGGAGAAGGATCGGGACCAGGACTTGAGAACCGAACCGTGACCTATACCCCGACAAGGTCAAGACCTAAGACAAGGACTAGTACGGAACATGGATCGGGAGCTGCACTCGGACTGGGAACCTAACCCAGACCGGGACCTAGGACCCTAACCTGAATCAGGGACATGGACCAATGACTGAGGACCCAAGACCCAAACCTTGACTTGAGACCTGAACCAGGACACAAGACATGAGCTAGAACTGGACTTAGATCTTGATTTAGACCCGAGACCCAGTACCCAAGACGCGAGGCTTGGACCCGACCCACAGTCGGTGTCTAAATCTGGGAATTGGACATGGACCCGGACCCAGACCCGGACCAGAACTCAAACTAGACTCGACATGTGGTTGGTGTCTTGATTTGGGACCAAGACTCGGACTTAAACCAAAAGACGAACCTAGACCCAGACCAGGACTCGGACCTAGACCCACACCAGAACCTTAAATCTTACCCTATGACCCAAAATGAGAACTGGAACTAGAAGCAGACCCTTAAACCATAAACCCTAAACCTTAAACCCTAAATCCTAAACTCTATTCACTTACCCCTAAACCTTAAGCCCTAAACCCTAAACATTAAATCCCTAAACACTAAACCCAAACCATAAACCCAAAACCCTAACCTGGACATGGGCATACACCCATACCCATACCGAGATCGGAACCCAGGACCCAGACCCAAACCTGAATCTAGACCCGAACCTAGACCCAGACTCATGACCTGAACCCGGATCCAAACACAGACCAAAACCTGGTTCGAGACCTAGACCTTGACTGGGACCCGGATCGGGACACCGACCCGGACCAGAATAGGGACCTGGACTCAGACCGCGACCCGAACCCAAACTCAAACCTGAACCCGTACTGGGACCTAGACTCAGACCCAAACTCGGGATCCAAACCCGAACCTTAACCTGGACCTACACCGAGACCTAGGATCCAGACCTAGATGGGGGACCTGGGCCCTAAACCCAAACCTAGACCCAGACCTGGACCAAGGATTCATACCTAGATAGGAGACTTGGACCCAAAACTGGGCCTTGGAATAGGGACTAAGACCCAAACCTGGACCCGGAACCCAAGACCTGACTACTGGGACACAACCCCAAACACGGACCCAAACCCAAACTTAGGACCCGGCGCTAGAACCCAGACCTGGGACAGTAACAGGACAAAAACCTAAACCCAAAGTCAGACTAGAACCCATACCGGGACTTGGACCTAGACCGGGACCTATGACTTAGGACGTAAACCAAGACCGAGACCTTGACCCAGATCGGGACCCGAACCTAGACCTAGACCCAAACCCAAAAACTGGGGCCGGACCTAGGACCTAAGAACCAGACTCAGACCGAGGACCCGAACCTCAGCCTCGCACTAGGACTGTGACCCAAACTGGGACCATAACAAAAACTGGGACCTGGACTCAGATCGGGACTCGAGACCCGAACCTGAACCAGAAGACGAACATGGACCCGGACCAGGACCTAGGACTTGAACATAGATTGGGGACCTAGACCTGGGAATTCGGCCCACAAACTTGGACCAGAACTGTGGCCTCAGAACTTGGATCGAGATCCATGACCTGACCCCAAACCGAGACCCACACTCGGGAACCAAAATAAAACTTGAACTGGAGTCGGAATGGGATCTTGGAATAGGACCGAGACCTGGACTCGGACCTAAACCCGGCACCAGACCCAACCGCGAACCCTAACTGAGACCGAAACCTAGACCTGAACCTCACCCTAGACAAAAATCAGGACCCGAACCCAGACTCGAACCCAAACTCTACCTGAACCCATACCATGTGACTTGAAACTAGAACCAAAAAAAGAAGCGGATCAGGACTTAGGAACAAGACCAAGACCTGGACCCATACCTTAAACTATAACCGGACCAGGACCCACACTCAGACACAAACCCACCCTAGGATTGGGTTCCAAACCCGAACCGCGATGCGGGTCCAGAACCAAGACCTAAACTTAGACCCGAACATGGAACAGTACTTGAGACCCAAAATTGGGATCGAGACCAAGAATTGGATGCAATTCTCGATCTCAGACCTAGACTAAGACCTAGATCGAGACCTGAACATGAACCGAAACCAGACTGTGACCCGTGATAGGGATTCAGATCTTATCCTGGGATCCGGGAACCAGGGCTTGGACAAGACCCATAGTCGGTGTCTTGATTTGGGACTCAGAGAAGGACCCGAAGCTGGACCAGGACATGGACCCAAACCCAGACCTGGGACCCAAAACTGAGACTTGAAACAGAACGTGCCAGGACCCTGGAACAGGACCGGGACCGTGACCAGGACCTAGACCTAGACCGGGATCCGACACTAAACCAGAACCCAACCTCGAAACTCAAGCTCGGACCCAGTCCCAAACCCAGACTAGGACTGAGACTCGAACCTGAACCCGAACCCGAACTCAGGACTCGATCCCAGACCCAGACCAAGCCCCTGACATAAACTGGGATTCAGACTTGGACATGGATACGAACCAGACCCGGACTCAAATACCGACCCATACACAGACTGGCATCGTAACACGGGACCTGGACCCAGACGTAGACCCAGACCCAAACTTGGGACCCAGATCCAGGACCCAAACCTGGACATGGACTCAGACCTAGACCCAGACCGAGATTAGAAAAACCCGTACTCGGACTCGAACTAAGACTCAGACCCTGACCCAACCTGGACCTAGACCCGAACCTGGAACCGAACCCAGACACGGAATCAGAACTAGAACTATGACTAGGACCCAAAGCTAAGACAAGAACCGAACCCAAACAATAACCCGAACTTAGACTGAGACCTTGACAAGTACTGGGACCCGAGACCTAGGACCCAAACTTGGACCGGGACCCAGACTGGGACCTAGACCTGACCTGGTCCTAAACCCTTGTCAGGACCTGAGACCCGCAACCCAGACTAGTATCCAGACCCTGACAAGGACCTAAACATGAACCCGGACCACGACTGAGACCGAGAGCTAGACCCGAATCCAGACTGAGACTTACACTAAAACCAAGACTCAGGACCCAAACCCGAACTTGGAACTGGACTAGAACCTAAGAACCAGACTTGGATAGGGGACCTAGAACAGGGACCTAAGCCCTGGAACCCAGACCCAAATCTAAATCCAAGACTCGAACCCAGCCAAGGACTTGACGTAGACTTGGGAATCCGAAGTCAGACCTAGACCTGGAGCCGAAACCTGCCCTAAACCCAAACAAGGATAGGAACTTAGACACGAACCCATACCACGACCAAACCCGAACCTGGACTCATACCCAAAATTGGACCCGAACTTGGGACCTGCTCCCGGATCTGAACTTAAACCCAAACCGGGATCGAAACCCAAGACTTAGACGCAGAACTAATCCCAGACTCATATCGAGATCAAAAATTGGACTCGAACCCGAACCTAGACCAAGACCCAAGACCCTAACCCACACCCGGAGCCCGATCCAGACCTAGAACAAGATCCAGATCGAAACCCAAACTCAGACCAGGACTCAAACGCCGACACGAACACGAACCCCGATCCAAACTCGAACCCAAACTTGAGCTCAGAATCACAAGTGGAACTGGAGCAGACTAGGACTACGACCAGGACCAGGACAAGGACCAGGACTGAGACACGAACCCAAACCCAAATAAAAACCCAGACCGAGACCCAAACCCAAACCACGACTAGGACCCAAACTTGAACCTAGACCAGGACCCAAACCTAGACCAAAACTAGGACCTAGACCCATAATCGAGATAGGGACCAGGGCAACGAAACAAGGACTGAGACCCAAGACCCGACCCAAGACCTAGACTTGAACCAGACTAAGACCCGAGATCGGGATTTGGAACTCGCGCCCAGACCCAGATCTAGGTCCTAACTCAAACATAGCCCCAAACCTTAACTGAGACAGAAACTTGGGCCTAGACACACTCGTGTACCCAGAACTGGACCGAGACCCGAACCTGAACCTAGACCCGAACCTAGACCTAGGACCCAATCCCAGACCCTAACTCAGACGTAGATAAGGATCCTGATATGAACCTTGACCCAGACCCAGACCTGGACCCCACCCGGGACCCAAACTCGGACCTGAAATGACCCCACACCCAGACCGGGATCTGAACCTGGACCCAAACCCAATCTCAGACTCGGACTAGGACTTAGACCCCGAACCAAACCCAGACCCGAACCCGAACCCGAACCGAGACACTGAATCAAAATCAAAACTGGGACTATGACCCAAACCCAAACATGGACCCAGACCGGGACCTAGGACCCGGACCTGGATGGGGGACTTGGAACCCAGACCTAGATCGGAACTCAGGACTCGGATCCAAACTATACCATAACCAAGCCCGAAAGCTCGATCTTAGACGCAATCCCGGACCTGGTCCCGAACGCAGACTAGGACTGAGACTCGAACCCGAATGCAAACTTGAACTCGGGACTTGGTCTCGAACCCAGACCAAGCCCATGATAGAGACTGGGATTTGGACCTAGACATGGACATAAACTTAGACCTAGAACCAAATACTGACCTTGACCCAGACTAGGATCAAAACACGGGGCCTGGACTAGAACCCGAATGTAGACCCAGACTCGAACTTGGGAACCAAACTCAAACCTGGACCCAGCTCGGGATTCGAAAAACCCGTACCAAAACTCACATTAACACTCAGACCCCGACCCCAACCTGAACCTAGACCCTGACTCGAAACCAAACCCGGTCCGAGAATTTGAACTGAAACTGTGACTAGGACCCGGACCTGAGACCAGAACCGAACCCAAACCATAATCCAAACCAAGACGAGACCTAGACCGAGACCTTGACTAGGACTGGGACCTGAGACCTGGGACCTAAACTTGTACCGCGACCTGGACCTGAACTGGTCCTATACACTCACCGGGACGTAGACCAGGTTCTGGACCCTGATAGGGACCAGAACCCGAACCTAGACCAAGACTGTGACCGAGACCTGGACCCAAACTTGGGTCGGGAACTGGAATCAAACTAAGACTCGGGACCCAAACCAAAACCTAGACCCAGACCAAGACTTAGGAACCGGACTTAGATGGGGGACCTTGACCAGGGACCCAAACCCTGAGCAGGACCCGGGAATCCAAAGTCAGACCTAGACCCGGACCTAAAACCTGCCCCGAACAAAAACCAGGACACGAACCTAGACACAGACCAGGACAAAACTTGAACCTAGACTTGAACCCAAAATCGGACCTGAACTCGGGACCCGAACTCAGACCAAGACCTAGAATAAGACCCAAACATAGACCTGGACCTAAACCTGAACTCGAACACAGACAGAGATCGGAACCCAGGACTTACACCTAAAAATTGAACCCACACACAGATCGAGTTCAAAACTAGGGACTTGAACCTGGACCTGGACCCACACCTGAAACCTGATCCTGACCTAGACCAAAATCTGGACCCGAACCCAAACTCAGACCAGGGATTGAACCCCGACCCGAACTCGAATCCAAACTCAAACTCCGAATCACAACTAGAACTAGAATCGGACTAGGACTCGGACCAAGACCATGACCTAAACCCGAACCCGAACCCAGATAAAAACCCAGACCGAGATCCAAACCTGAACCAAGACAAGGACTCAAACCTGAACCTAGACTAGGACAAAAACCCAAACTAGAATAGGGACAAGGACCGGGACCTAGTACACGACCCCCGACTCAGACTTGAACCTAGGACCCAGCTCGTGACGCGGAACCCGAAATGGAACCAAACTGGGACCCAAGATCGTGATTCGGATCTGGACCCAATGCTTGGACTGAACTCATAGCCGTTGTCTGCATCTGGTGACCAACCTCGGACCTGAACCCAGACAAGGACACGAACCCAGACCCATACTTGAACCCAGTCCCAGACCCAGACTTGAACCCAGTCCCAGACCCAAACCTAGACCCGAACTCGTACCCTGCGACCCAAAATTAGAATTGAAACTGGAAGTAGAACGGGACCCGAGAATGGGACCAAAACTGGGACATGGACCTAGAACCGTAACCGGACCTAGACCTAGACTCGAAACCGTAACTAGACCTGGAACAAGACTCCAACTCAAACCTAAACACGAACTGTGACACAGACCTGGATCCCAATCCAGACCTAGACTCGGAACCCAAACCCGCAACCAAACTCCTACCCAAACATTGAACCAGACTCGAGACACAAAACAGGGGTCGGGACCTAGAACCGCAACCCTGTCTCAATCGTGAACCCAAACTCGGACCTACGACCTAAGACCTTAACCAGAACCAGAACCAGACTGGGACCCGTGACAGGGATCCAAATCTTTACTTGAGATCCTAGAAATGGGGCTTGGAACAGACTCGTAGTCGGTGTTTGAATCTGGGACTCAGACTAGGACCTGAACCCAGACCAGGACCCAAACCCTGACCCAGACCTAGACCCGAGACCCAAAACTGGAACCTAAACAAGAACCGTCGAACCAGGACCCTGGAACAAGACTTGGACCGTGACGTAGACCCAGACCCAGACTTAGAACCAAACTCAGACCTAGCCCTAGACCCAAACAGAGACTAGAACTCGGGCTCGGAGACGATCGTGTAGCTAGACCGGGACCGATACCAGGAGTTGGACCTAAATTTGGGATTCGATCCCAAACATAGACTTAGGCACTTGGACCCAAACCCAGACCGGGATTGAAACTTTGGACCAAGATCTGGTCCAAGATCTTGTCCCAAACCCAAACCTAGACCCGCACCTGGGACCCGAACTCGGACCCGCACCTGGGACCCGAACTCGGACCCGCACCTGGGACCCGAACTCGGACGTTGACCCGAACGAAGATCCAGACTGGGATCCAGACCTAGACCCAAACCCAGACCTAGACTCAGACCAAAACTCATACCCCGATCCAAACCCAAAATAGATCCCGAACCAAGACACAAAATCCGAGTGTGGGTCAGTGTTTCAGTCCGGGTCTGAGTCCCTATATAGTTTTGGGTCTGGGTCCAAGTCCTTGTCTTTGTCCTGTTCTTGGGTCCCGATCCGCTTCTGGTTTCAGTTCTAGTTTCAACTCAAGGGGTACGGGTCGAGTCCAAGCATATAGTCCCGGATCCCAAGTGTTGAGGTGGGTCTTAGGTTCAGGTTTAGGTCTGGGTCGGGTCCCCAAATCTCGATCCAAGTTTTGGTCCCAGTTTGGGGGCCCAATTCCTAGGTTTGGGTCCCCCATCTATGTTCGGGTCCTAGGTCCCGATCCAAGTCTAAATTTACGTTCCGGTTCAGGTTCAGGTCTCGGGTCCCGATTCGAGTCTAGGTCTCGGTTTGGGTTCAGGTTCGAGTTCGGGTCCCAGTACTAGTTTTAGTCTGGGTTTTGGGTCCCAGGTCCGAGTTTGGTTGTTCGGTCCTGGGTCTAATATCGATTTTGGGTCTAGGTTTGGGTCCGGGTCCCAGTCTTGGTCTAGGTCACAGTCTAGGTTTATGTCCCAGGTCATAGGTCCTGGTCCAGGTCCAAGTCCTAGTATGGATTTGGTTTGAGTTTAGGTCCTGTTACAGTCCTAGGTCTGGGTTCCTGTCCCAGTGCTAGTTAGATTCTGTGTCCGGAATCAGGCCTGGATCCCGGTTTTGGTCCGGGTATGGGTACGGATTTGGGTTCGGGTCTTGGATTCAAACACTGACTACGGGTATGGTCGAAGCCTCAGGTCCAGATTAGGATCTCGGTCTTGGATCCCTATCTTATTTCAGTTTAGGTCCCGGGTCCCGGGCTGAGTCTTAAGTTTGGGATTGGGTTCGGGTTTGGGGTTGGGTCCCAGTAGTTAGGTCCTAGGTTCTGGGTCCAAGGGCAGGTTCTCTATCATGAGTCTAGGGTCAAGTTTCGGGTCTCGGTCCCGGTTCTGGGGCCTAGGTTTGGGTCCAAGTCCCCCATCTAGGTCGAGATCCTTGGTTTAGGTCTGGGTCTAAGTTCGGGTTCAGGGCCCAAGTCCCCCATCTAGGTCACGGTTCGGTTCTCAAGTCCCAGGTCCGAGTCTTGGGTCCCAAGTCCCGGGTCCCAGTCCCAATTCTGGTTCTAGTCCCAATCCAGGTTTAGGGCTCGATCCTAGTCTCGGTCTGGGTCCTAGTCTTGATCTCGGTCTGGGTCCGATTCCTAGGTTTGAGTCCGAGTCCTGGGTTCAAGTTTGATTTCTGGTACGAGTATGGCTCTATGTCCGAGTTTGAGTCCGGGTCTTGGTCTGGGTTGGGGTTTCGGTCCGTGTCTAGGTCAACGTTCGAGTCTTGGTTTGGGTCTGGTTCTGGGTCTGGGTCTGGGAACTCAGGTGAGTCTTGGGAAATCGGACATCGGATTGACTAGGACCTGCTTCAACTTCTGCACGAGAATCATCCTCATCTTTGTTCTAGTCCACCTTCCTCTAGCGAAGGACATTCTTCAAACCCTGTACCCAGCCATAGAATGATGGCTCGTACAAAGAAAACCACTCGTCTGGCTGACGCATCTGATCGTCAAGTGGCTCGGCACGCCACTTTGCCCAGCGCCGAACAGGATCTAGCCGTCCAGATGGAGGGGGACCATGAAGGGGACGCTGAGGTCTAGGAGATCAAGGGGCAAGATGATATACGTCCTGGCAGTCCCTCCGAGGTGGAGGAAGAGGCAGAGGTTGAACCCCCAAATTACGGGGAGTACAACGAGGCTGGAGAGCCAATCGATGCTGACGGAGACGTCCTGGTTGAGGGCATGGACTACGTCAGTGAGGAGCTTGCTGCGGCAGTTCCTCATAGAACGCAGGGTGCCTTGCGCACCAGGTGGGTAAGCCCTCCGTCCAAGATTACAAAGGCGCGCCTTCGAACTCTTGACCACGGTGAATATCTAGGCAAGCTGGACTGCTACATTCCCACCCACAACAATCGTGCCACAAACCCTGAAAAGGGGATGTGCGCCTAGTCGGGTGCCCATGGTCAGGAAGGAGCGTTGATGCCTTTGCATCAATACTTCAAGAATGTGGTGGACTTCTTCGGCCTCTGCTCGGCCCAATTCACTCCTAAGGGCATCAAGGATCTGTCTGCCCTCTTCGTCCTCTATGCCTCCTAGAAATGAGGTATGCCCTCTCCCCACGAGGTTGCTTGGTTCTTTGATTTGAAGTCCACCCCAAGCAAGGCAGGTCGGGGTACTTCTACTTCTCTCAACCAGGCTTCAAGTGGTTGACGTGCACGGACGATACCGCCATAAGCAAGATTGGGCGCTTTGCTGATGAGTACTTCATGGTGGATGGCACGGGCATCACTCGCACTCGGTTCCAGCAGATTCCGACCTATCACCGCCCTCCCCTCACTCTTGCTCTTAGGGATAGAGCTCAAAAACTTGCCCGGCTTCCTGGGGAAGACTGGAATATTATCCAGTTGACCTCCGAAGATAACTTTGTGAGGTACGGGCTCTATCCCAAGGACTTTACTCCTAAGTCCGTGACGGGGAAGAAGAAGAAATCTGGTGCTGGCTGGACCGAATGAGCTCATTCGGAGGATGAGTTGATTCAACTGAAGGGAGAGGCTAAGTTGAAGGGTGGTGGAAGGGCCAAGTAGTATCCACAGGAGCCCTTGAATCCTGAAGATGAGGCTGAGGAAGAGCAGGCGACTCCACTGAAAAGGAAGAAGAAACTCCCAGCCCTCCCTAGGCCTGTTGAACATGCGATTCGCATAAGGGAGCCAATTTCACCTGTTCGGCCATCTCCTCCTGTGTTCAGAAAAGAGAAAGCTATTATGTTTGAAACAAGATCCGTGTCAGGTGATGATGGACTTCTGAGTCTTGTTCGGGCAGTCACCTTGCATATTACTTCATTCTTGTTTCTGATGTCTGTTTTCTAACCTTGTTTTTTTTCGTTCTGTGCAGACATGTCTCGGCAGATGCTCGACGCTCTGAGGAAGAGAATAGGCGGAAGCTCTAGCCCCTCTCCTCTGGCCAAGAAGTCTAAGGGCGGTGAGGGGTCCTCTACTAAGGAGAAGAGGCCTACTGGGGAGGTCATTGATCTTTCTGAGGAGCTGATTGCTGCAAACCCCTCTATCCCCAAAGCTGCCAAGTCTAAGGAATCTGGACCACCGAAGGTTGGGTTTGAACTGGTTAAGAGTGATCCTGAACGGGTGCGGGCACCTACTCCACCTTTGTCGGTGCTTCCAGAGGATAAAAAGGGCAAGGAGATGCTGGCCCATTATATGAACCGGCTATTTCATGAGGTCACTGAGCAACTGGCTAGTGCTGACAATGACTCTTTTTTGGAATTGCTAGTGGGCGGAGTCTTGAAGGAGTTCACCAGGGTAAGTCTTTCTTAATACTTCCCTTTAATCTTCCATACTTAGCTCAAATGCGAAAGTTTTTTCCTTGTGCAGGCCGGTCTGAAGTTGGCCTACACTTACTCCCGGGCTAAGTCTGCTGCTTATAAGAACACGGCTCTGTCCGACACCCTAAGGGCGGAGGCGGACTTGGCCAGGAAGGATGCTGAAGAAGCCAGGGTGGAAGTTGGAGCTGTTTGGTTGGAATTGGGTGAAGCCAACAAGAAGTTGTTTGCCGCTCAGAAGAAAATCATTGTGCTGACTTAGGATCTCGAGGTTGCTGACCGTTTTGAGGAGACCATCGAGACCTTATCTACTGAGGTGAACAGTCTTCAGGACGAGAGGACTTCCCTTCGAGCAGTTCTTCATCGGATGAAGGAGGAAAAGGAAGCCAAGGAGGAGGAGCTTTCGACTGAGGTGGACAGGTTGAAGGAGAAGATCAATGCCTTGGAAACAACCGGTCTCGAGCTCTTCTTTGATTTTTGGAAGGCTAATCCTCAGGCCAATTTCGACTACTTGGGCGATGCTAAGGACATGTACCTTGAGTTCTGCACGTCCCAAGTGGCCTATGGCGAAACAGAGGCGACTGCTTCAACCTCCGGTCAGGCTGCTGATGCACATCCTGTTCAAACAACAGATCCTCCTACTCCGATTGGCCCAGAAGAACCGAACCAAGAGCCTGGGACTCCAGCTGCTTAAACACTTCTCTCTTCATCTTCTTATTTGATATATCTTATTTTGCCTCAGGGCCTTTTCTAAGACATCATGACCGGCCAACCGGTCTTTAAACTTGGAATTACGTGCTTTTTTTATCCTTAATGAATTTCATTCCCTATTTATAATTGTCATGCAATCGTGATTGTTTTATTTTTACCAAATGATTTGTACAGGTATAGGTGCCCCCAAGTGACCGAGAAAACGTATGACTCTTGGTCACTTCTCTTTTACAAATATATTGTTTATCTGTTTGGTGTTTTGGGTTTGACAAGACCTTTTGTACTCATTGTATGGTAAATTATAAACATACTAATAATTTCGACTCAATTGAACTTTGAAATAACTATCTTTATTCATTTATTGATCGAAAAGTGTATTTGTTACCGTAGTAACTTACATCAGAGTTATTTGATCTAATCTGATCTTTTAGCTTAACATGAAATAAAACAAATTGCAGTCATCAAATGATTCTGCAAGGAGTATGTGATTGGTATCTTGATCGTACTTCAATCTTCTGTGGGAAGGTGGCTCGAGTTCGACGGGCAGCATAGCTTCATAACCGTACGCCATTGCGAATGGTGTTTGTCCGGTTGCCATTTTTTCAATTGTAAAATATGACCATAGGACTTCAGGAAGCTCTCAATGAAAGCACTAAAATGTTGACCTTGCTTTTAGCCAACGACAACGAGTCTATTTTGTAATCGATAAATTATTTATAATAACAAATATATGATAAAGCAATAAAAAGACACAGGAATTTTATACAGGTTCAGCCCTGAGCAATTCGGTAATAGCCTAATCCTCGTTACTTGTATTGACTTAAGATCAAGGAGAATGATTCCTTTTCTCATAGCTCTTACAACAATATCTCTGAATATATAATTCTTAGATAATATATTTAGGGTATACTCTTAGCTCAACTACTTTTTCGACCGATCTCTTGCCCAGTGAATATGCATCACTATTTATAGGGCTAGTAAGCTTGGGGAGGAAGAGTTTCCCCTCTCATTACAATGCGTATAAACAGAAAGATCGTGGGATCAATGCTGAATGCAAGGATCGTGGGATTGAGGCTGAATAAACTGATAGCGGGATTGTGTGTATGCCATATCCACGTAAATTTATCCCTGAGTTATAGGGATTGTGCTGATGACTCACGATGCGAAAGTTGAATTCGCTAAGTGTTTGGCCATTCTGTGTGGATTACTGAATACTTTGATTTGGGCATGCTAGTGAGCCATCCTGCTCGGACTGTGCTTTCCGAGCAGATTTTCCAAGTAGACTCCACGTGCTACCATTCATGTGATCCCGCGTCAGAGTGCAAAAATTGGGATAACACCCTTATCCACATCTCCCTCCCAAAGGAGTGATTCGTAATATATGTATGTATGGTAATGAAATGTTCTGGTTTGCTGTCTTTATTGGTTTTGTTTCTTTTTTTGGGATATTTTCTTATTGACCAAACAAGATTGAGTGAATAAAATGGACAAGGCACATGCCTTAGCTGATTTTTTTTCGATGAAAAGGATAGTTAATTTGAAATTGAAACTGTGAGTTTCTTTCTTCTCTAACAATTTAATTTTGAAGTTCTTGTATTCTTTCTCTCTTTCTCTTCTGAGTTTGGTGAAGAGAGAGAAGTGTTGAGTGTAGTAAGAATTGTTTTATGAGAGAAAGTTTGAGGCTTTATATATGAGTGAGAGGGGAATATAAATCCTGGGAAGAATCTTCATGTAAAGGAATAAAAAAGCAATATGTGAGTAAGGTGGTCATAATTACTTGAGCATTCAAATATGACTCCTTGCTCACTCTTTTCTAATTATATTTTTATAATTGTATAGGCATTAGTCACCATGGGTGTGGGTGACATATTTTATCACTTGAGTATCACGTGCAGAGGTTTGGTGATTGATTGGATCAAAGAACAGTTGATCACATTCACATTTACATGTCCAAGTACATACCACCCTACACATGGATAAAGAATTAGTCAATTTAACTTTTATTCTTTAGAAATATACATACATCATTCTTGTATTTTTCCTTTTTTTTTTAAAATGAATGTTGTTTTGTTCCATTTTTATTGATCTAAAAGTACACATAAATATTCGTGCCACTTTACTTTCTCATATCATTATATGTATATAAGCACTTACAAATAAATCGATTAGTGAGTTGATTAAACTAACATTAATTTTTATTATGTGTAGGGAACCCTTAATACAATTTTGATCCATGTCGATACTCAAAATATTGCATAACTCAACTTGACAAATAATCTTATTTCGAATGATATATCAATACTTTTAATGTAATAATTAATGTTTTTTTTAATCTTTCTTCTACAATTTATGTCAGAGGCTCCCTACAGTAAAGGAGATCAATGCAGTACGAGATGAGTGGGCCGAATTTGAGAAGCCTTTGATTATTGATTAAGTACAAGGTTACTACTTTTTATTATAGTATATTTTATGATTGTTGCTATTAACTTTTGCATTATGTAATTAGTTTATAGTTAGTTTTTACGATACATGGAATATAAATTTAAGGATCATTTCTTTTAACAATTTTGGTATTATGTAATTAGTTAATAGAATCAATTACTAATTTTATATAAGTTTTATCAACGTTATTTTAATTTTTTTTGTATCATGTATTTACTATTACATAAAATCGTTCTAAAATTTAAAAATGCATGTAGGGAAAATTTGCAAATTTTCCTTACATACATTTATGCTTCATTTTATAACTGACGCAATAAGTTAAAAATAAAAGTATTTTAGCAATTTATATGTCATTTTAAAACCGACGCTATAAATTTTTAGTGACAGTTTTAAAATGCCACAAACGATTTTGCGTCATTTTTAAACTGACGCAAAAGATGAAAAAGAAGAGTGCATATTTTGCGTCAGTTTTCAAATGAAGATAATTGTTTTTGCGTCATTTAAAAAATGACGCTAATAAAAAACTATTTGTGACTACGGTCCCTATTCTTTAAATGACACTTAAAAATCGACGAGAATTGTACTTTTTGTAGTAGTGGAGACCGGGGTCGGGTGTTGGATCCCCATCCAAATCCTGGGTCCCTATTCTGGTTCTAATTTCGGGTTTGGGTTCCCAATCTAGGTCTGGGACCTGGGTCCAAGTCTAAGTCTCCAATCTCGGTTCACGTGGTCTGGGTCTAGGTCCAAGTTCATGTCTGGTTTTTGTTCGTGTCCTGGGTCATAATCCAAGTTTTGATTTGGGTCCACGTCCTGGTCCAGGTCTGAGTCTGGGTCCTAGTCCCCTGGTCTTATTCGCATGTCCCAGTCCGCTTTTGGTTCCACTTCCAGTTTCAAGTCACGGGGTACGGGTCCAAGTTTGGGTCTGGGTTTGGGTTTGAGTCTGGGTCTGGGTTTGAGTTCGGGTATGGATTCCAAATCCAAACATAGACTACGGGTCAGGTCCAAGCCCTGGGTCCAGATCAGGATCCCAGTCTTGGGTCCTAGTCTAGTTCCACTTCTGGTCCCAGGTCCTGGTCCGGGTCCCAGTTCAAGGTCCAGTTTCGGGGTCAAGTCCTGGGTCTCGGTGCTAGTTCCGAAGCCCGAGTCCCTGGTCTAGGTCCCCCAGGTCTCGGTCTGAGTGTAGGACCAAGTCGGGGTTCAAGTCCTAGTCTTAGTTCGGGTTTCCGATCCTGGTCCAGGTCCAAATCTAGGTTCTAGTCACGGGTTCAAGTCGAGATCCAAGTCCGTGTCTGAGTCTCGGTTTTCGATTTGGGTCTCGGTTCTGAGACCCGGGTCCTAGGTTCCAGTCTGGGTCCATTTTTGGGTTTGGGTCCTACTACTAGTTCCGATTTCGATTCCGTTTCTGGGTTCGGGTTTGGGTCCGGGTCTGGGTCGAGGTCTGAGTGTTGGTCCTAGTCCAGGGTTGGGTATGGGTCCAAGTCCTGATCCCTGTCATGGTCTTGGTTTGGGTTCAGCCCTAGTTTTTGGGTTTGGTTTTGGCTTCAGGTCCAGGTCTCGGTCTGGGTCCAGGTCCCGGTCTTAGTTTGGGTCCTAGGACACAAGTCTCAGTCTGGGTCCAAGTCTCGGTATGGGTTCTAGTCTGAGTTTGGGTTTAGGTTTGGGTCCTGTTACAGTCCCATGTCCGAGTTCTAGTCCCAGTCCTGGTCCGATCACGGTCTGGGGGTATGTGTTCGAGTCCAGGTTCATAGCTAGATCTATGTAATGGTCCGAGTCTGAGTCTAAGATCGGGTCCTAGGTTTAGGTCTAACCCGATCCTGGACCCGGAACCGGAATCGGACCAAGACTGGGACTAGAACCCAGACATGGGACTGTAGCAGGACCCAAACCTAAACCCAAACTTAGACTAGAACCCACATACCGAGACTTGGACCCGAAGCCAAAACCAGACCCAAAAACAAGGGCCGAACCCAGGACCCAAGAGCCACACTCAGACCTGGGACCTGAAACCCGGACCCAGACTGGGACTGGGACCCAAACTTAGACCCGAACCCAAATCCGGACCAGGACTCAGATCGGACCCGAACCTTAACCGAAACACGAACTTTGACCCAGATCGGGACCTACGATCCAAATATAGATGGGGGACCCAGAGCTGGGAATCGGGCCCACGAAATAGGACCAGAACTTGGGCCTCAAATCTTGGATCGGGATCCGGGACTCGACCCCAGACCCAAACTTGGACTTAGGACCTACCTCTGGGACTTGGGATTCGGGACTCGATGCTTTGACCAGACCCGTAGTCGGTGTCTGGATCTAGGACTTAGACCAGAACCCAAACCCAAACTCGAACTCAAACTAGGACCCGGACACATACAAAGACCCAGTCCCACACACGGGAACCAAAACCGAAACTTGAACTGGAACCAGACCGGGATCTTGGAACGGTACCGGGACCTAAACCCGAATCCGAACTCGAAACCAGACCCAGCCACGGACCCTAACCGAGACCAAAACTCAGACCTGAACCTTGCCCCGGACCCAAATCAGGAACCGAACCTAGACTCGAACCAAAACTTGACCCAAAGCCGTACCCCGTTACTTGAAACTGGAACCGAAACTAGAAGCGGATCGGGACCGAGGAATAGGGCCAGGACCAGGACTTGGATCCAGACCCAAAACTGTAACCGGACCTGGACCCGGACTCGGATTAGACCCACCGCGGGATTGGGTCCAAAACCTAAACCTGTACCTAAGCCGGGACTCAGGACCCGAACCTAAACCTGAACTCAGACTCGAACATTGAACAGGACTCGGGACCCAGAACTGGGATTGAGACCAAAAACTGGACCCCATTCTCCGTCCCACACCTAGACCCATACCCAGAGCGGGACCTAGGGCATGAATTGAAACTCGACTGGGACCCGTGATTAGGATCCAAATCTTGTCCCAGGATCCGAGAACAGGGGCTTGGACAAGACCCATAGTCGATGTCTTGATCTGTGACTCGGACAAAGACTCGAAGCTAGACCAATACCTGGACCCAGACCTAGACCTTGGACCCGAAACAAAAACTTGAATCAGAATGTGACCAGGACCCTGGAACAGGACCGGGACTGTGACCAGTACCTAGACCTGGGCGGGGACCTGAATTACACGAGAACCCAACCCCAGAACTCGGCCTCGGACCCAGTCCCCGACCCAGACTAGGACTGAGACTTTAGCCCAAAATTGGGACTCTATCCCGGAATCAAATAAAGCCCCTGACTAAAATTAGGATTCGGACCTAGACATGGACACGAACCCAAACCCGAATACCGACCTAGACCCAGACCGGGATCAAAACACTGGACCTGGACCCGGAGCGAGACGTAGATCCAGACACGAACCTGGGACCCAAACCCAGGAATCAAACCTGGACCTAGACTGTGATCCGAAAAACCCGTACCCAAACTCGGAGGAAGACTCATTACCCGACCCCAACCTAGATTAAACCCAGACCCGAAATCATAATTGGAACTATGACTAGGACCCAAACTTGAGACCAGAATCGAACCCAAACCATAACCCAAACTCATACCAGAACCTGGACCGAGACCTTGACTAGGACTGGGACCAGAGACTTGGGACCTAAACCTCGACCGAGACCCGGACCGGGACCTAGACCTGACTAGGTCCTAAACCCTCGCCGGGACCTGAGACCCGCGACGCAGACCAGGATCAAGACCCCAACAAGCACCCAAACCTGAACCCAGACCAAGACTGGGATTGAAACCTGGACCCGAACTAAGACCGAGACCTAGAATAAAACCAAGACTCGTGACCTGAACCCGAACCTGGACCTAGACCAGGACCTAGGAACCGTTCTTGGATGGGGGACCTAGACTACGGACCTATGCCCGGAACCCAGACCCAGATCTAAATTTGGGACTCAAACCTGAACCAGGACCTGACCTGGACCCACGAATCTGAAGTTGGACCCAGACCCAGACCTGAAACCTGCCCCCGACCCAAACTAGTACAAGAACCTGGACACAAACCCAAAATCGATCCTGAACCTGGGACCCAGACCCAAAATCAGACCCAAACCTAGACCTGCACCCGGACCCAAACTCGAACCCAGACTGGAATCGGATCCCAGGACTAGACCCAGAACTAAACCCAAGCTCAGATCGAGATCGAAACTTAGGACTCAGACTCAAACCTAGAACTAGACCCAGTGCCCTAACCACAACTCGGAGCCCGATTCCGACCTAGATCGAGATCTAGACCCGAACCCAAACTCAGACCAGGACTCGAACCCTGACCCGAACTCAAAACTTGACCCAAACTCGAACCCAAACTCGAACTCAGAATCGCAACTAGAACTGAACCGAACTAGGACTAGGACCAGGACCAAGACCCAGACTCGAACCCAAACCCAAATAAAAAACCAGACCGAGATCAAAACTAGAACCGCGACTAGGACCCAAACCTGAACTTACACCGGGACACAAACCTAGACTAGAATCGGGACCTGGAACCAGAATCGGGATTGGGACCTGGGCAACGGAACTAGGACTGGGACCCAAGACTTGACCCCAGACCGGACTTGAACTTAGGACCCAGCTCGTGACGCGACACCAAAAATGGAACCAGACCAGCACGCCAGATCAGGGTCCGGGACCAGAATAAGGACTTGGACCTAGACCCAAAACTGTAACCGGACCAGGACCTAGTTTCCCACCCAGACCTTGATCCGAGCTGGGAGCCGGACCTGAATCCTAATCAAGACCTAGACTCGGTGCCGAACCTTGACCCAAACTCCGACCCAAACATGGAACCAGACTTGGGACACAGAATTTGGGCCGAGACCTAGAAGTGCACCCTAGTCACGGTCCCGAACCCAAACTTAGACATGGGACCCAAGACCTGAACTAGAACAAAAACTGGACCGAGACACGTGATAGGGATCGAGATCTGGGACTCAAACTAAGACCCGAACCCAGACTAGGACCAAAACTCGGACCCTAACCCAGACTCGAGACTTGAAACTGGAATCTGAACAAGAACTTCCAGACGAGGATACTCGAACAAGACTAGGACCGTGATCAGGAACCAAACCTAGACCTTGAACCAAACTCGGACCTAGCCCCAGACCCAAATCGAGACCGGAACTCTGGCCCATGCACGGTCATATACACAGACCGGGACCAAGACCCGGACCCAAACCTGGACCCAGACCTAGACCTAGGACCCGATCCAAGACCTAGAAGCGGACCTAGATAGGGATCCAGATACGAACCTGGACTCGAACCCAGACACGGACCCACATCGGGATCAAAACTCAGGACCTAAATCTGGACTGAGACGCTGACCCAGACCCAGACTTTGACCCACACCCGGGATCCGAACTCAAACCTGGACCTGAATGCAGACCCAGACCAAGATCTGAACGTGGACCCAAACCCGGACCCAGACTCGGACCAGGACTTCGACCAAAACCCAAACCCGGACCATAACCCGAACCCAGACACTAAATCAAAATCAAAATTGGGACTAGGACCCAAACCCGAACATGGACCCAAATCGGGACCTAGGACCCGGACCTGGATTGGGGACTTAAACATGGGCATGAGAACCCAGAGCCATATCGGAACTCAAAACTCGAGACTCGGACCCGAACCTGGACCTAGACTCAAACCCAGATCTGGACCTAGACAAGGATCGGATCCCAAACCCGAACTCAGACCAAGACTTGAACCCCGACTAGGTCCTGGACTCAGATCGAGACCTAGGACTCAGACTTCGATGGGGGACTTGGACCCGGGACACGGGCATGAGAACTAGGATCGAGACCCACGACCCGACCCCAGACCCGGACCCTGACCTAGGACTCAGAGCGAGACCTGGGACCTGAAGTGGAACAAGATAGGGACCCGACACCGTGACCCAAATCTGGACCCGGGGCTTGGACCTAACCTGTAGTCAGTGTTTGGATCTGGGACCCATATCCAAACTCAAACCCAGACCCGGACTCGGACCAAGACCCTGACCTAGACCAAGACCCATACCCCAGACCTGGGTCCGAGTCCAAGTCTAGGTTTGAGTCCAAGAACCGTAATCTAACTAAGACCCAGAAACAGATCTCGAGCGGGACGCGGACCTGAATCAAAACTCAGATAACGACTCGGGACATAAACCCGAACTCAGACACAGACTTGGACCCAGTCCCAAACCCAAGACCGGACCGAGATTGGTGACTAAGACTTGGACCTAGGAGCCCGACAAAGATTGGGGGCCCAAACTCAAAATTAGAACCAGAAAAGGGACCCAACTGGGACTGGAATCGAAGACCCGACCCCGATCTCAGTCCTAGACCCAGACCCGGACACGAACACAGACCAGGACCTAGGATCCAAATCGAAACGAGACCGGGACCCAAGATTGGGATATAGATCATGACTCACGACCGAGGCCTGGACCAAACCCGTAGTCGGTGTCTAGATCTTAGAATCGTGCCAAGGCCCAAACCTGGAGCAATTTTTAGACTAGGACCCAAACCCAGACTCGGACTCGCGACCCGAAATTGGAACAAGAACCGAAATGAAGACCTTAGAACAAGAATTGGACGTTGACCCAAAAACGGATCTAGACTCAGAACCGAACACAGACCCGAACCCCAACTGGGATCAATAGCTGGACCCATACTTGCGTTAGGACCCGCGACCAAGAACCAAGAACCCAGGACCCATGACCTGAGACCTTGACTAGAACCCAGACCCATACAAGAACCCAGACCCAGACCCAGATCCAGACCAAGACTCGGACCCTAAAACGGACTGAAACCGGGACCCAGACCCAGACCCAAACCCGGACTCGTACACGAACTCGAACTAGAACTCGAGACTTGGACCAGGAGCGAGATCAAGACTGGGACCCAGACCAGGACAACGACCGAGACCTGAACATGGATGGGGCTAGGACCCAGACTGGGACTGGGACTGGGACCCATGACCGAGACTAGGATACGGGACCCAATACTCGGAGCTGAGACCTGAGAACCGAATTGTGACCCAGACCTAGACAACGCAAAGACCTGAGACAAGGACAAGTACCGAATAAGGATTGGGACCTGCACTCGGACTAGGATGATAACCAAGTCTGGGACCTAGGACCCTGACCTTAATCGAGGACGTTGACCCATGACTCAGGACCCAAGACCCAAACCTAGACCCAAACCTGGACCTGAGACCCGAACTAGGACCCAGACTAAGGACCTAGACCTTGACTTGGACCAGGATATAGATTTGGACCCAGGACCCAGGACCCAAGACACGAGGCTTGGACCCGACCCGTAGTCGGTGTCTAAATCTAGGAATCAGACCTGGACCTGGACCCAGACCTAGACTAGATCCCGAACCCGAACCAAAACTCGAACTAGACTCGACATGTGGTTGGTGTTTGGATTTGGGACCGAGACTCAATTTTGAACCCAAACACGAACCTAGAGCCAGACCAGGACTCTGACCCAGACCCACACCCGAACCATAAATTGTACCCTGTGACCAAAAATTGGAGCCGAAACTGGAATTGGACCCTTAAACTCTAAACCCTAAACCTTAAACCCTAAATCCTAAACTCTTTACACTTACCCCTAAACCCTAACCTGGACATAGGACCAGACCCATACTGTTATCCCAATTTTGCACTCTGACGTGGCATCACACGATGGTGACACGTGGAATATACTCTATGTACCTGCTCACAAGAGAAACGCCGAATAGGGCACCTCATATATTCGCTCGGCGAAGCCCTCTCAGCCGGGCAGTGAGCAATCCGCGCAGCACACCAACACTTAGCAAATTCAACTTTCGCATCGTGAGTCATCAAAGAAATCCCTATAACTTTGGGATCAAATCACAGAGATATGGCAAGCTGTCTGAATCCGACGATTAGTGTATTCTGTATTTACTATGCAATCTTTCCACTTATATCAATTCTAATCAGAAGGGAAATACTTCCCTCCCAAGCTTATAGCCCTATAAATAGTGGTTCATATTCACTGGGCAAAGGGTCGAAACATTTGTCTAAGAATTCATATTCAAATATACTATTCTAAGAGCTCTAAGAAAAGGAACCATTCTCCTTGTTCTTAAGTCAATACAAACTACAAGGATTAGGCTATTACCGAACTGCTCGAGGCTGAACCTCTATAAAAATCTTGTGTCTTTATTTGCTTTATTATATTACACTCGTATCAAACTACTTGTTGCTTACAAATTAGACTCATTGTTGTTGGCTAAAAGCAAGGTCAACATTTTGGTGCTTTCATTGAGAGCAGAACTCAAGTAGATCGAGACCTAGGAACGCGACCGGAACAAGGACTTGGACCTCGAACCATAACCAAACATAGACCTAGACCTAAAACGTAACCGGACCAGGACGCGGACTTCCAACCCAGACCTAGGCCCGAACGCAGATCCCAACCCACACTTCGACTCGGTGCCGAACCTGGACCCGAACTAAGACCTAAACATGGAACCTGACTCGGGACACAGAATTGGGGTCGGGACCTAGAACCGCACCCTAGTCTCGGTCCCGAAGCCAAACTCAAAACTGGGTCCCATGACCTGAACCGGAACCAGACGGGGACAAGTGACAGGGATCCAGATCTAGGACTCAGACTAGAACCCGAACCCGGACCAGGACCAAAAGCCGGACCCTGATCTAAACCTGAGACCCAAAACTGGAACCTGAACAAGAACCGCCAGACGAGGACCCTCGAACAAGACTAGGACCGTGAAGAGGACCCAGACCCATTCCTAGAAACGAACTCAAACCTAGCCGCAAACCCAAACCGAGACCGGAACTCGAGCCCAGACACGGTCGTGTACCCAGACCGGGACCGAGACCCGAACTCGGACCTGGACCTAGATTTGGGACACGATCCCAAACCCAAACTTGGACCTAGATAGGTATCCAAATACAAACCTGGACTCAAACCCAGACCGATATCAAAACTCGGGACCTAGATCCGGACAGAGACCCTGTCCAAGAACCAGACCTAGACCCGCATTTGGGACCCAAACCCAGACCTGGACCCAAACACAGACCCACACCGAGATTTGTACCTAGACTCTGACCCGGACCCAAACCTAGACCAGGACTCAGACCTCGACCCAGACTCAGACCCAAACCCAAACCCAAACACTTAATGGAAATTGAAACTGGGACTAGGACCCAAACACGAACATGGACCCAGACCGGGACCTATGACCCAGACCTGGATGGGGGACCTGGACGTGGGCCTCGGAACTCAGACCCTGATCAAAACTTGGGACTTTGACCTGAACTTGGAACTAGACTCGAACCCTGATCTGGACCTAGACCGAGATCGGAACCTGAATCTAGACTCGGACCAAGACTTGAACCCCGATCGGGTCCTGGACTCGAACCGAGACCTAGGACTCAGACCTAGACCCGGGACACGGGCATCAGAACTGGGACTGAGACCCAGGATATGAACTTGGACCCGGACCTTGACCTAGGACCCAGACCGAGACCTGGGACCCCAAGTAGAACTAGACTAGGATTCGAGACTGTGATCCAAATCTAGACCCAGGGCTTGGACCTGACCCGTAGTCAGTGTTTGGATCTAGGACCCATATCCGGACTCAAACCCAAACTCGAAGTCGGACCAAGACCTTGGCCCAGACCAAGACCCGTACCCCAGACTAAGGTCTGAGTCCGAGTCTGGGTTTGAATTCGAGACCTAGAATCTGACTAGGACCCAGACCCAGACCCGGATCGGGACGCGGAGCCGGATCAAGATGCGAATCTAAATCAAAACTCAGATCGGGACTCGGGACACGAACTCGAATCGAGACACAGACTTGGACCTAGACCCTAACCTAGGACCCAGACCGGGATGAGAGACTCAGACCTGCACCCAGGACCCAAACCTAGATTGGGGACCCAAACTCAAAATTAGAACCAGAATCAAGACTCAGGACTAGGACTGAGACCAAAGACCCAACCTCGGTCTCGGTCCAAGACCCAGACACGGACATAGACTGGGACCCAGGATCCGAATGGAAATGAGACCGGGACCCAAGATTGGGATCCGAATCTTGACCCACGACCTGGGGCTTGGACCCGACCCGTAGTTGGTGTCTAGATCTTGCAATTGTACCAAGACCCGAACTTGGAACAATTTCTAGACCAGGACCCAAACCCAAACTTGGACCCCGAGACCCGAAATAGGAACAAGAACCAGAATAAGGACCCTGGAATAAGAATTGGACCTTGATCCAAAACCGGATCAAGACACGAAACCGAACACAGACCCGGACCCAGGCTGGGATCAATACTAGGACTCAGGCCCGAACGCGGACCCAGACTTGCGCCAGGACCTGGGACCTAGGACCTGTGACCCGAGACATGGAATAGAGCCCATTCCCCTACCAGAACTCGAACATAGACCAAGACCCAGACCCAGACCAAGACCCGGACACAGACACGGACTAAAAACTTGGCCCAGACCCAAACCCAGACCTAGACCTACACCCAGACCCGGACTCGTACCAAAACTTAGACTCAAACTCTGGACTCAGACCCTGACATAGATCAAGACTCGGACATAGACACAGACTAGGACCGAGACCTAAAATTGGACTAGGACTAGAACTCAGACTGGGACTGGGACCGAGACCCGATACTCAAACGCAGGACCTCAAAACTGAACCGTTAAATAAACCCAGACCAGGCCAAGACCCGAGCCAAGGACCAGTTTTGAACATGGACCGGGACCTGCACTCGGACAGGGACCCTAACCCAGATCGGGACCTAGGAGCCTAACCTGAATTGGGGACCCCGACCCATGACTCAGGCCCAAGACCCAAACCTAGACCCAAACCTAGACCCAAACTTGGACATAACACCCAGACCAGGACCCAAGACATGAGCTAGAACTGGACCAGGATCTGGATTTAGACCCGGGACTGGACCCAAGACCCGAGGCTTGGACCAGACCCATATTCGGTGTCTAAATCTGGTAATTAGACCTAGGCTCGGACCTAGACCCAGACCAGAACTCGAACCCTTACCAAAACTCGAAACTAGACTCGACATGTGGTTTGTGTTTAGATTTAGGACTAAGACTCAGACCTGAACCAAAACACGGACCTAGACCTAAACAAGGACTCAGACCCAGACCCACACCCGAACCTTAAATCGTACCCTGTGACCCGAAATTGGAACCGGATCTGGAAGCGGACCATAAAACTCTAAATCCAAAACCTTAAACCCTAAATTCTAAACTCTTTACACTTACCCCTAAACCCTAAGCCCTAAGCCCTAAATACTAAACCATAAATCATAAACCCAAACCTGGACACGAGCCCAGACCCATACCCAAACCGAGATTGGAACCTAGGACCAAGACCCAGACCCAGATCCAGACCCAAACCTAGACCCAAACTCAAGACCTAAACCCGGACCAAAACCTAGACCAAAACCTGGTTCGTGACCTAGACCTTGACTGGGCCCTGGTTTGGGACCCCCAACTTGGACCCAAATAGGGACTTAGACTCATTCTGCACCCACACCCAAACTAAAACCTGAACCCGTCTGGGACCTAGACTCGGACCCAAACTTGAGATTCAAACCCGAACCTAAACTTGGACCTAGACAGACCTAAGATCTAGACCTAGATGAGGGACTTAGGCCCCAAACCCGAACATGGACACAAATTTTGACAAAGGATTCGGATCTTGATTGAGGACTTGGACTAGAAACTAGGCACCGGAACTGGTATGAAGAACCAAAACTCGACCCCAAACTCGAGAGACGGGACCCAACCCTGGACCCGAAAATAAGGACTTGACTATCGGGACACAACCCCGAACTCGAACCCAATCCTAAACTTAGGACTCGGCCCAAGACTCAGGACCCGAACTAGAACAAGACCAGGACCCGAACCAAGACTCAGACCAGAACCAGTCCTAAACCAAAACTTGGACCCGAATCCGTACCCTGTGACCAAAAAATTGAACCAAAATCGGAAGTAGGCCGGGACCCGGGAACGGGATTGGAACCGTAACCAGAACTTGGACTTAGACCTAGAACCGTAATTGGACTTAAACCTAGACCCAGAACTGTAACCGGACCAGGTGCCAGGCTCCAACCAAGGCCTAGACCCGAATCGGGACCCAAACCTAGATCCCAACACATACCTAGACTCAGTGCCGAACCTAGACCCAAACTCAGACCCAAACATGGAACCAGACTCGGGACACAAAATTGGGGTCGGGATCTAGAACCGCACCCCAGTCTCGGTCCTGAACCCAAACTCGGACTTGGGACCCAGGACCTTAACTGGAACTAGACCAGGACAGGTGACCGGGACCAGATCAGGGACTCAAACCAGGACCCGAACCCGAACCCAGACCAGGACCCAAACGCGGACCCTAACCCAGACCCAAGAGACGAAACTAGAACCTGGACAAGAACTGCAAAACTAGCACCCTTGAACAAGACTAGGACTGTGACCTGCGCCTCGGTACCCAGACCCAGATCCGAACACAAGACTCAGACTCAAACTTGGACCAGGACTCAAACCCAGATCCTGACCTAGACCGAGATTGGAAACCGAACTGGGACTCAAACCCTAACCTAGGACATGGACCGGGACACGGGCATCAGAATTGGACCGAGACCCAAGACCTGACACTAGACCCAGACCCTAACCTAGGACATGGACCGAGACTAGGACGTGGGACCCGAAGTGGAACTAAACTACGACCCGAGATTGTTATCCAAATCTGGACTTGGGGCTTGGACCTGACCCGTAGTCAGTGTTTGGATTTGGGACACATACCTAAACTCGGACCCAGGCCCAGACCTAGACCTAGACCGGTACCCTAGACCTAGGTCCAAGTCTGAGTCTAGGTTTGAGTTCGGGAACTGAAATCAGACTAGGACCTTAGACCCAGACCCGGATCGAGACGTGGACCCAAATTAAAACTCGGATCGGGACTTGGGATGCGAACCTGAACCCAGACACAGACATGGACCATGACCCAGACCCAGGACTCGGACTGAGATTGGAGACTCAGACCTGGACCAAGGACCAGACCTAAATTGGGGACCTAAGCTCAAAATTAGAACCAGAATCGGGACCCAGGATTGGGATTGGGACCCAAGACCCAACACCGGTCTCGGTCCCAGACCCAGACCCGAACACAGACTAGGACCCAGGATCCGAATCGAAACGAGACCGAGACCCAAGATTGGGATGCGAATCTTGTCCCACGACCTAGGGTTGGACCCAACGTGTAGTCGGTGTCTAGATCTTGGAATCGTACCAGGACCCTAACCTAAAACCATTTCTAGACCAGGACCCAAACCCAAACTCGGACCCGAGACCCGAAATCAGAACAAGAATCGGAATAAGGACCTTGGAACAGGAATTGGACCTGGACCCAAAACTAGCTCAAGACGCGAACCCAGACCAAGACTTGTGCCAAGACCTGCGACCCAGGACCTGTGACTCGTGACCTGGACCAAATGCCAGACCCGTACAGGAACCCAAACCCATACTCAAACCAAGACCCGAACCCAAACACTAACTGAAACCTGGACCTAGACCAAGACCCGGACTCATACCAGAACTCTTACTTGAAACCGGGACTCAGACCCGAACCAAGATTAGGACTGGGACCCAGACCTGGACAAAAACCGAGACCTGAACTTGGAATAGGACTAGAACCCAGACTGGGACCGGGATTGGGAACTGGGAACGGGACCAGGACCCGATACTTGGACCTGGGACCTAAGAACCAAACCGTGACCCAGACTTAGACCAGGCCATGACTCGAGAGAAGGACTGGTACCGAACAAGGACCGGGACCTGCAATCGGGTGGGACGCTAACGTAGACAGAGACCTAGCACCCTGACCTGAATTAGGGATTGAAACCCAAGACTCAGGACCCAAGACACAAACCTAGACCTGAGACCCGAACCAGGACCCAAGACATGAGCTAGAACAAGACTAGGATCTAGATTTGGACTCTGGACAGGACCCAAGGCTCGAGGCTTGGACCCGACCCATAGTCGGTGTCTAAATTTGGGAATTGGACCTTAACCCGGACCCAAATCCGGACCAGAACCAGAACTCAAACTAGACTCGACATGTGGTTGGTGTTTGGATTCGGGACCAGGACTCAGACCTGAACCCAAACACGGACCTAGACTCAGACCAGGACTCAGACCCAGACCCACACCCGAACCTTAAATCGTACCCTTAAACCCTAAACCGTAAACCTTAAACCCTAAATCCTAAACTTTTTACACTTATCCCTAAACCCTAAGCCCTAAGCCTTAAACCCTAAATTCCTAAACACTAAACCCTAAAACCCTAAATACCCATACTGAGATTGGAACCCAAGACCCAGACACAGACCATAATCTAGTCCTGAACCTAGACACAAACTCAGGACCTGAACCCAGACCCAAACCCAGACCACAACGTTGTCCGGCACCTAGACCTTGACTGGGACACAGATCGGGACCCCGACCCTGGCCCGAACAGGGACTTGGACTTAGACCGGGACCTGGGCCCAAACTCAAACCTGAACACGTACTGGGACCTAGACTTAGACCCAAACTCGGGATCCAAACCCAAACCTGAACTTGGACCTAGGCCGGGACCTAGGATACGGACTTAGATAGGGGACTTGGGCCCCAAACTTGAACCTTGACCAGGACCTGGACCAAGGATCGGGACCTAGATGGGGGACTTTGACAAAAAATTGTGCCCCAGAACTGGGACCGAGATCAAAAACTGAACCCTACACTCGAGACACGGGACCCGACCCTATATAAAGACTCGGACCTAAATCCAAATTCAGACCTGAACCAATACTGGGACTTCGACCCAGACCGGGACCTGTGACTTGCGACCTAAACCAAGACCAGGACCTGGACCCAGACCGGGTCCTGGACCCTGACCCAGACCTAGACCAAAAAAACTGAGACCACACCTAGGAACTAACAACCAGACATAGACATGGGACTTAAAAATCAGACCCACACTAGGACTGGGACCCGAAGTCGTACCCGAACCCGAACCCGGACCAAGACTGGGAACGAAACTTGGACCCGAACCCAAATTGGGACCGAACTCGAACCAAGACTCGGGACCCAAACCTGAACCTGGACCAAGACCAAGACCTAGGAACCGGACATAGATGGAAGACCTAGACCAGGGACCTAGGCCCTAGAACCCAGACCCAAATCGAAATCCGGGACTCGAACCCAAACTAGGACTTGACCTGGACCCGAGAATCTGAAGTCAGACCCAGACCCTGACTCGAAACCTACCCCGAACCCAGACTAGGATAGGAACCTGGACACGAACCAGGATCAAACCCGAACTCGAACCCAAACCCAAAATCGGACCCTTACTCAGGACCTGAACTCAGACAAAGACCTAGAATCAGACCCAAACCTAGACCTAGACCCGGACATGAACTCGAACCCAGACTAGGATTGGAACCCACGACTTAGACCCAGAACTGAACCCAAACTCAGATCGAGAATGGAACTTGGGACTCGGACCCAGACCCGAACCTGGACCCGAACCCACACCCGGAGCTTGATCCAGACCTATATCGAAACCCGAACCCAAACTCAGACCAAGACTCGAACCCTGACATGAACTTGAATCCAAACTCAAACTCAGAATTGCAACTAGAACTGGAACCGAACTAGGACTAGGACTAGGACTTAAACCCGAACCCGACCCAGATAAAATCAAGATAAAGACCCTAACTCGAATCGAGGCTAGGAATCAAACCAGAACCTAGACTGGGACCCAATCCCAGACCAGAATTGGGACCTGGACCTAGAATCAGGATAGAGACCTGGGCAACGAAACTAGGACCGAAACTTAGTACCCGACCCCAGACCTGGACTTGAACCTAGGACCCAGCTCATGACATGGCACCCAAAATGGAACCAGACTAGGACCCGAGATCGAGATCTGGATCTAGAGTCAGGGCTTGGATCGAACCCATAGTCGCTGTATGGATCTGGGACACAGCACCGGACCCGAACCTAGACCAGCACCCAAACCAAAACTCAGACCTGAACCCAATCCTAGACCCAAACCTGGACCCGAAACCGTATCTTGTGACCCGAAATTGGAACCGAAATCGGAAGTTGACCTTGACCTAGAAATGGGACCAGAACCAGGACTTGGACCTAGAACCTTAACCGAACCTGGACCTAGACCCAAAACTATAACCGGACAAAGACCTAGACTCAAACCTAGACGTAGATCCAAGCCGGGACCTAGACCCGAATCCCCACCCAGACCTGGACTCGGGAACCGAACCCAGACCCAAACTCAGACCCAAACATGGAACCAGACTCGGGACACACAACCGGGGCTGGGACCTAGAATCGCACCCGGTCTCAATCCCAAACCCAAACTTAGACCTGGAACCCAGGACCAGAACCAGACCTAGACCCGTGACAGGGATCCAGATCTTGACTTAGAATCTAGTAAATGGGGCTTGGAAGAAACCCGTAGTCGGTGTTTGAATCTGGGACTCAGACTAGGACCCGAACCAAGACTAGGACCCAAACCCGAACCCAGAGCTAGACCCAGGACCCGAAACTAGCACCTAAACAAGAACTGCCACACCGGGACCGTGTAACAAGACTAGGACCCTGACCAGGACGCAGACCCAGACCTAGAACCGAACTCAGACCAAGCCCAAGACCCAAACTGAGAGCGAAACTTAGGCTTAGACATGGTCGTGTACCCAGATCGGAACTGAGAACTGGATTAGACCTAAATTTGGGACCCAATCCCAAACACAAACTCGGACCTAGATAGGGATCAAGGTACGAACCTTGACAAAGACCCAGACCTAGACCAAGATCGAAACCTGGGACATAGATCAGGACCTAGAGCCAGACCCAAACCCAAACCTGGACCTGCACAAAGGACTTGAACTTGGATCTGGAACGAACCCAGACCCAGATCGAAATCCACACATGGACCCAAACCTGGACCTAGACTCGAACAGGGACTCAAACACCGACCCAGACCCAGACCCAAACCCGAACCCAGACACAGAGTGCGAGTGTGGGTCTATATCCGAGTCCGCGCCCTGGTCAAGTTACAGTTTTGGGTTTGGGTCCACGTCCTGGTCCTGGCTCTGTTCTTGGGTCCCGATCCGCTTCTAGTTTTGGTTCTACTTTCAAGTCATGGGGTACGGGTCGAGTCCAAGCATCTAGTCCTGGATCCTAAGTCTCGGGGTGGGTCCTAGGTCAAGGTTTGGGTCTGGGGTCAGGTCCTGAATCTCGGGTCCGAGTTTGGTTCTTTGTTCCTAGGTCCAGCCCTAGTTCTTGGGTCTGGGTCTAGGTCCGGGTCCCAGTCTGGGTCCAAGTCTCGGTATGGGTTCAGGTTGAGTTTGGATGCTGTTACAGTCCCAGGTCTGGGTTCTCGTCCCAGTCCTGGTTCGATTCCGATTCTGGGTCCAAGATTGGGTCTGGATCCCGGTTCGGGTATGGGTCCGGGTCTTGGATTCAAAAACTGATTATGGATCATGTTGAAGTCTCAAATTCAGATTCAGATCTCGGTCTTGGATCTCAGTCTTGTTCTAGTTTGGGTCTCGGGTCCCGGGCCGAGTCCTAAGTTTTAGTTTGGGTCTGAGTTTGGTGTTGTGTCCTGGTAGTGAGGTCCTGGGTTCCAAGTGTAAGGTCGGGTCCAGTGTCTCGAGTCTAGGGTCAAATTTTGGGTCTTAAACCCCAGTTCTAAGGCCCAGTGTTGGGTCCAAGTCCCCCATCTAGGTTTGGATCCTTTGTCCAGGTCTTGGTCCAGGTTCGGGTTTGGGGCCAAAGTCCCCCATCTACGTCACGGTTCGGTTCTTTGGTCCCAGGTTTGTGTCTTGGGTCTCGGGTCTCGATCTCGGGTCCCGGTCCCAATCCAGGTTCTAGTCCCAATCGAGGTTTAGGGCTCGGTCCTAGTCTTTCTCTGGGTCCCAGTCCTGATCTCAGTCGGGGTCTGAGTCTTGGGTTCGAGTCCTAATTCTGGTACGAGTCCAGCTCTTGGTCTTGGTCTGGGTCTGGGTCTGGGTCCAGTTTTCAGTCTGAGTTTGGGTCCGAGTCTTGGTCTGGGTCTGGGTCTGGGTTTAGGTCTAGGTTTTGGTACAGGTCTGGGTTCTGGTCCAGGTCTTGGGTCACGGGTCCAGGGCTCCAGGTTCTGGGTCGCAGGTCCTGGCGCAAGTGTCGGTTCGGGTTCGAGTTTGGGTCTTGGTATCGATCCTAGTTTGGGTCCGAGTTCATGTTCGGTTCTGCATCTAGATCTGATTTTGGGTCCTGGTCCAATTCCAGTTCCAAGGTCCTCATTCTGATTCTTGTTCCAATTTCGGGTCCCAAGTTCGAGTCTTGATTTGGGTCCAGGTCTAGAAATGGTTCTAGGTTTGGGTCTTGGTACGATTCCAAAATCGAGAAAGTGACTACGGGTTGGGTCAAAGCCCCGGGATGTGGGTCAAGATTCGGATCCCAATCTTGTGTCTCGGTCTCGTTCCGATTCAAATACTAGGTCCTAGTCCGTGTCTGTGTCAGTGTCCGTGTCTGGGTGCAGGTCCGGGTCGAGGACAGAAACCGGAGTTGGGTCTTGGATCCCAATCCCACTACTGGGTCCCGATTTAGGTTCTAATTTCAAGTTTGGTTCCCCAATCTAGGTCTGAGACTTGGGTCCAAGTCTGAGTCTCCAATCTCGGTCAGGGTTGTGCGTCTGGGTTTGGGTCCAAGTCCGTGTTTGGGTTCGGGTTCGCGTCTTGAGTTTCGATCTGAGTTTTAATTCGGCTCCGTGTCCCAGTCCTGGTCTGGGTCTAGGTCCTAGTTAGATTCTAGTTCCGGGAATGAGACTAGGTCACAGTGCCTCGATCTTCTTAACAGGTCCCGGTACGCTTACGTTCTGCATCCAGTTTTGGGTCACGGGGTACGGGTTTAGGTCCGAGTCCGAGTTTTGGCTCAACTTTAGGTCTAAGTCTGGGTCTGGGTCCGGGTTTAGGTCCGAGTCTGGGTCTAGATTTTAGTCTGGGTATGGGTCCCAGATCCAAACATCGACTATGGGTTAGGTTTAAGCCACGGGTCTAAATCAGGATCCCGGTCTCAGGTCCCAGTCTTGTTCCACTTCAGGTCTTAGGTCTTGGCCCTAGTCCGAGTTTAGGATCTGGGTCCGGGGTCAGGTCCTGGGTCTCGGTGCTAGTTTTAGAAGCCTGGGTCCCTGATCCAGGTCCCCATCCTGGTCCGGTTCCTAGGTCCCAGTCTGAGTCTAGGACCCGGTTGGGGTTCAAGTTCTAGTTTGAGTTCGGGTTCGAGTTTCCGATCCCGGTCTGGGTCTAGATCTAGGTTTGAGTCCTGGGTTTGAGTCTTGATTCAGGTCCGCGTCCGAGTCTCGGGTTCCGATCCTGAGGCCTGGGTCAAGGTCCCCCATTTAGGTCCAGGTCGTAGGTCCTAGTCCGGGTCCATGTTTGGGTTCAGGTCCTAGTCCCAGTTCCGATTTTGATTCCATGTCCGGGTTCGGGTTTGGGTCTGGGTCTCCGTCTAGGTCGGGGTTTGAGTCCTAGTTCAAGTCCAGGGTTGGGTCTTGGTCCAAGTTCAGATCCCGGTCTGGATCTGGGTTTGGGTCCAGGTCCGAGTCCAAGTCTTGGGTACGGGTCCAGGTTTCGGTCTTGGTCTCGGTCCGAATCCAAGTCCCAAGTTTCGATCCCAGTGGGTATGGGTCTGGCTGGGTCTAGGTTCAAGTCTAGGTTCGTATCCAGATCCATGTCTAGGTCCGAGTTTGGGTCTGGGATCGGGTCCCAGGTTCAAGTCTGACCTGATCCCGGACCCGAAACTGGAATCAGACTAGGACTAGGACTAGAACCCAGATATTGGACCGTAACAGGGCCAAAACCCAAACCCAAACTCATACCAGGACTTGGACCCAGACCGCGACCTGTGACCAGGGACCTAAACCAAGATCGAGACCTAGATACAGACCAAAACCAAGACCCAAAAACTAGGGCCGAACCCAGGACCCAAGAAGTTGACTCAGACCTAGGACCTGAAACCTTGACCAGACTGGGACTGGGACTAGGACCCAAACTCGGACCCGAACCCAAACCCAGATTTGGACTGGGACTGGACACGTACCCAAACACGAAAACGAACTTGGACCCGGACTGGGACCTAGGAACCGAACATAGATGGGGGACCCAGACCTGGGAATTTGTCCCCCAAACTAGGACCAGAACTTGGGCCTCAGAACTTGGATAGGGATCTGAGACCCGACCCCAGACCCAAACCTAGACCTAGGACCAACCTTGAGACCTGGGATTTAGAGCTCGATGCTTGGACCAAACCAGTAGTCGGTGTCTAGATCTAGGACATAGACTAGAACCTGAACGGGACCGGGACCTAGACCCGAGGACCCACCTTCGAATCCTAACCACGCCCCAAACCCAAATCAGGACCCAAACCCAGACTCGGACCAAAACTCAACCCCAACCCGTACCCCGTGACTTGAAACTAGAACCAAAACTAGAATCGGATGGGGACCCAAGAACAGGACCAGGACTAAGACCTGGACGCAGACCCAAAACTGTAACCGGACCAGGATCCGAACTCGGACACAGACCCACCCTAGGATTGGGTCCAAAACCTGAATCCAAACCCATACCGTGACTTGGGACCTGAACCGAGACCTGAACTCAGACCCAAACATTGAACATGACTCGGGACCTAGAACTGGGATAGTGACCCAGAACTGGACCCTAGTCTTGGTCCTAGATCTAGACCCAAACCCAAACCGGGACATAGGACATGAATCGAAACCAGACTCGGACCCGTGGTTGGGATCCAGATCTTGTCCCAAAATCAAAGAACCGGGGCTTGGACAAGACCCATAGCAGATGTCTTGATTTGGTCGGACAGGGACCCGAAGCTGGACGAGGGCCTAGACCCAGACCGAGACCTGGGACTCAAAACCGACACTTGAAGCAGAACGTGACAAGGACCCTAGAACAGGACTGGGACCGTGACAAGGAGCTGGACCTGGACCGAGTACTGGAACTCGACCAAAACCGAGCCCCGGAACTCGGGCTCGAACCTAGTCGCGAACCCGGTCCTGGACACAGACTAGGACTGAGATTCGAACTTGAACCCCAACCCGAACTTGGAACTTGATCCTAAACTCAGACCAAGCCCCTAACCTAAACTATGATTCGGACCTGGACATGGACACGAACCCAGACCCAGACCCGAATACCGACCCAGACCCAAACCAGAATCGAAACATGGGACCTAGACCCAGACTCAGACCTGGACCAAGACCAGGTTCCAAAACACCCGTACCAAGACTCGGACTAAGACTCGGACCCCGACCCCAACCTGGACCGAGAACAGAACCCGAACCCCGAATTGGAATTGGAACTGTGACAAGGACCAAGACTTGAGACGAGAACCGAACCCAAACCATAACCCACTAAGACCAGGACTTGGACTGAGATCTTGACTAGGATTGGGACATGAGACTTGGGACCTGAACCTAGACCGGGACCTAGACCTGACCTAATCCTAAACCCTCGCCGAGACCTGAGACCAACGACCGAGACAAGGATCCAGACCCTGATAAGGACCAAAACTTGAACCCAGACAAAGAATGGGACCGAGACCTGGACCCGAACCCAGACTAGAAACTGGACTAAAACCAAGACTCGGGACCCGAACACGACCATGGACCCAAACCAGGATAAGAACTCGGACACGAACCCATAATAGGACAAAACACGAACCCAGACCCGAACCCGAAATTGGACTCAAGCCCAGGACTCAAACTCACAACCAGACCCAAAATCAAACCCAAACCTAGACCTGCACCTGGACCCAACCTCGAACTCAGACTGGGATCAGAATCCAGGACTTACACCCGAAAACTAAACCCAGACTCAGATCGAGATCGAAACCTGGGACTCAGACCCGAACCTTGACCCAGACCCAGGACCCTAACCACACTTAAAGCCATATCTAGACCTAGATCGAGATCTGAACCCAAACCCAAACTCGGACCAAGACTCGAACCCTAACCCAAACTCAAACTTGGAATCACAACTAGAACTGGAACCCGACTAGGTTTAGGACCAGGACCAGGACAAGGACCAAGACTTGAACCCAACCCAAATAAAAACCCAAACTGAGACCCAAACCCAAACGGGGACTAGGACCCAACCCGAACCTAGACCGGGACCCAAATCCAGACCAGAACCAGGACCTGTACCCAGAATCAAGATAGGGACCTGGGAACGGAACTATGACCGTGACCTAAGACCCGACCCCAGACACAAACTTGAACCTAGGACCGAGCTCGTGACTTGGCACCCGAAATGGAACTAGACTGGGACCCGAGATCGGGATCCGAATATGGACCCAGGGCTTGGACCTAACCTGTAGTCAGCGTCTGGATCTGGGAACCAGCCCCGGACCCGAACCTAGATCAAGACCCGAACCTAGACCCGGACCCGAACCCAGTCCCAGATCAAAACCTGGACCTTAACCTGTACCCTGTGACTCGAAATTGGAACCAAAATTGGAAGTAGACTGGGACCCAAGAACGGGACCGGAACCAAGACATCGACCTGGACCTAGAACCGTTACCAGACTTGGACCTAGACCCGGAATCATAGCAGGACCAGGACCCAGACTCCAACCCAGACCTAGACCTGAACCGGGAACCAGACTTAGATCTCAACCCTGATCTTGACTCGGTGCCGACCCTGGACCCGAACTCAGAACTAAACATGGAACCAGACTCGAGACACTGAAATGGGGCCGGGACCTAGAACCGCACCCCAGTCTCGGTCCCGAACCCAAACTCGGACTTGGGACCGGGGATCTGAACCAGAACCAGACCGGGACACGTGATAGGGATCCAGATTTGGGACTCAGACCAGGACCCGAACCCGGACCAGGACCCAAACCGGGACCCTGACCCAGAGTCGGGGCCCAAAACGGGAACCTAAACAAGAACTGCCAGATTAGGACCGAGACCTGGACCTTGACCTAGACTTGGGACTTGATCCTAGACCCAAACTTAAAGCTAGAATGGGATTTGGATACGAACCTAGACTCGAACCCAGATCTAGACTTAGAATGGGATCAAAACTTGGGACCCAGATCCAGGCCGAGACCCTGACCCAGACCTAGACTTGGACCAACACCCGGGACCCGAACTCGGACCTGGATCCGAACCAAGAACCAGACCGGGATCCGGGCTTGGACCCAGACCCGGACCCAGACTCAAACCAGGACTCAGACCCCAACCCAGACCCAGACCCAAACCTGAACCCAAACACTGAATTGAAATCGAAACTGGGACTAGGACCCAAACCCGAACATGGACCCAGACTGAGACCTAGGACCCGGACCTGGACCTACGCCTCGAAACCCAGACCCAAATCATAACTCGAGACTCAAACCCGAACCTGGATCAAGACTCGAACCCAAATCAGGACCCATACCAAGATCGGAACTTGAACCCAGACTCGAACCAGGAGTTGAACCCCGATTGGCTCTTAGACTCAGACCGGGACCTAGGACCTGGACGTAGATGAGGGACCTGGACTTGGGAAACGGGCATCAGAACTGGGACCGAGACCCAAGGCCCAATCCCAGACCCGGACCCTGACCTTGGACTCGGACTGGGACTTGGGACCCGAAGTGGAACTAGACTGGGACCCGAGGCTTGGACCTGACTCATAGTCAGTGTTTGGAACTTGGACCCGTACCAGGAGTCAAACCCAAACCCAGACTCGGACCTAGAACCAAACCTAAACGCTGACCCGTACCCCAGACCTAGGTCCAAGTCCGAGTCTAGGTTTGAGTCTGGGAACTAGAATTTGAATAGGACCCAGGCCCAAACCCGGAATGGGACACGGACTCGAATAAAAACTCAGATTGGGACTCGGGACACAAACCCAAACCCAGACGCAGACTTGGACCCAGACCCGGACCCAGGACCCGGACCGGGATTAGAGACTCAGACCTGGACCCAGTACCAAGATCTAGATAGGGGGCCAAACTCTAAACTAGAACAAAAATCAGGACCCATAACTGGGACTGGCATCCAAGATTAGACCCCGGTCTTGGTCCCAGACCCGGACCCAAACACAGACATGGGCAGGGACCCAGGATTCAGATCTTGACCCACGACCCAACGTTTCAACCAAACTCGTAGTCGGTGTCTAGATCTTGGAATCGTACCAAGACCCGAACCTGGAACATTTCCAAGACCCAGACCTAAATCTGAACCCAGACTTGTGCTAGGACCTGCGACATAGGACCCGTGACTTAGGACCTTGACCAGAACCTAGACCCGTACCAGAACCCAGAACCAGACCCAAACACATATTGCAACCTAGACCAAGACCCAAACCCAAACCCAGACCCGGACCCGAACTCGTAACATAACTCAAACTCGAACCCAGGACTCAGACCTGGATCGAGATCAAGACTGGGACCCAGACCCAGACTAGCACCGAGACCTGAACCTAAACTGGGACAAGTACTCGAAATGGGACCCGAGACTAGGATCGGGTGCAGGACCTGAGAACCGAACCCTGACCTATACCCCGACAAGGTCAAGACCCGAGACAAGGACTAGTACGGAACATGGACCGGGACCTGCATTCGGACTGGGAACGTAACCCAGATCGGGACCTAGGACCCTGACCTGAATCGGGGACATGGACCAATGACTGAGGACCCAAGACCCAAACCTAGACCCAAACCTTGACTTGAGACCCGAACCAGGACACAAGACATGAGCTACAACTGGACTAAGATCTTGATTTAGACCCGAGACCCAGGACCCAAGACCCGAGGCCTGGACCCGACCCACAGTCGGTGTCTAAATCTTGGAATTGGACTTGGACCCGGACCCAGACCCGGACCAGAACTAGAACACGTACCAGAACTCAATCTAGACTCGACATGTGGTTGGTGTTTGGATTTGGGACCAAGACTCGAACCTAAGCCAAAACACGAACCTAGACCCAGACCAGGACTCGGACCTAGACCCACACCCGAACCTTAAATCGTACCCTATGACCAAAAATGTGAACTGGAACTAGAAGCAGACCCTTAAACGCTAAACCCTTATCCTTAAGACCTAAATCCTAAACTCTGTACACTTACCCCTAAACCCTAAACATTAAATCTCTAAACACTAAACCCAAAACCATAAACCCAAAACCCTAACCTGGACATGGGCCTAGACCCATACCCATACCGAGATCGGAACCCAGGACCCAGACCCGAACCTGAATCTAGAGCCGAACCTAGACCCAGACTGATGACCTGAACCCGGATCCAAACACGGACCAGAACTTGGTTCGAACCTAGACCTTGACTGGGACCCAGATCGAGACCCCGACCCGGACCCAAACTGAAACCTAAACTCGTACTGGGACCTACACTCAGACCCAAACTTGGGATCCAAACCCGAACCTAAACTTGGACCTACACCGAGACCTAGATGGGGAACCTAGGCTCGAAACCCAAACCTAAACCCAAACCTGGACAAAGGATTCAGACCTAGATAGGAGACTTAGACCCGAAACTAGGCCTTGGAGCAGGGACTAAGACCCAAAACTCGACCTTAGACTCGAGACACAGGACCCGACTGTAGGAAATTATTTTACCAGGATCTTAGATCTACTCACAAGTATGTTAATTAACACCCTAAATATGAACTTTCTAAAACGATGAAATAAACACATATAAAGTTTAGGAAACCTTACATTGGGTGCAACGGAATTAAATGACTCCTTCCGTTTAGATCTCTAACCCTTGTATCCTTTCTGTCACAGAGTATTATCAAGATCTGAACCTGGATCTCTTTCTCTGATTCTTTGGTGCTGAAACTCCTTCTTGCTGAAAGTCTTTCTTCACGATCTTCCTCACTATGATTGAGGCATCACTTGTTGTGTGTGGGCACTACTCTAATCACTAAGTGTTTCGAAATCTTAAGGAAGAAGAGAGAGAAGGAGTGGTCGGCCAAGGTAGAGAGAGAGAGGCTCAGGTTTTTCTAAATGAAAAGTGTAATTTTCCTAAAGCCTTCACTATCTATTTATAGCATTACACTAGGGTTAGGTTTGAATTATTTGGCATTAAAATAATGAAAATATCAGAGGATAATTCCTATGAAAGTGGCTGGCCATGGCAGTATGGATTTGGGCCTCACTTTTTGCAATTTTACAGTTTTATCACTTTTGCATCTGATTTTCTCAAAAACGCTAATTTTCTAATTCAACCATTTAAATGCCAATTCTAACTATTTAATAACTATAAATAATTATTAAATAATATTGTCATTTATCATATTTATTAATTGAACCATACAAAGTATCATAATTAACAAATATGCCCCTAAAACTCTTTCTTTACAATTTCGCCCTTACTTAGTAAAAATTTCACAAATAGACATAGTCTAATTTGAGAATTATAATTGATTAATCAAAACCAATTACATGAGTCTTACAAGCAATATTATCTCAACTAGTGGGGGGACCATGGGTCTATATAACCGAGCTTCCAATAAGTAGATCAAGAATTTATTACTTAAATTCACTAACTTATTAATTCTTCATTGAATCCACGCATAGAACTTAGAATTGCGCTCTCAGTATATAGAATGCTCTATATGTTCCACCATATAGACACATCATTAGTTATTCATTGTTATAATCCTAATTTGATCAATGATCCTCTATATGAATGATCTACACTGTAAAGGGATTAGATTACCGTTACACCCTACTATGTATTTTATCCTTAAAACACTTGACCCCGTATAAATGATATTTCAGCTTATGTGAAATGAGTACTCCACCATTTATTTTCGTTTGGTCAAGCTCGAAGGAGATCATCCTTTGCTTACTATTCGCCAGATAGAAGCTATATATTCCATGTTTATGTTAGCGCTCCCACTCAATTGCACTACCGTGTTCCCAAAATGTACGTATCACCCTGACCTAAAAGTAGGCTTAACTAACAAATCAAATAACACGAATAGCCTCCTGAGATTGAGCCTAATCATAACAGGATTAAGATCATTTGATCTAGGATCAACTAGGCGATATTGACTTGAATAGATTTTACGGTAAGTTTAATAAATCTAAGTTAGAGTTCAATATCGGTCCCTTCCGATGCATACTCCATGCATCCAACCTGAGCTTTACTTTAACCAATGTTCTGGAAAGAACGTAGCATTTCTCCAAATGCAAGTAAACTCTTGTTGTAGATTATCATATCAGTAAAACCCTGTGTCTGATAAATCTAGGAAACATTATTCACATAGTCATGTTTACTTTCCAAAGTGTTGACAACACAATAAACAGGATCAAGTATGTGAAAAGGGTTTCAGATGAATTTATAAATCAAATAGACAAGTAATTGATAAGGTGAACCAAAACATACACAAATGAATGAAAAATACTTCTGTTTCTTTATTGATGTTGAATAAAATAGATTACATTGAAATGGAGTTTTATTTAGGGCATAAAACCCAACAAACTGCCACTTGCACTAATATAAAACTAATCAGTACATATCAATTAATCCTAAATTCTGACGGTGCTTTTCAAATAAAGTCACGGCCAAGACTTTAGTGAATGGATCAGCTAGGTTGTTCTCTGTGTCCACTTTCTCAACTAGTACATCCCCTCTTGCCACGTATTCTCTGATAATATGGTACTTCCTTTCAATATGTTTGCTTCTCTTGTGGCTTCGAGGTTCCTTACTGTTAGCTATCGCTCCATTATTATCACAAAGTAGGACCAGAGGCTTTTGCATTCCAGGGACGGCACCGATGCTGGTGAAGAACTTTCTTAGCCAGACAAGTTCTTTAGCAGCTTCGGCTGCAGCTATGTATTCAGCTTCCATAGTCGAGTCTGATATAGCGGTTTGTTTTGCACTTCTCCAAACCACTGCTCCACCCCCAAGAGTAAACACCATCCCAGATGTAGATTTCCTGTCTTCAAGAGTTGCCTGGAAATCTGAATCAGTGTAGCCTATGGGATTTAAAGCACCACCCTTGTAGACTAACAAAAGATTCCTTGTACTCTTTAAGTATTTCAGAATATACTTAACTGCATTCCAATGTTCCTGTCCTGGATTAGACTGATACCTGCTCACGATTCCCACTGCATAGCAGATGTCAGGTCTAGTGCATAACATTGCATACATTAGACTTCCAACTGCAGAAGCATAGGGAATTTTCGCCATGTCCTCTATCTCTTGAGGATCAGTCGGAGACTGTTCCTTAGATAGACGAATACCATATCTAGAAGGCATGTTTGCCCCATTGGTGTTGTTCATGAAGAATCTCTCTAAAACTTTGTCAATGTAGGTTGTTTGAGAGAGAGCAAGAGATTTGTTCTTCCGGTTTCTGATAATCTGAATACCAAGAACATAGGCTGCTTCACCTAAATCTTTCATATCGAATTGAGTGTTGAGCCATTCCTTGATGTGAGTCATTTTCTTGACATTGTTTCCAATAATCAAAATGTCATCAACATAAAGGACCAGGAATACTACTACTTGGTCTTCCTTGAGTTGGTAAACACAAGGTTCATCTTCATTCTGAAGAAAGCCGTAGGTCTTGATGATTTCATCAAACCTTTTGTTCCATGAGCGAGAAGCTTGCTTAAGTCCATAGATAGACCTATTTAATTTGCAAACTTTCTTTTCCTGCCCAGGAAGAACATAGCCTTTGGTTGCTCCATATAGATGGTTTCTTCAAGTACCCCATTAAGGAAGGGCAGTCTTGACATCCATTTGCCAGATTTCATAATCGAAAGCAGCAGCTATGGAGAGAAGAATTCGGATGGATTTGAGCATGGCAACAGGACTAAAAGTTTCCTCATAGTCCACGCCTTCTCTTTGTGTATAACCCTTGGCTACAAGTCTAGCTTTAAAAGTTTCGACTTCGCCTCCAGCTCCTCTTTTCTTGTTGTAAACCCACTTGCATCCTATCGGATGATAGTCGTCAGGTGCGTCTACATATTCCCAAACTTTGTTCTTTTTCATGGAATCCATTTCTGAATCCATGCCGGCCGACTATCGTTTTCGTTGCAGACTAGCCATTGCCTGTTTATAGGTTAATGGATCGTCTTCAATACCGTCACCAACGACCATATTGATTTCACCATCCAAGCCATAACGAGCTGGTTTTGTTGAAACCCTCCCACTACGACGAGGAGCGGTGATCTTCTGAACAGAAACTTTGGTAGTAGATTTCTCAGTTGGTTCGACTGAGGGAGTGGGATTGTCCTCTTCACGAGTGGAGGAGGACGGAACATTGGAAGGACTTATATCTGAAAGTAATTCCTCTAGAACAACTTTATTTTCCGGTTTGTTGTCTTTAATATAGTTCTCTTCAAGGAAAGTAGCATTTGTAGAAACAAACACTTTGTTATCCTTGTGACTATAAAATAGTCCACCGCTAGTCTCTTTAGAATTTCCGACAAACATGCATACTTCGGTACGTGATTCAAGTTTGCCTTCTTTCTTTCTTAAGACATGAGCAGGGCACCCCCAAATTCTGTAGTGGCGTAAACTAGGTGTACGACCATTCCAAAGTTCGACGGGTGTCTTAGGGTCTACTTTAGATGGAACAACATTTAAAATGTCATTAGCCATCTGTATAGCATATCCCCAAAGGGACGTAGACAGAGTTGAATAACTCAGCATAGACCTAACCATTTCCAAAAGAGTGCGATTTCTTCTTTCTGCAACTCCATTTTGTTGTGGAGTGCCTGGGGCAGTGTATTGGGATTCAATTCCAAGTTCAATTAAATGATCTTTGAATTGCATATCCATATATTCTCCACCCCTATCAGTTCGCAAGATCTTTAATGATTTACCTATTTGGTTTTGAGCCAAAGCATGAAACTCCTGAAACTTTTCAAACGTTTCAAATTTCTTTTGCATTAGGTAAAGAAAACTATACCTACAGTAATCGTCAATGAAAGTGACAAAATACTCATAACCACCTCGGGCTTTTACATTCAAAGGTCCGCAGACATCGGAATGCACTAACCCTTAGGGGGATTTTGGCACGCTCTCCCTTTGCAGAGAAAGAACGTTTAGTCATTTTTCCTTCTAGGCAGGATTCGCATACTGGCAGTTCACCTAAGACGACATTTTTCAATGGACTGCCTTTGGTTAGCCTATTGAGTCTATCAAAACCTATATGACCTAAACGTAAATGCCATAGATAAGTTTGATCATCATTATCAATCTCTTTTCTTTTGAGGTTTCTAGGCTTAGCTACATTGAAAAGTTCACTGTTTAGTGAGATTTGTGTATTCGGTCTTAAAACATAAACCCCTTGTTCTATGGTAGCAACACATATTTGAAATCCATTACTAGAAATTGAACAATTTGTACTCGAAAAATTCAATATATAAGACTATGTTTGCAAACATGAGACACTAATCAAGTTTCTACTAAAGTTTGGAATAAATAAAACATTTTCTAAAATTAAAAATCTTTGTTGAAACTTGATGTGGGCTTTTCCTCTAGCTTTGACCGACACTAACTCGCCATTGCCAACTTTAAGCTTTAACTCACCTGGAAGCAGATTTTCCCAAGTTTCAAGCAGCTGCAGTGAAGAACATACATGGTTAGTAGACCCAGAATCAACAATCCAGACGGATTTGTCGTTCTCTAAAACACATGATTCAAAGACAAAAGCATTACCTTCATTTGAATTGTTTAGAAGCCTGGGACATCGTTCTTCTTGATGTCCCTTTTCATTACAATTCGAATATAGAAGATTATGTGTGATAATTGTACTTGAAGAAGCAGCTTTGCTAGAGCCTTCATGCTTAATCCTTTTCCTCTGATTATGAATTGCAAACCCAGGGGGACCTATTGCAATCAGATTCCGTTCATGGGCTCGTAATTCTGCTTCGAGCTTGTCCATGTCGGAGGAGTTGAAATTGTTAATCATGTAAGAAATAAAAAATTCATTATACTCCGGAGGAAGACTATTAAGAATGAGTTGGACCCATTGTTCTCTTGATAAATCAATTCCTAGTAGATTTGCCTTTTGGAACTTCAGATTCATCATCAACAGGTGCGAGTTTATGCAGCTACCAGGATGTATTTTCACACTATAGAGTTCTTTTGCTAAGATATTAACTAGGAGAGGATCGGGGTGAGGGTTATTCATAATGGCAGTACAACACATCAATAAAACAGAAGTAAGGTTTTGGTTCATAAATTCATACACATGTTCAGAAAATAACAAATAATCACATATGTATAAAAATACTAAATCTAACATAGTTTATTTTCCAAGGTCTTTCAACAAACTGATACAGTGTCTCGTTTAGGCGAGAGTCAAAGCATCATCCATTGAATAGAGTTGTCAACTCATCTAAAATGATAATCATTCTAGCAACCTTTTATTCGATCAAGATTGGAATTCAGCGTTGTCCTGTTTAGGCGAGAGTCAAGGCAATTCTATCTTATGAGCATCCACCATTGTTTCATAATTTGCAAGTCAAATATGGTCGCCACCATTAGGGTGATCCATACCATATAAAACACTTACAAACTACTTATCTTTCAGGATTAAACGGTGCGAAATTGCTAATGAACGTTCCTCCATTAGGGAGGATTACTCACTAAAACAAACGCGATGTAAAACCAACAATGGAGATCGAATGTCTCTTGATTAAAAGCTCATTATTTTAAAATATGTATTTTGTATAATCATTTATTCCATATTATAATAATGAAAAATTACAAATCAAAGTTGGTTTAAATAAAAAATCAACTTTAATTAATTTTCAATTATTATTTAAATTCGAAAAATAAATTCGAATAAATATCGAACAAATTTGAAAATATCTTGTTTAAGTTGTTTTAGAAAAAATCTAAAAAAATCAACTTAAATATTTTTCAAAATAGACTTAATTAAATTAAAATTAAGTTGTAACCACTTAATTTGAAAATATTCTATTTTAAGTTAATATTTGAAAAAAAATATCAACTTAAAAAATATCTAAAGAATCTTAATAACCAATGCCTAAAATTCCTCAACTTAATTTGAAATTTAAAATCCAAAAGATATTCAGATTTAAGTTGGTTAGTTATAGATAACTAAATGTCAACTTAAATAGGAATATTTAATGAAAATTTTAAATTAAGCTTCAGAAAGAATCTAGATGGTCATAATTCTATATTTAATTAAATACAAGAAAGTACATATAGTTTAGCTTAAATTCACTAACTTATTAATTCTTCGTTAAATCCATGCATAGAACTTAGAATTGTACTCTCAGTATATAGAATGCTCTATATGTTCCACCATATAGACACATCATTAGTTATTCATTGTTATAATCCTAATTTGATCAATGATCCTCTATATGAATGATCTACACTGTAAAGGGATTAGATTACCGTTACACCCTACTATGTATTTTATCCTTAAAACACTTGACCCCGTATAAATGATATTTCAGCTTATGTGAATGAGTACTCCACCATTTATTTTCGTTTGGTCAAGCTCGAAGGAGATCATCCTTTGCTTACTATTCGCCAGATAGAAGCTATAGATTCCATGTTTATGTTAGCGCTCCCACTCAATTGCACTACCGTGTTCCCAAAATGTACGTATCACCCTGACCTAAAAGTAGGCTTAACTAACAAATCAAAGAACACGAATAGCCTCCTGAGATTGAGCCTAATCATAACAGGATTAAGATCATTTGATCTAGGATCAACTAGGCGATATTGACTTGAATAGATTTTACGGTAAGTTTAATAAATCTAAGTCAAAGTTCAATATCGGTCCCTTCCGATGCATACTCCATGCATCCAACTTGAGCTTTAATTTAACCAATGTTCTGGAAAGAACATAGCATTTCTCCAAATACAAGTAAACTCTTGTTGTAGATTATCATATCAGTAAAACCCTGTGTCTGATAAATCTAGGAAACATTATTCACATAGTCATGTTTACTTTCCAAAGTGTTGACAACACAATAAACAGGATCAAGTATGTGAAAAGGGTTTCAGATGAATTTATAAATCAAATAGACAAGCAATTGATAAGGTGAACCAAAACCTACACAAATGAATGAAAAATACTTCTGTTTCTTTATTGATGTTGAATAAAATAGATTACATTGAAATGGAGTTTTATTTAGGGCATAAAACCCAACACCGACCCTGGACCCGAAACCCAGGACCTGACTACGGGGACACAACCCCAAACACGGACCCAAACCCAAACTTAGGACCCGGCGCTAGACTTAGGGCCGAATTGGAACAAGACTGAGATCCATGACTGAGATCTGAATCTAAACCTGAGGCTTCGACCTAACCCGTAGTCAGTGTTTGAATCCATGACCCATACCCGGATCCATACCCAGACCTAGACCCAGACCCAAAGTGGGATCCAGACCCGATCCCGGACCCGAAATTTGAATCAAACCAAGCCTGGGACTAGAACCCAGACCTGAGACAGTAACAGGGCCCAAACCTAAACCCAAACTCAGACTAGAAACCATACCAGGAATTGGACCTAGACCGGGACCTGTGACTTAGGACGTAAACCAAGACCGAGACCTTGACCCAGACCGGGACCCGAACCTAGACCTAGACCCAAACCCAAAAACTAGGGTCGGACCGAGGACCTAAGAACCAGACTCAGACCAGGGACCCGAACCTCAGACTCGCACTAGGACTGGGACCCAAATTGGGACCATAACCTAAACTGGGACCTGGACTCAGATGGGGACTCGAGACCTGAACCTGAACCGGAACACGAACATGGACCCGGACCAGGATCTTGGACTTGAACATAGATTGGGGACCCAGACCTGGGAATCGGCCCCATAAACTAGGACCAAAACTGTGGCCTTAGAATTTGGATCGAGATCGATGACATGACCCCAAACCGAGACCCACACTCTAGAACAAAAATAAAAACTTGAACTGGAGCCGGACTGGGATCTTGGAATAGGACCGGGACCTAAACTCGGGCCTAAACCCAGCACCGGACCCAATCGCGAACCCTAACCGAGACCGAAACCCAGACGTCAACCTCACCTTTGACAAAAATCAGGACCCGAACAAAGACTCGAACCCAAACTCGACCTGAACCCATACCCTGTGGCTTGAAACTAGAACCAAAACCAGAAGCGGATCAGGACTTAGGAACAGGACTAGGACCTGACCCATACCTTAAAGTATAACCGGACAAGGACCCACACTCAAAACACAAACCCACCCTGAGATTGGGTCCCAAACCCGAACCAGAGCGTGACCAGGACCCTAGAACAAGACCAGGAGCATGACAAGGACCTGGACCGGGACCCGAAACTCGACCAAAACCTAGCCCCGGAACTCGGGCTCGAACCCAGTCCCGAACCCGGTCCTGGACCCAAACAAGGACTGAGACTCGAACTTGAACCCCAACCCGAACTCGGAACTCAATCGTAAACTCAGACAAAGCCCCTAACCTAAACTATGATTCGGACCTGGACATGGACACGAACCCAGACCCATACCCGAATACCGACCCAGACCCAAACCAGAATCGAAACATGGGACCTGGACCCAGACCAGGTTCCAAAACACCCGTACCAAGACTCGGACTAAGACTCAGACCCCGACCCTAACCTGGACCAAGAACAAAACCCGGACCCCGAATTGGAATTGGAACTGTGACTAGGACCCAGACTTGAGACGAGAACCAACCCAAACCATAACCCACTAAGACCAGCACCTGGATTGAGATCTTGACTAGGATTGGGACATGAGACTTGGGACCCGAACCTAGAACGGGACCTAGACCTGAACTAATCCTAAACCCTCGCCGAGACCTGAGACCAGCGACCGAGACCAGGATCCAGACCCTGATAAGGACCCAAACTTGAACCTAGACAAAGACTGCGATCGAGACCTGGACCCTAACCCAGACTAGGAACTGGACTAAAACCAAGACTCGGGACCCGAACACGACCCTGGATCAAAACCAGGATAAGAACTCGGACACGAACCCATAATAGGACAAAACCCGAACCCAGACCCGAACTCAAAATTGGACCCAAGCCCGGGACTCAAACTCACAACCAGACCCATAATCAAACCCAAACCTGGACCTGCACCCATACCCAACCTCGAACTCAGACTGGGATCAGAAGCCAGGTCTAGGTCCGGGTCCCGGTCTTGGTTTAGGTCCCAGGTCACAGGTTCCCAGTCTGGGTCCAAGTCTCGGTATGGGTTCAGGTTGAGTTTAAGTTTAGGTTTGGGTCCTGTTACAGTCCCAGGTCTGGATTCTCGTTCCAGTCCTGGTTTGATTCCAATTTTGGGTCCAAGATTGGGTCTGGATCCCGGTTCGGGTATGGGTCTGGGTCCTGGATTCAAACACTGATTATGGGTCAAGTTGAAGCCTCAAGTTCAGATTCGGATCTCGGTCTTGGATCTCAGTCTTGTTCTAGTTCGGGTCCCGGGTCTCGGGCCGAGTCCTATGTTTTAGTTTGGGTCCGAGTTTGGGGTTGTGTCCTGGTAGTGAGGTCCTGGGTTCCAAGTCTAAGGTCGGTCCTATGTCTCGAGTCTAGGTTCAAATTTTGGGTCTCAGACCCCGGTTCTAAGGCCCAGTATTGGGTCCAAGTCCGCTATCTAGGTTCGGATCCTTTGTCCAAGTCTTGGTTCAGGTTCGGTTTTGGGGCCAAAGTCCCCCATCTAGGTCACGGTTCGGTTCTTAGGTCCAAGGTTTGAGTCTTGGGTCTCGGGTCTCGGTCCCGGGTCCCGGCCCCAATCAAGGTTTTGGTCCCAGTCGAGGTTCAGGGCTCGGTCCTAGTTTGTGTCTGGGTCCCAGTCCTGATCTCGGTCCGGGTCTGAGTCTTAGGTTCGAGTCCGAGTTCTGTTACGAGTCCAGCTCTTGGTCTGGTTCTGTGTCTGGGTCCAGTTTTCGGTCTGAGTTTAGGTCTGGGTCCTTGTCTGGGTCTGGGTCTGAGTTTAGGTCTAGGTTCTGGTACGGGTCTGGGTTCTGGTCCAGGTCTTGGGTCACGGGTCTAGGGTTCCAGGTTTTGGGTCGCAGGTCCTTGCGCAAGTGTCGGTTCAGGTTGGGGTTTGGGTCTTGGTATCGATCCTAGTTTGGGTCCGGGTTCATGTTCAGTTCTGCATCTAACTCTGATTTTGGGTCCAGGTCCAATTCCAGTTCCAAGGTCCTCATTCCGATTCTTGTTCCGATTTCGGGTCCTGAGTCCGAATCTTCATTTGGGTCCTGGTCTAGAAATGGTTCCAGGTTTGGGTCTTCGTACGATTCCAAGATCGAGAAACTGACTACGGGTTGGGTCCAAGCCTCGGGTCGTGGGTCAAGATTCGGATCCCAATCTTGGGTCTCGGTCTCGTTCCGATTTGGATACTGGGTCCTAGTCCCTGTGTGTGTCCGTGTCCGTGTCCGGGTCTAGGTCCGGGTCCGGGTCGAGGACTGAAACCGGGGTTGGGTCCTGGGTCCCAATCCCACTCCTGCGTCCCGATTTTGGTTCTAATTTCAAGTTATGTTCCCCAATCTAGGTCTGCAACTTGGGTCCAAGTTTGAGTCTCCAATCCGCTCTGGGTTTGGGTCCAAGTCCGTGTCTGGGTTCGGGTTCGTGTCTTGAGTCACGATATGAGTTTTAATTCAGCTCCGTGTCCTGGTCCGGGTCTGGGTCTTGGTCCTAGTCAGATTCTAGTTTTGGGAAAGAGACTGGGTCCCAGTCCCTCGGTCTTGTTCCCAGGTCCCAGTACGCTTACAGTTCCGTATCAAGTTTTGGGTCACGGGGTACGGGTTTAGGTCTGAGTCCGGGTCTGGGTTCAGGTTTAGGTCTGAGTCTTGGTCTGGGTCCGGGTTTAGGTCCGAGTGTGGGTCTAGGTTTTAGTCCGGGTATGGGTCCCAGATCCAAACATCGACTATGGGTTAGGTTTAAGCCCCGGGTCTAAATTAGGATCCCGGTCTCAGGTCCCAGTCTAGTTCCACTTCGGGTCCTAGGTCTTGGTCCTAGTCTTGGTTTAAGATCTGGGTCCGGGGTCAGGTCTTGGGTCTCGGTGCTAGTTTCTGAAGCCCGGGTCCCAGATCCTAATTGCCATCCTAGTCCGGTTCCTAGGTCCCAGTCCGAGTCTAGGACCCGGTTGGGGTTCAAGTCCTAGTCCGAGTTCGGGTGCGAGTTTCCGATCTCGGTCTGGGTCTAGATCTAGGTTCGAGTCCTGGGTTTCAGTCTTGATTTAGGTCCGGGTCCGAGTCTCGGGTTCCGATCCGGGTCTGTGTTCTGAGGCCCAGGTGAAGGTCCCCCATCCAGGTCCGGGTCCTAGGTCCTAGTCCGGGTCCATGTTTGGGATCAGGTCCTAGTCCCAGTTTCGATTTCGATTCTGTCTCTGGGTTCGGGTTTGGGTCTGGTCTCCGTCTTGGTCGGGGTTTGAGTCCTAGTTTGAGTCCAGGGTTGGGTCTTGGTCCAAGTCCAGATCCCGGTCTGGATCTGGGTTTGGGTCCTGGTCTGAGTCCAAGGCTTGGGTATAGGTCCAGGTTTGGGTCTAGGTCTCGGTCCGAATCCAACTCCCAAGTTTCGATCACAATGGGTATAGCTCTAGGTCTGGGTCTGGGTTCAAGTCTAGGTTCGTATCCAGATCCATGTCTAGGTCCGAGTTTGGGTCTGGGATCGGGTCTCATGTTCAACTCTGACCTGATCTCGGACCCGAAGCTGGAATCAGACTAGGACTGGGACTATAACCCAGATATTGGACCGTAACAGGGCCAAAACCTAGGTAACGCGTTCCTTGTGTCTTTGTTTCTATTGCATTCTATCTCATCGTATCAAATTCTGTTCTGCGATATTTGAGAATTGTCGTCAATCCCTCGGCGTAGGTCTGGGATAATCCTTTGTTCCATAGTCTGGGGCTATTTACAACTATCCAATTAAGACCGCGACCTGGGACCTAAACCAAGATCGGGACCTAGATATAGACCTAAACCAAGACCCAAAAACCAGGGCCGAACCAAGGACCCAAGAACTTAACTCAGACCTAGGACCCGAAACTCGAACCAGACTGGGACTGGGACCCAAACTCGGACCCGAACCCAAACCAAGATTTGGACTCGGACTGGACCCGTACCCAAACCCGAAAACGAACTTGGACCCGGATTGGGACCTAGGAACCGAACATAGATGGGGGACCCAGACCTGGGAATTGGGCCCCCAAACTAGGACCAGAACTTGGGCCTCAGAACTTGGATAGGGATCTGAGACCCGACCCAAGACCCAAACCTGGACCTAGGACCAACCTCGAGACCTGGGATTCGAAACTCGATGTTTGGACCCGACCAGTAGTCGGTGTCTAGATCTAGGACTTAGACTAGAACCTGAACGGGACTGGGACCTAGACCCGAGGACCCACCTTCGAATCCTAACCACGCCCCAAACCCAAATCAGGACCCAAGCCCAGACTCGGACCAAAACTCAACCCCAACCCGTACCCCGTGACTTGAAACTAGAACCAAAACTAGAATCGGATCCGGACACATACCAGGACCCAGACCCACACTCGGGAACCAAAACAAAATCTTGAACTAGAACTGGACTGGGATCTTGGAACGGGACCGGGACCTGGACCTAGACCCGAACTCGGAACTGGACCCACCTTTGAATCCTATCCGAGACCGAAACCCGAACCTCAACAATGCCCTAGACCCAAATAAGGACCCAAACCTAGACTCAGACCAAAACTCAACCCCAACCTGTACCCCATGACTTGAAACTGGAACCAAAACTAGAATCGGATGGGGACCCAAGAACAGGACCAGGACTAAGACCTGGACCCAGACCCAAAACTGTAACCGGACCATGAGCCGAACTCGGACACAGACCCACACTAGGATTGGGTCCAAAACCTGAATCCAAACCCAAACCGGGACTTGGGACCCGAAGCTAGACCTAAACTCAGACCCAAACATTGAACATGACTCGGGACCTAGAACTGGGAACGTGACCCAGAACTGGACCCTAGTCTTGGTCCTAGATCTAGACCCAAACCCAAACCGGGACCTAGGACATCAATCGAAACCAGAATCGCACCCGTGGTTGGGATCCAGATCTTGTCCCAAAATCCAAGAGCCGGGGCTTGGACAAGACCCATAGTAGATGTCTTGATTTGGGACTTGGACAAGGACCCGAAGCTGGACCAGGGCCTGGACCCAGACCCAGACCTGGGACTCAAAACCAAAACTTGAACCAGAACGTGACCAGGACCCTAGAATAGGACCAGGACCGTGACAAGGACCTAGACCTAGACCGGGACCCAGAACTCGACCAAAACCCAGCCCAGGAACTCGGGCTCGAACCCTGTCCCAAACCCGGTCCTGGACCCAGACTAGGACTGAGACTCGAACTTGAACCCCAACCCGAACTCGGAACTCGATCCTAAACTCAGACCAAGCCCCAGACCCAAACTAGGATTCAGACATGGACATGGACACGAACCCAGACCCAGACCCGAATACCGACCCAGACCCAAACTAGAATCAAAACTTGGGACCTGGACCCAGACTCAGACCTGGACCCAGACCAGGTTCCAAGACTCGGACCCCGACCCCAACCTGGACCGAGAACAAAACTCGGACCCCGAATTGGAATTGGAACTGTGACTATGACCCAGACTTAAGATGAGAACCGAGCCCAAACCATATCCCACTAAGACCAAGACCAGGACTGGGATCTTGACTAGGATTGGGACATGAGACTTGGGACCCGAACCTAGACTGGGACCTAGACCTAACCTAATCCTGAACACTCGCTGAGACCTGAGACCAGGGACCGAGACCAGGATCCAGACCCTCATAAGGACCCAAACTTGAACCCAGATAAAGACTGGGACCGAGACCTGGACCCGAACCCAGACTAGGAACTGGACTAAATAAACACATATAAAGTTTAGGAAGCCTTACATTGGGTGCAGCGGAATAATATGACTCCTTCCGTTCAGATATCTAGCCCTTGATTCCTTTCTGTAGCAGAGCATTATCAATATCTGAACCTGGATCTCTTTCTCTGAATCTTTGATGCTGAAACTCCTTTGCTGATGATCTTTCTTCACGATCTTCCTCACTATGATTGAGGTATTGCTTGATGTGTGTGGGCACTACTCTCACACTAAGATTTTCGAAATTGAAGAGGGAAGGAGAAAGAGAAGGGTCAGCCAAAGATAGGGAGAGAGAAGGGCTCAGGTTTTTCTCTGAAGGAAAAATAGAAAATTTAAGTGTGAATTTCCTGAAGCCTTCACTATCTATTTATAGCATTCCACTAGGGTTAGGTTTGAATTATTTGGCATTAAAATAATGAAAAAATCAGTTTAAATTTCCTACAAAAGTGGCTGGCCCTATACAAGTGGATTTGGGCCTCACTTTTTGCAATTTTGCAGTTTTATCTTTTCTGCATCTGATTTTCTCAAAAACGCCAATTTTCTAATTCAACCATTTAAATGCCAATTCTAACTATTTAATAACTATAAATAATTATTAAATAATATTGTCATTTATCATATTTATTAATTGAACCATACAAAGTATCATAATTAACAAATATGCCCCTAAAACTCTTTCTTTACAATTTCGCCCTTACTTAGTGAAAAATTCACAAATAGACATAGTCTAATTTGAGAATTATAATTGATTAATCAAAACCAATTACATGAGTCTTACAAGCAATATTATCTCAACTAGTGCGGGGACCATGGGTCTATATAACCGAGCTTCCAATAAGTAGATCAAGAATTTAGCACTAAAATTCACTAACTTATTAATTCTTCGTTGAATCCACGCATAGAACTTAGAATTGCACTCTCAGTATATAGAATGCTCTATATGTTCCACCATATAGACACATCATTAGTTATCCATTGTTATAATCCTAATGTGATCAATGATCCTCTATATGAATGATCTACACTGTAAAGGGATTAAATTACCGTTACACCCTACAATGTATTTATTCCTTAAAACACTTGACCCCGTATAAATGATATTTCAGCTTATGTGAAATGAGTACTCCTCCATTTATGTTCGTTTGGTCAAGCTCGAAGGAGATCATCCTTTGCTTACTATTCGCCAAATAGAAGCTATAGATTCCATGTTTATGATAGCGCTCCCACTCAATTGCACTACCGTGTTCCCAAAATGTACGTATCACCCTGACCTAAAAGTAGGCTTAACTAACAAATCAAAGAACACGAATAGCCTTTCAAGATTGAGCCTAATCATAACAGGATTAAGAACATTTGATCTAGGATCAACTTGGCGATATTGACTTGAATAGATATTACGGTAAGTTTAATAAATCTAAGTCAAAGTTCAATATCGGTCCCTTCCGATGCATACTCCATGCATCCAACCTGAGCTTTACTTTAACCAATGTTCTGGAAAGAACATAGTATTTCTCCAAATACAAGTAAACTCTTGTTGTAGATTATTATATCAGTAAAACCCTGTGTCTGATAAATCTAGGAAACTTTATTCACATAGTCATGTTTACTTTCCAATGTGTTGACGGCACAATAAACAGGATCAAGTATGTGAAAAGGGTTTCAGATGAATTTATACATTATGTACATATAATCATGAAATAAATTATGTGAACCATGCAACATTAAATGTTATTTCTGATCTATATTAATAAGCAAATCTGATTATATTGAAATGAGTTTTATTTAGGGCATAAAACCCGACAGTTAGAACCGAGATGAACCGTTCTAAGGCCTTATTGTATTTAGACGTGTGAGCGTAAGATGTAGGTCTATGCCACATAGACATAAATAGGCATGTGAACGTGACACGCGGGTCTGTGTCATATAGACAAATGTGAAATGGCATTAATATTTATGTGATATGTTATTATAACTATTGATATTTTATACTGTCTTGCTGGGCTTGGCTCACGGGTGCTCTACTGTGTGGGAAAGGGTAAATCTGTCTCTGATCAGCCATGAGTTTGAGAGTTGGGCGATATATGTACATGTTCGGGTCACACTAGACCAAGCGGGTTGGGGTCTACCAGCGATGAACTGTTGTAACTCTGTTTTGCCGCTTAGGCCGGCTAGTGAAAAACTTTTAATATTTTTGTAAAGTTCTTTTGGGATCCCAAAACATGTACTCTTGTTTATAAAGTTAAAAGGTGTTACAAGTTTGTTTTCATTCTGTTTTGTTTAAAGATTAATTTCCTAGGCTTTTTAACTAGTAATCTCGTCTAGGGGATTAGGGTTTCTTAATCATCTTGGGTGGCGTGCCTAATAGTGAGGGCGTTACAATTTGGTATCAGAGCGCCAAGGTTCTTAAACTTCCTGTACACCGGCTGAACATGTACATTCATCGTCAGAGACAAGCTCGACTCATGGTGCAGTAAGTGTTGAGAGTAAATACTTTACTGCTTATGTGATCATTTGCTTACCGCTTTCCATTTTAGGCAGTATGTAGGCATCTAGAGTATTTATATGTTATGTGATGCCATGCTTTAAATGCTATATGTAAATGTTTATTTATATGGAGTAATAGTTGAGTTAGGGTTTAAGGCAATAAGTGCATAAGTGTGGTATTGGTGCCTAACTCGCTGGGGTTGTTGATTACATGGGTACTAGTAAATGGACCCTTCGCAATCATCTAGACCACAGGGCGAGCAAGTAGAGCTTGGGGTTGACCAAACCAATCCACTGGCACCGCCTGCATCTCCGCAGAATTCGAGGGATAATGCGGGGGTTGGCAATGCTAATTCTCCTGCTGACTGGCAGCAGATGTTTCAAGAAATGCGAGGTATCAATTTTAATTCATTTTAGACCAATTTAAATTAAGTAATTTTCATCATTAAAATATATAGATTAAAATAAGTGATTAATTAAAAATATATTATTTTAAATAATGAGCTTTAATCAAAGAGATATTCGATTTCCATTGTTGGTTCTACATAGTTCTTGTTTTACTGAGATTCATCCCTAATAGATGTTCGTTCATTAGTAATTTAACACCGTAGAATCTCGAAAGATAAGTATTATTGTAAGTCTTTTATTCTTAGTAACGTCTAACCTAATAGTGGTTACTTAGAGTAGGGCTTACAAAGTATGAAACAATAGTAGAAGCTCATGAAATAGGAATAACCTTGACTCTCGCCTAAATGGAACAACGTCGGATTCTCTTTTCGATCGAATAAAAGGTTGCTATAATGGATTTCATTTATATGAACTGACTACTCTATTCAATGAATGATATCTTAAACTCTTGCCTAAACGTGACAGTGTATCAGTTTGTTGGAAACCTTAGAAATAATTGAATATGTTTTATTTTTATATTTTTACAAACGTATTTTCTTGTTATTTTTTGAACTTGTGTATGAATTTGTTTGAACCAAGGAATTTATTTCTGTTTATTGATATTTGTAGTGTCAAAATGAACAACCCACACCCAAATCCTCATCTGTTACATGCCTTTGCAAATAAACTCTATATTGTGAAGATGTCTCCTAGTTAGAGCATCACCTCACACTTGCTCATGATGAACTTGAAGTTCTAGAAAGCAAATCTACTGGGAATTGAACTATTAAAAGAGCGATGGGTTCAATTTACTCTCAACAGCCTTCCCCTTGAGTATAATAGATTTCTAATATCATACATGATCAACAATTTTAACTCATCCGACATAGACAAGCTGGACGTTGAACTACATGCTTTTGAACAGACTTTGCCACTTGCAAGACGGGCTCCTTCAATATTACAAACAAGGGTAAAAGGAAAGGTGAAGATATTAAGGATGACACCTCTGACAATGCTGCTTCTTTGAGTTAAACTTTGAGAGCTAGAATTAATATTGAACCAACAATTGAAACAATTAAAGAACAAATGAGCAGACATTTGAAATCGAGATGTCCCAGACTTCTGAACCATTGGAACGAAGGTAATGCTTTTATTTTTAAATCATGTGTTTTAGAGAATAAAAAATCTATTTGGATTGTTGATTCTGCATCTACTAACCATGTTTGCTCTTCATTCTAGCTGCTTGAAACTTGGGATCACTTAAATCCAGGGAAGTTAAAGCTTAAAGTTGGGAATGGCAAATTAGTATCGGTCCAAGCTAGGGGAAAAAGTAGCCTCAAGTTTCAGAACAAATTTTTTTTTAGACAATATTTTGTTTATTCTGAATTTTAGTAGAAACTTGATTAGTGTTTCATGTTTAGAAACACAATTTTATCAATTGAATTTTTCAAGTTCTATTTCCACTATTTCTCGTAACGGCATTCAATTATGTGTTGCTCACATGGAACAAGGGCTTTATGTTTTAAGACCGGATATAACATAACAATTGCGCTTAATAACGAACTTCTTAATATAGTTAAACCTAGAAACCATAAAAGAAAAGAGATTGATAATGATGAAGAAACATATCTACGACATTTACGATTAGGTCATATAGGCTATGATAGACTTCACATGTTAACCAAACGTGGTCCATTGAAAAATGTCACCTTAGGTGAATTACCAGTTTCTGAATCTTTCCTAGAAGGTAAAATGACTAAGCGTTCTTTCTCTGTAAAGGGAGAGCGAGCCAAAGAACCCCTAGGGTTAGTGCATTCAGATGTCTGTGGACCTCTAAATGTAAAAGTCAATGGATGTTACTTTGTCACTTTCATTGATGACTTCTCTAGATATAGTTTTCTTTACCTAATGCAAAAGAAATCTAAAACGTTTGAGAAATTTCAAGAATTTCATGCTTTGGCTACCAATTAGGTAAAACATTCATGATCTTGTGAACTAATAGGGGTGGAGAGTATATGGATATGCAGTTCAAAGATCATTTAATTAAACTTGGAATTGAATCGCAATATACTGACCCTAGCGCTCCACAGCAAAATGGAGTTGCAGAGAGAAGAAATCGCACACTTTTAGAAATGGTTAGGTCTATGCTGAGCTATTCAACCCTGTCAACGTCCTTCTGGGGATATGCTGTTCAGATGGTCAACGACATTCTAAATGTTGTTCCATCTAAAGCAGTCCCTAAGACACTTGTAAAACTATGGAATGGTCGTGTAACTAGTTTACGCTATTATAGAATTTAGGGGTGCCTTACTCATGTCTTAAGAAAGAAAGAAGGAAAACTAGAAGCGTGAACTGAAGTTTACATGTTTGTCGGAAATTCTAAGGAGACTAGGGACTATATAAATTGTTTGTTTCTACAAATGCCATAGTCCTTGAAGAAGACTATTTAAAGAACTTCAAGCCGCAAAGTACATTAGTGTTAGGGGAAATACTTTCAGAAATAACTCCAACTAATGTTCCATCCTCTTCTACTCAAGAAGAGGACAATCCCACTCCCTCAGTTGAACCAATGCAAGCTGATACAACCGAGAAATCTACCACAAATGTTCTTGTTCAGAAGGTCATGGCTCCTCATTGTAGTGAGAGGGTTTCCACAAAACCAGCTCGTTATGGCTTAGATGGTGAAATCAATATGGTCGCTGGTAATAGTATTGATACGATCCATTAACCTATAAATAGGCAATGGCAAGTTCGGAACGAAAAAAAATGGTCAGCCAGCATGGATTTAGAAATGGATTCCATGAAAAAAGAACAAAGTTTGGGAATATGTTGATGCACCTCATGATTATCATTCAATTGGATGTGAGTGGGTCTAGAAGAAGAAAAGAGGTGCTGGTGGTGAAGTTGAAACTTTTAAAACTAAACTTGTCGTAAAAGGTTTTACAGAGAAGGTATGGATTATGAGGACACTTTTAGTCCAGTCGCCATGCTGAAATCCACCAGAATACTTCTCTTTATAGTTGCCGCTTTCGATTATGAAATTTGGCAAATGGATGTCAAGACAGTTTTCCTTAATAGAATTCTTGAAGAAACGATATATATGGAGCAACAAGGAGGTTATAAGCTTCCAGGGCAGGAAGAGAAAGTTTACAAACTCAATAGGTCTATTTATGGACTTAAGTAACTAGTGATATTGACTTAGAAAGATATAAAAGTAAGTTTACGATATCTTATCCAAGTTCAATATCGGTCTCTTCCGATGCATACTCTATACATCCAACCCAAGCTTACTTTAACCAATGCCCTGGAAAGGACATAGCAGTTATCCAAGGTGCAAGTAAACTACATTGTAGATTATCCTATCAATTAAACCCCGTGTACTGATAAATTATAGGAATAGATTTAATCATACGATCTTTATTACTTTCAACTGTGTTGACAACACAAAAAATAAGAATATCACTGTGATAAGGAACTGGATGAACTATCAAATAAATACCTAAATGATCACATGAACCAAATAACACATTAAATAAGTACTGAAAATAAATATGTTTCTTTATTAATAAATGAATACAAAAGATTACATTGAAATAGAATTTTATTTAGGGCACTAAGCCCAACATGTTCATGGTATATTCCCTATAAACAGTGCAACCATTCCATTATCAAGGGACCCGTGTTAAGACTTTTGAGAGAGCACTCATGCTGTTAAAATATTTTGTAAGATTTCATCAAGGTTGTTAAGAAACTAACTTGTCCAACTCCTTGTGATCTTGATAATCTTCGAAGTAATACAAATCTAAAAGGAGTAGGCTATTGCCATAATCACGGGGCCAAATCTCTATAAACTTCTCTATTTTCTTATTGCTCATAATTATTATTCTATTACTATTAATCAATATAATATCACTTTAAAGACTCAGTGTCGTTGGCTAAAAGTAAGGTTAACATTATATTTTTCATATTTTATGGCCGGTAACAATAGAATGCGATGATTTGGTCATTAGATTCACTGAGATATGGTTGAGTATCTTGGATTTAGTGGGAAAGTTTTTAGACATTTAGAATATTGGAATAATTCAAGGTTATAGTTTTAAACTATTTCACCCTTAAGTTGTGAGATTACTTCATGGTGAAGAAATGACAAAACTATCATTTTTTCCCTAAGCTATTAATAACTTGTTTTTAGTGAATCTCTTAGATTATTCTAGGAGTTTTTAGGCAGATTACTACTTAGAATAAAACAAAATTTAATTAGATAAACCTAAAAAAAAAAATCAACCTCTTTCTCTCTCTTGGCCTCACCCTAAATCAGGAAACCCCAACCCTTTTTGCTGTGAATTCAGACCAAAATCAAGAGAATTCATGTAGGTTTTGAAGGTTAGGTACTTATAAAATCAAAGGTAACTATAGTCTTTCTTTTCTTTCTTGAATTTTTGAGTTAAGCATGGTTTAATGAGATGAAATTATTGTGACAGTTTTGTTAGATTTTAATGCTATTAGGTTTAAGTTTTAGGGTTTGTTTTATGATGAATTATGTTGATTTTGAGGTGTTTCGTTGGTTATGGTTGTGTTTAGGCAAGTTACAGTTTGAAACTCAAAGCTTGTTCAACTATGACAAAATTTGATTAAGAGGCTTGATGTTGTAATTTATGGTTGGAATATGTTTATTATGATGTTATTAGATCTTTTGGAGGTTTTGATTCGACTTAGGGTAAAATTGAACTTAGAATACAGATTTTTGTATTTTTTGCAGCAAAACGGTCCACCATTTCCTAGAAAACGGTGAATCGTTTTCCCAGGCAGAACCTTAGGAAGGAGTCCACCGTTTAGGGATCTGGTTCACCAGGTGGTGTGATTTTAGGAGCCTCAGATTTCGTGTTTCCTTGACATATAAGGTATTGCCACGCTATTTATCGATAGGAAAAATTCTAGTTTTGAGTAAGTCCCAGAATGTGATTTAGCGGGTCACTTACCTATGTTATGTAAATTGTTACTTAGGGCCTTTAATCATCGAGCAGCAGTTTTCACTCAGGTTAACAAGCACAGCTGAATTCAAAATTGAGGTAAGATTGATATAATGGACATACATGCATACATGTTTAGCATACATATTTTTATGATTTCCTATTAGGTAACATATTAGTAAGAGCGGTATTGGTGTCGATAGAGTTGCACTGGATACCGATAGATATATGTTGGGCAATTTAGTAAGTATGGATTGATGCTATCACACTAGTACGACTAGAGTACTGAGTATAGGTTGATAGTATGGTCAATCATAATATCATGAAGAACATTCAAGACCTACACACGTTGGACAAGGGTTATAGAATCTTGATTAGGTGAATGCGCGCCAAGTTACAGCTCACTTTTATGTTTATGTCTTATGCTTTTTTAACTGGGTCTATCAACAAACAGATTTATTTACACGCATAGGTAAAGGCAAAGGCAAAGTAAAGGTTGAGCAACAGCGAGTCTGGCGCTTCTTAAAGATTGTACGTATTTGGACTGTTAGGCCTAGAGTATTCTGGTTTTGGGATAGTATGGGCTAAGATTTTGTTAGTCCCTGGAGGACACTTTTGTATATGCAATATTTTTAGTTATGATTGTAAAATAAAACGGGATCTCAAAATTATGTAACTTTATGTATTTAATATTTATTTATTGAAAGCTCAAGATTAGTTAAAAAGCTTTATTTAATCATGTTTTTTAATAAACTATTTGATTAGTAAAAGATTGCACAGTAATTAAAAAAATATGGCGACATGCCTAATCAAGTAAGGCGGTCAAAAGCGGGTAACGAGTAGACCAAGGAACTTTATAATCTAATTAGTAGGAGAACTTTATCACTCAAGATTGAGGTTGAATTGACCTATGGTCAATATTAGTGATATGACCAAATTAGCTAGCTACCTGTACATTCTGTTATCTAATATTAATTCTGTTATCTAATATTAAGTCTAGATCGATCCAGTACGATGTAACAAATACATCTGATCTTATCTACATTACCAAAGTCTTGAAAAAAACTTAACACTTAGTGTAAGTAGAACTCACATAGATTAGCTAATGAGTGTAAATCTGATACACTGACTAATTTTAATACTTCAATATTTTGATCATGTAATCATAATTATTATTTTACCGTTATTTACATTACAATAATTATGACTAGCTATATGCTCGAGATTTAATAGAATTTAATGTTAAATAAATAATCATAAATAAGACACATAAGCAATATAATTTGACCAAGTCAGAAGAATATCATTTTTTTTTATTGATAATAATAATAATAAAAGTTCACAAATTAAATTAGGCCTTAATTAACGCATAAAACCCCAACACCTACATGAAACTAGGGGCAAAATTAACACTCATCTTCAAAAGATGATTGTAAAGTTTCAAAAATATACAGTTTTTGAACTTGAGATTAATACTCAAACTCAAATCCATCTTATCCTTAATAGTTAGAACAAAGAGATAGAAAATATGAGAGATTGAGAGGGGGACAATCGATAGTTGGAACTGGTTTGTTAGGGGCTTTAACGGTTTGAGCGCCATGAGCTTGGTCATGAGGTTTTTGGGAACAATTAATGGTTGGTGAGAGAGATACTTGAGAAAGAGAAAGAGAATGAAAGGAAAAAAGAAAAAGAAATTATAATTTTTGATATAAAATAAAAATTCTTAAAAAAAAGATTAATTCGGTAAATCTGATTTGATCTAGGTAGGCGGATCATTATATGGTTCGGATCATATCATATCATAATTTAATCAGATCCGCTCTGATCCTGTAAGGACTTGGTTGACCGAGTCAAAAGTGAAAATACATATATAATAAATAAATAAATAGTATAATAATATATATATAAAAAATCAAAATCAAATTTAAACAGACCCCCTCATATTCTCTCTCTCTCTCTCTCTCTCTTGAAAACACAAAAAAAAATATTAACCCATAAACCACCATCACCACCACTCTCCGGTGACCCATCTCCGGCCACCGTATAGCCCACGTGGTAGACCAATCGAAACCCCAGGTGCCGGCGACCTCACCCCCCAAGCGGCGCCGCTTCTTTCGCCGCTGTTAGCTCAGGATCGTAAGTCAAAGTTTGACGGCTCAAACTTTGAACAGATTTTTTGGCCACCTCCGATGTCCGTTTAACGAGCCGTCTTCACCAATAGACTCAGCTCGTCAAGAAGAACAACCTACACTAAGCTATCTTGCCCAACTCGCTACTTTTTCCGGTGACATTTTTGTAGCTCCACCCCTTTCTGGCGATATCGTGTACCGTTTTGATAAACGGTTGGCATGAGTGTGATCTACTCGTCAAGGTGGTTGTTTTGATATACATTATCCCTATTTTCAACGACGTTTCTGGTACACCAATTTTTACCGTCACCGATAATTAATGTGCACTGCTCAGGAGAGAGTAATATCTAAGATTGGACTAAACAATTGGAGCTCTTGGGCTGACCAGGGAGTTGTTGATGATATGGTTCTTATCTCACACTCTTGGGCTCATATGTTGTTTGTAACTGGGGCATCACATTCCTTTATATCTTTAATGTTTGCTAGTATGTTGGGTTTGAGTTGGGAAACTTTTAGTCCTGCGTTGCATTTGAGTGTACTTATGGGAGGACACAGTGAGGTATCCACCATATGTAGGTCAGTTTGTATTGTGTTCGAGGGACACAAGTTGTCTGGAAACTTATTAGTGTTGCCTATGGAGCAATTTGATATAATTCTTGGTATGGATTGGTTGTCTAAATACCAAGCTATTGTGGATTGTTCACGCAAAAGAGTGACTCTTTTAACCCCTACTGGTGATTTCATTGTTTACCGAGCCAATATGAGCGCAGTGAGATACAATCCTATCTTAAGGGCATGCTTAGGTGAAAAGAGAAACTTAGAGTGTTATGGGAATCTGTTTGCGATCGAGGATGAGTCTAGGGATTTAGACCAGTTCCCTTGGATATTAGTGGTAAGTGGTTTTCCGGATGTGTTTCCAGAGGATTTACCAGGGTTACCACCTGATAGGGAGATCGAGTTTTACATTGATTTGATTCTCGGAGCTCAACCAGTTTCTATTGCGCCTTACCGCATGGCACCTGCAGAGTTGGCTGAATTGAGAAAACAATAAGGGGAGTTAATGGATAAGGGTTACATCAGACATAGTACTGCTCCATGGGGAGCTCCAGTCTTATTTGCTAAGAAAACTGATGGGACTTTACGACTTTGTGTCAACTATAGAAAGCTGAATCAGATGACAATTAAAAACAAATATCCTCTACCGAGAATTGATGAATTATTTGATCAACTTGGTTGTTCAAAGTTCTTTTCAAAGATTGATTTGAGGCCAGGCTACCATCAATTGAGGATGAGGGAAGAAGATATCCCTGAGACTGTTTTCAGGACACATTATGGGCACTTTGAGTTTTTGGTAATGCCATTTGGATTAACGAATGCACCTGTTGTATTTATGGATCTCATGAATAAAGTCTTTAGACCTTTCTTGGATAAGTTTGTGGTAGTATTCATTGATGATATCTTGGTGTATTACTAAGACACGTGAGGATCATGCTAAACACTTGACAATAGTATTACAGACATTGAGAGATCATCGATTATATGCTAAGAAAGAGAAGTGTGACTTTTGGATGACTGAAGTCAAGTTCTTGGGCCATGTAATTTCTCAAGATGGTATCACTGTTGATCCTGCAAAGATCTATTCTACAGTGGGAAAGACCAAAGAATGTCACTGAAGTTTAAAGTTTTCTTGGATTGGTAGGCTACTATTGTCGCTTTGTGGAGAATTTCTCTCGAATTGCTATACCTTTGACAAAGTTAACAAGGAAAGAAGTAAAGTTTATGTGAGATGATAGTTGTGAAGGAGCTTTCAGAGAATTGAAGGAAAGATTAACTTCAGCACCTGTTCTCACTGTTCCTAATAGTGAGGAACCATATGTTGTATTCACTGATGCTTCAGGTACTCGATTAGGAGGTGTCCTCATGCAAAATGGCAAAGTGGTTGCCTATGCTTCTCGACAATTGAAACCACATGAGAAGAATTACCCTACACATGACCTAGAACTTGTCGCGGTAATCTTTGTGCTGAAAATTTGGAGATGTTATTTATATGGCCTAAAGTTTGAGTTATACTCAGATCATAAGAGCTTGAAGTATCTTTTCACTCAAACGGACTTGAACTTGAGGCAAAGAAGATGGGTTAAGTATATGGAAGACTATGATTTCACTTTGCAGTACCACCCCGGGAAAGCTAATGTAGTAGTTGATGCACTAAGTAGAAAGCCTCATAGTACTTTGGCATGTTTGGCTCTTGAACAATGGGTGATTATAACTTGCAATGCTATGAAGGGGAAGAAGTAGCTTGTATCTCTAACATAGTGGCTACACCAGTACTACTTCAACAAGTTAGCAATGTCAGTGGCAAGATGAAAAGCTAAGACTTATTTGGAACCGAATCATGGATGGTGAACAACTAGATGGGTGGACAGTTAATAGTGAAGGATACCTATACCATATGGGAAGACTGGTTGTTGCAGATATCCCTGATCTTAAGGAGTCCATTTTAATTGAGCCCCATATATCTAAGTTTGTTGTACATCCTGGAAGTACAAAGATGTACCAAGATTTGAAGAGACAATATTGGTGGGAAGGTATGAAAAGAGACGTGTCTAGCTTTGTAGCTAAGTGTATAGTTTGTCAGAAGTTAAGGCTGAGCATCATAGACCTTCAGGTTTACTTCAACCTTTGCCTATACCCAAATGGAAGTGGGACAAGATTACAATGGACTTTGTTACCGGATTGCCATTGACACCTTTGAAGCATGACGTTGTTTGGGTGAATGTTGATCGTTTGACTAAGTTTGTCCATTTTATTCCAATCAGAAAGGATTATAAGCTTACCAGGCTAGCTCGACTTTATGTAGACAATATAGTTCGACTACACGGAGTGCCTTCAAGCATTGTTTGTGATAGAGATCCTCGATTCACATCAAGGTTTTGGAAGGCCTTACGACAAGCCTTAGGAACTATACTTCACTTGAAAACTGTCCATCATCCGCAGACAGATGGACAGTCTGAGAGGACCATACAGACTTTAGAAGACATGCTTTGCTCTTGTGTTCTGGATTTTGGAGGTAGTTGGGGAGAACACTTGTCACTGCTGGAATTCACATACAACAATAGCTACCAAGCTAGTGTAGGCATGGCTCCTTACGAGACCTTATATGGGAGACCATGCAGATCACAATTGTGTTGGGCAGAACCAGATGAGCATGTCACTATTGGACCCCAGATTATCACTAGTACCACTGAAAAGATTAAGAGAATCCAAGAAAGACTTAAGGTTGTTCAGAGTCGTCAGAAAAGCTATGTCGATCTCTATCGACGGGAAGTTGAGTTTGATGTTGGTGATTATGTCTTCTTGAAAGTTAATCCTATGTGCAACGTAACGAGATTTGGGGTGAAGGGTAAGCTAGCCTCGAGGTATATTGGACTTGTTGACCTCGCTTTAGGCAACGACAACGAGTCTGATTTAGTAAGCGATAAGTGATTTATAGCAATCTATATATAATAAAGCAATATAAAGAAACGAGAATTTTATAGAGGTTCAACCCCAAGCAGTTCGGTAATAGCCTAATCCTCGTTATTTGTATTGACTTAAGAACAAGGAGAAAGATTCCTTTTCTTATAGCTCTTACAACATTATCTCTGAATATGTATTCTTAGATAATTTCTTTAGGGTATAGTCTCGACTGAACTGTTTGCGACCTTTTGCCCAGTGAACATGCATCACTATTTATAGGGCTATATGCTTGGAGAGGAAGTCTTTCCCCTCTCGTTACAATGGCTATAAACAGAAAGATCGTGGGATTAATGTTGAGTACAAAGATTGTGGGATTGATGCAGAATACACTGATCGTGGGATCATGTGTATGCCATATCCCTGTAATCTGATCCCCAAGTTATAAGGATTTCGTTGATGACTCATAATGCGAAAGCTGAATTTGCTAAGTGTTAGTTGCCTTGCGCAGATTGCTGATTGCTTTGCTCTGGGAATGCCAGAGAGGCATCTTGCTTGGACTGTCCCCTCCAAGCAGAAACTCCAAGTGGATTCCATGTGTCACCATTATGCGATGCCACGTCAGAGTGCAAAAATTGGGATAACATTTGTCCCCAAGTCTGTACGGGACTTCCGAAGTTGCGTGTAGACTTCATCCAAGCTGCTTTCGCCTTTGGATGGGGACACGTATCAAGCGCGACTGTCTGAGACTCGATGTGAGGCTGACTGGGCATCCCTTCGGTTTTCGGCTAATAAATGCTCTGAAAATTAATATTTCAAAATTCGATTTTCTCTCACCACGGCTGACGTGTGCACTTGATTATTTTTTATTTCCCATATTTGCTTTTAAGGAGGGAAACTGAGGCATCTGAGGTTCCTTTGAAATGATTACCTCTTCCCATGACTTGCCTATAATTATCAACCAACATTGCCACATAAACTCATTTTCACCATCCTTCCTTGCTAAGTGAGTTCAGAGCGAAAAGAGAGGTTCTTGGCTTCAAGTTTACTGAAGTGCCTTCATCGAAACTGCTTTTTGGATTGACGTTGCTCGAACCTAGATATCTGACTCTTGAGTAAGTTTACGATTTCCTTTATGCTTATTTTTGCATGTTTACATTTCGAATGCACCTTCGACTTTGCTGTAGAAAATATTTAGGAAACCCTAGGTTCAGAAACTCTGCGATTCTTCTTTGTCATAGCTTCATGTGATTTTACAGTCCATAATGCTTGTTTTTTGAACTACATAACATATGTCTTTCATCTTTCTTATTCTAAGCTTTATGAAATTTTTTGCCCTAACTCGAGAAAATTTCAAACTTCTTGAGTTTTGACTTTTCTTTGAACATTCTTGTTCTTGAATCTGTTGAGTACTCCTGGTCGACATATTTGCTTGTTTATCGTTCGATATTCCGACCAAACACTCATCTTGTGTGTTGTCTTTTTTTGTAGATGAACCCAGGTGAGTTTTGGGAGAGCGAACATCGGATCGACCAGGACCTGCTTCAACTTTTGCACGAGGATCATCCTCGTCTTCGTTCTAGCCCACCTTCTTCTAGTGAAGGACATTCTCCAAATCTTATACCCATCCATAGAATGATGACTCGTACAAAGAAAACAACGCGTATGGCTGACGCATCTGATCCTCAAGTGGCTCAGCACACCACTTTGCCCAGCGCCGAACAGGATCCAGCCGTCCAGGTGGAGGTGGATCATGAAGGGGATGCTGAAGTCCAGCAGATTGAGGAGCAGGACGATGTTCGTCCTAGCAGTTCCTCCGAGGCAAAGGAGGAGGCAGAGGTTGAACCCCCAAACTACGGGGAGTATAATGAGGCTGGGGAGCCAGTCGATGCTGACGCAGACGTCCTGGTTGAGGGCGTGGACTACGTCAGTGAGGAACTTACTGCTGCGGTTCCTCATAGAAGGCAAGGTGCCTTGGGCGCCAGGTGGGTAAGCCCTCCGTCCAGGGTTACTGAGGCGCGCCTTCAGACTCTCGACCAGGGCGGATACCTGGGCGAATTGGATTGCTACATTCCCGCCCACAACAATCGGGCCACAAACCCTGAAAGGGGGATGTGCGCCTGGTCGGGTGCCCATGCCCAGCAAGGGGCGTTGATGCCTTTGCATCAATACTTCAAGAATGTGGCGGACTTCTTCGACCTTTGCCCGGCCCAGTTCACTCCTAAGGGCATTAAATATCTGTCTGCCCTCTTTGTCCTCTATGCTTTCCAGAAGTGGGGTATGCCTTCTCCTCACGAAGTCAGCTGGTTTTTTGATTTGAAGTCCACCCCTAAGCAAGGCAGGTCAGGGTACTTCTATTTCTCTCAACCAGACTTCAAGTGGTTGACGGGCAACGATGATTCGGCCATCAGCAAAATTGAGCGTTTTGTTGATGAGTACTTCATGGTAGACGGCACGGGCATCACTCACACTCAGTTTAGCAGATTCCAACATATCACCACCCTCCCCTCACTCTTGCTCTCCCAAGGACTTCATTCCTAAAGAAGTGAAGGGTAGAAAGAGGAAATCTGATGCTGGAGGGGTTGAACGAGCTCATCAGGAGGATGAGTTGATTCAACTGAAGCGCGAGGCTAAGTTGAAGGGAGGTGCAAGGGCCAAGCAATATGCTCAGTAGCCCTTAAATCCTGAAGATGAGGTTGAGGAAGAGCAGGTGACTCCGCTCAAGAGGAGGAAGAAACTTCCGGCCCCGCCCAGGCCTATTGAACATGCAATTTGCATAAGGGAGCCCATCTCACCTGCTCGGTCGTCCCCTCCCGTGTTCGGAAAAGGGAAAGGTGTTATGTCTAAAATAAGATCGATGTCAGGTGATGATGGACTCTTGATCCTTACTCGGGCAATCATTTTGCATGCCACTTCGTCTTGTTTTTGAGCTTCTTGACTGTTATGCCTTATGTTTCTGATGCCTGCTTTCTCTAACCATGTTGTTTTTCGTTCTGTACAGACATGTCTCGACAGATGCTTGACGCTCTAAAGAAGAGAATGGGAGAAAGCTCTAGCGCCTCTCCTTCGGTCAAAAAGTAAAGGCGGTGAGGGGTCCTCTTCTAAGGAAAAGAGACCTGCTGGGGAGGTCATTGATCTTTCTGAGGAGCTAACGGCTGCAAACCCCTCTACCCCAAAAGCTATTAAGTCCAAGGAGTCTCGGGGAGGAAGCTCGGACAGGTCTGAACCACCAAAGGGTGCGTCTGAGCTAGTGAGAAGTGAACCCGAACAGGTGCGGGCCCCTACTCCACCTTTGTCGGTGCTTCCAAAGGCCAAGAAGGGCAAAGAGATGCTTGCCCACTATATGAACCGGCTGGTTCCTAAGCTCAGTGAGAAACTGGCTGGTGCTGACAATGACTCTTCTTTGGAGCTGCTGATTGGCGGAGTCTTGAAGGAATTCACCAGGGTAAGTCTTTCTTGACACTTTCCTTTAATTTTCTTTACTTTGCTCAAATGCTAAAGTTTTTTCTCTGTGCAGGCTGGTCTGAAGTTAGCCTACACTTACTCCCGTGCTAAGTCTGTCGCTTCCAGGAACACGGCTCTGTTCAACACCATGAGGGCGGAGGTGGACTTGGCCAAGAAGGATGCTAACGACGCCAGGGAAAAACTTAGAGCTGTTCGGATGGAGCTGGGTGAAGCCAACAAGAAGCTCTTTAGCGCCGAGAAGAAGATAGCTGAGCTGACTAAGGATCTCGAGGTTTCTGACCATCTTGAGGAGACCAGCAAGATCTTATCTGCTGAAGTGAATAGTCTACAGGATGAGAGGACTTCTCTTCGAGCAGTTCTTCGTAGGGTGGAGGAGCTTTATTGGTAGTATTTTCTTAAATGTTCCCCATTCCAATACCGTGGTACTAGAACGAGTTGCATTTTGTCATCATACTTACCTAATTTGTATGCTTCGGAGTCGAGAACTTCGACCACTTGATATGGTCCTTCCCAGTTAGGTCCAAGTACACCTGTTGTACTGTCTTTGGTGTTTAGGAATACCCTTCTCAGGACCATATCTCCCACGAAGAATTTTTGAGCCTTCACTTATTTGTTGAAATATCGAGCTACTTTTTGTTGATGGGCCATCAACTTTAAGTTTGCAATGGCTCGTTTTTCTTCGATTTCATCAAGTGATTCTGCTAGGAGTATGTGATTGGTATCTTGATTGTACATCAATCTTCTGTGGGAAGGTGGCTCAAGTTCTACAGGAAGCATAGCCTCATATTCGTACGCCATTGTGAATGGTGTCTGTCCGGTTGTCGTTTTCTCAGTTGTGCGATATGACCATAGAACTTCAGGAAGCTCTTCCGGCCAGTTTCCTTTGGCATTTTCAAGTTTTTTCTTAAGTGTATCCTTCAAGGTCTTGTTGACTGCTTCAACTTGACCATTTGCTTGAGGATGCGCCACTGTGGAGAAAAATTTGATGATACCACGGTTCGCACAAAAATCAGTGAAGGATTGGCTGTCGAACTGCTTGCCATTATCTGAAACTATCTTTTGCGGTAGTCCGAACCGACAGATTATGTTCTTCACAATAAAGTCTTGAACTTTCTTTGATGTTATGGTTGTGAGTGGTTCGGCTTCAGTCCACTTAGTAAAGTAATCAACCGCTACCACTGCGTACTGCACTCCTCCTTTACCTTTGGGTAATTATTCGATCAGGTTAATCCCCCAAAGGGCAAAGGGCCACGAACTTTGCATCTGTGTTAACTCGTTAGGTGGAGCTCGTGGTATCTTTGAAAATATCTGGCATTTATCACACTTCTTAACATAGGCTTTTGAATCTTCAATCATCGTTGGCCAGAAGTAACCTTACCTTAGAATTTTCTTAGATAAGCTTTGCCCGACGGCATGATTTCCACAGAATCTGTTGTGCACTTCAGATAGGAGTTGTGCAGCTTCTTGTTGAGTAACACATTTGAGCAACGACATCGAGAATCCTCTTCTGTACATAATTCCCTCTACTATGATATACCGTGCAGCTTTCCTTCTCATTTTCCGAGCTTCATTCCGATTATCTGGGAGTTTCCCAGAGTCGAGGTAGGCTGCTATTGGTGTCATCCAGTTTGGGAAAGTATCAATCATTTCGATTTCTTCCGTGCCCGTGATGCTAAGCTCTTCGAGGAGCTGGATAGGAACCAAGTTCGCCTTGTCACTTACATTACTGCTTGCCGGTCGAGCCAACGCGTCTGCAGTTGTATTTTCTTCCCTTGGAATTTGTCTGAGATCATAGCTTTTGAATTGTGTGAGCAGATCATGTATTTTGCTTAGATACGCTATCATCTTTTCTCCCCGAGCTTCGTATTCTCCGAATACATGATTTACCACCAGTTGTGAATCACTGCAGATTTCAATGTGTTCGGCCTTCATCTCCTGGGGTAGTCTCAGCCCAGTAATTAGAGCTTCGTACTCGGCTTCGTTGTTAGATTCTTTGAATCTGAACTTGACTGCAGCGTGCAGGTGTTGCCCCCCAGGTGTGACAAGGGCAATTCCTGCACCAGATAGCTGATCTGTAGCTGATCCATCTACATGTAGTTTCCAGGTCGGCTTATCTTCATTGTTATTTGGCTGAGGTGTTTGTACCGGCTCGGGGTTGGTTTATGGTATGCTTTCTTTCTTGCCTGTGCATTCTACCACAAAATCTGCTAAGGCTTGGCCTTTGATTGCTGTTCGGGGTTGGAAAGTGATTTCATACTGGCCCAACTCTACCGCCCACTTGAGTAGCCGTCTAGAAGCATCTGGTTTTTGCAGTATTTGGCGTAGTGGCTGGTTAGTGTATACCCGAACAGGATGAGCTTGGAAATAATGCCTTAACTTTCTTCTTGCCAGAATTAGGCAGTAAGCGAGTTTTTCTATTAACAGGATGCGCTTGGAAATAAGGCCTTAGCTTTTATTGATGTAATAGACTGGGTGCTCTATACTGTTTTCTTCTCTGATTAGCACGGTACTCACGTCATGTTCCGTGACAACTAAGTATATCCCCAGTTCTTCTCCATCTAGAGGTTTTGAGAGTATGGGAGGTTTTGCAAGTTGTGCTTTTAACTCTTGGAAAGCTTTTTCACATTCCTCCGTCCACTCAAACTGCCTGTTTCCTCGCAGGATGTTGAAGAATGGGACACACTTATCTGTTGATTTTGAAATAAATTTGTTGAGCGCGGCGATTCGACCAGTCAAGCTTTGCACTTCTTTGGTTTTTGTTGGCGAGTTCATATCCAGGAGGGCTTGAATCTTCTCTGGATTAGCTTCAATTCCTCGGGCATTGACGATGAAGCCTAGAAACTTTCCCGAGCTGACTCTAAAGGAACACTTTAAGGGATTTAGTTTCATATTGTACTTTCTGAGGACTTTGAAGCATTCGTTCAGGTCGTCTATGTGCCCCCTAGCCTTTCTGGATTTGACGAGCATATCATCCACGTACACTTCCATATTTAGCCCGATCAGGTCTTTAAACATTTTGTTCACCAATCTTTGGTATGTAGCTCTAGCATTTTTTAGACCAAACGGCATTACTTTGTAGCAATATAGACCCATATTTGTTCAGAAACTTGTATGTTCTTGGTCTGGTGGATGCATTTTGATTTGATTGTAGCCTGAGTAAGCATCCATGAAGCTTAATATTTCATGCATTGTTGTTGCATCTACAAGCTGATCGATCCTTGGTAGTGGAAAACAATCTTTAGGGCATGCTTTGTTGAGGTCTATGAAATCAATACAGACTCGCCATTTCTTGTTTGGCTTGGGCACTAATACGGGATTCGCGATCCAAGCCGGGTAGAAAGCTTCAATTATAAAGTTGTTGTTGCGTAGCTTTTCAACTTCTTCCTTCAGGGCTACTGCTTGTTCTTTGTCTAGCAGCCTTCATTTTTGTTGGACTGGCCGGAAGTTGGGATCAATGTTCAGAACATGTGAAATGATAGAAGGATCAATTCCAACCATATCCGCATGTGACCAGGCAAAAACGTCTAGGTCTGCTCTTAGAAATTTTATCAGTTTTGATTTTACTTCGAGCAACAAACCCTTTCCGATCTTTAGCTTTCCGGTCGGGATACCTAGATCGATCTCGATCTCTTCTAACTCTTCTATAGGTCCAACATTGTTGCTTGGGTCCCCAAGTCGTGGATCCACATCTTCATCCCCGCCTTGGGAAGTTCCCTACTTGGAAATATTTTTTCCCTTGTCTGTGCTCTGGCTAGAGGATATTTCCTTCTTACCCTTGGCCACTACAAGGTTGTAACATTCCCGAGCAGACTGCTGGTTTCCCCTTAGACACCCTACCCCATTCTTTGTTGGAAACTTCAGGCATGAGTGAAATATTGATGTGACAGCCTTTAAGTCATACAAGGTCGGCCGGCCAAGCATTACGTTAAAAGCTGAAGGAACATCTAATATCAGGAACTGTGCCATGATAGTCATGCTCGTCGGAGCTTGTCCAATAGTGAGGGGTAGACGAATTTGTCCTAGAGGTGCGACTCCTTGACCAGAGAAACCACAGACAGGCTGGAGGCATGGGGTTAGATCCTTGAGTTGGAGTCCCATCTTTTCATAAGCAGTTTTGAACAAGATATTGGCAGAGGCTCCATTATCGATCATGGTTCTGGCCACCATTTTATTGGCTATCTGGACTTCCACGACCAGCGGGTCGTTGTGCAAAAATTTAATTTTGACAGCGTCTTCATCGTTGAAGGTTATGGTCGGTTCTCCTGCTCGTGGAATTTTGGGCCTTCTTTCTTCCACGGCCAGGATAACTTCTTCTTGCTCGTGCTGTGCTGTTCGGGTATACCTCTCCCGAGCTTTGCCTTAATCTCCAGCAATGTGCGGGCCTCCAACAATAGCTTGCAGATGCCCATTTACCGGTGGAGGTAGTAAATCCTGGTTATTATCGTTCCTCTGACCCTGATTGGTCATGACATACTTCTGCAGGTGTGAGTTATTTTTCCTTATTAGGAATTCAATTTCCTGCTTCAAGTTGTTACATTCATTAGTGTCGAGGTCGTAGTCTCAGTGGAATCAACAAAACTTTGTCATGTCCATCTTGCTGGCATCTTTCTTCATGGGCCCGGGCTTCTTATATGGGGCCAACGACTGAGTTGCCATGTAAACGCTTTCTATATCTTCAGTCAGAATAGTGAATGCAGTGTACTTGGCATGATTCTCCCAGGGAGCTTGTTCGGATTTTCCGGTGAACTTTCCCTTTTTCCCATTCCCTTGCTTGTGGTTGTTGTTGGAACGTTTACCACTTGAACTTGAATTATTCCGGTAATGGGGAAGTTGGGCGAATGTTCTAGTAGAATGAGCCTTTGACTTGCCAGGCTTTTGCTCACCTTCCGCTTGTTGAATGGCTTCTTCGAGCTTGATGAAGCCTTCGACACGGTCAAGGAAATCCCTCATTGAGTCTACCGGCCTGTTCTTCCTTATATCCTTCCAAAGTTCGCCGAGGACTTCAATGCCCCCCACTATCGCGGATAACTTTCCATCTTCAGTTACCTGTGAAACTTTGGTCGCCTCCGTCATGAATCTGCTAATATATGCCCGAAGAGGCTCGCCTGGCCTTTGCTTAACTTTGACGAAGTCTCCTAGATGCAATGGAAGTTGGCGTGAGGAGGAGAATTGTGCATGGAATTCCGAAGAGAAGGTTTTCCATGAACTAAACTTTCCAGGAGCCAACTTGAAATACCATTGTTGAGCGGCTTCCGACAGGGTAGTAGGGAAAATTCTGCATCATACATCTCCTCGTAACCCTTGCAAATCCATTTGCATTTCGAAGTACTTGAGATGGGAAAGGGGATCTTCTCTCCGTGTGTACATTTTCCATGTTGGCATTTTAAACTTGTGGGGCAATGCCAGGAGATTGATCTCGGGTGAGAAAGGAGTTCTGCGTGCTCGGTCCAGCTCAAGATCATTGTTTCTTTGTCCAGCCATGCCGTGAAACATATTTTTCAGTTCGTCTAGCTGTGCCTGCACGGCTGGGCTAACCTGCTCGGCATTCTGGTCAATTTGAATTACGTCAGCATCTTTTTGAGCAGGAATTTGAGCACGGGCTCCGGGCTGCACGATCGTCGTGACATTTTGATCGTCTACTCCCCTCCTTCTGTTCAGATCATTCCTTAGGTCATGAAGCGCCTGGCTGCCTCATCGATTGATTTGCTTGGTTAACAGGTGGAATGGCACCATTGATCTTGTTGGAACCATCAGGTATGACTTCTCCTGATGAATTACTAGACAAGGTCTGCCAGCGTACCGCTAGATAGAATTCATGACTGGGGATTGGGCGGCTGACCATTTGTAGTCTGGGAAGTATTCATCGCTGGATCTTCGTCCGTTTCACCCAGGGGAATGACATTCGGTGGTTGCTGACCTACAGTTTGGTAGGCTTTTCGTATTAGCACGGTAGCTTGGCGACTACGATTTTCAATCTCTGCATGGTGAGCTCTTAACGCCTCCATCTCTCTATCTCTCCACTCGGTAAACATACGCCTTTGTTCTTCAAACGCGAGATTTACCTCAGTGCGGAGTTCGTCCTGATCATGATGTAGGGTATTGTTGTGACCTTGCATGAGTTCAAGAGCGTCGCGGAGATTTTGTAACTCAGTAGCATCTCCAATGGTCATCTGGGTGTTGGTTCCAGGCGGAACAGTTTTGTTATGAATGCCCTGGTTGGGTGCGGAACTGTTATTCCCAGTCTCTTGCATACCAGGCGCGATTTCATCTATAGGAGTTGTTACACCATTCCCCACGTTTGCCGGCTGTCCAGGATTAAAAGCTGGCGGAACCCTTGTGTTTCCTTGGTTCTGAAATGCAGGATTCACCGCCTTTGAATTTGCTGGATCAGTCAGCCCTCTACGAGTCTCACCATCGTATTTGCGGTTAGATTTTGAATTAAGAGCAATTCTTGATTCTGCTCTCAATGAAAGCACCAAAATATTGACCTCGCTTTTAGCCAACGACAACGAGTCTCATTTAGTAAGCGATAAGTGATTTATAGCAATCGATATATAATAAAGCAATATAAAGACATGAGAATTTTATAGAGGTTCAGCCCCGAGTCGGTAATAGCCTAATCCTCGTTATTTGTATTGACTTAAGAACAAGGAGAAAGATTCCTTTTTTTATAGCTCTTACAACAGTATCTCTGAACATGTATTCTTAGATAATTTCTTTAGGGTATAGTCTCGACTGATCTGTTTGTGACCTTTTGCCCAGTGAATATGCATCACTATTTATAGGGCTATATCCTTGGAGAGGAAGTCTTTCCCCGCTCATTACAATGGATATAAACAGAAAGATCGTGGGATTAATGCTGAGTACAAAGATCGTGGGATTGATACAGAATACACTGATCGGGGATCGTGTGTATGCCATATCCCTGTAATCTTATCCCCAAGTTATAGGGATTTCGTTGATGACTCATAATGCGAAAGCTGAATTCGCTAAGTGTTGGTTGCCCTGCGCGGATTGTTGATTGCCTTGCTCTGGGTATGCCAGCGAGGCATCCTGCTTGGACTATCCCCTCTGAGCAGATACTCCAAGTGGATTCCACGTGTCACCATTATGCGATGCCACGTCAAAGTGAAAAAATTGGGATAACAGGACCCTTTGAGGTTATCGAGAGGATTGGGGAGGTCGCTTACCGATTAAACTTACCAGGACAGTTGGGACATGCTCATTATGTGTTCCATGTGCCTATGTTTAGGAAGTATACTCTAGATCCGTCACATGTTATTGAGTATGAGGCTATCCCTCTTCAGGAAGATGTGACTTATAAAGAACAACCAGTCAAAATCTTGGCAAGAGAGCTAAAAGTGTTAAGGAATAGAGAAATTTTAGTAGTCAAGGTTTTATGGAAAAATCACAGAGAAGACGAGGATACTTGGGAGTTAGAGTCTGAGATGTATATGAAGTATCCTCACTTGTTTAATTTTCAACTTGAGGGTGTACTTTGAAATTTCGGGACGAAATTTCTTTAAGGAACGGAGAATGTAAGGACTCGGTTGACCGAGTCAAAAGTGAATATATATATATATACTAATAAATGAATAAATAATATAATATATATATGTATATATAAAAAAAATCAAAATCAAATTTAAACAGACGCCCCCTCGTATCGTCTCTCTCTCTCTCTCTCTCTCTCTCTCTCTCTCTCTCTCTCTCTCTCTCTCTCTCTCTCTCTCTCTCTCTCTCTCTCTCTCTCTCTCTCTCTCTCTCTCTCTCTCTCTCTCTCTCTCTCTCTCTCTCTCTCTCTCTCTCTCTCTCTCTCTCTCTCTCTCTCTCTCTCTCTCTTCAAAACACAAAAAAAGAAACCCATAAACCACCATCACCACCATTCTTCGGCGACCCATCTCTGACTACCGTCTGGCCCCACGCGCCGGACTAATCGAAACCCTAGGTGCCGGCGACCTCACCCCCCAAGCGGCGCCGCTTTTTTCGCCGCCGTTAGCTCAGGATCGCAAGTCAAAGTTTGGCGGTTCAAACTTTGAATGGACTTTTCGGCCACCTCCGGTGTCCAACAGTCGTCTTCACAACTAGACTTAGCTCGTGGAGGAGAACAACTTACACTAAGCTATCTCGCCCAACTCGCTATTTTTTCTGGTGACATTTTTATAGCTTCACCCCTTTCCGACGATATCGTGTACTGTTTTGACAAACGGTTGGCATGGGTGTGATCTACTTGTCGAGGTGATCGTTTTGATATACACTACCCCTATTTTTGGCGACATTTCCGGTACACCGATTTTTACCGCCAACGATAGTTAATGTGCAATCCTTAGGATGGAGTAATATATATGATTGGACTAAACAATTGGAGCTCAGGACTTGAGAGCTTAAGATCGTCTTTTTGACAAGTTTAACGACTTTGGAGAGGTATGGACTCAACTTGATTATTGGACTTGATTTTTATATTTGTTGTATAACATTAGACATATTCTAAATTTTTATGATTTGCAAATTGTTTGAAAAATAAAAAACTTAATCTGCATATTATACTGGTCTGTTTTGCGACACTGAGTGCCAAATATATTTTCTTAATATTTATGCAAGTTATAATTTTTAGGTTTATTTAAAATACAGCCGTTATGCTGCCGAATTTTCTAAAAAATAAAAAGGAATATGTTCTTTTGTTATTCTTATTATTTGTATGCTTTGGTTATACTGATGAGAGTCATGTTGATCATGTTCGGTGCATATTGTTGTTTCACGATCTAGTCTCTGTGTCATCATAGGTAGATCAGGTGTGCACTCACCTGTAGGTGAAAGACCTAGAATCTACAAGGAATGAATTAAATCTGAGCCTCGGTATTATGGTGAATATCAGGTGCGACTACTCGGTTTTGAATATCGTTTTCTATGATTGGTATTGAGAGCTAAGGGTCTAGTGGACGGTGTGATATGCATTTGACGTTTGATTTGTGATTATTTGTGGTCTCTCCACTTTATTTATACATTTTGATACTGGTGATGAGATATTTTATTTTTACAAAGCTAACTATGCAGGAATTTTATCAAACCAAAGGTCATTTGATATTAGTTGTTTTCCTACTATGCTTTATAAGCCCACCCCCTATTTTCTCCCATTTCAGGAACTCAATTTAATGCTAGTGGATGAGGATGGTACCGTTGAGGAAGAAAGTCGTTATTAGTTTAGTCTTATTCTACTCATTAATCTTTCAATGACACTGATTTCGTATTTAAGCTGAAATGGATGGTATGGATGACGTAAATTAGCTATGTACTAGTTAGAAATGAGGAATGATGGATGCTAGGTATTATTTTAGTATTTTATTGACTTACTAAATCTATCTATTCGGTGACTACATAACTGTGGGGATATTATTGTTCTTTTATATTCATGAGTGGTCTTGATTTTGTTACTAATATTTTTTTATTAATATAGCATTTAATCCATTGCTTTTAAATTAGTATTTTGTGATATAAATTAAAGGATTATTTATAAATCTTCCTACAAATGTCAAAGTGTGATTTTTGACCACCAGTTATGGATAATATATATCTGTCACGGCCTAGAGCTCGAGTCGTGACAGATCCATTTACACTCCTAGTTTTTTACCTTCTTTTTTTTTTACTCGAGTATTTAGTTATTATATGCCGAGATTATGCTTTCTTCTAAATTTTCTCCTACCTAATTTATGAGTATTGCTATTAGGCACCAGTGGTACCTAACACCTTCTCGACATGTCGCGTTGCGATTGGCTAGCGATACTCCCTAAAAACTGTTATATTAAATTATATGGAACCCGATACTTAATTAGACCAATAGCGAAATTGACACATAGGAGGGTGCTAGGCACCATTGGTACCCTTTAGCATTTCTCCTAATTTATTACGAACTGACAAAATACATAACAAACTAAGAAATTCTAGATAGTAGATATAAATAAATTACACAAAAAAGCCACATTCCAAGAACCAAACGAATCGAATGAGAAGGGTAGAGGGTGAGGAAAAAGACTAAAATAACCAACACCTAACATTCAAAAACTAGGCCATCGAGTAACCCGCCAATCTCATTAAGAACGGTTAGTAGAAGTGTACTGACTAATACTATTACAATATACATCAACCCTCCAATTCCAACAAATGGTGATTTACTAGTCTAATCCCATTTCCCAACTTCAAAAATTGTATGCCTTTTCTCTTCGTTTTGTATTACTACTAGTTTTAGAGAGTCAGCTACTATTCCGATAACCCATCTTCTCTCTGGAGCCTCTCCCAACAACCAATGCATCGACCGGTTTGGACCTTTCCTACCCGTTCTCATCAGCCGTGGCATGACTCCTGGACTTGCATTCTAACTCCTCTTACTCTCTGGATTTGTGGCATGTAATTTTTCACCTTCTATGAAAGTTTCTTTTGTTATCTCTCTCATCCTTTCACTCTCAAACAAGGCATTTCTACTTTTTTTTTTTTTGTTCTTCTCCAGTTTCGGCTACTCTACGATATGGGTATTATGGAGAATGCCGTATGGTTCTTGGACCCCAATCTTCAAGGCTGGTTAAGGCGAACTCTCTTTTTGTTCAGCAAGTTGAAGTAAGAAATGAGAATAATAAAGGTGTTTCTCTTTATGCTCTTGATGGAAAACCTGAATTGACCTCCCAAACAAATTGGACTGTGTCTAAATATTTGGCTCTTGGATCCTATGGTATAAAGGTAGCTAGCAACACTTGCTAAACAATATCATATCTCTGACTTTATTTAGATTCAAATGGTTGATTCATTTGTATTATTGAATTAAAAATTTGAGTTTTTAATTTTAATTCATTTGATTCTTAAAAGCAGGGATTTTCGTTCTGGTTAAACAAGGGTTCGAGGATAAGATTGAGGTTAGAAGGTCAGAGTAGTTCAATAAATCAACTTGAAGCGATTATGAGTAAAGGTTATGTCAACTTTAAGATAACTTTAATTTTACCAGCTACACCGCCTGAATCATAACATCATGATTTTCTTATTAACCTTTGAGGAAAACTGTATTTGTGTGTTTCAATAGGTGAACAAATCCATAAAACATTGCAGCCTCAATTGTCAAGTACATCTTCTATAGAAGGTAACTCTCATTTTTTTTTTCCTATGCATGTTCTCAAGAAAATTCATATTCAGAGGCTAACCATGCTAGTTTGTTCATCTAAATTATAAGCATTTTTTGAATGAGTGTAGATAAAGAGATGGAGTATGTTATTGAGGAAGATGAGAGGTACTACCTTGACATCATAAACTCAAATTCAAGAAGTATAGTTGTAGCTCTTAGTGTGAATGTTACATCAATGATGTATGATATTACTAAAGCCAAGAACAAGTGTTCAACATCAAAGGGATCTTGCCGGCTCAAAACTATTCTCTCATATACTCATTATGTCATACTAACCACACCAAACGACGTAAGGCTTTTCCCCCACCAAACAATCTTCTCTAACTTGTTTAACTCGATCATTGTCCTGCTCTCTTAATCACATAATCTAATTATTTACAGGGTCATCTAGAAGGGTGGTACCTAGAGCTTTCTTTCGTGGCTCGTGTTATAACCTATATCGCAATTTTAGGTAAAACAAAGTAACATATTTGACAAAATAATATATACATATTATTTGTATTCCCTCTTTTCAAAAACTTATATTTAACAATTTTACAGGGTTTATTACGATTTTTATACTTCTAATACTGAAATACCTTGGATCCTGTGATGGCGACGTAAGTGAAAGACCTGCAATATACAACACTGCAGTAGATGAAGTTGCTGAGACTCGCCCTATGCTGTCAGAGAAACCAATTCGATGTACATACGGAACTGTTGAACATGAAGAAGATGAATCTGAGGCGTCAAGTAGCACTTCGGAGGAGTTGTATGATGCGAAATTATGTGTTATTTGTTACGATGATCAGCGTAATTGCTTCTTTGTTCCTTGTGGTCATTGTGCTACTTGCTATGATTGCGCGCAGAGGTACTTAAATGGATTAACAAAGAAAATGTATGTATAATTTTTACAGAGAGATATTAACCATTAGGGTGGTTTTTTTGTTTCAAGGATAATGGATGGAGAGAGCAAGGTATGTCCCATATGTAGAAGGCTCGTTCACAAGGTGAGAAGGTTGTTTAACCCATGAGTGACGTGAAAGAGTATAATGAAGTGATTGTCATACTATGAATAATGCTTTTGAGCTTGTGCCAAAGACAACATACAACTTGATTCAGCAATAAAAGTGAGTACGGTCTGCCATTTGTTCCAATTGTTAGCAGTGGTTTATGAAAATCTTCTTAGTTTTTTCAAGGAAATGATTATAGACTATTTCTGAGCACACGTGCTTAGCGTATCCACTGGCATAGTGGACTGTTCAGATAATGTTTTTGTGCCCATGTAAATATTTATTCCATTTTCTTCGCTGGTAATGATATTACAAGTTGGAAGCTTTTACCTAATTTCCTTTTAGAATGGCCTACTAGTACAACACTAACTTAAAGAAGTCATTTTTAATGTTAGAATATTTTCAGCTGACTAATATAATTAAGTGTTGTTCACTCAGTGTCAGTATTAGTATATAATAATAACTATATATAATTTGTAATGGATGATATTACTATCGGGGCATAATGAAATAGACATAACATACTAACAATACTCGGGACCTATAGACACGCTCAAAAATATCTTTGGCTAGACCATTAAGCCAAGACAACTAATTCTCTTTAATTGGCCATCTAGGTCTAATTGGCCCATAATCTCTCATAATAAGAGTTTATGACTTTTATTTATAGTGGTGAGAGATGGGTGTGTGGCTAAGTGTGTTGAGAGAATACAAGAGTAGTGTTCATCAAATTCTTGCACACTTTGTTTTTCAAAACTTTTGAAGAAATAAGAAGAGCACAAGAGGTGTAAGAATTCATGAACATTATTACAAAGTAAGAATGCCTTTTATAATATGAAATTTGATGCTTTAAATAAGAAGATATTGTATTATTTTTAGATAAGCATAATTGTTATTATTTTGATGCTCAATAATTTTTATAATTGGTATCAAGAGCTTAGGTCATCTAATTTTAAGGCTAAAAATTATTTATTTTTCTTTTCTTCTTATTTCCTATTTTTTTTCATACTCACGGATTGGTAAACCCTTAATCATTTTTCATGTTTTTTGATTGTTTAGGATGGAGTATGAGTTGTATCTGTATTTGAGATACTCTAAGAATTTTTTTTAAGATTGATTTGAGGATCATAAGGCACGAATATGGGAGAAGATGGTTCTTGAACACATTTTTTGCTACATATTTGTTTTTGATTTATTACACGACTAAGGTTGTTTTTGGGAAAAATGCGTATGCGAAATGGAAAGAACATGACAAATGAAACCCCCAAAATAACATCAAAAATGGACCACCAGAGGTGTGTTTTTTAGTCGGGTCACGATCCGGGTCATACGAACCCGATAACCAGACCTGCAAGCACCAGATGAAGGTCAGGGATGTCTTTGAACAACGTGTCGTTTTTCTTTCTCATGTTAGGAGGAAAACGACACTTCGTTTACTTCAAAATGAGGCAACCATACCAGGAGATAACGACGGGTTATTTTAGCGTAAGAGGGGGTAAGTCGTTTCTTCCCAAACGACATGTCGTTTTCTTGACATGGTACTAAAAAAAACTAGGGCGTGTGTGGTGTCGTTTTTGGACCAATTTTTTTCCATTTTACTCCATTTTGATTTTCCTATTTATTTGTGTGATTATATTTTGGGTTTGTCAATTTAAATTGTTAATTGACACATAATCACAAAATTAATTTATTTTTTCTCACAATTTTATTTTTTTCATTTGATTCGATTAAAACATAATTATATTCATGCCATAAAAATTATTTGATAGAAGATTGACATTTTTGATAATATAATGATGTTGGTGAATAATTAATTGAGTGCTTAAGTATTCATCTATCGTGGGTCTAAGCATCTCAATTTTGTCAATCATAAAATTGTGAGAATTGTAATATTTTTTTTATTATTTAGTTTAATCTCATACAAGCTCAACTTTACCAATTCATTATTTCATAATTTTGTTAGATACATGTCTGATATTTTTGAGAATTTCATTATATTTATAAATTCATTCAGGGCATATACTATGGATAATGTGCGATAAAATATTGGACAATATTTGTGCATTTATGATAGAAATTATTGCCAATATTTAGTTAATATTTTACGATAATGTAATTTGTTAAAAATTTAAAAATCGCAATTGACCTTATTAGATAATTATGAGATTAAATTATTCATTAATGTGTTATACTTACATGTAATAGTAAGTTTTCACATGTCAATTACCAAAAATTATAATTCGTGTTAATAATTTTCTCTCGTATTAATCATAATTAATACTAAGATTCATACATGTAACTTAGTCATCTTGTCTATGATTTTATTGTTAGGTAGGATACTTAGATGGTGAAGGAAACACATTAAATGTCATGAACCAATCAATCTTTTCTACCCTATCGGTAGTGGATTAACTAAAATTTGGTTATAAAATTTAGAGTAGTTGTCCTTACTTAAGTAAGAGTCATATATTTTATTTGAATGACTCTAGCATAACATGATCGTTTCCGTTGATAGATCATTGATAAGAAAATGAGCAGATTGCATAACTCTTGTTTTCACATAGTAACAGAGCTCTAAGATATTTTCTTTTAGCTTTAAGCAATCCTAAAACCTCTACCGATTAGTTATCGGATGGGACTATCATATGCTTTGTCATATCGATCTCTCATAAAAAAATTAGACTATGCTTCAAAATTGATAAATCTTCAAATCACATTTGAATTTAAAGATGCCATGTTACTGCATATGCTCAATGGGAGCATTATGATGGGTGTCAGCCGGTTATAATGAGGTATATATATATATATATGTCCATTGATCCTTATATGAAAAATATTATGAGGGTGGAATTGCTTAAGAATTTTCTTGAGCATCTAAAGTTATATTCCTATATTTACTTCACAATGATGACTTTCAGAGACTTGTCGGTTGATTTTGTGCATAGAAATAGTTTCGGGAGAACTTGTGAATCTTCTATTTCTACATACTTATGCTTGAGGCTCAAGATAATACATAGATCATAAGTGGACATATTTTTGGATGAATACGACAATACATATATGATCGTCATTGTCTATTCTGATGAGATAATCGTGTTAATTAAGAATATTTGTAAATACGATGAATTTACGATAACTTGTTAATGCATGTGTGACTAAATATCACATTAGTGTTGTTATTAATTTTTGAGGGTGACTAAGCTATATTCTGGCACTTTTAAATTTATCAAATTCTTGATGTTATAAAATTTCTCATATGGAGATATTAATGACTTATTAAGTATGAACAATTGATGATAAAATGAAAGGATAAGGAAAGCTAAGGTTTGCCTTAGTTAAAGAAAGTACACATGCTGATTAAATTATTTCGTTTATCCATAAAGTTTTTATGATTCTTGATACCATGTATAAAATTTGAGATATATTGAGTATTTGGTACTCTTTCGTTAAGATCTCTTTCATATGATTGTCTTAAACATAGTCTCTCAAAGTTTTGACTCATCAAAGATTGAAAGTTTTTGTGTTTTAGAAAGCTTTAAAGCGGAAAACACCTAAAGGAAGTAATCCATGCATGCATAATGATATGCAGTCACTTCTTACGTGTATTATTTCTCAAAGTGACAAGGACACAACAAGACTGATAGGTAGCCTTAAGTTCATAATCAGGACATCGTTGAATCTAGACTTAGCATTTCCCTAGAGGGACTCGTGAGGCTGCTAGTAATTATATTTGGATGTATCCCAAGAAAAATGATGTCACTACAAGAAAATTAACCTTTGTCGGCGATTTTTCTCGCTGGCGAAACTAGGCATAAGTCTTCAGTAATATTTTGCCGGCGAGCTTATGCCTTGGCAAAGGCTATTGGGGATGCTTGATCGACATAAGGTGTTTTGCTGGCAAAACACCTAAATTCGACGCTAGAAGAACTACCAGAGCTACTTTGATCGTACAGAACAACTAAAGGAACGGCAACCAGGTAGACACCTTTTACCATGGCCTATGGCTATGAGGCAATGTTGCCCGTTGAGTTAGAACCTTCATCCCACAGAAGGTTGACTTACAATCACGAGATTAACCATGCCCTTCTAACAGAATCACTTGATGATGTTGAAGAAAAGAGAGATCCAACAAATCTAAAGCTACTAGCTCATCAGCAAAAAATGGCTCGATACTTCAACAAACAAGTTAAGGAAAGATATTTTTTGTGGGACACATGGTACTCAAAAGGGTATTCTTGAACACAAAGGACAGTGTAGCAGGTGTACTCAGGTCTAATTGGGAAGGACCATACCAAGTAACCGAAGTTACAAAATCTAGAGCATATAAATTTGGTTGGTATGATAAAACCATGGAAGAAGTTCTAGTACCAAGGTACTGGAATGGTGAAAACCTAAAAAAATACTACCAATAAGTGCAAAAGGTCCAAGCACACAAGTTGCACCATGCTCGAACACCACTCTTAAGTGGTAGCCTTCTGAGCGGGACTAACTCAAAGGTTTGAAAAAACAACTAGTACTAAGGTCAGGTGACCATTTTCAAAGTACATATTGTTCAAAATCATTGCTCTTGAGCAATGTCTTTTGGAAAGATTATATCGTTCAAATGTTTTATATTTTAATTAGCTGAAGATCAGGTAGATCATGTAATAGCTTATTATAATTCAATAAATATACATTACCACGGTAACAACAGATATCGACTAATAAGTGAATAAAGATATTAATTGTTATTCAAATTGTGTCAATTTTTTTTTACCTTTTTTTCAATTCTATTAAGTTATTTAATTTTCTGAAATGTGTACAAAGGGTTTGCCTAAACTTAAAAACCAGGCAGACAAAATAAAACTTGTGCAATGCAAGTGATCAAGAGTCAAAAGTTTGCTCGGTCACTTGGGGGGCAACTATACCCATACAAGAATTGGTAAAAAACAAGCTCAATAAAAAAATATTAAATTCAGACTTACAGGTAAATATTCATATTACGATAACAAAGAATGATAAGTTTGGAATAAAAAGCTACCTGGCGAGCTAATTGTCTTAAGCAAAATAAAAATATTTTCCAAGTTTGAAAGTTGTTTGGTCGGCTATATTGTACCGAAAAATAGGCCTGTAGGCCGAACAAATAAAAAAAGTTGAGCAATTCTATGCCAAATGACTCCCAAACTTTTTGTATTGATCAAGTGAATCTTGAGCGGCTATAGTTGAATCTTCGGTAGCAAGGTTCTCGTGCTCTTGGGCGGAAGAGGAGTCTTTATCAGCCATCCTCGCTTCTTCCTTAACTTTTTGTGTCTTGCAAAAGCCAAGAAAGCTAGTACAAAGATCTCCCTTGAGATAGTCGAAGTTGGCGTTTGGATTCTCCTTCCAGAACTCATAGAAAACGTCCAATGCGACTGTTTCATAGCTCTCAACTTCCTTTTGGAGTGCCTCTTGCCCAGCACCAAAAGTTACCCGCTCAACATCAAGGGTTTACTACAAGGCATTTTTCTCTTCGGTCAGCTTAGTAACCTCGGCTTCATGGTTTTGGAAGAGAGTATAAAGACTTTCCTTTTAATCCTTCAGAGCATTCACATTCTTGGTCACCACCCCAATGTCCTCCTCGAGCTTGGTCATGGACAGTATGTCCTTAATCTCTTGCCTTAGATCTTCAATGAGCTTGTTCATAGCAACAATTTAGTTGTTTACTTTGCCCCATTGAAAACTCTTTTGCTTGGCCTCTTTCTTAGCATCTTCCAGTGCCTTCTTCAGTTCACTGGTAGCTGTTGTGGCCTTTAGCACAACAAATTTGGCTCGAGAATAAGTATATGCAAACTTCAGAGTAACTTGTACAGTAAAGTATAGTTAAAGCATGTACAAAGCAAAATCTTTATAAAGACAATCCCATGGCAAAACACTTACTTGGGTAACCTCTTTCAGAACTCCACCGACTAGTAGTTCCGCTGGCATCTCCTTTGCCCCCGTGAGTTGCTCATTTACCCCATGCATCACGCGATCTTAATAAAAACTGAGCATTTCTTTCCCCTTCATAGTTTCTGGCTGGAGTACGGTGGAGTATCCAACGGCCTTGGCAGCCCGGGCCCCTCAATATTGGCCCCTTTAGAGTTCTTGGCTGAAGTTTTGGAAGCCTGAGACTTGGTATTCTTCCTCACTAGAGAGATAACTTCACGAGCAGCACTAGGAATGTTCGAGGAGTTAGCAGCCAAACTCCTCTATGTGTTGACCTAAGGAGTCTTAGAGCTTGGGGAAATACTCTTGGGTAAAGTATCATTTACCTTTGGACATTTGGTCTAAGATATCTGACCAGATGCATCGCTTGACCTCTTCTTTAGAACACGTAGCATTCTCTTCAACATGACTGCATAAAAAGAAAAGCATCTGTTAAAAACATAATCAAACAAAGACAAATATGTTAAAAAGTGAAAAATAAACAACCCTACACTGAACGGGAGCACCCTCGCGAACAAGTAATGAAGGGGCATTCTCATCAAAAGAGTCCTCCTCTTCATCCTCGACCACCACAACCTTTCCCTTTCTTACCGCATGGACGGAAGGACGAGCAACCTCCTCAAGATCGTCCCTAATCCTTATGGGTCGCTCAATTGGTACTTGATCACCATGGGGAGCCTTCTTCTTCCTCCTCTTCTTCAGAGCCTTTTGCACGGTTGTAACCTCCTCAGTCACCTGTTTGGGCTCCTGAACTTCATCAGATGGGTAAAGCCCGTACTTGATGAAGTTAGCCTCAGTGGCTAAGAGGGAAATATTTCGAGTCGACTCTACAAGTTGGAGTATTTCTTGGGCTCTTATCCTAAGCTCCAAGGTAAAAGGAGAACAGCAATAAGATGGAATATACTAAAAAGTGATAATGGTTGGTACCCATGTCCTTGACAAAGTATTAATCCTCTAAAACCCACCAATCTTGGACACATATGTGCCTGTGGTACCGGTCATCCACTTACACTCATTCTAGGAAAAGTAGAAATACCCAAACCTATTCTATTTTGGGCTAGATTTCAAATCAAACAGCCAATTAGTGTCGTGGGCGATGGCTGACCCCATCCTTGGGTAGCATACAACACGAACAGTGCACCAAGGTACTTTATGCCCTTAGGAGTGAGCTTGGTCAGACATATGTGATGATAATTGGATATTTCGTTAAAATAGGGATGTAAAGGCAGCATTGCACCCTATTTGGCATGTGGCCCTGGCCATGCACAAAATCTGCCTCCAGGATTTGTTGCCAGCTATCCGGGACTAGGGAGGAATGCCTCCACCTTCACAAGGAGACATTCTTCATAAATATTAGTTAATCTCTTAAAAGTTAGCACAAATGGTTGTGAGACCCATCGAGCACCCCTCAAACCTCGATTGTTGAAAGGTCGAGCCTCGGTGTATTCCTCCTCAATGTAATCTTGGCCTACCACCAAGACATCTTCCTCCTTCGAGATAGGCTTTTCAGCCTCATTATAGCCACCAAAAGGAAGTACTTGAGCTTTCTCCTCTTCATCTTCTTCCTCTCTGTCAACTTTAGAAGGGCTAGCAGGGCAGACCTCACCGCTGGTCCTCAATCTCTTGGACTTTGATGTCCCCTCTAGCAACTACTTCATCTGCGCTTGGTGGCTTGGCTTGCTCCACCCCAGCTGCTGTAAATAGCTGGGCAAGGTGAGGATCAATTTTTATGGCCTTCCTCATAGTCTGATTGGTCTATGCCATCATTCTATGTTTATACAGTTGCTTTGTTTCACATGTATGCTTCATAACAATGATAGCGATAACGGCTATGATAGTACTCCTGGCAGATGGGGTTGGCCAACCCTCTGGAAGTGTGTCTACAACACCAGGTCGGACCCTATACATCGAGGTATTGGTGGTGCTACACCACGGGCTCCGGGGTTTGTATGATCACTGCTCACTCTGAATCCTCAAAACTAGAATTTGAAAGATTGTCACGCGATGAAGGTGAATTTGCACCGAGTTGAGGGTGATCTTCTTATAAGAGCTGAAGTAGATCCTCGTTAATATGGTGTTTGCCTCCCCAGAACTCATCAGGATTCATCTACAAAAATATGAGGGACAAGGAGAGAGAGTTGGATGGGGGAAAGGAGAAAAACATGTTTAATATGCAGACCAAGCTGATTCAAGATAAAAAGAAGGAGTTTCATTCTGGAATGGATTTACGAAACTCAAAAGTTTAAAATCTCGAAGAATATCTAGAAATTTTTAGAAACCCATAAATGGGTGAATGTGAACATTTTCAGGCCAAAAGTAATACGAAATTAGAGAATCAAGAGGTTTAAGCGTATGTTAGTCAAAATTAAAAGCCCTAATTGTTGGGTTTTGTGCCCTAAATAAAACCCATTTCAATATAATCAGATTTACTAGTTAATAAAGATCAGAAATAATATTTTATGTTGCATGGTTCACATGATTTATTTCATGATTATATTTAATGTATAAATTCTATTAAGTCCAGAACATATGTATTTGTTAATGATTATAGTGTTGTCAGCACAGTGGAATATAATCTTGATTATATGTTCGAAAGTTTAATTCCCTAATTTGTCAGTTCACTGGATTTAGACTAGCATGATAATCAGCAATAGGTATGCTTACACCATGGATAAGTGGTTATGTCCTTTCCAGGGCATTGGCAAAGTTTACCAGTATCAGATGTATGGAGTATACATCGGAAGGGACCGATATTGAACTTTGATTAGATTGGAAGCTCGGTTATATAGGCCCATGGTCCCCATACTAGTTGAGACCATACTGCTTGTAAGACTCAATTAATTGATTTTGATTAATCAATTATAATTCTAAAGTTAGACTATGTTTAGTTTATGAATTTTCACTAAGCAAGGGAAAAATTGTGAAGAAAAGAGATTCTAGGTTTTATTTATTAATTAAGAGACTTTATATGTCTAATTAATAAATATATTAAATGACAATATTATTTAATAATTAATTTTTAGTTATTAAATAATTGGAATTGGCATTTAAGTGGTTAAATTGGAAAATTGGCGTTTTTGAGAAAATACGATGGAAAAATGACAAAATGGCAAAATTACAAAATGGAAAAATGACAGCCGGCCACACGAAGAATTTACCATTTATTTTTCTATTATATTAATGCCAAATAAATCTAACCTAAACCTAGGTAGTTACCTATAAATCGATAGTGATGGCTCACACTTAACAGTTTGATGAAATTTCACTTTCAGAAAAATTTTCCTGAGCTTCTCTCTATTAGGCCGAACCACTTCCCTTCTCTTTTCTTCTTCTAAATTTTCGAACCTTGAGTGAATGAGTGAGTTCCCACACACATCAAGTGGTATCTCAATCATAGTGTGGAAGATTGTGAAGAATCCAATCAACAAGAAGGAGAATCAACATCAAGGAAGGAGAGAAAGAGATCAAAGTTCAGATCTTGGTGATGCTCTGCTATAGAAAGGAATCAAGGGCTAGAGATCGGAACGAAAGGAGTCATTATATTCCGCTGCACCCAATGTAAGGTTTCCAAACTTTATATGTGTTTATTTCATTATTTTATAATTCATATTAGGATGTTAATGAAACATACTTGGTAGTAAATCTAGATCCTGGTAAAATATTTTCAACAACTGGTATCAGAGCCATGGTAATAATTTACTTTCATGAAATATAAATTAAAACGATGTTATGTTGATTTGGATGGTTTCGTGTTGGTTTATGTGCTTATGTGATGAATGTATGTGTTGTATGAATTTTTTCCATGAAAAATATTTTTTCTGTTTTTTAAAATATTTTATTTGGATTCCTTGTGAAAAATTAAGCAATTTTTTATTTTTACGGAACTTGATTCCGATAAAAATTGAGAAAGTTATGAATTTTGGAAGATTGGAAGCCATGGCTGTCGAAGCTAGGTGCACGCATGCGACAAGTGCTTTGGACACGCAGGAGACGCGCGCGTGTGCTTCGGACAAGCCTTGTCTGAACCCGTGCGTCACGCCCACGTTCACCTTGCACCCGCCCGCCTTGCACCCTGCAGATGCCGAGAAACCTCGGCTGGGTGCCCTCTGTCCGCGCGCGCCCGAGGCTGCGTGCAGCCTTCCTAGGCTGCACGTGCAGCCTCATGGGCAGCCACGTTCTTGCCAACCCAAAAATCTGATTTTCATGGGATTTTTCCCAAAAAATCCGATTTTTCCGATTTTCAAACCCCAAATTTAAAATAAAATATTATTTTTAAATATATTTGAACTTAAATATCATATTTTAAATTAATAATATTTATTTTTCAATAGATTATTATTAATTTTGATATTTTGAGGTTCAAATTTAAAAATTGATTATTTTAATTTTTAAATTATGGTCAGATTTAAAAATTTGTTAACTTTTTTTAATATTTATATATTATTTATTTATAAGATTAGATATTTTGATATTTAACATATTTTAAATTAAAAGATAACTTTATCTTGTTTATTTGAAATATTATATTAAAATTATCTTATATGACAAATTAAATAATTAATAAATTGGAAATTAACCTAGATATTTTTACAGATATTCTAACCATAATATTTTCAAATTCAAAAGTTTGTTATTTTGTTAAATATTTAATTATTTATAAATTATAAGTTTAAAAGTGATATTTTACTATTTTATATCATTTTACTTACTAGATATTTATAAATTATATTTTAAATATTTAAATAACTTAGATATTTTTGTAGAAATTTGAATATTGCTTAATTTGAGATATTTTGACATATAATTAGGATAATTATTATTTATTTATTATTTTATTCTTAATATAATAATTATCTAACCACATCTATTTTAAAATTGGTTTATTTTATTATTTTAATTTTATTAAATTATAAGATTAGAAGATGATATTGAAGATATATTTTTTTTCAAATCATTTATCTTATTTGATATTTAATTTAATTTGATAAAAATAATTCAAATAAACCTAGATATTTTAAAATTAGTTTTCATTTTTGAATTTAAATTTTGAGCTTTTTAAGGGTTGTTTTTAACAACCCTAAATTTTCAAAATTTAGTTGGTTAGTTTAAGAATAATAATTTAATTATATTAATATCTTATTTCACATCTGTTACATGGACAATGTTTGTTTGTTTATTTATATTGTTTATTCAAAAAAAAAAATTAACAAACCTATTATTTATTTGATCTAAATTGCTATGATTAACTTGTTGACAGATCCAATGATCTGATTTTAATCATAGTCCAATTGTCAATAGATCTTATAAATAATTTGTAACATGTAAATTTTGTACTTCTTTCATCTGTGTAAACCTAGTAACATGATAGGGCCCATCCAAATCATTTGACCTGTGTGAGCCTATATGTTTGCTATTGGGCTTAGATGCATATAGGAAACCCATTTAAGTTTTACTAAGTAAATGGACTAGGTTGCTAAAATAAATTTTGACATAAGTAAATTTATTTAGGCCCAATTAGATTTGGGCTTATTCAATGAATAACAATTGTTTATTTAAAGGTTAAATTCCTCTCTTTTGGGCCTTGTGTGAGAGCTAGGGGGCCAATAGCAGTGGGTACGACATACTGAACCCAACTCTCCCTCACATGAACTACCCCAATTGTGAAGGCCCATTTGCCTTATTTAAATAATTGTATTAGGTTAATTATATTAGTCTAACCTAAATAAAATTGAATTAGCAACATAATTAACTTTTAAAATATATGATTTTTTTTTCATTTAATTTTAAAGTTAATTTTAGAAAAACACTTAGTTAATAATATATATTCTAGATAGTTATTTCTAGTACTAATTATATTTTCTAATATTTAATTAGGAAAATATTTTAAGTTGCAAATTAATTATTTATTTTAATTAATTTTGGACCAACTTAGTTATAGAATATTTTTCCTAGTATTAAATTAGAATTAATAATTAAGTTTCTTTCATACTTGATTATTTAATTCTTATATTTAATACATTTAATTAAATTGAAAATTAAATATTTAAGTTGATTTCATTCTTGATACTTAAATATTGTTATTTTCATGATATTTAATTAAATATAAAATTATTTTAAGTTTGAAATGTTATTTCAGAATAACTTAAATTTGAATAATTTTCAAAATATATTTTATTTTATTTAATTAATCATTTTTTTTATATATTTTGAAATTGCATTTCTTAAATGCAAAAAATTTCAAATTTTATTTGAAAAATAGATTAAACGTTGAAAATTATTTATTTTAATTTTGGACGAACTGAAATCAATGATTTTTTTATTTAATGATTAATTAAAATAAATGAATTAAAATATTTTATTATTAGAAAATGAATTAATTAGTCAATGAAAGTCTAGATAGATATTATCTGTTTTGCTTGAAGTATTTTTCTAGTGATATTTAATTAAATAGAAAATTAATATTTAAGTTGATTCTTAATCATGATACTTAAATATTTGAAATTTTTCTTTAATATTTAATTAAATAGGAAAATTATATTTTTGTTGAAAATTAATTTTTATTAATTAATTTTGGGCCTACATAAAATTAGGATAATTTTTCCAGGATTTATTTTTGTTTTATTTTAAAGCATTTTTCGAAAAATTGTATTCTTATATACTTTAATTTTTCGAAATGCAATATATATTTATAGAAAATTCAATTTGAGTTGTAAATTAATTTAAATTAATTTTGAAACAACTTAACTTGAATAATTTTCTAAATATTTATTGGAAATTATTACTAAGATGGAAATAATTCATTTTATTTTCATATCTATCTAAGTATAATTTATAAATATTAAATTAAAATTTGCATTTAGAATTTTTCATTCTAAATTGGTAATTTTAATTAAATAAATATATATTAAAATAAATAGATTAAAATAAATATTAAAGAAAATACAACTCTCTAAAATAATTAGCTTTTAGTTATAAGGATATTCGATCTCCATTGTTGGTCTTACAATAGTTAAATGTTTTCAATATAACCTCGAGACGCTAGACTTCGTCCCCCTTATGGATGGTTATTCGTTGAACGCATTTAACACCGTAAGATCTCATTTGATAAGTGTTTTGTAAGTTTTCGTCTCTATTAGACTCTCCCCTACGGTGACTACTTATAGATAAACTTATAAAACATGAAACAATAGTAGAAGCTCATAAAATGAGAATAACCTTGACTCTCGCCTACCGGGACAACGTTGGATTCTTATTTTGATCGAATAAAAGGTTGCTAGAATGGTTTGCATTTTAGATGAGATGACAACTCTATTCAATGAATGATACTTTGACTCTCGCCTACCGAGACACTGTATTAGTTTGTTGGAAACCTTAGAAATTATTTAAGATATGCTTGTTTTGTATTTTCACATGTCTTTGTTATTTGCTATATGTTTGATAATTTCTGAATTGTGTATGAGTTTATATTGAACCATGTTATTTTCTGTTATTATTTGTATTTTAATTTTGAATCTTCATTGTTGGTCTAATTAGCTTTGTTGTTTTAATGGGACAAATCCCTAATGGATTGTCATCCATTAAACAAACATAATAGTGTTAGATCTCGATAGATAAATATTGTAAATGCAACATCTAGTTGTTCATCAATTGATGACACCTTAGACTAGTATTTACAATATGAAACAAGAAGATTATATAAAGTAAGAATAACTTTGCTCTCGCTAATCGGGACATCGTTGGATTCTTATTTTAAATATGAAATTATTCTAATTCCTCTTACCTTATTCATTTCGAATTAGCTCAATAATATATCATTGGATGAATGGTTTATAAATCACATATATGTCATTCTATTTCCTCTTATGAAATTGAATGACGCATACGATTATATTCCCGACATTCTATCCCGATATGCTTGCTTTAAGCAAATCAGACTTAGAGTTAAATTAGTAGTGGTGGTTCAAGAAAGAAGAATTACTCATTATATTTAGTATAAATCTAATTCTTTGACTTTAAATTTTAGATTCCAAATAGAGATTTTATATTTCTTTTTCCAGAATACAATACAGTTACACTTTCACAAGTGTTTAATAACCATTTTCTATCAATGGATTCAAACTGTATGTTAGTATGGAATATGAGTTTAGTATTCTGTGACCAAGATCCACTTACACTATTCTAAGAACTCTTTGATGTAACTAAACCTAAGTCATCAAAAGACACAACCACATATTTTATAAATCTATGGCATTTGTATCTCTTTCATAGTGGTTTTGACAAGATCAATCTCTGCAAAGAGTCAATATGCCTATATCCACTGATAGTATAATCATCTCATTTTCATATGGATGTACATTCAGGGGTGGATATGAGTTTTCGTTATATTCTTAAGACAATCACTCTAGATTTTACCTTAAGCACAAAAATTTGAAATGTTTGAAAAATTTCATGAATTTCTAGCAATGGTGAAAAACCATTAAGGTAAGTGGTTAAGATCTTGCGAACTGATAGGGGTGGAGAAATATTTGGTACATATGCAGTTCAAAGATCCTTAAGTTGATTTTTGAATGATATCCAAACTTACCTCCCCAGAAATTCGATTTGCATATTGATGATTAGTTACTAGTCGTTGCCTAAGTCCTTCTAGGGATATACCCTAGTGATAGGAAAATTTCACAATGATGGAATGGTTGTGTACTTAGTATAAACCATTACTAGATTCATGGATGACCTAATCGAAATCTTAAGAAAGGCTAGAACTGTTAACCAAGGTTTGCATGTTTGTTAGCTATTCCAAGTGATTAGGGGTGGACCATCCCATAGTCATTAGAGAAGAAAGTGTTTGTTTTAACAAATACTACTTATCTAAGAAAATGACTAAGTTTGAAAACAAAGTAGCAAATAGAGGACATATTTTTTCTTGATTCCAGAAGTGTTCTGTCATCTTTTTCTGATAAGATGGTCCCACTGCCTCTGTTGTTCTTAACACAACCGAAGAGGTCAATACCATTTAGTTTTCTTAGACATAATTCACGGTACCTTGTCGTAGTGGGATACTTTCTAGGAACTCACCTTATTATGACTTGGAAGACACTAGTGATTAAAATTCATTGTGAGTTTAAACAAGTAATGGATTGTCAAAATAAGAAACTAAGAAGAAAAGCCAAGAGAACTATGGTTTAATCCATTCACATGGAGTAACCTAAAATTTTCTATTACAAGGACATCAAAGGAAATTTTTGTTAATAAGTCTATTCAATGGACTTAACAAAACTTCATGTTCCTAGTATTATAGGTTTGAGTTTATCTAAACCTATGGCTTGTGGTATACCTGGTAATTTACTTACTCTAGTGCAAGCAACTTACTTTAGTAAGATGCTGAAGCATTTTCTTTTCTAATGGCAATCTATAAAAACTTCTCAACTTCTAGACATAGATTTTATTTAAGGAAAAGTCTCAACTATTGCAGAAAAGATAAAGACATGAAAGAATTCCTTGAATCAACAGTGAGAGGTCTTAGATATGCTTGTGTATGCCTTAGACCAGACACCTGCTGTTGAGTGGGAGTAATGAGTAGGTATCAGATTAATTAGAAGACAATCAAGTAAATTTTAAGATTAAGAAGAGGAACTATATGTTAGTCGATTAAGGTGTATTTAATACTCTTAGACTACACCAAATCAGATTTCTAGACTTGCCTTAGTGCTAGAAGGTCTGCTGATGAGATGGTGATTACTCTGGGGGTGGAGTAGTGATTCTGGGAGAAGTGTAAAAACCTATCTGAAGTCTCTAAGTCTACTAGAGAGAGACTGAATGTTAAAGTTGCAGGAAAGGTACTTATTCAGTCTAAGGAAAGTTCTATACATTTTTGGCACTGTTCCAACACTTCTTAACTACACGTGTTACTTCCTGATTAACACAAAAGTAGTTGCCAAAAGTATAGAATCCAGTATCCCTGGAGAGTAGACATATAGAGAGGAATTTCACATTATCAAAGTTTTTGTGATTAAGGAAATGTAATGGTGGAGAAAAGGTTGTGTTGAATACAACCTATCAGATCCTATTACGGAGAGTATACTACATACTACACTTGATTTGTATATCAAGGTGTTGAGATTATTTGAAATGCACTTTTTGTTTTATATTAGTGCAAGTGGGAGTTTGTTGGGTTTTGTGCCCTAAATAAAACCCATTTCAATATAATCAGATTACTAGTTAATAAAGATCAGAAATAACATTTTATGTTGCATGGTTCACATGATTTATTTCATGATTATATTTAATGTATAAATTCTATTAAGTCCAGAACATATGTATTTGTTAATGATTATAGTGTTGTCAGCACAGTGGAATATAATCTTGATTATATGTTCGAAAGTTTAATTCCCTGATTTTTCAGTTCACTGGATTTAGACTGGCATGATAATCAGCGATAGGTATACTTACACCTTGGATAAGTGTTATGTCCTTTCCAGGGCAATGGCAAAGTTTACCAGTATCGGATGTATGGAGTATACATCGGAAGGGACCGATATTGAACTTTGATTAGATATGTTAAATTTACCGTAATATCTATCAATTCAATATCACCTAGTTGATCCTAGATCAAATGATCTTAATCCTGATATGATTAGGTTCGATATCAAGAGTATTATACATGTTCTTTGCTTTGTTAGTTAAGCCTACTTTTGGGTCAGGGTGATACGTACATTTTGGGAACATGATAGTAAAATTGAGTGGGAGCGCTAAACATAGATATGGAATCTATAACTTATATAGGTATTTAGAAGTGAAACGATGATTTCCTTAGAGCTTGGCTAAACAGAGATAAATGGTTGAGTACTCATTTCACTTCGCTGAAATATCATTTATACGGAGCTAACTGTTTTAAGGATAAATTACATTGAAGGGTGTAATGGTAATTTAGTCCCTATACAATGTAGATCATCTATTAGAGGGTCATTGATCAAATTAGGATTATAACAATGGATAATTAATAGCGTATCTATATCGTGGAACATATAGAGCGTTCTATATGACTGAGAGTGCAATTCCAAGTTCTAAGAGTGGATTCAACAAGGAACTAATAAGTTAGGGAATTTACTTGGTAAATTCAGTTCAAGTTATTAGAAGCTCGGTTATATAGGCCCATGGTCCCCATACTACTTGAGACCATACTGCTTGTAAGACTTAGTTAATTGATATTGATTAATCAATTATAATTCTAAAGTTAGACTATGTCTAGTTTATGAATTTTCACTAAGCAACGACAAAATTGTGAAGAAAACAGATTCTAGGTTTTATTTATTAATTAAGAGACTTTATATGTCTAATTAATAAATATATTAAATGATAATATTATTTAATAATTAATTTTTAGTTATTAAATAATTAGAATTGGCATTTAAGTGGTTAAATTAGAAAATTGGTGTTTTTGACAAAATAGGATAGAAAATGACAAAATGGCAAAATTACAAAGTGGGGCCCAATAACATCCTATGGCCGGCCACACTAAGAATTTACCATTTATTTTTCTATTATTTTAATGCCAAATAAATCTAACCTAAACTTGGTTACCTATAAATAGATAGTGATGGCTCACACTTAATAATTTGATGAAATTTCACTTTCAGAAAAAATTTCCTGAGCTTCTCTCTATTAGGCCGAACCACTTCTTTTCTCTTTTCTTCTTCTAAATTTTCGAACCTTGAGTGAATGTGTGAGTGCCCACACACATCAAGTGGTATCTCAATCATAGTGTGGAAGATTGTGAAGAATCCAATCAACAAGAAGGAGAATCAGCATCGAGGAAGGAGAGAAAGAGATCCAGGTTCAGATCTTGGTGATGCTCTGCTACAGAAAGGAATCAAGGGCTAGAGATCTGAACGAAAGGAGTCATTATATTCTGCTGCACCCAATGTAAGGTTTCCTTAAACTTTATATGTGTTTATTCCATTGTTTTAGAATTTATATTAGGATGTTAATGAAACATACTTGGTAGTAAATCTAAATCCTGGTAAAATATTTCCAACACTAATGTCATCTACTCTATGATCAGTCAAGAATAGTTCAAGAATACATAAATTTCGCAGCAATAAATTCAGAAAATAATGCTTTTACTCAACATATATTGCATAAAAAAAGAGGGAAAGGCAGCTTACTCACTATTCAAAGCTTTCTGAACTTTCTCGGAGGGTTATCAGCAATGGAGTTTCCAATAAGCTTTCTTTGAAGATTTGAGGATAAAAAAGAGAATTTTTTTGCTCTCGTTTTATAAGAGTAAAATGGCTAAAAGAATCTCCCAATAAAAAGCTTTAAACCTCTTTTATAGGTTTTTGAGGGGGATAGTTAATTAATTTAAAATTTGAATATTTTAGTTTTCCCCCGTAAATCGAATGTTAGTACTCATTGCAAACGGCATAGACGTCATCCATGCAGTATCACTCAACCGTCAATGCGTCATTCAAGGTATAGCTTTCAAGAAGTATTAAATGCCTCAAACACTGAAGAGACGTTCGATCAGGTCACATCGGATCAAAGATGATAACCAGACATGCGTCACCCATCTGAACAGCTTCCTAGCTGAATAAGTCCACGTGCGACCAAGAAAATCTTGTGCGGAATTGCGGCAAATGTTATCCAAATTTTGTCACTATGATGTGGAATCCATCTAGGTGACACGTGTAATGTATTTCATAACCTGTGCAGATGACTCTTAAAGTTACATATAGATTGTAGGATGTCCGAGCAGATCATGAATAGACATCTGACTAGCTCCACTAAGCAGGTAGCTCGCATGCACCGTCTAGGGGATGCAAGTTAGTAATTTCTGAGATATATCTCATATATCTCCAAGCTTGAGAATCACGATACTATCACTATATTTGTGGGATAAATTCTTATCTTCAAAGAATAAAGGAAATCAGTCTAAGTTTCCTATTTTCTTCATTATAATTATGGAAATAAATTAGTTTCTCATTGTATGTATTATTGATTTAGGGAAAAAATTTCATGTAATTAATTCATATAAATAGTGGTCTCATCTCACTATTCAAGGAGACAAAAAAATTCATAGATAGAACACTCAAGAGAGAAACCACGATCTAAGAGTAAATTGCTCAGAGGTCATTGTAAGAGCCTTCGAGATAGAAGAACTCATTCTTGCTCACAACTTAATATAACAAAAAAAGGGAGTAGGCTATGACCAACTATAACGGTCGAACATTTATAAATTTGGTATTTTCTTTACTTTAAACGATTTACTTTCTATTGTTTAATTATTCGCAATCGCTTTAATTTAACCTATTATTGTTGGCTAAAAGTGAGGTCAATAATTATCATTGTCATAATCATTGTTATTTAACTAATTCTAATCGATTTAATTTGACTCACTGTCGTTGACTTAAGCTCAACAGTATTTACCACCAAGACTAGTAATTCTAGAATGACCAAATAAATCAATAGGAAGCAATTCCAAAGGTCTAGTAGGTGAATTTTCTTTCTTGGAATGAAAATATGCTTTAATTTATTTTCCAAATTGGCATGCATCACAAAGTATATCTTTAATAAAAGGAATAGATGACAAACTAATAACAAGATCTTTTCTACCCAATTCTACAATAGAATTCATACTAGCATGTCCTAATCTCCTATGCCACAACCAAGAATTATCATTCACAATGGTTAAACATTTTTTTTCCTATCAAACGAATCAACATCAATAACATACACGTTATCCTTTCTTTCTCTAACAACAATAACTTCATTGGTTGAAGCATTCTCAATAGAGCATTTTGAAGATTCAATCAAAACACAAAAACATTTATCACATATTGGCTAATACTAAGCAAGTTATGTTTAAGGTTGTCAGCAAGAAACATATTTTTAATACAAGGAGAATATACATTACTAATATCACAAATGCCCAAAATTTATCCTTTTGAATTATCTCCAAAAGTGACAAATCTACTTTCATTACTTTTAAAGCTTAAAAATCTTGAGGGATCACTGGTCAAGTGCTTTCAACATCCAGTATCCAAGAACCATAGAATTTTGTTCTTTTTTGTCGGTTCTTACAAAATCAAACATGCTTGTTAACTTTTGGTACCCAATAACTTTAGGTCCTTTCTTGTTAGTACTAGAACCCTTTGATACCCATTTATTCTTACCTAGATATGGATATTTCTTTACATGACAATATAAAATAGTATGACTATCTTGGTTACAATATGTGTATGTAAAGTGAGGTTGACTAGATGATTTTACAAAGAAATTTCTCAAAAAAATTTGTTTCCTACTAGGATCATAGCTAATGCAATTTTTTTACAGAACCACATGATTGACTTTCTAGCATGAGTTCATAACCTTCTTTTCCTCTTGTAAATATATATATGTTATTCTTTAGGCTTTTTACATTAGCATGTAATCAAAAATTTCTTTCTTATAGAGGAGCATGTAGCACATTGAGATTCAGCTAAAAGTTTCTTTTCATTTAATTTCAAAATTTCAATTTGTTTTAGTAGCATGTTGGTCTTCTCTCGAAGAGTTTGGTTTATAGCAAGATATTTACAAAAATCGTCAAATAGTTCCTTAAAGGAATTAAAAAATTAATCATATGCAATATATATGTTATCATTATCATTTTCACTATCACAGTCACTTTAGCTAGAAATACTTACCCCATCATCAAGTGTCATCATGCACATATTAGCTTCCTCATTATTCTCCTCGTTTTTAGAGTCCTCCTCATCACTATTGAGCCAATCCGCCAACATTGCCCTTCTTTGTATTCTTTATTCTTTCTCATTGGACAATCCATTTTCATATATGGGCTTCTTGCATTCAAAGTAAATTGGTGGATCATCTTTGCTCTTTCTTTTGAGTCACTCCCTCTTTGTGGCTTTTTTCCAAAGTTCTTCTTAAATTTCATGAACTTTTTGTAGTTCTTTGAGAAGTGTGCCAAGTTCTTCATGTCATTACACAAGCTATCCTCATCATCTTCACTAATGGCATGGGAGGAGGAAGACTTGAATGCAATAGTCTTCTTTTTCTTCTCAACTTTATCTTCTTCTTGAGCACTCATGAAAATTTCATGGTTCATGAGTGAACCAATTAGTTCTTTTAAGGGAAGTGTTAAGAGATCCTTGGCTTCTTGGATGGTAACCACCTTTCCTTAATAAGCTTTGGTGAGACTTGTCAAAAGTTTGATCACCATATCTTTTTGAGTGAATATCTTGCCAAGAGAGTTTAAACCATTAGTAATTATGGTAAAACAAGTATACATGTTAGCAATAGTTTCATCTGCTTTCATCTTAATGTTCTCATATTGAGTGGAATAAATTTGAATTTAGTCTCTTTCATAGCACTAGTTCCTTGATGAGTAACTTTAAGCATTTTCTACATATCAAAGGCAATAGTGGCTTTCTCGATATTTTTAAACACATCTCTATCCAAACAACATATAAATGCATATTTAGTTCTAATATTTTTAGAAAGTATTTTCTTATCATTCTTATTATATGCCTCATAAGTCTTAATAACTTCTACATCAAAATGTAAGGACCATTACATACTATATGACATGTTTGGGAATGTAAGGACCATTACACACTATATGACACAAATCATAATCCATAGACTGAAAGTAAGTTTCCATTCTAATCTTCCAATAAAGAAAGTCTACTCTATTGAAGTATGGTGCTCTATTTGAGCTTACACCTTCTAACATGTTATTTTGTGAATTACATGGAAACATCATGCTCTAGATTATGAAATCTAATCAAATAAATGAGCCATCACCCTGATACCAATTGTTAACCCAAGATATAATTTTAAGAGTGGGGTGAATTGGAAATGTAAGCTAATATTAAAAAATTAAAACTTAACACCAAATATTTTTTTTTGATAAATCAATGAGTTGTATTGCACAATCAAAATTACAAGCTAAGAGCACCCAAACACAAGGATCTCAATCTATACAATTCTCTTTTTCCATTTTTACAATTCACCTATGCTTTACAATTGAATTCTTTGTTTAACTATAAAGCAAAAAACCACTCTTTATCTACCTTTGAGAGATTCTTTGGAAGGAAATTCTGAACTCGAGTCCTTAGACTCCATTTAACCTCTTCAATCATTCGGTTGATATCCACTTGTGCACCCTGCCAAATGACAGCATTTCTCAATTTCCAGCCTGTGTAAACCATGGAAGCAACTGCAACACAATACACAGCCTTCCTGAATTTTGAGATCTTTGCCCTCCCAATCCATTTAACAAGTTGCTGCACATTGGAAGTTAGAGCTTTCCAACCCAGCCAAGACTTTATCTCCTTCAAACAGTGACTGGTGTTCCTGCAATCAAAGAATAAGTGTTGTATGTTCTCATTGTGTTCACCACACAAACTACATTTCTCTTGCACTAGGATACCAATTTTGATCAACCTGTCCTTGGTCTTCAGTTTGTTCAACATCACAAGCCAAAGAATCATACAATGTTTGGGTGTATTCAGTCGTGACCATACCTCTTTCCTCCAATGTGTTTTCGGTTTTGGAGTGCTGAACAGTTTGTAACCTGCTTTGATAACATATTTCTTACTCTGGAACTCAGCACTATCAATCAAGGAGAGGATCTGGTTTTTGAGAGAAACAAGCCTCTTCCAGTACCAACTGGAGTGGATAGAGGCATTGCAACTCCACCAGTTTTGTCCCTTGATGTATACACTATTCACCCATCTTAGCCATAAGCTCTCTTGGTTGTTTGAGATTGCCCAAATGTATTTGGACATGGCTGCCTTGTTCCAACTTTCAAGCTTTGTGATACCCAATCCCCCTGTAGATTTAGACTGGCACACATTATCCCAGGCCACAACACCTGCTCCATAAAATACAGCTTGCCCTTTCCATAAGAAAGCTCTACAGATAGCTTCTACGGAATTCAAAATTCTTTTAGGCATGATTATGATTTGGCTCAAGTATGTCTGGATAGAAATCAGAACTGAGTTGATGAGAGTAGTTCTCTCTGCAAATGATAGATTCCTTGAGCTCCAGGTTCTGATTCTTGATGTCATTTTTGTTGGGTTTTATGCCCTAAATAAAACTCCATTTCAATGTAATCTATTTTATTCAACATCAATAAAGAAACAAAAGTATTTTTCATTCATTTGTGTATGTTTTGGTTCACTTTATCAATTGCTTGTCTTTTTGATTTATAAATTCATCTTAAACCCTTTTCACATACTTGATCCTGTTTATTGTGTTGTCATCACTTTGGAAAGTAAACATGACTATGTGAATAAAGTTTCCTAGATTTATCAGACACAGGGTTTTATTGATATGATAATCTACAACAAGAGTTTACTTACATTTGGAGAAATGCTATGTTCTTTCCAGAACATTGGTTAAAGTAAAGCTCAGGTTGGATGCATGGAGTATGCATCAGAAGGGACCGATATTGAACTTTGACTTAGATTTATTAAACTTACCGTAAAATCTATTCAAGTCAATATCGCCTAGTTGATCCTAGATCAAATGTTCTTAATCCTGTTATGATTAGGCTCAATCTTGAAAGGCTATTCATGTTCTTTGATTTGTTAGTTAAGCCTACTTTTAGGTCAGGGTGATACGTACATTTTGGGAACACGGTAGTGCAATTGAGTGGGAGCGCTAACATAAACATGGAATCTATAGCTTCTATCTGGCGAATAGTAAGCAAAGGATGATCTCCTTCGAGCTTTGACCAAACGAACATAAATGGTGGAGTACTCATTTCACATAAGTTGAAATATCATTTATACGGGGTCAAATGTTTTAAGGATAAAATACATAGTAGGGTGTAACGGTAATCTAATCCCTTTACAGTGTAGATCATTCATATAGAGGATCATTGATCAAATTAGGATTATAACAATGGATAACTAATGATGTGTCTATATGGTGGAATATATAGAGCATTCTATATACTGAGAGTGCAATTCTAAGTTCTATGCGTGGATTCAACGAAGAATTAATAAGTTAGTGAATTTTAGTGATAAATTCTTGATCTACTTATTGGAAGCTCGGTTATATAGACCCATGGTCCCTGCACTAGTTGAGATAATATTGCTCGTAAGACTCATGTAATTGGTTTTGATTAATCAATTATAATTCTCAAAATAGACTATGTCTATTTGTGAAATTTTCACTAAGTAAGGGCAAAATTGTAAAGAAAGAGTTTTTAGGGGCATATTTGTTAATTATGATACTTTGTATGGTTCAATTAATAAATATGATAAATGACAATATTATTTAATAATTATTTATAGTTATTAAATAGTTAGAATTGGTATTTAAATGGTTGAATTAGAAAATTGGCTTTTTTGAGAAAATCAGATACAAAAGTGATAAAACTGCAAAATTGCAAAAAGTGAGGGCCAAATCCAATAAGCCATGGCCAGCCACTTTTTTAGCTATTATCCTCTGATATTTTCATTATTTTAATGCCAAATAATTCAAACCTAACCCTAGTGGAATGCTATAAATAGATAGTGAAGGCTTTAGGAAAATTACACTTTTCATTCAAAAAAACCTGAGCCTCTCTCTCTACCTTTGGCCGCCACTCTCTCTCTCTCTCTCTTCTTCCTTAATATTTCGAAACCCCTTAGTGATTAGAGTAGTGCCCACACACAGCAAGCAATACCTCAATCATAGTGAGGAAGATCGTGAAGAAAGATTTTCAGCAAAAGGAGTTTCAACATCAAAGATTCAGAGAAAGAGATCCAGGTTCAGATCCTGATAATACTCTGCGACAGAAAGGATACAAGAGTTAGAGATCTGAACGGAAGGAGTCATTTAATTTTGCTGCACCCAATGTAAGGTTTCCTAAACTTTATATGTGTTTATTTCATCATTTTAGAAAGTTCATATTTAGGGTGTTAATCAACATACTTGTGAGTAGATCTAAGATCCTGGTAAAATAATTTCCAACAAATGGTATCAGAGCCATGGTAATTGATTTGCTTGCAAGAAATTTGGACTTTAAAACGATTGTTTGATGTTTTGGATGGTATCATGTTGTATTGAGTGTTATTTGATGATTGATTGATGTTTGTGAATTTTCGTGAAAAATAATTGAATATCTGTTTCTGGAATTATTTTTATTGGATAGTATGGAAAACATTAAGCAAGTTACTTTTTTTTTACAGAACTCGATTTCAATTTAATTTGAATTAGTTATGATTTTTTGAAGTTTCGAAAAAATCAGGGTTGAGCAGCACACCTCCTGCGCGCGCGGATTTCATGCAAATCCCCTTGCCGCCGAGGTTGCTCGCCCAAATCACCCCTATGCGTGCGCGGACGGGTATGCGCAGCATCCTGTCCGTACAGCTCGCAATTTTTTTCGTTTTTCTTTGTTTTTTCATGCTTTTTCATGGATTTAACTTCGAATTTTTTGTGTAGTTCTGTATTTATACATTTACTATTCCTAATTCAATTCTAATTATCATAATTAATTTAATTAATATTTTTTAAATTTAATTCATGATATTAGTGTAATTTGAATTTGAAAAATAGTAAATATCTATCTTTTTTGCTTAATTATCTTATCTTATTTTTAAATTTGATTTTATCTTATCTTATTTTTAAATTTAAGGTCAGATTTAAATTTTTTAAATTAATTTTTTTTAAATAATTTGACCTTATTTAAATTTAAAATAAGATAACTATAATCATGTAATTTTAAATAGATGTAAGATATTTTGCTAACTTTTAAATTTTATTATTTTATTTATTTAAATTACATTTAAAATCTGAAAAAGATATTCATTTATCTTTTATAATTTTTATTTAATTTTTATTTATAAAATAACATTAAATTTTTAAAAGTAGTTAGCAAATTTTGAAATAATATTTAGGTTGGTTGAAACCTAATTTTTCAAAATTGTAGGTTTAATTTTAATTTTTTTTAAATTTCGAAATTTTTCAAATTTTTTTAAAATTTTCGAAAATAAAATAATTTTTTTTATTTAATTAATTATTTTTCGAAATTATTTATTTAAAATTAAATAAATCCTACATCCAACTATCCAGCTAACCTTGTTGCAGGAGTATGTGTTTTAGCTTGTTTGTAAGTTTTTCAAAACCTATTATTGCTTGATTGCAAATAGCCATGGTTAACTTTTTGCCAGATCTAATGATCTGATGGCTCCCTTGGTCAAGTAAATAATTTGTAACAGGTATGTTTACAATCTTCTTCCATCTGTGTATGACCTAGCAACATGATAGGACCCATCCAAAGTGTGCCTGTGTGAGCCTATGTGTTTAATTTCATTATAGATGCATATAGGTTGTTGTTGCTAAATAAATTATCATAGTTCTTGATAGATTTTATTTAGGGCCATTTAGTTTTTGGGCCTATTCAATTAATAACAGTTGTTCATTTTAAGGTTAAATTCCTCTCTTTTGGGCCTTGTGTGAGAGTTGGGAGCCATAGAAGTGGGTACGACATACTGAACCCAGCACCCCCTCACATGAACCACCCCAATTGTGAAGGCCCATTTGCCTGATTTGAATAACTGTACTAGGTTAATTAAATTAGTTTAACCTAATAAAATTGATTAGCAACATAATTAATTTCATTTATTTTGAAATTAATTTAAGAAAACCATAGTTTAAAGAATTTTATATTCTAAGCTAAACTATATGTATTTTCTTGTATTTAATTAAATATAGAATTATAACCATCTAGATTCTTTCTGAAGCTTAATTTAAATTTTTCATTTAATATTCCTATTTAAGTTGATATTTAGTTATCTACAACTAAACAACTTAAATCTGAATATCTTTTGGATTTAAAATTTCAAAATTAAGTTGAGGAATTTTAGGCATTGGTAATTAAGATTCTTTAGATATTTTTTAAGTTAATATCTTTTCGAATATTAACTTAAAATTGAATATTTTAGATATTTTTTAAGTTAATATCTTTTCGAATATTAACTTAAAATGGAATATTTTCAAATTAAGTGGTTACAACTTAATTTTTAATTTAATTAAATCTGATTTGAAAGATATTTTTAAATTTGTTCCATTTTATTCGAATTTATTTTTCGAATTTAAATAATAATTGAAATTTAATTAAAGTGGATTTTTTATTTAAACCAACTTTGATTTATAATTTTTCATTATTATAATATGGAACTTGTTCGATATTTATTCGAATTTATTTTTTGAATTAAATAATAATTGAAAATTAATTAAAGTTGATTTATCATTTAAACCAACTTTAATTTGTAATTTTTCATTATTATAATATCGAATAAAATGATTATACAAAATACATATACATTTTTTTTAAAATAATGAGCTTTTAATCAAGAGACATTCGATCTCCATTGTTGGTTTTACATCGCGTTTGTTTTAGTGAGTAATCCTCCCTAATGGAGGAACGTTCATTAGCAATTTCGCACCGTTTAATCTCGAAAGATAAGTAGTTTGTAAGTGTTTTGTATGGTATGGATCACCCTAATGGTGGTGACCATACTTGACTTGCAAATTATGAAACAATGGTGGAAGCTCATAAGATAGAATTGCCTTGACTCTCGCCTAAACGGGACAACGCTGAATTCCAATCTTGATCGAATAAAAGGTTGCTAGAATGGTTATCATTTTAGATGAGTTGACAACTCTATTCAATAGATGATGCTTTGACTCTCGCCTAAACGGGACACTATATCAGTTTGTTGAAAGACCTTGGAAAATAAACTATGTTAGATTTAGTATTTCTATAACATATGTGATTATTTGTTATTTTCTGAACATGTGTATGAATTTATGAACCAAAACCTTACTTCTGTTTTATTGATGTGTTGTAGTGTCATTATGAATAACCCTCATCCCGATCCTCTCCTAGTTAATATCTTAGCAAAAGAGCTCTATAGTGTGAAAATGCATCCAGGTAGTTGCATAAACTCGCACCTGTTGATGATGAATTTGAAGTTCCAAAAGGCAAATCTACTAGGAATTGATTTATCAAGAGAACAATGGGTCCAACTCATCCTTAATAGTCTTCCTCCGGAGTATAATGAATTTGTTATTTCCTACATGATCAACAATTTCAACTCCTCCGACATGGACAAGCTCGAAGCAGAATTACGAGCCCATGAACGGAATCTGATTGCAATAGGTCCCCCTAGGTTTGCAATTCATAATCAGAGGAAAAGGACTAGGTATGAAGGATCTAGCAAAGCTGCTTCTTCAAGTACAATTATCAGAGATAATCTTCTATGTTCGAATTGTAATGAAAAGGGACATCAAGAAGAACGATGTCCCAGGCTTCTAAACAATTCAAACGAAGGTAATGCTTTTGTCTTTGAATCATGTCATTTAGAGAACAACAAATCTGTCTCGATTGTTGATTCTGGGTCTACTAACCATGTATGTTCTTCACTGCAGTTGCTTGAAACTTGGGAAAATTTGCTTCCAGGAGAGTTAAAGCTTAAAGTTGGCAATGGCGAGTAAGTATCGGTCAAAGCTAGAGGAAAAGCCCGCATCAAGTTTCAACAAAGATTTTTTAATTTTAGAAAATGTTTTATTTATTCCAAACTTTAGTAGAAACTTTATTAGTGTCTCATGTTTGCAAACACAATCTTATATATTGAATTTTTTGAGTACAAATTGTTCAATTTCTCGTAATGGATTTCAAATATGTGTTGCTACAATGGAACAAGGGCTTTATGTTTTAAGACCGAATACACAAATCTCACTAAATAGTCAACTTTTCAATGTAGCTAAACCTAGAAACCTCAAAAGAAAAGAGATTGATAATGATGATCAGACTTATCTATGGCATTTACGTTTAGGTCATATAGGCTTTGATAGACTCAATAGGCTAACCAAAGGCGGTCCATTGAAAAATGTCGTCTTAGGTGAACTGTCAGTATGCGAGTCCTGCCTAGAAGGAAAAATGACTAAACGTTCTTTCTCTGCAAAGGGAGAGCGTGCCAAAATCCCCCTAGGGTTAGTGTATTCTGATGTCTGCGGACCTTTGAGTGTAAAAGCCCGAGGTGGTTATGAGTATTTTGTCACTTTCATTGACGATTACTCTAGATATAGTTTTCTTTACCTAATGCAAAAGAAATCTGAAACATTTGAAAAGTTTCAGGAGTTTCATGCTTTGGCTCAAAATCAATTAGGTAAATCATTAAAAATCTTGTGAACTGATAGGGGTGGAGAATATATGGATATGCAGTTCAAAGATCATTTAATTGAACTTGGAATTGAATCCCAATACACTGCCCCAAGCACTCCACAACAAAATGGAGTTGCAGAAAGAAGAAATCGCACTCTTTTGGAAATGGTTAGGTCTATGCTGAGTTATTCAACTCTGTCTACGTCCTTCTGGGGATATGCTATTCAGATGGCAAATGACATTTTAAATGTTGTTCCATCTAAAGCAGTCCCTAAGCCACCCGTCGAACTTTGGAATGGTCGTACACCTAGTTTACACCATTACAGAATTTGGGGGTGCCCTGCTCATGTCTTAAGAAAGATAGAAGGCAAACTTGAATCACGTACCGAAGTATGCATGTTTGTCGGAAATTCTAAAGAGACTAGGGGTGGACTATTTTATAGTCACAAGGACAACAAAGTGTTTGTTTCTACAAATGATACTTTCCTTGAAGAAAACTATATTAAAGACAACAAACCGAAAAGTAAAGTTGTTCTAGAGGAATTGCTATCAGATATAAGTCCTTCCAATGTTCTGTCCTCCTCCACTCGTGAAGAGGACAATCCCACTCCCTTAGTTGAACCAACTGAGAAATTTACTACTAAAGTTTCTGTTCAGAAGATCACCGCACCTCGTCGTAGTGGGATGGTTTCAACAAAACCAGCTCGTTATGGCTTGGATGGTGAAATCAATATGGTCGTTGGTGACGGTATTGAAGACGATCCATTAACCTATAAACAGGCAATGGCTAGTCCGCAATGGAAACGATGGTCGGCCGGCATGGATTCAGAAATGGATTCCATGAAAAAGAACAAAGTCTGGGAATATGTAGACGCACCTGACGACTATCATCCGATAGGATGCAAGTGGGTTTACAAGAAGAAAAGAGGAGCTGGAGGTGAAGTCGAAACTTTTAAAGCTAGACTTGTAGCCAAGGGTTATACCCAAAGAGAAGGCATGGACTACGAGGAAACTTTTAGTCCTGTTGCCATGCTCAAATCCATCCGAATTCTTCTCTCCATAGCTGCTGCTTTCGATTATGAAATCTGGCAAATGGATGTCAAGACTGCCTTCCTTAATGGGGTACTTGAAGAAACCATCTATATGGAGCAACCAGAAGGCTATGTTCTTCCAGGCGGGGAAAAGAAAGTTTGCAAATTAAATAGGTCTATCTATGGACTTAAGCAAGCTTCTCGCTCATGGAACAAAAGGTTTGATGAAATCATCAAGACCTACGGCTTTCTTCAGAATGAAGATGAACCTTGTGTTTACCAACTCAAGGAAGACCAAGTAGTAGTATTCCTGGTCTTTTATGTTGATGACATTTTGATTATTGGAAACAATGTCAAGAAAATGACTCACATCAAGGAATGGCTCAACACTCAATTCGATATGAAAGATTTGGGTGAAGCAGCCTATGTTCTTGGTATACAGATTATCAGAAACCGGAAGAACAGATCTCTTGCTCTCTCTCAAACAACCTACATTGACAAAGTCTTAGAGAGATTCTCCATGAACAACACCAATGGGGCAAACATGCCTTCTAGATATGGTATTCGTCTATCTAAGGAACAGTCTCCGACTAATCCTCAAGAGATAGAGGACATGGCAAAAATTCCCTATGCCTCTGTAGTTGGAAGTCTAATGTATGCAATGTTATGCACTAGACTTGACATCTACTATGCAATGGGAATCGTGAGCAGGTATTAGTCTAATCCAGGACATGAACATTGGAATGTAGTTAAGTATATTCTGAAATACTTAAAGAGTACAAGGAATCTTGTGTTAGTCTACAAGGGTGGTGCTTTAAATCCCATAGGCTACACTGATTCAGATTTCCAAGCAAGTCTTGAAGACAGGAAATCTACATCTAGGATGGTGTTTACTCTTGGGGGTGGAGCAGTGGTTTGGAGAAGTGCAAAACAAACTGCTATATCGGACTCGACTATGGAAGCTGAATACATAGCAGCAGCCGAAGCTGCTAAAGAACTTGTCTGGCTAAGAAAGTTCTTTACCAGTATAGGTGTCGTTCCTGGAATGGAAAAGCCTCTGGTCCTACCTCGAAGCCACAAGAGAAGCAAACACATTGAAAGGAAGTATCACATTATCAGAGAATACGTGGCTAGAGGGGATGTACTAGTTGAGAAAGTTAATACAGAGGACAACCTAGCTGATCCATTTACCAAAGTCTTGGCCGTTACAGCTTTTGAAAAGCACCGTCAGAATTTAGGATTAATTGATATGTACTGATTAGTTTTATATTACTGCAAGTGGGAGTTTGTTGGGTTTTATGCCCTAAATAAAACTCCATTTCAATGTAATCTATTTTATTCAACATCAATAAAGAAACAGAAGTATTTTTCATTCATTTGTGTATGTTTTGGTTCACTTTATCAATTGCTTGTCTATTCATTTATAAATTCATCTTAAAACCCTTTTCACATACTTGATCCTGTTTATTGTGTTGTCATCACTTTGGAAAGTAAACATGACTATGTGAATAAAATTTCCTAGATTTATCAGACACAGGGTTTTACTGATATGATAATCTACAACAAGAGTTTACTTGCATTTGGAGAAATGCTATGTTCTTTCCAGAACATTGGTTAAAGTAAAGCTCAGGTTGGATGCATGGAGTATGCATCAGAAGGGACCGATATTGAACTTTGACTTAGATTTATTAAACTTACTGTAAAATCTGTAACACCCTAACTAGCATAGGCGTATTACGTGATTTTTAAACATACTGTGCAGCTCGTTGCTAATCAACGAGGTTTATGGAAATCGTGATTAATTAAAATTTTTGCTTTTTAATTAAACTTATAAAATAATTATACAAAATACTCGGGATCCCGATTACAAAACCTTTTTCAAAAGTTCACTGACTATACAAAATACTTGTCGCCAAGCGACTAATTACAAAAATAGCCTTGCTGTCCCGAGGATCGTACGCTCCAGGCCTAACCGCCCCGACATGTACAATCTTCATAGGCTCGTCCTCACGGTTCCACAACTTTGATCTTGCCCTTACCTACACATGAACATAGCATTGTGAGTCGATAGACTCAGTAAGAAAAGCATAATAATACTCATACATAAATCTCGGTCATGATCAGACGCCCATACCCCTGACCATAACCCTAACTGCCGTGTCCAACACGATACTGAGTCCTGAACGTTCATAGGGACGGTACTATTGACAAGTAACAGCCTATACTCGGTCGAACTGGTCATACTCCAGCCTGTACCGATGTGTTACAATATCAGCCTATACTCGGTCGAACTGGTCATACTCCAGCTGCTAGTCATACTCTAGCCTGTACCGATGTGATACGTCAAATAGTACGGAACCACCAACCCAAGTATCAGCCTATACTCGGCACACTGGTCATACTCCAGCTGCTAGTCGTACTCTAGCCTGTGCCGATGTGATACAGTGTCAGCCTATACTCGGTCATCCTGGTCATACTCCAGCTGCTGGTCATACTCTCCAGCCTATACCGATGTGACACAGTCGGATGGTTCGAAGCCAACATACATATCTAATGTAATCTAACAGGCTTCCTAACATGCACGCTAAACATGTAATCTATATATGCATACTGTTATACTAATCTTACCTGGATTCCGAATTCAGGTGTGCCGGTCAACCTGACTGGAACGAACTGCGCGGCGGATTACAGGCTCCTAAACCATAACAATCACAACACTATAAGTGATATGCTAAATCACTTCCCGGGGACTTAAACTAGGAACTTAAAGTTTCCCTATCGATAAAAAGCATGGCAATACCCCAAAAACATAAAAACGAGGAAATCTAGGGTTCCAGAAAATTCCCCAATCGGTAGACCGGTTCTGCAACCGGAATTCCGGTTCTGGGAATTCCTGAACCCTCATCCGGAATTCCGGATGCACAACCGGAATTCCGGTTCCTCGCTCACCAAACTCAAAAATTCATAACTCTTTCAAATCCAATCCAAATCACATAAGACCTTCCAGACCTGTTCTAAATAACCCCTAGAACATTTCTAAAGCAACAAAACCGAGCTTCACACACAGAAACTCATTTCACCATTAAAGGTCAAAGATTGAGTTCTAAAACTCAAAACTTGACTAAACAACCTATCATGCATTAAACCTTGATTAAAATCACATATTCAAGCATTTAAAAACTGCAGAAATCAAACCCTAACTCATGCAACAACTACAGCCACTAAAATTCCAATTTTCTCTTTGAAAACCTTAAGCTTTTGAATAGAAAAACCATAACTTTAAGCAACCTAATTATCAGGCATCACAAGCAGCTTAAATAACCTCAATTATCATGCTTAAACCTCTGCAAACAACTATAAAATCACAGCAACAATAATAACTTAAACTATGCATGCAAACATCATCATTTCATCAAAATTCTTCAAGAAACTAAAAGGGAGAGCTACAAGGATCTTACCAACAACTTGAGGTCAAAATCTATGCTAAAACCAGCTTGAAATCCAAGAGAATCCCCCCCCCCCCCCAAACCCAGCTGCTCCAAACCGAAATAGAGAGAAGAAAAGAGACCCTTGAATTTTCTAACTTTCTAACTTTGTAAAAAAATGAAAAATAAAGACTTCCACTTATTCATTTCAGTTAACATATACCTTAATAAACCACATAATTCCACCATTTAAAATCCACTAAAAGACAAACTAACAATGGGGCAAAATGACCAATTTGCCCCTCCATGCTAAAATAACATAAATAACACTGAAGGGGTATTTTGGGAAAATCTAAATTCCCAGCCAATTCTGACATTCCCAATGTCTACTAAACCGTCCCAATCTACTAACATACTAAGTTGTGATTTTACTGAGGCAAACACCAAGTTCCATGTTACCGGGCACCGGAAATGCAAAATTATGAAAACTACTAAGTGACATAAAATGCATCTCAGAATTCAATAATAACAGTATAAATAATTATTTAAATAGCTATAAATAATTTTCATAATTAAACATGATTAACTGCTAATTTCCAAATTAAACTAAGCGGTCTTTACAACTATTCCCCCCTTAAAAGGATTTCGTCCCCGAAATCTAACCTGAATAACTCTGGATATTGAGCTCTCATATCAGACTCTAGCTCCCAGGTGGCTTCCTCCACCTTGCTGTTTCTCCAGAGAACTTTGACCAATGAAATGGTCTTATTCCGAAGGACTTTATCCTTTCTATCCAGGATCTGCACTGGCTGTTCTTCGTAAGACATATCTGGCTGCAGTTCAAGGCTCTCATAACTGAGTATATGAGAGGGATCTGAAACGTACTTTCTCAACATCGAGACATGGAATACGTTGTGAACTGCTGATAAGGCTGGAGGCAATGCTAACCGGTATGCCACTTGACCTATCTTCTCGAGAATCTCGAAAGGTCCTGTAAATCTAGGGCATAACTTGCCTCTTTTCCCGAAACGTTTGATCCCCTTCATTGGAGACACTCGTAAAAACACATGGTCCCCTACTTGGAACTCAACATCTCTGCGTTTCGGATCTGCGTAACTTTTCTGTCTACTCTGCGAGGCAAGCATTCTAGCTTTTATTTTCTCTATTGCCTCATTGGCCCGCTGTACTGACTCCGGACCTAAGTATTTCCTCTCACCTGTCTCATCCCAGTGGATGGGAGATCTACACTTCCTACCGTATAACAGTTCATAGGGGCCATCCCTATCGTACTCTGATAACTGTTGTTGTAAGAAAATTCTATCAACGGTAGGTATTTATTCCAAGAGCCTTCGAAATCCATAACGCAGGCTCGTAACATGTCCTCCAATATCTGAATTGTCCTTTCGGACTGACCATCTGTCTGAGGATGGAATGTTGTACTAAATTTCAGTTTTGTACCCATTGCTTGTTGCAAACTCTGCCAAAACTTGGAGGTGAATTTCGGATCCCTATCCGAAACTATAGACTTCGGTACCCCGTGAAGTCTTACAATCTCTCTAACGTACAATTCTGCCAACTGATCCACTGTAAATGTTGTTCTAACAGGCAGAAAATGAGCAGATTTCGTGAATCGATCCACCACTACCCAGATGGAATCAAACAAACCCGTGGTTATAGGTAACCCGACCACGAAATCCATCGTGATATCTTCCCACTTCCATTCAGGTAGGGTTAGAGGCTGCAACAACCCTACTGGTCTCTGATGTTCAGCCATAATCTGCTGACAAGTGAGGCATCTCGATACGAATTCTACCAAATTCTTCTTCATACCGCTCCACCAGAAGTACAGTTTAAGATCTTGGTACATCTTAGTGGTGCCGGGATGCAGAGAATACGGGGTAGAATGAGCCTCCTCAAAGATCTCATTCTTGAGTTCCACACTACTCGGAACACAAACCCTAGCTTTATACAGAAGCATCCCGTTGTCTGACACTGAGAAATCCCTGGCTTGACCAACCAAAACCTCATCTCTAATTTTCACTAACTCTGGATCGGTCATCTGAGCGGCTTTAATTCTTTCTAATAGATCAGATTGCAGCGTTAAGTTGTGAAGTTGACCTACCACAAACTCGATGTTGGATCTAACCATGTCTTCAGCTAACTGAGGTGAGATCTGAACCATGCTAGCTACCTGCCCGGACCCTTCCTGCTCAGGGCATCGGCCACTACATTGGCTTTCCCAGGGTGATAGAGAATCTCACAGTCGTAATCTTTCACTAATTCCAACCAACGCCTCTGTCTCATGTTCAAATCTTTCTGAGTAAAGAAATACTTGAGACTTTTATGGTCGGTATAGATTTCACACCTTTCTCCATAAAGGTAATGCCGCCAGATCTTCAATGCAAAAACCACCGCGGCCAACTCTAGATCATGAGTCGGGTATCGCTGTTCGTAATCCTTTAACTGACGGGAGGCATATGCGATAACCCGATCGGCTTGCATCAGCACACACCCCAGACCCTGTCTGGATGCATCGCAATAAACTATGAATTTCTCGTTGTCTGAAGGCAAAGCTAGCACTGGAGCGGTAATCAACCTCTGCTTCAGCTCCTGAAAACTAGCTTCGCACTTGTCTGACCAGACAAACCGCTGATTCTTCTTTGTAAGTTCGGTTAAGGGCGTTGAAATTTTAAAAAAAAAACCTTCCACGAACCCACGATAATACCCAGCTAAACCCAAGAAGCTTCTAATCTCTGTCACTGTCTTCGGTCTCGGCCAATCTCTGGCGGATTCTATCTTCCCGGGATCCACCTTGATCCCATCTTTGCTCACAATATGCCCTAAGAAAGACACCTGAGATAGCCAAAATTCACATTTCTTGAACTTGGCATAAAACTTGTGTTCCCGAAGCCGTTGCAGTACCATCTGAAGATGTAACTCATGCTCCTCTTCTGACTGAGAGTACACGAGGATGTCGTCGATAAACACAATCACACAGATATCGAGGAAATCCTTGAATACTCTATTCATCAAATCCATGAATGCTGCAGGAGCATTGGTTAGCCCAAACGACATAACCAGGAATTGATAATGTCCATACCTAGTGCAGAAAGCCGTCTTCGGAATGTCCTCCTCTTGGATTTTCAACTGATGATAACCCGAGCGAAGGTCAATCTTAGAAAAGACCGTCTTCCCCTGAAGCTGATCGAACAGATCATCGATCCTAGGTGATGGATGTTTATTCTTCACTGTTAGCTTGTTCAACTCTCTGTAATCGATGCACATCCTCATAGTTCCATCTTTCTTCTTGACGAATAAAACTGGGGCTCCCCAGGGTGACACACTAGGCCGAATAAACCCGATGTCAAGCAACCCCTGGAGCTGAATCTTTAATTCCTTAAGTTCAGCTGGAGCCATTCTATACGGGGCTTTGGAAACCGGTTCCACCCCTGGTACCAAATCTATCACGAAGTCAATCTCCCGCTGAGGTGGTAACCCTGGAAGTTCTTCGGGAAAAACATCTAAAAATTCCCGAACCACCTTGATGTCTTCTGGCCGAATGGTATCTGGCCGAGTGGTGTCCATCACCACGGCCAGAAACCCTAAGCATCCACCATGCCATAATTCCCTAGCTGACATGGCCGAAATCACCGGGATCCGAGATCCCCGAACCAAACCAACAAACACAAAAGGTTCTTCACTTTTCGGTTGGAAGATCACCATCTTCCTTTTGCAATCAATACTAGCCGAATATTTCGATAGGAAATCCATTCCTAAAATAATATCGAACTCTACTAAGCTCATCTCTATCAAGTCAGCACTTAACTCTCTACCATCTAAGCATAGGTGGTCTTGTCGTCGGTAGTAATCATAAGGTCATACTTGATCATCACATTAAGTCCATCAAGATATTTTTCTTTCTTACTGAAATCGGTTGGCATAAATCTCGAGGCCAACCTCGCTGACCGATCAACTGCGTAGTGTATTCCATCACACTCATAAAATTAAATATTTTCGTAATCACTGTTAGCCACTGCTTGGCTTTCACGACATCTGGACCTCCCAAAAAACTGGAGGTGCTTGCTTCCGGAACCTTTCATACAAGGGTTCCATTCAGTTTGCCGCTACCACTATCTCGACCTGAGCAGCAGGGGCGGGTGCTACTGGAACTTCTGGCACCGGCTCTGCAGGAGCACCCTGCTGCCTCAATCGCTGAATCTCATTATCTTGCTCCTCTATTCTGGCTTGCATTTCAGCAAACCTAACTTCCCAATTCTGGGCTTCCTAATTGACTTAGGCAGCCTGTGGCGAGTTAACATCACCCCGACCACGAGCCCTGCCCCCGGGACCTCTACCTCGGCCCAAAACACTTGGGGGAAACTGAGCTCCTTGACCTTGATCTGACCTGACTGAAATGCCCTGACTCCTAATATTTCGTCTGGCGTCCATCTAGTCTGAACAGCCTCGAAACCCCGAGTTGGCATTTCAGGTCACGATCAACGAGAGCTTACTAATGCCGCTTAATTTGGAAATTAAAAACAAAACATGCACCTATTCTACTATCAGGCTACTAACATGCTTCCTATCAGGCTTTTCTTATTTAAAATAAATAATAAGCTACTAAAGCTATAAAAGCTTACTGAACTGTAGAACGAGCTAACTGCTGATGATGATTGTACATGTAGTGACGATCTTCGGAAGACAACCTGGCGGCTCTGATACCAAATTGTAACACCCTAGCTAGCATAGGCGTATTACGTGATTTTTAAACATACTGTGTAGCTCGTTGCTAATCAACGAGGTTTATGGAAATCGTGATTAATTAAAATTTTTGCTTTTTAATTAAACTTATAAAATAATTATACAAAATACTCGGGATCCCGATTACAAAACCTTTTTCAAAAGTTCACTGACTATACAAAATACTTGTCGCCTAGTGACTAATTACAAAAATAGCCTTGCTGTCCCGAGGATCGTACGCTCCAGGCCTAACCGCCCCGACATGTACAATCTTCATAGGCTCGTCCTCACGGTTCCACAGCTTTGATCTTGCCCTTACCTACACATGAACATAGCACTGTGAGTCGACAGACTCAGTAAGAAAAGCATAATAATACTCATACATAAATCCCGGTCATGATCAGACGCCCATACCCCTGACAATAACCCTAATTGCCGTGTCCAACACAATACTGAGTCCTGAACGTTCATAGGGACGGTACTATTGACAAGTAACAACCTATACTCGGTCGAACTGGTCATACTCCAGCTGCTGGTCATACTCCAGCCTGTACCGATGTGTTACAGTATCAGCCTATACTCGGTCGAACTGGTCATACTCCAGCTGCTAGTCATACTCTAGCCTGTACCGATGTGATACGTCAAATAGTACGGAACCACCAACCCAAGTATCAGCCTATACTCGGCACACTGGTCATACTCCAGCTGCTAGTCATACTCTAGCCTGTGTCGATGTGATACAGTGTCAGCCTATACTCGGTCATACTGGTCATACTCCAGCTGCTGGACATACTCCAGCCTATACCGATGTGACACAGTCGGATGGTTCGAAGACAACATACATATCTAATGTAATCTAACAGGCTTCCTAACATGCACGCTAAACATGTAATCTATATATGCATACTGTTATACTAATCTTACCTGGATTCTGAATTCAGGTGTGTCGGTCAACCTGACTGGAACGAACTGCGCGGCGGATTACAGGCTCCTAAACCATAACAATCACAACAGTATAAGTGATACGCTAAATCACTTCCCGGGGACTTAAACTAGGAACTAAAAGTTTCCCTATCGATAAAAAGCATGGCAATACCCCAAAAACATAAAAACGAGGAAATCTAGGGTTCTAGAAAATTCCCCAACTGGTAGACCGGTTCTGCAACCGGAATTCCAGTTCTGGGAATTCCTGAACCCTCATCCGAAATTCCGGATGCACAACCGGAATTCCGGTTCCTCGCATACCAAACTCAAAAATTCATAACTCTTTCAAATCCAATCCAAATCACATAAGACCTTCCAGACCTGTTCTAAATAACCCCTAAAACATTTCTAAAGCAACAAAACTGAGCTTCACACACAGAAACTTATTTCACCATTAAAGGTCAAAGATTGAGTTCTAAAACTCAAAACTTGACTAAACAACCTATCATGCATTAAACCTTGATTAAAATCACATATTCAAGCATCTAAAAACTACAGAAATCAAACCCTAACTCATGCAACAACTACAGCCACTAAAATTCCAATTTTCTCTTTGAAAACCTTAAGCTTTTGAATAGAAAAACCATAACTTTAAGCAACCTAATTATCAAGCATCACAAGCAGCTTAAATAACCTCAATTATCATGCTTAAACCTCTGCAAACAACTATAAAATCACAGCAACAATAACAACTTAAACTATGCATGCAAACATCATCATTTCATCAAAATTCTTCAAGAAACTAAAAGGGAGAGCAACAAGGATCTTACCAACAACTTGAGGTCAAAATCTATGCTAAAACCAGCTTGAAATCCAAGAGAATCCCCCCCCAAACCCAGCTGCTCCAAACCGAAATAGAGAGAAGAAAAGAGAGCCTTGAATTTTCTAACTTTCTAACTTTGTAAAAAAATGAAAAAAAAAAGACTTCCACTTATTCATTTCAGCCAACATATACCTTAATAAACCACATAATTCCACCATTTAAAATTCACTAAAAGACAAACTAACAATGGGGAAAAATGACCAATTTGCCCCTCCATGCTAAAATAACATAAATAACACTGAAGGGGTATTCTGGGAAAATCTAAATTCCCAGCCAATCCCGACATTCCCAATGTCTACTAAACCGTCCCAATCTACTAACATACTAAGTTGTGATTTTACTGAGCCAAACACCGAGTTCCATGTTACCGGGCACCGGAAATGCAAAATTATGAAAACTACTAAATGACATAAAATGCATCTTAGAATTCAATAATAACAGTATAAATAATTATTTAAATAGCTATAAATAATTTTCATAATTAAACATGACTAACTGCTAATTTCCAAATTAAACTAAGTGGTCTTTACAAAATCTATTCAAGTCAATATCCCCTAGTTGATCCTAGATCAAATATTCTATCAACGGTAGGTATTTATTCCAAGAGCCTTCGAAATCCATAACGCAGGCTCGTAACATGTCCTCCAATATCTGAATTGTCCTTTCGGACTGACCATCTGTCTGAGGATGGAATGTTGTACTAAATTTCAGTTTTGTACCCATTGCTTGTTGCAAACTCTGCCAAAACTTGGAGGTGAATTTCGGATCCCTATCCGGAACTATAGACTTCGGTACCCCGTGAAGTCTTACAATCTCTCTAACGTACAATTCTGCCAACTGATCCACTGTAAATGTTGTTCTAACAGGCAGAAAATGAGCAGATTTCGTGAATCGATCCACCACTACCCAGATGGAATCAAACAAACCCGTGGTTATAGGTAACCCGACCACGAAATCCATCGTGATATCTTCCCACTTCCATTCAGGTAGGGTTAGAGGCTGCAACAACCCTACTGGTCTCTGATGTTCAGCCATAATCTGCTGACAAGTGAGGCATCTCGATACGAATTCTACCAAATTCTTCTTCATACCGCTCCACCAGAAGTACAGTTTAAGATCTTGGTACATCTTAGTGGTGCCGGGATGCAGAGAATACGGGGTAGAATGAGCCTCCTCAAAGATCTCATTCTTGAGTTCCACACTACTCGGAACACAAACCCTAGCTTTATACAGAAGCATCCCGTTGTCTGACACTGAGAAATCCCTGGCTTGACCAGCCAAAACCTCATCTCTAATTTTCACTAACTCTGGATCGGTCATCTGAGCGGCTTTAATTCTTTCTAATAGATCAGATTGCAGCGTTAAGTTGTGAAGTTGACCTACCACAAACTCGATGTTGGATCTAACCATGTCTTCAGCTAACTGAGGTGAGATCTGAACCATGCTAGCTACCTGCCCGGACCCTTCCTGCTCAGGGCATCGGCCACTACATTGGCTTTCCCAGGGTGATAGAGAATCTCACAGTCGTAATCTTTCACTAATTCCAACCAACGCCTCTTCGTCTCATGTTCAAATCTTTCTCGAGTAAAGAAATACTTGAGACTTTTATGGTCGGTATAGATTTCACACCTTTCTCCATAAAGGTAATGCCGCCGGATCTTCAATGCAAAAACCACCGCGGCCAACTCTAGATCATGAGTCGGGTATCGCTGTTCGTAATCCTTTAACTGACGGGAGGCATATGCGATAACCCGATCGGCTTGCATCAGCACACACCCCAGACCCTGTCTGGATGCATCGCAATAAACTATGAATTTCTCGTTGTCTGAAGGCAAAGCTAGCACTGGAGCGGTAATCAACCTCTGCTTCAGCTCCTGAAAACTAGCTTCGCACTTGTCTGACCAGACAAACCGCTGATTCTTCTTTGTAAGTTCGGTTAAGGGCGTTGAAATTTTAAAAAAAAAACCTTCCACGAACCCACGATAATACCCAGCTAAACCCAAGAAGCTTCTAATCTCTGTCACTGTCTTCGGTCTCGGCCAATCTCTGGCGGATTCTATCTTCCCGGGATCCACCTTGATCCCATCTTTGCTCACAATATGCCCTAAGAAAGACACCTGAGATAGCCAAAATTCACATTTCTTGAACTTGGCATAAAACTTGTGTTCCCGAAGCCGTTGCAGTACCATCTGAAGATGTAACTCATGCTCCTCTTCTGACTGAGAGTACACGAGGATGTCGTCGATAAACACAATCACACAGATATCGAGGAAATCCTTGAATACTCTATTCATCAAATCCATGAATGCTGCAGGAGCATTGGTTAGCCCAAACGACATAACCAGGAATTGATAATGTCCATACCTAGTGCAGAAAGCCGTCTTCGGAATGTCCTCCTCTTGGATTTTCAACTGATGATAACCCGAGCGAAGGTCAATCTTAGAAAAGACCGTCTTCCCCTGAAGCTGATCGAACAGATCATCGATCCTAGGTGATGGATGTTTATTCTTCACTGTTAGCTTGTTCAACTCTCTGTAATCGATGCACATCCTCATAGTTCCATCTTTCTTCTTGACGAATAAAACTGGGGCTCCCTGTGGTGACACACTAGGCCGAATAAACCCGATGTCAAGCAACCCCTGGAGCTGAATCTTTAATTCCTTAAGTTCAGCTGGAGCCATTCTATACGGGGCTTTGGAAACCGGTTCCACCCCTGGTGCCAAATCTATCACGAAGTCAATCTCCCGCTGAGGTGGTAACCCTGGAAGTTCTTCGGGAAAAACATCTAAAAATTCTCGAACCACCTTGATGTCTTCTGGCCGAATGGTATCTGGCCGAGTGGTGTCCATCACCACGGCCGGAAACCCTAAGCATCCACCATGCCATAATTCCCTAGCTGACATGGCCGAAATCACCGGGATCCGAGATCCCCGAACCAAACCAACAAACACAAAAGGTTCTTCACTTTTCGGTTGGAAGATCACCATCTTCCTTTTGCAATCAATACTAGCCGAATATTTCGATAGGAAATCCATTCCTAAAATAATATCGAACTCTACTAAGCTCATCTCTATCAAGTCAGCACTTAACTCTCTACCATCTAAGCATAGGTGGTCTTGTCGTCGGTAGTAATCATAAGGTCATACTTGATCATCACATTAAGTCCATCAAGATATTTTTCTTTCTTACTGAAATCGGTTGGCATAAATCTCGAGGCCAACCTCGCTGACCGATCAACTGCGTAGTGTATTCCATCACACTCATAAAATTAAATATTTTCGTAATCACTGTTAGCCACTGCTCGGCTTTCACGACATCTGGACCTCCCAAAAAACTGGAGGTGCTTGCTTCCGGAACCTTTCATACAAGGGTTCCATTCAGTTTGCCGCTACCACTATCTCGACCTGAGCAGCAGGGGCGGGTGCTACTGGAACTTCTGGCACCGGCTCTGCAGGAGCACCCTGCTGCCTCAATCGCTGAATCTCATTATCTTGCTCCTCTATTCTGGCTTGCATTTCAGCAAACCTAACTTCCCAATTCTGGGCTTCCTAATTGACTTAGGCAGCCTGTGGCGAGTTAACATCACCCCGACCACGAGCCCTGCCCCCGGGACCTCTACCTCGGCCCAAAACACTTGGGGGAAACTGAGCTCCTTGACCTTGATCTGACCTGACTGAAATGCCCTGACTCCTAATATTTCGTCTGGCGTCCATCTAGTCTGAACAGCCTCGAAACCCCGAGTTGGCATTTCAGGTCACGATCAACGAGAGCTTACTAATGCCGCTTAATTTGGAAATTAAAAACAAAACATGCACCTATTCTACTATCAGGCTACTAACATGCTTCCTATCAGGCTTTTCTTATTTAAAATAAATAATAAGCTACTAAAGCTATAAAAGCTTACTGAACCGTAGAACGAGCTAACTGCTGATGATGATTGTACATGTCGTGACGATCTTCGGAAGACAACCTGGCGGCTCTGATACCAAATTGTAACACCCTAGCTAGCATAGGCGTATTACGTGATTTTTAAACATACTGTGTAGCTCGTTGCTAATCAACGAGGTTTATGGAAATCGTGATTAATTAAAATTTTTGCTTTTTAATTAAACTTATAAAATAATTATACAAAATACTCGGGATCCCGATTACAAAACCTTTTTCAAAAGTTCACTGACTATACAAAATACTTGTCGCCTAGCGACTAATTACAAAAATAGCCTTGCTGTCCCGAGGATCGTACGCTCCAGGCCTAACCGCCCCGACATGTACAATCTTCATAGGCTCGTCCTCACGGTTCCACAGCTTTGATCTTGCCCTTACCTACACATGAACATAGCACTGTGAGTCGACAGACTCAGTAAGAAAAGCATAATAATACTCATACATAAATCCCGGTCATGATCAGACGCCCATACCCCTGACAATAACCCTAATTGCCGTGTCCAACACAATACTGAGTCCTGAACGTTCATAGGGACGGTACTATTGACAAGTAATAACCTATACTCGGTCGAACTGGTCATACTCCAGCTGCTGGTCATACTCCAGCCTGTACCGATGTGTTACGCATCACCTATACTCGGTCGAACCGGTCATACTCCAAATTTCGCTAGTCATACTCTAGCCCGTACCGATGTGATACGTCAAATAGTACGGAACCACCAACCCAAGTATCACCTATACTCGGCACACCGGTCATACTCCAAATTCGCTAGTCATACTCTAGCTGTGTCGATGTGATACGTTGTCACTTATACTCGGTCATACCGGTCATACTCCAAATTTCTTGGACATACTCCAGCCTATACCGATGTGACACAGTCGGATGGTTCGAAGACAACATACATATCTAATGTAATCTAACAGGCTTCCTAACATGCACGCTAAACATGTAATCTATATATGCATACTGTTATACTAATCTTACCTGGATTCTGAATTCGTGTGTGTCGTCAACCCGACCGGAACGAATCGCGCTACGGACATGTGCTCCTAAACCATAACAATCACAACAAGATAAGTGATACGCTAAATCACTTCCCGGGGACTTAAACTAGGAACTAAAAGTTTCCCTATCGATAAAAAGCATGGCAATACCCCAAAAACATAAAAACGAGGAAATCTAGTGGTTCCGTAAAATTCCCCAACCGGTAGACGGTTCGCAACCGAATTCCAGTTCTGGGAATTCCTGAACCCTCATCCGAAATTCCGGATGCACAACCGGAATTCCGGTTCCTCGCATACCAAACTCAAAAATTCATAACTCTTTCAAATCCAATCCAAATCACATAAGACCTTCCAGACCTGTTCTAAATAACCCCTAAAACATTTCTAAAGCAACAAAACTGAGCTTCACACACAGAAACTTATTTCACCATTAAAGGTCAAAGATTGAGTTCTAAAACTCAAAACTTGACTAAACAACCTATCATGCATTAAACCTTGATTAAAATCACATATTCAAGCATTTAAAAACTACAGAAATCAAACCCTAACTCATGCAACAACTACAGCCACTAAAATTCCAATTTTCTCTTTGAAAACCTTAAGCTTTTGAATAGAAAAACCATAACTTTAAGCAACCTAATTATCAAGCATCACAAGCAGCTTAAATAACCTCAATTATCATGCTTAAACCTCTGCAAACAACTATAAAATCACAGCAACAATAACAACTTAAACTATGCATGCAAACATCATCATTTCATCAAAATTCTTCAAGAAACTAAAAGGGAGAGCAACAAGGATCTTACCAACAACTTGAGGTCAAAATCTATGCTAAAACCAGCTTGAAATCCAAGAGAATCCCCCCCCAAACCCAGCTGCTCCAAACCGAAATAGAGAGAAGAAAAGAGAGCCTTGAATTTTCTAACTTTCTAACTTTGTCAAAAAAATGAAAAAAAAAAAAGACTTCCACTTATTCATTTCAGCCAACATATACCTTAATAAACCACATAATTCCACCATTTAAAATTCACTAAAAGACAAACTAACAATGGGGAAAAATGACCAATTTGCCCCTCCATGCTAAAATAACATAAATAACACTGAAGGGGTATTCTGGGAAAATCTAAATTCCCAGCCAATCCCGACATTCCCAATGTCTACTAAACCGTCCCAATCTACTAACATACTAAGTTGTGATTTTACTGAGCCAAACACCGAGTTCCATGTTACCGGGCACCGGAAATGCAAAATTATGAAAACTACTAAATGACATAAAATGCATCTCAGAATTCAATAATAACAGTATAAATAATTATTTAAATAGCTATAAATAATTTTCATAATTAAACATGACTAACTGCTAATTTCCAAATTAAACTAAGTGGTCTTTACAAAATCTATTCAAGTCAATATCCCCTAGTTGATCCTAGATCAAATATTCTTAATCCTGTTATGATTAAGCTCAATCTTGTAAGGCTATTCGTGTTCTTTTATTTGTTAGTTAAGCCTACTTTTAGGTTAGGGTGATACGTACATTTTGGGAACACGGTAGTGCAATTGAGTGGGAGCGCTAACATAAACATGGAATCTATAGCTTCTATCTGGCGAATAGTAAGCAAAGGATGATCTCCTTCGAGCTTGACCAAACGAACATAAATGGTGGAATACTCATTTCACATAAGTTGAAATATCATTTATACGGGGTCAAGTGTTTTAAGGATAAAATACATAGTAGGGTGTAACGGTAATCTAATCCCTTTATAGTGTAGATCATTCATATAGAGGATCATTGATCAAATTAGGATTATAACAATGGATAACTAATGATGTGTCTATATGGTGGAACATATAGAGCATTCTATATACTGAGAGTGCAATTCTAAGTTCTATGCGTGGATTCAACGAAGAATTAATAAGTTAGTGAATTTTAATGATAAATTCTTGATCTACTTATTGGAAGCTCGGTTATATAGACCCATGGTCCCCGCACTAGTTGAGATAATATTGCTTGTAAGACTCATGTAATTGGTTTTGATTAATCAATTATAATTCTCAAATTAGACTACGTCTATTTGTGAAATTTTCACTAAGTAAGGGCGAAATTGTAAAGAAAGAGTTTTTAGGGGCATATTTGTTAATTATGATACTTTGTATGGTTCAATTAATAAATATGATAAATGACAATATTATTTAATAATTATTTATAGTTATTAAATAGTTAGAATTGTCATTTAAATGGTTGAATTAGAAAATTGGCTTTTTTGAGAAAATCAGATACAAAAGTGATAAAACGGCAAAATTGCAAAAAGTGAGGGTCAAATCCAATAAGCCATGGCCAGCCACTTTTTTAGCTATTATCCTCTGATATTTTCATTATTTTAATGCCAAATAATTTAAACCTAACCCTAGTGGAATGCTATAAATAGATAGTGAAGGCTTCAGGAAAATTACACTTTTCATTCAGAAAAACCCGAGCCTCTCTCTCTACCTTTGGCCGCCACTCTCTCTCTCTCTTCTTCCTTAATATTTCGAAACCCCTTAGTGATTAGAGTAGTGCCCACACACAGCAAGAAATACCTCAATCATAGTGAGGAAGATCGTGAAGAAAGATTTTCAGCAAAAGGAGTTTCAGCATCAAAGATTCAGAGAAAGAGATCCAGGTTCAGATCTTGATAATACTCTGCGACAGAAAGGATACAAGGGTTAGAGATCTGAACGGAAGGAGTCATTTAATTCCGCTGCACCCAATGTAAGGTTTCCTAAACTTTATATGTGTTTATTTCATCGTTTTAGAAAGTTCATATTTAGGGTGTTAATCAACATACTTGTGAGTAGATCTAAGATCCTGGTAAAATAATTTCCAACAATTTTCTCAACCAGTATCTCACTCTCTTTCCTGGAAATCTTTTTAGCACAAATTGGGATCCCCAAGTATGTAAAAGGTAGTTCATGCCTCATGAGGCAAACCAATAAATATAACACTTAATCAAACTTGTAAAGTAAGAGTTTAAGGGTAAGAAATTGCAAACTCTCGATTTTTATAAGGTTCGGTAGAACTAGGCCACCTACGTCCTTATTCTTCTAATCTATGGACCTAACTTTGTATTCAACCATACTCGGTACCCCCAGTTCAACAATCAACTGTAAGTTTCTTGCATCTTTAAATAATAACATGCTTACATTTACTTTGTTTGTTTTCTGGGTTCGCACTAAGAGACTTCTGGGTGTGTGAATGTTTGAGTTCTTCGAGTTCTGCTTTATGTTTACTGTGTTAGTTGTAGAGTCGCCATTGTCATGCCTCTGTTGTAGGCATACAGCTTTGTTTGAAGAAGGCCATGTGTTCTTCGTTTAGCAATTGCTTAGGGCATAGGAAGGCTTTCCTCTTTGCTTTTTCTTTTTGCAAAACCACTTTTCTGCGATTTTACTGCACCCGACACTTGTTCAGGGATTCTCTCCTGAGTTTCCCAGGTGACACGTGTCCGGAGGGGGCCTCTTTCCAGCGGTTAGGGGACCCCCACTCCCTTTTTCCTGATTTAGGGTTTGGTACGGGGCCTAACTGCTGGGTTTTTTCTTTTTGTTTTTCTCAGAACATAAAATGTCTGCTTCTGGCTCGAAATCTTCGAAGAAGAAAGGGAAAAACATAGCCACCCCGGAGGAGGTTTCTCCGGGACTCCGTTGCCCGGAAGGGTACAAGTCCCGCGCCACTGGTTGGGAAGCGGCCGAGCTTCGATCGACCCTGACTTGCCCTCACCAGCTGGAGAACATCATTAATGTGGCTGGGATCAAACCCTCTACCTCAGGGACCTTCCACCGGCCTCCTCGTGACTCGGAGACGCCCAATCACAACTATGACGGCTTCGGGGCTTGGAGTCAGACCCATCTGATGGCCGGTGCCATGCACCCGCTCCAGGATTATTTTGTTAATTTTCTTGTATTTTTCGGCCTTGCGCCATACCAACTTATTCCTCAAGCTTACCGCCTGCTCTCAGGCTTATTTATTTTTTACACCGCCCGCGGCTGGGGGTCTCCCAGCCCGGCGGAAATTTTATATTTTTATGAACTTGTATCCGTCCCCAAGAAAGGGGACAAACTTAAGGATGGTTTTTATGGGTTCCGGATCCACCCTGCTAACGAGGGGGTGGTTCCGTATAATAGGCAGACTCATGTTAAGGAGTACCGCCACCGATTTTTCTTCTCGTCCGGGTTTAGGGCCGTGGACCACCCGGAGCTTCTCACGGAGTGGGTGCGGATCCCACCTTACCAGCGGACGCTCCCCACTCAGGCTTTCCTTCGAAGGGCCCAAGCCTTCGCCTCCTACGACCACGCCGATCTTGATGTCGGGGGCCTAGTCACCACGGAGAATTGTAGAAAGGCTAAACTTATCCTTTCTCATCAATCCGTGGATGACTCCAACCTCTCCAAGGTCATCTGCCCTAATGTGAGGGCGCCGGTTGCGGAGAAGGCCTTCCGGGATGAGCTCATTGCCACGGCAGAGAAGAAGTATCAGGATTATCTATACCGGAAGGCCCAGGAGAAGGCGTATTCTAAGGCCCCGGCTGCCTCTGGGAGAGGGCTTCGCGTGGGGAGTCCGGTGGTGCGAAGGAGCCAAGCCATTGGCGGGAAGTCCGAGGCAAAATTTTTTGACAAGATTCTTCAAGAAGAGATTGGGGGTCCTTCCGCCGGGGGGCCCCTTCGTCTTGAAGGTTCTTCTGAGAACCAGACTTCCCGTCCTCAGCCTTCAGTCCCCGAACCAAACTCGGGTGCTCCCGGTGCTAGCACTTCCGGTGCCGGTGGTAAGTCTCCCTTGATAATTCACTATGTCCCTTCCGTTGATGAATATACCAGTCGTAGGCCCATAGGGTTCGACGAGCGTCTCCGTAGGTTTAAGATGCCGTCGACCCGGTGGGGGGATCATTTGAAGGAATTTTATTTTACAAACTTAGGAGATTACCTAGGTCAGTCCCGGATGGGCCCCGGCCCTCCGGAACCTATTCCCTTAGGTCCGTCGGCTTACATAGCGTCCAGCTGGTTTCGGCCCTCGGACAGTTATCTTGGAGATGATGCTGCCAGCATTAAAGTTCGGGACTTTGCTAGGGCCGAATTAGGAAGTCCGGGTAGGAGTAGTTTATTTGCTGCACCTTTTGTAAGCAGTTTCTCACGAACTTCTAACACTTGCTTATTTTATTGGAACAGGTACCTCCATGGATGCCATCCTGGAACAGCTTGCCGGGGTCCATACTCCGGTGGCTCCTCCGGCTTTCACCCCCTCTCCCCGGGCTCCTTCTTTGAAGGTTCCTTCTGGCGCTCCTCTCGAAACCATTGACTTAGTGGATGACGAGGAGGTGCTTCCGGGAGAAGGCCAAGGGAAAGGCTGGGACTTCTCGGAGGATGCCGCCGAGGGTACTGGAGAGCCTCAGGGCCTTCCAGTGGTAGCAGAGGAGGACGAGGAGGAGCCTGAAGTGGCTCTGATTCGCAAGCGTAAGGGCAAGATGATTGCCCAGGACGAGCCGAAGAGGCCTCGGAGGGCCGACACTCCCGCTCATGGCCTAGACGGCGGGGTTTCTCCGATGGAGGAAAATCCTGCTCCTCCTCACATCGATCTTACCCCGATCCCGGGGGATGAGGTGAGGCAGGAGCTTCGCATAGCCAAACACAACTACGCTATGGACGAGTACTCCCGGGGATATGCTGAGGTGGAGGCCCTTAGGAGGATTCTGCGAGCTGAGGTTGAGGCGAGTATCAACCATCCGGACTATCATGATCCGTGGAACCTCAACCTGGACCCTTTAACGGACTGGTTCCGTCCCATCCTAGGGCCCACCTTGGCTCCCTTTGCCGCGGAAATGACCGGTGAGTTCGTTTCTCAGCTTACACGCTGTGCGCCCAAACGGTTCGCCACTTGCGCTTCCCTGAACTCCATCTTCCAGGTCCAGGACCTCAGCCATTCCCTCACAGTGGTAAGTATTTTGCAATTTTTTGCGTTTCCTTTTTGTTGTTTGCATTTTGTTTCCTTCCTTTGAGAAATTTTTTCTTATACCCCGTTATGGCTCAGCTTGCTGCTGAGGCTGGTCGCCTCTCCAGGAACATCATAAACCATGGCTTCGCTCTGTCCGACTTTGGGGACATGAACGACGTCAGGAAGGTCCTCCAAGACCTCACAGCGGAGAGGCAGATCTACCAAGAGGCTGCCGAGCGCCAGGAAGCAGCGGCCAAGGCCAAGGAAGAGAAGGCCAAGGCTAAGGAGGAGGAGGCCATCCGGAGGGAGGCTCAGGCGGAGGCCATGATCCAGGCTGAGGCCCAGCGGAGAGGCAGGATGGAGGCCCATCATCAGGAGGAACTAAGGGCCCAAACCGAGGCTGCCGAGAAGGTCAGGCGGGATCTTCGGGAGGCCAGGGAGGCTTTGGATGAAATGGCCGCCAAGGTGAGGTCTCTAGAGGAGACTCACCAGTCGGATATCGAATCCAAGGCCGCTCTAGCTGCGGAGTTGAAGGAGCTTCGGGACTACAAAGACCGCCCATCGTGAAGGCCAAGAGGGCCGAGCTCCTTTCTCCTGTCTCCTGCGCCCGATGCCCGAAGCGCTTTGATGATGGTGTCTACATGGCTTGGGCCACCAATGATCAGAGTATCAAGCTTTCTTTTTATCCCAAACCCGAGGACATGATTGCCAAATTTCAGGAAAAGAAGAAGAGGCTTGATGCTGAGCTTGAGGCACGGATTGGACCTCGTCTTCCGCCGCGGGCTGACTGAGCTGCCATGTTATTGACCCAGATTTTACCCGTTCTTTTTATAACTCTTTTTTTTGTTTTTGTTTGTACATACTTGATGCTGCCTTAGAACAATTTACATACAGGCGGAAACTTTTATTTGAAGGGGAGACAATTTAAGGCCTGTCCCCGGGCCATTTACATGTGTATGACCTACCCTTCGGGCTAGGATATTTTTTTTTTTTATATATATATGCGATCTTTTTTCACACTTATATATGTAGCCTCCTGTCCTTTGGCTCAGGGTTTTCATACTTACGCTCTTTATTTTTGCGCATGTTTTTTGACCTGCCCTTTGGGTCAGGATATTTTACTTAGCTTGACCTGCCCTTTGGGTCAGGATATTTTACTTAGCTTGACCTGCCCTTTGGGTCAGGATATTTTACTTAGCTTGTTTTTGTTTGTCCGTGCGGTATACCCTAGTACCCCCCTGAGTGGCATAGAAACTTTGTTTTTAAGGCACTCAGTTTTATTTAATATAAAGGAGGCATACATTTGGACGGTACAAACCCTTTGAACAAAATCTAAGTTTAATTCGCTACTGGTAATACTTTCTGAGGTGATCGGCATTCCAGGCTCTTGGGACAGTAGTTCCGTCCATCCTTTTCAGTTTGTAAGTGCCAGAACCGATCTCGTCCTCGATTTCATATGGTCCTTCCCAATTTGGTCCAAGTACCCCCACTCCGGGTTCTTGGGTGGCTGGGAAAACCCTTCTTAGGACCATATCCCCAATAGCGAATTTTCTGTTTTTAACCTTGGAGTTAAAATACTTGGTCACCTTCTTTTGATAAGCGGCCATCCGTATTTGGGACTCATCCCGGAGTTCTTCGACTTGATCCAGAGCTTCTTGGAGCAGTGGCTCGATTGGTGGCCGATCGTAAGTCGTCCTCCCGTGGGATGGGAATAATGTTTCCACCGGACCATTGCTTCACAACCGTACGCCATTGAGAACGGCGAGTAACCGGTTGTGGTTCGGGGGTCGTCCGTAGGCCCACAATACCCTTGGCAATTCTTCAGCGCTATTTTTACAAGCCACAGCCTTCTTTTTCAAGGTGACCTTTAGGATTTTATTGATCGCTTCCGCCCGGCCGTTTGTCCGAGGCCGGCTACCGCGGAGAAGCTTTTCACTACTCCGTGTTGGTTGCGTGTCAGTAAATTCCTCGCAATCAAATTGCTTTCCATTGTCTGAGACTATTTTGTGAGGTAAGCCGTATCGACACACTATGTTTTTATAACAAAGTCCAACGCCTTCTTAGCGGTTATTGTCTTCATAGGCTCAGCCTCTGTCCACTTGGTGAAGTAGTCTACTGCTACTATTGCATACTTTACTCCTCCTTTTCCCGTAGGTAGAGACCCGATGAGATCTATGCCCCGTACCGCGAAGGGCCGTGGGCCGGTCATCGAGTGATCTCATTTGGAGGAGCTCTCGGTATGTTCGCGGACCTTTGGCACGAGTCACACTTTTGGACATAGTCTATACAATCTTTTTTCATTGTTGGCCAGAAGTATCCCTGCCTCAATATTTTCTTTGAGAGGCTGGGTCCTCCCGTATGATCTCCACAGAACCCGTCGTGGACCTCCAGCATGATTTGTCTAGCTTCGTGGTCCGATACACACCTTAAATAAGGCATGCCGAGTCCTCTCCGTAGAGAATTTGATCCATCATTACATAACGATGAGCCCGATATCGAATCTTTCGAGACAAAGGCCCTCTCTTGGGGCAACTCACCTGTGGTTATGTATTTTATGATGGGGACCATCCAGCTGGGTTCTTGCCCAACCGTTTGTGCGGTCTCTTTTATTTTGATGCTTGGCTCTGCCAAACGTTCCACTGGTACTACCCCCAGCTCTTCGATTTCGCTGTCCGAGGCTAACTTAGCCGCATGGTCCGCGTGAGCGTTCTTTTCTCGGGGGATTCTTTCTATTTTATAGTCCGTGAACTCGTGGAGCAGTTCTCGGACTATTGTTACGTACGCGGCCATCCTCTCGCCGCGAGTTTGGTATTCTCCGGAAACTTGGTTTACGACCAGCTGAGAATCGCTGTAGACTTCCACCCTCTTGGCTCCTACAGCTTTAGCCAATTTTAGCCCTGCTATCAGGGCCTCATATTCGGCTTCATTATTCGAAGCTGTGAAGTTGAATCGGAGTGCTGCCTGGAGCCGCAACCCAGTAGGTGATATCATAGCCACTCCGGCTCTTGAACCGTTTTCATTAGAAGCTCCATCCACGAATACTCTCCAAGTGGGGATGGGTGGCTCCGGTGTATTGGCTGTTGCCTCGGCTTCATTACATTCGGTGATGAAGTCCGCCAAGGCTTGGCCTTTTATGGAAATCCGGGGCATGTAATGTAAGTCGAACTGACTCAGCTCCATTGCCCACTTGAGGAGTCTTCCGGATGCTTCGGGCTTTTAGAGAACTTGCCGGAGTGGATGATTGGTCAACATTCTGATCGGATGGGCTTGGAAGTATGGTCTCAACTTCCGTGATGCCATCAGGAGGCAGAATACTAACTTTTCAATAACCGGGTACCTTGTCTCGGTCCCTACCATGCGTTTACTAACATAGTACACGGGGTGCTGAATTTTTTCTTCCTCCCGGATCAATGCAGCACTGACCGCATGCTCGGAGACGGCCAAGTAAAGGAACAAGTCTTCTCCAAGGACGGGTTTTGATAAGATAGGAGGTTTGGCCATATGGTCTTTTAACCTTTTGAATGCCTCCTCGCATTCATCCGTCCATTCGAACTTTTGGCATTTCTTCAGTATGTTGAAGAAGGGTACGCACTTGTCCGTGGACCGCGAGATAAAGCGGCTCAGTGCGGCTACCTTTCCGGTCAAACTTTGCACGTCCTTATGTTTTTTGGGGGATGGCATGTCCAGGAGAGCTTGGATTTTCTCCGGGTTCGCCTCGATCCCCCTTTGGCTGACTATGAAGCCTGTGAATTTTCCCGACTTGACCCCGAAGGTGCATTTTTCGGGTTGAGTTTCATGCCGTATCTCCGGACGACTTCGAAACATTCCTCTAGGTCGCTTGCATGGCTGTTGCATGCTTTGGATTTGACGAGCATGTCGTCTACATATACTTCCATGTTTCGTCCCAGGAGGCTTTTAAACATCCGGTTAACCATTCTTTGATAGGTTGCTCCGGCGTTTTTCAGTCCGAAAGGCATGACTAGGTAACAGTATACCCCCTTATCGGTCCTGAAGCTAGTGCACTCCTGGTCTGCCGTATGCATTTTTATTTGGTTGTACCCAGCATAGGCATCCATGAAAGATAGCAGTTTAAATCCGGACGTAGCGTCCACCATCTGGTCGATCCTGGGCAGCGGAAAGCAGTCCTTTGGGCAGGCTTTGTTTAGATCTGTGAAATCTATACAAACCCGCCAAGTCCCGTTTGGCTTGGGCACCAGGACCGGATTGGCCAGCCATTTCGGATAGTATACGTCGCGGATCATGCTATTGGACAAAAGTTTATCCACCTCTTTCTCTAAGGCCTCGGCTTTCACCGAGTCGAGCGGGCGTCTCTTTTCAGACGGGGCATGTCCGGGTTGACATTGAGTACATGGGTGATGACATGAGGGCTGATGCCGGTCATGTCTTCTTGGCGCCATGCGAAAATGTCGATGGCGCCCTTCAGTGTTTTTATTATTTTATCTTTTTCCTCCGGATCTAGGCTTCTCCCTATCCGGAGTACTTTGGTGGAGTCGTCGTCGCACACTGGTATCTCTTCGACGTCCTCCATTGGTTCTACGACCCTTTCGGATCCTATGCGAGGATCCAGCTCGTCTTCTTCAGCCTTCTCTATTTCGGGGGGTCCCCGGACCATGAGTACTGGCAAGTGGGTGGCAACATTGTAACATTGCCTGGCCTCTCCTTGATTTCCCCTCACCGTTCCGACTCCGGCTTCCTGGGTAGGGAATTTTAGGCATAGGTGTCGGATTGAAGTTATTGCACCAAAGTCGACGAGGGCCGGTCGGCCTAAGATTGCGTTGTAGGCTGTTGGACAGTCTACCACCACAAAGGTGCAATACTTGAATGTGCTTTGGGGGGTATCCGGGCACAGGGTAACTGGGAGCCTGACTTTTCCCATCGGGATTAGCGTTGTCCCGTTAAACCCTGTGAGTTGCGATCCACTAGGAGAGAGGTCCCGGTCGGTCAATCCTATCGCAGTGAAGGCCTCTTTAAAGAGCAAGTTCACGGAACTTCCATTGTCAATCAGGACCCTAGCCACTACTTTATTTTCAATGGGGGTCTCTATGACCAGCGGGTCGTGATGAGGAAAACGCACCGCCTTGGCGTCTTCTTCCGTGAACGTTATGGGCTGGTCCATTAGCCGAGGCCTTTGAGCTGGGAGTTGAGTGACCTCCCACACCTCACTGTGTCTTGCGGCCTCGGCATATCTCTTCCGCTCCTTTCGAGTGTTTCCTCCGATATGGGGACCTCCGGAGATCATGGCTACCCGTCCATTAGGCCGGGCGGTAGTCCGGTATATGCCGGGCGTCACTGCGGAGCACGGAGGCAATACTCCCGCCGTACCCCCGGTGTTCCCGAAGGCATGCCCCCCGCCACCTCGCCCCGGTTAAGGTGGGGTAACCTATTTTTGATCCACTCATAGCAGGTGGCCCAAACGGATCGGCATTCTCAATCTCATCTTTGAGATTTTTACACTCATTGGTGCCGTGGCCAATGTCGTTGTGGTACTCGCACCTTTTACTCGGATCTCTCCGGGAGCTGTCTCTGTACAATGGCTGGGGTCTCCGGTAGTGCGTATTCTGCCTTGTGGCAAAATAGACACGTTCCTGAGAGTCCGTGAGCTCTGTGTACTGGGTGTATTGGGGTGTGTACCCCTTCTTTTGGCGCTTCTCTCCCGTTCGGGTGCTGCCCTTGGAAGACCTTTTGCTTCTCGACCCTTGGGTAGGGCCTGTCAAGCTAGCGGTTGGGGCAGCCTGTGAAGGAGCACGTCCATTCACCCCGGACGGGTTGCCGTAATGGGAAGATGCCGGGGGCAAAGCTTGGCCCTGGCTGTATCCGGGAGTAGCTAGAAAACTGTATGCCACTTACCGGAGGGGTCGCGGTCGGGACAGTACCCGAGGGCGACACTCCTGGCATGTATCCTGCTATCCCGGTGGGATAATAGCCTCCGTAAGCCACGATCTGGGCTTCTTCGAGGTTAATATATTTTTGGACTCGCTTCTGGAAGTCCTGAAGGCTAGCAGCGCGTTCTTGCTGTAATTCGTTCCAGAAGGGAGTCCCAGTGCGGATTCCTGCTTGGAGAAGCGCAAGCTGTTGTCCGTCGTCGACCTTCTTGGTCTTTGAGGCTTCCTCTCGGAACCTCTTGATATAATTCTTCAAGGTCTCGGTGGGTAGTTGCTTGATGTTGGTCAAGGCACTAACCTCCAAGTTGACCTTCCTGGCGGCAACAAATTGTCTCCGGAAGTTGGTTTGGAGTTTGTTCCAACATCCCACCGATCCTGGTTCCAATTTCTTGAACCATTCCTCTGCCGATCCGCTCAGAGTGAGGGGGAAGCATAGGCATTTGGCGTCATTGCTGACCCGCATGACCGTCATGACTCGCTGAATCGTGACAAGTGATCACCGGGCCTGAGTTCCCGCATATGCCGCCATCTCGGGCATCTTGAAGTTTTTAGGGAGCTCCGCCTCCAGGATATGCTTGGCACAAGGCTCCCGGTCCTCACTGTCCGAGTCGGAGTCATCTCCCTTCTGCCTCCGGGAGACTCGGGCAATATCTTTTCGAAGTATGGCAAGCTCTGCCATAATCCCTTCGTTTACAGTACCCGAGGAGACCGGCGGTCCGTATCTTTTGGTCAAGGTGATCCCGGAGGTCACCTTGATTCCCATTGATTTGATTTCTCGGTATCGGTGGGTGGACATCTCTCGTCCTCCTCTTCCTCTACCCCCGGTTCCCGGTGCACGGAAACGCTTTTCCGGTCCCCTCGATCCTGAGGGCCAAGACTCCCTCTTTGGGGCTTGCCCCTCTGCGGACCTTTCCCTTTAGGGAAATCCGAGCGGACCTTTCGCGGATCCTGCGCCTTTTTCTTTCGACCAGGGGCAGAAGTAGGGTTTTTTGCTTGGTTTTCCTCAGCATGGTGCCTTATAGGGCTAGGTTCCCTAGGCCTTTGCTGCTGGGAATTAGGCGAAGACGTCGCTGGCTCCCCGTCGAGTCCAGCGGCCATCGCCTTGGGATGCACGTGAATACCAGCTGCCTCCATGGCTTTCTGCATGGCTAGCATCACCTCATGCATCTTTTGATTTTGCACTTTCTGAGCTTCGATCTCAGCTTCGTGATCGATAGCTTTTTGTCTGAGGAGCACCAGCTCTTGGTAGCTTCCATCATCGTAAGCGTACTCGTCGAGGTGTTCCTCGTGGTTTTCATCTGGAACTTCTTCCTCGGACTCCTCTGCTGCCCTTGAGGCTACATCTTCCTCATTGGGATCTTGAGCGTCTTCTAGAGGGCGAGGATGACGTGTAGCTCTTGTCTCCACCATTATCGTGAAGTTAAATGCTTGTTGTGAAGCAGCTTTCCTCAGCTCTCAATGAAAGCACCAAAATGTTGACCGAGGTTTTCGGCAACTGTTAAAATATATTTATGATAATGAGCTGTAAGAAAGCGAGATGAAGACTTTTTACGTGGTTGGGGCGTTAATGAGCCTTAGTCCACGAGCCACTGCTATTAATGGATGTATTTAATACAGATTCTACACTTGAGAGAATGTTTTTCTCTTTAATACAGAGAATGTTCTTGGTGAGTTTTTGTTCTCTTCTTGCTCTTTTGCAACCAAGATCCTCCGACCCCATTAAATGAGCTTTGAGGGGGTATTTATAGTGTTTTGGTGGGGTAATCCCTAGAATTGTTCTTACACATGTGTCTGTAAGTATCCATAAAGTTGGGCATTTCCGATGAATATACCATGGGTGATGCATGGTCAAATCCCTAGGTGCTATAGGGCTTTTATGGAGAATGTCCTTTTTGTCTTATGATTGATGTGACTCTTCGCAGAATAGCCGTCGCTAGACTTAAATGATCATTACTGTAGCGCTGCTGTTTGGGGGTTGTGCCGTCAGACTTTATTGCGTGTTACAGTCCCAACACGCTTCCTCCCATGCAGCATTAAATGCGACTTGATTTCTCGGGAGAGACCTGACACATCCCGGAGAGCCTTCACGTCAGACGGCCTGTGAGTAACTTGTACTCCGGGTGTCTCCTCCGGGACCCATGTTAATAGCGCTTCCGGGTGGCATAAAGACTTAGCAAATCCTTCCAAGTTATCTGATCCACGTGTCCCCTCTTGACTGGTCCACGTATTTTGGGCGAATTTTGGAGCAACACTTTGAATTCCACTATCGAGTCAAGTTAACGGGCTTGACTAACCCTTACAACCGAGAATTTTTCACCAAGGTATTTCTAAACCTCTTACAATAGTTTTACACCGCCAAGGACTAACAACCTCAATCTCGAATTGTTAAAGTTCCAATCTCACTCTAACCGATTTATTTACAATATAGGTGCCAACTTCACCTCAATAATAATATAAATGTGTGTTTTTAATTAGAAGCCAACTCACTCTACAAAAGTGAAGAGCCTAGAGTGATTAGCAAGCACACTTAGATAAAATAAATACAAATTTTGGCTCAAAGTGTGTGAAAAATGTTTTGTTGGATTTTAAACATGGGAGCCTGTAAAATTACTTAAATATGTTTGGTATATGGATTAAATGCTCAATCAACCTCAACTTTTGAGTGAAAAATGAGTTTATATAGTGTTGGAGTGAAATATAATCGCTTATAGCTGTTAGCACAATTTTCTAGGTGTAATCTATCGTGATCCAAAATACCGGATGGGAATCGAAATTCTAGAGTGGTTACAACCAGAATTCCAGAAGGCTTATAGGGGCAAATTTTCCATTTTTTGCATATTTTTTTTCTCGTTTATCCAATTGCAAAAAGTCTAATTACATTATCTTATTTTAATGAAATGTGATCTTAAAAATCAATTTAAAAAATTTATATATCATTTTTATGAAATAACTTGTCGCACAAATTAGTGAGCCAAATTTATACTTAAAAAATGTTAAGTGTTGACATGTAAATCACTGTACGAGACTATGAAAGGTGAACAATGTTCATGGAGTCTTGTCTTGAGTTCCTTGAGTCTTAGAATCCACTTCGGGCCACTTTCAAGAATTTTAGTAAAATTACCATTTTGCCCTTGGAATTAATTTTGCCTTAAAAAGCTTAATTATCTTTAATTTTTGTTACAAAATCATCAACTCATTAGTGACAAATAATAATAATAATAATATATTTGTTAATCATTAAAATAAGGAGACTTAAGAGTTTGGGTCAACATTGGCCAGTCCAAAATTAATGTATCGCCTCTAGACAAATGTATAAAAGACCAAAGCTAAGATCAGAAAGGCCACTTGAAGCTTCAAATGATTTTCCAAATCTCAGAGCTGGTCTAGTGAGAGAGTAGAAAGCAGAGAGAGAGAGAGAGAGAGAAGTCCATTCAAGAGTTTCATTGGTGCATGTATAGAAAAAAAGAAAGAGAGGAAGTCATACAGAGAGAAAATCAAAAGAAAACAAAGAGAGAAAACGAAAAACATAACCAATCAACTTGTGATTTGGTATCTGTGGTGAATTTAAACATTGTAATACCTGGATTTGTTAGAAATGAAGACCAGACTACTATGAGGTAGCTTGACGGAGACGTAGCCATTGTTAGGTGAACTCTGAGATTATTGTGGACATTGTCCCACATGAAATAAATGGTAAAGTATTGAGCCATATATAAGAACATGGGCTACTCCTCCTATTACCAATTGGGTTTGAGATGGAACCTCATGATTTTCAACATGGTATCAGAGCAAAAACAAAAAAAAAAATCTCTAGCAACTATCCAACCCAAAAAAAAACCTGATTGAAATAGAACCAAAAAAAAAGAGCCACCAAAAATCCAAAAAAAAACTGATCCAAGAGGCAAAAGTAAAAAAAATGCCACTTGTGATTGGGGGATAGTGAGCGAAAAAAAAAAGAGCAACCAAAAATCCAAAAATACCAATCCAAAAAGTAGAGCAAAAGAGCTACTTGTGATCAGGGATAGTGAGCCAAAAAAGAATCGTTTATGATCGAGTTGTCCAAGATGGTGAGCATATAAAATAGCCACCATCTTGAGGGGGGATGTTAGATAGTCCCACATCGCTAATGTGTGGAAAGGTAATAGAATATATAAGAGGAATGAGCTACTCCTCACATTGCCCAATTGGTTTTGAGATAGAACCTCATTCATCTTATCCCAAATTCTAACATGGTACCAGAACCATATCCCTCGCGGGCAAGTGATCCTATCCAATCCGCACCTATACAGATAGTGACCTTGTCCACTCTGATACGGTTCAAGATTGATGAGAAAAAAAATAGTAAAGTATTGAGCCATATAAAAGAACATGGGCTACTCCTCCTATTACCAATTGGTTTTAAAATGGAACCTCATGATTCTCAACAGAGGTCAAATCTGGTGCCTTCTTCTCTTTTACTTGTTGTTTGTTTTCTGTAAACTCTAAATCTCATCTTTTCTAGTGTTGTGTGTGTGTTTGTGCTTAATCTGATAGATCATATAAAAACTTTGTGTTAGAAACCCTAGGTTGTGTTTCTTTGAGAGAGAAAGAGGAAGAGACGAAAGAGAAGACTCAAATAAGTCTAGATCCTGCTGATTAGGTTTCTTTTGGGATTAGTGTGAGAGTTGGGTTTGGCTTTGAGCTCCACTTAGGTTTAGTTTGGGCCTACCATTTACTCTCATGACGCATAGACTAAGTGAAATATTGCAAAAAGGCCAAAATCCCTATATTGGGTATTAATGAATTTTGAGTGGTGTTAGGCAGCTGCAGATTTCTAACAGTTTGTAAACAATTTATTCCTTTGCTAGGATACTGAGATACAGTTGTGATCGATATTCAAATATTAGAATTAGTCTTAGAGACAAAGGTATATACTTTTAGGCTCAATCCTGCGACGTACACTTTCATTAAATATATGTCCGGTATGTACAGAACGCAACATTCATGGCATAATTAACACGTCAGCCAAATAACATTCAATCATAATCAATTGCAGCATTGCATCTTTAGACAAATTACACATTGAAGTTGATACTTCTAGCTGAGCTAGGCTAGGCCGACTCGCAGCTAATATTTAATCAAATAAAAAGTACCTAAAATTGACAAAATTGTCACATTGTGACTAGCGTTAACCACCTGTACCTTTCATCATCAAAAATATCTCAAATGGAGGGATTAAAAAGCACCAAAAGGTTCGTACATTGCTATAAAAACATCATAGTAAAGTTAGTAACTAAGTAAGAAGAAATAGAAATATATATATGTGAGATATATCTCACAGAATTGCAGACAATCTCTCTTCATGGATGCACCATTCTACTACTACCTTTTCCTGTTCATTTCTCTTTATTTCCTAAAATTTTATTTGCTTCAGAAGAACAAGGGACTCCCACCAAGCCCTGCTTTTTCCTTACCGATTATAGGTCACCTCTACCTTTTAAAGAAACCTCTCCACCGAACACTTGCCAAGTTAAGCCACCAATACGGTCCCGTTATACACATCCAGTTCGGTTCCCGTCCCGTCGTGCTCATATCTTCCCCTTCAGCCGCAGAGGAATGCTTCACCAAAAACGACGTCACTTTCTCTAACCGTCCTACTTTGTTGGCAGGAAAACACCTCGGCTATAACTATTCTACACTGACCTGGGCCTCTTATGGTCCCCACTGGCGAAACTTGAGGCGCATAGCTTCCATCGAGTTATTGTCGTCGAACAGACTCAACATGTTTAGTGGGGTGCGCTTATCTGAGACAAGGTCGTCGGTTCGCCAACTCTTTCGAGGCTGTCAAGACGATAAATTTCAGAACATTGAAATGAAGTCAACATTTTTCGAGTTGACTCTTAATATTGTTATGAGAATGATTGCAGGAAAGAGATACTACGGGGAGAATGCAGCCGAAGTGGAAGGGAGTCAGTTCAAAGAAATTGTGACCGAGACGTTTCGCTTGAGCGGGGCCACTAACATTGGAGACTTTGTTCCTGTTTTGAACTATTTTGGATTAAGCGGACTGGATACGAAGTTGGTGTCGTTACAGAGTAAGAGGGATAAGTTCATGCAGGATTTGATTGAACATCATAGAAAAACAAATACAAATTCTGGTTCTGAAGAGAGAACCATGATTGATGTTTTATTATCACTACAAGAAACTGAACCCGGATATTACACTGACGAGTTCATAAGAGGCATGCTGCTAGTGAGTCTGTTTTATTTGGACTTTACTCTGTTTTTTTTCTTGTCCCTCTATTCTTGTAATCTTACTAATATCATTAGTGTCAGGTAATGCTATCGGCAGGTACAGATACTTCTGCCGGAACCATGGAATGGGCAATGAGCCTCTTGCTCAACAACCCAGAGGCCCTTCTCAAAGCCCATGCCGAAATTGAGGCGAATATCGGTCAAAACAGGTTGATAGAAGAGTCGGATCTTCTCAAACTTCCGTACCTCCGGGGCGTTATATATGAGACCCTTCGACTATGCCCAGCTGATCCACTTTTGGTTCCGCACGAGTCCTCGGAGGAGTGCACCGTTGGGGGATTTCGCGTCCTACGTGGCACGATGCTGTTGGTGAACATGTGGGCCATACAACATGACCCCAAAATTTGGGACGAGCCAGAAAAGTTTAAGCCGGAGAGATTCCAAGTTGAGGGAGTGGACGGGTTTCATTTCAAATTTCTGCCATTTGGAGCGGGAAGGAGGGGTTGTCCCGGCGAGAGCTTGGCGATGCGTGTAGTTGGTTTGGCAGTAGGATCGTTTATTCAGTGCTTTCAGTGGGAGAGAAGTGGCGAGGAGTTGGTTGATATGACTGAAGGAGCTGGGCTCACAATGCCTAAAGCGCAACCCTTATTCGCAAAGTACAGACCGCGCCCAACTATGATGGGCCTTCTTTTCAAGCTCTAGAGTCCAAGATAGACTCTCTTTCCAATATAATTTATAGGAATGAAAATGAGAATTAGAATAGAAATGGAATAGAATAAAATTTAAAATGCATAAAAAATTGATAAGAAAAATTATTAAATTTTTTAAATTCTTGCATTGGAATGGTCTTTCCTTTCATTTCAAAATGGTATAGTCATTCCACCAAAATGGTAGAAAGGCCAATCTGTTGGAATGATATTCCAATTCCTTAAATTGCAACCAAACAAAAGAATAGAATAAAAATTGTTTCCTTTCCTTTTTATTCCATTTTATTGCCTCCAACCAAACGCCACCTTAGGAAAATAAAGGGCATCAAAGTTACTTAAGATTTTGTGAGGTGTACTATTATTATTGCTGTAATTTAATATCAGGTCTCACTTATTTTAATTTAATAAAGATTATAAAAAACCGCTAACTAGTTATAGGGTGTCATCTTATAGTGGTACTAGGCACCTTAGTGCCCCATTAAGAGCATTAATATTAGGTACTAGTGGTGCCTAACGCCTTATAGAGTAGTGCTTTACGATTGATTAGCAATATCTCTTTAATGTTATTATATTATATTATATTATATATGATCCAATACTTAATTGCACCAATAGCTATTGGTGTAATTTAATATCAGGTTTCACTTATTTTTATTTAATAAAAATTATAGATAATTGTTAACCAATTATAGAGTGTCATCTCATAGGGGTACTAGGCACCTTGGTGCCCATAGCAATTGGGTATCAGTGATGCCTAGCACCTTCTACAGGTGGCGTTGTACGAGTAGTTAGCGATATCCCTTCAATGTTTTTATATTAAATTATATGTGATCTGATACTTAATTGCATCAATTTGATAGCAAGAACAGTACTAGGCAGCACTGGTGCTTTTTGACATTTCTCTTGCTAGTAGGTACTTTAAGGTGTCCAATACTATACCACTATAGTCTGTTAAAAGTGATTAACAATTTTTTATATTATTTATTTAATTAAAATATATGAGTTCTAATGATAAATTACATTAATAATAATATGTCACATCTTGTATACTTAATACCTTAAGGTACCTAGCATTCCAAAGCACCAAATGAATTTCAATACAAGTTTCCAACACAGTGGCGTGTAAAAAGTACAATTCAAGAAAGAGCATTGATATTAGGTACCAGTAATGCACATCACCTTCTATAGGTAGTACCCTATGATTGGTTAGCGATATTCTCTAAAAACTATTTTCTTAAAGTATATGTGAACAATACTTAATTATATCAATAACAGTATGATACTAATGAGAGTATTAAGTATCAGTGACGCCTTTTAGCAAATTCTCTTCAAGAAATCAACAAAACTAAGTTCAAATAAAGAATTTCTTTTTAAAAAATAAAATCTCCTACAAAGAGTTCCATTATTGTATAGGGTTTAATAATTTTATTGTGCCTCATGCCTTCTCTCAATTCAATAATTTAATGTATGCCCTTTTTGAAAAAAATATAATAATCAATAAACGTATGCTATGACAATTTCATTTTATATTACTTTTAAATAAGCAAATATTATTTTGGAGCATGTGTTTTATAAAAATTATTGATTGAGCTCTCTAATTTATTAAATGACAATTTATACCTTGTATTTTCAAAAGTGGTACATGTTGACCTCACTTCTAGCCAACGCTAATGAGTCTTAATTAAAACAATTAGATTGAATAAGTAGTAGAAAGAAAAGAATAATGAATAAAGAAAATACCAGGATTTGTAGAAGTTTGGCCCCGTGATAGTAGTAATAACCTACTCCCCTTTTAGTTGTATTAACTTGTGAGACAAAGAATGAAGTATTACTTCTCGAAAGCTCTTACAAAGATCTTTGAGTAATTTACTCTTAGATCGTAATTTTTCTCTTGAGTGTTTCGTCTGATTAGTTTCGTGTCCCTGAATAGTGCAATGAGACTACTATTTATAGGGTCTAATTACATAGAAATGGTTTTCCTTAATCTATAAGAAATAAAATAGGAAACTAGCATATTTTTATAATTACAATGAAGAAATTAGGCAAATCTAGGTTAATTGCCTTAATTCTCTGAAGATACAAATTAATCCCACAAAAGTATGGATTGCTTCATGATATGCAAGTTTGAAGCGTATCGATTACTGCTGGAATTAGCAACTCACATTTCATGACCGGTGCATGCAAGTTGATCACACGATCGAGCTAGTCGGATGTCCACCAACGACTCTGCTTGGACATCTTGCTATTTATGTACAACTTGGACTTTCATATCAATCTTTACAGGCTGCTAGGAGTAAAACCATCTGCCCAGGTTGAGAATTGTAAGACATGTGTCATCTAGTCAGGTGCCACGTCATAGTGTAAAAATTAGAATAACATTTGCCCCCAAGTCTACAGGACCTTCTTGGTCGCACGTGGACTTCATTTAGGTAGGAAGTTGTCTAGATGGGTGACGCGTGTCCTGGTTGTTGAAGTTGATCCGATGTGACTTGAATGAGAGTCTCTTCAGTGTTTGGGCATTAAATGCCTCTTGGAAGTTGTACCTTGAGTCACGCACTGACGGTTGAGGGGTACAACATGCATGACATCTGTCATTCATAATGAGTACTTAATGTACACTTTTGGGTGGAAAATATAAATTTTGAATATTGAATGAATCAATTTTCTCTTTTAGGTGCCTGTAAAAGGGGTTTAAACCTTCGTGGGAACCATTTTAGCTTTTTTTATTCTCGGAGAACTGGAGCAAGAATTTTTCTTCATATTTTACTCTCAAATCTTTAAAAAAAGTTGCTGGAAAGTATATTGATGTTACCCTCCAAGCATATCAAAAGAGCTTCGAACAGTGAATAAGTTACTTTCCCTTTACTTTATGCAATATTCATTTAATGTATGCATTATTTTCTAGATTTCTTGCTGCAAATTTATATGTTCTTGAACTGTTCTTGACTAATTATAGCATAGATGAAATTAAGGCTTGAAATTTTGACTAACCTTCGATTATAACTTCTGACTCTCTTAATGCATATCAATTTTGACCTAAAATCATTCATTTCCACCTATTCACGGAATTCTAAAGATTTCCAGGTATCTTTCAAGGGTTTGAACTGTTGGAATTATTTTACCAGGATCTTAGATCTACTCACAAGTATGTTTATTAACATCCTAAATAAGAACTTTCTAAAACGATGAAATTAAACACATATAAAGTTAAGAAACCTTACATTGGGTGCAGCGGAACATAATGACTCCTTCCGTTCAGATATCTAGCCCTTGATTCCTTTCTGTAGCAGAGCATTATCAATATCTGAACCTGGATCTCTTTCTCTAATTCTTTAGTGCTGAAACTCCTTCTTGCTGAAAGTCTTTCTTCACGATCTTCCTCACTATGGTTGAGGTATCACTTGCTGTGTGTGGGCACTACTCATACACTAATAATTTCGAAATCTCAATGAGGAAGAGAGAGAGAGAGTGGGTTCGGCCAAAGATAGGGAGAGAGAAGGCTCAGTTTTTTCTCTGAAGGAAAAATAGAAAATTTAAGTGTAATTTTCCTGAAGCCTTCACTATCTATTTATAGCATTCCACTAGGGTTAGGTTTGAATTATTTGGCATTAAAATAATGAAAATATCAAAGGTAAATTTCTATAAAAGTGGCCGGCCCTATACTAGTGGATTTGGGCCTCACTTTTTGCAATTTTGCAGTTTTATCTTTTCTGCATCTGATTTTCTCAAAAACGTCAATTTTCTAATTCAACCATTTAAATGTCAATTCTAACTATTTAATAACTATAAATAATTATTAAATAATATTGTCATTTATTTATTAATTGAACCATACAAAGTATCATAATTAACAAATATGCCCCTATTAACTCTTTCTTTAAAATTTCGCCCTTACTTAGTGAAAATTTCACAAATAGACGTAGTCTAAATTGAGAATTATAATTGATTAATCAAAACCAATTATATCAGTCTTACAAGCAATATTATCTCAACTAGTGCGGGGACCATGGGTCTATATAACCGAGCTTCCAATAAGTAGATCAAGAATTTAGCACTAAAATTCACTAACTTATTAATTCTTCGTTGAATCCACGCATAGAACTTAGAATTGCACTCTCAGTATATAGAATGCTCTATATGTTCCACCATATAGACGCATCATTAGTTATCCATTGTTATAATCCTAATGTGATCAATGATCCTCTATATGAATGATCTACACTGTAAAGGGATTAGATTACCGTTACACCCTACAATGTATTTAATCCTTAAAACACTTGACCCCGTATAAATGATATTTCAGCTTATGTGAAATGAGTACTCCACCATTTATGTTCGTTTGGTCAAGCTCGAAGGAGATCATCCTTTGCTTACTATTCGCCAGATAGAAGCTATAGATTCCATGTTTATGCTAGCGCTCCCACTCAATTGCACTACTGTGTTCCCAAAATGTACGTATCACCCTGACCTAAAAGTAGGCTTAACTAACAAATCAAAGAACACGAATAGCCTTTCAAGATTGAGCCTAATCATAACAGGATTAAGAACATTTGATCTAGGATCAACTAGGCGATATTGACTTGAATAGATATTACGGTAAATTTATTAAATTAAGTCAAAGTTCAATATCGGTCCCTTCCGATGCATACTCCATGCATCCAACCTAAGCTTTACTTTAACCAATGCTCTGGAAAGAACATAGCACTTCTCCAAATGCAAGTAAACTCTGTTGTAGATTATCATATCAGTAAAACCCTATGTCTGATAAATCTAGGAAACTTTATTCACATAGTCATGTTTACTTTCCAATGTGTTGACAACACAATAAACAGGATCAAGTATGTGAAAAGGGTTTCAGATGAATTTATACATTATGTACATATAATCATGAAATAAATCATGTGAACCATGCAACATTAAATGTTAGTTCTGATCTATATTAATAAGTAAATCTGATTATATTGAAATGAGTTTTATTTAGGGCATAAAACCCAATATGAACTTCTGGGTTTGGGAATTCTATTTTTAAATGAAATCCCTTCTTTTTGTCTTTAATCTTGCCTTGTCGGCATATAAAATCTATTTTTCATCTTTTGATCCGTCTAACTCTAACTTTCTTGTCTCCCATCTTTTTGTAGATGAATCCTGGTGATTTCTAGGGAGGCAAGCACCATATCGACCAAGACTTTCTCCAACTCTTGTACAAAGATCATCCTCAACTCCGTGCAAGTTCATCTTCATCTAGTGATAACCTTTTAAATTCTAGCTTTGAATATTGGGAAGTGAGTAGTGTGTACACACTGTCTCCAGAGCCCGAGGTGCAACATCACTAGTACCCAGACCAAATACGTGGAGAAGGGTATGAGCAATTCATCTGGGAGTTAAAGAAAGGTTGAAGGTGTTATCTGCTTGCTTCTTGGATGCACAGGGTCCAGCCCGCGGTTGCTGACACTCTACCCGAAGCCCGCCCAGATCTATCTACTAAGGGAACTACTGTTACTAAATTTTCCATAACTACTGCTAGGCATACAACTAAATTGAACTTGGATAAGTGTTGTGAAAATTACTCTATGCAAGTGCACACAATTGTCAACAAGTAATAAAGTGATAAGTTGAGTATCGTCTCCATAGGGATTGAAAATTAGAAATTAGTTTATAAAACTAATTACTCACAAATTGGTTTCAACAAAATAATAAAGTGATGAGAATATGTAAAAATTAACAAACACAAACTATGAGAAGAAAACAAGCTAGATTTATTAAATTAGACTAAAAATACAATGTTGATAAAATGGTGTAAATGAGTATTATTGTAAATTGATAATGTCAATTAGGAATTTAAAATGTCATAATTATTTTTTCAAAGTGTTTATGTTATGATTCTATAAATTAACTAACATATTCTTACGCCCATGTAATTTTAATAATACTAATTTAAGCACAATTCTTTCAAGTCATACAATGTAAATAACATATTCTTATGTCATTTACAAACCACATTTTTTTAAAGTGATATTCATGCATCATTCAAGTAATTTTACTAACTCTATTTTTTCCAAAATCAAGATCAGCTTGCAACTTACTAACGATGATCAAGTAAAAATAAGCTATTACACAATAAGCACTCTTAAATTAACAAAATCATTTCACTAAACATAGCAACAAATATCAAATCACAATTTCTAGTCAGTAAAATAATTTTAGCAAGAAAAAAAAATTAACTCATAATAGATTGTGCAAAAATTACAAAATTTAAAAGAAAAAAGATATAGAAATCAAAACTCATTTTAGAGTTGTCACAAGACTATTTTTTTTCTCCAAATTTCTCCTTTTCTTCCTCTTGATTTTGCCAATCCCAAAATTAAAATGCAAAACTAAAATCCTAAATAACACTCAAATATTCATTCATTATTTGAGTATTTAAGTATTTGAGTGTTATCACACATATTATCAAAAAAAATAAATAAATAAATAACACTCAAATAAACTTTTTCTTTTTTTCTTCTTCTTTTTTTTTTATTTTGATCTCTGTTTCTCAAGGTTTGAGTAGCAGCTGCCCCTTCTCTCCAAGTCACGCCTTCCTTTCCTAAAATCTTAGCATGCGTTTTTTCTCCAAATTCATTAAAAAATGTTCCATATATATATCTATTCTATATAAAGTGTGCCTATATAACTAAAATTTTTGGTTTTTGAGAAATTTATGGGTGACTTTTAATTTTTATTTAATAAAATAATAAAATATTATTTATATATAATAAAATAATAATAAAACAAATCCCATTAATATTTGAACTAATATTTGAGTGACTTTTAATTTTTATTGAATAAAATAATAAAATATTATTTATATATAATAAAATAATAATAAAACAAATTGTATTAATATTTGAACTGATATTTGATGCTAAATATTCGAGAATCACAACACATTTAAAAAAAAAAAAACAACTCGGGATTTGATACTCTGAGACTCTCAATTAAAAAAAGAAAAAAAAAAGTAATATGCTCATCAAATTTGTATTTATTTTTAAACATGGTGAAAAAATGAATTATCTTTCATATTATTCAACAGAGTAAAACAAGTTTTATATTGGTTTACTATTCAACAACCTTGTCAAGAATTCTTGTAAGTTGTAACCACAAAATTGCCAGGTCAAACCAACACTTTCATTGCAATATTCACAGACTAACTACAAAATTATTTCATAGCATTTACAGAACCGCACACCCCCAATCATCTTTAATATGGACATATCAGAAGCCAGATCATTAACCTAAATTGGTTAGTTCTATTATGTTTTGGAACAAATCGTCTATAATATAAAAAACCCATCATACTTGTATCTTGAAACATTCTTCAGGAACCACGATTTTAAAACACAATTGTTACCTCCTTAAGGTCAACCCACTCCCAAGTCTCATTTGTTGTATTTATATCATAGACCAAAGCATGCCGGCCCTGTAAATAATAAGAAAACCAAACGTGGTTTAAATCTCAAGGCAATAGAGCCTTTTTCGTTAAATCTCAAAGATACATAAATATACAAGATAAAAAAGTCAATCTAAGAAGTGGGTGCCACGTTAAAGCTAAGGAAACATTAAGCAACTGTTAGGCTTGTTTTACAATTTATGGTGTTTTAAAAGAACATATCGAAACAGAAACACATAAAAAAACCTCCACATCATTTAATTTTTTTTAAGGTAGTGTTCAACTAGGAGATTTAACGAGTTTCGCCCCTTCGCTAATGGCTTCTAAGAGTTCAAATTTCAGTATTGTATAAATCTTCAATTTGTTCTATTTCTTATATTAAATGAAATTTTGCTACTTTTTTTTTTTAATTTACAACTTTATTGTTTATATATTATTAGGGACATTCATGGAAATTAGGGTTTCTTTGAAATATACAATTAATGAGCATTACTTTTTGATCATAGTGTATTTTCCATGGCTGAAAACCTCAATAATCTCTATCATTTGATATCAAATAAAATAAAATTATCATGATGTATACATTATGGTTATTTAATGAGTAATTAGTGTGTTGAAATTGTCAAGCTGATATTTAAAATTGTTTATAATTGAATTGTTTCTTTGTCAAAATTAATATTAAGTATATTTATATGTTTATAAGTTTATCTATTTTCTCTTAGATCAATTATGCTCATATAGCAATAGAATCATACTCATATAGACATGTTATTTTCATTTTGTAATTTAGATCTTCTTAGTCATTATTTAGTTCACTTAAACCTTTTCCGATTATGCTAACTGAAGTTTTGTTTCTTTTAAGTACTTCATTACAAAGATCTCTATTACATATATTGTTTATTTTTGACTATGAGGAGGTGGATTTCTTTATTGGGAAACATATAGCGTGACAAATTATTGTTCATATATTTAATAATTCTTTTTGATTAATGAGATTCATATATATAAATGTGTATATTGAATTCTTTATTCAAATAATTATTTTTGATTTTTACGTGATTATTTATTGTTCTTTATTCAAATAATCTCACCTAATAACTAATAATGTTTTTTCTTTAATTTTTTATTGTATCACTTTCAAATAACATAGAAAAAAACTAGCATAAAATTTAGTATACGTGCCTCGCACGTAGTTTTTGCTAGTATATATATATATATAGGAGGTTTCAATGGTTATATTAAATATGTAACCATGATGGTTACATTTATTTTTAGTCATTGGATCATTATTAGACGGTTATGATTAATTTTAAAATTTACAAAAAATAATTAATAAATTTACTGTAACATGATATTAACCTGATTTGATTTATTTTTTTTAAAATAAAAAAAAATTATATTAATTTCTAAAAAAGTTTTATTAAATATTTTAATTAAAAAATTAATTTATTTAAGCCTAAAAATAGAAAGTTGACCTGCTAATGATGAGAGTAGGTTATAAAAAAAGTGTAACCATAATGGTTACATTAATCATTTATATATATATCTAATAATATTCACTACATGTTATAAATATTAATAATTATGTGGATGTCCAAATCTTTTATTTATTACCATGAATTGTAATCAACATTCCTCTTTTCCTTAGTTTCCCTTTTTCTTAGTTTCTTAATATCTCACTCTTGTATTTGTATAAATAGGGGTTCACCCCATTGGAATAAACAACTCAGAAATTCTCATTCACTTTCTCTTTCTCTCTTCATTTTCTTCTTCTTTCTTCTCATCTACTTTATATTATTTTATATTATTTTATAACACGTTATCAGCACGAGTCTCTGCCCAAGCTTCAAGCACGAGTCTCTGCCCAAGCTTCAAGCATGAGTCTCTGCCTAAGACCCAATGTAAGTATTTTGTTAAAATTCTTGAATTGTTTCAAAGTCACGATACACTAAATATATATTTATATATATACTTATCTGACTGAAACAATTTCAAGAATCCTTTGGTTTTCTTTTTTCTTTTTATCTATATATATCTATATATTATATATATGTATATGTTTTTATATATTTATTATTGATTCATATATATATACATATTATGTTCTTATCATTCATAATATTTACAATATATGTTTGTCTATGATATGATAAAGAAAATCTATATAAATTATACATATATCCTGAAGATTATGTATCCTCGATAAAATATTGCATATATCTTAAAGATTATGCATCATCGATAAAATATTGCATATATCCTGAAGATTATGCATCCTCGATAAAATATTGCATATATCCTGATGATTATGCGTCCTCAATAAAATCTTGCATATATCCTGAAGATTATGCAAACGTAATATCCATTATATAGTTGATGGATATATAATGAAAGAGATGAATACATATTTATATATATGTTCTTGTATTCTTTGAGGACAATGAAAAGTAATTTAATATCGATATAGATTTTGACAAACATTTCCAGAAGTAAATGTTTTATATTTGTCAAAAAAAAAATGATTGTATTTATGTGAATACAACTAAAGAATCATTAAAAATGATTATTATTGATGCAATTTTATAGTAGGTTTTGAATACCTAAAAAGAATATTAAGAAAATTGCATTGAAACATCAAAGTATAAGAATAACAGTGAGCATGACTAATGTTATTTAAATACATGAGACATGTATTTATTGTTCATCATTCCCTGCAGAGAATGATACGAATTGAAGTCAACTACTTTTAAAGATTGTTTGTATTAGTCATGTTATTATACACTGTTATTGCTTGCAATGTTGAAAATTATTGCATGTGACATATATTAAAGATCAAATTTTGCATACATCTTGGAGATTATGCAAAAATTGTATTCATATATTCTTTGAAATATTGTTAAAGAAATTGCTGAGTAATTTCTTTTTATATATGAACAAGTAATAAATTTTTAAGAAATTTATAATAATGTTCTACTTGTTCAACGTCATTCCCCGAAGTGAATGTAATGATTTTAAATAATCAATGGCATTGTTTGCTACTCAAATATTTCCAGAAGAAATTGGAAATAACCAAAAGATGAGATACCACACACAATCAAAGTGCATGAAATCTATATATCATGTGTGGAATTGAATAATAGTGGTCGCGTACCTGTAGTACGGACACACTTATAGTCAAGATAAAAGTATACTTGATTATTTAATAGAATGTGAATTGTACAAACTTATTGTACATTTAGAATATTTAAATATCATTACCTAAAGAGAATGAATAGACATAAAATTCTATTTCAAAGAATATAGATTTCACATATATTGGTAATGCCAGAAGCAAATTAATATATACATATTTTATTATTTCTTGAAATCAATAGTTTTAAACTATTGTTGGTACATGATATGTAAATATATAGTTACCATATAATTCAGTTTGCATATTCCCAAAAGTGGATATATAATTTACTAATATTTGTTAGTGATCCAATATAATCAAAGTGATAAAGAATCACAAAATGATTAGTTGAAAAGCTTCCTGAAGAAGTCTTACATACAATTGCTACTTTGAGCAGTAAAATGTCTTTGTATGTACCTAGATGTGTAACTTTTATCTAGTTATGAAAGTGATAATAAATAACTTATTATATGTACTTGTTGTACATTTAAATATATAATATATCAAGTCATGATAATTAGACTGATGAATAGTCTATTAATAAATTAGACGACTTGTTAAAAAGATATCAGGAAAAATGAATGATACGTTATGGTTATATCTATTTGACCATTACAATAACATGATGAAGTTGTCATGTATCTTTTAAATTATACACATCATTGAATTGATGATAGTGATTCCTGAAGAGTGTATATGTTTTGGAGAATAATATAATTATATTATTCGTGTATATAAAAATGAAACTTGTAATGATTATGTTGTAATGAATTTACATTACATTTTGAAAGTTTCATTGAAATACAAATTATAGTGAACCTGAAGTTCATGAATTGAATTATTTTGACATGATCAATCATATGCAATAAATTGTCAAAGAATTTGACTAAATTTTGTTGAAGAACCAGAAGATTCTTTTCATTGTTATTTATAAGGCTCAAAAGAAGAATGTGCATATATTTGCACATAGAAAATATTTAAATTATATTTTCTTAACAATCTTGAGCCATTGTTAGATTTTTATTGCATAGTTTCTTATCGATGTGATAAGATTATATAATCATGCATTTACAAAATGTGTAAATTTATGTATTTCTAATTATACACGTATGACTCATTCTTAGAAATGAATTAAGTTCACAAGGATTGAACTTGAAACTGAAGTTTATTGAACCTAAAGTTCAATGTCATATAGTATATATGAGTTTAAACAAATATTGATTCATTGTGATATACTGAAATCCCTACAGGTATATTAATATTATTAGATATCACAATTTTTAAAAATTCTCTCGATCAGGGGGAGAGAAGCAGTTGGGATGATGATAATTTTTGAAAAATGATCCTTGCACAAAGTATATAAGAACAATATAGTTCAAAATGATATATACCAACTGCAAATCAATATTATTCAAAGTTGAGATAGAATGAGTTGAAAACGCCTGAAGCGTAAATGAACAATGTAGAAATTATTAATAAATGTTCATTTGATTTGCCCTGAAGTTGTTAAATCTAGAGGTACTCATGGAGATACCTTAATGTTATAAAGTATTAAAATGATAACCGTGATGAAAAAGGTACTCGAAAAGACTCCCAAGAGAAGTTAGACATAACACATTTGATCATAATTGAATCCCTGAAGTGATTCTATATAGGTACCTATAAATGATAAACATATTTGAAAATATGTAATTTAAAGAGATCTCTATAAGTTATGTCAATATGGGAGGAAATTATCATATAATGAAATTTTTGTCGACAATAGATGTTGAATGTTTGCATATGCAATAAACTAACATGAGATAGCAAGGATCATGGTATTAGATTTGTCGAGAATTATCGACATACATTTTGATTTTTGGCCAAAATATTATGACGCAAATTGTGCAAGTTTACTCGCATAAAGTGAAGTAAGACCTGTAGGGTGTGCAAATAAATATTTCTAATGAGAAATTTGCATATATATATTTGTACATAATGAATTGCTGTACAAAGTTTGCATAGACATGAGATTGATTGAAGTAAGGCTTAAATATTGAGAAAATATAATCATGATTTGATTATAGCCTGGAATATATTTTATGAGGATTTATAAGCGTCACATAAATGTTGCAACAAAAGGTTATTTATTTGGAGCTCCTAATATAGTGAGAATTTTAAATAAGCCTTATCTAAAAATTCTAGAAGAATTTAATACATGTCTTAAGTGATATAAATTCAAAGTCGCGCGCACTATATGACAAAGATCTTTGTATGAAATAAAGACATGTAAGTAAATTATTATTTGAAAAATACCTATGGTTGTCTATGCAATATAAATACGTAAATTATACGTTGTGATAGACTCTTGAAGAGTTTTTGATTAATAAGAACAAACTTTTATTTCTTTTGTATTTCGAGAAATATTAATGTATAAAGTTTGTTCATTAGTATTGAAGTCCTGAAGTACTTCATATGTATCAAGAATTATAGATATATGATCATTTGATATGGAAATTAAGATCATAAAACAAGATGGAATAAATATGTGGTCTTGGAGTACCATCATTGTCACAAATGAAAATTTGTAGTACCATTAATGTGTTATGTTCATATCTACTTGAAATTTTAAATTTTCGTATGAACAAAGTTGTGTACACACATGAATGATACAATTAGTTGGATAAAGACTAATGTTCCACGAACCCCTCATCCATAATTTAGAAGTCCATACATACTCTGGAAGAGTTATAGAAAATATATGATCAAAGATTATACATGGTGATATTTTAAAAGTGATAACAATAATCTTATGAGATTTATTATCACCAAAAGAATTATGGATCATATGTGCATGAGTGGGAGACATATTTATATTGCACTCTTTTTCCCTTAGCTCAGGTTTTGTCCCACTGGGTTTTCCTGGCAAGGTTTTTAACGAGGCAACTTGCAAATAGTTATGAATATGAAATATATATTGTACTCTTTTTTCCCTTAGCTCAGATTTTGTCCCACTGGGTTTTTCTGGCAAGGTTTTTAACGAGGCAACTATAAATCATGTTAACATACTTGCATTTTATGAAGCAAGTAGAGAATGTGTGTGAGTGAGATCATTGGCATAGCATATTCGGGAAACATATGGATTGCACTCAATAAAGAAGTATCAACCCAAGCAATTCTCTATGGATAATACTGCTTGCATCGTTCAACTAAAAGGAGGTACATTGAAGGAGATAGAGTTAGAACACATTTCACGAAATTCTTCTTTATACGCTTCAAGAAAATGCATATTGGTGTTCAACATATTCAATCAAGTGTCAATCTTACAAACTTATTCACAAAGTTATTACCAACATCAACATTTGAGAAGATGGCAGACAAGATCGAAATTTGTCGATAAGAAGATCTCCACAAATGCCTAAATGAGGGGGAGGGAGTTAGTTTACACTATACTCTTTTTCCTTTGACCAAGTTTTTAGCAAGATTTTTAATAAGGCAGCTATTATGGACATCCAAGGGGGAGTGTTATAAATATTAATAATTATGTGGATGTCCAAATCTTTTATTTATTACCATGAATTGTAATCAACATTCCTCTTTTCCTTAGTTTTCCTTTTTCTTAGTTTCTTAATATCTCACTCTTGTATTTGTATAAATAGGGGTTCACCCCATTGGAATAAACAACTCAGAAATTCTCATTCACTTTCTCTTTCTCTCTTCATTTTCTTCTTCTTTCTTCTCATCTACTTTATATTATTTTATATTATTTTATAACACTACAAATATTTTATAGATCAACGCTGGCTTGTATTGACCAGGATAAGAAGCACCATCTAAATTCAGGCCGCAATATTGCTAAGTCAGTCGCCCTCTAAAATGTTTTATCCAAACAAATCAAATTAAACTGCAGCACTTACAACAATTATTTTGCGTTGACTTTTGAGATAGATAGAATGTTTTCACTGAAAATATAACACATAAAATATATTCTTATAAAAAAGAAAATATTTGTTTGACCATTTTCATGTCAAACCTTCTGATCAAATCAACATGGAATAATAATTGAGACGTACGATTTATTTGAAAATTTATTACGAAGATTTTCAAACCAAATTATTTTTATTGATCTCATGATATATCAACTGAGCTCCCATGTCTATAAATTCTTATATATTTACACAATTTTTCATATAAATCATAAGTTTAAGTAGTTGAATCTCGAGAGAAGAGAAGAAACAGAACAGTGATCTATTATCAAAATGATAATGTTTCTCTCCTGGATCGTGTTTATAGCCATATATGCCTTCACCAACAATTTCCTTGGCAAAATAAAGAACCTTCCACCAAGCCCTTTCCCAGTTCTCCCCATTATTGGCCATCTCTACCTTATCATAAAGAAACCCTTAGTCCATCGAGCTCTCTCCAAGATATCAGATCGATATGGTCCGGTACTTCTCCTCAAGTTCGGCTCTCGTCCAGTTCTCCTGATTTCTTCGCCTTCAGCAGCAGAGGAGTGTCTAGCTAAGAACGACGTCGTATTCGCTAACCGTCCACGTTTGCTGGCCGGCAAACACTTAGGATACAACTACACCAGCCTTGTCTGGGCTTCCTATGGAGATCACTGGCGAAACCTCCGAAGAATATCAAGCAACGAAATCCTGTCCTCCCATCGCCTCCAAATGTTATCTCACATACGATCCGAAGAGGTCTCCTCGCTCATCCGCCGCCTTGTGCGCTCAGCTCAACAAGATCCAAGGGTGGAAATAAAGTCGCTCTTGTTTGAGCTTATGCTTAACATAATGATGAGAATGATTGCCGGCAAGCGTTACTACGGCGATAATAATGTCGAAATGGTTGATGAAGAAGCTCATAAGTTTCAGGAGATAGTTAGGGAAACGCTACGTTTAGGGGGCACGACAAATGTCAGTGACTTTTTACCACTGTTCAGGTCAGTTTTGAGTAGAAAGTACGAAAAAGGCTTGATTGAGGTACAGAAGAAGAGAGATAGTTTCATGCAGAGTCTTATAGATGAGAATAGAACAAGTATAGCATTAGCAGCCTCTCGACAAACCTCTCTCCCTAAAGACCACAAGAAGAAGAACATGATCGAAGTTTTACTGTCGCTTCAAGAATCGGACCCTGAGTATTACACAGATGAAATAATCAGAGGACTCATGCTGGTACAATAATAATTAAAAATTATATTCTATAATTCCCATTTCCAGCATATTAACTTTTTAAAATAAAATAAAACAATGGAAACTATAATGAAATGATTTTGTAGGCTTTATTATCAGCGGGAACAGATACTACAGCTGGAATCATGGAGTGGGCCATGTCCCTAATGCTGAATCACCCGGAAGTGTTGAAAAAAGCCCGTAATGAATTGGAGTATTGTATTGGACATGATCGTCTAGTGGAAGAGTCAGATTTGGGGAAGCTTCCATATCTTCATCGTATCATAAAGGAGACACTACGACTGTATCCAGTGGGTGCATTACTACCCCATGAATCATCGGAGGAGTGCATAATAGGTGGATATCGTGTACCACGTGGCACCATGTTATTGGTAAATTTATGGGCCATCCAACATGACCCCAAAGTATGGGATGAGCCCACAAAATTTAAGCCGGACAGATTTGAAGAAGGTGATCAGGGAGTGAGAGAGGGGTTCAAATTAGTACCTTTTGGGTCAGGGAGGAGGGGCTGCCCTGGTGAGACCTTAGCCATGCGTATGGTTGCACTAACTTTGGCTTCCCTCATTCAGTGTTTTGATTGGGAGATGGTTGATCATGAGGCCAAGATTGATATGACAGAAAAGCTAGGTCTCAGCTTGTCAAAAGCTCATTCCTCACTACTCAACTGCCGACCACGTCCTACCATGTCCAACATTCTTTCTCATATATAGATTGATTGTTCTTTACTTGTTAATCTTCTATATAGATATAGATATAAATAATAATAAAAGAAAAAACAAATAATGTCTATTTTGAAGTTAAGAAAACTCAAAAATAAATTATATTGGCCAGTTTGGCACAGCTGTGCTGTGGGAAAAAATAACTGTAGTTGTGTTGTAAGAAAAAACTTTTAAAGTACTGTGAGTTGTTAAGATCTATTATAATGATAATGATAATGTTATAGTTCATTATACTCACAAATATATAAAAACTTATTTTATATAATGTTTTATTCTTTTATATATTTTTAATTTTTTTAAATATAAATTTATATGAATTTGATAAAAATAATTTATAGTATTTGTTTATTATGTTTTATCAAATGTAAAAAAAAAAAATAGAAATTCAAATATATAAGAAAAATTCTAGGTTGATGTTGTTTGTTAATATTAAAATAAAATATAAATTATTTTTTTTTAAAAAAAATAAGAGATTTAATAATTATTTATTTTATTATAATGTTTACTTTAATCTTTTTTATTTTTTTAATATGTAATAAATAAGTAAATATGATTTTAGTACAAAAAAAATTATTATAGTCTTTTAATTAAAACAACTTTTTTTAAAAGTTGGGTTGGAGCAATTTCAGTTTTTAGTTGTAGCTTCTCTAAAAATTCTTCAAAAAGCTATTTTTTGACTGTTTGCCAAACACATTTTTTCATAGCTTTCTCAAAAAGCAGCTTTTAACTTTTTCAAAAGCTCTGCCAAACGGGTCGTCTTATAATAATAACTAATAAATAATCGTCGTTTTACGGCAGATATTTATTTATTTTTATTAAATTATATATATGATATAAATTGTGTATTTTATTAAATAATAACTATACAATAAAAGTTGTATCAAATTTTAACATTATTGATAGGGCTGAGCATGGGTTGGGTTGGCCGGATTGAGAGTATTTTAAGGGAAATTTACAAAAATACTCAAATTTGGGTTAACTTTTACAAAAATACTGTCACACAAAAAAGTTTTAAAAATATTGTGTTTTTATAAAACATCAGTAGAACACAAAACAGAACAACTAAAAAATACCAGTAGAATACCAGTAAAAACTTAACACAGTATACTACAGAATGAAACTTATTAAAAAACACAGTAAAAAGTAAAAAATACCGTCTGGCAGTATTTTTGTAAAAAAATGGCAAAAGTTAGTATACTATGTAAATTTTCCTATTTTAATGACCCAACCCAATGACATCGGCCTAGAAATTTTCAACTCATTCACATCCTAAATTTTTTATAACCCAACCCATTTTTTCTTTTACGGGTTGGGTTGGGTTGGGTTATAACCCTTATCCCATAATTAAAAAAAATCAGATTTCAACATTATCAAAATCATATATAAATTAAAAGAAAAATTAAAAATTCTAACATAAACATATCCATCCAAAATTACAAATCATTCAAGATCAAATATTACAGTTATCTATCATCTAAAATCTGAAAACTATTAAGATTGTCCAAAACAAACTCAAACAAAATAAAATCAGTTTAGATATCAGCCTCACTCAATAATCTCATTGTCAATTGTTGATGATTTCTTGACCTTAGATTTTTTGTTCTGCAATTATAAGAACACAGTGTTAGTCAAATTATTATGAATAAAAAAACATAATAATTATTATAAATAAATAAAGAAAAACATAATAATTAAAAAAAAAAAAAACATATTCAATATTCATCAAGGAAATGAAAAAAAAAAAACAGATTATAATAATAATAGCAACTAATAAAAAATTTGTTTGCTATATACTAAAGATCATAGTAAAAAATAATAGTATAAAAAATAACCAAATCCATGAAATCACAAATAGAAAAAAACAGTACAAAAGAAAAAATTATAATACATTTATTTGCAACTACCAAAATTTTTACGCTAATTGCTATATGCTCAAAATCATAGCAAAAAATAACCAACGAACTCCAATGTCTGGCCAACCATGAAGATTCTTACCAAATAGAAAGAAATGAGCTCCGGTTCCTTCAACACGAAAAAAAAAGAAAGAAAAGAGAAGACAAAAGAAAACTTACTTGCTGTTATCTCCGACAAGGCAAGCAACGATGTGGTCGTTTGTGTGTGCGAATAGGGCCACTAGAGATGGCGGAAGGGTGGAGGATCGGAGCCGTTTGGGAATGGAATCACAATCACAACTAGTTTCTTTTTTTTTTTGTAAGAAAGAATAGGGGGCAGCAGTGTGCTAGGGTTTTCTCATGTATGTATGACATATGAATATTAGAGAGGGGAGATAGTAGTGCTTATTTAGGCCTTAGGGTTTGAACTGATTTTGTTAATTCCATTTTTGGCATATTCAATTGACAAAAATATTTTATTATTCTTTGTATATTTCGGCTGGCATATATTGATATAGTTTCCCTATTTGTGTAAATCTAAACTTGGAAGGAAAGTTGACTAGCTTTCCTATTTATGGAAATTGAGGTAAAAATGGTAAGTTTTGATTACACATTGATTCTTTGCTAACCAGCTGTTATTCTGATCTTGTGTTGAGTTTCCCATTTTCTAAGATCAGGTTTCTTGAAGAGAAAACCGGAGCTAAACTTTCCTTTTCTATAAAAGGAAAGTTGTAATTACTGCCCACGATTCTGTAGGTACAGAAACGGAAATTCCTGGACTGATTGAAGAATTATTTTAGAGAAGTTTCTAGTGGATTGAGGTCTTGTTCAGACCGAATGTAAGCTGTCTATGAGATGTATATTCATTATAAATACATCTTATAGCTGCTAGGTTTTGTATCTCTTTCATACACTTAGAATTGCTTTCATATCTTAAGGAAAGAGTGTCTTTGTTTAGTACCTCTCTTGGTACCTCTCTTGTATCTTTTGAATTCCATTCATATCTTTAAAAAAGAGAGTCTTTGATTTGTAGAGAAGAGTTGTTCTACTCTTACTCTGTTTATTTGTTGTTTGTATTGTCTTGAGTCTGTATTCAAGTCTACAACGAAGAAGAACATCAGTGCACCTTCGGGAGAAGGGTATTTACAAGCTTTCGGGAGATTGCTTTTGAAGTCTTGCATCAGGAGGATACAAGCACACAACCTTCGGGAGATGGTTGTATAGGCTTTCGGGAGATAGCCTTTAAGCCTTGAATCGGGAGGATTCAAGCACTCTTCAAGGTGATCGAAGGGAGTTCGAGCACTTGGAGTTTTATCAAGATTCGGTTAGTAGGTGGAATACATCAAGCTTACGGCATACAATAAGAGGGAGTCTATTTATGCATAAGTCAATTACTTTGTATTTTTGATACCGATCTAATGAATCTTATCTCTGGGCGTGGTCCCGTGGACTAGTAACAATCTGAAAGGATTGTTGAAACCACGTACAAAAATCTTGTGTGTTTTTACTTTTATGCACTGTTTGTTTTTCTGGGTTTCTCTGGAGTTACAGAGTTGCATTCTGTAACTACTGAAAACTGTTTTCAGTACCAGTTTTATTATTCCGCATTTAATTAAATAATCAAACTGGGAATATTAAAATACGGAATTTCAATTGGTATCAGAGAAAGTCACTAAATTCTTAGTGAGATCTTGAGGTTATTCCGTTTAACTTGTTTTGTGTGAGATGTCTTTGTTTGCAGAAGGAAGTTCCATCTCTAGACCTCCTCTATTGAATGAGTCGAATTATCCTTATTGGAAGGTCAGGATGAGAGCTTTCATCAAATCTCAAGATGAGAAAGCATGGAGAGCTATTCTTACAGGGTGGTCTCAACCTACTGAAAATGATGAAAAAGGTAATACTCAGGTAAAATCTGAACTCAGTTGGACCACTGAAGATGAAAAACTGTCTGGTTATAATAATAAGGCTTTACATGCTATTTTTAATGGTGTTGGTGAAGGTTTTATTAAATTAATCTCATCTTGTGAATCTGCAAAAGAAGCATGGGAAATCCTTCAAATTCAATTTGAAGGTACTGCTGATGTAAAGAGATCACGATTTACCATGCTTCAAACTAGATTTGATGAATTGAGAATGTCGAATACTTGAAACTTTAAATGATTTCTATGAAAGATTATACGACATCTCTAATGAGTTTTTTGCCTTGGGAGAAAAACTAGATGAATCTGTCTTGGTTCGAAAAATTGTTCGAGTTCTTCCCGACGGAGTTTGATACAAAATTGCTTGCAATGGAAGAGGCGAAAGATTTTGGCAAAATGAAGGTTGAGGAACTCATGGGATCTTTAAGAACCTTTGAGTTGAATCAACAAATCAAGAAAAAGAGTAAGCAAAATCTCTCGAATGAGAAAAGCAAAGGTATTGCCTTTAATGCTTCTGAAAATATTGTTTCTGATGATGAAAATGATGATGAAATGGTTCTATTGGCAAAAAATTTCCAAAAATTCATGAAATCTGGTGGAAATAAAAAGTTCTTTTCAAAGAACCCAAAAGGTAACATTTCTGGTAACATTCCCTCTAAACCTTTTCCATCTAACAATAAAAAAGGTATTAAATGCAGAGAATGTGAAGGTTTTGGTCACACTCAATCTGAATGTGCTAATACCTTAAAGAAAAATAAAAAGGGATTGAATGTTACTTGGAGTGATGATTCTGAGAGTAGTGAGGATGAAAAAGAAAAAGTTGTCCTAACAAGTGTTTTGTCAAGAAATTTGCAGGAAAAAGGAAAAAGCATTTGCTTGAACATCCTGATCAATGACAACAAGGAAGAATCCAGATCCGAATCAGATGAGTCAGAAATTGATGAGGATTCCATGATTGAATCCTACAAGGTAATGTTTGGTAAGTGGTTGGAAACTAATGCTGAAAATCGCTCCCTGGTTAAAGATAATAAAATTTTGTGTAACAACATTAATGAGTTGGAAGATAAACTCAAATGTTGTGAATCTGAATTGTCTTTAAAAGAGTCAAAAATTATTTCTTTAACCAAGGAAATTGATAACATTAAAAAGAATGTTAAAATGTTAAATCCAGGTTCCACCATCTTTGAAAAAATTCAAAAATCTGGCCAAACCAATCATGCTGGGCTGGGTTATGTTCCAAATCAACCTGTGTCTAATACCACTAACCAGGTTCCACCATCTTTGAAAAAATTCAAAAATCTGGCCAAACCAATCATGCTGGGCTGGGTTATGTTCCAAATCAACCTGTGTCTAATACCACTAATAGTTTTGTTTCTGGAAGAACTGTTTCTACCTCGCAGGTTTCTGTCTCGACAGCAAAGCACTCTGTTGTTACAGAAAAGAAGCAGCACGGTAAGTTTGACAATTTCAAAGGGAAAGGAAGACGTTTCATTCCTATTTGCCATTTTTGTGGAGTAAAAGGTCACATTCGACCTAAATGCATAACCATGCATAACATGTTTAAATCTAATTACATTGGAAATAAACATGTTTTACAAAAACAAAAATGGGTTGTCAAAAACAAATGCTTGGTAGGTTCTACTTGTTTTAAAACTGTTGCTTCTAACATGTGGTATTTTGATAGTGGTTGTTCCAAACACATGACAGGTGAAAAAGAATTTCTTGTGAACATAAGACCAATGCACTGTGGAGAAGTTACATTTGGTAACGGTCTTACTGGTAAAGTCATAGGAATGGGAACTCTCAAGTTCGAAGGGCTTCCTAAACTAAAAAATGTCATGTTGGTTGAAGGACTAAAAGCTAATCTACTTAGCATTAGTCAGATTTGTGATCAGGGTTATACTGTGAGCTTTGATAGCAATCATTGCTATGTATATAATATTCTTGATGAAATTGTGTTACAAGGGCTGCGATCTAGTGATAATTGTTATACTTTCACTACGCATGCCACTTGTCATTCTGTCATTGAAAATGTTACTGACCTATGGCATGAAAAACTTGGTCACATTCACTTTAAAAATCTGAAAAAATTATCTGTTTCAGGGATTGTTCGAGGATTACCTAAATTAGGTAAAGAGTCATTGGGAAAATGTGGTCCATGCCAGTTAGGTAAGCAACTGAAAATTTCTCACAAGAGTGTCCCAGATGTGAATACTTCTAGAGTTCTCGAACTCTTGCACATGGACTTAATGGGTCCAATCCAGGTAGAAAGCTTAAATGGTAAAAGGTATATTTTTGTTTGTGTTGATGATTTTTCTCGATTCTCATGGGTGGATTTTTTGAGAGAAAAATCTTATACTTTTGAAGCTTTCCAAACTCTGTGTTTGAAATTACGAGTTGAAAAAGATTGTAACATTGGCAAAATTGTTAGGATTAGGAGTGATCATGGTAAGGAATTTGAAAATACCATATATGATGAATTTTGTAAAGCTAACGGTATTTCTCATGAATTTTCTGCTCCTAAAACTCCTCCACAAAATGGAGTGGTTGAAAGAAAGAATCGTACTCTAACAGAAATGGCTAGAGTAATGTTGAATAGCAAGAAGCTCACAAAGCGCCTTTGGGCCGAAGCCATTAACACTGCTTGCTATACCATCAACAGAGTATTCTTGCGCCCATGTACTCACAAAACACCATATGAAATCTGGAAAGGTAAGAAACCAAATGTAAGTCACTTTCATGTGTTCGGATGTAAGTGTTATATTTTACGAGATCGTGATTACATTGGTAAATTTGATTCTAAAAGTGATGAAGGTGTTTTCTTAGGATATTCCACAAATAGTAGGGCATATCGTGTGTATAACATGCGAACCCAAACTGTTATGGAATCTGCTAATGTTGTTGTTGATGATCTAAAAGATTTTTCTGAGTTTTCCACAGAAGAACAGATTGAAGATTTGCTTGAAAAGCTCGTCTTGAGGAAAAGGAACCCGACGAAGTTTCGAAGCGATCGTCGAGGTTACTTGTGCGGGGAATGCATTGCTACGTAAAATCCAACAACAAAAGAATCCGAGTATCCTTTAAATTCAATCAACGATCCAATACAGAGGGAACCATCCTCCGGGGTTAAAAAGAATCATCCTTCGCATCTCATCCTTGGAAACTTGGATGAGAGCATGGTTACAAGAAGAAAATATGCCAATATAATTCAATTTTTATGTTTTATTTCTTCTTTAGAACCTAAATCTGTAAAAGAAGCTTTAATGGATGAAGATTGGTTTTTAGCTATGCAGGATGAGCTTCATCAGTTTGTTCGAAACAAAGTTTGGAAAATGATTCCAAGACCACCGTTTGTGAACATCATTGGAACCAAGTGGATCTTCAAAAATAAGAGTGATGAGTTTGGCACTATCATTCGAAACAAGGCAAGGTTGGTTGCCCAAGAAGGATACACTCAAGTTGAGGGTGTTGACTTTGATGAAACATTTGCTCCAGTAGCTAGACTGGAATCAATCAGGTTACTTCTTTCCATAGCTTGCATTCTTGGTATTAAATTGTATCAAATGGATGTCAAATCCGCTTTTTTGAATGGGTACATTAAAAGAAGAAGTGTATGTGGAACAACCTAAAGGGTTTGAGGATCCACATTTTCTGATCATGTTTATAAGTTAGACAAGGCATTGTATGGTCTAAAACAAGCACCACGTGCTTGGTATGAGCGTCTAACTGAATTCTTGCTTTCTCATGATTACAAGAGAGGAAATGTTGATAAAACACTTTTCATCAAAAACATTAATTCTGATGTGATTGTTTCTCAAATATATGTTGATGATATTGTGTTTGGCTCTACCTCTAACTCTGAAGTGCAGGTTTTTGTTTCCCAAATGCAAAAGGAGTTCGAAATGAGTATGGTAGGTGAACTCACTTATTTTCTCGGTCTTCAAGTGAAGCAATCAGATGAGGGAACTTTTGTCACTCAAAGCAAGTATGCAAAGAATTTGGTGAAAAAGTTTGGGCTTGAGAAAGCCAAACATACCAACACTCCCATGAGCACAACTTTGAAATTAAGCAAAGATGAACAAGGAGTAAAGGTAGATCAAACTTTGTATCGAAGTATGATAGGAAGTTTGCTTTATCTTACTGCTAGTCGTCCTGATATTTGCTATAGTGTTGGTGTTTGTGCACGTTATCAGGCTAATCCCATGGAATCCCATCTTTCTGCTGTGAAAAGAATCATTCGCTATGTAAATAGCACTATTGATTTTGGGATTTGGTTTTCAAAAGACACTAATTCTAACCTTGTTTGCTTTAGTGATGCTGATTGGGCGAGTAATGCCGATGATAGAAAAAGTACTAGTGGTGGATGTTTCTATCTTGGAAACAATTTGGTTTCATGGCATAGCAAGAAGCAAAACTCAATCTCTCCGTCCACAAAGCAGGCTGAGTACATTGCTGCGGGTAGTTGTTGTACCCAATTGTTGTGGATGAAACAAATGATGGCAGATTATGGGTTTGATTTGAAAACTTTAACCATTTTTTGTGATAACACTAGTGCTATAAACATTTCTAAGAATCCTGTTCAACACTCTCGCACTAAGCACATAGACATTCGTCATCACTTTATTAGAGAGCTTGTGGAAAATAAAATTCTTGTCTTAGAATATGTTGAAACTAGCAAACAAATTGCAGATATTTTTACTAAAGCTCTTGACTCGGTCCGATTTATTTCTCTAAGGAAATCCTTAGGGGTTTGTACTGTTTAATGCTTTTATTTTTCCATAGTCCTTGATATTTGAGTTGTCTTAGAGTTCATAATGTCTTGTCTTTGTCCTAGAAGAAAATTTCAACCTTATAAGAATTTCAGTCATTATTTTATTGCTAATGTTGTAATATTATGATGTCATACAGGTTTGTCAGGAAAATTGTCCACTCCTCACAGGAATATTCAGGTTCATCAAACAGTGTTATGTAAGCTACCATTTTCGAATGTTGTTGTTCAAAAACTGTGTGTTCAAGCTCCATCGGGTGAATAGAGCTACCTATCTCAATGTGTGAAAGCCATCTCTGAGTAAGTTGGAACTATGTAATTAGGAGTTATGTAGAAGATACGCTACCATTGAAAAGGGCTACCATTGAGGTAGTGTGACAGCGTCTCCTATGGGTACAATTTATCAGAAAAAGTCTTTTTGACAAATTGGGCAATGTTCCCTGCTTACACTTTCACACACTAATGCTTGACACAGTTTGTGGTAAAATTTGTTTATTCTCGAAAATGGTGTTATAAAGCTATTACATACTGTTTGATGTGCTTTAATATTCTTGGTGATGGAGTCAATTTTTCCTGTGAACCGGTATGACCTCATTCTATTACTTCATTAGTTTGATAAAATAATTTCTGATTATTCTTATGAGTTTGATTTTTTTCATCAGGGACAAAGACAAATGGACATTGTGAATTCTAGTTGCAAAAATATCAAGGTTATTTTATTTTTCTGTCTTTTAATAAAAAAAATAAAAAAAAATAAATAAATAATAATAAAAAAAAAGGGTTCGTGATCGAGTTGTCAAGTGAGCTTTGTTAAAAATTTTTGTTATTTTTTGTTATGTTTCATTATGTTCTTAGACACAATTTTTGCTCTTAAGTGGTGATTAGTGCTTTTTGTGTCTTGGTGTGTTCTCTTGTTCATTATTTGCATTTTTTCTTTGGGGGGCATTTTTTGAAAAAATAAAAGAAAAAGGGGGGCATATTGTTTTTTCGAATTCATTTTCGAATCCTTGTATATATTTTTTCATTTATTTTTTTTTTATTTTATGGAAACATGTTTTAATTGTATTTATTTATTTAGAATGTTTCCTTTATTTGTGGAGATTTGGTCTTATTTTGGAGTTTTTAGGAAACTTGTACTTAAATAATTAAATATTTTTTGTTTCCTTTTTGGTGGCAATTTCGGATTTGGTGGGGTTTTTATTTCTTAGATTTTGTGGGGATATTTGGTTTCCTTTTTCCATTTAAGGAAACATTGACCATTTTTTGAAAAACCTTTTTTGGTTTCTTTTTTTCTTTCCACACGTGAGTCAAAGGTAAGGAAGTTACTTTTCTTTTCAGTTTTTTTCTGATTTTGGGTAAGTAAAATCAAATGTTATATATGCTCAACTACCCACTCACCCACGATCACCACTCACTCTTCTCTTTCCATTTTTTTTCTCTCAAAGGTCTAACATTTTTCAAAGTGTAAGAGTGTTTGTGTTCTAGGGTTTCAGAGAAAAAATGGCCAAAACTAAGAATGCCCAACCGTCCAAGAAGCCCTCTCGTGGCTTTGCCTCTGCATCTCCGATCTCCCCTCCTGCGTCGCCTGCACCAGCAACCGGAGTTCCTAGTTCGTCATCTGCTCCGATGAAATCTGCCAGAAAGTCGAAGACCAAAGCTTGAAAGTCGACTTACAACCTTGCTTCCCTTGGTGTTACTGTTGAACCTGCTGCTGCTTCTGCTTCTACAGAAATGGGTGAATTCAACTTGTGTTTGGGGAGAATAGCGACAAGCCAAGCCTTGCTTCTCAGGAAGATGGACAACATCATGAAATACTTCCGACCCAATGATGATGAATAAGTGGTTCAATTCTCTATCTCTTGCTTTTTATTTGTGAATGCTTAAACTACTATGACCTTGTTCATGGTTTTTTCTATCTTTGGCTCCTTGATAGACAAAAAGGGGGAGTAGTACTTATTTTTTTGGATTATGTGTTACAACTCTGGATCCTTGTATTTAGGGGGAGTTGTATTGTTTGTGGTTTTGCACTTTTCCGTTTAAAAAGTTGCTGTGTTCTTCGGTTTGCAAGCTTTTCCGTCCAAAAAAAAAGTTCTATGTTTTATGTGTTAGAGAGCTTTCATGCAGGGGGAGTATTTTATATACTCTTGTATCTTTAAAAAGCTATTTGCTTTGGTTTCTAACACTTGATGCAGGTTTTCTCATAATAAAATGTTTTGTCAATCAAAGTGCCAAAGGGGGAGATTGTTAATTCCATTTTTGGCATATTCAATTGACAAAAATATTTTATTATTCTTTGTATATTTCGGCTGGCATATATTGATATAGTTTCCCTATTTGTGTAAATCTAAACTTGGAAGGAAAGTTGACTAGCTTTCCTATTTATGGAAATTGAGGTAAAAATGGTAAGTTTTGATTACACATTGATTCTTTGCTAACCAGCTGTTATTCTGATCTTGTGTTGAGTTTCCCATTTTCTAAGATCAGGTTTCTTGAAGAGAAAACCGGAGCTAAACTTTCCTTTTCTATAAAAGGAAAGTTGTAATTACTGCCCACGATTCTGTAGGTACAGAAACGGAAATTCTTGGACTGATTGAAGAATTATTTTAGGGAAGTTTCTAGTGGGTTGAGGTCTTGTTCAGACCGAATGTAAGCTGTCTATGAGATGTATATTCATTATAAATACATCTTATAGCTGCTAGGTTTTGTATCTCTTTCATACACTTAGAATTGCTTTCATATCTTAAGGAAAGAGTGTCTTTGTTTAGTACCTCTCTTGGTACCTCTCTTGTATCTTTTGAATTCCATTCATATCTTTAGAAAAGAGAGTCTTTGATTTGTAGAGAAGAGTTCTTCTACTCTTACTCTGTTTATTTGTTGTTTGTATTGTCTTGAGTCTGTATTCAAGTCTACAACGAAGAAGAACATCAGTGCACCTTCGGGAGAAGGGTATTTACAAGCTTTCGGGAGATTGCTTTTGAAGTCTTGCATCGGGAGGATACAAGCACACAACCTTCGGGAGATGGTTGTATAGGCTTTTGGGAGATAGCCTTTAAGCCTTGAATCGGGAGGATTCAAGCACTCTTCAAGGTGATCGAAGGGAGTTCGAGCACTTGGAGTTTTATCAAGATTCGGTTAGTAGGTGGAATACATCAAGCTTACGGCATACAATAAGAGGGAGTCTATTTATGCATAAGTCAATTACTTTGTATTTTTGATACCGATCTAATGAATCTTATCTCTGGGCGTGGCCCCGTGGACTAGTAACAATCTGAAAGGATTGTTGAAACCACGTACAAAAATCTTGTGTGTTTTTACTTTTATGCACTGTTTGTTTTTCTGGGTTTCTCTGGAGTTACAGAGTTGCATTCTGTAACTACTGAAAACTGTTTTCAGTACCAGTTTTATTATTCCGCATTTAATTAATCATTTAATTAAATAATCAAACTGGGAATATTAAAATACGGAATTTCAGATTTATTTTTCTAAAAACCTTATTGGGCCGGCCCGGGTTGAGTTGTTTGGGTTACATTGTATACAGCCTATTACCAACCCAAGTAACACGGGTTAAGAAACTTTTGACCCATTTAATTTATGCCCAAGAAAAATAAGGTTGTTTCGGCCCAAATTCGAGTTGGATCGGCCGGTTTGGTCAGCCCAACGGGTTAAATGCTCACCCATTAATTTTTCATGGATTAATTGCGGCAAAACCTCTAATATTTTCATTTTACTTACACTTAACCCCAAAAATTCAATTTTTGGCGGTAAAACCCTCAATACTTGTATTATGTTAGCAATTTAACAATTCTATCTATTTTAAGTGTTAAGTGCCATGTTGGACTGTCCACGTGTATATATACGTGGAAACAATGTACACATGACACAATTTAATTGATCCATATAAAAAACTAGTCAACAGGTTGCGCTTCGCGTGCGGTTGTATTTGTTTAGTGATTATTTTTTTGTAAAAATATTTGTTTTAAAAGATAATAAATTTATATAGAGAAATCTAAAGAATTCTAAAAAAAATTATTATACAATTTCTTATATAAAAAAAATACAAAGAAATATCTTCAAATGTACTATAAAAAAATTTGAAATTAAACAATTCTCACACAAAAATAGAGATCTAAAACAAAAAGAAGATAATAAATCTATAGAAAACGCATTATATAATTTCTAAACAATTATTATTTCTGGATTTCACTTGTATTCACTACTATATTTAAAATTGATGTCATCATCGTATCACTTGTAGTCATCATTAATATCATAAGTTCGCTCTACATAAATTATTCTTTATGTATTTTTGGATAATTAGTTAATATTAATTGTATATATTTCCTCTGATTAGGTAGATTAATATTTTTTTTAATATATATAATTATTTATTAGTTATTATGATTATGCAAAAAAATTTAAAATTTTTAATTAATTGGTGATCTTTTAATTAAATAAAATAGAATGAAAAAATAAAAAAAAATATGAGAATTAATAAGGAAATAATTTAAAGTTAAAAAATAAAGAGAAATAAGGAGACAGTTGATAGAAGATATATATATATATATAAAAAAAAAGATAATTAAAGAGAGAATTTAAAGTAAAATAAAAATAAATAAAAAGAATAAATATATAAATAAATGAAAATATTGGAAGCAAATTTAAATAGATAGCTATATAAATATCTAAGGAATTCAAATGATATATTTATTAAAAATGAGAAAATAGATTAAATCAGTAAACTTGATCATGAAACTATAGAATAAATATAATTATATTTATATAATTTTATTATATATAGTTATGAAAAAAATTGTTATAAACAAATTACATGTATATTTAAATTAATATTATTGATAAATAATTAAGTTTATTACTATATAAACTTTTAATTCATATCTAGTGTACTTGTAAATTTAAGTTAAAAAATTCTATATAATTCTTATTTTATTCTTAAAAAATTAGATATTATATACATTATTATTTTTTAATTGTTAATTGTATAATATCAATTTATATATCATTAACTTATTGTTATGTTTTTTGAATAACTTATTATTATCTTTTGATCAATAAATATTTTACTGAAATTTAAATGAAGATATTTTTATTTTAAATTTAAAATAACAAAAAAGTAAAATAATTGAAGCTAAATCAATCATGTAATCATAAATTGAATGCATATAAAAATTTCTCATTAGAAATAAAAGAATAATAAAAGGAGATTTATATATAATACATGGTTATGTTAAAATACACATTACTCATAGATAAAACAATAATGATATCTTATGATAACATTATCATAAAATTATATTGAGAGGGAAGAAAAAAATTCATATGCCCACCCATCAATGAAAATTAGTTTGTAGAAAGAAATGTATATTTGAATTTATATATATATATATATATTTATATATATAAATGATAGTAATTATGTATGGTAATATATGTGTGATAAAGTAAAACTTACAATATATTTATATGTATAATTTTTTGAATAATTAATTTATGCTAGATATTTTTGTATTTTGTAAGATATTTATTAAAAAAATAGTAAAATACGAATTGATAATTTATGCTTTAATAAAAAATTTAAAAAAAATAAAACCTACCATATATATATATAACGTTTTTAGTTTAATTATAACTTTATTTTAATATTTATAAACTTAATAAAAAATTAAAAAATAAAAAATAAAAAAAAATAAGTTGAGAACAAATGCTAGATATTTTAGTATTTTATAAAATATTTATTAAAAAATAGTAATGTACATATTGATAATTTATGTTTTAATAATAAGAAATTTACCATCAGCATATATATATATATACTAGTATATTGTTACGTGTGATGCACGTATACTATGTTTTATATTAAATATTATATTATGAGTTCGGAAGGAAATAAATGAATCAAAAATAAATAATATTTAATTTAGAGAGATTTAAATAATAAATTTAAATTAAACTTTTATGTCCAGTAAAAACATATTGGAAACAATAATAATAAGGTTATAATATATGTTGCATTTGTTCCAGTTCTTAAAATAATAGCAGCAAGAACATCTTTGATCTGGAAAAACAAATATTACAAAATTAATAATAATAATAAGGTTATAATATATGTTGCATTTGTTAATTGATAATTGCATTCTGTTTTAGGTGAAATTGAGAGAGAGAGACTTTTGTTGTGTTTACTGTATGGGTGATGAATGGGTTAATCGTAAAGATTGTTTAATTTTTTTGGGTTTAATTATTGGGTTTATTTTTTGAAATTTCAAAAATTGTAGTTTGTTAGAGAGATATGTAAGTTAATCGTAAATATTATTTAATTTTTTGAGTTTAATTATTGGGTTTATTTTTTGAAATTTGAATTTAGCCGTGTAAAAAAATTTCAAAAATAGTTGTTAGAGAGATATGTGGGTAAGATATTTTTTTAATTTAAAAAAAGATTGTTTAATTTTTTGGGTTTATTTATTTGTTAACGTTTAACGTTAACAGTCTGTTAAGTTAATCGTGTAAGGCTAAATAAAAAAGAATCGTTAAACCAAAAATCGTTAAACCAAGAATTACCGCTAGATAGACACTTTTAATATATAAAGATACACATATAAATAAATTAATTTAGTGTTTTCAAAATTAAAATATATTATACGATTTTAGTTTAATTATAATTTTAATTTAAAATTAATAAATTTAATAAAAATTTAAAACTAAAAAAATAAGAAAATTAATGAGAGAAAAAATAATGCTATTTAAAAAATTAAAAAAATTAAAAATTAAAAATTAATTTTAGATTGCAAATGTATACTCTAATAAAATATTAAAAATGAGATAACTAAAGAGAGTAGAAAAAAATAACTTTAGAAGATTTATTAAAATGATAATAAAATATCAATTTATAGATTTATGCTCTAATAAAATATTAAAAATGAGAGAATTAAGGAGAGTAGAGAAAAATAACTTTAGAGCGATTTTAGAGTGACACATCACCGTCTTATACTTCTCCTTTATATAGATATATAAATTATTTAAAAAATAAAAATATTAAAACAAAATTAATTTAAAATTTAAAAAATTGTAAATTATAAAAAAAATAAAAATATTAATTGAAAATTAATACATGAACCCTAGTTTCCTTTTCTCTTCAACTTTCTCTCTCTTAAACTCTCTCCAACCCGTGCGGTGCCCCTGCGATTTTTGGAGTGGCTATCTCCTGTCATCGATCAACGGAATCAACACCACCATGGTGCTCGTAGATCTTAAAAACCTGTTGACCTCGCTTTTAGCCAACGACAACGAGTCTAATTTAATAAGCGATAAATGATTTACAACAATCGATATATAATAAAGCAATATAAAGACACAAGAATTTTATAGAGGTTCAGCCCCGAGCAGTTCGATAATAGCCTAATCCTCGTTACTTGTATTGACTTAAGAACAAGGAGAATGGTTCTTTTTCTTATAGCTCTTACAACAGCATCTCTGAATATATAATTCTTAGATAATATCTTTAGGGTATAGTCTCAACTGAACTGTTTCCGACCTTTTGCCCAGTGAACATGCATCACTATATATAGGGCTAGTAAGCTTGGAGAGGAAGAGTTTCCCCTCTCGTTACAATGTGTATAAACAGAAAGATCGTGGGATCAATGCTCAGTGCAAAGATCGTAAGATTGATGCTGAATACACTGATCATGGGATCGTGTGTATGCCATATCCCTGAAGTCTGATCCCTAAGTTATAGGGATTTCATTGATGACTCACAATGCGAAAGCTGAATTCGCTAAGTGTTGGTTGCTCTGCGCGGATTGTTGAAAACTTTGCTCTGGGCATGCTAGCGAGGCATCCTTCTCGGACTATGCTTCCCGAGCAGATGCTCCAAGTGGATTCCACGTGTCACCATTTATGCAATGCCACGTCAGAGTGCAAAACTTGGAATAACATTTGCCCCCCAAGTCTATACGGGACTTCCAAAGTTACGTGTAGACTTCATCCGAGCTGCTTCTGCCTTTGGATGGGGACACGTGTCAAGCGTGACCGTCCGAGACTCGATGTGAGGCTGACTTGGCGTCCCTTCGGTTTTTGGCTAATAAATGCTCTGACAATTAATATTTGGAAATCCGTTTTTCTCTCTCCACGGCTTACGGCTACACTTGATTATTTTTTATTTCCCATATTCACTTTTAAGGAGGGAAACTGAGGCGTCTGAGGTTCCTTTGAAATGATTACCTCTTTTCGTGACTTGCCTATAAATATCAACCAGCATTGGCACATAAACTCATTTTCACCATCCTTCTTCGCTAAATGAGTTCAGAGCGAAAAGAGAGGTTCTTGGCTTTATGTTTGCTGAAGTGCCTTCATCAAAGCTGCTTGTTGGATTGACGTTGCTCGAACCCAAACATCTGACTTTTGAGTAAGTCCTGATTTCCTTTATGCTTATTTTTGCATGTTTACATTTCGAATGCCCATTCGACTTTGCTGTAGAAAATATCTAGGAAACCCTAGGTCCAGAAACTTTTGCGATTCTTTTATGTCATGGCTTCATGCAATTTTACAAGTATAATGCTTGTTTTTTGAACTGCGTAACGTCTGTCTTTCATCTTGCTTATTCTAAGCTTCATGCACTTTTTTGCCCTAACTCGAGAAAATTTCAAACTTCTTGAGCTCTGACTTCTCATTGAACATTCTTGTTCTTGAATCTGTTGAGTACTCCTAGTCGGCATATTTGCTTATCTATCGTTCGATATTCTGACCAAACACTCATCTTGTGTGATGTCTTCTTGTAGATGAACTCAGGTGAGTTTTGGGGGAACGGACATCGGGTTGATCAGGACTTGCTTCAACTCTTGCACGAGGAGCATCCTCGTCTTCATTCTAGCCCTCCTTCCTCTAGTGAAGGGCATTCTCCAAACCTTGTACCCAGCCATAGAATGATGGTTCATACAAAGAAAACAACGCGTCTGGCTGACGCATCTGATCCTCAAGTGGCTCGGCACGCCACTTTGCCCAGCGCCGAACAAGATCCAGCCGTCCAGATGGAGGGGGATCATGAAGGGGACGCTGAGGTCCAGCAGATCGAGGAGCAGGACGATTTACGTCCTGGCAGTTCCTCCGAGGCGGAGGAAGAGGCAGAGGTTGAACCCCCAAACTACGGGGAGTACAACGAGTCTGGAGAGCTAGTCGATGCTGACGGAGACGTCCTGGTAGAGTGCGTGGACTACGTTAGTGAGGAACTTGCTGCTACAGTTCCTCATAGAAGGCAAGGTGCCTTGTGCGCCAGGTGGGTAAGCCCTCCGTCCAGGGTTACCGAGGCGCGCCTTCGAACTCTCGACCAGGGTGGATAGCTAGGCGAACTGGATTGCTACATTCCCGTCCACAACAATCGTGCCACAAACCTTGAAAAGGGGATGTGCGCCTGGTCGGGTGCCCATGGTCAGCAAGGGGCATTGATGCCTTTGCATCAATACTTCAAGAATGTGGCGGACTTCTTCGGCCTCTGCCCGGCCCAATTCACTCCTAAGGGCATTAAATATCTGTCTGCCCTCTTCGTCCTCTACGCTTCCCAGGAGTGGGGGTACGCCTTCTCCTCACGATGTTGCCCGGTTCTTTCATTTGAAGTCCACCCCCAAGCAAGGGAGGTCGGGGTATTTCTATTTATCTCAACCATGCTTCAAGTGGTTGACGGGCACGGACGACTCGGCCATCATCAAGATTGGGCGTTTTGCTGATGAGTACTTTATGGTGGATGGCACGGGCATCAGTCGCACTCGGTTCCAGCAGATTTCGACATATCACCGTCCTCCCCTCACTCTAGCTCTTAGGCATAGAGCTCAAAAACTTGCCCGACTGCCGGGGAAAGGCCAGAATATTATCCATTTGACCTCCGAGGATAATTTTGTGAGGTATAGGCTCTATCCCAAGGACTTCATTCCTAAGTCTGTGACGGGGAATAAGAGGAAATCTGGTGCTGGACGGACCGAACGAGCTCATCAGGAAATGAACTCATTCAACTCAAGCGTGAAGCTAAGTTGAAGGGAGGTGCAAGGGCCAAGCATTATGCCCAGAAGCCCTTGAATCCTAAAGATGAGGTTGAGGAAAAGCAGGTGACTCCGCTCAAGAGGAAGAAGAAACTTCCGTCCCCGCCCAGGCCAGTTGAACATGCCATTCGCATAAGGGAGCCCATTTCACCTACTCGGCCATCCCCTCCCGTGTTTGGTAAAGGGAAAGTTGTTATGTCTGAAATAAGAACGATGCCAGGTGATAATGGACTTTTGAGTCTTGTTTGGGCAGTCACCTTACATACTACTTTGTCTTGTTTTTGAGCTTCTTAACTATTATGCCTCATGTTTCTGATGTCTGTTTTCTCTAACCATGTTGTTTTTCGTTCTGTACAGACATGTCTCGGCAGATGCTTGACGCTTTGAAGAGGAGAATAGACGGAAGCTCTAGCGCCTCTCCTCCGGCCAAGAAGTCTAAAGGCGGTGAGGGGTCCTCTTCAAAGGAAAAGAGGCTTGCTGGTGAGGTCATTGATCTTTCCAAGGAGCTAACTCCTGCAAACCCCTCTACCCCAAAAGCTGCTTAGTCCAAGGAGTCTCGGGGAGGAAGCTTGGACAAGTCTGAACCACTGAAGGGTGGGTCTGAGCTGGTCAGAAGTGAACCTGAACAGGTGCGGGCACCTACTCCACCTTTTCCGGTGCTTCCAGAGGCCAAGAAGGGCAAGGAGATGCTGACCCACTACATGAACCGGCTGGTTCCTGAGGTCAGTGAGCAACTGGCTGGTGCTGACAATGACTCTTCTTTGGAGCTGCTGGTGGGCGGAGTTTTGAAGGAGTTGACCAGGGTAAGTCTTTCTTGATATTCTTCTTTAAGTCTCTTTACTTGGCTCAAATACTCAAGTTTTTTCTTTGTGTAAACTGGTCAAAAGTTGGCCTACACTTACTCCCAGGCTAAGTCGGCCGCTTCCAGGAACACGGCTCTGTCCAACACCATGAGGGCGGAGGTGGACTTGGCCAAGAAGGATGCTGACGACGCCAGGGCAGAACTTGGAGCTGTTCAGATGGAGCTGGGTGAAGCCAACAAGAAACTTTTCATCGCCCAGAAGAAGATAACTGAGCTGACTAAGGATCTCGAGGTTTCTGACCGTCTTGAAGAGACCATCGACACCTTGTCTGCTGAAGTGAACAGTCTTCAGGATGAGAGGACTTCTCTTCGAGCAGTTCTTCATCGGGTGAAGGAGGAGAAGGAAGCTAAGGAGGAGGAGCTGACGGCCGAGGTGACGAAGCTGAAAGAGAAGGTTAATGCCTTGGAGACAGCCGGTCTTGAGCTCTTCTTTGACTTTTGGAAGGCTAATTCTCAGGTCAACTTTGACTACTTGGGTGATGCTAAGGACATGTATCTCGAGTTCTGCGCTTCCCAAGTTGCCTATGGTGAAACTAAGGCAGCTGCTTCTACCTCCGGCCAGACTGCTGATATACCTCCCGTTCAAACAACAGATCCTCCAGCTCCTGCCGACCCAGAAGACCCGAACCAAGAGCCTGGGACTCCAGCTGCTTAAACACTTCTTCTTTTATCTTTTTATTTTTATATATCTTATTCGGCCTCAGGGCCTTTTCTAAGACATCATGACCGGCCAAGCGGTCTTTAAACTTGGAATTATTTTTCATTTTTCGGACAACAGGCTGACCGGGCAGCTTTTAATCCCGGTACTACGTGCTTTTGTTATCCTTTATGAATTTCATTCTCTGTTTATAATCATCGTGCAATTGTGATTGTTTTATTTTTACCAAATGCTTTGTACAGGTATAGGTGCCCCCCAAATGACCGAGCAGACGTATGACTCTTGGTCACTTGTCTTTTACAAATATATTGTTTATCTGTTCGGTATTTTGGGTTTGACCAAACCTTTTGTATACATTGTATGGTAAATTAGAAACATGTTGATGATTTTGACTCCATCTAAATTTTGAAATAACTATCTTTATTCATTTATTGATCGAAAAGTGTATTTGTTACCATAGTAACTTACATCAGAGCTATTTGATTTAGCTTAACATGAAATAAAACAAATTGGAGAAATAAGAAACTGTACTTTAAAATGGTCACCTGACCTGAGTACTTTGTTTCTTTTATCGAAATCTTTGAGCGTAGTCCGCCCAACAGGCCACTCACTTAAAAGTAAATGTTCATTCAGTACTTAAAGTGGTCACCCGACCTGGTACTTTATTGGTAGTATTTTCTTAAATGTTCCCCATTCCAATACCGTGGTACTAAAACGAGTTGCATTTTTTCGTCATACTTACCTAATTTGTATGTTGCGGAGTCGAGAACTTCGACCACTTGATATGGTCCTTCCCAGTTAGGTCCAAGTACACCTGCTGTACTGTCTTTGGTGCTTAGGAATACCCTTCTTAGAACCATATCTCGCACGAAGAATTTCCGAGCCTTCACTTGTTTGTTGAAATATCGAGCTACTTTTTGTTGATGGGCTATCAACTTTAAGTTTGCAGTGGCTCGTTTTTCTTCGATTTCATCAAGTGATTCTACTAGGAGTATGTGATTGGTACCTTGATTATACATCAATCTTCTTTGGGAGGGTGGCTCGAGTTCGACGGGCAGCATATCTTCATATCTGTACGCCATTGCGAATGGTGTCTGTCCGGTTGCCATTTTTTCGGTTGTACAATATGACCATAGAACTTCAGGAAGTTCTTCTGTCCAGTTTCCTTTGGCATCTTCAAGTTTTTTCTTTAGTGTATCCTTTAAGGTCTTGTTGATTGCTTCAACTTGACCATTTGCTTGAGGATGCGCCACTGCGGAGAAACTTTTGATGATGCCATGGTTCGCACAGAATCAATAAAGGATTGACTGTCGAACTGCTTGCCATTGTCTGAAACTATCTTGTACGGTAGTCCGAACCGGCAGATTATGTTCTTCACAATAAAGTCTTGAACTTTCTTTGATGTAATGGTTGCGAGTGGTTCGGCTTCAGTCCACTTAGTAAAGTAGTCAACTGCCACCACTGCGTACTGCACTCCTCCTTTGCCCTTGGGTAATTGTCCAATCAGGTCAATTCCCTAAATGGCGAAGGGCCATGGACTTTGCATCTGAGTCAACTCGTTGGGTGGAGCTCGTGGTATCTTTGAAAATCTCTGGCACTTGTCACACTTCTTAACATAGGCTTTTGAATCTTCAATCATCGTTGGCTAGAAGTAACCTTGCCTTAGAATTTTCTTGGATAAGCTTTGCCCGGTGGCATGATTTCCACAGAATCTGTCGTGAACCTCAGATAGGAGCTGTGCAGCTTCTTCTTGAGTGACACATCTGAGCAATGGCATCGAGAATCCTCTTCTGTACATAATTCCCTCTACTATGATATATCGTGCAGCTTTCCTTCTCATTTTTCGAGCTTCATTTCGGTTATCTGTGAGTTTCCCAGAGTCGAGGCAGGCTGCTATTGGTGTCATCCAGTTTGGGGATGTATCAATCATTTCGATTTCTTCCGTGCCAATGATGCTAGGCTCTTCGAGGAAATGAATAGGAACCAATTTCACCTTGTCACTTACATTGCTGCTTGCCAATCGAGCTAACGCGTCTGCAGTTGTATTTTCTTCTCTTGGAATTTGTCTGAGACCGTAGCTTTTGAATTGTGCGAGCAGATCATGTATTTTGCTCAGATATGCTATCATCTTTTCTCCCCGAGCCTTGTATTCTCCGGATACACGATTTACCACCAGCTGTGAATCACTACAGATTTCAATGTGTTCGGCCTTCATCTCCTGGGCTAGTCTTAGCCCAGCAATTAGAGCTTCGTACTCGGCTTCGTTGTTAGATGCTTTGAATCTGAACTTGACTGCAGCGTGCAGGTGTTGCCCCGAGGCGTGATAAGGGCAACTCCTGCACCAGATAGTTGATCTGTAGCTGACCCATCTACATGTAGTTTCTAGGTTGGCTTGTCTTCATTGTTACTTGGCTGAGGTGTTTGTACCGGCTCGGGGTTGCTTTCTGGTATGCTTTCTTTCTTGCATGTGCATTCTACCACAAAGTGTGCCAAGGCTTGGCCTTTGATTGCTATTCGGGGTTGGAAAGTGATTTCATACTAGCCCAACTCTACTGCCCACTTTAGTAGCCCTCCAGAAGCATCTGGTTTTTGCAGTATTTGGCGTAGTGGCTCGTCGGTGTATACCCGAACAGGATGAGCTTGGAAATAGGGCATCAACTTCCTTGTTGCTAGAATAAGGCAGTAGGCGCGTTTCTCTATTAACGGGTATCAGCTCTCGGCCTTAATGAGTCTTTTACTGATATAATAGACTAGGTGTTGTATGTTATTCTCTTCTCTGATTAGTACGACACTCACGGCATGTTCCGTGACAACTAAGTATATTCCCAGTTCCTCTCCATCCAGAGGTTTTGAGAGTACGGGAGGTTTTGCAAGTTGTACTTTTAGCTCTTGGAAAGCTTTTTCACACTACTCTGTCCACTCAAACTGCTTGTTTCCTCGCATGATGTTGAAGAATGGGACACACTAATCTGTTGATTTTGAAACGAATCTGCTGAGCGCGGCGATCTGACCAGTTAAGCTTTACACTTCTTTGGTTTTTGTTGGCGAATTCATATCCAGGAGGGCTTGAATCTTCTCTGGATTAGCTTCAATTCCTCGGGCATTGACGATGAAGCCTAGAAACTTTCCCGAGCTGACTCCAAAGGAACACTTTAAGGGATTTAGTTTCATATTTTACTTTCTGAGGACTTTAAAGCATTCGTCCAGGTCGTCTATGTGCCCCCCAGCCTTTTTGGATTTGACGAGCATATCATCCACGTAAACTTCCATATTTTGCCGGATCTGGCCTTTAAACATTTTGTTTACCAATCTTTGGTACGTAGCTCCAACATTTTTTTAGACCAAACGACATTACTTTGTAGCAATATAGACCCATATCTGTTCGGAAACTTGTATGTTCTAGTCTGGTGGCTGCATTTTGATTTGATTGTAGCCTGAGTAAGCGTCCATGAAGCTTAATATTTCATGCCCTGTTGTTGCATCTACGAGCTGATCGATCCTTGGAAGTGGAAAACAGTCATTAGGACATGCTTTGTTGAGGTCTGTGAAATCAATACAGACTCGCCATTTCTTGTTCGGCTTGGGCACTAATACGGGATTCGCGACCCAAGCCGGGTAAAAAGCTTCAATTATGAAGTTGTTGTTGCGCAGCTTTTCAACTTCTTCCTTCAGAGCTACTTCTCGTTCTTTGTCCAAAAGCCTTCGTTTTTGTTGAATTGGCCGAAAGTTGGGATCAATATTTAGAACATGTGAAATAATAGAAGGATCAATTCCAACCATATCCGCATGTGACCATGCAAAAACGTTTAGGTTTGCTCTCAGAAATTTTATCAATTCTGATTTTACTTCGAGCAACAAACCTTTTCCAATCTTTAGCTTTCTAGTCGGGATATCTGGATCAATCTCGATCTCTTCTAATTCTTCTACAGGTCCAACATTGCTGCTTGGGTCCCCAAGTCGAGGATCCACATCTTCATCCCCGCCTTGGGAAGTTCCCTACTTGGAAATGTTTTTTCCCTTGTCTGTGCTCTGGCTGGAGGATACTTCCTTCTTAGCCTTGGCCACTGCAAGGTTGTAACATTCCCGAGCAGACTGCTAGTTTCCTCTTAGACACCCTACCCCATTTTTTGTTGGAAACTTCAGGCACGAGTGAAATATCGATGTGACAACTTTTAAGTCATACAAAGCCAGTCGACCTAGCATTACGTTAAAATTTGAAGGAACATCTAGTATCAGGAACTGTGCCATGACAGTCATGCTCGTCGGAGCTTGTCCAACAGTGAGGGGTAGACGAATTTGTCCTAGAGGTGTCACTCCTTGATCGGAGAAACCATAGACAGGCTGGAGGCATGGGGTTAGATCCTTGAGTTGGAGTCCCATCTTTTCATAAGCAGTTTTGAATAAGATATTGGAAGAGGCTCCATTATCGATCATAGTTCTGGCGACCATTTTATTAGCTATCTGGACTTCCAGGACCAGCGGGTCGTTGTGTGGAAATTTAATTTTGACAACGTCTTCATCGTTGAAGGTTATGGTCGGCTCTCCTGCTCGTGGAACTTTGGGCTTCCTTTCTTTCACGGCCAGGATAACTTCTTCTTGCTCGTGCTGCGCTGTTCGGGCATACCTCTCCCAAGATTTGCCCGAATCTCCAGCAATGTGCGGGCCTCCAACAATGACTTGCAGATGTCCATCTACCGGTGGAGGTAGCAAATCTTGGTTTTTGTCGTTCCTCTGACCTTGATCGGTCTTAACATATTTTTGAAGGTGTGGATTGTTTTTCCTTATTAGGAATTCAATTTCTCGCTTCAAGTTGTAGCATTCATTAGTGTCGTGGTCGTAGTCTCCGTGGAACCGACAAAACTTTGTCATGTCCCTCTTGCTGGCATCTTTCTTCATGGGCCCAGGCTTCTTATATGGGGTCAGCGACTGAGTTGCCATGTAAACACTTTCTATATCTTCAGTCAGAATAGTGAATGCGGTGTACTTGGCATGATTCTCCCAAGGAGCTTGTTCGGATTTACAGGTGAACTTTCCTTTTTTCCCATTCCCTTGCTTGTGGTTGTTGTTGGAATGTTTACCACTTGAGCTTGAATTACTTGGGTAGTGGGGAAGTTGGACGGATGTTCCAATAGAAGGAGCCTTTGACTTGCCAGGCTTTTGCTCACCTTCCGCTCGTTGAATGGCTTCTTCGAGCTTGATGAAGCCTTCGGCTCGGTCCAGAAAATTACTCATTAACTCTATCGGCTCGTTCTTCCTTATATCCTTCCAGAGTTTGCCGAGAACTTCGATGACCCCTAGTATCGCGGATTACTTTCCATCTTCAGTTACCCGTGAAACTTTGGTCGCCTCCGTCATGAATCGGCTGATGTATGCCTGGAGAGGCTCACCTGGTCGTTGCTTAACTTCGACCAAGTCTCCCAAATGCAATGGAAGTTGGCGTGAGGAGGAGAATTGTGCAAGGAATTCTGAAGAGAAGGTTTTCCGTGAACTAAACTTTCTAGGAGCCAACTTGAAATACCATTGCTGAGCGGCTTCCGACAGAGTAGCAGGAAAAATTCTACAACATACGTCTCCTCGTACCCCTTGCAAATCCATTTGCATTTCGAAGTACTTGAGATGGGAAAGCGCATCTTCTCTCCCGGTGTACATCTTCCATGTTGGCATTTTAAACTTGTGGGGCAACGACAGGAGATTGATCTCGGGCGAGAAAGGAGTTCCACGTGCTCGGTCCAGCTCAAGATCATTATTTCTTTGTCCAGCCATGTCGTGAAACATATTTTTCAGTTCGTCTAGCTGTACGGCTGGGCTAACCTGCTCGGCATTCTGGTCAATTTGAATTACATCAGCATCTTTCTGAGCGAGAATTTGAGTACGGGTTCCGGGCTGCAGGATTGTCGTAACATTCTGATCGTCTACTCCCCTCCTTCTGTTCAGATCATTCCTTAGGTCATGGGTCGTCCCCAACCTTTCGAATACAGAAGTGCCTGGCTGCCTCAGCGATTGATTCGCTTGGTTGATGAGTGGACTGGTACCATTGATCTGGTTAGAACCATCAGGTATGACTTCTCCTGATGAATTACTAGACAAGGTCTGCCCGCCTACCGCTAGGCCCACGAGTGGAACTCGTGATCGGGGATTGGGCGGCTGACCATTTGTAGTCTGAGAAGTATTCATTGCTGGATCTTCGTCCGTCTCACCCAGGGGAATGACATTTGGAGGTTGCTGATCTACAGTTTGGTAGGCTTTCCGTATCAGCACGGTAGCCTGCCGACTACGATTTTCAATCTCTTCATGGTGAGCCCTTAATGCCTCCATCTCTCTATCCCTCCACTCGGTAAACATACGTCTTTGTTCTTCGAACGCGAGATTTACCGCAGTGCGGAATTTGTCCTGATCATGATCTAGGGTATTGTTGTGACCCTGCATGAGTCCAAGAGCGTCGCAGAGATTTTGTAACTGAGTAGCATCTCCGATGGTCGTTTGGGAATTGGTTCCAGGCGGAACAGTTGTGTTATGAATGCCCTGGTTGGGTGCGGAACTGTTATTCCCAGTCTCTTGTACACCAGGCGCGATTTAATTTATAGGAGTTGTTACACCATTCCCCACATTCGCTGGCTGTCTAGGATTAACAGCTGGCGGAACCCTTGTGTTTCCTGGGTTCTGTAATGCAGGATCCACCGTCTATGAATTTGCTGGATCAGTCAGGCCTCTACGAGTTTGCACCATCGTTTTTGTGGTTAGATATTGAATAAAGAGCGATTCGTGATCCTTCTCTCAATGAAAGCACCAAAATGTTGACCTCGCTTTTAGCCAACGACAACGAGTCTAATTTAATAAGCGATAAGTGATTTACAACAATCGATATATAATAAAGCAATATAAAGACACAAGAATTTTATAGAGGTTCAGCCCCAAGCAGTTCGGTAATAGCCTAATCCTCGTTACTTGTATTGACGTAAGAACAAGGAGAATGGTTCCTTTTCTTATAGCTCTTACAACAGTATCTCTGAATATATAATTCTTAGATAATATCTTTAGGGTATAGTCTCAACTGAACTGTTTCCGACCTTTTGCCTAGTGAACATGCATAACTATTTATAGGGCTAGTAAGCTTGGAGAGGAAGAGTTTCCCCTCTCGTTACAACGTGTATAAATAGAAAGATCGTGGGATCAATGCTCAGTACAAAGATCGTAAGATTGATGCTGAATACACTGATCATGGGATCGTGTGTATGCCATATCCCTGAAGTTTGATCCCTAAGTTATAGGGATTTCGTTGATGACTCACTATGCGAAAGCTGAATTCGCTAAGTGTTGGTTGCTCTGCGCGAATTGTTGAAAACTTTGCTCTGGGCATGCTAGCAAGGCATCCTGCTCGGACTATGCTTCCCGAGCAGATGCTCCAAGTGGATTCTACGTGTCACCATTTATGCGATGCCACGTCAGAGTGCAAAAATTGGGATAACGAAACCCAAACTTCATCTATCTCCCTCTCTTCCTCTTTTTTCGTCTCTCTCCCTCTCTCGTTCATCTCGTTCTGGTTCGAGATGCCACCATTGGTCCAACTGGAGGCCATGGATGGCCTTGCTGCTCTTAAATCCAAATTTCCATCTTCGTCATCATCACCATCCAAACAATACTGATCAAATCGCCTTAGAGTCGCTGGCCACGTCACTGGGGTGGCGGAGGAGAAGGTGGAATGGTGGTCCTTTCAAGGCCTCGGAGTTCGCAGAAGGCTGGACCAAAGCTTTCTGCTCCACCCCCTTGAACCTTCCTTCATTGCAAGGAACATGAAAAATTTGGTTCTTTGGGCTCTAGTGGTGGGCCGACTGGAGATTTTATGGTAGGATTTCAAAATAATAAATAAAATAATGAAAATATATATAGATTTATATATATATGATGAGAAATAGGAGATTTTCTACTATTGGATTTTTGGCATTCTTTCTCCTATTCTACTTTCCCCATCCAGCTTCTCACAAATATTGGGGATGGATTTGATTTAATTTTTTTGTTTGTTGTTATGGAACTTGGTAGGTTTGATTTATATCTTGGCATGTTTGGGTTTGTTTGATTATGTTGTTGTGCTTGAGTTAGGGTGGAGTTGGCGATAGTTGTGGTTGTTTTAGATTTAAAAAAGAGGTTACAGTGGTGGTTGTGGTGGACATTTGTGGTGGATGGTGGCGGTGTCGCATCCGTGGTGGTGATGAATGGTGAAGAAAAAAAAAATGCATTCAGAAAAATAAAGATTAAGGAGGATGAGAAAAAAAAAATTATGATTTTTTTAATTAATAGTTTTTTTTAATAACTGAAAAGAAAAAAAAAATGAAAAAAAAAATGTTTTTTTTTTTAATTTATAATTTTTTTAATTTCAAATTAATTATGTTTTAATTTTTCTATATACTTTTTTACATAAACTAATAAAATTGTGACATGTGAACATTGTGTCCACGTAGATATACACGCAGACAGTCCAACATGACACTTAGCACCTAAAATGTATGGAAATATTATATTGCTAGCAAAACGTGAGTATTGAGAGTTTTACCGTCAAAAATTAAGTTTTGGGGTTAAGTGCAAGCAAAATAAAAATATTGAAGGTTTTGCCGCAATTAACCCTTATAAAAAAGAATCTTAAAAAAAATTTAAAAATTATAATATACCTTTTAATAATAATGTAATAAAACACTAATCATAAGATAACAATGTATTTATACTAATAATTTATTTACTGGTGACTATTCAATGGTTATATTTTTATGGTAACCATCATGGTTACATTTTTTTTCTATCTGTAATAGCAGGTTACTAATAGGTAAATATTCATATTTTAGAATTAATTAATTAATATTAACTATTTTCTTAAAATAATTAATTAAATATTTAACAAGACTTCTTTTAGCAATTAATATTTATGAATAATTTTTTTTATTTATATTTAAATCGTTATTCTAATTATTTTAACAATTAAGCCATTTAATTATAATATTTTCAATAAAATTTATTTTTTTACAAAAATTAAACTTCTTTTTACACAAATTAAAATTCTCTTTTTATAATAAATATTTAAATAATTAATTATTTTGTTACAATTAGATGAACTAAGTATGAAGCATCAAGCTAGTCAATCGATAACAAGTGTAGCCATTTTTTTTTCTAAAAAATTCTTCAACTTATTTCACTTTTTACTTTTTAAATATTTAAATAAAAAATTAAATAATTAAGTGTAATAATTTAAAATTAAGATTACAAGTTTAATTAAATTTAAATTATGAAATTATATGTGTGTAATTTTAAATTATAAAAAGTTTTACTATAAAATTTTAAATAATTTAAGTGCAAAAAAATAAATTGCTAAAAGATCCTTATATAGTAATAAATTGTTAAAAATTAATTAATAATTATAATTAATTTAATTTTAAAATATAATTAATCTTAATTAAAGTTTTATAAGGAAATAAATTATTAGATTACTTTCACGTTACAAGTTATTTATTATATATTTTTATTTAATTTTCAAATTAATCACAACCATTTAATAGTAACCAGTGGCTTAAAAAAATATAACCATGATGGTTATAATAAAAATGTAACCATTAAAACCTCTTCCTATATTTACATAAAAAAGCGTGACAATTTTTATTTCTAAAGTATTATAATTTATTTTAATATAATACTTGTTTTGTAATAAAACTTGCAAGCTCAAATTATTATATAAAAAGTTCAAAATGTACGAAATGTCCATTCTAAAAAAAATACTATATACATTATAAGAGTTATATTCTAGATGAAATGAATATCTACATGGAAGAGTGTATGAATCTTTATTCCAATTTGCCCTACACACAGCAAAGACAACTCAGCAACCTAAGGTTAAAACTGACATTTACTTAGTCAAAAGAAAGTTTTGTTTGACTCTGATTTAAACCCCAAGAAAAACGACAACCACCATTTATTTGCTACAGGTCGTTTTATTGTTAATTAGAAACCCTAAAAACATATCACACTCATATATATATATTATCTTTTATTTGTTGCACACATAAACAGCTACAAATGAAAACTCAGAGAAAACCTAAGAAAACCCAGCAACCTTCTTCCTTCAATGTTCTTCTTTGAAGAACATGAAGAACATCATCAACCCAGAAATTTCCCAACCCGAAGAACAAAACCCAGCAACACCCCCTTTCTAAACCGATTCAATACCTAGAAAATACCAAACCGAAAATAGCATAAACACAATAGAAAAATAAGAAAAGAAAAGGAGAAGAAAACCCCAGATTTTTATAGAGGTTCCCCAAAATATGTGATGGGTACATCCTCTTCGAGCTCGCCTTGTTCCACTATGGATCTTCAATGATCAAGAGATTACAATGGTGGGATTCCAAAACACACAGGTATTATTTTGGTAATCCCTAATAATTTTACAGTGTTTGAAACTCTCTCTTTCTCTCTGTTTTTCTCTAATTTTAGTACTAACTATTGTGCTTCTTTTTCTTGCATGAACAACCCTCCACTGAGTTGAATATCCGAACCCAAGTCCCAGGATTCCAAGGATACCCACTGTAAACCTCCTTCAACTCAGTCTCTGTCTGTATTTTCTCTCTGAAAAACAGCCCTTGGTTTTGTTGTTCAGTTCTGATTTTGTTGCTGTATTTTTCTAGTGTACTGATCTGATCTTATCTCTGTTGTTGTACTGATCTGATCTTATCTCTGTTGTTGTACTGATCTGGTATTTATATGTATTATAGAGGAATGCAGAAAAACATGAGAGTTAGTTACAAAGTGGTTAAAAAAGTGTTCTGCCTAGGTATATTAGAGGCCGAAGGCCACCTAGGAAATATTTTTTTACTGTCTGTAATCTCTTTTAAAATTCTGGTTTTTACAGTGAACATGGAATGAGGGGGTTTATACCAACAATTTCCACCTAAACTCCCTTGTGAACTGTGCACTGTAATCTTTGTTGTTGTTGAGTGTAACTGAGGGTCTTAGCTCAAACCCATTAAGGGTTTTACCAACCTGTGTCAATCCCCAATAAGCTTAACCAAAGCTTAAACTTATTGAGGGACACAACCTTTGTGCCCATGTTTGCTGGATTCACTTCAGTAAGCACTTTGTCTATCCCGATCTGTCCTTTTGAAACTTTATCTCTGATAAAGTGATATTTTATTTCAATGTGTTTTGTCCTATCATGAAAAACTGGGTTTTTACGCAAATAGATGCTGCTCTGACTATTGGAGTAGATTATAGGAGCCTTTTCCATCAACTTCAGCTCCTCCATAAGTCCTTTTAACCATAAGGCCTCTTTAATAGCTTCAGTAATAGCTATATATTCAGATTCAGTAGTGGACAACGCCACTACTGGTTGTAATTGTACTTTCCAACTAATACAATTTCCCCCTATTAAGAAAAAGTAGGCCGAAGTAGATCTTCTAGTGTCCCTGTCTCCCGCATAATCTCCATCTGTGAACCCTTCAATGTTCTGATGTGTTTGGTGACCCTGATAGACCAATCCCAACTTAGATGTACCTTTTTAGTATCTCATAAGCCATTTCATGGCTTTCCAATGCTCTTTTCCAAGACTAGACATGAACCTGCTTGGCACACTGATTGCATAAGCAAGGTCAGGTCTAGTACTAACCATCAAGTACATTATGGACCCTACTGCATTAGAGTAGGGAACATTAGCCATTTCTTCTTGCTCTAACTTGGTCTTCCGACACATAGATTTAGACATAAGGTATTGGTTGGTAATCGACTCTGAAACAGCCTTTGAATCTTTCATAGAAAACTTTTTTATGATCTTGTTGATATAGTCTTCCTGATGTAGCATGAGTTTCCCTTTGCCTCTGTCCCTTAGAATGTTGATCCCCAAAATCTTAGTAGCCACACCTATTTCCTTCATTTCAAATTCCGACTTGAGCAAATCCTTGACCTTGTTGACATTTGACCTCTCCTTGCTAATTATTAACATATGATCCACATAAAGTAGCAAGTAAATGACTTTAGCAATTTCCGAACCTTTAAAGTACAAACAGTGGTCATAATAGCTTATATTGAACCCCTGTTTGGTCGTAAAAGTATCAAACTGTTTGTTCCATTGTCTCGGGGATTGCTTCAATCCATATAGAGACTTGTCAAGCTTGCAAACATGGTCTTTTTAACAACAAACCCCTTTGGCTGCTCCATATAGATGTCTTCTTCTAGATCCCCATGTAGAAAAGCCAGGGTCACATCCATTTGGTCAATCTCCATGTCAAATTGAGTAGCAAGTGAGAGCATCAACCTTATAGTCTTATATTTCACCACTAGTGAGAATATTTCTGTGAAGTCTACCCCTTCTTTCTATGTGAACCCCTTTGCCACCAATCTCGCTTTGAACCTTACTGGTTCATCCTTGGTCCTCCTTTCCTTAACTTTGAAAAGCCATTAGCAAGATACCACACTCTTGCCATCGGGTCTAAGTACAACTCTCCAAGTCTTATTCTTTATGAGAAAGTACATTTCCTCCTTCATTGCTTTCAACCAAGTCTTGTAATTTCTGTCTTTAAGTGCTTCTTCATAAGATTGAGGCTCATAGATCTCAGTTTTAAGTTTGCACATATAGGCAGAGGCAATACTCTCATCCCACACATTGTAATTGTACTTCTGGTTCGGTTTAGGGATTCTTCTAGCTCTATCTCTTGTAAGTTGATATTCTATGAGGTCTTCTTGATTCCTGTCTTCTTCATCTTGAACTTCATGTTCCACCTGAACTGGTTCCACCTGATTTGGTGCTTCTTGAGGTTCCATTTGAATTGGTTCCACCTGATCTGGATTCGGCTCCACTTCAGTTGGGTCGGTTTGAGAGACTCCAATAGATGTACCTGCAGGGTTAGTTTCTGTGGAACCTGCATCAAGCTCATTAGTATTTTTACAAGGAAAATCATTTTCTTGAAAAATCACATCTCTACTAATGAGAGTTTTGAAACCTCATTTCCCTTTTACCCACAATCTATAGCCCTTTACACCCTCGGGGTAACCCAGAAACACACATTTTAGAGCCCTAGGCTCTAACTTGCCTACACTTTGATGTGCATAAGCTGCACATCCAAAAACTTTCAAATTAGACAAGTAAGGTGGTTTACCAGTCCACCTTTCTTCAGGGGTTTTACCTTCAATTGCACTAGAGGGACTTTTGTTGATTAGGTATGTAGCAGTGACAATTGCTTCTCCCCAAAATCCATTTGCGAGCCCGACATTGAAAAGCATGAACCTTGCTTTGTTCAATATGGTTCTATTCATTCTTTCAGCAACACTATTTTGTTGAGGGGTTTTCCTCACCGTCTTGTGCCTTTGGATTCCATTGTCTTGACAGTAACCTGTAAACTCATCATTACAAAATTCTAGGCCATTATCTGTCCTTGGGGTTTTCAATTTCCTGTTAGTCAGGTTTTCAACAAGTAATTTCCAATGTACAAATTTTGGAAAAGCCTCATTTTTATGCTTTAAAAGATAAACCAAAACTTTCCTAGAATAATCATCAACAATAGATAAGAAATAGGCCCTACCCCAAAAAGTTAGGGTTTTCTCAGGACCCCACAAATCTGAATGAACATAATCTAAGATGCCTTGTGATTTGTGTGTGCCAGTTTGAAATTTAAGTCTATGATGCTTTCCTAGTACACAAAATTCACAAAAATCTACCTTGGTTACCTTGTCCTTACCAAGTAGCTTTTATTCCCTCATAAGTTGTAGCCCTCTTTCACTAATGTGTCCCAACCTTTTATGCCATAGGACAACTTTAGTGTCTTTTATAACATGCTCCTTGGTGTTGTGACAGCAAGCTACGGGGCTTCCTTGCAAGTAGTATAGACCACCATTTTTGTGTTCTTTGATGATAGTCATTGACCCCTTTGTCAATTTGATTGTACCTGCCTCAATTTTGCTAACAACACCAAGATCATCAAGTACACTAATAGAAATTAAGTTTCTAGATAAATTAGGAACATATCTAAGATTAGTTAAGGTTCTAATAATGCCATCAAACATTTTAAAGTTAATAGAACCTGAACCTTCAATGTTGCATGTTTGGTCATTCCCATGAATGATTTTGCCTCCTCTAGATTTCCTGTAATAAAAAAAATAAGACTTATTGTTAGTCATGTGAAAAGTGCAACCCGAATCAATAATCCAATCATCTTTAAAAGATGATGCAGCCACATAGACATCTCCACTATCATAACCATCACTTAGGTTTGCATTTTGATAGTCATTCTTAGTCTTGTTTGATTTGTTTGATTCCTCTTGATGATCTGAATTTTGTTTCCCATTGCTTCTCTTGTAAAAGTACCATTCTCTCTTGAAATGCCCTAGCTTTCCACAATGATAACACCCATTAGGGTATTTAGAACCCTTTGAATTTGACCTTCCTTTGTGATGATGATTGCTGCCCTTTTGTGAACCCCTACTAGTGCTTGAACCTCTACTAGTGCTTCTGCCCCTGTTTTGCCATGATTTCTTTTGTTCAGGCCTTCCCCTACTTAGGTTAACATCCCCATTAGTATGCCCCAATCTTTCAACCTTCAATTCTAAATCTTTTGATTGCAAAGCTGAGATTACTTCTTCAAGAGTGATCTCATTTCTCCCATACTTAATGGCTGTCTTAACCTCCCTGTAGGATTCCAGTAGTGAATTGAGAATGATAATTGCTTGATTCTCATCACTTAAGGCCTCATTTTCCCCCGAGTTTGCTAACTCAATGTGCAATCTCAAGAACTCATCCAAGTTTTGTTCTAGAGATTTAGATGGACTCATTTTAAAACCAAAGATTCTCTCCTTCAAGTAAATCTTGTTGATCAATGATTTCTTTTGAAATTGCTCTTCCAACTTGTTCCAAATCTGTTAGGTTTTGTGCCCTAAATAAAACACATACAATCTGATTAGTTATCAATTTAAGAGATTTGAAGTGATTTATGTTAACATGTATTTGGTTTAATATATATTTAATATATGCACAAAATCAGTTAAGTCCAGAACATATAATTATTCACAATTACAGTATTGTCAACACAGTGGAAAGTGATTGTGATTATATGATTCAAAAGACTAAGTCCCTGTTTCATCAGTGTTTTGGATTTACACTGATGTGACGATCAGCGATGAAGTATACTTACACTTGGAGTAAGTGTTATGTTCTTTCCAGGACATTGGTAAAGTATACTAGTTTCGAATGTATGGAGTATACATTGGACTGGACCGATATTGAACTTAGTCAAGATATTATAAACTTACCGTTGTATCTTTCCAAGTCAATATCAGTAGTTGATCTTAGATTAAAAGAATCTAAATCCTGATATGCTTAGGCTCAATCTCAGGAGTACTATTCATGTTCTTTGATTTATTAGTGAAGCCTACTTTTGGGTCAGGGTGATACGTATATTTTGGGAACATGATAGTATGACTGAGTGGGAGCACTGAACATAAATATGGAATCTATAGCTTCTACTGGTGTATAGAAGTCAAGTGATGATTCTCTTCGAGCTTAGCTAAATAGAAGTAAATGGATGAGCTCTTGTTTCAGTGACTATATCTTAGATCACTAAAACATCATTTACAGGTAGCTAAGTGTTTTAAGGGGCCAAATACATTGAGGGGTGAAACGGTAAATTTATCCCTTCTCGGTGTAAATCATCTATATAGAGGACCTTTGATCACATTAAGATTATAACGATGGTTAAATGAGATAGCGTTATATCGTGGAACATATAGAACGCTCTATATAAGTCTGAGAGTGCAATTCCAAGTTCTAAGAGTGGATTCAACAAGGAATTAATAAGTTAGGGAATTTACTTGGTAAATTCGGTTCGACTTATTGGAAGCTCAGAAATATAGATCCATGGTCCCCATTCTAGTTGAGACCATACTGCTTGTAAGACTCAATAATTGATTTATGTTTAATCAATTATAATTCTAAACTTAGACTATGTCTAGTTTGTGAATTTTCACTAAGCAGGGGTGAAATTGTAAAGAAAAGAGATTCTAAGTTTATTTATTAATTAAGAGACTCTATATGTCTGATTAATAATTATGATAAATGACAATATTTTTTAATAATCTATTTTAGTTATTAAATAATTAGTTTTGGCATTTAAATGGTTAGAATTAGAAAATTGGCATTTTTGAGAAAATAGAAATAAAAATTGTGAAAACTGCAAAATCCAAGTGAGACCCATTAACACCATGGCCGACCACTTGTTCAAGCTTTTTCCAATTATTATTTTCATTATTTTAATGTCAATTAATTACTAACCTAAACCTAGTAGTTGCCTATAAATAGAAAGTGATGGCTCACACCAAAATAAGTAATTATTCAGTTATTCAGGAAACTGCCTTTTTAGAAAATTGAGCCATCTTCTTTTCTCTCTATAGCCGACCCTCCTCTCCTTCTTCTCATCAATACAATTTCGAGATACCCTAGTGAAAGAGTAGTGCCCACACACAGCAAGTGGTACCTCAATCATAGTTTGGAAGATCGTGAAGAATCCAAATCAAAGAGAAGGACATTCGGACTCAAATCTTGATAATACTCTGCGACAGAAAGGATACAAGGGTTAGAGATCTGAGTGGAAGGAGACACATTATTCCGCTACAACCAATGTGAGGTTTTCTTAACTTTATATGTGTTTATTATCGTTTTAGAAAGTTCATATTTAGGATGTTAAATAACATACTTGTGAGTAGATCTAAGATCGTGGTAAAATAATTTCCAAAAACTGGCCTCAGAGCCATGGTAATTGATTTGCTTGCAAGAAATTTGGACTTAAAACGATTTGTATGTGATTTGGATGGTTTCATGTTGATCTATGTGTTATATGATGATTGATTGATGTTTGTAAATTTTTGTAAAAAATAATTGAATTTTTGTTTCTGAAATTATTTTTATTGGGTAGTTTGGGAAAAATTAAGCAATTTACTTTTTTACAGAACTCAATTTCGATTTTATTTGAATTAGTTATGATTTTTTGAAGATTTGAAAAAAGATAGGTGGATCACTCAAGGCCACGCACGCGGAACCGAGTGTCCCTCGGTCAGGTGCGTGTTCGGACATGTCATTGTCCGAGCGACATGCCCAGGGGTGTCTTAAACCCCTCATCCGCGTGCGAAAATCATGCCAGGAAAGGCATGCGCCGAGATCTCTCGGCAGATCACCATCCCTGCGCGCGCGGACAGTATGCATTGCATACTGTCCGTACCACTTGCAATTTTTTTTTTCGTTTTCTTTGATTTTTCATGCTATTTCATGGAATTAACTTCCGATTTTTTGTGTAGTTTTGTATTTTGATTTTTACTTTTCATATTTCAAATCTAATTATTAGAAATAAACTAATTTGAATTTTTAAAATTAATTTTAAATATTAGTGTAATTTGAATTTGAAAATAGGTAAAAATCTATCTATATTTTTTTAAATTTGATTATTTTATCTTATTTTTAAATTTAAGGTCAGATATTAAATTTTTTAAAATTATTTTTTTTTAAATAATTTGACCTTATTTAAATTTAAAATAAGGTTACTATAATCATGATATTTTGAATAGAAATAAGATATTTTTGCTAACTTTTAAATTTTGTTATTTTTTTTGTTTAAATTAAATTATAAAATCAGAAAAGGATGTTTATTTATCATTTTTTTATTTTATTGAATATTTAATTTATAAAATAACATGAAATTTAAAAGGTGGTTAGCAATTTTTTTTTAATGATATTTAGGTTAGTTGAAACCTAATTTTTCAAAATTGTAGGTTTAATTTTAAATATTATTTTATTTCATTTAAAAATCTGAATTTTTTTTATTATTTAATTATTTTCGAAATTTAATTAATTATTTAAAAATTAAATAAATCCTACATCCAACTATCAAATTCAACCTGCGGCAGGAGTTTGTGTTTTAGCTTATGTGTAAGTTTTATAAAATCTATTATTGCTTGATCTAAATTGCCATGGTTAACTTGTTGACAGATCCAATGATCTGATTTTAACCAATGGTTCAATTGTCAATAGGTCAAGTAAATAATTTGTAACAGGTAAATTTTACATACTTCTTTCATCTGTGTATGACCTAGTAACATGATAGGGTCCATCCAAATCTGTGTGCCTATGTGAGCCTATATGTTTATTTTATTATAGATGCATATAAGTTGTTGCTAAATAAAATGTCACACCCTGATAGATTTTATTTAGGTCCATTTTGTTTTTGGACCTATTCAATTAATAACAGTTATTTATTTTAAGGTTAAATTTCTCTCTTTTGGGCCTTGTGTGAGAGATGGGGGCCAATAGAAGTGGGTACGACATACTGAACCCAGCTCCCCCTCACATGAACTACCCCAATTGTGAAGGCCCATTTGCTTGATTTGAATAACTGTACTAGGTTAATTAAATTAGTTTAACCTAATAAAATTGATTAGCAACATAATTAACTTTTAAAATATATGAAATTTATTTTCATTTTAATATTTTAAAGTTAATTTTAAGAAAAACACTCTTAGTTTAAGATATTATTTCTTGATAAACTACTTGTATTTTTCTTGTATTTAATTAAATAAAGAATTTTAACTAACTAGATTCTTTCTGAAGCTTATTTTAATTATTTCATTAAATATTCCTATTTAAGTTATAAATTAGTTATTACTAACTAATTTTTCTTATCAACTTAAATTTGAATATCTTTTGAATTTAAAATTAAGTTGAGGAATTCTAAGAATTGGTTATTGATGATTCTGGAGATATTTTTTAAGTTGTTAAACTTAAAATGGAATATTCTTAAATTAGGTAGTTACAACTTAATTTTGATATTTAATTAAATTTTATTTAGAAATTTTTAAGTTGGTTATTTTAGATTCTTTCTATAACAACTTAAATTAGATATTTTCTAAATTTTGAAAAGATACTTAGTTAAATTGAGATATTTTCTAGATAGTTATTTCTATACTAGTTATTATTTCTAATATTAAAATAGGAAAATATCATTGATTGTAAAATTAATTGTTTAATAATTAATTTTGGTACAATTCAAATTAAGAATATTTTTCCTAGTATTAAACTAGAAATTAATAATTAAGCCTTCTCTATACTTAATTATTTATTTCTTGAATTTAATACATTTAATTAAATTAAAAATTAAATATCTAAGTTGATTTTCATCATGATACTTAAATATTGTTATTTTCATGACATTTAATTAAATAGAAAATTATTTTAAGTTGGAATTTTTTTATAACAACTTAAATTTGAATAATTTTCAAAATATATTTTATTTATTTTATTAATCAATTTTTTGAAATTGTATTTGATTATGCAAGATGATTTTGAATTTATCTTGAAAAATAGATTAAAGTTGTAAATTAATTATTTATTTTAATTAATTTTTGAACCAACTTAAATCAATGATTTTTTTCATTTAATGATTAATTTAAAATAAATGAGCTAAAATATATTATTATTAGAAATTAAATTAATTAGTTAAAGAAAAATCTAGATAGATAATATTTTTGGTTGAAGTATTTTTTCTAGTAAAGATTAATTTATTTTTAAGTATTTCGAAAATTGTATAATTTTATACTTTAATTTTTCGAAATACGATATATACTCTTATAGAAAATTTAAATTTGAGTTGCAAATTAATTTAAATTAATACAACTTAAATTAAATAATTTTCTTAATATTTATTGAAAAATTAATACTAAGATGGAAATAATTCATTTTATTTTCATAACCATCTAAGTATAATTTTATAAATATTAAATTAAATTTTATTTAGAATTTTATTCTAAATCTAAAATTTAATTAAATAAATATATATTTAAAATAAATAAATAATAGAAGAAAATACATTTTAAATAATGAGCTTTATTATTATTAAGATATTCGAATCTCCATTGTTGGTTTTACATAGCTATTGTTTTAGTGAGTAATCCTCCCTAATGGAGGAACGTTCATTAGCAAGTTAGCGTTGTAGAATCTCGAAAGATAAGTATATTTGTAAGTTTTTTTATATTAGTATTGATCACCCTAATGGTGGCGACTGTATAAGACTTACAAACGTATGAAATAATGGTGGAAGCTCATAAAATAGGAATGACCTTGACTCTCGCCTAAACGGGACAACGTCGGATTCTCTTTTCGATCGAATAAAAGGTTGCTAGAATGTTTATTATTTTAGATCAGCTGACAACTCTATTCAATGGATGATAGCTTTGACTCTCGCCTAAACAGGACACTGATATCAGTTTGTTGAAAACCTTAGAAATTGTTTAGGATTGTATGTTTTAGTATTTTCTATTTTCATTCCTACTTGCTATGTGCTAATAATTTCTGAATAAGATTTTGTGTTAAACCATAATTGATTTCTATTTATTATTTTGTAGTATCCTGTATTGCCATGTCAAATCCCATGTTATCACTATTGACTGAAAATAAGCTAAGTGGATCTAACTTCCCTAAATGGAAAGAGAACATTAATATTGCTCTCATAGATGAAAGTGCCATGTTTGTGTTGACTGAGCCGTCTCCTGAACAGTCGGCTGACAATGCAACTAAAGCTGTTAAAGAGAAGGTCGAGCGTTGGCAGAATGCTAACAACAAAGCTCGATACTTCATGCTTTTCAGCATGGTTGACACCTTGAAAACAAGGTTTGCTAACACTGTCACGGCTGCAGAAATAATGACGCAGTTAACTGAGCTATTCGGAATGGCATCTATCCAGTCTCGCTTTGACGCGACTAAGAAATTTATCAATGCACGGATGGAACCCCATTAGAATGTGCGTGATCACCTTCTCCAAATGGCAAGTTATTTCGAGGAAGCCCAGAATCATGGTGCTGAAATGGATCAGACAACTCAAGTGAGTCTTATCTTGAATAGTCTAACTCTAGTTTTTCTGCCCTATACATCAAATTATGTCATGAATAAGAAGGAAAAAGACTTTCACACGTTAGTCAAAGACCTTCAGACATATGAAAATTTGATTGGAGGACCCAAGAAGAAAGGGAGTAAATCTCAGAATTCTGGAAATGGTAATGGGCCGATTAAACTTGCGGCACACGTTGCCTCTACTTCCAGACCCAAGACAAAGAAGAAGTGGAAAAACACCAAGAAGCGAGCTCGAGCTGTGAAAACAGCTAAGAACAAAAAGGCTGCTGCTCCTGGTGATACACTAAAACGAAAGTGTTTCTACTGCAATGAGAAAGGCCATTGGAAACCCCAATGTCCTAAACTTCTTGCAAAGAAACAAGGTATTTCTTTCTATAAACTGATTTGTTTTAGTGAATTATTATCCATTTGGATTATTAATTCTGGACTACTAACCTTGTTTATTTGTTTTTCTTCTTACAGCCCAAGATGCTTGAACTCAGGTGATATCTTAGCGAGTTGAATCGGAAAGCTGGACAAAGGGGTGTAGTTCGTCCAAGATAAAGATGAAGCTCGTTTATTTATTTTTTTAATTAATTGTTTTAGTTTTAGAACAATTTGGATTTCAATTATTAGTTTGGGATTTTATTCCCTGTTCTTTTCTCATTATGTTGCAAATAATTTCTTTTATGATTTTATAATTAAGTTTTTTATTTTACAAATAAACTGCAATCTATGAGTTGAGCTTCATTACTTTATCTTATATATAAATTACCAAACTATTATGTTTGTATGTGTATGTGTTTTTTATTATTGATACAAATTCTATAGTTATTTAAACTCTTTATAGAGTTATTACTGCATAAACACTAGAAATTATTCTCTATGTTTATGAATAATTGTTAATTCTAAAACAATTATTAAGAATTTGTTTAATAAAAAGATCTTTTGATCTGATAGGGGTGGAGAAAAAGTTAAGAATAATATGCAGTTCAACGATCTTTTATATCTAATGAACTTTGGATTATATTCGAAACTCCACATAATCTCTATAACACTTAGAGAATCATGATCTCTACAACCTTTAGGGGTGGATCATAATCTCTATATACTTAGGGGTGGACCATATTCCACAGTACTCTTTGTGACACATAACTTATAAACATGGAAGTAATATAATGAATTAGCTATTATCAGAATAAATCCTTGATCTTGATTATATGTTCCAGTTTAGATTTATTGTTGTAATAGATAATGATACCATTTGATAATGTATCACACTACCTTAATTGGGTGGGAGAATTTTAAAATTCTTTATCCGTCTTCTTTTGGTTGACACTTGTGATAGGAACTTAAGAACACTACTGAGAAAGCAAATCTAACCATTCATGTGGATAGAAATAACTTATCAGAATTATGAGAATAAGATAAAAGAATTCTTGCATAGTCTATTCGAATGACTTGAGTTAAGATTTCTAATCCTCATAACATTTTATGGTATCTTAATTTGATTGCTTAATCTCTAGCAAGTATTTTACACTTCAAATACTAGACTGCTATGTTGATGACTTAGTCTTAAAGAAACTTACAGTTTCAGACTAAGATAATAAGTCACAACTAGATATCCCTCAAAACAATAGTAAGAGGTTAAAAGTATTATTTAACCAGACATCTACTATTGAGTGGGAGCTATCTGAGATGTAATCAAATGAGGAACATTAGGGGACAGTCAAGAAAGATTTATGAAAGTGACCTATATGTTAGATATTAAGGAACTATATATCCTAATATCTACACCAACTCATTAAGATTTTGAGATGGTGGTTACTCTGGGGGTGGAGGAGTTATTCTAGAAGAGTGTAAAAACCCATCTATAATAATTCAAGCTCCATCAGAGAAGATATATATATATAACTTTGTAAATTCAAAATTACCAGAAAGTTATTCTACTGAAGAAAATTCTACACTGTATTATCTCAGTTCCAAATTTTAAAGTATGAGAGATATGTCTTCTGTTTGTTCAGATGTACATAATAAGCAGTAAGGATTTCAGTATACCTTGATGAGTAAAGCATATAGTAAAGGATGTTTCATAATGATTTATGAACCTGGTTCCAGATGTTTGGGTGGATTCAAATATACTACACTTGATCTGAAGATCAAGACAACAAATTGATTGGAATGCACGACTTGTTTTATGTTAGTGCAAGTGGGAGTTTGTTGGGTTTTGTGCCCTAAATAAAACCCATTACAATCTGATTAGTTATCAATTTAAGAGATTTGAAGTGATTTATGTTAACATGTATTTGGTTTAATATATATATATATTTAATATATGCACAAAATCAGTTAAGTCCAGAACATATATTTATTCACAATTACAGTATTGTCAACACAGTGGAATGTGATTGTGATTATATGATTCAAAAGACTAAGTCCCTGTTTCATCAGTGTTTTGGATTTACAGTGATGTGATAATCAGCGATGAAGTATACTTACACTTGGAGTAAGTGTTATGTTCTTTCTAGGACATTGGTAAAGTATACTAGTTTCAAATGTATGGAGTATACATTAGACTGGACCGATATTGAACTTTGTCAAGATCTTATAAACTTATCGTTGTATCTTTCCAAGTCAATATCACTAGTTGATCTTAGATTAAAATAATCTAAATCTTGATATGCTTAGGCTCAATCTCAGGAGTACTATTCATGTTCTTTAATTTATTAGTTAAGCTTACTTTTGGGTCAGGGTGATACGTATATTTTGGGAACATGATAGTATGACTAAGTGGGAGCGCTGAACATAAATATGGAATCTATAGCTTCTATTGGTAGGGATGAACATTTGGACCCGGAAACCCGAAAATCCGACCGCCCGCCCCGACCCGCTGCCGAAAAAACCAAAAAAAAAAAACAAAACTCGGATTGTCGGGTCGGGTCTAACCCGAAAATGTATAAATCGGGTATCGGGTTCGGGTTTTGAGAATACTGCTATATAGGATTCGGGTGTGAATCCGAGACCCGAATACTATATAAACTAAAGAACAAAATATATATATATAATTTGATGGTGACGTAGGTGTGAATTAATTTTTAGGTAATGTTTTTGAAAATTTATTTATTTATTATTGGCTTTAAGAAAAACGTGATACGTGATCAGAATGGGAATTGGGAAGTAGAAACTCATGTGGACAGCAGACCCATACTGAAGTACAAACATTAATACTTATAATATTATATATTTTTTAAATATTATTTTATTTTTACTACTTTATCAGTTAAAAGTTAAAACCAAAAAACAAAAACTTTAAAACCTAAATCCTATCGTATCCCTATTCTCTCCCTTTCTCGTTTCTTCCAAATCCCAGTAAGTCGTATCCCTCATTCCCTCGTCGACCCTCATCTCCTCTCTCTTTCTCAGTTGCCGGCGAGTTCATCACAGCAGGCGGCTCAATCCGACGAGTTCTTCTTCTCCTTGTTTCTTGCTTTGATGGTTGTAATTGTAAAAGGTTTTTATTTCTTTCATTAAAACTTTTAATGAAATTTTCTTCTAAAAAAAGATTTTATATGCATTGTATATATATACTGAAAGTTTAAAAGGGCCAAAACTTATTTTCAAGGTGGTCTTCCTGGGCAATTTTTCCCATTTTATTATGAGCCAATTTTATTTAGTAGGTCTTTTGATGTTCTATTATCATCACACAACTTTAATTTTTGTGTATTTAATTTCAGGTAAATCCTAATGGAATGAAATTAAATGGTATTTTTAAAAACAAAATATTATTTGGGTCCAAAAATTCTTCAATCGGATCTGGTCCATTAAAATCCGAACCCGCCCTACAAAACCCGGTGCACCCGACCCGTAACCTGTATGAACCCAAAAACCGAGAAATCGGGTTCGGTTAGGCATTTTAAACACCCGATACCCGAAAACCCGAACCCGACCACCTGAAAACCCGAAAATCCGACCCGTGTGTAGCCCTATCTATTGGTGTATAGAAGTCAAGTGATGATTCCCTTCGAGCTTAGCTAAATGGAAGTAAATGGATGAGCTCTTGTTTCAGTGACTATATCTTAAATCACTAAAACATCATTTACAGGTAGCTAAGTGTTTTAAGGGGCCAAATACATTGAGGGGTGAAACGGTAAATTTACCCATTCTCGGTGTAAATCATCTATATAGAGGATCTTTGAACACATTAAAATTATAACGATGGTTAAATGAGATAGCGTATCTATATCATGGAACATATAGAACGCTCTATATAAGTCTGAGAGTGCAATTCTAAGTTCTAAGAGTGGATTCAATAAGGAATTAATAAGTAAGGGAATTTACTTGGTAAATTCGGTTCGGCTTATTGGAAGCTCAGTAATATAAATTCATGGTCCCCATTCTAGTTGAGACCATACTGCTTGTAAGACTCAATAATTGATTTATATTTAATCAATTATAATTCTAAACTTAGACTATGTCTAGTTTGTGAATTTTCACTAAGCAATGACGAAATTGTAAAGAAAAGAGATTCTAGGTTTATTTATTAATTAAGAGACTCTATATGTCTAATTAATAATTATGATAAATGATAATATTATTTAATAATCTATTTTAGTTATTAAATAATTAGTTTCGGCATTTAAATGGTTAGAATTGGAAAATTGGCGTTTTTTAGAAAATAGAAATAAAAATTGTGAAAACTGCAAAATCCAAGTGAGGCCCATTAACACCATGGCCGCCCACTTGTTCAAGCTTTTTCCAATTATTATTTTCATTATTTTAATACCAATTAATTACTAACCTAAACCTAGTAGTTGCCTATAAATAGAAAGTGATGGCTCACACCAAAATAAGTAATTATTCAGTTATTCAGGAAACTGCCTTTTTCAGAAAATTGAGCCATCTTCTTTTCTCTCTATAGTCGACCCTCCTCTCCTTCTCATCAACACAATTTCAAGATACCCTAGTGAAAGAGTAGTGCCCACACACAGCAAGTGGTACCTCAATCATAGTTTGGAAGATCGTGAAGAATCCAAATCAAAGAGAAGGACATTCGGACTTAGATCTTGATAATACTCTGCGACAGAAAGGATACAAGGGTTAGAGATCTGAGTGGAAGGAGACACATTATTCTGCTGTAACCAATGTGAGGTATTCTTAACTTTATATGTGTTTATTATCGTTTTAGAAAGTTCATATTTAGGATGTTAAATAACATACTTGTGAGTTGATCTAAGATCGTGGTAAAATAATTTCCAACAATCTTGTTGATCAATGATTTCTTTTGAAATTGCTCTTCCAACTTGTTCCAAATCTTGGTAGGTGTATCTTCCTTGTCAACCAATCTGATTATAGCATCAGAGAGGTTGAAGATGATTAAACCAGTTGCTGTTTCCAGCAACTCTTCTTGCTGATCTTTGGTTGTATTAGCTAACCAGTCCACAGGATCTTTAAGAACCTTCAAGAGCTTGTGTTGAGCCAATAGAGCCCTAATCTTCTTCCTTCAAATACGATAATCACCTGAACCATCAAACTTATCTATATCAACTTTCGTGGAACTCATAATTGTATATGTATAAAATTATTTCAAAGAAATTATATAGATTATGAGTTTAGAATAATCCTGTTGTTATTCTTTGCAATCTGGTTTTGAGTATTTGAATTCTTGCTGGTATGAATGTGTTTCTTGATGCTTTCTTGATTAATCTTTGCTGCAGATTGTGCCTTGTTTGGCTCTGACACCACTGTAGGAATCTTTATTCCCAATTTGCCCTACACACAGAAAAGACAACTCAGCAACCTAAGGTTAAAACTGACATTTACTTAGTCAAAAGAAAGCTTTGTTTGACTCTGATTTAAACCCCAAGAAAAACGACAGCCACCATTTATTTGCTACAAGTCGTTTTATTGTTAATTAGAAACCCTAAAAACATATCACACTCATATATATATTATCTTTTCTTTGTTGCACACATAAACAACTACAAATGAAAAATCAGAGAAAACCTAAGAAAACCCAACAACCTTCTTTCTTCAATGTTCTTCTTTGAAGAACATGAAGAACACCATCAACCCAGAAATTTCCCAACCCGAAGAACAAAACCCAGCAGCACCCCCTTTGTAAACCGATTCAATACCTAGAAAATACCAAACCGAAAATAGCATAAACACAACAGAAAAATATGAAAAGAAAAGGAGAAGAAAACACCAGATTTTTATAAAGGTTCCCCAAAATATGTGCTGGGTACGTCCTCTTCGAGCTCGCCTCGTTCCACTATGGATCTTCAATGATCAAGAGATTACAATGGTGGGATTCCAAAACACACATGTATTATTTTGGTAATCCCTAATAATTTTACAGTGTTTGAAACTCTCTCTTTCTCTCTGTTTTTCTCTAATTTCAGTACTAATTATTGTGCTTCTTTTTCTTACATGAACAACCCTCCACTGAGTTGAATATCCGAACCCAAGTCCCAGGATTCCAAGGATACCCACTGTAAACCTCCTTCAACTTAGTCTCTGTCTGTATTTTCTCTCTGAAAAACAGCCCTTGGTTTTGTTGTTCAGTTCTAATTTTGTTGCTGTATTTTTGTGGTGTACTGATCTGATGTTATCTCTGTTGTTGTACTGATTTGGTATTTATATGTGTTATAGAGGAATGCAGAAAAACATGAGAGTTAGTTACAAAGTGGTTAAAAAACTTTGTAACTAACTTAAGTGTTTTGCCTAGGTATATTAGAGGTCGAAGGCCACCTAGGGAATATTTTTTTACTATTTGTAATCTCTTTTTAAATTTTGGTTTTTACAGTGAACATGGAATGAGGGGGTTTATACCAACAAAGAGTTATATCTTAGATCTTCTTAAATAGATGATTTACATATTTTAAATAGGATGACTCACATATCTCGAACATCTTAGATCTTGTTAAATAGATGATTTACATATTTTAAACAAGATGACTCACATATTTCGGACGAGATGACTTATATATATCGGATTGGATGACTAACATCTCTCCGACATATAATTCACATATCTCAAACAAATCGAATCACATATCTCAAATAAGATGATTCGTATATTTCGGACGTATGACTTACATATCTTAGACGGAATGACTAACTTATCTCTTACGGATGACATAATGATTTCGAATAGGATAACTTATACATCTGACGGATCTCAAATGAGATGAGTTACACATATCTGACGGATGACTTATACATCTCGGCCAATATGAGAGATTTTCTTGAAAGGAAGAGAATATAGAATATGAACACTCAAGAGAGGATAAATGAGACATGTAATGATGTAAAGATATGTAATGCACTTAAGGTTGACAACTAAGAATAAAAGAGAATGATAAAAAGAAGTAGAAATAGAGTAAGGAGCGTCAAAGGCTGAAAAGAATTAAGAATGAACAAAAATAAATAGTTCCAACAAATACAAATTAACTGAGATCTGCGGTCAAAACAATTATTTCTTCATAGTATATATTATTATCATATAAGTATGCTATTCTTTTTTCTATATGTATCTATTGTGTAGGTGGTGTTTTTATTAAGTTTTTTTTCTTTTTCTTTTTCTTAAGGTTGTTTAAGTTGTTTGTTTAGCTAGTAAAGCTCAATTTTGTCTCAAATTGTTTTATCAAAATTTTTTGAGGTAACTCGACCTTATGCAAATCGTATTGCTTGTAGCGGCTCAATCTCTAACTCTGTATACTTTTTTTAGCCAAGGAGTTGACTTATGGGCGGAAAATTCCTCCGGTTCTATGTTTGTTGAGTGGGTGTTTTATTTTATTTTATTTTTTTACTGTTATATGATGTATGTTGTGTTTTGTGATTTGGATGATAAGAAAAAAAAATATAATAAAAAAGTAAATATACGAAAAAGCATACAAATACAGGACACGGAAACACATAATAACTAATATTTGTAGGATATTAGAAATAGAGAAAGGGGCGAAAGGCCGAAAATAAATTAAGAATGAACAAAAAAATAAATGGTTCCAACAAATACAAATAGAAAATTTGATTTTTTATGCTTACATACATTTGGTTAAAATTTTTCCCCTAAACACATAATAACTAATATTTGTAGGATACAACTTTTATGATATCTCTAAAATACCTTCCATTTATATCAACCTCATTTACACAATCGGACCCATCAGACCCCCCCATCAGACCCTATATCGGACCCATCGGACCCCCCATTGGACCTACATTCCTACCTCACAAACTCACAGTTTCATTCGACCCTATCGGACCCCATCAGACCTACATCGGACCTTGCCCAAAATTACAGATCTGAGATTCTAAAACCTAAATATATCCTTAAATCTAACAAAATCTATCTTTAACACTAAAATCACAATCAAAATTAATAAAAAAATAAAAAAAAGGTGGTGGTGCTTCGGTGGTGCGTCGTGGGTCGGTGGGGGAGCGCCGTGGGCCAGTGGGTCTCCTCTGTGCGTGTGTGGCTGGCGTTTGGGGTTTTGGCTGGGGTTGGATGGTTGGGTTGGGACGAATAGAGAGAATAGAGGGAAGTAGAGAGAATAGGTGTGAGATTTTGAGAGGGGTAATTTTGGGATTTAGGTAAAATAAGGCTATTCTAACAATTACCTATAGTTTAAGTCTTCTAAACAAATTAACCTTGAAATCATGCATAAAAAAAAATTAAATTTCCCATACAAATTAATTGAGATCTGCAGTCAAAATAATTATTTTTTCATAGTATATAATATTATCATATAAGTATGCTATCCTTTTTTTTTATATCTATCTATTGTGTAGGTGGTGTTTTTATTAAGGTTGTTTAAGTTGTTTGTTTAGCTAGTAGTAAAGTTTAATTTTGTCTCAAATTGTTTTATCAAATTTTTTTGAGGTAACTCGATCTTAGCAAATCGTATTACTTGTAGCGGCTCAATCTCTAACTTTGTATACTTTCTTTTTTTAGCTAAGTTGTTGACTTATTGGTGGAAAATTCCTCCGGTTCTATGTTTGTGTGGGTGTGTTTTTTTTTTTTTACTGGTCTATGATGTATGTTGTGTTTTGTGATTTGGATGATAGGAAAAAGTTTAAAAAAGGAAAAAATGAAAAATGAAAAAGTAAATATACGAAAAAGCATACAAGTACAGGACACGGAAACTCCCTCGCACGCGCACACCCATCTCGGTGGACAAGTCTGTGTGAGCTTTTTTTCCTCATCATCTCTCGGGAATATCTACACTACTCCACCACCCACCGAATTCGCCGGTATTGAATCCCTGATATCTAGAGAATATTTCGGTGGCCAACAAGTATTGCGGCGGCTACTCGATGAGCTCTATTCCAATGGAAGATGGAAAAGATGAGGAAGCAAATCGATTATTACGATCCCAGTCAACTTCATCGCCTCCCAAGTCATTATATTCGCCGGACGAGGATGACGAAGAAGAAGTTGCTTTTGAGGAGCGAGAGAAGATCTTAATTGTCGATTTGAATTCACCGGAGGCCATTGATTCCTGTGTCGTCCCACCGTTCTCGTGGAAGAAGCTATGGTTGTTTACTGGGCCAGGGTTCTTGATGAGCATAGCCTTCTTGGATCCAGGCAACCTGGAAGGAGATCTCCAGGCTGGAGCCATTGCTGGGTACTCATTGCTCTGGCTCTTGATGTGGGCAACGATTATGGGCCTCATGATCCAGTTGTTGTCAGCAAGAGTTGGTGTCGCCACGGGCCGACACTTGGCGGAGCTTTGCCGGGACGAGTATCCGAATTGGGCCAGATTGGTTCTTTGGTTCATGGCGGAGGTGGCATTGATTGGAGCTGATATTCAGGAGGTGATTGGGAGTGCCATTGCTATTCAGATTCTTAGTCATGGGGTTTTGCCTCTTTGGGCTGGAGTCATCATTACTGCTTCGGATTGGTTGGTATTCTTTACATTTTGTTTTAATAATTCATGGTTTCAGTTACACTTTCTTTTCGCCTAAATTCCTTGGACTTAATTAATCTCACTTTAGAAAAAAAAAAAAAAAACTAATTTCGAAAATGCTACTGTCTCGTGATGTGAAGTGAGGTTGTCGATTTGGTTGATTATTCTGCTTTGTAATATTTTATTGGATTCCAAGTTCTGTAATTTATTGAATTAAACCTTTAATATTCCATGCTCTTTGTTTCCGTTTTGAGATGTACAGGTTTATCACATTTTTGTTTTTAGGTGGCAATATAAAGCTTTACTATAGAAGTTAGACTTTACGGCCATTAATGCTAAAGCCATCTTAAACCGATGAGGCCCTACTCCCAATTAGATGAGGCTGACGGTGAAAAAGATTGCTTTTTGAACCTTCTAACGTTTTTGTTCGTCTTAGAAAGAACTTGTAGGTTAGTTTTTGAATATAGTGACAACTGCCTGGGCACTGAGCATGCACCAATTGTTTCATTTTTCTTTTTCCTTTTGGTCGTTCTCTTCTCCTCCCCTGTTGACATAGACTTGTAAATTGGAAAAAAAATGTTGATAAATGCGAGCATTTAGTTATGATTTTAACTGTTGTTTCTGTTACATGTGTGCACAGTTTCATCTTTTTATTTCTTGAGAACTATGGAGTGAGGAAGTTAGAAGCTGTGTTTGCAGTTCTCATTGCAACAATGGGTCTATCATTTGCTTGGATGTTTGCTGACGCAAAACCCAGTGGAAAACAACTTATTATCGGTAAGTTCTGTCAGTTTCTGTTTCTCTTTTAATATATTCAAAGAAACTCAATGTCAGTTACTAAATCTTTTATTATTTACAGGTCTGTTGGTTCCTAGACTTGGCTCAAAAACTATTCGGCAGGCTGTTGGAGTTGTTGGTTGCGTTATAATGCCTCACAATGTATTTCTACACTCTGCTTTGGTGCAGTCTAGAAATGTTGATCCCCACAAGAAAAGCAAAGTTCAAGAGGCACTGAACTACTACTCTATCGAGTCATCTGTCGCTCTTTTCATTTCTTTCATGATCAATTTGTTCGTGACATCTGTGTTTGCTAAGGGATTCTATGGCACCAAACAAGCAGACAGTATAGGACTAGTAAACGCAGGTCAGTATCTTCAGGATAAGTATGGTGGGGGCCTCCTTCCAATTCTTTATATATGGGGAATTGGATTGTTGGCAGCTGGACAGAGTAGCACAATAACCGGCACTTATGCTGGGCAGTTTATTATGGGTGGTTTTCTTAACCTCCGTTTAAAGAAGTGGATGAGAGCATTGATCACCAGGAGTTTTGCTATTATTCCAACCATTGTTGTAGCAGTTATATTTAATACATCTGAAGCTTCTTTGGATGTTTTGAATGAATGGCTTAATGTCCTTCAGTCTATTCAGATTCCATTTGCCCTTATTCCTCTTCTTACCTTGGTAGCAAAGGAGCAGGTGATGGGAGTCTTTAAGATTGGGCCTGTCCTTGAGGTAAATTGTTTACGTGGGTAGTTCATATTATAATTTTCTATTGATTTTGTTTTACGTTGGGAACTCCAGGCTTTAGATCTTTCACTCTTTATAATTTAGCATTTCTTGATTTAGTTTCTGAGTAGCATTCACATTTATAACATACTACATATTCTTGTATCATGAAAGCATAAGGATTAGACAGATCACTTGTGGTATATCCTGTGCTGAAATTTGTGGTTTGTTCAGTTCAATGATATATGTTGTCTCTGATTAATCAAGTTGATAAACATTGTGATTTCCCATTCTATTATTCGTTGCGCTCTGCCTGCCACTGAGTATAAAAGCATGCTTGTACACCATATTATAGCAAGAGGCTAATTAATTTCTGTGCAATAGTTTAGTGCTCCTGCAATTCCATAGTCGGATTGTAAGCATGTAATCAATCATTCATATATTTTATTTTCCACAAAAGAGAGCAGTGGTCAACTTTCTTTTCTTACTTTCTCTGTTGATATTTGTTGCAGAGGGTGGCATGGACGGTGGCTGGACTGGTAATAGTCATCAATGGGTATCTGTTGCTAGACTTTTTCATTTCTGAAGTTAAGGGAGTCTTGTTTGGTTTTGCGGTCTGCTTTGGCACCACGGCATACTTAGGATTTATTATATATCTTATTACACACTGCGGTATCCTTCCCTCTACTTGGTGGAGCTCACTCTCCAAAAGGATTGCTTGCATCAGAACGTGACTCAACAAATCCATATACCAATTTCTGGAAATATTTGAAATATAGCACTTCCCACACAAAAGCAGAGTCTGCTTACCACACGGGTGATCCATCTGTCTTGAGAAGAAGTATTCTTTCATAATAACTTCCTCTAACCATGGTACATTCAGAAACAAGGAGAAAAAAATAAAAGGTGCGTCTACAACTGTAACACTTAATAGCATTTTGTATTATTATTTTTACTGCCGTTTCTGCCTTATTGCAGTTATGTATGTTATTTATATATCTATGGAAAGAGTTGAGAATTGAAGGCGTTTCCCTTTTAGAGGATGAACATAACACCAATATATTGTAAAAGATTTACTGTGTCATTTTAATGTATAAGTGCATTCGAATAGGCTTCTTAGTCATTCTTTGATGTAAAACTTATCATGTACCATAGTAGAGTTTTTATTGTTACAACTCAATACATCCAGACAACCAAGTGAACTTTCTTGCTTTTTAGTTTTTATTTCTTATTGGTAAGGTAAGCTGGTGATCTAAATATGGAGCATGTTATGTTTTTCCCCAAATTATTGGGAAATGCACCTATCCCTATTGTTCCACCACTGAAGCACCCATGGGCACCTATGATTTTTGTCTTATGTTTTAATGATTGAAAATCTTATTTTAACTCAATAAAGACTAAATACACTAATTTATGATTGTCAAATAATTGTGTATACGTTTTGTTTTGTTTTGTTTTGTTAGCATTTTTTTTTCAGACCTAAAAGTTGACAAGTTTTGAACAAAGCAATGCTCCTACAATTCTCTTGTGATGCTAGGGCTACTATGAAAACTTGATTTTGGCAGTCAAAATGATGCACTTGCGATACTACAGTGATCAGGGATGAAATTAGAAATAAAATTTGGTAGGGCGCTTACATATTTTTATATTATGTGAAGACTTTTAAAATTTTAATTATAAAATTAAATATAATAAAATGTAAAATAATACATAATTGTATTAAAGTAATTTTTATTCAATGTTATTTTACATTTTCACTTTGCACATAGTTGCTAGGTGGTTCATATATTTTAGTTTTCAAAAATATAAATGAAGATATGGAGTATTGTTAACTTGTGACCTCTTTAAATTTTAAAAAGATCTTTATTATTATACTAAAGTAGTGTTTGGTTTACATGAATGAGTGTAGGAATGGAATTGCTAACCTTATTATTATTTAACATGCGTAGCTTCACCCATGACAGTGATGTTCTTTTGAAAACATGTTTTTTAAAGTTATAAATGATGCTATTGACATGCTTGCATGAAATCTTGATTTTTGAAGCTAAAACAATGCTCTTATGAAGCTTACATGAAAAATTGATTTTTGAAGTCAAAACGATAGCCTGATCATGGTATATCAAAAACTTATATTTGAAGTGAAAAAAAAAGCCCATGCGATACTTTCATCAAAATTTATTTGTGCCAAAATGACGCAACAATGATTCTTTGAAAACTTGATGTTTGAGATCAAAACAAAAGGCTATGCATCCAAATGATGCATTTACAATGCTATAACAATTGTCTTTGAAAACTTAATTTTTGAGAACGACATTCTTGTGATGTTTTTATGAAATTTATCGTAGATGCATCGTTTTACTTAAAATTCTTTCAGATTTGAAAAAGAAAAAAAAAAAACCCACGGACAAAACTAAAAATGTATCTATTCTATACAAAGTGTGCCTATATAATTGAAATTCTTAGTTTATGAGAAATTCATGGATGACTTTTTATTTTTATTTAATAAAATAATAAAATATTATTTATATATTGTAACACCCTAACTAGCATAGGCGTATTACGTGATTTTTAAACATACTGTGCAGCTCGTTGCTAATCAACGAGATTTATGAAAATCGTGATTAATTAAATTTTTTTCTTTTTAATTAAATTTATAAAATATTTTATACAAAATACTCGGGATCCCGATTACAAAATACTTTACAAAAGTTTTACTGTCTAATACAAAATACTTGTCGCCTAAAGACTAATTACAAAAAGCACTGCTGTCCCGAGGATCGTACGCTCCAGGCCTAACCACCCCGACATGTACAATCTTCATCGACTCGCTCTCACGGTTCCTCAGCCTTGGCCTTGCCCTTACCTACACATAAACATAGCACTGTGAGTCGACAGACTCAGTAGGAAAAGCATAAATCATAATCATACATAAATCCCGGGTTATGATCAGACGCCCATACCCCTGACCATAACCCTAACTGCCGTGTCCCACACGATACTGAGTCCCGAACGTTCGTACGACGGTACTATTGACAAAGTAACAGCATATACTCGGTTCACTAGTCATACTCCAACTGCTAGTCATACTCTAGCCTAACCGATGTGTTACAGTATCAGCCTATACTCGGTTCACTGGTCATACTCCAGCTGCTAGTCATACTCTAGCCTAACCGATGTGATACGGTCAAATAGCACAGTACCACCAACCCTAGAATCAGCCTAAACTCGATATACTGGTCATACTCCAGTTGCTAGTCATACTCCAGTTGCTAGTCATACTCTAGCCTAACCGATGTAATATGGTCGGATGGTACGAAGCCAACATACATATCTAATGTAATCTAACAGGCTTCCTAACATGCACGCTAAACATGTAATATATATGCATACTGTTATACTAATCTTATCTCAATTCCGAATTCAGGTGTGCCGGTCAACCTGAGTGGAATGAACTGCACGGCGGTTTACAGGCTCCTAAACCATAACAATCACAACACTGATAAGTGATACGCTAAATCAGTTCAAGGGGACATAAACTAGAAACTAAAAGTTTCCCTATCGATAAAAAGCATGGCAATACCCTAAATAACATAAAAACGAGAAAAACTAGGGTTCCTAAAAACTCCCCAACCGGCAGACCGGCTTTGCAACCGGAATTCCGGTTCTGGGAATTCCTGAACCCAATCCGGAATTCCAGTTGCACAACCGGAATTCCGGTTCCTCGCAAGAAACAATCAAAATTCCAAAACTCATTCAAATCAAACCCAATTCATACCAAACCTTCCAGATCTGTTCTAAATACCCCATAGAACAATTCTAAAGCGTCAAAACAACCCAGAAAACACAAACACTAAAAATGCCATTAAAGCTCCAAGCTTTGAGTTCAAAACTCAAACTTGGTTAAACATCATTAACATGCATCCAAACTAGTTCAAATCTCCCTAAATATGCATATAATAACCTCAAAAAAACAACAGCAAGCATCAACAAAAACAACAGCAACAGATTCTTCATTTTTTCTTTGAAAACTAAAGTTTTTAGTTAAAATTCCACAACTTTAAACAACATAACTATCATGCATCACAAGCAGCTCAATTGTACTCAAATAAACAAGATTAAACCTCTAAAATCATCTCACAAACACAGCAGCAACAACTGTTGGGTTTTATGCCCTAAATAAAACTCATTTCAATATAATCAGATTTACTTATTAATATAGATCAGAAATAACATTTAATGTTGCATGGTTCACATGATTTATCTCATGATTATATGTACATAATGTATGAATTCATCTGAAACCCTTTTCCCATACTTGATCCTGTTTATTGTGCCGTCAACACATTGGAAAGTAAACATGACTATGTGAATAAAGTTTCCTAGATTTATCAGACACAGGGTTTTACTGATATGATAATCTACAACAAGAGTTTACTTGTATTTGGAGAAATACTATGTTCTTTCCAGAACATTGGTTAAAGTAAAGCTCAGGTTGGATGCATGGAGTATGCATCGGAAGGGACCGATATTGAACTTTGACTTAGATTTATTAAACTTACCGTAATATCTATTCAAGTCAATATCGCCTAGTTGATCCTAGATCAAATGATCTTAATCCTGATATGATTAGGCTCAATCTCGAGAGGCTATTCGTGTTCTTTGATTTGTTAGTTAAGCCTACTTTTAAGTCAGGGTGATACGTACATTTTGGAAACACGGTAGTGCAATTGAGTGGGAGCGCTAGCATAAACATGGAATCTATAGCTTCTATCTGGCGAATAGTAAGCAAAGGATGATCTCCTTCGAGCTTGACCAAACGAACATAAATGGTGGAGTACTCATTTCACATAAGCTGAAATATCATTTATACGGGGTCAAGTGTTTTAAGGAATAAATACATTGTAGGGTGTAACGGTAATTTAATCCCTTTACAGTGTAGATCATTCATATAGAGGATCATTGATCACATTAGGATTATAACAATGGATAACTAATGATGTGTCTATATGGTGGAACATATAGAGCATTCTATATACTGAGAGTGCAATTCTAAGTTCTATGCGTGGATTCAACGAAGAATTAATAAGTTAGTGAATTTTAGTGCTAAATTCTTGATCTACTTATTGGAAGCTCGGTTATATAGACCCATGGTCCCCCCACTAGTTGAGATAATATTGCTTGTAAGACTCTTATAATTGGTTTTGATTAATCAATTATAATTCTCAAATTAGACTATGTCTATTTGTGAATTTTTCACTAAGTAAGGGCGAAATTGTAAAGAAAGAGTTTATAGGGGCATATTTGTTAATTATGATACTTTGTATGGTTCAATTAATAAATATGATAAATGACAATATTATTTAATAATTATTTATAGTTATTAAATAGTTAGAATTGGCATTTAAATGGTTGAATTTGAAAATTGGCGTTTTTGAGAAAATCAGATGCAGAAAAGATAAAACTGCAAAATTGCAAAAAGTGAGGCCCAAATCCACTAGCATAGGGCCAGCCACTTTTTACAGGAAATTTAAACTGATATTTTCATTATTTTAATGCCAAATAATTCAAACATAACCCTAGTGGAATGCTATAAATAGATAGTGAATTCTTCAGGAAATTTACACTTAAATTTTCTATTTTTCCTTCAGAGAAAAATCTGAGCCTTTCTCTCTCCCTATCTTAAGCTGCCACTTCTTCTTTCTCTTCCTCATTGAGATTTCGAAATTACTTTAGTGTATGAGTAGTGCCCACACACATCAAGTGATACCTCAATCATAGTGAGGAAGATCGTGAAGAAAGATCATCAGCAAAGGAGTTTCAGCATCAAAGATTCAGAGAAAGAGATCTAGGTTCAGATATTGATAATGCTCTGCTACAGAAAGGAATCAGGGGCTAGATATCTGAACGGAAGGAGTCATTATATTCCGCTGCACCCAATGTAAGGTTTCTTAAACTTTATATGTGTTTATTTCATCATTTTAGAAAGTTCATATTTAGGATGTTCATAAACATACTTGTGAGTAGATCTAAGATCCTGGTAAAATAATTTCCAACAACTGGCCTCAGAGCCATGGTAATTGATTTACTTGCAAGAAATTTGGACTTTAAAACGATTGTTTGTATGTTCTTTGGATGGTATCATGTTGTATTGAGTGTTATTTGATGATTGATTAATGTTTGTGAAATTTTCGTGAAAAATAATTGCGATTTTATCTCTGGAATTATTTTTATTGGATAGTATGGAAAAAATTAAGCAAGTTAGCCTTTTACAGAACTTAATTTGGATTTTATTTGAATTAGTTATGATTTTTTGAAGATTTGAAAAAATCGGTACATTTGTCGATATTTTCCTGCGATCGCAAATCTGTCCGTACAGTTTCGAATTTTTTTGTTTTTCTTCGATTTTTCATGCTTTTTCATGGAATTAACTTCCAATTTTTTGTATAGTTTTGTATTTATACTATTACTATTCCTAATTCAATTCTAATTATCATTTTGAATTAATTTAATATTTTTTAAATTTAATTCAAGATATTAGTGTAATTTGAATTTGAATAGAATTAGTATCTATCTTCTTGCTGAAAAATCTATCTTATTTTTAAATTTGATTATATCTTATTTTTTTTTTTAAATTTAAGGTCAGATTTTATAAGATATTTATAAAATCTTTTAAGATATTTTTTAAAATATCTTATCTTTTAAGATATTTTTAATTATATCTTATCTTTTAAGATTTTTTTTAAATCTTTTTAGATATTTTGACCTTATTTAAATTTAAAATAAGATATTTATAATCATGTAATTTTAAATAGATGTAAGATATTTTGCTAACTTTTAAATTTTGTTATTTTATTTATTTAAATTAAATTTAAAATCTGAAAAGATATTTCATTTATCTTTTCTAATTTTTATTTAATTTTTATTTTTAAAATAACATTTAATTTTTAAAAGTAGTTAGCAAATTTTTGAAATGATATTTAGGTTGGTTGAAACCTAATTTTTCAAAATTGTAGGTTTAATTTTAAATTTAATTTTTTTTAATTTTCGAATTTTTTCAAATTCTTTTAAAATTTTCGAAATTTTTTTTATTATTTAATTAATTATTTTCGAAATTAAATATTTAATTTAAAATTAAATAAATCCTACATCCAACTATCCAGCTAACCTTGTTGCAGGAGTATGTGTTTTAACTTATGTGTAAGTTTTCAAAACCTATTATTACTTGATTGCAAATAGCCATGGTTACTTCTTGCCAGATCTAATGATCTGATGGCTCCCTTGGTCAAGTTAATAATTTGTAACAGGTATAATTTACAATCTTCTTTCATCTGTGTATGACCTAGCAACATGATAGGACCCATCCAAAGTGTGCCTGTGTGAGCCTATGTGTTTAATTTTATTATAGATGCATATAGGTTAATGTTGCTAAAATAAATTATCATAGTTATTGATAGAATTTATTTAGGCCCATTTAGTTTTTGGGCCTATTCAATTAATAACAGTTGTTCTTATTAAGGTTAAATTTCTATCTTTTGGGCCTTGTGTGAGAGTTGGGAGCCATAGAAGTGGGTACGATATACTGAACCCAGCACCCCCTCACACAAACCACCCCAATTGTGAAGGCCCATTTGCCTGATTTGAATGACTGTACTAGGTTAATTACACTAGTTTAACCTAATAAAAATTGATTAGCAAAATAATTAATTTCATTTATTTTAAAATTAATTTAAGAAAATTATAGTTTAAAGAATTTTTTATTCTAAGCTAAACTATATGTATTTTCTTGTATTTAATTAAATATAGAATTATAACTGTTGACCGAGGTTTTCGGCAACTATTAAAATATGTTTATAATAATGAGCTGTAAGAAAGCGAGATGAAGACTTTTTTACGTGGTTGGGGCGTTAATGAGCCTTAGTCCACGAGCCACTGCTATTAATGGATGTGTTTAATACAGATTCTACACTTGAGAGAATGTTTTTCTCTTTAATACAGAGAATGTTCTTGGTGAGTTTTTTCTCTTCTTACTCTTTTGCAACCAAGATTCTCCGACCCCATTAAATGAGCTTTGAGGGGGTATTTATAGTGTTTTGGTGGGGTAATCCCTAGAATTGTTCTTACACATGTGTCTGTAAGTATCCATAAAGTTGGGCATTTCCGATGAATATACCATGGGTGATGCATGGTCAAATCCCTAGGTGCTGTAGGGCTTTTATGGAGAATGTCCTTTTTGTCTTATGATTGACGTGACTCTTCGCAGAGTAGCCGTCGCTAGACTTAAATGATCATTACTGTAGCGCTGCTGTTTGGGGTTGTGCCGTTAGACTTTATTGCGTGTTACAGTCCCAACACGCTTCCTCCCATGCAGCATTAAATGCGACTTGATTTCTCGGGAGAGACCTGACACATCCCGGAGAGCCTTCACGCTATGTTGGCTTCCAGGAGTAACTTGTACTCCGGGTGTCTCCTCCGGGACCCACGTTAATAGCGCTTCCTGGTGGCATAAAAAGACTTAGCAAATCTTTCCAAGTTATCTGATCCACGTGTCCCCTCTTGACTGGTCCACGTATTTTGGGCGAATTTTGGAGCAACATTTACCCCCAAGCCTTGTTTACTTAGTGAAAATAAACCAAGGCTTGTTCGAGTGTCTCCGGTTGACCCCTCGTTTCCCTAGCTCGAGCCTCGAGCGCGTGGGGGCACATTAAATGATGTTATTTAATGCAACAATATGCTTGTTCGCAGGAATGTTTCCAGCCGCCTCCTCGGTCTTATGATACGACTTGGGGGCGCGTGAAGGTGTGCCTAATAATGGCATTAAATGCGGCGATTCACTTTTGCAGAGGTCGATTCGTTTCACGCCCCATGATTGATGCGGGGCATTGATGGTGTCAGACGGATACTCAAACGTTTCCACCGCCTTAATGGTAGATTGATCTAGTCCGTTGATCTTTTGGGAATTCGAATCGTGCGTTTCCCCCACCGTACGATTGGTAGGTGAAGACGCCTGTTCCTCATGCACTTTTGCCTATAAAAGCCACCACCTTTCCTTCATTTCGGTTACTTTCCATTCCTTGCCATTTCTGCTCGAATTTCTCAGAAAGAAAATTTCTCAAAGTAGCACAAACTGCTTTAACACTTAAACACTTCCTTTAATTTTCCAGTGTTCGGTTTTGCCAGTGCTTCTCAACTCTCACTCAACCATACCCAGTACCCCCAGTTCAACAATCAACTGTAAGTTTCTTGCATCTTTAGATAATAACATGCTTACATTTACTTTGTTTGTTTTCTGGGTTCGCACTTAGAGATTTCTGGGTGTGTGATTGTTTAAGTTCTTCGAGTTCTGCTTTATGTTTACTGTGTTAGTTGTAGAGTCGCCATTGTCATGCCTCTGTTGTAGGCGTACAGCTTTGTTTGAAGAAGGCCATGTGTTCTTCGATTAATAATTGCTTAGGGCATAGGAAGACTTTTCTCTTTTCTTTTCCTTTTTGCAAAATCACTTTTCTGCGATTTTACTGCACCCGACACTTGTTCAGGGATTCTCTCTTGAGTTTCTCAGGCGACACGTGTCCGGAGGGGGCCTCTTTCCAGCGGTTAGGGGACCCCCACTCCCTTTTTTCTGATTTAGGGTTTGGTATGGGGCCTAACTGCTGGGTTTTTTCTTTTTGTCTTTCTCAGAACATAAAATGTACGCACGGCTCGAAGTCTTCGAAGAAGAAAGGGAAAAACATAGCCACCCTGGAGGAGGTTTCTCTGGGACCTGTTGCCCAGGAAGGGTACAAGTCCCGTGCCACTGGTTGGGAAGCGGCCGAGCTTCGGTCGACCCTGACTTGCCCTCACCAGCTGGAGAACATCATTAATGTGGCTGGGATCAAACCTTCTACCTCAGGGACCTTCCACCGGCCTCCCCGTGACTCGGAGACGCCTAATCACAACTATGACGGCTTCGGGGCTTGGAGTCAGACCCACTTGATGGCCGGTGCCATGCTCCCGCTCCAAGATTACTTTGTGAATTTTCTTGTTTTTGTCGGCCTTGCGCCATACCAACTTATTCCTCAAGCTTACCGCCTGCTCTCAGGCTTATTTATTTTTTACACCGCCCGCGGCTGGGGGGCTCCCAGCCCGGCGGAAATTTTATATTTTTATGAACTTGTATCCGTCCCCAAGAAAGGGGACAAACTTAAGGATGGTTTTTATGGGTTCCGGATCCACCCTGCTAACGAGGGGATGGTTCCATATAATAGGCAGACTCATGTTAAGGAGTACCGCCACCGATTTTTCTTCTCCTCCGGGTTCAGGGCCGTGGACCACCCGGAGCTTCTCACGGAGTGGGTGCGGATCCCACCTTACCAGCGGACGCTCCCCACTCAGGCTTTCCTTCGAAGGGCCCAAGCCTTCGCCTCCTACGACCATGCCGATCTTGATGTCGGGGGCCTGGTCACCACGGAGAATTGTAGGAAGGCTAAACTTATCCTTTCTCACCAATCCGTGGATGACTCCAACCTCTCCAAGGTCATCTGCCCTAACGTGAGGGCGCCGGTTGCGGAGAAGGCCTTCCGGGATGAGCTCATTGCTACGGCAGAGAAGAAGTACCAAGATTATCTCTACCGGAAGGCCCAGGAGAAGGCGTATTCTAAGGCCCAGGCTGCCTCTGGGAGAGGGCTTCGCGTGGGGAGTCCGGTGGTGCGAAGGAGCCAAGCCATCGGCGGGAAGTCCGAGGCAAAATTTTTTGACAAGATTCTTCAAGAAGAGATTGGGGGTCCTTGGCCACGGGGCCCCTTCGTCTTGAAGGTTCTTCTGAGAACCAGACTTCCCGGCCTCAGCCTTCAGCCCTCGAACCAAACTCGGGTGCTCCCGGTGCTAGCACTTCCGGTGCTGGTGGTAAGTCTCCCTTGATAATTCGCTATGTTCCTTCCGTTGATGAATATACCAGTCATAGGCCCATAGGGTTTGACGAGCGTCTCCGTAGGTTTAAGATGCCGTCGACCCGGTGGGGGGATCATTTGAAGGAATTTTATTTTACGAACTTAGGAGATTACCTAGGTCGGTCCCGGATGGGCTCCGGCCCTCCGGAACCTATTCCCTTAGGTCCGTCGGCTTACATAGCGTCCAGCTGGTTTCGGCCTTCGGACAGTTATCTCGGAGATGATGCTGCCAGCATTAAAGTTTGGGACTTTGCTAGGGCCGAATTAGGAAGTTTGGGTAGGAGTAGTTTATTTGATGCACCTTTTATAAGCAGTTTCTCACGAACTTCTAACACTTGCTTATTTTATTGGAACAGGTACCTCCATGGATGCCATCCTGGAACAGCTTGCCGGGGTTCACACTCCCGTGGCTCCTCCGGCTTTCACCCCCTCTCCCCCGGCTCCTTCCTTGAAGGTTTCTTCCGGCGCTCCTCCCGAAACCATTGACTTAGTGGATGACGAGGAGGTGCTTCCGGGAGAAGGCCAGGGGAAAGGGTGGGACTTCTCGGAGGAAGCCGCCGAGGGTGCTGGAGAGCCTCAAGCCCTTCCAGTGGTAGCAGAGGAGGACGAGGAGGAGCCTGAAGTGGCTCTGATTCGCAAGCGTAAGGGCAAGATGATTGCCCAGGACGAGCCGAAGAGGCCTCGGAGGGCCGACACTCCTGCTCATGGCCTAGACGGCGGGGTTTCTCCGATGGAGGAAAATCCTGCTCCTCCCCACATTGATCTTACCCCGATTCCGGGGGATGAGGTGAGGCAGGAGCTTCGCATAGCCAAACACAACTACGCTATGGACGAGTACTCCCGGGGATATGCCGAGGTGGAGGCCCTTAGGAGGATTCTGCGAGCTGAGGTTGAGGCGAGCATCAACCATCCGGATTATCATGATCCGTGGAACCTCAACCTGGACCCTTTAACGGACTGGTTCCGTCCCCTCCTAGGGCCCACTTTGGCTCCCTTTGCCGCGGAAATGACCGGTGAGTTTGCTTCCCAGCTTACACGCTGTGCGCCCAAGCGGTTTGCCACTTGCGCTTCCCTGAACTCCATCTTCCAGGTCCAGGACCTCAGCCATTCCCTCACAGTGGTAAGTACTTTGCAACTTTTTGCGTTTCCTTTTTGTTGTTTGTATTTTGTTTTTTTTTTCTTTGAGTAATTTTTCCTTGCGCCCCGTTATGGTTCAGCTTGCTGCTGAGGCTGGTCGTCTCTCCAGGAACATCATAAACCATGGCTTCGCTCTGTCCGACTTTGGGGACATGAACGACGTCAGGAAGGTCCTCCAAGACCTCACAGCGGAGAGGCAGATCTACCGGGGAGGCTGTAGGCGCCGAGAGCAGCGGCCAAGGCCAAGGAAGAGAGGGCCGAGGCCAAGGAAGAGGAGGCCACCCGGAGGGAGGCTCAGGCGGAGGCCATGATCCAGGCCGAGGCCCAGCGGAGAGGCAGGATGGAGGCCCATCACCAGGAGGAACTAAGGGCTCAAACCGAGGCTGCCGAGAAGGCCAGGCGAGATCTTCGGGAGGCCAGGGAGGCTTTGGATGAAATGGCCGCCAAGGTGAGGTCTCTAGAGGAGACTCACCAGTCGGATATCGAATCCAAGGCCGCTCTAGCTGCGGAGTTGAAGGAGCTTCGGGACTACAAAGATCAGTCTACCAGGAAGGCCAAGAGGGCCGAGCTCCTTTCTCCTGTCTCCTGCGCCCGGTGCCCGAAGCGCTTTGACGATGGTGTCTACATGGCTTGGGCCACCAACGATCAGAGTATCAAGCTCACTTTTTATCCCAAACCCGAGGACATGATTGCCAAATTTCGGGAAAAGAAGAAGAGGCTTGATGCTGAGCTTGAGGCACGGATTGGACCTCGTCTTCCACCGCGGGCTGACTGAGCTGCCATATTATTGACCCAGATTTTACCCGTTCTTCTTATAACTCTTTTTTTTTTTGTTTGTACATATTTGCTGCTGCCTTAGAACAATTTACATACAGGCGGCAGCTTTTATTTGAAGGGGAGACAATTTAAGGCCTGTCCCCGGGCTATTTACATGTGTATGACCTACCCTTTGGGCTAGGATATTTTTTATTTATTTATATATATATGCGATCTTTTTTTTTTTCACACTTATATATTTCAACCTGTCCTTTGGCTCAGGGTTTTTATACTTATGCTTTTTATTTTTGCGCATATTTTTTGACCTGCCCTTTGGGTCAGGATATTTTACTTAGCTTGACCTGCCCTTTGGGTCAGGATATATTACTTAGCTTGACCTGCCCTTTGGGTCAGGATATTTTACTTAGCTTGACCTGCCCTTTGGGCCAGGATATTTTACTTAGCTTGACCTGCCCTTTGGGTCAGGATATTTTACTTAGATTGTTTTTGTTTGTCCGTGCGGTATACCTTAGTACCCCCCTGAGTGGCATAGAAACTTTGTTTTTAAGGCACTCAGTTTTATTTAATATAGAGGAGGCATACATTTGGACGGTACAAACCCTTTGAACAAAATCTAAGTTTAATTCGCTACTGGTAATATTTTCTGAGGTGATCGGCATTCCAGGCTCTTGGGACAGTAGTTCCGTCCATTCTTTTCAGTTTGTAAGTGCCAGAACCGATTTCGTCCTCGATTTCATATGGTCCTTCCCAATTTGGTCCAAGTACCCCCACTCCGGGTTCTTGGGTGGCTGGGAAGACCCTTCTTAGGACCATATCCCCAATAGCGAATTTTCTGTTTTTAACCTTGGAGTTAAAATACTTGGTCACCTTCTTTTGATAAGCGGCCATCCGTATTTGGGACTCATCCCGGAGTTCTTCGACTTGATCCAGAGCTTCTTGGAGCAGGGCCTGATTGGTGGCCGGATCGTAAGTCGTCCTCCTGTGGGATGAGAATAATGTTTCCACCGGGACCATTGCTTCACAACCGTACGCCATTGAGAACGGCGAGTGACCGGTTGTGGTTCTGGGGGTCGTCCGGTAGGCCCACAATACCATTGGCAATTCTTCCGGCCAGTTATTTTTACAGGCCAGCAACTTCTTTTTCAAGGTGACCTTTAGGATTTTATTGACTGCTTCCGCCTGGCCATTTGTTTGAGGCCGGGCAACCGCGGAGAAGCTTTTCACTACTCCGTGCTGGTTGCAAAAGTCAGTAAATTCCTCGCAATCAAATTGCTTTCCATTGTCTGAGACTATTTTGTGAGGCAAGCCGTATCGACACACTATGTTTTTAATAACAAAGTCCAACGCCTTCTTAGCAGTTATTGTCTTCATAGGCTCAGCCTCTGTCCACTTGGTGAAGTAGTCCACTGCTACTATTGCATACTTTACTCCTCCTTTTCCCGTAGGTAGAGACCCGATGAGATATATGCCCCAGACCGCGAAGGGCCAGGGGCTGGTCATCAAAGTGATCTCATTTGGAGGAGCTCTCGGTATGTTCGCGTACCTTTGGCACGAGTCACATTTTTGGACATAGTCTATACAATCTTTTTTCATTGTTGGCCAGAAGTATCCCTGCCTCAATATTTTCTTTGAGAGGCTGGGTCCTCCCGTATGATCTCCACAGAACCCTTCATGGACCTCCAGCATGATTTGTCTAGCTTCAGGGTCCGATACACACCTTAAATAAGGCATGCTGAGTCCTCTCCGGTAGAGAATTTGATCCATCATTACATAACGATGAGCCTGATACTGAATCTTTCGAGACAGTGCCCTCTCTTGGGGCAACTCACCTGTGGTTATGTATTTCATGATGGGGACCATCCAGCTGGGTTCTTGCCCAACCGTTTGTGTGGTCTCTTTTATTTTGATGCTTGGCTCTGCCAAGCGTTCCACTGGTACTACCCCCAGCTCTTCGATTTCGCTATCCGAGGCTAACTTAGCCAGACAGTCCGCGTGAGCGTTCTTTTCTCGGGGGATTCTTTCTATTTTATAGTCCGTGAACTCGTGGAGCAGTTCTCGGACTATTGTTACGTACGCGGCCATCCTTTCGCCGCGAGTTTGGTATTCTCCGAAAACTTGGTTTACGACCAGCTGAGAATCGCTGTAGACTTCCACCCTCTTGGCTCCTACAGCTTTAGCCAATTTTAGCCCTGCTATCAGGGCCTCATATTCGGCTTCATTATTCGAAGCTGTGAAGTTGAATCGGAGTGCTTTGCCCGGAGCCGCAACCCGTAGGTGATATCATAGCCACTCCGGCTCTGAACCGTTTTCATTAGAAGCTCCATCCACAAATACTCTCCAAGTGGGGATGGGTGGCTCCGGTGTATTGGCTGTTGCCTCGGCTTCGTTACATTCGGTGATGAAGTCCGCCAAGGCTTGGCCTTTTATGGAAATCCGGGGCACGTAATGTAAGTCGAACTGACTCAGCTCCATTGCCCACTTGAGGAGTCTTCCGGATGCTTCAGGCTTCTGGAGAACTTGCCGGAGTGGGTGATTGGTCAAAATTCTGATCGGATGGGCTTGGAAGTATGGTCTCAACTTCCGTGATGCCATCAGGAGGCAGAATACTAACTTTTCAATAACCGGGTACCTTGTCTCGGCCCCTATCATGCGTTTACTAACATAGTACACGGGGTGCTGAATTTTTTCTTCCTCCCGGACTAGTGCGACGCGACCGCATGCTCCGGAGACGGCCGGAGTAGAGGAACAAGTCTTCTCCAAGGACGGGTTTTGACAGGATAGGAGGCTTAGCCATGTGGTCTTTTAACCTTTTGAATGCCTCCTCGCATTCATCCGTCCATTCGAACTTTTGGCATTTCTTCAGTATGTTGAAGAAGGGTATGCACTTGTCCGTGGACCGTGAGATAAAGCGGCTCAGTGCGGCTACCTTTCCGGTCAAACTTTGCACGTCCTTATGTTTCTTGGGGGATGGCATGTCCAGGAGAGCTTGGATTTTCTCCGGGTTTGCCTCGATCCCCCTTTGGCTGACTATGAAGCCCAGGAATTTTCCCGACTTGACCCCGAAGGTGCATTTTTTCGGGTTGAGTTTCATGCCGTATCTCCGGACGACATCGAAACATTCCTCTAAGTCGCTTGCATGGCTGTTGCATGCTTTGGATTTGACGAGCATGTCGTCTACATATACTTCCATGTTTCGTCCCAGGAGGCTTTTAAACATCCGGTTAACCATTCTTTGATAGGTTGCTCCGGCGTTTTTCAGTCCGAAAGGCATGACTAGGTAACAGTATACCCCCTTATCGGTCCTGAAGCTAGTGCACTCCTGGTCTGCCGTATGCATTTTTATTTGGTTGTACCCAGCATAGGCATCCATGAAAGATAGCAGCTTAAACCCGGACGTGGCGTCCACCATCTGGTCAATCCTGGGCAGCGGAAAGCAGTCCTTTGGGCAGGCTTTGTTTAGATCTGTGAAATCTATACAAACCCGCCAAGTCCCGTTTGGCTTGGGCACCAGGACCGGATTGGCTAGCCATTCCGGATAGTATACGTCGCGGATCATGCTATTGGACAAAAGTTTATCCACCTCTTTCTCTAAGGCCTCGGCTTTCACCGAGTCGAGCGGGCGTCCGGGTTGACATTGAGTACATGGGTGATGACATGAGGGCTGATGCCGGTCATGTCTTCTTGGCGCCATGCAAAAATGTCGATGGTGCCCTTCAGTGTTTTTATTATTTTATCTTTTTCCTCCGGATCTAGGCTTCTCCCTATCCGGAGTACTTTGGTGGAGTCGTCGTCGCACACTGGTATCTCTTCGACGTCCTCCATTGGTTCTACGACCCTTTCGGATCCTATGCGAGGATCCAGCTCGTCTTCTTCAGCCTTCTCTACTTCAGGGGGCCCCCGGACCATGAGTACTGGCAAGTGGGTGGCAACGTTGTAACATTGCCTGGCCTCTCCTTGATTTCCCCTCACCGTTCCGACTCCGGCTTCCTGGGTAGGGAATTTTAGGCATAGGTGTCGGATTGAAGTTATTGCACCAAAGTCGACGAGGGCCGGTCGGCCTAAGATTGCGTTGTAGGCTGTTGGACAGTCTACCACCACGAAGGTGCAATACTTGAACGTGCTCTGGGGGGTATCCGGGCACAGGGTAACTGGGAGCCTGACTTTTCCCATCGGGATTAGCGTTGTCCCGTTAAACCCTGTGAGCTGCGATCCGCTAGGAGAGAGGTCCCGGTCGGTCAACCCTATCGCAGTGAAGGCTTCTTTGAAGAGCAAGTTCACGGAACTTCCATTGTCAATTAGGACCCTAGCCACCACTTTATTTGCGATGGGGGTCTCTATGACCAGCGGGTCGTGATGGGGAAAGCGCACCGTCTTGGCGTCTTCTTCCGTGAACGTTATGGGTTGGTCCATTAGCCGAGGCCTTTGAGCTGGGAGTTGAGTGACCTCCCACACCTCACTGTGTCTTGCGGCCTCGGCATATCTCTTTCGCTCCTTTCGAGTGTTTCCTCCGATATGGGGACCTCCGGAGATCATGGCTACCCGTCCATTAGGCCGGGGCGGTAGTCCGGGTATATGCTGGGTGTCACCTGCGGGAGCAGCTGGAGGCAATACTCCTGCTGTACCCCCTGGTGTTCCCGAAGGCATACCCCCTGCCAACCGGCCCCGGGTTAAGGTGGGGCAACCTATTTTTGATCCACTCATAGAGGTGGCCCAAACGGATCAGATTCTCAATCTCATCTTTGAGATTTTTACACTCGTTGGTGCTGTGGCCAATGTCGTTGTGGTACTCGCACCTTTTACTCGGATCTCTCTGGGAGCTGTCTCTGTACAATGGCTGGGGTCTCCGGTAGTGCGTATTCTGCCTTGTGGCAAAATATACACGTTCCTGAGAGTCCGTGAGCTCTGTGTACTGGGTGTATTGGGGTGTGTACCCCTTCTTTTGGCGCTTCTCTCCCGTTCGGGTGCTGCCCTTGGAAGACCTTTTGCTTCTCGACCCTTGGGTAGGGCCTGTTAAGCTAGCGGTTGGGGCAGCCTGTGTAGGAGTCCGTCCATTCACCCCGGACGGGTTGCCGTAATGGGAAGATGCCGGGGGCAAGGCTTGGCCCTGGCTGTATCCGGGAGTAGCAGAAAACTGTATGCCACTTATCGGAGGGGTCGCGGTCGGGACAGTACCCGAGGGCGATACTCCTGGCATGTATCCTGCTATCCCGGTGGGATAATAGCCTCCGTAAGCCACGATCTGGGCTTCTTCGAGGTTAATATATTTTTGGACTCGCTTCGGAAGTCCCGAAGGCTAGCGGCGCCTTCGTCGTAATTCGTTCCGCAGGAGTCCCGGTGCGGATTCCAGCTTGGAGAAGCGCAAGCTGTTGTCCGTCGTCGACCTTCTTGGTCTTCGAGGCTTCCTCTCGGAACCTCTTGATGTAATTCTTCAAGGTCTCGGTGGGCAGTTGCTTGATGTTGGTCAAGGCACTAACCTCCAAATTGACCTTCCTGGCGGCGACAAATTGCCTCCGGAAGTTGGTTTGGAGTTTGTTCCAACATCCCACCGATCCTGGTTCCAATTTCTTGAACCATTCCTCTGCCGATCCGCTCAGGGTGAGGGGGAAGCATAGGCATTTGGCGTCATTGCTGACCCGCATGACTGTCATGACTCGGTTGAATCGTGACAAGTGATCACTGGGGTCGGAGTTCCCAGTATATGCCGCCATCTCGGGCATCTTGAAGTTTTTAGGGAGCTCCGCCTCCAGGATATGTTTGGCACAAGGCTCCCGATCCTCACTGTCCGAGTCGGAGTCATCTCCCTTCTGCCTCCGGGAGACTCGGGCAATATCTTTTCGAAGTATGGCAAGCTCTGCCATAATCCCTTCGTTTACAGTACCCGAGGAGACTACGGGTCTGTATCTTTTTTGGTCAAGGTGATCCCGGAGGTCACCTTGATTCCCATTGATTTGATTTCTCAGATCAATGGGTGGACATCTCTGTCCTCCTCTCCCTCTACCCCCTGGTTCCTGGTGCACGGAAACGCTTTTCCGGTCCCCTCGATCCTGAGGGCCAAGACTCCCTCTTTGGGGCTTGCCCCTCTGCGGACCTTTCCCTTTAGGGAAATCCGAGCGGACCTTTCGCGGATCCCGCGCCTTTTTCTTTCGACCAGGGGCAGAAGTAGGGTTTTTTGCTTGGTTTTCCTCAGCAGGGTGCCTTATAGGGCTAGGTTCCCTAGGCCTTTGCTGCTGGGAATTAGGCGAAGACGTCGCTGGCTCCCCGTCGAGTCCAGCGGCCATCGCCTTGGGATGCACGTGAATACCAGCTGCCTCCATGGCTTTCTGCATGGCTAGCATCACCTCATGCATCTTTTGATTTTGCACTTTCTGAGCTTCGATCTCAGCTTCGTGATCGATAGCTTTTTGTCTGAGGAGCACCAGCTCTTGGTAGCTTCCATCATCGTAAGCGTACTCGTCGAGGTGTTCCTCGTGGTTTTCATCTGGAACTTCTTCCTCGGACTCCTCTGCTGCCCTTGAGGCTACATCTTCCTCATTGGGATCTTGAGCGTCTTCTAGAGGGCGAGGATGACGTGTAGCTCTTGTCTCCACCATTATCGTGAAGTTAAATGCTTGTTGTGAAGCAGCTTTCCTCAGCTCTCAATGAAAGCACCAAAATGTTGACCGAGGTTTTCGGCAACTGTTAAAATATATTTATGATAATGAGCTGTAAGAAAGCGAGATGAAGACTTTTTACGTGGTTGGGGCGTTAATGAGCCTTAGTCCACGAGCCACTGCTATTAATGGATGTATTTAATACAGATTCTACACTTGAGAGAATGTTTTTCTCTTTAATACAGAGAATGTTCTTGGTGAGTTTTTGTTCTCTTCTTGCTCTTTTGCAACCAAGATCCTCCGACCCCATTAAATGAGCTTTGAGGGGGTATTTATAGTGTTTTGGTGGGGTAATCCCTAGAATTGTTCTTACACATGTGTCTGTAAGTATCCATAAAGTTGGGCATTTCCGATGAATATACCATGGGTGATGCATGGTCAAATCCCTAGGTGCTATAGGGCTTTTATGGAGAATGTCCTTTTTGTCTTATGATTGACGTGACTCTTCGTAGAGTAGCCGTCGCTAGACTTAAATGATCATTACTGTAGCGCTGCTGTTTGGGGGTTGTGCCGTCAGACTTTATTGCGTGTTACAGTCCCAACACGCTTCCTCCCATGCAGCATTAAATGCGACTTGATTTCTCGGGAGAGACCTGACACATCCCGGAGAGCCTTCACGCTATGTTGGCTTCCAGGAGTAACTTGTACTCCGGGTGTCTCCTCCGGGACCCACGTTAATAGCGCCTCCTGGTGGCATAAAAAGACTTAGCAAATCTTTCCAAGTTATCTGATCCACGTGTCCCCTCTTGACTGGTCCACGTATTTTGGGCGAATTTTGGAGCAACAATAACCATCTAGATTCTTTCTGGAACTTAATTTAAATTTTTCATTAAATATTCTTATTTAAGTTGATATTTAGTTATCTACAACTAACCAACTTAAATCTGAATATCTTTTGAATTTCAAATTTCAAAATTAAGTTGAGGAATTTTAGGCATTGGTTATTAAGATTCTTTAGATATTTTTTTTAAGTTAATATCTTTTCGAATATTAACTTAAAATGGAATATTTTCAAATTAAGTGGTTACAACTTAATTTTTGATATTTAATTAAATTTAAATTTGAAAATATTTAAGTTTTAGATTTTTTCTAGTACAACTTAAATTAGATATTTTTTCAAATTTTGTGGAAAAGATACTTAGTCAAATAAGATATTTTCTAGATAGTTATTTCTAGACTACTTATTATTTCTAATATTAAATAGGAAAATATTATAAATTGTGAAATTAATTATTTAATTAATTTTGGTACAATTTATTTTAAGTATATTTTTCCTAGTATTAAACTAGAAATTAATAATTAATCCTTCTCTACACTTAATTATTTATTTCTTGAATTTAATACATTTAATTAATTTGAAAATTAAATATCTAAGTTGATTTTTATCATCATACTTAAATATTTCTTTTTCATGACATTTAATTAAATAGAAAATTATTTTTAGTTGAAATTTATTTTTTCAACTAAATTTAAATAATTTTCAAAATATTTTTTTTTTATTTTATTAATCAATTTTCGAAATTGCATTTCTTAAATGCTAGAATTTCGAATTTTATCTTGAAAAATAGATTAAGTTGTAAATTAATTATTTATTTTAATTAATTCTTGGATCAACTTAAATCAATGATTTTTTCATTTATTGATTAATTTAAAATAAATTGAATTAAAGTATATTATTAGAAATTGAATTAATTAGTCAAAGGAAAATCTAGATAGATGATATTTTTGCTTGAAGTATTTTTCTAGTGTATTTAATTAAATAGAAAATTAATATTTAAGTTGATTTTCATCATCGTACTTAAATATTTGAAATTTTTCTTATATATATTTAATTAAATAGGAAAATTATATTTATTGTTGTAAATTAATTTTATTAATTAATTTTGGGCCAACATTAAATTAGAATAATTTTTCTAGGATTTATTTTTTATTTTAATATGCATTTTTCGAAAACTGTATTCTTATATACTTTAATTTTTCGAAATGCAATATATATTTATAGAAAATTAAATTTGAGTTGTAAATTAATTTAAATTAATTTTGTAACAACTTAAATTGAATATTTTTCTAAATATTTATTGGAAATTATTACTAAGATGGAAATAATTCATGTTATTTTCATATTCATCTAAGTAAAATTTATAAATATTAAATTAAAATTTATATTTGGAATTTTTCATTCTAAATTTGAAATTTTAATTAAATAAATATATATTTAAAATAAATAGAATAAATAAAGAGAATCAAAGAAAATATAACTCTCTTTAAATAATGAGCTTTATTATCAAGAGACATTCGATCTCCATTGTGGGTTTTACACCGTGTTTGTTTTAGTGAGTAATCCTCCCTAATGGAGGAACGTTCATTAGCAATTTCGCACCGTTTAACCTCGCATGATAAGTAGTTTGTAAGTGTTTTGTATGGTATGGATCACCCTAATGGTGGCGACCATACTTGACTTGCAAATTATGAAATAATGGTGGAAGCTCATAAGATAGAATTGCCTTGACTCTCGCCTAAACGGGACAACGCTGAATTCCAATCTTGATCGAATAACAGGTTGCTAGAATGTTTAACATTTTAGACGAGCTGACAACTCTATTCAATGAATGGTACCTTTGACTCTCGCCTAAACGGGACACTGATATCAGTTTGTTGAAAACCTTGGAAATTATTTAGGATTGTAAGCTTTAGTATTTTCACTTGTCATTCCTACTTGCTATATACTTATAATTTCTGAATTGTGTATGAATTTATATTGAACCATGTTATTTTCTGTTATTAAGTTGTAGTTTAATTTCGAATCTTCATTGTTGGTCTAACTTGGCTTGTTTATCTAATGAGATAAATCCCTAGTGGATTTTCACCATTAGACATTCATAATAGTGTTAGATCTCGAAAGATAAATATTGTATATGCGACATCTAGCTGTTCATCAATTGATGACACCTTAGACTAGTATTTTTACGATATGAAACAAGAAGATTGTATAAATAAGATTACTTTGACTTTCGCTAATCGAAGCATCGTTGGATTCTTATTTTAAACGAAATTATCCTAATTCCTCTTAGCTTATTCATTTCGAATTAGCTTTAAAAACATATTGAAATTCCGTATTTTAATATTCCCAGTTTGATTATTTAATTAAATGATTAATTAAATGCGGAATAATAAAGCGGTACCGAAAATGTTTTACGTAGTTACGAATGCAACTCGTAACTCCGGAGAAACCCGTAAAAACAAACAGTGCATAAAAGTAAAAACACACAAGATTTTTGTACGTGGTTTCAACAATCCTTTCAGATTGTTACTAGTCCACGGGGCCACGCCCAGAGATAAGATTCATTAGATCGGTATCAAAAATACAAAGTAATTGACTTATGCATAAATAGACTCCCTCTTATTGTATGCCGCAAGCTTGATGTATTCCACCTACTAACCGAATCTTGATAAAACTCCAAGAGCTCGAACTCCCTTCGATCACCTTGAAGAGTGCTTGAATCCTCCCGATTCAAGGCTTAAAGGCTATCTCCCGAAAGCCTATACAACCATCTCCCGAAGGTTGTGTGCTTGTATCCTCCCGATGCAAGACTTCAAAAGTAATCTCCCGAAATCTTGTAAATACCCTTCTCCCGAAGGTGCACTGATGTTCTTCTTCGTTGTAGACTTGAATACAGACTCAAGACAATACAAACAACAAATAAACAGAGTAAGAGTAGAACAACTCTTCTCTACAAAACAAAGACTCTCTTTTCTAAAGGTATGAATGAAATTCAAAGATACAAGAGAGGTACCAAGAGAGGTACTAAACAAAGACACTCTTTCCTTAAGATATGAAAGCAATTCTAAGTGTATGAAAGAGATACAAAACCTAGCAGCTATAAGATGTATTTATAATGAATATACATCTCATAGACAGCTTACATTCGGTCTGAACAAGACCTCAACCCACTAGAAACTTCCCTAAAATAATTCTTCAATCGATCCAGAATTTCCGTTTCGTACATACGGAATCGTGGGCGATAACTACAACTTTCCTTTTATAGAAAAGGAAAGTCTAGCTCCGGTTTTCTCTTCAAGAAACCTGATCTAAGAAAATGGGAAACTCAACACAAGATCAGATTACACAGCTGGTTAGATAAAAACGAAATGGGTAACCAAACTTACCATTTTTACCTTTTTTCCAAAAATAGGAAAGCTAGACAACTTTCCTTTCAAGTTTGATTTACACAAATATGGAAACCATATCAATATATGCCAGCCGAAATATACATTAAATAATAAAATATTTTTGTCAATTGAATATGCCAAAAATGGAATTAACAATCTCCCCCTTTGGCACTTTGATTGACAAAACATTTTATTATGAGAAAACCTGCATCAAGTGTTAGAAACCAAAGCAAATAGCTTTTTAAAGATACAAGAGTATAGAAAATACTCCCCCTGCATGAAAGCTCTCTAACACATAAAACATATAACTTTTTTTGGACGGAAAAGCTTGCAAACCGAAGAACACAACTTTTTAAATGGAAAAGTGTTAAACCACAAACAACTTTTTAAACAGAAAAGTGTTAAACCACAAACAACTTTTTAAACAGAAAAGTGTTAAACCACAAACAAGCAACTCCCCCTAAAACCAAGGGTCGAGAGTTGTAACAAAGAGTTCAATGAATCCAAAAAAAATATGCCTACTCCCCCGTTTTGTCTATCAAGGAGCCAAAGATAACAAAAACAAACATGAACAAAGTCATAAATTCAAATAAACATTAATAAAAAGCAAAAGATAAAAGATTGAACCACTTATTCATCATCATTGGGTCGGAAGTATTTCATGATGCTGTCTAACTTCCGAAGAAGCAAGGCCTGACTTGTCTCCATTCTTCCCAAACGCAAGTTGAATTCTGCCATTTCTGTAGGAGCAGAAGTGGAAGCAGATCCAACAGCAGGATCATTTGTAAGACCAGGGGAAACAGACCGAGCCTTTCTTTGAGCAGCTTTTCCTTGAGGAGGCTTCTCAGGAATTTTGAAAGTGGTTCCAACAGCAGGCATCTCAATTGATTCATTCTCAAGAATCAATTCCTCTTGATCAGATAAAATTTTATAGATTAAGTGAGGAAAAATGAGATTGAGCCTAGGTTTCTTACCCTTTCGAAGAGAGACAATTTGCTCCCAAATCATGTCAGCCAAATCAATTTTAGCACCAATTGAAACTTTATATAAAAAGAAAGCAAGTTCATTTGAAACATTTACCGGATTGGAGCAAGGAAACCAATTGGATAGGGCAAACCTCATGAGAGCAGCATGTTGATAGGTGAGTTGAGACATATGCATGGTGTCGGAGAGTTCAATTTCATTATCACCAGAGAGATAACCGAACACCTTTTGACGATCAAACTCCACATCAGTTGGCTCAATTCCCATAGGCAAATTGAGAGCCTCAGCAACATCCTTCACAGTGAAGGAATACCAGTGTCCTCTGACAAAAACTTTGCCAAACATGAAAGAGTCCTCATCGAGAAACTCATCAGTGATGTTAGCATAAAATTCCTTCACAATTCTATCCACATACCCATCAAAACCGATCAAGGTATCTACCCATTGTCTTTCTTTCAACATGTTATACACTCCAAAAGGCTTATGAGCAATAACATTAAAATTTTTCTCCACAGTAAAATTCCTATTCTCATAGAATTTCATATCTCTAGCATGATCATTATAACAAAAATAATGAGAGTGAGGCTTGAAGTTATCAAGAGAAATACCAGAGGGCCTCTTTCTTTTCTGTGGAAGAACAAGATTAGAGACAATGGGCCTTTTTCCTTTGTCCTTCTTTGGAACAGCAGGAGGCACTGGAGCAGATTCTGTAGTGACAGGCTCAGTTTCTGGTTCTTCACTCTCGGATCTAGAATCATCAACAACAGGAAGATCTTTGGGCACAAATTCTTCACTTGAATCGGACAAGCCCTCTGAATCATGATCCTCCTCACTTTCTTCTGGTTCAGAATCCGAGGAAGAGACCGAAGGGGGATTCTCCTTGAGATTTTTGGCCTTTGAAGATGAAGAAACCACCTTTTTCCCTTTAGATGCAATTTTAGGTTTAACCACTTCAGGCTTAGAAGGAGTGGAAACCTTGGACCTTGTTCGAGAACTCACCGTGGGCAAAGTCACCAAAGCTTGGTCGACATTAGGAGCACCATTCGAAGAAGAGGACTTCGACAATGTGTGATCGGATGAATGGGATTCATCATGATCACCCAACCCAGGTGTTGGAGAAGCAATAGGAGAGGCACCAACAAGAGGAGATGAGAATTTTGCCACTGATTTTCGAGCTTGGGTCTTCGATTTCTTGGCAGACTTCGTCGGAGCGAAGACGAACCGAAGCTCGGTTCTTTGGAGCGAGTGCGCAGGCGGAGACACCGGTGAAGCAGACGCAGATCCACGAGTGGGCTTCTTGGATGGTTGGGCATTCTTAGTTTTGGCCATTTTTTCTTTGAAACCCTAAAACACAAACCCTCTTACACTTTGAACAATGTTAGACCTTTGAGAGAAAAAATAAAAAGAGAAGAGAGAGTGGTGATCGTGGGATTATGGGAAGTTGAGAATATATAACTTTCAATTTTAAATGCCCAAATTAAAAAAAACTGAAAAGGAAGGTAACTTCCTTACCTTTGACCCACGTGTGGAAAGAAAAAAGGAAACCAAAGAAAGGTTTTTCAAATGTGGTCAATGTTTCCTTAAATGAAAAAAGGAAACCATATATTCCCACAAAATCCAAGAAATAAAAACCCCACCAAATCCGAAATAGCCACCAAAAAGGAAACCAAAAATAAAATTAATTATTTAAGTACAAGTTTCCTATAAACACCAAAAAGACCAAATCTCCACAAATAAAGGAAACATTCTAAATAAATACAATTAAAACATGTTTCCAAGAAATGAAAAAAAAAAATAAAAGGAAAATTATTTACAAGGATTCGAAAATGAATTCGAAAAAAATATGCCCCCCTTTTTCTTTTATTTTTTCAGAAAATGCCCCCCAAAGAAAAAATTGCAAATAAGGAACAAGAGAACACACCAAGACACAAAAGCACTAATCACCACTTAAGAGCAAAAATTGTGTCTAAGAACATAATGAAACATAACAAAAAAATAACAAAATTTTTAACAAAGCTCACTTGACTACTCGATCACGAACCTTTTTTTTTTAATTTTTTTTATTATTTTTTTTTATTTTTTTTTTTTGATTAAAAGACAGAAAAATAAAATAACCTTGATATTTTTGCAACTAGAATTCACAATGTCCATTTGTCTTTGTCCCTGATGAAAAAATCAAACTCATAAGAATAATCAGAAATTATTTTATCAAACTAATGAAGTAATAGAATGAGGTCATACCGGTTCACAGGAAAAATTGACTCCATCACCAAGAATATTAAAGTACATCAAACAGTATGTAATAGCTTTATAACACCATTTTCGAGAATAAACAAATTTTACCACAAACTGTGTCAAGCATTAGTGTGTGAAAGTGTAAGCAGGGAACATTGCCCAATTTGTCAAAAAGACTTTTTCTGATAAATTGTACCCATAGGAGACGCTGTCACACTACCTCAATGGTAGCCCTTTTCAATGGTAGCGTATCTTCTACATAACTCCTAATTACATAGTTCCAACTTACTCAGAGATGGCTTTCACACATTGAGATAGGTAGCTCTATTCATCCAATGGAGCTTGAACACACAGTTTTTTGAACAACATCATTCGAAAATGGTAGCTTACATAACACTGTTTGATGAACCTGAATATTCCTGTGAGGAGTGGTCAATTTTCCTGACAAACCTGTATGACATCATAATATTACAACATTAGCAATAAAATAATGACTGAAATTCTTATAAGGTTGAAATTTTCTTCTAGGACAAAGACAAGACATTATGAACTCTAAGACAACTCAAATATCAAGGACTATGGAAAAATAAAAGCATTAAACAGTACAAACCCCTAAGGATTTCCTTAGAGAAATAAATCGGACCGAGTCAAGAGCTTTAGTAAAAATATCTACAATTTGTTTGCTAGTTTCAACATATTCTAAGACAAGAATTTTATTTTCCACAAGCTCTCTAATAAGGTGATGACGAATGTCTATGTGCTTAGTGCGAGAGTGTTGAACAGGATTCTTAGAAATGTTTATAGCACTAGTGTTATCACAAAAGATGGTTAAAGTTTTCAAATCAAACCCATAATCTGCCATCATTTGTTTCATCCATAACAATTGGGTACAACAACTACCCGCAGCAATGTACTCAGCCTCTGCTGTGGACAGAGAGATTGAGTTTTGCTTCTTGCTATGCCATGAAACCAAATTGTTTCCAAGATAGAAACATCCACCACTAGTACTTTTTCTATCATCAGCATTACCTGCCCAATCAGCATCACTAAAGCAAACAAGGTTAGAATTAGTGTCTTTTGAAAACCAAATCCCAAAATCAATAGTGCTATTTACATAGCGAATGATTCTTTTCACAGCAGAAAGATGGGATTCCATGGGATTAGCCTGATAACGTGCACAAACACCAACACTATAGCAAATGTCAGGACGACTAGCAGTAAGATAAAGCAAACTTCCTATCATACTTCGATACAAAGTTTGATCTACCTTTACTCCTTGTTCATCTTTGCTTAATTTCAAAGTTGTGCTCATGGGAGTGTTGGTATGTTTGGCTTTCTCAAGGCCAAACTTTTTCACCAAATTCTTTGCATACTTGCTTTGAGTGACAAAAGTTCCCTCATCTGATTGCTTCACTTGAAGACCGAGAAAATAAGTGAGTTCACCTACCATACTCATTTCGAACTCCTTTTGCATTTGGGAAACAAAAACCTGCACTTCAGAGTTAGAGGTAGAGCCAAACACAATATCATCAACATATATTTGAGCAACAATCACATCAGAATTAATGTTTTTAATGAAAAGTGTTTTATCAACATTTCCTCTCTTGTAATCATGAGAAAGCAAGAATTCAGTTAGACGCTCATACCAAGCACGTGGTGCTTGTTTTAGACCATACAATGCTTTGTCTAACTTATAAACATGATCAGGAAAATGTGGATCCTCAAACCCTTTAGGTTGTTCCACATACACTTCTTCTTTTAACAGCCCATTCAAAAAAGCGGATTTGACATCCATTTGATACAATTTAATACCAAGAATGCAAGCTATGGAAAGAAGTAACCTGATCGATTCCAGTCTAGCTACTAGAGCAAATGTTTCATCAAAGTCAACACCCTCAACTTGAGTGTATCCTTGGGCAACCAACCTTGCCTTGTTTCGAATGATAGTGCCAAACTCATCACTCTTATTTTTGAAGATCCACTTGGTTCCAATGATGTTCACAAACGGTGGTCTTGGAATCATTTTCCAGACTTTGTTTCGAACAAACTGATGAAGCTCATCCTGCATAGCTAAAAACCAATCTTCATCCATTAAAGCTTCTTTTATAGATTTAGGTTCTAAAGAAGAAATAAAACATAAAAATTGAATTATATTGGCATATTTTCTTCTTGTAACCATGATCTCATCCAAGTTTCCAAGGATGAGATCTGAAGGATGATTCTTTTTAACCCTGGAGGATGGTTCCCTCTGTATTGGATCAGTGATTGAATTTAAAGGATACTCAGATTCTTTTGTTGTTGGATTTTCTGTAGCAACAGATTCCTGCACAAGAACCTCGACGACCGCTTCGAAGCTTCGTCGGGTTCCTTTTCCTCGACGACGGGCTTTTCAAGCAAATCTTCAATCTGTTCTTCTGTGGAAAACTCAGAAAAATCTTTTAGATCATCAACAACAACATTAGCAGATTCCATAATAGTTTGGGTTCTCATGTTATACACACGATATGCCCTACTATTTGTGGAATATCCTAAGAAAACACCTTCATCACTTTTAGAATCAAATTTACCAATGTAATCACGATCTCGTAAAATATAACACTTACATCCGAACACATGAAAGTGACTTACATTTGGTTTCTTACCTTTCCAGATTTCATATGGTGTTTTGTGAGTACTGGACGCAAGAATACTACTGTTGATGGTATAGCAAGCTTGTTAATGGCTTCGGCCCAAAGGCGCTTTGTGAGCTTCTTGCTATTCAACATTACTCTAGCCATTTCTGTTAGAGTACGATTCTTTCTTTCAACCACTCCATTTTGTGGAGGAGTTTTAGGAGCAGAAAATTCATGAGAAATACCGTTAGCTTTACAAAATTCATCATATATGGTATTTTCAAATTCCTTACCATGATCACTCCTAATCCTAACAATTTTGCCAATGTTACAATCTTTTTCAACTCGTAATTTCAAACACAGAGTTTGGAAAGCTTCAAAAGTATAAGATTTTTCTCTCAAAAAATCCACCCATGAGAATCGAGAAAAATCATCAACACAAACAAAAATATACCTTTTACCATTTAAGCTTTCTACCTGGATTGGACCCATTAAGTCCATGTGCAAGAGTTCGAGAACTCTAGAAGTATTCACATCTGGGACACTCTTGTGAGAAATTTTCAGTTGCTTACCTAACTGGCATGGACCACATTTTCCCAATGACTCTTTACCTAATTTAGGTAATCCTCGAACAATCCCTGAAACAGATAATTTTTTCAGATTTTTAAAGTGAATGTGCCCAAGTTTTTCATGCCATAGGTCAGTAACATTTTCAATGACAGAATGACAAGTGGCATGCGTAGTGAGAGTATAACAATTATCACTAGATCGCAGCCCTTGTAACACAATTTCATCAAGAATATTATATACATAGCATTGATTGCTATCAAAGCTCACAGTATAACCCTAATCACAAATCTGACTAATGCTAAGTAGATTAGCTTTTAGTCCTTCAACCAACATGACATTCTTTAGTTTAGGAAGCCCTTCGAACTTGAGAGTTCCCATTCCTATGACTTTACCAGTAAGACCGTTACCAAATGTAACTTCTCCATAGTGCATTGGTCTTATGTTCACAAGAAATTCTTTTTCACCTGTCATGTGTTTGGAACAACCACTATCAAAATACCACATGTTAGAAGCAACAGTTTTAAAACAAGTAGAACCTACCAAGCATTTGTTTTTGACAACCCATTTTTGTTTTTGTAAAACATGTTTATTTCCAATGTAATTAGATTTAAACATGTTATGCATGGTTATGCATTTAGGTCGAATGTGACCTTTTACTCCACAAAAATGGCAAATAGGAATGAAACGTCTTCCTTTCCCTTTGAAATTGTCAAACTTACCGTGCTGCTTCTTTTCTGTAGCAACAGAGTGCTTTGCTGTCGAGACAGAAACCTGCGAGGTAGAAACAGTTCTTCCAGAAACAAAACTATTAGTGGTATTAGACACAAGTTGATTTGGAACATAACCCACCCAAAGATGATTGGTTTGGCCAGATTTTTGAATTTTTTCAAAGATGGTGGAACCTGGATTTAACATTTTAACATTCTTTTTAATGTTATCAATTTCCTTGGTTAAAGAAATAATTTTTGATTCTTTTAAAGACAATTCAGATTCACAACATTTGAGTTTATCTTCCAACTCATTAATGTTGTTACACAAAATTTTATTATCTTTAACCAGGGAGCGATTTTCAGCACTAGTTTCCAACCACTTACCAAACATTACCTTGTAGGATTCAATCATGGAATCCTCATCAATTTCTGACTCATCTGATTCGGATCTGGATTCTTCCTTGTTGTCATTGATCAGGATATTGTTCAAGCAAATGCTTTTTCCTTTTTCCTGCAAATTTCTTGACAAAACACTTGTTAGGACAACTTTTTCTTTTTCATCCTCACTACTCTCAGAATCATCACTCCAAGTAACATTCAATCCCTTTTTATTTTTCTTTAAGGTATTAGCACATTCGGATTGAGTGTGACCAAAACCTTCACATTCTCTGCATTTAATACCCTTTTTATTGTTAGATGGAAAAGGTTTAGAGGGAATGTTACCAGAAATGTTACCTTTTGGGTTCTTTGAAAAGAACTTTTTATTTCCACCAGATTTCATGAATTTTTGGAAATTTTTTGCCAATAGAACCATTTCATCATTATTTTCATCATCAGAAACAATATTTTCAGAAGCATTAAAGGCAATACCTTTGCTTTTCTCATTCGAGAGATTTTGCTTACTCTTTTTCTTGATTTGTTGATTCAACTCAAAGGTTCTTAAAGATCCCATGAGTTCCTCAACCTTCATTTTGCCAAAATCTTTTGCCTCTTCCATTGCAAGCAATTTTGTATCAAACCCGTCGGGAAGAACTCGAACAATTTTTCGAACCAAGACGATTCATCTAGTTTTTCTCCCAAGGCAAAAAACTCATTAGAAATATCGAGATAATCTTTCATAGAAATCATTTAAAGTTTCGCATATCGACATTCTCAATTCATCAAATCTAGTTTGAAGCATGGTAAATCGTGATCTCTTTACATCGGCGGTACCTTCAAATTGAATTTGAAGGATTTCCCATGCTTCTTTTGCGGATTCACAAGATGAGATTAATTTAATAAAACCTTCACCACCACCATTACAAATAGCATGTAAAGCCTTATTATTATAACCAGATCGTTTTTCATCTTCGGTGGTCCAACCGAGTTCGATTTTACACGAGTATTACCTTTTTCATCATTTTCAGTAGGTTGAGACCAACTAGTAAGAATAGCTCTCCATGCTTTCTCATCTTGCGATTTGATGAAAGCTCTCATCCTGACCTTCCAATAAGGATAATTCGACTCATTCAATAGAGGAGGTCTAGAGATGGAACTTCCTTCTGCAAACAAAGACATCTCACACAAAACAAGTTAAACGGAATAACCTCAAGATCTCACTAAGAATTTAGTGACTCGCTCTGATACCAATTGAAATTCCGTATTTTAATATTCCCAGTTTGATTATTTAATTAAATGATTAATTAAATGCGGAATAATAAAAGCGGTATCGAAAATGTTTTACGTAGTTACGAATGCAACTCTGTAACTCCGGAGAAACCCGTAAAAACAAACGAGGCATAAAAGTAAAAACACACAAGATTTTTGTACGTGGTTTCAACAATCCTTTCAGATTGTTACTAGTCCACGGGGCCACGCCCAGAGATAAGATTCATTAGATCGGTATCAAAAATACAAAGTAATTGACTTATGCATAAATAGACTCCCTCTTATTGTATGCCGCAAGCTTGATGTATTCCACCTACTAACCGAATCTTGATAAAACTCCAAGAGCTCGAACTCCCTTCGATCACCTTGAAGAGTGCTTGAATCCTCCCGATTCAAGGCTTAAAGGCTATCTCCCGAAAGCCTATACAACCATCTCCCGAAGGTTGTGTGCTTGTATCCTCCCGATGCAAGACTTCAAAAGCAATCTCCCGAAAGCTTGTAAATACCCTTCTCCCGAAGGTGCACTGATGTTCTTCTTCGTTGTAGACTTGAATACAGACTCAAGACAATACAAACAACAAATAAACAGAGTAAGAGTAGAACAACTCTTCTCTACAAAACAAAGACTCTCTTTTCTAAAGGTATGAATGAAATTCAAAGATACAAGAGAGGTACCAAGAGAGGTACTAAACAAAGACACTCTTTCCTTAAGATATGAAAGCAATTCTAAGTGTATGAAAGAGATACAAAACCTAGCAGCTATAAGATGTATTTATAATGAATATACATCTCATAGACAACTTACATTTGGTCTGAACAAGACCTCAACCCACTAGAAACTTCCCTAAAATAATTCTTCAATCAGTCCAGGAATTTCCGTTTCTGTACATACAGAATCGTGGGCAGTAACTACAACTTTCCTTTTATAGAAAAGGAAAGTCTAGCTCCGGTTTTCTCTTCAAGAAACCTGATCTAAGAAAATGGGAAACTCAACACAAGATCAGATTACACAGCTGGTTAGATAAAAACGAAATGGGTAACCAAACTTACCATTTTTACCTTTTTTCCAAAAATAGGAAAGCTAGACAACTTTCCTTTCAAGTTTGATTTACACAAATATGGAAACCATATCAATATATGCCAGCCGAAATATACATTAAATAATAAAATATTTTTGTCAATTGAATATGCCAAAAATGGAATTAACACATATCATTGGATGAATGGTCTATAAATCATCTCATGTCATTTTATATGACGCATATGATTATAATCCCGAAATTCTATTCCCAATTGATATAAATCCTCAATCTTAGAAATCTCCTACTTGTATGGGCAAATCTGACTTAGAGTTTGTATTAGTAGTGGTGGTCCAAGAAAGAATTACTCATTATATTTGGTTGAATTTAAGTCTTTGACTTTAATTTTAGAATCCAAACAGAAATTTTCTTATATTTCTAATTCCAGATACAATACAGTTACACTTTCTCAAGTGTTTAATATCCATCTTTTATTTATGGATTCAAACTGTATGGAATATGAGTTAGGTATTCTGTGACCAAGATCCACTTGCACTATTCTAAGAATTCTTTTATAAACCTATGTCATCAAAAGACTCTACCACATTTTTTTTAATCTATGGCATTTGTATCTTGTTCATAGTGGATTTGACAAGATCAATCTCTGCAAAGAGTTAATATGCCTATATCCACTGAAAGTAGTTCATCTCATTCGTAGATGGATATACATTCAGGGGTGGATATGAGTTTTTCGTTGTATTCTTCAAACGATAACTCTAGATTATACCTTTTTGCAAGAAATTTGAAATGTTTGAAAAATTTCATTAATTTCTAGCAATGGTTAAAACCATTAAGGTAAGTGGTTAAAGATCTTGCGAACTGATAGGGGTGGAGAAATAGTTAGTAGATATGCAGTTCAAAGATCATTAAATTGATTTTTGAATTATATCCAAACTTACCTCCCCAGAAATTTCGAGTTGCATATTGATGATTAGTTACTAGTCGTTGCCTAAATCCTTCTATGGTAATACAATTTCAGAATGATGTAATGGTTGGGTACTTAATGTAAATCATTACTAGATTCATGGATGACCTAATCAAAATCTTAAGAAAAGCTAGAACTGTTAACCATGGTTTGTTAGCTATTCTAAGTGATTAGGGGTGGACCATCCCAATGTCAATAGATAAGAAAGTGTTTGTTCAAACAAATACTACTTTTCTAAGAAAATGACTAAGTCTGAAAAACAAGTAGCAAATAAAGGAGATATTTAATTCTTGATTCCAAAAGTGTTCTATCATCTTATATAACATATGATGATCCCACTGCCTCTGTTGTCTTGTCACAACCAAAGAGGTTAATACCATTTAGTTTTCTTCGACATAATTCACGGTACCTTGTCGTAGTGGGAGAGTTTCTAGGAACTCACCTTCTTATGACTTGGGAGACACTAGTGATTAAAATCCATTGTGAGTTTAAACAAGTAATGGATTGTCAAGATAAGAAACTAAGAAGAAAGCCAATAGAACTATGGTTTAATCCATTCACATGGAGTAACCTAAAGTTTTCTATTACAAGGACATAAAAGGAAATTTTCGTTTATAAGTCCATTCAATGGACTTAACAAAACTTCCTGTTCCTAGTATTATAGGTTTGAGTTTATCTAAACCTATGGCTTGTGGTATACCTGGTAATTACTTACTCTAATGCAAGCAACTTACTTTAGTAAGATGCTGAAGCATTTTCTTTCTAATGGCAATCTATAGAAGCTTCACAACTTCTTAGGCATAGATTTTATCTAAGGAAAAGTCTCAACTATTCCAGAAAAGATAAAGCCATGAATGAATTTCTTATATCAACAGTGAGAGGTCTTAGATATGCTTTTGTATGCCTTAGACCAGACACCTGCTGTTGAGTGGGAGTAATGAGTAGGTATCAGATTAATCCAGGAGAAGAACATTGGAAGACAATCAAGTAAATCATAAGATAAAGAAGAGGAACTATATGTTAGTCTATAAGGGTGTGTTTAAAACTCTTAGACTACACCATATCAGATTTCGAAATTTGCCTATGTGCTAATAAATATTTCTGATAAGATCGTGGTTACTCTGGGGGTGGAATAGTGATTTTGGAGAAGTGTAAAAACCTATCTGAAGTCTCTAGGTCTACCAGAGAGAGACTGAATGTTAAAGCTGCAGGAAAGGTACTTATTCAGTCTAAGGAAAGTTCTATACATCTTTGGCACCATTCCAAATTGCCTTAAACTACTAGTGTTAATTTCCTGATTAACCAAAAGTAGTTGCCAAAGATATAGAATCCAGTATCCCAAGAGAGTAAACATATAGAGAGGAATTTCACATTATCAATGATTTTGTGATTAAGGAAGAGTAATGGTGGAGAAAAGGTTGTGGTTAATTCAACCTTTCAGATCCTATTACGAGGAGTTTACTACTACTACACTTGATTTGTATATCAAGGTGTTGAGATTATTTGAAATGCACTTTTTGTTTTATATTAGTGCAAGTGGGAGTTTGTTGGGTTTTATGCCCTAAATAAAACTCATTTCAATATAATCAGATTTACTTATTAATATAGATCAGATATAACATTTAATGTTGCATGGTTCACATGATTTATTTCATGATTATATGTACATAATGTATGAATTCATCTGAAACCCTTTTCACATACTTGATCCTGTTTATTGTGCCGTCAACACATTGTAAAGTAAACATGACTATGTGAATAAAGTTTCTTAGATTTATCAGACACAAGGTTTTACTGATATGATAATCTACAACAAGAGTTTACTTGTATTTGGAGAAATACTATGTTCTTTCCAGAACGTTGGTTAAAGTAAAGCTCAGGTTGGATGCATGGAGTATGCATAGGAAGGGACCGATATTGAACTTTAACTTAGATTTATTAAACTTACCGTAATATCTATTCAAGTCAATATCGCCTAGTTGATCCTAGATCAAATGATCTTAATCCTGATATGATTAGGCTCAATCTCGAGAGGCTATTCGTGTTCTTTGATTTGTTAGTTAAGCCTACTTTTAGGTCAGGGTGATACGTACATTTTGGGAACACGATAGTGCAATTGAGTGGGAGCGCTAGCATAAACATGGAATCTATAGCTTCTATCTGGCGAATAGTAAGCAAAGGATGATCTCCTTCGAGCTTGACCAAACGAACATAAATGGTGGTGTACTCATTTCACATAAGCTGAAATATCATTTATACGGGGTCAAGTGTTTTAAGGAATAAATACATTGTAGGGTGTAACGGTAATTTAATCCCTTTACAGTGTAGATCATTCATATAGAGGATCATTGATCACATTAGGATTATAACAATGGATAACTAATGATGTGTCTGTTGGATTTTATGCCCTAAATAAAACTCATTTCAATATAATCAGATTTACTTATTAATATAGATCAGAAATAACATTTAATGTTGCATGGTTCACATGATTTATTTCATGATTATATGTACATAATGTATAAATTCATCTGAAACCCTTTTCACATACTTGATCCTGTTTATTGTGCCGTCAACACATTGGAAAGTAAACATGACTATGTGAATAAAGTTTCCTAGATTTATCAGACACAGGGTTTTACTAATATGATAATCTACAACAAGAGTTTACTTGTATTTGGAGAAATACTATGTTCTTTCCAGAACATTGGTTAAAGTAAAGCTCAGGTTGGATGCATGGAGTATGCATCGGAAGGGACCGATATTGAACTTTGACTTAGATTTAATTAAACTTACCGTAAAATCTATTCAAGTCAATATCGCATAGTTGATCCTAGATCAAATGATCTTAATCCTGTTATGATTAGGCTCAATCTTGAAAGGCTATTCGTGTTCTTTGATTTGTTAGTTAAGCCTACTTTTAGGTCAGGGTGATACGTACATTTTGGGAACACGGTAGTTCAATTGAGTGGGAGCGCTAGCATAAACATGGAATCTATAGCTTCTATCTGGCGAATAGTAAGCAAAGGATGATCTCCTTCGAGCTTGACCAAACGAACATAAATGGTGGAGTACTCATTTCACATAAGCTGAAATATCATTTATACGGGGTTAAGTGTTTTAAGGAATAAATACATTGTAGGGTGTAACGGTAATTTAATCCCTTTACAATGTAGATCATTCATATAGAGGATCAGTGATCACATTAGGATTATAACAATGGATAACTAATGATGTGTCTATATGGTGGAACATATAGAGCATTCTATATACTGAGAGTGCAATTCTAAGTTCTATGCCTGGATTCAACGAAGAATTAATAAGTTAGTGAATTTTAGTAATAAATTCTTGATCTACTTATTGGAAGCTCGGTTATATAGACCCATGGTCCCCCCACTAGTTGAGATAATATTGCTTGTAAGACTCATGTAATTGGTTTTGATTAATCAATTATAATTCTCAAATTAGACTATGTCTATTTGTGAATTTTTCACTAAGTAAGGGCGAAATTGTAAAGAAAGAGTTTTATGGGCATATTTGTTAATTATGATACTTTGTATGGTTCAATTAATAAATATGATAAATGAAAATTTTATTTAATAATTATTTATAGTTATTAAATAGTTAGAATTGGCATTTAAATGGTTGAATTAGGAAATTGGCATTTTTGAGAAAATCAGATACAAAAGGTGTTAAAATTGCAAAATTGCAAAAAGCAAGGCCCAATCCACTAAGTGTATGGCCGACCACCTTTGTAGCTATTTTAAGTTGATTTTTTCATTATTTTAATGCCATATAATTCAAATCTAACCCTAGTGGAATGCTATAAATAGATAGTGAAGGCTTCAGGAAAATTACACTTAAATTTTCTATTTTTCCTTCAGAGAAAAACCTGAGCTTTCTCTCTCCCTATCTTTAGCTGCCACTTCTTCTTTCTCTTCCATCTTGAATTTCGAAATTCTTAGTGTATGAGTAGTGCCCACACACAGCAAGTGATACCTCAATCATAGTGAGGAAGATCGTGAAGAAAGACTTTCAGCAAGAAGGAGGTTTCAACATCAAAGATTCAGAGAAAGAGATCCAGGTTCAGATATTGATAATGCTCTGCTACAGAAAGGAATCAAGGGCTAGATATCTGAACGGAAGGAGTCATATTATTCCGCTGCACCCAATGTAAGGTTTCTTTAACTTTATATGTGTTTATTTCATCGTTTTAGAAAGTTCTTATTTAGGATGTTAATAAACATACTTGTGAGTAGATCTAAGATCCTGGTAAAATAATTTCCAACAACTGGCCTCAGAGCCATGGTAATTGATTTACTTGCAAGAAATTTGGACTTTAAAACGATTCTTTGTATGTTCTTTGGATGGTATCATGTTGTATTGAGTATTATTTGATGATTGATTGATGTTTGTAAAATTTTCGTGAAACATAATTGCGATTTTATCCCTGGAATTATTTTTATTGGATAGTATGGAAAAAATTAAGCAAGTTAGCCTTTTACAGAACTTAATTTGGATTTTATTTGAATTAGTTATGATTTTTTGAAGATTTGAAAAAATCGGGGCTGTGCTGATATTTTCCTGCGATCGCAAATCTGTCCGTACAGTTTCGAATTTTTTTTGTTTTTCTTCGATTTTTCATGCTTTTTCATGGAATTAACTTCCAATTTTTTGTATAGTTTTGTATTTATACTATTACTATTCCTAATTCAATTCTAATTATCATTTTGAATTAATTTAATATTTTTTAAATTTAATTCAAGATATTAGTGTAATTTGAATTTGAATAGAATTAGTATCTATCTTCTTGCTTAAAAATCTATCTTATTTTTTTTTTAAATTTAAGGTCAGATTTTATAAGATATTTATAAAATCTTTTAAGATATTTTTAAGATATCTTATCTTTTAAGATATTTTAATTATATCTTATCTTTTAAGATTTTTTTTAAATTAAATCTTTTTAGATATTTTGACCTTATTTAAATTTAAAATAAGATATTTATAATCATGTAATTTTAAATAGATGTAAGATATTTTGCTAACTTTTAAATTTTGTTATTTTATTTATTTAAATTAAATTTAAAATCTGAAAAGATATTTCATTTATCTTTTCTAATTTTTATTTAATTTTTATTTTTAAAATAACATTTAATTTTTAAAAGTAGTTAGCAAATTTTGAAATGATATTTAGGTTGGTTGAAACCTAATTTTTCAAAAAGTAGGTTTAATTTTAAATATTTTTTTTTAAATTTCGAAATTTAAATTTTATTTCCGAAATTAAATTTTTTTAAATTTTATTTTTCGAATATTAAAATATTTTTTAATTATTTATTTTTCGAAATTATTTATTTAAAATTAAATAAATCATACTTCCAACTATCCAGCTAACCTTGTTGCAGGAGTATGTGGTTTTAGCTTGTATGTAAGTTTTTTAAAACCTATTATTACTTGATTGCAAATAGCCATGGTTACCTTTTGCCAGATCTAATGATCTGATGGCTCCCTTGGTCAAGATAATAATTTGTAACAGGTATATTTACAATCTTCTTTCATCTGTGTATGACCTAGCAACATGATAGGACCCATCCAAAGTGTGCCTGTGTGAGCCTATGTGTTTAATTTGATTATAGATACATATAGGTTGTTGTTGCTAAAATAAATTATCATAGTTCTTGATAGAATTTATTTAGGCCCATTTAGTTATTGGGCTTATTCAATTAATAACAGTTGTTCTTATTAAGGTTAAATTCCTCTCTTTTGGGCCTTGTGTGAGAGTTGGGAGCCATAGAAGTGGGTACGACATACTGAACCCAAAGACTCCCCTCACACAAACCACCCCAATTGTGAAGGCCCATTTGCCTGATTTGAATGACTGTACTAGGTTAATTATACTAGTTTAACCTAATAAAATTGATTAGCAACATAATTAATTTCATTTATTTTGAAATTAATTTAAGAAAAATATAGTTTAAAGAATTTTTTATTCTAAGCTAAACTATATGTATTTTCTTGTATTTAATTAAATAAAGAATTATAACCATCTAGATTCTTTCTGGAACTTAATTTAAATTTTTCATTAAATATTCTTATTTAAGTTGATATTTAGTTATCTACAACTAACCAACTTAAATCTGAATATCTTTTGAATTTCAAATTTCAAAATTAAGTTGAGGAATTTTAGGCATTGGTTATTAAGATTCTTTAGATATTTTTTAAGTTAATATCTTTTCGAAAATTAACTTAAAATGGAATATTTTTCAAATTAAGTGATTACAACTTAATTTTTGATATTTAATTAAATTTAAATTTGAAAAATATTTAAGTTCTAGATTTTTTCTAATACAACTTAAATTAGATATTTTTTCAAATTTTGTGGAAAAGATACTTAGTCAAATAAGATATTTTCTAGATAGTTATTTCTAGACTACTTATTATTTCTAATATTAAATAGGAAAATATTATAAATTGTGAAATTAATTATTTAATTAATTTTGGTACAATTTATTTTAAGTATATTTTTCCTAGTATTAAACTAGAAATTAATAATTAAGCCTTCTCTACACTTAATTATTTATTTCTTGAATTTAATACATTTAATTAATTTGAAAATTAAATATCAAAGTTGATTTTTATCATCATACTTAAATATTTCTTTTTCATGACATTTAATTAAATAGAAAATTATTTTTAGTTGAAATTTATTTTTTCAACTAAATTTAAATAATTTTCAAAATATATTTTTTCTTTATTTTATTAATCACTTTTCGAAATTGCATTTCTTAAATGCTAGAATTTCGAATTTTATCTTGAAAAATAGATTAAGTTGTAAATTAATTATTTATTTTAATTAATTCTTGGATCAACTTAAATCAATGATTTTTTCATTTATTTATTAATTTAAAATAAATTGAATTAAAGTATATTATTAGAAATTGAATTAATTAGTCAAAGAAAAATCTAGATAGATGATATTTTTGCTTGAAGTATTTTTCTAGTGTATTTAATTAAATAGAAAATTAATATTTAAGTTGATTTTCATCATCCTACTTAAATATTTGAAATTTTTCTTATATATTTAATTAAATAGGAAAATTATATTTTTTGTTGTAAATTAATTTTATTAATTAATTTTGGGCCAACATTAAATTAGAATAATTTTCCAGGATTAATTTTTTATTTTAACATGCATTTTCGAAAATTGTATTCTTAAATACTTTAATTTTTTGAAATGCAATATATATTTATAGAAAATTAAATTTGAGTTGTAAATTAATTTATATTAATTTTGTAACAACTTAAATTGAATATTTTTCTAAATATTTATTGGAAATTATTACTAAGATGGAAGAAATACATGTTATTTTCATATCCATCTAAGTAAAATTTATAAATATTAAATTAAAATTTGTATTTAGAATTTTTCATTCTAAATTGGAAATTTTAAATAAATATATATTTAAAATAAATAAATTAAATAAAGAGAATCAAAGAAAATACAACTCACTTTAAATAATGAGCTTGATTATTATTAAGATATTCGATCTCCATTGTTGGTCTTACAAAAGTTAAATGTTTTCAATATAACCTCGAGACGCTAGACTTCGTCCCCCTATGGATGGTTATTCGTTGAACGCATTTAACACCGTAAGATTTCATTTGATAAGTGTTTTGTAAGTTTTCGTCTCTATTAGACTCTCCCCTACGGTGACTACTTAGAGATAAACTTATGAAACATGAAACAATGGTGGAAGCTCATAAAATGAGAATAACCTTGACTCTCGCCTATCGGGACAACGTTGGATTCTTATTTTGATCGAATAAAAGGTTGCTAGAATGGTTTCTATTTTAGATGAGCTGACAACTCTATTCAATAAATGATGCTTTGACTCTCGCCTACCGGGACACTGTATCAGTTTGTTGAAAACCTTGGAAATTATTTAGGATTGTATGTTTTAGTATTTTCACTAGTCATTCCTACTTGCTATATGCTTATAATTTCTGAATTGTGTATGAATTTATATTGAACCATGTTATTTTCTGTTATTAAGTTGTAGTTTAATTTCGAATCTTCATTGTTGGTCTAACATGTTTGTTTTTCTAATGAGATAAATCCCTAATGGATTTTCACCATTAGACATACATAATAGTGTAAGATCTCGAAAGATAAATATTGTATATGCAACATCTAGCTGTTCATCAATTGATGACACCTTAGACTAGTATTTTTACAATATGAAACAAGAAGATTACATAAATAAGATTACTTTGTCTTTCGCTAATCGAAGCATCGTTGGATTCTTATTTTAAACGAAATTATCCTAATTCCTCTTAGCTTATTCATTTCGAATGAGCTTTATAACATATCATTGGATGAATGGTCTATAAATCATTTCATGTCATTCTATATTTTCTCTTAAGAAATTAAATGACGCATATGATTATAATCCCGAAATTCTATTCCCAATTGATATAAATCCTCAATCTTAGAAATCTCCTACTTGTATGGGCAAATCTGACTTAGAGTTTGTATTAGTAGTGGTGGTCCAAGAAAGAATTACTCATTATATTTGGTTGAATTTAAGTCTTTGACTTTAATTTTAGAATCCAAACAGAAATTTTCTTATATTTCTAATTCCAGAGACAATACAGTTACACTTTCTCAAGTGTTTAATATCCATCTTTTATTAATGGATTCAAACTGTATGGAATATGAGTTAGGTATTCTGTGACCAGGATCCACTTGAAGTATTCTAAGAACTCTTTGATGTAACTATACCTAAGTCATCAAAAGACACTACCACTTTTTTTTTAATCTATGGTATTTGTATCTTGTTCATAGTGGATTTGACAAGATCAATCTCTGCAAAGAGTTAATATGCCTATATCCACTGAAAGTAGTTCATCTCATTCGCAGATGGATGTACATTCAGGGGTGGATATGAGTTTTTCGTTGTATTCTTAAAACGATAACTCTAGATTATACCTTTTAGCAAGAAATTTGAAATGTTTGAAAAATTTCATTAATTTCTAGCAATGGTTAAAACCATTAAGGTAAGTGGTTAAAGATCTTGCGAACTGATAGGGGTGGAGAAATAGTTAGTTGCTATGCAGTTCAAAGATCATTAAATTGATTTTTGAATTATATCCAAACTTACCTCCCCAGAAGTTTGGAGTTGCATGTTGATGATTAGTTACTAGTCGTTGCCTAATTCCTTCTATGGTAATACAATTTCAGAATGATGTAATGGTTGTATACTTAATGTAAATCATTACTAGATTCATGGATGACCTAATCAAAATCTTAAGAAAAGCTAGAACTGTTAACCATGGTTTGTTAGCTATTCTAAGTGATTAGGGGTGGACCATCCCATTGTCAATAGATAAGAAAGTGTTTGTTCATACAAATACTACTTTTCTAAGAAAATGACTAAGTCTGAAAAACAAGTAGCAAATAAAGGAGATATTTAATTCTTGATTCCAAAAGTGTTCTATCATCTTATATAACATATGATGATCCCACTGCCTCTGTTGTCTTGTCACAACAGAAGAGATAAATACCATTTAGTTTTTCTTAGACATAATTCACGGTACCTTGTCGTAGTGGGAGAGTTTCTAGGAACTCACCTTCTTATGACTTGGGAGACACTAGTGATTAAAATCCATTGTGAGTTTAAACAAGTAATGGATTGTCAAGATAAGAAACTAAGAAGAAAAGCCAATAGAACTATGGTTTAATCCATTCACATGGAATAACCTAACGTTTTCTATTACAAGGACATAAAAGGAAATTTTAGTTAATAAGTCTATTCTATGGACTTAGCAAAACTTCCTGTTCCTAGTATTATAGGTTTGAGTTTATCTAAACCTATGGCTTGTGGTATACCTGGTAATTACTTACTCTAATGCAAGCAACTTACTTTAGTAAGATGCTGAAGCATTTTCTTTCTAATGAAAATCTATAGAAGCTTCACAACTTCTTAGGTATAGATTTTATTTATCTAAGGAAAAGTCTCAACTATTCCAGAAAAGATAAAGCCATGAAAGAATTTCTTAAAACAACAGTGAGAGGTCTTAGATATGCTTTTGTATGCCTTAGACACCTACTGTTGAGTGGGGGTAATGAGTAGGTATCAGATTAATCCAGGAGAAGAACATTGGAAGACAATCAAGTAATTCCTAAGATTAAGAAGAGGAACTATATGTTAGTCTATAAGAGTGTGTTTAAAACTCTTAGACTACACCATATCAGATTTCGAAATTTGCCTTAGTGCTAGAAAATCTTTCTAATAAGATGGTGGTTACTCTGGGGGTGGAATAGTGATTTTGGAGAAGTGTAAAAACCTATCTGAAGTCTCTAGGTCTACCAGAAAGGGACTGAATGTTAAAGCTGCAGGAAAGGTACTTATTCAGTCTAAGGAAAGTTCTATACATTTTTGGCACCATTCCAAATTGCCTTAAACTACTAGTGTTAATTTCCTGATTAACCAAAAGTAGTTGCCAAAGATATAGAATCCAGTATCCCAAGAGAGTAGACATATAGAGAGGAATTTCACATTATCAATGATTTTGTGGTTAAAGGAAGAGTAATAGTGGAGAAAAGGTTGTGGTTAATTCAACCTTTCAGATCCTATTACGAGGAGTTTACTACTACTACACTTGATTTGTATATCAAGGTGTTGAGATTATTTGAAACACACTTTTTGTTTTATATTAGTGCAAGTGGGAGTTTGTTGGGTTTTATGCCCTAAATAAAACTCATTTCAATATAATCAGATTTACTTATTAATATAGATCAGAAATAACATTTAATGTTGCATGGTTCACATGATTTATTTCATGATTATATGTACATAATGTATAAATTCATCTGAAACCCTTTTCACATACTTGATCCTGTTTATTGTGCCGTCAACACATTGGAAAGTAAACATGACTATGTGAATAAAGTTTCCTAGATTTATAAGACACAGGGTTTTACTTATATGATAATCTACAACAAGAGTTTACTTGTATTTGGAGAAATACTATGTTCTTTCCAGAACATTGGTTAAAGTAAAGCTCAGGTTGGATGCATGGAGTATGCATCGGAAGGGACCGATATTGAACTTTGACTTAGATTTAATTAAACTTACCGTAAAATCTATTCAAGTCAATATCGCCTAGTTGATCCTAGATCAAATGATCTTAATCCTGTTATGATTAGGCTCAATCTTGAAAGGCTATTCGTGTTCTTTGATTTGTTAGTTAAGCCTACTTTTAGGTCAGGGTGATACGTATATTTTGGGAACACGGTAGTGCAATTGAGTGGGAACGCTAGCATAAACATGGAATCTATAGCTTCTATCTGGCGAATAGTAAGCAAAGGATGATCTCCTTCGAGCTTGACCAAACGAACATAAATGGTGGAGTACTCATTTCACATAAGCTGAAATATCATTTATACGGGGTTAAGTGTTTTAAGGAATAAATACATTGTAGGGTGTAACGGTAATTTAATCCCTTTACAATGTAGATCATTCATATAGAGGATCAGTGATCACATTAGGATTATAACAATGGATAACTAATGATGTGTCTGTTGGGTTTTATGCCCTAAATAAAACTCATTTCAATATAATCAGATTTACTTATTAATATAGATCAGAAATAACATTTAATGTTGCATGGTTCACATGATTTATTTCATGATTATATGTACATAATGTATAAATTCATCTGAAACCCTTTTCACATACTTGATCCTGTTTATTGTGCCGTCAACACATTGGAAAGTAAACATGACTATGTGAATAAAGTTTCCTAGATTTATCAGACACAGGGTTTTACTGATATGATAATCTACAACAAGAGTTTACTTGTATTTGGAGAAATACTATGTTCTTTCCAGAACATTGGTTAAAGTAAAGCTCAGGTTGGATGCATGGAGTATGCATCGGAAGGGACCGATATTGAACTTTGACTTAGATTTAATTAAACTTACCGTAAAATCTATTCAAGTCAATATCGCATAGTTGATCCTAGATCAAATGATCTTAATCCTGTTATGATTAGGCTCAATCTTGAAAGGCTATTCGTGTTCTTTGATTTGTTAGTTAAGCCTACTTTTAGGTCAGGGTGATACGTACATTTTGGGAACACGGTAGTTCAATTGAGTGGGAGCGCTAGCATAAACATGGAATCTATAGCTTCTATCTGGCGAATAGTAAGCAAAGGATGATCTCCTTCGAGCTTGACCAAACGAACATAAATGGTGGAGTACTCATTTCACATAAGCTGAAATATCATTTATACGGGGTTAAGTGTTTTAAGGAATAAATACATTGTAGGGTGTAACGGTAATTTAATCCCTTTACAATGTAGATCATTCATATAGAGGATCAGTGATCACATTAGGATTATAACAATGGATAACTAATGATGTGTCTATATGGTGGAACATATAGAGCATTCTATATACTGAGAGTGCAATTCTAAGTTCTATGCGTGGATTCAACGAAGAATTAATAAGTTAGTGAATTTTAGTAATAAATTCTTGATCTACTTATTGGAAGCTCGGTTATATAGACCCATGGTCCCCCCACTAGTTGAGATAATATTGCTTGTAAGACTCATGTAATTGGTTTTGATTAATCAATTATAATTCTCAAATTAGACTATGTCTATTTGTGAATTTTTCACTAAGTAAGGGCGAAATTGTAAAGAAAGAGTTTTATGGGCATATTTGTTAATTATGATACTTTGTATGGTTCAATTAATAAATATGATAAATGACAATATTATTTAATAATTATTTATAGTTATTAAATAGTTAGAATTGGCATTTAAATGGTTGAATTAGGAAATTGGCATTTTTGAGAAAATCAGATACAAAAGGTGTTAAAATTGCAAAATTGCAAAAAGCAAGGCCCAATCCACTAAGTGTATGGCCGACCACCTTTGTAGCTATTTTAAGTTGATTTTTTCATTATTTTAATGCCATATAATTCAAATCTAACCCTAGTGGAATGCAATAAATAGATAGTGAAGGCTTCAGGAAAATTACACTTAAATTTTCTATTTTTCCTTCAGAGAAAAACCTGAGCTTTCTCTCTCCCTATCTTTAGCTGCCCCTTCTTCTTTCTCTTCCCTCTTGAATTTCGAAATTCTTAGTGTATGAGTAGTGCCCACACACAGCAAGTGATACCTCAATCATAGTGAGGAAGATCGTGAAGAAAGACTTTCAGCAAGAAGGAGGTTTCAGCATCAAAGATTCAGAGAAAGAGATCCAGGTTCAGATATTTATAATGTTCTGCTACAGAAAGGAATCAAGGGCTAGATATCTGAACGGAAGGAGTCATATTATTCCGCGGCACCCAATGTAAGGTTTCTTTAACTTTATATGTGTTTATTTTATCGTTTTAGAAAGTTCTTATTTAGGATATTAATAAACATACTTGTGAGTAGATCTAAGATCCTGGTAAAATAATTTCCAACAGTGTCTATATGGTGGAACATATAGAGCATTCTATATACTGAGAGTGCAATTCTAAGTTCTATGCGTGGATTCAACGAAGAATTAATAAGTTAGTGAATTTTAGTGCTAAATTCTTGATCTACTTATTGGAAGCTCGGTTATATAGACCCATGGTCCCCCCACTAGTTGAGATAATATTGCTTGTAAGACTCTTATAATTGGTTTTGATTAATCAATTATAATTCTCAAATTAGACTATGTCTATTTGTGAAGTTTTCACTAAGTAAGGGCGAAATTGTAAAGAAAGAGTTTATAGGGGCATATTTGTTAATTATGATACTTTGTATGGTTCAATTAATAAATATGATAAATGACAATATTATTTAATAATTATTTATAGTTATTAAATAGTTAGAATTGGCATTTAAATGGTTGAATTTGAAAATTGGCGTTTTTGAGAAAATCAGATGCAGAAAAGATAAAACTGCAAAATTACAAAAAGTGAGGCCCAAATCCACTAGTATATGGCCAGCCACTTTTGTAGGAAATTTAAACTGATATTTTCATTATTTTAATGCCAAATAATTCAAACATAACCCTAGTGGAATGCTATAAATAGATAGTGAAGGCTTCAGGAAATTTACACTTAAATTTTCTATTTTTCCTTCAGAGAAAAATCTGAGCCTTTCTCTCTCCCTATCTTAAGCTGCCACTTCTTCTTTCTCTTCCTCATTGAGATTTCGAAATTACTTTAGTGTATGAGTAGTGCCCACACACATCAAGTGATACCTCAATCATAGTGAGGAAGATCGTGAAGAAAGATCATCAGCAAAGGAGTTTCAGCATCAAAGATTCAGAGAAAGAGATCCAGGTTCAGATATTGATAATGCTCTGCTACAGAAAGGAATAAAGGGCTAGATATCTGAACGGAAGGAGTCATTATATTCCGCTGCACCCAATGTAAGGTTTCTTAAACTTTATGTGTTTATTTCATCGTTTTAGAAAGTTCATATTTAGGATGTTAATAAACATACTTGTGAGTAGATCTAAGATCCTGGTACAATAATTTCCAACAACAACACCTCAAGTTAAGCATGCAATTCATCATCATTTGATCAAAATTTCAAGAAAAAAACCAAGAACAAGTTTAAGGATCTTACCAACAACTTGAACTACACCTAGATTGGTTGAAAATGCTTGAAAAACTAAGAAGAACTCTCAGCCCTATCAATCCACACCAAGCCGAGAGAGAGAGAGAGAGAGAGAGAGAGAGAGAGAGAGAGAGAGAGAGAGAGAGAGAGAGAGAGAGTATTATTTTAGTGTAAAATAATATTTATTTTAATCTTAATGAAATAAGAGATTGATGAGAATTAGTCAATTATTATTTATTGCAAAGTAAATAATAAATCTTATTTGTGGCAAAATTAAAAAATTAATTTTAGGCTTTAAAATATGGCCCACACGTGTGGAGCTTAGTCTCACACAGAGGTGACATGTAAAGGTTCATTTAATTTTTGTTTGATTATTTTATTTATAAAATAAATTAAATTAAAATGATAATTATATTTTAATTATCTAAAATTAATATATTATAAGATAATGTATTTAAATTAAAATATAATATAAAATAAAAGGATATAATAGAATTTTATTATTTAGTTATACGATATTTATTTTGAATTTGAATTTTTAATTTTAAATTAAAATATAATATTATCTTTTTATTTTATAAGATCAAAAAAAGATTTTAAATATTATAATATATGTGATAATTTTAATTTTAAAAACAAGATATATAAATATATATAAGTGAGAAGAGTACGTAATAAAGAATTAATTTTTTGGGATTAAAAATTTAATTTCTTATTCTCTCTCCTACCTTATGCCTCTCTCTCCATAAGGAGAATTGCTGTTTTTTTAAGTTCTATCACAGTGTCTCATGAGTTGAGAACATATTGTGATCAGAAAATTTATTCATCCGATTAAATCTGTAAGCCCACTCTTATCCTGAGTGTTGAGGCTAGTCTGAAAAATGTGGTGTGATTCTTCATCAAGTCCATTACTGGATTGGATGATCGATATAATACAAAATGATTCAAGGAAATTCTGATAGGCAACAAGAGATAATTTCCTAATCTAACTAGTTATTTTTTTTTCTTAACTCTAACTAGTTAAATTAAATTTATGCAATATTGTGTTGAGATTCGGGGTTTAAGGTTCATATCAGATTCAACAAAATATTTTATTTTTTTTTAAACCTGAATCCAATTTTTACTGGCTGCTACTCTCATATGAACCCTAAAAATCAATAAAGACAGCGTTAATTTCATTCTGATAAAACAACAGTCTGTAAAAATATCTATAAAAAAATTAATTTCAAGTGTTTTGTATTAATTTCTCATATAAAAAATAAGTTAAATACCATTTTAGACTCTATGTTTTGTAAAAGTTATTGACTGAACCCTCAGTTTTGTAAAATGACAAACTAGACCTTGTATTTTTCAAAATAGTACAAAATAGTACCCTGAATTGAATTTTTTGTAAAAGTAAAATTTAATAATAAATCGATATAGATATGTTATGACATAAATGATGACGTTTTCTACATCTTTTCGTTTTAGAAATTGTCGAAAAATTAAAATCAAGGTGTTATTTGTACTATTTTAGAAAATACATGATCCTTTATATCAATCAACAAAACAGAGAGTCTAGTCAACAATTTTTGCAAAAAACATATTCAAAATAGTATTAACCCAAAAAAATACACAAAGTCTTACATGCACAATCAAATAACTCATCGAATTGTTAATAGAATTTGACAAGATATACATTCTAATATGGGGCATATTTATAAAATAAACCACCTTAAATAATAAACATTACACCAGGTAAAATATGCACTTCATATACTTTGGGTAAACTTTTCCCTCCCATTCAAACACCCTCTCTATCTATCTAAACCAAAACTTACTCAAAAAGTACACTTAAACACGTAAGAATTTTAAATACTTTTGATAATACTAGTAAAAAACTACGTGCGAGGCACGTATACTAAATTTTATGTTAGGTATTTTTTATTTTATTTAAAATTGATACAATTAAAAATTAAAGAAAAATATTATTAGTTATTAAGTGAGATTATTATTATGTATATTTAAATAATATAATTTATAATTTTGACAATTAAAAGTAAATACTGGATGCAATATATTAGTGTTTAAGAAAATTTGATAATTTAATGTTCAAAAACTTAAGGAAACACAAATTAAATGTGTGTAAGATAAAAAAAAAATTAAAAATCAATCTCTAAATTGTTGATAATTGAAGATAACATCTGTCTAAAAATTGTAGATAAGAAAAATAATCATACTCATAGGTGGATTCTAATCTTCCTTTGTTTCGACAGAGATAATAGAGTAATTTTTATTTAATAGCCACAAGTATATATATCAACTCTTCTAATGTCTCTCTCTCAAATTGTTTAATACCCACAAGTATATATATATAAACTATGCTACATTAATAAGAAATAAAGAAAAAGAACCAAGGGGGATTCAAACAACATAGTAGATCAACTTGACGGAGGTGGTGGCGGGAGGTTATTATGAGGGGGAGGAATTAATCCCTGAGGCATATGAGGAGGGCTTTGTTGGGGCGGTGGCGGTAGCCGCCAATTCGGCTGTTGGCCTCCCATGGGATGGGGCTGTTGTTGGACCCAGGCTTTCTAGCACGATCCCTGAGTGAATATATGCCAATACATTTTTTGCAAGGTCGAATCGATCGAATAATTACATTGCACTGCCGGACCACGCTAGTATATATATAAATATATAAACATCCTCCAGAACAAGATTGCTCACTAATCAAAAACTCAAAACTGATTACCCACAATAGAGACCAAGTAGAATTCATAAATAGAGGTAGATCACTAATCTAAACTTTAAAGTGTAAGATAATAAACAAAAATAGTATGATTAGTTTTCCAACAATGTATGATTAGTTTCCCAACTAAAAATAGTAATGAAAAATGTAAAGGCTTTCGACAATATGATAAAACAAAAGCAATTCTTGGTACAAGTAGGAACTTTATAGATGTGACAGATTGTTGGGTTCTAAACAGGGTATCAGTATAAGCTTAATAAGCAATTTCAAACTAACTTATACTTTATTTGGTGATTGTCAAATAAACCCTATTAAGTGTAAGAAAATTAAATACCATATTGAGCATACACAAAGTATACTGTCCCTCAGCATTCATACCTCCTTTGAAGAGCCTGCGCCTTTGAAATCGGTACAACAGTCAAAGATTCCAGTCCTTGCTTTGGATCATACGATCGTGCTTTCACCAAACCTGGATCAATAACATACTTAATTCCAGGAATAGTTACGGACGTCTTAGCAATATTCGTAGCAAGTATCACCTAAGACAAATGAATAGGTATAATGTCATCTATCATCAACCCTAACAATTACTCGGAAAAATAAGGTATAGATTTATTATTTTAGAAATATAGTAAGCCATATGTGATTGGGTTGCACAAAAGTGAATTTCAGCAAACATCAATAGATTTAAGATGCCAACATAAAATTTTGCAAAAATCAAATTGACATGAAGATTTTCCAGTCACTCTTCTATGTATAAATTTAAAGATATCAGAGTTTCAGAGTGAATACAACCACAGTAAGGTTCATCTTTGTATTAAGTACCTTGCGATATTCGGCTGGAGTTGTTGCGAAAATTCGCATCTGCTGTTCTGATGGAAGAATTCGAGAATATTGTCATTGCAAGTGCATCAAACGACGATCCAATCGCTGCGAGTTGGTAACACCACTGAACTCAGTGTCAATGATAGAGCTTTGAATCTTGAAGGCCAAGGTTGCAGATGATCAGATTACCTTCTCTTCTCATCATGGAAAGCCTGATTTCTAAGCATAACATACCACAAATGATAGCATACTCTCTGAGTTGAAGAATCCATTAATTCAACAACTACCAAATACTTCTACCCAAGGAACATAGGAAAATGAGATTGTTCTGATTACAGATACTATCCACTGAAAGTTTTCTAAAGAAACTGATGAGATCTTCATCAACACTCCAATCATAGTTGTCTAATCCCAACGAACCAACCCATTAAGCTTGCTATCAAAAGATTCATTCAACATTTGAAATTCAAGTTTTTCTTTTCCCTACCAAAATGACAGAATGCAACTCATGAAAAAGAAGAACTGTATATACATATCTGTATGACTATATATATTATATATATAGAAACAGAGAAACACACAAAAAGATTCAATTTTTAACATTTTCAATATCAATTAGAACTGACCCAAAATTTCATCTCTATCAATAAATCGTTCGAGCATTTCCTTCTCTCCCAAAACCAAACAATCATTCTCCTTCCCAAACCATTCATACCTTTGTTTCGCAACATAATCATACACAGAATCCCTAATTGTAGTCGGAAAAACCCTAAAACCACTCAAAGCAGAGTAAGGAAAAGGCAAGTAAGAAACCACTCTAAGAGCTGCATTAGAGCCTTGATGAAACACACCAGGACCTTCCACGAAGAGAAATCGACGAAGAACATCGTCTCGATTGAGTCCACATAGGCTCAAATAGGGCTCGGCTGTCTCGGATTGAAGGCAACAAAACTTGATTTTTCTGTGTTTGTCTAATTTGATTACCCATTTCAGTCCTTGATGGCAGAGGTGGCAAACTCTGTCGTAAACCACCACACGTGGTTGAAGGAGAATTGGGTTGACGATCGGAGAAGGAGAAGAAGGAAAAATAATGGGTTGGTTGTAATGGGATTTTGAAGAAAATGAAGAAGTGGGTTTTGATGGGTTTCTTGGAAGAAGCCATTTGGGGAAGAATCTGGTTTGGATCATCGTTTTCTGATCTGATGGGAGGTCTATCGGAAGAACACAAGGAAAGAAGAAATGGTGAATTTGACACTTTACAATTTTCTTATGGTTTTTATTGATTGGTTATATTTTTATTTTTCTTAGGGTTAACGGAGGAGTATCAAATCCCTTGTCGTTTTTTTTAAATGGGTTGTGATTCTCGAATATTTAGCATCAAATATCAGTTCAAATATTAATGGGATTTGTTTTATTATTATTTTATTATATATGTAAAGACCGCTTAGTTTAATTTGGAAATTAGCAGTTAATTATGTTTAATTATGGAAAATTATTTATAGATATTTAAATAATTATTTATGCTGTTATTATTGAATTCTGAAGTGCATTTTATGTCATATGGTGAATTTCATAATTTTGCATTTCCTGTGCCCGGCAACATGAAACTCGCTGTTTGGCTCAGTAAAATCACAACTTAGTATGTTAGTATTGTGGGACGGTTATTTAGACATTGGGACTGTCGGGATTGGTCGGGAATTTAGAATTTCCCAACCCCTTTTAGTACCCTTCATGTTATTTTTGTGTGGAGGGGCAAAATGGTCATTTTGCCCCATTTATGTTTTGTCCTTTAGTGGACTTAGTAATTAGAAATTTGATGTTATATTATGTTTATTTTGGCTGAAATAAAGGTTTATCATATGCATGTATTCTCATTTTAATCAAGTTAGAAAATTAGAAAATTTAAGAGAAATTCAAGCTCTTTTCCTCTCTCTCTCTCTCTCTCTCTCTCTCTCTCTCTCTCTCTCTCTCTCTCTCTCTCTCTCTCTCTCTCTCTCTCTCTCTCTCGGCTTGGTGTGGATTGATAGGGCTGAGAGTTCTTCTTAGTTTTTCAAGCATTTTCAACCAATCTAGGTGTAGTTCAAGTTGTTGGTAAGATCCTTAAACTTGTTCTTGGTTTTTTTCTTAGAATTTTGATGAAATGATGATGAATTGCATGCTTAACTTGAGGTGTTGTTGCTGTTGTGTTTGTGAGATGATTTTAGAGGTTTAATCTTGTTTATTTGAGTAGAATTGAGCTGCTTGTGATGCATGACAGTTATGTTGTTTAAAGTTGTGGAATTTTAACTCAAAACTTTAGTTTTCAAAGAAAAAATAAAGAATCTGTTGCTGTTGTTTTTGTTGATGCTTGTTGTTGTTTTCTGAGGTTATTATATGCATATTTAGGAAGATTTGAACTGGTTTGGATGCATGTTAATGATGTTTAACCAAGTTTGAGTTTTGAACTCAAAGCTTGGAGCTTTAATGGCATTTTTAGTGTTTGTGTTTTCTGGGTTGTTTTGATGCTTTAGAATTGTTCTTTGGGGTATTTAGAACAGGTCTGGAAGGTTTGGTATGAATTGGGTTTGATTTGAATGAGTTTTGGAATTTTGAGTGTTTCCTGCGAGGAACCGGAATTCTGGTTGTGCAACTGGAATTGTGGATGGGATTCAGGAATTTCCAGAACCGGAATTCCGGTTCTGCAATCGGAATTTCGGTTGCAGAACCGGTCTGCCGGTTGGGGGGTTTTTAGGAACCCTAGTTTTTCTCGTTTTTATGTTATTTAGGGTATTTCCATGCTTTTTATCGATAGGGAAACTTTTAGTTTCTAGTTTAAGTCCTCGGGAAGTGATTTAGCGTATCACTTATCAGTGTTGTGATTGTTATGGTTTAGGAGCCTGTAAACCGCCGTGCAGTTCATTCCACTCAGGTTGATCGGCACACCTGAATTTAGAATTGAGGTAAGATTAGTATAACAGTATGCATATATATTACATGTTTAGCGTGCATGTTAGGAAGCCTGTTAGATTACATTAGATATGTATGTTGGCTTCGTACCATCCGACCATATCACATCAGTTAGGCTAGAGTATGACTAGCAACTGGAGTATGACCAGTATACCGAGTTTAGGCTAATTCTAGGGTTTCGGGCAGGATGCCTCGCTGGCACATCCTGAGTAAGATATTCAGCATTCCGTGCAGAGCACTCAACACTTAGCGAATTCAGCTTTCGCATCATGAGTCATCAGCTCAATCCCTATAACTCAGGGATCAACTTACGTGGATACGGCATACACACGATCCCACTATCAGTGTACTCAGCCTCAATCTCACGATCTTTGCATTCAGCATTGATCACACGATCTTTCTGTTTATGCGCATTGTAACGAGAGAGAAAACTCTTCCTCCTCAAGTTTCTCAGCCCTATAAATAGTGAAGAATGTTCACTGGGCAAGGGGACCGAGAGATTGAAAGTCGATACGCAACTAAGCTAAGACTATATTATTATCTAAGAATATTCAGAGATACTATTGTAAGAGCTATAAGAAAATCAATCTTCTTCCTTGTTCTTGAGTCAACACAAATAATGAGGATTAGGCTATTACCGAACTGCTCGGGGCTGAACCTCTATAAAATTCTTGTGTCTTATTATTGTTTTATTATATATTCGTTACGATATATTGTTTATCGCTTATAAAAAAGACTCATTGTCGTTCGCTAAAAGTGAAGTCAACATTTTGGTGCTTTGATTGAGAGAAGGATCACCAATTGCTCTTTTCGACACTCAACACGATGGTGCAAACTCGTAGAGGCCTGTCTGACCTAGAAAATTCACAGACGCTGGATCCGGCATTACAGAACCCAGGGAGTTCAAGGGTTCCACCTGCTGTCAATCCTGGACAGACGACAAGCGTGGTGAATGGTGAAACAGCTCCTGTTACTAAAACTGCGCCTGGTGTGCAAGAGACTGGGAATAACAGTTCCGCACACAACCAGGGAATTCATAACACGACTGTTCCGCCTGGAACCAACACCCAGACGACCATCGGAGACACAACCGAATTGCAAAATCTCTGTGCCGCGCTCGTACTCATGCAGAGTCATAACAACACTCTGCATCATGATCAGGATGAACTGCGTTCCGCAGTAAGTCTCGCGTTTGACGAACAAAGGCGTATGTTCGCTGAATGGAGAGACAAAGAGATGGAGGCATTAAGGGCTCACCATGCAGAGATCGAAGATCGTAGTCGGCAAGCTACTGGTCTGATACGAAGAGCCTACCACCAGACTATAGGTCAGCAAACGCCGAACGTCATTCCCCTGGGAGAAACGGAGGATGACCCGACGATGAATACTTCCCAGACAACTAATGGTCAGCCGCCCAATCCCCGGTCACGAGTTCTGCTCGTGTGCCAAGAGGTAGGCGGGCAGACCTTCTCCGGGAATTCATTTGGAGGAGCCATACCTGACGGATCCAACCCGAATGATGGTGTTATTCCACCTGTCAACCAAGCGAATTAATCGCTAAGGCAACCAGACTCTTCTGTGTTCGATAGGTTGGGAACAACCCATGACCTAAGGAATGATCTAAACAGAAGAAGGGGAATAGACGAGCAGAATACTACAATGATCGTGCAGCCCGGAGCCCATACTCAAATCCCTGCTCAGAAAGACGCTAACGTAATCCAAGTTGACCAAAATGCCGAGCAGGTCAACCCAGCCGTACAGGCCTAGCTTGACGAGTTGAAAAATATGTTTCATGGCATGGCCGGACAGCATAACAATGATCTTGAGTTAGACCGTGCTCGCGGAACTCCCTTCTCCCCAGAGATCAATCTCCTGCCACTGACTCACAAGTTCAAAATGCCAACATGGAAGATGTATACTGGGAGAGAAGATCCTCTTTCCCATCTCAAGTACTTTGAGATGCAAATGGACTTACAAGGAGTACGAGGGGACGTATGCTGCAGAATCTTCCCCGCCACCCTGTCAGAAGCCGCACAGCAATGGAATTTCAAGTTGGCTCCTGGAAAGTTTAGTTCATGGAAAACCTTTTCTTCAAAATTCCATGCGCAATTCTCTTCCTCACGTCAGCTCCCATTGCATCTGGGAGATTTGGTCGAAGTAAAGCAACGACCAGGCGAGCCACTCCGGGCGTACATCAGCAGATAAAGTTTTGCGGGTAACCGAGGATGGAAAGTTATTCGTGGTACTGGGAGGCATTGAAGTCCTTGGTGAACTATGGAAGGATATAAGGAAGAACGGGCCGGTAGACTCAATGAGTGATTTCCTTGACCGAGCCGAAGGCTTCATCAAGCTCGAAGAAGCCATTCAACGAGCAGAAGGTGAACAAAAGCTGGGAAAAACGAAGGCTCCTTCCACTGGAACATCCGCCCAACTTCCCCATTATTCCAACAATTCAAGTGGCAAGCGTTCAAGCAACAACCACAAGCAAGGAAACAAGAAGAAAGGAAAGTTCACCGACAAATCCAGACAGACTCCCCGTGATCATGCCAAACACACTGCATTCACTATTCTAACTGAAGATATAGAGAGTGTGTATATGGCAACTCAGTCGTTAATTCCGTACAGAAAGCCCGGGCCCATGAAGAAAGATACCAACAAAAGGGACATGACAAAATTTTGTCGATTCCACCGGAGACTACGGCCACGACCCCAACGAATGTTATAATCTGAAGCGGGAAATTGAATTTCTGATCAAGAAAAACAACCCGCACCTGCAGAAGTATGTCAAGACCAACAAAGGTCAAAACAACCAAGATCTGCTACCTCCACCCGTAGATGGACACTTACAAGTCATTATTGGAGGCCCGCACTGTTGGAAATTATTTTACCAGGATCTTAGATCTACTCACAAGTATGTTTATTAACACCCTAAATATGAACTTTCTAAAACGATGAAATAAACACATATAAAGTTAAAGAAACCTTACATTGGGTGCAGCGAAATTAAATGACTCCTTCCGTTCAGATATCTAGCCCTTGATTCCTTTCTGTAGTAGAGCATTATCAATATCTGAACCTGGATCTCTTTCTCTGAATCTTTGATGCTGAAACTCCTTTGCTGATGATCTTTCTTCACGATCTTCCTCACTATGATTGAGGTATTGCTTGATGTGTGTGGGCACTACTCTCACACTAAGATTTTTGAAATTGAAGAGGGAAGGAGAAAGAGAAGGGTCAGCCAAAGATAGGGAGAGAGAAGGCTCAGGTTTTCTGAATCAGAAGTCTCAGAAGAAAAGTCTAATTTTCCTGAAGCCTTCACTATCTATTTATAGCATTCCACTAGGGTTAGATTTGAATTATATGGCATTAAAATAATGAAAAAAATCAACTTAAAATACACACAAAGGTGGCCGGCCATACACTTAGTGGATTGGGCCTTGCTTTTTGCAATTTTACAATTTTAACACCTTTTGTATCTGATTTTCTCAAAAATGTCAATTTCCTAATTCAACCATTTAAATGCCAATTCTAACTATTTAATAACTATAAATAATTATTAAATAATATTGTCATTTATCATATTTATTAATTGAACCATACAAAGTATCATAATTAACAAATATGCCCCTATAAACTCTTTCTTTACAATTTCGCCCTTACTTAGTGAAAAATTCACAAATAGACATAGTCTAATTTGAGAATTATAATTGATTAATCAAAACCAATTACACGAGTCTTACAAGCAATATTATCTCAACTAGTGGGGGGACCATGGGTCTATATAACCGAGCTTCCAATAAGTAGATCAAGAATTTATTACTAGAATTCACTAACTTATTAATTCTTCGTTGAATCCACGCATAGAACTTAGAATTGCCCTCTCAGTATATAGAATGCTCTATATGTTCCACCATATAGACACATCATTAGTTATCCATTGTTATAATCCTAATGTGATCAATTATCCTCTATATGAATGATCTACACAGTAAAGGGATTAAATTACCGTAACACCCTACTATGAATTTTCTCCTTAAAACACTTGACCCCGTATAAATGATATTTCAGTTTATGTGAAATGAGATCTCCACCATTTATTTTCGTTTGGTCAAGCTCGAAGGAGATCATCCTTTGCTTACTATTCGCCAGATAGAAGCTATAGATTCCATGTCTATGCTAGTGCTCTTACTCAATCGCACTACCGTGTTCCCAAAAAGTACGTATCACCCTGACCTAAAAGTAGGCTTAACTAACAATTCAAGGAACACGAATAGCCTTTCAAGATTGAGCCTAATAATAACAGGATTAAGATCATTTGATCTAGGATCAACTAGGCGATATTGACTTGAATAGATTTTATGGTAAGTTTAATTAAATCTAAGTCAAAGTTCAATATCGGTCCCTTCCGATGCATACTCCATGCATCCAACCTGAGCTTTACTTTAACCAATGTTCTGGAAAGAACATAGTATTTCTCCAAATACAAGTAAACTCTTGTTGTAGATTATCATATCAGTAAAACCCTGTGTCTGATAAATCTAGGAAACTTTATTCACATAGTCATGTTTACTTTCCAATGTGTTGACGACACAATAAACAGGATCAAGTATGTGAAAACGGTTTCAGATGAATTTATACATTATGTACATATAATCATGAAATAAATCATGTGAACCATGCAACATTAAATGTTATTTCTGATCTATATTAATAAGTAAATCTGATTATATTGAAATGAGTTTTATTTAGGGCATAAAACCCAACAAACTCCCACTTGCACTAATATAAAACAAAAAGTGCGTTTCAAATAATCTCAACACCTTGATATGCAAATCAAGTGTAGTAGTAGTAAACTCCTCGTAATAGGATCTGAAAGGTTGAATTAACCACAACCTTTTCTCCACTATTACTCTTCCTTTAATCACAAAATCATTGATAATGTGAAATTCCTCTCTATATGTCTACTCTCTTGGGATACTGGATTCTATATCTTTGGCCACTACTTTTGGTTAATCAGGAAATTAACACTAGTAGTTTAAGGCAATTTGGAATGATGCCAAAAATGTATAGAACTTTCCTTAGACTGAATAAGTACCTTTCCTGCAACCTTAACATTCAGTCCCTCTTTGGTAGACCTAGAGACTTCAGATAGGTTTTTACACTTCTCCAAAATCATTATTCCACCCCCAGAGTAACCACCATCTTATCAGAAATATTTACTAGCACATAGGCAAATTTCGAAATCTGATGTGGTGTAGTCTAAGAGTTTTAAACACACTCTTATAGACTAACATATAGTTCCTCTTCTTAATCTTAGGATTTACTTGATTGTCTTCCAATGTTCTTCTCCTGGATTAATCTGATACCTACTCATTACTCTCACTCAACAGCAGGTGTCTGGTCTAAGGCATACAAAAGCATATCTAAGACCTCTCACTGTTGATATAACAAATTCTTTCATGGCTTTATCTTTTCTGGAATAGTTGAGACTTTTCCTTAGATAAATAAAATCTATGTCTAAGAAGTTGTGAAGCTTCTATAGATTGCCATTAGAAAGAAAATACTTCAGCATCTTACTAAAGTAAGTTGCTTGCATTAGAGTAAGTAATTACCAGGTATACCACAAGCCATAGGTTTAGATAAACTCAAACCTATAATACTAGGAACAGGAAGTTTTGTTAAGTCCATTGAATGGTCTTATAAACGAAAATTTCCTTTTATGTCCTTGTAATAGAAAACTTTAGGTTATTCCATGTGAATGGATTAAACCATAGTTCTATTGGCTTTCTTCTTAGTTTCTTATCTTGACAATCCATTACTTGTTTAAACTTACAATGGATTTTAATCACTAGTGTCTCCTAAGTCATAAGAAGGTGAGTTCCTAGAAACTCTCCCACTACGACAAGGTACCATGAATTATGTCGAAGAAAACTAAATGGTATTGATCTCTTCGGTTGTGACAAGACAACAGAGGCAGTGGGATCATCATATATCAAAAAAGATGATAGAACACTTTTGGAATCAAGAATTAAATATCTCCTTTATTCGCTACTTGTTTTCAGACTTAGTCATTATCTTAGAAAAGTAGTATTTGTTTGAACAAACACTTTCTTATCTATTGATAATGGGATGGTCCACCCCTAATCACTTAGAATAGCTAACAAACCATGGTTAACAGTTCTAGCTTTTCTTAAGATTTTAATTAGGTCATCCATGAATCTAGTAATGATTTACATTAAGTATACAACCATTACATCATTCTGAAATTGTATTACCATAGAAGGATTTAGGCAACGACTAGTAACTAATCATCAACATGCAACTCGAAATTTCTGGGGAGGTAAGTTTGGATATAATTCAAAAATCAATTTAATGATCTTTGAACTGCATATCTACTAACTATTTCTCCACCCCTATCAGTTCGCAAAATCTTTAACCACTTACCTTAATGGTTTTAACCATTGCTAGAAATTAATGAAATTTTTCAAACATTTCAAATTTCTTTGCTAAAAGGTATAATCTAGAGTTATCGTTTTAAGAATACAACGAAAAACTCATATCCACCCCTGAATGTACATCCATCTGCGAATGAGATGAACTACTTTCAGTGGATATAGGCATATTAACTCTTTGCAGAGATTGATCTTGTCAAATCCACTATGAACAAGATACAAATGCCATAGATTAAAAAAAAATGGTAGTGTCTATTGATGACATAGGTTTAGTTACATCAAAGAGTTCTTAGAATACTGCAAGTGGATCCTGGTCACAGAATACCTAACTCATATTCCATACAGTTTTAATCCATTAATAGAAGATAGATATTAAACACACTATAAGAAAATAAGTTTTCAGCGACTAGATTTTTTGTGACCAAATCAACTTAGTCACTAATAGTTAGATTTTGCGACTAATTTTTAGTCGCAAATATTTTTAGTCATGAGAAAATGTTTAATTAGAACCAAAAAAATCAATGACCAATTTTTTAGTCACTATTTGTTATATTCAGTGACTAAAATAGTTTTTAGTCACTAAAACTGTGGCGCCAAATTATAGTAGTAGGGAGACTAATAATTTTTGGTGACTAAAATTATTTAGTCACTAAAAATTTGAAATTTGTGACGAAATAGTTAGTCAGCAAAAGTTAATGATCTTTTACAACTAAAATATTAATCTTAAAATGTGTTGATAGCGGGGCATTGAATTATATTTTACTAATTATATTTGTTCATATATGTATGGACAATATATAAATATTAATTTCTTTTTCTAAATATATTAATGTTAGTTTATATTATTTTTAATATAATAAAAATATGAATATATAATATGTTCATATTTGTATTAAAATATTAAACAATATAAAGATAATAAATAATAGGGTGATTCTACAATACACCTCCTTAAAATGGATGTATTGATGCACCTTCTACTTGTTTCAACATCCAGAAAAAAATTTTAGTCTAATTTTTTTCATATTCATGTACGTTATAGCTATTTAAGGTATCCTACAAAATTTTAAGAAATTTGGAATAATTTACAATATAGAAAATAATGTTCAAACAATCTATTTTACACGCGTATAAAATAAAATAGTCACGCGTGCAACATACTACTTGAACACGATTTTCGGCGTGTTAAATTTTTTCGAATTTCTTAAAATTTTGTAGGATGTCTTAAATAAGTATAATTTACATGACCATGAGAAAAAATTTGACTAAAAAATAATTTCGGATACTAAAACAGATAGAGATGTATCGGTGTATCCCTTTTAAGGGGGTCCATTATAGAATTTCCCTAAATAATATACTTATTTTTTTTTGAGAGCACACAATATTTATTCCCTAAAAATTTGATTGTTGGCGGTAAATCTCAAAATTTTCCCTCTATTTTCAATTCAGTTGAGCTTCTATCCAATAGCATTGATTCAACCTCTCTATCAGCTTTCTCTCACAACCTCAGCTCACCGACTCTCCCTATCCTCACCCCATTCGAACCCTAAACTAAGCAAAGAGGTTCATTTTCTCACAGTTATTTCGCACCATCTCTGGCCCTCTAAGATCGATTTTGCACCCAGCCCATGTGCGCCGTCTCTTAGCCCTGCTGATGGGAGTACAATAATTTGCCGGGCCTGGGTTTTGCTTGCTAGACATGTTCCATAACCTTTTCCTGTGTGGTCTAATCCTTTACAAAGTAATCAAACGCTTTTTCTACGATGATGATATTTTAGAGGTCGAATCCTCCGATTCCAATGCCCTCTTCGTCTTTGATCGGTACTCTCTCTCTCTCTCTCTCTCTATATATATATATAAATATATACATATGTATACACAGAACAATTGAAGCACCAATTCACTTCCTTTTCAATCTGGGTTTTTCTGTTGTTTACAGACTTGAAAAGCTTTATGGTGGGAAAGTCTATGTTGGACTTCGGATTCCTGATGCTGACACCGGCACTCGACAGAATATCGGTCTGGTTCTTCTCACCAAAGGGTATGCTAATTTCTTCCATAAAATTATAGACTACAAATAAAATCTTATTAGTAATTTATTTATTAATAATTGTATTTGATAAATTATAGGTTTTTTTTTTTTTTTTTTTTAATTTGAAGGATCTTGAATTAATGAATATATAGAGTGAGTCACACAAAGAAAGTGAGGCACAGAGCGAAAATGGTGAAATTCACCTCTTTCTCCTTCTTGTACTGTTGTGATGTGGCAGATATGAAATGATGTGGTTCTTCCTTTCTAGTTTGTCTTCAAGTGTCAGGTATGTGATCTATGCGCATTGATTTTGAGTGCTTTGAATAAGTTGAAAGATGGAAATTAAATGATCCCTGATTTTACCTATGCACATTCATTTTTTGGTCTCAGTTATTCATTGTTTATCATCTTCGGTCCTAAGAAGGTGGAAAATTTGCTAGTCATGTTGATCATGTTCTCTCTCTCTCTTTTTTTCACAATACAATTTATTTTGATGTGTCTTTTTGTGCTGTTTTGGTGACAAGTATTGGTCATATACTATTTTGGTGACAGGTATAGAACTCAGTCATATACTGTTTTATCAGTCAATAATTTGGAGGGGGTCTATATATCATTCTTTGATTGGCCTTGTAAGTAAATATACATTTTAATTTGAAATTTAAAAGCTCATCATATTTTTTATTACCTATATAATATCTTTTCTGTAATGGGATACAAAGCCATAAGATTTATTAGGAATTAATTTAGTTTATGAGATGATTTGGCATTTAGCATAAGAGTAATCCTAAATAGATTTCTGAGGTAACAAATGCAGTTATATATCACAATATTTTGTACCATACAAATAATTAAGGACCTTTTTAGTACTTGTGTTTTTTTCTTTATTTCGAAGATTTCAATATTCAATTGCATTAATCTTATTTAACTTCATTATCAATTTTAGCTTTCTTTTTACGAGAAAGTTCGAGATTCTTTTATTTATATTAGTAGTGTTATGTGGTTAAATTTTAAATTACTATCTAGAATTTAGGGGATTTGATCAAATGTTCATTTAGGTTTTGACCATTGCCTAGAATGGTTAATGCATTCTAGAATTTAGGGGATTTGATCAAATTTACGAGAAAGTTTGAGATTCTTTTATTTATATGATTTTATTTATTGTCACAAGTTCTATCATTTTTTCATTAATTTCATTTTTGTTACTAATTTGGTCACTAAGTAACTTCTCTTTGCTGTAGTGTTTTGGAAACCTACAAGATTCAAAAAAAAAATATCCAAAATAGAAATTGAGGTAAAGATCAGGCAATACAAGTGTCGAGGACAACCGAACGATGTATAGTGTGGATATCATGAAGATTATTAAAAGCTTCATGACTTAGTACAATCTTGTAACTTTTTTGAAGAATGAGGTAATTAAACATATATGATTTTTATTTAATAATTAGTTTTTATTTTAAATACATTTAATATTATTTATCTCTGGTTGTATAGTCCATGTCAAATTGTTGTTAAGTGTGCAAAAGTAAATTTTGTCAATAGTTAAAATACTCTATGAGTCTATGAGTTCTTAAGTACTATCAATTGGTGAGAACACTACAGATATTGATAGAGATTTTTATATTTAAGTTCTTTCTCTGAATGATTTGAGCTTCAACTTAAAATTGCTTCTATGTGATGCATTCTGGGTGCTTGATAAAATGCTAAAGAAGTTGATTTTGTTTAATGTCATTAAGTAGTATATGGTATGTTTAAAATTCAATAGAAAGATCATGAAGTACTCATATCTAATTTGTAGTTTTTTATGCGTATGCAAGGAACCATGCAGTGTTGATTATCCTCTATTTATATACATAGTTCAAGAAAATAATGCTAAAAAAGCCAATGACATTTGCTACATTTTTTGCTGATGGCTCTATTTTGGCAGTTGCGGCAAAAAAGGTATTGTTAATTCTGTCATTGTGTCCTCTGTATTGTAGACTGAAGTAAATTATTGAAAAATATATTCAGTTCTATCGCTTTATTTAGTCTTAAGGTTTTAGTTTTATTTGGTCATTTGTAGAAAGAAGGCAATGATAGCTGCTGCATTTTCTACTGATGGTGGCTCTGTTTTGGCAGTTGCGGCAGAAACGGTTATCACATTATGGGACCCTGAACACAACGTCCTTGTTGTTGTACTCGGAGAAATTCAAAAGGTAAATGTTCATATTGCTCTCTTTGCTATTTGATTGTTGGAAGGCCTCAGATTTAGCACATGTATGTAAAATATTCAACCACCACATGTTTATTTTTATTGTGTATATTTGCAGCCAATTAGGTCTATATTAATAGATATATTTTGATTTTTCTCACTAATTGACATACACTTATTAGTTAATGTTCATATGTTGATTCCTTTGTTCTTTTCATATATTCATGATTTTTAGGAATCTTAATGAGTATGTGCAAGCTTTTTGCAATGCTGCCATTGAAGTTGCTACCAAAAATTGATCCAAAATTCTTGAAGGCCATGCATCTCTCCCTCTACTTGCTCCCTATTTGACAGATTGGCTTGAATACTTTATTTGTATGACTTCTTGTCCAAACTGTTTAATTTTAGTAGTCCTTTCTCGTTGAAATGTTCTAAATGCATCCCTTTCATAATGCTTTGTGACAATTCAGGTATGACATCCTAGTATATTTTGAGCAACTGATTTTTGTCTAGCTAAAGTTTTTCTTTGTTTTAGACATTTAATTTATATTAGTTGATCGAAATATATTTATATAAATGATTAATACTATGCTACTTGTGTTTGATTTATTTCGTCACAAGTCATTGAACACCTTTTCCATTTGCCCTAGTCAACAGCCACATTAGCCAAGTGGCAGGAAGTATTATTCTATCCCTTGTTGATGTTTAACTAGTGATCTATGTGATTACTTTTCTGTTATAGGTACCAAACAAAAGTAACAGCCTATAATAGAGAGGAGTGGCATGTGTGCTGTGCACGATTGTGGAGTTAGTCATTCCATTGTTCATTGAGTTTGTTCTATTATTTGGATTGTTTTCCAAAATAAGCCTCTTACTATAGTACTTTTCTATTCCTTATTTTATTGTATCATAGATGTTTACTAACATATTTATCTATATAGATGTTTACTTTGACAATAGAAATACAAACATGGTTGTGGACTTGTGGTGCTTGAGATCATCTTTCAATGTGACTCCCTACTGGCATCACAGATCATGCCTACAAATTCTCACAGAATGTTTTAAGAGTTTGAGGGCGCAGGTGCCTTTACATTTTTTTTTGTTTGCTTATTGTATTGCTAGTTTTTTTGTTGTTCATTTAATTTGGTTTGTATTGGGTACTTTATTTTATTTTTCTTCTTCGTAACTCTGATTCATTGAGTCTGTTGTTTTAATGTTTATGGACAAAGTACAAATCAAGAATTATATTGTAATTGAAATTTTTATGATTGACATTGTAATTTTTTATGTAATGAATAAAATTGTATAATGTTATTTAAATATAGCTTTGAATAATTTATTTTTAATATATAATTTAAATGAACATACTCTAAATTAAAAAAAATATAAATTAGTTTTATGACTAAATATTAGTCACTGAATAATTAATTTGTATAATTTTTTTATTTATTATTGCCAACTAAATTATTTAGTCACAAAATATTACCCTTTTTATGACTAAATTTTAGTTGTTGAAAGTGCATATTGGTATTTATGTGACTAATATATTAATCTTATTGTGACTAATTTTAAAATATTTTGTAACTAAATTTTAGTCATAGAAAGTAACATTATTTGTGACTAAATATATTAGTCACTAAATTTCTTCTACGACCGACTTTCAGCGACTAAATAGTGACTAAAAATAATTTGTCGCAAAAAATTTTGGGTGACTAATAAATGAGTTTTAATGACCAAAAAACTAGTCGGTAAAAATAAGTTTTTTTGTAGTGACACTTGAGAAAGTGTAACTGTATTGTATTCTGGAATTAGAAATATAAGAAAATTTCTGTTTGGATTCTAAAATTAAAGTCAAAGACTTAAATTTATACCAAATATAATGAGTAATTCTATCTTAGACCACCATTACTAATATAAACTCTAAGTCAGATTTGCCCATACAAGTAGGAGATTTCTAAGATTGAGGATTTATATCAATTGGGAATAGAATTTCGGGATTATAATCATATGCGTCATTTAATTTCTTAAGAGAAAATATAATGACATGAAATGATTTATAGACCATTCATCCAATGATATATTATGGAGCTAATTCGAAATGAATAAGCTAAGAGGAATTAGGATAATTTCGTTTATAAATAAGAATCCAACGATGCTTCGATTAGCGAAAGATAAAGTAATCTTATTTATGTAATCTTCTTGTTTCATATTGTAAAAATACTAGTCTAAGGTGTCATCAATTGATGAACAGCTAGATGTTGCATATACAATATTTATCTTTCGAGATCTAACACTATTATGTATGTCTAATGGTGAAAATCCATTAGGGATTTATCTCATTAGAAAAACAAACATGTTAGACCAACAATGAAGATTCGAAATTAAACTACAACTTAATAACAGAAAATAACATGGTTCAATATAAATTCATACACAATTCAGAAATTATAAGCATATAGCAAGTGGGAATGACAAGTGAAAATACTAAAACATACAATCCTAAATAATTTCCAAGGTTTTTCAACAAACCGATACAGTGTCCCGTTTAGGCGAGAGTCAAAGCATCATCCATTGAATAGAGTTGTCAGCTCATCTAAAATGATAACCATTCTAGCAACCTTTTATTCGATCAAGATTGGAATTCAGCGTTGTCCCGTTTAGGCGAGAGTCAAGGCAATTCTATCTTATGAGCTTCCACCATTGTTTCATAATTTGCAAGTCAAGTATGGTCGCCACCATTAGGGTGATCCATACCATACAAAACACTTACAAACTACTTATCATGCGAGGTTAAACGGTGCGAAATTGCTAATGAACGTTCCTCCATTAGGGAGGATTACTCACTAAAACAAACGCGGTGTAAAACCCACAATGGAGATCGAATGTCTTAATAATAAAGCTCATTATTTAAAAAAGAGTTGTATTTTCTTTGATTCTCTTTATTTATTCTATTTATTTTAAATATATATTTATTTAATTAAAATTTCCAATTTAGAATGAAAAATTCTAAATATAAATTTTAATTTAATATTTATAAATTTTACTTAGATGGTTATGAAAATAACATGAATTATTTCCATCTTAGTAATAATTTCCAATAAATATTTAGAAAAATACTCAATTTAAGTTGTTACAAAATTAATTTAAATTAATTTACAACTCAAATTTAATTTTCTATAAATATATATTGCATTTCGAAAAATTAAAGTATATAAGAATACAATTTTCGAAAAATGCATAATAAAATAAAAAATAAATCCTGGAAAAATTATTCTAATTTAATGTTGGCCCAAAATTAATTAATAAAATTAATTTACAACAAAAAATATAATTTTCCTATTTAATTAAATATATAAGAAAAATTTCAAATATTTAAATATGATGATGAAAATCAACTTAAATATTAATTTTCTATTTAATTAAATACACTAGAAAAATACTTCAAGCAAAAATATCACCTATCTAGATTTTCCTTTGACTAATTAATTCAATTTCTAATAATATACTTTAATTCAATTTATTTTAAATTAATCAATAAATGAAAAAATCATTGATTTAAGTTGGTCCAAAATTAAAATAAATAATTTTAAACTTTAATCTATTTTTCAAATAAAATTCGAAATTCCAGCATTTAAGAAATGCAATTTCGAAATTTGATTAATAAAATAAAGAAAAAAAATATATTTTGAAAATTATTTAAATTTAGTTGAAAAAATAAATTTCAACTAAAAATAATTTTCTATTTAATTAAATGTCATGAAAAAGAAATATTTAAGTATGATGATAAAAATCAACTTAGATATTTAATTTTTAAATTAATTAAATGTATTAAATTCAAGAAATAAATAATTAAGTGTAGAGAAGGCTTAATTATTAATTTCTAGTTTAATACTACGAAAAATATACTTAAAATAAATTGTACCAAAATTAATTAATAAATGATTAATTTCACAATGTATAATATTTTCTATTTAATATTAGAAATAATAAGTAGTCTAGAAATAACTATCTAGAAAATATCTTATTTGACTAAGTATCTTTTCCACAAAATTTGAAAAAATATCTAATTTAAGTTGTATTAGAAAAAATCTAGAACTTAAATATTTTCAAATTTAAATTTAATTAAATATCAAAAATTAAGTTGTAACCACTTAATTTGAAAATATTCCATTTTAAGTTAATATTCGAAAAGATATTAACTTAAAAAATATCTAAAGAATCTTAATAACCAATGCCTAAAATTCCTCAACTTAATTTTGAAATTTGAAATTCAAAAGATATTCAGATTTAAGTTGGTTAGTTGTAGATAACTAAATATCAACTTAAATAGGAATATTTAATGAATAATTTAAATTAAGTTCCAGAAAGAATCTAGATGGTTATAATTCTATATTTAATTAAATACAAGAAAATACATATAGTTTAGCTTAGAATAAAGAATTCTTTAAACTATAATTTTCTTAAATTAATTTCAAAATAAATGAAATTAATTATGTTGCTAATCAATTTTATTAGGTTAAACTAGTGTAATTAACCTAGTACAGTTGTTCAAATCAGGCAAATGGGCCTTCACAATTGGGGTGGTTCATGTGAGGGGGTGCTGGGTTCAGTATGTCGTACCCACTTCTATGGCTCCCAACTCTCACACAAGGCCCAAAAGAGAGGAATTTAACCTTAATAAGAACAACTGTTATTAATTGAATAAGCCCAATAGCTAAATGGGTCTAAATAAATTCTATCAAGAACTATGATAATTTATTTTAGCAACAACAACCTATATGTATCTATAATCAGATTAAACACATAGGCTCACACAGGCACACTTTGGATGGGTCCTATCATGTTGCTAGGTCATACACAGATGAAAGAAGATTGTAAATATACCTGTTACAAATTATTAACTTGACCAAGGGAGCCATCAGATCATTAGATCTGGCAAAAAGTAACCATGGCTATTTGCAATCAAGTAATAATAGGTTTTGAAAACTTACACATAAGCTAAAACACATACTCCTGCAACAAGGTTAGTTGGATAGTTGGATGTAGGATTTATTTAATTTTAAATTAAATATTTAATTTCGAAAATAATTAATTAAATAAAAAAAATTTCGAAAATTTTAAAAAAAAAATTGAAAAAATTCGAAAATTAAAAAAAATTAAATTTAAAATTAAACCTACAATTTTGAAAAATTAGGTTTCAACCAACCTAAATATCATTTCAAAAATTTGCTAACTACTTTTAAATTTTAAATGTTATTTTATAAATAAAAATTAAATTAAAAATTAGAAAAGATTAATAAATATCTTTTTCAAATTTTAAATGTAATTTAAATAAATAAAATAACAAAATTTAAAAAATTAGCAAAATATCTTATATCATTCAAAAATTACATGATTATAAATATCTTATTTTTAAATTTAAAATAAGATAAGATATAATCAAATTTTAAAATAAGATAGATTTTTAAGCAAGAAGATAGATACTAATTCTATTCAAATTCAAATTACACTAATATCTTGAATTAAATTTAAAAAATATTAAATTAATTCAAAATGATAATTAGAATTGAATTAGGAATAGTAATAGTATAAATACAAAACTATACCAAAAATCGGAAGTTAATTCCATGAAAAAGCATGAAAAATCGAAGAAAAACGAAAAAATTGTGAACTGTACGGACAGATTTGCGATCGCAGGAAAATATCAGCAAAACCCCGATTTTTTTTAAATCTTCAAAAATTCATAACTAATTCAAATAAAATCCAAATTGAGTTCTGTAAAAGGCTAACTTGCTTAATTTTTTCCATACTATCCAATAAAAATAATTCCAGAAACAGAATCGCAATTATTTTTCACGAAAATTTACAAACATCAATCAATCATCAAATAACACTCAATACAACATGATACCATCCAAAAACATACAAACAATCGTTTTAAAGTCCAAATTTCTTGCAAGTAAATCAATTACCATGGCTCTGAGGCCAGTTGTTGGAAATTATTTTACCAGGATCTTAGATCTACTCACAAGTATGTTTATTAACACCCTAAATATGAACTTTCTAAAACGATGAAATAAACACATATAAAGTTAAAGAAACCTTACATTGGGTGCAGCGGAATTAAATGACTCCTTCCGTTCAGATATCTAGCCCTTGATTCCTTTCTGTAGTAGAGCATTATCAATATCTGAACCTGGATCTTTTTCTCTGAATCTTTGATGCTGAAACTCCTTTGCTGATGATCTTTCTTCACGATCTTCCTCACTATGATTGAGGTATTGCTTGATGTGTGTGGGCACTACTCTCACACTAAGATTTTCGAAATTGAAGAGGGAAGGAGAAAGAGAAGGGTCAGCCAAAGATAGGGAGAGAGAAGGCTCAGGTTTTCAGAATCAGAAGTCTCAGAAGAAAAGTCTAATTTTCCTGAAGCCTTCACTATCTATTTATAGCATTCCACTAGGGTTAGATTTGAATTATATGACATTAAAATAATGAAAAAATCAACTTAAAATACACACAAAGGTGGCCGGCCATACACTTAGTGGATTGGGCCTTACTTTTGCAATTTTGCAATTTTAACACCTTTTGTATCTGATTTTCTCAAAAATGTCAATTTCCTAATTCAACCATTTAAATGCCAATTCTAACTATTTAATAACTATAAATAATTATTAAATAATATTGTCATTTATCATATTTATTAATTGAACCATACAAAGTATCATAATTAACAAATATGCCCCTATAAATTCTTTCTTTACAATTTCACCCTTACTTAGTGAAAAATTCACAAATAGACATAGTCTAATTTGAGAATTATAATTGATTAATCAAAACCAATTACATGAGTCTTACAAGCAATATTATCTCAACTAGTGGGGGCACCATGGGTCTATATAACCGAGCTTCCAATAAGTAGATCAAGAATTTAGCACTAAAATTCACTAACTTATTAATTCTTCGTTGAATCCACGCATAGAACTTAGAATTGCACTCTCAGTATATAGAATGCTCTATATGTTCCACCATATAGACACATCATTAGTTATCCATTGTTATAATCCTAATGTGATCAATTATCCTCTATATGAATGATCTACACAGTAAAGGGATTAAATTACCGTAACACCCTACTATGTATTTTATCCTTAAAACACTTGACCCCGTATAAATGATATTTCAGTTTATGTGAAATGAGATCTCCACCATTTATTTTCGTTTGGTCAAGCTCGAAGGAGATCATCCTTTGCTTACTATTCGCCAGATAGAAGTTATAGATTCCATGTTTATGCTAGCGCTCCCACTCAATCGCACTACCGTGTTCCCAAAAAGTACGTATCACCCTGACCTAAAAGTAGGCTTAACTAACAATTCAAGGAACACGAATAGCCTTTCAAGATTGAGCCTAATCATAACAGGATTAAGATCATTTGATCTAGGATCAACTAGGCGATATTGACTTGAATAGATTTTACGGTAAGTTTAATTAAATCTAAGTCAAAGTTCAATATCGGTCCCTTCCGATGCATACTCCATGCATCCAACCTGAGCTTTACTTTAACCAATGTTCTGGAAAGAACATACTATTTCTCCAAATACAAGTAAACTCTTGTTGTAGATTATCATATCAGTAAAATCCTGTGTCTGATAAATCTAGGAAACTTTATTCACATAGTCATGTTTACTTTCCAATGTGTTGACGGCACAATAAACAGGATCAAGTATGTGAAAAGGGTTTCAGATGAATTTATACATTATGTACATATAATCATGAAATAAATCATGTGAACCATGCAACATTAAATGTTATTTCTGATCTATATTAATAAGTAAATCTGATTATATTGAAATGAGTTTTATTTAGGGCATAAAACCCAACACGCACATCGCTGGAGATTCAGGCAAAGTTCGGGAGAGGTATGCCCGGACAGCTCAGCACGAGCAAGAAGAAGTTATCCTGGCCGTGGAAGAAAGGAAGCCCAAAGTTCCACGAGCAGGAGAGCCAACCATAACTTTCAACAATGAAGATGCTGTCAAGATTAGATTTTCGCACAACGATCCGCTGGTCGTGGAAGTCCAGATAGCAAATAAAATGGTGGCTAGAACCATGATTGATAATGGAGATTCTTCAAACATTTTGTTCAAAACTGCTTACGAGAAGATGGGGCTCCAACTCAAGGAGCTAACTCCATGCCTCCAGCCTGTTTATGGTTTCTCCGGTCAAGGAGTTGCACCTCTAGGACAAATCCAGGTACCCTTCACTGTTGGACAAGCTCCGACAAGCATAACTATCATGGCACAGTTCCTAATATTGGATGTTCCTTCAGCCTTTAACGTGATGCTTTGCCGACCAGCCATGTATGACTTAAAAGCTGTCACATCAACATTTCACTCGTGCCTGAAGTAATGTTGGAAACTTCCCAAGGTGAGGATGAAGATGTGGATCCTCGACTTGGGGACCCAAGTAGCAATGTTGGACCTGTGAAAGAATTAGAAGAGATCGAGATCGATCCAGCTATCCCGGCCAGAAAGCTAAAAATTGGAAAGGGTTTGTTGCTCGAAGTAAAATCAGAGTTGATAAAATTTCTGAGAGCAAACCTAGATGTTTTTGCCTGGTCACATGCGGATATGGTCGGAATCGACCCTTCTATTATTTCACACATTCTGAATATCGATCCTAACATCCGGCCAGTTCAGCAAAAACGAAGACTGCTGGATAAAGAACGAGCAGTAGCCTGAAAGATGAAGTTGAAAAACTGCACAACAACAACTTCATAATTGAAGCTTTTTACCCGGCTTGGTTCGCAAATCCCGTACTCGTGCCCAAGCCGAACAAGAAATGGCGAGTCTGTATTGATTTCACAGACCTCAACAAAGCATGCCCTAAAGACTGTTTTCTACTTCCAAGGATCGATCAGCTCGTAGATGCAATAGCCAGGCACAAAATTTTAAGCTTCATGGACGTTTATTCAGGCTACAACCAAATCAAAATGCATCTGCCAGACCAAGAACAAACACGTTTCTGAACAAATATGGGTATATACTGCTACAAAGTCATGTCGTTTGGTCTAAAAAAATGCTGGAGCTACGTACCAAAGATTGGTAAACAAGATGTTTAAAGACCAGATCGGCCGAAATATGGAAGTGTACGTGGATGACATGCACGTCAAATCCAGAAAGGCTGGAGGGCACATACACGACCTGGACGAATGTTTCAAAGTCCTCAAGAAATACAACATGAAACTAAATCCCTTAAAATGCTCCTTCAAAGTCAGCTCAGGAAAGTTTCTAGGCTTCATCGTCAATGCCCGAGGAATTAAAGCCAATCCAGAAAAAATCCAAGCCCTCCTGGATATGAGCTCGCCAACAAAAACCAAAGAGGTGCAAAGCTTAACTGGTCGAATCCCCGCACTGAGCAGATTCGTGTCAAAATCAACGGACAAATGTGTTCCATTCTTCAACATCCTGCGAGGAAACAAAAAGTTCGAGTGGACAGAAGAATGTGAAAGAGCTTTTCAAGATTTAAAGGCGCAGCTCGCAAAACCTCCCGTACTTTCTAAACCTTTGGACGAAGAGGAGCTGGGGATATACCTAGCTGTCACGGAGCATGCCGTAAGTGTCGTGCTGATTAGAGAAGAGAACAGCGTACAACACCCAGTCTATTACATTAGTAAGAGACTCATCGAGGCCGAGGGCCGATATCCGTTGACAGAAAAGCTCGCCTGCTGCCTTATTCTAGCAACAAGGAAGCTAAGGCCTTATTTCCAAGCTCACCCTGTTCGGGTATACACCGACCAACCACTACGACAAATACTGCAAAAGCCAGATGCCTGTGGACGGTTACTCAAGTGGGCGGTAGAATTGGGTCAGTACGAAATCAACTTCCAACCCCGAACAACTATCAAAGGCCAAGCCTTGGCCGACTTTGTGGTAGAATGCACAGGCAAAAAATAAGGCATACCAGAAAGCAATCCCGAGTCAATACCACAGCCAAGTAATAATGAAGACAAACTGACCTGGAAACTACATGTGGATGGGTTGGCAGCAGATCAACTATCTGGTGCAGGAATTGCCCTCGTCACACCTGGGGGGCAACACCTGCACGCTGTAGTCAAGTTCAGATTCAAGGCCTCTAACAACGAGGCCGAATACGAGGCTCTAATCGTTGGACTTAAGCTAGCCCAGGAAATGAAGGCCGAACACATTAAGATCTACAGTGATTCACAGCTGGTGGTAAATCATGTATTCAGCGAATACGAGGCTCGGGGAGAAAAAATGATAGCATATCTGAGCAAAATACACGACCTGCTCGCACAATTCAAAAGCTACGGTCTTAGAAAAATTCCAAGAGAAGAAAATACAACTGCAGACGCCTTGGCTCTATTAGCAAGCAACAATGTAAGTCACAAGGCAAACTTGGTCCCTATTCAGTTCCTTGAAGAGCCTAGCATCAATGGCACGGAAGAAATTGAAATGATCGACAGATCCCCAAACTGGATGACGTCAATAGCAGCCTATCTCAACTCTGGGGAACTCCCAGATAACCGAAATGAAGCTCGGAAAATGAGAAAAAAGGCAACATGGTACATCATAGTAGAAGGGGTCATGTACAGAAGAGGATTCTCAATGCCATTACTCTGATGTGTTACATAAGATGAAGCTGCACGGCTCCTATCTGAAGTTCACGACAAATTCTGTGGAAATCACGTAGCTGGACAGAGCTTATCAAAGAAAATTCTAAGGTAAGGCTACTTCTGGCCAACGATGATTGAAGATTCGAGAGCCTATGTTAAGAAGTGCGAGAAATGCCAGAGATTTTTGAAGATACCAAGAGCTCCGCCCAACGAGCTGACACAGATGCAAAGTCTGTGGCCCTTTGCCATTTGGGGAATTGACCTAATAGGGCAATTACCTAAAGGTAAGGGCAGAGTGCAGTATGCAGTGGTAGCAGTCAACTACTTTACTAAGTGGACTGAAACCGAACCACTTGCGACTATTACATCAAAGAAAGTTCAAGACTTTATAGTGAAGAACATCATATGACGGTTCGGACTACCGTACAAAATAGTCTCAGACAATGGCAAACAGTTCGACAGCCAATCTTTCACTGATTTCTGTGCGAACCATGGTATCATCAAAAGTTTCTCAGCAGTGGGACATCATCAAGCAAACGGTCAAGTTGAAGTAGTCAACAAAACCTTGAAGGATACACTAAAGAAGAAACTTGAAGATGCCAAAGGAAACTGGCCAAAAGAACTCCCCAAAGTTCTATGGTCATACCGTACAACAGAAAAAATAGCAACCGGTCAGACACCATTTGCAATGGCGTACGGTTATGAAGCTATGCTGCCCATCGAACTCGAGCCACCGTCCCACAGAAGATTGACGTACGATCAAGGTACCAATCACATACTCCTTCCAAAATCACTTGATGAAATCGAAGAAAAACGAGCAACTGCAAACTTAAAGTTGATAGCTCATCAATAAAAAGTAGCTCGGTATTTCAACAAACAAGTGAAAGCTCAGAAATTCTTCGTGGGAGATATGGTCCTGAGAAGGGTATTCCCAAACACCAAAGATAGAACGTCAGGTGTACTAGGACCTAACTGGGAAGGACCATATCAAGTGGTCGAAGTTCCCGACTCCGGAGCATACAAATTAGGTAAGTATGACGAAAAAATGCAACTCATTCTAGTACCACGGTACTGGAATGGAGAACATTTAAGGAAATACTACCAATAAAGTACATGGTCGGGTTGACCATTTTAAGTACACAGGTCAGGTTGACCACTTTTAAGTACTCAGGTCGGGTTGACCATTTTAAAGTACTAAATGAACATTCACTTATAAGTGAATGGCCTTCTGGGTGGACTACTCGCAAAGGTTTCAAAAACAAAGTACTCAGGTCGGGCTGACCACTTTAAAGTACAGTTTCTTATGTCTGCAATTTGTTTTATTTCATGTTAAGTTAAAAGATCAGATTAGATCAAATAGCTCTGATGTAAGTTACTACGGTAACAAATACATTTTCGATCAATAAATGAAAAAAGATAGTATTTCAAATTCAATTGAGTCAAAAAAATCAGCATGATTATAATTTACCTAAAGTGCGTACAAAAGGTTTGGTCAAACCGAACAGATAAGCAATATATTTGCGAAAGACAAGTGACCAAGAGTCATACGTCTACTCGGTCATTTGCGAAAGACAAGTGACGAAGAGTCATACGTCTGCTCGGTCACTTGGGGGGCACCTATACCTGTACAAAGCATTTGGTAAAAATAAAACAATCACAACTGCACGACAATTATAAACAGAGAATGAAATTCATTAAGGATGACAAAAGCACGTAGTACCGGGATTAAAAGCTGCCCAGTCAGCCCGTTGTCCAAAAAATGAAAAATAATTCCAAGTTTAAAGACCGCTTGGCGGGTCGAGATGTCTTAGAAAAGGCCCGGAGGCCGAATAAGATATATAAAAAAAAGATGAAAAGAAGTGTTTAAACAGCTGGAGTCCCAAGCTCTTGGTTCGGTTCTTCTGGGCCAATTGGAGCAGGAGGATCTGTTGTCCAAACAGGAGAAGCATCAGCAGCCTGACCGGAGGTTGAGGCAGCTTGGCCGGAGGTTGAAGCAGCCGCCTCGTTCCCACCATAAGCCACTTGGGCCGCGCAATACTCAAGGTACATGTCCTTAGCCTCGCCCAAGTAGTCAAAGTTGGCCCGGGGATTAGACTTCCAGAAATTAAAGAAGAGCTCGAGACCGGCTGTCTCCAAGGCATTGACCTTCTCCTTCAACTTGTCCACCTCGGCTGTAAGCTCCCCCTCCTTAGCGTCCTTCTCCTCCTTCATCCGAAGAAGAACTGCTCACAGAGAAGTCGTCTCATCCTGAAGACTGTTTACCTCAGCAGATAAGATCTCGATGGTCTCCTCAAAACGATCAGCAGCCTCGAGATCCTTTGTCAGCACGAAGATCTTCTTCTCAGCAGCGAACAGCTTCTTGTTGGCCTCGCCCAACTCCAACCGACTAGCTCCGGCTTCCGCCCTGGCTTCCTCAGCTTCCTTCTTGGCCAAGTCTACCTTTGCCTTCAAGGTGTCGGACAGAGCTGCGCTCTTGGAAGCAAAAGACTTAGCTCGGGAGTAAGTGTAGGCCAACTTCAGACCGGCCTGTACAAAGGAAAAACTTTAGCATATGGAGCTAAATGTGGAAATTTAAAGGGAAGTATCAAAAAAGACTTACCCTGGTAAATTCCTTCAGGACTCTGCCCACCAACACATCCAGAGATGAGTCATTATCAGCACCAGCCAGTTGCTCACTGACCTGGGGAACCAGCCGGTTCATATAGTGGGCCAGCATCTCCTTGCCCTTTTTTGCCTCTGGAAACACGGTCAAAGGTGGAGTTGGTACCTGCACCCGCTCAGGATTACTCCTGACCAGTTCAGACCCAGCCGTTGGTAGTCTAGACTCCTTGGACTTGGCAGACTTGGGGGTAGAGGGGTTTGCAACAGTCAGCTCCTCGGAAAGATCAATGACCTCTCCAGAAGGTCTTCTTTCCGTAAAAGAGGACCCCTCACCGCCCTTGAACTTCTTGGCCGGAGGAGAGGCGCTAGAGCTTCCACCCATTCTCTTCCTCAGAGCATCGAGCATCTGCCGAGACATGTCTACACAGAACAAAAATAGTATGGTTATAAAACAGCAATCAGAAAACAGAAGGCATGAAAATGAAGAAGCTCAAGAACAAGAAAAAGTAAAATGCAAGGTGACCGCCCGCACAAAGACTCAGAAGTCCATCATCACCTGACATCGATCTTATCTCAGACATGACAGCTTTCCCTTTTCCGGCAAAGGGGGGAGATGGCCGAACAGGTGAAATGGTCTCCCTTATGCGAATCAATGTTCAATAGGCCTGGGCGTGGCCGGGAGTTTCTTCTTCCTCTTCAGTGGGGTCACCTGCTCGTCCTCGGCCTCATCTTCAGGATTCAAAGGCTCCTAAGCATACTGCTTGGCCCTGGCACCTCCTTTCAACTTAGCTTCACGCTTCAGTTGAATCAGCTCATTCTCTGAATGAGTTCGTTCAGTCCGGCCAGCATCAAACTTCCTCTTCTTCCCCACCACGAACTTAGGAGAAAAGTCCTCGGGATAGAGCTCGTACTTCACAAGATTATCATCGAAGGTCAACTAGATAATATTCTTGTCTTCCCCCAGCAACCGGGCAAGTTTCTAAGCTCTATTTCTAAGAGCAAGAGTGAGGGGAGGGTGGTGATATGTCGGAATCTGCTAAAATCGAGTCCGGGTAATGCTCGGATCCTTCACCATGAAGTACTCATCGGCGAAATGCCCTATTTTGCTGATGGCCTTGGCATCCGTGCCGGTCAACCACTTGAAGCCTGGCTGAGAGAAATAGAAGTACCTCGACCTGCCTTGTTTGGGGGTAGACTTCAGATCAAAGAACCAGGAAACCTCATGGGGAGAAGGAGCACCCCATCCTTGGGAAGCGTAGAGGACGAAGAGGGCAGACAAATACTTAATGCCTTTAGGGGTTATTTGGGCCGAGCAGAGACCAAAGAAGTCCGCCACATCCTTGAAGTACTTGTGCAAGGGCATCACCGCCCCTTGCTGGCCATGGGCCCTCGACCAGGCGCACATCCCCGTGTCAGGGTTTGTGGCACGATTAGTGTGGGTGGGAATGTAGCAGTCCAGCTCGCCCAGGTACCCATCCTAGTCAAGAGTTTGAAGGCGCGCCTCCGTAATTTTGGACAGAGGACTTACCCACCTAGCGCCCAAGGCACCCTACCTCATATGAGGAATCGCCGCAGTAAGCTCCTCACTGACATAGTCCACGCCCTCAACCAGGACGTCTATGTCAGCATCAACTGGCAGCCCAACCTCATTATACTCCCCAAAATTTGGGGGTTGAACCTCTTCCTCTCCCTCCGCCTCAAAAGGACTGCCCGGACGCACATCGTCCAACTCGTCAACTTTTTGGACCTCAGCGTCCTCCTCGCGATCCTCCTCCATCGGGACGGCCGAATCCTGTTCGGCGCTGGACAGAGTGGCGAGCCGAGCCACTTGAGGATCAGTTGTGTCAGCCAGACGCGTGGTTTTCTTTGTACGAGCCATCATACTATGGCTGGGTACAAGGTCAGAAGAATGTCCTTTGCTAGAAGGAGGACTAGAACGAAGACGAGGGTGATCCTCGTGGAGAAGTTGAAGCATATCCTGGTCGATCTGATGCCCGAGTTCCCAAGACTCACCTGAGTTCATCTACAAAAGACAACACACAAGATGAGTGTTAGAATGAATATCAAACGATAAACAAGCAAATATGCCGACCAGGAGTACTCAACAGATTAAAGGACGATCATGTCCAAAGAAAAGTCAGAACTCAAGAAGTCAAAAAATTTTCTTGAGTTAGGGCAAAAAAGTTCACGAAGCTTAGAATAAGCAAGATGAAAGGCGGACGCAATGCAGTTCAGAGACAAACTCTATGGCTGTAAACCCACATGAAGACATGATAAAGAAGAATCGCAGAAGTTTCTAGGCCTAGGGTTTCCTAAGCATTTTTCTACAGCATAGTGAAAGTTGCATTCAAAATGTAAACATGCAAAGAAAAGCATAAAGGAAATCAGAAACTTACTCAAAGATTCGAGTGTCTGGGTTCGAGCAACGTCAACCAACAGTTGTATGAAGGCACTCGGCGACTTTAAAGCTAGAAAACTTTCTTTTCGCTCTGGAGCTTACTTAGCAAAGAAGGGAGATGAAATGAGTTTATGTGCCAATGCTATGGGTATTTATAGACAAGTCACAAAAAGAGGTAACTGTCTCAAAGAAAGCTTAGACGCCTCAACTTCCCGCCTCAAAAATGAATATGGGAAATAAAAAGTAATCGAGTGCAACCGTCAGCCGTGGAGAGAGAAAATCAGATTTCAAAATATTAATTGTCAGAGCATTTATTACCCGAAAACTGAAGGGACGCCCAGTCAGCTTCACATCGAGTCTCGAACGGTCATGCTCGACACGTGTCCCCATCCAAAGGCAGAGCCAGCTCGAAAGAAGTCTACACGCAACCTTAGAGGTCCCGTATAGACTTGGGGGGTAAATGTTTTCCCAAATTTTGCACTCTGACGTGGCATCACGAGAATGGTGACACGTGGAGTCCACTTGGAGCATCTGCTCGGGAAGATAGGTCGGGCAGGATGCCTCGCGGGCACATCCTGAGTAAGATATTCAACAATCCGTGCAGAGCACTCAACACTTAGCAAATTCAGCTTTCGCATCATGAGTCATAAGCTCGATCCCTATAACTCAGGGATCAACTTACGTGGATACGGCATACACACGATCCCACTATCAGTGTACTCAGCCTCAATCCCACAATCCTTGTATTCAGCATTGATCACACGATCTTTCTGTTTATGCGCATTGTAACGAGAGAGGAAACTCTTCCTCCTCAAGTTTCCCAGCCCTATAAATAGTGAGGAATGTTCACTGGGCAAGGGACCGAGAGATTTAAATTCAATACGCAGCTAAGCTAAGACTATATTATTATCTAAGAATTATATATTCAGAGATACTGTTGTAAGAGCTATAAGAAAAGGAATCTTCTTCCTTATTCTTGAGTCAATACAAATAACGAGGATTAGGTTATCACCGAACTGCTCGGGGCTAAACCTCTATAAAATTCTTGTGTCTTATTATTGTTTTATTATATATTCGTTACAACATATCGTTTATCGCTTATAAAAAAGACTCATTGTCGTTGGCTAAAAGCGATGTCAACAAAACACTTGATTATTATTGAACTCTTCAATAGAATAATTAGGTTTATTAATTCTATTAATACTCCAATATAAATATGAAAATTTCACTTTTGACAATATAAAATTATATTTATAGAATTCTTACTTATAATCCATTGATATAATCAATATAAGTAGTTCGTCCTCTAATTATTAGTTCAAAATTAGAGTTGGTCAAAATTATCGTTATCCTTCTAATTATCTCTTGATTCCTTATGTGGCATTGATTCAATGTGAATAGTTAATCTATAATCTAAGTATAGATTTGAATCCAACTGTTAGCACTCCCAGAATTAACACTATAAAGGAACTAATATTTGATTCTTTCGAAAAGCATGGTTTCTATTATTGTATAACATGTTCTCAGCCACTCATATTATTCTCTCAAAATAGAAGTTGCAAGAATCATCTTCTCTGAGAAACTTTAATGAGTGAATCAAAGAACTCAATGAACCCAAATAAGAGTTCATGCATACTCATGATTCAAGATGATCTACTAATGATCATCATTGTGATATAAATAACTCTTTCATGGTAAATGACATGTTAATGAAAGATATTATTACATATTGGTCCAGTCATGTATAGTCAAATTATATACAACACCTTTACTACATGTCAATCCACATATGTGATCTGCATCAAAATCACACGTGCTAGAGTATAGTGCATAGTAAGTCGTACTTGGTAATTCCATATTAAAGATTCCTTACTTTAATACACTACCAACTTATTTTATTCATATTGTATAATCTTAATTCTCTTGTACGACCTTACAAGATTATACCATCTCTATATGAATAAGGAATTTTCAAATATTTATTAATTATACTTCTATAATTAATATATTCATTAATTTTTCTTGACCTTAGAATTTGGCCAATCGACAGCGGAGTCGTATTTAATGATGATGCTTGTCACGCATTACACAATAAAAACAATAAAGTAAGTGAGACACATGATCTTATAGAGGTTCGATCCTCTTAGTTAACAGGTAATGACCTACTCCCCTTTTAGTTGTATTGATATTGAGAGATAATACTACTCAGATCACTATAGTTATAGGATCTGAAGTAGCTCTCTTAAGATTACAATGTACGAATCAATAGGCAAATCTCTAGTGAAAGAGATAGAGTCTTGGGCATGTAGAAGAGAGGAGAAGAGAGAGTTAGGGTTTTTAGACTTGAGTTAAGAGCTTAGGGAGTTTGGAGGCTTAATGACTTAGGATTTTAGAGTGAGGCTAAAGCTCTTTATATAGTAGACCTTACTTGCCTAATATCCCTTAGATATAGGTAAATAAATTCATTATTTACATAATTAATTAATAAAATACAAATGAATAAATTTCCCTTCAAAAATAGATATCTTCTCTCTATTTTTATGGGCTTTCAAGGCCCAAACTGTTGCTTGACTTGCTGTCCACATATGAGAGCTACTTATCAAAATCTTGCCAAGTCAAAGGCTAGCTGGTCGGCCATACAATGCCTGTAGGTAGAGGTCTGGCCTGTCATGTTCCTGCCAGGGTCTGGCAGATCATGTTCCTTCTAGCATTGTCAAGAGTTGGCCAGGTCTTTGCATGTGTTGGCCATCCTTAGTAGGTGATGGCTAGCCTTGATGATGGCCAACCTTGGTGATGGCCAACCTCTGTAGATGGAGGCCAACCTTTATAGGTGGAGGCCAACCTTTGTACACCTTTTCCTTGCAGAGGTTAGGCTTTCTTGGTCGAACAGACCCTTCCTTAGTCTAAAAGTCACCTTTTGGCCGGCTAGCTTGTGCCCAAGCCCTGGCTAGCCATATAAGCTCATCTTGGCCAACCTATATGCCCCTTGGCCGGCCAGACATGGTGGTATAGCTCCTTGACGACTCGCTTATCTCCTTTTGCTTGTTGCTTGACAGTTTTTCCATACCTTGTAAGGAGACTTTGTCCTGCTATTGGGAAGGCTGTATTCCGTGTGTACTTGTCCTTGGCATATGTGGACATGCTACGTTAGGTGGAAAATATTTTGGATAATATTTACCCCCAAGTCCCTGTTCAAACATCTGGTCGGCTAGGGACTTTCCAACTCTTCTCTTGCTTGTAGTAGCTTCTGTCGAGTAGCCTTATCTCGCAAAGTGTTGGTTTTTTGCATGAGATGCTTTTAGATCATTGATCTTCTCTCTCCATATATGCCCCATCTTCTCTTCTTTGAACCTTCCATTGATAAGTTTCAAGCTCTTTAAGCTTTTACTTACTTTTTGATTCTCATGTTAGATTGTAATCTTTTTGGTATTTTGATCCACATGACAATTTTAGAATGTATAATTTGTGATTTCCTGATGGAAAAGATTCTATTTTGGCCTTGGTTGTGATTCTTGACTCTTTGAGTCATCAAGAACATGAGGCACATAGTCTAGTTTTGAGAAAAACACACATTTTGATTCAAAACTAACCTTGGTCGACCCTAGGGGTCTTGTTTGAGACCTAGCTGACCCTAAGATTTAATCATGGGAATTAGCCAACTCTGGGGTTTCACCCTAGGAAGTTAGTCGATTCATGTTCAGGTTTGGTGACCCTAGTCAATTCTTCACTGAGTCATGGGACCCTAGCCGACACTCTCAAGGCTTGGGAACCTTAGCCAACCTAGGCCATGGTTCCAAGCAGGTGGCCAGTTTTATATCCTCTTTTTACCTTGGCAAGAATCTTGTCATGGCTTCGTAGGCATATACAACCTTAGTCTCATACGTGGTTACCTTTGAAACTCTGTATAAAACTTAATGGTGAGTCTATTATAGTCGAATGCTCAACTTAAGACTCAATATTTGTCCAAGCTATTATACTTGAGACTATACTTCACTGATACTCAGCCTTGTACAATGACATTATCTAGCAAGTACCCTTGGGTACGGCTGCCCAGATTTTTGTGTATGGCTTGGGACCAGCAAGGAACTACCTTTTGGCTTGGAACATACCAGGAACTCTGCCTTGCCTTGGAGATTTAGCCCAGTACATGGTTCCTATGGGAACTTTGTTCGGTTCTTCTCTAGCTGTATAGTTCTCACGGGGCCTCAACCTTATGCATTTTGAACTATACAGTTCTTCTGTGGCCCCGACCTTATGCATTTGAACCAGTTTTTTATTTATATTTGGCCTTAAGGCTTTCATGTTCTTGATTTTGGCTTATAGGCACTCTATTTTCGAACACTACTTTTGTTCAACCTTAAAGCATTTCACTATGGACATTGATTATCCTGGCTATCTTCTTATTGTCTTGACATGTAAATATCTAAATTTACTTTTCTTATGCCAAGCTAAAGTATGTCTGCACTTGACTTAAAGGCAGGTTTAGTAGCTTATTCTAAGCGTTTAAATTTCTCTGCATAAGTTCTTTATGTTAGTTTGATGCATTGTACGGTGTAGGTGCCCGCAAGTGAGCATGCATGCTTACAATCTCTTGGTCACTTGCATTCAGTTAAGTTTCATAGACCTTGCCTGAGAATTTTCTTGGGGTGCTATTGGGTTATACGCATGTGGAACTGAAAAAGAATAACTTTAAGAAGTTATCTTTGTTAGCAAGTGGCTTAGACACATTTGGTCTTACGTGTAACAAAAGCTTACAACTTGGTGTTTGCTTTTGAAATCACGTTGTGGCTACCCCTGCTTGAGATGTCAGGCAGAGGCCATTGTTAAAGAGCGATGGGAGGCCATGCTGAAAAGAAATGGGTACTAACTCTTTTATATTTGGCTACCTCTACACGACTTACCGTGCAAAGGCCATCACTGAAGAATGATGGGAGGCCATCGCTGGAGGGCAATGGGTACTAGCTCTTTTATGGATTCCTGCAAGGTGAAACATTAAAGGGAACCATTATACAAGTTAGCTAGTGAGAGCACTTACCGAGATGTTCTCTATTCTAGTATTTTGGTAAAAGAACCAACTCTAAGTTGTCATTGTACTCGACAGGCTTGTATGGACCTTTTCTTCTTATCTTGTAACTTGGTGCGGACCTTTTCAGTTGGGTCCAAACATGCTTGCTCCAGGATCTTTGGTATCAAGGAGTATTCTTCGGAGCACTGGGTCTTTTACGAAGAATTTCTTTCCTTGATTTGTATGTCAAAGGGCATGGTAACTCTTTGTGGGCAGACATGCTGCTTTGAGTTGGCTTGGTCTCTTCTTATTCCCTTTTGCCAAGGGATTCTACTAGCAAAATGTGGTTTACTTCTTGGTCAAAGTAGACCAGAAGTGTGAGAGTAGACTATTGGCGGATCGGGCCAGCTAGGATATAAACCAGGTGGCCAGCCACGTTGGAGCATTTCCCGATCATTTGGATGAGGCTCTGACCAGCGAGCCTGTGGAGGTAGTGGTCGGCTAGGTTATTGACTCTATGGCCGACCAGCCTACTGAGGTCATGGTCAGCCAGCCTTTTGGAGGCCAAGTCGATGTTGTAGTTTGATCCCATCTACACTCGGATGGCTTTGCTCCCAGCGTGATTGTTGGAGTCCAAGTCAATACCAGTTCAACTTCTTTCTTGGTAACACTTCTTAGAGGTGTTATTAGGGTACCACAGGGTACCATATCTATAAGTTATGCTATCCAGGATTGGCCACCTAGCAGCTATCCCCTTTACCCCTACTTTCTAGCAAGGTTTTTGTTTGGAGGTATGCTGCTATAAGTGTATCCATGTTGGTTGTCTAGTATGTCTTTTCCTTTTAAAGAACTGGGTGGGTACCAAGTTTGCCTTGGTTGTCAAAGTGTAGCTGGCTAGTTGAGCGAGTGTGTCGGCTATTGCGTTGTCTTTGAGGACTTGCCTTTTAGTACAACCTTTGAGCTGACTTGACAGGTCATAGCTCAAATAGGCCATCATCTTTTTTCATTGACCTGTATATTCACCTAGGACATGACCTACGACTTTTTGAGAATCGTGGTGTATGTTTAGGTGTTCATCCCGCGCTTCGTGTGCTAGCCTGAGGCCAGCATTCAGAGCTTCATGTTCAGCCTCGTTCTTAGAAGCTTTGAAACTGACCTTTGTTGCCTCATGCAGCCATTGCCCCCAGGTGTTCTGAGGGCCAGGCCTATATCGAGCAAGTGATCAAGCACCTTTTAGGTTGAGTCATCTTGCTCTTACTCTCACTTCATCTCTGGCTTTTGCTTTTCTCCCGAACCTTGCAAGATTTAGGGAGATATGCTTCTATGTTTAGCCATGAAGCTGACGAGAGCTTGGACTTTGATGGCCATGTTTAGTTGATAGGTGGCCTTATATCAGCTGAGCCTCAGTGGTTCACTTGAGTGGTTGGCCAGGTGCTTTAGGTTTTGATGACACCTATCGCCATAGCTGGTTGGCATGCATTTCTTTGGGAGTTTTGGCAGGAGAGTGAAGCATGCACACTTCTTCTCCTTCTCCCTTAGATGTCATGGCATAAGGGAATCATTGAATTTCCCTTTTTTGCCATTATTTTGGTCAAAGCTGTCGTGGTTGCATCGCCTCCAATTCTCATTATTGGAGGAATTGGTGGAGATCGTCTGCACTGGTTGGCATGTCAGGCAACACTTATGGCAATATGATGTCATGTGTTTGTTGTTTTTGTGGGAGTCATCACGTCCCATATAGTGACCGGGTAGGACTTGTACATCAACAGGGAGCGAGCTATTGTTGTTGCGGGGAACCTTATTGGAGGGATGACTCCTAGCCCTCTCTTGGTTCTTTGCGCGTTCTTCAGGTCCGTAGACCACCCTCTCCCATTGGTTTCTCGGGGTAGGGACTTCCTATGTATAGGTTCAGTTGTCTTGAGGTATCTGTTGGTTGTGGGCGTAGTACCCAACCCTTGTGTGTTTTTGTTAAAGTAGCTTCGTGTTAAGTCAACAACCTCTTGAGTGCGACGGTCGTGGTCGTCTTGGCGCCTCCTCATTTCTCGAGCATGATCTTCCAGCCAAGATTAGAATTCTCTCCTTTGTTAGCAAGACTTATTGCAATTGACCTTTCATTCGGCCTATCACATCTCGTAATTGATCCATCTCTTGGTCAATTCCTTCGATATCCACATGGGGTTCATTATGTGGCCTAAACACGCCAGGGCCTCGACCTATTTGTGCTTGGCCCGTGCCATCATTAGGTGGGACAAAATTTCTAGTATTACCCCTTCTGGTGGCGCCATCAGTAGGGCCGCCTCTAACAGTGGTGGAATTGGTGGTACGCCCAACAGTTGTCTCCCCAGCAGAAGTAGTTTCGCCAGTTGTCCCATGACAAGCAGTAGTCTGGACAGTGGTGTGGGTGGTGGCTGCACCACCATTACCAGGATGCGGGGGTCGCTATCCATTGTTTCCGGCAAGATTACTTGCTGATGGAACTTGCTGGGCATTATCCATCTCCTCATCAGGTCGTTCTTGTGATCTTCTGGTTAGCATCATTTTTTTCGATAAAAAACTTGAAGATTTTGGTGAAAGCTCTCAATGAAAGCACTAAAATATTGAATGGATTTTTTTCCAATCGACGTGTAGTCATAATAAATGAAATTAAACTAAAATCATCACAATAAATGTAATTAATGACACTAAAATTTGCAATAAATGTAAAGAAAGACAATAAAATTTAAAGAGATTCGGCCCCCGACGTCGGTAATAGCCTACTCCCTTTGGGTTTTATTAATCAGAGTTGCAAAAGTCAAGAACAGGCTCTTGAATGCAAAGAATAAAAGAGTTTTTTCTCTAAGTGCTCAAAATCTTAGACCCCTTTCCCAGGTCATGAGTGATCCCTTATATACGGGAAAAAGTCAGTGCTTCTCGTTTCAGGAGACGCGACCAATGCAGAGCTATCTCAACCGTCTCTTTGATTTTCGGAGGTAGTTGAAGTCTGATTTTTATGATAATATTCTGCTATTTTTGTGGGTTGATAACTATCTTTGAGCTTTTTGTGGGATTTGAATATTTGAACTAGTCATTCACAATGAAGGTCTCCCAATGGTGTGACACGGTCGTTGACCACCTTCGGGAATTGAAACTAACACATGGGGGTGACATCCCCGAGACCCAACTAGAGGAGGGTGACAATTGTCATCTCTGGGTAATCCCCTGAGACCCCTTGTATGTTGTGAGTAGTCATACTGTTGTGCGGATGTCTTCATATATCTTTGAGAATGTTATTATGTTTATGGTGGGGGTAGTGTCATCTACCCCTTAGACTAATTTGGCTTGTAGGTGTGTGGTGATTGTTTATTCCACTTATGAAGGTGTTAGTCCATCATTTTCCCTTCTTGGAGACATTCACCTTACTCAAGTTAGGGGTAAAGGTGACCGTCAGACTTCCATTCTAACGGTCATGACCACCCATCACGATTAACGGTCACTCCATCGGTCATGAATTTACATATTCTTCATTAATTCAGTCTCGATATTTTTCATGCCACGTGTTGTTACTCTTGACATGTCATCGTCATCAAAATTTGGATAACCAAAATATATGAGAGTATAAGATAGAGTAGGAAATAGAATGTTTTTGAGGGCATGTTTAGAAAGCCAATATAGATTTAGACTTGGATGTATTTGAAAGTAATTATATAGTCTTGTATGTTTGACTGACCACATACAATGTAACCATACAATTTGAGGTGATTAAGAGATTTCATTAACACTCTCCAATTCTTATACTTCTATGATAATGTACTTTCTATTTTAAATAGAAAAAAGTATACAATGCACTTAAAATTAGATTTTTATATATATATATATATATATATATATATAGATTTTTACGAATTTTTCTTCTTTTTCTTTTTTTTTTTAATTATTTTTTTTTATATTTTTTCAAATTCTATTTTTCTACAATTTTTTTGTTACTTATTTATATTTAAAAAAAAAACGTTTTTTTCACGTTGGTTTCTCATAACAGCAACATGAAAATATTTATCCATAAAAATATAAATATTATATCATTTTTAAGTATTTTTAAAATCATACCTAAAAAATATTAAGTACTAAAAGTTATTATTTATTACTAACGATTTTTCCAAACAAAACATAAGAAATTTATAATTAATTACTTCATATCGAAATACACATATTTTAAAATAGAGTTTTTTACGGTTAAACTCTTTCAATTATCACTCCATTTACACTTAACCTCTAGGCTCAAATTTTGACAGTAAAATCCTCCAAACTACTAAATTGGTAGCAAATTTAAAGTGACATATTCATGTTTCACAGTTAATTGCCAATATATTTGTATACTTAATATTATTATTTAAAAAATAAAAAAATTATTTTAAAATTTATAGTACTTTATTTTTTTTAAACGTTTTATTTTTTATTTTATAATTTTATAATTTTAGGTGTACAAATATAAACGTGTCATGTGTACAAGAGTGTATACATAAGCAGTCTATCGTGACACTTAATCAGATGACATCTTAAATTTGCTACCAGTTAGTAGTTCGGAGGGTTTTACTGCTAAAATTTAAACTTGGAGGGCTAAATACAAGTGAAACGACAGTTGAAAAGGTTTAACTGCTAAAAACTCTTTAAAATGTAATATAATTTAGGGGTGTGCAGAAAGTCATCCAATCCAATTACAACCGATCGATCAAATCCCAACCGATCCGATAGAATTGGATATCCAATCATAATTGGATCGGATCAGATGTAAATTTTGAAAATCCAATCAGATTGGATCGGTTGTCGGATGCGACATCCGATCCAATGGATAACCACCCAAACCGATCCAATTATCATCCAATTATCTTTATATATTTTTAAAATACATTTAAAGTTTTATATATTCAATATATTTTATTTAAAAATATATATTAATTGATTTAATATATATTTAACACATGAGATTAATGAAAAAAATACTTTAAATTTAAAATATTAATTCTTATCTTCCGAAACGTTAAAAAATTGTCAATGCGCATTGAATAAATTTTTTTTTATAGCAATTTGATTATGAGATCATGAGAATTAGGTTCGACTAAACTAATGCTTATTATGTATGTTGGATTATTAAGTTTTAAATATATATTTATATATATTTTTATTTTTTAATGAAATTAATTTAAATGGTACCTAAAATGGATTGGATGGATCTAATCCAATCCAATAGAAAACTAGTCAATGCATCTAATGATTGGATCCAATCTAATACATTCATTGGATCGGATCGGATGACTCAATTCGATTGGATTGGATCAGATGACAAACTTCAATATCTAATAAATAATTGGATTGGATCGGTTGAGTCCGAATCCATTGGATGTGATCCAATGAACACCCCTAAACTATAATTACTTACACTACTTACTTATTAAAATTATTGGGCAACAGGTACACTATTTTTTCTTTTTTCTTTTAACAGACATTCCTTTCCATTTAAACTAAGTTTAAATTACTCATTTTTTTTTTCAAAATATTTATTTAGTATAAAATATGGCTATATAAGAAAAAGGGGAATTACCTCAAATACTGTTTTTTAACTTTTTTTTTTTAAAAAAAAATTACTGTTTGGGTTTCTAAAGTGGTTGCAGTGCTAGTTGCAATAGGAGTTTCTATACATTTTTTGTTGCAATTTAGGTTGCAGTGCCAGTTGCAATAGGAATTTCTATGTAGAATTCCGTAAAAAATGCAAAAAAGAAAAACAGTTTTGAAGTGTAAAAATGAAAAAGCCCCTAAAAAAATTGGGGGTTTTTTTCATTTTTTACACTTCAAAAAAGCATTTTTACAAAATTCTACATAGAAACTCATATTGCATCGCAACTAAAAATCGTATAGCAACCCACATAAAACGTAGGGCAGAAACCACTTTAAAAACCCAAAACTTAAATTTAAAAAAAAAAATAAAAAAATAATAGGTAATTCCCCCCCAAAAAAAGGGTTTTTAGTTTAACATTATTATTCATTTTTCTGTTCACTTTAACCTTAAACATTAACTAAAAAAAATCAAAATTTTAAAATATTCAATATAAATAAAATATACTTAAAATCTTTAACTTTTAAAATATTAACATTTAAAAATTTAAAAAAAAAATAACAAACAATAGCATAATTTATGGACCTGACATATTTACTCTAAAAAAATCAAAATTTTAAGATATTAAATATAAATAATAAAATATTTAAAATCTTTAACTTTTAGAAAATTAACATTTAAAAATAATAACAAAAAAAAAAAATAACTAACATTAGCATAATTTATGGACCTCATACAATTTAGAGGCAATTATTTTCAAAATGGCAAATAAGAAATAGAAGCTCTTTTGCGATTCCACTCTCAACAAAAAAAAGAGTAATTTGCGACAAAACCCTCTCAACTATCAATTTATTTGTAAAAAACCATCCAACCTCATATTTTGGTGGAAAAATCCTCCAAAGTACTGTTCCGTTTACATTTTAAGGTGTCGTCTGTCCAGCCTCGTTAAGTCCTAATTTTGTCCACGTGGCAATGATAGGTCACTAAAAAATTATCCTACGTGGCAATATTTTACAAAATTAAAATAAAAACTTTAAGAGTAATTTGCTGCAAAACTCCTCTAACTATCAATTTACTTGCAAAAAACCATCCAACCTTAAAGTTTTTTGGATGGTTTTTTGCTAAATTGATAGTTCGGGGGGATTTTGCCGCAAATTACTCTTAAAGTTTTTATTTTATTTTGTAAAATATGACTACATAGGATAATTTTTTAGTAACCTGTCATTGCCACGTGGGTAAAATTAAGACTTAATGTGGCTGGACAGACGTCACCTTAAAAATGTAAACGGAACAGTACTTTGGAGAGTTTTCCCACTAAAATATGAGGTTAGATGGTTTTTTACAAGTAAATTGATAGTTAAGGGATTTTGCCGCTAATTACTCTAAAAAAAAATAATAAACAAAGTAAGCATTATTAGCCTCCTCTACTTTGTCTCAATTATTCTTCTCTTCAGCTCCATGATAATTTTTCTTTCTTCGTTTTGTCTGTTAATAATGGCGGCCTTATTATTTAGTTTTGATTTTTCAAATTAATCTAACATTGACGAAAACTTTTTTATTTTTATATAGGTGAGTTTGTATGGAGACCGGGTTTATTCATAGTGTCAATTCGTAGGCCAAACTACATGTATATATAATCTCAAGTGTTGAAAAATTTAGTTGTGATGTACATATATAGATAGTTATATGCATAATTTTTTTCTATTTAAGTTTGAAGTTAGATTTGATAAAAGAAAATTCAAAAAATAATTTTATATTAATGTCAATTATATTATGTGATCATCAGTTACATTTTTGGATTCTCATATTGAACTAAATTCCCTTGTAACAATGTTTAATTTAATTTTTTATATTAAATATTATTATTTTTAAAATAATATTGTTTATTTAATTAAATTATGAATTATATTATCTATATCATAATAATTAAAATTACTTCAACCTAATATATATATATATATATTTATATATATAAAATTAGTTTAGAAAAAGCTTTATTCTTAAAGAGAAGTAATATTTTTTAATTTTTTTTTTTGGAGAGGAAAAGAAGTAAAATTTAGAAACTATAATCTTGTAATAATTATTTACCTTTTTTTCTTCCAAAAAAAAAGTTAATTACTTTTTTCTTATTATTTTAACAAAATATTGTTGCCATTTACTAGTTATGTCCTCGAAAGTTACTATTTCCACTTTTATATGCTTTTTAAGAACCAATAATTTGAACGCGTCAAACCTGTTGACTGACTTTGACAAATTTGAGTTATATGTTAAAATTTGATGAGATGACTTACATGTAAAGTTATATAAAAAAGACGGGTCAATGAACACAAAAGTACATACTCAACTAATTTGTATTTTGTGTGTGAAAAAGAGTAAGAAAAGCCTTCGAAAAAAAAAAATGACTTAGGGAGATTGCTATTAGGCAAGTACACGATATTACTCTCAGCAGCTTCTTTACATACACTATTAAAACTTTATTTTATTTATTTTACACTTTACATTACACATTACATTAATTTCTTTACAATACATTACCAAACTCTTTTAAAATTTTATTATATTTTATTAATTTATTTCAAATATATAATATTGATACATACACATACCCATAAAAAAATAATTATTAAAATCTAAATCAATTAATAAAATATATTTAGAATAATAGAAAGTATTCTATAAATATAGAGCACGAATAGTGTATTTTAAAAAAAAATATTAAAAAGAAAAAAGAACTTAGAGTATCTGCTGTAACGTATTTTTAGTACAGTTCTTTAAATATTTTTAAATTTTCTCTATTTAAAAAAAGTTGTTATAGTGCTCTCAGAAAAGATAGTGTCTTTACTAGTGATTACAGATTGTATATGTTATTTATTATATAAATATATATGGAATTTGATATTAATATGATACTTAATTTGTAGTGTTAAACACCTTCGTTAAGTATTGCTCTTACAAGAAATAGCTCAAAATCATTAGGCAAATGTTGACATATTTACAACATAAACAATTTATGTTTTCAGTTTTATAAATTTATATAATATTTTTTTGACGGATTAAATACTTATACGCTATATTTCTATTACTTCTGTCACTACCAATACGTTAAATTCTATTCAAACATAAAAGTATTTGCGGCATAAACACCTAATATATTTAGTTTCATACATTTTTATATATGCTCCTTGTTTTTTTAGATGAATTAAATACTTAAAGTTATATTTCCATTACTGTTAATCCTAAAAATTAGCACTCCTAATTCTTGAGGATAGTTGGCTAAGGGTCAAAGGATTGGCAAGAGAGTCACTCGACATGTGCATTGCCGAGTCACTCAGCATGCACACTTTGGAAGTCACTCGACATGCATAGTTTTAAATATCACTCGACATACATCTTTGGAAGTCACTCGGTCACATGCATTCAAAAGTCACTTGGCAACATGAATGCAAAAGTCACTCGGCCACATGCTTCCAAAAGTCACTCTGCCACATGCATGCAAAAGTCACTCGACAAAATGCATGTAAAAGTCACTCAGAAATATGCATGCAAAAGTCACTTGGCCACTTGCATGCAAAAGCCACTCGGCCACGTGCATGCAATAGTCACTCTGCCACTTGCATGCAAAAGTCACACGGCAACATGCATGCAAAAGTCACTCGACAACATGCATGCAAAGTTCACTCGGCCACATGCATGCAAAAGTCACTCGAAAACATGCATGCAAAAGTCACTCATTGAGCATGCCACTCAACTTGATTAAACTTACTGAAATTATCCAAAGTAAAGGAATCTGTGAGCAACATACAGTCGCAAGGATAAGTCATGAAATAGAAGAACGTACAACCACACTTTCTGCAAAGCTCTAAAAGTAAGGAGGTATGAGTAGTGGAGGCACCGCACCTGCAAGGACTGGGGACCTGATCAAGGGTACACTGTAAGTACTACCCATGCAATCTAGGACCACCTGGCACCAGACAATGGTACGAGGCATAAGCCCACCTCCTGCACCTGCGATTTGCAGCGTGAAAGCGACAACTTATCTCTTTGGGACCCCATGTATCTTAGGACACTAGATCCTATAAATATTCCATTCTCAAACGTGAGAGGGATTTGGAATGTCAAATTTGTAATCATCAACTTGAAAGTAATAGAAAAATTTTTTTCTCTCTACTCTAAAATCTTATTGTCATTTGAATTTACACTTTATCATCATCTCCATCTTATTTCGAGTTTAAGTAACTATTGACGAGTTCTCACTGTCACTACCAATCTATTAAATCCTATTAAAATGGACTAAGTTGACACATGTCAATATATTAGTGGTCCAATCATATGTTTAATAAAAGTACTTATTAAATAATTTTAAAAAGAAATTTTGGTTAATCATACTTACATTACCCCAAAATTTTAAAATTAAACCATAGATACTCACTCTAAGAAATTAGTGTCTAATTTTCATTTGATCCCCAAATTACCCCTCCCTAACCAAAAATCATCTCCCTCTTTCTATGTCTTCTCTCTTTCCCTCTCTCGTCTTTGCACAACTCTTGTCTCCTCTCATGAATCCCACAACACAACCAATCCCACCCACACCTGACGACCATCGACCAACAACCGTTACCACTCTGACACATCGATGAGACTGAGACCTATAAACCAAAGAAACTAAGACCATTTTTACTACTATTGTTTAGATGTTCGATCTATGGTTTCTTTGTATCTTTTGCTAATTTTTTGGTAAAATTTGAGTTTTATTGAAATCTACTTTTTCTAGGTTCTCTATGATTTTTTTTTTTTTTTGTGAATTCCCTATAAGGTACAATTGGGTATGATGGTTGGTACGATAGTAGTGTAATCAGGAGGTTAGGAATAAATATTTGATAGGGTAGGATAGTGGTAGGATAAAATCTGATAGTGGTACAATAATTGCTTAAAATCTATGTCATGATGAAATTTATGGCATGATAAAGTTTGTTCATTTTTCTATGATTGCTCGATAGGGTACCATTGTATGTATGATAGTAGTGTAATCTGAAAGTTAGGGACGAAGGTTAAATAGGGTATGATAGTTGATATATGTACTATAGTACGATAATTAAAACTTATGGCATGATAAAGTTTGTTATTTTTTTATGAATGCTTGATAGGGTATTATTTACACAAAAAGTAGCTTTAATGACGTGAACATAAATATTTAGCACGTGGAAAGAAGAAAAATATTCTCAGAGTGAAGGAACCCGAGTTATAGTAGTAGACCTAAGAGGGGTCCCCTAGCCCTGTGCCCAGCTTGACTTTAGGAACTTTGGAATAGGTGTTTGGATCTTGCCAAGTTGTTTCTAACTCACTTTCTTTTATTATTTTGTACCATGAAGACATAAAGAATCCATGTCAAAGGCCTGGAATCTAAAAATACACGAAATAACACCCTAAAAGTCAACTCTAGCGCCAAGGGTTTCACCTAATGCCCACATTGACATTCCAACTAGGGTTTCAGTTTTCAGGACTGTCTTAGTGCAAATGGGTCAAACATTGTATTGGGACATGAATTTGACATGTCAAAAACATATTTGAGGTAATAGAATTAGATTCAGAGCACTTTCATCTTTGACCACCTGGAGCACCAGGTGCTCTAGGCACCTAGCATCCAGGTTAACATGGGATGTTTTCAATCATCAAACTGAAGAACTACCCTGAGCATTTTCTTTGTCTTCATTCAAAACTAGGAAACAAGTGCTTTCGGGGAGAAATAGATCAGCCTAGAGGCCAGAATAGGGACCCAGTGCCCAGGTTGACCTAGGTGTTGGGCCCAGCACCCAGGTTAACACTTTGTTAACCTGGGTAATTTTCAAGGAGTTTTTTTAGAAGTCTTCCAGGAATCTTCTCTGTTTTTGTCAAAGATTAAGATACAAGTATTTTTAGGAATCAAATAGAGTCATTTGGTGGCAAAACACTAAACCTGGCGCCTAAGTTGACACACTACAAGAAAAGCCACTTTTGCCGGCGCAGTTGACCAATTGCGCCGACAAAAGTTGTCAGCATAAATGAGATGCTGAATTTGGGATTGGATTCAGCTATAACTTTTACCGGCGCAATGAAATGCACCGGTAAAAGATGAACACTGAACCGCCAAATGGCGCGAACACATGTCCACTTCTGTAAGGCTTTTACCGGCGCACAATTGCGCCGGTAAAAGTTTCCCAAATTTTGGTGGGAATGTTGACCGCCCTCGTGAAAATTTGGGGGAAAATAAAACGCGTGGAAATTGGTGGTAGGTGGGGTTACTTTTACCGGTGCATTAATGCGCCGGTAAAAGTGGTAAGCGAAACGGTGCGTTTGGTTTTAAGGTTATATGACCACTTTTACCGGTGCAATTCAATGCGCCGGTAAAAGTGTTCATATATCCCCTTCGACGAGCAGACCCCATTTCTGGTTTTTTTTTTCTGAAATTTTTTTTTTCTCTCAAAAAATCCCTCCTTCATCCCTCTCTTTCAATCTCACTCATTCTCACTCAATCTCAATAATCTCTATCAATCTCACTCAAAATCCCACTCATTTCTCTCACACCTAAACTAAAACGATTATATTGCTCAAGACACACTGCGGAGGATATGCGGTGGCATTACTCGCAGAGACCAAAAGAAGACGGTGTGCTTAGGCATCCTGCGGACGCTGAAGAATGGAAGCAGTTTGACCGCCTTCATCCGTCTTTTTCTGTTGAACCTAGAAATGTCAGACTGGGATTGGCGACTGACGGTTTTAATCCATTTGGCAACATGAGCAACTCTTACAGCCTGTGGCCAGTTATTTGTGTCCCATATAATTTGCCACCGTGGAAGTGTATGAGTTCTGAATCGTTGTTGTTGACCTTATTAATTCTAGGTCCATCATCTCCTGGGAAAGACATAGATGTATTCATGAGACCGTTAATTGATGAACTGAAACAGTTGTGGGAGACGGGTGTTGAAACCCGAGATGCCTACAACGGAACTGTGTTTTCAATGCGTGCGGCAGTGTTGTGGACAATAAATGACTTTTCTGCTTATGCTCTAATGTCTGGTTGGAGCACAAAAGGGTATATGGCGGCTGCTGCTGGTGCTGGATCGTCATCGCAGCCTCCCGAGACTCAAAGAAACAACGATGACGACATTACCCGCCTATAGAAGTGTACTTTTTTTATTATCCGGTTCGAACATTTAACATTTTGTTTATATACTGATTTTAGTAGTAATTAATGTTGGTTTATCTTTTAATGTAAATTATGTTGGTTTATTTTGTTAATATAATATTATAATTATTTTAAAAAATTTAATTAATTATATTTAATTAATTAATATTATATTAATTAAATATAATTAATTAAAATTTTTTTAGAAATAAAATTTAATACTTTTGCCGGCGCAATAGTGCGCCGGTAAAAAGTGGCAAAAACTATTGGCGCCAAAAGTCAGATTAATACTTTTGTCGGCGCACTATTGCGCCGGCAAAAGCTTATCATAGCAGGTTCATGGCGGATAAGGCCATTTTTGAACACCGGCGCTTATTTTTCACCAGCATTATTTCTCACCGGTAAAAGGAAGTTTTACCGGCGCAGTTACTATACGCGCCGATAAAAAGTCCTTAACCGACCAAGCTTCCCAAATAATCTTTGCCGGCGCACAACTACACCGGCAAAGCTTTGCCGGCACAGTTAGGGTACTTTTGCCGGCGCAACAATACGTCGGCAAAAGCTAGTTTTCTTGTAGTAACACCTAGCACTAGGCACAGTGCCCAGGTTGACATTTTGTCAACCTTGGCTATTTCTAGTCATTCTTCCAAAAAATTATTCTAGGAATTTATTCCGTCATTAAAATTAATGATGATTAAAGTAAAGTCGGGGAGAAAATGAGAATCCTAAAGGGCCAAGAACTGAGCCCAGTGCCCAGGTTAAACTGGTGCAGGGCCCATTGCCCAAGTTGACAATCAACATGGTGCATTGGTTTCTATCACTAAAATGTGAACTTTTCTCCAGGAATTCTCTTTGTTATGGTAAAAAATGGGGTAGGATACCTCGTCCTCAATTTCAAAGACATTACATGCATCAAAATGATATCTCATAAGCTTTTTAAAGAGCACCCAATGCCGAGGTTGACGTATGATCTGGAGCGTTAGATTCTACTTATTTGATTCTTATTCTATCCCGAGAGTTTATCTATTTTTTCATAGTAAGCGAGAGCTATGAACTCACACAAGTCAAATTCCCAACTTCATATTTTCACTTTTTTGGCAAAATGACTTAGTTACAAATCGGGTAGTTACGAGTCTCCTGATTTTGCGAAACAGTAACATCTTTGAGAACTAGCGAACAACTTTAATAGAAATTGACTAAGTGGTGTCAAAATATAACTTATGCATCAAAAAATTTCATCCACTCACCCATCATCAAGGTTGATGTCATATGTCAACTTGGACGTTGGTATCAGAGCAGCCTTCAATAAAACGATTATAACTTACTCAATATTGATCCGATTTATGCGATTAAACTTTTATTTTGAAGCTATTTCAATGCTCTATGAATTATTGTCTCATACTCTAATCTAGATTCTGAATATATTACGTCCATATTTTATCCTCAAGGGAGTTACAAATTTCATCGACATCTTACCCAAAAAAGTTCTCGCAGACGCTATTCAAGCTCCAAAAATTGACGACCAAACTCTAGAGTCCATTTCACTATTAGATCACCATCAATGATGAAAAATAGCTTAAATTTATTTTCACTGAATATTTGATTATTATTTTAATAGGACCTCATTCCCTATAAAAGGAGAGCTCCTCTAGCTTATTTTTTATATTCAGAAAAGTCCCCATAAGGTCAGAGCATCTCTCTCTAGAAATTTTAGCTCTCTCCTTAGTCAATTCTCTTGTAATTCTTGTGAGAAATAAAAACTCGAAGTAGACGTAACTCTATTACCATCGCGACATGGGGAGTGAACTAGTAGAATTTATGTGTGTCACTCTTTAGTATTTACTTAACTCTTATTTCATATCTCTAATCTAGTGGGTCAGTCTTGGCTATTTCCTAACATCAACATTTTGGTATTTTCATTGAGAGCCAAAATTTAAGTTCCCGATTACAGTTCTATTTCTTTGCTAGGAGCTTTGTTCCGAAAGGAATTCATAAGTTAAAGCAAGCAATTATCCATGAACACGCAAAGAAATAGTCCCACTCTTGGTAGCCATGACACTACTTAGTGAGCAGCGGGCAATGAGTGTTGGGTTTTATGCCCTAAATAAAACTCCATTTCAGTGTAATCCAGATTATTCAATATCAATAAAGAAATAGAAGTATTTTTCTTTCATTTGTGTATGTTTTGGTTTACCTTATCAATTATTTGTCTATTTGATTTATAAATTCATCCAAACCCTTTTCACATACTTGATCATGTTTATTGTGTTGCAAACACAGTGGAAAGTAAACATGACTATGTGATTAAAGATTCCTAGATTTATCAGAACACTGGGGTTTTACTGATATGACAATCTACAATAGAGTTTACTTGCATTTGGAGAAATGATATGTTCTTTCCAGAGCATTGGTTAAAGTAAAGCTTGGGTTGGATGCATGGAGTATGCATCGGAATGGACCGATATTGAACTTTGATATAGATTTATTAAACTTACCGTAATATCTATTCAATTCAATATCACTTAGTTGATCCTAGATCAAATGATCTTAATCCTGATATGATTAGGCTCAATCTCAAGAGTGTTATTCATGTTCTTTGATTTGTTAGTTAAGCCTACTTTTGGGTCAGGGTGATACGTACATTTTGGGAACACGGTAGTGCAATTGAGTGGGAGCGTTAACATAAATATGGAATCTATAGCTTCTATCTGGCAAATAGAAAGTAAAGGATGATTTCCTTCGAGCTTAACCAAACGAAGATAAATGGTGAAGTACTCATTTCACTTAGCTGAAATATCATTTATACGAGGTTAAGTGTTTTAAGGACAAAATACATTGTAGGGTGTTGCGGTAATTTAATCCCTTTACAGTGTAGATCATCTATATAGAGGATCATTGATCAAATTAGGATTATAACAATGGATAATTAATGACGTATCTATATGGTGGAACATATAGAGCGTTCTGTATAGCTGAGAGTGCAATTCTAAGTTCTATGCGTGGATTCAACGAAGAATTAATAAGTCAGTGAATTTAAGATGTAAATTCCTAATCTGCTTATTGGAAGCTCAGATATATAGACCCATGGTCCCCACACTAGTTGAGACAATACTACTTGTAAGACTCAATTAATTGGTTTTAATTAATCAATTATAATTCTCAAGTTAGACTATGTCTATTTGAGAATTTATCACTTATTAAGGGCGAAACTGTGAAGAAAGAGTTTATAGGGTATATTTATTAATTAAGAGAATTTGATTAGTTTAATTAATAAATATAATAAATGACAATATTATTTAATAATTAATTATAGTTATTAAATAGTTAGAATTAACATTTATATGGTTGAATGTGAAAATTGGCCGTTTTTGAGAAAATGGGAAACAAAAATGATAAAATAGGAAAGTTGCAAATGTGAGGCCTATTTCCATATTGCCATGGCCGGCCACATCATCGGCCTTTATCATTTAATTTTTTCAAATTTTTAATGCCAAGTAATTCAACCCTAACCCTGTGTGGTATTCTATAAATAGAAGGTAAAGGCTTCAGGAAACACATACAACACAATTGCATTCTTTTCCTTTCACAAAAATTTTTCTGAGCCGCCACTCTCTCTCTCTCTCTCTCTCTCTCTCTCTCTCTCTCTCTCTCTCTCTCTCTCTTTCTTCTTCTCTGTTTCGAAACCTCTAAGTGATAGAGTAGTGCCCACACACAGCAAGTAGTACCTCAATCATTGTGAGGAAGACTGTGAAAAATTCAGATTCAACAAAGAAGGACATTTGGGCTCAGATCTTGATAATACTCTGCAACAGAAAGGATACAAGGGTTAAAGATCTGAGTGGAAGGAGACATATTATTCCGCTGCACCCAATGTAAGGTTTCTCATACTTTATATGTGTTTATTTATATTCGTTTTAGAAGTTCATATTTAGGTGCTTAATCAACATACTTGTGAGTAGATCTAAGATCCTGGTAAAATAATTCCAACAACTGGCACCAGAGCCATGGTAATTGATTTGCTTGGAAGAAATTTGGACTTAAAATGATTTGTTTGTGATTTGGATGGTATCATGTTATTTTGTGTGTTGTATTGATGATTGATTGATGTTTGTGAAATTCTGGAAAAAATAATTGAACTTTCATTTTTGAAATTATTTTTATTGGATAGTATGGAAAAAATTAAGCAATTTACTTTTATTGGATAGTATGTATTTTCTTGTATTTAATCAAATATAGAATTATAACCAACTATATTCTTTCTGGAGCTTAATTTCATAATTTCATTAAATATTCCTATTTAAGTTGAAAATTTGTTATTTCTAACAAATCAACTTAGATTTGAATATGTTTTGAATTTCCAATTATAAAATTAAGTTGAGGAATTTTAGGAATTGGTTATTAAGATTCTTTGGATATTTTTTTAAATATGGAAAAACTTAAAATGGAATATCTTTTAAATTAAGTGGTTACAACTTAATTTTTAATATTTAATTAAATCATTTGAAAATATTTAAGTTGGATTTTTTAGATTCTTCTAAACAACTTAAATAAGATATTTTTCAAATTCATTCCATTTTTGAAATTTAATTAAAGTTGGATTTTTTTATATAAATATTTTTCTTAACTAAACCAACTTTAATTGGTAATTTTTCATTATTAAAATATGGAATAAAATAAATGATTAAATAAAATATATATTTTTAAATAATGAGTTTTAATCAAGAAACATTCGATCTCCATTGTTGGTTTTACATAGCTATTGTTTTAGTGAGTAATCCTCCCTAATAGAGGAACGTTCATTACAAGTTAGCACCGTTGAATCTCAAAAGATAAGTATTCTTGTAAGTTTTTTATATTAGTATTGATCACCCTAATGGTGGCGACTGTATAAGACTTACAAGAGTATGAAACAATTGTGGAAGCTCATAAGATAGAATAGCCTTGACTCTCGCCTAAACGGGACAACGCTGGATTCCAATCTTGATCGAATAAAAGGTTGCTAGAATGTTTATCATTTTAGATGAATTGACAAATCTATTCAATGGATGATACTTTGACTCTCGCCTAAACGGGACACTGTATCAATTTGTTGGAAACCTTGGAAAATAAACTATATTAGATTTAGTATTTTTTATAACATCTGTGATTATTTGTTATTTTCTGAACTTGTGTATGAATTTATAGAGCCAAAACCTTACTTCTGTTTTATTGATATATTGTAGTGCCAAGATGAATAACCCTCACCCTGATCCACTCCTAGCTAATATCTTAGCAAATGAACTCTATTGTGTGAAAATGCATCCTGGTAGTTGCATTAACTCGCACCTATTGTTGATGAATCTGAAGTTTCAAAAGGCAAATCTACTTGGAATTGAATTATCAAAGGAACAATGGGTACAATTCATTCTCAATAGTCTTCCTTCGAAGTATAATGAATTCGTTGTATCTTACATGATCAACAATTTTAACTCCTCCGACATGGACAAGCTCGAAGCTGAATTACGAGCTCATGAACGGAATTTGATTGCAATGGGACCTCCTGGTATTGTAAACTTTAATAAAAGGAAGAGGATTAAGCATGAAGGCTCTAACAAAGCTGCTTCTTCAAATACAATTATAAGACATCATGTTCTATGTGCGAATTGTAATGAAAAGGGACATCAAGAAGAACAATGTCCCAGGCTTCTAAACAATTCAAACGAAGGTGATGCTTTTGTCTTTGAATCATGTGTTTTAGAGAATGACAAATCCACATGGATTGTTGATTCTGGGTCTACTAACCATGTATGCTCTTCACTGCAGCTGCTTGAAACTTGGGAAAATCTTCACCCAGGTGAGTTAAAGCTAAAAGTTGGAAATGACGAGTTAGTATCGGTCAAACCTAGAGGAACAACCCGTATCAAGTTTCATTCAAAAAGATTTTTACTTTTACATAATGTTTTATTTATTCCAAACTTTAGTAGAAACTTGATTAGTGTTTCATGTTTACAAACACAATTTTATATATTGAATTTTTTGAGCTCTAATTGTTCAATTTCTCGTAATGGATTTCATATATGTGTTGCTAACATGGAACAAGGGCTTTATGTTCTAAGACCTGATACGCAAATCTCACTAAATACTGAACTTTTTAATGTAGCTAAACCTAGAAGCCTTAAGAGAAAAGAGATTGATAATGATGAACAAACTTATCTATGGCATTTACGTTTAGGTCATATAGGCTTTGATAGACTTAATAGGCTAACTAAGGACGATCCATTGAAAAATGTCGTCTTAGGTGAATTGCTAGTATGCGAGTCATGCCTAGAATGAAAAATGACCAAACGTTCTTTCTCTGCAAAGGGAGAGCGTGCCAAACAACCCCTAGGGTTAGTGCATTCAGATGTTTGCGGACCTCTGAATGTAAAAGCCTGAGGTGGTTATGAGTATTTCGTCACTTTCATTGACGATTTCTCTAGATACAGTTTTCTTTACCTAATGCAAAAGAAATCTGAAACGTTTGAAATGTTTCAGGAATTTCATGCTTTGGCTCAAAACCAATTAGGTAAAACATTAAAGATCTTGCGAACTGATAGGGGTGGAGAATATATGGATATGCAGTTCAAAGATCATTTAATTGAACTTGGAATTGAATCCCAATACACTGCCCCAAGCACTCCACAACAAAATGGAGTTGCAGAAAGAAGAAATCACACTCTTTTGGAAATGGTTAGGTCTGTGCTGAGTTATTCAACTCTGTCTACGTCCTTCTGGGGATATGCTATTCAGATAGCAAACCACATTTTAAATGTTGTTCCATCTAAAGAGTCCCTAAGACACCCATCGAACTATGGAATGGTTGTACACCTAGTTTACGCCATTATAGGATTTGGGGGTGCCCTACTCATGTCTTGAGAAAGAATGAAGGCAAACTGGAATCGCAAACTGAAGTTTGCATGTTTGTCAGAAATTCTAAAGAGACTAGGGGTGGACTATTTTATAGTTACAAGGATAACAAAGTGTTTGTTTCGACAAATGCTACTTTTCTTGAAGATAACTATATTAAAGACAACAAACTGAAAAGTAAAGTTGTATTAGAGGAAATGCTTACAGATATAACTCCTTCCAAAGTTTCGTCCTCTTCCACTCAAGAAGAGGATAATCCCACTCCCTCAGTCGAAGCAATTGAGAAAACTACTACCAAAGTTCATGTTCTATAGATCAGCGCTCCTCATCGTAGTGGGAGGGTTTCTACAAAACTGTCTCGTTATGGCTTGGATGGTGAAATCAATATGGTCGTTGGTGACAGTATTGAAGACGACCCATTAACCTATAAACAGGCAATGGCAAGTCCGCAACGGAAGCGATGGTCAGCCGACATGGATTCAGAAATGGATTCCATGAAAAAGAACAAAGTCTGGGAATATGTAGATGCACCCGATGACTATCGTCCAATCGGATGCAAGTGGGTCTACAAGAAGAAAAGAGGCGCTGGAGGCGAATTCGAAACTTTTAAAGCTAGACTGGTCGCCAAGGGTTATACCCAAAGAGAAGGTGTGGACTATGAGGAAACTTTTAGTCCTGTCGCCATGCTCAAATCCATCCGAATTCTTCTGTCCATCGCAGCCGCTTTCGACTATGAAATCTGGCAAATGGATGTCAAGACTGCCTTTCTTAATGGGCTTCTTGAAGAAACCATCTATATGGAGCAACCAGAAGGCTATGTTCTCCCAGGACAAGAAAATAAAGTTTGCAAATTAAATAAGTCTATTTATGGACTTAAGCAAGCTTCTCGCTCATGGAATAAAAGGTTTGATGAAATCATAAAAACCTACAGCTTTCTTCAGAATGAAGATGAACCTTATGTTTACCAACTCAAGGAAGACTAAGTAGTAGTATTCCTGGTCCTTTATGTTGACGACATTTTGATCATTGGCAACAATATCAAGAAAATGACTGACATTAAGGAATGGCTTGACACTCAATTCGATATGAAAGATTTGGGTGAGGCTGCCTTTGTTCTCGGTATTCAAATTATTAGAAACAGGAAGAACAGATCCCTTGCTCTCTCTCAAACAACTTACATTGATAAAGTTTTAGAGAGATTCTCCATGACCAACACCAACGGGGCGAATATGCCTTCTAGATATGGTCTCCGTCTATCTAAGGAACAGTGTCTTACTGATCCTCAAGAGATAGAGGACATGGCAAAAGTTCCTTATGCTTCTGCAGTTGGAAGTCTAATGTATGCAATGTTATGCACTAGACCTGACATCTGCTATGCAGTTGGAATCGTGAGCAGGTATCAGTCAAATCCAGGTCAGGAACATTGCAATGTTGTTAAGTATATTCTGAAGTACTTGAAGAGGTCAAGAGATTATGTGTTAGTCTACAAGGGTGGTGCTTTAAATCCCATAGGCTCTACCGACTCAGATTTCCAAGCTTGTCTTGAAGACAGGAAATCTACATCTGGGATGGTGTTTACTCTTGGGGTTGGAGCAGTGGTTTGGAGAAGTGCTAAACAAACTGCGATTTCAGATTCTACCATGGAGGCAGAATACATAGCTGCAGCAGAAGCTGCCAAAGAGGTTGTCTGGCTGAGAAAGTTCTTCACCAGTCTTGGTGTCGTGCCTGGAATGGAAAAGCCTCTAGTCTTACTTTGTGATAACAATGGAGCAATAGCCAACAGTAAGGAACCTCGTAGCCACAAGAGAAGCAAACATATAGAAAGGAAATATCATATCATCAGAGAATATGTTGCAAGAGGGGATGTACTGGTGGAAAAAGTGGACACAGAAGACAACTTAGCTGATCCATTCACCAAAGTATTGGCAGTAATTGCATTTGAAAAGCACCGTGAGAATTTAGGATTAATTGAGATGTACTGATTAGTTTTATATTAGTGCAAGTGGGAGTTTGTTGGGTTTTATGCCCTAAATAAAACTCTATTTCAATGTAATCCAGATTATTCAATATCAATAAAGAAATAGAAGTATTTTTCATTCATTTGTGTATGTTTTGGTTTACCTTATCAATTATTTGTCTATTTGATTTATAAATTCATCCAAACTATTTTCACATACTTGATCATGTTTATTGTGTTGTCAACAAAGTGGAAAGTAAACATGACTATGTGATTAAAGATTCCTAGATATATCAGAACACTGGGGTTTTACTAATATGACAATCTACAACAAAGTTTACTTGCAGTTGGAGAAATGCTATGTTCTTTCTAGATCATTGGTTAAAGTAAAGCTTGGGTTGGATGCATGGAGTATGCATCGGAATGGATTGATATTGAACTTTGATATAGATTTATTAAACTTACCGTAATATCTATTCAATTCAATATCACTTAGTTGATCCTAGATCAAATGATCTTAATCCTGATATGATTAGGCTCAATCTCAAGAGTGTTATTCGTGTTCTTTGATTTGTTAGTTAAGCCTACTTTTGGGTCAGGGTGATACGTATATTTTGGGAACACGGTAGTTGTAAAGACCGCTTAGTTTAATTTGGAAATTAGCAGTTAATTATGTTTGATTATGAAAATTATTTATAGATATTTAAATAGTTATTTATGCTGTTATTATTGAATTCTGAAATGCATTTTATGTCATATAGTGATTTTCATAATTTTGCATTTCCGGTGCCCGGTAATATGGAACTCGGTGTTTGGCTCAAAAAATTCACAACTTAGTATGTTAGTATTAGGGGATGGTTATTTAGACATTGGGAATGTCAGGATTGGCCGGGAATTTAGAATTTCCCAAAATACCCCTTTAGTGCTCTTTATGTTATTTTAGTGTGGAGGGGCAAAATGGTCATTTTGCCCCAATTATATTTTTTGTCCTTTAGTGGACTTTATGTGATTTGAATATGTGATTATGTGGCTTTGTTTGGTTGAAATGAAGGTTTATTACATGTTTTTCTCTCATTTTATTCAAAGTAGAAAACTTAGAAAAATTAGAAAAACTCAAGCTCTTTTCCTCTCTCTCTCTCTCTCTCTCTCTCTCTCTCTCTCTCTCTCTCTCTCTCTCTCTCTCTCTCTCTCTCTCTCTCTCTCTCTCTCTCTCTCTCTCTCTGCTGGTGTGGATTGTTAGGGCTGAGAGTTCCTCTTGATTTTTTCAAGCTTAATTCATCCAATCTAAGTGTTCTTCAAGTGCTTGGTAAGACCCTTGTATCTTGCTCTTTTAGTTTCTTGAATTTTAGAAAGAAAATTGAGTGTTGCATGCTATTTTTGGTGTTGCTACTACTGCTAGTTGTTGTTGTTGTTTTGTGATTTAAAATGCTGATTTAAGTGAGTTAGAGAGGTTGAAATGCATGCTAGTTATCCTTGTTCTAGTTTGAGAATTTTTAAATGACAATATTATTTAATAATTATTTATAGTTATTAAATAGTTAGAATTGGCATTTAAATGGTTGAATTAGAAAATTAGCGTTTTTGAGAAAATCAGATGCAGAAAAGATAAAACTGCAAAATTGCAAAAAGTGAGGCCCAAATCCACTATGTAGGGCCGACCACTTTTGTAGGGTTTTTCCCTCTGATATTTTCATTATTTTAATGCCAAATAATTCAAACCTAACCCTAGTGGAATGCTATAAATTGATAGTGAAGGCTTCAGGAAAATCACACTTTTCTCCTGACACTTCTGATTCAGAAAAAACTGAGCCTCTCTCTCTCCCTATCTTTGGCCGAACCCACTCTCTCTCTCTTCCTCATTGAGATTTCGAAATTCTTAGTGTATGAGTAGTGCCCACGCACAGCAAGTGATACCTCAATCATAGTGAGGAAGATCGTGAAGAAAGACATTCAGCAAAAGGAGTTTCAGCATCAAAGATTCAGAGAAAGAGATCCAGGTTCAGATATTGATAATGCTCTGCTACCAAAAGGAATCAAGGGCTAGATATCTGAATGGAAGGAGTCATTATATTCCGCTGCACCCAATGTAAGGTTTCCTAAACTTTATATGTGTTTATTTCATCGTTTTAGAAAGTTCATATTTATGGTGTTAATCAACATACGTGTGAGTAGATCTAAGATCCTGGTAAAATAAATTCCAACAATTACATGTTTAGCGTGCATGTTAGGAAGCCTGTTAGATTACATTAGATATGTATGTTGGCTTCGTACCATCCGACCATATCACATCGGTTAGGCTAGAGTATGACTAGCAACTGGAGTATGACCAGTATACCGAGTATAGGTTGATACTAGGGTTGGTGGTACAGTGCTATGTGACCGTATCACATCGGTTAGGCTAGAGTATGACTAGCAGCTGGAGTATGACCAGTGAACCGAGTATAGGCTGATACTATAACACATCGGTACGGGCTAGAGTATGACTAGCAGCTGGAGTATGACCAGTGTACCGAGTATAGGCTGTTACTTGTCAATAGTACCGTCTTATGAATGTTCGGGACGCAGTATCGTGTGGGACACGGCAGTGAGGGTTATGGTCAGGGGTATGGGCGTCTGATCATACCCCGAGATTTATGTATGATTATGATTTATGCTTTTCTTGCTGAGTCTGTCGACTCACAGTGCTATGTTATGTGTAGGTAAGGGCAACGCCAAGGCTGAGGAACCGTGAGAGCGAGCCGGTGAAGATTTTACATGTCGGGGCGGTTAGGCCTAGAACGTACGATCCTCGGGACAGCAGTGCTTTTTGTAATTAGTCGCTAGGCGACAAGTATTTTGTATTAGACAGTAACTTTTGTAAAGTTTTTTGTAAATGGGATCCCACAGTATTTCGTATGAAATATTTTATAAGTTTAATTAAAAAGCAAAATTTTTAATTAATCACGATTTCCATAAACCTCGTTGATTAGCAAGAAGCTGCACAGTACGTTTAAAAATCACGTAATACGCCTATGCTAGTTAGGGTGTTACAATTTGGTATCAGAGCCGCCAGGTTGTCTTCCGAAGATCGTCACGACATGTACAATCATCATCAGCAGTTAGCTCGTTCTACGGTTCAGTAAGCTTTTATTGCTTTAGTAGCTTATTTAATTATTATGAAATAAGAAAAGCCTGATAGGAAGCATGTTAGTAGCCTGATAGTAGAATAGGCGCATGTTTTTAATTTCTAAATTAAGCGGCATTAGTAAGCTCTCTTTGATCATGATCTGATGTGCCAACTCTTGGTTTCGTAGGCTGTTTAGACAAGATGGACGCCAGGCGGAACACTAGGAGCCAGGGCAACTCAGTAGGGTCAAATCAGGGTCAGGGAGCTCAGTTTCCCCGCATGTTAGGGGCCGGGGTAGAGGTCCTAAGGGAAGAGCTCGTGGTCGGGGTGATGATAACCCGCCACAGGCTGCCCAGGCTGCCCAAACCGATCAGGAAGCCCAGAATTGGGAGACTAGGTTTGCTGAAATGCAAGCCAGAGCAAGATCAGGAGATTCAGAGATTGAGGCAGCAGGGGGCTCCTGCAGTGCCTGTGCCAGAAGTTCCTGTGGCACCCGTCCCTGTTGCTCAGACCGAGATAGTGGTAGCGGCAAACAGAATGGAACCCTTGTATGAAAGGTTCCGGAAGCAAGCACCTCCGATTTTTCTGGGAGGTCTTGATGTCATGAAAGCCGAACAGTGGCTAACGATGATCACCAGGATACTGAACTTTATGGGTGTCACCGAAAATGACAGGGTGGTGTGTGCCACCATCCAGTTCCAAGAAGACGCTTTAGTCCTGTGGGACATGGTGTCTCAGATTCATGATATCACCACCATGACCTGGGAAAGGTTCCAGGAACTCTTCAGCGCGAAGTATTATCATGAGGCCGTTAGAAGTGCCAAGAGAAAAGAGTTCGCACACCTGACCCAACGGGAAAACATGAGCGTGACTGAGTATACCACCCAGTTTGATCGGTTGGCGAGGTTGGCCTCGGGAATAGTGCCAACCGATTTTAGCAAGAAGGAAAAGTATCTCGACGGATTAAATGTGAAGATCAAACATGACCTTATGATCACCACCGACGACAAGACCACCTATGGTGAGATGGTGGAGAAGGCACTGCGAGCTGAGGGCGCAATTGGGTGTATGTCGGAGTCGGTTAGGACTCTAGTGAGTGGCGGGGCTCCTACCCCTCCTGCATCAGGCTTCCGCAGGGGAGGTAGTGGTTCGGCCATGGACCAGAAGAGGAAAACATCCACTGCATCCGGTGGCTCGAGTCAGAACAAGAGGTTCTGAGGGAACCAGAGTAGAGGCAGTCGTCAGGGTGGTGCGGAGACCCGGGTTTCTTATCCAGAGTGCCCCAGTTACAAAAGGCACCATCAGGGTGAGTGCAGAGGTCAGGGATGCTTTCAGTGTGGCATGCCCGGACATTACAAGAGGGATTGTCCCCAGCTCAGACCAGAGGCACCTAGGGCTACGGCGAGACCCACTCCAGCTAGGGTGTTCGCCATCACGCAGGCTGATGCAGAAGCCATCCCTTCAGTTGTAACAGGTCAGCTCTCAGTTAATAACTCATTTTACTCAGTGCTGTTTGATTCTGGGGCCACACATTCTTATGTGGCAGCCAGAATCTTTAGTAAATTGGATAGACCATATGATAGTTATGAATCAAGGTTTGGAACCCTATTACCTGGCGGAGAGTTAGTTATCTCCAAAAGGTGGATTAGGTCTATGCCGATCAGAATAGATGGTAGAGAGTTAAGTGCTGACTTGATAGAGATGAGCCTAGTAGATTTCGATATTATTTTAGGAATGGATTTCCTATCTAAATACTCTGCTAGTATTGATTGCAAGAGGAAGATGGTGATCTTCCAACTGGAAAGTGAAGAACCTTTTGTGTTTGTTGGTTCGGTTCGGGGATCTCGGATCCCGGTGATTTCGGCCATGACAGCTAGGGAGTTACTACATGGCGGTTGTTTAAGGTTTCTGGCCGTGGTGATGGACACCACTCGGCCAGATACTATTTGGCCAGGGGACATTAAGGTGGTTCGGGAATTTCTAGATATTTTTCCCGAAGAACTTCCAGGGTTACCACCTCAGCGGGAGATTGATTTCGTTATAGATTTGGCACCAGTAGTGGAACTGGTTTCCAAGGCTTCGTATAGAATGGCTCCAGCTGAGCTTAAAGAACTAAAGATTTAGCCTCAGGGGTTGCTTGACATAGGGTTTATTCGGCCTAGTGTGTCACCCTGGGGAGCTCCAGTTTTGTTCGTCAAGAAGAAAGATGGAACTATGAGGATGTGCATCGATTATCGGGAGTTAAACAAGCTAACAGTGAAGAATAAATATCCACTACCTAGGATCGATGATCTGTTTGATCAACTTCAGAGGAAGATGGTCTTTTCCAAGATTGATCTCCGATCGAGATATCATCAGTTAAAAATCCGAGAGGAGGACATTCCGAAGATGGCTTTTCGTACTAGGTATGGACATTACGAATTCTTGGTTATGTCTTTGGACTAACCAATGCTCCTGCAGCATTTATGGATTTGATGAATAGGGTATTCAAGGATTTTCTCGATATCTGTGTTATCGTGTTTATCGACGACATCCTTGTGTACTCTCAATCAGAAGAGGAGCATGAGTTACATCTTTAGATGGTTTTGCAGCGGCTTCGGGAACACAAGCTTTATGCCAAATTCAAGAAATGTGAATTCTGGCTATCTCAGGTGTCCTTCTTAGGGCACATTGTTAGCGAAGATGGGATCAAGGTGGATCCCGGGAAAATAGAATCCGTTAGGGATTGGCTGAGACCGAAGACAGTGACAGAAATTAGAAGCTTCTTGGCTTTAGCCGGGTATTATCGTAGGTTCGTGGAAGGGTTTTCTAAGATTTCAACACCCTTAACCGAACTTACAAAGAAGAATCAGCGGTTTGTCTTGTCAGATAAGTGCGAAGCTAGTTTTCAGGAGCTGAAACAGAGATTGATTACCGCTCCAGTGCTAGCTTTGCCTTCAGACAAAGAGAAATTTGTATTTTATTGCGATGCATCCAGACAGGGTCTGGGGTGTGTGCTAATGCAAGCCGATCGGGTTATCGCTTATGCCTCCCGTCAGTTAAAGGATTATGAACAGCGCTACCCGACTCATGATCTAGAGTTGGCCGCGGTGGTTTTTGCATTGAAGATCTGGCGGCATTACCTTTACAGAGAAAGGTGTGAAATCTATACCGACCATAAAAGTCTTAAGTATTTCTTTACTTAGAAAGATTTGAATATGAGACAGAGGCGTTGGTTGGAATTAGTGAAAGATTACGACTGTGAGATTCTCTATCACCCTGGGAAGGCCAATGTAGTGGCCGATGCCCTGAGCAGGTGACAAGGAAAGGTCCCGGGCAGGTAGCTAGCATGATTCAGATCTCACCTCAGTTAGCAGAAGACATGGTTAGATCTAGCATTGAGTTTGTGGTAGGTCAGCTTCACAACTTGACGCTGCAATCTGATCTGTTGGAAAGAATTAAAGCCGCTCAGATGACTGATCTAGAGTTAGTGAAAATCAGAGATGAGGTTTCGGCTGGTCAAGACAGGGATTTCTCAGTGTCAGATAACCGGATGCTTCTGTATAAAGCTAGGGTTTGTGTTCCGAGTAGTGTGGAACTTAGGAATGAGATCTTTGAAGAGGCTCATTCTACCCCTTATTCTCTGCAACCCGGCACCACTAAGATGTACCAGGACCTTAAACCGTACTTCTGGTGGAGCGGTATGAAGAAGAATTTGGTAGAATTCGTATCGAGAGGCCTCACCTGTCAGCAGATTAAGGCTGAACATCAGAGACCAGCAGGATTGTTGCAGCCTTTAACCCTACCTGAATGGAAGTGGGAGGATATCACGATGGATTTCGTGGTTGGGTTACCTAGAACCACGGGTTTGTTCGATTCCATCTGGGTTGTGGTGGATCGATTCATGAAGTCTGCTCATTTTCTGCCTGTTAGAACAACCTATTCAGTGGATCAGTTGGCAGAATTGTATGTTAGAGAGATTGTAAGACTTCACGGGGTACCGAAGTCTATAGTTTCGGATAGAGATCCGAAGTTCACCTCCAAGTTTTGGCAGAGTTTGCAACGAGCAACGGGTACAAAACTGAAATTTAGTACAACATTTCACCCTCAGACAGATGGGCAGTCCGAAAGGACAATTCAGATATTGAAGGACATGTTACGAGCCTGTGTTATGGATTTTGAAGGCTCTTGGAATAAATATCTACCGTTGATAGAATTTTCTTACAACAACAGTTATCAGAGTACTATAGGGATGGCTCCCTATGAACTGTTATACAGTAGGAAGTGTAGATCTCCCATCCACTGGGATGAGACAGGGGAGAGGAAATACCTAGGTCCGGAGTCAGTGCAGTGGACCAATGAGGCAATAGAGAAAATAAAAGCTAGAATGCTTGCCTCACAGAGTAGACAGAAAAGTTACGCAGATCCAAAACGCAGAGATGTTGAGTTCCGAGTAGGGGACCATGTGTTTTTACGGGTATCTCCAATGTTGGGGATCAAACGTTTCGGGAAAAGAGGCAAGTTATGCCCTAGATTTACAGGACCTTTCGAGATTCTCGAGAAGATAGGTCAACTGGCATACCGGTTAGCATTGCCTCCAGGTTTATCAGCAGTTCACAACGTATTCCATGTCTCTATGTTGAGAAAATACGTTTCAGATCCCTCTCATATACTCAGTTATGAGAGCCTTGAACTGCAGCCAGATATGTCTTACAAAGAACAGCCAGTGCAGATCCTGGATAGAAAGGATAAAGTCCTTCGAAATAAGACCATAACATTGGTCAAAGTACTCTGGAGAAACAGCAAGGTGGAGGAAGCCACCTGGGAGCTAGAGTCAGATATGAGAGCTCAATATCCAGAGTTATTCAGGTTAGATTTCGGGGACGAAATCCTTTTAAGGGGGAAATAGTTGTAAAGACCGCTTAGTTTAATTTGGAGATTAGCAGTTAATTATGTTTGATTATGAAAATTATTTATAGATATTTAAATAATTATTTATGCTGTTATTATTGAATTCTGAAATGCATTTTATGTCATATAGTGATTTTCATAATTTTGCATTTCCAGTGCCCGGTAACATGGAACTCGGTGTTTGGCTCAGAAAAATCACAACTTAGTATGTTAGTATTAGGGGACGATTATTTAGACATTGGGAATGTCAGGATTGGCCGAGAATTTAGAATTTTCCAAAATACCCCTTTAGTGCTCTTTATGTTATTTTAGTGTGGAGGGGCAAAATGGTTATTTTGCCCCAATTATATTTTTTGTCCTTTAGTGGACTTTATGTGATTTGAATATTTGATTATGTGGCTTTGTTTGGCTGAAATGAAGGTTTATTACATGTTTTTCTCTCATTTTATTCAAAGTAGAAAACTTAGAAAAATTAGAGAAACTCAAGCTCTTTTCCTCTCTCTCTCTCTCTCTCTCTCTCTCTCTCTCTGTCTCTCTCGCGGCTGGGGTGGATTGTTAGGGCTGAGAGTTCCTCTTGATTTTTTCAAGCTTAATTCATCCAATCTAAGTGTTCTTCAAGTGCTTGGTAAGACCCTTTTATCTTGCTCTTTTAGTTTCTTGAATTTTAGAAAGAAAATTGAGTATTGCATGCTATTTTTGGTGTTGCTGCTGCTGCTAATTGTTGTTGTTGTTGTTTTGTGATTTAAAATGCTGATTTAAGTGAGTTAGAGATGTTGAAATGCATGCTAGTTATCCTTGTTCTAGTTTGAGAATTTTTAGTTCAAAAGCTATGGTTTTTCAAAGTGAAATTGTGAGTTTTGTTGCTGTGTTTATTGAGGTCAATTTCCTGTGTTTTCAGAGGTTATAATATGCATGTTTGAGTAGGTTTGAACTGATTTGGATGCATGTTAGTTAGATTTAACCAAGTTTGAGTTTTGAACTCAAAGCTTGGAGCTTTAATGGCCTTTTTAGTATCTGTGTGTTCTGGGCTATTTTGATGCTTTGATATTGTTCTTTAGGGTATTTAGAACAAGTCTGGAAGGTTTGGTTTAAATTGGGTTTGAATTGAATGAGTTATGAATTTTTGAAAGTTTCATGCGAGGAACCGGAATTCCGGTTGTGCATTCGGAATTCCGGATAGGGTTCTGAAATTCCCAGAACTTGAATTTCGGTTGGGCAACCGGTCTGTCGGTTGGGAGATTTTCAGAAACCCAAGATTTTCTCGTTTTTATGTTATTTGGGGTATTGCCATGCTTTTTATCGATAGGGAAACTTTTAGTTTCTAGTTTAAGTCACCGAGAAGTGATTTAGTGTATCACTTATTAGTGTTGTGATTGTTATGGTTTAGGAGCCTGTAAACCGCCGTGCAGTTCGTTCCAGTCAGGTTGACCGGCACAACTGAATTCGGAATTGAGGTAAGATTAGTATAACAGTATGCATATATATTACATGTTTAGCGTGCATGTTAGGAAGCCTGTTAGATTACATTAGATATGTGTTGGAAATTATTTTACCAGGATCTTAGATCTACTCACAAGTATGTTGATTAACACCCTAAATTTGAACTTTCGAAAACGATGAAATAAACACATATAAAGTTTAGTAAACCTTACATTGGGTGCAGCGGAATTAAATGACTCCTTCCGTTCAGATATCTAGCCCTTGATTCCTTTCTGTAGCAGAGCATCATCAATATCTGAACCTCGATCTCTTTCTCTGATTCTTTAGTGCTGAAACTCCTTCTTGCTGAAAGTCTTTCTTCACGATCTTCCTCACTATGATTGAGGTATCACTTGCTGTGTGTGGGCACTACTCTAACACTAAGAATTTCGAAATCTCAAGGAGGAAGAGAGAGAGGGAGTTGTCTGCCAAAGATAGGGAGAGAGAGAGAGGCTCAGTTTTTTCTGAATGAAAAGTCAGAAGAAAAGTGTGATTTTCCTGAAGCCTTCACTATCTATTTATAGCATTCCACTAGGGTTAGGTTTGAATTATTTGGCATTAAAATAATGAAAATATCAGAGGGAAAACCCTACAAAAGTGGCCTGCCATGCAATGTGGATTTGGGCCTCACTTTTTGCAATTTTGCAGTTTTATCTATTCTGCATTTGATTTTCTCAAAAACGCCAATTTTCTAATTCAACCATTTAAATGTCAATTCTAACTATTTAATAACTATAAATAATTATTAAATAATATTGTCATTTATCATATTTATTAATTGAACCATACAAAGTATCATAATTAACAAATATGCCCCTAAAACTCTTTCTTTACAATTTCGCCCTTACTTAGTGAAAAATTCACAAATAGACATAGTCTAAATTGAGAATTATAATTTATTAATCAAAACCAATTACATGAGTCTTACAAGCAATATTATCTCAACTAGTGCGGGGACCATGGGTCTATATAACCGAGCTTCCAATAAGCAGATCAAGAATTTATCACCTAAATTCACTGACTTATTAATTCTTCGTTGAATCCACGCATAGAACTTAGAATTGCACTCTCAGTATATAGAATGCTCTATATGTTCCACCATATAAACACATCATTAGTTATCCATTGTTATAATCCTAATTTGATCAATGATCCTCTATATGAATGATCTACACTGTAAAGGGAATAGATTACCGTTACACCCTACAATGTATTTAATCCTTAAAACACTTAACCCCGTATAAATGATATTTCAGCTTATGTGAAATGAGATCTCCACCATTTATTTTCGTTTGGTCAAGCTCGAAGGAGATCATCCTTTACTTACTCTTAGCCAGATAGAAGCTATAGATTCCATGTTTATGATAGCGCTCCCACTCAATTGCACTACCGTGTTCCCAAAATGTACGTATCACCTTGACCCAAAAGTAGGCTTAACTAACAAATCAAAGAACACGAATAGCCTCTTGAGATTGAGCCTAATCATAACAGGATTAAGATCATTTGATCAAGGATCAACTATGCGATATTGACTTGAATAGATATTACGGTAAGTTTAATAAATCTAAGTGAAAGTTCAATATCGGTCCCTGCCGATGCATACTCCATGCATCCAACCTGAGCTTTAGTTTAACCAATGCTCTGGAAAGAACATAGCATTTCTCCAAATGCAAGTAAACTCTGTTGTAGATTATCATATCAGTAAAACCCTGTGTCTGATAAATCTAGGAAACTTTATTCACATAGTCATGTTTACTTTCCAATGTGTTGACATCACAATAAACTGGATCAAGTATGTGAAAAGGGTTTCTGATGAATTCATACATTATATACATATAATCATGAAATAAATCATGTGAACCATGCAACATTAAATGTTATTTCTGATCTATATTAATAAGTAAATCTGATTATGTTGAAATGAGTTTTATTTAGGGCATAAAACCCAACAAACTCCCACTTGCACTAATATAAAACAAAATGTGCATTTCAAATAATCTCAACACCTTGATATACAAATCAAGTGTAGTAGTAGTAAACTACTTGTAATAGGATCTGAAAAGTTGAATTAAACACAACCTTTTCTCCACTATTACTCTTCCTTAATCACAAAATCATTTATAATGTGAAATTCCTCTCTATATGTCTACTCTCTTTGGGATACTGGATTCTATATCTTTGGCAACTACTTTTGGTTAATAAAGAAATAACACTAGTAGTTTAGGCAATTTGAAATGGTGCCAAAAATGTATAACACTTTCCTTAGACTGAATAAGTACCTTTCCTGTAACTTTAACATTTAGTCCCTTCCTTGTAGACCTAGAGACTTCAGATAGGTTTTTACACTTCTCCAAAATCACTATTCCACCCCCAGAGTAATCACCATCTTATCAGAAAGATTTTCTAGCACAAAGGCAAATTTTGAAATCTGATGTGGTGTAGTCTAAGAGTTTTAAACACACCCTTATAGACTAACATATAGTTCCTCTTCTTAATCTTAGGATTTACTTGATTGTATTCCAATGTTCTTCTCCCGGATTAATCTGATACCTACTCATTACTCCCACTCAACAGCAGGTGTCTGGTCTAAGGCATACTAAAGCATATCTGAGACCTCTCACTGTTGATATAAGAAATTCTTTCGTGGCTTTATCTTTTCTGGAATAGTTGAGACTTTTCCTTAGATAAATAAAATCTATGTCTAAGAAGTTGTGAAGCTTCTATAGATTGCCATTAGAAAGAAAATGCTTCAGCATCTTACTAAAGTAAGTTTCTTGCATTAGAGTAAGTAATTACCAGGCATACCACAAGCCATAGGTTTAGATAAACTCAAACCTATAATACGAGGAACAGGAAGTTTTGTTAAGTCCATTGAATAGACTTATAAACGAAAATTTCCTTTTATGTCCTTGTAATAGAAAACTTTAGGTTACTCCATGTGAATGGATTAAACCATAGTTTTATTGGCTTTTCTTCTTAGTTTCTTATCTTGACAATCCATTACTTTTTTAAACTCACAATCGTTTTTAAATCACTAGTGTCTCCACATTCATAAGAAGGTGAGTTCCTAGAAACTCTCCCACTACGACAAGGTACCGTGAATTATGTCTAAGAAAACTAAATGGTATTAACCTCTTTGGTTGTGACAAGACAACAGAGGCAGTGGGATCATCATATGTCATATAAGATGATATAACACTTTTGGAATCAAGAAAAATATCTCCTTTATTTGCTACTTTATTTTCAGACTTAGTCATTTTCTTAGAAAAGTAGTATTTGTTTAAACAAACACTTTCTTATCTAATGACTATGGGATGGTCCACCCCTAATCACTTAGAATAGCTAACAAACCATGGTTAACAATTCTAGCTTTTCTTAAGATTTTGATTAGGTCATCCATGAATCTAGTAATGATTTACATTAAGTATACAACCATTACATCATTCTGAAATTGTATTACCATAGAAGGAATTAGGCAACGACTAGTAACTAATCATCAATATGCAACTCGAAATTTCTGGGGAGGTAAGTTTGGATATAATTCAAAAATCAATTTAATGATCTTTGAACTGCATATCTACTAACTATTTCTCCACCGCTATCAGTTCGCAAGATCTTTAACCACTTACCTTAATGGTGTTTCACCATTGCTAGAAATTAGTGAAATTTTTCAAACATTTCAAATTTCTTTGCATAAGGTATAATCTAGAGTTATCGTTTTAAGAACACAACGAAAAACTCATATCCACCACTGAATGTACATCCATCTGCGAATGAGATGAACTACTTTGAGTGGATATAGGCATATTAACTGTTTGCAGAGATTGATCTTGTCAAAACCACTATGATCAAGATACAAATGCCATAGATTAAAAAAAATGTGATAGTGTCTTTTGATGACTTAGGTTTAGTTACATCAAAGAGTTCTTAGAATACTGCAAGTGGATCCCGGTCACAAAATACTAAACTCATATTCCATACAGTTTGAATCCATTAATAGAAGATGGATATTAAACACTTGAGAAAGTGTAACTGTATTGTATTCTGGAATTAGAAATATAAGAAAATTTCTGTTTGGAATCAAAAATTAAAGTCAAAGACTTAAATTTATACCAAATATTATGAGTAATTCTATCTTGGACCACCACTACTAATTTAACTCTAAGTCTGATTTGCCCATACAAGTAGGAGATTTCTAAGAATGAGGATTTATATCAATTGGGAATAGAATTTCGGGATTATAATCATATGCGTCATTTAATTTCTTAAGAGAAAATATAGAATGACATGAAATGATTTATAGACCATTCATCCAATGATATGTTATTGAGCTAATTCGAAATGAATAAGCTAAGAGGAATTAGGATAATTTCGTTTATAAATAAGAATCCAACGATGCTTCGATTAGCGAATGTCAAAGTAATCTTATTTATACAATCTTCTTGTTTCATATCGTAAAAATACTAGTCTAAGGTGTCATCAATAGATGAACAGCTAGATGTCGCATATACAATATTTATCGTTCGAGATCTAACACTATTATGTATGTCTAATGGTGAAAATCCACTAGGGATTTATGTCATTAGATAAACAAGCCAAGTTAGACCAACAATGAAGATTCAAAATTAAACTACAACTTAATAACAGAAAATAACATGGTTCAATATAAATTCATACACAATTCAGAAATTATTAAACATATAGCAAGTAGGAATGACAAGTGAAAATACTAAAACATACAATCCTATATAATTTCCAAAGTTTTCAACAAACTGATATCAGTGTCGAGAGTCAAAGCTACCATCCATTGAATAGAGTTGTCAGCTCATCTAAAATGTTAAACATTCTAGCAACCTTTTATTCGATCAAGATTGGAATTCAGCGTTGTCCCGTTTAGGCGAGAGTCAAGGCAATTCTATCTTATGAGCTTCCACCATTGTTTCGCAATTCGCAAGTCAAATATGGTCGCCACCATTAGGGTGATCCATACCATATAAAACACTTACAAACTACTTATCTTTCGAGATTAACGGTGCGAAATTGCTAATGAACGTTCATCCATTAGGGAGGATTACTCACTAAAACAAACGCGATGTAAAACCAACAATGGAGATCGAATATCTTAATAATAAAGCTCATTATTTAAAGAGAGTTGTATTTTCTTTGATTCTCTTTATTTAATCTATTTATTTTAAATATATATTTAATTAAAGTTTCCAATTTAGAATGAAAAATTCTAAATATAAATTTTAATTTAATATTTATAAATTTTACTTAGATAAAAATGAAAATAACATGAATTATTTCCATCTTAGTAATAATTTCCAATAAATATTTAGAAAAATATTCAATTTAAGTTGTTACAAAATTAATTTAAATTAATTTACAACTCAAATTTAATTTTCTTTAAATATATATTCCATTTCGAAAAATTAAAGTATTTAAGAATACAATTTTCGAAGATGCATGTTAAAATAAAAAATAAATCCTGGAAAAAATATTCTAATTTAATGTTGGCCCAAAATTAATTTACAACAAAAAATATAATTTTCCTATTTAATTAAATATATATAAGAAAAATTTCAAATATTTAAGTATGATGATGAAAATCAACTTAAATATTAATTTTCTATTTAATTAAATACACTAGAAAAATACTTCAAGCAAAAACAGATAATATCTATCTAGATTTTCATGGACTAATTAATTCATTTTCTAATTAAATATATTTTATTTCATTAATTTTAATTAATCATTAAATGAAAAAATCATTGATTTAAGTTGGTCCAAAATTAAAATAAAAAATTTACAACTTTAATCTATTTTTCAAATAAAATTCGAAATTCCAGCATTTAAGAAATGCAGTTTCGAAATTTGATTAATAAAATAAAGAAAAAATATATTTTGAAAATTATTTAAATTTAGTTGAAAAAATAAATTTCAACTAAAAATAATTTTCTATTTAATTAAGTGTCATGAAAAAGAAATATTTAAGTATCATGATGAAAATCAACTTAGATATTTAATTTTCAAATTAATTAAATGTATTAAATTCAAGAAATAAATAATTAAGTGTAAAGAAGGCTTAATTATTATTCTCTAGTTTAATACTAGGAAAAATAAACTTAAAATAAATTGTACCAAAATTAATTATATAAATAATTAATTTCACAATGTATAATATTTTCCTATTTAATATTAGAAATAATAAGTAGTCTAGAAATAACTATCTAGAAAATATCTTATTTGACTAAGTATCTTTTCCACAAAATTTGAAAAAAAAATATCTAATTTAAGTTATATTAGAAAAAAATCTAGAACTTAAATATTTTCAAATTTAAATTTAATTAAATATCAAAAATTAAGTCGTAACCACTTAATTTGAAAATATTCCATTTTAAGTTAATATTCGAAAAGATATTAACTTAAAAAATATCTAAAGAATCTTAATAACCAATGCCTAAAATTCCTCAACTTAATTTTGAAATTTTAAATTCAAAAGATATTCAGATTTAAGCTGGTTAGTTAGAGATAACTAAATATCAACGTAAATAGGAATATTTAATGAAAAATTTAAATTAAGCTTCAGAAAGAATCTAGATGGTTGTAATTCTATATTTAATTAAATACAAGAAAATACATATAGTTTAGCTTAGAATATAAAATTCTTTAAACTATGGTTTTCTTAAATTAATTTCAAAATAAATGAAATTAATTATGTTGCTAGTCAATTTTATTAGGTTAAACTAGTTTAATTAACCTAGTACAGTTATTCAAATCAGGCAAATGGGCCTTCACAATTCCGGTGGTTCATGTGAGGGGGTGTTGGGTTCAGTATGTCGTACCCACTACTATGGCTCCCAACTCTCACACAAGGCCCAAAAGAGAGGAATTTAACCTTAAAATGAACAACTGTTATTAATTGAATAGGCCCAAAAACTAAATGGGCCTAAATAAAATCTATCAAGAACTATGACATTTTATTTAGCAACAACAACCTATATGCATCTATAATGAAATTAAACACATAGGCTCACACAGGCACACTTTAGATGGGTCATATCATGTTGCTAGGTCATACACAGATGAAAGAAGATTGTAAATATACCTGTTACAAATTATTTACTTGACCAAGGGAGCCATCAGATCATTAGATTTGGCAAAAAGTTAACCATGGCTATTTGCAATCAAGCAATAATAGGTTTTGAAAACTTACAAATAAGCTAAAACACATACTCCTGCAACAAGGTTAGCTGGATAATTAGATGTAGGATTTATTTAATTTTAAATTAATAATTTCGAAAAATAATTAATTAAATAAATAAAAAATTTATTTTCGAAAATTTAAAAAAAAAATTAAGAAAAAAATTTTCGAAATTTAAATTAAAAAAAATTAAAATTAAACCTACAATTTTGAAAAATTAGGTTTCAACCAACCTAAATATCATTTCAAAATTTGCTAACTACTTTTAATATTTAATGTTATTTTATAAATAAAAATTAAATAAAAAATTAAAAAAGATAAATGAATATCTTTTTCAGATTTTAAATGTAATTTAAATAAATAAAATAACAAAATTTAAAAGTTAGCAAAATATCTTACATCTTTTTAAAATTACATGATTATAGTTATCTTATTTTAAATTTAAATAATGTCAAATTATTTAAAAAAAGATTTAATATAAAATATTTAAAATGTGATCTTAAATTTAAAAATAAGATAAGATATAATCAAATTTAAAAATAAGATAGATTATTAAGCAAATAAGATAGATACTAACTATTTTTAAATTCAAATTACACTAATATCTTGAATTAAATTTAAAAAATATTAAATTAATTCATAATGATAATTAGAATTGAATTAGGAATAGTAATAGTATAAATACAGAACTACACAAAAAGTCGAAAGTTAATTCCATGAAAAAGCATGAAAAAACGAAGAAAAACGAAAAAATTGTGAGCTGTACGGACAGTTTTCGCGATCGCAGGAAAATTTCAGCACAGCTCCGATTTTTTCGAATCTTCAAAAAATCATAACTAATTCAAATTAAATCGAAATTGAGTTCTGTAAAAAAGTAACTTGCTTAATTTTTTCCATACTATCCAATAAAAATAATTTCAGAAATAGAATCGCAATTACTTTTCACAAAAATTCACAAACATCAATCAATCATCAAATAACACTCAATACAACATGATACCATCCAAAAACAAACAAACAATCATTTTAAAGTCCAAATTTCTTGCAAGTAAATCAATTACCATGGCTCTGAGGCTAGTTGTTGGAATTTATTTACCAGGATCTTAGATCTACTCACAAGTATGTTGATTAACACCCTAAATATGAACTTTCTAAAACGATGAAATAAACATATATAAAGTTTAGGAAACCTTACATTGGGTGCAGAGGAATATAATGACTCCTTCCGTTCAGATATCTAGCCCTTGATTCCTTTCTGTAGCAGAGCATTATCAATATCTGAACATGGATCTCTTTCTCTGAATCTTTGATGCTGAAACTCCTTTTGCTGAATGTCTTTCTTCACGATCTTCCTCACTATGATTGAAGTATCACTTGCTGTGCGTGGGCACTACTCATACACTAAGAATTTCGAAATCTCAATGAGGAATAGAGAGAGAGAGAGTGGGTTCAGCCAAAGATAGGGAGAGAGAGAGGCTCAGTTTTTTCTGAATCAGAAGTGTCAGAAGAAAAGTGTGATTTTCCTGAAGCCTTCATTATCTATTTATAGCATTCCACTAGGGTTAGGTTTGAATTATTTGGCATTAAAATAATGAAAATATCAGAGGGAAAAACCCTACAAAAGTGGCCGGCCCTACACAGTGGATTTGGGCCTCACTTTTTGCAATTTTGCAGTTTTATCTTTTCTGCATCTAATTTTCTCAAAAACGCCAATTTTCTAATTCAACCATTTAAATGTCAATTATAACTATTTAATAACTATAAATAATTATTAAATAATATTGTTATTTATCATATTTATTAATTGAACCATACAAAGTATCATAATTAACAAATATGCCCCTAAAACTCTTTCTTGACAATTTCGCCCTTACTTAGTGAAAAATTCACAAATAGACATAGTCTAAATTGAGAATTATAATTGATTAATCAAAACCAATTATATGAGTCTTACAAGCAATATTATCTCAACTAGTGCTCGGACCATGGGTTTATATAACCGAGCTTCCAATAAGCAGATCAAGAATTTATCACCTAAATTCACTAACTTATTAATTCTTCGTTGAATCCACGCATAGAACTTAGAATTGCACTCTGAGTATATAGAATGCTCTATATGTTCCACAATATAGACACATCATTAGTTATCCATTGTTATATCTTAATTTGATCAATGATCCTCTATATGAATGATCTACACTGTAAAGGGATTAGATTACCGTTACACCCTACAATGTATTTAATCCTTAAAACACTTAACCCCGTATAAATGATATTTCAGCTTATGTGAAATGAGATCTCCACCATTTATTTTCGTTTGGTCAAGCTCGAAGGAGATCATCCTTTACTTACTATTCGCCAGATAGAAGCTATAGATTCCATGTTTATGATAGCGCTCCCTCTCAATTGCACTACCGTGTTCCCAAAATGTACGTATCACCCTGACCCAAAAGTACGCTTAACTAACAAATCAAAGAACACGAATAGCCTCTTGAGATTGAGCCTAATCATAACAGGATTAAGATCATTTGATCTAGGATCAACTAGGCAATATTGACTTGAATAGATATTACGGTAAGTTTAATAAATCTAAGTCAAAGTTCAATATCGGTCCCTTCCGATGCATACTCCATGCATCCAACCTGAGCTTTACTTTAGCCAATGCTCTGAAAAGAACATAGCATTTCTCCAAATGCAAGTAAACTCTGCTGTATATTATCATATCAGTAAAACCCTGTGTCTGATAAATCTAGGAAACTTTATTCACATAGTCATGTTTACTTTCTAATGTGTTGACAGCACAATAAACAAGATCAAGTATGTGAAAAGGGTTTCAGATGAATTCATACATTATATAAATATAATCATGAAATAAATCATTTGAACCATGCAACATTAAATGTTATTTGTAATCTATATTAATAAGTAAATCTGATTATATTGAAATGAGTTTTATTTAGGGCATAAAACCCAACAATATGTATGTTGGCTTCGTACCATCCGACCATATCACATCTGTTAGGCTAGAGTATGACTAGCAACATGACCATTATACCGAGTATAGGCTGGTACTAGGGTTTGTGGTACAGTGCTATGTGACCGTATCTACATCGGTTAGGCTAGAGTATGACTAGCAGCTGGAATATGACCAGTGAACCGAGTATAGGTTGATACTGTAACACATCGGTACGGGCTAGAGTATGACTAGCAACTGGAGTATGACCAGTGTACCGAGTATAGGCTATTACTTGTCAATAGTACTATCTTATGAACGTTCGGGACTCAGTATCGTGTGGGACACGACAGTTAGGGTTATGGTCAGGGGTATGGGCGTCTGATCATAACTCGGGATTTATGTATGATTATGATTTATGCTTTTCTTGCTGAGTCTGTCGACTCACAGTGCTATGTTATGTGTAGGTAAGGGCAAGGCCAAGGCTGAGGAACTGTGAGAGCGAGCCGGTGAAAATTGTACATGTCGGGGAGGTTAGGCCTGGAGCGTACGATCCTCGGGACAGTAGTGCTTTTTGTAATTAGTCGCTAGGCGACAAGTATTTTGTACGAGATAGTAACTTTTGTAAAGTTTTTTGTAAATGGGATCCCACAGTATTTCGTATGAAATATTTTATAAGTTTAATTAAAAAGAAAAAATTTTAATTAATCACGATTTCCATAAACCTCGTTGATTAGCAACGAGCTGAACAGTACGTTTAAAAATCACGTAATACGCCTATGCTAGTTAGGGTGTTACAGTAGTGCAATTGAGTGGGAGCGCTAACATAAATATGGAATCTATAGCTTCTATCTGGCGAATAGAAAGTAAAGATTTCCTTCGAGCTTAACCAAACGAAGATAAATGGTGGAGTACTCATTTCACTTAGTTGACATATCATTTATACGGGGTTAAGTGGTTTAAGGATAAAATTTATTGTAGGGTGTTGCGGTAATATAATCCCTTTATAGTGTAGATCATCTATATAGAGGATCATTGATAAAATTAGGATTATAACAATGGATAATTAATGACGTATCTATATGGTGGAACATATAGAGCGTTATGTATAGCTGAGAGTGCAATTCTAAGTTCTACGCGTGGATTCAACGAAGAATTAATAAGTCAGTGAATTTAAGATGTAAATTTTTGATCTGCTTATTGGAAGCTTAGATATATAGACCCATGGTCCCCACACTAGTTGAGACAATACTACTTGTAAGACTCAATTAATTGGTTTTAATTAATCAATTATAATTCTCAAGTTAGACTATGTCTATTTGAGAATTTATCACTTATTAAGGGCGAAACTGTAAAGAAAGAGTTTATAGGGTATATTTATTAATTAAGAGACTCTGATTAGTTTAATTAATAAATATAATAATTGACAATATTATTTAATAATTAATTATAGTTATTAAATATTTAGAATTGACATTTATATGATTGAATGTGAAAATTGGTAGTTTTTGAGAAAATGGAAAACAGAAATGATAAAATAGGAAAGTTGCAAATGTGAGGCCTATTTCCATATTGCCATGGCCGGCCACATCATTGCCCTTTACCATTTAATTTTTTCAATTTTTTAATGCCAAGTAATTCAACCCTAACCCTGTGTGGTATTCTATAAATAGAAGGTAAAGGCTTCAGGAAACACATACAGCACAATTGCATTCTTTTCCTTTCACAAAAATTTTCCTGAGCCGCCACTCTCTCTCTCTCTCTCTCTCTCTCTCTCTCTCTCTCTCTCTCTCTCTCTCTCTCTCTCTCTCTCTCTTTCTTCTTCTCTGTTTCGAAACCTCTAAGTGATAGAGTAGTGTCCACACACAGCAAGTAGTACCTCAATCATTGTGAGGAAGACTGTGAAGAATTTAGATTCAACAAAGAAGGACATTCGGGCTCAGATCTTGATAATACTCTGCAACGGAAAGGATACAATGGTTAGAGATCTGAGTGGAAGGAGACATATTATTCCGCTGCACCCAATGTAAGGTTTCTCATACTTTATATGTGTTTATTTATATTCGTTTTAGAAGTTCATATTTAGGTTGTTAATCAACATACTTGTGACTAGATCTAAGATCCTAGTAAAATAATTCCAACAATGAGATTCTCCATAGGAAAGTAAATTTTGAGCGAGTGTCTGAAAGGACTCAGACTCAACAACGTGGATCTATAGGTCACCTGCTAAGGAACCAAGTGACGAGTGAGCATCCAAAAGTACTCAGACTCGATCGAGATCATAGACCTATAGGTCCACTACATGCAGCTGATAGGACTAATTGCAACTCTGGTGGAAGCAGTTCTAACAAGGTGGGAAACCAATCTCCTCTACAGGATTCTTTTCACAAATCTAATGACTTTAGGCCACCTCGTGACCTTGTAAAGGGAAAGGGACCTATAGTCAGCCTTAGGGGAAGAACCCAAAAGCTCTATCACAAAAGTGAAGAGTATGATACTTGGAGGGTGAGGGTCAGTGAACTACTCTACACTTGGAAACATTTCTGTGATGAACGAAGTGCTTGATGTCGCCCAAGGTCCTAACATCCAACATTACGAATACTTCTTGTGGGTGCATGGAGACATGTTAAACTTGAACAATCATTTCAATTACCTCCACACATGTCACTCTAAGGAAGACTATTTTAAAGGAAATAGTCAATATAGTACTACGAGTAGAAGCTCATGAAGTAAATGCTCGAGAGATGACTCTATTGTCATACGGGATAAATCCCCACAGCTGCTAGCAAGGTAACACAACCAGGAACTAACCCCAAGGCTCGAATCGATCAACATCTTTGATCGATTCAAAAGGAAAAAGAACTTGCAAAGTAACACCAATAAGAAACAACCAGTTGATACGTACATCACCACATGTGATGTCTGCAGGGCTGAATTTGATACTCATGCTGACTTAGTAAAAAGCATCGCAACTCCAAAGCCAATTGAGTTTGAGCTATAATGGGAGCGAAGTTCACCTCTCTCCGAGCGAATCAAGGCTTTGAAGATCCTCTCTAAATTTAAAAATCCAATGTGACATCTGTAGACTGGTAAAGAAGACCCTCTCTCTCACATACACAACTTCGAAGTATAAAATGACCTGCAAGGCATTTAAGACAATTCTCGTTGTTGAATCTTTCCACCCACACTATCAAAAGCAACACAATAGTGGTATCTCAAGCTTTCCTTGGGATCTGCCGATTCTTGGGAGACACTTAAGTAAGCATTCTATAACCAATTCTCCCCATCAAGGCACAGACTAATCAAGCCCAATGATTTAATCTGCATCAAGTAGCAAGAAGACGAACCTCTATATGATTACATGAAACGATTCTTAGAGGAAACCACGCAGACAATAACACTCAGTGAAGAAACTAAGGTCATGGCAATGATAACTGGACTAGCAATTTTGAGTCCACTCTGGAGAGACTTAAAACTCAAGTCAGTAGACACTGTTCAAGATTTTAGATATAGTTGATAGTTTCATCAAGCTCGAAGACACCGTTAAGAAGGTCAGTAGAGTTGCTCAAGCGAAAGCAACTGAATACACTATTTATCCTCTCCTTGAATCACAAATGGACACTGATCAGGAAGGTGAAGAAGAATCAACATCGAATGCTTCCACTAAAATAGATTCCTCTTCTATTGCCTAAAGTGAGCTCGAGCAAGGAGACATTGATGATGAATCCCTTGCTATTTCTCAAGATGTTCTCGAGCAAGAAAGCATTAATGAAGAATCTCCCCTACTTCCCAAGACGACTCAAGAGAGGGGCAGTGACAAGGGTTCTCCCTCTATTTCAAATAATGATCAAGAAAAAGGGAGCAACAATGAAGATGTGTCTTATGAGTCCCATAAAGGTATTGACCAAAAAAGCAACACTAAAGACTCACAATGAGAAAGGGAGGGACCTTATATCATCACGAAAGCGTTAGAACCCAGAATAAATAGGCTAGAGCCTGCTATGACTAACCCTTAAATCCAGTGTCAGTATCAAGGTATTGGAACGTGGAGCATCTGAGACGATATCATCAATAAAGCAATAAATTCTCTGGAAGTAGGACACGCGTACAACAAAGATTTTCTTATTGATTTGTAAGAAACCCTCCTGGAGTGGGACGCTACCCCAGTTGTGCTCTTTTTTTAGTTGCTAAACTCTTCTTAAGTATGGGATGCAGTACTTAGCATGGGTTTTGTACAATCTTTCTTTTTCCTTTTTTCTCCCTTGGAGTTTTTTCTTTTAAACCTCTAACAAGGTTCTATGAGTTGAAATCATCACACAAAGTTCTTTAACACAATTGATTTAATCCTTGTTAGAGATTTGGTGGGTTTTTCTACACTATTTTTCAATAGTGATTCATTTGCTTATGTTGATGAAATAAACTTATGCCGTAACACCAAGCACACAAGAAATAACCCATTACACCTCATCAATGGTCTATCTCCCTGACAACAGATAGCTTCAACATACAAACTACAAATTTTTTCACCCCGTTTACTAAGAGATTAACGTTGGGTGGCAAGAGTAGTCAGAGTCAGACAATGTCAAGAAATTTCAAACATAATTGTGACAAAGGTGAAGGTTAATGATAGAGCATCAAAAAATATTCTAATTAAAATAGACCCTGAAAAGAATGGGTTACTCCCTAAGAGATGTGGAGCCATGCAAGCAGCTTATGTATGGTTTCACGAGAACCGACATCATTCCTTGTGGTGAAATCAAATTACCACTCACAGTCAAAAATTCCTCCTGGAAAACATCACTATGTCTACCTTCATAGTAGACAACACCAAGTTTGCTTACCATTGGAAGTTCAACACTCTATGACCTCCAAGCCATATCATTTATCTACCATCTATTTGTTAAGTTCTCGACAGTAGCTGGTATCGTCCGTCTCCTTGGCAACCAAAGAGCCCCATGCGAGTGATACAACACATTGTTAGCACTCGAGAAGAAAACCTCCTCTGACGTGCTAATAGCTGAGGGGAGTAAAAAGACCTCCTCCACTACTGAGACATCTAAGGGGACAAAGAAGCCTTTTTCACTATGAATACAGCCAAAAGGATGACAAAGGTCTCTATGGATAAGACCAAGGAAAGAATGGAGACCGCACCTACAATCACGCCAAAGTGCCTCCGAGATGAGGAAGACATCACCTCCATATTGCATATATTAATTTGAGAGTTGGTCACATCCTTAATTGGCCAAAGAACAGTCAATGTTCTCTACAACACTTCGTTGACATTCACCAAGAAGACCTCCTCTATTGTAAAGATGAGGAGATGATGAAGACCTCATCCGCTATAAAGCTGAGGAGATGATGAAGACCTCTTCCGCTGTAAAGCTGAGGAGATAACGAAGGCCTCCTCCACTGTAAAGCTGAGGAGATGAGAAAGAATTCCTTCACTGTAAAGCTAAGGAGTTGAGGAAGGCCTACTATGATGTAAGGCTAAAAGGTTGATGAAGACCTCCTCCATTGTGAAGCTGAGGAGATGATTAAGACTACCTTCATTGTAAGAAAAACCTATATAATAATAAAGACCATCAAGGATGCAACCTAAGAGGCAACAAAGACTACACCTATATTACTTAAACAAGTAGTGTGACAAGAGAACTGGCATTGACATTTTGGTGTTGACATAATTTCATAGTACCTCAAATAAAAGGGAATCACTCAAGAAGACAATTAGGAGACAATTGCTAAGATTATCAAAATTGATGCTCATCTGGTAGTTTCATATGAAAGGGCATAGTGTTAGGGTTTATGCCCTAAACAGTCTGTTGAGATATTTTTGTTTATAAATAAGAGTTTAACATTTTCATATATACTTAATTGTTAAATTATTAATATTTTATATTGAATACTTTATATATATAAATATCAAAAAAAAAATTATGTATACACGATATTGTGACTTGTATTGTACGGAGAATTAAGATCACTTAGCAAGGAATAAAACTGTCAGCAACTATTAAAGTTTTGGAATCTTTAATCAATAGTTGCGAGTGCAGTTCACTGATGCCTGTTATTTGGTGCGAGTAATCTCGATTCAGATTACTAATGTAGTATGACATTTAAGTGAAAGTTTTGTATATATAATAGAGATTATATATATCATGGAATGATATGCAATTAACTTGTCTTTGTGAACCATGTCATTTACTATGAAGACCTAATTTATAGAGTAATTTGCGGCAAAAATACCTAAGTTTTACTCTAAGTAGCAGATAAATACCTAAGTCATATTTTTGGCGGTAAAAATACTTTCTATTAGAGTTCTGGAACTTTCGTAGGTACCTGGTCATTAAGTGCCAGGTAAGTGCCCACTTGTCATCTTCTCATTGGTCTAAATCATTTAATTTTAATTTTTAAATAAAAATTATTAAAATATTTTAAAAACTATTGAAAAGCCATCTAAATATATAAAAATTAAAGAAAACTAAATAAAAAAATTAAATATTTTTTTTTGAAAGAAATATAATAGTTAAAATATAAAAATCATTAAAGTAATATAGTGAAATTAATTAAAGCTTTTTTAATAAAACAAAAATACAGCTCCATCTTCACCAAACCGAAAACCCAGAATCTGCCCAAACTCCATTGTCAAACCTCTACGAACATCGCAGCCGAAGCTCACCACATTTTCTGACCTCCAAGAACTGTGCTTCTCATTGTCTCACCGCGAACCTAAATCTCGATCTCATCCCTATCAATCTTGAATAACAAAAGGGTAGGGGGAAAATACATCTCATTTTAATCATCCTAGAGTGCGGTAGTGAGGACTTCTAAGGTTGGGCTCACGAGGGCTCGCGAGGGCTCGATGATGGTTTGTGTTGGCGAAAGACGAGAGAGAGGAGGTGGCCGGAATCTGGGTGCTTCAGATTTGGTTATGCATTTTTGAAAAATATTTTTAATGAGTTTTCTTATTGTTTCTGTCAAATCTAATTGCTTTAATATCTAAAATATACTTCTTATCTTTCGCAGTTTTATCTCGCACTTAAACTCGTCCCCTAAATCAGATCTGGTGCTACGAAGAGAGACCCTAAAACGTCTTTGGAGATCCAACGGCGGTCAGGATCACTCCTCTAAGGGCATTTCGAAACTTCAACAAACGATATGAGCCGACAGTGTACCAACAGTCAGAACTTCAATATGAAGTAATTTTTTAGATTAATTTGACAGTGTATCCAGTTTCTCATTTGTGTTGCATTATGCACATGAACTGCTGGATATGGATTTGACTAATGTTAGAATTTAGTTTGTGATTTTTTGTTTCTGGTTATTATTTATTAATGTGATTTCTATGAGTTATTGTTTTTTATTTTCTACTGCACATTGAAAAAGAAAGAAGAAGGGGTGATAAACTGATAATGGTGGAAGAAGAAGACGATATACAGTTATTTTATTTTATTGAATGATTAGTAATCTATGTTTTAAGAGAAACTTAGTTTTAATCTTTATTTTTTTTTAAAAAAAAAAAATATTTAAACATATATATGTTTAAAATTTTATAGTATATTTTTCATTTTTTTATATTAATTTTAAATATTTAAATAATTTTTTATTAAAAAGTAAAAGTTAATACATTTGGACCAATTAGAAGATGACAAGTGGATACTTACCTGGCTTTAACGGTCAAGTACCTACGGAAGTTCCAGAACTCTAACAGAAGGTACTTTTACCGCCAAAAATACAAACTTAGGTATTTATCTGCTACTCGGAGTAAAACTTAAGTATTTTTACCGCAAATTACTCTAATTTATATCATAAAGATGATCAATAGTAAATCAACTTGAATCCTGACTAATCATAAACTCATGTTCATGTTATTAGGTTCTTAGAGAAGGTGATTCTTACCACTTCTATTTTAAGAATCTAATAATATGGATGGCTGGAAACATGATCTAAAATTACGGAATCATGGCTTTCTTAATGGATCAAATGTTGGCTCCCTTTAAGTGTTGATTCTAGAACTAAGAAGTTGCGCACAAATTTAGATTGGATCTAAATTATACTTTGACTAGTGAACTAATGGTACTAAAGGATGAAAAAATAATTAGAAGAGTAAAATGATAATATGACCAAAAATAATTACGAATCGATATAAGGAGGGCTAATCACTAGAATTGATTATATCAATGGATACTGTAGTAAAACTCAGTAAATAAAATTCTATAATTACTAAGATTTCGATTCTAAATTTATAGTAGAGTAATCATGGAATTAATAAACATGGTTATTTAGTTGATGAGATTCAATAAATAATCTAGTTTATTGTAACTTAAAATTATAGGTCCATGGTCCCTTTATCGTCACCTTGAAATAGGAGTGTACGTCGGTCAGTTTGGTTAGTTTATGTTATATTTCATTCAACCCAATATAAAAATTGAGTTACAAAAATTAAGTGCAGCCCATCCATTAAGAAAAATGGAATTAGTAACCCGCCCAATGAAATTGGTCGGGTTAACCCGTCCAAACCGACAATTAATGTTTTATTTTTTTTACATTCAATTATTATATTATAAATAATTGAGATAATAAGATAAATATATATAGATTAAATTTAAAGTTCAAATCAACCACCATAAAAATACATAGTATTTTAAACTTTATATTTTTTTAAATATGTATGTAAATTATATGATAATGTAATTATATATAATAAAACATATATACATATATATATATATATATATAAAACCCTCTTAATCGGGTTGATCAGATTAGTTCGGGTTGATTGGACGGGTTGATATTATTTTTAACCCGCCCAATATAAAGATTGGGTGGGTTATATTTTTGCCGGGTTATTCGGTTTGCATTATTCATCGGGTTATGTCGGTTTGATTTGGGCGGATTATTCAGTTTGGGCGGTTTATAAAAACTTATGTACATCCCTACCTTGAAATATTGTCAAGGGAAGAGATCAAAGTTGTATGGAAGTTCGAAAAAAAATCTATTTTAATTTGTCAAAATAGTAATTATTTATTTTGTAATAAACAAATATTTCTTTCAAATTTATTAATTAAATTAATTGGGGAATAGATAAAGATTTTCTCTACAAAAGACACCACCAATGTCTAGGTGACGCCATTATCACTATGTCCTAACACAATTATAGGCGCCTATCATATAGAGTTTTTCCCATTGGATTTGTTTTTAGGTTAATTAATTTATTAATTAATTAATTCAAAAGATAAATATTTATTTAAATTTGAATATAAAAAATAGTTATAGATATTTTTAGTGGTTGAGATATTCTCTAAAGATAGTTGAGAGATTTCCCTCAATCAGTTATAGGAAATAAATATTTATAATAGAATTTAGTTATATTATTTATTCAAATAATTAAATATAATTTTTGAAAAGATTTTAATTTAAATAATTAATTAAATAAAATCTTTATTGGGTTTATTTAATATACCGTATAAACAAAATTCAAAACAAGAATTTTTAGCGTAACTTTTTGGAAAGCCTAAAAAGAATTGTTCTGATTTAATCTTTTCTCCAAAAATACTATAGAATTGTTCTTTCTTATGTGTTGAGAATTCAACAAGAACTTTGTATACATTTTATCCTACTAGCCCACACTAGTCCTATTGTCTGGTGGAAGATCTAGAAGATCAAGGTGTGAGTTTGACGACACCGTTCTAAGGATACTACAAACAAAAAGACTCGAGGATACCTTGATAGGCTTCAAGAGGTAAACTATCTTTTCATCTATTTTACTTTCAAATTTAATGTATACTTATGGTAATTATGGGGATATGATACGATAATAATCATAAACTTTTATTCAATTGTGTACCTAATTTAGTACCATAAAACTAACATTTGATATCAAAGCAGTTCCATTATGTACATATATTAAATGTTGTGTGGGTCTTATAAATTTATATATATTTATATATGTGTGTGATATATATTGTGAATGGATTGTTATGTATTATGAATGGGTGTGAGATGTGAATAATTAATTTTTTGGTAAAAATTGGGTGTAGATTTTGTTATTTATTTTTCTAGAAAATATTGTAAGCCATTAATGGGGCATGGGAATTTTTATGTAATTTTAATTTTCTAAAATTATTTTGCATAAAAATTTTTACATTGTAAATTCTATATGCATGTGAGCTCAGTTTCTAAACTTGAAACCCGAATATGCACCTTAAATTCCACATGCATGTGAGCTCAACTTCCTAAGAACTTCGACCATGCTCCATGTAATATCCCAATAAGCCTAATGGTAAATAATTAGGGTTTATATTTATATTATGGGTTAATCAGGTAATAAGTGAGATTATGATCCTACTAATTTATTTCAGCATAAAATTTCATTTTTGCTATAAGTGAGTAAATAAGCGTAATTTGTTAATTACAGAGATTTATAGCATGTGTGAATGTAATATGAGCTATATGTGGAATAAAAACATTTTCAAATTCGGCGACCTTGAAGACTCGATAAGTGGATAAATAAGCGTAATTTGTTAATTACGGAGATTTATTTGAAATACGTGGATATAATATGAATTATTTGTGAAATAAAAATATGTTCAGGTTCGGCAACCCTGGAGAACCGATTAGAGGCTAAAAATGTCACAACAGTTTTAGTTAGAAATATTGATGGGGTTATTGGGATAAGTTAATTTTAGAAATACCGAATTATTTTGGGATACTCGAAGTTGGCCAAATACCCTAGAAATATAAATTTCTTAATGGCTAAGAAATAATAAAATAACTACTAATAATAAAATTTTTAGTAATATTATTATTAATATTAGAATATTATTATTATAGATAAATGCAACTGATATGTTTCGTTTGATTATATATATATATATATATTAAGTTATACATATAACAGTAAAGAACGAACGAACGAACTCTCATTTACTCTCTTACGACAAAACCTTCTCCCCCTATATCTATTTTCTTCAATTTTCAACTCGAAATTTAGCGATATAAGCTCTGGTAGTAGCGGGATAGCAAATCCTTGAAGAGGGAAAGCTTAAGGTATGGTTTAATTTTATTTTAAGTTTAAAAATAATTGGTTTCATATAGGAGTTTTGTGAATTAGAATGGTTATGAAGGTTCTGACCTTATAGGATTGTTCTCGGGTAGTCATGGAACTAGTTCTGATATTTTCTTGTTGAAACTGAGGTGATTTTGGGTTAGAAACTGAGTTTGGAACTTTTTAAAGCTTAGTCCGAATGTTAATGGCGTTTTTTATTTAAGGGCTCGATTTTAATTTTTGTTATATGAGGATGGTAATATTTATGGTATGTATGTGTCCTGTAAAATTTGAAGTGATTTGGATAAGTTTTGGTAGTGTTTCGGTGAGTGTGAAATTTGAGATTTTCGTATTTCATAGTTTTTGGAAATTCATAAGATATCAGATATCGTATTTTTTTCATAACTTTTGACTTAAGTGTCCGTTTTGGACGTTCTATACACCGTTTTGAAGCTTGAAACGAGCTCTACAATATGGAGTCTATTTTAGAGCCAAAACATAAGTTTTATTTTAGTGTACTGCAGGGTTTGATAGAAAACCCTAGATTGTCTTATGTGAATAGTAAGCAGTGTTTTTGGATAAACACTTACTGATTTACTGTTGTTGTGATATAGGTCCAAGATCATCGAGGATAATTCTCCACTTGGGTTGACCGACATGTATGAACCTGTATTAAAGGTAAGAAAAATATATTGTACTGCATACTACGTTGTATTGTAATACAACTAATATTGTTATGAATTGATTAATATTGACATTGAGACATGATTATTATTGTTATATAACAGAAAGATTGATTGGCTAATCAATGATATTGTGATGATACTATGAGCATAATATATGGGCTCACCTGATTAGGTGATGCAATACTCCTGGTGACGTGTAGATACATGTGTCAGTGATATGAAAATCGTCAATTTATGGCATAGAATGAAACTGTTGTAGGGTTTCCTCTTGGGGACGTGTAGAGATGGGCGTCAGTGACATGAAAATTTCTAGGTTATGGCATAGAATGAAATCGTTGTAGGGTTTCCTCCTAGCGACGTGTATATACAAACGTCAGTGATATGAAAATTGCGAGGTTATGGCATAGATTGAAATCGATGTAGGGTTTCTTCCTGACAACGTACCAGACGTAGGAATGAGATTTAGTGACATATGAGTATTGAGCATAGGTATGGGCTCACCTGATTAGGTGATGCAATTATGTGATCTGTGGGTGCCAGGCTATGGCACAGGCTTTCCTGATTAGGCAATGCAATATAGGTTTATCAGACTAAAGCATCAACTTGTCTGATTAGGCAATGTGATGTAATAAAGATGATTACTTTATGAGGTATCATATATAATACAATTTATATTATTAAATGAATATGATTTCTATTATTGGTATAATAGTTTTGTATTACTAGATATTTGTATACTGATGCTTATTCGTGGTAGATTCCAGTAGTGATTTGGATTTTATTTTATGAACAATGCGTGACGGTTTGATTCTAATTGTGTATAAATAATAATATTTGAATAATAAAATATATGATTACTATTATTACTTTTCTTGCTGAGTCCTTGTGATTCACGAGTGCTATATGGTGTAGGTAAAGGCAAAGAAAAACAGGATCAATCATGAGGTGACAGTCTTCTCCAACAATGTACATATTGACCTCATCAGCTTACGTGCCGGGTTGTGAAGAGTTGTTTTGGGTTGTATCTACTGTATATTTTGGTTTTATGCTTTTGAGGCATCGTTGTATTTAGTTCTTTTGTGAAAAAAAATTATAACAGGGATCCCCGGAACATGCTTTTTATGCCGTTGTAATATATGTTTTTAGTATTTTATTTTAGTTAAATTTTTAATATTATCACTGTTTTTTATAATTAATGAATATATTAGTATTAAACTGGTTTATAAAATCACACACGTGGCATCCCTATAGGGCATTACAACTTTGTATCAGAGCAGCCATGGTTTTAAAGGTCGTTAAGACTGGTCGAATATGTACATTTGTTGTGAAGAAAAGTCAACTCATGGTATAGTAAGTATTTATATTGTTTGCTATTAGATTACCTGCCTAGACTATTATAAAGTATGTTGGGAAAAGTAGTATAGTGATGATTATGATAAGAATATGTGTATGATATATGCATATTGATATTGATATCCGTCTCAATTCTAAATCCTTGGAAGATGTGAATTAAATGTGTGACAAGTTATGCAATAAGGGCAATCAAATTGCCTAATCAGTGAGCTGTCTAGGCTCGGAGCAAATGGTAAGGAAGAGAATCCTTTATTGCCGTAATACTGGGAATATGTAAATTTTTCTATGCAGGATATGATTAGACAACAAGGGAAAATAAATCCGAGATCTGAGAGAACAACGGGCTCGTCTTGTATCTATTCTTGTACTATCGACACTTCTTGTTGTACCATTAGATGTGGTGAAATATGTGAAGCCAACTTACGAGCAGATCAAGAAGTGAAAACTAAATGAACTTCCAATTATAGGACAGAACAAAAGGTTCCAAGGTGACCAGGATAGCGGTCAAGGTAAGAATAAGAAATGGAAACCTTATCCTGAGTGTTCAAGATGCAAAAAAGGCACCAGTTGGGTTAATGTAGAGCCAGATCTTGTTATTGTGGTGTAGCGGGTCATTTGAAAAGAACATGTCTGCAGTTAAGAAAGATTGACGTTAAAGAAGAAAAGTGTACGGGTCTTGCCCAAGTGTCAGTTATGGCTCAAGGAGACTCAGGTATCGGTCCTTCGACCGACTCAAGTTAGAATTTTATGGGCAATATTATAATTGCTATTTCAATTGACATCGATATTAAATATTGTATGTTCAATGAGGGAACATCAAAAGATATGAATGGGCTGTGCATGTATGTTAGGTAATGGTAACTCATCTGACGGGGTAGACAAATTAGGGAAATAACAATATGAGTTAAATTTGCTGGTATTCCTAAGTGGAATATAAGACATGAGTAACCAATGGAGACATCCATTTAATTGATTCAGAGTAAAGAATATTTTTATCTAAAAGTAATCTAGTATTAGTAAAGGTGGGATAATTTATGAGTATCGCCCGGAATTCTAGGTGAATTGAAGGCAATGATTTTGTGAGTTGACCTATTCATAACAAAGAAGAAAATAAGATCAAAAGGGACATGAGTTAAACTGTAACAGTTAGAACCCCGCGATCTACAAGGAAAATACTAGGAGCTGTACAATCCCATATCCCCTGGGGGAAGGTCGTATATGATGATCTTGAGACTTTGTAGGTATGAGGCTACATAGTTGTAGATGACTTGAATGGGTAGATTGAGACCGCTTATAATAGCAAAGTGTATCTTGTTTTTGGTATCCTATTGTGAAAGAAATTTACGATTAGGTGTTCTCGACCTGGGGTGATTTCATTTCAAGAAGTTTTTCTAAGAAACGTGCGAGTTAGAGCAAAGTACGTTAGGAACACTCGAATTGGCCTGAAGGGTCAGTTATCAATCCAGGAAGTGGCCAGAGTGGCGTACCTATATATAAAAGCCAATAGTTCGTGGGGAGAATGCCCAATGGAGGCTTGAAGCAATGACATTACAAGGGTGATGTATAACAGAACATTAGGGAGAGTAGTGGTATCACTAAGGTAAAGGAGATTAGCTGAATTATTCATGATGATATGGTAATGATGGAGAATACTTTTATATCTGACCGAATGGTCAATCTGTAAGTTGTCTTAAGGCCTTTTTCCAGTTCTAGCCCAATAGGGGATTGAAAACAACAAAGAAATAAATAAGTAAAGTCAAATAGTCTTCTTTGGTGACTATTGAAATTACAAGAAAAGATTGTCTTATTAAGTAATGATGAAAGGGTATGCTCACCAAAAATGGAAAAAGCTTATAAACTGGGATGCAATTTAAGGGGCATGTATTCAAGTGGTTGGTGAATGTTGGACCACAAAGTAGGTTGTTTACTAGACAATGAACTATTTAATTGAGTGTAAAATAAGTTTTAGAAAGGTTAACCAAGTATGAAGATGTGATGATTGCAAGGGAGCAATAGTGGCGTATGAACTAGGGAGAAAAACCTTAGTGGTAATAATGAGAAAAGTGTACGAGAGTCTTAGATGTTGATAAATTAGTATCATCAACGGGGGACTCACTATAAGTTGGCATGGTAGTTCATGCCAAGGGATTGTCAATAAAACAGAGTTTATACTTGAGGTATGAATATCTCTGAATGTGTTTGAAAGGATTTTTAAGACTTCTACCAAATACAGAAACGAAACTTTGAGATCAAGGAATGATCTCTGATTAATTCTTATCAGTTGAGAATTTAGAAAATGGGTATTTCCGCTTTAGTTATGGGTGCCCGATATGAGTAATGTTGCCTCTACCATATATGTTACATTAATTCACTTTATAATGGTGGTTAATTGTAAGTGATTGGGAAATTTAAAAGTTGTGTCAGTTCAAAGGAAATTGATGCAAGTTAAAATAAGTGGAGATGAACAAGATTGAAGTTGATAATAAAGTGGAATTTCCTCATAGTTATGTGAACAAAATCGATGAGGAATTGTAAGAGGCTAATGAAGGGAGTGATGGAAATTGAATTTTTACTAACGAAAGAATGAAATTAAGAAATACAATTAGGAATGGCAAAGAAGCATCTACTTTCTGATAACCCACCATGAGCTTACCTTGGAGTTAAGCATACTTAACTTGAGGTATCTCAAGATGGGAAATCTTTCGGGGAGTCATCTCGAAAAGCGCACGAGTAAGGATAAAGTACGCTAGAAAGATTCATATTAGGATGCAGAATCGATAGTCGTTCTAGAGATTATTAAGAAGAAGGGATGTGTTAACAAGTAAAGATTTACAAGGTATCGAGATGAGTATATGTTAGTAAGCAGAAATAAGAAATGCTCTAATTGAATATTTATCAGAAACGAATACTTAACTTGTTATTAAGTTAAGTCAATAGATCAGCTTAGGAGATCCCATAGGAGGAATAGAAAGACATAAATATGAATTATGTACTGTGGGATCTTATGATTTTGATCGAGTAGTAGTGGTTAGACATACTGAGTCAATATATTGTCTATTAGTGTAGACAATTTATACAATAAATTAGGATATGGAATTCATACGAAAGAATAGTCTAATCTTGTGAAATCCCAAAGTTGATATCTTTGGCTATGATGATGTTAAGAGCTAAAGAAAATTATTGAGAATTATAGAGATTAAAGCGAAAATTGTATGATGTTCTATTCTTGAAGATTGATATCTAGGAGGATCAATGGAGTATTAGAACCATGTTGTGAACATATTTGATAAATGTTAGATTATATTTAGAATAATCTCTTCCTCTGACAAAGTGTTTGTTTAAAGGTGATAATTCACTACTACAAATTTTCCTTTTAGTGACTCGCACATTTGTGCGGGTCACTAAAAGGTTAGGAGTAATTTTAGTAAAATACACAATTAGTCTCTAAAATTCGATGTTAGTATCCTGTAATTTGAGTCACTAAAAATGAGAAGTGTCAGTAAAGATTAATGCCCATAGTTTTATGAATTTTTTTTAATTAAAAATGTTCACCTATAAAGTCACTCTAGGAGAGACTGAGAAAATATGTACCAACGCGCATTGTGTGTCACTAAAGCCACTTTACACTGCTACAGTAATGGTTTATTTTTTTAAAATAATAATTATTTTATTCATTTATATTAAATGTTAGGCAAAAAAAAATATTTGGACTGCCGGTTTTAATTTTTATTTCAGAATGTATGATTTTTTTTTTTTTTTGAAAAAGGTGCTTTATAACCTGAGAAGAGAAATACAAAACAACAAGAACCCTCAGGAAAGCCAGGAAGGCAAACAGCCATTCCAAATATACTCACCATCTAGTCCTAAACCTGCCCTAGCACAATTGTGAGCCATTTTATTTAACTCACGAGGTACATAAGAGAGTATACAGGTAGGACTAAACGATAGCAAGTGTCTAATACGTACTACAAGATCACTCGTAACAGAATAATTACAAAAAGATCCATTGACTTTATCGACTAAACTCTTACAATCAGACTCCACAACATCAACAGGAAGATTAACACTTTGAGCCCATTCTAAAGCTAGAAGAAGAGCCTTTGCTTCTGCAATTTCAGGTGACACATTCCCAATCACCGGAGCAATAACGCCAGCAATCACCTGATCTTAAGCATTTCGGACTACCACACCAAGACTATGCTTCTTCAGATTAATATCAAGTGCAGCATCGGTATTAATCTTGTATCGATATGGAGCTACTAAGGAAGGAGGATTGATAGAAGACCGCTGCACATTACGTATAACACCAGCTTTAAGATTGGCAGACTCAAAATCCTGCAAATAAGCAACTGCATGATCAAATATGAACATTGGAGACAAGCATCTATGATGGTGCAAATAATTGTTCCGTTGTGACCACACCATCCAGAGAAAACAAAAGAAAATACATAGCATTTGCTTATCAAAAGTCTCAAATGCCTTCGAAATATAGGCATATGTGTTCAAAGACTTGTGCTCTGCATAAAAAGTAGAAAAGGAAGAATTTTTCCAGGCAGTTTTAACTCTAGAACATTCAAGGAAAGCATGTGTTACCGTTTCTGGTGCTACATGACAGAGGGGACACAAGGGTGCAAGGATAATGTGCCTATGATAAAGATTGGAAGCAACAGGGATAGAATTAAGAAGAATACGCCAAACACAATGCTTAACCTTATCAGGAATAGGAGAGAACCAGAGTTTAGACCAAAAACATTTATTTCCCAAAGGAGATGAAGAAGAGGGGATATCTCGAGAGCTAATAGCAAGATGATATGCAGATTTAACATTGAAAATCCCAGAATTATCCTTCCCCCAGATTAGAACATCAGAACACATATGACCCGCTATAGGTATATCCAAAATATGATCAATGATGAAATCAGGAAAATAACATCTCAGTTTATTCAAGTCCCAAGCACCTGAAGGAGAAATAAAATATGACAAAGAAGGAGAAGGAAGAGTGGCTATCAAATCAGAGTTCTTAAGAGCAAAATTAGGCAACCAACGATCATCAATTGTATTAATAGTTTTCCCATTGCCTACCTTCCAAAGAAGCCCTCTCTTAAGAAGATCTCTACCCCACATGATACTTCTCCAAGAGAAAGAAGGGCTATGACCTGGAACAGCATCAAGAAAAGAAGTGTGTGGGAAATACCTAGCCTTAAGGGTAAGACTAAGTAAAGAATTAGGATTGTGGAAAATTCTCCAAGCCTGCTTTGCTAACATGGCCTGATTAAAATGAACCAGGGACCTAAAACCCATACCTCCCACAAATTTAGATTGACAGATCATAGACCACTTTTTCCAGTGAATTGAAGGACGATTAGGGGAAGAGCCCCACCAGAACTTAGACACCATCGATTCAAGTTCTTTGCAGATTTTGGTAGGAACACGAAAACAAGCCATAGCATAAGAAGGAATGGCTTGAAGGACAGCCTTGACCAATATTTCCTTGCCAGCCTTAGAAAACCATTTATGATGCCAGGATTGAATAACAGACAAAACCTTATCCTTAAGAAAAGCAAAAGATTGATATTTAGCACGCGAAAAGCATTGAGGGAGTCCGAGATATTTAGAGATAAAAGGCTTATCAACCATTTGAAAAGTATGCATAAACATGTCTCGAACATTAGCCTGAGTATTGGGGGAAAACAAAATGGATGATTTATCAAAATTAATCAATTGGCCCGAAGCCTGAGAATAAGTATGAAGTGCTGAGTTCAAAGCTTCACAAGAAGACGGCGTAGCCATGCAAAAAAGAATGCTATCATCCGCAAACAACAGATGAGTGAGAGAAGGGGCAGTGCGAGAGATAGCAACACCCTTAAGAACCCCTTGATACTGAGAATGATGAAGGAGTGCAGAGAGTCCTTCAGAACAGAGTATAAAAAGGTAAGGAGAAAGAGGATCTCCTTGCCTTAAACCTCTGGTTGGAAAGACTTTACCAAAAACCTCCCCATTAACAGAGAAAGAAATAGTAGCAGTGGTTAGGCATTTCATGATATTAGAAACAAACTTAACAGGGAAGTTAAAGTGATACATCAGACTTTGAAGAAAGTCCCATTCAACCCTATCAAAAGCTTTTGACATATCAAGCTTAAGGGCCGCCCAACCAACTTTCCCATTCTTCCTATTGTTAATGGCATGAACTACCTCATTAGCAAGGAGGATATTATCAAAGATGATACGACCCGAGATAAAAGCGCTTTGGTTCGGGGAAATTATTTTGTCCAAAACAACCTTCAGTCGATTTGCAAGAATTTTCGAGATAACTTTGTAAAAGGTGGTACAAAGACTAATAGGTCTGAAGTCCTTAAGAGAATGAGCACGTTGCTTTTTACGAATAAGGACAATGAGAGAAGAATTGATCGAGGAAAAGTCCGCACCATGATTAAGACAATCCAAGATAGCCTTAGTAAAATCAGACCCCAAAACTGACCAGTTTTTCTGGTAGAAATAGGCATTGAGGCCATCAAGACCTACAGCTTTATCACCAGAGATTTGAAAAACAGCTCTCCTAACCTCTTCCGGAGTAAATTCTTGATCAAGGAAACTGACATCAGACTCCTCTAACCCAGATTAAGATAGGAAAATATAGTAGAAGCAGCATCCACATCACTGCCTTGGGTAGAGAAGAGGTTTTGAAAATAGTCAGTGATAAGAGTTACAATCCCCTCATGAGTATTCACAACAGAGCCATCCTCAGTTTTAAGAAATTTGATTGTATTCATTTTCTTCCTAAAAGAGGCATGTTTATGAAAAAATTTTGTGATTTTGTCCCCAGCATTCAACCATTTAACCCTCGCACGTTGTCTCCAATAGATCTCTTCTTTATACAGCAGAGAGTCTAGAGCAGACTTCAAATAACCAAGCCTACGGGACTCCTCAAAGGTAAGGGCCATCTTATTTTGAAGTTGATCAATTTCTAAGTTAAGTTGAGAAATTCTAGTCTTAAAGAGAGAATTATGTTTTTTACCCCAAGACTTGAGATGATTAACACACTGTTGTTGCTTATTAAAGAAAAACTGCAACCCAGAGGTAGACATTGGAACAGAGTGATCAGACCATACCTCTTTAACAGTAGAATAAAAATCAGGGTCTTCCAACCAAATATTTTCAAATCTAAACCTTTTATTGACAAAACTAGGTACAGTATACGAATTATTATCTAAAACTAGTTTAAGAGCTCTATGATCCGAGCCATAAAAACCAAGATGATGTAAAGAATTATTAGGAAAAAGGTCACACCAAGACTCAGAGACAACAGCCCAATCTAATCTTTCTTTAACACTAGAATTATACCAGGTGAATTTATTACCAACAAAAGGAAGGGGAATAAGAGAAAATTTGTTAATAAACTCAGCAAAAGAAGAGGAATAAGAATTAGAACTAACTCGACCCCCATATTTATCACTACTAAATAAATAACTATTAAAATCACCTATGCCAAGGAAGATTAGGAGCATTATAATAAAGCTTATCCAAAAGATCCCAAGTAAAACGCCTATTACTTTCCGCAGGAGAACCATAAAAACAAGTAAGATGCCAAATATCATTAGAGTCAAAAGAGATATTACAATCTATATGATTAAGGGAATAGTTCAAAATATTTACAGTACAATCAGCTTTCCATAATAACATTAAGCCACCCCCATAAGACAATCTAGGGACTTCTAAGCCAAAATCAAAACTCAAAGAAGTCTTAAACCGATCGATAGAGTGAGGCTTGAGTCTAGTTTCCATCAAGAAAAGAACCAACGGCCTGTGAGTCTTAACCAAAAGGGAAAGCTGGTTGAATGCTCGAGAGTTCCCCAGCCCTCGTGCATTCCAACTAATAAGAGTCATTTTTCTGGGCGGGTGTGCCCAGCAACACCCACCTGTTCAGTTAGAGTTATGGAAATAGGAGCAGAATCAGCATCCCCAGACCTGGCTCGCTTCAGCTGCGAACGCAGAGAGCCACCAATTTAGACTTGGTGCGAGTGAAAAGTAGGTCTCTTGACTCCTGAAGCACAAGCAAGACCTTTCCCTTTGACATTAGGATCAGGAGCGGCAGTTTGCCTCTCCATATTGGTTCCCAAGTCAAGAGAAGGAATAGCATCAGCAAGAGATCTAGCAGCCATCAGAACCTCAGGATGCTGGAATTCAGAATGATCAGAAACAATAGTAGAATCCGTTGGTGCAATAGTCATATGGTCAGGAACAGAACCATATTGCAGGGGAGTAACATACTCAGTAAAATTAGAAGTACCATGAGTGGTAAGGTTCGGATTAATAGGAGTAGGAATCATAAGAACACTAGAACTAACAGGTGACCCTAAAAACGAACTAGGCCCTATGGTAGAATTCAACAAACCAGTGAAAGTATATGATTGGGCCAAGAACGGGTTTAGCAACCCCTGATTAGGAGGAATAGATTGCGGTGGTAATTCAGAGATGGATAAGGCAGGAGGGTGAGGATAGTCAAAAGGACCAGACTTATCCATAAATTTTTCTTTCCCCCTAAGAAGGATGGTATAAGGGCTAGGTGGTGGAACAGGATTTTCATCACATTTTTGCAAATAAGCTTGACAAAACCTTCTGGTATGATCAAGCTTACCACAGTAAAAGCAGAAATCAGGAAGTCTTTTATATTTAAAGTCCAACCAATTGGTAAATTCCCTACCCATCTTAAGGAAACGAATGTTAATACCCCTCCTAAGTGGTTTATTAACATCCAAAAGAAATCTACCCCTTAGATAAGGCCGAGTGCCTTCCTTAATGGTATCCTCATCAATTTGGATAAGATCTCCCAAACCCGAAGCTATAAGCTTGGCAAGATCATAGGACTTACAGCGAAATGGGATGCCATACACTTGCACCCAGAAAGGGATATAATGCAGAAGGTCAGTAGTAATAGGAAAGGAATGATCTGGAGATGCAAATACAGTCAGGCTTTGAGCAAAGTGCCAAGGCTGCCCATCAAGGATTCTCTTCTTATCACCCTCGCAACCAAACGTAACAAGAAACAATCCCTCTGAGTGTTCAGAGACAACAACGGGAAATTGACACTGAGAGGTCCACATTTGCGAAAGTGTTTTCATGAGGGAGGGACGATTAAAGGGACGAATGGTAAACAGACGCAGGAGAAGATTAATGGAGGGGTGAGAATCATCAGGAATATCAGGAAGAGTGAAGACATCACTTTCATCAGGAGTAAGAGACAAGGGAATAGGAGCTGAGGTGGGAATCAGAGCCATAGCTAGAAGAAGGTGTAGAAAAAAATAGATAAGAAAAGAGAATAAAGAAGAAGATACCTGGAGTTGTAGCCTAGGATGCACCTTAAATAGAAAGAACCAGGAAGTCCACAGATCAGCACCTCTACGATTGCAGGTCATAGCCTCCACTTCACTAGGAGTAGATCTCATCATGGGGAGAGATCTTTGAGCTTCACGAAGACCATCGTTCTTCCTTGCTGCCATAAATATGAAGTAAAAGGGCTCGTTCAGAAATGGAATGATTTGATAGCCAAAGATTAAGAAGATCTGTAAGAGCAAAGAGGGATAAAATGGAGGCTGAAGAGGATCTAAGTGATTAGAGGAGTAATTAATGTGGTGAGAAGGGAAAGAAAAAACAAAAAAATAAAGATTTAGAGGATCAAGAGCATTAAAGACACATTTAATGCTCTGAAGATAATCATGATAGCATTTGATTAGGAGATCGGGGCACCATAAACCACCACACAACTCCGGTGGGTGGACCAAAAACCCATTTCGGGTACCAGAGAGGGAAACACACACAGAATACTTGAACATTCTAGAGAGAAAAAGCCTTCCGTTGGTTTATTTTTGTCTACAAAGTTCATTTGAGTCAAGGACATCTTTTTTTTTTTTTTTTAAAAAAAAAAAAAGATGTATGAGTTTTGTTATTAGATAAATAATATAATAACTTAAAAACATAAAATAATAAATAAATAAATAAGTTAATAAGAAACCCTAAAATAACATCTCATTTTCTCTCATCCTTTCTTACCGCCTCCTTCTCTCTCTCTGAAAATCTCTTAAGCTCTCAACGGTGAATGGAAGATGGTCTGAATCAATGGGTTCGACGGCCATGAACGGCTGTTTCTTGATGTCAGTGAGTCATACAGAGGCCACAAACGGCCTCTCTGCTACTCGAAATCCCATCCTCCATTCCCCATGACCCAACAACATCCATGTTCTATCTCTCTCTGGCGATTCTCAATCAGACACGAATCGACCCATTCAACTCTCAGTTACTCTATCATCGGTTCGCTTCCCCCCTCTTCGACTTCTTTGAGATCGTCGATCTCCTCTCCTCTTCTATTCTTGTTTTTTTTTTCTATTTTACAATGGAGCTGTGTTTTAGGTTGCCGACGGTTGGGCGTTTACTTTGCACCTAGTTGTGCTTGCATCGTCAAGGTTTGGGGTTCACAAGTAGCTGTTCTTACATTGTCGGGGTTCACCGGTAGTTGGTTCTATCGTTTAGATGTAATTTAGGTTCTGTATTTTTCTTAAGTGGTTGGGTCTTAGAAGGGGGAGGGGTTCTAATTCTTGATGTATGTAAAAAAAATGCATTTTTCTTTGAAAAGATCATGCCATTTTGCTTGATTGAAACCAATTTATGGCAGAACTTTGATCTTAAATTAAGGTGTGTTGCACATACTTATATGTTTTTATTTTATTTTATTCTTCGGGGGAGTGTAGAGAGGTTTGTGGATGGGAGTGATTAAGTAGATTCTATGTGTTTTCTTATGTGCCGTTACTTAAGTCCTTGATATCTATGTGCATGTTTGGCATCATAACTAAAAAACTGTTTTTTGTTTTTAAAAACAAAAAATTGTTTTTTAAAAAAAATTTGGCTTGTTTGGCCTTGTTTTTTAAAAACAGTTTTCAGAAAATAAAGTTACAAAAAACAAGAATTTTGAAAACAACAAAATGTTGTTTTCTATTTTAAAAACCAATTCACTTTAGGTCAATATTGTTTTTAAAAATCACTAACCAAACGTGACTTGTGTTTTAAAAACTTCAAAAACTATTTTTTGTTCTCATTTCTAAAAACAATTTTTTAAAACAAAAAACAGAAAACAATACCAAACATGCTCTATATGATTCTGCTAAAAAAAATTCACATTTATTTTGGGTTTCACAGATTTAGTTTTGATTTATTAATGGTATTAATAATCTTCACATTTTTTTTCTTCATTTTGAGATTTGTTTATCTCTGATTGTATAGTAAAATTGTAACTTTTTTCTAGTGTTAACGTATGGTGTTATGGAAGAATTTGTCTATTTCTATTGTGATTAATTTGCAAATTAATTTAGGCTTTTATTTTAATAAAATACAATTTTTATATAAAAAAAATAATTACTTTCAAAAAAATATAAATGGATTAATGTAATAATAGATTACATTTATTAATTATATTTGTAAAATTTATAAATTTCACATTTAATTAATTAAAAATTATAATATATAAAATTTGAATTAAAAAAATTAAATATTATTATTTTTTTTAAAAAAATAATACAATGGCCCTTTTTGTGGGTCACTACATCTATAAAATAATAATAAAGAATAAAAAAAATAACAAAAATGATATAGTGATGCTTTTCATGTGTTGCTGTTATTTTTTTAGTCTAATAAAAGTTGACTCTAAACGTCTACAATGACGCTCAGTGAGTGAGTGTAAAAAGGTTTAGTGACATGCGTGAAGGGTTACTAAAAACTTTTTTTTTAGTCACCCTCATTAGTGACGCGCAATGAATTATCACTGAACAGGTTTAGAGTCACTAAAATCCGTTTTTCTAGTAGTGATTAAATGTACCACTGGTTAGGTACTTTAATAAGTGTAGTACTAGAGAAATATTAAACACCTATTCACTGGAATAATACAAGTGAGAAAAGAATAAAAATGGACCGAAAAGATCTACGGAACTTATAAAAATCCTAGGGTGAATTCGAATTATATGCTCGCTTCATTGAATACATAGAAAGGTTACACTGATTTAAAGTGTAGGAATATCGAGTTCCAAATGGGAGAATTAGCTTTCTCCGAGTATTGTCTATGAAAAGGATATGTAGAAAGGGAAGTTAAACCCTAAATTCATTATACCTTTTAATATTGGGGTAAATACGCTAGGTAGCCTATTAGCTAGCCTTAACTTCTGTGTTGTCCAGAGTATATAATGTGTTTCATATCTCCATGCTGAGAAAGTATGTACCGGACCCAATCCATATTCTGAGTTATAACAATTTTGATCTAATTAATTTTATGGGGAACAGTTTGTCCAGGTTTTGGACTAGAAAGAAAAAGTATTTTAGAATAAGACAATTCCACTAGTTAAAAGTGTTGTAGAGAAACGGCGTGGTGGAAGAAACAACTTGAAAAATAGAGTTGTAAATGCTTGAGCAGTATCTCGAATTGTTCAAGTAAATTTGGAGGATAAAATTTCTATAAGGAGGGGATGGTTGTAATATCTCGAAAACTTAATTATGAATAATTATGTTTTATTATATATTATGGATTTATTAGGTAGTAATGAGTAGGATTATGATCCTCCTAACCTAATTTAGCAAAAATTGTAAATTTGTCTATAAGTGGATAAATAAGCGTAATTTGATAATTATGGATATTTATTTGAAATATGTGGATATAATGTAAGTTATTTGTGAGATAAAAATATTTTCAAGTTCGGTGACCTTAGAGACCCGATTGGAAGCCAAAAATGTTACAACGGTATTAGTTAGAAATATTGTTGGGATTATTGGGATAAGTGGATTTTAAAAATATCAGGGTATTTTGGGGTACTCGGAGTTGACCAAATACCCTAAAAGTGAAAGTTTCTTAGTGACTAAAAAATGATAAGATAATTATTAATATTATTGTTATTGTTATAAATATTAATAATTATGTAGATGTCCAAATCTTTTATTTATTACCATTAATTGTAATCAACATTCATCTTTTCTTAGTTTCCCTTTTTCTTAGTTTCTTAGTATTTGACTCTTGTAGTTGTATAAATAGGGGTTCACCCTATTAGAATAAACAACTGAGGAATTCTCATTCACTTTCTCTTTCTCTCTTCATCTTTTTCTTCTTTCTTCTCATCTATTCTATATTATTTTATATTATCAGCACGAGTCTCTGCCCAAGCTTCAAGCATGAGTCTCTGCCCAAGCTTCAAGCATGAGTCTCTGTCCAAACTTCAAGCATGAGTCTCTGCCCAAGCTTCAAGCATGAGTCTCTACCCAAGCCCCAATGTAAGTATTTTGTTAAAGTTCTTGAATTGTTTCAAGGTCATGATACACTAAATATATATTTATATATATACTTAATTGAGTGAAACAATTTCAAGAATCATTTGTTTTCCTTTTTTCTTTTTATCTATATATCTGTATATTATATATGTATGTATATATTTTTATGTTTATTATTATTTTCATATATATATATATTATGTTCTATCATTTATAATATTTATAATATTTACAATATATGTATGTATATGATATAGTAAAGAAAATCTGTATAAATTATATATATATATATATCATGAAGATTATGTATTCTCGATAAAATATTGTGTATATGCTGATGATTATGCATCCTCAGTAAAATCTTGCATATATCTTGAAGATTATGCATCCTGAATAAAATCTTGCATATATCCTGAAGATTATGCAAACGTAATATTCATCATGTAGTTGACGGATATATTATGAAAGAGATGAATACATATTTATGTATATGTTCTTTTATCCTTTGAGGACAATGAAAAGTAATCTAATATCGATATAGATTTTGACAAATATTTCCTGAAGTGAATGTTTTATATTTGTCGAAAAAAATGATTGTATTTATGTGATTACAACTAAAGAATCATTAAAAATGATTATTATTGATGCAATTTTATAGTGGATTTTGAATACCCAAAAAGAATGTTAAGAAAATTGCATTGAAACATCAAAGTATAAGAGTAACAATGAGCATGACTAATGTTATTTAAATACATGAGGCATGTATTTATTGTTCATCATTCAAGGAATGATACGAATTGAATTCAATTACTTTTAAAGATTGTTCGTATTCTATAAATTAGTCATGTTATTATACATTGTTATTACTTGCAATATTTATATTGGAAATTATTGCATGTGACATATATTAAAGATCAAATTTTGCATACATCTTGGAGACTATGCAAAAACTGCATTCATATATTCTTTGAAATATCGTAAAAGAAATTGCTGAAGAATTTCTTATATTTGTATGGATGAACAAGTAATAAATTTTTAAGAAATTTATAATAATGTTCTACTTGTTCAACATCATTTCCTGAAGTGAATGCAATATTATTTACTACTCATATATTTCAAGAAGAAAGTGAAAACAACAAAAAGATGAGATACCACACACAATCAAAGTGCATGAAATCTATATATCATGTGTGGAATTGAATAATAGTAGTCGCGTACATGTAGTACGGACTAGGGGTGTACGTCGGTCGGTTTAGTCGGTTATAGCATATTTTTATCAACCCAATATAAATATCGGGTTGCAAATATTTAATCGTAACCTGCCCAATAAAAAATTATGGAAAGTTCAACCCGCCCAATAATTTCATCGGTTTGGTCGGGTTAACCTGTCCAAACCGTTCTTCACTTTTTTTTATAGTTATTATTGTTAGTTTCTACTATTCAAATAATTAGATTTTTAAAAAAATAAAAATATATTATTTATATTTTAAGTTAAGAAATACTATAGTTTAAATTAATTTTAAGAACCTTAATATAAGATAATTATAATTGAGTAAACATAAAATAATTGAATAAAATAATTAAAAAAAAGTAATAAAATATGGTAGAGATTTTAAACTTTAACTTCAATATCCAAATACAATAATAATTGTTAACTATAAAGTCTAAGTTTAAAGTTAAACACTAAAAGGTCTAAACTTTAAATACAAAATAGTTTAACTAATAAATGTAATTTATGTGATATAATATATCAACTTCTATAAAAATATATAAATCGGTTTAATTCAGTTTATTCAGGTTAATTGGGCGGTTGAGAATAATTTGTAAACCACCCAATATATTCATTGGGCGGTTTGGATTTTCATTGTATTATTTCGGATTGTATTTTTTGTCAGTTTATTCGGTTTGGTTTGGGTGGTTTATTCGGGTTTGGCGGTTTGTAAATTTTGTTTAACACACCTAGTACGGACACACTTATAATCAAGACAAAAGTATATTTGATTATTGAATAGAATGTGAATTGTACAAATTTATTGTACATTTAGAATATTTAAATATCATTCCCTGAAGAGAATGAATAGACATGAAATTCTATTCCAAAGAATATAGATTTCACATATATTGGTAATGCAAGAAGCAAATTAATACATACATATTTTATTATTTCTTGAAATCAATAGTTTCAAACTATTGTTGGTACATGATTTGTATATATATAGTTACTATTTAATTCAGTTTGCATATTCCCAGAAGTGGATATATAATTTACTAATATTTGTTAGTGATCCAGTATAATCAAAGTGATAAAGAATCACAAAATGATTATTTGAAAAGCTTCCTGAAGAAGTCTTACATACAATTGCTACTTGGAGTAGTTAAATATCTTTGTATGTACCTAGATGTATAACTTTTATCTAGTTATAAAAGTGATAAGAAATAACTTATTATATGTACTGGTTGTACATTTAAATATATAATATATCAAGTCATGATAATTAGACTGATGAATAGTCTATTAATAAATTAGACGACTTGTTAAAAAGATACCAGAAAAAATGAATGATATATTGTGGTTATATCTATTTGACCATTACAATAACATGATGAAGTTGTCATGTATCTTTTAAATTATACACATCATTGAATTGGTGATAGTGATTCCTGAAGAAATATAAAGTTTGATAAACATAATAGTGACTCCTGAAGAGTATATATATTTTGGAGAATAATATAATTATATTATTTGTGTATATAAAAATGAAACTTGTAATAATTATGTTGTAATGAATTTGCATTACCTTTTGAAAGTTTCATTGAAATACAAATTATAGTGAACCTGAAGTTCATGAATTGAATTATTTTGACATGATCAATCATATGCAATAAATTTTCAAAGGATTTGATTAAATTTTGTTGAAGAACCAGAAGATTCTTCTCATTGTTAATTTATAAGGCTCAAAAGAAGAATGTGCATATATTTGCACATAGAAAATATTTAAATTATATTTCTTTAACAATCTTGAGTCATTGTTAGATTTTTATTGCATAGTTTCTTATCGATGTGATAAGATTATATGATCGATGTGATAAGATTATATGTATTCATTGTGATATATTGAAATCCCTACAGGTGTATTAATATTATTAGCTATCACAATTTTTAAAAATTCTCTCGATTAGGGGGAGAGAAGCAGTTGGGATCAATGATAATTTTTTAAAAATGATCCTTGCACAAAGTATATAAGAACGATATAGTTCAAACTGATATATACCAACTACAAATCAATATTATTCAAAGTTGAGATAGAATGAGTTGAAAACGCCTGAAGTGTAAATGAACAATGTAGAAATCATTAATAAATGTTCATTTGATTTATCCTAAAGTTGTTAAATCTAGATGTACTCATGGAGATACGTTAATGTTATAAAGTATTGATAATTTAAAAATGATAACCGTGATGGAAACGGTACTCTAGAAGAGACTCCCAAGAGAAGTTAGACATAACACATTTGATTATAATTGAATCCCTAAAGTGGTTCTATATAGGTACCTATAAATGATAAACATATTTGAAAAATATGTAATTTAAAGAGATCTCTATAAGTTATGTCAATATGGGAGGAAATTATCATATATTGAAATTTTTGTCGACAATAAATATTGAATGTGTGCATATGCAATAAACTAACATGAGATAACAAGGATCATGGTATTAGATTTGTCGAGAATTATCGACATACATTTTGATTTTTGGCCAAAATATTATGACGCGGTCCAGGCAAGTTTACTCGCATAAAGTGAAGTAAGACCTGTAGGGCGTGCAAATAAATATTTCTAATGAGAAATTTGCATATATGTATTTGTACATAATGAATTGTTGTACAAAGTTTGCATAGACATGAGATTAATTAAAGAATAATTAGGATTTTTGCCCCCTGAACTTTAACATGTACCAAATTATGCCCCCTGAACTTTTAAGGTCGTTAAAAATGCCCCCTGAACTATTGAGATTGTTGGATTTAAGGACATTTGTCTAATTTTATTCAATTTTACTATTTTAGTGATTGTTTATGTACTAAACGATGCTCCCCAGATTTTGATATCTACCAAATTATGCTCCTCGAACTTTGACATGTACTCAATTATGGCCCCTGAACTTTCGTCCACGTTAGACTTTTTTACTAAAATTAGAAAAAAGTCTTTAAATCAAACAATTTCAATAGTTCAGGAGGCATTTTTAACGACCTTAAAAGTTCAGGGGGTATGATTTGGTACATGTCAAAGTTCAGGGGGCAAAAATCCTAATTAGCCTTAATTAAAATAAGGTTTAAATATTGAGAAAATATAATCATGATTTGATTATAGCCTGGAATATATTTTATGAGAATTTATAAGCGTCACACAAATGTTGCAACAAAAGGTTATTTATTTGGAGCTCCTAATATAGTGAGAATTTGAAATAAGTCTTATCTAAAAATTCTAGAAGAATTAAATACATGTCTTAAGTGATATAAATTATTGTTTAAAAAATATGTATGGTTGTCTATGCAGTATAAATGCGTAAATTATACATTGTGATAGACTCTTGAAGAGTTTTTGACTCATTGAAGAACAAACTTTTATTTCTTTTGTATATCGAGAAATATTAAATGTATAAAGTTTGTTCATTAGTAGAGAAGTCCTGAAGTACTTCATATGCATCAAGAATTATAGATATATGATCATTTGATATTGAAATTAAGATCATACAACAAGATGGAACAAATATATGGTCTTGGAGTACCATCATTGTCACAAATGAAAATTTATATTATCATTAATGTGTTATGTTCATATCTACTTGAAATATTAAATTTTAGTATGAACAAGATTGTATACACACATGAATGATACAATTAGTTGGATAAAGATTAATGTTCCACGAACTCCTCATCTAAAATTTAGAAGTCCACACATACTCTAGAAGAGTTATAGAAAATATATGATCATAGATAGTATATGGTGATATTTTAAAAGTGATAACAATAATGTTATGAGATCTATTATCACCAAAAGAATTATGGATCATATGTGCATGAGGGGGAGACATATTCATGTTGCACTCTTTTTCCCTTAGTTCAGGTTTTATTTATTACCATTAATTGTAATCAACATTTGTCTTTTCTTAGTTTTCCTTTTTCTTAATTTCTTAATATTTGACTCTTGTATTTGTATAAATAGGAGTTCACCCTATTGGAATAAACAACTGAGAAATTTTCATTCACTTTCTCTTTCTCTCTTCATCTTCTTCTTCTTCTTCTTTCTTCTCATTTATTCTATATTATTTTATATTATTTCATAACAGTTATATTATTATTACTCTTAAGATTATTATTATTATTATATTTATATTAATTTTATTATATATTATTATTATTAAAAGATAAGATAAGTTTATGTATATGTATATCTTAAAAACAAAAGAAAAACAAACCTTCAAAAAAATTCACCTTCTCCTCGTTTCTCTCGAGCAACCAAGAACAATCCACTAACTAGTTTTATTTCAATTTCTTCAGTTCAAGGTTCAGCTCCTCAACACTATATATGGACAACTAGGTGAAGCTAAGCTTGGAAGGAAGCTTGAGGTAAGTTTTAGCTCTCTTTTTTCTTTGGAAAAGTTTAGGTTTTGAAAGTGAATTCTGCATCTGTAGTTGTTGGAGTTTAAGTAAGTGCTTGGTTGTGTTTCTGGGTTAGATTAGGAGTATTTTGAATGTTCATTTGATAGGTTTGCTTGTTGTGGGGTGAAGAGAATCAAGTTTGAGTTTTAAGCTCAAAGTTTGAGCTCTCATGGCAGATTTTGATTGAGAACATGGTTTTAATTTCTGTTACATTGAGATTGTTATATGAATGATATATATGTGTCATGTAAAGTTTTGAATGATTTGATTAGGTTTGGAGCTAGTTAGGAGGGTTTAAAGTTAAGGAAAATCATGTTTTTGGCTGTTTAGGATCGGAATTCCGGATGGTACAAACCGGAATTCTGTTTGGTCAGTTTTTGAAAAAGCTGAATTTCGTATTTTAGCCATAACTTTTTACTCGGTGTCTGTTTTGGACATTCTATATACCGTTTCGAAGCTTGCAACGAGCTCTACCGTATGGTGTATGTTTTAGAGCTAAAATATAAGTTTTATTTTAGCATATTTGTGCTATGGGGTTTGGTAGGAAAACCATAGGTTGTCCTTTGCCTTTGTTAAATAGTGTTTTGGGAAAAATACTTATTGGTTTACCGTTGTCGTGACATAGGGCGAGATCATCGGGGATAGTTCTCCACTTGGGTTGACCGAGATGTATGAACCTAGATTAAAGGTAAGAAAAGTATATTGTACTTCATAGTATGTTGTATTGTAATACAATTAATATTGTTATGAATTAATTAATATTGAGATTGAGATATGATTAATATTGATATATAATGAAAAGATTTATTGGTTAAGCAATGATAATGTGATGATACTATGTACATAATATATGGGCTCACCTGATTAGGTGATGCGATATTCCTAGCAACGTGTAGATACGGGCATCAGTGATTTGAAAATTGCCAATTTATGGCATAGAATGAAACCGTTGTAGGGTTTCCTCCTGGCGACGTGTAGATATGGGCATCAGTGATATGAAAATTTAAAGGCTATGGCATAGAATGAAACTATTGTAGGATTTCCTCCTGGCGACGTGTAGATACGGGCATCAGTGATATGAAAATTTCCAAGTTATGGCATAGAATGAAACCGTTGTAGGGTTTCCTCCTGGCAACGTGTTGATACGGACGTTAGTGATAAAAAAATTGTCAGGTTATGACATAGATTAAAACCTATGTAGGGTTTCTTCCTTATAATGTATCAGACATACGTACGGGCGTCAGTGACATATGAGTACCGAGCGTAGGTACGGGCTCATCTGATTAAGTGATGTAATTATGTTATATGTGGGTGTCAGGTTATGGCACGGGCTTGCCTGATTAGGCAATGCAATATAGAATTATCAGACTAAAGCATCAACTTGCCGACAGTATGATGTAATGAAGATGGTGTTGGGTTTTGTGCCCTAAATAAAACCCATTTCCATATAATCAGATTTACTTATTAATAAAGATCAGAAATAATATTTTATGTTGCATGGTTCACATGATTTATTTCATGATTATATATATATAATGTATGAATTCTATTTAAGTCCAGAACATATGAATTTGTTAATGATTATAGTGTTGTCAGCACAGTGGAATATAATCTTAATTATATGTTCGAAAGTTTATTCCCTGATTTGTCAGTTCACTGGATTTAGACTGACATGATAATCAACGATAGGTATTCTTACACCTTGGATAAGTGTTATGTCCTTTCCAGGGCATTGACAAAGTTTACCAATATCGGATGTATGGAGTGTACATCAGAAGGGACCTATATTGAACTTTGATTAGATATATTAAAATTTACCGTAATATCTATTCAATTCAATATCACCCGTTGATCCTAGATCAAATGATCTTAATCCTGATATGGTTAGGTTCGATCTCAAGAGTATTATACATGCTCTTTGATTTGTTAGTTAAGCCTAATTTTGGGTCAGGGTGATACGTACATTTTGGAAACATGATAGTATGATTGAGTGGGAGCGCTAACATAAACATGGAGTCTACAACTGCTATAGGAATTTAGAAGTGAAACGATGATATCCTTCGAGCTTAGCTAAATAGAGATAAATGGTGGAGATCTCATTTCACTTCCCTGAAATATCATTTATACGAAGCTAAGTGTTTTTAAGGATAAAATACATTGAAGGTGTAACGGTAACTTAGTGCCTATTCAATGTAGATCGTCTATTAGAGGGTCATTGATCAAATTAGGATTATAACAATGGATAACTAATAGCGTAACTATAACGTGGAACGTATAGAGCGTTCTATATGACTGAGAGTGCAATTCCAAGTTCTAAATGTGGATTCAATAAGTAATTAATAAGTTAGGGAATTTACTTGGTAAATTTGGTTCGACTTATTGGAAGCTCGGTTTATATAGGCGCATGGTCCCCATACTAGTTGAGACCATACTGCTTGTAAGACTCAGTTAATTGATTTTAATTAATCAATTATAATTCTAAAGTTAGACTATGTCTAGTTTATGAATTTTCACTAAGCAAGGGCGAAATTGTAAAGAAAAGAGATTCTAGGTTTATTTATTAATTAAGAGACTTTATATGTCTAATTAATAAATATATTAAATGACAATATTATTTAATAATTATTTTTAAGTTATTAAATAATTAGAATTGGCATTTAAATGGTTAAATTGGCTTTTTTGAGAAAATGGGAATGAAAAATAACAAAATGGGAAAGTTGCAAAGTGAGGTCTAATTTCCTTATATGGCCGGCCACTATGCAAGCTTTTACCATTTTATTTTTCCATTATTTTAATGCCATACAATTCTAACCTAAACCTAGATGGCATTCTATAAATAGAAAGTGTTGGCTTCAGGAAACTCATGACTTGCACATTGTTTCTTTCAGAAAAAGCCATAGCCACCCCTCTCTCTCTTTTCCTCTCTTCAATTTCGAAATCCTTGAGTGATAGACTAGTGCCCACACACATCAAGTTGTATCTCAATCATAGTGTGTAAGACTGTAGGAGAATCCAAACAACAAGAAGGAGAATCAGCATCAAAGGAAGGAGAGAAAGAGATCCAGATTCAGATCTTGATTATGTTCTGCTACAGAAAGGAATCAAGGGCTAGAGATCTGAATGGAAGGAGTCATTATATTCCGCTGCACCCAATGTAAGGTTTCCTAAACTTTATATGTGTTTATTTCATTGTTTTAGAATTCATATTAGGATGTTAATGAAACATACTTGGTAGTAAATCTAGATCCTGGTAAAATATTTCCAACAACTGGTATCAGAGCCATGGTAATGATTTACTTTCATGAAATATGAAAAAAAATCGATGATATGTGTTGTTTTGGATGATTTCATGTTGATCTGTGTGTTATATGATGATTGATTGATGCGTGTAAAATTTTATGAAAAATAATTGAATTTTCGTTTCTCGAATTATTTTTATTGGATAGTTTGGAAAAAATTAAGCAATTCACTTTTTTACAGAACTAAATTTCGATTTTATTTGAATTAGTTATGATATTTTGAAGTTTTGAAAAAATCGGGGGTGGTGACACACCCTTGTGCGCGTGGCTGGCTGCTGGCAGCACACTTTGTGCGCCCAAGGATGTGCACCTGGATGGTGTGCTTTGCATACCGTCCGTATAGCTCAAAGTTTTTTCGTTTTTCTTTAATTTTTCATGCTATTTCATGGAATTAACTTCCAATTTTTTGTGCAGTTTTGTATTTTGATTTTTACTTTTCATATTTCAAATCTAATTATCAAAAATAAATTAATTTGATTTTTTAAAATTAATTTTAGATATTAGTGTAATTTGAATTTGAAAATAGGTAAAAATCTATTTTTGCTTACTTATTTTCTTATTTTTTAAAATTTGATTATTTTATCTTATTTTTAAATCTAAGGTCAGATATTAAATTCCTTTTATAAAATATTCTATTTTAAGTAATTTGACCTTATTTAGATTTAAAATAAGATTACTATAATCATAGTATTTTAAATAGAAATAAAATATTTTTGCTAACTTTTAAATTTTGTTATTTTTACTTAAATTAAATTATAAAATCAGAAAAGGGTATGTATTTATCATTTTATTTTATTTAATATTTAATTTTAAAATAACATGAAATTTAAAAGGTGGTTAGTAAATTTTTTTTGAAATGATATTTAGGTTAGTTGAAACCTAATTTTTTTTCAAAATTGTAGGTTTATTTTTAAATTTTATTTTAAAACCAAATTTTTTTTTTATTTAAATATTATTTTCGAAATATTTTTTTTAATTAATTTAAAATTAAATAAATCCTACATCCAACTATCCAAATTCAACTTGTTGCAGGAGTATGTGTTTTAGCTTGTTTGTAAGTTTTCTAAAACCTGTTATTGCTTGATCTAAATTGCCATGGTTAACTTGTTGACAGATCCAATGATCTGATTTTAACCCATGGTTCAATTGTCAATAGGTCAAGTAAATAATTTGTAACAGGTAAATTTTACATTCTTCTTTCATTTGTGTATGACCTAGTAACATGATAGGATCCATCCAAATCTGTGTGCCTGTGTGAGCCTATATGTTTACTTTATGTTTAGATGCATATATGTTGTTGCTAAATAAAATGTCACACCATGATAGATTTTATTTAGGCCCATTTAGTTTTTGGGCCTATTCAATTAATAACAGTTGTTCATTTTAAGGTTAAATTCCTCTCTTTTGGGCCTTGTGTGAGAGTTGGGGGCCAATAGAAGTGGGTACGACATACTGAACCCAACTCCCCCTCACATGAACTACCCCAACTGTGAAGGCCCATTTGCCTTATTTGGATAACTGTGCTAGGTTAATTAAATTAGTTTAACCTAATAAAATTGATTAGCAACATAATTAATTTCAATTTTTTTTTTTGAAATTAATTTAAGAAAAACACACTTAGTTTAATGAATTAATTTCTAGATAAACTATTGTATTTTTCTTGTATTTAATTAAATATAGAATTATAACTAACTAGATTCTTTCTGAAGCTTATTTTAATTATTTCATTAAATATTCCTATTTAAGTTGTAAATTAGTTATTTCTAACTAATTTTATCTATCAACTTAAATTTGAATATCTTTTGAATTTCAAAATTAAGTTGAGGAATTCTAGGAATTGGTTATGGAAGATTCTAGAGATATTTTTTAAGTTGTTAAACTTAAAATGGAATATTCTTAAATTAGGTAGTTACTACTTAATTTTGATATTTAATTAAATTTTATTTGGAAATTTTTAAGTTGGTTATTTTAGATTCTTTCTATAACAACTTAAATTAGATATTTTCCAAATTTTTAAAAAAACACTTAAGTTAATGATATATATTCTAGATAGTTATTTCTATACTAGATATTATTTCTAATATTAAATAGGAAAATATCATTGATTGTGAAATTAATTCTTTAATAATTAATTTTGGTACAATCTAAGTTTAGTATATTTTCCTAGTATTAAACTAGAATTAATAATTAAGTTTCCTCTATACTTAATTATTTATTTCTTGAATTTAATACATTTAATTAAATTGAAAATTTCAATATCCAAGTTGATTTTCATCATGATACTTAAATATTGTTATTTTCATGTTATTTAATTAAAGTGGAAAATTATTTTAAGTTTTGAATCTTATTTCAGAATAACTTAAATTTGAATAATTTTCAAAATATATTTTATTTTATTAATCTTTTTCCCACAATTTCGAAATTGCATTTCTTTAATGCAGAAATTTCGAATTTTATTTGAAAAATAGATTAAAGTTGAAAATTATTTATTTTAATTTTGGACCAACTTAAATCAATGTTTTTTTTCATTTAATGATTAATAAAAATAAATGAACTAAAATATATTATAATTAGAAATTGAATTAATTAGTCAATGAAAGTCTAGATAGATATTATCTGTTTTGCTTGAAGTATTTTTCTAGTGATATTTAATTAAATAGGAAAATTATATTTTTGTTGTAAATTAATTTTTATTAATTTTGGGCCAACACAAAATTAAGATAATTTTTCCAGGATTTATTTTTATTTTATTTTAACAAGCATTTTCGAAAATTATATTCTTATATATACTTCAATTTTCGAAATGCAATATATATTTATAGAAAATTAAATTTGAGTTTTAAGTTAATTTAAATTAATTTTGAAACAACTTAAATTGAATATTTTTCTAAATATTTATTGGAAATTATTACTAAGATGGAAATAATTCACGTTATTTTCATATCCATCTAAGTATAATTTTTTAGAATTTTTCATTTTAAATTAGAAATTTTAATTAAATAAATATACATTTAAAATAAATTGATTAAAATAAATATTAGAAAAAAATACAACTTTCTTTAAATAATGAGCTTTATTATTATTAGGACATTCGATCTCCATTGTTGGTTCTACATAGTTCTTGTTTTAGTGAGTAATCCTCCCTAATGGAGGAACATTCATTAACAATTTAACGTTGTAGAATCTCGAAAGATAATATTATTTGTAAGTGTTTTATGTAGTATTGATCACCCTAATGGTGGCGACTGTATTTGACTTACAAAAGTATGAAACAATGGTGGAAGCTCATAAGATAGAATAGCCTTGACTCTCGCCTAAACGGGACAACGTTGGATTCCAATCTTGATCGAATAAAAGGTTGCTAGAATGTTTATCATTTTAGATTAGCTGATAACTCTATTCAATGGATGGTATCACTGACTCTCGCCTAAACGAGACAGTGATATCAGTTTGTTGAAGACCTTGGAAATTATTTAGGATTGTATGTTTTAGTATTTTCACTTGTCATTCCTACTTGCTATATGTTTAATAATTTCTGAATTGTGTATGAATTTATATTGAACCATGTTATTTTCTGTTATTAAATTGTAGTTTAATTTTGAATCTTCATCGTTGGTCTAACTTGGTTTGTTGTTCTAATGGGATAAATCCCTAATGGATTGTCAACATTAGACAAACATAATAGTGTTAGATCTCGAAAGATAAATATTGTAAATGCAACATCTAGCTGTTCATCAATTGATGACACCTTAGACTAGTATTTACAATATGAAACAAGAAGATTGTATAAATAAGATTACTTTGACTCTCGCTATTCGAAGCATCGTTGGATTCTTATTTAAAAACGAAACTATCCTAATTCCTCTTAGCTTATTCATTTCGAATTAGCTCAATAACATATCATTGGATGAATGGTTTATAAATCATATAATGTCATTTTCTCTTGAGAAGTTAAATGACTACAACAACATTTTCTAAATCTATGGCATTTGTATCTTGTTCATAGTGGTTTTGACAAGATCAATCTCTGCAAAGAGATATTATGCCTATATCCACTAAAAATAAGTTCATCTCATTCGCAGATGGATGTACATTCAGAGGTGGATATGAGTTTTTCGTTATATTCTTAAAACGATCACTCTAGATTTTACCTTAAGCAAAAGAAATTTGAAATGTTTGAAAAATTTCATGAATTTCTAGCAATGGTGAAAAACCATTAAGGTAAGTGGTTAAAGATCTTGCGAACTGAAAGGGGTAGAGAAATAGTTAGCAGATATGCAGTTCGAAAATCATTAATTTGATTTTTGAATTATATCCAAACTTACCTCCCCAGAAATTCGATTTGCATATTGATGATTAGTTACTAATTGTTGCCTAAATCCTTCTATGATAATAAAATTTCAGAATGATGCAATGGTTGTATACTTAATGTAAATCATTACTAGATTCATGGATGACCTAATCGAAATCTTAAGAAAAGCTAGAACTGTTAACCATGGTTTGCATGTTTATTAGCTATTCTAAGTGATTAGGGGTGGACTATCCCATAGTCATTAGATAAGAAAGTGTTTGTTTAAACAAAGTCTGAAAATAAAGTAGCAAATAAAGGAGGTATTTTTTCCTGATTCCATAAGTGTTTTATCATCTTATTCGATACAAGATGATCCCACTGCCTCTGTTGTCTTGACACAACCGAAGAGGTCAATACCATCTAGTTTTCTTAGACATAATTCATGGTACCTTGTCGTAGTGGGAGGGTTTCTAGGAACTCACATTATTATGACTTGGAAGACACTAGTGATTAAAATCCATTGTGAGTTTAAACAAGTAATGGATTGTCAAGATAAGAAACTAAGAAGAAAAGCCAAGAGAACTATGGTTTGATCCATTCACATGGAGTAACCTAAAATTTTCTATTACAAGGACATAAAAGGAAATTTTCGTTAATAAGTCTATTCAATGGACTTAACAAAACTTCATGTTCCTAGTATTATAGGTTTGAGTTTATCTAAACCTATGGCTTATGGTATACATGGTAATTACTTACTCTAATGCAAGCAGCTTACTTCGGTAAGATGATGAAGCATTTTTTTTTAAATGGCAATCTATAGAAGCTTCTCAACTTCTAGACACAGATTTTATTTATCTAAGGAAAAGTCTCAACTATTCCAGAAAAGATAAAGCCATGAAAGAATTTCTTCAATCAACAGTGAGAGATCTCAGATATGCTTTAGTATGCCTTAGACCAGACACCTGCTGTTGAGTGGGAGTAATGAGTAGGGATCAGATTAATCCAGGAGAAGAACATTGGAAGACAATCAAGTAAATCTTAAGATTAAGAAGAGGAACTATATGTTAGTCGATAAGGATGTGTTTAAAACTCTTAGACTACACTACATCAGATTTCGAGACTTGCCTTTGTGCTAGAAAGTCTGCTGATAAGATGGTGATTACTCTGGGGGTGGAGTAGCGATTTTGGAGAAGTGTAAAAACCTATCTGAAGTCTCTAGGTCTACCAGAGAGAGACTGAATGTTAAAGTTGCAGGAAAGTTACTTATTCAGTCTAAAGAAAGTTCTATACATTTGTGGCACTGTTCCAACTTGTCTTAACTACTAGTATTATTTTCCTGATTAACCAAAAGTAGTTGCCAAAAGTATAGAATCCAGTATCACAAGAGAGTAGACATACAGAGAGGAATTTCACATTATAAAGGATTTTGTGATGAAGGGAGAGTAATGGTGGAGAAGAGGTTGCATTTAATTCAACCTGTCAGATCCTATTACGAGGAGTTTACTACTACTAAACTTGATTTGTATATCAAGGTGTTGAGATTATTTGAAATGCACATTTTGCTTTATATTAGTGCAAGTGGGAGTTTGTTGGGTTTTGTGCTCTAAATAAAACTCATTTCAATATAATCAGATTTACTTATTAATAAAGATCAGAAATAACATTTTATGTTGCAAGGTTCACATGATTTATTTTATGATTATATATATAATGTATAAATTCTATTTAAGTCCAGAACATATGAATTTGTTAATGATTATAGTGTTGTCAGCACAGTGGAATATAATCTTAATTATATGTTCGAAAGTTTATTCCCTGATTTATCAGTTCACTAGATTTAGACTGACATGATAATCAGCGATAGGTATTCTTACACCTTGGATAAGTGTTATGTCCTTTCCAGGGCATTGGCAAAGTTTACCAGTATCGGATATATGGAGTATACATCGGAAGGGACCGATATTGAACTTTGATTAGATATATTAAAATTTACCGTAATATCTATTCAATTCAATATCACCCGTTGATCCTAGATCAAATGATCTTAATCCTGATATGGTTAGGTTCGATTTGTTAGTTAAGCCTACTTTTGGGTCAGGGTGATACGTAAATTTTGGGAACATGATAGTATGATTGAGTGAGAGCGCTAAGATAAATATGGAGTCTATAACTTCTATAGGAATTTAGAAGTGAAACGATGATATCCTTCAAGCTAGGCTAAATAGAGATAAATGGTGGAGATCTCATTTCACTTCCCTGAAATATCATTTATACGAAGCTACGTGTTTTAAGGATAAAATACATTGAAGGTGTAACGGTAACTTAGTGCCTATTCAATGTAGATCGTCTATTAGAGGGTCATTGATCAAATTAGGATTATAACAATGGATAACTAATAGCGTATCTATAACGTGGAACATATAGAGCGTTCTATATGACTGAGAGTGCAATTCTAAGTTCTAAATGTGGATTCAATAAGTAATTAATAAGTTAGGGAATTTACTTGGTAAATTTGGTTCGACTTATTGGAAGCTCGGTTTATATAGGCGCATGGTCCCCATACTAGTTGAGACCATACTGCTTGTAAGACTCAGTTAATTGATTTTAATTAATCAATTATAATTCTAAAGTTAGACTATGTCTTGTTTATGAATTTTCACTAAGCAAGGGCGAAATTGTAAAAAAAAGAGATTCTAGGTTTATTTATTAATTAAGAGACTTTATATGTCTAATTAATAAATATATTAAATAACAATATTATTTAATAATTATTTTTAAGTTATTAAATAATTAGAATTGGTATTTAAATGGTAAATTGAAAAATTGGCATTTTTGAGAAAATGGGAATGAAAAATAACAAAATGGGAAAGTTGCAAAGTGAGGCCCAATTTCCTTATATGGCCGGCCACTATGCAAGCTTTTACCATTTTATTTTTCCATTATTTTAATGCCATATAATTCTAACCTAAACCTAGATGGCATTCTATAAATAGAAAGTGTTGGCTTCAGGAAACTCATGACTTGCACATTGTTTCTTTCAGAAAAAGCCATAGCCGCCCCTCTCTCTCTTTTCCTCTCTTCAATTTTGAAATCCTTGAGTGATAGAGTAGTGCCCACACACATCAAGTGGTATCTCAATCATAGTGTGTAAGATTGCAGGAGAATCCAAACAACAAGAAGGAGAATCAACATCAAAGGAAGGAGAGAAAGAGATCCGGATTCAGATCTTGATTATGCTCTGCTACAGAAAGGAATCAAGGGCTAGAGATCTGAATGGAAGGAGTCATTATATTCCACTGCACCCAATGTAAGGTTTCCTAAACTTTATATGTGTTTATTTCATTGTTTTAGAATTCATATTAGGATGTTAATGAAACATACTCGGTAGTAAATCTAGATCCTGGTAAAATATTTCCAACAGATGGTTACTTTATGAGGTAACATATATAATATAATTTATATTATTAAATGAATATGAATTCTATATTTGGTATAATAGTTTTGTATTACTAGATATCTGTATACTGATGCTTATTCGTGGCAGATGCCAGTAGTGATTTGGATTTCATCTTATGAACAATGTGTGATAGTTTGATTTTGATTGTGTATGAATGATAATATTCGAATAATAAAATATATGATTAATATTATTACTTTTCTTTCTAAATCCTTATGACTCATGGGTGCTATATGGTACAGGTAAAGGCAAAGAAAAATTAGATCAATCATGAGGTGACAGTCTTCTCCAGCAATGTACATATTGACCTATGAATCATGAGGTTGCTAGGAATTGTTTTGGGCTGTATCTACTATGTATTTTGGTTTTATGCTTTTGAGGCATCGTCGTATTTAGTTCTTTTGTAAAACTTTTTATAACAAGGATCCCCACAATACGCTTTTTATGCCGTTATATTATCTATTTTTAGTGTTTTATTTTAGTCAAGTTTTTAATATTATCACGGTTTTTAATAATTAATTAATATATTGGTATTAAACTAGTTTATAAAATCACACACGTGGCATCCCTATAGATTAGGGCATTACAAAAAGGGTTTTAGTGAAAAATGTGATTAATTTAAACTTTTATAATGAGCAGTAATTGTACAATACATTTATAGAATTTGAGATCCCTTATCTAAATTTTCATACATAAACAAATCAAAAGATGTCCCATGGTGACTATAAAATAATGAGCCCTAGCTACCCCAAAGATCTAACTCTCTAGGTCGAACTGTCTTAATATGTATAATCTTCATTTAGCTCCAGACTTACTGTCATTTAGCAACAACCTTTCCTTTACCTCCACATAACATAGCTGCTATCTGTGAGTCGAAAGACTAAGTAAGAAAACCATAAAATATAAACATACCCCAACTAGTGACCAGGCCCCCATACACCCATCACGAAGCCATAATCTGCATCAAACACATATAAGTCTCAAACATTCTTGACAGAATGATTGACCATAATACTAGTCGGGTACTATAGTTATGTCGCCATGACAGCATCAATCCATACTTTAAGTATAATTGACCATAATATCAACCTGGCACCATAGTTGTGTTGCCATGGTAGCATCAACTCATGCTACCTGAAGGTATAACCAACCATAATACCAACCTATACTCAGCACTCTAGTCGTACTGATGTGGTAGCATTATTTCATACTACTTGAATTGCAGAAAAGATATAATCATGATATCTAGATGCATGCTTGTATACACCAACTATCACTATAACTGATATATCATATATCTGGCAATATAAACATGTACATATGTATGTGATTACTAGTCTTACCTCAATTCTTATTTCAGGTGTGTCGGTCAATCTGAGTGGAAATAGATGCTGATGAGCAGGGGTCCTAAGTCACATTTACAAAATAACTGGTAAGTGTTTGTTCTAAAACACTTCTTGATTCCTGAAAATAATCTACGGTTTTCTACTAAACTATGTGGTGAAAACATCCTAAAATAAAAACTTATAGTTTGGCTCTAAAATATATACCATATTGTAGAGCTCGTCACAAGCCTTAAAAATTATATAGAACATCTAAAATGGACACTTGAGTGAAAAGTTATAGCCAAAATACGAATTTTAATCCTCCCAAAAATACAAAAAACGGCAGACCAAATTTTTTGCTCCCTGTAAAATGGAACATCAGGAAACAACATGATTCCCCCCCGCCCCCCGATTCTAACCTAAACCTTTCCAAACTATCCAGAACTTCTAAACACAATATATAAGCATATTTCATGAAGAAACCTCAGCCAAAATTCGAATAGAAATCAAAATACCAAACATGAGCCAAGTTTGAGTACTTTGAACTCAAAATTGCATAGCATTTTCTACAGCCAACCAATTCCTTTCAAACTAGTCCTAAACAATCCCTAACAACCCTAGAAAGTCTTTCCTAACCTTTCTTGAATCCCTCAACCAGTCCTACTAAAAACAACTACTGAAAACCTACAAAAATCTAAGAAAACTAGTAAGTTTTGTGCTACGGTTTACCTTAGATGATTATGGATGATTGAGCTTAGCTTTCCTTTGATTCTCCTAGCTGAAATGAGTTGAAACCAATGAAGAAGATTCTGGTTTTCCTCTAGTTTTTGGAAACCACGAAAAGGAGAAGATATGAAGGTAGAAGGTAAGCTTGATTTTGACTTTTTAATCTCCTTTTGACTTAATTTTTGCTTTTGTTTTTTTACTTTCCCCAAGCTGTTGTCACCTATAAAAGGTGAGTCGTAGCCACCAAAACTCTTAAAAATAGGTGTCTTATCAAAGTACCAAATGATAATAATGTCCTTATTACCCCAATATTCAAAAATGTCTAATAATATTTGCCCCGCAATATACTTGATACAAACTCGTATCCATGTGAGTTAAATTTTCATCCAACCCATTTCTACTATTACCAGTTATAAAAATGTGAAAATATGAAATTTCATACATAACATGCATACCACACCTAGAATTCAATAAAATCTCCAAAATTGAGAAATAATAAATATAACACTTATTCCATAAAAATAGGCTCATAAAATATAAAACACACATATAACCACATAATACAATTAATTAATGTTAAGTGTCTTACTAATCTCATATCTAAGTATGACGATCATTACAAAAACTTTGTATTTTTTTTATTTTACTGCATTATTGTTCATCACAGGTTTTCTAGTATAAGTTATAGAACCTTGGTTTGTAGCTACAAAATTTTTGTTTCAGTACTAAATTTATTGTTCCACATTTAATTAATTGATTAATTAAATAATAAATTTGTAATTATAAAATACGAAATTTCATTTGGTATCAAAGCAAGTTACTAAACTCTTCGTGAGATCATGAGGTTACATTATTTTGTTTAATTTATTTTATGTGATATGTCGTTCTTTGTAGAAGGAAGTTCTACCACTCGTCCACTTCTATTGAATGATACTAATTATCCTTATTCGAAGGTCAGGATGAGGGCGTTCATTAAGTCACAAGATGAAAAGGCTTGGATGGCTATACTTTTGGGTTGGTCTCTACCTACTTAAAAGGATGATGAAGGTAATTTTAAAGTAAAACTTGAACTTAATTGGTCTAATAAAGATGAAATTTTTTTTGGCTAATAATAAAGCTTTTCATGCAATCTTTAATGGTGTTGGTGAAGGCTTTATAAAATTGATATCATCTTGTCAATCTGCAAAGGAGACGTGGAAAATTCTTCAAACTAAGTTTGAAGATACTGTTGATGTAAAGAGATCACGTTTTACCATGTTGCAAACTAGAGTTGATGGATTAAGGATGTCAAAAACAGAAACTTTATCAGAATTTTATGAAAGATTGTCTGATATTGGTAATAAATTGTTTGCTTTGGGAGAGAAACTAGATGAATATGTGTTGGTTCAAAAATAGTTTGTGTACTTCCAGACAATTTTGACATGGAATTTCTAGCAATGGAGGAGGCTAAGGATTTTTGCAAAATGAAGGTTGAGGAACTAATGGGTTTCGTAAGAATATTTGAACTAAATCAACAAATAAAGCTAAAAGGCAAGTCTAAACGTTCAGATAAGAAAAGCAAAGTTATTTCATTTAAATTTTCTTAAAAAGAAGTTTTTGATGATGAGAAAGATGAAAAAATGGCCTTGTTAACAAGGAATTTTCAAAAATTCATGAAAAAGGTTGGCAACAAAAAGAATTTTTCAAAAATCTCCCATAGGTAATACCTCGACTAAACCTTTTGTTTCTAATAAAGGTATTCAATGTAGAGAATGTGAAGGCTTTGGTCATATTCAGTCTGAGTATTCTCATACCTTGAAAAAGAATAAAAAGGGTTTTACTGTAACACCCTAACTAGCATAGGCCTATTACGTGATTTTTAAACGTACTGTGCAGCTCGTTGCTAATCAACGAGGTTTATGGAAATCGTGATTAATTAAAAAATTTGCTTTTTAATTAAACTTATAAAATATTTATACAAAAATACTCGGGATCCCGATTACAAAACATTTTACAAAAGTTCACTGACTATACAAAATACTTGTCGCCTAGCGACTAATTACAAAACAAGCACTGTTGTCCCAAGGATCGTACGCTCCAGGCCTAACCGCCCCGACATGTACAATCTTCACCGGCTCGCTCTCACGGTTCTTCAGCTTTAGCCTTGCCCTTACCTACACATAAACATAGCACTGTGAGTCGACAGACTCAGTAAGAAAAGCATAAATCATAAACATACATAAATCCCGGGTGATGATAAGACGCCCATACCCCTGACCATAACCCTAACTGCCGTGTCCCACATGATACTAAGTCCCGAACATTCACAAGACGGTACTATTGACAAGTAACAGCCTATACTCGACACACTGGTCATACTCCAGCTGCTAGTCATACTCTAGCCTGTACCGATGTGTTACAGTATCAGCCTATACTCGGCACACTGGTCATACTCCAGTTGCTAGTCATACTCTAGCCTGTGCCGATGTGATACGTCAAATAGTACAGAACCACCAACCCTAGTATCAGCCTATACTCGGTACACTGGTCATACTCCAGCTGCTAGTCCTACTCTAGCCTGTACCGATGTGATACAGTGTCAGCCTATACTCTGTACACTGGTCATACTCCAGCTGCTAGTCATACTCTAGCCTGTACCGATGTGACACAGTCAGATGGTTCGAAGCCAACATACATATATAATGTAATCTAACAGGCTTCCTACATGCACGCTAAACATGTAATACATATGCATACTGTTATACTAATCTTACCTGGATTTCGAATTCAGGTGTGCCGGTCAACCTGACTGGAACGAACTGCGCGACGGTTTACAGGCTCCTAAACCATAACAATCACAACACTAATAAGTGATACGCTAAATCACTTCCCGGGGACTTAAACTAGAAACTAAAAGTTTCCCTATCGATAAAAAGCATGGCAATATCCCAAATAACATAAAAACGAAAAAATCTAGGGTTTTTGAAAATCACCCAACCGGCAGACCGGTTGCCCAACCGGAATTTCGGTTCTGGGAATTTCAGAACCCCATCCGGAATTCTGGATGCACAACCGGAATTCCGGTTCCTCGCAGGAAATCTTCAAAAATTCATAATTCAATCAATTCAAACCCAACTTAAACCAAACCTTCCAGACCTGTTCTAAATACCCCAAAGAACAAAACCAAAGCATCAAAACAGTCCAGAACACACAGATACCAAAAATGCCATTAAAGCTCCAAACTTTGAGTTCAAAACTCAAACTTGGTTAAACAAAACTATCATGCATCAAACCTTGATTAAAATTACACATTCATGCATAATAAAGCTGTAGAAAACAATCTCTAACTCATGCAACAAACACAGACACCAATTTCGAAATTTCTCTTGAAAACTTAAGCTTTTGAATAGAAAATCCATAACTTTAAACAACACCACTAATCATGCATTACCAGCAGCTCAATTCAACTCAAATAATCAAGAATAAACTTCAGAAATTAACCACAACATACAGCAATAAGAACACTCCAAAATCAAGCATGCAATTCACTAACTTTTTCTTAAAACACAAGAAAGAACCAAGAAAAGCTACAAGGAGAAATACCTAAAGTTTAAGCACCTTAAAACCAAGATGATTCTTGCTGGAAATGCAGAAGAAACACACCAATTCCAGCTGCTCAAGAAGTGGCCGAAAGAGAGAGGAAGAGAGAAAAGCAATTTCCAATTTTTTTCTAATTTTCTTACTTTGAACCAAATGAGGATAAATGCAAAATAAACCTTTTATTTCAGCCAACATAACAATCAAATAATATTTTATTTCCAATTTCTAAGTCCACTAAAGGACAAAACATAAATGGGGCAAAATGACCATTTTGCCTCTTCACACTAAAATAACATAAAGAGCACTAAAGGGGGTATTTTGGGAAATTCTAAATTCCCGGCCAATTCCGACATTCCCAATGTCTAATAAATCGTCCCAATAAACTAACATACTAAGTTGTGATTTTACTGAGCCAAACACCGAGTTCCATGTTACCGGGCACCAGAAATGCAAAATTATGAAAATCACTAAATGACATAAAATGCATCTCAGAATTCAATAATAACAGCATAAAATTATTTAAATATCTATAAATAATTTTCCATAATTAAACATAATTAACTGCTAATTTCTAAATTAAACTAAGCGGTCTTTACATTTACTATTACTTAGAGTAATGTTGATTCTAAAAGTAGTGAAGAGGACAAGAACAATGTTGCTTTAACCTATGTTTGTCAAGCAATTTTCAGGTAAAGAAAAGATTTGTGTTTGAATAATACTTTGACTGATGAAAATGAAAAAGAAGTTGACTTAGATTCTAACTAGTCAGAACTTAATAAGAAATCATTGGTAGAATCATATAAGGTAATGTATGGTAAGTGGTTACAAGTTTATTCAAAAAAAATATTTTTGTAGTAAAAGTTAATAACGAATTGTCTCACAACATCAAGGAAGTTGAATTGAAAAATAAACGTTGTGAATTTGATTTGTATTCTTAAAAATCTGAGATTAACTATTTGACAAAAGAACTTTAAAATTTTAAAAGAAATGTTATTATGTAGAATTCAAGCTCATCGATTTTTGAAGAGGTTCAAAATACAGATCAAGGAAGCATGATGGATTGAGATTTGTTGAATCTCAATCGAAAATGAGCACTCAATTTGTTAAATATGAAAAATATCTTCTAGTTTTTTCCTTATCTAACATCGCAAGGATCTTGCTCTACATCTGGACCTTATGTTCCTAGAAAAAGGAAACAGTTAGGTAAAAGTGACAATTTTCATGGGAAAAGAAAAGATTCATTTCTGCATCACTTTTGTGAGATAATAGGTCACATTCGACATTAGTGTTTCATTCTTCAAAAAATATTTTATTCTAACTACTTTGAAACTTTTAAAATGATTTAAAATAGACATATTTTTCAAAAATATAAACGGGTTATCAAAAATGAAATCTTGTTGATTATATTATGAAATATTAGTATTATGTAATATTATAATTTAGAGAAAGAAAATAGAGAAGAGATGAGAATTTTTTGAGTGTTTTATTCCAATAGGTGATCTCCTATTTATACACATACAAGAGTCAAATATTAAGAAACTAAGAGAAAGGGAAACTAAGAAAAAAGGAATGTTGATTACATTAATGGTAATAAATAAGAGATTTGGACATCCACATAATTTATAATATTTATAACACTCCCCCTTGAATGTCCATAATAACTGCCTCATTAAAAACCTCGCCGAGAAAACCCAGTGGGACAAAACTCGGTCAAGGAAAAAAGAGTGCAGTATGAAATTAATCCCCCTCATTTTGGAATTCATGGAGATCCTTTAATCGACGCATTCCAATCTTGTGAACCATCTTCTCAAAAGTTGATGTTGGTAATGACTTCGTGAATAAGTCTGCAAGATTATCGCTTGATCGAATTTGTTGAACATCGATATCACCATTTTCTTGAAGATTGTGTGTAAAGAAGAATTTTGGTGAAATATGTTTAGTTCTGTCTCCTTTAATGTACCCTCCTTTAAGTTGATCAATGCAAGCAGCATTATCTTCATAGAGAATTGTTGGTACTTCTTTATTAGATGTTAATCCACATGTTCCTCGAATATGTTGTGTCATTGATCTTAACCAAACACATTCTCGACTTGCCTCGTGAATTGCAAGTATCTCAGCATGATTTGAGGAAGTAGCCACCAGAGTTTGCTTTGTTGACCACTAGTGTAACGCCCTAAATAATTAGGCACGCTACCCAAAATTTACTTATGAAACCCTAATCCCCTAATCGGGATTACTAATTAAAATAGCGCAGAATTTAAACTTTTATATTAAACAGACTGAAAATAAACTTGTAATATATTTAAACTTTTCAAAATAGTTGGGATCCCAAAAATATTTACAAACTTATTACAAGTTCTTTCTTACTAGCCGACCTAAGCGGCAAAACGGAATACAAAAGTCAACACTGTTAGACCCATAACCCGCTTGGTCTAAAGTGGCGTGAACAGGTACATTCTTCGTCCTGCTCCTAAAACTCATGGCTGATCAGCTAATGCCTTACCCTTTCCTGCACAGTAGAGCACCCGTGAGCCAAGCCCAGCAAGACAGAATAAATCACAATAAATATAATATGCTCATTTACATATGTCTGTATAGCACAGACCTAATCACTATATCAACATGCCCATTTATGTCTACATGGCGTAGACCTATGTGTTGCGCCCACACATCTAATTAAATCTACGTGACGTAGAACCACGTGTTGCTCTCACACGTTTAAATACATTAAGGCCTTAGAAATGGTTCATCTCGGTTATGTGTACCGAGTCCAACCTAATTATGCCTTGAGCGCATAATCCATAAATTTCATTTCAATTAATATGGCATGGCATTTATACACATATTTCACTAGGGTAATAACCCTAGGCTAACAAACCGTTCCTATCAAGGTAATAACCCTAATCCCGGTTACCATAACTCACATATATCATATTCAACCTAAGCGCCACTGCGCATACTCTACGTGCAAACTACTATCTTACCTGTTGTTCAGCAATAGAAGGAGATTCCGAATCCCCGGGTGCTCCTGATCAGGTGCCGGTAATCCTAGTCACACAACCCCGGATTTCACAAATAGGGTTAATCCCTAATTTCACTTTCACAAAATATAAAGTTGGCATTCAAAATACAAATAATCATAAAGAGCTCGGAACGAGCTTTCCAAGGATATAAAGAACGTCCAAAACGGAGTCCCGAGTCAAAAGTTATGGCCAAAACAAAATCGGAAAAAAAGATGGCTCACTGCCAGGTTTTATGGCCGCGGCGACAATAGATCTGGCCGCGGCCACTGGGTTCGAAAAACCCAGAAAACCAGATTTTAAGGTCTAAACATGCCCACTTTACCATATATTCGAACCTTAATCAATCCATACCCAAAATTAACTTCTTACAGATAAGAATCCACACCACAAAGAGTTAAAACAACAATTCCAACAACTCTCAAAATTCATATTGCCTAAAAATCACATAAACTCAAAGTTCAAGCTCCACAAGTTAGAATTCACAAGCTAACTCCAACCATAAATCACAGCAATCACATAGCATAAATAGTTGGAATTAAAACATAAAAAATACCTTAGGTTTCATCCAAAGTTCATTCACACATAAACGCACACAATAATCCACAAGATTTACTTATAAACATGCTTCAACTCACACAAGAACACTAACATGCAACATCACAATATCATCCACTTATTCCATGCTTTTCCAACATAAATTCAGCAAAAATAAAAGAAATTAAGGTTGTAAAACCTACCTCAAAATCACACCAAAAGCAAGAACAAAGATTTCCCCAAAACTAAGCTTCAATCCAAGCTTATTTCTCACCAAATAAAGTTGAAAAATCAAGAGAGTAAGAGAGGGAGAGAGAGTCGGGTAAGGAGGAAGCAAATAGCCAGAATTTTCTAATTCAATATCTCAAAAATTCATTTCCTTAGTAATATCCCAAATGCCACAAAAGACAATAATGCCCCTAGGGCCAAAAATCAAACATTAACACTCACATGGGCAATTTAGTCATTCATACTCATTTATTTCCAAATAAATGTCAGATTATCACTCATAAAATAAAATGGCAATTAAATCAATTCAGTTTGCATTTCAGGCCCGAACCCGGTTCGGCCCGAAATTCCCGGTTGTGACTATACCGCGCTAACCTGTTAGAACACACCTGAAAAGACAACACAGAAATACTATATAATAATATAGTTCTATTAAGCACGTAGTTAAATTAATCTCAACAATTTATCCTTCTCGGGTCATAATTACCAAAATGCCACTGGCTCACCAACGGGGTCTTTAACATGTTAAATTTCATATAATTTCACATATGTTGAACTATATAATAATATAATTCCTCAATTAACTCATAATTATCTAGTTAGGGTTTTTGCTAATCCTTTTCTAAATTCCGGGTATTACAATTACCCCCTCCTTATAGAAATTTCGTCCCGAAATTTACCTGAACAACTCTGGATATTTCTGCTGCATATCCGTCTCGAGCTCCCAGGTTGCCTCTTCTACTTTACTGTTCCTCCACAATACTTTCACCAGTGCCACAGTCTTGCTTCTCAAGACTTTTTCCCTTCTATCAAGTATCTGCATTGGTTGTTCCTCGTATGATAAGTCCGGCTGAAGTTCCAATGCTTCATAACTCAGAACGTGGGACGATTCTGAGACATACTTCCGAAGCATTGAAACATGAAACACATTATGTACAGCTGCCAGCGCTGGGGGCATAGCCAACCTGTACGCTACTTTGCCCTATCCTTTCTAGGATTTCAAAAGGTCCAATGAACCTCGGGCTAAGTTTTCCTTTCTTCCCAAAGCGTTTTATGCCTTTCATCGGAGATATTCGGAGAAATACCATGTCCCCGACCTGAAAATCAATATCTCAACGCTTTGGATCGGCATAACTCTTTTGTCTACTCTGAGCCGCGAGCATTCCACATTTTAAATGCTCAATTTGTAGACCAAGACAAAATTTTGTTTTTCCTAAATCTTTCATTTCGAACTCTTTCTTTAGATATTCCACAGCTTCTGAAAGTTTTTCTGGAGTTCCAATAATATTCAAATCATCAACATATACATCAATGATAACAAACTCAGGACTTGAACTTTTTATAAAAACACATGGGCAAATAGGATCATTTTTATATCCTTCTTTTAATAAATATTCACTAAGTCGATTGTACCACATGTGTCCTGATTGTTTTAATCCATACAATGATCTTTGTAATTTAATTGAGCACATTTCTCGATTGCTTGAATTATATGCATCAGGCATCTTAAATCCTTCAGGGATCTTCATGTAAATATCACTATCTAGTGATCCATATAAATATGCTGTGACTACATCCATTAATCGCATATCGAGTTTTTCACTCACAACCAGGCTAACTAAATATCTTAATGTTATTGCATCCACCACAGGAGAATATGTCTCCTCATAATCAAAACCTGGCCTTTGAGAAAAACCTTGAGCTACAAGTCTTGCTTTGTATCTCACAACTTCATTTTTCTCATTTCTTTTATGTAAACATACCCATTTGTATCCAACGGGTTTCACGCCTTCAGGTGTTTGGACTATAGGTCCAAATACTTTGCGTTTAGCAAGTGAATTCAATTCTGCTTGAATTGCTTCTTTCTATTTTGGCCAGTCTTTTCTATTTTGACATTCTTTGATAGATTTAGGTTCAAGATCCTCGCTTTCATTTACAATTTCTAGCGCTACATTATAAGCAAAAATATTGTCGACGATTACTTCGAGTCGGTTCCATTCTTTTCCTGTATTGACATAATTTATTAAGATCTCATTATTTCTAATATTTTCAGGTACCTGAATCTCTTCAAGAGATTTGTTTATGTCAACATCTCCCTCAAAATTTTCAGCCTCTTCATTAGGGCCATCTTGATTATTTGCTCCTTTTCTTTTTCGAGGATTTTTATCTTTGGAACCGACTGGTCTACCACGTTTCAAACGTGCTTTAGAATCATTAATTAATTGTCCTTCTGGGACTTCAATTCGAATTGGAGCATTTTCAGCTGGAATATGTGATTTTATAATTTTCTTTGGGTCAGTTAATGCATTTGGTAATTGATTTGCAATATTTTGCAAATGAATTATTCTTTGAACTTCAAGTTCACATTGATTTGTACAAGGATCAAATTGAGATAATGATTGTGCATTCCATATAATTTCTTTTTCCAGCTGTTTCCTTTCTCCTCCCCCTAAAGCTGGGAAACTTGTCTCATCAAAATGACAATCAGCAAAACGTGCTGTAAATACATCTCCAGTTGTGGGTTCGAGATATTTAATGATAGATGGAGATTCATACCCAACATATATTCCCAGCCTCCTTTGAGGACCCATCTTTGTTCGTTGTGGTGGAGCAATCGGAACATATACTGTACAACCAAAGATTCTTAGATGGGAAATATTTGGCTCCTGACCAAAAGCCAATTGTAGTGGGGAGAATTTGTGATATGATGTTGGCCTAATGCGTACAAGTGCCGCAGCATGTAAAATAGCATGTCCCCAAGCTATAATTGGGAGTTTTGTTCTCATAAGTAATGGTCTTGCGATTAATTGGATGCGCTTAATAAATGATTCTGCTAGACCATTTTGTGTATGTACATGAGCAACAGGATGTTCAACATTTATCCCTATTGACATACAATAATCATTAAAAGCCTGTGATGTAAATTCACCAGCATTATCAAGGCGGATTGTCTTGATTGCATAGTCTGGGAATTGTGCTCGTAATCGGATTATTTGAGCAAGCAATCTTGCAAATGCTACATTACGAGTAGATAATAAGCAAACATGTAACCATCTAGTTGATGCATCTATCAATACCATAAAATATCTGAATGGTCCACATGGTGGGCAAATAGGCCCACATATGTCGCCCTGAATTCGTTCAAGAAATTCAGGGGATTCAATTCCAACCTTTACCGGTGAGGGCTTAATGATTAACTTTCCTTGAGAACAAGTAGCACATGAGAACTCACTGGATAAAAGAATATTTTGGTTCTTCAATGGATGACCATGTGAGTTCTCTATTATTCTACGCATCATAATTGAACCGGGATGGCCTAACGGTCATGCCAAATAACAAATAAATTTTTCTAGTTTATGAACTTCTTGTTCACAATAACATGAGTTTCTATTGTACTTATACGTGTAACGTACAAACCTGAAGACAAACCAGGTAATTTTTCTAATATGCGTTTTTTTCTTGAAACAATAGATGTAATGCAAAGATATTCAAAATTATTTTCATCTATTGTCTCAATATGATATCCATTACGACTTATACCTTTGAAACTCAATAGATTCCTTTTTGATTTGGTGGATAATAAGGCATCATCTATAATAATTTTTGTTCCTCTAGGCATCAATATAATGGCTCTTCCGGAGCCTTCAACTAAATTTGCAGTGCCTGATATTGTATTAACATTTGCCTTCATTCTTGATAAATTTGAAAAATATTTATCACTTCTAAGTATTGTATGAGTGGTTGCGCTATCCACCAAACACATATCATCACCATTATTTGTAGAATCATGTATAGAATGACAAATGTCCATTACTTCATTAACCAAAAAAAAACATAATAAGTTCAAAATATAAATGCTTAAATAATAAAAGTTCATTACATAAACATGCCAAATAAAATAAACACCTTAAAGTAAATAAATGATAATAATAATAAAAAAAAAAACATAACAAAGAAAAGTGACTAATTGTGGACATTCCCATCTCCATTATCGATATTCATGTTGTTATTAATGAGATCTTCATTAAAAAAATCTGCAACATCTAAGTGCGTAATATCCAAAGGCTCTTTGAGAAAATCATCATCTTGATAGGCAAAATTTGCTTCTATTTTCTCCTTTCCTTTCACAGATGCTTGATAAACATCAGCAAGGTGTTTTGCCGTACGACAGGCACGTGCCCAGTGTCCTTTTATTCCACATCTGGAACATAAATTTTAAGAATTTCTATGCTTATTATTTTGAGGACATTTTCCCTTGTTCTCAGTAGTTGTGCTTTTCATTGGAGTATATGAATTTTTATTTTGACCATTACGATGCCAAACATTGCTTCGACCGTGATCGCGACCACGACCACGTCTATTACTTCGATTATGATCACGACTACGACTATGATTATGATTGTCAGCAATTGTAGCATTCACTTCAGGGAATGGAGCAGACCCAGTTGGGCGAGATTCATGATTTTTCATCAAAAGTTCATTATTCTGCTCAGCTACTAGAAGACATGAAATCAATTCTGAATATTTTTTAAAATTTCGCTCTCTATATTGCTGCTGCAGGAGCACATTAGAGGGATGAAAAGTAGTATATGTTTTTTTTAACATTTCATAGTCAGTACCTTTTTCTCCACACAACATTAATTTAGAAGTGATATTAAACATTGCAGAGTTATAATCAGTTACTGATTTAAAATCTTACAACCTCAGGTGCAACCAATCATTCTTAGCCTTTGGTAATATGACAGTTTTTTGATGGTCATATCTTTCTTTCAAATTTTGCCAAAGCACAAGAGGATCTTTTACGGTTAAATATTCAGATTTTAACCCCTCATGGAGATGATGGCGAAGGAAAATCATAGCCTTGGCTTTATTTTGTTTTGTTTCAGTATTTTGATCTTTGATGGTGCCTCCAAGACCCATAGCATCTAAATGGATTTCAGCATCAAGAATCCATGACAAATAGTTTTTTCCAGAAATATCAAGTGCCACAAAATCAAGTTTTGCAAGGTTTGTCATGGAGAAAACTATATCAATATAAAGTGTAAATTATTAGACATATACATAAATTTTGGAAAAAAAAAAATACAACAAAATATAGTGCAATATAGAATAAGATAATAAAATTAAACAATATAATATGATAAACAAATCAACACACATATATAATATATAAGCATCTATATAGATATATATAAGCATAGACATATATTGTATAAATATTAATTCATTAAAAAAAATAGCTAACTCGAATGTGTTTTAGTGAGATGAGTATATATATATACATATATATATTTAGTGTATCATGACTTTGAAGCAATTCGAGATCACATAATAAAAACATTATCATCCCTTGGTTAGAGGCTCGTGCTGATAACGTATTATAAAAATATTAGTATTATGTAATATTATAATTTAGAGAAAGAAAATAGAGAAGAGATGAGAATTTTCTGAGTGTTTTATTCCAATAGGTGATCTCCTATTTATACACATACAAGAGTTAAATATTAAGAAAGTAAGAGAAAGGGAAACTAAGAAAAAAAGAATGTTGATTACATTAATGGTAATAAATAAAAGATTTAGACATCCACATAATTAATAATATTTATAACAGATTATTCTTTTTATAAGACTATTGCTTCTCAAATATTATATTTGTTAGAAAAGTTATATTTAATATATAATAAATAGTCAATTTAGGCTAATGTGTGGATAAAAAATTGATACCTTAGATGTGATCTATTGATAACTGCTAATACATACAAATTTGAAGAAGGATGTAATCACCATGGTGAATATTCCAATTGATATTAGACATTATAGTAAATATTGTGATTGATCAATATCACTAATTTTGTGGGATTTTTGGCATTAATTTTTTTTCACACTTGGTATTCTACCCCCATATGATGCCTATAAAAGGAAGTTTCACTTTTCATTTTAAACACACCAAAAGAAGTATTACACTCAAAAACTATCTTCTCTTTTTTGTCTTTCTTGTAATTCTTAAGGTGATAGAGTGAAGATATTAACTCAAGTTTGCTGGAGTAGTAAAAATAGTGTATTTGTCTACTTGTTAATCGTTGTATCTTAGGAAGTAGTTGCTCATGTATCCTCTAATACCAAATTAGATAGAGGAAGCAAATCTGTTTTAAGTAAAGTATGTTTTACGGGCCTTAATTTTCCTTTCAATTATTAATTTCTATTTATCCTTTTATTCTTTGATTAATAAATTAATATATTATTGTCTTTATATATCTCTTTATTTTATATATTTTGTATATAACAATCTTAAAGCAGATTTTGACTATTGTAGAGAAGACGTTCGAAGAACATACGGTTTTAATTTGATATTTCTCGGTACTAATTTTTATTTCCTACGTTGATCTTATCTTTCTTTCGACACCATATTGGATACTGCATGTAATTTTTTTTATATTCTTTTAGATTTACTACAATTCTCATAATATGTTTACATACATAATTTTTATAGTTTATTTTTGTCTAATATGGATTATATTGCGTAGTCCTTATATATATACATGTATTGTTTTTTTTTTTTTGAAACATTATATATACATGTATTGAGTGATCATCTTTTTCCTTTACTTTCGTCTTTTCTAATATATTACTCACATATAATTATAGAGTTTTTACACCGCACACTGTATTTTTCTACTGTATTTTTTATATATTGTATACTATGTACAGTATAGAATTATGTATATTACCATTTTATGCTATTTTGTCACTAGTAATTTATTTTTTCTATTTTTTTGTCATTCTCGATGTTGACATCTCATACACATTATTATTTGTGTTTTTCATTTTTTTTTTAAATTTAAGCAACAACCCATCACATGATCTCTTCCTTTCTAAGAAAACTGTGACGGTTTTTTTTTTTTTAACGATGATTAAAGTTGATGTTGACCTCTCATACACATTATTATGTGTTTTTCAATTATTTTTAAATTTAGGGAGCAACCCACTAGGTGATCTCTTACTTCCCCAAAATAATATATATGTATTTATACATTTATATATATATTTCAATTGAGCAAATCACTAAACACACATTATTTATTTTGGGAAATTTACACCCTATACTAATTTTTTCCATTTTATTTCTTTTGTACTGTTACACGGTAATTATAACTTTTGTACTGTGTAATTGTTTTTTTTTTTTTTAATTTTAAGTCTAATTAATTTAACTTAATAATATATATATGTGTTTTTATATAAAAAAGAGGTTTGTAAAAATTGATTGATGTCTTTTACATCATTTTTATGTTAAATTTTTTATTGTATTTTGTTACTTAAATCTGAAATGTAAGTCCAATCACTCACATGATTTTATTTTTAAAAATTTATATATTTATTTATATATATAACTATTTATATGTATTTAGTTGATTGATGGGACAACTTTATTTTTACTTAAATTTGAAATTGAAGACAACACACCCACGTGATCCCCATTCCCAAGCTTATGTATGTATTTTGTTTCTCTCTCTATCTCTTTTTGTGGGTTGATGTCTATAGAAAAATTCTTGAGATTGGTGTCAAGATAAAGACCATCAACCAAGAACTTTACATAAACCCTTCTCTCCATTCTTCAATGTTTCAAAAACTTACAGAGCTCATTCCTTTCATTTATTTTCTTACTTGAGTTTTGAGAGAAAAAAGTAAGATATATATAGAGAGAAATTTTTTGCTGGTGTGCTGAGAGAAAAAACTTGAAACGATGATGAAGGAGTATGGAAGCTCTTGATGAAGAAAGCATATCTCAATGAGAATATCTTCAAGAAGAACAATACAAAGGAAGAAGAAGAACAACAGACAACTCAAACTTTCTAAGTAAAAAAAATCTCTTTTTTCTTTATTTATTTTTTCTAGAACGACATAAATTTTACTGAGTTTTTGTTGTTTTTACTAATTATGTTTTTTTTCTTTTTTAGGGTTATAGTTAGCTCTGGTTTTGTGAGTGGTGGTATTGTATCTTTTGATGGCTCTTATGGCTTATTTTGTTATTGTTTTTTTATGCTTATTTTTTATATTCTTTAATTTTTTTTGTGTTGTTTTAGTAGTGTTTTCTTATATTTTTTATAGGATTGGGAATCCAAGTACACCCGATCGGAATACTACCATTCCAGAGTTTTTTTATGCTTGTTTTTATGTTCTTTATTTATTTTTTTTTTTTGTTGTTTTAGTAGTGTTTTCTTATGTTTTTTATAGGATTGAAAATACAAGTACACCCGATCGGAATACTACCATTCCAGAGTTGTAAACTCTGGTTATTACTCTGTTATTGAAGATATTAAAAAACTTCTTACTGAAACCCAATTAAATATGTTTTCAAAAACTGTATTGGAAGTTGTTTTTGATTGCGTAGTAGCTGTAAACTTTCTTCAATGTTTCCTTGTCTTTGTATGCCTGACCTTTTTCAACTTCTGGTTGGTGTTTGTTTGTTATTAGCTTTGCGTTTTTTATGTCGATTTTTGGATCTAGTTTTTTACTGTTGTTTTCAAGTTTTTCTACCATTTTTTAGCAACCAGCTTCGCATAGTCAACTATGTCAAATTTATCGTTTCAAATTCTCTTGTTTTTTACTCTCCTCCTTCTTCTAATTCACAATATTTCATTTACATGGCATTTTTTTCATATTAAAACAACAGTAAAATAACACTACAAAACAGTAATTTGTTGTTGATTTAGTAATTTTTTATCTTTTCCAGATTTTACGGTTTTTTCCTAATGTTTCTATGATTTTAGTGTTGATTTGTCCGTCCCCAACCACGAAGGAGAGGTGCCATTTGTGTTTTGTTACTATTTACAGTATAAAAGTAATTATATTGGGCCTGGGCAGTATAAAAGAAATAAAAATGGGTTTGGGCAGTAAAAATGTAAAGTTTGCCGTGTCCCAGTATTTTTGAAAACATTTGCTAAAAAAGCAGTATTTTTGTAAGTTTCCCTTTATTTTTCAATGTATTTGAGCTCTTTACCCCTGTTCATCATCTTCTTCATTTTTTTTTTCTTTTAATCCCAAGTCTACAATATTATCCAAATAAAAGCTAACCCTCTCCTTTTGTAGTAGGTAACCAAAAAAAAAAAAAAAAGAGTATCTGAAGGAGGAAGAAGAGAAAGAAGAATGGGAAAGATAAGAGTGTGGTTGTGTGTGTGTGAGAGAAAGAGATGGAGAGCTTACTCTGTGATGAGCTTCTTGTAGAAATCTTTCAAAAACTCTCACTAAGTTCATGTTCTTCAGTTATTTTGGTCTTAAAGCATTGGCTCCATCTCTACCGTACTTCTAGGTCCACTTTCTTTCGGTAACTTACCATTTTTTGTTGCTGGTTTATTTTGTTATTGTTTTATTATTGTTTTAAGGTTGTTTTATTGTTGTTTTCTTTCATTTCTTAATCACATTTTCCTAAATATTATTGTACTGCTCTATTTTTAATAGTAATAAGAAAATAATGAAATTTGTATGTAAGTTATTTTTTTTCAGTATCATATGCTCCAATATGTGTCAAGTTTTCCTCTGTTGTTCCACTATTGTTTTTAATTGTTCTGTTTCTTTTAATTTTTGATGTCTTCTTCTATATGTTCTCTTGTTGTGTCCTAGCTCCCCACATTTGCTGCATTTGTTATGTTATTTTTTTTCTCAGCCAACTTTCATCCTTTTATTTTTTGTCTTCTAGATTTTACCATTTCAATGGGAGGTAAGACTATTAATGTCCATGATTTTTCATTCTGGTTACCTCAAACAAATATTCAGCGGTTGGTTTAACTGTGTAATTTGAAACTAACATTTGTGAAACATATGAAATAACAGTGGAACAATCCAAAAACAACATTAAAAAAATCATGACAGCCCAAGTATTGATGTTTTAATGTTTCCGCTTCATCTCGTCGGATTTAATAGTTATTTTTTAGTTGTTCTAGTGGTACTGTGGTGGTTCTGTCCGTGGGTGTGGAAGATGGAGAGCTCTTTTTTTATTTTCAGTATTTACAGTATAAAAGAAAAAAAAAAAGGCTAAGATAGTAAAAATGTAATTTTTGCCGTGTGATAGTATAAATGTAAACCTTCACCCAAAATTCAATATTTTTCTAAAAATTCCGATAATTTTTAGTATATATTTGGTATATACATATTTTATTCAGTGCATATTGTTTGATTACCAATTAAATTAATTATTTTCTTCCATTTGTAGTTTAATTCTCTGATTTTTATATTGTCTTGGCATATGCCATATATATTATACATTGACTTTTGTAAATTTTTTTAAATATCTGATATGTATTATTGTATTGCTCTAAGTCTGACAGCTTTGGTTCAGACAGGTCTTGTATCATGTTCTTGAGTTGGTCCAATTGTGCTTGCACTGCAGGATCAACTTCGACTTGCCCTTGTCCAGCCAGATTTTGTCTCGTCAACCTTTGCCTGGCCAACCCGGCCAGTGGGTTGACAAGGGATACTCCCTCGGCGTTGGCCAAATTCGGCATGTTCTGTCCTGTTGATTGAGTATTTTAGGGTGGGACGTACTCGTCGCGAGCATTTCTTTTTTGGTTTAAGCCAGCTCAAAGATGTACTCTTACATTGGGGCTCATTCTAGCAAACACAAAATCTCTGGGCCTCGAGTCAGAACATGTTTGTGTTGGGCTTTGTGCCTAAATAAAACTCTATTTCAATGTAATCTTTTATATTCATTTATCAATAAAAAAAAATTATTTTCATTACTCATTTAATGTGTTATTTGGTTCATGTGATCATTTCTTTATTTATTTAATTTATAAAGTCATCCAAGTCCTTATCACATTGATATTCTTGTTTATTGTGTTGTCAACACAGTGGAAAGTAATCAAGATTGTGTGATTAAATGTATTCTTATAATTTATCAGTACATAAGGTTTAACTGATAGGATAATCTACAATGTAGTTTACTTGCACCTTGGATAAGTGTTATGTCATTTCCAGGATCTTGGTTAAAGTAAGCTGGGTTGGATGTATGAAGTATGCATCGGAAGAGATCGATATTGAACTTGGATATGATATAATAAACCTACCGTAATATCTATTCAATTCAATATCACCTAGTTGATCTTAGATTACATGATCTCAATCTTGAGATAGTTAGGTTCTAGTTGTAATGCCCTAATGCTAAGGCACGCTACAGTGCTTTTTCAATTATAGTGCTATCTTTGCTAATCAAAGATTTTTTTTCGAAAAATGTGTCAAATTAAAACTTTTTATAATAAATATTAAACTTTATAATTTACATAATTATTTACAAATACCGGGATCCTGTTTCTAATCTTTTATACAAAACATGCCAAAATACAATATCCAGGTCGCACAACGACTACAAAAAATATAACTCTAGATGTCCCGAGACTGAACACTCCAGGTCCCGCTGCCACGACATGTACAATCTCATCCCAGCCAGGCTCACTCCTGTTCAGCCTTTGCCTTTCCTTTACCTACACATGAAAGTAGAACTGTGAGTCGACAGACTCAGTAAGAAAAGCATATAACATATCATATAATACCGACTTGTATCTAGGCGCCCATACACCTATTTACAAGGCTCAATAGATGAGTAAGAACATTCTACTAAGGATACGACCATGTACCATGTACCACATGCACTCAGTATACCATCGTACTAGTGTAGGTAGGGATGAACCGCACCTTGAGTACTGTTAGGTATTGTAGCACAGACACCTTGTACCATCTCGTACAAGTGTTGGTAACACCACGATGTACTTTCAGACATCATACACTTTACTAATGCACTCTGTACCGCAACCGTACAAGTGTTGGTAGTGTATGAATCACAACATATAAGCATGCATATACACTTAACATATATATACACTCAGATATTCATATTACACATTATACACAATTTTTACCTTCTTTCCAGATTCAAGTGTGCTAGCCGACCTGAACGGAAAGTCTTGCGCTAAATGGATGCCCTAATCACATAATGAAACCGGGTAAATCACATGATCAAAACCCTAATCCGAGAAACTCGAACCCACACTCCTAGGTTCTGTTATATTCTCTAAGGATTACACTAACTCAAGAAATAGGGAAACACCCAACTACGGCACTGAAATGGACGAGAATTGAGAAAATGGGACACTCGGAAACCCTGCCAAAACTGGCTAGGCTAGCCGGTTTTACAGGTACTGGTAAAACTGGTTAGCTGGTTTACACCAGTTCACCCAAAAACCCCACTTCTTGCTTAAAACTCCACCAAATACAACCAAACCTTCCAGAGTACCTAATTAGGGTATACACAATATACTCCAACTTGTAATTCACAGAAAAACACAATAGATCAATTTATGCCATTAAAGACCAAAGCTTTGAGTTCAAAGCTCAAACTTGCACAAAACCAAATCCATACATCAAAATCAGCTGCTAGAAGCTAAATATAACTCAAATCAAACTTAGAATTTGAATTACAACCTAACATAATGTTGGGTTTTATGCCCTAAATAAAACTCATTTCAATATAATCAGATTTACTTATTAATATAGATCAGAAATAACATTTAATGTTGCATGGTTCGCATGATTTATTTCATGATTATATGTACATAATGTATAAATTCATCTGAAACCCTTTTCACATACTTGATCCTGTTTATTGTGCCGTCAACACATTGGAAAGTAAACATGACTATGTGAATAAAGCTCAGGTTGGATGGATGGAGTATGCATCGGAAGGGACCGATATTGAACTTTGACTTAGATTTATTAAACTTACCGTAATATCTATTCAAGTCAATATCGCCTAGTTGATCCTAGATCAAATGTTCTTAATCCTGTTATGATTAGGCTCAATCTCGAGAGGCTATTCGTGTTCTTTGACATGTTAGTTAAGCCTACTTTTAGGTCAGGGTGATACATACATTTTGGGAACACGGTAGTGCAATTGAGTGGGAGCGCTATCATAAACATGGAATCTATAGCTTCTATCTGGCGAATAGTAAGCAAAGGATGATCTCCTTCGAGCTTGACCAAACAAACATAAATGGTGGAGTACTCATTTCACATAAGCTGAAATATCATTTATACGGGGTCAAGTGTTTTAAGGAATAAATACATTGTAGGGTGTAACGGTAATTTAATCCCTTTACAGTGTAGATCATTCATATAGAGGATCATTGATCACATTAGGATTATAACAATGGATAACTAATGATGTGTCTATATGGTGGAACATATAGAGCATTCTATATACTGAGAGTGCAATTCTAAGTTCTATGCGTGGATTCAACGAAGAATTAATAAGTTAGTGAATTTTATTGCTAAATTCTTGATCTACTTATTGGAAGCTCGGTTATATAGACCCATGGTCCCCGCACTAGTTGAGATAATATTGCTTGTAAGACTCATATAATTGGTTTTGATTAATCAATTATAATTCTCAATTTAGACTATGTCTATTTGTGAATTTTTCACTAAGTAAGGGCGAAATTGTAAAGAAAGAGTTAATAAGGGCATATTTGTTAATTATGATACTTTGTATGGTTCAATTAATAAATATGATAAATGAAAATATTATTTAATAATTATTTATAGTTATTAAATAGTTAGAATTGGCATTTAAATGGTTGAATTAGAAAATTGGCGTTTTTGAGAAAATCAGATGCAGAAAAGGTAAAACTGCAAAATTGCAAAAAGTGAGGCCCAAATCCACTAAGCATGGCCAGCCACTTTTATAGGCAATTTAAACTGATATTTTCATTATTTTAATGCCAAATAATTCAAACCTAACCCTAGTGGAATGCTATAAATATATAGTGAAGGCTTCAGGAAATTTACACTTAAATTTTCTACTTTTTCATTCAGAAAAAAACTGAGCCTCTCTCTCTCCCTATCTTTGGCCGAACCCACTCTCTCTCTCTTCCTCATTGAGATTTCGAAAATCTTAATGTATGAGTAGTGCCCACACACAGCAAGTGATACCTTAATCATAGTGAGGAAGATCGTGAAGAAAGACTTTCAGCAAGAAGGAGGTTTCAGCATCAAAGATTCAGAGAAAGAGATTCAGGTTCAGATATTTATAATGCTCTGCTACAGAAAGGAATCAAGGGCTAGATATCTGAACGGAAGGAGTCATATTATTCCGCTGCACCCAATGTAAGGTTTCCTAAACTTTATATGTGTTTATTTCATCGTTTTAGAAAGTTCATATTTAGGGTGTTAATCAACATACTTGTGAGTAGATCTAAGATCCTGGTAAAATAAATTTCCAACAACTGGTATCAGAGCCATGGTAATTGATTTACTTGCAAGAAATTTGGACTTTAAAACGATTGTTTGTTTTGTTTTTGGATGGTATCATGTTGTATTGAGTGTTATTTGATGATTGATTGATGTTTGTAAATTTTCGTGTAAAATAATTGCGATTCTGTTTCTAGAATGATTTTTATTGGATAGTATGGAAAAAATTAAGCAAGTTACTTTTTTAAAGAACTCAATTTCGATTTAATTTGAATTAGTTATGATTTTTTGAAGATTCGAAAAAATCGGAGCTGTGCTGAAATTTTCCTGCGATCGTGAAAACTGTCCGTACACCTCACAATTTTTTCGTTTTTCTTCGTTTTTTCATGCTTTTTCATGGAATTAACTTCCGATTTTTTGTGTAATTCTGTATTTATACTATTACTATTCCTAATTCAATTCTAATTATCATTTTGAATTAATTTAATATTTTTTAAATTTAATTCAAGATATTAGTGTAATTTGAATTTAAAAATAGTTAGTATCTATCTTTTTTGCTTAATAATCTATCTTATTTTTAAATTTGATTATATCTTAAATTTAAGGTCAGATTTTAAATATTTTAAATTAAATTATTTTTAAATAATTTGACCTTATTTAAATTTAAAATAAGATAACTATAATCATGTAATTTTAAATAGATGTAAGATATTTTGCTAACTTTTAAATTTTGTTATTTTATTTATTTAAATTACATTTAAAATCTGAAAAAGATATTCATTTATCTTTTTTAATTTTTTATTTAATTTTTATTTATAAAATAACATTTAAATTTTAAAAGTAGTTAGCAAATTTTGAAATGGTATTTAGGTTGGTGGAAACCTAATTTTTCAAAATTGTAGGTTTAATTTTAATTTTAAATTTTAATTTAATTTCGTTTTTTTTTATTTCAATTTTTTTTTAAAATTTTCAAATTTTTTTTTAAATTAATTATTTAATTTAAAATTAAATAAATCCTACATCCAACTATCCAGCTAACCTTGTTGCAGGAGTATGTGTTTTAGCTTGTGTGTAAGTTTTCAAAACCTATTATTACTTGATTGCAAATAGCCATGGTTACCTTTTGCCAGATCTATTGATCTGATGGCTCCCTTGGTCAAGATAATAATTTGTAACAGGTATATTTACAATCTTCTTTCATCTGTGTATGACCTAGCAACATGATAGGACCCATCCAAACTGTGCCTGTGTGAGCCTATGTGTTTAATTTTATTATAGATGCATATAGGTTGCTGTTGCTAAAATAAATTATCATAGTTCTTGATAGAATTTATTTAGGCCCATTTAGTTTTTGGGCCTATTCAATTAATAACAGTTATTCTTATTAAGGTTAAATTAATCTCTTTTGGGCCTTGTGTGAGAGTTGAGAGCCATAGTAGTGGGTACGACATACTGAACCCAGCACCCCCTCACATGAACCACCCCAATTGTGAAGACCCATTTGCCTGATTTGAATAACTGTACTAGGTTAATTAAACTAGTTTAACCTAATAAAATTGATTAGCAACATAATTAATTTCATTTATTTTGACATTAATTTAAGAAAAATATAGTTTAAAGAATTTTTTTTATTCTAAGCTAAACTATATGTATTTTCTTGTATTTAATTAAATATAGAATTATAACCATCTAGATTCTTTCTGAAGCTTAATTTAAATTTTTCATTAAATATTCCTATTTAAGTTGATATTTAGTTATCTTCAACTAACCAACTTAAATCTGAATATCTTTTGGATTTAAAATTTCAAAATTAAGTTGAGGAATTTTATGCATTGGTTATTAAGATTCTTTAGATATTTTTTAAGTTAATATCTTTTCGAATATTAACTTAAAATGGAATATTTTAGATATTTTTTAGGTTAATATCTTTTCGAATATTAACTTAAAATGGAATATTTTCAAATTAAGTGGTTACAACTTAATTTTTGATATTTAATTAAATTTAAATTTGAAAATATTTAAGTTCTAGATTTTTTCTAATACAACTTAAATTAGATATTTTTTCAAATTTTGTGAAAAAGATACTTAGTCAAATAAGATATTTTCTAGATAGTTATTTCTAGACTACTTATTATTTCTAATATTAAATAGGAAAATATTATACATTGTGAAATTAATTATTTAAATAATTAATTTTGGTACAATTTATTTTAAGTATATTTAATTCCTAGTACTAACTAGAGATTAATAATTAAGCCTTCTTTACACTTAATTATTTATTTCTTGAATTTAATACATTTAATTAATTTAAAAATTAAATATCTAAGTTGATTTTCATCATGATACTTAAATATTTCTTTTTCATGACACTTAATTAAATAGAAAATTATTTTTAGTTGAAATTTATTTTTTCAACTAAATTTTAAATAATTTTCAAAATATATTTTTTTTCTTTATTTTATTAATCAAATTTCGAAATTGCATTTCTTAAATGCTGGAATTTCAAATTTTATTTGAAAAATAGATTAAGTTGTAAATTAATTATTTATTTTAATTAATTCTTGGATCAACTTAAATCAATGATTTTTCATTTATTGATTAATTTAAAATAAATTGAATTAAAGTATATTATTAGAAATTAAATTAATTAGTCAAAGGAAAATCTAGATAGATGATATTTTTGCTTGAAGTATTTTTCTAGTGTATTTAATTAAATAGAAAATTAATATTTAAGTTGATTTTCATCATCATTCTTAAATATTTGAAATTTTTCTTATATATTTAATTAAATAGGAAAATTATATTTTTTGTTGTAAATTAATTTTATTAATTAATTTTGGGTCAACATTAAATTAGAATAATTTTTTCCAGGATTAATTTTTTTTTTATTTTAACATGCATTTTCGAAAATTGTGTCCTAGAATACTTTAATTTTTCGAAATGCAATATATATTTATAGAAAATTAAATTTGAGTTGTAAATTAATTTAAATTAATTTTGTAACAACTTAAATTGAATATTTTTCTAAATATTTATTGGAAATTATTACTAAGATGGAAATAATTCATGTTATTTTCATATCCATCTAAGTAAAAGTTATAAATATTAAATTAAAATTTATATTTAGAATTTTTCATTCTAAATTAGAAATTTTAAATAAATATATATTTAAAATAAATAAATTAAATAAAGAGAATCAAAGAAAATACAACTCACTTTAAATAATGAGCTTGATTATTATTAAGATATTCGATCTCCATTGTTGGTCTTACAAAAGTTAAATGTTTTCAATATAACCTTGAGACGCTAGACTTCGTCCCCCTATGGATGGTTATTCGTTGAACGCATTTAACACCGTAAGATTTCATTTGATAAGTGTTTTGTGAGTTTTCGTCTCTATTTAGACTCTCCCCTACGGTGACTACTTAGAGATAAACTCATAAAACATGAAACAATGGTGGAAGCTCATAAAATAAGAATAACCTTGACTCTCGCCTACCGGGACAACATTGGATTCTTATTTTGATCGAATGAAAGGTTGCTAGAATGGTTTCTATTTTAGATGAGCTGACAACTCTATTCAATAAATGATACTTTGACTCTCGCCTACCGGGACACTATATCAGTTTGTTGAAAACCTTGGAAATTATTTAGGATTGTATGTTTTAGTATTTTCACTAGTCATTCCTACTTGCTATATGTTTATAATTTCTGAATTGTGTATGAATTTATATTGAACCATGTTATTTTCTGTTATTAAGTTGTAGTTTAATTTCGAATCTTCATTGTTGGTCTAACATGTTTGTTTTTCTAATGAGATAAATTCCTAATGGATTTTCACCATAAGACATACATAATAGTGTAAGATCTCGAAAGATAAATATTGTATATGCAACATCTAGCTGTTCATCAATTGATGACACCTTAGACTAGTATTTTTACAATATGAAACAAGAAGATTACATAAATAAGATTACTTTCTCTTTCGCTAATCGAAGCATCGTTGGATTCTTATTTATAAACGAAATTATCCTAATTCCTCTCAGCTTATTCATTTCGAATTAGCTCAATAATATATCATTGGATGAATGGTCTATAAATCATTTCATGTCATTATATTTTCTCTTAGGAAATTAAATGACGCATATGATTATAATCCCGAAATTCTATTCCCAATTGATATAAATCATCAATCTTAGAAATATCCTACTTGTATGGGCAAATCTGACTTAGAGTTTGTATTAGTAGTGCTGGTCCAAGATATAATTACTCATTATATTTGGTATAAATTTAAGTCTTTGACTTTAATTTTAGATTCCAAATAGAAATTTTCTTATATTTCTAATTCCAGAATACAATACAGTTACACTTTCTCAAGTGTTTAATATCCATCTTCTATTAATGGATTAAAACTGTATGGAATATGAGTTAGGTATTCTGTGACCAGGATCAACTTGCAGTATTCTAAGAACTCTTTGATGTAACTAAACCTATGTCATCAATAGACACTACCACATTTTTTTTTAATCTATGGCATTTGTATCTTGTTCATAGTGGATTTGACAAGATCAATCTCTGCAAAGAGTTAATATGCCTATATCCACTGAAAGTAGTTCATCTCATCCGCAGATGGATGTACATTCAGGGGTGGATATGAGTTTTTCATTGTATTCTTAAAACGATAACTCTAGATTATACCTTTTAGCAAAGAAATTTGAAATGTTTGAAAAATTTCATTAATTTCTAGCAATGGTTAAAACCATTAAGGTAAGTGGTTAAAGATCTTGCGAACTGATAGGGGTGGAGAAATAGTTAGTAGATATGCAGTTCAAAGATCATTAAATTGATTTTTGAATTATATCCAAACTTACCTCCCCAGAAATTTGGAGTTGCATATTGATGATTAGTTACTAGTCGTTGCCTAAATCCTTCTATGGTAATACAATTCAGAATGATGTAATGGTTGGGTACTTAATGTAAATCATTACTAGATTCATGGATGACCTAATCAAAATCTTAAGAAAAGCTAGAACTGTTAACCATGGTTTATTAGCTATTCTAAGTGATTAGGGGTGGACTATCCCATTGTCAATAGATAAGAAAGTGTTTGATCAAACAAATACTACTTTTCTAAGAAAATGACTAAGTCTGAAAAACAAATAGCAAATAAAGGAGATATTTAATTCTTGATTCCAAAAGTGTTCTATCATCTTACATATGATGATCCCACTGCCTCTGTTGTCTTGTCACAACCGAAGAGATCAATACCATTTAGTTTTCTTTGACATAATTCACGGTACCTTGTCGTAGTGGGAGAGTTTCTAGGAACTCACCTTCTTATGACTTAGGAGACACTAGTGATTAAAATCCATTGTGAGTTTAAACAAGTAATGGATTGTCAAGATGAAAAACTAAGAAGAAAAGCCAATAGAACTATGGTTTAATCCATTCACATGGAGCAACCTAAAGTTTTCTATTACAAGGACATAAAAGGAAATTTTCGTTTATAAGTCCATTCAATGGACTTAACAAAACTTCCTGTTCCTAGTATTATAGGTTTGAGTTTATCTAAACCTATGGCTTGTGGTATACCTGGTAATTACTTACTCTAATGCAAGCAACTTACTTTAGTAAGATGTTGAAGCATTTTCTTTCTAATGGCAATCTATAGAAGCTTCACAACTTCTTAAACATAGATTTTATTTATCTAAGGAAAAGTTTCAACTATTCCAGAAAAGATAATGCCATGAAAGAATTTCTTATATCAACAGTGAGAGGTCTTAGATATGCTTTTGTATGCCTTAGACCAGACACCTGCTGTTGAGTGGGAGTAATGAGTAGGTATCAGATTAATCCAGGAGAAGAACATTGGAAGACAATCAAGCAAATCTTAAGATTAAGAAGAGAAACTATATGTTAGTCTATAAGAGTGTGTTTAAAACTCTTAGACTACACCACATCAGATTTCGAAACTTTCCTTTGTGCTAGAAAATCTTTCTGATAAGATGGTGGTTACTTTGGGGGTGGAATAGTGATTTTGGAGAAGTGTAAAAACCAATCTGAAGTCTCTAGGTCTACCAGAAAGGGACTGAATGTTAAAGCAGCAGGAGAGGTACTTATTCAGTCTAAGGAAAGTTCTATACATCTTTGGCACAATTCCAAATTCCCTTACACTACTAGTGTTAATTTTCTGATTAACCAAAAGTAGTTGCCAAAGATATAGAATCCAGTATCCCAAGAGAGTAGACATATAGAGAGGAATTTCACATTATCAATGATTTTGTGATTAAAGGAAGAGTAATGGTGGAGAAAAGGTTGTGTTTAATTCAACTTTTCAGGTCCTATTACGAGGAGTTTACTACTACTACACTTGATTTGTATATCAAGGTGTTGAGATTATTTGAAACACACTTTTTGTTTTATATTAGTGCAAGTGGGAGTTTGTTGGGCTTTATGCCCTAAATAAAACTCATTTCAATATAATCAGATTTACTTATTAATATAGATCAGAAATAACATTTAATGTTGCATGGTTCACAAGATTTATTTCATGATTATATGTACATAATGTATAAATTCATCTGAAACCCTTTTCACATACTTGATCCTGTTTATTGTGCCGTCAACACATTGGAAAGTAAACATGACTATGTGAATAAAGTTTCCTAGATTTATCAGACATAGGGTTTTACTGATATGATAATCTACAACAGAGTTTACTTGCATTTGGAGAAGTACTATGTTCTTTCCAGAGCATTGGTTAAAGTAAAGCTCAGGTTGGATGCATGGAGTATGCATCGGAAGGGACCGATATTGAACTTTGACTTAGATTTATTAAACTTACCGTAATATCTATTCAAGTCAATATCGCCTAGTTGATCCTAGATCAAATGTTCTTAATCCTGTTATGATTAGGCTCAATCTCGAGAGGCTATTCGTGTTCTTTGACATGTTAGTTAAGCCTACTTTTAGGTCAGGGTGATACGTACATTTTGGGAACACGGTAGTGCAATTGAGTGGGAGCGCTATCATAAACATGGAATCTATAGCTTCTATCTGGAAAATAGTAAGCAAAGGATGATCTCCTTCGAGCTTGACCAAACGAACATAAATGGTGGAGTACTCATTTCACATAAGCTGAAATATCATTTATACGGGGTCAAGTGTTTTAAGGAATAAATACATTGTAGGGTGTAACGGTAATTTAACCCCTTTACAGTGTAGATCATTCATATAGAGGATCATTGATCACATTAGGATTATAACAATGGATAACTAATGATGTGTCTATATGGTGGAACATATAGAGCATTCTATATACTGAGAGTGCAATTCTAAGTTCTATGCGTGGATTCAACGAAGAATTAATAAGTTAGTGAATTTTAGTGCTAAATTCTTGATCTACTTATTGGAAGCTCGGTTATATAGACCCATGGTCCCCGCACTAGTTGAGATAATATTGCGTGTAAGACTCATATAATTGGTTTTGATTAATCAATTATAATTCTCAATTTAGACTATGTCTATTTGTGAATTTTTCACTAAGTAAGGGCGAAATTGTAAAGAAAGAGTTAATAAGGGCATATTTGTTAATTATGATACTTTGTATGGTTCAATTAATAAATATGATAAATGACAATATTATTTAATAATTATTTATAGTTATTAAATAGTTAGAATTGGCATTTAAATGGTTGAATTAGAAAATTGGCGTTTTTGAGAAAATCAGATGCAGAAAAGGTAAAACTGCAAAATTGCAAAAAGTGAGGCCCAAATCCACTAAGCATGGCCATCCACTTTTATAGGCAATTTAAACTGATATTTTCATTATTTTAATGCCAAATAATTCAAACCTAACCCTAGTGGAATGCTATAAATAGATAGTGAAGGCTTCAGGAAATTTACACTTAAATTTTCTACTTTTTCATTCAGAAAAAAACTGAGCCTCTCTCTCTCCCTATCTTTGGCCGAACTCACTCTCTCTCTCTTCCTCATTAAGATTTCGAAAATCTTAGTGTATGAGTAGTGCCCACACACAGCAAGTGATACCTTAATCATAGTGAGGAAGATCGTGAAGAAAGACTTTCAACAAGAAGGAGGTTTCAGCATCAAAGATTCAGAGAAAGAGATCCAGGTTCAGATATTGATAATGCTCTGCTACAGAAAGGAATCAAGGGCTAGATATCTGAACGGAAGGAGTCATATTATTCCGCTGCACCCAATGTAAGGTTTCCTAAACTTTATATGTGTTTATTTCATCGTTTTAGAAAGTTCATATTTAGGGTGTTAATCAACATACTTGTGAGTAGATCTAAGATCCTGGTAAAATAAATTTCCAACACATAACTCTAACAGCCCCTATAACTCAAAATCACTACTTGAAACCAACTAATATCTTGAGAAAAACATAACTAGAGAGTAACTAGGGTTTACCTTGATTTAATCCCCCTCCAACCCTTGCCGAAAACACAAAATCCAGCAATGAATTCCCTTGGTCTTGGCTGGTTCGAAGAGAGAGAAAGGAAAGAGAGGGTTTCCTTTGATTTTTCTTCTAATTTCTCTAATTTTCTTTAGTTGGATAAAGGTTAGGAAAATCAATTTCCTTGCTGAAATTAACTTTGCTAGGTGTCAAATAATTAGTCAGCCACCTAACTCTCCCCTTTGACAAATGACTAAAATGCCCTTTAACTTAAAACTAGGGTATTTTCAAGATTATGGGTAAAATGGTCAAATTCATAACCCCGCTCAACTCCGATATTTTATTTTCTCCAAAATAATCCCACTAAGAAATAAAGTTCTAAACTTACCCATGAGATCAAACTAGTCATCCTTCGCATTTTGCGTTGTCGCCAAGCAAAAATTACAAAAATAACACAATTCACATATAAGTCAAATAATACCCCTAGAGTTTAATAAAATCTCCAAAATTGAGAAATTATAACTCTAATGCCCATTTCTAACAATGAGGCCTACAGATAATTAAATTCATAAATAATTATAAAAATAACATAAATTAGTGCTAATTGCCTTTACTAATCCAAATTACTAAAGCGGACATTACACTTGTTCAGTTGTATTATTTGTGCTCTTCAATCTATTTGTTAAAGTTGACCAATAGATCTTCCCGTGACATATAGTTTAAGGACATTGTAGTTCAATCGAGTGGGAGCACTAATCATGGATACAGAATCTATAGCTTCTATCCGGACATAGAAGTGAAACGATAATTTCCTTCGAGCTTAGCTTAATAGAGATAAATGATTAAGTACTCATTTCAGTGATTATATTAGTTCACTGAAATATCATTTATAGGTAAATGTTTTAAGGATAAAATACATAACGGTAAATTTATCTCTACTCAATGTAGATCATCTGTAGAGGATCATTGATTATTAGGATTATAAGAAATGGATAATTCATAGCGTATCTATATCCTTGAACATATAGAGCGCTCTACATAATTGAGAGTGCGATTCCAAATCTATAGTGGTGTAAGGAGGAATTAATAAGTTAGAGAATTTACTTGGGAAATTCTAGATCTACTTATTAGGAGCTCGGTTATATAGGTTCATGGTCCCCATACTAGTTAAGACAATACTGCTTGTAAGACTGGGTTAATTTATTTTAATTAATTAATTATAATTCTAAATTAGATTATGACTTATTTATGAATTTTTACTAAGTTATGGCTTGATTGTGAAGGAAAAAGATTTTAGGGTTTATTTGTTAATTAAAAGACTTTGTGGAGTATAATTAATAAATCATATAAATGATAATTTTATTTGATAATTAATTATAATTATTAAATTAATAATTTTTGCATTTATAGGATTAGAATTGGAAAATTTGGCATTTGTGAAATAATAGATAAATGGTTGAGAAAAATGATAAAAAAAAAATATAATTAGTGTAGGGCCCACATATGGCCAGCCACTATAGCCTTATTTTGCTATTATTTTATCATTTTTATTCCATATAATTCAATCCTAACCCTAAGTGAATTAGTATAAAAAGAAAAGAATAGTCTCATTATCCAACTAATGCTTTTAAACCTAGTTTTCATTCTGTCATTCAACTGGTGTTTAGAGACTTCTTCTTCTTCTTCCTAATTTCAAAATCCAATAGTTTTCATCACAAAATAATTTCGAGCCTTAATGATTGAGTGCATGCCCACCCATAGCAAGTTAGTCCTTAATCATAGTGTGTAAGACTGTGAAGAATCCAAACAACAGAAGGAGAATCGGGCTCAGATCTTGATAATACTCTGCTACAGAAAGGAAACAAGGGTGTTAGAGATCTGAGTGGAAGGAAACATTATATTCCGCTGCAACCAACGTAAGGTTTCTCATACTTTATATGTGTTTAAGTTTCATTGTTTTGTAAATTCATATTTAGGATGTGAAAAACATACTTGATAGTAAATCTAAGTCTGGTAAAATATAATCCAACAGTTTGACCATTCTAGGGTGGAACGTCATTGTTGCACCCAACATTTTGAGTTCTTCGGTTAGTGCGCTCACCACTAGGGTAACTAGTGGCACTATCCTCATTCGAATTGGGGTAAGACTCCCCAGTGCGAAACCTACTCTGGCCTTGCCTTGGCGGGACATCTGACCGTCATTGGGTTAATAGGATGGTGGCCTTGTTTGGGACATAGTCGATCCCCCTGCCCGTGAGGTTTTCCCATGATTCCTAGGGCGGTGAGATCCCTTTGGGACATAGGGACCTTTTCTCCAAAGGGGATCCCTTATGAGGTGGCTCTTCAACCTGAGATCCTACCCTCTTGTTGAACAATCTAATTAGGTTGTTAGCCTCCCTATTTTAGCGGTTCAACTTTGCCTGTTGGGCTTGGAGGATTGTAGCTTCCTGATCCATCCACTCTTGAAGTTCGCATCTCTACTGGGCAAAAACATCGCCCATAGCAGCGCGTGTTGCTTGTTGGTCATGATGAAGGAGATTTGTATGACCCTGTACTTGTCCTACGACCTCTCTCAACCAGGAAAGTTTAGAGTCGTCCCCTAGGTCCACGTGGGGTTCGTTATAGGGTTGCCAACCGCAGGTCAAGTCTCACCATCATAAACACGAGGTCCAACCCTCGTGCCAGGAACTTCAGTTGTTGGTTGAACAATGGCCCCCGTAGGAGGCTCTTTACTTGGTTGGACCTCTGTTGTAATATCACAATAAGCCTAATGGTAAATAATTAGGGTTTATATTTATATTATGAGTTAATCAGGTAATAAGTGGGATTATGATCCTACTAATTTATTTCACCATAAAATGTAAAATTTGCTAAAAGTGAGTAAATAAGCGTAATTTGTAAATTACGGAGATTTATATAGCATGTGTGAATATAATATGAGTTATTTGTGAAATAAATATATTTTCAGGTTCGACGACCCTAGAGACCCGATTGGAGGCCAAAAATGTCACAACAGTTTTAGTTAGAAATATTGATGGAATTATTAATATAAGTTGATTTTAGCAATATGAGGGTATTTTAGGGTACTCGAAGTTGGCGAAATACCCTAAAAATAGAGATTTCTTAATAGCTAAGAAATAATAAGATAACTATTAATAATAAATTTTTTATTAATATTATTATTAATATTATATATATAAAACGATACTTCAGTTTCATTTCGTTTTAAATATATATCTATATATATATATATATTAAGTTTTAAGTTATAACAGTAGAAAGAATGCAGAACGAAAACCTCGTTCTCCCTCCTTCGACAAAACCTTCTCCTCCTATATTCATTTTCTTCGATTTTCATCCCGAAACTTAGTGATCTAAGCTCCGGTAGCAGTAGGATAGCAAATCTTTGAAAAACAAAAGCTTAAGGTATGGTTTAATTTCGTTTTAAGTTTAAAACAATTAGTTTCGTACAGGGGTTTTATAAATTAGAATAGTTATGAAGGTTCTGACCTTATAAAATTATTCTCGGGTAGTCATGGGACTAGTTTGATGTTTACTTGTTGAATTTGAGGTGATTTTGAGTTAGAAATCGAGTTTTGAACTTTTAAAAGCTTAGTCCGAACGTTAATGGCGTTTTTCATTTAAGGGGTCGATTTTTATTTCTGTTACGTAAGGATGGTAATATTTATGGTATATATGCGTCCTGTGAAGCTTGGAGTGATTGGGATAAGTTTTGGTAGTATTTCGGTGAGTGCGAAAATTGGGATTTTCGAATTTTATAGTTTTTATAAATTCTTAAGAGATCAGAAATCGTATTTTTGTCATAACTTTTGATTCGGGTGTCCGTTTTGGACATTCTATATATCATTTCGAAGCTTGCGACGAGCTCTACAAAATGATGTATGTTTTAGAGCCAAAATATAATTTTTATTTTAGTGTATTTATACTGCGGGGTTTGGTAGAAAACTCTAGATTGTCTTATGTGAATATAAGCAGTATTTTGGGATAAACACTTATTCGTTTATCATTGTTGTGACATAGGGTCGAGATCATTGGGGATAGTTCTCCACTTGGGTTGGCTGAAATGTATGAACCTGGATTAAAGGTAAGAAAAGTATATTGTACTACATAGTACATTGTATGTAATACAATTAGTATTGTTATGAATTGATTAATATTGAGATATAGTTAATATTGTTATATATTGAAAAGATTGATTGGTTGAGTATTGATAATGTGATAATATTATGCATGTGATATATGGGCTCACCTAATTAGGTGATATAATTTTCCTGGCGACGTACTGGATGTAAGTACCGCCGTCAGTGATATATGATGAGTACCGAGTGTATGTACGGGCTCACCTGATTAGGTGATGCGATTTTCCTGGCGACGTACTGGGCGTAAGTACGCGCGTTAGTGATATATGATGAGTACCGAGTGTAGGTACGGCTCACCTGATTAGGTGATGCGATTTTCCTTGCGACGTACTGGGCGTAAGTACGGGCGTTAATGACATGATAAGTACCGGGCGTAGGTACGAGCTCGTCTACTTAGACGATGCGATATATTGGTGCCAAATTGTGGCACGGGCTCACCTGATTAGGTGATGCAATTATATGATATATGGGTGCAGGTTTTTGGCATAGGCTCACCTGATTAGGTGATACAGTTACGCAACATATGAGTGCCAGGCTATAGCACGGGCTTGTCTGATTAGGCGATACAATACAAGATTATCAGATTAAAGCATCGACTTGCCTAATTAGTCAACATGATGATATGAAGATGGTGTTGGAAATATTTTACCAGGATCTAGATTTACTACCAAGTATGTTTCATTAACATCCTAATATGAATTCTAAAACAATGAAATAAACACATAAGAGTTTAAGAAAACCTTACATTCGGTGCAGCGGAATATAATGACTCCTTCCATTAAGATCTCTAGCCCTTGATTCCATCTGTAGCATAGCATTATCAAGATCTAAATCTGGATCTCCTTCTCTCCTTCTTTGATGCTGATTATCCACAGTTTTACACACTATGATTGAGATACCACTTGATGTGTGTGGGCACTACTCTATCACTCAAGGGATTTTCAAAATTTTGAAGAGAAGAAAAGAGAGAGGAAAGTGGCGGCTCAAGAATTCTCTCTGAAAGAATGAGATACAATTGTGTGTTGTTTCCTGAAGCCATTACTTTCTATTTATAGAATGCCCTCTAGGTTTAGGTTAGAATTGTGTGTCATTAAAATAATGGAAAAATAAAATGGTAAAAGCCTATGCATAGTGGGCGGCCCATATAAGGAAATTGGGCCTCACTTTGCAACTTTCCCATTTTGTTATTTTTCAATCCCATTTTCTCAAAAATGCCAATTTTCCAATTTAACATTTTAAATGCCAATTCTAATTATTTAATAACTTAAGAATAATTATTAAATAATATTGTCATTTAATATATTTATTAATTTAGACATATAAAGTCTCTTAATTAATAAATAAACCTAGAATCTCTTTTCTTTAAAATTTCGCCCTTGCTTAGTGAAAATTCAGAGAGTAGACATAGTCTAACTTTAGAATTATAATGGATTAATCAAAATCAATTAACTGAGTCTTACAAGCAGTATGGTCTCAACTAGTATGGAGACCATGGGTCTATATAACCGAGCTTCCAATAAGTCGAACCGAATTTACCAAGTAAATTCCCTAACTTATTAATTCCTTATTGAATCCACTCTTAGAACTTGGAATTGCACTCTCAGTCATATAGAACGCTCTATATGTTCCACGATATAGACACGTCATTAGTTATCCATTGTTATAATCCTAATTTGATCAATGATCCTCTATATAGATGATTTACACTGTAAAGGGATTAAATTACCATTACACCCTACAATGTATTTTATCCTTAAAACACTTAACCCTGTATAAATGATATTTCAGCTAAGTGAAATGAGTACACCACCATTTATTTTCATTTGGTTAAGCTCAAAGGAAATCATCCTTTACTTTCTATCCGCCAGATAGAAGCTATAGATTCCATATTTATGTTAGCGCTCCCACTCAATTGCACTACCGTGTTCCCAAAATGTACGTATCATCCTGACCCAAAAGTAGGCTTAACTAACAAATCAAAGAACACGAATAACACTCTTGAGATTGAACCTAATCATATCAGGATTAAGATCATTTGATCTAGGATCAACAGGTGATATTGAATTGAATAGATATTACGGTAAATTCTAATATATCTAATCAAAGTTCAATATCGGTCCCTTCCGATGTATACTCCATACATCCGATACTAGTAAACTTTGCCAATGTCCTGGAAAGGACATAACACTTTTCCAAGGTGTAAGAATACCTATCGCTTATTATACCATGTCAGTCTAAATCCAGTGTTCTGAAAAATCAGGGAATAAACTTTCGAACATATAATTAAGATTATATTCCACTGTGCTGACAACACTATAATCATTAACAAATTCATATGTTTTGGACTTAAATGGAATTCATACATTATATATATAATCATGAAATAAATCATGTGAACCATGCAACATAAGATATTATTTCCGATCTTTATTAATAAGTAAATCTGATTATATTAAAATGAGTTTTATTTAGGGCACAAAACCCAACAAACTCCCACTTGCACTAATATAAAACAAAATGTGCATTTCTAATAATCTCAACACCTTGATATACAAATCAAGTGTAATAGTAGTAAACTCCTCGTAATAGGATCTGACAGGTTGAATTAAACACAACCTCTGCTCCACCATTACTCTTCCTTAATCACAAAATCCTTGATAATGTGAAATTCCTCTCTATATGTCTACTCTCTTGGGATACTAGATTCTATACTTTTGGCAACTACTTTTTCGTTATTTAGGAAGTAACCCTAGTAGTTAAGGCAAGTCGGAACGGTGCCACAAATGTATAGAACTTTCCTTAAACTGAATAAGTACCTTTCCTGCAACTTGAAAATTCAGTCTCTTTCTGGTAGACTAAGAGACTTCAGATAGGTTTTTACACTTCTCCAAAATCACTACTCCACCCCTAGAGTAATCACCATTTTATCAATAGACTTTCTAGCATAAAGGCAAGTCTTGAAATCTGATGTGGTGTAGTCTAAGAGTTTTAAACACACCCTTATTGACTAACATATAGTTCCTCTTCTTAATCTTAAGATTTACTTGATTGTCTTCCAATGTTCCTCTCCTGGATTAATCTGATACCTACTCATTACTCCCACTCAACAGCAGGTGTCTGGTCTAAGGCATACTAAAGCATATCTGAGACCTCTCACTGTTGATTTAAGAAATTCTTCAATGGCTTTATCTTTTCTGGAATAGTTGAGACTTTCCTTAGATAAATAAAATCTATGCTTAGAAGTTGTGAAGCTTCTATAGATTTCCATTGGAAAGAAAATGCTTCAGCATCTTACTAAAGTAAGTTGCTTGCATTAGAGTAAGTAATTACCAGGTATACCACAAGCCATAGATTTAGATAAACTCAAACCTATAATACTAGGAACAGGAAGTTTTTTTGAGTCCATTGAAAAGACTTATTAACGAAAATTTCCTTTTATGTCCTTGTAATAGAAAACTTTAGGTTACTCCATGTGAATGGATTAAACCATAGTTCTCTTGGCTTTCTTCTTAGTTTCTTATCTTGACAATCCATTACTTGTTTAAACTTACAATGGATTTTAATCACTAGTGTCTTCCAAGTCATAATAAGGTGAGTTCCTAGAAACTCTCCCACTACGACAAGGTACCGTGAATTATGTCTAAGAAAACTAAATGGTATTGACCTCTTCAGTTGTGTTAAGACAACAAAGGCAGTGGGATCATCTTGTAACGAATAAGATGATAGAACACTTATGGAATCAAGAAAAAATTATCTCCTTTATTTGCTACTTTATTTTCAGACTTAGTCATTTTCTTAGAAAAGTAGTATTTGTTTAAACAAACACTTTCTTATCTAATGACTATGGGATGGTCCACCCCTAATCACTTAGAATAGCTAACAAACATGCAAACCAGGGTTAACAGTTCTAGCTTTTCTTAAGATTTCGATTAGGTCATCCATGAATCTAGTAATGATTTACATTAAGTATACAACCATTGCATCATTCTGAAATTATATTACCATAGAAGGATTTAGGCAACGACTAGTAACTAATTATCAATATGCAAATTGAATTTCTGGGGAGGTAAGTTTGGATATAATTAAAAAATCAAATTAATGATCTTTGAACTGCATATCTACTAACTTTTTTTTCTCCAACCTTATCAGTTCGCAAGATCTTTAACCACTTACCTTAATGGTTTTCCACCACTGCTAGAAATTCATGAAATTTTTCAAACATTTCAAATTTCTTTTGCATAAGGTAAAATTTAGAGTGATCGTTTTAAGAATACAACGAAAACTCATATCCACCCCTGAATGTACATCCATCTACGAATGAGATTATTATACTTTCAGTGGATATAGGCATATTAACTCTTTGTAGAGAATGATCTTGTCAAAACCACTATGAACAAGATACAAATGCCATAGATTTATAAAATATGGTTGTGTCTTTTGATGACTTGGATTACATCAAAGAGTTCTTAGAATAGTGCAAGTGGATTCTAGTCACAGAATACTAAACTCATACTGTTTGAATCCAATGAAAGAAAATAGTTATTAAACACTTGTGAAAGTGTAACTGTATAATGAGTAATTCTTTCTTGGACCACCACTACTAATCTAACTCTAAGTTTGATTTGCTCATACAAGTAGGAGATTTCTAAGATTGGGGATTTATATCATCTTGGGATAGAATTTCGAGAATATAATCATATGCGTCATTTAATATCTTAAGAGAAAATATAAAATGACATTAAATGATTTATAGACCATTCATCCAATGATATGTTATAAGCTAAGAGGAATTAGAATAATTTCGTATTTAAATAAGAATCTAACGATGCTCCCATTAGCGAGAGTCAAAGTAATCTTATTTATACAATCTTCTTGTTTCATATTGTAAATACTAGTCTAAGGTGTCATCAATTGATGAACAGCTAGATGTTGCATTTACAATATTTATCTTTCGAGATCTAACACTATTATGTTTGTCTAATGGTGAAAATCCATTAGGGATTTATCTCATTAGAACAACAAACCAAGTTAGACCAGCAATGAAGATTCGAAATTAAACTACAAATTAATAACAGAAAATAACATGGTTCAATATAAATTCGTACACAATTCAGAAATTATTAAACATATAGCAAGTAGGAATTACCGTTATAATCCTAATTTGATCAATGATCCTCTATAGATGATTTACACTGTAAAGGAATTAAATTACCGTTACACCCTACAATGTATTTTATCCTTAAAACACTTAACCATGTATAAATGATATTTCTGCTAAGTGAAATGAGTACTCCACCATTTATATTCGTTTGGTTAAGCTCGAAGGAAATCATCATTTACTTTCTATCCGTCAGATAGAAGCTATAGATTCCATATTTATGTTAGCGCTCCCACTCAATTGCACTATCGTGTTGCCAAAATGTACGTATCACCCTGACCCAAAAGTAGGCTTAACTAGCAAATCAAAGAATACAAATAACACTCTTGAGATTGAACCTAATCATATCAGGATTAAGATCATTTGATCTAGGATCAACATGTGATATTGAATTGAATAGATATTACGGTAAATTCTAATATATCTAATCAAAGTTCAATATCGGTCCCTTCCGATGTATACTCCATACATCCGATACTAATAAACTTTGCAATGTCCTGGAAAGGACATAACACTTTTCCAAGGTGTAAGAATACCTATCGCTGATTATACCATGTCAGTCTAAATCCAGTGTTCTGACAAATCAGGGAATAAACTTTCGAACATATTATTAAGATTATATTCCACTGTGCTGACAACACTATAATCATTAATAAATTTATTTGTTTTGGACTTAAATGGAATTCATACATTATATATATAATCATGTGAACCATGCAACATACAATGTTATTTCTGATATTTATTAATAAGTAAATCTGATTATATTGAAATAGATTTTATTTAGGGCACAAAACCCACCAGATGGTTGCTTTATGAGGTAACATATATATTATTTATATGATTAAATGAATATGAATTCCATTATTGGTATAATGGTTTTGTATTGCCAAATATCTGTATACTGATGTTTATTCATGGCAGATGCCAGTTGTGATTTGGATTTCATCTTATGAACAATGGGTGATGGGACAATGTTCGAATAACAAACTATATGATTGTTATTATTAGTTTTCTTGCTGAGTCCTTGTGACTCACAGGTGCTATGTGGTGCAGGTAAAGGAAAAGAAAAGTTAGATCAACCATGAGGTGACAGTCTTCTCCAGCAATGTACTGTTGGGTTTTATGCCCTAAATAAAACTCATTTCAATATAATCAGATTTACTTATTAATATAGATCAGAAATAACATTTAATGTTGCATGGTTCACATGATTTATTTCATGATTATATGTATATAATGTATGAATTCATCTAAAACCCTTTTCACATACTTGATCCTGTTTATTGTGCTGTCAACACATTGGAAAGTAAACATGACTATGTGAATAAAGATTCCTAGATTTATCAGACACAGGGTTTTACTGATATGATAATCTACAACAGAGTTTACTTGCATTTATAGAAATGCTATGTTCTTTCCAGAGCATTGGTTAAAGTAAAGCTCAGGTTGGATGCATGGAGTATGCATCGGAAGGGACTGATATTGAACTTTGAATTAGATTTATTAAACTTACCGTAATATCTATTCAAGTCAATATCGCCTAGTTGATCCTAGATCAAATGATCTTAATCCTGTTATGATTAGGCTCAATCTCAGGAGGCTATTCGTGTTCTTTGATTTGTTAGTTAAGCCTATTTTTAGGTCAGGGTGATACGTACATTTTGGGAACACGGTAGTGCAATTGAGTGGGAGCGCTAACATAAATATGGAATCTATAGCTTATATCTGGCGAATAGTAAGTAAAGGATGATCTTGTTAGGTTTTATGCCCTTAATAAAACTCCATTTCAATGTAATCTATTTTATTCAACATCAATAAAGAAACAGAAGTATTTTTCATTCATTGGTGTATGTTTTGGTTCACTTTATCAATTATTTTTCTATTTGATTTATAAATTCATATTAAACCCTTTTCACATACTTGATCATGTTTATTGTGCTGTCATCACATTGGAAAGTAAACATGACTATGTGAATAAAGTTTCCTAGATTTATCAGACACAGGGTTTTACTGATATGATAATCTACAACAAGAGTTTACTTGTATTTGGAGAAATACTATGTTCTTTCCAGAACATTGGTTAAAGTAAAGCTCAGGTTGGATGCATGGAGTATGCATCGGAAGGGACCGATATTGAACTTTGACTTATATTTAATTAAACTTACCGTAAAATCTATTCAAGTCAATATCTCCAAGTTGATCCTAGATCAAATGATCTTAATCCTGTTATGATTAGGCTCAATCTTGAAAGGCTATTCGTGTTCCTTGAATTGTTAGTTAAGCCTACTTTTAGGTCAGGGTGATACGTACTTTTTGGGAACACGGTAGTGCAATTGAGTGGGAGCGCTAGCATAAACATGGAATCTATAGCTTCTATCTGGCGAATAGTAAGCAAAGGATGATCTCCTTCGAGCTTGACCAAACGAAAATAAATGGTGGAGATCTCATTTCACATAAGCTGAAATATCATTTATACGGGGTCAAGTGTTTTAAGGATGAAATACATAGTAGGGTGTTACGGTAATCTAATCCCTTTACTGTGTAGATCATTCATATAGAGGATCATTGATCAAATTAGGATTATAACAATGGATAACTAATGATGTGTCTATATGGTGGAACATATAGAGCATTCTATATACTGAGAGTGAAATTCTAAGTTCTATGCGTGCACTACTACAAAATTGGCTTTTCCCAACGGTTAATAAGGGGGTCAATTATAAAAACTGTTGGAAAAGGCAAGAGGATATTTTTTCCAACGGTTTAGAACCGAAGCAAAGAAACCGTTGGGAAAAACTAATGCCAACGGTGGAGAACCGTGGGCAATACTAAATGGAATTTTTTAAAAGAAACAGCGAATGGCAACAGTTTATAACCGTTGGGAATACTAAATATTCCCAACACTTTATAACTGTTGGGAATACTTAGTATTCCCAATAGTTATAAAGTGTTGGGAATACTTATTATTCCATGTTCTTTTTAGTATACAAAAACAAGTTTTTAGATTAAAGAAAAGATTTTTTTCCTTAATAAAAAAAATTGTATTTAATAAAAGAAAATACTAAAAAAAAGTTTCAGATCTAAAAAAAAAATTGTACTTTTTTTCTTAGTAAAATAAGTTTGTATTTAATAAAATAAATTACCAAAAAAAAAAGTTTCAGATTTAAAAAATAGAAAAAGAATTTTTTTTGCTTAATAAATTTATAAATTGAGAAATTTAGAATTTATATATTTTAATTAGAGGATAATTTTAGAAATTATTTGTATTTAAAAATTTATTGTGAAAGTTATTCGAAAAAAATTATTGTGAAAAAGAAAAATAAGGACTAAAATACTATTGGATAATTATTTGAGGTCTTAGAATTATTTTGAATTTAGTTACAAAAATTTTATTTAGTAAAAGAAATTTATATACTTTTTTTTTGCTTTATATAAGAAATTTATATTTAATTAAAAATAATAAAAAAAAAAGTTTCAGCGATTTAAACCAAAAAAAAAAAAGATATAAATAGAACATTATAAAATATTATTGCACAATTCATGTGAATTTAGTTATAAAAAATTGTAGTTAATAAAATTCTTATATTTTTTTTATTTTTAATTTTTTCTTAATAAAAAAATTATATTTAATTAAAGAAAATAACTAAAAAAAAATATGTTTCAGCTATAAAAAGAAAAAAAAAGAGGGGTATAAATAGAACTTAGTATATAATTTATTTTTGTTTGATAGGTATATTTTAAGAATGTGAAGTAAAATAAAAATATTTAAAAAATTTAGTATAATTAAAAATATATATTTTATAATAAAAATTATTAAAATAAAGTGTTTTTGAGATAAATAAAATATCTCTAAAATAATTAATTAATTAATTGGGAGTAAAATGAAATAAAGTATAATTAATAAATAATCAAAATTTCTTTTGAGAAAATAAATAACCAGGTTTAATGTAAATATTTTGGTAAATAAATTTAAGGGTATAAAAGGAAAAATATGAAAACCCTAATCTAAACCCTATTTCCTCTTCTTCTTCCTCCTGCCTCTTCTTTTATCCTCTCTCTCTGGCCTCTTTTCTCGAGCAGCTCTGCTCGCTAGACGGAAGTGCTCCGGCCACCCCAGGTCCCGATGGACCTCACCACGTAGATCCCCACCCCAGAAACCCCCAAACCCACCCCTTTCCTCCCACTCGATCCCTCCTTTCTCCCTCTCACCATCACTCTCGTCTGATTTGGGCACCTCCAGGTATGAATATTAGTAACAACCACGGTGAGATCTCATTATAGTTATATTTGGCCTAATTGTTTTAAAATTTTAATTCAGATTTTCATTATGGTTATATTTTTATTTTCATGTTTTATATATATATATATATTCTATCGATGACCCACTCTCAATTTTAGGTAAATAATCTTTTTTTTTTTTTTAATTTATTGGTATGATGATGATGATGATCGAGGACACACATAATATTTGAATTTTGTTTCTCATTGTTCATTTTATCTTTGCTATATGATTTGTTAGATTACATATATATATGTAATTAATTATTTTCTTATTTGTGTAGGTTTTGTTTCATATTTGGTTGAGTAAAAAACCCAATTTGTGTAGGTGTGTCTCGTTTCTTTGTGAAGAAAACCCAATTTGGGGTTATCCTCCTTAAGGGCTTCAAGAATATGTGGCTCGATCCTTCTTGCATCCACTCTGACTGAGAACTACCGCCACTAGTGGAGGAGCTCTGGCGAGCATTTCAACCAGCCGTAGCCGTTGTTCTTAGAGTTTGAGTTTATTTATTTGGATATAAATTATTTACTATTCAGTGTAATTGTTTGAATTCGATAAACGTGTGTAAATTAATTCTTAAATTGTATATACTTTATATTGAAAAATATTGTAAACATAATAATTTAAATTTATATTTATGATTGTAATTTCTTTAATTTTTGTTTGTATTATTATTTTTTTTCTAAATTTATTTATAATATTATTGTAATTATATAATAAACTAGCTTAAATTTATTTTTTTAATCTACATAATATTTTTGCCAACAGTTATAAACTGTCATTTAAAGTAATTTTTTTCCAATAGTTGTAAACTGTCATTTAAAGTAACTTTTCCCAACAGTTATAAACTGTCTTTTAAAGTTTCATATTTTTATGACACCCACATAGCCAACGGTTTTAGGAACCGTTGGGAAATATTATAAAAGACAGTTATAAACCGTTGCAAAAAGCCAATTTTGTAGTAGTGGTGGATTCAACAAAGAATTAATAACTTAGTGAATTTTAGTGCTAAATTCTTGATCTACTTATTGGAAGCTCGGTTATATAGACCCATGGTCCTCCCACTAGTTGAGATAATATTGTTTGTAAGACTCATGTAATTGGTTTTGATTAATCAATTATAATTCACAAATTAGACTATGTCTATTTGTGAAATTTTCACTAAGTAAGGGCGAAATTGTAAAGAAAGAGTTAATAGGGGCATATTTGTTAATTATGATACTTTGTATGGTTCAATTAATAAATATGATAAATGACAATATTATTTAATAATTATTTATAGTTATTAAATAGTTAGAATTGGCATTTAAATGGTTGAATTAGGAAATTGACATTTTTGAGAATATCAGATACAAAAGGTGTTAAAATTGCAAAATTGCAAAAAGCAAGGCCCAGTCCACTAAGCCATGGCCGGCCACCTTTGTAGGCTTTTTAAGTTGATATTTTCATTATTTTAATCCCAAATAATTCAAATCTAACCCTAGTGGAATGCTATAAATATGTAGTGAATGCTTTAGGAAAATTACACTTCTGATTCAGAAAACCTGAGCCTCTCACTCTACCTTGGCCGCCACCCTCTCTCTCTCTTCTTCCTTGATAATTTCGACCTAACTTAGTGATTAGAGTAGTGCCCACACACAGCAACCAATACCTCAATCATAGTGAGGAAGATCGTGAAGAAAGATCATCAACAAAGGAGATTCAGCATCAAGGATTCAGAGAAAGAGATCCAGGTTTAGGTCTTGATAATACTCTGCTACAGAAAGGATTCAAGGGTTAGAGATCTGAACGGAAGGAGTCATTTAATTCCGCTGCACCCAATGTAAGGTTTCTTAAACTTTATATGTGTTTAATTTATCGTTTTAGAAAGTTCTTATTTAGGATGTTAATAAACATACTTGTGAGTAGATCTAAGATCCTGGTAAAATAATTTCCAACAACTGGCCTCAGATCCATGGTAATTGATTTACTTGCAAGAAATTTAGACTTTAAAACGATTGTTTGTATGTTTTTGGATTGTATCATGTTGTATTGAGTGTTATTTGATGATTGATTGATGTTTGTACATTTTCGTGAAAAATAATTAAGCAAGTTACTTTTTTACAGAACTCAATTTCGATTTTATTTGAATTAGTTATGAATTTTTGAAGATTTGAAAAAATCGGGGCTGTGCTGAAATTTTCCTGCGATCGCGAAAACTGTCCGTACAGCTCACAATTTTTTTCGTTTTTTTTCGATTTTTCATGCTTTTTCATGGAATTAACTTCCGATTTTTTGTGTAGTTCTATATTTATACTATTACTATTCCTAATTCAATTCTAATTATCATTTTGAATTAATTTAATATTTTTTAAATTTAATTCAAGATATTTGTGTAATTTGAATTTCAATAGAATTAGTATCTATCTTCTTGCTTAAAAATCTATCTTATTTTAAAATTTGATTATATCTTATCTTATTTTAAATTTAAAATAAGATAATTATAATCATGTAATTTTTAAATGATATAAGATATTTTGCTAATTTTTTAAATTTTGTTATTTTATTTATTTAAATTACATTTAAAATTTGAAAAAGATATTTATTTATCTTTTCTAATTTTTTATTTAATTTTTATTTATAAAATAACATTTAAAAATTTAAAAGTAGTTAGCAGATTTTTGAAATGATATTTAGGTTGGTTGAAACCTAATTTTTCAAAATTGTAGGTTTAATTTTAAATTTAAATATTTAATTAATTTTTCGAAATTTTTTTTAAATTTTCGAAAATTTTTTTTAATAATTTTTCGAAATTAATTATTTAATTTAAAATTAAATAAATCCTACATCCAACTATCCAACTAACCTTGTTGCAGGAGTATGTGTTTTAACTTGTGTGTAAGTTTTCAAAACCTATTATTACTTGATTGCAAATAGCCATGGTTACTTTTTGCCAGATCTAATGATCCGATGGCTCCCTTGGTCAAGATAATAATTTGTAACAGGTAAATTTACAATCTTCTTTCATCTGTGTATGACCTAGCAACATGATAGGATCCATCCAAAGTGTGCCTGTGTGAGCCTATGTGTTTAATTTTATTATAGATGCATATAGGTTGTTGTTGCTAAAATAAATTATCATAGTTCTTGATAGAATTTATTTAGGCCCATTTAGTTTTTGGGCCTATTCAATTAATAACAGTTATTCTTATCAAGGTTAAATTCCTCTCTTTTGGGCCTTGTGTGAGAGTTGGGAGCCATAGAAGTGGGTACGACATACTGAACCCAGCCCCCCTCACATGAACCACCCCAATTGTGAAGGCCCATTTGCCTGATTTGAATGACTGTACTAGGTTAATTACACTAGTTTAACCTAATTAAAATTGATTAGCAACATAATTAATTTCATTTATTTTGAAATTAATTTAGAAAATCATAGTTTAAGAATTTTATATTCTAAGCTAAACTATATGTATTTTCTTGTATTTAATTAAATATAGAATTATAACCATCTAGATTCTTTCTGAAACTTAATTTAAATTTTTCATTAAATATTCCTATTTAAGTTGATATTTAGTTATTTACAACTAACCAACTTAAATCTGAATATCTTTTGGATTTAAAATTTCAAAATTAAGTTGAGGAATTTTAGGCATTGGTTATTAAGATTCTTTAGATATTTTTTAGGTTAATATCTTTTCGAATATTAACTTAAAATGGAATATCTTCAAATTAAGTGGTTACAACTTAATTTTAATTTAATTAAATCTGATTTAAAAGATATTTAAGTTGATTTTTTAGATTCTTCTAAAACAACTTAAACAAGATATTTTCAAATTTGTTCCATTTAATATTCAAATTTATTTTTTGAATTTAATTAATAATTGAAAATTAATAAAGTTGATTTTTTATTTAAATCAATTTTGATTTATAATTTTTCATTATTATATTATGGAACTTGTTCGATATTTATTTGAATTTTTTTTTTAATAATTGAAAATTAATTAAAGTTGATTTTATTTTAAACCAACTTTAGTTTGTAATTTTTCATTATTATAATATCGAATTAAAATGATTATACAAAATACATATAATAATTTTTTAAATAATGAGTTTTTAATCAAAAGACATTCGATCTCCATTGTGGGTTTTACACCGCGTTTGTTTTAGTGAGTAATCCTCCCTAATGGAGGAACGTTCATTAGCAATTTCGCACCGTTTAACCTCGCATGATAAGTAGTTTGTAAGTGTTTTGTATGGTATAAATCACCCTAATGGTGGCGACCATACTTGACTTGCAAATTATGAAACAATGGTGGAAGCTCATAAGATAGAATTGCCTTGACTCTCGCCTAAACGGGACAACGCTGAATTCCAATCTTGATCGAATAAAAGGTCGCTAGAATGGTTATCATTTTAGATGAGCTGACAACTCTATTCAATGGATGATGCTTTGACTCTCGCCTAAACGGGACACTGTATCAGTTTGTTGAAATACCTTGGAAAATAAACTATGTTAGATTTAGTATTTCTATAACATATGTCATTACTTGTTATTTTCTAAACTGTGTATGAATTTATGAGCCAAAACCTTACTTCTGTTTTATTGATGTGTTGTAGTGTCATTATGAATAACCCTCACCCCGATCCTCTCTCAGTTACTATCTTAGCAAAAGAACTCTATAGTGTGAAAATGCATCCTGGTAGTCGCATTAACTCGCACCTGTTGATGATGAATCTGAAGTTCCAAAAGGCAAATCTTGTAACACCCTAACTATTTTAGGCGTATTACGTGATTTTTAAACGTACTGTGCAGCTCGTTGCTAATCAACGAGGTTTATGGAAAAACGTGATTAATTAAAAATTTTGCTTTTTCATTAACTTATAAACCATTTTACAAAAGTCTCGGGATCCCGATTTATAAAAATATTTACAAACGTTTTAACTGTTTAACTTTTACATCAAAATGAAAGTCGTCTAACGACAGTTACAAAAATCTCAGCCCTGCTGTCCCGAGGATCGTACGCTCCAGGCCTAACCGCCCCGACATGTACAATCTCATAAGCTCGCTCACGGTCCATCAGCAACTGCCTTGCCTTTACCTACGCATGAACATAAACTGTGAGTCGACAAACTCAGTAAGAAAAGCATAATAATATCATACATAAAACTGACTGCCGTGTCCAACACGATACTGAGTCCCGCTACTGCCATGTCCAACATGGTACTGAGCACTACTGCCATGTCCAACATGGTACTGAGTTTTGAACGTTCAGGGGACGGTACTATTGACAAGTATCCTCCTGATCGGTCGAACCGGTCATACTCCGGCTGCTGGTCATACTCCAGCCTGTACCGACGGGATAGGTCAATAGCAGTGAACCACCAACCAAGTGTCAGCCTGATCGGTCAAACCGGTCATACTCCGCCGTCTTGGTCATACTCCACTCGTACCGACGTGACGGGGTTGGATGGTTCGAAGCCTAAATACATATCTAATGTAATCTAGCAGTGCTTCCTACATGCACGCTAAACATGTAATCTACATATGCATACTGTTATACTAATCTTACCTGGATTCCGATTTCGTGTGTGCCGGTCAACCCGACCGGAACCGAAGCCGAACGGCGGATTACATCGGCTCCTAAACCATAAAAATCACAACGCTATAAGTGACACGCTAAATCACTTCCCGGGGACTAAAACTTGAAACTAAAAGTTTCCCTATCGATAAAAAGCATGGCAATACCGCTAAAAACCCAAAAACGAGGAAAACTAGGGTTCTGAAAAATCCCCAACCGGCAGACGGTTGCCCAACCGAATTCGGTTACGGGAAATTCTGAACCCCCATCCGACCCGGATGCTCAATCGAATTCGGTTCCTCGCAGGCAGCAACCATAAAATCTCATAACTTGACCAATTCGACCCCAATTGGTCCCAAACTTTCCAGACCTGTTCTAAATACCCTAAAGAACAAATCCAAGGCAACAAACCTACCCAGAAACCACAAATACAAAATTTGCCATTGGAGCTCAAGCTTTGAGTTCCAAACTCAAGCTTGAGCAAACCACCTAAACAAGCATGCAAACCAACTTAATTCAACATAACTAAGCATAATATCACCTCTGCAAACTAACAAGAACAGCAGCAACAACACAGAACATAATCACAACATTTTCCTTCCAAAATTCATACTTTTTCACATAAAAACTAAAAGCTTAACAATCTAACCTACATGCTTTCAACATAGCTTAATTCCTATCAATTTAACATGCTTTGAACCACATAAAATAATCACAAAACACAGCAGCCAACAACATCCAAAACAACATGCATTCATCATCTTTTTCACACATTTTCCTCAAGAAAAACAAGGTAGAACAATTATTTAAAGAAATACCTCAACAATGGTTACTAGAGCTAGCAAACTAGGGCTTGAATCACCACCAAAAATCCTAGCTTTGAACCCCAAGTCTCAGCCGAAATGCAAGAGGAAAAGAGAGAGAGTTTTCTATTTTTTAAACTTTCTAATTTTTGACTAAGTGTAAAATTGAGAGAAAAGGGATTTTCAAGCTTAATATACCATTTTATTAAATCCATTTCAGCCAAAAGCAATTAAATAAATAAACATTTATTTCATTTAATAAACTCATATAAGACAAAACACTAATGGGGCAAAAAGACCAATTTGCCCCTCCACCATAAAATCATGAAAAATCATACTAAAGGGGTATTTTTGGGACATTCTAAATTCCCGGCCATTCCCGACATTCCCAATGTCTAAAACCCGTCCCCAAAATACTAACATACTAAGTTGTGATTTCTACTGAGCCAAACGCCGCGTTCCAAAATACCGGACACCGGAAATACGAAACATAAAAGCTACTGATAACATACTCATGCATATCTGAATTCCATAAATATCAATACTAAATTATTTAAATAGCTATAAATAATTTCATGATTAACATAAATAACTGCTAATTTCCAAATTAACTAAGCGGGCTTTACAACTATTCCCCCCTTAAAAGGATTTCGTCCCCGAAATCTAACCTGAATAACTCTGGAAATTGAGCTCGCATATCTGATTCTAGCTCCTGTGTGGCTTCTTCCACCTTACTTGTTTCTCCGCAGAACCTTGACCAACGCTATGGTCTTATTCCGAAGGACTTTATCCTTTCTATCCGGGATCCGCACCGTCGTTCCTCATAAGACATATCTGACTGAAGCTGAAGACTCTCATAGCTGAGTATATGAGAGGGGTCTGAAACGTATTTTCTCAACATTGAGACATGAAATACGTTGTGCACTGCTGATAAAGCTGGAGGCAATGCTAACCGATATGCCACTTGACCTATCTTCTCGAGAATCTCGAAAGGTCCTGTAAACCTAGGGCATAACTTGCCTTTTTTCCCGAAACGTTTAATCCCCTTCATCGGAGATACTCGCAAAAACACATGGTCCCCTACTCGGAACTCAACATCCCTACGTTTCGGATCTGCGTAACTCTTCTGTCTGCTCTGTGAGGCAAGCATTCTAGCTTTAATCTTTTCTATTGCCTCGTTGGTCCGCTGAACTGACTCTGGACCTAGGTATTTCCTCTCCCCTGTCTCATCCCAGTGGATAGGGGATCTACATTTCCTACCGTACAACAGTTCGTAGGGTGCCATCCCTATCGTACTCTGATAACTGTTGTTGTACGAGAACTCTATCAACGGTAGATATTTACTCCATGAACCCTCAAAGTCCATAACACAGGCTCTCAGCATATCTTCCAATATCTGAATTGTCCTTTCGGACTGACCATCTGTCTGAGGATGAAATGCTGTACTGAATTTTAACTTCGTACCCATTGCCCGTTGCAAACTCTGCCAAAATTTGGAGGTGAATTTCAGATCTCTGTCCGAAACTATAGATTTCGGTACCCCGTGAAGTCTCACTATCTCCCTGACATATAACTCTGCCAACTGATCCACTGAAAATGTCGTTCTAACCGGCAGAAAATGAGCGGATTTCGTAAATCGATCCACCACTACCCAGATGGAATCATGCAAACCCGTGGTCCTAGGTAACCCGACCACAAAATCCATTGTAATATCCTCCCATTTCCATTCTGGTAGGGTTAGAGGCTGCAACAACCCTGCTGGTCTCTGATGTTCAGCCTTGATCTGCTGACACGTGAGGCATCTCGATACGAATTCTACCAAATTCTTCTTCATACCGCTGCACCAGAAGTACGGTTTCAAATCTTGGTACATCTTGGTGGTGCCGGGATGCAAAGAATATGGAGTAGAATGAGCCTCCTCAAAGATCTCGTTTCTCAAGTCCACACTGTTCGGGACACAAACCCTGGCTTTATACAAAAGCATTCCACTAGCTGACACTGAAAAGTCTTTGGCCTGACCAGCCAATACCTCATCTCGGATCTTCACTAACTCCGGATCTGACGTCTGAGCAACCTTTATTCTTTCTAACGGTATCGATTGCAGCGTTAAGTTGTGAAGCCGACCTACCACAAACTCAATGCCGGATCTAACCATATCCTCTCGCTAGCCGAGGTGAGATCCGAACCATGCTAGCTACCCGCCCGGACCCTTTCTCGCTCGTGGCATCGGCCACTACATTGGCTTTCCCGGGATGGTAAAGGATCTCACAATCATAATCCTTCACTAATTCCAACCAACGCCTTTGTCTCATGTTCAAATCTTTCTGAGTAAAGAAATACTTGAGACTTTTATGGTCGGTATAGATCTCGCACTTCTCACCATACAAGTAATGCCGCCAAATCTTCAGTGCAAAAACCACTGCGGCCAATTCTAAATCATGGGTCGGGTATCGCTGTTCATAATCCTTTAACTGACGGGAGGCGTAAGCGATAACCCGATCGGCTTGCATCAATACGCACCCCAAACCCTGTTTGGATGCGTCACAATAGACCACGAACTTCTCCTCGTCCGAAGGCAAAGCTAGTACGGAGCGGTAATCAACCTCTCGTTTCGGCTCTCCCCGAAAACTAGCTTCGCATTTATCCGACCGGTATAAATCGCCGATTCTTCTTTGTAAGCTCGGTTAGGGGCATTGAAATTTTGGAGAACCCCTCCACGAACCTACGGTAGTACCCGGCTAATCCCAAAAGCTTCGATCTCTCGTCATCGTCTTCGGTCTCGGCCAATCCTCGACGGATTCGATCTTCCCGGGATCCACCTTGATCCCGTCCTTACCCACAATGTGTCCTAGGAAGGACACCTGAGACAACCAGAACTCACATTTCTTGAACTTGGCGTAGAGTCTATGTTCTCGAAGTCGTTGCAGTACCATTTGAAGATGTATCTCATGCTCCTCTTCTGACTGAGAGTACACGAGGATGTCGTCGATAAATACAATCACACAGATATCGAGGAAATCCTTGAATACTCTATTCATCGTGTCCATGAATGCCGCAGAGCATTGGTTAGTCCGAATGACATAACCGTAAACTCGTAGTGTCCATACCTAGTGCGGAAAGCCGTCTTTGGAATGTCCTCCTCTCGAATTCTCAACTCGATGATAACCCGAACGGAGATCAATCTTAGAAAAGACCGTCTTCCCCGAAGCCGATCGAACAAGTCATCGATCCTAGGTAATGGATATTTATTCTTCACCGTCGCCTTGTTCAACTCTCCGTAGTCGATGCACATCCTCATAGATCCATCCTTCTTCTTGACGAACAAAACCGGGCTCCCTGTGGTGACACACTGGGCCGAATGAACCCTATGTCAAGCAACCCCTGGAGCTGAATCTTCAATTCCTTAAGTTCAGCTGGAGCCATCCTATACGGGGCTTTAGAAACCGGATCCACCCCTGGTGCCAAGTCAATCACGAAGTCAATCTCCCGCTGAGGTGGTAACCCTGGAAGTTCTTCGGGAAAAACGTCCAAAAATTCCCGAACCACTCTGATGTCCTCTGGCCGAATGGTGTCTGGCCGAGTGGTGTCCACCACCACGGCCAGAAACCCTAAGCACCCGCCGTGCAATAATTCTCTCGCTGACATAGCCGAGATCACCGGGATCCGAGATCCCTGAACCGAACCCACAAACACGAACGGTTCTTCACTTTCCGGTTGGAAGACCACCATCTTACTCTTACAGTCAATGCTCGCCGAATATTTAGATAGGAAATCCATTCCTAAAATAATATCAAATTCGACTAAGCTCATCTCTATCAGATCAGCGCTTAACTCTCTACCATCTATCCTGATCGGCATAGACCTAATCCACCTATTGGAGATAACCAATTCTCCGCTGTGTAATGTGGTTCCAAACCCTGATTCATATCTATCAAAGGGTCTACCCAACTTACTAAAAACTCTGGCCGCCACATAAGAACGTGTAGCCCCAGAATCAAACAGCACTGAATAAAGTGAGTCGTTAATAAAAAGCTGACCTGTGACAACTGATGGGTTGGCATCTGCATCAGCCTGCGTGATGGCGAATACCCTGGCTGGAGTGGGTATCGCTGGAGCTCTCGGTGCCTCTGGCCGGAGCTGGGGACATTCCCTCTTGAAGTGCCCGGGCATGCCACAATGAAAGCATCCCTGTCCCTTGCACTCACCCCGATGGTGCCTCTTGCAGCTAGGGCACTCGGGATAGGAGAATCGGGTCTCATTACCACCAGACGACTCCCTCGTTCCGGTTCCCCCGAACCTCTTGTTCGACTCGAGCCGCCGGAAGCGATGGGTGCCCTCTTCCTCCGATCAATGGCCGAACCACTACTCCCCCGCCGAAGCCCGATGCAGAGGGGTAGGAGCTCCGCCACTAACCGAGTACCGGCCGATTCCGACATGCACCCCACCGCGCCCCCGCTCGCGGTGCCTTCTCCACCATCCGAGCATAGGTGGTGCCGTCGTCCTGTGGTAATCATCGGGTCATGCTCGATCTTGGGACTCAACCCGTCCCGTATACTTCTCCTTCCCCGCCGAAGTCGGTCGGCACAATTCCCGAGGCTAACCTCGCCAACCGGTCAAACTGAGTGGTATACTCAGTGACACTCATGTTCTCCCGCTGGGTCAGGTGAACGAACTCTTTCCTCTTGGCGCTTCTGACCGCCTCATTATAGTATTTCGCGTTGAAGAGTTCCTGGAACCTTTCCCAGGTCATGGTGGTGACATCGTGAATCTGAGACACCATGTCCCACCATACCAGGGCATCCTCCTGGAACTGAAATGTGGCGCACACCACTCTGTCATTACCGGTGACACCCATGAAGTTCAAGATTCTGGTGATCACCGTCAGCCCACCGGCCGGCTTTCGATACATCTGGACCTCCCAGGAATACCGGTGGTGCTTGTTTCCGAACCGCTCATACAATGGTTCCAATCTATGGGCCGCCACCACTATCTCGGCACAGGCGGCGAGGGCGGTGTGCCACCGGAACTACGGGCACGGAACCGGCAGGAGCACCCCGCCGTCTCAACCTCTCGAATCTCGAGGTCTTGTTCTTCGATCCGGCTTGCATCTTCGCAAACCGCAACTCCCGGTCGGGGCTCCACGATCGAGGCAGGGGAGCCTGGGCAGCCTGTGGCGGGTCCTCAACACCCCGACCACGAGCCCTGCCTCGGGGACCTCTACCTCGGCCCCTAGCAGGTGGGGGAAATCGAGCTCCCTCTCCCTGATTCGACCCCACAGAGTTGCCCCGACTCCTGGTAGTCCGCCTGGCGTCCATCTATTTAGAACCGCCTGCGAAACCAAGAGTTGGCATATCAGGTCGTATTCAAGGCGAGCTTACTAATGCCGCTTAATTTGGAAATTAGAAATGAAACATGCGCCTATTCTACTATCAGGCTACTAACATGCTTCCTAACAAGCTTTTCTTTTTCATAATTGAATAAAATAAACTACTAAAGCAATAAAGGCTTACTGAACCGTGAACCGAGCTAACTGCTGATGACGATTGTACATGTCGTGACGATCTTCGGAAGACAACCTGGCGGCTCTGATACCAAAATTGTAACACCCTAACTATTTTAGGCGTATTACGTGATTTTTAAACGTACTGTGCAGCTCGTTGCTAATCAACGAGGTTTATGGAAAAACGTGATTAATTAAAAATTTTGCTTTTTCATTAACTTATAAACCATTTTACAAAAGTCTCGGGATCCCGATTTATAAAAATATTTACAAACGTTTTAACTGTTTAACTTTTACATCAAAATGAAAGTCGTCTAACGACAGTTACAAAAATCTCAGCCCTGCTGTCCCGAGGATCGTACGCTCCAGGCCTAACCGCCCCGACATGTACAATCTCATAAGCTCGCTCACGGTCCATCAGCAACTGCCTTGCCTTTACCTACGCATGAACATAAACTGTGAGTCGACAGACTCAGTAAGAAAAGCATAATAATATCATACATAAAACTGACTGCCGTGTCCAACACGATACTGAGTCCCGCTACTGCCATGTCCAACATGGTACTGAGCACTACTGCCATGTCCAACATGGTACTGAGTTTTGAACGTTCAGGGGACGGTACTATTGACAAGTATCCTCCTGATCGGTCGAACCGGTCATACTCCGCCGCTGGTCATACTCCACTCGTACCGACGGGATAGGTCAATACCACTGAACCACCAACCAAGTGTCAGCCTGATCGGTCAAACCGGTCATACTCCGTCGGTCATACTCCACTCGTACCGACGTGACAGGGTTGGATGGTTCGAAGCCTAAATACATATCTAATGTAATCTAGCAGGCTTCCTACATGCACGCTAAACATGTAATCTACATATGCATACTGTTATACTAATCTTACCTGGATTCCGATTTCAGTGTGCCGTCAACCCGACCGGAACCGAAGCCGAACGGCGGACATCGGCTCCTAAACCATAAAAATCACAACGCTATAAGTGACACGCTAAATCACTTCTCGGGGACTAAAACTTGAAACTAAAAGTTTCCCTATCGATAAAAAGCATGGCAATACCCCTAAAAACCCAAAAACGAGGAAAACTAGGGTTCTGAAAAATCCCCAACCGGCAGACCGGTTGCCCAACCGGAATTCCGGTTCTGGGAAATTCTGAACCCCCATCCGGAATTCCGGATGCTCAACCGGAATTCCGGTTCCTCGCAGGCAGCAACCATAAAATCTCATAACTTGACCAATTCGACCCCAATTGGTCCCAAACTTTCCAGACCTGTTCTAAATACCCTAAAGAACAAATCCAAGGCAACAAACCTACCCAGAAACCACAAATACAAAATTTGCCATTGGAGCTCAAGCTTTGAGTTCCAAACTCAAGCTTGAGCAAACCACCTAAACAAGCATGCAAACCAACTTAATTCAACATAACTAAGCATAATATCACCTCTGCAAACTAACAAGAACAGCAGCAACAACACAGAACATAATCACAACATTTTCCTTCCAAAATTCATACTTTTTCACATAAAAGCTAAAAGCTTAACAATCTAACCTACATGCTTTCAACATAGCTTAATTCCTATCAATTTAACATGCTTTGAACCACATAAAATAATCACAAAACACAGCAGCCAACAACATCCAAAACAACATGCATTCATCATCTTTTTCACACATTTTCCTCAAGAAAAACAAGGTAGAACAATTATTTAAAGAAATACCTCAACAATGGTTACTAGAGCTAGCAAACTAGGGCTTGAATCACCACCAAAAATCCTAGCTTTGAACCCCAAGTCTCAGCCGAAATGCAAGAGGAAAAGAGAGAGAGTTTTCTATTTTTTAAACTTTCTAATTTTTGACTAAGTGTAAAATTGAGAGAAAAGGGATTTTCAAGCTTAATATACCATTTTATTAAATCCATTTCAGCCAAAAGCAATTAAATAAATAAACATTTATTTCATTTAATAAACTCATATAAGACAAAACACTAATGGGGCAAAAAGACCAATTTGCCCTTCCACCATAAAATCATGAAAAATCATACTAAAGGGGTATTTTTGGGACATTCTAAATTCCCGGCCATTCCCGACATTCCCAATGTCTAAAACCCGTCCCCAAAATACTAACATACTAAGTTGTGATTTCTACTGAGCCAAACGCCGCGTTCCAAAATACCGGACACCGAAAATACGAAACATAAAAGCTACTGATAACATACTCATGCATATCTGAATTCCATAAATATCAATACTAAATTATTTAAATAGCTATAAATAATTTCATGATTAACATAAATAACTGCTAATTTCCAAATTAACTAAGCGGGCTTTACAAATCTACTAGGAATTGATTTATCAAGAGAACAATGGGTCCAACTTATCCTTAATAGTCTTCCTCCGGAGTATAATGAATTTGTTATCTCTTACATGATCAACAATTCTAACTCCTCCGACATGGACAAGCTCGAAGCAGAATTACGAGCCCATGAACGGAACTTGATTGCAATGGGTCCCCCTGGGTTTGCAATCAATAATCGAAGGAAAAGGACTAGGTATGAAGGATCTAGCAAAACTGCTTCTTCAAGTACAATTATCAGACATAATCTTCTATGTTCGAATTGTAATGGAAAGGGTCATCATGAAGAACGATGTCCCAGGCTTCTAAACAATTCAAACGAAGGTAATGCTTTTGTCTTTGAATCGTGTGTTTTAGAGAATGACAAATCCATCTGGATTGTTGATTCTGGGTCTACTAACCATGTATGTTCTTCACTGCAGTTGCTTGAAACTTGGGAAAATCTGCTTCCAGGAGAGTTACAGCTTAAAGTTGGCAATGGCGAATTAGTATCGGTCAAAGCTAGAGGAAAAGCCCGCATCAAGTTTCAACAAAGATTTTTAATTTTAGAAAATGTTTTGTTTATTCCAAACTTTAGTAGAAACTTGATTAGTGTCTCATGTTTGCAAACACAATCTTATATATTGAATTTTTCGAGTACAAATTGTTCAATTTCTCGTAATGGATTTCAAATATGTGTTGCTATAATGGAACAAGGGCTTTATGTTTTAAGACCAAGTACTCAAATCTCACTAAATAGTGAACTTTTCAGTGTAGCTAGACCTAGAAACCTAAAAAGAAAAGAGATTGATAATGATGATCAAACTTATCTATGGCATTTACGTTTAGGTCATATAGGCTTTGATAGACTCAATAGGCTCACCAAAGACGGTCCATTGAAAAATGTCGTATTAGGTGAACTGCCAGTATGCGAGTTCTGCCTAGAAGGAAAAATGACTAAACGTTCTTTCTCTGCAAAGGGAGAGCATGCCAAAATCCCTCTAGGGTTAGTACATTCCGATGTCTGCGGACCTTTGAATGTCAAAGCCCGAGGTGGTTATGAGTATTTTGTCACTTTCATTGACGATTTCTCTAGATATAGTTTTCTTTACCTAATGCAAAAGAAATCTGAAACGTTTGAAAAGTTTCAGGAGTTTCATGCTTTGGCCCAAAACCAATTAGGTAAATCATTAAAGATCTTGCGAACTGATAGGGGTGGAGAATATATGGATATGCAGTTCAAAGATCATTTAATTGAACTTGGAATTGAATCCCAATACACTGCCCCAGCCACTCCACAACAAAATGGAGTTGCAGAAAGAAGAAATCGCACTCTTTTGGAAATGGTTAGGTCTATGCTGAGTTATTCAACTCTGTCTACGTCCTTCTGGGGATATGCTATACAAATGGCAAATGACATTCTAAATGTTGTTCCATCTAAAGCAGTCCCTAAGACACCCGTCGAACTTTGGAATGGTCGAACACCTAGTTTACGCCATTACAGAATTTGGGGGTGCCCTGCTCATGTCTTAAGAAAGAAAGAAGGCAAACTTGAATCACGTACCGAAGTATGCATGTTTGTCGGAAATTCTAAAGAGACTAGGGGTGGACTATTTTAAAGTCACAAGGATAATAAAGTGTTTGTTTCTACAAATGCTACTTTCCTTGAAGAGAACTATATTAAAGACTACAAACCGAAAATTAAAGTTGTTCTAGAGGAATTGCTATCAGATATAAGTCCTTCCAATGTTCCGTCCTCTTCCACTCGTGAAGAAGACAATCCCACTCCCTCAGTTGAACAAACTGAGAAATCTACTACTAAAGTTTACGTTCGTAAGACAACCGTACCTCGTCGTAGTGGGAGGGTTTCAACAAAACCTGCTCGTTATGGCTTGGATGGTGAAATCAATATGGTCGTAGGTGACGGTATTGATGACGATCCATTAACCTATAAACAGGCAATGGCTAGTCCGCAACGGAAACGATGGTCAGCCAGCATGGATTCAGAAATGGATTCCATGAAAAAGAACAAAGTCTAGGAATATGTAGACGCACCTGACGACTATCATCCGATAGGATGCAAGTGGGTTTACAAGAAGAAAAGAGGAGCTGGAGGCGAAGTCGAAACTTTTAAAGCTAGACTTGTAGCCAAGGGTTATACCCAAAGAGAAGGTGTGGACTATGAGGAAACTTTTAGTCCTGTTGCCATGCTCAAATCCATCCGAATTCTTCTCTCCATAGCTGCTGCTTTCGATTATGAAATCTGGCAAATGGATGTCAAGACTGCCTTCCTTAATGGGGTACTTGAAGAAACCATCTATATGGAGCAACCAGAAGGTTATGTTCTTCCTGGGCAGGAAAAGAAAGTTTGCAAGTTAAACAGGTCTATCTATGGACTTAAGCAAGCTTCTCGCTCATGGAACAAAAGGTTTGATGAAATCATCAAGACCTACGGCTTTCTTCAGAATGAAGATGAACCTTGTGTTTACCAACTCAAGGAAGACCAAATAGTAGTATTCCTGGTCCTTTATGTTGATGACATTTTGATCATTGGAAACAATGTCAAGAAAATGACTCACGTCAAGGAATGGCTCAACACTCAATTCGATATGAAAGATTTGGGTGAAGCAGCCTATGTTCTTGGTATTCAGATTATCAGAAACCGGAAGAACAGATCTCTTGCTCTCTCTCAAACAACCTACATAGATAAAGTCTTAGAGAGATTCTTCATGAACAATGCCAATGGGGCAAACATGCCTTCTAGATATGGTATTCGTCTATCTAAGGAACAATCACCGACTGATCCTCAAGAGATAGAGGACATGGCGAATATTCCCTATGCATCTGCAGTTGGAAGTCTAATGTATGCAATGTTATGCACTAGACCTGACATCTGTTATGCTGTATTGGAATGCAGTTAAGTATATTCTGAAATACTTAAAGAGTACAAGGAATCTTGTGTTAGTCTACAAGGGTGGTGCTTTAAATCCCATAGGCTACACTGATTCAGATTTCCAGGCAAGTCTTGAAGATAGGAAATCTACATCTGGGATGGTGTTTACTCTTGGGGGTGGAGCAGTGGTTTGGAGAAGTGCTAAACAAACCGCGATATCGGACTCAACTATGGAAGCTGAATACATAGCAACAGCCGAAGCTGCTAAAGAACTTGTCTGGCTAAGAAAGTTCTTCACCAGCATAGGAGTTGTTCCTGGAATGGAAAAGCCTCTGGTACTACTCTGTGATAACAATGGAGCAATAGCAAACAGCAAAGAACCTCGAAGCCACAAGAGAAGCAAACACATTGAAAGGAAGTATCACATTATCAGAGAATACGTGGCAAGAGGGGATGTACTAGTTGAGAAAGTTGACACAGAGGACAACCTAGCTGATCCATTTACCAAAGTCTTGGCAGTGACAGCCTTTGAAAAGCACCGTCAGAATTTAGGATTAATTGATATGTACTAATTAGTTTTATATTAGTGCAAGTGGGAGTTTGTTAGGTTTTATGCCCTAAATAAAACTCCATTTCAATGTAATCTATTTTATTCAACATCAATAAAGAAACAGAAGTATTTTTCATTCATTTGTGTATGTTTTGGTTCACTTTATCAATTGCTTGTCTATTTGATTTATAAATTCATATTAAACCCTTTTCACATACTTGATCATGTTTATTGTGCTGTCATCACATTGGAAAGTAAACATGACTATGTGAATAAAGTTTCCTAGATTTATCAGACACAGGGTTTTACTGATATGATAATCTACAACAAGAGTTTACTTGTATTTGGAGAAATACTATGTTCTTTCCAGAACATTGGTTAAAGTAAAGCTCAGGTTGGATGCATGGAGTATGCATCGGAAGGGACCGATATTGAACTTTGACTTATATTTAATTAAACTTACCATAAAATCTATTCAAGTCAATATTGCCAAGTTGATCCTAGATCAAATGATCTTAATCCTGTTATGATTAGGCTCAATCTTGAAAGGCTATTTGTGTTCCTTGAATTGTTAGTTAAGCCTACTTTTAGGTCAGGGTGATACGTACTTTTTGGGAACACGGTAGTGCAATTGAGTGGGAGCGCTAGCATAAACATGGAATCTATAGCTTCTATCTGGCGAATAGTAAGCAAGGGATGATCTCCTTCGAGCTTGACCAAACGAAAATAAATGGTGGAGATCTCATTTCACATAAGCTGAAATATCATTTATACGGGGTCAAGTGTTTTAAGGATAAAATACATAGTAGGGTGTTACGGTAATCTAATCCCTTTACTATGTAGATCATTCATATAGAGGATCATTGATCAAATTAGGATTATAACAATGTATAACTAATGATGTGTCTATATGGTGGAACATATAGAGCATTCTATATACTGAGAGTGCAATTCTAAGTTCTATGCGTGGATTCATCAAAGAATTAATAAGTTAGTGAATTTTAGTGCTAAATTCTTGATCTACTTATTGGAAGCTCGGTTATATAGACCCATGGTCCCCCCACTAGTTGAGATAATATTGTTTGTAAGACTCATGTAATTAGTTTTGATTAATCAATTATAATTCACAAATTAGACTATGTCTATTTGTAAAATTTTCACTAAGTAAGGGCGAAATTGTAAAGAAAGAGTTAATAGGGGCATATTTGTTAATTATGATACTTTGTATGGTTCAATTAATAAATATGATAAATGACAATATTATTTAATAATTATTCATAGTTATTAAATAGTTAGAATTGGCATTTAAATGGTTGAATTAGGAAATTGGCATTTTTGAGAAAATCAGATACAAAAGGTGTTAAAATTGCAAAATTGCAAAAAGCAAGGCCCAGTCCACTAAGCCATGGCCGGCCACCTTTGTAGGCTTTTTAAGTTGATATTTTCATTATTTTAATGCCAAATAATTCAAATCTAACCCTAGTGGAATGCTATAAATAGATAGTGAAGGCTTCAGGAAAATTACACTTCTGATTCAGAAAACCTGAGCCTCTCACTCTACCTTGGCCGCCACCCTCTGTCTCTCTTCTTCCTTGATAATTTCGACCTACCTTAGTGATTAGAGTAGTGCCCACACACAGCAAGCAATACCTCAATCATAGTGAGGAAGATCGTGAAGAAAGATCATCAGCAAAGGAGATTCAGCATCAAGGATTCAGAGAAAGAGATCCAGGTTCAGATCTTGATAATACTCTGCTACAGAAAGGATTCAAGGGTTAGAGATCTGAACGGAAGGAGTCATTTAATTTCGCTGCACCCAATGTAAGGTTTCTTAAACTTTATATGTGTTTAATTTATCGTTTTAGAAAGTTCTTATTTAGGATGTTAATAAACATACTTGTGAGTAGATCTAAGATCCTGGTAAAATAATTTCCAACAGATCTCCTTCGAGCTTGACCAAACGAAAATAAATGGTGGAGATCTCATTTCACATAAGCTGAAATATCATTTATATGGGGTTAAGTGTTTTAAGGATTAAATACATTGTAGGGTGTAACGGTAATCTAATCCCTCTACAGTGTAGATTATTCATATAGAGGATCATTGATTAAATTAGGATTATAACAATGGATAACTAATGATGTGTCTATATGGTGGAACATATAGAGCATTCTATATACTGAGAGTGCAATTCTAAGTTCTATGCGTGGATTCAACGAAGAATTAATAAGTTAGTGAATTTTAGTAATAAATTCTTGATCTACTTATTGGAAGCTCGGTTATATAGACCCATGGTCCCCGCACTAGTTGAGATGATATTGCTTGTAAGACTCATATAATTGGTTTTGATTAACCAATTATAATTCTCAAATTAGACTATGTCTATTTGTGAAATTTTCACTAAGTAAGGGCGAAATTGTAAAGAAAGAGTTTTAGGGGCATATTTGTTAAATATGATACTTTGTATGGTTCAATTAATAAATATGATAAATGACAATATTATTTAATAATTATTTATAGTTATTAAATGGTTAGAATTCGCATTTAAATGGTTGAATTAGAAAATTGACGTTTTTGAGAAAATCAGATGCAGAAAAGATAAAACTGCAAAATTGCAAAAAGTGAGGCCCAAATCCACTATGCATGGCTGGCCACTTTTGTAGGGAATTTAAACTGATATTTTCATTATTTTAATGCCAAATAATTCAAACCTAACCCTAGTGGAATGCTATAAATAGATAGTGAAGGCTTCAGGAAAATAACACACACTTTTCTTCTGACTTTTCATTCAGAAAAAACTGAGCCTTTCTCTCTCCCTATCTTTGACCGACCCTTCTCTTTCTTCTTCCTCTTGAATTTCAAAATTCTTAGTGTTAGAGTAGTGCCCACACATAGCAAGTGATACCTCAATCATAGTGAGGAAGATCGTGAAGAAAGACTTTCAGAAAGAAGGAGTTTCAGCACTAAAGAATCAGAGAAAGAGATCCAGGTTCAGATATTGATAATGCTCTGCTACAGAAAGGAATCAAGGGCTAGATATCTGAACGGAAGGAGTCATATTATTCCGCTGCACCCAATGTAAGGTTTACTAAACTTTATATGTGTTTATTTCATCGTTTTAGAAAGTTCATATTTAGGGTGTTAATCAACATACTTGTGAGTAGATCTAAGATCCTGGTAAAATAATTTCCAACAACTGGCCTCAGAGCCATGGTAATTGATTTGCTTGCAAGAAATTTGGACTTAAAACGATTGTTTGATGTTTTGGATGGTATCATGTGGTTTGATGATCGATTGATGTTTGTGAATTTTCGTGAAAAATAATTGAATATCTGTTTCTGGAATTATTTTTATTGGATAGTATGGAAAAAATTAAGCAAGTTACTTTTTTACAGAACTCAATTTCGATTTAATTTGAATTAGTTATGATTTTTTGAAGTTTCAAAAATATCGGGGTGGTATCGCAGCACCTCGTGCGCGCGCGGAAATCATGCAACCTCCCCCTGCGCCGAGTTTTCACGCCCAAACACCCCCCATGCACGCGCGGACATGTATGCTCAGCATACTGTCCATACAGCTCGCATTTTTTTCGTTTTTCTTCGTTTTTTCATCCTTTTTCATGGATTTAACTTCCGATTTTTTGTGTAGTTCTTATTTATACATTTACTATTCCTAATTCAATTCTAATTATCATAATTAAATTAATTAATATATTTTAAATTTAATTCATGATATTACTGTAATTTGAATTTGAAAATAGTAAATATCTATCTTTTTTGCTTAATTATCTATTTTATCTTTAAATTTGATTATATCTTATCTTATTTTTAAATTCAAGGTCAGATATTAAATTTTTTAAATTAAATCTTTTTTTAAATAATTTGACCTTATTTAAATTTAAAATAAGATAACTATAATCATGTAATTTAAATTGATGTAAGATATTTTGCTAACTTTTAAATTTTGTTATTTTATTTATTTAAATTACATTTAAAATTTGAAAAAGATATTCATTATCTTTTTTAATTTTTTATTTAATTTTTATTTATAAAATAACATTAAATTTTTAAAGTAGTTAGCAAATTTTGAAATGATATTTAGGTTGGTTGAAACCTAATTTTTCAAAATTGTAGGTTTAATTTTATTTTTTTTTTTAAATTTCGAAAATAATTTTTTTTATTTATTTAATTAATTATTTTTTGAAATTATTTATTTAAAATTAAATAAATCCTACATCCAACTATCCAGCTAACCTTGTTGTAGGAGTATGTGTTTTAGCTTGTTTGTAAGTTTTCAAAACCTATTATTGCTTGATTGCAAATAGCCGTGGTTAACTTTTTGCCAGATCTAATGATCTGATGGCTCCCTTGGTCAAGTAAATAATTTGTAACATGTATATTTACAATCTTCTTTCATCTGTGTATGACCTAGCAACTGTTGGGTTTTATGCCCTAAATAAAACTCATTTCAATATAATCAGATTTACTTATTAATATAGATCAGAAATAACATTTAATGTTGCATGGTTCACATGATTTATGTCATGATTATATGTACATAATGTATAAATTTATCTGAAACCCTTTTCACATACTTGATCCTGTTTATTGTGTCGTCAACACATTGGAAAGTAAACATGACTATGTGAATAAAGTTTCCTATATTTATCAGACATAGGGTTTTACTGATATGATAATCTACAACAGAGTTTACTAGCATTTGGAGAAGTGTTGTGTTCTTTCCAAAGCATTGGTTAAAGTAAAGCTCAGGTTGGATGCATGGAGTATCCATCGGAAGGGACCGATATTGAACTTTGACTTAGATTTATTAAACTTACCGTAATATCTATTCAAGTCAATATCGCCTAGTTGATCCTAGATTAAATGATCTTAATCCTGTTATGATTAGGCTCAATCTTGAAAGGCTATTCGTGTTCTTTGATTTGTTAGTTAAGCCTACTTTTAGGTCAGGGTGATACGTACATTTTGGGAACACGGTAGTGTAATTGACTGGGAGCGCTAGCATAAACATGGAATCTATAGCTTCTATCTGGCGAATAGTAAGCAAAGAATGATCTCCTTCGAGCTTGACCTAACGAACATAAATGGTGGAGTACTCATTTCACATAAGCTGAAATATCATTTATACGGGGTCAAGTGTTTTAAGGATTAAATACATTGTAGGGTGTAACGGTAATCTAATCCCTTTACAGTGTAGATCATTTATATAGAGGATCATTGATCAAATTAGGATTATAACAATGGATAACTAATGATGTGTCTATATGGTGGAACATATAGAGCATTCTATATACTGAGAGTGCAATTCTAAGTTCTATGCGTGGATTCAACGAAGAATTAATAAGTTAGTGAATTTTAGTAATAAATTCTTGATCTACTTATTGGAAGCTCGGTTATATAGACCCATGGTCCCCGCACTAGTTGAGATAATATTGTTTGTAAGACTCATATAATTGGTTTTGATTAATCACTTATAATTCTCAAATTAGACTATGTCTATTTGTGAAATTTTCACTAAGTAAGGGCAAAATTGTAAAGAAAGAGTTTTAGGGGCATATTTGTTAATTATGATACTTTGTATGGTTCAATTAATAAATATGATAAATGACAATATTATTTAATAATTATTTATAGTTATTAAATAGTTAGAATTGACATTTAAATGGTTGAATTAGAAAACTGGCGTTTTTGAGAAAATCAGATGCAGAAAAGATAAAACCACAAAATTGCAAAAAGTGAGGCCCAAATCCACTAAGCATGGCCGGCCACTTTTGTAGGAAATTTAAACTGATATTTTCATTATTTTAATACCAAATAATTCAAACCTAACCCTAGTGGAATGTTATAAATAGATAGTGAAGGCTTGAGGAAAATTACACTTCTGATTCAGAAAAACCTGAGCCTTCTCTCTCCCTATCTGGCCAACCACTCCCTCTCTCTTTCTTCCCTCTGGAATTTCGAAATTTTTAGTGTAAGAGTAGTTCCCACACACAGCAAGCGATACCTCAACCATAGTGAGGAAGATCGTGAAGAAAGACTTTCAGCAAGAAGGAGTTTCAGCATCAAAGATTCAGAGAAAGAGATCCAGGTTCAGATATTGATAATGCTCTGCTACAGAAAGGAATCAAGGGCTAGATATCTGAACGGAAGGAGTCATATTATTCCGCTGCACCCAATGTAAGGTTTCCTAAACTTTATACGTGTTTATTTCATCGTTTTAGAAAGTTCATATTCAGGGTGTTAATCAACATACTTGTGAGTAGATCTAAGATCCTTGTAAAATAATTTCCAACAACTGGCCTAAGAGCCATGGTAATTGATTTGCTTGCAAGAAATTTGGACTTTAAAACGATTGTTTGATGTTTTGGATGGTATCATGTTGTATTGAGTGTTATTTGATTATTGATTGATGTTTGTGAATTTTCGTAAGAAATAATTGAACATCTGTTTCTCCAATTACTTTTATTGGATAGTATGGAAAAAATTAAGCAAGTTATTTTTTTACAGAACTCAATTTCGATTTAATTTGAATTAGTTATGATTTTTTGAAGTTTCGAAAAATTCGGGGTTGAGCAGCACCCTCGTGCGCGTGCGGATTTCATGCAAATCCTGCATTCCGCCGAGGTTGCACGCCCAAGCACCCACCAGGGCGCCCATGGACAGGACAGTATGCTTGGCATACTGTCCGTACAACTTGCAATTTTTTCGTTTTTCTTCATTTTTTCATACTTTTTCATGGAATTAACTTCCGATTTTTTGTGTAGTTCTGTATTTATACTATTACTATTCCTAAGTCAATTCTAATTATCATAATGAATTAATTTAATATTTTTTAAATTTAATTCAAGATATTAGTGTAATTTGAATTTAAAAATAGTTAGTATCTATCTTTTTTGCTTAATTATCTATCTTATTTTTAAATTTGATTATATCTTATCTTATTTTTAAATTTAAGGTCACATTTTAAATTTTTAAATTAAATCTTTTTTTAAATAATTTGACCTTATTTAAATTTAAAATAAGATAACTATAATCATGTAATTTTAAATAGATGTAAGATATTTTGCTAACTTTTAAATTTTGTTATTTTATTTATTTAAATTACATTTAAAATCTGAAAAAGATATTCATTTATCTTTTTTTAATTTTTTATTTAATTTTTATTTATAAAATAACATTTAATTTTTAAAAGTAGTTAGCAAATTTTGAAATGATATTTAGGTTGGTTGAAACCTAATTTTTCAAAATTGTAGGTTTATTTTTTAAATATTTTTTTTATTAATTTCGAATTTTAATTTTTTTTTTTTAAATTTTTAAAATTTTCGAAAATAATTTTTTATCTAATTAATTATTTTATTTTTTGAAATTATTTATTTAAAATTAAATAAATCCTACATCCAACTATCCAGCTAACCTTGTTGCAGGAGTATGTGTTTTAGCTTGTTTGTAAGTTTTCAAAACCTATTATTGCTTGATTGCAAATAGCCATGGTTAACTTTTTGCCAGATCTAATGATCTGATGGCTCTCTTGGTCAAGTAAATAATTTGTAACAGGTATATTTACAATCTTCTTTCATCTGTGTATGACCTAGCAACATGATAGGACCCATCCAAAGTGTGCCTGTGTGAGCCTATGTGTTTAATTTCATTATAGATGCATATAGGTTGTTGTTGCTAAATAAAATATCATAGTTCTTGATAGATTTTATTTAGGCCCATTTAGTTTTTAGGCCTATTCAATTAATAACAGTTGTTCATTTTAAAGTTAAATTCCTCTCTTTTAGGCCTTGTGTGAGAGTTGGGAGCCATAGAAGTGGGTACGACATACTGAACCCAGCACCCCCTCACATGAACCACCCCAATAGGTTAATTAAAGGGTTAAGAAGCAAAATGGCCCTAAATTTGGTAATTAAGTTAGTAAATGTCCACTTTTTAAAAAAATTAAGAAAATGGCCAAATTTAATAAATTAGCTAATAAAAATTATAAAATAAATTTATCACATATTTTTTTAAAAAATATATATAATAACAAAATTAAATTACATAATTTTTTTAGCATTGCATATTATTATATTGTAACAAAAATAAATAAATATATTAGATCATTTAAATATATACAGCAGTATTAGATATATCGTAGTACAGAAAATTAATATATCGTAGTAATAAAATTATATACCACAAAGAAATTATAACAATACTAAATTAATACTCAAAAAATATATATATCATGCTAACAAAATTATATATACCACCATTAAAATATAAATACATACCAAAAAATTTATATATAATAAAAGAGAAACTAAATATCATATTAAATAAATAATATATTATAGACAACAAAAATCATATACCATACAATAAAATATAATAAAATATATATACGTACAATAAAAAATAAAACAAAATAATATAATATTATTAAAAAAATTATATATATATATATATATATATATCATATTAACAAAATTATGTATCACCTTTATGTATACTAAAATAAAAACTAAACATGCATTATCTAAAATAAAATGATATACTATACAATAAAACTTATATACCATATAACATAAAATATATACCTTACAATAAAAATATATATAATAATAACAACAAATAAAAATAAAAATATATAGGATGCTAATAAAATTATATATCATGTCAACAAAAGTACAATAGAAAATAAAACTTAAATATTATTTAAAAAAATTATATACCGTATAACAAAAAATACATATACCATACACCAAAACATATATACAAAAAATAATAATAATAAAAATATAGATTACTAATAAGTAGAACCTCTATCCAAGAATACACTTGGGACCAAGTAAATTATATTCTAATTGGGAGGTTATAACTAAATAGAGTTACACTAGAAAAAAAAAATTAAAAAACCAAAAAATATCAATGTAACAATAATAACAATAAATAATCATTAATACTATATCATAATAGAAATATTTTAGAGTAAATATAATTTCATACATATATTATAATTTAAAATAAAATTATTAATTTCACATAAATAAATTTACAAAATACATGTATATATTTTATTAAGATGTAATTATTCTTATATAGATGTATAATGTTAATACGGGACTTAGAATATGTATAACTAATTACAATTTAGAGGTTATTCTTATTTATAACTGGCCCAAATCGGGACTTGATTTTTTTTATAACAAATTAGAGGTTATTCTTGAATAGAGTATTCTTAAATAGAGGTTCTACTGTACATATATATATATATATATGTATGTATACTATACTAACCAAATTATATACCACAATTAAAATATATATACTATGACCATTGTATATAATAAAATAAAAACTACTTAAATATTATTTAAAATAAATAATCATACAATCAAAAAATATAAAAATAATAATTAAATATATGTAGCATGGCAATAAAATTATATACATATACTAAAATATTTTTATTATGCTAATAAAATTATATACCACTATTATACATATCATAATAAAAATTAAATATAATCTAAGAATAACAATATACCATACGACAAAATAGAAATATACCGTACAACAAAATCTATATACCAGCAACCCAAAATAACTTATAAAAAATTAAAAAAATTGACATAACTTTAAAATAAAAAAGATTTTAACAAAACTAATGTAGATATACCATAATGTTTAAATAATTTGCTTCTAATTCTAAAAAAAAAAATAAAAATAATAATGATTTTGAAATGAGGACATTTACTAACATAGTCTTATGATTTAGGGCCATTTGCTTTTTTTGAAATGAGGACATAAACTAACATACTTCTATGATTTGGGGCCATTTACTATAATTTTCCTTAATTAAACTAGTTTAACCTAATAAAATTGATTAGCAACATAATTAATTTCATTTATTTTGAAATTAATTTAAGAAAATTATAGTTTAAAGAATTTTTTATTCTAAGCTAAACTATATGTATTTTCTTGTATTTAATTAAATATAGAATTATAACCATCTAGATTCTTTCTGAAGCTTAATTTAAATTTTTCATTAAATATTCCTATTTAAGTTGATATTTAGTTATCTCTAACTAATCAACTTAAATCTGAATATCTTTTGGATTTAAAATTTCAAAATTAAGTTGAGGAATTTTAGGCATTGGTTATTAAGATTCTTTAGATATTTTTTAAGTTAATATCTTTTCGAATATTAACTTAAAATGGAATAGTTTAGATATTTTTTAAGTTGATATCTTTTCGAATATTAACTAAAAATGGAATATTTTCAAATTAAGTGGTTACAACTTAATTTTTGATATTTAATTAAATTTAAATTTGAAAATATTTAAGTTCTAGATGTTTTTTTCTAATACAACTTAAATTAGATATTTTTTCAAATTTTGTGGAAAAGATACTTAGTCAAATAAAATATTTTCTAGATAGTTATTTCTAGACTACTTATTATTTCTAATATTAAATAGGAAAATATTATACATTGTGAAATTAATTATTTATATAATTAATTTTGGTACAATTTATTTTAAGTATATTTTTGCTAGTATTAAACTAAAGATTAACAATTAAGCCTTCTCTACACTTAACTATTTATTTCTTGAATTTAATACATTTAATTAATTTGAAAATTAAATATCTAAGTTGATTTTCATTATGATACTTAAATATTTCTTTTTCATGACACTTAATTAAATAGAAAATTGTTTTAGTTGAAATTTATTTTTTCAACTAAATTTAAATAATTTTCAAAATATATTTTTTCTTTATTTTATTAATCAATTTTCGAAATTGCATTTCTTAAATGCTGAAATTTCGAATTATATTTGAAAAATAGATTAAAGTTGTAAATTATTTATTTTAATTTTGGACCAACTTAAATCAATAATTTTTTCATTAATTGATTAATTTAAAATAAATGAATTAAAATATATTATTAGAAATTGAATTAATTAGTCAAAGAAAAATCTAGATAGGTGATATTTTTGCTTGAAGTATTTTTCTAGTGTATTTAATTAAATAGAAAATTAATATTTAAGTTAATTTTCATCATCATACTTAAATATTTGAAATTTTTCTTATATATCTAATTAAATAGGAAAATTATATTTTTTGTTGTAAATTAATTTTATTAATTAATTTTGGGCCAACATTAAATTAGAATAATTTTTTCAGGATTTATTTTTTATTTTAACATACATTTTTCGAAAATTGTATTCTTAAATACTTTAATTTTTCGAAATGCAATATATATTTATAGAAAATTAAATTTGAGTTGTAAATTAATTTAAATTAATTTTGTAACAACTTAAATTGAATAGTTTTCTAAATATTTATTGGAAATTATTAATAAGATGAAAATAATTCATGTTATTTTCATATCCATCTAAGTAAAATTTATAAATATTAAATTAAAATTTATATTTAGAATTTTTCATTCTAAATTGGAAATTTTAATTAAATAAATATATATTTAAAATAAATAGATTAAATAAAGAGAATCAAAGAAAATACAACTCACTTTAAATAATGAGCTTTATTATTATTAAGATATTCGATCTCCATTGTTGGTCTTACAATAGTTAAATGTTTTCAATATAACCTCGAGACGCTAGACTTTGTCCCCCTATGGATGGTTATTCGTTGAACGCATTTAACACCGTAAGATCTCATTTGATAAATGTTTTGTAAGTTTTCGTCTCTATTAGACTCTCCCCTACGGTGACTACTTAGAGATAAACTTATAAAATATGAAACAATGGTGGAAGCTCATAAAATGAGAATAACCTTGACTCTCGCCTACCGGGACAACGTTGGATTCTTATTTTGATCGAATAAAAGGTTGCTAGAATGGTTTGCATTTTAGATGAGCTGACAACTCTATTCAATGAATGATACTTTGACTCTCGCCTACCGGGACACTGTATTAGTTTGTTGAAAACCTTGGAAATTATTTAGGATTGTATGTTTTAGTATTTTCACTTGTCATTCCTACTTGCTATATGTTTAATAATTTCTGAATTGTGTATGAATTTATATTGAACCATGTTATTTTCTGTTATTAAATTGTAGTTTAATTTCGAATCTTCATTACTGGTCTAACATGTTTATTTTTCTAATGAGATAAATCCCTAATGGATTTTCACCATTAGATATACATAATAGTGTAAGATCTCGAAAGATAAATATTGTATATGCAACATCTGGCTGTTCATCAATTGATGACACCTTAGACTAGCATTTTTACAATATGAAACAAGAACATTATATAAATAAGATTACTTTGTCTTTCGCTAATCGAAGCATTGTTGGATACTTATTTAAACAACGAAATTATCCTAATTCCTCTTAGCTTATTCATTTCGAATTAACTCAATAACATATTGTTGCCCCTGATTTTGCCCAATATACGTGGACCAACCAGACAAGGACACGTGGATCAAGCAACTTATAATCCAAACTATTTGCTAAGTCTTTATGCAATGAAGCAGCATCCGGGACATGTCTCCCGGAGAAGGCATATGGAACTCCATATGCTCCCGGAAGCCCAAGTAACGTTAAGGCATCTCCGCGAGGTGTCAGATTTCCCCTGAGCAATCAAGTCGCATTTAATGCCGCATGGGAGGAAGCGTGTTGGGACTGCTACACGCAATAAGTCTGACGGCACAACCTCCAAACAGCAGCTACAAAGTAATGATCATTTAAGTCTATCGACGGCTACACTGTGAAGAGTCACATCAGTCAAAAGACAATAAGGACATTCCACATAAAAGCCCTACAACACCTAGGGATTTGACCATGCATTACTCATGGTATATTCATTGGGAATGCCCAACTTTATGGACACTTACAGATACACTTGTACAGTAGTTCTGGGGATCACCCCACCAAAAACACTATAAATACCCCCTCAAAGCTCATTAAATGGGATCGAGAATCTTGGGCTGCATAAGAGCAAGAACAGTAAATACTCACCAAGAACATTCTCTATATTTATAAGAGTGAAACATTCACCCAATACATTCTCTGTATCAAGTACATCCATAAATAAGATAGACGCGTGGACTAAGGCTCATTAACGCCCCAACCACGTAAAAATCCTTCTCTAATTTTCTTACAGCTCTATAAACTTATAATATTTTATTGGTTGCCGAAAACCTCGATCAACATTTTGGTGCTTTCATTGAGAGCTGAAGAAAGCTACTGCAAACATACACTTCACTTCACAAAAATGGTGGAGACTAGAAGTACTCGTCAACCTCGCCCACTAGAAGATGCTCAAGATCAAAATGAGGAAGATGTAGCCTCAAGAGCAGTGGAGGATTCTGAGGAAGAAGAAGGAATTCCTGATGATGACTACGAGGGACACCTCGATGAGTATGCCTACGACAAAGGTAGCTACTCAGAGTTGGTGCTTCTCAGGCAGAAAGCTATCGATCACAAAGCCGAGATCGAAGCCCAGAAAGCACAAAACCAAAAAATGCAAGAAGTGATGCTGGCCATGCAAAAGGCCATGGAGGCGGCTGGCATTCACGTGCATCCCAAGGCAGTGACTGCTGGACTTGGCAAGGAACCAGAGGAATCCTCGCCTAGTACCCAACAGCAGAAGTCTAGGGAGCCTAGCCCCATAAGGTATCCTGCTGAAGGGAACCAAAAGAAAAACCCTACCTCTACTCCTGGGCGAAAGAAAAAGGTGCAGGGTCCGCGAAAGGTCCGCTCAGATTTCCCTAAAGGGAAAGGTCCGCAGAGGGGCAAGCTCCAAAAAGGGAGTCCTGGCCCTCAAGATCGAGAAGACCGAAAAAGTGTTTCCGTGCACCAAGAGCCCAGAGGTAGAGGGAGAAGAGGACAGAGATGTCCTCCCATTGATTTGAGAAATCAGATCAATGGGAGTCAAGGTGACCTTCGGGATCACCTTGACCAAAAAAGATACGGGCCCGCAATCTCCACGGGTACGTTGAATGAAGGAATTATGGCAGAACTCGCCATACTTCGAAAAGACATTGCCCGAGTCTCCCGAAGGCAAAAAGGGGATGACTCCGACTCAGACTGCGAGGACCGGGAGCCATGTGCTAAGCAGATCCTTGAGGCGGAGCTCCCCAAGAACTTTAAGATGCCCGGAATGGTCGCTTATACCGGGAACTCCGATCCAAGCGACCACTTGTCACGGTTCAACCGTGTCATGACGGTCATGAGAGTCAGAAATGACGCAAAATGTCTGTGCTTCCCACTTACTTTAAGTGGGTCCGCGGAGGAATTGTTCAAGAAACTGGAACCAGGATCCGTGGGCTGTTGGAACAAGTTACAGACCAATTTCTGGAGACAGTTTGTCACCGCAAGAAAGGTCAACCTGGAGGTCAGTGCCTTGACTAACATCAAGCAACTGCCCACCGAGACCTTGAAAAACTATATAAAGAGGTTCCGAGAGGAGGCCTCAAAAACTAAGAAAGTTGATGACGGACAACAGCTTGCGCTTCTCCAGGCAGGCATCCGTACAGGGACTCCCTTCTGGAATGAACTACAACAAGAGGGGGCTGCTAGCCTTCAGGACTTCCAGAAGAGAGTCCAAAAATATATCAACCTTGAAGAAGCCCAAATAGTGGCCTATGGAGGATACTATCCCACCGGGATAGCAGGGTACATGCCCGGAGTACCGCCCTCGGGTACCGCCCCGACCGCAGCTCCACCGATAAGCAGCATCCCATTTTAGAAATCCCTCAGGGATGAATGGACAAGCTCCCTCGCACTCCGCTCCGACCGCTAGCTTGGCAGGCCCTTCCCAGGGCTCGAGGAGTAAGAGATCCTCCAAAGGCAGCACCCGGACGGGGGAGAAGCGCCAGAAAAAGGGGTACACTCCCCAGTACACCCAGTACATGGAGCTGACGGACTCCCAAGAGCGTGTGTACTTTGCTACTAGGCAAAATACGCACTACCGGAGACCGCACCCGTTGTACAAAGATAGCTCCCGGAGGGATCCGAGCAAAAGATGCGAGTACCACAATGACATTGGTCATAGCACTAACGAATGCAAGAATCTCAAGGACGAGATTGAAAACCTAATTCGATTGGGCCACCTCTATGAGTGGATCAAGAATAGGCTGCCTCACCTCAATCCGGGCCAGGCGACAAGGGGTGAGCCCCATGGAACACCGGGGGGTGCAACAGGAGCATTGGCTCTAGCTGCTCCCGCGGGCGATGCCCAGTACATCCCTGGTCTGCCGCCCAGACCCAACGGGAGGGTAGCCATGATCTCCGGAGGTCCCCATATTGGAGGAACTACTCGCAAGGAGCTAAAGCGGTACGCGGGGGCCGTGAAACACAATGAGGTTTGGGAGGTCACTCAAGTCCCAGCTCAAAGGCCCTGGCTGATGGATCAACCCATCATGTTCACGGAAGAAGACGCCAAGACGGTGCGCTTCCCTCATCATGACCCGTTGGTTATAGAGACCCCCATCGCTAATAAAGTGGTGGCCAGAGTCTTGATTGACAACGGAAGTTCCGTGAACCTACTCTTCAAGGAGGCCTTCACTGTAATAGGCCTGACGGACCGAGACCTTTCACCCAGTGGGTCCCCACTCACAAGGTTTAATGGAACGACGCTTATCCTAATGGGAAAAGTAAGACTTCCACTCACCTTGTGTCCGGACACCCCTCAGAGCACATTCAAGTACTGCACTTTTGTGGTGGTGGACTGCCCGACCGCTTACAACGCGATCCTCGGCCGACCGGCCTTGGTAGATTTCGGCTCGGTCACGTCCATTCGGCACCTGTGCCTAAAGTTCCCAACCCAGGAAGCTGGGATTGGGACGGTGAGAGGAAACCAGGGGGAAGCAAGGCAATGTTACAATGTTGCAACCCACCTCCCCGTACTGATGGTCCGGGAAACCATTGAGCCAGAAATGGCTGAAGAAGATGAGTTGGATCCCCGGGTGGGGTTCGAAAAAATTGTGGAACCAATGGAGGATGTCGAGGAAATATCAGTGTGTGACCTCGACTCCACCAAAGTACTCCGGCTGGGAAAGAGCCTAGATTCGGAGGAAAAAGAAAAAATAATAAAAACACTGAAGGGCGCCAGCGACATCTTTGCATGGCGCCAAGAGGACATGACTGGCATAAGTCCCCACATCATCACCCACGTCCTCAACGTCAATCCGGACATGCCACCAGTCCAACAAAAGCGACGCCTTCTCGACTCGGTGAAAGCCGAGGCTCTAGAGAAAGAGGTGGATAAGCTTCTGACCAACAACATGATCCGCGACGTATACTATCCGGAATGGCTAGCCAATCCGGTCCTGGTGCCCAAGCTGAATGGAGCTTTGCGAGTTTGTATAGATTTCACTGACCTAAACAAAGCTTGTCTGAAGGACTGCTTCTCGCTGCCCAGGATCGACCAGATGGTAGACGCCACTTCTGGATTCAAATTACTATCCTTCATGGACGCCTATGCCGGGTATAATCAAATAAAGATGCATACGGAGGACCAAGAGTGCACTAGCTTCAGGACCGATAAGGGGGTATACTGTTACCTAGTCATGCCCTTCGGACTAAAGAACGCCGGAGCGACCTACCAAAGAATGGTCAACCGGATGTTCAAAGGCCTCCTGGGACGAAACATGGAGGTTTATGTAGATGATATGCTCGTCAAGTCTAAAGCATGCAATAGCCATGCAGACGACTTAGAAGAGTATTTCGAGGTAGTCCAGAGATACGACATGAAGCTCAACCCAAAGAAATGCACCTTTGGGGTCAAATCAGGGAAGTTCCTCGGCTTCATCGTCAGCCAGAGGGGAATTGAGGCAAACCCGGAAAAAATCCAAGCACTCCTGAGCATGTCATCCCCCAAAAAGCATAAAGATGTCCAGAGCCTAACCGGAAAGGTTGCTGCCCTGAGCCGTTTCATCTCACGGTCTACAGACAAATGCATCCCCTTCTTCAACATACTAAAGAAGTGTCAAAAGTTTGAGTGGTCGGACGAATGCGAGGAGGCATTCAAGAAGCTGAAAGAACATATGGCCAAGCCTCCTATCCTGTCAAAACCTGTTCTCGGAGAGGACCTATTTCTATATTTGACTGTCTCTGAGCACGCGGTCAGCGTTGCCCTAGTCCAGGAAGAAGAGAAAACTCAACATCCCGTGTACTATGTTAGCAAGCGCATGATAGGAGTAGAAACGAGGTACCCCATCATCGAAAAGTTGGTCTTTTGCCTCCTGATGGCCTCAAGAAAATTGAGGCCATACTTCCAAGCGCATCCAATCAAGGTACTAACCAACCACCCGCTCCGGCAAGTCCTCCAAAAACCTGAAGCATCCGGAAGGCTCCTCAAGTGGGCAATGGAGTTAAGCCAATTCGACTTACACTACATTCCCCGAACCTCCATAAAAGGCCAAGCCTTGGCAGACTTCATTACAGAATGCAACGAAGCCGAGGCAACCGCAAATGTGCCAGCACCATCGGTCCCCACATGGAGAGTGTTTGTGGACGGAGCCTCAAATGAAAATGCATCCGGAGTAGGAGTGGCAATGATATCCCCGACCGGACTGCGACTCCAGGCAGCCCTACGGTTCGACTTCCCAGCTTCGAACAATGAGGCAAAATATGAAGCCCTAATAGCAAGGCTGAAATTAGCAAAAGTCGTAGGGGCCAAAAGAGTGGAAGTCTACAGTGATTCCCAGTTGGTCGTAAATCAGATATCGGGAGAATACCAAACGCGCGGCGAGCGAATGGCCGCATATGTAACAATAGTCCGGGAGCTGCTCCACGAGTTCACGGACTACAAAATAGAAAGAATCCCCCGAGAGAAGAACGCTCATGCGAACTGTCTGGCTAAGTTAGCTTCAGATAGTGAAATCGAGGGGCTGGGGGTAGTACCAGTGGAATGCTTGGTAGAGCCAAGCATCAAAGTAAAAGAGGCCATAATGACGGTTGGGCAAGAACCCAGCTGGATGGTCCCCATCATAGAATACATAACAAAAGGTGAGTTGCCCCAAGAAAGGGCACTGTCTCGAACGATTCAGTATCAGGCTCATCGTTATGTAATGATGGATCAAATTCTCTACCGAAGAGGACTCAGCATGCCTTATTTAAGGTGTGTATCAGACCCTGAAGCTAGACAAATTATGCCAGAGGTCCACGAAGGGTTCTGTTGAGATCATACAGGAGGACCTAGTCTCTCGAAGAAAATATTGAGACAGGGATACTTCTGGCCAACAATGAAAATAGATTGCATAGACTACGTCCAAAAGTGTGATTCGTGCCAAAGGTTCGCGAACATACCGAGAGCTCATCCCAATGAAATTACCCTGATGACTAGTCCCTGGCCCTTCGCGGTTTGGGGAATAGATCTTATTGGGTCCCTGCCAACAGGAAAAGGAGGAGTAAAGTATGCAATAGTAGCAGTAGACTACTTCACCAAATGGACGGAGGCTGAGCCCATGAAGACTATAACTGCTAAAAAAACACTAGACTTTGTTATTAAAAACATAGTGTGTCGATATGGCCTGCCTCACAAAATAGTCTCTGACAATAGAAAGCAATTTGATTGCGAAGAATTTACTGACTTCTGCAACCAACACGGAGTAGTGAAAAGCTTCTCTCCGGTGGCAAGACCGCAAACAAACGGTCAAGCAGAAGCAGTCAATAAAATCCTAAAGGTCACCCTGAAGAAAAAGCTGCTGGCCTGCAAAAACAACTGGCCCGAAGAGTTGGCAAGAGTGTTATGGGCCTACCGGACGACCCCCAGAACCACGACCGGCCACTCGCCTTTTTCAATGGCGTACGGTTGCGAAGCGATGGTCCCGGTAGAAACGTTATTCCCGTCCCACAGGAGAACGACTTACGATCCAGCCACGAATCAGGCTTTGCTTCAAGAAGCTCTGGATCAAGTTGAAGAAATCCGGGACGAGTCTCAAATACGGATGGGAGCTTATCAAAAGAAGGTGACCAAATATTTTAACTCCAAAGTTAAAAACAGAAAGTTTGCCATTGGGGATATGGTCTTAAGAAGAGTCTTTCCAGCTACCCAAGAACCCGGAGTGGGGGTACTTGGGCCAAATTGGGAAGGACCATATGAAATCGAGGACAAAATCAGTTCAGGCACTTACAAGCTAAAAAGGACGGACGGAACCATTGTGCCAAGAGCCTGGAATGTCGATCACCTCAGAAAGTATTACCAATAGCCAAAAATGTAACTTAGATTTTGTTTAAAGAGTTTGTACCGGCTAAATGTATACAGCCTCCGCATGATAAATAAAACTGAGTGCCTTAAAAACAAAGTTTCTATGCTACTCAGGGGGGTACTAAGGTATACCACACGGACAGACAAAAAACAAACTAAGTAAAATATCCTGACCCAAAGGGCAGGTCAAAATATCCTGACCCAAAGGGCAGGTCAAAAAAGAGTATGCACAAAAAAGAAAAATGAAAAGCATAAGTATAAACATCCTGACCCAAAGGACATGTCCAAAAGAAAGATATGTGCATTGAAAAAGATCATAAATAAATATAAAAATCCTAGCCCCAAGGGCAGGTCAAAATATATACAAATGGCCCGGGGACAGTCCTTAAATATTGTCTCCCCTTTAAATAAAAAAGAAACAGCTATGTAAATATTGTCTTAAATACAAGAAAATTGGCTCTAAATAAAAAAAAGAGAGAAAAAGAGTGAAATCCTGGTTGTAATGGGTTGAACTCGAAGCAGCCTAATCAATGCAGGGAGGAAGGCGAGGACCGATGCGCGCCTCCACCATGGCATCAAGCTTTTTCTTCTTCTCCCAGAATTTTGCGATCATCTCCTCGGGTTTGGGGTAGAAGGTAAGCTTGATGTTCTGGTCATTTGTAGACCAGGCCATGAAGACGCCATCATCAAAACGCTTGGCGCACCGGCTGTAGGAGACAGGAGAAAGAAGCTCATCTCTTTTTGCCTTCTTTAAGGCTTGGTCTTTGAAGTCTTTGAGCTCCTTCAACTCCGCGGCCAGGTTGGCCCTGGACTCCAAGTTTGCCCGGTGAGTTTCCTCTAAGGACCTCACCTTGGCAGCCATTTCATCCAAGGCTTCCCTGGCCTCCCGAAGCTCTCGCCTGGCCTTAGCAGCGGCTTCGCCCTCCTCCCTCAGCTCCTCTTGGTGCCTGGCCTCCAGCCTATCTCTCTGAAGGCCTCCTGCTTTATCATTGCCTCCGCTTGCGCTTCACTCCGCTTGCCCTCTTCCTCACTGGCCTTGGCAAGGGCCTCCCGGCGCTCAGCATCCTCCTGATAAAGCCACCTTTCAGCAGTAAGGTCCTAAAGGATCTTCTTAACTTCGTCCATGTCCCCAAAATCGGACAGGATGAAGCCATGATTAATTATGTTCTTGGAAAGGCGGCCGGCGTCAGCAGCAAGCTGGGAAAGGATACAAGTATAAGTAAGAATCTCCAAGAAAAAATAATAAGGAGAAAAGTAAACTACAAAATACTTACCACAGTGAGGGAGTGGCTGAGATCCTGGACTTGGAAGATGGAGTTCAAGGATGCACAAGCAGCGAACCGCCTGGGTGAACACCGGGTAAGCTGGGACGCAAACTCGCCGGTCATCTCCGCAGCAAAGGGAGCTAATGTGGGCCCGAGGAAACGATCGAACCAATCCGACAAGGGATCCAAATTTCAATCCCACGGATTCTGGTATTCCGGGTTGTTGAGAGTATTTTGCATCTCAACTCGTAAAATCCTCTTCAGAGCCTCCACTTCAGCATACCCCCGGGAGTATTCATCCATGGCGTAGTTGTGTTTAGCTATCCGGAGCTCCTGTCTCGCCTCATCTCCAGGAATCGGAGTCAGCACAATGTTGGGAGTGGCAGTGTGTTCCTCCATCTCGGGAGAGATCCCGCCATCAAGACCATGGGCCGGAGTATCACCTCTCCGTTGCCGTTTAGGCTCCTCCTGGGCAACCATTTTGCCCTTGCGCTTGCGAATCAGAGCAACTTCTTGCTCTTCTTCACTTTCTTCAACTTCCTTAGGAAGAGCCCGTTGCTCTTCTTGACCTTCTTCAACTTCCTCAGACAAGCCCCATTGCTTTTCTTGACCTTCTCCCGGAAGCACCTCCTCATCCACTAAGTCAATAGTGTCTGGAGGGGCACTGGAAGAAGTCTTTAAAGGGGTGGTCATCTGGGAAGAAGTTAAAGGAGGGGGAGCTTCAGGAGTGTGAACCGCGACAAGTTCGGCCAAAATGGCATCCATGGAAATGCCTGCTACAACAAAAGAAAAAAGGCAAGTGTTAGAACATCCATGGGAAACAACAAACACTCAGATATAGCAATCAAGCTAGTCCTACCCTGACTCTCTAATTCGGCCCTAGCAAAGTTCCGAATCTTAACGCTGGCAGCATCGTCTCCCAGATAGCTGTCTGAAGGCCAGAACCAGCTAGATGAAATATAAGCCGAAGGGTCTAAGGGAACGGGCTCCGGAGGACCAGAACCCATCCGGGACCGACCTAGGAAATCTCCTAAGTTAGAAAAATAAAATTCCTTCATATGGTCTCCCCACCGGGTCTAGGGCATCCTAAACCTATAAAGACGCTCATCGAACCCTACAGGCCTAAGACTGGCATATTCGCCAACAGAAGGGACGTAATGTACTGCTAAAGGAGACTTACCGGAGCCGGAAGTGCTGGCGCCAGGAGCCCCAGAGTTCGGCTCCTGAGCCGAAGGCTTTGGCCTAGGAGCCCTTCTCTTAGCCGAGTCCCCAATACGAAGGGGCTTCCCAGGGATCGCCTGGCTTCTCCTCTCGACCGGGCTCCCCACGCGAAGTGGCCTCCCGGAAGCTGCTTGAGCCTTGGAGTAAGCTTTCTCCTGAGCCTTCCGGTAGAGATGGTACTTCTTCTCAGCAGTGGCGATGATCTCGTCCCTGAAGATCTTCTCCGCGGCAGGCGCCTTCACATTGGGACAGATAACCCTGGAGAGGTTAGAGTCCTCCACTGATTGGTGCGGCAGGATGAGCTTGGCCTTCCAGCAATTCTCCGTCGTGACCAGGCCCCCGACGTCGAGGTCTGCCCGGTCATAAGTGGCAAAGGCCTGGGCTCTCTGAAGAAAGACCTGAGTAGGCGCGGTCCGCTCATAAGGGGGAATCCTAACCCACTCCGTGAGGAGCTCCAGATGTTCCACCGCTCGGAACCCGGAGGAGAAGAAAAAATGATGGCGATACTCCTTAACATGAGTTTGCCTATTATAAGGGACCACCCATCATTGGCAGGGTGGGCCCGGAATCCATAAAAACCATCTTTAAGTTTGTCCCCCTTCTTGGGGACGGAAACAAGTTCATAAAAATACAATATCTCCGCTGGGCTGGGAGAGCCCCATCCCCGGGCGGAGTAAAAAATAAATAAGCCTGAGAGCAGGCGGTATGCTTGAGGAATCAGTTAGTATGGCGCAAGGCCGACAAAAACTAAAAAATTAACAAAGTAATCCTGGAGAGGAAGCATGGCCCCGACCATCAAGTGCGTCTAGCTCCAAGCCCCGAAGCCGTCGTAGTTATGGTTGGGCGTCTCCGCATCACGAGGCAGCCGGTGGTACGTCCCGAATGTGGAAGGCTTGATTCTAGCTACCTCCATGATGTTCTCAAGTTGATGGGGGCAAGTTAGAGTAGAGTGAAGCTCTACCGCCTCCCATCCGGTGGCCCGAGACTTATACCCCTCCTGGGCAACGGGACCCAGTGAGACATCTTCGAGGGTAGCCAGACGCTTACTACTCTTTTGGGATGACTTTGAACCAGATGCAGACATGTTTTGATTCTGTAAAAAGAATTAAGATTCCAGCAGTTAGGCCCCATACCAAACCCTAAACCAAGAAAAAGGGAATGGGTCTCCTGGACAAGAGTCGGGTGCAATAAATTCACAGAAGACGACATTGCGCACCAAAGAAAAAGAAAGGGCAGAAAATCGAAAGAGAGCAATCTCTTCTATGCCCTAAACGACCAGTATACGAAGAACGTATGGTCTTTTGCAAAAAATAGTAACAAATACGTGACAAGAGTAGTCCTAACACCAGAAATGGTGAATCTAGACCTGTTACGTGAAAAATCTAAAAGAGTGTATTCCCAGAAACTTCAAATACAAAACCCAAAAAAAAACGAACAGATAAGTAAAAGCATGCCATGTACATTAACAGTAAAGTAAGGGGCCCAAGAAACTTACAGTGAAGTGTTGAGACTGGGGGTTCTGCTGTAGATCAAACAAAGATAAGAAGGATTGACAGTAGTGAACGAAGATGGACTGGGAAAATTGCAAAGTGTTCAACAGTGTTTTCTTGGTCTGAGAATTTTTTCTCTCTGGGAAACTTGAGCAAAGTTGGCAAGAAATGGGAAGTAACCGAAATGAAGGAAAGGTGGTGGCTTTTATAGGCAAAACTGCATGAGGAACAGGCACTATCACCTACCAATCGAACGGTTGGGGAAACGCGCGATTCAAATTCTCAAAGATCAACGAATCAGATTGATTTGTAATTAAGGCAGTGGAAACATTTGAGTGTCCGTCTGACACCATTAATGCGCCGTATCAATCAATGGGCGTGAAACGAATCAACCTCTGCAAAAAGTGAATCGCTGCATTAAAGGCCATCATTAAATGCACACTCACGCGCTCAAAGCTCGTGCCAGGAAACCGAGGAGTCAACCGGAGGCACTTGAGCAAGCCTTGTTTTATTTTTCAAATAAACAAGGCTTGGGGGTAAATGTTGCCCTTGATTTTGCCCAATATACGTGGACCAACCAGACAAGGACACGTGGATCAAGTAACTTATAATCCAAACTATTTGCTAAGTCTTTATGCAATGAAGCAGCATCCGGGACATGTCTCCTGGAGAAGGCATATGGAACCCCATATGCTCCCGGAAGCCCAAGTAACGTTAAGGCATCTCCGCAAGGTGTCATGTTTCCCCTGAGCAATCAAGTCGCATTTAATGCCGCATGAGAGGAAGCGTGTTGGGACTGCTACACGCAATAAAGTCTGACGGCACAACCTCCAACCAGCAGCTACAAAGTAATGATCATTTAAGTCTATCGACGGCTACACTGTGAAGAGTCACATCAGTCAAAAGACAATAAGGACATTCCACATAAAAGCCCTACAGCACCTAGGGATTTGACCATGCATTACTCATGGTATATTCATTGGGAATGCCTAACTTTATGGACACTTACAGATACACTTGTACAGTAGTTCTGGGGATCACCCCACCAAAAACACTATAAATACCCCCTCAAAGATCATTAAATGGGATCGAGAATCTTGGGCTGCATAAGAGCAAGAAGAGTAAATACTCACCAAGAACATTCTCTGTATTTATAAGAGTGAAACATTCACCAAATACATTCTCTGTATCAAGTACATCCATAAATAAGATAGACTCGTGGACTAAGGCTCATTAACGCCCCAACCACGTAAAAATCCTTCTCTAATTTTCTTACAGCTCTATAAACTTATAATATTTTATTGTTTGCCGAAAACCTCGGTCAACACATATCATTGGATGAATGGTCTATAAATCATTTCATGTCATTCTATATTTTCTCTTAAGAAATTAAATGAAGCATATGATTATAATCCCGAAATTCTATTCCCAATTGATATCAATCCTCAATCTTAGAAATCTCCTACTTGTATAGGCAAGTCAGACTTAGAATTTAATTAGTAGTGGTGGTCCAAGATAGAATTACTCATTATATTTGGTATAAATTTAAGTCTTTGACTTTAATTTTAGATTCCAAACAGAAATTTCTTATATTTCTAATTCCAGGATGCAATACAGTTACACCTTCACAAGGGTTTAATATCTATCTTCTATTAATGGATTCAAACTGTATGGAGTATGAGTTAGGTATTCTGTGACCAGGATCCACTTGCACTATTCTAAGAATTCTTTGATGTAACTAAACATAAGTCATCAAAATAACACAGCAACATTTTTATTAATCTATGGCATTTGCATCTTGTTCATAGTGGATTTGACAAGATCAATCTCTGCAAAGAGTTAATATGCCTATATCCACAGAAAGTAGTTCATCTCATTCGCAGATGGATGTACATTCAGGGGTGGATATGAGTTTTTCGTTGTATTCTTAAAACGATAACTCTAGATTATACCTTTTAGCAAGAAATTTGAAATGTTTAAATATTTCATTAATTTCTAGCAATGGTTAAAACCATTAAGGTAAGTGGTTAAAGATCTTGCGAACTGATAGGGGTGGAGAAATAGTTAGTAGATATGCAGTTCAAAGATCATTAAATTGTTTTTTTGAATTATATCCAAACTTACCTGCCCAGAAATTTCGAGTTGCATATTGATGATTAGTTATTAGTCGTTGCCTAATTCCTTCTATGGTAATACAATCTCAGAATGATGTAATGGTTGTATACTTAATGTAAATCATTACTAGATTCATGGATGACCTAATCAAAATCTTAAGAAAAGCTAGAACTGTTAACCATGGTTTGTTAGCTTTTCTAAGTGATTAGGGGTGGACCATCCCATTGTCAATAGATAAGAAAGTGTTTGTTCAAACAAATACTACTTTTCTAAGAAAATGACTAAGTCTGAAAATAAAGTAGCAAATAAAGGAGATATTTAATTCTTGATTCCAAATGTGTTCTATCATCTTATTTGACATATGATGATCCCACTGCCTCTGTTGTCTTGTCACAATCAAAGAGATCAATACCATTTAGTTTTCTTAGACATAATTCACGGTACCTTGTCGTAGTGGGAGAGTTCCTAGGAAGTCACCTTCTTATGACTTGGGAGACACTAGTGATTAAAATCCATTGTGAGTTTAAACAAGTAATGGATTGTCAAGATAAGAAACTAAGAAGAAAAGCCAATAGAACTATGGTTTAATCCATTCACATGGAGTAACCTAAGTTTTCTATTACAAGGACATAAAAGGAAATTTTAGTTAATAAGTCTATTCTATGGACTTAATAAAACTTCCTGTTCCTAGTATTATGTTGGGTTTTATGCCCTAAATAAAACTCTTTACAATCTGATTAGTTATCAATATAAGAAATTTGAAGTGATTGAGGTTTGCATGAATTTTACATGCTAATGGTTTAATATGTTTGATATGTTTATTACATTCATACACACAAAATCAGTTAAATCCAGATCATATGTTTATTCACAATTACAGTATCGTCAACACAGTGGAATGTGATTGTGATCATATGAATCAAAAGACTTGGTCCCTTGTTCATCAGTGTTATTGGATTTACACTAATGTGATAATCAGCGATGATGTGTACTTACACTTGGAGTAAGTGTTATGTTCTTTCCAGGACATTAGTAAAGTATACTAGTTTCGAATGTATGAGTATACATTGGACTGGACTGATATTGCAACTAAGTTAAGATATTACAAACTTACCGTTATACATATCTTTCCAAGTCAATATCAGTAGTTGATCTTAAGATTAAAAGAATCTAAATCCTGATATGCTTAGGCTCAACTCAGGAGTGCTATTCATGTTCTTAGATTTATTAGTTAAGCCTACTTTTGGGTCAGGGTGATACGTATATTTTGGGAACATGATAGTATGATTGAGTGGGAGTGCTGAACATAAATATGGAATCTATAGCTTCTACTGGTGTATAGAAGTCAAGTGATGATTCCCTTCGAGCTTACCAAATAGAAGTAAATGGATGAGCTCTTGTTTAACTGACTAATCATTAGATCACTAAACACCATTTACAGGTAGCTAAGTGTTTTAAGGGGCAAAATACATTGAGGGGTGAGAACGGTAAAGAAATCCCATCTCGATGTAGATCATCTATATAGAGGATCTTTAAATCACAATAAGATTATAACAATGGTTAAATGAGATAGCATATTGATATCGTGGAACATACAATATGCTCTATATAAGTCTGAGAGTGCAATTCTAAGTTCTAAGAGTGGATTCAACGAAGAATTAATAAGTAGGAATTTACTTGGTAAATTTGGTTCACTTATTGGAAGCTCAGCATATAGATCCATGGTCCCCATTCTAGTTGAGAACATTCTGCTTGTAAGACTCATTAATTGATTCGTGATTGATCAATTATAATTCTAAAGTTAGACTATGTCTAATTTTATGAATTTTCACTAAGCATGGGTGAAATTGTAAAGAAAAGAGTTTCTAGGTTTATTTATTTATTAATGGACTTTATATGTCTAATTAATAATTAAATTAAATGACAATATTATTTAATAATGTATTTTAGTTATTAAATAATTAGTTTTGGCATTTAAAAGGTTAGAATTGGAAAATTGGCGTTTTTGAGAAAATAGAGATAAAATTTGATAAAACTGCAAAATCAAGTGAGGCCCAATACTACACCATGGCCGGCCACTTAATGTGGGATTTCAAATTAATATTTTCATTATTTTAATGCCAAATAATTCCTAACCTAAACCTAGTAGTTGCGTATAAATAGAAAGTGATGGCTCAGTCACAATACATGCTTTCACAAGTTTTCAATAACCTTTTCTGACAGAAATTTCTCTCTTCAGAAAAACTGAGCCTTCCCCACTTTCTATACCTGGCCGAAATCATCCCTCTCTTTTCCCTTCATCAATTTCGTGACCCTAGTGAAAGAGTGAGTGCCCACACACAACAAGCAGTAACTCAATCATAGATTGGAAGACTGTGAAGGATCAAACTTGAAGAAGAAGGACATTCGGGCTCAGATCTTGATTATACTCTGCTACAGAAAGGATTCAAGGGTTAGAGATCTGAGTGGAAGGAGACATTAATTCCGCTGCATCAATGTAAGGTTTTCTTAACTTTATATGTGTTTATTTTATCGTTTTAGAAAGTTCATATTTAGGGTGTTTAAACAACATACTTGTGAGTAGATCTAAGATCCTGGTAAAATATATTCCAACATATTATAGGTTTGATTTTATCTAAACCTATGGCTTGTGGTATACCTGGTAATTACTTACTCTAATGCAAGCAACTTACTTTAGTAAGATGCTAAAGCATTTTCTTTCTAATGGCAATCTATAGAAGCTTCTCAACTTCTTAGGCATAGATTTTATTTATCTAAGGAAAAGTCTCCACTATTCCAGAAAAGATAAAGCCATGAAAGAATTTCTTAAATCAACAGTGAGAGGTCTTAGATATGCTTTTGTATGCCTTAGACCACACACCTGTTGTTGAGTGGGAGTAATGAGTAGGTATCAGATTAATCTAGGAGAAGAACATTGGAAGACAATCAAGTAAATCCTAAGATTAAGAAGAGGAACTATATGTTAGTCAATAAGAGTGTGTTTAAAACTCTTAGACTACACCACATTAGATTTCGAGATTTGCCTTTGTGCTAAAAATCTTTTTGATAAGATGGTGGTTACTCTGGGGGTGGAATAGTGATTTTGGAGAAGTGTAAAAACCTATCTGAAGTCTCTAGGTCTACCAGGAAGGGACTGAATGTTAAAGTTGCAGGAAAGGTACTTATTCAGTCTAAGGAAAGTTCTATACATTTTTGGCACCATTCCAAATTGCCTAAACTACTAGTATTAATTTCCTGATTAACCAAAAGTAGTTGCGAAAGCTATAGAATCCAGTATCCCAAGAGAGTAGACATATAGAGAGGAATTTCACATTATCAATGATTTTGTGATTAAGGAAGAGTAATGGTGGAGAAAAGGTTGTGGTTAATTCAACCTTTCAGATCCTATTACGAGGAGTTTACTACTACTACATTTGATTAGTATATCAAGGTGTTGAGATTATTTGAAATGCACATTTTGTTTTATATTAGTGCAAGTGGGAGTTTGTTGGGTCTTATGCCCTAAATAAAACTCATTTCAATATAATCAGATTAACTTATTAATATAGATCAGAAATAACATTTAATGTTGCATGGTTCACATGATTTATTTCATGATTATATGTACATAATGTATAAATTCATCTGAAACCCTTTTCACATACTTCATCATGTTTATTGTGTCGTTAACACATTGGAAAGTAAACATGACTATGTGAATAAAGTTTCCTAGATTTATCAGACATAGGGTTTTACTGATATGATAATCCAAAACAGAGTTTACTTGCATTTGGATAAGTGCTATGTTCTTTCCAGAGCATTGGTTAAGTAAAGCTCAGGTTGGATGCATGGAGTATGCATCGAAAGGGACCGATATTGAACTTTGACTTAGATTTATTTAACTTACCGTAATATCTATTCAAGTCAATATCGCCTAGTTGATCCTAGATCAAATGATCTTAATCCTGTTATGATTAGGCTCAATCTTGAAAGGCTATTCGTGTTCTTTGATCTGTTAGTTAAGCCTACTTTTAGGTCAGGGTGATACGTACATTTTGGGAACACGGTAGTGCAATTGAGTGGGAGCGCTAGCATAAACATGGAATCTATAGCTTCTATCTGGCGAATAGTAAGCAAAGGATGATCTCCTTCAAGCTTTACCAAACGAACATAAATGGTGGAGTACTCATTTCACATAAGCTGAAATATCATTTATACGGGGTCAAGTGTTTTAAGGATTAAATACATTGTAGGGTGTAACGGTAATCTAATCCCTTTACAGTGTAGATCATTCATATAGAGGATCATTGATCAAATTAGGATTATAACAATGGATAACTAATGATGTGTCTATATGGTGGAACATATAGAGCATTCTATATACTGAGAGTGCAATTCTAGTTCTATGCGTGGATTCAACGAAGAATTAATAAGTTAGTGAATTTTAGTAATAAATTCTTGATCCACTTATTGGAAGCACGGTTATATAGACCCATGGTCCCCACACTAGTTGAGATAATATTGCTTGTAAGACTCATATAATTGGTTTTGATTAATCAATTATAATTCTCAAATTAGACTATGTCTATTTGTGAAATTTTCATTAGGTAAGGGCGAAATTGTAAAGAAAGAGTTTTAGGGGCATATTTGTTAATTATGATACTTTGTATGGTTCAATTAATAAATATGATAAATGACAATATTATTTAATAATTATTTATAGTTATTAAATAGTTAGAATTCGCATTTAAATGGTTGAATTAGAAAATTGGTGTTTTTGAGAAAATCAGATGCAGAAAAGATAAAACTGCAAAACTGCAAAATTGCAAAAAGTGAGGCCCAAATCCACTAAGCATGGCCGGCCACTTTTGTAGGCAATTTAAACTGATATTTTCATTATTTTAATGCCAAATAATTCAAACCTAACCCTAGTGGAATGCTATAAATAGATAGTAAAGGCTTCAGGAAAATTACACTTCTGATTCAGAAAAACCTGAGCCTTCTCTCTCCCTATCTGGCCGACCACTCCCTCTCTCTTTCTTCCCTCTTGAATTTTGAAATTCTTAGTGTAAGAGTAGTGCCCAAACACAGCAAGTGATACCTCAACCATAGTGAGGAAGATCGTGAAGAAAGACTTTCAGCAAGAAGGAGTTTCAGCATCAAAGATTCAGAGAAAGAGATCCAAGTTCAGATATTGATAAGGCTTTACTACAGAAAGGAATCAAGGGCTAGATATCTGAACGGAAGGAGTCATATTATTCCGCTGCACCCAATGTAAGGTTTCCTAAACTTTATACGTGTTTATTTCATCGTTTTAGAAAGTTCATATTTAGGGTGTTAATCAACATACTTGTGAGTAGATCTAAGATCCTGGTAAAATAATTTCCAACAGCAACATGATAGGACCCATCCAAAGTGTGCCTGTGTGAGCCTATGTGTTTAATTTCATTATAGATGCATATAGGTTGTTGTTGCTAAATAAATTATCATAGTTCTTGATAGATTTTATTTAGGCCCATTTAGTTTTCGGGCCTATTCAATTAATAACAGTTATTCATTTTAAGGTTAAATTCCTCTCTTTTGGGCCTTGTGTGAGAGTTGGGAGCCATAGTAGTGCGTACGACATACTGAACCCAACACCCCCTCACATGAACCACCCCAATTGTGAAGGCCCATTTGCCTGATTTGAATAACTGTACTAGGTTAATTAAACTAGTTTAACCTAATAAAGTTGATTAGCAACGTAATTAATTTCATTTATTTTGAAATTAATTTAAGAAAACCATAGTTTAAAGAATTTTATATTCTAAGCTAAACTATATGTATTTTCTTATATTTAATTAAATATAGAATTATAACCATCTAGATTCTTTCTGAAGCTTAATTTAAATTTTTCATTAAAATATTCCTATTTAAGTTGATATTTAGTTATCTACAACTAACCAACTTAAATCTGAATATCATTTGGATTTAAAATTTCAAAATTAAGTTGAGGAATTTTAGGCATTGGTTATTAAGATTCTTTAGATATTTTTTAAGTTAATATCTTTTCGAATATTAACTTAAAATGGAATATTTTAGATATTTTTTAAGTTAATATCTTTTCAAATATTAACTTAAAATGGAATGTTTTTAAATTAAGTGGTTACAACTTAATTTTTGATATTTAATTAAATTTAAATTTGAAAATATTTAAGTTCTAGATTTTTTCTAATACAACTTAAATTAGATATTTTTTCAAATTTTGTGGAAAAGATACTTAGTCAAATAAGATATTTTCTAGATATTTATTTCTAGACCACTTATTATTTCTAATATTAAATAAGAAAATATTATACATTGTGAAATTAATTATTTATATAATTAATTTTGGTACAATTTATTTTAAGTATATTTTTCCTAATATTAAACTAGAGATTAATAATTAAGCCTTCTCTACACTTAATTATTTATTTCTTGAATTTAATACATTTAATTAATTTGAAAATTAAATATCTAAGTTGATTTTCATCATGATACTTAAATATTTCTTTTCATGACACTTAATTAAATAGAAAATTACTTTTAGTTGAAATTTATTTTTTCAACTAAATTTAAATAATTTTCAAAATATATTTTTATTTTATTAATCAAATTTCGAAATTGCATTTCTTAAATGCTGGAATTTCGAATTTTATTTGAAAAAATAGATTAAAGTTGTAAATTATTTATTTTAATTTTGGACCAACTTAAATCAATGATTTTTTCATTTATTGATTAATTTAAAATAAACTGTATATAAGTATATTATTAGAAATTGAATTAATTAGACAAATGAAAATCTAGATAGATATTATCTATTTTTGCTTGAAGTGTTTTTCTAGTGTATTTAATTAAATAGAAAATTAATATTTAAGTTGATTTTCATCATCATACTTAAATATTTGAAATTTTTCTTATATATTTGGGCCAACATTAAATTAGAATAATTTTTCCAGGATTTAATTTTTATTTTAACATGCATTTTCGAAAATTGTATCCTTAAATACTTTAATTTTTCGAAATGCAATATATATTTATAGAAAATTAAATTTGAGTTGTAAATTAATTCAAATTAATTTTGTAACAACTTAAATTGAATATTTTTCTAAATATTTATTGGAAATTATTACTAAGATGGAAATAATTCATATTATTTTCATATCCATCTAAGTAAAATTTATAAATATTAAATTAAAATTTATATTTAGAATTTTTTCATTCTAAATTGGAAATTTTAATTAAATAAATATATATTTAAAATAAATAGATTAAATAAAGAGAATCAAAGAAAAATACAACTCTCTTTAAATAATGAGCTTTATTATTAAGATATTCGATCTCCATTGTTAGTTTTACATCGCATTTGTTTTAGTGAGTAATCCTCCCTAATGGAGGAACGTTCATTAGCAATTTCGCACCGTTTAATCTCGAAAGATAAGTAGTTTGTAAATGTTTTATATGGTATGGATCACCCTAATGGTGGCGACCATATTTGACTTGCAAATTATGAAACAATGGTGGAAGCTCATAAGATAGAATTTCCTTGACTCTCGCCTAAACGGGACAACGCTGAATTCCAATCTTGATCGAATAAAAGGTTGCTAGAATGTTTAACATTTTAGATGAGCTGACAACTCTATTCAATGGATGGTCGCTTTGACTCTTGCCTAAACGGGACACTGATATCAGTTTGTTGAAAACCTTGGAAATTATTTAGGATTGTATGTTTTAGTATTTTCACTGGTCATTCCTACTTGCTATATGTTTAATAATTTCTGAATTGTGTATGAATTTATATTGAACCATGTTATTTTCTATTATTAAGTTGTAGTTTAATTTCGAATCTTCATTGTTGGTCTAACTTTGTTTGTTTATCTAATGAGATAAATCCATAGTGGATTTTCACCATTAGACATACATAATAGTGTTAGATCTCGAAAGATAAATATTGTATATGCAACATCTAGCTGTTCATCAATTGATGACACCTTAGACTAGTATTTTTACGATATTAAACAAGAAGATTGTATAAATAAGATTACTTTGACTCTCGCTAATCGAAGCATCGTTGGATTCCTATTTATAAACGAAATTATCCTAATTCCTTTTAGCTTATTCATTTAAAATTAGCTCAATAACATATCATTGGATGAATGGTCTATAAATCATTTCATGTCATTATATTTTCTCTTAAGAAATTAAATGACGCATATGATTATAATCCCGAAATTCTATTCCCAATTGATATAAATTCTCAATCTTAGAAATCTCCTACTTGTATGGGCAAATCTGACTTAGAGTTTATAATAGTAGTGGTGGTCCAAGATAGAATTACTCATTATATTTTGTATAAATTTAAGTCTTTGACTTTAATTTTAGATTCCAAACAAAAATTTTCTTATATTTCTAATTCCAGGATGCAATACAGTTACACCTTCACAAGGGTTTAATATCCATCTTCTGTTAATGGATTCAAACTGTATGGAATATGAGTTAGGTATTCTGTGACCAGGATCCACTTGCACTATTCTAAGAATTCTTTGATGTAACTAAACCTAAGTCATCAAAAGACACTACCACATTTTTTTTAATCTATGGCATTTGTATCTTGTTCATAGTGGATTTGACAAAATCAATCTCTGCAAAGAGTTAATATGCCTATATCCACTGAAAGTAGTTCATCTCATTCGCAGATGGATGTACATTCAGGGGTGGATATGAGTTTTTTCGTTGTAATCTTAAACGATCACTCTAGATTATACCTTATGCAAAGAAATTTGAAATGTTTGAAATTTTTTTTTAAATTTCTAGCAATGGTTAAATTAATTAAGGTAAGTGGTTAAAGATCTTGCGAACTGATAGGGGTGGAGAAATAGTTAGTAGATATGCAGTTCAAAGATCATTAAATTGATTTTTGAATTATATCCAAACTTACCTCCCAGAAATTTCGAGTTGCATGTTGATGATTAGTTACTAGTCGTTGCCTAATTCCTTCTATGGTAATACAATTTAAGAATGATGTAATGGTTGTATACTTAATGTAAGTCATTACTAGATTCATGGATGACCTAATCAAAATCTTAAGAAAAGCTAGAACTGTTAACCATGGTTTGTTAGCTATTCTAAGTGATTAGGGGTGGACCATCCCATAGTCAATTGATAAGAAAGTGTTTGTTTAAACAAATAGTACTTTCCTAAGAAAATGACGAAGTCTGAAAATAAAGTAGCAAATAAAGGAGATATTTTTTTTCGTGATTCCAAAAGTGTTCTATCATCTTATTTGACATATGATGATCCCACTGCCTCTGTTGTCTTGTCACAGCCGAAGAGGTTAATACCATTTAGTTTTCTTAGACATAATTCACGGTACCTTGTCGTAGTGGGAGAATTTTTAGGAATTCACCTTCTTACGACTTGGGAGACACTAGTGATTAAAATCCATTGTTAGTTTAAACAAGTAATGGATTGTCAAGATAAGAAACTAAGAAGAAAGCCAAGAGAACTATAGTTTGATCCATTCACATGGAGTAACCTAAAGTTTTCTATTACAAGGACATAAAAGGAAATTTCGTGTATGTCTATTCAATGGACTTAACAAGACTTCCTGTTCCTAGTATTATAGGTTTGAGTTTATCTAAACCTATGGCTTGTGGTATACCTGGTAATTACTTACTCTAATGCAAGCAACTTACTTTAGTAAGATGCTGAAGCATTTTCTTTCTAATGGCAATCTATAGAAGCTTCTCGACTTCTAGGCATAGATTTTATTTATCTAAGGAAAAGTCTCAACTATTCCAGAAAAGATAAAGCCATGAAAGAATTTCTTATATCAACAGTGAGAGGTCTTAGATATGCTTTAGTATGCCTTAGACCAGACACCTGTTGTTGAGTGGGAGTAATGAGTAGGTATCAGATTAATCCAGGAGAAGAACATTGGAAGACAATCAAGTAAATCTTTAGATAAAGAAGAGGAACTATATGTTAGTCGATAAGGGTGTGTTTAAAACTCTTAGACTAAACCACATCAGATTTCGAAATTTGCCTTTGTGCTAGAAAATCTTTCTGATAAGATGGTGATTACTCTTGGGGTGGAATAGTGATTTTAGAGAAGTGTAAAAACCTATCTGAAATCTCTAGGTCTACCAGGAAGGGACTGAATGTTAAAAGTTGCAGGAAAGGTACTTATTCAGTCTAAGGAAAGTTCTATACATTTTTGGCACCATTCCAAATTGCCTAAACTACTACTGTTACTTTCTGAATAACCAAGAAGTAGTTGCCAAAGGTATAGAATCCAGTATCCCAAGAGAGTAGACGTATAGAGAGGAATTTCACATTATCAATGATTTTGTGATTAAAGGAAGAGTAATGGTGGAGAAAAGGTTGTGTTTAATTCAACCTGTCGGATCCAATTACGAGGAGTTTACTACTACTACACTTGATTTGTATATCAAGGTGTTGAGATTATTTGAAACGCACTTTTTGTTTTATATTAGTGCAAGTGGGAGTTTGTTATGTTTTATGCCCTAAATAAAACTCATTTCAATATAATCAGATTTACTTATTAATATAGATCAGAAATAACATTTATTGTTGCATGGTTCACATGATTTATTTCATGATTATATGTATATAATGTATGAATTCATCTGAAACCCTTTTCACATACTTGATCCTGTTTATTGTGCTGTCAACACATTGGAAAGTAAACATGACTATGTGAATAAAGATTCCTAGATTTATCAGACATAGGGTTTTACTGATATGATAATCTACAACAGAGTTTACTTGCATTTGGAGAAATGCTATGTTCTTTCCAAAGCATTGGTTAAAGTAAAGCTCAGGTTGGATGCATGGAGTATGTATCGGAAGGGACCGATATTGAACTTTGACTTAGATTTATTAAACTTACCGTAATATCTATTCAAGTCAATATCGCCTGGTTGATCCTAGATCAAATGATCTTAATCCTGTTATGATTAGGCTCAATCTCAGGAGGCTATTCGTGTTCTTTGATTTGTTAGTTAAGCCTACTTTTAGGTCAGGGTGATACGTACATTTTGGGAACACGGTAGTGCAATTTAGTGGGAGCGCTAACATAAATATGGAGTCTATAGCTTCTATATGGCGAATAGTAAGTAAAGGATGATCTCCTTCAAGCTTGACCAAATGAAAATAAATGGTGGAGATCTCATTTCACATAAGCTGAAATATCATTTATACAGGGTTAAGTGTTTTAAGGATTAAATACATTGTAGGGTGTAACGGTATTCTAATCCCTTTACAGTGTAGATCATTCATATAGAGGATCATTGATCAAATTAGGATTATAATAATGGATAACTAATGATGTGTCTATATGGTGGAACATATAGGGCATTCTATATACTGAGAGTGCAATTCTAAGTTCTATGCGTGGATTCAACGAAGAATTAATAAGTTAGTGAATTTTAGTAATAAATTATTGATCTACTTATTGGAAGCTCGGTTATATAGACCCATGGTCCCCGCACTAGTTGAGATAATATTGCTTGTAAGACTCATATAATTGGTTTTGATTAACCAATTATAATTCTCAAATTAGACTATGTCTATTTGTGAAATTTTCACTAAGTAAGGGCAAAATTGTAAAGAAAGAGTTTTAGGGGCATATTTGTTAATTATGATACTTTGTATGGTTCAATTAATAAATATGATAAATTACAATATTATTTAATAATTATTTATAGTTATTAAATAGTTAGAATTGCCATTTAAATGGTTGAATTAGAAAATTGGCGTTTTTGAGAAAATCAGATGCAGAAAAGATAAAACTGCAAAATTGCAAAAAGTGAGGCCCAAATCCACTATGCATGGCCGACCACTTTTGTAGGGAATTTAAACTGATATTTTCATTATTTTAATGCCAAATAATTCAAACCTAACCCTAGTGGAATGCTATAAATAGATAGTGAAGGCTTCAGGAAAATAACACACACTTTTCTTCTGACTTTTCATTCAGAAAAAACTGAGCCTTTCTCTCTCCCTATCTTTGGCTGACCCTTCTCTTTCTTCTTCCTCTTGAATTTCAAAATTCTTAGTGTTAGAGCAGTTCCCACACACAGAAAGTGATACCTCAATCATAGTGAGGAAGATCGTGAAGAAAGACTTTCAGCAAGAAGGAGTTTCAGCACTAAAGAATCAGAGAAAGAGATCCAGGTTCAGATATTGATAATGCTCTGCTACAGAAAGGAATCAAGGGCTAGATATCTGAACGGAAGGAGTCATATTATTCCCCTGCACCCAATGTAAGGTTTACTAAACTTTATATGTGTTTATTTCATCGTTTTAGAAAGTTCATATTTAGGGTGTTAATCAACATACTTGTGAGTAGATCTAAGATTCTGGTAAAATAATTTCCAACATGTACATATTGACCTTACTGGCCTATGTGCCGAGTTACCAGGAGTTGTTTTGGACTGGTTGTATCTGATGTGTATTTTGATTTTATGTTTAAATGGTTGTCGTATATATTTCTTTAGCAAAACTTTTTATGACAGGGATTACCGGAACACACTTTTTATGTCGTTATAATGTCCGTTTTTAGTGTTTTATTTTAGTCAAGTTTTTAATATTATCATTTTTTTAATAATTAATTATTCTATTAGTATTAAACTAGTTTATAAAATCACAGATGTGGCATCCCTATAGATTAGGGCGTTACAACTTGGTATCAGAGCAGCCATGGTTTTAAAGGTCCTGAAGACTGGTCGAATATGTACATTTGCTGCGAGGATAGGTCGACTCATGGTATATAGTAAGTATTTATATTGTTTGCTATTGGATTACCTACCTAGGCTATTATAAAGTATGTTGGGAAAAGTAGCATAGTGATGATTGTGATAAGAATATGTGTATGGTATATGCATATTGATATTGATATCCGTCTGAGTTCTAAATGGTTAGAAGATGTGGACTAAATGTGTGATAAGTTAAGCAGTAAGGGCAACCAAATAGTTTTATTAGCGAGCTATCTGGGCTCGGGGCAAACGATAAGGAAGAGAATTCTTCATTGCCATAATGCTGGGAACATGTAAATTCTGTTATGCAGGATATGATTAGACAATAAGGGAAAAATAGATATGAGATCTGAAAAGAACCTGCCCACAGTTAAGAAAGATTAATGTTAAAGAAGAAAAGTGTACATATCCTGCCCCAGTGCCAGTTATGATTCAGGGGGACCCGGATATCGGTCCTTCGGCCGACTCAAGTTAGAATTTATGGGCAATATTATAATTGTTATTGATATTAAACATTGTACATTTAGTTAGAGACATCAAGAAATCTGAATGGACTGTGCATGTATGTTACTTAGTGGTAATCCATTTAACAAGATAGACATATTAGAAAGATGACAATATGAGTTAAATTGTTGATATTCCCTAGTGGAATATAGGACATGACTAGTTAATGGAGGCATCAATCTAATTGATTCAAATAACAAAATCTTTTGTTTAGAAGTGATCTAGCGTTACCAAAGGTTTATGAGTATTGTCTGGAATCCTTGGTGAATTGAAGGCAACGATTGTGTAGTAATCGTGAGATTATGTAGGCATGGGACTACCTATGTTAGCAAGAAGCATCTTGTTTTGGTAGCTCACCATGAGGGAACTCCATGGTTGAGTGTTCTGACTTCGGGTGATTTCATTTTGGAAATTTCCCCATGAAGCATGCGAGTTGGAGCAAAGCACGTTGGAAACACTTGGATTGGTCCGTGGGGGCGAGTCGTTAGTTCGGAAAGCGGCTAGAGTGATGCACTCGTGTATAAGAGCCATCATTCCGTGGGAGTAAGGGCCCAACAAAGGCTTGAAGTGGGGACGTTACTGGGGGTAACGTATAAAAGAATGTTAGGAAGAGTAGTGGTATCACTAAAGTAAAGAAGATTACCTAAATTTATTACAGTGATACGGTAATGATGGAGAGTACTTTATAATTGACTGGATAGTCAATATGGTATATAAGGAGACCATTGACATTCTGGGAAAAGATTACTTTATTATGCAATTATGGAAAGGCATTCTCACACTGAATGGGGAAAAAACTTATGAATTGAGATGCAATTTAATAGACACATAATTGAGTGATTGGTGAATGTTGGATCACAAAGTAGGTTGTTTATTAAACAACAAGCTATATAATTGAGTGTAGAATAAGTTTTAAAGTGGTTAACCAAGTATGAAGATAGTGATGATTGCAAAGAAGCAATGGTGTTTTACGAACTAGGGAGTCTAAACCTTAGTAGTAATGACGGGAAAAATATACAAGGGTCTTAGATGTTGATGGATTAGCATCATCAACGGGAGACTCACTATAAGTTGGTATGGTAATTTGTACCTGTTATCCCAAATTTTGCACTCTGACGTGGCATCACGAGAATGGTGACACGTGGAGTCCACTTGGAGCATCTGCTCGGGAAGATAGGCCGGGCAGGATGCCTTGCTGGCACATCCTGAGTAAGATATTCAGCGATCTATGCAGAGCACTCAACACTTAGCGAATTCAGCTTTCGCATCATGAGTCATCAGCTCAATCCCTATAACTCAGGGATCAACTTACGTGGATAGGCATACACACGATCCCACTATCAGTGTACTCACCCTCAATCCCACGATCCTTGCATTCAGCATTGATCACACGATCTTTCTGTTTATGCGCATTGTAACAAGAGAGGAAACTCTTCCTCCTCAAGTTTCCCAGCCCTATAAATAGTGAGGAATGTTCACTGGGCAAGGGGACCGAGAGATTGAAATTCGATATGCAGCTAAGCTAAGACTATATTATTATCTAAGAATTATATATTTAGAGATACTGTTGTAAGAGCTATAAGAAAAGGAATCTTCTTCCTTGTTCTTACCGAACTGCTCGGGGCTGAACCTCTTTAAAATTCTTGTGTCTTATTATTGTTTTATTATATATTCGTTACGACATATCATTTATCGCTTGTAAAAAAGACTCATTGTCGTTGGCTAAAAGCGAAGTCAACATTTTGATGCTTTCATTGAGAGAAGGATCACAAATCGCTCTTTTCGACACTCAACACGATGGTGCAAACTCGTAGAGGCCTGTCTGACCCAGCAAATTTACAGATGCTGGATCCGGCATTACAGAACCCAGGGAGTTCAAGGGGGTCGCCTGCTGTCAATCCTGGACAGGTGGGAAGCGTGGTGAATGGTGAAACAACTCCTGTTACTGAAACTGTGCCTGGTGTGCAAGAGACTGGGAATAACAGTTCCGCACACAACTGGGGCATTCATAACACGACTGTTCCGCCTGGAACCAACGCCCAGACGACCAGCAGAGATGCAACTGAATTGCAAAATCTTCGTGCTGCGCTCGGACTCATGCAGAGTCATAGAAACACTCTGCATCATGATCAGGATGAACTGCGTGCCGCAGTAAATCTCGCGTTTGACGAACAAAGGCGTATGTTCGCTGAATGGAGAGACAAAAATATGGAGGCATTAAGGGCTCACCATGCAGAGATCGAAGATCGTAGTCGGAAAGCTACTGTGCTGATACGAATAGCCTACCAGATTGTAGGTCAGCAAACGCCGAACGTCATTCCCTTGGGAGAAATGGAGGATGACCCGACGATGAATACTTCCCAGACAACTAATGGTCAGCCGCCCAATCCCCGGTCATGAGTTCCGCTCGTGGGCCAAGAGGTAGGCGGGCAGACCTTGTCTGGGAATTCATCAAGATGAGCCATACCTGACGGATCCAACCAAAATAATGGTGTTATTCCACCTGTCAACCAAGCGAATCAATCGCTAAGGCAACCAGGCTCTTTTGTGTTCGATAGGTTGGGAACAACCCATGACCTAAGGAACGATCTAAACAGAAGAAGGGGAATAGACGAGCACAATACTACAATGATCGTGCAGCCCGCAGCCCATACTCAATTCCCCGCTCAGAAAGACGCTGAGGTAATCCAAGTTGACCAAAATGCCGAGCAGGTCAGCCCAGCCGTACAGGCCCAGCTTGACGAGTTGAAAAATATGTTTCATGGCATGGCCAGACAGCGTAACAATGATCTTGAGTTAGACCGTGCTCGCAGAACTCCCTTCTCACCAGAGATCAATCTCCTGCCACTGCCTCACAAGTTCAAAATGCCAACCTAGAAGATGTATACTGGGAGAGAAGATCCTCTTTCCCATCTCAAGTACTTTGATATGCAAATGGACTTACAAGGAGTATGAGGGGACGTATGCTGCAGAATCTTCCCCGCCACTCTGTCGGAAGCTGCACAGCAATGGTATTTCAAGTTGGCTCCTGGAAAGTTTAGTTCATCGAAAACCATTTCTTCGGAATTCCATGCGCAATTCTCTTCCTCACGTCAGCTCCCATTGTATCTGGGAGATTTGGTCGAAGTAAAGCAACGACCAGGCAAGCCACTCCGGGCGTACATTAGCAGATTCATGACGGAAGCGACCAAAGTTTCGCAGGTAACCGAGGATGGAAAGTTATCCGCGATACTGGGAGGCATTGAAGTCCTTGGTGAACTATGGAAGGATATAAGGAAGAACGGGCCGGTAGACTCAATGAGTGATTTCCTTGACCGAGCTGAAGGCTTCATCAAGCTCGAAGAAGCCATTCAATGAGCAGAAAGTGAGAAAAATTCGGGCAAAACGAAGGCTCCTTCCACTGGAACATCCGCCCAACTTCCCAACTATTCCAACAATTAAAGTGGCAAGCGTTCAAGCAACAACCACAAGCAAGGAAACAAGAAAGGAAAGTTCACCGATAAATCCGGACAGACTCCCCGTGATCATGCCAAACACACTGCATTCACTATTCTAACTGAAGATATAGAGAGTGTGTATATGGCAACTCAGTCGTTAATTCCGTACAGAAAGCCCGAGCCCATGAAGAAAGATACCAACAAAAGGGACATGATAAAATTTTGTCGATTCCACGGAGACTACGGCCACGACACCAACGAATGTTATAATCTGAAGTGGGAAATTGAATTTCTAATCAAGAAAAATAAACCCGCACCTACAGAAGTATGTCAAGACCAACCAAGGTCAAAACAACCAGGATCTGCTACCTCCACCCGTAGATGGACACTTACAAGTTATTATTGGAGGCCCGCACATCGCTGGAGATTCGGGCAAAGCTCGGGAGAGGTATGCCCGGACAGCTCAGCACGAGCAAGAAGAAGTTATCCTGGTCGTGGAAGAAAGGAAGCCCAAAGTTCCACGAGCAGGAGAGCCAACCAAAACTTTCAACGATGAAGATGCTGTAAAGACCGCTTAGCTTTAATTTGGAAATTAGCATATAATTAGGGCTTTATTATGAATATTAGATTTTAATATTGAATTAATTATTTATGATGATTTATTTGAATTCAGAATGCATTTTTATGTCACTTATAGAAATTTCATAATTTTGCATATTTGGTGCCCGGCAACATTGGAACACGGTGTATGGCTTTTGAATCACATCTTAGTATTTTTAGTATAGCGGGACAATAGTTAGACATTTGGAATGTCGAGAATAGACAGGATTTTAGAGTTTCCCAAAATACCCCTTTTATGCCTTTTAGTGTGGGAAGGGCAAAATGGTCTTTTTCTTTCCCATTCTTGTGTTTGTCTTATGTGAGTTTTAATTAATGTTAAAATCAGTTTTTTTTTTATATTACTTTGGCTGAAAGTAGTGTAGTAAAACCTAGGTTTATTTCATTTATTCAAAAAAAATAGAAAATTTGAAAGTTTGGAAAATTCTCTCTCTTTCAACCTCTCTCTCTCACGAAATCCCTTAGAGCAGCTAGGATTCTGGAATTTTGTCTTCAAATCTTGCCATTTTACAGCAGCTCTTAGTGATTTCAAGCAAGGGTAAGCTTCTAGACAACTTTCCTTTAGTTTTCTTGAAATTCAAGTTTTGGAATTATGCATGTTTTGAGAGTTTGAGTTTCATAGTTGCTGTTGTTGTTTGAATCATGTTTTTGGAGTTAGATTATGAATTGTTATGTTGATTTAGGCTTGAATTAGTGGTTGTTTGAAGTTTTAGACAAGCTTTGAGTTTAAGAACTCAAGCTTGAAGCTTTAATGGTGAAAATTGATTCTAAGCTTTTATTGTTGTTTTGTTGCTTGGAAAATGTTTATTGGGGTGTAATATGCAGGTCTGGAAAGTTTGGTTGAGTTTGGAAACGTTTTGGTTGGGGGTTTGATTGTTGTTGGTTTTCTGGGTAAAACTGGCTAACCTGTTTTACACAGCTTGTAAAACCGGTTACCCGAATTTTGCAGCAGGGGGTGAAAACTAGTTTTTTCAGCTTGTCGTTTCGTGTTAGTTTCAGGTTTTCAGGCAGTTTATTCCCTGCTAGTTTGGGATATTTTTGTATTAAGTTACAGTACGTTAAGTTTTGGTTTTAAACCTTTGTCCCGGTTGTGATTTAGCGGATCACTTATATGTTTTGGAATATATGTGATTTTGGAGCCTATAATTCGCCGAGGAGTTGTTCCACTCAGGTTGACCGGCACGCCTGAATTCGAAATTGAGGTCAGATTAGTATAATATCATGCATATGTTATCACATGTTTAGCGTACATGTGTTATTGCCTGTTAGACTACATTGATAGCAATAATAGTATAGATAGAGTTGTACTGATTATTGATAAATGTATGTTGGCTAGAAAACTGATCGATGTTGTCACATCAATATGGCTAGAGTATGACTAGCATATTGAGTATAGGCTTACATTATGGTCGATAGTATTGTCTTATGAACGTTCTAGACTCAGTATTGTGTAGGACACGGGGATTAGGGTTATGATCAGGTGTATGGGCGCCAGGTTATAACCCGGCTTATTCGTATGTTTATATTATGCTTTTCTTACTGAGTCTGTTGACTCACAGAGCTATGTTTATGTGTGTAGGTAAGGGCAAGGCCAAAGTTGAAGAATCGTGAGGACGAGCAGAGGGAGGTTGTACATGTCGAGGCGGTTAGGCCTGGAGCGTATGATCCTCGGAACATCAGGGCTTTTGTTGTTAGTCGCTGGGCGACAAATATTTTACAAATAAATAGCGAACTTTTATAAGGTATTTTGTAAACGGGATCCCGTAATATTTTGTATGTAATATTATAAGTTTTAATTAAATAAGTAAATTTTTAATTAATCACGTTTTTCATTAACCTCGTTGAGTAGCAACGAGCTACACAGCAAGTTTAAAATCACGTTAACACGCCTAGGCTAGTTAGGGTGTTACAATTTGGCATCAGAGCCGCCAAGTTTTCTTTCGAAGATCGTCACGACATGTACAATCATCATCAGCAGTTAGCTCGTTTCACGGTTCAGTAAGCTTTTATTGCTTTAGTAGTTTATTTTAATAAGTATGATTTAAGAAAAGCCTGTTAGGAAGCATGTTAGTAGCCTGATAGTAGAATAGGCGCATGATTTAATTTTCAAATAAGCGGCATTAGTAAGTTTCTCTTTGATCACGATCTGACCATACTAGCTCTTGGGTACGCAGGCTGTTCAGATTACTATGGACGCCAGGCGAAATACCAGGAGCCAGGGCAATTTGGTGGGATCTAATGCTGGTCAGGGAGCTCAGATTCCCCCAAATGTCCATGGCCGAGGTAGAGGTCCCAGGGGCAGGGCACGTAGCCGGGGTGATGCTAACTCGCCACAGGTTGCCCAGGCTGCCCAAGCTGCTCAGGATGCCCAATATTGGGAAAATAGGTTTGCAGCTATGCAAGCCAGAATCGAGGAACAAGATAATGAAATTAAACGATTGAGGTAGCAGGGTGCTCTTGCAATGCCTGCTCCAGAAATTCTAGGGGCACCTGCCCCTGCTGTCCAGGCCGAACCAGTGGTGGCAATGAATCGGATGGAACCCCTGTATGAAAGGTTCTGCAAGCAAGCTCCTCCATTTTTTCTGGAAGGTCCTGATGTCATGAAAACTGAGCAATGGCTATCAGTGATTACTAGAATCCTGAACTTTATGGGCGTCACCGAAAATGACAGGGTGGTCTGTGCCACTTTCTAGTTTCAAGAAGATGCACTGGTCTGGTGGGACATGGTGTCTATGATACATGATGTCACGACAATAACCTGGGAAAAGTTCCAGGAACTTTTTAATGCAAAATATTACAATGAAGCAGTTAGGAGTGCCAAGAGAAAGGAATTCACTCATCTGACTCAGAAAGAAAATATGAGTGCTACTGAATATACAACGCAATTTGACCGATTAGCGAGGTTGGCCTGGGGAATTGTGCCAACTGACTTCAGCAAGAAAGAAAAATATCTGGATGGATTAAATGCAAAGATCAGACATGACCCGATGATTACTGCTGACGATACAACCACCTATGCTGAAAAGTGGATAAGGCTGTTGGGTTTTATGCCCTAAATAAAACTCATTTCAATATAATCAGATTTACTTATTAATATAGATCAGAAATAACATTTAATGTTGCATGGTTCACATGATTTATTTCATGATTATATGTACATAATGTATAAATTCATCTGAAACCTTTTTCACATACTTGATCCTGTTTATTGTGCCGTCAACACATTGGAAAGTAAACATGACTATGTGAATAAAGTTTCCTAGATTTATCAGACATAGGGTTTTACTGATATGATAATCTACAACAGAGTTTACTTGCATTTGGAGAAGTGCTATGTTCTTTCCAGAGCATTGGTTAAAGTAAAGCTCAGATTGGATGCATGGAGTATGCATCGGAAGGGACCGATATTGAACTTTGACTTAGATTTAATTAAACTTACCGTAAAATCTATTCAAGTCAATATCGCCTAGTTGATCCTAGATCAAATGATCTTAATCCTGATATGATTAGGCTCAATCTCGAGAGGCTATTCGTGTTCTTTGATTTGTTAGTTAAGCCTACTTTTAGGTCAGGGTGATACGTACATTTTGGGAACACGGTAGTGCAATTGAGTGGGAGCGCTAGCATAAACATGGAATCTATAGCTTCTATCTGGCAAATAGTAAGCAAAGGATGATCTCCTTCGAGCTTGACCAAACGAACATAAATGGTGGAGTACTCATTTCACATAAGCTGAAATATCATTTATACGAGGTCAAGTGTTTTAAGGATAAAATACATTGTAGGGTGTAACGGTAATTTAATCCCTTTACATGTAGATCATTCATATAGAGGATCATTGATCACATTAAGATTATAACAATGGATAACTAATGATGTGTCTCTATAGTGGAACATATAGAGCATTCTATATACTGAGAGTGCAATTCTAAGTTCTATGCGTGGATTCAACGAAGAATTAATAAGTTAGTGAATTTTAGTGCTAAATTCTTGATCTACTTATTGGAAGCTCGGTTATATAGACCCATGGTCCCCCCACTAGTTGAGATAATATTGCTTGTAAGACTCATGTAATTGGTTTTGATTAATCAATTATAATTCTCAAATTAGACTATGTCTATTTGTGAATTTTTCACTAAGTAAGGGCGAAATTGTAAAGAAAGAGTTTATAGGGGCATATTTGTTAATTATGATACTTTGTATGGTTCAATTAATGAATATGATAAATGACAATATTATTTAATAATTATTTATAGTTATTAAATAGTTAGAATTGGCATTTAAATGGTTGAATTAGGAAATTGGCATTTTTGAGAAAATCAGATACAAAAGGTGTTAAAATTGCAAAATTGCAAAAAGCAAGGCCCAATCCACTAAGTGTATGGCCTGCCACTTTTGTAGGAAATTTAAACTGATATTTTCATTATTTTAATGCCAAATAATTCAAACCTAACCCTAGTGGAATGCTATAAATAGATAGTGAAGGCTTCAGGAAAATTACACTAAAATTTTCTATTTTTCCTTCAGAGAAAAACCTGAGCCTTTCTCTCTCCCTATCTTTAGCTGCCACTTCTTCTTTCTCTTCCCTCTTGAAATTTCGAAATTTCTTAGTGTATGAGTAGTGCCCACACACAGCAAGTGATACCTCAATCATAGTGAGGAAGATCGTGAAGAAAGATCATCAACAAAGGAGTTTCAGCATAAAAGATTCAGAGAAAGAGATCCAGGTTCAGATATTGATAATGCTCTGCTACAGAAAGGAATCAAGGGCTAGATATCTGAACGGAAGGAGTCATATTATTCCGCTGCACCCAATGTAAGGTTTCTTAAACTTTATATGTGTTTAATTTATCGTTTTAGAAAGTTCTTATTTAGGATGTTAATAAACATACTTGTGAGTAGATCTAAGATCCTGGTAAAATAATTTCCAACAACTGGCCTCAGAGCCATGGTAATTGATTTACTTGCAAGAAATTTGGACTTTAAAACGATTGTTTGTATGTTCTTTGGATGGTATCATGTTGTATTGAGTGTTATTTGATGATTGATTGATGTTTGTGAAATTTTCGTGAAACTTAATTGTGATTTCGTTTCCGGAATTATTTTTATTGGATAGTATGGAAAAAATTAAGCAAGTTAGCCTTTTACAGAACTCAATTTTGATTTTATTTGAATTAGTTATGTTTTTTTGAAGATTTGACAAAATCGGGGTTGTGCTGATAGTTTCCTGCGATCGCAGAACTGTCCGTACAGTTTCGAATTTTTCCTTTTTTCTTCAATTTTTCATACTTTTTCATGGAATTAGCTTCCAATTTTTTGTATGGTTTTGTATATATACTATTACTATTCCTAATTCAATGCTAATTATCATTTTGAATTAATTTAATTCAAGATATTAGTGTAATTTGAATTTGAATAGAATTAGTATTTATCTTTTTGCTTAAAAATCTATCTTATTTTTAAATTTGATTATATTTTTTTTTTAAATTTAAGGTCAGATATTTTAAGATATTTATAATATCTTTTAAGATATTTATAATATCTTTTAAGATATTTAAAAATATCTTATCTTTTAAGATATTTATAATATCTTTTAAAGATATTTATAATATCTTTTAAGATATTTTAAAAATATCTTATCTTTTAAGATATTTTAAAAATATCTTATCTTTTAAGATTTTTTAATTAAATCTTTTTAGATATTTTGACCTTATTTAAATTTAAAATAAGATATTTATAATCATGTAATTTTAAATAGATGTAAGATATTTTGCTAATTTTTTTTTTAAATTTTGTTATTTTATTTATTTAAATTACATTTAAAATTTGAAAAAGATATTTATTTATCTTTTCTAATTTTTTATTTAATTTTTATTTATAAAATAATATTTAAAATTTAAAAGTAGTTAGCAAATTTTGAAATGATATTTAGGTTGGTTGAAACCTAATTTTTCAAAATTGTAGGTTTAATTTTAAATTTAAATATTTAATTAATTTTCGAAATTTTTTTTTAAATTTTTTTTTAATTTTTTTTTGAAAATCTTTTTTAATAATATTTCGAAATTAATTATTTAATTTAAAATTAAATAAATCCTACATCCAACTATCCAGCTAACCTTGTTGCAGGAGTATGTGGTTTTAGCTTGTTTGTAAGTTTTCAAAACCTATTATTACTTGATTGCAAATAGCCATGGTTACCTTTTGCCAGATCTAATGATCTGATGGCTCCCTTGGTCAAGATAATAATTTGTAACAGGTATATTTACAATCTTCTTTCATCTGTGTATGACCTAGCAACATGATAGGACCCATCCAAAGTGTGCCTGTGTGAGCCTATGTGTTTAATTTTATTATAGATGCATATAGGTTAATGTTGCTAAAATAAATTATCATAGTTTTTGATAGAATTTATTTAGGCCCATTTAGTTTTTGGGCCTATTCAATTAATAACAGTTGTTCTTATTAAGGTTAAATTCCTCTCTTTTGGGCCTTGTGTGAGAGTTGGGAGCCATAGAAGTGGGTACGACATACTGAACCCGACTCCCTCACACAAACCACCTCAATTGTGAAGGCCCATTTGCTCGATTTGAATGACTGTACTAGGTTAATTACACTAGTTTAACCTAATTAAAATTGATTAGCAACATAATTAATTTCATTTATTTTGAAATTAATTTAAGAAAAATATAGTTTAAAGAATTATTTTTTATTCTAAGCTAAACTATATGTATTTTCTTGTATTTAATTAAATATAGAATTATAACCATCTAGATTCTTTCTGGAACTTAATTTAAATTTTTCATTAAATATTCTTATTTAAGTTGATATTTAGTTATCTTCAACTAACCAACTTAAATCTGAATATCTTTTGGATTTAAAATTTCAAAATTAAGTTGAGGAATTTTAGGCATTGGTTATTAAGATTCTTTAGATATTTTTTAAGTTAATATCTTTTCAAATATTAACTTAAAATGGAATATTTTCAAATTAAGTGGTTACAACTTAATTTTTGATATTTAATTAAATTTAAATTTGAAAAATATTTAAGTTCTAGATTTTTTCTAATACAACTTAAATTAGATATTTTTTCAAATTTTGTGGAAAAGATACTTAGTCAAATAAGATATTTTCTAGATAGTTATTTCTAGACTACTTATTATTTCTAATATTAAATAGGAAAATATTATACATTGTGAAATTAATTATTTAAATAATTAATTTTGGTACAATTTATTTTAAGTATATTTTTTCCTAGTATTAAACTAGAGATTAATAATTAAGCCTTCTCTACACTTAATTATTTATTTCTTGAATTTAATACATTTAATTAATTTGAAAATTAAATATCTAAGTTGATTTTTATCATCATACTTAAATATTTCTTTTTCATGACATTTAATTAAATAGAAAATTATTTTTAGTTGAAATTTAATTTTTTAACTAAATTTAAATAATTTTCAAAATATATTTTTTCTTTATTTTATTAATCAATTTTCGAAATTGCATTTCTTAAATGCTAGAATTTCGAATTTTATCTTGAAAAATAGATTAAGTTGTAAATTAATTATTTATTTTAATTAATTTTGGACCAACTTAAATCAATGATTTTTTCATTTATTGATTAATTTAAAATAAATTGAATTAAAATATATTATTAGAAATTGAATTAATTAGTCAAAGGAAAATCTAGATAGGTGATATTTTTGCTTGAAGTATTTTTCTAGTGTATTTAATTAAATAGAAAATTAATATTTAAGTTGATTTTCATCATCATACTTAAATATTTGAAATTTTTCTTATATATTTAATCAAATAGGAAAATTATATTTTTTGTTGTAAATTAATTTTATTAATTAATTTTGGGCCAACATTAAATTAGAATAATTTTTCCAGGATTTATTTTTTATTTTAATATGCATTTTTCGAAAATTGTATTCTTATATACTTTAATTTTTCGAAATGAAATATATATTTATAGAAAATTAAATTTGAGTTGTAAATTAATTTAAATTAATTTTGTAACAACTTAAATTGAATATTTTTCTAAATATTTATTGGAAATTATTACTAAGATGGAAATAATTCATGTTATTTTCATATCCATCTAAGTAAAATTTATAAATATTAAATTAAAATTTATATTTGGAATTTTTAATTCTAAATTGGAAATTTTAATTAAATAAATATATATTTAAAATAATTAAATAAATAAAGAGAATCAAAGAAAATACAACTCACTTTAAATAATGAGCTTTATTATTAAGACATTCGATCTCCATTGTGGGTTTTACACCGCGTTTGTTTTAGTGAGTAATCCTCCCTAATGGAGGAACGTTCATTAGCAATTTCGCACCGTTTAACCTCGCATGATAAGTAGTTTGTAAGTGTTTTGTATGGTATGGATCACCCTAATGGTGGCGACCATACTTGACTTGCAAATTATGAAACAATGGTGGAAGCTCATAAGATAGAATTGCCTTGACTCTCGCCTAAACGGGACAACGCTGAATTCCAATCTTGATCGAATAAAAGGTTGCTAGAATGGTTATCATTTTAGATGAGCTGACAACTCTATTCAATGGATGATGCTTTGACTCTCGCCTAAACGGGACACTGTATCAGTTTGTTGAAAAACCTTGGAAATTATTTAGGATTGTAAGTTTTAGTATTTTCACTTGTCATTCCTACTTGCTATATGCTTATAATTTCTGAATTGTGTATGAATTTATATTGAACCATGTTATTTTCTGTTATTAAATTGTAGTTTGATTTCGAATCTTCATTGTTGGTCTAACATGTTTGTTTTTCTAATGAGATAAATCCCTAATGGATTTTCACCATTAGACATACATAATAGTGTAAGATCTCGAAAGATAAGTATTGTATATGCGACATCTAGCTGTTCATCAATTGATGACACCTTAGACTAGTATTTTTACAATATGAAACAAGAAGATTACATAAATAAGATTACTTTGTCTTTCGCTAATCGAAGCATCGTTGGATTCTTATTTATAAATGAAATTATCCTAATTCCTCTTAGCTTATTCATTTCGAATTAGCTTTAAAAACATATCATCGGATGAATGGTCTATAAATCATTTCATGTCATTTTATATGACGCATATGATTATAATCCCGAAATTCTATTCCCAATTGATATAAATCCTCAATCTTAGAAATCTCCTACTTGTATGGGCAAATCTGACTTAGAGTTTGTATTAGTAGTGGTGGTCCAAGAAAGAATTACTCATTATATTTGGTTGAATTTAAGTCTTTGACTTTAATTTTAGAATCCAAATAGAAATTTTCTTATATTTCTAATTCAAGATACAATACGATTACACTTTCTCAAGTGTTTAATATCCATCTTTTATTAATGGATTAAAACTGTATGGAATATGAGTTAGGTATTCTGTGACCAGGATCCACTTGCAGTATTCTTAGAACTCTTTGATGTAACTAAACCTATGTCATCAATAGACACTACCATTTTTTTTAATCTATGGCATTTGTATCTTGTTCATAGTGGATTTGACAAGATCAATCTCTGCAAAGAGTTAATATGCCTATATCCACTGAAAGTAGTTCATCTCATTCGCAGATGGATCTACATTCAGGGGTGGATATGAGTTTTTCGTTGTATTCTTAAAACGATCACTCTAGATTATACCTTTTAGCAAAGAAATTTGAAATGTTTGAAAAATTTCATTAATTTCTAGCAATGGTTAAAACCATTAAGGTAAGTGGTTAAAGATCTTGCGAACTGATAGGGGTGGAGAAATAGTTAGTAGATATGCAGTTCAAAGATCATTATTTTGATTTTTGAATTATATCCAAACTTACCTCCCCAGAAATTTCGAGTTGCATATTGATGATTAGTTACTAGTCGTTGCCTAATTCCTTCTATGGTAATACAATTTCAGAATGATGTAATGGTTGTATACTTAATGTAAATCATTACTAGATTCATGGATGACCTAATCAAAATCTTAAGAAAAGCTAGAACTGTTAACCATGGTTTGTTAGCTATTCTAAGTGATTAGGGGTGGACCATCCCATTGTCAATAGATAAGAAAGTGTTTGTTCAAACAAATACTACTTTTCTAAGAAAATGACTAAGTCTGAAAAACAAGTAGCAAATAAAGGAGATATTTTTTCTTGATTCCAAAAGTGTTCTATCATCTTATATAACATATGATGATCCTACTGCCTCTGTTGTCTTGTCACAACCGAAGAGATCAATACCATTTAGTTTTCTTAGACATAATTCACGGTGCCTTGTCGTAGTGGGAGAGTTTCTAGGAACTCACCTTCTTATGACTTGGGAGACACTAGTGATTAAAATCCATTGTGAGTTTAAACAAGTAATGGATTGTCAAGATAAGAAACTAAGAAGAAAGCCAATAGAACTATGGTTTAATCGATTCACATGGAGTAACCTAAAGTTTTCTATTACAAGGACATAAAAGGAAATTTTCGTTTATAAGTCCATTCAATGGACTTAACAAAACTTCCTGTTCCTAGTATTATAGGTTTGAGTTTAACTAAACCTATGGCTTGTGGTATACCTGGTAATTACTTACTCTAATGCAAGCAACTTACTTTAGTAAGATGCTGAAGCATTTTCTTTCTAATAGAAATCTATAGAAGCTTCACAACTTCTTAGGCATAGATTTTCTTTATCTAAGGAAAAGTCTTAACTATTCCAGAAAAGATAAAGCCATGAAAGAATTTCTTATATCAACAGTGAGAGGTCTTAGATATGCTTTTGTATGCCTTAGACCAGACACCTGCTGTTGAGTGGGAGTAATGAGTAGGTATCAGATTAATCCAGGAGAAGAACATTGGAAGACAATCAAGTAAATCCTAAGATTAAGAAGAGGAACTATATGTTAGTCTATAAGGGTGTGTTTAAAACTCTTAGACTACACCATGTCAGATTTCGAAATTTGCCTTTGTGCTAGTAAATCTTTCTGATAAGATGGTGGTTACTACGGGGTGGAATAGTGATTTTGGAGAAGTGTAAAAACCTATCTGAAGTCTCTAGGTCTACCAGAGAGGGACTGAATGTTAAAGTTGCAGGAAAGGTACTTATTCAGTCTAAGGAAAGTTCTACACATCTTTGGCACCATTCCAAATTGCCTTAAACTACTAGTGTTAATTTCCTGATTAACCAAAAGTAGTTGCCAAAGGTATAGAATCCAGTATCCCAAGAGAGTAAGACATATAGAGAGGAATTTCACATTATCAATGATTTTGTGATTAAGGAAGAGTAATGGTGGAGAAAAGGTTGTGGTTAATTCAACCTTTCAAATCCTATTACGAGGAGTTTACTACTACTACACTTGATTTGTATATCAAGGTGTTGAGATTATTTGAAACGCACTTTTTGTTTTATATTAGTGCAAGTGGGAGTTTGTTGGGTTTTATGCCCTAAATAAAACTCATTTCAATATAATCAGATTTACTTATTAATATAGATCGTAAATAACATTTAATGTTGCATGGTTCACATGATTTATTTCATGATTATATGTACATAATGTATAAATTCATCTGAAACCCTTTTCACATACTTGATCCTGTTTATTGTGCCGTCAACACATTGGAAAGTAAACATGACTATGTGAATAAAGTTTCCTAGATTTATCAGACATAGGGTTTTACTGATATGATAATCTACAACAGAGTTTACTTGCATTTGGAGAAGTGCTATGTTCTTTCCAGAGCATTGGTTAAAGTAAAGCTCAGGTTGGATGCATGGAGTATGCATCGGAAGGGACCGATATTGAACTTTGACTTAGATTTAATTAAACTTACCGTAAAATCTATTCAAGTCAATATCGCCTAGTTGATCCTAGATCAAATGATCTTAATCCTGATATGATTAGGCTCAATCTCGAGAGGCTATTCGTGTTCTTTGATTTGTTAGTTAAGCCTACTTTTAGGTCAGGGTGATACGTACATTTTGGGAACACGGTAGTGCAATTGAGTGGGAGCGCTAGCATAAACATGGAATCTATAGCTTCTATCTGGCAAATAGTAAGCAAAGGATGATCTCCTTCGAGCTTGACCAAACGAACATAAATGGTGGAGTACTCATTTCACATAAGCTGAAATATCATTTATACGGGGTCAAGTGTTTTAAGGATAAAATACATTGTAGGGTGTAACGGTAATTTAATCCCTTTACAGTGTAGATCATTCATATAGAGGATCATTGATCACATTAGGATTATAACAATGGATAACTAATGATGTGTCTATATGGTGGAACATATAGAGCATTCTATATACTGAGAGTGCAATTCTAAGTTCTATGCGTGGATTCAACGAAGAATTAATAAGTTAGTGAATTTTAGTGCTAAATTCTTGATCTACTTATTGGAAGCTCGGTTATATAGACCCATGGTCCCCCCACTAGTTGAGATAATATTGCTTGTAAGACTCATGTAATTGGTTTTGATTAATCAATTATAATTCTCAAATTAGACTATGTCTATTTGTGAATTTTTCACTAAGTAAGGGCGAAATTGTAAAGAAAGAGTTTATAGGGGCATATTTGTTAATTATGATACTTTGTATGGTTCAATTAATGAATATGATAAATGACAATATTATTTAATAATTATTTATAGTTATTAAATAGTTAGAATTGGCATTTAAATGGTTGAATTAGGAAATTGGCATTTTTGAGAAAATCAGATACAAAAGGTGTTAAAATTGCAAAATTGCAAAAAGCAAGGCCCAATCCACTAAGTGTATGGCCTGCCACTTTTGTAGGAAATTTAAACTGATATTTTCATTATTTTAATGCCAAATAAGTCAAACCTAACCCTAGTGGAATGCTATAAATAGATAGTGAAGGCTTCAGGAAAATTACACTAAAATTTTCTATTTTTCCTTCAGAGAAAAACCTGAGCCTTTCTCTCTCCCTATCTTTAGCTGCCACTTCTTCTTTCTCTTCCCTCTTGAAATTTCGAAATTTCTTAGTGTATGAGTAGTGCCCACACACAGCAAGTGATACCTCAATCATAGTGAGGAAGATCGTGAAGAAAGATCATCAGCAAAGGAGTTTCAGCATAAAAGATTCAGAGAAAGAGATCCAGGTTCAGATATTGATAATGCTCTGCTACAGAAAGGAATCAAGGGCTAGATATCTGAACGGAAGGAGTCATATTATTCCGCTGCACCCAATGTAAGGTTTCTTAAACTTTATATGTGTTTAATTTATCGTTTTAGAAAATTCTTATTTAGGATGTTAATAAACATACTTGTGAATAGATCTAAGATCCTGGTAAAATAATTTCCAACAAAGGCACTACGAGCTGAGGGCGCAGTGGGGTGCATGATAGGGTCTGGTGGGACTCCGGTGGTTGGCGAGACTCCTACCCCTCCTGCATCAAGTTTTACCAGGGGAGGTAGTGGTTCGGCCATGGACCAAAAAATAAAGGCAACCACTGCAACCAGTGGCTTGGGTCAGAACAAGAGGTTCCGGGGGAACCAGGGTCGGGGCAATCGCCAGAGTGGCACCGAACCTGATACACTTACCCAGAGTGCCCCAGTTGTAAAAAGCACCATCTGGGGGAGTGTAAAGGGCAAGGATGCTTTCAATGCGGCATGCCAGGGCATTACAAAAGAGATTGTCCCCAGCTCAGAACTGAGGCACCGATGACTGCAGCAAAACACACTCCAGCCAGGGTGTTTGTGATAACTCAGGTTGATGCAGAAGCCAACCCCTCTGTGGTAACAGGTCAGCTCTCGGTCAACAACTCTTATTTCTCTGTGCTGTTTGACTCTGGAGCCACTGATTCTTATGTGGCGGCTAGAGTTTTTAGTAAATTGGATAGACCGCATGATAGTTATGAATCAGGGTTTGGAACCCTACTACCTGGCGGAGAGTTAGTTATTTCCAAAAGGTGGATTAGGTCTATGCCAATCAGAATAGAGGATAGAGAGTTGAGCGCTGATTTGATAGAGATGAATTTAGTGGATTTTGATATCATACGTGGAGTGGATTTCTTATCCAAATATTCAACCAGTATTGACTGTAAGAGGAAGATGGTAATCTTCCAACTAGAAGGCAAAGAACTGTTTGTTTTTGTTGGTTCGGTTCAGGGATCTCGGATCTCGGTGATTTCAGCCTTATCAACTAAAGAATTGTTATGTGATGGATGTCTAGGGTTTCTGGCCATGGTAGTAGATACCATTCGGCCAGATACTGTTCGGCTAGAAGACATTAAGGTGGTTTGAGAATTTTTAGATGTTTTTCCTAAAGAACTTTCAGGCTTACCACCTCAGCGAGAAATTGATTTCGTTATTGACTTGGCACCTGGTGCAGAACCGGTTTCCAAGGCTCCTTACAGAATGGCTCCAGCAAAACTTAAAGAATTAAAAATTCAAATTTAGGGGTTGCTTGACATAGGGTTTACCCGACCCAGTGTGTCACCCTGGGGAGCTCCGGTACTGTTTGTTAAGAAGAAAGATGGATCTTTACGAATGTGCATTGACTACCGGGAATTGAATAAGCTAACAATCAAAAATAAATATCCTTTACCTAGGATCGACGATCCTTTTGATCAACTTCAGGGGAAACTGTCTTTTCAAAGATTGATCTCCGATCAGGCTATCATTAGTTGAGAATCTGAGAGGTGGATGTCTCAAAGACAGCTTTCCGCACTAGGTATGGACATTATGAATTTTTGGTTATGTCTTTTGGACTGACCAATGCTCCTGCAGCTTTTATGGACTTGATGAATGGGGTATTCAAGGATTTCCTTGATATTTGCGTTATTGTATTTATTGACTTACATCCTCGTGTACTCTCAGTCAGAAGAGGAGCATGAGCAACAGCTCCGAATGGTTCTACAATGACTTCAGGAACATAAGTTATATGCCAAATTCAAGAAGTGCGAATTTTGGCTGTCACAGGTGTCTTTTCTTGGACACATTGTTAGCAAAGAAGGGATCAATGTGGATCCGAGAAAGATAGAATCCGTCAGAGATTGGCCAAGACCGAAAACAGTGACAGAAGTTAGACGTTTCTTGGATCTGGCTGGCTACTATCATCAGTTCGTTGAAGGGTTTTCTAAATTTCAACACCCTTAACCAAGCTCACCAAAAAAGAATCAGCATTTTATATGGACAGATAAGTGTGAATCAAGCTTTCTGGAGCTGAAGCAGAGGTTAATTCAGCTCCAGTGTTAGCTCTGCCTTCTGATAAAGAGAAATTTGTTGTTTATTGTGATGCATCCAGACAGGGTCTGGGGTGCGTTCTGATGTAGGTCGATCGGGTTATTACTTATGCCTCCCGTTAGCTAAAAGATTATGAGCAACGATATACCGACCATAAAAGTCTCAAATATTTCTTCTCAAAAAGATTTGAATATGAGACAGAGGCGTTGGTTAGAGTTGGTTAAGGATTACGATTGTGAAATCCTTTACCATCCTGGGAAAGCCTATGTAGTGGCTAATGCTTTAAGTAGAAAGGGTCCCGGGCAGGTAGCTAGCATGATTCAAATCTCACCTCAGTTAGCAGAGGACATGGTCAGGGCTAGCGTTGAGTTTGTTGTAGGCAAGCTTCACAACTTGACGCTGCAATCTGATCTGCTAGAACGAATTAAGGTCGCTCACATGACTGATCCAGAGTTAGTAAAAATAAGAGAAGAGGTTTCAGCTGGTCAAGTCAGGGATTTTACCGTGTTGGACAATGGAATGTTATTGTTTAAAGCCAGAGTTTGTGTTCCTAATAGTGTGGAACTTAGAAACGAGGTTCTCGAAGAAGCTCATACCACTCCCTATTCTTTGCATCCCGGCACCACTAAGATGTATCAAGATCTGAAACCCTACTTCTGGTGGAGCAGAATGAAGAAGAATGTCGTAGAATTCGTATCGAGATGCCTAACTTGCCAGCAGATTAAGGTTGAACATCAAAGACCAGCAGGGTTGTTGCAGCCTTTAACCCTACCTGAGTGCAAGTGGGAAGATATCGCAATGGACTTTGTGGTTAGATTACCTAGAACCACGGGTTTATTTGACTCAATCTGGGTAGTGGTGGACCGATTTACAAAATCTGCTCACTTTCTACCAGTTAAAACAACCTTTTCAGTGGATCAATACGCAGATTTGTATGTAAAGGAAATAGTAAGGTTGCACGGTGTGCCAAAATCCATAGTTTCAGATAGAGATCCGAAGTTCACTTCGAAGTTTTAGCAAAGTTTAGAACGGGCTATGGGTACCAAACTGAAGTTCAGTACAGCTTTCCATCCTCAGACAGATGGACAGTCTGAAAGGACAATCCAGATACTGGAAGATATGTTACGAGCCTGTGTTATGGATTTTGAAGGCTCTTGGAGTAAGTACCTACCATTGATAGAATTTTCATACAATAACAGTTACCAAAGTACGATAGGGATGGCTCCCTATGAACTGTTGTATGGCCGAAAGTGTAGATCTCCCATCCATTGGGATGAGATAGGGGAGAGGAAATACTTAGGTCCGGATTCAGTGCAACGGACCAATGAAGCAATTGAGAAGATTAAAGCCAGAATGCGTGCTTCTCAAAGCAGGCAGAAAAGTTATGCAGATTCGAAGCGTAGAGATGTAGAATTTCAAGTAGGGGATCATGTGTTCCTACGGGTGTCTCCTATGAAAGGAATTACGTGTTTCGGGAAAAGAGGCAAGTTATGCCCTATGTTTACCGGACCTTTCGAGATTCTCGAGAAGGTTGGACAAGTGGCATATCGTTTAGCTTTGCCTCCAGCTCTTTCAGCAGTTCACAACGTATTTCATGTCTCGATGTTGAGAAAACACGTTTCAGACCCAGCTCATGTACTTAGTTATGAGAATCTTGAGCTGCAACCAGATACGTCCTCTGAGGAATAACCTGTTCAGATCCTTGACAAAAAGGATAAAGTTCTTCGGAATAAGACCATAGCTCTAGTCAAAGTACTCTGGAGAAATAGCAAGGTGGAGGAAGCCACCTGGGAGTTAGAATCAGACATGAGAGCTCAATATCCAGAGTTATTCAGGTTAGATTTCGAGGACGAAATCCTTTTAAGGGGGGATAGTTGTAAAGACCGCTTAGCTTTAATTTGGAAATTAGCAGATAATTAGGGCTTTATTATGAAAATTAGATTTTAATATTGAATTAATTATTTATGATGATTTATTTAAATTCGGAATGCATTTTTATGTCACGTATAGAAATTTCATAATTTTGCATATTTTGGTGCCCGGCAACATTTGATGCGGTGTATGGCTTTTGAATCACATCTTAGTATTTTTAGTATAGCGGGACAATAGTTAGACATTTGGAATGTCGAGAATAAACGGGATTTTAGAGTTTCCCAAAATACCCCTTTTATGCCTTTTAGTGTGGGAAGGGCAAAATGGTCTTTTTCTCCCATTCTTGTTTTGTCTTATGTGAGTTTTAATTAATGTTAAAATCGGTTTTTTTTATATTACTTTGGCTGAAAGTAGTGTAGTAAAACCTAGGTTTATTTCATTTATTAAAAAAAATAGAAAATTGGAAAGTTTGGAAAATTCTCTCTCTTTCAACCTCTCTCTCTCACGAAATCCCTTAGAGCAGCTAGGGTTCTGGAATTTTGTCTTAACATCTTGCCATTTTACAGCAGCTCTTAGTGATTTCAAGCAAGGGTAAGCTTCTAGACAACTTTCCTTTAGTTTCCTTGAAATTCAAGTTTTGAAATTATGCATGTTTGAGAGTTTGAGTTTCATAGTTGCTGTTGTTGTTTGAATCATGTTTCTGGAGTTAGATTATGAATTGTTATGTTGATTTAGGCTTGAATTAGTGGTTGTTTGAAGTTTTAGACAAGCTTTGAGTTTAAGAACTCAAGCTTGAAGCTTTAATGGTGAAAATTGATTCTAAGCTTTGATTGTTGTTTTGTTGCTTGGAAAATGTTTATTGGAGTGTAATATGCAGGTCTGGAAAGTTTGGTTGAGTTTTGAAACATTTTGGTTGGGGGTTTGATTTTTGTTGGTTTTCTGGGTTAAACCGGCTAACCGGTTTTACACTGCTTGTAAAACTGGTTACCCGGATTTTGCAGCAGCCGGTGAAAACCAGTTTTTTCGGCTTGTCGTTTCGTGTTAGTTTCAGGTTTTCAGGCAGTTTATTCCCTGCTAGTTTGGGATATTTTTGTATTAAGTTACAGTAGGTTAAGTTTTGGTTTTAAACCTTTGTCCCGGTTGTGATTTAGCGGATCACTTATATGTTTTGGAATATATGTGATTTTGGAGCCTATAATTCGCCGAGGAGTTGTTCCACTCAGGTTGACCGGCACGCCTGAATTCGAAATTGAGGTAAGATTAGTATAATATCATGCATATGTTATTACATGTTTAGCGTACATCTGTTATTGCCTATTAGATTACATTGATTGCAATAATAGTATACATAGAGTTGTATTGATTATTTATAAATGTATGTTGGCTAGAATACTGATCGATGTTGTCACATCAATATGGCTAGAGTATGACTAGCATATTGAGTATAGGCTGACATTATGGTCGATAGTATTGTCTTATGAACGTTCTAGACTTAGTACCGTGTGGGACACGGGGATTAGGGATATGATCGGGTGTATACTCGTATGTTTGTATTATGCTTTTCTTACTTAGTCTGTTGACTCACAGAGCTATGTTTATGTGTGTAGGTAAGGGCAAGGCCAAAGTTGAGGAATCGTGAGGACGAGCAGAGGGAGGTTGTACATGTCGAGGCGGTTAGGCCTGGAGCATACGATCCTCGAAACATCAGGGCTTTTGTTGTTAGTCGCTGGGCGACAAATATTTTGTAAATAAATAGCGAACTTTTATAAGGTATTTTGTCAACAGAATCCAGTAATATTTTGTATGTAATATTATAAGTTTTAATTAAATAAGTAAATTTTTAATTAATCACGTTTTTCATTAACCTCGTTGAGTAGCAACGAGCTGCACAACAAGTTTAAAATCACGTTAACACGCCTAGGCTAGTTAGGGTGTTACAGATGCTGTCAAGATTAGATTTCCGCACAACGACCTGCTGGTCATGGAAGTCCAGATAGCAAATAAAATGGTGGCTAGAACCATGATTGATAATGGAGCTTCTTCAAACATTTTGTTCAAAACTGCTTACGAGAAGATGGGGCTCCAACTCAAGGACCTAACTCCATGCCTCCAGCCTGTTTATGGTTTCTCCGGTCATGGAGTTGCACCTCTAGGACAAATCCGGCTACCCCTCACTGTCGGACAAGCTCCGACGAGCATAACTATCATGACACAGTTCCTAATATTGGATGTTCCTTCAGCCTTTAACGTGATGCTTGGCCAACCAGCCCTATATGACTTAAAAGTTGTCACATCAATATTTCACTCGTGCCTGAAGTCCCATAAAAAGAATGGGGTAGGGTGTCTTAGAGGAAACCAGCAATCTGCTCGGGAATGTTACAACCTTGCAGTGGCCAAGGCTAAGAAGGAAATATCCTCCAGCCATAGCCCAGACAAAGAAAAAAACATTCCCAAGGCGAGGATGAAGATGTGGATCCTCGACTTGGGGACCCAAGCAGCAATGTTGGACCTGTGGAAGAATTAGAAGAGATCGAGATCAATCCAGCTATCCCGGCCAGAAAGTTAAAAATTGGAAAGGGTTTGTTGCTCGAAGTAAAATCAGAGTTGATAAAATTTCTGAGCGCAAACCTAGATGTTTTTGCCTGGTCACATGTAGATATGGTCGGAATCGACCCTTTTATTATTTCACACATTCTGAATATCGATCCTAACATCCGGCCAGTTCAGCAAAAAACGAAGATTGCTGGATAAAGAACGAGCAGTAGTCCTGAAAGATAAAGTTGAAAAGCTGCGCAACAACAACTTCATAATTGAAGATTTTTACCCGACTAGGGTCGCGAATCCCGTACTCATGCCCAAGCCGAACAAGAAATGACGAGTCTGTATTGATTTCACAGACCTCAACAAAGCATGCCCTAAAGACTATTTTCCACTTCCAAGGATCGATCAGCTCATAGATGCAACAGCCGGGCACGAAATTTTAAGCTTTATGGACGCTTATTCAGGCTACAACCAAATCAAAATGCATCCGCCAGACCAAGAACATACACGTTTCCGAATAGATATGGGTCTCTACTGCTACAAAGTCATGTCGTTTGGTCTAAAACCGCTAGAGCTACGTACCAAAGATTGGTAAACAAGATGTTTAAAGACCAGATCGGCTGAAATATGGAAGTGTACGTGGATGACATGCTCGACAAATCCAGAAAGGCTGGGGGAATGTTTCAAAGTCCTCAAGAAATACAACATGAAACTAAATCCCTTAAAATGCTCCTTTGGAGTCAGCTCAGGAAATTTTCTAGGCTTCATCATCAATGCCCGAGGAATTGAAGCCGATCCAGAAAAAATCCAAGCCCTCCTGGATATGAACTCGCCAACAAAAACCAAAGAGGTGCAAAGCTTAACTGGTCGAATTGCCGCACTGAGCAGATTCGTGTCAAAATCAACGGACAAATGTGTTCCATTCTTCAACATCATGCGAGGAAACAAAAAGTTTGAGTGGACAGAAGCATGTGAAAGAGCTTTTCAAGATTTAAAGGCGTAGCTTGCAAAACCTCCCGTACTTTCTAAACCTCTGGACGGAGAGGAGTTGGGGATATACCTAGCTTTCACGGAGCATGCCGTAAGTGCCGTGCTGATCAGAGAAGAGAACAGCGTACGGCACCCAGTCTATTACATTAGTAAGAGACTCATCAAGGCCGAGGGCCGATATCCGTTGATAGAAAAGCTCGCCTACTGCCTTAATCTAGCAACAAGGAAGCTGAGGCCTTATTTCCAAGCTCACCCTGTTCGGGTATACACCGACCAACCACTACGATAAATATTGTAAAAGCCAGATGCCTCTGGACGGTTACTCAAGTGGGCAGTAGAATTGGGTCAGTATGAAATCAACTTCCAATCCTGAACAGCTATCAACGGCCAAGCCTTGGCCGACTTTGTGGTAGAGTGCACAAGCAAAAAAGAAGGCATACCAGAAAGCAATCCCGAGTCAGTACCACAGCCAAGTAATAATGAGGACAAACTGACCTGGAAACTACATGTGGATGGGTCGGCAACAGATTAACTATCTGGTGCAGGAATTGCCCTCGTCACACCTGGGGGGCAACACCTGCACGCTGCAGTCAAGTTTGGATTCAAGGCCTCTAACAACGAGGACGAATACGAGGCTCTAATCGCTGGACTTAAGCTAGCCCAGGAAATGAAGGCCGAACACATTGAGATCTACAATGATTCACAACTGGTGGTAAATCATGTATCCAGCTAATACGAGGCTCGGGGAGAAAAAATGATAGCATATCTGTGCAAAATACACGACCTGCTCGCACAATTCAAAAGCTACGGTCTCAGACAAATTCCAAGAGAAGAGAATACAACTGCAGACGCGTTGGCTCAATTGTTAAGCAGCAATATAAGTGACAAGGCAAACTTGGTCCCTATTTAGTTCCTTGAAGAGCGTAGCATCACTGGCACGGAAGAAATCGAAATGATTGACACATCCCCAAACTGGATGACGCCAATAGCAGCCTATCTCAACTCTGGGGAACTCCCAGATAACCGAAATGAAGCTCGGAAAATGAGAAGAAAGGCAGCACGGTACATCATAGTAGAAGGGGTCATGTACAGAAGAGGATTCTCAACGCCATTACTCAGATGTGTTACCCGAGATGAAGTTGCACGGCTCCTATCTGAAGTTCACGACGGATTCTGTGGAAATCACGCAGCCGGACAGAGCTTATCAAAGAAAATTCTAAGGCAAGGCTACTTCTGGACAACGATGATTGATGATTCGAGAGCCTATGTTAAGAAGTGCGACAAATGTCAGAGATTTTCGAAGATACCAAGAGCTCCGCCCAACGGGCTGACACAGATGCAAAGTCCGTGGCCCTTTGCCATTTGGGGAATTGACCTAATCGGGAAATTATCTAAAGGTAAGGGCGGAGTGCAGTATGTAGTGGTAGCAGTGGACTACTTTACTAAGTGGACTGAAGCCGAACCACTTGCGACTATTACATCAAAGAAAGTTCAAGACTTTATAGTGAAGAACATCATATGCCGGTTCGGACTACCGTACAAAATAGTCTCAGACAATGGCAAACAGTTCGACAGCCAATCTTTCACTGATTTCTGTGCGAACCATGGTATCATCAAAAGTTTCTCAACAGTGGCACATCCTCAAGCAAACGGTCAAGTTGAAGCATTCAACTAAACCTTGAAGGATACACTAAAGAAGAAACTCGAAGAAGCTACATGAAACTGGCCAGAAGAACTCCCCGAAGTTCTATGGTCATACCGTACAACAGAAAAAATAACAATCGGTCAGACACCATTTGTAATGGCGTACGGTTATGAAGCTATGCTGCCCGTTGAACTCGAGCCACCGTCCCACAGAAGATTGACGTACGATCAAGGTACCAATTGTTGGGTTTTGTGTCCTAAATAAAACCCATTTCAATATAATCAGATTTACTTATTAATAAAGATCAGAAATAACATTTTATGTTGCATGGTTCACATGATTTATTTCATGATTATATATATATATAATGTATGAATTCCATTTAAGTCCAGAACATATGAATTTGTTAATGATTATAGTGTTGTCAACACAGTGGAATATAATCTTAATTATATGTTCGAAAGTTTATTTCCTGATTTGTCAGAACACTGGATTTAGACTGACATGGTATACTCAGCGATAGGTATTCTTACACCTTGGAAAACTGTTATGTCCTTTCCAGTACATTGGCAAAGTTTACCAGTATCGGATGTATGGAGTATACATCGGAAGGGACCGATATTGAACTTTGATTAGATATATTAGAATTTACCGTAATATCTATTCAATTCAATATCACCTGTTGATCCTAGATCAAATGATCTTAATCCTGATATGATTAGGTTCAATCTCAAGAGTGTTGTTCGTGTTCTTTAATTTATTAGTTAAGCCTACTTTTGGGTCAGGGTGATACGTACATTTTGGGAACACAGTAGTTCAATTGAGTGGGAGCGCTAACATAAATATGGAATCTATAGCTTCTATTTGGCGAATAGAAAGTAAAGGATGATTTCCTTCGAGCTTAACCAAACGAAAATAAATGGTGGAGTACTCATTTCACTTAGCTGAAATATCATTTATACAGGGTTAAGTGTTTTAAGGATAAAATACATTGTAGGGTGTTACGGTAATTTAATCCATTTACAGTGTAAATCATCTATATAGAGGATCATTGATCAAATTAGGATTATAACAATGGATAACTAATGACGTATCTATATCGTGGAACATATAGAGCGTTCTATATGACTGAGAGTGCAATTCCAAGTTCTAAGAGTGGATTCAATAAGGAATTAATAAGTTAGGGAATTTACTTGGTAAATTCGGTTCAACTTATTGGAAGCTCGGTTATATAGACCCATGGTCCCCATACTAGTTGAGACCATACTGCTTATAAGACTCAGTTAATTAATTTTGATTAATCAATTATAATTCTAAAGTTAGACTATGTCTACTTTATGAATTTTCACTAAGCAAGGGCGAAATTGTAAATGAAAGAGATTCTAAGTTTATTTATTAATTAAGATATTTTATATGTCTAAATTAATAAATATATTAAATGAAAATATTATTTAATAATTATTCTTAAGTTATTAAATAATTAGAATTGGCATTTGAATGGCTAAATTGGAAAATTGGCATTTTTGAGAAAATGGGAATAGAAAATAACAAAATGGGAAAGTTACAAGGTGACGCCCAATTTCCTTATATGGGCCGCCCACTATGCATAGGCTTTTACCATTTTATTTTTCCATTATTTATTGCCACACAATTCTAACCTAAACCTAGAGGGCATTCTATAAATAGAAAGTAATGGCTTCAGGAAACAACATACAATTGCATCTCATTCTTTTCAGAGAGAATTCCTGAGCGCCACTTTCCTCTCTCTCTTCTTCTCTAAATTTCGAAATCCCTTGAGTGAATGAGTAGTGCCCACACACATCAAGTGGTACCTCAATCATAGTATGTAAGACTGTGGAAAATCAGCATCAAAGAAGGAGAGGAAAAGATCCAGATTCAGATCTTGATAATGCTCTGCTACAGAAAGGAATCAAGGGCTAGAGATCTGAATGGAAGGAGTCATTATATTCCACTGCACCCAATGTAACGTTTTCTTAAACTCTTATGTGTTTATTTCATTGTTTTAGAATTCACATTAGGATGTTAATCAAACATACTTGGTAGTAAATCTAGATCCTGGTAAAATATTTCCAACACCAATCACATACTCCTTGCAGAATCACTTGATGAAATCGAAGAAAAACGAGCAACTACAAACTTAAAGTTGATAGCTCATCCACAAAAAGTAGCTCGGTATTTCAACAAACAAGTGAAAGCTCGAAAATTCTTCGTGGGAGATATGGTCCTGAGAAGGGTATTCCTAAACACCAAAGACAGCACGTCAGGTGTACTAGGACCTAACTGGGAAGGACCATATTAAGTGGTCGAAGTTCTCGACTCCGGAGCATACAAATTAGGTAAGTATGACGAAAAAATGCAACTCATTCTAGTACCACGGTACTGGAATGGAAAACATTTAAGGAAATACTACAAATAAAGTACAAGGTCGAGTTGACCATTTTAAGTACATAGGTCGGGTTGACCACTTCAAAGTACTCAGGTCGGGTTGACCATTTTAAAGTACTAAATGAACATTCACTTCTAAGTGAATGGCCTTCTGGGCAGACTACACGCAAAGGTTTCAGAAACAAAGTACTCAAGTCGGGCTAACCACTTTAAAGTACAGTTTCTTATGTCTGCAATTTGTTTTATTTCATGTTAAGCTAAAAGATCAGATTAGATCAAATAGCTCTGATGTAAGTTACTACGGTAACAAATACATTTTCGATCAATAAATGAATAAAGATAGTATTTCAAATTCAATTGAGTCGAAAAAATCAGCATGATTATAATTTACCTAAAGTGCGTACAAAAGGTTTGGTCAAACCCAAAATACCGAACAGAAAAGCAATATATTTGCGAAAGACAAGTGACCGAGAGTCATACGTCTGCTCGTTCACTTGGGGGCACCTATACCTGTACAAAGCATTTGGTAAAAATAAAACAATCACAATTGCACGGCAATTATAAACAGAGAATGAAATTCATTAAGGATGACAAAAGCACGTAGTACCAGGATTAAAAGCTGCCCGGTCAGCCCGTTGTCCAAAAAATGAAAAATAATTTCAAGTTTAAAGACCGCTTCGCCGGTCGAGATGTCTTAGAAAAGGCCCAGAGGCCGAATAAGATATATAAAAAAAAAAGAGATGAAAAGAAGTGTTTAAACAGCTGGAGTCCCAGGCTCTTGGTTCGGTTCTTCTGGGCCAACTGGAGCAGGAGGATCTGTTGTTTGAACAAGAGAAGCATTTGCAGCCTGACCGGAGGTTGAAGCAGCTTGGTTGGAGGTTGAAGCAACCGCCTCGTTCCCATCATAAGCCACTTGGGCCGCACAGTACTCAAGGTACATGTCCTTAGCCTCACCCAAGTAGTCAAAGTTGGCCCGGCGATTAGCCTTCCAGAAATCAATGAAGAGCTCGAGACCGGCTGTCTCCAAGGCATTGACCTTCTCCTTCAACCTGTCCACCTCGGCTCTAAGCTCCCCCTCCTTGGCGTCCTTCTCCTCCTTCATCCGAAGAAAAACTACTCGCAGAGAAGTCCTCTCATCCTGAAGACTATTTACCTCAGCAGATAAGATCTCGATGGTCTCCTCAAAACGGTCAGCAGCCTCAAGATCCTTTGTCAGCATGGAGATCTTCTTCTCAGCAGCGAACAGCTTCTTGTTGGCCTCGCCCAACTCCAACCGAACAGCTCCGGCTTCCGCCCTGGCTTCCTCAGCTTCCTTCTTGGCCAAGTTCGCCTTCGCCTTCAAGGTGTCGGACAGAGCCGCACTCTTGGAAGCAATAGACTTAGCTCGGGAGTAAATGTAGGCCAACTTCAGACCGGCCTGCACAAAGGAAAAACTTTAGCATATGGAGCTAAGTGTGGAAAGTTAAAGGAAAGTATCAAAAAAGACTTACCCTGGTGAACTCCTTCAGGACTCCGCCCACCAACACATCCAGAGATAAGTCATTATCAGCACCAGCCAGTTGCTCACTGACCTCGGGAATCAGCCGGTTCATATAGTGGGCCAGCATCTCCTTGCACTTTTTGGCCTCTAGAAACACGGGCAAAGGTGGAGTTGGTGCCTGCACTCGCTCAAGATTACTCCTGACCAGTTCAGACCCAGCCGTTGGTGGTCCAGACTCCTTGGACTTGGCAGACTTAGGGGTAGAGGGGTTTGCAGCAGTCCGCTCCTCGAAAAGATCAATGACCTCTCTAGAAGGTCTCCTTTCCGTAAAAGAGGACCCCTCACCGCCCTTAGACTTCTTGGCTGGAGGAGAGGCGCTAGAGCTTCCGCCCATTCTCTTCCTCAGAGCATCGAGGATCTGCCGAGACATGTTTGCACAGAATAAAAACAATATGGTTAGAAACAGCCATCAGAAAACACAAGGCATGAAAATCAATAAGCTCAAGAACAAGAAAAAGTAAAATGCAAGGTGACCGCCCGCACAAAGACTCAGAAGTCCATCATCACCTGACATCGATCTTATCTCAAACATGACAGCTTTCCCTTTTCCGGCAAAGGGGGGAGATGGTCGAACAGGTGCAATGGGCTCCCTTATGCGAATCGCATGTTCAACAGGCATGGGCGTGGCCGGGAGTTTCTTCTTCCTCTTCAGTGGGGTCACTTGCTCGTCCTCGGCCTCATCTTCAGGATTCAAAGGCTCCTGAGCATACTGCTTGGCCTTGGCACCTCCTTTCAACTTAGCCTCGCGCTTAAGTTGAATAAGCTCATTCTCCTTATGAGTTCGTTCAGTCCGGCCAGCATCAGACTTCCTCTTCTTTCCCGCCACAGACTTAGGAGAAAAGTCCTCGGGATAGAGCCCGTACTTCACAAGATTATCATCGGAGGTCAACTGGATAATATTCTTGTCTTCCCCCGGCAACCGGGCAAGTTTCTGAGCTCTCTCCCTAAGAGCAAGAGTGAGGGGAGGGCGGTGATATGTCGGAATCTGCTGAAATTGAGTCCGGGTAATGCTCGGATCCTTCACCATGAAGTACTCATTGGCAAAATTCCCTATTTTGCTGATGGCCTTGGCATCTGTGCCGGTCAACCACTTGAAGCCTGGCTGAGAGAAATAGAAGTACCCCGACCTGCCTTGTTTGGGGGTAGACTTCAGATCAAAGAACTAGGCAACCTCGTGGGGAGAAGGAGCACCCCATCCGTGGGAAGCGTAGAGGACGAAGAGGGCAGACAAATACTTAATGCCCTTAGGGGTGATTTGGGTCGGGCAGAGACCAAAGAAGTCTGCCACATCCTTGAAGTACTTGTGCAAGGGCATCAGCGCCCCTTGCTGGCCATGGGCCCCCGACCAGGCGCACATCCCCTTGTCAGGGTTTGTGGCACGATTAGTGTGGGCGGGAATGTAGCAGTTCAGCTCGCCCAGGTACCCGTCCTAGTCAAGAGTTCAAAGGCGCGCCTCCGTAATTTTGGACGGAGGACTTACCCACCTGGAGCCCAAGGCACCCTACCTCCTATGAGGAACCGCCGCAGCAAGTTCCTCACTGACATAGTCCACGCCCTCAACTAGGACGTCTCCGTCAGCATCAATTGGCATCCCAGCCTCATTGTACTCCCCGAAATTGGGGGTTCAACCTCTTCCTCTCCCTCTGCCTCAGAAGGACTGCCCAGACACACATCGTTCAGCTTCTCAACTTCCTAGACCTCAGCTTCCACCTCGCGATCCTCCTCCATCGGGACGACCGAATCCTGTTCGGCACTGGGCAGAGTGGCAAGCCGAGCCACTTGAGGATCAGTAGCATTGGCCAAACGCGTGGTTTTCTTTGTACGAGCCATCATACTATGGATGGGTACAAGGTTAGAAGAATGTCCTTCGATAGAAGGAGGACTAGAACGAAGACGAGGGTGATCCTCGTGATGCCCGAGTTCCCAAGACTCACCTGAGTTCATCTACAAAAGACAACACACAAGATGAGTGTTGGACAGAATATCAAACGATAAACAAGCAAATATGCCGACCAAGAGTACTCAACAGATTAAAGGACGGCTATGTCCAAAGAAAAGTCAGAACTCAAGAAGTCAAAAAAATTTCTTGAGTTAGGGCAAAAAAGTTCATGAAGCTTAGAATAAGCAAGATGAAAGGCGAACGCAATGCAGTTCAGTGACAAACTCTATGGCTGTAAACCCACATGAAGACATGATAAAGGAGAATCGCAGAAGTTTCTAGCCCTAGGGTTTCCTAAGCATTTTTCTACAGCATAGTGAAAGTTGCATTCAAAATGTAAACATGCAAAGAAAAGCATAAAGGAAATCAGAAACTTACTCAAAGATTCGAGTGTCTAGGTTTGAGCAACGTCAACCAACAGTTGTATGAAGGCACTTCGGCGAATTCGAAGCCAGAAAACTTTCTTTTCGCTCTGGAGCTTACTTAGAAAAGAAGGGAGATGAAGTGAGTTTATGTGCCAATGCTATGGGTATTTATAGACAAGTCACGAAAAGAGGTAACTGTCTCAAAGAAACCTCAGATGCCTCAGCTTCCCGCCACAAAAACGAATATGGGAAATCAAAAGTAATTGAGTGCAACCGTCAGCCGTGGAGAGAGAAAATCAGATTTCAAAATATTAATTGTCATTACCTGAAAACCGAAGGGATGCCCAGTCAGCTTCACATCGAGTCTCGAAGGGTCATGCTCGACACGTGTCCCCATCCCAAGGCAGAGCCAGCTCGGAAGAAGTCTACACGCAACCTCAGAGGTCCCGTACAGACTTGGGGGGCAAATGTTATGCCAAATTTTGCACTCTGACGTGGCATCACGAGAATGGTGACACGTGGAGTCCACTTGGAGCATCTGCTCGGGAAGATAGGTCGGGCAGGATGCCTCGTTGGCACATCCTGGGTAAGATATTCAGCGATCCGTGCAGAGCACTCAACACTTAGCGAATTCAGCTTTCGCATCATGAGTCATCAGCTCAATCCCTATAACTTAGGGATCAACTTACGTGGATACGGCATACACACGATCCCACTATCAGTGTACTCAGCCTTAATCCCACGATCCTTGCATTCAGCATTGATCACACGATCTTTCTGTTTATGCGCATTGTAACGAGAGAGGAAACTCTTCCTCCTCAAGTTTCCTAACCCTATAAATAGTGAGGAATGTTCACTGGGCAAGGGGACTGAGAGATTGAAAGTCGATACGCAGCTAAGCTAAGACTATATTGTTATCTAAGAATTATATATTCAGAGATATTGTTGTAAGAGCTATAAGGAAAGGAATCTTCTTCCTTGTTCTTGAGTCAATACAAATAACGAGGATTAGGCTATTACTGAACTGCTCGGGGCAAAACCTCTATAAAATTCTTGTGTCTTATTATTGTTTTATTATATATTCGTTACGACATATCATTTATCGCTTATAAAAAAGACTCATTGTCGTTGGCTAAAAGTGAAGTCAACAGTACCAATGGGTTATCAATATAACAGAGAATATATTTGAGGTATGTATATTTCTGGGTGTGTTGAAAAGATCCTCAAGATCTCTACCAAACACAAAAAAGAAATTTCAGGATCACGGAATGATCTTTGATTAATTGTTATTAGTTGAGAATTCGGGAAATGTGTATTTCCAGTTTAGTTATGGGTACCTGGTATGAGCAATGTTGCCTCTACCGTATAGGTTACATTAATTCACTTTATAACAGTGGTTAACTATAAGTGATTGGGAAATTTAAAAGATGTGTCAGTTCAAGAGAAATTGATGCAAGTTAAAATAAGTAGAAATGAACAAGATTCAAGTTGACAATAAGATGGGAATTCCTTAAGTTTTAATGAACAAAACCAATGAGGAATTGTTAGAGGTGAATGAAGGGAGTGATGGCAATTGAATTTTATTAATGAAAGAATGAAAGCAAGAAATATAATTAGGAACGACAAAGAAGCATCTACTTTCTGATAACCCACCATGAGCTTACTTTGTAGTTAAGCATAACTAATTTGGGTAATCTCAAGATGGGAAATCTTTCTGGGAGTCATCCTGAAAAGCGTATGAGTGAGGACAAAGTACGCTAGAAAGATTCATATTAGGATGCAAAATTGATAGTCGTTCCAGAAATTATCAAGAGGAATGGATGTGTTAATAAGTAGATATTGACAAGGTATTGAGAGAAGTATATAGTAGTGGATGGAAATAAGAAGTACTCAAATTGAATATCTATCATAAATGAATACTTAACTTATTATTAAGCTAAGTCAGTAGGTCAGCTTAGGAGGTCCCATATAAGGAATGGAAAGACATAATTATGAATTAGGTATTATGGGATCTTATGATTTTGACTGAATAGTAATGGTTGGAGATACCGAGTTAATATGTTGTCTATCGGTATAGATAATCTATACAATAAATAAGGATATGGAATTCATATGAAGGAATAATCTAATCTTTTGAAATTCCAAGGTTGATATCTTTGGCTATGATGTTAAGAATTAAAGAAGGTTATTGAGAACCATGGAGGTTAAAGCGAAAATAGTATGATGTTTTATTCTTGAAAGGTGGGTAACCTGAGAAGATCAATAGAATATTAGAAACATGTTGTGAGCATATTTAATAAAGGATAGATTATCTTAGAATAATCTCTTCCCTGATGAGAATTTTTTTAAAAGTGATAATTAAATGTACCACAGGTTAGGTACCTTAATAAGTGTGGTACAATAGAAATATTAGATACATATTTACTGAGGTAAATAGGCTAGGTATCCTATTAGCTAGCCTTAACTCCTGCGTTTTCCGGAGTATATAATGTGTTTCATGTCTCCATGCTAAGAAAATATGTATCAGACTGGACCCATATTCTAAGCTGTAATGATGTTAAACTTTAGACAAATTTATTACATGGAAAAAACATCTTGTCTAAGTTTTTGGACTAGAAAGAGGAGGTACTATGAAATGAGACAATTCCACTAGTTAAGAAAGTGTTATAGAAAAAAAAATATAGCAGAATAAAAACAACAATTTGAGAGTAAGAATCATAAATACGGGGGTAATTTCCCGATTAGTTTAAATAAATTTCGAGGACGAAGTTTCTATGAGGAGGGGATGGCTGTAATATCCCAATAAATCTAATGGTAGATAATTAGGGTTTATATTTATCTTATGAGTTAATCAGATAATAAGTAGAATTATGATCCTACTAATTTATTTCAGTATAAAATGTAAATATTGCTATAGTGAGTAAATAAGCGTAATTTGTAAATTACGGAGATTTATATAGCATGTGTGAATATAATATGAGTTATTTGTGAAATAAAAATATTTTTAGGTTCGGCGACCCTGGAGACCCGATTGGAGGCCAAAAATGTCACAACAGTTTAGTTAGAAATATTGATGGAATTATTAAGATAAGTTGATTTTAGAAATATTAGGGTATTTTAGGGTACTCGAAGTTGGCCAAATACCCTAAAAATAGAGATTTCTTAATGGCTAAGAAATAATAAGATTACTATTAATAATAAAATTTTTATTAATATTATATTATTATTGTATATATATTAAGTTTTAAGTTATAACAGTAGAAAGAACGAAAAACGAAACCCTCGTTCTCCCTCCTTCGACAAAACCTTCTCCTCCTATATTCATTTTCTTCAATTTTTAACCCGAAACTTAATGATCTAAGCTCCGGTAGCAGCAGGATAGCAAATCTTTGAAAAAGAAAAGCTTAATGTATGGTTTAATTTCGTTTTAAGTTTAAAACAATTTATTTTGGTATAGAGATTTTGTAAATTAGAATAGTTATGAAGGTTCTGACCTTATAAGATTATTCTCGGGTAGTCATGGGACTAGTTCTAATGTTTACTTGTTGAATTTGAGGTGATTTTGAGTTAGAAATCGAGTTTTGAACTTTTGAAAGCTTAGTCCGAACGTTAATGGCGTTTTTCATTTAAGGGGTCGATTTTTATTTCTGTTACGTAAGGATGGTATATTTATGGTATATATGCACCCTGTGAAGTTTGGAGTGATTTGTATAAGTTTTGGTAGTGTTTCGGTGGGTGCGAAAATTGGGATTTTCGAATTTTACAGATTTTAGAAATTCCTAAGATATCAGAAATCGTATTTTTGTCATAACTTTGGATTCGGGTGTCCGTTTTGGACATTCTATATACCGTTTCGAAGCTTGCAACGAGCTCTATAAAATGATGTATGTTTTAGAGCCAAACTATAATTTTTATTTTATTCTATTTATACCGCGGGATTTGGTAGAAAACTCTAGATTGTCTTATGTGAATATAAGCAGTATTTTGGGATAAATACTTATTGGTTTATCGTTGTTGTGACATAGAGCCGAGATCATTGGGGATAGTTCTCTACTTGGGTTGGCCAAAATGTATGAACCTGGATTAAAGGTAAGAAAAGTATATTGTACTGCATAGTACGTTGTATGTAATACAATTAGTATTGTTATGAATTGATTAATATTGAGATATAGTTAATATTGTTATTTATTGAAAAGGCTGATTGGTTGAGTATTGATAATGTGATAATATTATGCATGTGATATATGGGCTCACCTGATTAGGTGATGCAATTTTCCTGGCGACGTATTGGACGTAAGTACCTGCGTCAGTGATATATGATGAGTACCGAGTGTATGTACGGGCTCACCTGATTAGGTGATGCGATTTTCCTGGCGACGTATTGGGCGTAAGTACTGGTGTCAGTGATATATGATGAGTACCGAGTGTAGGTACGGGCTCACCTGATTAGGTGATGCGATTTTCCTAGCGACGTACTGGGCGTAAGTACGGGTGTCAGTGACATGATAAGTACCGGGCGTAGGTACGAGCTCTACTGATTAGACGATGAGATATATTAGTGCCAGATTGTGGCATGGGCTCACCTGATTAGGTGATGCAATTATATGATATATGGGTGCAGGTTTTTGGCACTGGCTCACCTGATTAGGTGATGCAGTTACGCGACATATGGGTGCCAGGCTATGGCACGGGCTTGTCTGATTAGGTGATACAATACAAGATTATCAGATTAAAGCATCGACTTGCCTAATTAGTCAACATAATGTTATGAAGATGGTTACTTTATGATATATATTATTTATATGATTAAATGAATATGAATTCTATTATTGGTATAATAGTTTTGTATTACCAAATATTTGTATACTGATTTTTATTCATGGAAGATGCTAGTAGTGATTTGGATTTCATCTTATGAACAATGGGTGATGGTTTGATTTTTATTGTGTATAAATGACAATGTTCGAATTGTTGGGTTTTGTGCCCTAAATAAAACCCATTTCAATATAATCAGATTTACTTATTAATAAAGATCATAAATAACATTTTATGTTGCATAGTTCACATGATTTATTTCATAATTATATATATATAATGTATAAATTCTATTTAAGTGCAGAACATATGAATTTATTAATGATTATAGTGTTGTCAGCACAGTGGAATATAATCTTGATTATATGTTCGAAAGTTTATTCCCTAATTTGTTAGTTCACTGGATTTAGACTGACATGATAATCAGCGATAGGTATTCTTACACCTTCGATAAGTGTTATGTCCTTTCCAGGGCATTGGCAAAGTTTACCAGTATCGGATGTATGGAGTATACATCGGAAGGGACCGATATTGAACTTTGATTAGATATATTAAAATTTACTGTAATATCTATTCAATTCAATATCACCCGTTGATCCTAAATCAAATGATCTTAATCCTGATATGGTTAGGTTCGATCTCAAGAGTATTATACATGTTCTTTGATCTGTTAGTTAAGCCTACTTTCTAGTCAAGGTGATACGTACATTTTGGGAACATGATAGTATAATTGAGTGGGAGCGCTAACATAAATATGGAGTCTATAACTTCTATAGGAATTTAAAAGTGAAACGATGATATCCTTCGAGCTTGGCTAAACAGAGATAAATGGTTGAGATCTCATTTCACTTCGCTGAAATATCATTTATACGGAGCTAAGTGTTTTAAGGATAAAATACATTGAAGGTGTAATGGTAATTTAGTCCCTATTCAATGTAATCATCTATTAGAGGGTTATTGATCAAATTAGGATTATAACAATGGATAATTAATAGCGTATCTATATCGTGGAACATATAGAGCGTTCTATATGACTGAGAGTGCAATTCAAAGTTCTAAGTGTGGATTCAATAAGGAATTAATAAGTTAGGGAATTTACTTGGTAAATTCGGTTCGACTTATTGGAAGCTCGGTTATATAGCCCCATGGTCCCCATACTAGTTGAGACCATACTGCTTGTAAGACTCAGTTAATTGATTTTAATTAATCAATTATAATTCTAAAGTTAGACTATGTCTACTTTATGAATTTTCACTAAGCAAGGGCAAAATTGTAAGAAAAGAGATTCTAGGTTTTATTGTTAACTAAGAGACTTTATATGTCTAATTAATAAATATATTAAATGATAATATTATTTAATAATTAACTTTTAGTTATTAAATAATTAGAATTGGCATTTAAATGGTTGAATTGGAAAATTGGCGTTTTTGAGAAAATGAGATGCAAAAATGATAAAGCAGCAAAACTGCATAGATGAGGCCCAATATCCAAAGCCCATGGCCGCCCACACTTAATGGGTTTTATCATTTATTTTTTTCATTATTTTAATGCCAAATAATTATAACTTAAACCTAGGTTGTTACCTATAAATAGATAGTGATGGCTCACATTCACACTTAACTTTGTCAGATGAAATTTGAGCCTCCTATTCTTTCTCTATATCCACCACTTCCCTTCTCTTTTCCTCTTCAATTTCGAACCTTGAGTGAATGAGTGAGTGCCCACACACATCAAGTGGTATCTCAATCATAGTGTGGAAGATTGTGAAGAATCCAATCAACAAGAAGGAGAATCAGCATCAAAGGAAGGAGAGAAAGAGATCCAGGTTCAGATCTTGGTGATGCTCTGCTACAGAAAGGAATTAAGGGCTAGAGATCTGAATGGAAGGAGTCATTATATTTCGTTGTACCCAATGTAAGGTTTCCTAAACTTTATATGTGTTTATTTCATTGTTTTAGAATTCATATTAGGATGTTAATGAAACATACATGGTAGTAAATCTAGATCCTGGTAAAATATTTCCAACACGAATAACAAACTATATGATTGTTATTATTACTTTTCTTGCTGAGTCCTTGTGACTCACGGGTGCTATGTGGTGCAGGTAAAGGCAAAGAAAAGCTAGATCAACCATGAGGTGACAGTCTTCTCCAACAATGTACATATTGATCTTACTGGCTTGCGTGCCGAGTTGCCAGGAGTTGTGTTTGGACTGGCTGTATCTGCTGTGTATTTTGATTTTATGTTTAAATGGTTGTCGTATATATTTATTTAGCAAAACTTTTTATGACAGGGATTCCCGGAACACACTTTTTATGCCGTTATAATGTCCGTTTTTAGTGTTTTATTTTAGTCAAGTTTTTAATATTATCACAATTTTTAATAATTAATTATTCTATTAGTATTAAACTAGTTTATAAAACCACACACGTGGCGTACCTATAGATTAAGGTGTTACATCTGTGGTAGAGGTGCCAAAACATGGTGGCCGAGCAGCCATGTTTTGGTTGGTCACAGTAGGTGGCACTTGGACATTGGGATTTGTGCCCATAGAGTCTCATGGTTCGGTAAAATTCCCACATCTCATGACAGCCATGCAAAATGGAAATTAAGAAAACAAAGTGAGAGCTTTTTGAATGAGAATTTCAGGCTCTCAATGAAAGCACCAAAATATTGACTGTAAGTTTAGCCAACTAACGTGGAGTCTGACTAAGATCTAATTTCGTTTATGCTGTCAAATGTGGAAAGATAATAAATGTAAAGACACAAAATTTTATAGAGGTTCTTCCCCTTTGATTAAGTAATGACCTACTCTCATTTTAGTTGTATTCACTCTTGAGATAATACCATGCAGATTACAGGTTGAAACCTAATTTCTAGTTATGGCTCTCTTCAGTATTATAATGATGAGAATGTGTGTTGCAGGTGAGAAGTATGAGAAGAGAGAGAGAGAGAGAGAGAGAGTTTTATGCCTTAGTATTTCTGAGCTTTTAAGTGCATGCATGAATTTAGGTTGAGTTCCCTTTTCTTTAGGGTTAAGACCCTTTATATAGTATTAGAGTTTATAAGGTGTTGCATATAATAAATAGAAATATCCTTAGAAAATAGAAAAGTTACATTCTGGTGTTGAATCCCTAAAATTTTGGGCAGATTGAACCGTTCCGAAGTTGTAGGAGTGCTGAAGATGATTTGGAATCTTTTAAAAGGCTTATGGGAGAAACCACGACCCATTCAGGCTGATCAGAATTTAGTACACCTCTTGGCCGGCCAACCTTAATTGAAGGTTGTCCAGTACATACTGTCATCCTTGGCTGGCCAGCTAAGGTCCAGCCAGGGTCTTGAAGACTTGCTTGGTTCTTCTTGTTTGATTCCTTCTTGTGATCTTGATATCTTGAAGGTTGAGGAATCGTACAACACTACCTTGTTTACTTAGTGATGAGTTGTTCTCTACTTGTCTTTTGCTTTTGGCCACGTGGAGGTGCCACATCAGGTAGGTAAAAATTGGGATAACATATAGATAATTTGATAGCATAATAGCTCTCTTGGGAATATCAAATTCGGTCTCAGGATAGTGAATATGATCCACTATTTATGGGGAGAAGGATGTAGAGTATTTATATTTAATTACATAATAAAACTTTGAATATTTGAATGAGCTAATCCCACGAAATCCTCTCAATCACTCAATTATAGGAATATTGATTGACCTATTTGTAAGAAAATAAGTTGTTGGAATAAATATGAGCGTTTCCTCCTGTGAACTCGCTGGTCAGACGTTTTTTGTGAGATGGCTCAGTTGCTTGGACTACTGGTCAGCATACCCTGTCTAGCATATGCCTGATGCTGGACGACTCCATCTGGTCTATACTGTCGACCAACGGCTTTTGGAGAGTCTCCTCGAAGGTCCCTCGTCCGCTCAACCTCCTCCATGTTTGTCACGCCACACCATTTTATGCCTAATTATTAGAGTGATTTTAGAATAATAATAATAATAATTAATGATTTTTTGATTAAATTATTATTACACTATTAAAAATATTTGCATAAAAAAATTACTGTAAATTTCTGAGAACTGTAAACGAAAAATAAAATATAAACTTCGGCGTCTAGTTCACTATGGGATGGAAAGTACAAATAATAACATTTTTATTTTTATTTTGATGAAAGTAAAATAAAAAATAAATTAATAAATAAAACAAATCTTGTTTGCCAAGTAAAAGGACTTTTTTTTTTTATGAAAGCCAAGTAAAAGGACTTGAAATAGGCATATCGAATAGAAAATAGCCACGTGGCATGAGAGGTATGGCCTACTTTTGTAGGTGACAGAGGTGAAGACAGTCTCTCTCACACTTTCTTATTTTATAATAAATAAAAAATCTGTGGCTTCGGCTTTCGTAGCACGAAAACTTTCTATAAATTGCATGCAAATGCAGATCCTAACAAATCTCTTCCAGTCGCGCTATCTTACATAACAACACTCTCTCTCACTCCTTCCGGTCAGTCAATCCTTTCTCCAAATTTCCCAATATAATTAACTCAAATTTTAATTTCTTTTTCTCAAAAAATAAACGAAATTAATTTATTATACAAACAAATTCTTTCGAAAAATTAAAACGCAAAAAAGAAAAGAAAAGAAAATAATAAAAGAAATCAATATCAACTCTCCCTTGTATAAAACCCATCTTACATAGCTTACAAAACCCTTCAACTCTCTCTCTCTCTCTCTCTCTTTCCTTCTCTTTGTGCTTTGTGTCTTTTCTTCTTCTGCTCTTTCTTCAAGATTGTACTTTTTAACGATGGTAGACGACAACCATGGCAGTTATCATAGTTGGGACCCTCCGCGGTGGAATGGAGCAGTGGATTTTGGGTTGACTAGGCAGCCTGAGAGCGATCTTGGTTTAATTCAAGATCAAACCCTAGAAGCGTTTTCCAGCCTAAATGTGGGATCAGTTGTGACCGATCTGCGGAGACGTTTATTTCGGCAATCCGAAAATTCACAATCCACTGAAAATGGTTATGGTCTTGGTTATGGCATCGAGGGTGATCCTGTCAATCCATTTCTAAGGAATGGTATGACTACTACTGCCAGTACTAGAGCAATTTTGAGTACGGGTTCGGTTTTCAGTACTACCAGGGAAAACTATCCTACTTCTGATATAAATTCTAGTCCGTCGACTCACTTAGGAATGATTGCCTCTTCTAATTCGAATGATTCGCTTTCTGATGATTCGTTTGGTTTAGAGAATGGAACGGCGGCGGTCTGCCAATCACAATGTCATATTTCGAACTTTTTTAATGTTCTGGGAAGTAGTCCTCTTTGTTGGAGGGATGAAGATGCAGTGGAATTTCTGCGGGGCAGGGTTGCGTTTTTGTGTAAGGATCAATCTGGGTCTAAGATAATACAAGTGATGTTGCAGAAGAGGAGAAAATCTTTCGATGTTATTCTTGCTGAGGTTTTAGAAGATATGTCCGACTTGGTGATTGACCCATCTGGGAATTATGTTGTTCAGAGTCTGGTGACTCTTTGTACCGATGAACAGAGGACCATGATTCTTTATGCGATGACCAGGCTCAAATTTCAATTTTTTGGAATTTGTATAAACATGCATGGGTATAGTACTTTTTTAATTCTTTATTGTTTCTTGTTCTAATTCTGTCTTGAAAGACATTGGCTTATATGTACAATTTTTCTTTTTTATTAGAATTTTACTTCTAGTTAAGGTAATGCATAATAACTAATAAGCTTCTTTTTTGTTTTTTTCCTTGTGGCAGGACTCGCGTGGTACAGAAATTGTTAGATCATCTATCCTTTAAATTTCAGAGGTTGATTTTTTTGAAGGCTATACACCCTTTTGTGGTTCCTTTGACTAAGTGTGCTAATGGCTATCATGTTATTCAGCAGTGCATTAGACATTTTGATTCTGAAGAAAAGGAGGTAATGTCTTTTTATTGTTTAGTGCTCTAGTAAAGTAATGGAACTGATTTTCACTAAAGAAAAGGAGATAATTCGTATGTGTTTTTTACATGGCACTTCTTGAGTCAGGACATCTACTTGATGTTATTGTTTGCCTTTATCGACTATACCTTTTTCTTTAGTCACTGAATAACTATTAACAGTAAAAAAAATTTAAGGGGTCAGCTTGACCTGTACATTTTTAATTTAATCATGTCTCTTCATAAATAGCTTCAATAATATTTGAATGGAGCTATATTATGGTTGTAACTAAAACTTCATATTAGTCACCGGTGACATTGTGCCCAAAAATTCTGTTGTTATAATTGACAATGCCTAAGAGTCTCCTATTCATAAACTTATCAGGCTATCTCCTTTACTAACGAGTAATTCAATTTTGTTTTCAGTATCTCGTTGATTTTCCAGGGGTTAGGGGAATAGGTAAACCAGATGAGACAGGATTATAACTATTTTTCCAACTGTCTTTTTTATATGTAGCTGAGATAAACGATCTCTTGTTCTTGATTAACCGATGCCCTTAAATTTACTCTTTCTTTACTTGTAATTGTAAACATGCTTTTATAAAATTGATTTGTATCGTTTCCCTTGGAGGATGTGACGTACTTATAATCTTAATCGCCTCTAGTACACACATAGATTCTTGCGAAGAAAAAATTAAAAAAACTAAGAATCCAATAGACATGTTCTTAAGGTTCTGTTTCCTGAACAGTTTTTTTACTCGAGTTTCCGTCCTCAGAGAGCCATGCCCTTGTGTTTTATGTGCTCAAGTGTTTTCTCCAACTCCAATGTGTGGTAATTTCTTTTTCAGTTGTTTTGTTCCTTGGTATATTTCGTAAGATTAAATGGCACTGGATGGTCGGTCATGACTTTTTATTTTTTTCTTTTTTGTGTGTTTATGTAGCATTGATATACTAACACTATGTTTGATGAGGGGGAAAAGTTGAGGCATGGACAAGAGAGGAGGGAAACGAGTGAGAGAGGTCAAATCCTCTTGTTTGGCCAGAAGAATCATAGGAAAGAAAGGAAAATTGGGAGGATAACAAATCCACTCAAATGAACCATTTAAAATCCTTTAATAGAAGGATTGATGCTTTCCATTCTAATTTATTCAAAATTACAAAATTGTCCTCTAAAGAAAAAAATAATTATGAAAATATTTTAGTAGTTTCTTGAATAAATAGTGACTTATTATTCCACTTCTCTCTCTTACTACTCTCCTCTCCCTTTCATCCTCTCTATTCTCCTTCCACCCTACCAAACATTTTGTGAGAGAAAGTAAAATCACGTAGTGTTTTGTTATATCTAGAGCAAGAAATTACTTAGTCTCGTTAGCTTTTTAATTTTAGAATACAATTCTTACTTGTCTACTACTACCACTACATGTAGTGGTTGCAATATGAAGTTGTAGGGTACTAGCACGTCCCTAATCCTAATTATAAAAGGTTTTGTCATATATATGCGCAGGAAACCTATAAATGATTCTTTCAATCTATTTCTTGCATCATCATCTGGAAGGTGAAAGATCTACCTTCTGTATTTTCTGGCTAAACCTGATAAGTTAATATTTCACATGCAGTGTCTTCTGACTCAAGTGCTTGATTACTGTGTGGAAATTGCCATGGACAAATTTGGGTGCTGTGTGCTGCAATTTTGTGTTGAACACGCAGAGGGGGAAATCATTTTGCGGTTGATGGCTGAGATAGTATTGAAAGCGTTACTCCTTGCAGCACATCGTTACGGGTTTGTACCTCTATAATCACTTCATGCTTTTACTTCCCTCAATCAACAGTGTACAGTTTGCACTGACATAATTTTCTTTTTGTACGGGGCCTCATTTATATCAGAAACTATGTAGTTCAACATCTACTCGGTCGGAAAATACCAGTAATTACTGAACATATCATTCGTCAGCTTGAAGGAAGCTATGTGTCCCTCTCACTCAGTAAATATGGCAGTAATGTTGTGGAGAGGTGCTTGAAGGAGTGTGATGAAAAGCAAGCTATGAATGTGATTATGGAGATGCTCCAAAATCAAAATGTTTCTATGCTTTTTCTCGATCCATATGGAAACTATGTGATCCAATCAGCATTGTTGGCTTCTAAGGTTGGTGGATAAATAATACTCTTGTGTATTCCTTGTTTGAGATTTTCTGATAGAATACTGTCTTTGGTTGGTTATTATTAATTAGCTATTATTGGTTGTGCGAGCAGGGTCAGGTCCGGAAGGCTCTAATAAATATAATCGACATGCATGCGTATAAGATGCGGTGCCACCAATACGGCAAGAAAATACTGGACTTGATTTGGAAGAGGAAGCTGCGTAATCATAATACAAAATCTATGGCTATATAGTAATGCTAATATATAGAATTTTAGCAACTGTAGATGTTGTCGTTTTGTTGTCCCATGCTATCCTTTTGTGTCCTGTCCAACCCATGTTGTATTCGTAGCTTTTCCTCAAGGCAATACCACATGTCTTGTTGCAAAGACTGCTATTAGCTACTTCTGTTGTGTAGTTTACTTTTTCTAGTGTTAAAAAGAATATTAGGCCCTCTTTGACATTCATAAATGAAAATATGAAATAGTTTTTGTTGTTTTCAAAATAAAAATAAAAAAAAAAGTGTTTGCTTTAGTATTTTATTTTATTTCTTACTATTGTTGTTGTTTTTTTATTATTTTTATAATGAAAATAATAATAATAATAATAATAATATTGTTGTTGTTGTTGTTTTATGATAAATTGTCCAAGTCAAATTTTGTTACATAAAAACCGAAAAAGCACGAAAGACTCAAACTAAAGGAAATATAAAAAATATTGACTATAGAGTTAGTTGGGTTTTTTGACACAGGAGCCCAACACGATTTTGGAAGGTACGATATGGTACGATGCGGACACGATACAAAAAATATGATGTAAATTGACATGACATGACATAGTACAATAAATCTGAAAGCACGATCATATTAGCTGGAGAGCACAGCGCGTAAGTATGAATATGTAAAATCTAAAAGCACTATACGCAAAAGTCCAAAAGCACAACATGCAAAAAGCCCAAATTAAACCCATAAAAATAAAATAAAAATTTCAGTCAATTTTTTTCGGAGTAATTATATAAAACACAATTTTTTTTGTAAAAAAAATTATATTTTTCACGTTTAAAGATTTTTTTTGTATTTTTACGGTTTTCTATAGAAATAACACGAAAATAACATAAAAGTAACAGAAAAGTAACATCCAAATAACATCAAAACAACAACCAAAAATAACATGCAGATAACAAAAACTCAACAATAAATTAACAAAAATACAACATAAAAAGACCGTATTTTCTGTAAATAAAATCATAAAAATCGTAAAAATATTTAAATTCCGTACAACCGTATTTTTGTAATTTTTTTGTTGTTTTTTTTTATTTTTGTGAAATAGTCCCATTTTTTTCTTATAGTTCACAAAAATATAATATGGGCTTAGAAGCAAAATGTCCTTAAATTTAAAAACTAAGTTATTAAATGTTTATTTTTTAAAAAAAAACATTAGCAAAATAGCCAAACATAATAAATTAGCTAATAAAAATTATAAAAATATATTTACTACATATTAATTTTTTTTTAAAATATATATAATAATTAATTTAAGTTATATAAATTTTTTAGTATTGCATATTAATATATTGTAACAAAAACAAATAGATATATTAGATCATTAAATATAGATAACAGCATTTGATATATTTTATCACTGAAAATTAATATACCATAGTAATAAATTATATACCACAAAGAAATTATAATAATACTAAATTAATACTGAAAAATATATATATATATCATGCTAATAAAATTATATATACCACTACTAAAATATGTATACCATACCAAAAAAATAAAATACAAACTAAATATCTTCTTAAATAAATGGTATACTATACACAACAAAAACTATATATCATACAACAAAAGATATATACACCTATAATAAATAAAAAAAATAATATAATATTATTTAAAAAAAATTATATACCATATTAACAAATAATATACAACTATAAAATAATTATGCCACACTTACAAAATTATATATCACCTGCATATATAATGTAATAAAATCTAAACATGAATGATCTAAAATAAAATGATATACTATATAATAAAATTTATATAGCATATAACAAAAAATATATACCTTATAATAAAAATATATATATAATAACAACAAATAAAAATATACATAACATGGTAATAAATTATGTCACGTCAATAAAAGTACAATAAAAAATAGAACTGAAATATTATTTTATAATAATCATATATTGTATAACAAAAAATATATATACAATTCACCAAAACATATATACTAACAATAATATATATATATATATTACTAATATATATATATATTAGTAATATATATATATTACTAATATATATATATATATACTATACTAACCAAATTATATATTATAATTAAAATATATATACCATGATAATAAAATTATATACCACAATTGTATATAATAAAATAAAAACTAATTAAATATTATTTAAAATAATTATTATATCATACAATTAAAATAATAATTAAATATATGTAGCATGTTAATAAAATTATATACTTACATTAAAATATTTGTATTATGCTAACAAAATCATATACCACTATTATACATAGAAAAATAAAAAATATATATATCATCTAAGAATAATAATATATCATACAAAATAACATAAATATATTGTACAACAAAATCTATATATCAACAACCCACAACAACCCATAAAAAATTAAAAAAAATTGACATAACTTTAAAATAAAAAATATTTTAACTAAACTAATGTAGATATACCATGATCTTTAAGTAATTTGTTTCTAATTCTAAAAAAAATAATAAAAAAATTATTAATTTTTTTATGTGGCAAAAGACAATATGAATAATAAATAGTGTAAAAGAATCATTTCTTAACAAGTTTTGAAATGAGGACATTTACTTACATAGTGCTATGATTTTGGGTCATTTGCTATAATTTTCCATATAATATAATATTTTGACCTCAAACCTAAGCCCAATCCACTAAGTTATATTAGAATAAATAAGATTTTTGCCCCTAAACTATAACATTTGTAGAGTTTTGTCTCTTGAACTTTTCTCTTTGCAAAAATTGCCTTTGAACTATGCAAATCATTGCAAATATCTCTCTCAAGTTACATGATGCTCATTTTATAAAACAATTTGCTTATGTGGCTACGAACATAGGTATAATTGTTCATTTAATAACTATAAGCTACCTAAAATTTAGTTTTTTGGCATTAAACATACAAACAATAGTTCTAAGAATACACATGCATACTCTCATAATTTATTATTAGATTGCTATTTATGTATTTATTTTTTGTCTGGACTCTATAACTAGTTTAGATTAATGTTATGTTAGTGCTATACCAACAAATTATTTAAATAAATGACCATAATGCAACTTCTAGGGGATATTTGCAATAATTTTTATAGTTCAGGAGAAATTTTTATAACAGAGAAAAATTTAGGGGGCAAAACTCTACAAGAGTCAATTAAGGGGAGGATAAATTGTATTTTTTTATACTATATTGAATAAAATATATTAAAAATTGAAATAAAATTTGTTTATTAATATTTTTCCATGGATGTTGGGGCCCATATAGTTGACCCTTTTTGGAGCACAAAAATAGTTTATTTTAGCAAATGGGTCGACCTACATTTAAAAATGGACCAAGATACAAAATGGCCCTAAATCTAACAATTAAGTTAATAAATGTCCCTTTTTATAAAAAATTAACAAAATGTCCATTCTGTTAAAAGTTTGATGATAAAATTAAAATTATAACCTTGAATAATTAAGTGTTTGGTATAGTTATTTTGCACAATAGTATATCGTTTTTATGTGCAATTGTATATTAAAAAAAACTAAAAGGTAGTATATTAGTTTAAGATTGTAGTATATTATTTTAATGTGCTATGGTATATAATGAACGAAAGACGGAAATTTAAAAATGTAGAATATTGTCTTTCACTAGGAAATATTGTCTTTATGTTCATTAGTATATCATGAAGGAAAGAAAAAGAAAAAAAAAACATGTGGAATATTAAATTAAATTTTTGGTATGTATATATTTTTTTCCACTATACTGGTGATATATTAATTTTTCACTATAGTATTTATGCTTATGATTGCAGAATATAGTTTTTATATGCTATTGTATATCGTAGAAAAAAAATCATTTAATAGTATATTAGTTTAAGTTTATGGTATATTCATATTGGTCTAAGGTATATTGTTTGTATGTTATATTATGTACCATGAAGGAAAGAAATAAAAATAAAATTAAAAGAATACATATCAGTAAAAAAAATAAAAAATGACATAATAACTTATATTACTCTAAGGTACAGTATTTGTATATTATATTTATATTACTCTAAGGTATTTTTATAATACCTTTTATATAATGAAGGATATTTTAGGTATTCAAAAGTAAAAAAGGACATTTGTTTAATTATTTTAAAAAAGTGACATTAACTATCACTAAAGTTAGAAACAGAGTTATTTACTAACATTTCTCTTTAATTCAAGGCACGACATGGCACAGGCATAAGCTCATTTGGGATGTGCTGGGCTTCTTTATTTTCACTACGGGCTTGCTCGGTCCGACCCACTAATTTATACGGGCCAACACGCCCTAACCCACTTTTTTTGAAGGCACAAAAATGTGGGCCGTGTCGGGCCAGGTCGACCCAAATTTACAGCTCTAATCCTAGATGATGTAACCATCTAGATAGGGGTGTTCATTAGAAAATAAATACTTTTAGCCCTATCTAGATCTGATTCAATTATAAGATGGATTTTTATAACCGATTCGATCCAATTAATTTTAATACATCCAATCCGATTTGATCTAGTGAATGTTGGTTTTGATCGATTCTATGCCATGAATGTATTTTATGAATATCTATTCGATAAGTTAGGATTTATCTAATATTTTAAATCCAATATTTTTTTTTGGATCGGATCAGATCCATCTAATGTTTTAGATCTAGTACATTTTGGATTAGATTGGATTGATCCAATTATAGTTGTAAATACTTGCGTGTCATGCTAGTCTGACCCATATTTTTTCGTATTTTTTAAAATATAGGTTGTGTTGTGCTGGGCCATAAAAAAATATAGACCATGTCGTGCCATGCCATAAGAAATATGGGTCGTGCAATAATTTTATAGGGTAGGCTTGACAAGACCCGCAAGTCCGATAATTTTGTACTATGCTCGGATTCGTGTAGTGCTTAAATTTTCTTAAATATATCAACTTATTTTTTTACACGGGCTCAAATTCGTGCTCTATATTTTTACATTTTTATTACAATTTATGATCTAAATACTAAAATATATGTGTATTTTATATTTTAGTTACTTTTATAATGTTTTTGAATAATAGTTACAAATAATCATATAAAAATAATTATAATAATTATAATTTGAATATTATTATTTATTTTAATTGATAAATAAATATTTGTAATTTTTTATTTTTATAAAATTATTAGACATTTTAATGTGTTGTGCTTTCGAGCTAATCTATTCATGCTTATGTGCCGTGCTTTCGGGCTTGTCGTGTCGTGACGTGCCTAAGCCCATATTTTTTCGTATCGTATTGTGTTTAAGCCCATATTTTTTTTTTGTGTCATGCCTAAGCACATATTTTTTCGTGTCGAGTCGTGCTCGTGCCATGTCAAAAAGCTCGATCCATATTTACAGCACTAAATCCAATCAACAAAGAAGAAGAAGAAGAAAATTTTAATCCTAAATTTCAAATATACATGTATGTTTTAAGTATAATAACGTAAAATCTAATTGCTCATCTAAACTAAATTAAAATACTAATTAGTTCAATTGAATAATGGATTATATTAGATTTCCAGATACCTAATCCAACATCCGTTATGATCCAATCGGATATTAAGAAATAACGTACAATCCAATACAATCATTATTGAATATTAAATGTTAAAGTAAGCAGTTGTAATTGGATGGAATCGCTTTATCTTAAATAAGTTAAGCATCTACATAGAAGAGGTTACATCCTAGATTAATCTAGATTGTTACACATATTACATAGAATGACTTACAATGGATGACTTACACATCTTTAATGGGTTAACTTACTGATGGATGAGTTACACATTTCAGATGGGTTGACTTTAAAGTTGTACATTTAGGTTGGGTTTATAGCACGACACGAAACTGCTATGAGCCCGGGTGCACGAGCACGATACGTCACAAATAAATATAGATTTAGACTCGACATGACACGAAAATATAAATATATTAGCACAAAGCACGAAACATAAGCATACAATAAAAGCATAAAATAAATCTACAAATACCAATTTTTATTTAGTAATTCATATATAATTTTAATAAAAATATTTTTTTTTGTAAATTTATATATATATAATATTTTAGAATTATATATATAATTTTTTTTCAAAATATTTAAATTATTTTTAAAACATATCCTAAAACTAATTCTGTTATGCGTATAAAGAGATTTAGTTGGCTTTAATTATGCCAAAGTGATGAAAATGGCATGGCTACTATCACTACTACTCCAACTGCTCAAAGATATTGTAGAGAGAGGTGATATGGCAGTCTTGAAGATTGTGTCAAAATATAACCTAAATGATCTGTTTATAAAGACACTACCTACTATCTTTTATGGGTCATGTAACTAATAAGGGATTAAGAAAGATGCCCAATTTCCTTTTAGGGCAAGTGAGAGATTGTTAGGATTTATGCACTGAAAGTCTGTAAAAATATTTTAATTTTAAATATAAGTTGAACAATTTGATATACATTTAAATGTTGAATTATTTATTAATAATTTATATATAAATATCAAAAAAATTCTTATTCATATATGAGACTGACTTTGCATTGTACGAAAATTAATATCACAAGCTATGAATAAGATAGTCAGCAACATATTGAAATTATTGAATCTTTATTCAATGGTTGATAGTATAGTTCACTGATGCCTGTTACTCAGTGCAAGCAATCTTGATTCCGATCGCTGATGTAGATAGACATATTGGTGAATGTGATGTATATAATAGAGATTATATATGACATGACTGATATGTAATTAAGTTGTCATTATCAAACTAGCTATTTATTATAAAGACCTAATTCATATTATAAAGATGATTAATTAGTATATCGTCCTAAATCCTGAGAAATTACGAACTCTTGAACCGTCATGAATACGGGATCAGAAAGCTTACCCACTACAAGAAATCTTTGGTGAAGAAGATGGGAAGCTTGAATCGTCAAAATAGCGTGAAAATCCTAGGAGTTGAAGCAATGTGGGTGTCGGCCTCTAGAGAGAAGGAGGAGCTTTCAAAAGTTTCTTTTTCTTGAGAGAGAATGAAATGTGAAAAGTGAAGAGTGGTTTCCTTCCCTTGAGCTTCTGTGGAACCTCTTTTTACTTGCCATGCAATGTTTAACTAAAAACCACGCAGAAGAGAAATGCAGTTAACTTACTGCAAAGAGGGTGATCAGATAGTCAAGAGAAAAAATTAAATATGCTGCAAGATTTGTCCAGTTAAGGCTACATCAGTCCTAACTAAGCTAGAAAGTCCTTATCTGCATAGACGTTCGAGCAGGAACTTGGGGTAAATGTAATTCCAATTTTTCCCACCTGACGTGGCATGTCTACATGACCAACATAAGTGCCACGTGGCAGTACAACTTTCCAACAAGAGAGCCAAGTCATCTACTCAGCACTTCAACCAACGAGGGGTCCGAGTACTTAAGCGGGACGATAAAGTGATTGGTGAGCCACCTCAAGGGGGTGGCCGGCCACCCCTAGCCGGCCCTATGGCCCTATGGCCAGCATAGGCTAGCCAGCTTCTGGACATCCCATGGCCGGCCAGCATGCACCCTGTGATTGCAAGGTCGGCTAGCCTTTAGCTTGGCAGGATTTTGGTGCGCAGCTTTCATACGTGGACAACAAGCTAGACCACGAATTGGGCCTTAACAGCCCAATAAAAAAAGAGGAAAAATATCTATTTTTGAAGGGCATTTTAGTTATTTGTATTTTATCAATTTAATATGTAAATATTTCTAAGGGATTCGATAGGTGTAAGCTCTCCTATATAAAGATCCTTAATCAAATCCTAAAACCCTAGGTCATTAAGTCTCAAACCCTAAGCTCTAAGTCTGATAACTCATCTCTCTCTCTCTCTCTCTCTCTCTCTCTCTCTCTCTCTCTCTCTCTCACACACACACACACACACACACACACACACACACACACGCCCACTGCTCTTCTCTAACTTGAGATTTGCCAACTCTGATTCCTACATTGTAATCTTAAGAGAGCTACTTCAGATCCTATCATTATAGTGATCTAAGTATTATTATCTCTCGGTATCAATACAACTAAAAGGGGAGTAGGTCATTACCCGCTAACTAGGAGGCCGAACCTCTATAAATTCCTATGTCTATTTATTTTATTATTCTAATTGTGTAACACGTGGCAAGCATCAACATTAAATTCGATTTCGATGTCGGTTGGCCAAATCTGAGGTCAACACACACCATCCAATCCAATCCAATCCGTAAAGTGGATTGGATTGAAAAATCTATAATCTGCACTTGGGGATTGGATGTTAATTGACATGTAAAAGTAATCGATCCAATTCAATTCACACATTTATATATAATTAATATTTTAATATAAAAAATAGTAACTTAAAAATTTTATACATATAATACAAATATATTTTGAAATATAGTAGATGAATTGTATATTCATTTCATATTAATAAGGAAAATATAATGTAAAAAAAATTAAATATTTTTTATACATACAATTTTTTTTTATTGTTTTGAATTTGTTATTTTTTTTTTGTTTTATTTATTTTAATGTTGTTGGAGACATATTTGTTTTATTTTGCATGAAAAAAAAATAATTTTTTTAATAAATATTAAATAATCTAATATTAAAAAGTAATAAATTTAAAATAATCGATCCAATCCACACTTTTGCACATTGGAATAGATTTGAGTTTTTATATGAATTGGTTTGATTGAATTTCAAATATGAAAGTTGTACTTAGTGTTGATCGAATGTACTATGAACAAAATAGTGCAGATTAGATCAGATGAACACCCCAACTTGTTTGTTATAATAAATATTCACACGTAGTTTTTTTTTTTTTTTTAAAAAAAAAAAAAAATCTTTATTCAAAACGGAAGATCCTAGCTTCACAAGATGTTAACGCAGATTTTCGTTAACTAAATTTGAGCCTAACCGTGACAATCTCACACAGAAAAATAAAAGCTACAAAATAAAAAATATAAACACACAGGGTTTTTACGTGGTTTTGCAGTTAAAATTCTGCATAATCCACGAGTCAATCTTATTCAGATTTCTGATTGTTTTCTCAGGGCCTTTTTTTGTATGATCTTTTCGTCTCTTTTTTGATCTTTCTTGCCACTATTTATAATTACATAGTGGGCAGTTAATTACAAAGTTTACTGTAATCTTTTTACAAAAATCATCCCCTAAAATCATGGGGTTTGATTACACATCACATGTAATATCCCGATAAGCCTAATGATAAATAGTTAAGGTTTATATTTATATTATGGGTTAATTAGGTAATAAGTGGGATTATGATCCTACTAATTTATTTCAGTAAAAAATTTAAATTTGGTTATAAGTGGATATATAAGCGTAATTTGTTAATTATGGAGATTTATTTGAAATGTGGATATAATCTGAGTTATTTGTGAAATAAAAATATTTTCAGGTTCAACAATCTTGGAGACCCGATTGGAGGCCAAAAATGTCACAACAGTTTTAGTTAGAAATATTGATAGAATTTTTGAGATAAGTAGAAATACCGAAGTATTTTGGGATACTCGAAGTTGGCCAAATATCCTAGAAATAGAAATTTCTTAGTGGCTAAAAAATAATAAGATAACTATTAATAATAAATTTTTTATTAATATTATATTATATTATTATTTTATTATTATTAATATTAATATTATTATAATATATTAACTAAAACTTATCAGTTTCAATTGGTATGTTTATATAATATATATATATATATATTAAGTTTAATATATGAAACAGTGAAGAATGAACGAACGAATTCTTGTTCTCCCCCTTTCGATAAAACTTTCTCTTTTTATATCTACTTTCTTCGATTTTCAATCTGAAACCTAGCGATCTAAGCTCTGGTAGTAGCAGGATAGCAAATCCTTAAAGAAGAAAAGCTTAAGGTATGGTTTAATTTCGTTTTAAGTTTAAAAATAATTAGTTTCGTATAGGGGTTTTGTGAATTAGAATAGTTATAGAGATTCTGACTTAGTAGAATTGTTCTTCGGTAAGAGACTAGTATCGATGTTTACTTGTTGAATTTGAGGAGGTTTTGAGTTAGAGATCGAGTTTTGAACTTTTTAAAGCTTAGTCCGAACGTTAATGGTATTTTTCATTTAAGGACTCGATTTTAATTTCTATTACGCAAGGATAGTAATATTTATGGTATATATACGCCGTGTGAAGTTTGGAGTGATTTGGATAAGTTTTGGTAGTGTTTCGGTGAGTGCGAAAAATTAGGATTTTTGAGTTTCATAGTTCTTAGAAATTCCTAGAAGATCAGAAATCGTATTTTTGTCATAATTTTTGACTCGGTTGTCCATTTTGGACGTTCTATATACCGTTTCGAAGCTTGCGACGAGCTCTACGATATTATGTATATTTTAGAGCCAAAATATAAGTTTTATTTTAGTTTATTTATACCGCGGGGTTTGGTAGAAAACCCTAGATTGTCTTATGTGAATATTAAGCAGTGTTTTAGGATAAACACTTATTGGTTTATTGTTGTTGTGACATAGGACCGAGATCATCGGGGATAGTTCTCCACTTGGGTTGGCTGAAATGTATGAACCTGGATTAAAGGTAAAAAAAAGTATATTGTACTGCATAGTATGTAATACAATTAGTATTGCAATGAATGATTAATATTGAGATATAGTTAATATTGTTATATAATGAAAAGATTAATTGGTTGAGTATCGATAATGTGATGATATTATGCATGTGATATATGGGCTCACCTGATTAGGTGATGCGATTTACCTGGCGATGTACTGGGCGTAAGTATGGGCGTCGGTGATATATGATAAATACTGGGCGTAGGTACGGGCTCGTCTGATTAGACAATGCGATATTGGTGCCAGATTATGGCATGGGCTCACTTGATTAGGTGATACAATTATATGATATATGGGTGCAAGTTTTTGGCACAGGCTCACCTGATTAGGTGATGCAATTATCTGATATATGGGTGCAAGTTTTTGGCACAGGCTCATCTAATTAGGTGATGTAGCTATGCGATATACGAGTGCCAGACTATGGCACGGGCTTGCCTGATTAGGCAATGCAAGCATCGACTTTCCTGATTAGGCAACGTGATGTTATGAAGATGGTTACTTTATGAGGTAAATATATATTATTTATATGACTAAATGAATATGAATTCTATTATTGGTATAATGGTTTTGTATTACCAAATATCTATACACTGATGCTTATTCGTGGCAGATGCTAGTAGTGATTTGGATTTCATCTTATGAACAATGTGTGATGGTTTGATTCTTATTATGTATAAATGACAATATTCGAATAATAAACTATATGATTGTTATTATTACTTTTCTTGCTGAGTCCTTGTGACTCATGAGTGCTATGTGGTGCAGGTAAAGACAAAGAAAAGCTAGATCAACCATGAGGTGACAGTCTTCTCCAGCAATGTACATATTGACCTCACCGGCCTGCGTGCCAAGTTGCTAGGAGTTATTTTGGGCTGGCTGTATCTGTTGTGTATTTTGATTTTATCTTTAAATGCTTATCGTATATATTTCTTTAGTGAAACTTTTTATAACAGGTGTAACACCCTAACTACCTTAGGCGTATTACGTGATTTTTAAACGTACTGTGCAGCTCGTTGCTAATCAACGAGGTTTATGGAAAAACGTGATTAATTAAAATTTTGCTTTTTGATTAAACTTGTAAAACATATTATAAAAGACTCGGGATCCCGATTATAAAAATAGTTACAAAAAGTTTCACTGTTTAACTATTACATCAAAATAAAAGTCGTCTAACGACAGTTACAAAAATCTCAGCCTTGCTGTCCCGAGGATCGTACGCTCCAGGCCTAACCGCCCCGACATGTACAATCTCATAAGCTCGCTCACAGTCCATCAGCTATAGCCTTGCCTTTACCTACACATGAACATAAACTGTGAGTCGACAGACTCAGTAAGAAAAGCATAATAATACTCATACATAATACTAACTGCCGTGTCCAACACGATACTGAGTCCCGCTACTGCCATGTCCAACATGGTACTGAGCCACTACTGCCATGTCCAACATGGTACTGAGTTCTGAACGTTCATAGGGACGGTACTATTGACACGTAACAACCTGATCGGTCGAACCGGTCATACTCCGCCGTCGGTCATACTCCGGCTGTACCGACGTGTTACTATATCCTCCCGATCGGCCGAACCGGTCATACTCCGCTGCTGGTCATACTCCAGCTGTACCGACGGATACGTCAATAGTACGGAACCACCAACCAAGTGTCGACTGATCGGTCAAACCGGTCATACTCATTATTGGTCATACTCCAAATTTCGTACCGACGTGACAGGGTTGGATGGTTCGAAGCCAACATACAACTAATGTAATCTAATAGGCTTCCTACATGCTCGCTAAACATGTAATCTACATATGCATACCGTTATACTAATCTTACCCGGATTCCGATTTCGTGTGTGCGGTCAACCTGACTGGAACTGAAGCTGAGCGGCGGATTACTGGCTCCTAAACCATAAAAATCACAACGCTATAAGTGACACACTAAATCACTTCCCGGGGACTAAAACTTGGAACTAAAAGTTTCCCTATCGATAAAAAGCATGGCAATACCCCTAAAAACATAAAAACGAGGAAAACTAGGGTCCCTGAATTTTCCCCAACCGGTAGACCGGTTGCCCAATCGAATTCCGGTTCGGAAAATTCGTAACCCCCATCCGAATTCCGGATGTACAACCGAATTAGGTTCCTCGCAGCACGAACCCAAATTCTCATAACTTGCACAATTCAACCCCAAATCACCTCAAACTTTCCAGACCTGTTCTATACCTTCCCTAGAACATATCCAAGGCATCAAAACAACCCAGAAACCTCAAACATGAAAAATGCCATTGGAGCTCAAGCTTTGAGTTCTAAACTCAAACTTGAGCAAAACCACCTAATCAAGCATTCCACTAGCTTAATTCTACTTAATCAAGCTTATCTAAGCCTCTGGAAACAATTAAAAACAACAGCAACATCACAGAAACAGATTACACAATATTCATGTTGAAAATCAAACTTTTGCATAATAAACCTCTAGCATGCTCAACCTAGGAATCATACTTCACAAGAGCTTAATTACCAACTAAAAATCATGCCTTAAACTACAGAAAACATCAACAAAACACAGCAGCAACAACTTCAATTAATCATGCACGCATCACCATTTTCATCATTTTTTTCCAACAAATTAAAGAGAGCAAGTTAGAGATTACATACCACAAACAAGAATTCACAATATAGGTTGAATCAAGCTTGAAAAACCCAGCCTTTGAATCCCAAAACCCAGCCGAAAATGAGAAGGAAAAGAGAGAGGTTTTGAAAGCTTTTCTTTGAAATTTTCTTTCCTTTTCTTTACTTAGCATATTTTTGATAAAAAGAGAAATGAAATATACCACATACACTATTCATTTCAGCCAAGTAAACATAAATAAATATTTAATTTTCATTTAACAAATTCACATAAGACAAAACACTAATGGGGCAAAAAGACCATTTTGCCCCTCCACCATAAAATCACATAATTCATACTAAAGGGGTATTTTTGGGACATTCTAAATTCCCGGCCATTCCCGACATTCCCAATGTCTAAAACCCGTCCCCAAACTACTAACATACTAAGTTGTGATTTCTACTGAGCCAAACGCCGAGTTCCAAAATACCGGGCACCGGAAAATGCAAAATATGCAACTACTGAATTTCATAAATAACAGTAATAAATTATTTAAATAGCTATAAATAATTTCTTAATTAATCATAACCAACTGATAATTTCCAAATTAACTAAGCGGGCTTTACAACTATCCCCCCCTTAAAAGGATTTCGTCCCCGAAATCTAACCTGAATAACTCTGGATATTGAGCTCTCATATCTGACTCTAGCTCCCAGGTGGCTTCTTCCACCTTACTGTTTCTCCAGAGAACCTTGACCAAAGCTATGGTCTTATTCCGAAGGACTTTATCCTTTCTTTCCAGGATCTGCACTGGTTGTTCCTCATATGACATGTCTGGCTGAAGCTGAAGACTCTCATAACTGAGTATATGAGAGGGGTCTGAAACGTATTTTCTCAACATTGAGACATGGAATACGTTGTGCACTGCTGATAAGGCTGGAGGCAATGCTAACCGATATGCCACTTGACCTATCTTCTCGAGAATCTCGAAAGGTCCTGTAAACCTAGGGCATAACTTGCCTCTTTTCCCGAAACGTTTAATCCCCTTCATCGGAGATACTCGTAAAAACACATGTTCCCCTACTTGGAACTCAACATCCCTGCGTTTTGGATCTGCGTAACTCTTCTGTCTGCTCTGTGAGGCAAGCATTCTAGCTTTTATCTTTTCTATTGCCTCATTGGTCCGCTGAACTGACTCTGGACCTAGGTATTTCCTCTCCCCTGTCTCATCCCAGTGAATAGGGGATCTACATTTCCTACCGTACAACAGTTCATAGGGTGCCATCCCTATCGTACTCTGATAACTGTTGTTGTATGAAAATTCTATTAACGGTAGATATTTACTCCATGAACCCTCAAAGTCCATAACACAGGCTCTCAACATATCCTCCAATATCTGAATTGTCCTTTCGGACTGACCATCTGTCTGAGGATGGAATGCTGTACTGAATTTTAGCTTCGTACCCATTGCCCGTTGCAAACTTTGCCAAAATTTGGAGGTGAACTTTGGATCCCTGTCCGAAACTATAGACTTCGGTACCCCGTGAAGTCTCACTATCTCTCTGACGTACAGTTTTGCCAACTGATCCACTGAAAATGTTGTTCTAACCGGCAGAAAATGAGCAGATTTCGTAAATCGATCCACCACTACCCAGATGGAATCATACATACCCGTGGTCCTAGGTAACCCGACCACAAAATCCATCGTAATATCTTCCCATTTCCATTCTGGTAGGGTTAGAGGCTGCAACAACCCAGCTGGTCTCTGATGTTCAGCCTTAATCTGCTGACAAGTGAGGCATCTCATCACGAATTCTACCAAATTCTTCTTCATACCGCTCCACCAGAAGTACGGTTTCAAATCTTGGTACATCTTAGTGGTGCCAGGATGCAGAGAATACGGGGTAGAATGAGCCTCCTTAAAGATTTCATTCCTAAGTTCCACACTGTTCGGAACACAAACCCTGGCTTTATACAAAAGCGTCCCACTGTCTGACACTGAAAAGTCCTTGGCTTGACCAGCCAACACCTCATCTCGGATTTTTACTAACTCCGGATCTGTCATCTGAGCGACTTTTATTCTTTCCAACAGATCAGATTGCAGCGTTAAGTTGTGAAGCTGACCTACCACAAACTCAATGCTGGATCTATCCATATCCTCTGCTAGCTGAGGTGAGATCTGAACCATGCTAGCTACTTGCCCGGGACCCTTTCTGCTCAGGGCATCAGCCACTACATTGGCTTTTCCGGGATGATAGAGGATCTCACAATCATAATCCTTCACTAATTCCAACCAACGCCTTTGTCTCATATTCAAATCTTTCTGAGTAAAGAAATACTTGAGACTTTTATGGTCGGTATAGATCTCACACTTCTCCCCATAAAGGTAATGCCGCCAAATCTTCAGTGCAAAAACCACTGCGGCCAATTCTAAATCATGAGTCAGGTATCGCTGTTCATAATCCTTTAACTGACGGGAGGCATAAGCGATAACCCGATCGACTTGCATCAATACGCACCCCAAACCCTGTTTGGATGCGTCACAGTAGACTACGAACTTTTCCTTGTCCGAAGGCAAAGCTAGCACCGGAGCAGTAATCAACCTCTGTTTCAGCTCCTGAAAACTAGCTTCGCATTTATCTGGCCAGATAAACCTCTGATTTTTCTTTGTAAGCTCGGTTAGGGGCATTGATATCTTGGAGAACCCCTCCACGAACCTACGGTAGTACCCAGTTAATCCCAAGAAGCTTCTGATCTCTGTCACTGTCTTCGGTCTCAGCCAATCTCTGACGGATTCAATCTTCCCGGGATCCACCTTGATCCCATCTTTACTCATAATGTGCCCTAGGAAGGACACCTGAGATAACCAGAACTCACATTTCTTGAACTTGGCATAAAGTCTATGTTTTCGAAGCCGTTGTAGTACCCTCTGAAGATTTAACTCGTGCTCCTCTTCTGACTGAGAGTACACGAGGATGTCGTCGATAAACACAATCACACAGATATCGAGGAAATCCTTGAATACTCTATTCATCAGGTCCATGAATGCTGCAGGAGCATTGGTTAGTCCGAATGACATAACCAGAAACTCGTAATGTCCATACCTAGTGCGGAAAGCCGTCTTTGGAATGTCCTCCTCTCGGATTCTCAACTGATGATAACCCGAACGGAGATCAATCTTAGAAAAGACCGTCTTCCCCTGAAGCTGATCGAACAAGTCATCGATCCTAGGTAATGTATATTTATTCTTCACCGTCAGCTTGTTCAATTCCCTGTAGTCGATGCACATCCTCATAGATCCATCCTTCTTCTTGACGAACAAAACTGGGGCTCCCCAGGGTGACACACTGGGCCGAATGAACCCTATGTCAAGCAACCCTTGGAGCTGAATCTTTAATTCCTTAAGTTCAGCTGGAGCCATTCTATACGGGGCTTTGGAAACCGGATCCACCCCTAGTGCCAAGTCAATCACAAAATCAATCTCCCACTGAGGTGGTAACCCTGGGAGTTCTGCGGGAAAAACGTCCAAAAATTCCCGAACCACTCTGATGTTCTCTGGCCGAATGGTATCTGGCCGAGTGGTGTCCACCACCACGGCCAGAAACCCTAAGCAACCGCCGTGCAACAATTCTCTCGCTGACATAGCCGAGATCACCGGGATCCGAGATCCCTGAACTGAACCAACAATTACAAATGGTTCTTCACTTTCCGGTTGGAAGACCACCATCTTCCTTTTACAGTCAATGCTCGCCGAATATTTAGATAGGAAATCCATTCCTAAAATAATATCAAATTCGACTAAACTCATCTCTACCAGATCAGCACTTAACTCTCTACCATCTATCCTGATCGGCCAAGGCCTAATCCACCTATTTGAGATAACCAATCCTCCGCCAGGTAATAGGGTTCCAAACCCTGATTCATATCTATCATACAGTCTTTCCAATTTTCTAAAGACTTTGGTTGCCACATAAGACATTCTTGACCTAAACACTCACCCGGAGGATGCCTCTTACTAATGAGACACTCCATTAGGAATAACGGGTCTCAACACTAGCCTGACGACTGTCTTGATTCTGGTTCCCTCGGAACCTCTTGTTCTGCCTCGAGCCACCTGATGCAGTGGATGATTCCTCCTCCAGTCCATGGCCGAACCACTACCTCCCCTGCTGAAACCTGACGCAGAAGGGGTAGGAGCACCGCCACATTCCGGAGTCCTAACTGATTCCACATACATCAAGATGCGCCCACAGCTCACCATGCTTTCTTCGCCATCTCAGCTTAGATGGTCTTATCGTCGGTAGTGATCATAAGGTCATACTTGATCTTCACATTAAGTCCATCGAGATATTTTCTTTTCTTGCGAAATCGGTTGGCGCAAATCCCGAGGCTAACCTCGCCAACCGGCTGAACTGAGTAATATATTCCGTCATGCTCATATTCTCTCGCTGGGTCAGGTGGGCGAACTCTTTCCTCTTGGCGCTTCTGACCACCTCGTTATAACATTTAACGCTGAAGAGTTCCTAAAACCTTTCCCAGGTCATAGAGATGACGTCATGGATCTGAGACACCATGTCCCACCAGACCAGAGCGTCTTCTTAAAACTGAAAAGTGGCACCCACCACTCTGTCGTTCCCGGTGACACCCATAAAGTTCAAGATCTTGGTGATCACCGTCAGCCACTGCTCGACTTTCATCACGTCCGGACCTCCTAGGAAAACCGGAGGTGCCTGCTTCCGGAACCGCTCGAACAAAGGTTCCAATCTAATGGCCGCCACCACTATCTCGGCACAGGCGGCGAGGGCGGTGCCACCGGAACTACGGCACCGGAACCGCAAGAGCACCCCGCCGTCTCAACCTCTCGAATCTCGAGATCTTGCTCTTCTATCCGGCTTGCATTTCCGCAAACCGTAACTTCCCACCCCGGGCTTCCTGATTGACTTGGGCAGCCTGCGGCGAGTTAACATCACTCCAACCGCGAACCCTGCCCCTGGGACCTCTACCTCGGCCCATAACACTTGAGGGGAACTGAGCTCCTCGACCTTGATCTGACCCGACTGAGATGCCCTGACTCCTAATATTTCGTCTGGCGTCCATCTAGTCTGAACCGCCTCGAAATCCCGAGTTGGCACTCAGGTCACGATCATCGAGAGCTTACTAATGCCGCTTAATTTGGAAATTAGAAATGAAACATGCGCCTATTCTACTATCAGGCTACTAACATGCTTCCTAACAAGCTTTTCTTTTTCATAACTGAATAAAATAAACTACTAAAGCAATAAAGGCTTACTGAACCGTGAACCGAGCTAACTGCTAATGATGATTGTACATGTCGTGATGATCTTCGGAAGACAACCTGGCGGCTCTGATACCAAATTGTAACACCCTAACTACCTTAGGCGTATTACGTGATTTTTAAACGTACTGTGCAGCTCGTTGCTAATCAACGAGGTTTATGGAAAAACGTGATTAATTAAAATTTTGCTTTTTGATTAAACTTGTAAAACATATTATAAAAGACTCGGGATCCCGATTATAAAAATAGTTACAAAAAGTTTCACTGTTTAACTATTACATCAAAATAAAAGTCGTCTAACGACAGTTACAAAAATCTCAGCCTTGCTGTCCCGAGGATCGTACGCTCCAGGCCTAACCGCCCCGACATGTACAATCTCATAAGCTCGCTCACAGTCCATCAGCTATAGCCTTGCCTTTACCTACACATGAACATAAACTGTGAGTCGACAGACTCAGTAAGAAAAGCATAATAATACTCATACATAATACTAACTGCCGTGTCCAACACGATACTGAGTCCCGCTACTGCCATGTCCAACATGGTACCGAGCCACTACTGCCATGTCCAACATGGTACTGAGTTCTGAACGTTCATAGGGACGGTACTATTGACACGTAACAACCCGATCGGCCGAACCGGTCATACTCCTTCTTGGTCATACTCCGGCTGTACCGACGTGTTACTATATCCTCCCGATTGGTCGAACCGGTCATACTCCGCCGCGGGTCATACTCCGGCTGTACCGACGGGATACGTCAATAGTACGGAACCACCAACCAAGTGTCGACTGATCGGTCAAACCGGTCATACTCCGCCGTTGGTCATACTCCGGCACTGTACCGACGTGACATGGTTGGATGGTTCGAAGCCAACATACAACTAATGTAATCTAATAGGCTTCCTACCTGATCGCTAAACATGTAATCTACATATGCATACTGTTATACTAATCTTACTCGGATTCCGATTTCGTGTGTGCGTCAACTCGACCGGAATCGAAGCCGAGCTACGGACATCGGCTCCTAAACCATAAAAATCACAACGCTATAAGTGACACACTAAATCACTTCCCGGGGACTAAAACTTGGAACTAAAAGTTTCCCTATCGATAAAAAGCATGGCAATACCCCTAAAAACATAAAAACGAGGAAAACTAGGGTCCCTGAATTTTCCCCAACCGGTAGACCGGTTGCCCAACCGGAATTCCGGTTTGAAAATTCGAACCCCCATCCGAATTCCGGATGTACAACCGAATTCGGTTCCTCGCGAGCAAGAAACCCAAAATCTCATAACTTGCACAATTCAACCCCAAATCACCTCAAACTTTCCAGACCTGTTCTATACCTTCCCTAGAACATATCCAAGGCATCAAAACAACCCAGAAACCTCAAACATGAAAAATGCCATTGGAGCTCAAGCTTTGAGTTCTAAACTCAAACTTGAGCAAAACCACCTAATCAAGCATTCCACTAGCTTAATTCTACTTAATCAAGCTTATCTAAGCCTCTGGAAACAATTAAAAACAACAGCAACATCACAGAAACAGATTACACAATATTCATGTTGAAAATCAAACTTTTGCATAATAAACCTCTAGCATGCTCAACCTAGGAATCATACTTCACAAGAGCTTAATTACCAACTAAAAATCATGCCTTAAACTACAGAAAACATCAACAAAACACAAAGAAAGAACAACTTCAATTAATCATGCATGCATCACCATTTTCATCATTTTTTTCCAACAAATTAAAGAGAGCAAGTTAGAGATTACATACCACAAACAAGAATTCACAATATAGGTTGAATCAAGCTTGAAAAACCCAGCCTTTGAATCCCAAAACCCAGCCGAAAATGAGAAGGAAAAGAGAGAGGTTTTGAAAGCTTTTCTTTGAAATTTTCTTTCCTTTTCTTTACTTAGCATATTTTTGATAAAAAGAGAAATGAAATATACCACATACACTATTCATTTCAGCCAAGTAAACATAAATAAATATTTAATTTTCATTTAACAAATTCACATAAGACAAAACACTAATGGGGCAAAAAGACCATTTTGCCCCTCCACCATAAAATCACATAATTCATACTAAAGGGGTATTTTTGGGACATTCTAAATTCCCGGCCATTCCCGACATTCCCAATGTCTAAAACCCGTCCCCAAACTACTAACATACTAAGTTGTGATTTCTACTGAGCCAAACGCCGAGTTCCAAAATACCGGGCACCGGAAAATGCAAAATATGCAACTACTGAATTTCATAAATAACAGTAATAAATTATTTAAATAGCTATAAATAATTTCTTAATTAATCATAACCAACTGATAATTTCCAAATTAACTAAGCGGGCTTTACAACAGGGATTCCCGGAACACACTTCTTATGCCATTATAATGTCTATTTTTAGTGTTTTATTTCAGTCAAATTTTTAATATTACCACGGTTTTTAATAACTAATTAATCTATTAGTATTAAACTAGTTTATAAAATCACACAAGTGGCATCCCTATAGATTAGGGCGTTACAGCACGTAGTGTAAATGCGTTTATGATTTGAAAATCATATAGCTGTGAGTTTCCCACTTTTACCGGGTCAAAATGATTGTGTATTTAAACACGTCTTTAATCGTTCTATCCAGGGATGTCTCGAAAAAAGCTTTGTTCTAGTGATCACACACTACTACAAAAAGAGGTATTTTTGTCGGTTTCTAAGTGACATATATAGTTTTTGCGTCGGTCTATAAAACCGACGTATATGCCGTAGTCGTAAATAGATTTTATTTGCGTCGTTTCTTAAGTGACGCAAATAACAATTCTCTTCATATTGAAACCGACACAAAATATACAATGTTCTTTTTAATATTCTGCGTCAGTTTAGAAATGACGCAAAATCATTTGTGCCATTTAAAAACCGTCACTAAAACCTTATACCTTCAGTTTTTAAATGACGTATAAGTTGCTCAAATATCTTTTTTTACCTATTGCGTCGGTTATAAAATGAAGTATAAATATAAGGTAAAGAAAATTACAGATTTCCATACAATTTTTCCTACCTGCATTTTTAAATTTTAAAATAATTTTATATAACAATAAATATATAATAAAAAATAAATTAAATACATAATAATTTTATATAACAGTATTCCATGCGGCTGTTGTCAACAAATGTTTACATAACATAATATCATTTTGTATAACAACATTTTTATGCGCTAACACAAACCAACAAGAATCACAACAAAACAGAACACCCAAAAAAATTAGTATCAAATTAAAAGCTTTCTAAGACCTCTCATATCATAATCATAATTTTACGAAACTAGAAAATAGAGAAAAATAAATAAATATGAATTATAAATAATTGTATATAAGAAGGAAACAAATTTAAAGAAAATAAAACAAGGAAGAAGAAACATTAGGTAAGGCAGACCGCACCACAGCTCCTTTCGGATCATGGATTCGACCCTCTCGTCAATCTCGACTTTTTGATTCTCCAACTCTTCAAGCTCCTTTCGGATCATGGACCACTTTACAATACGAAATTAAAATGAAATTGTAGTTAAATGGAAACTAATTATTTCTTCATAACATCTTCATCGACAACCACCTTAACATTATCAAAACAGGGCTAATAACTCATAACACTTCTCAAACTAGTCTGGTTGAAATGTTTGGATGGTGGGTTCATGGATGTGTCTTGAAAGTTCAAACTAGTAGGATTTTACTTGAAAACATAGAAAGGGTACTAAGAAAATATATGCTCACTCAGATGACCCGTTTTTTTTTTATTTGTCAATTCCACAATTTTATCAGCTCCAACACAAAGTACAAATCAAGCCATCGAGACAAAACTCCTATAACTAATTAAGCAGCCTGCCGAAATTGTCAAATACCAGTTCAATGTTATATGTGACAGCCAAATATATAGAGAACAAGCAAATAAACAGCAGTCTTAGGGAATCCACAGATCTAATAAAAAATTATATGACCAGATCATTAAAATAATATGTCTTACTTTAGTTGTGATCTCAAGATATTGCCATAGCTATTCATCATGTTCCTTGAGAAGATGAGACAACCTTGTAATTGTGGAACAAATCCCAACCACATTATTATCAAGCAGCTGGCTGAAGTTGTCATGTAAACCGATCAATAACTTGACATAAAAAAAATGTGTCTACTTCAGCACAAGCCTGCAAAGCATGGGAAAAATAATAAGCACAAAGAAAGAAAGTTAAACCAGATAGTAAAGAAATATGATCACATTTTAATGAAAATATTTTTAGACCAACAATACCTAACAATGCACCCTATTCCATAACAACGAAAAAAAAAATCAAATGTAACTAGCAAATGGAAACTGGTATCAACTCTATTTTTAGTTTTTTCTTTATTTTATTTAATTATTATTACAATTCAACATTGAATTATTGGTTGTTCTAGGAATATAATGATCAAAACTATCTTTAACCTTCATCCAGTTAAAGAACCTCAGAGCTAAATGTGGCACCTTAAAGCACCTTTTCAACACTTTTCTAACTGATGTTCTATTGAAACCAAATTATTTTAAGCACAAATAATATGTGTTACCTCATGAACAATCGGGCTGTAAAGTCCTTTTTTGGCAAGTTAGTTGACAAAATAATTTTTCCATTTATGGTAAGATTGCTATGCATTCATTTTCGATTTCTTACCTTTTAAATTCGGTTTTTAGTTGCCATTTTCCTTGTTTGGAAAGTTGCACTTTCAGCTGAACTTTCCTTTGTTGAAAACTTCTCAAAAGAGAAGGAATTCTCTTTTGGAAAGTTGTCTTTTTTAGGGAAACTTTGTTTATTGCCTTTTCCTTATTGATTTCGATTGTATCTTGATACAATCAGAATATCTAATCTGTTTTTGGCAGGAATCAAGCTTTGATAGAAGATCGGACCCGATTTTAGTAAGTTTCCCGTTTCTGGTCAGATCTGCTGCGTCAGCATCCGAATCTGATGTAGCAGATCGTGTTTCTTTTGGAAAGTTTTTGTACAGCTGCTAATTCGAACTTGTGGTTGTCTCTTTGGTTTCTATGTTCTATAAATAGAGCCTAGAGAGCAACCATTCGAATTACCTCTTCCATTATTCATTTTCTGCATTTATCTTTTGAGAGAAGAGAGTCTTTCTTTGTTTTGTGAGAGCCTAGTTGTTCATCTAGGTTCTAGTTGTTTATTTCTGTTCTTACTCTATCCTAGAGGTTGTGAAGAACTACTTGACTGAACAAGAGATTGGTCTTCGGGAGAAGACTTGATAAAGCCTTACTTCGGGAGGAAGTAAGCACTTGGTCTTCGGGAGAAGACTCGTTGAAGCCTTACTTCGGGAGGAAGTAAGCACTTGGTCTTCGGGAGAAGACTTGTTGAAGCCTTACTTCGGGAGGAAGTAAGCACTCACACTTCAAAGACGAAGGGAGTTCGGGCTTGAAGGTGTTTTAAGAAGTCACATTCATAAAGTGGATTACAAAGGATTGCGGCAATACTTTAGAGGGGGTCTAAACTTGTTTAAGTCAATTGTCTTTGTAATTTTGATACTTTATTAATTGATTTCATTCTCTGGGCGTGGCCCCGTGGACTAGGAGTGTTCGGGAGAACACTGATACCACGTATAAATCTCTTGTGTCAAGTTATTTATTTTTCTGCAAATATTTTATATTACGCTTGTTCGGTTTTCTTTGTAGCAGAATTACTTTCTGCTGCTGCAAACACTTACAGTTTTTATATTTTCTTATATACAACTGACATTTGCAAAAACACGGTTTTTCAATTGGTATCAGAGCGGGACACTAAACTCTTAGTGTGGTCCTATAACGTTTTTGTGTTAAAATGTCATTTTTTGCAGAAGGAAGTTCTATTTCTAGACCACCGTTGCTTAATGACTCTAACTATCCTTATTGGAAAGTTAGAATGAGGGCCTTCATCAAATCTCAAGATGAGAAAGCTTGGAGAATGGTTCTTTCAGGTTGTTCTCTTCCAGTTGAGATAGATTCTTCAGGTAATACTACTATAAAATCTGAACTGGAATGGTCTATTGAAGATGATAAACTTTCTGCCTACAATAGCAAAGCCTTGCATGCTATCTTTAATGGTGTAGGTGAGGGTTACATTAAACTTATATCATCTTGTGTTTCTGCTAAGGAAGCTTGGGAGATCCTTCAAACTCAGTTTGAAGGAACTTCTGATGTGAAAAGATCTAGATTTATCATGCTTCAAACTAAATTTGATGAGCTTAGAATGTCTAATAATGAAACTTTAACTGAATTTTATGAAAAATTATCTGACATTGCTAATGAATATTTTGCTCTTGGAGAAAAGCTTGATGATTCTGTTCTTGTGAGAAAAATTGTTAGAGTACTTCCAGAAAGGTTTGATACTAAACTTTTGGCAATGGAGGAAGCTAAAGATTTTAGCACTATGAAGGTGGAAGAACTGATGGGTTCCTTACGTACTTTTGAATTAAATCAACAGATTAAACAAAAGGACAAACCCAAATCCATTGCTGATAAAGGTAAAAGTATTGCTTTGAAAGTTGCTGATAATGAAAATTCTGATAGTGAATGTGATGATGAGATTGCTTTATTAACTAAGAATTTTCAGAAATATATGAAAAAGATGAGAAATAAAAAGAATATTTCGAAAGGTTCAAAAGGTAATACTTTTATTAAACCATCTATTTCTAACAAAAAGGGAATTCAGTGCAGGGAATGTGAAGGTTTTGGGCATATTCAAGCTGAGTGTGTAAACACTTTGAAAAAGAATAAGAAAAGTTTCAATGTCACTTGGAGTGATGATGAAACCGAAAGTGATGAAGATAATTCTGAAAATGTTGCCCTAACCTCTGTTATGTCTAATGTGTTGTGTGATTCACAGGTGAAAGCTAGATTGGTATGTCTGAATAATACCACCGAACAAGAGGAATCAGATTCAGATGAGTCTGAAATCTGTGAAGAGTCTCTTGTTGAATCATACAAAGTCATGTATGAAAAATGGATTCAGGTTGCTTCTGAAAATAGAGAGTTGAATAAATTGAATAAAAAATTGTCTCATCAGATTGAAATGTGTGATTTGAAAATAAAAGAGTATGAGACAAGTTTTTGTGACAAAAATGAAAAAATCACTCTCTTAAAGAAGGAACTTGAAAATTTTAAGAAAAATGTTCAAATGCTTAACCCTGGATCTTCTATTTTTGAAAAAGCTCAGAATGCAGGTCAAAGAGGGTTCGCAGGCCTTGGTTCAAGTGGAATGGAAAGTTCTGGAGTCACGAAGTTTGTAAAATCTAGTGTTCCAACGAATCATTTTGAGGCTACAAAGTCTGCTGTAACAATTTCACAGCCTGTTACAGCAAGAGAAGTTTCTGATGCTGTAAAATCTCCAGGATTATCGAAAAGAGTAAGATCTCAGGTAAAAAGATTTGTTCCCACTTGTTATTTTTGTGGTAGAAAAGGACATATCAGACCTAAATGTTTCACGTTGAAAAATCTGTTTAAAACAAATTATTTTAATAATTTGGAAAAATCTCAAAAGAAACATAAAGGTTTGAAACAAATATGGGTGAAAAAGAATTGTCTAGCTGGTTTTTCTGATAAAACTGCTGCATCTCAAATGTGGTATTTTGACAGTGGTTGCTCTAGACATATGACAGGTGACAAGGACTTTTTGACTAACATTCGGCCTATTCAATGTGGAGAAGTCACTTTTGGTAATGGACTATCTAGAAAAGTTGTTGGTATGAGAACTCTAAATTTTGAAGGGTTACCTAGACTGAAAAATGTGATGTTAGTTGAAGGACTGAGGGCTAATTTACTTAGCATCAGTCAAATTTGTGATCAAGGGTTTACTGTTTCTTTTGATAGTGATCATTGTTATGTTCTGAATGATGACAATGAATGTATCTTGCAAGGATTTCGATCCAATGATAACTGTTACACTCTAACCCCTGTGTTTACTTGTCATTCAGCTATCAACAACACCACAGATCTGTGGCATGCCAAGCTTGGGCATATTAATTTTAAAAACCTGAAAAAATTGTCAATTGCAGGTATTGTTCGAGGACTTCCCAAGCTTGGTAAGGAAAGTGAAGGTAAGTGTGAACCGTGTCAACTAGGGAAGCAATTAAAAATCACTCACAAGCCTGTGTCTGATATCAATACCTCAAAAGTATTGGAATTGCTTCACATGGATCTTATGGGTCCAATCCAAGTTGAAAGTTTGAATGGTAAGCGATATATCTTTGTGTGTGTTGATGATTTCTCTCGTTTTACTTGGGTAGATTTCTTAAGAGAAAAATCTGACACTTTTGATGCCTTTAAAACTCTTTGTTTGAGATTAAGAGTTGAGAAAGGTTGTAATATTGGGAAAATTGTTCGAATTCGAAGTGATCATGGTAAGGAGTTTGAAAATTCTGTGTATGATGATTTTTGCAAGTCTACAGGTATAACTCATGAATTTTCAGCTCCCAAAACTCCTCAACAAAATGGAGTTGTTGAGAGGAAGAATCGAACATTGCAGGAAATGGCAAGAGTGATGTTAAATAGCAAGAAGTTGACAAAGCGCTTATGGGCTGAAGCTATTAACACAGCTTGCTACATAATAAACAGAGTGTTTATTCGTCCAGGTACCTCAAAAACATCTTATGAAATCTGGAAAGGTAAGCGCCCCAATGTAAGTCATTTTCATGTTTTTGGATGTGTGTGTTATGTCTATAAAGATTGTGAGCATATTGGTAAATTTGTTGCTAAAAGTGATGTTGGTGTGTTTATTGGATATTCCTTAAACAGTAGAGCTTATCGTGTTTATAACATGAGAACTCAAACTGTTTTGGAATCAGCTAATGTGGTTCTTGATGATTTTAAAGATTTTTCAGAGTTTTCCACAGAAGCCAAGATAGATAGTCTCATGGATGCTCCTCCAGAAGTAGCAAAGCAGATCCTGATGCAGTAGAACCAATTTCTGATGCTGCAAATGACAAATCTGCTACTGCAACTGAGACTGGAGAACCAGAACCGTCTATCTTGACTCATCCAAACATCATCACTGAGTCTATTCAGAAAGAACCAAGCACCAGAGTCAAATTGAATCATCCAAAAGATCTCATTCTTGGAAACCCTGAAGAAAGCATGGTAACTCGCAGAAGGTATATTAATTTAATCAGCTTTCTTTGTTTTGTTTCTCAATATGAACCGAAAAATGTGAAGGAAGCCATGACCTTTGAGGAATGGCTCAATGCAATGCAAGAGGAACTCAACCAATTTGTTCGCAACAAGGTATGGATTTTGGTCCGAAGACCAAAAGGTATAAATGTAATTGGAACAAAGTGGTTATTTAAAAATAAAAGTGATGAGTTTGGTACAATTGTGAGAAACAAGGCTCGTTTGGTGGCACAAGGGTACACACAGGTAGAAGGTACTGATTTTGATGAAGCTTTTGCTCCTGTTGCAAGATTAGAATCAATTCGTTTACTTTTGTGTATTGCTTGTATTTTGAATATTAAATTATTTCAAATGGATGTGAAATTTGCCTTCCTAAATGGTATTTTGAATGAGGAAGTTTATGTTGAGCAACCAAAAGGATTCGAAGATCCTCAATTTCCAGACCATGTATACAAGCTTGAAAAAGCTTTGTATGGTCTGAAACAAGCTCCTCAAGCTTGGTATGAAAGGTTGACTCAATTTTTACTTTCTCATGACTATCACAGAGGTAGTGTGGATAAAACTCTTTTCATCAAGCATATAAAATCTGATTTTATCATTGCTCAAATTTATGTTGATGATATAGTTTTTGGTTCTACATCTAACCATGAAGTGCAGGTATTTGTTGATCAAATGAAAAGTGAATTTGAAATGAGCATGGTTGGTGAGCTTAATTTCTTTTTGGGTCTTCAAGTGAGACAAATGGAAGGAGGTACATTTGTATCTCAAAGTAAGTATGCTAAGAACCTTGTCAAGAAATTTGGCCTTGAATCGGCTAAGCAGGTAAGTACTCCAATGAGCACCACACTGAAATTAACAAAAGATGAGAATGGAGTAAAGGTAGACACTACACTCTATCGTAGCATGATTGGAAGTCTTTTGTATTTAACTGCTAGTCGTCCTGATATCTATTACAGTGTGGGAGTGTGTGCTAGATATCAAAGTAATCCTATGGAATCTCATGTATCAGCTGTAAAAAGGATTATTAGATATGTTAATAGCACCCCTGATTATGGAATTTGGTACTCGAAAGATACCAATTCTAATCTTGCTTGTTTTAGTGATGCAGATTGGGCAGGCAATGCTGATGATCGAAAGAGCACAAGTGTAGGGTGTTTCTTTCTTGGGAATAATCTAGTATCTTGGCATAGCAAGAAACAAAATTCCATCTCCTTGTCCACTGCCGAAGCTGAGTACATAGCTGCTGGCAGTTGTTGTACTCAACTTTTATGGTTGAAACAAATGTTGATTGATTATGGATTTGAATTGGGTGTTTTGACTATTTTTTGTGATAATACTAGTGCCATAAATATTTCCAAAAATCCTGTTCAACATTCTAGAACAAAGCACATTGATATAAGACATCACTTTATCAGGGAACTTGTTGAAAATAAATTATTGCAATTAGAATATGTTGATACTGAAAAACAATTAGCTGATATTTTCACAAAGGCCGTAGATGCAAGTCGCTTTGACTCCCTCAGAAAGTCTTTGGGAGTGTGCATTGTTTAATTTTATCATGTTCATAATTTTTGTACAATAGTGTTATGTGATTCTTCTCTAGCTTTTAATCTCCTATCATTGTATTTTGACAAATCATGTTTATGCTTTTGGATTATAATCAGTTAGGATCTCATTCTTATCATACTTTGTGATATTGTGTTAAAAGGTTCATGTTACTCTTTATTTGTGTCTAGGATTAATTAATGTACTTATACAGAGTTGAGCAATTTTTGTTTCAGTCTTGTCAGGCCCCTTGCTGGAATAGAGCTACCCATACTGAGGTGTGAAAGCCATCTGTTGAGTAAGCTGGAACATTGTAATTAGCAACTATGATGAGGATGCACTACCATAGAAAAGGGCTACCTTCAGTATGGTGTGAAAGCATCCAGTTGCAGGATCAAATTGAAAAAGGTGAAAATGAAAAATCTTGCCAAGGACAATGATCCTATTTTCACTGCACACACTTATGTCTGACAAGTGTGTTCAAATTTGTAAGTCTCCTCTATTAAAATTAAATTGATAATCCTGGTTCACAATTTTTAGTAACATGCATATCTTTTTCCTCAACATCAATTAAGTATGATTTGTTCTTGAGATACTGATTAGTTATTTTCTTTAAAAGCATAACATGTATTTTATTTTGTCAATTGTCAATGATATTTGATTTCTTTGCTTGATTCGAATCACATATATCTATTGTACACATTGTATTTTATTTTCGGTTTTAATTTAAAAAAAAATAATAATAATAATAAAAAAGAGGGAGGCGAGTGACTTGCTTCATGGGTTAAGGAAATCTTGTGCCTAAATGGTAAGTATCAACATTCATTCTTCTTTGATTTATTTTTGATATGTTTCCATTTAAAGATTGATCTTTTATATGGTAATGTGTCTTTAATCTTGAAAGATTGACTTATTTTTGGAAATATTGTTGGTAATTCTAGTTTCCTTTTATTTTTTTTTTTAAAAAAAAGAAAGGAGTTGCAAGAGAATGGGCGGTTTCCTTTTGTGTTCTTGGGCTGGTAGTTTCTCTTTTTAAGTTGGTTTCCTCTTTTGATCCTCTCTCACATGATTATATAAACCAACTTCCTTTATTTTTTATAACATAGCTACCCGATCCCTATTTTTTGTGTTCTTGCTTCTTTGTTTCTCATTCTTACTTTCAGAAATTCATTGCTACAACTAAGAACCTAGGGCATCCAAGGAAAATGGTGGAATCCGAACAAGCCCCCCCAAATGCTCTTCTTGCTGCTCCAATCGTCTTGCTGCCATGGAGGAGTTTCAGCAAGAGATGTCCAAGCAGCTGTCCTCATTGATCAAGCTTTATGGGGCATAAGTTTTCTTTCTTTTTGTTTTTGTTGGACATATTTCTATATTTTCATTTTTTTTGTCTTTGGCCCTTATAGATAAATAAAAAGGGGGAGTAATTGTATACTCAACTGTCTAGGGGGAGTTGAGGTTTGTGTTTGTGTTTGTGTTTGTGTTCGTCTTTGGTCAAAGTTAGTTTTTTATTTTGGTTTAATGTTGTGCTTCTCAGGGGGAGTTTTTATGTTTGTTTCGCTAACTTTGTTTTGTAGGTGTTTGTTAATTAATAATATTTTGATTATCTAAAGTGCGAAAGGGGGAGATTGTTAGGTCCTTTTTTGGCAATTTAGTTGTCAAAATATTTTTTAATTAATGTACATTTTATTGAGCATTCAATTTGTTTTTATCAACTCTAGACCCTTTTTCCAGGGGGAGTTGTGTTTGGTACTTGTGAACTTATTTGGATTAAAAGTTAGCATGCTGTTTTGTTATTTCGAGTGTGTTACTCAGGGGGAGTTGTTATTTGCTCTTGCTAACTTTAACTTGCAGGTACTTTGTGTTAAAAATTATTTTGTTCATCTAAAGTGCCAAAGGGGGAGATTGTAAAGTCCTTTTTTGGCAAGTTAGTTGACAAAATAATTTTTCCATTTATGGTAAGATTGCTATGCATTCATTTTCGATTTCTTACCTTTTAAATTCGGTTTTTAGTTGCCATTTTCCTTGTTTGGAAAGTTGCACTTTCAGCTGAACTTTCCTTTGTTGAAAACTTCTCAAAAGAGAAGGAATTCTCTTTTGGAAAGTTGTCTTTTTTAGGGAAACTTTATTTATTGCCTTTTCCTTATTGATTTCGATTGTATCTTGATACAATCAGAATATCTAATCTGGTTTTGGCAGGAATCAAGCTTTGATAGAAGATCGGACCCGATTTTAGTAAGTTTCCCGTTTATTCGGTCGTATCCGCGTCAGCATTCGAATCTGATGTAGCAGATCGTGTTTCTTTTGGAAAGTTTTTGTACAGCTGCTAATTCGAACTTGTGGTTGTCTCTTTGGTTTCTATGTTCTATAAATAGAGCCTAGAGAGAAACCATTCGAATTACCTCTTCCATTATTCATTTTTTGCATTTATCTTTTGAGAGAAGAGAGTCTTTCTTTGTTTTGTGAGAGCCTAGTTGTTCATCTAGGTTCTAGTTGTTTATTTCTGTTCTTACTCTATCCTAGAGGTTGTGAAGAACTACTTGACTGAACAAGAGATTGGTCTTCGGGAGAAGACTTGATAAAGCCTTACTTCGGGAGGAAGTAAGCACTTGGTCTTCAGGAGAAGACTCGTTGAAGCCTTACTTCGGGAGGAAGTAAGCACTTGGTCTTCGGGAGAAGACTTGTTGAAGCCTTACTTCGGGAGGAAGTAAGCACTCACACTTCAAAGACGAAGGGAGTTCGGGCTTGAAGGTGTTTCAAGAAGTCAGATTCATAAAGTGGATTACAAAGGATTGCGGCAATACTTTAGAGGGAGTCTAAACTTGTTTAAGTCAATTGTCTTTGTAATTTCGATACTTTATTAATTGATTTCATTCTCTGGGCGTGGCCCCGTGGACTAGGAGTGTTCGGGAGAACACTGATACCACGTATAAATCTCTTGTGTCAAGTTATTTATTTTTCTACAAATATTTTATATTCTTTTGTTCGGTTTCTTTGTAGCGATTACTTTTCTATTTCGCAAACACTTACAGTTTTTATATTTTCTTATATACAACTGACATTTGCAAAAACACAGTTTTTCACGGGCTAACATCAAGTGGATATCTCCCAAAATCAATGTTCATTCTTTTCCTGCAATAAACTCTCCTCATAATTTCAATAAACAATTGGAGTGCAAGGCAAGCTTATTCCACTAACTACACCACCCATTCCACGGTTTTCGCCGGATACCGAAAACCCAGATGAGTTCCAATCTGCAATGAATTTATCAGTGCTTATTGTAGCACCAGAGAAGATATCGTCATTGAAGGAGCGTCTCAGTCGACTGGCTTTTTCTATAACTTTACTCGCAGGTACAAACTAGATAAACAATGAAACTTATCAGCACACCCAAAACTGAAAGAACTTCAGGTTACTATGTATTATTGTCTATGAAAATATCAAACATCATCGATAATCTAGACCAAAAATATTTGGCATAATACATGGTCACATTTAACCTGAGTTTATTGTATTTTGTTAATTGTAATTATAGCCATATCTCTAGCTCCCTATACATACATTAGCCCCAATGTAAAAGACAATTTCAGATCAATCAAGCTCTTCGTTTCTCAGTGCTATGCACTAATAAGAATTTATCTCAATTCAGTGCGAAAGAAAGAGAATCTTATTCTACTGAACATAGTAAATAAAGAAAGAGAATTTATCTGAAAATCCAGACGCACCAGAGGCACCGTCGACACATCGGTGTAAAGCCAAAAGAAGAGAGATCTTAGAGAGAAACAAGAAACCCATAGAATTCAAAGAAAATAGAATTTGTTGGGGTTTTTCGTCGAAACCCATGAAAGAAAAGAAGAGAAAGGGGGAAAGACTTACTGATGGGGTTTTCGTCGAATCTCGTTGGGGTTGGACAGATCGAAGGCGAAGTGAGGATAAATCGTAATCGCCAGAGCGGAGGAGAGGATTCGGTGGTTGAAGACGAAGTGAAGAGTCCATGTAAATCGATATGGGAGTTAGGGTAATTATAGAACATTAGTGTCGGCGTATCATAGAATCAAATCCTTTTACCATCAGTTTAGGAATGAAGCTAGGAAAATTAGCTTCAATTTTAAACTGATGTGAAAGTAACTTTTTTTTTAGAAAATTCGATATTAGCGTCGGGTATTATATTAGCGACGTTTTAGTAAATAACGCTAATTAATAATTTTTTTCTTCAGTTTGAAAACGACGCCCCAACGTTTCCCTATACTATTCACGTCGGTCAACGCAATGAACAGTAGCGTTGATCGACGTGAATAGTACTTTTTATAGTAGTGACAATAGCGAGCTTGGACCATTTTTCCTTCTAAGGTCGACGATGCATGTCTTGTGACGACCGTGGTTTTTATTTACAAAGAGTTCTTTGAGGCTTGTTTGAATGTTAGCTTTTGACTCGTAGGGATTGTAAGCCTTACTGAGAAAATGTCTGAAGTTAACTGAGTGAAGTTATAGGAAGCCTTCCCATAGCGAGATAGGCACCTCGCTTGCAGTTGACATGTTTCGCTTTCGTCTTTCTAGACGTAATGTACTTGACGCCTCGCTATTCGCATTCAGCGACATGTGGTTTCTCGCTAATATACTGAGCAATAGTTTGTATATTGATTCCTCACATAAGACCTTGCAGTCAGCAGGTTACAAATATACTCCGATACTTATGTAATTAATGAGTTATTCCATAAAAAATGATTGCATCTATCCATATTCCCTTTATCTTGACACGTGTCCTCCATTGAGATGGCAGCCAAATTTTGGGTATAACAATTGCCCCTTAAAAAGTTCTTTTTTAGTAAAAAAGTGCTTTTTAATAATTACAGAGAGCATTTCTGTCAAAATCCCTTTTTGGAAAAACGCGTCCTTTGATTTTGGCGGTTGTACGGTTTCAAGGGTCATCATGAATCGTCTCTTCATATTCTGCCCCACTCCTGACCGTTAGATCTCCTAATCCTTGGCCTTCTTGTCACTGGACTTTGTGTATAAAAGGGCAACTTAGCTTGTCATATTTCACAAACTTCTGTCTTTTTGGTGAGATCCATCTTGAGAATGGATTGTCTCTTTCTTGCCAGAATGTCCCATTTGAGTTTTGAAGTTCATCCTCCCAAATTCATTACACCAGGATGCACCAACCATTTTTCTTCTCCATTCGTTCCCAAAGACTTCAAACCACCATTGGAGCCGGAAATGATGGATCCAAGGCTGAGGAGCTTTCGACCAATCCAAACTAGGGGAACCCGTTAGATCATTACGGACGATCTTCACAAGTGATTCTTGAGGGTAAGTATTATCCCTTGTGAATGGTGGTTTGAGTTGGATTAGACATATTATTAATTTATATGTTTTTTTGTTGCTCCGTTGACCTTTTTCTTTGTCTCCACAAGAGTAGACATAGCTCTTGTGAGCGATCTTAGACGTTCTTCCTAGGCTGACAGGGAATCCCAGAGAAAAGTTGGCGCAGTTTCGGATGAATCCAGGAGGGAAGTTGGCGTGGTTTCTATTAGGGAATCCAACCAACCCAAGACCCAAACCTGCACCATAAGACCTTTGTGCCAACCTCTCTCTGGTATCGAGAAATTTCTTGTGGTTGGGAATAAGGTCTCGGCTGCAGAAAATGGGATCTTCTGATGAGGGGAATGAGGTCTATGCTGAGGTTGAGCCTTCTACATGTAGACGGTCTTTCTCGAGCTACGTGTAGTCGGTCTTTCTACAAGCTATGTGTAGACGGTCTTTCTCGAAGCTATATGAAGACGATCTTTCTTGAGTTTAGCAACCCTCCCCTTGCATTCTTTGCTTAGGAAGATGACTTAATGGTTTGCCCCTAGTGGCATTTTTGTAAAGACAAGTTCGTAACCCAATTTGGGTTTTCTTATCTTATATGCCTTGTACTATTTTCATTCGAACTTAATACAATTGTGTTTTCTTGCGTTTTTATTCACAATGTAAACAACTATATTTTGATCAAATGTATAGTACTTTTGTGTTTTTCCATTGCTCGTAATCTTCTTGTTTAGGTAGTTAGTTATCTACCAAAACTTTTTAATTTTCGAGCAGCTATCAATTCTGCCTCGCTATGGTAGTTATAATCTGCCTTAAGCAATCTTGAATATACCTCTCATGATTTTATCACTTTGTATATTTCAGATTTGCTTACATAAATAGTTAGGTTATCTATCCAATTTCTAGGTTCAAGTACTTTTGTCAAGACACCTTAATGTTTCGTTTCGTACTTACCTAGCTCGCAAGAACCGTTAGTAGTCAGTTTTATATGCGAGTTATAACTTTGATTTTCCTTTCTCGTCAGATAGGTTTTTAATAAAAAATTATAGTTGTTTGATCCCTTCTTCGTCAAAAAAGTTTGATCAAGATGCTATAACAATTCAACCCCTCTTTCATCAAAAAGGTTTGGTCAGGGAGTTATAACAGTTCGACTCCTCTTTTGTCAAAGAGGTTTAGTCGAGAACCTTTACATTTCAAAAAAAAATTTTGAAATGGCGGGTTTGCATTATACCATGTATTTTCAGATGAATTTCGGTTAATCATACATAAATGCCCCTTAAGTAATTTTAAAGAATAAAACTTTGTAATTACTTAATATAAATGTTTTTCTTTATTCATAACTGAAGTTTAAATTTTACATCAGTAATGCGAGTTATATCATTTATTTATTGGTAGTAGGGTCGCAAATGTTCCACGTTTCAGTAGTTCTTTATTAGCGAGCCGTTGAGTCAAGCCAATTTATAAACTCCAATTCCAACTACTGTTTCGATGACATATGGACCCTCCCAATTTGGGTTGAACACTCCTGCAGATGCATCTCTCGTATTTGCAAATACTCGCCTTAGCACTAAGTCTCCAACATTGAATAGTATTTTCTTGACTCTTCTGTTGAAGTATCTTGTAACTCATTGTTGGTATGCTGCGTTGGTGATTTTCGACTCAGTTCATTTTTTCTCAACTAGATCCAAGGACAATTTTAGAAGTTCCTGGTTTTCTTCTTGATTATAAAACTCTCTTCTGTGAGTCGATATGTTCACTTCAACAGACAGCATTGCCTCCGAGCCAAATGCTAGTGAGAACAGAGTGTGTCCCATTTTCGTCTTCTTGGTAGTTCTGTGGGCCCAGAGTACCTGAGGTAGCTCGTCGACCCACCTGCCTTTGCCAGCGTCTAACTTCTTCTTGATAGTATTCTTTAAGGTTTTAACAGCTTCCACTTGCCCATTCGCCTGAGGCCTGGATACTGACGAGAAGCTTTTGATAATTTTGTTCCTCTCGTAGAATTCAGTGAACAAGTCACCATCAAATAGGGTTCCATTATCGGATACTATCTTCATGGGAATTCCAAACCTACAGACAATGTTCTTGATGACAAATTCGAGGACTTTCTTGTAGGTTATTAAAACAAGGGGTTCGGTCTCTGTCCATTTAGTGAAGAAGTCAAGTGCTACTACCGCATACTTGGCTCCTCCTCGCCCAGTAGGTAATGCCTCAATTAAGTCAATTCCCCATACGGCAAATGGGTAGGGCAAGGTCATCATTCTTAATTCTGTTGGCGGCACGCGAGGTATATGTGAAAACATCTGACACTTATCACATTTTTTGACAAACTCATGGGTGTCCTTATTGATTGTTGGCCAGTAATATCCTTGTCTAATGATATTTTTAGATAGACTTTGCCAACCTGCATGATCCCCACAAAAGCCTTCATGAATGTCTCTGATGATTTCATTCACTTCTGCAAGGAGAACACACCAAAATAGGGGCATCGAATACCCTCTTCTATATAGTTTGCCTTCAATTATTGTGTAGCGAGGCACTGAATACAATAGTTTTTGTACCTCATTTTTGTCATTTGGAAGTTGCTCGTTGAGTAAATAACTGATAATAGGAGTCATTCATGTAGGAGCACTGTCTATCATCTCGACGTCTTCCATTTCACATATGCTTGGCCGCTTAGCATTTCCATCGGAACTAAGTTCAATTCATCCAAGTCGTTCTACGAGGCCAGTTTTGCTAAGGCATCGGCGTTGGAGTTTTGTTCTCTCAGAATTTGTTCAATTTTAAAGTAATCGAATCTTTCCAAGTTCTTCCAAACTTTCTCTAAATACTTCGCCATTATCAAGCCTTTGGCCTGGTATTCCCTGAGGACCTGGTTCACAATCAGTTGTGAATCACTATGAGGTTTTTGACTTTCAATTCCTCAACTATCTTTAAGCCAGCGATCAAGCCTTCATACTCAGCCTCGTTATTTGAAGCGTGAAATTGAAACCTCAGAGCATAGTGAAACTTAAAGCCTTCTGGCGATATTAATATTACCCCTGCACCTGAACCCTTCTTGATGGATGCACCATCCATGTATAACTTTCAAGTTTTCACATCTCGTTGAACGGGTGGAATTTCTTTTGGAGTTATACTTTCTATCAAGAAATCAGGCAAGGCTTGGCCCTTGATGGATGTTCGAGGATGGTATGTTATGTCAAACTGCCCCAGTTCAATTGACCATTTTATCAATCTTCCAGAAGCATCTGGTTTTGATAAAACTTGTCTCAAGGGCTGATCAGATAACACTTTTATGGAGTGCGCCTAGAAATATGACTGTAGTTTACGAGACGCATGGACTAGGCACAAAGCGAGTTTTCCTAGCGGGGGATACCTGGATTCTGCCCCTAGTAACCTTTTACTTACATAGTAAATAGGTTGCTGGTGCTTACCCTCTTCTCACACTATGACTGCACTAATCGTATCTTCCGAGATGGCCAGAAAGAGAAACAGTGTCTCTCCAATTATTGGTTTCGCCAAAACTAGAGGCATCGCTAGATGCCTTTTTATGTTCTGAAAGGCCTCTGCACACTCTTTTGTCCACTCAAACTTTTTGTTTCCTCGTAATATATTGAAGAACGGCACACACTTATCAGTTGACTTCGAAATGAATCTGTTAAGTACATCCATTCTTCTTATCAGGGCTTGTACTTCCTTAGGCTTTGTCGGTGATGGCATGTCCATTAGTGCCTTGATTTTTTCGGGGTTTGCTTCAATACCCCTCGCGTTAACTATGAATCCCAAAAATTTTTCTGAGGAAACTCTAAAGGAACATTTTTTCATGTTTAGCTTCATGTTATACTTCTTTAATATCTTGAAGCATTTCACGAGGTCTATGGTATGATCCCTACTTTTATTGATTTGACCAACATATAATTGACGTAAACCTCCATGTTCCGCCTGATTTGGTTTGTGAACATTTCGTTTACCAGTCGCTAATATGTTGCCCCAGCATTCTTCAGTCCAAACGACATGACTTTATAACAATAAAGTCCTATGTTGGTTACGAAGCTTGTATGTTCCTGATCTGGGACATACATTTTTATCTGGTTATATCCAGAATATGCGTCCATGAATGACATAAGCTCGTGCCCTGCAGTTTCATCCACTAACTGGTCGATCTTGAGTAGTGGAAAACAATCTTTTGGGCATGCCTTATTCGAATCAAAGAAATCAATACAAGTTTTCCAAGTTCCGTTAGGCTTCGGGACGAGAACAGGATTGGCTATCCACGAGGGATAAAACACCTTGCGTATAAAGTTGACCAACAACTTACCCACTTCCTTTTTTAGTGCCCCTTGTCTCTCAGAATCCAAGGGTCACCTTTTCTGCCTCTTTGCTGGGTAGCTTGGATCAACATTTAAATGATGGCAGATAATATTAGGGTCGATCCCTATCATATCTCCATGACTCCAGGTGAATTGATCCTGGTTTGCCTTCAAAAAACTTATTAGCTGCTATTTGAGCTGCTCGTCCAGGTTCTTTTCAATGTATACACACTTTGTGGGATTTCCTGGGTCGAGAATAACCTCTTCCAATTCCTCAATTGGTTTTAATAGGTTTTTCTCATCTTGAACTCTGGGGTCAAGATCTTCGTCTTTTTCTTCATTTTCTTCTGCCAAGATCGCCATCAAGTGATGACTAGCTTTCCTATGCTGCAACTCTATGCATAGCAATCGCGAGCCATCATCTGGTCGTCACGCACCACTCCCACGCCTTTTGGTGTTTGGAATTTCAAGGATAAGTGCTTGATCGAATTGACTGCCCCTAGTTTGATGAGTGATGGACGACCCAACAATATGTGGTAAGCCGATGGCAGGTCGACAACTAGAAAATCTTGCATAACAGTGGCAGATAGGGGTGCTTTACCCAAAGTTAATGCGATCTCGATTATGCCAAGACTAACAATGTTGTCTCCGGTGAATTCGCAAAGATTCACCATACAAGGCCTAAATTTGGCCTTTTCGAGCCCATCTTCCTTAGAGTTTCCTTATAAAGGATATTTACTGAGCTTCCGTTGTCTATGAACACTCGTTTGATCCTTTTATTGACGAGTTGGATGGTAATCACCAATGGATCTACATGAGGATATCTCACGTTTTTCTCGTCTTCCTCCGTGAATATAATGGGAGGTTCCTCAGTTTTCACCTTCTTGGAAGGTTATGGGGAAAATGTCGACTGCTCGTTTTTTATTTCCTTCACATATCTTTTCTGAGCGTTATTGCTTTCTCTCGCGATATGTGGCCCTCCCAAAATAACCAGGATGTCCTCCCCTTCAACAGGAAGAGTTTGTAACCCCTGGTTGTTTGGGTTATTGGGCAGACTAGGCTGGTTGTATTCGTGGCCCTGTCTTTTCACGTACTATTTAAAGTGGCCTCGAGCGATGAGACTTTCGATCTCATCTTTCAATTGGCGACATTCGTCGGTCGTATGCCCAATATCTTTATGGAATTTACAATACCTGTTAGGATCTCTTTTGCTCCTCCAATTCCTCATGGGCTCAGGCTTGCCGAAGGTAACTTTTTGCTCATGTGCGAGGTAAATATTCTCCCGAGTTTCATTAAGCTCGGTATAAATAGTATACACTGGCACGTACTTATCGTGCTTCTTCTGTTTCTTTTTATCCTTTAACGATTCCTTAGAACCGTCCTTTCTCTTCGAACCAGAAGCCCTCGAGTTATCAATTCTCGTGGAAACAACACTTTGTTGAAACGTTGCTGGGTTTGCTTCCTGAGCTTGTTTCCAACAAATTCATTTCCTTTCGGGCTTCTTCTTTCCGAACGAATACTTGGGCCCTTTCGTTGAACTCAGTTATGTTTCTTACTGGATGACCTTCTAAGTCGTCCCACAACTCGCCCCCTGCGATTGATGGATCAGTAGAGATCCCCGCCTGAAGGGCTGTAAGTTGTGTGCTATCATCCAAATTCCTAATCCTAGCCGCAATCGTGCTAAAAAAACTTAAGTATGCCTTAAGTGTCTCACCAGGCTGCTGCTTTATATTGGTTAGCGAGGTCGCTTCAGGTCGTCTATCCCTAGCAGCCTGGAACTGTTTCTTAAATTCCTTGGACAGCTGCTCCCAGGAAGTTATTGAATGGTGAGTAAACTTGTTAAACCAGCTTCTTGCTGCTCTAACAAGCAAGGTGGGGAACAAAATACAGCGTAAATTGTTCGTCACATTACTCGCTTGCATTGTTGTATTAAAGTTGTTTAAATGCGAGACCGAATCAGTGGTTGCGTCATACGACGAGACATGCAGGTTTTTGAATCCCGACAGAAAAAGGTATTCATGATATGTGGATGATACGGCTCAATCTCCTCGTCTGAGTTGTATCCAGATTGTCTCCCTAGTTCCCCCACTTGATATCTCCTAAACTTGTCCTCCAGCTCGTTTATCCACAATTGGATGGGATCCTCTTTCTTTGGACTGAGCTATTGGCGAAGGTCAGGTTTTTTTTATTCAAGTGCTCTCGCAGATCCGGTTGGGAGTAATTGCCGACAGACCTCGTCTTACTCACAGATCGTCTCCTACTCATAGAGTTTGTCTTTGAATAACTCACAGATTTACTGGTTCCCCTACTTTCTCCTGGTTGAGTACTTTCTCCTCTTCGAGTTGATCGACTGTGGGTCCTTGACCGCCTCGAGGTCACACTTGCTTCTTCACGCTCTGTTCTTTCCCCCCGAGTATGGTTTCTTGTATTTCCCCCATTAGGGCCTGTACGAGTCCTCACTCTATGGGTTTGGGAAGAACGCTGGTGATTTCTCGCAGGTGACCTACATTCTCCCGATTGAGTCCCAAGATCCTCCTCATTGTCATGAGGAATTTCTCGTTCATCAGTTTTCAGTTTCCTCCCATCCTTATTTCGGTGAGAGGGTTCTGACTGATCCTTCTAATTTTTAAGGGGTATCTCATTTTCCCTGGGCTGTTCTTCCCGGGCATGTTCCTGTCTCCTAGTTCATGAGCCACGAGGCCTGCCTTGTGGTCTTCTCACTCCAGGTGTAGGTTGGTTTTCAGCATTCGTCTCCTGTGCCGCCCTGGTCGCGACTGCATCATATTCTAATTCAGCGTTCCTCCGTTGTGCCTCTTCGAGACGGTGTCTTAAGCGGTGGTTTTCCGTTTCATAAGTACCTTCTCCCATAGATTGGGCACCTCCACGTTTTGGTTCTTCGTCCCTCGTCCCAAGATTCTCGCCACTCCCACGTCGAGTTCTCCTCGAGCGTGTTGTTTGCGTACTAGGACCAATGTCAGGTTGAGTCCTCCGTGAACGTGTGGTCCGCATACCAGGGCCACCCTCAGGTTGAGTCCTCCTGGAGCGGGTGGTTCGTCGAGACCATGGGTTGGTAAACCTTCTAGAGCCCACGGGCTCTTTCCCAGAACAATGATGAGTTTTCTCATGTGGAGTATTAACATTTTCTGGGTTTTTCAGCCATAAAGGTGGGTTTTCTTCAAAAGAAAGGAGGGTTTTTTCTGAGCTTTTTCACAAAGGCTCTCAATGAAAGCACCAAACTGTTAACGCAAATTTCATTAACCAAATTTGAGCCTAACCGTGACAATCGCACACAGAAAAAATAAAAGCTATAAAATAAAAAATATGAACACAGGATTTTTATGTGGTTTTGCAGTTAAAATTCTGCATAGTCCACGAGTCAATCTTATTCAGATTTCTGATTGTTTTTTCAAGGCCTTTTTGTATGATCTTTCCGTCCCTTTTTTTTTATCTTTCTTGCCACTATTTATAATTACATAGTGGCAGTTAATTACGAAGTTGACTGTAATCTTTTTACAACAATCATCCACTAAAATCATGGGATTTGATTACTTATCACGTAGTGTAAATGCGGTTATGATTTGAAAATCATATAGCTGTGAGTTTCCCACGTTTATCGGGTCAAATTGATCATGTATTTAAACACGTCTTTAATCGTTCTATCCAAGGATGTCTCGACAAAAGCTTGGTTCCAGTGATCACAATAGCGAGCTGGGGTCATTTTTCTTTCTGAGGTCGACAATGCATGTCTGGTGGCGACAGCAGTTTTTATTTACAAAGAGTTGTTCGAGGCTCGTTTGAATGTTAGCTTTTGACTGGTCAGGATTGTGAGCCTTACTGAGAAAATGTCTGAAGTTAACTGAGTGAAGTTACAAGAAGCCTTCCCATAGCGAAATAGGCACCTCACTTGCTAAGTCTCGAGCCAACCCGACTGTTACACTTAGTTTATACATTGTACACTAAGTGCTTCCGCAATTGACATGTGTCGCTTTCGTCTTCTTAGACGTAATGTACTTGATGCCTCACTATTCGCATTCAGCGACATGTAGTTTCTCGCTAATATACTGAGCAACAGTTTGTATATTGATTCCTCGCATAAGACCTTCCAGTCAGCAGCTTACAAATATACTCTGATACTTACATTATTAATGAGATATTCCATAAAAAATGATTGCATCGATCCATATTCCCTTTATCTTGACATGTGTCCTCCACTGAGATGGATGCCGAATTTCAGGTATAACACAAGATAATCTTTGAAAAACTGAGTTTTTGCAAATATCAATAATATATACGAAAATATAAAAATGTATACGTCTGCAGAAGTAGAAGTTAATTCTATTACTGTAGAGACCAGTTCTGCAGCGACGAAACAGAACAGACAGAATACTAAAATAATTGCAGAAAATTAAATCACTTGACACAAGAGATTTGTACGTGGTATCAGTGTTCTTTCGAACACTCCTAGTCCACGGGGCCATGCCCAGAGAATGAAATCAATTAATAAAGTATCAACAATTACAAAGACGATTGACTTAAACAAGTTTAGACTCCCTCTAAATTATTGCCGCAATCTTTTATAATGCACTTTATGAATCTGACTTCTGAAATACCTCCAAACAGCGAACTCCCTTTGTCTTTGAAGTGTGTGTGCTTACTTTCTCCTCAAGTAAGGCTTAAACAAGTGTTCTCCCGAAGACCACTCTCTTATTTAGTCAAATCGTTCTAACAAACTCTAAGACAGAATAAGAGCAGACATAAAAAAAACACTAGAACCTAGATGAACAACTAGGTTCTCACAAAAAGAACTCTCTTCTCACAAATAAGAAAAATGCAAAAAATAAAAACTAGAGATAGCCAAAAAGTCAAATCTACAGCTGTACAAAAGTTTCCTAAGAGAAACTTGATTTGCAGCATCAGAAACGGATTCTAACACAACAAATCAGACCAGAAAAGGAAACTTGCCATAAACAAGTCCGATCTTGTATTGGATCTTAATACCTACCATAAACAGTGTGTATAATCTGATTGTATCAAGACTTAATCGAATTTATTAAGGAAAATAACAATAGTTAAAGTTTTCTTTAAAAACCAACTTTCCATAAGAGAATTTCTTCTCTTATAAGAAGTTTCCATACAAGAAAATTCCAGCTGAAAATACAATCTTTCCTAACATAGAAAAGAGCAATAAAACTGAATAATAAAGGTGAGAAAATCGGTTATGAATGCAAACAAATCTCACCATAAAATAAAAAATATGTTGGCATCTAAATTGCCAAAAAAGGACTTAACAATCTCCCCCTTTGGCACTTTAGATAATCGAAATATTTTTTAACAAAGAAATACCTGCAAATCAAAGCTAGCAAGAACAAACAAAAACTCCCCTTGAGAAACACAATCAAAAACCAGAATAACAAGCTAACTTTAAATCCAAGGTTAATCACAAGTACGAAACACAACTCCCCCTGGAAAAAGGGTCCAGAGTTGAGAAAACAAGAAATTAAAAACAAACTATTACTCCCCCTTTTTGTTTATCTAAGGGCCAAAGATAAAAAACCATGAAAATATGAAAATATGTCCAACTAAAACATAAAAATGAAAGAGAACTTATGCCCCATAGAGCTTGATAATTGAGGACTGCTGCTTGGACATCTCTTGCTGAACCTCCTCCATGGCAACAAGACGATTGTTCGCCTATTGAACCTCATGCTTGACCTCCTGGACATCTATAGGAGCAGAACTCGAACTTGCAGCAGCAGCACCAGCATTAGCTTTAGGACGCTTGGGAAAAGCGCCATCAAAATACTCCGAGGGTTGGAAGATGGTGCTAGTAAAGGGAGGCTCAAGAGTTTCATGTGAGTAGGCCACATCTTTCTGAGAGGACAGAATTTTATAGATTAAGTTAGGAAACACAAGCTTATGAGTACGCTTTTTACCTCTCCAAAAAGAAACAATCTGGTCAAGGATTGAAGAAGCCAGATCAATGGATGCCCCTGAGGTGATACGAAAGAGAAAGGATGCCAAATCTTGAGATACCACAGTTTTGTTGGAATTACGAAGCCAATTGCTAAGTGTAAACCTCATGAGTGATGCATGAGCATAAGTGAGATGTGTAATGCGAAGACTCTGCCCAGATTTCCATTCAACTCGTGCACTAGTGAGTTCAGTGAGCATTAGATGACGATCCATGGACATGACAGCATTGGACACACCTTCGGGTAATTGCAAAGCCCTAGAAATTTCCTTGACAGTGAATGAAAACCAATGCCCCCGATCATATACTTTACCAAAAAATTCTGAGCTCTCATCAAGCAAATCATTACTCAAATTGGCATAGAATTCTTTGACAATACTTTCGATATACCCTTCAAAACAAGTGAGAGTATTTTCCCATTGATGGTATTGAATAAACTTAACAATACCATACACCCTATGAGCATGCAAATCATAATTCCTCTCACTTTCAAACTTTTGGGTAGCATAAATATTCCAATCACGCTGATTATCATGATAGGAAAATCTGGAATTGACAGCTTGAGATGGAGAAATATTACCAAGAGAAGAACTCATAGGCGCTTGGCTTTGGCAACAACAGAAGCTTTGGCTGCAGAAGATGCACGAGGAGGTGCGGGAGCAGATTTGGTCAATGGTGGCTCGGGATCGAGATCAGTTTCCTCACTGTCAGAGGAGACTCCAAAATCTTCTAGAAGTTCTTTTTTAGAAGGGATAAAGGCGGATTTTTTCTCGGAGTTATCAGAGGAGACCTCCATAGGTTCTTCTTCTTCAGAACTTGAAGAAGCCGAGGGGGGATTCAGGTTCAGCTTCTTGGCAGTAGGATTAGGTTTGTCATGGCTTCGTTTAGTGCGAAGTTCTTTCTTGAGTGAAGCTTGCTAGGCACGGGTGCGAGAGGAGGGACCTATAGGTGTTGATGCAGTAACACCCTTCCATGATGCAGGAGGCGTTGCAGTAGCACGAGGAGGAGACCCCTTCGATGATGAAGACGATGAAGTGCAAGGTCTGTGGGGTCGCACAAATTTCCAAGCCACTTGTTTGGGAATTCGTTTCGGCTTGGGCTTCACTGTCTAAGATTCACGCTGAGGAAGCGATGAATCTCTTGGGTGTGAAGCAGTTGCAACAGCAGAGAGCAAGATTGGAGCAGCAGGAGGAGCATTTGAGAGGGTAGGATCGAATTCTTCCACCCTTTTTGGTTGCCCTAGGTTCTTTGTCTTATCCATGGGAATCTGAAAGAGAGAAAGACAAACAAAGAAGCAGAAAACAAAAGAATAGGAATCAGGTAGGTTGTAAGAATAAATGACAAAAGAAGTTGGTTTATATAATCATGTGAGAGAGAAGCAAAAGAGGAAACCAACTTAAAATTTAAAAAGAAACTACCAGCCCACGAACACAAAGAAATCGCCCCACTCTTTTTTAAAATTATATTTTTAAAAATAAATAAATAAAAGGAAACTAGAATAACCCAGATACTTTCTAAAAATAGGCAATTTAAGAAAATTCTTCAAGATCAAAGACAAAATACAATGAATATGATATTAAACTTTAAAAGGTAACTTATCAAAATAAATCAATTTAGATTAAGTGTTGATACTTACAAATAAAGCACAAAATTTTCTTAGCCCACAAGCCAAGTCACAACCGCCTCCCTTTTTTTATTTTATTAATTTTTTTATTATTTTATTTTTGAAAACCTGAAATAATTAAAACTAAGTAAAATGTGTACAATAAATATAAGGTATTCTAGAGCAAGTAACTAATATAATTTCATAGCAAATGATAATTATACAAGTTATGCCTTCAAAAGAGAATAACTAATTAGTATCTCAAGAACAAACCATACTTAGCACATGTTGAGAAAAAAAATGCATGTTACAAATAGTGTGAATCGGGATAATTTTTAGTTGAGTAGAGGAGACTTACACACTTGAATTCACTTGTCAAACATAAGTTTGTGCAGTGAAAATAGGATCATTGTCCTTGGTAAGATTTTTATTTTTTTCCTTTTTCAAATTGATCCCACAACTGGATGCTATCACACCATACTGAGGGTAGTCCTTTTCTATGGTAGTGCATCCTCATCATAAATATTAATTACAATGTTCCAGCTTACTCAAAATAAGGCTTTCACACCTCAGTATGGGTAGCTTTATTCCAGTAAGGGGCCTGACAAGAAACTAAAACAAGACACGCTCAACTCTATATAAGAACATTATGTAATCCCAATCACACATAAAAAGTAACAAGAATCTTTTAACTCAACCTCAAAAGTATGATAAGTACGAGATCCTAACTAATTATAATCCAAAAGCTTAACCAAGATTTGTCAAATAGGAACGAAACAAGATTAGATGCAAGCAAAGAACAACTCAACAATATTGTACAAAAATAAGAACAAGAGAGATTAGACAATACAAACTCCCAATGATTTTCTGAGGGAGTCAAAGCGACTTGAGTCTAGGGCCTTGGTGAGAATATCAACTAATTGTTTCTCAGTATCAACATATTCTAACTGCAAAGATTTATTTTCAACAAGTTCCTGAATAAAGTGATCTTATATCAATGTGTTTTGTTCTAGAATGTTGAACATGATTCTTGGAAATATTTATTGCACTAGTGTTATCACAAAAAATAGTTAAAACACCCAATTCAAATCCATAGTCAATCAACATTTGTTTTAACCACAACAATTGAGTACAACAACTACCAGCAGCAATATACTCAGCCTCGACTGTGGACAAGGAAATAGAGTTTTGTTTCTTACTGTGCCAAGAAACCAAACTGTTTCCAAGAAAGAAACAACCTCCACTTGTACTCTTTCGATCATCACCATTGCCTGCCCAATCTGCATCACTAAAACAAGCTAGGTTAGAATTAGTATCCTTAGAATACTAGATTCCAAAGTCAAGAGTACTATTAACATATCGAATAATTCTTTTTATAGCAGATACATGAGATTCCATAGGATTACTTTGATATCTAGCACAAACTCCCACACTATAACTAATATCAGGACGATTAGCAGTCAAATACAATAGACTAACAATCATACTACGATAAAGAGTAGTGTCAACCTTCACTCCATTCTCATCTTTTGTTAATTTCAAAGTGATGCTCATAGGAGTACTTACTTATTTAGCCAACTCAAGGCCAAACTTTTTGACAAGGTTCTTGGCATACTTACTTTGTGATACAAATGTACCTCCTTCCATCTGTCTGACTTGAAGACCCCACAAAGAAAGTAAGCTCACCAACCATGCTCATTTCAAACTCATTTTTCATTTGATCAACAAACACTTGCACTTCATGGTTAGATGTAGATCCAAAAACTATATCATCAACATAGATTTGAGCAATGATAAAATCAGAATTTATATGCTTGATGAAAAGTGTTTTATCCACACTACCTCTTTAATAATCATGAGAAATTAAAAATTGAGTGAACCTTTCATACCAAGCACGAGGAGCTTGTTTTAGACCATACAAAGCTTTTTCAAGTTTATACACATGGTCTAGAAACTGAGGATCTTCGAATCCTTTAGGTTGCTCAACATAAACTTCCTCACTCAAAATGCCATTCGAAAAGGAAGATTTCACATTCATTTGGAACAGTTTAATATCAAGATACAAGCAATGCACAAGAGTAAACAAATAGATTCTAATCTTGCTACAGGAGCAAAAGTTTCATCAAAATCAATACCTTCTACCTGTGTGTACCCTTGTGCAACCAGTCGAGCCTTGTTCCTCAAAATTGTACCGAATTCATCACTTTTATTTTTAAAAATCCATTTTGTTCCAATCACATTGATACCTTTTGGTCTTTAAACCAAAATCCAAACCTTGTTGCGAATAAATTGATTGAGTTCTTCTTGCATTGCATTGAGCGATTCTTTAAAATTATGGCTTCCTTCACATTTTTCAGTTTAAATTGTGAGACAAAACAAAGAAAGCTAATCAAATTAACATACATTCTTCGGGTTACCACGCTTTCTTTAAGATTTCCAGGAATGAGATCTTTGGGATGGTTCAGTTTAACTCTGGTGCTTGGTTCCTTCTGGATAGAATCAGTGATGATGTTTGGATGAGTCGAGATAGGCTGTTATGGTTCTCATGTATCAGTTGCAGCGGCAAATTCATCATTTGCGTGGTCAGAATTGAGTTTTTCTGCTTCTGGTGGAGTATCCATAAAGCTATCTATCTCAGCTTCTGTGGAAAATTCTGAAAAATCTTTAAAATCATCAATAACCACATTAGCTGATTCTAAAACAGTTTGAGTTCTCATGTTGTAAACACGATAAGCTCTACTATTTAAGGAATATCCAATGAAAACACCAACATCACTTTTAGCATCAAATTTACCAATATGCTCAAAATCTCTAGAAACATAACAAACACATCCAAAAACATGAAAATGACTTACATTGGGACGCTTACCTTTCCAAATTTGATAGGATGTTTTTGAGGTACCTGGATGAATAAACACTCTATTTATTATATAGGAAGCTGTGTTAATAGCTTCTGGCCACAATCGCTTTGTCAGCTTCTTGCTATTTAACATCACTCTTTCCATCTCCTACAATGTTCGGTTCTTCCTCTTAACAACTCCATTTTGTTGAGGAGTTTTGGGAGCAGAGAATTCATGAGTTATACCTGTAGACTTATAAAAGTCATCATAAACTGAGTTCTCAAACTCCTTACCATAATCACTCCGAATTCGAATAATTTTCCCAATATTACATCCTTTTTCAACTCTTAATCTCAAACAAAGAGTTTTAAAAGCATCAAAAGTGTCAATCTTTTCTCTTAAAAAATATATCCAAGTAAAACGAGAGAAATCATCAACACACACAAAAATATATCGCTAACCATTTAAACTTTCAACTTGAATTGGACCCATAAGATCCATGTGAAGCAATTCCAATACTTTTGAGGTATTGATATCAGGCACACGTTTGTGAGTGATTTTTAATTGTTTACCAAGTTGACATGGTTCACACTTACTAACACTTTCTTTGCCAAGCTTGGGTAGACCTCGAACAATACCTACATTTGATAATTTTTTTCAGATTTTTATAATTAATATGTCCGAGTTTAGCATGCCACAAATTCGTGGTGTTGTTGATGGCTGAATGACAAGTGAACAAATGGGTGAGGGTATAACAATTATTAGTGGATCGAAATCCTTGCAAAATACATTAATTATCATCATTAAGTACATAACAATGATCACTGTCAAATGAGACAGTATACCCTTGGTCATAAATTTGACTAATGCTAAGTAAATTAGCCCAAAGCCCTTCAACTAACATCACATTTTTCAATCTGGGTAACCCTTCAAAATTGAGAGTTCCCATACCAATGACTTTTCCAGCTAAGCCATTGCCAAAAGTGACTTCCCCACACTCTAATCTTACTCTTTTTGCAAATCCTGGAGATTTTACGTCAGCAGAAACAGGTTCTGCAACGACAGGTTTTGAATCTGTTGCAGCAGACTTCAAATTTGCAGCATCAGGAAGATTCGTTGGAACACTAGATTTTACAAATTTCATGATTCCAGAACTTTTCATACCATTTGATCTGATGCCAGCTAAACCTCTTTGACCTGCATTATGAGCTTTTTCAAAAATAGAAGATCCGGGATTAAGCATTTGAACATTTTTCTTAAAATTTTCAAGTTCGTTCTTTAAGAGAGTGATTTTTTCATCTTTAACACAATAATCCATCTCATATTCTTTTATTTTTAACTCAAAAATTTCAATTTGACGAGACAGGTTTTTATTCTTTTAATCAACACTCTATTTTCAGAGGTAACCTGAATCCACTTTTCATACATGACTTTGTATGATTCAACAAGAGACTCTTCACAGATTTCAGAATCAGCAGAATCAGATTCTTCTTGTTCAGTGGTATTATTCAAACACACCAGTCTGGCTTTTACCTGTGAATCACACAACACATTAATAACAGAAGTTAAGGCAACATTCTCAGAATTTTCTTCATCACTCCACGTGACATTGAAACTTTTCTTATTCCTTTTCAAAGTGTTTGCACACTCAGATTGAATATGCTCAAATCCTTCACATTTCCTGCACTAAATTCCCTTTTTGTTAGACACAGAAGGTTTAAATGAAGCATTTCCTTTTGAAAATTTCGAGTTATTCTTTTTATTAGCCATCTTTTTCATATATTTTTGAAAATTCTTGGTTAATAAAGTAATTTCATCGTCACATTCACTGTCAGAATTTTCATTGTCAGCAACTTTTAAAGCGATACTTTTACCTTTATCAGCAATGGATTTGGGTTTGTACTTTTGCTTGATTTGTTTATTCAATTCAAAAGTACGCAAGGAACCCATTAATTCTTCCACATTCATCGTGCTAAAGTCTTTAGCTTCCTCCATTGCCAAAATTTTAGTATCGAACCTCTCTGGAAGAACTCTAACATTTTTTCTCACAAGAATAGAATCATCAAGCTTTTCACCAAGAGCAAAATATTCATTAGCTATATCATATAGTCTTTTATAGAATTCAGTTAGGGTTTCATTATCAGACATCCTAAGCTCATCAAATTTAGTTTGAAGCATAATAAATATAGAGCGCTTAACATCAGATATTCCTTCAAACTGAGTTTGAAGGATCTGCCTGTTGGATTTTGTGCCCTAAATAAAACCCATTTCAATATAATCAGATTTACTAATTAATAAAGATCAGAAATCGCTTTTATGTTGCATGGTTCACATGATTTCTTTCATGATTGTTTAATGTATAAATTCTATTTGTTCATGATTGTAGTGTCGTCAGCACAGTGGACCATAATAATGATTATATGTTCAAAAGTTTAATTCCCATGATTTGTCAGTTCACTGGATTTAGACTGGCATGATAATCTGCGATAGGTATACTTACACCTTGGATAAGTGTTATATCCTTTCCAGGGCATACCAGTATCGGATGTATGGAGTATACATTGGAATGGACCGATATTGATCTTAGATAAAATATCCTAAACTTACTGTTATATCTTTCTAAGTCAATATCAATGGTTGATCTTAGGTCTATGGATCTTAATCCTGACATGGTTAGGTTCAATCTCAAGAGTGTTATTTGTGTTCTTTGATTTGTTAGTTAAGCACCTTTTGGTCTGGGTGATATGTACATTTTGGGAACATGATAGTACAATTGAGTGGGAGTGCTAAACATAGATATGGAATCTATAGCTTCTATAAGTTTTTAGAAGTGAAACGATGATTTCTTTCGAGCTTGGCTGAATAGAGATAAATGATTGAGATCTCATTTCAGTAATTATATTAGTTTACTGAAATATCATGTATAGGTAGCTAAGTTTTTTAAGGATAAAATACATTGAAGGGTAGAACGGTAAATTTATCCCTATTCAATGTAGATCATCTATAGAGGATCCTTGACTATTGGAATTGTAACAATGGATAATCATAACGTATCTATATCGTGGTACATATAGAGTGTTCTATATAACTGAGAGTGTATTCATTTCTAAGTTCCATAAATGTTCAATGAGGAATTAATAAGTTAGGAAATTTACTTGGTAAATTCTAGATCTGCTTATTGGAAGCTCGGTTATATAGGCCCATGGTCCCCTCACTATTTGAGATAATACTACTTGCAGAATCAGTTAATTGATTTTAATTAATCAATTATAATTCTAAAATTAGACTATGTCTTATTTAAGAATTTTAACTAAGCAAGGACTTAATTGTGAAGAAAAGAGGTTTTGGGGTCAATTTGTTAATTAAGAGACTTTGTATGGTCTAATTAATAAATTACAAAAATGGAAATTTTATTTAGTAATTAATTATAATTATTAAATAAATAGTTTTGGCATTTATAGGTTTGAATTGGAAAATATGGTATTATTAAAAAGAAGAATAAGTGGTTGAAATAAAGTGGCAAAAATCTAACTAGAGAGTGGTCCACTTAGGTGCATGGCCTAGAAGGATTTTTGCCCAATATTTTAGTCTTTTTTAATCCATATAATTCAACCCTAAGCCCTAGTTGAAACACTATAAAAACAACATGATACTCTCACTCATCCAACTTATATCAACTTCACTATTCAACCAAACCTAGATGAGAGAGTTCCTTCTATAGAGATTTCACCTCCTTCATTGTTCTTCACTTATTCGAACCCATAGTGATGAGTGCCATGCCCACACATAGCAAGTCAAGTACTCAATCATAGTGAGTAAGACGGTGGTAACCAAACCCGAAGGAGAGAAAGAGATCTAGGTTCAGATTTTGATAATGCTCTGCTACAGAAAGGAATCAAGGGCTAGAGATCTTGAACGGAATGAGTCATTATATTTCGCTGCAATTAATGTAAGATTTTCTTAAACCCTTATATGTTTATTTCATTGTTTTAGAGAATTCATATTTAGGATGTTAATTCAACGTACTTGTTAATAAATCTAGATCCTGGTAAAATATTCCAACACTGCCAAGCTTCCTTAGTAGATTCCCAAGATGATATAAGTTTGATATAACCTTCAGTTACACCGTTAAATATAGCATGCAACACTTTTCTATTGTAGACAGAAAGTTTATCATCTTCAATAGACCATTCCAGTTCAGATTTTATTTTAGAATTACCTTCAGAATCTATCTCAACTGGAGAAGACCAAGACAATAGAACCATCCTCCAAGCTCTCTCATCTTGAGATTTGATGAAGGCCCTCAATCTAACTTTCCAATAAGGATAATTAGAATAATTGAGCAAGGGTGGTCTAGAAATTGAACTTCCTTCTGCAAAAAATGACATTTTAAACAAAAACACACGAAACCGTTAAAAGGACCACACTAAGAGTTTAGTGTCTCGCTCCGATACCAATTGAAAAACCGAGTTTTTGCAAATGTCAATAATATTTACAAAAATATGAAACTGTATACGTCTGTAGAAGCAGAATGTAATTATGTTACTGTAGAGACCAGTTTTGCAGCGACAAAACAGAATAGACAGAATACAAAAAATAATTGCAGAATATTAAATCACTTGACACAAGAGATTTGTACGTGGTATCAGTGTTCTTTCGAACACTCCTAGTCCACGGGGCCACGCCCAGAAAATGAAATCAATTAATAAAATATCAAAATTACAAAGATAATTAACTTAAACAAGTTTAGACTCCCTCTAAATTATTGTCGCAATTCTTTGTAATGCACTTTATGAATCTGACTTCTGAAACACCTCCAAACAGCGAACTCCCTTCGTCTTTGAAGTGTGCGTGCTTACTTCCTCCCGAAGTAAGACTTGAACAAGTCTTCTCCCGAAGACCACTCTCTTGTTCAGTCAAATCGTTCTAAGTAAGGACAGATATAAAAAAACACTAGAACCTAGATGAACAACTAGGTTCTCACAAAAAGAACTATCTTCTCACAAATAAGAAAAATGTAAAAAATGAAAACTAGAAGAGTTGATCCGAATGGTTGCTCTCTAGGTTCTATTTATAGAACATAGAAACCCTAGAGACAGCCACAAAGTCGAATTTACAGATGTACAAAACTTTCCTAAGAAAAACTTGATTTGAAGCATCAGAAACGGATTCTGACGCAGCAAATCAGACCAGAAAAGGAAACTTGTTATAAACGAATTCGATCTTGTATTGGGTCTTGATACCTGCGATAAACAGTTTGTATAATCTGATTGTATCAAGACATAATCGAATTTATTAAGGAAAATAATAATAGTCAAAGTTTCCTTTAAAAACCAACTTTCCATAAGAGAATTTATTCTCTTACAAGAAGTTTCCATACAATAAAAGTCTAGCTAAAAATACAATCTTTCCTAACATAGAAAAGAGCAATAAAACCGAATAATAAAGGTGAGAAAATCGGTTATGAATACAAACAAATCTCACCATAAAATAAAAAATATTTTGGCATCTAAATTGCTAAAATATGACTTTACAATCTTAAAAATTATAAGATTTTTTTTTCAAACATTTCAAGAGTTCTTTTCTATTCTAAAAAATAAAAACCAACTTAAAATATTTATTTCACGGAGTCTTGTGTTTTCTTTTTATTATTATTAAAATAACAATAATACTTAATCTATAAACTAAAATATTATACATAATAACATAACATATTCATATTTAATTTAATGTAACATATTATTCTTTGTCAAAAAAAAACATATTATATATATATATAATATTAGTGCATATTTTACTCTTATTATTAACAATTCAACATTTGAGAGACTCTCCCCCTTCAACTATATATTATCGTGCGTACGAAACGACAAAGATATTATGGAAAGCCATATCGGAACAAACTAAGTGTGATGTTGGTGTTGTGCTATATTAACGGAAAAAAACGAAAAATTTCCCAAAAATAAAGCAGCTATATGGTATTGGAGTAATTAACGCGAATTTTTTTAATTTTTTTACACTTAATTTTTTATTTTATTTTTTTACAAAATTCTTTTAATTATTTTTTATATATAAATTTGAGATGTTAGTTAAATATTACCATTAAATATTAACTATTTAATTGGATGACTACTTTATATACTTGCGCATATATAAAAGTAAAACTTCTAAATCAATACAGTAATAATCTAATTAATATTTAATGGTGAGATTCAGCTACATTTCAAATTTGTAAAAAAAAAAAATATAAAAGAATTTTAGTGTAAAAGATAAACGGTAAATACTATTTTAGACTATGTATTTTATAAAAGTTATTAATTGGACTCTCTGTTTTGTTAAATGATAAAATAGACCATATATTTTCTAAAATGGTATAAATAGGACCATGAATTGATTTTTTTTTTTTTTTGTGAAAATAAAATTTAATTATAATCAGATCTAAAAAGTGCTATGAAAAAACTGTTTATATTTTCTATATGTGTTCGTATTAAGAATTGTCTTCAAGTTGGTTATATTAAAAAAATTTGTCAAAAATTAAGCTCAAAGTTTTATTTTTATCATTTTGTAAAATACAGAGTCCATTTTAATTTATTATTTAATAAAATACAGGGTTCAATTAATAACTTATAAAATAGAAAATTCAAAATTGTATGTACTCAAAAATAAAAGCATAAAATAGTTTGCGGCAAATAACCCGTGGAAGTTGGAATTATGATGAGAGGTAGAGAGAGAAGGATAGTTGTGAAATTAAAATGAGATTTGATTGGAGAGTTGATAAGTATGTAATAGCATTAGCAACAAGCCAATCAAAGAAGTTGTCTATCTATTCGTCACTCGTAGTCACGCATATATGCAATGCAACGCATTGTTTGCCATTTGTAACGTACGGGGTTGGCTTTTGGAATACATTATTGAACGAGGCACCCTTCCTTACTTTAAGTCTGTCTCTTAAGGTGCGTTTGGTGTATTATATTGTGTTTTGTACATTTAGAATTTCTCATATTTAATTGCCACTAAAAAGAGACTAGTGATCATCTTCATGTTTAAGTTTCTGATGTGATATCCCTACGTTTTCATCACACATATATACATTTTTCTTTCCGCGTTATTGATCGATCACTCTACCTTTTCTACCCTAATCATGTTTACCTACGATACGATACTGCGTTCACCTTTTCTTTTTCCATTATTTAGTGGGATAATAGTTGCCCACAAAAGAGTTAGATAAAGCTTTAAAATCAAGTTGAATTTAATAACAAAAAAATAAAATGAAGTTTATTACATATTTTTATCTTATAATATATCGCCATCCTTAGTATACGCTGATAAACTTAGTTTATTTGTATTGACAATTTTTTTTTTGAGATAATTGTATATGACAATTTGTTAGTACGTATTTGTAATTTCCCTTTCTATTATCATATATATAAATAAAGGAAATTTTTATAAATGTTTTTTTTTTCTATTTTCTATTTATAATTTTACAGTCTAAAGTTTTTATTTATAAAAATATGCTTGTAAAATTTTAAAAATATAAAAATACATTTTGCTTAGCAAAAAGTAAGAAAATAGTTAAAAAACAATAAAAAATCAATCTTACAAAAATTATAAATCAATTATAAAACAATAAAAAAAAAAACTAAAAAAGTAATTCCACGACAATAATATAACTACAAATAAAATATAAAACAAGCAAAAAAAAAAATTATTACTTTTACTAAATAAATTATTTTGTAAATAAAAAAATTCAAAGCGTAAAAATGAAAAAATTTCCGTGCTAATATATTTTTGTAATATTTTTTAAATTTTTTAATCTATTATGTAATATTTTCAATAAATAATAATAAAAATAGTTATACATGATATATATATATATATATATATATATAAATTATGGTAAAACATATACTAATTCTATTATGCGTAAATGGGGGTTAAAATATTTAGGATGTGTTTCGTATACGGTTTTGTGTTGTGTTATGTGTTGGGTTTTATGCCCTAAATAAAACTCTTTACAATCTGATTAGTTATCAATATAAGAAATTTGAAGTGATTGATGTTTGCATGAATTTACATGCTAATGGTTTAATATGTTTAATATGTTTATTACATTCATACACACAAAATCAGTTAAATCCAGATCATATGTTTATTCACAATTACAGTATCGTCAACACAGTGGAATGTGATTGTGATCATATGTATCAAAAGACTTGGTCCCTGTTTCATCAGTGTTATTGGATTTACACTAATGTGATAATCAGCGATGATGTGTACTTACACTTGGAGTAAGTGTTGTGTTCTTTCCAGGACATTAGTAAAGTATACTAGTTTCGAATGTATGGAGTATACATTGGACTGGACCGATATTGCAACTAAGTTAAGATATTACAAACTTACCGTTATACATATCTTTCCAAGTCAATATCAGTAGTTGATCTTAAGATTAAAAGAATCTAAATCCTGATATGCTTAGGCTCAACTCAGGAGTGCTATTCATGTTCTTAGATTTATTAGTTAAGCCTACTTTTGGGTCAGGGTGATACGTATATTTTGGGAACATGATAGTATGATTGAGTGGGAGTGCTGAACATAAATATGGAATCTATAGCTTCTACTGGTGTATAGAAGTCAAGTGATGATTCCCTTCGAGCTTAGCAAATAGAAGTAAATGGATGAGCTCTTGTTTAACTGACTAATTATTAGATCACTAAACACCATTTACAGGTAGCTAAGTGTTTTAAGGGGCAAAATACATTGAGGGGTGAGAACGGTAAAGAAATCCCATCTCGATGTAGATCATCTATATAGAGGATCTTTAAATCACAATAAGATTATAACAATGGTTAAATGAGATAGTATATTGATATCGTGGAACATACAATATGCTCTATATAAGTCTGAGAGTGCAATTCTAAGTTCTAAGAGTGGATTCAACGAAGAATTAATAAGTAGGAATTTACTTGGTAAATTTGGTTCACTTATTGGAAGCTCAGCATATAGATCCATGGTCCCCATTCTAGTTGAGAACATTTTGCTTGTAAGACTCATTAATTGATTCGTGATTGATCAATTATAATTCTAAAGTTAGACTATGTCTAATTTTATGAATTTTCACTAAGCAGGGGTGAAATTGTAAAGAAAAGAGTTTTTAAGTTTATTTATTTATTAATAGACTTTATATGTCTAATTAATAATTAAATTAAATGACAATATTATTTAATAATCTATTTTAGTTATTAAATAATTAGTTTTGGCATTTAAAAGGTTAAAATTGGAAAATTGGCGTTTTTGAGAAAATAGAGATAAAATTTGATAAAACTGCAAAATCAAGTGAGGCCCAATACTACACCATGGTCGGCCACTTAATGTGGGATTTCAAATTAATATTTTCATTATTTTAATGCCAAATAATTCCTAACCTAAACCTAGTAGTTGCCTATAAATAGAAAGTGATGGCTCAGTCACAATACATGCTTTCACATGCTTTCATTAGTAATCTGACAGAAATTTCTCTCTTCAGAAAAACTGAGCCTTCCCCACTTTCTATACCTGGCCGAAATCATCCCTCTCTTTTCCCTTCATCAATTTCGTGACCCTAGTGAAAGAGTGAGTGCCCACACACAGCAAGCAGTAACTCAATCATAGATTGGAAGACTGTGAAGGATCAAACTTGAAGAAGAAGGGCATTCGGGCTCAGATCTTGATTATACTCTGCTACAGAAAGGATTCGAGGGTTAGAGATCTGAGTGGAAGGAGACATTAATTCCGCTGCATCAATGTAAGGTTTTCTTAACTTTATATGTGTTTAATTTATCGTTTTAGAAAGTTCATATTTAGGGTGTTTAAACAACATACTTGTGAGTAGATCTAAGATCCTGGTAAAATATATTCCAACAACTGGCCTCAGAGCCATGGTAATTGATTTACTTGCAAGAAATTTGGACTTTAAAACAATTGTTTGTTTGTTTTTGAATGGTATCATGTTGTATTGAGTGTTATTTGATGATTGATTGGTGTTTGTGAATTTTCGTAAAAAATAATTGCGATTCTGTTTCTGGAATTATTTTTATTGGATAGTATGGAAAAAAATTAAGCAAGTTACTTTTTTACTGAACTCAATTTCGATTTAATTTGAATTAGTTATAATTTTTTGAAGATTCGAAAAAATCGGAGCTGTGCTGAAATTTTCCTGCGATCGCGAAAACTGTCCGTACAGCTCACAATTTTTTCGTTTTTCTTCGTTTTTTCATGCTTTTTCATGGAATTAACTTCCGATTTTTTGTGTAGTTTTGTATTTATAGATTTACTATTCCTAATTCAATTCTAATTATCATTATGAATTAATTTAATATTTTTTAAATTTAATTCAATATATTAATGTAATTTGAATTTTAAAATAGTAAATATCTATCTTATTGCTTAATTATCTATCTTATTTTTAAATTTGATTATATCTTATCTTATTTTTAAATTTAAAGTCAGATTTTAACTATTTTTTAAATTAAATCCTTTTTAAATAATTTGATCTTATTTAAATTTAAAATAAGATAACTATAATCATGTAATTTTAAATAGATGTAAGATATTTTGCTAACTTTTAAATTTTGTTATTTTATTTATTTAAATTAATTTTAAAAATCTGAAATAGATATTTCATTTATCTTTTCTAATTTTTATTTAATTTTTATTTATAAAATAACATTTAAATTTTAAAAGTAGTTAGCAAATTTTGAAATGATATTTAGGTTGGTTGAAACCTAATTTTTCAAAATTGTAGGTTTAATTTTAAATATTTTTTTTAAAAATAATTTCGAAATTTAAATTAATAATTTTTTTTTAATTTCAAAAATAAATATTTATTTTATTTTTTTTTATTTTCGAAAATTAAATTATTATTTTTGAAATTAAATTTTTTTATTTAATTAATAATTTCAAAATTTATTTATTTAAAATTAAATAAATCCTACTTCCAACGATCCAGCTAACCTTGTTGCAGGAGTATGTGGTTTTAGCTTGTGTGTAAGTTTTCAAAACCTATTATTAGTTGATTGCAAATAGCCATGGTTACTTTTTGCCAGATCTAATGATCTGATGGCTCCCTTGGTCAAGTTAATAATTTGTAACAGGTAAATTTTACAATCTTCTTTCATCTGTGTATGACCTAGCAACATGATAGGATCCATCCAAAATGTGCCTGTGTGAGCCTATGTGTTTATTTTATTATATAGATGCATATAGGTTGTTGCTAAATAAAATGTCACACCATGATAGATTTTATTTAGGTCCATCTAGTTATTGGACCTATTCAATTAATAACAGTTATTTATTTTAAGGTTAAATTCCTCTCTTTTGGGCCTTGTGTGAGAGTTGGGAGCCATAGAAGTGGGTACGACATACTGAACCCAGCACCCCCTCACATGAACTACCCCAATTGTGAAGGCCCATTTGCCTGATTTGAATAACTGTACTAGGTTAATTATATTAGTTTGACCTAATAAAATTGAATTAGCAACATAATTAACTTTTAAAATATATGAAAATTTATTTTTCATTTTAATATTTTAAAGTTAATTTTAAGAAAAACACTTTTAGTTTTAGATATTATTTCTAGACAAACTATTTGTATTTTTCTTGTATTTAATTAAATATAGAATTTTAACTAACTAGATTCCTTCTGGAGCTTGTTTAATTAAATATTCATATTTAAGTTATAAATTAGTTGTATCAACTGATTTTTCTTATCTAACTTAAATTTGAATATTTGATTTAAATTTTAAATCAAGTTGAGGAATCCTAAGCATTAGTTATTAAAGATTCTTAAAATATTTTTTAAGTTAATATCTTTTCGAATATTAACTTAAAATGGAATATTTTAGATATTTTTTAGGTTAATATCTTTTCGAATATTAACTTAAAAAAGATATCTTCAAATTAAGTGGTTATAACTTAATTTTGATATTTAATTAAATCTAAATTTGAAATTATTTAAGTTTTAGATTTTTTCTATATAACTTAAATTAGATATTTTTCAAATTTTTGAAAAGATACTTAGTCAAATAAGATATTTTCTAGATAGTAATTTCTAGACTACTTATTATTTCTAATATTTAAATAGGAAAATATTATACTTTGTGAAATTAATTATTTAAATAATTAATTTTGGTACAATTTTATTAAGTATATTTTTCCTAGTATTAAACTAGAAATAAATAATTAAGCCTTCTCTACACTTAATTATTATTTCTTGAATTTAATACATTTAATGTAACACCCTAACTAACATCAAGTGACACTGATTTTGTCTACGTAAGCACTGCCACATTAGGAGGACAAAAATTGGGATAAGAATTTGGATTATTTCAATAAAGTGATCCTAGATTTAAAGAATATTGGGATCAAGGTGGAGGATGAAGACCAAGCAATCATTGTGTTGAATTCTCTTCTAACAAAAAGCTATGACTATTTTGTTGATGCCATGATGTATGGTAGAGAATCTTTGACATTAGAGGAAGTTCATAGTGCTTTAATGTTAAAGAAGATGAAGAGAAAGGTAGACAAGCAAGAAGACAATGCTGGTGAAGGGCTCTTTGTTTGGTGAAAGGGTTCAAAGAAAGAAAATAGGGAACAAAGCAATGCAAACAAAGGAAAGTCAAAATGCCAAGTTCAAGATAAGATGTTTTCTTTGTAACAAATCAAGTCATTTGAGAAAAGATTTCCCAATCTTGAAAGACAATATCTCAAAGAAAAGTGGAAATACAGATGTAGTGTTTGATGGAGAAGATAGTGATGGCTATGATAGTACTAGTTAAGGTTGTACATCGGTCAGTTTGGACAGTTCATCCTATATATATTCTAACCCAATCTAAAGTTTGGGTTGCTAAAATTTAAGTGCAACCCGTCCAATTTAAAAAAATAAAATCTGTAAACCGACCAACGATTTGGGCGGTTTGGTCGGGTTAACCCACCCAAACCGGCCAAACTTTTTTTTTGGTTTCAAAGTCAATAAAAATTAAAAATATCAGATTCTACCGAAGCACAACACAATATATATGACTTTGAAACTAACAATTAAGTATATAACTTTATATTATTATATGTTTAATCATTTATGTTATATATAATAAAAACTAAAAAGTAAAAAAAAAAATCCAAAGTCGGGTTGGTCAGGTCATTCGGTTTAATTGGGCGGGTTGGACCTATTTTCAACCCGCCCAATTAATAGATTGGGCGGTTTGTAGTTTTTTTTAGGTTATTTTGGTTTGTAATTTTTATCGATTTTTTTGATTTGGTTAAGGCGGGTTATTCGATTTGAGCGGTTTACAAATTTTTTTGTACAACCCTAGTTCTAGTGTGTTGGTAATTTCAAAGGCTAGATCAGAGACTGGTTGGATAATCGATTCAGGGTGCTCCTTCCATATCTGTCCTGACAGGAAATAATTCATCAATTATAGAATTATCAACATTGGCAATGTCAAATTGGGAGATAATCACTCTTGTCCAATTGCTGGAATTAGATCAGTCAAGTTACAAAATGGATGGAGGCAGAGTTACAATGCTAGAACATGTGAGACATGTTCCAAAGATAAAGGGAAACTTGATCTCAATGGCAATGTTGGATCAGGATGGATACTCAGTGAAAGTTGGGAATGGCTCAGTGAGAGTGACAAAAGGATCAATGGTTGTTATGAAAGCTACTGTGATGAATGGCACCTATGTGTTGTAGGGCAATACTTTCAGGGACCAGGTGAATACAGTTGCTCCTACAAGTGAAGAATAGACACTAGTTTGGCACAAGAGATTGGGTTGTATCAGCTATGGTGGTGTGAAAATTCTGAGCAAGCATGGGGTATTTGGCAAGTATAAGATACAACAGATGGGACTATGTGAGCAATGCATACTTGAAAAGGCTACCAAAGTGAAGTTTGGCACTGGAAGCACACTACCAAGGAGATTGTGGATTATTTACACTTAGACTTGTGGGGGCCATCTAGAACAAAATCAAGAGGAGATGCTAGGTATTTCCTAATTTTTGTTGATAATTTTTCAAGATATATTTGGATTTTTATTTTGAAAAAATAAAAATGAGTCACTGAGCAAGTTTAAGGAACTGAGAATCATGTTGGAAAATCAAACTGGTAAGAAAGTAAAGAAATTGAGAACAAATAATGGGCTCAAGTTCTGTGGAGATGATCTCAAAGAATATTGCAAGCAAGTAGGGATTGGGAAGCATCTAACAATGCCTCAAAATCCTCAGCAAAATGGACTTGCTGAAAGAATTAATAGAGAAATATAAACTAGGATTGTATTTCGGTCGGTTTGGACGGTTCATCCTATATATTTTCTAACCCAATCTAAAGTTCGGGTTGCTAAAATTTAAGTACAACCCGTCCAATTTCAAAAAAGAAAATCTGTAAACCGACTAACGGTTTGGTCGGGCCGCCCAAACCGACCAAACTTGGGATTGAGACTGAGTCATCTACTTCTGAGCCTGAGTTAGTAGAGAAAGCTTGAAATGTAGTAACATCTTTAAGATCTTGATGTTGATCGTTGAAATAGGTCGAGCTGTGGTCGTAGATTTGGGTGAGGGACGAGTCCTGGGTCTCTGTTTGGCTATCGGAGTACCGAACCAAAGACGATGAGTCTCCAAGAAAGTTCATGGCTGTGTGAAGTTGTCGTGATGAGGGAGAGCTCAGACCAACTGAGATGATGACGGCGTGAAATGAATAGAGGAAGCAAGAGAGGATGAGAATGAGAGAGACGAGTGAGTCGTGGTGACTGAGTCTTAGATTTAGGGTTTTTTTTTTTTAACTTTTACTTTTTAATAAAAATATGATGATTATTTTTAATAAAACCTGCCACTTTAGTTTTTTTAATAGGATAAAATAAATAATATTTTAAAAAATAAAAAATAAAAAATTAATAGTGTTATTCGGGTTATTTCGAGTTAAGTCAGTTTGATTGGGCGAGTTACTTTATTTTTAACCCGCCTAATATACAGATTGGGCATTTTTTTTTGGTCAGTTTTTTCGATTTTTTTTGGCAGTTTTTTCAGTTTGGTTTAGGCGGGTTATTCGATTTAGGCGGTTTACGAAAATATATGTACAACCCTGATATAGAGAGAGTTAGATGCATGCTAATCTATATTGAATTGCCTGAGACTTTTTGGGCAGAATTAGCTGTTATAGCCTGTTATTTGAATAACAGATGTCCCTCATTTGCTATTGATTTCAAAACACCTATAGAGGTGTGGAAGGAGAAGTGTTAACGTAGATTTTCGTTAATTAAATAATTAGCCTTTTTTGTAATAAATAAACTGCAGAATTAATTGTATTGCAATAACGATCTAAGAAGAAATAAATAACAAGAAAATTTTACGTGGTTTTAAAGTTAAATCTTCATAATCTACGAGTCCATCTTATTAAGGATTTTTGTGTTTGTATACATAATAAAATGGTATTGTTTTTTAGGAATGAATAATAGCAAATATTATCTATTTTCCTAGATTGGTTATCCTTTGTTCCTTGGGTTCTGTCCCTATTTATAGATGTATAGGATGACAGTTATTCCCTTGAGATCTAATTATTCATAACTGCTCATGAAACATGGACATTCTCCACGTTTCATCTATGTGCACATAGAATAATAATAAATAACTACCTAGTCGTTCTTTGTTTTTATCCATAGACGGTTATGCTGACTATGCGCAATTGCTCTCACTGTTTGAATGATATCTTTCTTAAACATCTTTATAGAAAAAAGTTAAGTGTTGAGTTATGATGCATCTCGTAGCCTTCCTTAACCATTGAGAAAGATATTAGTGAGGTAGTTACTTTAATACGTTAAGAGCAAGATGAGTGAATGCTGAAGTTATTTTCATTCCTTAAGCATATGTACTCACGAGAATGTAGATCAATAAGCTGCAAACTCATACTCACGAGTATGTGAATTAATAACAACGAATAAAAATAAAAATATATAGTATACTAATAAAATTATATGTCATGTCAACAAAAGTATAATATATAATAGAACCTAAATATTATTTTAAAGAAATGATATACCGTACAACAAAAAATACATATATCATTTACCAAAATTTATATACTAATAATAATAAAAAAAAAAATAATATATCACAATTAAAATATATATATCATGATAACAAAATTATATACCACCATTGTATATAATAAAATAAAAACTAATTAAATATTACTTAAAATAAACAATATATCATACAATTAAAATATATAAAAATAATAATTTAATATATGTAGCATGCCAATAAAATTATATACATACATTAACGCTGTATTAGGTCGTATTGTATTGTATTGTATTATATTGAATTGCATTTTATGCAATATTTTTATGTAAAACTATATGTGGTATTAAATTTAATGGACACCTAAATATATAATATTTTGGTATGAATTAAAGTTTAACATAGTATTATATAAAAATATGATATATAATCCCATTTAATATAATACAATACAATACAATACGACCTAATACGACGTTCCAAACGAGCCCTAAAATATTTGTATTATGCTAACAAAATTATATACTACTATTATACATAGCAACATAAAAAATAAATAGCATCTAAGAATGATAACATACCATCAACAAAATAGAAAAATATATTATACAACAAAATCTATATACTAACAACTCATATATTAAAAAAAAAAATCGACATAACTTTAAAATAAAAAATATTTTAATAAAATTAATATAGATATACCATATTCTTTAAGTAATTTGCTTCTAATTCTTAAAAATAATTATTGATTTTTTTATGTGGCAAAAAATAATATAAATAACAAGTTTTGAAATAAAAATAATTAATTACATACGAATCATTTGATATAACTTCTCAAAATCTTGACGTTAAAGCACTATGAACTTCATCTTCTTTAACATTAAAGCACTATGAACTTCCTCTAATGTCAAAGATTCTCTACCATACATCATGGCATCAACAAAATAGTCATAGCTTTTTGTTAGAAGAGAATTCAACACAATGATTGCTTGGTCTTCATCCTCCACCTTGATCCCAATATTCTTTAAATCTAGGATCACTTTATTGAAATAATCCAAATTCTTATCCCAATTTTTGTCCTCCTAACGTGGCAGTGCTTACGTAGACAAAATCAGTGTCACGTGGCAGTACAACTCACTAATAAGAAGACCAAGTCAGTACCTAAGCAAATGGAGACCCCGACACTCAAATGGGCATCAAGTGACAGACCAGCTTCCTCACAGAAGCTGGCCAGCCACCCTTGGCTAGCCCTATGGCCTGCTAGCCTCTAGACTGCACCATGGACGACCAAAAGAAGCTCTGTAGGGTTCTCTGTGCACTTCTACACGTGGACAACATCATTTAGGCTGCGAATTGGGCCCTACAATCCTAATAGAATAATTGAATAATATCTATGTTCAAGGGCACTTTGGTCTTTTGTAATTAATTAATTAACTATGCAAATATCCTAGGGTTTTAAGTGTAAATTAGGGTGTTAGGCTTCCAGTATAAATGTCTTAACTCTAACCTATAAAACCTAAGTTTAGTTTAAGCCTGATACTAGCCTCCAAGCTCTAAGCCTAACTCTGATAGCTCTATTCTTCTTCACTTTCTCTCACATGCCCATACAAGCACTCTCATCACTTGAGATTTTCCAATCCCGATTCATACTTTGTATACTTAAGGGTGCTATATCAAATCCCACCTATAGTGATCTGAATATTATTAATCCTCAGTATTAATACAACTAAAAAGGGAGTAGATCACTACGCGATATCACAGGGGGCAAACCTTTATAAAAAATTTGTGTGTTCTTTTCTTTATCATTCTATTTGTGTAACATGTAGCAAGCATCAGATCCACATGACCCCGCTGTCGGTTGATCACGTTTTGAGGTCAACAGTTTAATGCTTTCATTGAGAGCGTGGATATCGTATTTGATCAAACGCCATGGTTAACACGAGAAGAACCCCAGTCGCACGATCTGCATCTTCATGTCTCCCTCAAGACCCACAGACTGCAGATCAAAATGCTCATGTTCCAGCCACAACTGGAATCCCCATGAACACTGCAAATGTGGTGAATCCTGTTACCACAATAGGCACCACAAGCCTGGCTACTACAACTGGCCAAACGGATATGAGCATCCCGACGGATCCAAATAGCAACCCTCTACCTCCAAGGGAAGACCCACCATTAGCGCCTCTCACTGAAGGAAGGACTCGTGGGCAACAACCCCCAGGAACGTACGCTCTACCTCCAAATAGCAACCCTCTACCTCCAAGGGAAGACCCACCATAGGCGTATTACGTGATTTTTAAACATGCTGTGCAGCTCGTTGCTAATCAACGAGGTTTATGGAAAACGTGATTAATTAAAAATTTTGCTTTTTAATTAAACTTATAAAATAACATTACAAAAGACTCGGGATCCCGATTACAAAATCATTTACAAAAGAGTTAACTGTTTATACAAAATAATTGTCGCCTAGCGACTAGTTACAAAAATAGCCTTGCTGTCCCGAGGATCGTACGCTCCAGGCCTAACCGCCCCGACATGTACAATCTTCATAAGCTCGTTCACGGTCCATCAGCTTTAGCCTTGCCTTTACCTACACATAAACGTAGAACTTTGAGTCGACAAACTCAGTAAGAAAAGCATAATAATATTCATACATAAAACCCGGTCATGATCAGACGCCCATACCCCTGATCATAACCCTAACTGCCGTGTCCAACACGATACTGAGTCCCACTACTGTCGTGTCCAACACGGTACTGAGTCACTACTGCCGTGTCCAACACGGTACTGAGTTCTGAACGTTCATAGGGACAGTACTATTGACACGTAACAGCCTGATCGGTCGAACCGGTCATACTCCGGCTGCTGGTCATACTCCAGCCTGTCCCGACGGGATACGTCAATAGTACGGAACCACCAACCTAAGTGTCGGCTGATCGGTCGAACCGGTCATACTCCGCCGTCGGTCATACTCCACTCGTACCGACGTGACAGGGTTGGATGGTTCGAAGCCAACATACATAACTAATGTAATCTAACAGGCTTCCTACATGCACGCTAAACATGTAATCTACATATGCATACTGTTATACTAATCTTACCTGGATTCCGAATTCAGGTGTGCTTGGCCAACTCGATCGGAACTTTAACTGCGCGGCGGATTACAGGCTCCTAAACTATAAAAATTACAACACTATAAGTGACACGCTAAATCACTTCCCAGGGACTTAAACTAGGAACTAAAAGTTTCCCTATCGATAAAAAGCATGACAATACCCCCTAAAACATAAAATCGAGAGAATCCAGGGTTTCAGAATTTTCCCCAACCGGTAGACCGGTTGCCCAACCGGAATTCCGGTTCTGGGAAAATTCAGAACCCCATCCGGAATTCCGGATGCACAACCGGAATTCCGGTTCCTCGCAGGCAGCAAACATAAAAATCCATATCTTGCTCAAATCAACTCCAAATCAAATGAAACCTTCCAGACCTGTTCTATATATCCCCTAGAACATTTCTAAAGCTTCAAAACCACCCAGAAAGCACAATAGCAAAAATCACCATTAAAGCTCAAGCTTTGAGTTCTAAACTCAAACTTGAGTAAAATCACCTAACATGCATTCAAACCAACTCAAATCCTCTTAAACAAGCATAATATAGCCTCTGGAAACAATTAAAAACATCAACAACATCACAGCAATAGATTCAATTCATTTCTCTTTGAAAACCATATTTTTGAGTTAAAAATTCCCAACTTGAAGCAAAGCAATTAACATGCATTACTAACAACCTAAATAACTTCAATTTAACAAGCTTAAATCACAGAATCTTACAACAAAACACAGCAGCAACAACATCCAAATAATCCATGCATAACTCATATTTTCACTATTTTTATTCAAGAAAATAAAGGAAGAAGCTAGGAATCACATACCACAATCAAGAGATCACAAACTTAGGTTGAAGCTAGCTGAAAATCAATGAAAATCTCAGCCCTAGAATCCCATGCAACCAGCCGAAAAAGAGAGAGGAAAAAGAGAGAGTTTCTTTGAAAATTTTCTATCTTTTTTCTAACTTGTGATTTTTTGATAAAAATGAAATAAAAGCTATTAGACACAACACTCCATTTCAGCCAACACTTAGCATAAAAACACATTTATTTTTCATTAATAAACTCACTAGAAGACAAAATACTAATGGGGCGAAAAGACTATTTTGCCCCTCCACACTAAAACCACATAAATAACACTAAAGGGGTATTTTTGGGAAATTCTAAATTCCCGGCCATTCCCGACATTCCCAATGTCTAATAAACCGTCCCATACTACTAACATACTAAGTTGTGATTTCTACTAAGCCAAACACCGGGTTCCAAAATACCGGGCACCGGAAATGCAAAATATGAAAACTACTGAATGACATAGCAATGCATTTCTGAATTCAATAATAACAGTATAATAAATTATTTAAATAGCTATAAATAATTTCATCATTAATCATAATTAACTGCTAATTTCCAAATTAAACTAAGCGGTCTTTACATTTAATTAACTTGAAAAATCTAAATATCTAAGTTGATTTTCATCATGATACTTAAATATTTATTGATTTTTCATGACACTTAATTAAATAGAAAATTAGTTTTAGGTTGAAATTTAATTTTTCAACTTAAATTTAAATAATTTTCAAAATATATATTTTTCTTTATTTTATTAATCAATTTCGAAATTTGCATTTTAATTATGCAATATTTTCGATTTTTTTTTAAAAAATAGATTGAGTTGTAAATTAATTATTTATTTTAATTAATTCTTGGACCAACTACAATCAATAATTTTTTCATTTAATTGATTAATTTAAAATAAATGAATTTAAAATATATATATTATTAGAAATTGAATTAACTAGTCAAAAGAAAATCTAGATAGGTGATATTTTTGCTTGAAGTATTTCTTTTCTATTTTTATTATTTTCGAAAGTTGTATAGTTTTTATACTTTATATTTTCGAACTCAATAAATATATTCTCGAAGGAAATTTTTAAGTTGCTAATTATTTAATTTAATTCAACTTAAATTAATTTCCTTAATATTTATATTTAAGATTATTACTAAGATGGAAATAATTAATTTTATTTCAATCACCATCTAAGTATAATTTTATAAATATTATATTAAATTCTTATTTTTGAATTTTAATTCTTAATTTAGAATTTAATGAGATTTATTTATTAGAATAATAAAGAAAATACATTTTAAAAAATGAGCTTTATTATTATTAAGATATTCGATCTCCATTGTGGGTTTTACACCACGTTTGTTTTAGTGAGTAATCCTCCCTAATGGAGGAACGTTCATTAGCAATTTCGCACCGTTTGATCTCGCATGATAAGTAGTTTGTAAGTGTTTTATATGGTATAGATCACCCTAATGGTGGCGACCATATTTGACTTGCAAATTACGAAACAATGGTAGAAGCTCATAAGATAGAATAGCCTTGACTCTCGCCTAAACGGGACAACGCTGGATTCCAATCTTGATCGAATAAAAGGTTGCTAGAATGTTTAACATTTTAGATGAGCTGACAACTCTATTCAATGGATGGTAGCTTTGACTCTCGCCTAAACGGGACACTGATATCAATTTGTTGAAAAACATTGGAAATTATTTAGGATTGAATTTTTAAGTATTTTCTCATATCATTCCTACTTGCTATGTGCTTATAATTTCTGAATTGATTTTGTGTTAAACCATTATTAATTTCTATTTGTTGATTTCTATTATTTTGTAGTATCCTGTTTTGTCAAAATGAATCCCATGTTATCACTGTTGACTGAAAATAAGTTGAATGGATCTAACTTTAATAAATGGAATGAGAACATTAATATTGCTCTCATAGGAGAAAGTGCCTTGTTTGTTTTAACTGAGCCGTCACCTGAAGTGCCTGGGGATAATGCATCCAAAGTTGTGAGAGAAAAGTATGAGCGTTGGCAGAAAGCAAATGACAAAGCTCTATACTTTATGCTTTCTAGCATGGTTGACACCCTCAAAACTCGGTTTTCTAAAACCGAGAAGGCTGCTGAAGTTATGACGAAGTTAAATGAGCTATTCGGTAAGGCATCACTTCAGTCACGCTTTGACGCGACTAAGAAGTACATTAATGCACGGATGGAACCTCATCAAAACGTGCATGACCATGTTCTCCTCATGTCAAGTTATTTCCAAGAAGCCCAGGATCATGGTGCTGAAATGGACAGTGCTACTCAAGTAAGTCTTATCTTGAATAGCCTGACTCCAGCATTTCTACCATACACATCAAATTATGTCATGAATAAGAAGGAAATTGACTTTCATGAATTAGTCAATGACCTTCATGTTGGAATGTATTTTACCAGGATCTTAGATCTACTCACAAGTATGTTGTTTAAACACCCTAAATATGAACTTTCTAAAACGATAAATTAAACACATATAAAGTTAAGAAAACCTTACATTGATGCAGCGGAATTAATGTCTTCTTCCACTCAGATCTCTAACCCTTGAATCCTTTCTGTAGCAGAGTATAATCAAGATCTGAGCCCGAATGTCCTTCTTCTTCAAGTTTGATCCTTCACAGTCTTCCAATCTATGATTGAGTTACTGCTTGCTGTGTGTGGGCACTTACTCTTTCACTAGGATCACGAAATTGATGAAGGGAAAAGAGATGGATGATTTCGGCCAGGTATAGAAAGTGGGGAAGGCTCAGTTTTTCTGAAGAGAGAAATTTCTATCAGATTACTAATGAAAGCATGTATAATGACTGAGTCATCACTTTCTATTTATAGGCAACTACTAGGTTTAGGTTAGGAATTATTTGGCATTAAAATAATGAAAAAATCAATTTGAAATCCCACATTAAGTGGCCGGCCATGGTGTAGTATTGGGCCTCACTTGATTTTGCAGTTTTATCAAATTTTATCTCTATTTTCTCAAAAACGCCAATTTTCCAATTCTAACCTTTTAAATGCCAAAACTAATTATTTAATAACTAAAATAGATTATTAAATAATATTGTCATTTAATTTAATTATTAATTAGACATATAAAGTCCATTAATAAATAAATAAACCTAGAAACTCTTTTCTTTACAATTTCACCCCTGCTTAGTGAAAATTCATAAAATTAGACATAGTCTAACTTTAGAATTATAATTGATCAATCACGAATCAATTAATGAGTCTTACAAGCAGAATGTTCTCAACTAGAATGGGGACCATGGATCTATATGCTGAGCTTCCAAGTGAACCAAATTTACCAAGTAAATTCCTACTTATTAATTCTTCGTTGAATCCACTCTTAGAACTTAGAATTGCACTCTCAGACTTATATAGAGCATATTGTATGTTCCACGATATCAATATACTATCTCATTTAACCATTGTTATAATCTTATTGTGATTTAAAGATCCTCTATATAGATGATCTACATCGAGATGGGATTTCTTTACCGTTCTCACCCCTCAATGTATTTTGTCCCTTAAAACACTTAGCTACCTGTAAATGGTGTTTAGTGATCTAATAATTAGTCAGTTAAACAAGAGCTCATCCATTTACTTCTATTTGCTAAGCTCGAAGGGAATCATCACTTGACTTCTATACACCAGTAGAAGCTATAGATTCCATATTTATGTTCAGCACTCCCACTCAATCATACTATCATGTTCCCAAGATATACGTATCACCCTGACCCAAAAGTAGGCTTAACTAATAAATCTAAGAACATGAATAGCACTCCTGAGTTGAGCCTAAGCATATTAGGATTTAGATTCTTTTAATCTTAAGATCAACTACTGATATTGACTTGGAAAGATATGTATAAGGGTAAGTTTGTAATATCTTAACTTAGTTGCAATATCGGTCCAGTCCAATGTATACTCCATACATTCGAAACTAGTATACTTTACTAATGTCATGGAAAGAACATAACACTTACTCCAAGTGTAAGTACACATCATCGCTGATTATCACATTAGTGTAAATCCAATAACACTGATGAAACAGGGACCAAGTCTTTTGATTCATATGATCACAATCACATTCCACTGTGTTGACGATACTGTAATTGTGAATAAACATATGATCAGGATTTAACTGATTTTGTGTGTATGAATGTAATAAACATATCAAACATGTTAAACCATTAGCATGTAAAATTCATGCAAACATCAATCACTTCAAATTTCTTATATTGATAACTAATCAGATTGTAAAGAGTTTTATTTAGGGCATAAAACCCAACAAACTCCCTCTTGCACTAATATAAAACAAACTGTGCAAATAGGTCAATCTGATGTCTTGATCTTCAGATCAAGTGTAGTATATTTGAATCCACCCAAACTTCTGGAAACAAGTTCATAAATACTCTTATGAAACATCCTTTACTATATGCTTTACTCATCAAGGGATACTGAAATCTTTACTGTTTTAAAAGTAATCTGAATTAACAGAAGACATATCTCTCATATTTTAAAATATGTAATTGAGATAATACAGTGTAGACTTTTCTTCAGTAATATAACTTTCTGGTATTTTCGAATAGACCAAGTTATAGTTCTTCTCTGGTGGAGCTTGAATTATTATTCAATAATTCCTCCATCCCCAAAGTAAGCACCATCTCATAGAATTTCGAAATTAGATGGTGTGATATAAAGACAACTGATACACAGTTCCTTAATATCTAACATATAGATCACTTTCATAAATCCTTCTTGAATATCTTCTAGTGTTCCCTATTTGATTACATCTCAGATAGCTCCCACTCAATAGCAGATGTCTGGTTAAATAATACTTTTAACCTCTGATTGTTTAGAGAGTTACCTAGTTGTGACTTTTGTATTAGTCTAAAACTTTAAGTTAAGACTAAGTCATCAACATGGCAGACTAGTATTTTGAAGTGAAAAATACATGCCAGAGATAAAGTAATCAAAATTAAGATACCATAAAATTTTATGAGGATTAAGAATTCTAAGTTCAAGTCATTCGAATGGACTGAACTAGAGTTCTTTATCTTATTCTCATAATTCTGATAAGCTATACCTATCCATGTGAATGGTTAAATTTGCTTTTCAGTAGTGTTCTTAAGTACCTATCACAAGTATCAACCTAATGAGGATGGGTATAGAACTTTAAAATTCTCCCACTCAATTAAGGTAGTGTGAAACTTTAACAAAGAACTTTCAAAGGTATCAAACTTTTACTTACAACAGTAAAATCGAAATGGAACATACAATCAAGATCAAGAATTTATATTGATAATAGCTGACTCATTATATTACTTCCACGTTTAAACAAGATATGTGTTATATAGGGAATTGTGGAAATTTCTCCACCCCTAAGAATATACATATAGGGTACTTGTGGATAACCTCCACCCCTAAGTATATAGAGATTATGATCCACCCCTAAAGGTAGTAAAGATCATGATTCTCTTAGTGTGATAGAGTTTATGTGGAGTTAAATACTATCCAGAGTTCATTAGATATAAAAGATCGTTGAACTGCATAGTTTTCTTAACTTTTCTCCACCCCTATCAGATCAAAAGATCTTTTTATTAAACAAATTCTTAATAATTGTATGAGAATTAACAATTATTAATAAACATAGAAATAGTTTCTAGTGTTTATTTATTATAACTCTATGAAGAGTTGTAAATATAATAGAATTTGCATCAATAATAAAAACACTTACACATACAAACATACAAATATAATGTGGTAATAATTGATGAAGATAAATTAAATGAAGCTCAATCTCATAATTTGCAATAGTAAATTTCGAAAATTATAAACTTTATTAATAAAAAAGTATTGCAACAATATGAGAGAAACAGGTATAAATATCCCTGACTAAAATTTGAAATTCAAATTGTCTTTAAACTAAAACAATTAATTCAAAAATAAATTGAAGAGCTTCATCTTCATCTAGACGATTTCACCCTTTGGTCCAGCTTTTTGATCCAACTCAATTGAGTTCAAGTAGCTGGGCCTATCAGAAGAAGAAAACAAATAAACAAAGTTAGTCCAGAATCATAAATCCAATTGGATAACAATTCACTAAACTCTTAAAGTTTATAAATGGAAATACCTTGTTTCTTTGCAAGAAGTTTAGGACATTGGGGTTTCCAATGACCTTTCTCATTGCAGTAGAAACACTTTCCTTTAAGTGTAGCATCACCAGAAGGAACAGCCATTTTATTCTTCGTGGCTTTTGTTTGTTCTTGGTGTTGTTCCACTTCTTCTTCGATTTGGGCTTTGAAGCAGAGGCAACATTTGCTTCAGGTTTCATCGTCCCATTACCATTCCCAGGATTATGAGGTTTACTCCCTTTCTTCTTGGGTCCTCCAATCAAATTTTCATAAGTTTGAAGGTCATTGACTAATTCATGAAAGTCAATTTCCTCTTATTCATGACATAATTTGATGTGTATGGTAGAAATGCTGGAGTCAGGCTATTCAAGATAAGACTAACTTGAGTAGCACTGTCCATTTCAGCACCATGATCCTGGGCTTCTTGGAAATAACTAGACATGAGGAGAACATGGTCACGCACGTTTTGATGAGGTTCCATTCGTGCAATAATGTACTTCTTAGTCGCGTCAAAGCGTGACTGAAGTGATGCCTTACCGAATAGCTCATTTAACTTCGTCATAACTTCAGCAGCCTTCTCGGTTTTAGAAAACCGAGTTTTGAGGGTGTCAATCATGCTAGAAAGCATAAAGTATAGAGCTTTGTCATTTGCTTTCTGCCAACGCTCATACTTTTCTTTCACGGCTTTGGAAGCATTGTCCCCAGGCACTTCAGGTGACGGCTCAGTTAAAACAAACAAGGCACTTTCTCCTATGAGAGCAATATTAATGTTCTCATTCCACTTATTAAAGTTAGATCCATTCAGCTTGTTTTCAGTCAACAGTGATAACATGGGATTCATTTTGACAAAGCAGGATACTACAAAATAATAGAAATCAACAAATAGAAATTAATAATGGTTTAACACAAAATCAATTCAGAAATTATAAGCACATAGCAAGTAGGAATGATATGAGAAAATACTTAAAAATTCAATCCTAAATAATGTCCAAGGTTTTTCAACAAACTGATATCAGTGTCCCGTTTAGGCGAGAGTCAAAGCTACCATCCATTGAATAGAGTTGTCAGCTCATCTAAAATGTTAAACATTCTAGCAACCTTTTATTCGATCAAGATTGGAATCCAAATAAGTTGTCCCGTTTAGGCGAGAGTCAAGGCTATTCTATCTCATGAGCTTCTACCATTGTTTCGCAATTTGCAAGTCAAATATGGTCGCCACCATTAGGGTGATCTATACCATATAAAACACTTACAAACCACTTATCATGCGAGATTAAACAGTGTGAAATTGCTAATGAACGTTCCTCCATTAGGGAGGATTACTCACTAAAACAAACGCGGTGTAAAATCCACAATGGAGATCGAATATCTTAATAATAATAAAGCTCATTCTTTGAAATGTATTTTCTTTATTATTCTAATAAATAAATTCTCATTAAATTCGAAATTTAGAATTGAAATTCAAAAATAAGAATTTAATATAATATTTATAAAATTATACTTAAATGGTGATTGAAATAAAATTAATTATTTCCATCTTAGTAATAATCTTAAATATAAATATTAAGGAAATTAATTTAAGTTGAATTAAATTAAATAATTAGCAACTTAAAAATTTCCTTTGAGAATATATTTATTGAGTTCGAAAATTTAAAGTATATAAATAAATATACTATTTTCGAAAATAATAAAAATAAAAAAGAAATACTTCAAGCAAAAATATCACCTATCTAGATTTTCTTTTGACTAGTTAATTCAATTTCTAATAATATATATACATATATATTTTAAATTCATTTATTTTAAATTAATCAATTAAATGAAAAAAATCATTGATTGAAGTTGGCCCAAGAATTAATTAAAATAAATAATTAATTTACAACTCAATCTATTATTCAAAATAAAAAATACGAAAAATATTGCATAATTAAAATGCAATTTTCGAAATTGATTAAGAAAATAAAAGAAAAATATATATTGAAAATTATTTAAATTTAAGTTGAAAAATTAAATTTCAACCTAAAAATAATTTTCTATTTAATTAAGTGTCATGAAAAATCAATAAATATTTAAGTATCATGATGAAAATCAACTTAGATATTTAGATTTTTCAATTTAATTAAATGTATTAAATTCAAGAAATAAATAATTAAGTGTAGAGAAGGCTTAATTATTAATTTCTATTTAATACTAGGAAAAATATACTTAATAAAATTGTACCAAAATTAATTATTTAAATAATTAATTTCACAAAGTATAATATTTTCCTATTTAAATATTAGAAATAATAAGTAGTCTAGAAATTACTATCTAGAAAATATCTTATTTGACTAAGTATCTTTTCAAAAATTTGAAAAATATTTAATTTAAGTTAGAAAAAATCTAAAACTTAAATAATTTAAAATTTAGATTTAATTAAATATCAAAAATTAAGTTGTAACCACTTAATTTGAAGATATTTTTTTAAGTTAATATTCGAAAAGATATTAACCTAAAAAATATCTAAAATATCTAAAATATCTAAAAATTAAGTTAATATCTTTTCGAATATTAACTTAAAAAATATCTTAAGAATCTTTAATAACTAATGCAAAATTTAAATCAAATATTCAAATTTAAGTTAGATAAGAAAAATCAGGTGATACAACTAATTTATAACTTAAATAGGAATATTTAATTAAATAAGCTCCAGAAAGAATCTTAGTTAGTTAAAATTCTATATTTAATTAAATACAAGAAAAATACAAATAGTTTGTCTAGAAATAATATCTAAAACTAAAAGTATTTTTCTTAAAATTAACTTTAAAATATTAAAATGAAAATAAATTTTCATATATTTTAAAAGTTAATTATGTTGCTAATTCAATTTTATTAAGTCAAACTAATATAATTAACCTAGTACAGTTATTTAAATCAGGCAAATGGACCTTCACAATTGGGGTAGTTCATGTGAGGGGGTGCTGGGTTCAGTATGTCGTACCCACTTCTATGGCTCCCAACTCTCACACAAGACCCAAAAGAGAGGAATTTAACCTTAAAATAAATAACTGTTATTAATTGAATAGGTCCAATAACTAAATGGACCTAAATAAAATCTATCTTGGTGTGACATTTTATTTAGCAACAACCTATATGCATCTATATAATAAAATAAACACATAGGCTCACACAGGTACACACTTGGATGGATCCTATCATGTTGCTAGGTCATACACAGATGAAAGAAGATTGTAAAATATACCTGTTACAAATTATTAACTTGACCAAGGGAGCCATCAGATCATTAGATCTGGCAAAAAGTAACCATGGCTATTTGCAATCAAGTAATAATAGGTTTTGAAAACTTACACACAAGCTAAAACCATATACTCCTGCAACAAGGTTAGCTGGATAGTTGGAAGTAGGATTTATTTAATTTTAAATAAATAAATTTCGAAAATTATAATTAATTAATTAAAAAATATTTAATTTAAAAAAAAATCGAAAATAAATAAAATAATAATAAAAATATTTATTTTTCAAAAAAAAAATATTAATATAAATTTCAAAATTGTTTTAAAAAAAATATTTAAAATTAAACCTACAATTTTGAAAAATTAGATTTCAACCAACCTAAATATCATTTCAAAATTTGCTAACTACTTTAAAAATTAAATGTTATTTTAAAAAATAAAAATTAAATAAAAATTAAAAAAGATAAATGAAATATCTTTTCAGATTTTAAATTTAATTTAAATAAATAAAATAACAAAATTTAAAAGTTAGCAAAATATCTTACATCTATTTAAAATTACATGATTATAATTATCTTATTTTAAATTTAAATAAGGTCAAGAAAAATCTTAAAAGATTTAATTTTAAAAAAATATATATATAAAATCTGACCTTAAATTTAAAAATAAGATAAGGTATAATCAAATTTAAAAATAAGATAGATAATTAAGCAATAAGATAGATATTTACTATTTTAAAATTCAAATTACACTAATATTTTGAATTAAATTTAAAAAATATTAAATTAATTCATAATGATAATTAGAATTGAATTAGGAATAGCAAATCTATATATACAAAACTATACAAAAAAATCGGAAGTTAATTCCATGAAAAAGCATGAAAAAACGAAGAAAAACGAAAAAATTGTGAGCTGTACGGACAGTTTTCGCGATCACAGGAAAATTTCAGCACAGCTCCGATTTTTTTGAATCTTCAAAAAATCATAACTAATTCAAATAAAATCGAAATTGAGTTCTGTAAAAAGGTAACTTGCTTAATTTTTTCCATACTATCCAATAAAAATAATTCCAGAAACAGAATCGCAATTATTTTTCACGAAAATTTACAAACATCAATCAATCATCAAATAACACTCAATACAACATGATACCATCCAAAAACAAACAAACAATCATTTTAAAGTCCAAATTTCTTGTAAGTAAATCAATTACCATGGCTCTGAGGCCAGTTGTTGGAATATATTTTACTAGGATCTTAGATCTACTCACAAGTATGTTGTTTAAACAACCTAAATATGAACTTTCTAAAATGATAAATTAAACACATATAAAGTTAAGAAAACCTTACATTGATGCAGCGAAATTAATGTCTCCTTCCACTCAGATCTCTAACCCTTGAATCCTTTCTGTAGCAGAGTATAATCAAGATCTGAGCCCGAATGTCCTTCTTCTACAAGTTTGATCCTTCAGAGTCTTCCAATCTATGATTGAGTTACTGCTTGCTGTGTGTGGGCACTTACTCTTTCACTAGGGTCACGAAATTGATGAAGGGAAAAGAGAGGGATGATTTCGGCCAGGTATAGAAAGTGGGGAAGGCTCAGTTTTTCTGAAGAGAGAAATTTCTGTCAGATTACTAATGAAAGCATGTATAATGACTGAGCCATCACTTTCTATTTATAGGCAACTACTAGGTTTAGGTTAGGAATTATTTGGCATTAAAATAATGAAAAAATCAATTTGAAATCCCATATTAAGTGGCCGGCCATGGTGTAGTATTGGGCCTCACTTGATTTTGCAGTTTTATCAAATTTTATCTCTATTTTCTCAAAAACGCCAATTTTCCAATTCTAACCTTTTAAATGCCAAAACTAATTATTTAATAACTAAAATAGATTATTAAATAATATTGTCATTTAATTTAATTATTAATTAGACATATAAAGTCCATTAATAAATGAATAAACCTAGAAACTCTTTTCTTTACATTTTCACCCCTGCTTAGTGAAAATTCATAAAATTAGACATAGTCTAACTTTAGAATTATAATTGATCAATCACGAATCAATTAATGAGTCTTACAAGCAGAATGTTCTCAACTAGAATGGGGACCATGGATCTATATGCTGAGCTTCCAATAAGTGAACCAAATTTACCAAGTAAATTCCTACTTATTAATTCTTCGTTGAATCCACTCTTAGAACTTAGAATTGCACTCTCAGACTTATATAGAGCATATTGTATGTTCCACGATATCAATATACTATCTCATTTAACCATTGTTATAATCTTATTGTGATTTAAAGATCCTCTATATAGATGATCTACATCGAGATGGGATTTCTTTACCGTTCTCACCCCTCAATGTATTTTGTCCCTTAAAACACTTAGCTACCTGTAAATGGTGTTTAGTGATCTAATAATTAGTCAGTTAAACAAGAGCTCATCCATTTACTTCTATTTGCTAAGCTCGAAGGGAATCATCACTTGACTTCTATACACCAGTAGAAGCTATAGATTCCATATTTATGTTGAGCACTCCCACTCAATCATACTATCATGTTCCCAAAATATACGTATCACCCTGACCCAAAAGTAGGCTTAACTAATAAATCTAAGAACATGAATAGCACTCCTGAGTTGAGCCTAAGCATATCAGGATTTAGATTCTTTTAATCTTAAGATCAACTACTGATATTGACTTGGAAAGATATGTATAACGGTAAGTTTGTAATATCTTAACTTAGTTGCAATATCGGTCCAGTCCAATGTATACTCCATATATTCGAAACTAGTATACTTTACTAATGTCCTGGAAAGAACATAACACTTACTCCAAGTGTAAGTACACATCATCGCTGATTATCACATTAGTGTAAATCCAATAACACTGATGAAACGAAGACCAAGTCTTTTGATTCATATGATCACAATCACATTCCACTGTGTTGACGATACTGTAATTGTGAATAAACATATGATCTGGATTTAACTGATTTTGTGTGTATGAATGTAATAAACATATCAAACATATTAAACCATTAGCATGTAAAATTCATGCAAACATCAATCACTTCAAATTTCTTATATTGATAACTAATCAGATTGTAAAGAGTTTTATTTAGGGCATAAAATCCAACACTTCAAACTTATGAAAATTTGATTGGAGGACCCAAGAAGAAAGGGAGTAAACCTCATAATCCTTGAAATGGTAATGGGACGATGATACCTGAAGCAAATGTTGCCTCTGCTTCAAAGCCCAAATCGAAGAAGAAGTGGAAGAACACCAAGAAGCGAACAAAAGCCATGAAGAATAAAAAGGCTGTTCCTTCTGGTGATGCTACACTTAAAGGAAAGTGTTTCTACTGCAATGAAAAAGGTCATTGGAAACCCCAATGTCCTAAACTTCTTGCAAAGAAACAAGGTATTTGCATTAATAAACTTTAAAAGTTTAGTGAATTATTATCCAATTGGATTTATGATTCTGGACTAACTTTGTTTATTTGTTTTCTTCTTCTTATAGGCCAAGCTACTTGAACTCAATTGAGTTGGATCGGAAAGCTAGACCAAAGGGTGAAATCGTCCAGATGAAGATGAAGCTCTTCAATTTATTTTTTGAATTAATTGTTTTAGTTTAAAGACAATTTGAATTTCAAATTTTAGTTAGGGATATTTATCCCTGTTTTTCTCATATTGTTGCAATACATTTTTTTTTATTAATAAAGTTTCTAATTTTCGAAATCACCATTGCAATTTATGAGATTGAGCTTCATTCATTTTATCATCATCAATTATTACCACATTATATTTGTATGTTTGTATGTGTAAGTGTTTTTATTATTGATGCAAATTCTATAATATTTACAACTCTTCATAGAGTTATATTAAATAAACACTAGAAACTATTTCTATGTTTATCAATAATTGTTAATTCTAATACAATTATTAAGAATTTGTTTAATAAAAGGATCTTATGATCTGATAGGGGTGGAGAAAAGTTAAGAAAACTATGCAGTTCAACGATCTTTTATATCTAATGAACTCTGGATAGTATTCAACTCCACATAAACTCTATCACACTATGAGAACCATGATCTTTACAACCTTTAGGGGTGGATCATGATCTCTATATACTTAGGGGTGGAGGTTATCCACAAGTACCCTATATGTATATTCTTAGGGGTGGAGTCTATTCCACAATTCCCTATGTAACACATATCTTATTTAAACATGGAAGTAATATAATGAGTCAGCTATTGTCAATATAAGTTCTTGATCTTGATTGTATGTTCCATTTCGATTTTACTGTTGTAAGTAAAAGTTTTATACCTTTGAAAGTTCTTTGTTAAAGTTTCACACTACCTTAATTGAGTGGGAGAATTTTAAATTCTATACCCATCTTCATTAGGTTGATAATTGTGATAGGTACTTAAGAACACTACTGAAAAGCAAATCTAATCATTCACATGGATAGGTATAGCTTATCAGAATTATGAGAATAAGATAAAGAACTCTAGTTCAGTCCATTCGAATGACTTGAACCAAGAATTCTTAATCCTCATAAAATTTGATGGTATCTTAATTTTGATTAGTTTATCTCTGGCATATATTTTTCACTTCAAATACTAGTCTGCTATGTTGATGACTTAGTCTTAACTTAAAGTTTTAGACTAATACAAAAGTCACAACTAGGTAACTCTCCAAACAATCAGAGGTTAAAAGTATTATTTAACCAGACATCTGCTATTGAGTGGGAGCTATTTGAGACGTAATCAAATAGGGAACATTAGAAGATATTCAAGAAAGATTTATGAAAATGATCTATATGTCAGATATTAAGGAACTGTGTATCAGTTATCCTTGTATCTCACCATCTAATTTCGAATTTCTTGAGATGGTGCTTGCTTTGGGGGTTGAGGAATTATTGAATAATAATTCAAGCTCTACCAGAGAAGAATTATAACTTTGTGTATTCGAAATCCAAGAAAGTTATATCACTGAAGAAAAGTCTACACTGTATTATCTCAATTACATATTTTAAAATATGAGAGATATGTCTTCTGTTAATTCAGATGTACTTTTAAAACAGTAAAGATTTCAGTATCCCTTGATGAGTAAAGCATATAGTAAATGATGTTTCATAAGAATATTTATGAACTAGTTTCCAGAAGTTTGGGTGGATTCAAATATACTACACTTGATCTGAAGATCAAGACATCAGATTGACCTATTTGCACAGTTTGTTTTATATTAGTGCAAGTGGGAGTTTGTTGGGTTTTATGCCCTAAATAAAACTCTTTACAATCTGATTAGTTATCAATATAAGAAATTTGAAGTGATTGATGTTTGCATGAATTTTACATGCTAATGGTTTAATATGTTTAATATGTTTATTACATTCATACACACAAAATCAGTTAAATCCAGATCATATGTTTATTCACAATTACAGTATCGTCAACACAGTGGAATGTGATTGTGATCATATGTATCAAAAGACTTGGTCCCTGTTTCATCAGTGTTATTGGATTTACACTAATGTGATAATCAGCGATGATGTGTACTTACACTTGGAGTAAGTGTTATGTTCTTTCCAGGACATTAGTAAAGTATACTAGTTTCGAATATATGGAGTATACATTGGACTGGACCGATATTGCAACTAAGTTAAGATATTACAAACTTACCGTTATACATATCTTTCCAAGTCAATATCAGTAGTTGATCTTAAGATTAAAAGAATCTAAATCCTGATATGCTTAGGCTCAACTCAGGAGTGCTATTCATGTTCTTAGATTTATTAGTTAAGCCTACTTTTGGGTCAGGGTGATACGTATATTTTGGGAACATGATAGTATGATTGAGTGGGAGTGCTCAACATAAATATGGAATCTATAGCTTCTACTGGTGTATAGAAGTCAAGTGATGATTCCCTTCGAGCTTAGCAAATAGAAGTAAATGGATGAGCTCTTGTTTAACTGACTAATTATTAGATCACTAAACACCATTTACAGGTAGCTAAGTGTTTTAAGGGACAAAATACATTGAGGGGTGAGAACGGTAAAGAAATCCCATCTCGATGTAGATCATCTATATAGAGGATATTTAAATCACAATAAGATTATAACAATGGTTAAATGAGATAGTATATTGATATCGTGGAACATACAATATGCTCTATATAAGTCTGAGAGTGCAATTCTAAGTTCTTAGAGTGGATTCAACGAAGAATTAATAAGTAGGAATTTACTTGGTAAATTTGGTTCACTTATTGGAAGCTCAGCATATAGATCCATGGTCCCCATTCTAGTTGAGAACATTCTGCTTGTAAGACTCATTAATTGATTCATGATTGATCAATTATAATTCTAAAGTTAGACTATGTCTAATTTTATGAATTTTCACTAAGCATGGGTGAAATTGTAAAGAAAAGAGTTTCTAGGTTTATTTATTTATTAATGGACTTTATATGTCTAATTAATAATTAAATTAAATGACAATATTATTTAATAATCTATTTTAGTTATTAAATAATTAGTTTTGGCATTTAAAAGGTTAGAATTGGAAAATTGGCGTTTTTGAGAAAATAGAGATAAAATTTGATAAAACTGCAAAATCAAGTGAGGCCCAATACTACACCATGGCCGGCCACTTAATGTGGGATTTTAAATTAATATTTTCATTATTTTAATGCCAAATAATTCCTAACCTAAACCTAGTAGTTGCCTATAAATAGAAAGTGATGGCTCAGTCACAATACATGCTTTCACATGCTTTCATTAGTAATCTGACAGAAATTTCTCTCTTCAGAAAAACTGAGCCTTCCCCACTTTCTATACCTGGCCGAAATCATCCCTCTCTTTTCCTTTCATCAATTTCGTGACCCTAGTGAAAGAGTGAGTGCCCACACACAGCAAGCAGTAACTCAATCATAGATTGGAAGACTGTGAAGGATCAAACTTGAAGAAGAAGGACATTCGGGCTCAGATCTTGATTATACTCTGCTACAGAAAGGATTCGAGGGTTAGAGATCTGAGTGGAAGGAGACATTAATTCTGTTGCATCAATGTAAGGTTTTCTTAACTTTATATGTGTTTAATTTATCGTTTTAGAAAGTTCATATTTAGGGTGTTTAAACAACATACTTGTGAGTAGATCTAAGATCCTGGTAAAATATATTCCATCATTATGTTATGTTAGATTGTGTTGTACTGTATTATATTGTATATAGTAATGTGTTGGGTGGTATTGTATTATATTATTTTAATATAGTATTATTAACTATTGTATTAATAGGTTGTGCAAAATTATTTATCTTTTACCATAAACCTGACCTTGACTCCAAACCTTGCCCCGGCCGGCCACGAACTTTGGACTCGAATCCTGGACCCAGAAACAAACTTCAATCCTAGACTGGGACACCAAGCCCCAACTCCGGACCCCGACCTAGATCCTGAGCACCTGCCCCCGACCCTGACCCCAACCTCGAACCTAGCTTCAGACTTCAACCCCGACCCCAGACTCTGGCCCAACCTCTGAACCCAACCCCAAACCCAAGCCTCAGACCATTTCTAAATATTATAATACAAGCTAATGAGGACTACTTCTTATGTATTAAATAATACGATTCATATTCTATTAAAATTTGTGATCGTAATAATTAACACAATACATAATAATATCCAAAAATAGTGTTCTTCTTATTTTAATAAAATACAACTCCTTATAGGACTTGCCAAATAGACCGTTAATGTTTTTAAATATGATATGTTTACGTTTTATTTTGTAACATTTCAAAATATTTTATGTTTTGAAGAACATTATATTGTTGTACTTTTTTTTTTGTAAAAGTATTTAATAAATGTTTTTAAAGTATTGTATTTTATTTTTATTTTTATTTTGCTTTAAATATAATTAATATTTTCAAAAGCCTAATTTTTTAAAATTTTACATGTAATAAATTTTAAGATACATAATGAAAATTAAAAAATTAGATACAAAAGTGTAATATTTTAAAAATATTAAGTATACTCACCACCCAAGGTAGATAAAATATTAAGGTTATGTTGATCATGAACATTGTATGTTTTTTTTTAGAGTTCTGGTTCTAGAGCCTTCATGATGCATGCTCTCTGGTTTCCCTCCAGTACCCAAACTGGGTTTTTGGTCCACCCAAATTGGTTTTGTGGTGGTATTTGGTACCTCTTTTGGGGTTTTAATCATCATCATTTCATTTTCTCCTTCATTAATTGCAACATTAATAGTCCTGACGAATATTATCTCCAAAATCTTTCTTCAGACCAAAATTTATACTGCATTTATTGTCTTCCAGTTTCTCGTTTAGGCCTTAATTTGTATCTGCATTTATTATCTTCTTCTCTTTTCTTCTACCAAGTATCTAACTATCAAATCACCAGATATCTTTTAAACCCAATTTCCTTCATTAAGGTGGCGGCGAGGAGAATCGAAGGAGTTGATGATGCTTGGGAGAATGGAGTAATCATGATATCTATTAAGATTAGAGGCCAAGCTATGATCAGAGGCAAGCCAAGAGGTACTCTTCATAGTCTATTTTATTCCTTATATAAAGATAGATTTAGGTTAATTTGTTTTTCACCATCTCTCTTCTGTATCTTCTCTCTCTCTGTAATTGTTCTGGGTAATAGTTCTAAGATGGATACACTTAATCCTTTTCCTTCTCAGTCTTTAGCCCTTACCCCTGATGAAAACACTGTGTATACTCTTGCTGATGTCCCTGATGAATCCACTGATAATATCAACCTTCTCTTAAAATTGTTCACTGTCAAGCATTATAGTCGACCTTCCTTGATCAAAACTTTATCTCCAGTTTGGACCTCTCAGTGTAGGTTTCCTGTAGTCATCTCTGAACACTCTGATGGGCTATTTCTGGTCACTTTTGGTTGCGAAGGTGATAAGAGGAGAATTCTTGATGGACAGCCATGGCATTTTGCCCAGAGTCTCACTATTTTTGCTGCTCCTGATGCTTCTTTTCCCATTACTCCTGATCAGCTTCACTATGTTCCTTTCTGGATTCAGGCGTATGGTATTCCTTTCCGTTGTAAGTCTTTTGATTTAGCCAAAATCATTGCTTCGGGTGTGGGTGATCTAATTCAAGTAGATCATACCACTGTGAAGGAGGGAACTGGGCCCTATCTTCGCATCAGATTGCTTATTGATGTTAACAAGCCTATCAGACGAGGCATTCATGTTCGTTTTTTTAAGATGGGTAGGGAATTCATCAAATGGCTAGATTTCAAATATGAAAGGCTGCCTGATTATTGTCTTTACTGTGGCATGCTTGATCACATCAAAAAGTATTGCCATGCATACCTTCAGAAGTGTGATGAGTCTATTTCCCCACCTCCTTGTCCTTATGATCTCCCTCTTAGAGGTAAAGAAAAGCCTACTGAAAGGCAATCTCCTTTTCAATATCCTCACCCTCCAGCTATAACTATCACTGATATGGATCTTACTGGCTTTCCTCATGGAAGTCAATTCCCTAATCCTTTTCTGAACTACCCATTTAGTTTTACTCCTCTGCTGAACTCTAATGTTGCCTCGGTTGCTGGTCTGACTGGCTCTTGTCAATCTTATAATGTCATGATCCCTACTCCTGTGAATCCTAACCATTCTTTGGGATTTTCTCTGTCGGGTTCGTCTTTGTCTGCCCCGTTGCATACTGACTCTGTTATTGTCAATGATTCCCCGGGTTTCACCAATCCTGAATTGACTTCTGCTGCTCGCTCTCTTGCTGAAGCTTTGCCTTCTTTGATTCTCAACTCAAGTCAGGCCTCTGCCGTCTCTGTGGTGGAAACCTCCTTGCCTGATTCTCAAGTTCGAGGTAAAGGTTTGGCGTGTGCTTCTGGGGTCAAAAGGCCCACTTTTCAAGCATGTCAAGCTAATTTTGGGGGTTCACTGCGCTCTATGCTCAAACGAGCAAGAGCTGGTGATGTTGATGTAAGTGGTTTTTCTTCAATTCCTGATGCTGAACAGGCGGGTGATGCGGAGCACACCCGCCCAGAAAAATGAGCTTTATAAGTTGGAATGCTCGAGGTTTGGGGAACTCTCGAGCATTCAATCGACTTTCCCACATGATCAAGTCTCACAAACCTGTTCTTATTTTTTTGATGGAAACTAGGCTTAAACCGAATTCGGTAGATAGGTTTAAAGCTTTGTTAGGTTTTGATTTTGGTCTTAAAATCCCTAGGCAGTATTTTGGAGGGGGTTTACTTTTGTTGTGGAAGGCTGATATTTCTGTAAATATTTTAAACTATTCCTCTAATCATATAGATTGTACTGTCTGTTTTAATACTAATGAACTATGGCATTTCACTTGTTTTTATGGTTCTCCTGTTCATTCTCAGAAGTATTTTACTTGGAAACTTTTGCATGATATTTATTATAATGCTTCTCATTTGCCTTGGTTAATAATGGGGGATTTTAATAGTTATCTTTTTAGTATTGATAAGCTTGGGGGTCAGGCCTCTGATCAGGTTGTTATGTCCCTTTTCTCAGATTTTATCAATAAATTTTCTATGTTTCCTCTTCCTTATGTGGGTTGCAAATATACATGGACTAATAACACTATAAGTGAACGTTTAGATTGGGTAGTAGGTTCTGAGTCTTGGTGTGATCTTTTTCCTGAAAATAGTTTACATCATTTAGGTTATTATGGGTCTGATCATCGTGCTTTAAAACTTCTTTTTGTCAATGATACTAGTAGGCCTCTTAATTTTGTTAATAAGCGATTCCGTTTTGAAAATAGTTGGTTAGAGGACCCTGATTTTTATCACCTTATGCAGAATAAATGGCATGATTTTCTAACTCATAATTCACCTTCCAATCACTTTAATTATTTCTTAGATAAACAAGCTCATTGTGTTAGCCTTTTAAAAGATTGGAATAAGACTCATAATCATCTTTTTAAATGTAGAATCCGGAAATTGACTCAGGAAATAGAAAATTTTCAAAATCAAGATGTTCTTACTCAGGCAGATAGACTTCATCTGAATAAATTGAATTCAATGCTGGATGCTCTTCTCTATAAGGAAGAAGTCTATTGGAAACAAAGGGCTAGGGTGAGGTGGCTTAAAGCTGGTGATAAAAACACCAAATTTTTTCATAAACAGGCCACTCTTAGGAGAAAAACTAATACTATTAAGTATCTCAAAGATAATGAGGGTAATGTGGTTAATACTCAAGAGGGGATAGCTAACTTAGTTATTTCTCATTTTTCTGACCTTTTTAATACCCAAGGTTGTAATGTTGATGCTGCTGCTGTAATTTTTGATGCTTTGGGTCCTGGGTTGGAAACTTCTGATGTTGAATTTCTTGATCAGGATTTTACTGCTGAAGAGGTTAAAAAGGCTGTTTTTCAATTGTCTGGGGATAAGGCAGTGGGATTAGATGGTTTTAATGCTTATTTTTACCAAAAGAATTGGGTTGTTCTAGGTAGAGATTTTACTAGTGCTATTTTAGATTGTCTTAACAAAGATATTAATTTTTCTAAAATAAATTCTACTCTTATTGTCCTAATACCTAAAAAACAACATGCTAATAAGTTAGGTGATTTTAGACCTATTAGTCTTTGTACCACTTTTTATAAAGTTATATCTAAGATTATATCTAATAGGCTTAAAAGAATTTTAGATAAAATCATTTCTCCTTTCCAAAGTGCTTTTATTTCAGGTCGTGTTATTTTTGATAATATTATTATTGCTAATGAACTAGTGCATGCTATTAATAATAGGAAATCTGGTAAAAAAGGCTGGGCTGCTTTGAAACTTGACATGGCTAAGGCCTTTGATAGGGTTGAATGGGATTTTTTATGTAACATAATGTTTCATTTTAATTTTCCTGTTCGTTTTGTCTCTCTTATACTTAAATGTTTGTCTTCTGCTTTTATTTCTTTCTGTGCATGGTAATGTTAAGCCCACTAGAGGTATTAGGCAAGGTGATCCTTTATCCCCGTACTTGTTTATTTTATGTGCTGAAGGTCTTTCAGCCATTCTTAGGAATTATCATCATAGGGGTTTGCTTCATGGTATCTCAATTTCTAGAAATGCCCCTTCTATATCTCATTTAGTGTTTGCTGATGACAGTATCTTGTTTTGTGCTGCTGATCGTAATTCTTGTCATGCTTTGCAGCAGGCCCTCTCCCTGTATTCTCAAGCTTCGGGGCAGATGATTAATTTCACTAAGTCCTCCATTTTGTTTTCTCCTAATACTCAAAATGATATTAGAGATCTATTTTTTAGGACTTTCCAGCTTGAGGATAAGCCTTTTATCACTAAGTATCTGGGGTTGCCTCAGTGTCTTTCTCGGGCAAAATATCAGTCTTTTACTTTTTTAAAAGATAAAGTTTCTTCCATTATTCACTCCTGGCATCATAAATGGTTTTCTAAAGCAGGTAAGGAGACTCTAATCAAAGCTGTCCTTCAAGCAATTCCTTCTTATGCAATGTCTTGCTTTCGTATTCCTACTAGGATTTGTTGAGAAATTGAGTCACTTATTTCTAAATTTTGGTGGGGTTCTTGAGGTTCGAAAAATACACTGGAAAAATTGGAGAATGGTGTGTCAGTCTAAGTTTGTTGGGGGTCTTGGATTTAGATCTTTAATTCATTTTAACCAAGCTATGATAGCTAAGCAAGCTTGGCGTGTCTTCAAGTGTCCTGATTCTCTTCTCAGTTTAGTGTTAAAAGCCCATTATTTTCCCAATACTTCTATTCTTGATGCTGGCCCTGGTCATAGTCCATCTTATACTTGGCGCAGTATCCTTTGGCGAAGAGACTTAATGAAGCAAGGTCTTATTTGGAAAGTGGGTGATGGTTCAACTATTCGCACTATTGAAGATCATTGGCTTCCTCACTGTCGGATTAAGTCATATTCATCTCCCCCTCCCTCTGATTCTACTCTTTCTTTTTTCCTCTCCCCATCTGGGGCTTGGGACCCTATTAAGCTTCACCAGTTTTTTGATGAGCAGCTTGTTGATCATATCCTTAATGTTCCCATACCTGGTAATGGTTGTAGTGATGATCTAATTTGGAGTAGGAATTCTTCTGGTATATTCACGGTTAAATCTGCATATCACTTAGCAGTTACCTCTAGAGATATTCCTTCTTCTTCATCTTTTGATCAGTATAAACGTTTCTGGTCTAAAATTTTGTCTTCCTCGGTTCTTTCAAAAGTTAAACATCTGGTGTGGCGTGTGTTGTCTAAGTCCGTCCCAGTTGCCTCCCTCTTATTTCTCAGACACATTATACCTTCTCCTATTTGTCCCCTTTGTCATTTGGAATGGGAAACTGTGGAGCATGCGTTCCTGGGGTGTGTGAATGTCAAGAAATCTTGGAAACATTCTCCACTTTTTGACTTTTATAGTAATAATAAAGGATTAAGTATTTATGACTTTATTGCTCTAGCTATCGATCTTTTGGATAAATATGATTGTGCTATATTTTTTTGTTTTATCTGGTTACTTTGGAATCATAGAAATAATCTCTTTCATAATAAGAAGTTGCTGCCACCTTGGCATCTTTATGATCAGGCTGTGATTTATTTATTGGAGTATGAGCATGCTAATCTGCCTGGTTTTAAGCCAGACAATGTCAATTTTAGATGTAATGGGCAGGTTCAATTATCACAGCATGAAGGATGGAAAGTTAGTACAGATGCGGGTGTTAGTAATTCTGTTAGGAAGCATAGTTTGGGCGTGGTGGTTACAGATGAAAATGATGACATTAAGGCTGGCTTCATTATACCTATTGTCGGCTCAGTTCCACCGGAGGTTGCGGAAGCCAAAGCTGTCTTGGCTGCTATTTCTTGGGTGCAAGCCACCAAGTGTAACACCCTAACTACCTTAGGCGTATTACGTGATTTTTAAACGTACTGTGCAGCTCGTTGCTAATCAACGAGGTTTATGGAAAAACGTGATTAATTAAAATTTTGCTTTTTTGATTAAACTTGTAAAACATATTATAAAAGACTCGGGATCCCGATTATAAAAATATTTACAAAAAGTTTCACTGTTTAACTATTACATCAAAATAAAAGTCGTCTAACGACAGTTACAAAAAATCTCAGCCTTGCTGTCCCGAGGATCGTACGCTCCAGGCATAACCGCCCCGACATGTACAATCTCATAAGCTCGCTCACGGTCCATCAGCTATAGCCTTGCCTTTACCTACACATGAACATAAACTGTGAGTCGACAGACTCAGTAAGAAAAGCATAAAAATATCATACATAACTAACTGCCGTGTCCAACACGATACTGAGTCCCGCTACTGCCATGTCCAACATGGTACTGAGCCACTACTGCCATGTCCAACATGGTACTGAGTTCTGAACGTTCATAGGGACGGTACTATTGACACGTAACAACCTGATCGGTCGAACCGGTCATACTCCGCCGCCGGTCATACTCTACTCGTACCGACGTGTTACTATATCCTCCCGATCGGTCGAATCGGTCATACTCCGGCTGCTGGTCATACTCCAGCCTGTACCGACGGGATACGTCAATAGCACGGAACCACCAACCAAGTGTCAGCCTGATCGGTCAAACCGGTCATACTCCGGCTGCTGGTCATACTCCAGCCTGTACCGACGTGACAGGGTTGGATGGTTCGAAGCCAACATACAACTAATGTAATCTAATAGGCTTCCTACATGCTCGCTAAACATGTAATCTACATATGCATACTGTTATACTAATCTTACCTGGATTCCGAATTCTGGTGTGCCGGTCAACCTGACTGGAACTGAAGCTGAGCGGCGGACATCGGCTCCTAAACCATAAAAATCACAACGCTATAAGTGACACGCTAAATCACTTCCCGGGGACTAAAACTTGGAACTAAAAGTTTCCCTATCGATAAAAAGCATGGCAATACCCCTAAAAACATAAAAACGAGGAAAACACGGGTTCTGAAAAATTCCCCAACCGGTAGACCGGTTGCCCAACCGGAATTCCGGTTCTGGGAAATTCAGGACCCTCATCCGGAATTCCGGATGCACAACCGGAATTCCGGTTCCTCGCAGGCAGCAACATCAAATTCTCATAACTTGCACAATTCAACCCCAAATCACCTCAAACTTTCCAGACCTGTTCTATACCTTCCCTAGAACATATCCAAGGCATCAAAACAACCCAGAAACCTCAAACACGAAAAATGCCATTGGAGCTCAAGCTTTGAGTTCTAAACTCAAACTTGAGCAAAACCACCTAATCATGCATTTCACTAGCATAATTCTACTTAATCAAGCTTAACTAAGCCTCTGAAAACAATTAGAAACAACAACAACATCACAGAAACAGATTCACACTATTTTCACCAAAAATCACATTTTTGCATAGAAAACTCAAAGCTTTGAACAAGGTAGCCTATATGCATTTCTAACAGCTTGAATCACCTCAAATTAACATGCTTACAATCCAGAAATTAATACAAAATCATAGCAGCAACCATATATCAAAATCATGCATGCATTTCATCAATTTTACTTTAAAATTCAAGAAAACACAAAGGCAAGTTAAAAGTGATCAAACCTTGGCTAAGATTACACAAAGATGAGTTGAAATTCACAAGGATTTGAGGAGAAAAACCCAGCTTTTGAACCCCATGCACCAGCCGAAATAGAGAGAGAGAAAAGAGAGTGTTTCCTTTTCAAGATTTTCTATTTTATTTTTCTAAGTGTTGAAATGAGAATGAAAAGAGTAAATGCCACATATATCATATTATTTCAGCCATCAAATAACACTTAAACATTTATTTTTCCATTTAATAAACTCACATAAGACAAAACACTAATGGGGCAAAAAGACCATTTTGCCCCTCCTCCATAAAATCACATAAAAATCACTAAAGGGGTATTTTTGGGAAATTCTAAATTCCCGGCCATTCCCGACATTCCCAATGTCTAAAACCCGTCCCCAAATTACTAACATACTAAGTTGTGATTTCTACTGAGCCAAACGCCGAGTTCCAAAATACCGGACACCGGAAATGCAAAATATGCAAGCTACTGAATAACATAACCATGCATTTCTGAATTCCATAAATAACAGTAATAAATTATTTAAATAGCTATAAATAATTTCTTAATTAATCATAACCAACTGCTAATTTCCAAATTAACTAAGCGGGCTTTACAACTATTCCCCCCTTAAAAGGATTTCGTCCCCGAAATCTAACCTGAATAACTCTGGAAATTGAGCTCGCATATCTGACTCTAGCTCCCAGGTGGCTTCTTCCACCTTACTGTTTCTCCAGAGAACCTTGACCAATGCTATGGTCTTATTCCGAAGGACTTTATCCTTTCTATCCAGGATCTGCACTGGTTGTTCCTCATATGACATGTCTGGCTGAAGCTGAAGACTCTCATAACTGAGTATATGAGAGGGGTCTGAAACGTATTTTCTCAACATTGAGACATGGAATACGTTGTGAACTGCTGATAAGGCTGGAGGCAATGCTAACCGATATGCCACTTGACCTATCTTCTCGAGAATCTCGAAAGGTCCTGTAAATCTAGGGCATAACTTGCCTCTTTTCCCGAAACGTTTAATCCCCTTCATCGGAGATACTCGTAAAAACACATGTTCGCCTACTTGGAACTCAACATCTCTGCGTTTCGGATCTGCGTAACTCTTCTGTCTGCTCCGTGAGGTAAGCATTCTAGCTTTTATCTTCTCTATCGCCTCATTGGTCCGCTGAACTGACTCTGGACCTAGGTATTTCCTCTCCCCTGTCTCATCCCAGTGGATAGGGGATCTGCACTTCCTACCGTACAACAGTTCATAGGGAGCCATCCCTATCGTACTCTGATAACTGTTGTTGTAAGAGAACTCTATCAACGGTAGATACTTACTCCATGAGCCTTCAAAGTCCATAACACAGGCTCTCAACATATCCTCCAATATCTGAATTGTCCTTTCGGACTGACCATCTGTCTGAGGATGAAATGCTATACTGAATTTTAGCTTCGTACCCATTGCCCGTTGCAAACTTTGCCAAAATTTGGAGGTGAATTTCGGATCCCTGTCCGAAACTATAGACTTCGGTACCCCGTGAAGTCTCACTATTTCCCTGACATATAACTCTGCCAACTGATCCACTGTAAATGTTGTTCTAACCGGCAGAAAATGAGCAGATTTCGAAAATCGGTCCACCACTACTCAGATGGAATCATACATACCCGTGGTCCTAGGTAACCCGACCAGAAAATCCATCGTAATATCCTCCCATTTCCATTCTGGTAGGGTTAGAGGCTGCAACAACCCTGCTGGTCTCTGATGTTCAGCCTTGATCTGCTGACAAGTGAGGCATCTCGATACGAATTCTACCAAATTCTTCTTCATACCGTTCCACCAGAAGTACGGTTTCAAATCTTGGTACATCTTGGTGGTGCCGGGATGCAGAGAATATGGAGTAGAATGAGCCTCCTCAAAGATCTCATTTCTAAGTTCCACACTGTTCGGAACACAAACCCTGGCTTTATACAAAAGCATCCCACTGTCTGACACTGAAAAGTCTTTGGCTTGACCAGCCAATAGCTCATCTCGGATTTTCACTAACTCCGGATCTGTCATCTGAGCGACCTTTATTCTTTCCAACAGATCAGATTGCAGCGTTAAGTTGTGAAGCTGACCTACCACAAACTCAATGCTGGATCTAACCATATCCCCTGCTAGCTGAGGTGAGATCCGAACCATGCTAGCTACTTGCCCGGGACCCTTTCTGCTCAGGGCATCGGCCACTACATTGGCTTTTCCGGGATGATAGAGGATCTCACAATCATAATCCTTCACTAACTCCAACCAACGCCTTTGTCTCATGTTCAAATCTTTCTGAGTAAAGAAATACTTGAGACTTTTATGGTCGGTATAGATCTCACACTTCTCCCCATAAAGGTAATGCCGCCAAATCTTCAGTGCAAAAACCACTGCGGCCAATTCTAAATCATGAGTCGGGTATCGCTGTTCATAATCCTTTAACTGACGGGAGGCATAAGCGATAACCCGATCGGCTTGCATCAATACACACCCCAAACCCTGTTTGGATGCGTCACAGTAGACTACGAACTTCTCCTTGTCCGAAGGCAAAGCTAGTACGGAGCGGTAATCAACCTCTCGTTTCGGCTCACGAAAACTAGCTTCGCATTTATCTGACCAGATAAATCGCTGATTCTTCTTTGTAAGCTCGGTTAGGGGCATTGAAATTTTGGAGAACCCCTCCACGAACCTACGGTAGTACCCAGCTAATCCCAAGAAGCTTCTGATCTCTGTCACTGTCTTCGGTCTCGGCCAATCCCTGACGGATTCAATCTTCCCGGGATCCACCTTGATCCCATCTTTACTCACAATGTGCCCTAGGAAGGACACCTGAGACAACCAGAACTCACATTTCTTGAACTTGGCGTAGAGCTTATGTTCTCGAAGTCTTTGCAGTACCATCTGAAGATGTAACTCATGCTCCTCTTCTGATTGAGAGTACACGAGGATGTCGTCGATAAACACAATCACACAGATATCGAGGAAATCCTTGAATACTCTATTCATCAGGTCCATGAATGCTGCAGGAGCATTGGTTAGTCCGAATGACATAACCAGAAACTCGTAGTGTCCATACCTAGTGCGGAAAGCCGTCTTTGGAATGTCCTCTTCTCGGATTCTCAACTGATGATAACCCGATCGGAGGTCAATCTTAGAAAAGACCGTCTTCCCCTGAAGCTGATCGAACAAGTCATCGATCCTAGGTAATGGATATTTATTCTTCACCGTTAGCTTGTTCAACTCTCTGTAGTCGATGCACATCCTCATAGATCCGTCCTTCTTCTTGACGAACAAAACCGGCGCTCCCCAGGGTGACACACTGGGCCGAATGAACCCTATGTCAAGCAACCCTTGGAGCTGAATCTTTAGTTCCTTAAGTTCAGCTGGAGCCATCCTATACGGGGCTTTGGAAACCGGATCCACCCCTGGTGCCAAGTCAATCACGAAATCGATCTCCCGCTGAGGTGGTAACCCTGGGAGTTCTTCGGGAAAGACGTCCGAAAATTCCCGAACCACTCTGATGTCCTCTGGCCGAATGGTGTCTGGCCGAGTGGTGTCCACCACCACGGCCAGAAACCCTAAGCACCCACCGTGCAATAATTCTCTCGCTGACATAGCCGAGATCACCGGGATCCGAGATCCCTGAACCGAACCCACAAATACAAACGGTTCTTCACTTTCCGGTTGGAAGACCACCATCTTCTTTTTAAAATCAAAACTCGCTGAATAATTAGATAGGAAATCTATTCCTAAAATAATATCGAATTCGACTAAACTCATCCCTACCAGATCAGCTCTTAACTCTCTACCATCTATCCTGATCGGCATAGGCCTAATCCACCTATTGGAGATAACCAATTCTCCGCCAGGTAACAGGGTTCCAAACCCTGATTCATATCTATCATAGGGTCTACCCAATTTACTAGAGATTCTAGCAGCCACACAAAAACAACCTTGACCCAAGCACTCACCCGGAGAATGCCTCTTACTAATAAGACACTCCAGTAGGAATAACGGGTCTTAACACTACCCTGACGATCGTCTTGATTCTGGTTCCCTCGGAACCTCTTGTTCTGCCTCGAGCCACCTGATGCAGTGGATGATTCCTCCTCCAGTCCATGGCCGAACCACTACCTCCCCTGCTGAAACCTGACGCAGAAGGGGTAGGAGCCCCGCCACATTCCGGAGTCCTAACTGATTCCACATACATCTAGATGCGCCCACAGCTCACCATGCTTTCTTCGCCATCCCAGCTTAGATGGTCTTATCGTCGGTAGTGATCATAAGGTCATACTTGATCTTCACATTAAGTCCATCGAGATATTTTCTTTCTTACTGAAATCGGTTGGCGCAAATCCCGAGGCTAACCTCGCCAACCGGCTGAACTGAGTAATATATTCCGTCATGCTCATATTCTCTCGCTGGGTCAGGTGGGCGAACTCTTTCCTCTTGGCGCTTCTGACCGCCTCGTTATAACATTTAACGCTGAAGAGTTCCTAAAACCTTTCCCAGGTCATAGTGATAACGTCATGGATCTAAGACATCATGTCCCACCAGACCAGAGCGTCTTCTTAAAACTGAAAAGTGGCACTCACCACTCTGTCGTTACCGGTGACACCCATGAAATTCAGGATTCTGGTAATCACCGTCAGCCACTGTTCGGCTTTCATCACGTCCGGACCTCCCCGGAAAACCGGAGGTGCCTGCTTCCGGAACCGTTCGTACAAAGGTTCCAATTTATTGGCCGCCACCACTATCTCGGCACAGGCGGCGAGGGCGGGTGCCACTTTGGAACTACGGGCCGGGCTGCAAGAGCACCCTGCTGTCTCAACCTCTGAATCTCGAGATCTTGCTCTTCCATCCGGGCTTGCATTTCAGCAAACCTAACTTCCCAATTCTGGGCTTCCTGATTGACTTGGGCAGCCTGCGGCGAGTTAACATCCTCCAACCGCGAACCCTGCCCCTGGGACGTCTACCTCGGCCCAAAACACTTGAGGGGAACTGAGCTCCTCGACCTTGATCTGACCCGACTGAGATGCCCTGACTCCTAATATTTCGTCTGGCGTCCATCTAGTCTGAACCGCCTCAAAATCCCGAGTTGGCACTTCAGGTCACGATCATCGAGAGCTTACTAATGCCGCTTAATTTGGAAATTAAAAACGAAACATGCACCTATTCTACTATCAGGCTACTAACATGCTTCCTAACAGGCTTTTCTTTTTCATAACTGAATAAAATAAACTACTAAAGCAATAAAGGCTTACTGAACCGTGAACCGAGCTAACTGCTGATGATGATTGTACATGTCGTGACGATCTTCGGAAGACAACCTGGCGGCTCTGATACCAAATTGTAACACCCTAACTACCTTAGGCGTATTACGTGATTTTTAAACGTACTGTGCAGCTCGTTGCTAATCAACGAGGTTTATGGAAAAACGTGATTAATTAAAATTTTGCTTTTTTGATTAAACTTGTAAAACATATTATAAAAGACTCGGGATCCCGATTATAAAAATATTTACAAAAAGTTTCACTGTTTAACTATTACATCAAAATAAAAGTCGTCTAACGACAGTTACAAAAAATCTCAGCCTTGCTGTCCCGAGGATCGTACGCTCCAGGCCTAACCGCCCCGACATGTACAATCTCATAAGCTCGCTCACGGTCCATCAGCTATAGCCTTGCCTACCTACACATGAACATAAACTGTGAGTCGACAGACTCAGTAAGAAAAGCATAAAAATATCATACATAACTAACTGCCGTGTCCAACACGATACTGAGTCCCGCTACTGCCATGTCCAACATGGTACTGAGCCACTTCTTGCCATGTCCAACATGGTGCGAGTTACGAACGTTCATAGGGACGGTACTATTGACACGTAACAACCCGATCGGTCGAGCCGGTCATACTCCATTCTTGGTCATACTCCGGCTGTACCGACGTGTTACTATATCCTCACGATCGGTCGAGCCGGTCATACTCCGCTTGGTCATACTCCGGCTGTCTTGACGGATACGTCAATAGCACGGAACCACCAACCAAGTGTCGGCTGATCGGTCAAACCGGTCATACTCATTCTTGGTCATACTCCGGCACTGTACCGACGTGACAGGGTTTGATGGTTCGAAGCCAACATACAACTAATGTAATCTAATAGGCTTCCTACATGCTCGCTAAACATGTAATCTACATATGCATACTGTTATACTAATCTTACCCGGATTCCGAGATTCGGTGTGCTTGGTCAACCCGACCGGAACCGAAGCCGAGCGGCGGATTGCGGCTCCTAAACCATAAAAATCACAACGCTATAAGTGACACGCTAAATCACTTCCCGGGGACTAAAACTTGGAACTAAAAGTTTCCCTATCGATAAAAAGCATGGCAATACCCCTAAAAACATAAAAACGAGGAAAACACGGGTTCGAAAAATTCCCCAACCGTAGACCAGGTTGCCCAACCGAATTCCGGTTCGGGAAATTCAAGACCCTCATCCGAATTCCGGATGCACAACCGAATTCCGGTTCCTCGCGAGCAAGAACATCAAATTCTCATAACTTGCACAATTCAACCCCAAATCACATCAAACTTTCCAGACCTGTTCTATACCTTCCCTAGAACATATCCAAGGCATCAAAACAACCCAGAAACCTCAAACACGAAAAATGCCATTGGAGCTCAAGCTTTGAGTTCTAAACTCAAACTTGAACAAAACCACCTAATCATGCATTTCACTAGCATAATTCTACTTAATCAAGCTTAACTAAGCCTCTGAAAACAATTAGAAACAACAGCAACATCACAGAAACAGATTCACACTATTTTCACCAAAAATCACATTTTTGCATAGAAAACTCAAAGCTTTGAACAAGGTAGCCTATATGCATTTCTAACAGCTTGAATCACCTCAAATTAACATGCTTACAATCCAGAAATTAATACAAAATCATAGCAGCAACCATATATCAAAATCATGCATGCATTTCATCAATTTTACTTTAAAATTCAAGAAAACACAAAGGCAAGTTAAAAGTGATCAAACCTTGGCTAAGATTACACAAAGATGAGTTGAAATTCACAAGGATTTGAGGAGAAAAACCCAGCTTTTGAACCCCATGCACCAGCCAAAATAGAGAGAGAGAAAAGAGAGTGTTTCCTTTTCAAGATTTTCTATTTTATTTTTCTAAGTGTTGAAATGAGAATGAAAAGAGTAAATGCCACATATATCATATTATTTCAGCCATCAAATAACACTTAAACATTTATTTTTCCATTTAATAAACTCACATAAGACAAAACACTAATGGGGCAAAAAGACCATTTTGCCCCTCCTCCATAAAATCACATAAAAATCACTAAAGGGGTATTTTTGGGAAATTCTAAATTCCCGGCCATTCCCGACATTCCCAATGTCTAAAACCCGTCCCCAAATTACTAACATACTAAGTTGTGATTTCTACTGAGCCAAACGCCGAGTTCCAAAATACCGGACACCGGAAATGCAAAATATGCAAGCTACTGAATAACATAACCATGCATTTCTGAATTCCATAAATAACAGTAATAAATTATTTAAATAGCTATAAATAATTTCTTAATTAATCATAACCAACTGCTAATTTCCAAATTAACTAAGCGGGCTTTACACCAAGCTTTCTGTTAATGTTTTGGAAACTGATTGTAAAAGCATAGTAGATAAAGTTTATAATACTAAATGTCATAATTCTGTTGTTAATGATATTGTCACTTGTATTAAGAACTCATTGTTGTTCAGTCCTAATCTGGTCATAGTCCATGTTCCTCGTGAGCTTAATAAAATTGCTCATGTGTGTGCAAGGGCGGGTTTAGGATTAGACAATGAGTATATTTGGAATGGTTCTTTACCTTCCTTTGTAACCTGATTCCTTGTATTTGTTTTGTTTGTTTTAATAAAGGTTCAGGTTTCTCAAAAAAAAAAAAAATATTAAGGTTATGTTTAAAAGTTAAATTTTGGTAAGAAAAGAAAAAAATAGGGAAAATGTTGAGGAAAAAAGTAGAAAGTAAAAAAAATAATAATAAATTATAATATTTGGTATGAAAAGAAAAATTGTATAGAAAAATATTCAATTCAACAAAAAATGTCATATCAAACATGAAAAATGTCATTTCAATTTTTGTTCTCTACAATTTTTTCTTACATTTTCCCTACTTTTTTCATTCATCACCAAATTCCAACTTCCGAACATAACCTAAGTATTCACTACTACAAAAAGCTACATTTGCATCAATCAACCCTATAAACCAACGTTGTTAGTAAATTTTAAAATTTTGCATCAATTTTGAAAGGCTAATTAAGATTTTTATCTTATAAACTTTAACATGTACCAAATCATGCCCCCTGAACTTTTCTGGCCGTTAAAAATTCTCCCTGAACTATTGAGATTGTTAGATTTAAAGACTTTTGTTTAATTTCATTCAATTTTACTATTTCAGTGATTGTTTATTTACTAAATCATGCTCTCCAGACTTTGATATTTACCAAATCATGCCCCTCAAACTTTGATATATACTAAATCATGTCCCCTGAACTTTCATCCATGTTAGACTTTTTTTACTAAAATTAAATAAAAGTCCTTAAATCCAACAATCTCAATAGTTCAGGGCTCATTTTTAACGACTTTAAAAGTTCGGGAGGTATAATTTGATACATGTCAAAGTTCGGAGGTAAAGATCCTAATTAGCCTTTTGTAATTATTATACTAATAATTTTACTACCTAATTATAATATTACTTATCGCAAGTAAAACATAAACAAATAATGTTGATGTTGTTAACAAGTCATAATTTATCAAACATTTTTAACAAATTACAGAGTGATCATCATCATTATATAATAAAACTCCATAACGTATAGTTAATATGTTGGAGATTTCAATAATTAAATTTAAATGTATGTTAAATATGTTAAGTAAATTAAGAAACTTCTTAAAAAAGGTAAATTAAGAAACTAAATTTTTATTAAATTCCTGACAAAAAAAATATATATCTATTAAACGAATTATTACATACAAATATAAATTGACATTTTATTTACAAAAATACATCCATAAGGTAAAGACAATATTTATACCTTTTATGTGATTTTAATTACCAAAATACCACTTATACTATCACTTACACAATTAGACGATAGTTGCAGAGTAGTTGCTGCGTGGTTGCATCAGAACGAAGGTTTCAATCAGACGATGGTTGCAGGGTGGTTGCTAGGTGGTTGGCCGAAGGTTGCATCAGAAGAAAGTTTCTGGGTGGCTGCTGGGTGGTTGGCCGAAGGTTTCATAAGACGAAGGTTTCAATCAGACGAAATAACTGTTAGCAAAATGTTTATGTAACTGTAATGCAACTATTGTGAAACATTAAAAATCAGAAACAGTGTTTCCACGTACGTAACTCTATCTACATGTCTCTTTTTGATTTAATATGAACAAATTCACCATTAGAAATATAGAAAACAACAAAAGTACATTAGGATAAACATTTTACTATAGTATTGATGTAATTTTTTTTTTGGATTATACTTTAATTAGATTGTTTGGGAACTCTAGTTCAACTTTTTGAGATCTACCATATGGATCTAAAAATTAAAGTTAGGACATTAGTTTTTATGCAAATTAAACTAAATTTTCGGTTGACCTTTAATTTCGTAGTAGTTTTTCTGCATTTTTTTTTTTTATGAATTAGAAACAGTCTCTGTTTTGATTGATTCTGGTCGTTTTCTCAGGTGAAGTCGTCGGAATTAATGGTGGTTCTCTTTCTGGTTGAATTTTCGTTTTGATTGTATTTGGTTGCTACGTAGTTGCGCGATGGTTGTGCGATAGTTGCCTAGGAAGCATAAATCTTTGGTTGAAGATATGTGTAAATAGTATTTGTGTAATTTTTTTTATTTGGGCTGTATATTTATTTATTTGGCCAATTGTAAGTATTTTTGTAATATCGTTACTTTTTTTTAGTTAAATTTTTTTTAAAAAAAAACCCTTAATTAAATTCCCTATCTTTTGTTAAGTAAATTAAGAAAATCTATCCCATCTAAGAAATTTCGAAATGTATTTAATGACAATATAAACAGCTCAAAAATCAAAATAGATGAAGACTAAAGAGTGTGATAGATGTACCGAAGAAGTAGGAAGTTGCATCTAATTTTACTTCATTTATTTATAGTTTTTTTTTTCTCTTTTGTTATTATGATTTATTTATTTTTTATTTTCATTCTTTATTTATTTATTTATCTTGAAGGAAGGAACGCTTTATTTAAATTATTTATTCATTAAAAGAGAGAGAGAGAGAGAGAGAGAGAGATTGGAGTATCCGTTGACCAAAGTAGAGTTTTTGGTTTGGGGTTGTGTCCGTTTAGTTAGTTTCTGCTGTGTTAAATGATATGTCTGTCGTCTGAATATTCCTGCTCCACAGAGAGAGAGAGAGAGAGAAGAGAGCTACGATGCGATGCGATGAGATGAGGTGAGCGCCAAAATCGTATAAAAGGAGAACCCCACACGAAACTTCTTCTTAAACCCAAACTTTTCTTCTTCTGCCTTCAACCATTAACAACAGTCTACTTTCATTCTTTCTCCCTTGGTCTTGCTCAGTTCCTCTGCCCCAGACTCACTCATCCATCTCCCTCCCATGGCTCCACCCTCTTTTATCTCCATCTTCTACTGCTTAATCCAGTTCACTCTCCTCTACCACTCCTTTGCCTCACCATCCTCCGAGGCCTTCCATGCCTCCTCCGACTCTCGTCGTCACCCCATGGTCCTTCCGCTCTATCTATCGCCTCCTAAATCGTCCTCTCAACGCCGAGAGTTTGAGGGCCGCCGTCTTCATAAATCGGACCAGCCTAGGCCTAATGCTCACATGAGGCTCTACGACGACCTTCTATCCAATGGGTTTTTTTCGATTTCTTTCTTTGATCTTTGCCTTGATAATGACAAAATTGGGATTTTATTTTGTCTGAAACTTGCTAATATTTTTTGTGATCTCTCTTTGCAGATATTATACGACGCGGCTATGGATTGGGACTCCTCCCCAGGAATTCGCTCTCATTGTTGATACGGGAAGCACTGTGACTTACGTGCCCTGTTCTGATTGTGAACAGTGCGGGAAGCATCAGGTTTGTCTTTGTCTTCGTTGTTTCTTTAAGTATGTCTGCCTAATTTGTTTTCTGGTCAATTTTGTATTACACGATTCTAATTCTTGACATTGGAACTAGGATAGCTTTTAGGTGAGGCGTCATTTTGCCTTTTTATGAATTAGCATGTACAAGAGTCTGACTACTTTGTCCCATATCGAGTTAGAACATTTTGTTTGAAAAAATATATACTTATATTTAATAAAAAAAAATTGTTGTGGAAGTGAGAACAATCACATTGATGCACATTGTGTTAATTTTTTTGGTATTAAGTATTTTCTGTACTTATTTCTTTGTCATTCAGGATCCTAGGTTCCAGCCGAATTCATCTAGCACGTACGAACCTGTAAAGTGTAATATGAATTGTAATTGCGATAAGGATGGGGTTCAATGCACTTATGAGCGGCGGTATGCTGAGATGAGCTCAAGCAGTGGTGTCCTTGGTGAGGATATTATTTCTTTTGGTAATGAAAGTGAACTTGTACCTCAGCGTGCGGTTTTTGGGTGTGAAAATGTGGAAACTGGTGATCTATATAGCCAGAGGGCTGATGGAATAATCGGTTTGGGTAGAGGACGGCTAAGTGTGATGGACCAGCTTGTTGACAAGGGTGTTATTGGTGACTCGTTCTCATTATGTTATGGTGGGATGGGTGTAGGTGGGGGTGCTATGATTCTTGGTGGAATCTCTTCTCCCCCTGATATGGTATTTACCCACTCAGACCCATACCGCAGGTACAATTTCAGACAACCTCAATAATTGTAGATCATTAGGTATTATTGTGCATCTCACACATATACTTTAGTTTTTGGATGACTGCAGTCCATACTACAATATTGATTTGAAGGAAATACATGTGGCCGGGAAACCATTGAAATTAAGCCCAAAGGTCTTCGACAGAAAGCATGGAACTGTCTTGGATAGTGGAACTACATATGCTTATCTTCCAGAAGAAGCTTTTTATGCATTTAAGGGGGCAGTAAGACAATGCACTTAGTTTTATTCTCTTTTCTTTTTTGTTTTATTTACGCCAGAACTTAATGAACAATAAAATAAAAGGCACAGTTCATTAACTGAATTAATATAAAAAGAAATGAATTGTATTATCCCAGAAAAGTTTTGCCAAAATAAAGGGATTACAAATCAATGCTCGGAGAAGGAAATTTTCACATATATCAGAGCCAGTTACTCTACGATGATTAGGCCTAACGATGATACTTACGAAATGTTGTGTTGTGTTAGTCATTTTAAAATTATACGCACATACAGACAATAATCTGCTAATTCTAGGATTTGACGGGTTATTTTTTAAAAGAAATCATCAAGAATACACCCTTTTTAAACTATATTATCGTCTCTGTTTTCCTAAATTAAAAGTTGTGGATGCTAGTTTCAACTTTAAATTATTGAATAGTTGGAGCTTAATCCAAAGGCACCTTTTTGTGAGGGCAATGATTTTAAATAAAATGCTCTGTATAACCTCATCTATTCGATGAAAGCATGATACGAGTTCTTAACTGCAGGAGCCACAAAGCCATATCACTGTCTTTTGAATTGTTAACTAACTATTATAAAGCATTGAGGTGTTCATTATTAATTCTTTTGACACAGAACTTATTTTAGTTTTTGATACAATAATATTGTTGAACTATCATATTGAACAATCAAGACATGTTAATTTTGTTCAGTAATTGTGCAGATTACGAGGGAACTACATTCCCTTAAACAAATTCATGGTCCAGACCCTAATTATAATGATATTTGTTTTTCAGGTGCTGGAAGGTATGTTCTTGTAAACCTGAATTACTTGTGTTTTACCAATTTTTTGTTGTTAATTTTATTTTCAATTCAAAAATTCAATGCAATTCTGCTACAGGAATATTACTCAACTATCAAAAAAATTTCCACAAGTTGATATGGTATTTGGCAATGGGCAAAAGTTGTCTCTATCTCCAGAAAACTACTTGTTCCGGGTAACTATCCATTACAAACTGTCTTCTTAAATAATTTATGGAAATTTCGGCGGTAAATTTTACTTGTAATGGTTTTGAATATTTTCCCACCATTCTTTAAGTTTAATTATTGTTACTTGTTATACATATTGATGTATTTCCTACATTCTATTGTTTTTCTGTTTTACTCTTCCTCATCAAAGCATACGAAGGTTAGTGGTGCATATTGCTTGGGAATTTTTAAAAATGCCGATCAAACTACTCTTTTAGGAGGTATGTGATCTTTCCTTTCCTTTTTATTTCATGAATGGCAACACTAAGTTGTAGGTTTTTTGCTTGTCTTGTATACTCAAAGCAAGCAAGGGCTTTTTCACTTTTCTAGCAGCCTGTCCTAAGAGTTTTGGCTGTTACAGAGAAAGAGAAGGTATTTCACACTTTCATTGATGAATTGTTACAGGAATTCTTGTCCGCAATACCCTTGTGACTTATGATCGAGAAAATGATAAGATTGGTTTTTGGAAAACTAATTGTTCTGAACTTTGGAAGAGTTTGAACTATCTCAGTTCTCCTCCTCCAGTTACTCCCTCGGATTCTGGCAGCTTGAATGGAATCACAGAAATTCCTCCAAGCGCAGCTCCTGATGGATTGCCAAAAAATGATTTTTCAGGTAGGGTTAGTCTGGGATATATTTTTCTGATAAGTGATTATGACCATGATCCACTGTTAATTTCTAGGGTGTAATAAGATAGTCAATGCAGATTCTGTAAGATGTATTTAATGCTTACTGCTGTTTGGCTGCAAAATTTCCATTTTCACTGTTTACACATTATCTTATAGATAAATAATCTCCACATGAACTTTTTTTCCTCTTTTGAAGTTACATCCTTACTAGCTTTTAGTTTGAAAATTTTATCCTTTAGCTCTTTGTTTCTTCTTTTAGAGATTTATTTTCTATTGACCTAGGAAGTAATTGCTGATGACATTTTTTTGTTTCATATATAGTTGAATTTCAGATAGGACATATATCTTTTGATATGAAGCTTGGTGTGAACAAATCAGTGAAGCTCAATTTTACAGAGCTTACAGGGTTAATTGCCAATGCACTGGAAGTTAAAGTTTCACAGGTATAGCTGAGGTTATGGTTTGGTTGATAACTCAAGTTGTGCAAGAAAATAAACCAGTCTTAAGCTGACATGTTTCCATTCATTATTTGACTTGAGGTCTTTTCTCGTAAAGTGTAAAAGTTTCAGAATCAAAGCATAATTATAAAACTTTACTCTTAATTGTGTCAAATTATTTTAAATGAGAATAACTGAATTTGTTCATTAAATCATGATGTAGTGAATTTGAAAGAAATTAACAGTATCTAGCTATGAAGGTAATCCTATTATAAAGTAGACTGGAGTTTGTAAGATGTCATTACTGTTGCACTTTACATTCATATACACTCAACCTATTATCTGTCCTCTTTGTTGTCAATTTTTGTGCGGCCACTCTTCAATAAAAACAAGTTGCCTTGTTTGTAAAACCAAGTTTCTATTTTCAGGTTCACTTAACAAACTTAAAGGTTGAAGGAAATTCTTCACTTATTACATGGGCCGTTTATCCTGTTTCCAATACGACTGCAATGGTAATATCATTTTATAGTGTGAGTATATAAACTTGAAATGCGGATTCTATTTTCGTTTTTTGGTCTAATGTGGAGTCTTTCAGAGTATAATTTTGCGCTTGAAGGAGCATCATATGCAGCTCCCAAAAAAATTTGGAAGTTACCAGCTGGTTGAGCTCAAAGTTGAGCCTCAAAAGAAACAGTATGTTGTCTCTTTACCTTGTCTTTTCCCCATATCTATGGATCTTATACTTATTATGACATATGGAGTAGCTTCTTATTATGACATATTTAAACAACATGTTTAAAACATTCTTCATAGACTTACTCCTTTCATATATTCTATCTTTCTGTCTCTCTATCTGCAGAAATATTGGTTCATATACTGCAATGGTTCTTCATTGAAGAAGAAATAATACAAATGAGATTTTACTTAAATGAGAGGGATTGGGAATGTCTTATATGTTGAAGTTTGATATATTTTACTGTATTTACTTATATCTTATTTGTTTTTGTTTTTTTTTTTTTTTGAGCATTGCAGATCATGGTGGAAGCATCATCATATATTGGCGGCGACTATTGGAGTTACAGTTACCTTAGCTTTTGGATTATTAACATTAGGGATGTGGTTGTTTTGGAGACACAAAAGACTAGAGGTTGGTTCATATGAACCTGTTGGCGCCATTATTGCTGAACAAGAGCTTCAGCCACTTTAAAAGGAAAAATGTTAATTGAAGATTGATCATTTTGTATAGTGTCTTCATAGATATATATATTGTATACTTAGTGAGAAAAATCTTTCACTAGGCACCTCGAGAACGTTCTACCAATATTTGGTTGATTTGGAGATGAAATATGCCATCGCTCCATCTGTATAACGAACATAATAGAAAAAATAACACAAAAAAGTTTATGAAAATGCTCAAGATTTTCTCGAAAAGTCTTGACCTTTTTTCATTTATTTTAAAATCTGGTTCATTTCACTAAAGTGAATAGCAACATAATTGCCTCCTTTAATTATTGGACAACGTTTTTTTTTTTAATCTTTGGAATTATGTGTATTTTTTTTTCTGCTAAGGAAATTATGGGTAATGTGAATATATTGAGGTTGAATATATTAAGAATATTAATAGGGGTTCGTTTGGTACGCCGTATCGTATGGTATTGTATTGAATTGTGTTGTGTTGTGTTGTATTCTATTATTTAATACAATACTATATTTGTGTTGGGTTTTGTGCCCTAAATAAAACTCATTTCAATATAATCAGATTTACTAATAAAGATCAGAAATAACATTTTATGTTGCATGGTTCACATGATTTATTTCATGATTATATATACATAATGTATAAATTCTATTTAAGTCCAAAACATATGAATTAGTTAATGACTATAGTCTTGTCAGCATAGTGGAATATAATCTTGATTATATGTTCAAAAGTTTATTCCCTGATTTGTCAGTTCACTGGATTTAGACTGGCCTGATAATCAGTGATAGGTATTCTTACACCTTGGATAAGTGGTATGTCCTTTCCAGGGCATTGGCAAAGTTTACCAGTATCGAATGTATGGAGTATACATCGGAAGGGACCGATATTGAACTTTGATTAGATATGTTAAAATTTACCGTAATATTTATTCAATTCAATATCACCTGTTGATCCTAGATCAAATGATCTTAATCCTGATATGGTTAGGTTCGATCTCAAGAGTATTATACATGTTCTTTGATTTGTTAGTTAAGCCTACTTTTGGGTCAGGGTCATACGTACATTTTGGGAACATGATAGTATAATTGAGTGGGAGCGCTAACATAAATATGGAATCTATAACTTCTATAGGAATTTAAAAGTGAAACGATGATATCCTTCGAGCTTGGCTAAACAGAGATAAATGGTTGAGATCTCATTTCACTTCGCTGAAATATCATTTATACGGAGCTAAGTGTTTTAAGGATAAAATACAGTGAAGGTGCAACGGTAATTTAGTCCCTATTCAATGTAGATCATCTATTAGAGGGTCATTGATCAAATTAGGATTATAACAATGGATAATTAATAGCGTATCTATATCGTGGAACATATAGAGCGTTCTATATGGCTGAGAGTGCAATTCCAAGGTCTAAGAGTGGATTCAATAAGGAATTAATAAGTTAGGAAATTTACTTGGTAAATTCGGTTCGGCTTATTGGAAGCTCGGTTATATAGGCCCATGGTCCCCATACTAGTTGAGACCATACTGCTTGTAAGACTCAGTGAATTGATTTTGATTAATAAATTATAATTCTAAAGTTAGACTATGTCTAGTTTATGAATTTTCACTAAGCCAAGGCAAAATTGTGAAGAAAAGAGATTCTAGGTTTTATTTATTAATTAAGAGACTTTATATGTCTAATTAATAAATATATTAAATGACATTATTATTTAATAATTAATTTTTAGTTATTAAATAATTGGAATTGGCATTTAAATGGTTAAATTGAAAAATTGGCATTTTTGAAAAATGAGATGCAGAAATGATAAAACAGCAAAATTGCATAAGTGAGGCCCAATATCCAAAGCTCAGGGCGGCTACTACTGTAGGCTTTTATCATTTATTTTTTTCATTATTTTAATGCCAAATAATTCTAACCTAAACCTAGATGGTTACCTATAAATAGATAGTGATGGCTCACACTTAAAGTTGATGAAATTTCTTGTCTTCAGAAAGTTGAGTCTCCTATTCTTTTCTCTATAGGCCGAACCACTTCCCTTCTCTTTTCTTCTATAAATTTTTGAACCTTGAGTGAATGAGTGAGTGCCCACACACATCAAGTGGTATCTCAATCATAGTGTGAAAGATTGTGAAGAATCCAATCAACAAGAAGGAGAATCAGCATCAAAGGAAGGAGAGAAAAAGATCCAGGTTCAGATCTTGGTGATGCTCTGCTACAGAAAGGAATCAAGGGCTAGAGATCTGAACGGAAGGAGTCATTATATTCCACTGCACCCAATGTAAGGTTTCCTAAACTTTATATGTGTTTAATTTCATTGTTTTAGAATTCATATTAGGATGTTAATGAAACATACATGGTAGTAAATCTAGATCCTATTAAAATATTTCCAACAACTGGCCTCAGAGCCATGGTAATGATTTACTTTCATGAAATATGAATTAAAACGATGATATGTGTTGATTTGGATGGTTTCATGTTGATCTGTGTGTTATATGATGATTGATTGATGCTTGATAAATTTTATGAAAAATAATTGAATTTTCGTTTCTGGAATTATTTTTATTGGATAGTTTGGAAAAAATTAAGCAATTCACTTTTTTAGAGAACTTAATTTCGATTTTATTTGAATTAGTTATGATTTTTTGAAGTTTTGAAAAAATCGAGGGTGGTGACACACCCTTGTGCGCGCGGGTTGCTGCTGACAGCACCTTTTGTGCGCCCAAGCAGCCCCTTGCACCCAAGAATGTGCACCTGGATGGTGTACTTGTTGGATTATTATTTTACCAGGATCTTAGATCTACTCACAAGTATGTTGTTTAAACACCCTAAATATGAACTTTCTAAAACGATAAATTAAACACATATAAAGTTAAGAAAACCTTACATTGATGCAGCAGAATTAATGTCTCCTTCCACTCAGATCTCTAAACCTTGTATCTTTTCTGTAGCAGAGTATAATCAAGATCTGAGCCTGAATGTCCTTCTTCTTCAAGTTTGATCCTTCACAGTCTTCCAATCTATGATTGAGTTACTGCTTGCTGTGTGTGGGCACTTACTCTTTCACTAGGGTCGAAATAGATGAAGGAGAAAAAAAGGAGAGAGGGTTTCGGCCAGGTATAGAAAGTGGGGAAGGCTTAGTTTTTCTGAAGAGAAAAATTTCTGTCAGATTACTAATGAAAGCATGTGAAAGCATATTTTGTGACTGAGCCATCACTTTCTATTTATAGGCAACTACTAGGTTTAGGTTAGGATTTATTTGGCATTAAAATAATGAAAATATTAATTTGAAATCCCACAATAAGTGGCCGGCCATGGTGTTATAATGGGCCTCACTTGATTTTGCAGTTTTATCAAATTTTATCTCTATTTTCTCAAAAACGCCAATTTTCCAATTCTAACCTTTTAAATGCCAAAACTAATTATTTAATAACTAAAATACATTATTAAATAATATTGTCATTTAATTTAATTATTAATTAGACATATAAAGTCCATTAATGAATAAATAAACCTAGAAACTCTTTTCTTTACAATTTCACCCCTGCTTAGTGAAAATTCATAAAATTAGACATAGTCTAACTTTAGAATTATAATTGACCAATCACGAATCAATTAATGAGTCTTACAAGCAGAATGTTCTCAACTAGAATGGGGACCATGGATCTATATGCTGAGCTTCCAATAAGTGAACCAAATTTACCAAGTAAATTCCTACTTATTAATTCTTCGTTGAATCCACTCTTAGAACTTAGAATTGCACTCTCAGACTTCTATAGAGCATATTGTATGTTCCACGATATCAATATACTATCTCATTTAACCATTGTTATAATCTTATTGTGATTTAAAGATCCTCTATATAGATGATCTACATCGAGATGGAATTTCTTTACCGTTCTCACCCCTCAATGTATTTTGCCCCTTAAAACACTTAGCTACCTGTAAATGGTGTTTAGTGATCTAATAATTAGTCAGTTAAACAAGAGCTCATCCATTTACTTCTATTTGCTAAGCTCGAAGGGAATCATCACTTGACTTCTATACACCAGTAGAAGCTATAGATTCCATATTTATGTTCAGCACTCCCACTCAATCATACTATCATGTTCCCAAAATATAGGTATCACCCTGACCCAAAAGTAGGCTTAACTAATAAATCAAAGAACATGAATAGCATTCCTGAGTTGAGCCTAAGCATATCAGGATTTAGATTCTTTTAATCTTAAGATCAACTACTGATATTGACTTGGAAAGATATGTATAACGGTAAGTTTGTAATATCTTAACTTAGTTGCAATATCGGTCCAGTCCAATGTATACTCCATACATTCGAAACTAGTATACTTTACTAATGTCCTGGAAAGAACATAACACTTACTCCAAGTGTAAGTACACATCATCGCTGATTATCACATTAGTGTAAATCCAATAACACTGATGAAACAGGGACCAAGTCTTTTGATACATATGATCACAATCACATTCCACTGTGTTGACGATACTGTAATTGTGAATAAACATATGATCTGGATTTAACTGATTTTGTGTATAATAGTAATAAACATATTAAAAATATTAAACCATTAGCATGTAGAATTCATGTAAACATCAATCACTTCAAATTTCTTATATTGATAACTAATTAGATTGTAAAGAGTTTTATTTAGGGCATAAAACCCAACAAACTCCCACTTGCACTAATATAAAACAAACTGTGCAAATAGGTCAATCTGTTGTCTTGATCTTCAGATCAAGTGTAGTATATTTGAATCCACCCAAACTTCTAGAACTAGTTCATAAATACACTTATGAAACATCCTTTACTATATGCTTTACTCATCAAGGGATACTGAAATCTTTTACTGTTTTAAAAGTACATCTGAATTAACAGAAGACATATCTCTCATATTTTAAAATATGTAATTGAGATAATACAGTGTAGACTTTTCTTCAGCAATATAACTTTCTGGTATTTTCGAATTGACAAAGTTATAATTCTTCTCTGGTAGAGGTTGAATTATTATTCAATAATTCCTCCACCCCCAAAGTAAGCACCATCTTATAGAATTTCGAAATTAGATGGTGTGATATAAAGACAACTGATACACAGTTCCTTAATATCTAACATATAGATCACTTTCATAAATCCTTCTTGAATATCTTCTTATGTTCCCTATTTGATTACATCTCAGATAGCTCCCACTCAATAGCAGATGTCTGGTTAAATAATACTTTTAACCTCTGATTGTTTGGAGAGTTACCTAGTTGTGACTTTTGTATTAGTCTGAAACTTTAAGTCAAGACTAAGTCATCAACATAGCAGACTAGTATTTGAAATGAAAAATACATGTCAGAGATAAAGTAATCAAAATTAAGACACCATAAAATTTTATGAGGATTAAGAATTCTAGGTTCAAGTCATTCGAATGGACTGAACTAGAGTTCTTTATCTTATTCTCATAATTCTGATAAGCTATACCTATCCATGTGAATGGCTAGATTTGCTTTTTCAGTAGTGTTCTTAAGTACCTATCACAATTATCAACCTAATGAAGATGGGTATAGAATTTTAAAATGCTCCCACTCAATTAAGGTAGTGTGAAACTTTAACAAAGAACTTTCAAAGGTATCAAACTTTTACTTACAACAGTAAAACGAAATGGAACATACAATCAAGATCAAGAATTTATATTGACAATAGCTGACTCATTATATTACTTCCATGTTTAAAGAAGATATGTGTTACATAGGGAATTATGGAATAGACTCCACCCCTAAGAATATACATATAGGGTACTATGGATAACCTCCACCCCTAAGTATATAGAGATTATGATCCACCCCTAAAGGTTGTAAAGATCATGATTCTCTTAGTGTGATAGAGTTTATGTGGAGTTGAATACTATCCAGAGTTCATTAGATATAAAAGATCGTTGAACTGCATAGTTTTCTTAACTTTTCTCCACCCCTATCAGATCAAAAGATCCTTTTATTAAACAAATTCTTAATAATTGTAAGAGAATTAACAATTATTGATAAACATAGAAATAGTTTCTAGTGTTTATTTATTATAACTCTATGAAGAGTTGTAAATATAATAGAATTTGCATCAATAATAAAAACACTTACACATACAAACATACAAATATAATGTGGTAATAATTGATGAAGATAAAATAAATGAAGCTCATTCTCATAAATTGCAATATTGATTTCGAAAATAAAAGAAACTTTATTAATAATAAAAAAATGTATTGCAACAATATGAGAAAAACAGGGATAAATATCCCTAACTAAAATTTGAAATCCAAATTGTCTTTAAACTAAAACAATTAATTCAAAAATAAATTGAAGAGCTTCATCTTCATCTGGACGATTTCACCCTTTGGTCCAGCTTTCTGATCCAACTCAATTGAGTTCAAGTAGCTTGGCCTATAAGAAGAAGAAAACAAATAAACAAAGTTAATCCAGAATCATAAATCCAATTGGATAACAATTCACTAAACTCTTAAAGTTTATAAATGGAAATACCTTGTTTCTTTGCAAGAAGTTTAGGACACTGGGGTTTCCAATGACCTTTTTCATTGCAGTAGAAACACTTTCCTTTAAGTGTAGCATCACCAGAAGGAACAACCTTTTTATTCTTCATGGCTTTTGTTCGCTTCTTAGTGTTGTTCCACTTCTTCTTCGTTTTGGGCTTCGAAGCATAGGCAACATTTGCTTCAGGTTTCATCGTCCCATTACCATTCCCAGGATTATGAGGTTTACTCCCTTTCTTCTTGGGTCCTCCAATCAAATTTTCATAAGTTTGAAGGTCATTGACTAATTCATGAAAGTCAATTTCCTTCTTATTCATGACATAATTTGAAGTGTATGGTAGAAATGCTGGAGTCAGGCTATTCAAGATAAGACTTACTTGAGTAGCACTGTCCATTTCAGCACCATGATCCTGGGCTTCTTGGAAATAACTTGACATTAGGAGAACATGGTGACGCACGTTTTGCTGAGGTTCCATCCGTGCATTAATGTACTTCTTAGTCGCGTCAAAGCGTGACTGAAGTGATGCCTTACCGAATAGCTCATATATTCGTCATAACTTCAGCAGCCTTCTCAGTTTTAGAAAACTGAGTTTTGAGGGTGTCAACCATGCTAGAAAGCATAAAGTATAGAGCTTTGTCATTTGCTTTCTGCCAACGCTCATACTTTTCTTTCATAGCTTTGGATGCATTATCCCCAGGCACTTCAGGTGACGGCTCAGTTAAAACAAACAAGGCACTTTCTCCTATGAGAGCAATATTAATGTTCTCATTCCATTTATTAAAGTTAGATCCATTCAGCTTGTTTTCAGTCAACAGTGATAACATGGGATTCATTTTGATAATATAGGATACTACAAAATAATAGAAATAAACAAATAGAAATTAATAATGGTTTAACACACAAAATCAATTCAGAAATTATAAGCACATAGCAAGTAGGAATGATATGAGAAAATACTTAAAAAGTTCAATCCTAAATAATTTCCAAGGTTTTTCAACAAACTGATATCAGTGTCCCGTTTAGGCGAGAGTCAAAGCTACCATCCATTGAATAGAGTTGTCAGCTCATCTAAAATGTTAAACATTCTAGCAACCTTTTATTCGATCAAGATTGGAATCCAGCGTTGTCCCGTTTAGGCGAGAGTCAAGGCTATTCTATCTTATGAGCTTCTACCATTGTTTCGCAATTTGCAAGTCAAATATGGTCGCCACCATTAGGGTGATCTATACCATATAAAACACTTACAAACCACTTAACATGCGAGATTAAACGGTGCGAAATTGCTAATGAACGTTCCTCCATTAGGGAGGATTACTCACTAAAACAAACGCGGTGTAAAACCCACAATGGAGATCGAATATCTTAATAATAATAAAGCTCATTCTTTAAAATGTATTTTCTTTATTATTCTAATAAATAAATTCTCATTAAATTCAAAATTTAGAATTGAAAAATTCAAAAATAAGAATTTAATATAATATTTATAAAATTATACTTAGATGGTGATTGAAATAAAATTAATTATTTCCATCTTAGTAATAATCTTAAATATAAATATTAAGGAAATTAATTTAAAATGAATTAAATTAAATAATTAGCAACTTAAAAATTTCCTTTGAGAATATATTTATTGAGTTTGAAAATTTAAAGTATATAAAAAATATAATTTTCGAAAATAATAAAAATAGAAAAGGAATACTTCAAGCAAAAATATCACCTATCTAGATTTTCTTTTGACTAGTTAATTCAATTTCTAATAATATATATATTTTAAATTCATTTATTTTAAATTAATCAATTAAATGAAAAAATCATTGATTGTAGTTGGTCCAAGAATTAATTAAAATAAATAATTAATTTACAACTCAATCTATTTTTCAAAATAAAAAATTCAAAAATATTGCATAAATAAAATGCCATTTTTCGAAATTGATTAATAAAATAAAGGAAAAATATATATTGAAAATTATTTAAATTTAAGTTGAAAAATTAAATTTCAACCTAAAAATAATTTTCTATTTAATTAAGTGTCATGAAAAATCAATAAATATTTAAGTATCATGATGAAAATCAACTTAGATATTTAGATTTTTCAAGTTAATTAAATGTATTAAATTCAAGAAATAATAATTAAGTGTAGGGAATGCTTAATTATTAATTTCTAGTTTAATACTAGGAAAAATATACTTAATAAAATTGTACCAAAATTAATTATTTAAATAATTAATTTCACAAAGTATATTATTTTCCTATTTAAATATTAGAAATAATAAGTAGTCTAGAAATTACTATCTAGAAAATATCTTATTTGACTAAGTATCTTTTCAAAAATTTGAAAAATATCTAATTTAAGTTATATAGAAAAAATCTAAAACTTAAATAATTTCAAATTTAGATTTAATTAAATATCAAAAATTAAGTTATAACCACTTAATTTGAAGATATCTTTTTAAGTTAATATTCGAAAAGATATTAACCTAAAAAATATCTAAAATATTCCATTTTAAGTTAATATTCAAAAAGATATTAACTTAAAAAATATCTTAAGAATCTTTAATAACTAATGCCTAGGATTCCTCAACTTGATTTAAAATTTAAACCAAATATTCAAATTTAAGTTAGATAAGAAAAATCAGTTGATACAACTAATTTTATAACTTAAATAGGAATATTTAATTAAATAAGCTCCAGAAAGAATCTTAGTTAGTTAAAATTCTATATTTAATTAAATACAAGAAAAATACAAATAGTTTGTCTAGAAATAATATCTAAAACTAAAAGTGTTTTTCTTAAAATTAACTGTAAAATATTAAAATGAAAAATAAATTTTCATATATTTTAAAAGTTAATTATGTTGCTAATTCAATTTTATTAGGTCAAACTAATATAATTAACCTATTACAGTTATTCAAATCAGGCAAATGGGCCTTCACAATTGGGGTAGTTCATGTGAGGGGGTGTTGGGTTCAGTATGTCGTACCCACTTCTATGGCTCCCAACTCTCACACAAGGCCCAAAAGAGAGGAATTTAACCTTAAAATGAATAACTGTTATTAATTGAATAGGTCCAATAACTAAATGGACCTAAATAAAATCTATCATGGTGTGACATTTTATTTAGCAACAACCTATATGCATCTATATTAAAACAAAATAAACATATAGGCTCACACAGACACACTTTGGATGGATCCTATCATGTTGCTAGGTCATACACAGATGAAAGAAGATTGTAAAATTTACTTGTTACAAATTATTAACTTGACCAAGGGAGCCATCAGATCATTAGATCTGGCAAAAAGTAACCATGACTATTTGCAATCAAGTAATAATAGGTTTTGAAAACTTACACACAAGCTAAAACCACATACTCCTACAACAAGGTTAGCTGGATAGTTAGAAGTAGGATTTATTTAATTTTAAATAAATAATTTCGAAAAATAAATAATTAAATAAATAAAATAAATAAATATTTTAATTTTCGAAAAATAAAATTTCAAAAAAATATTGTTAATTTCGAAAATAAAATAAAAAAAAATTAAATTTCAAAATTATTTAAAAAATAAATATTTAAAATTAAACCTACTATTTTTAAAAATTAGGTTTTAACCAACCTTAATATCATTTCAAAAATTTGCTAACTACTTTTAAAAATTAAATGTTATTTTTAAAAATAAAAATTAAATAAAAATTAGAAAAGATAAATGAAATATCTTTTCAGATTTTAAATTTAATTTAAATAAATAAAATAACAAAATTTAAAAGTTAGCAAAATATCTTACATCTATTTAAAATTACATGATTATAGTTATCTTATTTTAAATTTAAATAAGGTCATATTATTTAAAAAAAAAAATTAATTTGAAAATAGTTAAAATCTTACCTTAAATTTAAAAATAAGATAAGATATAATCAAATTTAAAAATAAGATAGATAATTAAGCAATAAGATAGATATTTACTATTTTAAAATTCAAATTACACTAATATCTTGAATTAAATTTAAAAAATATTAAATTAATTCATAATGATAATTAGAATTGAATTAGGAATAGCAAATCTATAAATACAAAACTACACAAACAATCGAAAGTTAATTCCATGAAAAAGCATGAAAAAACGAAGAAAAACGAAAAAATTGTGAGCTGTATGGACAGTTTTCGCGATCGCAAGAAAATTTCAACACAGCTCCGATTTTTTTCGAATCTTCAAAAAATCATAACTAATTCAAATTAAATTGAAATTGAGTTCTGTAAAAAGGTAACTTGCTTAATTTTTTCCATACTATACAATAAAAATAATTCCAGAAACAGAATCGCAATTAATTTTCACGAAAATTCACAAACATCAATCATTCATCAAATAACACTCAATACAACATGATACCATCCAAAAACAAACAAACAATCGTTTTAAAGTCCAAATTTCTTGCAAGTAAATCAATTACCATGGCTCTGAGGCCAGTTGTTGGGGATTTATTTTACCAGGATCTTAGATCTACTCACGAGTATGTTGTTTAAATACCCTAAATATGAACTTTCTAAAACGATAAATTAAACACATATAAAGTTAAGAAAACCTTACATTGATGCAGCGGAATTAATGTCTCCTTCCACTCAGATCTCTAACCCTTGTATCCTTTCTGTAGCAGAGTATAATCAAGATCTGAGCCCGAATGTCCTTCTTCTTCAAGTTTGATCCTTCACAGTCTTCCAATCTATGATTGAGTTACTGCTTGCTGTGTGTGGGCACTTACTCTTTCACTAGGGTCGAAATAGATGAAGGAGAAAAAAAGGAGAGAGGGTTTCGGCCAGGTATAGAAAGTGGGGAAGGCTCACTTTTCTGAAGAGAAAAATTTCTGTCAGATTACTAATGAAAGCATGTGAAAGCATATTTTGTGACTGAGCCATCACTTTCTATTTATAGGCAACTACTAGGTTTAGGTTAGGATTTATTTGGCATTAAAATAATGAAAATATTAATTTGAAATCCCACAATAAGTGGCCGGCCATGGTGTTATAATGGGCCTCACTTGATTTTGCAGTTTTATCAAATTTATCTCTATTTTCTCAAAAATGCCAATTTTCCAATTCTAACCTTTTAAATGCCAAAACTAATTATTTAATAACTAAAATACATTATTAAATAATATTGTCATTTAATTTAATTATTAATTAGACATATAAAGTCTATTAATAAATAAATAAACCTAGAAACTCTTTTCTTTACAATTTCACCCGTGCTTAGTGAAAATTCATAAAATTAGACATAGTCTAACTTTAGAATTATAATTGACCAATCACGAATCAATTAATGAGTCTTACAAGCAGAATGTTCTCAACTAGAATGGGGACCATGGATCTATATGCTGAGCTTCCAATAAGTGAACCAAATTTACCAAGTAAATTCCTACTTATTAATTCTTCGTTGAATCCACTCTTAGAACTTAGAATTGCACTCTCAGACTTATATATAGCATATTGTATGTTCCACGATATCAATATACTATCTCATTTAACCATTGTTATAATCTTATTGTGATTTAAAGATCCTCTATATAGATGATCTACATCGAGATGGGATTTCTTTACCGTTCTCACCCCTCAATGTATTTTGCCCCTTAAAACACTTAGCTACCTGTAAATGGTGTTTAGTGATCTAATAATTAGTCAGTTAAACAAGAGCTCATCCATTTACTTCTATTTGCTAAGCTCGAAGGGAATCATCACTTGACTTCTATACACCAGTAGAAGCTATAGATTCCATATTTATGTTCAGCACTCCCACTCAATCATACTATCATGTTTCCAAAATATACGTATCACCCTGACCCAAAAGTAGGCTTAACTAATAAATCAAAGAACATGAATAGCACTCCTGAGTTGAGCCTAAGCATATCAGGATTTAGATTCTTTTAATCTTAAGATCAACTACTGATATTGACTTGGAAATATATGTATAACAGTAAGTTTGTAATATCTTAACTTAGTTGCAATATCGGTCCAGTCCAATGTATACTCCATACATTCGAAACTAGTATACTTTATTAATGTCCTGGAAAGAACATAACACTTACTCCAAGTGTAAGTACATATCATCGCTGATTATCACATTAGTGTAAATCCAATAACACTGATGAAACAGGGACCAAGTCTTTTGATACATATGATCACAATCACATTCCCCTGTGTTGACGATACTGTAATTGTGAATAAACATATGATCTGGATTTAACTGATTTTGTGTATAATAGTAATAAACATATTAAACATATTAAACTATTCGCATGTAGAATTCATGCAAACATCAATCACTTCAAGTTTCTTATATTGATAACTAATCAGATTGTAAAGAGTTTTATTTAGGGCATAAAACCCAACAGTACTTTGCATGCCATCCGTACAACTCACAATTTTTTTGTTTTTCTTCGATTTTTCATGCTATTTCATGAAATTAACTTCTGATTTTTTGTTTAGTTTTGTATTTAGATATTTACTTTTCCTATTTCAATTCTAATTATCAGAATTAAATTAATTGAATTTTTTAAAATTAATTTTTGATATTAGTGTAATTTGAACTTGAAGTTAGGTAAATATCTATCTTTTTTGCTTAATTATCTATCTTATTTTTTAAATTTTGGTTATTTTATCTTATTTTAAAATTTTAAGGTCAGATATTAAATTTTTTTAATTATTCTATTTTTTAAATTATTTGACCTTATTTAAATTTAAAATAAGATTACTATAGTCAAGATATTTTGAATAGATATAAGATATTTTGCTAACTTTTAAATTTTGTTATTTTTTATTTAAATTAAATTATAAAATCAGAAACACATATTTAATTATCATTTTATTTTATTGAATATTTAATTTATAAAATAACATGAAAAATATAAAAGATGGTTAGCAAATTTTTTGAAATGATATTTAAGTTAGTTGTTTTCAAAATTGTAGGTTTTAATTTTATATTTTTTATTTAATTTTTTTTGAAAAACCGAAAATATTTTTTTTATGATTTATTTATTTTTCGAAATTTTATTTAATAAATTAATTAATTTAAAATTAAATAAATCCTACATCCAACTATCCAATTCAACTTGTTGCAGGAGTATGTGTTTTAGCTTGTTTGTAAGTTTTCTAAAATCTATTATTGCTTGATCTAAATTGCTATGGTTAACTTGTTGACAGATCCAATGATCTGATTTTAACCCATGGGTCAATTGTCAATAGGTCAAGTAAATAATTTGCAACAGGTAAATTTTACATTCTTCTTTCATCTGTGTATGACCTAGTAACATGATAGGATCCATCCAAATCTGTGTGCCTGTGTGAGCCTATATGTTTACTTTATGTTTAGATGCATATAGGTTGTTGCTAAATAAAATGTCACACCATGATAGATTTTATTTAGGCCCATTTAGTTTATGGGTCTATTCAATTAATAACAGTTGTTCATTTTAAGGTTAAATTCCTCTCTTTTGGGTCTTGTGTGAGAGTTGGGGGCCAATAGAAGTGGGTACGACATACTGAACCCAGCTCCCCCTCACATGAACTACCCCAACTGTTAATTAAATTAGTTTAACCTAATAAAATTGATTAGCAACATAATTAACTTTTAAAATATATGAAATTTATTTTTCATTTTAATATTTTAAAGTTAATTGTTAGAAAAACACTCTTAGTTTAATGAAATTATTTCTAGATAAACTATCTGTATTTTTCTTGAATTTAATTAAATATAAAATTATAACTAACTAGATTCTTTTTGAAGCTTATTTTAATTATTTCATTAAATATTCCTATTTAAGTTGTAAATTAGTTATTTCTAACTAATTTTATTTATCAACTTAAATTTGAATATCTTTTGAATTTCAAAATTAAGTTGAGGAATTCTAGGAATTGGTTACTGAAGATTCTTAAGATATTTTTTAAGTTGATATTTTTTTTAAAATATACATCAACTTAAAATGAAATATTTTTCAAATTAGGTGGTTACAACTTAATTTTGATATTTAATTAAATTTTATTTGAAAAATATTTAAGTTGGATATTTTAGATTTTTTCTATCACAACTTAAATTAGATACTTTTTCAAATTTTAGAAAAATACTTAGTTATTGAAATATATTCTAGATAATTATTTCTAGAACTAGTTATTTTTTTCTAATATTAAATTAAGAAAATATTTAAGATTGTAAAATTAATTGTTTAATAATTAATTTTGGTACAATCTAAGTTAAGTATATTTTCTTAGTATTAAACTAGAATTAATAATTAAGTCTCATCTATACTTAATTATTTATTTCTTGAGTTTAATACATTTAAGTAAATTGAAAATTAAATATTTAAGTTGATTTTGATCATGATACTTAAAGATTCTTATTTTCATGGCATTTAATTAAATAGAAAATTATTTTAAGTTTGAAATCTTATTTCAGAATAACTTAAATTTAAATAATTTTCAAAATATATTTTATTTTATTTTATTAATTTTTTTCCCACAATTTCGAAATTGCATCAATTTAAATGCAGAAATTTCGAATTTTATTTGAAAAATAGATTAAAGTTGAAAATTATTTATTTTAATTTTAGACCAACTTAAATCAATGGATTTTTCATTTAATGATTAATTAAAATAAATGAACTAAAATATATTATAATGAGAAAATTAATTAATTAGTCAATGAAAGTCTAGATATATATTATTTGTTTTGCTTGAAGTATTTTTATAGTGATATTTAATTAAATAGAAAATTAATATTTAAGTTTTCATCATGATACTTAAATATTTGATATTTTTCTTTAATATTTAATTAAATAAGAAAATTATTTTTTTGTTGAAAATTAATTTTTATTAATTAATTTTGGGCCAACTAAAATTAGAATAATTTTTCCAGGATTTATTTTTTATTTTATTTTAAGAGCGATTTCGAAAATAGTATTCTTATATACTTCAATTTTTCAACATGCAATATATATTTATAGAAAATTAAATTTGAGTTGTAAATTAATTTAAATTAATTTTGAAACAACTTAAATTGAATAATTTTCTAAATATTTATTGGAAATTATTACTGAGATGGAAATAATTTATTTTATTTTCATATCCATCTAAGTATAATTTATAAATATTAAATTAAATTTATATTTAGAATTTTTCATTCTAAATTGGAAATTTTAATTAAATAAATGTATATTTAAAATAAATAGATTGAAATAAATATTAGAAGAAAATACATTTTAAATAATGAGCTTTATTATTATTAGGATATTCGATCTCCATTGTTGGTTTTACATAGCTATTGTTTTTGTAAAGCCCGCTTAGTTAATTTGGAAATTAGCAGTTGTTTATGGTTAAATATGAAATTATTTATAGCTATTTAAATAATTTATTATACTGTTATTTATGGAATTCAGAAATGCATGGTTATGTTATTCAGTAGTTTTCATATTTTGCATTTCCGGTGCCCAGTATTTTGGAACTCGGCGTTTGGCTCAGTAGAAATCACAACTTAGTATGTTAGTAGTTTGGGGACGGGTTTTAGACATTGGGAATGTCGGGAATGGCCGGGAATTTAGAATTTCCCAAAAATACCCCTTTTGTATGATTTATGTGATTTTAGTGTGGAGGGGCAAAATGGTCTTTTTGCCCCAATGACTTTTGTCTTTAGTGACTTGATTAAATTGAAAAATAAAGGGTTATTTGTTTTATTAGTGGCTGAAATAAAATGAGTATATGTTAAGTGTTTATCCATTATTTCAATTTTTACAAAAAATTACAAAGTAAAGAAAAGTTAGAAATTTTCAAAACTCTCTTTCTCTCTTTTCCTCTCTCTCTCTCGGCTGTGCTTGTGGGTGTGCAAGAGCTGGATTTTTGTGGTGATTCAAGCTTGGTTTGCAAGCTCTAGTAATCCTTTGTTGAGGTATTTCTTTATGTGAATTCTCTACCTTGTTTTCTTGAGATTTCTTGATGAAAAAATTGAGTAAATGCATGCTTTTTGTGGCTGTTGTTGTTGCTGTGTTTAATTGTTGTTTACAGAAGCTTGATTAGGTTTTAATTGAATGGATTATCTAGGTTTTAATGCATGCTAGTTGTGTTGTTCAAAGTTGGAATTTTTAAGCTTAAAAATGTGATTTTGAAGAAAATGAAGAAATTGGTTGCTGTGTTTGTGGTGGTTGTTTTCTGTTGTTTGCAGAGGCTTATTTATGCATGTTTAAGTAGAATTAAGCTGCTTGGTATGCATGTTGTTTAGATTTGCTCAAGTTTGAGTTTAGAACTCAAAGCTTGAGCTCCAATGGTGAATTTTGTATCTGTGATTTAAGGTTAGTTTGATGCCTTGGATATGTTCTAGGGAAGGTTTAGAACAGTGTCCAGGAAAGTTTGAAGCAATTTGGGGTTGAATTGGTTGAGATATGAAAATTTGATGTTCTTGCTGCGAGGAACCGGAATTCCGGTTGTGCATCTGGAATTCCGGATGGGCTTCGAAAATTCCCAAAACCGGAATTCCGGTTGGGCAACCGGTCTGCCGGTTGGGGAATTTTCAGAATCCGTGTTTTTCCTCGTTTTTATGTTTTTAGGGGTATTGCCATGCTTTTTTATCGATAGGGAAACTTTTAGTTCCTAGTTTTAGTCCCCGGGAAGTGATTTAGCGTGTCACTTATAGTGTTGTGATTTTTATGGTTTAGGAGCACATGTCCGCTCGGCTAAAGTTCCGGTCGGGTTGACGGCACACACAGAATTCGGAATCCAGGTAAGATTAGTATAACAGTATGCATATGTAGATTACATGTTTAGCGTTTATGTAGGAAGCCTATTAGATTACATTAGTTGTATGTTGGCTTCGAACCATCCAACCCTGTCACGTCGGTACAGGCTGGAGTATGACCGACGGCGGAGTATGGCCGGTTCGACCGATCAGTGACACTTGGTTGGTGGTTCCGTACTATTGACGTATCCCGTCGGTACGGTGGAGTATGACCGGCGGCGGAGTATGACCGGTTCGGCCGATCGGGAGGATATAGTAACACGTCGGTACGAGTGGAGTATGACCAACGGCGGAGTATGACCGGTTCGGCCGATCGGGTTGTTACGTGTCAATAGTACCGTCCCTATGAATGTTCGAACTCGGTACCATGTTGGACATGGCGGTAGTGGCTCGATGCAGGTGTTGGACACGGCAGTAGCGGGATTCAGTATCGTGTTGGACACGGCAGTTAGAATTATGTATGAGTATTATTATGCTTTTCTTACTGAGTCTGTCGACTCACAGATCTACGTTTATGTGTAGGTAAAGGCAAGGCTAAAGCTGATGGACCGTGAGCGAGCTTGTGAGGATTGTACATGTCGGGGCGGTTAGGCCGGGAGCGTACGATCATCGGGACAGCACGGCTGATTTTTGTAACTGGTCGTTAGACGACATTTATTTTATGTATTAGTTAAACAGTTAAATCTTTTGTAAATGATTTTATAATCGGGATCCCGAGTCTTTTGTAATATTGTTTTATAAGTTTAATTAAAAAGCAAAATTTTAATTAATCACGTTTTTCCATAAACCTCGTTGATTAGCAACGAGCTGCACAGTATGTTTAAAACTCACGTAATACGCCTATGTTAGTTAGGGTGTTACAATTTGGTATCGGAAGCGCGGGTTGTCTTCCGAGGATCGTCACGACATGTACAATCATCATCAGCAGTTAGCTCGGTTCACGGTTCAGTAAGCCTTTATTGCTTTAGTAGTTTATTTTATTCAGTTATAAAAAAGAAAAGCCTGTTAGGAAGCATGTTAGTAGCCTGATAGTAGAATAGGCGCATGTTTCGTTTTTAATTTCCAAATTAAGCGGCATTAGTAAGCTCTCCTTGAATACGACCTGATATGCCAACTCTTGGTTTCGCAGGCGGTTCTAATCAGATGGACGCCAGGCGGACCACCAGGAGTCAGGGCAATTCAGTGGGGTCGAACCAAGGACAGGGAGCTCAGTTTCCCCCACCTGTAAGGGGCCGAGGTAGAGGTCCCCGAGGCAGGGCTCGTGGTCGGGGTGATGAGAACCCACCACAGACTGCCCAGGCTCCCCCAGCCGAGCAGGGAGCCCAGAATTGGGAGTTACGGTTTGCGGAGATGCAAGCCCGGATCGAAGAGCAAGACCTCGAGATTCAGAGGTTGAGACAGCAGGGTGCTCTTGCAGTTCCAGTGCCCGTAGTTCCAGTGGCACCTGCCCCTGCTGCCCAGGCCGAGATAGTGGTGGCGGCCCATAGATTGGAACCTCTGTATGAGCGGCTCTGGAAGCAAGCACCTCCGGTTTTCTGGGAGGTCGGACGTGATGAAAGCCGAGCAATGGGCGACGGTGATCACCAAGATACCGAATTTCATGGGTGTCACCGTAACGACGAGTGGTGTGCGCCACATTCCGGTTCCGGGAGGACGCCACGGTATGGTGGGACATGGTGTCTCGGATCCATGACGTCACCACCATGACACAGGAAAGGTTCCGGGAACTCTTTAATGCAAAGTACTACAACGAGGCGGTCGAAGCGCCAAGAGAAAGAGTTCGCTCACCTGACCCAGCGTGAGAATATGAGCGTCACTGAGTATACGACTCAGTTTGATCGGTTGGCGAGGTTAGCCTCGGGAATTGTGCCGACCGACTTCAGCAAGAAGGAGAAGTATCTTGACGGGTTGAATGCCAAGATCAAGCATGATCTGATGATTACCACGGACAACAGCACCACCTATGCTCAGATGGTGGAGAAGGCACTGCGAGCTGAGGGCGCAGTGGGGTGTATGTCAGAATCAGCCAGTACTCCGGTGAGTGGCGGGGCTCCTACCCCTCCTGCATCAGGCTTTAGCAGGGGGAGTAGCGGTTCGGCCATTGACCAGAGGAAGAGGGCACCCACCGCTTCCGTGGCTCGAGTCGGAACAAGAGGTTCGGGGGAACCGGAACGAGAGGAAGTCATCCCGGTGGTGCGAGACCCGATTCTCCTATCCCGAGTGCCCTAGGCAAGAGGCACCATCGGGGTGAGTGCAAAGGTCGGGGATGCTTTCATTGTGGCATGCCGGACACTTCAAGAGGGGCGTCCCCGGCTCCAGACCGGAGGCACCGAGAGCTCCGGCGATACCCACTCCCGGCCGGGGTGTTCGCTATCACTCGGGCGATGCGGATGCCGGCCCATCAGTTGTCACAGGTCAGCTTTCTATTAACAACTCGCTATATTCAGTGCTGTTTGATTCTGGGGCTACACATTCTTATGTGGCGGCCAGAGTCTTTAGTAAATTGGGTAGACCGTATGATAGATATGAATCAGGGTTTGGAACCCTGCTACCTGGCGGAGAATTGGTTATCTCCAATAGGTGGATTAGGTCTATGCCGATCAGGATAGATGGTAGAGAGTTAAATGCTGATCTGATAGAGATGAGTTTAGTCGAATTTGATATTATTTTAGGAATGGATTTCCTATCTAAATATTCGACGAGCATTGATTGTAAGAGGAAGATGGTGATCTTCCAACCGGAAAGTGAAGAACCGTTTGTATTTGTTGGTTCGGTTCAGGGATCTCGGATCCCGGTGATCTCGGCTATGTCAGCGAGAGAATTGTTGCACGGCGGTTGCTTAGGGTTTCTGGCCGTGGTGGTGGACACCACTCGGCCAGATACCATTCGGCCAGAGGACATTAAAGTGGTTCGGGAATTTTTGGATGTTTTTCCCGAAGAACTTCCAGGGTTACCACCTCAGCGGGAGATTGATTTCGTGATTGACTTGGCACCAGGGGTGGAATCGGTTTCCAAAGCCCCGTATAGAATGGCTCCAGCTGAACTTAAGGAATTAAAGATTCAGCTTCAAGGGTTGCTTGACATAGGGTTCATTCGGCCCAGTGTGTCACCCTGGGGAGCCCCGGTTTTATTCGTCAAGAAGAAGGATGGACCTATGAGGATGTGCATCGACTACAGGGAGTTGAACAAGCTGACAGTGAAGAATAAATATCCATTACCTAGGATCGATGATTTGTTCGATCAGCTTCAGGGGAAGACGGTCTTCTCTAAGATTGATCTCCGTTCGGGTTATCATCAGTTGAGAATCCGAGAGGAGGACATTCCGAAGACGGCTTTCCGCACTAGGTATGGACATTATGAGTTTCTGGTTATGTCATTCGGACTAACCAATGCTCCTGCAGCATTCATGGACTTGATGAATAGAGTATTCAAGGATTTCCTCGATATCTGTGTGATTGTTTTTATCGACGACATCCTCGTGTACTCTCAATCAGAAGAGGAGCATGAGTTACATCTTCAGATGGTACTGCAACGGCTTCGAGAACATAAGCTTTACGCCAAGTTCAAGAAATGTGAGTTCTGGCTATCTCAGGTGTCTTTTCTAGGGCACATTGTGAGCAAAGATGGGATCAAGGTGGATCCCGGGAAGATTGAATCCGTCAGGGATTGGCCGAGACCGAAGACAGTGACAGAGATTAGAAGCTTCTTGGGTTTAGCTGGGTACTACCATAGGTTCGTCGAAGGGTTCTCCAAAATTTCAATGCCCCTAACCGAGCTTACAAAGAAGAATCAGAGATTTATTTGGTCAGACAAGTGCAAAGCTAGCTTTCAAGAGCTAAAGCAAAGGTTGATTACCGCTCCAGTGCTAGCTTTGCCCTCGGATAAAGAGAAGCTCGTGGTTTATTGCGACGCGTCCAAACAGGGTTTGGGATGTGTATTGATGCAAGCCGATCGGGTCATCGCTTATGCCTTCCGTCAGTTAAAGGATTATGAACAGCGATACCCGACTCATGATCTAGAGTTGGCCGCAGTGGTTTTTGCATTGAAGATTTGGCGGCATTATCTTTACGGGGAGAACTGTGAGATCTATACCGACCATAAAAGTCTCAAGTATTTCTTTACTCAGAAGGATTTGAATATGAGACAAAGGCGTTGGTTGGAATTAGTGAAGGATTACGACTGTGAGATCCTCTATCATCCCGGAAAAGCCAATGTATTGGCCGATGCCCTGAGCAGAAAGGGTCCCGGGCATGTAGCTAGTATGGTTCAGATCTCACCTCAGCTAGCAGAGGATATGGTTAGATCCAGCATTGAGTTTGTGGTAGGTCAGCTTCACAACTTAACGCTGCAATCTGATCTATTGGAAAGAATAAAAGTCGCTCAGATGACAGATTCGGAGTTAGTGAAGATCCGAGATGAGGTGTTGGCTGGTCAAGCCAAGGACTTTTCAGTGTCAGACAGTGGGATGCTTTTGTATAAAGCCATGGTTTGTGTTCCGAACAGTGTGGAACTTAGAAATGAGATCTTTGAGGAGGCTCATTCTACCCCGTATTCTCTGCATCCCGGCACCACCAAGATGTACCAAGATTTAAAATCGTACTTCTGGTGGAACGGTATGAAGAAGAATTTGGTAGAATTCGTTTCGAGATGCCTCACTTGTCAGCAGATTAAGGCTGAACATCAGAGACCAGCAGAGTTGTTGCAGCCTCTAACTCTACCAGAATGGAAATGGGAGGATATTTCGATGGATTTTGTGGTCGGGTTACCTAGGACCACGGGTTTTTATGATTCCATCTGGGTAGTGGTGGACCGATTTACGAAATCTGCTCATTTTCTGCCGACTAGAACAACATTTTTAGTGGATCAGTTGGCAGAACTGTATGTCAGAGAGATAGTGAGACTTCACGGGGTACCGAAGTCTATAAATATGAAATTATTTATAGCTATTTAAATAATTTATTATACTGTTATTTATGGAATTCAGAAATGCATGGTTATGTTATTCAGTAGTTTTCATATTTTGCATTTCCGGTGCCCGGTATTTTGGAACTCGGCGTTTGGCTCAGTAGAAATCACAACTTAGTATGTTAGTAGTTTGGGGACGGGTTTTAGACATTGGGAATGTCGGGAATGGCCGGGAATTTAGAATTTCCCAAAAATACCCCTTTTGTATGATTTATGTGATTTTAGTGTGGAGGGGCAAAATGGTCTTTTTGCCCCAATGACTTTTGTCTTTAGTGACTTGATTAAATTGAAAAATAAAGGGTTATTTGTTTTATTAGTGGCTGAAATAAAATGAGTATATGTTAAGTGTTTATCCATTATTTCAATTTTTACAAAAAATTACAAAGTAAAGAAAAGTTAGAAATTTTCAAAACTCTCTTTCTCTCTTTTCCTCTCTCTCTCTCTCGGCTGTGCTTGTGGGTGTGCAAGAGCTGGATTTTTGTGGTGATTCAAGCTTGGTTTGCAAGCTCTAGTAATCCTTTGTTGAGGTATTTCTTTATGTGAATTCTCTACCTTATTTTCTTGAGATTTCTTGATGAAAAAATTGAGTAAATGCATGCTTTTTGTGGCTGTTGTTGTTGCTGTGTTTAATTGTTGTTTACAGAAGCTTGATTAGGTTTTAATTGAATGGATTATCTAGGTTTTAATGCATGCTAGTTGTGTTGTTCAAAGTTGGAATTTTTAAGCTTAAAAATGTGATTTTGAAGAAAATGAAGAAATTGGTTGCTGTGTTTGTGGTGGTTGTTTTCTATTGTTTGCAGAGGCTTATTTATGCATGTTTAAGTAGAATTAAGCTGCTTGGTATGCATGTTGTTTAGATTTGCTCAAGTTTGAGTTTAGAACTCAAAGCTTGAGCTCCAATGGTGAATTTTGTATCTGTGATTTCTGGGTTAGTTTGATGCCTTGGATATGTTCTAGGGAAGGTTTAGAACAGGTCTGGAAAGTTTGAAGCAATTTGGGGTTGAATTGGTTGAGATATGAAAATTTGATGTTGCTGCCTGCGAGGAACCGGAATTCCGGTTGTGCATCTGGAATTCCGGATGGGCTTCGAAAATTCCCAAAACCGGAATTCCGGTTGGGCAACCGGTCTGCCGGTTGGGGAATTTTCAGAATCCGTGTTTTTCCTCGTTTTTATGTTTTTAGGGGTATTGCCATGCTTTTTTATCGATAGGGAAACTTTTAGTTCCTAGTTTTAGTCCCCGGGAAGTGATTTAGCGTGTCACTTATAGTGTTGTGATTTTTATGGTTTAGGAGCCTGTAATCCGCCGCTCAGCTAAAGTTCCAGTCAGGTTGACCGGCACACCTGAATTCGGAATCCAGGTAAGATTAGTATAACAGTATGCATATGTAGATTACATGTTTAGCGTTTATGTAGGAAGCCTATTAGATTACATTAGTTGTATGTTGGCTTCGAACCATCCAACCCTGTCACGTCGGTACAGGCTGGAGTATGACCAGCAGCCGGAGTATGACCGGTTCGACCGATCAGGCTGACACTTGGTTGGTGGTTCCGTACTATTGACGTATCCCGTCGGTACAGGCTGGAGTATGACCAGCGGCGGAGTATGGCCGGTTCGGCCGATCGGAGGATATAGTAACACGTCGGTACGAGTGGAGTATGACCGGCGGCGGAGTATGGCCGGTTCGGCCGATCGGGTTGTTACGTGTCAATAGTACCGTCCCTATGAACGTTCAGAACCCAGTACCATGTTGGACATGGCGGTAGTGGCTCGATGCGAGTGTTGGACACGGCGATGGCGGGACTCAGTATCGTGTTGGACACGGCAGTTAGAATTATGTATGAGTATTATTATGCTTTTCTTACTGAGTCTGTCGACTCACAGATCTACGTTTATGTGTAGGTAAAGGCAAGGCTAAAGCTGATGGACCGTGAGCGAGCTTGTGAGGATTGTACATGTCGGGGCGGTTAGGCCGGGAGCGTACGATCATCGGGACAGCACGGCTGATTTTTGTAACTGGTCGTTAGACGACATTTATTTTATGTATTAGTTAAACAGTTAAATCTTTTGTAAATGATTTTATAATCGGGATCCCGAGTCTTTTGTAATATTGTTTTATAAGTTTAATTAAAAAGCAAAATTTTAATTAATCACGTTTTTCCATAAACCTCGTTGATTAGCAACGAGCTGCACAGTATGTTTAAAACTCACGTAATACGCCTATGTTAGTTAGGGTGTTACAGTTTTAGTGAGTAATCCTCCCTAATGGAGGAACGTTCATTAGCAAGTTAGCGCCGTAGAATCTCGAAAAATAAGTATTTTTGTAAGTGTTTGATATTAGTATTGATCACCCTAATGGTGGCGACTGTATAAGACTTACAAAAGTATGAAACAATGGTGGAAGCTCATAAGATAGAATAGCCTTGACTCTCGCCTAAACGGGACAACGTTGGATTCTGATCTTGATCGAATAAAAGGTTGCTAGAATGTTTATCATTTTAGATGAGCTGACAACTCTATTCAATGGATGGTATCACTGACTCTCGCCTAAATGGGACACTGATATCAGTTTGTTGAAGACCTTGGAAATAATTTAGGATTGTATGTTTTAGTATTTTCACCTGTCATTCCTACTTGCTATATGTTTAATAATTTCTGAATTGTGTATGAATTTATATTGAACCATGTTATTTTCTGTTATTAAATTGTAGTTTAATTTCGAATCTTCATTGTTGGTCTAACTTGGTTTGTTGTTCTAATGGGAAAAATCCCTAATGGATTGTCAACCATTAGACAAACATAATAGTGTTAGATCTCGAAAGATAAATATTGTAAATGCAACATCTAGCTATTTATCAATTGATGACACCTTAGACTAGTATTTACAATATGAAACAAGAAGATTATATAAATAAGAATAACTTTGACTCTCGCTTATCAAAGCATCGTTGGATTCTTATTTAAATACGAAATTATTCTAATTCCTCTTAGCTTATTCATTTCGAATTAGCTCCATAATATATCATTAGATAAATGGTTTATAAATCATATAATGTCATTCTATTTTCTCTTAAGAAATTAAATGGCGCTTATGATTATGTTCCCGAAATTCTATCCCAAAATGATATAAATCCTCAATCTTAGAAATCTCCTACTTGTTTAGGCAAATTAGACTTAGAGTTAGATTAGTAGTGGTGGTCCAAGATAGAAGATACTCATGTATATTTGGTATAATTTAAGTCTTTGACTTTAAATTTTAGATTCCAAATAAAGATTTTATATTTCTATTTCCAGAATACAATACAGTTACACTTTCACAAGTGTTTAATAACCATTTTCTATCAATGTATTCAAACTGTATGTTAGTATGGAATGTGAGTTTAGTATTCTGTGACCAGGAACCACTTGCACTATTCTAAGAACTCTTTGATGTAACTAAATCAAGTCATCAAAAGACTACAACCACATTTTCTAAATCTATGGCATTGTATCTTGTTCATAATGTTTTTAACAAGATCATTCTCTGCAAAGAGTTAATATGCCTATATCCACTGAAAGTATAATCATCTCATTCGCAGATGGATGTACATTCAGGGGTGGATATGAGTTTTTCGTTATATTCTTAAAAACGATCACTCTAGATTTTACCTTATGGAAAAGAAATTTGAAATGTTTGAAAAATTTCATGAATTTCTAGCAATGGTGAAAAACCATTAAGGTAAGTGGTTAAAGATCTTGCGAACTGATAGGGGTGGAGAAATAGTTAGTAGATATGCAGTTCAAAGATCATTAAATTGATTTTTGAATTATATCCAAACTTACCTCCCTAGAAATTCGATTTGCATAGTGATGATTAGTTACTAGTCGTTGGCTAAGTCCTTCTAAGGTAATACCCTAGTGAAAGGAAAATTTTAAAATGATGCAATGGTTGTGTACTTAGTGTAAACCATTACTAGATTCATAGATGACCTAATCGAAATCTTAAGAAAAGCTAGAACTGTTAACCATGGTTTGCATGTTTGTTAGCTATTCTAAATGATTAGGGGTGGACCATCCCATAGTCATTAGACAAGATAGTGTTTGTTTAAACAAATACTACTTTTCTAAGAAAATGACTAAGTCTGAAAAATAAAGTAGCAAATAAAGGAGATATTTTTTTCTTGATTCCAAAAGTGTTCTATCATCTTATTCCACATATGATGATCCCACTGCCTCTGTTGTCTTAACACAACCAAAGAGGTCAATACCATTTATTTTTCTTAGACATAATTCACGGTACATTGTCGTAGTGGGAGAGTTTCTAGGAACTCACCTAATTATGACTTGGAAGACACTAGTGATTAAAATCCATTGTGAGTTTAAACAAGTAATGGATTGTCAAAATAAGAAACTAAGAAGAAAAGCCAAGAAAACTATAGTTTAATCCATTCACATGGAGTAGCCGAAAGTTTTCTATTACAAGGACAAGAAAGGAAATTTTCGTTTGTAGGTCTATTCAATGGACTTAACAAAACTTCATGTTCCTAGTATTATAGGTTTGAGTTTATCTTAACCTATGGCTTATGGTATACCTGGTTAATTACTTACTCTAATGCAAGCAACTTACTTTAGTAAGATGCTGAAGCATTTTCTTTTCTAATGGCAATCTATAGAAGCTTCTCGACTTCTAGACATAGATTTTATTTATCTAAGGAAAAGTCTCAACTATTCCAAAAAAGATAAAGCCATGAAAGAATTCCTTAAATCAACAGTGAGAGGTCTCACATATGCTTTAGTATGCCTTAGACCAGACACCTGCTGTTGAGTGGGAGTAATGAGTACGTATCAGATTAATCCAGGAAAGGAACATTGGAAGACAATCGAGTAAATCTTAAGATCAAAAAGAGGAACTATATGTTAGTCGATAAGGGTGGTTTTAATACTCTTAGACTACACCAAATCAGATTTCTAGACTTGCCTTTGTGCTAGAAAGTCTGCTGATAAGATGGTGATTACTTTAAGGGTGGAGTAGTGATTTTGGAGAAGTGTAAAAACCTATCTGAAGTCTCTAAGTCTACCAGAGAGAGACTGAATGTTAAAGTTGCAAGAAAGGTACTTATTCAGTCTAAGGAAAGTTCTATACATTTTTGGCACCGTTCCAACATTTCTTAACTACTAGTGTTACTTCCTGATTAACCAAATAATAGTTGCCGAAAGTATAGAATCCAGTATCCCAAGAGAGTAGACATATAGAGAGGAATTTCACAATATCAAGAATTTTGTGATTAAGGAAATGTAATGGTGGAGAAAAAGTTGTGGTTAATACAACCTGTCAGATCCTATTACGAGGAGTATACTACTACTACACTTGATTTGTATATCAAGGTGTTGAGATTATCTGAAATGCACTTTTTGTTTTATATTAGTGCAAGTGGGAGTTTGTTGGGTTTTGTGCCCTACATAAAACCCATTTCAATATAATCAGATTTACGAATAAAGATCAGAAATAACATTTTATGTTGCATGGTTTACATGATTTATTTCATGATTATATATACATAATGTATAAATTCTATTTAAGTCCAAAACATATGAATTAGTTAATGACTATAGTCTTGTCAGCATAGTGGAATATAGTCTTGATTATACGTTCAAAAGTTTATTCCCTGATTTGTCAGTTCACTGGATTTAGACTGGCCTGATAATCAGTGATAGGTATTCTTACACCTTGGATAAGTGGTATGTCCTTTCCAGGGCATTGGCAAAATTTACCAGTATCGAATGTATGGAGTATACATCGGAAGGGACCGATATTAAACTTTGATTAGATATGTTAAAATTTACCGTAATATCTATTCAATTCAATATCACCTGTTGATCCTAGATCAAATGATCTTAATCCTGATATGGTTAGGTTCGATCTCAAGAGTATTATACATGTTCTTTGATTTGTTAGTTAAGCCTACTTTTGGGTCAGGGTCATACGTACATTTTGGGAACATGATAGTATAATTGAGTGGGAGCGCTAACATAAATATGGAATCTATAACTTCTATAGGAATTTAGAAGTGAAACGATGATATCCTTCGAGCTTGGCTAAATAGAGATAAATGGTTGAGATCTCATTTCACTTCGCTGAAATATCATTTATACGGAGCTAAGTGTTTTAAGGATAAAATACATTGAAGGTGTAACGGTAATTTAGTGCCTATTCAATGTAGATCATCTATTAGATGGTCATTGATCAAATTAGGATTATAACAATGGATAATTAATAGCGTATCTATATCGTGGAACATATAGAGCGTTCTATATGGCTGAGAGTGCAATTCCAAGTTCCAAGAGTGGATTCAATAAGGAATTAATAAGTTAGGGAATTTACTTGGTAAATTCGGTTCGGCTTATTGGAAGCTCGGTTATATAGGCCCATGGTCCCCATACTAGTTGAGACCATATTGCTTGCAAGACTCAGTGAATTGATTTTGATTAATCAATTATAATTTTAAAGTTAGACTATGTCTAGTTTATGAATTTTCACTAAGCAAGGGCAAAATTGTGAAGAAAAGAGATTCTAGGTTTTAATTATTAATTAAGAGACTTTATATGTCTAATTAATAAATATATTAAATGACATTATTATTTAATAATTAATTTTTAGTTATTAAATAATTGGAATTGGCATTTAAATGGTTACATTGGAAAATTGGCGTTTTTGAGGAAATGAGATGCAGAAATGATAAAACAGCAAAATTGCATAAGTGAGGCCCAATATCCAAAGCCCAGACCGGCCACTAGTGTAGGCTTTTATCATTTATTTTTTCATTATTTTAATGCCAAATAATTCTAACCTAAACCTAGATGTTTACCTATAAATAGATAGTGATGGCTCACAATTAAAGTTGATGAAATTTCTTGTCTTCAGAAAGTTGAGTCTCCTATTCTTTTCTCTATAGGCCGAATCACTTCCCTTCTCTTTTATTCTCTAAATTTTCGAACCTTGAGTGAATGAGTGAGTGCCCACACACATCAAGTGGTATCTCAATCATAGTGTGGAAGATTGTGAAGAATCCAATCAATAAGAAGGAGAATCAGCATCAAAGGAAGGAGAGAAAGAGATCCAGGTTCAAATCTTGGTGATGCTCTGCTACAGAAAGGAATCAAGGGCTAGAGATCTGAACGAAAGGAGTCATTATATTCCACTGCACCCAATGTAAGATTTCCTAAACTTTATATGTGTTTAATTTCATTGTTTTAGAATTCATATTAGGATGTTAATGAAACATACATGGTAGTAAATCTAGATCCTGGTAAAATATTTCCAACAGTTTGATATTGACTTGTATTAATAGATTGTGTAAAGTTATAATATATTTTCAATACACTCGACCCTAACACCAACTACGTGTCCAAGTCCTGGGTCCGGGTTCGGGTCTGGGTCCAGGTCGGGGTCCGGGTCTTGGCGGGTCCAAGTCTCAGGTTTGGGTCTCGGGTCTGGGCCCCGGTTCCGGGTCTTTGTTCGGGTCCCGAGTTCGAGTCTCGGTCTCGGTTCGAGTTCGGGGTCCAAGTTTGTAGTCCGGGTCTAGGTCTGGGTCTGGGGTTCGTGTTTGAGTCCTGGTCTGGGTCCAGGGTGCGGGTGCGAGTTTGGGTCCGGGTTCGGGTCCCGAGTCCGGAGTTCGAGTCGGAGTTTGGTGTTGACCCTGAATCCTTTGTAAATATTATAATACACTAATACGGATCATTTATTATGTATTTAATAATACAACATACATTGTATTAAAAATTTTGGTCGTAATAATTAATACAATACATTGCTTTAAACATAATGTAATTTATTATTTAATACAATACGCCCCTTATACGGCGTACCAAACGAGCCCTAGAAGAGTTAATCTTCACTACAAAACAAACAAAAACGATTTGACTTTGTTTTTTTTTTTAATAACATCAATTAAAGAATTGATGTTCACCACAAAATAAACAAAAACGACTTGTTTTTGTTTTTTTTTTTTTGAAAAATGATATTTGTATTTTTTTTTTTTTTGATAAATAATTTTTTGTATTATTATTGCTATGTGGTACTTTAAGGTGTTCAATATCATACCAATGTGGTACCTATTTCTAAATCATTTATTAAATTAAAATTTGTGGGAGCTGATATTAAAATGCACGAATAACGGTATGCTACTTTTTGTGGTGCATGGCACCTTAATGTGATTTAATATTTTTGTTAATAATATGTACATATCTTTATTAACTTCGATTAGAATTTTTAATTTTTTCCTTAAGGTACTCAATAGCATACCGATGTGGTACCCAATAATTAGTTAGTAATTTTCTAAATTCTTTATTAAAATAAAATATGTGGAAGCTAATATTGAAATGCACAAATAACGGTATGGTACCTTTTGTGGTGTTTGACACCTTAATGTACCATTTAATATTTTCATTATTAATATGTACATATCTTTATTAACTTCGATTAAAATTTTAAATTTTTTTTTAAGGTGTTCAATATCATACTGATGTGGTACCTAATAATTGATTAGCAGTTTTCAAATCATTTATTAAGTTAAAATTTGTAGGAGCTCATATTGAAATGCACCAATAACAGTATGTTACTTTTTGTGGTGCTTGGCACCTTAATGTGCCTCTTAATATTTTCATTTTTTTTTGAATGAAAAATCAAGCTTCATTAAGCATTAAAATCTATTACCAAAACTGATAACAACTTAGTTGAGACATCCCCCAAACTGAAAGTACGATCAAGGTAGGAACGAGATGCTCTAGCAAAGCTATGAGCAACTACATTTGTAGATTGTTTAAAGTTAATGGTTTAGAAATTTACTCATTTATGATTTTCTCGATAACCACTTGAGTACACGATTTATGACCTTTCATGTAGTCAACTTCTAGGAATGTAGTAGTTGGTACAAATACTTTATCTTCTACATGACTATAGAAGTATGAACCTCGAATTTCCTCTGAATAACCCGCAAATATACACACTTCTGTTCTGGGAGCAAGTTTTCTAGTTTTGAGTTTAAGAACATGAGTAGGACAACCCAAAATATAGAAATGTTTCAAACTAGGTTTTGTCCCATTCTATAATTCTATTAAGGTCTTGCTAATTCTCTTAGAGGATACTACATTCAAAATGTAAGTAGCCGCTTGAAGTTCATAACCCCAGAAGCTTAGTGGCAGTGTTGAGTAACACTTCATTGATTTGACTATGTCCAACAAGGTCCAATTTCTTCTCTCTACAACACTATTTCTCTGAGGAATTCTAGGTGTTGTAAGTTGGGATAAGATCCCTTCTTCCAGCAAGTAGTCTTTGAATTTAGAATCCAAATACTCTCCACTACAATCTGATCGAAGTGTCTTTAATGATTTACCTAATTGTTTCTCAGCCATGGATTTGAAGTCTTTGAGCTTTCTAAAAATTTCAGATTTATTGGCCATTAGGTAAGTATGACCGTATCTTGAATAATCATCAATAAAAGTGATGAAATATCTGTAACCACCTTAAGTTTGAATATTAATTAGTCCGCGTACATCACTGTGAACAAGCTCAAGTTTGTTTTTTTTTTTTGGCTCTATTGCTATAATACCCTAGAAATTATGAAATGGATTAGCAAAACCCTAAATAGATAATTATGTATTATTGAAGAATTATATTATTATATAATTTATTATATGTGAATTTATATAATTTATGATATGTTAAGACCACGTTGGTGAGCCAGGGGCATTTTGGTAATTTTGACCCAAGAAGGGTAGAACAGTGAAATTAATTTATTAACGTGGTTATGGGACTATAGTATTATATATTATGCCTGTTTTGTCCTTTTTCAGGTGTGTTTTGACAAGTCGGGGCGGTTATAGTCACAACTGGGTATTTCGGGCCGAACCGGGTTTGGGGTCGAAATACAATTTTGAGATTTTATTTTGGCATTTTAATGATATATGAGAAACCTAAAATTATTTATTTATGTATGTAATGTGATGGAAATGAATTAAGTGCCCTTGAATGCTTATGTGTGTGTTATATGGCCCTAGGGGCAAATTAGTTATTTTGACCACTTGAATTACTTTGCAACAAAATGGATTTTGTCATTATTGAAATTGAATTTCTGGATTTTTCTCAGCCCCTTGGACCGAACCCCTACTCCCTCTCTTTCAATCTTTTTTTTTCACTTCAATATTATTTCAATTTTTGGATCTTGTTGGAGCTTGGGGGATTTCGGTGTCTATTGATTGTGTGAGCTTTAAGGTAGTTTCTTACTCCTTTAATTTATTGTATGTTGTTGATTTTAGTAGAGAAGCATGTTCTTAGATTGTTAAGTTCTTGAGTTGCATGTGTGTACAAAATGGAGTGATTTTGATCCTTTATGCTTATTTGTGTTGATGGTAATGATTATTGTTCTTAGGAATGCTTTGGGCTTGATTTGTGGGGAGTTGATAATGTGTTAGTTATGGTTGTTTATTCTGTTGTGGTTGAGCTTTGTTATGGATTTGATGATTTCAGGTTTTGAGCTTGAGTATGTGTGATGTTTAGCTCAAAGTGTAAAACCTATTTTGAAAGTTGTTAAATCTAAATTTTGATGAATGTTTGCAGGAATTAAAGCATGAAAATATGTATTTTAATGCTTGTTTAGGTACTTAATAGTTGGTGAATGGTAAATTTGAGTTGTATGTAAGTTTGGGTTGATTTGGGTGTGAGTTTGGCATATTTTCGAAGCTGAAAACTGGGTTTTCTGGGTTTTTAAACCCAGTGGTCGCGATTATCATAGGTCTGGTCGCGACCATGATAATGGCAGTTTATTAATTTTTTTGGGTTTTTATTTTTGCCATAACTTTTGACTCGGGACTCTGTTTGGGATGTTCTTTATATCTTTAGAAAGCTCGTTCCGAGCTCTATGTGATTATCTGTATTTTAAATGCCATGAATATATTTTATGAATGTGGAATCGGGGGTTAACCCTAGTTGTGTAAAATCCCAGTATTGTGACTAGGATTACCGGCACCTGGTCAGGAGCACCTGGAGATTTGGAATCTCTTCTATTGCAGGACATCAGGTAAGATAGTAGTTAGCACGTAGAGTTATGTGTAGTAGCGCTTATATTGGAAATGGTATATGTGAGTAATCAGTAACGGGGATTAAGGTTATTACCCTAACATGAGCAGTTTAATAGTCTAGGGTTATTACCCTAGTGATATATGCTATGTAAATGCTATGCCATGCTAAGTATATGAGTACATTGAGATTTAGGGTTATGTGTTCAAGGCATAACCAGGTTGGACTCGGTAACTAGAACCGAGAGGAACCGTTCTAAGGTCTTATTGTATTTAGACGTGTGAGCGCAACACGTAGGTCTACGCTACGTAGACATAAATAGGAATGTGAGTGTAACATGCAGGCCTGTGTCACACAAGCATATGAAAATGGCATTACTGTTTATATAGTATGATAAACATGTTATTGATATTTTATACTGTCTTGCTAGGCTTGGCTCATGGGTGCTCTACTGTGCAGGAAGGGTAAGGTTGTTTCTGATCAGCCATGAGTGTAGGAGCTGGACGAAGAATGTACATGTTCGGGCCACACTAGACCAAGCAGGTTGAGGTCTACCAGTGATGTATTTTGTGAGTCTGTTTTGCCGCTTAGGTCGGCCAATAGAAAAAGACTTGTAATAATGTTTTGTAAATACTTTTGGGATCCCGACTTTTGTAACTTTTAGTTTGTAAAGTTTAAATTATTACAAGTTTATTTTCACTTTGTTTGTTATTAAAGTTTAATTTTTGCGCTAATTTTATTAGTAATCCCGTTTAGGGGATTAGGGTTTCTTAAGTATCTTGAGTAGCGTGCTTAATTATTTAGGGCGTTACAATTGCTTTTTGAAGAAAAAAATCTTTTAGTCATCTTGCGTACAAGACAAGATTTGCATACAGGAATAATTCCAAATTTTAGTTTGCTCAAAGTGTTGGAAATTATTTTACCAGGATCTTAGATCTACTCACAAGTATGTTGTTTAAACATCCTAAATATGAACTTTCTAAAACGATAAATTAAACACATATAAAGTTAAGAAAACCTTACATTGATGCAGCGGAATTAATGTCTCCTTCCACTCAGATCTCTAACCCTTGAATCCTTTCTGTAGCAGAGTATATTCAAGATCTGAGCCCGAATGTCCTTCTTCTTCAAGTTTGATCCTTCACAGTCTTCCAATCTATGATTGAGTTACTGCTTGCTGTGTGTGGGCACTTACTCTTTCAATAGGGTCACGAAAAAGATGAAGGGGAAAGAGAGAGGGATTTCGACCAAGTATAGAAAGTGGGGAAGGCTCAGTTTTTCTGAAGAGAGAAATTTCTGTCAGAAAAGCTTGTGAAAACTTGTGTTATGACTGAGCCATCACTTTCTATTTATAGGCAACTACTAGGTTTAGGTTAGGATTTATTTGGCATTAAAATAATGAAAATATTAATTTGAAAAACTCCATATAGTGGCCGGCCAAGGTGTAGGTATTGGGCCTCACTTGATTTTGCAGTTTTATCAAATTTTATCTCTATTTTCTCAAAAACGCCAATTTTCCAATTCTAACCTTTTAAATGCCAAAATTAATTATTTAATAACTAAAATATATTATTAAATAATATTTTCATTTAATTTAATTATTAATTAGACATATAAAGTCTATTAATAAATAAATAAACCTAGAAACTCTTTTCTTTACAATTTCACCCCTGCTTAGTGAAAATTCATAAAATTAGATATAGTCTAACTTTAGAATTATAATTGATCAATCACGAATCAATTAATGAGTCTTACAAGCAGAATGTTCTCAACTAGAATGGGGACCATGGATCTATATGCTGAGCTTCCAATAAGTGAACCAAATTTACCAAGTAAATTCCTACTTATTAATTCTTCGTTGAATCCACTCTTAGAACTTAGAATTGCACTCTCAGACTTATATAGAGCATATTGTATGTTCCACGATATCAATATACTATCTCATTTAACCATTGTTATAATCTTATTGTGATTTAAAGATCCTCTATATAGATGATCTACATCGAGATGGGATTTCTTTACCGTTCTCACCCCTCAATGTATTTTGCCCCTTAAAACACTTAGCTACCTGTAAATGGTGTTTAGTGATCTAATAATTAGTTAGTTAAACAAGAGCTCATCCATTTACTTCTATTTGCTAAGCTCGAAGGGAATCATCACTTGACTTCTATACACCAGTAGAAGCTATAGATTCCATATTTATGTTCAGCACTCCCACTCAATCATACTATCATGTTCCCAAAATATACGTATCACCCTGACCCGAAAGTAGGCTTAACTAATAAATCTAAGAACATGATAGCACTCCTGAGTTGAGCCTAAGCATATCAGGATTTAGATTCTTTTAATCTTAAGATCAACTACTGATATTGACTTGGAAAGATATGTATAACGGTAAGTTTGTAATATCTTAACTTAGTTGCAATATCGGTCCAGTCCAATGTATACTCCATACATTCGAAACTAGTATACTTTACTAATGTCCTGGAAAGAACATAACACTTACTCCAAGTGTAAGTACACATCATCGCTGATTATCACATTAGTGTAAATCCAATAACATTGATGAAACAGGGACCAAAACTTTTTGATTCATATGATCACAATCACATTCCACTGTGTTGACGATACTGTAATTGTGAATAAACATATGATCTGGATTTAACTGATTTTGTGTGTATGTATGTAATAAACATATTAAACCATTAGCATGTAAAATTCATGCAAACATCAATCACTTCAAATTTCTTATGTTGATAACTGATCAGATTATAAAGAGTTTTATTTAGGGCATAAAACCCAACAAACTCCCACTTGCACTAATATAAAACAAACTGTGCAAATAGGTCAATCTGGTGTCTTGATCTTCAGATCAAGTGTAGTATATTTGAATCCACCCAAACTTCTGGAAACTAGTGCATAAATACACTTATGAAACATCCTTTACTGTATGCTTTACTCATCAAGGGATATTGAAATCTTTACTGTTTTAAAAGTACATCTGAATTAACAGAAGACATATCTCTCATATTTTAAAATATGTAATTGAGATAATACAGTGTAGACTTTTCTTCAGTGATATAACTTTCTGGTATTTTCGAATAGACAAAGTTATAGTTCTTCTCTGGTAGAGCTTGAATTATTATTCAATAATTCCTCCACCCCCAAAGTAAGTACCATCTTATATAAATCGAAATTAGATGGTGAGATACAAGGAAAACTGATACACAGTTCCTTAATATCTAACATATAGATCACTTTCATAAATCCTTCTTGAATATCTTCTAATGTTCCCTATTTGATTACATCTCAGATAGCTCCCACTCAATAGCAGATGTCTGGTTAAATAATACTTTTAACCTCTGATTGTTTGGAGAGTTACCTAGTTGTGACTTTTGTATTAGTCTGAAACTTTAAGTCAAGACTAAGTCATCAACATAGCAGACTAGTATTTTGAAGTGAAAAATACATGCCAGAGATAAAGTAATCAAAATTAAGATACCATCAAATTTTTATGAGGATTAAGAATTCTTGGTTCAAGTCATTCGAATGGAGTGAACTAGAGTTCTTTATCTTATTCTCATAATTCTGATAAGCTATACCTATCCATGTGAATGGTTAGATTTGCTTTTCAGTAGTGTTCTTAAGTACCTATCACAAGTGTCAACCTAATGAAGATGGGTATAGAATTTTAAAATTCTCCCACTCAATTAAGGTAGTGTGAAACTTTAACAAAGAACTTTCAGAGGTATCAAACTTTTACTTACAATAGTAAAATCGAAATGGAACATACAATCAAGATCAAGAATTTATATTGACAATAGCTGACTCATTATATTACTTCCATGTTTAAACAAGATATGTGTTTCATAGGGAATTGTGGAATGGACTCCATCCCTAAGAATATACATATAGGGTACTATGGATAACCTCCACCCCTAAGTATATAGAGATTATGATCCACCCCTAAAGGTTGTAAAGATCATGATTCTCTTAGTGTGATAGAGTTTATGTGGAGTTGAATACTATCCAGAGTTCATTAGATATAAAAGATCGTTGAACTGCATAGTTTTCTTAACTTTTCTCCACCCCTATCAGATCATAAGATCCTTTTATTAAACAAATTCTTAATAATTGTATTAGAATGAACAATTATTAATAAACATAGAAATAATTTCTAGTGTTTATTTAATATAACTCTATGAAGAGTTGTAAATATTATAGAATTTGCATCAATAATAAAAATACTTACACATACAAACATACAAATATAATGTGGTAATGATTGATGAAGATAAAATAAATGAAGCTCAATCTCATAAATTGCAATAGTGAATTTCGAAAATAAAACTTTATTAATAAAAAAAATGTATTGCAACAATATGAGAAAAACAGGGATAAATATCCCTAACTAAAATTTGAAATCCAAATTGTCTTTAAACTAAAACAATTAATTCAAAAAATTGAAGAGCTTCATCTTCATCTGGACGATTTCACCTTTGGTCCAGCTTTCTGATCCAACTCAATTGAGTTCAAGTAGCTTGGCCTATAAGAAGAAGAAAACAAATAAACAAAGTTAGTCCAGAATCATAAATCCAATTGGAAAATAATTCACTAAAACTCTTAAAGTTTAAAAATTGAAATACCTTGTTTCTTTGCAAGATGTTTAGGACACTGGGGTTTCCAATGACCTTTCTCATTGCAGTAGAAACACTTTCCTTTAAGTGTAGCATCACCAGAAGGAGCAGCTTTTTTCATGGCTTTTGTTCGCTTTTTGGTGTTCTTCCACTTCTTCTTCGATTTGGGTTTTGAAGCAGAGGCAACATTTGCTTCAGGTTTTATCGTCCCATTACCATTACCAGGATTATGAGGTTTACTCCCTTTCTTCTTGGGTCCTCCAATCAAATTTTCATAAGTTTGAAGGTCATTGACTAATTCATGAAAGTCAATTTCCTTCTTATTCATGACATAATTTGATGTGAATGGTAGAAATGCTGGAGTCAGGCTATTCAAGATAAGACTAACTTGAGTAGCACTGTCCATTTCAGTACCATGATCCTGGGCTTCTTGGAAATAACTGGACATGAGGAGAACATGGTCACGCACGTTTTGATGAGGTTCCATCCGTGCATTAATGTACTTCTTAGTCGCGTCAAAGCGTGACTGAAGTGATGCCTTACCGAATAGCTCATTTAACTTCGTCATTACTTCAACACCCTTCTCAGTTTTAGAAAACTGAGTTTTGAGGGTGTCAACCATGCTAGAAAGCATAAAGTATAGAGCTTTGTCATTTGCTTTCTGCCAACGCTCATACTTTTCTTTCACAGCTTTGGATGCATTATCCCCAGGCACTTCAGGTGACGGCTTAGTTAAAACAAACAAGGCACTTTCTCCTATGAGAGCAATATTAATGTTCTCATTCCATTTATTAAAGTTAGATCCATTCAGCTTGTTTTCAGTCAACAGTGATAACATGGGATTCATTTTGACAAAACAGTATACTACAAAATAATAGAAATCAACAAATAGGAATTAAATAATGGTTTAACACACAAAATCAATTCAGAAATTATAAGCACATAGCAAGTAGGAATGATATGAGAAAATACTTAAAAATTCAATCCTAAATAATTTCCAAGGTTTTCAACAAACTGATATCAGTGTCCCGTTTAGGCGAGAGTCAAAGCTACCATCCATTGAATAGAGTTGTCAGCTCATCTAAAATGTTAAACATTCTAGCAACCTTTTATTCGATCAAGATTGGAATCCAGCGTTGTCCCGTTTAGGCGAGAGTCAAGGCTATTCTATCTTATGAGCTTCTACCATTGTTTCGCAATTTGCAAGTCAAATATGGTCGCCACTATTAGGGTGATCTATACCATATAAAACACTTACAAACCACTTATCATGCGAGATTAAACGGTGCGAAATTGCTAATGAACGTTCCTCCATTAGGGAGGATTACTCACTAAAACAAACGCGGTGTAAAACCCACAATGGAGATCGAATATCTTAATAATAATAAAGCTCATTATTTAAAATGTATTTTCTTTATTATTCTAATAAATAAATCTCATTAAATTCTAAATTAAGAATTAAAATTCAAAAATAAGAATTCAATATAATATTTATAAAATTATACTTAGATGGTGACTGAAATAAAATTAATTATTTCCATCTTAGTAATAATCTTAAATATAAATATTAAGGAAATTAATTTAAGTTGAATTAAATAAATAATTAGCAACTTAAAAATTTCCTTTGAGAATATATTTATTGGGTTCGAAAATTTAAAGTATATAAAAGAAATATACTATTTTCGAAAATAATAAAAATAGAAAAGATATACTTCAAGCAAAAATATCACCTATCTAGATATTCTTTTGACTAGTTAATTCAATTTCTAATAATATATATATATATTTTTAAATTCATTTATTTTAAATTAATCAATTAAATGAAAAAATCATTGATTGTAGTTGGTCCAAGAATTAATTAGAATAAATAATTAATTTACAACTCAATCTATTTTTCAAAATAAAAAATTCGAAAATATTGCATAAATAAAATGCAAATTTCGAAATTGATTAATAAAATAAAGAAAAATATATATATTGAAAATTATTTAAATTTAAGTTGAAAAATTAAATTTCAACCTAAAAATAATTTTCTATTTAATTAAGTGTCATGAAAAATCAATAAATATTTAAGTATCATGATGAAAATCAACTTAGATATTTAGATTTTTCAAGTTAATTAAATGTATTAAATTCAAGAAATAAATAATTAAGTGTAGAGAAGGCTTAATTATTAATTTCTATTTAATACTAGGAAAAATATACTTAATAAAATTGTACCAAAATTAATTATTTAAATAATTAATTTCACAAAAGTATAATATTTTTCTATTTAAATATTAGAAATAATAAGTAGTCTATAAATTACTATCTAGAAAATATCTTATTTGACTAAGTATCTTTTCAAAAAAAATTTGAAAAATATCTAATTTAAGTTAGATAGAAAAAATCTAAAACTTAAATAATTTCAAATTTAGATTTAATTAAATATTAAAAATTAAGTTGTAACCACTTAATTTGAAGATATCTTTTTAAAGTTAATATTTGAAAAGATATTAACCAAAAAATATCTAAAATATTCCATTTTAAGTTAATATTTGAAAAGATATTAACTTAAAAAATATCTTAGGAATCTTTAATAACTAATGCCTGGGATTCCTCAACTTGATTTAAAATTTAAATCAAATATTCAAATTTAAGTTAGATAAGAAAAATCAGTTGTTACAACGAATTTATAACTTAAATAGGAATATTTAATTAAATAAGCTCCAGAAAGAATCTAGTTAGTTAAAATTCTATATTTAATTAAATACAAGAAAAATACAAATAGTTTGTCTAGAATTAATATCTAAACTAAAAGTGTTTTTCTTAAAATTAACTTTAAAATATTAAAATGAAAAATAAATTTTCATATATTTTAAAAGTTAATTATGTTGCTAATTCAATTTTATTAGGTCAAACTAATATAATTAACCTAGTACAGTTATTCAAATCAGGCAAATGAACCTTCACAATTGGGGTAGTTCATGTGAGGGGGTGCTGGGTTTAGTATGTCGTACCCACTTCTATGGCTCCCAACTCTCACACGAGGCCCAAAAGAGAGGAATTTAACCTTAAAATAAATAACTGTTATTAATTGAATAGGTCCAATAACTAAATCGACCTAAATAAAATCTATCATGGTGTGACATTTTATTTAGCAACAACCTATATGTATCTATATTAAAACAAAATAAACATATAGGCTCACACAGGCACACTTTGGATGGATCCTATCATGTTGCTAGGTCATACACAGATGAAAGAAGATTGTAAAATTTACCTGTTACAAATTATTAACTTGACCAAGGGAGCCATCAGATCATTAGATCTGGCAAAAAGTAACCATGGCTATTTGCAATCAAGTAATAATAGGTTTTAAAAAAACTTACACACAAGTTAAAACCACATACTCCTGCAACAAGGTTAGCTGGATAGTTGGAAGTAGGATTTATTTAATTTTAAATAAATAATTTCGAAAAATAAATAATTAAATAAAAAAAATATTTTAATTTTCGAAAAAAATAAAATTTAAAAAAAATATTTAATTAGTTTCGAAAATAAAATAAAATAAAAAATTTAAATTTCGAAATTATTAAAAAATAAATATTTAAAATTAAACCTAATATTTTTGAAAAATTAGGTTTCAACCAACCTAAATATCATTTCAAAATTTGCTAACTACTTTTAAAATTTAAATGTTATTTTAAAAATAAAAATTAAATAAAAATTAGAAAAGATAAATGAAATATCTTTTCAGATTTTAAATTTAATTTAAATAAATAAAATAACAAAATTTAAAAGTTAGCAAAATATCTTACATCTATTAAAATTAAATGATTATAAATATCTTATTTTAAATTTAAATAAGGTCAAAATATCTAAAAAATATATATATAAAATCTGACCTTAAATTTAAAAATAAGATAAGATATAATCAAATTAAAAACTAAGATAGATTTTTAAGCAAGAAGATAGATACTAATTCTATTCAAATTCAAATTACATTAATATCTTGAATTAAATTTAAAAAATATTAAATTAATTCAAAATTATAATTAGAATTGAATTAGGAATAGTAATAGTATATATACAAAACTATACCAAAAATCGGAAGTTAATTCCATGAAAAAGCATGAAAAAACGAAGAAAAACGAAAAAATTGTGAACTGTAGGGACAGTTTCGCGATCGCAGGAAAATTTCAGCACAGCCCCGATTTTTTCAAATCTTCAAAAATTCATAACTAATTCAAATAAAATCGAAATTGAGTTCTGTAAAAGGCTAACTTGCTTAATTTTTTCCATACTATCCAATAAAAATAATTCCAGAAACAAAATCGCAATTATTTTTCACGAAAATATACAAACATCAATCAATCATCAAATAACACTCAATACAACATGATACCATCCAAAAACAAACAAACAATCGTTTTAAAGTCCAAATTTCATGTAAGTAAATCAATTACCATTGCTCTGAGGCCAGTTATTGGAAATTATTTTACCAGGATCTTAGATCAACTCACAAGTATGTTCTTTAAAAATCCTAAATATGAACTTTCTAAAACGATAAATTAAACACATATAAAGTTAAGAAAACCTTACATTGATGCAACGGAATTAATGTCTCCTTCCACTCAGATCTCTAACCTTGAATCCTTTCTGTAGCAGAGTATAATCAAGATCTGAGCCCGAATGTCCTTCTTCTTCAAGTTTGATTCTTCACAGTCTTCCAATCTATGATTGAGTTACTGCTTGCTGTGTGTGGGCACTTACTCTTTCACTAGGGTCACGAAAAAGATGAAGGGAAAAGAGAGAGGGATTTCGGCCAGGTATAGAAAGTGGGGAAGGCTCAGTTTTTCTGAAGAGAGAAATTTCTGTCAGAAAAGCTTGTGAAAACTTGTGTTATGACTGAGCCATCACTTTCTATTTATAGGCAACTACTAGGTTTAGGTTAGGATTTATTTGGCATTAAAATAATGAAAATATTAATTTGAAAAACTCCATATAGTGGCCGGCCAAGGTGTAGGTATTGGGCCTCACTTGATTTTGCAGTTTTATCAAATTTTATCTCTATTTTCTCAAAAACGCCAATTTCCAATTCTAACCTTTTAAATGCCAAAACTAATTATTTAATAACTAAAATATATTATTAAATAATATTTTCATTTAATTTAATTATTAATTAGACATATAAAGTCTATTAATAAATAAATAAACCTAGAAACTCTTTTCTTTACAATTTCACCCCTGCTTAGTGAAAATTCATAAAATTAGACATAGTCTAACTTTAGAATTATAATTGATCAATCACGAATCAATTAATGAGTCTTACAAGCAGAATGTTCTCAACTAGAATGGGGACCATGGATCTATATGCTGAGCTTCCAATAAGTGAACCAAATTTACCAAGTAAATTCCTACTTATTAATTCTTCGTTGAATCCACTCTTAGAACTTAGAATTGCACTCTCAGACTTATATAGAGCATATTGTATGTTCCACGATATCAATATACTATCTCATTTAACCATTGTTATAATCTTATTGTGATTTAAAGATCCTCTATATAGATGATCTACATCGAGATGAGATTTCTTTACCGTTCTCACCCCTCAATGTATTTTGCCCCTTAAAACACTTAGCTACCTGTAAATGGTGTTTAGTGATCTAATAATTAGTCAGTTAAACAAGAGCTCATCCATTTACTTCTATTTGCTAAGCTCGAAGGGAATCATCACTTGACTTCTATACACCAGTAGAAGCTATATATTCCATATTTATGTTCAGCACTCCCACTCAATCATACTATCATGTTCCCAAAATATACGTATCACCCTGACCCAAAAGTAGGCTTAACTAATAAATCTAAGAACATGAATAACACTCCTGAGTTGAGCCTAAGCATATCAGGATTTAGATTCTTTTAATCTTAAGATCAACTACTGATATTGACTTGGAAAGATATGTATAACGGTAAGTTTGTAATATCTTAACTTAGTTGCAATATCGGTCCAGTCCAATGTATACTCCATACATTCGAAACTAGTATACTTTACTAATGTCCTGGAAAGAACATAACACTTACTCCAAGTGTAAGTACACATCATCGTTGATTATCACATTACTGTAAATCCAATAACATTGATGAAACAGGGACCAAAACTTTTTGATTCATATGATCACAATCACATTCCACTGTGTTGACGATACTGTAATGGTGAATAAACATATGATCTGGATTTAACTGATTTTGTGTGTATGTATGTAATAAACATATTAAACCATTAGCATGTAAAATTCATGCAAACATCAATCACTTCAAATTTCTTATGTTGATAACTGATCAGATTGTAAAGAGTTTTATTTAGGGCATAAAACCCAACACAAAGGACTATCCTTTGTTAACCGGTTTATTCTGTCTAGGCTAATATGGCCTAAACATAGATGCCATACACAAGTTTCCTCATTGTTACAAACATTTTGCCTCTTATTTTGTTAAGGCAAAGCTACTTTGAACAATTCATCATTTAAAAATAATTGCTCACTTGGTCTGAACACGTATATTCTATTTCCTTATTTTGTAGAATAAATTGGTGTTCTAAATTTAAAAATAATAATCTCATTATTAATAAACTCAATGTTAAAATATTGTTCATGCAAAAGCGATAAAGAAATAATATTCCTGGTACATTCAAGTATGAAATAAACATTGTTTAACAATAAAAACTTATTTTTAAAGTTCAACCGGACTTGGTCAACACATTTAGCAATACTTATGCTCCGTTACCAACCCGCATGGTCACCTCTCCACCAGTCAGCTCCCTTGATAAATCAAGTATCTGCATAGAAGAACAAATGTGATTAGTGACTCCAAAATCAATAATCCATAAATATTTATCATCTTCCACTAAGTTAGCGTTAAAAACAAATAAATCATATATATCTTTCTTAAGCTCGAAGATATACTTATTACAGTTTCACTTCCAGTGTCCCATTACACCACAATAAAAACACTTGCATTTAACCTTCTTGTCCTTAAATTTACTTTAAATTATCGGCAAGAGCTAAACAAAATGCAAAAAACCGAGGGTAGATGAAGATTCAAGGTGGATGGGAGAACTTCCCAGTGCTGTGAACACTTTTCCAAAGTTCCATTGTAAGGACAACAAATGGCACGATGAACACACACAACAATTGCATGTAAGTAACTTTATATATTTAATAAACTCGTTTTATATTTTAATTTCTATCCAACTCTAATAGTTTGTTCAATTTTTTTGTAGGCCAAAATGGTTGAGACTCGTGAAATTCAACCAGCACCGACCAATGTCCCCCAGCAGTACAATGTCGACCCACCCAATTTTCTGTAGACATGCCTATTATGACACATGTGCTGGGTGAGCTGTCACGCCACTTGAGAGGGATGGGCTAGTTGCCGAGAATTAGGACGGGGGCAAAGAGGACAACTCTCAGGGCAGGTCCTTCCGGACAACCCACTGCCACCTAGGAGGAATATGAGGTCCTTAAGCAAAGGGTAGAAGAATAGGAAGTACGAAACGAGTTGCAACAACAAAAGATGCAGACTTGGAATCAAATCATGAGTGTGTTTCAGCAACAAATGATACAATTGGCTAGTGCCATTCTTGGATTCAACATGCCCTCGATGCCTCTAATTCGACCAATTCTACCATTTTGGCCTCCTGGTGCTGGGTCTTCTTCACAGACTACCCCTCCCGGTGATGACGGTGACGACGACAATGTAACAACTTCTAGTTTTTTTTTTAGTTTGTAGTGTAAATAATATTAATGTTTATAAATTAAAAATACTTTTATTTAATTTTAGACAATTCTTATAGTTTTGTAATTACAATATAAATTTTAATTTTATAATATATTTTGAATTATTTTTTATTTATTATTATCTTAATTTTAATTTTATTGTAAATCTATTTTTTTAAAAAAAAAACAGTTTTGTTGATGAACTATATAGCACCGGCAAAACTAAAATAATTTTTTATTGGCCAAGTTTTGTCGGCAAATTAATTCACTAGAAAAACTTCTACGAGTAAATGAAAATTAGGCGTGAATTGGCGCCAATGTTTTGCCAACGCAATATCTCACTGGCAATATATTGTCAGAGACCCTATCTATTTCTTGTTTTATAGTTATTTTCATGTTGTTGTTTAGGTGTTCTATAATTGTTTTAAAGTTATTTTTCTATTATTTATATATTTTTTTGTTGTATAGTTATTTTTTAGTTTACGTGCCTTGGTGATGTGTTATATTTTTAGTTTATTTCAGATAATTTTTTTGTTATATATGTGTATTTATTTTGTTATTTTTATGCTGTGTTTTAGTTGTTTTTAAGTAGTTTTCAAAAAAAAAAATTTGTTACACAATTATTTTTTAGTTTTTTTTTTTATTCATGTGTATTTTTTATGGTATATGTTTTTAATTTACTTGAATTTTTTTTTATTGTATGTGTGTTGCTTTGTAGATATAAATACATATATTTGGTTTATTTTTTTGATACATTTTTTCTAAAATACAATTATAAGTTTTTTCGTTTTTTTAATTGATATAATTTGTACAAGTAGATGTTTATATTAAAATTATAGTTTTATCTAGTTAATTTTTTGTTGTTTTAATTATATATTACCCATTATATTATGTACGCTATTTTGAAATCATAAAATTTTATTATTTCTATAATTAATGTATCTATTTTTTTAACTTCTATAAAATAACTTATTATTTTAATTGTCAATAACTCAAAAAGGAAGAGAGGAAAAAAAAAAAGAGTTGAAAGTATAAAATTGTAACAATAAATTTCATGAAAAAAAATAATGTAATAGTGCAAAAAAAAGATAAATCAAGTTGTCAAAATTAAGTAAAAAAAAAAAAATTCGTAATACAAAAACATGTTGAGGAGTTGATATTGTTTTACATATTATAACGAGCTCAATGTCTTGTTATCTTTTTGTTAATTTGTAGTTGTTTTTTTGTTGTTTTATAATTGTTTTCATGTTATTATTAATATATTCTAGAGTTATTTTTTTTTTTGTTTTACAGAAAAATAATATTTTTATAATTTTGAAACTTTAAGACAGTATTTTTGAAATTTTAATTAGTATAGTAAAAATGTAAAAACAGAAGTACAACAGAAAAATTATAAAATTAGAAAAAAAAAAAAAAGTATTTTTTGTAAGAAATGTAAAAGCATTTAAATCTTCTAGGCTTCAATCAAACCCACTTCTTCTAATACATATAGGTCCTATTTGGCTTAGTTTCTAGAAGTTATTTTTTAGCTTTTAGAATTAAAAATCCTTCTATATAAAAAAATAAAAAGCCCTAAGCTAAGATTTATAACTTCTCCTAAAATGATTTTTTATTTTAATTTTTTATAATATTTTAAATATAATTTATTTTTATTTGATAGATATATTTTTAAAAAATATAAATTAAAAAAAAAAAGCTAAAAGAAATTCAGTACAATTACATATATAAATTTATATAAAATAAAAATCCACATAAAGAGAAAGAGTGAATTATTTTAGCGAAATCTATATTCATTAATAAAACATGTTCAGAAAGAGGGAGAGAGAGTGAAAAGCGTGTGCTTATTATTCGTTGCTCAACAAATATTCCACGCCATATTTACCGACCATCTACACATTTATGGCATGGCGCTGTCTATAGAGAGAAAGAAAGAGATGGAGGTGACCTGATCTAATGAAACACGCATCACATAAAGCAGAAAGCATACAAGACCTCTCCACTTTATTATAATTAATTAAGAACAACATACACAGATAGAGGTATACAGTACAACTAACCATACAATATCATTGACAAGCAGTGGTAGTAGTAATAATAATAAGAAGTTTAAAATGATAGATTAGTTAATTAAGGGCATTTGGGATGTCCCTTGGAGTTCTTGAGATCCCGGTAGCAAGGGCATTCGTCCTTGTTTCCGTACGTCCCAGACGGAACGCAGTGACATTTTTCACAACAGATATTGCAGTACTTAAGGCACCTGTCCTGCACTCCTGCCTTTGAACACCTCACTTTGCACTTCGAGTCACAAAACTCTGTCCTCCAAAACAATCTCAACATTAATCAAAACAAAATCATCATGCAATTAAGATTTAAGATAGACCCCCTCCCTGAATACATCATGAATTAATCATCAATTGCTTTTATTTTTCAAACTAAAGCTCTGCAAAAGAGAAATCAAGACAATACCTGAACCAGCCATGGATGCCTCAAAAAAAGAGGAGCTTAGAACAAGACAAACGAGTAGAAAAGTTGCAAAAATGAGCTTCATTTTTTTTTTAGAGATAGGAAATGATGGGTTATTGAAGGCAAATGTTTGATTTGTTGATCAAGTTAATAATGAGTTATTAAGTTTGTGGGCCGAATATATGTAATGGTACTACAAGCTATATATAGCCTATGAGTATTGGTTGTCAAAGACGTAACCAAAGTTGGGGGGGTGGTATATTGTAGTCGTTCGTTGTGATGCAGGGTAGGTGGAACTTGAGACGTAATTATGGGGACTAGTTCTCTCTCGTACTTTCTATCACTTTTATGGCTTGGCTTCATTAGTCGCATCACAGACTGTGAAAAAGTGTGTAGCTCGTTTTGGTAATTTTACAAGTTGAAGCTGAGACAGATTGATGTGGAGTTTGGTTTCAATGTAATGGAATAGCTAGCATTCTAGCAATAATAATAACTTGAATAATAATGGTAATAGAATTATGATATTTGATTGATTTTCAAAATCATAATGGAGTAAATGGTTTATTGACATAAATATTTTTACTTTAAATTCTTTTGGCAAAAGAATAATATAAAGAAAATATATTAATAGTAATTGTGTTTTTATATGAATAGTAGAAGGTTGATTAATATAGGTACAAAGATGCAAAGATAATTATATTGTGACTGAAAACATTACAAAGCTTTAAAATTAAACCAAATAATAAAATTATAAGAGGAACTCCAATAGTAAATGTTAAATTTAGTGTTAAATCAACACAATAATTTATTGATACAATTTTGGCACTCAATTTTTTTCTATTTTAATTACAACACTAAAAGTTATACTAAAATGATATTATTTCTTATTATCTTATAAATAAACACAAATAATAAATATACAAAAATTGTAAGTATAAATAATATCACACTAATAATAATGTGACTCTATAGACAATGCTATAAATAGGATATGTTTTAGAGTGTGGCTGGAATAAATTTATTGTAAAATCCCATCAAATTTAATATTTTAGTGTTCCATTAGAGTTGGCCTAATAATAGTGATTTCATCACATTTACTCACGATTATACTAAGCTAAACATGACCTCTTATATTATGAAAACTTGTCCAATAATATCTAGAGAATCCCGTTAAAATATTAACATTTTTATAAATATTTTCTTAAGGTAAAAGAAAAGTTACAATTAAACTAGGAAACACATGTTTTTTTTCAATTACAATTGTGGCTCACGTTAATTATTTATTTTATTTAATTTTATTTTTGGAATAAGAGGAAATATACATATATATATTTATAGATATAGATATAAATAGATTTCTCACTAATAAAATCATTTTTTTCTTATAATTAGCTCCTGAAGAGCAAACAAAGAACAACAACAACTAAAAAAGGAACCCACAGCAGGGATGCAGAGACAGAAAATTAACTAGCTACCGAGCAACTAACTCAACGGACACCCGAACTAAAAACAAAACAAAACCTGCAATTAAGAAACACAAGGAACAAATACTATAAAGTATGGCCATCTACAGAATACATATATGTAGGAAATCGTCAAAAAAGGCTGAATCAAAATAACCAAAAGCGTTGTTACGATTTTCCCAACGAGCCACGGAGTGGGCCACAGTGTTGCAAGATCTCGGAATCCAGCAAGCTTCCCAAAGGTTGAGGGAAGCAACTAAAAGGAGAAACTTACTGACTAACTCCTGTATGTTATGATGCAGGGTATGGATTTCATGAGATTTTCTATGCATAGTGCCAATAGCATTGGAAGAATTACTTTGGAAGATCACGTTATTGTACCCTTGCCTGATAGCCTCCTCGGCCCCCTCGCACAAGGGCGAGACTTCACCTGCAATAGGATCACACTTGCCAATTTTGAAAGTAAAAATACCTTTGCAAAGTCCATTTTCATCTCTGAATATTACCGCCCCTGCCGATTGGGTTTTGCCAATCGCAACGTTCGTTTTACACATATCCAGCCAGCAGGGGGTATCCATTCGGTAGGCAAAGCAGTGGTAGTGAGATGATTCTCATAGAGGTCAGAATGTTAGTGAATTAGTTAGTTAGGGGTGTCAGTTGGTTGTTAGTTCCTGTAACGGTATTGTCTTATTTATAACAGTTGTTAGTTATTTTTCGTTGTTATCTTTTTCCTTTACTCTTGATGTATATATACTGAGCTTGTGCTCCATTAATGTACAGAGTTCATATTCATCATTTACTCTCTCTCTCTCTCTCTCTCTCTCTCTCTCTCTCTCTCTCTACCATGGTATCAGAGCAGTCTTTTTTTAGCTTCCACGTTCATTGCTTGTATCTACTTCTCTCTCAAAATTTAATCTCTGCCTTGTTGCTTTTCTCTACATTCGTGGATATGATGACTACTTCATCTTCTCTGGCCACGTTCAGTGTTCCAAGTGCTCCGACTACTTCTGTAATGACCGCTTTAGTAATTTGGATTAGTAAAGGCAATTAGCACTAATTTTTATTATTTTATTATTATTTGTGAATTTATTTAATTGTGGACCCCAATATTTAGAAATAAATATTAGAGTTATAATTTCTCAATTCCAGAGATTTTATTAGACTCTAGGGGTATTATTTAGCTTATATGTGAAATATGTTATTTTTGTAATTTTTGCTCGGCGACAACGGAAAATGCGATGGATGGCTAGATTGATCACATGAGTAAGTTTAGAACCTTATTTCTTAGTGGGAAATATTTTAGAGAAAATAAATTATCGGGTTTGAGCGGGGTTATGAAATTTGACCATTTTACCCCTAACTTTTGAAAAACACCTAAGTTGTTAACCTAAAGGGCGAATTGGTAATTTGTTTGGGGTTGGGTGGCTGCCTAGGAGTGTGGCACGTGGCCACTTATTTTCAGCCAAGGGAAAATGATTTTTCCCAATTTGAATTATCCCATTTAGTTAATTAAAAGAGAAAATTCAAAGAAAAGTAAAACAAAATAGAACTCCTTCTCTCTTTCTTCTCTTTCGGCTGGGGCTAGAACCAAGGGAAGCTCATCCTCAAACTGGAATTTGCTGAATTTTAAGCAAGGTTGTTGGGAATTTTGAGCAAGGTAAAGCCCTAGAACTCTTGAAGATGTGTTTTTAAGCTTTTTCTCTGGTTTGAGCTTGTGTTTTTGAGTAATAGGGGCTGTTAGATTTAGTTAGGTTTAGGGTTTGAATTTTAGAGATTATTTGAGTTGATTTTAGTTCCTTGCAACTGGTTTAGAGATTGATTGTAAGTTTTATGCAATTTTAAGCTTTGAGTTCAAAGCTTTGAGCTTTAATGGTAACTTGATTTTGAATGGTTTGTTCTGTGAAATACTGCCTGGATTTTGTTGCTTATGCATTGTATAGGAGCTCTGGAAGGTTTCATGGCAATTGGTGGAGAGTTGAGCAACAAATGAAAGGTTTTGGGAAACCTGGTGCAAACCAGCTAGCCGGTTTTGGCAGGGTTCCCCGGGCCATTCCTTTTCTCAATTTTTGCCATTTCGATGCCTCGGTTGGGTGTTTCCCCATTTCCAGAGTTAGAATAACCCATTAAGGATATAGCAGAACCTAGGGTTTTGGTTTTGGGTTTCTTGGGATTAGGGTTTTAATCATGTGACTTACCCGATTTCAAAATGTGATTAGGGCATCCATCTAGCACGAGATTTTTCGTTCAGGTCGGCCAGCACACTTGAATTCGGAAAATAGGTAAGAACTGTGTATAATGTGTGATGTGATTATCTGAATGTATGTATATGTGTTTGTATATACATGCTTAAATTATGTTTTGCACTACTAGCAACACTTGTATAAATATGTTACAGAGTGCATTGGTATAGTGAGTGTTGTTGTTGTGAGTACGATACAGTGATACCAACACGAGTACGGGAAAGTGCTAAGGTGTGGGGTATATCACTCAGTGGTACTCAGGGTACGAAGTAAACCCTACCAACACTCGTACAGTGAGGTACGTTGTGTATGTGGTATAGTGGTTGTACCCTAGTATTGAACGTTCATACTCATCTGTTAGGCTCTGTAAATAGGTGTATGGGCGCCTATTTACAGGTCAGAAATTATATGATGTGTTATATGCATTTCTTACTGAGTCTGTCGACTCACAGTTTTACTTCCATGTGTAGGTAAAGGAAAGGTGAAGGCTGAACAGGAGTGAACCTGAGCTCAGATGGGATTGTACATGTCAAGCAGCGCGACCTGGAGTGTTCGGTCTCGGGACATCTGGGGATTGTATTTTGATAGTCGTTGTGCGACCTGTAATAAATATATATTTTGGAATGTTAATTTTACGAAGTTTGAAAACGGGATCCCGGTACTTGCAAATATTTTATTATATTACAAAGTTTAATATTTAATGCAAAAGTTTTAATTTGACACGTTTTTCGAGAAAATTCTTTGATTAGCAAAGATTGCACTATAATTGAAAAAACACTATAGCGTGCCTTAGCATTAGGGCGTTACAACTTCGTTTCAACCAGTGGTTTTCTCCCACAAACTCTCTGTTAAACTTGACAACAAAAATTTCTTACTTTGGAGGCCTCAAGTCCTCTCTTCCATTTGTGGACATTAATTAATCGACTACATCTCCGATGATGTCGATCCTCCTTCAAAGTTCCTTACTGAGCTTGATTGCATGCTAGATGTGTCAATCCGTTGTACATGCAATGGGAGCAGCAAGATCAACTCCTATATTCTTGGCTTCTCTCGTCGATGACAGAAGGAGTCTTGACTCGAGTTGTTGGAAACGATACCTTTGCACAAGTTTGGAAAACACTTCAGGTATACTTTGCAACACAGACTTCTACTAAAATTGATCAATTTACTAATTAGCTATCGACGATCAAGAAATGATCTCTTTCTGTTAATGATTACTTGTTGAAAATCAAGACAGTCGTTGATCGACTTAAGTTTGTTGGTCACCATGTCTCTGTTAAAGAACAATTGCTGCGATCTTTAAAGGTCTGCCTTCTGATTATGATACATTCATAATATCTGTTAACTCACGAAACCAACCATATACTGTCACTAAAATTGAGTCTCTTTTACTTTCATAAGAGCACCGTATGGATAATCATCGTAACGATTTAGACTCTGTTAATCTGACAACTAATCGACCTTCTCGAGGTCGAAGATCTGGTTTCTCTTTTTCTAATGCAGACCACAAATCCCCTTATGGACCTTGTTCTGCTACTCCTGGTAGGGGACATGGCTCTTAGAATCCCTATGCTATCCCTCTTAGAGCAAATAATGGCCATGTTTCGAACTCTAATGGTCGTGGAGCTCCTCCTCCTTTTACTGGTCAATCTGCTCCACACACCTCCACCAATGGTGCTTCTAGATCTAGACATATTTATCAATTATGTTCCAAGCCTGGACACATTGCAGCTCGATGCTATCAGAGGTTCAATATGGATTTTCCAGGTGTGGGAGCAGCCAATGTGGAGCATTTCTCAACAATATCGCTACTGCAGATACTGTTGTAGACAACTATTGGTACCCTGACTCAGGTGCCACGAGTCACTACACAACTAATGACAATAATTTCACTCATAAGGAGCTCTATCTTAGACAAGATCAGATACATATGGGAGATGGTGCAGGCCTGCAGATTCAAAATGTTGGTAAGACATTATTTAGTACACATTTCTCATCCCAATCTCTTGTTCTAAACCAGTTACTTCATGTATTCAAAATTACTAAAAATCTAATTAGTGTCTCTCAGTTTGCATCTGATAACAATGCTTTCTTTGAATTTTATCCTAATCATTGTTTTGTCAAGGATTGGGATTCCAAGGCAGTATTGATGGAAGGACATCTTAAACATGGTCTCTATGTCATTCCTTCCTCTCAAATGCACATTCAAGACAATAGTTCAAGCCATTCCTTCCATCCCAGTATTTTATTTTCTGTCAATCATGCTCAAAAGAGCACTTGTAATAATGATCAATTGTCAAATTTCTCTTTATGACATAACAGATTGGCTCATCCACCTGTTAGAATTGTCAAACATGTAATGTCTTTGTGTAACATTCCCAATTCTAATAAAATTGTTAATGGCTTTTGTGATGCTTGTTGCAAAGGCAAAATTTACAGACTTCCCTTTTCTAATTCTCAAACTATTTACACTAAACTACTTCAACTCATCCATAGTGATCTCTGGGGTACTTCCCTAGAACTCTCATCAGGGGGATATAAGTATTATGTCCACTTCATTGATGCATATAGTCGATACACTTGGGTGTTTCTTTTGAAAAACAAATCAAAGGCACTTCCCACTTTTATTAACATTATAACTCTAGTGAAAAAACAGTTTGACTGTCCTATCAAAGCTCTCCAATCCGACTGGGGTGGTGAATACCAGGCACTTGAATCTTATCTCTTGACACATGGTATTAACCATAAAGTCTCGTGTCCAACAACACACCAACAAAATGGTGTTGCTGAGAGGAAACATAGACATTTAATAGAGTCTACACTAACCCTACTAGCTCAGTCATCTATGCCCTTGTCCTTTTGGGATGAGGCTGTTAGAGCCTCTGCCTTCATCATCAATAGGCTTCCCTCCCCAGTGATACAAAACTCCACTCCATTCAAGGTTTTGTATCACACAGACCCCGATTACAGTTAACTAAAAGTGTTTGAGTGTGCTTGTTACCCAAACACAAGACCTTACAACAACCACAAGCTTGAATTTAGGTGTGTCAAATGTGTCTTTTTTGGGTATAGTCTCAAACATAAGGGATATAAGTGTCTCTCCTCAACAGGTAGAGTATATGTGTCCAAAGATGTCATTTTCAATAAACATCAATTTCCTTACTCTACCTTATTTCCCACCAACCTTACCCCTGTCCATATCTCCCCTTCTACTCCATCTGCCACTATTCCCATCAACAACTCCCCATCTCCTCCATCCATGTAAACTATTCCTTCCCCACCCACTTCTCCTTCTTCCTCCTCCTCCACCAACAATGTGCCATCTACTCATTCTAGCTCCATTCCCACACCAACTTTAAGTGTTGGTTCCACTGCACCTGCTCTCGAGTCATCAACTGCTGTAGAAAATCCTGCACCAGCCCCTGAACTTCCTGTTAATCAACATCCTATGGTAACAAGGGCCAAGGTAGGTGTGTCTAAGAAAAAAAATCTTTTTGGTAACTAAAGAACCAGGCACTCTTGCTGCTGCCCTCAAAGACCCTAAGTGGCTGGCAGCTATGCAAATAGAGATCAAGCCCTCACTCAAAAGAAAACTTGGATCAAGGTTCCTCTTCCACCTGGTAGAAAAGCTATAGGCTGTAAATGGGTTTACAAAGAAAAAAAAAACTCAGATGGCAGTGTTACCAAGTTTAAGGCTAAGTTGGTTGCCAAAGGGTTCCTTCAGTAATATGACTTTTATTTTATAGAAAAATACAGTCCAGTTGTCAAGACTGCTACTGTTAAGATTGTTCTCACAATTGCGTTATCTTACAACTAGTCTAAAAGACAATTGGATGTGAATAATGCATTCCTAAATGGGGAGCTACGAGAGGAGATATTTATGACACAACCTCATGGTTTCATTGATTCAGAAGATCCCCACTTAGTATGCAAGTTGACCAAGGCCATCTATGGCCTGAGACAAGCACCCAAGGCTTCGTTCAACAAACTCAAAACCGCTCTCATTCCACTTTTCTTCTAGTTTATGTGGACGACATCTTGGTAACTGGATGTTCCACAACAGTTTTCACAAAACTCGTTTCCAACCTCAAATTCATGTTTGCCTTGAATGATTTCGGTTCTATCAACTACTTCTTGGGCATACAAGTGACTCACACCAAAGAAGGGCTGCATCTGTCCCAAAAGAAATACATCATGGATTTACTTCTTAAGGCCAAAATGGACAATGCTAACCCTCTACCTACACCTATGACAGGAGTTCATATTCATCATTTACTCTCTCTCTCTCTCTCTCTCTCTCTCTCTCTCTCTCTCTCTCTCTCTCTCTCTCTCTCTCTCTCTCTCTCTCTCTCTCTCTCTACCTAACACAAAAGCCTTCTATTGATGTTATTTAGAGTGACTATCAATGGAGTAGTTTTCCTTTCGTGGAGAAGAGTATTTCTCACTTTCCAAATGTTTTCGAACACCACCGCGACACCCCTAGAAGGAGATGGAAACTGATGCTCGATGGTCTATGCATCTCATTAGCAAACCAAGTCAGCCAACTATCCCAATTGTGGATATTTACCTAATAAAATCATTAGTAACACTAACTGATTTGTTTTGTATCTAGTTTCCCTATAACATATTTGCATGCTTTTAGGTAGGGATATTCACAAAGTATCCGATCCAATCCAATCCAATCCGCAAAATGTGGATATCCGCACTTGTGCGAATTGGATTGGATTGAAAAATCTAAAATCCGCACTTGTGCGGATTGGATGTTGTTTGACCTCAAAAAGTAACCGATCCAATCCAATCCGCACTTAATTATATATATTTTTAAAAAATTATAATATATAATATATATTAATTAAAAAAAGATATAAACTTCTAATTTTTTAATCTTTTTTAGTAATATATTGAGTTGGTGCATTTTATTTATTTTGTAATAAAAAACACAAGAAAGATAATTCTTATTCACATAGACACATACACATAAAGTTTAAATATATATATGTGGGTATGCTCTTAATGGGTATTACCCATGTATGGGTATTTTATTCTTGACCATTGGATCAAATATCTAATGGTTGATATTTATAATCATTAATTAAATATTAAAAAATTAATGTTTCCTATTTTGTTATTCTCTATATTCCTAAAATAGATAAAACTATTAATAGAAATAAAAAAAATTTATAAATGGAATTGTTATTTAAAAAATAAAACACACTAAAAAAAATTAACAAACTATTTTTTTAATAAAAATCATTTTAAAGATTAAAAAGAAAAAAAGTGTATATTTATCTTTTTATAAAATTTCTTCATACTAGAATTCTAAATTGCATTATTAAAAATAAAAAAAAAATAATAATTTTAAACTTTAAACTGTAATACACATAAAATGTACAAGATTTTTTTTAAACCTAAAATTTTTAATTTTATAATAATTAACAATTATTTATATGTTTTTATTTTTTTTTTTAAAATACTTGAGCTTACCAAATCTATAAGAACAAAACCAATGAAGAAAATTTTAACAAAAAAAAATGAAGGAAGAAAAAAGTGTCATAAACATTATATTGAATAATGGCAATTGCCAACACAAGAATTTCAGCACAAAAAATTATATTTGACCGCGCGCTAGACAAGATTATCATCTTCCAATCCTAAAAATATAAATAATGAACAACACCTCATTAGTTATTCTAGGAGAATGATTCATGGTAATATCAAAAAAATCATTGGATGGTAATAATATTTTTCTAACAATGATAGCCTAAGTAAGAACTAAGAAGTATTGTAGCGTTTTATTTTTAAGAATATGAATAATATTAAGACAATTGGATTCCACAATCAAGCTCCTATTCTTCTAATAAAAAAAACACATTAATATACATGTAAATGATTTTTAGTTTCACAATAATAAATTATTAATAAACTCATAATTTCATAAAATAATAAAGTAGTAATTTTAATTAATTTTTAAAAATAATTTATAATTTTTTTTTCAAATTATATATTAGTTGTAATTATTATTTTCAATTTTATAAAAAATTATTTTTAGAAACTTGCCATAAAAAGGTTATTAGATTATTACCTTATTAACTTTTTTTAGTTCCCATCAATGGGTATTACCCATTAAGAAGTGTTCCATATATATATACTAGCTTATTTGTTTTAGTAATAGATACATATATATTTTATATATTTTAGTGTAAATCTAAAGATAAGTATATATATTGATATATATGAATATTGGTTTAATTTGTATATAAATATAGATGGAAATAAATTATTATTGGAGATTAAGAAACAATAGTTTTTTTTTTGTATTTTTTTTTCTATGAAATATTAAATAATTTATTATTAAAAAAATAACCGATCCAAAATAACCGATCCAATCCGCACTATTGCGGATTGGATTGGATTGGATTTAAACTCTTATGCGGATCTAATTAGATCCAAAATATGAAATCCGCACTTAGTGCGGATTGAATGTTGTTTGACCAAAAAAGTACAGATTAGATCGGATAAACAACCCTACTTTTAGGATAGACAAAGTTTTTATTATTTTGAAGAGATCTATTTCTTTCTTGTTTTGGTGTCCCGCAATTTTCCATTATAATGGAATCTAAAAAAAATCAAATTAAAAAAATCATTAATTTTTAATTGATAGTTTCAAAATTTTAGATTTAAAATTTATTGAAATGTATTTTCAAAAAAAATTAATCTGTCAAAAATATAATTTAAATAGTTTTGCATAAATATTTTATTTTATATGCATGTGAAATAAATTGTTTAAACATTACTTTCTATATTAAAAATTATTTTAAATTTATTAAAATTTTATAAAATATCTTAAATAATTATAACAATAAAAAAAAAAATCAACTATTCTATCATACTAGTGCCGAAAATATAAGTGATGTATTGATGTAATTTTTTTTTAAGTACCTTATAGAAACACTCATAAGTCATATGTATACATTTATATAAGATCATGGATAAAAAAATAAATAAATTAAAAACTTGCGTTACTGAAGACGTGTTTTTTTTTTCTTTTTTTTTTTTTTTGTGTTATTGCAAGATTGCTTGAAAGTTTCCATTTCCTTGCCTCCAAAACTAATTCAACATTAAAATTTTAGTCAAACAAGGAATTTGGTCTACCTACTTACTCAAAATCAGAGTTAATTCCTACAAGTTTTTATATTATTCGCTTGCATTCAATAACACATTTGCAATGTTGGTACAAAAAAAAAAAAAGAGATTACAAGGAAACGTACTCTTTTCGATTAATTAAGCATTATTATATTCTTTTCAAAAAAAAAAAAAAAAACTGAAAACAGAATGTGTTATTAATTTATTATATTTTTCACAAGAGAAAATGAGTAATATTCTATTTTTTTAAGTATTTAATAACACGGTAAGGTTAATTAATTAAGCATACAATTTGATACTTTATTATACATGTATAAATCGTGTATTGCATTATACCACAGATATAATATTCAACACACAATCGAAACAAAAACAATACACATACTTAAAGCACTTACTACAACAACTTTAAAATAGAGGAACTTTAAAAAAATTTAAAGAACCGTACTAAAAACACGTTACAATAGATACTCTAAATTCATTCATTTTAAAATTTCTTTAAAAAACATTACTCATGCTTTACATTTATAAAATAGGCTCTAAATATATTTTATTAATTATTTTGATTTTTAATAATTATTTTTATATGAGGATATGTGTATATGTTAATATTATATATATGAAATAAATAAAATATATTAAAATTTTAAAAAAGTAGGATTTTTGTGATATATTTTAAAGAAACTAATGTATGGTGTAAAGTGTAATGTAAAAGAGTGTTGTAAAATAGAAAAAATAGAGATTTGGTGATGTATTTTAAAAGATAGAGTAAAAAAAATTGTTGTGAGTGCTCTTAGAGAACACTCACATCACATGCTTTAAGATAGAGAATCTCTAAAATATTTAAAGAACTAAACTTAAAACACGCTACATCAGAATCGGATGCTCTAAACTCCTTCTCTATTTTAAAGCTTCTTTAAAATTTACAAGTACTCTCAATAACTTCTCTACTTTATCCATTAAAATACATCACCAAAACTCTATTTTTTTTTTTTTCATTCTACAGTATACTTTTACATTACACCATACATTAATTTTTTTATATTTTTCTTTACATCATTAAATTAATATTATTTTTATTTTCTACACTATTAAAATAATAGTTTTTAAACATATATACAATATACATAAATAAAATATTATTTGTATACTATTAAAATAGATTTAGAGAAGAAGCACTATTCATTACATATAGAGCAAGTTGTATTAATTTGAGTGCATCTCTATTTATTATACATATATGATTTAAAGGAGCTCATGAAAGTCTTTTTTATCATATTTAGCTAAAAGATTTAGAGAATTTCTAATATAAAGAGACTCCTCCTCAGTGCTATTATGCTTTATATTTATAGAATATTATTTATTGGTCTAAACATATTTTATTAATTATTTGGGATTTTGATGTTCTTTTATATGATGATATGTGTAAATATAAATATTATATGTTTGAAATGAATAAAATATATTAAAATTTGAAAAAAGTAGAATTTTAGTGATATATTTTGAAGAAGCAGATGTATGGTGAAATATAATATTAGAGTATTTCTAATTAAGGCATAAAATAAAGAATTGATTTTGTGATAAATTAATATTTTATATTTATTGAATCTGGATAAAATTAATTGCGTAATATTCTATATATGGTCAGATTTCAATATTCATTACCTGATTTGATTTTCTAAATTAATTGTCAAAATATTCTGACAATTAATGTGGCACAAATACTGATGGAGTATCTCACCTATAAATATAGGGTCTTGATCTCTGAGCTCTTCACTCATTCTATTCAATGCAGCAAAATTTCATCTAAAAAAAATTGAGAGAGCGAGGAAGCCCGAACTCCAATACCGAAGTTATCACAGGGATTGAAGCTCAAACATCAATGGCAGAAGGTATTTCAATCCTTTCATTGCATATATAATTTCAATATATTTACGGTTTATTCCACATTAAATTTTATTTTTATATGCTTATTCATTCATATTATATTATAGTCTAACAGTTAGTATCAGAGCGGTTTTAATCTCTGCCTTGTTTTCATATGAGTTTCGTTTGTACATATTTTATATATACACGCGTTGATTGATTTTTTTGTTATGATCTATAGTTTATATATATATATATAGATTATTTTTTAATGGGTATTACCCTTGAATGATTACTAAACAAATTTAACTATAAATATTAATTTTAAAAATATTAAATCATCAATTTTTGATCTAATAACGGAATAATAAAAGAGAAATTTGAATTTCTATGCTTAGTTAACTACTTAATTAAAAAAAAATTCAAAATACTATATAAAAATATATGTTCATATAAAAATATTTAATATTTAAGTGAAACTCAATTTTTAATTATCTTTTTTTTTTTTGCTAAAAACTTTGTTTTAAATTTTTTTTTTTCAACCGATTGAACAATCTCAGCCCATATGATGTAAAAGTGAGAGATTTTTCTAATTAGATAGAAAAATTAAGCATAAAATCTCAATTTTTTCTAACTTTACCCATTCATGGGTAATACCCATTAAGAGTGCACTCGTATATAGAAATTTATATTCATATAATCTTAATCATATTTATTTTTATATTAACGTTCATATACATATATTATATATACACATTTATATTTATCATATATATCATGTAAATATGTATGTATATATTTCTCAATATATATTTATACATTATATTTCATTCCATATAATTGATTATCACAATCTATTATATATATTTATGATATTTTTTATATGGTTTAATATGTATATGCGAGTATATATGTATAAATATGAAGTTTAGTTTTCGGTCCGTTTGTTCCGATTTAAGTTTTTATTTTTTTATGTTTATTTTCATATATATATATATGCATCAATATATTCATATTTATATTATAAATTATTTTAAGCATGAAAAACCATTTTAAAAAATGAAAAAAAAAATTCTAAAGCCATCGTTCAGACCCGAATTTTTTTATTGATTTTAAAGTTTTTGTTTTACGTATTTTCGATGCATAAAATATATATGAAAGTCTTCATTTTTGTATTTAGATTCATTTGGAATTTATTTGGGCTGTTTTGGTCTTCGAAATTAAAAATTTTGATAGGGTTTGGGTCGGGTCCGTCGGACCCACGTGGCTGAAAACAGGTCAAATTTGACCCGGCTGGAGGTTGACGATGCTCCATACAACGTGCCATTTTTCATTTTAAGGCAGCCATCGTTTGTTGAAAACGACATGTCGTTTTTCACACTGTGGAAAATAACGTGTCATTTTTCGTCGTTGTGGGCAGCCCTCTTCATGTAAAACGACATGTTGTTTACGGTAGTGAATTTTTTTTTTTCTAAAAAAGGGGAAATTTTTTTCAAATTTTTTATAAATTTTTTATTTATTTGGAATATTAATTATTTTTCTAATTTGTGTTAAATTTAGTCAATAAATTACATTTATTCAATTTTCCATTTTTTATTTAATACATAATATATTTAGTATAAATTGAAAGTAGAAATTTGTTTTAATTTGGTAATTTATTACATGATTTATTAAGGCATGTAATAATTGTGCTAATTTGTATAATTGTGCATTTAATTGTATATTACCAAATTTTTGTAATTTATTGTTTAAATTAATAAATTTTGAAAAATCTGACATTAATTATATATTTAATTATGAATTTATATTTAATTAATTATCATACATTAATTGTATCAATTTGTATTTATTTGGCAAATTTGTTTTTGATATAATTAATTTAGATTTGTATAATTTAAATGCTATATACATAATTTTTTTTTTTTTTTTTTTTTTTTTATAGTGGTAGATATATTTAAAAATATTCAAACATTAAGATAGGTTGAATATTTTATTTAGCACCTTGAGTTTCATAAAACTATTCATAAAATATTCATAAAACTTTTTTAAAATGAATAAAACGTAAGCAATTTTGTGGTTTGACATAAGAAAACATGAACTTTGGACAAATGCGCATATCTAAAACGATTTTTAATGATCTTTGGACGGCCACACTAGGAGTACTAATCTCAGTGATTGTTTATTATGTTAATAACGAAATTACTTTTAGGTAGAGCCCAATACCTAATGTTTATGTAAAAATATAATTTTAAATAATTAGGGAGTACCCACAACATCTTTTATTACATAAAATTATATATTAATTAAAATTCACCTTAATGGACATAACTTGTAATTAATTATATATGTATAATAAATTTACCCCATAGGAATTTTATTATATTTTTATAATTAATTACGATAATATATTAAGTTTAATTCTCTTAATTTACCTCACATGGAGTTATGAGGATTTAATTTAATAGTGTTATCACAAATTTTAATTAAGATAGATTTCATTCCTCCTTTTCCTAAATTAAATATTTCATTAAATCTATCATAAAGTTCATATAATTTTATTAGATTTAAAATTTAGCCCACATGCAATTTTAGATTTAGTAAAATTTTCATCTTCATCATGTTTCTACTTTGTTAAAATATGAATTCATTAAAGCCTCAATTTTTTTGACATCTAAATTTGTAATCCTATCCTTGCAGCTATTTCATCCACCTCTAAATACGTTGAAATCAGTAGTGAAATCCATGAGCTTAAGAGTGACAACTTCAAAATCTAGAAGGAACGAGTTCTTCTCCACCTAGCTTGCACTGACATGGACTATGCAATAAGGAAAGACGAACCAGCTGCTGTCAGTGAAACTAGCACTGCTGCTGAGATTGCACTACGTTAAAAGTGGGAGCAATCCAATCGTCTCTGCATCATGTTCATCATGTCCAGAATTTCTTTGGGAATGTGTGGATCGGTGGAGCCACCTAAGAAGGTTAAAGATTTTATCAAAGTGATGGATGAGCAGTTTCACACTTTAGAAAATATTTATCCAACAACCTCATCCAAGAGTTCTCTCATCCACAAAACTCACCGGTGTTAAAGGAGTTTGAGAACATATTTCTAAAATGAGGGACATCACTGCTCATTTGAAGAAGCTCGATCTTATCATTCCTGATACCTTCCTGGTTAATTACATCCTTCACAATCTTCCTCCACAATATGAGCCTTTCAAAATTTTCTACAACACACATAAGAAAAAATGGAACATCAATGAATTGATGACCATATGTGTTCAAGAGGAAGCCAGGCTCCTACAGGAGCAAGGAGAAAGTGTTCATGAGCTTAGAGTGACAACTTCAAAATCTAGAAGGAACGAGTTCTTCTCCACCTAGCTTGCACTGACATGGACTATGCAAAAAGGAAAGACGAAGCAGCTGCTGTCAGTGAAACTAGCACTGCTGTTGAGATTGCACTACGTTAAAAGTGGGAGCAATCCAATTGTCTCTGCATCATGTTCATCATGTCCAAAATTTCTTTGAGAATGCATGGATCGATGGAGCCACCTAAGAAGGTTAAAGATTTGATCAAAGTGATGGATGAGCAGTTTCACACTTCAGAAAATATTTATCCAACAACCTCATCCAAGAGTTCTCTCATCCACAAAACTCACCGGTGTTAAAGGAGTTTGAGAACACATTTCTAAAATGAGGGACATCACTGCTCATTTGAAGAAGCTCGATGTTATCATTCCTGATACCTTCCTGGTTAATTACATCCTTCACAATCTTCCTCCACAATATGAGCCTTTCAAAATTTTCTACAACACACATATGAAAAAATGGAACATCAATGAATTGATGACCATGTGTGTTCAAGAGGAAGTCAGGCTCCTACAGGAGCAAGGAGAAAGTGTTCACTTGACCACTCAACCTAAGAAACGCAAACAATTCAAGAAGAACAAAGGAAAAAAATCCCATGGCTCCCAAGGCTGCCATAAAGAAAGATTGCATCAAATGTTTCTTTTGTAAACAAAAGGGACATGCAAAAAAGGAGTGCAGCCAGTTCAAGAAATGGATGGATGACAAAGGTAATCCAATTTCCTTAGTATGTTTCTTTATACACTTTCTCTCTCCTCAATAAACTCTCTCTTTCGGCCTCACCCTAAACCAAGAAACCCCAACCCATTTTGCTGTGAATTCAACCAAATTCAAGGAAGTTTAGCAAGGTTTTATGAGATTGTACCATAAGAAGGATTAAGGTAATCATATTCTCCTTTTTCTTCCTTTAAATTAGAGTCTAAGCATGGTTTTATTGAAGTGAGATTTTGATTTTAGTTATGTTAGAGTTTGTGCAGTTTAGGGTTGGTTTTGGAGTTTAATTTTATATTGTTTGTGATGGTTTTAAGGAATTTAAGGTTGCTTTGGTGTTGTTTAGCCAAGTTTGAGTTTATGAACTCAAACTTAGCTCTTCAATGAAAATTTTTATTTTAGAGGATTGATGATGTAAATACTGGTTGAATTATGTTATGATGATGTTATTAGGTGTTCTAGAGGTTTTTGTTTGATATGGGGTAAAATTAAAGTTAGACTGAGAGTTTTATGTTTCTTGCAGCAAAAGGTTCCACCGTTTCCCCAAGATACAGTAAACCGTTTCCCCAAGCAGAACCCCAGGAGACGGTCCACCGTTTGGGGATCCGATTCACTAGATTGTGTGATTTTGGGGGCGTCGAGTTTTGCATTTCTTCAATATTTAGGATATTGCCTTGCTATTTATCAATAGGATAGCTCTTAGTTTTGAGTTTTAAGTCCCTGAGAGTGACTTATCAACTCATTTATTAGTTTTACATCATTGTGACTTAGGGCCACTAATCATCGAGTAGGAGTTTCTACTTAGGTTGGCCAACACACTTGATTGTGGAATTGAGGTAAGATTAGTATAATAGATGCATATATACATACATGTTTACCGTGTATGTTCAGTTGTCATCAGAATAACATATGAGGGTATTGGTGAAGTGTGTTACACTTAATATGATATGAAAATAAAGCATATATGAACAATATGAAAGACGAAATAAACTGTAAACATCTCAAACCTGTATATACGATGAAAGGATCGAAATACCTCCAGCTATCTTTCAACTTCAATCCCAGCTATAGCTTTTGTAACACCCTAACTATCTTAGGCGTATTACGTGATTTTTAAACGTACTGTGCAGCTCGTTGCTAATCAACGAGGTTTATGGAAAAACGTGATTAATTAAAATTTTGCTTTTTCATTAAACTTATAAACCATTTTACAAAAGTCTCGGGATCCCGATTTATAAAAATATTTACAAACGTTTTAACTGTTTAACTTTTACATCAAAATGAAAGTCGTCTAACGACAGTTACAAAAAATCTCAGCCCTGCTGTCCCGAGGATCGTACGCTCCAGGCCTAACCGCCCCGACATGTACAATCTCATATGCTCGGTCACGGTCCATCAGCTACAGCCTTGCCTTTACCTACACATGAACATAAACTGTGAGTCGACAGACTCAGTAAGAAAAGCATACTAATATCATACATAAAACTGACTGCCGTGTCCAACACGATACTGAGTCCCGCTACTGCCATGTCCAACATGGTACTGAGCACTACTGCCATGTCCAACATGGTACTGAGTTTTGAACGTTCAGGGGACGGTACTATTGACAAGTATCCTCCTGATCGGTCGAACCGGTCATACTCCGGCTGCTGGTCATACTCCAGCCTGTACCGACGGGATAGGTCAATAGCACTGAACCACCAACCAAGTGTCAGCCTGATCGGTCGAACCGGTCATACTCCGGCTGCTGGTCATACTCCAGCCTGTACCGACGTGACAGGGTTGGGTGGTTCGAAGCCTAAATACATATCTAATGTAATCTAGCAGGCTTCCTACATGCACGCTAAACATGTAATCTACATATGCATACTGTTATACTAATCTTACCTGGATTCCGATTTCAGGTGTGCCGGTCAACCTGACTGGAACTGAAGCTGAACGGATTGACATCGGCTCCTAAACCATAAAAATCACAACGCTATAAGTGACACGCTAAATCACTTCCCGGGGACTAAAACTTGAAACTAAAAGTTTCCCTATCGATAAAAAGCATGGCAATACCCCTAAAAACCCAAAAACGAGGAAAACTAGGGTTCTGAAAAATCCCCCAACCGGCAGACCGGTTGCCCAACCGAACGGTTCTGGGAAATTCTGAACCCCCATCCGGAATTCCGGATGCTCAACCGGAATTCCGGTTCCTCGCAGGCAGCCAACTAAAAATCACATAACTTGACCAATTCAATCCCAATTGGTCCCAAACTTTCCAGACCTGTTCTATATGCCCCAAATGACATTTCAAAGGCATCAAACCTACCCAGAAACCACACATGCAAAATTCACCATTGGAGCTCAAGCTTTGAGTTCCAAACTCAAGCTTGAGCAAAACCACCTAAACATGCAATCCATAAGCTTAATTCTACTTAACTAAGCCTAAAAACATCTCTGAAAACAAACAGAAACATCCAGCAATTCACAGAAACAAAACATGGCATTTTCTCTCAAAAATCACCTATTTTAACATATAAACTAAAAGCTTTAAACAATCAATACAACATGCTTTCTTTATCACATAAACAATCCTAAACTAACATGCTTAAACTCAAAATAACAATCATATTTCAGCAGCAACAACAACAACTATTCAAGCATGCATTTCATCCATTTTCACTTAAAATTCAAGAAGAACACAAAGGGAATTTATAAGGGATCACACCTTGACTTGAATTACACAAGAATGAGTTGAAAATCACAAGCTTTAGGCAGAAAATTCCCAGCCCTAGCAGCCCAAGTCTCAGCCGAAAAGAGGGAGAAAGAGAGAGCTTTGAGTGTTTGATTTTTTTGGAAATTTCTTTTAAAAATGACTAAGTGTAGAATGCTTGAGAAAAGAGGAATATAAATCATATTTTTCATTTATTTCAGCCAAGGAAACACTTAATTAATTATTTATTTTCCATTTCATAAAGTCACATAAGACAAAACACTAATGGGGCAAAAAGACCATTTTGCCCCTCCACCATAAAATCATGAAAATCATACTAAAGGGGTATTTTTGGGACATTCTAAATTCCCGGCCATTCCCGACATTCCCAATGTCTAAAACCCGTCCCCAAAATACTAACATACTAAGTTGTGATTTCTACTGAGCCAAACGCCGCGTTCCAAAATACCGGACACCGGAAATGCGAAATATAAAAGCTACTGATAACATACCCATGCATATCTGAATTCCATAAATATCAATACTAAATTATTTAAATAGCTATAAATAATTTCATGATTAACATAAATAACTGCTAATTTCCAAATTAACTAAGCGGGCTTTACAACTATTCCCCCCTTAAAAGGATTTCGTCCCCGAAATCTAACCTGAATAACTCTGGATATTGAGCTCGCATATCTGACTCAAGCTCCCAGGTGGCTTCTTCCACCTTACTGTTTCTCCAGAGAACCTTGACCAACGCTATGGTCTTATTCCGTAGGACTTTATCCTTTCTATCCAGGATCTGCACTGGCTGTTCCTCATATGACATGTCTGTCTGAAGCTGAAGGCTCTCATAACTGAGTATATGAGAGGGGTCTGAAACGTATTTTCTCAACATTGAGACATGAAATACGTTGTGCACTGCTGATAAAGCTGGAGGCAATGCTAACCGATATGTCACTTGACCTATCTTCTCGAGAATCTCGAAAGGTCCTGTAAACCTAGGGCATAACTTGCCTCTTTTCCCGAAACGTTTAATCCCCTTCATCGGAGATACTCGCAAAAACACATGGTCCCCTACTCGGAACTCAACATCCCTACGTTTCGGATCTGCGTAACTCTTCTGTCTGCTCTGGGAGGCAAGCATTCTAGCTTTAATCTTCTCTATTGCCTCATTGGTCCGCTGAACTGACTCTGGACCTAGGTATTTCCTCTCCCCTGTCTCATCCCAGTGGATAGGGGATCTACATTTCCTACCGTACAACAGTTCATAGGGTGCCATCCCTATCGTACTCTGATAGCTGTTGTTGTAAGAAAACTCTATCAACGGTAGGTATTTATTCCATGAACCCTCAAAGTCCATAACACAGGCTCTCAACATATCCTCCAATATCTGAATTGTCCTTTCGGACTGACCATCTGTCTGAGGATGGAATGCTGTACTGAATTTTAGCTTCGTACCCATTGCCCGTTGCAAACTTTGCCAAAATTTGGAGGTGAATTTCGGACCCCTGTCCGAAACTATAGACTTCGGTACCCCGTGAAGTCTCACTATCTCTTTGACGTACAGTTCTGCCAACTGATCCACTGTAAATGTTGTTCTGACCGGCAGAAAATGAGCAGATTTCGTAAATCGATCCACCACTACCCAGATGGAGTCATACATACCCGTGGTCCTAGGTAACCCGACCACAAAATCCATCGTAATATCCTCCCATTTCCATTCTGGTAGGGTTAGAGGCTGCAACAACCCCGTCGGGTCTCGATGTTCAGCCTTGATCTGCTGACACGTGAGGCATCTCGAAACGAATTCTACCAAATTCTTCTTCATACCGCTCCACCAGAAGTACGGTTTCAAATCTTGGTACATCTTGGTGGTGCCGGGATGTAGAGAATATGGAGTAGAATGAGCCTCCTCAAAAATCTCATTCCTCAGTTCCACACTGCTCGGAACACAAACCCTAGCTTTATACAAAAGCATCCCACTGTCTGTCACTGAAAAGTCTTTGGCTTGACCAGCCAATACCTCATCTCGGATCTTCATTAACTCCGGATCTGTCGTCTGAGCAACCTTTATTCTTTCTAACAGATCAGATTGCAGCGTTAAGTTGTGAAGCTGACCTACCACAAACTCAATGCTGGACTTAACCATATCCTCTGCTAGCTGAGGTGAGATCTGAACCATGCTAGCTACTTGCCCGGGACCTTTTCTGCTCAGGGCATCGGCCACTACATTGGCTTTCCCGGGATGGTAAAGGATCTCACAATCATAGTCCTTCACTAATTCCAACCAACGCCTTTGTCTCATGTTCAAATCTTTCTGAGTAAAGAAATACTTGAGACTTTTATGGTCGGTATAGATCTTGCACTTCTCCCCATACAAGTAATGCCGCCAAATCTTCAGTGCAAAAACCACTGCGGCCAATTCTAAATCATGAGTCGGGTATCGCTGTTCATAATCCTTTAACTGACGGGAGGCGTAAGAGATAACCCGATCGGCTTGCATCAATACGCACCCCAAACCCTGTTTGGATGCGTCACAGTAGACCACGAACTTCTCCTCGTCCAAAGGCAAAGCTAGTACCGGAGCAGTAATCAATCTCTGTTTCAGCTCCTGAAAACTAGCTTCGCATTTATCTGACCAGATAAATCGCTGATTCTTCTTTGTAAGCTCGGTTAGGGGCATTGAAATTTTGGAGAACCCCTCCACGAACCTACGGTAGTACCCAGCTAATCCCAAGAAGCTTCTGATCTCTGTCACTGTCTTCGGTCTCGGCCAATCCCTGACGGATTCGATCTTCCCGGGATCCACCTTGATCCCGTCCTTACCCACAATGTGTCCTAGGAAGGACACCTGAGACAACCAGAACTCACATTTCTTGAACTTGGCGTAAAGTCTATGTTCTCGAAGTCGTTGCAGTACCAATTGAAGATGTAACTCATGCTCCTCTTCTGACTGAGAGTACACGAGGATGTCGTCGATAAACACAATCACGCAGATATCGAGGAAATCCTTGAATACTCTATTCATCAGGTCCATGAATGCTGCAGGAGCGTTGGTTAGTCCGAATGACATAACCAGAAACTCGTAGTGTCCATACCTAGTGCGGAAAGCCGTCTTTGGAATGTCCTCCTCTCGGATCCTCAACTGATGATAACCCGAACGGAGATCAATCTTAGAAAAGACCGTCTTCCCCTGAAGCTGATCGAACAAGTCATCGATCCTAGGTAATGGATATTTATTCTTCACCGTCAGCTTGTTCAACTCTCTGTAGTCGATGCACATCCTCATAGATCCATCCTTCTTCTTGACGAACAAAACCGGGGCTCCCCAGGGTGACACACTGGGCCGAATGAACCCTATGTCAAGCAACCCCTGGAGCTGAATCTTCAATTCCTTAAGTTCAAATTCGGAGCCATCCTATACGGGGCTTTAGAAATCGGATCCACCCCTGGTGCCAAGTCAATCACGAAGTCAATCTCCCGATGAGGTGGTAACCCTGGAAGTTCTTCGGGAAAAACGTCCAAAAATTCCCGAACCACTCTGATATCCTCTGGCCGAATGGTGTCTGGCCGAGTGGTGTCCACCACCACGGCCAGAAACCCTAAGCACCCATCGTGCAATAATTCTCTCGCTGACATAGCCGAGATCACCGGGATCCGAGATCCCTGAACCGAACCCACAAATACGAACGGTTCTTCACTTTCCGGTTGAAAGACCACCATCTTCCTCTTACGATCAATGCTCGCCGAATATTTAGATAGGAAATCCATTCCTAAAATAATATCGAATTCGACTAAGCTCATCTCTATCGATCGCCGCTTAACTCTCTACCATCTATCCCGATCGGCATAGACCTAATCCACCTATTGGAGATAACCAATTCTCGCTGTGTAACGGGGTTCCAAACCCCGATTCATATCTATCAAAGGGTCTACCCTACTTACTAAAGACTCTGGCCGCCACATAAGAATGTGTAGCCCCGTAATCAAACAAAGATCGAATAAAGCGAGTTGTTAATAAAAAGCCGACTGTAACAACCGATGGGCCGGCATCCGCATCGGCTCGCGTAATGGCGAATACCCCGGGCCGGAGTGGGTATCGCCGGAGCTCTCGGTGCCTCCGGCGGAGCCGGGGACATTCCCTCTTGAAGTGCCCGGGCATGCCACAATGAAAGCATCCTCGCCCCTTGCACTCACCCCGATGGTGCCTCTTGCGGCCTAGGGCACTCGGGATAGGAGAATCGGGTCTCATTACCACCGGGGACGACTCCCTCTCGTTCGGTTCCCCGAACCTCTTGTTCGGACTCGAGCCGCCGGAAGCAGTGGGTGCCCTCTTCCTCTGATCAATGGCCGAACCACTACTCCCCCTGCTAAAGCCTGACGCAGGAGGGGTAGGAGCTCCGCCACTAACCGGAGTACTGGCTGATTCTGACATACACCCCACTGCGCCCTCAGCTCGCAGTGCCTTCTCCACCATCTGAGCATAGGTGGTGCCGTCGTCTCGTGGTAATCATCGGGTCATGCCCGATCTTGGGATTCAACCCGTCCGCATACTTCTCCTTCCCGCCGAAGTCGGTCGGCACAATTCCCGAGGCTAACCTCGCCAACCGGTCCACAACCGAGTAGTATACTCGGTGACACTCATGTTCTCCCGCCGGGTCGGGTGAACGAACTCTTTCCTCTTGGCGCTTCTAACCGCCTCATTGTAGTATTTCGCGTTGAAGAGTTCCCGGAACCTTTCCCGTGTCATGGTGGTGACATCGTGAATCCGAGACACCATGTCCCACCATACCGGGGCATCCTCCCGGAACCGAAATGTGGCGCACACCACTGCTGTCGTTACCGTGACACCCATGAAGTTCAAGATTCCGGTGATCACCGTCGCCCACCGCTCGGCTTTCGATACATCCGGACCCCCAAGGAATACCGGAGGTGCTTGTTTCCGGAACCGCTCATACAATGGTTCCAATCTATGGGCCGCCACCACTATCTCGGCCTAGGCAGCAGGGTGTGCCACCGGAACTACGGCACGGAACTGCAGGAGCACCCTGCTGTCTCAACCTCTGAAGCTCGAGGTCTTGTTCTTCGATCCGGGCTTGCATCTCCGCAAACCGCAACTCCCAATTCGGGGCTCCCTGATCGGCTGGGGGAGCCTGGGCAGCCTGTGGCGGGTCCTCAACACCCCGACCACGAGCCCTGCCTCGGGGACCTCTACCTCGGCCCCTAGCAGGTGGGGGAAACCGAGCTCCCTCTCCCTGATTCGACCCCACGGAGTTGCCCCGACTCCTGGTAGTCCGCCTGGCGTCCATCTAGTTAGAACCGCCTGCGAAACCAAGAGTTGGCATATCAGGTCGTATTCAAGGCGAGCTTACTAATGCCGCTTAATTTGGAAATTAGAAATGAAACATGCGCCTATTCTACTATCAGGCTACTAACATGCTTCCTAACAGGCTTTTCTTTTTCATAACTGAATAAAATAAACTACTAAAGCAATAAAGGCTTACTGAACCGTGAACCGAGCTAACTGCTGATGATGATTGTACATGTCGTGACGATCTTCGGAAGACAACCTCGCGGCTACGATACCAAATTGTAACACCCTAACTATCTTAGGCGTATTACGTGATTTTTAAACGTACTGTGCAGCTCGTTGCTAATCAACGAGGTTTATGGAAAAACGTGATTAATTAAAATTTTGCTTTTTCATTAAACTTATAAACCATTTTACAAAAGTCTCGGGATCCCGATTTATAAAAATATTTACAAACGTTTTAACTGTTTAACTTTTACATCAAAATGAAAGTCGTCTAACGACAGTTACAAAAATCTCAGCCCTGCTGTCCCGAGGATCGTACGCTCCAGGCCTAACCGCCCCGACATGTACAATCTCATATGCTCGGTCACGGTCCATCAGCTACAGCCTTGCCTTTACCTACACATGAACATAAACTGTGAGTCGACATACTCAGCAAGAAAAGCATAATAATATCATACATAAAACCGATCGCCGTGTCCAACACGATACCGAGTCCCGCCATACGCCATGTCCAACATGGTACCGAGCACTACCGCCATGTCCAACATGGTACCGAGTTTTGAACGTTCGGGGACGGTACTATTGACAAGTATCCTCCCGATCGGCCGAACCGGTCATACTCCGCCGCCGGTCATACTCCAGCCTGTACCGACGGGATAGGTTAATAGACCGAACCACCAACCAAGTGTCACTGATCGGCCGAACCGGTCATACTCCGCCGCCGGTCATACTCCAGCCTGTACCGACGTGACAGGGTTGGGTGGTTCGAAGCCTAAATACATATCTAATGTAATCTAGCAGGCTTCCTACATGCACGCTAAACATGTAATCTACTTATGCATACTGTTATACTAATCTTACTGGATTCCGATTTCTGTGCGGCCAACTCGACCGGAACCGAAGCCGAACGGCGGACATCGGCTCCTAAACCATAAAAATCACAACGCTATAAGTGACACGCTAAATCACTTCCCGGGGACTAAAACTTGAAACTAAAAGTTTCCCTATCGATAAAAAGCATGGCAATACCCCTAAAAACCCAAAATCGAGGAAAACTAGGGTTCTGAAAAATCCCCCAACCCAGCAGGTTGCCCAACCGAATTCCGGTTCGGGAAATTCTGAACCCCCATCCGAATTCCGTATGCTCAACCGAATTCCGGTTCCTCGGCAGTGCCAACTAAAAATCACATAACTTGACCAATTCAATCCCAATTGGTCCCAAACTTTCCGCACTGCTCTATATGCCCCAAATGACATTTCAAAGGCATCAAACCTACCCGTAAACCACACATGCAAAATTCACCATTGGAGCTCAAGCTTTGAGTTCCAAACTCAAGCTTGAGCAAAACCACCTAAACATGCAATCCATAAGCTTAATTCTACTTAACTAAGCCTAAAAACATCTCTGAAAACACACAGAAACATCCAAAGAATTCACAGAAACAAAACATGGCATTTTCTCTCAAAAATCACCTATTTTAACATATAAACTAAAAGCTTTAAACAATCAATACAACATGCTTTCTTTATCACATAAACAACCCTAAACTAACATGCTTAAACTCAAAATAACAATCATATTTCAAAGAAGAACAACAACAACTATTCAAGCATGCATTTCATCCATTTTCACTTAAAATTCAAGAAGAACACAAAGGGAATTTATAAGGGATCACACCTTGACTTGAATTACACAAGAATGAGTTGAAAATCACAAGCTTTAGGCAGAAAATTCCCAGCCCTAGCAGCCCAAGTCTCAGCCGAAAAGAGGGAGAAAGAGAGAGCTTTGAGTGTTTGATTTTTTTGGAAATTTCTTTTAAAAATGACTAAGTGTAGAATGCTTGAGAAAAGAGGAATATAAATCATACTTTTCATTTATTTCAGCCAAGGAAACACTTAATTAATTATTTATTTTCCATTTCATAAAGTCACATAAGACAAAACACTAATGGGGCAAAAAGACCATTTTGCCCCTCCACCATAAAATCATGAAAATCATACTAAAGGGGTATTTTTGGGACATTCTAAATTCCCGGCCATTCTCGACATTCCCAATGTCTAAAACCCGTCCCCAAAATACTAACATACTAAGTTGTGATTTCTACTGAGCCAAACGCCGCGTTCCAAAATACCGGACACCGGAAATGCGAAATATAAAAGCTACTGATAACATACCCATGCATATCTGAATTCCATAAATATCAATACTAAATTATTTAAATAGCTATAAATAATTTCATGATTAACATAAATAACTGCTAATTTCCAAATTAACTAAGCGGGCTTTACAACTATTCCCCCCTTAAAAGGATTTCGTCCCCGAAATCTAACCTGAATAACTCTGGATATTGAGCTCGCATATCTGACTCAAGCTCCTGTGTGGCTTCTTCCACCTTACTGTTTCTCCAGAGAACCTTGACCAACGCTATGGTCTTATTCCGTAGGACTTTATCCTTTCTATCCAGGATCTGCACTGGCTGTTCCTCATATGACATGTCTGTCTGAAGCTGAAGGCTCTCATAACTGAGTATATGAGAGGGGTCTGAAACGTATTTTCTCAACATTGAGACATGAAATACGTTGTGCACTGCTGATAAAGCTGGAGGCAATGCTAACCGATATGTCACTTGACCTATCTTCTCGAGAATCTCGAAAGGTCCTGTAAACCTAGGGCATAACTTGCCTCTTTTCCCGAAACGTTTAATCCCCTTCATCGGAGATACTCGCAAAAACACATGGTCCCCTACTCGGAACTCAACATCCCTACGTTTCGGATCTGCGTAACTCTTCTGTCTGCTTTGGGAGGCAAGCATTCTAGCTTTAATCTTCTCTATTGCCTCATTGGTCCGCTGAACTGACTCTGGACCTAGGTATTTCCTCTCCCCTGTCTCATCCCAGTGGATAGGGGATCTACATTTCCTACCGTACAACAGTTCATAGGGTGCCATCCCTATCGTACTCTGATAGCTGTTGTTGTAAGAAAACTCTATCAACGGTAGGTATTTATTCCATGAACCCTCAAAGTCCATAACACAGGCTCTCAACATATCCTCCAATATCTGAATTGTCCTTTCGGACTGACCATCTGTCTGAGGATGGAATGCTGTACTGAATTTTAGCTTCGTACCCATTGCCCGTTGCAAACTTTGCCAAAATTTGGAGGTGAATTTCGGACCCCTGTCCGAAACTATAGACTTCGGTACCCCGTGAAGTCTCACTATCTCTTTGACGTACAGTTCTGCCAACTGATCCACTGTAAATGTTGTTCTGACCGGCAGAAAATGAGCAGATTTCGTAAATCGATCCACCACTACCCAGATGGAGTCATACATACCCGTGGTCCTAGGTAACCCGACCACAAAATCCATCGTAATATCCTCCCATTTCCATTCTGGTAGGGTTAGAGGCCTGCAACAACCCCGTCGGTCTCTCGATGTTCAGCCTTGATCTGCTGACACGTGAGGCATCTCGAAACGAATTCTACCAAATTCTTCTTCATACCGCTCCACCAGAAGTACGGTTTCAAATCTTGGTACATCTTGGTGGTGCCGGGATGTAGAGAATATGGAGTAGAATGAGCCTCCTCAAAAATCTCATTCCTCAGTTCCACACTGCTCGGAACACAAACCCTAGCTTTATACAAAAGCATCCCACTGTCTGTCACTGAAAAGTCTTTGACTTGACCAGCCAATACCTCATCTCGGATCTTCATTAACTCCGGATCTGTCGTCTGAGCAACCTTTATTCTTTCTAACAGATCAGATTGCAGCGTTAAGTTGTGAAGCTGACCTACCACAAACTCAATGCTGGACTTAACCATATCCTCTGCTAGCTGAGGTGAGATCTGAACCATGCTAGCTACTTGCCCGGGACCTTTTCTGCTCAGGGCATCGGCCACTACATTGGCTTTCCCGGGATGGTAAAGGATCTCACAATCATAGTCCTTCACTAATTCCAACCAACGCCTTTGTCTCATGTTCAAATCTTTCTGAGTAAAGAAATACTTGAGACTTTTATGGTCGGTATAGATCTCGCACTTCTCCCCATACAAGTAATGCCGCCAAATCTTCAGTGCAAAAACCACCGCGGCCAATTCTAAATCATGAGTCGGGTATCGCTGTTCATAATCCTTTAACTGACGGGAGGCGTAAGCGATAACCCGATCGGCTTGCATCAATACGCACCCCAAACCCTGTTTGGATGCGTCACAGTAGACCACGAACTTCTCCTCGTCCGAAGGCAAAGCTAGTACCGGAGCAGTAATCAATCTCTGTTTCAGCTCCTGAAAACTAGCTTCGCATTTATCTGACCAGATAAATCGCTGATTCTTCTTTGTAAGCTCGGTTAGGGGCATTGAAATTTTGGAGAACCCCTCCACGAACCTACGGTAGTACCCAGCTAATCCCAAGAAGCTTCTGATCTCTGTCACTGTCTTCGGTCTCGGCCAATCCCTGACGGATTCGATCTTCCCGGGATCCACCTTGATCCCGTCCTTACCCACAATGTGTCCTAGGAAGGACACCTGAGACAACCAGAACTCACATTTCTTGAACTTGGCGTAAAGTCTATGTTCTCGAAGTCGTTGCAGTACCAATTGAAGATGTAACTCATGCTCCTCTTCTGACTGAGAGTACACGAGGATGTCGTCGATAAACACAATCACGCAGATATCGAGGAAATCCTTGAATACTCTATTCATCAGGTCCATGAATGCTGCAGGAGCGTTGGTTAGTCCGAATGACATAACCAGAAACTCGTAGTGTCCATACCTAGTGCGGAAAGCCGTCTTTGGAATGTCCTCCTCTCGGATCCTCAACTGATGATAACCCGAACGGAGATCAATCTTAGAAAAGACCGTCTTCCCCTGAAGCTGATCGAACAAGTCATCGATCCTAGGTAATGGATATTTATTCTTCACCGTCAGCTTGTTCAACTCTCTGTAGTCGATGCACATCCTCATAGATCCATCCTTCTTCTTGACGAACAAAACCGGGGCTCCCCAGGGTGACACACTGGGCCGAATGAACCCTATGTCAAGCAACCCCTGGAGCTGAATCTTCAATTCCTTAAGTTCAGCTGGAGCCATCCTATACGGGGCTTTAGAAACCGGATCCACCCCTGGTGCCAAGTCAATCACGAAGTCAATCTCCCGATGAGGTGGTAACCCTGGAAGTTCTTCGGGAAAAACGTCCAAAAATTCCCGAACCACTCTGATATCCTCTGGCCGAATGGTGTCTGGCCGAGTGGTGTCCACCACCACGGCCAGAAACCCTAAGCACCCATCGTGCAATAATTCTCTCGCTGACATAGCCGAGATCACCGGGATCCGAGATCCCTGAACCGAACCCACAAATACGAACGGTTCTTCACTTTCCGGTTGAAAGACCACCATCTTCCTCTTACAGTCAATGCTCGCCGAATATTTAGATAGGAAATCCATTCCTAAAATAATATCAAATTCGACTAAGCTCATCTCTATCAGATCGGCCGCTTAACTCTCTACCATCTATCCCGATCGGCATAGACCTAATCCACCTATTGGAGATAACCAATTCTCCGCTGTAATGTGGTTCCAAACCCCGATTCATATCTATCAAAGGGTCTACCCAACTTACTAAAGACTCGGCCGCCACATAAGAATGTGTAGCCCCGTAATCAAACAAAGACCGAATAAAGCGAGTTGTTAATAAAAAGCCGACCTGTAACAACCGATGGGCCGGCATCCGCATCGGCTCGCGTAATGGCGAATACCCCGTCGGAGTGGGTATCGCCGGAGCTCTCGGTGCCTCCGGCCGGAGCCGGGGACATTCCCTCTTGAAGTGCCGGGCATGCCACAATGAAAGCATCCCCGCCCCTTGCACTCACCCCGATGGTGCCTCTTGCGGCTAGGGCACTCGGGATAGGAGAATCGGGTCTCATTACCACCGGGACGACTCCTCTCGTTGCGGTTCCCCCGAACCTCTTGTTCGGACTCGAGCCGCCGAAGCGATGGGTGCCCTCTTCCTCCGATCAATGGCCGAACCACTACTCCCCGCTAAAGCCTCGACGCAGAGGGGGTAGGAGCTCCGCCACTAACCGAGTACCGGCCGATTCCCGACATACACCCCACCGCGCCCCTCGGCTCGCGGTGCCTTCTCCACCATCCGAGCATAGGTGGTGCCGTCGTCTGTGGTAATCATCGTGTCATGCCCGATCTTGGGATTCAACCCGTCTAGATACTTCTCCTTCCCCGCCGAAGTCGGTCGGCACAATTCCCGAGGCTAACCTCGCCAACCCACAACCGAGTAGTATACTCGGTGACACTCATGTTCTCCCGCCGGGTCGTGTGAACGAACTCTTTCCTCTTGGCGCTTCTAACCGCCTCATTGTAGTATTTCGCGTTGAAGAGTTCCCGGAACCTTTCCCGGGTCATGGTGGTGACATCGTGAATCCGAGACACCATGTCCCACCATACCAGGCATCCTCCCGGAACCGAAATGTGGCGCACACCACTGCGTCGTTACCGGTGACACCCATGAAGTTCAAGATTCGGTGATCACCGTCGCCCACCGCTCGGCTTTCGATACATCCGGACCCCCCGGGAATACCGGAGGTGCTTGTTTCCGAACCGCTCATACAATGGTTCCAATCTATGGGCCGCCACCACTATCTCGGCACAGGCGGCGAGGCAGGTGCCACCGGAACTACGGGCACGGAACCGCAGGAGCACCCCGCTCGTCTCAACCTCTCGAATCTCGAGGTCTTGTTCTTCGATCCGGGCTTGCATCTCCGCAAACCGCAACTCCCACCCGGGCTCCCCGATCGGCCGGGGGAGCTCGGGCAGCCCGTGGCGGGTCCTCAACACCCCGACCACGAGCCCCGCCTCGGGGACCTCTACCTTGGCCCCTAGCAGTGGGGGAAACCGAGCTCCCTCTCCCCGATTCGACCCCACGGAGTTGCCCCGACTCCCGGTAGTCCGCCCGGCGTCCATCTAGTTAGAACCGCCCGCGAAACCAAGAGTTGGCATATCGTGTCGTATTCAAGGCGAGCTTACTAATGCCGCTTAATTTGGAAATTAGAAATGAAACATGCGCCTATTCTACTATCGTGCTACTAACATGCTTCCTAACAGCTTTTCTTTTTCATAACCGAATAAAATAAACTACTAAAGCAATAAAGGCTTACCGAACCGTGAACCGAGCTAACCGCCGATGATGATTGTACATGTCGTGACGATCTTCGGAAGACAACCCGGCGGCTCGATACCAAATTGTAACACCCTAACTATCTTAGGCGTATTACGTGATTTTTAAACGTCTTGTGCGGCTCGTTGCTAATCAACGAGGTTTATGGAAAAACGTGATTAATTAAAATTTTGCTTTTTCATTAAACTTATAAACCATTTTACAAAATTCTCGGGATCCCGATTTATAAAAATATTTACAAATGTTTTAACTGTTTAACTTTTACATCAAAATGAAAGTCGTCTAACGACGCTTACAAAAAATCTCAGCTTCGTCGTCCCGAGGATCGTACGCTCCAGCCTAACCGCCCCGACATGTACAATCTCATATGCTCGGTCACGGTCCATCGCCCATGACCTTGCCTTTACCTACACATGAACATAAACCGTGAGTCGACGGACTCGCAAGAAAAGCATACTAATATCATACATAAAACCGACCGCCGTGTCCAACACGATACCGAGTCCCGCCATCGCCATGTCCAACATGGTACTGAGCACTACTGCCATGTCCAACATGGTACTGAGTTTTGAACGTTCAGGGGACGGTACTATTGACAAGTATCCTCCTGATCGGTCGAACCGGTCATACTCCGCCGCCGGGTCATACTCCACTCGTACCGACGGGATAGGTCAATAGCACCGAACCACCAACCAAGTGTCACTGATCGGTCGAACCGGTCATACTCCGCCGTCGGTCATACTCCGGCTCGTACCGACGTGACGGGGTTGGGTGGTTCGAAGCCTAAATACATATCTAATGTAATCTAGCGGTGCTTCCTACATGCACGCTAAACATGTAATCTACATATGCATACCGTTATACTAATCTTACCCGGATTCCGATTTCAGTGTGCCTACCAACCCGACCGGAACCGAAGCCGAAGTTGAACGGACATCGGCTCCTAAACCATAAAAATCACAACGCTATAAGTGACACGCTAAATCACTTCCCGGGGACTAAAACTTGAAACTAAAAGTTTCCCTATCGATAAAAAGCATGGCAATACCCCTAAAAACCCAAAAACGAGGAAAACTAGGGTTCTGAAAATCCCCCAACCTACAGACGGTTGCCCAACCGAATTCCGGTTCGGGAAATTCTGAACCCCCATCCGGAATTCCGGATGCTCAACCGGAATTTCGGTTCCTCGCAGGCAGCCAACTAAAAATCACATAACTTGACCAATTCAATCCCAATTGGTCCCAAACTTTCCAGACCTGTTCTATATGCCCCAAATGACATTTCAAAGGCATCAAACCTACCCGAAACCACACATGCAAAATTCACCATTGGAGCTCAAGCTTTGAGTTCCAAACTCAAGCTTGAGCAAAACCACCTAAACATGCAATCCATAAGCTTAATTCTACTTAACTAAGCCTAAAAACATCTCTGAAAACAAACAGAAACATCCAGCAATTCACAGAAACAAAACATGGCATTTTCTCTCAAAAATCACCTATTTTAACATATAAACTAAAAGCTTTAAACAATCAATACAACATGCTTTCTTTATCACATAAACAACCCTAAACTAACATGCTTAAACTCAAAATAACAATCATATTTCACAAGAACAACAACAACTATTCAAGCATGCATTTCATCCATTTTCACTTAAAATTCAAGAAGAACACAAAGGGAATTTATAAGGGATCACACCTTGACTTGAATTACACAAGAATGAGTTGAAAATCACAAGCTTTAGGCAGAAAATTCCCAGCCCTAGCAGCCCAAGTCTCAGCCGAAAAGAGGGAGAAAGAGAGAGCTTTGAGTGTTTGATTTTTTTGGAAATTTCTTTTAAAAATGACTAAGTGTAGAATGCTTGAGAAAAGAGGAATATAAATCATATTTTTCATTTATTTCAGCCAAGGAAACACTTAATTAATTATTTATTTTCCATTTCATAAAGTCACATAAGACAAAACACTAATGGGGCAAAAAGACCATTTTGCCCCTCCACCATAAAATCATGAAAATCATACTAAAGGGGTATTTTTGGGACATTCTAAATTCCCGGCCATTCCCGACATTCCCAATGTCTAAAACCCGTCCCCAAAATACTAACATACTAAGTTGTGATTTCTACTGAGCCAAACGCCGCGTTCCAAAATACCGGACACCGGAAATGCGAAATATAAAAGCTACTGATAACATACCCATGCATATCTGAATTCCATAAATATCAATACTAAATTATTTAAATAGCTATAAATAATTTCATGATTAACATAAATAACTGCTAATTTCCAAATTAACTAAGCGGGCTTTACAGCTTTGGTATGAGAAATTGGGCTTCCTCGCTCTCTCAACTCTCTTTAGATGGAATTTGTTATTTTCACATAATGAATAAAGAGCTCGGGGAGTGAAACCCTTTATTTATAGGTGAGATACTCCATTAGTATCTGCGCAACATTAATTATCAAAATATTTTGACAATTAATTCAGGAAATCAAATCAGGTAATGAATACCAAAATCTGAGCATATATAAAATATCCCCTAATTAATTTTGTCCAAATTCAATGAATGTGAAATATTTATTTATCTCAAAATCAATTCCTTTATTTTATTCCATAAATATAAAATATTCTAATAAAGTGTTCATAGATTGCACTGAGATATCGACAGATATATGTTAGGCAAATTATAAAGCCATCAGATTAACATATCACGGTATTGGTGAAGTGTACATAGAGTTTCACTGAGATACCGATATATCTATGCTAGGCTTTTGTCTAGAACATTCGAGACTTAGAAATAGACTTTGTGATTAGGTGTATGAGTGCCTAATTACAGGTCAGTTATATGTTTATATTTTATACTTTTCTTTTAGAGTCTGTCGACTCACATATTTGTTTTCTTAGTGTTGGTAAGGGCAAAGCAAATGCTGAGCAGCAGTGAGTTTAGAGCCGGATTAATATTGTACATTTCAAGGCAGTTAGACTTGGAATGTTCAGACCTTCGGGACGATATGGGCTCGGTTTATTAGTCATTGGGCGACACTTTTGTTGTTGTGTATTTTGTTATGTTTGAAAATAATATGGGATCCCAGAATTTGTAAATTGTATTTTGGTTATAATTTTATTATTATTTAAAAAGTTTGTTAAGTATACTTTTCAATAAATCCTTCGGTTAGCAAAGGCGTACATAGTAAATAAAAAAAACATTATAACACGCCTAAGTTAGTAAGGCATTACACTTTATTTTTCTCTATATATATCTTGCTTTCTTTTTCCTTCTCTACTTAGAGAAGAAGGTGTGAAATACAGGCTTATATCACATCTATCATCCAGAGAGAAAGTTTACTTCACAAATTTAAGGAGGTTTTACCTTAAAACTATCAATAAAAAATTCTCATTTTATTGTTATGATTACAAAAAATTAAAAATAAAAGTGTTATAAAACACCGTTTTTTAATATTCATTGTAACTAAAATTGAATAAAATGAACAAATACTTATGAGGGACTATAGCATAAAACATCTCTAGAAGAGTCTTCTTCTTTGTATTCAATTTATTTTAATTGATTGCAAATGTGAAATATATTTCCCTTTCACACAATTCCTCCAAGTACGATGTACTCTACCAAATGGAATGAATCCGGAAGATAAAGGAAAAAACACCATCCACACAAGTGTATGTATATATATGTTGCACAAAAGCAAAATGTCGAGTGGGATCCACGCGGAAAAACTAAATGAAGATAATATGATCTGTAACTGTAAAGGAAACTTCAAAATATAAATATGCTTTCATAAAACTACTCCATGCCTATGTCATGACCCATTAATTAAAGTTTTTTTTTTTTTTTCTAATTGTAGGGCTTTACTTATGATTAAGCATACTATAGTCCCACTGATATATGTGATATATGAACGTACTGTATGTTTTATGTGGTACCAAATTTAATTTAATTATAATTTTTTATTTGTCATCTATGTTTTATTTGAAAAGTTATAATTTCATTGGAAAAATAAACAAAAAAAAAAAATAATAATTGTATAACTACAATATTTTATGAGTTTGGTAGAGTACTATTGTTATATTATTTATAATAATATAATATATAGATTAAATATGTGTAATAAACTAATAATATGTAACATATGACTATATTAGTTGTCATCTTTTTGTAACATTTGGGGAGTTGTTACTATGAGTAACCTCCACCATTATCACCAACATTAAGAGTGTAAAAGATGTTACACACCTTTATTTGAAATTCTTAATGCTATAGGAGTTATGGTGTGTGTAAGAGTTACATTTGAGTCCATAACATCTATAGGGGTTATGAGTTTGAATTTCAAATAGTGATATCCTAAACACTATATAAAGGAGGTCTATGGTGCTCATTTGGGAGTAAGAGAAGAAGTTTTCTATCAAGAAAGCACTTTGCTAGAAAACCCTAAAAGGCTTGATAATTCCCAAAGCTATTTCCTAGAGAGTTCCCTTAGTGCTTAGAGATAGGGGGAAATAAGCTTTTGGACAAAGGTGTAATACCTTGTTCAAGTCATGGTGATCCCCACTAATCTACACTCAAGGTTGTGAGTGAGTGTTTATATATATTATTCTCTTGTTATATATATACATATATTATATTACATGTGTTGTAATATTCTCTTCTACCTTTCATATATATATGTAATATATATAGTGTATATATATATATTGTAACATATATTTAATCAAATCTCTTTTATTGTCCTTGTATTATTTTTACAATTGAGTTGTATATATCTTGGTTTATCTTCCATTGTAATAATATCTCTAACAATCAAAAGCTTATCCCTTTTCAATGGAAGAGGTGATAAATCAAGATTGTGAGAATACAAGGATAAGAGATTTTATGTGAAAGTCATTCATGGGTGAGCATGATGGTGAATATTATGTGATTTACTATTTTATATGATAGTAATATATAATATATATATATATGAGTTATATATATGTGACATATATGTGATTATGTGTTTGTATCATATTAATATATATATAGTAGTATATAATATGATATTTAATTTTTATATCATGCTATTATATGTATATATGTGAGATATATAATATATAATATGTATGTATGAGTAATATATATTATATATATGTAGAGCATGTGATATAATATATATTAGTGAGATTAAATATGTAGAAATAATTACTTCTATGTATTTATGTGAGACATGCATATATAATATATGTTATATATGTGTATATAATATATATCATGTATATTAATGTGTATATATATGTTATATATGTGTGAGGTATGTAACATATATAGCTGTGTAATAAATATATATATTATGTGTATATGATATGTATATTATAGTATATATGTTATATTTATATGAGATATGTAACATATATATTTGTGAATTTAATATTGACATTATGTGTATGTTACATATAAGATGTTGATTAGTAACATACATATTATATTAATGTATGAGTTATATAGTATGATAATAATGTTGATAGTAATATAATAGTGTTTATTACTATTGATGTGAAAATTATTATCATCTATTTTGTGAATAAAGAATAGATTTGAATTCTTATTCAATTTGGTGGTGAACATCTCACTTTATGAGATAATAAAAGATGGATTTTGAGAAGTTACATCTTTTATTGGATTATAAGAGATAATTATCTCATATTATGAGATAAGGAAAAGTGGACTATGAGAGTTACACTTATGAGAATTGTCTTGTCTTACCAAGAACAAATGGATCAAAAGTGGATCCAAACTTATGAAATGAGTCATACATTGGAAGAGCAATTTTTAGACTCAAATAAAGTGAATCAATGTGGATTCAAAAATTGTGAAAAGATAACAAAATTGGAGAAGCAATTTTGAATCTTAAATAATCAAAGTTGTGAACAAAATTGATGAGAATTTTGTTAACTTTGGTATAATTTTGGACTAATCTCAATGAGGAGATAACCTTAAAATTATGGGTAAAAATAATCACATTATTTTGTAAGTGGTGATGTGAGTTTGATATTTTAGTTTTGTTGAGAAAACTAAAATATCAAATGGTATTTTAAAAGTGACCTTAAAAAGTCATTTCAAGAGGAAATACACAAAAGTGATATTTTATATACACTATGCTAGAAATGTGGGGGTGAGCCACAATGTGTTGAGACATTGTTGATTAATTTATTTGATTTTGAATTCAAATTCTAAATCAAGTTTGGCTATGTGCATAAGTGAAAATATTGACATATTTGGTGTCAAATTTTTGGTAAAAATAATTTCAAGAAGGAAATTAAATTTAAGAAAAATTATAGAGACAAAGTGGTCTTTTATATTTTAAAATCAAGATATTATCTTGATAGTGAAATGTGAAAGTGTGAGGGTGATACTCCAATATGAAAAGTTTAAGACATGTTTGGTGTCTTAAAATAAAGTATAATTTAGACATGTTTGGTGTCTAAATTAGTGTTTAATTTTGATATGCATGGTATCAAAATTATTGAGAATTTGAGTTGTGTGAAAATTAATCTTTTATGATTAAATTTTCAAAGCTTAAGTACTTAAGGAGAAAAGTGGTCACAAAGTGAACACTATATTTTTGGCATGCATGATTCACATGGAATCAATAGTGAGAGGTTATAACAAATCGCTTAATCTCCGTACAAGATTAAAGCATGAATTTTCGAGGGATGGGACCTGAACTCCCTTAGCGTTTTGCTCATTGATGGTAACCTATCTTAACACTAGTAAAAATCTAGTCTTAAGTTCAATAGGTAATAACAAGTCAATAGAGTGAATATGGTACTCAATTGTCCCATCTATGGATGAGTACATGTTGTAAAATTGAGGGTTAAAACCAAAAGGTTTTTTAATGGAGCTTAAGCTTAAGAAAACTCACTTAAGCTTAAGAAGTGTCTAACGAGTGGTGAGACACTAAAACTCCACCTATATGGACTAGAGGTGGTGCCGCCTCTTATGAGAATTGGGAGTATTCTCTAGAGAGTCCATGAATTGGAATTTTGCACATGGCCATTAACGGTGCAAGAGCGAGACATGCGGTCTCAAGTGAGCATTAGCGAGGGTGTGTGTGTTATCACCGGTTTGTATTAAAGGAATAATGGTTCAATGCTACGGAAACCAAAATTTCATCAAACTTTGTGGTAACTACACTAAGGTAAAATTCAAGTCGAAAGACATTTTACCTAATGCACCTAAGCAAGATTTCTTTAGAAGTGTGTATTTAGTCAATCAAAGTGGGGGAATGTTATATTTTGATATAATATTTTTGATTGATTAAATAAATGTTACAAATGTTACAAGTTTGTTACTAAAGAGATAATATTTAATCTAGTGGGGGATTGTTATATTATTTATAATAATATAATATATAGATTAAATATGTGTAATAAACTAATAATATGTAACATATGACTATATTAGTTGTCATCTTTTTGTAACATTTGGGGAGTTGTTACTATGAGTAACCTCCACCATTATCACCAACATTAAGAGTGTAAAAGATGTTACACACCTTTATTTGAAATTCTTAATGCTATAGGAGTTATGGTGTGTGTAAGAGTTACATTTGAGTCCATAACATCTATAGGGGTTATGAGTTTGAATTTCAAATAGTGATATCCTAAACACTATATAAAGGAGGTCTATGGTGCTCATTTGGGAGTAAGAGAAGAAGTTTTCTATCAAGAAAGCACTTTGCTAGAAAACCCTAAAAGGCTTGATAATTCCCAAAGCTATTTCCTAGAGAGTTCCCTTAGTGCTTAGAGATAGGGGGAAATAAGCTTTTGGACAAAGGTGTAATACCTTGTTCAAGTCATGGTGATCCCCACTAATCTACACTCAAGGTTGTGAGTGAGTGTTTATATATATTATTCTCTTGTTATATATATACATATATTATATTACATGTGTTGTAATATTCTCTTCTACCTTTCATATATATATGTAATATATATAGTGTATATATATATATTGTAACATATATTTAATCAAATCTCTTTTATTGTCCTTGTATTATTTTTACAATTGAGTTGTATATATCTTGGTTTATCTTCCATTGTAATAATATCTCTAACAACTATTCCATACCTTCTCCTTATCTAACCTGTCACGATCGGAGCCTTATGCCGTGACAAATATGTAATATTTATAATTTTTTTTTTGACAAAGTGATTAAAATTACTCATGAATTTACGACGCTCACGTCCGCCACCGGCGCTGGAACCAGGATAGCTCATCGTCTAAGAACAGAGCATGCTTTGCCAACCATGAGCTGCTAAAATCTTAGAACGAGCCCCATGGGACAAAACTGCATCCGAAAATTTAGACAATAAAGCTATAACATCTTCAAACAACGCTTCTAACTCAATAAAATACTGAAGTTCCAACTAGAAAAAACATAAAAAAAAAAAGCATAAATCTTTAATTAGAAAACTATTCAAACTGAAGAGAATCAACCAACCACCAAGACTAGGCAACTAGATCTCCTTATAAAATACTAGAACACCCTTTGGCTAGTAACAACTAAATTATAGCATTCTACTTCATAATCTTCAAAGGATCCCTATTCCTTACTTTTACCCTTTTAAAATAAAAAATAAATAAATTTTCCTTTTAATACCCATTACTCCTTAAACATTCAAAATATTATATACTAATTATTTCATTTTATCTCTTAAAAAGATTACTTATTTATAGACTAAAACATGTCAAAATCCTTAATAAGTCAAATTATTTATTATTTTATTTATACCGTAAAACATGTTATCTATAATCTTTATTCAACCTAAATTAAACCAAAATTGTATTAATATCCTTAAAACTTAAGATTGTACTTTTCACATTCAAAAGTACCATTTTCCTAATACCACTTCATCATACATTTAATTAATAATATTAAATTAATATTAATTAATCCAATTCGTTATTATGACATAATGCTTCCTTATTTATTATTTAAATAGATAACCTCCTAATTATTATACCATTCAAATTATTATAAAAACTATTAATATTAGTATCTTCCTATACAACGAATAAGGCAATAATCTCAATACTTCATTAGCATTTACTTCCCATTTATTTCAATATCTTCCCAATAATAAAAAATAAAATAAAACAAAGTATTCTCAATTCACAATTAATGTCCCTACCTCCAATTTATTACAAAATCTCACATTTATAATTTATATACCAAAATTAATATTATGTTATCTATAATAAACTCATATTTATAATTTATATACCCAAAATTAATATTATGTTATCTATAATAAACTAATAAGGCAATAATCTCATAATTATATACCATAATTGTTAGCTATTAAATTTTACAATTCATGATATCTTGTAATTTTAACCAATTACACTAAATAATTAGGGGTCAGCCATAAATCATGTGCGAAAACCTTAAAAGGCACCAAAGCCATAAACCATGGCGCAACTCATCCATCAAATTTGTACTTCCATTTCTTCCATAAAAAAACTAATACCACTCATCCAAAAATTCTTTAAAAATACAAATAATATAATAATTTTGGTACATTCCCATAATATTGAGAACAAACTAAATTTTCATAATAATTTGACTTTCCAAATATATCTGAACTAATATATTCTCATCAGACCATTAGTGTTTCCACCTTCCTTTATTACAAGATCCTCAAGATTCTTATTGTAACACCCTAACTAACATAGGCGTATTACGTGATTTTTAAACATGCTGTGCAGCTCGTTGCTAATCAACGAGGTTTATGGAAAACGTGATTAATTAAAATTTTTGCTTTTTAATTAAACTTATAGAATAATATTACAAAAGACTCGGTATCCCGATTATAAAATCATTTACAAAAATTTACTGTTCATACAAAATAAATGTCGCCTAGCGACTAGTTACAAAAATCAGCCTTGCTGTCCCGAGGATCGTACGCTCCAGGCCTAACCGCCCCGACATGTACAACCTTCATAAGCTCGCTCACGGTCCATCAGCTCTAGCCTTGCCTTTACCTACACATAAACGTAGAACTGTGAGTCGACAGACTCAGTAAGAAAAGCATAATAATACTCATACATAAATCCCGGTCATGATCGTACGCCCATACCCCCGATCATAACTCTAACCGCCGTGTCCAACACGATACCGAGTCCCACTACCGCCGTGTCCAACACCTGCATCGAGTCACTACCGCCGTGTCCAACACGCATCGAGTTCTGAACGTTCATAGGGACGGTACTATTGACACGTAACAGCCTGATCGGTCGAACCGGTCATACTCCGGCTGCTGGTCATACTCCAGCCTGTACCGACGTGTTACTATATCCACCTGATCGGTCGAACCGGTCATACTCCGGCTGCTGGTCATACTCCAGCCTGTACCGACGGGATACGTCAATAGTACGAAACCACCAACCAAGTGTCAGCCTGATCGGTCGAACCGGTCATACTTCGGCTGCTGGTCATACTCTAGCCTGTACCGACGTGACAGGGTTGGATAGTTCGAAGCCAACATACATAACTAATGTAATCTAATAGGCTTCCTACATGCACGCTAAACATGTAATCTACATATGCATACTGTTATACTAATCTTACCTGGATTCCGAATTCAGGTGTGCCGGTCAACCTGGCTGGAACTTTAACTGCGCGGCGGATTACAGGCTCCTAAACCATAAAAATCACAACACTATAAGTGACACGCTAAATCACTTCCCGGGGACTTAAACTAGGAACTAAAAGTTTCCCTATCGATAAAAAGCATGGCAATACCCCCTAAAACATAAAATCGAGAGAATCTAGGGTTTCAGAATTTTCCCCAACCGGTAGACCGGTTGCCCAACTGGAATTCCGGTTCTGGGAAAATTCAGAACCCCATCCGGAATTCCGGATGCACAACCGGAATTCCGGTTCCTCGCAGGCAGCAAACATAAAAATCCATATCTTGCTCAAATCAACTCCAAATCAATTCAAACCTTCCAGACCTACTCCATATAACCCAAATAACATTTCTAAGGCATTAAATCTACCCAGAATGCACAGAAATGAAAAACACCATTAAAGCTCAAGCTTTGAGTTCTAAACTCAAACTTGAGCAAACCTTGCTAACATGCAACCAACTAGCTTAATTCTACTTAATCAAGCTTAGAATAACCTCAGAAAACAATAACAAACATCAACAACATCACAGCAACATATTCAAATCATTTCTCTCAAAAATCATAAGTTTTGCATAGAAAAACCCAAAGCTTTAAACAAGATAGCAAGCATGCATTAAAACCTAGATAATCCATTCATTTTAAACCTAATTAAACTTCTGTAAACAACATATAAACACAGCAACAACAGCCACAAATTCATGCATGCATCATACCATTTTCATCATTTTTTTCCAAGAAACAAAGGAGAAAAAGCTAGAGAGACATACCCCAACAAGAGATTACTTGAATTTACGTAGAAGCTAGCTTGAAAATCAAAATCCCAGCCCTTGGAACACCCCTTCCAGCCGAGAGAGAAAGAGAGGAAAAGAGAGAGGGTTTTCTTGAAAATTTTCTATCTTTTTTTCTAAGTGTAATCTTTTTGAAATGAGAAAATGAAAATAAAAGACACATATTCCTATTTACTTCAGCCAATATTAAAAATCAAATTACATTTATTTTTCAATTAATAAGTCACAAAAAGACAAAATACTAATGGGGCAAAAAGACCATTTTGCCCCTCCACACTAAAACCACATAAATAACACTAAAGGGGTATTTTTGGGAAATTCTAAATTCCCGGCCACTCCCTACATTCCCAATGTCTAATAAACCGTCCCAAACTACTAACATACTAAGTTGTGATTTCTACTGAGCCAAACACCGGGTTCCAAAATACCGGGCACCGGAATGCAAAATTATGCAAACTACTACATGACATAAAAATGCATCTCTGAATTCAATAAATAACAGTATAATAAATTATTTAAATAGCTATAAATAATTTTCATAATTAATCATAATTAACTGCTAATTTCCAAATTAAACTAAGCGGTCTTTACAACTATCCCCCCCTTAAAAGGATTTCGTCCCCGAAATCTAACCTGAATAACTCTGGATATTGAGCTCTCATATCTGACTCTAGCTCCCAGGTGGCTTCCTCCACCTTGCTGTTTCTCCAGAGAACTTTGACCAACGCTATGGTCTTATTCCGAAGGACTTTATCCTTTCTATCTAGGATCTGCACTGGCTGTTCTTCATAAGTCATGTCTGGTTGCAGTTCTAGGCTCTCATAACTGAGTATATGAGAGGGATCTGAAACGTATTTTCTCAACATCAAGACATGGAATACGTTGTGAACTGCTGATAAAGCTGGAGGCAATGCTAACCGGTATGTCACTTGACCTATCTTCTCGAGAATCTCGAAAGGTCCTGTAAATCTAGGGCATAACTTGCCTCTTTTCCCGAAACGTTTGATCCCCTTCATCGGAGATACCCGTAAAAACACATGGTCCCCTACTTGGAACTCAACATGTCTGCGTTTCGGATCTGCGTAACTCTTCTGTCTGCTCTGTGAGGCAAGCATTCTAGCTTTTATCTTCTCTATTGCCTCATTGGTCCGCTGCACTGACTCTGGACCTAGGTATTTCCTCTCCCCTGTCTCATCCCAGTGAATGGGAGATCTACACTTCCTACCGTATAACAGTTCATAGGGAGCCATCCCTATCGTACTCTGATAACTATTGTTGTAAGAAAATTCTATCAATGGTAGATACTTAATCCATGAGCCTTCAAAATCCATAACACAGGCTCGTAACATATCCTCCAATATCTGAATTGTCCTTTCGGACTGACCATCTGTATGAGGATGGAATGCTGTACTGAATTTCAGCTTTGTACCCATTGCTCGTTGCAAACTTTGCCAAAATTTGGAGGTGAACTTCGGATCCCTGTCCGAAACTATAGACTTCAGTACCCCGTGAAGTCTTACTATCTCTCTGACATACAACTCTGCCAACTGATCCACTGTAAATGTTGTTCTAACCGGCAGAAAATGAGCAGATTTCGTAAATCGATCCACCACTACCCAGATGGAATCATACAAACCCGTGGTCCTAGGTAACCCGACCACAAAATCCATCGTGATATCCTCCCACTTCCATTCTGGTAGTGTTAGAGGCTGCAACAACCCTGCTGGTCTCTGATGTTCAGCCTTAATCTGCTGACAGGTGAGGCATCTCGATACGAATTCTACCAAATTCTTCTTCATACCGCTCCACCAGAAGTACGGTTTCAAATCTTGGTACATCTTAGTGGTGCCGGGATGCAGAGAGTACGGGGTAGAATGAGCCTCCTCAAAGATCTCATTCCTAAGTTCCACACTATTCGGAACACACACCCTAGCTTTATACAAAAGCATCCCGATATCTGACACTGAAAAATCCTTGGCTTGACCAGCCAACATCTCATCTCTGATCTTCACTAACTCTGGATCCGTCATCTGAGCGACTTTTATTCTTTCTAACAGGTCAGATTGCAACGTTAAGTTGTGAAGCTGACCTACCACAAACTCAATGCTGGATCTAACCATATCCTCTGCTAGCTGAGGAGAGATCTGAATCATACTAGCTACTTGCCCGGGACCCTTTCTGCTCAGGGCATCGGCCACTACATTGGCCTTCCTAGGGTGATAGAGGATCTCACAGTCGTAATCTTTCACTAATTCCAACCAACGCCTTTGTCTCATATTTAAATCTTTCTGAGTGAAGAAATACTTGAGACTTTTATGGTCGGTATAGATTTCACACTTTTCCCCATAAAGGTAATGCCGCCAAATCTTCAATGCGAAAACTACCGCGGCCAACTCTAGGTCATGAGTCGGGTATCTCTGTTCATAATCCTTTAACTGTCGGGAGGCATAAGTGATAACCCAATCGGCTTGCATCAACACACACCCCAAACCCTGTTTGGATGCGTCACAATAAACTACAAACTTCTCCTTGTCTGAAGGCAAAGCTAGCACTAGAGCAGTAATCAACCTCCGCTTTAGCTCCTGAAAACTAGCTTTGCACTTGTCTAACCAAATAAATCGCTGATTCTTCTTTGTAAGCTCGGTTAGTGTAAAGCCCGCTTAGTTAATTTGGAAATTAGCAGTTATTTATGTTAATCAGGAAATTATTTATAGCTACTTAAATAATTTATCATTGATATTTATGGAATTCAGATATGCATAATTATGTCATCAGCAGTTTTTATATTTCGCATTTCCGGTGTCCGGTATTTTGGAACGCGGCGTTTGGCTCAGTAGAAATCACAACTTAGTATGTTAGTATTTTGGGGACGGGTTTTAGACATTGGGAATGTCGGGAATGGCCAGGGAATTTAGAATGTCCCAAAAATACCCCTTTAGTATGATTTTAGTGATTTTATGGTGGAGGGGCAAAATGGTCTTTTTGCCCCATTAGTGTTTTGTCTTTTAGTGACTTTTAATTGGAATTGAATGTTTATTTGTTTAATTGCTTTGGCTGAAAAAGGATTTAATAAATGGTATATTATGGCTTTAAATTTTTAATTTCCTTCATTTTCCAACTTAGTCAAAAATTAGAAAAAAATCAAAAAGAAGCTCTTTTCCTCTCTCTCTCTATTCGGCCATTAGAGGCAGCCCCTTGGGTGATTTTTCTTCTTCAATTTCTTGTGGATTTTAGCTTGTTGTGTGTCTCTAAATCAAGGTAATTCTTGTCTTACTCTTCTAGTTAGTTTTCTTGAGTTTTTGGTGAAATTGGATGAAATGCATGTTGGATTTTATGTTGTTGTTACTGCTATAATCTTGTGATTATTTTGAGTATAAACATGTTAGTTTAGGGTTGTTTTATGCTTGATTACTAGGTTGAGCATGCTAGAGGTTTCTATGTGAAATTATGAAATTTTGAGAGAAAATGCCATGTTTTGTTTCTGTATATTTGCTGGATGTTTTTGTTAGTTTGCAGAGGTGTTTTAATGCTTAGTTAAGTAGAATTAACTAGGCTAGGGTGCATGCTAGTGGGTTTAACCAAGTTTGAGTTCTTGAACTCAAAGCTTGGTCTTCAATGGTGAAATTTGCTTGTGAGGTTTCTGGGTAGGTTTGAGGCCTTGGAATGGTCATTTGGGACCTATTGAGCAGGTCTGGAAAGTTTGGGATCAATTGGGTTCGAATTGGTCAAGATATGTGATTTTTAGGTTGCTGCCTGCGAGGAACCGGAATTCCGGTTGAGCATCCGGAATTCCGGATGGGGTCCTGAATTTTCCCAGAACCGGAATTCCGGTTGGGCAACCGGTCTTCCGGTTGGGGATTTTTCAGAACCCTAGTTTTCCTCGTTTTTGGGTTTTTAGGGGTATTGCCATGCTTTTTATCGATAGGGAAACTTTTAGTTTCAAGTTTTAGTCCCCGGGAAGTGATTTAGCGTGTCACTTATAGCGTTGTGATTTTTATGGTTTAGGAGCCAGTAATCCGCCGTTCAGCTTCAGTTCCAGTCAGGTTGACCGGCACACCTGAAATCGGAATCCAGGTAAGATTAGTATAACAGTATGCATATGTAGATTACATGTTTAGCGTGCATGTAGGAAGCCTGTTAGATTACATTAGATATGTATTTAGGCTTCGAACCACCCAACCCTGTCACGTCGGTACAGGCTGGAGTATGACCAGCAGCCGGAGTATGACCGGTTCGACCGATCAGGCTGACACTGGTTGGTGGTTCAGTGCTATTGACCTATCCCGTCGGTACAGGCTGGAGTATGACCAGCAGCCGGAGTATGACCGGTTCGACCGATCAGGAGGATACTTGTCAATAGTACCGTCCCCTGAACGTTCAAAACTCAGTACCATGTTGGACATGGCAGTAGTGCTCAGTACCATGTTGGACATGGCAGTAGCGGGACTCAGTATCGTGTTGGACACGGCAGTCAGTTTTATGTATGATATTATTATGCTTTTCTTACTGAGTCTGTCGACTCACAGTTTACGTTCATGTGTAGGTAAAGGCAAGGCAGTTGCTGATGGACCGTGAGCGAGCTTATGGGATTGTACATGTCGGGGCGGTTAGGCCTGGAGCGTACGATCCTCGGGACAGCAAGGCTGAGATTTTGTAACTGTCGTTAGACGACTTTATTTTGATGTAAAAGTTTAACAGTAAAAACGTTTGTAAATATTTTTATAAATCGGGATCCCGAGACTTTTTGTAAAATGGTTTATAAGTTTAATGAAAAAGCAAAATTTTAATTAATCACGTTTTTCCATAAACCTCGTTGATTAGCAACGAGCTGCACAGTGTGTTTAAAAATCACGTAATACGCCTAAGATAGTTAGGGTGTTACAATTTGGTATCAGAGCCGCCAGGTTGTCTTCCGAAGATCGTCACGACATGTACAATCATCATCAGCAGTTAGCTCGGTTCACGGTTCAGTAAGCCTTTATTGCTTTAGTAGTTTATTTTATTCAGTTATGAAAAAGAAAAGCCTGTTAGGAAGCGTGTTAGTAGCCTGATAGTAGAATAGCCGCATGTTTCATTTCTAATTTCCAAATTAAGCGGCATTAGTAAGCTCGCCTTGAATACGACCTGATATGCCAACTCTTGGTTTCGCAGGCGGTTCTAACTAGATGGACGCCAGGCGGACTACCAGGAGTCAGGGCAACTCCGTGGGGTCGAATCAGGGAGAGGGAGCTCGGTTTCCCCCACCTGCTAGGGGCCGAGGTAGAGGTCCCCGAGGCAGGGCTCGTGGTCGGGGTGTTGAGAACCCGCCACGGGCTGCCTGGGCTCCCCGGCCGATCAGGGAGCCCCGAACTGGGAGTTGCGGTTTGCGGAGATGCAAGCCCGGATCGAAGAACAAGACCTCGAGATTCAGAGGTTGAGACGAGCGGGGTGCTCTGCCGGTTCCGGTGCCGGTAGTTCCGGTGGCACCGCCCTCGCCGCCCGTGCCGAGATGGTAGTGGCGGCCCATAGATTGGAGCCTTTGTATGAGCGGTTCGGAAGCAAGCACCTCCGTATTCCCGGGAGGTCCGGATGTGTCGAAAGCCGAGCGGTGGCTTACGGTGATCACCGAATCTTGAACTTCATGGGTGTCACCGCAACGACGACGAGTGGTGTGCGCCACATTTCAGTTCCAGGAGGATGCCCTGGTATGGTGGGACATGGTGTCTCAGATCCATGACGTCACCACCATGACCTGGGAGAGGTTCCAAGAACTCTTCAACGCGAAGTACTACAATGAGGCGGTTAGAAGCGCCAAGAGGAAAGAGTTCGTTCACCTGACCCAGCGGGAGAACATGAGTGTCACTGAGTATACTACTCAGTTTGACCGGTTGGCGAGGTTAGCCTCGGGAATTGTGCCGACCGACTTCAGCAGAAAGGAGAAGTATCTGGACGGGTTGAATCCCAAGATCAGGCATGACCTGATGATTACCACAGACGACAGCACCACCTACGCTCAGATGGTGGAGAAGGCACTGCGAGCTGAGGGCGCAGTGGGGTGCATGTCAGAATCAGCTAGTACTCCGATTAGTGGCGGAGCTCCTACCCCTCCTGCATCAGGATTTAGCAGGGGGAGTAGTGGTTCGGCCATTGATCAGAGGAAGAGGGCACCCATCGCTTCCGGCGGCTCGAGTCGAACAAGAGGTTCGGGGGAACCGCAACGCAGGGAGTCGTCCCGGTGGTAATGAGACTCGCTTCTCCTATCCCGAGTGCCCTAGCCGCAAGAGGCACCATCGGGGAGAGTGCAAGGGGCGGGGATGCTTTCATTGTGGCATGCCCGGCACTTCAAGAGGGAATGTCCCCGGCTCGGCCGGAGGCACCGAGAGCTCCGGCGGTACCCACTCCGGCCCGGGGTATTCGCCATCACGCAGCCGATGCAGATGCCAGCCCATCAGTTGTTACAGGTCAGATTCTTATTAACGACTCGTTTTATTCAGTGCTGTTTGATTCTGGGGCTACACGTTCTTATGTGGCGGCCAGAGTCTTTAGTAAGTTGGGTAGACCCTTTGATAGATATGAATCAGGGTTTGGAACCCTGTTACCTGGCGGAGAATTGGTTATCTCCAATAGGTGGATTAGGTCTATGCCAATCAGGATAGATGGTAGGGAGTTAAGCGCTGATCTGATAGAGATGAGCTTAGTCGAATTTGATATTATTTTAGGAATGGATTTCCTATCTAAGTATTCGGCGAGCATTGACTGTAAGAGGAAGATGGTGGTCTTCCAACCGGAAAGTGAAGAACCGTTCGTATTTGTGGGTTCGGTTCAGGGATCTCGGATTCCGGTGATCTCGGCTATGTCAGCGAGGGAATTATTGCACGGTGGATGCCTAGGATTTCTGGCCGTGGTGGTGGACACCACTCGGCCAGACACCATTCGGCCAGAGAACATCAGTGTGGTTCGGGAATTTTTGGACGTTTTTCCCGAAGAACTTCCAGGGTTACCACCTCATCGGGAGATTGACTTTGTGATTGACTTGGCACCAGGGGTGGATCCGGTTTCTAAAGCCCCGTATAGGATGGCTCCAGCTGAACTTAAGGAATTAAAGATTCAGCTCCAAGGGTTGCTTGACATAGGGTTCATTCGGCCCAGTGTGTCACCTTGGGGAGCCCCGGTTTTGTTCGTGAAGAAGAAGGATGGATCTATGAGGATGTGCATCGACTACAGGGAGTTGAACAAGCTGACGGTGAAGAATAAATATCCATTACCTAGGATCGATGACTTGTTCGATCAGCTTCAGGGGAAGACGGTCTTTTCTAAGATTGATCTCCGTTCGGGTTATCATCAGTTGAGGATCCGAGAGGAGGACATTCCAAAGACGGCTTTCCGCACTAGGTATGGACACTACGAGTTCCTGGTTATGTCATTCGGACTAACCAATGCTCCTGCAGCATTCATGGACCTGATGAATAGAGTATTCAAGGATTTCCTCGATATCTGTGTAATTGTGTTTATCGACGACATCCTCGTGTACTCTCAGTCAGAAGAGGAGCATGAGTTACATCTTCAGATGGTACTGCAACGACTTCGAGAACATAGACTCTACGCCAAGTTCAAGAAATGTGAGTTCTGGTTGTCTCAGGTGTCCTTCCTAGGGCACATTGTGAGTAAAGATGGGATCAAGGTGGATCCCGGGAAGATTGAATCCGTCAGGGATTGGCCGAGACCGAAGACAGTGACAGAGATCAGAAGCTTCTTGGGATTAGCTGGGTACTACCGTAGGTTCGTGGAGGGGTTCTCCAAAATTTCTATGCCCCTAACCGAGCTTACAAAGAAGAATCAGCGATTTATCTGGACAGATAAATGCGAAGCTAGTTTTCAGGAACTGAAACAGAGATTGATTACTGCTCCGGTACTAGCTTTGCCTTCGGACGAGGAGAAGTTCGTGGTCTATTGTGACGCATCCAAACAGGGTTTGGGGTGCGTATTGATGCAAGCCGATCGGGTTATCGCTTATGCCTCCCGTCAGTTAAAGGATTATGAACAGCGATACCCGACTCATGATTTAGAATTGGCCGCAGTGGTTTTTGCACTGAAGATTTGGCGGCATTACTTGTATGGGGAGAAGTGCGAGATCTATACCGACCATAAAAGTCTCAAGTATTTCTTTACTCAGAAAGATTTGAACATGAGACAAAGGCGTTGGTTGGAATTAGTGAAGGACTATGATTGTGAGATTCTTTACCATCCCGGGAAAGCCAATGTAGTGGCCGATGCCCTGAGCAGAAAGGGTCCCGGGCAAGTGGCTAGCATGGTTCAGATCTCACCTCAGCTAGCAGAGGATATGGTTAGATCCAGCATTGAGTTTGTGGTAGGACAGCTTCACAACTTAACGCTGCAATCTGATCTGTTAGAAAGAATAAAGGTTGCTCAGACGTCAGATCCGGAGTTAGTGAAGATCCGAGATGAGGTATTGGCTGGTCAAGCCAAAGACTTTTCAGTGTCAGCTAGTGGAATGCTTTTGTATAAAGCCAGGGTTTGTGTCCCGAACAGTGTGGACTTGAGGAACGAGATCTTTGAGGAGGCTCATTCTACTCCATATTCTCTACATCCCGGCACCACCAAAATGTACCAAGATTTGAAACCGTACTTCTGGTGGAGCGGTATGAAGAAGAATTTGGTAGAATTCGTTTCGAGATGCCTCACGTGTCAGCAGATCAAGGCTGAACATCAGAGACCAGCAGGGTTGTTGCAGCCTCTAACCCTACCAGAATGGAAATGGGAGGATATTTCGATGGATTTTGTGGTCGGGTTACCTAGGACCACGGGTATGTACGACTCCATCTGGGTAGTGGTGGATCGATTTACGAAATCTGCTCATTTTCTGCCGGTCAGAACAACATTTACAGTGGATCAGTTGGCAGAATTATACGTCAGGGAAATAGTGAGACTTCACGGGGTACCGAAGTCTATAGTTTCGGACAGGGATCCGAAATTCACCTCTAAATTTTGGCAAAGTTTGCAACGGGCAATGGGTACGAAGCTAAAATTCAGTACAGCATTCCATCCTCAGACAGATGGTCAGTCCGAAAGGACAATTCAGATATTGGAGGATATGCTGAGAGCCTGTGTTATGGACTTTGAGGGTTCATGGAGTAAATACCTACCGTTAGTGGAGTTCTCGTACAACAACAGTTACCAGAGTACGATAGGGATGGCACCCTACGAACTGTTGTACGGTAGGAAGTGTAGATCCCCTATCCACTGGGATGAGACAGGGGAGAGGAAATACCTAGGTCCAGAGTCAGTTCAGCGGACCAATGAGGCAATAGAGAAGATTAAAGCTAGAATGCTTGCCTCCCAGAGCAGACAGAAGAGTTACGCAGATCCGAAACGTAGAGATGTTGAGTTCCGAGTAGGGGATCATGTGTTTTTGCGAGTTTCTCCGATGAAGGGGATTAAACGTTTCGGGAAAAGAGGCAAGTTATGCCCTAGATTTACAGGACCTTTCGAGATTCTCGAGAAGATAGGTCAAGTGGCATATCGGTTAGCATTGCCTCCAGCTTTATCAGCAGTGCACAACGTATTTCATGTCTCAATGTTGAGAAAATACGTTTCAGACCCCTCTCATATACTCAGTTATGAGAGCCTTCAGCTTCAGTCAGACATGTCTTATGAGGAACAGCCAGTGCAGATCCTGGATAGAAAGGATAAAGTCCTTCGGAATAAGACCATAGCGTTGGTCAAGGTTCTCTGGAGAAACAGTAAGGTGGAAGAAGCCACCTGGGAACTAGAATCAGATATGCGAGCTCAATATCCAGAGTTATTCAGGTTAGATTTCGGGGACGAAATCCTTTTAAGGGGGGAATAGTTGTAAAGCCCGCTTAGTTAATTTGGAAATTAGCAGTTATTTATGTTAATCAGGAAATTATTTATAGCTACTTAAATAATTTATCATTGATATTTATGGAATTCAGATATGCATAATTATGTCATCAGCAGTTTTTATATTTCGCATTTCCGGTGTCCGGTATTTTGGAACGCGGCGTTTGGCTCAGTAGAAATCACAACTTAGTATGTTAGTATTTTGGGGACGGGTTTTAGACATTGGGAATGTCGGGAATGGCCAGGGAATTTAGAATGTCCCAAAAATACCCCTTTAGTATGATTTTAGTGATTTTATGGTGGAGGGGCAAAATGGTCTTTTTGCCCCATTAGTGTTTTGTCTTTTAGTGACTTTTAATTGGAATTGAATGTTTATTTGTTTAATTGCTTTGGCTGAAAAAGGATTTAATAAATGGTATATTATGGCTTTAAATTTTTAATTTCCTTCATTTTCCAACTTAGTCAAAAATTAGAAAAAAAAATCAAAAAGAAGCTCTTTTCCTCTCTCTCTCTATTCGGCCATTAGAGGCAGCCCCTTGGGTGATTTTTCTTCTTCAATTTCTTGTGGATTTTAGCTTGTTGTGTGTCTCTAAATCAAGGTAATTCTTGTCTTACTCTTCTAGTTAGTTTTCTTGAGTTTTTGGTGAAATTGGATGAAATGCATGTTGGATTTTATGTTGTTGTTGCTGCTGTAATCTTGTGATTATTTTGAGTATAAACATGTTAGTTTAGGGTTGTTTTGATGCTTGATTACTAGGTTGAGCATGCTAGAGGTTTCTATGTGAAATTATGAAATTTTGAGAGAAAATGCCATGTTTTGTTTCTGTATATTTGCTGGATGTTTTTGTTAGTTTGCAGAGGTGTTTTAATGCTTAGTTAAGTAGAATTAACTAGGCTAGGGTGCATGCTAGTGGGTTTAACCAAGTTTGAGTTCTTGAACTCAAAGCTTGGTCTTCAATGGTGAAATTTGCTTGTGAGGTTTCTGGGTAGGTTTGAGGCCTTGGAATGGTCATTTGGGACCTATTGAGCAGGTCTGGAAAGTTTGGGATCAATTGGGTTCGAATTGGTCAAGATATGTGATTTTTAGGTTGTCGCTCGCGAGGAACCGAATTCGGTTGAACATCCGAATTCGGATGGGGTCCCGAATTTTCCCGAACCGAATTAGGTTGGGCAACCGGTCTTCCGGTTGGGGATTTTTCAGAACCCTAGTTTTCCTCGTTTTTGGGTTTTTAGGGGTATTGCCATGCTTTTTATCGATAGGGAAACTTTTAGTTTCAAGTTTTAGTCCCCGGGAAGTGATTTAGCGTGTCACTTATAGCGTTGTGATTTTTATGGTTTAGGAGCCAGTAATCCGCCGTTCAGCTTTAGTTCCAGTCAGGTTGACCGGCACACCTGAAATCGGAATCCAGGTAAGATTAGTATAACAGTATGCATATGTAGATTACATGTTTAGCGTGCATGTAGGAAGCCTGTTAGATTACATTAGATATGTATTTAGGCTTCGAACCACCCAACCCTGTCACGTCGGTACGGCCGGAGTATGACCAAGCGGCGGAGTATGACCGGTTCGACCGATCAGCCGACACCGGTTGGTGGTTCGGTGCTATTGACCTATCCCGTCTGGTACATGTGCCGGAGTATGACCAGCAGCCGGAGTATGACCGGTTCGACCGATCAGGAGGATACTTGTCAATAGTACCGTCCCCTGAACGTTCAAAACTCAGTACCATGTTGGACATGGCAGTAGTGCTCAGTACCATGTTGGACATGGCAGTAGCGGGACTCAGTATCGTGTTGGACACGGCAGTCAGTTTTATGTATGATATTATTATGCTTTTCTTGCGAGTCCGTCGACTCACGGTTTACGTTCATGTGTAGGTAAAGGCAAGGCGATTCTTCGATGGACCGTGAGCGAGCTTATGGGATTGTACATGTCGGGGCGGTTAGGCCTGGAGCGTACGATCCTCGGGACAGCAAGGCTGAGATTTTGTAACTGTCGTTAGACGACTTTATTTTGATGTAAAAGTTGAACAGTAAAAACGTTTGTAAATATTTTTATAAATCGGGATCCCGAGACTTTTTGTAAAATGGTTTATAAGTTTAATGAAAAAGCAAAATTTTAATTAATCACGTTTTTCCATAAACCTCGTTGATTAGCAACGAGCTGCACAGTGTGTTTAAAAATCACGTAATACGCCTAAGATAGTTAGGGTGTTACAGTTAGGGGCATTGAAATTTTTGAAAACCCTTCCACGAACCTACGGTAGTACCCAGCTAAACCCAAGAAGCTTCTGATCTCTGTCACTGTCTTCGGTCTCGGCCAATCCCTAACGGATTCGATCTTCCCGGGATCCACCTTAATCCCATCTTTGCTCACAATGTGCCCTAGGAAGGACACCTGAGATAGCCAGAACTCACATTTCTTGAACTTGGCATAAAGCTTATGTTCTCGAAGCCGTTGCAGTACCATCTGAAGATGTAACTCATGCTCCTCTTCTGATTGAGAGTACACGATGATGTCGTCGATAAACACAATCACACAGATATCGAGGAAATCCTTGAATACTCTATTCATCAAGTCCATGAATGCTGCAGGAGCATTGGTTAGTCCGAACGACATAACCAGAAATTCGTAATGTCCATACCTAGTGCGGAAAGCCATCTTCGGAATGTCCTCCTCTCGGATTCTCAGCTGATGATAACCCGAACGGAGATCAATCTTAGAAAAGACCGTCTTCCCCTGAAGTTGATCGAACAAATCATCGATCCTAGGTAATGGATATTTATTCTTCACCGTCAGCTTGTTCAATTCTCTATAGTCGATGCACATCCTCATAGATCCATCTCTCTTCTTGACGAATAAAACCGGGGCTCCCCAGGGTGACACACTGGGCCGAATAAACCCTATGTCAAGCAACCCTTGGAGCTGAATCTTTAGTTCCTTAAGTTCAGCTGGAGCCATTCTATATGGGGCTTTGGAAACCGGTTCCACCCCTGGTGCCAAGTCTATCACAAAGTCAATCTCCCGTTGAGGTGGTAACCCTGGAAGTTCTTCGGGAAAAACATCCAAAAATTCCCGAACCACCTTGATGTCCTCTGGCCGAATGGTATCTGGCCGAGTGGTGTCCACCACCACGGCCAGAAACCCTAAACAACTGCCATGCAATAAATCTCTAGCTGACATGGCCGAAATCACCGGGATTCGGGATCCCTGAACTGAACCAACAAACACAAATGGTTCTTCACTTTCCGGTTGGAAGATCACCATCTTCCTTTTACAATCAATGCTCGCCGAATATTTAGATAGGAAATCCATTCCTAAAATAATATCAAACTCTACTAAACTCATCTCTATCAAATCAGCACTTAACTCTCTACCATCTATCCTGATCGGCATAGACCTAATCCACCTGTTGGAGATAACCAACTCTCCGCCAGGTAATAGGGTTCCAAACCCTGATTCATATCTATCGTACGGTCTATCCAATTTACTAAAGACTCTGGCCGCCACATAAGAATGTGTAGCCCCAGAATCGAACAGCACTGAGTAAAGCGAGTTATTAACAGAAAGCTGACCTGTGACAACTGATGGGCTGGCATCTGCATCAGCCTGAGTGATGGCGAACACCCTGGCTGGAGTGGGTATCGCCGGAGCTCTCGGTGCCTCTGATCGGAGCTGGGGGCAGTCCCTCTTGAAGTGTCCGGGCATGCCACAGTGAAAGCAGCCCTGACCTTTGCACTCACCCCGATGGTGCCTTTTGCAGCTAGGGCACTCGGGATAGGAGAAGCGGGTCTCAGGACCACCAGGACGACTCCCTCTGCTCTGGTTCCCCCGGAACCTCTTGTTTTGACTCGAGCCACCGGAAGCAGTGGGTGCTCTCTTCCTCTGATCAATGGCCGAACCACTACTCCCCCTGCTAAAGCCTGATGCAGGAGGGGTAGGAGCCCCGCCACTCGCCGGAGTACTAGCTGACTCCGACATACACCCAACTACGCCCTCAGCTCGCAGTGCCTTCTCCACCATCTGAGCATAGGTGGTGCTGTCGTCCGTGGTGATCATCAAATCGTGTTTGATCTTCGCATTTAAACCATCCAGGTACTTCTCTTTCTTGCTGAAGTCGGTTGGCACAATTCCCGAGGCTAATCTCGCCAACCGATCGAACTGAGTAGTATACTCGGTTACGCTCATATTCTCACGCTGGGTCAGGTGAGCGAACTCTTTTCTCTTGGCGCTTCTCACCGCCTCATTATAGTACTTGGCGTTGAAGAGTTCCTGGAACCTTTCCCAGGTCATGGTGGTGACGTCATGAATCTGAGACACCATGTCCCACCAGACCAGAGCGTCCTCCTGGAATTGGAAAGTGGCACACACCACTCTATCATTACCGGTGACACCCATGAAGTTCAGGATCTTGGTAATCACCGTCAGCCACTGCTCGGCTTTCATTACGTCTAGACCTCCCAAGAAAACCGGAGGTGCTTGCTTATGTAACCGTTCATACAGAGGTTCCAATCTATTGGCCGCCACCACTATCTCGGCCTGGGCAGCAGGGGCAGGTGCCACTGGAACTACGGGCACTGGAACTGCAGGAGCACCCTGCTGTCTCAACCTCTGAATCTCGAGGTCTTGTTCTTCTATCCGGGCTTGCATCTCAGCAAACTGAACCTCCCAATTCTGGGCTCCCTGATCGGCTGGGGGAGCCTGTGGCGGGTTCTCATCACCCCGGCCACGAGCCCTGCCTCGGGGACCTCTACCTCGGCCCCTAACTGGCGAGGGAAACTGAGCTCCCTGACCTTGATTCGACCCTACTGAGTTGCCCTGACTCCTGGTAGTCCGCCTGGCATCCATCTAGTTAGAACCGCCTGCGAAACCAAGAGTTAGCATATCAGGTCGTATTCAAGGAGAGCTTACTAATGCCGCTTAACTTGGGAATTATAAAAACCGAAACATGCGCCTATTCTACTATCAGGCTACTAACATGCTTCCTAACAGGCTTTTCTTTTTCATAAATAAATAAATAAACTACTAAAGCAATAAAGGCTTACTGAACCGTGAAACGAGCTAACTGCTGATGATGATTGTACATGTCGTGACGATCTTCGGAAGACAACCTGGCAGCTCTGATACCAAATTGTAACACCCTAACTAACATAGGTGTATTACGTGATTTTTAAACATGCTGTGCAGCTCGTTGCTAATCAACGAGGTTTATGGAAAACGTGATTAATTAAAATTTTTGCTTTTTAATTAAACTTATAGAATAATATTACAAAAAACTCGGGATCCCGATTATAAAATCATTTACAAAAGTTTACTGTTCATACAAAATAAATGTCGCCTAGCGACTAGTTACAAAAATCAGCCTTGCTGTCCCGAGGATCGTACGCTCCAGGCCTAACCGCCCCGACATGTACAACGTTCATAAGCTCGCTCACGGTCCATCAGCTCTAGCCTTGCCTTTACCTACACATAAACGTAGAACTGTGAGTCGACAGACTCAGTAAGAAAAGCATAATAATACTCATACATAAATCCCGGTCTTGATCAGACGCCCATACCCTTGATCATAACCCTAACTGCCGTGTCCAACACGATACCGAGTCCCACTACTGCCGTGTCCAACACGGTACTGAGTCACTACTGCCGTGTCCAACACGGTACTGAGTTTTGAACGTTCATAGGGACGGTACTATTGACACGTAACAGCCTGATCGGTCGAACCGGTCATACTCCGCCGTCGGTCATACTCCGGCTGTCGTACCGACGTGTTACTATATCCACGATCGGTCGAACCGGTCATACTCCGCCGTTGGTCATACTCCAGCCTGTACCGACGGGATACGTCAATAGTACGGAACCACCAACCAAGTGTCGGCTGATCGGTCGAACCGGCCATACTTCGCCGTCGGTCATACTCTAGCCTGTACCGACGTGACAGGGTTGGATAGTTCGAAGCCAACATACATAACTAATGTAATCTAATAGGCTTCCTACATGCACGCTAAACATGTAATCTACATATGCATACTGTTATACTAATCTTACCTGGATTCTGAATTCAGGTGTGTCGGTCAACCTGGCTGGAACTTTAACTGCGCGGCGGATTACAGGCTCCTAAACCATAAAAATCACAACACTATAAGTGACACGCTAAATCACTTCCCGGGGACTTAAACTAGGAACTAAAAGTTTCCCTATCGATAAAAAGCATGGCAATACCCCCTAAAACATAAAATCGAGAGAATCTAGGGTTTCAGAATTTTCCCCAACCCAGGTAGGCCAGGTTGCCAGCCGAATTCCGGTTGGGAAAATTCGAACCCCATCCGAATTCCGGATGCACAACCGGAATTCCGGTTCCTCGCAGGCAGCAAACATAAAAATCCATATCTTGCTCAAATCAACTCCAAATCAATTCAAACCTTCCAGACCTACTCCATATAACCCAAATAACATTTCTAAGGCATTAAATCTACCCAGAATGCACAGAAATGAAAAACACCATTAAAGCTCAAGCTTTGAGTTCTAAACTCAAACTTGAGCAAACCTTGCTAACATGCAACCAACTAGCTCAATTCTACTTAATCAAGCTTAGAATAACCTCAGAAAACAATAACAAACATCAACAACATCACAGCAACAGATTCAAATCATTTCTCTCAAAAATCATAAGTTTTGCATAGAAAAACCCAAAGCTTTAAACAAGATAGCAAGCATGCATTAAAACCTAGATAATCCATTCATTTTAAACCTAATTAAACTTCTGTAAACACCATATAAACACAGCAACAACAACCACAAATTCATGCATGCATCATACCATTTTCATCATTTTTTTCCAAGAAACAAAGGAGAAAAAGCTAGAGAGACATACCACAACAAGAGATTACTTGAATTTACGTAGAAGCTAGCTTGAAAATCAAAATCCCAGCCCTTGGAACACCCCTTCCAGCCGAGAGAGAAAGAGAGGAAAAGAGAGAGGGTTTTCTTGAAAATTTTCTATCTTTTTTTCTAAGTGTAATCTTTTTGAAATGAGAAAATGAAAATAAAAGACACCTATTCCTATTTACTTCAGCCAATATTAAAAATCAAATTACATTTATTTTTCAATTAATAAGTCACAAAAAGACAAAATACTAATGGGGCAAAAAGACCATTTTGCCCCTCCACAATAAAACCACATAAATAACACTAAAGGGGTATTTTTGGGAAATTCTAACATACTAAGTTGTGATTTCTACTGAGCCAAACACCGGGTTCCAAAATACCGGGCACCGGAATGCAAAATTATGCAAACTACTACATGACATAAAAATGCATCTCTGAATTCAATAAATAACAGTATAATAAATTATTTAAATAGCTATAAATAATTTTCATAATTAATCATAATTAACTGCTAATTTCCAAATTAAACTAAGCGTTCTTTACACTTATTCTTCAATTTACTTAATTAATTATAATATTAGAATCTGAATACTAAAATTCCAAACACTTTCCTTTTATGCTAAAAATTCCTATAAACCAAAACATAGCTAATAGGAATTAGCGTTTAAAGTAAACCCTCTTAAACCTTATTTCAGTTTAAAATATTATTGTGTCAAAATTTTCTTATACATTAAATACCGAAAAACGTAAAAATTTAAACAAACTACCCTAAATAATTAGGGGCCCAACCATATAATAGGTACTAAAGCCTTGTAAGGCGCCAAAGCCATAAATAATGGCGCAAAATAGAACAAAATTAATATAAAACCAACCTATAACAAAAAAAGAAAAATATTGAAAAAAGAAAGAATTAAAAAAGAGTTGTGAAATAAAAAATAAAGAAAAACATTGAACTCATTTACAGCAACAAACGATAGACAAAGAAAATTAAAATAGAAAACTCTTAAGGTAACTTGAACAATGAATATGATCAAGAGGTATTAAACTACAAAAAAGTTGCTTCATAATCGTGATCACTGGCCCTTAATATAACCAATTCTTTCACGAATCACATAGACATTATATCAAACAGTATATACACCAACTAAAATACTATCACAATTCACATAATATTGAAATACGGCTATATAAAATGGAATGAATTCAGACTACGAAAAAGAAAAAAAGAAAAACAAAGAGAGATATTTACCGTGATAGTTTGTTGGAGGATCAGAACGATGGAGAAGCAAGTACTGGGGATGCGATCACGAACAATGATGAAGAAATATGAAGGTTGAAGTATTGTGAGAGGTAAGAGTAAGAAGAAGAGAGAGGATAGTGGATTGCAATAGTGGAATAAAATGTAATATTTATAATTTAGGTAGTCAAATGTCACATTTGGACCCTTATATGGAGATAAAATTATTAAATGATCATTTAATTTATATCACAAAATACTTATCTTAAAATAATGAATTAACTCTTATATCATTAAAAAAATATTAGTAATAAAATCAAGATCACTCATTAATATAAAAGAACAATAATATTTCCACAGTTATATAATCACCATATAGATAGATTTAATAAATTAATAAAATACCAAAATAATATCTAGCATCCATTCGTTCCTTATTTCTAACTGGTACATAGCTAATTTAAATTATCCAGACCATCAATTCCAACTTAAATACAAAAAAAAAAGCAGTTTCATTAGCAGTTTAATAAGTAGAATAAGACTAAACAAATAATAATTTTCTTCCTCAACGGTACCATTTTCATCCACTAGCATCAAACTGAGTTTTTGGAATGGGAGAAAATAGGGGATGAGCTTATAAAGCCCAGTAGGAAAATAACTAATATCAAAGGACCCATTGCTTTAATACAAATTCCTGCATGGTTAGCTTTTAAAATAAAATATCTCATCACCATTATCAAAATATAGAAACAAAATAGAGAGACCACAAAGAATCACAAAATCAAGTGTCAAATGCATATCACACTGTCCACTAGACCCCTAGCTCTCAATGCCAATCATAGAAAAATTACATCCTAAACAAAGTAGTCGCACCTGATAACCATCATAATACCGAGGCTCAGATTTAATTCACTCCTTGTACAGATTCTAGGTCTTTCACCTACAGGTGAGTGCACACCTGATCTACCTATGATGACATAGAGACTAGGTCATGAAACAACAATATTAACCGAACATGATCAACATGGCTCTCATCAGTATAAACAAAACATGCAAATAATAAGAATAAGAAAAGAACATATTCTTTTTTATTTTCTAGAAAATTCGGCAGCACAACGACTGAATTTTGAATAAACTAAAAATCATAACTTGCATAAATATTTGTACACAAAAATATATTTGGCACTTATACCCCAAAACAGTCCAGAAAATATGCAGATTAAGTTTTCAACTTTTCAAACAATTTGTAAATCATAAAAATTTAGAATATGTCTAATGTGATACAACACATATAAAAATCAAGTCCAATAATCAAGTTGAGTCCCTACCTCTCCCAAATTGTTAAACTTTGTCCAAAAGACGATCTTAAGCTCTTAAGTCCCAAACTCCAGTTGTTTAGTCCAATCTTATATATTACTCTCACATATACTATCAAATGGTTAAGTAATTATCATCATTGTATTTTACATTCAAAACTGACTCCAACGACATATAATATGACTATATTTAAAATTTGGGGTTCTGAAGCCTCACCTAAATGGTGTACATTAACTATCGGTGGTGGTAAAAATGGGTGTACTGGAAACGTCGTCAAAAATATGGATAGTGTATATCAAAACGACCACCTCAACGAGTAGATCACACCCATGCCATTCGTTTGTCAAAACGGTACACGATATCGCTGAAAAGTCATCAGAAAGGGGCAGGGCTACAAAAACGTCACTAGAAAAAGTAGCAAGTTGGGCAAAATAGCTTAGTGTAGGTTGTTCTCCTCGACGATCCGAGTCTAGTGGTGAAGACGACTCATCAAACGGACACCAGAGGTGGCCAAAAAATCCGTTCAAAGTTTGAACTGCCAAATTTTAACTCGCGATCCCGAGCTAACGTCCGCGAAAGGAGCAGTGTCGCTTGTGGGGTGAGATTGTCGGCACTTAGAGTTTCGATTGGTCCGATGTAAAGACCACATATGATTAGTACTTTGAATTATCAAATAATTAAGGTTTATGTATGAGATTAATTATTCAATATGAAATGTATATTTTGGAAATGTATTAAATATCATTTAATATTATTTATGCTATTTAATGTGAATTACCCAATTTCTGTGTTTGTGATCGGAAGCTGTGGAAAGCGACGTTGGGCCTTTAGAGGGTCGCGTTTTTTATGTTTAAATTATCAGGATATCATTGTTTGTTAGTAGAGGTGTTAGAATTTTCGGGGTTTGGTTTGACCATTTTGCCCTTGATGCATATGGATATTTTGGTTTTATTACCTTAGGGTTATTTAGGTCTTTTGATAGGGAGTTTTGTCTTGTTGTGGGATGTTACTAGCTGAATATAACTTAAATATTAAAGTAAAGGGGGTTTTATTCTTTTTGATAAGTATTAAAGAAACTCATCTTTTCTTCATCAATCTCCTTCTTTCTTTCTTTTTCGAAACATCAAGAAACCTAGCCTAGGTTTGATTTTGCTTGCTGATTTTTGGAATTCCTAGCAGTGTTGGTGAAGCTTTGATCCAAGGTAGTGTACCCTAGCTCTCTTCTTTTGATTTCTTTAGTTGAAATTTAAGTTAGATAAATTCTTGAACTTTGATATTGGGGAGCTGTGTTGAAGTCTATTATTTGAAATGAAATTCTGAAGTTTAATTAAGGTTACCTGAGTTATTTTATGTTGTTTTGTTCATTGTAGTAAGGTTTTATCAAGGTTTGGGTTTGAGAACTCAAGCCTTGACCTTTAATGGTATTTTTGGGATTTGAGTGAATTATTGGGATTTGTCACTTGGGATTGGTTTAATATAATATATACAGGTGTTCTGGAAGTTTTGAAAAGATTTGGGATTGTTTTGATTAAGGGGGAAGAATTTTTGGGTTCCCAGCTCAGAACCGGAATTCCGGTTCCTGGGGCCCTGTTGCAACCGGTCGACCGGTTGGTCCCAGGAACCGGACTTCCGGTTGGGAACCGGCCTGCCGGTTGGGGCTTTTCCCGAGCCCTAGTTTTTCCTGTTTTTAAGTAAATTAAGGTTTTGGCATCCTATTTATCGATAGGGTTAAGCTTAGTTTGTATTTTAATCCCCGATAAGTGTTTTAGCGAGTCTCTCATCGGTTTTTGAACATATTGGTTTAGGGCCTTGTAAAAACGTCGAGCTGCACTTCCACTCAGGCTGACCAGCACACTTGAGCACGGAACGAGGTAAGATAGCGTAAGAATATATATATATATATGAATGTATATGCTTGTTTTGATTGTTATACTACTAGCACGAATATAAAATAAATATTAGAGTGTTAGTACAGTATTGTATATTAATGTGATTACGGTGTTACCAACACGAGTACCCAGGGTACGTCGTGTTCGTGGTACAACACTTAGTAATTTCCGGGAGTACAATTAGGGCTCTACCAACACAAGTACGGAGTTGGTACTTTAGTGCATTTGGTACAGTAGTCGTACTTCCCTTAAGAACGTTCTTAACCATTTGGTGAGCTTGGTCAGTGAGCTCAGGGCGGCTTAATCATAAAGCCGGCATTGCGGTACTTTTATATATTTCTTGCATATCTTACTGAGTCTGTTGACTCATCAGTTTGCTACCTTGTATAGGTAAGGGAAAAGCAAAGCTGGAGGAACAGTGAGGCGGAACTCGGCATGATTGTACATATCGCGGTAGTGCAACCTGGAGGGTTTCGGTTTACTAGTATTTTGGAGTCTGTATTTTGAGGATGCTTGTCCGCTAAACTTTTAGAAAAAAAAAATATATATGTACATATTAGTAAAATACTTTTAACTCGTATTTTGATACTCGGGATCCCGATCCATATGATTATTAATATATTAATTATTAAAATTAGATTTCAGATTTATTATTATAAAATACGGGCGTTACGGTTTGGTATCAGAGCCACCGGGTTGTTCACTGAAGACCGTCAAGATATGTACAATCAAGGCCAGTGTCGAGTTCAACTAACGTGTAAAGTCCGCTTAGTTAATTTGGAAATTAGCAGTTGTTTATGTTTAATTATGAAATTATTTATAGCTATTTAAATAATTTATTACTGTTATTTATGGAATTCAGAAATGCATGATTATGTCATCAGTAGTTTTTATATTTCGCATTTCCGGTGTCCGGTATTTTGGAACTCGGCGTTTGGCTCAGTAGAAATCACAACTTAGTATGTTGGTAATTTGGGGACGGGTTTTAGACATTGGGAATGTCGGGAATGGCCGGGAATTTAGAATGTCCCAAAAATACCCCTTTAGTATGATTTTCATGGTTTTATGGTTGAGGGGCAAAATGGTCTTTTTGCCCCATTAGTATTTTGTCTTATGTGAATTAAATGGATTAAATGTTTATTTTTAAATAGTTATTTTATGTGTGTTAGTGGCTGAAATAAATTAGTTAAATGGCTTTATTCTTTTAATTTCTTTCATTTTTCAACACTTAGTAAAAAATTTAGAAAAAACTTTGAAAAGAAAACTCTCTCTCTTTTCCTCTCATTTTCGGCTGGTGCATGGGATTCAAAGGGCTGGGGTTTGTTCAATCTTTCAAGTGAATTCTCATCCTAATCTAAAGCATTTTTCCAAGCTAGGTTAGCTCTCTTGATTTCTCCTTGAAATTATGAAAAAAATGATGAATATTGAGTAAATGCATGCATGATTTTGGTATATGTTGCTGCTGTGATTTTGTTGTTGATATGTGTGGTTTGAAGCATGTTATTTGATATTAATTGAGCTATGATGAAAGCATGTAGGTTAGATTGTTAAAGCTTTGAGTTTTCTTTGCAAAAATATGATTTTTGGAGGAAATTATAGTGATTCTGTTTCTGTATTGTTGCTGTAGTTTTTGATTGTTTTCAGAGATGATTTTATGCTAGTTTAAGTAGAATTAAGCTAGTGGAATGCATGTTTAGGTGGATTTGCTCAAGCTTGAGTTTGGAACTCAAAGCTTGAGCTCCAATGGTGAATTTTGCCTCTGTGTTTTCTGGGTAGTTTTGAGGCCTTAGATTTGTTCTTTGGGGTGTTTAGAACAGGTCTGGAAAGTTTGGTACCAATTGGGGTTGAATTGGTCGAGTTATGAATTTTTGAAGTTGCTGCCTGCGAGGAACCGGAATTCCGGTTGTGCATCCGGAATTCCGGATGGGGGTCCTGAATTTCCCAGAACCGAATTAGGTTGGGCAACCGGTCTACCGGTTGGGGGATTTTTCAGAACCCTAGTTTTCCTCGTTTTTATGTTTTTAGGGGTATTGCCATGCTTTTTATCGATAGGGAAACTTTTAGTTCCTAGTTTTAGTCCCCGGGAAGTGATTTAGCGTGTCACTTATAGCGTTGTGATTTTTATGGTTTAGGAGCCAGTAATCCGCCGCTCAGCTTCAGTTCCTCGGGTTGGCCAAGCACACACGAAATCGGAATCCGTGTAAGATTAGTATAACGGTATGCATATGTAGATTACATGTTTAGCGTGCATGTAGGAAGCCCGCTAGATTACATTAGTTATGTATTTAGGCTTCGAACCATCCAACCCCGTCACGTCGGTACAGGCCGGAGTATGACCAACAGCCGGAGTATGACCGGCTCGACCGATCAGCCGACACTTGGTTGGTGGTTCGAGTCTATTGACCTATCCCGTCGGTACTAGCCGGAGTATGACCAAGCGGCGGAGTATGACCGGTTCGACCGATCGGAGGATACTTGTCAATAGTACCGTCCCCCGAACGTTCAAAACTCGGTACCATGTTGGACATGGCGGTAGTGGCTCGGCACCATGTTGGACATGGCGATGGACTCGCATCGTGTTGGACACGGCGATTAGTTATGTATGATATTATTATGCTTTTCTTCTCGAGTCCGTCGACTCACGGCTTATGTTCATGTGTAGGTAAAGGCAAGGCCGTAGCCGATGGACCGTGAGCGAGCTTATGAGATTGTACATGTCGGGGCGGTTAGGCTGGAGCGTACGATCCTCGGGACGTAGGCCGAGATTTTTGTAACTGTCGTTAGACGACTTTTATTTTGATGTAATAGTTAAACAGTTAAACTTTTTGTAAATATTTTTATAATCGGGATCCCGAGTCTTTTGTAATATGTTTTACAAGTTTAATCAAAAAGCAAAATTTTAATTAATCACGTTTTTCCATAAACCTCGTTGATTAGCAACGAGCTGCACAGTACGTTTAAAAATCACGTAATACGCCTAAGGTAGTTAGGGTGTTCCAATTTGGTATCGTAGCCGCTGTGTTGTCTTCCGAAGATCGTCACGACATGTACAATCATCATCAACAGTTAGCTCGGTTCACGGTTCAGTAAGCCTTTATTGCTTTAGTAGTTTATTTTATTCAGTTATGAAAAAGAAAAGCCTGTTAGGAAGCATGTTAGTAGCCTGATAGTAGAATAGGCGCATGTTTCATTTCTAATTTCCAAATTAAGCGGCATTAGTAAGCTCGCCTTGAATACGACCTGATATGCCAACTCTTGGTTTCGCAGGCGGTTCTAACTAGATGGACGCCAGGCGGACTACCAGGAGTCAGGGCAACTCCGTAGGGTCGAATTAGGGACAGGGAGCTCAGTTTCCCCCACCTGCTAGGGGCCGAGGTAGAGGTCCCCGAGGCAGGGCTCGTGGCCGAGGTGATGAGAACCCGCCACAGCCGCCTGTGCTCCCCACTCGATCGTGGAGCCCCGAATCGGGAGTTACGGTTTGCGGAGATGCAAGCCCGGATCGAAAAACAAGACCTCGAGATTCGAGGTTGAGACGAGGTGCTCCCGCAGCCCAAAGGCCTATAGTTCCGGTGGCACCCGCCCCCGCCGCCTGTGCCGAGATAGTGGTGGCGGCCCATAGATTGGAACCATTGTATGAGCGGTTCCGGAAGCAAGCACCTCCGGTATTCTTGGGAGGTCCGGATGTAATGAAAGCCGAACAGTGGCTGACGGTGATTACCAGAATCCTGAATTTCATGGGTGTCACCGGTAACGACAGAGTGGTATGCGCCACGTTTCAGTTCTAGGAGGACGCCCTGGTATGGTGGGACATGGTGTCTCAGATTCATGATGTCACCACCATGACCTGGGAAAGGTTTCAGGAACTCTTTAATGTGAAGTACTACAATGAGGCGGTTAGAAGCGCCAAGAGGAAAGAGTTCGTTCACCTGACCCAGCGGGAGATCATGAGCGTCACTGAGTATACTACTCAGTTCGATCGGTTGGCGAGGTTAGCCTCGGGAATTGTGCCGACCGACTTCAGCAAGAAGGAGAAGTATCTGGACGGGTTGAATCCCAAGATCAGGCATGACCTGATGATCACCACGGACGACAGCACCACCTATGCTCAGATGGTGGAGAAGGCACTGCGAGCTAAGGGCGCAGTGGGGTGCATGTCAGAATCGGCCCAAGATGCTCGGTTAGTGGCGGAGCTCCTACCCCTCCCGCATCGGGCTATAGCGGGGAGTAGTGGTTCGGCCATTGATCGGAGGAAGAGGGCACTCGCCGCTTCCGTGGCTCGAGTCGAACAAGAGGTTCGGGGGAACTGCACGCAGGGAGTCGTCCTGGTGGTACTGAGACCCGATTCTCCTATCCCGAGTGCCCTAGCTGCAAGAGGCATCATCGGGGTGAGTGCAAGGGTCAGGGATGCTTTCATTGTGGCATGCCCGGACACTTCAAGAGGGAATGTCCCTGGGCCCGCCGGAGGCACCGAGAGCTCCAGCCGATACCCACTCCGGCCGGGGTGTTCGCTATCACGCAGCCGATGCGGATGCCGGCCCATCGGTTGTTACAGTCGGCCTTTTATTAACAACTCGCTTTATTCGGTCGTTTGATTCTGGGGCTACACATTCTTATGTGGCGGCCAGAGTCTTTAGTAAGTTGGGTAGACCCTTTGATAGATATGAATCAGGGTTTGGAACCCTGTTACCTGGCGGAGAATTGGTTATCTCCAATAGGTGGATTAGGTCTATGCCGATCAGGATAGATGGTAGAGAGTTAAGCGCTGATCTGATAGAGATGAGCTTAGTCGAATTCGATATTATTTTAGGAATGGATTTCCTATCTAAATATTCAGCGAGCATTGACTGTAAGAGGAAGATGGTGGTCTTCCAACCGGAAAGTGAAGAACCGTTTGTATTTGTGGGTTCGGTTCAGGGATCTCGGATCCCGGTGATCTCGGCTATGTCAGCGAGAGAATTATTGCACGGCGGGTGCTTAGGGTTTCTGGCCGTGGTGGTGGACACCACTCGGCCAGACACCATTCGGCCAGAGGACATCAGAGTGGTTCGGGAATTTTTGGACGTCTTTCCCGAAGAACTTCTAGGGTTACCACCTCAGCGGGAGATTGATTTTGTGATTGACTTGGCAAAAGGGGTGGATCCGATTTCCAAAGCCCCATATAGAATGGCTCCAGCTGAACTTAAGGAACTAAAGATTCAGCTCCAAGGGTTGCTTGACATAGGGTTTATTCGGCCCAGTGTGTCACCCTGGGGAGCCCCGGTTTTGTTCGTCAAGAAGAAGGATGGATCTATGAGGATGTGCATCGACTACAGGGAGTTGAACAAGCTAACGGTGAAGAATAAATATCCATTACCTAGGATCGATGACTTGTTCGATCAGCTTCAGGGGAAGACGGTCTTTTCTAAGATTGATCTCCGTTCGGGTTATCATCAGTTGAGAATCCGAGAGGAGGACATTCCAAAGACGGCTTTCCGCACTAGGTATGGACACTACGAGTTTCTGGTTATGTCATTCGGACTAACCAATGCTCCTGCAGCATTCATGGACCTGATGAATAGAGTATTCAAGGATTTCCTCGATATCTGTGTGATTGTGTTTATCGACGACATCCTCGTGTACTCTCAATCAGAAGAGGAGCATGAGTTACATCTTCAGATGGTACTGCAACGACTTCGAGAACATAAGCTCTACGCCAAGTTCAAGAAATGTGAGTTCTGGTTGTCTCAGGTGTCCTTCCTAGGGCACATTGTGAGTAAAGATGGGATCAAGGTGGATCCCGGGAAGATTGAATCCGTCAGGGATTGGCCGAGACCGAAGACAAGGATGAGATCAGAAGCTTCTTGGGATTAGCTGGGTACTACCGTAGGTTTGTGGAGGGATTCTCCAAAATTTCAATGCCCCTAACCGAGCTTACAAAGAAGAATCAGCGATTTATCTGGTCAGATAAATGCGAAGCTAGTTTTCAGGAGCTGAAACAGAGGTTGATTACTGCTCCGGTACTAGCTTTGCCCTCGGACAAGGAGAAGTTCGTAGTCTACTGTGACGCATCCAAACAGGGTTTGGGGTGCGTATTGATGCAAGCCGATCGGGTTATCGCTTATGCCTCCCGTCAGTTAAAGGATTATGAACAGCGATACCCGACTCATGATTTAGAATTAGCCGCAGTGGTTTTTGCACTGAAGATTTGGCGGCATTACCTGTATGGAGAGAAGTGTGAGATCTATACCGACCATAAAAGTCTCAAGTATTTCTTTACTCAGAAAGATTTAAACATGAGACAAAGGCGTTGGTTGGAATTAGTGAAGGATTATGATTGTGAGATCCTCTATCATCCCGGAAAAGCCAATGTAGTGGCCGATGCCCTGAGCAGAAAGGGTCCCGGGCAAGTAGCTAGCATGGTTCAGATCTCACCTCAGCTAGCAGAGGATATGGTTAGATCCAGCATTGAGTTTGTGGTAGGTCAGCTTCACAACTTAACGCTGCAATCTGATCTGTTAGAAAGAATAAAAGTCGCTCAGATGACAGATCCGGAGTTAGTGAAGATCCGAGATGAGGTATTGGCTGGTCAAGCCAAAGACTTTTCAGTGTCAGACAGTGGGATGCTTTTGTATAAAGCCAGGGTTTGTGTTCCGAACAGTGCGGAACTTAGAAATGAGATCTTTGAGGAGGCTCATTCTACTCCATATTCTCTGCATCCCGGTACCACCAAGATGTACCAAGATTTGAAACCGTACTTCTGGTGGAACGGTATGAAGAAGAATCTGGTAGAATTCGTATCGAGATGCCTCACTTGTCAGCAGATCAAGGCTGAACATCAGAGACCAGCAGGGTTGTTGCAGCCTCTAACCCTACCAGAATGGAAATGGGAGGATATTACGATGGATTTTGTGGTCAGGTTACCTAGGACCACGGGTATGTATGATTCCATCTGGGTAGTGGTGGACCGATTTACGAAATCTGCTCATTTTCTGCCGGTTAGAACAACATTTACAGTGGATCAGTTGGCAGAGTTATACGTCAGAGAGATAGTGAGACTTCACGGGGTACCGAAGTCTATAGTTTCGGACAGGGATCCGAAATTCACCTCCAAATTTTGGCAAAGTTTGCAACGGGCAATGGGTACGAAGCTGAAATTCAGTACAGCATTTCATCCTCAGACAGATGGTCAGTCCGAAAGGACAATTCAGATATTGGAGGATATGTTGAGAGCCTGTGTTATGGACTTTGAGGGTTCATGGAATAAATATCTACCGTTAATAGAATTTTCATACAACAACAGTTATCAGAGTACGATAGGGATGGCACCCTATGAACTGTTGTACGGTAGGAAATGTAGATCCCCTATCCACTGGGATGAGACAGGGGAGAGGAAATATCTAGGTCCAGAGTCAGTTCAGCGGACCAATGAGGCAATAGAAAAGATAAAAGCTAGAATGCTTGCCTCACAGAGCAGACAGAAGAGTTACGCAGATCCGAAACGTAGAGATGTTGAGTTCCGAGTAGGGGACCATGTGTTTTTGCGAGTATCTCCGATGAAGGGGATTAAACGTTTCGGGAAAAGAGGCAAGTTATGCCCTAGGTTTACAGGACCTTTCGAGATTCTCGAGAAGATAGGTCAAGTGGCATATCGGTTAGCATTGCCTCCCTTTATCAAGAAGTGCACAACGTATTCCATGTCTCAATGTTGAGAAAATACGTTTCAGACCCCTCTCATATACTCAGTTATGAGAGTCTTCAACTTCAGCCAGACATGTCATATGAGGAACAACGAGTGCAGATCCTGGATAGAAAGGATAAAGTCCTTCGGAATAAGACCATAGCATTGGTCAAGGTTCTCTGGAGAAACAGCAAGGTGGAGGAAGCCACCTGGAAGCTAGAGTCAGATATGAGAGCTCAATATCCAGAGTTATTCAGGTTAGATTTCGGGGACGAAATCCTTTTAAGGGGGGAATAGTTGTAAAGCCCGCTTAGTTAATTTGGAAATTAGCAGTTGTTTATGTTTAATTATGAAATTATTTATAGCTATTTAAATAATTTATTACTGTTATTTATGGAATTCAGAAATGCATGATTATGTCATCAGTAGTTTTTATATTTCGCATTTCCGGTGTCCGGTATTTTGGAACTCGGCGTTTGGCTCAGTAGAAATCACAACTTAGTATGTTGGTAATTTGGGGACGGGTTTTAGACATTGGGAATGTCGGGAATGGCCGGGAATTTAGAATGTCCCAAAAATACCCCTTTAGTATGATTTTCATGGTTTTATGGTGGAGGGGCAAAATGGTCTTTTTGCCCCATTAGTATTTTGTCTTATGTGAATTAAATGGATTAAATGTTTATTTTTAAATAGTTATTTTATGTGTGTTAGTGGCTGAAATAAATTAGTTAAATGGCTTTATTCTTTTAATTTCTTTCATTTTTCAACACTTAGTAAAAAATTTAGAAAAAACTTTGAAAAGAAAACTCTCTCTCTTTTCCTCTCATTTTCGGCTGGTGCATGGGATTCAAAGGGCTGGGGTTTGTTCAATCTTTCAAGTGAATTCTCATCCTAATCTAAAGCATTTTTCCAAGCTAGGTTAGCTCTCTTGATTTCGCCTTGAAATTATGAAAAAAATGATGAATATTGAGTAAATGCATGCATGATTTTGGTATATGTTGCTGCTGTGATTTTGTTGTTGATATGTGTGGTTTGAAGCATGTTATTTGATATTAATTGAGCTATGATGAAAGCATGTAGGTTAGATTGTTAAAGCTTTGAGTTTTCTTTGCAAAAATATGATTTTTGGAGGAAATTATAGTGATTCTGTTTCTGTATTGTTGCTGTAGTTTCTGATTGTTTTCAGAGATGATTTTATGCTAGTTTAAGTAGAATTAAGCTAGTGGAATGCATGTTTAGGTGGATTTGCTCAAGCTTGAATTTGGAACTCAAAGCTTGAGCTCCAATGGTGAATTTTGCCTCTGTGTTTTCTGGGTAGTTTTGAGGCCTTAGATTTGTTCTTTGGGGTGTTTAGAACAGGTCTGGAAAGTTTGGTACCAATTGGGGTTGAATTGGTCGAGTTATGAATTTTTGAAGTTGCTGCCTGCGAGGAACCGAATTCCGATTGTGCATCCGGAATTCGGATGGGGGTCCCGACTTCCCGAACCGGAATTCGGTTGGGCAACCTGGTCTACCGGTTGGGGGATTTTTCAGAACCCTAGTTTTCCTCGTTTTTATGTTTTTAGGGGTATTGCCATGCTTTTTATCGATAGGGAAACTTTTAGTTCCTAGTTTTAGTCCCCGGGAAGTGATTTAGCGTGTCACTTATAGCGTTGTGATTTTTATGGTTTAGGAGCCAGTAATCCGCCGCTCAGCTTCAGTTCCGGTCGGGTTGGACCACACACCTGAAATCGGAATCCAGGTAAGATTAGTATAACAGTATGCATATGTAGATTACATGTTTAGCGTGCATGTAGGAAGCCTGCTAGATTACTTTAGTTATGTATTTAGGCTTCGAACCATCCAACCCTGTCACGTCGGTACAGGCTGGAGTATGACCAGCAGCCGGAGTATGACCGGTTCGACCGATCAGGCTGACACTTGGTTGGTGGTTCAGTGCTATTGACCTATCCGTCGGTACAGGCTGGAGTATGACCAGCTGCCGGAGTATGACCGGTTCGACCGATCAGGAGGATACTTGTCAATAGTACCGTCCCCTGAACGTTCAAAACTCAGTACCATGTTGGACATGGCAGTAGTGGCTCAGTACCATGTTGGACATGGCAGTAGCGGGACTCAGTATCGTGTTGGACACGGCAGTTAGTTATGTATGATATTATTATGCTTTTCTTACTGAGTCTGTCGACTCACAGTTTATGTTCATGTGTAGGTAAAGGCAAGGCTGTAGCTGATGGACCGTGAGTGAGCTTATGAGATTGTACATGTCGGGGCGGTTAGGCCTGGAGCGTACGATCCTCGGGACAGCAAGGCTGAGATTTTTGTAACTGTCGTTAGACGACTTTTATTTTGATGTAATAGTTAAACAGTTAAACTTTTTGTAAATATTTTTATAATCGGGATCCCGAGTCTTTTGTAATATGTTTTACAAGTTTAATCAAAAAGCAAAATTTTAATTAATCACGTTTTTCCATAAACCTCGTTGATTAGCAACGAGCTGCACAGTACGTTTAAAAATCACGTAATACGCCTAAGGTAGTTAGGGTGTTACATAACGGTTCCGTAAGCTTTATTTCTTTTTGCAAATTGTTTTAAGATATGTTGTGTTATATATATGATTAAATGAGATGTTTTAAATCTTAATTACGGTCTTGAAAATATTTTGACCACTGTCTGACCTACGTGCCTTGTGGGTTCGCAGGCTAAGTCCTAAATAATGGACGACCAGCGAAACGTTAGAAGGCAAGGTGAATTGGTTGAGACCGGAGGTGGTGGGGGTGGTAGAAATCCCCAAAACCCCCGTGGACGCGGTCGAGGCCGCGGTCGAGTCCCGACAGGTGGACAGGAGAATCCACCTCAGGCCCCTGTTGATTGGGAACAAAGGTTTGCTGAGATGCAAACTAGAATTGAGCAACAAGAAGAAGAGATCCGACGACTCAGGCAACGGGATGCTCCTGTTGAGCCTCCCCCGCAACCGCCTGCTGCGGCTCCTATAGCCCCTGTAGCCCCTGTGGTACCAGCTGAGCAAAATATTGCTGGTAACCGCATGGAGCCTTTATATGAGAGGTTCAGAAAGCAAGCGCCTCCAGTATTTCTAGGAGGTCCTGATGTTCTTAAGGCTGAGCAGTGGTTGACCGTTATTGAGAAAATACTGAATTTTATGGGAGTAGCTGGAAATGATAGGGTGGCATGTGCCACCTTTCAATTTCAAGAGGATGCCCTGATCTGGTGGGAAATGGTATCCCTCACCAGAGATGTGACTAGAATGACCTGGGAAGAGTTTCGGGAATTGTTTAATGCTAAGTATTACAACGAGGCGGACCGCAGTGCAAAGCGGAAGGAATTTGTTGAATTGGTACAAGGCGAGGGTATGTCAGTAACTGAATATACCACCAAGTTTGATCGCTTGGCCAAGTTAGCCTCCGGAATCGTACCAACAGACTTCAGCAAGAAAGAAAAGTATTTGGCTGGGCTGAATGCCAAAATCAGACATGACCTGGTTATTACAACGAATGATACCACAACTTACGCAGAAATGGTTGATAAGGCTCTTCGAGCTGAAGGAGCAGTTAAATTTTTACAAGAAACCCGAGAGTCTTCTGGTGTTGGTGGGATCACTACTCTCCCTATGTTGGGTCCTGAGAAAGAGAGTGGGGGTTCTACCTTTGAACAGAAGAAAAGAACTTTTCCATCTTCAGGAAGTTCAGGGCAAGGAAAAAGGTTTCGAGGAAACCAGAACAGAGGAGGACGTCAGACTTATTCTTATCCTGAGTGCCCGCGTTGCAAGAAGCATCATCCCGGGGTTTGTAACCGGAGAGCCTGTTTTCAGTGTGGTTCGGTGGGACATCTCAGGAAAGACTGTCCTCAGTTGAAGAAAGAGGAACCGAAGCCCGAGGTCAAACCTGTACCTGCACCTGCTCGTGTCTTTGCTATAACTCAGGCAGATGCTGCTGCCAGTCCTTCAGTAGTTTCAGGTCAACTTCTAATCAATGGTTTTGCTTATACTGTTTTATTTGATTCGGGTGCTACTCGGTCTTATGTGTCATCAAGACTTCTTGATCAGTTTGATAGACCTAGCGATATTCTTGAGACGGGGTTTGGAACCCTGTTGCCTAATGGAGAATTAATTATTTCAAGAAAGTGGATTAGGTCAGTAATAATTAGAATCGAAGATAGAGAATTGAGTGCTGATCTCGTGGAATTACCATTGGCCGAATTCGATATTATACTTGGTATGGACTTTTTGTCCAAATACTCTGCTAGTATTGATTGTAAACGGAAAATGGTGACTTTTGAACCGGAAAATGAGGAACCTTTTGTTTTTGTTGGTTCGGTCCAAGGTTCTCGTGTTCCAAGAATCTCAGCGTTGAAAGCTAGGGATTTATTACGAGATGGATGTGTTGGATTTCTGGCAGTGGTAGTAGATTCCAGTAAATCTGTGATACTTGGACCTGAAGAAGTTAAAGTGGTTAAGGAATTCCTGGATGTGTTTCCAGAGGAATTGCCTGGATTACCACCCCAGCGGGAAATAGACTTTATTATTGATTTAATTCCTGGAGCAGAACCTGTTTCAAAGGCACCCTACCGTATGGCACCTGCTGAATTAAAAGAACTGAAGATAGAAGATACAACTCCAAGGGATGTTGGATCTAGGGTTCACTCGGCCTAGTGTGTCACCTTGGGGAGCCCCTGTGCTATTTGTGAAGAAGAAAGATGGAACTCTTCGGATGTGTATTGATTATCGGGAGCTGAATAAGTTAACCATTAAGAATAAATATCCTCTGCCCAGAATTGACGATTTGTTTGATCAACTTCAGGGCAAGACGGTATTCTCTAAGATTGACTTGAGGTCTGGATATCATCAATTGAGAATTCGAGAAGAGGATATCCCGAAGACAGCTTTCCGAACCAGGTATGGTCACTATGAATTCCTGGTTATGTCTTTTGGGTTAACAAATGCACCGGCAGCTTTTATGGATCTCATGAATAGGGTATTCAAGGATTTCCTCGATAATTTTGTAATTGTATTTATCGATGATATTCTTGTGTACTCTCGGTCAGAAGCAGAGCATGAGCAACATCTTCGAATGGTTCTGCAGCGGCTTAGAGATCATAAACTCTATGCAAAGTTCAAAAAGTGTGAGTTCTGGCTGTCACAAGTGTCTTTTCTGGGGCATATTGTTGGAAAAGACGGAATTATGGTTGATCCAGGGAAGATTGAAGCGGTGAAGAATTGGCCTAAACCTAAAACAGTCACTGAAATTCGAAGTTTTCTCGGTTTAGCGGGTTATTATCGGCGTTTTGTGGAAGGATTTTCCAAAATTGCGATGTCGTTATCCGAGCTAACTAGGAAAAATCAGCGATTTATATGGTCAGATAAGTGTGAAAAGAGTTTTCAAGAGCTGAAGCAACGATTGATTACAGCTCCTGTTTTAGCCTTGCCATCTGATCAAGAAAAGTTTGTGGTGTATTGTGACGCTTCAAGGCAGTGTTTAGGCTGTGTGTTAATGCAAGTGGATAAAGTCATAGCTTATGCTTCTCGGCAATTGAAAGTGTAACGCCCTGTCCAACAGGGACGCCACGTGTGTGCACTTTATTTAAAATGCCAATAATTATATAAGATGTAATTATACTAAAAGTGTGGGTAATTAAATTTTTGATAGTTAAAAAAACTCAACCTTTAAATTGTTTAACAAAAGATAAGTAACATGATTTATGGGGTCCCCCTGTTTTCAAAATATTTACAAACTGGTTTCAAAGTATTTTACAACATAAGCTTTATATTTTCCAAAATACAATCAAAATAGAGCATCCTGTAAACTGGGCTGCCTGCGGCTGGTATGTACATTGCTGCTGCGACCATACTCATGGTTGTTCGACTTTAGCCTTTCCTTTACCTGCACCATAAAGCACCAGTGAGTCACAGAGACTCAGCAAGAAAGTGATCAAAACAATAATCGAAAGAAAATAATTATCAACTTATTCCCATGCCATTATGTTTACTCACTATTCGATAATAATAAGCATTCCCTTAAACATCATACATTCCTGGTACTTAATAAAGTACCACTTTTACCACTCGTTACATACGAGCTGAATATGTCACTATCGTTGCCCGATAAAGCAAACGATAAGTAAGAAACCTAACCGCGGTTTCAAGAGTAATTACTCATAACGGTAATAACTGTTTCCAACCCTAGGTCATAACCTAGGCTTAATAAACTTTTAATCAGCATCATGATAATAATTAAGGCCACTTCCATTCACCCATTAATCTTTAACCACATACGGTGCTTACCACTTTTCTTACCTTAATTCAGAAGTCAAAAGTATGGTCGACCTGAGTGGAAGAACAAGCTAAGCAATCCCGGTCCTATGTCACGACAATTGAAACACAATAAATACCTTAACTCAAAGTTCCGGATTAAAACCCTAATTAGAAATCAAACGCAACCTAACTCCCAGCAACCCCAATTTAGGTCAAGCATCCCATATTTAATTTAAAACAGATAGTACTCAACTCCCCGGGTCAAAACTGAACATAACGCAAACCCGAAAAAATTCTCCTCGCAGTAACCGGCCGACCGGCTCGATACACCGAACCCATCCAGGTCGACCGGTTCGCGTACCAGAACAAAAGTTCCTCTTCACCAAAATCGAACCAAAACCCCTCCAAACCTAACCAAACTTTCCAGAACAGTATATTAACATAAATATGGCATAACCTAAGCTGCAAAACACAATGGTTCAATCTCTAGCTTAAAATCACACACTCAAGTGAAGAAATCAAATTTCTTTTAGCTTCCTCACTCACCAATCAATCCCAACAGCCATGAATTCAATCCAAACATGCATTAACAGACCTTATTCAACTTGGATATCAAACCTAAACCTTCACTAAACCTACAGCTTTGAAAACTTTTCAAAAAAAACACAACCCTAGCTTAGAAACCTAAGAGAAACACCAAAACTTAAAGATGAACTTACCTAGGGTGCAAGGTTAACTTGAAGATGGAGTTTAGCTCTGAAAATTGATGTTGGCTGAAGCAAATCAATCCCTCTAGTGGCTGGTTCAACTTGCTCGAAGGAAGAGGAGAAGAAAGTTGAGAAAAATAGGTTACTTGCCTTGGAAGAAAGCTTCTCCTTTCTTTTAAAATGCTTTGCTTTCTTTCTTTTTTTTTTAAAAATTTCCTTCCTTAAATAACAATAGGCAGCAGCAAAGAAAAGAGGAAAAACCAAAAAAGTTTTCTTGAATTCCTAATTTACCCCTCTCACATAAATTTTTTTTTTAAAAAAAACCCTAGGGGCATTTTGGTAATTTTACTAATTCCCCAATCCGACATTCTAATAAAATTCTAACTTAATCCGGGATATTCTTAAAATAATTCTTTCATTTAATGTCGTGACATTGCTAACCACATAGCTAAATTTCCACAATTACCGGGCCCAAAATAACGTATTTCATTAAATAATTTCTCAAAAATTCATCTAAGTAAGATCATAATCCTACTTCATTTTCCAAGTAATTACATATTTAATAAAATATGTCCATTTAAATATTATTTATTTTCTGGGATATTACAACTATCCCCCACTTATAGGAATTTCGTCCTCGAAATTTACCTGAAAAGCTCGGGATACAACTCCCGCATCTGCGACTCTAATTCCCAAGTCGCTTCTTCAACTTTGCTGTTCCGCCACAACACTTTGACTAGTAAAATAGTCTTGTTTCGCAACACCTTTTCTTTCCTGTCTAAGATCTGTACTGGTTGTTCTTCATACGACAGGTCGGTTTGAAGCTCAATGTCTTCATAACTTAAAATATGAGTTATATCAGATACATATTTCCGGAGCATCGAAACATGAAACACGTTATGAACCCCAGATAAAGCAGGAGGTAGAGCCAACCGATAAGCTACCTGACCTACTTTCTCAAGAATCTCAAATGGACCAATAAATCTGGGACTCAACTTTCCTTTCTTCCCGAACCTTCGAATTCCCTTCATTGGGGACACCCGAAGAAAAACAAAATCCCCAACTTGGAATTCAACATCTCTACGCTTTGGATCCGCGTAGCTTTTCTGTCTACTTTGGGAAGCAAGCATACGAGCTCGAATCTTTTCAATAGCCTCGCTCGTTCTTTGGACAGCTTCAGGTCCAAGGTACCTACGTTCACCAGCCTCATCCCAGTGAATAGGTGATCGACATTTCCTTCCATAAAGCATCTCATACGGAGCCATGCCAACGGTACTCTGATAACTATTGTTATAAGAAAACTCAATCAGAGGTAGGTACTTGTTCCAAGAACTTTCAAAGTCCATTATACATGCACTCAACATATCCTCAAGTATCTGGATAGTCCTTTCAGATTGACCATCGGTTTGAGGATGAAAAGCTGTACTGAATTTCAACTTAGTACCCATTGCTTCGTCGTAAGCTTCCCCAGAATTTGGATGTAAATTTTGGATCTCGATCTGAAACTATCGACTTTGGGGCACCATGAAGTCGAACTATCTCCTTAATATACAAATCAGCATATTGATCCACTGTATACGTTGTCCTAACCGGGAGAAAGTGAGCAGACTTCGTATATCGATCCACTATCACCCAAATAGAATCATAATACCCTACTGTTCTGGGCAATCCTACCACAAAATCCATGGTGATGTCTTCCCATTTCCATTCAGGAATCTTTAGAGGTTGAAGCAAACCTGCCGGCCTTTGGTGTTCTGCTTTAATTTGTTGACAGGTTAAGCATTTTGACACATATTCAACAATACCCCTCTTCATACCCGGCCACCAGTATAAAGCTTTCACATCATGATACATTTTGGTTGTTCCCGGGTGTAAGGAGTACGGTGTAGTATGAGATTCATCAAGAATCTCTTGTCTGATTTCTTTGTCAACCTAAGCATACGTATTCGTTTTTGTATCGCAACAACCCATCAGATAAGCATGAAAAGTCTCTTGCCAATCCAGCCTCTAACTTCTCCTTATGTCCCTGTAGCTCAAGGTCACCCTGTTGGGCTACTCTAATTCTTTCCAATAGATTAGATTGTATGGTGATATTAGCAAGTTTTCCAATTACAAATTCAATTCCCGCTCTCGTCATATCCTCAGCCAACTTGGCTGAGATTTCCTTTAGTTCACAAACTTGCCCTGGTCCTTTCCGACTTAGAGCATCCGCTACCACATTTGCTTTACCAGGGTGGTAGAGAATCTCGCAGTCATAATCTTTGACCAATTCTAACCATCGTCGTTGCCTCATATTTAAATCCTTCTGAGTGAAAAAGTACTTGAGGCTTTTGTGATCTGTATAAATTTCACACTTCTCACCGTATAGATAGTGACGCCAAACTTTTAGTGCAAAGACAACCGCTGCCAATTCAATATCATGGGTAGGATATCGTTGTTCATACTCCTTCAATTGCCTGGATGCATAAGCAATCACTTTCCCTGACTGCATAAGAACACAACCTAACCCTTGTTTGGATGCATCACAATAAATCACAAACTTTTCATCGTCTTTTGGTAAGGTTAGCACAGGAGCGGTAATCAACCTTTGCTTCAATTCCTGGAAACTACCTTCACACTTGTCACTCCAAACAAACTTACAATTCTTTCGGGTCAACTCAGTTAAAGGCGTAGAAATCTTTGCAAAGCCCTCAACAAATCTCCGGTAATACCCTGCTAACCCCAGGAAACTTCTAACTTCAGTTGCTGACTTAGGTCGAGGCTACCACGCACCGGCTTCAACCTTTACTGGATCCACTAAAATACCATCTTTACTCACCACATGCCCCAAGAAACTCACCTGAGGTAACCAAAATTCACATTTCTTAAACTTGGCATACAACTTATGCTCCCTGAGACGTTGTAATACCATTCGAAGATGTCTTTCGTGAGTCTCTTCCGAGTCTGAATAAATTAGAATATCATCGATAAAGACAATAACAAAATCATCCAGAAAATCTTTGAACACTCGGTTCATCAAGTCCATAAATGCTGTCGGGGCATTTGTTAATCCGAAGGACATTACCGAGAATTCATAATGACCATACCGGTCCGAAAAGCTGTCTTGGGAATATCCTCCTCTCGAATCCTCAGTTGGTGATAACCAGATCGAAGATCAATTTTAGAAAAGACAGTTTTACCCTGCAACTGATCAAATAAATCATCTATTCTTGGCAGAGGGTACTTGTTCTTCACTGTTAATTTGTTTAACTCCCGATAATCTATACACATTCGTAATGTTCCATCTTTCTTTTTCACAAACAAAACTGGTGCACCCCAAGGTGAAGTACTAGGTCTAGTAAATTTTAAATCCATCATCCCCTGTAATTGAACTTTTAACTCTTTCAGTTCCGCAGGTGCCATCCCGTAGGAGCTTTCGATACGAGGCTCGGCTCACGGTATTAAATCAATCTCAAAATCAATTTCACGTTTTGGTGGCAACCACAGTAACTCTTCTCGGGAACACATCCGAAATTCTCGAACCACTGGGACATGCTCCGGTCCCGCTAGTGGTTCCCTGGAAATATCCACAACACTTGCCAAGAAACCAATGCACCCTTCACACAACAAATCCCTTGCCTTAAGGGCTGAAATTAAGGGAATCCGAGATCCTTGCATCTTACCCACAAATACAAAAGGGTCCTCGCCCTCAGGCTGAAAAGTTACCATCTTCTTTTACAATCAATGGTGGCGTTGTATTTAGCAAGCCAATCCATCCCCAAAATAACATCAAAATCCTCCGCATTTAATTCCATCGGATCAATCGATAACTCTCTTCCTTCCACAAACACCGGAAGGGATCGAACCCACTGCCGGAGATAACCAACTCCCCGCAGGGCAACAAGGTTCCAAAACCTCTAGAAAGCACATCACTAGGTTTATTCAGCCGCTCAATTATTCTACTTGAAATATAAGAATGCGTCGCACCCGGAATCAATTAACACGATCAATAAAGTACCAGCAGAAAGCTGACCTGTCACAGTAGAAGGACCAGCATCAGCCTCAGCTTGAGTCAGGGCAAACACTCGGGCAGGAGCGGGTGTATCATCCTTCTTTTGCTCTAGCCGTAGCAATTGAGGACAATTTCTCTTCATGTGACCCACCATTCCACAGTGGAAACAGCCCTAGCCCGACACTCGCCTGTGTGATGCCTTTTACACCTCGGACATTCAGAAATGTCCGCCGGTTTTCATTCCCACTACGACGGAAACCTTGGTTACCCCGGAATCTTTTGTTTGGGCTCGCTGGCGATGTTTCACTAGGTCTTTTCCCGCGGTCACCAAGATCGGTACCCCCTACCCGAACCAAACACTTGCCGTTTGTTTCCATGAATCTCTTCGGCAATATTTTTCTTTCGTATCCGAGCCTCTCGCACCCTCGAAACTAAAGCCAACTCAACTATCTGAGCATAAGTTCGGGCAACCCCCGGTTGTTTAGAAGCAACAATCACATCCCGGGCGATGTGTTCATCCAGCACCCGAATAAACTTTGCTTTTCTAGCGGCTTCGGTAGCCACCTCATCCGAGGCAAACTTTGCCGCCGATCAAACTTAGTAGCATACTCCGTCACAGTCATACTACCCTGAGTTAACCGTATAAACTCTTCTGCCTTTGCCGCCTTAATAGACTCATTATAATACTTCTCAAAAAATAAGGCCCGAAAAGTTTCCCAGGTCATATTATTCAGATCATGGCCCTGAGATACAATCTCCCACCAAATACGGGCATCATCTCGTAGCATATAGGTAGCACACCTGACCCGGTCATTATCTTCAACTCGCATAAAATCGAAAATGGATGTTATCATACTCATCCATTGCTCCGCCTTGAGTGGATCAGCACCACCCTCAAACACTGGCGGATTCTGCTTCCTGAACCGTTCATACAATGGTTCCAAACGATTCCCTGCAACCGGTGGCACTACTAGATGTGCCGGAGGATCAGGATTCAGATTTAGAGCAGGCTGAGCTCGCTGCTCTCTTAATTCTCTGATTTGTTCACCCTGCTGCCGAATAGTTTCTTGCATAGCAGCATATAACTGTTCCCAATTAGGTGGTGGTAAAGGGTTCTCACCTTCACCGGCAGCCCCGAGCCCAGCTAGCTCGCGGGCACCCCTACCAGTCCGCCTTGGGTGCATAACTATACACCTGCGATCACATTCCAAGTAATAACAATACTGATAAGTATTTCCATATATTATAATCCTTCCCACAACATTCTGATATCAACATAATTCTAATAATCAGGTAATCAGAAAATTAACAAGCTATCTTTTAACTTAAAGCTTACTAAACCATGAGTCGATCAGGTCCTTGCAGCCAATGTACATATCAAACCAGTCTTCAGGATCTAAAAACCTTGGCGCTCTGATACCATGTTGTAACGCCCTGTCCAACAGGGACGCCACGTGTGTGCACTTTATTTAAAATGCCAATAATTATATAAGATGTAATTATACTAAAAGTGTGGGTAATTAAATTTTTGATAGTTAAAAAAACTCAACCTTTAAATTGTTTAACAAAAGATAAGTAACATGATTTATGGGGTCCCCCTGTTTTCAAAATATTTACAAACTGGTTTCAAAGTATTTTACAACATAAGCTTTATATTTTCCAAAATACAATCAAAATAGAGCATCCTGTAAACTGGCCGCTCGCGGCCGGTATGTACATTGCCGTCGCGACCATACTCATGGTTGTTCGACTTTAGCCTTTCCTTTACCTGCACCATAAAGCACCAGTGAGTCACAGAGACTCAGCAAGAAAGTGATCAAAACAATAATCGAAAGAAAATAATTATCAACTTATTCCCATGCCATTATTTTTACTCACTATTCGATAATAATAAGCATTCCCTTAAACATCATACATTCCTGGTACTTAATAAAGTACCACTTTTACCACTCGTTACATACGAGCTGAATATGTCACTATCGTTGCCCGATAAAGCAAACGATAAGTAAGAAACCTAACCGCGGTTTCAAGAGTAATTACTCATAACGGTAATAACCGTTTCCAACCCTAGGTCATAACCTAGGCTTAATAAACTTTTAATCAGCATCATGATAATAATTAAGGCCACTTCCATTCACCCATTAATCTTTAACCACATACGGTGCTTACCACTTTTCTTACCTTAATTCAGAAGTCAAAAGTATGGTCGACCTGAGTGGAAGAACAAGCTAAGCAATCCCGGTCCTATGTCACGACAATTGAAACACAATAAATACCTTAACTCAAAGTTCCGGATTAAAACCCTAATTAGAAATCAAACGCAACCTAACTCCCAGCAACCCCAATTTAGGTCAAGCATCCCATATTTAATTTAAAACAGATAGTACTCAACTCCCCGGGTCAAAACTGAACATAACGCAAACCCGAAAAAATTCTCCTCGCAGTAACCGGCCGACCGGCTCGATACACTGTAACCCATCCGGTCGACCGGCTTCGTGCATCAGAACAAAAGTTCCTCTTCACCAAAATCGAACCAAAACCCCTCCAAACCTAACCAAACTTTCCAGAACAGTATATTAACATAAATATGGCATAACCTAAGCTGCAAAACACAATGGTTCAATCTCTAGCTTAAAATCACACACTCAAGTGAAGAAATCAAATTTCTTTTAGCTTCCTCACTCACCAATCAATCCCAACAGCCATGAATTCAATCCAAACATGCATTAACAGACCTTATTCAACTTGGATATCAAACCTAAACCTTCACTAAACCTACAGCTTTGAAAACTTTTCAAAAAAAACACAACCCTAGCTTAGAAACCTAAGAGAAACACCAAAACTTAAAGATGAACTTACCTAGGGTGCAAGGTTAACTTGAAGATGGAGTTTAGCTCTGAAAATTGATGTTGGCTGAAGCAAATCAATCCCTCTAGTGGCTGGTTCAACTTGCTCGAAGGAAGAGGAGAAGAAAGTTGAGAAAAATAGGTTACTTGCCTTGGAAGAAAGCTTCTCCTTTCTTTTAAAATGCTTTGCTTTCTTTCTTTTTTTTTTTTAAATTTCCTTCCTTAAATAACAATAGGCAGCAGCAAAGAAAAGAGGAAAAACCAAAAAAGTTTTCTTGAATTCCTAATTTACCCCTCTCACATAAATTTTTTTTAAAAAAAAAAACCCTAGGGGCATTTTGGTAATTTTACTAATTCCCCAATCCGACATTCTAATAAAATTCTAACTTAATCCGGGATATTCTTAAAATAATTCTTTCATTTAATGTCTTGACATTGCTAACCACATAGCTAAATTTCCACAATTACCGGGCCCAAAATAACGTATTTCATTAAATAATTTCTCAAAAATTCATCTAAGTAAGATCATAATCCTACTTCATTTTCCAAGTAATTACATATTTAATAAAATATGTCCATTTAAATATTATTTATTTTCTGGGATATTACAGAAAGATTATGAGCAGCGTTACCAAACTCATGACCTAGAACTTGCAGCAGTGGTGTTCACCTTGAAAATTTGGCGACATTACTTGTATGGTGAAAGGTGTGAGATTTATACTGACCACAAGAGTCTCAAGTATTTCTTCACTCAGAAAGATTTGAACATGAGACAGAGAAGGTGGTTAGAATTGGTAAAAGACTATGACTGTGAAATTTTGTATCATCCTGGAAAGGCAAATGTTGTGGCTGATGCCTTAAGCAGAAAAGGACCTGATCAGATATCCAACATGATTATGATTTCCTTTCAGCTAGCCTCGGAAATGACTAGGGCAAACATCGAGTTGGTGATTGAGAAATTATTTAATCTGACACTTCAGTCAGATTTGCTGGAAAGAATCAGAATGGCTCAGTTAGAAGATCCTGAATTGGTTAAAATTCGAGAAGATGTCTTAGCAGGCAAAGCTAAGGACTTCTCCATTTCTGACAAAGGGATGCTGTTGTTTAAAGCACGGGTGTGTGTCCCTGATTTCAGTGAGCTTAAAAAGGAAATTTTAGAAGAAGCTCATACTACCCCTTACTCATTACATCCAGGAACCACCAAAATGTATCAAGATTTGAAGCCCTATTTCTGGTGGTATGGGATGAAGAGGGATGTAGTGGACTATGTCACTAAATGCTTAACCTGTCAGCAAATCAAAGCTGAGCATCAACGACCGGCGGGGTTACTTCAGCCATTAACACTTCCAGAATGGAAGTGGGAAGACATTGCAATGGACTTTGTGGTTGGCTTGCCTAGAACCACAGGAATGTACGACTCAGTTTGGGTTGTGGTGGATCGCTTTACAAAGTCAGCACATTTCTTACCTGTTAAGGTAACCTATACTGTAGATCAGTATGCTGATTTGTATGTGAAAGAAATTGTCCGTCTTCATGGGGTACCGAAGTCAATCGTTTCAGATAGGGATCCTAAATTTACCTCAAAGTTTTGGGTGAGTTTGCAAAAGGCTATGGGAACTAATTTGAAATTCAGCACAGCCTTTCATCCTCAAACAGATGGGCAATCTGAACGAACCATCCAGATACTTGAAGACTTGTTACGAGCTTGTGTCATGGATTTTTGAGGGTCATGGAGTAAGTATTTGCCTCTGATTGAATTCTCTTATAATAATAGCTATCAAAGTACCATAGGAATGGCTCCCTATGAGCTGCTCTATGGAAGAAAGTGTCGTTCCCCAATTCATTGGGACGAAACAGGAGAACGGAAATACTTGGGCCCTGAATTAGTCCAGAAGACAAATGAAACAATAGACAAGATCAAAGCTCGAATGCTTGCTTCTCAAAGCAGGCAGAAAAGTTATGCAGATCCCAAGCGACGGGATGTTACATTCCAACCTGGTGATCATGTCTTTTTACGAGTATCCCCGATGAAGGGAATCAGACGTTTTGGAAAGAAAGGTAAATTGAGTCCTAGGTTTATTGGACCTTTTGAAATTTTGGAAAAAGTTGGGCAAGTTGCTTATAGGTTAGCCTTACCTCCAGCATTATCAGCAGTGCATAATGTATTTCATGTTTCCATGCTGAGGAAGTACGTGTCTGATCCAATGCACGTTCTGAGTTACGAAGCATTGGAATTGCAACCTGACTTATCATATGACGAACAACCAGTGCAAATTCTAGATAAAAAGGAAAAGGTTCTCCGAACCAAAACCATATCATTGGTCAAGGTACTCTGGAGGAACGGTAAAGTAGAAGAAGCCACTTGGGAATTGGAATCTGATATGAGGGCTCAGCATCCTGAGTTGTTCAGGTAGATTTCGGGGACGAAATCCTTTTAACGGGGGGATAATTGTAAAGACCACATATGATTAGTACTTTGAATTATCAAATAATTAAGGTTTATGTATGAGATTAATTATTCAATATGAAATGTATATTTTGGAAATGTATTAAATATCATTTAATATTATTTATGCTATTTAATGTGAATTACCCAATTTCTGTGTTTGTGATCGGAAGCTGTGGAAAGCGACGTTGGGCCTTTAGAGGGTCGCGTTTTTTATGTTTAAATTATCGGGATATCATTGTTTGTTAGTAGAGGTGTTAGAATTTTCGGGGTTTGGTTTGACCATTTTGCCCTTGATGCATATGGATATTTTGGTTTTATTACCTTAGGGTTATTTAGGTCTTTTGATAGGGAGTTTTGTCTTGTTGTGGGATGTTACTAGCTGAATATAACTTAAATATTAAAGTAAAGGGGGTTTTATTCTTTTTGATAAGTATTAAAGAAACTCATCTTTTCTTCATCAATCTCCTTCTTTCTTTCTTTTTCGAAACATCAAGAAACCTAGCCTAGGTTTGATTTTGCTTGCTGATTTTTGGAATTCCTAGCAGTGTTGGTGAAGCTTTGATCCAAGGTAGTGTACCCTAGCTCTCTTCTTTTGATTTCTTTAGTTGAAATTTAAGTTAGATAAATTCTTGAACTTTGATATTGGGGAGCTGTGTTGAAGTCTATTATTTGAAATGAAATTCTGAAGTTTAATTAAGGTTACCTGAGTTATTTTATGTTGTTTTGTTCATTGTAGTAAGGTTTTATCAAGGTTTGGGTTTGAGAACTCAAACCTTGACCTTTAATGGTGTTTTTGGGATTTGAGTGAATTGTTGGGATTTGTCACTTGGGATTGGTTTAATATAATATATACAGGTGTTCTGGAAGTTTTGAAAAGATTTGGGATTGTTTTGATTAAGGGGGAAGAATTTTTGGGTTCCCAGCTCAGAACCGGAATTCCGGTTCTGGGTTGTTACAACCGGTCGACCGGTTGGTCCCAGGAACCGGACTTCCGGTTGGGAACCGGCCTGCCGGTTGGGGCTTTTCCCGAGCCATAGTTTTTCCCGTTTTTAAGTAAATTAAGGTTTTGGCATCCTATTTATCGATAGGGTTAAGCTTAGTTTGTATTTTAATCCCCGATAAGTGTTTTAGCGAGTCTCTCATCGGTTTTTGAACATATTGGTTTAGGGCCCTGTAAAAACGTCGAGCTGCACTTCTACTCAGGCTGACCGGCACACTTGAGCACGGAACGAGGTAAGATAGCGTAAGAATATATATATGAATGTATATGCTTGTTTTGATTGTTATACTACTAGCACGAATATAAAATAAATATTAGAGTGTTAGTAGAGTATTGTATATTAATGTGATTACGGTGTTACCAACACGAGTACCCAGGGTACGTCGTGTTCGTGGTACAACACTTAGTAATTTCCGGGAGTACAATTAGGGCTCTACCAACACAAGTACGGAGTTGGTACTTTAGTGCATTTGGTACAGTAGTCGTACTTCCCTTAAGAACGTTCTTAACCATTTGGTGAGCTTGGTCAGTGAGCTCAGGGCGGCTTAATCATAAAGCCGGCATTGCGGTACTTTTATATATTTCTTGCATATCTTACTGAGTCTGTTGACTCATCAGTTTGCTACCTTGTGTAGGTAAAGGAAAAGCAAAGCTGGAGGAACAGTGAGGCGGAACTCCGCATGATTGTACATATCGCGGTAGTGCAACCTGGAGGGTTTCGGTTTACTAGTATTTTGGAGTCTGTATTTTGAGGATGCTTGTCCGCTAAACTTTTAGAAAAAAAATATATATGTACATATTAGTAAAATACTTTTAACTCGTATTTTGATACTCGGGATCCCGATCCATATGATTATTAATATATTAATTATTAAAATTAGATTTCGGATTTATTATTATAAAATACGGGCGTTACATCCGACATGTGGGGTTAGACGGTGGCAGGAGATGGGTCGTCGGAGTCACGCCGGTGATGGAGTTTTGTGGGTTTTCCTCTTTTGATATGAAGATAGAGAGAGATAGAGGATACTAGGGGGTTCTGATTGTTTATATATATTTTTTTTATATACACACACATATATATTTATTATTATATATATCTTCTCCTTTTGACTCGGTCAAACTGAGGTCTTACATTCTCCCCTCCTTAAGGAAATTTCATCCCGAAAAGTTTAAAGTACAACCTCAAGTTGAAAATTAAACAAGTGAGGATACTTCATATACATCTTAGAATCTAACTCTCAAGTAGTCTCGTCTTCTTTGTGATTTTTCCACAAGACCTTGACCACTGGAATGTCTCTGTTCCTTAATAGTTTTAGCTCTCTCGCTAAGATTTTGACAGGTTATTCTTCATAAGTCACATCTTCTTGAAGAGGGATAACCTTATACTCAATTACATGTGACAGATCTGGAGTATACTTCTTCAACATAGATACATGGAACACATTAAGAACATGTCCCAACTGCCCTGGTAAGTTTAATCGGTAAGCGACCTCTCCAATCCTCTCGATAACCTCAAAAGGTCCAATATACCTCCGGGCTAGCTTACCCTTCACCCCAAATCTCGTTACGCCACCCATAGGAGTAACTTTCAAGAAGAAATAATCACCAACATCAAACTCAACTTCCCGTCGATGGAGATCGGCATAGCTTTTCTGATGATTGTGAACAACCATAAGTCTTTCTTAGATTCCCTTTATCTTTTCAGTGGTGTACTAGTGATAATTTGGGGTTTAATAGTGACATGCTCATCTAGTTTTGCCCAACACAATGGCGTTCTGCATGGTCTCCCATATAAGGCCTCATAAGGAGCCATATTTATAATGTCTTGGTAGCTATTATTGTATGTAAATTCCATATAGTCGAACTATATTGTCTACATAAAGTCGAGCTAGCCTCGTAAGCTTGTAATCCTTACTGATTGGAATAAAATGAGCAGACTTATTCAAACGATCAACAATCACCCAAACAACGTCATGCTTCAAAGGTGTCAATGGCAACCCAGTAACAAAGTCCATTGTAATCTTGTCCCACTTCCATTCTGGTATAGGCAAAGGTTGAAGTAAGCCTGAAGGTCTCTAATGCTCAGCCTTTACTTGCTGACAAACTATACACTTAACTACAAAGCTAGCCACATCTCTTTTCATACCTTCCCACCAATATTGTCTCTTAAAATCTTGGTACATCTTTGAACTTCGAGGATGTACAGGAAATTTGGATCTATGGGCCTCAATCAAAATGGACTCCTTAAGATCAAGGATATCTGTAACAACTTGCCTTCCCATATGGTATAGGTACCCTTCACCATTTACTGTCCACCCATCTAGTTTCTCACCATCCTAGATTCGATTCCAAATAAATCTTAGCTTTTATCTTGCCACTGACATTGCTTAACTTGTTGAAGTAGCATTGGTGTAGCCACTATGTTAGAGATACAAGCTACTTCTTCCACTTCATAGTATTGCAAGTAGCACTGGTGTAACATTCTTTCAAAACTCGAATATGTGCCTCGTATTCTTTATGACTCAAATAGTTAAGAATCATAGAGAAGGCCAAAATCGAATCCTTTCTATCAAAAGTCACACATTACATATTCAAAAACTATCATGAGGATCAATATACCAAAGAGATTACAAACTAACATGAGAATCAAAAAGTTTCCAAAAGTTTAAAAAGCTTGAAACTTGTTAATGGCAGGTACAAATAAGAGATACCCAAGAAGAGAAGATGAGACGTATATAGTGAGAAAAGGTTAAAGATCCAAAAGCATGCCATGCAAAAAGCCAACACTTGGCTAGATAAGGCTGCTCAACAGAGACTACTACAGACAAGATGAGAGCTAGAAAGTCCCTAACCGACCACATGTTCGATCAGGGACTTGGGGGGCAAATGTTAACCCAAATTTTATCAACCTGACGTGGCATGTCTGTGTAAGCCAAAGATAGAGTACAAGTGGAATACATCCTTGCTAGAGCAAGACAAAGGCTCTATAAAAGGTACGACAAAATTATCAAGCATCAACCAAAAGGGGTGAAGTGAGCTCTCAAGGGGTTGTACCTACATCCCTGGCTAACCAAGAGAAGCCTATAGGCCGGCCAGGGTGAGCCTATAGGCCGGCCAGGATCTGTGTGTAAGCTGGCCGGCCAAAAAGTGACTTCCAGACCAAGGGAGCTTTTGTTCGACCAAGGGAACCTAACCTGTATGAGGAAATAGTGTACAAAGTTGTCCTCAACTTGCAAAAGGCGGGCCTCCACATCCAAAGGCTGGCCTTCTCTTCGAAGGGCTATAGTGACCTGCAGGATCCTGATAGACACATAACCTATTAGGTCCTGGCAGGAGCATGGTCAGCCAGACCTCATCGTACAGGCCTTGGGTGGCCAGACCTCCCCTGTAGGTCTATGGGCAGCCAAGATAAACATGGCAGGACTCTATGTACAACCCAAAGCATGGACAACAAGTTACATGCGAATTGGGCCCTTTAATAGCCTAACAAATTGATGTAAAATATCTACTTTCAAGGGGTAGTTTAGTCTTTTGTATTTGATTAATTTAATATGTAAATATCTAAGGGTTTTATTGTAAATTAGGGTTTTAGGCTTTCTATATATAGGCATTAACTCTAACCTAGAAAACTGAAGTCACTAAGCCTAATCCTTAGCCTCCAAATCGCTCTAAGTCAGAAACCCTAGTCTCTCTTTCTCTCTCTTTGCGACACGCCCCCAAGGGCTCTCTCTCTCTTCATCTCTCACACGCCTCTAAGGCAATATCACTCTCTCATTAGAGATCTACTTACTGATTCATATTTTGTATACTTATAGAGAGCTATATCAAATCCCACCTATAGCGATCTGAATAGTATATCTCTAGTATCAATACAACCAAAAGGGGAGGAGGTCATTACCTGCTATCACAAGGGGGTCGAACTTCTATAAAAAATCAATGTGTTTTATACTTTTTCATTCTGTTTGTGTAACATGTGGCAAGCATCAAATCTATACGATCTCGTTGTCAGTTGATCACTTTTTGAGGTCAACACAAATAAACTAAACAATAAATGTACAAAAAAAATATATAAAAATAACTATAGAACATCTAAATAACAACATAAAAACAAGGGTAAATACCATTTTGGACCATCTGTTTTGCAAAAGTTACAGATTGGGGTCTCTGTTTTGTTAAATGTAAAATGGACCTTGTATTTTTTAAAAAGATAAAAATAGAACTTTGAGCTCAATTTTTGACAATTTTTTTTAATATAACCAACTTGAAGATAATTCTTAACACGAACAGATATAGAAAATATAACTAGTTTTGTCATAACATCTCTAGATCATATTATTATTAAATTTTATTTCAATAAAAAATTAGTTCAGGATCCTATCTATACCATTTTGGAAAAGATAGGGTCTATTTTATCATCTAACAAAACAGAAGTCTAATTGATAATTTTTGTGAAATACAGGAACTAAAATAGTACTTACCTTAAAAAACTATAAAATAACTATAGAAAAACAAGAAGACAATTTTAAATCAACAGAAAAATAATAAGACATACTTATTAAAATATGTAAATCATTTATAAATTAACTCTGAATAAATTACAAAACATCCAAAAAATTATACTACTTTTATTAATCGTGTAAAAGATAAAAAAAAATATACGAGGAGTACTTTTAATTTTTTTTATAAGAGTGAGAAAGAGTGGTAAAAAAGTGAGATATACAAATTTACACTTCTTATATATGTATACAAAGATAAAAAAAAATAGTTTGAGAAAAAATTTTAAAAAAAAAGAGAGAAATGGAAAAAAAAAATAAAAAAGAGAGAGAAGAAAAAAAAAAGTTAGCAATAGGCTTAAAAAATAATGAAAAAACTAAAAAACATATAACGAAGATGAAATTTTTTTTTTGAAGTTTTAATAAATAAAATATAGTAAAAAGAATTAAGTAGGGAAAGTATAAATATAATTTTTTTTAATCAAAATATAATGTCAAGTTGAAAAGAAAATTTAGTATTTGGTCTAACATTTCCAATAAAAAATGCATTTATCTAAATATCTATTGAGCCTTAAGTCATACCTGGTTGGACTGGTAAGGGTCCACTTAACTAATTCGGCGAGATTTTTATAGAAAATTACACTACATACTTCTTTTAATTTAATGCTTTTAATTTTTCCTCTCTTTTTCAAAATTTATTATGTTTATATCTTTTTTCAATCAATCTACTAATTTTACCCCTATCACTTTACGATAATTTTCATTTTTTTTAATCAAAATTTTGTCTTAACTTTTCTACAAACTTACACATCTATCTACAAAGAATATAAATCTATTATATTTGAAATTATGTCTTAATTATGTGAGTGTGCGAAGATAATTTAAGTACAATATTCATAAAAAAATAGAGCAATTTGCGGCGAAACCCACTTATGTTTTAATTTTTATACACTTAACCCCCTTATTTTTATTTTTTGTGGCAAAACCCCTTATGTTTTAATTTTTATACACTTAACCCCCTTATCTTTTTTTTTTTGGTGGCAAAACCCTCTTATGTTTTAATTTTTATACACTTAACCTCCTTATTTTTTTTTTGGTGGCAAAACCTCATGTTTATTTTTCTTTGCAAATTTGACACGCCAATTAAATATTACCGTTAAATATCAACTGGATGACCACTGTATACACCTGTGTATATGTAACGGTAAAACCTCGAAGTCGATATAGTAGTAATCCAGTTAGTATTTAACGGTAATTTGCAAAGAAGTTAAAGTAAACTGAAGGGGGTTTTGCCACCAAAACAAAAGATAGAGGGGGTTAAGTGTATAAAAATTAAAATATAAGGGGGTTTTGCCACAAAAAAAAAAAAAGATAAAGGGGTTAAGTGTATTAAAACTAAAACATAAGGAGGTTTTTCCATCAAAAAAAAAAGATAAAAGGGTTAAGTGTGTAAAAATTAAAACATAAAGAGGTTTCGCCGCAAATTACTCAAAAAAAATATATTTGAATTAAATTTTATTTAAAAATAAACTTGTATAATGTATAAAAAAAAAGGTTAATTAGTAATTTTTCCCCCTAAACTTTGACATGTACTAAATCATGCCCCTGAACTTTTTTGGCCATTAAAAATTCCCCCTGAACTATTAAGATTGTTAAATTTAAGGACTTTTATCTAATTTTAGTAAAAAAATTCTAACATAGATGAAAGTTCAGGGGGCATAATTTAATACATATAAAAGTTTGAGGGGCATGATTTGGTAGATATCAAAGTCTGGGGAGCATGATTTAGTACCTGAAACAGTAAAATTGGATAAAATTAGACAAAAGTCCTTAAATTTAAAAATCTCAATAGTTCAGGGGGAATTTTTAACGGCCAAAAAAGTTCAGTGGGCATGATTTGGTATATATCAAAGTTCGAGGGGAAAAATTGCTAATTAGCCAAAAAAAACATTCTCAAACTTCTCCCATATTTTTTTTTTTTTTTACTTTGTACAAGCCACAAGGAATCTTCTACATTATTGCTCTTAAATCTGGTACATTGTTGATTAACAAAAATATTACATGTAAAAAAACCGAATCTAGTTACGAAATATTATACTTTGGATCAAAGTTATGACACAAAAAAACGAAAGAATAATTCAAAAAAGAACGTATAGGCGGTTAAAAAGACACTAGTGTGTGGCTGGATTGGTTTGATTCTGTTTAGTTTCCATAATCATTTATTATTGTTATTTAATTTAATGTTTAAGGCTTAACATTTGGGGTTCGACAAAGCTTCAAATTATTACCAATGTGTGACAGAGTTGTCTGTACGAAGGAACTATATTCACGCAACCTTTGTATGCATATATCTTTGGGGTTTAAAATTAAGTTCATACTTTTTAATATATTTATACAAAATCAATAGTTACAAACAAATAATTTTCAAAGCATACTATAGCTACCTCTTTTGTAAAGCTGAGAAGTATGTATATTACATACTTTGTTGTCCGCACTATGAACAAAATGACAAGAAAGTACTCCTCCTATAGTCCTACGTTGTCACAAAAATAGTTAGATAAGTAAAATTTTACATAATTGGTTGGTCATCATCCCAAATTAAAATAGGAAACATTTTCTAATCATACACCAAGCAATTCAAAAAGGTAGATTTGATGATATTTACACTGTTTTTGGTTAAGTCACTAAAGTTAGCTTAATGGTAAGAGAGAGATGGGAAAAATAGAGTGGTTATGGGTTCGAACCCAAGACCGTTAGGTTATTAAGTTATTAAAATAATTGTAATACCATTATGCCACACTCAAAAGATAAATATATTTTTGGTTATAAAAAAACAAAAAAGATTGTTTTGCACAATATTAAGATCTTCTATAAGGAAATTAAATTGATTGGATATGATATAGCTTATAACTTGTAAGCTACATTGTCACAATCTTCAAGAGATTCAGTAATCAAGCTTGTGGTAAAAGCATAAAATAAAAATAAATTTTGACTTATTTTTACTGTTTAGATAATTTTTTTTTTTTTAAATGAAGAATACTTTTTAAAATGTTTAGATATCATTAAAAACAATATTGTGTAAGTAATTTAGGAATTATAGACTAATTAGGAATTTTACCTTCTGAAGTTTGACATGTACAAAATCATGCCAACTTTTTTAAGGTCTTTAAAAATATCCCTAAACTATTGATATTATTAAATTTAAAAAGACTTTTATCTAATTTTAGTAAAAAAAATCTAACATGGATGAAAGTCCAAAGGACATGATTTAGTATATATCAAAGTTCGAGGAACATGATTTGGTAAATATAAAAGTTTGAGGAGCATTATTTAATATATAAACAATTACTGAAATAGTAAAAATTGAATGAAATTAAACAAAAGTTCTTAAATCTAATAATTTTAATAGTTCAAAAGAAATTTTTAACAGCCAAAAAATTCAAGGGGCGATTTGATACATGTTAAAATTTAGGGGTAAAAATCCTTTAAACACCTTAAATTGTTCTAAAAGTACTTATAAATTAAAAAAAAAAAAAAAAACAACTTCATTGAAACACCTTTAAAAATATATATATATATATATATTTTTTTAATTCTAAAAACTAAAAATAACTTAAAACTAAACTTGGCCTATGTAGTGTGGAATACTTAAATTAGAAAAAAAAAAAACACTTTTATGGCAAACAAGTAATGCTATACATGTTGGGTATCTCATTCTTTTTTATGTACATCAATTAATTAAATTTGTCACGTCAAAAAAAAAATTAATTAAATTTGTTACAATTTATTAGACAGCTCCGAAACTATAGAATATGATGATTTTTCTTTCATAACACTCCACTAGTCTAGTAATGATTTTTCTTTCATTACTGTTTTGATCATGAACAGCTAATTAATAGTTTATTTTAATATTTTCAGAAACAAAATTAATATACATTACTAAAAAAAAGGCATAATAATTATGGCAAAAAAGTACCAATGATAATTGTTTATACAATTGTGTAAGGATTGGATCGAAGGCTAATAAAAAATTTGTATAAATCTTCACTCTTAATTAAAAATGAACACAAGACTAATTCTATAATTGCCTGACAACAAGACGTATTATCAAAAGAATAAGTGCTAGCTAGTATGATTAAATTTCACACAAAGGGACAAACCTAATAGCCCGAGTGAATACCTAAAATTAACACTTTTGATAAATTTTAAGAATACGTGAATTAAAATCCTTAATATAAGCTCATATATATTGGTGTATTGCTATTTAAGGATCACATGTATTAAAATATCAAGGGCTAAATGTATAGATACCTTAAGCGATATTTTTTAATTTATTGTGGGGTTAAATTAAAAATACTTAAGGCTAATAATCTAGCTATGAGATTATAAGCTGAAATGATTAATCAAAATAATTCATAAGGTCTCTCGGACGGGACATCTTGACAATCCTAGAAATGTGCGCTAGACACCTGACGAGACGAGCCATAGACAAGTAACATCTTCCAAACCCAGAGGGTAGTTCAGATAGATGGCTCCCGAATGGAAATCCCTCTGGTGATGGTCCCGAGATGTGGTAGTAGTCTCATGGTCAATGACCACGCCAGCATCATATAAAAATCGCTCTTAAGGCGGTTATACCTTTTTCTGAGACAAGATCAAATCTTGTCCCCCATGCTAGGCCATGGTAGTGCGGGCACGCACCTCTGGACATGTCTTTTACCCAATTGCCTGGTTAGACAGTATTTTGCAAAGGAGAGACCTTTGCACGACATGTGTCTTGTTTGTACGAAATCCCTCACTGCAGCTATACGGCACACGATGAAGAAGGTTCTTAGCAACTAATGGTTAGATTGTCCTATTATAGTATCGACCCTTGCAATGAGTAGAGTACAAAACCCTAGGTGGGTAAAGGGTATGCCCTCATCCCCATGAGTGCCTATAAATACTTCTATTTTTTATGAGCGAGGGGTGAACAATTTTTACTTAGAGAAACTCTGCTGAAATTCCTAGAGAGCTTTCTTCTAAAAAATCAAAAGGTATACAGAGATTATTATTGTAAACACTTGTAATACTCATACATCCACCCTAGAAGACTAATACTACCAACTCGTAGACTAAAGATTGTTAATTCCATTTTTAGCATATTTAATTGACAAAAATATTTTATTATTTATTATTATTTTCGGCTGGTATGTTTAATTTGGTTTCCCTATTGTGTGTATCCAAACTTGGAAGGAAAGTTGTCTAGCTTTCCTATTTATATAAATTGAGGTAAAAATGATAAGTTTGATTACACAATTAATTCCTATCAAACCAGCTGTATATTCTGATCCTGTGTGAGTTTCCCATTTTCTTAGATCAGATTTCTTGAAGAGAAAACCGGAGCTAAACTTTCCTTTTCTATAAAAGGAAAGTTGTACTTACTGCCCACGATTCTGTAGGTACAGAAATTGAAATTCTTGGGCTAATTGAAGAATTTTTTTAGGGAAGTTTCTAGTGGGCTGGGGTCTTGTTCAGACCGTATGTAAGCTTTCAATAAACACCTTATAGTAGCTAGGTTTTGTATCTCTTTCATACACTTAAAATTGTATACATATCTTAAGGAAAGAGTGTCTTTGTTTTGTAGAGAAGAGTTGTTCGACTCTTACTCTGTTTATTTGTAGTGTGTATTGTCTTGAGTCTGTATTCAAGTCTACATCGAAGAAGAACATCAGTGCAACCTTCGGGAGAAGGTTTTTCAAAGCTTTCGAGAGATTGCTTTTCAAGTCTTGCATCGGGAGGATTCAAGCACACAACCTTCGGGAGAAGGTTTTTCAAAGCTTTCGGGAGATTGCTTTTCAAGTCTTGGATCAGGAGGATTCAAGCACTCAACCTTCGGGAGAAGATTTTACAAGCTTTCAGGAGATTGCTTTTTAAGTCTTGAATCGGGAGGATTCAAGCACTCTTCAAGGTGATCGAAGGGATTTCGAGTTCTTGGAGTTTTATGAAGATTCGGTTAGTAGGTGGAATACATCAAACTTGCGGCATACAATAAGAGGGAGTCTATTTATGCATAAGTCAATTACTTTGTATTTTTGATATGATCTAATCAATCTTATCTCTAGGCGTGGCCCCGTGGACTAGTAACAATCTGAAAGAATTTTTGAAACCACGTACAAAAACCTTATGTGTTTTTACTTTTATGCACTGTTGTTTTTCTTGGTTCTTCTGGAGTTACAGAGTTGTATTCTGTAACTACGGAAAAACTGTTTTCAGTACCAATTTCATTATTCCGCATTTAATTAATCACTTAATTAAATAATAAATTGGGAATATTAAAATACGGAATTTCAAAGATCATTAACGCCTGAACCACGTAAAAAATCTACTTGTTTGTTGTTTAATATCTTTTATTTTCTTTAGCTCTTATTAATCGGTTTCAAAAAATCTCGGTAAACACTATTATTTAAACTTATTGTGTTATAGGAATTCTTTTGTGAACCTTGTTTATTTTGTTTTCTTTTAATTTGATTTATTTATACAATTATATCTACCAACATAAAGTTAATTCTCATGCTAAATGTGACAAAATTTTAACTAAAAGAAAGAGAGAAGCATACTTCTTTAACTACCTTGTTTTAAATAAAGAATAAAGATAAAGATAAAACTTAAAATATTGCGTATGGAACACTAATAAAGAAAATGGAAAATATATTAGACATGAAATTATCTATGACTTTTATAAGAGGGATTAAAAAATAAGACTAAAGCGTTCTAAGTATGCCATTAGCCATATCTAAGGAAAATGAATTTTTGGTTTGTTTCAATAAATAATTTAATTTATTGTACCTAAATATACTTTGTAAGCAAAATTTTGTGACATTGCTTATTTAAGGATAACTAAGGAAGGTTATATGTGAAACTAAAATCCAAGTTATAATGAAAGATTCATCTTTCGGCGCAATAGGGAAATAACTATAGTTGAGGCTATAATGACATTCAAACTATGGTTAAAGACTCGTTATTTTTAGATTTAGAAAAGACATATACAATATCATCACCTAGATGATTTTTTTTTTAGTTTTGAATTCTATTATGAATAAATTAGGTCATTCTTGCTCTTTTAGAATTTGAAAGTCTTTTCTGATATTAGTCCTACTAGTTCTTTAATTTATAAATTTATTGAAATTTACTTCATATAAAGAAACCTCATATTTCTCTTATGGTACAAAATATAAATTGAATCATGAGAATTTTATTATACTTTGGTATAAGTATTAAGGTTATATCTTCTAAAGGAGAATAGAAAGACTTATTTTAATAGAATTCTTGACCCCTTGATTTAATAAATTTTAGATTTTGTAAAGGGATAATAAACAAACATAAAGAAATCATGTGACAAAATAAAGTTTTATTGTCTAAGAATTTATGCTATACTTTGGTGGATCTTTCCTCGTGGTTTCATGGAATAATCAATAATAATATATTGTCTTCTGACTAATGAAACTTATTTTTTTTTTCATAAGGGCATTAATCTTCAGACGTTGTTTCTTTTCAATTTTTAAAACCATAGTTGACAAATCAACTAGGCAAGAAAATTAAAGCGTTGAAACTAACTATGGTGGATAACACTACCATGGAAAGTATGCCGAATCAAGTGAGTAACGTCTAAAATTATTTTGCACAACTACTAAAAAAATATAATTTCATCTTCCAATACAAAATGTTAGGCAAACCTAACATGAAGGGTATTTAAGAGATGTAATTAATATTTATCTAAGGACATGGCTAGAAGTGTGATTAGTCATTCTTCTTCATAAAACTCATTTTGGAGAGACACATTTAAGACTGCAACATAAATCCTGAACGGGGTATCAAGTAACGTATAAGTTAAAATTCTTTATAAACTAAGGTTATGGTTAGACTAATTGTCTAACAAAAGGATATATTTTATTTGTGGATGTTCGACTAAGATGAGGTCTTATAAGTCTCATAAAAGGAATATGGACTCCAAAATAGTAAGGAACTATACTTTACTATATACTCTAGTAATTAAAGAGCTACAAATTTTGTAATCCCACACTATAAGGTTCAAGTTTGAAACGAGAAAAATTTATGATTACTTTCAGGATGTTGAGTTTGGGGTGAAATAAGATTATTATAGATATTGTTCTAGAGGAGGAATTGACGTTAAACTCAATTCCAACTATCACTTTTGATAGTGTTTAGGTTTCCATTACTTTCATTGATCAATAAGTGAATCCAGAACCTTGATAAGACAATATCAAACAATTTCTCATTCAAGAAGTGATAAATGTTTCAGATAATCAAACTCAACAACCTCAAAGATCAGTGTCATTAAAAAATGCATCAGAGAAAGGACATAAAGAAATAATGGAATGATAGACAATGATCCAATCAACTTTTATCATGCCATAAAGGTTCCAACTCTCAAGATTGGATTGATATCATAAATAAAGAGTACAAATTGATGTGAGACAACAAAGTTTTGGTGTTTTTCCTATTGCTATAAGGTGTAAAACTAATTGATTATAAATAAATATTTATAATCAAGAGGGATGCAAATTGCAATGTGGAGAGATGCATATTAGGTCTTGTATGTAAAGAATTACCTGTAAAGCATAGATTTATTTTAAATAGACTTTCTTTTGGTTTAATTGAAAGACTGTTTCAAGACAAGCATGACACCAATTGCTTATTATGGTCTTGAGTTATATCAAATGGATTATTAAAGTGTCTTTAATCAATAGTAATATTAATGACACAAGTTATGTGGTGCAACCAAAAATTTTTGTATCCAAAGATCTAAAGAATATAGTTTATAAATTAGGAAAATCTATGTATAAACTCAAGTAAGCTTCTCGTCAATGATTACACAATTATAACAAAAGAGATATATCAATAAAGTATTCTAAACTTTTGATGATTATGTCTCATTTGGTTTTAAGATAGAAGCTTTTGATGATTGTGTATATATCATAGGTTCAGTGGGAGTAAGAATATGATCTTGGTATTATATTGGTAAAAAATTACTTGCCACTGATGATATACCCATTTTGTATTAGGAATTCAAGATATGTTGAGATTGTTCTTGAGATATTCTTGAATTATAACAAAAGAGATATATCAATAAAGTATTCTAAACTTTTGGCATGAACGATACTATACCAGGTTAAAGGCTTGTAGCTAAAGAAAATAAGTTGTCTAAGTCATTGCCCTGAAAGCAACCTTAAAATTTAAGAAATATAGAAGATTCTTCATTTATATTTAGAATCTAATATATGCTGAAGCATGTATGTATTTTTACTTAACATACATATTAAGAATGTTGGATAGATATTTGTGTAACTGTAACACCCTAACTATCTTAGGCGTATTACGTGATTTTTAAACGTACTGTGCAGCTCGTTGCTAATCAACGAGGTTTATGGAAAAACGTGATTAATTAAAATTTTTGCTTTTTAATTAAACTTATAAACCATATTATAAAAGTCTCGGGATCCCGATTTATAAAATCATTTACAAACGTTTTAACTGATTAACTTTTACATCAAAATGAAAGTCGTCTAACGACAGTTACAAAAATCTCAGCCGTGCTGTCCCGAGGATCGTACGCTCCAGGCCTAACCGCCCCGACATGTACAATCTCATAAGCTCGCTCACGGTCCATCAGCTATAGCCTTGCCTTTACCTACACATGAACATAAACTGTGAGTCGACAGACTCAGTAAGAAAAGCATAATAATATCATACATGAAACTGACTGCCGTGTCCAACACGATACTGAGTCCCGCTACTGCCATGTCCAACATGGTACTGAGCACTACTGCCATGTCCAACATGGTACTGAGTTTTGAACGTTCATAGGGACGGTACTATTGACACGTAACAACCTGATCGGTCGAACCGGTCATACTCCGCCGCCTTGGTCATACTCCAGCCTGTACCGACGTGTTACTATATCCTCCTGATCGGTCGAACCGGTCATACTCCGGCTGCTGGTCATACTCCAGCCTGTACCGACGGGATACGTCAATAGCACGGAACCACCAACCAAGTGTCAGCCTGATCGGTCAAACCGGTCATACTCCGCCGCTGGTCATACTCCGGCTGTACCGACGTGACAGGTTGGATGGTTCGAAGCCTAAATACATAACTAATGTAATCTAGCAGCTTCCTACATGCACGCTAAACATGTAATCTACATATGCATACCGTTATACTAATCTTACACGGATTCCGATTTTAGGTGTGCCGGCCAACCCGACCGGAACCGAAGCCGAACTACGGACATCGGCTCCTAAACCATAAAAATCACAACGCTATAAGTGACACGCTAAATCACTTCCCGGGGACTAAAACTTGAAACTAAAAGTTTCCCTATCGATAAAAAGCATGGCAATACCCCTAAAAACCTAAAAACGAGGAAAACTAGGGTTCGGAAAAATTCCCCAACCGGCAGACCGGTTGCCCAACCGGAATTCCGGTTCTGGGAATTACTGAACCCCCATCCGGAATTCCGGATGCACAACCGGAATTCCGGTTCCTCGCAGGCAGCAACCATAAAATTTCATAACTCGACCAATTTAACCCCAATTGGTCCCAAACTTTCCAGACCTGCTCTATATGTCCCAAATAACATATCCAAGGCATCAAACCTACCCAGAAACCACAGATACAAAATTTGCCATTGGAGCTCAAGCTTTGAGTTCCAAACTCAAGCTTGAGCAAACCACCTAAACAAGCATGCAAACCAACTTAATTCTACATAACTAAGCATAATATCACCTCTGCAAACTAACAAGAACATCCAGCAACATCACAGAACAAAATGAACCATTTCTTTCAAAAATTCACAACTTTTTCACATAAAAACTAAAAGCTTGAACAACCTAGCTACTCATGCTTCAAACAACTCAATTAACATCAAATAATCATGCTTTGAACTTTAGAAAAACAACAAAATCACAGCAGCAACAATTACTAAAATCATCATGCATTTCACTCAACTTTTTCATCATTTTTCTCAAAATTTAAAGGAAGAAAACAAGAGAGCTAACCTAGCTTGGAAAAATGCTTAGATTAGGATGAGAATCCACTTGAAAATTGAACAAAAATCCAGCCCTTTGAATCCCATGCACCAGCCGAAATGAGAGGAAAAGAGAGAGAGTTTCTTGAAAATTTCTATTTTTTTGACTAAGTGTTTGAAAAGTGAAAGAAATTAAAAGAGTAATGCCACTTAACCCAAAACCATTTCAGCCAACAATTATTATTTAAAAATAAACATTAATCCATTTATTGAATCATATAAGACAAAACACTAATGGGGCAAAAAGACCATTTTGCCCCTTCACCATAAAATCACATAAATCATACTAAAGGGGTATTTTTGGGACATTCTAAATTCCCGGCCATTCCCGACATTCCCAATGTCTAAAACCCGTCCCCAAAATACTAACATACTAAGTTGTGATTTCTACTGAGCCAAACGCCGAGTTCCAAAATACCGGACACCGGAAATGCGAAATATAAAAACTACTGATGACATAATCATGCATATCTGAATTCCATAAATAACAGCGATAAATTATTTAAATAGCTATAAATAATTTCATGATTAACATAAATAACTGCTAATTTCCAAATTAACTAAGCGGGCTTTACAACTATCCCCCCCTTAAAAGGATTTCGTCCCCGAAATCTAACCTGAATAACTCTGGATATTGAGCTCGCATATCTGACTCTAGCTCCCAGGTGGCTTCTTCCACCTTACTGTTTCTCCAGAGAACCTTGACCAATGCTATGGTCTTATTCCGAAGGACTTTATCCTTTCTATCCAGGATCTGCACTGGTTGTTCCTCATATGACATGTCTGGCTGAAGCTGAAGATTCTCATAACTGAGTATATGAGAGGGGTCTGAAACGTATTTTCTCAACATTGAGACATGAAATACGTTGTGCACTGCTGATAAGGCTGGAGGCAATGCTAACCGGTATGCCACTTGACCTATCTTCTCGAGAATCTCGAAAGGTCCTGTAAATCTAGGGCATAACTTGCCTCTTTTCCCGAAACGTTTAATCCCCTTCATCGGAGATACTCGCAAAAACACATGTTCCCCTACTTGGAACTCAACATCCCTGCGTTTCGGATCTGCGTAACTCTTTTGTCTGCTCTGTGAGGCAAGCATTCTAGCTTTAATCTTCTCTATTGCCTCATTGGTCCGCTGAACTGACTCTGGACCTAGGTATTTCCTCTCCCCTGTCTCATCCCAGTGGATAGGGGATCTACATTTCCTACCGTACAACAGTTCATAGGGTGCCATCCCTAACGTACTCTGATAACTGTTGTTGTATGAAAATTCTATTAACGGTAGGTATTTACTCCATGAACCCTCAAAGTCCATAACACAGGCTCTCAACATATCCTCCAATATCTGAATTGTCCTTTCGGACTGACCATCTGTTTGAGGATGAAATGCTGTACTGAATTTCAGCTTCGTACCCATTGCCCGTTGCAAACTTTGCCAAAATTTGGAGGTGAACTTCGGATCCCTGTCCGAAACTATAGACTTCGGTACCCGTGAAGTCTCACTATCTCCCTGACATACAACTCTGCCAACTGATCCACTGTAAATGTTGTTCTAACCGGCAGAAAATGAGCAGATTTCGTAAATCGGTCCACCACTACCCAGATGGAATCATACAAACCCGTGGTCCTAGGTAACCCGACCACAAAATCCATCGTAATAACCTCCCATTTCCATTCTGGTAAGGTTAGAGGCTGCAACAACCCTGCTGGTCTCTGATGTTCAGCCTTGATCTGCTGACAAGTGAGGCATCTCGATACGAATTCTACCAAATTCTTCTTCATACCGCTCCACCAGAAGTACGGTTTCAAATCTTGGTACATCTTGGTGGTGCCGGGATGCAGAGAATATGGAGTAGAATGAGCCTCCTCAAAGATCTCGTTTCTAAGTTCTGCACTGCTCGGAACACAAACCCTGGCTTTATACAAAAGCATCCCACTGTCTGACACTGAAAAGTCCTTGGCTTGACCAGCCAATACCTCATCTCGGATCTTTACTAACTCCGGATCTGTCATCTGAGCAACCTTTATTCTTTCCAACAGATCAGATTGCAGCGTCAAGTTGTGAAGCTGACCTACCACAAACTCAATGCTGGATCTAACGATATCCTCTGCCAGCTGAGGTGAGATCTGAATCATGCTAGCTACTTGCCCGGGACCCTTTCTGCTCAGGGCATCGGCCACTACATTGGCTTTTCCGGGATGATAGAGGATCTCACAATCATAATCCTTCACTAATTCCAACCAACGCCTTTGTCTCATGTTCAAATCTTTCTGAGTAAAGAAATACTTGAGACTCTTATGGTCGGTATAGATCTCACACTTCTCTCCATACAGGTAGTGCCGCCAAATCTTCAGTGCAAAAACCACTGCGGCCAATTCTAAATCATGAGTCGGGTATCGCTGTTCATAATCCTTTAACTGACGGGAGGCATAAGCGATAACCCGATCGGCTTGCATCAATACGCACCCCAAACCCTGTTTGGATGCGTCACAGTAGACTACGAACTTCTCCTTGTCCGAAGGCAAAGCTAGTACCGGAGCAGTAATCAACCTCTGTTTCAGCTCTTGAAAACTAGCTTCGCATTTATCTGACCAGATAAATCGCTGATTCTTCTTTGTAAGCTCGGTTAGGGGCATTGAAATTTTGGAGAACCCCTCCACGAACCTACGGTAGTACCCAGCTAATCCCAAGAAGCTTCTGATCTCTGTCACTGTCTTCGGTCTCGGCCAATCCCTGACGGATTCGATCTTCCCGGGATCCACCTTGATCCCATCTTTACTCACAATGTGCCCTAGGAAGGACACCTGAGACAACCAGAACTCACATTTCTTGAACTTGGCGTAGAGCTTATGTTCTCGAAGTCGTTGCAGTACCATTTGAAGATGTAACTCATGCTCTTCTTCTGACTGAGAGTACACAAGGATGTCGTCGATAAACACAATCACACAGATATCGAGGAAATCCTTGAATACTCTATTCATCAGGTCCATGAATGCTGCAGGAGCATTGGTTAGTCCGAATGACATAACCAGAAACTCGTAGTGTCCATACCTAGTGCGGAAAGCCGTCTTTGGAATGTCCTCCTCTCGGATCCTCAACTGATGATAACCCGAACGGAGATCAATCTTAGAAAAGACCGTCTTCCCCTGAAGCTGATCGAACAAGTCATCGATCCTAGGTAGTGGATATTTATTCTTCACCGTCAACTTGTTCAACTCTCTGTAGTCGATGCACATCCTCATAGATCCATCCTTCTTCTTGACGAACAAAACCGGGGCTCCCCAGGGTGATACACTGGGCCGAATGAACCCAATGTCAAGCAACCCTTGGAGTTGAATCTTTAATTCCTTAAGTTCAGCTGGAGCCATCCTATACGGGGCTTTGGAAACCGGATCCACCCCTGGTGCCAAGTCAATCACGAAGTCAATCTCCCGCTGAGGTGGTAACCCTAGAAGTTCTTCGGGAAAAACGTCCAAAAATTCCCGAACCACTCTGATGTCCTCTGGCCGAATGGTGTCTGGCCGAGTGGTGTCCACCACCACGGCCAGAAACCCTAAGCACCCACCGTGCAATAATTCTCTCGCTGACATAGCCGAGATCACCGGGATCCGAGATCCCTGAACTGAACCCACGAACACAAACGGTTCTTCACTTTCTGGTTGGAAGACCACCATCTTCCTCTTACAGTCGATGCTCGCCGAATATTTAGATAGGAAATCCATTCCTAAAATAATATCGAATTCGACTAAGCTCATCTCTATCAGATCAGCGCTTAACTCTCTACCGTCTATCCTGATTGGCATAGACCTAATCCACCTATTGGAGATAACCAATTCTCCGCCAGGTAACAGGGTTCCAAACCCTGATTCATATCTATCAAAGGGTCTACCCAACTTACTAAAGACTCTGGCCGCCACATAAGAATGTGTAGCCCCAGAATCAAACAGTACCGAATAAAGCGAGTTGTTAATAAAAATCTGACCTGTAACAACTGATGGGCTGGCATCTGCATCAGCCTGCGTGATGGCGAATACCCTGGCTGGAGTGGGTATCGCTGGAGCTCTCGGTGCCTCTGGTCGGAGCTGGGGACATTCCCTCTTGAAGTGTCCGGGCATGCCACAATGAAAGCATCCCTGCCCCTTGCACTCACCCCGATGATGCCTCTTGCAGCTAGGGCACTCGGGATAGGAGAATCGGGTCTCATTACCACCAGGACGACTCCCTCTGTTCTGGTTCCCCCGGAACCTCTTGTTCTGACTCGAGCCGCCGGAAGCAGTGGGTGCCCTCTTCCTCTGATCAATGGCCGAACCACTACTCCCCCTGCTAAAGCCTGATGCAGGAGGGGTAGGAGCTCCGCCACTAATCGGAGTACTAGCTGACTCTGACATGCACCCCACTGCGCCCTCAGCTCGCAGTGCCTTCTCCACCATCTGAGCATAGGTGGTGCTGTCGTCCGTGGTAATCATCAGGTCATGCCTGATCTTGGGATTCAACCCGTCCAGATACTTCTCCTTCCTGCTGAAGTCGGTCGGCACAATTCCCGAGGCTAACCTCGCCAACCGGTCAAACTGAGTAGTATACTCAGTGACGCTCATGTTCTCCCGCTGGGTCAGGTGAACGAACTCTTTCCTCTTGGCGCTTCTGACCGCCTCATTGTAGTATTTCGCGTTAAAGAGTTCTTGGAACCTTTCCCAAGTCATGGTGGTGACGTCGTGAATCTGAGACACCATGTCCCACCATACCAGTGCGTCCTCCTGGAACTGAAATGTGGCGCACACCACTCTGTCATTACCGGTGACACCCATGAAATTCAGAATTCTGGTAATCACCGTCAGCCACTGCTCGGCTTTCGATACATCTGGACCTCCCAGGAATACCGGAGGTGCTTGCTTCCGGAACCGCTCATACAAAGGTTCCAATCTGTGGGCCGCCACCACTATCTCGGTCTGGGCAGCAGGGGCAGGTGCCACTGGAACTACGGGCACTGGAACTGCAGGAGCACCCTGCTGTCTCAACCTCTGAATCTCGAGGTCTTGTTCTTCGATCCGGGCTTGCATCTCCGCAAACCGCAACTCCCAATTCGGGACTCCCTGATCGGCTGGGGGAGCCTGGGCAGCCTGTGGCGGGTTCTCATCACCCCGGCCACGAGCCCTGCCTCGGGGACCTCTACCTCGGCCCCTGGCAGGTGGGGGAAACTGAGCTCCCTGTCCCTGATTCGACCCTACGGAGTTGCCCTGACTCCTGGTAGTCCGCCTGGCGTCCATCTAGTTAGAACCGCCTGCGAAACCAAGAGTTGGCATATCAGGTCGTATTCAAGGCGAGCTTACTAATGCCGCTTAATTTGGAAATTAGAAATGAAACATGCGCCTATTCTACTATCAGGCTACTAACATGCTTCCTAACAGGCTTTTCTTTTTCATAACTGAATAAAATAAACTACTAAAGCAATAAAGGCTTACTGAACCGTGAACCGAGCTAACTGCTGATGATGATTGTACATGTCGTGACGATCTTCGGAAGACAACCTGGCGGCTCTGATACCAAATTGTAACACCCTAACTATCTTAGGCGTATTACGTGATTTTTAAACGTACTGTGCAGCTCGTTGCTAATCAACGAGGTTTATGGAAAAACGTGATTAATTAAAATTTTTGCTTTTTAATTAAACTTATAAACCATATTATAAAAGTCTCGGGATCCCGATTTATAAAATCATTTACAAACGTTTTAACTGATTAACTTTTACATCAAAATGAAAGTCGTCTAACGACAGTTACAAAAATCTCAGCCGTGCTGTCCCGAGGATCGTACGCTCCAGGCCTAACCGCCCCGACATGTACAATCTCATAAGCTCGCTCACGGTCCATCAGCTATAGCCTTGCCTTTACCTACACATGAACATAAACTGTGAGTCGACAGACTCAGTAAGAAAAGCATAATAATATCATACATGAAAGTGACTGCCGTGTCCAACACGATACTGAGTCCCGCTACTGCCATGTCCAACATGGTATTGAGCACTACTGCCATGTCCAACATGGTACTGAGTTTTGAACGTTCATAGGGACGGTACTATTGACACGTAACAACCTGATCGGTCGAACCGGTCATACTCATTCTTGGTCATACTCCGGCTGTACCGACGTGTTACTATATCCTCCTGATCGGTCGAACCGGTCATACTCCGCTTGGTCATACTCCGGCTGTACCGACGGGTTACGTCAATAGCACGGAACCACCAACCAAGTGTCAGCCTGATCGGTCAAACCGGTCATACTCATTTCTTGGTCATACTCCAGCCTGTACCGACGTGACAGGGTTGGATGGTTCGAAGCCTAAATACATAACTAATGTAATCTAGCAGGCTTCCTACATGCACGCTAAACATGTAATCTACATATGCATACTGTTATACTAATCTTACACGGATTCGATTTCGGGTGTGCGGTCAACCCGACCGGAACCGAAGCCGAACGGCGGACATCGGCTCCTAAACCATAAAAATCACAACGCTATAAGTGACACGCTAAATCACTTCCCGGGGACTAAAACTTGAAACTAAAAGTTTCCCTATCTATAAAAAGCATGGCAATACCCCTAAAAACCTAAAAACGAGGAAAACTAGGGTTCGGAAAAATTCCCCAACCGTGACCGGTTGCCCAACCGGAATTCCGGTTCTGGGAATTACTGAACCCCCATCCGGAATTCCGGATGCACAACCGAAATTCCGGTTCCTCGCAGGCAGCAACCATAAAATTTCATAACTCGACCAATTTAACCCCAATTGGTCCCAAACTTTCCAGAGCTGCTCTATATGTCCCAAATAACATATCCAAGGCATCAAACCTACCCAGAAACCACAGATACAAAATTTGCCATTGGAGCTCAAGCTTTGAGTTCCAAACTCAAGCTTGAGCAAACCACCTAAACAAGCATGCAAACCAACTTAATTCTACATAACTAAGCATAATATCACCTCTGCAAACTAACAAGAACATCCAGCAACATCACAGAACAAAATGAACCATTTCTTTCAAAAATTCACAACTTTTTCACATAAAAACTAAAAGCTTGAACAACCTAGCTACTCATGCTTCAAACAACTCAATTAACATCAAATAATCATGCTTTGAACTTTAGAAAAACAACAAAATCACAGCAGCAACAATTACTAAAATCATCATGCATTTCACTCAACTTTTTCATCATTTTTCTCAAAATTTAAAGGAAGAAAACAAGAGAGCTAACCTAGCTTGGAAAAATGCTTAGATTAGGATGAGAATCCACTTGAAAATTGAACAAAAATCCAGCCCTTTGAATCCCATGCACCAGCCGAAATGAGAGGAAAAGAGAGAGAGTTTCTTGAAAATTTCTATTTTTTTGACTAAGTGTTTGAAAAGTGAAAGAAATTAAAAGAGTAATGCCACTTAACCCAAAACCATTTCAGCCAACAATTATTATTTAAAAATAAACATTAATCCATTTATTGAATCATATAAGACAAAACACTAATGGGGCAAAAAGACCATTTTGTCCCTTCACCATAAAATCACATAAATCATACTAAAGGGGTATTTTTGGGACATTCTAAATTCCCGGCCATTCCCGACATTCCCAATGTCTAAAACCCGTCCCCAAAATACTAACATACTAAGTTGTGATTTCTACTGAGCCAAACGCCGAGTTCCAAAATACCGGACACCGGAAATGCGAAATATAAAAACTACTGATGACATAATCATGCATATCTGAATTCCATAAATAACAGCGATAAATTATTTAAATAGCTATAAATAATTTCATGATTAACATAAATAACTGCTAATTTTCAAATTAACTAAGCGGGCTTTACAGTAACCCTATATGGAATTTTTGGTATGCAACCAAATGGGTTATAAGGAATTTATGGAGAACAAAAGACACATGTTCACTAAATAGAAAATTTTGGATATCATTAAGATTTCTGATTCCGATCTTATAAAGATTTTTGTTGTGAGATTTTTGTCACATATGGTTGCAAAATTAGGAATGGCATTGAAAAATAATAAAGATATATGTTGTGATAATAAATCAATCAGGTTACATTTTAGTAACAATACATAAGCTCTGCAAGGTCAATACCACATTGACTTTGAACTAATTGTTATTTATAAAATGAAGTTAAGAGTAATAAGGTATTTATAGAACATATACCGACAAACTCTATGTTTTCGAACTTGGATCATTAAGGATATACTACTTAAGGCTTTTCAGGAGCTTGTTGCTCATATATGGATGTAGTATTATTTAAGATTGTATTGGTTTAGTGAGAGTTTGTATTTTAAATATTCTATCAAGCTGATATATATATTTATAGTTTAATTCTGCAGATAAAGTATGGACTTAAGTTTTGAGTACTCTGAATGTTTACTTTCTATTGCGGTTTAAGTATAAAGTTAGAAAGAATTAATAAAGGATTGATCTCAATTAAGGAGGAACCATTTAGAAATAGGTACGCTAAGATCACATTTGCATGTAATTTCCATGCTATGCATCCATGATTGATCTATTTCATTTAGTTATATTGATATATGTGACCATTGCTGGGCTTATCTACGCTAAATATGGCGAAAGCCGCTTTGATCCTATGTTAGTATAATCAATAGATGAGATTATTTTGAAACACCTATAGTTATGATAGCAATAATTAAGCGCTTATAAGGCTATACACTATCAGAAAATGTAGCCCAAGTTGGAGATTGTTGGATTAAAATTCTCAATACGGGCTCAAATGAATTAGTGTACTGCTATTTGAAATTTGACCAAAATAAAGTGATTATTTTAGTAATTGTGGGTCATGAGTATTAAAATGTCATGGGCTAAATGTATAGATACCTCAAGTGATATTTCTATTTTATTAAGGCTAAATTAGAAATACTTATGACTAATAACCTAGCTATGAGGTTAAAAATTGGTAGGAATCCCCAAGAAACAAGAGCAATGTTGGAAATTATTTTACCAGGATCTATTTACTATCATGTATGTTGGATTAACAACCTAATATGAATTCTAAAACAATGAAAATAAACACATATAAAGTTAGAAAACCTTACAGTGGGTGCAGCGGAATAATATGACTCCTTCCATTCAGATCTCTAGCCCTTGATTCCTTTCTATAGCACAGCATAATCAAGATCTGAATCTGGATCTTCTTTTCTCCTTCTTTGATGCAGAATTTCCGTAGTCTTACATACTATGATTGAGATACCACTTGATGTGTGTGGGCACTACTCATCTCACAAGGATTTCGAAATTTTTCTCTCTTGAATTCGTGTGATCTGAAGCATTCAAAGACATGCCAAGAGAAGAGAGAGGGGCGGCTTTATATAGGAAAAGGGAAGAGCTCAACTTTCCAAATAAGCAGTTTCCTCTTTTACTGTGTAATTGATTAACTGTCTTATTTAGTGTGATCCACCACTTTCCTATTATTGCTAGGCTTTGATTAGCAATTACATGGCAATTACAATTGAAAATAATAATTGGGAAACACACAAAGAGGTGGCCAACCATATGGTGAAATGGGCCTCACTTGGATGTTGCAGTTTCCTCAATTTTATTTCTATTTCTCCAAAAATGCCATTTTTCTAATTCTAATCATTTAAATGCCAAAACTAATTATTTAATAACTAAAATAGATTATTAAATAATATTTTCATTTAAAATAATTATTAATTAGACATACAAAGTCTCTTAATTAAAATTAAACCTAGAAACCCTTTTATTTACGATTTCATCCTTACTAAGTGAGAATTCATAAAGTAGACATAGTCTAACTTTTAGAATTACAATTGATTAATTAAAATCAATTAACTGAGTCTTACAAGCAGTATGGTCTCAACTAGTATGGGGACCATGGGTCTATATAACCGAGCTTCCAATAAGTCGAATCAAATTTACCAAGTAAATTCTCTAACTTATTAATTCCTCATTGAATCCACACTTAGAACTTGGAATTGCACTCTCAGTCATATAGAACGCTCTATATGTTCCATGATATAGACACGTCATTAGTTATCTATTGTTATAATCCTAATGTGATCAACGATCCTCTATATAGATGATTTACATTGAAAAGGCACTACTGTTACCGTTACACCTTCAATGTATTTTATCCTTAAAACACTTAACCATGTATATTTGATATTTCAGCTAAGTGAAATGAGATCTCCACCATTTATTTTCGTTTGGTTAAGCTCGAAGGAAATCATCCTTTACTTTCTATTTGCCAAATAGAAGCTATAGATTCCATATTTATGTTAGCGTTCCCACTCAATTGCACTACCGTGTTCCCAAAATGTACGTATCACACTGACCCAAAAGTAGGCTTAACTAACAAATCAAAGAACACGAGTAACACTCTTGAGATTGAACCTAACCATATCAGGATTAAGATCATTTGATCTAGGATCAACAAGTGATATTGAATTGAATAAATATTACGGTAAATTTTAATATATCTAATCAAAGTTCAATATCGGTCCCTTCCGATGTATACTCCATACATCCGATACTGGTAAACTTTGCCAATGTCTTGGAAAGGACATAACACTTTTCCAAGGTGTAAGAATACCTATCGCTGATTTTACGATATCAGTCTAAATCCAGTGTTCTGACAAATCAGGGAATAAACTTTTGAACATATAATAAAGATTAAATTCCACTGTGCTGACAACACTATAATCTTTAACAAACTCATATGTTCTGGACTTAAAAAGAATTCATACATTATATACAGATAATCATGAAATAAATCATGTGAACCATGCAACATAAAATGTTATTTCTGATCTTTATTAATAAGTAAATCTGATTATATTGAAATGAGTTTTATTTAGGGCATAAAACCCAACAAACTCCCACTTGCACTAATATAAAACAAAATGTCCATTTCAAATAATCATTAACACCTTGATATACCAATCAAGTGTAATAGTAGTAAACTCCTCGTAATAGGATCTGACAGGTTGAATTAAACACAACCTCTTCTCCACCATTACTCTTCCTCAATCACAAAATCCTTGATAATGTGAAATTCCTCTCTATATGTCTACTCTCTTGGGATACTGGATTCTATACTTTTGGCAACTACTCTTTGGTTATTCAGGAAGTAACCCTAGTAGTTAAGACAAGTTGGATGTAAAGCCCGCTTAGTTAATTTGGAAATTAGCAGTTGTTTATGATTCATTATGAAATTATTTATAGCTATTTAAATAATTTATTACTGTTATTTATGTTATTTAGTAGCTTGCATATTTTGCATTTCCGGTGTCCGGTATTTTGGAACTCGGCGTTTGGCTCAGTAGGAATCACAACTTAGTATGTTAGTAGTTTGGGGACGGGTTTTAGACATTGAGAATGTCGGGAATGGCCGGGAATTTAGAATTTCCCAAAAATACCCCCTTTAGTGATTTTTATGTGATTTTATGGTGGAGGGGCAAAATGGTCTTTTTGCCCCATTAGTGCTTTGTCTTATGTGAGTTTATTATTTGAAAAATAATTATTTATTTGAGTATTATTTGGCTGAAAGTGTTATGCTAGGTGTCATTTTTTTCATTTTTCATTTTACATCAAAAAAATCATAAGTTAGAAAAGAAAGAAAATTTCAAAAGAAAAGCTCTCTTTTCCTCTCCATTTCGGCTGGGTTTTGGGATTCAAAGGCTGGGTTTTTCAAGCTTGATTCAACCTATGTTTGTGAACTCTTTTTTGTGGTATGTGATCCCTAGCTTTCTCTCTTTAATTTATTGGAAAAAAATGTTGAAATTGGTGATGCATGCATGATTTTTGGTTGCTGTTACTGCTGTGATTTTGTTGTTAAATTATGTGGTTTAAAGCATGTTAATTGAAGTTAAATGAGCTGTTTTGAAAGCATGTTAGATAGGTTGTGCAAAGCTTTAAGTTTCTATGTAAAAATATGTGATTTTTGAGAGAAAAGGTTATATTTTGTTGTTGTGATGTTGAGGATGTTTGCTTGAGTTTCCAGAGGTCATTCTAAGCTTGATTATGTAGAATTAAGTTGGTTTGATTGCTTGTTAGGTGGATTTGCTCAAGTTTGAGTTTAGAACTCAAAGCTTGAGCTCCAATGGTGATTTTTGTTTATGTGTTTTCTGGGTGGTTTTGAGGGCTTAGAAATGTTCTAGGGAAGGTATAGAACAGGTCTGGAAAGTTTGAGGTGATTTGGGGTTGAATTGGTCGAGTTATGAAAATTTGGGTTTGCTGCCTGCGAGGAACCGGAATTCCGGTTGTGCATTCGGAATTCCGGATGAGGGTTCTGAATTTTCCAGAACTGGAATTCCGGTTGGGCAACCGGTCTACCGGTTGGGGAAAATTCAGGGACCCTAGTTTTCCTCGTTTTTATGTTTTTAGGGGTATTGCCATGCTTTTTATCGATAGGGAAACTTTTAGTTCCTAGTTTTAGTTACCGGGAAGTCATTTAGCGTGTCACTTATAGCGTTGTGATTTTTATGGTTTAGGAGCCAGTAATCCGCCGCTCAGCTTCAGTTCCAGTCAGGTTGACCGGCACACCTGAAATCGGAATCCAGGTATGATTAGTATAACAGTATGCATATGTAGATTACATGTTTAACGAGCATGTAGGAAGCCTGTTAGATTACATTAGTTGTATGTTGGCTTCGAACCATCCAACCCTGTCACGTCGGTACAGGCTGGAGTATGACCAAGAATGAGTATGACCGGTTTGACCGATCAGCCGACACTTGGTTGGTGGTTCCGTGCTATTGACGTATCCCGTCTGTGTACGAGCTGGAGTATGATCAGCGGCCGGAGTATGACCGGTTCGACCGATCGGGAGGATATAGTAACACGTCGGTACATGTGCCGGAGTATGACCAAGCGGCGGAGTATGACCGGTTCGACCGATCGTGTTGTTACGTGTCAATAGTACCGTCCCTATGAACGTTCAGAACTCAGTACCATGTTGGACATGGCAGTAGTGGCTCAGTACCATGTTGGACATGGCAGTAGCGGGACTCAGTATCGTGTTGGACACGGCAGTTAGAATTATGTATGATATTATTATGCTTTTCTTACTGAGTCTGTCGACTCACAGTTTACGTTTATGTGTAGGTAAAGGCAAGGCTATAGCTGATGGACCGTGAGCGAGCTTATGAGATTGTACATGTCGGGGCGGTTAGGCCTGGAGCGTACGATCCTCGGGACAGCAAGGCTGAATTTTGTAACTGGTCGTTAGACGACCTTTATTTTTATGTAATAGTTAAACAGTTAAACTTTTTGTAAATATTTTTATAATCGGGATCCCGAGTCTTTTGTAATACTGTTTTATAAGTTTAATTAAAAAGCAAAATTTTAATTAATCACGTTTTTCCATAAACCTCGTTGATTAGCAACGAGCTGCACAGTACGTTTAAAAAATCACGTAATACGCCTAAGTTAGTTAGGGTGTTACAATTTGGTATCAGAGCCGCCAGGTTGTCTTCCGAAGATCGTCACGACATGTACAATCATCATTAGCAGTTAGCTCGGTTCACGGTTCAGTAAGCCTTTATTGCTTTAGTAGTTTATTTTATTCAGTTATGAAAAAGAAAAGCCTGTTAGGAAGCATGTTAGTAGCCTGATAGTAGAATAGGCGCATGTTTCGTTTTTAATTTCCAAATTAAGCGGCATTAGTAAAGCTCTCGATGATTGTAACCTGAAGTGCCAACTCGGGATTTCGAGGCGGTTCAGACTAGATGGACGCCAGACGAAATATTAGGAGTCAGGGCATCTCAGTCGGGTCAGATCAAGGTCGAGGAGCTCAGTTCCCCTCAAGTGTTTTGGGTCGAGGTAGAGGTCCCAGGGGCAGGGTTCGCGGTTGGAGGATGTTAACTCGCCGCAGGCTGCCCAAGTCAATCAGGAAGCCAGAATTGGGAAGTTAGGTTTGCTGAAATGCAAGCCCGGATAGAAGAGCAAGACCTCGAGATTCAGAGGTTGAGACAGCAGGGTTCTCCTGCAGTTCCAGTGCCCATAGTTCCAGTGGCACCTGCCCCTGCTGCCCAGGCCGAGATAGTGGTGGCGGCCCATAGATTGGAACCATTGTATGAGCGGTTCCGGAAGCAAGCACCTCCGGTTTTCCTGGGAGGTCCGGATGTAGTGAAAGCCGAGCAATGGCTGACGGTGATCACCAAGATTCTGAATTTTATGGGTGTCACCGAGAACGACAGAGTGGTGAGTGCCACTTTGCAGTTTTAAGAAGACGCTTTGGTTTGGTGGGACATGGTGTCTCAGATCCATGACGTCGTCACTATGACCTGGGAAAGGTTTTAGGAACTCTTCAGCGTTAAATGTTATAACGAGGCGGTCAGAAGCGCCAAGAGGAAAGAGTTCGCCCACCTGACCCAGCGAGAGAATATGAGCATGACGGAATATATTACTCAGTTCAGCTGGTTGGCGAGGTTAGCCTCGGGATTTGCGCCAACCGATTTCAGTAAGAAAGAAAATATCTCGATGGACTTAATGTGAAGATCAAGTATGACCTTATGATCACTACCGACGATAAGACCATCTAAGCTGAGATGGCGAAGAAAGCATGGTGAGCTGAGGGCGCAGCTAGATGTATGTGGAATCAGTTAGGACTCCGGAATGTGGCGGGGCTCCTACCCCTTCTGCGTCAGGTTTCAGCAGGGGAGGTAGTGGTTCGGCCATGGACTGGAGGAGGAATCATCCACTGCATCCGGTGGCTCGAGGCAGAACAAGAGGTTCCGAGGGAACCAGAATCAAGACGATCGTCAGGGTAGTGTTAAGACCCGTTATTCCTACTGGAGTGTCTTATTAGTAAGAGGCATTCTCCGGGTGAGTGCTTGGGTCAAGGTTGTTTTGTGTGGCTGCTAGAATCTCTAGTAAATTGGGTAGACCCTATGATAGATATGAATCAGGGTTTGGAACCCTGTTACCTGGCAGAGAATTGGTTATCTCCAGTAGGTGGATTAGGTCTATGCCGATCAGGATAAATGGTAGAGAGTTAAACGCTGATATGATAGAGATGAGTTTAGTCGAATTCGATATTATTTTAGGAATGGATTTCCTATCTAAATATTCGGCGAGCATTGACTGTAAAAGGAAGATGGTGGTCTTCCAACCGAAAAGTGAAGAACCATTTGTATTTGTTGGTTCAGTTCAGGGATCTCGGATCCCGGTGACCTCGGCTATGTCAGCGAGAGAATTATTACACGGCGGTTGCTTAGGATTTCTGGCCGTGGTGGTGGACACCACTCGGCCAAACACCATTCGGCCAGAAGACATCAAGATGGTTCGGGAATTTTTGGACGTTTTTCCCGAAGAACTTCCAGGGTTACCACCTCAGCGGGAGATTGATTTCGTGATTGACTTGGCACCAGGGGTGGAACCGGTTTCCAAAGCCCCGTATAGGATGGCTCCAGCTGAACTTAAGGAATTAAAGATTAAGCTCCAAGGGTTGCTTGACATAGGGTTCATTCGGCCCAGTGTGTCACCCTGGGGAGCCCCGGTTTTGTTCGTCAAGAAGAAGGATGGATCTATGAGGATGTGCATCGACTACAGGGAGTTGAACAAGCTGACGGTGAAGAATAAATATCCATTACCTAGGATCGATGACTTATTCGATCAGCTTCAGGGGAAGACGGTCTTTTCTAAGATTGATCTCCGTTCGGGTTATCATCAGTTGAGAATCCGAGAGGAGGACATTCCGAAGACGGCTTTCCGCACTAGGTATGGACATTACGAGTTTCTGGTTATGTCATTCGGACTAACCAATGCTCCTGCAGCATTCATGGACCTGATGAATAGAGTATTCAAGGATTTCCTCGATATCTGTGTGATTGTGTTTATCGACGACATCCTCGTGTACTCTCAATCAGAAGAGGAGCATGAGTTACATCTTCAAATGGTACTGCAACGACTTCGAGAACATAAGCTTTACGCCAAGTTCAAGAAATGTGAGTTCTGGTTGTCTCAGGTGTCCTTCCTAGGGCACATTGTGAGTAAAGATGGGATCAAGGTGGATCCCGGGAAGATTGAATCCGTCAGGGATTGGCCGAGACCGAAGACAGTGACAGAGATCAGAAGCTTCTTGGGATTAGCTGGGTACTACCGTAGGTTCGTGGAGGGGTTCTCCAAAATTTCAATGCCCCTAACCGAGCTTACAAAGAAAAATCAGAGATTTATTTCGTCAGATAAGTGCGAAGCTAGCTTTCTGGAGCTAAAGCAGAGGTTGATTACCGCTCCGGTGGTAGCTTTGCCTTCGGACAAGGAGAAGTTCGTAGTCTACTGTGACGCATCCAAACAGGGTTTGGGGTGTGTATTGATGCAAGTCGATCGGGTCATCGCTTATGCCTCCCGTCAGTTAAAGGATTATGAACAGCGATACCCGACTCATGATCTAGAATTGGCCGCAGTGGTTTTTGCACTGAAGATATGGCGGCATTACCTTTATGGGGAGAAGTGTGAGATCTATACCGACCATAAAAGTCTCAAGTATTTCTTTACTCAGAAAGATTTGAACATGAGACAAAGGCGTTGGTTGGAATTAGTGAAGGATTACGATTGCGAGATCCTCTATCATCCCGGAAAAGCCAATGTAGTGGTCGATGCCCTGAGCAGAAAGGGTCCCGGGCAAGTAGCTAGTATGGTTCAGATCTCACCTCAGCTAGTAGAGGATATGGTTAGATCCAGCATTGAGTTTGTGGTAGGTCAGCTTCACAACTTGACGCTGCAATCTGATCTGTTGGAAAGAATAAAAGTCGCTCAGATGACAGATCCGGAGTTAGTGAAAATCCGAGATGAGGTGTTGGCTGGTCAAGCCAAGGACTTTTCAGTGTCAGATAGTGGGATGCTTTTGTATAAAGCCAGAGTTTGCGTTCCGAACAGTGTGGAACTTAGAAATGAAATCTTTGAGGAGGCTCATTCTACCCCATATTCCCTGCATCCCGGCACCACCAAGATGTACCAAGATTTGAAACCGTACTTCTGGTGGAGCGATATGAAGAAGAATTTGGTAGAATTCGTATCGAGATGCCTCACTTGTCAGCAGATTAAGGCTGAACATCAGAGACCAGCAGGGTTGTTGCAGCCTCTAACCCTACCAGAATGGAAATGGGAAGATATCACGATGGATTTTGTGGTCGGGTTACCTAGGACCACGGGTTTGTTTGATTCCATCTGGGTAGTGGTGGATCGATTTACGAAATCTGCTCATTTTTCTGCCGGTTAGAACAAAATTTTCAGTGGATCAGTTGGCAGAACTGTACGTCAGAGAGATAGTGAGACTTCACGGGGTACCGAAGTCTATAGTTTCGGACAGGGATCCGAAATTCACCTCCAAATTTTGGCAAAGTTTGCAACAGGCAATGGGTACAAAGCTAAAATTTAGTACAGCATTCCATCCTCAGACAGATGGTCAATCCGAAAGGACAATTCAGATATTGGAGGATATGTTGAGAGCCTGTGTTATGGACTTTGAAGGCTCATGGAGTAAGTATCTACCGTTGATAGAATTTTCTTACAACAACAGTTATCAGAGTACGATAGGGATGGCTCCCTATGAACTGTTGTACGGTAGGAAATGCAGATCCCCTATCCACTGGGATGAGACAGGGGAAAGGGAATACCTAGGTCCAGAGTCAGTTCAGCGGACCAATGAGGCAATAGAGAAGAAAAGCTAGAATGCTTGCCTCACAGAGCAGACAAAAGAGTTACGCAGATCCGAAACGCAGAGATGTTAAGTTCCAAGTAGGGGAACATGTGTTTTTATGGGTATCTCCGATGAAGGGGATTAAACGTTTCGGGAAAAGAGGCAAGTTATGCCCTAGATTTGCAGGACCTTTTGAGATTCTCGAGAAGATAGGTCAAGTGGCATATCGGTTAGCATTGCCTCCAGCCTTATCAGCAGTGCACAACGTATTCCATGTCTCGATGTTGAGAAAATACGTTTCAGACCCCTCTCATATACTCAGTTATGAGAGTCTTCAGCTTCAGCCAGATATGACTTATGAGGAACAGCCAGTGCAGATCCTGGATGGAAAGGATAAAGTCCTTCGGAATAAGACCATAGCATTGGTCAAGGTTCTCTAGAGAAACAGTAAGGTGGAAGAAGCCACCTGGGAGCTAAAGTCAGATATGAGAGCTCAATATCCAGAGTTATTCAGGTTAGATTTCGGGGACGAAATCCTTTTAAGGGGGGAATAGTTGTAAAGCCCGCTTAGTTAATTTGGAAATTAGCAGTTGTTTATGATTCATTATGAAATTATTTATAGCTATTTAAATAATTTATTACTGTTATTTATGTTATTCAGTAGCTTGCATATTTTGCATTTCCGGTGTCCGGTATTTTGGAACTCGTCGTTTGGCTCAGTAGGAATCACAACTTAGTATGTTAGTAGTTTGGGGACGGGTTTTAGACATTGGGAATGTCGGGAATGGCCGGGAATTTAGAATTTCCCAAAAATACCCCCTTTAGTGATTTTTATGTGATTTTATGGTGGAGGGGCAAAATGGTCTTTTTGCCCCATTAGTGCTTTGTCTTATGTGAGTTTATTATTTGAAAAATAATTATTTATTTGAGTATTATTTGGCTGAAAGTGTTATGCTAGGTGTCATTTTTTTCATTTTTCATTTTACATCAAAAAAATCATAAGTTAGAAAAGAAAGAAAATTTCAAAAGAAAAGCTCTCTTTTCCTCTCCATTTCGGCTGGGTTTTGGGATTCAAAGGCTAGGTTTTTCAAGCTTGATTCAACCTATGTTTGTGAACTCTTGTTTGTGGTATGTGATCCCTAGCTTTCTCTCTTTAATTTATTGGAAAAAAATGTTGAAATTGGTGATGCATGCATGATTTTTGGTTCCTGTTACTGCTGTGATTTTGTTGTTAAATTATGTGGTTTAAAGCATGTTAATTGAAGTTAAATGAGCTGTTTTGAAAGCATGTTAGATAGGTTGTGCAAAGCTTTAAGTTTCTATGTAAAAATATGTGATTTTTGAGAGAAAAGGTTATATTTTGTTGCTGTGATGTTGAGGATGTTTGCTTGAGTTTCCAGAGGTCATTCTAAGCATGATTATGTAGAATTAAGTTGGTTTGATTGCTTGTTAGGTGGATTTGCTCAAGTTTGAGTTTAGAACTCAAAGCTTGAGCTCCAATGGTGATTTTTGTTTATGTGTTTTCTGGGTGGTTTTGAGGCCTTAGAAATGTTCTAGGGAAGGTATAGAACAGGTCTGGAAAGTTTGAGGTGATTTGGGGTTGAATTGGTCGAGTTATGAAAATTTGGGTTTGCTGCCTGCGAGGAACCGGAATTCCGGTTGTGCATCCGGAATTCCGGATGAGGGTTCTGAATTTTCCAGAACCGGAATTCCGGTTGGGCAACCGGTCTACCGGTTGGGGAAAATTCAGGGACCCTAGTTTTCCTCGTTTTTATGTTTTTAGGGGTATTGCCATGCTTTTTATCGATAGGGAAACTTTTAGTTCCTAGTTTTAGTCCCCGGGAAGTGATTTAGCGTGTCACTTATAGCGTTGTGATTTTTATGGTTTAGGAGCCAGTAATCCGCCGCTCAGCTTCAGTTCCAGTCAGGTTGACCGGCACACCTGAAATCGGAATCCAGGTAAGATTAGTATAACAGTATGCATATGTAGATTACATGTTTAGCGAGCATGTAGGAAGCATGTTTGATTACATTAGTTGTATGTTGGCTTCGAACCATCCAACCCTGTCACGTCGGTACAGGCTGGAGTATGACCAGCAGCCGGAGTATGACCGGTTTGACCGATCAGGCTGACACTTGGTTGGTGGTTCCGTGCTATTGACGTATCCCGTCGGTACGAGCCGGAGTATGACCAGCAGCCGGAGTATGACCGGTTCGACCGATCAGGAGGATATAGTAACACGTCGGTACAGGCTGTAGTATGACCAGCAGCCGGAGTATGACCGGTTCGACCGATCAGGTTGTTACGTGTCAATAGTACCGTGAACGTTCAGAACTCAGTACCATGTTGGACATGGCAGTAGTGGCTCAGTACCATGTTGGACATGGCAGTAGCGGGACTCAGTATCGTGTTGGACACGGCAGTTAGAATTATGTATGATATTATTATGCTTTTCTTACTGAGTCTGTCGACTCACAGTTTACGTTTATGTGTAGGTAAAGGCAAGGCTATAGCTGATGGACCGTGAGCGAGCTTATGAGATTGTACATGTCGGGGCGGTTAGGCCTGGAGCGTACGATCCGGGACAGCAAGGCTGAATTTTGTAACTGGTCGTTAGACGACCTTTATTTTTATGTAATAGTTAAACAGTTAAACTTTTTGTAAATATTTTTATAATCGGGATCCCGAGTCTTTTGTAATACTGTTTTATAAGTTTAATTAAAAAGCAAAATTTTAATTAATCACGTTTTTCCATAAACCTCGTTGATTAGCAACGAGCTGCACAGTACGTTTAAAAAATCACGTAATACGCCTAAGTTAGTTAGGGTGTTACATTGGAACAGTGCCACAAATGTATAGAACTTTCCTTAGACTGAATAAGTACCTTTCCTGCAACTTTTAACATTCCGTCTCTCTCTGGTAGACTAAGAGATTTCAGATAGGTTTTTACACTTCTCCAAAATCACTACTCCACCCCCAAAGTAATCACCATCTCATCAGCAGACTTTCTAGCACACAGGCAAGTCTCGAAATCTGATGTGGTGTAGTCTAAGAGTTTGAAAACCACCCTTATTGACTAACATATAGTTCCTCTTCTTAATCTTAAAATTTACTTGATTGTCTTTCAATGTTCCTCTCCTGGATTAATCTGATACTTACTCATTACTCCCACTCAACAGCAGGTGTCTGGTCTAAGGCATACTAAAGCATATCAGAGATCTCTCACTGTTGATTTAAAAAATTCTTTCATGGCTTTATCTTCTCTGGAATAGTTGAGACTTTTCCTTAGATAAATAAAATCTATATCTAGAAGTTGTGAAACTTCTATAGATTGCCATTGGAAAGAAAATGCTTCAGCATCTTACGCTTGCATTAGAGTAAGTAATTACCAGGTATACCACAAGCCATAGGTTTAGATAAACTCAAACCTACAATACTAGGAACAGGAAGTTTTGTTAAGTCCATTGAATAGACTTATGAACGAAAATTTCCTTTCATGTCCTTGTAACAGAAAACTTTACGTTACTCCATGTGAATGGATCAAACCATAGTTCTATTGGCTTTCTTCTTAGTTTCTTATCTTGACAATCCATTACTTGTTTAAACTCACAATGGATTTTAATCACTAGTATCTTCCAAGTCATGAGAAGGTAAAGTTCCATGAAACTCTCCCACTACGACAAGGTACCGTGAATTATGTCTAAGAAAACTAAATGGTATTGACCTCTTCGGTTGTGTTTAGACAACAGAGGCAGTGGGATCATCTTGTAACGAATAAGATGATAGAACACTTATGGAATCAGGAAAAAATATCTCCTTTATTTGCTACTTTATTTTCAGACTTAGTCATTTTCTTAGAAAAGTAGTATTTGTTTAAACAAACACTTTCTTATCTAATGACTATGGGATGATCTACCCCTAATCACTTAGAATAGCTAACAAACATGCAAACCAGGGTTAGCAGTTCTAGCTTTTCTTAAGATTTTGATTAGGTCATCCATGAATCTAGTAATGATTTACATTAAGTATACAACCATTGCATCATTCTGAAATTTTATTACCATAAAAGGATTTAGGCAACGACTAGTAACTAATCATCAATATGCAACTCGAATTTCTAGGGAGGTAAGTTTGGATATAATTCAAAATCAAATTAATGATCTTTGAACTGCATATCTACTAACTTTTTCTCCACCCCTATCAGTTCGCAAGATCTTTAACCACTTATCATTGCTAGAAATTCATGAAACTTTTCAAACATTTCAAATTTCTTTTGGATAAGGTAAAATCTAGAGTGATCGTTTTAAGAATACAACGAGGACTCATATCCACCCCTGAATGTACATCCATCTGCGAATGAGATGAACTTACTTTCAGTGGATATAGGCATATTAACTCTTTGCAGAGAATGATCTTGTCAAAACCACTATGAACAAGATACAAATGCCATAGATTTATAAAATATGTGGTTGTATCTTTTGATGACTTCAGTTTAGTTACATCAAAGAGTTCTTAGAATAGTGCAAGTGGATTCTGGTCACAGAATACTAAACTCATACAGTTTAACTCCATTGAAAGAAAATGGTTATTAAACACTTGTGAAAGTGGAACTGTATAATTAGTAATTCTTTCTTGGACCACCACTACTAATCTAACTCTATGATTTGCCTATACAAGTAGGAGATTTCTAAGATTGAGGAGTTATATCATTTTGGGATAGAATTTCGGGAATATAATCATATGCGTCATTTAATTTCTTAAGAGAAAATATGGAATGACTTTATATGATTTATAGACCATTCATCCAATGATATGTTATTAAGCTGATTCGAAATGAACAAGCTAAGAGGAATTAGGATAATTTCGTTTTAAATAATAATCCAACGATGCTCCGATTAGCGAGAGTCAAAGTAATCTTATTTACACAATCTTCTTGTTTCATATTGTAAAATACTAGTCTAAGGTGTCATCAATTGATGAACAGCTAGATGTTGCATATACAATATTTATCTTTCGAGATCTAACACTATTATGTTAGTCTAATGGTGAAAATCCATTAGGGATTTATCTCATTAGAAAAACAAACCAAGTTAGACCAACAAGGAAGATTCGAAATTAAACTACAATTTAATAACAGAAAATAACATGGTTTAATACAAATTCATACACAATTTAGAAATTATTAAAGCATATAGCAAGTAGGAATGACAAGTGAAAATACTAAAACATACAATCCTAAATAATTTCCAAGGTTTTCAACAAACTGATATCAGTGTCCCGTTTAGGTGAGAGTCAAAGCTACCATCCATTGAATAGAGTTGTCAGCTCATCTAAAATGATCAACATTCTAGCAACCTTTTATTCGATCAAGATTGGAATCCGCGTTGTCCCGTTTAGGCGAGAGTCAAGGCTATTCTATCTTATGAGCTTCCACCATTGTTTCATATTCTTGCAAGTCTTATACAGTCGCCACCATTAGGGTGATGAAAACTAAATAAAAAACTTACAAGATTACTTATCTTTCGAGATTAAACGGTGCTAACTTGCTAATGAATGTTCCTCTATTAGGGAGGATTACTCACTAAAACAATAGCTATGCAAAACCAACAATGGAGATCGAATATCCTTATAATAATAAAGCTCATTATTTAATGAATGTTGTATTTTCTTCTAATATTTATTTTAATCAATTTATTTTAAATATATATTTATTCAATTAAAGTTTTCAATTTAGAATAAAATATTCTAAATATAAATTTTAATTTAATATTTATAAATTATACTTAGATGGATATGAAAATAATATGAATTATTTCCATCTTAGTAATAATTTCCATAAATATTTAGAAAATTATTCAATTTAAGTTGTTTCAAAATAATATGAAGTGTATAAGAATACAACTTTCGAAAATGCTTTAAAATAAAATAAAAATAAATCCTGGAAAATTACTCTAATTTTATGTTGGCCCAAAATAATAAAAATTAATTTTCAACAAAAAATATAATTTTCCTAGTTAATTAAATATCCAAAAAAATTTCAAATATTTAAGTACCATGATTAAAAATCAACTTAAATATTAATTTTCTATTTAATTAAATACACTAGAAAAATTCTTCAAGCAAAACAGATAATATCTATCTAGACTTTCATTGACTAATTAATTCAATTTTTAATTATAATATATTTTAGTTCATTTATTTTAATTAATCATTAAATGAAAAAGTCATTGATTTAAGTTGGTCCAAAATAAATTTTCAAATAAAATTTGAAATTTCTGCATCAAAGTGATGCAATTTCGAAATTAAATATCTAATAAGATCAATGATTTGAAAGGAAAGAATCTTCAATATCACTTTCAGATCTTATAATTTAATAAAGTAAACCAATTTTAAAATAGATTTGGTTAGATAATTATTATTTTAGGAATAAAATAATAAATAAATAATAATTACCATAATTATATGTCAAAATATCTTAAATTAAGCAATATTCAAATTTCTACAAAATATCTAAGTTATTTAAATATTTAAGATATGATTTATAAATTTTCAATATGGAAAAAATGATATATATAGAAAAATATCATTTTTAAACTTATAATTTATAAATAATTAAATATTTAACAAAATAACAAATTTTGAATTTGAAAATATTATGGTAAGTATATCTATAAAAATATCTATGTTAATTTCAAATTTATTAATTATTTAATTTGTCATATAAGATAATTTTAATATAATATTTCAAATAAAAAGATAAAGTTATCTTTTAATTTAAAATATGTCAAATATCAAAATATCTAATCTTATAATTAAATAATATATAAATATTAAAGAAGTTAACAAATTTTTAAATTTGACCATAATAGGAAATATTTAAAATTGGAAATATTCCAAATCAGAAATATTTGAAAAAAAGGAAATATTTCAAATTGGAAATATTTAAAATTGGAAATATTTCAAATTGGAAAAATCAGATTTTGGGAAACAATCCCATAAAAAATTGGATTTTTGGGGAAAAACCCACAAAATTCGCAATTTGTAGGGGGCTACCAGGATAGGCTGGATGCAGCAGCCATGATTTCCAATCTTCCAAAATTCATATCTTTCTCAATTTTCAACTTTAATTAAATAACATGAAAATAACAATATTTAGGTATCATGATGAAAATCAACTTAGATATTGAAATTTTCAATTTAATTAAATGTATTAAATTCAAGAAATAAATAATTAAGGATAGAGAAAACTTAATTATTAATTCTAGTTTAATACTAGGAAAATATACTAAACTTAGATTGTACCAAAATTAATTATGAAACAATTAATTTCACAATCAATGATATTTTCCTAATTAATATTAGAAATTTTAATTAGTACTAGAAATAACTATCTAGAATATATATCATTGACTAAGTATTTTTCTAAAATTAACTTCAAAATATTAAATGAAAAATAAATTTCATATATTTTAAAAGTTAATTATGTTGCTAATTCAATTTTAATTAGGTTAGACTAATATAATTAACCTAATACAATTATTTAAATAAGGCAAATGGGCCTTCACAATTGGGGTAGTTCATGTGAGGGGGAGCTGGGTTCAGTATGTCGTACCCACTTCTATTGGCCCCCAACTCTCACACAAGGCCCAAAAGAGAGGAATTTAACCTTTAAATAAATAAATGTTATTCATTGAATAAGCCCAAATCTAATTGGACCTAAATAAATTTACTTATGTCAAAATTTATTTTAGCAACCTAGTCCATTTACTTAGTAAAAACTTAAATGGGCTTCCTATATGCATCTAAGCCCAAAAGCAAACATATAGGCTCACATAGGTCAAATGATTTGGATGGGCCCTATCATGTTACTAGGTTTACACAGATGAAAGAAGTACAAAATTTACCTGTTACAAATTATTTATAAGATCTATCGTCAATTGGACTATGATTAAAATCAAATCATTGGATCTGTCAACAAGTTAATCATAGCAATTTAGATCAAATAAATAATAGGTTTGTTAAAAAAAGTTTTTGAATAAACAAACATTGTCCATGTAACAGAAGTAAAATGAGATATTAATATAATTAAATTATTATTCTTAAACTAACAGGTAATTTTAAAATATCTAGGTTTATTTTGTCCATGTAACAGATGTAAAATGAGATATGAATATAATTAAATTATTATTCTTAAACTAACAGGTAATTTTAAAATATCTAGGTTTATTTGAATCAAATTAAATTAAATATCTAATAAGATCAATGATTTGAAAGAAAAGAATCTTCAATATCACTTTCAGATCTTATAATTTAATAAAGTAAACAAATTTTAAAATAGATTTGGTTAGATAATTATTATTTTAGGAATAAAATAATAAATAAATAATAATTACCATAATTATATGTCAAAATATCTTAAATTAAGCAATATTCAAATTTCTACAAAATATCTAAGTTATTTAAATATTTAAGATATGATTTATAAATTTTCAATATGGAAAAAATGATATATATATATATAGAAAAATATCATTTTTAAACTTATAATTTATAAATAATTAAATATTTAACAAAATAACAAATTTTGAATTTGAAAATATTATGGTAAGTATATCTATAAAAATATCTATGTTAATTTCAAATTTATTAATTATTTAATTTGTCATATAAGATAATTTTAATATAGTATTTCAAATAAAAAGATAAAGTTATCTTTTAATTTAAAATATGTCAAATATCAAAATATCTAATCTTATAATTAAATAATATATAAATATTAAAGAAGTTAACAAATTTTTAAATCTGACCATAATAGGAAATATTTAAAATTGGAAATATTCCAAATCAGAAATATTTGAAAAAAAAAGGAAATATTTCAAATTGGAAATATTTAAAATTGGAAATATTTCAAATTGGAAAAATCTAAAATTGGAAAAATCGGATTTTGGGAAACAATCCCATAAAAAATTGGATTTTTGGGGAAAAACCCACAAAATTCGCAATTTGTAGGGGGCTACCAGGATAGGCTGCATGCAGCAGCCATGATTTCCAATCTTCCAAAATTCATATCTTTCTCAATTTTTATCGGAATCGAGTTCCGTAAAAAAACAAAATTGCTTAATTTTTCACAAGGAATCCAAATAAAATATTTTAAAAAATAGAAAAAATATTTTTCATGGAAAAATTTCGTACAACATTAACATTCATCACATAAGCACATAAACCAACATGAAACCATCCAAATCAACACAAAAACATATAAATCATTGTTTTAATTCATATTACATGAAAGTAAATCATTACCATGGCTCTGGTGCCAATTGTTGGAAATTATTTTACCAGGATCTATTTACTATCATGTATGTTGGATTAACAACCTAATATGAATTCTAAAACAATGAAAATAAACACATATAAAGTTAGAAAACCTTACAGTGGGTGCAGCGGAATAATATGACTCCTTCCATTCAGATCTCTAGCCCTTGATTCCTTTCTGTAGCACAGCATAATCAAGATCTGAATCTGGATCTTCTTTTCTCCTTCTTTGATTCAAAATTTCCGTAGTCTTACATACTATGATTGAGATACCACTTGATGTGTGTGGGCACTACTCATCTCACAAGGATTTCAAAATTTTTCTCTCTCTTTTCTCTCTTGAATTCGTGTGATCTGAAGCATTCAAAGACATGTTAAGAGAAGAGAGAGGGGCGGCTTTATATAGGAAAAGGGAAGAGCTCAACTTTCCAAATAAGCAGTTTCCTCTTTTACTGTGTAATTGATTAACTGCCTTATTTAGTGTGATCCACCACTTTCCTATTATTTCTAGGCTTTGATTAGCAATTACATGGCAATTAAAATTGAAAATAATAATTGGGAAACACACAAAGAGGTGGCCGACCATAGGGTGAAATGGGCCTCACTTGGATTTTGTAGTTTCCTCAATTTTATTTCTATTTCTCCAAAAATGCCATTTTTCCAATTCTAATCATTTAAATGCCAAAACTAATTATTTAATAACTAAAATAGATTATTAAATAATATTGTCATTTAAAATAATTATTAATTAGACATACAAAGTCTCTTAATTAATAATTACACCCAGAAACCCTTTTATTTACGATTTCATCCTTACTAAGTGAGAATTCATAAAGTAGACATAGTCTAACTTTTAGAATTATAATTGATTAACTAAAATCAATTAACTGAGTCTTACAAGCAGTATGGTCTCAACTAGTATGGGGACCGTGGGTCTATATAACCGAGCTTCCAATAAGTCGAACCGAATTTACCAAGTAAATTCCGTAACTTATTAATTCCTCATTGAATCCACACTTAGAACTTGGAATTTCACTCTCAGTCATATAGAACGCTCTATATGTTCCACGATATAGACACGTCATTAGTTATCCGTTGTTATAATCCTAATGTGATCAATGATCCTCTATATAGATGATTTACATTGAAAAGGCACTACTGTTACCGCTACACCTTCAATGTATTTTATCCTTAAAACACTTAACCTTGTATAAATGATATTTCCGCTAAGTGAAATGAGATCTCCACCATTTATTTTCGTTTGGTTAAGCTCGAAGGAAATCATCCTTTACTTTCTATTTGCCAAATAGAAGCTATAGATTCCATATTTATGTTAGCGCTCCCACTCAATTGCACTACCGTGTTCCCAAAATGTACGTATCACCCTGACCCAAAAGAAAGCTTAACTAACAAATCAAAGAACACGAGTAACACTCTTGAGATTCAACCTAACCATATCAGGATTAAAATCATTTGATCTAGGATCAACAGGTGATATTGAATTGAATAGATATTACGGTAAATTTTAATATATCTAATCGAAGTTCAATATCGGTCCCGTCCGATGTATACTCCACACATCCGATACTGGTAAACTTTGCCAATGTCCTGGAAAGGACATAACACTTTTCCAAGGTGTAAGAATACCTATCGCTGATTATACCATGTCAGTCTAAATCCAGTGTTCTGACAAATCAGGGAATAAACTTTTGAACATATAATAAAGATTATATTCCACTGTGCTGACAACACTATAATCTTTAACAAATTCATATGTTCTGGACTTAAAAAGAATTCATACATTATATACATATAATCATGAAATAAATCATGTGAACCATGCAACATAAATTGTTATTTCTGATCTTTATTAATAAGTAAATCTGATTATATTGAAATGAGTTTTATTTAGGGCATAAAACCCAACAAGCAACTCTATTCTCATTGTTGTCCAGATTTTCGTAAGCTTGACACATGGACTCTAATCCTGGAAGTCTAAATAATAATTGGCCAGTTTGTATCCTTAATCCTAACCCCCGCCATTGATCTGCTTAAGGTCCTGAAAAAGGACCTCCATGAAGGATACGCTCCATGCAAGGCAAGGACGCAGGGAGTATCCACGATTAGTAGTCTCTCCCAGTCCCTGGGAGTGAAGCTGAATGCGGATAAGGGCTTCCCAAAGGACACTAATACAGGTCACAGAAGAAGTCAAGATGAGTTATAACCCCGTTCAGTGTCATAAGGAAGCTCCACCCGTACCTGTCAGGCTGCAGACAGGACAACCATGCTTTTTTCAGGTACAATACCAAGACTTTTCCCCACGTTATGCCTTATTACAGAGTATGCATGCCCAGTTGTACCTGCTCAAGTGATCCAACGGTCATCGACAAGGGCATATCAAAAGGGAAGACCCTGAGGCAACATGTGTGAAGTGATCAAATAGTACAAGCTGACACCCTTAAATGCCATGTGATGAATTGGCCACCTACCAAATCAAGGGTAAGAATTCATCGTAGCAAGATCGGCCTAACAATCACGTGAAGGAAAAAATGGCCTATAAATACCCCTTCATTCTGTAAGGAGGGGAAACTCTCTAAAGTTAAAACACATTGTATAATATATAAAAACTCTACTAAAATTCCTATGAAGCTTCTTCTTCTTCAAGAGGAATAAGAAGAATAGAGAGTACCGGTCCTACTTATATAGCTAATAAAATAGACTCGTGGACTAAGGATAGTTAACGCATGAACAACGTAAAAATCTCATATCTATTATTTATTATTTCACTTCTTTCTTAAGTTCTAAATATTTAGTCTCTAAAAATCTCGGTAAATATTTTGGTGCTTTCATTGAGAGCCGAGGAATGATCGAAACACGCACGGCGTTTATCGTTATGAATCTCAAGTTATGAAAAGAAGAGCCTGTCCAAGAAAATGACAAAGGAAGCAGCTTGACTACCCACTGAGATCTGGTGAAAAGTTGAATGTCTGCTGGCCAAGGGCGTCGTCAAGGATAAAGGCCTACACCTCTATCCAAGCAAAGAAAGAGGAGAAGGTGGAAACAAACTGCCTTGGAGTTCTTGCAGCACCCATGTTTATTTTGAAAAACCCAGATCCGGCCGGTGACCCCTTAAGAGAACGGCAAGCCTTCAGTGCTCTCGAGTCTAGGCACCCTGCTGCTCACCAAGGCACGACCATGCAGACACGGAAATATATAAGATGTATTTGAGTCTAGTGGTGATGTTCAGACCGGTTGCACCAGTAACAAGTAACCCACGGAGGACTATAGGATATAACAGACATGTCAAGCTAAGCATTTCGTCACTACTCCAATGCCTCAACCATCGATCCCAGCGTCGGTGCTGATGCTGGTGCTAGATCCATTACCGTCGCCTACTTCCATTGCCTTTTTGTCGAGCCATGAAGTTGATCACAAACTGACATTGTAGGCCCCCCGCGGTAGTGTCGACTATGAGTTTTCTTCCATCGTCATCAAAGTCTGCCATGTTTCTAGTTAGGCCTCGTTATGGCACTATTGGTAGAAAGAGTGTAGTTAAGGCAAATAACTTCTGATGAAGGTTGTTGATGGGGATTCTGTCATTATGATGTAACTATAACTCTTGGGGTTACATAGAAGAAAGTCTCGAGACATTAAACCAGTTGGAAAATCTCTACCAGAGGAATGGTTAGACGTTATAAACCAGTTGGGAAATCCTTATTGAAGTAGCAGTTGCATTGCTAGAAGTCCGAATTATCATCTCGCCCCGAGTTCTTATCACGAATGTTGGACTAGGAGGTCAAGCCCAGAAGGATGCCAGTTCCCAGTCAAAAGGGTACCTTGAGATCTCCCTGAAGAATAAGTTAATCTCAAGCTCCTAGAATGTGTTTCTCAGCACTCCCAAATTTGTTGGCTCAAGATGGAACTATGTCAAATTATACACGTTCCCTGAAGCTACCGAGTGCGTGGAATTGCCAGTTACATGAACTATCTTTTGGCTTTACCAAACCTTTGGTTGAAAGATCACTGGGGGTTCGATACGACTTCAACCCACTTTCTGGGAAGGGAATGACTACTTGAAGTCTGTCTCACACCCAATGGTCTTTCACACCCTTTGGTCTTTTAAGGCAAAGTCATCGCTTGAATTTTAGTACAACTTCAGCCTTTCCTCACGGAAGCCGAAGTCTGCCACAGAAAATTCAATGTGACTCTCACCTGCACGAGGTTTTTCTGTATGTGAAAGATCATTAAAGATCATTGGGGTTTGATACGACTTCAACCCTCTTTCCCAGAAAGGAAGGACTCCTTGAAGTCTGTCACACGCCTAGTTGTGTTTCACGCCTTTTGGTCTTTTAAAGCGAAGTCATTGCTTGAATTTTAGTATAACTTTAGCCTTTCCTTGCAGAAGCATAAGTTTGCTACATAAAATTCAACATGACTCCCGCAAGCATAAAGTTCTTTGTGCGTGAAAGATCATTGGGTGTCTAATACGTCTTCAACCCTCCTTCCCGGAAGAGAAAGACTACTTGAAGTCTGTCGCACGCCCAGTGGTGTTTCACAACATGTGGTCTTTTAAAGCAAAGTCATCGCTTGAATTTTAGTGCAACATCAGCCTTTTCTCGTAGAAGCTAAAGTCTATCACATAAAATTTAACATGACTCTCGCAAGCATGAAGTTTTTTCGTGTGTTAAAGATAACTGGGGGTTCGATACATCTTCAACCCTCTTTCCCAAAAGGGAGGACTGGTTGAAGTTTGTCATAGGCCTAGTGGTGTTTCAAACCCTTTGGTCTTTTAAAATGAAGTTATTGCTTGAATTTTAGTGCAACTTCAGCCTTTCCTCACGGAAGCCGAAGTCTACCACATAAAAGTCAACATGACTCTCACCTATATGAGGTTTTTCCGTGCGTGAAAGATCACTGGGGGTTCGATACAACTTTAACCCTCTTTCCCAGAAGGGAAGGACTGCTTGAAGTCTGTCACACGCCCAGTGGTGTTTCACACTCTTTGGTCTTTTAAAGTAAAGTTGTCGCTTAAATTTTAGTGCAACTTCAGCCTTTCCTCGCGGAAGCCAAAGTCTGCCACATAAAATTCAAGATGACTCCTGCAAGCACGAAGTTTTCCATGCTTGAAAGAGCACTGGGGGTCCGATACGTCTTCATCCCTCTTTCTTGAAAGAGAAGGACTGCTTGAAGTCTGCCACATACCTAGTGCTGTTTTACACTCTTTGGTCTTTTAAAGCAAAGTCATCGCTTGAATTTTAATGCAACTTCAGCCTTTCCTCACAGAAGCCGAAGTCTGCCACATAAAATTCAACATGACTCCCGCAAGCACGAAGTTTTTTTTGTGTGTGAAAGATCACTGGGAGTTCAATACGTCATCAACCCTCTTTCCTGGACGGGAAGGACTGCTCAAAGTCTGTCACATGCCCAGTGATGTTTCACGGCCCTTTGCCTCAAATTTGAGGCCGCTACTTGAGTTTTAGTGGAGTTTTAGCTTTCCTTCAAGGAAGCTAAAGTCCTCCACACAACTCAACAGGGGTTCCACGAGCACGTGTACCTTCACCATGCAGTTTCTGTCATGCTGAGGGATTATTTTCCAAACTTTTGAATGAAGATATTATTGTCAGGCACGAATTCGACCCTCTCTTCTTGAAGGAAGAATCACTCAAAGTTTGCCACCCAACTTAGTCTTTACGTATAGTGGTAAGCATGAAGCCTTCACTTGATTTTAAGTACGATAAAAACCTTCCCCTGAGGGAGTTGGAAGACCACTGTCAAATTCAACTTGTTATTCATTGTTTGTTGGGAAAATTCTTTCACAAGCGACATTAGGCAGAAAGGACACAAATGGGGAATTCACATGAATATGGTTATGCCTCCCAGAAAGGAACCTGGCTAGATCCTTGACACACGTCCAGATCTCTCCCTTACGTGACCAAAAAGGGACACAATGGTGCCATAAGTTATGTTTCAAACAAATGACTGAGAAATTGGAGGCAACCAAATCTCTCCACTCATTTGGGGGGTGTTATGCCTAGCTGTGTGTGACTTGGAATCAGCAGTGCGATTTACTCACTCACCTTGTCAAAGCTATTAGCACTTCATGCATATTAAACCAAAAGCAAGAAGCATTTTCAACCGAATTTCCTAAGGGAAAAATGCTTCAATTCCTCTATGAAATTAAAAGTTGGGGTAACTTTGGAGAAGAGATGCATTTTTAGCTAAAATTTCCCCAGAAGAAAAATTTGCCTGAATTCCTTCTCAATGGCCTCAGTGGAGTCCCTAAAATTTAATTTGTGGGGTGTTGGAAAGAGTTGAAGACTCATGTTGGCAATGTTTGAGGCAAGGAAATTGACTCAAAAGTCATTATTTCCAGCACCATTTACGGACAAGGGAAAGTGCCTGAAGTCTATAGCCCTTACGGGCATCACTCCCAGGGCGCTGGAGTCTATGGCAAACTCAAGATCACTCCCGAAACCCATGAGCCCAAGAGGTATTTGAAAAGCCAAAGCTCCCCCTTCCGCAAATAAAACCACCCTTGAGCTAGTGTTCCTTGAGCAGCATTCTCGAATCAATAATTAGCCACAAATGGCATGCAGAAAGTACTAAGGCTCCGTGACAACTTGCCAATCCGGGAATAAGAAGTTGGAGTTCGCGGATGCCAATTCATCTGAAGGGGTGAAGACTGGTAAAAAGGGTTAAAGTATTGGTCGCTGGAACCATACACTTCACAACAACCTAACAAGAACAACCCTTAAAATAGTCTAAAAAACAGAAGTAAAGCCTCAAAAGAAGAGGTAAATGTTGGAAATTATTTTACCAGGATCTTAGATCTACTCACAAGTATGTTGATTTAACAACCTAAATATGAACTTCTAAAACGATGGAAAATTAAACACATAAAAGTAAGAGAAATCTTACATTGGGTGCAGCGGAATATATGTCTCCTCCCACACAGATCTCTAACCCTTGATTCCTTTCTGTCGCAGAGTATAATCAAGATCTGAGCACGAATGTCCTTCTTTGTTGAATCTGAATTCTACACAACCTTCCTCACTATGATTGAGGTATTACTTGATGTGTGTGGGCACTACTCTATCCACTTAGAGAATTTCGAAAACAGAGAAGGTAGAGAGAGAGAGAGAGTGGCGGCTTGAAGAGAGTTTTTGTGTGAGAGAAAATTCTGTCAAAAGTGTTACAAAAACTGAAGCCTTTACCTTCTATTTATAGAAGACCACATAGGGCTATGGTTGAATTACTTGGCATTAAAAAATTGAAAAATAAATGGGAAAAGGAAGCAAAGTGGTCGGCCTAGGCATTGTGGAAACAAGGCTTGCCACTTTTCCAACTTTCCTTTTCCTACATTGCTAGTTTCCTATTTTGTCAAAAACTGCCAATTCCTTTACTCAACCACATAAATGTCAAATCTAATTATTTAATAATTAAAATTAATTATTAAATAATATTTTGTCATTTATTTATTAATAAATAATAAAACTAATTAAAGTTTTCCAATTAATAAATATGCCCTTCAAATTCTCTATTTACTGTTTTGCCCTTAATAAGTTATAAATTCTCAAATAGACACAGTCTAACTTGAGAATTATAATTATTTAATTAAAATCAATTAAATGAGTCTTACAAGTAATATTGTCTCAACTAGTGAGGGAACCATGGGTCTATATATCCGAGCTTCCAATAAGTAGATCAAGAATTTACTTCTTAAATTCACTGACTTATTAATTCTTCGTTGAATCCACACATAGAACTTAGAATTGCACTCTCAGTTATATAGAATGCTCTATATGTTCCACCATATAGACACATCATTATTTATCCATTGTTATAATCCTAATTTGATCAATGATCCTCTATATGGATGATTTACATTGTAAAGGGACTTAATTACCGTAACACCCTACAATGTATTTTATCCTTAAAACACTTAACCCTGTATAAATGATATTTCTGCTAAGTGAAATGAGTACTCCACCATTTATCTTCGTTTGGTTAAGCTCGAAGGAAATCATCCTTTGCTTTACTATTCGCCAGATAGAAGTTATAGATTCCATGTTTATGTTAGGGCTCCCACTCAATTGCACTACCGTGTTCCCAAAATGTACGTATCACCCTGACCCAAAAGTAGGCTTAACTAACAAATCAAAGAACACGAATAATACTCTTGAGATTGAACCTAACCATATCAGGATTTAGATCATTTGATCTAGAATCAACTTAGTGATATTGAATTGAATAGATATTACGGCAAGTTTTATAAATCTATTTCAAAGTTCAATATCGGTCCATTCCAATGCATACTCCATGCATCCAACCCGAGCTTTACTTTAACCAATGTTCTGGAAAGAACATAGCATTTCTCCAAATGCAAGTAAACTCTGTTGTAGATTGTCATATCAGTAAAATCCAGTGTTCTGATAAATCTAGGAATCCTTTATTCACATAGTCATGTTTACTTTCTACTGTGTTGACAACACAATAAACACGATCAAGTATGTGAAAAGGGTTTGAATGAATTTATAAATCAAATAGACAAACAATTGATAAGGTGAACCAAAACATACACAAATGAATGAAAAATACTTCTGTTATTTTATTGATATTGAATAATCTGGATTACATTGAAATAGAGTTTTATTTAGGGCATAAAACCCAACAGTAAAAACCTAAGGTTATTACAAACAGCCCCCGCAGTTAGGGCAAAGTTAAAATGTCTCCACATAATAAAAAGAGTAAAGAGGGGGAGAAAGTTAAAAAAAAAAAAAAAAAAAAAGGAAGAAGAGGAAACTGTTGTATGATCTGGGTACTCAAGGATGAATGCTACTGGACGAATTGGAAGACTCTACCCCAAAAATCCTCTCCACGGTCTCTCTATAAAGGTCGTGGACGGTCCTCATGCCCCGTATAAGGCGAGTCTACTGGGCGTAATTATCTTCCAAACGCTAGTTCTCCTTGTTCAAGCTTTTGATTTGAAGCTTGACCTCATCATTTTCACCGAGAAGGGTCTAATTGGAAGTGCGCAAGTCACGATTGTCCACCTTGGCCTATTCTAGCTTCGTGACCAGCGCACCAACATCTCCAAGAACCCTTTCTGCCAACAGAGCTACCTTTTACAATAGGGGAAAGATAAGAAAGGTATATACAACAGTAGAAGCTAGAGTGAAGAGGTTTAGAACCTTACCCCAAATGCCTGTTGCTTAGCGACATGGGCTAAGGCAAAAGCATCGACACTGCTACAAGTTGCCCAAGTCTCCAAAGACAACTTAGAGGCGTTCCCTACCACTCGGTCTAAGATTTTTGCTGCCAAAGGTGCAACTTCCCTCCCTACCTTGGGTGCCAGATGCTTCTCTAGAGCCTCTACTTCGACTGTTGGCCCAGCTGGGGTTAAAGCGTGAAGAACTTCTGAGGCCCTCCTCACGGTTGAAAGCACGTTGGCCCGCCTGTGCACGAATCCCATCTCCATTTCCAAATGCTCCTCCAAAGCCCTGTGTATCTCCTTTTCCCTCTACATGGCATGGGGTTCAAGAGGGATGGTTTTGTGGGGAACACAAACCCCACGGAAGGAATCTTTGGAAAGATGGACGGATGATGTGTGCGAGACCAACCAAGCATCAATTGTGGGTCATGTCGCTGGGGGTGGCCCCTAGTAACAGCAAGAGTCTCTTGCCATTTTCTTTTCTTGCAAAATTTTCTATCTCCCATAGCTTTTGAAGAATTGGCTTTTTCCATGACAAACCAAGAGGTGCCTGCATAAGTCAGTGTTGGGTTAAATGAGTCAGTGCAAAACATCAAGTCTCCCTTTTTGTAGAAGACCATATAAATGGGACCAACATTCTCAGAATATTGACTCGCACACAGTATACACCATTTCAACCTTAATATTATCGTGTCGAGTAAAAAGTGACAAAGAACACTTATTGATTGATAGACAAGAAGGTCACGAGGGATGGCTCTACTACACCGTGTCTGGTGACGTGCACTACTGAAGATGGTGTTGGGTTTTATGCCCTAAATAAAACTCATTTCAATATAATCAAATTTACTTATTAATATAGATCAGAAATAACATTTAATGTTGCATGGTTCACATGATTTATTTCATGATTATATGTACATAATGTATAAATTCATCTGAAACCCTTTTCACATACTCGATCCTGTTTATTGTGCCGTCAACACATTGGAAAGTAAACATGACTATGTAAATAAAGTTTCCTAGATTTATCAGACACAGGGTTTTACTGATATGATAATCTACAAGAAGAGTTTACTTGTATTTGGAGAAATACTATGTTCTTTTCGGAACATTGGTTAAAGTAAAGCTCAGGTTGGAAGCATGGAGTATGCATCGGAAGGGACCGATATTGAACTTTGACTTAGATTTAATTAAACTTACCGTAAAATCTATTCAAGTCAATATCGCCTAGTTGATCATAGATTAAATGATCTTAATCCTGTTATGATTAGGCTCAATCTTGAAAGTCTATTCGTGTTCCTTGAATTGTTAGTTAAGCCTACTTTTAGGTCAGGGTGATACGTACTTTTTGGGAACACGGTAGTGCAATTGAGTGGGAGCGCTAGCATAAACATGGAATCTATAGCTTCTATCTAGCGAACAGTAAGCAAAGGATGATCACCTTCGAGCTTGACCAAACGAAAATAAATGGTGCATATCTCATTTCACATAAGCTGAAATATCATTTATACGGGGTCAAGTGTTTTAAGGATAAAATACATAGTAGGGTGTTACGGTAATTTAATCCTTTTACTGTGTAGATCATTCATATAGAGGATAATTGATCACATTAGGATTATAACAATGGATAACTAATGATGTGTCTATATGGTGGAACATATAGAGCATTCTATATACTGAGAGTGCAATTCTAAGTTCTATGCGAAAATTCAACGAAGAATTAATAAGTTAGTGAATTTTAGTGCTAAATTCTTGATCTACTTATTGGAAGCTCGGTTATATAGACCCATGGTCCCCCCGCTAGTTGAGATAATATTGCTTGTAAGACTCATGTAATTGGTTTTGATTAATCAATTATAATTCACAAATTAGACTATGTCTATTTGTGAAATTTTCACTAAGTAAGGGCGAAATTGTAAAGAAAGAGTTTATAGGGGCATATTTGTTAATTATGATACTTTGTATGGTTCAATTAATAAATATGATAAATGACAATATTATTTAATAATTATTTATAGTTATTAAATAGTTAGAATTGGCATTTAAATGGTTGAATTAGGAAATTGGCATTTTTGAGAAAATCAGATACAAAAGGTGTTAAAATTGCAAAATTGCAAAAAGCAAGGCCCAATCCACTAAGTGTATGGCCGGCCACCTATTGTAGGTAATTTAAGTTGATTTTTTCATTATTTTAATGCCATATAATTCAAATCTAACCCTAGTGGAATGCTATAAATAGATAGTGAAGGCTTCAGGAAAAACACACTTTTTCTTCTGAGACTTCTGAATCAGAAAAAACTGAGCCTTCTCTCTCCCTATCTTTAGCTGCCACTTCTTCTTTCTCTTCCTTTGAATTTCGAACTACCTTAGTGATTAGAGTAGTGCCCACACACTGTTGGAAATTATTTTACCAGGATCTTAGATCTACTCACAAGTATGTTTATTAACATCCTAAATAAGAACTTTCTAAAACGATAAATTAAACACATATAAAGTTTAAGAAACCTTACATTGGGTGCAGCGGAATAATATGACTCCTTCCGTTCAGATATCTAGCCATTGATTCCTTTCTGTAGCAGAGCATTATCAATATCTGAACCTGGATCTCTTTCTCTGAATCTTTGATGCTGAAACTCCTTTGCTGATGATCTTTCTTCACGATCTTCCTCACTATGATTGAGGTATCACTTGATGTGTGTGGGCACTACTCTCACACTAAGATTTTCGAAATTGAAGAGGGAAGTAGAAAGAGAAGGGTCAGCCAAAGATAGGGAGAGAGAAGGCTCAGGTTTTCTGAATCAGAAGAAGTGTTTTTCCTGAAGCCTTCACTATCTATTTATAGCATTCCACTAGGGTTAGATTTGAATTATATGGCATTAAAATAATGAAAAAATCAATTTAAAATACCTACAAAGGTGGCCGGCCATACACTTAGTGGATTGGGCCTTTTTTTGCAATTTTGCAATTTTAACACCTTTTGTATCTGATTTTCTCAATAATGCCAATTTCCTAATTCAACCATTTAAATGCCAATTCTAACTATTTAATAACTATAAATAATTATTAAATAATATTGTCATTTATCATATTTATTAATTGAACCATACAAAGTATCATAATTAACAAATATGCCCCTATAAACTCTTTCTTTACAATTTCGCCCTTACTTAGTGAAAATTTCACAAATAGACATAGTCTAATTTGTGAATTATAATTGATTAATCAAAATCAATTACATGAGTCTTACAAGCAATATTATCTCAACTAGTGGGGGGACCATGGGTCTATATAACCGAGCTTCCAATAAGTAGATCAAGAATTTAGCACTAAAATTCACTAACTTATTAATTCTTCGTTGAATCCACGCATAGAACTTAGAGTTGCACTCTCAGTATATAGAATGCTCTATATGTTCCACCATATAGACACATCATTAGTTATCCATTGTTATAATCCTAATTTGATCAATTATCCTCTATATGAATGATCTACACAGTAAAGGGATTAAATTACCGTAACACCCTACTATGTATTTTATCCTTAAAACACTTGACCCTGTATAAATGATATTTCAGCTTATGTGAAATGAGATCTCCACCATTTATTTTTGTTTGGTCAAGCTCGAAGGAGATCATCCTTTGCTTACTATTCGCCAGATAGAAGCTATAGATTCCATGTTTATGCTAGCGCTCCCACTCAATTGCACTACCGTGTTCCCAAAAAGTACGTATCACCCTGACCTAAAAGTAGGCTTAACTAACAATTCAAGGAACACGAATAGCCTTTCAAGATTGAGCCTAATCATAACAGGATTAAGATCATTTGATCTAGGATCAACTAGGCGATATTGACTTGAATAGATTTTACGGTAAGTTAAATTAAATCTAAGTCAAAGTTCAATATCGGTCCCTTCCGATGCATACTCCATGCATCCAACCTGAGCTTTACTTTAACCAATGTTCTGGAAAGAACATAGTATTTCTCCAAATACAAGTAAACTCTTGTTGTAGATTATCATATCAGTAAAACCCTGTGTCTGATAAATCAAGGAAACTTTATTCACATAGTCATGTTTACTTTCCAATGTGTTGACGGCACAATAAACAGGGTCAAGTATGTGAAAAGGGTTTCAGATGAATTTATACATTATGTACATATAATCATGAAATAAATCATGTGAACCATGCAACATTAAATGTTATTTCTGATCTATATTAATAAGTAAATCTGATTATATTGAAATGAGTTTTATTTAGGGCATAAAACCCAACAAACTCCCACTTGCACTAATATAAAACAAAAAAGAGCGTTTCAAATAATCTCAACACCTTGATATATAAATCAAGTGTAGTAGTAGTAAACTCCTCGTAATAGGATCTGAAAGGTTGAATTAACCACAACCTTTTCTCCACTATTACTCTTCCTTTAATCACAAAATCATTGATGACACCTTAGACTAGTATTTTTCTCCACTGAAAGGTTGAGATAAATCCCTAGTGGATTTTCACCATTAGACATACATAATAGTGTTAGATCTCGAAAGATAAATATTGTATATGCGACATCTAGCTGTTCATCAATTGATGACACCTTAGACTAGTATTTTTACGATATGAAACAAGAAGATTGTATAAATAAGATTACTTTGACTTTCGCTTATCGAAGCATCGTTGGATTCTTATTTTAAACGAAATTATCCTAATTCCTCTTAGCTTATTCATTTCGAATTAGCTCAATAACATATCATTGGATGAATGGTCTATAAATCATTTCATGTCATTCTATATTTTCTCTTAAGAAATTAAATGACGCATATGATTATAATCCCGAAATTCTATTCCCAATTGATATAAATCCTCAATCTTAGAAATCTCCTACTTGTATGGGCAAATCTGACTTAGAGTTTAAATAGTAGTGGTGGTCCAAGAAAGAATTACTCATTATAGTGGAGAAAAGGTTGTGGTTAATTCAACCTTTCAAATCCTATTACGAGGAGTTTACTACTACTACACTTGATTTATATATCAAGGTGTTGAGATTATTTGAAACGCTCTTTTTTGTTTTATATTAGTGCAAGTGGGAGTTTGTTGGGTTTTATGCCCTAAATAAAACTCATTTCAATATAGTCAGATTTACTTATTAATATAGATCAGAAATAACATTTAATGTTGCATGGTTCACATGATTTATTTCATGATTATATGTACATAATGTATAAATTCATCTGAAACCCTTTTCACATACTTGATCTTGTTTATTGTGCCGTCAACACATTGGAAAGTAAACATGACTATGTGAATAAAGTTTCCTAGATTTATCAGACACAGGGTTTTACTGATATGATAATCTACAACAGAGTTTACTTGCATTTGGAGAAATGCTATGTTCTTTCCAGAGCATTGGTTAAAGTAAAGCTCAGGTTGGATGCATGGAGTATGCATCGGAAGGGACCGATATTGAACTTTGACTTAGATTTATTAAACTTACCGTAATATCTATTCAAGTCAATATCTCCAAGTTGATCCTAGATCAAATGTTCTTAATCTTGTTATGATTAGGCTCAATCTTGAAAGGCTATTCGTGTTCTTTGATTTGTTAGTTAAGCCTACTTTTAGGTCAGGGTGATACGTATATTTTGGGAACACGGTAGTGCAATTGAGTGGGAGCGCTATCATAAACATGGAATCTATAGCTTCTATCTGGCGAATAGTAAGCAAAGGATGATCTCCTTCGAGCTTGACCAAACGAACATAAATGGTGGAGTACTCATTTCACATAAGCTGAAATATCATTTATACGGGGTCAAGTGTTTTAAGGATAAAAATACATAGTAGGGTGTTACGGTAATCTAATCCCTTTACAGTGTAGATCATTCATATAGAGGATCATTGATCACATTAGGATTATAACAATGGATAACTAATGATGTGTCTATATGGTGGAACATATAGAGCATTCTATATAACTGAGAGTGCAATTCTAAGTTCTATGCGTGGATTCAACGAAGAATTAATAAGTTAGTGAATTTTAGTAATAAATTCTTGATCTACTTATTGGAAGCTCGGTTATATAGACCCATGGTCCCCGCACTAGTTGAGATAATATTGCTTGTAAGACTCATATAATTGGTTTTGATTAATCAATTATAATTCTCAAATTAGACTATGTCTATTTGTGAATTTTTCACTAAGTAAGGGCGAAATTGTAAAGAAAGAGTTTTAGGGGCATATTTGTTAATTATGATACTTTGTATGGTTCAATTAATAAATATGATAAATGACAATATTATTTAATAATTATTTATAGTTATATAATAGTTAGAATTGGCATTTAAATGGTTGAATTAGAAAATTGGCGTTTTTGAGAAAATCAGATGCAGAAAAGGTAAAACTGCAAAATTGCAAAAAGTGAGGCCCAAATCCACTAAGCATGGCCAGCCACTTTTGTAGGCAATTTAAACTGATATTTTCATTATTTTAATGCCAAATAATTCAAACCTAACCCTAGTGGAATGCTATAAATAGATAGTGAATGCTTTAGGAAAATTACACTTAAATTTTCTATTTTTCCTTCAGAGAAAAACCTGAGCCTTTCTCTCTCCCTATCTTTAGCTGCCACTTCTTCTTTCTCTTCCCTCTTGAATTTCAAAATCCTTAGTGTATGAGTAGTGCCCACACACAGCAAGTGATACCTCAATCATAGTGAGGAAGATCGTGAAGAAAGACATTCAGCAAAAGGAGTTTCAGCATCAAAGAATCAGAGAAAGAGATCCAGGTTCAGATATTGATAATGCTCTGCTACAGAAAGGAATCAAGGGCTAGATATCTGAACGGAAGGAGTCATTATATTCCGCTGCAACCAATGTAAGGTTCCTTAACTTTATATGTGTTTATTTCATCATTTTAGAAAGTTCATATTTAGGGTGTTAATAAACATACTTGTGAGTAGATCTAAGATCCTGGTAAAATAATTTCCAACAACTCGCCTCAGAGCCATGGTAATTGATTTACTTGCAAGAAATTTGGACTTTAAAACGATTGTTTGTATGATTTTTGGATGGTATCATGTTGTATTGAGTGTTATTTGATGATTGATTGATGTTTGTAAATTTTCGTGAAAAATAATTGCGATTTTGTTTCTGGAATTATTTTTATTGGATAGTATGGAAAAGATTAAGCAAGTTAGCCTTTTACAGAACTCAATTTCGATTTTATTTGAATTAGTTATGAATTTTTGAAGATTTGAAAAAATCGGGGGAAATTTTGTCTTTGAAATTTTCCTGCGATCGCAAATCTGTCCGTACAGTTCACAATTTTTTCGTTTTTCTTCAATTTTTCATGCTTTTTCATGGAATTTACTTCCGATTTTTGGTATAGTTTTGTATTTATACTATTACTATTCCTAATTCAATTCTAATTATCATTTTGAATTAATTTAATATTTTTTAAATTTAATTCAAGATATTAGTGTAATTTGAATTTGAATAGAATTAGTATCTATCTTCTTGCTTAAAAATCTATCTTATTTTAAAATTTGATTATATCTTATCTTATTTTAAATTTAAAAATAAGATATTTATAATCATGTCATTTTTAAATGATATAAGATATTTTGCTAATTTTTTAAATTTTGTTATTTTATTTATTTAAATTACATTTAAAATTTGAAAAAGATATTTATTTATCTTTTCTAATTTTTTATTTAATTTTTATTTATAAAATAACATTTAAAATTTAAAAGTAGTTAGCAAATTTTGAAATGATATTTAGGTTGGTTGAAACCTAATTTTTCAAAATTGTAGGTTTAATTTTAAATTTAAGTTTTTTTTTAAATTTTGTATGTTTCAAATTTTTTTTTAAATTTTCGAATTTTTTTTTTATTATTTAATTAATTATTTTCGAAATTAAATATTTAATTTAAAATTAAATAAATCCTACATCCAACTATCCAACTAACCTTGTTGCAGGAGTATGTGTTTTAGCTTATGTGTAAGTTTTCAAAACCTATTATTACTTGATTGCAAATAGCCATGGTTACTTTTTGCCAGATCTAATGATCTGATGGCTCCCTTGGTCAAGATAATAATTTGTAACAGGTATATTTACAATCTTCTTTCATCTGTGTATGACCTAGCAACATGATAGGACCCATCCAAAGTGTGCCTGTGTGAGCCTATGTGTTTAATTTGATTATAGATACAAAAATAAATTATCATAGTTCTTGATAGAATTTATTTAGGCCCATTTAGTTATTGGGCTTATTCAATTAATAACAGTTGTTCTTATTAAGGTTAAATTCCTCTCTTTTGGGCCTTGTGTGAGAGTTGGGAGCCATAGAAGTGGGTACGACATACTGAACCCAGCACCCCCTCACATGAACCACCCCAATTGTGAAGGCCCATTTGCCTGATTTGAACAACTGTACTAGGTTAATTACACTAGTTTCACCTAATAAAATTGATTAGCAACATAATTAATTTCATTTATTTTGAAATTAATTTAAGAAAATTATAGTTTAAAGAATTCTTTATTCTAAGCTAAACTATATGTATTTTCTTGTATTTAATTAAATATAGAATTATAACCATCTAGATTATTTCTGGAACTTAATTTAAATTTTTCATTAAATATTCTTATTTAAGTTGATATTTAGTTATCTACAACTAACCAACTTAAATCTGAATATCTTTTGAATTTCAAATTTCAAAATTAAGTTGAGGAATTTTAGGCATTGGTTATTAAGATTCTTTAGATATTTTTTAAGTTAATATCTTTTCGAATATTAACTTAAAATGGAATATTTTTAAATTAAGTTGTTACAACTTAATTTTTGATATTTAATTAAATTTAAATTTGAAAAATATTTAAGTTTTAGATTTTTTTTTATACAACTTAAATTATATATTTTTTCAAATTTTGTGGAAAAGATACTTAGTCAAATAAGATATTTTCTAGATAGTTATTTCTAGACTACTTATTATTTCTAATATTAAAATAGGAAAATATTATAAATTGTGAAATTAATTATTTAAATAATTAATTTTGGTACAATTTATTTTAAGTATATTTTTTCCTAGTATTAAACTAGAGATTAATAATTAAGCCTTCTCTACACTTAATTATTTATTTCTTAAATTTAATACATTTAATTAATTTGAAAAATTAAATATCTAAGTTGATTTTCATCATGATACTTAAATATTTCTTTTTCATGACACTTAATTAAATAGAAAATTATTTTTAGTTGAAATTTATTTTTTCAACTAAATTTAAATAATTTTCAAAATATATATTTTCTTTATTTTATTAATCAAATTTCGAAATTGCATTTCTTAAATGCTGGAATTTCGAATTTTATTTGAAAAATAGATTAAGTTGTAAATTAATTATTTATTTTAATTAATTCTTGGATCAACTTAAATCAATGATTTTTTCATTTATTGATTAATTTAAAATAAATTGAATTAAAGTATATTATTAGAAATTGAATTAATTAGTCAAAGGAAAATCTAGATAGATGATATTTTTGCTTGAAGTATTTTTCTAGTGTATTTAAATAGAAAATTAATATTTAAGTTGATTTTCATCATCATACTTAAATATTTGAAATTTTTCTTATATATTTAATTAAATAAGAAAATTATATTTTTTGTTGTAAATTAATTTTATTAATTAATTTTGGGCCAACATTAAATTAGAATAATTTTTCCAGGATTAATTTTTTATTTTAACATGCATTTTCGAAAATTGTATTCTTAAAATACTTTAATTTTTCGAAATGCAATATATATTTATAGAAAATTAAATTTGAGTTGTAAATTAATTTATATTAATTTTGTAACAACTTAAATTGAATATCTTTCTAAATATTTATTGGAAATTATTACTAAGATGGAAGAAATACATGTTATTTTCATAACCATCTAAGTAAAATTTATAAATATTAAATTAAAATTTATATTTAGAATTTTTCATTCTAAATTGAAAATTTTAATTAAATAAATATATATTTAAAATAAATAGAATAAATAAAGAGAATCAAAGAAAATACAACTCTCTTTAAATAATGAGCTTTATTATTAAGACATTCGATCTCCATTGCGGGTTTTACACCGCGTTTGTTTTAGTGAGTAATCCTCCCTAATGGAGGAACGTTCATTAGCAATTTCGCACCGTTTAACCTCGCATGATAAGTAGTTTGTAAGTGTTTTGTATGGTATGGATCACCCTAATGGTGGCGACCATACTTGACTTGCAAATTATGAAACAATGGTGGAAGCTCATAAGATAGAATTGCCTTGACTCTCGCCTAAACGGGACAACGCTGAATTCCAATCTTGATCGAATAAAAGGTTGCTAAGATGTTTAACATTTTAGACGAGCTGACAACTCTATTCAATGAATGGTAGCTTTGACTCTCGCCTAAACGGGACACTGATATCAGTTTGTTGAAAACCTTGGAAATTATTTAGGATTGTAAGTTTTAGTATTTTCACTTGTCATTCCTACTTGCTATATGTTTATAATTTCTGAATTGTGTATGAATTTATATTGAACCATGTTATTTTCTGTTATTAAGTTGTAGTTTAATTTCGAATCTTCATTGTTGGTCTAACTTGGCTTGTTTATCTAATGAGATAAATCCCTAGTGGATTTTTACCATTAGACATACATAATAGTGTTAGATCTCGAAAGATAAATATTGTATATGCGACATCTAGCTGTTCATCAATTGATGACACCTTAGACTAGTATTTTTACGATATGAAACAAGAAGATTGTATAAATAAGATTACTTTGACTTTCGCTAATCGAAGCATCGTTGGATTCTTATTTATAAACGAAATTATCCTAATTCCTCTTAGCTTATTCATTTCGAATTAGCTTTAAAAACATATCATTGGATGAATGGTCTATAAATCATTTCATGTCATTTTATATGACGCATATGATTATAATCCCGAAATTTTATTCCCAATTGATATAAATCCTCAATCTTAGAAATCTCCTACTTGTATGGGCAAATATGACTTAGAGTTTGTATTAGTAGTGGTGGTCCAAGAAAGAATTACTCATTATATTTGGTTGAATTTAAGTCTTTGACTTTAATTTTAGAATCCAAACAGAAATTTTCTTATATTTCTAATTCCAGATACAATACAGTTACACTTTCTCAAGTGTTTAATATCCACCTTATATTAATGGATTAAAACTGTATGGAATATGAGTTAGGTATTCTGTGACCTGGATCCACTTGCAGTATTCTAAGAATTCTTTTATAAACGTATGTCATCAAAATACACTACCACATTTTTTTTTAATCTATGGCATTTGTATCTTGTTCATAGTGGATTTGACAAGATCAATCTCTGCAAAGAGTTAATATGCCTATATCCAGTGAAAGTAAGTTCATCTCATTCGCAGATGGATGCACATTCAGGGGTGGATATGAGTTTTTCGTTGTATTCTTAAAACGATAACTTTAGATTATACCTTTTAGCAAAGAAATTTGAAATGTTTGAAAAATTTCATTAATTTCTAGCAATGGTTAAAACCATTAAGGTAAGTGGTTAAAGATCTTGCGAACTGATAGGGGTGGAGAAATAGTTAGTAGATATGTAGTTCAAAGATCATTAAATTGATTTTTGAATTATATCCAAACTTACCTCCCCAGAAATTTCGAGTTGCATATTGATGATTAGTTACTAGTCGTTGCCTAATTCCTTCTATGGTAATACAATTTCAGAATGATGTAATGGTTGTACACTTAATGTAAATCATTACTAGATTCATGGATGACCTAATCAAAATCTTAAGAAAAGCTAGAACTGTTAACCATGGTTTGTTAGCTATGCTAAGTGATTAGGGGTGGACCATCCCAAAGTCAATAGATAAGAAAGTGTTTGTTCAAACAAATACTACTTTTCTAAGAAAATGACTAAGTCTGAAAATCAAGTAGCAAATAAAGGAGATATTTTTCTTGATTCCAAAAGTGTTCTATCATCTTATATAACATATGATGATCCCACTACCTCTGTTGTCTTGTCACAACCGAAGAGATCAATACCATTTAGTTTTCTTTGACATAATTCATGGTACCTTGTCGTAGTGGGAGAGTTTCTAGGAACTCACCTTCTTATGACTTTGGAGACACTAGTGATTAAAATCCATTGTGAGTTTAAACAAGTAATGGATTGTCAAGATAAGAAACTAAGAAGAAAACCAATAGAACTATGGTTTAATCCATTCACATGGAGTAACCTAAAGTTTTCTATTACAAGGACATAAAAGGAAATTTTAGTTAATAAGTCTATTCTATGGACTTAACAAAACTTCATGTTCCTAGTATTATAGGTTTGAGTTTATCTAAACCTATGGCTTGTGGTATACTTGGTAATTACTTACTCTAATGCAAGCAACTTACTTTAGTAAGATGCTGAAGCATTTTCTTTCTAATGGCAATCTATAGAAGCTTCACAACTTCTTAGACATAGATTTTATTTATCTAAGGAAAAGTCTCAACTATTCCAGAAAAGATAAAGCCATGAAATAATTTCCTAAATCAACAGTGAGAGGTCTTAGATATGCTTTTGTATGCCTTAGACCAGACACCTGCTGTTGAGTAGGAGTAATGAGTAGGTATCAGATTAATCCAGAAGAAGAACATTGAAAGACAATCAAGTAAATCCTAAGATTAAGAAGAGGAACTATATGTTAGTCTATAAGGGTGTGTTTAAAACTCTTAGACTACACCATATCAGATTTTGAAATTTGCCTTTGTGCTAGTAAATCTTTCTGATAAGATGGTGGTTACTCTGGGGGTGGAATAGTGATTTTGGAGAAGTGTAAAAACCTATCTGAAGTCTCTAGGTCTACCAGAGAAGGACTGAATGTTAAGGTTGCAGGAAAGGTACTTATTCAGTCTAAGGAAAGTTCTATACATTTTTGGCATCATTCCAAATTGCCTTAAAGTACTAGTGTTAATTTCCTGATTAATCGAAAGTAGTTGCCAAAGATATAGAATCCAGTATCCCAAGAGAGTAGACATATAGAGAGGAATTTCACATTATCAATGATTTTGTGATTAAAGGATGAGTAATGGTGGAGAAAAGGTTGTGTTTAATTCAACCTTTCTGATCCTATTACGAGGAGTTTACTACTACTACACTTGATTTGTATATCAAGGTGTTGAGATTATTTGAAATGCACTTTTTGTTTTATATTAGTGCAAGTGGGAGTTTGTTGGGTTTTATGCCCTAAATAAAACTCATTTCAATATAATCAGATTTACTTATTAATATAGATCAGAAATAACATTTAATGTTGCATGGTTCACATGATTTATTTCATGATTATATGTACATAATGTATAAATTCATCTGAAACCCTTTTCACATACTTGATCCTGTTTATTGTGCCGTCAACACATTGGAAAGTAAACATGACTATGTGAATAAAGTTTTCTAGATTTATCAGACACAGGGTTTTACTGATATGATAATCTACAACAGAGTTTACTTGCATTTGGAGAAATGCTATGTTCTTTCCAGAGAATTGGTTAAAGTAAAGCTCAGGTTGGATGCATGGAGTATGCATCGGAAGGGACCGATATTAAACTTTGACTTAGATTATTAAACTTACCGTAATATCTATTCAAGTCAATATCGCCAAGTTGATCCTAGATCAAATGTTCTTAATCCTGTTATGATTAGGCTCAATCTTGAAAGGCTATTCGTGTTGTTTGATTTGTTAGTTAAGCCTACTTTTAGGTCAGGGTGATACGTACATTTTGGGAACACGGTAGTGCAATTGAGTGGGAGCGCTATCATAAACATGGAATCTATAGCTTCTATCTGGCGAATAGTAAGCAAAGGATGATCTCCTTCGAGCTTGACCCAACGAACATAAATGGTGGAGTACTCATTTCACATAAGCTGAAATATTATTTATACGGAGTCAAGTGTTTTAAGGATAAAATACATAGTAGGGTGTTACGGTAATCTAATCCCTTTACAGTGTAGATCATTCATATAGAGGATCATTGATCACATTAGGATTATAACAATGGATAACTAATGATGTGTCTATATGGTGGAACATATAGAGCATTCTATATAACTGAGGGTGCAATTCTAAGTTCTATGCGTGGATTCAACGAAGAATTAATAAGTTAGTGAATTTTAGTGATAAATTCTTGATCTACTTATTGGAAGCTCGGTTATATAGACCCATGGTCCCCGCACTAGTTGAGATAATATTGCTTGTAAGACTCATATAATTGGTTTTTATTAATCAATTATAATTCTCAAATTAGACTATGTCTATTTGTGAATTTTTCACTAAGTAAGGGCGAAATTGTAAAGAAAGAGTTTTAGGGGCATATTTGTTAATTATGATACTTTGTATGGTTCAATTAATAAATATGATAAATGACAATATTATTTAATTATTATTTATAGTTATTAAATAGTTAGAATTGGCATTTAAATGGTTGAATTAGAAAATTGGCGTTTTTGAGAAAATCAGATGCAGAAAAGGTAAAACTGGGAAATTGCAAAAAGTGAGGCCCAAATCCACTAAGCATGGCCAGCCATTTTTGTAGGCAATTTAAACTGATATTTTCATTATTTTAATGCCAAATAATTCAAACCTAACCCTAGTGGAATGCTATAAATAGATAGTGAAGGCTTTATGAAAATTACACTTAAATTTTCTATTTTTCCTTCAGAGAAAAACCTGAGCCTTTCTCTCTCCCTATCTTTAGCTGCCACTTCTTCTTTCTCTTCCCTCTTAAATTTCGAAATCCTTAGTGTATGAGTAGTGCCCACACACAGCAAGTGATACCTCAATCATAGTGAGGAAGATCGTGAAGAAAGACATTCAGGAAAAGGAGTTTCAGCATCAAAGAATCAGAGAAAGAGATCCAGGTTCAGATATTGATAATGCTCTGCTACAGAAAGGAATCAAGGGCTAGATATCTGAACGGAAGGAGTCATTATATTCCGCTGCAACCAATGTAAGGTTCCTTAACTTTATATGTGTTTATTTCATCGTTTTAGAAAGTTCATATTTAGGGTGTTAATAAACATACTTGTGAGTAGATCTAAGATCCTGGTAAAATAATTTCCAACAAGCGCTCCCACTCAACCAAATATAATGAGTAATTCTTTCTTGGACCACCACTACTATTTAAACTCTAAGTCAGATTTGCCCATACAAGTAGGAGATTTCTAAGATTGAGGATTTATATCAATTGGGAATAGAATTTCGGAATTATAATCATATGCGTCATTTAATTTCTTAAGAGAAAATATAGAATGACATGAAATGATTTATAGACCATTCATCCAATGATATGTTATTGAGCTAATTCGAAATGAATAAGCTAAGAGGAATTAGGATAATTTCGTTTAAAATAAGAATCCAACGATGCTTCGATAAGCGAAAGTCAAAGTAATCTTATTTATACAATCTTCTTGTTTCATATCGTAAAAATACTAGTCTAAGGTGTCATCAATTGATGAACAGCTAGATGTCGCATATACAATATTTATCTTTCGAGATCTAACACTATTATGTATGTCTAATGGTGAAAATCCACTAGGGATTTATCTCATTAGATAAACAAGCCAAGTTAGACCAACAATGAAGATTCGAAATTAAACTACAACTTAATAACAGAAAATAACACGGTTCAATATAAATTCATACACAATTCAGAAATTATAAGCATATAGCAAGTAGGAATGACAAGTGAAAATACTAAAACATACAATCCTAAATAATTTCCAAGGTTTTCAACAAACTGATATCAGTGTCCCGTTTAGGCGAGAGTCAAAGCTACCATTCATTGAATAGAGTTGTCAGCTCGTCTAAAATGTTAAACATTCTAGCAACCTTTAATTCGATCAAGATTGGAATTCAGCGTTGTCCCGTTTAGGCGAGAGTCAAGGCAATTCTATCTTATGAGCTTCCACCATTGTTTCATAATTTGCAAGTCAAGTATGGTCGCCACCATTAGGGTGATCCATACCATACAAAACACTTACAAACTACTTATCATGCGAGGTTAAACGGTGCAAAATTGCTAATGAACGTTCCTCCATTAGGGAGGATTACTCACTAAAACAAACGCGGTGTAAAACCCACAATGGAGATCGGATGTCTTAATAATAATCAAGCTCATTATTTAAAGTGAGCTGTATTTTCTTTGATTCTCTTTATTTAATTTATTTATTTTAAATATATATATTTATTTAAAATTTCCAATTTAGAATGAAAAATTCTAAATATAAATTTAAATTTAATATTTATAAATTTTACTTAGATGGATATGAAAATAACATGAATTATTTCCATCTTAGTAATAATTTCCAATAAATATTTAGAAAAATATTCAATTTAAGTTGTTACAAAATTAATATAAATTAATTTACAACTTAAATTTAATTTTCTATAAATATATATTGCATTTCGAAAAATTAAAGTATTTAAGAATACAATTTTCGAAAATGCATGTTAAAATAAAAAATTAATCCTTGAAAAATTATTCTAATTTAATGTTGGCCCAAAATTAATTAATAAAATTAATTTACAACAAAAAATATAATTTTCCTATTTAATTAAATATATAAGAAAAAATTTCAAATATTTAAGTATGATGATGAAAATCAACTTAAATATTAATTTTCTATTTAATTAAATACACTAGAAAAATACTTCAAGCAAAAATATCATCTATCTAGATTTTCCTTTGACTAATTAATTCAATTTCTAATAATATACTTTAATTCAATTTATTTTAAATTAATCAATAAAAGAAAAAATCATTGATTTAAGTTGATCCAAGAATTAATTAAAATAAATAAATAATTTACAACTTAATCTATTTTTCAAGATAAAATTCGAAATTCTAGCATTTAAGAAATGCAATTTCGAAAATTGATTAATAAAATAAAGAAAAAATATATTTTGAAAATTATTTAAATTTAGTTGAAAAAATAAATTTCAACTAAAAATAATTTTCTATTTAATTAAATGTCATGAAAAAGAAATATTTAAGTATGATGATAAAAATCAACTTAGATATTCAATTTTCAAATTAATTAAATGTATTAAATTCAAGAAATAAATAATTAAGTGTAGAGAAGTCTTAATTATTAATCTCTAGTTTAATACTAGGAAAAATATACTTAAAATAAATTGTACCAAAATTAATTAATAAATAATTAATTTCACAATGTATAATATTTTCCTATTTAATATTAGAAATAATAAGTAGTCTAGAAATAACTATCTAAAAAATATCTTATTTGACTAAGTATCTTTCCACAAAATTTGAAAAAAAAATATCTAATTTAAGTTGTATTAGAAAAAATCTAGAACTTAAATATTTTTCAAATTTAAATTTAATAAAATATCAAAAATTAAGTTGTAACAACTTAATTTGAAAATATTCCATTTTAAGTTAATATTCGAAAAGATATTAACTTAAAAAATATCTAAAGAATCTTAATAACCAATGCCTAAAATTCCTCAAGTTAATTTTGAAATTTGAAATTCAAAAGATATTCAGATTTAAGTTGTTTAGTTGTAGATAACTAAATATCAACTTAAATAAGAATGTTTAATGAAAAATTTAAATTAAGTTCCAGAAAGAATCTAGATGGTTATAATTCTATATTTAATTAAATACAAGAAAATACATATAGTTTAGCAAAGAATAAAAAATTCTTTAAACTATAATTTTCTTAAATTAATTTCAAAATAAATGAAATTAATTATGTTGCTAATCAATTTTATTAGGTTAAACTAGTTTAATTAACCTAGTACAGTTATTCAAATCAGGCAAATGGGCCTTCACAAATTGGGTGGTTCATGTGAGGGGGTGCTGGGTTCAGTATGTCGTACCCACTTCTATGGCTCCCAACTCTCACACAAGGCCCAAAAGAGAGGAATTTAACCTTAATAAGAACAACTGTTATTAATTGAATAGGCCCAAAACTAAATGGGCCTAAATAAAATTTATCAAGAACTATGATATTTTATTTAGCAACAACAACCTATATGCATCTATAATAAAATTAAACACATAGGCTCACACAGGCACACTTTGGATGGGTCCTATCATGTTGCTAGGTCATACACAGATGAAAGAAGATTGTAAAATATACCTGTTACAAATTATTAACTTGACCAAGGGAGCCATCAGATCATTAGATCTGGCAAAAGGTGACCATGGCTATTTGCAATCAAGTAATAATAGGTTTTGAAAACTTACACACAAGCTAAAACACATACTCCTGCAACAAGGTTAGCTGGATAGATGGATGTAGGATTTATTTAATTTTAAATTAAATTACTAATTTCGAAATAATTAATTAAATAAAAAAAATATTTATTTTTCGAAAATTAAAAAAAAATAAAAAAATTTCGAAAATTTAAAAAAAAATTAAATTTTAAAATTAAACCTACAATTTTGAAAAATTAGGTTTCAACCAACCTAAATATCATTTCAAAATTTGCTAACTACTTTTAAATTTTAAATGTTATTTTATAAATAAAAATTAAATAAAAAATTAGAAAAGATAAATGAATATCTTTTTCAAATTTTAAATGTAATTTAAATAAATAAAATAACAAAATTTAAAAAATTAGCAAAATATCTTATATCATTTAAAAATTACATGATTATAATTATCTTATTTTAAATTTAAAATAAGATAAGATATAATCAAATTTTAAAATAAGATAGATTTTTAAGCAAGAAGATAGATACTAATTCTATTCAAATTCAAATTACACTAATATCTTGAATTAAATTTAAAAAATATTAAATTAATTCAAAATGATAATTAGAATTGAATTAGGAATAGTAATAGTATAAATACAAAACTATACAAAAAATCAGAAGTTAATTCCATGAAAAAGCATGAAAAATCGAAGAAAAACAAAAAAATTGTGAACTGTACGGACAGTTTCGCGATCGCAGGAAACTTTCAGCACAGCTCCGATTTTTTCGAATCTTCAAAAAATCATAACTAATTCAAATAAAATTGAAATTGAGTTCTGTAAAAGGCTAACTTGCTTAATTTTTTCCATACTATCCAATAAAAATAATGCCAGAAACAGAATCGCAATTATTTTTCACGAAAATTTATAAACATCAATCAATCATCAAATAACACTCAATACAACATGATACCATCCAAAAAACATACAAACAATCGTTTTAAAGTCCAAATTTCTTGCAAGTAAATCAATTACCATGGCTCTGAGGCCAATTGTTGGAAATTATTTTATCAGGATCTTAGATCTACTCACAAGTATGTTATTATTAACATCCTAAATAAGAACTTTCTAAAACGATAAATTAAACACATATAAAGTTTAAGAAACCTTATATTGGGTGCAGCGGAATAATATGACTCATTCCGTTCAGATATCTAGCGCTTGATTCCTTTCTGTAGCAGAGCATTATCAATATCTGAACCTGGATCTCTTTCTCTGAATCTTTGATGCTGAAACTCCTTTGCTGATGATCTTTCTTCACGATCTTCCTCACTATGATTGAGGTATCACTTGATGTGTGTGGGCACTACTCTCACACTAAGATTTTCGAAATTGAAGAGGGAAGTAGAAAGAGAAGGGTCAGCCAAAGATAGGGAGAGAGAAGGCTTAGGTTTTCTGAATCAGAAGAAGTGTTTTTCCTGAAGCCTTCACTATCTATTTATAGCATTCCACTAGGGTTAGATTTGAATTATATGGCATTAAAATAATGAAAAAATTAATTTAAAATACCTACAAAGGTGGCCGGCCATACACTTAGTGGATTGGGCCTTGTTTTTGCAATTTTGCAATTTTAACACCTTTTGTATCTGATTTTCTCAAAAATGCCAATTTCCTAATTCAACCATTTAAATGCCAATTCTAACTATTTAATAACTATAAATAATTATTAAATAATATTGTCATTTATCATATTTATTAATTGAACCATACAAAGTATCATAATTAACAAATATGCCCCTATAAACTCTTTCTTTACAATTTCGCCCTTACTTAGTGAAAATTTCACAAATAGACATAGTCTAATTTGTGAATTATAATTGATTAATCAAAATCAATTACATGAGTCTTACAAGCAATATTATCTCAACTAGTGGGGGGACCATGGGTCTATATAACCGAGCTTCCAATAAGTAGATCAAGAATTTAGCACTAAAATTCACTAACTTATTAATTCTTCGTTGAATCCACGCATAGAACTTAGAATTGCACTCTCAGTATATAGAATGCTCTATATGTTCCACCATATAGACACATCATTAGTTATCCATTGTTATAATCCTAATTTGATCAATTATCCTCTATATGAATGATCTCCACAGTAAAGGGATTAAATTACCGTAACACCCTACTATGTATTTTATCCTTAAAACACTTGACCCTGTATAAATGATATTTCAGCTTATGTGAAATGAGATCTCCACCATTTATTTTCGTTTGGTCAAGCTCGAAGGAGATCATCCTTTGCTTACTATTCGCCAGATAGAAGCTATAGATTCCATGTTTATGCTAGCGCTCCCACTCAATTGCACTACCGTGTTCCCAAAAAGTACGTATCACCCTGACCTAAAAGTAGGCTTAACTAACAATTCAAGGAACACGAATAGCCTTTCAAGATTGAGCCTAATCATAACAGGATTAAGATCATTTGATCTAGGATCAACTAGGCGATATTGACTTGAATAGATTTTACGGTAAGTTTAATTAAATCTAAGTCAAAGTTCAATATCGGTCCCTTCCGATGCATACTCCATGCATCCAACCTGAGCTTTACTTTAACCAATGTTCTGGAAAGAACATAGTATTTCTCCAAATACAAGTAAACTCTTGTTGTAGATTATCATATCAGTAAAACCCTGTGTCTGATAAATCTAGGAAACTTTATTCACATAGTCATGTTTACTTTCCAATGTGTTGACGGCACAATAAACAGGATCAAGTATGTGAAAAGGGTTTCAGATGAATTTATACATTATGTACATATAATCATGAAATAAATCATTTGAACCATGCAACATTAAATGTTATTTCTGATCTATATTAATAAGTAAATCTGATTATATTGAAATGAGTTTTATTTAGGGCATAAAACCCAACACACACATCAAGCAATACCTCAATCATAGTGAGGAAGATCGTGAAGAAAAATCATCAGCAAAGGAGTTTCAACATCAAAGATTCAGAGAAAGAGATCCAGGTTCAGATATTGATAATGCTCTGCTACAGAAAGGAATCAAGGGCTAGATATCTGAACAGAAGGAGTCATATTATTCCGCTGCACCCAATGTAAGGTTTCTTAAACTTTATATGTGTTTAATTTATTGTTTTAGAAAGTTCTTATTTAGGATGTTAATAAACATACTTGTGAGTAGATCTAAGATCCTGGTAAAATAATTTCCAACAACTGGTATCAGAGCCATGGTAATTGATTTACTTGCAAGAAATTTGGACTTTAAAATGATTGTTTGTATGTTCTTTGGATGGTATCATGTTGTATTGAGTGTTATTTGATGATTGATTGATGTTTGTAAATTTTCGTGAAAAATAATTATGATTTTGTTTCTGGAATTATTTTTATTGGATAGTATGGGAAAAATTAAGCAAGTTAGCCTTTTACAGAACTCAATTTCGATTTTATTTGAATTAGTTATGAATTTTTGAAGATTTGAAAAAATCGAGTACATCTTTGAAATTTTCCTGCGATCGCGAAACTGTCCGTACAGTTCACAATTTTTTTGTTTTTCTTCGATTTTTCATGCTTTTTCATGGAATTAACTTCCGATTTTTAGTATAATTTTGTATTTATACTATTACTATTCCTAATTCAATTCTAATTATCTTTTTGAACTAATTTAATTCAAGATATTAGTGTAATTTGAATTTGAATAGAATTAGTATCTATCTTCTTGCTTAAAAATCTATCTTATTTTAAAATTTGATTATATCTTATCTTATTTTTAAAAATAAGATATTTATAATCATGTAATTTTTAAATGATATAAGATATTTTGCTAATTTTTAAAATTTTGTTATTTTATTTATTTAAATTACATTTAAAATTTGAAAAAGATATTTATTTATCTTTTCTAATTTTTATTTATAAAATAACATTTAAAATTTAAAAGTAGTAAGCAAATTTTTGAGATGATATTTAGGTTGGTTGAAACCTAATTTTTTAAAAATTGTAGGTTTAATTTTAAATTTTAATTTTTTAAAAATTTCAAATTTTTCAAATTTTTTTTAAATTTTCGAAATTTTTTTTATTATTTAATTAATTATTTTCGAAATTAAATATTTAATTTAAAATTAAATAAATCCTACATCCAACTATCCAACTAACCTTGTTGCAGGAGTATGTGTTTTAGCTTATGTGTAAGTTTTCAAAACCTATTATTACTTGATTGCAAATAGCCATGGTTACTTTTTGGCAGATCTAATGATCTGATGGCTCCCTTGGTCAAGATAATAATTTGTAACAGGTATATTTACAATCTTCTTTTATCTGTGTATGACCTAGCAACATGATAGGACCCATCCAAAGTGTGCCTGTGTGAGCCTATGTGTTTAATTTGATTATAGATACATATAGGTTGTCGTTGCTAAAATAAATTATCATAGTTCTTGATAGAATTTATTTAGGCCCATTTAGTTATTGGGCTTATACAATTAATAACAGTTGTTCTTATTAAGGTTAAATTCCTCTCTTTTGGGCCTTGTGTGAGAGTTGGGAGCCATAGAAGTGGGTACGACATACTGAACCCAGCACCCCCTCACATGAACCACCCCAATTGTGAAGGCCCATTTGCCTGATTTGAACAACTGTACTAGGTTAATTACACTAGTTTAACCTAATAAAATTGATTAGCAACATAATTAATTTCATTTATTTTGAAATTAATTTAAGAAAATTATAGTTTAAAGAATTCTTTATTCTAAGCTAAACTATATGTATTTTCTTGTATTTAATTAAATATAGAATTATAACCATCTAGATTCTTTCTGGAACTTAATTTAAATTTTTCATTAAATATTCTTATTTAAGTTGATATTTAGTTATCTACAACTAACCAACTTAAATCTGAATATCTTTTGAATTTTAAATTTCAAATTTAAGTTGAGGAATTTTAGGCATTGGTTATTAAGATTCTTTAGATATTTTTTAAGTTAATATCTTTTCGAATATTAACTTAAAATGGAATATTTTCAAATTAAGTGGTTACAACTTAATTTTTTATATTTAATTAAATTTAAATTTGAAAATATTTAAGTTCTAGATTTTTTCTAATACAACTTAAATTACATATTTGTTTTCAAATTTTGTGGAAAAGATACTTAGTCAAATAAGATATTTTCTAGATAGTTATTTCTAGACTACTTATTATTTCTAATATTAAATAGGAAAATATTATACATTGTGAAATTAATTATTTAAATAATTAATTTTGGTACAATTTATTTTATGTATATTTTTTCCTAGTATTAAACTAGAGATTAATAATTAAGCCTTCTCTACACTTAATTATTTATTTCTTGAATTTAATACATTTAATTAATTTGAAAATTAAATATTTAAGTTGATTTTTATCATCATACTTAAATATTTCTTTTTCATGACATTTAATTTAATAGAAAATTATTTTTAGTTGAAATTTATTTTTTCAACTAAATTTAAATAATTTTCAAAATATATTTTTTCTTTATTTTATTAATCAATTTCGAAATTGCATTTCTTAAATGCTGGAATTTCGAATTTTATTTGAAAAATAGATTAAAGTTGTAAATTATTTATTTTAATTTTGGACCAACTTAAATCAATAATTTTTTCATTAATTGATTAATTTAAAATAAATTGAATTAAAGTATATTATTAGAAATTGAATTAATTAGTCAAAGGAAAATCTAGATAGATGATATTTTTGCTTGAAGTATTTTTCTAGTGTATTTAATTAAATAGAAAAATTAATATTTAAGTTGATTTTCATCATCATACTTAAATATTTAAATTTTTCTTATATATTTAATTAAATAGGAAAATTATATTTTTTGTTGTAAATTAATTTTATTAATTAATTTTGGGCCAACATTAAATTAGAATAATTTTTCCAGGATTTATTTTTTATTTTAATATGCATTTTTCGAAAATTATATTCTTAAATACTTAAATTTTTCGAAATGCAATATATATTTATAGAAAATTAAATTTGAGTTGTAAATTAATTTAAATTAATTTTGTAACAACTTAAATTGAATATTTTTCTAAATATTTATTGGAAATTATTACTAAGATGGAAATAATTCATGTTATTTTCATATCCATCTAAGTAAAATTTATAAATATTAAATTAAAATTTATATTTGGAATTTTTCATTCTAAATTGGAAATTTTAATTAAATAAATATATATTTAAAATAAATAGAATAAATAAAGAGAATCAAAGAAAATACAAGTCTTTTTAAATAATGAGCTTTATTATTAAGATATTCGATCTCCATTGTGGGTTTTACACCGCGTTTGTTTTAGTGAGTAATCCTCCCTAATGGAGGAACGTTCATTAGCAATTTCGCACCGTTTAACCTCGCATGATAAGTAGTTTGTAAGTGTTTTGTATGGTATGGATCACCCTAATGGTGGCGACCATACTTGACTTGCAAATTATGAAACAATGGTGGAAGCTTATAAGGTAGAATTGCCTTGACTCTCGCCTAAACGGGACAACGCTGAATTCAAATCTTGATCGAATAAAAGGTTGCTACAATGGTTATCATTTTAGATGAGCTGACAACTCTATTCAATGGATGATGCTTTGACTCTCGCCTAAACGGGACACTGTATCAGTTTGTTGAAAAACCTTGGAAATTATTTAGGATTGTAAGTTTTATTATTTTCACTTGTCATTCCTACTTGCTATATGCTTATAATTTCTGAATTGTGTATGAATTTATATTGAACCACGTTATTTTCTGTTATTAAGTTGTAGTTTAATTTCGAATCTTCATTGTTGGTCTAACTTGGCTTGTTTATCTAATGAGATAAATCCCTAGTGGATTTTCACCATTAGACATACATAATAGTGTTAGATCTCGAAAGATAAATATTGTATATGCGACATCTAGCTGTTCATCAATTGATGACACCTTAGACTAGTATTTTTACGATATGAAACAAGAAGATTGTATAAATAAGATTACTTTGACTTTCGCTAATCGAAGCATCGTTGGATTCTTATTTTAAACGAAATTATCCTAATTCCTCTTAGCTTATTCATTTTAAATTAGCTTCAAAACATATCATTGGATGAATAGTCTATAAATCATTTCATGTCATTATATTTTCTCTTAAGAAATTAAATGACGCATATGATTATAATCCCGAAATTCTATTCCCAATTGATATAAATCCTCAATCTTAGAAATCTCCTACTTGTATGGGCAAATCTGACTTAGAGTTTGTATTAGTAGTGGTGGTCAAAGATAGAATTACTCATAATATTAAGTCTTTGACTTTAATTTTAGAATCCAAACAGAAATTTTCTTATATTTCTAATTCCAGATACAATACAGTTACACTTTCTCAAGTGTTTAATATACATCTTCTATTAATGGATTAAAACTGTATGGAATATGAGTTAGGTATTCTGTGACCAGGATCCACTTGCAGTATTCTAAGAACTCTTTGATGTAACTAAACCTATGTCATCAATAGACACTACCACATTTTTTTTAATCTATGGCATTTGTATCTTGTTCATAGTGGATTTGACAAGATCAATCTCTGCAAAGAGTTAATATGCCTATATCCACTGAAAGTAGTTCATCTCATTCGCAGATGAATGTACATTCAGGGATGGATATGAGTTTTTCGTTGTATTCTTCAAACGATAACTCTAGATTATACCTTTTAGCAAGAAATTTGAAATGTTTGAAAATTTTCATTAATTTCTAGCAATGGTTAAAACCATTAAGGTAAGTGGTTAAAGATCTTGCGAACTGATAGGGGTGGAGAAATAGTTAGTAGATATGCAGTTCAAAGATCATTAAATTGATTTTTGAATTATATCCAAACTTACCTCCCCAGAAATTTCGAGTTGCATATTGATGATTAGTTACTTGTCGTTGCCTAAATCCTTCTATGGTAATACAATTTCAGAATGATGGTTGTATACTTAATGTAAACCATTACTAGATTCATGGATGACCTAATCAAAATCTTAAGAAAAGCTAGAACTGTTAACCATGGTTTGTTAGCTTTTCTAAGTGATTAGGGGTGGACCATCCCATTGTCAATAGATAAGAAAGTGTTTGTTCAAACAAATACTACTTTTCTAAGAAAATGACTAAGTCTGAAAAACAAGTAGCAAATAAAGGAGATATTTAATTCTTGATTCCAAAAGTGTTCTATCATCTTATATAACATATGATGATCCCACTGCCTCTGTTGTCTTGTCACAACCGAAGAGATCAATACCATTTAGTTTTTTTAGACATAATTCACGGTGCCTTGTCGTAGTGGGAGAGTTTCTAGGAACTCACCTTCTTATGACTTGGGAGACACTAGTGATTAAAATCCATTGTGAGTTTAAACAAGTAATGGATTGTCAAGATAAGAAACTATGAAGAAAGCCAATAGAACTATGGTTTAATCCATTCACATGGAATGACCTAAAGTTTTCTATTACAAGGACATAAAAGGAAATTTTAGTTAATAAGTCTATTCTATGGACTTAACAAACTTCCTGTTCCTAGTATTATAGGTTTGAGTTTATCTAAACCTATGGCTTGTGGTATACCTGGTAATTACTTACTCTAATGCAAGCAACTTACTTTAGTAAGATGCTGAAGCATTTTCTTTCTAATGGCAATCTATAGAAGCTTCACAACTTCTAAGGTATAGATTTTATTTATCTAAGGAAAAGTTTCAACTATTCGAGAAAAGATAAAGCCATGAAAGAATTTCTTAAATCAACAGGGAGAGGTCTTAGATATGCTTTTGTATGCCTTAGACCAGACACCTGCTGTTGAGTGGGAGTAATGAGTAGGTATCAGATTAATTCAGGAGAAGAACATTGGAAGACAATCAAGTAAATCCTAAGATTAAGAAGAGGAACTATATGTTAGTCTATAAGAGTGTGTTTAAAACTCTTAGACTACACCACATCAGATTTCGAAATTTGCCTATGTGCTAGAAAATCTTTCTGATAAGATGGTGGTTACTCTGGGGGTGGAATAGTGATTTTGGAGAAGTGTAAAAACCTATCTGAAGTCTCTAGGTCTACCAAAGAGAGACTGAATGTTAAAGCTGCAGGAAAGGTACTTATTCAGTCTAAGGAAAGTTCTATACATTTTTGGCATCATTCCAAATTGCCTTAAACTACTAGTGTTAATTTCCTGATTAACCAAAAGTAGTTGCCAAAGATATAGAATCTAGTATCCCAAGAGAGTAGACATATAGAGAGGAATTTCACATTATCAATGATTTTGTGATTAAAGGAAGAGTAATAGTGGAGAAAAGGTTGTGGTTAATTCAACCTTTTAGATCCTATTACGAGGAGTTTACTACTACTACACTTGATTTGTATATCAAGGTGTTGAGATTATTTGAAACACACTTTTTGTTTTATATTAGTGCAAGTGGGAGTTTGTTGGGTTTTATGCCCTAAATAAAACTCATTTCAATATAATCAAATTTACTTATTAATATAGATCAGAAATAACATTTAATGTTGCATAGTTCACATGATTTATTTCATGATTATATGTACATAATGTATAAATTCATCTGAAACCCTTTTCACATACTTGATCCTGTTTATTGTGCCGTCAACACAGTGGAAAGTAAACATGACTATGTGAATAAAGTTTCCTAGATTTATCAGACACAGGGTTTTACTGATATGATAATCTACAATAAGAGTTTACTTGTATTTGGAGAAATACTATGTTCTTTCCAGAACATTGGTTAAAGTAAAGCTCAGGTTGGATGCATGGAGTATGCATCGGAAGGGACCGATATTGAACTTTGACTTAGATTTAATTAAACTTACCGTAAAATCTATTCAAGTCAATATCGCCTAGTTGATCCTAGATCAAATGATCTTAATCCTGTTATGATTAGGCTCAATCTTGAAAGGCTATTCGTGTTCCTTGAATTGTTAGTTAAGCCTACTTTTAGGTCAGGGTGATACGTACTTTTTGGGAACACGGTAGTGCAATTGAGTGGGAGCGCTAGCATAAACATGGAATCTATAGCTTCTATCTGGCGAATAGTAAGCAAAGGATGATCACCTTCGAGCTTGACCAAACGAAAATAAATGGTTCATATCTCATTTCACATAAGCTGAAATATCATTTATACGGGGTCAAGTGTTTTAAGGATAAAATACATAGTAGGGTGTTACGGTAATTTAATCCTTTTACTGTGTAGATCATTCATATAGAGGATAATTGATCACATTAGGATTATAACAATGGATAACTAATGATGTGTCTATATGGTGGAACATATAGAGCATTCTATATACTGAGAGTGCAATTCTAAGTTCTATGCGTGGATTCAACGAAGAATTAATAAGTTAGTGAATTTTAGTGCTAAATTCTTGATCTACTTATTGGAAGCTCGGTTATATTAACCCATGGTCCCCCCACTAGTTGAGATAATGTTGCTTGTAAGACTCATGTAATTGGTTTTGATTAATCAATTATAATTCACAAATTAGACTATGTCTATTTGTGAAATTTTCACTAAGTAAGGGCGAAATTGTAAAGAAAGAGTTTATAGGGGCATATTTGTTAATTATGATACTTTGTATGGTTCAATTAATAATTATGATAAATGACAATATTATTTAATATGATTTATAGTTATTAAATAGTTAGAATTGGCATTTAAATGGTTGAATTAGGAAATTGGCATTTTTGAGAAAATCAGATACAAAAGGTGTTAAAATTGCAAAAAGCAAGGCCCAATCCACTAAGTGTATGGCCGACCACCTATTGTAGGTATTTTAAGTTGATTTTTTCATTATTTTAATGCCATATAATTCAAATCTAACCCTAGTGGAATGCTATAAATAGATAGTGAAGGCTTCAGGAAAAACACACTTTTTCTTCTGAGACTTCTAAATCAGAAAAAACTGAGTCTTCTCTCTCCCTATCTTTAGCTGCCACTTCTTCTTTCTCTTCCTTTGAATTTCGAACTACCTTAGTGATTAGAGTAGTGCCCACACACATCAAGCAATATCTCAATCATAGTGAGGAAGATCGTGAAGAAAGATCATCAGCAAAGGAGTTTCAGCATCAAAGATTCAGAGAAAGAGATCCAGGTTCAGATATTGATAATGCTCTGCTACAGAAAGGAATCAAGGGCTAGATATCTGAACGGAAGGAGTCATATTATTCCGCTGCACCCAATGTAAGGTTTCTTAAACTTTATATGTGTTTAATTTATCGTTTTAGAAAGTTCTTATTTAGGATGTGAATAAACATACTTGTGAGTAGATCTAAGATCCTGGTAAAATAATTTCCAACAGATGGCCCAGTTGATCAAGTCTTGAAAAATAAGGCGAGAAGACGTGACAAAGTGTTAGAGCTCTGGTGTGAAGAGCGGGAAAAATTTGAAACTTAAAAAGGTGATGAATGCTGTGAGCACTTAATAAATACCAAGGGAAGTGGCTTCCACGAGGAGTGAACGATCTTAATCATTGACCAAAATGGTATCTGAGAATCTGACGGACGGGGAGCCAAGAAGTTGCATCGACTCTAAACATTTGACATCCATTACGGCAAGCCATGAGAAAGGTGCTAAGCAAGTGAAGAGTCTTTTCAGTCGATTCGCTGCTATTTCGATGTCTCACTAGACACGCGCCTAGCACGCGCGTAAATGGCAAAAGTCATCATTTAAAGCACTGCCAGTATGACAACATAAATAATATCCCCCATAGTAACAAATCACTTGACGGCTACTTACACAACATAATGAGAAAATCGTAGATACTTCACGTGTTAGAAGCCAATCATGAGGAGACGAGGGAACACTATAAGCTCCCAGATTGCGTGATGCCCTAGAAGCTTGGGGGTAAATATTGTCCAGATTTTTATAAGCTTGACACAAGGACTCTAATTCCATAAGCCTAAATGGTAATCAACCAGTTAGTATCCTTAATCTTAGCCCCTGCCAAGGATCTACTTAAGCTCCCGAAAAGAACCTCCACAAAGGATACGCTCCATGCAAGGCAAGGACGCAGGGAGCATTCGTGATCAGTAGTCTCTCCCAGTCCCAGGGAGTGAAGCTGAATGCCCCACGAAGGATAAGGGCTTTTTAGAGGACACCAATACAGGTCACAAAAGAAGTCAAGATGAGTTGTAACCCCGTTTAGTGTCACGTGGAAGCTCCGCCCGTACCTATCGGGCTGTAGACGGGACAACCATGCTTTTTCACCAAGACTTGTCCTCCACCTTATGCCTTAGTAAAGAGCATGCGCGCCCAGTTGTACTTGCTCAAGTGATCCAACGGTCATCGACAAGGGCAATTCAAAAGGGAGGACCCTGAGGTGACATGTAAAGTGATCAAACAGTACAAGCTGACACCCTTAAATGACATGTGTTGAATCAGCCACCTACCAAATCAACGGTCAGAATTTATTCTAGTAAGATCAACCTAACAATAATGTGAAGGAAAAAATGGCCTATAAATACCTTTGCATTCTATAAGATAGGGACAACTCTCCAAAGTTAAAAAACATTTTATAATATATAAAAACTCTACTAAAATTCCTATGAAGCTTTTTCTTCTTCTTCAAGAGGAGCAAGAGGAATAGAGAGCACTGGTCCATTGTGTATTTACTTGTAATGTTAACCACCTGCTGATATGACTAATAAAATAGACTCGTGGACTAAGAATAGTTAACGCTTGAACCACATAAAAATCTCATATCTGTTATTTATTATTTCACTTTTTCACTACAAGAAATTGTGTTAATACCGGCGGTATTATTCCCGGCGGAATAGATCCGCCGGTAATAGTCTGGGTATTACTGGCGGATTTAGTAATCCGCCGGTAATAGTTATTAAATAAAAATTATTTTCCAAAAATAAATATTAATTAATTATAAATCAATTAATACCGGCGGATAGGACTTATTACCGGCGGAAACCCGCCTCGAAAAATGAGGGTGGGAATTTTACCGCCCATTTAATTGAAAATATTATTGCCGGCGGATTAATACCGGCGGGTCCCGCCGGTATTAAATTGGGATTCTGACCGTTTAGATTAATACCGGCGGAACCCAATTAATACCGGCGGGTCCCGCCGGTATTAAAAGTCTATAAAAACCCCTCCCCATTTCAGAAACCCATTTTCCCCATTTCTCATTTCCACCTCCCCCATTCACCTCCTCCCCTTCCTTCAAACACAGTCCGTCCATTTCCACCTTCCCCGTTCGACTTTTTCCTGGCACCGCCCGTGCGTCAGCCGTCCACCACCACTGCAGTGGCCGTAAGTTCCAGTGCACGGTAATGTATTTATTGTTCTTCTTTATCATTTTTATATATTGTTTTTTTTATTCTTAATATCTAATTTTTTTTTTCATTTTCAAAGTTTGGGATTAATAATCTGTGGGGAGGAGATTTCTGAGTAAAACGCCGGGATTGGTCGGTGGTCTAAATATTTGGAGGTTAGTTCTTATAATATTTGTGTATATATCTCATAATTTTTTTTCTGTAAAAATATGATATATTTATGTGTTATATCTGAAAATTTTATATATACTCTTATATATTATATATTTGTAGAGACTTAGAATTTATAGTTTACTGTTATTTTAATTGTTGTTTTGTGTATATTGTATATTGTGTATTATATATTTTGTATTTATACTGTGTATTGTAATTGTATAATGTATATATTGTTAGTTTATACACTGTGTGTACGATATATGCAGGGTATATAATGTGTATACAGTATATACAGTACAGTATATACACTGTGTATAGACTGTATATACACTGTGTATAGACTGTATATACACTGTGTATATACTGTATATACACTGTATATACTGTATATACACTGTGTATATACTGTATATACACTGTGTATATACTGTATATACACTGTATATTTAATATAATGTTATATAATGTTATATATATATATATATATATTATGTAATATTAAATGTAATTTATAGAGTTTAGTGTTTAATTTTTTCAAAAATTTTTATATCATTAATATTTTAGTACAATAAACAACTTGTAAATATATATAAAATTGATATACAATTAATTATTTTTAAAAAAATGTAATAAAAAAGTTAGGATAAAACATAAAAAAAATTAAACTTTGTTACATAAATTATTAAATAAATAAAATTTGATAGTTTTTTTTAATTATCAAAATTTAAGTTAAAATTTTTTTTTATGAAATAAATTTTTAATAATTAAATAATTAAATTTTAACATTTAAATATGTGAAAAATAAATATTAATAATAATAATGTATTTTTTTAAAATAAAATAATTTAATAAATGAAAACTTTAGTGTAATATTTTCTTTAAAAATAAATATAAAAGAGAAAAAAATATTTTGATGTAAAGAATAAAAAATATATTTTACGATTTTAACTATAATTTTATTTTAAAAAAATAGTGTCGAAAATGTTTTTAAATAATATTCCTTTAAAAGTTAACAATATAAAATGTAATTAATAATGAATTTGAATATTATAATAATATATAAATAATTATGTAAGTTATAATAAAATAATAATGTAATTTTTTTTAATAAAATATCATAAGATATCATAAAATAGCATAAAATATCATAAAACTTTATTACATAAATTATTAAATAAGATTTGGTAGTTTTTTTTTAATAATAAAAATTTAAGTTCCAAAATTTTTTTATGAAATAAATTCTTAATTATTAAATATAAAAAAGTAATTAGATAATTAAATTTTAACATTTAAATATGAGAAAAATAAATATTAATAATAATAATGTATTTTTTTAAAATTAAAAAAATTTTAATAAATGAAAATTTTAGTGTAATATTTACTTTAAAAATAAATATAAAAGGAAAAAAATATATTTTTTACGATTTTAATTATAATTTTATTTTAAAAAAAAGTGTCAATATAGAAAAATATTTTTAAATAATATTCCTTTAAAAATTAACAATATAAAATATAATTAATAATGAACCGTAGTTATTATAATAATATATAAATAATTGTGTAAGTTAATATAAATTAATAATGTAAATTTTTTAATAAAATATCATAAGATATCATAAAATAGCATAAAATTTTATGATTCAATTTTTCTTTATACTTTTAAATCTTATGTCTTCATAAAATGCATTACAATCGACAAGTCTTGGACCACTTTGCGAAATCGTAGATGTCCACAATATTGAGATGGTCTAAATGCATTTTTAGAGATGGCCTCGAAATGTAAAGATTGTGATGGTAGGATTAGGTGCCCTTGTGTAAGATGTGTGAACAATAGGCTTCAAACTTTACCTGTTGTGAAAGCACACATATTCGATTGGGGTTTTTTTACTGGTTACGAGAAGTGGACATACCACGGGGAAGGAGAATCTAGTGCCACTAATACAATGAACGACCATGATGCCGCTGATGATGATCTTGAAATTGACGAGATGATTCCAATAGTGGATGACTTCCTTCAGCCGTCATTCGAAATGGATGATAATCCTGATGCAAATCAATGGCGCGACGAATTATTTGAAGAAATTGAGGCCGAGTTGTATCCTGGTTGTGATTGGATATCTTCTCTTAACTTTTTGGCAAAGTTATTGCATTTGAAAGTTAGGGGAAAAATTCCTAACAACATATTTGATGAATTACTGAAGTTATTAAAATTTGCTTTTCCAAAGGAAAATAAAATTCCATCAAACTATTATGATGCCAAGAAAAGATTGAAAAAATTAGGATTGGGGTATGAGTCAATTCATGTGTGCAAGCACAACTGCTGTTTATTTTACAATGAACATGCAAATGAAGATTCATGTCCAGTCTGTGGCACTAGTAGATGGATAACTTCAGAAAATTTAGGAGCAAAAAAGGTGCCTCATAAGGTGATGCGTTATTTTCCGTTAATTCCGCGACTGAAAAGACTGTATACTTCAAGGCATACGGCAAAATACATGGTATGGCACCACAGTGGTAAATCAAAAGATGAGGGTGTGATGCGACACCCTGTGGATGGTGCAGCGTGGAAGGACTTTGATGCCAAACATCCTGATTTTGCTAGTGAACCTCGAAATGTTCGTCTCGGTTTAGCTGGCGATGGCTTTAATCCATTTGGCAATATGAGCCAAGCTTACAGTATGTGGCCTGTAGTTTTGGCGAACTATAATCTTCCACCTTGGTTATGTATGAAAGATAATAATTTTATGTTGACCATTCTAATTCCTGGAGATAAATCACCCGGAATGGACATAGACATATTTTTAAGAACCTTGGTGGATGAGTTGAATGAGTTGTGGGTTAACGGAGTAGATACGAGAGATTGTCGAACCAACACTGTCTTCAAGTTGCGTGCAGCTCTTTTGTGGACAGTGAATGATTTTCCTGCTCGTAGTTATTTGTCTGGTTGGAGTGGTCAGGGATATAAATCTTGTCCTACTTGCAATGAAGATACATCTTCTATTCGAGTAATTGGTAAGACATCTTACGTGGGTCATAGAAGATTTTTGCCAAATAACCATCGAATGAGAAGGGATACTCAATTTGACGGACATATTGAGAGAAGACCTCCTCCAAGACGTTTTACTTGTGAAGAAGTGTTAGAACAAGTAAACAAACTCCCACCCCACCTCCCTGGAAATCATGAGCTCTTTGGTGGTGTGAAACGTAGGCGAGTTGCAGAAAATCATAATTGGCGGAAAAAAAGCATCTTCTACGAGCTTGACTATTGGTGTTCAAATATTCTTAAACACAATATTGATGTCATGCATGTTGAGAAGAATGTTTGTGATAGTTTATTGGGCACAATATTGGACAATGAGAAATCCAAGGACACTACCAATGCAAGACATGATTTAAAGAAGCTAGGCGTCAGAGAATCGTTGTGGATTTATGAAGACGAGAGGGGGAAGTTGTTGAAACCTCATGCACCTTACGTGCTTACACCTGATGACAGGATCCAATTTTGTAAATTTATTAAGGATGTGAAATTTCCCGATGGCTTTTGTTCGAATTTGAAAAAAAAAGTAAATGAAAATTTAACAAATGTCATCGGATTGAAGTCACACGACTGTCATGTAATAATGCAACGATTACTGTCTGTTGGTGTTCGCAAGTTTCTCCCGAACGGTATATCGACCACCATCTCTGAACTGTGTAACTTTTTCAGGCAAATTTGTTCAAGGACTATAAATGTTAAAGACATGGAGGTTGCTCAACAAGATCTTATTTTAATCTTGTGTAAAATGGAGTCCATATTTCCTCCTGCATTTTTTGACATAATGATTCATTTGGTCCTTCATTTGCCTGAAGAAGCAATTTTGGGTGGACCTGTTTTTATGAGGTGGATGTATCCATTTGAAAGATACATGAAAAAATTGAAGAACTACGTAGGAAATAAAGCACGTCCTGAAGGGTCGATAGCAGAAAGTTACGTGATTGATGAGGCTTTGACATTTTGTTCAATGTATTTCAAGGGGGTTGAAACAAGGTTTAACCGTCTTGATCGTAATGAAGATGAGGTTGTCCCACGAAAGCTTTCTGTGTTTCAATCTCAATGTCGACCCATCACAAAAGGCAATCTCCGGCCACTTGATCGCGCATCTCGTGAACAAGTAGAGTGGTATATATTCAACAATTCACCTGAAATTCAAGCTTACTTAGAGTGAGTTTTTTTCCGTAGTTATTTTTCTATTTTTTTAAACTTAAATTTCAATCAATCAATTCAAATCTATTTTATTTTACAGTGAACACTTGGAAGTGATCCGACAAAATTACCCGAATGGAGATCATAATGTCCTACACAAAAAATATTTTCGTCCGTGGTTTCACAAGAAGGTGAATGCATAAGTGTTGTAAACATTTATTATCTAAGTGGTGTTTGTCATTTTCTAATGATGTATTTATTTTTATAGATATATGACTTGCACAAGTCCGGATCATTAGACAATGGCAAAGAGTTGCTAGCTTTAGCATCCGGGTCTGATCACTTAGGCACTTCCTATGAAGGTTGTATTGTGAATGGAGTTCGATTTATGGCTACCAAAAGAGATGAGAAGAGGAGCACACAAAATAGTGGAGTGTTTGTGGCAGGAACAGAAGGTTTTAATTATTACGGCACACTCACTGAAGTGCTAAAGTTAACCTTCACTGGTGTTTACTCTGTCACATTATTTAAGTGCAAGTGGTACAATACAAATCCAAGACGGAAGAAAACAATCGTCGAGAACCTTATCACTAGTATTAATGTCAGTGGTGTATGGTATAAAGATGACCCATACATACTTGCTAGTCAAGCAAAGCAAGTGTTTTATCTCGATGATTTATTGAGAGGGAAAAATTGGAAAATAGTTGAGAATGTAAATCACCGACAAATTTGGGATATCGTGGATGATGATCCTAACGTCGAAATTGATTTGGTACACGACACCAACTCCTCCAATTTTGTGTTAACAGTTGATCTTGGGGAGTTAATTCTGCTACCTAATCAACCTCCTATAGACATTGGCACTGAACCTAGTTCGCCTGTCAACGAAGATGACCGCAACGTGGACGACGAAGATGCTACTGAAGAATCTGACGAAGAAATTTTAGTTGACCTTTGTGAAGATGATGTGAATGATCATTTAGTTAATAATGATAGTGATATGGATGATTAATTTTCAATCACTTTATTTTGTAAATCATACAATTATTAATTGCAAGTTAATATTTCTTATTTCAAGTTAACTTTATTAATTTTAAATTATTTTTACTATTACTTATAAATGAAATATTTTTTTTAAAAAAAAAGTAATGTCAGCTGATGTATCCACTTATCATGGTGGAGACGGGGGCGGTACCGATCCACCGGACCCTAGTAGGGTACCGCCAACTTGTCAAACTGCTCCACCGCTAAGAAGAAAGGGGCGTGGCCTTGCTACCAACTTGGATGTTGAGCAAAGAAGGCGTGATGCAGGGAAACCATTACCACTAAAACTTGATGCCGTGACAGGCAAAGTGGTTGGTAAGGAGAGTTCAGCTTTTGTACGTCAAATGGGTGTTGAGGTCACAATTACGTTGCCAGGACACTACTTGAATTTTAGTGAAATTCCTCAACACTTTAAAGACCAAATTGTACAAGAAATGAAGGTAAAACACATTAACAAGTTTAATGTTTCAAATAATTAATTTCAATTAACACATAATTTTTTAACAAATACTATTTGTTTGTAGTATTTGTACGATATTGATGGCCATCCTGAGCCTGAAAAAGTGATGAGTACTCTTTATCATGAGATGAAGAGAAGATATTCTGAGAGAAAGAATATCAGGCACACGTGGTTTCAGGAACATTATTCTGGGGATCCAAATGATTTGGCAAGTGTTATTGAAGCAGTACCTGATCACTGCACTACCGAGAGTTGGAAGCAAATCATTGACTTATTTTTGAGCCCAAAATTCAGGGCGCGTTCAAATCAAAACAAGAAAAATAGAGGAGAAATGCAGTATTTGTCAACGCAAGGCTCGAGGTCGATGGCAGCGTCTCGAAATGAACATGTTAGTAAAATTATCAACTTTCTATTAGAAATTTCTTTTACTAAGCACAAACTAACTCTATTTTTAAACAGGACGTCCCCGAAGACTACGCAATTGATACTTGGATGAAAGGCCACCTCAAAAAAGGAACAGAAGACACTTGGATCAGCGAGACATGCAAAGAACTACATGTAAGTTTCAATATGTTTTTTAATAATTTTCTTACAACTAATGCATGTTGTTGTTATTGTATTTCTAATATTTTATTTGATCAGGAGAAAATGCTTGAAGAGGTTGCTAGCATGACGGATACAGAAGATGATTCCAGCGATGGGTCTGCTAGCAAATACAAGCAATTGAAAGCTATGAATAAAGTTCTTGGGAGCCGGTCGGACTATCTAAGAGGCTTGGGTTATAAATTGAAAGGCAGCTCGACATCAAGTTCTAGTACTCAAAGTCGAGCTCAATCACAAGTACCGACTTCATCCATTACTCCGGAAGATATGGGAGTCTTCGCCGAGTTTATGTTAAAAATGAGTGATAAGATTGATCAGTCTGGCACCTCCAGTGACGCGTCTCTGCATGACCCGCGGTTTAATAATTTTTTACAAAAATTTTTACCATCACAACCGCAAGGTAGCGCGTCCAGTTCAGCCCCCCCTCCAACGTCAATGCCACAACAACAACAACATTCTCCCAACATGTCTGCTGGCTCTTCACAATCGCCTCAGTTGCATTACATGTTCGGGCTTCCCTCACAGTCTCCTCCTATATTTTTTTCGGAAGCCGCTGGAGGATCTCAGACACAACCTATGGTTGGTAATATTGGAGGCTCATCCCAACAACCATACCCTGTGTACGGTCAATTTGGGTCATTGTTGCAGCAACAACCTGTGTATGGTCAAATGGGAGGATCTCCACAACAGCCTATGTATGGAGGCTTTTTCAGTGCTCAGAGTCAGCAACAACAGCAACAACCAATTTTGGTTCGCCCGCACCCTCGACAATATGTGGAGATCTTACCTACGCCGTAGACTGGACAACCTTATTACCCTGCCCCGCCGGCTCAATCCCGTGAGAATATTGATGGTTCAAGACTTAGCTCAAATGCAGATAAATTTTTAGAGTTTACTGATTTGAACAATGATAGTTAGGTTTTTTTTAATTATGTGTTATGTTTTAAAGTTTATTTAAAGACAATTTCCTAATTTTATTTAAGATAATATATTTTTTATTGTAATGGACAAATTAATTTTAATACTTAATTTCTTAATTAATGTTTAATGCTTAATTTCTTAATTTTGATATTTTATTTCTAATTAATATATTTATTTATAAAATAATTATTATAATTAAATTAATTATATTAAATAATCAGAATAATATTTTTTTTTAATATTTAAAATTATTATTACCGGCGGATGGGTCTGCCGGTATTTATCATTACAATATTTTTTTTTTAATATTTAAAAATATTAATACCGGCGGACCCCACCGCTATTAATCCGCCGGTATTAATATTATTATCGGCGGAATCCCCCTTTCGTCGGTAATAACCATTTTTAGCGACCAATTAATGCCGGCGGATAATTGCCGGCGGATAATTGCCGGCGGATTCCGCCGGTATTAATTATTACCTGCGGAATAGTTACTTATTACCGGCGGATGCTTCCGTCGGTAATAACGAAATCTGTTGTAGTGTTTTCTTAAGTTCTAAATATTTAGTTTCTAAAAATCTCGGTAAACACTTATCTTCCCCCATAAAGAGAGAAAACTAGAGAGAATCTTAAGTTTTGTATTCTTGGAAGATCATTACCCAATGATCTGACATCACTAAATTAATTATCTTTATCAATGAATTAAGGTACGCTTCTGCTATTCATGGTCTTTTTCCTCTTTGAATCATCAAGGGCTTTAGATCTACACTTCTAATTCTAATAATATGTAATATTTTATGTATGAAATTAATCTTGATACTGTATATTTTATAAGTGATGAAAAAATTCTAACAACTAGTACTAATATATAATATTTTAACTTTTACTCTCTTATATCTTTTATGGTCTTACGTTCCGCCATTATTTGATGAGAAATAATAAATCAATGAATTTATAATATTTTAAAAATATAAAATAAGTTAATAACAGGGAAATTACCCTATCTACGGTAAGTTATACTTTTGTCTTACGTTTTTTTTAACTTGGGTTACGATTTGGGTTGCTACGTGGAGTGCGCTGTGGATTGTAAATTAAGTTGAGTTGCGATTTTGATTGCTGTGTGGATTGTAATGTGAATTGCGAATTGAGTTGGGTTGCGATTTGGATTCCTGCGTAGATTGCGATTCGGACATTTATTATAAAATACCATATACAGTAGAACCTCTATCCAAGAATACACTTGGACCAAGTAAATTATATTCTAATTGGGAGATTATAACTAAATAGGGAATATTTTAGAGTAAATATAATTTCATACATGTATAATAATTTAAAATAAAATTATTAATTTTACATAAATAAATTTACAAAATACATGTATATATTTTATTAAGATGTAATTATTCTTATATAGAGGTATACTTTATTAATACGGGACTTAGAAAATGTATAACTAATTACAATTTAGAGGTTATTTTTATTTATAACTGACCCAAATCGGGACTTGATTTTTTTATAACAAATTAGAGGTTATTCTTGAATAGAGTATTCTTAAATAGAGGTTCTACTGTATTTATAATTTATATTAATTTTACAATATAAATAAAAAAATACTTTAAAATGTATAGATGAACAAATCCCTTAATAATATCTACCTATTAATAAATAAGAATATGAAAAAGTATATCATAGAAAATATCATCAGTATTCTTTTTGTGCAAAAAATTTACAATATTTTTTTTATTTGTTCTATAGATTGTAAATTAATAATAAGGAACATGGAATAAAGAAAAAGACAATCAGTCTTCCAAATGGTGTTACAAGAATGTTGCTGAGAGTCATCTCGGCTGGGGCTATGTTTTTCCCTTAATAACATAACTAATCACGCTCTTTATTCATTCAACAAAAAAAAATAAATAAATAAAAAAAAATCACGCTCTGCATTCTGTTATCTTTTTTTCACCCTTAATTAATTGTGAATGTTGTTTTATGTTACAGTTCTTCTAAAAAAGAAATTTCACTGTTCTTAATTATTAATTGCTTTATTCCAAATTAGCTTGCCTTGGTATTCACATAATAAAATTCCAAATGTGAAAGACGAATACAAAATCTACACTTTTTGATATCAATTGGGAAGGTAAGCCTGTCTGTCTCCCGTGATTGGCGACGTGATTTAGAAGTAGTGCTCCCAGAACCTAACTTTACTGCAGTTTTTTACGAAAATGGTCAATTTGGCAATACGCGCTCAAATTCGTCTTTTGTGTGTTGTTTCTAATATACATTTTCATAAACATATATTTATATAATCATTGATTAGACTCTTAGTCTTGGTGGTAGCATATAACTACTTACTACAACTTTGAGACGAAAAGCATAACAGAATCAGTTGGTCAGCCAAAATCTTCACCACAGTAGGGTCGCCTTTGCAAAGTTTTGTAGTCTAGCTGTTAGTCAAAAATATTTCATATTTAAAATATTAAAATATTTGCAAAATACAATTTCACTTATGTCGAATTTATAGCATACAAATTTATTAATATACGTGATCTATACATGATTAAAAGAATAATCTCTTAAATATAATTTTTTTATTCAAAGAAAACACTTTTTATTCTAATTACGATAATATTAAATAATTGAAGTAAACTTTAGAAAAGTTAAGGTGAATTTTAAATTGAGCTGAACTCACTAAATTTAATTAAACAAGCTGCTTATATACTTTCTTTGTGAAAGATCAATACACTTGTAGTTCGAATATGATATTTTTAAATTTAAATATAAGAATTTCGATAGATGACTACTTTCATGAATTCTTTGCTATTTACAAATTTGAGAAAATTGCTAAGTGGATGACCTTTTATGGAATCTTGAGATTTGTATTTTATACGATTTTGTGGTATTGGCGACTACACTTAGTCTTAGCAACTCAGTTGCCTATGTATCCTTTTATAGGAATCAAGTTGAACATAGTTCAAATTTTGTGATGCTTAGATAATTAAGAGGTGAATAACCTCTTTTTGGGATGTTATTTTTTATAACCTTGAAACACGATTTATTATGGCTTTTTAAAGTTACTGCACTTTTGAATTTTGAAGTAATATTACCATTAAAGTGTGCTTGAGTGGGGTTCGTACTTTTCTCTGATGCAGTTGCTCCTTTCTAGTTTTTCCCCTGTTTTCCCTTGTTTCTATCTTCTTCTTCCTCCTCGATCTGACTCCCATGAACCCACATCCCCACTACCCTTCTGGTTTCCCAATCTGGCTACCACGATCTTCCCTCTCTGATGGAATATACATATGCTCGTTATTCTATAAATACTCAAACTCAGACTCTTTTTGATCTATTCCTTCGGTTTCTTTTTTCTTTCACTGAATCAAACATTTTCATGGATTCCATAATAAACAACATGAATTCAACATTGGCTTTGCCTTATAAAGAGAGGGTGGTACATACCTTTTCTGAAGCGGATCTCTGTGATCCAAACCAAACCCCTAAATTTTTTCTCGTAGCCCAATGTCTCTCTAACTATTAATCCCAAAATCTTCATTAACTGAATGGGAGCTTTTTGGTCAAACAAATGTCGATTTGAGGTTATTATTAATGACACATACTGAACTGACTTTTCTAAGGCAAATGTCCACCCTTTTACTTTCATCTCTAAAAGAGCCATTAGACAAGCCATCCCGGCACTAAGGTTGCAATCACAATTTAGCTATTGGGACCATACCACATCCCTTACCTCTTACACTTGCTGAATCTTCGTCCAATAATTCATCAAGTTCCCAACCATTAGATTTCATACCCGAATTTTCTTCTCCTTTTTCTGCATATTACCAATCCATATCATCCCCTTTTACTAATGACATTCACAATGTTCCTCTTACATGACACTCTAATTCCCCAATTATTGCCCCCTCCATTTCCATTAATCCTTCACCTCACTATATAACACTTATCCACCTATTGATGCTATTTTTACAAGCTTTCCAGTTACTTTAACTTCATGTCTATTTTCCCAAAGTAGTAGCTCTACTACCAATGTTTTTGTGAACAAAAGGAAAGGCTGTTGTTTCTAGTGAAGAGGATTGTGATTATGAGGTGCATAATAGAGTTTTTAAAAGACATGTTGACCCCGATAATTTTAGAAGTGTATTGAAGAGATGCAAAAATAATAATCAGTGTATTTTAGCTGTTGATGGTCATCTCACTCAACCAGTTTCTTGTTCTTCCATGGATTCTACTGAGATTTTGCCGTCTTGTCCAGCAGAGGTTGTCGACCTACAAACCCGCTCTCAGCCATGAATGTCAAAAGCTGGAATCCACAGGGTTTGGGGAACCCAAGTGCATTCCGTCGTCTTCACTTGCTTGTTCGTGATCATTCTTCTCAATTTTATTTCTGATGGAAACAAAAGTTCTTGATGGCACTCTTACTCGTTTTAAACAGTCTTTACATTTCAACAATGGATTAGATGTATCTCATGTTGGTTTGAAAGGGAGGATTATGTTATTATGGCAAGAACATGTAAAATGTAACCTTAATTTCAATGAGTACAAATCATTTTGATTGCTATGTGTCCTTTAATAATGGCCCTCGTTGGCACCTCTGGTGTTTATGGCTTTCCTGAAGCTACAAATAAAAAATATACTTGGCCTTTGATAAATAGATTGGCCGATGTTTCTCCATTGGATCTTTGGATGTTAATTGGTGATTTAAATGAAATTTTCTCTCACACTCACAAAAATGGTGGTCCACTTTGACATGATAATCAAATGATTGCTTTTCGCTCTACTTTGGACGGATGCTTTCTGCATGAATTATCTTATGATGGGGATAATTTCACTTGGACAAAAAATAACAAAAATCCTTTGGCTTTGAAAGAAAGACTTGATTGGTGCTTTATTAATGATGTTTAGAATAATGGGTTTAGCTTACCAACTCTAACTTATCTTGATTACTATGGTTCGGATCATCGTGCTATACGTGTTCATGTTGGTTTTTCATCTATAACTGAAGCAAACAATAAGAAGCAATCTCGTGTTCAGTTTGAGAGAATTTGGTTAAAAGAAAAGGATTATGCTGATATTATATCTAGTTGCTGGCTGCATAATAGTCAGGGGGATCCTTGTGTGGATTTGCTTAATAGCTTACACAAATGTGCTCAAAGTTTGCAAACTTGTCATAAAAAGAAATTTGGACAACTCAGAACTGACATCTCCAATGCTCAAAAAAGGGTAAATCACCTCCATACTGTAACCACACCTGCTCTTAATCATTCCCAAGCTATTGTCTCGGCTGAGAAAATTCTGGATGAATTATTGGCTTATGAAGAGCAGTATTGGCAGCAGCGTTCTAGAGTTGAATGGTTGCAATTAGGTGATCAAAATACTAAATTTTTTCATGCAAAAGTCTCTGCTAGGAAGTCCAATAATAAAATCAAATGCTTGTAGGACCAAAATGGTTATACTATTACTTTAAAAGAGGAGATTTTGAGCATCATTTCTTTTTATTTTGAGCAACTTTTTACTGCTACTGAGGAGGATCATTGGGTTTAATCACATGTGCTCTCCACTATTTCTACTACCATCACAGATGCTCATAATGACATTTTATTGAAGGATTTTATTACAGCTGTGGTCCTTATAGCTTTGAACACCATGGGATTAGATAAAAGTTCAGGCCTAAATGCTATGTCGGTTTTGTTTTATCAATATAATTGGCATATTGTGAGACACTTAGTCATTATAGTGGTTCTTCATGTATTCAATGATGGTGGTAACCCTACGGTTTTCAATAAGATATTGATTACTTTGATTCCCAAAATTAAGAAGCCTCTTACTATGAAAGAGTTTCGTCTTATAAGTCTTTGTAATGTCATTTACAAGTTTATTTCCGAAATGATAGTTATTCGGTTTAAGAATGTTATACCCTATGTTATCTCAGAGACCCAAAGTGCTTTTCTTCCCAATAGGTTGATAACTGGTAGTGTACTTGTGGCCTTTGAGCTAGTTCATAATCTGAAGCATCGAAACAAAGGTTCCAAAGGCTATGCTGCACTTAAACTTGATATGAGCAAAGCTTTTGACAGAGTGGAATGGTCTTTTTTAGCTGCTGATAGAAGGGGGAGTCTAATCTTAAATAAAAAATAATAATAAAATCTTATATATATATATGGTCACCTGGTACACCACTTACTGGGGTTATATATATAAATATATATACTATTTATGTGTATCAAACAGTGGTTTTAGATTATATTATCGTGCTTATATAAAAAAAGCTATGAAACTGATTTTTATTTGGGAAATTTGAAATTTTATGCTTACATTAGGGGGGAATTTTTCCCTTAAACTCTAAATACCCTATATTGGTAAGATGGGACAATATTTTATTAATCCCCACATTACCCCCCTCATTCAAACCCCTCTCTCTTTCCCCTCTTTCTCTCTTTCTCTCTCCGTCTCGCGAATCCCACACTTAAATTTCTGGGATTTCAAGTTCGGGTCCGATGGGCCCGATGCCTCTGATTGCACACAAAAACTACTTAATTTTTTTGGGTTTTTAAGGTCGGGTCCGATGGGCCCATCGGACCCGACCTTAAAAACCCAAAAATTAAGTACATCGGGCCCCATCGGACGGTATCGGACGGGCATTGGGCCCATTGGACTCGACCTTAAAAACCCAAAAAAAATTAAGTGCATCGGGCCCCATCGGACGACATCGGACGGGCATCGGGCCTCATCAGACCCGACCCTTTAAAAGACCAAAAAAATTTGACATTCGACAGAAAACTCATACCATTTTCAACCCTATTAACTAACAGATCTATTCCTAAATCTAACTCTAACTAACAGATTTCACACAAAATTGCAACATATTAATCTATTTCATGAATTTAAGCATCAAAAATTGAAGGAAAAAATTGAAAAAAAAAATTGAGGGTTGGGGCGGTCGGGTGTGGGCGGCCTGCGTGGATGGTGGGGGCAGTCGGGTGTGGGCGGCCGGCGTGGACGATGTGTGTGCTGACGGCCGGTGGGTGGTGGTGACGGGCGGCGGGTTTCCTACGATGGGATTTTGGGCGAAGAGGCAAAGAGGCATAGAGAGTTTCATGGAAGGAGAGAGAAAGGATTTGAGTTTTTGAGAGGGGTATTTTTAGAGTTTTGGAAAAGTTGTCATATATTTTTAATGTAGAAAAGTATTAGTTTAGGGAAAAAATTATCCCCTAATGCATGCATAGAACACTGAATTGTTAAAACATCCTGTGTATCTCAAGGGCGTAAAGTTGAGTTACGTGGAATCCAAGGATCGATGCCACACCGAATTTGACTACCATTTCCTACTTTTAAACATAAGCCTTGTTGTAAGAGCTCTCTACCCCAACAAATTCCTTGCCAAATTAAAGAAGACATGCCTCCTTGCTTAGCATTCATGAAATCATTATGAGGGAAATATCTACCTTTTAGAACCTGACCCAGAAGTGAGTTAGGATTTTTAAGAGTCTCCAAGATTATTTGCTAACAAAGCCTGACTGAAATGAACAAAAGATCGAAACCCTATTCCACCATCCAATTTTATTTTGTTTTACAAAGAAGTTTCCATTTCTTCCAATGAGTCTTCTTTTTATCAATGTCTGAACCCCACCAAAACTTTACCATGATTTTCTCAAGTTGTCTACAAAAAGTAATAGGCAACTTAAAGCAATTCATACATATATTGAGATAGATTGGACTACAGCTTTCAAGATAACTTCTGTAATATCCCGATAAGTCTTATGGTAAATAATTAGGGTTTATATTTATATTATGGATTAATCAGGTAATAAGTGGGATTATGATCTTACTAATCTATTTTAGTGTAAAATTTAAATTTGCTATAAGTGAGTAAATAAGCATAATTTATAAATTATGAAGATTTATATAGCATGTGTGAATGTAATATGAGCTTTATTTGGAATAAAAATATTTTTAGGTTCGGCGATCCTCAAAACCCGATAAGTAGATAAATAAGTATAATTTATTAATTACAGATATTTATTTGAAATATGTGAATATAATATGAGTTATTTTGTAAAATAAAAATATTTTCAAGTTCGACGACTCTGGAGACCCGATTGGAGGCTAAAAATATCATAACAATTTTAGTTAAAAATATTGATGGGATTATTGAGATAAGTTTATTTTAGAAATACCGAGGTATTTTGGGATACTCGAAGTTGGCCAAATACCCTAAAAATAGAGATTTCTTAGTGGTTAAAAAATAATAAGATAACTATTAATAATAAAGTTTTTATTATATTATATTATTATAATATTATTATTATTATAATATTATTTTATATATATAAAGTTATCGTAATTTTTTTTATATATATATTATCTAAATTACAGTAAATATATAACACTTAGAATGAACGAACAAAATTATCGCTCTTCGTACTTCGATAAAATTTTCTCCTCCTATACCTATTTTTTTTTTTTTATTTTCAACCCGAAACCTAATGATCTAAGCTCTGGTAGTAGCGGGATAGCAAATCCTTGAAGAGAGAAAGCTTAAGGTATTGTTTAATTATGTTTTAAGCTAAAAACGATTGGTTTTATATAAGAGCTTTATGATTTAAAAAGGTTATGGAGATTCTGAATTCATAGAATTGTTCTTTGGTAACTATGGGACAAGTTTCTATGTTTACTTGTTGAATTTGAGGTGCTTTTGAGTTAGAAATGGAGTTTGGAACTTTTTAAAGCTTACTCCGAACGTTAATGGAATTTTTCATTTAAAGGCTTGATTTTTATTTCTGTTACATAAAGATGGTAATGTTTATGGTATATATGCGCCCTGTGAAGTTTGGAGTGATTTGGAGAAGTTTGGTAGTGTTTCAGTGAGTGTGAAAATTGAGATTTTTGAGTATCATAGTTTTTAAAAATTCCTAAGAGATTAAAAATCCTATTTTTGTCATAGCTTTTGACTCGGGTCTCCATGTTGGACAATCTATATACTGTTTCAAAGCTTGCGATGAGCTCTAAAATATGGTGTATATTTTAGAGCCAAAATATAAGTTTTATTTTAGTGTATTTATACCATGAGGTTTGGAAGAAAATCCTAGATTGTCTTATGTTAATATTAAGAAGTGTTTTGGGATAAACACTTATTGGTTTACCGTTGTTATGACATAGGGCCGAGATCATCGGGAATAGTTCTCCACTTGGGTTGGCCGATATGTATGAATCTGGATTAAAGGTAAAAAGAAGTATATTGTACTGCATAGTACGTTATATTGTAATATAATTAATAATGTTATGAATTGATTAATATTGAGATTGAGATATAGTTAATATTATAATATATTGAAAAGATTGATTGGTTAAGCAATGGTAATGTATTATACTATGAATGTGATATACAAACTCACCTGATTAGGTGGTGCGATACTCCTGGCGACTTACCGGGCATAGGTTCGACCGTCAGTGACATATGACTACCGAGCGTAGGTACAGACTCACCTGATTAGGTAATGTGATACTCCTGGCGACGTGTAGATACGACATTAGTGATATGAAAATTGTCAGGTTATGGCATACAATGAAACCGCTGTAGGGTTTCCTTCTGGCAACGTGTAGATACGGGAGTCAGTGACATATGATAAGCACTGGGCATAGGTACGGGCTCGTCTGATTAGGCGATTACTCCTGGCGACGTGTAGATACGGCGTCAATGATATGAAAATTTCCAAGTTATGGTATAGAATGAAACTGTTTTAGGGTTTCCTCCTAGCCACGTGTAGATACAAGCATCAGTGACATATGATAAGTATCTGGCGTAGGTATGAGCTTGTGTTATTAGGCGATTACTCCTGGCGACGTGTAGATACGACGTCAGTGATATGAAAATTGCCAGGTTGTTGCATATAATGAAACCATTGTAGGGTTTCCTCCTGGCTACGTGTAGATACAGGCATCAGTGACATATGATAAGTTTCTTGCGTAGGTATGGGTTCGTCTGAGTAGGCGATGCGATATATTGGTGCCAAGTTGTGGTACGGGCTCACCTGATTAGGTGATGTAATTATATGATATATGGGTGCAAGTTTTTGGCACGGGCTCACCTGATTAGGTGATGCAGTTATGCGATATACGGTGCCAAGCTATGGCACGGGCTTGCCTGATTGGGCAATGTGATGTAATAAAGATGGTTACTTTATGAAGTAACATATATATGATTTATATTTTTTAATGAATACGATTCCTTTGTATAATAATTTTGTATTATCAGATATCTGTATACTAATGCTTATTCATGGCAGATGCCAATAGTTATCTGGATTTCATTTTATGAACTATTCGTAATAGTTTGATTCTGATTGTGTATAAATGACACTATTAGAATAATCAACTATATGATTGTTATTATTATTATTACTTTTCTTACTGAGTCATTGTGACTCACGGTGCTATGTGGTGCAGGTAATAAAGGCAAAGAAAAGCTAGATCAACCATGGGTGATAGTCTTCTCCAGTAATGTACATATTGACCTCACTAGCCTGCGTGTCGAGTTGCCAGGAGTTTTGTTGGGCTGGTTGTATCTGTTGTGTGTTTTGATTTTGTGTTTAAATGGTTGTCGTATAATTCCTTTAGTAAAATTTTTTATAATAGGGGATCCCCGGAACACACTTATTATGTCGTTATAATGTGTGTTTTTGGTATTTTATTTTAGTCAAGTTTTCAATATTATCACGTTTTTTAATGATTAATTATTCTATTAGTATTAAACTAGTTTGTAAAATCACACACGTGGCATCCCTATAGATTAGGGCGTTACAACTTGGTATCAGTGCAACGATGGTTTTAAAGGTCCTAAAGACTGGTCGAATATGTACATTTGCTACGAGGACTGGTCGACTCACGGTATAGTAAGTATTTATATTATTTGTTATTGGATTACCTGCCTAGGCTATTATAAAGTATGTTGGGAAACGTAGCACAGTGATAATTTTGATAAGAATATATGTATGGTATATGCATAATGATATTGATATTCGTCTGAGTTTTAAATGGTTAGAAGAAGTAGACTAAATATTGATATTCGTCTAATTAGCGAGTTATCTGAGCTCGAGGCAAATAGTATGGAAGAGAATTCTTTATTGCCATAATGCTCGGAACATGTAAAAATTCTACTATGCAAGATATGATTATACAATAAGGGAAAACAGATCTGAGATCTGAAAGAACAATATGCTCATCTTGTGTCTGTTCTTGTATTACCGACACTTCATGTTGTACAACTAGATGTGGTGGAATATATGAAGCCAACTTACCAGAAGATCAGGAAGCAAAAACTAAATGAACCATATTTATGGGATAGGAGAAAAAGGTTCCAGGATGGTCAGGATAGCGGTTAAGGTGAGAATAAAAAATTGTGACTTATCCTAATTGTTCAAGATGCAAAAAAAAAAAAATGCCATTTGAACCAATGTAGAGCCAGATCTTATTTTATTGTGGGGTAGTGGGTCATCTAAAAAGAACCTACCCGTAGTTAAGAAAGACTGATGTTAAAGGAGAAAAGTATACGTGTCCAGCCCAAGTGCTGGTTATGACTTAAGGGGACTCGGGTATCAGACCTTTGGCCGACTCAAATTAGAATTTTATGGGAAATATTACAACTGTTATTTCAATTGATATCAATATAAAACATTGTACATTAAGTTAGAGACATCAAGAAATCTGAATGGACTGTGCATGTATGTTATTTAGTGGCAACCTATTTGAGGGGGTAGACAAATTAGAGAAATGACAATATGAGTTAAATTTGCAAGTATTCCCAAGTGGAATATAGGACATGAGTAGTTAATGGAGGCATCGATCTAATTGATTCAAATAACAAAATCTTTTATCTAGGAGTGATCTAGCATTATCAAAGGTGAGACAATTTACGAGTATTGTCTAGAATCCTAGGTGAATTGAAGGCAGCGATTGTGTAGTAATTTTGAGATTATGTAGGCGTGGGACTACCTATGTTAGCAAGAAGTATCTTGTTTTAGTAGCTCACCATGAGAGAACTCCATGGTTGAGTGTCCTTAACTTGGGGTGATTTCATTTAGGAAATTTTTCCATGAAGTGTGCGAGTCGAAGCAAAGCACGTTGGAAACACTTGGATTGGTCCGTGGGGGCCCGTCGTCAGTCTGGGAAGTAGCTAGAGTGATGCACTCATGTATAAGAGCCATCATTCTGTGAGAATAAGGGCCCAATGGAGGCTTGAAGCGAGAACGTTACCAGGGTAACGTATAAAAGAATGTTAGGAAGAGTAGTGGTATTACTAAGGTAAAGAAGATTACCTGAATTACTTAAGGTGATACGGTAATGATGGAAAGTACTTTATAATTGACTGGATAGTCAATGTGGTATATAAGGAGACCATTGAAATTCTAAGAAAGGATTACTTTATTAAGCAATTATGGAAAGGCATACTCACCCAGAATGGGGAAAAGCTTATGAATTGAGATGTAAATTAATGGACATCTAATTGAGTGATTAGTGAATGTTGGATCACAAAGTAGATTGTTTATTAAACAATGAGCTATATAATTGAGTGTAAAATAAATTTTAAAGTGGTTAACCAAGTATGAAGATAGTGATGATTGCAAGTAAGCAATGGTAGCATATGAACTAGGGAGTGAAACCTTAGTGGTAATGATGGAAAAAGAACATGAGAGTCTCAGATGTTGATGAATCAACATCATCAACAAGAGACTCACTATAAGTTGGTATGGTAATTCGTACAAAGGGGTTATCAATAAAACAAAGAATATACTTGAGGTATGTATATTTCTGGATGTGTTTGAAAAGATTATCAAGATTTCTACCAAACACAGAAAAGAAACTTTAAGATCAAGGAATGATCTTTGATTAATTGTTATTAGTTGAGAATTCGAGAAATGGATATTTTTCAGTTTAGTTGTTGTGACCTGGTATGAGAAGTGTTGCCTCTACTGTATAGGTTTAAACAACTTACTTTATAACCGTGGTTAACCGTAAATGATTGGGAAATATTAAAAGTTGTATCAATTCAAGGGAAATTGATACAAGTTAAAATAAGTGGACATGAACAAGATTTAAGTTGATAATAAGATGGGAATTCCTCAAGTTCAAGTGAACAAAACCGATGAGGAATTGCAAGAGGTTAATGAAGGGAGTGATCGAAATTAAGTTTTATTAACGAAACAATGAAAGCAAGAAATAAAATTAGGAATGACAAAGAAGCATCTACTTTCTGATAACCCACCATGAGCTTACTTTGGAATTAAATATACTTAACTTGGGGTAATCTCTAAATGGGAAATCTTTCGGGGAGTCATCTCGGAAAGCGTATGAGTGAGGACAAAGTACGCAAGAAAGATTCATATTAGGATGCAGAATTAGTAGTTGTTCCAGAGATTATCAAGAGGAAGGGATGTGTTAATAAGTAGAAATTTATAAGGTATTGATATGAGTATATATTAATGGGTGGTGTAGAAAATAGTGAATCGAATTGTGTATAGAATAGTACATATTAATATACAAAGTTAGGAGACTAAACGGGAAACTACTAATTACAAAATATGAAGCTATTAAAATACAAGTTACCCTAATTTCTTTACAACTAATAGTCTAACACTCCCCCTCAAGTTGGAGCATAGATGTTAATCATGCCCAGCCTGTTCAAAGATAATCAACCCACACCCCATTCAAAGCCTTTGTAAAAATATCTCCTAGTTGTTCTCCGGTCTTCACATATCCTGTGGAGATCAGACCTTGTTGAATTTTCTCAGGAACAAAATGACAATCAATCTCATTGTTCTTAGTTCGCTCGTGGAACACGGGATTTGAGGCAATATGAAGAGCAGCTTGATTATCACACCACAATTTTGCTGGAATAGAAGTCTTAAACCCGAACTCAGTCTAAAGCTGATAAATCCATATTGCCTCAGACACATATTGTGCCATAGCTCTACATTCTGATTCATCACCGGATCTAGATAAAACATTTTGTTTCTTACTCTTCCAAGAGACCAGATTGCCCCCAACAAATACACAATATCCTGAAGTGGATTGTCTATCTACCTTGGAGCCTACCCAATCTACATCAGAGAAACACTCAATCTGGGTATGTCCATGATCCTTGTAAATTATACCTCGACCTGGTGCTCCTTTCAAATAACATAAAATTTGCTCTAATGCTGCCCAATGATGAATTGTTGGAGAAGAAATGAATTGACTAATGACACTAACTGGGAATGCAATATCTGGACGAGTCACAGTTAGATAATTCAACTTTCCAACTAATCTGCGATATTTCTCAGGATCTTCAAATGGTTCCCCATCACGCATAAGATGCACAGCTGGATTCATTGGAGCATTATAAGGGTTTGCTCCCAATTTTCCTATCTCAGTTAACAAATCAAGTACATACTTTCTTTGAGATAGAAAAATACCTTGTTTACTCCGAGTAACTTCAATACCCAAAAAATAGTTGAGCTCCCCTAAATCTTTCATGTGAAACTGGGTATGAATGAAAGACTTAAGGGATGAAATGCCTTCAGTATCATTCCAGTAATAACGATGTCATCAACATACACCACTAACAAAATGATACTAGCAGTTAATCTTTTATAAAACACAGAATGATCTGACTTATTTTTCAACAAACCGAATTTCTCAACAGCCTGACTAAATTTACCAAACCAAGCACGAGGACTTTGTTTCCATCCATATAAAGATTTGTGAATATGACAAACTCGCCCTAACTCCCCTTAAGCAACAAACCCAGGAGGTTGGTGCATATATACTTCTTCCTAATGATCACCATGAAGAAAAGCATTTTTAATATCAAGTTGATGCAAAGGCCAATGATGAGTAGCTGCCTTGGAAATGAACAGTCGAACAGATGTGAGTTTAGCAACTGGAGAAAAAGTATCACAATAGTCCACTCCATAGGTTTGAGCATAACCATTGGCAACAAGATGAGCCTTTAAGCGAGCAACTGTTCCATCTTGGATTGAATTTAACCGTAAACACCCATTTGCACCCTATGGCCTGTTTTCCAGAAGGTAAATTAACCAAGACCCAAGTACCATTTGCAATTAAAGCATTCATCTCTTCTATCATTGCAGCAAGCCAACCAGGATGAGACATTGCTTCACGAACAGTTTTAAGAATAGTGATAGAATCAAGAGAAGCAATAAAAGAGCAAGAAGAAGAGGAGAGATGATTATAAGAAACAAAAGAAGAAATAGGAAAAGTACATTGGCATTTACCTTTACGTAGTGCAATGGGAAGATCATCTTTGATTTCCGGATCTGATGACGAAGATGCAGGTGCAGGACATGAAACATGAGGTGGAGGAGGGGGGCGCCTGGTATACACTATAGGAGGCCGAGGGAGTGGTGAGGTGGTTTAGGGGGTGGAGGTGTAGACACTGTGGGGGTTATGACCGAGGTAGGTGAAGGAACAAGAGACTCGTTAGACCATGTAGTAGGCGCAGAGGATGTGACAGAATATACCAACAAATCATCATCCTCCCCCTGATTAGTAGGAGTAGTGGAAGATGAAAAATAAGGTGTATTTTCTACAAAGGTAACATCAATAGAAACAAGATATTTATTGAGATCGGGATAATAACACCTATACCCTTTCTGAAGAAGAGAATAACCAAGAAAGACACACTTTAGTGCCTTAGGGTCTAATTTGGTGACAGATGGGCGGACATCGCGAGCATAACAAACACTGCCAAATAGTCGAGGAGCAACTGGAAACAATGACTTATTAGGAAAAAGAATTTTAAATGGGATTTCACCATTAAGGACAGAGGATGGCATGCAATTAATAAGAAAGCATGTCGTAGAAACTGCATCGAGCCGAAAAGGTTTAGGAACTTTCATTTGAAACAAGAGGGCACGTGCAGTTTCAAGAAGATGTCTGTTTTTATCTTCCGCGACACCATTTTAAGGTGCAGTATCAACACAAGAAGTTTCATGAAGCATGCCATTAGAGGTCATGTAAGATTGAAAATGATCAGATGTGTACTCTTTGGCATTATCACTTCTCAAAGTACGAACATATACATTAAATTGATTTTGAATCTCAGCACAAAAGCACAAAATATAGAAAACAACTCAGAACGATTTTTCATTAAATATAACTAAGTTACACGAGAATAATCATCCACAAAAGTAACAAAATACCTGAATCCAGTTTGAGACAAAATAGGAGAAGGACCCAAACATCATAATGAACTAACTCAAAAAAAACACTAGCATATTTATTGACTCGAGGACTCAAACTAACACGATGATGTTTTGCAAACTGACATGACTCACAATCTAATGAAGATAGCTTACTATATTGGGGACAAAGTTTCTTGTGCAAAGGAAGGGATGGATGACCTAAACGACAATGAGCCTCAAAAGCAGAAGCAACACTCGAACAAGCAATAGAGGTTGGCGGAAGTGGGTCAAGAACATACAAGCCACCAGAGTCATGTCCTTTACCAATAATCTTCTTCGTCATAAGATCCTGAAACAAACAATGATCAGGAAAGAATGAGATGCAACAATTTAGATTATGAGTGAGTTGACTAACAGAAAGCAAATTAAAGGACAAATTAGGTAAATATAAGACTGATGACAAAGTGAGCATAGGTGTAGGAACAATAGTGCCAGATCCAAGAACAAAAGTTGTCGATCCATCAGCTAAGGTAATAATAGAAGTGGGACTATGAGACTGAAAAGTGGAAAAGAGACTGGAATTACCTTTCATATGATCTGTGGCACCAGAATCAATGACCCATTTTGAGGATTTGGAAAGAAGGCATGCATTAGAGTTACATGAATCAGCAATCGCAGTGACAGAAGAAGATGAAGACTTAAGTGTTTCCTGATACCTTGAGAACTTGGCAAATTCATCAGCAGAAATAAGGACTGATTTATCAAATGCATCACTAGTGGTAGCAATATTAGCAGAGTGTTGTTGTCGATTCTTAAACTGTAACTTCCTACACTCAAACTTGGTGTGGCCATGTTTCTTACAATAATTGCACATGATGCTCCCAGAATTTGGTGTTCGATTATCAGGTGCTTGTGAATTACCTCCTTTGAATCCACTTGGAGTAGAGTTTTTTTCTGGTGCAAAATTATTACAACTCACCAAGGCGCTATTAAGAGGAGTTGAAGAGGTAGTTTCTGTGCGAAGAACACGAGTAAACACATCTTGTAAAGAGGAGACATCAGAACAAGAGAGAACTTGTGACTTTGCAGAGTTAAATTCAGATGAAAGTCCTGCAAGAAAACTCATAATAGCCATCTGCTCTCGTTGGCGCTGTTGAACTTTTACATCAAGACTAAAGGGTAATATCACATTAAGTTCTTCATACGTTTTCTTGAAAGCTATAAAATAATTCATAAGAGACTTATCTTGTTTCTCCGCACAATAAAAGGCTTTGCAAACATCATATATGCGAGATATGTTATCTTTGCCAGAATACAAAAACTCGAAGTAATCCATTAGTTCTTTAACCAATTCAAAATGATTAATCAAACTAATTACGTCATTATCGATAGAATTTTGAATTTGAAGGAACAAGCGAGCATCCTCACGGAGCCATATTTTCCTTGAATCGTCTTACTCCATACCAAATAATTTGAACCAATTAACTTATGGTCCGTGATTTTAGACATCACGAGAACCACATCAGAAACAATGATTGATTTTGAATTTGATTTTATCTCTGCCATAATCTCAAAAGCAAAAACAATTGATAGAGAAAGGGAACAAAAAGAATACCAAAGAATGAACACACAAACACGAAGAAGGCAAAAAAAAATATTGAATTACAACCTTAAACAGATGCAAGCAGGCTTAGAAAAATAGAACAAAGAACCAGCAAAAGAACGTCGTCAAAGATGCCGTCACACGCGCCGACGCGTGGGAAAATGAACAGAAACTTTAAGCGACGCGTGAGCCCCATGCGCGTGGAATTTAGCGACCGGACTTTGGGGTTTTGTAGATTGGCGGCTGGGCAACACTCTTGAGTGGGCAGTGAGAATCAATTCGCACTCCAATTAAGATTTTCAAAAAAGAACCCTAATCTTTTTTTATGAACCCAAATTGCGATCACAATGGCTCTGATACTATGTAGAAAGTAGTGAATCGAATTGTGTATGTATTCCATAGAATAGTACCTATTTATATACAAAGATAGGAGACTAAACGGGAAACTACTAATCATAAAATAGGAAACTACTAAAATACAAGTTACCCTAATTTCCTTACAACTAATATTCAAACAGGTGGAAATAAGAAATGCTCTAATTGAATATCTATCAAAAATGAATACTTAACTTATTATTAAGCTAAGTCAGTAGGTCAGCTTAGGAGGTCCCATATAAGGAATGAAAACACATAATTATGAACTATGTAGTGTGGGATCTTATGATTTCGGCTGAATAGTAACGATTGGACATACCGAGTTAATATGTTGTCTATCAATATAGACAATTTATACAATAAATAAGGATATGGAATTCATACGAAGGAATAGTCTAATCTTGTTAAATTCCAAGGTTGATATCGTTGGCTATAATGCTAAGAATTAAAGAAGACTATTGAGAACCATGGAGATTAAAGCAAGAATTGTATGATGTTTTATTCTTGAAAGGTGGGTAACCTAAGAAGATCAATAGAATATTAGAAACATGATGTGAGCATATTTGATAAAGGTAGATTATCTTAGAATAATCTCTTCCCTTATGAGTTGTTTATTTAAAAGTGATAATTAAATGTACCACTGGTTAGGTACCTTAATAACTGTGGTACGAGAGAAATATTAGATACATGTTCACTGGATTAAATAGGCTAGGTAGCCTATTATCTAGCCTTAATTCCTACGTTGTTCAGAGTATATAATATGTTTCATGTCTCCATGCTGAGAAAATATGTATCCAACTCGACCCATATTCTGATCTGTGACGATGTTAAACTTCAGACAAATTTATTTTATGGGAAAAATATCTTGTCCAAGTTTTGGACTAAAAAGAGGAGGTACTATGAATGAGACAGATCCACTAGTTAAGAAAGTGCTATAAAAAAATACATAGAAAGATAGAAACAACAATTTGAGAGTTAGAATCATAAATACGGGGGTAATATCTCGAACTGTTTAAATAAATTTTGAGGACAAAATTTCTATAAGGAAGGGATGGTTGTAATATCTCGATAAGCCTAATGGTAAATAATTAGGGCTTATATTTATATTATGAGTTAATTAGGTAATAAGTGGGATTATGATCTTACTAATCTATTTCAGTATAAAATTTAAATTCTCTATAAATGAGTAAATAAGTGTAATTTATAAATTATAGAGATTTATATAGCATGTGTGAATGTAATATGAGCTATATGTGAAATAAAAATATTTTCAAGTTCGGCGACCGTCAAAACCCGATAGGTGGATAAATAAGTGTAATTTGTTAAGAACTCAGCGTCAGTGATATCAAAATTGCCAGGTTATGGCATAAAATGGAACCGTTGTAGGGTTTCCTTATAGCAACGTGTAGATACGGGCATTAGTGACATATGATAAGCACCGGACGTAGGTACGGGCTCGTGTGATTAGGCGATTACTCATGGCGACATGTAGATACGGCGTCAGTGATATGAAAATTGCCAAGTTATGGCATAGAATGAAACCGTTGTAGGGTTTTCTCCTAGGAATGTGTAGATATGGGCGTCAGTGACATATAATAAGTATCGGGCATAGGTACGGGCTCATCTAATTTGGCGATTACTCTTGGCGACGTGTAGATACGGCATCAGTGATATGAAAATTGTTATGTTATGGCATAGAATGAAACCATTGAAGGGTTTCATCTTGGCGGCGTGTAGATACGGGCATTAGTGACATATGATAAGTACCAGGCGTAGGTACGGGCTCGTCGTATTAGGCGATGCGATATATTGGTGCCAAGTTGTGGCACGGGATCACCTAATTAGATGATGCAATTATATGATATATGAGTGCAAGTTTTTGGCACGGGCTCACCTGATTAGGTGATGCTGTTATGCGATATACGGTTTCAGGCTATGGCACGGGCTTGCCTTATTAGGTAATGTGATGTAATGAAGATGGTTACTTTATGAAGAACATATATATGATTTATATTTTTAAATGAATATGATTCCTATTATTGGTATAATAATTTTGTATTATCAGATATCTGTATACTGATGCTTATTCATGGTGGATGCCAGTAGTGATCTGGATTTCATTTTATGAACTAGTCGTAATGGTTTGATTCTGATTGTGTATAAATGACATTATTCGAATAATAAACTATATGATTATTATTATACTATTCTTGCTGAGTCCTTGTGACTCACAGGTGCTATGTGGTGCAGGTAAAGGCAAAGAAAAGCTAGGTCAACTATGAGGTGATAGTCTTCTCCAACAATGTAAATATTGACCTCACCGACCTATTTTGGGCTGGTTGTATCTGCTGTGTTTTTTGATTTTGTATTTAAATGGTTGTTTTATAATTCCTTTAGCAAAACTTTTTATAACAAAGATTCCCGGAATACACTTTTTATGCCATTATAACGTCTGTTTTTAGTATTTTATTTTAGTCAATTTTTCAATATTATCACGATTTTTAATAATTAATTATTCTACTAGTATTAAACTAGTTTATAAAATCACACACGTAGCGTCCCTATAGATTAGGGCATTACAACTTCTTTTCCTCCTATAGAAAAAGTTTATCATTCCAAGCATCCATTAACTTTCATATTTTTTCTTTTATATCTCCAAAAAGTTGCTTTTTATTTCTCTCAGAGTAAACAGGTAATCTCAAATATTTCTCATGACACTTACTAATTGGGATCCCAAGGATCTGTTGGAAAGAATTTTTGGCAGCATTTGAGGTATTTGGTTAAAATGACATGACCGAATTATCCGAGTTAAGCTCTTGGCGAGAAGCTCGATGGTAGATATCTAAAGCACGCTTGATGGCCCCATATGAACGATCATCTACTTGACAAAAAAGAAGGTTATCACATGCGAAGAAAAGATGGGAAATAGAAGGGGCTCTGCGAGAGATAGCAAGTCTTTAAGCCTTCCAATTCTTTCCTCATATTGCAAAAGTCTAAAGAGATCCTCAGAATAGATAAGGAACAAATATGAGAAAAGTAGATTTCCTTGACGAAGACCCCTCTGCGGAGTAACTTGTCTAGAAATAATACCATTAATGAGAAAGGAAAAGGTTTTTGTAGTTAGACACTTCATGATAAGAGAAATAAATCTGATATTAAAATCCATTTTGCATGCTCTATTTAATTTGGAAGCCTCTACCAATAATGCCAATATATATCACATAATTTTATTGATATAAACTTCCTTAGGATTATTTTAAAAGAATAATTTGTGGCTAAACCCCCGAACTCTCAATTCACTTACAATTAACCCTCCAATCTTAAATTTTTATGGGAAAACCTGTCAACCTCTACTTTTTTTGGCAAATCAAATGTGTCGTCTATGAGAGTGATTATGTGCTAGCATAGATTATCCCACATGTAAACAAATATACATGTGTAGCGTTCATATTGGTCCATATAATTATGCATATTTAAATATCATTAAAAAAAATAAAATCCAAAGAAAATCCAAAAATAAAAAAAAATAAAAAAAATAACTAAAATAATTAAAATTATTAAAAATATATATTTTTTTAAATCTCTCCCCTAAATTATTTTGGTAACTTCTTGATCTTCTTCTTCACTAGATTATCAAATATAAATCTCCCCAAAATAATGTAAAAAATAATATGTGCACTAGATTATCAAAAAAATCTCTCTCCTAAATTATTTTACATTTCTTCTTCTTTTGCTTTTTCTTCTTCAACATCTTCTTTCCTTTTTTAGGCAGTGGTCGAATCTAGAAAAAGAGGTCGGTCAGATCTGGGTAGGTGTTGGACAGATCTAGGATGAGTTCGGTTGGATCTTGGTCGGGATCGGTCAGATCAGGAAATTCACCAAGAGGTTGTGATCGACGTTGAGATGAAGTGTATTAGTGTGTATAATAATGGTGATGGTGTTGCTGTGGAGATTCATCAGGAGGAACATGTTTATCTTCATGAATTGATATTTGGGCATTTTTTGTGTAGTAACTATAATGATAAGGAAAATAAAACTACTGGTGGAAGAAATGGGTATGGTGATAAGCTCACTAATATCTTCTCAACTCATCAGTTTGTTAATGAAATTGTTGATGGAAAGCGTCAGAAGAAGGGACTATATTTATTTCGCCTAACAAAGGAGTCAATGTTCTAAATTGTCTAAATGACAAAATACTATTATTCCTCAAGGCCAATAAATAAATAAAAAGTTTTAGAAACAAAATGATGAGATCTTCAGTCCATCTGGGGAAATAAAGTCAAAGCACTGAGCCTTTTCTAAATTCTTCTTCTTGAATCTTGAGGATTGTTTTCACTCTCTCAGGTTTATGGAGTTTTCTACACCACCCTTGGTCCTTTGATTGACCTATCTCCTTAGCAAGATGTTGATGGTCCTTCAAAGAATCATTAAGACTAGAAAGATCTACTTCAAATGATGCTTTATCATCTTAGAACTTAGCTCGTCGTTGTTGTATGGCCAGTTCTGCTGTCTGCTTCATCTGTCTTAAAATCTTCAAAATCCTTTGTCTTGTTGATGACAGATATAGACAAACAATTCATAGTTGTCAAATTATCCTTGTCACGACGAAGAATGTTCATGAGACGGGATTCATTAAGATTAAGGGCACTCTCAACCATTTTTGTAGAAGCGACAAACTTTTCTTTTATAGTAACAAATTATTGACAGAGCTAGTAAACCATGCAACCTCTGTTGAGCCACATTTATAATTCTTACAAATGGCACTCAATATGCCAAGTTTCATGTTCGCGTTAGCACGGTGTTTCGAAATATATTTTGCCATCAAAGGAGAAGATAATAAATGAAGAACGTCTATCATGCTACCAATCACAAACCTTTTTGTATACTCATTCAAGTCAAAGCTGGTGATTACTGAAGATGACATTCTCAATACTAGCTATGGTAGAGGAATAAGAAAATCTGAGGGAGCAACTAATGATGGAACACCGAGCTTTGCTGAGACAATTGATTCTGGTGAAATGATTGGCTCTACAGGCAATGCCTCACTGTCAAATCCTTTGTCAACATAATTATCAAACCCAGTCTGGGTATGTAGGCAAACTAGTTAGGAGGAATAAATATATAGTCCCTTACTACGTGAGGCTTGATCCCAATCCGGTTGACCAAGCAAATATTTAGCCTTTTCATGGTAAGGACTAAATTCTCATGCTTGATAACAAATTCACCACTCATTTGTTTAATGAATAAGAGAGAATCGCCAAACACTTCCAATGATTGTATTTTCTATTCGAGTGCAACTTTGAGGCTGATAACTAACACTTTGTATTTTGCTACATTATTGGTGCATATAGTTTGAATATAGAAAGAGTAAGGTATTAGGCCTCCTGACTGTGTCACAAAGACAACTGCCCAACTATTTCTTGCTGCCCCATCAAAACATGATTGCCATGATGAAGTGTGCACCATGAAAACTTCTTTGTTTGGAAGATCTTCTCGTAACTCCATGTCATTTGGAATTGGGTGTATTCCTAAAAATTTGGCCAATACTTGTCCTTTATTGCTTTTTGCGATTGAAAGTTGATCTAAAATTCAAACAAAATCATGGACCATTTTTGGTAAGTCTTCTAGATAACATAGGCTTTGATAGAGTATATCTTAAGGGATCAACTTTTGACACTAAAGTCACAGGGTGTGAGAGCAAATAATGCCGTAATTTTTTGGCAGCAAAAATTAAAGCCAAACACACTTTCTCGGTTGGAGGTTAGTTTTATTCTGCCCCTACTAAAGTTCTACTTAGGTAGTAAAGATCAACTTCTTTTCCCTTCTCATTGTTTTGCGCCAACCTCGCTCCCAAGGAGCGATCAAGTGAATTGATATATAATATCAATGGCCTTCCTAAGATTGGAGCTCTCAACACTGGTGGGTGTAATAAGTACTTCTTAATACTTTCAAAAGCATTTTGGCATGCCTCATCCTAAATGAATGGGACATTTTTTTGCATCAATCTCGAAAAAGGTTGACATCTACTTACTGGACAGATCTGAGATGAACCTTCGGATATATGCAAGTCTTCCTTGTAGTCCACGTAGTTGACTTAAGTTACATGGGTGAGGTATTTCCAAAATTACTTTGATTTTTGTAGGGTCGATTTCAATTCCTTGATGTTTGATGATAAACCCAAGGAGCTTTCCTGATGTTACCCCAAATGCACATTTTAAAGGATTCATCTTGAGATTGTGTTGCCTGAGCCTATCAAAGACTCGTTTTAAATTATCAAGATGATTTGTCCTTTCTTTTGTTTTGACCACCAACATGTCGACATAACATTCAATAGTATTGTGCATCATGTCTTTAGAAATTGTGGCCATTGCTCTTTTGTAGATTGTCCCTACATTCTTGAGGCCAAATGGCATAACTATATAACAAAAACGCCTTTTGGTGTTTGAAAAATAGTGAGCTCTTTGTCTTCAGGTGCCATCTTGATTTAGTTGTACATAGAAAACTCATCCATGAATGATAAGGCATCAAAACCAGTGGTAGCATCTACCAATAATTCGGTGATGGGGAATGGGAATTCATCTTTTGGACAAGCCTGATTAAGGTCGTGGTAATCCACAAATATACAAAGTTGCCAATTTTCTTCATCACAATGATGAGGTTTGTGAGCCAAATAGGATACTTGACTTCCCAAACAAATAAGAAATTTCTTAACTTGTCAATTTCTGCCTTGACTTTGGGAAGTAACTCTGGTCAAATTCTTCTTTGAGATTATTTAATAGGGGCAGCATCTTTTGATACTACCAATCTGTGCACAGAAACCTTTGGATCAAACCCTGGCATGTCTCAATACCCCCAAGAAAATACATCTTCATTTTTATAAAGGACTTCTTCAGTTCATAAAGCACTAACAAACATAGGCTTTGGATCATCCTTGGTCCTAAGGTTGATCTCTATTGAATAATCCATTGTTTCTTGTCCTCCATCTTTGAATTCTTGATGTGCCAGTTGGACAATGTCTATGAAATCTTTTTGAAGGGTTTGAGCTTGAGCCTTCATCTTCTACGGTCAAACTTTCTCAAAAGAGAGGTAGTTGACCTGAGAAAAATTTTCTTCATCTTCTTGTGTTTCACACCCTGGAAGCATAGTAATTCTTAAGGGATTTTTTCTATTTTGGCACCCACTGCTTTTGATTACTAGTTCTCGTTGGCTGTAGAGCACTTGGGAAAATAAGCCTTTCGAATGTTGACACTCGTGGGGTGGATGTGCTTGCTTCAAGTCTGTCAAACACCAACACTTGTAGGGGAAATGTAGGTACATCGTCATTGAAAAACATTTTTTGTTCCTCCTCTGTTAACTCATCTAGTTCAAAAGAAGCTTTTAAACAATCATTATTTTGATGGATTGTGACTCCTTTTTGCTTCTTGCCATTGAACTTTTTCTTTTCCATTTTGAAGGTTTTTGGAGTTATAGAAGTTGAAGATTTCTTTATTAAGAGTAACAATCCTTTTATTTTTTCTTGTTATTTTCACCTAAAGTAATTAGAATTTGCATTTTACCCTTGGGTAGTGACTGGTCAATTTTCCTTAGCGATAAAGTGAAGTTTGTCATAAGGGTTGTCATTGAATCTTCAATCAGTGTCAAAGCTTTTTCCCCACTCGTTGACTTTTAGGGATGTACTTGGAGGTTCATTTTTGGTTAGATACCTTCAAGTTCTCCTCTTTAAGCTGATGAGATTTCAATAGCCTAGATAGAAAATTTTAATGTCCTCCGCAACTACAACATGAAGAAGCTCAAACCCAAACAAGATCCAAGCCCTTTTGAACATGAAGTCGCCCACAACAATCAAGGAAGTACAAAGCCAAACAAGATGCACTACTGCACTAAGCAGATTTGTGTCCAAGTCTACAGACAAATGCATACCCCTTCTTTAACATTCTCAAAAGCAACAAATTTGAGTGGAAAAAGGAATGTGAAATCACATTCCAGGAGTTGAAGAAATAGATTGGGCTTGACCACGTGTGTTGCCCGAATCCCTAGACAAAGAAGAGCTAGGCATGCACCTAACAGTCACAAAACATGTTGTGAGTGCTGCTCGCACAAGAGAAGATGGCGTACAACACCTTGTATACGACACCAGCAAGATATTGATCGACACTTAATGTTGGTTCCCGCTCATGAAGAAGTTGACCCATAGCTTGCTCTTGGCTTCCAAAAAGCTAAGGCCATACTTCCGGATACACCCTATGAAGGTGTACACCGATCAACAGTGGCAGGATGTTCTACAAAAACTGGAACATCTCGGCCAACATAAAAGTTCCTCACAATCAAGCATGGCCACCAAAGGCCAAGCTCTCACTAGCTTCATGGCTAATCATAGAAGCATATCTCCCTAAATCCCTCAGAGTTCGGAAAAAAAAAAAAGAGTCAAAGAAGAAGCGAGGGAAAAAACCCAAGAGGTACACATTGACCACCTGTCCAATGCAAGCATGGCCCCCAAGGCACCTGGGGGCAACTGAGGCACGAGGCAACAAGGTCAGTTACAAAGCTTCTAACAATGAGGCTAAACATGAACTCTGAATGCTGGCCCCAAGCTAGCACACGAGGCATGGGCTAACCACCTAGACATGCACCAGGACTCTCAGCTACTCGTAGGTTATGTTTTAGGTGAATATACAGCTCAATATAAGAAGATGATGGCCTGCTAGAGAAGTTAACATAGCTCAAAGGCTATACTAGAAGGCAAGGCCCCAAATAAAGCACAACAGCCGACACACTCACTCAACTAGCCACCTATGCCTTAACAGCCAAGGTAAACTTGGTACCTGCCTAGTTCTTTAGAGAACTATGTACTTTGTTTCAAAAGGAATAGGCATGCTAGACAATCAACATGGATACACCTACAGCAGCACACCTCTAAACAAAAACCTTACCAAAAAGCAAGGATTAGGGGATGGTTGTAGGGTGTCCAATCGTGCACAGCATAACACACAAACACGGTATCCCAACACCACCTCTAAGAAGTGTTACCAAGAATGGAGCTAAATAGCTATTGACAGAAGTGCACAAAGGCTCTAAGGCAATTACGCTAGGGGCAAGGCCAACTAAGGGCAAAAGATATAAAACAGCAGCATCGACCAGGCCTCTAGAAGGCTACGCAACCATGACTTTAGCAGGTAGGGTGGCCATAAAATCATCAATCTGTCTGGCCGCTGCTTCCATAAGTTGGCCAACCATAGCCTCCTTCAAATGGCCAAGAAATGCTCTAATGTGGATGGCCACATGGTCTTGCCTTGGCCAACCCAATCCACCAACAGCTTGCTCTCATACTTCTAGTCTACAACGACCAAGACGTACACACCATCTTGCTAGCAGGATCCCTTGACAAAAGGGAAAAAAGAAGAGACCAAGCCAACTTAGAGCAGCATGGTTGCCTATAAAGAGTTACCAAGCCCGTCAAATCAATGAAAGAAATACTTCACAAGAGAATTACTCCTTGAAGAATATTCCTTGACAGCAAAGATCTTGTAGCAAGCATGTTCAGACCGAACTGAGAAGGTCCGCACAATGTTATAAGATAACAGTAAAGGTGCATACAGGTCTGGCGAGTACAATGAGAACCTAGAGTTGGAACTTCTACCCAAACACTGAAATAGGGAATATCTTGGTAAGTACTCTCACTAGCCAACTTGTCAATTAAGTACCTTTAACATTTCATCGTGCAGGAACCCATAAAAGCGCTAGTACCTACGACCTTCTTGGCGTGATCTCCCATCGTTCTTCAATGGTGGCCTCTGCTTTGCTAAGTCATGTAAGGGTAGCCACTACGTGATTTCAAAAATGGACACTAAGCTATATGCTTTTATTACTCGTTAGACTAATTGTGTCTAAATTACTTGCTCACAAGATTAACTTCTTAAAGTTACTCTTTTAGTTCCACATGCGTACTATGGATAGCACCCCAATGAAGAACTCATGCAAAGTCTGTGAAACTTGGTGAATAGCAAGTGACCAAGAGACTTGCCTGCATGGTCGCTTGGGAGGCACCCATACCGTACAATGCATCAAACTAGCACAAATAACTTATATAGAGAGATTTTAAGGCTTAAAATAAGCTACTAAACCTACCTTTAAGTCGTGCAGGCATACTTTGGCTTGACAATGTAAATCCGGACCCTTACCTATCAAGGCCATAAGATGATAGCCAGGACAATAATATGTCTATTATAGATGGCTTTAAGGCTGAGTAATAGTAGTGTTCGAAAATAGAGGGCATATAGGCCAAAGCAAGAACATGAAAGCCTTGAGGCCAGATATGAGATCTGTTCACATGCATGAGGCCAAGGCCCTGCAAGAACCATATAGCCAGAAAAGAACTAGATAGAGCTCCAATAAGGGCCATGTACCGGGCTACAGCTATGGCGAAATTCCTTACAGGATCCAAACCATGTTGAGTCGTAAGTTGAACATTCGACTATAACAGACTCACCGTTAAGCTTCATACAAAGTTTCTAGGGAAACCATGTATGAGGCTAAGGTTGTATATGCCTACAGAGCCAAATTCTTTCTGAAGTCACAAGAGGACAGAAAACTGGCTACCCACTTGGAACCAAGGCCCATTCCTGCTAGGGTTCTAAAGTCTTGAAAGGGTCGGCTAGGGTCCCATGACTTAGCCAAGGACTGGCCAGGGTCACTAAACCCAAGCATGAACAGGCTTGCTTCATAGGGTAAAACCCTAAAGCTAGCCAACTCCCATGATTAAGCTTTAGGGCCGACCAGGTCTCACACAAGACCTCCTAGGCCGGTCAAGGTAAGTTTTGAATCCTAATATGTGTTTTTCTTTCAAAACTCGAATATGAGCCTCGTATTCTTTATGACTCAAAGAGTCAAGAATCATAGCAAAGGCCCAAATCGAATCTTTTCTATAAAAAAAAAAAGCACACATTACACGTTCTAAAACTCTCAGGAGGATCAATATACCAAAGAGATTACAAACTAACATGAGAATCAAAAAGTTTCCAAAAGCTTAAAAAGCTTGAAACTTGTTAATGGCATGTACAAAGAAGAGATACCCAAGGAGAGAAGATGAGACGTATATAGAGAGAGAAGTCAAAGATCCAAAAGCATGCCAGCAACACTTAGCTAGACAAGGTTACTCAACAGAGACTACTACAAATAATATGAGAGCTAGAAAGTCCCTATCGACCAGATATTTGAACAGGGACTTGGGGGACAAATGTTATCCCAAATTTTGTCCACCTGACGTGGCATGTCCCCGTAAGCCAAAGATAGAGTACAGGTGGAGTACAGCCCTACTAGTAGAAGAACAGGGCCTCCATGCAAGGTATAGTAAAACTGTTAAGCAATAATCGCATAGAGTGAAGCAAGCCCTCAATGAGTTGTACAAACATCCCTGGCCAGCCAAGGGTGAGCCTACATGCTGGCTAGGGTGAGCCTATAGGCCAGCCAGGATCTGTGCATAAGCTGGCCGACCAAGAAGTGACTTCCAGACTAAGAAGGCTTGCGTTCAACCAAGGGAACCTGGTCTCTACAAGGAAATGTACAAAGTTATCCTTAACTTGCAAAAGGCTAGCCTCCACACCCAAAGGCTAGCCTCCTCTTGGTGGAGCTATAATGACCAACTAGGTCCTACAAGCCTTGACCTGCCATATCCTGGAGGCCTTAACCTGCCAGATCCTGCAGGCCTTGGGCGGCCAGGATTAACCTAGTAGGACTCTATGTACAGCCCAAAACGTGGACAACAAGTCATGGGCCACGAATCAGGCCCTAAAAGCCCAATAGAATGGTTGAGTAATATCTAGATTCAAGGGCACTTTAGTCTTTTGTAATTATCTAATAACCTATACAAATATCTAGGGATTTAAAATATAATCTAGGGTTTAGGCCCCCTATATAAAGGCCTTAACCCTAGCCTAGAAACTAAAGTCACTATGCCTCCAAATCACTCTAAGTCAAAAACCCTAGTCTCTCTTCCTCTCTCTCTGCTACACGCCCCCAAGGGCCCTCTCTTCTCTTCATCTCTTTCACAGGCATCTAAGGCAATATCACTCTTTCATTATAGACCTGCCTACTGATTCATGTTTTGTATCCTTATAGAGAGCTATATCAGATCCCGCCTATAGTGATCTGAATAGTATTATCTCTAGGTATCAATACAACTAAAAGGAGATAGGTCATTACCCGCTAACTAAGGGGGTCAAACCTCTATTAAAAATCTGTGTATTTATTACTTTTCTATTCTATTTGTGTAACATGTGGCAAGCATTAGATCCATACGACCCCGCTTTCGGTTGATTACTTTTTTAGGTTAACAAGGTCTAGCCCATTAAGGGATCTATTTACTGAATAGGCACGTTGGATACGATTTAGTTGTCAATATTATGTCCTTTAATTATGGATAATTAATTATGAATTAATTGCTTGATCTCCATTTTAGGTAGTTTCCCTTTTTAGATTAATAGGATCTTCTGTCAAGATTTGAGGAGCATATGATTCCTTATTCTGTATGCTTGAATAAAAAAGGAAACCGAACTTGTCTTCCAGGAATACTCTATCTAACCTTCTAGCGTCACGATACTGGAATTGCTTCTGGATACGGACTGTCGTTGGCAGAGGCTCATCTGGTCACAAAGCTAAGGTTCTTTCCTGAAAGATCTTGTATGACTCGGGCTTGGCCCAAATTATCTTCTTTGGACCCACTGGTGGGGTTTTAGTGCTCACCTGAAAGCTACGTGTGCCTTGCTGGAAACACAGATAACATGCACGATTCATCTTACATAATTAATAAAATAGTATAAAAAAATATAAAACTAAACCTTCTAAAACATAACAAAACTAAAATTGAATTTTAAAAAAAAAATACTAAAAGTGAAATTGGGTTGCCTCCCAAGATTGCTTCAAGATCACTTTAATTAAGGTCTTCAGCTTGAAGCTCACTTTTCTTCAAACTCAATTTGGGTCAAGTTCACCTTGTGCACCCTTGAGTGCTAAAGTATCATACGAGGAAAATATTCTTTTATTCTTAGGAATATTGTAATTGTCCTCAATGTCATCAAAATGTTTCAAACTTCCCACAAAACAACATTTTCATTCAACGTCAAGCCACACGAAATCGTTCTTCAGCCTTTTTCTTTTTTTACCAAGTATTCTTTGACACTCATTCACCACCTCAACTCTATGACAGTTATGAATATCTATTGCTTCAAAGACATTAAATATTATCTCTTCATTTTGCACACGCAACTTTAATTTCCCTTTTGTACATCAATTAGTGCTCTGCTAGTAGCTAAAAATGGTCTTCCTAGTATGATTGGAATATTGCATCTTCCTCTATATCAAGAATAAGAAAATTAGCGGGGAAAATAAATTTACCAACCTTTACTAGAACATCCTTAATGACTCCACGGGGATGCTTAACTGAACGATCTGCCATCTGTAAGGGAACAGTAGTAGGGCAAGCATCTCCCAATTTTAGTTTTTAGAAGATAGAGAGAGGCATTAGATTCGCACTAGCCCCCAAATCACCTAAGACCATAGTTTCAATAAGCCACCAATAGAACATGGAACATTGAAACTACCCAGATCTTTGAGCTTTGGAGGTATTTTCTTTTCATATTCCTCCAAAGTAAATGCTACAGTCTCATATTCCTCCAAATTTCTTTTCATTGATAGAATCTCCTTAAAAAAAATTTAGATAAGTTGACATTTGCTCAAGTGTCACAACAAAAGGAAAATTAATATGCAACTTCTTGAATACTTCTATGAACTTGGCAAACTGCTTATCAACTATCAAGTGTATTTTTTTTTTTTTGAAGCCTTGAAGGGTAAGGACTCTTTTGTATCGACTTTTCATACTTAGGTTTCTTTTTCTTGGGAAGTTCTTTAGTAACCTTTTCTTTCGTTGGACTAGTGACTTGTTGATCCTTACTTTTCTTTTTTTTTGTCTATCATCGTTGGCCCTTCATAGTTGGTTCCACTCCTCAATGTAACTGCTTGACATTATTCTTTAGGGTTTACCACTGTTGAACAAGGTAAAGTCCCTTAATTTTTCCTTGACAACAATTTTGTAATTTGATCCATTTGAATTCTAGGTTGCGAATGGATGATCTTATTTTAGTCATGAATTGGTTGATCGTGTCGGATGATGGTTCCAATTTTGTCAATTGAGGAGGAGGTGATGGTTGTTGTGGTATTTGTGGTCTTTCAGGGTCATAATATTGCCTTGGATTAAGCCTAAAAGTTATTTGTTGTGGAGGGTAAAGAGGTGGATGTCGTGGATATTATGGTTGTTGCCCTTGATTATTACTCATTGATAGTGTTGTCAATTTTAATACGCAAGTGCACGTATCGTTGTTCAAGTAATAAACTCACACGAGTGAGGTCGAACCACAGGGAACTGAACTGAATACCACTAAATTAGACTTATGATTCTATTTGGTAGATAAATAATTTTGATGGAGTTTAAAATAAAGAAAAAAAAAACAAGAAAATTAAAGAAAGCATCTTCAATTACCCAATTGTTATTGTTAATTATTATTCCTCTTTCTTCATGTGAATGACAAATTATAAAATTAACCTAACTCTTTTCAGATCTTTTAGGTCCTAAATCATATGTTATCTATTGCATCTCTAAGATAGACTAACATACAATCCGCATTAAGCAATAATCTCAATGCACATAGGCTATGCAAATACTTTCGTTTCACAACAAAACCTAGTTTATTCAATTTTAGCATTCTCAATGCTAACTTTTTAGATTTTGTATTAAGATCATAAAGCATGCCTAACGTGATCAATCTCAAAAATAGAATTAAGCACAAACATGAATAAATACACAATCAAGAAAGAAGAAATAACAATTAACATTAACTCATGCCATAAAATCAATCAACATCATCATCTTCCCAAATAGGATTTTAGTTCATAAAATCCATAATAACATCCATAATCAAATTTAAAACAGAAATTAACATAGAAATCAAGAGTTTAAGAAAGAACTAGTTGGTGATTGTGCTCCAGATCGCCACAATTACTTCCTCTGTCTCCTTCTTTCACTTTTGGGTCCAATTTCTGCCTCCTTTCGTTCTAAAACACGAGCCCCTTAAATAGAAATTAGGGTTGCTACCTTTGAATGGTGAAAGTCAAAAACCACCAAAAATTCTCGTGTTTTGTTCATAGTCGCGACTACATAAAGCCTAGTCGCGACCATAGGCAAAACACAAAAATCAAGCTCTCTGCCTACTCCATAGTCGCAACTATAGTCGCAACCATGAAAAAGGGTCGGGACCATGAAAAATTGTGGTCGCGACTACTGAAGCAAAATGACAGCTTCAGCATCTTTCAATAAAATATGCATAACTTTCACATACCAACTCCAAATGGGTTGATTCAAGATGTGTTGGAAAGAACAAAAATAAATATAAAACTTCTATGTTTTGACTTTTTCCAAAATATGACAAGAACATAGTCAAATTAAGGCTTAAAGTTTCAGCTTTATTTTCTTGCAAAATTTTCTCTATTCTATAGATTGTTGCTTTCCAAATTTGATCAATTGACATATTCCAAGTGTGAAACCTGAAACAAAATAAAACAAGCGTAATTCTATTTCAAAAAGAACAACAAAGATGGAAAACAACTATAAAAAGTAACTCAAAACGTAGGCTAAAAATAGCCTAACAAATTCCCCCAAACTAGATTCTTACTCAACCTCGAGTAAGACTAAAAACTAAAAAAAAAGCAAACAGACAAACAAAGAAACAAACAGATAATAAAGCCTCCACATAATTAAACTACTGCTGCCACCTGTGAAACTTCAACCAATATGTTTAACTAGAATTTCAATCCAAAAACTCTAATAATTAACTCGAATGCCTTCTTTGAAAAACAATGTATAGATGCCAATAACATGTCAATATTTGGAAAATATCACAAACATTCTACTCTTACTAACTTTTCACAGTCCAATATTCAATATGCTTGCATAACCTACCTGTCTCCACTAATGTCAATAACCAATGCTCGGAATCAAAAGGTCATTCTAAGTTGTAATGATATGACTTAGGTAAAAGGTGGATAAAAAGTTATTTAGGCTCTATTATACCATAAGCAAAATATACCAAACAAATACCCGCAATTATCCATTTTTTTTTTCAAAATTTACCCAAAGAAAATTTTAAAATACTAAGAATTTCTAATTTCGAATCCAACATCATTTTTTTTCTCTAAGAATTAATATTCTTCCTTTTTTTTTTTTGAAGAAGAAAAACTAAGCAACTTTTTTTTTTCTTTTAGTGATGATGGATACACTTTCACATTACAAAACTCTTCTCAATCTCCCACTTCACCATAATTCCACTCATAATACTTCACTCCCCCAAACTTACTTCTAAGCTTATGGCATAATAAGGAGCAATTGGAAATAAAAGTTGAGAATGGGAACAACTAAGCTCAAATAAGTGGTTAAAATTTTTAAACAAGCTAAGGCTCAAATTGGGCAAACTAGAGATAAAAGTATAAGGGTAGGCTTGAAAGGCGTAACCGGTCTAAAGAAAATTGCCTAAATCATTTTCCAAAGCAATAGTCATCAAGGATTTCGTCTCAAGAAAATAAGTCATTCAATTTCTATTCCATTCACACATACATACCACAAGCCAAAATAGAACAAAATATGATATAATCCAAAAATTAACAATTTACATCGATACAATTTTTTTCAATAAGCATCCAAGTTAATCCAAAGAGTTAACAGATCAAGCACACGGTTAGAGATTTCAATCAATTTCATAGATTACAAAAGCAACTTAATCAATCAATTTTCATCGGCTCAATTATCAACACAGAAAAACTAAAACGAGACACTAAACTAATTAACAAACTAACCTACTAAAAATAGAGACAATGAAAACGTAAAAAAAAAAAAAATTAAATCCCTCCCCCTAAACTAAAGATTCTTATTGTCCCCAATGTGACATAATACTCAAGGTGAGAAGGACTTACCTAGGACCCCCATTAGAAGGGGTTGGACCTCAATACTGCTTCAAATTGGATTAAGTCCACCTCTTGCATCCAAAAGGGTCCTTGTACCGAACGAAGAAAATCGACCTCCAATATTGTTAATTTTAGAGTTTTGCACAAGAGTAAGTTCACCTTCAGAACTACCACACATCAATCTTTTCCAACGACGCTGAATTGTTCGAAGTCGCTCTTTAGGCTTTGCTCTCTTTTTATCAGCTTTAACAAAAGAACCCTTCACCATCTCAATCTTGCAACAAGTAGGAATGTCGGTTGGGGCAAAAATATTAAAATTGACCTCTTCATCTTGCACTCACAACTTTAACTCCCCCATTTGAACATCTATTAATGCTCGCCCTGTGGCTAAGAATGGTCTTCCCAAAATAATAGGAATAGTTGAATCTTCCTCCATATCAAGAATTAGGAAATCAGTAGGGAAGATAAACTTACCAACCTTCGCCAGTACATCTTCAATTATCCCACGAGGAAGAGTCAAAGAACAATCCGCCAGTTGTAAAGTCACTGTTGTGGGCTTTACTTTTCCCAATCCTAGCCTTTTGAATACATACAAGGGCATTAGATTAATGCTTGCTCCCAGATCACATAGAGCTTTAGTTTCCACTGAACCCCCTATAGAGCATGGAATATTGAAACTACTCGGATCTTTAAGCTTGGGCAGTAATTTTTTCTGCAAAATTGCACTTCACTCCTCAGTGAGTGCCACTATCTCGGATTTTTCTAACTTCCTTTTCTTATCTAAAATTTATTTCATGAACTTCAGGTCAGTTGGCATTTGCTCTAAGGCCTCTGCAAATGGAATGTTAATGTGTAGCTTCTTGAATATTTCAAGAAATTTTGAAAACTGCTTGTTGAGGTTGTTCTTGCGGAGTCTTTGAAGGTAAGGAATTTTAATATGGTGATCTATGTTAACCGAAGGCAAAGCTTTTCTCGGTGCAAGACCCTCAGTAGTCTTCTTTTCCTTTGGTGTCTGTGTTTGTGCCCGTTGATCTTGAAACCCATCTTCAACTAGTTGCTTGCCACTAGGTTCCTCATAACTCTTTCCACTCCTCAAGGAAATTGCTTGAAATTGCTCTTTTTCCTTTGCCTCACTAGTGCTAGGTGAATTCTCTTGAGTACGGTTGCCCATTTTAGCAGTCAACTGTCCCATTTGAGTTTCCATGGTTTTAATTGGGGCTCTAGTCTCCATAATGAATTGGAGCAATAAATCAGCTTGGATAATTGAGCCTCCACTAAGACTTTATTGTTGCGGCTGTTGTTGGTTTTGTTGGGGTTGATTTCTCTGCTGGTAGAACCCCTATTACTTGTGCTCATAATTATTGTTTGAGAATAGTTTTCAATGGCTTTTGCTTAATCCATTGGTAAATTGTTCACATCATCCGGGCATATGTCATATGTGTGAGGGCCCCCATATAGCTCACAAGTAACTTGAGCCTGTTTCACTTGAGCAGTCATCAACTTCGTCAAGGCCTCCACTTGGGTTGTCAACTTGGTGATGGTATCTACCTCATGTATACTAGCAACTTTGTTTGTTTGGCTTCTTTCAGTTGGCCATTGTTGGTTATTCATAGCCATTTCTTCGAGCAGATCATAAGCCTCGTTTGCACTTTTTTTCATAAATACCCCACCAGCTGTGGCATCTATAATTGTTCTGGTGTTACCAATCAGCCCATTGTAGAAATTATGAACCAACATCCACTTTTCAATCCCATGATGTGAACATTTTCTGATGAGATCCTTGAACCTCTCCCAAGCCTCAAGGAGAGATTCATTGTCCAACTGACAGAAATTATTAATTTCTCCTCGTAGCTTGGCAGACTTTGCTGGAGGAAAAAACTTGGACAAGAACTTTGTTGCCAAATCAGTCCATGTTGCAATGGAGTTTGGTGGCAAGGAGATCAACAAACTTTTGGCTCACTCCCTCAGCGAGAATGGGGATAGTCTCAAACGGATGGCATCATCACTGACTCCGTTTACCTTGAAAGTTTGACACAACTCCATGAAATTGGAAAAGTACAAATTGGGGTCTTCAGAGGGGAGTCCACCAAACTGGACTGAAGACTGCACCATTTGGAGTATGTCTGGCTTTATCTCGAAGTTACTGGCCTCTACGGTAGGTGGTCTTATACAACACTGAACCCCCATCAATGGTTGGAGAATGTAGTCTCTCAGACTACGACCGTTTGCCTGATCTTCAACGGCACCTCCGTTATTACCGTTGTTGCCGCCATTATTACCGCCATTAGCATTATCAGCCATGACTTCTTCTATTTCAGCACTTGTTGAAATTCTTTCTTGCCTTTTGTTTCTTTTGTTTCTTCTATAGGTCTTCTACATTTCAAGATCAACCAACAGTATTACACTTTGTCCTTGACATCGCATACACCTTCAATTCCTGAAATAGATTAAGACAATTCGAAAGAGACAGGTTAGCAATCGGCAGAAAGAATTTAACCAAAGTAGAATTTAATCTAATCTTTTGTAATATCAAGTTTTAAACAACTCCCTGGGAATGGCGCCAAAAACTTGTTGTCAATTTTAATACGCAAGTGCACGTATCGTTGTTCAAGTAGTAAACTCACACCAGTGAGGTTGAACCACATGGAATTAAACTGAATACCACTAAATTAGACTTATGATTCTATTTGGTAGATAAATAATTTTGATAGAGTTTAAAATAAAGAAAAAAACAAGAAAATTAAAGAAAGCAATAAAGGTATTTAATTAAGGATGAGAAATTAGGGAAACGAACCTTGCTGCTTCAATTACCCAATTGTTAATGCTAATTATTATTCCTCTTTCTTTATGTGAATGACAAATTATAAAATTAACCTAACTCTTTTTAGATCTTTTAGGTCCTAAATCATATGTTATCTATTGCATCTCTAAGATAGACCAACATACAATCCGCATTAAGCAATAATCTCAATGTCACATAGGCTATGCAAATACTTTCGTTTCACATCAAAACCTAGCTTATTCAATTTTAGCATTCTCAACGCTAACTTTTTAGATTTTGTATTGAGATCATAAAGCATGCCTAAGGTGATCAATCTTAAACATGGAATTAAGCACAAACATGAATAAATACACAATCAAGAAAGAAGAAATAACAATTAAAATTAACTCATGCCATAAAATCAATCAACATTCATCATCTCCCCAAATAGGAGTTTAGTTATAAAATCCATAATAACATCCATACTCAAATCTAAAACAGAAATTAACATAGAAATCAAGAGTTTAAGAAAGAACTAGTTGGTGATTGTGCTCCAGATCGCCACAATTGCTTTCTCTACCTCCTTCTTTTATGTTTTGGTCAAATTTCTGCCTCCTTTCGTTCTAAAACATGAGCCCCTTAAATAGAAATTAGGGTTGCTACATCAGAATGGTGAAAGTCAAAAATTGCCCAAAATTCCCGTGTTTTGCCCATAGTCGGGACTACATAAAGCTTAGTCGCGACCATAAGCAAAACACAAAAATCAAGCTCTTTGCCTACTCCATAGTCGCGACCATGAAAAAGGGTCGCGACCATGGAAAATGGTGGTGGCGACTACTAAAGCAAATTGACAGCTTCCACATCTTTCAGTAAAATATGCATAACTTTGAGATACAAACTCTAAATGAGTTGATTCAAGATGCGTTGGAAAGAAGAAAAGAAATCTAAAACTTCTATGTTTTGACTTTTTACAAAATATGATCAGAACATAGTCAAATTAAGGCCTTAAGTTTCAGCTTTATTTTCTTGCAAAATTTTCTCTATTCTATAGATTGTTGTTTTCCGAAATTTGATCAGCTGATATATTCTAAGTGTCAAACCTGAAACCAAAGAAAGCAAGCGTAATTCTATTCCCAAAAGAATAACAAAGAAGGAAAATAACTATAAAAAGTGACCCAAAACGTAGGCTAAAAATAGCCTAACAGATAGATTTGGGTGATTTCTCTAAGCATGAGTATAAGTGTTTGAGTAAGGATTATTAATAGGTTATATTGAATAATTTTCAATAACTTGGACTTTCTCTAAAGGAACAACATCAACTAAATAATTATTATTGGCGGAAGTACATTGTGCATAAGAGTGAGGCCTCCCACACATCTCATGATGTAGCTTGTAATTGCATTGCTTGCACTGACAGTGAGTATTATTGTTGCATCTTCTTAGTAAACAAAGCAATCTAGGCAGTAAACGTAGCAATAGGATCAACTTTTAGAACATGTTATACTCTAGGAGTTACTTGATGTTTTTCTCTATCAGTGAGGGTAGAAAAGATTCCGAAACTCCCACTATTGGTCTGCTATTAAGAAAGATCATAAGCTATGAGTATTCAAGGAGGGTAGCAGGATAGTCTAATCCGAGAAGGCTAAGGTTAGATGGTCTTGGAACCTATTTGGCTATATCTTACCTAGAGCTCAAGGCGATGATTATATATCTTCTGACACCAAATCAGATCTCGTCCCCTATGTCAGACCTTGGTAGTGCACGTTCGCGCCTCTAAAGCTCCATTTCATTCAACAGCTTGTCTAGACAATAACTTTGCACGGTGAAACCTTTGGGCGACACATGTCGTTAGTCCCACGAATTACCTTGCAGCAGCTGTACACCACACGATGGGAAGACTTCCTACTAACCAACGATCAGATTGCCATGTTGTAACACTAGCCATTACAACATGTTGAGTACGAAACCCTAGGTGAGTGAAGGGTATGCCCTCACCCACACACGTGCATATAGATACCCTTACTTTTCATGTGCAAAGGGTGAACAATTTTTATACTTACAGAACCTTTGCCAAAATTCCTATTAGCTTTCTTCGAGAGAGAGAGATACAACAGGAATACAAAGTTAATATTTATGTTGTAAACACTTGTAATACTAAAAACTTGTCAGCAAGGCTAATATAATGGACTCGTGGACTAAGAATTATTAATGCTCAAACCACGTACAACTTACTTGTTTATTATTTAACGTTTTATATCTTTCTTAAGCTCTAACTAATTGGTTTCTAAAAATCTCGGTAAATATTTTGGTGCTTTCATTGCAAGCTGAGGAAAGTTTACTAGTGGTCGTGCCACCTCAACCATGGTGAATACACAAAAGAATGTAAGCAAGAAAACTCCATTGGACACTGTTATGGAGGAAGCAGACTCCCTTTCCTCTGGCCTCCAGCCAGACGGTGTAAGAGAAGAAGGTAAAACCAATGCTGAGAACCAAAGGGAGGATGTTGAGAATGTGTTTGATGGCCTCAACGATGACAAGAATCCTGAAGATAGGGAAGAGGAGGACGACAACAATGACTGTGTGAAAGGCTATTACAAAGATGGTTATTACTATGACCACGACCCAAACTTGCTGCAGGTGACCAAGGAGCTAGAAGCTACTCAATTGGAGTTAGTAGAACAAAGGAAGCTCACTCAAAAAATGAAAAGAATGATGGAACACATTCAAAACAAGTTCAAAGACTTAGCAGAGTCCGACAATGACCCTTCGGTGGAGATAATGGCCGAAGAGCGTGCTCACAAACAAACATAATTCAAAACCTCAAATCCTTGTAAGGATAAAAGTAAAGTAAAGGTAGATAAACCCCACGAAAGTTTGCTCCTAACCTCCTCAAAAAGACATGAATCTAGTCAGCCAGCCCTCGAGGATGCGGAAGGCCACTAGTGCTTTCAAGCATGGATGCCCTTCTGATCCTAGAGGCAAAGCCATGCCAAAGTGGCAAAGTACGAGAGTAGCTAAGCCTAAAGGGGGAAGGAACCACCCTAGCAATTTTGTCAATCAGGATGGAAGGATGACCATAGGACATTTTGAGGATAGCTAGTCCACTACAGACCCTTGACGGTGATTAGACGCGAAGTACAAGAAGTATAAAAGTGAAAAGGCAAGGCCACATGGGGGTGATTAAATCACACCAACCCTGAGAAGACCTAATACAAGAGCCTACTCCAAATCCAAATAGGACTACACCGTTGTTGACCTCGCATTGCAGGAATTCACACCACGACCCTGAATCTGACACTGCCACCCCTAATTTAAAGCACACAAAACCTCAGAAAGATCGTCGAATCCTCCATAGAGTTAGTCACACAACCTATCAAAGAGAGTCCACAAATAGTTAAAACAAAAAAAGAGGAGAAAAAATCCACTGTAACCCGAGAAAGGACCAAGAGGCTCTTGTGCACACTAACACAAACACTCTCACCTGACTAGAGCCACAACAAAGTCGCAAGGAGGGTTGGCAGAGCCCTCATCATAAAATAAAAGAAGGAACTTGTGGCTAGCAGTTAGAGAGAAAGAGATAAAACCCTAAAAGAGAAAAGGAAATTATGCTTTATTGTTTTTTTTTTATGAAAGAGTTCTTTATTGAAGAAAAACAAACTCAGAGAACAAAGTTCATAGTGGCAACAAAGGGTGCCACTTCCCCAACCAAAAAACCTTAAAACAACAGTTAGAAGTCGCCTAAGCAGCTAGATCATGGCCTGCCACATTTAATCTGCGAGGGATCCACACCAGGCAAGAGTTAGGGACATCGGAGAAGGCCTGCAATGACTGATCGAAACACTGCCTAGCCTTCCAATCCGGGGATCTTCTAGCAGTCAGACCAGCAATAACCACTTGACAATCCGAGAACACCGAGGTATTTATGAATCCACGATGAGCAATCAAAATACACGCCTCCTGGATGGCCACCAACTCAACCTCTAAGGCTGAACTTACCTCGTGCCGTTTGGTAAGTGCCTCCAATACCTATCCTGCAGAATCAAAAGCAATCAAAGTCATAATCCCCGACCGACCCCGAACAGCAGCATCCATAAAAAGGTTGATGTCATTCCAAGTGTGCTGCCTAGTGTTAGAACCAGAAACCAAGTCCACACCAGCAGGAGTATGTGACCGATTATCCTCCACAACTCCTAGATCAGTAAGAGAGCAAGAATCATCAAGGATGTCTTATTGGAATTTGTGGATCGGCCGCTTGGTGCCTTCGTGGAAAGCCAGATTCCTATACCTCCAAAGATGAAAGCACACCATAATAGCATACAAGATGAACCCTGACCTGTCCTCTGCATTAGCAAGAGGAATGTTTGCCGGAGATAAGAGCCATCGTATAATAGCCTTGTTGTCAGAAAAAACCAAAGCATCAGAACAAATTCCCCAAGGGCCAGATCTCCAAATCTTCTTGGCAACTTCGCAATTGAAGAATAAGTGGTGGGGGGAGTCCTCATCCGAGAGGCAAAGGGTGCAGGTGGAGTCATTACCAAAAATCTGTTGAAGTCTACTGCCAAACAGGAGTATATCTCAGGCAATTTTCCACATAAAGCATTTGGCTCTTTCATGAACCTTACTCTTCCAAATAAGCCTCCACATGTCATCTTCCTCGCCACACCAGCCTCGAACGAGAGCTAAGTAAGCCTCCTTGAACGAAAAAGAACCATCCTTAGAGGCCTTCCAAATCAACTCATTGGGTAAATTGGGGAATAGTCTTGGGAAAGACCACACCATATCACTCAGGGCCGGGCAAAACAATCTTCTCACCATCTCCGGCCTCCAAGAAGAAGTATCCGATGAGAGAAGCGAGTTGACCGGGATACCACATTCCTGAATCCTTGGATTGAAGGAAGCTACATACTTCTCCTAAGAGAGTCACGACACCCAAGGGGAGTGTCAAATATCCACATCCCGACCGCAACCAACAAGAAAGCAAGCCTCATTACGAATGAGATCCCTAGAAGTCATGATGCCTCTTGCTCCAAAAGACATATTGCTTCGGGATAGGCCAAACCAGAAGGAATGATTTTGTCTGAAGTATTTAACACAAAACAGGGAGCACCAAGGCGACTCAAAACCCGCAACAAGCCGCCAACCGAGCTTAGCAATTAAGGCCATATTAAGATCTTTAAATTTCTTCAAATTTAGGCCACCCCACTCTTTCGACAAGCAAATAGAGTCCCAACTTGCAAGGGAAAGAAAATGCAACTTATCTGCCTCTCCCGTCCACCAAAAACTACGGCACAATTTATCAAGATCAAGACAGATGGACTTCGGAGCAAAAAGGTGGACATAGTGTAAACCAGAGTACTTGAAGCCACAGATTGGATCAAAGTCAAACGTCCCGCCTGTGAAAGTAATTTAGATTTCCACCCTTCGATCCGCCTAGCCATTTTCTCAACAAGGAAGTTAAAGTCTTTCACCTTGCTACCAGAGAAGAGAATGGGGTTGCCAAGGAATCTATCATTTCCATTCATATCCCGGTATCCTAAGGCCTCCTTGACATCCACTTTGAGACTTTAATCAACAGTAACAGAGAAGATTAAAGCTGACTTGTGCACATTAATACGCTGTCCCAAAGCCAAACAGAAGCGATCCAAGCACTCTTGGGTCGTTAGAATCTTCTCGAGGGCTACTTCACAAAAAATGTGTGTCATATGCATATATGAGATGAGATATGGAAGGGCCATGCCAAGAAGCTTTAAAGCCACCAATCAAACCATCATTTTCAGCTTTAATCAACATCCGAGATAATATGGGGAGAGGGGGTCGCCTTGTTTGAGCCCTCTCTCAGGGCGGAATTGTTTCAAGGGGCCCCCATTTAGAAGGACAGAGAAAGAAACCGAAGACACACATTTAGCCATCAACTGTCGAAATTGGGCATAGAATCCGAAGGCCTCCATGGTTTGGTCAAGAAAGCTCCACTCAATCCGATCATACGCTTTTGACATGTCGAGTTTAATCCCTACATAGCCTTTTCTCCACTTCATTTTCTTAAAAGAGTCCATCACCTCATTTGTGTGTGTGAAATTGGTATTCCATTATTATTTTTTAAGAGAATATTTGCTATTAGGCACAGTTAATATTTTTCTAGAATAATTTTTAAATTAAAATATATAAAATTTAGTAATCAATTACAATTACATCACACACTTCGTGTAGTGCCGGGCACCAGTCCTTTTAGCATTTCTTACAAGGAAGAGTGAGAAAGAGAGAGGCGCAGCGCAGGATAGGAGGTAACAAACTGTTTACTGTGCTACAGTGTGGTCTGTGCCGAGGTAATATATCGCATTTGTTTAATCGAAATTTAGCAGTGGAAGTGAAATATCAAATACCCGTTTTCCTTCTTCGTCTCGGACTCTCTCTCTCTTCTGCCTACTTTCAGTCACTTTTTCTGAGTGTAGTTGTCACTCTTCTAGTCATCGTCTTCGTCTAATTGGTTGAACAGCGTTTCAGTTAAGACCTTTTGTATCTTTTCTCTGAGAGGAACACGAGACACTATTCGAGCTTTCTACCATTGTTTTTATTATTGTTGGTGTTTAATTTTGAGACAAGGGGGAAGTGAGAGGCAGAGCTGTAAAAATGGAGAGAAAGCAGGGTTTTTTCACAGCACTAAAAGAGGAAATGGTGAGGGGATTGTCGCCGAGTAGGTCGAGGGCGAAGAGTCCGGCGAGGAGTGCTTCCCCAATGTCGGGTTTGCTTAGACGAAGGAAGAACCACCACGCGGCCCCACCGGACCCGTTGATCTCGAGATCCGGGAGCTTGAGGCCGGCCGAGGCCTTGTCGCCGCTTAAGGAAGGTCCTGATGGAACGGACGGTGAAGATTCGAGGATGGAAGGGAGGTGGGGTAACTGGATGAAGGGTCAACTCTGTAGGGCACCGTCGGTCTCTAGCTCCACCTATAAGAGGTCCGATCTGAGGTTGCTTCTTGGGGTTTTGGGTGCGCCACTGGCCCCGGTGCACGTTAGCACCACCGAACCTTTACCTCACCTTAGCATAAAAGATACCCCCATTGTTAGTACCTCTCTCTCTCACCCTGTTTATTTCCATGTTTTCTTTTTTCTGTGCTTTCTGCGTTGATCATGTTCTTCTCATTTACTACTTCATTTATTTAACTAAAATTAATACTTATAAAGAGTTGCTGCTGAATCTTGTTGTGAATTCATCAACTTTAGAATGGTAGTTGTGATTTTTGTTAGTTTGCTTGATTTCTTATTTATTTATTATTATGTCTTGAGTGAAGATTTTTCATGGGTATATTTCGCTGGGTAGAATAATGTCCATCAGAATTTTTGGTTGGTCAAGATTTATTTGTTTTTATTTTTACTTTTAGCTCTGCGATAGAACATGAACAATATACTACATATACTACTCATATAAATTATATATACATAGATAATAAAATGATGGAAGGACCATCATGTGATTTCTTATGCATGTCGAGGTCTTTTTTATAATTTAAGAGAACATGTTTATGATTGTAATAATCTTTATGTAAAAATGCGTTACTTTAGTTTTACGCATGCTATCAAGTATCCACCTATAAGAATGATAAAGAAAAAGGCAAAAAAGTAAACGCATGCTAACCTATGAGAGTAGGAAAAAAAATGGGCTCTCTCTCTCTATGTTGCCTAGCACTGTTCCTTTGGGCTCAGATAAACGACTCTTCATTTCGTTGGAGGACACATGAAGGTCAAAATAAAAATGGGATTTATTTTATATTTTTTTTTAATTTTCCATTGTGCAATGATATTGCTGCTCAGTCAAACACCAAACATTTGTATGAATGGAAGTTACAAGTTTCTCACATGAACTTCTAATTCCTATTAGTCTGCAATAATGACAAAGTGATAATTGCGGGAGTGGATGGCACACTGTTATTATTCCTTTTCTCTAAAATTGATGAATTGTAATCAACAATAGAGTCAGTGATCTCTCAAGTCTGAACATATTTCCTTTTTGGACTGCCTTGTGCAGGAGACATCCTCTGCTCAATACATATTGCAGCAGTACACAGCAGCATCAGGGGGGCAAAAACTTCAGAATTCCATCCACAACGCTTATGCAATGGGGAAGGTTAGGATGATAGCTTCTGAGTTTGAAACTGCAAACAAGGTTGTAAAGAGCAAAAATTCCTCAAAAGCAACAGAGTCTGGTGGCTTTGTTCTTTGGCAGATGAATCCAGATATGTGGTATGTTGAGCTTGCACTTGGTGGCAGCAAGGTTCATGCAGGCTGCAACGGAAAACTTGTATGGAGGCACACACCTTGGCTTGGTCCTCATGCTGCAAAAGGACCTGTTAGACCCTTGCGTCGTGCTCTTCAGGTTAAATTGCTTCTCAGTTTCATGCTATTTGCCTTGATCCATTGCCCTATTGTTTATTATGTTCATTTTCTAAATGGTTTAACTTTGTATCTCATTTGTAGGGACTAGACCCAAGAACAACTGCTAGCATGTTCACCAACGCAAGATGCATTGGTGAGAAAAAGATCAACGAGGAAGATTGTTTCATTCTTAAGCTTTGCGCTGATCCTTTAACATTGAAGGCCCGGAGTGAAGGTCCTGCTGAAATCATAAGGCATGTTTTATTTGGCTACTTCAGCCAAAAAACAGGGCTGCTTATACACTTGGAAGACTCCCATCTGACCCGAATCCAAAACAATGGGGGTGATGCTGCGTACTGGGAGACCACAATTAATTCATTCCTTGAGGATTACAGACCAGTGGAGGGAATTATGATTGCTCACTCAGGACGTTCAGTTGTAACCCTTTTCAGATTTGGTGAAACTGCAATGAGCCACACAAAGACCAGAATGGAAGAGGCTTGGACAATTGAGGAAGTGGCTTTCAACGTCCCTGGCCTTTCAATGGATTGTTTCATTCCTCCAGCTGAACTAAGATTTGCTTCCATGAGTGAAGCCTGTGAACTGCCTCAGGGTCCAACTGTGACGACCACCGTTGCAGCAGCTGCATACAGACCGAAAGTCGCTGCGCTTGAGAAATCGCGAGATGAAAATGCCAAAAATTTTGTGTGGAAGATGGATGTTTAGGGAAGGAATCTCATTTTGCATTAGATTCATTGCTTGGCAGGCGTAAATGCTAGTTTTAAAAACTGACGAAGTCTAAAGTAGATTGGCAAAGTAGGACTATGAAAATTCTATTTCTTTTACCTACTCTTTTTCGGCAGAATTAATTCTGCATGTGGCAAATGTGTTTACAAGTTTGTATATAGTACACAATCGTTCATGTCACCGTCTCATATTTCTTTATATGGATATATAGATGTGAGTTAACGGTTAAAATTAATACTCTTAAATTAATTAATTAATTATTTTTTTCAAAATTTTTTTTTTTTTTAATATTTAAATTTAATTTAAAAGTTTTAAAAGAATTAAATAATTATTTTTTTATATAAATATTTATTTAATTTAAAATAAACGTTATTTAATTAACTAATTATATTTTATAATAACATTTAAAATATTTAAATTTATTTACTTATTTTATAGTAATTAATTAGATATAATCTTTTAAATTTATTTAAATTAAATTTTAGGTATTTAAAAAATATAATAGAATTGTATTAAATTTAATTTTATTATTATTATTTAAATTAATAAAGAAGTAATAACAACTCTGATACTTATACAACTGTAAGTAAAAATATACATTACATGTTACTAATACCAAGGATATATATTGCATATTTACATTTTTTTTTAAAGATTTTATTTACATTTTTATGAAAACAACGTTGTTTTCATATTACAACAACATAGTATAATGTAGCAACAACGTGAAAATAACGTAAAATCAATAGTTCATATTTTTGTAAAAAAAAAAAACAAAAGAGTAATTAGCTTTTTTGCCCATTGAATTTTTTAAACTACCAAGTTGTGCCCCTTATATTTTATGACTCGTTAAAAATACCTCTCAAAATATAACTTTTATAATAGCGTGGTCCTTCCATCATATTCTATTCATTTTTTTATTGTGAAATAAGTGGCGGTAGATAGTAGTTGATAAATAGATGCAAATTAAATACCTTTCACCATTTTTTGCATTAATGATTGAAAAAATAAGAATAAAAATAAAAAATTTTATAAAAAAAAAAGTATTGTATTCTATTATTCATTAATGTAAAAAGATGAATGGTATTTAATTTGTATCCAATTATCAATTACTATTCACTATTTTACTCATTTCACGATAAAATTAAATAAAATGTGATGAAAGAACTATAGGGGCACAGTTTGGTAGTATAAAAAGTTTAGGAGGCAAAAATACTAATTATTAAAAATAAAAGTTCAAATTCATGAAAATATTGAAAAAATTGTGAATTCCTATTTTTGTAATTTTTTTGGTCTTTTTTTTTTGAGTAATTTGCGGCATAAATACTTAAGTTTTAGGCCGAGTAGCAGATAAATACCTAAGTCGTATTTTTGGCGGTAAAAATACTTTCTGTTACACTTTTAGAAATTTCGTAGGTACCTTATCGTTTTCTAACATGCTGGACACCAGATGGCATGACATGTCATTTAAAATGATGACACATAATCTTATTAAATGTCAATTAAATAAAAAAATATTAATACAATTAAAAGAGGCTAGCAAATGAAAAGAATAATATTATATACAATTAATTTATTTTAATTTAAATCAATTTATTAAAAAATTAATAACTAAATAATATATAAAATACATCAAACTATCTTTTTTATTTTATATATTATTTAAAATAAAATTCAAACCCTAAATCTATAACTGTAACGCCCCAATGCTAAGGCACGCTACAGTGCTTTTTCAATTATTGTGCAAACTTTGCTAATCAAAGAAATTTCTCGAAAAACGTGTCAAATTAAAATTTTTGCTTTAAACATTAAACTTTATAAAATAATATAATATTTACAAATCCCGGGATCCCGATTTCAAACTTTTGAAAATTTACTGTTTAAACTTTACATTCAAAATATACAAGTTATGGGTAGCCACCTCACTCACCTTAATAAAAGACTAAAATGCCCTTTAAACTTAAACTAGGGTATTTCTTTGAAACTAGGGGTAAAATGGTCAATTTCCATAACCCCGCTCAATCCCGATAAAATATTTTCTCTAAAATATTTCCCACTATGAAATAAGGTTCTAAACTTACTCATGTGATTATCTAGCCATCCATCGCATTTTCCGTTGTCGCCGAGCAAAATTACAAAATTAACATATTTCACATATAAGCTAAATAATACCCCTAGAGTTTAATAAAATCTCCAGAATTGAGAAATTATAACTCTAATATTTATTTCTAAATATTGGGGTCCATATTCAAAATTAATTCACAAATAATAATAAAATAATAAAATAATAAAAATTAGTGCTAATTGCCTTTTCTAATCCACATTACTAGAGCGGTCATTACAATAACAGTATGAACTGCAGCATAGAGACGGAGAGGGGGGAATGTAACGGACCTTCTTCTCCGACCACAGGAACCCATCGGTCGAGGCAGCGTGGAGCTTCTAGACGGACGAGGAGCACACCGCCAGGATCGCGAGCTTGTGAGAACCCCAATGTTGGTTCTCCCTCGACTTCTTTACTCTCTTTCTCGATTTCTCTTTGCTCAGAGCCGAATGGAGAAACTCCGGTTGCCTGTGGCGAAAACGGCCTTCACCACGATGCTCCCTACTCTTGAAGACCCCTAGATCTGAATCTCCCTCGCTCTTTCTCTCTCCCCACGGTGTCCCTCTCTCTGTTTCTCTCTACTTAAAGTCGGACAGAGCACCGCTGTCTCGGCGGAGATCTGAGCAACATCGTCATTCGGCAGATAAGACCAGTTCTGGATTTTTTACTTGACAATTTTTTTTTATGGAGTTTTCTTTTTTCACCATTAATTAGATTTTTTTCAAGAATTTTTTCATTTTTTTTCTGAGTTTTCTTATTGTTGTTCTTGTTAGTCTGATTTTGTTGTAATGGAAATGGATGAGTGATGGAGTTTTGGATTGTGTTTGATGTTGGTCTATGTTCACAGATGATTGATGATGATGTTAACAGATTGGCATGGGGGAAGAGAGTGGAGAAAAATGTTGGGGGAAGATGATTGATGATGATGTTAACAGATTGGCATGGGTACGACATTTCTTGGGTTTAGGCAATAATTTATGAAGTTCAATGAATATTAGTATGTTTATTAAATTAGGTTTAATTTTATTTTATTATGTTTAATTTTATTTTACTATGTTGCTTAAATGACATGGGCCATCTTTTTCAAAAAAAGAAAAAAAGAAAAAAGACATGGGCCAATTAAATATTGCCATATGTATATCTATTTGACATATACAATGAGTTATTAATAATGGTGAGAGTGATGTGGAATATATTTTAATGATATGGCACGCCATCTGGCACATTATATGGCAGAAAACAGAGAGGTACCTACGGAAGTTCTACACTAGTGACAGAATGTATTTTTACCGCCAAAAATACAACTTAGGTATTTATCTGCTACTTGGCATAAAACTTAAGTATTTATGCCGCAAATTACTCTTTTTTTTTTTAATATTTCTTACCATATATATTTTATTATACATGGTTAGGGTTAAAATGTGATGGAAGAATTACATTACTCTGAAAGTTATATTTCAAGGAGTATTATTTATAGGTCATATACTATAATACACAATTAGATAGTGTAAAAAGTTTAAGAGACAGACATACTAACCATCTAAAAAACTTCAAATTCATAAAAAAATTGACAAAATTATAAATTTGTATTATTGTAACTTTTTTTTTTTTTATCTTTTTTGATATTTATGAAAAAAAAAATATATTTTTTATTATACATGGTTAGGGTTAAATTCACTTAAAATAAGTCTCAAACGGACATATCTTCAAATTTAAGATTCTATACATTTTAAAACGCTTGCATCTTAAAAATCATCAAAATATAGAAAAAGAAAAAAAAAAATACATCAAACTTGCTTAAAGATTGCTCCATAAATAAAAAGATTGATGTAGAGGTGAGAAATATATGCATAATAATGTTATAATAACGATAGTTTTATGAAAATTTGATTTTAGAGATTAAACGATGTTCAACGACATTTAACGATATTATAAACTTAATTTTGAAGACCAAAAGTTGAAAACGATACTATTAACAATGTTTAACAATAATGGCATATAAAAAACCTTGATTTTAGAGGGGCAAACTTTTCATGGATCTCTTGCATAACATGGTTAAGTATTATTTCTATTTCAAAATATGCAATTTTTAAAATTTCAAACTTGGAGAAGAATGGAAAAAAAAAATACATGAAAAAAAAAATCATTATTCATATATATATATATATATATATATATTATAAATGTGATCGAGTTAGTTAGTTATAGCGGTCTACAAATGCTCCAAACTTATTTATTTATTTTTTATATTTTTTTTAATAATTTACCACAAATTAAATAAAAAGTAAAAATTTCTAATCCATTTTATATAAAAAAAAAAAAATTTACAATCTCATACTGTATTTTTCTCATTTATTTTAATTATACTGAGACACGACATTTCTTTTCTTTTTTACTAAATAGGGGTGTTATGTAAAAAACCTCACATCACTCTGAGGTTTTACACACGTCAAATGAGACAAATAGAATTTTACTATAGCACATAACTTTTTTACTTAGAAATGCAAGTTTTGCATCTGGATAGTACCTATTGATTGCTAAGAGAAATAATATTTTAATGGGTTTATTTGTTTTGCAATTTAACTTTTAAATTTGAGGGATATAATTGTAAAATATTGTTTTTGGTGATATGTGTTTTTGATGAATCAAAATGTATTGTTTGCAAATGACCATGTATTCTAATGTTTTGATTATTTTGAAAAAGATATTGTGTTGTTTGTGATATAATTGTAAAGAATAATTCACATTTTTATTCCTAAACTTTAACTAATAATAAATTTTATCTCTTTTTATTTTAAAAAAGTTAAATGTAAAAATTATAATTTTTTTATTAATTTTGAAAAAAATTAATAAAACCTAATAAAAAAAATATTATGTTTACTTTAAAAACCTAAATTATTCCTACAAAAAATATTTTCAAACTTTATTTTATTTACAAATACATATCTTAAATAATTTAAACAAACTAAAATTTTGTGAAGAGAAAATCAAATTTATTTATATTTATAAACCCGTATCTTAAAAAAAAAAAGAAAAATAATTAAAAAATCAATAAAAATATAAAATTATTTTAAAAAAAATATAAATTAAACTATAAAAAAAAATATATTATATTTACTTAAACAAATCTAGATTTTTAGAGAAAAAAAATATAGTAATTTGCGGCATAAATACCTAAGTTTTATGCCGAGTAGCAGATAAATACCTAAGTCGTATTTTTGACGGTAAAAATACCTTCTGTCACTAGTGTGAAACTTCCGTAGGTACCTTCCCGTTTTCTGCCATATAATGTGCCTGATGGCGGCGTGCCATGTCATTAAAATAAATTCCACATCACTCTCACCATTATTAATAACTCACTGTATATGTCAAATAGATATACGCAATATTTAATTGGCCCATGTCTTTTTTTTTTTTTGGAAACAGATGGCCCATGTCATTTAAGCAACATAGTAAAATAAAATTAAACATAATAAAATAAAATTAAACCTAATTTAATAAACATACTAATATTCATTGAACTTCATAAACTATTGCCTAAACCCAAGAAATGTCGTACCCATGCCAATCTGTTAACATCATCATCAATCATCTTCCCCCAATATTTTTCTCCACTCTCTTCCCCCATGCCAATCTGTTAACATCATCATCTATCATCTGTGAACATGGACCAACATCAAACACAATCCAAAACTCCATCACTCATCCATTTCCATTACAACAAAATCAGACTAACAAGAACAACAATAAGAAAACCCAGAAAAAAATGAAAAAATTCTTGAAAAAAAGCTGATTAATGGTGAAAAAAGAAAACTATAAAAAAAATTATCAAGTAAAAAATCCAGAACTGGTCTTATCCGCCGAATGACGATGTTGCTCAGATCTCCGCCAAGACGGAGGTACTCTGTCCGACTTTAAGTAGAGAGAAACAGAGAGAGGGACACCGTGGGGAGAGAGAAAGAGCGAGGGAGATTCAGATCTAGGGGCCTTTAAGAGTAGGGAGCATCGTGGTGAAGGCCATTTTCGCCACAGGCGACTGGAGTTTCTCCATTCGGCTCTGAGCAAAGAGAAATCGAGAAAGAGAGTAAAGAAGTCGAGGGAGAACCAACATTGGGGTTTTCACAAGCTTGCGATCCTGGCGGTGTGCTCCTCGTCCGTCTAGAAGCTCCACGCAGCCTCGACCGATGGGTTCCCGTGGTCGGAGAAGAAGGTCCGTTACATTCCCCCTATCCGTCTCTATGCTGCAGTTCATACTGTTATAGATTTAGGGTTTGAATTTTATTTTAAATAATATATAAAATAAAAAAGATAGTTTGATGTATTTTATATATTACTAGGTAGATTTTACGTGCCGCCGAGCCACTTGTTAGTTTTATTTGAGGTTTTGTTTTTTTTTTATATAAATTTTGGTAATTAAAGTGATATGATTATTTAAACAATTTGTTTTATCAAATACCATATGAAAAATAAAATAAAGTATAGTGAAATTTTATCTTGATCTTTCATCGTTTCAGTAGTTTAAACGGTAAATTAATTGTACTTTGAACTTATTGTTTGTTTTGAATATGCATACAATTGGACTCAAATTTAGAATACCCTTATATGAAAATCAAAGCAAAACACTGTGAAATAGAATTTTAAATTTACTGACCTATTGATATAATTTCCAAACAATGAAAAACTTATTTTTCTAATAACAATCTAATGTTGTAACATAAAATTAAACACATAAAAGTTTTAATAAATACATAAACACAAATATTAAATAAATATATATATAATTGGAAGAAAAAAAATCTCCTCAGCCTAGGCCAACCACTAGAGACCACTGGAGTCGGAGATAAAGTTGAAGTTGCGATACAACGGTAAGAAAATTAAGGCAGGAAAATAAATACAAACCTGTCAATGTCAAACACCACTAAGAGAAGGGATGAATCAGAGTGATACAAGGAAAGACCTTCATAAACTCTTGTAAATAATGACGAAAATTAAAACAATATATTTACATATTTATATACATATATACCATTGATACAATCAAGATAGAGAATGAGAGAGCAATATTATACAGAGCTGGGCTTTGGTTTTTCACTTGAAAATAGAAAAAATAAAAATAAAAAACATAAATTAACACAAAAAATAAACCAATACCTATATACTCATTTTTATACACATGAGATACATATATTTGAAAGAAGAATTGAACTTCTAATCTGTGAGAGAATAAAAACATAATTGGTTTTGGGTCTGAGAAAAACAAAAAGTCCATTTTAATACAAATATATATACACATAATACTTGAAATTGAAGCTATATTTGATTGCTTGTGAAATTAATCAAGAAAACGATAGTGAACAACGACAGTGATTGATAGCCTACTCACCATACTCTTCACCACTCCTCCTCCTCTTTGTGATTTCCTAGACCATGGATACTTAAAATGTTTTTTTTTTTAATATCTTTGCTTCATTATAATATCTTTGTATTGGGGAACAATTTAAAAACTACAAAACCCAAATCCCCTTTACAGAATAATTAGGGAAAACACCAAAAGTCGATTGGAATTCGTTAATGCTTAAAACTCTTTATTTCAAGGCCATTGTTAGCAAGGGGGGAATCAGTATGAGTGAAATTTACCACTCTGTAATGCTTAAGCAATGGAATCATTTCGTTCCTGTAATAGCAAGGCTGCATTTTTTAAAAGCATCTTAGATAAAATTCAAGTAAAATATTATGTTGTTTAGCTAAAATAGTGTCTCATAATTCCATACCTTAGACCAGGAAACAGGAGCCTTAAGTAAGGGCTTCATGGATGCATAGTGGGAAGGCAAATATTCAACTATTGCTATATCATCTTTCGGAACTTCCATAAAGTGTCTCCAGTCAAATATGTCCTTAAATTCACTGAAATTAGAAATGTGAATCAATATATTTTGAAAATAAAATTATTTACCCTTAATATCTCAAAAGCCAGAAAAGCTGAGAATCAAACCTTGGATCAGTCCAAAATGACTCAAAATCAAGAGAAGGAAGAACAAAAATAGCATTCATAATCTTTGCAACAACAACGATATCACAAATTTGCAACTCATTTATGGCAAAAGTCAGTTAACTCAAAAAAAGTCACTCAGAAGTTTCAATAAATGTAACACCCTAACTAGCATAGGCGTATTACGTGATTTTTAAACATGCTGTGCAGCTCGTTGCTAATCAACGAGATTTATGGAAAACGTGATTAATTAAAATTTTTACTTTTTAATTAAACTTGTAAAATATAATTACAAAAAGACTCGGGATCCCGATTACAAAATCATTTACAAAAGCTAACTGTTTATACAAAATAAATGTCGCCTAGCGACTAGTTACAAAATCAGCCTCGCTGTCCCGAGGATCGTACTCTCCAGGCCTAACCGCCCCGACATGTACAACCTTCATAAGCTTGCTCACGGTCCATCAGCTTTAGCCTTGCCTTTACCTACACATAAACGTAGAACTGTGAGTCGACAGACTCAGTAAGAAAAGCATAATAATATTCATACATAAAGCCTGGTCATGATCAGACGCCCATACCCCTGATCATAACCCTAACTGCCGTGTCCAACACGATACTGAGTCCCACTACTGCCGTGTCCAACACGGTACTGAGTCACTACTGCCGTGTCCAACACGGTACTGAGTTCTAAACGTTCATAGGGACGGTACTATTCACACGTAACAGCCTGATCGGTCGAACCGGTCATACTCCGGCTGCTGGTCATACTCCAGCCTGTACCGACGGGATACGTCAATAGTACGGAACCACCAACCTAAGTGTCAGGCTGATCGGTCGAACCGGTCATACTCCGCCGTCGGTCATACTCCACTCGTACCGACGTGACAGGGTTGGATGGTTCGAAGCCAACATACATAACTAATGTAATCTAACAGGCTTCCTACATGCACGCTAAACATGTAATCTACATATGCATACTGTTATACTAATCTTACCTGGATTCCGAATTCAGGTGTGCCGGTCAACCTGACTGGAACTTTAACTGCGCGACGAATTACAGGCTCCTAAACCATAAAAATCACAACACTATAAGTGACACGCTAAATCACTTCCTGGGGACTTAAACTAGGAACTAAAAGTTTCCCTATTGATAAAAAGCATGGCAATACCCCCTAAAACATAAAATCGAGAAAATCTAGGGTTTCAGAATTTTCCCCAACCGGCAGACCGGTTGCCCAACCGGAATTCCGGTTCTGGGAAAATTCAGAACCCCATCCGGAATTCCGGATGCACAACCGAATTCCGGTTCCTCGCAGCAAGAACATCAAAAATTCATATCTTGCACAAATCGACTCCAAATCAATTCAAACCTTCCAGACCTACTCCATATGACCCAAAGAACATTTCTAAGGCACCAAAACCACCCAGATTGCACCCAATCAAAAATCACCATTAAAGCTCAAGCTTTGAGTTCTAAACTCAAACTTGAGCAAACCTAACTAACATGCAATCAAATCAGTCTAAACTTACTTAAACATGCTTAGAATAACCTCTGGAAACAATTACAAACATTCACAATATCACAGCAACAGAACATAGACATTTCTTTAAAAAAAATCATATATTTTGCATAGAAAAACCATAACTTGCTCAACCTAAGAATCATGCTTTATAAACAGCTCATTTAACTTCAATTAAACATGCTTAAATCACAGAATTTAACAACAACATCACAGCAGCAACAAACTCAAATAATCATGCATGCATCACATTAAAATTCATCCAAAATTTCCAAGAACAAGAAAAGGAGCTAGAGCAAGGTTTACCTCAACTAGGATTACTTAGATCTTGCTAAAAACCACTTGAATCCACCAAGAAAACCCAGCCCTAGCAGCTCCCAAGCTTGGCCGAAAAGAGAGAGAGAGAGAAAAAGCTTTGGAAAATTCTATTTTTTTCTAACTTTTGAATTTTTGAATAAAATGAAAATCATGCAAAGTCCTACTCTTATTTCAGCCATCAAACAATTAAAATAAACCTTTATTTTTCATTTACTAAGTCCACTAAAGGACAAATATCATTGGGGCAAAAAGACCATTTTGCCCCTCCACACTAAAATCACATAATTAACACTAAAGGGGTATTTTTGGGAAATTCTAAATTCCCGGCCATTCCCGACATTCCCAATGTCTAATAAACCGTCCCAATGTCTAATAAACCGTCCCAAACTACTAACATACTAAGTTGTGATTTCTACTGAGCCAAACACCGAGTTCCAAAATACCGGGCACCGGAAATGCAAAATATGAAAACTACTGAATGACATAGCAATGCATTTCTGAATTCAATAATAACAGTATAATAAATTATTTAAATAGCTATAAATAATTTCATAATTAAACGTGATTAACTGCTAATTTCTAAATTAAACTAAGCGGTCTTTACAATAAATGAGAAGCAATTTCTGACCATTGCTGTTGGAAGGAGGGGCGATGAAGACAAATGGTTCTTTCTCATTAAAATTGGGATTTGGGTTTTTTTTTTTGGGATAGGGATTGAGAGTGAAACTCTGCAATTGAAAATATAGAAAAGAACTGAAATTTCTGCGATTGTTATGCGATTGGGACTGGGATTGAGTGAAGTAACTGGTGTAAAACGTAGAAATAAACGGATAGTTAACGTTTCATGTTAATGATCCGTCTATTTTTCTTCTAAAAAAATATAACGTTAAAAAAAATCGTTAAACTAAAAAAATGTCGTTAGATAGCCACTTTTAATATATAAAGATTTAGTTATTATTTTTTTAATAAATTGATTTAAATTAATTTAAATTAATTGTATCAATAATATTATTCTTTTCATTTGCTAGCCTTTTTTTAATTGTATTAATATTTTTTTATTTAATTGATGTGTCTATTTAATAAGATTATGTGGCATCATTTTAAATGGTGTGTCATGCCATCTGGTGTCCAGCATGTTAGAAAACGATAAGGTACTTACGGAATTTCCAAAAGTGTAACGGAAGGTATTTTTACCGCCAAAAATACGGCTAAGGTATTTATCTGCTACTCGGCATAAAACTTAGGTATTTATGCCGCAAATTACTCAAAAAAATATACTCTAACTTGTTCCCATAAAATTTAGTTTTTACAAAAATTAAATTTTTAATATACTTTTTTTAAATATAAATGGATTTTTTAATAAAAAATAATTAATTTTTTAAATCCATTAATTAGTTTTTACAAGGAAGCTTGTGACATACTCTTGAAGGGGCTCCCCGAGGTAAGATTGAACATTTTTATGGGTGGTCTCCAACTGTCCTTAAAGTTGATCGAAATTGCCTGGTTAAATTTTTTGATAGCCAATATAATTTTTACATTTAGAATTGAATTAATCTCATCGCACATAGGTTTGATAGTTGGTATCTCAATTTTCACGTTCAAGTTACAAGCAGCAACTCATATTATGGTATTCCAGACCAATATAGTAGAAATGGGTAATGGGTCAAAACTTAAGAAATGCGAGATAAAGTGCTTTAGGGAGTATATAGATACTTGAGTTGATCCCCCTTCCTCTAACTTTTCAGATAATAGTTTAGGTGAGATTTATCTTGTTTGTTCTTGGGTGTCTTACCCTTTTTTTCTTTTCTATCTCGCTTAAGTCTAACTCATTTGTTCTCTTTGTAGAAATGGTGAATTTTACTGAATTCCTGGGAAGCCCAACTACTATCCTAATGAAAAAAGGAAAAAATGTAACAAAAAAGACAATCAAGATACTTTGGAATCTCAAGTGGCCCTTATGAAACAAAAGTTTGACCCTCCAGCAGCAAGTGCCTCGGGTGATCAAAATATACTTCGCCTCTAATAGATCTTCTAGCTTTTGGCTTGCAAAGAGTTTTGGATGCCGAGGCAATCTTAAAAAAGCTTGAGAAGAGAAAAGACACCCTTGCAGCCAAAAAGACCATTACCTTTGATGCTTCCAAACCCGAGGTTCATCTCCTCCATTCATCCCTTCCACTGGACTCATATGCCGGTGTAGCTGGGGCTAAACTTGTTTCAGAGCACATTACCAGGTAGTCTCGTTTTTTCCATGGCTTGGAAAAAGGTGATTCGGAATTTTTCAATCACGGGAACATTTTTGAGCTTATGGATAGAAGCAAGAGCCTCATGTACTCAGTAAATATAATTATATAATTACTAAGAGTTCAATTCCATATTTATAGTGAAGTAAGCATGAATTTAATAAACATGATTATTTGGTTGATGAGATTCAATAAATAAATCTAGTTTATTGGAGCTTAGAATTATAGGTCCATGGTCTCCGGATCACCACCTTGAAACAATGTCAAGGGGTGGAGTTGTATATGAAAGTTCAGAAAAATCTATTTTGAATTATCAAAATAGTAATTATTTATTTTTGTAATAAATAATTTATTATTCAAATAAATTAAATAGGGTAAAGACAAAAATTTTCAAGACAAAACTTGTCACGACAAAAGACACATTCCTTGTCTTTGACAAGACATAGGAGGCGCCACATGCATTGTGTCCAAACGCAGTACATGCACTCCACATGTCCAGGGCGTCTCTCTTAGTTTTATCTTTTTACGTTGATTAATTCAATAGATAAATATTTGAATTTAAAAAGTAGTTGAGATATTCTCTTAAGTAGTTGAGAGATTCCCTCAATCGATTATTAGATGTACATATCTATGACTGAATTTGGTTATAATATTTTATTCGAATAATTAAATATGTTTTAATAAATAAATTTAAAATTAAATAATTAACTAAATAAAACTTTTATTGGGTTTATTTAAATATATTGTATAACAAAGTTCTGAATACAAGTTTTAGGGAATAAAATTTTCACGCAACTTTTCTGAAAGCCTAAAAAGGGTTTTACTAGTACATATTTTTCTCTCTATCACATAAGAAATAGTTCTTACTCATGTGTTGAGATTTATACAAAAGCTTCATATACACTTTGTCCTAGTAGCCCACACTACTCCTTGTGTATGGTGAATCGATTTGGAAGACTACGGTGTGAGATTACTGGATCCAACTTACAAAAAGTTTTGAAGATACCCTGATAGTCATCAAGAGGTATTTATTTCTTTCATGGAATTTATATTTTGGGTTTAATATATATATACACGTGGAGATCCTTGGGACTGTGGTACAATGATAATCAGTAAATTATTATTTTACTGTGTACCTGATTTACTACCATAAAACTAACATGAAGAACAATGGAAGATGGTCTATCAGTTGCCAAGTCCTGGTTTAAAGTTTTTGACCTCAGGTTTGTCATCTTCGTCTCCCTTCCATCATAGGAAGATGCAGGTTATGGTGGACGCTGCTTTCTCGGAGTCCTCTACTTCTGTTGGAGTTGTCATCGTGGATGCAAAAGGCCATGCAAAGGAAGTTTTTGTTAAGAAAGTTGATGTGTCATTGGTTCTCCATGGTTAATTGTTGGTGGTGTGGTGGGGAGCTAAGGTTATTTTTGACTTTCAAGGCAGAGATTGGGATTTGGTTCTCTGGTTGAAGCAATCAAAAAAGGTAAACCCCCTGAGTGGAAGAAGGCTCTTGAGTTCTTTGAGCTGTTGGAGATGCTTTTTTCTTGTAATATTTCTGTGTGTTTGGTTTAAGAGGGATTGTAATGTAGCAACCCATGTTAATGCTATATGGGGTTTGTCTAATAGCTATAACGGGTTGCTCAGTTTCTGGGAAGTGAGTCTCTTTGTGCTCACCAAAATTTTGGCTTCTTCTTAATGAATTTGATGTCGTTTTAGCAGAAAAAAAATATTATAATATCTTTTGTAACATTATTGGATCCTGAGTGTAGTTATGCAAATTAAAAGAATTTTTTTTATTGAATTTTCATAATTATTATAATTTTGTTTTCATAGTAACACAATTTGGAAATTATCTTAATTAGTAAGACTTGCACTATTCACGAAACATACGTAGCTTTCTTATAAAATTAGACGTTGCAGACAATATAATAATTCATTCACTTATAAATGCAAATGTACATTGGCCATATTTGAAAATAATTTTACTAAATTTTACTTTAATGTCTTAATTTTAACCTATTTTTTAGAAAAAAAAAATTATTTATATATAAGGTCCTTATATTAAAGCGTAGGGTCTAAAATAAACTCTTATTATAACTGCAAGATATTTTTGTTATATTTAAAAATATTTTGATACTAAGGTCTTAAAAGTAATTTTTTTACAAGAATACATGATCCAAAATAATTCTTTTAAATAAAAAAAATAAAGGTAAACTAGAAATTAGTCAAAACATAAAACTCAAAATAGTGTTAGGTCCTTTTTTGGCAATTTAGTTGTGAAATATTTTTTAATTAATGAATGCATTTTATTGACCTTTTAAATTATTTTTATTACATTGATTTTATGCATTTTATTACTCTTTTCTATCTTAGGAAAGAATCATTTTTTCAGCTGGCTTTTTCTTTGTTTGGAAACTTCTTGTAAGAGAAGAAATTCTCTTATGGAAAGTTGTCTAATTTTGGGAAACTTGACTTTCCCTTTTTCTAATGGATGATTTTGATTTCGCATTTATTAGAACAAATTAAATTATCTTTATTTGGCAGGTTTGAAGTCCAAATTCGTGATCTTGGTTCAATTTGGAAAGTTTCCTTTCTGGTCCTGATCTGCTACTGCAAAACCCGATTCTGATGCTGCAAATCAGGAATTTTTTTAAGAAAGTTTTGTACAGCTGGGAAATTATTTTTGTAGTTGTCTCTAGGGTTGCTATGTTCTATAAATAGGACCTTGAGAGCAGCCAAACGATTTTATCTCTTCTAGTCTCATATTTTCATATCTTTCTTTGTGAGAAGAGTGTTTCTTTTGTAAAAATCTAGAGTGTTCAACTAGGTTTTGGTTTTCTTATTATGATCTCATACTATTCATAGAATAGGTTGAAGAGAAGCATTGAACAAGCGTGGGTCTTCGGGAGAAGATTTTTCCAAGTCTCATTTTCGGGAGGAAGTGAGCATATATCTTCGGGAGAAGATTTGTTTAAGCCTTACTTCGGGAGGAAGTAAGCACACATCAATAGCTAAAGGGAGTTCACTACTTGGTGTGTTTCAGAGATCAGATTAGCAAGGTGGATTACAAAGGGTTGTGGCAAATCACTAGAGGGAGTCTAAATTTGTTTAAGTCAATTGCTTTCGTAAACTTTGATGCTTTACTAATTGATTTCATTCTCTGGGCGTGGCCCCGTGGACTAGTAGTGTTTGAAAGAACACTGATACCACGTACAAATTTCTTGCGTCAAATGATTTAATTTTCTGTAGTTATTTTAATATTTTGCTTGTTCTGTTTTGTCTCTGCAAAATTGGTCTTTGCAGTAACAGAATTACATTCTGCTGCTGCAGACGTATACAATTTTATATTTCGTATATTTCTGTAATAATTATTGGCATTTGCAAAAACTCGGTTTTTCAAATGGTATAAATATTTAATTTTACCTTAATTTTGTTACTAGGTTAGCTAATAATAAAACAGTTCTTCCAATAATTAAACTGATGATCTTTTTATTGTGTTGTAGCTACAAAATAATAGTGGTAATTATGTTTGGGGAGCTTTATTTGCACCCCATAAAGTTATAAGTACACCCCATTTTAATTATTTTTATTTTATATAAAATATATATTTTTAATTTGTACTAATTTTCGTTAAATTTTTTTCTTCCTTCTTATATATTTGAAAAATATACCTATAAAATAAACATAAAATATATTTTAAATATTAAGATAAAAAATTAAAATAAAAAAATATATGAAATTTTATTAGAATTTTTTTTTTTAAAAAAAATCATACATGATTTTTAAAAAAAATGTGAAAAAAACCAAATTAACTATTGTTGCTCCAGAATTCGCCCAAAATACGTGGACCAGTCGAGAGGGGATACGTGGATCAGATAACTTGGAAAGATTTGCTAAGTCTTTGTGCGCCACCAAGAAGCGCTGTTAGCATGGGTCCCGGAGGAGGCATCCGGAGTACAAGGTACTCCAGGAAGCTAGTATAGCGTGAAGGCTCTCCGGGACATGTCAGGTCTCTCCCGAGCAATCAAGTCGCATTTAATGCTGCATGGGAGGAAGCGTGTTGGGACTGTAACACGCAATAAAGTCTGACGGCACAACCCCCAAACAGCAGCGCTACAGTAATGATCATTTAAGTCTAGCGACGACTACTCTGCGAAGAGTCACGTCAATCACAAGGCAAAAAGGACATTCTTCATAAAAGCCCTACAGCACCTAGGGATTTGACCATGCATCACCCATGGTATATTCATCGGAAATGCCCAGCTTTATGGATACTTACAAACACAAGTGTAAGAACAATTCTAGGGATTACCCCACCAAAACACTATAAATACCCCCTCAAAGCTCATTTAATGGGGTCGAGAATTTTGGGTTGCAAAAGAGCAAGAAGAGAAAATACTCACCAAGAACATTCTCTGTATTTATGAGAAAGACATTCTCTCAAGTGTAGAATCTCCATTAAATACATCCATTAATAACAGAGGCTCGTGGACTAAGGCTCATTAACGCCCCAACCACGTAAAAAAATCTTCATCTCACTTTCTTACAGCTCTTTACTATAATCATATTTTAATAGTTGCCGAAAACCTCGGTCAACATTTTGGTGCTTTCATTGAGAGCTGAGGAAAGCTGCTTCACAACAAGCATTTAACTTCACGACAATGGTGGAGACAAGAGCTACACGTCATCCTCGCCCTCTAGAAGACGCTCAAGACCCCAATGAGGAAGATGTAGCCTCGAGGCGGCGAGAGGAGTCCGAGGAAGAAGAAGAAGAAATAGTTCCCGATGAAAACTACGAGGAACACCTCGACGAGTATGCCTATGACGGAGGAAGCTACTCGGAGTTGGTGCTCCTTAGACAAAAAGCTATCGATCATGAAGCTGAGATCGAAGCTCAGAAAGCGCAAAATCAAAAAATGCAGGAAGTGATGCTAGCCATGCAGAAAGCCATGGAGGCAGCTGGTATTCACGTGCATCCCAAGGCGATGGCCGCTGGGCTCGACGGGGAGCCAGCGACGTCTTCGCCTAATTCCCAGCAGCAAAGGCCTAGGGAACCTAGCCCTATAAGGCACCCTGCTGAGGAAAACCAAACAAAAAACCCTACTTCTACCCCTGGTCGGAAGAAAAAGGTGCAGGATCCGCGAAGGGTCCGCTCGGATTTCCCTAAAGGGAAAGGTCCGCAGAGGGGCAAGCCCCGAAGAGGGAGTCTTGGCCCTCAGGATCGAGGGGACCGGAAAAGCGTTTCCGTGCACCAGGAACCAGGGGGTAGAGGAAGAAGAGGACAGAGATGTCCACCCATTGATCTGAGAAATCAAATCAATGGGAATCAAGGTGACCTCCGGGATCACCTTGACCAAAAAAGATACGAGCCCGTGGTCTCCTCGGGTGCAGTAAACGAAGGGATTATGGCAGAACTTGCCATACTTCGAAAAGATATTGCTCGAGTCTCCCGGAGGCGAAGGGAGACGACTCCGGACTCGGACGGTGAGGATCGGGAGCCTTGTGCCAAACATATCCCGGAGGCGGAGCTCCCTAAAAACTTCAAGATGCCCGAAATGGCGGCATATACTGGGAACTCCGACCCCAGTGATCACTTGTCACGGTTCAACCGGGTCATGACAATCATGCGGGTCAGCAATGACGCCAAATGCTTGTGCTTCCCCCTCACTCTGAGCGGATCGGCAGAGGAATGGTTCAAAAAATTGGAACCAGGATCGGTGGGTTGTTAGAACAAACTCCAAACCAACTTCCGGAGACAATTTGTCGCTGCCAGGAAGGTCAACTTGGAGGTTAGTGCCTTGACCAACATCAAGCAACTGCCCACCGAGACCTTGAAGAATTACATCAAGAGGTTCCGAGAGGAAGCCTCGAAGACCAAGAAGGTCGACGACGGACAACAGCTTGCGCTTCTCCAAGCAGGAATCCGCACTGGGACTCCCTTCTGGAACGAGTTACAACAAGAAGGCGCTGCTAGCCTTCAGGACTTCCAGAAGCGAGTCCAAAAATATATTAACCTCGAAGAAGCCCAGATCGTGGCTTACGGAGGCTATTATCCCACCGGGATAGCGGGATACATGCCAGGAGTGTCGCCCTCGGGTACTGTCCCGACCGCGACTCCCCCGGTAAGTGGCATACAGTTCTCTGCCACTCCCGGATACAGCCAGGGTCAAGCTTTGGCCCCGGCATCTTCCCATTACGGAAACCCGTCCGGGGTGAATGGACGGACTCCTTCACAGGCTGCCCCGACTGCTAGCTTAACAGGCCCTACCCAGGGGTCGAGGAGCAAAAGGTCCTCCAAGGGCAGCACCCGAACGGGAGAGAAGCGCCAAAAGAAGGGGTACACACCCCAATACACCTAGTACACAGAGCTCACGGACTCTCAGGAACGTGTATATTTTGCCACAAGGCAGAATACACACTACCGGAGACCCCAGCCATTGTACAAAGACAGCTCCCGGAGAGATCCGAGTAAAAGGTGCGAGTACCACAACGACATTGGTCATAGCACCAATGAGTGTAAAAATCTCAAAGACGAGATTGAGAATTTGATCCGTTTGGGCCACCTCTATGAGTGGATCAAAAATAGGTTGCCCCACCTTAATCCAGGGCAGGTGGCAGGGGGTATGCCTCCGGGAACACCGGGGGGTACGGCAGAGTATTGCCTCCAGGCTCCCGCAGGTGACACCCAGCATATACCCGGACTACCGCCCCGGCCTAATGGACGGGTAGCCATGATCTCCGGAGGTCCCCATATCGGAGGAAACACTCGCAAGGAGCGAAAAAGATATGCCGAGGCCGCAAGACACAGTGAGGTGTGGGAGGTTACTCAACTCCCGGCTCAAAGGCCTCGGCTAATGGACCAGCCCATAACGTTCACGGAAGAAGACGCCAAGACGGTGCGTTTTCCTCACCACGACCCGATGGTCATAGAGACCCCCATCGCAAATAAGGTGGTGGCTAGGGTCCTGATTGACAATGGGAGTTCCGTGAACTTGCTCTTCAAAGGAGCCTTCACTGCGATAGGGTTGACCGACCGGGACCTCTCGCCTAGTGGATCGCAGCTCACAGGGTTTAACGGGACGACGCTAATCCCGATGGGAAAAGTCAGGCTCCCGATTCTGGTGTGCCCGGATACCCCCCAAAGCACATTCAAGTATTGCACCTTCGTGGTGGTAGACTGTCCAACAGCCTACAACGCAATCCTAGGCCGACCGGCCCTCGTCGACTTTGGTGCAATTACTTCAATCCGACATCTATGCCTAAAATTCCCTACCCAGGAAGCCGGAGTCGGAACGGTGAGGGGAAATCAAGGAGAGGCCAGGCAATGTTACAATGTTGCCACCCACTTGCCAGTACTCATGGTCCGGGGGCCCCCTGAGATAGAGAAGGCTGAAGAGGACGAGTTGGATCCTCGCATAGGGTCCGAAAGGGTCGTGGAACCAATGGAGGACGTCGAAGAAATACCAGTGTGCGACGACGACTCCACCAAAGTACTCCGGATAGGGAGGAGCCTGGATCCGGAGGAAAAAGATAAAATAATAAAAACACTGAAGGGCGCCATCGACATTTTCGCATGGCGCCAAGAAGACATGACCGGCATCAGCCCTCATGTCATCACCCATGTACTCCATGTCAACCCGGACATGCCCCCGTACAAAGACAAAGAGACGCCCGCTCGACTCGGTGAAAGCCGAGGCCTTAGAGAAAGAGGTGGACAAACTTTTGTCCAATGGCATGATCCGCGACGTATACTATCCGGAATGGCTGGCCAATCCGGTCCTGGTGCCCAAGCCGAACGGGACTTGGCGGGTTTGTATAGATTTCACAGATCTAAACAAAGCACCGCCCAAAGGATCGCTTTCCGCTGCCCAGATCGACCGGATGGTAGACGCCACGTCCGGATTTAAGCCGCCGTCTTTCATGGATGCCTATGCCGGGTACAACCAAATAAAAATGCATACGGCGGACCAGAGTGCACTAGCTTCAGGGCCGATAAGTGGGGTATACCGTTACCTAGTCATGCCTTTCGGATCGAAAAACGCCGTGAGCAACCTATCAAAGAATGGTTAACCGGATGTTTAAAAGCCTCCTGGGACGAAACATGGAGGTATATGTAGACGACATGCTCGTCAAATCCAAAGCATGCAACAGCCATGCAAGCGACTTAGAAGAATGTTTCGAAGTCGTCCGGAGATACAGCATGAAGCTCAATCCGAAAAACATAAGGACGTGCAGAGCTTGACCGGAAAGGTAGCCGCACTGAGCCGCTTTATCTCACGATCCACGGACAAGTGCATACCCTTCTTCAACATACTGAAGAAATGCCAAAAGTTTGAATGGTCAGATGAATGCGAGGAGGCATTCAAAAGGTTAAAAGACCACATGGCAAAACCTCCTATCCTATCAAAACCCGTCCTTGGAGAAGACTTGTTCCTTTACTTGGCCGTCTCCGAGCATGCGGTCGATCTTTGCACCGGGTCCGGGAGGAAGAAAAATTCAGCACCCCGTGTACTATGTTAGTAAGCGCATGGTAGGGGCCGAGACAAGGTACCGGTTATTGAAAAATTAGTATTCGCCTCCCGATGGCATCAAGGAAGTTGAGACCATACTTCCAAGCCCATCCGATCGAATCTTGACCAATCATCCACTCCGGCAAGTTCTCCGAGCCCGAAGCATCCGGAAGACTCCTCAAGTGGGCGATGGAGCTGAGTCAGTTCGACTTACATTACGTGCCCCGGATTTCCATAAAAGGCCAAGCCTTGGCAGACTTCATCACCGAATGCAATGAAGCCGAGGCGACAGCCAATACACCGGAGCCACCAATCCCCACTTGGAGAGTATTTGTGGACGGAGCTTCTAATGAGAACGGTTCAGGAGCCGGAGTGGCTATGATATCACCTACTGGATTGCGGCTCCGGGCGGCACTGCGATTCAACTTCACAGCTTCGAATAACGAAGCCGAATATGAGGCCCTGATAGCAGGGCTAAAATTGGCTAAAGCTGTAGGAGCCAAGAGAGTGGAAGTCTACAGTGATTCACAGCTGGTCGTAAACCAAGTTTCCGGAGAATACCAAACTCGCGGCGAGCGGATGGCCGCGTACGTAGCCATAGTCCGAGAATTACTCCACGAGTTCACGGACTACAAAATAGAAAGAATCCCCCGAGAGAAGAATGCTCATGCGGACTGTCTGGCTAAGTTAGCCTCGGACAGCGAAATCGAAGAGCTGGGGGTAGTACCAGTGGAACGCTTGGCGGAGCCAAGCATCAAAATAAAAGAGACCACACAAACGGTTGGGCAAGAACCCGGTTGGATGGTCCCCATCATAAAGTACATAACCACGGAGTGAGTTGCCCCAAGAGAGGGCACCTTTGTCTCGAAAGATTCGCATCGGGCTCATCGTTATGTAATGATGGATAAAATTCTCTACGGAGAGGACTCGGCATGCCTTATTTAAGGTGTGTATCGGACCACGAAGCTAGACAAATCATGCCGGAGGTCCATGAAGGGTTCGTGGAGATCATACGGGAGGACCCAGCCTCTCAAAGAAAATATTGAGGCAAGGGTACTTCTGGCCAACGATGAAAAAAGATTGTACAGACTATGTCCAAAAGTGTGACTCGTGCCAAAGGTACGCGAACATACCGAGAGCTCCTCCAAATGAGATCACTTTGATGACCAGCCCCTGGCCCTTCGCGGTCCGGGGGAATAGATCTCATCGGGTCTCTACCTACGGGAAAAGGAGGGGTAAAGTATGCAATAGTAGCAGTGGACTACTTCACCAAGTGGACAGAGGCTGAGCCTATGAAGACAATAACTGCTAAGAAGGCATTGGACTTTGTTATTAAAAACATAGTGTGTCGATACGGCTTGCCTCATAAAATAGTCTCAGACAATGGAAAGCAATTTGATTGCGAGGAATTTACTGACTTCTGCAACCAACACGGAGTGGTAAAAAGCTTCTCCGCGGTAGCCCGGCCTCAAACAAACGGCCAGGCGGAAGCGATCAATAAAATCCTAAAGGTCACCTTGAAAAAGAAGCTACCGGCTTTGTAAAAATAACGGCCCGAAGAATTGCCAAGGGTATTGTGGGCCTACGGACGACCCCCAGAACCACAACCGGTCGCTCGCCGTTCTCAATGGCGTACGGTTGTGAAGCAATGGTCCCGGTGGAAACATTATTCCCATCCCACGGGAGGACGACTTATGATCCGCCACTAATCGTGCCTTTGCTCCAAGAGGCTTTGGATCAAGTCGAAGAACTCCGGGATGAGTCTCAAATACGGATGGCCGCTTATCAAAAGAAGGTGACCAAGTATTTTAACTCCAATGTTAAAAACAGAAAATTTGCTATTGGGGATATGGTCCTAAGAAGGGTTTTTCCGGCCACCCAAGAACCCGAGTGGGGGTACTTGGACCAAATTGGGAAGGACCATATGAAATCGAGGACGAAATCGGTTCTGGCACTTACAAACTGAATAGAATGGACGGAACTACTGTCCCAAGAGCCTGGAATGCCGATCACCTCAGAAAATATTACCAGTAGCAAATTAAACTTAGATTTTGTTCAAAGGGTTTGTACCGTCCAAATGTATGCCTCCTCTATATTAAATAAAACTGAGTGCCTTAAAAACAATGTTTCTATGCCACTCAGGGGGGTACTAGGGTATACCGCACGGACAAACAAAAACAAACTAAGTAAAATATCCCGACCCAAAGGGCGAGTCAAAAAATATGCGCAAAAATAAAAAGCATAAGTATAAAAACCCCGAGCCAAAGGACAGTTAAAATATCTAAGTGTGACAAATAAAGATCGCATATATAAAAAAAAAAAAAAAAAATATCCTAGCCCAAAGGGCAGGTCATATACATATAAATGGCCCGGGGACAGGCCTTAAAATATAATTGTCTCCCCTTCAAATGAAAGCTGCCGCCTATATGTAAATTGTTCTAAGGCAGCAGCAAATATGTACAAACAAAAAAAAAGAGTTATAAGAGAAACGGGTAGAATCTGGGTCAATAATACGGCAGCTCAGTCAGCCCGCGGAGGAAGACGAGGTCCAATCCGTGCCTCAGCGCGGCATCAAGCTTCTTCTTCTTTTCCCGAAATGCGGCAATCATCTCCTCGGGTTTGGGATAAAAAGTAAGCTTGATACTACGATCATTGGTGGCCCAAGCCATGTAGACGCCATCATCAAAGCGCTTCGGGCACCGGCGCAGGAAACAGAGAAAGGAGCTCGGCCCTCTTGGCCTTCCCGGTGGACCTGTTCTTTGAAATCCCTAAGCTCCTTCGGCTCCGCGGCTAGAGCGGCCTTGGATTCAATGTCCGAGGTGAGTCTCCTCTAGAGATCTCACCTTGGCGGCCATTTCATCCAAAGCCTCCCCGGCCTCCGGAGATCTCGCACGGCCTTCTCGGCGGCCTCGGTTTGAGCCCTTAGTTCCTCCCGATGATGGGCCTCCATCCCGTCTCTCCGCCGAGCCTCGTCCGGATCATGGCCTCCGCCTGAGCCTCCCTCCGTCTGGCCTCCTCTTCCTTGGCCTTGGCCGCTGCCTCCTGGCGCTCGGCAGCCTCCTGGTAGATCTGCCTCTCCGCTGTGAGGTCTTGGAGGACCTTCCTGACGTCATTCATGTCCCCAAAATCGGACAGAGCGAAGCCATGGTTTATGATGTTCCTGGAGAGGCGGCCAGCCTCAGCAGCAAGCTGAACCATAACGAAGTATAAGGAAAAATTTCCCAAAGGAAGAAAACAAAATACAAACAACAAAAAGGAAACGCAAAAAATTGCAAAGTACTTACCACCGTGAGAGAATGGCTGAGGTCCTGGACCTGGAAGATGGAGTTCAGGGAAGCACAAGTGGCAAACCGCTTGGGCGCACAACGTGTAAGCTGAGAAGCGAACTCGCCGGTCATCTCCGCGGCAAAGGGAGCCAAAGTAGGCCCTAGGAGAGGACGGAACCAGTCCGTTAAGTGGTCCAGATTGAGGTTCCACGGATCATGGTATTCCGGGTGGTTGATGCTCGCCTCAACCTCAGCTCGTAGAATCCTCCTAAGGGCCTCCACTTCGGCATACCCCCGGGAGTACTCGTCCATAGCGTAGTTGTGTTTGGCTATGCGAAGCTCCTGCCTCACCTCATCCCCCGGAATCGGGGTAAGCTCGATGTGGGGAGGAGCAGGATTTTCCTCCATCGGGGAGACCCCGCCGTCTAGGCCATGGGCAGGAGTATCGGCCCTCCGAGGCCTCTTCGGCTCGTCCTGGGCAATCATCTTGCCCTTACGCTTGCGAATCAGAGCCACTTCAGGCTCCTCCTCGTCCTCCTCTGCTACCTCCGGAAGGGCTTGAGGCTCTCCTGCACCCTCAACGGCCTCTCCCAGAAGCACCTCCTCGTCATCCACTAAGTCAATGGTTTCGAGAGGAGCGCCGGAAGGAACCTTCAAGGAAGGGGCTGGGGGAGAGGGGGTGAAAGCCGGAGGAGCCACGGGAGTATGAACCCCGGCAAGCTGTTCCAGGATGGCATCCATGGAGGTACCTGTTCCAAAAAATAAGCAAGTTTTAGAAGTTCGTGAGGAACCGCTTATAAAAGATACAGCAAATAAGCTACTCCTACCCGAACTTCCTAATTCGGCCCTAGCAAAGTCCTGAACTTTAATGCTGGCAGCATCATCTCCAAGATAACTGTCCGAGGGCCGAAACCAGCTGGACGCTATGTAAGCTGATGGACCTAAGGGAATAGGTTCCGGAGGGCCGGAGCCCATCCGGGACCGACCTAGGTAATCTCCTAAGTTCGTAAAATAAAATTCCTTCAAATGATCCCCCCACCGGGTCAACGGCATCTTAAATCTACGAAGACGCTCGTCGAACCCTACGGGCCTATGACTGGTATATTCATCAACGGAAGGAACATAGTGTATTATCAAGGGAGACTTACCGCCGGCACCGGAAGTGCTAGCACCGGGAGCACCCGAGTTTGGTTCGGGGGCTGAAGGCTGAGGCCGGGAAGTCTGTTTCTCAGAAGAATCTTCAAGACGAAGGGGCCCCCCGGCGGGACGATCCTCAATCTCTTCTTGAAGTATCTTGTCAAAAAATTTAGCTTCGGACTTCCCGCCGATGGCTTGGCTCCTTCGCACCACCGGACTCCCCACGCGAAGCCCTCTCCCGGAGGCAGCCTGGGCCTTAGAGTACGCCTTCTCCTGGGCCTTCTGGTAGAGATAATCTTGGTACTTCTTCTCTGCCGTAGCAATGAGCTCATCCCGGAAGGCCTTCTCCGCAACCGGCGCCCTCACATTGGGGCAGATGACCCGTGAGAGGTTGGAGTCATCCACGGATTGGTGAGAAATGATAAGTTTGGCCTTCCTACAATTCTCCGTGGTGACTAGGCCCCCGACATCAAGATCGGCGTGGTCGTAGGAGGCAAAGGCTTGGGCCCTTCGAAGGAAAGCCTGAGTGGGAAGCGTCCGTTGGTAAGGTGGGATCCGCACCCACTCCGTGAGAAGCTCCGGGTGGTCCACAGCCCTGAACCCGGAAGAAAAGAAAAAGCGGTGGCGGTACTCCTTAACATGAGTCTGCCTATTATACGGAACCACCCCCTCATTAGCAGGGTGGATCCGGAACCCATAAAAACCATCCTTAAGTTTGTCCCCTTTCTTGGGGACGGATACAAGTTCATAAAAATATAAAATTTCCGCCGGGCTGGGAGACCCCCAGCCACGGGCGGCGTAAAAAATAAATAAGCCTGAGAGCAGGCGGTAAGCTTAAGGAATAAGTTGGTATGGCGCAAGGCCGACAAATACAAGAAAATTCACAAAGTAATCTTGGAGCGGGAGCATGGCACCGGTCATCAAATGGGTCTGACTCCAAGCCCCGAAGCCGTCATAGTTGTGATTAGGCGTCTCCGAGTCACGAGGAGGCCGGTGGAAGGTCCCTGAGGTAGAGGGTTTGATCCCAGCCACATTAATAATGTTCTCCAGCTGATGAGGACAAGTCAGGGTCGATCGAAGCTCGGCCGCTTCCCAACCAGTTGCACGGGGCTTGTACCCCTCCTGGGCAACGGGTCCCAGAGAAACCTCCTCCAGCGTGGCCATACTTTTCCCTTTCTTCTTCGAAGATTTTGAGCCAGAAGTAGACATTTTGTGTTCTGAGAAAAAACAAAAAGGGAAAAAGAAAAGTCCAGCAGTTAGGTCCCATACCAAACCCTAAATCAAGAAAAAGGGAGTGGGGGTCCCCTAACCACTGGAAAGAGGCCCCCTCCGGACACGTGTCACATGGGAAACTCTGGAGAGAATCCCTGAACAAGTGTCGGGTGCAGTGAAATCGCAGAAAGTGGTTTTGCAAAAAGAAAAAAAGAAAAAAAAAAGAGAAAAGCCATCCTATGCCCTAAGCGACTGTTAAACGAAGAACACATGGCCCTCTTCAAACAGAACTGTATAACTACAACAGGGGCATTATAATGGCGATTCTACAACTAACGCAGTAAACATACAGCCGAACTCGAAGAACTTAAACACTCACAGAAGCCTCTAAGTACGAACCCAGAAAACGAACGAAGTAAATATAAGCATGTTATTATCTAAGGATGCAAGAAACTTACAGTCGATCGTTGAACTGGAGGTACTGAATGTGGTTGAGTGAGAGTTGAGAAGAACTGGCAAAGTCAAACACCGGAAAACTGAATGAAGTGTTTGGGTATTAAGACAGTTCGTGCTACTTTGAGGAATTTTCTCTCTAGGAAATTCGAGCAGAAATGGCAAGGAATGGAAAGTAACCGAAATGAAGGAAAGGTGGTGGCTTTTATAGGCAAAAACGCATGAGGAACAGGCGTCATCACCTACCAATCGCACGGTGGGGGAGACGCACGATTCGAATTCCCAAAGATCAACGGATCAGATCAATCTACCATTAAGGCGGTGGAAACGTTTGAGTATCCGTCTGACACCATTAATGCGCCGCATCAATCATGGGGTGTGAAACAAATCGACCTCTGCAAAAGCGAATCGCTGCATTTAATGCCATTATCAGACGCACCTCCACGCGCCCCCAGGTTCGTATCAGAAGACCGAGGAGGCGGCTGGAGGCATTCCTGCAAAAAGCAAATAGCTGCATTAAATGACATCATTTAATTTGCCCCCACGCGCTCGAGGCTCGAGCTAGGGAAACGAGGAGTCAACCGGAGACACTTGAACAAGCCTTGGTTTATTTTTACTAAGTAAACAAGGCTTGGGGGGTAAATGTTGCTCCAGAATTCGCCCAAAATACGTGGACCAGTCGAGAGGGGATACGTGGATCAGATAACTTGGAAAGATTTGCTAAGTCTTTGTGCGCCACCAAGAAGCGCTGTTAGCACGGGTCCCGGAGGAGGCATCCGGAGTACAAGGTACTCCAGGAAGCTAGTATAGCGTGAAGGCTCTCCGGGACATGTCAGGTCTCTCCCGAGCAATCAAGTCGCATTTAATGCTGCATGGGAGGAAGCGTGTTGGGACTGTAACACGCAATAAAGTCTGACGGCACAACCCCCAAACAGCAGCGCTACAGTAATGATCATTTAAGTCTAGCGACGGCTACTCTGCGAAGAGTCACGTCAATCACAAGGCAAAAAGGACATTCTTCATAAAAGCCCTACAACACCTAGGGATTTGACCATGCATCACCCATGGTATATTCATCGGAAATGCCCAGCTTTATGGATACTTACAGACACAAGTGTAAGAACAATTCTAGGGATTACCCCACCAAAACACTATAAATACCCCCTCAAAGCTCATTTAATGGGGTCGAGAATCTTGGGTTGCAAAAGAGCAAGAAGAGAAAATACTCACCAAGAACATTCTCTGTATTTATGAGAAAGACATTCTCTCAAGTGTAGAATCTCCATTAAATACATCCATTAATAACAGAGGCTCGTGGACTAAGGCTCATTAACGCCCCAACCACGTAAAAAAATCTTCATCTCACTTTCTTACAGCTCTTTACTATAATCATATTTTAATAGTTGCCGAAAACCTCGGTCAACAACTATTGATATTAAATGAAAATAATGTGAAAAAGAAATTTCAAAAAAAAAAAAAAATTAAAAAAAAAATTAAAAAAAAATTAAAAAATTAATTTAAGTTAATTATTTTTTAATATTGGGGTGCAGTTATAATTTTATGGGGTCCAAATAAAATTTTTCTTATATTTTATAAGAAAAGTTGAACTTAAAATTAGGAAACATTTATATTTGGGTAAATACCATTTTAGACCATGTGTTTTACAAAAGTTATCAATTGAACCCTCTATTTTGTTAAATGACAAAATAGACACTATATTTTCCAAAATGATAAAAAAAGGACCTTAAGCTCGATTTTCAACAGTTTTATTTTTTAATATAACAAACTTTAAGACAATTTCTAACACAAATAGATACAGAAAGTGTAACCAGTTTTGTCATAACATCTCTAGATCAGATTATTATTAAGTTTAATTTTGACAAAAAATCAGTTCAGGGTTCTATTTGTACAATTTTAGAAAATATAGGATCTATTTTGTCATTTAACAAAACAGATGATCTAATTAGTAACTTTTGCAAAACACAGGGTCTAAAATAGTATTTACCCTTTATATTTAGACATACTACTTGTTATGTTACCATTATAATGAATATAACATATTTTGACTTTTTCGTTATGATTAAAGAAAATAAAAAGTATTATAAAATATAATATTATTTTAATTAAAATAGTACGTTTTTTTAAAGAAATTAAAATAGTACATGAAAATAAACAATGAGGCAGGTTACAAGTTTCCAAACTTTAATTACCCCTACTTTTTGGTGGACAAATACCAGCCCTAAGATACTCAAAACGTGACTCCTAATTAATCTAATAGCTATAATACTCATGATGGATCAAACACCTGAAAAAGATGATGAGGTATTGTATAATTTGCTTTTTTTATAATGCCTTCATATTTTACAAATTGTAATACTGTTTTGTTGATAAATTTTTTTGGAGGAGTGCTACCATCAACCTCCTGTTACAACCTCTTAGTCAAACTCCACACCCGAAAACTAATGTCCAAATAATTTTTTTTACAGGGTTGTTCTTATGCTTACAACATCATCCTTGTAAATTTTTGAAAAATTTCGAATAGTTTACAGTGCCGAAAATACGTTTGAAGTTTTTTGAATGTGTGTGGTAAACTGGAATATTAGGAACTATGTTTTGGGTACTGTAAACTATTCAACATTTTTCAAAAATTTATAGGGATGATACTGTAACTATAACGAATATCGCTATGAAAAAAAATATTTTGGCATGTGATTTTGGACGTGGAGGTTGACTAAGAGGTTGTAATAGGAGGTTGTAATTAGCATTTCTCAAAAAAAAAAAAATTTATATGTGTCAGCTTAGGGTATTTATATATGTTTATTTTTTAGTATTTTAAGGGTTGAAAAGTTTGATTTTTTCTTCAAAAAAATATTAGATTATTTAAATTATTTATTAGATTCTCAATAATTTTATTTGATTTTTTAAGATACGTGTTTATAAATAAAATAAAGTTTGAAAATATTTTTTTAGGAATAATTTAAATTTTAATTAAAATTAATATATTTTTAATTAATTTAATATTTTTGTGGGGTTTTTTTTTAATAATTTTTATTCTTTTTTCAAAATTAATAAGTTATTATAATTGCTTAAAAATATAGAATATTATAATTTTAAAATTATTTTTTAAATAAAAAGGGACAAAATTTTATATTAGTCAAAGTTTAGGGGATAAAAATGCTAATTTTTAAATGTAAAGATAACAGAACCTAACAGAAGGGGCATAATTATGCAACTATTATATTTTAGAGACAATTTTTAAACAACCGTATATTTTGGGGGGCAAAATTAGGTAGTGTCAAAAGTTCAAGAGGCAAAAATGCTTATTATTCTAAATTTTAATGTGAAAATAAGATCATTTCAAATTTTATTAATAAAATATGTAAATATATGATCTTATAATTAAAACTAGGGTAAATACTATTTTGGACCCTATGTTTTGCAAAAGTTACCGATTGGACCCTGTGTTTTGTTAAATGACAAAATAGACCCTGTATTTTCCAAAATAGTAAAAATAGGACCCTGAGCTTAATTTTTGACAATTTTTTTTTTTTAATATAATCAACTTGAAAAGAATTCCTAATACGAAAAGATACAGAAAATGTAAACAATTTTGTCATAACACTAATAGATTGTATTATAATTAAATTTTATTTTGACAAAAAATCAATTCAGGATCCTATTTGTACCATTTTAGAAAATACAGGGTCCATTTTGTCTTTTAACAAAACAGAGGGTTCAACTGATAACTTTTGCAAAACACAGGGTCCAAAATAGTATTTACCCTTAAAACTAATAAATCAAATAAAAATAATCAAATTTCAAAATAACCACAATGGCAAGTTTGTTGAGAAATAAATTTTTCAAATTTAAAGCCTACTAATATCTAAAACCAATTTAAATTAATAATTAATTTTAATCTGATAATTAGATTTTTATTTGAAAAATAAGCATCTACTTAAAATTCTACCAAAATTTAAATTTTATTTCATTGAAAATAATTTAAAAAGTTGAAAAATGGCAAAAAAAAAAATGGTGAAATCAGGGGAGTATGAACACTCCCCGCACGCACATGGCCTTACAATGTTTCTTAATTAACAAATAAACCCTAAAACCTTATTTCTTCTCAATTTAGCCTTTGCTTAGTGAAAATTCATAAACAAGACTTAGTCTAATTTAGAATTTTAATTGGTTAATTAAAACCAATTAACTGAGTCTACAAGCCAATATTATCTCAACTAGTGCGGGGACCATGAGCCTATATAATCAAGCTTCCAATAAGTAGTTCTAGAATTTACCGAGTAAATTTCTTAACTTATTAATGCCTCCTAACTCCATTATAGATTTGGAATTGCACTCTTGGTTACATATAACACTCTATATTTTCCAAATATAGATACACTATTAAATATCCATTGTTATAATCCAAATAATCAAAGATCATCTATAGATGATTTACATCGAGTAAGGAAAAATTTATCATTGTACCCTTCAATGTATTTTATCCTTAAAACACTTAGCTTCCTATAAATGATATTTCTGTAAACTAATATAATTACTGAAATAAGAGCTCTTCCATTTATCTCTATTAAGCCAAGCTCCAAGAAAATCATCATTTCACTTCTATGTCATTATAGAAGCTATAGATTTCTTATCCATGATTAGTGCTCCCACTCAATTGGACTACCATGTTCCCAAGATATAAGTATTGGGCCAATCCATTTTGTCAGCTTTAACGAATAAGTCGAAGAACATAAATAATACAGTTAAGCTCGAACCTAACCATCTCAAAATTAAGATCTTTTGATCTAAGATCAACTAAGTGATATTGACTTAGAAAGATATAACGGTAAGTTTATTGTATCTTTTCCAAGTTCAATATCGGTCCAGTCTAATATATACTCCATACATCTGATACTAGTATACTTTACCAATGCCTTAGAACGAACATACCACTTATCCAAGGTGTAAGTAAACTTTATCGCTGATTATCACGTTAGTGTAGATCTAGTACACTGATAAATCATGAGACTATACTTTGAAGCATATAATCATAACTATTTTCTACTGTGATGACATCACTGTAATTGTGAATAACTATATTTTCTAGATTTATCAAAAATTGTATATTAAACCATAATCATGAAAATAACATGTAAACTTAAATGACTTCTAATCTTCTATTGATAGAAAATTAGTTATATTGAAATGGGTTTTATTTAGGGCATAAAATCCCAACACTAATCCTAATTATGTTTTGACTACAAAGGCAGTCCGCCTATCCAAGACTTTGATCGAGTAAGGATTCTCTGTTGTAGAGCAATGTGGCCTTGGGCGGTGTTAAAGAAGCTCAGAGAGGCTGAAGGTGAAATGGAGACTTTTCAAAATGACACACTGGCAGAAAAGGCCCTTACAGAGCAAGATCAGTAGGCACTGAAGGCCAAGGATGAAACCCTAATCTCTGTTCAAGCTAAGCTAACCAAGGTGGAGACAGATTTGCTTAATGCTTGGGGAGGAGAATCAAGGATTAGTGTCCAAGGTTAAAACTCTTGAGGAATTGCACCAGGCTGACATCCAAACTATGGTAAGCATGTCCATGGAACAGAAAAAGCTACGTGAATTTTGAGACCAAGCCAAAAAGGAGGCCGCAAAAGCTACGAGAGAGGCCTGGTTGACTATGGTGACCTATAAGCATTGTTTAAAATGTTTCTAGGATAGAGCCTTCATGTTCTAGAAAACGAACAAGTTTGAACCTCGTCTCACTTTTATGTCGGATCTTTAGGCCCCCTTGGCTCAATTTTTGGGAGAAAAATAAGAAGCTTGAACAGATGCTAGTCGAACGAGTGGGTCCCCATCTTCCTCCCATAGCAGATTAATTAACAACCATTTCTAACAATTCCTTTATTTTTACTCTCGCTAGAACAATGTTTTAATTTTTATTCTTCTTTTGTTTGTTTTTTATAAGCAGCACTTATAGGTATATATACTTACCATTCTTTGTTATTTTTACTTGCATATTTATGCATATATATGCCTCTAGTACCCCCTAAGTTACTTAAAATAATTTTTGGATCACTTAGTCTAAATTCAAAATAATAACATGTATATTATACTAGGTTCTCAATTCACAAAAAGGTGTCTTTAATTTGGAAAATGTAAAGATGAAATCAAATACCAAACCCCTAACTATTGATAGTACTTGCAGAGGTGATCGACATTTCATGCTCTTGAGATTAGGGATCTACCCACGTGTTTTAGCTTGTAGGTCTCGGAGCCTATTGTTGGAATATATTTTACCAGGATCTAGATATACTAACAAGTATGTTTTTAACATCCTAATATGAATTTTTAAAACGATGAAAATAAACACATAAAAGGTATGAGAAACCTTGCAGCGGAATTAAATGACTCCTTCCGCTTAGATCTCTAACCCTTGTATCCTTTATGTAGTAGAGTATCACCAAGATCTGAGCCCGATTCTCCTTCTTGTTGTTTTGGATTCTTCACAGTCTTACATACTATGATTGAAGACCAACTTGGTATGTGTGGGCATGTACTCAATCACTAATGGCTGAATTTTGGTTTGTGAAGAAGGCTATGGTATTTCGAAAATTCAAAAGGAAGAAGAAGAAGGAAGAGGTCTCATCAAACCTAGAGAGAAAAACTAGGTTTTTAGCTTTAGAGGCATTAGTTGGATAATGAGACCATAGCTATCCTTTTATACTAATTTCCATAGGGTTAGGGTTGATTTATTTAGAATAAAATATTGACAAAAAATGGAGCAAAATAAGCACATATGACTGGCCACTTAATGGGCCCCATACAAATTTGGTTTTTGCCATTTTTCTCAACTATTTTATCTATTTTTCACAAATACCACTTTTTACAACTTCAACCTTATAAATGCCAAAACTATTTATTTAATAATTAAAATAATCATCAAATAAAATTGTCATTTATAATATTTATTAATTAGACTCCACAAAGTCTCTTAACTAATAAATTAACCCTAAAATACCATTTCTTCACAATCAAGCCATATCATAGTGAAAATTTATAAACTAGACGTAGTCTAATTTTAGAATAAAAATTGATTAATTAAAATCAATTAATTGAGCCTTACAAGCAGTTTCTCTAAACTAGTATGGGACCATGAACATATATAACAGAGCTTCCAATAAGCAGATCTAGAATTTACCAAGTAAATTCTCTAACTTATTAATTCCTCGTTGAACCACTGTAGAACTTGGAATTGGATTATCAGTTATATAGAACGCTCTATATGTTCAATGATATAGATACACTATTAATTATCCATTGTTATAATCCCAATAATCAATGATCCTCTATAGATGATTTACATTGTATAGGGACAAAATTACCGTTACACCCTTTCAATGTATTTTATCCTTAAAATACTTACCCACCTATAAATGATATTTTAGTGAACTAATATAATCACTAAAATGAGTGCTCAATCATTTATCTCTATTTAGCCAAGCTCGAAGGAAATCATCATTTCACTTCTATGTCCAAATAGAAGCTATAGATTCCATATCTATGATTAGCGCTCTCACTCAATTGTACTACCGTGTTCCCAAAATGTACGTATCACCCAGACCAAAAGGTAGGCTTAACTAAAAAAATTAAAGAACACAAATAACACTCTCCAGATCGAATATAACCATCTCAGGACTGAGATCATTTGATCTAGGATCAACTAGGTGATATTGAATTGAATAGATATGACGGTAAGATTATCATATATAATCCAAGTTTAATATCGGTCCCTTCCGATGCATACTCCATACATCCAACCCAAGCTTCCTTTAACCAATGTCCTGAAAAGGACATAGCACTTATCCAAGGTGCAAGTAAACTATGTTGTAGATTATCATATCATTTAACCCTGTGTACTGATAAATCTAGGAATACATTTAATCACACAATCTTGTTTACTTTCCACTGTGTTGACAACACAATAAATAAGAATATCAGTGTGATAAGGGTTTGGATGAATTTATTAATCAAATAAGTAAATAGATGATCACATGAACCAAATAACACATTAAAAAAGTAATGAAATTAAATCTGTTTATTTATTGATATGAATAGAAAAGATTACATTGAAATTGAGTTTTATTTAGGGCACAAAGCCCAACACCTATTTCATCTTCAATTTCGTATAGTCCTTCCCAATTTGGGTCGAGTACTCCCACCCCTGGTTCTTGAGAAGCAGGAAATATTCTCGTTAAGACTAGATCTCCAAATGCAAACTTCTGATCTTTGACTTTTGAATTAAAATGGTTTGCCACTTTCCTCTGGTACACTGCCATGCGTATTTGTGACGCCTTCTAGAGTTCTTCTACGAGATCCATTGATTCCTGCAATAGAGCTTGGTTTGTGGATGGATCATAAGTAGTTCTTCTATGGGAGGGGATTATATTCTCCAAAGGGACCATAGCTTTACATCCGTACACTATTGAAAATGGAGAATGTCCGGTAGTTGTTCGGGTTGTGGTCTTGTACGCCCATAGTACATGCGGTAGCTCGTTCGACCAATTGTTTTTGCAAGCCAAGAGTTTTTTTCTTGAGGGTGACCTTTAATATTTTGTTCACGGCTTCTGCTTGGTCATTCGCCTTAGGTCTTGCAACTCTAGAAAAACTTTTAATAACTTTGTATTTCTCGAAAAATTCTGTGAATGCTTGACAGTCAAATTGTTTGCCATTGTCCGAGACTATCATATGGGGTAGTCCGTACCTAGGGTCGACCCTGAGGGTAGGCGGGTTAGGCGTGCGCCTTGGGCCCTGAAATTGTGAAAAAACTATTAATATATAGATAAAGTATTAAATAAGAAGAAAATATAATAAAAATTGTTTGGTGTGGTGGTAAAAGGTCTTACTTTAAAGTTAGGTCTGGGATCAATTCCCAACCTCTACTTTTTAATTTTTTTAAAAAATATTTAATGTCTAGTTATGAAGGATTGAACCTTGGACCTCTTAAGAGTTTTTAAAATTTTTACCATTACACTAAGCACTAGAACTATTATTTTTCTAAGGAATAATTACATAAGGTACCATTTTTTGTAAAAAAAATTACATTTTTACGTTTATAGATTTTTTTTTTTTACATTTTTACGGTTTTCCATAGAAATAACACGAAAACAACAAGAAAACTACATAAAAGTAACATGAAAATAACATCTAAATAACATCAAAAAAAAAATAAAAAATAACATACAAATAACAAAAAATCAACAACAAATTAACAAGAATACAACATAAAAAGATCATATTTTCTGTAAATAAAATCAAAAAAATCGTAAAAATGTTTAAAATTCCGTGAAATCGTATTCTTGTAATTTTGATGTTGTTTTTGTGTATTTGTAAAAGAATCCCTTTTTATAATAGTTAAACTATATATAGGAGCCCCAAAATTTAATTTCGCCTTAGGCCCCATATACCTTAGGACTGGCCCTGTTCGTACCGACAGACAATATTTTTGATTACAAAATCTAAGGCTTTCTTGGCCGTTATGGATTTCATTAGCTCTGCTTCTGTCCACTTCATGAAATAATCCACGACAACTATTGCATACTTTACTCTGCCTTTTCCTATTGGTAGAGATCCTATAAGGTCAATGCCCCATACCGCAAAGGGCCAAGAGCTTGTCATCAATGTGATTTCATTTGGTGGGGCCCTTGGGATGTTTGTGAACCTTTGGCATGGGTCACACTTTAGGGCGTAGTCTATGCATTCTTTCTTCATAGCAGGCCAGAAATATGCTTGTCTTAAAACCTTATTAGAGATGCTCGAACCCCCATGTGATCTCCATAAAATCCTTCGTGAATCTCCCGTATAAATTTTTTAGCTTTGGAGTCTAAGACACAACTTAGGTATAGCATGCTTAGGCCTCTCCAATGAAGGATAAAGTCTATTATAAGATAACAGGGGGATTGATATTGTATCCTTCTGGAAGCCGCATGATCTTAAGGCAATTCTTCCTTTGTCAAATAGTTAATTATTGGGTCCATCCAACTTGATACCTGTTCATTCACTGGAATCTCAGCCTTCGATACAATACTTAGCACCGTGAGGTACTCGACAAGAACTACTCCCAGTTTTTCCATTTCTCGATTTGATACTAAATTAGCTAAGTAGTTGCATGAGCATTCTTTTCTCAGGAAATTTGTTCAATTTTGTAACTCTTGAATTCCTGGAGCAACTCCCTCATGGCTGAAACATAGGCAGCCATCTTTTTTTCTTGAATTTGATATTCTCCAAACACTTGGTTAATAACCAGTTCAGAGCCACTAAAAACTTCTATCTTGTGGGCTCCCACGACTTTGGCTAGTCTCAACCCTGCTAGTAAGGCTTCATACTCGGCTTCATTGATGGAAGCTAAAAATTTAAACCTTAAGGCGGCTTGGAGTCTCAACCCCTCTGGAGATATCATTGTTATTCCAACCCTAGATTCATTCTCTTTTGATGCTCCATCAACATATACCCTTCAAGTAGGAATACCAGGGTCTAGTAAGTCAGTTGTTGCTTCCGTTTCATTGCATTCATCCATGAAGTCTGTGAGGGCTTGTCCTTTAATCAAAATACAGGTAGCATACTATATGTCAAATTGACTAAGCTCCATCACCCATTTGAGAAGTCTCTCAAAGGCTACCAGTTTCTAAAGGACTTATCAGAGCGGTTTGTGAATACTTTAATTGTATGCGCCTGAAAGTATGATCGCAACTTCCTTGATGCCATCAAAAGACAAAAGCTAACATCTCAATTAAAGTATACCTAGACCAGCATGTCATCAACATATACCTCCCTATTTCTTCTCAATAAATTTTTGAACATCTGGTTCACCATGCACTAATATGTGGCTCTTGCATTTTTTAGTCCAAATGGAATGACTAGATAGAATTATAAACCTTTGTCGATTCGAAAGCTGGTTGTACCAGGAGTACGCATCCATGAAGGAAAATAGCTCGAATCCAGAGGTGGCATCCACCATTTGATCGATTCTGGGTAACGGGAAGCAATCCTTTGGGTAGGCCTTGTTCAATTCTGTGAAGTCAATGCATATTCGCCATGTTCCGTTTGGTTTGGGTACTAAAACTAGGTTAGCTAGCCATTCTGGATAGTACACATCTCTGATGAAGGTGTTCAATAGCATCTTATCCACCTCCTTTTCTAAGGCTTCTAATTTTACCAGATCCAAAGGATGTCTTTTTTACTGTACTGGAGGCATGTCCTTTAATTAATGTTTAAGACATGAGTGATCACATGCGAGCTTATTCCAGTCATATCTCCATGACACCATGCAAATATATATGTTGATTTTTTGATGGTGCTTATAATTTTTCTCCTTTTGTCAGGACTCACGCCTTTTCCTAAGCGGATAACTTTGGTTGGGTCTTGATTGCAAATTCCTACTTCCTCGAGCTTTTCCATAGGCTTTAAAAGGGTCTCATAGCCAATACGAAGATCCAAATCATCTTATCCTTTTTATAAGGTTGTGTTTCCAGTTCCCTAAACCATGAAAACAGCTTGTTGAGTAGCGACATTATAAAACTTTCTTACCTCCCCTTAATTTCCACGAATAGTTCCAATCCCCGTCGCTTGAGTGCGGAATTTGAGGCACATATGCTTGATTGAGGTAATGGCTCCAAAATACACCAAAGCTAGACGTCCAAAAATTGCATTGTAAGTTGTAAGGTAGTCTATTACAACGAAGGTGAAATACTTGAATGTTCTTTGGGGGGTATCCGGGCACATGGTTATAGGAAGTAAGGGTAGTTCCATTGAATCTTGTGAGTTTTGAACCACTCGGGGAGAGGTCTTTATCAGTGAGTTTGATGGCAATGAAAGCGTCTTTAAACAGAAGGTTTACTGAACTCCCATTGTCCAGCAAAATCTTGGCAACAATTTTGTTGGCAATGGGAGTTTCAATCACCAATGGGTCATTATGAAGGAAATGCACTAACTTGACATCTTTTTTTGTAAAGGTGATGGGTTGATCCATGAGTCAAGGCCTTTGTGCTGGGAGTTGGTTAACTTCCCATACTTCTCCATCATGATCTAGGGCCTTAGCATAACTCTTCAACTCATTTCATGTGGTTCCTCTAATATGTGGCCCTGCTGAGATCATTGCTACCCTTCCATTTGGTCTAGGAGGCTGTTCGGGCACTGGATGGTGTTGGGGGAGGACTCCCAAATGAACTTGAGCTCTGAGAGGTGCTGGTGCTCTGACTTGTCCTCCATTCATGTGCGACAATCTTTCCTTTATCCACTCGTATAAGTGAACTAGCCTTATTAGGCTCCCGATAATGTCTTTCAAGCTTTTGCATTCATTGGTAGTATGGCCAATATCATTATGATATTTGCATCTTTTATTGGGATCCCTCCGTGAACTATCCCGGTACAGAGGAGGTGGTCTCTGGTAGTGGATGTTTTGCCTTGTGGCTAAGTTCACACATTCTTGAGTGTCCACTAAATCGGTATACTAAGTATACTGGGAGGTGTAGCGTTTCTTTTGCCTCTTATTCTTAGTCTGTATGCTTTCTTTCAATGACCTCTTACTCTGGGAGGTCTGAAGAGTTTCTGTTGCAGTTGCTTTAAGTCGTGCAAATTGAGCGGGATATTGCGAGTTCACTCCGGGAGCCAGGTTACCCCCTAGCGCTCCAAAACTAGACTGAGCTGGGGTAAGAGCAAGGTTGTGGGTATATCCTGGTGTTGCTAAAAATTATACATTGGGCGCTCCACTTACCTGCAACACAACAGGAAGGGTAATTCCTAGAAACTGCATTCCGAAAGCATACCTTGGACTGCCAGTCGTAGTATCCTCCGAAAGTAATTATCTGTGCTTCCTATAAATTAATATATTTTTGGGCCCTCTTCTTGAAGTCCTGAAGACTAGCATCTCTTTCTTAATGATTCTCATTCCAGAAAAGGGTTTGCTCTAGATACCAGCTTGTAGCAACGCCAACTGATGCCCATCATCTACTTTTTTTTTTTGTTTTGGAAGCTTCTTTCTTAAATAATTTTTTAAAGTTTCAACTAGCTAGTAGTTATTTAATGTTGCGTTAAAGCACTGACTTTAAGGTTTATTTTCTTGGCTGCCACGAACTGCCTTCTAAAACTAACTTGTTCCAACAGTCCACGAATCAAAGTTCCAACTTTTTAAATCACTCCTCAGCAGACCCTCCTAATGTCAACGGGAAACACAAACACTTTGTGTCATTACTGACTCTCATGACCGTCATTACACGGTTAAATCTGGATAAGTGATCACTAGGATTCGAGTCTCCAGCGTATAAGGTTATTTCAAGCATTTTGAAATTCTTTGGGAGCTCCGCTTCAAGTATGTTTCTGGCACAAGATCAGTCCTCGCAATCAGACTTCGAATCATCTCCCCTTTGTGTTCGAGTGACTTTCGCTATATCTTTTTTGGGGATGGCGAGTTCGGCTAGGATGCCGTCATTCAATGCACTATTGGAGATTGTTAAAGCTTTCTTCTTTCGTTCTAAGTGATTTCTAAGATCACAGTGCTTGGTGTCAAGTTTTTATCTCAAGTCGATAGAAGGATCCTTGTGACTCTTCCTCAGCACTTTGTGCACGGATACTTTTTTCCAGTCTCCCCGATCCTGAGGACCAACATTTCCCTTTCGAAACCTGCCCCTCTGTGGACCATTCTGTTTAGGGAGATCAGAGCGGACTCTTCATGGATCTTGAGCCTTCCTATTCTTTTCAGGAATGGCTATTGGGTTTGCCTTTAGGGAACCTTCGGAAGGGTATCAGATTGGGCTTGGCTCCCGATTCATGTGCCTCTGACATTCTGAAAGTTGTAGAGATTCCTCTCTTATTTTGTCTTGCCCAATGGGTCCTGCGTTTTGATGCACATGAATGCCTATAGTTTCCATCACTTTTTCCATGGTGATCATTATCTCTTGCATCATTCTGTTTTGCTCCTTTTGCTCTGTTAACTCAGCTTCATGGTCAACGACTTTCTGTCTTAACACTATATGTTCGGTATAACTACGATCATCATATGCCTCACAATTCTCTTGGTTTTCATCGTATTTTGGATCATTAGTTTCATCTTGCTCTTCCACCTCTACACGTGGAGCCACCTCTTCTTTATCTAGCCCTTAGGGCCTTAAGGAAAATGTGGTTGATGTGCATGGTTCCTAGTTAACACCATCATACCAAGGATTTATTTATGATATTCCTTCTATGGAAAGCTTTCTATAGCTCTCAATGAAAACAATAAAATATTGACCGAGATTTTTAGCAACTAATTAATTATAGCTATTTAAATGTTTAGTTTAAATTTAATACAATTATATTTACGTGGCTTGGGCATTAATGAGCCTTAGTCCACGAGTTATTGCTATTTAATATAGTAGTTTTTTACATAGGGTGTTTATACTATTTTTTCAGATCCCTTCTCCAAAATATAGAAGGCAAAAATGTTACTATTATCGCAAGTGTGGAAGCATTACTTTCACAAGTTTCCAGATTCAGATTATAGGGTATGTATGTCTGTCTGGTAGGTTGTATAGGCTTTTCCTAAGTGTTTGGAGAGGTAAGTCCTTAACCTTCCTTGATTGATGCAATAGTTCATTATGCAACTATCATAAGATTCATAAATCAGAGTGTAATCATCGAATAATGGATTTAATGCATCTCACACGTCTTTTTAGAACCATTCGTAGACGTCTTTGTTGGGTTTTATGTCCTAAATAAAACTCTATTTCAATGTAATCCAAATTATTCAATATCAATAAAATAATAGAAGTATTTTTCATTCATTTGTGTATGTTTTGGTTCACCTTATCAATTGTTTGTCTATTTGATTTATAAATTCATTCAAACCCCTTTCACATACTTGATCATGTTTATTGTGTTGTCAACACAGTGGAAAGTAAACATGACTATGTGAATAAAGGATTCCTAGATTTATCAGAACACTAGGTTTTACTGATATGACAATCTACAACAGAGTTTACTTGCATTTGGAGAAATGCTATGTTCTTTCCAGAACATTGGTTAAAGTAAAGCTCGGGTTGGATGCATGGAGTATGCATTGGAATGGACCGATATTGAACTTTGAAATAGATTTATAAAACTTGTTGTAATATCTATTCAATTCAATATCACTAAGTTGATTCTAGATCAAATGATCTAAATCCTGATATGGTTAGGTTCAATCTCAAGAGTATTATTCGTGTTCTTTGATTTGTTAGTTAAGCCTACTTTTGGGTCAGGGTGATACGTACATTTTGGGAACACAGTAGTGCAATTGAGTGGGAGCGCTAACATAAACATGGAATCTATAGCTTCTATCTGGCGAATAGTAAGCAAGGGATGATTTCCTTCGAGCTTAACCAAACGAAGATAAATGGTGGAGTACTCATTTCACTTAGCTGAAATATCATTTGTACAGGGTTAATTGTTTTAAGGATAAAATACATTGTAGGGTGTTACGGTAATTAAGTCCCTTTACAATGTAAATCATCCATATAGAGGATCATGATCAAATTAGGATTATAACAATGGATAACTAATGATGTGTCTATATGGTGGAACATATAGAGCATTATAACTGAGAGTGCAATTCTAAGTTCTATGCGTGGATTCAACGAAGAATTAATAAGTCAGTGAATTTAAGAAGTAAATTCTTGATCTGCTTATTGGAAGCTCGGATATATAGACCCATGGTCCCCTCACTAGTTGAGACAATATTACTTGTAAGGCTCATTTAATTGATTTTAATTAATCAATTATAATTCTCAAGTTAGACTGTGTCTATTTGAGAATTTATCACTTATTAATGGAAAAACAGTAAATAGAGAATTTGAAGGGCATATTTATTAATTAGGAAACTTTAATTAGTTTTATTATTAATAAATAAATAACAAAATATTATTTGATAATTAATTTTAATTATTAAATAATTAGATTTGACATTTATGTGGTTGAATAAAGGAATTGGCAGTTTTTGACAAAATAAGAAACTAGCAATGTAGGAAAAGGAAAGTTGTAAAAGTGGCAAGCCTTGTTTCCACAATGCCTAGGCCGACCACTTTGCTTCCCTTTACCCATTGATTTTTTAATTTTTTAATGCCAAGTAATTCAACCATAGCCCTATGTGGTCTTCTATAAATAGAAGGTAAATGCTTCAGTTTTTGTAACACTTTTGACAGAATTTTCTCTCACACAAAAACTCTCTTCAAGCCGCCACTCTCTTTCTCTCTCTACCTTCTCTGTTTTCGAAATTCTCTAAGTGATAGAGTAGTACCCACACACATCAAGTAATACCTCAATCATAGTGAGGAAGGCTGTGTAGAATTCAGATTCAACAAAGAAGGATATTCGGGCTCAGATCTTGATTATACTCTGCGACAGAAAGGAATCAAGGGTTAGAGATCTGAGTGGGAGGAGACATATATTCCGCTGCACTCAATGTAAGATTTCTCTTACTTTTATGTGTTTAATTTTCCATCGTTTTAGAAGTTCATATTTAGGTTGTTAAATCAACATACTTGTGAGTAGATCTAAGATCTTGGTAAAATAATTTCTAACAGTCTTCCCCATGCCGCATTTAATGCGCCCATGTCAACTCAGGTTCGGGGTCTAACGACCGGACCCGAATGTTTTTCCTAGCTCCTTGAGATGAACATAATTCTTGACTTAGCATGACCCGACTGAAACTCCTGGAGGGGCTTTCCGGACATGACCATTAGGTCTCGAACTATTGTCTTAAGAGGTTTACCTTAATTACTCTTGACATTTAGGCTTTCCTGCCACCTGACCGACTCTGGGATTTTCATATATATTAAAAAAAATTATAAGCAACAAATATATATGTGAATATATATATATATATATTTGTGTATATATTTATGTTAGTGTACATGTAAATATTTATATATACATGTATATATGAATATATATTTGTATGTGTATATATATTTATACAGGTATATATATATATATTTTTGTGTATATATTTATTTATATATATGTATATGTTCTGTGTTTGCGTATATATATATATGTATATCAATCTATATTGTGTGTGTGAGTATATATATTTATGTTATACATATTTATACTATATATTTGTATATATATATTTATGTATATATGTATAGGTGTGTTTGAGTATATATATATAAAGATATATACATATATAAATATGTATATGGTGTGTGTGAGTAAATATATTTATGGTTGTGTGTATGTAAATTAGGGATACGATTTTGTCCCGTGATGTACTTTCACGGAATGTATTTCGTGATACATTAGATGGGTCTCAGGGTACGTTACCATTTTTTAACCCTAATTACCCCTAGATCAACCCCAACCCTCAAATTAAATAACTCCCCCATCTAACGGCTACCGTACATCACGAAATACATTCCGTGAAAGTACATCACGGGACAAAATCGTGTCCCTATGTAAATATATATACATTTATATATGATAAATAATTATTTTCTTAATTTAAAAATCTATATCTCTCCTAAAAGTCAAAAATACTTTTCTGACAAGGTTTTTTAGGGACGACTTTATTGTCCCTAAAAATAAAGTTCAAAATTTAGTAGATTACTTCTAAGATCGATATTGTCGCCCATAATACTATTTTTAGACGCGAATTATTAGAGATGACTTTTTAAGGGTAACTTGTCGCCTCATTATAGGTGATTTTCTATGATTTTAGGGGTGATGCCGCTCCTAATACATAAATGTGTTGTAATGTAGTATAAGCCGCATGCATGTTCTTGAGACCATCACCATTTGTACTACGTTTTTAATCTTTTTTCTTCTTATAACTTCAGCTTTTACTGGTTATGGAGTTCTATAGTTTATTGGAATTTGCAGGATTGGGGAATATTTGTAAAGGGACCACATGATCCTACTTGTATGTTGAATAGAAAATATATATTGATAGCCCATATTCATATTGTGGTCCCTTCCCTCCCCTCACTAAATGATCTCTTTCGCAACAACGCACACCACTATATATATATATATGTATATATTTCTTCATATTCATATGGTTGTTTTTTTTTTTTTTTAAAATCTCACAAGTGAAAGAACAGAAGTTAGTGTAGGCTTTGGAAAGGCTTTTGAGTGGAGTTGGAGTATCTCATCTTACAGCTCTCGACAAACGTACTTGAACGAAAATCTATGTTCTAGACAACATGATGGTGTAAATGTGCATAGAAAACCAAGGATTTTTGTCCTTACATGTTTAAATAATGGTTTATTAATTGTTTTGTATATGGCTTAGATTGATCATTGATAGAATCTTCTTTTAACTATTTTGAATTCTACCGTTCTTAGCTGATGATCTTTTGTCGCCTAAACTAGAAAAATAGCAGCTTTTTGACTAAGAGGGTGGAAATAACAAAAAAGCAGCTTAATGTAATTATGTATGAACTAAATAAATATAAAAGTGGAAAGGTGCCAATGTTTTTAATTAATTCTATCAGAATAAAATTAATAGAATTTGAAAAGCTATATATAGTGGGGTGGTGAGGACCACTTCTTTCTTATGTAGAAACTAGAAAGCATATTTTCCACTAGGAGGACAAACATTTGATAAATAAAATCAAAATCACAGTTCGATCACAAGCAGCCAACAAATAAATAAAAAATAAATAGAGAATTAATAGACATCCACTGCATAGAAATAACTGTGGTGATTAATTATATAAGAGCACTTAGGTCTAGTACAGTTGCAGTTGCAGCTTTGTTTAGACTTGTAATGTTAATATTTGTAATAGAGCATTACTATGGGGCAATAATATTGGTGTTTAGTACCTCTAGATATGTCGCCTAGCGATACTATTATATGTCACCCGATACTTAATTAATTGGAAATAATAACACATAGTAAGCTAGTAAACACATTAGTAGTACTTTTTAGTTTTAGCATTTCTGTTAGTTAATAGTATATAATATGAGACACCACTATGTCGATATATTGGGCAAGGTTTCTCCCAGAAATGTTCATTATATATTTTATATATAACTATGTAGCATATATCTTATTAATTGGGCATATTCATCTCCCCTTCCAAACCTGGCTAGCTACTATAGCTTTCTCGATTTAAATACTCTACATGCGCCGCTAGCAAGGCTAGGTGTCCTTATTACATATATACTTCTCCAAGTACTTTTCCCTTAATCTCAACGTTCTTTTCTTTCCTTTTGGATTAAAACACTTTTATTCCCTTACGACTAATTTCCTCGTCATACAAGTAAAAACCCTAGCTAGTTTGCCTAAGCAATACACAATCATCTCATTTTTGTTCTGTTCCATGGATTCCTCCCTTACAAAACATGAGAATATCCGAACAACTCATCTTATTTCCAAAACTCATGATTTGATCAGTACCACCCCATGTATGACCCCATTTTGCTTCTTCTGCATAATGAAAGAGCCAGATTCTAAACAAAGAAGAACCAAAATAACCAACTGCTTTAAGAAACTGCCTGTTATAGGCGAACAGGAAAATGTTTTGGTGCTTAGTGGTCTTTGGTACATCGCCATGAGTCACCCGGGCGACTGGGAGCTCCCTTCGCTTGGCGTTTTTGAGTGCATGACTAGTTTAATCCACAAAGCTCTAAACGACGACGAGTGGCGTTGCAGGGACCAAAACATATACATCCCTTACTACGCTGCTCATGTCATTGGTTCTTACACCATGAAAAGGGTCGAGTTTGCTGAGAAAGCCGTTGAGTCGGGCGTCATTCCACCATTGATGGAGCTTCTTAGAGGAAGAAAGATGAGTTGGGTAGAACAAAGGGTTGCGGTTCGAGCTCTTGGTCACCTCGCCAGCTATGAAAGAACTTTCGAAGCCTTGGCTCAATACGAGGAAGAGGTGGTAAGGTTAGCCATGCGTTTAGCTTCTACTTGCGTAGATGTCGTTTACGACGACTTTGTTAGAGTTAAGGATAATAATAATAATAATAATAATAAAAGTAATAATAAAAGGAGGCTAAAATATCATTGTGACTTACTTACTAGAGGGTCAGTTGCAAATAGAGAAATGGAGAACTTCAAGGCGGAGGAATGGACTAGCCAAATTCAATGTTGGTCTCTCTATCTTCTCAACTGTTTTGCTTATAAAGGGAGGTCTTATAATATCATTTGTGAGAAGGAGTTTTTGAGAAGTCTTTGTTGGATGTGGGGTGGACTGGCGAACCATGTTTCACCTGCTGGGGTTGGACTTATTAGAATTTTGTGTTACAATAAATATGGGAGGAAAAGAATTGCTGACATGAAAGATGTTATAGAATATCTCTGTATTCTCTCGAGGTCTTCTGACGATTGGCAGTATATGGGAATCGATTGCCTTCTTTTACTTCTCAAAGATTTCGATACAAGGTATAAAGTTATTGACATTGCTATCTTGTTTCTTATTGATTTAATCGAACTTAAAGACCTTGGAGATAGAGCAAACGTGGGTGAAGAAATCACAAAGGCACTCCTTTTGGATTATACTTATTTTAAGGAAAAGAAGTCAGTGAAGTCATTTATTACTACTAAAAAAGTTCAAAAGGTTTTGGAAGATTTATGGGATTGGAAGGTAGAGAAGAGGAGAAAAGAAAAGGCAATATCTGAAGAGAAGCTCGAGGAGAGAAGGGTTTTGGTTGGGTTGATTAAACAACAAGCAAACCGTTTGTATTGTTTAGGAGAAATAGGAGAAGCTAGGAGGAAGTACTCTGAAGCATTAGCTTTATGTCCTTTAAGGTTGATTAAAGAGAGAATAGTTCTTTATAGTAATAGGGCTCAGTGCCAATTGTTGCTTAAGGATCCGGATTCTGCCATTACAGACTCGACCAGAGCTCTTTGCCTTTCGACTCCGCCAAATTCTCATGGTAAAAGCCTGTGGAGAAGATCGCAGGCTTATGACATGAAAGGATTGGCCAAAGAGAGTTTGATGGACTGCATTATGTTCATCAGTTCGGAGGTGATCACCAAGAAGATTCCATATTATGCTGCGCGAATGATCAGCAAACAGGTGGACGCCACGTGGCTTTTTGCCACATCTCGGTTAAGATTGTCACAAGTTGAGCAGAAGATGATTAGTGGCAATGATGAGGGACAGTACTACAGAAAAATGATGATGAGGCCCAATTTGATGGACAAAAGAGGTACATATTTCTTAAGGAATTACCCTAGCCATTTAATTAGGCCAAAAATCAATAAATACACTATACACAATTTTTAGAATCATCATCATTGGTACGTAGTACTGATTATCACTATATGCATATTCTCAACTAATAATACAAAGATTTATAACATAATATAGATTAAATTGTGCATTGGTTTAAATATGTTGTAATTTGTGAGTCTCAAAATTAACACATGAAAGTGATTAATGAGTTGAAAGTGTTGCTACAGAACTCCAAAATCTAATCCTTACTATTGAAGCAATTATAATAATCATGACTTGAAATTCAAATATTCTTTCGTAAATGTTTTTCTTTTTTCTAACAAGGCGTGCCTAATTAGTTTACGGAACTTTCCGTACGCAAAATGGAGTTAATAATTATGTACATATGTAATTAACAAATTTATTATTTTATGTACAAAATTAATGGTGAACTTTTTAGGTGATCTGTCAACCATTACCGAAGAACCTTTGATTTTAAAGGAAGAGAGAAATAGGAGTAAGATGGAGAGAGGAAGAAGAATTTCAAAAAGAGCAGCTGGCGTGCAACAACGTACCACAAGTCAAATAGTGTTACCATGTGTTAGTACTGCTGATGATATGATACAATATTACAGTGGGTCGCCTAAATCATGCCAACAAGGATATTCAAAAACTTCACCTCTAGATTTTATCAGCTTTTAGTAATTAATTATTAGTTATATGTCACTAACATAGAATTAGTAATATTATTACGTTCGTACTTCTAGATGTTACAAAAACTACAAAAATGTTTAATGATGTACTTCGATGATTCGATCTTCAGCCCCATCCTCATTAAAAGCTTATGGTCAATTGATAGTATTATATATTTTGCTTTTGATGATCAGCACTGGCCATGCTATGTTGTCATCTATTATATTGAAAAAATAGGCATGGTACCTTTCAGAATTCTCTCTTTAGACGTATAGAATGGATAATTTCACTCTAGGAAAAAAAGTACATTTTATGGTTTTAATTACTAGCCGTTACATGTATATAATGGTTTTCATTTAAGAAAAATTATTGTTGTGGGAAACGATGACTTCTTGTGGGAGCCACTCAACAGAAGTTTGAGATGTGTGTCTCCCATATAGTTCTTTGTGTAATCCAGTACTTAGAAAATACGATAACGTTATAGATTAGATCTTTGTGTAATGATCTTCCATGAATACAAGATTAATAGTTCCCTAGTTTTCTCTCTTGATGGGGCAAAAATAAAGTGTCACTCTTGTTTTTTTGGGATCACTACCAATATATAACCTCATAGTTAAGTTATAATTTTAATTATTTCTAATTTAGCGCATGATACTTTAATACTCATTGACTCATAATTATTAAATGATCACTTTATTTGGATCAAACTTTTGTATAGCAAGCCACACAAATTAGAAATTTCTTTTAAGGTATGTACACATTTAGCCCATGACACTTTAATACTCATTGACTCATAATTATTAAATGATCACTTTATTTGGATCAAATTTTTGTATAGCAAGCCACACAAATATACATATGAACTCATATTGAGGATTATAATCTAATAGTTTTAGTTAGTAAGGCGTTAGAGAAAGTTTTGGAGTTTGGATTAAAAACGTTGGACTCAATCTCTAAGTATCATTATGTTTGTTTTACAAAATATTATAGAGTCCAACATTGTGTTAACTCTAAAATAAAACGATAAGAAGCGTGAATATTTTTTTTGTAATTATAATATATATTAGGGATAATTGCGGTAAAGGTCCCTAAAAATTTAGAGTTGATGCAGACTAGTTTTCAATCTCGAAAATTGGCAGCAATAGTTTTCAAGATCACGTTTTCTGTAAGTTCGTTTGTCCCCCTTTCTAACTGATCCATTAAACCTAAATAAAGTACCATGTGTCAATCTTTTATTAGTACAAATAATAATTTTAATTATTTTTTTTAAATAATAAAAAAACTAAAAAAATGATTTTAAAATCATAAAATATTTTTTTCTTTTCTTTTTCTTATTCGTCTTCTTCACACGATTCCCAGCCACCGACCCCAACTTCTCTTCGTATTCCAATCTCTCTCTCTCTCTCTCTCTCTCTCTCTCTCTCTCTCTCTCTCTCTCTTTCTCTCTCTCTCTTCCTCAGCATCAAATCTGTAATTTCTTTTTTCATATTTTTTCATCTCTCTCTCTTGGCACTGATTGGGTCGAACAGATCAATGACACTGGGATGAACAAATATGGGGACGACGACAGGCTGGTACTCTAGGCAGTGGGTGACTTGGAAAGAGCTTCAGATCTCAACTTGAAACGCCTCCATAGTCGGGCAATGGTCCTCTCTCTCTCTCTCTCTCTCTCTCTCTCTCTCTCTCTCCTTTTCCTTCAAACATCGGTGCCCTACCCTCCTCCGACGACTGGTGGTTCTCGACAGTTTGTGATCGACGGAGGCTAGAGATCTGGGCAATGGATGACTGCGAAAGAGCTCCACTTTCAAGTATCTCTTTTTCTAATTTTTTATTTGTCCTTTTTCTTTTAAGTGTAACAGAGAACCAAGGTTTGGTGGTAGTGCTCCAATTAGATCTAATTGGTTCCCTCTCTTAGTTATTCTCATTTGTGTATACACATATTTGATTTTTCCTTTTTTTTTTTGGGTCAAAATGGTGGTGGTGCTTTGAGTCAAAAAAAATTATATTTAAGTTTTTATCAGAGATTTGGTTCGTGGGTGTAGCAAACAGGGTTTTGTTTTGTTTTTTGGTTGTCTTCGACTCGATGCTAAATGGTGACCGTGACTGGGAATGGGGGTGGGTGAGGGTCGTGGCTGGGGATGGCGGTGGGGTGAGGGTCATGGATGGAAATCGTGTGAAGAAGACGAAGAGGAAAAAGAAAAGAAAAAAAAGTTATTTAATGCTTTTAAAATAAAATTTTAGTTTTTTTATATTATTTTAATTTTTTTAATTAAATTATTATTTGAATCAATAAAAAATTGAAACATGACATGTTATTTAGGTTTGATGGATCAATTAGAAGGAGCGAATAATAGACTTACATAAATCGTGACCTTGGGAATTATTACCACTAAATTGAGACTGTTGAACGAGAAAAAAAATACTACAACATTTAACTCCATTAGCGGCGGACCACTCCGCCACTAATACCCCACAAATTGGCCGCTATAGGGTATTAGCGGCGGATCTCCCCCGCTATTGGTCCGCTGCTAATGAGTGGCCGCTATTAATAACATTAGCGGCCGAATTGGGGTCCGCCGCTAATAATACCATTAGCGCCGGAGCATTAGCGGAGGGACCCCGCCGCTAATGCTCTTTGTCAGTTTCGTGTTTCAAGACAGCAGAGAGCATTAGCGGCAGGGTCCCGCCGCTAATGCTAATTAAAAATTGAAAAAAAATAATTTTGTAAATAACGTTATTTAAATATATAAATAAATAATTAATATAAATACATAATAAATCCAATTACAATTAATATAATTTAAATCCAATAAAATTTATTACTAATTTAAAATTGTCTCAAAATAAATTACTTTAACATTAATTCTATTACAATATTGTCTCAAAATTAAACTAAATTATTAAAAAATATAAACAAATTATTCCATAACATCTTCATTAAGGTCTCGAATTATAAAGTCTTGATCCAGATTATTATCGTTACGAGTTCCCGAAGCCCGTGGCGGAGAAGACACATATGCTTGATCTGATGATAAATCCAGTGTTAGATTTCCCAGCTCAACTTGGTTAAAAATAGGAGTTGAATAAAGCACATATGCACATATGGTATATATTTATAAGTATACTCAAGGATTGATATATTCTTTTCAACCATTTATTATTAACTATTATTATAAAATTTTATGAATATTTTATGAATTAGACACATATTATTTCATCTTAAACAATAATATTAACAATTTATTTTTTAATAATTTAAATAAAAAATTTATTCATTTATTTACAATAAATTATTTAAAAAATAACATATTACTAAACATATTTTCTAAACTTAAATAAATATAAATTAATAATTTTTTTAAACAAATTATTATTATTTGAAAATTTATATAATTAATTATAATTTAAAATAATTTTTTATTTAATTCCTAAAATAAAAATATTTACTTTTATAAAACAAAATTATATTAAATTATATATTTTTTTAATTTTTCATTATTCTTAATTTTTTATGATAATAAAATTAAACCAACATAAAATTATATTAACAAATTATTTCTTAAAACTTTAAATAAAAATTTTATTCATTTAATTATAATTTATATTAAAATTAAAAAATAAATAAATTCCTTTTATTTAACTTTAGAATTTTAAATATTAAAGTTATTTATTAATTTAATTAAAAAATGTCAAATTACTAAACTTAACTTCTAAACTTATATAAATATAAATTATTAACTTTTTTAAAACATATTAATATAATTTACAATTTTATATTATTGATTAAAATATAAACTAATTTTTAATTAATTCCTAAACTTAAAATTTTATCTTAATAAAATAAATATATTTTAAATTATACTTTTTTAATATTTTCATTATTCTCATTTTCTTAAGATATTACATCTTTAACAAACCCAATAAAAATAATTAAATAAACTAAAAATAAAAAATAATACAAAAAAAGATACACATTAATAAAAACATACATTTCACAAAAAAAAAAAATTTGTGTCCACTTCCTTAAAATTCTTAAAAACATACACAAATAACATATAATAAAATATATATATATAAATAAACTGTATAAAATATATTTAGAATATAAATAAATCTATCATAATTACATATACCTTATATATATACAACTAAATAAAAGTCACATATATATTTTACATATACATTTAAATAAACTATATATAATACACAAAAAAATATATTATCTTTCAAAAATATATACTGATATAATATATATATATACACAGGCAGAGCAAAAATATATATACACAGATATATATACAAAGAACAAATATATATATACACAGACAGAGCAGATCAACAAAAAAAATCCAAAAATTAAGAATTCGAACCCTAAATCATTTACAGTGATCTTGAAACAAACAAAGACATTTTTTTTTTTAAAAAATGTTAAAAACAATGGAGATTGGAGATGACTTACATGAGTTGTTTGGGACTTTGTGTCCGTTTATTTTGAATTTTTGCACGAAAACAACCCTCCTCCGTCTGTGGCTGGTGCTAGGTTCAAAAATAAAGAAAGTAAAAAAATATCAATTGAAGCAACAAAAAGAAAAACGGAATGGGAGTAATAAAATTAAATAAAACATATCAATCTTTAACAAAAATCAACTAAAACAACAAAAATGGGTGGAGTAATAAAATACACATACCTTGGGAGGATTTTTGAGGAAGAACAACAAGAACAAAAGGGGTGGCCGGAATGGGGATGAAAAATTAGTGTTTGAGTTTTGAAGAGAAAAGATGGGGAAATGGGGAATGAGGGTTTGATGGGATATATATAAGGGTATTAGCGGCGTATCCCGCCGTTAATAGTAATAATTTTTTTTATTATGTTTTTATTTTTTAACTATTATTAGCGGCGGGGTCCGCCGCTAATAAAATTTGAACTGAATGGGCGGGAAAAATTCCGCCCGTTTATTACCGGCGGACCCTGCCGCTAATAGTATTAGCGGTGGGCATTAGCGGCGCACAACCCGCCTGTAAAGCCCGCTTAGTTAATTTGGAAATTAGCAGCTGTTTATGATTAATTATGAAATTATTTATAGCTATTTAAATAATTTATTATACTGTTATTTATGTTATTCAGTATCTTGCATATTTTGCATTTCCGGTGTCCGGTATTTTGGAACTCGGCGTTTGGCTCAGTAGAAATCACAATTTAGTATGTTAGTAGTTTGGGGACGGGTTTTAGACATTGGGAATGTCGGGAATGGCCGGGAATTTAGAATGTCTCAAAAATACCCCTTTAGTATGATTTATGTGGTTTTATGGTGGAGGGGCAAAATGGTCTTTTTGCCCCATTAGTGTTTTGTCTTATATGATTTACTAAATGGATTAAATGTTTATTTTAAATAATTATTTTGGCTGAAATAAGGTGTTATATGCATTAAAACTCTTTTTCTCTCAAACTTTACACTTAGCATAAAATTAGAAAACTTTGAAAAAGAGAACTCTCTCTCATTCTCTCTCTCTATTTCGGCTGGTGCATGGGATTCAAAGGGCTGGGTTTTTCCATCAATTTCTAGCTAGATTCATCATCACTTTGGAACTCTTGTTTGTGGTAGGTGTTTCTTAATTTTTCCTCTTTTGTTTTCTTGAAAAAAAAATGGTGAAAAGATGAGTAAAATGCATGCTTTTGTGGCTGTTATTATTGCTGTGCTTGGTTGTTGATTTCTGAGGTTTAAAGCATGTTTAATTGATGTTAATTGAGCTGTTTGAAGCATGTTAGTTAGGTTGTTCAAAGCTTTGAGTTTTCTATGCAAAAATGTGATTTTTGGTGAAAATATTGTGAATCTGTTCTGTGATGTTGCTGTTGTTTTTAATTGTTTTTCAGAGGCTTAGATAAGCTTGATTAAGTAGAATTAAGCTAGTGAAATGCATGTTTAGGTGTTTTTGCTCAAGTTTGAGTTTAGAACTCAAAGCTTGAGCTCCAATGGCATTTTTCATGTTTGAGGTTTCTGGGTTGTTTTGATGCCTTGGATATGTTCTAGGGAAGGTATAGAGCAGGTCTGGAAAGTTTGAGGTGATTTGGGGTTGATTTGTGCAAGTTATGAAAATTTGATGTTGCTGCGAGGCGGAATTCGGTTGTGCATCCGGAATTCGGATGAGGGTCCTGAATTTCCCAGGCGGAATTCCGGTTGGGCAACCAGTCTACCGGTTGGGGAATTTTTCAGAACCCGTGTTTTCCTCGTTTTTATGTTTTAGGGGGTATTGCCATGCTTTTTATCAATAGGGAAACTTTTAGTTCCTAGTTTTAGTCCCCGGGAAGTGATTTAGCGTGTCACTTATAGCGTTGTGATTTTTATGGTTTAGGAGCCGATGTCCGCCACTCGGCTTCGGTTCCGGTCGGGTTGTGGCACACACTGAAATCGGAATCCGGGTAAGATTAGTATAACGGTATGCATATGTAGATTACATGTTTAACGTGCATGTAGGAAGCACTGTTAGATTACATTAGTTATGTATATAGGCTTCGAACCATCCAACCTGTCACGTCGGTACGGTGGAGTATGACCGACGGCGGAGTATGACCGGTTCGGCCGTCGGGCGACATTTGGTTGGTGGTTACGTGCTATTGACCTATCCCGTCGGTACGAGTGGAGTATGACCGGCGGCGGAGTATGACCGGTTCGACCGATCAGGAGGATACTTGTCAATAGTACCGTCCCTGTGAACGTTCAAAACTCAGTACCATGTTGGACATGGCAGTAGTGGCTCAGTACCATGTTGGACATGGCAGTAGCGGGACTCAGTATCGTGTTGGACACGGCAGTACGAATTATGTATGAGTATTATTATGCTTTTCTTACTGAGTCTGTCGACTCACAGTTTACGTTTATGTGTAGGTAAAGGCAAGGCTATAGCTGATGGACCGTGAGCGAGCTTATGAGATTGTACATGTCGGGGCGGTTAGGCCTGGAGCGTACAATCCTCGGGACAGCAAGGCTGATTTTGTAACTGGTCGTTAGACGACCCTTATTTTTATGTAACAGTTAAACAGTTAAACTTTTTGTAAATATTTTTATAATCGGGATCCCGAGTCTTTTGTAATGTGGTTTTATAAGTTTAATTAAAAAGCAAAATTTTAATTAATCACGTTTTTCCATAAACCTCGTTGATTAGCAACGAGCTGCACAGTACGTTTAAAAATCACGTAATACGCCTAAGGTAGTTAGGGTGTTACAATTTGGTATCGTAGCCGCGGAGTTGTCTTAGAAGATCGTCACGACATGTACAATCATCATCGGCGGTTGGCTCGGTTCACGGTTCAGTAAGCCTTTATTGCTTTAGTAGTTTATTTTATTCAGTTATGAAAAAGAAAAGCCTGTTAGGAAGCATGTTAGTAGCCTGATAGTAGAATAGGCGCATGTTTCGTTTTTAATTTCCAAATTAAGCGGCATTAGTAAGCTCTCCTTGAATACGACCTGATATGCCAACTCTTGGTTTCGCAGGCGGTTCTAACTAGATGGACGCCAGGCGGACTACCAGGAGTTAGGGCAACTCCGTAGGGTCGAATCAAGGTCTGGGAGCTCAGTTTCCCCCACCTGCTAGGGGCCGAGGTAGAGGTCCCCGAGGCAGGGCTCGTGGCCGGGGTGATGAGAACCCGCCACAGGCTGCCCAGGCTCCCGGCCCGATCGGGAGCCCGGCCGGGAGTTGCGGTTTGCGGAAATGCAAGCCGGATCGAAGAACAAGACCTCGAGATTCGGAGGTTGAGACGGCGGGGTGCCCCTGCCGGTTCTGTGCCGTAGTTCCGGTGGCACACCTTCTGCTTGCCCGAGGCCGAGATAGTGGTGGCGGCCCATAGATTGGAACCTCTGTATGAGCGGTTCCGGAAGCAAGCACCTCCGGTATTCCTGGGAGGTCCGGATGTAATGAAAGCCGAGCAATGGCTGACGGTGATCACCAAGATTCTGAATTTCATGGGTGTCACCGGCAACGATAGAGTGGTGTGCGCCACGTTTCAGTTCCAGGAGGACGCGTTGGTATGGTGGGACATGGTGTCTCAGATCCATGACGTCACCACCATGACCTGGGAAAGGTTCCAGGAACTCTTTAATGCAAAGTATTACAACGAGGCGGTCAGAAGCGCCAAGAGGAAAGAGTTCGTTCACCTGACCCAGCGGGAGAACATGAGCGTCACTGAGTATACTACTCAGTTCGATCGGTTGGCGAGGTTAGCCTCGGGAATTGTGCCGACGGACTTCAGCAAGAAGGAGAAGTACCTGGACGGGTTGAATCCCAAGATCAGACATGATCTGATGATTACCACAGACGACAGCACCACCTATGCTCAGATGGTGGAGAAGGCACTGCGAGCTGAGGGCGCAGTGGGGTGCATGTCAGAATCAGCGAGTACTCCGGTTAGTGGCGGGGCTCCTACCCCTCCTGCATCAGGCTATAGCAGGGGGAGTAGTGGTTCGGCCATCGATCAGAGGAAGAGAGCACCCACTGCTTCCGGTGGCTCGAGTCAGAACAAGAGGTTCCGGGGGAACCAGAACAGAGGGAGTCGTCCTGGTGGTACTGAGACCCGATTCTCCTATCCCGAGTGCCCTAGCTGCAAGAGGCACCATCGGGGCGAGTGCAAAGGTCAGGGATGCTTTCATTGTGGCATGCCCGGACACTTCAAGAGGGAATGTCCCCAGCTCGACCCGGAGGCACCGAGAGCTCCGGCGATACCCACTCCGGCCCGGGGTGTTCACTATCACTATCACGCGAGCCGATGCGGATGCCGGCCCATCGCCTTGTCACATGTCAGCTTTCTATTAACAACTCGCTATATTCAGTGCTGTTCGATTCTGGGGCTACACATTCTTATGTGGCGGCCAGAGTCTTTAGTAAATTGGGTAGACCCTATGATAGATATGAATCAGGGTTTGGAACCACGTTACAGCGGAGAATTGGTTATCTCCAATAGGTGGATTAGGTCTATGCCGATCAGGATAGATGGTAGAGAGTTAAGCGCTGATCTGATAGAGATGAGTTTAGTCGAATTCGATATTATTTTAGGAATGGATTTCCTATCTAAATATTCGGCGAGCATTGATTGTAAAAGGAAAATGGTGGTCTTCCAACCGGAAAGTGAAGAACCGTTTGTATTTGTTGGTTCGGTTCAGGGATCTCGGATCCCGATGATCTCGGCTATGTCAGCGAGAGAATTGTTGCACGGCGGTTGCTTAGGGTTTCTGGCCGTGGTGGTGGACACCACTCGGCCAGATACCATTCGGCCAGAGGACATCAGAGTGGTTCGGGAATTTTTGGACGTTTTTCCCGAAGAACTTCCAGGGTTACCACCTCAGCGGGAGATTGATTTCGTGATTGACTTGGCACCAGGGGTGGATCCGGTTTCCAAAGCCCCGTATAGAATGGCTCCAGCTGAACTTAAGGAATTAAAGATTCAGCTCCAAGGATTGCTTGACATAGGGTTCATTCGGCCCAGTGTGTCACCCTGGGGAGCCCCGGTTTTGTTCGTCAAGAAGAAGGATGGTTCTATGAGGATGTGCATCGACTACAGGGAACTGAACAAGCTGACGGTAAAGAATAAATATCCATTACCTAGGATCGATGACTTGTTCGATCAGCTTCAGGGGAAAACGGTCTTTTCTAAGATTGATCTCCGTTCGGGTTATCATCAGTTGAGAATCCGAGAGGAGGACATTCCGAAGACGGCTTTCCGCACTAGGTATGGACATTACGAGTTTCTGGTTATGTCATTCGGACTAACCAATGCTCCTGCAGCATTCATGGACCTGATGAATAGAGTATTCAAGGATTTCCTCGATATCTGTGTGATTGTGTTTATCGACGACATCCTCGTGTACTCTCAATCAGAAGAGGAGCATGAGTTACATCTTCAAATGGTACTGCAACGACTTTGAGAACATAAGCTTTACGCCAAGTTCAAGAAATGTGAGTTCTGGTCATCTCAGGTGTCCTTCCTAGGGCACATTGTGAGTAAAGATGGGATCAAGGTGGATCCCGGGAAGATTGAATTAATATCATTTACTTTAGATACACACAAACGTATGTAGGATTAATTGTTTATTAATTTAAATTTTTATTTCTTAATAGGTAGTCATTTAAACGTATATAACTAAACACAACTCTAGGAATATTAAAGTCAAAGTTTGTTGAATCATTTCAAAAAAGAAAATTAATACCTAAAAGTTCTGCACTATTTGATGTTTTTTGAATGATGTGGTTGTTATTCATATTTGTATTAGTGTTATAGTGAAACTGTTATCTTTTCTTTATACACAACCTTTGAGTATTGATGCAAAAGAATTTCATGATGAACCAAGATGATATGAATGGTGAGGAACCCTATGATGAGAGCAACATGGTAGACAATAGAGCAGGAGCAGAAGAAATGATGAACAACAATAATACTTGTGGCAATTAGAACTATGAAAATGATGAAGAAGAAAATATTTTTGAAATTTATGAAATTGACGAGGAAGATCCGTTTCTGCTAACAAGAGATGATTTAGTTGGCCATGTTTTTGACTCACTGGAAATGGCAAAGGAATTAATTAATTTGTATTCCAAATTAATTGGATTTAGCATTCGTAAAGGACACGCGCGCTTTAACAAGTTCGGTCTTTTACAAGAAAGAGAGTGGTTGTGCTCACGATGAGGGAAGAGAATGGAAAAACATGTACAAAGGAATGATCTGACGAGAGAGCCAAAGGCACATACTCGAGTTGATTGCAAAGTTGCTTTCAGGGTCCACCGAGTGATAGGTGAGAATACATGGATTTGCAGAGAGTTTATCACAACCCATTCACATGCGCTCCCTGCTGATAATCACAAACAATTTCTTCGATCAAATCGAGTGGTGACAGCAGGATACGTTGAGACTGCTACATTGTTAAGGGAAGCTGGTGTTAAGACTTATCATATATTATCTTACATGGCTATTCAAGTTGGGGGGTACGAGAAGATGCCCTTCACAAAGTCAGACATTTACAACAAAATATCAAACATGGAACAAGTGAGACTATCTAGTTCAGATGCAAGGCGTGCAATTGGATACTTAGAGCAGACAATGATGATCGATTTTTTGGAAGATACTCTGTTCATAAAAGGAACAGACTTCAACACATATTTTGGTCAGATGGACGGGCACAATTTGACTATGAGACTTTTGGTCACGCCATTGCTTTGGATTCAACCTACAAGACCAATGCATAAGGAAAACCGTTATTGGTGTGGATCGGTATTAATAACCATTATAGAACTATCATATTTGCTTTTACATTACTAGACAATGAATCAGCAGAAAGCTACATATGGGCAGCACAACAATTTTTAGAGTGTATGAATGGGGTTCATCCAAAGACTGTTGTCACTGATTCTGATCCAGCGCTTAAGACAATGGTGGAGGAGACGATGCCGGATACAATTCATAGGCTATGTTATTGGCACATGCATAATAATGCAGTAAGTAATGTCACCGACCCTGGATTTGCTCAAAAATTAACGCAACTTGTGTTCAAATACTACGAGGAAGAGGTATTTGAGGCGAAATGGGCCGCTTTGGTGACAGAGTATATTCTGGAAAATACCCGTTATGCCAATGACTTGTATGAAAGACGTAAAAATTGGGCAGAAACTTTTCTAAGGGGAAATTTTTTCTGTGGGATGTCAACTACACAACACAGTGAGGGGGTTAATGCTCTACTGAAGAAAAAGCTCAACCGAAACCTAAAGTTGTATGTATTTGTAAGAGCTGTTGACATGTCACTTTCCTTAATTCTATATAGAGAGGCCAAAGATGATTATGATAGATTGCATACAACTCCCCAATTAGGGAAAACAAGCTTCCCTCAGATTGAGAAGTACCTATCTAACGTGTACACGAGAAACATGTATTACAAAGTCCGAGAGGAGATGGTTAAGGAGGCAAGATACTTGAAGGAAAGCAAGATTCAGACTGATAATGGAACTTTGTTGGAGTTATTAAAATATCCAGAATGCCGGATAAGAAGGGTAGTCTTAGTAAGCTCTAACAATAAATTTTTTGTGTGTGAATGTCAACACTTTCTATCTTTCGGAATACCATGTCGACATGTCTTCGCAGCAATGAAGTATATGAAAGTGCAGGATATACGCAAGTCACTTCTAGTAACAAGGTGGACAAAAACTCCTTATGGAGATGAGAAGGTCGAGACAAAGCATTATCGTGAATGTGAGAATGCGTCAACAGAAGTGCAGGCTCGATTTAGTAGGATAACCACAAAAATGGCTGAAGTTGCATACATTGGGGCTAAAACACATGAAGCTTACTATGAAATTTTACAATTGTTGGAGAACATGAGTATTAGCTTGCAAAAATATGATAAGGTAGAAAATAAGAGAGGCAGAGAGGAAGAAAAAATTAAGCAAAATGATATAACTGTAGAAGACCCACACATCTCAAAGACAAAAGGAATAGCGAAAATGCGGGGTTCCAAGGCTGTGAATAAAAGGAAGTGCACAATTTGCAAGAAATCAGGACATAACAAGAAAATATGCCCACAAACAAGGACTAAAAGGGCTGATGAAGATGAAGATTTTGGCAACCAATATGATGACGAGACTGAACAATCTGATGATGTATTAGAGAGTGACAATGGTGAAGAAAGGCTAAGTGACGAAGAAATGTTTGACCAAAGTCAAAGACAAACCAGTACATTACCATTAGAAGATGACAATGTTGGCCATAAACAATATACTTATTCCACTCCTACATCAATGGAAACTTGGTCGCAGTGGTGGGGGAGTGCATACTGATTTCACTCCTCCTACACATCAATGGAAACTTGGTTATGTGTTAGTCATTTGTCATAAGAGCAAGACTCCTTTGGTGATTTAGTTGTATTGTTCACTTGATTTTTACTAAAGTTAATCATCCATTATTGTGGCTGTTCCAACTTCAAATGTTGGTGGTTCGTTGTCTTTGTTTATAGTTACTTGATTCATGATAAGATTCTATTGGACTCAACATGTTTCTACAATACATCAACTTATGTTTTCATCAAATCCTTATTTTCTACTTTGTTTCAAACTTTGAATGTCGAAATAAAAAGAACAAGTTGAGTAAATATTTTTGTTAAAAAAACAAACATTAAAATATTAAAATTAAAATTATACATAATGATAATAGAGTTAATTTTCTTTATTTTTATTTTTTTTTGTTTTGTTTTCATTTTATGGCTTGAGTTGTTGAAGCACCCTATGTCTTAGTGTATTAATTTCTTTATGCAATAGCATTTTTGAGCTTGATTGGCATAGGAATATTTTCGGTTAGGTTCATAGATTTGATAGCATAGAATTTGGAAGAGTTTTATGCACTTTAATGGAGTTCTTGTTAACCTGAGATTTTTGCTTAAGTTTTGTTAACTTTTTGCTGCAGCAAGACAAACAGTATTTGTTAGACATGAGTGGATTCAATAGTTGAAGTCTTTCACATTCCAATAGTTTAAAACTTATTTTTATTTTCTATTACTCCAACCTGAAAAACAAAGAGAGGAAAAAATGAAGGAAGCTCAAATATGAAATGCTCAACTCAATTGTAGCTGAGGTAGACAACTGTATTTACAAGCAAAATCAATATATTATAGTAAATCAAATAGAAATAAAAAAAATAACTATTGCAAAATCACAGTAGAAACAATAGGGTGGTGAAGCCACTTCCAAGAATTGAGAACTACTACTCTGATATGGGGAACCACTGATTTTCTAGTAAATCAATATATTATAATAAACCAAAAAGAGATTAAAAAATAAAGACAAAATCAATGTTAATTCAAATTCATGTCTACTATTTTCAAGTGCTAAAACAAAGAACACTATACATTTACTACTAGAATGAGAAACATCAACACTTATAAAAATTAAAACAAAACCAAACCTTTGGATAAACTTCATCATCATCTCCAACTTGAATATTTGAAACTCAAAAATGAAACAAATTCTTAGGATCATGATGATGTTGATGAGTTAAAATCAAAACGTAAATGAAAAAACATATCCAAACTAAAATCCCTTGTCAAAGTGATAGACTAAATTTTCCTGGCATCTCATGGGTGAATTTGTCTTTAGCTACTACCACACTGAGTGAAGGGCTTGCGATCTCTGAAGGAAGCGAAGTTCACTCTATCTTTTAATTTGTTCATTTCAGATGTAACTATTTTCACTGCAATACGTGCCCTCTCATTGTGTGAATGAAACTGAAACAAGTTTGAGAAATGTGCACTCATTAACATATATATTAACAAATCTTCATTTAAAATTTTGAATATAGTCATTTAAGTACTGGTACCAATAGACAACATACAACTATTATAATTATTTGGTAAAAATTACCTTGGAATCAACAACACTGCGGTGCTCCAACCACTTAATGACAAATATTCAACAATCATAAGAATTAGTTTGTCGAGGTATAGTGATTGTCTTGACATTGAACCCAGTAATTGAAAAATTAAGCCATTTGCTTTGGGACGTTTTCTCCGAGAACAACTTCAAAGTTGCAATATCAGTAGCCAACAATGAGTCTAATTTCGCCAACTAAAAATACGAAAAAATCAAATAAATAAGTAAATATATAATTTTGTTGACAAATTAAATCACATATTAATCATCAAAACAAAAACATAACTAACCACAGGTTTCACCATGTCTTCCCCACTAGATTTACCATTGTTAAGTAAAGAATCCCAAATCTCAACCTCCTCATGCTCCACAGAGACGTTAAAAAGAAAAAAAAAATGCATATCCTTGTGCATTGGTATTAATATCTGCAACATATCCAAATGAATCATAACGCTAAAAATACATTCCTCACAAAAAAAGAACTTTCATATTATAATAATCTCACTTCCTTGCAAATAGCAAGATCTCCAATATAGAATTGTCGTGCAGACTCTTTTCCTCCATCACGATTCCCTTTAACAGTACTTAGAAATAGCTTATCAATACTAATTGAACACTAAACACCCAAACAAGATAAATGACACCTATATTAATGAACTTAAATTAATTTAGACAATAATGAAATTAAATATAACATTCATAAATAAACTTACACTCATCCATGTATTCAAAAACCACCGCTTATGCCCTCCTTTCGATCCCAATCTTTCAGCTTAGCATGTCACAAACGACATTCAAAATCTATAAATTAAAGGAAAAAAATTATTATTGTAAACGTGTTCACCATATAAGAACCCAAATCAGTTAGAACAGATTTAGTTACAACATCTACCTCGCCAAATAGCATAACTTCAAGAGCTAATGTTGACAATAACCGTCGATTAAGATATTGAAAGTCCGTGTCCACTATGGGTTCACTTCAAAATCACAAGATATCAATGAAGGTAAGCAATAATAAATAAATAGTGCACCCCAAAATCATAATTTTGAGTTTAGCCAAAATTTAACAAATAATAAAATTTTAAAAGATAAATTAAAATTATAACATACTATGAATCTAAATTTTTATAAAAAATGTACTCTAATATTGGCCCATAACTGGAACCAAAATGTGGGATAGAAATTTTAAACAACCAAACTCTTGCATATCAAACGCAACCCTCTTCAACTCTGCTCCCAAATAAGACTTCATCAGACATTTTCTCTTCTCCTAACATTTGAAAAAAAAAACATAAGATTTTATGATTTTTCAAATAAAAAAATAAATATAAATATGTTCACCTTATCTCCTGCATTCTTAGTAGAAGTGATCATTTCAACTGCTCCAACACTATCAACGGACTTCTCATCACTAGTAGACTTCACTCAACGCTTAATCGTGCGTGTTGATGACTTTTACATTAAGTATATTATAAATATTAACAAAAGATGTTGTGAACATAAGGAGTTAATATACATATATACAATTTTTTCTGATTAAACCATTAACTTTTTCACTTACTGTATTTCCCATCTCACGTTCAAGAAAAGTTTGACCAAACTGAGTGGTCTTTTGAAACACTGCATTGTCAAAGGTTAATCGTTTTCCACGCACACAACCACTCTTCACTGTAGGACCCCATACACTTGTGGAAGTCTTACCATTGACACTTTTAAAAAAATCAACTGCAGGTGAAGGTGTTGGTAAATTCGATTCAACAGCCTCAATAGTTGACTTCTCACCAACATACTATTGATTGAAATGATCTTGTTTCTTCACATTTTCATTAATGAGTATACCAGATTCTTTTTAAACTCTAAATTCTCTGCTCTTCTTCTTATCTAGCTCATTTGAACTCTCATCCATACTCCCAAGATAACATTTTAAAATATTTGATTGAAATTGTTTTCGATCCTCATCACGCCTTTTACCCTCCTCAGATAGGGTATGCATATTAGATCGTATTGTACAGACACTTTCTTTCAACTCATCGTAGGATGTTCCCAACATTTGTAAAGTTTTCAATATGTTATCCAAAGTTACAGCTTCCATACTATAAATAATTCAAATATGATAAGTTCAATGGAAATTGAAATAATCTTTGAGTATGGAAAAATGACAGGGAGCCTAACATATAGAACCTGTTTAGTCCGGCGTTGGCTTCGGTGGTTTCGGTAGTGTCAGTTGTGGTGGCAGCAGAAATAGATGAAGCTTTTGGTTTTATTTTTAGAAATACTATTTTTTTTTTGAATAATTTGAATATTATTTGAATAATTTTTGTTGAAAATAATTTGAATAGAGAGTGAAGTTGAAATAATTTTGTTGGAAACAATTTAAATAGGGAGTTGGTAGAAATAATTTAAAAAAAAATCAGATCATGATGCCTTGAATATAGGAGAATTTAAAACAAAACTAACATATTCAATTTTGAAAAAGGTAAAATTAGATCATGCTTAGATTATAGGAGAATTAAAAATAAATAATAAAAATCCTATGTGTGATACCTCATGATAATTAAATAAACTACACCAAATTATTACCTTTAGATTAAAAATCATGGGTTGAAAAAATACTCTCATGAGTGAGAGCAAATGTGATGCTCTCACCTAAGAATTTTCTTATATATATATATATACTCTTGTTCATGAATTTATTATTAAAATTATTCGTGGTAAAATATATTTTGATTGAGAAAGAATAAATTCATATCGTCACGTGTGAGATTACATTACTGCTTTGAATCTTTGGATTGCAATTAACACATCTATATATGTATATATATGGATGAATGAAGAAATATATATATGTGTACGTGAGTCGATATATATATATATGTGAGTCGGTGTATTTTTATATATATATATATGAGTGCGTTATACATATCTAATATATAATAAGAGGCTTAATGGCCTCCTGCTTCTTTGACCTTTATAACCTCTGTTTCATTTATTTTATGAGGACATAGTTGTATTTTTAATATAATTTTATTTGTTTTCTTATTATTATATATTCATCTAAAACTAGAGATTTGACTCTATCAATTTAAGTCGTGTCAGTCATCTACAACCTTTCACTCTTTTTACCTTCCACCGCATATATTGTGATCCTCTTATTTAGAACAACATGGCTAGCTTTTTTTTTTTTTTTCTCTCTTTCTTCTAACTTTGCTTAAGGTCTTCAAGGATAGCTCATGTCGATGTTGAAGTTTAACACAAGAATTATGAAGGCTCAAAGGCTAGGGAGCACATTATCTTTGGCTAATTCATGCTATTAAAAGCCGAAATAAAAATGATGTAGTTTTGCTCTAGCATTATCACAAAAATTATGTTGATGAGTCGCTTGATCCCTAATATTAGCTCATATATTTACTACAACCAATATGGTGTAGAAGGCCTCTCCAATTATCAAAGAGAACTTTTAAGTTTCTTTAATTACTTGATGATGAATTTAATATTATTTTAGACAGAGGCAAGCGGAAGAAAATCTATATGGGAAAAAGTTAATAAGCCAATTAAGCTTCTACACTTTGATTGAATAATATTAAAATATTATTATATTATTAGTGTAAAGACTGTTAGGTTTTATGCCCTAAATAAAACTCCATTTCAATGTAATCTATTTTATTCAACATCAATAAAGAAACAGAAGTATTTCTCATTCATTTGTGTATGTTTTGGTTCACTTTATCAATTGCTTGTCTATTTGATTTATAAATTCATCTTAAACCCTTTTCACATACTTGATCATGTTTATTGTGCTGTCATCACATTAGAAAGTAAACATGACTATGTGAATAAAGTTTTCTAGATTTATCAGACACAGGGTTTTACTGATATGATAATCTACAACAAGAGTTTACTTGTATTTGGAGAAATACTATGTTCTTTCCAGAACATTGGTTAAAGTAAAGCTCAGGCTGGATGCATGGAGTATGCATCGGAAGGGACCGATATTGAACTTTGACTTAGATTTAATTAAACTTACCATAAAATCTATTCAAGTCAATATCGCCAAGTTGATCCTAGATCAAATGATCTTAATCCTATTATGATTAGGCTCAATCTTGAAACGCTATTCGTGTTCTTTGATTTGTTAGTTAAGCCTACTTTTAGGTCAGGGTGATACGTACATTTTTGGGAACACGGTAGTGCAATTGAGTGGGAGCGCTAGCATAAACATGGAATCTATAGCTTCTATCTGGCGAATAGTAAGCAAAGGATGATCTCCTTCGAGCTTGACCAAACCAAAATAAATGGTGGAGATCTCATTTCACATAAGCTGAAATATCATTTATACGGGGTCAAGTGTTTTAAGGATAAAATACATAGTAGGGTGTTACGGTAATCTAATCCCTTTACAGTGTAGATCATTCATATAGAGGATCATTGATCAAATTAGGATTATAACAATGGATAACTAATGATGTGTCTATATGGTGGAACATATAGAGCATTCTATATACTGAGAGTGCAATTCTAAGTTCTATGCGTGGATTCAATGAAGAATTAATAAGTTAGTAAATTTTAGTGCTAAATTCTTGATCTACTTATTGGAAGCTCGGTTATATAGACCCATGGTCCCCGCACTAGTTGAGATAATATTATTTGTAAGACTCATGTAATTGGTTTTGATTAATCAATTATAACTCACAAGTTAGACTATGTCTATTTGTGAAATTTTCACTAAGTAAGGGCGAAATTGTAAAGAAAGAGTTAATATGGGCATATTTGTTAATTATGATACTTTGTATGGTTCAATTAATAAATATGATAAATGACAATATTATTTAATAATTATTTATAGTTATTAAATAGTTAGGATTGACATTTAAATGGTTGAATTAGGAAATTGGCATTTTTGAGAAAATCAGATACAAAAGGTGTTAAAATTGCAAAATTGCAAAAAGCAAGGCCCAATCCACTAAGCCATGGCCGACCACCTTTGTAGGCTTTTTAAGTTGATATTTTCATTATTTTAATGCCAAATAATTCAAACCTAACCCTAGTGGAATGCTATAAATAGATAGTGAAGGCTTCAGGAAAATTACACTTTCTGAATCAGAAAAACCTGAGCCTCCTATCTCTCTTCCCTAGCCGCCACTCACTCTCTTTTTTTTTTTCCTTTGATTTTCGAACTTACCCTAGTGATTAGAGTAGTGCCCACACACAGCAAGCAATACCTCAATCATAGTGAGGAAGATCGTGAAGAAAGATCATCAGCAAAAGAGATTCAGCATCAAGGATTTAGAGAAAGAGATCCAGGTTCAGATCTTGATAATACTCTGCTACAGAAAGGATACAAGGGTTAGAGATCTGAACGGAAGGATTCATTTAATTCCGCTACACCCAATATAAGGTTTCTTAAACTTTATATGTGTTTAATTTATCGTTTTAGAAAGTTCTTATTTAGGATGTTAATAAACATACTTGTGAGTATATCTAAGATCCTGGTAAAATAAATTCCAACAACTGGCCTCAGAGCCATGGTAATTGATTTACTTGCAAGAAATTTGGACTTTAAAACGATTGTTTGTTTATTTTTGGATGGTATCATGTTGTATTGAGTGTTATTTGATGATTGATTGATGTTTGTGAATTTTCGTAAAAAATAATTGCGATTCTGTTTTTGGAATTATTTTTATTGGATATTATGGAAAAAATTAAGCAAGTTACTTTTTTACAGAACTCAATTTCGATTTAATTTGAATTAGTTATGATTTTTTGAAGATTCGAAAAAATCGGGGCTGTGCTGAAATTTTCCTGCGATCGCGAAAACTGTCCGTACAGCTCACAATTTTTTCATTTTTCTTCGTTTTTTCATGCTTTTTCATGGAATTAACTTCCAATTTTTTGTGTAGTTCTGTATTTATACTATTACTATTCCTAATTCAATTCTAATTATCATTTTGAATTAATTTAATATTTTTTAAATTTAATTCAAGATATTAGTGTAATTTGAATTTGAAAATAGTTAGTATCTATCTTTTTGCTTAATAATCTATCTTATTTTAAAATTTGATTATATCTTATCTTATTTTTAAATTTAAGGTCAGATTTAAAATATTTTAAATTAAATCTTTTTTTTTAATAATTTGACCTTATATAAATTTAAAATAAGATAACTATAATCATGTAATTTTTAAATGATATAAGATAGTTTGCTAATTTTTTAAATTTTGTTATTTTATTTATTTAAATTACATTTAAAATTTGGAAAAGATATTCATTTATCTTTTCTAATTTTTTATTTAATTTTTATTTATAAAATAACATTTAAAATTTAAAAGTAGTTAGCAAAATTTTTGAAATGATATTTAGGTTGGTTGAAACCTAATTTTTCAAAATTGTAGGTTTAATTTTAAATTTAAATATTTAATTAAATTTCGAATTTTTTTTTTATTTTTAAATTTTCGAATTTTTTTTATTTAATTAATTATTTTTGAAATTAATTATTTAATTTAAAATTAAATAAATCCTACATCCAACTATCCAACTAACCTTGTTGCAGGAGTATGTGTTTTAGCTTGTGTGTAAGTTTTTAAAACCTATTATTACTTGATTGCAAAAAGCAATGGTTACTTTTTGCCAGATCTAATGATCTGATGGCTCCCTTGGTGAAGATAATAATTTGTAACAGGTATATTTACAATCTTCTTTCATCTGTGTATGACCTAGCAACATGATAGGACCCATCCAAAGTGTGCCTGTGTGAGCCTATGTGTTTAATTTTATTATAGATGCATATAGGTTGTTGTTGCTAAAATAAATTATCATAGTTCTTGATAAAATTTATTTAGGCCCATTTAGTTTTTGGGCCTATTCAATTAATAACAGTTATTCTTATTAAGGTTAAATTCCTCTCTTTTGGGCCTTGTGTGAGAGTTGGGAGCCATAGAAGTGGGTACGACATACTGAACCCAACACCCCCTCACATGAACCACCCCAATTGTGAAGGCCCATTTGCCTGATTTGAATGACTGTACTAGGTTAATTACACTAGTTTAACCTAATTAAAATTGATTAGCAACATAATTAATTTCATTTATTTTGAAATTAATTTAGAAAATCATAGTTTAAAGAATTTTATATTCTAAGCTAAACTATATGTATTTTCTTGTATTTAATTAAATATAGAATTATAACCATCTAGATTCTTTTTGAAGCTTAATTTAAATTTTTCATTAAATATTCCTATTTAAGGTGATATTTAGTTATTTACAACTAACCAACTTAAATCTGAATATCTTTTGGATTTTTAAAATTTCAAAATTAAGTTGAGGAATTTTAGGCATTGGTTATTAAGATTCTTTAGATATTTTTTAAGTTAATATCTTTTCGAATATTAACTTAAAATGGAATATTTTAGATATTTTTTAGGTTAATATCTTTTCGAATATTAACTTAAAATGGAATATCTTCAAATTAAGTGGTTATAACTTAATTTTAATTTAATTAAATCTGATTTGAAAGATATTTAAGTTGATTTTTTAGATTCTTCTAAAACAACTTAAACAAGATATTTTCAAATTTGTTCCATTTATTATTCGAATTTATTTTTCGAAATTAATTAATAATTGAAAATTAATTAAAGTTGATTTTTTATTTAAACCAACTTTGATTTGTAATTTTTCATTATTATATTATGGAACTTGTTCGATATTTATTTGAATTTATTTTTCAAATTTAATAATAATTGAAAATTAATTAAAGTTGATTTTTTATTTAAACCAACTTTAGTTTGTAATTTTTCATTATTATAATATCGAATTGAAATGATTATACAAAATACATATAATATTTTAAATAATGAGCTTTTAATCAAGAAACATTCGATCTCCATTGTGAGTTTTACACCGCGTTTGTTTTAGTGAGTAATCCTACCTAATGGAGGAATGTTCATTAGCAATTTCGCACCGTTTAACCTCGCATGATAAGTAGTTTGTAAGTGTTTTGTATGGTATGGATCACCCTAATGGTGGCGACCATACTTGACTTGCAAGTTATGAAACAATGGTGGAAGCTCATAAGATAGAATTGCCTTGACTCTCGCCTAAACGGGACAACGCTGAATTCCAATCTTGATCGAATAAAAGGTTGCTAGAATGGCTATCATTTTAGATGAGCTGACAACTCTATTCAATGGATGATGCTTTGACTGTCGCCTAAATGGGACACTGTATCAGTTTGTTGAAATACCTTGGAAAATAAACTATGTTAGATTTAGTATTTCTATAACATATGTCATTACTTGTTATTTTCTAAACTGTGTATGAATTTATGAGCCAAAACCTTACTTCTATTTTATTGATGTGTTGTAGTGTCATTATGAATAACCCTCACCCCGATCCTCTCTTAGTTACTATCTTAGCAAAAGAACTCTATAGTGTGAAAATGCATCCTGGTAGTTGCATTAACTCGCACCTGTTAATGATGAATCTGAAGTTCCAAAAGGCAAATCTACTAGGAATTGATTTATCAAGAGAACAATGGGTCCAACTTATCCTTAATAGTCTTCCTCCGGAGTATAATGAATTTGTTATCTCTTACATGATCAACAATTCTAACTCCTCCGACATGGACAAGCTCGAAGCAGAATTACGAGCCCATGAACGGAACTTGATTGCAATGGGTCCCCCTGGGTTTGCAATCAATAATCGAAGGAAAAGGACTAGGTATGAAGGATCTAGCAAAACTGCTTCTTCAAGTACAATTATCAGACATAATCTTCTATGTTCGAATTGTAATGAAAAGGGACATCATGAAGAACGATGTCCCAGGCTTCTAAACAATTCAAACGAAGGTAATGCTTTTGTCTTTGAGTCATGTGTTTTAGAGAAAGACAAATCCATCTGGATTGTTGATTCTGGGTCTACTAACCATGTATGTTCTTCACTGCAGTTGCTTGAAACTTGGGAAAATCTGCTTCCAGGAGAGTTAAAGCTTAAAGTTGGCAATGGCGAATTAGTATCGGTCAAAGCTAGAGGAAAAACCCGCATCAAGTTTCAACAAAGATTTTTAATTTTAGAAAATGTTTTATTTATTCCAAACTTTAGTAGAAACTTGATTAGTGTCTCATGCTTGCAAACACAATCTTATATATTGAATTTTTCGAGTACAAATTGTTCAATTTCTCGTAATGGATTTCAAATATGTGTTGCTATAATGGAACAAGAGCTTTATATTTTAAGACCGAGTACTCAAATCTCACTAAATAGTGAACTTTTCAGTGTAGCTAGACCTAGAAACCTAAAAAGAAAAGAGATTGATAATGATGATCAAACTTATCTATGGCATTTACGTTTAGGTCATATAGGCTTTGATAGACTCAATAGGCTCACCAAAGACGGTCCATTGAAAAATGTCGTCTTAGGTGAACTGCCAGTATGCGAGTCCTGCCTAGAAGGAAAAATGACTAATCGTTCTTTCTCTGCAAAGGGAGAGCGTGCCAAAATCCCTCTAGGGTTAGTGCATTCCGATGTCTGCGGACCTTTGAATGTCAAAGCCCGAGGTGGTTATGAGTATTTTGTCACTTTCATTGACGATTTCTCTAGATATAGTTTTCTTTACCTAATGCAAAAGAAATCTGAAACGTTTGAAAAGTTTCAGGAGTTTCATGCTTTGGCCCAAAACCAATTAGGTAAATCATTAAAGATCTTGCGAACTGATAGGGATGGAGAATATATGGATATGCAGTTCAAAGATCATTTAATTGAACTTGGAATTGAATCCCAATACACTGCCCCAGCCACTCCACAACAAAATGGAGTTGCAGAAAGAAGAAATCACACTCTTTTGGAAATGGTTAGGTCTATGCTGAGTTATTCAACTCTGTCTACGTCCTTCTGGGGATATGCTATACAGATGGCAAATGACATTCTAAATGTTGTTCCATCTAAAGCAGTCCCTAAGACACCCGTCGAACTTTGGAATGGTCGAACACCTAGTTTACGCCATTACAGAATTTGGGGGTGCCCTGCTCATGTCTTAAGAAAGAAAGAAGGCAAACTTGAATCACGTACTGAAGTATGCATGTTTGTCGGAAATTCTAAAGAGACTAGGGGTGGCCTATTTTATAGTCACAAGGATAACAAAGTGTTTGTTTCTACAAATGCTACTTTCATTGAAGAGAACTATATTAAAGACTACAAACCGAAAAGTAAACTTGTTCTAGAGGAATTGCTATCAGATATAAGTTTTTCCAATGTTCCGTCTATTGGAAATTTATTTTACCAGGATCTTAGATCTACTCACAAGTATGTTGTTTAAACACCCTAAATATGAACTTTCTAAAACGATAAATTAAACACATATAAAGTTAAGAAAACCTTACATTGATGCAGCGGAATTAATGTCTCCTTCCACTCAGATCTCTAACCCTTGTATCCTTTCTGTAGCAGAGTATAATCAAGATCTGAGCCCGAATGTCCTTCTTCTTCAAGTTTGATCCTTCACAGTCTTCCAATCTATGATTGAGTTACTGCTTGCTGTGTGTGGGCACTTACTCTCTCACCATGGTTCGAAATTGATGAAGGGAAAAGAGAATAGGGATTTCGGCCAGGTATAGAAAGTGGGGAAGGCTCAGTTTTTCTGAAGAGAGAAATTTCTGTCAGAAGATGATATGAAAACTTATAATTTGACTGAGCCATCACTTTCTATTTATAGGCAACTACTAGGTTTAGGTTAGGAATTATTTGGCATTAAAATAATGAAAATATTAATTTGAAATTCCACAATAAGTGGCCGGCCATGGTGTGTTAGTGGGCCCCACTTGATTTTGCAGTTTTATCAAATTTTATCTCTATTTTCTCAAAAACGCCAATTTTCCAATTCTAACCTTTTAAATGCCAAAACTAATTATTTAATAACTAAAATAGATTATTAAATAATATTGTCATTTAATTTAATTATTAATTAGACATATAAAGTCCATTAATAAATAAATAAACCTAGAAACTCTTTTCTTTACAATTTCACCTTTGCTTAGTGAAAATTCATAAAATTAGACATAGTCTAACTTTAGAATTATAATTGATCAATCACGAATCAATTAATGAGTCTTACAAGCAGAATGTTCTCAACTAGAATGGGGACCATGGATCTATATGCTGAGCTTCCAATAAGTGAACCAAATTTACCAAGTAAATTCCTACTTATTAATTCTTCGTTGAATCCACTCTTAAAACTTAGAATTGCACTCTCAGACTTATATAAAGCATATTATATGTTCCACGATATCAATATGCTATCTCATTTAACCATTGTTATAATCTTATTGTGATTTAAAGATCCTCTATATAGATGATCTACATCGAGATGGGATTTCTTTACCGTTCTCACCCCTCAATGTATTTTGCCCCTTAAAACACTTAGCTACCTGTAAATGGTGTTTAGTGATCTAATAATTACTCAGTTAAACAAGAGCTCATCCATTTACTTCTATTTGCTAAGCTCGAAGGGAATCATCACTTGACTTCTATACACCAGTAGAAGCTATAGATTCCATATTTATGTTCAGCACTCCCACTCAATCATACTATCATGTTCCCAAAATATACGTATCACCCTGACCCAAAAGTAGGCTTAACTAATAAATCAAAGAACATGAATAACACTCCTGAGTTGAGCCTAAGCATATCAGGATTTAGATTCTTTTAATCTTAAGATCAACTACTGATATTGATTTGGAAAGATATGTATAACGGTAAGTTTGTAATATCTTAACTTAGTTGCAATATTGGTCCAGTCCAATGTATACTCCATACATTCGAAACTAGTATACTTTACTAATGTCCTGGAAAGAACATAACACTTACTCCAAGTGTAAGTACACATCATTGCTGATTATCACATTAGTGTAAATCCAATAACACTGATGAAACAGGGACCAAGTCTTTTGATACATATGAACACAATCACATTCCACTGTGTTGACGATACTGTAATTGTGAATAAACATATGATCTGGATTTAACTGATTCTGTGTGTAAATGTAATAAACATATTTAAACCATTAGCATGTAGAATTCATGCAAACATCAATCACTTCAAATTTCTTATATTGATAACTAATCAGATTGTAAAGAGTTTTATTTAGGGCATAAAACCCAACACCGTCCTCTTCCACTCGTGAAGAAGACAATCCCACTCCCTCAGTTGAACAAACTGAGGAATCTACTACTAAAGTTTCTGTTCAGAAGACAACCCTACCTCATCGTAGTGGGAGGGTTTCAACAAAACCTGCTCGTTATGGCTTGGATGGTGAAATCAATATGGTCGTAGGTGACGGTATTGATGACGATCCATGAACCTATAAACAGGCAATGGCTAGTCCGCAATGGAAACGATGGTCAGCCGGCATGGATTCAGAAATGGATTCCATGAAAAAGAACAAAGTCTGGGAATATGTAGACGCACCTGACGACTATCATCCGATAGGATGCAAGTGGGTTTACAAGAAGAAAAGAGGAGCTGGAGGCGAAGTCGAAACTTTTAAAGCTAGACTTGTAGCCAAGGGTTATACCCAAAGAGAAGGCGTGGACTATGAGGAAACTTTTAGTCCTGTTGCCATGCTCAAATCCATCCGAATTCTTCTCTCAATAGCTGCTGCTTTCAATTATGAAATCTGGCAAATGGATGTCAAGACTGCCTTCCTTAATGGGGTACTTGAAGAAACCATCTATATGGAGCAACCGGAAGGTTATGTTCTTCCTGGGCAGGAAAAGAAAGTTTGCAAGTTAAACAGGTCTATCTATGGACTTAAGCAAGCTTCTCGCTCATGGAACAAAAGGTTTGATGAAATCATCAAGACCTACGGCTTTCTTCAGAATGAAGATGAACCTTGTGTTTACCAACTCAAGGAAGACCAAATAGTAGTATTCCTGGTCCTTTATGTTGATGACATTTTGATCATTGGAAACAATGTCAAGAAAATGGCTCACATCAAGGAATGGCTCAACACTCAATTCGATATGAAAGATTTGGGAGAAGCAGCCTATGTTCTTGGTATTCAGATTATCAGAAACCGGAAGAACAGATCTCTTGCTCTCTCTCAAACAACCTACATAGACAAAGTCTTAGAGAGATTCTCCATGAACAACGCCAATGGGGCAAACATGCCTTCTAGATATGGTATTCGTCTATCTAAGGAACAGTCTCCGACTGATCCTCAAGAGATAGAGGACATGGCGAAAATTCCCTATGCCTCTGCAGTTGGAAGTCTAATGTATCCAATGTTATGCACTAGACCTGACATCTGTTATGTTGTTGGAATCGTGAGCAGGTATTAGTCTAATCCAGGACAAGAACATTGGAATGCAGTTAAGTATATTCTGAAATACTTAAAGAGTACAAGGAATCTTGTGTTAGTCTACAAGGGTGGTGCTTTAAATCCCATAGGCTACCTTTGATTCGGATTTTCGAGCAAGTCTTGAAGACGGGAAATCTACATCCGGATGGTGTTTACTCTTGGGGGTGGAGCAGTGGTTTGGAGAAGTGCTAAACAAACCGCGATATCGGACTCAACTATGGAAGCCGAATACATAGCGACGGCCGAAGCTGCTAAAGAACTTGTCTGGCTAAGAAAGTTCTTCACCAGCATAGGTGTTGTTCCTGGAATGGAAAAGCCTCTGGTACTACTCTGTGATAACAATGGAGCAATAGCAAACAGTAAAGAACCTCAAAGCCACAAGAGAAGCAAACACATTGAAAGGAAGTATCACATTATCAGAGAATACGTGGCAAGAGGGGATGTACTAGTTGAGAAAGTTGACACAGAGGACAACCTAGTTGATCCATTTACCAAAGTCCTGGCCGTGACAGCCTTTGAAAAGCACCGTCAGAATTTAGGATTAATTGATATGTACTAATTAGTTTTATATTAGTGCAAGTGGGAGTTTGTTAGGTTTTATGCCCTAAATAAAACTCCATTTCAATGTAATCTATTTTATTCAACATCAATAAAGAAACAGAAGTATTTTTCATTCATTTGTATATGTTTTGGTTCACTTTATCAATTGCTTGTCTATTTGATTTATAAATTCATCTTAAACCCTTTTCACATACTTGATCATGTTTATTGTGCTGTCATCACATTGGAAAGTAAGTAAACATGACTATGTGAATAAAGTTTTCTAGATTTATCAGACACAGGGTTTTACTGATATGATAATCTACAACAAGAGTTTACTTGTATTTGGAGAAATACTATGTTCTTTCCAGAACATTGGTTAAAGTAAAGCTCAGGTTGGATGCATGGAGTATGCATCGGAAGGGATCGATATTGAACTTTGACTTAGATTTAATTAAACTTACCGTAAAATCTATTCAAGTCAATATCGCCAAGTTGATCCTAGATCAAATGATCTTAATCCTGTTATGATTAGGCTCAATCTTGAAAGGCTATTCGTGTTCTTTGATTTGTTAGTTAAGCCTACTTTTAGGTCAGGGTGATACGTACATTTTGGGAACACGGTCGTGCAATTGAGTGGGAGCGCTAGCATAAACATGGAATCTATAGCTTCTATCTGGCGAATAGTAAGCAAAGGATGATCTCCTTCGAGCTTGACCAAACGAAATTAAATGGTGGAGATCTCATTTCACATAAGCTGAAATATCATTTATATGGGGTCAAGTGTTTTAAGGATAAAATACATAGTAGGGTGTTACGGTAATCTAATCCCTTTACAGTGTAGATCATTCATATAGAGGATCATTGATCAAATTAGGATTATAACAATGGATAACTAATGATGTGTCTATATGGTGGAACATATAGAGCATTCTATATACTGAGAGTGCAATTCTAAGTTCTATGCGTGGATTCAACGAAGAATTAATAAGTTAGTGAATTTTAGTGCTAAATTCTTGATCTACTTATTGGAAGCTCGATTATATAGACCCATGGTCCCCGCACTAGTTGAGATAATATTGTTTGTAAGACTCATGTAATTGGTTTTGATTAATCAATTATAACTCACAAGTTAGACTATGTCTATTTGTGAAATTTTCACTAAGTAAGGGCGAAATTGTAAAGAAAGAGTTAATAGGGGCATATTTGTTAATTATGATACTTTGTATGGTTCAATTAATAAATATGATAAATGACAATATTATTTAATAATTATTTATAGTTATTAAATAGTTAGGATTGGCATTTAAATGGTTGAATTAGGAAATTGGCATTTTTGAGAAAATCAGATACAAAAGGTGTTAAAATTGCAAAATTGTAAAAAGCAAGGCCCAATCCACTAAGCCATGGCCGGCCACCTTTTTAGGCTTTTTAAGTTGATATTTTCATTATTTTAATGCCAAATAATTCAAACCTAACCCTAGTGGAATGCTATAAATAGATAGTGAAGGCTTTAGGAAAATTACACTTTCTGAATCAGAAAAACCTGAGCCTCCTATCTCTCTTCCCTAGCCGCCACTCACTCTTTCTTTTCTTCCTTTGATTTTCGAACTTACCCTAGTGATTAGAGTAGTGCCCACACACAGCAAGCAATACCTCAATCATAGTGAGGAAGATCGTGAAGAAAGATCATCAGCAAAGGAGATTCAACATCAAGGATTCAGAGAAAGAGATCCAGGTTCAGATCTTGATAATACTCTGCTACAGAAAGGATACAAGGGTTAGAGATCTGAACGGAAGGAGTCATTTAATTCCACTGCACCCAATGTAAGGTTTCTTAAACTTTATATGTGTTTAATTTATCGTTTTAGAAAGTTCTTATTTAGGATGTTAATAAACATACTTGTGAGTAGATCTAAGATCCTGGTAAAATAAATTCCAACAAAGACCGCTTAGTTTAATTTGGGAATTAGCAGTTAATTATATTTAATTATGGAAAATTATTTATAGATATTTAAATAATTATTTATGCTGTTATTATTGAATTCTGAAATGCATTTTATGTCATTTATGATTTTCATAATTTTGCATTTCCGGTGCCCGGCAACATGGAACCCGGTGTTTGGCTCAGTAAAATCACAACTTAGTATGTTAGTATTGTGGGACGGTTAATTAGACATTGGGAATGTCGAGAGTGGTCGGGAATTTTGAATTTCCCAAAAATACACTTTAGTACCCTTGTATGTTATTTTAGTGTGGAGAGACAAAATGGTCATTTTGCCCCATTGTTATTTTATCCTTTAGTGGACTTTATATGGTGAAATTATGTGATTTACTATGTTAATTGTTGGCTGAAATAAAGAGTTATATTTTGCATTTCACTCTCATTTATTTAAAAATTTCAAAACTTAGAAAATTAGAAAATCTCAAGCTCTCTCTCTCTCTCTCTCTCTCTCTCTCTCTCTCTCTCTCTCTCTCTCTCTCTCTCTCTCTCTCTCTCCTTTCGGCCCACCTTGAGCAGCAAGGAAGTGGGGGTTTTTCTTGGTGATTCAATCTTCTTTTTGCAAGATTTAGTGTTCGTAAGTTGTTGGTATGATTTCTGTAACTTTCTTTTAAGTTTCTTGGAAATTTTGGGAAGAAAATGATGTTTTGCATGCTTAGTTTAGGTTGATGTTGTTGCTGTGATTTTGTTGTTGTTTCTGAGGTTAAAAGCATGATTATTTGAGTAGCTTGGAGCTGTTTATGATGTATGGTTGATGCTTTGATTCAAGCTTGGAAACTTTTACTCAAAACTATGGTTTTTAAAGAGAAATTGTTGAAATCTGTTGCTGTTGTTTTGTTGATGCTTGTTGTAGTTTTCAGAGGTTATATTATGCATGTTTAAGTATGTTTGAACTGATTTGAATGCATGATAGTGTTGTTTAATCAAGTTTGAGTTTGGACCTCAAAGCTTGATGCTTTAATGGTGATTTTGGATTGTTTGCTTGAAGCTCGATTTTGATGCTTTAGAAATGTTCCTTAGGGTCTAAATAGCAGGTCTGGAAGGTTAGGGGTGAATTGGATTTGATTTAAGTGAGTTATGAATTTTTGGTTGAATCCTGCGAGGAAACAGAATTCCGGTTGTGCATCCGGAATTCCGGATGGGGTTCTAAAATTCCTAGAACCGGAATTCCGGTTGTGCAACCGGTCTGCCGGTTGGAAGATTTTCAAGAACCCTAGTTTTTCTCGTTTTTATGTTATTTGGGGTATTTCCATGCTTTTTATCAATAGGGAAAATTTTAGTTTCTAGTTTAAGTCCCCGGGAAGTGATTTAGCGTATCACTTATTAGTGTTGTGATTGTTATGGTTTAGGAGCCTGTAAACCGCCGCGCAGTTCGTTCACGTCAGGTTGACCGGCACACCTGAATTCGGAATTGAGGTAAGATTAGTATAACAGTATGCATATGTATTACATGTTTAGCATGCATGTTAGGAAGCCTGTTAGATTACGTTAGATACGTATGTTAGCTTCGTACCATCCGACCATATCACATCGGTTAGGCTAGAGTATGACTAGCAACTGAAGTATGACCAGTATACCGAGTATAGGCTTATACTAGGGTTGGTGGTACAATGTTATGTGACCATATCACATCGGTTAGGCTAGGTATGACTAGCAGCTTGAGTATGAACAGTGAACCGAGTATAGGTTGATACTGTAACACATCGGTTAGGCTAGAGTATGACTAGCAGCTGGAGTATGACCAGTGAACCGAGTATGGGCTGTTACTTGTCAATAGTACCGTCTTATGAAATTTCGGGACTCAGTATCGTGCGGGACCCGACAGTTAGGGTTATGGTCAGGGGTATGGGCGTCTGATCATAACTCGGGATTTATGTATGATTATGATTTATGCTTTTCTTTATGAGTCTGTCGACTCACAATGCTATGTTTATGTGTAGGTAAGGGCAAGGCCAAGACTGAGGAACCGTGAGAGCGAGCCGGTGAAGATTGTACATGTCGGGGCGGTTAGGCCTGGGGCGTACGATCCTCGGGACAGCAGTGCTTTTTGTAATTAGTCGCTAGGCGACAAGTATTTTGTATTAGACAGTAACTTTTGTAAAGCTTTTTGTAAATGGGATCCCACAGTATTTTGTATGAAATATTTTATAAGTTTAATTAAAAAGAAAAAATTTTAATTAATCACGATTTCCATAAACCTCGTTGATTAGCAACGAGCTGCACAGTACGTTTAAAAATCACGTAATACACCTATGCTAGTTAGGGTGTTACAATTTGGTATCAGAGCCGCCAGGTTGTCTTCCTAAGATCGTCACGACATGTACAATCATCATCAACAGTTAGCTCGTTCTACGGTTCAGTAAGCTTTTATTGCTTTAGTAGTTTATTTAATTTTTATGAAATGAGAAAAGCTTGATAGGAAGCATGTTAGTAGCCTCATAGTAGAATAGGCGCATGTTTTTAATTTCCAAATTAAGCGGCATTAGTAAGCTCTCTTTGATCATGACCTGATGTGCCAACTCTTGATTTCGTAGGCTGTTCAGACTAGATGGACGCCAGGCGGAACACCAGGAGTTAGGGCAACTCGGTAGGGTCAAAACAGGGTCAAGGAGCTCAGTTTTCCCCGCATGTTAGGGGCCGTGGTAGAGGTCCTAGGGGCAGGGCTCGTGGTCGGGGTGATGATAACCCGCCACAGGCTGCCCAAGCCGATCAGGAAGCCCAGAATTGGGAGACTAGGTTTGCTGAAATGCAAGCCAGAATAGAGGAGCAAGATCAGGAGATTCAGAGATTGAGGCAGCAGGGTGCTCCTGCAGTGCCGGTGCTAGAAGCTCCTGTGGCACCTGCCCCTGTTGCTCAGGCCGAGATAGTGGTAGCGGCAAATAGAATGGAACCCTTGTATGAAAGGTTCCAGAAGCAAGCACCTCCAGTTTTTCTGGGAGGTCTAGATGTCATGAAAGCCGAACAGTGGCTAACGGTGATCACCAGGATATTGAATTTTATGGGTGTCACCGGGAATGACAGGGTGGTGTGTGCCACCTTTCAGTTTTAAGAGGACGCGTTAGTTTGGTGGGACATGGTGTCCCAGATTCATGATGTCACCACCATGACCTGGGAAAGGTTCCAGGAACTCTTCAACGCGAAATATTACAATGAGGCCGTTAGAAGTGCCAAGAGAAAAGAGTTCGCACACCTGACCTAGCAGGAAAACATGAGCGTGACTGAGTATACCACCGAGTTTGATCGGTTGGCGAGGTTGGCCTCGAGAATTGTGCCAACCGATTTCAGTAAGAAAGAAAAATATCTTGATGGACTTAATGTGAAGATCAAGCATGACCTTATGATCACTACAGACGACAAGACCACCTATGCTGAGATGGTGGAGAAAGCACTGCGAGCTGAGGGCGCAGTTGGATGTATGTCGGAGTCAGTTAGGACTCCAGCGAGTGGCGGGGCTCCTACCCCTCCTGCATCAGGCTTTAGCAGGGGAGGTAGTGGTTCGGCCATGGACCAGAAGAGGAGAACATCCACTGCATCCGGTGGCTCAGGGCAGAACAAGAGATTCCGGGGGAACCAGAGTAGAGACAGTCGTCAAGGTTGTGCCGAGACCCGGTTTTCTTACCCAGAGTGCCCCAGTTGTAAAAGGCACCATCTGGGTGAGTGCAAAGGTCAGTGATGCTTTCAGTGTGGCATGCCCGGACACTACAAGAGGGAATGTCCCCAGCTTAGATCAGAGGCACCAAGGGCTCCGACGAGACCCACTCCAGCTAGGGTGTTCGCCATTACTCAGGCTGATGCAGAAGCCACCCCCTCAGTTGTAACAGGTCAGCTCTCATTTAATAACTCATTTTACTCAGTGCTGTTTGATTCTGGGGCCACACATTCTTATGTGGCAGCCAGAATCTTTAGTAAATTGGATAGACCGTGTGATAGTTATGAATCAGGTTTTGGAACCCTATGACCTGGCGGAGAGTTAGTTATCTCCAAAAGGTGGATTAGGTCTATGCCGATCAGAATAGATGGTAGAGAGTTAAGTGCTGACTGGATAGAGATGAGCTTAGTAGATTTTGATATTATTTTAGGAATTGATTTCCTATCTAAATACTCAGCTAGTATTGATTGCAAGAGGAAGATGGTGATCTTCCAACCGGAAAGTGAAGAACCATTTGTGTTTGTTGGTTCAGTTCGAGGATCTCAGATCCCGGTGATTTCGGCCATGTCAGCTAAGGAATTACTGCATGGCGGTTGTTTAGGGTTTCTGGCCGTGGTGATGGACACTACTCGGCCAGATACCATTCGGCCAGGGGACATTAAGGTGGTTCGGGAATTTCTAGATGTTTTTCCCGAAGAACTTCCAGGGTTACCACCTCAGCGGGAGATTGATTTCGTTATAGATTTGGCACCAGGAGTGGAACCAGTTTCCAAGGCTCCGTATAGAATGGCTCCAGCTCAACTTAAGGAATTAAAGATTCAGCTTCAGGGGTTGCTTGACATAGGGTTTATTCGGCCTAGTGTGTCACCCTGGGGAGCTCCGATTTTATTCGTCAAGAAGAAGGATGGAACTATGAGGATGTGTATCGATTATCGGGAGTTAAACAAGCTAACAGTGAAGAATAAATATCCACTACCTAGGATCGATGATCTGTTCGATCAACTTCAGGGGAAGACGGTCTTTTCCAAGATTGATCTCCGATCGGGTTATCATCAGTTGAAAATCCGAGAGGAGGACATTCCAAAGACGGCTTTCCGTACTAGGTATGGACATTACGAATTCTTGGTTATGTCGTTTGGACTAACAATTGCTCCCGCAACATTTATGGATCTGATGAATAGAGTATTCAAGGATTTCCTCGATATCTGTGTAATTGTGTTTATCAACGACATCCTTGTGTACTCTCAATGAGAAGAGGAGCATGAGTTACATCTTCAGATGGTTTTGCAACGGCTTCGAGAGGACCTCAGGTGTCTTTCTTAAGGCACATTGTTAGCAAAGATGGGATCAAGGTGGATCCCGGGAAAATAGAATCTGTCAGGGATTGGCCAAGACCAAAGACAGTGACAGAAATTAGAAGCTTCTTGGGTTTAGCCGGGTAAAATCGTAGGTTCGTGGAAGGGTTTTCTAAGATTTCAACACCCTTAACCGAACTTACGAAGAAGAATCAGCGGTTTGTCTAGTCATATAAGTGCGAAGCTAGTTTTCAGGAGCTGAAGCAGAGGTTGATTACAGCTCCAGTGCTAGCTTTGCCCTCAGACAAAGAGAAATTCGTAGTTTATTGCGATGCATCCAGGCAGGGTCTGGGGTGTGTGCTGATGCAAGCCGATAGGGTTATCGCTTATGCCTCCCGTTAATTAAAGGAATATGAACAGCGATACCTGACTCATGATCTAGAGTTGGCCGCGTTAGTTTTTGCATTGAAGATCTGGCGGCATTACCTTTACGGAGAAAGGTGTGAAATCTATACCGACCATAAAAGTCTCAAATACTTCTTTACTCAGAAAGATTTGAATATGAGACAGAGGCGTTGGTTGGAACTAGTGAAAGATTATGACTGTGAGATTCTCTATCACCCTGGGAAGGCCAATGTAGTGGCCGATGTCCTCAGCAGGAAGGGTCCCGGGCAGGTAGCCAGCATGATTAAGATCTCACCTCAGTTAGCAGAAGACATGGTTAGATCCAGCATTGAGTTTGTGGTAGGTCAGCTTCACAACTTGACGCTGCAATCTGATCTGTTGGAAAGAATTAAAGCCGCTCAGATGACTGATCCAGAGTTAGTGAAAATTAGAGAGGAGGTTTCGGCTGGTCAAGCCAGGGATTTTTCAATGTTAGACAACGGGATGCTTCTGTATAAAGCTAGGGTTTGTGTTCCGAGTAGTGTGGAACTTAGGAATGAGATCTTTGAAGAGGCTCATTCTACCCCTTATTCTCTGCATCCCGGCACCACCAAGATGTACCAAGATCTTAAACCGTACTTCTGGTGGAGCGGTATGAAGAAAAATTTGGTAGAATTCGTATCGAGATGTCTCACATGTCAGCAGATTAAGGCTGGACATCAGAGATCAGCAGGGTTGTTGCAACCTTTAACCCTACCTGAGTGGAAGTGGGAGGATATCACGATGGATTTCGTGGTTGGGTTATCGAGAACCACGGGTTTGTTCGATTCCATCTGGGTAGTGGTGGATCGATTCACGAAATCTGCTCATTTTCTGCCTGTTAGAACAACCTATTCAGTGGATCAGTTGGCAGAATTGTACGTTAGAGAGATTGTAAGACTTCACGGTGTACCGAAGTCTATAGTTTCGGATAGAGATCTAAAGTTCACCTCCAAGTTTAGGCAGAGTTTGCAACGAGCAATGGGTACAAAACTGAAATTCAGTACAGCATTCCATCCTTAGACAGATGGGCAGTCCGAAAGGACAATTCAGATATTGGAGGACATGTTACGAGCCTGTGTTATGGATTTTGAAGGCTCTTGGAATAAATATCTACCGTTGATAGAATTTTCTTACAACAACAGTTATCAGAGTACGATAAGGATGGCTTCCTATGAACTGTTATACGGTAGGAAGTGTAGATCTCCCATCCACTGGGATGAGACAGGGGAGAGGAAATATCTAGGTTCAGAGTCAGTGTAGCGGACCAATGAGGCAATTGAGAAAATAAAAGCTAGAATGCTTGCCTCACAGAGTAGACAGAAAAGTTACGCAAATCTGAAACGCAGTGATGTTGAGTTCCAAGTAGGGGACCATGTGTTTTTACGGGTGTCTCAAATGAAGGGGAGCAAATGTTTCAGGAAAAGAGGCAAGTTATGCCCTAGATTTATAGGACCTTCGAGATTCTCGAGAAGATAGGTCAAGTGGCATACCGATTAGCGTTGCCTCCAGCTTTATCAGCAGTTCACAATGTATTCCATGTCTCTATGTTGAGAAAATACATTCCAGATTCTTCTCATATACTCAGTTATGAGAACCTTGAACTGCAGCCAGATATATCATATGAAGAACAGCCAGTGCAGATCCTGGATAGAAAGGATAAAGTCCTTCGGAATAAGACCATAGCATTGGTCAAAGTACTCTAGAGAAACAGCAAGGTGGAGGAAGCCACCTGGGAGCTAGATTCAGATATGAGAGCTCAATATCCAGAGTTATTCAGGTTAGATTTCGGGGACAAAATCCTGTTAAGGGGGGAATAGTTTTAAAGACCGCTTAGTTTAATTTGGGAATTAGCAGTTAATTATGTTTAATTATGGAAAATTATTTATAGATATTTAAATAATTATTTATGCTGTTATTATTGAATTCTGAAATGCATTTTATGTCATTTAGTGATTTTCATAATTTTGCATTTCCGGTGCCCGGCAACATGGAACTCGGTGTTTGGCTCAGTAAAATCACAACTTAGTATGTTAGTATTGTGGGACGGTTTATTAGACTTTGGGAATGTCGGGAGTGGTCAGGAATTTAGAATTTCCCAAAACTAACCTTCAGTACCCTTGTATGTTATTTTAGTGTGGAGGGGCAAAATGGTCATTTTGCCCCATTGTTATTTTGTCCTTTAGTGGACTTTATATGGTGAAATTATGTGATTTACTATGTTAATTATTTACTGAAATAAAGAGTTATATTTTGCATTTCACTCTCATTTATTCAAAAATTTCAAAACTTAGAAAATTAGAAAATCTCAAGCTCTCTCTCTCCTTTCAGCCCACCTTGAGCAGCAAGGAAGTGGGGGTTTTTCTTGGTGATTCAAGCTTCTTTTTGCAAGATTTAGTGTTCCTAAGTTGTTGGTATGATTTCTTTAACTTTCTTGGAAATTTTGGGAAGAAAATGATGTTTTGCCTGCTTAGTTTAGGTTGATGTTGTTGCTGTGATTTTGTTGTTGTTTCTGAGGTTTAAAGCATGATTATTTGAGTAGCTTGGATCTATTTATGATGCATGGTTGATGCTTTGATTCAAGCTTGGAAACTTTTACTCAAAACTATGGTTTTTCAAGAGAAATTGTTGAAATCTGTTGCTGTTGTTTTGTTGATACTTGTTGTAGTTTTCAGAGGTTATATTATGCATGTTTAAGTAGGTTTGAACTGATTTGAATGCATGATAGTGTTGTTTAATCAAGTTTCAGTTTGGAACTCAAAGCTTGATGCTTTAATGGTGATTTTGGATTGTTTGCTTGAAGCTCGGTTTTGATGCTTTAGAAATGTTCCTTAGGGTCTAAATAGCAGGTGTGGAAGGTTTGGGGTGAATTGGATTTGATTTAAGTGAATTATGAATTTTTGGTTGAATCCTGCGAGGAACCGGAATTCCGGTTGTGCAACCGGTCTGCCGGTTGGAAGATTTTCAGGAACCCTAGTTTTTCTTGTTTTTATGTTATTTGGGGTATTGCCATGCTTTTTATTGATAGGAAAACTTTTAGTTTCTAGTTTAAGTTCCCGGGAAGTGATTTAGTGTATCACTTATTAGTGTTGTGATTGTTATGGTTTAGGAGCCTGTAAACCGCTGCGCAGTTCGTTCACGTCAGGTTGACTGGCACACCTGAATTCAGAATTGAGGTAAGATTAGTATAACAGTATCCATATCTATTACATGTTTAGCGTGCATGTTAGGAAGCCTATTAGATTACATTAGATATGTATGTTGGCTTCGTACCATCCGACCATATCACATCGGTTAGGCTAGAGTATGACTAGCAACTGGAGTATGACCAGTATACCGAGTATAGGCTGATACTAGGGTTGGTGGTACAGTGCTATGTGATCGTATCACATCGGTTAGGCTAGAGTATGACTAGCAGCTGGAGTATGACCAGTGAACCGAGTATAGGCTGATACTGTAACACATCGGTTAGGCTAGAGTATGACTAGCAGCTGGAGTATGACCAGTGAACCGAGTATAGGCTGTTACTTGTCAATAGTACCATCTTATGAACGTTCGGGACTCAGTATCGTGCGGGACACAGAGTTAGGGTTATGGTCAGGGGTATGGGCGTCTGATCATAACCCGTGATTTATGTATGATTATGATTTATGGTTTTCTTACTGAGTCTGTCGACTCACAGTGCTATGTTTATGTGTAGGTAAGGGTAAGGCCAAGGCTGAGGAACCGTGAGAGCGAGCCGGTGAAGATTGTACATGTCGCGACGGTTAGGCCTGGAGCGTACGATCCTCGGGACTACAGTGCTTTTTGTAATTAGTCGCTAGGCGAGAAGTATTTTGTATTAGACAGTAACTTTTGTAAAGCTTTTTGTAAATGGGATCCCACAATATTTTGTACGAAATATTTTATAAGTTTAATTAAAAAGCAAAAATTTTAATTAATCACGGTTTCCATAAACCTCGTTGATTAGCAACGAGCTGCACAGTACGTTTAAAAATCACGTAATACGCCTATGCTAGTTAGGGTGTTACAATTAGATCTATACAATTTTCTACTTCTTTTTTTTTTCATTTTTTTCGTTGGCATGTTTTATGCTTGTTTGCTATATTTCCCATGTAATATAACTCTAATTTTTAAGGAATTTGTAAATAGAGTATGTCGATGTTATTTCATTCACTAATTCTCACGTAGATATATTATCGATGATCTCTCATTCACTAATTCTCACATAGATATATTCTTCTCTTTTATCAATAATTGGGTTAATTTTATAATAGTATTTTGCAGTTGTGCTTGTCAAAGTGGAAAATATATGTCCATTAATATTAACACGATCATGTTAATCAAATTGCAGAATTAAGAAAGTAAATATCTTTACCTCAGCGTTTCTACATATTTAATCGAAAGTACATGAGATTAACAAGAAAGAGGTAATTGTATATTTCGTAAAATTTTGAATCTAAAGTACATGTAACATTTGTTAGGAATTTAGTTTATTGTTATTGTGTTTGAGATTTAAGGCCATTTCGGTTTGGTGTATGTACAATGTGATTGTTCTTGTTCCAATTAGTTATAATATTAAATTTATTTTTGAGGTCGAGTGATAGAATCAAGTGTGTATAGAGCTATTTTCCTTTTGTAATCTTTGCTTCCTTGGGGTATTTCTTCTCCAAATAGAGATCATCAACACAATGTCTTCTAATTCATTTCATGGTCTTCTATTTCAATTTTTTATGAGAACTTTGTAATATTTTACTATTGGCTTTTTTATATAGATGTATTTTAATATGATTTTGGTTTTCATAAATTATAAGAAATTGCTGCTTCAGTCCTTAAGCTAACAAGGAAGTGATTCAAGTGATCAGTATTATTGTAAATTTTATTTGTGTACATGAATTTAAAGAAGTGTTCAGTTTATTCATTACTGTTTCATAACATAATTGATATGGCTTCAAGAATTGATTAATTACAAAGAGAAATGGTATTGCAAATTTCAAGTTGTAGCCAAGATTCTACACTTATAAGAGATTCTATTAGATTCTATTTCTTATATGTAGTTCTCTGTTGTCGAGTGAATTTCGCAACACCAAAATATATTATTTAATTAATATAAAAGAGAATTTTCAGAGAAACGACAAGTGCGAGTATTCGACCTAGAATGGCGAGTACTCGACTGGGAATGCGAGAACAATCAACCAAGCTGGAAAATATCAATAAGACAAAGAATTATAGTGGTTCAGTCAGATTGTGTTCTGCTTAGTCCACTGTAGCAAATGATTCGTAGTTGCCATTTCATGGTGGATCACCCCTTTATATACAAAGCAGGCGTCCAATCGGTTACATAAGGATCACATTCATTGTTAATCCATTATTTACATATTGAATTGCAATAATTGAACCCAAACAACGTTAACATTAATAAATGGGTGACAGTTACTGATTCCATCAACGTATGCGTCTTCCGCATCTACGAGTTGACTGTTCATGTTCCGTTGTTGAGCTCGCAGGGTTATCATTACGTTTGGACTGTCCAAGTCCTTAAGCAATCGCCTCTTGTAGACGTCGCGAGCTGATAGAACCTAGACACGCGAGTCTATATCGGTTTATCAAGGCTATTGGGTCATTGGAACCAAATCACACCATAGAGGGTTGATCTCTATGCTTTCGCAGAAGTATAGAGAGGATACTCGCATATGTCCCGACACATGCGAGTTGGACCCATTCTCTCATCCTTCATAACGCGAATTACAGTTACGCGATCCGACTTTGGTCGTACTCGCAAGATCTCGCTGGCTTTATCCGGGCGAGGTTCAAACTTCGAGGAGTCTCTCATGGACAATTCGGCTTTCATTGGAAATCTGAATATACGTGTCCTTTAAATAGGAGTCTTGTCTTGAGTTTCTAGGTGAGAGAAATCTCACCATAACACATGCCCCTAGTTTCGCGATGTGACAGGTGCGGTCACAGAGGGAAACTATTACTCGAGAGACAGGTGAAAGGTTGTCACGAGGAGGTGACCTTTTGGTTGTCCCGTCGAGGGTTTCGAAAAATGACGGCTGCAATTATTACTTTTTATTGCATTTATGGTGCCACATCATAAAAATCCTTGGTTTTTTTGTAGGCGTGGCCATCGTTGGCCGTTAGATTGGGCGACCTTAGGCATTCTGGTTGCCACGTGTCGTAATCCCAATTAATAAGGGATATGGGTATTTAAACCCTTTGATACGAATCAAAACTTCCATTTTTCCCTCTTGTTCTTAACTTCCTCCTTCCCTCCATTACAGAGACTTCAAAACCCACTTTCATTCTTTGCCCAGATTCCTACCACTCTTTCTACAATATTCTCAATCTCAGAGGTGATCGAGAGCAATTGCAGAAATTAAAACTAAAGGTTAGTTTTCAAGTCATTGCATTTTCGATTTCTGTTTGGAGAAAAAATGCTCTACTTTCTGGGTTTTGGTATTTCGAGACTCTTTAGGAATGTATGTTTGTAAGGGCTATGTATGAGGTTACGTTTTTTGGGTAAAAAACTGGGTAATCTTATGAAAAATGACCTGTAAATTGGAATAACCGCATACTGTGTAAGAAATATTTAAATAGGCGCTGTTTCATACTTTGAATACTCGCGGGTATTCGGATGAACAGTTTAAATACTCGCACACTGACAAAACTTATTTACTTCTGATTATTGGCTAGATCTTTTAAGATTTTTATATATCGTGGGTTGAGTCGCGAGGGTATCAATCGCTGTTTCCAAATGGTGGGTGTATCTCAGTATTCTAATGGTCATATATGCGATTATATGCCCCTTGAGATACTGAGGTACACCCAGCCATTTGCAATATGCGATGATACTCAGATGATCGTACTCTTTGGCTGATAGGTAGTCTCGGAACGGTGGGAGTAACTCAGTAATTTCAGGGTCATGCTCGAGAACGCATGCCCCTTGAGTAACTGAGTTTCTCCCAGCTGTTTCTGGAGGTATATCGCTTGGCCCAGGATGCGTGAATTACTCGCTCAAGAAAGTATTATCTCTTCTCGCATATTGAGGGGGTGGTCAGTATTCGCAAGGATGCTGACCATTCTATCGAGTGTGACTTTATAGTTTAATGCGGGTGAGATCACTTACTTTGCTTTTCACACATCCATCACGCTGAAAAGATCTTCTATCTTTCAGATGAGCGATTTGTCGGATAGCCAACAGCTCGGCTCCGGAGGCCGTGCATTCGACGGTGAAGTTGACCAGGAGGAGGATAGCTTTCTCCCCACCTCGCTTTCCGAAGAGGAGGCCGCTCCAATAGAGCTAGGCCCGATGTCTTCTGTGGACATCGAAAAGATGGTACAGGAACTCGCAGAACCTGGGACCATCGACATTCGAGACAGCAAGTCCACGGTGTCGGCTCGCGACTACCTTATCCACTCGAGGCATGCTCCTGACATCGAGGTCGAGGAGATGGACGATGAATGGACGACTCCAGTTTGCGAGTCAGGTGAGGAGGAAGAGGAGGCGGAAGGGAGTGGGACAGATTCAGTTGACGATTCCCAGCTGAATGAGCCCTTCGCGTGTGAGGATTTAATTTCGAGGGTTTCCAAATCAGACTTCACCACCTTTGTGAGGTTAAACTTGCTGCGACTCGCGTTTCAGCGACCTAAGCCATCTCAGAGAGCGCATCTTCCGTTTACTAACCCTGCGATCATTCCCACAGAGGATGTGGTAGTTTCAATACCCATCCTTCGGTGTGGGGTATCGGTCCCCTTTCATCCCTTCATCGCAGCTATTCTTAGGCGATATGATCTATCGCCTTTTCAGCTCACTCCAAACAGCTACCGCACTGCCTTAGCCTTCTATGCGATGTACATGGAGTATGTCCATAGGACCCCCTCAATAGAAGAGTTCAGCTATTTCTACGACATAAAAAGTGTAGGTCTTCATAATGGCTTCTACTGCTTTAGCAAATGGGCGACTTCTGAGATCAACGAAGTTGAAGGAATGGTGTCGAATATGGGGGATTGGAAATCGAAGTGGTTTTATGTCTTTAAAGTCCCTGGGATTAGAACTGACTTTAATCGCAGACCTAGTATGTCGCGTATATATTTTTTTTTAACTTAGACATTTTCTGAATTGCTTTTGAGATCTTTTGCTTACTCGCTCTTTGTTGTTCTCGCAGATAGACCAGCTCGACCGGCAGTTGACGCGACTAGCAGAGAGACAGCTGAAATCCTCGGGAGCCTTTCGGTACAAGATCGCGACTGGCGATTACTGTGTACAACTGCGAAGTTGCGAGAACATCAGCTGATTCCTGAGAACGCGAGTCTTCAAAGGGAACCAGTATACAAAGAACCATCCGAGAGGCAGCAAGAGCGAATAGACAAACGCCTTTCTAAGCAAACTCCTCGACCAATCTCAGGTAATTCATCTCTTGTTATAAACTAATAGGTAGAGTTTGACTTATACTTATCTTTCATTTATCTTCGCAGATATGACTTTTCTGAAGTCCGCACCTGTCCTGAAGATCAAGCCGAAGGGTCAAGCAACGACGACTTCGCCGGTTGTCGCCCAAAAGAGGAAGAGCGATGCGATGGCTACCCTTGCCACAGACTCTTCCAAGAAGCTGGCCAAGACCGCACAGGACAAGGGGAAGAAAGTCATAATCGATCCACCTGTCCGAGCTCACGACTTCCTAGCCATGCAAGAGAAGTTCCTGGCCGAGATTCCTTATGAGGATCTTGTTACGCGCTCTGCCGAGCTGGCTGCGCAGTCGATGACTCTATTCATAAAAGCTGCTGCTACTCCTTCAAAGGAAGCCGACTCGTTGAAGAGGCAAAATGCCCAGTTTCAGGAGAACATAAAAAGGCTAAAGCAAGAAGTGGCTAGGAAGGAGAAGGAGCTCGAAGAAATCAGCAAGGCTAAGGAGCAGGCGGAGCTCGAGGTCAAGAAATCGCAGGAGACGATCGAGGAGATGACCCGCGAGTTGGAGACTGAGAGAGAGAATGGGAAGAAGCAGTATGATCAGGCAGTGTCTGATTATATTTATACCACTCTTTCGAAAGTTCCAGACTTCGACTTCTCTCTTCTTGGGGCAGAAGCTGCTGAGATGGCCGAGGATTTTCGTGCCATGTCGCCTACTCAGACCCAAGGTGGGGGAGGGAACCTTCCTGATGAGGTCGAGGGTGCAGAAGCTGAAGAAGTCGAGAACGAGGTCATCAGCAAAGTCGCGGATGAGACTGCTACTGCTGCTCCAGATGTTTAATTATGTTTGTTAATTTTACTTCTCTTTTTATATATGCGGTACAGGGGTACTCACGCTTTTGTACTTGGACAAATTTCTTTTTATTTTGGACAAATTTATATCCTCGCGGGGATAACTATCCTTTAACATTTTCGCAGTACATGGGTACTCGCGTTTTATATATATATATTTGCGACTTCAATAAGTAGGAATATTTACAAAGCTGATAAATTTTTTAAAAATTTAACAAGTAATTTCATTCATATAATCAATAGTACATTCGGGTACATTCGGGCATATATACCCCCCTATACTTAGGATTTTTTTCTTTTGAATGAAAAATATCTATGTATAAGTACAAGAGTGAACATAATCGAAGAATGCGAGTACTATTGATAATAAAATTTCAAACTCTCGCCATTCCATGCTCGTGGAATCGCAGTTCCATCGAGTGTTGCGAGTCGATACGTTGCATCACCAATTTTTTCTACGATGAGGTATGGTCCTTCCCAATTATCCCCAAAGACCCCATGCGACAGGTTTTTGGTGTTCGGGATTACTCTTCTAAGGACCAAGTCTCCTGCTCGCAGGGCTTTTATTTTCACTTTGGAGTTAAAGTATCTTGCAGTTCGCTGTTGGTAAGCCGCATTTTTTAGGTGCGCTTGGTCACGCTTTTCCTCCAAAAGATCAAGGCAGAATAGCTGATTCTCGTTGTTCTGCGAGATGTTGAAAATATCTCTGCGTAGGGAACCTGCCCCAACCTCAACTGGCAACATGGCCTCGCACCCATAAGAAAGTGAGAAGGGTGTTTCGCCAGTTGTAGATCGAGGGGTCGTATTATAAGACCATCGGACTTGCGGCAACTCGTCTGGCCAAGCTCCTTTGCGATCTTCTAGTTTCCCTTTTATGGTGTGTTTGATTATTTTATTAATGGCTTCAGTTTGTTCGTTACTCTGCGGGTAAGCAACTGCGAAAAAAGCCTTTTTAATTCCCAAATCGTTGCATAGATGACGCATCTCTTTGCAGTCAAAATGTTTTCCATTGTCTGAAATGAGTTTATGCGGAATGCCAAAACGACAAATGATGGAGGTATAGACAAACTCGCGCAATTTCGTTGCTGTGATGGTAGCGAGTGCTTTGACTTTGGCCCACTTCGTGAAGTAATCGACTGCGACTACCGCATATTTGACTCCGCCTTTTCCTTTGGGTAACTCGTCGATTAGATCAATTCCCCATATTGCAAAGGGCCATGGACTCGTGATAGAATGGAGGTTACTCGGAGGCTGGTGGGTGTAAGTGGCTATTCGCTGACATCTGTCACACTTTTTTGCAAACGCGAGAGCATCTTGTTGCAATGTTGGCCAGTAATACCCTTGTCGCATAATTTTTAATGCAAGGGAATTACCTCCGGTATGATTGCCACAAATCCCCTCGTGTACTTCACGAAGTATGTAACCACAATCCTCTCCACTGATACATTTGAGAAGCGGTTGACTAAAACTTCTACGATACAACCTTTGGTCATATATTACATAACGGGCTACTCGCTGTCGCAATTTTCTTGCCTCTACTTTATCATCGGGTAAGAGCCCCTTCTCCAGATATGCGAGGATAGGAGTCATCCAGGTAATCTCCTGAATGTCATCTATCTCCATGACTATTTCTTGATTTATGGTTGGGTGAGCCAATACGTCTACCGGAATCACATCGAGCAATTCGGCTTCTCTAGTTGAGGCCAAACGGGCCAATGCGTCTGCGTGGGCATTTTGAGCACGCGGTACTCGAGACACGACTACTTTTTTGAACTTCTGCATTATTTCGCGAACAATGGCTAAGTATTTAACCAATCTCCCTCCTCTCGCTAGGTATTCTCCATTCACCTGGCATACCGCGATTTGGGAGTCGCTAAAAGCCTGAAGATATTCGACTTTCATCTCGAGGGCAAGTTTCAATCCTGCGATTAAAGCTTCATACTCGACTTCATTGTTAGATGCAGAAAACTCAAAACGTAAAGCAGCGTGTACCTTGAAATTATTGGGACTGATTAACAAGATCCCACTGCCAGAACCTTCGCTATTTGAGGCTCCATCGACATACAATATCCATGTTTCTCTGCCAGCTATAGCAATGTCACTTCTGTCCTCTACAACTGCCACCTCGGTGCTGGGGAATTCAAGTATAAAATCTGCCAAGGCTTGCCCCTTGATCGCAGTTCTCGGTTTATACTTGATGTCGAACTGACTCAACTCCATCGCCCATTTTAACAATCTCCCCGATGCTTCTGGTTTCGCTAGAACTTGTCTTAAGGGGAAGTTCGTCAAAACTTCAATGCTATGAGCCTGGAAGTAGGGTCGCAATTTCCTTGAGGATATTATCAAGGCGAAAGCCAATTTCTCCATTTGGGGATAACGCGTCTCGGCATCCAGTAATCGCTTACTGACGTAATACACTGGGTATTGGCGTCCTTGGTCCTCGCGTATTAGTACCGAACTAATCGCATATTCTGAGACGGCGAAATAGATGGACAAGACTTCTCCGGCCAATGGCTTTGACAAGATCGGAGGCTGCCCCAAGTGTGTTTTTAAAGCTTGAAAGGCTTGCTCGCATTTTTCGTTCCAATGAAACCTTTTGTTGCCTTTCAAAATCTGAAAAAACTCCTTGCATTTATCAGAAGATCTGGATATAAAACGATTTAAAGCTGGGACTTTACCTGTGAGGCTTTGAACCTCCTTTGGCTTGGTCGGTGATGGCATCTCTACCAATGCCCTGATCTTCGCAGGATTGGCTTCTATTCCTCGCTGATTAACCATAAAACCAAGGAATTTCCCATAGCCAACCCCAAAGACGCATTTCAATGGATTTAGACGCATCCTTCGCTTGTTGTGATTTTACGAGCATATCGTCAACATATACCTCCATGGTCTTTCCAATGAGATCTGCGAACATCATATTCACTAGCCTTTGATAAGTCGCACCTGCATTTATTAAACCAAAAGGCATTACTTTGTAACAGTATAATCCTCGATCAGTAATGAACGAGGTATGCTCTTGGTCTGGTTCATACATCGGGATTTGATTATATCCCGGGTATGCATCCATAAAACTCAAAAGTTCGTGACCTGCAGTGGCATCGACAACCTGGTCAATGCTAGGAAGAGGAAAGCTGTCTTTGGGACAGGCTTTGTTTAGATCTGTAAAGTCAACACAAGTGCGCCATGAGCCATTAGGCTTTGGCACAAGTACGGGGTTTGCTAACCAGTTGGGGTAAAACGACTCCCGTATAAAGCCGCAGGCAAGGAGGCGGTCGACTTCTTCTTTCAGTGCTTGGTACCTCGCGGGGTCCATTTTGCGGTGCTTTTGTCGGACACCTCGCACTTCGGGTTCAATGTTCAAGCGATGACACATGACTTGAGGAGATATCCCGACCATATCTGAATGTTTCCAGGCAAAGACATTAAGATTTTGCTTTAAAAAGGTCGTTAATTGTTCTCGCAGCTGTAAATTTAATTTAGAACCAATTTTTAAAACCTTGTTATTATCTACAGGATCTATAGGTACCTCGATTGTGTCTTCCGCGGCTTGGGCTGCGGCGGGGTGATCGAGGATTCTTGGATCCAAGTCCGATTCGTCTATGTGCGGCACCTCCTCGATACTGAGGATCTCCTAGCGAGGAGGTGGTGCTTCCAAAAGGTAGATAACATTTACTGTCCTTTTTTCTTCGAGTTTAACGGCTGCGTTATAACATTCTCGTGAGTCGGATTGGACTCCCCACACCGAACCTACTCCAGCGGGAGTAGGGAACTTCATTGTCAGATGATAGATCGAGGTTACGATCTTCATCTCCTTCAGGATTGGTCGACCAACTACGGCGTTATACGCTGAGTATTGGTCGATTATTGCGAAGTCTGCCATTGACTTGGCTGTTACTGGGGGCAGTTCCCAAAGTGATTGGGAGTTTGATCATTCCTTTAATTGCTATGACATCTCCCGAAAAGCCATAAATGCTCAATGTCATAGGTCGCAAATCCTTCTCCTGCAACCCCATTTGTTTGAAGGCTTGGAAATTCAGCAGATTCACTGAACTCCCATTATCAACCAGTATGCGATGGACATTGTCCCCACCAATATTGGCGACTATCACCAGTGCATCAGAATGCGGGTGATGGACCCATCTCGCATCACTTTCCATAAAGATGATGTCGTCGCATTCTTTCTCAAAGAGCTTCTCGGGCCGTTCACCAAGATTATTCACATTGCTAAGCGGCTTCTCCTTGGCTTCTCTGGCATACCGTTCTTATGATTTGCGAGAGTCGCCTGTGATGTGTGGTCGTCCAATTATAGTCAGGATATTGCGAGGTGTTCTGGAGCTCGCAGTCTGGTTTTCTCCTTTGTCATCCGCTTGGGGATGACTTTCCTCGCTCCTTTTATACTTGTCGAATTTCCCTCTCCGGATCAGCTCCTCTATTTCATCCTGCAAGACCCAACATTCTAGAGTAGTGTGACCAATGTCCTTGTGGTACTTACAGAATTTTTTAGGATCCCTCCGGTCGCGATTTCCCCTGATGGGGGGCGGCTTCTTGAAGACTCCGTTTCTTCCTTCAATTGCGTAGATATGGTCTCGAGGGACTGCGAGTTCAGTATAATTGAGGAAGCGAGGTCCACCCTTCCTCTTTGGCGAGGACTCCTTCTTTGGAGGAGACTTGGCCAGCTTCGGACTTCGCTGTCTTCGCGGGCTGTGTCTTCTCGGGCTTCGGCCCCTGGAGTTCTTCCCTCGCGGACTGCGAGATCGTGACCGCGGTATGGGTGACCGGCGCTTGTCCTTCCCCTTCTCTAACTCCGCTAGAGAATTCTCAATTCTTTTGTGAGGTTCGGCCATGGCGAAGAACTCTACCAAGGACTCGGGCCTTCGAGTCCTTGGTAGAGTTCATTGTTAATCCATCAACGTATGCGTCTTCCGCATCTACGAGTTGACTGTTCATGTTCCGTTGTTGAGCTCGCAGGGTTATCATTACGTTTGGACTGTCCGAGTCCTTAAGCAATCGCCTCCTGTAGACATCGCATATCGAGCTGATAGAACCTAGACACGCGAGTCTATATCGGTTTATCAAGGCTATTGGGTCATTGGAACCAAATCACACCATAGAGGGTTGATCTCTATGCTTTCGCGGAAGTATAGAGAGGATACTCGCATCTGTCCCGACACATGCGAGTTGGACCCATTCTCTCATCCTTCATAACGTGAATTACAGTTACGCGATCCGACTTTGGTCGTACTCGCAAGATCTCGCTGGCTTTATCCCGGCGAGGTTCAAACATCGAGGAGTCTCTCATGGACAATTCGGCTTTCATTGGAAATCTGAATATACATGTCCTTTAAATAGGAGTCTTGTCTCGAGTTTCTAGGTGAGAGAAATCTCACCATAACATTCTCATATTGTATTTATAGAAGAGATTGAATTGCAAATACATCAATAACTAGAGAAATTCTATAAATATGCTTTAACACAGTCTCTATATAATGTTTATTTTTTGCTTTCAAAAAATTGTCACTGAAGGAATAATCAATCTCAATATAGCGTTTAAAGAGACGTTACCCATGCATTATCATTATTCATTCTTCTTTTTTAAAGTCACAAATTTATATTTTTAAATTACATTGTTGTCTGAAATAGTAACTTTAATTATATATTATGCAATGCTTTCAATTTTCTTTCTCTAAATTATTGTATTAACTACTAATTCGCATATAAAAATCAGCCCAGTGCAATGCCTCCATACTAGCTCTACTAACTCCCGGAGGTCAGAGCTACGGTAAGGCACCTCCAGGAGGTACCGAACTCCATTTGAATAGTCACCTTGCAATTTAATGTCACTTGAGAGAAGACGCATTGCAACTGCCATAATCAATAAGTCTGACGGCGTAACCCCTCTGCTGGAGCTATTACGCTATGATTAATAAGCCTAGTGACGCCTACTTTATGAGGGATCACATCAATCAAGAAGGGATAAAGGATTATATCCACTTAACCCCTAAGATACATATGGTATAGGTCATGCATTTCCCATTTTGTATCTGCTGGGAATATGTACCCCTACTGAAACTACACAGAAAGACAAGTAGTTCGGTTCTAGGAATCACCCTAAATAAAACACTATAAATACCCCCCAAACACACTAAGAGAGGGGTCGAGAATTCTGGGTCTATAAGAATTAAAGAGAGAAAAACTACCAAGAATTAAAGACTCGTCGACTAAGGCTCATTAATGCCCTAACCACATAAAAATCTCATGCATTAAACTTCCTATAGCTTTCTCATATATATTATAAGTTGGTTGCCAAAAAACTCGGTCAACATTTTGGTGCTTTCATTGAGAGCTGAAGGAAGCATCTGCAAATAGACAATAGTCTTATAAGCTAAAGCAACAATGGTCGAGACTCGCAACACACGTCAGCCTCATCCTCCTCAAGACGCCCAAAACCCTGAAGATGAGGAAGTGGCCTCAAGAGTCAACGTGAGCTCTGAGGTACGAGGAGAGACCAACGACAACGAATACGAAGGAAACTTCGACGAATACAACGCCTACGACGAAGGTAGTTACACAGAACTACTACTCTTGAGACAGAAGGCTGCTGATCATGATGCTGAAATCACGGCCCAAAAAGAGCAAAACAAAAGGATGCAAGAGGTGATGGTCGGCATGCAGAAAGCCATGGAGGCAGCAGGTATCCACATACACGCTAAAGCCATCCCTGCAGGACTAGAAGAAACACCGGAAGAGTCCTCACCAAGCACCCAAAAGCATAAGTCTAGGGAGCCTAGCCCCATACGGTATCCCTTTGAAGGGAACCAGTGGAAAAATCCTACTTCCATCCCGGAGAAAAAGAAAAAGGTGCAGGATCCGTGAAAGGTCCGCTCAGATTTCCTAAAAGGGAAAGGTCCGCAGAGGGGCAAACTCTAATAAGGGAGTCTTGGCTCTCAGGATTGAGAGGAACGAAAAAGCGTTTCTGTGCACCAGGAACCTGAAGAGAAAGGAACAAGGAACCAGAGATACCCTCCCGTCAATCTAAGACATCAGATCAACGGAAAACATGGTGACCTACGGGATCACCTGGACCAAAAGAAACATACACCGACGGTCTCCACGGGAACGCTGAGCGAGGGAATTATTGCTCGAGTGTCCCAGAGACAAAAAGGGGATGACTTAGACTCTGACTGTGAGGACCGAGAACCGTGCGCCAAACACATTTTGGAGGCGGAACTCCCCAAAAACTTTAAAATGCCCAAAATGGCAGCTTATACCAGGGACTCGGACCCCAGCAATCACTTATCTCGGTTCAACCGAGTAATGACGGTCATGAGAGTCAGCAATGACGCCAAATGTTTATGCTTCCCACTAACATTAAGTGGATCCGCGAAAGAATGATTCAAGAAGTTGGAACCAGGATTAGTGGACTGCTGGAACAAGTTGCAAGTTAGTTTCCGGAGATAGTTTGTCACCGCGAGAAAGATTAATCTCAAAGTCAACGCCTTGACTAACATCAAGCAACTACCCACCGAGACATTGAAAAATTTCATAAAGAGGTTTAAAGAAGAAGCCTCAAAGACTAAGAAAGTTGATGACGGACAACAGCTTGCACTTCTTCAAGCAGGGATCCATACAGGGACTCCATTCTGGAACAAATTACAGCAAGAAGGAGCTTCGAACCTCCAAGATTTCGAGAAGAGAGTCCAAAAGTACATCAACTTAGAAGAGACCCAAATAGTGGCTTATGGAGGATACTATCCGACCGGAGTAGCGGGACACGTGCCCGGAGTCCAGCTCCCCGGAACCCTACCTTTAGCTGCTCCACAAATGAGCGGTATAAAATTCTCCGCTACCCCACGATATAATCAGAGCCAGGCATTGGCTCCCGCATCTTCGCAGTATGGGAATCCTTCAGGGATGAGTGGGCAGGTCCTGTCTCACTCCAGTCCTACTGCAAGCCTAGCCGGACCTTCTCAAGGCTCCCAGAGTAAGAGGTCCTCGAAAGGTAGTAACCGCACGGAGGACAAGCGACAGAAAACGGGGTATACTCCCTAATACACCCAGTACACAGAGCTAACGAACTCCCAAGAACGTGTGTATTTTGCCACCAGGCAAAATACGCACTACCGGAGACTGCCTCCTCTGTATAAAGATAGCTCCCGAAGGGATCCCAACAATAGATGCAAATACCACAACAACATTGGACACAACGCCAATGAATGCAAAAACCTTAAAGATGAGATCGAGAACTTGATTCGATTGGGTCATCTCTATGAGTGGATCAAGAACCGGCTGTCCCATCTCAACCCGGTTCCGGCAGGAGGACCTTTGCCCAAAGGAACGCCAGGGGGTGCACCCGGAGCGTTAGCACCAGTCGCTCACCCGGGAGAACCACAGAAAACTCCTCGCCTACCACCGAGACCCAATGGAACAGTGGCTATGATCTCTGGAGGGCTCCATATCGGAGGGACCACTCGAAAGGAATTAAAGTGCTACGCCGGGGCCGTTAAACACAGCGAGATTTGGGAAGTTACTCAACTCCCAGCTCAGAGGCCCCGACTCATGGATCAACCAATTACATTCACAGAAGAAGACGCAAAGACGGTGCGTTTTCCTCACCATGACCCCCTGGTCATAGAGACTCCCATCTGTGACAGTCAGTAGTCCTGTGATCCGTAAGGGGAAATACTGGGTAAGTTGTGCAATCCCACATCGCCTGGGGAAGGTCAAGTGGGATGATTCTGAGACTGTGTAGGTATGGGACTACACAGTTGAAGAGGGCTTAAATGGATTGATTGGTACTACCTAAGTCAACAAGGTGCATCTTGTTTTTTGGTAGCCCATCTCGAAAGAACTCCACAGTTAAGCGTGGTTGACCTAGAGCAATTTCAGGATGGGTGACCTCCTGGGAAGTTTTCCTAGGAAGCGTGCGAGTGAGGACAAAGCACGCTGGAAACACTCGTGTTGGTCTGTAGGGTCAGTCATCAGTCCATGAAGCAGCCAGAGTGACGTACTCGTGTATAAGAGCCATTATTTACGTGGGTGTAAGGACCCAATGGAGGCTTGAAGCGGGGACGTTACAAAATGGTATCAGAGCCTTGACCAAGCCGGAAGTGTGGTCGACGAGGACGTCGGACCCCGTAAGGGAGGGTGATTATGAGAGTCAGTAGTCTCGTGATCCGTAAGGGGAAATACTGGGTAAGCTGTGTAATCCCACATCGCCTGGGGAAGGTCAAGTGGGATGATTCTGAGACTGTGTAGGTATGGGACTACACAGTTGAAGAGGGCTTAAATAGATTGATTGGTACTACCTATGTCAATAAGGTGCATCTTGTTTTTCAGTAGCCCATCTCGAAAGAACTCCACAGTTAAGCGTGCTTGACCTAGAGCAATTTCAAGATGGGTGACCTCCTTGGAAGTTTTCCTAGGAAGCGTGCGAGTGAGGACAAAGCACACTGGAAACACTCGTGTTGGTCTGTAGGGTCAGCCATCAGTCCATGAAGCAGCCAGAGTGACGTACTCGTGTATAAGAGCCATTATTTCCGTGGGTGTAAGGATCCAATGGAGGCTTGAAGCGGGGACGTTACACCATCGCCAACAAGATTGTGGCTAGAATACTGATAGACAATGGGAGTTCTATGAATTTATTATTTAAAGAAGCCTTCACGGCGATAGGCCTCACGGACTGAGATCTTTTGCCAAGAGGTTCCCAACTCACATTCAATGGAACAACACTTATCCCAATGGGAAAAGTGAGGTTGCCAGTCACCTTGTGTCCGGACACACCCCAAAGCACTTTTAAATACTGCACATTCGTTGTGGTAAACTGCCCAACTGCTTGCTACGCAATCCTCGGCCGACCAGCCCTAGTGGACTTTGGCAGAGTTACATCAATCCAGCACTTGTGTCTGAAATTCCTTACTCAGGAAGCTGGAGTAGGGACCGTGACGGGTAACCAAGGAGAGGCCAGGCAATGTTATAACGTTGCCGCCCACTTACCAATATTGATGGTCTGTGAAGTTATCGAGCCGGGAACGGTTGAAGAAGATGAGTTGGATCCCTGTGTGGGATCCGGAAAAATTGTAGAACCCATGGAGGATGTCGAGGAAGTGCCAGTATGTGACCTTGACCCTGCCAAGGTCCTCCGGCTGGGAAAAAGCCTAGAGCCGGAGGAAAAAGAAAAAATAATTAAAGCACTAAGAGCAGCCACAGATGTTTTTGCGTGGTGCTAAGGAGACATGACCGGCATAAGTCCCCATGTCATAACCCATGTCCTCAACGTTAACCCGGATATGCCACCAGTTCAGCAGAAGCGGTGTCCCCTCGACCCAGTGAAGGCAGAAGCCTTGGAGAAAGAGGTGGACAAACTACTAACTAGTGGCATGATCCGGGATGTGTATTATCTAGAATGGTTGGCCAATCCGGTGCTGGTGCCTAAACCAAATGGCACATGCGAGTATGTATAGATTTTACCGATCTAAACAAGGCCTGCCCAAAAGACTGCTTCCCCCTATCGCGGATCGATCAAATGGTGGATGCCACCTCCGGATTCAAGCCATTGTCCTTCATGGACGCCTATGCCGGCTACAACCAGATCAAGATGCACATTGCGGATCAAGAATGCACTAGCTTCAGGACCGATAAGGGGGTATACTGCTACCTGGTCCTGCCTTTCAAACTAAAAAATGCTGGTGCAACATATAGACGGATGGTTAACTGGATGTTTAAAGGCCTTCTGGGACGAAACATGGAGGTGTACGTGGACGACATGTTGGTCAAGTCAAAGGCATGTGCAATCCATGCAGATGACCTCGAGGAATGCTTTGAAGTGGTTCGAATATACAAAATGAAACTTAACCCAAAGAAGTGCACTTTTGGGGTCAAATTAGGAAACTTTCTGGGATTTATTGTCAGCCAACGAGGGGTAGAGGCAAACGCGGAAAAAATCCAAGCTCTCCTGAATATGGCTTCTCCCAAGAAGCACAAAGACGTATAGAGCTTAACCGGAAAGGTTGCCGCCCTGAGCCGGTTTATCTCCTAATCCACAGACAAGTGCATTCCCTTCTTCAACATCCTGAAAAAATGCCAAAAATTCGAATGGACCGACGAATGCGAGGAGGCATTCAAAAAACTAAAAGAACACATGGCTAAACCTCCAATCCTATCAAAACCTATTCTCGAAGAAGACTTGTTACTGTACTTGGCCGTCTCCGAGAATGCGGTTAGCGCGGCCTTAGTCTGGGAAGAGGAAAAGACTCAACTATTGGAAATTATTTTACGAGGATCTTAGGTCTACTCACAAGTATGTTGTTTAACATCCTAAATATGATCTTTCTAAAACGATAATTAAACACATATAAAGTTGAGAAAACCTTACATTGGTTGCACTCAGATCTCTAACCCTTGTATCCTATCTGTCGCAGAGTATTATCAAGATCTGAGCCCGAATGTCCTTTTCTTTGAATGTGATCCTTCACAGTCTTCCAATCTATGATTGAGGTACCACTTGCTGTGTGTGGGCACTACTCTATAACTAAGGGTTTCGAAATTATGAAGAAGAAAAGAGAGGGAGAGGGTCGGCTATAGAGAGAAAGTGGAAGGCTCAGTTTTTCTGAAAGGCAAACTTTAGAAACTGTTATTTTTGACTGAGCCATCACTTTCTATTTATAGGCAACTACTAGGTTTAGGTTAGTAATTATTTGGCATTAAATTAATGAAAATATTAATTGGAAAAAGCCAATCAAGTGGCCGGCCATAGGTGTTAGTGGGCCTCACTTGGATTTTGCAGTTTTCACAATTTTTATTTCTATTTTCTCAAAAACGCCAATTTTCAAATTCTAACCATTTAAATGCCAAAACTAATTATTTAATAACTAAAATAGATTATTAAATAATATTATCATTTAATATAATTATTAATTAGACATATAGAGTCTCTTAATTAATAAATAAACCTAGAATCTCTTTTCTTTACAATTTCACCCCTGCTTAGTGAAAATTCACAAATTAGACATAGTCTAACTTTAGAATTATAATTGATTAATCATAAATAAATTATTGAGTCTTACAAGTAGTATGGTCTCAACTAGAATGGGTACCATGGATCTATAATGCTGAGCTTCCAATAAGCGAACCGAATTTACTAAGTAAATTCCTAACTTATTAATTCCTTGTTGAATCCACTCTTAGAACTTGGAATTGCACTCTCAGACTTATATAGAGCATTCTATATGTTCCACGATATAGATATGCTATCTCATTTAACCATTGTTATAATCTTAATGTGATCAAAGATCCTCTATATAGATGATTTACATCGAGATGGGATAAATTTACTGTTTTCACCCCTCAATTTATTTGGCCCCTTTAAACACTTAGCTACCTGTAAATGATGTTTTAGTGATCTAAGATATAGTCACTGAAACAAGAGCTCATCCATTTACTTCTATACAACAGTAGAAGCTATAGATTCCATATTTATGTTCAGCGCTCCCACTCAGTCATACTATCATGTTCCCAAAATATACGTATCATCATGACCCAAAAGTAGGCTTAACTAATTAATCAAAGAACATGAATAGCACTACTGAGTTGAGCCTAAGCATATCAGGATTTAGATTCTTTTAATCTAAGATCAACTAGTGATATTGACTTGGAAAGATACAACGGTAAGTTTATAATATCTTGACTAAGTTCAATATCGGTCCAGTCCAATGTATACTCCATACATTCGAAACTAGTATACTTTGCCAATGTCCTGGAAAGAACATAACACTTACTCCAAGTGTAAGTACACATCATCGCTGATTATCACATCAGTGTAAATGCAAAACACTGATGAAACAAGGACTTAGTCTTTTGAATCATATAATCACAATCACATTCCACTGTGTTGACAATACTGTAATTGTGAATAAATATATGTTCTGGACTTAACTGATTTTGTGCATATATTAAATAAATATATTAAACCAAAAGCATGAAAAATTCATGCAAACATAAATCACTTCAAACTTCTTAGATTGATAACTAAACAGATTGTAATGGGTTTTATTTAGGGCACAAAACCCAACATCAGCACCTCGTGTACTATGTCAGCAAACGCATGATAGGGGCGGAGACACGATATCCGGTGATCGAAAAACTAGTTTTTTGCCTCCTAATAGCCTCAAGAAAGTTAAGACCCTACTTTCACGCTCACCCAATTAAGGTGTTAACTAACCATCCGCTCCGGCAACTCCTGCAGAAGCCGGAGGGATCCGGGAGACTTCTCAAATGGGCCATGGAATTAAGCAAGTTTGATCTACATTACATACCGCGCACTTTCATAAAAGGACAAGTACTAGCAGACTTCATAACGGAGTGCCATGAAGCAGAAGCTAGTGCAAGCGTGCCCACACCACAAACCCCAGCATGGAAAGTCTTTGTGGACGGTGCCTCCAACGAAAACGGATCCAGAGTGGGGGTAGCAATGATATCCCCAAACAGACTTCGACTCTAGGCGGCCCTACATTTTGAATTCACAGCTTCTAACAATGAGGCCGAATACGAAGCCTTGATTGCAGGGCTGAGGTTAGCAAAAGCCGTGGGGGCCACAAGAGTAGAAGTCTTCAGTGATTCACAACTGGTAGTAAACCAAGTATCGGGAGAATATCAAACACGTGGAGAAAAAATGGTCGCGTATGTAGCAATTGTCCAGGAGCTGCTCCATGAGTTCACGAACTACAAAGTGGAAAGAATCCCCAGAGAAAAGAATGCTCACGCAGATTGTTTGGCTAAGTTAGCATCAGACAGCGAAATTGAGAAACTGGGGGGTGGTGCCCACTGAACGCCTCTTGGAACCAAGAATTAAAGCCAAAAGTATTGTGGGAGCAGTTGAACAAGAGCTCAACTGGATGATCCCCATCATCGAATACATAACCAAGGGCGAGTTTCCCTAAGAAAAGGCACTATCCAGAAGGATACAGTATCAAGCGCACCGTTATGTGATGATGGATATCATTCTCTATCGAAGAGGACTCTGCATGTCGTACCTAAGGTGTGTATCAGACCCTGAAGCTAAGAAAATTATGCTAGAGGTCCATGAGGGGTTCTGCAGAGATCATAGAGGAGGCCCAAGTCTCTCAAAGAAGATACTGAGACAATGGTATTTCTGGCCAACCATGAAAAAAGATTGGATAGACTACGTACAGAAATGTGATTCGTGCCAAAGGTTCGCGAACATACCAAGAGCCCCCCCAACGAGATTACCCTGATGACTAGTCCCTGGCCCTTTGCGGTCTGGGGAATAGATCATATTGGGTGCTTGCCAATGGGAAAGGGAGGGGTAAAGTATGCCATAGTAGCAGTTGACTACTTCACAAAGTGGACGGAGGCTGAGCCCATGAAGACTATAACTGCTAAAAAAGCACTAGACTTTGTTATCAAAAACATAGTGTGTCGATATGGCTTGCCTGACAAGATTGTCTCAGACAACGGAAAGCAGTTTGACTGTGAAGAATTTACCGACTTCTGCAACCAACACGGAGTCGTCAAAAGCTTCTTTGCGGTGGCAAGGCCACAAACGAACGGGCAAGCAAAAGTGGTCAATAAGATCCTAAAAGTCACTCTAAAGAAAAAGATGCTGGCCTGAAAAAAAAATTGGCCCGAAGAATTGCAAAGAGTGTTATGGGCCTACCAGACAACCCTAAGAACCACAACCAGCCACTCGCCATTTTCAATGGCATACGGTTGTGAAGTAATGGTCCCGGTGGAAACGCTATTCCCATCCCATAGGAGAACGACTTATGATCCAACAACAAACAAGGCTTTATTACAAGAAGCGTTGGATCAAATTGACGAACTCCGGGATGAGTCTCAAATACGAATGGCAGCTTATCAAAAGAAAGTGGCTAAACACTTTAACTCAAAAGTTAAAAGTAGAAAATTTGCTATTGGTGATCTAGTCTTAAGACGGGTCTTCCCAGCCACTCAAGAACCCGGAGTGGGGGTACTTGGGCCTAATTTGGAAGGGCCATATGAAATCGAGAACGAAATCAGCTCTAGGACCTACAAGCTCAAAAGAATGGACAGAACCATGGTGCCTAGGGCCTAGTACACCGATCACCTCCGAAAGTATTACCAATAGCCAAGAAATATAAACTTATGCTCTGTAAAGTAAATTTGTACCAGACAAGTATGTGCAACCTTTAAATTAATATTTTTAAAGCTGAGTGCCCTAAAAACAATTTTCATGACACTCAGGGGGGGTAATAAGGCATACTATACGAACAAATGTAAAACATGCCAAAAGTTTAACAAAATTAAAAACCAAAGCAAAGTATGTATTTAAGCATAAATATAAGATGTTCAGACCCATTAGCAAGCTCTAAAAAATATTAAGGGCCTGGGGACGGGCCTTAAATTGTCTCCCCTTAAAGAAAAAAGATGAAATTGTCTGAAAGAAGGGAAAAGAGACTGCAAATGTAAAAAGAAAAAAAAAAGAGATAGTAAAAAAGCCGTAATGGATGATGGTTGACTTAATCAATACGGGGTGGAAGACGAGGCCCCCTACGCTCCTCCAGCAAGGCATCAAGCCTCTTCTTCTTCTCCCAGAAGCGAACAAGGACTTCCTCAGGCTTTGGATAGAAGTCGAGCTTGAGGTTTTGGCCATTAGTCTGCCAAGCCATAAAAACGCCGTCATCAAAGCCCTTAGTGCAATGATTGCAAATGACAGGGGCTAGGAGCTCATCTCTTTTAGGCTTCTTCAGGGCCTAATCTTTAAAATCCCTAAGCTCCTTCACCTTAACGCTCAAATTGGCCGTCGACTGCAAGTCTGCCTGATGCAGCTCCTCCATAGACTTCAGCCTGGCAGTCAGATCCTCGACCGCCTCCTTGGCCTCCCTCAGCTCGCGCCTCGCCTTGGCCACGGCCTCGTCCTGGATCTTCAGCTCCTCTGCCTTGGCCTGTAATGCCTCCTCTCCACCTGTGCCTCCCTCTGTTGGGCTTCCTCCTAGAACGCTTTCCTCTCAGCCGCCAGGTCTCTCAAACTCTTCATGGCCTCGTCCATGCCCCCGAACTTGGACATAACATACCCATGATCTATCGAAGTCTTTGAGAGGCTTCCAGTCTCTGCAAAAAACTAGTTAAGTATGAGAGATCGGGTGCCACAGGGTAGAGCATAAACGAAAAGGAAAACCCAGTAACAAAGACTTACCGTGGTCATAGCAGTGCTGATATCCTGAACTTGATAAATGGCGTTTGTGGAAGAGCAGGCTGCGTATCTTTTTGCCGGGAGTTGGGTCAAATGGGAGACGAATTGGCTAGTAAGTTTGGAGGCGAAGGGAGCAAGGGCGGGGCCGACGAAGTGGTTGAACCAGTCCATCAGAGGGTCCATGTTCAGGTCCCAGGCGTTCTTGAAGGCCTCCTCGCGCAAGGAATTTTTTTGAGCCTCCCGTAAGACCTTTTTCAAGGATTCCACCTCGGCATTCCCCCTGTTGTACTCATCCATGGCGTAGTTGTGTTTGGCAACTCGAAGCTGCTGCCTCTCCTCATCGACGGGAACTGAAGTGAGGATGATGCAAGAGGTACAACATATTCTTCTGCCTCAGGCGGAATCCCCGAGTCCGAGCTAACGGCCGGAGTGTCCTTTCTCCTAGGCTTCTTAGAAGATTCGGCATCCACCATTTTGCCCTTACGCTTCCGGTCCAGCTGGGCCATAATCTCACCTTCCTCCTCCTCCTCGGCCTCCTTGTCCTCGTCGATCAAGACGATCGTGCCTAAGGGGGCGCTGGAAGATGACCTCCCCAGGGTCACCACCTGGGCAGGCACTGGAGGAAGGGAAGGGTTCGGGCTGTAGGTTTCGGCAAGAGTCGCCAAGAGGTCTTCCATTGGCCTGGCTGCTTCAAAAAGAAATAAGCAAAGTCTCAGAATGGCTATAAGAAAGTATGCACATGAAAACAAAACAGTAAAACTAGTCCTACCCTGACTATCTAACTCAGCCCTAGCAAAGTCTTGAACTACAATGTTGGCTTCATCATCCCCAAGAAAGTTGTCCGAGAGGAGAAACCAGCTATAAGACAGATATGTTCAGTGATCCAGAGGGATGGGTGTAGGAGGTCTGAAACCCATCTAGGACCGGCCTAAAAAATGACCTAAGTGGGAAAAATAAAAGGCCTTGGCATGATCCCCCCACCGAGTGGGGGGCATCCTAAATTTAAGAAGATGCTCGTCGAATTCTATAGGCTTACACTGGGAATATTCTTGGACAGAAGGAACATGATGAACTGTTAAAGGAGACTTACCAGAGTTGGATGTACTGGCGTCGGGAGCCCAAGTATTGGGAACCAGGACCAGCAATTTAGGCCTAGAAGGCATCCGATCTGTGCCCGCCTCCACACGAAGGGTCCTCCCGGCGGCAGCCTGAGCCTTGATATAGGCCAACTCCTGTTCCCTCCTAAAGAGGTACTTCTGGTACCGGTCCTCTGGCGAGGCTATGATGTCCACCCGGAGCACTTTCTCAGCGGCCGGAATACAAATGTTTTGGCAAAGAACCTTTGAGAGGTTGAAGTCATTCACTTTCTGGCTCCCAGAGATAAGCTTGGCCATCTGGCAGTTCTCCGTTGTGACCAAGTCTCCCACGTTAAGACCTTTCTTGTCATAAGTGGAGAAAGTCTTGGTATGCTGGAGGAACAGCTAGGTAGGAGCAGTGCGGAGAAAAGAAGGAATCCTAAGCCACTCCGTGAGAAGCTCCGGGTGGTCCACAGCTTGGAAAACGGAAGAGAAGAAAAAGCGATGGCGTTATTCCTTTACATTCCTTTGAAAATTAAAAGGGATCGAGCCCTCATTAGAAGGATGGGCCCGGAGGGTGAAAAAACCATCTTTAAGCTTGTCCCCCTTTTTGGGGACAGATACAAGTTCATAAAAGTACAAAATTTCAGCCGAGCTAGGTGAAGCCCAGTCTCTGGTTAAATAAAAAATAAACAAGCCCGAGAGCAGGTGATAAGCTTGTGGAATTAGTTAGTAAGGCGCAAGGCCGACAAAAACAAGAAAGTTAATGAAATAATCTTGAAGAGGGAGCATGGCCCCAGACATGAGATGGGTGTGGCTCCAGGCTCCAAAGCCCCCGTAGTTGTGATTGGGCGTCTCCTTGTCCTGAGGCAGGCGGTGAAAGACCCCAGACGCGGATGGCTTGATACCAGCCACGGTCACAATCTTCTCCAGTTGGTGAGCGCAAGTCTAGGTGGAGCGGAGCTCATCCGCCTCCCAACCGTTAGCACGGGAAGTGTAGTTTTCCTGGGCAACAGGGCCCTTCATGACTTCCTCCATGGTGGCTAGAGTGGCCGCCCCCTTTTTAGAAGACTTCGCTTCGGAGGCAGGGGCAGACATTTTTGTTCTGAAGAAATAAGAAGTCCAGCAGTTAGGCCCCAAACCAAACCCTAATGTTAAAAAAGGGAATGGGAGTCCCCTAACCGCTGGAAAGAGGCCTCCTCCGGATGTTTGCAAAAAATGGAAACCCGAAGGACTTTCCTTAGCAAACATCGGGTGCAAAAATCCCAAAGGCATCGAAAGTAGAGGAAAAGAAAATAAAAAGAAAACGTAGAAGGTGGAAGCAAAAATCGCCCCATGCCCTAAAAGCAGTATCTCGACAAACGGGGTCGACTTCAAAGAGAAATAAAGGAAAATAGCCAACACAGAATAAGGGAGATTATACGCATTACGCGACAAATTCAGTCTGAGTTATTTCCCTTAAATTCGACGCTCAACCAAGAAATTCTAATCCTACCATGCAAACAAATAGTAAACAAGTACAAAGTGTCCAGAAAACTTACATGAAGGTTGAGAGCTGAGGGTCGGCGTTGGTCGACGGTATAACGAGGACTGACAGCGGCGAAGGAAGAGCAGCAAGAAATCTATGGTGTTTGACATTTTTTCTCTCTATAAGGTTTTGAGAAAATATGGCAAATTGGTGAAAGTAACCAAATGAAAGGAGAATGCTGCCTTTATAGGCCAGAACGCGTGTGAAGCAACTGTGACCAAGCGTCATCGTACGGTGAGAATCACAATCGATTCGCATTCTGCAAATCTAACAGTTGGGATAAGCGCTCATCAGGGCGGCTAGAAACGCTTGAGTATTTAATTGACACCCATGAAATGCGCCGGATCATTAATGGATGGGAAGCGAATCGTTGCCTGCAAAAAGCAATAAATTGTAATGATAATTGTCATAAATGCAAACCCACGAGCCCGAAGCACGTGCCAGGTAATCAATAAGACAGCCAGAGGCACCTAAGCAAGCCTCGTTTACTTCCCACCAAACAAGGCTTGGGGGTAAATGTTGCCCTTAATTTTGCCCAAAATACGTGGACCAATGCGACTACGACACGTGGATCTGAAAAATATAACTCTAAGATAAATCAACTAAGTCTTTTTGGATCAAGAGTATCAACAAGAAAATACCTCTCAGAGAAGATATGAGAGCTCCACATACTCCCGGAGGTCAGAGCTATGGTAAGGCACCTCCGGGAGGTACCAGACTCCATTTGAACAGTCATCTCGCAATTAATGCCGCATGGGAGAAGACGTATTGAAACTGCCATAAGCAATAAGTCTGACGGCGTAACCCCTCTGCTGCAGCTATTACGCTATGATTAAGAAGCCTAGTGACGGCTACTTTATGAGAGATCACATCAATCAAGATGGGATAAAGGATTATATCCACCGAACCCCTAAGATACCTATGGTATAGGTCATGCATTTCCTATTTTTTATCTGCTGGGAATATGTGCCCCTACTGAAACTACACAGAAAGACAAGTAGTTCGGTTCTAGGGATCACCAAAAAAAAAATACTATAAATACCCCCCAAACACACTAAGATTGTGGTCGAGAATTATGGGTTTATAAGAATTAAAGAGAGAAAAACTACCAAGAACATTCTCTGTAATAAATACTCTCATAAATAAGAAAGACTCGTGGACTAAGACTCATTAATGCCCCAACCACGTAAAAATCTGATGCATTAAACTTCCTACAGCTTTCTCATATATATTATTAAGCTGGTTGCCAAAAAACTCGGTCAACAGTAACAAATCAGTAGAACAGACTCCATACTGAAGGTACGATCATGATACAAATTCGAGACTTTAGCAAAACTATGAGCCACTAAATTTGCTTCTACATAACTCGATCTTGAAATTGAGATTAGCATTGTTTGTATTGTTGAAATATTCTTTTTCTAACAAGAGAGCCAATGGTGCAACAGGGGTGCCACCTCTCCAAATGATAAGAAACAAACGGGTAATATTACCAGACGTTACCCAAAATCAGCAACCTTGCGAACAGAAAAGACTTGCAAACGGGTGATAAGTTCTTGTCAACAAATGCCTTTGGGTACTCTGGATACCCTTGGATGATAGAAAAATTTGGTAAGGGATGAATGTTCCTTATTTGCTTATTAATTGTTTCTTGATGATGTTTAATCATGTATAATAGGACTATTATTAACTATCAACTATCAATGCCCTTAATCTTTATCAAAGAAAATTGGTGCAAATAAATATTTTTAAATAAGAAGTGACTCCTGCCAAAATATACATTTAATATATTTGAATCATCTTAGCATGAAAGTGCCCACTGAAGCTTATTCCACTCAGGTTAAGATTAGGAAGTTCATTTTTTTTCTTCTCTAGAATGGACTCATCAACTATGTACTTAGTTGTACTTTCAAAAAAAATCTACATAATTAGCTTTATATTCATTGCTAATTTTAACATATTTGATTTTGCTGATTTCTTTAATATTCATTTATATTCTATTTTTAATTATAAAAGTATTTTAAATTATATTCATTATATTTATCAAAATAAAAGATTAGAAGAATCATTGTACCAACCATCAATAATTAAGAGCAATTAGTACCATCAATAATTAACAACAATTACTCAATTTCACTACCGTGTTCCCAAAATGTACGTATCACCCTGACCCAAAAGTAGGCTTAACTAACAAATCAAAGAACACGAATAAGACTCTTGAGATTGAACATAATCATATCGGGATTAAGATCATTTGATCTAGGATCAACAGGTGATATTGAATTGCATAGATATTACGGTAAATTTGATATATCTAATCAAAGTTCAATATCGGTCCCTTCCGATGTATACTCCATACATCCGATACTGGTAAACTTTGCCAATGTCCTGGAAATGACATAACACTTTTCTAAGGTGTAAGAATACCTATCGCTGATCATACCATGTCAGTCTAAATCAAGTGTTCTGACAAATCATGGAATAAACTTTCGAACATATTATTAAGATTATATTCCACTGTGCTGACAACACTATAATCATTAAAAAATTCATATGTTCTCGACTTAAATAGAATTCATACATTATATATATAATCATGAAATAAATCATGTGAACCATGCAACATAAAATGTTATTTCTGATCTTTATCAATAAGTAAATCTAATTATATTGAAATGAGTTTTATTTAGGGCACAAAACCCAACAACTTGCTATTCAACAAAAGCTCGAAATTTACGAAGCCCAGGTAGCTAGGGCATTCAACAAGAAAGTTAAATTTCAATCTTTCTCAGTTGGAGATCTAGTGCTTACTGTAAAAAGGCCAATTGTCATAACTAGAAGGAGGAAAGGCAAATTTGAAGAAAAATAGGAAGGACCTTATGTTGTTACTAAGGTCTTCCTAAGAAAAGCATATGAACTTTCAAATTCAGATGGCCGACACATTTATCCGTGTGTTAATGAGAAGTTCATCAAAAAGTTCAACACTTAAACAAAAAGGTATTTACCCATGGTGTAGACAACGCACTTAAAAAGGATGAGTGTGTAATGAACTACGTAACGCTTGATCCCGGCAATCTAATTTATAACTAGGCCCAACCATATAAAAGAAATAAAATGAAAAAAAAATCAATCTCCTGAAAAAATTAAAAATGAAAAAATTGCATAAAAAAATACAAAGAACTACAAACGACTTGATCCCTTAAAAGGGTACGTAGGCAATCTGAATAAAATTGGATGCAGCCACAAAATAAAGAAATATATATTATTTATTCCTCCTAACAAAGGAGTCAAAATTCTAAAAGGTCTAAATGACAGAATACTATTAGTCTTCAAGGCTAATAAACACAAAAAAAGCTAACAAAAACTAAAACTAAAACTAAAAATTTTTAGAAGCAAAATTATCAGATCTTTAGTCCATCTGGAGAAACAAAATTAAAGCGTCGAGTCTTCTCTGGATTTCTTCTTCTTGAACCTTGAGTGTTACTTTCGCTCTCTCAGCTTCATGGAATTTTTCTACACTAGCTTGGTCCTTCGATCGACTTATCTCCTCAGCAAGATGTCGTTGCTCCTTCAAGAAATCATTGAGACTAGAAAGATCTACCTTAAACAATGTTTGTTTGGCTTCGAACTAAGCTCGTCGTTGTTGTATGGCTAGTTTTGCTGCAATAATCCCTGCTCAGTCTACCTTAAAATCTTTAAAATCCTTTGTCTTGTTAGTGACAGATATGGACAAACGATCTATAGCTGCCAAATTATCCTTATCACGACAAAGAAGGTCCATGATAAGAGATTCATCAGGACTAAGGGCATTCTCAACAACTTGAGCAGAAGCGAGAGAATTTTCTTGACGCCTGAGAAAATCATTGACAGAGTCAGTGAACCATGCAACCTTTGCTAAGCCACATTTATAATTCCCACAAAGGGTACTTAACACGTTAAGTTGCATACCCACGTCAGCACAATATTTTTAAATGTCTGCTGTGGTCAAAGGATAAGATTACAAATGAAGAATGTCTTCCATGCATTCAATCACAAACCTTTTGGTATGCTCATTCAAGTCAGAGTTGGTGATTGCTGAAGCTGACACTGTCAACACTGGGTCTGGTCGAGGAATAAGCAAATCTGAGGGAACAACTGATGATGGAACACCTGTCTCTGCTGACACAATCGGTTTTGGCAGAATGGTTAGCTCTGCAAGCAATACCTCACTGTCAAATCATTTGTTAACATAATCATCAGACCCATCAAAGTCGATAAGTTCTTCATCCCTATGGCTAGAAGCTCCAAAGCAAGTATCAAATGGTGGCACCTCTGAACTTTGAGTAAGTGGGAAGTAGACATCTTCAATACGACTAGACTCGTCATGCTTTTCACGTTTCCTTTGTTTGAAATGTGGGACTAAGGAATGGACATTTTCTGATCCAATGTCCGACTCAGTATCAATATTGTTTGCGCCAGTAAATTCATTATGTTGAGGAGGACATCTCACAAAAACTTCCTCAGGGTTGGAGTAAAGTAAACAAATATCTTTGATTACATAATTTGACTCCTCTTCTTTGAATGGTTGCTTGGACAATGTTGAATGAATGGCCTTCATAGACCTCCCTAAGTATGGAAGGCAACTTCTCACCCACCAACGACAGTACCACCATGTGCATTGACCCATACGGGTAGTCCTAGGAATGTGAAAGTGGATACCAGTATTTCTCCTTAATATTAAAACCTAAGCTTTAGCGATTTTACTTATTCTACACTGCCTCCTCCTAGGGATACTCAAACAAAACTTATCTGAGAGCACACCTTGATCAAAACCAAACTTGCGAGCACATATGTTAGGATAATAAGGTTCTAAATATGCATGGTTGCCCACTCTTATGGGTAACAAAGATGAACGCATAAAAATAAATAACTCAAAATTCTCATCAGATAAATCTTCATTATCCAAAAAGTCTAGATCTTTTTCCATGAGAAATGAATATGGCCGATGCATAACATAATCTTCTCCCCTTAAAATATGTCTAGCCCCATTCATGCTTCGACGTTCAGCAGGATTCCCAACATACTTACTTAAATGAGGAAGATTCATAAGATCCCAACCACTATTGAGATGACGAAAATGCTCAACTAACCAACATATCACATAATGCATAGGTAAGAAGGCTTGACCTCGCCCCTTGCCATGTATGACTGAATCATACAAAGCTCAATAAATGTATCCCAAAACAAAGGTGCAAGTGAAACTTTGTGTCCGTGAGCCATCATTGAAGCCATATAAAAAGTTTTAGGTCTAATGTTGGAGCCCTCTGTAGGAAAAACAAAACGACTTAGCCATAAAGACAGGAAGGCTGCAAGACTACCTCTTCTGAAATGTTCAATGCAATAGAGTGAACATTAACTTTTGGTTTACCTTTCCTTTGTTTGTGTCCTCCTACGGTCTTGAGAGTCGAGTTTTCTTTCACACCTTTAAACATCTTTGTCCCTCTATAGAAAAATTCTATCCATTGCTCCCAAAATACATTTATATTATTTGATTTATCAAAAACGTTGACACTCTTCAAATACTTATAAATTTGAGCATGGAGCCTTAAAAGCTCTACAGTAGTAGAATGATATGGAGTGCCACCAACCAATTTTTTGGTAGGAGGTATGAACTCTTCATAAGGAATTCCTAAAATAGGTAGCCCTCCAATAACCTTTAAGTCATACAGAGATATTCCCATCTCACCGCTGCTATGATGAAATGTGTTAGACAGAGGACCCCAAAGTTCAGAAAAAGCTCGCCATAGAGATCTTTCATACTTGAATGGATATCTTGATAAATAAAAAGCTCCATAAGTTCCAGCCTGATTCAAAATATCTCGATTTGTACGTAAAATAAGGTTTGTCCATTCGATAATATATGTCACAAATACAAATGTCCATGAAAGAAAAAAATTATTATTGGCCTTTTTCTCTGCTAAAGCACGATGACAACTTGGATAAAAGTCTACATATAAAAGAAAATACAAAATTCTCAAGCAAGACACTTGTACATAAATGACACGCACTAGCTTGATGTGGCATCTGTTGAACGAGAAAAAAAAATATAATAATAAAATTATTATTAGTTCATAAATTATTTCTTTTAAAAAAATTGAAAAGGAATAATTGATTTTAAAATAATAATAAATATATATATATATAATCAGTCAAATAGAGAGTAAAAGTAGGAGACTCCTTCCACTCTCTCAACGTCTCACTCTCCTATTTTTACTCACCCTTTACGTTACGTGGGTGGAGAAATAAAAATTTTATTGAAAAAAAATAGGCTCTACAAATAGGAGTAGCTGAGAACAAAAAAAAAAGTATCGACACTTTGAAAAAAACTGGGAGAGAAGAAAATAGAGAAGCAAAAAATACTACGTATAATTTTTCCAAGGAATCAACAGACTTTAAAGGTAAGTATTTATGAAATGCTCTCATTCCTCTTTCTTTCTTGGTTGATTTCGATGTTCGTTACCTTTCTTATTTTCTCTCTATTCATATATGGAATGCCCTCGTTCCATAAATGAAAATGGATGCCCTCATCTAAGGAATGTCCTCATTCTACCAAAAAAATAGATGCCCTCATCCAAGGAATGCCCTCATTCTACCAAAAAATAGATGCCCTCATTTCACCAAAAAAATAGATGGCTTCATCCAACGAATGCTCTCATTCCACACAAAAAATTAGATGCTCTCATCCATGAGATATATCTATACACATATATATATACTCTTGTTCATGAATTTATTATTAAAATTATTTTTGGTAAAATATATTTTGAATGAGAAAGAACAAATTCATATCGTCTCGTGTGTGATTACATTACTGCTTTGAATCTTTAGATTGCAATTAACAAATCTATATATGTATATGATGAATGAAAATATACATATATATATATATATGTAAGTCGATTATATATATGAGTGTATTATCAAGATATATATATCATGTGAGTCGATGTATTTTTGTATATATGAGTGCATTATACATATATATTTATATACTAGGTGGATGTTACGTGCCGAGCCACGTATTGTTAGTTTTATTTAAAGTTTTAGTTTTTTTTTAAAGATTTTGCTAAATAAAGTAATATGATTATTTGAACGATTTGTTTTATAAAGGTAAGTGGGTCAATGTATTTGGTAAGTAAACATAGATATGTAGAAACTTGAAAAACTCCAAAGCGTTTTTAGTATTGGCACTTTCTTTCCACTGATATGCTATCTTTATTGCATCTTCTCTCAAGTGAGATTCAATTCTTGAGATGAGATTCCCCCAATAGCTGCTCAACAAAAAAAGATAACTCGTCATGACACTTTTGTTTTTTTTTTAAATCAACATCTCTCTACTCTTCCAAAGTTTAGAAAAATGCATGTATATGCTTAGTTTTATTTATATAATATAGTATTTAATTTTATACATGATGATATAAAGAAGAGTGGTAAGCACTCTCTATTTGTGTCAATTCATGAAGGAAAACATGGTCAGAACTCCTTTGACTTGTGGTTGAACTGGATAGAAAATTTGGATGTTTTCTCCATGTCAACTACTGATTGAAAAAAAAAAATAGAACAAAAAAATAAATCATAACAACACCACAGATTACTTGCACTACATCGTGTATATTTTAAGTTATCTTTTGTCATTTATGAGATGTTTTAACTTTTGAGCATTTCTAATATCTAACAATATCAAAACCATATGGCACTTCACTGAAGATAGTATAGCTAAAACCATAAAAATTGTAATTAACTATTATAATTGCAATTACCAAATAATGAAACAAATTAACAAAAAATAAACCAGAGCAATTTTCATCCTAATGTTAATACAATACACACATTCACATGATAGTCTCACTAATAATTGTTGAATTTCAATAGTGACATTCATGTTGATTAACTTTTCAATTTATCTTCAACTCTTAAACAATGACTATTACAAAAATCATCACAAAATAAGATAAATATTTAAGTTTACCAATGTCTTAAAATGGAAAATAAAATTAACAAGGTTCATTGCCAAGAACAACAGTTGCTGAAGAGCATTAACCCTAAGCTATTAAATAAACAGATTACATTCTGGCTATAATGTAATGAGTATCCTCACCTTAAATAGATTATGCAAACTAAGTTCTAAATTTTTGGAAGAGAGGAAATTCTAATATGTTGATGTTCTGCTAGTATAACTAATGAATTAAGATTTAGAAATAGAGAAAAGCACTGATGAAGAAAATAGATGAGTAAACTTACATTAAGTCAGATACTACTCCTAAGATACCAAAGAATATAGAGACTCCAGTTCCTACCCAGAGAGACAACACTATGTGTTCTCCATTCACACCGTAATATGCAAGCTCCATTTCACCAAAAACTGATCATAATCCTTCAACAACTGCCAGTAGTGGGTTATAAATAAAACATCATTAATAGAAGAAAACTAATTGAAACACACTCTGCTTTTCTGTTTGGTTGCCGAGAAAATTTAAGAAAGAACCAAGAAATTTCAAAAACCTCAAATCATCCAGTCTTACTGCTTGCGATGCTCAAATTTTCATTTCATTATCATGTCAAATCAATTCAACTTTCAAATATTCAACAAACTTTCTACATTGCCTACATGTTGTACGACACCCAACTTTTTGAAAGATGGATCAATACGAGAAGTTAAGGAAGTGTGCATAGACCTGAAGCAAGAGAGTAAAGGAGAATAAAGTTCCTCTAGAAACGAGGAAATGAAGAGGAAGACGACTCCATGGTCAAAAACAACAGGAGTTCTGCTACTGCTGCTGAAATTCTTAGAGGCGTAAGGGAATAAAGCGATTGAGAAGACATGGGCCAAGAATAAAAGAGTATACAGCGATGGATTTGGCTCCCAAATGGAGCTCTCAATAACCACGACCATTGATTCTCTCCACTGAACCTCTTTTGTCTGGAAAATCATCCCCAATTGTTTATTAAATTTACGATTCACGTACCTAAACATCAATAACAAAAATAGATTATCAAAAAAATCCTTCAAGTAACAAAATTTAAGCAGGGAGGTATATGATCTAGGTTTAAAGAAAGTACTGATTCATCAGCGATGTCTTCCCAACCCTGGCAAAAGAATTATACAAACCATATTTCAATACAATGATCAACCCTTCATTATTTCAAATCAAAACGCAAAATTCATTCTAATCAATACATATAATAATAATAAAAAAAATTACGCGCTGTCGCCAAGGATGATCACCTTTAGGAACATACGCCTACGAGAAGCCATTGATGGAATTAAGGTTTTATGAAAATCGAAATAAAGAATGAGAGAAAGAGGGGTTTGAACAATGCCAAAAAGTTACATTTAAATTTTAATAGGTTTTAACGGAGCAGGATGGTTCTTTCGGGGTTAAATTTAACAGAATATTCTTTTATTTGTAAAGTATATTCTGTTAAACCAAAAAATACCGTTAAATAGGCACTTTTAGTATATAAAGATACAAGTGCATTGGCAAATATGTTTTACTCGTTTGCCATATTGGAATGTATGATTTGGTATAAAACCAATTCGTATATATATTATTGGCCCTCCACGTGGACTGCAATATATGGTGAAAGATATCTCACCAAATAAGAAAGTGAAGAAAAAAATAAAATAATAAAAAAGAATCAATAAGCAAATAAACAAATCACTTCACTTCAACTAAAAAAAAAGCATATAAATAGAAAATAATTACTTACCCAATCATGGCACTCCACTCGGAAAAAAATTATTGTGGTCAACTTTTTTTTTTGGCAATTGAATATGTTCTTATCTGAGTGAAAATAAATATATCCAATAATATAAACTTACTTATATATAAATATAGGCAACCAATTTTGTGCCCAGAAGTGAAAAACACGGATTGCAATCCGTTGTACGGTAAGTGGGTCCCACGGTACATGAAAATATTTTTTAATTTTTTTAATTTAGTTGACAACCGGTTATTCTAGGTTTGGTAACCGGTTGTAAATTTGTTTTTTTAATTAAAAAATGAAAAGGTACAAAAAATGTACAATCAATTTACTGTTGGTGTTAGTTATAGTATGAAAAGGTACAACAACCTTACTGTTCGTGGCAGTTAATAGTACAAAATTACTGTAGATAGTAGGTCCATGTTGTCGGAGTGAGGTTATTTTGGTATTTTCATTCGTTCATATCATCTATGTATATGTGGGGTGGTAGTTGAGTACATTATATCACGTACCGTGTATATTAATTGTTTATGCATGATATTTAGTAAAATTAGCTAGTGTACAAAATATCACGTATCGAGTATAAAATATCACGTACCGAGTATGTTCATTTATTTTTCGTAGTATATTGTTAAGAAAAATTTGTTATAACTCATGAAATTATGTGTTGTTATATGTTCAGTTTTACATTGGTGTATTTTTTTTTATTTTAATTATTTTGTAAATTAAAAATTACCACGGGAATATAGTTTTTCACCTTATAAGATTGATTTTTCTTACCTATAAAATAATTTAGTTGTTCGTCAATAATAATTTTGAGATTTGTTCAAGATGAGATAATTACCTTAAACACGCCAAACATAACAAGAAGTATATAAATCTAGAATTTTTGAAGCAATAATTAGAGTCATAAACGTTAAAACAACAATGGTTAAAAATAGCTAGTTATATGAATGACCATAGTATGACTCTTGTGTGGAGGAAGGCGGTTTTGGGAAATACGCATTGGAGTGGTCATTGAATGAGTCAGATGTTGGTTGATTGTTTGGAGGTTGTCGCCCCTGAGATCCAGTATTATGTTGACGATTTGGGCACCGTCGATAATCATGGTCTGATGAGCAACAAATGCGACAATGTCTTGAGTTTCTTGGGATCTGCTCCCCGTTTGGTCCTTCCCTTGGATTTCCCGTACCCTTTGTTCTCACAATTTCGGGGTCTTTAATAATGTTGGGATTGTTACGATATCTTCTAGGTTGTGGCGTCTCTCCTTCCGGATTGGAACTCAACTCAAATTAGAGTTACCCGTTCAATCTCTTCCTTTGCACGGTTATAAAAATCCTCTGATTTTGATGCATAGAAAGTGAAGTTATAAGTTAGGGAACTGATAGATCCAAACCTAGCAATCTCATAAATGTGTTGTTGTGGTTGTGTTGGCGGGTTAAAATGTAGGTGGAGATTTGTCTTCGCGGATTTGCTCCATTGCTTCATGAGAAGAGTATTAGGTGTTCTTCTCATGTTTAATCTTTTCATTGTAGCCCATAAATGTCTACAAGGGTACCCCTAACTTTCATAGAGCATGCAACTACCGTGTAGTGCTCGTCGGCCTTCACAGTAATGAACTCGGTATTGGACTTCTGGATGGTAAAACCTTCCAATGGTGAATATGTGCCACTCCCCTTCCTCCTCCTGACTTATGACAAAATAATTATTCTCCAAATCAAGCTCCTCAGCAACCCTGTGGTACATAGTTCTTGTGTAGAATTCAACACCTTGGTTGTAGTACGTGGTCAAGCATGTAGGATTAGGTGGGTTGAGGTTGAGTGCATATGCTTTTGAAGTCATTTGCAGTCTCGTTGTGTGTGAGCATTGAGACTGTCATATCTATGGTTGTTACAAATTCACGCAAACAATAATTCTTCTCTAATTTTTTTTTTAGAGCGGAGTGGATCGATTTGCAACGTTGTGTGGTTCTCATGCCTGCAATGAATGAACCCCTTAAATAAGTTTCTGCCCACTGTTGTCTTGACTCGAATGTTGTTTGGCACCATTCATTATTTGTTAGTTGTTGGCTTTGGATGACGTCTAAACATCTTGCATCAAATTCTTCCTCCTCGTAGTAGTTGTACATCAGATCCTTAAATGTTTTTAAGAAGATCGGATCTTTAACCTTTTTGGAAGCATCTGTATTGAGATGCGAGGCGCATAGATGGTGTGCAACATCTGGCATGTGTTCCAAGACGGCATGTTTCATGGCCACATCTTGGTCAGTAACTACAACATTTGGTTTCTTATCTCCATGGCATTAGAGAAATTTTTGAAGTAGCCAACAATAGGATGGAAGCTTCTCGTGGAAGAGGAGAGCAAACCCAAAGATGCATGTGTTGAAATAGTGGTTGACGCCAATGAGAACAGTGAGAGGCTTATTGTACTCATTTGTCATGTAGGTTGTGTGAAACCCTAGTACATCCCCAAAAGCAACATAGTCCACATGTGAGTTTCTATCTGCCCAAAATAAGTTAGCCAATCGATTCTCCTCGTCAACTTGATAGACAACCAAGAAATTTGGATCCTTCTCTGGGAGATAATCAAGAAATCCCAGCGCCCCTTTTGAGTTCGTCTCTATCTTCTCTTCTCGCTTGGCACCAGTAACCCTGTTGTACACATCTCAAAGTTGACATGGCATTCTCTCGTAACCTCCACTTTGCAAAGCAACATGAGACATTATGTTGGCAGTTTTCATTCCTACGGAGTTCATCGACCTAACTTAGGCAAGCAACCCATCGGACACAACTCGATATGATCTCAAAAATTGTACCTCACTCGCTGAAGCCAGCTCGTGATTCTATATTGTGCTGAACTCTTTGCATTTCCAAGTGTTACACGGTTGTGTGAGTAAAATATGCAATGCTGCCTGACATCCGATTCTAGTGACATCATGAGGTCTTTTTTTCCTTGGTATGTCCGGTGATGCGATTTTTTTCGAACCCTCAGAACAACAAACCCACCTCCGCATTACAATGACCCCATGAGAACGTCGTATATTGTCTTTTCTTGTGCCGAAACCCATCCGTTTCGCGTACATTTCGTAGAATGCTTCCCGTTTTTCCAGTTTGTCGAGACTCTTGCCTAGCACGTCATGTATTTCAATCTCATTAACTGGTTTTGTGATGTTTAGCTCTGCTGTTATGGTTTTCCATTCATAAGTTTGTTCGTCATTCATGTTGGTTGGTTATTGATGTTTAATAATTTTAGATGAAGAATAAGGGAAAGAGAGTGCTGAGGGGAGCAAAATTAGATTTTATGAGTTTAAAGGCCTGAGATAATAGAGTTGTACGGGTTAGTGATCCCATTTAAAGCTGTTGGGCTGATATTAATGGCCTTTTACAATATTAGAATCTGAATTCAACTCCTCTCGTACGTCAGAACAGTACAATAGCACAAAATTTTTTTTATTCCAAATTTAATTCTGAAATAAGGTTATTTTATGAGTGTAAATGCCTAATATGATTGAGTTCAAAGGGTTGGTGGTCACATTTAAATTCATTGGCCATTTGTTAATGGGCCTTCATCTACGTTTTAGAATGAATTGAACCATTTTTGTACGTCCGAAATGAAATATTGTACTTTTTGTTTTTTTAAAAAAATAAGTTTGGAAAATAAGGAAAATTAATTAATGAGTTTAAAGTACTTAGATTTTTTAGTAGTATGGGTAGTTGGTCCCATTTAAATCCATTGGAATGATATTAATGGGCCTATACCAACATCTTTTAATGAAGTCAACCATTCTTGTACGTTACAAAAATACCGCTTCACTATTAATTTGTTTTTGGGAAAAAAAGTGATTGATGGATAAGTATGATATTTAACAAAACCCCCTACGTGTACACGTGTATTAAATTTGGAATTCAGAGATTTTATTACCTTTTTTTTTGACACATCAGATGTGGCCAATGGAGTACAGCTAAGTAAAAAACGTATTATAACTTATCCTTAAGACATTATACAACACACTTGAGAGGTGTTGCAATCCATCATCAATTTTATAGAGCACATTAACTTGCAATTTAGTTCTTTTTTACTTTTTTTAATTTAAAAAAATTAAAAAAATTAATTTTTTTTCTTTTTTTTTTTTTCCTTTTTCTTCTTCTTCTTCTTTCTTTTTTCTTCTTCTTTTTCTGCAGAAACCCTCCCAGCCCACAAGAACAAAAATACATATTACCACTCCATTTAATACATAACAAACATCCTTTTAACTTTTTCTTTTTCAAGCCTAATACTATAATATTTGTTTCTCTTTTCTTGATTTTTTTGTTTTCCCCTTTTCCTCTTTACAAAAGCATAGGTATCTAAGCCTTTGTAAAATTTCATTTTTTTCTTTATTTTTTGATTTGTGTATACATGTATATAATATATTTTGTATTAACACAGATCTTTTTAGACTACAACATCACTAAGTCAAATCTCATTAAAATTGTTCTGAAATTTTTGCTTGAGCTAATTCATGGTGTTTTGGTTTAGATTCGAATTCTAAGTCGTGCCGAGTTGAGACTCGGACTTTTCTCCGTGGAATCGACGTGAACTGGTTGCCGTCAACGGTGGATGTCGAAGACAAAGCCGGTGTTTCGTCACCGAATAGTACGATCTCTAGCGTTAGCAGTAAACGGAGAGAGAGAGAAGCAATTAATGGACTGGGAGGGTTTGTTATGTATTAAATAGAGTGTTAATATGTATTTTTGTTCTTGTGGGCTGGGAGGGTTTCTGCAGAAAAAGAAGAAGAAAGAAGAAGAAAAAGAAAAAAAAAAGTTAATTTTTTTTTTTTAATTTTTTAAATTAAAAAGAGAAAAAAAATAATATATTTTTTTTAATTTTTAATTTTTAATTTTTATAAATATTTATGATTATTTTTTAAAACTAATATTACGTGGACCACTAAACATTTTGCACGTGTACAAGTGTGTACACGTGGACAGTCTACCGTGGTACTTAACTGTGATTTTTGGACGGAGGTGTGCAGAACAAAACAGAACTAGGGTTTAGGTAGTTGTGCTGCCAAAATTTTGGTTTTTGTCGTTAAGTGTTACAAAACGTAAAGTTCAGGTAGTTTAGTCGCCAATATCCCTATGTCAAATATGAGTCCAGGTCCTCACTGGGTTGTTTTCAATGGCCCGAACGAAGGTATTTATAGTAGTTACGAAGATGCTATGAAGAAAAACCGTAATTCACATTCCTCATTCAAAATATGTCGATGTGATTCTTTCATAGAAGCCTTTTCTACTGCGTGTCTACATGGAGAGACGGGACAATGCTTCACAGGGCAACAAGTTAATGAACTTTGTTGTGTTAATGATTTCCCATGCATGTGGGAGTCAGATGATGATAAGGATGACGAAGCAATCCTTAATTGTATTTGGTCATTATTTGATGAGGGTGAGAGCTCTGGTGTTAAAAAATCACCCGAAGGAGACAATGTAAAAGATTTGAGTGAGAAAGGCAAGGAGCCAAATGGAGATGATATACAAGGGGGAGACAAAGGAGGAATGGATCCTTCTCCCCAAAACAGCAACTGATGTACTCTGTTGGTTTCCAGTTTCTGTAATTGTTTAAGCTTTTATGTATTGTACGTGTTTGTAGTAAAATTTTGAATTTGGTTTACTTTGAAGTACTAATGTGACTTTCCTCTTTAATTAATTTTGGAATTAAAACTTAAGTAAATAATTTAGACATGACTAATAAGTTCAAAATGAAAATAGACTTCTTATATTATAATACTAACATTTACATTAACGTAATAGTAAAACGATAGAGCAAAGTTCTTGAATCTCATTAAATGACATAACAGAAAGTTGTCCAACAACCATATGAGATGAGTTTTAAAATAATAACAATATATATATATATAAAATACAACTAAATGAAACTCAACGGATGTTCAATCAAGTTGTATAACTTGAGGGAACTTCCGTTGAGTTGCAAGGCTAATATCTCGGTACGGGGACTTGGGTCGCGAAGGACTTCCCCTTAGAGTATTGTTTGATGGTTCTTCTTTTGGATTGATTGGGTAATGGGGTATGGAGACCTCGGTGTAGTCGAGAATGTTGTCCATGATATTTTCTAATTTTTCTCTTGAAGTGTTTGTTGGGTTTTATGCCCTAAATAAAACTCATTTCAATATAATCAGATTTACTAATTAATATAGATCAGAAATAACATTTAATGTTGCATGGTTCACATGACTTATTTCATGATTATATGTACATAATGTATAAATTCATCTGAAATTCTTTTCACATACTTGATCCTGTTTATTGTGTCGTCAACACATTGGAAAGTAAACATGACTATGTGAATAAAGTTTCCAAGATTTATCAGACATAGGGTTTTATTGATATGATAATCTACAACAGAGTTTACTTGCATTTGGAGAAGTGCTATGTTCTTTCCAGAGCATTGGTTAAAGTAAAGCTCAGGTTGGATGCATGGAGTATGAAACGGAAGGGACTGATATTGAACTTTGACTTAGATTTATTAAACTTACCGTAAAATCTATTCAAGTCAATATCGCCTAGTTGATACTAGATCAAATGATCTTAATCCTATTATGATTAGGCTCAATCTCGAGAGGCTATTCGTGTTCTTTGATTTGTTAGTTAAGCCTACTTTTAGGTCAGGGTGATACGTACATTTTGGGAACACAGTAGTGCAATTGAGTGGGAGCGCTAACATAAACATGGAATCTATAGCTTCTATCTGGCGAATAGTAAGTAAAGGATGATCTCCTTCGAGCTTGACCAAACGAAAATAAATGGTGGAGATCTCATTTCACATAAGCTGAAATATCATTTATATGGGGTTAAGTGTTTTAAGGATTAAATACATTATAGGGTGTAACGGTAATCTAATCCCTTTAGAGTGTAGATCATTCATATAGAGGATCATTGATCAAATTAGGATTATAACAATGGATAACTAATGATGTGTCTATATGGTGGAACATATAGAGCATTCTATATACTGAGAGTGCAATTCTAAGTTCTATGCGTGGATTCAACGAAGAATTAATAAGTTAGTGAATTTTAGTAATAAATTCTTGATCTGCTTATTGGAAGCTCGGTTGTATAGACCCATTGTCCCCGCACTAGTTGAGATAATATTGCTTGTAAGACTCATATAATTGGTTTTGATTAATCAATTATAATTCTCAAATTAGACTATGTCTATTTGTGAATTTTTCACTAAGTAAGGGCGAAATTGTAAAGAAAGAGTTTTAGGGGCATATTTGTTGATTATGATACTTTGTATGGTTCAATTAATAAATATGATAAATGACAATTTTATTTAATAATTATTTATAGTTATTAAATATTTAGAATTGGCATTTAAATGGTTGAATTAGAAAATTGGCGTTTTTGAGAAAATCAGATGCAGAAAAGATAAAACTGCAAAATTGCAAAAAGTGAGGCCCAAATCCACTATGCATGGCCGACCACTTTTGTAGGGAATTTAAACTGATATTTTCATTATTTTAATGCCAAATAATTCAAACCTAACCCTAGTGGAATGCTATAAAAAGATAGTGAAAGGCTTCAGGAAATTTACACTTAAATTTTCTACTTTTTCCTTCAGAGAAAAAAAAACTGAGCCTCTCTCTCTCCCTATCTTTAGCCGCCACCTTGCTCTCTTCCTTCCCTCTTGAATTTCGAAATTCTTAGTGTTAGAGTAGTGCCCACACACAGCAAGTGATACCTCAATCATAGTGAGGAAGATCGTGAAGAAAGACTTTCAGCAAGAAGGAGTTTTCAGCACTAAAGAATCAGAGAAAGAGATCCAGGTTCAGATATTGATAATGCTCTGCTACAGAAAGGAATCAAGGGCTAGATATCTGAACGAAAGGAGTCATTATATTCCGCTGCACCCAATGTAAGGTTTCCTAAACTTTATATGTGTTTATTTCATCGTTTTAGAAAGTTCATATTTAGGGTGTTAATCAACATACTTGTGAGTAGATCTAAGATCCTGGTAAAATAATTTCCAACAACTGGCCTCAGAGCCATGGTAATTGATTTGCTTGCAAGAAATTTGAACTTTAAAACGATTGTTTGATGTTTTGGATGGTATCATGTTGTATTGAGTGTTATATGATGATTGATTGATGTTTGTGAATTTTCGTAAAAAATAATTGAATATCTGTTTCTGGAATTATTTTTATTGGATAGTATGGAAAAAATTAAGCATGTTAATTTTTTACAGAACTCAATTTCGATTTAATTTGAATTAGTTCTGATTTTTTGAAGTTTCGGAAAAAATCAGGAATCGTGCAACTCCACTCGCGCGCGCAGGAGGCTTGTCCCTCGGACAGCACGCGCGCAGACAAGGATTTTGTCTGAAATCCTGGGCTCCGCGCGCGGAGAGGCTGCTGGCAGCCTCCCGCGCCGAGAAATCTCGCCCATGCACTCCCTGTTGCGCGCGCGGACAGTATGCACAGCTTGCAATTTTTTTGTTTTTCTTCGTTTTTTTCATGCTTTTTCATGGAATTAACTTCCGATTTTTTGTGTAGTTCTGTTTTTATACATTTACTATTCCTAATTCAATTCTAATTATCATAATGAAATTTATTTATATTTTTTAAATTTAATTCATGATATTTGTGTAATTTGAATTTAAAAATAGTAAGTATCTATCTTTTTTGCTTAATTATCTATCTTATTTTTAAATTTGATTATATCTTATCTTATTTTTAAATTTAAGGTCAGATTTTAAATTTTTAAATAATTTGACCTTATTTAAATTTAAAATAAGATAACTATAATCATGTAATTTTAAATAGATGTAAGATATTTTGCTAACTTTTAAATTTTGTTATTTTATTTATATAAATTACATTTAAAATCTGAAAAAGATATTCATTTATCTTTTTTTTAATTTTTTATTTAATTTTTATTTATAAAATAACATTAAATTTTTAAAAGTAGTTAGCAAATTTTGAAATGATATTTAGGTTGGTTGAAACCTAATTTTTCAAAATTGTAGGTTTAATTTTAAATATTTTATATATTTTAAATTAAATTTTCGAAAATAAATTTTTTATTTATTTAATTAATTATTTTTTTTTCGAAATTATTTATTTAAAGTTAAATAAATCCTACATCCAACTATCTAGCTAACCTTGTTGCAGGAGTATATGTTTTAGCTTGCTTGTAAGTTTTCAAAACCTATTATTCCTTGATTGCAAATAGCCATGGTTAACTTTTTGCCAGATCTAATGATCTGATGGTTCCCTTGGTCAAGTCAATAATTTGTCACAGGTATATTTACAATCTTCTTTCATCTGTGTATGACCTAGCAACATGATAGGACCCATCCAAAGTGTGCCTGTGTGAGCCTATGTGTTTAATTTAATTATAGATGCATATAGGTTGTTGTTGCTAAATAAAATATCATAGTTCTTGATAGATTTTATTTAGGCCCATTTAGTTTAGGGCCTATTCAATTAATAACAGTTGTTCATTTTAAGGTTAAATTCCTCTCTTTTGGGCCTTGTGTGAGAGTTAAGAGCCATAGAAGTGGGTACGACATACTGAACCCAGCACCCCCTCACATGAACCACCCTTATTGTGAAGGCCCATTTGCCTGATTTGAATAACTGTACTAGGTTAATTAAACTAGTTTAACCTAATAAAATTGATTAGCAACATAATTAATTTCATTTATTTTGAAATTAATTTAAGAAAACCATAGTTTAAAGAATTTTATATTCTAAGCTAAACTATATGTATTTTCTTGTATTTAATTAAATATAGAATTATAACCATCTAGATTCTTTCTGAAGCTTAATTTAAATTTTTCATTAAATATTCCTATTTAAGTTGACATTTAGTTATCTATAACTAACCAGCTTAAATCTGAATATCTTTTGGATTTAAAATTTCAAAATTAAGTTGAGGAATTTTAGGCATTGGTTATTAAGATTCTTTAGATATTTTTTAAGTTAATATCTTTTCGAATATTAACTTAAAATGGAATATTTTCAAATTAAGTGGTTACAACTTAATTTTTGATATTTAATTAAATTTAAATTTGAAAATATTTAAGTTCTAGATTTTTTCTAATACAACTTAAATTAGATATTTTTTTTTCAAATTTTGTGGAAAAGATACTTAGTCAAATAAGATATTTTCTAGATAGTTATTTCTAGACTACTTATTATTTCTAATATTAAATAGGAAAATATTATACATTGTGAAATTAATTATTTAAATAATTAATTTTGGTACAATTTATTTTAAGTATATTTTTCCTAGTATTAAACTAGAGATTAATAATTAAGCCTTCTCTACACTTAATTATTTATTTCTTGAATTTAATACATTTAATTAATTTGAAAATTAAATATCTAAGTTGATTTTCATCATGATACTTAAATATTTATTTTTCATGACACTTAATTAAATAGAAAATTATTTTTAGTTGAAATTTAATTTTTCAACTAAATTTAAATAATTTTCAAAATATATTTTTTCTTTATTTTATTAATCAAATTTGGAAATTGCATTTCTTAAATGCTGGAATTTCGAATTTTATTTGAAAAATAGATTAAAGTTGTAAATTATTTATTTTAATTTTGGACCAACTTAAATCAATGATTTTTTCATTTATTGATTAATTTAAAATAAATTGAATTAAAGTATATTATTAGAAATTGAATTAATTAGTCAAATGAAAATCTAGATAGATATTATCTGTTTTTGCTTGAAGTATTTTTCTATTGTATTTAATTAAATAGAAAATTAATATTTAAGTTGATTTTAATCATCATACTTAAATATTTGAAATTTTTCTTATATATATTTAATTAAATAGGAAAATTATATTTTTTTTGTTGTAAATTAATTTTATTAATTAATTTTGGGCCAACATTAAATTAGAATAATTTTTCCAGAATTTATTTTTATTTTAACATGCATTTTCGAAAATTGTATCCTTGAATACTTTAATTTTTTGAAATGCAATATATATTTATAGAAAATTAAATTTGAGCTGTAAATTAATTTAAATTAATTTTGTAACAACTTAAATTGAATATTTTTCTAAATATTTATTGGAAATTATTACTAAGATGGAAATAATTCATTTTCATATCCATCTAAGTAAAATTTATAAATATTAAATTAAAATTTATATTTAGAATTTTTCATTGTAAATTGGAAATTTTAATTAAATAAATATATATTTAAAATAAATAGTTTAAATAAAGAGAATCAAAGAAAATACAATTCTCTTTAAATAATGAGCTTTATTATTAAGATATTCGATCTCCATTGTTGGTTTTACATCGGGTTTGTTTTAGTGAGTAATCCTCCCTAATGGAGGAACGTTCATTAGCAATTTTGCACCGTTTAATCTCGAAAGATAAGTAGTTTGTAAGTGTTTTATATGCTATGGATCACCCTAATGGTGGCGACCATATTTGACTTGCAAATTGCGAAACAATGGTGGAAGCTCATAAGATAGAATTGCCTTGACTCTCGCCTAAACGGGACAACGCTGAATTCCAATCTTGATCGAATAAAAGGTTGCTAGAATGTTTAACATTTTAGATGAGCTGACAACTCTATTCAATAGATGGTAGCTTTGACTCTCGCCTAAACGGGACACTGATATCAGTTTGTTGAAAACCTTGGAAATTATTTAGGATTGTATGTTTTAGTATTTTCACTTGTCATTCCTACTTGCTGTATGTTTATAATTTCTGAATTGTGTATGAATTTATATTGAACCATGTTATTTTCTGTTATTAAGTTTTAGTTTAATTTTGAATCTTCATTGTTGGTCTAACTTGGTTTGTTTATCTAATGAGATAAATCCCTAGTGGATTTTCACCATTAGACATACATAATAGTGTTAGATCTCGAAAGATAAACATTGTATATGCGACATCTAGCTGTTCATCAATTAATGACACCTTAGACTAGTATTTTTACGATATGAAACAAGAAGATTATATAAATAAGATTACTTTGACTCTCGCTAATCGAAGCATTGTTGGATTCTTATTTATAAACGAAATTATCCTAATTCCTCTTAGCTTATTCATTTTGAATTAGCTCAATAACATATCATTGGATGAATGGTCTATAAATCATTTCATGTCATTCTATATTTTCTCTTAAGAAATTAAATGACGCATATGATTATAATCCCAAAATTCTATTCCCAATTGATATAAATCCTCAATCTTAGAAATCTCCTACTTATATGGGCAAATCAGACTTAGAGTTAAATTAGTAGTGGTGGTCTAAGATAGAATTACTCATAATATTTGGTATAAATTTAAGTCTTTGACTTTAATTTTAGATTCCAAACAGAAATTTTCTCATATTTCTAATTCCAAAATACAATACAGTTACACTTTCTCAAGTGTTTAATATCCATCTTCTATTAATGGATTCAAACTGTATGAAATATGAGTTTAGTATTTTGTGACCAGGATCCACTTGCACTATTCTAAGAATTCTTTGATGTAACTAAACCTAAGTCATCAAAAGACTACCACATTTTTTAATCTATTGCATTTGTATCTTGTTCATAGTGGATTTGACAAGATCAATCTCTACAAAGAGTTAATATGCCTATATCCACTGAAAGTAGTTCATCTCATTCGCTGATGGATGTACATTCAGGGGTGGATATGAGTTTTTCGTTGTATTCTTAAAATGATAACTCTAGATTATACCTTTTAGCAAAGAAATTTGAAATGTTTGAAAAATTTCATTAATTTCTAGCGATGGTTAAAACCATTAAGGTAAGTGGTTAAAGATCTTGCGAAATGATAGGGGTGGAGAAATAGTTAGTAGATATGCAGTTCAAAGATCATTAAATTGATTTTTGAATTATATCCAAACTTACCTTCCCAGAAATTTCGAGTTGCATATTGATGATTAGTTACTAGTCGTTGCCTAATTCCTTCTATGGTAATACAATTTCAGAATGATGTAATGGTTGTATACTTTATGTAAATCATTACTAGATTCATGGATGACCTAATCAAAATCTTAAGAAAAGCTAGAACTGTTAACCATGGTTTGTTAGCTATTCTAAGTGATTAGGGGTGGACCATCCCATAGTCAATAGATAAGAAAGTGTTTGTTCAAACAAATACTACTTTTCTAAGATAATGACTAAGTCTGAAAATAAACTAGCAAATAAAGGAGATATTTTTTTCTTGATTCCAAAAGTGTTCTATCATCTTATTTAACATATGATGATCCCACTGCCTCTGTTGTCTTGTCACAACCGAAGAGATCAATACCATTTAGTTTTCTTAGACATAATTCACGGTACCTTGTCGTAGTGGGAGAGTTTCTAGGAACTCACCTTCTTATGACTTGGGAGACACTAGTGATTAAAATCCATTGTGAGTTTAAACAAGTAATGGATTGTCAAGATAAGAAACTAAGAAGAAAGCCAAAAGAACTATAGTTTAATCCATTCACATGGAGCAACCTAAACTTTCTATTACAAGGACATAAAAGGAAATTTTCGTTTATAAGTCTATTCAATGGACTTAACAAAACTTCTTGTTCCTAGTATTATAGGTTTGAGTTTATCTAAACCTATGGCTTGTGGTATACCTGGAAATTACTTACTCTAATGCAAGCAACTTACTTTAGTAAGATACTGAAGCATTTTCTTTCTAATGGCAATCTATAGAAGCTTCTCGACTTCTAAGCATAGATTTTATTTATCTAAGGAAAAGTCTCAACTATTCCAGAAAAGGTAAAGCCATGAAAGAATTTCTTATATCAACAGTGAGAGGTCTCAGATATGCTTTTGTATGCCTTAGACCAGACACCTGCTGTTGAGTGGGAGTAATGAGTAGGTATCAGATTAATCCAGGAGAAGAACATTGGAAGACAATCAAGTAAATCCTAAGATTAAGAAGAGGAACTATATGTTAGTCTATAAGAGTGTGTTTAAAACTCTTAGACTACACCACATCAGATTTCAAAATTTGCCTTTGTCCTAGAAAATCTTTCTGATAAGATGGTGATTACTCTGGGGGTGGAATAGTGATTTTGGAGAAGTGTAAAAACCTATCTGAAGTCTCTAGGTCTACCAGAAAGGGACTGAATGTTAAAGTTACAGGAAAGGTACTTATTCAGTCTAAGGAAAGTTCTATACATTTTTGGCACCATTCCAAATTGCCTAAACTACTAGTGTTATTTCCCTATTAACCAAAAGTAGTTGCCAAAAGTATAGAATCCAGTATCCCAAGAGAGTAGACATATAGAGAGGAATTTCACATTATCAATGATTTTGTGATTAAGGAAGAGTAATGGTGGAGAAAAGGTTGTGTTTAATTCAACCTTTCAGATCCTATTACGAGGAGTTTACTACTACTACACTTGATTTGTATATCAAGGTGTTGAGATTATTTGAAATGCACTTTTTTGTTTTATATTAGTGCAAGTGGGAGTTGGTTGGGTTTTATGCCCTAAATAAAACTCATTTCAATATAATTAGATTTACTTATTAATATAGATCAGAAATAACATTTAATGTTGCATGGTTCACATGACTTATTTCATGATTATATGTACATAATGTATAAATTCATCTGAAACCCTTTTCACATACTTGATCCTGTTTATTGTGTCGTCAACACAATTTAAAGTAAACATGACTATGTGAATAAAGTTTCCTAGATTTATCAGACATAGGGTTTTACTGATATGATAATCTACAACAGAGTTTACTTGCATTTGGAGAAGTGCTATGTTCTTTCCAGAGCATTGGTTAAAGTAAAGCTCAGGTTGGATGCATGGAGTATGCATCGGAAGGGACCGATATTGAACTTTGACTTAGATTTATTAAACTTACCGTAAAATCTATTCAAGTCAATATCGCCTAGTTGATCCTAGATCAAATGATCTTAATCCTGTTATGATTAGGCTCAATCTCGAGAGGCTATTCGTGTTCTTTGATTTGTTAGTTGAGCCTACTTTTAGGTCAGGGTGATACGTACATTTTGGGAACACGGTAGTGCAATTGAGTGGGAGCGTTAACATAAACATGGAATCTATAGCTTCTATCTGGCGAATAGTAAGTAAGGGATGATCTCCTTCGAGCTTGACCAAACGAAAATAAATGGTGGAGATCTCATTTCACATAAGCTGAAATATCATTTATACGGGGTTAAGTGTTTTAAGGATTAAATACATTGTAGGGTGTAACGGTAATCTAATCCCTTTATAGTGTAGATCATTCATATAGAGGATCATTGTTCAAATTAGGATTATAACAATGGATAACTAATGATGTGTCTATATGGTGGAACATATAGAGCATTCTATATACTGAGAGTGCAATTCTAAGTTCTATGCGTGGATTCAACGAAGAATTAATAAGTTAGTGAATTTTAGTAATAAATTCTTGATCTGCTTATTGGAACCTCGGTTATATAGACCCATGGTCCCCGCACTAGTTGAGATAATATTGCTTGTAAGACTCATATAATTGGTTTTGATTAATCAATTATAATTCTAAAATTAGACTATGTCTATTTGTGAATTTTTCACTAAGTAAGGGCGAAATTGTAAAGAAAGAGTTTTAGGGGCATATTTGTTAATTATGATACTTTTTATGGTTCAATTAATAAATATGATAAATGACAATATTATTTCATAATTATTTATATTTATTAAATAGTTAGAATTGGCATTTAAATGGTTGAATTAGAAAATTGGCATTTTTGAGAAAATGAGATGCAGAAAAGATAAAACTGCAAAATTGCAAAAAGTGAGGCCCAAATCCACTATGCATGGCCGGCAACTTTTGTAGGGAATTTAAACTGATATTTTCATTATTTTAATAACAAATAATTCAAACCTAACCCTAGTGGAATGCTATAAATTGATAGTGAAGGCTTCAGGAAATTTACACTTAAATTTTCTACTTTTTCCTTCAGAGAAAAAAACTGAGCCTCTCTCTCTCCCTATCTTTAGCCGCCACCTTGCTCTCTTCCTTCCCTCTTGAATTTCGAAATTCTTAGTGTTAGAGTAGTGCCCACACACAGCAAGTGATACCTCAATCATAGTGAGGAAGATCGTGAAGAAAGACTTTCAGCAAGAAGGAGTTTTCAGCACTAAAGAATCAGAGAAAGAGATCCAGGTTCAGATATTGATAATGCTCTGCTACAGAAAGGAATCAAGGGCTAGATATCTGAACGAAAGGAGTCATTATATTCTGCTGCACCCAATGTAAGGTTTCCTAAACTTTATATGTGTTTATGTCATCGTTTTAGAAAGTTCATATTTAGGGTATTAATCAATATACTTGTGAGTAGATCTAAGATCCTGGTAAAATAATTTCCAACAGTGTTGGCATGTTGCAAGGCATGGGCGGAATGATAGAGGTGGGGACTTTTCAGGACTCCTTGAAGGTGTACCTACGGCTCGTGTTGAAGAAAAAGGATGAGGTGGGGACTTTTCAGGACTTGATTCGAAAGGGTTGAATTTTGGGTAAGGGTCCATGTTTAGTAGGTAATACTAATACTAGGTTTCTATAAATGCGTTGTTGTAAAATTCAAATATTTACTTATATAGTGGTTGGGTGGGTTGATGTACACGTAATAAGTATTTTTTCTTAATTAACCATTTTATAGTTAAACAATGTGTATAATGGAAATAAATCCCATTAGTAATATCTCATTACTAAAAGAAATATGATGTAACATATATTATTAAAACAACTCGAAGTACGTTATTTTAATAAAATAATATTTTGCATATTAAAAACAAAAGTAAAAGCATTTAAATTTATTATGTGAAGGAGGAGATACAATGGGAAAAGAAAAAATTATGATAGGACAACAGGTCACTTAATAAGTCACCCAATTAATTAAAAATTGTGAAAATATTCGATGTGGTGAGAAGATGAACCTTTTTGTGGTACATAAAAAATGTATTTTTAGCATTTACAACTTCTTAACCAAACGTTCACATAGACTGCTAAATAAATGTGTCCATATAGTTTGGTTAATCCTTTTTCATAATGTGTAAATTAAAAATAAAATCCCACAATATCTACAAGTCATCATTTTGTTAAATTGATTTGACCTAAGACTGTAAAAACTCTGACGTACTTCATTGAAAATTCACTTAATTAATAAATTGTATTTAATAATTCCAAATTTGACAAGAACCAGTTCAATTAATAATAGATACGTGTATAAAATTATTACAACTGCTTAGAAATAATTTTTTTTTAATAAAATCCCACAGTATCTGCAGGTCATCGTTTAGTGAAATTGATTTGACCAAAGACTGTAAAAACGCTGATGTACTTTATTGAAAATTAACTTAATTAATAATTTGTATTTAATAATTTCAATTTTTACAAGAACCAGCTCAATTAATAATGGATACGTGCAAGAAAAATTAGTACAAGTTGTCATAAATAAATTTTTGAAAGTTTTGTTGGAATACTATTTTCCCATCAATTCATATCAGTAGGATGTACTAGCTAGTTTCAAAACATAAAAAATACAAATTTAAAAATTATAACACAAACACGTAAAGGAAAATATGACGAAAAATAATGTTTTAATTTAAAATCAAATCTCATAATATCCAAATATGCAGTAAAGAGGCCATGCCTGACTGAAAGTTTGATGGGACGTACACTGTATAAACATTGAAGTACGTTATTGTAAGTCTTTAACTTATTGAAATAGGGAAGGTCCACTTTATGACTTACCTTCAAATACGATCTTCGGAAAAATAAATCTACATTTGAAAAACTGTGTTTTTGCAAATGTCAGTTGTATATAAAAAAATATAAAAACTGTAAACGTTTGCAGCAGCAGAAAGTAATTCTGCTACAGCAAAACTGAACAGGCAGAATATAAAATATTTGCAGAAAAATAAATAACTTGACACAAGAGATTTATACGTGGTATCAGTGTTCTCACGAACACTCCTAGTCCACGGGGCCACGCCCAGAGAATGAAATCAATTAATAAAGTATCAAAATTACAAAGACAATTGACTTAAACAAGTTTAGACTCCCTCTAAAATATTGCCGCAATCCTTTGTAATCCACTTTATGAATCTGACTTCTTGAAACACCTTCAAGCCCGAACTCCCTTCGTCTTTGAAGTGTGAGTGCTTACTTCCTCCCGAAGTAAGGCTTTAGCAAGTCTTCTCCCGAAGACCAAGTGCTTACTTCCTCCCGAAGTAAGGCTTTATCAAGTCTTCTCCCGAAGACCAATCTCTTGTTCAGTCAAGTAGTTCTTCACAACCTCTAGGATAGAGTAAGAACAGAAATAGAACAACTAGAACCTAGGTGAACAACTAGGCTCTCACAAAACAAAGAAACACTCTCTTCTCACAAATGATAAATGCAAAAACTGAATAATGGAAGAGGTAATTCGAATGGTTGCTCTCTAGGCTCTATTTATAGATCATAGAAACCAAAGAGGCAACCACAAGTTCGAATTAGCAGCTGTACAAAAACTTTCCAAAAGAAACACGATCTGCTACATCAGATTCGGTTGCTGACGAAGCAGATCTGCCCAGAAACGGGAAACTTACTAAAATCGGGTCCGATCTTCTTTCAATGCTTGATTCCTGCCAAAAACACATTAGATATTCTGATTGTATCAAGATACAATCGAAATCAATAAGGAAAAGGCAATAAACAAGGTTTCCCTAAAAAAGACAACTTTCCAAAAGAGAATTCCTTCTCTTTTGAGAAGTTTTCAACAAAGGAAAGTTCAACTGAAAGTGTAACTTTCCAAACAAGGAAAATGGCAGGTAATAACCGAATAAAAGAGGTAAGATTTCGAAAATGAATGCATAGCAATCTTACCATAAAAAGGAAAAATTATTTTGTCACCTAACTTGCCAAAAAAGGACTTTACAATCTCCCCCTTTGGCACTTTAGATGAACAAAATAATTTTTTCCATAAAGTACCTGCAATGCAAAGTTAGCAAGAGCAAACGATACTACTCCCCCTGAGTAACACAATCGAATATCACAATAAAAACAAAGAACATGCTAACTTTAAACATTAAGTTCACAAGTACTAACAAACCACAACTCCCCCTGAAAAAAAGGTCCAGAGTTGGGCAACAAAAACCAAAAAATAAATATCTCTCCCCCTTTTTGTTTATCGGAGTGCCAAAGTAAACAAAGAACAAAAAATAGACCAAAGTTTAATTAAAAAGAAACAAACTATAACACTTTAATTTTTGTAGAGTTTAATCAAAGTGGACAGTTGCCTGGACATGTCATGCTGGACATCAGCCATTGCTTCAAGACGAGTGTACACATTCTGAAGTTCAGACTTGACTTCCAGGAGTTCTGCAAAGCGACGAGCCTGAACTTGCACCACGGCGAAGCGGCAAAGCAGCACCAGCCTTTGGCCGTTTTTGGAACACACCATCAAAATATTCAGAAGGTTGGAATGTAGGGCCAGTGATGGGAGGCTCAAGTGTTTCATGTGCTTGGGCCACATTCTTCTGAGAGGATAAAACCTTATAGATTAGATTTGGAAATACAAGTTTGAAGGTTGGCTTTTTACCTCTTCGAAAGGAGACAATCTGGTTGAGAATATGAGAGGCTAGATCAATGGAAGTTCCAGAGGTGATGCGGTATAGGAGAGTAGCCACTTCTTGAGACACCACGGTCTTGTTCGAATTTGGAACCCAATTGCTTAGTGCAAACCGCATAAGGGAAGCATGAGCAAAAATGAGGTGAGTAATTCGAAGACTCTCCCCTGGTTTCAATTCTGAACGAGCACCAGTGAGTTCAGAGTGCATCAAGTCACGATCCATGGACATCACAGCATTAGATACATTCTCAGGCAATTGCAGAGCCTGAGCAATGTCCTTTTCAGAAAAAGAGAACCAGTGACCCCTAACATAAACTCTCCTATACAGTCTAGAGTTCTCATCAAGGAAATCATCAGTAAGATTAGCATAAAACTCTTTAATAATGTTAGCAATGAATCCAATGAAACCAGTAAGAGTGTTTTCCCATTGATGAAATTGAATGAACTTTACAATACCATAAACACGATGGGCATGCAAATCATAATTCCTCTCACTTTCAAACTTACGAGTTGCATAGAGATTCCAGTCACGCTCATTGTCTCGATAGTAAAAAGTTGGACAACCAGAGATAGAGGAAGGGTTATTACCAGATGGAGGATCTTCCATGGGCTGCTTGCCTTTGGTAGCAGCAGAGGCCTTTGCTGTAGAAGCAGTTTTTGAACGAGGAGGCTCTGGCTCGAGTTCTGTGTCCTCACTGTCCTTCTCAGTATGCAGAGATACTGATTTGTCTGAAGAGACTTCCATTGGATCCTCTTCTTCTGAACTGGAACTCGAGGAAGCTGAGGGAGGATTAGTCTTGAGTTTCTTCTTGGCTGGAGGAACAGTCTTCTCTCGAGATTTAGAGGCTTGAAGTTCTTTCTCAGCCGAGGCTTGCTGGGCTCGAGTTCGAGTGGAAGGGCCTGTTGGAGTGGTGCCAGCCATTGATGTAGCAGGAGGAGGAACAACCAATGGAGGAGGAGATTCCTTCGAGGATTCAGATGAGGAAGTCCAGGTGCGATAGGGCCTTACCGATTTGCGAGCAACTTGCTTTGGTGGACGTTTTGGCTTCACGGCTTGAGATTCACGCTGGGGAAGCGATGAATCTCCAGGCTTTGCAACAGCAGGAGGAGGAACTGAAGCAGCAGGGGGTGCACTAGAAGGAGTTGGAACGGTTTCTTCTAATTTTTTAGTGTGCCCTAGATTCTTGGTTCTCACCATTTTGGAATTAAAGCAGAAGATGAATAGTGACAGACAAAGAAACAAGAAGAAGGTTCGGGTAGGTGGTGAAATAAGTGTCAAAATTTGGTTTATATAACCTTGGAATCAAAACAAGAAAAAGGAAACCAATTTTGAAAATTCAAATGGTAACCGCCAGCCCATGAACCAAAAGAGGAAACCGCCCACTTCTCAACTCCTTTCCCCTTTTTTAAAAAAAATAAAAGGAAACTAGAAAAGCCAACAAATTTTTCCAAAAATAAATCAATCTTTCAAGAATAAAGGCACATTACCATATAAAGATTAATCTTTACTTGGAAAAATATCATAATAAATCAAAGAAAGAATGAATGTTGATACTTACTATTTATGCACAAGATTTTCTTAACCCATGAAGCAAGTCACACGCCTCCCTCCTTTTTTTTTTTATTTAAAATAAAACCGAAAATAAAGTATAATGTGTACAATAAATATATGTGATTCGAACCAAGCAAAGGAAATCAAATATCATTGACAATTGACAAAATGAATTACATGTTATGCTTTTAAGGAAAATAACTAATTAGTATCTCATGAAATAATCATACTTAATTGATGTTGTGGAAAAGGATATGCATGTGACTGAAAATTGTGAACCAGGATTATCAATTTAATTTTAAAAGAGGAGACTTACAGATTTGAACACACTTGTCAGACATAGGTGTGTGCAGTGAAAATAGGATCATTGTCCTTGGCAAGATTTTTCATTTTCGCCTTTTTCAATTTGATCCCGCAACTGGATGCTTTCACACCATACTGAAGGTAGCCCTTTTCTATGGTAGTGCATCCTCATCATAGTTGCTAATTACAATGTTCCAGCTTACTCATCAGATGGCTTTCACACCTCAGTATGGGTAGCTCTATTCGAGCAAGGGGCCTGACAAGACTGAAACAAAAATTGCTCAACTCTGTATAAGAACATTATTTAATCCTAGACACACATAGAGAGTAACATGAACCTTTTAGCACAACATCACAAGGTATGATCAGACTGAGATCCTAACTAATTATAAACCAAAAGCATAAACATGATTTGTCAAAATACAATGATAGATGATTAAGAGCTAGAGAAGAATCACATAATATTATTGTAAAAGAATTATGAACAGATAAAATTAAACAATGCAAACTCCCAAAGATTTTCTGAGGGAGTCAAAGCGACTTGCATCTAGGGCCTTTGTGAAAATATCAGCTAATTGTTTTTCAGTATCAACATATTCTAATTGCAATGATTTATTTTCAACAAGTTCCCTAATAAAGTGGTGTCTTATATCAATGTGCTTTGTTCTAGAGTGTTGAACAGGATTTTTGGAAATATTTATGGCACTAGTATTGTCACAAAAAATAGTCAAAACACCCAAATCAAACCCATAATCAATCAACATTTGTTTCAACCACAATAGTTGAGTGCAACAACCTGCCAGCCTATGTACTCAGCTTCGGCAGTGGATAAGGAGATGGAATTCTGTTTCTTGCTATGCCAAGATACTAGATTATTCCCAAGAAAGAAGCACCCTCCACTTGTGCTCTTTCGATCATCAGCATTTCCTGCCCAATCTGCATCACTAAAACAAGCAAGATTTGAATTGGTATCTTTCGAGTACCAAATTCCATAATCAGGAGTGCTATTAACATATCTAATAATCCTTTTTACGAGTGATACATGAGATTCCATAGGATTACTTTGATATCTAGCACACACTCCCACACTGTAACATATATCAGGACGACTAGCAGTTAAATACAAAAGACTTCCAATCATGCTACGATAGAGTGTTGTGTCTACCTTTACTCCATTCTCATCTTTTTTTAATTTCAGTGTGGTGCTCATAGGAGTACTTACCTGCTTAGCCGATTCAAGGCCAAATTTCTTGACAAGGTTCTTAGCATACTTGCTTTGAGATACAAATGTACCTCCTTCCATTTGTCTCACTTGAAGACCCAGAAAGAAATTAAGCTCACCAACCATGCTCATTTCAAATTCACTTTTCATTTGATCAACAAATACCTGCACTTCATGGTTAGATGTAGAACCAAAAACTATATCATCAACATAAATTTGAGCAATGATAAAATCAGATTTTATATGTTTGATGAAAAGAGTTTTATCCACACTACCTCTGTGATAGCCATGAGAAAGTAAAAATTGAGTCAACCTTTCATACCAAGCTCGAGGAGCTTGTTTCAGACCATACAAAGCTTTTTCAAGTTTGTATACATGGTCTGGAAATTGAGGATCTTCGAATCCTTTTTGTTGCTCAACATAAACTTCCTCATTCAAAATACCATTTTGGAAGGCAGATTTCACATCCATTTGAAACAATTTAATATTGAGAATACAAGCAATACATAAAAGTAAACGTATTGATTCTAATCTTGCAACAGGAGCAAAAGTTTCATCAAAATCAATACCTTCTACCTGAGTGTACCCTTGTGCCACCAAACGAGCCTTGTTTCTTACAATTGTACCGAACTCATCACTTTTATTTTTAAACAACCACTTTGTTCCAATAACATTTATACCTTTTGGTCTTCGGACCAAAATCCATACCTTGTTGCGAACAAATTGGTTGAGTTCCTCTTGCATTGCATTGAGCCATTCCTCAAAGGTCATGGCTTCCTTGACATTTTTCGGTTCATATTGAGAAACAAAGCAAAGAAAGCTGATTAAATTAATATACCTTCTGCGAGTTACCATGCTTTCTTCAGGATTTCCAAGGATGAGATCTTTTGGATGATTCAGTTTGACTCTGGTGCTTGGTTCTTTCTGAATAGAGTCAGTGATGATGTTTGGATGAGTCAAGATAGACGGTTACGGTTCTCCGGTTTCGGTTGCGACGGCGGATTCGTCATTTGCGGCATCGGCAATGGGTTCTGTGCATCGAGTTACGTTGTTACAACTTTTGGAGGAGTATCCATGAGACTATCTATCTTGGCTTCTGTGGAAAATTCTGAAAAATCTCTAAAATCATCAACAACCACATTAGTTGATTCCAAAACAGTTTGAGTTCTCATGTTATAAACACGATAAGCTCTACTGTTTAAGGAATATCCAATAAACACACCAACATCACTTTTAGCATCAAATTTACCAATATGCTCACGATCTCTATAGACATAACACACACATCCAAAAACATGAAATGACTTACATTGGGGCGCTTACCTTTCCAGATTTCATAAGATGATTTTGAGGTACACAGACGAATAAACACTCTGTTTATTATGTAGCAAGCTGTGTTAATAGCTTCAGCCCATAGTCGCTTTGTCAACTTCTTGCTATTTAACATCACTCTTGCCATTTCCTGCAAAGTTCGATTCTTCCTCTCAACAACTCCATTTTGTTGAGGAGTTTTGGGAGCTGAAAATTCATGAGTTATACCTGTAGACTTGCAAAAATCATCATACACAGAATTTTCAAACTCCTTACCATGATCACATCGAATTCGAACAATTTTCCCAATATTACAACCTTTCTCAACTCTTAATCTTAGACAAAGAGTTTTAAAGGCATCAAAAGTGTCAGATTTTCTCTTAAGAAATCTACCCAAGTAAAACGAGAGAAATCATCAACACACACAAAGATATATCGTTTACCATTCAAACTTTCAACTTGGATTGGACCCATAAGATCCATGTGAAGCAATTCCAATACCTTTGAGGTATTAATATCAGACACAGGCTTGTAAGTGATTTTTAATTGCTTTCCAAGTTGACACGGTTCACACTTACCTTCACTTTCCTTACCAAGCTTTGGAAGACCTCGAACAATACCTGCATTTGACAGTTTTTTCAGGTTTTTAAAATTAATATGCCCAAGCTTGGCATGCCACAGATCTGTGGTGTTGTTGATAGCTGAGTGACATGTAAACACAGGGGTTAGAGTGTAACAGTTATCATTGGATCGAAATCCTTGCAAGATACATTCATTGTCATCATTCGTAACATAACAATGATCACTATCAAAAGAAACGATAAACCCTTGATCACGGATTTGATCGATGCTAAGTAAATTAGCCCTCGGATCCTTCAACTAACATCACATTTTTCAGTCTAGGTAACCCTTCAAAATTTAGAGTTCCCATACCAACAACTTTTCCAGATAAGCCATTACCAAAAGTGACTTCTCCACATTGCATAGGCCGAATGTTAGTCAAAAAATCCTTGTCACCTGTCATATGTCTAGAGCAACCACTGTCAAAATACCACATTTGAGATGCAAATAGCTTTATCAGAAAAACCAGCTAGACACTTCTTTTTCACCCATATTTGTTTCAAACCTTTATGTTTCTTTTGAGATTTTTTCAAATTATCAAAATAATTTGTTTTAAACAGGTTGTTCAATGTGAAACATTTAGGTCTGATATGTCCTTTTCTACCACAAAAATGACAAATGGGAATAAATCTTTTTACCTGAGATCTTACCCTTTTCGAAAATCCTGGAGATTTTGCAGCATCGGAAAATTTGTTCTTGCCTGCCACGGTAAGCTGTTACGGCAGAGTTTGTAGCCTCACGGTGATTCGTTGGAACACTAGATTTTAAAAACTTCGTGACTCCAGAACTTTCCATTCCATTAGAACCAAGGCCTGCAAAACCTCTCTGACCTGCATTCTGAGCTTTTTCAAAAATAGAAGATCCAGGATTAAGCATTTGAACATTTTTCTTAAAGTTTTCAAGTTCCTTCTTCAATAGAGAGATTTTTTCATCTTTATCACAAACACTTGTCTCATATTCTTTTATTTTCAACTCACACATTTCAATCTGATGAGACAATTTTTTATTCAATTTATTCAACTCTCTATTTTCAGAAGCAACCTGAATCCATTTTTCATACATGACTTTGTATGATCCAGCAAGAGATTCTTCACAGATTTCAGACTCATCTGAATCTGATTCCGATTCCTCTTGTTTGGTGGTATTATTCAGACATACCAATCTATCTTTCACCTGTGAATCACACAACACATTAGTCATAACAGAGGTTAGGGCAACATTTTCAGTAATATCTTCATCACTTTCGGTTTCATCATCACTCAGATTGAATATGCCCAAAACCTTCACATTCCCTGCACTGAATTCCCTTTTTGTTAGAGACAGATGGTTTAATGAAAGTATTAACTTTTGAACCTTTCGAAATATTCTTTTTATTTCCCATCTTTTTCATATATTTCTGAAAATTCTTAGTTAATAAAGCAATCTCATCATCACATTCACTATCAGAATTTTCATTATCAGCAACTTTCAAAGCAATACTTTTACCTTTATCAGCAATGGATTTGGGTTTGTCCTTTTGTTTAATCTGTTGATTTAATTCAAAAGTACGTAAGGAACCCATCAATTCTTCCACTTTCATAGTGCTAAAATCTTTAGCTTCCTCCATTGCCAAAAGTTTCGTATCAAACCTTTCTGGAAGAACTCTAACAATTTTTCTCACAAGAACAGAGTCATCAAGCTTTTCTCCAAGAGCAAAATATTCATTAGCAATGTCAGATAATTTTTCATAGAATTCAGTTAAAGTTTCATTATCAGACATTCTAAGCTCATCAAATTTAGTTTGAAGCATGATAAATCTAGATCTTTTCACATCAGAAATTCCTTCAAACTGAGTTTGAAGAATCTCCCAAGCTTCCTTAGCAGAAACACAAGATGATATAAGTTTAATGTAACCCTCACCTACACCATTAAAGATAGCATGCAAGGCTTTGCTATTTTAGGCAGATAGTTTATCATCTTCAATAGACCATTCCAGTTCAGATTTTATAATAGTATTACCTGAAGAATCTGTCTCAACTGGAGGAGACCAACCTGATAGAACCATTCTCCACGCCTTCTCATCTTGAGATTTGATGAAGGCTCTCATTCTAACTTTCCAGTAAGGATAGTTAGAGTCATTAAGCAATGGTGGTCTAGAAATAGAACTTCCTTCTGCAAAAAATGACATTCTAACAAAAACGTTATAGGACCACACTAAGAGTTTAGTGTCCCGGTCTGATACCAATTGAAAAACTGTGTTTTTGCAAATGTCAGTTGTATATAAAAAAATATAAAAACTGTAAACGTTTGCAGCGGCCAAAGTAATTCTACGGCAAAAGCGAACGGGCGTAATATAAAATATTTGCAGAAAAATAAATAACTTGACACAAGAGATTTATACGTGGTATCAGTGTTCTCACGAACACTCCTAGTCCACGGGGCCACGCCCAGAGAATGAAATCAATTAATAAATGTCCTTTTTTTGTATTATTCTGGGATGTGTTTTACTGCTTAAATGTGGTATAAATTTTAATTAATTATGTCATGTTTCTTGATTTGTATATATTTTTTTGGTATTTTAATTATATTGATTTATATTAACTATTGATATATAATTAATTAATTATATGATGAAGTATATTATTATTAAAATATAATTAATTAAATTATTTAATAAATTTCATAATATATAATCCTAAATTTAAAAAAATTAAAATTTATTTTTTTAAAAAAAAAAAAAAATAGATATAGTGACACTCTTAAAGAGTAGCTGATTCTGATAAAGTCGGGCACTAAACACCTATAGTGACGCACAGAGAGTAACTGTAAAAGTGTTCAGTGACACATGTGAAGTGTCACTAAAAACTGTCTTTCCAATCACCCTCATTAGTGATGCGCGGTGAAGTGTCACTAAATAGGTTTAGAGTTACTCAATGTGGGTCTCTAAAACCTATTTTTCTAGTAGTGCCAATGAAACACAATCTTGACATAAGCTTTTGTCAACTTTTCTATCTATACCCTTGAAAATGAAAAACACCCCAAAAGACCTTGTGTTTCCAATAAATTTTTAAACAATGCAGCTGATAGTGTTTGTGGTTTTTTAAAAAACCCTAAAGTACGATTTTAAATAAATGACCAGTACTTGTCTAGTTTTTTCATAAAAATAATCATTTTAATAATATTTTCCCATCAATCAATATAAGGTCAAATTAGTAGGTTGTACTATCTACTTGCATAACCTAAAAAAATACTATATCAAATATTAACACAACAACATAAACAAAAACATGTCCGAAAATGAATTGTAAATTGAAAATATTTTCCCATATTTTCTCGTAATACCCAAATATGCCTAAACAGGTCACACAATATTGAAATGTAGAAGTGACGTACTCTATACAGACCTTCAAGTACGTATTTTTAAAACTTTGAACTTATTGAAATACGTTGGGAAACTAGTGAAGACTTACCTAGAAATATGTTATTACAATAAAGAAACCTTCATTATTTGTTAATTAATTTCTAGGAATCATTTTTTAAAATGATAAAGGTATAATTTTTGTCTACTCAAGGGTACAAAGTTAGGTGATGTTTGCTTTGAGGTATTTAATTACGATGCTTTATTTAACACTGTAAATATAGATTGTAATGGATAAAGTAACTTGTATGTATACTATAATATCCTCACTGTTATTACAATTAATATTTCAAATTTAAATAAAAGTAACAAGATAGGGCAAAATAGTGATTTCTTAACAATGTAGTCAACATTACAATTTTTTTAAAAATAAAAGCAATCAAACAACTAACATTACAAAATTGCAACTAGGCACCATTAAGTGGAACTCAACTCTGATGATTTCCTCCCGCGGCTTGATTTTGTTGGAGTATCTGGCGCACCCGTGGTCGGTACCTCAAATATCAGAACACTCATCCCACAATGGCCTTGTGGACCGCGAGAGGTGGAGCCTCAGTTGGGTGGCAAATTTGACTGTGTTGGAAGTAGTTCCATCCAGCCTAGTCCACCCATTCGAAGCCACTAACAAAATTTTTTGAATTTAAATATAGTACATACATAAAAATTTTTAGAAACAAATACTAATAATAGATCGTTGAAATAAGAAGATATAAAGAGTTGAGTTATTACCCGAAATTTTTATGAAATGATTTATTGGATAGTTGAAATTCCTTTGATGCACCTACAACACACGGATGTTGTAACACCCTAACTAACATAGGCGTATTACGTGATTTTTAAACATGCTGTGCAGCTCGTTGCTAATCAACGAGGTTTATGGAAAACGTGATTAATTAAAATTTTTCCTTTTTAATTAAACTTATAAAATATTTATACAAAAGACTCGGGATCCCGATTACAAAATCATTTACAAAAGTTTACTGTTCATACAAAATAATTGTCGCCTAGCGACTAGTTACAAAAATTAGCCTTGCTATCCCGAGGATCGTACGCTTCAGGCCTAACTGCCCCGACATGTACAATCTTCATAAGCTCGTTCACGGTCCATCAGCTTTAGCCTTGCCTTTACCTACACATAAACGTAGAACTGTGAGTCGACAGACTCAGTAAGAAAAGCATAATAATATTCATACATAAACCCGGTCATGATCAGACGCCCATACCCCTGATCATAACCCTAACTGCCGTGTCCAACACGATACTGAGTCCCCCTAACTGCCGTGTCCAACACGGTACTGAGTTCTGAACGTTCATAGGGACGGTACTATTGACAAGTAACAGCCTGATCGGTCGAACCGGTCATACTCATTTCTTGGTCATACTCCAGCCTGTACCGACGTGTTACAGTATCCACCTGATCGGTCGAACCGGTCATACTACGGCTGCTGGTCATACTCCAGCCTGTAACGACGGGATACGTCAATAGTACGGAACCACCAACCTAAGTGTCAGCCTGATCAATCGAACCGGTCATACTCCGGCTGCTGGTCATACTCCAGCCTGTACCGACGTGACAGGGTTGGATGGTTCGAAGCCAACATACATAACTAATGTATTCTAACAGGCTTCCTACATGCACGCTAAACATGTAATCTACATATGCATACTGTTATACTAATCTTACCTGGATTCCGAATTCAGGTGTGCCGGTCAACCTGACTGGAACTTATCTGTGGCGGATTACAGGCTCCTAAACCATAAAAATCACAACACTATAAGTGACACGCTAAATCACTTCCCGGGGACTTAAACTAGGAACTAAAAGTTTCCCTATCGATAAAAAGCATGGCAATACCCCCAAAAACATAAAATCGAGGAAATCTAGGGTTCCTGAATTTTCCCCAACCGGTAGACCGGTTGCCCAACCAGAATTCCGGTTCTGGGAAATTTCAGAACCCCATCCAGAATTCCGGATGTACAACCGGAATTCCGGTTCCTCGCAGGCAGCAACATCAAAAATTCATATCTTGCTCAAATCAACTCCAATTCACATGAAACCTTCCAGACCTGTTCTATATATCCCCTAGAACATTTCTAAAGCTTCAAAACCACCCAGATTGCACATAATCAAAAATCACAATTAAAGCTCAAGCTTTGAGTTCTAAACTCAAACTTGAGTAAACCTAGCTAACATGCAATCAAACCAACATAAATCTACTTAATCATGCATAATTAAGCCTCTGAAAACAACTATAAACATCAACAACATCACAGCAACAGATTCAAGACATTTCTTTCAAAAATCATAGTTTTAGCATAGAAAAATCATAACTTTAAATAACCTAACAATCAAGCACTACAAGAAGCTTAATTAACATCTAATAAACATGCTTTAAATCTCTGAAAATATCTACAAAATACAGCAGCAACAACAACCAAAAATTCATGCATGCATCATCATCTTTTCAAACTTTTTTTTCCAAAATTACAAAAAGAAAAGGTTTAGAAACTTTACCAAGGATTGAAGAACACTTAGATTGAAGGAAATTAGCTAGAAAATCAGAAATCCCAGCCCTTGGAACACCCTTCCAGCCGAGAGAGAAAGAGAGGAAAAGAGAGAGTGTTTTTTTGAAATTTTTCTATTTTTGACTAAGTGTTGAAAATGAGAAAGAAAAGGAATTTTAAGGCATATAACACACTTACTTTTAGCCAAATATATCATAAATAAACATTTATTTTTCATTTAATAAAATCACTAAAAGACAAAATATCATTGGGGTAAAAAGACCATTTTGCCCCTCCACACTAAAATAACATAAATAACACTAAAGGGGTATTTTTGGGAAATTCTAAATTCCCGGCCATTCCCGACATTCCCAATGTCTAATAAACCGCCCCAAACTACTAACATACTAAGTTGTGATTTTTACTGAGCCAAACACCGAGTTCCAAAATACCGGGCACCAGAATGCAAATTATCAAAACTACTACATGACATAAAAATGCATCTCTGAATTCAAAAATAACAGTACAATAAATTATTTAAATAGCTATAAATAATTTCATAATTGAACGTGATTAACTGCTAATTTCTAAATTAAACTAAGCGGTCTTTACAGATGTAGTACATACCAATTCTTCTTTTTACACATCTTTACTTCACTGCAACAACAATACATATTTTAAATTTTATATTTTATCCTTATACATACATCTATAGATAGCGAGTAACTTCTCTAGGCAACAAAACAATACTAAATTGAGGTGTGAATTAGGAAGGAGAGGTAGAGGGATATATATAGTACTTGTGGATGTAATTGTGATGTGTAGTCTTATCACAAATTAAAAAATAATAATTAATAAACCTGGTACAACTAAACAAGGCCTGATATTACCCAAAAATAAAGCCAGTTTTTTCAATCCCTTGAAAAACGTAATTTGAACAAACCTAACAAACTAGGTTGTTCGATTAAATTTTTTCTTGGAAGACGTAATTTGAACAAACCAAATGGGCGGTTTGGTTCAATTTGATTTGAAAAATTCAAAATATAAATAAGTTAAATAATTTTTTCATAAAAAAAAACAAATATCCACATAAACTTCTCACATGTAGCAACAAATATCCAAATATTATGTCCAAATAAACAAGTCTGCCCAAATGAATAAACACATTATACAATTTTTTTTCTCTCTAAAATGATCTCTTACGTTTTATTTGTCTTTATGTTTATTTTTTGTAATCAAAAAAATTTATTATTGAAATAATTATTATTCATATTAATATTTATCTTTCATTATTTTTATGTAATTTTATTTAATAATTAATGAAATTATCATATTTATTAATAATGAAAACTAATTATTTTTATTAAATAAGTTTTTAAGATTACATTAAAATATTTTTCATTAGAATATAGATTATAATAATTTTTTCAATATTATACAAATATAGATATAAAAAAAAAGTTTAATGTTCTAAATACAATAGTATTCCGAGACACAAAGTCTGTAATAAAGTTAGGTCTAGGGTCACTACTGCCATTGTACATCGACACCACTGAGTGGAACCAAATTTCGGTATCGATTAGTGATTTCGTCACGAAAATAGTGACTCCGGAACACTACCCCTAACTTGATTACATACTATGTGTCTCGGGAACCCTAAACACCGACAGTGATAGTGTCACTACTGCCATTGTACATCGGAAACACTAAGTGCAACCCTATTTCGGTATCGGTTAGTGATTTCGTCACGAAACAAGTGACTATGGTACACTACCCCTAACTTCATTAAATACTATGTGTCACGGGACCCCTAAACACTGCCGTTGTACATCGGCACCAATCAGTGGAACCCTATTTCTGTATCGGTTAGTGATTTCGTCACGAAACTAGTGACTCTGGTACACTACCGCTAACTTTATTACATACTATGTGTCACGGGACCGCTAAACACCTACAGTGATAGTGTCGCTACTACCATTGTACATCGACACCACTAAATGAAACGCGATTTAGTTATAGGTTATTGATTTCGTCACGAAACAAGTGACTCCGGTACACTACCCCTAACTTAATTACATATTATGTGTCAAGGGACCCCTAAACACTGACAGTGATAGTGTCACTACTACCATTGTACATCGGCACCATTAAGTGGAACCCTAATTCGGTGTCGGTTAGTGATTTCGTCACGAAACTAGTGACTCCGGACACTTCCCCTAACTTGATTACATACTATGTGTCACGGAACACTAAATCAACGATAGTGATAGTGTCACTACTGCCATTGTACATCGGCACCACTAAGTGGAACCCTATTTCGATATCAGTTAGTGATTTGGTCACGAAACAAATGACTCCAGTACCCTACCGCTAACTTGATTACATACTATGTGTCACAGGACCCCAAAACACCGACAGTGATAGTGTCACTACTGCCATTTTACATCAGCACGACTAAGAGGAAACCTATTTCGGTATCGGTTAGTGATTTCATCACGAAACTAGTGACTCTGGTACACTACCCCTAAGTTAATTACATATTATGTGTCACGGGACCCCTAAACACCGACAGTGATAGTGTCACTACTGCCATTGTACATCGGCAGCACTGAGTGGAACCCTATTTCGGTATCAGTTAGTTATTTCATCACGAAACTAGTGACTCCGGTACACTACCTCAAAGTTGATTACATACTATGTGTCACGTGACCCCTTAACACCGACAGTGATAGTGTCACTACTGCCATTGTACATCGACACTACTAAATGAAACCCTATTTCGGTATCGGTTAGTGATTTCGTCACGACATTGGTGACTCCGGTACACTACCCCAAACTTAATTACGTACTAAGTGTGAAGGGACACCTAAACACTGACAGTGATAGTGTCACTACTGCCATTGTACATCGGCACCACTAAGTGAAACCCTATTTCGGTATCGGTAGTGATTTCGTCACGAAACTAGTGACTCCGGACACTACCCCTAACTTGATTACATATTATGTGTCACGGGACCCCTAATTAACGATAGTAATAGTGTCACTACTGCCATTGTACTTCGGCACTACTAAGTGGAACCCTATTTCGGTATCGGTTAGTGATTTCGTCACAAAAAAAATGACTCTGGTACCCTACCGCTAACTTGATTACATACGATGTGTCACGCGACCCCTAAACACCGACAGTGATAGTGTCACTACTGCCATTTTACATCGGCACCACTAAGTGGAACCCTATTTCGGTTTCGGTTAGTGATTTTGGCACCAAACTATTGACTCCGGTACACTACCCCTAACTTAATTACATACTATTTGTCACGGGACCCCTAAACACCGGCAGTGATAGTGTCATTACTGCCATTGTACATCGGCACCACTAAGTGGAGCCCTATTTTGGTATTGGTTAGTGATTTCGTCACGAAACTATTGACTCCGACACTACCCCTAACTTGATTACATACTATGTGTCACGAGACCCCAAATCAACGATAGTGATAGTGTCACTACTGCCGTTGTACATCGGCACCACTCAGTGGAACCCTATTTCGGTATCGGTTAGTGATTTCGTCACGAAACTAATGACTCTGGTACATTACCGCTAAGTTTATTACATACTATGTGTCACGGGACCGCTAAACACCTACAGTGATAGTGTCGCTACTACCATTGTACATCGACACCACTAAATGAAACGCTATTTCGTTATAGGTTATTGATTTCGTCACGAAACTAGTGACTCCGGTATACTACCCCTAACTTAATTACATAATATGTGTCAAGGGACCCCTAAACACTGACAGTGATAGTGTCAGTACTACCATTGTACATCGGCACCTTTAAGTGGTACCCTATTTCGGTATCGGTAAGTGATTTCGTCACGAAACTAGTGACTCCAGACACAACCCTTAAGTTGATTACATACTATGTGTCACGGAACACCGAATCAACGATAGTGATAGTGTCACTACTGCCATTGTACATCGGCACTACTAAGTGGAACCATATTTCGGTATCTGTTAGTGATTCCGTCACGAAAGTAGTGACTCTAGTACACTACCCCTAACTTTATTACATACTATGTGTCACGGGACCCCGAAACACCGACAGTGATAGTGTTTCTACTGCCATTGTACATCGGCACCACTAAGTGGAACCCTATTTCGGTGTCGGTTAGTGATTTCGTCACGAAACTAGTGACTCCGGTACACTACCCCTAACTTGATTACATATTATGTGTCACAGGACCCCTACAAACCGACAGTGATAGTGTCACTACTGCCATTGTACATCGGCACCACTAAGTGGAACCCTATTTCGGTATCGGTTAGTGATTTCATCACGAAACTAGTGACTCCGGTACACTACCCCTAACTTGATTACATACTATGTGTCACGGGACCCCTAAACACCGACAGTGATAGTGTCACTACTGCGAGTGTACATCGGCACCACTAACTAGAACCCTATTTCGACTTCGGTTAGTGATTTCGTTACGAAAGTAGTGACTCCTATACACTTCCCCTAACTTGATTACATACTATGTGTCAGGGGACCCCAAATCACCGACAGTAATACCCTAGAATTAAGAATTGGATTAGCAAAACCCGAATTAGATAATTATGAATAAATGAGTAATTATATTATATAGTTCAATTTATGTAAAATAATATGATTTCAACATGTTAAGATCTTGTTGGTGAACAAGGGGCATTTTAGTAATTGTGACCCGAGAAGGGTAAAATGATGAAATTAATTTAATTACGTGCTAAATGGAACTATATTATTTAATAGTATACCTGTGTTGTATTTTTCAGGAGTGTTCTGACAGGTTGGCGCGGTATAGTCACAACCGGGTATTTCGGGCCGAACCGGGTTCGGGCCTGAAATGCAAATTGGATTTATTTATTTGGCATTTTATTTGATATGGAATAATCTGAATTTTTATTTGAAAATATTTGGGTATGAAATGACATGTTTACCCTTATGTGTATGTGAGATGAATTTTTGGCCCTAAGGGCATTTTGGTCATTTGACCTTTAATTACTATGTTTGACAAAATTGATTTTTTTGAGGAAAGATAATGAATTTTTGGCTGCTTTTCTCTCTCTCACCCGACCCCTCTCTCTCATCCTAAACCTCTCTTGAAAATTCTAGCTTTTTGGTGTGAATTGCTTGGTGTTACTTGATTTTGGAGCTTGATTTGGAAGAATTTTAAGCTTGGGATTGAAGTAATTTCTTGCTAAGTATATTTGAGATTTAGTGTTGTAATTCTTGCTGAAATTATTGAGGTAAAAGCATATTTTGAGTTGTTCTTCTCTTGAGGTTGCATGTGCTTGATTTTGATTTTAATCTTACTAAATTGAGTGATTAATTGCATGATTTGGTTGGGATTCATGTTTGTTGAGCTTGGATTGTGATTATAGGGTATTTTTCTAGCTTGAATCCACGTTATTTTGATATGTGGCTGCTGGAAAATAGTTGAGTTTCATGGATTTCTTAGCTCAAGTTCTTGAGCTTGAGTATTGCTTGTTTGAAGCATGAATTATGTGTTTTATGCAATCTGAAATTGTGAATTTTATGCATGAAGTATGCTTTTAAACTCCATGTATGATGATTAATAACCTATTTTATGGTTTGGGAGTTTTGGTTGTGAATTGGGGTGATTTGATTGTGTTTTGGAGCTGATTTTCGTGTTCTTGCTGCTGTTTTTCTGGGTTTTGAACCCAGATGCCGCGACATGGTATTTAGCATGCCGCGACGCGCTCATTTCTTTCTGGGCAGATCCTTTTGCGAATTTCAAATAGCCATAACTTTGTGATCCAGACTCGGATTTGGGAATTCTGTATACCATTGGAAAGCTCTTTTCGAGGTCTATGTGAATATTTAAATTTTAAATGCCATGTGAATATTTTATGAATGTGAAATTAGGGGTTAAATTATATTTGTGAACTCCTGTATTTGTGTGACTAGGATTACCGACACCTGATCAGGAGCACCCGGGGATTTAGAATCTTTATTATTGCAGGACAACAAGTAAGATAGTGATTAACACGTAGAGTATGCACAGTGGCCCTTATATTGAAAATGATATGTATGATTGTTTAGTAACCGGGATTAGGGTTATTACCCTAATATGAGCGGTTGATGGCCGAGGGTTGTTACCCTAGTGATATATGTGTATAAATGCCATGCCATGTTAAATGTAATGAGATTTAGGGATTATGCACTCAAGGCATAATCAGGTTGGACTCGGTAACCATAACTAAGATGAACTATTCTAAGGCCTTATTGTATTTAGACGTGTGAGAGCAACACGTAGGTCTACGCCACGTAGATATAAATAGATGTGTGAGCGCAACACATAGGTCTACGCCATGTAAGACATAAATAGGCATGTGAGTGTAACATGCAGGCCTGTGACACACACACATATATGAATGGCATTATTGTTTAAATGGTATAATGAGCATGTTAATATTGTTATGTTATATATTGTCTTGCTGGGCCCTGCTCACGGGTGCTCTACTGTGGAGGAAAGGGAGGCATTAGCTGATAAGCCATGAGTTTAGGAGCTGGGCGAAGAATGTACGTGTCTGAGCCATATCAAACCAAGCGTGTTAAGTGTCTACCAGCGATGTATTTTGAAACTCTATTTTGCCGCTTAGGCCGGCTGAAAGAAAAAGACTTGTAATAAAGTTTGTAAATATTTTTTGGGATCCCAAATGTTATAAAGTTTAAATTATTACAAGTTTTATTTCCATTCCTCTTATTACAAAAGTTTAAATTCTGCGCTATTTTGATTAGTAATCCTGCTTACGGGATTAGGGTTTCCTAAATAACTCGAGTAACGTGCCTAATTATTTAGGGCGTTACAATTTTGGTATTAGAGCGCCAAGGTTTTTAAACTTCTTGTAGACTGGCCGAACATGTACATTCATCGTCAAAGACAAGCTGGACTCGTGGTGCAGTAAGTATTGAGAGTAAATACTTTACTGTTTATGTGATCATTTGTTTACCGCTTTCCATTTTAGGCAGTATGCAACCATCAAGAGTATGTATGTGTTATGTGATGCCATGCTTTAAATGCCAATTGATCATGTGAATATTTATATGAGGTAAATAGATGAGTTAGGGTTTAAGGCAATAAGTGCGTAAGTGTGGTATTGGTGTTTAACTCGCTGGGGTTGTTGATTACAAAGGTAGTAATGGACCCTCCGCAATCATCTAGACCACAGGGCGAGCAAGTAGAGCCCGAGGCTGCCCGAACCGATATAATTCGGGGGATAATGCGGGGGTTGGCAATGCTAATCCTCCTGCTGCCTGGCAGCAGATGTTCCAAGAAATGCGAAGTATCATACTTTGTCAAGAAGAAGAGTTGCAACGTTTAAGGCAACCGGCTGCCCCAGTTGATCAAGGGTTTCCACCAGCACCTGTGACAGTGGTGGGTAACAAGGGATTTATTATGTCGCACCAAGATTCAGTGTTTGAGCGGTTTGTGAAGCTACAACCTCTGACTTTTCTGGGAGGTATTGACATTATAAAGGCTGAGTAGTGGATGAGCACTGTTACCCGTATCCTCGACAATACAAGGGTGACGGGAACTGAGAGAGTGAATTGTGCGGCCTTCATGTTACAAGACCATGCCTGCATCTGGTGGGACATAGTGGGTCAGACCCGAGACGTCAGTGTGATGACCTGAGAAGAATTCAAGAAACTATTTGAAGAAAAGTTTTATAATGTTGCTGTGAGGACTTCACATCAAGAAGATTTTGTGAAGTTGACTCAGGGAAAAATGTCTGTGGCCGAGTATACTTTGGAATTCGATCGGTTATCCAAGTTTGCTGGTGAGCTGGTGCCCATAGATTTCACCAGAAAACAAAAGTATGTTCGAGGTATGAATGCTACAATCAGTCGGGACTTTAAAATTACCACATCACATGACACTCTATATAAGAGAGTGGTAGACTTGGCCTTAATTGCTGAGGAGGCCGAGCAGCAAGTAATTAAAGAGCAGGGTGTAGGGGATGCCGTCACGGTATCAAATCCTCCTGCTAGTGGTAATATCAGTAAGGGGACCGACAGTGGCAACCTTGAGCACAAACGGAAGGCTGAAGCTTCCGGAGAATCAGGGGGAAACAGAAAGTTTCGGGGAAATAGAGGTGGTCGTCAGGGTCGCGGGTCCTCATTCCGGTCATATCCCAAGTGTCCTAAATGCAAGAAGCATCATCTTGTTGAATGTCGAGCCAAGTCATGTTTCTAGTGTGGCGTAGTGGGCCACTTTATCAGAGATTGTCCCCAGCCCAAGAAAGAGGAGCCTAACAAGAATACTGCATAGAACCCAGGGCGACTTTTCACCATGACTCAGGCTGACGCTGATGCTAGTGCGTTAGTTGTGACAGGTCAGTTGTCTATTAATGGTATTTCATATACTGTGTTCTTTGATTCGGTAGCTACTCACTCCTATGTATCGAGTAGAGTTAGTGAAAGTTTCCACAAGCCGTGTGATATCTATGCTTCGGGTTGGAACCCTGTTACCCTCGGGAGACCTTATAGCATCCACTAGGTGGATTCGGTGCTTGTCTTTTTGGATTGATGGTTGTGAGTTGACCGCCAATCTAATTGAGTTACAACTGTCTAACTTTGATATAATTGTGGGAATGGATTTCCTATATAAATATGGAGCGAATATTGACTGTAAGCGCAAGATGGTGGTGTTTGAGCCCAATAGTGCCAACCCAGCGGTGTTCGTGGGTAAGATTCAAGGGACACGCATATCAAGAATAACATTGTTGAAAGCTAAGGACTTGATGGGCAAAGGTTGTCTGGGGTTCATAGTTACTGCAACGGACACCAGCCAACGTGTGACATCGGGGCCTGACAATATGAGATTGGTATGCGAGTTCCTCGATGTCTTTCCAGAAGACTTGTGGGGATTTCCACCTACCCGGGAAATTGAATTTGTTATTGAATTTGTTCCGGGAGTGGATCCAGTATCTAAGGCTGTTGGGTTTTATGTTGGAAATTATTTTACCAGGATCTTAGATCTACTCACAAGTATGTTTATTAACACCCTAAATATGAACTTTCTAAAACGATGAAATAAACACATATAAAGTTTAGGAAACCTTACATTGGTTGCAGCGGAATAATATGACTCCGTCCGTTCAGATATCTAGCCCTTGATTCCTTTCTGTAGCAGAGCATTATCAATATCTGAACCTGGATCTCTTTCTCTGAATCTTTGATGCTGAATCTCCTTTGCTGATGATCTTTCTTCACGATCTTCCTCACTATGATTGAGGTATCACTTGATGTGTGTGGGCACTACTCATACACTAAAGTAATTTCGAAATTTAAAGTAAGAAGAAAGAAGAAGTGGTAGCTAAAGATAGGGAGAGAGAGAGGCTCAGATTTTCTGAATCAGAAGAAATGTTTTTCCTGAAGCCTTCACTATCTATTTATAGCATTCCACTAGGGTTAGATTTGAATTATATGGCATTAAAATAATGAAAAAATCAATTTAAAATGCTACAATAGGTGGCCAGCCATGCCTTTAATGGATTGGGCCTTGGGCTTTGCAATTTTGCAATTTTAACACCTTTTGTATCTGATTTTCTCAAAAATGCCAATTTCTTAATTCAAACATTTAAATGCCAATTCTAACTATTTAATAACTATAAATAATTATTAAATAATATTGTCATTTATCATATTTATTAATTGAACCATACAAAGTATCATAATTAACAAATATGCCCCTATAAACTCTTTCTTTACAATTTCGCCCTTACTTAGTGAAAAATTTCACAAATGGACATAGTCTAACTTGTGAATTATAATTGATTAATCAAAACCAATTACATGAGTCTTACAAGCAATATTATCTCAACTAGTGGGGGGACCATGGGTCTATATAACCGAGCTTCCAATAAGTAGATCAAGAATTTAGCACTAAAATTCACTAACTTATTAATTCTTCGTTGAATCCACGCATAGAACTTAGAATTGCACTCTCAGTATATAGAATGCTCTATATGTTCCACCATATAGACACATCATTAGTTATCCATTGTTATAATCCTAATGTGATCACTGATCCTCTATATGAATGATCTACACTGTAAAGGGATTAAATTACCGTTACACCCTACAATGTATTTATTCCTTAAAACACTTGACCCCGTATAAATGATATTTCAGCTTATGTGAAATGAGTACTCCACCATTTATGTTCGTTTGGTCAAGCTCGAAGGAGATCATCCTTTGCTTACTATTCGCCAGATAGAAGCTATAGATTCCATGTTTATGCTAGCGCTCCCACTCAATTGCACTACCGTGTTCCCAAAATGTACGTATCACCCTGACCTAAAAGTAGGCTTAACTAACAAATCAAAGAACACGAATAGCCTCTCGAGATTGAGCCTAATCATATCAGGATTAAGATCATTTGATCTAGGATCAACTAGGCGATATTGACTGGAATAGATATTACGGTAAGTTTAATAAATCTAAGTCAAAGTTCAATATCGGTCCCTTCCGATGCATACTCCATGCATCCAACCTGAGCTTTACTTTAACCAATGCTCTGGAAAGAACATAGCACTTCTCCAAATGCAAGTAAACTCTGTTGTAGATTACCATATCAGTAAAACCCTATGTTTGATAAATCTAGGAAACTTTATTCACATAGTCATGTTTACTTTCCAATGTGTTGACGACACAATAAACAGGATCAAGTATGTGAAAAGGGTTTCAGATGAATTTATACATTATGTACATATAATCATGAAATAAATCATGTGAACCATGCAACATTAAATGTTATTTCTGATCTATATTAATAAGTAAATCTGATTATATTGAAATGAGTTTTATTTAGGGCATAAAACCCAACAAACTCCCACTTGCACTAATATAAAACAAAAAGTGCGTTTCAAATAATCTCAACACCTTGATATACAAATCAAGTGTAGTAGTAGTAAACTCCTCGTAATAGGATCTGAAAGGTTGAATTAACCACAACCTTTTCTCCACTATTACTCTTCCTTTAATCACAAAATCATTGATAATGTGAAATTCCTCTCTATATGTCTTACTCTCTTGGGATACTGGATTCTATATCTTTGGCAACTACATTTGGTTAATCAGGAAATTAACACTAGTAGTTTAAGGCAATTTGGAATGATGCCAAAAATGTATAGAACTTTCCTTAGACTGAATAAGTACCTTTCCTGCAGCTTTAACATTCAGTCCCTCTCTGGTAGACCTAGAGACTTCAGATAGGTTTTTACACTTTTCCAAAATCACTATTCCACCCCCAGAGTAATCACCATCTTATCAGAAATATTTACTAGCACAAAGGCAAATTTCGAAATCTGATATGGTGTAGTCTAAGAGTTTTAAACACACCCTTATAGACTAACATATAGTTCCTCTTCTTTATCTTAAGATTTACTTGATTGTCTTCCAATGTTCTTCTCCTGGTTTAATCTGATACCTACTCATTACTCCCACTCAACAGCAGGTGTCTGGTCTAAGGCATACAAAAGCATATCTAAGACCTCTCACTGTTGAAATAAGAAATTCTTTCATGGCTTTATCTTTTCTGGAATAGTTAAGACTTTTCCTTAGATAAATAAAATCTATACCTAAGAAGTTGTGAAGCTTCTATAGATTGCCATTAGAAAGAAAATGCTTCAGCATCTTACTAAACTAAGTTGCTTGCATTAGAGTAAGTAATTACCAGGTATACCACAAGCCATAGGTTTAGATAAACTCAAACCTATAATACTAGGAACAGGAAGTTTTGTTAAGTCTATTGAATAGACTTATAAACAAAATTTCCTTTTATGTCCTTGTAATAGAAATCTTTAGGTTATTCCATGTGAATGGATTAAACCATAGTTCTTTTGGCTTTCTTCTTAGTTTCTTATCTTGACAATCCATTACTTGTTTAAACTCACAATGGATTTTAATCACTAGTGTCTCCCAAGTCATAAGAAGGTGAGTTCCTAGAAACTCTCCCATTACGACAAGGTACCGTGAATTATGTCGAAGAAAACTAAATGGTATTGATCTCTTCAGTTGTGACAAGACAACAGAGGCAGTGGGATCATCATATGTTATATAAGATGATAGAACACTTTTGGAATCAAGAATTAAATATCTCCTTTATTTGCTACTTGTTTTTCAGACTTAGTCATTATCTTAGAAAAGTAGTATTTGTTTGAACAAACACTTTCTTATCTATTGACAATGGGATGGTCCACCCCTAATCACTTAGAATAGCTAACAAACCATGGTTAATGGTTCTAGCTTTTCTTAAGATTTTGATTAGGTCATCCATGAATCTAGTAATGATTTACATTAAGTACCCAACCATTACATCATTCTGAAATTGTATTACCATAGAAGGAATTAGGCAACGACTAGTAACTAATCATCAACATTCAACTCGAAATTTCTGGGGAGGTAAGTTTGGATATAATTCAAAAATCAATTTAATGATCTTTGAACTGCATATCTACTAACTATTTCTCCACCCCTATCAGTTCGCAAGATCTTTAACCACTTACCTTAATGGTTTTAACCATTGCTAGAAATTAATGAAATTTTTCAAACATTTCAAATTTCTTGCTAAAAGGTATAATCTAGAGTTATCGTTTGAAGAATACAGCGAAAAACTCATATCCACCCCTGAATTTACATCCATCTGCGAATGAGATGAACTACTTTCAGTGGATATAGGCATATTAACTCTTTGCAGAGATTGATCTTGTCAAATCCACTATGAACAAGATACAAATGCCATAGATTAAAAAAAATGTATGTTATATAAGATGATAGAACACTTTTGGAATCAAGAATTAAATATCTCCTTTATTTGCTACTTGTTTTTCAGACTTAGTCATTATCTTAGAAAAAGTAGTATTTGTTTGAACAAACACTTGCTTATCTATTGACAATGGGATGGTCCACCCCTAATCACTTAGAATAGCAAACAAACCATGGTTAATGGTTCTAGCTTTTCTTAAGATTTTGATTAGGTCATCCATGAATCTAGTAATGATTTACATTAAGTACCCAACCATTACATCATTCTGAAATTGTATTACCATAGAAGGAATTAGGCAACGACTAGTAACTAATCATCAACATTCAACTCAAAATTTCTGGGGAGGTAAGTTTGGATATAATTCAAAAATCAATTTAATGATCTTTGAACTGCATATCTACTAACTATTTCTCCACCCCTATCAGTTCGCAAGATCTTTAACCACTTACCTTAATGGTTTTAACCATTGCTAGAAATTAATGAAATTTTTCAAACATTTCAAATTTCTTGCTAAAAGGTATAATATAGAGTTATCGTTTGAAGAATACAACGAAAAACTCATATCCACCCCTGAATGTACATCCATCTGCGAATGAGATGAACTACTTTCAGTGGATATAGGCATATTAACTCTTTGCAGAGATTGATCTTGTCAAATCCACTATGAACAAGATACAAATGCCATAGATTAAAAAAAATGTATGTTATATAAGATGATAGAACACTTTTGGAATCAAGAATTAAATATCTCCTTTATTTGCTACTTGTTTTTCAGACTTAGTCATTATCTTAGAAAAAGTAGTATTTGTTTGAACAAACACTTGCTTATCTATTGACAATGGGATGGTCCACCCCTAATCACTTAGAATAGCTAACAAACCATGGTTAATGGTTCTAGCTTTTCTTAAGATTTTGATTAGGTCATCCATGAATCTAGTAATGATTTACATTAAGTACCCAACCATTACATCATTCTGAAATTGTATTACCATAGAAGGAATTAGGCAACGACTAGTAACTAATCATCAACATTCAACTCAAAATTTCTGGGGAGGTAAGTTTGGATATAATTCAAAAATCAATTTAATGATCTTTGAACTGCATATCTACTAACTATTTCTCCACCCCTATCAGTTCGCAAGATCTTTAACCACTTACCTTAATGGTTTTAACCATTGCTAGAAATTAATGAAATTTTTCAAACATTTCAAATTTCTTGCTAAAAGGTATAATATAGAGTTATCGTTTGAAGAATACAACGAAAAACTCATATCCACCCCTGAATGTACATCCATCTGCGAATGAGATGAACTACTTTCAGTGGATATAGGCATATTAACTCTTTGCAGAGATTGATCTTGTCAAATCCACTATGAACAAGATACAAATGCCATAGATTAAAAAAAATGTATGTTATATAAGATGATAGAACACTTTTGGAATCAAGAATTAAATATCTCCTTTATTTGCTACTTGTTTTTCAGACTTAGTCATTATCTTAGAAAAAGTAGTATTTGTTTGAACAAACACTTGCTTATCTATTGACAATGGGATGGTCCACCCCTAATCACTTAGAATAGCTAACAAACCATGGTTAATGGTTCTAGCTTTTCTTAAGATTTTGATTAGGTCATCCATGAATCTAGTAATGATTTACATTAAGTACCCAACCATTACATCATTCTGAAATTGTATTACCATAGAAGGAATTAGGCAACGACTAGTAACTAATCATCAACATTCAACTCGAAATTTCTGGGGAGGTAAGTTTGGATATAATTCAAAAATCAATTTAATGATCTTTGAACTGCATATCTACTAACTATTTCTCCACCCCTATCAGTTCGCAAGATCTTTAACCACTTACCTTAATGGTTTTAACCATTGCTAGAAATTAATGAAATTTTTCAAACATTTCAAATTTCTTGCTAAAAGGTATAATCTAGAGTTATCGTTTGAAGAATACAGCGAAAAACTCATATCCACCCCTGAATTTACATCCATCTGCGAATGAGATGAACTACTTTCAGTGGATATAGGCATATTAACTCTTTGCAGAGATTGATCTTGTCAAATCCACTATGAACAAGATACAAATGCCATAGATTAAAAAAAATGTATGTTATATAAGATGATAGAACACTTTTGGAATCAAGAATTAAATATCTCCTTTATTTGCTACTTGTTTTTCAGACTTAGTCATTATCTTAGAAAAGTAGTATTTGTTTGAACAAACACTTTCTTATCTATTGACAATGGGATGGTCCACCCCTAATCACTTAGAATAGCTAACAAACCATGGTTAATGGTTCTAGCTTTTCTTAAGATTTTGATTAGGTCATCCATGAATCTAGTAATGATTTACATTAAGTACCCAACCATTACATCATTCTGAAATTGTATTACCATAGAAGGAATTAGGCAACGAATAGTAACTAATCATCAACATTCAACTCGAAATTTCTGGGGAGGTAAGTTTGGATATAATTCAAAAATCAATTTAATGATCTTTGAACTGCATATCTACTAACTATTTCTCCACCCCTATCAGTTCGCAAGATCTTTAACCACTTACCTTAATGGTTTTAACCATTGCTAGAAATTAATGAAATTTTTCAAACATTTCAAATTTCTTGCTAAAAGGTATAATATAGAGTTATCGTTTGAAGAATACAACGAAAAACTCATATCCACCCCTGAATGTACATCCATCTGCGAATGAGATGAACTACTTTCAGTGGATATAGGCATATTAACTCTTTGCAGAGATTGATCTTGTCAAATCCACTATGAACAAGATACAAATGCCATAGATTAAAAAAAATGTGGTAGTGTCTTTTGATGACATAGGTTTAGTTACATCAAAGAGCTCTTAGAATAGTGCAAGTGGATTCTGGTCACAGAATACGTAACTCATATTCCATACAGTTTGAATCCATTAATAAAAGATGGATATTAAACACTTGAGAAAGTGTAACTGTATTGTATCTGGAATTAGAAATATAAGAAAATTTCTGTTTGGATTCTAAAATTAAAGTCAAAGACTTAAATTCAACCAAATATAATGAGTAATTCTTTCTTGGACCACCACTACTAATTCAAACTCTAAGTCAGATTTGCCCATACAAGTAGGAGATTTCTAAGATTGAGGATTTATATCAATTGGGAATAGAATTTCGGGATTATAATCATATGCGTCATTTAATTTCTTAAGAGAAAATATAGAATGACATGAAATGATTTATAGACCATTCATCCAATGATATGTTATAAAGCTAATTCGAAATGAATAAGCTAAGAGGAATTAGGATAATTTCGTTTAAAATAAGAATCCAACGATGCTTCGATTAGCGAAAGTCAAAGTAATCTTATTTATACAATCTTCTTGTTTCATATCGTAAAAATACTAGTCTAAGGTGTCATCAATTGATGAACAGCTAGATGTCGCATATACAATATTTATCTTTCGAGATCTAACACTATTATGTATGTCTAATGGTGAAAATCCACTAGGAATTTATCTCATTAGATAAACAAGCCAAGTTAGACCAACAATGAAGATTCGAAATTAAACTACAACTTAATAACAGAAAATAACATGGTTCAATATAAATTCATACACAATTCAGAAATTATAAACATATAGCAAGTAGGAATGACAAGTGAAAATACTAAAACTTATAATTCTAAATAATTTCCAAGGTTTTCAACAAACTGATATCAGTGTCCCGTTTAGGCGAGAGTCAAAGCTACCATTCATTGAATAGAGTTGTCAGCTCGTCTAAAATATTAAACATTCTAGCAACCTTTTATTCGATCAAGATTGGAATTCAGCGTTGTCCCGTTTAGGCGAGAGTCAAGGCAATTCTATCTTATGAGCTTCCACCATTGTTTCATAATTTGCAAGTCAAGTATGGTCGCCACCATTAGGGTGATCCATACCATACAAAACACTTACAAACTACTTATCATGCGAGGTTAAACGGTGCGAAATTGCTAATGAACGTTCCTCCATTAGGGAGGATTACTCACTAAAACAAACGCGGTGTAAAACCCACAATGGAGATCGAATATCTTAATAATAAAGCTCATTATTTAAAGGGAGTTGTATTTTCTTTGATTCTCTTTATTTAATCTATTTATTTTAAATATATATTTATTTAATTAAAATTTCCAATTTAGAATGAAAAATTCTAAATATAAATTTTAATTTAATATTTATAAATTTTACTTAGATGGATATGAAAATAACATGAATTATTTCCACCTTAGTAATAATTTCCAATAAAAATTTAGAAAAATATTCAATTTAAGTTGTTACAAAATTAATTTAAATTAATTTACAACTCAAATTTTATTTTCTATAAATATATATTGCATTTCGAAAAATTAAAGTATTTAAGAATACAATTTTCGAAAAATGCATGTTAAAATAAAAAATAAACCCTGGAAAAATTATTCTAATTTAATGTTGGCCCAAAATTAATTAATAAAATTAATTTACAACAAAAAATATAATTTTCCTATTTAATTAAATATATATAAGAAAAATTTCAAATATTTAAGTATGATGATGAAAATCAACTTAAATATTAATTTTCTATTTAATTAAATACACTAGAAAAATACTTCAAGCAAAAATATCACCTATCTAGATTTTCCTTTGACTAATTAATTCAATTTCTAATAATATACTTTAATTCAATTTATTTTAAATTAATCAATAAATAAAAAAGTCATTGATTTAAGTTGATCCGAGAATTAATTAAAATAAATAATTAATTTACAACTTAATCTATTTTTCAAATAAAATTTGAAATTCCAGCATTTAAGAAATGCAATTTCGAAATTTGATTAATAAAATAAAGAAAAAATATATTTTGAAAATTATTTAAATTTAGTTGAAAAAATAAATTTCAATTAAAAATAATTTTCTATTTAATTAAGTGTCATGAAAAAGAAATATTTAAGTATGATGATAAAAATCAACTTAGATATTTAATTTTCAAATTAATTAAATGTATTAAATTCAAGAAATAAATAATTAAGTGTAGAGAAGGCTTAATTATTAATTTCTAGTTTAATACTAGGAAAAATATACTTAAAATAAATTGTACCAAAATTAATTAATAAATAATTAATTTCACAATGTATAATATTTCCTATTTAATATTAGAAATAATAAGTAGTCTAGAAATAACTATCTAGAAAATATCTTATTTAACTAAGTATCTTTCCACAAAATTTGAAAAAATATCTAATTTAAGTTGTATTAGAAAAAATCTAGAACTTAAATATTTTCAAATTTAAATTTAATTAAATATCAAAAATTAAGTTGTAACCACTTAATTTGAAAATATTCCATTTTAAGTTAATATTTGAAAAGATATTAACTTAAAAAATATCTAAAATATTCCATTTTAAGTTAATATTCGAAAGATATTAACTTAAAAAATATCTAAAGAATCTTAATAACCAATGCCTAAAATTCCTCAACTTAATTTTGAAATTTGAAATTCAAAAGATATTCAGATTTAAGTTGGTTAGTTGTAGACAACTAAATATCAACTTAAATAAGAATATTTAATGAAAAAAATTAAATTAAGTTCCAGAAAGAATCTAGATGGTTATAATTCTATATTTAATTAAATACAAGAAAATACATATAGTTTAGCTTAGAATAAAAAATTCTTTAAACTATAATTTTCTTAAATTAATTTCAAAATAAATGAAATTAATTATGTTGCTAATCAATTTTATTAGGTTAAACTAGTGTAATTAACCTAGTACAGTCATTCAAATCAGGCAAATGGGCCTTCACAATTGGGGTGGTTTGTGTGAGGGAGTCTTTGAGTTCAGTATGTCGTACCCACTTCTATGGCTCCCAACTCTCACACAAGGCCCAAAAGAGAGGAATTTAACCTTAATAAGAACAACTGTTATTAATTGAATAGGCCCAAAAACTAATTGGGCCTAAATAAATTCTATCATTAACTATGATAATTTATTTTAGCAACATTAACCTATATGCATCTATAATAAAATTAAACACATAGGCTCACACAGGCACACTTTGGATGGGTCCTATCATGTTGCTAGGTCATACACAGATGAAAGAAGATTGTAAATATACCTGTTACAAATTATTAACTTGACCAAGGGAGCCATCAGATCATTAGATCTGGCAAAAGGTAACCATGGCTATTTGCAATCAAGTAATAATAGGTTTTGAAAACTTACAAACAAGCTAAAACACATACTCCTGCAACAAGGTTAGCTGGATAGTTGCATGTAGGATTTATTTAATTTTAAATTAAATAATTAATTTCGAAATAATTAATTAAATAAATAAAATATTTATTTTTCGAAAATTTAAAAAAAATAAAAAAAAATTCGAAAATTTAAAAAATTTAAATTTAAAATTAAACCTACAATTTTTGAAAAATTAGGTTTCAACCAACCTAAATATCATTTCAAAAATTTGCTAACTACTTTTAAATTTTAAATGTTATTTTATAAATAAAAATTAAATAAAAAATTAGAAAAGATAAATAAATATCTTTTCAGATTTTAAATTTAATTTAAATAAATAAAATAACAAAATTTAAAAGTTAGCAAAATATCTTACATCTATTTAAAATTACATGATTATAAATATCTTATTTTAAATTTAAATAAGGTCAAAATATCTAAAAAGATTTAAAAAAAAATCTTAAAAGATAAGATATAATTAAAAATATCTTAAAAGATAAGATATTTTAAAAAATATCTTAAAAGATTTTATAAATATCTTATAAAATCTGACCTTAAATTTAAAAAAAATAAGACATAATCAAATTTAAAAATAAGATAGATTTTTAAGCAAGAAGATAGATACTAATTCTATTCAAATTCAAATTACACTAATATCTTGAATTAAATTTAAAAAATATTAAATTTATTCAAAATGATAATTAGAATTGAATTAGGAATAGTAATAGTATAAATACAAAACTATACAAAAAATTGGAAGTTAATTCCATGAAAAAGCATGAAAAATCGAAAAAAAACAAAAAAATTCGAAACTGTACGGACCGATTTGCGATCGCAGGAAAATATTAGCACAGCCCCGATTTTTTCAAATCTTCAAAAAATCATAACTAATTCAAATAAAATCCAAATTAAGTTCTGTAAAAGGCTAACTTGCTTAATTTTTTCCATACTATCCAATAAAAATAATTCCAGAGATAAAATCGCAATTATTTTTCACGAAAATTTTACAAACATCAATCAATCATCAAATATCACTCAATACAACATGATACCATCCAAAGATCATACAAACAATCGTTTTAAAGTCCAAATTTCTTGCAAGTAAATCAATTACCATGGCTCTGATACCAGTTGTTGGAAATTATTTTACCAGGATCTTAGATCTACTCACAAGTATGTTTATTAACACCCTAAATATGAACTTTCTAAAACGATGAAATAAACACATATAAAGTTTAGGAAACCTTACATTGGTTGCAGCGGAATAATATGACTCCTTCCGTTCAGATATCTAGCCCTTGATTCCTTTTTGTAGCAGAGCATTATCAATATCTGAACCTGGATCTCTTTCTCTGAATCTTTGATGCTGAATCTCCTTTGCTGATGATCTTTCTTCACGATCTTCCTCACTATGATTGAGGTATCACTTGATGTGTGTGGGCACTACTCATACACTAAAGTAATTTCGAAATTTAAAGTAAGAAGAAAGAAGAAGTGGTAGCTAAAGATAGGGAGAGAGAGAGGCTCAGATTTTCTGAATCAGAAGAAGTGTTTTTCCTGAAGCCTTCACTATCTATTTATAGCATTCCACTAGGGTTAGATTTGAATTATATGGCATTAAAATAATGAAAAAATCAATTTAAAATGCTACAATAGGTGGCCGGCCATGCCTTTAATGGATTAAGCCTTGGGCTTTGCAATTTTGCAATTTTAACACCTTTTGTATCTGATTTTCTCAAAAATGCCAATTTCTTAATTCAAACATTTAAATGCCAATTCTAACTATTTAATAACTATAAATAATTATTAAATAATATTGTCATTTATCATATTTATTAATTGAACCATACAAAGTATCATAATTAACAAATATGCCCTTATAAACTCTTTCTTTACAATTTCGCCCTTACTTAGTGAAAAATTTCACAAATAGACATAGTCTAACTTGTGAATTATAATAGATTAATCAAAACCAATTACATGAGTCTTACAAGCAATATTATCTCAACTAGTGGGGGGACCATGGGTCTATATAACCGAGCTTCCAATAAGTAGATCAAGAATTTAGCACTAAAATTCACTAACTTATTAATTCTTCGTTGAATCCACGCATAGAACTTAGAATTGCACTCTCAGTATATAGAATGCTCTATATGTTCCACCATATAGACACATCATTAGTTATCCATTGTTATAATCCTAATGTGATCACTGATCCTCTATATGAATGATCTACACTGTAAAGGGATTAAATTATCGTTACACCCTACAATGTATTTATTCCTTAAAACACTTGACCCCGTATAAATGATATTTCAGCTTATGTGAAATGAGTACTCCACCATTTATGTTCGTTTGGTCAAGCTCGAAGGAGATCATCCTTTGCTTACTATTCGCCAAATAGAAGCTATAGATTCCATGTTTATGCTAGCGCTCCCACTCAATTGCACTACCGTGTTCCCAAAATGTACGTATCACCCTGACCTAAAAGTAGGCTTAACTACCAAATCAAAGAACACGAATAGCCTCTCGAGATTGAGCCTAATCATATCAGGATTAAGATCATTTTATCTAGGATCAACTAGGCGATATTGACTTGAATAGATATTACGGTAAGGTTAATAAATCTAAGTCAAAGTTCAATGTCGGTCCCTTCCGATGCATACTCCATGCATCCAACCTGAGCTTTACTTTAACCAATGCTCTGGAAAGAACATAGCACTTCTCCAAATGCAAGTAAACTCTGTTGTAGATTATCATATCAGTAAAACCCTATGTCTGATAAATCTAGGAAACTTTATTCACATAGTCATGTTTACTTTCCAATGTGTTGACGGCACAATAAACAGGATCAAGTATGTGAAAAGGGTTTCAAATGAATTTATACATTATGTACATATAATCATGAAATAAATCATGTGAACCATGCAACATTAAATGTTATTTCTGATCTATATTAATAAGTAAATCTGATTATATTGAAATGAGTTTTATTTAGGGCATAAAACCCAACATTTTATGCCCTAAATAAAACTCATTTCAATATAATCATATTTACTTATTAATATAGATCAGAAATAACATTTAATGTTGCATTGTTCACATGATTTATTTCATGATTATATGTACATAATGTATGAATTCTATTTAAGTCCAGAACATATCAATTTGTTAATGATTATAGTGTTGTCAACACAGTGGAATATAATCTTAATTATATGTTCGAAAGTTTATTCCCTGATTTGTCAGAACACTGGATTTTGACTGACATTGTATAATCAGCGATAGGTATTCTTACACCTTGGATAAGTGTTATGTCCTTTCCAGAGCATTGGCAAAGTTTACCAGCATCGGATGTATGGAGTATACATCAGAAGGGACCGATATTGAACTTTGTTTAGATATATTAGAATTTAACGTAATATCTATTCAATTTAATATCACGTGTTGATCCTAGATCAAATGATCTTAATCCTGATATGATTAGGTTCAATCTCAAGAGTGTTATTCGTGTTCTTTGATTTGTTAGTTAAGCCTACTTTTGGGTCAGGGTGATACGTGCATTTTGGGAACACGGTAGTGCAATTGAGCGGGAGCGCTAACATAAATATGGAATCTATAGCTTCTATCTGGCGAATAGAAATTAAAGGATGATTTCCTTCGAGCTTAACCAAACGAAAATAAATGGTGGAGATCTCATTTCACTTAGCTGAAATATCATTTATACAAGGTTAAATGTTTTAAGGATAAAATACATTGTAGGGTGTTACGATAATTTAATCCCTTTACAGTGTAAATAATCTATATACATGATCATTGATCACATTAGGGTTATAACAATGGATAACTAATGACATGTCTATATCGTGGAACATATAGAGCGTTCTATATACTGAGAGTGCAATTCTATGCGTGGATTCAACGAAGAATTAATAAGTCAGTGAATTTAAGATATAAGTTCTTGATCTGCTTATTGGAAGCTCGGATATATAGACCCATCTTCCCCATACTAGTTGAGACCATACTGCTTGTAAGACTCAATTCTAAAGTTAGACTATGTCTACGTTGTGAATTTTCACTAAGTAAGGGTGAAATTGTAAAGAAAAGAGATTCTAGGTTTATTTATTAATTAAGAGACTTTATATGTCTAATTAATAAATATATTAAATGACAATATTATTTAATACTTAATTTTTAGTTATTAAATAATTAGAATTGGCATTTAAATGGTTGAATTTGAAAATTGGCGTTTCTGAGAAAAGGAGATGCAGAAATGATAAAATAGAAAAATTGCATAAGTGAGGCCCATTATCCAAGACCATGGCCGGTCACACTTTATGGGTTTTATCATTTTATTTTTCATTATTTTAATGCCAAAATAGATAGTGATGGATCTCATTCACACTTAACTTGGTGAACTTCTGTCAGATGAAAACTGAGCCTCTATCTTTTCTCTATAGGCCGAACCTCTTCTCTCTTCTTTTCTTCTCTAAATTTCGAATTCCTTGAGTGAATGAGTGAGTGCCCACACGCATCAAGTGGTATCTCAATCATAGTGTGTAAGACTGTGGAAAACAATCCAACAAGGAGGAGAATCAGCATCAAAGGAAGGAGAGAAAGAGATCTAGGTTTAGATATTGATAATGCTCTGCTACATAAAGGAATCAAGGGCTAGATATCTGAACGGAAGGAGTCATTATATTCCGTTGCACCCAATGTAAGGTTTCCTAAACTTTATATGTGTTTATTTCATTGTTTTAGAATTCATATTAGGATGTTAATGAAACATACTTGTTAGTAAATCTAGGTCCTGGTAAAATATATCCAACAACTGGCCTCAGAGCCATGGTAATGATTTACTTTCATGAAATATGAATTAAAACGATGTTATGTGTTGATTTGGATGGTTTCATGTGGTTTATGTGTTTATTTGATGATAGTTTAGAAATCGCAATATATGTTACTGAAATATTTTTTATTTTGATCTTGAAGTATTTTTCCTCAAAAGAAGATAAAAAATTAATTGATTTAGGCTTTTACAGAACCTAATTTGGACTTTTTATGAATTAGATATGATTTTTTGAAGTTGGACGAAAATATCTGAAATCGAGTGTCACACGCGCGCGCGAACATAGGGATATCGCGGCATTTGACGCGGTTTCAGACATCCTGACCGAGGAGACTCGGACACGGGCTGTCTGAAGACGCGTCCCGCTGAGCTCCCACGGTCAAGTAGGCTGCGTGCAGCCTCGTTCCTCGGCCAAGCTTCCCCATCCGCGCGCGCAGGGGTATGCAATGCATACCCCTGTGCACAAATTTTATTTTCGTCATAACTTTTGATTCAAAAATCGTTTTTCATTGAAACAAAAGCCAATTTTAGGTAGAATTTTGTGTAGAATCTAAATTTTCAATTAAAAGTCTAATTTTCAGAATAAAATTAATTTTTATTAATTTTTTAATTAATTAAAATTAGTTTTTGATATTAGTAGGCTTTGAATTTTGAAAATTTGATTTCTCACAAACGAGCCTTATGGTTAATTTTGAAATTTTAGATTATTTTATTTATTTTAATTATAAGATCAGATATTATTTTTAATTAAATTTTAAATGATCTTACTTTGATATTAAAATATTATCTTTTTAAAATAATCTTTTTCAAATTTCAAAGTTTTGCTAACCATATCATATCTTTTTCAAATTTGTTATTTTTAAAATATATTTTATTAATTAAAATTATCAGATTAGGAATATGTTAGGTTTAACATTTTATCTTATTAGACATTTTTTTTAATAAAATTATATTTTGGCAAATATAACATGAAGATTTGAAAAATTGGTTAGTTTAGTTTGAATAGATATTTTAGGGTTTCAAACCATAAATTTTTCAAACTTATTATTATTATTATTATTTTTAAATATTCTAACCATATAAAATATCTTATTTTTCAATTAATTTATTTATGTAATATTTAAATTTATTAAATTATAAGACTCAAAATATAATAAAATATCTAAATTTAAAATTCAAGATATTATATTATATTATCTTAATAGAAATTTTAAATAAATTTAAATTTTGAATAAATTTGATATTTGAAAAATTGGTTAGATATTTTTGATTTTTTGTTAGAATTTAAGAAATTTAGGAGTTTGTTGAATTTTGAATTTTTTCAAATATTCTCTATTAATCTAAATTTGAATTCTAGTTAAGATATTTATTTTAAAATTTAATTTTATTTTAAATTTTAAAATTGAGATATTTTAGCTTACTTTCCAGATATTCCAGATCAGTTATTATTGTTTGTATTGTTTCATTATATTATTATGTATTCAAATTTTTTTTTCAAACCTATTATTTATTTGATCTAAATTGCTATGATTAACTTGTTGACAGATCCAATGATCTGATTTTAATCATAGTCCAATTATCAATAGATCTTATAAATAATTTGTAATAGGTAAATTTTGCAATTTCTTTCATCTGCGTAAACCTAGCAACATGATAGGGCCCATCCAAATCTTTTGACCTGTGTGAGCCTATATATTTGCTATTGGGCTTAGATGCATATAGGAAGCCCATTTAAGTTTTACTAAGTAAATGGACTAGGTTGCTAAAATAAATTTTGACATAAGTAAATTTATTTAGGCCCAATTAGATTTGAGCTTATTCAATGAATAACAATTGTTTATTTAAAGGTTAAATTCCTCTCTTTTGGGCCTTGTGTGAGAGTTGGGGGCCAATAGAAGTGGGTACGACATACTGAACCCAGCTCCCCCTCACATGAACTACCCCAATTGTGAAGGCCCATTTGCCTTATTTAAATAATTGTATTAGGTTAATTATATTAGTCTAACCTAATTAAAATTGAATTAGCAACATAATTAACTTTTAAAATATATGAAATTTATTTTTTTCATTTAATATTTTAAAGTTAATTTTAGAAAAACACTTAGTAAATGAAATTATTCTAGATAGTTATTTCTAGAACTAGTTATTTTTTCTAATATTTAATTAGGAAAATATCATAGATTGTGAAATTAATTGTTTAATAATTAATTTTGGTACAATCTAATTTAAGTATATTTTTCCTAGTATTAAACTAGAATTAATAATTAAGTCTTCTCTATACTTAATTATTTATTTCTTGAATTTAATACATTTAATTAAATTGAAAATTTGAATATTTAAGTTGATTTTCATCATGATACTTAAATATTATTATTTTCATGTTATTTAATTAAAATTAAAAATTATTTTAAGTTTGAAATCTTATTTCATATCACTTAAATTTGAATAATTTTTCAAAATATATTTTATTTTATTTTATTAATCTTTTTCCACAATTTCGAAATTGCATTCATTTCGAATTTTATTTGAAAAATAGATTAAAGTTGTAAATTATTTATTTTAATTTTGGACCAACTTAAATCAATAATTTTTTCATTTAATGATTAATTAAAATAAATGAAGTAAAATATATTTAATTAGAAAATGAATTAATTAGTCAATGAAAGTCTAGAGATATTATCTGTTTTGCTTGAAGTATATTTCTAGTATATTTAATTAAATAGAAAATTAATATTTAAGTTGATTTTTATCATGATACTTAAATATTTGAAATTTTTCTTATATATTTAATTAAACAGGAAAATTATATTTTTTGTTGTAAATTAATTTTATTAATTAATTTTGGGCCAACATTAAATTAGAATAATTTTTTCACAATTTATGTTTATTTTATTTTAAAGAATTTTTTTCGAAAATAGTATTCTTAAATACTTTAATTTTTCGAAATGCAATGTATATTTATAGAAAATTAAATTTGAGTTGTAAATTAATTTAAATTAATTTTGTAACAACTTAAAATGAATATTTTTCTAAATATTTATTGGAAATTATTAATAAGATGGAAATAATTCATGTTATTTTCATATCCATCTAAGTAAAATTTATAAATATTAAATTAAAATTTATATTTAGAATTTTTTTCATTCTAAATTAGAAATTTTAATTAAATAAATATATATATATTTAAAATAAATTGATTAAAATAAATATTAGAGAAAATACATTTTTTAAAAATAATGAGCTTTATTATTATTAGGATATTCGATCTCCATTTTTGGTCTTACAATAGTTAAATGTTTTCAATATAACCTCGAGACGCTAGACTTCTTCCCCCTTATGGATGGTTATTCGTTGAACGCATTTAACACCGTAAGATCTCACTTGATAAGTGTTTTGTAAGTTTTCGTCTCTATTAGACTCTCCCCTACGGTGACTACTTAGAGATAAACTTATAAAATATGAAACAATGGTGGAAGCTCATAAATTGAGTATAACCTTGACTCTCGCCTACCGGGACAACGTTGGATTCTTATTTTGATCGAATTAAAGGTTGCTAGAATGGTTTGCATTTTAGATGAGCTGACAACTCTATTCAATGAATGATACTTTGACTCTCGCCTACCGGGACACTGTATCAGTTTGTTAGAAACCTTGGAAATTATTTAGGATTGTATGTTTTAGTATTTTCACTTGTCATTCCTACTTGCTATATGTTTAATAATTTCTGAATTGTGTATGAATTTATATTGAACCATGTTATTTTCTGTTATTATTTGTAGTTTAATTTCGAATCTTCATTGTTGGTCTAACTTGGTTTGTTTTTCTAATGAGATAAATCCCTAATAGATTTTCACCATTAGACAAACATAATTATGTTAGATCTCGAAAGATAAATATTGTAAATGCAACATCTAGCTGTTCATCAATTGATGACACCATAGACTAGTATTTTACAATATGAAACAAGAAGATTGTATACATAAGATTACTTTGACTCTCGCTAATTGGAGCATTGTTGGATTCTTATTTAAACAACAAAATTATCCTAATTCCTCTTTCCTTATTCATTTCGAATTAGCTCATAACATATCATTGGATGAATGGTCTATAAATCATTTCATGTCATTCTATTTTCTCTTAAGAAATTTTATGACGTATATAATTATATTCCCGAAATTCAATCCCAAAATGATATAAATCCTCAATCTTAGAAATCTCCTAGTTGTATGGGAAAATCTGACTTAGAGTTAAAATTAGTAGTGGTGGTCAAAGAAAGAATTACTCATTATATTTGGTATAAATTTAAGTTTTTGACTTTAATTTTAGATTCCAAACAGAAATTTTCTTATATTTCTAATTCCAGGATACAATACAGTTACAGTTTCACAAGTGTTTAATAACCATTTTCTATCAATGGATTCAAACTGTATGGAATATGAGTTCAGTATTCTGTGACCAGGATCCACTTGCACTATTCTAAGAACCTTTTAATGTAACTAAACATAAGTCATCAAAAAGACACAACCACATTTTTTTTAATCTATGGCATTTGTATCTTGTTCATAGTGGTTTTGACAAGATCAATCTCTGCAAAGAGCTAATATGCCTATATCCACTGAAAGTAAGTTCATCTCATACGCAGATGGATGTACATTCAGGGGTGGATATGAGTTTTCGTTGTATTCTTAAAACGATCACTCTAGATTATACCTTATGCAAAGAAATTTGAAATGTTTGAAAATTTTCATTAATTTCTAGCAATGGTGGAAAACCATTAATGTAAGTGGTTAAAGATCTTGCGAACTGATTGGGGTTGAGAAATAGTTAATAGATATGCAGTTCAAAGATCATTAAATTGATTTTTGAATTATATCCAAACTTACCTCCCCAGAAATTTCGTTTTGCATATTGATGATTAGTTACTAGTCGTTGCCTAAGTCCTTCTATGGTAATACAATTTCAGAATGATGCAATGGTTGTATACTTAATGTAAATCATTACTAGATTCATGGATGACCTAATCAAAATCTTAAGAAAAGCTAGAACTGTTAACCATGGTTTGTTAGCTATTCTAAGTGATTAGGGGTGGACCATCCCATAGTCAACAGATAAGAAAGTGTTTGTTTAAACAAATACTACTTTTCTAAGAAAATGACTAAGTCTGAAAATAAAGTAGCAATTAAAGGAGATATTTTTCTTGATTCCAAAAGTGTTCTATCATCTCATTTGACATATGATGATCCCACTGCCTCTGTTGTCTTGTCACAACCAAAGAGGTTAATACCATTTAGTTTTCTTCGACATAATTCATGGTACCTTGTCGTAGTGGGAGAGTTTCTAGGAACTTCACTTCTTATGACTTGGAAGACAGTAGTGATTAAAATCCATTGTGAGTTTAAACAAGTAATGGATTGTCAAGATAAGAAACTAAGAAGAAAAGCCAATAGAACTATGGTTTAATCTATTCACGTGGAGTAACCTTAACTTTCTATTACAAGGACACAAAAGGAAGTTATGGACTTAACAAAACTTCCTGTTCCTAGGTTTGAGTTTATCTAAACGTATGGCTTGTGGTATACCTGGTAATTACTTACTCTAATGCAAGCAACTTACTTTAGTAAGATGCTGAAGCATTTTCTTTCTAATGGCAATCTATAGAAGCTTCACAACTTCTTAGACATAGATTTTATTTATCTAAGGAAAAGTCTCAACTATTCTAGAAAAAATAAAGCCATGAAAGAATTTTTTATATCAACAGTGAGAGGTCTCAAATATGCTTTAGTATGCCTTAGACCAGACACTTGCTGTTGAGTGGGAGTAATGAGTAGGTATCAGATTAATCAAGGAGAAGAACATTGGAAGACTATCAAGTAAATCTTTAGATTAAGAAAAGGAACTATATGTTAGTCAATAAGAGTGTGTTTAAAAATCTTAGACTACACCACATCCGATTTCGAGATTTGCCTTTGTGCTAGAAAGTCTACTGATAAGATGGTGATTACTCTGGGGGTGGAATAGTGATTTTGGAGAAGTGTAAAAACCTATCTGAAGTCTCTAGGTCTAACAGAAAGGGACTGAATGTTAAAGTTGCAGGAAAGGTACGTATTCAGTCTAAGGAAAGTTCTATACATTTGTGGCACCAGTCTAAATTGCCTTAACTACTAGTGTTACTTCCTGAATAACCAAAAAGTAGTTGCCAAAGGTATAGAATCCAGTATCCCAAAAGAGTAGACATATAGAGAGGAATTTCACATTATCAAAGATTTTGTGATTAAGGAAGAGTAATGGTGGAGAAAAGGTTGTGTTTAATTCAACCTTTCAGATCCTATTATGGAGTTTACTACTACTCCACTTGATTTGTATATCAAGGTCTTGAGATTATTTGAAATGCACATTTTGTTTTATATTAGTGCAAGTTGGAGTTTGTTGGGTTTTATGCCCTAAATAAAACTCATTTCAATATAATCAAATTTACTTATTAATATAGATAAAAAATAACATTTAATGTTGCATGGTTCACATGATTTATTTCATGATTATATGTACATAATATATGAATTCTATTTAAGTCCAGAGCATATCAATTTGTTAATGATTATAGTGTTGTCAACACAGTGGAATATAATCTTAATTATATGTTCGAAAGTTTATTCCCTGATTTGTCAGAACACTGGATTTAGACTGACATGGTATAATCAGCGATAGGTATTCTTACACCTTGGATAAGTGTTATGTCCTTTCCAGGGCATTGGCAAAGTTTACCAACATCGGATGTATGGAGTATACATCGAAAGGGACCGATATTGAACTTTGTTTAGATATATTAGAATTTACCGTAATATCTATTGAATTCAATATCACCTGTTGATCCTAGATCAAATGATCTTAATCCTCATATGATTAGGTTCAATCTCAAGAGTGTTATTCGTGTTCTTTGATTTGTTAGTTAAGCCTACTTTTGGGTCAGGGTGATACGTACATTTTGGGAACACGGTAGTGCAATTGAGTGGGAGCGCTAACATAAATATGGAATCTAGAGCTTCTATCTGGCGAATAGAAAGTAAAGGATGATTTCCTTCGAGCTTAACCAAACAAAAATAAATGGTGGAGATCTCATTTCACTTAGCTGAAATATCATTTATACAGGGTTAAGTGTTTTAAGGATAAAATACATTGTAGGGTGTTACGGTAATTTAATCCCTTTACAGTGTAAATCATCTATATAGAGGATCATTGATCACATTAGGGTTATAACAATGGATAACTAATGACGTGTCTATATCGTGGAACATATAGAGTGTTCTATATACTGAGAGTGCAATTCTAAGTTCTATGCGTGGATTCAACGAAGAATTAATAAGTCAGTGAATTTAAGATATAAATTCTTGATCTGCTTATTGGAAGCTCGGACCATACTTCTTGTAAGACTCAGTTAATTGATTTTGATTAATCAATTATAATTCTAAAGTTGGACTATGTCTACTTTGTGAATTTTCACTAAGCAAGGGCGAAATTGTAAAGAAAAGAGATTCTAGATTTATTTATTAATTAAGAGACTTTATATGTCTAATTAATAAATATATTAAATGACAATATTATTTAATAATTAATTTTTAGTTATTAAATAATTAGAATTGGCATTTAAATGGTTGAATTTGAAAATTGGTATTTTTGAGAAAATGAATTGCTGAAATGATAAAACAACAAAATTGCATAAGTGAGGCCCATTATCCAAGCCCATGGCTGGCCACACTTTATGGGTTTTATCATTTTTTTTTTATTATTTTAATGCCAAATAATTCTAACCTAAACCTAGGTGGTTACCTATAAATAGATAGTGATGGCTCTCATTCACACTTAACTTGGTGAACTTCTGTCAGATGAAAACTGAGCCTCTATCTTTTCTCTATAGGCCGAACGTCTTCTCTCTTTTTTTCTTCTCTAAATTTCGAATTCCTTGAGTGAATGAGTGAGTGCCCACACACATCAAGTGGTATCTCAATCATAGTGTGTAAGACTGTGGAAAACCATCCAACAAGAAGGAGAATCAGCATCAAAGGAAGGAGAGAAAGAGATCCAAGTTCAGATATTGATAATGCTCTGCTACAGAAAGGAATCAAGGGCTAGATATCTGAACGGAAGGAGTCATTATATTCCGCTGCACCCAATGTAAGGTTTCCTAAACTTTATATGTGTTTATTTCATTGTTTTAGAATTCATATTAGGATGTTAATGAAACATACTTGTTAGTAAATCTAGATCCTGGTAAAATATATCCAACAAAGGCACCATACCGAATGGCTCCAGCTGAATTAAAAGAATTAAAGATACAATTGCAAGAGTTAGTGAATCTGGGATTCATCAGACCGAGCTATTCACCTTTGGGTGCTCCGGTGTTGTTTGTGAAGAAGAAAGATGGAACCCTACGAATGTGTATTGAATTATTGAGAGTTGAACAAGCTTACCATTAAGAACAAATATACTTTACCTAGAATTGATGATCTGTTTGATTAACTGAAGGGGAATACGGTCTTTTCCAAGATCGATCTTCACTCAAGCTATCATCAGTTGAGAATTCGAGAGAAAGATATCCCGAAAACTACGTTGCGTACTCGGTATGGAAACTATGAAATCCTTGTGATGTCTTTTGGACTCACTAATGCCCCGGCGACATTCATGGATCTTATGAATCGGGTGTTCAAGGACTACCTGGATAGATGTGTAATTGTGTTTATAGACGACATTTTGGTGTACTCTGAGTCAGAAAAAGAGCATGAGTTGCATCTCAGAGCGGTTTTGCAACTGTTACGCGATCATAAGCTCTATGCTAAATTCAAAAAGTGATAGTGTCGCTACTGCCATTGTACATCGACACCACTAAGTGGAACCCTATTTCAGTGTAACACCCTAACTAGCATAGGCGTATTACGTGATTTTTAAACATACTGTGCAGCTCGTTGCTAATCAACGAGGTTTATGGAAATCGTGATTAATTAAAATTTTTGCTTTTTAATTAAACTTATAAAATATTTATACAAAAATACTCGAGATCCCGATTACAAAACATTTTACAAAAGTTCACTGTCTATACAAAATACTTGCCGCCTAGCGACTAATTACAAAACAAGCACTGTTGTCCCGAGGATCGTACGCTCCAAGCCTAACCGCCCCGACATGTACAATCTTCACCGGCTCGCTCTCACGGTCCTTCAGCCTTAGCCTTGCCCTTACCTACACATAAACATAGCACTGTTAGTCGACAGACTCAGTAAGAAAAGCATAATCATAAACATACATAAATCCCGGGTTATGATCAGACGCCCATACCCCTGAACATAACCCTAACTGCTGTGTCCCACACGATACTGACTCCTAAATGTTCATACGACGGTACTATTGACAAGTAACAGCCTATACTCAGTACACTGGTCATACTCCAGCTGCTAGTCATACTCTAGCCTGTACCGATGTGTTACAGTATCAGCCTATACTCGGTTCACTGGTCATACTCCAGCTGCTAGTCATACTCTAGCCTAACCGATGTGATACGGTCACATAGCACTGTACCACCAACCCTAGTATCAGCCTATACTCGGTATACAGGTCATACTCCAGTTGATAGTCATACTCTAGCCTAACCGATGTGATATGGTCGGATGGTACGAAGCCAACATACATATCTAATGTAATCTAACAGGCTTCCTAACATGCACGCTAAACATGTAATATATATGCATACTGATATACTAATCTTACCTCAATTCCGAATTCAGGTGTCTTAGGTCCAACTTTATTTGGAACGAATCGCGCGGTTTACAGGCTCCTAAACCATAACAATCACAACACTATAAGTGATACGCTAAATCACTTCCCGAGGACTTAAACTAGGAACTAAAAGTTTCCCTATCGATAAAAAGCATGACAATACCCCAAATAACATAAAAACGAGAAAATCTAGGGTTTCTGAAAATCACCCAACCGGAATTCCGGTTCTGGGAAATTTTAGAACCCCATCCGGAATTCCAGATGCACAACCGGAATTCCGGTTCCTCGCAGAATTCAACCAAAAATTCATAACTTGCTCAAATCCAAACCAATTAAAAAAAACCTTCCAGACCTGCTATTTAGACCCTAAGGAACAATTCTAAAGCATAAAAACCAAGCTTCATGCAAACAAACCAAAATCACCATTAAAGCTTCAAGCTTTGAGTTCCAAACTCAAACTTGATTAAACAACACCAACATACATTCAATTCAGCCCAAACTTACTTAAACATGCATAATTTAACCTCTGAAAAACCACAACAAACATCAACAAAACAACAGCAACAGATTTCAACACTTCTCTTTGAAAACCATAGTTTTTTAGCCAAAATTTCATATCTCAATAAAATCAAGTAATCACCAAACCTAACATGCTTGAATCAACATTTTAAATTATAAATAAACCTCTGAAATCAACATCAAAATACAGCAGCAAGAACAACTCCAACAAGCATGCAAACATTATCTTTTAAATAAAAATTCAAGAAACTAAAAGAAGAGAAGCTAGAAAAGGATTACCTCTACTAGAATCACTCTAAACTTGAGAAAAACACTTGAATTTTGCAAAGAATCACAGCCCTAGCAGCCCCCCAAGCTTGGCCGAAAAGAGAGAGAGAGAGAGAGAAAGAGCTTGAAATTCTAACTTTTCTAACTTTGAAATTGTTTTGAATAATGAGAAAATAAAATGCTATTTTATCTCTTTACTTCAGCCAAAAGAAATGCTACAAACACATATAATTACACCATATAAAGTCCACTAAAGGACAAAATAACAATGGGGCAAAATGACCATTTTGCCCCTTCCCACTAAAATAGAATAACTAACACTAAAGAGGTATTTTGGGAAATTCTAAATTCCCGGCCAATCCCGACATTCCCAATGTCTAAATAACTGTCCCCTAATACTAACATACTAAGTTGTGATTGTACTGAGCCAAACACCGAGTTCCATGTTACCGGGCACGGAAAATGCAAAATTATGAAAATCACTAAATGACATAAAATGCATTTCAGAATTCAACAATAACAGTATAATTAATTATTTAAATATATATAAATAATTTTCCATAATTAAACATGATTAACTGCTAATTTCCAAATTAAACTAAGCGGTCTTTACAACTATTCCCCCTTAAAAGGATTTCGTCCCCGAAATCTAACCTGAATAACACTGGATATTGAGCTCTCATATCTGACTCTAGCTCCCAGGTGACTTCCTCCACCTTGCTGTTTCTCCAGAGTACTTTGACCAATGCTATGGTCTTATTCCGAAGGACTTTATCCTTTCTATCCAGGATCTGTTTTGGCTGTTCTTCGTAAGACTTATCTGGCTGCAGTTCAAGGCTCTCATAACTGAGTATATGAGTGGGATCTGAAACGTATTTTCTCAGCATAGAGACATGAAATACGTTGTGAACAGCTGATAAAGCTGGAGGGAATGCTAACCGGTATGCCACTTGACCTATCTTCTCGAAAATCTCGAACGGTCCTATAAATCTAGGGCATAACTTGCCTCTTTTCCCGAAACGTTTGATCCCCTTCATTGGAGACACTCGTAAAAACACATGGTCCCCTACTCAGAACTCAACATCTCTGCGTTTCGGATCTGCATAACTTTTCTGTCTACTCTGTGAGGCAAGCATTCTAGCTTTTATTTTCTCTATTGCCTCATTGGTCCGCTGCACTGCCTCCGGACCTAAGTATTTTCTCTCCCCTGTCTCATCCCAGTGGATGGGAGATCTACACTTCCTGTCGTATAACAGTTCATAGGGAGCCATCCCTATCGTACTCTGATAACTATTGTTGTAAGAAAATTCTATCAACGGTAGATATTTATTCCAAGAGCCTTCAAAATCCATAACACAGGCTCGTAACATGTCCTCCAATATCTGAATTGTCCTTTCGGACTGACCATCTGTCTGAGGATGGAATGCCGTACTAAATGTCAATTTTGTACCCATTGCTCGTTGCAAACTCTGCCAAAACTTGGAGGTGAACTTCGGATCTCTATCCGAAACTATAGACTTCGGTACCCCGCGAAGTCTTACAATCTCTCTAACATACAATTCTGCCAACTGATCCACTGTAAAGGTTGTTTTAACAGGTAGAAAATGAGCACATTTCGTGAATCGATCCACCACTACCCAGATGGAATCAAATAAGCCCGTGGTTCTAGGTAACCCAACCACGAAATCCATCGTGATATCTTCCCACTTCCATTCAGGTAGGGTTAAAGGCTGCAACAACCCTGCTGGTCTCTGATGTTCAGCCTTAATCTGCTGACAAGTGAGGCATCTCGATACGAATTCTACCAAATTCTTCTTCATACCGCTCCACCAGAAGTACGGTTTAAGATCTTGGTACATCTTAGTGGTGCCGGGATGCAGAGAGTAAGGGGTAGAATGAGCCTCTTCAAAGATCTCATTCCTGAGTTCCACACTACTCGGAACACAAACCCTAGCTTTATACAGAAGCATCCCGTTGTCTGACACTGAATAATTTTTGGCTTGACCAGCCAAAACTTCATCTCTGATTGTCACTAACTCTGGATCAGTCATCTAAGCGGCTTTAATTCTTTCCAACAGATCAGATTGCAGCGTTAAGTTGTGAAGCTGACCTACCACAAACTCAATGCTAGATCTAACCATGTCCTGTGCTAACTGAGGTGAGATCTGAATCATGCTAGCTACCTGCCCGGGATCCTTCCTGCTCAGGGCATCGGCCACTACATTGTCCTTCCCAGGGTGATAGAGAATCTCACAATCATAATCTTTCACTAATTCCAACCAACGCCTTTGTCTCATATTCAAATCTTTCTGAGTAAAGAAATACTTGAGACTTTTATGGTCGGTATAGATTTCACACCTTTCTCCGTAAAGGTAATGCCGCCAGATCTTCAATGCAAAAACCACCGCGGCCAACTCTAGATCATGAGTCGGGTATCGTTGTTCATAATCCTTTAACTGACAGGAGGCGTAAGCGATAACCCGATCGGCTTGCTTCAGCACACACCCTAGACCCTGTCTTGATGCATCGCAATAAACTACAAATTTCTCGTTGTCTGAAGGCAAAGCTAGCACTGGAGCGGTAATCAATCGCTGTTTCAGCTCCTGAAAACTAGCTTCGCACTTGTCTGACCAGACAAACTGATGATTCTTCTTTGTGAGTTCGGTTAAGGGTGTTGAAATCTTAGAAAACCCTTCCACGAACCTACGATGATACCCGGCTAAACCCAAGAAGCTTTTAATCTCTGTCACTGTCTTCGGTCTCGGCCAATCCCTGACGGATTCTATCTTCTCGGGATCCACCTTGATCCCATCTTTGCTAACAATGTGCCCTAAGAAGGACACCTGAGATAGCCAAAATTCACATTTCTTGAATTTGGCATAAAGCTTGTGTTCCCGAAGCCTTTGCAATACCATCTGAAGATGTAACTCATGCTCCTCTTCTGATTGAGAGTACACAAGGATGTCGTCGATAAACACAATCACACAGATATCGAGGAAATCCTTGAATACTCTATTCATCAAATCCATAAATGCTGCAGGAGCATTGGTTAGTCCAAACGACATAACCAAGAATTCGTAATGTCCATACCTAGTACGGAAAGCCATCTTCGGAATGTCCTCCTCTCGGATTTTCAACTGATGATAACCCGATCGGAGATCAATCTTGGAAAAGACCGTCTTCCCCTGAAGTTGATCAAACAGATCATCGATCCTAGGTAGTGGATATTTATTCTTCACTGTTAGCTTGTTTAATTCTCGATAATCGATACACATCCTCATAGTTCCATCCTTCTTTTTAACGAATAAAACCAGAGCTCCCCAGGGTGACACACTAGGCCGAATAAACCCTATGTCAAGCAACCCCTGAAGCTGAATCTTTAAATCCTTAAGTTCAGCTGGAGCCATTCTATACGGAGCCTTGGAAACCGGTTCCACTCCAGGTGCCAAATATATAACAAAATCAATCTCCCGCTGAGGTGGTAACCCTGGAATTTCTTCGGGAAAAACATCTAGAAATTCCTGAACCACCTTGATGTCCTCTGGCCGAATGGTATCTGGCCGAGTGGTGTCCATCACCACGGCCAGAAACCCTAAACAATCGCCATATAGTAACTCCTTAGCTGACATGGCCGAAATCACCGGGATCCGCGATCCCCAAACTGAACCAACAAACACAAATGGTTCTTCACTTTCCGGTTGGAAGATCACCACCTTTCTCTTGCAATCAATACTGGCTGAGTATTTCGATAGGAAATCCATTCCTAAAATAATATCAAAATCTACTAGGCTCATCTCTATCAAGTCAGCGCTTAACTCTCTACCATCTATTCTGATCGGCATAGACCTAATCCACCTTTTGGAGATAACTAACTCTCCGCCAGGTAATAGGGTTCCAAACCCTGATTCATAACTATCACACGGTCTATCCAATTTACTAAAGATTCTGGCTGCCACATAAGAATGTGTGGCCCCAGAATCAAAGGGCATTGAGTAATACGAGTTATTAACCGAGAGCTGACCTGTTACAACTTAGGGACTGGCATCTGCACCAGCCTGCGTGATGGCGAACACCCTAGCTGGAGTGGGTCTCGCCGGAGCCCTAGGTGCCTCTGGACGTAGCTGGGGACAATCCCTCTTGTAGTGTCCGGGCATGCCACAGTGAAAGCATCCCTGACCTCTGCACTCACCCAGATGGTGCCTTTTGCAACTGGGGCACTCTGGGTACGAAAACGGGGTCTCAGCACCACCCTGTCGGCTGCCTCTACTGTGGTTCCCCCGGAACCTCTTGTTCTGCCCCGAGCCACCGGATGCAGTGGATGTTCTCTTCTTCTGGTCCATGGTCGAACCACTACTTCCCCTGCTAAATCCTGATGCAGGAGGGGTAGGAGCCCCGCCATTCCCTGGAGTACTACCCGACTCCGACATACATCCAACCGTGCCCTCAGCTCGCAGTGCCTTCTCCACCATCTCAGCATAGGTGGTCTTGTTGTCGGTGGTGATCATAAGGTCATGTCAAATCTTCGCATTAAGTCCATCCAGATACTTTTCCTTCTTGCTGAAATCGGTTGGCACTATTCCCGATGCCAGCCTCGCCAACCGATCGAATTGGGTGGTATACTCTGTCACGTTCATGTTTTCCCACTGGGTCAGGTGAGTGAACTCTTTTCTCTTGGCACTTCTAACTACCTCATTATAATACTTCCCGTTGAAGAGTTCCTGGAACCTTTCCCAGGTCATGGTGGTGAAATCGTGAATCTGAGACACCATGTCCCACTAGACTAGAGCGTCTTCTTGGAACTGGAAAGTGGCACACACCACTCTGTCATTTCCGGTGACACCCATAAAGTTCAGAATCTTGGTTATCACCGTTAGCCATTGCTCGTCTTTCATGACATCTGGACCTCCCACAAAAACCGGAGGTGCTTGCTTCCGGAACCTTTCACACAAGGGTTCCATTCTGTTTGCCGCTACTACTATCTCGGCCTGGGCAACAGGGGCAGGTGCCACTGGAACTTCTGGCATAGGCACTGCAGGAGCCCCCTGCTGCTTCAATCTCTGTATCTCAAGATCTTGTTCCTCTATCCTGGCTTGCATTTTAGCAAACCTAGTCTCCCAATTCTAGGCTTCTTGCTCGGCTTGGGCAGCCTGGGCAGCCTGTGGCGGGTTATCGCCACCCCGACCACGAGCCCTGCCCCTGGGACCTCTACCACGGCCCCTAGCATGCAGGGGAAACTGGGCTCCCTGTCCCTAATTTGACCCTACCGAGTTACCCTGGCTCCTGGTATTCCGCCTGGCATCCATCTAGTCTGAACAGCCTGCGAAACCAAGAGTTGGCACATCAGTTCATGATCACAGAGAGCTTACTAATGCCGCTTAATTTGGAAATTAAAAACATGCGCCTATTCTACTATCAGGCTACTAACATGCTTCCTATCAGGCTTTTCTTATTTCATAATAAGCTACTAAAGCAATAAAAGCTTACTGAACCGTAGAACGAGCTAACTGCTGATGATGAGTGTACATGTCGTGACGATCTTCGGAAGACAACAAGGCGGCTCTCATACCAAATTGTAACACCCTAACTAGCATAGGCATATTACGTGATTTTTAAACATACTGTGCAGCTCGTTGCTAATCAACGAGGTTTATGGAAATCGTGATTAATTAAAATTTTTGCTTTTTAATTAAACTTATAAAATATTTATACAAAAATACTCGGGATCCCGATTACAAAACATTTTACAAAAGTTCACTGTCTATACAAAATACTTGTCGCCTAGCGACTAATTACAAAATAAGCACTGCTGTCCCGAGGATCGTACGCTCCAGGCCTAACCGCCCCGACATGTACAATCTTCACCGGCTCGCTCTCACGGTCCTTCAGCCTTAGCCTTGCCCTTACCTACACATAAACATAGCACTGTTAGTCGACAGACTCAGTAAGAAAAGCATAATCATAAACATACATCAATCTCGGGTTATGATCAGACGCCCATACCCCTGACCATAACCCTAACTGCTGTGTCCCACACGATACCGAGTCCTGAACTTCAAAAGACGGTACTATTGACAAGTAACAGCCTATACTCGGTACACTGGTCATACTCCAGCTGCTAGTCATACTCTAGCCTATACCGATGTGTTACAGTATCAGCCTATACTCGGTTCACTGGTCATACTTCAGCTGCTAGTCATACTCTAGCCTAACCGATGTGATACGGTCACATAGCACTGTACCACCAACCCTAGTATCAGCCTATACTCGGTATACTGGTCATACTCCAGTTGCTAGTCATACTCTAGCCTAACCGATGTGATATGGTCGGATGGTACGAAGCCAACATACATATTTAATGTAATCTAACAGGCTTCCTAACATGCACACTAAACATGTAATATATATGCATACTGATATACTAATCTTACCTCAATTCTGAATTCAGGTGTGCCGGTCAACCTGACTGGAACGAACTGCGCGGCGGTTTACAGGCTCCTAAACCATAACAATCACAACACCTTAAGTGATACGCTATATCACTTCCCGGGGACTTAAACTAGGAACTAAAAGTTTCCATATCGATAAAAAGCATGGCAATACCCCAAATAACATAAAAACGAGAAAATCTAGGGTTTCTGAAAATCACCCAACCGGCAGACCGATTGCCCAACCGGAATTCCGGTTTTGGGAAATTTTAGAACCCCATCCGGAATTCCGGATGCACAACCGGAATTCCAGTTCCTCGCAGAATTCAACCAAAAATTCATAACTTGCTCAAATCCAAACCAATTCAAACAAAACCTTCCAGACCTGCTATTTAGACCCTAAGGAACAATTCTAAAGCATAAAAACCAAGCTTCATGCAAACAAACCAAAATCACCATTAAAGCTTCAAGCTTTGAGTTCCAAACTCAAACTTGATTAAACAACACCAACATGCATTCAATTCAGCCGAAACTTACTTAAACATGCATAATTTAACCTATGAAAACCACAACAAATATCAACAAAACAACAGGAACAAATTTCAACACTTCTCTTTGAAAACCATAGTTTTTGAGCCAAAATTTCATATCTCAATAAAATCAAGTAATCACCAAACCTAACATGATTGAATCAACATTTTAAATTATAAATAAACCTCTGAAATCAACATCAAAACACAGCAGCAAGAACAACTCCAACAAGCATGCAAACATTATCTTTTCAATAAAAATTCTAGAAACTAAAAGAAGAGAAGCTAGACAAGGATTACCTCTACTAGAATCACTCTAAACTTGAGAAAAACACTTGAATTTTGCAAAGAATCACAGACCTAGCAGCCCCCCAAGCTTGGCCGAAAAGAGAGAGAGAGAGAAAGAGCTTGAAATTCTAACTTTTCTAACTTTGAAATTGTTTTGAATAATGAGAAAATAAAATGCTATTTTATCTCTTTACTTCAGCCAAAAGAAATGTTACAAACACATATAATTACACCATATAAAGTCCACTAAAGGACAAAATAACAATGGGGCAAAATGACCATTTTGCCCCTTCCCACTAAAATAGAATAACTAACACTAAATGGGTATTTGGGGAAATTCTAAATTCCCGGCCAATCCCGACATTCCCAATGTCTAAATAACTGTCCCCTAATACTAACATACTAAGTTGTGATTGTACTGACCCAAACACCGAGTTCCATTTTACCGGGCACCGGAAATGCGAAATTAGGAAAATCACTAAATGACATAAAATGCATTTCAGAATTCAACAATAACAGTATAATTAATTATTTAAATATCTATAAATAATTTTCCATAATTAAACATGATTAGCTGCTAATTTCCAAATTAAACTAAGTGGTCTTTACATTCAGTATCGGTTAGTGATGTTGTCACGAAACTAGTGACTCCGGACTACTGGCAATGTACATCGGCACCACTAAGTGGAACCCTATTTCGGTATCGGTTAGTGATTTTGTCACGAAACTAGTGACTCCGGTACGCTACCCCTAACTTGATTACATAATATGTTTCACGCGCTACTAGAAAATTTGGTTTGAGTGACACACATTGAGTAACTCTAAAAGTGTATAGTGACACTTCAACCCGCGTCACTAATGAGGCTGACTGGAAAAGCAGTTTTTAGTGACACTTCACACGTGTCACTGAAACATTTTACATTAATTTTATGCGCGTCACTATATCCTATTTTTTTTTATTAATTATTTTAAAGATATAGTGACACACCAAAAGTGCCACTATATTAAATATTTTTCTAAAAAATATAATAATTTATTTTTTTAATTCAAATTTTATATATTATAAATAATAATTTATATTAATTATATATAAATATAATTAAATATAATAATAATAATTTTAATTAATTAAATGTAAAATTTATAATTAAACCATTACAATAATTTTTTTACAATTATACCAATGAATTATAACTATAAAATTATATAATACCTATTGTTAAAAAAATTAATTTGTAATAACATTCCAATTATCTTTATTAATATATAAATATATGTTCAAAGTTTTTAAGTAAATCTCTAAATACAAACTATTTTAATGTTCTATAGAATTTCAATGATTTCAACAAATACAATAAAAAAAATTAAACTGAAAATTTGATATACATTACACAAGCATAATATTCAAAACAAATCAAACTATACAAAATCCAAAAATTAATAAAACACATTTTGAACAATAAAAAAACTACACAAAAAAAAAATCAAATCCTTGCACAGATCTATCACGCTGTCGAACGCCAAAATCCACAGTCGTCGAACACGAAAGTTGAGAGCCACAGCGAGCTTCAAATATCGTCGACAACTGAGGCCAAGATCCCTGCACATAAGAGAGAAAGAGAGAGAAATAGAGAAATGAAAGAATAAGGAAAAACTGACCTTGGATTTCGAGGTTGGCCGGGAATCTGAGAACTTCGGTGCTGGTTTCTTTGTGCGAACTTCGGTGCTGGTTTCAAAGGAGGGTGGGGCATTGGCTGGCAGCAGCGATCGGTGAAGAAGAACAACATCGATCGACGAGAACTTCGGTGCTAGTCGTCCGTCGTCCGTCGTCCGTCGCCCGTCGTCCGTCGTCCGTCGTCCGTCGCCCGTCGCCAGAGATGGCCTGGCCAGAAATCGAAAGAAGAAGAGGCCAGAAGAAGAAGAAGAAGCGGCCAGAAGAAGAAGAAGAGGCAAGAGAGAGAGAGAGAATTCCTAGGGTTTTTCTTGTAAGAGGCGAGAGAGAGAGAGAGAGAGAGAGAGAGACTGACTATATAAGTCAGTTTTTTTATTCTTCCAAAAAAAAAAGTCATTTTTTTACAATTATTATTAACTTTTTTTTGTTGAAATGCAATTATTATTAATTTACACCCCATTTATTATTATTTCTTATTTTATAAGTCAGAATTTTTAATAAATAAAATTAAAAAAAATAAGTTAAAAACTTTAAAACTTTAAATTTATTTAAAATAATTAGATATATAATTATGATATAGTGACACACTATGCATATAGGCATACCTTTTCTCAGTCTCTCCTAGCGTGACTCTATAGGTCAGTATTTTTTTAAAAAAATAAAAATAAAAAAACTATGGATATTAATTTTTAGTGACACTTCATAGTTTTAGTGACACACATTACACGAGACTAATACCAATATTTAGAGTCTAATTGTGTGTCTCACTAAAAATCATTCCTAACTCTATAGTGACACACACTTTAATGTGTGTCACTAAATAGTGTCACTAAAAGGCCAGATTGTAGTAGTGACGGGACCCCTACACACCGACAGTGATAGTGTCAGTACTGCCATTGTACATCGGCACCACTAAGTGGAACCCTATTTCGGTATCGGTTAGTGATTTCGTCATGAAACTAGTGACTCCGGTACACTACCCCTAACTTGATTACATACTATGTGTCACGGGACCCCTGAACACCGAGAGTGATAGTGTCACTATTGCTATTATACATCAGCATCACTAAGTGGAACCCTATTTCGGTATCAGTTAGTGATTTTGTCAGAAAACTAGTGACACCGGTACCCTACCCCTAACTTGATTACATACTATGTGTCACGGGACCCCTAAAAACTGACAGTGATAGTGTCACTACTGCCAATGTACATCGGCAACACTAAGTGGAACCCTATTTCGGTATCAGTTAGTGATTTTGTCAGAAAACTAGTGACTCCGGTACACTACCCCTAACTTGATTACATACTATGTGTCACGGGACCCCTAAACACGGACAGTGATAGTGTCCCTACTGCCATTGTACATGGGCCACACTGAGTGGAACCCTATTTCGGTATCAGTTAGTGATTTTTTCACAAAACTAGTGACTCCGGTACACTACCCCTAACTTGATTACATACTATGTGTCACGAGACCCCTAAACACCAACACTGATAGTGTCACTACTGCCATTGTACATCGACACCACTAAATGAAACCATATTTCGGTATCGGTTAGTGAATTCGTCATGAAACTAGTGACTCCGGTAAACTACCCCTAACTTAATTACATACTATGTCTCAAGGGACCCTTAAACACTGACAGTGATAGTTTCACTACTGCCATTGTACATCTGCACCACTAAGTGGAACCCTCTTTCGGAATCAGTTAATGATTTCATCACGAAACTAGTGACTCCGAACACTACCCCTCCCTTGCTTACATACTATGTGTCAGGGGACCCCAAATCACTGATAGTGACAGTGTCACTACTGCCATTGTACATCGACACCACTAAGTGGAATCCTATTTCGGTATCGGTTAGTGATTTTATCACGAAACTAGAGACTCCACTACACTACCCCTAACTTGATTACAAACTATGTGTCACGGGACCCCTAAACACCGACAATGATAGTGTCACTAATGCCATTGTACATCGGCACAACTTAATGGAATCCTATTTCGGTATCGGTTATTGATTTCGTCACGAAACTAGTGACTCCAGTGCACTACCCCTAACTTGATTACATACTATGTGTCACAGGTCCCCTAAACACTGACAGTGATAGTGTCACTACTGCCATTGTACATCGACACCACTAAGTGGAACCCTCTTTCAGTATCAGTTAGTGATTTTGTCACGAAACTAGTGACGCCGGTACCCTACCCCTAACCTGATTACATACTATGTGTCACGGGACCCCTAACCGACAGTGATAGTGTCACTACTGCGAGTTTACATCGGCACCATTAAGTAGAACCCTAGTTCAACTTCGATTAGTGATTTCGTTACAAAACTAGTGACTCCGGTACACTTCCCCTAACTTGATCACATACTATTTGTCATGGGACCCTAGAATTAAGAAATGGATTAGCAAAACCATAATTAGATAATTATGAATAAATGAGGAATTATATTACTATATAGTTTAATTTATGTGAATTAATATGATTTTAACATGTTAAGACCTTGTTGGTGAGCGAGGAGCATTTTAACAATTGTGACCCGGGAAGGGTAAAATGATGAAATTAATTTAATTACGTGCTAAATGGAACTATATTATTATATAGTATCCTGTGTTGTCTTTTTAGGTGTGTTCTGACTGGTTGGCGCGGTATAGTCTAAACCGGGTATTTCGACCTGAACCGGGTTCTGGCGCGAAATGCAAATTGGATTTATTTATTTGGCATTTTATTTGATATGGAATAATCTGAATTGTTATTTGAAAATATTTGGGTATGAAATGACATGTTTACCCTTATCTGTATGTGAGATGAATTTTTTGTCGTAAGGGCACTTTGTTCATTTGACCTTTAATTACTATGTTTGACAAAATTGATTTTTTTGAGGAAAGTTAATGAATTTTTGGCTGCTTTTCTCTCTTTCCCCCGACCCCTCTCTCTCATCCTAACCGTCTCTTGAAAATTCTAACTTTTTGGTGTGAATTGCTTGGTGTTACTTGATTTGGAAGAATTTTAAGCTTGGGATTGAGGTAATTTCTTGCTGAGTATATTTGAGATTTAGTGTTGTAATTCTTGCTGAAATTATTGGGGTAAAAGCATATTTTAAGTTGTTGCATGTGCTTGATTTTGATTTTAATCTTAGTAAATTGAGTGAGTAATTGCATGATTTGGTTGGGATTCATGTTTGTTGAGCTTGGATTGTGATCATAGGGTATTTTTGTAGCTTCAATCCATGTTATTTTGATATGTGGCTCCTAGAAAATAGTTGAGTTTGATGGATTTCTTAGCTCAAGCTCTTGAGCTTGAGTATTGCTAGTTTGAAGCAAGAATTATGTGTTTTATACAATCCAAAATTGTGAATTTTATGCATGGAGTATGTGTTTTAAACTCCCTATATGATGATTAAAAACCTATTTTATGGTTTGGGAGTTTTGGTTGTGAATTGGGGTGATTTGTTTGAGTTTTGGAGCTGATTTTCGTGTTCTTGCTGCTATTTTTCTGTGTTTTGAACCCAGATGCCGCGACATGGTATTTATCATGTCGCGGCTTGTTATTTAGCATGCCATGACACGCTCATTTCTTTCTAGGCAGATCCATTTGCAAACTTTAAATAGCCATAACTTTATGATCCGAACTTCGATTTGGGAGTTCTATATACAGTCGGAAAGCTCTTTTCGAGCTCTATCTAAATATATAAATTTTAAATGTCTTTTGAATAATTTATGAATGTGAAATCAGGGGTTAACCCTATTTGTGAACTCCCAGATTTGTGTGACTAGGATTACCGGCACCTGATCAAGAGCACTCGGGTATTTAGAATCTTTATTATTGCAGGACAACAGGTAAGACAGTGATTAGCGCCTAGAGTATGCACAGTGGTGCTTATATTGAAAATGATATGTATGATTGTTTAGTAACCGGGATTAGGGTTATTACCCTAATCTGAGCGGTTGATGGCCTAGGCTTATTACCCTAGTGATATATGTGTATAAATACCATGCCATGTTAAAGGTAATGAGATTTAGGGATTATGCACTCAAGGCATAATCAGGTTGGACTCGGTAACCATAACCGAGATGAACCATTCAAAGGCCTTATTGTATTTAGACGTGTGAGAGCAACACGTAGGTCTACGCCACGTAGACATAAATAGATGTGTGAGCTCAATACATAGATCTACTCCACGTAGACATAAATAGGCATGTGAGTGTAACATGCAGGCCTGTGACACACAAACATATATGAATGACATTATTGTTTAAATAGTATAATGAGCATATTAATATTGTTATGTTATATACTGCCTTGCTGGGCTTGGCTCATGGGTGCTCTACTGTGCAAGAAAGGGTAAGGCATTAGCTGATCTACCATGAGTTTAGGAGCTGGGCAAAGAATGTACGTGTCCGAGCCATATCAGACCAAGCGAGTTAAGGGTCTACCAGCGATGTATTTTGAAACTCTATTTTGCCGCGTAGGCCGGCTAAAAGAAAAAGAGTTGTAATAAAGTTTGTAAATATATTTTGGGATCCCAAATGTTAAAAAGTTTAAATTATTACAAGTTTTATTTCCATTCCTTTTATTACAAAAGTTTAAATTATGTGCTATTTTGATTAGTAATCCCGCTTAGGGGATTAGGGTTTCCTAGATAACTCGGGTAACGTGCCTAATTATTTACGGTGTTACAATTTTGGTATCAGAGCGCCAAGGTTTTAAACTTCCTGTAGACCGGCCGAACATGTACATTCATCGTCAGAGACAAGCTCGACTCGTGGTGCAGTAAGTATTGAGAGTAAATACTTTACTGTTTATGTGATCATTTGTTTATCCCTTTCCATTTTAGGCAGTATGCAAGCATTTAGAGTATGTATGTGTTGTGTGATGCCATGCTTTAAATGCTAATCGATCAAGTGAATATTTATATGAGGTAAATAGATGAGTTAGGGTTTAAGGCAATAAGTGCGTAAGTGTGGTATTGGTGCTTAACTCACTGGGGTTGTTGATTACAGGGGTACTAGTAATTGACCCTTCACAATCATCTAGACCACAGGGCGAGCAAGTAGAGCCCGGGGCTGCCTGAACCGATTCACCGGCACCGCCTCCACCTCCGTAGAATCCGAGGGATAATGCGGGGGTTGGCAATGCTAATCCTCCTGCTGACTGGCAGCAGATGTTCCAAGAAATGCAAAGTATCATACTTTGTCTAGAAGAAGAGTTGCAACGTTTAAGGCAACCGGCTACCCTAGTTGATCAAGGGTTACCACCAGCACCTGTGCCAGTGGTGGGTAACCAGGGATTTATTATGCTGCACCGAGATTCAGTGTTTGAGCGGTTAGTGAAGCTGAAACCTCCGAATTTTCTGGGAGGTATTGACATTATAAAGGTTGAGTAGTGGATGAGCATTCTTACCCGTATCCTCGATAATATGGGGGTGACGGGAACTGAAAGAGTGAATTGTGCGGCCTTCATGTTAGAAGACCATGTCCGTGTTTGGTGGGACATAGTGGGTCAGACCCGAGACGTCAGTGTGATGACGTGGGAAGAATTCAAGAAACTATTTGAAGAAAAGCTTTATAATGTTGCTGTAAGGACTTCACATTAGGAAGATTTTGTGAAGTTGACTCAGGGAAAAATGTCTGTGGCCGAGTATACTTTGGAATTCGATCGGTTATCCAAGTTTGATGGGGATCTCGTGCCCACAGATTTCACCAAAAAGGAAAAGTATGTTCGAGGAGTGAATGCTACAATTAGTCGGGACTTGAAAATTATCACATCACATGACACTCTGTATAAGAGAGTGGTAGACTTGGCCTTAATTGCTGAGGAGGCCAAGCAGCAAGTAATTAAAGAGCACGCTGTAAGGGATGTCGTCACGGTATCAAATCCTCCTGCTAGTGGTAATATCAGTAAGGGGACCAGCAATGGCAACCTTGAGCACAAAGGGAAGGCTGAGGCTTCCGGAGCATCAGGGGGAAATAGAAAGTTTCGAGAAAACAGAGGTGGCCGTCAGGGTCGCAGGTCCTCATTCCGATCATATCCCAAGTGTCCTAAATGCAAGAAGCATCATCCTAGTGAATGTCGAGCCAAGGCATGTTTCTAGTGTGGCGTACTGGGCCACTTTATCAGAGATTGTCCCCAGGCTAAGAAAGAGGAGTCTAAGAAGAATACTGTACAGAACATGGGAGACTTTTCACTATGACTCAGGCTGACGCTGATGCTAGTCCGTCATTTGTGACAAGTCAGTTGTCTATTAATGGTTGTTCATATACTGTGTTGTTTGATTCCGTAGCTACTCACTCCTATGTATCGAGTAGAGTTAGTGAAAGTTTCCACAAGCCGTGTGATATTTATGCTTCGGGGTTTGGAACCCTGTTACCGTCAAGAGACCTTATAGTATCAACTAGGTGGATTCGGTCCTTGTCTTTTTGGATTGACGGTTGTGAGTTGACCGCCAATCTCATTGAGTTACAACTATCTGACTTTGATATAATCCCGGGAATGGATTTCCTGTCTTAATATGGAGTGAATATCGACTGTAAGCGGAATATGGTGGTGTTTGAGCCCAATAGTGCCAACCCAGCGGTGTTCGTGGGTAAGATTCAAAGGATACGCCTACCAAGAATAACACTATTGAAAGCTAAGGACCTGATGGGCAAAGGTTGTCTGGGGTTCATAGTTACTGCAGTGGACACCAGCCAACTTGTGACATCGGGGCCTGAAAATATGAGATTGGTATGCGAGTTCCTCGATGTCTTTGCAGGGATTGTTACCTACCCGGGAAACTGAATTTGTTATTGAATTTGTTTCGGGAGTGGATCCAGTATTTAAGGCACCATATCGAATGGCTCCAGTTGAATTAAAAGAATGAAAGATACAATTGCAAGAGTTACTGAATCTGGGATTCATCAGACCGAGCTACTCACCTTGGGGGTGCTCCGGTGTTGTTTGTGAAGAAGAAAGATGGAACCCTGCGAATGTGTATTGATTATCGGTAGTTGAACAAGCTTACCATTAAGAACAAATATCCTTTACCTCGAATTGATAATCTATTTGATCAATTGAAGGGGAAGATGGTCTTTCCCAAGATCGATCCTCGCTCAGGCTATCATCAGCTGAGAATTCGAGAGGAAGATATCCCAAAAACTGCGTTCAGTACTCGGTATGGACACTATGAATTTCTTGTGATGTCTTTTGGACTCACTAATGCCCCGGCGACATTCATGGATCTTATGAATCGGGTGTTCAAGGACTACTTGGATAGATGTGTAATTGTGTTTATAGACGACATTTTGGTGTACTCTGAGTCAGAAGAAGAGCATGAGTTGCATCTCACAGTTGTTTTGCAATGTTTACAGGATCATAAGCTCTATGCTAAATTCAAAAAGTGTGAATTCTGGTTATCTCGTGTCTCATTTTTGGGGCACATAGTTGATAAAGATGGGATCATGGTGGATCTGGCCAAAATTGAAGATGTTCGAGATTGGCCCACGCCAAATAAGCTACTGAGGTCAAAAGTTTTGTGGGTTTAGCTGGGTATTATCGTCGGTGCATTGAGGGTTTTTCAAAGATAGTTGTACCCTTAACGGAGTTGACTCGAAAGAACCAGAAGTTTGTTTGGACAGATCGGTGTGAGAAAAGTTTCCTGGAGTTAAAGCAGCGCTTGATTACCGCTCGAGTACTAACTCTTCCTTCAGATAAGGAAAAGTTTGTGGTTTATTGTGATGCCTCGAGACAGGGTCTCGGCTGTGTGCTTATGCAGGCTAGAAAGGTAATAGCTTATGCTTCTCGACAATTAAAGGAGTATGAGCAGAGGTACCCTACTCACGATTTAGAACTCGCAGCAGTGGTATTTGCGCTAAAGATTTGGCGGCATTACCTATATGGGGAGAAATGTGAGATATACACTGTTCACAAGAGTTTGAAATACTTCTTTACCCAGAAGGACTTGAATATGAGACAGAGACGTTGGCCAGAGTTGGTGAAGGATTATGACTGTGAAATCCTTTATCACCCGTGTAAGGCCAACGTGGTTGTTGATGCTTTGAGTAGAAAAGGTCATACTCAGTTGAGCACTATGAAGCAAATTTCCCAATACCTAGCAAATGAGATGATTCGAGCTAAGATTAAGTTGGTTGTGGGGCAATTGGCTAATATTACTCTGCAATCCACTCTTTTAGAGCGAATTAAAGAAGCACAAATGCAAGATTCGAAATTGGTAAAAACCCGAGCTAGGGTTTCGGCTGGGAAGGCTAGTGATTTCTCAATGGATGGAACGGGAATGTTGAGATTTGGGAATCGAGTTTGTGTACCCATGGATGAAGATATCCAAAGAGAGATCATGAATGAGTCTCATACGACTCCTTATTCAGTTCATCCAGGGTCAACAAAGATGTATCAAGACCTGAAAACCATGTTCTGGTGGCCAGGCATGAAAAACGACATTGCTGAGTATGTTGCAAAGTGCCTTACTTGTCAACAAGGTAAGGCTGAACATCAGCGACCGGCAGGGTTGCTGCAGCCACTGAACTTACCAGAGTGGAAATGGGAGGACATTGCTATGTACTTCGTGGTAGGTATGCCTAGAACCACGAGACAGTTTGACTCTGTGTGGGTCATAGTGGACAGGTTTACAAAGTCAACTCACTTTTTACCTGTTCGGATGAATTTCTCCATTGACCAGTATGTTGAGTTATATGTCAGAGAAATTGTTCGTCTTCATGGTATTCCAAAGTCCATTGTTTCAGATAGAGATCCGAAGTTTACATCGAGATTCTGGGAGAGTTTGCATCGAGCTATGGGTACTCAATTGAAGTTTAGCACAACTTTTCATCCTCAAACGGATGGACAATCCGAGATGAAGATTCAGATTCTAGAAGACATGCTACGGCATGTGTGCTTGACTTTGAGGGATCATGGGTAAAGTACCTTCCCCTGATCGAGTTCTCTTATAACAACAGCTACCGGGCCACAATCGGGATGGCTCCTTATGAACTTTTATATGGAAGAAAGTGTAGATCACCCATTCACTGGGATGAAGTGGGTGAAAGAAAGTTCTTGGGTCCCGAACCTGTTTAGAAAACAAGTGAGGCAGTTGACAAGATTAGAGCGCAAATGCTCGCGCCTCAGAGTAGACAGAAGATTTATGCTGATCCAAAGCGTCGGGATATTGATTTACAGGTCGGGGACATGGTATTTCTCCGAATATCTCTAATGAAAGGCATTAAAAGCTTTGGAAAGAAAGGAAAGCTTAGCTCGAGGTTCATTGGACCTTTCGAAATCCTTGAGAAGATAGGGCAAGTAGCGTACAGGTTGGCTATGCCCCCAGCGCTGGCAGCTGTACATGATGTGTTTCATGTTTCAATGCTTTGGAAGTATGTCTTAGACTCGTCCCATGTTCTAAGTTATGAAGCATTGGAACTTCAGCCAGACTTGTCATATGAGGAACAACCGGTGCAGATACTCGATAGAAGAGAAAAAGTCTTGAGAAGCAAGATAGTGGCACTGGTGAAAGTACTCTGGAGGAACAGTAAGGTGGAAGAGGCAACCTGGGAACTCGAGACGGATATGCAGCAGAAATATCCGGAGTTGTTCAGGTAAATTTCGGGACGAAATTTCTATAAGGAGGAGGTAATTGTAATACCCTCGAATTAAGAAATGGATTAGCAAAACCCTAATTAGATAATTATGAATAAATGAGGAATTATATTATTATACAGTTCAATTTATGTGAATCAATATGATTTTAACATGTTAAGACCCCGTTGGTGAGCCAGGGGCATTTTAGTAATTGTGACCCGATAAGGGTAAAATGATGAAATTAATTTAATTACGTGCTAAATGGAAATATATTATTATATAGTATACTTGTGTTGTCTTTTCAGGTGTGTTCTGACAGGTTGACGCGGTATAGTTACAACTGGGTATTTCGGGCCGAACCGGGTTTGGGCCCGAAATGCAAATTGGATTTGTTTATTTGGCATTTTATTTGATATGGAATAATCTGAATTTTTATTTGAAAATATTTGGGTATGAAATGACATGTTTACCCTTATGTGTATGTGAGATGAATTTTTGGCCCTAAGGGCATTTCAGTCATTTGACATTTAATTACTATATTTGAAAAAATTGATTTTTTTGGGGAAAGTAAATGAATTTTTGGCTACTTTTCTCTCTCTCACGCGACCCCTCTCTCTCATCCTGACCTTCTCTTGAAAATTCTAGCTTTTTGGTGTGAATTGCTTGGTATTACTTGATTTTGGAGCTTGATTTGGAGGAATTTTAAGCTTGGGAATGAGGTAATTTCTTGCTGAGTATATTTGAGATTTAGTGTTGTAATTCTTGCTGAAATTATTGGGGTAAAAGCATATTTTGAGTTGTTCTTCTCTTGAGGTTGCATGTGCTTGATTTTGATTTTAATCTTAGTAAATTGAGTGAGTAATTGCATGATTTGGTTGGGATTCATGTTTGTTGAGCTTGGATTGTGATCATAGGGTATTTTTCTAGCTTGAATCCATGTTATTTTGATATGTGGCTGCTGGAAAATAGTTGAGTTTGATGGATTTCTTAGCTCAAGCTCTTGAGCTTGAGTATTGCTAGTTTGAAGCATGAATTATGTGTTTTATGCAATCTGAAATTGTGAATTTTATGCATGATGTATGTGTTTTAAACTCCATGTATGATGATTAAAAACCTACTTTATGGTTTGGGAGTTTTGGTTGTGAATTGGGGTGATTTGATTTTCTTTTGGAGCTGATTTTCGTGTTCTTGCTGCTGTTTTTCTGGGTTTTGAACCCGAATGCCGCGGCATGGTATTTAGCATGCCGCGGCGCGCTCATTTCTTTCTGGGCCGATCCTTTTGCAAACTTCAAATAGCCATAACTTTTTGATCCGGACTCTGATTTGGAAGTTCTATGTACCGTTCGAAAGCTCTTTTCAAGCTCTATCTGAATATCTAAATTTTAAATGCCATGTGAATATTTTATGAATGTGAAATGAGGGGTTAACCCTATTTGTGAACTCCCGAATTTGTGTGACTAAGATTACCGGCACCTGATCAGGAGCACCTGGGGATTCAGAATCTTTATTATTGCTGGACAACAGGTAAGACAGTGATTAGCACGTAGACTATGCACAGTGGCGCTTATATTGAAAATTATATGTATGATTGTTTAGTAACCGGGATTAGGGTTATTACCCTAATATGAGCGGTTGATGGCCTAGGGTTATTACCCTAGTGATATATGTGTATAATTGCCATGCCATGTTAAATGTAATGAGATTTAGGGATTATGCACTCAAGGCATAAGCAGGTTGGACTCGGTAACCATAACCGAGATGAACCATTCTAAGGCCTTATTGTATTTAGACGTGTGAGAGCAACACGTAGGTCTACGCCACGTAGATATAAATAGATTTGTGAGCGCAACACAGAGGTCTACGCCATGTAGACATAAATAGGCATGTGAGTGTAACATCTAGGTCTGTGACACACAGACATATATGAATGGCATTATTGTTTAAATAGTATAATGAGCATATTAATATTGTTATGTTATACACTGTCTTGCTGGGCTTGGCTCACGGGTGCTCTACTGTGCAGGAAAGGGTAAAGCATTAGCTGATCAGCCATGAGTTTAGGAGCTGGGCGAAGAATGTACATGTCTGATGTAACACCCTAACTAACATAGGCGTATTACATGATTTTTAAACATACTGTGCAGCTCGTTGCTAATCAACGAGGTTTATGGAAAAACGTGATTAATTAAAATTTTGCTTTTTAATTAAACTTATAAAACAATATTACAAAAGACTCGGGATCCCGATTATAAAATCATTTACAAAAAGATTTAACTGTTTAACTGATACACAAAATAAATGTCATCTAATGACCAGTTACAAAAATCAGCCTCGCTGTCCCGATGATCGTACGCTCCAGGCCTAACCGCCCCGACATGTACAATCTTCACAAGCTCGCTCACGGTCCATCAGCTTTAGCCTTGCCTTTACCTACACATAAACGTAGAACTGTGAGTCGACGGTACTCGCAAGAAAAGCATAATAATACTCATACATAATTCTAACTGCCGTGTCCAACACGATACTGAGTCCCGCTACTGCCATGTCCAACATGGTACTCAGCCACTACTGCCATGTCCAACATGGTACTGAGTTCTGAACGTTCATAGGGACGGACTATTGACACGTAACAACCTGATCGGTCGAACCGGTCATACTCCGCCGCCGGTCATACTCCACCGTACCAACGTGTTACTATATCCTCCCGATCGGTCGAACCGGTCATACTCCGGCTGCTGGTCATACTCCAGCCTGTACCGACGGGATACGTCAATAGTACGGAACCACCAACCAAGTGTCAGCCTGATCGGTCGAACCGGTCATACTCCGGCTGCTGGTCATACTCCAGCCTGTACCGACGTGTCAGGGTTGGATGGTTCGAAGCCAACATACATATCTAATGTAATCTAATAGGCTTCCTACATGCACGCTAAACATGTAATCTACATATGCATACTGTTATACTAATCTTACCTGGATTCTGAATTCAGGTGTGCCTCAACCCGACCGGAACTTTAGCCGAGCGCGGACATGTGCTCCTAAACCATAAAAATCACAACACTATAAGTGACACGCTAAATCACTTCCCGGGGACTTAAACTAGGAACTAAAAGTTTCCCTATCGATAAAAAGCATGGCAATACCCCCTAAAACATAAAAACGAGGAAAAACACGGGTTCTGAAAATTCCCCAACCGGCAGACCGGTTGCCCAACTGGAATTCCGGTTCTGGGAATTTTTGAAGCCCATCCGGAATTCCGGATGCACAACCGGAATTCCGGTTCCTCGCAGGCAGCAACATCAAATTTTCATATCTTGCTCAAATCAACCCCAAATTGATTCAAACCTTCCAGACTTGTTCTATACCTTCCCTAGAACATATCCAAGGCATCAAAACAACCCAGAAACCTCAAACACGAAAAATGCCGTTGGAGCTCAAGCTTTGAGTTCCAAACTCAAACTTGAGCAAAACCACCTAATCATGCATTCAAACTAGCTAGAATCTACTTAAACCAACATAATTAAGCCTCTGCAAACAACTAAAAACATCCAGCAACCATACAGCAACAAATCACACCATTTCTTTCAAAAATCATAACTTTTTCACATAAAAATCTAACCAACTAGAACAAGAAACTCAAGCATGCAATTCAACCTAATTAAACATAATTAATTCAACATTTTAGCCATAAAAACAACAACAATAACAAGCAGCAGCAACATCATCAAAAAGCATGCATTTCACTCAATATTTCATCATTTTTTCATAATTTTAAAGAAGAAATCAAGAGAAGCTAACCTAGCTTAGAGAATGCTTAGATTGGGATGAGAATTCACTTAAAAATCAAGGAAGGAAATCAGCTTCATGCACCCATATGCCCAGCCGAAAATAGAGAGAAAAAGAGAGTGTTTTTCCTTTAAAATTTCTAACTTTGTGTTTTTTGTGAAAATGAATAAATGAAAACAAAGCCACATATATTATTTCATTTCAGCCATAAATTAAATAACATAAACAATTAAATTCAAATAATCAATTCACTAAAAGACAAAAAGTCATTGGGGCAAAAAGACCATTTTGCCCCTCCATACTAAAATCACATAAAAATCACTAAAGGGGTATTTTTGGGAAATTCTAAATTCCCGGCCATTCCCGACATTCCCAATGTCAAATAAACCGTCCCAAACTAATAACATGCTAAGTTGTGATTTCTACTGAGCCAAACGTCGAGTTCCAAAATACCGGGCACCGGAAATGCAAAATATGAAAACTACTGAATAACATAACCATGCATTTCTGAATTCCATAAATAACAGTATAATAAATTATTTAAATAGCTATAAATAATTTTCATAATTAATCAAATTAACTGATAATTTCCAAATTAACTAAGCGGGCTTTACAACTATCCCCCCCTTAAAAGGATTTCGTCCCCGAAATCTAACCTGAATAACTCTGGATATTGAGCTCTCATATCTGACTCTAGCTCCCAGGTGGCTTCCTCCACCTTGCTGTTTCTCCAGAGAACCTTGACCAATGCTATGGTCTTATTTCGAAGGACTTTATCCTTTCTATCCAGGATCTGCACTGGTTGTTCCTCATAAGTCATGTCTGGCTGTAGCTCAAGACTCTCATAACTGAGTATATGAGAGGGATCTGAAACGTATTTTCTCAACATCGAGACATGGAATACGTTGTGAACTGCTGATAAGGCTGGAGGCAATGCTAACCGATATGCCACTTGACCTATCTTCTCGAGAATCTCGAAAGGTCCTGTAAATCTAGGGCATAACTTACCTCTTTTCCCGAAACGTTTAATCCCCTTCATCGGAGATACCCGTAAAAACACATGGTCCCCTACTTGGAACTCAACATCTTTACGTTTCGGATCTGCATAACTCTTCTGTCTGCTCTATGAGGCAAGCATTCTAGCTTTTATCTTTTCTATCGCCTCATTGGTCCGCTGTACTGACTCTGGACCTAGGTATTTCCTCTCCCCTGTCTCATCCCAGTGGATAGGGGATCTACATTTCCTACCGTATAACAGTTCATAGGGAGCCATCCCTATCGTACTCTGATAACTCTTGTTGTACGAAAATTCTATCAACGGTAGATATTTATTCCATGAGCCTTCAAAGTCCATAACACAGGCTCTCAACATGTCCTCCAATATATGAATTGTCCTTTCGGACTGACCATCTGTCTGAGGATGGAATGCTGTACTAAATTTCAGTTTTGTACCCATTGCCCGTTGCAAACTTTGCCAAAATTTGGAGGTGAACTTCGGATCCCTGTCCGAAACTATAGACTTCGGTACTCCGTGAAGTCTCACTATCTCTCTGACATACAGTTCTGCCAACTGATCCACTGAAAATGTTGTTCTAACCGGCAGAAAATGAGCAGATTTCGTAAACCGATCCACCACTACCCATATGGAATCAAATAAGCCCGTGGTTCTAGGTAACCCGACCACAAAATCCATCGTAATATCCTCCCATTTCCATTCTGGTAGGGTTAGAGGCTGCAACAACCCTGCTGGTCTCTGATGTTCAGCCTTAATCTACTGACAAGTGAGGCATCTCGATACGAATTCTACCAAATTCTTCTTCATACCGCTCCACCAGAAGTACGGTTTCAAATCTTGGTACATCTTAGTGGTGCCGGGATGCAGAGAATACGGGGTAGAATGAGCCTCCTCAAAGATCTCATTTCTAAGTTCCACACTATTCGGAACACAAACCCTGGCTTTATACAAAAGCATCCCACTGTCTGACACTGAAAAGTCCTTGGCTTGACAAGCCAACACCTCATCTCGGATTTTCACTAACTCTGGATCCGTCATCTGAGCGACTTTTATTCTTTCCAACAGATCAGATTGCAGCGTTAAGTTGTGAAGCTGACCTACCACAAACTCAATGCTGGATCTAACCATATCCTCTGCTAGCTGAGGTGAGATCTGAACCATACTAGCTACTTGCCCGAGACCCTTTCTGCTTAGGGCATCGGCCACTACATTGGCTTTTCCGGGGTGATAGAGGATCTCACAATCATAATCTTTCACTAGTTCCAACCAATGCCTTTGTCTCATATTCAAATCCTTCTGAGTAAAGAAATACTTGAGACTTTTATGGTCGGTATAGATCTCACACTTTTCCCCGTAAAGATAATGTCGCCAAATCTTCAGTGCAAAAACCACTGCGGCCAACTCTAGATCATGAGTCGGGTATCGCTGTTCATAATCCTTTAACTGACGGGAGGCATAAGCGATGACCCGATCGGCTTGCATCAATACACACCCCAAACCCTGTTTGGATGCGTCGCAATATACTACGAACTTCTCCTTGTCCGAAGGCAAAGCTAGTACTGGAGCGGTAATCAACCTCTGCTTTAACTCCTGAAAGCTAGCTTCGCACTTGTCTGACCAAATAAACCGCTGATTCTTCTTTGTAAGCTCGGTTAGGGGCATTGAAATTTTAGAGAACCGTTCCACGAACCTACGGTAGTACCCAGCTAAACCTAAGAAGCTTTTGATCTCTGTCACTGTCTTCGGTCTCGGCCAATCCCTGACGGATTCGATCTTCCCGGGATCCACCTTGATCCCATCTTTGCTCACAATGTGCCCTAGGAAGGACACTTGAGATAGCCAGAACTCACATTTCTTGAACTTGGCATAAAGTTTATGTTCTCGAAGTCGTTGCAGTACCATCTGAAGATGTAACTCATGCTCTTCTTCTGATTGAGAGTATACGAGGATGTCGTCGATAAACACAATCACACAGATATCGAGGAAATCCTTGAATACTCTATTCATCAAGTCCATAAATGCTGCGGGAGCATTGGTTGGTCCGAATGACATAACCAGAAATTCGTAATGTCCATACCTAGTGCGGAAAGCCGTCTTCGGAATGTCCTCCTCTCGGATTCTCAACTGATGATAACCCGAACAGAGATCAATCTTAGAAAAGACCGTTTTCCCCTGAAGCTGATCGAACAAATCATCGATCCTAGGTAATGGATATTTATTCTTCACCGTTAGCTTGTTCAACTCTCTGTAGTCGATGCACATCCTCATAGATCCATCCTTCTTCTTGACGAATAAAACCGGGGCTCCCCAGGGTGACACACTGGGCCGAATGAACCCTATGTCAAGTAACCCTTGGAGCTGAATCTTAAATTCCTTAAGCTCAGCTGGAGCCATTCTATACGGGGCTTTGGAAACCGGTTCCACCCCTGGTGCCAAGTCTATCACGAAATCAATCTCCCGCTGAGGTGGTAACCCTGGAAGTTCTTCGGGAAAAACATCCAAAAATTCCCGAACCACCCTGATGTCCTCTGGCCGAATGGTATCTGGCCGAGTGGTGTCCATCACCACGACCAGAAACCCTAAGGAACCGCCGTGCAACAATTTCCTAATAGACATAGCCGAAATCACCGGGATCCGAGATCCCTGAACTGAACCAACAAATACAAACGGTTCTTCGCTTTCCGGTTGGAAGACCACCATCTTCCTTTTACAGTCAATGCTCGCCGAATATTTAGATAGGAAATCCATTCCTAAAATAATATCGAATTCGACTAGACTCATCTCTATCAGATCAGCACTTAACTCTCTACCATCTATCCTGATTGGCATAGACCTAATCCACCTATTGGAGATAACCAATTCTCCGCTGTAACATGTGGTTCCAAACCCTGATTCATATCTATCATACGGTCTACCCAATTTACTAAAGACTCTGGCCGCCACATAAGAATGTGTAGCCCCAGAATCAAACAGCACTGAATATAGCGAGTTGTTAATAGAAAGCTGACCTGTGACAACTGATGGGCTGGCATCTGCATCAGCCTGAGTGATAGCGAACACCCTGGCTGGAGTGGGTATCGCTGGAGCTCTCGGTGTCTCTGATCGGAGCTGGGGACAGTCCCTCTTGAAGTGTCCGGACATGCCACAATGAAAGCATCCCTGACCTTTGCACTCACCCCGATGGTGCCTCTTGCAGCTAGGGCACTCGGGATAGGAGAATCGGGTCTCAGTACCACCAGGACGACTCCCTCTGTTCTGGTTCCCCCGGAACCTCGTCTTCTGACTCGAGCCACCGGAAGCAGTGGGTGCTCTCTTCCTCTGATCAATGGCCGAACCACTACTCCCCCTGCTATAGCCTGATGCAGGAGGGGTAGGAGCTCCGCCACTCACCGGAGTACTGGCTGACTCTGACATGCACCCAACTGCGCCCTCAGCACGCAGTGCCTTCTCCACCATCTGAGCATAGGTGGTACTGTCGTCCGTGGTAATCATCAAGTCATGCCTGATCTTGGCATTCAACCCGTCAAGATACTTCTCCTTCTTGCTGAAGTCGGTCGGCACAATTCCCGAGGCTAACCTCGCCAACCGATCAAACTGAGTAGTATACTCAGTGACGCTCATGTTCTCTCGCTGAGTCAGGTGAACGAACTCTTTCCTCTTGGCGCTTCTGACCGCCTCGTAGTACTTTGCATTAAAGAGTTCCTGGAACCTTTCCCAGGTCATGGTGGTGACGTCATGGATCTAAGACACCATGTCCCACCAGACCAGAGCGTCCTCCTGGAACTAAAATGTGGCGCACACCACTCTGTCGTTACCGGTGACACCCATGAAATTCAGAATCTTGGTGATCACCGTCAGCCACTGCTCGGCTTTCATTACGTCCGGACCTCCCAGGAAAACCGGAGGTGCTTGCTTCCGGAACCGTTCATACAGAGGTTCCAATCTATGGGCCGCCACCACTATCTCGGCACTCGGGCAAGCAGAGTGTGCCACTGGAACTACGGGCACTGGAACTGCAGGAGCACCCTGCTGTCTCAACCTCTGAATCTCGAGGTCTTGTTCTTCGATCCGGGCTTGCATCTCCGCAAACCGTAACTCCCAATTCTGGGATCCCTGATCGGCTGGGGGAGCCTGGGCAGCCTGTGGTGGGTTCTCATCACCCCGACCACGCGCCCTGCCTCGGGGACCTCTACCTCGGCCCCTAACAGGTGGGGGAAACTGAGCTCCCTGTCCTTGGTTCGACCCCACGGAATTGCCCTGACTCCTGGTAGTCCACCTGGCGTCCATCTGATTAGAACCGCCTGCGAAACCAAGAGTTGGCATATCAGGTCGTATTCAAGGAGAGCTTACTAATGCCGCTTAATTTGGAAATTAAAAACGAAACATGCGCCTATTCTACTATCAGACTACTAACATGCTTCCTAACAGGCTTTTCTTTTTCATAACTGAATAAAATAAACTACTAAAGCAATAAAGGCTTACTGAACCGTGAACCGAGCTAACTGCTGATGATGATTGTACATGTCGTGACGATCTTCAGAAGACAACCTGGCGGCTCTGATACCAAATTGTAACACCCTAACTAACATAGGCGTATTACGTGATTTTTAAACATACTGTGCAGGTCGTTGCTAATCAACGAGGTTTATGGAAAAACGTGATTAATTAAAGTTTTGATTTTTAATTAAACTTATAAAACAATATTACAAAAGACTCGGGATCCCGATTATAAAATCATTTACAAAAAGATTTAACTGTTTAACTGATACACAAAATAAATGTCATCTAATGACCAGTTACAAAAATCAGCCTCGCTGTCCCGATGATCGTACACTCCAGGCCTAACCGCCCCGACATGTACAATCTTCACAAGCTCGCTCACGGTCCATCGGCTTTAGCCTTGCCTTTACCTACACATAAACGTAGAACTGTGAGTCGACAGACTCAGTAAGAAAAGCATAATAATACTCATACATAATTCTAACTGCCGTGTCCAACACGATACTGAGTCCCGCTACTGCCATGTCCAACATGGTACTGAGCCACTACTGCATGTCCAACATGGTACTGAGTTCTGAACGTTCATAGGGACGGTACTATTGACACGTAACAACCTGATCGGTCGAACCGGTCATACTCCGCCGTCGGTCATACTCCACTGTACCGACGTGTTACTATATCCTCCCGATCGGTCGAACCGGTCATACTCCGCCGCTGGTCATACTCCAGCCTGTACCGACGGGATACGTCAATAGTACGGAACCACCAACCAAGTGTCAGCCTGATCGGTCGAACCGGTCATACTCCGGCTGCTGGTCATACTCCAGCCTGTACCGACATGACAGGGTTGGATGGTTCGAAGCCAACATACATATCTAATGTAATATAATAGGCTTCCTACATGCACGCTAAACATGTAATCTACATATGCATACTGTTATACTAATCTTACTTGGATTCCGAATTCAGGTGTGCCGGTCAACCTGACTGGAACTTTAGCTGAGCGGCGGATTATAGGCTCCTAAACCATAAAAATCACAACACTATAAGTGACACGCTAAATCACTTCCCGGGGACTTAAACTAGGAACTAAAAGTTTCCCTATCGATAAAAAGCATGGCAATACCCCCTAAAACATAAAAACGAGGAAAAACACGGGTTCTGAAAATTCCCCAACCGGCAGACCGGTTGCCCAACCGGAATTCCAGTTCTGGGAATTTTCGAAGCCCATCCGGAATTCCGGATGCACAACCGGAATTCCGGTTCCTTGCAGGCAGCAACAACAAATTTTCATATCTTGCTCAAATCAACCCCAAATTGATTCAAACCTTCGAGACATGTTCTATACCTTCCCTAGAACATATCCAAGGCATCAAAACAACCCAGAAACCTCAAACACGAAAAATGCCATTGGAGCTCAAGCTTTGAGTTCCAAACTCAAACTTGAGCAAAACCACCTAATCATGCATTCAAACTAGCTAGAATCTACTTAAACCAACATAATTTAGCCTCTGCAAACAACTAAAAACATCCAGCAACCATACAGCAACAAATCACACCATTTCTTTCAAAAATCATAATTTTTTCACATAAAAATCTAACCAACTAGAACAAGAAACTCAAGCATGCAATTCAACCTAATTAAACATAATTAATTCAACATTTTAGCCATGAAAACAACAACAATAACAAGCAGCAGCAACATCATCAAAAAGCATGCATTTCACTCAATATTTCATCATTTTTTCATAATTTTAAAGAAGAAATCAAGAGAAGCTAACCTAGCTTGGAGAATGCTTAGATTGGGATGAGAATTCACTTAAAAATCAAGGAAGGAAACCAGCTTCATGCACCCATATGCCCAGCCGAAAATAGAGAGAAAAAGAGAGTGTTTTTCCTTTAAAATTTCTAACTTTGTGTTTTTTGTGAAAATGAATAAATGAAAACAAAGCCACATATACTATTTCATTTCAGCCATAAATTAAATAACATAAACAATTAAATTCAAATAATCAATTCACTAAAAGACAAAAAGGCATTGGGGCAAAAAGACCATTTTGCCCCTCCATACTAAAATCACATAAAAATCAATAAAGGGGTATTTTTGGGAAATTCTAAATTCCCGGCCATTCCCAATGTCAAATAAACCGTCCCAAACTAATAACATGCTAAGTTGTGATTTCTACTGAGCCAAACGCCGAGTTCCAAACTACCGGGCACCGGAAATGCAAAATATGAAAACTACTGAATAACATAACCATGCATTTCTGAATTCCATAAATAACAGTATAATAAATTATTTAAATAGCTATAAATAATTTTCATAATTAATCAAATTAACTGATAATTTCCAAATTAACTAAGCGGGCTTTACATCTGAGCCATATTAGACCAAGCGGGTTAAGGGTCTAATAGCGATGTATTTTGAAACTCTATTTTGCCGCTTAGGCCGGCTGAAAGAAAAAGACTTGTAATAAAGTTTGTAAATATTTTTTAGGATCCCAAATGTTATAAAGTTTAAATTATTACAAGTTTTATTTCCATTCCGTTTATTACAAAAGTTTAAATTCTGTGCTATTTTGATTAGTAATACCGCTTAGGTGATTAGGGTTTCCTAAATAACTCGGCTAACGTGCCTAATTATTTAGTGCGTTACAGGACCCCTATTTTTCTATCGATTAGTGATTTCGTCACGCAATTAGTGATTCAGGTACACTACCCCTTACTTGATTACATACTATGTGTCACGGGACCCCTAAACACCGACAGTGATAGTGTCACTACTGCCATTGTACATCGGCACCAATCAGTGGAACCCTATTTCGGTATCGGTTAATGATTTCGTAACGAATCTAGTGACTCCGATTCACTACCCATAATATGATTACATACTATGCGTCACGGGACCCCAAATCACTGACAGTGACAGTGTCAGTGTCACTACTGCCATTGTACATCGGCACCACTAAGTGGAACCATATTTCGGTATCGGATAGTGATTTTGTCACGAAACTAGTGACTCTAGTAAACTACCCCTAACTTTATTACATACTATGTGTCACGGGACCCCTAATAACCGACACTGATAGTGCCGCTACTGCCATTGTACATCGACACCACTAAGTCGAACCCTATTTCGATATCGGTTAGTGATTTTGTCACAAAACTAGTAACTCCGGTACACTACTCCTAACGTGATTACATACTATGTGTCACGGGACCCCTAAACACCGACAGTGATAGTGTCACTACTGCCATTGTACATCGGCACCACTAAGTGGAACCCCATTTCGGTATCGGTCAATGATTTCGCCATGAAACTGGTGACTCCGGTACACTACCCCTAACTTGATTATATACTATGTGTCACGGGACACCTAAACACCGACAGTGATAGTGTCACTACTGCCATTGTAGATCGGCACTACTAAGGGGAACCCTATTTCGGTATTGGTTAATGATTTTGTAACGAATCTAGTAACTCTGGTACACTACCCCTAACTTGATTACATACTATATGTCACGAACCCCTAAACACCGACAGTGATAGTGTCACTACTGCCATTGTACATCGGCACCACTAACTGGAACCCTATTTCGATATCGGTTAGTGATTTTGTCACGAAACTAGTGACTCCGGTACACTACCCTTAACTTTATTACATACTATGTGTCACGGGACCCAAAATCACTAACAGTGATAGTGTCACTATTGCCATTGTACATCGGCACCACTAAGTGGAATCCTATTTCGGTATCGGTTAGTGATTTCGTCACGAAACTAGTGACTGTGGTACACTACCCCTAACTTTATTACATACTATGTGTCACGGGACCCCTGAACACCGACAGTGATAGTGTCGCTACTGCCATTGCACATCGACACCACTAAGTGGAACCTTATGTCGGTATCGGTTACTGATTTCGTCACGAAACTAGTGACTCTTGTACACTACCCCTAACTTGATTACATACTATGTGTCATGGGAGCCCTAAACACCGACATTGATAGTGTCACTACTGCCATTGTACATCGGCACCACTAAGTGGAACCCTATTTCGGTATCGGTTAGTGATTTCGTCACGAAACTAGTGACTCCGGTACACTACCCTTAACTTGATTACATACTATGTGTCACGGAACCCAAAATCACTGAGAGTGATAGTGTCACTAATGCCATTATACATCGGCACCACTAAGTGGAATCCTATTTCGGTATCGGTTAGTGATTTCGTCACAAAACTAGTGACTGTGGTACACTACCCCTAACTTTATTACATACTATGTGTCACGGGACCCCTGAACACCGACAGTGATAGTGTCGCTACTGTCATTGTACATCGACACCACTAAGTGGAACCTTATTTCGTTATCGGTTAGTGATTTTGTCACGAAACTAGTGACTCCGGTACACTACCCCTAACTTGATTACATACTATGTGTCATGGGACCCCTAAACACTGACAGTGATAGTGTCACTGTTGGGTTTTTGTGCCCTAAATAAAACTCATTTCCATATAATCAGTTTTACTTAGTAATAAAGATCAGAAATAACATTTTATGTTGCATGGTTCACATGATTTATTTCATGATTATATATATAATGTATGAATTTTATTTAAGTCCAGAACATATGAATTTGTTAAAGATTATAGTGTTGTCAACACAGTGGAATATAATCTTAATTAAATGTTCAAAAGTTTATTCCCTGATTTGTCAGTTCACTAGATTTAGACTGACATGATAATCAGCAATAGGTATTCTTACACCTTGGATAAGTGTTATGTCCTGTCCAGGGCATTGGCAAAGTTTACCAGTATCGGATGTATGCAGTATACATCGGAAGGGACCGATATTGAACTTTAATTAGAAATATTAAAATATACCGTAATATCTATTCAATTCAATATCACCTGTTGATCCTAGATCAAATGATCTTAATCTTGATATGGTTAGGTTCGATCTCAAGAGTATTATACATGTTCTTTGATTTGTTAGTTAAGCCTACTTTTGGGTCAGGGTGATATGTACATTTTGGGAACATGATAGTATAATTGAGTGGGAGCGCTAACATAAATATGGAGTCTATAACTTCTATATGAATTTAGAAGTGAAACGCTGATATCCTTCGAGCTTGGCTAAACAGAGATAAATGGTGGAGATCTCATTTCACTTCGCTAAAATATCATTTATACGGAGTTAAGTGTTTTAAGGATAAAATACATTGAAGGTGTAACGGTAATTTAGTGCCTATTCAATGTAGATCATCTATTAGAGGGTCATTGATCAAATTAGGATTATAACAATGGATAACTAATAGTGTATCTATATCGTGGAAAATATAGAGCGTTCTATATGACTGAGAGTGCAATTCCAAGTTCTAAGTGTGGATTCAATAAGGAATTAATAAGTTAGGGAACTTACTTGGTAAATTCGGTTCGACTTATTGGAAGTTCGATTTATATAGGCCCATGGCCCCCATACTAATTGAGACCATACTGCTTGTAAGACTCAATTAATTGATTTTAATTAATCAATTATAATTCTAAAGTTATACTATGTCTACTGTATGAATTTTCACTAAGCAAGGGCGAAATTGTAAAGAAAAGAGATTCTAGGTTTATTTATTAATTAAGAGACTTTATATGTCTAAATTAATAAATATATTAAATGACAATATTATTTAATAATTAATTTTTAGTTATTAAATAATTAGAATTGGCATTTAAATGATTGAATTGGAAAATTAGCATTTTTGAGAAAATGAGATTGAAAAATAACAAAATGGGAAAGTTGCAAAGTGAGGCCCAATTTTCTTATATGGTCGACCACTATGCAAGCCTTTTACCATTTCTTTTTTCATTATTTTAATGTCATACAATTCTAACCTAAACCTAGTTGGCATTCTATAAATATAAAATGTTGGCTTCAGGAAACCATGACTTGCATATTGTTTCTTTCAAAGAAAAGCCATAGCCGCCCCTCTCTCTCTCTTTTCTTCTCTTCAAATTTCGAAATTCCCTAAGTGATAGAGTAGTGCCCACACACATCAAGTGGTCTCTCAATCATAGTGTGTAAGACAATAAAGAATTCAAACAACAAGAAGGACAATCAGCATCAACGGAAGGAGAGAAAGAGATCCAAGTTCAGATCTTTGTGGCGCTCTGCTATAGAAAGGAATCAAGGGCTAGAGATCTGAACGGAAGGAGTCATTATATTCTGCTGCACCCAATGTAAGGTTTCTTAAACTTTATATGTGTTTATTTCATTGTTTTAGAATTCATATTAGGATGTTAATGAAACATACTTGGTAGTAAATCTAGATCCTGGTAAAATAATTTCCAGCAACTAGTATCAGAGCCATGGTAATGATTTACTTTCATGAAATATAACTAAAACGATGTTTTGTAATTATTTGGATGGTTTCATGTGGTTTATGTGTTAGTTGGTGAATGTATATGTTGTACAATACCTTTTTCCATGAAAAATATTTTATTAGGATTCCTTGTGAAAAATTAAGCAATTTTGTTTTTTTACGGAACTTGATTCCGATAAAAATTGAGATAGTTATGATTTTTGAAAAAATCGGATTTCATGGTGTCGAGTGGGTGCTCGTGAGCACCAGGCACTCGGACTGGGAATCCCATCTGCGCGCGTGAGCCTCGGTCACGCACGCTGCACACGCCCGTGTGACCCTACCATTCCGCCCATCCTGATCCTGCCAGCGCCGAGGTTTCTCGGCGCCCCTTCCTGCTATGCGCGCGTATTGGATGATTTGCAGCCTCTGGAGGCTGCACGTGCAGCCTCCTGGGCAGCCTACACCCCAATGCGATTTTGTGGGATTTTTTTCCAAAATTTGATTCTTTCCAATTTTAAAACCCTAAATTTAAAATAAAATATTATTTTTAAATATATTTGAACTTAAATATCATATTTCAATTAATAATATTTATTTTTAGTAATTATTATTAATCATGGTATTTTGAGGTTTAAATTTAAAAATTGAATATTTTATTTTTAATTATGGTAGGATTTAAAAATTTGTTAATTTCTTTAATATTTATATATTATTTAATTATAAGATTAGATATTTGATATTTAACATATTTTAAATTAAAAGATAACTTTATCTTTTTATTTAAAATATGATATTAAAATTATCTTATATGACAAATTAAATAATTAATAAATTTGAAATTAACCTAGATATTTTTATAGATATTTTAATCATAATATTTTCAAATTCAAAAGTTTGTTATTTTGTTAAATATTTAATTATTTATAAATTATAAGTTTAAAAATGATATTTTTCTATATATATATATAATTTTTTCCTTATTGGAAATTTATGAATTATATTTTAAATATTTAAATAACTTAGATATTTTTGTAGAAATTTGAATATTGCTTAATTTAATATATTTTGACATATAATTATGGTAATTATTATTTATTTATTATTTTATTCCTAAAATAATAACTATCTAACCAAATCTATTTTAAAATTTGTTTATTTTAATTAAATTATAAGATTTGAAAGTGATATTGAAGATTCATTCTTTCAAATCATTGATCTTATTTGATATTTAATTGAATTTGATTGAAATAAACCTATATATTTTAAAATTAGTTTTCTTTTTTTTTTTTTGAGACTTTTAAGGTTTGTTTTAACAACCCTAAATTTTCAAAAATTTAGTTGGTTAATTTAAGAATAATAATTTAATTATATTAATATCTTATGTCACATCTGTTACATGGACAATGTTTGTTTATTTATTTATATTGTTTATTCAAATTTTTTTTAACAAACCTATTATTTATTTGATCTAAATTGCTATGATTAACTTGTTGATAGATCCAATGATCTGATTTTAATCATAGTCCAATTGTAAATAGATCTTATAAATAATTTGTAACAGGTAAATTTTGTACTTCTTTCATCTATGTAAACCTAGTAACATGATAGGGTCCATCCAAATCATTTGACCTGTGTGAGCCTATATGTTTGCTATTGGGCTTAGATGCATATAGGAAGCCCATTTAACTTTTACTAAGTAAATGGACTAGGTTGCTAAAATAAAATTTGACATAAGTAATTTTATTTAGGCCCAATTAGATTTGGGCTTATACAATGAATAACAATTGTTTATTTAAAGGTTAAATTCCTCTCTTTTGGACCTTGTGTGAGAGTTGGGGGCCAATAGAAGTGGGTACGACATACTGAACCAAGCTCCCCCTCACATGAACTACCCCAATTGTGAAGGCCCATTTGCCTTATTTAAATAATTGTATAAGGTTAATTATATTAGTCTATCCTAATTAAAACTGAATTAGCAACATAATTAACTTTTAAAATATATGAAATTTATTTTTCATTTAATATTTTAAAGTTAATGTTAGAGAAACACTTAGTTAATGATATATATTCTAGATAGTTATTTCTAGTACTAATTATATTTTCTAATATTTAATTAGGAAAATATCATAGATTGTGAAATTAATTGTTTAATAATTAATTTTGGTACAATCTAAGTTAAGTATATTTTTCCTAGTATTAAACTAGAATTAATAATTAAGTTCCTCTATACTTAATTATTTGTTTCTTGAATTTAATACATTTAATTAAATTAAAAATTTCAATATCTAAGTTGATTTTCATCATGATACTTAAATATTGTTATTTTCATGATATTTAATTAAATTGAAAATTATTTTAAGTTTGGAATCTTATTTCAGAATAACTTAAATTTGAATAATTTTCAAAATATATTTTATTTTATTTTATTAATCTTTTTCCCACAATTTTGAAATTGCATTTCTTTCATGCAAAAATTTCAAATTTTATTTGAAAAATAGATTAAAGTTGAAATTTTTTAATTTTGGACCAACTTAAATCAATGATTTTTTCATATAATGATTAATTAAAATAAATGAACTAAAATATATTATAATTAGAAATTGAATTAATTAGTCAATGAAAGTCTAGATAGATATTATCTGTTTTGCTTGAAGTATGTTTCTAGTGATATTTAATTAAATAGAAAATTAATATTTAAGTTGATTCTTAATCATGATACTTAAATATTTGAAATTTTCTTAAATATTTAATTAAATAGGAAAATTATATTTTTGTTGTAAATTAATTTTTATTAATTTTGGGCCAACACAAAATTAAGATAATTTTTTCAGGATTTATTTTTATTTTATTTTAACAAGCATTTTTCGAAAATTGTATTCTTAAATACTTCAATTTTTTGAAATGCAATATATATTTATAGAAAATTAAATTTGAGTTGTAAATTAATTTAAATTAATTTTGAAACAACTTAAATTGAATATTTTTCTCAATATTTATTGGAGATTATCACTAAGATGGAAATAATTCACGTTATTTTCACATCCATCTAAGTATAATTTATAAATACTAAATTAAAATTTATATTTAGAATTTTTTATTCTAAATTAGAAATTTTAATTAAATAAATATATATTTAAAATAAATTGATTAAAATAAATATTAGAAGAAAATACAACTTTCATTAAATAATGAGCTTTATTATTATTAGGACATTCGATCTCCATTGTTGGTTCTACATAGTTCTTGTTTTAGTGAGTAATCCTCCCTAATGGAGGAACGTTCATTAGCAATTTAACGCCGTAGAATCTCGAAAGATAATATTATTTGTAAGTGTTTTATATAGTATTGATCACCCTAATGGTGGCGACTGTATAAGACTTGTAAGAGTATGAAACAATGGTGGAAGCTCATAAGATTTAATAGTCTTGACTCTCGCCTCAACGGGACAACGCTGGATTCCAAACTTGATAGAATAAAAGGTTGCTAGAATGTTTATCATTTTAGATGAGCTGACAAGTCTATTCAATGGATGGTATCACTGACTCTCGCCTAAACGGGACACTGATATCAGTTTGTTGAAGACCTTGGAAATTATTTAGGATTGTATGCTTAAGTATTTTCACTTGTCATTCCTACTTGATATATGTTTAATAATTTCTAAATTGTGTATGAATTTATATTGAACCATGTTATTTTCTGTTATTAAATTGTAGTTTAATTTCGAATCTTCATTGTTGGTCTAACTTGGTTTGTTGTTCTAATGGGACAAATCCCTAATGGATTGTCAACATTAGACAAACATAATAGTGTTAGATCTCGAAAGATAAATATTGTAACTGCAACATCTAGCTGTTCATCAATTGATGACACCTTAGACTAGTATTTACAATATGAAACAAGAAGATTGTATAAATAAGATTACTTTGACTCTCGCTAATCGAAGCATCGTTGGATTCTTATTTAAAAATGAAATTATCCTAATTCCTCTTAGCTTATTCATTTCGAATTAGCTCAATAACATATCATTGGATGAATGGTCTATAAATCATTTCATGTCATTCTATATTTTCTCTTAAGAAATTAAATGACGCATATGATTATATTCCCGAAATTCTATCCCAAAATGATATAAATCCTCAATCTTAAAAATCTCGTACTTGTATGGGCAAATCAACTTAGAGTTAAATAGTAGTGGTGGTCCAAGAAAGAATTACTCATTGTACAGTTACACTTTCACAAGTGTTTAGTAACCATTTTCCATCAATGGTTTCAAACAGTATGATAGTAAGGAATATGAGTTTAGTATTCTATGACCAGAATCCACTTGCACTATTCTAAGAACTCTTTGATGTAACTATACCTAAGTCATCAAAAGATACAACCACATATTTTTTAAATCTATGGCATTTGTATCTTGTTCATAGTGGTTTTGACAAGATCATTCTCTGCAAAGAGTTAATATGTCAATATCTACTGAAATTAAGTTCATCTCATTCGCAAATGGATGTACATTTAGGGGTGGATATGAGTTTTCGTTGTATTCTTAAAACGATCACTCTAGATTTTACCTTAAGCAAAAGAAATTCGAAATGTTTGAAAAATTTCATGAATTTCTAGCAATGGTGAAATACCATTAAAGTAAGTGGTTAAAGATCTTGCGAACTGATAGGGGTGGAGAAATAGTTACTAGATATGCAGTTCAAAGATCATTAAATTGATTTTTTGAATTATATCCAAACTTACCTCCCAAGAAATTCGATTTGCGTATTGATGATTAGTGTAACACCCTAACTAGCATAGGCGTATTACGTTATTTTTAAACATACTGTGTAGCTCGTTGCTAATAACCGAGGTTTATGGAAATCGTGATTAATTAAAATTTTTGCTTTTTAATTAAACTTATAAAATATTTATACAAAATTACTCGGGATCCCGATTACAAAAACAGTTTACAAAAGTTTACTAACTAATCAAAATACTTGTCGCCTAGCGACTAATTACCAAAATAGCCTTGCTGTCCCGAGGATCGTACGCTCCAGGCCTAATCGCCCCGACATGTACAATCTTCACCGGCTCGCTCTCACGGTCCTTCAGCCTTAGCCTTGCCCTTACCTACACATAAACATAGCACTATGAGTCGACAGACTCAGTAAGAAAAGCATAATCAAATATCATACATAAATCCCGAGTTATGATCATACGCCCATACCCCTGACCATAACCCTAACTGTCGTGTCCCACACGATACTGAGTCCTGAACGTTCATAAGACGGTACTATTGACAAGTAACAGCCTATACTCGGTACACTGGTCATACTCCAGCTGCTAGTCATACTCTAGCCTGTACCGATGTGTTACAGTATCAGCCTATACTCAGTACACTGGTCATACTCCAACTGCTAGTCATACTCTAGCCTGTACTGATGTGATACGTCAAATAGTACAGAACCACCAACCCGAGTATCAGCCTATACTCGGCACACTGGTCATACTCCAGCTGCTAGTCATACTCTAGCCTGTGCCGATGTGATACAGTGTCAGCCTATACTCAGTACACTGGTCATACTCCAGTTGCTAGTCATACTCTAGCCTGTACCGATGTGACACAGTCGGATGGTTCGAAGCCAACATACATATCTAATGTAATCTAACAGGCTTCCTACATGCACGCTAAACATGTAATATATATGCATACTGTTATACTAATCTTACCTCAATTCCGAATTCAGGTGTGCCGGTCAACTGGAACCGGAACGAACTGCGCGGCGGTTTACAGGCTCCTAAACCATAACAATCACAACACTATAAGTGATACGCTAAATCACTTCCCGGGGACTTAAACTAGAAACTAAAAGTTTCCCTATCGATAAAAAGCATGGCAATACCCCAAATAACATAAAAACGAGAAAATCTAGGGTTCCTGAAAATTTCCCAACCGGCAGACCGGTTGCACAACCGAAATTCCGGTTCTGGAAATTCCTGAACCCCATCCGAAATTCTGGATGCACAACCGGAATTCCGGTTCCTCGCAAGAAACTTTCAAAAATTCATAATTCATTCAATTCAAACCCAACTTAAACAAAACCTTCCAGACCTGTTCTAAATACCCCAAAGAACAATACTAAAGCATCAAAACAGTCCAGAACACACAGAATCAAAAATCACCATTAAAGCTCCAAGCTTTGAGTTCAAAACTCAAACTTGGTTAAACAACCCCATCATGCATCAAACCTTGATTAAAATTACATATTCATGCATATAAAAACTGCAGAAACCAATCTCTAACTCATGCAACAACTACAGCCACCGATTTCTCAACTTTCACTTTGAAAACCATAGTTTTGAACTAAAAATTCCACAACTCTAAACAACCTAACTATCATGCATCACAAGCAGCTTAATTAACCTCAATTAATCATGCTTAAACCTTTGCAAACAACAACAAAATCACAGCAACAACAACAACCTAAACTAAGCATGCAAACCAATTCTTTTTCATCAAAAAAAATTCAAGAAACTAAAAGAAAGAGCTACAAGGATCTTACCAACATCTTGAGGTCAAAATCTATGCTAAAACCAGCTTGAGAACCAAGGAAAACGCCACTTTTTCTTGCTGCTCAAAGGGCCGAAATAGAGAGAGAGAGAGAGAGAGAGAAGCTTTGAAATTTCTAATTTTCTAACTTTTTCCAATTTTGAAAATAAAAGAAAGAAATGCAACTTAACAACCTTTTATTTCAGCCAACCATTAACTTAATAAATCACATAATTCCACCATAAAAGTCCACAAAAGGACAAAACAATAATGGGGCAAAATGACCATTTTTCCCCCCACACTAAAATAACATAAATAACACTAAAGGGGTATTTTGAGAAATTCTAAATTCCCGGCCAATCCCGACATTTCCAATGTCTAATAAACCGTCCCACAATACTCACATACTAAGTTGTGATTTTACTGAGCCAAATACCGAGTTCCATGTTACCGGGCACCGGAAATGCAAACTTATGAAAATCACTATATGACATAAAATGAATTTCAGAATTCAATAATAACAGTATAAATAATTATTTAAATAGCTATAAATAATTTTCCATAATTAAACATAATTAACTGCTAATTTCCAAATTAAACTAAGCGGTCTTTACAATTAGTTACTAGTCGTTGCCTAAATCCTTCTATGGTAATACAATTTCAGAATGATGCAATGGTTGTATACTTAATGTAAATAATTACTAGATTCATGGATGACCTAATCGAAATCTTAAGAAAAGCTAGAACTGTTAACCATGGTTTGCATGTTTGTTAGCTATTCTAAGTGATTAGGGGTGGAACATCCCATAGTCAATAGATAAGAAAGTGTTTGTTTAAACAAATACTACTTTTCTAAAAAAATGACTAAGTCTGAAAATAAAGTAGCAAATAAAGGAGATAATTTTTTCTTGATTCCAAAAGTTTTCTATCATCTTATTCAACATATGATGATCCCACTACCTCAGTTGTCTTGACACAACCGAAGAGGTTAATACCATTTAGTTTTCTTAGACATAATTCACAGTACCTTGTCGTAGTGGGAGGGTTTCTAGGAACTCACCTTATTATGACTTGGAAGACACTAGCGATTAAAGTCCATTGTGAGTTTAAACAAGTAATGGATTGTCAAGATAAGAAACTAAGAAGAAAAGCCAATAGAACTATGGTTTGATCCATTCACATGGAGTAACCTAAAGTTTTCTATTACAAGGATATAAAAAGGAAATTTTCGTTAATAAGTCTATTCAATGGACTTAACAAAACTTCCTATTCCTAGTATTATAGGTTTGAGTTTATCTAAACCTACGGCTTATGGTATACCTGGTTAATTACTTACTCTAGTGCAAGAAGCTTACTTTAGTAAGATGCTGAAGCATTTTCTGTTCTAATGGCAATCTATAGAAGCTTCTCGACTTCTAGACATATATTTTATTTATCTATGGAAAAGTCTCAACTATTCCAGAAAAGATAAAGCCATGAAAGAATTTCTTAAATCAACAGTGAGAGGTCTCAGATATGCTTTAGTATGCCTTAGACCAGACACCTGCTGTTGAGTGGGAGTAATGAGTAGGTATCAGATTAATCCATGAGAAAAACATTGGAAGACAATCAAGTAAATCTTAAGATTAAGAAGAGGAACTATATGTTAGTCGATAAGGGTATGTTTAAAACTCTTAGACTACACCAAATCAGATTTCGAGACTTGTCTTTGTGCTAGAAAGTCTGCTGATAAGATGGTGATTACTATGGTTCAGACTAGTGTTACTTCCTGAATAACCAAAAGTAGTTGCCAAAAGTATAGAATCCAGTATCCCAAGAGAGTAGACATATAGAGAGGAATTTTAGAATATCAAGGATTTTGTGATTAAGGAAATGTAATGGTGGAGAGAAGGTTGTGTTTAATTCAACCTGTCAGATCCTATTACGAGGAGTATACTACTACTACACTTGATTTGTATATCAAGGTGTTGAGATTATTTGAAATACACATTTTGTTTTATATTAGTGCAAGTGGGAGTTTGTTGGGTTTTTGTGCCATAAATAAAACCCATTTCAATATAATCAGATTTACTTATTAATAAAGATCAGAAATAACATTTTATGTTGCATGGCTCACATGATTATATATATATAATGTATGAATTCTATTTAAGTCCAGAACATATGAATTTATTAAAGATTATAGTGTTGTTAGCACATTGGAATATAATCTTAATTATATGTTCAAAAGTTTATTCCCTGATTTGTCAGTTCACTGGATTTAGACTGACATGATAATCAGCGATAGGTATTCTTACACCTTGGATAAGTGTTATGTCCTTTCCAGGGCATTGGCAAAGTTTACCAGTATCGGATGTATGGAGTATACATCGGAAGGGACCGATATTGAACTTTGATTAGATATATTAAAATTTACCGTAATATCTATTCAATTCAATATCACCTGTTGATCCTAGATCAACTGATCATAATCCTGATATGGTTAGGTTCGATCTTAAGAGTATTATACATGTTCTTTGATTTGTTAGTTAAGCCTACTTTTGGGTCAGGGTGATACGTACATTTTGGGAACATGATAGTATAATTGAGTGGGAGCGCTAACATAAATATGGATTCTATAACTTCTATAGGAATTTAGAAGTGAAACGGTGATATCCTTCGAGCTTGGCTAAACAGAGATAAATGGTGGAGATCTCATTTCACTTTGCTAAAATATCATTTATACGGAGCTAAGTGTTTTAAGGATAAAATACATTGAAGGTGTAACGGTAATTTAGTGCCTATTCAATGTAGATCATCTATTAGAGGGTCATTGATCAAATTAGGATTATTACAATGGATAACTAATAGCGTATCTATATCGTGGAACATATAGAGCGTTCTATATGACTGAGAGTGCAATTCTAAGTTCTAAGTGTGGATTCAATAAGGAATTAATAAGTTAGGGAATTTACTTGGTAAATTCGATTCGACTTATTAGAAGCTCGGTTTACATAGGCCCATGGTCCCCATACTAATTGAGACCATACTGGTTGTAAGACTCAGTTAATTGATTTTAATTAATCAAATATAATTCTAAAGTTAGACTATGTCTACTTTATGAATTTTCACTAAGCAAGGGCGAAATTGTAAAGAAAAGTGATTCTAGGTTTATTTATTAATTAAGAGACTTTATATGTCTAAATTAATAAATATATTAAATGAAAATATTATTTAATAATTAATTTTTAGTTATTAAATAATTAGAATTGGCATTTAAAAGGTTGAATTGGAAAATTTGTATTTTTGAGAAAATGGGATTGAAAAATAACAAAATGGGAAAGTTGCAAAGTGAGGCCCAATTTCCTTATATGGTCGGCCACTATGCAAGCCTTTTACCATTTATTTTTTCATTATTTTAATGCCATACAATTCTAACCTAAACCTAGTTGGCATTCTATAAATAAAAAGTTTTGGCTTCAGGAAACCATGACTTGCATATTGTTTCTTTCAAAGAAAAGCCATAGCCGCCCCTCTCTCTCTTTTCTTCTCTTCAAATTTCGAAATTCCCTAAGTGATAGAGTAGTGCCCACACACATCAAGTGGTATCTCAATCATAGTGTGTAAGACTGTGAAGAATCCAAACAACAAGAAGGAGAATCAGCATCAAAGGAAGGAGAAAAAGAGATCCAGGTTCAGATCTTGGTGATGCTCTACTACAGAAAGGAATCAAGGGCTAGAGATCTGAACGGAAGGAGTCATTATATTCCGCTGCACCCAATGAAAGGTTTCTTAAACTTTATATGTGTTTATTTCATTGTTTTAGAATGCATATTAGGGTGTTAATGAAACATACTTGGTACTAAATCTAGATTCTAGTAAAATAATTTCCAACAGTCACTACTGCCATTGTACATCCGCACCACTAAGTGGAACCCTATTTCGGTATCGGTTAGTGATTTCGTCACGAAACTAGTGACTCCAGTACACTACCCCTAACTTAATTACATACTATGTGTCACGTGACCCCTAAACACCGACAGTGATAGTGTCACTACTGCCATTGTACATCGGCACCACTAAGTGGAACCCTATTTCGGTATCAGTTAGTGATTTCGTCACGAAACTAGTGACTTCGGTACACTACCCCCAATTTGATTACATACTATGTGTCACGAGACCCCAAATCACCGACAGTGATAGTGTCACTACTGCCATTGTACATCGGCACCACTGAGTGGAACCCTATTTCGGTATCGGTTAGTAATTTCGTCACGAAACTAGTGACTTCGGTACACTACCCCTAACTTGATTACATACTATGTGTCACGGGACCCCTAAACACCGACAATGATAGTGTCACTACTGCCATTGTACATCAGCAGCACTAAGTGGAACCCTATTTCGGTATTGGTTAGTGATTCCGTCACGAAACTAGTGACTTCAGTACAATACGCCTAACTTGATTACATACTATGTGTCATGGGACCCCAATTGACCGACAGTGATAGTGTCACTACTGCCATTGTACAGCGACACCACTGAGTGGAACCCTATTTTGGTATGGGTTAGTGATTTCCTTACGAAACTAGTGACTCCGGTACACTTTCCCTAACTTGACAATATTAAAGTTCTCTTTTTATCTATATTTGTATGATATCAAAAAAATTATTCTAATCTTTTTTCGACGAAAAATATATTACTGTAATCCTAAAAAATTATGATGTGCCATATGATTTTGAATTATTTTTCATTATTAAAAAAATATTTATTAAATAAAATACATAAAAATAATGACACATAATTATTAATATTAATAATAATTATTTTAATAATAACTTTTTTTCATATGATTAAAGGAATTTAATATACAAATTAAGAAATCTATGACGAGAGAAAAACTAGTTTATAGTGTGTTTATTAATTTTCGCCCACATATTTATTTGGACATAAAATAAAAAATAATAAAGTTCATTCCATTCCAAATATTATTACACCAAACCAAACCAGTTGTAAGTGTGTTTATTCATTTGGGGACATATGTTTATTTGTTGTACTTTTAACTTTTCATAGATATCACAATTAAATATTATTTTAAATTAATTGGACTGCTTGTGATTGACAATACTTGTTGTATATAAGTATAGTGCACCAAAGACTTTGAAAAAAATTATTTAAAGGCAGCAAGAAATATGCTCCCCAAGTTTAATATACTTTCAAACGGTTTCAAAAAAATTCGGTTTCCCCCCTAAATTCATTTTCACAAGACTATATATATATATATATATATATATATATAGAAAACCTACTTTCCTTCTTCCAAAATACTACTACACACTATCTCCACCATTAGGACGAGGGAAACACTTGTTTTGAAGCCTCACAAAATCCAAACCTTAAAAAAAACACATGGTGGCTGGTGGTGGAGAGGACTCCTACGGGTTCGAGAGGGATGACCCGTCATGGAAAAATTCACTTGACGGACACCCCCATTGCTACTGTGGTGATCTAGCTTATGTTTGGACTTCTAGTAGCAGAGCAAATCCTGGTCGTCGCTTCTTTGGATGTTCGCACTATGTAAGACTTTTAACTTCTTAGATTCAAACGTAAATTTTAAACTTGGCTTTGTAAATATGCTAATGTAGGAGAACAACGAAAGTCGAGGATGTGATTACATTTGTTGGATCGATCAATCTCATCCTAAAAAACCTACAGACGCTACTCCCGGATTGTGTAACCAAATAAGGATTTTGGAGAAAGAGAAGATGCGCCATGAAAACATTATTAAAAAATTATTAGTTATTATAATTATTTGCCTTTTCCTCATTTGCCAACTTTCATTTCGTTAAAGATATGATATGTGGTATGATGTTTACTTTATGTTTTTTTTTTCTATGTTGTCAAAGCAAAGCTAGGATTTAACTTTGTTCTTAAAAAAAAATTCTTAAGTAATCTTTGGTAATTGATTTTCACTGTTAATATGTTGGTGTACAGTAATTGTCTTTCAAAGTGATTTCATTATTACATATTGATCGACGAAGAATTGTTTAAGAACTAAATAAACTAGTTTCAATTAATAAGATTTAAAGATAAATATCTGTAATTTTGAGAATATAATACACAAACACTCATAGTAAGTTAGAGAATAGTGTTGTGTTTCACTATATTACATTTTAAAAATACTTCAAGTTTTTTTTTTCATAGATTTAAATTACATGATTTACTTAGATATGGTGTTTAATGTTTAATAGATCGGTACCATTATTTATTATTTTTAATATATTAGAGGTATTCATATAATTGTTATAAACCTTGATGGTCAATATATTGCATTTTAAAAATACATTAAGTTTTTTTTTTCATAGATTTAAATTACATGATTTAGAAATGGAGTTTAATGTTTAATAGATTGGTACCATTGTTTATTATTTTTAATATATTAGAGGTATCGATATAATTGTTATAAAACAAATTGTGTCAACATAATTGGTAAAATAATTAATTCATATTTCTCATTATTGTACTGTACATACCCTTTATGATCCAAATTTATATTCAAGGCCAGAATTAATGCCTTCATCTCACTACAATGGGAAAGTACTGTACATAAGTCTAGGTATTTTTATTATTATTGGTATCGACATAATTGGCGTAAAACACATAGTGTCAACAAAATGGTAAAATTGGTTAATTTCAATTTCTCAATAATGTACTTCACATATTGTTATGGTAAAAAAAATTCCAAAAACCTTATAGTAATGGTAAAAGATAACATTAGTAATAATAATCACCATATAGTTATAATAATTGCTTCCACCGAATTCTAAAAATAACCACAAGTCTTACCATGTAGTAAATGCTAAAATCACCAACATCAGTGCAATTCAGAATCACCTAATAGTAGTATGATGCAAATATATAACATAACTAAATATAACTTATGAACTAAAACCTAAATTTTGTAACAGTTGTACTAAATATGCTACAACAGTGTTTTACTACTTGTTACTTGATGCCAACCTTTTAGAATGACGGGTTTTGGGAGACTTGCTCTTTCCAGTCCACATGTTCTCGGACCTAGCCTTCGCTGTGCTAAATCGAGGGTCTCGAGGAGACCTTGATGGACTACATACTGGTAAAGTTGTGGATGTTGATGGAAGAGCTTTGGTCATTCCAAATTTCTTCTTAACTCCCTCCATCACTGCATATTTAGCCTTGTTACTCTCGTGGTGACAATTTTCCCAACATCCCACAATCGTGCCCATTTTGTTGCTGTGTGTAGTCACTGCCAGAAGAAATAATTAGGAACTGGCCAAATTTGAGGTTTGCTGGCTTCACAGAGGCAAGCAATTGGTCCAAATTGTTCAGCTACAAAAAAAATAAAACAATTACAGCTGAGATGCTTGCAATTACACTAATAGAACAACAAACAATGTACACACGTGTATACCGTCTCTAGGCAAGCATTCCGGCGTGACCTCTTATGCATTGCAGAAGACAACGAATCTCTGATTTCCATTGTTGCATTATCCATGGTCAGATTCACCGCATACCAGTGCGAAGCACTCTCGCTATTCAATAGGGGTATCACCATATGCGACAAACTAAAACAAACAATGTCATAAAAAAAAGTTAACTAAAAAAATTTGATAAAACACAAAAGTATCAAGAAAATGCAAATTACATTGTGACATAAATTCAAATGTTCATCGTAATAAAGAGTGGACACTTCTTGCTCCCTCGCCATCCTCTCCACAGTCATCGTTCTTCCATGTAACTCCCTCTGCACAATAAGCACATACAATAGAGTACATTTAAAATAAAAGCATAGTCGACATTGTATTAAAGCACAAATACAAAAGGTTCATGTCGATTTTTAAATATCAAAGTTTGTACAGAAATTCTTGTGGGCATAAACCAAGTTCTCTTTGATCCAATGCCATTGCGCTTCCTCTCTCGAAAATTCATTATTTGAGCAAAGCAATCAATGAACTGCCATTTACACAAATAGTATCCATTATGTTGTGATTCATACACTCACAGTACAAAAATTAAGAACTACAGTAACAAGATTCATGAGCGAAGCATTCCAAATCAAATGCGGTGAGCAAAAAACGGTTAACCCAACTTTCAAGTATGGTTATGTCTATTTATGTACATAACAAACATAACTAACCTAACTAACCAAACTGTCACAACTCACAAAATAGTTAGTCAATAATAAATAGGGAATGTGCCTTAAAGCCACCACCACCAAACAATCGAGTCTAGACCATAACACACCAAATTACAATAACTAAACTAATGAACTAAAAATTTGAAAGCAACCAAATGGCAATTTCTACATACACTGTTTTAGATATTGGACTCCGGTCTCATGCATTTGAAATTCCTACGCTCGACCTCAACCTTCCCAAAATGGGCTACCACTTCACTAAAACACAAAACAAATAATCAAATACAATAAATGTACTAATATCAACTACATAAACAATAATCATCAAACATGAGATTACCTCGGATCATTGAAGCTAGACAAAATGTAACGAAAGAACTCGTACTGTTGATTCGAATAAACCTTGTTCACAGTGAACGGCCCAATCACCTTTCCTCTAGAGTCTTTGAATCTTTCGAAGGCAGCAGCATCAAAATCATCGTTAACGGTCTGCTCAACTTCTTCTTTTCCAATAACTTGGACTTCTTCTCCCCAAAAGTTGATATCTTCAAACAACTCTTCAGAAACAACCTTCTCAGTTGGAACAACGACATTATCTTTTGATAGATTAAGTGAAGGGACACTCAGTGCATCATCGACATCCTCTTCGGATTTATCCTTCGTCCCTTCACCATCCTTTTGGTCCACACCCACATCATCCTTCTTCTCGGTCTCCCCCTTGAAAGAAAGCGAGCACAGAACTGTAGTCGTCTCAGGTATCTCGAACACTTCATTCATATTACCCTTGCCAAGGTAACTTGAGACTACCTTCAGTAACAGCTCTTTTGTGTTGTTCACCTTCAAATCAAGGCAGAAGACCTCATCTTTCAACTCACAGACAACTTTGTATATTGCATCATTTGTTGGTTGCCCAACTGTAGCGGATTCAAAACTTGGTACTAACACATAGGTGTTGGTCAATTTCACCTGCTTAGTACACGAAAAAATTAGTTAGGATATCTCCCAAATCAAATTCTAACGCATCAGAAAATTGAAGTAGTAAATGTACCTTTCCACTTGTGTGACCCCCGTGGTCTCGAATCCACTTGTACACTGATTTGCACTGTTTTGTGATCCAAAAGTCAATTGGAGCCACAGTGCGGTCCACGTGACTAGCAGTCTAGTCAACATGAGTCAAATATACAAGCTGCCACAAAACACAAATACATACATCTATAAGCACTGCAGTACACAAGAGAATAAAATTACTACCATCACAATAATTTGAAAACTTACCTGTAAAAATATGGTGCAGCCAGAAACATTTTTCGTGATCTTAGTCTTGTGCCGCTGTAGAGAGCTCATAAGATATCGAAAGCCAGCAGTCGCCCAATTCTTCTTCTAAATTGACTTGTATCAACTAAAGAGTGCATGTAGCTAGTGTTGACCTCGGTACCATTCTTGGGCAGGAAGACTGTTCCAATACAAATAAGCACAAACTTAATGAGAAACAGGTAATCGCTCTCGCTGCTTTCCTTCAGCTTATTCTTCAGCAGAGTCAGGGAAAACCTATAGTCCTTGGCCTTTAAAATTTTGTCAAACTCAAGGAGGTCACGGTCACTTTCTGTTGCCACAGGTTCTCTCCCATCCCTGATTCCCACGACATCCTCAAACAGCTTGGATGATAGTTGAATTGTTCTTCCAAATATCTCCAGCCGAGAATGTTGGGTTTTGTGCCCTAAATAAAACCCTTTACAATCTGATTAGTTATCAATATAAGAAATTTGAAGTGATTTATGTTTGCATGAATTTTACATGCTAATGGTTTAATATGTTTATTACATTTACACACAAAATCAGTTAAGTCCAGATCATATGTTTATTCATAGTTACAGTATTGTCAACACATTGGAATGTGATTGTGATCATATGAATCAAAAGACTAAGTCCCTCTTTCATCAGTGTTTTGGATTTACACTAACGTGATAATCAGCGATGATGTGTACTTACACTTGGAGTAAGTGTTATGTTCTTTCTAGGATATTAGTAAAGTATACTAGTTTCGAATGTATGGAGTATACATTGGACTGGACCGATATTGCAACTTAGTTAAGATATTATAAACTTACCGTTATATCTTTCCAAGTCAATATCAGTAGTTGATCTTACGATTAAAAGAATCTAAATCATGATATGTTAGGCTCAACTCAGGAGTACTATTCATGTTCTTTGATTTATTAGTTAAGCCTACTTTTGGGTCAGGGTGATACGTATATTTTAGGAACATGATAGTATGATTGAGTGGGAGTGCTAAACATAAATATGGAATCTATAGCTTCTACTGGTGTATAGAAGTCAAGTGATGATTCCCTTCGAGCTTAGCTAAATAGATGTAAATGGATTTGCTCTTATTTAAGTGACTAATTCTTAGATCACTAAACATCATTTACAGGTAGCTAAGTATTTTAAGGGAAAAAATACATTGAGGGGTGACAACGGTAAAATTATCCCATCTCGATGTAAATCATCTATATAGAGGATCTTTGATCACAATAAGATTATAACAATGGTTAAATGAGATAGCATATCTATATCGTAGAACATATAATATGCTCTATATAATTATGAGAGTGCAATTCTAAGTTCTAAGAGTGGATTCAACGAAGAATTAATAAGTAGAAATTTACTTAGTAAATTCGGTTCACTTATTGGAAGCTCAGCATATAGATCCATGGTCCCCATTCTAGTTGAGACTATACTGCTTGTAAGACTCAATAATTGATTTGTGATTAATCAATTATAATTCTAAAGTTAGACTATGTCTGATTTGTGAATTTTCACTAAGCGCGGGCGAAATTGTAAAGAAAAGAGATTCTAGGTTTATTTATTTATTAATAGACTTTATATGTCTAATTAATAATTAAATTAAATGACAATATTACTTAATAATCTATTTTAGTTATTAAATAATTAGTTTTGGCATTTAAATGGTTAAAATTGAAAAATTGGCATTTTTAAGAAAATAGAAATAAAATTTGTGAAAACTACAAAATCCAAGTGGGGCCCATTACACACCATGGCCGGCCACTTAAAGTGGTTTTTCAAATTGATATTTTCATTATTTTAATGCCAAATAATTCCTAACCTAAACCTAGTAGTTGCCTATAAATAGAAAGTGATGGCTCAGTCAAATCATAAGTTTTCATAAGCTTTCTGTCAGAAAATTTTCTCGTCAGAAAAACTGAGCCCTCCCTTTCTCTTCTATAGCCGAAATCATCCCTCTCTCTTTTCTTCTTATAAATTTTGAACCCTAGTGATAGAGTAAGTGCCCACACACAGCAAGTGGTAACTCAATCATAGTTTGGAAGACTGTGAAGGATCACATACAAAGAGAAGGGCATTCGGGCTCAGATCTTGATAATACTCTGCGACAGAAAGGATACAAGGGTTAGAGATCTGAGAGGAAGGAGACATTAATTCTGCTGCATCAATGTAAGGTTTTCTTAACTTTATATGTGTTTATTTATCGTTTTAGAAAGTTCATATTTAGGGTGTTAAACAACATACTTGTGAGTAGATCTAAGATCCTGGTAAAATAAATTCCAACAACTGGTATCAGAGCCATGGTAATTGATTTGCTTGCAAGAAATTTGGACTTTAAAATGATTGTTTGTTATTTAGATGGTTTCATGTTGTGTTGAGTGTTGTGTGATGATTGATTGATGTTTGTGAATTTTCGTGAAAAATAATTGAAATTTTGTTTCTGGAATTATTTTTATTGGATAGTATGGAAAAAATTAAGTAATTTCCTTTTTTACAGAACTCAATTTAGATTTAATTTGAATTAGTTATGATTTTTTGAAGATTCGAAAAAAATCAGGGGTGATGCACTCACTTACGCGCGCGGACGAGGGTGACACCCTCGGACAACACGCGTTCAGACAGTGCTCGACCGAGCACCTGTCCTGCAAACCCTCCCATGCGCCGAGGTTTCTCGGCAGTGCAACCCTTAGCGCGCGCGGACAGTATGCTCAGCATACTGTTCGTACAACTCGCATTGTTTTCGTTTTTATTCGATTTTTCATGCTATTTCATGGATTTAACTTCCGATTTTTTGTGTAGTTTTGTATTTAGACATTTATTATTCCTATTTCAATTCTAAATATCATAATTAAATTAATTAATATTTTTTTTAATTTAATTCATGATATTAGTGTAATTTGAATTTGAAAATAGTAAATATCTATCTTTTTTGCTTAATTATCTATCTTATTTTTTAAATTTGATTATATCTTATCTTATTTTTAAATTTAAGGTCAGATATTAAATTGTTAAATTAAATATTTTTTTAAATTATTTGACCTTATTTAAATTTAAAATAAGATAACTATAATCATAATATTTTAAATAGATGTAAGATATTTTGCTAACTTTTAAGTTTTGTTATTTTATTTATTTAAATTAAATCATAAAATCTAAAAAAGATATTTATTTATCTTTTTTATTTTTTATTTAAATTTTATTTATAAAATAACATTAAATTTTTAAAAAGTAGTTAGCAAATTTTGAAATGATATTTAGGTTAGTTGAAACCTAATTTTTCAAAATTGTAGGTTTAATTTTAAATATTATTTTTTAATTAATTTCGAAATATATATTTTATTTTAATTTTTTTTTAAATTCGAAAATGAAATATTTTTTATTATTATTTAATTAATTATTTTTTCGAAATTTAATTATTTAAAATTAAATAAATCCTACATCCAACTATCCAGCTAACCTTGTTGCAGGAGTATGTGTTTTAGCTTGTTTGTAAGTTTTATAAAACCTATTATTGCTTGATTGCAAATAGCCATGGTTAACTTGTTGACAGATCCAATGATCTGATTTTAACTCATGGTTCCCTTGGTCAAGTAAATAATTTGTAACAGGTAAATTTTACAATCTTCTTTCATCTGTGTATGACCTAACAACATGATAGGATCCATCCAAATGTGTGGTTGTGTGAGCCTATATGTTTATTTTATTATATAGATGCATATAGGTTGTTGCTAAATAAAATGTCACAACATGATAGATTTTATTTAGGTCCATTTAGTTTTTGGACCTATTCAATTAATAACAGTTATTTATTTTAAGGTTAAATTCATCTCTTTTCGGCCTTGTGTGAGAGTTGGGGGCCAATAGAAGTGGGTACGACATACTGAACCCAGCTCCCCCTCACATGAACTACCCCAATTGTGAAGGCTCATTTGCCTTATTTGAATAACTGTGCTCGGTTAATTAAATTAGTTTAACCTAATAAAATTGATTAGCAACATAATTAACTTTTAAAATATATGAAATTTATTTTCATTTTAATATTTTAAAGTTAATTTTAAGAAAAACACTTTTAGTTTTAGATATTATTTCTAGACAAACTATTTGTATTTTTCTTGTATTTAATTAAATTAAGAATTTTAACTAACTAGATTCTTTCTGGAGCTTATTTAATTAAATATTCATATTTAAGTTATAAATTAGTTATTTTAACTGATGTTTCATATCTAATTTAAATTTGAATATTTTATTTAAATTTAAAATTAAGTGGAGGAATTCTAGGCATTAGTTATTAAAGATTCTTAAGATATTTTTTAAGTTAGTTTTAAACTTAAAATGGAATATTTTTCAAATTAAGTGGTTACAACTTTATTTTTTATATTTAATTAAATTTAAATTTGAAAAATATTTAAGTTCTAGATTTTTTCTATGCAACTTAAATTAGATACTTTTTCAAATTTTTGTTGAAAAGATACTTAGTCAAATAAGATATTTTCTAGATAGTTATTTCTAGACTACTTATTATTTCTAATATTAAAATAGGAAAATATTATACATTGTGAAATTAATTATTTAAATAATTAATTTTGGTACAATTTATTTAAGTATATTTTTCCTAGTATTAAACTAGAAATTAATAATTAAGTTTTCTCTACACTTAATTATTTATTTCTTGAATTTAATACATTTAATTAAATTGAAAAATTAAATATCTAAGTTGATTTTCATCATGATACTTAAATATTTATTTTTCATGACCCTTAATTAAATAGAAAATTATTTTTTAGTTGAAATTTAATTTTTCAACTTAATTTAAATAATTTTCAAAATATATTTTTTCTTTATTTTATTAATCAATTTCGAAATTGCATTTTAATTTTGCAAGATGATTTTGAACTTATCTTGAAAAATAGATTAAGTTGTAAATTAATTATTTATTTTAATTAATTCTTACACCAACTTAAATCAATGATTTTTTTCATTTATTGATTAATTTAAAATAAATGAATTAAAATATATTATTAGAAATTGAATTAATTAGTCAATCGAAAATCTAGATAGGTGATATTTTTGCTTGAAGTATTTTTTTTCTAAGTATTTATTATTTAAGTATTTCGAAAATAAAGTTTTATACTTTCTTTTTCAAAATACAATAAATATATTCTCATGAAAATTTATTTTAAGTTGCTAATTAATTTAAATTAATACAACTTAAATTAATTTTTCTTAATATTTATATATCAAAATTACTACTATGATGGAAATAATTCAATTTATTTCAATCACCATCTAAGTATAATTTTATAAATATTAAATGAAATTCTTATTTAGAATTTTAATTCTAAATTCGATATTTAATGAATATATTTTATTAAAATAATAAAGAAAATACATTTTAAAGAATGAGCTTTATTATTATTATTAAGATATTCGATCTCCATTGTTAGTTTTACATCGTGTTTGTTTTAGTGAGTAATCCTCCCTAATGGAGGAACGTTCATTAGCAATTTCGCACCGTTTAATCTCGAAAGATAAGTAGCTTTGTAAGTGTTTTATATGGTATGGATCACCCTAATGGTGGCGACCATATTTGACTTGCAAAATATGAAACAATGGTAGAAGCTCATAAGATAGAATAGCCTTGACTCTCGCCTAAACGGGACAACGCTGGATTCCAATCTTGATCGAATAAAAGGTTGCTAGAATGTTTAACATTTTAGATGAGCTGACAACTCTATTCAATAGATGGTAGCTTTGACTCTCGCCTAAACGGGACACTGATATCAGTTTGCTGAAAACCTTAGAAATTATTTAGGATTGTATTTTTTAGTATTTTCTCTTATCATTCCTACATGCTATGTGCTTATAATTTCTGAATTGGATTTTGTGTTAAACCATTATTGATTTCTATTTATTATTTTGTAATATCCTGTATAATCATGATGAATTCCATATAATCACTCTTGACTGAAAATAAGCTAAATGGATCTAACTTTCCAAAATGGAATGAGAACATTAATATTGCTCTCATAGGAGAAAGTGCCTTGTTTGTGTTAACTGAGCCGTCTCCAGAAGTGTCGGGGGACAATGCATCCAAAGCTGTGAAAGAAAAGTATGAGCGTTGGCAGAAAGCAAATGACAAAGCTCTATACTTTATGCTTTCCAGCATGGTTGACACCCTTAAAACTCGGTTTTCTAAAACCGAAAAGGCTGCTGAAGTAATGACGAAGTTAACTGAGCTATTCGGTAGGGCATCTCTTCAGTCTCGCTTTGACGCGACTAAGAAGTATATCAATGCACGGATGGAACCCCATCATAACGTGCGTGATCATGTTCTCCTGATGGCAAGTTATTTCTAAGAAGCCCAGGATCATGGTGCTGAAATGGACCACACTACTCAAGTCAGCCTTATCTTGAATAGTCTGACTCCAGCATTTCTGCCATATACATCAAATTATGTCATGAATAAAAAGGATATAGACTTTCATGGGTTAGTCAATGACCTTCAGACATATGAAAATTTGATTGGAGGACCCAAGAAGAAAGGGAGTAAACCTCAAAATTCTGGGAATGGTAATGGGACGGTCAAACCTGAGGTAAATGTTGCCTCTGCTTCTAAACCCAAATCGAAGAAGAAGTGGAAAAACACCAAGAAGCGTGCTATAGCCATGAAAAACAAAAAGGTTGCTGCTTCTGGTGATACACTCAAAGGAAAGTGTTTCTACTGCAATGAGAAAGGTCATTGGAAACCCCAATGTCCTAAACTTCTTGCAAAGAAACAAGGTATTTCTTTCTATAAACTTTAAGAGTTTTAGTGAATTATTATCCAATTGGATTATTGATTCTGGACTAACTTTGTTTATTTGTTTCTTCTTCTTATAGGCCAAGCTACTTGAACTTAGTTGTTATCTTCATGAGTTGGATCGGAAAGCTGGATAAAGGGTGAAGATCGTCCAAGTTGGAGATGAAGCTCATTTATCTATTTTTTGAATTAATTGCTTTAGTTTAAAGACAATTTGAATTTCGAATTTTAGTTAGGGATATTAATCACTGTTTTTCTCATGTTGTTGCAATATTTTTTTTATTATTAATAAAGTTTATTTTATTTTCTATTCAAACAAATTGCAATTTATGAGATTGAGCTTCATTTACTTTATCTTAAACAACAATTACCACATTATATTTATATGTTTGTATGTGTAAGTGTTTTTATTATTGATGCAAATTCTATAATATTTACAACTCTTCATAGAGTTATATTAAATAAACACTAGAAACTATTTCTATGTTTATTAATAATTGTTAATTCTAATACAATTATTAAGAATTTATTTAATAAAAGGATCTTTTGATCTGATAGGGGTGGAGAAAAGTTAAGAAAACTATGCAGTTCAACGATCTTTTATATCTAATGAACTCTGGATTGTATTCAACTCCACATAAACTCTATCACACTTAGAGAATCATGATCTTTACAACCTTTAGGGGTGGATCATAATCTCTATAGACTTAGGGGGGAATTTTTTCCAGAATACCCTATGTAACACATATTTTCTTTAAACATGGTAGTAATATAATGACTTAGCTATTATCAATATAAATCCTTGATCTTGATTGTATGTTCCAATTTAGTTTTACTGTTGTAGTAAAATTGATACCTATAAAAGTTCTTTGATAATGTTTCACACTACCTTAATTGAGTGGGAGAATTTTAAAATTCTTTACCCATCTTCATTAGGTTGACACTTGTGATAGGAACTTAAGAACACTAATGAAAAGCAAATCTAACCATTCATGTGGATAGATATAACTTATCAGAATTATGAGAATAAGATAAAAGAATTCTAGTTCAGTCTATTCGAATGACTTGAACCAAGAATTCTTAATCCTCATAAAAATTTTATGGAATCTTAATTTTGATTACTTAATCTCTAGCAAGTATTTTTCACTTCAAATACTAGTCTGCTATGTTGATGATTTAGTCTTCAAAGAAACTTAAAGTTTAGACTAATACAATAAGTCACAACTAGATAACTCTCCAAACAATAAAGAGGTGAAAAGAATTATTTAACTAGACATCTGCTATTGAGTGGGAGCTATCTGAGATATAATCGAATAAGGAACATTAGAAGATATTCAAGAAAGATTTATGAAAGTGATCTATATGTTAGATATTAAGGAACTGTATATCAGTTATCCTAGTATCTTCACCAACTCATTCGAAATTATGAGATAGTGGTTACTTTAGGGGTGGAGGAGTTATTCTATAATAATTCAAGCTCTACCAGAGAAGAATTATAACTTTGTAAATTCGAAATTACCAGAAAGTTATATTACTGAAGAAAAGTCTACGCTGTATTATCTCAATTCCATATTTTAAAATATGAGAGATATGTCTTCTGTTTATTCAGATGTACTTTAAAACAGTAAGGATTTCAGTATCCCTTGATGAGTAAAGCATATAGTAAAGGATGTTTCATAAATGTATTTATGAACTAGTTTCCAGAAGTTTGGGTGGATTCAAATATACTACACTTGATCTGAAGATCAAGACATCAGATTGATTTATTTGCACAGTTTGTTTTATGTTAGTGCAAGTGGGAGTTTGTTAAGTTTTGTGCCCTAAATAAAACCCTTTACAATATGATTAGTTATCAATATAAGAAATTTTAAATGATTTATATTTGCATGAATTTTACATGCTAATGGTTTAATATGTTTATTACATTTACACACAAAATCAGTTAAGTCCAGATCATATGTTTATTCACAGTTAAAGTATTGTCAACACAGTGGAATGTGATTGTGATCATATGAATCAAACGACTAAGTCCCTGTTTCATTAGTGTTTTGGATTTACACTAATGTGATAATCAGCGATGATGTGTACTTACACTTGGAGTAAGTGTTATGTTCTTTCAAGGACATTAGTAAAGTATACTAGTTTCGAATGTATGGAGTATACATTGGACTGGACCGATATTGCAACTTAGTTAAGATATTATAAACTTACCGTTATATCTTTCCAAGTCAATATCAGTAGTTGATCTTAAGATTAAAAGAATCTAAATCTTGATATGCTTAGGCTCAACTCAGGAGTACTATTCATGTTCTTTGATTTATTAGTTAAGCCTACTTTTAGGTCAGGGTGATACGTATATTTTGGGAACATGATAGTATGATTGAGTGGGAGTGCTGAACATAAATATGGAATCTATGGCTTCTACTGGTGTATAGAAGTCAAGTGATAATTCCCTTCGAGCTTAGCTAAATAGATGTAAATGGATGTAGGTAGCAAAGTGTTTTAAGGGGCAAAATACATTGAGGGGGTGAGAACGGTAAAATTATCTCATCTCGATGTAAATCATCTATATAGAGGATCTTTGATCACAATAAGATTATCACAATGGTTAAATGAGATAGCATATCTATATCGTGGAACATATAATATGCTCTATATAAGTCTGAGAGTGCAATTCTAAGTTCTAAGAGTGGATTCAACGAAGAATTAATAAGTAGGAATTTACTTAGTAAATTCGGTTCACTTATTGGAAGCTCAGCATATAGATCCATGGTCCCCATCCTAGTTGAGACTATACTGCTTGTAAGACTCAATAATTGATTTGTGATTAATCAATTATAATTCTAAAGTTAGACTATGTCTGATTTGTGAATTTTCACTAAGTAAAGGCGAAATTGTAAAAAAAAGAGATTCTAGGTTTATTTATTTATTAATAGACTTTATATGTCTAATTAATAATTAAATTAAATGACAATATTATTTAATAATCTATTTTAGTTATTAAATAATTAGTTTTGGCATTTAAATGGTTAGAATTGGAAAATTAGTGTTTTTGAGAAAATAGAAATAAAATTTGTGAAAACTGCAAAATCCAAGTGGGGCCCATTACACACCATGGCCGACCACTTAAAGTGGTTTTTCAAATTGATATTTTCATTATGTTAATGCCAAATAATTCCTAACCTAAACCTAGTAGTTGCCTATAAATAGAAAGTGATGGCTCAATCAAATCATAAGTTTTCATAAGCTTTCTGTCAGAAAATTTTCTCTTCAGAAAAACTGAGCCTTCCCTTTCTCTTCTATAGCCGAAATCATCCCTCTATCTTTTCTTCTTATAAATTTCGAACCCTAGTGATAGATTAAGTGCCCACACACAGCAAGTGGTAACTCAATCATAGATTGGAAGACTGTGAAGGATCACACACAAAGAGAAGGACATTCGGGCTCAGATCTTGATAATACTCTGTGACATAAAGGATACAAGGGTTAGAGATCTGAGTGGAAGGAGACATTAATTCCGCTACATCAATGTAAGGTTTTCTTAACTTTATATGTGTTTATTTATCGTTTTAGAAAGTTCATATTTAGGGTGTTAAACAACATACTTGTGAGTAGATCTAAGATCCTGGTAAAATAAATTCCAACAGAGAAGTGGTTGGATCCACGTGATCGATAAGCCAACTAACTATCTTAGCATCGATTTACGGGCCATCCTCCCTTAAGATTGTAGTAAAACCGGCATTTCTGACCCTTTCTTTTTGAGCGTCGTTGAGAAGTGGGACTATTCTACCCAAACGTTCGAAGGAGCAACAACCAGATACTTGAACATCCCCTACCCGTTCATTGTTCTCAATTCCTAGCTCAGCAGATAATGTCTCCTTTAACTTCTTCCCTTTCCCTCTAACACCAACCTTCAAAGGGGAAGCCTCAACTTCATATGAAGCCCACTTCTCAATCTCTTCCTCACTAAGAAGCTTAAATTACACTTTAAAACTAGCAAGGACCTGTAATATTAAGACTCTCGATTATTAAGTAAAGAACGCTAAATAAAACATTAAAAATAAAAGATCCATGACACACTCCAAGTCACCCACATCTGCTTTTGATTTATCTGCATGTGCAGCAACATAAGCTTTGAAATTGGCTTGGCTGCATCAATTAAATAAAGGAAGGGAATTACAAATATTATTTTCAAAACCAACAAATATTAGCGCGAAAAAAAACTGCAACAAATAACTTACTAATATTTCGCCCAAGTTTCCTTCGAATCCTTCTTTTTTATCTCAGTTGCATCCTTTTTTTTTCTGCAGCAGTACCCCTCTTCCGTTTATACACCATTGTAAAAACCTATTACACAAGCACTGTACCACCAACCCTAGTATCAGCCTATACTCGGTATACTGGTCATACTCCAGTTGCTAGTCATACTCTAGCCTAACCGATGTGATATGGTCGGATGGTACGAAGCCAACATACATATCTAATGTAATATAACAGGCTTCCTAACATGCACGCTAAACATGTAATAGATATGCATACTGTTATACTAATCTTACCTCAATTCTGAATTCAGGTGTGCCGGTCAACCTGACTGGAACGAACTGCGCGGCGGTTTACAGGCTCCTAAACCATAACAATCACAACACTAATAAGTGATACACTAAATCACTTCCCGGGAACTTAAACTAGAAACTCAAAGTTTCCCTATCGATAAAAAGCATGGCAATACCCCAAATAACATAAAAACAAGAAAAACTAGGGTTCCTGAAAATCTTCCAACCGGCAGACCGGTTGCACAACTGGAATTCCGGTTCTGGGAATTTCAGAACCCCATCTGGAATTCCGGATGCACAACCAGAATTTCGGTTCCTCGCAGGATTCAACCAAAAATTCATAACTCACTTAAATCAAATCCAATTCACCCCAAACCTTCCACACCTGCTATTTAGACCCTAAGGAACATTTCTAAAGCATCAAAACCGAGCTTCAAGCAAACAATCCAAAATCACCATTAAAGCATCAAGCTTTGAGTTCCAAACTGAAACTTGATTAAACAACACTATCATGCATTCAAATCAGTTCAAACCTACTTAAACATGCATAATATAACCTCTGAAAACTACAACAAGCATCAACAAAACAACAGCAACAGATTTAAACAATTTCTCTTGAAAAACCATAGTTTTGAGTAAAAGTTTCCAAGCTTGAATCAAAGCATCAACCATGCATCATAAACAGATCCAAGCTACTCAAATAATCATGCTTTAAACCTCAGAAACAACAACAAAATCACAGCAACAACATCAACCTAAACTAAGCAGGCAAAACATCATTTTCTTCCCAAAATTTCCAAGAAACTTAAAAGAAAGTTAAAGAAATCATACCAACAACTTAGGAACACTAAATCTTGCAAAAAGAAGCTTGAATCACCAAGAAAAACCCCCACTTCCTTGCTGCTCAAGGTGGGCCGAAAGGAGAGAGAGAGAGAGAGCTTGAGATTTTCTAATTTTCTAAGTTTTGAAATTTTTGAATAAATGAGAGTGAAATGCAAAATATAACTCTTTATTTCAGCAAATAATTAACATAGTAAATCACATAATTTCACCATATAAAGTCCACTAAAGGACAAAATAACAATGGGGCAAAATGACCATTTTGCCCCTCCACACTAAAATAACATACAAGGGTACTAAAGGGTAGTTTTGGGAAATTCTAAATTCCTGACCACTCCCGACATTCCCAAAGTCTAATAAACCGTCCCACAATACTAACATACTAAGTTGTGATTTTACTGAGCCAAACACCGAGTTTCATGTTGCCGGGCACCGGAAATGCAAAATTATGAAAATCACTAAATGACATAAAATACATTTCAGAATTCAATAATAACAGCATAAATAATTATTTAAATATCTATAAATAATTTTCCATAATTAAACATAATTAACTGCTAATTCCCAAATTAAACTAAGCGGTCTTTAAAACTATTCCCCCCTTAAAAGGATTTCGTCCCCGAAATCTAACCTGAATAACTCTGGATATTGAGCTCTCATATCTAACTCTAGCTCCCAGGTGGCTTCCTCCACCTTGCTGTTTCTCCAGAGTACTTTGACCAATGCTATGGTCTTATTCCGAAGGACTTTATCCTTTCTATCCAGGATCTGCACTGGCTGTTCTTCATATGATATATCTGGCTGCAGTTCAAGGTTCTCATAACTGAGTATATGAGAAGAATCTGGAATGTATTTTCTCAACATAGAGACATGGAATACGTTGGGAACTGCTGATAAAGGTGGAGGCAACGCTAATCGGTATGCCACTTGACCTATCTTCTCGAGAATCTCGAAGGTCCTGTAAATCTAGGGCATAACTTGCCTCTTTTCCTGAAACGTTTGATCCCCTTCATTTGAGACACCCGTAAAAACACATGGTCCCCTACTTGGAACTCAACATCCCTGCGTTTTGGATTTGCGTAACTTTTCTGTCTACTCTGTGAGGCAAGCATTCTAGCTTTTATTTTCTCAATTGCCTCATAGGTCCGCTGCACTGACTCCGAACCTAGATATTTCCTCTCCCCTGTCTCATCCCAATGGATGGGAGATCTACACTTCCTACCGTATAACAGTTCATAGGAAGCCATCCCTATCGTACTCTGATAACTGTTGTTGTAAGAAAATTCTATCAACGGTAGATATTTATTCCAAGAGCCTTCAAAATCCATAACACAGGCTCGTAACATGTCCTCCAATATCTGAATTGTCCTTTCGGACCGCCCATCTGTCTAAGGATGGAATGTTGTATTGAATTTCAGTTTTGTACCCATTGCTCGTTGCAAACTCTGCCAAAACTTGGAGGTGAACTTTGGATCTCTATCCGAAACTATAGACTTCGGTACCCCGTGAAGTCTTACAATCTCTCTAACGTACAATTCTGCCAACTGATCCACTGAATAGGTTGTTCTAACAGGCAGAAAATGAGCAGATTTTGTGAATCGATCCCCCACTACCCAGATGGAATCGAACAAACCCGTGGTTCTCGGTAACCCAACCACGAAATCCATCGTGATATCCTCCCACTTCCACTCAGGTAGGGTTAAAGGTTGCAACAACCCTGCTGATCTCTGATGTTCAGCCTTAATCTGCTGACATGTGTGGCATCTCGATACGAATTCTACCAAATTCTTCTTCATACCGCTCCACCAGAAGTACGGTTTAAGATCTTGGTACATCTTGGTGGTGCCGGGATGCAGAGAATAAGGGGTAGAATGAGCCTCTTCAAAGATCTCATTCCTAAGTTCCACACTACTCGGAACACAAACCCTAGCTTTATACAGAAGCATCCCGTTGTCTAACATTGAAAAATCCCTGGCTTGACCAGCGGAAACCTCCTCTTTGATTTTCACTAACTCTAGATCAGTCATCTGAGCGGCTTTAATTCTTTCCAACAGATCAGATTGCAGCGTCAAGTTGTGAAGCTGACCAACCACAAACTCAATGCTGGATCTAACCATGTCTTCTGCTAACTGAGGTGAGATCTTAATCATGCTGGCTACCTGCCCGGGACCCTTCCTGCTCAGGACATCGGCCACTACATTGGCCTTCCCAGGGTGATAGAGAATCTCACAGTCATAATCTTTCACTAGTTCCAACCAACGCCTCTGTCTCATATTCAAATCTTTCTGAGTAAAGAAGTATTTGAGACTTTTATGGTCGGTATAGATTTCACACCTTTCTCCGTAAAGGTAATGTCGCCAGATCTTCAATGCAAAAACTACCGCGGCCAACTCTAGATCATGAGTCAGGTATCGCTGTTCATATTCCTTTAACTGACGGGAGGCATAAGCGATAACCCTATCGGCTTGCATCAGCACACACCCCAGACCCTGCCTGGATGCATCGCAATAAACTACGAATTTCTCTTTGTCTGAGGGCAAAGCTAGCACTGGAGCTGTAATCAACCTCTGCTTCAGCTCCTGAAAACTAGCTTCGCACTTATCTGACCAGACAAACCGCTGATTCTTCTTCATAAGTTCGGTTAAGGGTGTTGAAATCTTAGAAAACCCTTCCACGAACCTACAATTTTACCCCGCTAAACCCAAGAAGCTTCTAATTTCTGTCAATGTCTTTGGTCTTGGCCAATCCCTAACGGATTCTATTTTCCCGGGATCCACCTTGATCCCATCTTTGCTAACAATGTGCCCTAAGAAAGACACCTGAGATAGCCAAAATTCACATTTCTTGAATTTGGCATAAAGCGTGTGTTCTCGAAGCCGTTGCAAAACCATCTGAAGATGTAACTCATGCTCCTCTTCTCATTGAGAGTACACAAGGATGTCGTCGATAAACACAATTACACAGATATCGAGGAAATCCTTGAATATTGTATTCATCAGATCCATAAATGTTGCGGGAGCAATTGTTAGTCCAAACGACATAACCAAGAATTCGTAATGTCCATACGTAGTACGGAAAGTCGTCTTTTGAATGTCCTCCTCTCGGATTTTCAACTTATGATAACCCGATCGGAGATCAATCTTGGAAAAGTCCGTCTTCCCCTGAAGTTGATCGAACAGATCATCGATCCTAGGTAGTGGATATTTATTCTTCATTGTTAGCTTGTTTAACTCCCGATAATCGATACACATCCTCATAGTTCCATCCTTCTTCTTGACGAATAAAATCGGAGCTCCCCAGGGTGACACACTAGGCCGAATAAACCCTATGTCAAGCAACCCCGGAAGCTGAATCTTTAATTCCTTAAGTTCAGCTGGAGCCATTCTATACGGAGCCTTGGAAACTGGTTCCACTCCTGGTGCCAAATCTATAACGAAATCAATCTCCCGCTGAGGTGGTAACCCTGGAAGTTCTTCGGGAAAAACATCTAGAAATTCCCGAACCACCTTAATGTCCCCTGGCTGAATGGTATCTGGCCGAGTGGTGTCCATCACCACGGCCAGAAACCCTAAACAACCGCCATGCAGTAATTCCTTAGCTGACATGGCCGAAATCACCGGGATCCGAGATCCTTGAGCTGAACCAACAAACACAAATGGTTCTTCACTTTCCGGTTGGAAGATCACCATCTTCCTCTTGCAATCAATACTAGCTGAGTATTTAGATAGGAAATCAATTCCTAAAATAATTTCAAAATCTACTAAGCTCATCTCTATCAAGTCAGCACTTAACTCTCTACCATCTATTCTGATCGGCATAGACCTAATCCACCTTTTGGAGATAACTAACTCTCCGCCAGGTCATAGGGTTCCCAACCCTGATTCATAACTATCACACGGTCTATCCAATTTACTAAAGATTCTGGCTGCCACATAAGAATGTGTGGCCCCAGAATCAAACAGCACTGAGTAAAATGAGTTATTAACTGAGAGCTGACCTGTTACAACTGAGGGGGTGGCTTCTGCATCAGCCTGAGTAATGGCGAACACCCTAGCTGGAGTGGGTCTCGTCGGAGCCCTTGGTGCCTCTGATCTAAGCTGGGGACATTCCCTCTTGTAGTGTCCGGGCATGCCACACTGAAAGCATCACTGACCTCTGCACTCACCCAGATGGTGCCTTTTACAACTGGGGCACTCTGGGTAAGAAAACCGGGTCTCAGCACAACCTTGACGACTGTCTCTACTCTGGTTCCCCCGGAATCTCTTGTTCTGCCCTGAGCCACCGGATGCAGTGGATGTTCTCCTCTTCTGGTCCATGGCCGAACCACTACCTCCCCTGCTAAAGCCTGATGCAGGAGGGGTAGGAGCCCCGCCACTCGCTGGAGTCCTAACTGACTCCGACATACATCCAACTGCGCCCTCAGCTCGCAGTGCTTTCTCCACCATCTCAGCATAGGTGGTCTTGTCGTCTGTAGTGATCATAAGGTCATGCTTGATCTTCACATTAAGTCCATCAAGATATTTTTCTTTCTTACTGAAATCGGTTGGCACAATTCTCGAGGCCAACCTCGCCAACCGATCAAACTCGGTGGTATACTCAGTCACGCTCATGTTTTCCTGCTAGGTCAGGTGTGCGAACTCTTTTCTGTTGGCACTTCTAACGGCCTCATTGTAATATTTCGCGTTGAAGAGTTCCTGGAACCTTTCCCAGGTCATGGTGGTGACATCATGAATCTGGAACACCATGTTCCACCAAACTAACGCGTCCTCTTAAAACTGAAAGGTGGCACACACCACCCTGTCATTCCCGGTGACACCCATAAAATTCAATATCCTGGTGATCACCGTTAGCCACTGTTCGGCTTTCATGACATCTAGACCTCCCAGAAAAACTGGAGGTGCTTGCTTCCGGAACCTTTTATACAAGGGTTCCATTCTGTTTGCCGCTACCACTATCTCGGCCTGAGCAACAGGGGCAGGTGCCACAGGAGCTTCTAGCACCGGCACTGCAGGAGCACCCTGCTGCCTCAATCTCTGAATCTCCTGATCTTGCTCCTCTATTCTGGCTTGCATTTCAACAAACCTAGTCTCCCAATTCTGGGCTTCCTGATCGGCTTGGGCAGCCTGTGGCGGGTTATCATCACCCCGACCACGAGCCCTGCCCCTAGGACCTCTACCACGGCCCCTAACATGCGGGGAAAACTGAGCTCCTTGACCCTGATTTGACCCTACCGAGTTGCCCTGACTCCTGGTGTTCCGCCTGGCGTCCATCTAGTCTGAACAGCCTGCGAAACCAAGAGTTGGCACATCAGGTCATGATCAAAGAGAGCTTACTAATGCCGCTTAATTTGGAAATTAAAAACATGCGCCTATTCTACTATCAGGCTACTAACATGCTTCCTATCAGGCTTTTCTCATTTCATAAAAATTAAATAAACTACTAAAGCAATAAAAGCTTACTGAACCGTAGAACAAGCTAACTGCTGATGATGATTGTACATGTCGTGACGATCTTCGGAAGACAACCTGGCGTCTCTGATACCAAATTGTAACACCCTAACTAGCATAGGCGTATTACGTGATTTTTAAACGTACTGTGCAGCTCGTTGCTAATCAACGAGGTTTATGGAAATCGTGATTAATTAAAATTTTTTCTTTTTAATTAAACTTATAAAATATTTCATACAAAATACTGTGGGATCCCATTTACAAAAAGCTTTACAAAAGTTACTGTCTAATACAAAATACTTGTCGCCTAGCGACTAATTACAAAAAGCACTGCTGTCCCGAGGATCGTACGCTCCAGGCCTAACCGCCCCGACATGTACAATCTTCACCGGCTCGCTCTCACGGTTCCTCAGCCTTGGCCTTGCCCTTACCTACACATAAACATAGCACTGTGAGTCGACAGACTCAGAAAGAAAAGCATAAATCATAATCATACATAAATCCCGAGTTATGATCAGATGCCCATACCCCTGACCATAACCATAACTGCCGTGTCCCGCACGATACTGAGTCCCGAAATTTCATAAGACGGTACTATTGACAAGTAACAACCTATACTCGGTTCACTGGTCATACTCCAGCTGCTAGTCATACTCTAGCCTAACCGATGTGTTACAGTATCAACCTATACTCGGTTCACTGGTCATACTCTAGCTGCTAGTCATACCTAGCCCAACCGATGTGATACGGTCACATAACACTGTACCACCAACCCTAGTATAAGCCTATACTCGGTATACTGGTCATACTTCAGTTGCTAGTCATACTCTAGCCTAACCGATGTGATATGGTCGGATGGTACGAAGCCAACATACGTATCTAACGTAATCTAACAGGCTTCCTAACATGCATGCTAAACATGTAATACATATGCATACTGTTATACTAATCTTACCTCAATTCTGAATTCAGGTGTGCCGGTCAACGTGACGTGAACGAACTGCGCGGCGGTTTACAGGCTCCTAAACCATAACAATCACAACACTAATAAGTGATACGCTAAATCACATCCCGGGGACTTAAACTAGAAACTAAAATTTTCCCTATTGATAAAAAGCATGGCAATACCCCAAATAACATAAAAACAAGAAAAACTAGGGTTCTTGAAAATCTTCCAACCGGCAGACCGGTTGCACAACCGGAATTCCGGTTCTGGGAATTTTAGAACCCCATCCGGAATTCCGGATGCACAACCGAAATTCCGTTTCCTCGCAGGATTCAACCAAAAATTCATAACTCACTTAAATCAAATCCAATTCACCCCAAAACTTCCAGACCTGCTATTTAGACCCTAAGGAACATTTCTAAAGCATCAAAACCGAGCTTCAAGCAAACAATCCAAAATCACCATTAAAGCATCAAGCTTTGAGGTCCAAACTCAAACTTGATTAAACAACACTATCATGCATTCAAATCAGTTCAAACATACTTAAACATGCATAATATAACCTCTGAAAACTACAACAAGCATCAACAAAACAACAGCAACAGATTTCAACAATTTCTCTTGAAAAACCATAGTTTTGAGTAAAAGTTTCCAAGCTTGAATCAAAGCATCAACCATGCATCATAAACAGCTCCAAGCTACTCAAATAATTATGCTTTAAACCTCAGAAACAACAACAAAATCACAACAACAATATCAACCTAATCTAAGCATGCAAAACATCATTTTCTTCCCAAAATTTCCAAGAAACTTAAAAGAAAGTTAAAGAAATCATACCAACAACTTAGGAACACTAAATCTTGCAAAAAGAAGCTTGAATCACCAAGAAAAACCCCCACTTCCTTGGTGCTCAAGGTGGGCCGAAAGGGGAGAGGGAGAGAGAGAGAGAGAGAGAGAGAGAGAGAGAGAGAGAGAGAGAGAGAGAGAGAGAGAGAGAGAGAGAGAGAGCGTGAGATTTTCTAATTTTCTAAGTTTTGAAATTTTTAAATAAAAGAGGCAAAATATAACTCTTTATTTCAGCCAACAATTAACGTAGTAAATCACATAATTTCACCATATAAAGTCCACTAAAGGATAAAATAACATACAAGGGTACTAAAGTGTATTTTTGGGAAATTCTAAATTCCCGACCACTCTCGACATTCCCAATGTCTAATTAACCGTCCCACAATACTAACATACTAAGTTGTGATTTTACTGAGCCAAACACCGAGTTCCATGTTGCCGGGCACCGGAAATGCAAAATTATGAAAATCATAAATGACATAAAATGCATTTCAGAATTCAATAATAACAACATAAATAATTATTAAGTAAAGAACGCTAAATAAAAGATTAAAAATAAATGATCCATGACACACTCCAAGTCACCCACATCTGCTTTTGATTTATCTGCATGTGTAGCAACATAAGCTTTGAAATTGGCTTGGCTGCATCAATTAAATAAAGGAAGGGAATTACAAATATTATTTTCAAAACCAAAAAATATTAGCGCGAAAAAAAACTGCGACAAATAACTTACTAATATTTCGCCCAAGCTTCCTTCGAATCCTTCTTTTTTATCTCAGTTGCATCCTTTTTTTTCTGTAGCAGTACCCCTCTTCCGTTTATACACCATTGTAAAAACCTATTACACAAGACAAAATATCTTAAATTAACAAAAATTTAAAACACTAAAATGTTGGAAGACAAATTTCTTAAATAATTCATTGCAATTCTTTAAAATTTCAGTGTATTCATGACATCCCTACACTTATTTTCCTGTATGTTTCCAATAACAGGTAAGCATCTCTTCCTATATATAACATCATTTCATTATTTGCACTATAGTCTGATTGTTAAATGTACTATAGTGTAATTGTTAAATACAATGGAGCGATTCGCCTAAAAAAAGGATTCTGAACCACTAACATGTTTCTTTTAAGAGTACCATTTTTAATTCTTATTACATGTTACACAATCAAGTACTTTAAAATGATGACAATCTCATTTACTTTTGAAATAATTCCAATATATAAAAATGAAACAAAACAAAAACCACTCGTACAATACAAATTAACCACTCGTACAATACAAATTAATTTCATGGAATACTTGTTGACATTCGAATTTCAAATTTTGAATACTATAACAGACTTCGGATATCATGAACGGAAACTACATGAATAAATATGACAATAAATTCGAACAATATTCAAAAATAAATAGATCAGCCATATAGGTCACAAACTTTATTTAGATTTCATGAATAAGGACTTCTTAGGGAGCTAACCTATTCCAATAATTTGTGTTCTCTTCACATTTCATTGGGTCATAGAATGAAAACACATTTTACTATGAGTATGATATTTGCATATGACAAAGTAATTAAAAAATCGAAATAAACTGTCAAACTATTGAATCTAAATCTAATAGAAAACTGTAACACTATTAAAGTGGTTATGTTAAATCCCTTAACTTTGGGTTCAAGGTGGACATGTCTTATCTTTGACTTTTCTTCTACTGTATTTCTAAATAAATGAATGTTCATCCCCTCAAACTATGCAACCATGAACCAATGTCTCTCCTTTCACTGTGATAATTTACCATGATATTTCCAAATTACAATTATTCAACAATATACCAAGTCGGCAAGTCCACATAGATATATATCACAAAAATTACACTTAAACAACAAATGCAGCAACAAATTGTTGTCAATTTGTGTGCACCTTTTTTTAAAAATATATCTTAAAAAGATAATTCAATCTTTCTATCTCATAAAAATTAAATCAAGCAAATCTTTTTTCTTTTACTAAAACTAACAGTGTAGTTAAAATAAGGTTTTAATCATTGTTGTGTATGAATCTTTTTCAAAACAAATTTTAAAAGTACTTAACATTAATAATTATTAACTATTTTTATAAACAAAATCTTAATCATTCGTTTCCAGAAATGCAGCAACAAATATAGATGACAAACAAGTTTTAAATATACAAATTGACAACACAGATTTTTCAACCAAATATTGCTCAAACCATCTCCATTTATCCAATCTCCAAAAAATCAAAATCCAACCAAATCAACTAACACATTCCAAAAATACCTAAATCAAAATACCTAAATTACAGTACCATGCAACCAATTCCATTTAAACAATGCAACTCTTTATTGCAACAACCTAAATCAAAATACCAAATGACAGATTCCAAAAAAACTAAAACGAAAAACCCAAAACAAATTACAATATATTTCACACTAAGAATCAGAACACATGCACGGGGGGAGACAAAGAGAGAGAAAGAGAGAGAAAGAGAAAGAGAGAGAGAGAGAGAGAGAGAGAGAGAGAGAGAGAGAGAGAGAGAAATACCTCAACACAGAAATGGAAACTACCTTCAACACCTCACCGCCGACACCTGAGACAAAATGGGACTATTAAGTACACGAAAATGGACTAACACCACACTCCCTTCAAAAAAATATATTTTTTTAATACCCACAGTGAAGAACGAAATGTATGTAAAGTAGAACGGAAAAACTTACTTTTGCAACCCAGCGTCGACACCCACGACTGTAACAACCCAAATAATAGCAGAAGACGAATAATGTACATCACAGTGAAGAACGAAGTATGAAAAGTGAAGAAAATGTATAATATGGGTTTTACCTAAAGTTGAAACGTAAATGGAAAATGAAAACGAAAATAGAAAATGAAGAAGAGTGTTTTGCCCTAGCAGAGACGAAAATGGAAAATTGAAGGAGAAAATAAAAAATGAAAAACAAAAAGAAAGTGAAGAAGGAAATGGAAGAGTGGAGGACGACGGTTGATGTGATTGATGGATGATTAGTTTTAACTTTTCCAAATTTAATAAATTTAAAATTTAAAAATTTAACTGGTTGTCATTTTTGTAACTCTAAATACCCCTAGATTAACCCCAACCCTTAGATCAAATTAACTACCCTATCCTACGGTTGCCGTACATCACAGATTACAATCCGTAAAAGTACAATAATGGGACAAAATCGGGTCCCTATATATATAGTACATGTAACATGTACTCATAATATATATATACTACATCAGTGTAAAAAGTTAAATGGCGGTTTTCAAACATATAATTCAAATAGGAATCTAAGTCTGAATTATAAATATCTTATATACTATCTTAAATTTTAATTGACCAATTTAATTTGAAATGGTATCTAATGAAAGATAAGTTATTATTCCCCAAATTTTAGAATAAATAATTGAAATATCTGCCAGATAATCTCCTATTTTTTTTTATTTTTTTTAAATAACAATAAAGATTTCAAGACAAAAAATTAGTCAGAAAAAGTGATAAAATTCTAAAGTCATACAAAATGGCACAAAATTCCGAATGAACTCATCAAAATCAATCTTGAAATATTAAAGAGGTTATTCATCTCACAAAATTTCAAAGGGGTCATTAACCTCATAAAAATCTCAAAATGGTAATATTACCTCAAATTTCAAATGTGCACTAAAATTCAATTTCAAGGCCATAAAAAATGGCATTCTAAAAAGAGGTTATTCACCTCATAATTATCAAAACACCTCATTGGAACTACGTTTGACTTGATTCCTATAAAAAGTAACGTAGGTAACTTAGTTGTTAAGACTAAGTACAGTCGTTGATACCGCAAAATAGTATAAAATACAAATCTCAAAATTCCATAAAAGATCATCTACTTAGGAATTTTTCTAAATTTTTAAAATAGTAAAGGATTTCTGAAAGTGGTTATCTGCCGGAATCCTTATACCCAAATTCGAAAATACTGTATTCTGAACTACAAGTGGTTTGATCCTTCACAAAGAAGGTATGTAGGCAGCTCGGTTAATTAAATTGACTTAGTTCAGCTACAATTCCAAATTTATCCCAAATTTCCTTAAATCATTTTAAATCCTCTAATATTATCGTAATTGGAATGAAATGGTGTTTTCTTTAAATAAAAGAATCGTAATTAAGAGATTATTCTTATAATCTTGGATGAGTCAAACTTAAATTAATAAATTCTTATACTATAACTTTAGTATAGGTGAAATTATATTTTGCATTTATTTTTTAATATTCTAAATGTGAAATTTTTACTTAACAGAGATTCATCTGCATCAACTTTAAATTTGTAGTGACTTTTACCGCAATCATTCCTATATATTATTGTAACTTCGGCAACTTCTCATGTAAGTTTTCCTGTTCTTTTATCTCAATAATTGTAATCAAAACATTCGAATTATTATAATATACGACGCAGTGATCTCAACGTCAGGATAAGTGATTGACTAAAGTTGTATTGCACTTTGGAATTTATTGTCTTTATACAAAAGAAAAAGCCAATGGGTCTCACCTAGCCAAAGTGTGCTCCTACTTTAAACTTCGTATTGTAGCCCAAAGTGTGTTTTTATTTTATTTTATTCTTTCAAAGTGAAACTGATTGGTGAATAGTTTTTCTCACGAGATTTACTCGGGATATTTTAATGATTTTATTTTTCCAAATATAAAAAATAAATTTTTTTATGAAAAATGTTAATGATGTCTAATATTTAACACTAATTCATGGTAAATCTCATATTGTCATTGTTTTTATACTATTATAGTATAATATTATTGGTGGTAATAACTGAAAGTATCACAATATCCATAATAATTGTAGAGAATTAATATTATCGATTTGCAAATTAAAATTAATATAATTGTAGAGAATTATACTATCGAAATATCTAATTAACTAATTAAATAATCATTTCATACTTGGATTATATTTAGGCTTTATTGGGAGTTGATATTGATATTGTCATTACGTATTTTCATGTTCTGCACTGACTCAGTAAAAATATACATATATATATATATATAAATTTCCTAATTAAATTTTATTTTCTTGATACACATGCGTAACACGTTGATGCCTCAAGCAAGCCTTCACATTACATTAATATACAGGTAGTGCTAACTTTATTGAAATATGCCTGCTTTTACGATCGTCCTGAATTTGTGTTTGTTCATTAAAAAAAATAATGTAATTGTGTTTGTTACAATAAGAAGCGTTAATGTGTATACGTAATGTATGTATATTTATATATTATATAATATAGATATATTTACGTTTTAATGGGTTTGCTTTTTGTGCTAGTGTCGGTGACTCGGTGGACTCATATGAAAAGAAAAGTAATCTGCAATATCGCTCATCCATTATTATTTCCAACATGTTATGTTTTACTTTTTAATTAAAAAGTTCGAACATGTTTATTCAGGACTGACTCTGACTCATGCATGAGAAACAAATTATGGTAGGTAGAAGCTTTATATGTTTCAGTGTAATGGGTGTTAATACTTTTTTAATTAATTTTTTGTTTTTAAAATTAAAAAAATGAAAATATTTTTTAAAAACACTTTCTATAGATCTGTTTTCACTTTTAAAATTTTTAATTAGAAATCAAAATTTTAAAAAGAAAATAATCACTTTCAATATTTTTTTAAATAGTTTATTTTTTTTTAATCAATATTTTAGACTCTTACTAAACCCGGACCCAAATCACCTCCCCACGACCCTGGCACTAAACTCGGTTTCTGACCCGAACCAGGATCTAGACCCGACTTAAATAAAATCAAAAAATAAAAATAAAAATAAATTTTACAGAACACACTTTTGTTTTCTGTTTTTAAAATTGAAAAACAAAAATTTATAGAAGGCATTTTTATTTTTCAAAAATAAAATTTTTAAAAATAAAAATTTTACTTTCATTTTGTGATTAAAAAATTAAAACACAAAAATGTTATCAAACGGCACCTTAATTTTTTGATTTTTTTTTTTTTTTTGGCTATTATTCCTTAAATATACTTTTGTTTATAAATTTGAGTCGTCAGTTAAATTTTACAGATAAATGTCAATTGGATTTTTACTGTGTACACCAATACATTCGTGACATATTTTCATTAGATTGGAAGTTTTAGCGTCATGAATATACTTGTGTTCACAGTGGCAATTTCAGTTTGGCATTTAACATTAGAATTTAATTAGAATCTCAAATTTACAAACATTAATTAGTATACTTAAGGGGGTAGTACCATAAAAAAAAATAAGAGATTAAGGTACTGTTTGGTACACTTTTTTAATCAATTTTTTTTTTTTATAATTGAAAAAGTGAAAATATTTTTCAAAAATATGTTCTATAAAACTGTTTTTACTTTTCATTTTTTTAAGAATAAAAATTTTAAAAACAAAAAAAAAGTCACTTTCAATATATTTTAAAACAATTTTTTTTCTTAATCAATATTTTTGACTTCGACTAGACCCAAACCCAAACCCTTCCACAGCCTTAGCGCTGAACCCGACCTCTGACCCAAACCCAAATTCGACCCCGAACCTAGACCCGACTTAAATAAAATCAAAAAATAAAAATAAAAATAGATTTTACAGAATACACTTTTATTTTCTCTTCTTAAAATTGAAAAAAAAAAAATTACTTTCATTTTGTGATTAACAAATTTAAAAACAACCAAACGACACCTAAGTGTATAAAAATTGAATCATAAGGGTTTCGCTGTCAATTACCTTTTTTTATTATTTTTTTTTTTCATTTTGAACTGGAGCATGTTTTATACCTTGGAATTAATATTACATAAAAAACTATTAATGGGATATTGTCACCAATACTGAACTATACATTTAATAACACTTAACCGAATAAACTAATTTTTTGGGGTTAAAACTCTCCAAACCGCACATCTGTTTTGGTATCCACAATTCTATTAGGTATTGTTGTTAAATTGCAACGTACTATTAACGTGTATTGGGCCACCGCCTCACCTTGACTCACTGTTGACTCGAAAATTTGAACAGAGATTTTCAAACCATACCCGCTCACTAAATTGGCAAAAATAAAATATTTGTAAGTATAGATAGAGAGACACAACAATTTATAATAGTTTACTCCCTGTATTGCGTCAGTAATAAAGCTACGTCTACTTCGAGTTTTTATTCTCACGAGATAGAATTATAGAAAAATGGCTAAGTGTTTAAGTTCTAATTTCTAGAGAGGGAAACTAGAGAGAGATGCTCCGACCTTATGGCTACTTTTCTTAATATGAAAAATGAGCTAGATGAGCTCTCCTTTTATAAATGAAGGAGGTCCTTGAAAATAGGAATAAAATAATCCAAAAATATGAAGAAAAAAAATAAAAATTGGCTACTTTTGATCATAGATGATGATATAACGGTAAAAATTAACTTCTGAGATTGATCGTCAATTTTTGGAGCCTGGGTCGCGACGACGGGACTCACTCCTAGTAAGTTGTGGCTTATTTTCATAACTCCATTGGGGATGAAATTTGGAGTCGATAACTTTAAAATTACAATTGAAGTGTGAGACATGACTTGATACAGCATTAAATTAGCTTTGAAACACAAGTTCAATCGCGTAAATCATATCAATATTGAGTGAGTTATTGGCCATTTTACTGAAGGGTGTTCTAGGCCCAGTACTTAGGTTAACATCCAGCGCCTAGGTTGATGTATGACGTTAACTTGGACGCTGGGTGAGTGGGAACACATCCCGAGAATATATTTTTTAATGCCTAAGTGATATTTTGACATCATTTAGTCCACTTCAATGTTCTAGCAAAGTTGGTCACCAGTTCTCGAAGATATTGATGTTCTGTAGAAATGAGAGACTCAAAACTATCCATTTTCGAGTAGTTTACCATGTTGGAAATGAGAAATTCAAATTTTTAAATTTGACTTTTCTAACATTGTAACGCCCTGAGCCTAAGGAACGCCACGTGTGTGCTGTTACAAACTTATTTCTTACTAAGTTTAGAAAAGTATGGTTTAATTAAGACTCTTTTTTTTTAAAAAACAAAGTTGAAATAAAACTTTCATACTAAATGCACCATAATACGGGGATTCCTTGTTTATAAATTTCTTTTACAATTGGTTACAAATCACTGTTACAAAAATAAAGTTATATTTCAAAACATAGAAAAGAAGTCGATCCTGCTTCCCGGAAGCCAAGACACTACGACTGATATGTACATCGCTGGAAGACCTCTAACTCATGGCCGAACACAGCTTCTAAGTTTCTTACATGCATCACGAAGCACCCGTGAGTCACAATGACTTAGCAAGAAAAGGGCTACTAGATAAAATCATAGAATGTGCTAGCAAATTTCATTACAATATAATATACGTACCAAGGGTCATACACATTCAAGGTACATAAATAACTTAACGTCTATGCGAGTGCACTTATTACATAATCAAGAATATTTATAACTATTCATAATCAACAATCTCAGTGTTTCACACAACACCCTAAACAAACAACATTATAAATACCCACCTTTAGTGCTTCATAAAGTACTCTAATTCACACATTACCATAACCAAATAATCTCAGTGCTTCTTAAAGCACTCTAACCTTACATATCTATGAACACGTATACTTACCCTCCGTGAGTCTCTGAGATTCTGCAAGAAAAGTGACTAACTTCATAAGCAGTATAAGGTTTGTCTAGTCACTATAACAAAACGAATTTGATTACAACCTATCACATAATACATGCTTAGTCAATTTCTTAACATTGCAATCACACAATCCTGGTACTTTAAAAAGTACCCTTACCACTCGCTAACTACAAGCTATGTATGTCACTATTGTTGCCCGATACAGTAAACGATAAGTAAGAAACCTATTCGCGGTTTCAGGAGTAATTACTCATAACGGTAATGACCGTTTTTCTTACTCGATCATAATCGAGTCACAACGATAATAATCGTTTCATATCATTTCCCTCAATCATAATCGAGTCACAACGATAATAATCATTTCATATTATTCACCTCGATCGTTATCGAGTCACAACAATGATAATCGTTTCCTATTATTTCCCTGGATCATAATCCACTCACAACGATGATAATCGTTTCCTATTATTTCTCTCGATCATAATCGAGTCACAACGATGATAATCGTTTCCTATTATCTCCCTCGATCATAATCGTGGCACTATCGACCATAACTGATTCGTATTTATTCACTTAGCTGCTCGATCATAATCGAGTCATAACAAATACATATTATTAATCTCGATCTTAATCGTGGCACTATCGACCATAACTGATTCGTATTTATTCACTTAGCTGGGCTCAAAACTTTTCTTACCTCAGTCCAGATATTAAGCATGCATGCCAGCCTAAGTGAAAAATAAAGCTTGAAGATCCCGGGTCTTATGTCACGACAACAATATTCAATAACTACCGTAAACTAAAATCCGAAAACAAAATCCTAATCTTAAACTGGACATAACCTAACTTCCAAAAATCCCCAATTAGGCTACACAACATAAAAACATCTTGAAACAGATACTACACAAAATCCCGAGCAAAAACAGAACCTAAAGAAAACCCGAAAAATTCCCCCTAGGCAACTGGTCGACCGGTCCTCGTGCACCAGAACCAATCGGTCGACCCGTTCTGGTAGACCAGAAAATTCGAGTTTTCTTCCCAAAAATTCATACCAATCCTACTCAAAACCTGCGCAACAGCTCCAAAATAGATGAATAAGATACAAACAATATTTACAAAACACCAGATCACATCAATTCATCAAATTAAAGATCAAAAGCACAATAACATAGAAATCACCTTATCAAACCTACCATTCTCCAACCTAAAACCAACAGTCCCTTTTCTATCCAAGCCTAACTTAAACAACCTTTAAGTTGAACCTAAAAAAAAGTGTTAGTCTCAATTATCTTTTAATCCCAAAAGTCTTGAAACCTTACTCTAAAAGCTAATCTAAGTATAAGGAAATTCAAAGGAAAACACCAAGGACTTACCTCTTGAGCAAGCACTCCTAACCTTGATAAATCCCAGTTGAACTATGGTGGAAAAACTCCCTGGTTGTGGCTGCCCCTTAGGGTTTCGAAGGATAGAAGGAGGAAGGGGAAGACTTTCTTCTTTCTTTGAACTTTATCCTTAATTACATATATCAATTGATAACCTAAAACTATATACATATTAATATTAACTCAATAATCAGCTTGTTACTAGAAAGATACATAAAAAAATAAAATAGGGTATAATGACTATTTTGCCCTTCCCCATAGAACTTAAGTTATAAAATAACCTAGGGCATTTTGGTAATTTAACTAATCTACCAAACTGAAAATTTAAAATTCCAAACTAGCCTGGTATAATTCCAATTCCAAATAATTCATCTTATACCGTCATGACATCTTTGACCACCCCGTCGAGTTCCACTGTTGCCTAGCCCAAAAATATTTTATTCAAATTATAGTATCTATGATACCCACATATTCTGATATAATCTCCCTAATTAATAAATTACACTTTATTTATTCTTATTTCCCTAATCAACTCGTATTTAGTTTAAGTATGATTATAATCTTACTCTAATACTCACTTAATCACATATTTAATAAAATATATCCAATTAAAATATTAGTATATTTTCCAGGATATTACAACTATCCCCTCCTTACAAAAATTTCATCCTCGAAATTTATTCAAATAACTTGGGATACAGCTCCCGCAACTGGGACTTTAACTTTCAAATTGCCTTTCAATCTTGTTGTTGTTTCACAGCACTATAATTAGCAATGTGGTCTTGGTTCCACACCACTTTCTCTTTTCTGTTCAAAATCCATTTCGATTGTTCCTCATATAACAAGTCTGTTTGAAACTCAATATTCCCATAACTCTGTATATAGATTGCTTCTACCTCATACTTATAAAACATTAAAGAATATGTTGTAAACTCCAGATAAAACAGGGAGTATGACTAGCTGATAAGCTACCCGACCTACCCTTTCTAGAAACTCAAACGAACCGATTAACCAAGGACTTAACTTCCCTTTCTTTCCAATTTTTGAATTTCCCTTTCATTGGAACCACCTGAAGAAAGATGAAATTCCCAACTTGGAATTTAATATCTCTACACTTTGGATCAGCATAGCTCTTCCATCCCTTATATAAGCAACATACGAACTTGAATCTTTAAACTACATCAGTACCATATTTAACAATACTCTAATAATCGTTATTATATGAAACTCATTCAGTAGATTATACTTATTTCAGGAACTCTCAAAATCAATCACACATACTTGTCACAGACTCTCTCAGCATTTAGATGTAAACTTAAATCTCAATCTGAGATAATTACTTTTAAAGCATCACAAGTTTGAACTATTTCCTTGACAAATAGATTAGCACACTAATTAAATTTAATCATATTCTGCTTTGATATAGAAAACTCTACTGACTTTGTACACCTGTTCCTACTTACTCAGATAAATTCATAAAGCCCTACCATACCTTGACTTGCTGACAAGTTGGGCATCTAATTCATACTTTGCAATATTATCTTGATACCTAACAAAGGACTTTCACATCATGATATATCTTAGTTGTTCCCGAGTATAAAATGTATAGAGTAGTATAAGACCCATTTAGAACTTTCTGTTCGTTAACTTTATTGACTGGTACACGTACCCTTTCTTTATATCATAAAATTCCTTCAGACAAAATCAAAAAGTCCTTTACCGAACCTGCTCCAAATCTTTCTTTGTACCCCTGTAATTCAGAGTCACCCTACTGAACCATTTTTGATTCTTTCCAATAGATCAAACTACAACATGATACCAACAAGTGCTCCTGTCACGAACTCAATCTGTGCTCTGGTTATATTTCCAGCAAACTTTGGTGATATCTCTTTCTAGTTACATCTACACCTCTTCGACCTAAAGCATCCACTATCAATTGCTTTCCAAGGGTGCTAGAAAATCTTACAGTTATCATCTTCAACTAACTTTAACCATTATTGCGGCCTCACACTTAAATCCTTCTAAGTGAAGAGAGGTTTGAGGCCCTTATGATCCGTATAAACTTTGCACTTTTCACCAGATAAGTAATAACGCCAAACTTTCAGTGCATGAACAATTGCTGTCAATTTAATATCATGATTAGAACACCATTATTCACACTCCCTCAATTGTCCAGGTGCACAGGCAGTAACCCTCCTGGACTGTATCAAAACATAATATAATCCTTGTTTAGAAGTGTCGCATTAATTCACAAATTTCTCCTTACTGACTGGCAACGTTAGCACTGTTGCTATAGGTAACTTCTATTTCAATTCTTTCAACTTAATTCCATTAAGGACATAGACATCCCTCAACAACTATCTCGTAGCACCATGTTAATTCTAGAGAACCTCTAAACCTTCTCAGTAAATTTGGGGTTAGTAAAACTCGTGTTTCTTATATTTAGCATAAAGCTTATACTTCCAAGGACGTTGCAACACCATCAAAAGATGCCTCTCATATGCCTCCTTTGAGTTGAAAGAAATCACAATACGTTTAATGAAAACAGCTACGAAGTCATCGAGTACAAAAAGCTATTTTGGGAATATCCTTCTTTCAAGCCTTCAACTGGTAATAACCAGATTGAAGAGCGATCTTAGAGAAGATGGTCCTTTCCTAAAATTAATCAACATAACATCTATCGTTGACAAAGGATACTCATTATTCACCGTTAATTGATTCAATCTCCCAGCAGTCAATACACACTCATAAGGTTTTGTCCTTCTTTCTCATAAGTAAAATCGGCGTACTCCAGGACGAAATACTCAAGCTAGCAATTTCAAGCCTAATATTTCCTACAACGGAATCTTCACCCCTTTCAATTCTATAGTTACCATCCAATTCAGAACTTTAAATACATGTTTTACTCCCAGTATCAATTCAATTGAAAATCAATTTCCCGTTTCACCAATAATCTTGGTAGCTCTTCTGAAAAGGCATCTAGAAACCCTTGAGCCACAAGTTTGTGTCCCAGTCCCACTGATGTTCCCTTTGCAATATTTGCCACACTAAGTAAAAGGTTGGTACATCCATCTTATAATAATCCTTCTGCCTTAAACTCCATGATCAATAGATTTTGGGACCTTTGAACCTTGCCCAAAAACATGAAGGTCCTCACCTTCTGATTTAAAAGTTACCATCTTTCCTTCCCAATCAATATTTGCACTATACTTTACAAGTCAATCCAAGCCTCAACATTACCTCAAATCATCTAAATTTAGCTCAACTAAACAACCAACCATTCTCTTACTAGGACCCGTAACCAATGGGTTGTTAGTCTTTTCCTTACGATCATTAGAGTCAACACCCTTTACCCGATCCAACACTGGACATTTATTTTCATGAATCTCTCTTCATAATATTTCTTTTGTGACTTAGTCCTTCACCCTCAGCAATAAGGATTAGCTCAACCATCTAAGCATAAGACCGACATCTCCTAGTTATTTAGCCATATTATTTACATTCCGAGTGATATACTCGTTCGACCTTAAAGCCTTCCTAGCAGCCTTAGCAGCCGCTTAATTAAAACAAAACTTAGTGTCATTTTTCATCAATGCGATGCTCGAGATCAACCATACAGGTTCTACAACCTTGTCACTCAAGTAATCTCTTACTTCATAGCATGCATTTGCTCTCAGTCTTATGGTAGTGGAAGATTCATACCCACACCACCTACCCCTAGCCTAATAGGCTCGCAATTATTCTTACTAGATCGCCTCAGGTACACCTTCTAGTACACTTGCAACCGTTCCTTTTCGTGGTTAGAAACTTTCCCACTAGAATTAATGCTAATAAGCATTACCGCCCATGCATAAACGTATTTAACAGTTTTATATCAAAATACATCATGCTTCTCTATTAACTCACACATTTAAGATAAGTAAGCAATTCAAATAATCAACAAATAGTATGTTAATCAACTAATATTTAGCACATACTAAGCCATGAGTCAAACGAGTCTTTATAGCCAATGTACATATCGAGCCCGTCTTCAGGATGTTGAAACCTTGTCACTCTGATACCATGTTGTAATGCCCTAACCCTCAGAGATGCCACGTGTCTGCTGTTACAAACTTATTTCTTACTAATCTTTTAGTTTAGAAAAGTGTGGTTTAATTAAAACTCTTTTTTTTTAAAAAAAAAACAAAGTTGAAATAAAAATTTCATACTAAATACACCATAATATGGTGATCCCCTGTTTATAAATTTCTTTTACAATTGGTTACAAATCACTGTTACGAAAATAAAGTTATATATCCGAACGTAGAAAAGAAGTCGATCCTGCTTCCCTAAAGCTAAGACACTACGACTGATATCTATATTGCTAGAAGACCTCTGACTCATGGCCGAACACAACTTCTAACTTCCTTACCTGCATCACAAAGCACCCGTGAGTCACAATGACTCAGCAAGAAAAGGGCTAGTAGATAAAATCATAGAATGTGCTAGCAAATTTTATTACAATATAACATACGTACCAATAGGCCATACACATTCAAGGTGCATAAATAACTTAACGTCTATGCGAGCGCACTTATTACATAAACAAGAATATTTATAACTATTCATAATCAACAATCTCAGAGTTTCATACAACACGCTAAACAAACAACATTATAAATACCCACCTTCAGTGCTTCATAAAGCACTTTAATTCAGACATTACCATAACCACATAATCTCAATGCTTCATAAAGCACTCTAACCTTACATCTCTATGAACACGTATACTTACCCTTCGTGAGTCTTTGAGATTCTACAAGAAAAGTGACTAACTTCATAAGCAGTATAAGGTTTGTCTAGTAACACTATAACAAAACGTATTTGATTACAACCTATCACATAATACATGCTTAATCAATTTCTCAACATTGTAATCACAAAATCTCGGTACTTCATAAAGTACCCTTACCACTCTGTAAACACGAGCTATGTATTTCACTATCGTTGCCCCATGTGGCTCAATTAATTAGAGATAACCTGACTGTGCCTAAGTCTAAGACCTTATACAAGCCATGTGGTGGGAAGGTGATGGAAACTGAACTCCTCAAAGCTGCCACTGAGAGTGAAGACCCTAGAGATCGGAGTTTCAAGTAGAGACCTTTGGTATTTAGTAACAAAACTGAACACAAAACACAATTGATTAGAGATGATGATCTCCTTCGAGAAACTATTGTCTAGAATCCACGATCTGAGGGTCCTACTGGCTCCCAAAATTATTGTTGTAGTGCCTAGTTGAGGTTGCATATGAATGCGGGTGCTTATTTTCCTTCGCACCCGTGGTTTATTTCAATTGCAGATTTCCTTAGAGTTTGTCCCTACCAAATAAATCCAAATGGCTATAGGATCCTTGCCACCTTCTTCTTCTTTTACCACTTGAGAAATTGGCCTATCCCAACCCCTCATGAAATAAACTTCCTTTGTGACTTTAATAGAAGTCCAACTCGAAAGGAGGAAGGATTCTATCACTTCCATCATTTTAACCCATACATAGAGAACATTACCGAAAGTAATTGTGGCCTTTAATACCAGGAATACTTCTGCACCTTGATTGACATGAAGAAGAGAGCAAACACCATGCTTTTTGAGATTGATGCACAGGAAAGAGATGGGAGTGTTGGAAATTATTTTACCAGGATCTTAGATCTACTCACAAGTATGTTGATTAACAGCCTAAATATGAACTTCTAAAACGATTATAAAATAAACACATATAAAGTATGAGAAACCTTACATTGGGTGCCGCGGAATATTATGTCTCCTTCCATTCAGATCTCTAACCCTTGTATCCTTTCTGTCGCAGAGTATTATCAAGATCTGAACCTTGATCTCTTTCTCTCCTTTCTTTAGTGCTGAAACTCCTTCTTGTTGAATATCTTTCTTCACGATCTTCCTCACTATGATTGAGGTATCACTTTCTGTGTGTGGGCACTACTCTAACACTAAGAGTGTAAAGCCCGCTTAGTTTAATTTGGAAATTAGCAGTTAATTATAATTAATTATGAAAATTATTTATAGCTATTTAAATAATTTATTATACTGTTATTTATGGAATTCAGAAATGCATTGCTATGTCATTCAGTAGTTTTCATATTTTGCATTTCCGGTGCCCGGTATTTTGGAACTCGGTGTTTGGCTCAGTAGAAATTACAACTTAGTAAGTTAATAGTCTGGGGCGGTTTTTATTAGACATTGGGAATGTCGGGAATGGCCGGGAATTTAGAATTTTGCAAAAATACCCCTTTCGTGATTATTATGTGGTTTTAGTGTGGAGGGGCAAATTGGTCTTTTTGCCCCAATAATGTTTTGTCTTTTAGTGAGTTTATTAAATGGAAAATAAAGGTTTATTTTATTAATATTGGCTGAAATGAAATGTTAATAGGTGGCTTTTATCTCATTCTTTTCATTTTATAAAAAATCACAAGTTAGAAAAAGTTAGAAATTTTCAAAGAAAAAGCTCTCAAGCTCTCTCTCTTTTCGGCTGGGTTTGGGTGTGCATGGAGTTGGATTTTTCCTTTGATTTTCAGCTAGTTTCAACCTAAATTCAAGTAATCTTTTGTTGAGGTATTTCTTTATTGATTTCTTTGCCTTGTTTTCTTGAGATTTTTAATGAAAAAGTTGAGTAATGCATGATGTTTTTGAGTTCGTTGCTGCTGTAGTTTAGGGTTGTTTTCTATGATTTTCTATGTTTGAATTGATTGGAATTAAGTAGGTTTTATGCATGCTAGTTACTTGGTTCAAGTTTATGAGTTTTTGTTCAAAAGCTTTGATTTTGAAAATATATGTGGAATCTGTTATTACTTACTGTAGTTGGTTATTTTCATTTTCAGAGACTTAGTTATGCATGATTATGTAGGTTTGATCAGGTTTGAATGCATGTTAGAGGGATTTAGCCAAGCTTGAGTTTTGAACTCAAAGCTTGAAGCTTTAATGGCAATTTTCGTATCTGTGATTTCTGGGTTATTTTAATGCTTTGAAAATGTTCTTTGGGGTATTTAGAACAGGTCTGGAAGGTTTTTGTATGAATTGGGTTTGATTTGATTGAGTTAGGAATTTTTGAAAAATTCCTGCGAGGAACCGGAATTCCGGCTGAGGGTCCAGTAATTCCCAGAACCGGAATTCCAGTTGCAGAACCGGTCTACCGGTTGGGGAATTTTCAGAACCCGTGTTTTCCTCGTTTTTATGTTTTAGGGGGTATTGCCATGCTTTTTATCGATAGGAAAACTTTTAGTTCCTAGTTTTAGTCCCCGGGAAGTGATTTAGCGTGTCACTTATAGTGTTGTGATTTTTATGGTTTAGGAGCCTGTAATCCGCCGCTCAGCTAAAGTTCCAGTCAGGTTGACCTGCACACCTGAATTTGGAATCCAGGTAAGATTAGTATAACAGTATGCATATGTAGATTACATGTTTAGCGTGCATGTAGGAAGCCTGTTAGATTACATTAGTTATGTATGTTGGCTTCGAACCATCCAACCCTGTCACGTCGGTACAGGCTGGAGTATGACCAGCAGCCGGAGTATGACCGGTTCGACCGATCAGGCTGACACTTGGTTGGTGGTTCCGTACTATTGACGTATCCCGTCGGTACAGGCCGGAGTATGACCAGCACGGGAGTATGACCGGTTCGACCGATCAGGTGGATATACTAACACGTCGGTACAGGCTGGAGTATGACCAGCAGCCGGAGTATGACCGGTTCGACCGATCAGGCTGTTACGTGTCAATAGTACCGTCCCTATGAACGTTCAGAACTCAGTACCATGTTGGACATGGCAGTAGTGGCTCAGTACCGTGTTGGACACGGCAGTAGCGGGACTCTTTTTGTAAATGATTTTATAATCGGGATCCCGAGTCTTTTGTAATATTATTTTATAAGTTTAATTAAAAAGCAAAAATTTTAATTAATCACGTTTTTCCATAAACCTCGTTGATTAGCAACGAGCTGCACAACATGTTTAAAAATCACGTAATACGCCTATGTTAGTTAGGGTGTTACAATTTGGTATCAGAGCCGCCAGGTTGTCTTCCGAAGATCGTCACGACATGTACAATCATCATCAGCAGTTAGCTCGTTTCACGGTTCAGTAAGCCTTTATTGCTTTAGTAGTTTATTTTATTCAGTCATGAAAAAGAAAAGCCTGTTAGGAAGCATGTTAGTAGCCTGATAGTAGAATAGGCGCATGTTTCGTTTTTAATTTCCAAATTAAGCGCCATTAGTAAGCTCTCCTTGAATACGACCTGATATGCCAACTCTTGGTTTCGCAGGCGGTTCTAATCAAATGGATGCCAGGCGGACCGCCAGGAGTCAGGGCAACTCAGTGGGGTCAAACCAAGGACAAGGAGCTCAGTTTCCCCCGCCTGTTAGGGGCCGAGGTAGAGGTCCCCGAGGCAGGGCTCGTGGTCGGGGTGATGAGAACCTGCCACAGGTTTCCCAGGCTCCCCCAGCCGATCAGGGAGCCCAGAATTGGGAGGTTCGGTTTGTAGAAATGCAAGCCCGGATTGAAGAGCAAGACCTCGAGATTCAGAGGTTGAGACAACAAGGTGCTCCTGCAGTTCCAGTGCCCGTAGTTCCAGTGGCACCTACCCCTGCTGCCCAGGCCGAGATAGTGGTGGCGGCCCATAGATTGGAACCTTTGTACGAGCGGTTCCGGAAGCAAGCACCTCCGGTTTTCCTGGGAGGTCTGGACGTGATGAAAGTCGAGCAGTGGCTGACGGTGATTACCAAGATTTTTGAACTTCATGGGTGTCACCGGTAACGACAGAGTGGTGTGTGCCACTTTCCAGTTCCAGGAGGACGCTCTGGTCTGGTGGGACATGGTGTCTCAGATCTATGACGTCACCACCATGACCTGGGAAAGGTTCCAGGAACTCTTCAACGCGAAGTACTACAATGAGGCAGTCAGAAGCGCCAAGAGGAAAGAGTTCGCTCACTTGACCCAGCGCGAGAATATGAGCGTCACTGAGTATACTACTCAGTTTGATCGGTTGGCGAGGTTAGCCTCGGGAATTGTGCCGACCGACTTCAGCAAGAAGGAGAAGTATCTGGACTGGTTGAATGCCAAGATCAGGCATGACTTGATGATCACCACGGATGACAGCACCACCTATGCTCAGATGGTGGAGAAGGCACTGCGAGCTGAGGGCGCAGTTGGGTGTATGTCGGAGTCAGCTAGTACTCCGGTGAGTGGCGGGGCTCCTACCCCTCCTACATCAGGCTTTAGCAGGGGGAGTAGTGGTTCGGCCGTTGATCAGAGGAAGAGAGCACCCACTGCTTCCGGTGGCTCGAGTCAGAACAAGAGGTTCCGGGGGAACCAGAACAGAGGCAGTCGTCCTGGTGGTACTGAGACCCGATTCTCCTATCCCGAGTGCCCTAGCTGCAAGAGGCACCATCGGGGTGAGTGCAAAGGTCAGGGATGCTTTCACTGTGGCATGCCCGGACACTTCAAGAGGGACTGTCCCCAGCTTCGATCAGAGGCACCGAGAGCTCCAGCGGCACCCACTCCAGCCAGGGAGTTCGCTATCACTCAGGCTGTTGCAGATGCGAGCCCATCAGTTGTCACAGGTCAGCTTTCTATTAATAACTCGCTATATTCAGTGCTGTTTGATTCTGGGCCTACACATTCTTATGTGGCAGCCAGAGTCTTTAGTAAATTGGATAGACCGCACGATAGATATGAATCAGGGTTTGGAACCCTTTTACCTGGCGGAGAATTGGTTATCTCCAATAGGTGGATTAGGTCTGTGCCGATCAGGATAGATGGTAGAGAGTTAAGTGCTAATCTGATAGAGATGAGTTTAGTCGAATTCGATATTATTTTAGGAATGGATTTCCTATCTAAATATTCGGCGAGTATAGATTGTAAAAGGAAGATGGTGATCTTCCAACCGGAAAGTGAAGAACAATTTGTGTTTATTGGTTCAGTTCAGGGATCCCGGATCCCGGTGATTTCGGCCATGTCAGCTAGAGATTTATTGCATGGCGGTTGTTTAGGGTTTCTGGCCGTGGTGGTGGACACAACTCGGCTAGATACCATTCGGCCAGAGGACATCAAGGTGGTTCGGGAATTTTTGGATGTTTTTCCCGAAGAACTTCCAGGGTTACCACCTCAGCGAGAGATTGACTTCGTGATAGACTTGGCACCAGGGGTGGAACCGGTTTCCAAAGCCCCGTAAAGAATAGCTCCAGCTGAACTTAAGGAATTAAAGATTCAGCTCCAAGGGTTGCTTAACATTGGGTTCATTCGGCCCAGTGTGTCACCCTGGGGAGCCCCGGTTTTATTCGTCAAGAAGAAGGATGGATCTATGAGAATGTGCATCGACTACAGGGAATTGAACAAGCTGACGGTGAAGAATAAATATCCATTACCTAGGATCGATGATTTATTCGATCAGCTTCAGGGGAAGACGGTCTTTTCTAAGATCAATCTCCGTTCGGGTTATCATCAGTTGAGAATCCGAGAGGAGGACATTCCAAAGACGGCTTTCCGCACTAGGTATGGACATTACGAATTTCTGGTTATGTCATTCGGACTAACCAATGCTCCTGCAGCATTCATGGACTTGATGAATAGAGTATTCAAGGATTTCCTCGATATCTATGTGATTGTGTTTATCGACGACATCCTCGTGTACTCTCAATCAGAAGAAGAGCATGAGTTACATCTTCAGATGGTACTGCAACGGCTTCGGGAACATAAGCTTTATGCCAAGTTCAAGAAATGTGAGTTCTGGCTATCTCAGGTGTCTTTCCTAGGGCACATTGTGAGCAAAGATGGGATCAAGGTGGATCCCGGGAAGATTGAATCCGTCAGGGACTGGCCGAGACCGAAGACAGTGACATAGATTAGAAGCTTCTTGGGTTTAGCTGGGTACTACCGTAGGTTCGTGGAAGGGTTTTCAAAAATATCAATGCCCCTAACCGAACTTACAAAGAAGAATCAGCGGTTTATCTGGTTAGATAAGTGCGAAGCTAGTTTTCAGGAGCTAAAACAGAGGTTGATTACCGCTCCAGTGCTAGCTTTGCCTTCGGACAAAGAGAAGTTCGTAGTTTATTGTGACGCATCCAAACAGGGTTTGGGGTGTGTATTGATGCAAGCTGATTGGGTTATCGCTTATGGCTCCCGTCAGTTAAAGGATTATGAGCAGCGATACCCGACTCATGACCTAGAGTTGGCCGCAGTGGTTTTTGCATTGAAGATTTGGCGGCATTATCTTTACGGGGAAAAGTGTGAAATCTACACCGACCATAAAAGTCTCAAGTATTTCTTTACTCAGAAGGATTTGAACATGAGACAGAGACGTTGGTTGGAATTAGTGAAAGATTACGACTGTGAGATCCTCTATCACCCCGGAAAAGCCAATGTAGTGGCGATGCCCTGAGCAGAAAGGGTCCCGGGCAAGTAGCTAGTATGGTTCAGATCTCACCTCAGCTAGCAGAGGATATGGTTAGATCCAACATTGAGTTTGTGGTAGGTCAGCTTCACAACTTAACGCTGCAATCTGATCTGTTGGAAAGAATAAAAGTCGCTCAGATGACGGATCCAGAGTTAGTGAAGATCCGAGATGAGGTGTTGGCCGGTCAAGCCAAGGACTTTTCAGTGTCAGACAGTGGGATGCTTTTGTATAAAGCCAGGGTTTATGTTCCGAATAGTGTGGAACTTAAGAATGAGATCTTTGAGGAGGCTCATTCTACCCCGTATTCTCTGCATCCCGGCACCACTAAGACGTACCAAGATCTTAAACCGTACTTCTGGTGGAGCGGTATGAAGAAGAATTTGGTAGAATTCGTATCGAGATGCCTCACCTGTCAGCAGATTAAGGCTGAACATCAGAGACCAGCAGGGTTGTTGCAGCCTCTAACCCTACCAGAATGGAAATGGGAAGATATCACGATAGATTTTGTGGTCGGCTTACCTAGGACCACGGGTTTGTATGATTCCATCTGGGTAGTGGTGGATCGGTTTACGAAATCTGCTCATTTTCTGCCGGTTAGAACAACATTTACAGTGGATCAGTTGGCAGAGTTGTATGTCAGAGAGATAGTAAGACTTCACGGGGTACCGAAGTCTATAGTTTCGGACAGGGATCCGAAGTTCACCTCCAAATTTTGGCAAAGTTTGCAACGAGCAATGGGTACAAAGCTGAAATTCAGTACAGCATTCCATCCTAAGACAGATGGTCAGTCCGAAAGGACAATTCAGATATTGGAGGACATGTTGAGAGCCTGTGTTATTGACTTTGAAGGCTCATGGAATAAGTATCTACCGTTGATAGAATTTTCTTACAACAACAGTTACTAGAGTACGATAGGGATGGCTCCCTACGAACTGTTATACGGTAGGAAATGTAGATCTCCCATCCACTGGGATGAGACAGGGGAGAGGAAATACCTTGGTCCAGAGTCAGTGCAGCGGACCAATGAGGCAATAGAGAAGATAAAAGCTAGAATGCTTGCCTCACAGAGCAGACAGAAGAGTTACGCAGATCCGAAGCGCAGAGATATTAAGTTCCAAGTAGGGGACCATGTGTTCTTACGGGTATCTCCGATGAAGGGGATCAAACGTTTCGGGAAAAGAGGCAAGTTATGCCCTAGATTTACAGGACCTTTCGAGATTCTCGAGAAGATAGGTCCAGTGGCATATCGGTTAGCATTGCCTCCAGCCTTATCAGCAGTTCACAACGTATTCCATGTCTCGATGTTGAGAAAATATGTAACGCCCTAACTAACATAGGCGTATTACGTGATTTTTAAACATGCTGTGCAGCTCATTGCTAATCAACGAGGTTTATGGAAAAACGTGATTAATTAAAATTTTTCTTTTTTAATTAAACTTATAAACAATATTACAAAAGACTCGGGATCCCGATTATAAAATCATTTACAAAAGATTTAACTGATACATAAAATAAATGTCGTCTAACGACCAATTACAAAAATCAGCCTCGCTGTCCCGATGATCGTACGCTCCAGGCCTAACCGCCCCGACATGTACAATCTTCACAAGCTCGCTCACGGTCCATCAGCTTTAGCCTTGCCTTTACCTACACATAGACGTAGAACTGTGAGTCGACAGACTCAATAAGAAAGCATAATAATACTCATACATAATTCTAACTGCCGTGTCCAACACGATACTGAGTCCCGCTACTGCCGTGTCCAACACGATACTGAGCCACTACTACCATGTCCAACATGGTACTGAGTTCTGAACATTCATAGGGACGGTACTATTGACACGTAACAACCTGATCGGTCAAACCGGTCATACTCCGGCTGCTGGTCATACTCCAGCCTGTACCGACGTGTTACTATATCCTCCTGATCGGTCGAACCGGTCATACTCCGGCTGCTGGTCATACTCCAGCCTGTACCGACGGGATACGTCAATAGTACGGAACCACCAACCAAGTGTCAGCCTGATCGGTCGAACCGGTCATACTCCGGCTGCTGGTCATACTCCAGCCTGTACCGACGTGACAGGGTTGGATGGTTCGAAGCCAACATACATGTCTAATGTAATCTAGCAGGCTTCCTACATGCACGATAAACATGTAATCTACATATGCATACTATTATACTAATCTTACCTGGATTCCGAATTCAGGTGTGCCGGTCAACCTGACTGGAACTTTAGCTGAGCGGCGGATTACAGGCTCCTAAACCATAAAAATCACAACGCTATAAGTGACACGCTAAATCACTTCCCGGGGACTTAAACTAGGAACTAAAAGTTTCCCTATCGATAAAAAGCATGGCAGTACCCCTTAAAACATAAAAACAAGGAAAAACACGGGTTCTGAAAATTCCCCAACCGGCAGACCGGTTGCCCAACCGGAATTCCGGTTCTGGGAATTTTCGAAGCCCATCCGGAATTCCGGATGCACAACCGGAATTCCGGTTCCTCGCAGGCAGCAACAATCAAATTTTCATATCTTGCTCAAATCAACCCCAAATTGATTCAAACTTTCCAGACATGTTCTATACCTTCCCTAGAACATATCCAAGGCATCAAAACAACCCAGAAACCTCAAACACGAAAAATGCCATTGGAGGTCAAGCTTTGAGTTCCAAACTCAAACTTGAGCAAAACCACCTAATCATGCATTCCACTAGCTTAAATCCACATAAACAAGCATATCTAACCCTCAGAAAACAACTAAGAACATCCAGCAACTTCACAGCAACAAATTAAACCATTTCTTTCAAAAATCATAACTTTTTGCATGGAAAACTCAAAGCTTCACACAACCTAGCTAACATGCTTCAAAACAGCTCAATTAACTTCAATTAAACATGCTTTAAACCTCAGAAATCAACAACAAAACACAGCAATAACAACAGCCACAAAAAGCATGCATTTACTCAACTTTTCACCATTTTAATCAAGAAAATAAAGGAGGAAAATTAAGAAACACCTACCACAATCAAGAGTTCACAAAACTATGATGAATCTAGCCTGAAAATTGAAGAAAATCCAGCCCTTGAATTACATGCACCCAGCCGAAAAGAGAGGAGGAAAAGAGAGGGCTTTTGAAAGCTTTTCTCAAATTTTCTAAGTGTAATCTTTTGTAAAAATGAATTAATGAATAAAGCCACTTAACATATACTCATTTCAGCCAAAAATAACACTCAAATAAATATTTATTTTTCAAATAATCAATTCACTAAAAGACAAAAAGTCATTGGGGCAAAAAGACCATTTTGCCCCTCCATACTAAAATCACATAAAAATTACTAAAGGGGTATTTTTGGGACATTCTAAATTCCCGGCCATTCCCGACATTCCAAATGTCTAATAAACCGTCCCAAACTACTAACATACTAAATTGTGATTTCTACTGAGCCAAACGCCGAGTTCTAAAATACCGGGCACCGGAAATGCAAAATATGAAAACTACTGAATAACATAACCATGCGTTTCTGAATTCCATAAATAACAGTATAATAAATTATTTAAATAGCTATAAATAATTTCATAAATAATCATGATTAACTGCTAATTTCCAAATTAACTAAGCGGGCTTTACAAAATACGTTTCAGATCCCTCTCATATACTCAGTTATGAGAGTCTTGAGCTACAGCCATACATGACTTATGAGGAACAGCCAGTGCAAATCCTGGATAGAAAGGATAAAGTCCTTCGGAATAAGACCATAGCGTTGGTCAAGGTTCTCTGGAGAAACAGCAAGGTGGAGGAAGCCACCTGGGAACTAGAGTAAGATATGAGAGCTCAATATCCAGAGTTATTCAGGTTAGATTTCGGGGACGAAATCCATTTAAGGGGGGGATAATTGTAAAAACCGCTTAGTTTAATTTGGAAATTAGCAGTTAATTATGATTAATTATGAAAATTATTTATAGCTATTTAAATAATTTATTATACTGTTATTTATGGAATTCAGAAATGCATTGCTATGTCATTCAGTAGTTTTCATATTTTGCATTTCCGGTGCCCGGTATTTTGGAACTCGGTGTTTGGCTCAGTAGAAATCACAACTTAGTATGTTAGTAGTCTGGGGCGGTTTTTATTAGACATTGGGAATGTCGGGAATGGCCGGGAATTTAGAATTTCCCAAAAATACCCCTTTAGTGATTATTATGTGGTTTTAGTGTGGAGGGGCAAATTGGTCTTTTTGCCCCAATAATGTTTTGTCTTTTAGTGAGTTTATTAAATGGAAAATAAAGGTTTATTTTATTAATATTGGCTGAAATGAAATGTTAATAGGTGGCTTTTATCTCATTCTTTTCATTTTATAAAAAATCACAAGTTAGAAAAAGTTAGAAATTTTCAAAGAAAAAGCTCTCAAGCTCTCTCTCTTTTCGGTTGGGTTTGGGTGTGCATGGAGTTGGATTTTTCCTTTGATTTTCAGCTAGTTTCAACCTAAATTCAAGTAATCTTTTGTTGAGGTATTTCTTTATTTATTTCCTTGCCTTGTTTTCTTGAGATTTTTAATGAAAAAGTTGAGTAATGCATGATGTTTTTGAGTTTGTTACTGCTGTAGTTTAGGGTTGTTTTCTATGATTTTCTATGTTTGAATTGATTGGAATTAAGTAGGTTTTATGCATGCTAGTTACTTGGTTCAAGTTTATGAGTTTTTGTTCAAAAGCTTTGATTTTGAAAATATATGTGGAATCTGTTATTACTTGCTGTAGTTGGTTGTTTTCATTTTCAGAGGCTTAGTTATGCATGATTATGTAGGTTTGATCAGGTTTGAATGCATGTTAGAGGGATTTAGCCAAGCCTGAGTTTTGAACTCAAAGCTTGAAGCTTTAATGGCAATTTTCGTATCTTTGATTTCTGGGTTATTTTAATGCTTTGAAAATGTTCTTTGGGGTATTTAGAACAGGTCTGGAAGGTTTGGTATGAATTGGGTTTGATTTGATTGAGTTAGGGATTTTTGAAAAATTCCTGCGAGGAACCAGAATTCCGGTTGTGCAACCGGAATTCCGGATGAGGGTCCAGTAATTCCCAGAACCGGAATTCCGGTTGCAGAACCGGTCTACCGGTTGGGAAATTTTCAGAACCCGTGTTTTCCTCGTTTTTATGTTTTAGGGGGTATTGCAATGCTTTTTATCGATAGGAAAACTTTTAGTTCCTAGTTTTAGTCCCCGGGAAGTGATTTAGCGTGTCACTTATAGTGTTGTGATTTTTATGGTTTAGGAGCCTATAATCCGCCGCTCAGCTAAAGTTCCAACGGGTTGATAGCACACCTGAATTCGGAATCCAGGTAAGATTAGTATAACAATATGCATATGTAGATTACATGTTTAGCATGCATGTAGGAAGCCTGTTAGATTACATTAGTTATGTATGTTGGCTTCAAACCATCCAACCCTATCACGTCGGTACAGGCTGGAGTATGACCAGCAGCCGGAGTATGACCGGTTCGACCGATCAGGCTGACACTTGGTTGGTGGTTCCGTACTATTGACGTATCCCGTCGGTACAGGCTGGAGTATGACCAGCAGCCGGAGTATGACCGGTTCGACCGATCAGGTGGATATAGTAACACGTCGGTACAGGCTGGAGTATGACCAGCAGCCGGAGTATGACCGGTTCGACCGATCAGGCTGTTACGTGTCAATAGTACCGTCCCTATGAACGTTCAGAACTCAGTACCATGTTGGACATAGCAGTAGTGGCTCAGTACCGTGTTGGACACGGCAGTAGCGGGACTCAGTATCGTGTTGGACACGGCAGTTAGGGTTATGATCAGGGGTATGGGCGTCTGATCATGACCGGGATTTATGTATGAGTATTATTATGCTTTTCTTACTGAGTCTGGCGACTCATAGTTCTACGTTTATGTGTAGGTAAAGGCAAGGCTAAAGCTGATGGACCGTGAGCGAGCTTATGAAGGTTGTACATGTCGGAGCGGTTAGGCCTGGAGAGTACGATCCTCGGGACAGCGAGGCTGATTTTGTAACTGGTCGCTAGGCGACATTTATTTTTTGTATCAGTTAAACAGTTAAATCTTTTTGTAAATAATTTTATAATCGGGATCCCGAGTCTTTTGTAATATTATTTTATAAGTTTAATTAAAAAGCAAAAATTTTAATTAATCACGTTTTTCCATAAACCTCGTTGATTAGCAACGAGCTGCACAGCATGTTTAAAAATCACGTCATACGCCTATGTTAGTTAGGGTGTTACAAAGAGGTTCGAAATTATTCAAGGAAGAAGAAGAGTATGAAGGTGGCGGCTAGGGTTTAGAAAGAGAAGGCTCAGGTTTTTCTCTGAAGGAAACCAGAAGTAAAAGTGTCAATTTCCTGAAGCCTTCACTATCTATTTATAGCATTCCACATAGGGTTAGGTTTGAATTATTTGGCATTAAAATAATGAAAATATCAGATGATAAAGCCTATAAAAGTGACCCGCCATGGCTACATGGATTTGGGCCTCACTTTTTGCAATTTTGCAGTTTTATCATTTCTGCATCTCATTTTCTCAAAAACGCCAATTTTTAAATTCAACCATTTAATTGTCAATTCTAACTATTTAATAACTATAAATAATTATTAAATAATATTTTCATTTATCATATTTATTAATTGAACCATACAAAGTATCATAATTAACAAATATGCCCCTATAAACTCTTTCTTTACAATTTCGCCCTTACTTAGTGAAAAATTCACAAATAGACATAGTCTAATTTGAGAATTATAATTGATTAATCAAAACCAATTAAATGAGTCTTACAAGTAATATTGTCTCAACTAGTGGGGGGGACCATGGGTCTATATAACCGAGCTTCCAATAAGCAGATCAAGAATTTATAACCTAAATTCACTCACTTATTAATTCTTCGTTGAATCCACGCATAGAAATTAGAATTGCACTCTCAGTATATAGAACACTCTATATTTTCCACCATATAGACACGTCATTAGTTATCCATTGTTATAATCCTAATTTGATCAATGACCCTCTATATGAATGATCTACACTGTAAAGGGATTAGATTACCGTAACACCCTACAATGTGTTTTATCCTTAAAACACTTAACCCCGTATAAATGATATTTCAGCTATGTGAAATGAGTACTCCACCATTTATTTTCGTTTGGTCAAGCTCGAAGGAGATCATCCTTTACTTTCTATTCGCCAGATAGAAGCTATAGATTCCATATTTATGTTAGCGCTCCCACTCAATTGCACTACCGTGTTCCCAAAATGTACGTATCACCCTGACCCAAAAGTAGGCTTAACTAACAAATCAAAGAACACGAATAACACTCTTGAGATTGAGCCTAATCATAACAGGATTAAGATCATTTGATCTAGGATCAACTAGGCAATATTGACTTGAATAGATATTACGGTAAGTTTGATAAATCTATGTCAAAGTTCAATATCGGTCCCTTCCGATGCATACTCCATGCACCCAACCTGAGCTTTAATTTAACCAATGCTCTAGAAAGAACATAGCGTTTCTCCAAATGCAAGTAAACTCTGTTGTAGATTATCATATCAGTAAAACCCTGTGTCTGATAAATCTAGGAATCTTTATTCACATAGTCATGTTTACTTTCCAATTTGTTGACAACACAAGAAACGGGATCAAGTATGTGAACAGGATTTCAGATGAATTTATAAATCAAATAGGCAAGCAATTGATAAGATGAACCAAAACATACACAAATGAATGAAAGATACTTCTGTTTCTTTATTGATGTTGAATAAAATGGATTACATTGAAATGGAGTTTTATTTAGGGCATAAAACCCAACAGGGAGGACCTTATTTACCACTAAGAATCTTTGAAAAGTATTTCTGGTAATATCTTGTCAGCAAGTGTATGTTGATACTCACTTTTTTGATGATTCTTGGATGATGCCAATCGAACAAGATGAAGACAATGCTCAGAGTGCAACTGTCATCTTGTTTAGGATAGTGTCGGAGGATGAGAGCTTAGTTCGAAATGACAAAGAATATTCAGGGAGAATATTTATGTTCTTAGACCAAGAACCTGGAGAAGTTATCTCCACTCGATCCGCTCCAGAAAAGGTTGGGGAATTAGCAGGTCGCTGACGCTTCATGCTTCGTAGTGGTACTTCGTTGTTTTGCTTTTATTTTGTTGTACTAACAACTTGTATTTTTTCTTTCTAGACAACATGAGCTTCTTGGTTGCTATAGCATCTTGTTCGAAATCAAAGAGGAAGATTCTGGTGCCAAAGGAGACCGAACCTCCAGTCATGGAGGTTATTGAAGGTATCCCTGCTGCTTCTTCTTCTTCGAAGAAGAAACTTAGAAAGAGGAGAAGACTTGTTGAAGTGCTCTTCTTCCCCAAGACTTTGGCAAGGAAAAGTTCGAAGCTATTTGTAATGCCTTAATCTATAGGGACTCCACGTGTGTGATTTTATAAACTAGTTTAGTAATAATAGATTAATTAATTGTTAAAATTTGTGATGATATTAAAAACTTCACTGAAATAAAATCCTAGTAATGAACAACATAACAATACTAAAACCTTGTTCTGGGGATCTCTATTATAAAAGTTTTACAAAAGTACTTATAAACAGTAATAAGTCAAACAACTGATACAACCAGAAACAACTTCGGGTACCTTGGCACATAGGCCAAAAGGGTCAATATGTACATTTTCTGAAGAAGATCGTCGCCTACTGGATCCTCTAACTTTTCCTTGCCCTTACGTGCACCACAGACCACTCGTGAGTCATAAGGACTCAACAAGAAAAGTAATAAAGGAAATACATTTAATAATTAATTATTTATTTTACCATCATAAAATAATTAAACAATAACATTCCAAAGATTATATAATATAATCAACCATATGTATGGAAATGAGAAGTAACCATCTTCATTATATCATATTGCCTGATCAGGCAAGTCAATGTTTTAATTCGGTAACCATATATTGCATTGCCTAATCAGGAAAACCTTAACCATAACTTGGCACCCATATATTTTATCACCTAATTAGGTGAGCCCTTGCCATAACCTGACATTCATATATCACATTACCTAATCAAGCAAGCCTGTGCTAAAATCTGGCACCTATATATCACATCGCATAATCAGGCAAGCCCGTATATCACATTGCCATTACCTAATTAAAAAATTAACAATCAAGAAACTTGCCATGCCATGTGGTACATTATACTTTTCTTACCTCAAGTTTTGGTTCAAGTATGTTGGCCGACCTACTTGGAGAATGATCAATGATCTTGAGCCCTAAGTCATAACAATAAAAGAATAATTAACCAAGTAATCTAACCTATTCCAGGTCCAAAAATGAATTCCCAAGGATCCCCAAAGGTCACTAGGCTATCCCTACCTCAAACTTCTAGAAAATATGAAAAATGGGGTTCAAAATCACCATCAAAAGCAGTCTGCTGTTTGGGAAATGGTTAACCTTTTTTCCCAGGGTTTCCTGGCAGGAAATGGTTAACCGTTTGCTCCAAACGGTGGATCATTTTCTGTAGGAAATGGGAATCTCAAATTTTGCAACTTCCGAAACCTATCCAAATCATTCTAAACATCACAGGACACATATATATCATCCATACAACAGTCCTAACGTAACATAAAATAAAACAGAGTCCTTAAATGAAAAATTCTATTAATGCTTTAAAGCTCAAACTCGATTTCTACCTCAAATTCAGCAAGTGAACATCAAAACTAATCCCATAGCAACTCATAAACAAAGTCATGAAGTCACAGATCCCATAACTACTCTAAAACACAAAGTCAACATATAGAACCAAACTTTTTCAACTTTAAATGAAAATCAATCATTACCTTAAGCTCTCCCTCTTCAATGGTTGACTATCCAATTACTATCAGGGCTTGAATCACTAAGTTTCTAGTTGAAAATTGAAGAAAAATAGATGGTGGAGGTGAGGGTTTTGTCCTACGGAGGATAGGGGAGGGTTTTGTTCTGTGTTTCTTAAGTTTTTAAAACTTAATATATATAATCTGATAAGTATAAAAACTTTTTAATAATAATAATAAAAAAAACACTTTATTCATAAAACTTATTTTACAATTTCTTAGCCACTAAGAAATCGCTACTTTAAGGGTACTAGGTCAAATTCCAAATACCTCTGATTACCCAGATAAATATAGCATCAATTTATCATAATACTCCCATAAAAGTCACTAATTTAACATTGTTATGATATTTTTGGCTCCCAATCGAGTCTCCAAGGTCACCAAACCTAAAAAATAATTTATTCCAGAAATAGGTCATATTATATTCACACATGCTATATAAATCTCTATAATTAATAAATTACACTTATTTATCTACTTATGACAAAACTTAGGATTTATGTTGAAATAGATTAGTAGGATCTAATCTCACTCATAACCTGATTAGCCCATAATATATATATATTAAACCCTAATTATTTACCACTAGGCTTATCGGGATACTACAGCCATGCATTCCTTATAGAAATTTTGTCTTCAAAATTTACCTGAATAATTCGAGATACAGTTCTTGCATCGACAACTCTAATTCCCAAGTCACTTCCTCAACTTTACTGTTCCTCCACAGTACTTTAACTAGGAGGATCATTTTATTCCAGAGTACTTTCTCTTTTCAGTCTAGAATCTGAACATACTATTCTTCATAAGATAGGTATGCCTAGAGTTCAATGTCATCGTAGAGATATGAAAGACATTATGTAGACTAGACAATACGGGTGGTAAACCTAACCGATAGGCCACCTAGCCTATTCGATCCAGTATCTCCAAAGGATCGATAAATCTAGGGATCAACTTCCCTTTCATCCCAAATCTACGCATCCCTTTCATATGTGATACTCAGAGAAATATAGTCTCCCACTTGAAATTCAATATCCATATGCTTCGGATCGACGTAGATTTTCTGTCTACATTGTGAAGCGAGCGTACGAGATCGAATCTTTTCAATAATTTTTTAGTATCCGTAGCACCCAAATGTTGACCTCATATTTGGTGCCAATGGTGGGTCTAATCTCAGAGGCACGGGCCTACCACTTGGATCCACTGGGGTGCTCGTGTCAGTTGGGCCAACTGTAGTGGCCAGACTTGTAGCGCTTGTTGTGGTGACAAGATTCACCACATCTGTAGTATTCATAGAGATTCCAGTTGTGACTGGAACCTGAGTGCCTGGATCAACTATCTGCGGTTCTTGAGGGACACCTGAAGAGGTAGATGGTGCGACATGAATTCTTCTTGTGCTCACCATGGCATTTAATCAGATTACGATATCCACCCTCTCAATGAAAGTACCAAACTGCTGACCTCAAAAACTGATCAACTGACAGTGGGGTCGTACCGATCTGATGCTTGCCACGTGTTTGCACGAATAACAATAAAAAGCAATAAATAACAAGATTTGTTATATAGGTTCGGCCCCCTTGTGATAGCAAGTAATGAACTGCGCCCCTTTTAAATGTATTTATACCGAGGGAAATACAATCCAAATCGCTATAGGTGGGATCTCATATGGTACCCTTAGGATTACAAGGTATGAATCGATACTGGCAAAACTCAAGTGTTGAGATGTGCTAGGGTAGGCATGTGAGAGAGAGGAAGTGAGGAAGAGAGAGAGTTTAACAGACACTTAGAGTTAGGAGCAAGTTTCTGGCTTAGAGGCAACTTAGGTTTTTAGCTTAAGGTTAAAGCCTTTATATAGGAAGCCTCAAACCCTAGGTTTACAATTCAAATCCCTTAACTTATGCATAGTTTGTTAGATATTTACAAAAGACCAAAGTGCCCTTGATTCAATATATTATTCAACCCTTCTATTGGGCTTTTATGGCCCAATTCGCAGCCTATAGCCTCTTATCTACATGTAGAATTGTCCAGGAAAGCCTGCAGTGCACTCCTTGGCTGACCAGGCCCCTGTGGAGGCCAGGCTGGTCGGCCATAGTGCAGTCCCAAGGATAATCGGCCATAGGGTGGGCCAGGGGTGGCCACCTAGCTCCTACGACGGAGCTAGAATGTCACTTGATGCCTGTTTGAGTGTCGGGGTCTTTGTTTGTTCAGGTGCTGACATGGCCTTTCTTTTGGTGAGCTATACTGCTGCGTGACACTAATTTTGTCTAGGTAAGCATGCCACATTAAGAGGATAAAAATTGGGATAACATACCTAAATTGGTCCAAAGGACCAGTGAAGCCATTGAAAAGATTCGATCTCGTACGCTCGCTTCACAAATGTAGACAGAAAAGCTACGTCGATCGGAAGCATATGGATATTGAATTTCAAGTGGGAGACTATATTTCTCTGGTGGGTCGATCATAAATAAGGCTCTGCTGTTAGTTGACCAAATATGAGGTCAACATTTGGGTGCTTTCATTGAGAATGTTATTAATCAAATCTAATCAATCACCATGGCTGTAAAAAGGAGAACTCCAGTTACAATTTCTACTTCATTGGGTCTTCCTCGAGACCCCATGACTGTTGATCCTAATGTTCATGTTCCAGCCACCACTAGAGTTTCCACGAACCCGACGGATGTAGCCAATCCTGCCAACCCTGCCAACCCGACAGGCCTAACAAAATCGACCATCATAACTAGTCCAGTTGACCCTGCTAATCTGGTTGATCCCAATGAACAGCCTCTGCTGCCGAGGGTAGATCCACCATTGGCACCTCAAACAGAAGGTTTTGCCAATGTGGAACAGCCCCCATGCACCACAAGTGACTCTATTCCCCGGTACTATGCAGGGAAAATAGGACTAGGAATTGGTGAGCCTCATGTAGACCTAGGAGAAGACTTTGAATTTGCCAGACTTAGAGAGGCTGTAGGCCAAGTTGACCAAACTGAAGAGCCACCCGTTGTTGGTTCTGATGCTTTTGCCTAATAGAGACGCATATTCTTGAGGTTAATGGATGACCAGGAGGTTATCCTCCAGGCTCATCAGGCAGAGCTGGAGTGCCGTAACAGGGAAGCTAGTAACCTGATAAGGTAGTGTTGGGGATTATTTTACCAGGATCTAGATTTACTACCATGTACATTGTTTAGCATCCTAAATATGAATTTTTAAAACAATACAATTTAAACACATATAAAGTTGAAGAAACCTTACATTTGTTGCAGCAGAATTAAATGACTCATTCCACTCAAATCTCTAACCCTTGTTCCTTTCCGTCACAGAGTATTATCAAGATCTGAGCCCGATTCTCCTTCAGGAGTTAGATTCTTCACAGTCTTACACACTATGATTGAGTACTTACTAGCTATGTGTGGGAATGTACTATATCACTATAAGAGATGAAAATTTGAAGAGAAAGAGAGAGAGAAGGATTCGAAATAGAGAGAACAGAGAAGGCTCAAATTTCACTGAAAGCTTAAGTTGCAGCAACTGTAAGTTTTGAGTCTTTCACTATCTATTTATAGGAATCCTTCTAGGTTTAGGTTTTAAATTATTTGACATTAAAAAATTGATAAATAAATGGTAAAAAGACCTTAAGTGGCCGGCCATTAGGATGTGGGCCCCCCATTTATAATTTTTCTATTTTTCTCAATTATTTATCCTTTTCTTTCATAAATGGCATATTTTCCAATTCAACCACTTAAATATCAAAACTATTTATTTAATAATTAAAATTAATTATCAAATAAAATTTCTATTCAATATATATATATTCATTAAACTTAATAAAGTCTCTTAATTTACAAATAGATCCTAAAATCTCTTTTCTTCACAATTAAGTCTTAGCTCAGTGAAAATTCATTAACAAATAGACCCTAAGATCTCTTTTCTTCACAATTAAACCCTAGCTTAATAAAAAATTAATCATTAAGACATAGTCTAATTTTAGAATTATAATTGATTAATTAAAATCAATTAATTGAGTCATACAAGTAGTCTTGTCTCAACTAGTATGGGGACCATGGGCCTATATAATCGAGTTTCCAATAAGCCGATCTAAAATTTACCAAGTAAATTCTCTAACTTATAAATTCCTCCTTGCACCACTATAGATTTGGAATTGCACTCTCAATTATATAGAATGCTCTATATGTTCCATGATATAGATACGCTGTGAAATTTAACCATCGTTCTAATCCCAATAATCAAAGATCCTCTATAGATGATTTACCTCGAGTAGGGACAAATTTACCGTTTCACCCCTCAATGTATTTTATCCTTAAAACACTTAACTTCCTATAAATGATATTTCAGTAAACTAATATAATCACTAAAATAAGAGCTCTTTTATTTATCTCTATTAAGCTAAGCTCGAAGGAAATCATCATTCACTTCTATGTCCAGATAGAAGCTCTAGATTCCATATCTGATTAGCGCTCCCACTCAATTGTACTATCATGTTCCCAAGCTGTACGTGTGACCCGAACTAAATGGTAGGCTTTAACTAATAACTCTAAGAACATAAATAATACTTTTGAGATCAAACCTAACCATGTCACGATTAAGATCTTTTGATCTAAGATCAACCACTGATGTTGACTTAGAAAGATACAACGGTAAGATTATAATATCTTTACCAAGATCAATATCGGTCCCAGTCCAATCTATACTTCATACATCCGATACTAGCATACTTTGCCCATGTCCTGGAAAGAACATAACACTTATCCAAGGTGTAAGTAAGCTTTATCGCTGACTATCACATCAGTGTAAATCCAGTGCACTAATGAATCATGGGACATTATTTTTTGAAGCATATAATCACAATTACCTTCCATTGTATTGACATCACTATAATTGTAAATAACTATATGTTCTGAATTTAACAGAAATTGTATATATTAAACTGTTAACGCAGATTTTTGTTAACCAAATTTGAGTCTGAATAGTGATAAACTTGCACAGAAAAATAAAAATAGCAGAGAAATAGAAAAAAAAGAATGAACACGAAGGTTTTTTTACGTGGCTTTGCAGTTAAAATTCTACATTGTTCACGAGTCAATCTTATTAGCTTTCTGATACTGTTTTTGGGCCTTTCTTCTCTTGTGAATTTTTCATCACATATTTTAGTCTAACTTGCCTCTATTTATAATTACATAGTCAGGAAGTTAATTACAGAGTTGACTGTAATCTTTACAACAATTATCACCTGAAATCGTGGGGTTTGATTACATATCACGTAATATAAATGCGGTTAATATTTGAATATTACTTAGCTGTGATTAGTCCGCTTTTATTGGGTCAAGATAATCATGTATTAAACACATTTTAAATCATAACGTTCTGGTATGTCTCGACAGGAACCCAATACCAATGACCTTGATAGCGAGCTGGAGCTTTTCCCCTATCTCTCCGAGGTTGATAATGTACGCCTCGTCGCTTCTTCGCTTGAAGGTACAACATTTCATTTTGACCATCCCAGTTCTTATTACAAGGAGTACTTCAGCAGTTAACGTCATCTGAATGTCAGCTTCTGCTCGAGAGAACTGACTCATCAAGACTACCGATCTCACTAAAAAATATCTGAAGTTGATTGGTGAAAGTACTAGGAGCGTGCCTTCCTATAGTGAGATAAGCACCTCGCTATTAGTTTCTTGGGTTCACTCGACCGTTGTACTTAGTTTGTATACTGTATATTATACGCTAAGTGTTTTCACAGCTATTATGCATCACTTACGTGTATCCAGGTGTAACGAGGTTGATGTCTCGCCTTGTGCGTCTAATGCCATATGGTTTCTCATTAATACATGAGGTAACAGTTTGTATATCTTTATCTCCCATAAGACCTCATAGTTTGCAAGTTGAAAATATACTATGTCAACGCCCACATTTATTGAGTTATTCCATTAAATGTAATCACCGTTACACGCATTGATCCATATTCTACTTAATTTGACACGTGTCCTCCAATGAAATGGTAGTAAAATTTTGGGTATAAGATGTTGGAATTATTTTACCAGGATCTTAGATCTACTCACAAGTATGTTGATTAACACCCTAAATATGAACTTTCTAAAACGATGAAATAAACACATATAAAGTTTAGGAAACCTTACATTGGGTGCAGCGGAATAATATGACTCCTTCCGTTCAGATATCTAGCCCTTGATTCCTTTCTGTAGCAGAGCATTATCAATATCTGAACCTGGATCTCTTTCTCTGAATCTTTGATGCTGAAACTCCTTTGCTGATGATCTTTCTTCACGATCTTCCTCACTATGATTGAGGTATCACTTGTTGTGTGTGGGCACTACTCATACACTAAGGATTTTGCAATTCAAGAGGGAAGAGAAAGAAGAAGTGGCAGCTAAAGATAGGGAGAGAGAAAGGCTCAGGTTTTTCTCTGAAGGAAAAATAGAAAAATTTAAGTGTAATTTTCCTGAAGCCTTCACTATCTATTTATAGCATTGCCCTAGGGTTAGGTTTGAATTATTTGGCATTAAAATAATGAAAAAATCAGTTTAAATTCCTACAAAAGTGGCTGGCCCTATACAAGTGGATTTGGGCCTCACTTTTTGCAATTTTGCAGTTTTATCTTTTCTGCATCTGATTTTCTCAAAAACGCCAATTTTCTAATTCAACCATTTAAATGCCAATTCTAACTATTTAATAACTATAAATAATTATTAAATAGTATTGTCATTTATCATATTTATTAATTGAACCATACAAAGTATCATAATTAACAAATATGCCCCTATAAACTCTTTCTTTACAATTTCGCCCTTACTTAGTGAAAAATTCACAAATAGACATAGTCTAATTTGAGAATTATAATTGATTAATCAAAACCAATTACATGAGTCTTACAAGCAATATTATCTCAACTAGTGGGCGGACCATGGGTCTATATAACCGAGCTTCCAATAAGTAGATCAAGAATTTAGCACTAAAATTCACTAACTTATTAATTCTTCGTTGAATCCACGCATAGAACTTAGAATTGCACTCTCAGTATATAGAATGCTCTATATGTTCCACCATATAGACACATCATTAGTTATCCATTGTTATAATCCTAATGTGATCAATGATCCTCTATATGAATGATCTACACTGTAAAAGGGATTAAATTACCGTTACACCCTACAATGTATTTATTCCTTAAAACACTTGACCCCGTATAAATGATATTTCAGCTTATGTGAAATGAGTACTCCACCATTTATGTTCGTTTGGTCAAGCTCGAAGGAGATCATCCTTTGCTTACTATTCGCCAGATAGAAGCTATAGATTCCATGTTTATGATAGCGCTCCCACTCAATTGCACTACCGTGTTCCCAAAATGTACGTATCACCCTGACCTAAAAGTAGGCTTAACTAACAAATCAAAGAACAAGAATAGCCTTTCAAGATTGAGCCTAATCATAACAGGATTAAGAACATTTGATCTAGGATCAACTTGGCGATGTTGACTTGAATAGATATTACGGTAAGTTTAATAAATCTAAGTCAAAGTTCAATATCGGTCCCTTCCGATGCATACTCCATGCATCCAACCTGAGCTTTACTTTAACCAATGCTCTGGAAAGAACATAGCATTTCTCCAAATGCAAGTAAACTCTGTTGTAGATTATGATATCAGTAAAACCCTATGTCTGATAAATCTAGGAAACTTTATTCACATAGTCATGTTTACTTTCCAATGTGTTGACGGCACAATAAACAGGATCAAGTATGTGAAAAGGGTTTCAGATGAATTCATACATTATGTACATATAATCATGAAATAAATCATGTGAACCATGCAACATTAAATGTTATTTCTGATCTATATTAATAAGTAAATCTGATTATAATGAAATGAGTTTTATTTAGGGCATAAAACCCAACAAACTCCCACTTGCACTAATATAAAACAAAAAGTGCATGGCTTCTTTGCCAAAAGTAGCTATAGCTAACGCTACGAGGGGTTCAAAAACCTTGTTACCTTTTTGATATGGGTATGACATAACCAGGTTGCTTGCAAGAGGTTGTTTATGCTGGAACTAGTGCTGCAACTCAGACTTCAACTTCAATTTGAAAGATAGCAGAAAGCGAATTAAAAAGACTAGCTACAAGAGATTATCTTTTCCTAGCCTTTAACTTAACCAGTAATATAACTAGATTAAGCGCTTTATTCCTAAAGATGACCGGAGGAGTGAAGTCTCGCAAACGTCTAAAGTAAGTCAAAATGAAACCAGGAATACTAGACATGCTACTCTCAACAAAGGAATGCAACTAGAGGGACCTCCCTACCCCGCGACAGGTTAATTCCGGGTTAACACACCGCCTTTAGTTCATGGACTGACGCTTATGAGGAGAAAAGGCCTTTTCATAATAATAAGGTAAGCATTCAAGCCCCAAAACTAGGTTGGAGCTATGAAGCCCTTCCTTCAGCTGGTGCGCTGGTTTTGAACCCTATACAAGGGGCTTTTCCCCAACCTATACAAGGTGTATCCGTTCTCCACCCTTATTAGCTTAGCTATCAAGAACCCCAATAAGAAAATGATTTAATTAATAAATAAAAAATATTATGTATATAAGATACTTGCCCTTCCAACCCGGATAATCTCAACACCTTGATATACAAATCAAGTGTAGTAGTAGTAAACTCATCGTAATAGGATCTGAAAGGTTGAATTTACCACAACGTTTTCTCCACCATTACTCTTCCTTAATCACAAAATCATTGATAATGTGAAATTCCTCTCTATATGTCTACTCTCTTGGGATACTGGATTCTATATCTTTGCCAACTACTTTTGGTTAATCAGGAAATTAACACTAGTAGTTTAAGGCAATTTGGAATGGTGCCAAAGATGTATAGAACTTTCCTTAGACTGAATAAGTACCTTTCCTGCAGCTTTAACATTCAGTCCCTATCTGGTAGACGTAGTGAATTCAGATAGGTTTTTACACTTCTCCAAAATCACTATTCCACCCCCAGAGTAACCACCATCTTATCAGAAAGATTTACTAGCACAAAGGCAAATTTCGAAATCTGATATGGTGTAGTCTAAGAGTTTTAAACACGCCCTTATAGACTAACATATAGTTCCTCTTCTTTATCTTAAGATTTACTTGATTGTCTTCCAATGTTCTTCTCCTGGATTAATCTGATACCTACTCATTACTCCCACTCAACAGCAGGTGTCTGGTCTAAGGCATACAAAAGCATATCTAAGACCTCTCACTGTTGATTTAAGAAATTCTTTCATGGCTTTATCTTTTCTGGAATAGTTGAGACTTTTCCTTAGATAAATAAAATCTATACCTAATAAGTTGTGAAGCTTCTATAGATTGCCATTAGAAAGAAAATGCTTCAGCATCTTACTAAAGTAAGTTGCTTGCATTAGAGTAAGTAATTACCAGGTATACCACAAGCCATAGGTTTAGATAAACTCAAACCTATAATACGAAAATTTTCTTTTATGTCCTTGTAATAGAAAACTTTAGGTTACTCCATGTGAATGGATTAAACCATAGTTCTATTGGCTTTCTTCTTAGTTTCTTATCTTGACAATCCATTACTTGTTTAAACTCACAATGGATTTTAATCACTAGTGTCTCCCAAGTCATAAGAAGGTGAGTTCCTAGAAACTCTCCCACTACGACAAGGTACCGTGAATTATGTCTAAGAAAATGGTATTAACCTCTTTGGTTGTGACAAGACAACAGAGGCAGTGGGATCATCATATGTTATATAAGATGATAGAACACTTTTGGAATCAAGAAAAATATCTCCTTTATTTGCTACTTGTTTTCAGACTTAGTCATTATCTTAGAAAAGTAGTATTTGTTTGAACAAACACTTTCTTATCTATTGACAATGGGATGGTCCACCCCTAATCACTTAGAATAGCTAACAAACCATGGTTAATAGTTCTAGCTTTTCTTAAGATTTTGATTAGGTCATCCATGAATCTAGTAATGATTTACATTAAGTATACAACCATTACATCATTCTGAAATTGTATTACCATAGAAGGATTTAGGCAACGACTAATAACTAATCATCAACATGCAACTCGAAATTTCTAGGGAGGTAAGTTTGGATATAATTCAAAAATCAATTTAATGATCTTTGAACTGCATATCTACTAACTATTTCTCCACCCCTATCAGTTCGCAAGATCTTTAACCACTTACCTTAATGGTTTTAACCATTGCTAGAAATTAATGAAATTTTTAAACATTTCAAATTTCTTGCTAAAAGGTATAATCTAGAGTTATCGTTTTAAGAATACAACGAAAAACTCATATCCACCCCTGAATGTACATCCATCTGCGAAAGAGATGAACTACTTTCAGTGGATATAGGCATATTAACTCTTTGCAGAGATTGATCTTGTCAAATCCACTATGAACAAGATACAAATGCCATAGATTAAAAAAAATGGTAGTGTCTTTTGATGACTTAGGTTTATAAAAGAATTCTTAGAATAGTGCAAGTGGATCCTGGTCACACAATACCTAACTCATATTCCATACAGTTTGAATCCATTAATAGAAGATGGATATTAAACCCTTGTGAAGGTGTAACTGTATTGCATCCTGGAATTAGAAATAGAAGAAAATTTCTGTTTGGATTCTAAAATTAAAGTCAAAGACTTAAATTCAACCAAATATAATGAGTAATTCTTTCTCGGACCACCACTACTAATTTAATTCTAAGTCTGATTTGCCCATACAAGTAGGAGATTTCTAAGATTGAGGATTTATATCAATTGGGAATAGAATTTCGGGATTATAATCATATGCGTCATTTAATTTCTTAAGAGAAAATATAGAATGACATGAAATGATTTATAGACCATTCATCCAATGATATGTTTTGAAACTAATTCGAAATGAATAAGCTAAGAGGAATTAGGATAATTTCGTTTATAAATAAGAATCCAACGATGCTTCGATTAGCGAAAGACAAAGTAATCTTATTTATGTAATCTTCTTGTTTCATATTGTAAAAATACTAGTCTAAGGTGTCATCAATTGATGAACAGCTAGATGTTGCATATACAATATTTATCTTTCGAGATCTTACACTATTATGTATGTCTAATGGTGAAAATCCATTAGGGATTTATCTCATTAGATAAACAACACATGTTAGACCAACAATGAAGATTCGAAATTAAACTACAATTTAATAACAGAAATTAACATGGTTCAATATAAATTCATACACAATTCAGAAATTATTAAACATATAGCAAGTAGGAATGACCAGTGAAAATACTAAAACATACAATCCTAAATAATTTCCAAGGTTTTCAACAAACTGATACAGTGTCCCGGTAGGCGAGAGTCAAAGTATCATTCATTGAATAGAGTTGTCAGCTCATCTAAAATAGAAACCATTCTAGCAACCTTTTATTCGATCAAAATAAGAATCCAACGTTGTCCCGGTAGGCGAGAGTCAAGGTTATTCTCATTTTATGAGCTTCCACCATTGTTTCATGTTTCATAAGTTTATCTCTAAGTAGTCACCGTAGGGGAGAGTCTAATAGAGACGAAAACTTACAAAACACTTATCAAATGAGATTTTACGTTGTTAAATGTGTTCAACGAATAACCATCCATAGGGGGACGAGGTCTAGCGTCTCGAGGTTATATTGAAAACATTTAACTTTTGTAAGACCATCAATGGAGATCGAATACCTCAATAATAATCAAGCTCATTATTTAAAGTGAGTTGTATTTTCTTTGATTCTCTTTTAATCTATGTATTTTAAATATATATATTTATTAATTAAAATTTCCAATTTAGAATGAAAAATTCCAAATATAAATTTTAATTTAATATTTATAAATTTTACTTAGATGGATATGAAAATAACATGAATTTCTTCCATCTTAGTAATAATTTCCAATAAATATTTAGAAAAATATTCAATTTAAGTTGTTACAAAATTAATATAAATTAATTTACAACTCAAATTTAATTTTCTATAAATATATATTGCATTTCGAAAAATTAAAGTATTTAAGAATACAATTTTCGAAAATGCATGTTAAAATAAAAAATTAATCCCGAAAAAATTATTCTAATTTAATGTTGGCCCAAAATTAATTAATAAAATTAAATTACAACAAAAAATATAATTTTCCTATTTAATTAAATATATAAGAAAAATTTCAAATATTTAAGTATGATGATGAAAATCAACTTAAATATTAATTTTCTATTTATTAAATACACTAGAAAAATACTTCAAGCAAAAATATCATCTATCTAGATTTTCCTTTGACTAAATTAATTCAATTTCTAATAATATACTTTAATTCAATTTATTTTAAATTAATCAATAAATGAAAAAAATCATTGATTTAAGTTGATCCAAGAATTAATTAAAATAAATAATTAATTTACAACTTAATCTATTTTTCAAATAAAATTTGAAATTCCAGCATTTAAGAAATGCAATTTCGAAATTTGATTAATAAAATAAAGAAAAAATATATTTTGAAAATTATTTAAATTTAGTTGAAAAAATAAATTTCAACTAAAAATAATTTTCTATTTAATTAAATGTCATGAAAAAGAAATATTTAAGTATGATTATAAAAATCAACTTAGATATTTAATTTTCAAATTAATTAAATGTATTAAATTCAAGAAATAAATAATTAAGTGTAGAGAAGGCTTAATTATTAATCTCTAGTTTAATACTAGGAAAAATATACTTAAAATAAATTGTACCAAAATTAATTATATAAATAATTAATTTCACAATGTATAATATTTTTCTATTTAATATTAGAAATAATAAGTAGTCTAGAAATAATTATCTAGAAAATATCTTATTTGACTAAGTATCTTTTCCACAAAATTTGAAAAAATATCTGATTTAAGTTGTATTAGAAAAAATCTAGAACTTAAATATTTTCAAATTTAAATTTAATTAAATATCAAAAATTAAGTTGTAACCACTTAATTCAAAAATATTCCATTTTAAGTTAATATTCGAAAAGATATTAACTTAAAAAATATCTAAAGAATCTTAATAACCAATGCCTAAAATTCCTCAACTTAATTTTGAAATTTTAAATCCAAAAGATATTCAGATTTAAGTTGGTTAGTTGTAGATAACTAAATATCAACTTAAATAGGAATATTTAATGAAAAATTTAAATTAAGCTTCAGAAAGAATCTAGATGGTTATAATTCTATATTTAATTAAATACAAGAAAATACATATAGTTTAGCTTAGAATAAAAAATTCTTTAAACTATATTTTTCTTAAATTAATTTCAAAATAAATGAAATTAATTATGTTGCTAATCAATTTTATTAGGTTAAACTAGTTTAATTAACCTAGTACAGTTATTCAAATCAGGCAAATGGGCCTTCACAATTGGGGTGGTTCATGTGAGAGGGTGCTGGATTCAGTATGTCGTACCCACTACTATGGCTCCCAACTCTCACACAAGGCCCAAAAGAGAGGAATTTAACCTTAAAATGAACAACTGTTATTAATTGAATAGGCCCAAAAACTAAATGGTCCTAAATAAATTCTATCAAGAACTATGATAATTTATTTTAGCAACAACAACCTATATGCATCTATAATAAAATTAAACATATAGGCTCACACGGGCACACTTTGGATGGGTCCTATCATGTTGCTAGGTCATACACAGATGAAAGAAGATTGTAAATATACCTGTTACAAATTATTATCTTGACCAAGGGAGCCATCAGATCATTAGATCTGGCAAAAAGTAACCATGGCTATTTGCAATCAAGTAATAATAGGTTTTGAACACTTACACACAAGCTAAAACACATACTCCTGCAACAAGGTTAGCTGGATAGTTGGATGTAGGATTTATTTAATTTTAAATTAAATAATTAATTTCGAAAATTATTAAAAAAAAATTCGAAAATTTTAAAAAAACATGAAAAATTAAAAAAAATTCGAAATTTAATTAAATATTTAAATTTAAAATTAAACCTACAATTTTTTTTGAAAAATTAGATTTCAACCAACCTAAATATCATTTCAAAATTTGCTAACTACTTTCAAATTTTAAATGTTATTTTAGAAATAAAAATTAAATAAAAAATTAGAAAAGATAAATAAATATCTTTTTCAAATTTTAAATGTAATTTAAATAAATAAAATAACAAAATTTAAAAAATTAGCAAAATATCTTATATCATTTAAAAATTACATGATTATAATTATCTTATTTTAAATTTAAAATAAGATAAGATATAATCAAATTTTAAAATATGATAGATTTTTAAGCAAGAATATAGATACTAATTCTATTCAAATTCAAATTACACTAATATCTTGAATTAAATTTAAAAAAATATTAAATTAATTCACAATGATAATCAGAATTGAATTAGGAATAGTAATAGTATAAATATAAAACTACACAAAAAATCGGAAGTTAATTCCATGAAAAAGCATGAAGAATCGAAGAAAAACGAGAAAATTGTGAGCTGTACGGACAGTTTCCGCGATCGGAGGAGAATTTCAGCACAACCCCGTTTTTTTTAAATCTTCAAAAATTCATAACTAATTCAAATAAAATCGAAATTGAGTTCTGTAAAAAAGTAACTTGCTTAATTTTTTCCATACTATCCAATAAAAATAATTCCAGAAACAGAATCGCAATTATTTTTCACGAAAATTTACAAACATCAATCAATCATCAAATAACACTCAATACAACATGATACCATCCAAAAACAAACAAACAATCGTTTTAAAGTCCAAATTTCTTGCAAGTAAATCAATTACCATGGCTATGAGGCCAGTTGTTGGAATTATTTTACCAGGTTTTTAGATCTACTCACAAGTATGTTGATTAACACCCTAAATATGAACTTTCTAAAACGATGAAATAAACACATATAAAGTTTAGGAAACCTTACATTGGGTGCAGCGAAATAATATGACTCCTTCCGTTCAGATATCTAGCCCTTGATTCCTTTCTGTAGCAGAGCATTATCAATATCTGAACATAGATCTCTTTCTCTGAATCTTTGATGCTGAAACTCCTTTGCTGATGATCTTTCTTCACGATCTTCCTCCCTATGAATGAGGTATCACTTGCTGTGTGTGGGCACTACTCATACACTAAGGATTTCGAAATTCAAGAGGGAAGAGAAAGAAGAAGTGGCAGCTAAAGATAGGGAGAGAGAAAGGCTCAGGTTTTTCTCTGAAGGAAAAATAGAAAAATTTAAGTGTAATTTTCCTGAAGCCTTCACTATCTATTTATAGCATTCAACTAGGGTTAGGTTTGAATTATTTGGCATTAAAATAATGAAAAAATCAGTTTAAATTCCTACAAAAGTGGCTGGCCCTATACAAGTGGATTTGGGCCTCACTTTTTGCAATTTTGCAGTTTTATCTTTTCTGCATCTGATTTTCTCAAAAACGCCAATTTTCTAATTCAACCATTTAAATGTCAATTCTAACTATTTAATAACTATAAATAATTATTAAATAATATTGTCATTTATCATATTTATTAATTTAACCATACAAAGTATCATAATTAATAAATATGCCCCTATAAACTCTTTCTTTACAATTTCGCCCTTACTTAGTGAAAAATTCACAAATAGACATAGTCTAATTTGAGAATTATAATTGATTAATCAAAACCAATTACATGAGTCTTACAAGCAATATTATCTCAACTAGTGGGGGGACCATGGGTCTATATAACCGAGCTTCCAATAAGTAGATCAAGAATTTAGCACTAAAATTCACTAACTTATTAATTCTTCGTTGAATCCACGCATAGAACTTAGAATTGCACTCTCAGTATATAGAATGCTCTATATGTTCCACCATATAGACACATCATTAGTTATCCATTGTTATAATCCTAATGTGATCAATGATCCTCTATATGAATGATCTACACTGTAAAAGGGATTAAATTACCGTTACACCCTACAATGTATTTATTCCTTAAAACACTTGACCCCGTATAAATGATATTTCAGCTTATGTGAAATGAGTACTCCACCATTTATGTTCGTTTGGTCAAGCTCGAAGGAGATCATCCTTTGCTTACTATTCGCCAGATAGAAGCTATAGATTCCATGTTTATGATAGCGCTCCCACTCAATTGCACTACCGTGTTCCCAAAATGTACGTATCACCCTGACCTAAAAGTAGGCTTAACTAACAAATCAAAGAACACGAATAGCCTTTCAAGATTGAGCCTAATCATAACAGGATTAAGAACATTTGATCTAGGATCAACTTGGCGATGTTGACTTGAATAGATATTACGGTAAGTTTAATAAATCTAAGTCAAAGTTCAATATCGGTCCCTTCCGATGCATACTCCATGCATCCAACCTGAGCTTTACTTTAACCAATGCTCTTGAAAGAACATAGCATTTCTCCAAATGCAAGTAAACTCTGTTGTAGATTATGATATCAGTAAAACCCTATGTCTGATAAATCTAGGAAACTTTATTCACATAGTCATGTTTACTTTCCAATGTGTTGACGGCACAATAAACAGGATCAAGTATGTGAAAAGGGTTTCAGATGAATTCATACATTATGTACATATAATCATGAAATAAATCATGTGAACCATGCAACATTAAATGTTATTTCTGATCTACATTAATAAGTAAATCTGATTATATTGAAATGAGTTTTATTTAGGGCATAAAACCCAACATAAGATAACCCATAAACATGAAGACTACATGTAAACATAAATGACTTCTAATATTCTATTGATAACAAATCAAATTATATTGAAATGGGTTTTATTTAGGGCATAAAATCCCAAAAACATCCACTTGCACTAACATAAAACAAGAAGTGCATTCTAACAAATCCATTGTCTTGATATCCAGATCAAGTGTAGTGTATTTGACTAAACCCAAATTACAAGAACTGTAAGCCTATGGTAAGCAACTGCTTTCTCAACTATTACTTCTTTTGTGTTCATAAAACATTATACAATATCATTTTTCTATATGCATTACTCCTCTACGGATACTGAATTCTTTATTGCTTATTAAGTGTATTTGAATAAACAGAAGACATGTCCCTAATTCTATCCAAAATGGAATAGAGATAAAAATAGTTAAGAACTTTTTTCAGTTTGAATAACTTTCCAGTGCTTTTCAAAATAACTAAGTTATTTAGCTTCACTGGTGGAACTAAATTATTATAGATGGGTTTTTACATCCTTCTAGAATAATCCCTTCACCCAGAGTAACCACCATCTCTAACTAAGTTCTGAGTTGATGTAGATATAAGGATTTTAATATACACCCCTATCATTTAACATATAGGTCACTTTCATAATTCTTTCTTGATTGTCTCTTAATATTCCTTATTTGATTACATCTTAGATGGCCCCCACTCAATAGTCGGAGTCTGGTTAAATTCGTACACAAGTGTAGACTTAACCTCTTACTATTGGTGCTTAGGAACCTCTTGTTGTGACATTTTATCTTAGTCTGAAACAATAAGTTTCTTCCAGACCAAGTCATGAACATAGTATTCTAGTATAAACATTAATGTAAAATACTTGCTTAAGATTAAGTAATCAATAGAAATACCATAAAATAATTCATATGGTATTTCTATCTTATCCTTATAATTTTGATAAGTCATTTCTATCCATATGAATGGTTAGATTTACTTTCTTTGTTTTATTCTAAAGTCCTATCATGATCATAATATAGTAAGCTATCACTAGTGTCATCCAAATAATAATGGGCTAGAGTTTAAAAATTCTCCCACTAAGATAAGGTACTGTGATACTATGTCGAAGAACTTCATTAGTATCAATCTCTATTACTACAGTAACATGTTAAATGGAACACTTATAGGACGAAGAATAAGTTCTAATGGTTTGCTAGTTCGTTTATTATATTATATCCATGTCCAATCAAAATATGTGTGCCATAGAGATTCTGTGGTGTATTGAGTATAGCCTAGAGTTCAAAGTTAAAAGGTTTTGAACTACATATATCCATAACTTCTTCCACCCATAAGTATTATAGAGATCTTATGGAGTTATGAATATAGTCTAGAGTTCAAAAGATGTAAAAGATCTTTGCACTGCATATATTGTTTCTTAACTTCTTCCACCCCTATCAGATCAAAAGATCTTTATATTAAACAAAATCTTAATAATTGCTTAAGAAATGACAATTATTCAAAAACATTGAATTTAAATTGTAAGTTTATTTGGTATTATCTCTTTTCAGAAAATAATATACCATGGACTTTGTATCAATAATAAAACACAAAACACATAAAACATGATAAACATATAAATACAATACGGTATTGGCATACAAGTTAAAGTAAATATGAAGCTCAATTTTATAAAAGCAATTCATAATGAAATCCTCTTAAAGAGAAAAAATTTATTAATATTCTCAAAAATGTTATAATAAATTGTCTGCAAAATATGAAATAGAGAATAAAATCTCAAACTAATAATTGAAACTAAATTGTTCACTAACTAAAAACAATTAATTCAAAAATTAAAGAAAAGACGAGCTTTAATTTCAACTTGGACAATCTCCACCCTTCTATCCAACCATCTGACTCAACACGGTAGGATAGCAATCCAAGTTTAAGCAGCTAGAGTTGAAATAAGAAGAAAATAAACATGGTTAGTAGATCAAGAATTAATAACCCAAGGGGATAATAATTCTCTAAAACACATGAATTTATAATAAAGTTAGAAATACCTTATTTCTTTGCCAAAAACTTAGGACACTGGAGTTTTTAGTGGCCTTTTTTGTTGCAATAGATGCACTTTTCTTTTTCATTTGACTTGGAATTAGCAACCTTTTTCTTATTAGCTGTGTTAACAACTTTAAGAGGCTTCTTGCTATTCTTCCATTCATTCTTTTTGCTGGGTTTTGAAGTAGAGGCAATATTTTCCTCAAGTTTGGTCGTACCATTAGTAGCATTACTAGAACTAGGAGCTTTGCTTCCTCTTTTATGTGGATCTCTAATCAAATTTTCAATGTCTGAAGGTTGTTGATTAACTCATGGAAGTCAAAAGTCAACTTGTTCATGGCATAATTTGATGTAAAGGGCAGAAAAGCTAGAGTCAAACTATTTAAGATCAAACTCACTTAAGTTTCATGATCTATAATAGCTCAATGATTCTCAACTTCCTAGAAGTAACTTGCCATTTGGAGTAGGTGATCACTCAAGTTTGATGAGGTTTCATCCGTGCATTGATAAAATTCTTGGTCGCCTCAAAACGAGCTTGATCTGACGCCATCCCAAACAGTTTAGTCAACTGGTTCATGACCTCTACAGCCATGAGAGTATTAGCAAACCTTGTCTTCAAGGTGTCAACCATGCTAGACAGCATAAAGTATCAAGCTTTGTTGTTAGCATTCTGCCAATGCTCAAACTTTTCCTTAATTGCCTTGGTTGCATTCTCACCTGGCTGCTCAGGAGCTTCTTTAGTAAACACAAACAGTGCATTTTCACTTATGAGAGCAATATTAATGTTCTCTTTCCATTTGACAAAGTTAGCTCCAAAGAGCTTGTTGTCAGTTAACAGTGAGACAATGGGGTTGTTCATAGTCATATTGGGTACTACAAATATCAATAAATAGAAATCAAGTAAGGTTAAATACAAAATCATAAACATTCAAAAATTATTAAGCACTTAGCAAGTAGGAATGACTAGTCAAAATACAAAAACAAACAATCCTAAATAATTTACAAGGTTTCAAACAAATTGATATAGTGCTGCGTATTAGGCGAGAGTCAAAGATATTATTCATTGAATATAGCAATCAACTCATCTAAAATGAACACCATTCTAGCAACCTTATACTCGATCAAAAAGAGAATCCTACGTTGCTTCGTTTTAGTCGAGAGTCAAGGTAATTCTTATTTGATGAGCTTCTACCATTGTTTCATACTTTGTAAGTCCTACTCTTAGCAGCCACTATTTAGATGGACGTTACTAAGAATAAAACACTTACAATAATACTTTTCTCTCAAGATTCAACGGTGTTAAATTGCTAATGAATGTCCATCTATTGGGGATGAATCTCACTAAAATAAGAACTATGTAGAACCAACAATGGAGATCGAGTATCCTTATAATAAAGCTCATAATTTAAAGCTCCTTATAGCTGGCTAATGGCTGCACAATGAGGGGTGTTGCTGAGCCAGAGATCCCTGGCTGGCCCCCATGCCGCTGGTTACTGAGATCTGGCTGTTCTTGTGATTTGACCTTTTTGGAAAGGTTTGTCCTCCCTCTGGTAGGGGAAGATCTGTCCTAGTTCCTGAGGAACTTGGTGGCAGTCCTCCTTGAAGTTGATCCCTAAGGAGATCCTCGCCTCTTCTATCGGTTCTCTAATTGAATTGTCTTATTAGATCGCTGGCCTCTCAGTTTCAGTAATCTAATTTTGCTGAGCAAAAAACATCGCAATCAGTAGCACGTGGTTCTTCAGTTACGCTTCCACGGCCTACAACTCCCTGAGTCTATCCAACTCAAGATCTTGTCCTAGGTCTAGGTGGGGCTTGCCAATTATTGGCTCGCCCACTCCCGGGCCTGTCTCTCCAGCGTAGAACTGGAGTTGAGCCAGTTGTTATTCCAGGGGGTTCTCTATTTGTTTTAGTATCCGAAATAATTTTTTAGTCTAATTTTTTCTCATGGTCATGTAAATTATAGTTATTTAAGACATCCTGCAAAATTTTAAAAAATTCGGAAAAGTTTAACACGCCAAAAACTACGTTCAAACAATGTGTTGTACGCGTGACTATTTTATTTATATGCGTATAAAATAGATTGTTTAAACATTATTTTTTATATTGTAAATTTTTTCGAATTTCTCAAAATTTTGTAGGATATCTTAAATAGCTATAACGTACATGAATATGAAAAAAAAATTAGACTAAAAAATTCTTCTGGATGCTGAAACAAGTAAAACGTGAATCAATACATCCCTTTTAAGGGGGTGTGTTATAGAATTACCCAATAATATATATATATATATATGAATAAAAAAAATATAATTAGATTGTTAATAAAAAAAATTAAAAAAAATTATGTTTTTTTTTTTTGAAAAAACCTGAATTCCATTCAAAATAGAAAGTTTGAGGTACAAATCACAGGTTACAAATAAAATTATGGTCTTTCCAATAAACTTCATGAACTAGGCCTAATGCAAACTTTGCAAGTGTGTGAGCCATTTCATTTTGCTCCCTGGAAATGTGAATAAGTTTAGCATTAGGAATGTAAGAGAGGAAGTTTGTAATGTCTTTGGCAAATTTGTTTAGCAGCAGGTGGTGTGATGCCTCACTACAGATGTAATCCACAAGCACTTTGCAATCTGAAACAATGAGATCTGGTTGAATGTTCCGCTGGTGGCACCACGACAGAGCATAGGTGAGAGCATGAGCTTCCATTAGAAGAGCCAAATGAGTGCCTGTCCATGGTGTAGCAACTGACAGCAACATATCGCCTTTGTTGTTGAATAGAGCCATACCAAAACCTGTCATATTGGAATTTATGTTCTGGGCTGCATCTACTGACAGTTTTAGATTGAAGGTGGGCATATTTTCATGAGAAGCAGCAGCTAAGGATGAAGGATGGGACCCCGATGTAGCCAACTTCGTGTTGTTTTGTTTGTATAAATCCAAGTAGTCAGAGGTAGTTTGTATCATAAGAGCAGGGATGATTCTTTTCTGGTGGTGGAGAAACTCATTCCTGCAATGCCAACTCTTCCAAACCAAACAAAGGAAAAGTTGATAATCTCTATCCGTGAATGAGGAAGCAGCAGCATGTAGATTTCCCTGCAAGTTAGTTCCATATATTTTAAAATGAAAGAGGAGAATTGAGTTAATTTCCATACCTTCTGGATAGTTGAACACCTGAAAACAGCATGCTCTAGGGTCTCAATGTGGTGATGACAACGACAGTAACTAGGAGAAGGAATGATTTTCCTTGTGTGCATATTGTGGCTAGTGGGAAGAATGTCATGATAGGATCTCCAAATGAAGTGTTTAACTTTCGGTGGTATGGCTTGAGTCCACATCTTTTTCCACCAAGTTTGTTGTACCAAGGTATCCGAAGAGGAGGGATCATTCTTACATAATAGTGCATGGGCTCTATGGTAACCTGAGTTGACTATGTAGTTTCCATGTGTTGTGTAAGGCCAATAATAGGTGTCGGGGTACTGGGGGGCAGTAGTGGGATAGTTTCAATGGCTTTACTAATATCAGCAGGGAAAATGGCTCTAATACGATTGGTATCCCGTTGATGATCAGGGGTGATTAAATCAGATACATTTGAGCAACCATCTGAGAGGTGTTTGAGGTAATTGACTTTGTTAAAACCAGGGATCCAAGCGTCATGGTATATTTAAGTATTTGCACCATTGCCTATAGATTTCCTAAGCCCTGAAACTAGAAGTTCTTTTCCCCAGGAGATGCTGGTCCAAATAAATGAAGGTCAGGGCCCTTTTGCAGCCTCGAGAAAGGTGTTTCGCGGGAAATAACGGGCTTTGAGTAAAGTGGCAACAAGAGAATAGGGTGCCTGAAGAATACGCCAATCTTGCTTTGCCAACATCGCTTGATTGAAGGCCTTCATTGATCGAAAGCCAAGCCCCCCATGGAACTTGGATCGACTGAGAGAGGACCATTTTTTCCAATGAATCTTCCTGCTACATTCAGTTCCTCCCCACCAAAACCGCGCCATCATGGATTCGATCTTTGAATGGAAGGAAACAGGCAATTTAAAACAGGACATGGCATAGGATGGGATTGCCTGCACCACAGATTTCAAGAGAATTTCTTTTCCACCTTTAGAGAAGTGCTTTGAATTCCATTTGTTCAGATGAGACCAGGCACGATCTGAAAGGTAGTTGAATATCTCTTTCTTAGTTCTCCCTAAAGTTTGGGGAAGCCCTAGGTATTTCTCAAAGGAATTTCGAACAGGGATGCCCGAGACAGAAGTGATATGACATTTTGTGTTCTCATCAGTATTGGGAGAGAAAAAGAGAGATGATTTATTATAATTAACCATCTGCCCCGATGCAGAACTATAATCATGCAGAACTTCCTTGATAATATTGGCGGAGCTAGAAGAGGCTGGACTGAAAAGGAGACTGTCGTCCGCGAAGAATAGATGGGATATAATTGGGGCAGTACGAGCAATCTTGAGACCAAGACCATTGTTGCGAGGATTATTGGCTAAAGTCTTCTGGGAGATGAGGGATGAAAGGCCTTCCGAGCAGAGAAGGAAGAGATAGGGTGAAAGAGGGTCACCTTGATGGATGCCTCTAGAAGGAGTGACACTGCCTAGAACCTGCTGATTAATAGAAAAAGAGAAAGAAACTGTTGAGATGCAGGCCATTACCAAATTGATGAATCGAGGACGGAAGTTGAATTTTGCCATGATCTGATTGATAAAATTCCATTCAACTCGATCGAAGGCTTTAGCCATATCCAATTTGATGGCCATCCAACCTTATCGCCCAGATGTCCGATGTGATAAAGCATGAAAGACTTCTTGCCCGATGATAATGTTGTCTGAAATTAAGCGGTCAGGGACGAAAGCACTTTGGCAGGGGATATAATGCAGCTAAGGATAGGTTTAAGACGGTTGACAAGGACTCTAGAGATGATTTTCTATAGAGTCGAACAGAGGCTGATGGGCCGATAATCAGTCACTAGTTGAGGGTGGGAAAGTTTGGGAATTAGCACTATGACCGTGTGGTTAATGGCCTCAATGTTAGCATCCCCATTTAAAAAACCTTTGGCAGCCTCTAGGACATCATTCCTAACAATATGTCAATTTTTTTTGGAAGAAAGAACCCTTGTAGCCATCAGACCCAGGGGCTTTGTCACTGGCAAGTTGGAAAGCTGCTCTCTTGATTTCTGAATCAGTATAAGGGATACTAAGAGAATTAAATTCGGGTTCAGAGAGGCGATTAGTGAGTCCAGAGAGGACACTGTTAATGATCTCTTGCTCAGGATTTTGACTGGTGAAAAGTTGTTCAAAATGATGTTCAATCATCCGCACAAGGGCTTCAGTTTCCGTGACTAGAGATCCGTCAGGACATGAAAGGGATGTGATTTTGTTTTACGCTCGTCTTGAGGAAGCAAAGTGATGAAAATATCTCATATTTTTATCTCCCAGTTTAAGCCACTGTATACGAGATCGTTGCTTCCAATATTCCTCCTCATATAAAAGATTATCAAGCTCGAGTTCCAGCTGACGTCCACGTTGAAGCTGAGAATCTGTAGGAAAAGCACAATTGTGCACCTGCTTAAGATTGTGTTGAATTTCTCTAATTTTGGAGGATATGGAAGGCCCAAGAGACTTTTTCAAAATAGAAAAGTGTTGGGTTTTATGCCCTAAATAAAACTCATTTCAATATAATCAGATTTACTTATTAATAAAGATCAGAAATAACATTTTTTGTTGCATGGTTCACATGATTTATTTCATGATTATATGTCTATAATGTATGAATTCTTTTTAAGTCCAGAACATATGAGTTTGTTAAAGATTACAGTGTTGTCAGCACAGTGGAATATAATCTTTATTATATGTTCAAAAGTTTATTCCCTGATTTGTCAGAACACTGGATTTAGACTGACATGGTATAATCAGCGATAGGTATTCTTACACCTTGGAAAAGTGTTATGTCCTTTCCAGGACATTGGCAAAGTTTACCAGTATCGGATGTATGGAGTATACATCGGAAGGGACCGATATTGAACTTTGATTAGATATATTAAAACTTATCGTAAAATCTATTCAATTCAATATCACCTGTTGATCCTAGATCAAATTATCTCAATCCTGATATGGTTAGGCTCAATCTCAAGAGTGTTATTCGTGTTCTTTGATTTGTTAAGTTAAGCCTACTTTTGGGTCAGGGTGATACAGACATTTTGGGAACACGGTAGTGCAATTGAGTGGGAGCGCTAACATAAATATGGAATCTATAGCTTCTATTTGGCAAATAGAAGTAAAGGATGATTTCCTTCGAGCTTAACCAAACGAAGATAAATGGTGGAGATCTCATTTCACTTAGTTGAAATATCATTTATACAGGGTTAAGTGTTTTAAGGATAAAATACATTGAAGGTGTAGCGGTAACAGTAGTGCCTTTTCAATGTAAATCATCTATATAGAGGATCATTGATCACATTAGGGTTATAACAATGGATAACTAATGACGTGTCTATATCGTGGAACATATAGAGCGTTATATATGACTGAGAGTGCAATTCTAAGTTCTAAGTCTGGATTCAATGAGGAATTAATAAGTTAGGGAATTTACTTGGTAAATTCGGTTCGACTTATTGGAAGCTCGGTTATATAGACCCATGGTCCCCATACTAGTTGAGACCATACTGCTTGTCAGACTCAGTTAATTGATTTTAATTAATCAATTATAATTCTAAAAGTTAGACTATGTCTACTTTATGAATTATCACTAAGTAAGGATGAAATCGTAAATAAAAGGGTTTCTAGGTTTAATTATTAATTAAGAGACTTTGTATGTCTAATTAATAATTATTTTAAATGACAATATTATTTAATAATCTATTTTAGTTATTAAATAATTAGTTTTGGCATTTAAATGATTAGAATTGAAAAAGTGGCATTTTTGGAGAAATAGAAATAAAATTGAGGAAACTGCAAAATCCAAGTGAGGCCCATATCACCCTATGGCCGGCCACATGGTTTGCTTGTTTCCCAATTATTATTTTTAATTTTAATTTCCATGTAATTGCTAATCAAAGCCTAGCTAAAATAAGAAAGTGGTGGATCACACTAAATAAGGCAGTTAATCAATTACACAGTAAAAGAGGAAACTGTTTTATTTGGAAAGTTGTGCTCTCCCTTTTCCCTATATAAAGCAACCCTTGTTCTCTTCTCTTGTATGCTTATGTATGCTAAAAGCCACGAAATTCAAGAGAGAAAAAGAGAGAAAATTTTTAAATCCTTGTGAGATGAGTAGTGCCCACACACATCAAGTGGTACCTCAGTCATAGTATGTAAGACTATGGAATTTCTGCATCAAAGAAGGAGAAAAGAAGATCCAGGTTCAGATCTTGTTGATGCTCTGCTACAGAAAGGAATCAAGTGCTAGAGATCTGAACGGAAGGAGTCATATTATTCCGCTGCACCCACTGTAAGGTTTTCTAACTTTATATGTGTTTATTTTAATTGTTTTAAAATTCATATTAGGTTGTTAATCCAACATACTTGTTAGTAAATCTAGATCCTGGTAAAATAATTTCCAACAACTGGCACCAGAGCCATGGTAATGATTTACTTTCATGTAATATGAATTAAAACGATGATTTGTATGTTTCTGTATTGATTTGGATGGTTTCATGTTGGTTTATGTGCTTATGTGATGAATGTTAATGTTGTACGAAGTTTTTCCATGAAACATATTTTTTCGATTTTTGAAAATATTTTATTTGGATTCCTTGTGAAAAATTGAGCAATTTTTGTTTTTACGGAACTCGATTCCGATAAAAATTGAAAGAGTTATGATTTTTGGAAAATCAGGGTTCAATGGTGTTCCCTACAAATTGCGAATTTTGTGGGTTTTTCCCCAAAAATCCAATCTTTTCATGGGATTGTTTCCCAAAATTCATTTTTCTAATTTTAAATATTTCTAAATTGAAATATTTCCAATTTTAAATATTTTCAATTTGGAATTTTTCCAATTTTTAAATATTTCTATTTTGGAATGTTTCCAATTTTAAATATTTCCTATTATGGTCAGATTTAAAAATTTGTTAAGTTCTTTAATATTTATTTATTATTTAATTATAAGATTATATATTTTGATATTTAAGATATTTTAAATTAAAAGATAACTTTGTCTTTTTATTTAAAATATTATATTAAAATTATCTTATATGGAAAATTAAATAATTAATAAATTTGAAATTAACATAGATATTTTTATAGATATCCTTACCATAATATTTTTAAATTCAAAATTTGTTATTTTGTTAAATATTTAATTATTTATAAATTATAAGTTTAAAAATGATATTTTTTTCTATATATATCATTTTTTCCTTATTAGAAATTTATAAATCATATCTTAAATTATTATTCATTTATTATTTTATTTCTAAAATAATAATTATCTAACCAAATCTATTTTTAAAATTGGTTTATTTTATTAAATTATAAGATCTGAAAGTGATATTGAAGATTCTTTCATTTCAAATCATTGATCTTATTAGATATTTAATTTAATTTGATTCAAATAAACCTAGATATTTTAAAATTAGTTTCTTTTATTTGGTTAGTTTAAGAATAATCATCTAATTATATTAATATCTTATTTCACATCTCTTACATGGACAATGTTTGTTTATATTGTTTATTCAAAAAACTTTTTTAACAAACCTATTATTTATCTGATCTAAATTGCTATGATTAACTTGTTGACAGATCCTATGATCTGATTTTAATCATAGTCCAATTGACGATAGATCTTATAAATAATTTGTAACAGGTAAATTTTTTACTTCTTTCATCTGTGTAAACCTAGTAACATGATAGGGCCCATCCAAATCATTTGACCTGTGTGAGCCCATATGTTTGCTTTTGGGCTTAGATGCATATAGGAAGCCCATTTAAGTTTTTACTAAGTAAATGGACTAGGTTGCTAAAATAAATTTTGACATAAGTAAATTTATTTAGGTCCAATTAGATTTGGGCTTATTCAATGAATAACAATTATTTATTTAAAAGTTAAATTCCTCTCTTTTGGGCCTTGTGTGAGAGTTGGGGGCCATAGAAGTGGGTACGACATACTGAACCCAGCTCCCCCTCACATGAACTACCCCAATTGTGAAGGCCCATTTGCCTTATTTAAATAATTGTATTAGGTTAATTATATTAGTCTAACCTAATTAAAATTGAATTAGCAACATAATTAACTTTTAAAATATATGAAATTTATTTTCTATTGTAATATTTTAAAGTTAATTTTAGAAAAACACTTAGTTAATGATATATTCTAGATAGTTATTTCTAGTACTAATTATTATTTCTAATATTAAATAAGAAAATATCATTGATTGTGAAATTAATTGTTTCTTAAATTAATTTTGGTACAATCTAAGTTTAGAATATTTTCCTAGTATTAAAGTAGAATTAATAATTAAGTTTCCTCTATACTTAATTATTTACTTCTTGAATTTAATACATTTAATTAAATTGAAAATTTTAATATTTAAGTTGATTTTCATCATGATACTTAAATATTGTTATTTTCATGTTATTTAATTAAAGTTGAAAATTATGTTAAGTTTGAATCTTATTTCAGAATAACTTAAGTTTGAATAATTTTCAAAATATATTTTATTTTATTATTAATCATTTCCCAAAATTTCGAAATTACATTTCTTTAATGTAGAAATTTCGAATTTTATTTGAAAAATAGATTAAAGTTGAAAATTATTTATTTAATTTTGGACCAACTTAAATCATTGATTTTTTTCATTTAATGATTAATTAAAATAAATGAACTAAAATATATTATAATTAGAAATTGGATTAATTAGTTATGAAAGTCTAGATAGATATTATCTGTTTTGCTTGAAGTATTTTTCTAGTGTATTTAATTAAATAGAAAATTAATATTTAAGTTGATTTTTTAATCATGATACTTAAATATTTGAAATTTTTTTTTAGATATTTAATTAAATAGGGAAATTATATTTTTTGTTGAAAATGAATTTTTATTAATTTTGGGCCAATATAAAATTAGAGTAATTTTCCAGGATTTATTTTTATTTTATTTTAAAGCATTTCGAAAATGCAATATATATTTATAGAAAATTAAATTTAAGTTGTAAATTAATTTAAATTAATTTTGAAACAACTTAAATTGAATAATTTTCTAAATATTTATGGAAATTATTACTAAGATGGAAATAATTCACGTTATTTTCATATCCATCTAAGTATAATTTATAAATATTAAATTAAAATTAATATTTGGAATTTTTCATTCTAAATTGGAAATTTTAATTAAATAAATATATATTTAAAATAAATATTAGGAGAAAATACAACCTTCATTAAATAATGAGCTTTATTATTGTAAGGATATTCGATCTCCATTGTTGGTTTTACATAGCTATTGTTTTAGTGAGTAATCCTCCCGAATGGAGGAACGTTCATTAGCAAGTTAGCACCGTTTAATCTCGAAAGATAAGTAATCTTGTAAGTTTTTTATATAGTTTATGACCACCCTAACGGTGGCGACTGTATAAGACTTGCAAGAATATGAAACAACGGTGGAAGCTCATAAGAAAGAATAGCCTTGACTCTCGCCTAAACGGGACAACACGGATTCATATCTTGATCGAATAAAAGGTTGCTAGAATGTTTGACATTTTAGATGAGCTGACAACTCTATTCAATGAATGGTAGCTTTGACTCTCGCCTAAACGGGACACTGATATCATTTTGTTGAAAACCTTGGAAATTATTTAGGATTGTATGTTTTAGTATTTTCACTTGTAATTCCTACTTGCTATGTGCTTCATAATTTCTGAATTGTGTATGAATTTGTATTGAACCATGTTATTTTCTGTTATTAAATTGTAGTTTAATTTCGAATCTTCATTGTTGGTCTAACTTGGCTTGTTTTTCTAATGAGATAAATCCCTAATGGATTTTCACCATTAGACTAACATAATAGTGTTAGATCTCGAAAGATAAATATTGTATATGCAATTGTTCATCAATTGATGACACCTTAGACTAGTGTTTTACAATATGAAACAAGAAGATTGTATAAATAAGATTACTTTGACTCTCGCTAATCGGAGAATCGTTGGATTCTTATTTAAAACGAAATTATCCTAATTCCTCTTAGCTTATTCATTTCGAATTAGCTTAATGACATATCATTGGATGAATGGTCTATAAATCATATAAAGTCTTATTTTCTCTTAAGAAATTAGATGACGCATATGATTATATTCCCGGAATTCTATCCCAAAATGATATAAATCCTCAATCTTAGAAATCTCCTACTTGTATAGGCAAATCATAGAGTTAGATTAGTAGTGGTGTCCAAGAAAGAGTTACTAATTATACAGTTACACTTTCACAAGTGTTTAATAACCATTTTCTATCAATGGATTCAAACTTTATGAGTTTAGTATTCTGTGAGCAGAATCCACTTGCACTATTCTAAGAACTCTTTGATGTAACTAACCTAAGTCATCAAAAGATACAACCACATATTTTATAAATCTATGGCATTTGTATCTTGTTCATAGTGGTTTTGACAAGATCATTCTCTGCAAAGAATTAATATGCCTATATCCACTGAAAGTAATTTCATCTCATTCGCAGATGGATGTACATTCAGGGGTGGATATGAGTTTTCGTTGTATTCTTAAAACGATCACTCTAGATTTTACCTTATGCAAAAGAAATTTGAAATGTTTGAAAAATTTCATGAATTTCTAGTAATGGTGAAGGTAAGTGGTTAAAGATCTTGCGAACTGATAGTGGTGGAGAAAAAGTTAGTAGATATGCAGTTCAAAGATCATTAATTTGATTTTGAATTATATCCAAACTTACCTCCCAGAAATTCGTGTTGCATATTGATGATTAGTTACTAATAGTTGCCTAAATCCTTCTATGGTAATAAAATTTTAGAATGAAGTAATGGTTGTATACTTAATGTAAATCATTACTAGATTCATGGATGACCTAATCGAAATCTTAAGAAAAGCTAGAACTGCTAACCCTGGTTTGCATGTTTGTTAGCTATTCTAAGTGAGTAGGGGTGGAGCATCCCATAGTCATTAGACAAGAAAGTGTTTGTTTAAACAAATACCACTTTTTCTAAGAAAATGACTAAGTCTGAAAATAAAGTAGCAAATAAAGGAGATATTTTTTCTTGATTCCATAAGTGTTCTATCATCTTGTTCGATACAAGATGATCCCACTGCCTTTGTTGTCTTAATACAACTGAAGAGGTCTATACCATTTAGTTTTCTTTGACATAGTTCACGGTACCTTGTTGTAGTGGGAGAGTTTCTAGGAACTCACCTTCTTATAACTTGGAAGATACTAGTGATTAAAATCCATTATGAGTTTAAACAAGTAATGGATTGTCAAGATAAGAAACTAAGAAGAAAGCCAAGAGAACTATGGTTTGATCCATTCACATGGGGTAACCTAAAGTTTTCTGTTACAAGGACATGAAAGGAAATTTTCGTTCATGAGTCTATTCAATGGACTTAACAAAACTTCCTATTCCTAGTATTATAGGTTTGAGTTTATCTAAACCTATGGCTTATGGTATACCTGGTAATTACTTACTGTAATGCAAGCAAAAGATGCTGAAGCATTTTCTTTCCAATGGCAATCTATAGAAGCTTCACAACTTCTTAGATATAGATTTTATTTATCTAAGGAAAAGTCTCAACTATTCCAGAGAAGATAAAGCCATGAAAGAATTTCTTAAATCAACAGTGAGAGGTCTCAAATATGCTTTTGTATGACTTAGACCAGATACCTGCTGTTGAGTGGGAGTAATGAGTAAGTATCAGATTAATCCAGGAGAAGAACATTGGAAGACAATCAAGTAAATCTTAAGATTAAGAAGAGGAACTATATGTTAGTCAATAAGGGTGGTTTTGAAACTCTTAGACTACACCACATCAGATTTCGAGACTTGCCTTTGTGCTAGAAAGTCTGCTGATGAGATGGTGATTACTTTGGGGGTGGAGTAGTGATTTTGGAGAAGTGTAAAAACCTATCTGAAATCTCTTGGTCTACCAGAGAGAGAGTGAATGTTAAAAGTTGCAGGAAAGATACTTATTCAGTCTAAGGAAAGTTCTATATATTTGTGGCACTGTTCCAACTTGCCTTAACTACTAGGGTTACTTCCTGAATAACCAAAGAGTAGTTGCCAAAAGTATAGAATCCAGTATCCCAAGAGAGTAGACATATAAAGAGGAATTTCACATTATCAAGGATTTTGTGATTAAGGAAGAGTAATGGTGGAGAAGAGGTTGTGTTTAATGCAACCTGTCAGATCCTATTACGAGAAGTTTACTACTATTACACTTGATTGGTATATCAAGGTGTTAATGATTATTTGAAATGCACTTTTTGTTTTATATTAGTGCAAGTGGGAGTTTGTTGGGTTTTATGCCCTAAATAAAACTCATTTTAATATAATCAGATTTACTTATTAATAAAGATCAGAAATAACATTTTATGTTGCATGGTTCACATGATTTATTTCATGACTATATGTCTATAATGTATGAATTCTTTTTAAGTCCAGAACATATGAGTTTGTTAAAGATTACAGTGTTGTCAGCACAGTGGAATATAATCTTTATTATATGTTCAAAAGTTTATTCCCTTATTTGTCAGAACACTGGATTTAGACTGACATGGTATAATCAGCGATAGGTATTCTTACACCTTGGAAAAGTGTTATGTCCTTTCCAGGACATTGGCAAAGTTTACCAGTATCGGATGTATGGAGTATACATTGGAAGGGACCGATATTGAACTTTGATTAGATATATTAAAACTTACCATAATATCTATTCAATTCAATATCACTTGTTGATCCTAGATCAAATGATCTCAATCCTGATATGGTTAGGCTCAATCTCAAGAGTGTTATTCGTGTTCTTTGATTTGTTAAGTTAAGCCTACTTTTGGGTCAGGGTGATACAGACATTTTGGGAACACGGTAGTGCAATTGAGTGGGAGTGCTAACATAAATATGGAATCTATAGCTTCTATTTGGCAAATAGAAGTAAAGGATGATTTCCTTCGAGCTTAACCAAACGAATATAAATGGTGGAGATCTCATTTCACTTAGCTGAAATATCATTTATACAGGGTTAAGTGTTTTAAGGATAAAATACATTGAAGGTGTAGCGGTAACAGTAGTGCCTTTTCAATGTAGATCATCACATTAGGATTATAACAATGGATAACTAATGACGTGTCTATATCGTCGAACATATAGAGCGTTCTATATGACTGAGAGTGCAATTCCAAGTTCTAAGTGTGGATTTAATGAGGAATTAATAAGTTAGGGAATTTACTTAGTAAATTCGGTTCGACTTATTGGAAGCTTGGTTATATAGACCCATGGTCCCCATACTAGTTGAGACCATACTGCTTGTAAGACTCAGTCAATTGATTTTAATTAATCAATTATAATTCTAAAAGTTAGACTATGTCTACTTTATGAATTCTCACTAAGTAAGGATGAAATCGTAAATAAAAGGGTTTCTAGGTTTAATTATTAATTAAGAGACTTTGTATGTCTAATTAATAATTATTTTAAATGACAATATTATTTAATAATCTATTTTAGTTATTAAATAATTAGTTTTGGCATTTAAATGATTAGAATTGAAAAAGTGGCATTTTTGGAGAAATAGAAATAAAATTGAGGAAACTGCAAAATCCAAGTGAGGCCCATATCACCCTATGGCCGGCCACATGGTTTGCTTGTTTCCCAATTATTATTTTTAATTTTAATTTCCATGTAATTGCTAATCAAAGCCTAGCTAAAATAAGAAAGTGGTGGATCACACTAAATAAGGCAGTTAATCAATTACACAGTAAAAGAGGAAACTGTTTTATTTGGAAAGTTGTGCTCTCCCTTTTCCCTATATAAAGCAACCCTTGTTCTCTTCTCTTGTATGCTTATGTATGCTAAAAGCCACGAAATTCAAGAGAGAAAAAGAGAGAAAATTATGAAATCCTTGTGAGATGAGTAGTGCCCACACACATCAAGTGGTACCTCAATCATAGTATGTAAGACTATGGAATTTCTGCATCAAAGAAGGAGAAAAGAAGATCCAGGTTCAGATCTTGGTGATGCTTTGCTACAGAAAGGAATCAAGGGCTAGAGATCTGAACGGAATGAGTCATATTATTCCGCTGCACCCACTGTAAGGTTTTCTAACTTTATATGTGTTTATTTTCATTGTTTTAGAATTCATATTAAGTTGTTAATCCAACATACTTGTTAGTAAATCTAGATTCTGGTAAAATAATTTCCAACAAAAAGTGCTTTGAACAGTGCTTAAGTTTCCCAGCTAAGTTGACAATGAGATCATTTGTATTGCTTTGATGGTTGGAACTCCAAGTCTGTATAAGACTATCTTCAAAGTTCAGTTCAGCCACCCACAATTTATCAAAGAAGAACCGGTTGCTGTGATTTTGGGATGTTGGTAATCGATGGAGGTTCAAGATTAAAGGACGATGATCAAATCTGAAATAGTCTTCATGAAGAAGAAAATGTTTTGGAAACAGAGAATCCCATTCAGTATTAGATATCGCCCAACCAATGTGCTCCTGGGTATGAGATTGCTGGCCTTGTTTATTTGTCCAGGTAAAGGGGTGACCATTAAATTGGATATCATGGAGAATGAACGAATCAAGAAAATTGTGAAATTGGGTAGAAGGAGCACGAGAAGTGTCCCCCCCAATTTTGTCATGCGAGTTTAAATAGTCATTGAAGTCACCCATTATCAACCAAGGAGAGTTATGGATAGTGGATCCAACTCTATGGAGAACTTTCCAAGAATGGGTTTTATTTTGATAATTCGGTGCCCCATAAAAGCCAGTAAAATAAAAAGCAGAAAATTGGTTGGGCTTAAGGTAACAATGAAAATGACTTATATTATAAGACAAAAGTGTTACATCAACATCATGAGTCCATAACAACAAAAGGCCACCACTAAGACCAACCCTAGGGACTTCTAAACCATTAGAAAAACTAAGTTGAGATTTAAACCTACTTAAAGCACTAATCCGCGAGCATTCCAACTGATGACGATCATGGCGCTTGGCGGGTGCGCTGGGCAGCACCCGCCTCATCAATGTATCCTTCATCCAAAGAACAAGCAAGATCACGAGTACGCTTGAGAATTTTCCGAAATTTAATCTCGTTAATGCTAGGGCGACGCTTTGGCTTATAACGACGGCCAGAAGTTGAGGCCGTGGCTGGTGAGGATGAAGATCCCATGGCAAAGTGAAGTGGCTGGTTAGCATTGAGATCCGCCATTATAGTAGCAAAAGCTTGTGAGACTGGTACAGTATAACCAGTAGCATCAGAAGTGTTCATGGCATTAGTGATAGCAGGGGTTGCCACAATAGGATTAGATGGTGCAACTTGTTCAGGGATACTGTTGTTATGTGTGTTTTGGTCATTGGGAATGGTATAAGCCAAGGGGGGAGCAGGCCTATGGGGTTGAGAAGGGCTATCAAGGTCCACAACATTGCTAGAAGTTGGCCAAGCCGAGAAGGATGGAGAAACATTTGCTCCATTAAGATCACGTATGAAGGTATTGTGTTGAGGAACTTGAGTCATGTAGCAGCCCACAGGAGTGGTTCGAGGTTGATGAAAATATTGAGCACCATACTCAGAAGATGGGTCATTAAAAGATGGTTCAGCAATAATTTGGTTAGTGGGAGGCCGTGGGCTTGGAGGAGGGGCTAGGGAAACAGGGTGAGTGACATGAGGGCGAAGGCGAGTTCTAGTGCTGGCTATGTAAAACGGATTGGAAGTGATGCGGATTTTGGCTCCTAAGGTGTGATCATATTGAAGCGGTGGTGGGGCAGAAGAGGAATCACATTTTGCTAGAAACTCAGGGCAATGATTTACGATATGGTTAAGGCGGCCACTGAAATGGCAAAAGTCAGGTAGATTTTCGAAACGAAATTCTAACCAAACCGGGGATGCCATACCTTGAAAGTGGAAGCCTGTGCCACGGGGAAGAGGTTGAGTAACATCGATCTCAATTCTAACCCGAAGATAAGCACCCCAGGTTTCCTTGAGAGAGGCAGTGTCAACCTCTATAAACCGGCCTAAAACCTCCCCCAGTTTTCTAGCAAGGGCCGGGGAACGTTTGAGGAAAGGAATACCCGAAACTTGGATTCAAAACGGTGTTGAAGTGAGCATATCCGCTGTGACAATCGATCCAGCTTCAAGAGGAGACATCACAATGAGTTTAAAATCGAAATGCCATGGCTGTCCAATGAGTACCCTTCTGCGATCACCAAAGCATCCGAATTCCACGGTAAAGAAATTGGGCTCTTTTTCCAGCACATTGATTGAGAAGCGTTCTGGCCACATTTCTTTTAAACGCTTTTTGAAAGCTTCAGGGTTAAAATGGCGTGTAGTTAGCAGTTTGACAGCAAGGAAGGCAGAAGGCTCTTCCCTGTTTTCATCTTCAGGCAGTTCAGATGGTTCAGCAAAGGAATGAATTTTTGTCTCAATCTCAGTCAAGTTCAGATTGGCAGACAAGGTGTTGGTGAGTTCTTCCATTGTTGAAAAAGGTCGAGCGGATGTAGGGTCAGGGGGATATTCAGAAGTCAGGGGAATATGCAGGTTACAAATTGGGACAAAGGAAGGAATAAACTGATGGGGAAACTTTATAAGCTGTACCTTGTGAATATATACAGAGTGCTTTATATAGAAAAAACATACAGGGAAAAATTTCTCCCAGGGAAAAACTAAATAAGGAAATAAATGCTTCATGTCAGGAGAGGCAATGATGCAAATAGAAATGGCAGTGGCTCCTAAAACGAATCTAGGGGTTCTAATCATGAAGTAGGGGACACCTAATTTGGTAGGGCAAATGATTGTCCAAGGAGGTGCAGAGGGTATCGAGTTTCCTAATTTGGTATTGTCTAATGCTAAAGGGAGAAGTAAATGGGGGTGTTTAATGAAGTAAGAGAAATGCAGGTGTGATGATAATGCTAGAGAGGAGTAATCGGATGGGACAAAAAGAGAAGAGTTAAGGTTGAAGTGAAGGTTACCTGTATTAGGGAGGAGATCTGCAATGGATGCTTCGCCCAGTTCGTGAAGAGCCAAATCCACCATTAATGATGAAGTGACTGTTGGGTTTTATGCCCTAAATAAAACTCATTTCAATATAATCGGATTTACTTATTAATATAGATCAGAAATAACATTTAATGTTGCATGGTTCACATGATTTATTTCATGATTATATGTACATAATGTATAAATTCATCTGAAACCCTTTTCACATACTTGATCCTGTTTATTGTGCTGTCAACACATTGGAAAGTAAACATGACTATGTGAATAAAGTTTCCTAGATTTATCAGACACAGGGTTTTACTGATATGATAATCTACAATAAGAGTTTACTTGTATTTGGAGAAATACTATGTTCTTTCCAGAGCATTGGTTAAAGTAAAGCTCAGGTTGGATGCATGGAGTATGCATCGGAAGGGACCGATATTGAACTTTGACTTAGATTTATTAAACTTACCGTAATATCTATTCACGTCAATATCGCCTAGTTGATCCTAGATCAAATGTTCTTAATCCTGTTATGATTAGACTCAATCTTGAAAGGCTATTCGTGTTCTTTGATTTGTTAGTTAAGCCTACTTTTAGTTCAGGGTGATACGTACATTTTGGGAACACGGTAGTGCAATTGAGTGGGAGCGCTAACATAAACATGGAATCTATAGCTTCTATCTGGCGAATAGTAAGCAAAGGATGATCTCCTTCGAGCTTGACCAAACGAACATAAATGGTGGAGTACTCATTTCACATAAGCTGAAATATCATTTATACGGGGTCAAGTGTTTTAAGGAATAAATACATTGTAGGGTGTAACGGTAATTTAATCCGTTTACAGTGTAGATCATTCATATAGAGGATCATTGATCACATTAGGATTATAACAATGGGTAACTAATGATGTGTCTATATGGTGGAACATATAGAGCATTCTATATACTGAGAGTGCAATTCTAAGTTCTATGCGTGGATTCAACGAAGAATTAATAAGTTAGTGAATTTTAGTGCTAAATTCTTGATCTACTTATTGGAAGCTCGGTTATATAGACCCATGGTCCCCCCCACTAGTTGAGATAATATTGCTTGTAAGACTCATGTAATTGGTTTTGATTAATCAATTATAATTCACAAGTTAGACTATGTCCATTTGTGAAATTTTTCACTAAGTAAGGGCGAAATTGTAAAGAAAGAGTTTATAGGGGCATATTTGTTAATTATGATACTTTGTATGGTTCAATTAATAAATATGATAAATGACAATATTATTTAATAATTATTTATAGTTATTAAATAGTTAGAATTGGCATTTAAATGGTTGAATTAGAAAATTGGCGTTTTTGAGAAAATCAGATGCAGAAAAGGTAAAACTGCAAAATTGCAAAAAGTGAGGCACAAATCCACTAGTATAGGGCCAGCCACTTTTGTAGGCAATTTAAACTGATATTTTCATTATTTTAATGCCAAAAAATTCAAACATAACCCTAGTGGAATGCTATAAATAGATAGTGAAGGCTTCAGGAAAATTACACTTAAATTTTCTATTTTTCCTTCAGAGAAAAACCTGAGCTTTCTCTCTCCCTATCTTTAGCTGCCACTTCTTCTTTCTCTTCCCTCTTGAATTTCGAAATTCTTAGTGTATGAGTAGTGCCCACACACATCAAGTGATACCTCAATCATAGTGAGGAAGATCGTGAAGAAAGACATTCAGCAAAAGGAGTTTCAGCATCAAAGATTCAGAGAAAGAGATCCAGGTTCAGATATTGATAATGCTCTGCTACAGAAAGGAATCAAGGGCTAGATATCTGAATGGAAGGAGTCATTATGTTCCGCTGCACCCAATGTAAGGTTTCCTAAACTTTATATGTGTTTATTTCATCGTTTTAGAAAGTTCTTATTTAGGATGTTAATAAACATACTTGTGAGTAGATCTAAGATCCTGGTAAAAAAAATTTCCAACAGTGACAGACTCCTTCCCACCGCCACAAGGGTTAATGGACCATGGACGGACGCAAACGCCGAAGAACGGCGACGACGACAGCAATCGACGACGAAACATTGAAGCCCTAGAGGAGACTTTTTCAGAGAGAAACGAGAACTATTCAGAAGCTAACACACTCCAAAAAAAATATGTTAAAATACAAAATTTTGAAGCTGAAGAAAAATTATAGAAAGCCTTTACATAGAAAATCCAAGCTTTTACATAGAAAATCTATTCAACTAGAACAAGAAATACAAGCATGCGTTTCAACCTAATTAAACCTACTTAACTCAACATTTTAATCAAGAAAACAACAACAACAATTAACAGCAGCAACATCATGCATACGCTATATGGTCTCCTTTTTAACCCCTACATCATTGTCTGGAACAGTGTCAGCAGCGAATTTTACCAAAAATGACGCTAAAAGACTTTAAAAACTGCATCTAAAACTCAATTTTATAGAAAAATATTTGTATGAAAACCTAAAATATTTAATTTAAATCTATCTAAATAACTTAAGACTGTTACACTTAGTCTACACCTAGATTCACCCATGCACATATATATACACAATAATTGTAATAAGATATAATTTATTATGTGTATTCTTTTCATTTCTTTTTTTAAAGAAAAAGTTTATTCTTTGAAAAATTGAAAGAGAGAGGAAAATTAAAGTAACACTGAAAATCCTTACAAAAGAAAAAGTAATAAATTCGAGTTTATTGAATAAATTCGAGCCAAATTAAAGTCACGAGTCAAGAGCACAAACATATTATATATGGAGCCAAATCATCTGTCCCAATTTTTCCATGTCTCCCTATCCCAATCCAATTAAAATGCTCCACCTCAATTAATTTAAAATGTACATCCCCTTTTTCAATAGAATTAATATATTTAAAGACTATTTTATTTTACCATTAATTTTTTCTCATGAAATTTTTTTTTTGGGTTAAATGTTCTTTTCATACTTTTTTTTTAATAAAAAAAAATATACAATAAAGAAACTTGAATAAAATAAAATAAATTCCGTTAGAAAAAAGAAGAAGAAGAAGAATAAAATAACATTTTAGTTAAAAAATAATATAATTTTATATAAAAAAAATAGACCTATTTCTTTTATTTCAGATTTTTTTTTATTAAGAATCTTCTTTTTTTTCTTAAAAAAATTAAACTATGTTATCTTTAATATTTTTTAAATATTAATATTAATAATATATATATTTTTTTAAATGTATTAGTATTACAATTTACGTTAATATTAATAATATATTAGGGTAAAATTTAATTTATTCAAGTGTCTTCATTATTTTTTTTTTAAATAATGACATGACAATAAATTATTATTAACAATAAAATAAAATGGTCCTTAAATATATTAATTCTCTTTATTTTGGAAAGAAAAATATATTCACTCTTTTAGGAAATATACATTTAATTGAGGTGGAGCATTTTAATTGGATTGGGATAGAGAGACAGAGAAAAATTGGGACAGAAGATTTGGCTCCATTATATATATATATAGCATACCAACGATTCCACGATAGTCCACAAGAACGTATGTATACATTCATCCAAAATGAACTTCCCCACACTACTTGTCCCATCAGTTCTAGTACTACTCTTTTCCATAACGGCCTCTCCCGGAATATCCCAGCCGACCGGAGCCAGATGTCCGGCGATAAACCCGCCACCAAGGCCTAACCCAACCGTCCAGTACATACGTCCGCGACCCCCGCTCTACCCGCCGGGTCTTAATCTCATGCCAACGCGTCCAGCCAATAACCCTGGCCCCTTAGCTAACCGAAACAGAATCCTGTTCATCACCCAAGAGCTCAAACGAAACATAACCTACGACCCTTTCAGATATACACCAACCTGGGTCGGAAACAACTATTGTCTCTTCAAAGGTTTCTTCTGCGACACAGTACCGGACTTAAACATCACCGGACTCGCTAGCATTGACTTTAACGGTGCCAGGTTCGGTGGCAGATTCCTCAACTTCTACCGATTCATTAGAAACTTGCCCGACATAGCCATCTTCCACGCAAACTCCAACAACTTCAGCGGGGTCATCAACAATGGGTTAAGCCAGTTGCGATACCTCTACGAGCTCGACCTTAGTAACAACAAGTTTCTCGGTGTTTTCCCCAGGAACGTCCTCGGCGCGAAGAATTTGACTTTCGTTGACTTGCGGTTCAACACTTATAACGGAACGCTGTCCAATGACTTGTTCAACTTCGATACCGACATATTGTTCATCAACAACAACGGCTTTTCCCAAAGGATACCTGCAAACTTGGGCAACACCCCAGCGATTTATCTAACTCTAGCGGGTAACAAGTTCTCGGGTCCCATCCCCACAAGCATAGGTCGATCTTGGAATACCTTAAAAGAAGTTCTTCTTTTAAACAACCGGCTTACGGGTTGTCTCCCTTTCGAGATTGGGTACTTGAACCAGACAACGGTGTTCGATGCGGGGTCTAATTTCTTGAGGGGTCCGATACCACAATCGTTCGGGTGCATGAAATATTTGCAGTTCTTGAACTTGGCTCATAACCAGCTCTACGGAGCCATTCCGGAGTCCTTATGTAGGTTACCCAATGCCTATAACTTTACACTCACTTATAACTTCTTTACCCAAGTGGGTACTCAGTGCATGAGATTGATACGGGCTGGGAGGCTTCATGTGGACCGCAACTGCATAATGGGCCTGCCCAATCAAAAACCCGCGGCAGAGTGTAACCGTTTCTTTGCTAGGCCCAGGTCCTGTGCTCGTGAGAGCACCTTCAGCTTTGTTCCTTGCACACTCTCCAACTCCAGGACCTCCTCTTCCAATATTGATGATATTGATGGTCGGCACCTACGAGAGATCACACCCCCTCCGCCGCCACGGACCTATGCTGCTCTCGAGAAGGGTCAGAACTGAAATCCATCTATCTATATTTTATTTAATTAAATAATTGTTATTGTGTTTGTTTTCTTTTTTAATGATATTTGTATGGTGAGATCTCTGGCGCTTGGATCAAGGTTATTTTGCTGGTTAATTAGTGTGTGTGGTATATATAGTAGTGCGAGTAAATTTTAAATTTCATGTTTAAATTAATGTGTTGGTGTATTTGTTATATTATTTATTAAATAATATAATATTTAAGATTAAAATTGTGATATATTATATATATTATTATGAGTATAATATATAATGTGATTAGGAGTTACATATGTAATATTTAAGAGGTGGAGTTACTCATATTTTGTAATTTCTACATGATCATCAATTAAGTGTGTAAAGAGTAGTTACACAACTTAATTTTTTGAAATTCAAAGCTATAATGCAAATATAGCTCTTGGGAATTTAATTTTATCATTTATAATATAAAATAAAGTGGGAATGATTTGGAGAGTTATTTACAAAAGCTGAAAAAATTTGTAACTAGTAACTAGTTACTTTTTTTTGAGCTTTAATATTAGAACCTTTATTACTATGGGGATGCCTTTTAACAACCCCCATAACATCCAAATCACTCATTTAATCTCATTTACACTCAATTAATAGATGATAACAGCCAGGATGTTTGAATTTCAAAGTGTGTAATCCTAAACAATATAAATAGAGACCTTGATTCATCCTTTGAGACACACTCTTCTCTTCTATCTTTCGAACACAAAGCTAGAGAATTCTAAGACTTGATAATTCTCAGAAGTATTTCTACAAAGTCGTAAGTGTTTAAAACAGGGGGAAATAATCTTCTTGGACAAAGGTGTAGAAACCTTGTTCAAGCTTTTGGTGATCCCCATCTCTACTTTAGGTATTTGTTCTTCTATTCTTACTTTGTTCTACTCTTTATTTTTATATTGTTCTCTTATTCTCCTCTAAACACTCTTATATATATCATATATATTATATCTCTACTATATAGTATTATATATACATACTGTTATCCCAAAGTTTGCACTCTAACGTGGCATCACGAGAATGGTGACACGTGGAGTCCACTTGGAGCACTGCTAGGGAAGATAGACCGAGCAGGATGCATCGCTGGCACATCCAGAATGAGATATTCAGCAATCCGTGCAGAGCACTCAACACTTAGCGAATTCAGCTTTCGCATCATGAGTCATCAGCTCAATGCCTATAGCTCAGGGATCAACTTACGTGGATATGACATACACACGATCCCACTATCAGTGTATTCAGCCTCAATCCCACGATCCTTGCATTCAGCATTGATCACACGATCTTTCTGTTTATGCGCATTGTAACGAGAGAGGAAACTCTTTCTCCTCAAGTTTTCTAGGCCTATAAATAGTGAGGAATGTTCACTGGGTAGGGGACTGAGAGATTGAAAGTCGATACGCCGCTAAGCTAAGACTATATTATTATCTAAGAATTATATATTCAGAGATACCGTTGTAAGAGCTATAAGAAAAGGAATCTTCTTCCTTGTTCTTAAGTCAATACAAATAACGAGAATTAGGCTATTACCGAACTGCTCGAGGCTGAACCTCTATAAAATTCATGTGTCTTATTATTGCTTTATTATATATTAATTACGACATATCGTTTATCGCTTATCAAAAAGACTCATTGTCGTTGGCTAAAAGCGAAGTCAACATTTTGGTGCTTTCATTGAGAGAAGGATCACAGATCACTCTTTTCAACACTCAACACGATGGTCCAAACTCGTAGAGACCTGTCTGACCCAGCAAATTCACAGACGCTGGATCCGACATTGCAGGACCTAGGAAGTTCAAGGGTTCCACATGCTATCAATGCTGGACAGATGGGAAGCGTGGTGAATGGTGTGCAAGAGAATGGGAATAACAATTCCGCACACAGCCAGGGCATTCATAACACGACTATTCCGCCTGGAACCAACGCTCAGATGACAATCAAAGACGCAACCGAATTGCGAAATCTCCGTGCCGCGCTCGGACTCATGCAGAGTCATAGCAACACTCTGCATCATGATCAGGATGAACTGAGCGCCGCAGTAAATCTCACGTTTGACGAACAGAGGCGAATGTTCACTAAATGGAGAGACAAAGAGATGGAGGCATTAAGGGCTCACCATACAGAAATCGAAGATCGTAGTCGATAAGCTACCGTGCTGATACGAAGAGCCTACCAGATTGTAGGTCAGCAAACGCCGAACGTCATTCCCCTGGGAGAAACGGAGCATGACCCGACGATGAATACCTCCCGGACAATCAATGGTCAGTCGTCCAATCCCCGGTTACGAGTTCCACTCGTGGGCCAAGAGGTAGGCTGGTAGACCTTGTCCGAGAATTCATCAGGAGGAGCCAAACCTGACGGATCCAACCAGAATAATGGAGTTATTCCGCCTGTCAACCAAGCGAATCAATCGCTAAGGCAACCAGGCTCTTCTGTGTTTGATAGGCTGGGAACGACCCATGACCTAAGGAACGATCTAAACAGAAGAAGGGGAACAGACGAGCAGAATACTGCAACGATCGTGCAGCCCGGAGCCCATACTCAAATCCCTGCTCAGAAAGACGCTGACATAATCCAAGTTGACCAGAATGTCGAGCAAGTCAGCCCAGCCGTACAAGCCCAGCTTCACGAGTTGAAGAATATGTTTCATGGCATGGTCGGACAGCGTAACAATGATCTTGAGTTAGACCGTGCTCGCGGAACTCCTTTCTCACCAGAGATCAATCTCCTGCCACTGCCTCACAAGTTCAAAATGCCAACGTGGAAGATGTATACTGGGAGAGAAGATCCTCTTTCCCATCTCAAATACTTCGAGATGCAGATGGATTTACAAGGAGTACGAGGGGACGTATGCTGCAGAATCTTCCCCGCCACTCTGTCGGAAGCCGCACAACAATGGTATTTCAAGTTGGCTCCTGGAAAGTTTAGTTCATGGAAGACCTTTTCTTCGGAATTCCATGCACAATTCTCTTCCTCACATCAGCTCCCATTGCATCTGGGAGATTTGGTCAAAGTAAAGCAACGACCAGGCGAGCCACTCCGGGCATACATCAGCAGATTCATGACGAAAGCGACCAAGGTCTCGCGGGTAACCGAGGATGGAAAGTTATCTGCGATACTGGGGGGCATTGAAGTCCTTGGTGAACTATGGAAGGATATAAGGAAGAACGGGCCAGTCGACTCAATGAGTGATTTCCTTGACCGAGCCGAAGGCTTCATCAAGCTCTAAGAAGCCATTCAACGAGCAAAAGTTGAGCAAAAGCCAGTCAAAACAAAGGCTCCTTCCGCTGGAACATCCGCCCAACTTCCAAATTATTCCAACAATTCAAGTGGCAAGCGTTCAAGCAACAACCACAAGCAAGGAAATGGGAAGAAAGGAAAGTTCACCGACAAATCCGGACAGACTCCCCGTGATCATGCCAAACACACTGCATTCACTATTCTAACTGAAGATATAGAGAGTGTGTATATGGAAACTCAGTCGTTAATTCCGTACAGAAAGCCCGGGCTGATGAAGAAAGATACCAACAAAAGGGACATGACAAAATTTTGTCGGTTCCACGGAGACTATGGCCACGACACCAACGAATGTTACAACCTGAAGCGGGAAATAGAATATTTGATCAAGAAAAACAACCCGCACCTGCAGAAGTATGTCAAGACCAACCAAGGTCAAAACAACCAGGATCTGCTACCTCCACCCGTAGATGGACACTTGCAAGTCATTATTGGAGGCCCGCACATCGCTGGAGATACGGGCAAAGCTTGAGAGAGATATGCCCGAACAGCTCAATACGAGCAAGAAGAAGTCATCCTAGCTGTGGAAGAAAGGCAGCCCAAAGTTCCACGAGCAGGAGAGTGTTGGGTCTTATGCCCTAAATAAAACTCATTTCAATATAATCAAATTAACTTATCAATATAGATCAGAAATAACATTTAATGTTGCATGGTTCACATGATTTATTTCATGATTATATGTACATAATGTATAAATTCATCTGAAACCCTTTTCACATACTTGATCCTGTTTATTGTGCCGTCAACACATTGGAAAGTAAACATGACTATGTGAATAAAGTTTCCTAGATTTATCAGACATAGGGTTTTACTGATATGATAATCTACAACAAGAGTTTACTTGCATTTGGAGAAATGCTATGTTCTTTCCAGAGCATTGGTTAAAGTAAAGCTCAGGTTGGATGCATGGAGTATGCATCGGAAGGGACCGATATTGAACTTTGACTTAGATTTATTAAACTTACCGTAATATCTATTCAAGTCAATATCGCCTAGTTGATCCTAGATCAAATGATCTTAATCCTGATATGATTAGGCTCAATCTCGAGAGGCTATTCGTGTTCTTTGATTTGTTAGTTAAGCCTACTTTTAGGTCAGGGTGATACGTACATTTTGGGAACACGGTAGTGCAATTGAGTTGGAGCGCTAGCATAAACATGGAATCTATAGCTTCTATCTGGCGAATAGTAAGCAAAGGATGATCTTCTTCGAGCTTGACCAAACGAACATAAATGGTGGAGTACTCATTTCACATAAGCTGAAATATCATTTATACGGGGTCAAGTGTTTTAAGGATAAAATACATTGTAGGGTGTAACGGTAATTTAATCCCTTTACAGTGTAGATCATTCATATAGAGGATCATTGATCGCATTAGGATTATAACAATGGATAACTAATGATGTGTCTATATGGTGGAACATATAGAGCATTCTATATAACTGAGAGTGCAATTCTAAGTTCTATGCGTGGATTCAACGAAGAATTAATAAGTTAGTGAATTTTAGTAATAAATTCTTGATCTACTTATTGGAAGCTCGGTTATATAGACCCATGGTCCCCCCACTAGTTGAGATAATATTGCTTGTAAGACTCATGTAATTGGTTTTGATTAATCAATTATAATTCTCAATTTAGACTATGTCTTTTTGTGAATTTTTCACTAAGTAAGGGCGAAATTGTAAAGAAAGAGTTTTAGGGGCATATTTGTTAATTATGATACTTTGTATGGTTCAATTAATAAATATGATAAATGACAATATTATTTAAGAATTATTCATAGTTATTAAATAGTTAGAATTGGCATTTAAATGGTTGAATTAGAAAATTGGCGTTTTTGAGAAAATCAGATGCAGAAAAGGTAAAACTGCAAAATTGCAAAAAGTGAGGCCCAAATCCACTAGTATAGGGCCAGCCACTTTTGTAGGAAATTTAAACTGATATTTTCATTATTTTAATGCCAAATAATTCAAACCTAACCCTAGTGGAATGCTATAAATAGATAGTGAAGGCTTGAGGAAAATTACACTTAAATTTTCTATTTTTCCTTCAGAGAAAAAACTGAGCCTTCTCTCTCCCTATCTTTGGCTGACCCTTCTCTTTCTCCTTCCCTCTTCAATTTCGAAAATCTTAGTGTGAGAGTAGTGCCCACACACAGCAAGTGATACCTCAATCATAGTGAGGAAGATCGTGAAGAAAGACTTTCAAAGAAGAAGGAGTTTCAAAGATCAAAGATTCAGAGAAAGAAATCCAGGTTCAGATATTGATAATGCTCTGCTACAGAAAGGAATCAAGGGCTAGATATCTGAACGGAAGGAGTCATTTAATTCCGCTGCACCCAATGTAAGGTTTCTTAAACTTTATATGTGTTTATTTCATCGTTTTAGAAAGTTCATATTTAGGGTGTTAATAAACATACTTGTGGGTAGATCTAAGATTCTGGTAAAATAAAATCCAACAACTGGTATCAGAGCCATGGTAATTGATTTACTTGCAAGAAATTTGGACTTTAAAACGATTGTTTGTATGTTCTTTGGATGGTATCATGTTGTATTGAGTGTTATTTGATGATTGATTGATGTTTGTAAAATTTTCGTGAAAAATAATTGCGATTTTATCTCTGGAATTATTTTTATTGGATAGTATGGAAAAAATTAAGCAAGTTAGCCTTTTGCAGAACTTAATTTGGATTTTATTTGAATTAGTTATGATTTTTTGAAGATTTGAAAAAAATCGGGGTTGTGTTGATATTTTCCTGCGATCGCAAATCTGTCTGTACAGTTCACAATTTTTTTGTTTTTCTTCGATTTTTCATGCTTTTTCATGGAATTAACTTTCATTTTTTGGTATAGTTTTGTATTTATACTATTACTATTCCTAATTCAATTCTAATTATCTTTTTGAATTAATTTAATATTTTTTAAATTTAATTCAAGATATTAGTGTAATTTGAATTTGAATAGAATTAGTATCTATCTTCTTGCTTAAAAAAAATCTATCTTATTTTAAAATTTTATTATATCTTATCTTATTTTAAATTTAAAAATAAGATATTTATAATCATGTAATTTTTAAATGATATAAGATATTTTGCTAATTTTTTAAATTTTGTTATTTTATTTATTTAAATTACATTTAAAATTTGAAAAAGATATTTATTTATCTTTTCTAATTTTTTATTTAATTTTTATTTATAAAATAACATTTAAAATTTAAAAGTAGTTAGCAAATTTTTGAAATGATATTTAGGTTGGTTGAAACCTAATTTTTCAAAAATTGTAGGTTTAATTTTAAATTTATTTTTTTAAAAATTTCGAATTTTTCAAATTTTTTTTAAATTTTTCGAAATTTTTTTATTATTTAATTAATTATTTAGAAATTAAATAGTTAATTTAAAGTTAAATAAATCCTACATCCAACTATCCAACTAACCTTGTTGCAGGAGTATGTGTTTTAGCTTATGTGTAAGTTTTTAAAACCTATTATTACTTGATTGTAAATAGCCATGGTTACTTTTTGCCAAATCTAATGATCTGATGGCTCCCTTGGTCAAGATAATAATTTGTAACAGGTATATTTACAATCTTCTTTCATCTGTGTATGACCTAGCAACATGATAGGACCCATCCAAAGTGTGCCTGTGTGAGCCTATGTGTTTAATTTGATTATAGATACATATAGGTTGTTGTTGCTAAAATAAATTATCATAGTTCTTGATAGAATTTATTTAGGCCCATTTAGTTATTGGGCTTATTCAATTAATAACAGTTGTTCTTATTAAGGTTAAATTCCTCTCTTTTGGGCCTTGTGTGAGAGTTGGGAGCCATAGAAGTGGGTACGACATACTGAACCCAGCACCCCCTCACATGAACCACCCCAATTGTGAAGGCCCATTTGCCTGATTTGAACAACTGTACTAGGTTAATTACACTAGTTTAACATAATAAAATTGATTAGCAACATAATTAATTTCATTTATTTTGAAATTAATTTAAGAAAATTATAGTTTAAAGAATTCTTTATTCTAAGCTAAACTATATGTATTTTCTTGTATTTAATTAAATATAGAATTATAACTATCTAGATTCTTTCTGGAGCTTAATTTGAAATTTTCATTAAATATTCCTATTTAAGTTGATATTTAGTTATCTACAACTAACCAACTTAAATCTGAATATCTTTTGAATTTCAAATTTCAAAATTAAGTTGAGGAATTTTAGGCATTGGTTATTAAGATTCTTTAGATATTTTTTAAGTTAATATCTTTTCGAATATTAACTTAAAATAGAATATTTTAGATATTTTTTAAGTTGATATCTTTTCGAATATTAACTTAAAATGGAATATTTTTGAATTAAGTGGTTACAACTTAATTTTTGATTTTTAATTAAATTTAAATTTGAAAATATTTAAGTTCTAGATTTTTTCTAATACAACTTAAATTAGATATTTTTTCAAATTTTGTGAAAAAGATACTTAGTCAAATAAGATATTTGCTAGATAGTTATTTCTAGACTACTTATTATTTCTAATATTAAATAGGAAAATATTATACATTGTGAAATTAATTATTTATATAATTAATTTTGGTACAATTAATTTGAAGTATATTTTTCCTAGTATTAAACTAGAGACTAATAATTAAGCCTTCTCTACACTTAATTATTTATTTCTTGAATTTAATACATTTAATTAATTTGAAAATTGAATATCTAAGTTGATTTTTATCATCATACTTAAATATTTCTTTTTCATGACATTTAATTAAATAAAAAATTATTTTTAGTTGAAATTTATTTTTTCAACTAAATTTAAATAATTTTCAAAATATATTTTTTCTTTATTTTATTAATCAAATTTCGAAATTGCATTTCTTAAATGCTAGAATTTCGAATTTTATCTTGAAAAATAGATTAAATTGTAAATTAATTATTTATTTTAATTAATTCTTGGATCAACTTAAATCAATGATTTTTTTCATTTATTGATTAATTTAAAATAAATTGAATTAAAGTATATTATTAGAAATTGAATTAATTAGTCAAAGGAAAATCTAGATAGATGATATTTTTGCTTGAAGTATTTTTCTAGTGTATTTAATTAAATAGAAAATTAATATTTAAGTTGATTTTCATCATCATACTTAAATATTTGAAATTTTTCTTATATATTTAATTAAATAGGAAAATTATATTTTTTGTTGTAAATTAATTTTATTAATTAATTTTGGGCCAACATTAAATTAGAATAATTTTCATAGGATTAATTTTTTATTTTAACATGCATTTTCGAAAATTGTATTCTTATATACTTTAATTTTTCGAAATGCAATATATATTTATAGAAAATTAAATTTGAGTTGTAAATTAATTTAAATTAATTTTGTAACAACTTAAATTGAATATTTTTCTAAATATTTATTGGAAATTATTACTAAGATGGAAATAATTCATGTTATTTTCATATCCATCTAAGTAAAATTTATAAATATTAAATTAAAATTTATATTTGGAATTTTTCATTCTAAATTGGAAATTTTAATTAAATAAATATATATTTAAAATAAATAGAATAAATAAAGAGAATCAAAGAAAATACAACTCTCTTTAAATAATGAGCTTTATTATTAAGACATTCGATCTCCATTGTGGGTTTTACACCGCGTTTGTTTTAGTGAGTAATCCTCCCTAATGGAGGAACGTTCATTAGCAATTTCGCACCGTTTAACCTCGCATGATAAGTAGTTTGTAAGTGTTTTTTATTGTATGGATCACCCTAATGGTGGCGACCATACTTGACTTGCAAATTATGAAACAATGGTGAAAGCTCATAAGATAGAATTGCCTTGACTCTCGCCTAAACGGGACAACGCTGAATTCCAATCTTGATCGAATAAAAGGTTGCTAGAATTTAGACGAGCTGACAACTCTATTCAATGAATGGTAGCTTTGACTCTCGCCTAAACGGGACACTGATATCAGTTTGTTGAAAACCTTGGAAATTATTTAGGATTGTAAGTTTTAGTATTTTCACTTGTCATTCCTACTTCCTATATGTTTATAATTTCTGAATTGTGTATGAATTTATATTGAACCATGTTATTTTCTGTTATTAAGTTGTAGTTTAATTTCGAATCTTCATTGTTGGTCTAACTTGGCTTGTTTATCTAATGAGATAAATCCCTAGTGGATTTTCACCATTAGACATACATAATAGTGTTAGATCTCGAAAGATAAATATTGTATATGCGACATCTAGCTGTTCATCAATTGATGACACCTTAGACTAGTATTTTTACGATATGAAACAAGAATATTGTATAAATAAGATTACTTTGACTTTCGCTAATCGAAGCATCGTTGGATTCTTATTTTAAACGAAATTATCCTAATTCCTCTTAGCTTATTCATTTCGAATTAGCTCAATAACATATCATTGGATGAATGGTCTATAAATCATTTCATGTCATTATATTTTCTCTTAAGAAATTAAATGACGCATATGATTATAATCCCGAAATTCTATTCCCAATTGATATAAATCTTCAATCTTAGAAATCTCCTACTTGTGTGGGCAAATCAGACTTAGAATTATATTAGTAGTGGTGGTCCAAGATAGAATTACTCATTATATTTGGTATAAATTTAAGTCTTTGACTTTAATTTTAGATTCCAAATAGAAATTTTCTTATATTTCTAATTCCAGAATACAATACAGTTACACTTTCTCAAGTGTTTAATATCCATCTTTTATTAATGGATTCAAACTGTATGGAATATGAGTTAGGTATTCTGTGACCAGGATCCACTTGCACTATTCTAAGAATTCTTTGATGTAACTAAACCTAAATCATCAAAAGACTCAACCACATTTTTTTTAATCTATGGCATTTGTATCTTGTTCATGGTGGATTTGACAAGATCAATCTCTGCAAAGAGTTAATATGCCTATATCCACTGAAAGTAGTTCATCTCATTCGCAGATGGATGTACATTCAGGGGTGGATATGAGTTTTTTGTTGTATTCTTAAAACGATAACTCTAGATTATACCTTTTAGCAAGAAATTTGAAATGTTTGAAAAATTTCATTAATTTCTAGCAATGGTTAAAACCATTAAGGTAAGTGGTTAAAGATCTTGCGAACTGATAGGGGTGGAGAAATAGTTAGTAGATATGCAGTTCAAAGATCATTAAATTGATTTATATCCAAACTTACCTCCCCAGAAATTTCGAGTTGCATATTGATGATTAGTTACTAGTCGTTGCCTAAATCCTTCTATGGTAATACAATTTCAGAATGATGTAATGGTTGTATACTTAATGTAAATCATTACTAGATTCATGGATGACCTAATCAAAATCTTAAGAAAAGCTAGAACTGTTAACCATGGTTTGTTAGCTATTCTAAGTGATTAGGGGTGGACCATCCCATTGTCAATAGATAAGAAAGTGTTTGTTCAAACAAATACTACTTTTCTAAGATAATGACTAAGTCTGAAAACAAGTAGCAAATAAAGGAGATATTTAATTCTTGATTCCAAAAGTGTTCTATCATCTTATTTGATATATGAGGATCCCATTGCCTCTGTTGTCTTGTCACAACCGAAGAGATCAATACCATTTAGTTTTCTTAGACATAATTCACGGTACCTCGTCGTAGTGGGAGAGTTTCTAGGAACTCACCTTCTTCTGACTTGGGAGACACTAGTGATTAAAATCCATTGTGAGTTTAAACAAGTAATGAATTGTCAAGATAAGAAACTAAGAAGAAAAGCCAATAGAACTATGGTTTAATCCATTCACATGGAATAACCTAAAGTTTTCTATTACAAGGACATAAAAGGAAATTTTAGTTAATAAGTCTATTCTATGGACTTAACAAACTTCCTGTTCCTATTATTATAGGTTTGAGTTTATCTAAACCTATGGCTTGTGGTATACCTGGTAATTACTTACTCTAATGCAAGCAACTTACTTTAGTAAGATGCTGAAGCATTTTCTTTCTAATGGCAATCTATAGAGGCTTCACAACTTCTTAGGTATAGATTTTATTTATCTAAGAAAAAGTCTTAACTATTCCAGAAAAGATAAAGCCATGAAAGAATTTCTTATATCAACAGTGAGAGGTCTTAGATATGCTTTTGTATTCCTTAGACCAGACACCTGCTGTTGAGTGGGAGTAATGAGTAGGTATCAGATTAATCCAGGAGAAGAACATTGGAACACAATCAAGTATATCCTAAGATTAAGAAGAGGAACTATATGTTAGTCTATAAGGGTGTGTTTAAAACTCTTAGACTACACCATATCAGATTTCGAAATTTGCCTGTGTGCTAGTAAATCTTTCTGATAAGATGGTGGTTACTCTGGGGGTGGAATAATGATTTTGGAGAAGTGTAAAAACCTATCTGAAGTCTCTAGGTCTACCAGAGAGGGACTGAATGTTAAGGTTGCAGGAAAGGTACTTATTCGCCCAAGGAAAGTTCTATACATTTTGGGCATCATTCCAAATTGCCTTAAACTACTAGTGTTAATTTCCTGATTAACCAAAAGTAGTTGCCAAAGGTATAGAATCCAGTATCCCAAGAGAGTAGACATATAGAGAGGAATTTCACATTATCAATGATTTTTTGATTAAAGGAAGAGTAATGGTGGAGAAAAGGTTGTGTTTAATTCAACCTTTCAGATCCTATTACGAGGAGTTTACTACTACTACACTTGATTTGTATATCGAGGTGTTGAGATTATTTGAAACGCACTTTTTGTTTTATATTAGTGCAAGTAGGAGTTTGTTGGGTTTTATGCCCTAAATAAAACTCATTTCAATATAATCAAATTTACTTATTAATATAGATCAGAAATAACATTTAATGTTGCATGGTTCACATGATTTATTTCATGATTATATGTACATAATGTATAAATTCATCTGAAACCCTTTTCACATACTTGATCCTGTTTATTGTGCCGTCAACACATTGGAAAGTAAACATGACTATGTGAATAAAGTTTCCTAGATTTATCAGACATAGGGTTTTACTGATATGATAATCTACAACAAGAGTTTACTTGCATTTGGAGAAATGCTATGTTCTTTCCAGAGCATTGGTTAAAGTAAAGCTCAGGTTGGATGCATGGAGTATGCATCGGAAGGGACCGATATTGAACTTTGACTTAGATTTATTAAACATACCGTAATATCTATTCAAGTCAATATCGCCTAGTTGATCCTAGATCAAATGATCTTAATCCTGATATGATTAGGCTCAATCTCGAGAGGCTATTCGTGTTCTTTGATTTGTTAGTTAAGCCTACTTTTAGGTCAGGGTGATACGTACATTTTGGGAACACGGTAGTGCAATTGAGTGGGAGCGCTAGCATAAACATGGAATCTATAGCTTCTATCTGGCGAATAGTAAGCAAAGGATGATCTCCTTCGAGCTTGACCAAACGAACATAAATGGTGGAGTACTCATTTCACATAAGCTGAAATATCATTTATACGGGGTCAAGTGTTTTAAGGATAAAATACATTGTAGGGTGTAACGGTAATTTAATCCCTTTACAGTGTAGATCATTCATATAGAGGATCATTGATCGCATTAGGATTATAACAATGGATAACTAATGATGTGTCTATATGGTGGAACATATAGAGCATTCTATATAACTGAGAGTGCAATTCTAAGTTCTATGCGTGGATTCAACGAAGAATTAATAAGTTAGTGAATTTTAGTAATAAATTCTTGATCTACTTATTGGAAGCTCGGTTATATAGACCCATGGTCCCCCCACTAGTTGAGATAATATTGCTTGTAAGACTCATGTAATTGGTTTTGATTAATCAATTATAATTCTCAATTTAGACTATGTCGTTTTGTGAATTTTTCACTAAGTAAGGGCGAAATTGTAAAGAAAGAGTTTTAGGGGCATATTTGTTAATTATGATACTTTGTATGGTTCAATTAATAAATATGATAAATGACAATATTATTTAAGAATTATTCATAGTTATTAAATAGTTAGAATTGGCATTTAAATGGTTGAATTAGAAAATTGGCGTTTTTGAGAAAATCAGATGCAGAAAAGGTAAAACTGCAAAATTGCAAAAAGTGAGGCCCAAATCCACTAGTATAGGGCCAACCACTTTTGTAGGAAATTTAAACTGATATTTTCATTATTTTAATGCCAAATAATTCAAACCTAACCCTAGTGGAATGCTATAAATAGATAGTGAAGGCTTGAGGAAAATTACACTTAAATTTTCTATTTTTCCTTCAGAGAAAAAACTGAGCCTTCTCTCTCCCTATCTTTGGCTGACCCTTCTCTTTCTCCTTCCCTCTTCAATTTCGAAAATCTTAGTGTGAGAGTAGTGCCCACACACAGCAAGTGATACCTCAATCATAGTGAGGAAGATCGTGAAGAAAGACTTTCAGCAAGAAGGAGTTTCAAAGATCAAAGATTCGAGAGAAAGAGATCCGTGTTCGGATATTGATAATGCTCGCTACGTAAAGGAATCAAGGGCTAGATATCTGAACGGAAGGAGTCATTTAATTCCGCTGCACCCAATGTAAGGTTTCTTAAACTTTATATGTGTTTATTTCATCGTTTTAGAAAGTTCATATTTAGGGTGTTAATAAACATACTTGTGAGTAGATCTAAGATCCTGGTAAAATAAATTCCAACAGAGAGCCAACCATAACTTCCAACGATGAAGATGCTGTTAAGATTAGATTTCCGCACAACGACCTGCTGGTCGTGGAAGTCCAGATAGCAAACAAAATGGTGGCTAGAACCATGATCGATAATGGAGCTTCTTCAAACATTTTGTTCAAGACTGCTTACGAGATGATGGGGCTCCAACTCAAAGATCTAATTCCATGCCTCCAGCCTCTCTATGGTTTCTCCGGTCAAGGAGTTGCACCTCTAGGAAAAATCCGGCTACCCCTCACTATTGGACAAGCTCCGACGAGCATAACTATCATGGCACAGTTCCTAATATTGGATGTTCCTTCAGCCTTTAACGTAATGCTTGGCCGACCAGCCCTGTATGACTGAAAAGCTGTCACATCAATATTTCACTCATGCCTGATGTTCCCAACCAAGAATGGGGTAGGGTGTCTTAGAGGGAACCAGCAATCTGCTCGGGAATGTTACAACCTTGCAGTGGCCAAGGCTAAGAAGGAAATATCCTCCAACCAGAGCCCAGACAAGGGGAAAAACATTCCCAAGTAGGAAACTTCCCAAGGCGAGGATGAAGATGTGGATCCTCGACTTGGGGACCCAAACAGCAATGTTGGACCTCTGGAAGAATTAGAAGAGATCAAGATCGATCCAGCTATCCCGGCCAGAAAGCTAAAAATTGGAAAGGGTTTGTTGCTCGAAGTAAAATCAGAGTTGATAAAATTTCTGAGAGCAAACCTAGATGTTTTTTCCTGGTCACATGCGGATATGGTCAGAATCGACCCTTCTCTTATTTCACACGTCTTGAATATCGATCCTAACATCCGGCCAGCTCAGCAAAAATGAAGAATGCTAGATAAAGAACGAGAAGTAGCCTTAAAAGATGAAGTTGAAAAGTTGCGCAACAACAACTTCATAATTGAAGCTTTTTACCCAGCTTGGGTCGCGAATCCCGTACTCGTGCCCAAGACGAACAAGAAATGGTGAGTCTGTATTGATTTCACAGACCTCAACAAAGCATGCCCTAAAGACTGTTTTCCACTTCCAAGGATCGATCAGCTCGTCGATGCAACAGCCGGGCACGAAATATTAAGCTTCATGGATGCTTATTCAAGCTACAATCAGATCAAAATGCATCCGCCAGACCAAGAACATACAAGTTTTCGAACAGATATGGGTCTCTACTGCTACAAAGTCATGTCGTTTGGTCTAAAAAACACCGGAGCTACATACCAAAGATTGGTAAACAAGATGTTTAAAGACCAGATCGGTAGAAACATGGAAGTGTACGTGGATGACATGCTCGTCAAATCCAGAAAGGTTGGGGGGCACATAGACGACCTGGACAAATGTTTCAAAGTCCTCAGGAAATACAACATGAAACTAAATCCCTTAAAATGCTCCTTTGGAGTCACCTCGGGAAAGTTTCTAGGCTTCATCGTCAATGCCCGAGGAATTGAAGCCAATCCAGAAAAAATCCAAGCCCTCCTAGATATGAACTCGCCAACAAAAAAAGGGGTGCAAAGCCTAACTGGTCGAATCGCCGCACTTAGCAGATTCGTGTCAAAATCAACGGACAAATGTGTTCCATTCTTCAACATCCTGCGAGGAAACAAAAAGTTCGAGTGGACAGAAGAATGTGAAAGAGCTTTTCAAGATCTAAAGGCACAGCTCACAAAACCTCCCGTACTTTCCAAACCTCTGGACGGTGAGGAGTTGGGGATATACCTAGCAGTCACAGAGCATGTCGTAAATGTCGTGCTGTTCAGAGAAGAGAACAGCATACAACACCAGTCTATTACATTAGTAAAAGACTCATCGAAGCTGAAGGCCGATATCCGTTGATAGAAAAGCTCACCTACTGCCTCATTCTAGCAACAAGGAAGCTGAGGCCTTACTTTCAAGCTCATCCTGTTCGGGTGTATACCGACCAACCACTTTGACAAATATTACAAAAGCCAAATGCCTCTGGACGGTTGCTCAAGTGGGCGGTAGAATTGGGTCAGTACGAAATCAACTTCCAACCCTGAACAGCTATCAAAGGCCAAGCCTTGGCCGACTTTGTGGTGGAATGCATAGGCAAAAAAGAAAGCATACCAGAAAGTAATCCCGAGCCAGTACCACAGCCAAGTAACGAAGAACACAAACCGACATGGAAACTACATGTGGATGGGTTGGCAACAGATCAACTATCTGGTGCAGGAATTGCCCTTGTCACACCTGGGGGGAAACAAAGGCACGCTGTAGTCAAGTTCGGATTCAAGGCCTCTAACAACGAAGCCGAATACGAGGCCCTAATCGCTGGACTTAAGTTACCCAAGGAAATGAAGGGCGAACACATTGAGATCTGTAGTGATTCACAACTGGTGGTAAATCACATATCCGGTGAATACGAGGCTCGAGGAGAAAAAATGATAGCATATCTGAGCAAAATACATGACCTGCTGGCACAATTTAAAAGCTACGGTCTCAGACAAATTCTAAGAGAAGAAAATACAACTGCAAACGCGTTGGCTAGATTGGCAAGCAGCAATATAAGTGACAAGGCAAACTTGGTCCCTATCCAGTTCGTTGAAGAGCCTAGCATCACTGGCATGGAAGAAATCAAAATGATCGACACATCCCCAAAATGGATGATGCCAATAGCAGCCTACCTCAACTCTAGGGAACTCCCAGATAACTAAAATGAGGCTCGGAAAATGAGAAGAAAGGTAGCACGGTACATCATAATAGAAGGGGTCATGTACAAAAGAGGATTCTCGATGCCATTACTCAGATGTGTTACACAAGATGAAGCTGCACAACTTCTATTTGAAGTTCACGACGGATTATGTGGAAATCACGCAGTCGGACAGAGCTTATCAAATAAAATTCTAAGGCAAGGCTACTTCTGGCAAGCGATGATTGAAGATTCGAGAGCCTATGTCAAGAAGTGCGACAAATGCCAGAGATTTTTAAAGATACCAAGAGCTCCGCCCAACGAGCTGACACAGATGCAAAGTCCGTGGCCTTTTGCCATTTGGGGAATTGACCTAATCGGGCAGTTACCTAAAGGTAAAGGCAGAGTGCAGTACGCAGTGGTAGCAGTCGACTACTTTACTAAATGGACAGAATCGAACCACTTGCAACTATCACATCAAAGAAGGTTCAAGATTTTATAGTGAAGAACATCATATGCTGGTTCGGACTACCGTACAAAATAGTCTCGGACAATGGCAAGCAGTTTGACAACCAATCTTTCACTGATTTCTGTGCGAACCATAGTATCATCAAAAGTTTCTCCGCAGTGGCACATCCTCAAGCAAACAGTCAAGTTGAAGCAGTCAACAAAACCTTGAAGGATACACTAAAGAAGAAACTCGAAGATGCCAAAGGAAACTGGCCAGAAGAACTTCCCAAAGTTCTATGGTCATACCGTACAAGGGAAAAAACAGCAACCGGTCAGACACCATTTGCAATGGCGTACGGTTATGAAGCTGTGCTGGCCGTCGAACTCGAGCGACCTTCCCACAGAAGATTGACGTACGATCAAGGTAGCAATCACATACTCCTTGTAGAATCACTTGATGAAATCGAAGAAAAATGAGCAACTGCAAACTTAAAGTTGATAGCTCATCAACAAAAAGTAGCTCGGTATTTCAACAAACAAGTGAAAGCTCAGAACTTCTTCGTGGGAGATATGGTCCTAAAAAGGGTATTCCTAAACACCAAAGACAGCATGTCGCGTGTACTAGGACCGAACTGGGAAGGATCATACCAAGTGGTCGAAGTTCTCGACTCCGGAGCATACAAATTAGGTAAGTATGACAAAAAAATGCAACTCATTCTAGTACCACGGTACTAGAATGGAGAAAATTTAAAGAAATACTACCAATAAAGTATCAGGTCCGCATGACCACTTCAAAGTACTCAGGTCCGCATGACCACTTCAAAGTACTCAGGTCCACATGACCACTTCAAAGTACTCAGGTCCGCTTGACCACTCCAAAGTACTCAGGTCGGCTTGACCATTTTAAAGTACTAAATGAGCATTCACTTCTAAGTGAATGGCCTTCTGGGCGGACTACGCGAAAAGGTTTCAGAAACAAAGTACTCAGGTCGGCCAAACCACTTTAAAGTACAGATTCTTATGTCTGCAATTTGTTTTATTTCATGTTAAGCTAAAAGATCATATTAGATCAAATAACTCTGATATAAGTTACTACGGTAAAAAATACATTTTCGATCAATAAATGAATAAAGATAGTGTTTTCAATTCTATTGAGTCGAAAAAATCAGCATGATTATAATTTACCTAAAGTGCATACAAAAGGTTTAGTCAAACCCAAAATACCGAACAGATAAGCAATATATTTGCGAAAGACAAGTGACCAAGAGTCATACGTCTGCTCGGTCACTTGGGGGGCACCTATACCTGTACAAAGCATTTGGTAAAAATAAAACAATCACAATTGCACGAGAGTTATAAACAGAGAATGAAATTCATTAAGGATGACAAAAGCACGTAGTACCGGGATTAAAAGCTGCCAGGTCAGCCCGTTGTCCAAAAAATAAAAAATAATTCCAAGTTTAAAGACCGCTTGGTCGGTTGAGATGTCATAGAAAAGGCCCGAAGGCTAAATAAGATATATAAAAAAAAAAGATAAAAGCAAAGGTTTAAACAGCTGGAGTCCCAGGCTCTTGGTTCGCTTCTTTTGGGCCAACTGGAGCAGGAGGATCTATTGTTTGAACGGGAGAAGCATCAGCAGCCTGACCGGAGGTTTAAGCAGCTTGGCTGAAGGTTGAAGAAGCCACCTCATTCCCACCATAAGCCACTTGGGACGCGCAGTACTCAAGGTACATGTCCTTAGCCTTGCCCAAGTAGTCAAAGTTAGCCCGGGGATTAGCCTTCCAAAAATCAAAGAAGAGCTCAAGACCGGCTGTCTCCAAGGCATTGACCTTCTCCTTCAACCTGTCCACCTCGGTCGTAAGCTCCCCCACCTTGGGGTCCTTCTCCTCCTTCATCCGAAGAAGAACTGCTCGCAGAGAAGTCCTCTCATCCTGAAGATTGTTTACTTCAGAAGATAAGATCTCGATGGTCTCCTCAAAGCGATCAGCAGCCTCGAGATCCTTTGTCAGCACGGAGATCTTCTTCTCGGCAGCGAACAGCTTCTTGTTGGCCTCGCTCAACTCCAAACGAACAGCTCCAGCTTCCGCCCTGGCCTCCTCAGCTTCCTTTTTGGCCAAGTCCACCTCCGCCTTCAAGGTGTCGGACAGAGTCGCGCTCTTGGAAGCAACAGACTTAGCCCGGGAGTAAGTGTAGGCCAAATTCAGACCGGCCTGCACAAAGGAAAAAATTCAGCATATGGAGCTAAGTATGCAAAGTTAAAGGGAAGTATCAAAAAAGACTTACCCTGGTGAACTCCTTCAGAACTCCGCCCACCAACACATCAAGATATGAGTCACTATCAACACCAGCCAGTTGCTCACTGAGTTAAGGAACCAGCCGATTCATATAGTGGACCAGCATCTCCTTGCCCTTTTTGGCCTCTGGTAGCACGGGCAAAGATGGAGTTGGTGCTTGTACCCGCTCAGGAGTACTCCTGACAAGTTCAGACCTAACTGTTGGTGGTTCAGATTCCTTGGACTTGGCAGACTTGGGGGTAGAGGGGTTTGCAGCAGTCAGCTCCTCAGAAAGATCAATGACCTCTCCAGAAGGTCTCTTTTCCGTAAAAGAGGACCCCTCACCGCCCTTGGACTTCTTGGCCGGAGGAGAGGCGCTAGAGCTTCCGCCCATTCTCTTCCTCAGAGCATCAATCATCTGCCGAGACATATCTGCACAGAACAAAAATAGTATGGTTAGAAAACAGCCATCAGAAAACATAAGGCATGAAAGTCAGGAAGCTCAAAAACAAAGTAAAGTAAAAAGTAAGGTGACAGCCTCCACAGAGACTCAGAAGTCCATCATCACCTGACATTGATCTTATCTCAGACATGACAGCCTTCCCTTTTTCGGCAAAGGGGGGAGATGGCTGAACAGGTGAAATGGGCTCCCTAATGTGAATTGCATGTTCAACAGCCCTGGGCGTGGCCGGGAGTTTCTTCTTCCTCTTCAATGGGGTCGCCTGCTCATCCTCGGCCTCATCTTCAGGATTCAAAGGCTCGTGAGCATACTGCTTGGCTCTGGCACCTCCCTTCAACTTAGCCTCGCGCTTAAGTTGAATGAGCTCATCCTCCTTATTAGCTCGTTCAGGCCGTCCAGCATCACACTTCCTCTTCTTCCCCGCCAGGGACTTAGGAGAAAAGTGTTGGGTTTTGTGCCATAAATAAAACCCATTTCAACATAATCAGATTTACTCATAAAGATCAGAAATAACATTTTATGTTGCATGGTTCACATGATTTATTTCATGATTATATATATAATGTATCAATTCTATTTAAGTCCAGAACATATTAATTTATTAATGATTATAGTGTTCTCAGCATAGTGGAATATAATCTTGATTATATGTTCGAAAGTTTATTCCCTGATTTGTCAGTTCACTGGATTTAGACTGGCATGATAATCAGTGATAGGTATTCTTACACCTTGGATAAGTGTTATGTCCTTTCCAGGGCATTGACAAAGTTTACTAGTATCGGATGTATGGAGTATACATCGGAAGGGATCGATATTGAAATTTGATTATATATATTAAAATTTACCGTAATATCTATTCAATTCAATATCACCCGTTGATCCTAGATCAAATGATCTTAATCCTGATATGGTTAGGTTCAATCTCAAGAGTATTATACATGTTCTTTGATTTGTTAGTTAAGCCTACTTTTGACAGTCAAGGTGATACGTACATTTTGGGAACATGATAGTATAATTGAGTGGTATCACTAACATAAATATGGAGTCTATAACTTCTATAGGAATTTAGAAGTGAAATAATGATATCCTTCGAGCTTTGCTAAACAGAGATAAATGGTTGAGATCTCATTTCACTTCGCTGAAATATCATTTATACGGAGCTAAGTGTTTTAAGGATAAAATACATTGAAGGTGTAACGGTAATTTAGTCCCTATTAAATGTAGATCATCTATTAGAGGGTCATTGATCAAATTAGGATTATAACAATAGATAATTAATAGCGTATCTATATCGTGGAACATATAGAGCGTTCTATATGACTGAGAGTGCACTTCCAAGTTCTAAGTGTGGATTCAATAAGGAATTAATAAGTTACGGAATTTACTTGGTAAATTCGGTTCTACTTATTGGAAGCTCGGTTATATAGGCCCATGGTCCCCATACTAGTTGAGACCATACTGCTCGTAAGACTCAGTTAATTGATTTTGATTAATCAATTATAATTCTAAAGTTAGACTATGTCTAGTTTATGAATTTTCACTAAGCAAGGGCGAAATTGTAAAGAAAAGAGATTCTAGGTTTATTTATTAATTAAGAGACTTTATATGTCTAATTAATAATTATGTTAAATGACAACATTATTTGATAATCTATTTTAGTTATTAAATAATTGGTTTTGGTATTTAAATTGTTAGAATTGGAAAATTGACGTTTTTGAGAAAATAGAAATGAAAATTGTGAAAACTGCAAAATTCCAAGTGAGGCCCGTTAACACCATGGTCGACCACTTGAATAGCCTTTTTCCAATTATTATTTTCATTATTTTAATGCCAATTAATTACTAACCTAAACCTAGTAGTTTCCTATAAATAGAAAGTGATGGCTCACACCAAAATAAGAGTTTTTTCAGTAATTCAGGAAACTGCCTTTTCAGAAAATTGAGACACTCACTTTCTCTCTATAGCCGACCCCTCTCTCTCTTTTCCTCTTACAATTTCGAAATAACCTAGTGATAGAGTAGTGCCCACTCACATCAAGTGGTATCTCAATCATAGTGCAGAAGATTGTGTAGAATCCAATCAACAAGAAGGAGAATCAGCATCAAAGGAAGGAGAGAAAGAGATCCAGGTTCAGATCTTGATGATGCTCTGCTACAAAAAGGAATCAAGTGCTAGAGATCTGAACGGAAGGAGTCATTATATTCCGCTGCACCCAATGTAAGGTTTCCTAAACTTTATATGTGTTTATTTCATTGTTTTATAATTCATATTAGGATGTTAATGAAACATACATGGTAGTAAATCTAGATCCTAGTAAAATATTTCCAACAAAAAGTCCTCGGGATAAAGCCCGTACTGCACCAGATTATCATCGGAGGTCAACTGGATAATATTCCTGTCTTCCGCCGGCAACCGAGCAAGTTTCTGAGCTCTATCCCTAAGAGCAAGAGTGAGGGGAGGACGGTGATATGTCGGAATCTACTGAAACCGAGTCTGGGTAATGCTCGGATCCTTCACTATGAAGCACTCATCAGCAAAATGCCCTATTTTGCTGATGGCCTTGTCATCCGTGCCGGTCAACCACTTGAAGCCTGGCTGAGAGAAATAGAAGTACCCCGACATACCCTGGGGAGAAGGAGCATCCCATCCTTGGGAAGCGTAGAGGACGAAGAGGGCGGAGAAATACTTGATGCCCTTGGGAGTGATCTGGGCCGGGCAGAGACTAAAGAAGTCTGCCACATCCCTAAAGTACTTGTGCAAGGGCATCAGCGCCCCTTGCTGGCCGTGAGCCCCCGACCAGGCGAACATTCCCTTATCAGGGTTTGTGGCACGATTGTCGTGAGCGGTAATGTAGCAGTCCATCTCACCCAGGTACCCGTCCTGGTCGAGAGTTCAAAGGCACGCCTCCGTAATCTTGGGTGGAGGACTTACCCACCTAGTGCACAAAGCACCCTGCCTCCTATGAGGAACCGCCGCAGCGAGCTCCTCACTGACGTAGTCCACGCCCTCAACCAGGACGTCTCCGTCAGCATCCACTTGCAGCCCAGCCTCTTTGTACTCCCCGAAGTTTAGGGGTTCAACCTCTCCCTTCGCCTCGGAAGGACTGCCCGGACGCACCTCGTCCAGCTCCTCAACTTCGTGGACCTCAGCGTCCCCCTCACGATCCTCCTCCATTGGGAGGGCCGAATCCTGTTCGGCGTCGGGAAGAGTGGTAAGCCCAGCCACTTGAGGATCAATAGCGTCGGCCAAACGCGTAGTTTTCTTTGTACGAGCCTTCCTTCTATGGCTGGGTACAAGGTCAGAAGAATGTCCTTCGCTAGAAGGAGTACTAGCACGAAGACGAGGATGATCTTCGTGCAGAAGTTGAAGCAGATCCTGGTCGATTTGATGCCCGAGTTCCTAAGACTCACCTGAGTTCATCTACAAAAGACAACACACAAGATGAGTGTTGGACGGAGTATCAAGTGATAAACAAGAAAATATGCCGATCAGGAGTACTCAACAGATTAAAGAACGGCTATGTCTAAAGAAAAGTCAAACTCAAGAAGTCACAAAAGTTTTCTTGAGTTAGGGCAAAAAAGTTCATGAAGCTAATAAGCAAGATGAAACACAGATGCAATGCGGTTCAGAGACAAGCTCTATGGCTGTAAGCCCACATGAAGACATGATAAAGAAGAGTCGCAAAAGTTTTTAACCCTAGGGTTTCCTAAGCATTTTTCTACAGCATAGTTGCATTCAAAGTGTAAACATGCAAAGAAAAGCATAAAAGAAATCAGAAACTTACTCAAAGATTCGAGTGTTTGGGTTCGAGCAACGTCAATCTAAGCAGCAATCGTCTGAAAGCACTTCGGCAACTTTGAAGCCAGAAAACTCTCTTTTCGCTCTGGAGTTTACTTAACAGTGAAGGGTGGTAAAATGAGTTTATGTGCTAATGCTATGGGTATTTATAGGGAAGTCACGAAAAGAGGTAACTGCATCAAAGGAACCTCAGACGCCTCAGCTTCCCGCCTCAAAAACGAATATGGAAAATCAAAAGTAATCGAGTGCAACCGTCAGCCGTGGAGAGAGAAAATCGGATTTCAAAATATTAATTGTCAGAGCATTTATTAGCCGAAAATCGAAGGGATGCCCAGTCAGCTTCACATCGAGTCTCGAACAGTCATGCTCGACACGTGTCCCCATCCAAAGGCAGAGCCAGCTCGAAAGAAGTCTACACGCAACCTCAGAGGTCCCATACAGACTTAGGGGAAAATGTTATCCCAATTTTTTCACTCTGACGTGGCATCACGAGAATGGTGACACGTGGAGTCCACTTGGAGCATCTACTCGCGAAGATAGACCGAGTAGGATGCCTCGCTGGCACATCCAGAATGAGATATTCAGCAATCTGTGCAGAGCACTCAACAGTTAGAGAATTCAGCTTTCACATCATGAGTCATCAGCTCAATGCCTATAACTCAGGGATCAACTTACGTGGATATGGCATACACACGATCCCACTATCAGTGTATTCAGTCTCAATCCCACTATCCTTGTATTCAACATTGATCACATGATCTTTCTATTTATGTGCATTGTAACGAGAGAGGAAACTCTTCCTCCTCAAGTTTCCTAGCCCTATAAATAGTGAGGAATGTTCACTGGGTAGGGGACCGAGAGATTGAAAGTCAATACGCTGCTAAGCTAAGACTATATTATTATCTAAGAATTATATATTCAGAGATACCGTTGTAAGAGCTATAAGAAAAGGAATCTTCTTCCTTGTTCTTAAGTCAATACAAATAACGAGAATTAGGCTATTACCAAACTGCTCGGGGCTGAACCTCTATAAAATTCCTGTGTCTTATTATTGCTTTATTATATATTCATTACAAAATATCGTTTATTGCTTATCAAAAAGACTCATTGTCCTTGGCAAAAAGCGAAGTCAACACATACTATATACACTCTTTTTATATATACTTTATATCTCTACTATATATCATCTATTTTATATATATTCTATATCATATATATACACAATATTTTATATATATATATTTATATAGTTTACATTTATTTGTATTTTTGAGTTTTGAGTTTTGAGTTGTAACTCTTTTTCTTTATTTGTATTTTGTGTTTTGGATTGTAACTCTTTATTTAATATATTATCCTTGTAATATTTTGCTTAGAGTTGTAATTATCTTTGTCTTTTATTCATCTTATTTTACTCTTTAATTGTAATCTCTCATTTATTTCTAATAATCAATTAGATTACTTTTTGTTTTCAATGCAAGGAGAAACAATCAAGATGATGAACCAAGACTTACAGAGATTGAACCGCTTTGATGGCACCAATTTCACTAGGTGAGAAGATAAGGTGAGGTTCCTCCTAACCATACTCAAGATTGTCTATATTCTTGAGTCCACCTTGCAGCTCTTACACACACTTACCAACAAAGATACTAATGAGGTCAAGGCGCAAAGGAAGAAGAGAGAAGATGGAAATCTTTTATGTAGAGGACACATCCTCAACTCACTCTCGGATAGGCTTTATGACCTACACACCGACACTAACGATGACAAAGAAATTTGGAATCACCTTGAAAAGAAATTCAAGACCGAGGAGGAAGGTACCAAGAAATTTTTAATTTCTCAATATTTTGATTTAAAATTTCTTGATGGTAAACCTCTTTTACCTCAAATTCATGAATTGCAAGTAATTGTTAACAAATTAAAAGTGCTCAATATTGAACTTCCCAACGCATTTCATGTTGATGCAAAAATTGTCACCATCTTGGAAGAATTATATGTAGAGAATCCTTCATAAAAATGAGAATTACTCTTTGGAAGAAATCTAAAAACATATTCAAATTGAAGAGGAATCGATTTGTAGGGATAAACTTGTGGAGGGGTCTAATGAAGAGACTTCCAAAGCAAATGCAACTTCTAAAGATCCTTATAAGAATAAGGGTAAGACCAAAAAGAGTAATAACTTGGGTCTAAAGTCTAATCCAAACCAATTCAAAGGTGGAAAAGGTTCATGTTTTATGTGTGATAAACTTAGACACTATGCTGAGGATTGTAAGCATAGAAAATACTTTAAGGGACACAAAGTGAATGCTATCAAGGAGGATATCATTGCTACTCTTAGTGAGGTAAATTTCGTGCAAGGGAAAGTGAAGAGATGGTGGTATGATACATGTGCCACCATTCATGTCACATATGACAAATCATTGTTCAAGGCCTTTGAAGAGTCAAAGGGTAACCATGAGATCTAAATGGGCAATGAGGTCGAATCTAAGGTACTAGGCAAAGGTACCATTGATTTATTTTTGACCTCTGATAAGAAAGTCACATTAGCGAATGTGCTTTATGTGCCCGACATGAATAAAAACTTTATTAGTGGTGACTTACTTAGAAAACTCGGTGTTAAGGCCATTTATTAGTCCGGTAAGCTCATAGTGTTGGGTTGTCTGCCCTAAATAAAACTCATTTCAATGTAATCAGATTTACTGATTAATAAAAGATCAGAAATTGCTTTATGTTGCATGGTTCACATGATTTATTTCCTAATTATACTTAATGTATAAATTCTATAAAGTCCAGAACATATATATATATATGTGTATTCATGATTATAGTGTCGTCAGCACAGTAGAATATAATCATGATTATATACTCAAAAGTTTAATTCTCATAATTTATCAATTCACTGGATTTAGACTGACATGATAATCGGGGATAAGGTATACTTACACCTTAAAAAGTGTTATGTCCTTTCCAGGGCATTGACAAAGTTTACCAGTATCGGATGTATGAAGTATACATTGGATTGGACCGATATTGAACTTGGATAAGACATCATAAACTTACCGTTATATCTTTCTAAGTCAATATCACTAGTTGATCTTAGGTCTATGGATCTTAATCCTGATATGGTTAGGTTCAACTCAGTTGATTATTTATGTTCTTCAAGTTGTTCGTGAAAGCTAACAAATGGTTCTGGAGGATATTTACATCTTGGGAATATGGTAGTTCAATTGAGTGGGAGCGTTGATAATAGATACAGAATCTATAGCTTCTATAAGTATTTAGAAGTGAAATAAAAATTTCCTTTGAGCTTGGCTGAATAGAAACAAATGATTGAGGCCTCATTTCAGTAATTATATTAGTTTACTGAAATATCATTTATAGGTACTTAAGTATTTTTAAGATAAAATACATTGAAGGGTAGAACAGTAAATTTATCCCTATTCAATGTAGATTATCTTAGAGGATCTTTGACTATTAGGATTGTAATAATGGATAATCATAACGTATCTATATCTTGGTACATATAGAGCGTTCTATATAATTGAGAGTGTAATTCAATTCCAAATCTATAGTGGCGCCATGTGTAATTAATAAGTTAGGAAATTTACTTGGTAAATTCTAGATCTACTTATTGGAATCTAATTTTAGAATTATAATTGATTAATTAAAATCAATTAACTGAGTTTGCAAGCAGTATTATCTCATCTAGTGAGGAGACCATGGTCCTATGAATTTTCACTAAGCAATGGCTTAATTGTGAAGAAAATAGGTTTTGGGGTTAATTTATTAATTAAGAGACTTTGTATGGTCTGATTAATAAATAATATAAATGGAAATTTTATTTGATAATTAATTATAATTATTAAATAAATAGTTTTGTCATTTATAGGATTAAAATTAGAAAATATGGTATTATTGAAAGAAGAATAAGTAGTTGAAATATAGTGGTAAAATTTTAACTAGAGAATGATCCCTTAGTGGCCGGCCATCAGGTGTAATTTTGGCCAATATTTTATTCTTTTTAATCCATATAATTCAAATGTAAGCCCTAGTTGAAACACTATAAAAGGAACATGATGCTCTCATCTCATCCAACTCAACTATTGGCTTCAACCAAATCAAACCTAATTTTCTACATGTCAGACAACTAGTAGATGAGAGACACCTTCTATACAGTTTTCCAGCCTCCTTGATTGTTCTTCATACTCGAGCCTATAGTGATAGAATGCCATGCCCACACATAGTAAGTCAAGTACTCAATCATAGTTGGTAAGACGGTGGTAACCAACCTGAAGGAGAGAGAGATCTAGGCTCAGATCTTGATAATACTCTACGACAGAAAGGAACAAGAGTGAGATCTGAGCGGAAAAAGTCCTATTATTCTGCTGCAATCAATGTAAGGTTTTCTAAACTCTTATGTGTTTGATTTCATTATTTTAGAGATATTCATATTTAGGATGTTAATTCAACATACTTGTTAGTAAATTTAGATCCTGGTAAAATATTCCCAACACATACTTACCAAGTCTAATGTATTTTTGGGCAAGGGGTACTCTTGTGAGGGAATGGTAAAATTGTGCACCAATGATGTAACTTTCAATGTTAGCAATAATAAAGCATCTAGTTCCACTTATATGATTGAACATGATTCTTTATTTTTGTAGCATCTTAGATTAGCTCATATTAGTTTTTCTACTATGAAAAGAATTAAAAAAATGTGGCATAATTGATTGTGATATAAGAAATTATGGTAAATATAAAACTTGTGTAAAAGCAAAGATAATTAAAGAAACCTTTTCCAAGTGTTGTTAGAAATTCAAAATTGTAAGATTTAATTCATAGTGATTTATGTGAATTAAATGGAATTCTAACTAGAGGTGGTAAAAGGTATTTTATTATTTTTATTGATGATTATGGTAGATATACTTATGTATATTTTTTAAAGCAAAAGGATGAGGCATTTAGTGCTTGTAAGATTTTTAAAGCGGAGGTTGAAAATCAACTCAACATGAAAATAAAAGTGTTGAGAAGTGATAGAGGAGGTGAATACTTCTCTAATGAATTTACTCATTTTTGTGAGAAAAATGGTATAATTCATGACAGTTCGGCACCACATCCACCATAATAAAATGATGTAGCCGAAAGAAAGAATAGAATATTTCTTGAAATGGTCAATTCTTTGATAGTGTACTCCAAGTTGAACAATAATTTATGGGGGGAGGACTTTTAACCGCATGTCATATTCTTAATAGAATACATATGAAAGAAAATGACATGTCTCCGAATGAGTTATGGAGAGGAAGAAAACCAAATATTGGTTACTTCAAAGTGTGGGGGTGTCTTGCTTATTGTAAGAAGACCAAACCAAATAGAACTAAGTTGGGTTCAAGGGCCATAAAATGTGCATTTGTTGGTTATGCCAACAATAGTAAGGCATATAAGCTATTGGATGTGGAATCCAATGTTGTGATTAAATTTAGAGAAGAAGAATTTTTGAGAATAAGTTGTATGAGGACAACTCTCAAAGTTCCACACCACTAGGTGGGAATATTTTATATGAAAATAGTTCTCAAGTTTCTACTTCTAAAAGAGGATCTCAAGAGGAGAACACTGCTAAAGTTGTAGAACAACCCACTGAACCTAGGAGAGGTCAAAGGGTGAGAAAACAAAAAAATCTAAATAAGGATGAAATAGATTCGCAACTAATTTCTTTCTACGTGGTAGAAGGGACTAGAGAAGAAGTAATAAGGAAAATTCCTTTAATACTTCTTATTTAGGATGATCCTAAGACTTTTCTAGAAACCATGCAATCTAGAGATACTGCATTTTCGAGAGAAGCGGTTAATGATGAGATGGACCCAATTCTCTCCAATGACACCTATGATATTGTGGATCATCCACAAGAATGCAAAGCAATTGGGTGTAAATAGATACTTAGCAAGAAATATCACACTGATCGCTCTATACAAACATTTAAAGCTAGGTTAATAGCTAAAGGTTTTATGCAAATGGAGGGTATTAATTATCTTGAAACTTATGCTCATGTTGCTAGAACAACTACCATAAGGGTTTTGTTTGCATTGGCTTCATTACACAACTTGTATGTTCACCAAATGGATGTAAAAATGGCATTCCTAAATGGTGACCTCGATGAGGAGGTGTATATGGAACAACCCAAGAGGTTTGTCCTACCAAACAATGAACATAAAGTGTGTAAGTTGAAGAAATTCTTATATGGATTAAAGTAAGCTCTGAAACAATGGCATGTCAAGTTTGACAATGCTATTCTTTCAAATGGCTTGTATAATAATGGAGACAAGTGTCTGTGTTCAAAAACTTGTAAAAGTTATGTAATAATTGTTTGCCTATATGTGGATGACATGTTAATCCTTAGTGATAACATGAAAGGAATAGAAGAAATTAAGATGTTTCTTTCTTCAACCTTTAAAATGAAAGACCTTGGAGAAGTGGATACTATTTTGGGTATCAATGTTACAAGGCATAGTGGGGGTTTTGCTTTAGGGCAAGCATACTATATTGAGAAAGTGTTGAATAAATTTAGCCATCTACAGGCTAAAGAGGCCAACACACCATTCGATCATATTAAATCACGAGTTAAAAATAATGGTAGAGCGGTGGCTCAGTTAGAGTATGCAAGTGCTATAAGGAGCTTTATGTATGCTGCCCAATGTACAAGGCTCGAATCATTTGCAGTGAGTAAACTTAGTAGGTTTACTAGTAATCCAAGTATGGATCATTGGAAGGAAATAGGGAGAGTTTCGGGTTATCTAAAGAAAACCAAAAATATATGCCTTCACTACTCCAAATTTCCTTCAATTTTTGAAGGATATACTGATGCAAGTTGGATAGCCAACCTTGGGGATAATTTTTCAACAACGACTTGGGTATTTACCCTAGGTGGAGGGGCGGTTTCATGGGGGTCTAAGAAACAAACTTGCATTTCTTATTTCACAATGGAAGCAGAGTTTATAGCTCTAGCTGCGCCACTAGGAAAGAGGTCGAATGGTCAAGAGATCTCTTGATTGAGATTCTAATTATTAGAGGGGGCTGTATCTACAATATCGATATATTGTGATAGCCAAGCAACATTGGCTAGAGCATATAGTGGAGTATACAATGGGAAGTCTAGACATATTATTCTAAGACATGGATATGTAAGTGAGTTGATTCAAAAAGGAGTCATCTCAATATCCTATGTGAGATCAAGTGAAAACTTAGCAGATCCGTTAACGAAGCCACTAACTAGAGATTTAGTTGAAAAGACTTCTAAAGGGATGAGACTAAAACTCCCTAAATCTATTCACAATTGCAGTTAACCTATCTTAATACTAGTAACTTTACTAGTGTTAGGTTTAATGGGTAAGAAGTAATCAATGTGTGAACAAATGTGATAAGTACTATATGTCCCATCCTACAAAGCTATGAAGTACTTAGTGAGTTATCAATTTGAGGACTTCTAAAAGTCTTTAGTAGAATTCAGTTTGGAAAATAAGTATTTTGGTAGCAAATATTGTAAGAATTCTACCTATATTGACCTAAGGTTGGTGCCGCCCTAAATGAAAAATAGGGAGTATATTTTCTCAAAAAGGTCAATGAATGGAATGTGCACAAGGCCATTAACGGTGCAAAGCGAGACATGACATCTTGGGTGAACCTAGCAAAGTTGTGTGTGTCATTACCGTTTTATTATAAAGAAAAGTTGCTTCAATGCTTTGTTAACCAACTTTTTAATAAAATTTGTGATGATTACACTATGGTTAAGTTCAAGTTGAAAAACACTTAATCTTATGCACTTGAGCAAGGACTCTATAGAGATTGTTGATTTATTCAATCAAAGTGGGGAATATATGAGATATTTGATTGATTAAATAAAGTGTTACAATGATGTATCACAAATTTTAACATAGTGAGAGAATATTATATTAATTATTAAACAATTTAATATTTAAGATTAAAATTGTGATATATTATTATGAGTACAATATATAATGTCATTGAGAGTTACATACGTGTAATAATCACAATATAATGTGATTGGAAGTAACATACATGTAATATTCATATAAGTTGTAACATAAAAGGTGGAGTTACTCATATTTTGTAACTTCCACATGATCATCAATTAAGTGTGTAAGGAGTGGTTACACAACTTAATTTTTTGAAGTTCAAAGCTATAATGCAAATATAGCTGTTAGGAATTTAATTTTATCATTTATAATATTTATAAGTGATATGAAATAAAATGGAATAGTTTGAAATGGTTTGAAAAGTTATTTACAAAAGCTGAAAAATTTTGTAACTAGTAACTAGTTACTTTTTTTTCAACTTTAATATTAGAACGTTTTTTACTATGGGGATGCCTTTTAACAACTTCCATAACATCCAAATCACCCATTTAATTTCATTTACACCCAACTAAGAGATTATAACAGCCATGGGTGTAGAATGTTTGAATTTTAAAGTGTGTGATCCTAAACAGTATAAATAGAGATATTGGTTCATCCTTTGAGACACACTCTTCTATTCTATCTTTCAAACACAAAGTTAGAGAGTTTTAAGACTTGATAATTCCCATAAGTATTTCCACAAAGCCTTAAGTATTTAATAGAGGGAGAAATAATCTTCTGGGACAAAGGTGTAGAAACCTTCTTTAAGCTTTTAGTGATCCCCATCTCCACTTTGGGTGTTTATTCTTGTATTCTTACTTTGTTCTATTATCTAGTTTTATATTATTCTCTTCTTCTCTTTTAAATACTCTTATATATATACTATCATATATATAATATATCTGTACTATATAGTATTATATATATATTATATATACATACTATAAAGACTTTTTATATATACTTTATATCTCCATTATATTTTATCTATTTTATATATATTCTATATTATAGATATATACAATATTTTATATATATGTGTTATTATATAGTTTACATTTATTTGTATTTTTGAGTTTTGAGTTGTAACTCTTTTTCTTTATTTATATTTTGTGTTTCGAGATTGTAACTCTTTATATAATATATTATTCTTGTAATATTTTACTTAAAATTGTAATAATCTTAGTCTTTTATTTATCTTATTTTATTTTTTCATTAGGGATAATTGGCAGTAATAGTCCCCAAGGTCACATTTTCTGGGAGTCTGTTGGTCCTTTTTTTAACTGTTCCGTTAAACCCAAATGAAATGCCACGTGTCAATTTTTTATTTGTCTAAATAATAATTTTAATTAAAAAAAATTGAAATAATATGAAAAACAAAAAAAAAATATTTTAAAATCATAAAATAATTGTTTTTTTTTTCTTTTTCCTCTTCCTCTTCTTCACACAACCCAGCCAGCCATGACCCTCACCCCACCCCATCCCCAGCCAAGTCTACCCTCACCACCGCCATTCCCAACCACGATCGTCGACGTCAAAGACAACCAGAAAACAAAACACCAACACTGTTTTGACCAAAAAAAAATCCAACATATATATAAATAAATATGTATACATATACACAGATAAGAATAAATGAGAGAGGGAAACAGTTAGATCTAATTGGACCACCAGCAGGTTCTCCATTACACTTAAAAAAGGACAAATATATAATTAGAAAAGAGATATACTTGAAAATGAAGCTCCATCGCAGTCATCCATTCCCAGATCTCTAGCCCCCGTCGAACACGAACTGTCAAGAACCACCAGTCGTCGGAGGAGGGTAGGGCGCTGACGTTTGAAAGAACGGAGTAGGGAAAGAGAGAGGGGACCATTGCGCGACTATGGAGGCATTTCAAGTTGAGATCTAAAACTCCTTCCAAGTCACCCACTGCCTAGAGCTCCAGTCTGCCGTCTTCCCCATATTTGTTCGACATGAGTGTCGAGAGAGGTATGAAAAAGTATGAAAAAGAAAATTAGGGTTTTGATGCAGAGAGAGAGAGAGAGAGAGAGAGAGAGAGAGAGAGAGAGAGAGAGAGAGAGAGAGAGAGAGAGAGATTGGAATATGAAGATGGGTGGGTGGCTCGATGGTGGGTGGCTGGGAATAGTGTGAAGAAGACGTAGAAGAAAAAGAATAGAAAAAAAATGTTATTTTATGATTTTAAAATATATTTTTTTAGTTTTTTATATTATTTTAAATTTTTTTAATTACAACTATTATTTTAACCAATAAAAAATTTACATGTGGCATTTCATTTGGGTTTAATGGAACAGTTAAAAAGAGGACCAACGAACTCACAGAAAATGTGACATTGGGGACTATTACCGCCAATTTTTTAGGTTAGGGATTAATCTGCATCAACCCTAAGTTTTTGGAGACTTTTGCCGCAATTATCCCTTTTCATTATAATCTCTTATTTATTTCTGACAGTATTACCTACCCAACTAGATTATAATGCAGAAGTTAATTGTTGGTTTCTTTCAAGCTTGTTCATCATCACTTGTGTTTGTTTTTTTTATTTTTTTTCCTTTTAATTTACTATTGAAATGTACAATTATGTATGACATATATAATACGTCTAAATTTTGTGTTTTGAGAAGGGGCATCCAGCATCCAGTATTTTAGGAAGTAACGTTTGTAACAAAAAGTCAAATATTGACATATGACATGGATTTCAGATTAAGAATTGAAAATTACACCATATATAGGATTCTATAAAAAAGTTTCATAAATATGACTTTTTTAACTTTACCACACTTATATGGCATTTGTCCAAATTTAAGGTTTTTTATGGTATTTTTTTTACCACCTTTTTGTAAATTTAATTTTTAAATCCCATAACTACTAAAAGGAATCAGAATCTTAAACCCTAAACTCTACTCTCTCTCTCTCTCTCTCTCTCTCTCTCTCTCTCTCTCTCTCTCTCTCTCTCTCTCTCTCTCTCTCTCTCTCTCTCTCTCTCTCTCCAATCACACTGAAATCGAAGGCCATACCGCTCAGTCGCTGCCTCTCTCCTTTCTTCTCTCTTTGTCTGACCACCGATCAGTGGTAGCTCCGGCAACTAAATCCCTTCTCGACCACAGCCTTTTGCCTTCTCTACAAGTTTTTCACTATAAAACTCACTGTCAAGCAGATGCACAACCTCTTGAAGCACACTAATTTGACCTACATAAGAGAGGTATGTGTTCGTGTGTATGTCAATTGTCATCTGTATTTAAGACTCATTCTCCTAATATACAAAGCAAAGAATGAATGAAGTGGTGCAACTCTATTTTCTTGTTGATCAATGCTAAAAAAGAGTATTTATTAAATAAAAATAATTCCATATAATAGAATGTTGTTCGCTGTATGTATGATTCGTTGCCTCTTTTGACTTTTAATATCATTTGCTTTGGTCTCTTCAAGAGAGTATTTGGCAGAGAGTATATGGTCTCTTTTTCTTTCTTATTACATGATGGGCAAATAAGAATCTTCTGCTAAGTAGTTTCTCTATAATAGTAATATTGTTAGGCCAATAAAGTGACATGAGTATATATAATTTGGTGGCTAGACAAGGCAGTATAACTTTTGCCTAAAATACACTCAAATGTGAGGAAGGGAGGTTAGAAGTAATCACAAAAAAGTTGACCTGAAAATCATGTTGTTTTAAAACTTAAAATAGGGTTTAGTATAAAATAATCAACCTGCTCTTACTACATAAATTAAATTAGGCATAAGTCAATATATAGTTTGTTTTCAAGTTAGTTTTGATTGTTCCCTATTTAAACTTTTCTTTGATATATGCTCGCAACTCTATTTTTTAAGTATGTGTTTCATAATGAATAAAATAGTAGATTAAAAGGCACACAAGAAGACTAATAAGTTGACTTTTTGCTTCTTTCTATTGATTCTTGATTTTTTTACATGGTTTATATGTTTTCAGAATTTTGTAATGGAGTTTTAATTTACTTGCTTTACACATGGTTTTTATTGTTATATTTTTAATTGGTTGTTTGATATATAACTAGTTTTTTTGTTTTAGTAGTTTAATTTTATAAGTTATTTCTTAAGAATTTTTATATGGTATCTTAGTATTTTTTTTTATATAATATATATTTTTTCTAAGTTTATGATATTTTATTTATTTTTTATATGAGGAAAACTGGTTTTATAATTTTTGTTAGGATTTTGTATGAGTCACAAGTTTTTTTTAATGGTTTTAGAGGTTTTGTTATGACTTCTCATAGATTCAAAATTAGTTTCACAAGGTTAACAAGTTCGAAACTTGGTTTCACATGTTTTGAGAGTTTTGTAATGAATTGCTCCATTTTATGATGTTATTGTATATTTTTTTAAAATTTCTTTTTATTATTTTGTTTCTAGGTTTGAAACTTATTTTCACACCTATATTTTATTTTTAGATTATTGTTGTGTATTGTGTATTGCTTTGATTATATTTATGATCCGTATTTTTTATTTTTGTATTTGTGTGTGTATTTTTTTTCTCATTTAGTTTCTGATGAAATTGGTTTCAATTAACTTTCATTGTTCATCATTTATGTTTTGTTATGATTTTTTATAGGATCGAAACTAGTTTCACATGTTTTACAAATTCAAAACTAGTTTCACATGGTTTACAAATTCAAAATTAGTTTCACAAATTTTAAGGGTTATGTAATGGAGTTGTTCCATTTTTTTTGATGTTATTGTATTTTTTTTATTTTAAGTTTCTTTTTATAATTTTATTTCTAGGTTCAAAACTAGTTTTCACACTTATATTTTGTTTTTAGAATATTGTTGTGCATTGTATGATGTTTTAATTATATTTGTAGAGTTTTTTTTTTTTTTTTTTTTTGTATTTTTGTATTTTATTGTGTATGTAGAAACTAGTTTCTATGTTTTCCATTTATTATTATTTTTTTTTGTAATCTTCATTGTTATTGTGTGACAAAATTGATTGTGTTTGGTTTTCATAATGTTTATTGTTGTTGTAAGATGAAACTGGTTTCGGTTTATTTTTTATTTTTTTTAATTGTTCAGATAGAATTTCATTCCTCCAATAAGGATGCAACAAAAGATGTTGCTAAAGATTCAAGTGCTGACTTTGAGAAGAAACTTTCTCTAATTAAAATTAAAATTTTAAGGAAGGTTATTCACAAGAATAAAAAAAGTAAATCTGATCCAAATTTTAAGGATTTATCATTGGTATGTATTTTTTTGAAGTATATTTTTTTTTTTAATTTATCTTCTTATGTATGTTCAATTTTTTAGTTGGTTATACTAGATAACTGATTTTCATGTTTAATTGTTGTTTTACGTAATTGAGGTTTAAGTTTCATTTTTATTTTAGGAAACTAGTTTTACTGTGTCAGATTTACGTAATTTGCTTGCTTTATGTAACTGGCAATTCTGTGCACTTTTTAATTGGTTGTTTAACATAACTAGGTTTAGTAATTTAAATTTAATATATTTATTTCATGTTTCAATATATCTTTTTATTGTTTTATTTAGGTTTCTTATGTTTTGTTTTTATATTAATTATTAGTTTTTTTAATTAGCTATCTAATATAATTGGTTCCTCCATTTTTTTTAAGAAATTTGTTTTTATGTTTTAATTTATCTAATGTAACTAGTTTTTATAATTTAATTGTTAGTTTTTTTTAAGAAACAAATTTTTATGTTTCAATTTATCTTTTGATTGTCTTAGGTTATATTGGTAACTGGTTTTCCTATTTAGTTATTATTTTTGTTGTTTTACATATAACTGACTCTAACATTTTAATTTTTAATTCAGTTGATTTAAATAATTGGTTTTTCAGTAATACTTGTAACTAGTTGATTATCGTAACTGGTTTCAGTGTGTCAAGTTCCAACGTCTAACACCAGTGACAACTCTAATGTCTAACTTCGGTGACTTTTCAGTAATAAAGATAACTTTGACGCCTTTTTAGATGATTTTTCGACCACGATAACAACTTCGGCGAATATTCTAATTCTATTTTTTATTTTTTTTTGTGGCTAATATTTTATTTTAGTGGATAATGATCATTTTGTGTAGTGTTGTGCATTGATGGTTAAGTCTTGGAGGTGTTGGATTAAAATCCTATGTGGGCACATATGTATAATGTATATGCTATTATAAAGTGTGATACAAAATTAAGTGACCAATTATGTTATGGGTATCAAAAGGGTATTAAATTTTCATGAAAATAATGTGTAGATACCATAAGTTAATTTATAATTTGTTGAGGGGCCAAATTATAAATACCCAAAACTCATTCTAAGATGAGTCTATAAATAGGTAGTGGTCCCCAAGAAACACTAGGGTTTCTCTATTCTTTCCTTCCCCATCAGAGAAAACACTTTAGAAAATAGTGTATTCTTGGAAGATCAAAACTTTCTCTGCATCTGCAATCTCCAACAATGGCTTCGGGTTAGTGCTTCCGCTCATCTTTTATCATCATCTTCTTCTTTAATTTAGCAAAGGTTCTATAGATTTATGATTTAGGATTTTCTATATTAAAGCACTTTTAGTAATATGTTTAGATCTGTGATTTATATATTTCTTAAGTGTTTTATAAATCCTAATAAGTGGTACCAGAACCACCTTTTGATAAATTTATTGAAGATCTGATGATTTTGTTTATGAAATTTAGGAATTTTGAAGATTAAGGTTTTGATTTTTGTTCAGCCAATATTTTTTTTTCTATATATCAAATTCCTTTGGCTAATTAGGATTTTTGCCCCCTGAACTTTGACATGTACCAAATCATGCCCCCTGAACTATTGAAATTGTTGAATTTAAAGACTTTTTTCTAATTTTAGTAAAAAAGTCTAACATAGATGAAAGTTCAGGGGCTATAATTTAGTACATATCAAAGTTTAAGGGGAATAATTTGGTAGATATCAAAATCTGGGGAGCATGATTTAGTACATAAGCAATCACTAAAATAGTAAAATTGAATGAAATTAGACAAAAGTCCTTAAATCCAACAATCTGAATAGTTTAGGGGGCATTTTTAACAAGCTTAAAAATTCGTAAAAATCCTAATTTTAGTTCACATACGGATGTGATTTGTACTGTATTTCATATTTTATGGCTTCTGTATATGTATCGTAAGTTTAAATATATGTTTCAATTTATATATATATATGTCCAGTACCATTATATCTTTATCTGGCTTCAGTCTTGTTTTCCGTTCCTTTCTTTGGCTTCAAATATATGTATATATCTGTACAATTTTTTCATATAGAGTTATACATATATTACTTGTTATTTCTGTTTTGTTTTTGGTTGAATGCGAGACAATCTTTTTTTTTTAAACAGATAATGCGAGACAGTTTAATATATCTTTATATATTAAAAGTGCTTATCTAACGACAATTCTTGGTTTAACAGAATATACGCTACAAATAAAAGAATATTCTGTTAAATTTAACCCCAAAAGAACCATTTATCATTTTCTTTTAACGCCGTTACCATCCCCTTCTTCACACGATTCTTTTCAAATGGCCCTAAAGCTAGCCAGAATCTCACTCCCAATCCCAATCTCAATCCCAAACAACTTTTACCCATTCCACATCTTACCCTTTCAACACTCCCTACATCAGAAATTCCAATCGCATAAATTTGAATATCTTGATCGGAGGTGAAAATTCCCTGACGATTCATGAGATCGATGTGGTATGTATTGTCGAAGATGTTAGGTGTTCGGAGATCTTGGAAGGTGAAGGCATCGAAGTCTTTGGTTGGGCATATGGATTTGAGATTCTTAGTGAAAGTTTGGTCCATGATTTGGTCTTGGGGGTAGAGACGGTTGTCGAAGGATCCGCATTGGGAAATTCTGATGGTGTGGCCGCCTGAGAGGGCGACGACATCTGTGGGGTCGAGGTTTTGGTTGTCGGCGAGCTATTTGAGAATGGCTTTGGTTTTCAGTCAAAGAACGATCTTTCCTTGCAAGAACAATTTAGGTTTTCAGTCGCTATTTCCCAATCGAGATTTCTCTGGCCCAGACTTTTCTTCTCCAATAATATTGCGATTTTTCAAACAAAAACAAATGCGCAATGCCACTGAGTGAAAGAGCACCCCTAAAATTGAGCTTTCCCTCATGATTAGAAGTTGTGTTGTTACCAGCAATTCCACAAAATCAAGAAGCCAATACCCAAAAAGTTCCAATCGCTAAGCATTTAATCAACAGACTCTTTTTTTTTTCTTCAAAAAATAATAATAAATGGAATACGTGTTTTGGCTTATTAGTCCTTATTCAAAATAGTTTGTCTTTGATATCTAATTTCGTAATTATTTTTTTTCCCTTTTAATTGCAGGATAAAAGATTTATTACTTCCTCATTTGTATGCGTAGTGTTCTTGAAAGTCTGTAAATTCCACCAAGATGATTAGGTTTGGAACTTAATCTATGCATGGAATATTAGCAATGGGGTATGAACTTAATTGAAATAATATATTTTGTAGGTATGTTATAGGTGGAGAATTGATATTAGAAGAGTTGTAGGTAGTTAGAATTATAGGTTTTAGAGTTATCGAGTATGTTCATCATTTATTCCTTGCTAGATAAACAAATAATGAGACCTTATTTTTATTGCTTAATTTAATGATTATATCATCATGTATAGAATATTGTTTTGAAATGTTCATAAGAAATTTTCATCAGACAATATTGTATTGCAGGAAGGAAGTTGGTGAAAAGACTGTAGAGTTGAAACCAAATTCTCTCTTTGAACACAATAAGACTTGTCAAAGTAACATCTTCACTATTTTATTGAGTTGTTTACTTGTTAATTCTTCTAGCAATTAAGACCATTTGAATATATGATACCTATTTTTAGGTAGGAGCATTTTAGACCCACGTATCAACTATTACAAACTTCGCTAAGATTTATTTTTCTTCCTTTTCTAGAAAGACATCATATTTGTTTATACTTTCAAACTATTTGATTGCACAATATGAATTGTTCATGTAAACGAAGAATCAAAACCACCAACGTTTACTTGGTTTTTTAAAAGTCAAATAAATCTAATCTTATATTGATTGATGTATTTATAATTTTTATTACTAAAGCTTGTTTTTTATCATAACAGGTGTGACAACCCTCCCAACGCTCCCTTAGAATCAAATACTATTAATTAAACTAGATTATCATATTGATTGCAGATGTGTGCAAGAGCGAGACCTCCTATTGATGAAACTCTCGTAGATCTGTGCAAGAGCATGGCCTCCTAATGATGAATTATCGCTACTGATTGCATATTTGAGTACAATGAGGCACAAGAAATATATAAGAACAATGAAATTACCGATTTGGTAAAGTAATTGAAACCAACTCAGGTATATATAAGAAATATGGTACTACTTACTACTTTTAAATGAATATATTGCTTACTAATTATTAATTACTATCTTAATTTTGTTTTTATACTCTTTGCTGTTTATTTTATTATGCTCTTGTTCTCGAATTTAAAACTCGGGAATCGAACAGAGCTCAACATGTAAGTTTTCACATGAATTTGGCTCCATTTCGTTTTCTTATTGTTATTAGATAATTTATTTGAAAAAGCTTCATGGCGTTGTTTATTCTTGGAGTTGTATTGGAACTCTTTTTTAACTTCTTGTTTTTGGTTATTACATATCTATTAAACATAAATATGTTTGTCTTCCTTGTATAGCAAGGTTTAAAATTTCCAGTAATTGGTTTCTTCATTTCAAAAATTTTGGTTATGTTCAAGAGAAGATAGTATAGATATTAATTATTATATATTTAGGAAAACAACAAGTTATGCAATTTGATGCTGAATCATGCTTTTCAACTTTTTTTTTTCGTTAAATATTGAAATAACATAGACTAAAGTCATGGTGGAGCCCGACCGTTTATTTATTTGTATTGGAGTGGTGTAATTTCATTCTTGTTTACATTGCATTGGGTATTGAACTGTTTGGTGACTGAGTAGGGTCAAACCAGTCGCATGTATTTTAATTTTTAAGCCCATATGAATTTAATATATGTGATCACTATATCTTCACTACATTACACATTGTATTTATTTATATGTAATGTATATATTGGTGCAGACAGTGGTATTCTTACATTGTACAAGAGTTAAAGTGGTACATTTATTGGTGGAAAATCATATTTCCTCCGGCCTTTAGCCTTTTATTGTGTACAGAATATACATAATTTCACTGTTTAGAGTACAATATGCCTCTAAACAGTACTGCCCATACTTTTTTCTCATTCTTCTACTGATTTAATTTCACTACTATATGTATTATCATTGGTTTGCGGCACTTGTTGTTGTTGTTGTTGTTGTAGTTGTGATAGAGGAGGGCTTGGTATATAGCAAGCTACGCCGCCACTACTAGGAATACATGCATAGTCTTGTTCAGTTAGTGTAGCTGCATTTTAATCATCATCATCTAGAGTAATGCCAATACTTTTTTCCCATTCTTATACTAATTCATTTAGACTATTATATGCATTATCATTGGTTTGCGGCACTTGATGTTGTTGTGGTTGTGATAGAGTATGCTTCATCCTTGTTGTGTTTGTTATTGGTTTTATCACATTGATATATTGTGCTTCTTAATTAATGGTAGAAATTCTTGTAATCTTCCTTCTCTTTGCAATATGTTGATATATTGTGCTTCTTAATTAAATATCATTAATTTTTTATAATTAATATAATATTAAATTTTTTAACATGTATAGTTTTTTTTTTTTTTTCAGAAAGCGTACTATTGGATTGAAGCTGAAATCATATTTAAAAACATCAACCAAGATTTTTATTACATGTCTTGTGATTTATGTAATAAGAAACTTATGTTCTACAACGACAATGAAGAAACAGACTGTGAGAATTCAAAATGCGGAAAAAGATGTCTTCCAACACCACGGTAAACACATCATCACTAAATTAATATTTGAACTTATTTGATATTCATATTAATCGTTATATATTCTGTATAAATTATTAGTGCAAGGACCTATGTACAACTTGACGATGGTACCGAGTTGCTAGATGCTGTAATGTTCGGAGATGTTGCAGAAAATATATTCTCATGTACTGCAGTTCAATTAAAGTCATATTCAGACGAGGTAAATATAAAAAAAATATATATATATATATATAAAATTTATACCTTTTCATAAATAGAAGTATATTAAATCTTATTACTAATTATTTTTTACAGAAACATAAGTTGTTTGTCCAAAAAACTACAGAGAAATTATCGGCCAAAAAATGGAGAGTTCAGTTGTATGTAGATCCAAAACGAATGATGAGTTCAAAGTACAATCAATACACCATTCAAGCAGCTGAACCAATGGAAGATTAGGGAGAAGTTTCACTATACTCTTTTTAGTTTTTCAAATAATATTCCATATATTAAGACTTTTTTAATAATTTTTTCTTCTATTTTAAGATCGAACATTTTTTTTTAACTTTAGTTACATAATGTTTGTTTTAAATTTTGCAAAACTTATATCTTGTTCCTTTAAATTTTCTACAAGTAAATAATAAGTATTATTTTGTTATGACTTAAATATATCCAATTATATTTTACTAACGAAATATGATAGCACACATATTACTTTAATAAAATAAATCATTCACATGATCATATATCTAAATAAAACAACAAAGAGTTAAAATCTAAAAAAAATTGATATTTACGTGCCTCGGTACGTAATTTCTAACTAGTATATATATATATTGTTTTCTTTGTTGAATGTGATGGTTGGTAACATTACTTCGTACTTTGTTTTTATCGGCTTCAGTTGTAATATATATATTAATGTATAGTTTAATTAGTATATATACATATATTTTGGTTCAAACAATTTAATTCAAATTTTGGTGTTGGTTTAAGTCTAATATTTTGAATAAATTAATTGAAACAATATGTCGCCAAAGTGACCTCTTTTGTGTAGATTAATTTATTTAAATATTACGATGGTTGTGTGTTTGTAATTGATGCATATATTAACTAACCCAAAGGTAAGTGAATATTTCTCTAAATTTCAAACATATATGTGGCAATAAATGTGTGACAATTATAAGGTATTTTGTGTGAGCAATACGTTAGTCCAAAGATTAACCTATTGTTTGGCACAGTTTTTATTGTCAATATTTGATTGCTACACCAAGAGTACATCTTACAGTTAATATTATTGCCCAAAGACTTGATATTAATGTGTGTTTGGTATCTTGAGATGGGTTTAACCAATTTTTGAATTTATTGTTTAATTATGCATATTAATGTGAGCTTGTTTTATTTGTTCTATATTCAGCTAGTTCATCTTTTGCTGCCTCAATATCTGCTAATATTAATTCTATTCCTATGCTTAATGGGACCAATTTCAAGGATTGGAAAAGGAACCTACTTATAGTTCTGGGATGTATGGATTTAGACCATGCACTAAGGAATGAACAACCTGCACCTCTCACTAAGGAAAGTTCCCATGATGATAAAAGGGAATTTGAGAGGTGGGATCGTTCAAATCGCATGAGTCTAATGATTATGAAACACAGCATTCCAGAAGCCTTTTGGGGCACAGAATCCGAAGGGGTTACTATGGCTAAGAATTTCCTTGAACAAATTGAAGAACGTTTTGCTAAAAATGATAAGGTTGAAATGACAACACTTCTTGGTTCTTTAATGAACATGAAGTATAAGAGTCAAGGAAATGTAAGGGAGTACATTATGGAAATGCATCATTTTGTCTCAAGATTAAGGACACTTAAGATTGATCTTTCGGATGATGTACTTATACTCATTGTTTTGTTAATGCTTCCTCAACAGTTTAACCAATTTAAAATTAGTTACAACTGTCAAAAGGAGAAATAGACTCTCAATGAGCTCATTTCTCATTGTGTGCAAGAGGAAGAAAGGTTGAAAGATGACAAAACTGAAAGTGCTCACTTGTCCACTACCCCTAAGGATATGGGCAAGAAAAGGAAATTTGAGAATGAAGCTGCTAAGGGTCCAGTTCAAAAGAAACAACAACAGGATTCTAAGGGTTGTTTCTTTTGTAACCAACCTGAACTTGTGAAGAAAGATTGTGCCAAATATCATGCATGGCGTGTAAAGAAAGGTATTAATCTTGCTTTGGTCTGTTCTGAGGTTAATTTAGTTTCAGTACCTAGAAACACTTGGTGGATAGATTCTGGTGCTACTACTCACATAAGTGTTTCTATGCAGGGTTGCCTGAGCTACTGAAAGCCAAGTGATGGTGAAAGATACATCTTTGTGGGCGATGGACAATCGGTAGAAGTGGAAGCAATTGGGCATTTCAGATTGTTATTAGGAACTGGTTTTTATTTGGATTTAAAAGACACTTTTGTTGTGCCGTCTTTTAGACGAAATTTAGTTTCTGTTTCTTTGTTGGACAAATTTGGATATTGTTGTTCATTTGAAAACAATCAGTTTACTTTGTCTTTAAATTCAAATGTTATTGGAATTGGTTATTTGAATACTTATGACAATCTTTATTTGCTAGAAACAATTGTATCCAATAATGAAACCTTACATGTGGAATCACGAGGTACTAAACGCAAATTAAATTAAGAAAATTCACCGTCATTATGGCATAAATGCTTAGGTCATATCTCAAGAGGTAGAATTGAGCGTCTTGTGTCTGATGAAATTTTCGAGTCTCTTGATTTCATAGATTTCAATGTCTGTGTAGATTGTATCAAGGGAAAACAGATCGAAACTATGAGATTAGGTGCCAATAGAGCTTTAGAAGTCTTAGAATTGATTCACACAAATATTTGTGGGCCATTCCCTACGGCATCTTGGAATGGTCAACAATATTTTATATCATTCATAGACGATTACTCACGTTATGGGTACCTATATCTCATTCATTAAAAATCTCTGTCTGTGCACGTATTCAAAGCTTACAAAGCTGAAGTTGAAAATCAACACAACAAAAAGATTAAGAACGCCAAATCTGATTGTGGAGGTGAGTACTACGGTAGATATGATGGCTCAGGTGAACAACGTCCAGGACCATTTGCTAAATTCCTAGAGGAATGTGGTATTGTCCCACAGTACACCATGCCAGGATCACCTAGCATGAATGGTGTTGCTGAGAGACGAAATAGGACTCTTAAGGATATGGTAAGGAGCATGATCGCTCATTCTACCTTACCTGAGTCCCTCTTGGGAGAAGCATTAAAGACAACAACTTACATTATGAATAGAGTACCAAGTAAAGCAGTTGCAAAAACACCTTAGGAGCTTTGGACAAGTCGAAAGCCTAGTCTAAAGCATTTCCACATTTGGGGATGTCCAGCTGACGCAAGGCCTTAAAGACCACATGAAAATAAATTGGACTCCAAAACAGTTAACGGTTACTTTATTGGTTATTCTGAGCGATCTAGGGGCTATAAGTTTTATGATCCCACTGTCAGAAATACTTTTGAGGCGAGAACTACAACATTTTTTGAGGATGTTGATTTTGGGGGGAGAAATAAGGTTAGAGACATTACTTTTGAGGAGGAATTGAATTCAAACTCAGTTCCTATTATCATTTTAGACAATGTTCAGGCTTCCACACCTGTCACTGATCAAGAAATGAATCTAGAACCTCAACAAGACAATGTTGAACAACTCCAAAATCAAGATGAGGCTATTGTTTCAGAAGAACAAATTCAACACCCTCAAGAACAAGAGCCATTAAGGAGGTCCAAAAGAGAGAGAGAAGAAATGCTATTTCAGATGATTATTTTGTATTTCTTCAAGAACATGAGGATGAAATTGGAATGATGGAAGATGATCCAATCAACTTACATCAGGCCATGAAAAGTTCTAACTCTCAAAAGTGGATTGATGCCATGAATGAAGAGAATAAGTCTATGCAAGACAATAAAGTTTGGGAAGTTGTCCCATTACCAGAAGGTGTAAAACTAATTGGTTGTAAGTGGATACTTAAAACCTAGAAGGATGAATATGGTAATGTGGTGAGATTTAAGGCGCGTCTTGTAGCAAAAGGCTATACTCAGAAACAAGGCATTGATTATACAGAGACTTTCTCTCCGGTTTCATCGAAAGACTCTTTTAGGATAATATTGGCACTTGTTGCTCATTTTGACCTTGAGTTACATCAGATGGATGTTAAAATAGTGTTTCTCAATTGCGACATTGATGAGACAATTTATATGGAGCAACCAGAAAACTTAGTGGTTGGTGACCCAAATAATATGGTTTGTAAATTAAAGAAATCCATCTATGGACTCAAGCAAGCTTCTCGTCAGTGGTATCAAAAGTTTCATCAAGTAATTATCTCATTTGGTTTTGAGATGAATATTATTGATGATTGTGTATATCACAAGTTTAGTGGGAGTAAATACATATTTCTGGTTCTATATGTCGATGACATATTGCTTGCCACTAATGATATAGGCTTATTGCACGAAACCAAGAGATTTTTATCTAAGAAATTTGAGATGAAAGATCTTGGTGACGCCTCTTTTGTATTAGGAATTCAAATACGTCGAGATCGTTCTTGGGGTATTCTTGGATTATCACAAAAGAGCTATATCGATAAAGTACTCAAAAGGTTTGGCATGCAAGATTGTAGACCAGGTGATACCCCTGTTGCTAAAGGAGACAAATTCAGTCTTAGTCAATGCCCTAAAAGCAGCCTTGAAATTCAAGAAATGAAAAAGATTCCCTATGCATCAGTTGTAGGAAGTCTAATGTATCTTCAGGTATGTACGCGTCCAGATATTGCGTACATTGTTGGGATTTTAGGCAGATATTTAAGCAACCCTGGTGTGGACCATTGGATAGCAGCCAAGAGGGTTATGAGGTATCTTCAGAGAACAAAATATTACATGCTCACATACAGGAAGTCAGATCATTTGGAGGTCATTGGGTATTCTGATTCTAATTTCGCTGGATGCCAAGATAGCAGAATGTCTACATCAGGCTACATTTTCCTATTAGCTAGAGGAGCTATATCCTGGAAAAGTGTCAAACAGACACTTATAGCTTCTTCCACTATGGCAGCAGAATTCGTAGCATGTTATGAGGCATCAAATCAGGGAATATGGCTGAGAAACTTTGTCACTAAGCTGCGTATTTTGGAGAATGTAGAAAGACCACTTAAGATATTTTGTGACAATAAATCAGCAGTACTGTATTCCAATAACAATAGGAGCTCATCCAAGTCAAAACATATTGACATAAAGTTCCTAGTTGTGAAAGAAAGAGTGCAGAGTGGACAGATATCCATAGAGCACATTGGGACAAACTCCATGATAGCGGATCTGCTCACAAAAGGATTACCACCCAAGGTCTTTCATGAGCACACTGCTCATATGGATGTAGTATTACTTGAGGATATCATGATTTAGTGGGAGTTTGTATTTTCTTTGCTTTATGTTTGTTTAAGACATTTATGCATTTAGCTATTTTCTGATCAGAAATAAAGTTTTCAGTTGATTCACTCTGTTTTGTTATGTTTAAGTCTGACCTCACTTTGGTTTAAGGAGGACCAGTTGGAAATAGGCATGTTCGGTTCACATTGCATGTAATTTCCATGCTACACATCCATGATTGATCTATGTCATTCGACTATATTTGTATATGTGACCATTGATGGGTTTAGTCATGATTGATATGACGAAAATTGCTTTGATCCTATATGGGTATAGCTGATGGACGAGATTGTTGTAAATACCTTTACATAATACCAAATTTTGAGCTCATAAGGTTATACATTTATAAGGTAACATATGTTGCCCAAGTGGGAGATTGTTGGATTAAAATATTATGTGGGCACATATGTATAATGTATATGCTATTATAAAGTGTGATACAAAATTAAGTGACCGATTATATTATGGGTATCAAAAGGGTATTAAATTGTCATAGAAATAATGTGTAGATACCATAAGTTAATTTATAATTTGTTGAGGGGCCAAATTATAAATACCCAAAACTCATTCTAAGATGAGTCTATAAATAGGTAGTGGTCCCCAAGAAACACTAGGGTTTTTGTATTCTCTCCTTCCCCATCAGAGAAAATACTTTAGAAAATAGTGTATTCTTGGAAGATCAAAACCTTCTCTGCATCTGCAATCTCCAACAATGGCTTCAGGTTAGTCCTTCCGCTCATCTTTTATCATCTTCTTCTTCTTTAATTTAGCAAAGGTTCTATAGATTTAGGATTTAGGATTTTCTATATTAAAGAACTTTTAGGAATATGTTTAGATCTGTGATTTATATATTTCTTAAGTGTTTTATAAATCCTAACATTAAGAAGTTTGTAACTAGTTTTATTCTGGTATTGTATCTAATTTGTACGATTCCATACAATATCTAGAATACAAGCATGTAAAATTTATGTATAATTTTTGGTATATGTAACTGGTTTTTTTTCATTAAGATAACAACCCTAGCGAATATACTCTTATTCTATTTTCTACTTCTTTTGCGGCTAATATTATGCTTTAGTAGATAGTGATGTTTTGATAGTGGGTCGATGGTCTAGTATTAGAATTTCTGAGAAGTTTGTAACTAGTTTTAATATTAGTATTATGATGGTATTAATTTTGGTAATGAATTGATGATCAAGTTTTTAAACTTATAAGAAATATGTAAAATTTATATGAGTTTTAGTATTTGCATTGCTGAATTTTTCATTAAGAAAATCGTTTTGATTATATGGAAGAAATTGTTTGATTAATTTATTGCCTTACCAAAATTATATTGCTATTATTTTAGCTTTTGGATTTGTTTTTTAAAATAAACTTTTATAGTTACAGTTTTTGTGTAAATAACTAGTTGAAAAAACGTGTTTTTGCAAATATCAGTTGTATATAAGAAAATATAAAAACTGTAAGCGTTTGCAGAAGCAGAAAGTAATTCTGCTACAACAAAACAGAACAGGTAGAATATAAAATATTTGCAGAAAAATAAATAACTTGACACAAGAGATTTATACGCGGTATCAGTGTTCTCACGAACACTCCTAGTCCACGGGGCCACGCCCAGAGAATGAAATCAATTAATAAAGTATCAAAATTACAAAGACAATTGACTTAAACAAGTTTAGACACCCTCTAAAGTATTGCCGCAATCCTTTGTAATCCACTTTAAGAATCTGACTTCTTGAAACACCTTCAAGCCCGAACTCCCTTCTTCTTTGAAGTGTGAGTGCTTACTTCCTCCCGAAGTAAGGCTTCAACAAGTCTTCTCCCGAAGACCAAGTGCTTACTTCCTCCCGAAGTAAGGCTTTATCAAGTCTTCTCCCGAAGACCAATCTCTTGTTCAGTCAAGTAGTTCTTCACAACCTCTAGGACAGAGTAAGAACAGAAATAAACAACTAGAACCTAGATGAACAACTAGGCTCTCACAAAACAAAGAAACACTCTTTTCTCTAAAAGATAAATGCAAAAAATGAACAATTGAAGAGTTGATTCGAATGACTGCTCTCTAGGCTCTATTTATAGAACATAGAAACCTTAGAGACAGTCACAAGATTGAATCTACAGCTGTACAAAAACTTTCCTAAGAAAACACGATCTGCAGCATCAGATTCGGATGCTGACGAAGCAGATCAGACCAGAAATGGGAAACTTGCTATAATCGGGTCCGATCCTCTATCAATGCTTGATTCCTGCCAAAAACAGATTAGATATTCTGATTGTATCAAGATACAATCGAAATCAATAAGGAAAAGGCAATAATCAAAGTTTTCCCTAAAAAAGACAACTTTCCAAAAGAGAATTGCTTCTCTTTTAAGAAGTTTCCAAACAAAGGAAAGCTCAGCTGAAAAGTGCAACTTTCCTAACAAGGAAAAGAGCAACTACAAACTGAATAAACAAGGTAAGAAATCGGTTATGAATGCACAAGAATCTTACCATAAAAGGAAAAATTATTTTGTCAACTAACTTGCCAAAAAAGGACTTTACAATCTCCCCCTTTGGCACTTTAGATGAACAAAATAATTTTTAACATAAAGTACCTGCAAGATAAAGTTAGCAAGAGCAAATAACTACTCCCCCTGAGTAACACAATTGAATATCACAAAGAATCCAAAAACAAGCTAACTTTTAAAAAATATGTTCACAAGTACTAACCACAACTCCCCCTGGAAAAAGGGTCCAGAGTTGGGCAAAACAAACAGATTAAAAATAAATATTTCTCCCCCTTTTTGTTTATCGGAGTGCCAAAGTAAACAAAGAAAGATAAATATAAATATGTTCAATCAAAAGCAAAGAAAACAACAACTTAGTCTCGGTAGAGTTTAACCAAAGAGGTCAACTGCTTGGACATCTCGTGCTGAAGTTCTTCCATTGCAGCAAGACGATTGTTCACGTTCTGAACTTCAGTCTTGACTTCCTGGAGTTCTGCTGCAGCAGAACTTGAACTTGTAGCAGTAGCAGCAGCTCCAGCCTTGGGCCATTTTTGAAACACACCATCAAAGTATTCCGAGGGTTGGAATGTAGGACCAGGGATAGGGGGCTCAAATGTTTCATGTGATTGGGCCACATTCTTCTGAGAAGATAAAACCTTAAAGATTAGATTTGGAAGAACAAGTTTAAAGGTTGGCTTTTTACCTCTTCAGAATGAAACAATCTGGTTCAGAATGTGTGAGGCCAAATCAATTGAAGCTCCAGAGGTGATGTGGTATAAGAATGATGCCACATCTTGAGACACTACGGTCTTGTTGGAGTTAGGAACCCAATTTCTTAGAGCAAACCGCATAAGAGATGCATGAGCAAATGTGAGATGAGTGATTCGAAGACTCTCTCCTGGTTTCAATTCAGATCGCGCACCCGTGAGTTCAGAGAGCATCAATTCACCCATAGACATCACTGCATTGGAGACATTCTCGGGCAATTGCAAAGCTTGAGCAATGTCCTTTTCAGAAAAAGAGAACCAATGTCCCCTAACATATACTCTTCGATATAGTCTAGAATTCTCATCAAGAAAATCATCAGTGAGATTAGCAGAGAAATCCTTAACAATGTTTGCAATGAACCCATTGAAACCAGTGAAAGTGTTTTCCCATTGATGAAATTGAATAAACTTTACAATCCCATAAACCCGATGAGCATCCAAATCATAGTTCCTCACACATTCAAACTTACAGGTTGCATATAAATTCCAGTCACGTTCATTATCACGATAATAAAATCGAGGGCAGTGAGAAAGAGTTGAAGGAACATTACCAGAAGAAGGCTCTTCCATAGGCTGGTTGCCTTTTGCAGCAGCAGAAGCCTTTGCTGCAGAAGCAGATTTTGTCAAAGGAGGCTCTAACTCGAGTTCTGTGTCCTCACTGTCTCCCATGTCCTCTGGATTGTCCTTCTCTGAATGAAGAGAAACTGATTTGTCTGAGGAGACTTCTATTGGATCTTCTTCTTCTGAACTTGAACTTGAAGAAACCGAGGGAAGATTGTGTTGGAATATTATTTTACCAGGATCTTAGATCTACTCACAAGTATGTTGTTTAAACACCCTAAATATGAACTTTCTAAAACGATAAATTAAACACATATAAAGTTAAGAAAACCTTACATTGATGCAGCGGAATTAATGTCTCCTTCCACTCAGATCTCTAACCCTTGTATCCTTTCTGTAGCAGAGTATAATCAAGATCCGAGCCCGAATTTCCTTCTTCTTCAAGTTTGATCCTTCACAGTCTTCCAATCTATGATTGAGTTACTGCTTGCTGTGTGTGGGCACTCACTCTTTCACTAGGGTCACGAAATTGATGAAGGGAAAAGAGATGGATGATTTCGGCCAGGTATAGAAAGTGGGGAAGGCTCAGTTTTTCTGAAGAGAGAAATTTCTGTCAGAAAAGGTTATTGAAAACTTGTGATTTGACTGAGCCATCACTTTCTATTTATAGGCAACTACTAGGTTTAGGTTAGGAATTATTTGGCATTAGAATAATGAAAATATTAATTTGAAAAACCTATTTAAGTGGCCGGCCATGGTGTGTTAGTGGGCCTCACTTGATTTTGCAATTTTATCAAATTTTATCTCTATTTTCTCAAAAACGCCAATTTTCCAATTCTAACCTTTTAAATGCCAAAACTAATTATTTAATAACTAAAATAGATTATTAAATAATATTGTCATTTAATTTAATTATTAATTAGACATATAAAGTCTATTAATAAATAAATAAACCTAGAAACTCTTTTCTTTACAATTTCACCCCTGCTTAGTGAAAATTCATAAAATTAGACATAGTCTAACTTTAGAATTACAATTGATCAATCACGAATCAATTAATGAGTCTTACAAGCAGAATGTTCTCAACTAGAATGGGGACCATGGATCTATATGCTGAGCTTCCAATAAGTGAACCAAATTTACCAAGTAAATTCCTACTTATTAATTCTTCGTTGAATCCACTCTTAGAACTTAGAATTGCACTCTCAGACTTATATAGAGCATATTGTATGTTCCACGATATCAATATACTATCTCATTTAACCATTGTTATAATCTTATTGTGATTTAAAGATCCTCTATATAGATGATCTACATCGAGATGGGATTTCTTTACCGTTCTCACCCCTCAATGTATTTTGCCCCTTAAAACACTTAGCTACCTGTAAATGGTGTTTAGTGATCTAATAATTAGTCAGTTAAACAAGAGCTCATCCATTTACTTCTATTTGCTAAGATCGAAGGGAATCATCACTTGACTTCTATACACCAGTAGAAGCTATAGATTCCATATTTATGTTCAGCACTCCCACTCAATCATATTATCATGTTCCCAAAATATACGTATCACCCTGACCCAAAAGTAGGCTTAACTAATAAATCTAAGAACTTGAATAGCACTCCTGAGTTGAGCCTAAGCATATCAGGATTTAGATTCTTTTAATCTTAAGATCAACTACTGATATTGACTTGGAAAGATATGTATAACGGTAAGTTTGTAATATCTTAACTTAGTTGCAATATCGGTCCAGTCCAATGTATACTCCATACATTCGAAACTAGTATACTTTACTAATGTCTGGGAAAGAACATAACACTTACTCCAAGTGTAAGTACACATCATCGCTGATTATCCCATTAGTGTAAATCCAATAACACTGATGAAACAGGGACCAAAACTTTTGATTCATATGAACACAATCACATTCCACTGTGTTGACGATACTGTAATTGTGAATAAACATATGATCTGGATTTAACTGATTTGTGTGTAAATGTAATAAACATATTTAAACCATTAGCATGTAAAATTCATGCAAACATCAGTCACTTCTACTTTCTTATATTGATAACTAATCAGATTGTAAAGAGTTTTATTTAGGGCATAAAACCCAACAAACTCCCACTTGCACTAATATAAAACAAACTGTGCAAATAGGTCAATCTGATGTCTTGATCTTTAGATCAAGTGTAGTATATTTGAATCCACCCAAACATCTGGAAACTAGTTCACAAAAACTCTTATGAAACATCATTTACTATATGCTTTACTTATCAAGGGATACTGAAATCTTCACTGTTTTAAAAGTACATCTGAATTAACAGAAGACATATCTCTCATATTTTAAAATATGTAATTGAGATAATACAGGGTAGACTTTTCTTTAGTGATATAACTTTCTGGTATTTTTGAATAGACCAAGTTACAATTCTTCTCTGGTAGAGCTTGAATTATTATTCAATAATTCCTCCACCCCCAAAGTAAGCACCATCTTATAGAAATCTGAAATTAGATGGTGAGATACAAGGATAACTGATTCACAGTTCCTTAATATCTGACATATAGATCACTTTCATAAATCTTTCTTGAATATCTTCTAATGTTCCCTATTTGATTACATCTCAGATAGCTCCCACTCAATAGCAGATGTCTGGTTAAATAATACTTTTAACCTCTGATTGTTTAGAGAGTTACCTAGTTGTGACTTTTGTATTAGTCTGAAACTTTAAGTTAAGACTAAGTCATCAACATAGCAGACTAGTATTTTGAAGTGAAAAATACATGCCAGAGATAAAGTAATCAAAATTAAGATACCATAAAATTTTATGAGGATTAAGAATTCTTGGTTCAAGTCATTCAAATGGACTGAACTAGAGTTCTTTATCTTATTCTCATAATTCTGATAAGCTATTCCTATCCATGTGAATGGTTAGATTTGCTTTTCAGTAGTGTTCTTAAGTACCTATCACAAGTATCAACCTAATGAAGATGGGTATAGAACTTTAAAATTCTCCCACTCAATTAAGGTAGTGTGAAACTTTAACAAAGAACTTTCAAAGGTATCAAACTTTTACTTACAACAGTAAACTCGAAATGGAACATACAATCAAGATCAAGAATTTATATTGACAATAGCTGACTCATTATATTACTTCCATGTTTAAAGAAGATATGTGTTACATAGGGAATTGTGGAATAGACTCCACCCCTAAGAATATACATATAGGGTACTATGGATAACCTCCACCCCTAAGTATATAGAGATTATGATCCACCCCTAAAGGTTGTAAAGATCATGATTCTCTTAGTGTGATAGAGTTTATGTGGAGTTGAATACTATCCAGAGTTCATTAGATATAAAAGATCGTTGAACTGCATAGTTTTCTTAACTTTTCTCCACCCTTATCAGATCATAAGATCCTTTTATTAAACAAATTCTTAATAATTGTATGAGAATTAACAATTATTAATAAACATAGAAATAGTTTCTAGTGTTTATTTAATATAACTCTATGAAGAGTTGTAAATATTATAGAATTTGCATCAATAATAAAAACACTTACACACACAAACATACAAATATAATGTGGTAATAATTGATGAAGATAAAATTAAATGAAGCTCAATCTCATAAATTGCAATAGTGAATTTCGAAATAAAGAAAACTTTATTAAAATAAAAATGTATTGCAACAATATGAGAGAAACAGGGATAAATATCCCTAACTAAAATTTGAAATCCAAATTGTCTTTAAACTAAAACAATTAATTCAAAAAAAATTGAAGAGCTTCATCTTCATCTGGACGATTTCACCCTTGGTCCAGCTTGCTGATTTAACTCATCTGAGTTCAAGTAGCTTGGCCTATAAGAAGAAGAAAACAAATAAACAAAGTTAGTCCAGAATCATAAATCCAATTGGATAATAATTTACTAAAACTCTTAAAGTTTATAAATGGAAATACCTTGTTTCTTTGAAAGAAGTTTAGGACACTGGGGTTTCCAATGACCTTTCTCATTGCAGTAGAAACACTTTCCTTTAAGTGTAGCATCACCAGAAGGAGCAGCCTTTTTATTCTTCATGGCTTTAGTTCGCTTCTTGGTGTTGTTCCACTTCCTCTTCGATTTGGGCTTTGAGGCAGAGGCAACATTTGCTTCAGGTTTTATCGTCCCAATACCATTCCCAGGATTGTGAGGTTTACTCCCTTTCTTCTTGGGTCCTCCAATCAAATTTTCATAAGTTTGAAGGTCATTGACTAATTCATGAAAGTCAATTTCCTTCTTATTCATGACATAATTTGATGTGCATGGTAGAAATGCTGGAGTCAGGCTATTCAAGATAAGACTAACTTGAGTAGCACTGTCCATTTCAGCACCATGATCCTGGGCTTCTAGGAAATAACTAGACATGAGGAGAACATGGTCACGCACGTTTTGATGAGGTTCCATCCGTGCATTAATGTACTTCTTAGTCGCGTCAAAGCGTGACTGAAGTGATGCCTTACCGAATAGTTCATTTAACTTCGTCATAACTTCATTTCTCGGTTTTAGAAAACCGAGTTTTGAGGGTGTCAACCATGCTAGAAAGCATAAAGTATAGAGCTTTGTCATTTGCTTTCTGCCAACGCTCATACTTTTCTTTCACAGCTTTGGATGCATTATTCCCAGGCACTTCAGGTGACGGCTCAGTTAAAACAAACAAGGCACTTTCTCCTATGAGAGCAATATTAATGTTCTCATTCCATTTATTAAAGTTAGATCCATTCAGCTTATTTTCAGTCAACAGTGATAACATGGGATTCATTTTGACAAAACAAGATACTACAAAATAATAGAAATCAACAAATAGAAATAAATAATGGTTTAACACAAAATCAATTCAGAAATTATAAGCACATAGCAAGTAGGAATGATATGAGAAAATACTTAAAAATTCAATCCTAAATAATTTCCAAGGTTTTTCAACAAACTGATATCAGTGTCCCGTTTAGGCGAGAGTGAAAGCTACCATCTATTGAATAGAGTTGTCAGCTCATCTAAAATGTTAAACATTCTAGCAACCTTTTATTCGATCAAGATTGGAATCCAGCGTTGTCCCGTTTAGGCGAGAGTCAAGGCTATTCTATCTTATGAGCTTCTACCATTGTTTCGCAATTTGCAAGTCAAATATGGTCGCCACCATTAGGGTGATCTATACCATATAAAACACTTAAAAACCACTTATCATGCGAGATTAAACGGTGTGAAATTGCTAATGAACGTTCTCCATTAGGGAGGATTACTCACTAAAACAAACGCGGTGTAAAACCCACAATGGAGATCGAATATCTTAATAATAATAAAGCTCATTCTTTAAAATGTATTTTCTTTATTATTCTAATAAATTAATTCTCATTAAATTCGAATTTTAGAATTTAAAAATTCAAAAATAAGAATTTAATATAATATTTATAAAATTATACTTAGATGGTGATTGAAATAAAATTAATTATTTCCATCTTAGTAATAATCTTAAATATAAATATTAAGGAAATTAATTTAAGTTGAATTAAATTAAATAATTAGCAACTTAAAAATTTCCTTTGAGAATATATTTATTGAGTTCGAAAATTTAAAGTATATAAAAAATATACAATTTTTGAAAATAATAAATATAGAAAAGCAATACTTCAAGCAAAAATATCACCTATCTAGATTTTCTTTTGAGTAGTTAATTCAATTTCTAATAATATATATATATTTTAAATTCATTTATTTTAAATTAATCAATTAAATGAAAAAATCATTGACTTGAGTAGGTCCAAGAATTAATTAAAATAAATAATTAATTCACAACTCAATTTATTTTTCAAGATAAAAAATTCGAAAATATTGCATAATGAAAATGCAATTTTCGAAATTGATTAATAAAATAAAGAAATATATATATTTTGAAAATTATTTAAATTTAAGTTGAAAAATTAAATTTCAACTTAAAAATAATTTTTTATTTAATTAAGTGTCATGAAAAATCAATAAATATTTAAGTATCATGATGAAAATCAACTTAGATATTTAGATTTTTTAAGTTAATTAAATGTATTAAATTCAAGAAATAATAATTAAGTGTAGAGAAGGCTTAATTATTTATTTCTAGTTTAATACTAGAAAAAATATACTTAATAAAATTGTACCAAAATTAATTATTTAAATAATTAATTTCACAAAGTATAATATTTTCCTATTTAAATATTAGAAATAATTAGTAGTCTAGAAATTACTATCTAGAAAATATCTTATTTGACTAAGTATCTTTTCAAAAAATTTGAAAAATATATAATTTAAGTTATATAGAAAAAATCTAAAAACTTAAATAATTTCAAATTTAGATTTAATTAAATATCAAAAATTAAGTTGTAACCACTTAATTTGAAGATATCTTTTTAGGTTAATATTTGAAAAGATATTAACCTAAAAAAAAATATCTAAAATATTCCATTTTAAGTTAATATTCGAAAAGATATTAACTTAAAAAATATCTTAAGAATCTTTAATAACTAATGCCTAGGATTCCTCAACTTGATTTAAAATTTAAATCAAATATTCAAATTTAAGTTAGATAAGAAAAATCAGTTGATACAACTAATTTATAACTTAAATATGAATATTTAATTAAACAAGCTCCAGAAAGAATCTAGTTAGTTAAAATTCTATATTTAATTAAATACAAGAAAAATACAAATAGTTTGTCTAGAAATAATATCTAAACTAAAAGTGTTTTTCTTAAAATTAACTTTAAAATATTAAAATGAAAAATAAATTTTCATATATTTTAAAAGTTAATTATGTTGCTAATTCAATTTTATTAGGTCAAACTAATATAATTAACCTAGTACAGTTATTTAAATCAGGCAAATGGGCCTTCACAATTGGGGTAGTTCATGTGAGGGGGTGCTGAGTTCAGTATGTCGTACCCACTTCTATGGCTCCCAACTCTCACACAAGGCCCAAAAGAGAGGAATTTAACCTTAAAATAAATAACTGTTATTAATTGAATAGGTCCAATGACTAAATGGACCTAAATAAAATCTATCATGGTGTGACATTTTATTTAGCAACAACCTATATGTATCTATATTAAAACAAAATAAACATATAGGCTCACACAGGCACACTTTGGATGGATCCTATCATGTTGCTAGGTCATACACAGATGAAAGAAGATTGTAAAATTTACCTGTTACAAATTATTAACTTGACCAAGGGAGCCATCAGATCATTAGATCTGGCAAAAAGGTAACCATGGCTATTTGCAATCAAGTAATAATAGGTTTTGAAAACTTGCATACAAGCTAAAACCACATACTCCTGCAACAAGGTTAGCTGGATAGTTGGAAGTAGGATTTATTTAATTTTAAATAAATAAATTTCGAAATTAATAATAAAATTAAAAAATATTTAATTTAAAAAAAAAATTAATTTTCGAAAATAAAAAAAATAAAATAAATATTTATTTTCGAAATAAAAAAAATATTAATTTAAATTTCGAAATTATTTAAAAAAAAATATTTAAAATTAAACCTACAATTTTGAAAAATTAGGTTTCAACCAACCTAAATATCATTTCAAAAATTTGCTAACTACTTTTAAAAATTAAATGTTATTTTAAAAAATAAAAATTAAATAAAAATTAGAAAAGATAAATGAAATATCTTTTCATATTTTTAATTTAATTTAAATAAATAAAATAACAAAATTTAAAAGTTAGCAAAATATCTTACATCTATTTAAAATTACATGATTATAGTTATCTTATTTTAAATTTAAATAAGGTCAAATTATTTAAAAAAGATTTAATTTAAAAAATATATATAAAATCTGACCTTAAATTTAAAAATAAGATAAGATATAATCAAATTTAAAAATAAGATAGATTTTTAAGCAAGAAGATAGATACTAATTCTATTCAAATTCAAATAACACTAATATCTTGAATTAAATTTAAAAAATATTAAATTAATTCAAAATGATAATTAGAATTGAATTAGGAATAGTAATAGTATATATACAAAACTATACAAAAAATCGGAAGTTAATTCCATGAAAAAACATGAAAAATCGAAGAAAAATGAAAAAATTGTGAGCTGTACGGATAGTTTTCGCGATCGCAGGAAAAATTTCAGCACAGCCCCGATTTTTTTAAATCTTCAAAAATTCATAACTAATTCAAATAAAATCGAAATTGAGTTCTGTAAAAAGTGACTTGCTTAATTTTTTCCATACTATCCAATAAAAATAATTCGAGAAACAGAATCGCAATTATTTTTCAGAAAAATTTACAAACATCAATCAATCATCAAATAACACTCAATACAACATGATACCATCCAAAAACAAACAAACAATCGTTTTAAAGTCCAAATTTCATGCAAGTAAATCAATTACCATGGCTCTGAGGCCAGTTGTTGGAATATTATTTTACCGGGATCTTAGATCTACTCACAAGTATGTTGTTTAAACACCCTAAATATGAACTTTCTAAAACGATAAATTAAACACATATAAAGTTAAGAAAACCTTACATTGATGCAGCGGAATTAATGTCTCCTTCCACTCAGATCTCTAACCCTTGTATCCTTTCTGTAGCAGAGTATAATCAAGATCTGAGCCCGAATGTCCTTCTTCTTCAAGTTTGATCCTTCACAGTCTTCCAATCTATGATTGAGTTACTGCTTGTTGTGTGTGGGCACTCACTCTTTCAATAGGGTCACGAAATTGATGAAGGGAAAAGAGAGGGATGATTTCGGCCAGGTATAGAAAGTGGGGAAGGCTCAGTTTTTCTGAAGAGAAAAATTTCTGTCAGAAAAGGTTATTGAAAACTTGTGATTTGACTGAGCCATCACTTTCTATTTATAGGCAACTACTAGGTTTAGGTTAGGAATTATTTAGCATTAGAATAATGAAAATATTAATTTGAAAAACCTATTTAAGTGGCCGGCCATGGTGTGTTAGTGGGCCTCACTTGATTTTGCAGTTTTATCAAATTTTATCTCTATTTTCTCAAAAACGCCAATTTTCCAATTCTAAACTTTTAAATGCCAAAACTAATTATTTAATAACTAAAATAGATTATTAAATAATATTGTCATTTAATTTAATTATTAATTAGACATATAAAGTCTATTAATAAATAAATAAACCGAGAAACTCTTTTCTTTACAATTTCACCCCTGCTTAGTGAAAATTCATAAAATTAGACATAGTCTAACTTTAGAATTATAATTGATCAATCACGAATCAATTAATGAGTCTTACAAGCAGAATGTTCTCAACTAGAATGGGGACCATGGATCTATATGCTGAGCTTCCAATAAGTGAACCAAATTTACCAAGTAAATTTCTACTTATTAATTCTTCGTTGAATCCACTCTTAGAACTTAGAATTGCACTCTCAAACTTATATAGAGCATATTGTATGTTCCACGATATCAATATACTATCTCATTTAACCATTGTTATAATCTTATTGTGATTTAAAGATCCTCTATATAGATGATCTACATCGAGATGGGATTTCTTTACCGTTCTCACCCCTCAATGTATTTTGCCCCTTAAAACACTTAGCTACCTGTAAATGGTGTTTAGTGATCTAATAATTAGTCAGTTAAACAAGAGCTCATCCATTTACTTCTATTTGCTAAGCTCGAAGGGAATCATCACTTGACTTCTATACACCAGTAGAAGCTATAGATTCCATATTTATGTTCAGCACTCCCACTCAATCATACTATCATGTTCCTAAAATATACGTATTGTTGGAAGTTATTTTACCAGGAACTTAGATCTACTCACAAGTATGTTGATTTAACAACCTAAATATGAACTTCTAAAACAATATGAAATTAAACACATAAGAGTATCAGAAATCTTACAGTGATTGCAGTGGAATATATATGTCTCCTCCCACTCAGATCTCTAACTCTTGATTCCTTTCTGTAGCAGAGTATAATCAAGATCTGAGCCCGAAAGTCCTTCTTTGTTGTCTCTGAAATCTACACAGCCTTCCTCACTATGATTGAGGTATTACTTGATGTGTGTGGGCACTACTCTAGCACTCATACATTTCGAAACAGTGAAGGGATAGAGAGAGAGAGGGTGGCGGCTCAGAGAGAATTTTCTGAGAGAAAATTCTTTCAGAATAATGCTATGAAAAGCTTTTCAGATGTGTTTTGTTTCTGAAGCCTTTGCCTTCTATTTATAGAAGACCACTAAGGGCTATGATTGACATTTTGAATTGAAAAAATCAAAGGGAAAAGGAAGCTAAGTGGGCCGGCCTAGGCAATGTGGAAACAAGGCTTTCCACTTTTCCAACTTTCCTTTTCCTACACTTGATAGTTTCCTTTTTGTGAAAAATTGCCAATTCCATTGTTCAACCATATTAATGATAAATCTAATTATTTAATAATTAAAATAATTATCAATAATATATTATCATTTATTTTATTAATAATGAAACTAATTAAAGTTTCCTAATTAATAAATATGCCCTTCAAAATCTCTATTTACTGTTTTGCCCTTAATAAGTGCTAAATTCTCAAACTGACAAGTCCATCTTGAGAATTTTTAATTGATTAATTAAAATCAATTAAATGAGTCTTACAAGTAATATCATCTCAACTAGTGAGGGGACCATGGGTCTATATATCCGAGCTTCCAATAAGCAGATCTAGAATTTACCACTTAAATTCACTGACTTATTAATTCTTCGTTGAATCCACACATAGAACTCAGAATTGCACTCTCAGTATATAGAATGCTCTATATGTTCCACCATATAGACACATTATTAGTTATCCATTGTTATAATCCTAATGTGATCAATGATCCTCTATATGGATGATCTACACTGTAAAGGGACTTAAATTACCGTAACACCCTACAACGTATTTTATCCTTAAAACACTTAACCCTGTATAAATGATATTTCAACTAAGTGAAATGAGTACTCAATCATTTATCTCGTTTGGTTAAGCTCGAAGGAAATCACCCTTTGCTTACTATTCGCCAGATAGAAGCTATAGATTCCATATTTATGTTAGCGCTCCCACTCAATCGCACTACCGTGTTCCCAAAATGTATGTATTGCCCAGACTAAAGTTTTAGGCTTAACTAACAAATCAAAGAACACGAATAACACTCTTGAAATTAAGCCTAACCATATCAGGATTTAGATCATGTGATCTAGGATCAACTTATGATATTGAATCGAATAGATGTTTACGGTAAGTTTCAAAATCTAATTCAAAGTTCAATATCGGTCCATTCCAATGCATACTCCATGCATCCAACCTGAGCTTTACTTTAACCTATGTTCTGGAGAGAACATAACATTTCTCCAAATGTAAGTAAACTCTGTTGTAGATTGTCATATCAGTGAAACCCAGTGTTCTGATAAATCTAGGAATACTTTGTTCACATAGTCATGTTTATTTTCCACTGTGTTGACAACACAATAAACATGTTCAAGTATGTGAAAGGGGTTTGGATGAATTTATAAATCAAATAGACAAGCAATTGATTAAGTGAACCAAAACATACACAAGTGAATGAAAAATTACTTCTGTCACTTTATTGATATAGAATAATCTGGATTACATTGAAACAGAGTTTTATTTAGGGCATAAAACCCAACACGTATCACCCTGACCAAAAAGTAGGCTTAACTAATAAATCTAAGAACATGAATAGCACTCCTGAGTTGAGCCTAAGCATATCAGGATTTAGATTCTTTTAATCTTAAGATCAACTACTGATATTGACTTGGAAAGATATGTATAACGGTAAGTTTGTAATATCTTAACTTAGTTGCAATATCGGTCCAGTCCAATGTATACTCCATACATTCGAAACTAGTATACTTTACTAATGTCTGGGAAAGAACATAACACTTACTCCAAGTGTAAGTACACATCATCGCTGATTATCACATTAGTGTAAATCCAATAACACTGATGAAACAAGGACCAAAACTTTTGATTCATATGAACACAATCACATTCCACTGTGTTGAGGATACTGTAATTGTGAATAAACATATGATCTGGATTTAACTGATTTGTGTGTAAATGTAATAAACATATTTAAACCATTAGCATGTAAAATTCATGCAAACATCAATCACTTCTAATTTCTTATATTGATAACTAATCAGATTGTAAAGAGTTTTATTTAGGGCATAAAACCCAACAGATTGGTCTTAAGTTTCTTCTTGGCTGGAGGGACTGCCTTATCACTACTTCGAGAAGCTCGAAGTTCCTTCTCAGCAGAGGCTTGTTGGGCTCGAGTTCGAGTAGAAGGGCCTGTTGGAGTGGTGGCAGGGACTGATGCAGCAGGAGGAGGAACTGCCAACGGTGGAGGACATTCGTTCGAAGATTCAGACGAAGAAGTCCAGGTTTGAAGAGGTCTTACCAATTTGCGTGCCACTTGCTTGGGAGGACGTTTTGGCTTCTCGGATTGAGATTCACGCTGGGGAAGCGATGAATCTCCAGACTTTGCAACAGCAGGAGGAGGGACTGAAGCAGCAGGGGGTGCATTGGAAGGAGTTGCAACGGTTTCCACCAACTTTTTGGTGTGCCCTAGATTCTTAGTTCTCACCATTTTTGATCTGAAAGAGAAGATGAACAGAAACAACACAAGGAACAAGAGACTAGGTTCGGGTAGGTGGTGAGTTAAATGACAAAAATTGGTTTATATAAACTTGGAAGCAAGACAAGAAAAGGAAACCAAATTTGAAATTTTAAATGGTAACCGCCAGCCCATGAACAAATAAAAGGAAACCGCCCACTCCTCAACTCCTTTCCCCTTTTTTTTAAAAAAAAAATAAAAGGAAACTAGAATTACCAATAATATTTCCAAAAATAAATAAATCTTTCAAGATTAAAGACACATTACCATATAAAGATTAATCTTTAATTGGAAACATATCAAAATAAATCAAAGAAGAATAAATGTTGATACTTACCATTTAAGCACAAAATTTCCTTAACCCATGAAACAAGTCACACGCCTCCCTCTCATTTTTATTATTTTTTTTAAGTAACCGAAAATAAAATACACTCTGTACAATAAATATATGAGATTCTAAACAAGCAATGTAATCAAATATCATTAAAAATTGACAAAATAAAATACGTGTTATGCTTTTAAGGAAAATAAATAATTAGTATCTCAGGAACAAATCATACTTAATTGATGTTGAAGAAAAAGATATGCATGTTACTAAAAATTGTGAACCAGGATTATTAATTTAATTTAGTAGAGGAGACTTACAAATTTGAACACACTTGTCAGACATAAGTGTGTGCAATGAAAATAGGATCATTGTCCTTGGCAAGATTTTTCATTTTCGCCTTTTTCAATTTGATCCCGCAACTGGATGCTATCACACCATACTGAAGGTAGCCCTTTTCTATGGTAGTGAATCCTCATCATAGTTGCTAATTACAATGTTCCAGCTTACTCAAAAGATGGCTTTCACACCTCAGTATGGGTAGCTCTATTCCAGCAAGGGGCCTGACAAGACTGAAACAAAAATTGCTCAACTCTGTATAAGTACATTATTTAATCCTAGACACAAATAAAGAGTAACATGAACCTTTTAACACAACATCACAAAGTATGATAAGAATGAGATCCTAAATAATTATAGTCCAAAAGCATAAACATGATTTGTGAAAATACAATGAAAGAAGATTAAAAGCTAGAGAAGAATCACATAACAATATTGTACAAAAATATGAACAAGAGAGATTTAAACAATGCAAACTCCCAAAGACTTTCTGAGGGAGTCAAAGCGACTTGAATCTAGGGCCTTTGTGAAAATATCAGCTAATTGTTTTTCAGTATCAACATATTCTAATTGCAAAGGTTTATTTTCAACAAGTTCCCTGATAAAGTGATGCCTTATATCAATGTGCTTTGTTCTAGAATGTTGAACAGGATTTTTGGAAATATTTATGGCACTAGTGTTATCACAAAAGATAGTCAAAACACCCAATTCAAATCCATAATCAATCAACATTTGTTTCAACCATAACAGTTGAGTACAACAATTGCCAGCAGCTATGTACTCAGCTTCGGCAGTGGACAAGGAAATGGAATTTTGTTTTTTGCTATGCCAAGATACTAGATTATTCCCAAGAAAGAAACAACCTCTACTTGTGCTCTTTCGATCATCAGCATTGCCTGCCCAATCTGCATCACTGAAACAAGCAAGATTAGAATTAGTATCTTTCGAGTACCAAATTCCATAATCAAGAGTGCTATTAACATATCGAATAATCCTTTTTACAGCTGATACATGAGATTCCATAGGATTACTTTGATATCTAGCACAAACTCCCACACTGTAACAAATATCAGGGCGACTAGCAGTTAAATACAAGAGACTTCCAATCATGCTACGATAAAGTGTAGTGTCTACCTTTACTCCATTCTCATCTTTTGTCAATTTTAATGTGGTGCTCATTGGAGTACTTACCTGCTTAGCCGATTCAAGACCAAACTTCTTGACAAGGTTCTTAGCATACTTACTTTGAGATACAAATGTACCTCCTTCCATTTGTCTCACTTGAAGACCCAAAAAGAAAGTAAGCTCACCAACCATGCTCATTTCAAATTCATTCTTCATTTGATCAACAAAAACATGCACTTCATGGTTAGATGTAGAACCAAAAACTATATCATCAACATAAATTTGAGCAATGATAAAATCAGATTTTATATGCTTGATGAAAAGAGTTTTATCAACACTACCTCTTTGATAATCATGAGAAAGTAAAAATTGAGTCAACCTTTCATACCAAGCTCGTGGGGCTTGTTTCAGACCATACAAAGCTTTTTCAAGTTTGTACACATGGTCTGGAAATTGAGGATCTTCAAATCCTTTTGGTTCCTCAACATAAACTTCCTCACTTAAAATACCATTGACAAAGGCAGATTTTACATCCATTTGAAACAATTTGATATCCAAAATGCAAGCAATACACAAAAGTAAACGAATTGATTCTAATCTTGCAACAGGAGCAAAAGTTTCATCAAAATCAATTCCTTCTACCTGTGTGTATCCTTGTGCCACCAATCTGGCCTTGTTTCTCACAATTGTACCGAAGTCATCACTTTTATTTTTAAAAATCCACTTTGTTCCAATTATATTTATACCTTTTGGTCTTCGGACCAAAATCCATACCTTGTTGCGAACAAATTGGTTGAGTTCCTCTTGCATTGCATTGAGCCATTCCTCAAAGGTCATGGCTTCCTTCACATTTTTCAGTTCATATTGAGAAACAAAACAAAGAAAGCTGATCAGATTAACATACCTTCTTCGAGTTACCATGCTTTCTTCAGGATTTCCAAGAATGAGATCTTTTGGATGATTCAATTTGACTCTGGTGCTTGGTTCTTTCTGGATAGAATCAGTGATGATGTTTGGATGAGTCAAGATAGACGGTTCTGGTTCTCCAGTCTCAGTTGCAGCAGCAGATTCGTCATTTGCAACATCAGAAATGGGTTCTACTGCATCAGGATCTGCTTTTGCTGCTTCCGGAGGAGCATCCATGAGACTATCTATCTTGGCTTTTGTGGAAAACTCTGAAAAATCTTTAAAATCATCAACAACCGCATTAGCTGATTCCAAAACAGTTTGAGTTCTCATGTTATAAACACGATAAGCTCTACTGTTTAAGGAATATCCAATAAACACACCAACATCACTTTTAGCATCAAATTTACCAATATGCTCACGATCTCTATAAACATAACACACACATCCAAAAACATAAAAATGACTTACATTGGGGCGTTTACCTTTCCAGATTTCATAAGATGTTTTTGAGGTACCTGGATGAATAAACACTCTGTTTATTATATAGCAAGCTGTGTTACTAGCTTCAGCCCATAGGCGCTTTGTCAACTTCTTGCTATTTAACATCACCCTTGCCATTTCCTGCAATGTTCGATTCTTCCTCTCTACAACTCCATTTTGTTGAGGAGTTTTGGGAGCAGAAAATTCATGAGTTATACGTAGACTTGCAAAAATCATCATACACAGAATTTTCAAACTCCTTACCATGATCACTTCGAATTCGAACAATTTTTCCAATATTACAACCTTTCTCAACTCTTAATCTCAAACAAAGAGTTTTAAAGGCATCAAAAGTGTCAGACTTTTCTCTTAAGAAATCTACCCAAGTAAAACGAGAGAAATCATCAACACAAACAAAGATATATCGTTTACCATTCAAACTTTCAACTTGAATTGGACCCATAAGATCCATGTGAAGCAATTCCAATACTTTTGAGGTATTGATATCAGACACATGCTTGTGAGTGATTTTTAATTTCTTCCCAAGTTGAAACGGTTCACACTTACCAAAACTTTCTTTACCAAGTTTGGGAAGTCCTCGAACAATACCTGCATTTGACAATTTTTTCAGGTTTTTATAATTAATATGCCCAAGCTTGGCATGCCACAAATCTGTGGTGTTGTTGATAGCTGAATGACAAGTAAACACAGGGGTTAGAGTATAACAGTTATCATTGGATCGAAATCCTTGCAAGATACATTCATTATCATCATTAAGAACATAGCAATGATCACTATCAAATGAAACAGTATACCCTTGGTCACAAATTTGACTAATGCTAAGTAAATTAGCCCTTAGTCCTTCAACTAACATCACATTTTTCAGTCTAGGTAACCCTTCCAAATTTAGAGTTCCCATACCAACAACTTTTCCAGGTAAGCCATTGCCAGAAGTGACTTCTCCACATTGCATAGGCCGAATGTTAGTCAAAAAGTCCTTGTCACCTGTCATATGTCTAGAACAACCACTATCAAAATACCACATTTGAGATGCAGCACTTTTATCAGAAAAACCAGCTAGACACTTTTTGTTTACCCATATTTGTTTCAAACATTTATGTTTCTTTTGAGATTTTTCCAAATTACCAAAATAATTTGTTTTAAACAAATTTTTCAACGTGAAACATTTAGGTCTGATATGTTCTTTTTTACCACAAAAATGACAAATGGGAACAAATCTTTTTACTTGAGATCTTACTTTTTTCAAAAATCCTATAGATTTTGCGATATCAGAAACGGCTTCTGCTACAACAGGCTGTAAAACTGTTGCAGCAGACTTCACATTTGTAGCCTCAGAATGATTCGTTGGAACACTAGATTTTACAAACTTCGTGACTCCAAAACTTTCCATCCCATTTGATCCAATGCCTGCAAAACCTCTTTGATATGCATTCTGAGCTTTTTCAAAAATAGAAGATCAAGGGTTAAGCATTTGAACATTTTTCTTAAAATTTTCAAGTTCCTTCTTTAAGAGAGTGATTTTTTCATCTTTATCACAAACATTTGTCTCATACTCTTTTATTTTCAGTTCACACATTTCAATTTGATGAGACAATTTTTATATTCAATTTATTCAACTCTCTATTTTCAGAAGCAACCTGAATCCATTTTTCATACATGACTTTGTATGATTCAGCAAGAGACTCTTCACAGATTTCAGACTCATCTGAATCTGATTCCTCTTGTTTGGTGGTATTATTCAAACATACCAATCTAGCTTTTACCTGTGAATCACACAACACATTAGTCATAACAGAAGTTAGGGAAACATTTTCAGAATTATCATCACTTTCGGTTTCATCATCACTCCAAGTGACATTGAAACTTTTCTTATTCTTTTTCAAAGTGTTTGCACACTCAGATTGAATATGCCCGAAACCTTCACATTCCCTGCACTGAATTCCCTTTTTGTTAGAGACAGATGGTTTAATAAAAGTATTACCTTTTGAAACTTTCGAAATATTCTTTTTATTTCCCATCTTTTTCATATATTTCTGAAAATTCTTTGTTAATAAAGCAATCTCATCATCACATTCACTATCAGAATTTTCATTATCAGCAACTTTCAAAGCAATACTTTTACCTTTATTAGCAATGGATTTGGGTTTGTCCTTTTGTTTAATTTGTTGATTTAATTCAAAAGTATGTAAGGAACCCATCAATTCTTCCACCTTCATTGTGCTAAAATCTTTAGCTTCCTCCATTGCCAAAAGTTTAGTATCGAACCTCTCTGGAAGAACTCTAACAATTTTTCTCACAAGAACAGAATCATAAAGCTTTTCACCAAGAGCAAAATATTCATTAGCAATATCAGATAATTTTTCATAGAATTCAGTTAAGGTTTCATTATCCGACATTCTAAGCTCATCAAATTTAGTTTAAAGCATGATAAATCTAGTTGGCTTCACATCAGAAGTTCCCTCAAACTGAGTTTGAAGGATCTCCCAAGCTTCCTTAGCAAAAACACAAGATGATATAAGTTTAATGTAACCTTCACCTACACCGTTAAACATAGCATGCAAGGCTTTGCTATTGTAGGCAGAAAGTTTATCATCTTCAATAGACCATTCTGTTGGAAATTATTTTACCAGGATCTAGATTTACTAACAAGTATGTTGGATTAACAACCTAATATGAATTCTAAAACAATGAAAATAAACACATATAAAGTTAGAAAACCTTACAGTGGGTGCAGCGGAATAATATGACTCCTTCCGTTCAGATCTCTAGCCCTTGATTCCTTTCTGTAGCAGAGCATTACCAAGATCTGAACCTGGATCTTCTTTTCTCCTCCTTTGATGCAGAAATTCCATAGTCTTCCATACTATGATTGAGATACCACTTGATGTGTGTGGGCACTACTCATCTCACAAGGATTTCGAAAATTTCTCTCTATTTTTCTCTCTCAATTTCGTGGCTCATCATGCATACAAGAGAAGAGAGCAAGGTTCCTTTATATAGGGAAAAGGGAGAGCACAACTTTCCAAATAAAACAGTTTCCTTAATTACTGTGTAATCAATTAACTGCCTTATTTAGTGTGATCCACCACTTTCCTATTATAGCTAGGCTTTGATTAGCAATTACATGACAATTAAAAAATAAAAATAATAATTGGGAAACACAAAGGAAGTGCTCGGCCATAGAGGGAAATGGGCCTCACTTGGATTTTGCAGTTTCCTCAATTTTATTTCTATTTCTCCAAAAATGCCATTTTTCCAATTCTAATCATTTAAATGCCAAAACTAATTATTTAATAACTAAAATAGATTATTAAATAATATTGTCATTTAAAATAATTATTAATTAGACATACAAAGTCTCTTAATTAATAATTAAACCTAGAAACCCTTTTCTTTACGATTTCATCCTTAAACTGTGAGAATTCATAAAGTAGACATAGTCTAACTTTTAGAATTATAATTGATTAATTAAAATCAATTAACTGAGTCTTACAAGCAGTATGGCCTCAACTAGTATGGGGACCATGGGTCTATATAACCGAGCTTCCAATAAGTCGAACCGAATTTACCAAGTAAATTCCCTAACTTATTAATTCCTCATTGAATCCACACTTATAACTTGGAATTGCACTCTCAGTCATATAGAAACGTTCTATATGTTCCACGATATAGACACGTCATTAGTTATCCATTGTTATAACCCTAATGTGATCAATGATCCTCTATATAGATGATTTACACTGTACAGGATTAAATTACCGTAACACCCTACAATGTATTTTATCCTTAAAACACTTAACCCTGTATAAATGATATTTCACCTAAGTGAAATGAGATCTCCACCATTTATCTTCGTTTGGTTAAGCTCGAAGGAAATCATCCTTTACTTCTATTTGCCAAATAGAAGCTATAGATTCCATATTTATGTTAGCGCTCCCCCACTCAATTGTATTACCGTGTTCCCAAAATGTACGTATCACCCTGATACAAAACTAGGCTTAACTAACAAATCAAAGAACACGAATAACACTCTTGAGATTGAGCCTAACCATATCAGGATTTCGATCATGTGATCTAGGATCAACAGTTGATATTGAATTGAATAGATGTTTACGGTAAGTTTCAAAATCTAATTCAAAGTTCAATAGCGGTCCATTCCAATGCATACTCCATGCATCCGATACTAGTAAACATTGCCAATGTCCTGGAAAGGACATAACACTTTTCCAAGGTGTAAGAATACCTATCGCTGATTATACCATGTCAGTCTAAATCCAGTGTTCTGACAAATCAGGGAATCAACTTTTGAACATATAATAAAGATTATATTCCACTGTGCTGACAACACTATAATCTTTAACCAACTCATATGTCCTGGACTTAAAAAGAATTCATACATTATATACACATATAATCATGAAATAAATCATGTGAACCATGCAACATAAAATGTTATTTCTGATCTTTATTAATAAGTAAATCTGATTATATGAAATGAGTTTTATTTAGGGCATAAAACCCAACAAACTCCCACTTGCACTAATATAAAACAAAAAGTGCATTTCAAATAATCATTAACACCTTGATATACCACTCAAGTGTAATAGTAGTATACTCCTCGTAATGGGATCTGACAAGTTGAATTAAACACAACCTCTTCTCCACAATTACTCTTCCTTAATCACAAAATCCTTGATAATGTGAAATTCCTCTCTATATGTTTACTCTTTTGGGATACTGGATTCTATACTTTTGGGCAACTACTCTTTCGTTATTCAGGAAGTAACCGTAGTAGTTAAGGCAAGTTGGAACACTGCCACAAATGTATAGAACTTTCCTTAGACTGAAAAAGTATCTTTCCTGCAACTTTTAACATTCAGTCTCTTTCTGGTAGACTAAGAGATTTCAGATAGGTTTTTACACTTCTCCAAAATCACTACTCCACCCCCAAAGTAATCACCATCTCATCAGCAGACTTTCTAGCACACAGGCAAGTCTCGAAAACTGATGTGGTGTAGTCTAAGAGTTTCAAACAAACACCCTTATTGACTAACATATAGTTCCTCTTCTTAAAAAATTTACTTGATTGTCTTCCAATGTTCCTCTCCTGGATTAATCAGATACTTACTCATTACTCCCACTCAACAGCAGGTGTCTGGTCTAAGGCATACAAAAGCATATCTGAGACCTCTTACTGTTGATTTAAGAATTCTTTCATGGATTTATCTTTTCTGGAATAGTTGAAACTTTTCCTTAGATAAATAAAATCTATATCTAAGAAGTTGTGAAGCTTCTATAGATTGCCATTGGAAAGAAAATGCATCAGCATCTCATGCTTGCATTAGAGTAAGTAATTACCAGGTATACCACAAGCCATAGGTTTAGATAAACTCAAACCTATAATACTAGGAACAGGAAGTTTTGTTAAGTCCATTGAATAGACTTATGAATGAAAATTTCCTTTCATGTCCTTGTAATAGAAAACTTTAGGTTACTCCATGTGAATGGATCAAACTATAGTTCTATTGGCTTTCTTCTTAGTTTCTTATCTTGAAAATCCATTACTTGTTTAAACTCACAATGGATTTAATCACTAGTGTCTTCCAAGTCATAAGAAGGTGAGTTCCTAGAAACTCTCCCACTACAACAAGGTACCGTGAACTATGTCAAAGAAAACTAAATGGTATAGGCCTCTTCAGTTGTGTTAAGACAACAGAGGCAGTGGGATCATCTTGTAAAATAAGATGATAGAACACTTTTGGAATCAAGAAAAAATATCTCCTTTATTTGCTACTTTATTTTCAGACTTAGTCATTTTCTTAGAAAAACAGTATTTGTTTAAACAAACGCTTTCTTATCTAATGACTATGGGATGCTCCACCCCTAATCACTTAGAATGGCTAACAAACATGCAAACCAGGGTTAGCAGTTCTAGCTTTTCTTAAGATTCGATTAGGTCATCCATGAATCTAGTAATGATTTACATAAAGTATACAACCATTGCATCATTCTGAAATTATATTACCATAGAAGGATTTAGGCAACTACTAGTAACTAATCATCAATATGCAACTCGAATTTTTGGGGAGGTAAGTTTGGATATAATTCAAAATCAAATTAATGATCTTTGAACTGCATATCTACTAACTTTTTCTCCACCCCTATCAGTTCGCAAGATCTTTAACCACTTACCTTCACCATTGCTAGAAATTCATGAAATTTTTCAAACATTTCAAATTTCTTTTGCATAAGGTAAAATCTAGAGTGATCGTTTTAAGAATACAATGAAAACTCATATCCACCCCTGAATGTACATCCATCTGCGAATGAGATGAAATTACTTTCAGTGGATATAGGCATATTAACTCTTTGCAGAGAATGATCTTGTCAAAACCACTATGAACAAGATACAAATGCCATAGATTTATAAAATATGTGGTTGTATCTTTTGATGACTTACTTTTGTTACATCAAAGAGTTCTTAGAATAGTGCAAGTGGATTCTAGTCACAGAATACTAAACTCATACAGTTTAAATCCATTGAAAGAAAATGGTTATGAAACACTTGTGAAAGTGTAACTGTATAATTAGTCATTCTTTCTTGGACCACCACTACTAATCTAACTCTATGATTTGCCTATACAAGTAGGAGATATCTAAGATTGAGGATTTATATCATTTAGGGATAGAATTCCGGGAATATAATCATATGCGTCATCCAATGATTTATAGAAAATAATTTAGAGAAAATAAGACTTTATATGATTTATAGACCATTCATCCAATGATATGTCTTTAAGCTAATTCGAAATGAATAAGCTAAGAGGAATTAGGATAATTTCGTTTTAAATAAGAATCCAGCGATGCTCCGATTAGCGAGAGTCAAAGTAATCTTATTTATTCAATCTTCTTGTTTCATATTGTAAAACACTAGTCTAAAGTGTCATCAATTGATGAACTGCTAGATGTTGCATTTACAATATTTATCTTTCGAGATCTAACACTATTATGTTAGTCTAATGGTGAAAATCCATTAGGGATTTATCTCATTAGAAAAACAAATCAAGTTAGACCAACAATGAAGATTCGAAATTAAACTACAATTTAATAACAGAAAATAACATGGTTCAATACAAATTCATACACAATTCAGAAATTATGAAGCACATAGCAAGTAGGAATGACAAGTGAAAATACTAAAACATACAATCCTAAATAATTTCCAAGGTTTTCAACAAACTGATATCAGTGTCCCGTTTAGGCGAGAGTCAAAGCTATCATTCATTGAATAGAGTTGTCAGCTCATCTAAAATGTCAAACATTCTAGCAACCTTTTATTCGATCAAGATTTGAATACGCGTTGTCCCGTTTAGGCGAGAGTCAAGGCTATTCTATCTTCTGAGCTTCCACCATTTTTTCATATTCTTGCAAGTCTTATACAGTCGCCACCATTAGGGTGAGCATAAACTATATAAAAAAAACTTACAAGATTACTTATCTTTCGAGATTAAACGGTGCTAACTTGCTAATGAACGTTCCTCCATTAGGGAGGATTACTCACTAAAACAATAGCTATGTAAAACCAACAATGGAGATCGAATATCCTTATAATAAAGCTCATTATTTAATGAAGGGTTGTATTTTCTTCTAATATTTATTTTAATCCATTTATTTTAAATATATATTTATTTAATTAAAATTTCCAATTTAGAATGAAAAATTCCAAATATAAATTTTAATTTAATATTTATAAATTATACTTAGATAGATAAATAACGTGAATTATTTCCATCTTAGTAATAATTTCCATAAATATTTAGAAAATTATTCAATTTAAGTTGTTTCAAAATTAATTTGAATTAATTTACAACTCAAATTTAATTTTCTATAAATATATATTGCATTTTCGAAAATGCTTTAAAATAAAATAAAATAAATCCTGGAAAATTACTCTAATTTTATGTTGGCCCAAAATTAATAAAAATTAATTTTCAACAAAAAAAATATAATTTTCCTATTTAATTAAATATCTAAGAAAAATTTCAAATATTTAAGTATCATGATTAAAAAATCAACTTAAATATTAATTTTCTATTTAATTAAATACACTAGAAAAATACTTCAAGCAAAACAGATAATAACTATCTAGACTTTTCATAGACTAATTAATCTAATTTCTAATTATAATATATTTTAGTTCATTTATTTTAATTAATCATTAAACGAAAAAATCAATGATTTAAGTTGGTCCAAAATTAAATAAATAATTTTCAACTTTAATCTATTTTTCAAATAAAATTCAAAATTTCTGCATTAGGGTGATGCAATTTCGAAATTTTGGGAAATGATTAATAAAATAAAATAAAATATATTTTGAAAATTATTCAAACTTAAGTTATTCTGAAATAAGATTCCAAACTTAAGATAATTTTCAACTTTAATTAAATAACATGAAAATAACAATATTAAAGTAAAATGATGAAAATCAACTTAGATATTGAAATTTTCAATTTAATTAAATGTATTAAATTCAAGAAACAAATAATTAAGTAAAGAGGAAACTTAATTATTAATTCTAGTTTAATACTAGGAAAATATTCTAAACTTAGATTGTACCAAAATTAATTAGGAAACAATTAATTTCACAATCAATGATATTTTCCTATTTAATATTAGAAATAATAACTAGTACTAGAAATAACTATCTAGAATATATCATTGACTAAGTGTTTTTCTAAAATTAACTTTAAAATATTACAATGAAAATAAATTTCATATATTTTAAAAGTTAATTATGTTGCTAATTCAATTTTAATTAGGTTAGACTAATATAATTAACCTAATACAATTATTTAAATAAGGCAAATGGGCCTTCACAATTGGGGTAGTTCATGTGAGGGGGAGCTGGGTTCAGTATGTCGTACCCACTTCTATGGCCCCCAACTCTCACACAAGGCCCAAAAGAGAGGAATTTAACCTTAAAATAAACAATTGTTATTCATTGAATAAGCCCAAATCTAATTGGGCCTAAATAAATTTCCTTATGTCAAAATTTATTTTAGCAACCTAGTCCATTTACTTAGTAAAACCTTAAATGGGCTTCCTATATGCATCTAAGCCCAATAGCAAACATATAGGCTCACACAGGTCAAATGATTTGGATGGACCCTATCATGTTACTAGGTTTACACAGATGAAAGAAGTACAAAATTTACCTATTACAAATTATTTATAAGATCTATCGTCAATTGGACTATGATCAAAATCAGATCATTGAATCATGATCTGTCAACAAGTTAATCATAGCAATTTAGATCAGATAAATAATATGTTTGTTAAAAAGTTTTGAATAAACAATATAAATAAACAAACATTGTCCATGTAACAGATGTGAATCAAGATATTAATATAATTAAATTATTATTCTTAAACTAACCAAATAAAGGAAACTAATTTTAAAATATCTAGGTTTATTTGCATCAAATTAAATTAAATACCTAATAAGATCAATGATTTGAAAGGAAAGAATCTCTAATATCACTTTCAGATCTTATAATTTAATAAAATAAACCAATTTTAAAATAGATTTGGTTAAATAATAATTACCATAATTATATGTCAAAATATCTCAAATTAAGCAATATTCAAATCTCTACAAAAATATCTATGTTATTTAAATATTTAAGATATGATTTATAAATTTCTAATAAGGAAAAAATGATATATATAGAAAAAATATCATTTTTATACTTATAATTTATAAATAATTAAATATTTAACAAAATAACAAATTTTTTAATTTGAAAAACATTATGGTAAGTATATCTATAAAAATATCTATGTTAATTTCAAATTTATTAATTATTTAATTTGTCATATAAGATAATTTTAATATAATATTTTAAATAAAAAGACAAAGCTATCTTTTAATTTAAAATATCTTAAATATCAAAATATCCAATCTTATAATTAAATAACAAATAAATATTAAAGAAGTTAACAAATTTTTAAATCTGACCATAATAGGAAATATTTAAAAATTGGAAACAATCCAAAATAGAAATATTTAAAATTGGAAAAATTCCAAATTGAAAATATTTAAAATTGGAAACATTTCAATTTAGAAATATTTAAAATTGGAAAAATGAATTTTGGGAAACAATCCCATGAAAAAATTGGATTTTTGGGGAAAAACCCCAAAAATTCGCAACTTTTTGGGAAACTGCCACAAAGGCTGCCCAGTAGGCTGCAACCCATACGCGCGCGGACAAGGGCACCCAGCAGGGTGCATGTGCGGCAAACGTGGGCGCTGGCAGGGTGCACATGGGCGAGGCTCACGGGCGGATGCAGGGTGCACTCGGACGTGTCACGCGCGTGCGATTGAGCACCCTGCATACCCGAAATCCCTATTTTTCCAAAATTCATAACTTTCTCGTTTTTCATCGGAATCGAGTTCCGTAAAAACAAAAATTGCTCAATTTTTCACAAGGAATCCAAATAAAATATTTTCAAAAATTGAAAAAATATATTTCATGGAAAAATTTCGTACAACATAAACATTCATCACATAAGCACATAAACCAACATGAAACCATCCAAATCAACACAGAAACATGCAATCATCGTTTTAATTCATATTACATGAAAGTAAATCATTACCATGGCTCTGATACCAGTTGTTGGAAATTATTTTACCAGGATCTAGATTTACTAACAAGTATGTTGGATTAACAACCTAATATGAATTCTAAAACAATGAAAATAAACACATATAAAGTTAGAAAACCTTACAGTGGGTGCAGCAGAATAATATGACTCCTTCCGTTCAGATCTCTAGCCCTTGATTCCTTTCTGTAGCAGAGCATTACCAAGATCTGAACCTGGATCTTCTTTTCTCCTCCTTTGATGCAGAAATTCCATAGTCTTCCATACTATGATTGAGATACCACTTGATGTGTGTGGGCACTACTCATCTCACAAGGATTTCGAAAATTTCTCTCTATTTTTCTCTCTCAATTTCGTGGCTCATCATGCATACAAGAGAAGAGAGCAAGGTTCCTTTATATAGGGAAAAGGGAGAGCACAACTTTCCAAATAAAACAGTTTCCTTAATTACTGTGTAATCAATTAACTGCCTTATTTAGTGTGATCCACCACTTTCCTATTATAGCTAGGCTTTGATTAGCAATTACATGACAATTAAAAAATAAAAATAATAATTGGGAAACACAAAGGAAGTGCTCGGCCATAGAGGGAAATGGGCCTCACTTGGATTTTGCAGTTTCCTCAATTTTATTTCTATTTCTCCAAAAATGCCATTTTTCCAATTCTAATCATTTAAATGCCAAAACTAATTATTTAATAACTAAAATAGATTATTAAATAATATTGTCATTTAAAATAATTATTAATTAGACATACAAAGTCTCTTAATTAATAATTAAACCTAGAAACCCTTTTCTTTACGATTTCATCCTTAAACTGTGAGAATTCATAAAGTAGACATAGTCTAACTTTTAGAATTATAATTGATTAATTAAAATCAATTAACTGAGTCTTACAAGCAGTATGGCCTCAACTAGTATGGGGACCATGGGTCTATATAACCGAGCTTCCAATAAGTCGAACCGAATTTACCAAGTAAATTCCCTAACTTATTAATTCCTCATTGAATCCACACTTAGAACTTGGAATTGCACTCTCAGTCATATAGAAACGTTCTATATGTTCCACGATATAGACACGTCATCAGTTATCCATTGTTATAACCCTAATGTGATCAATGATCCTCTATATAGATGATTTACACTGTACAGGATTAAATTACCGTAACACCCTACAATGTATTTTATCCTTAAAACACTTAACCATGTATAAATGATATTTCACCTAAGTGAAATGAGATCTCCACCATTTATCTTCGTTTGGTTAAGCTCGAAGGAAATCATCCTTTACTTCTATTTGCCAAATAGAAGCTATAGATTCCATATTTATGTTAGCGCTCCCCCACTCAATTGTATTACCGTGTTCCCAAAATGTACGTATCACCCTGATACAAAACTAGGCTTAACTAACAAATCAAAGAACACGAATGACACTCTTGAGATTGAGCCTAACCATATCAGGATTTCGATCATGTGATCTAGGATCAACAGTTGATATTGAATTGAATAGATGTTTACGGTAAGTTTCAAAATCTAATTCAAAGTTCAATATCGGTCCATTCCAATGCATACTCCATGCATCCGATACTGGTAATCTTTGCCAATGTCCTGGAAAGGACATAACACTTTTCCAAGGTGTAAGAATACCTATCGCTGATTATACCATGTCAGTCTAAATCCAGTGTTCTGACAAATCAGGGAATCAACTTTTGAACATATAATAAAGATTATATTCCACTGTGCTGACAACACTATAAACTTTAACCAACTCATATGTCCTGGACTTAAAAAGAATTCATACATTATATACACATATAATCATGAAATAAATCATGTGAACCATGCAACATAAAATGTTATTTCTGATCTTTATTAATAAGTAAATCTGATTATATGAAATGAGTTTTATTTAGGGCATAAAACCCAACACATTCCAGTTCAGATTTTATAGTAGTGTTACCTGAAGAATCTATCTCAACTGGAAGAGACCAACCTGATAGAACCATTCTCCAATCTTTCACATCTTGAGATTTGATGAAGGCCCTCATTCTAACTTTCCAATAAGGATAGTTAGAGTCATTAAGCAACGCTGGTCTAGAAATAGAACTTCCTTCTGCAAAAAATTACATTTTAACACAAAAATGTTATAGGACCACACTAAGAGTTTAGTGTCCCACTCTGATACCAATTGAAAAACCGTGTTTTTGCAAATGTCAGTTGTATATAAGAAAATATAAAAACTGTAAGCGTTTGCAGAAGCAGAAAGTAATTCTGCTACAGCAAAACAGAACAGGCAGAATATAAAATATTTGCAGAAAAATAAATAACTTGACACAAGAGATTTATACGTAATATCAGTGTTCTCACGAACACTCCTAGTCCACGGGGCCACACCCAGAGAATGAAATCAATTAATAAAGTATCAAAATTACAAAGACAATTGACTTAAACAAGTTTAGACTCCCTCTAAAGTATTGCCACAATCTTTTCTAATCCACTTTAAGAATCTGACTTCTTGAAACACCTTCAAGCCCGAACTCCCTTCGTCTTTGAAGTGTGAGTGCTTACTTCCTCCCGAAGTAAGGCTTCAACAAGTCTTCTCCCGAAGACCAAGTGCTTACTTCCTCCCGAAGTAAGGCTTTATCAAGTCTTCTCCCGAAGACCAATCTCTTGTTCAGTCAAGTAGTTCTTCACAACCTCTAGGACAGAGTAAGAACATAAATAAACAACTAGAACCTAGATGAACAACTAGGCTCTCACAAAACAAAGAAACACTCTTCTCTCTAAAAGATAAATGCAAAAAATGAATAATTGAAGAGTTGATTCGAATGACTGCTCTCTAGGCTCTATTTATAGAACATAGAAACCTTAGAGACATTCACAAGATCGAATCTACAGCTGTACAATCTGCAGCATCAGATTCGGATGTTGACGAAGCAGATCAGACCAGAAACGGGAAACTTGCTATAATCGGGTCCACTCCTCTATCAATGCTTGATTCCTGCCAAAAACAGATTAGATATTCTGATTGTATCAAGATACAATCGTAATTAATAAGGAAAAGGCAATAATCAAAGTTTCCCTAAAAAAGACAACTTTCCAAAAGAGAATTGCTTCTCTTTTAAGAAGTTTCCAAACAAAGGAAAGTTCAGCTGAAAAGTGCAACTTTCCTAACAAGGAAAAGAGCAACTACAAACCGAATAAACAAGGTAAGAAATCGGTTATGAATGCACAAGAAACTTACCATAAAAGGAAAAAATATTTTTGTCAACTAACTTGCCAAAAAAGGACTTTACACTAGTTATTTTATATGATAAAAATAGAAATCACAATTTTATAGTTTTTTTATGGCATTAATTCTTATCTATAATAATTTTTCCCATATTTTAAGTTTTTTTTTTAAAAAAAAAATTTCATAATTAGTATAATTAAATTTGGATGTTATATATATCAAAACTTTTATTGTTTTTCCCATATTTTTGTAAACAGAAAATTACACTCTATACCATTTTTATATTGTCCTCTTTTATTTTTACCTTCTTTTTTAAAGTCTATTATTTTTACCATTTTTTTTAAATATTGTACCAATTTTTCCCCTGTTACTTTAAGATATTCTCTGTGTGACTCTCTTATGTCAGGGTATTTTGGGTACAATACATATAAAAAGAGTTATGTTTCAGTTAAATATAAAGTTAGAGGTAAATTTGATTAATTGATTAATAAAAGTGGTATTTTTCAACTTACCCCTTTTATAAAGTAAAAATTACCCAAATTATGGGATTTTTTTTACCATTTACTTTTTTATGGCATTTTTAAATAAAGCTTTGTGTATATGAGATTTATGTTTTGTTCTTATGAGTTTTATAAAAGCCATATTTTTGTTATTTTTGGCTCAATTCCCATATTTTTTTATTTTTTTTGAAGCTATAGCTATTATAGCTTCCTTTTTGCATGGAGTAGCTTACTACTCATTGCATCCTACTGCCATTTTATTTTCTTCAATCAAACTCATTTTTTGCTCAACCATTTTCTCTCTCATTTTCCAGTCCGTTTGAGCATTATCTGAGCTTAGGGTTTGCATTTTCTTCCTCTTCTTTTTTTTTCTTCTTCGTCGGTGTGTGTGGGAAGCCATTGTCGATCGAAGCAAGCTTCGATTTCAGCTACCGTGTGTTCGGGTTCTTTGTTTTTATTGATTTTTGAGCTCAGTTGCTTGGTTAAGTGAGGTATGTGATCAGTTGTTCATAATTTTTGTTATAATGTCTTTAGTTTAGTGATTATAATTCTGCAGTGTGATGTTTGTTGTTTTTTTTCTTGATGTTTTTCCATGATCGGTTGGGTTTTTAGGGTTTATTGTTGTTTTTGTGATGATCGGTTGAGATTTTAGGTTGTGTTTAGTGTTTTGGTGTGTGTTCTTTCTAATTTTTTCAAAATGTGTCCTTATTTGGTTTTTGATCATTGTTTTATTTATTTTATTTTTGTTTTAAGTTTGAGTTTGTGTTGATTTTGTTGTTTTCTTTGTTAATTTTTTGTTAAATCTTCATGATTTTTCTAAGGTTTTTTTTCTGTATTCTTTGTGTTGAATCGGTTTTCCAGATCATGTGTTTGGTTCTTTTTGGTGTACTTGTTTTGGGTTTCTTCATTTGCATGCAATTCAGTTTTGAGGATGCTTATAAAATGTAACCGATTATTTTTGTATAATAGATTTGAATTTTTAGGTTAATAGTATTATTTGTATTTTATTTTTTATGTTTTTTGTATTTTGATTTTTTGCTTTTTTATTTTTTGTTCTATTTTTTTAAATCGTTTTTTAAATATTTGTTGTAACACCCTAACTAACATAGGCGTATTACGTGATTTTTAAACATGCTGTGCAGCTCGTTGCTAACCAACGAGGTTTATGGAAAACGTGATTAATTAAAATTTTTGCTTTTTAATTAAACTTATAAAATAATATTACAAAAGACTCGGGATCCCGATTACAAAGTCATTTACAAAAAGATTTAACTGTTTATACAAAATAATTGTCGTCTAGCGACTAGTTACAAAATCAGCCTCGCTGTCCCGATGATCGTACTCTCCAGGCCTAACCGCCCCGACATGTACAACTCTCATAAGCTCGCTCACGGTCCATCAGTTTAGCCTTGCCTTTACCTACACATAAACGTAGAACTGTGAGTCGACAGACTCAGTAAGAAAAGCATAATAATACTCATACATAAATCCCGGTCATGATCAGACGCCCATACCCCTGATCACAACCCTAACTGCCGTGTCCAACACGATACTGAGTCCCGCTACTGCCGTGTCCAACACGGTACTGAGCCACTACTGTCGTGTCCCACACGGTACTGAGTTCTGAACGTTCATAGGGACGGTACTATTGACATGTAACAGCCTGATCGGTCGAACCGGTCATACTCCGGCTGCTGGTCATACTCCAGCCTGTACCGACGTGTTACTATATCCACCTGATCGGTCGAACCGGTCATACTCCGGCTGCTGGTCATACTCCGGCCCTGTACCGACGGGATACGTCAATAGTACGGAACCACCAACCAAGTGTCGGCTGATCGGTCGAACCGGTCATACTGCGTCTTGGTCATACTCAAGCCTGTACCGACGTGACAGGGTTGGATGGTTCGAAGCCAACATACATAACTAATGTAATCTAACAGGCTTCCTACATGCACGCTAAACATGTAATTTACATATGCATACTGTTATACTAATCTTACTTGGATTCCAAATTCAAGTGTGCCGGTCAACCTGACTGGAACTTTAACTGCGTGGCGGATTACAGGCTCCTAAACCATAAAAATCACAACACTATGAGCGACACTCTAAATCACTTCCCGGGGACATAAACTAGGAACTAAAAGTTTCCCTATCGATAAAAAGCATGGCAATACCCCCTAAAACATGAAATCGAGGAAATCTAGGGTTTCAGAATTTTCCCCAACCGGTAGACCGGTTGCCCAACCGGAATTCCGGTTCTGGAAAATTCAGAACCCCCATCCGGAATTCCGGATGCACAACTGGAATTCCGGTTCCTCGCAGGCAGCAAACTCAAAAATTCATAACTTGCACAAATCGACTCCAAATCAATTCAAACCTTCCAGACCTATTCCATATGACCCAAAGAACATTTCTAAGGCACCAAAACCACCCAGATTGCACCAAAGCAAAAAGTGCCATTAAAGCTCAAGCTTTGAGTTCTAAACTCAAACTTGAGTAAAATCACCTAACATGCATTCAAACCAACTCAAATCCTCTTAAACAAGCATATTATAACCTCTGAAAACAACTAAAAACATCAACAACATTACAGCAACAGTTTATACAACATTTCCTTCAAAAATCACATTTTTGAGCTAGAAATTCCAAACTTGAAACAAAGTAATTTACATGCATTTCTAACAACATAATTAACTTCAAATTAACATGCTTACATCTCAAAAATTATCAATAAAACACAGCAGTAACAACAACTAAGAATTCATGCATGCATCATCATCTTTTCATCAAAATTCAACAATTTAAAGAAAGAAACAAGAGAAGCTAACCTAGCTTGGATTAAACACACAAAATCCTTGAATCCACAAGAAAAGAAGAGCAAGAATCCAGCTGCTCCTAGGGCCGAAAAAGAGAGGAAAAAGAGAGAGTGTTTCTTTGAAATTTTTCTCTAATTTTTTTCTAAGTGTTGATTTTGTAAAAAGAATAAAAGCCACCTAGCATATAACTCATTTCAGCCAAATAAACATTCACTTTCAATTACTAAAATCACTAAAGACAAAATACTAATGGGGCAAAAAAAAACCATTTTGCCCCTCCACACTAAAACCACATAAATAACACTAAAGGGGTATTTTTGGGAAATTCTAAATTCCCGGCCATTCCCGACATTCCCAATGTCTACTAACCCGTCCCAAACTACTAACATGCTGAGTTGTGATTTCTACTGAGCCAAACACCGAGTTCCAAAATACCGAGCACCGGAATGCAAAATTATGCAAACTACTACACGACATAAAAGTGCATTTCTGAATTCCATAAATAACAGCATAATAAATTATTTAAATAGCTATAAATAATTTTCATAATTAATCATAATTAACTGCTAATTTCCAAATTAAACTAAGCGGGCTTTACATTTATTTTCATTGGTTAGAGTATTTAGTGGGGGTGGTTACTGTTTTTACTCCTTTTTTGCCCCGATGTGGCAGTTTAATTTTTATTTTTGTATTTTATGTGGGTTGGCAGTAACAATTTATTGGTTATATATTTGGTGTTAGTTTTTAATGTGCACTTATTAACTTGTTTTGTTTCTCTGTATACTTTGTTTTGTTTTAGGTTTTATACAATGGATAAGACCCCTGATACAATTGTTTATGTTAAAAAAAGGAAAAGGTCTGAAGTAAGTAAGGTATGTTTTTAAATTTTCATGTTTTCTTTTGTTTATTGTTTTCTATATTTCACTTTGTTTTCATGTTATTGTGTTGTTTATTTCCTGATCAATGTTTTCAGAACATTATTCCTTATGTTGATCCTGGAGTTCAACAACAGGATTATCACCAATCTGATTCTGTGTCCCAAAAGTTAAACGATCAGGTATATAACTGATTTCTTTGTTTATTGGTTTTAATTCATGTTCCTTTATTCTGTTTTGTATTCTTTTGTTTTATTCTTATCGTTTTTATAACTGTTTTATAACCAGTTTTAATATTATATTTTTTTGTTAACAGGTTGAGCCTGCTAATGTTGCTTTTGTTGGTGCTGATTCTGGAACTGGTTCCGAAGTTCCAGTTGATGCATCTAAGAAACCAGAGGTAAAGAAATCCCGTGCTAAGAAGAAGAAGGTGAGTATCTTAACTGGTTCTGTTATTGTTTTTGTATTTTAACTGGTTTTTTTTCTTTTAGAAATGTGTTTTTAAATATTTATTGTATGTAATTTAGTTTTTATACTATTTATAACTGGTTTTTTTTCTTTAAGAAATGTGTTTATAAATGTTTATTGTATGTAATTTAGTTTTTATATTATTTATAACTGGTTATTTTTCTTTAAGAAATGAGTTTTCAAATGTTTATATTATGAAATTTAGTTTTTATACTCTTTTTTAACTGGTTCTTTTGTTAGTGTTTTTAACATGTTTTGTGTTTCATTTATTGTTTTAGTATTATAACCGGTTTCTCAATTTATGTTTGAGCTTTTAAAGTTTTGTTTTTGTATTTTTTTTAACCGGTTTCCTTTTTGTGTTTCAAGGTTAAGGTTGATTCGTCGGATGATGATTTTGTTGAACATATTGAATCTGGAACCAGTTCTAAAGTTCCAGTTGAGAAAAAGATACAGCCCACTGTTAGGGAAACTCGCAGCCGGAAAAAAAAGGTGTTTAGATGTTTATAATTTTATTTTTTGTTACTGTTTGTGAATGTTGTATATTTATGTTTTTTCTTTCCTATTTTTTTCAGGCTGCAGTGGCTGATTCTGATGTTCCGAATCCGCCAGTACGTCGTACAACACGTGCTGGCGTTAAATGTGTTGCTTCGAAGGGCCCTAGTCCTTCGATACTTGAAGAGTCTGTTAAAAAATCCACAAGTTTATCGAATGTGGTAAGTACTTTAAGTTTTTCATTTTACATTTATATTTTGTTTTTTTATGTCATTTTATTTTTGTTTATGGAACCAGTTATTTTCTTTATCATGTTCTTGTTGTTGTTGTCACTGGCTAAATCTTATTTTATAACTGGTTATTTTTACAGGATGTTTACTTGAAGATGAAACCAGAGCACCGTTTCGCAAGTAAGCTTCAGATTTGGAATAACCTGTGGGTTATCAAGGAGCTTAATGGAAATCTTACTCCTTCTCAAAAGGCGTTATTTTTTATGATGCCTTTTTTGCAATTTCTGAAGATGAGTAATATTAAGTGGAACATTGTCCTGCCTCACCTTGCTTTAGTGAGGGAGGTTCATCAAGAGAAGGAGGATTTAGAGAAGTGGTTCTTAATCCGGGACAGAGTTGTCCGTTTTGGTTTGGAGGAGTTTGTCTTGATCACGGGGTTAAGTCCGGAAGGGTCATCTGACTTGAACGAGTTCAAACAAAAGATGTTGTTCAAGAAGAAGATGTTTCCTGACTTGACTATTAAAGTCATTCAAGAGCAAGTTAGGGCAAGGTTTTTGTCTGAAGAATTCGATGATGACGTTGACACTGTGAAGATGGCGATTGTTTTTCTGTTGAGTCATTATTTGTATGGGTATGAGAATGGTAAGAGAGTCGACAATGAGTTTTTTGGTTTTGTCGATGGCGATTTGTCAGAGCTAAGGAATATCGCATTTGGTAAACTGCAGTGGGATAGGACTTTCCACTACATGAATTTGGCCTTTAAGGACAGTGACAATATCTATTATAAGATTGAGAAAGTCAAAGAAGAAAAGGATAAGTTCTATTCTTTTAAATTTCAAGGGTTTCCATTTGCTTTCCTCATTTGGTTGTTCGAGATACTCCCAAGCCTGTCTCCTAATTACTGCAAGAGGATTGCAAATACATATCCTCGAATGCTAAATTGGGAGAGTACTTACAAGAAAAAAAACCGGGAGTTATTCAGAACTTGTTTTTGAGGGTTTTAACAATCCTGAGGTACCTTTTACTTTTTATAATTGGTTTCCTTTTTTTAAAATAGTCTATTTATAATTGGTTTTTAATATGTTTGATTTCTTTCAAATTTTTTCGGCCACTGTGAAGGATTTTTATCATGTTGATCGTGAACTCAAGAAATCTGCCTTGCAAAGCCGAAAGTTCGAACTGGTTTATCTTCCGAAGAAACCTCGAGGTTTCGATGGGAAGGTATGCCTTTTTTATGCTTTTTTTTCATTTTTGGTTGTGTTTTTATTTTTTATTTTTTTATTTAGTTTGTTACTTTTTTTTCTTATATGTTTTTTTTTATTATTTTTGTTATGTATTATTGCTTGTTTTCAGTTTTCCAATTTGGAGAAGGCTTTGGTCTGTATTCAAGAGGACCAAAAGAAAATTTTGTTGAGTATAAAAAATTTAAAGGATGAGTTTAGTATTAAATTTGATGAAGTCATTGAATTATTGAAGAGCAAGAAAGGGTCATTTGTGCCCAAAGATTTTGAGGAGAAGGTTGACGATTCTTGTTCTGAGAATCTGGATGTTGGTGGGAATGACGATGAGTTTCCCGATCCGCCGTCACCTGAGGTATTTTTTCTTTTAGTTTGTTTTTTTTCTGTATATATAACTGGTTATTTCTTATTTTCTATGGCCTTTTATGTTTCCTATTTTTTGTGTTTTATAACCGGTTATTTTTTGGCATGTTCTGTTTTTTTTATTCTTTATCTGTTTAGAAACCGGTTATGAATATATTTTTTGTTCCATCTTTGTAGGTTGTTTCAAATTCCAAACTTCCTGAATATGATGATGATGAAGGTGGGCTGCAATTGTCACTTGTTCGGGAAGATAAGGTTGTTTGTTTGTTTCTTTATTATTATGGATGCGTTTATTATAACTGGTTTTTTTTTAGATTGCAAGTTTAATTAATTCGTCTTTTTTTTTTCAGGTTCCAGCTGGCTTAGGTGAGGGGAGGGATGAGGGCCGTTTGTTTTCGTATGAAACCATTAAAGTCGACCAATCCATTTTGGATTTGGTTGACAGCCTCACTCGGGCATGTGCCTCTCCAATTAGTGCAAAGAATGATCAATGGGATTTGGTATCAATTCCTGAGTCTGCAAAGAATGATCAATCCATTTTTCTGTTTTTAACCGGTTATTTTTTTAGCGAGCTTATATTTTTTTTTATTTATTAAGTTGTTCGTGTTGTATATATTATATAGAACTTTTTTTAATATAGAACATGTATGTTGGTTCATGTTTAAATATAATCGGCTTCTTTTTCTTTGATTTTTTTTTTTTGTTTTGGTGCATGTTGAATATAACTACTTTTTTTGTTGTTTTATTTTTTTTTTTATAAGGCAATTCTATGTTATGAAAATTTTCATTTTTATTCAAAACCAATTATGTTTGAAGATATAGTTCATGATCAACAAATATTGAAATGATTTTTGGAACATACAAAATCTAATATAGTATTTTTTTTTTATTGTAAATGTATCTTTGTATTCAATAAAACTGGTTATTGTTGTTGTGTCTTTGCTTTCTTGCTCCTTGGTTGTTTTGGTTCTTGTTGCTTTGGTGGTAGAGCTGGATTAGTGTATGTTTTTTTTGTTGTGCCCTGTCTTTTTGCAACGTCCACACTTTAGTTGTACTTTTGGCTCTCTTTTTGAACTTATTCTTCTTCTCCTAGGTCTCCCTGCTCTCTTTTTCGTGTTTGGTGGTAGGACTATCATTTCCAAGCTCTCAGGCAGTGTCATTCACTTTCATTTGGTAATGAGTTCGCTGTTGTGTCATATGTTGCTTTCATTTCGTCAGTTTTGTAGTAGTCCGCAACATAGTCATAACCTCGCAATCCTCGTTTCGAGAATACAGCTATTGCATGAGCACATGGAATTTCATCTTGCTGAAACAAATTACATTCACATGTTTTATCCAGTAAATTTACCAGGAATTTCCCATTCTCTAGCACATTCACTTGGTGGAGTATGGATGTGACTGATGTAACCTGTTATTTTAAATAGAAAAATTTATTTTATAACCGATTATTTTATACAGCTGTTCAATTTTTTTAAATTGTACTGTTTGTATATATCAATATATTTAGTGGTTTACCTCATATTTTCTTGCTTGAATAAAGTTGTCTCTGAGTATTTTTCCTGTCACTGTTGAAACTTTGGTGAATGTTCCATGTGCTTCGTTGTCGTTTGTCCAAACCCATTTTTGTACCAAACTTCGAAGACTCTCCATCATTGTAGTGATGGGCAGTGTTCTTGTGGCAAGTATTGCTGAATTTATCGACTCAGCTATGTTGGATGTCATCATTGTGTACCTTCTGGTCAGGCAGTGGCATCTACTCCAATATTTGTATCCTATTCTCTGAAGATAAGGTCTAATTCTGCTGTCTATTTTGTCGAGTTCTGACATGTATCCTTCAAATAATTTCATGTTGTATGTTTTGGCGGCTTTGACAAAGTTTATTATAAGATCTTCCCCATGTACTCCAAAATCGACCTTAATGTTGTTAAACAAGTGGAATATGCATGCTCCATGGAATATGTTTGGGTAGACAGTTGTTACTGTTTTCTCTATGCTTTTGTGCCGGTCTGAGATGATTGTCATGCCTGCGAGTCAAAGTATATCAAATATCAGTTTATGTCTGTTTTAACTGTTGGAATTATTTTACCAGGATCTAGATTTACTAACAAGTATGTTGGTTAACATCCTAAATATGAATTCTCTAAAACAATGAAATAAACACATAAGAGTTTAAGAAAACCTTACATTGGTTGCAGCGGAATAATATGACTCCTTCCGTTCAAGATCTCTAGCCCTTGATTCCTTTCTGTAGCAGAGCTTTATCAAGATCTGAACCTGGATCTCTTTCTCTCCTTCGGGTTTGGTTACCACCGTCTTACTCACTATGATTGAGTACTTGACTTGCTATGTGTGGGCATGTCACTCATCACTAAGGCTTTCGAATAAGTGAAGAACAATGAAGGAGGTTTGAATCACTAAGGAAGGAACTCTCTTATCTAGGTTTGGTTGAATAGTCAAGTTGACATTAGTTGGATGAGTGAGAGTATCATGTTCCTTTTATAGTGTTTCAACTAGGGCTTATGGTTGAATTATATGGATTAAAAAAGAATAAAATATTGGGCGAAAAATCAACCTTGACCGTACAAGATAGTGGACCTCTTTCTAGTTAGATTTTTGCCACTTTATTTCAACCACTTATTCTTCTTTTCAATAATACCATATTTTCCAATTCAATCTTATAAATGCCAAAACTAGTTATTTAATAATTATAATTAATTACTAAATAAAATTGTCATTTATGTAATTTATTAATTAGACCATACAAAGTCTCTTAATTAACAAATTGACCCCAAAATCTCTTTTCTTCACAATTAAGCCCTTGCTTAGTTAAAATTCTTAAATAAGACATAGTCTAATTTTAGATATATAATTGATTAATTAAAATCAATTAACTGAGTCTGCAAGCAGTATTATCTCAACTAGTGGAGGGACCATGGGCCTATATAACCGAGCTTCCAATAAGCAGATCTAGAATTTACCAAGTAAATTCTCAACTTATCAATTCTGCCTTCCTCCACTATAGATTTTGAATTGAATACACTCTTAGTTATATCACTACTACAAAATTGGATTTTAGTGACACTCTTTAGTGACACGCACAAAAGTGCGGGTCACTAAAAATTTAAGGGTGAGTTTTAGTGACACGCACAAAATGACTACAAATTCAGTGTTAGTGTCCCATAATGCATGTCACTAAAAATATGAGGTATCACTAAAGAGTAACTCTCATAATTTATATTATTTTTTTTAAAAAAAAAATATTGGCTTACAGTGACACGCCAAATGCGACTGGGAAAACATACCCCAACACACTTGGCGCGTCACTATATCATGTATTAAGAAAATTTATCTAAAAAAGTAACTAAGTACCTTCATTAAAAAAAGAAGAAAAATGTACAACTATATATAATAAATATTAATAAAATAATAATAAATAAATAAATAAGTAAATAAAAAAAATAAATCTATTACTGTTATTAATTCTTTTTGAAAGAAATAATAAGTAAATATTAATTTTTTATATTATATTAAATATAGAGTATAAAAAAAATTCTAATATTATTCTTAAAAAAATTTGATATTAAAATTTAAAATTAATACTATATATATCTCTTTGTCTCTCTCTTAACTTAATATAAAACCCTAATCTACTCCTATAACAGCCGCTCCCTCCCTCTGCATCAAAAAAAAAAAAAACAAACAGTCCCTCCCTCCCTTTCTATTTTTTGCGATTCAGCCACTCTCTCCCTCTCTATTTTTTCAAGGTGCGATTCAGGCAGGCGACCTCAACACACGCGAACCCGTTACTCCTCAGACGAACCCGTCTCTCCTCAGGCGAACCCGTGCGATCACAGGGCCAAATGGCCTCCGACGATCTCTCTTTTCAATCGGTATCTTTTTTTTATTTCTCTCTCTTTAAATGTGAAAACTGTTTGAATCTATCCTGGATCTAGGTGTTTGAATCTCGTCAGTAGATCTTTGGAGTTACGTTCGGCGTTTCGAGATGGTTGTCGACGACGATTTGTTGTTTGTGGTGCACAAATCTGTGAAGTATGATCTGAGGTCGACGGTGCCTATTGAAATGGAGTAAGAGATTATCAGAAGGATAACGAAGACGAAGGCTATAGCGGCTTTTCCGTACATTTTTGGTGATCTGATGAGGATGTTAGTCTCTCTATGCTGAGTGTCACGGGCCGCCTATTTGGACACCCCCAAGTAGGTGGAACGTGCGGCACTTGCTGGCACACCGAGCTAGCAAGTCAGCCTAAACGCGCCTGCAGGCAAACAAGTTCAAAGGTTAGGCACGATACATGTCTCGCACATGTTGAGTGCAAACAAGAAGCATGAGCAAGCAAACACAAAGCGTCCCCCAAGGACCAATCTCACACAACCCACAAGCAAACATACAGACAAATTGCACGCAATGGCTCAACAAAGGCAACAAACAGGCATCACAAAGACCATATAGAAGCATACACAAGAAGCATGGATAAACATCGTTTTATTAATATATGGCCTTGATAGGGCAAGGGAGTACACAGCTGGGCCCCTATCATGCTGGTGACAAGGTGCTTCATAAGTCACCTGGTCACCCCCCCTAAAGAGCTTATTGGGGTTTTAAGGGATTTCCAGGAACATAGATGATTTTAGCTCTGTAGACATATGTGAAGGAAATACAAATGAAGAAAGCTAAACCACAAAAGGTTCCCAACCCCCATGAGGTGCTTGGTGCAAGACTTGACTAATGATCAAGCACCAAGGCATGCTCATGTTACAAAATGGCCCTAGTGTGGGTGTGCCATGGGGCAGCACGCCACATTCTCCCCCACTTAATTGTTCGGCGTCCTCGACGAACCTGCTGCATGATCTTCAATCTTCTGTATAAACTGCTGCAAGTCTTCTGCCTTTTCCCAGCTGATCTCGTCATCAGCAAGGCCTTTCCATTTGACCAGGTACTCTTTTCTCTTCTTTCTCTTCACACGAACAGTTCTTTCGGCAAGGATTTCTTCTGGTTCTCTGCTGCTGCGTCGTTGAATGCTGATGTCGTCCCTGGTAGACTGGTTGCGCGCTGGATCTTCTGGATCTTCATGATACGGCTTGAGGTTGCTGACGTGCAGGACCGGGTGTATCTTCATCCACGAAGGTAGTTCGACTTTGTAGGATGCTAGGCCAATTTTGGAGATGACTGGAACAGGGCCCTCGTATTTGCGTACGAGTCTGATGTCCTTGTCCCCTCGGAATCTCAATTGTTCTGGCCGCAGTTTGATCAACACTAAGTCACCTGTCTTGAACTCCAGCGGTCGGCGTTTCTGATCTGCCCACTTCTTCATTCTTCGTGAGGCTTTCTCTAAATATGCTTAGGCAATCTCTGTGTTCTTCTTCCAGTCTTTTGTAAAATTAAAGGCCGCGGATTCCGTCCGTGGTATTCATCCACTGTGTGGGGTAACAGTGGTTGCTGTCCGTTCACAACTTCAAAAGGGCTCTTGTTTGATGAAGAACTCTTCTGAGAGTTGAAACAAAATTGAGCTACGTCTAGTAGTTGCGGCCAATTCTTCTGGTTGGCATTGACAAAGTGCCGCAAATATTCCTCCAACATCCCATTGAATCTTTCTGTCTGCCCATCTGTCTGTGGATGGTAGCTCGAGGAGATGTTCATTTGTGACCCAAGAAGCTTGAATAATTCGGACCAGAAGGTCCCTGTGAAACTTCGATCTCGGTCACTTACTATATTCTGGGGTACTCCCCAGTATTTTACTATATGCTTAAAGAAAAGTTGAGCTGTCTCTTCTGCCGGACACTGCTTCGACACCGGGATGAAGGTTGCATACTTAGAAAATCTATCCACAATCACCAAGATTGCATTCAAGTCCCCAGTCTTCGGCAAGCCTGAGATGAAATCAAGCGAGACACTCTCCCATGGCCTGCTTGGGACCGACAGAGGTTCTAACAACCCTGGCGTCTTATGCCTCTCCACTTTGTCTTGCTGGCAGACGAGACAGGTCCTTGTGTAGTCCACCACATCTTCCCGCATCTGCGGCCAATAGTACCCATGCTTCAAAAGGGCATGCGTCCTATGCCACCCTTGATGACCCGCCCACAACGTGTCATGACACTCACTCAGCAGCGTCCTCCTTAGATCGCCTGCCTTTGGAACGAACAACCGCCCACCTTTGGCCCACAAGAGGTCATCCTCTACCCAAAACTGAGTTGTCTTTCCCTTTCTTGCGAGAGTCATGATGTTCTTTGCAACTGGGTCCTTCTCCAAGTTCTCCTTGATGCGCTCTTTGATTGGTGTACCCACTTGGCTAGCTGACATGCCCGCTAACACCTTTAGTGCCGCCAACTCTGCTTTACGACTAAGGGCATCAGCTGCCTGATTAAGACGTCCAGCCTTGTGCTCGAAGTAGAAGTCGAATTCTGCCAAGAATTCCTGCCATCTGGCCTGCTTGGGAGTCAGTTTTGGCTGTGTGAGGAAATGACTAACAGCAGTATTGTCCGTCTTTACCACAAACTTTGACCCCAGCAAGTAATGCCTCCACGTCCGTAGACAATGAATAACTGCCAAGAGCTCTTTCTCTTGCGCAGTGTACCGCCTCTCTGCTTCGGAAAGTTTGCGGCTCTCAAATGCCACGGGGTGGCCCTCCTACACGAGTACCCTTCCTAAAGCATAATCTAACGCATCAGTCTGTACTTCAAAAGGCTTGCATACATCGGGCAGGGCTAATACAGGATCTTCGACCATGGCTTCTTTCAGACTTCGAAAAGCTTCTTCGCACTTCTCAGACCACGTCCATGTAACACCCTTCTTCAATAACTCTGTTAAGGGTGTCGCTCTTCTCGAATAGCCCTCCACAAATCTTCTATAGTAATTGGCTAGACCGAGAAACGAGCGAAGTTGTTTCACGTTGGTTGGGGTCGTCCACTCTTGGATCGCCCGCACCTTTTCCATGTCCATACGGATTTTCCCGTGTTCCACAATATGACCTAGGAACTTGATACTTTTCTGAGCAAAAGAACACTTCTCGCGCTTTACATACAATTGTTCCTTCCTCAACTTCTGAAACACCGTTGTCAAGTGTTCCTGATGCTCTTCTAAAGTGGCGCTGTAGACCACGATATCATCCAAGTACACCACCACGAACTTGTCTAAGACATCATGGAAGACTTCATTCATTAGTGTACAGAATGTGGCTGGCGCATTTGTTAACCCAAACGGCATAACGCGAAACTCAAACGCCCCATACCGAGTAACACAAGTGGTCTTTGGTTCATCCCCTTCGGCGATCCGAACTTGATAGTATCCTGATCTCAAGTCCAACTTCGTGAAGTATTTTGCCCCACTCAGCTGGTCAAACAGATCCGCGATCAAGGGAATGGGGTATCTATTGCGCACAGTCACCTTGTTGAGGGCGCGGTAGTCTATGCACAGTCTCAAGGTCCCGTCCTTCTTCTTTTGGAACAACACGGGGGCACCAAAAGGTGCCTTTGAGGGTTTGATGAATTCTGCCTCCAGCATCTCCGTTAGCTGACTCTTCAACTCCTTAAGTTCCGGAGGAGACATTCGATATGCTGCTTTAGCTGGGGCCTCTGCACCTGGCACCAGCTCCATTTGGCGATCAACTCCCCTCCTGGGAGGCAATCTCTTTGGAAGCTCGTCTGGCATCACATCCTTGAATTCATCTAACACCTTCTTGATTACAGGTGGAGTGGACTCCTCCACTTTTTCGTCGTACACGGTGGGAGCGATGACAAATGTTGGCCTCTTCTTCTTCAGGCCCCTCTTTAGTTGCAGGGCTGATAGTAGCTTGACTTCTGGGGCCTGTCTCACTTTGGCGGGTACCATTGAAGGATTCTCACCCATGATTAGGAGATTCCCTGTTGCTGGAATTGGGATGGCCCCCTTCTCTGCTAGAAATTCCATTCCCAACACCATATCGAAGTCATCCATGCGAACCGCTACGAGGTCAAGTTGTCCCTCCCATCTGTCAATCTTGACATTCACCTTTCTGGCCACTCCAGTTGTGGCCATGGCCTTTGAATTGACTACCTTCATGCGACCCGCATCTTTCTCCAGTTTTAGGCCCACCCTCTTAGCTTCAATTTCTGAGATGAAGTTGTGTGTTGCGCCGGTGTCAATCAGTACGCTCTTGGCCTGCTTACCGTTTAAAGTGGCCTCCACAAACATCAACCCCTTCCCAAGGGCTTTCTTCCCTCCGACGCCATGCTTCTTCAGAGCAGCCATTAATCGAACACCGCTCATGTGCGCACAGTCTTCATCCTCATCATCTTCCCCACATCCTTGCTCCTCTTGAGCAATGGATGCCTTTATGGCACTCAACTTAGACTGGTGGGGGCAAGCAGCCGCCCTATGTGGGCCTTGGCAAAGCCAACACTTAAGGGGCTTCTTCCCCGTTGTAGCATCACTTTTAGAGGAGGAACTAGATTCAGGAGTCCTCTTGTCTCCTCCCCCACTTTTACTCGGCCACTGCTTTCCTGACTTCTTGCTCGCGGCATTGTTGGCGCTGGTCTGAGGATTCGTCTTCTTTGGCTGCGAATTCTCAGAGGTGTAGTCAGTCAGTCGCTCGGCTGCAGCTTGAGCAGTGGCGAGATCTGCCACACGCTGCCTTTGCAGCTCTTGTTTAGCCCATGGTTTAAGTCCTTCAAGGAAGTAGAAAAGTCTGTCGACTTCATTCATATCTTTGATGTCGAGCATCAATCCAGAGAACTTCTTTACATAGTCTCGGACTGTCCCGACTTGCTTTAGCTCTCTAAGCTGACGTCGAGCGAGGTAGGCGACATTCTCTGGCAGAAATTGGGCGTTCAATTCCTTCTTGAGATCTTCCCAAGTGTCGATGGTGCATTTACCATTTTGAATGTCTTCATATTTCGTCCTCCACCACAACTTGGCGTCCCCGGACAAATACATGGTAGCTGTTGCTACCTTGGCTTCTTCAGAGTCGGTCCGCACGACCCTAAAGTACTGCTCCATGTCAAACAGAAAGTTTTGGAGCTCCTTGGCATCCCTCGCCCCTCCATAGCATTTGGGCTCGGGTGCTCTCGGTCGGCCATACTCCATACCTCCGTGCCCCCCGGTATTTGCACGCTCTGCCGCTATCATGGTAAGATTTAGCTTGGTTGACATCCCTGCTAATTCTTCCCGGATGGCTGTGACAGACACATTACAATCCTCGATCGTATCATTGAGGGAGTCTTGTAATGCAGCCTGCCCATTTTGTAGTACAGTGATAGCAGCCTGCATGTCTGCTGTTGCTTGTTCTAATGCCTTGATGCGATCCTCCATCTGAGGTGCACCTGATGTTCCGGTAGCAGCATCTCTTCTCTCGATCGCAGCTACCCTGGCCAACAAGTTAGCATAGTCTTGAGCCAACGAGGCAACTTGTTGTTGTGTCACTGTTGGCCCTGAGTTCTGATTGTTAGGGGCTAGATCCCTGACCCTCTCGTCTAGACCATCTAATTCCCCTATGCGCCTCTCAAGCTCTTGAATCCTTTGGGTGTTGCTCACCATTATGTCGTGTTACCAAGCTTCACTTTTCTCTTGGCTCTGATACCAACTGTCACGGGGCGCCTATTTGGACACCCCCAAGTAGGTGGAACGTGCGGCACTTGCTGGCACACCGAGCTAGCAAGTCAGCCTAAACGCGCCTGCAGGCAAACAAGTTCAAAGGTTAGGCACGATACATGTCTCGCACATGTTGAGTGCAAACAAGAAGCATGAGCAAGCAAACGCAAAGCGTCCCCCAAGGACCAATCTCACACAACCCACAAGCAAACATATAGACAAATGGCACGCAATGGCCCAACAAAGGCAACAAACAGGCATCACAAAGACCATATAGAAGCATACACAAGAAGCATGGATAAACATCGTTTTATTAATATATGGCCTTGATAGGGCAAGGGAGTACACAGCTGGGCCCCTATCATGCTGGTGACAAGGTGCTTCATAAGTCACCTGGTCACCCCCCCCCCTAAAGAGCTTATTGGGGTTTTAAGGGATTTCCAGGAACATAGATGATTTTAGCTCTGTAGACATATGTGAAGGAAATACAAATAAAGAAAGCTAAACCACAAAAGGTTCCCAACCCCCATGAGGTGCTTGGTGCAAGACTTGACTAATGATCAAGCACCAAGGCATGCTCATGTTACAAAATGGCCCTAGTGTGGGTGTGCCATGGGGCAGCACGCCACACTGAGTAGTACGGACTATGCTGCCATTGATTTTGTTAACCTAATAATAATCTTGTTTGGGCTCTCTTTCTCTTACCTTCTTTCTTTCCTTGCCTATTGGGCTACGTGGTGTACTGAAATTAAGCTTCTCTTTTCTCAATTTTTATTTATTTTAGTTTATACTATTGTATGTTATTATGTGATTATTTTGTAATTTTTGGTGATTATTTTGTAATTTTTAGTAAATTTATGAAGAAAATTTAAAATTGATTGTAAAATATTTTTTTGAGGTAATTATGTAAAATAAGTTTTAGAAAAATAAAAAGCATAAAATTAAAATGTAAAAGTAAAAAAAAAAAAAAAGTAATCTCCTATAATTAGTAAATTTCCTAATATATATGAGATTTGCATTAGTTATTATAATAGTATTTATAATTGTTAAATTTAATAGTTTTAATATATAATTAATTAAATTACTATTTATAATTTTTATAATATATAAAATCAGAATTAAAAAATTAAAATATATATTTTTTTAAAAAAAATAAGATAGTGATTCTTTTTGTGTGTCACTATATCTATAAAATTAAAATAAAAATTAAAAAAAAAAAGATATAGTGTTGTTTTTTGTGAGTTGCTGTTACTTTTTCAGTCTGACTCTAAATGCTTATAGTGACGCGCAATGAGTGAATGCAAAAGGTCTCAGTGACACGTGTGGAGTGTCACTAAAAACTATCTTTCCAGTCAGCCTCATTAGTGACGCGCGTTGAAGTGTCACTATACAGTTTTAGAATTACTTAATGTGTGTCACTAAAACCCAATTTTCTAGTAGTGTATAGAATGCTCTACATGTACCACGATATAGATATGTTATGATTATCCATTGTTATAATCCTAATAGTCAAGGATCCTCTATAGATGATCTACACTAAATAGGGATAAATTTACCGTTCTACCCTTTAATGTATATTATTCTTAAAACACTTAGCTACCTATAAATGATACTTCAGTAAACTAATATAATTACTGAAATGAGGCCTCAATCATTTATCTCCGTTTAGCCAAGCTCGAAGGATATCATCGTTTCACTTCTAAATACCTATAAAAGCTATAGATTCCGTATCTATGATTAGCGCTCCCACTCAATTGTACTATCATGTTCCCAAAATGTACGTATCACCCAGACCAAAAAGTAGGCTTAACTAACAAATCAAAGAACACAAATTAACTAACAAATCAAAGAACACAAATAACACTCTTGAGATCGAACCTAACCATGTCAGGATTGAGATCCATAGACCTAAGATCAACCACTGATATTGACTTAGAAAGATATAACGGTAAGTTTATATCTTATCTAAGATCAATATCGGTCCCTTCCAATGTGTACTCCATACATATGATACTGGTAAACTTGCCAATGCACTACTACAATTTAGCCTTTTAGTGACACTATTTAGTGACATGCACAAAAAATGTGTGTCACTAAAGAGTTAAGAGTAATTTTTAGTGACACGCACAATTAGTCTCTAAACTTTGATGTTAGACTCTTGTAATGTGGGTCACTAAAAGTAATGAGTGTCACTAAAGAGTAAAACTAATTTTTTTTTTAATTTTAAAAATACTCACTTATAGTGACACGCCAAATGTGACTAAGTAAATATGTCCTGACACACCTAGCACGTCACTATATCATAGCTCTAATTTTTTTTTTATTTAAAAAAAAACTGCTTTATTAATATATATTTAATAAATAAATAAAAAATCAAAGTTTAATATATACACACATATCTAAGAGGCACCTAAATCTATTTCCAAAAAAAAGGCGCCTAAACTTTCAGAAAAATATACCTAAATTTTCAAAAAATAAACAAATAAATAAAAAAGAGGCACATTTATGCAGCTGTAATACATTTCATTTTTGAAAATACAGCTGTAATATATTTATTGTACATACAATTGTAATAAAAAAGCTAACCCTAACTTATTTCTCTCTCCCCTTAATTTCTTTTCAAAGCCGTTGCACACATCCAAGAGACCCATGGAGGGATCGACATAGGCGAGGGTGCAGGCGGTGGACGATGCAGGCGAGGGTGCTGGCGGTGACGATGCAGGCGAGGGTGCAGGTCGTTGGTTCGACGGTGCAGGCCAGGGCTGGTCGACGATGCAAACATCGGTATGGCGGAGCGATCAGCATAGGTGAGGGCTTTTTGTCAGCGACCAACGACTTCAACAAAGCATGCATTTGTTTTTGACGACCTACAACTTTAGGTACTATGGTATTAATCAGATTTTCTTCTTCTTCTTCTAATTCTTTTTTAATTAGATTTTCCTTTTGTCTTCTCAACTCTCCTTAAATTTCTCTGTGTATAGATCTCTGTTATATGGTATTATCTCTCACACTGTCTTGTTGAATCTGGGTTTGAATATTTTCTCTACAGATCGATGGAAAATCTGTATCAATGGGGCTGAAAAATGGTTGGGCTCGAGTTAGTCAGGGACGGAGATCGAAGCTAGAATCCGTGGGATTCAATTATTTTTTTTCTAACTATTTTATTTGATTCAAATGTTCATACCCATGATTTCGGATTTTCATTGTTAAAAGATTTGTATTTTTTTTTAACATTTATTAGTTCTTTTTGATTCAAATAGTCATATGATTGAAGTTTCTGTAATTTTTTCTGTTTTGTATTTGTGTTTTTTCATTTCGTATAAAAATATTTGTTAAGTATTTGGTTTCCTTAATCGCTAAACATTAGATATAAGTTTATAGAAATTTTATTAGCATTAAAATCCATAAAAATCACTTCTTTAAATTTTATTTTTAAAAAACATATAAAAAATTGGTATCATTTTATTTTAAATTTGGTCGATTTGCACTTTTTTGTGCTAAAATTGAATTAAAATAAAAATTAATGGCAGCAAATTAAAAAAAGCATTAAAAAAACATAAAATAAGATATATTTGATAAATTAAAAATATAATTAATTAATAAAATTTTGAATCAAAATAATTAAATATTATTTTTTTAGAAAAGTATTTAATGTAGTGGCACTTTTTGTGTGTCACTATATCTCCAAAAATATTAATGAAAAGAAAAAAAAAAGATATAGTGACACTTCATGTGTGTGGTTGTTCCCTTTTCAGTCAGATAAAACTTGACTCTATATGCCTATAGTGACACGCAAAAAATGAATGCAAAAGGTTTCAGTGACACGCGTGAAGTGTCACTAAAAATTGTCTTTCCAGTCACCTTCATTAGTGACGCGCGTTGAAGTGTCACTATACACTTTTAGAGTTACTCTATGTGTGTCACTAAAACCCAATTTTCTAGTAGTGATGCCCTGGAAAGGACATAACACTTATCCAAGGTGTAAGTATACCTATCGCTGATTATCATGCCAGTCTAAATCCAGTGAACTGACAAATTAGGCAATTAAACTTTCGAAGATATAATCATGATTATATTCCACTGTGCTGACAACACTATAATCATAAACAAATACATATGTTCTGCACTTAATAGAATATATACATTAAACATAATCATGAAATAAATCATGTGAACCATGTAGCATAAAATGTAATTTCTGATTTTTATTAATTAGTAAATCTGATTATATGGAAATAGGTTTTATTTAGGGCATAAAACCCAACATTAACCATTTTTTTTTGTTACTTTTTTTTAAACTGGTTTTTTATGTTAAGTACGTCTAACAAACAATAGGAAAACTATTACACTAAAGATGATGTATTTGCTGTATATTTCTGCTTGAACCAGTTTCTTACCTTCTCTTTCTCTGAATGTTTCTCTTAGCTTGTGGAAGAACCATTCCCATGATGAATCATTCTCCGAGTCTCCTATTCTGAATGCCAATATGAATATGTGGTTATTAGCATCCATTGTTGATGCTGTAAACAACGTCCCCCCTTATGTTGTTTTCAAGAATGTGCCATCTACCACAATAACCGGTCTACAATAAATCTATCCTCTAATTGAGTTTGGCAGTGATAGGAACATGTACTTGAACCGGTTCTTCTTGTCTGTTATCAATTCGGTTACTGTGCCTAGATTTGCTTTTTTTAGCATATGAAGGTACATTGGGAGTTGCTGGTATGAGTCTTCTGGCTTTCCTCTTGAAAATTCTAGAGCTTTTTCTGTTGTTCTCCAAGCCTTTTGATATCCCATCGAGACCCCAAACTCATGTAGCAAGTCCTTCATGATGTTATTCGGTGCATGCTTCCTGTTTATTGAATTGTACTTCTTCTTTACTATTTGAGCAATAGTATTGTATGTTGCTTGCCTGTGATCTTCCATTGTGACATCCAATGAGCAAGTGTGGTTGTTGACATATTTTCTAATCTTGAACGTTTGTGTTTATTTCAACTTTGAAGCACGCAGAAACCAGTTACAATTTCGTCAACACATGTAACCTTGTATTCCCTCGGTTCAGACCTCTTCATTCTGATTTGAAAGTTCTTTATCATTGCATAGAATCCGATTGTCGTTTTCAGTGTGTTCTTGTCACTGTATATTTGTCCTTCTTCGATCTCAAGCACCAAGTAATCTGTGATTATCTCCATTTCCTCATCCCTTCTCTTTTTTGTTGCTTCATTTGATTGCTCTATTATAAAATCTGCAACTTGTTCAGCCATGGCAAACATGTTGGGGGAAATTGTTAACTGTAATCATGATTTGAATCTTGTCCTTCAATATTAGACTGTTGGTTGAATGGTTCGTCGTGTATTTGTAGAACCAGTTCCTCCACTGTCTTGGTTTGCTCTTGTATTGGTTGGTCTGAAGATTGATTTTCCACTGTTTGTATAGCAATTTCTTCTGTAGTTGTGATGCATAGTGGAGAATCAGTTATTTCAGCTTGTGATTTTCTCAGCTCAATGTAGAACTTGAGTGTAAAGCCCGCTTAGTTAATTTGGAAATTAGCAGTTGTTTATGTTTAAATTATGAAATTATTTATAGCTATTTAAATAATTTATTACTGTTATTTATGGAATTCAGAAATGCATGATTATGTCATCAGTAGCTTTTATATTTCGCATTTCCGGTGTCCAGTATTTTGGAACTCGGCGTTTGGCTCAGTAGAAATCACAGCTTAGTATGTTGGTATTTTGGGGACGGGTTTAGACATTGGGAATGTCGGGAATGTCCGGGAATTTAGAATTTCCCAAAAATACCCCTTTAATATGATTTTCATGGTTTTATGGTGGAGGGGCAAAATGGTCTTTTTGCCCCATTAGTGTTTTGTCTTATGTGAGTGTATTATTTGAAAAAATAAATATTGGTTTAATATTTACTTGGCTGAAATGAAGTGTGATAAGTGGGTATATATGTTTAATTCTTTCATTTTCACAAAAATTAGGCTAAGTGTTGAAAATAGAATTTTTCCAAAGCAAAACACTCTCTTTTCCCTCTCTCTTTTCGGCTGAAACTTGGGGTGCTTGGAGCTGGAATTTTTGTGGTGATTCAAGCTTGGATTGCAAGCTCTAGTAATCCCTTGTTGAGGTATTTCTTTATGTGATTTCTCTACCTTGATTTCTTGAGTTTGTTTGATGAAAAAGTTGAGAAAATGCATGTTAATTTGAAGTTCTTGCTGCTGTGTTTAATTTTTGTTTCCAGTAGCTTAATTAGGTTTTAAATGGATGGATTATATAGGTTTTAATGCATGCTAGTGGTGTTGTTTAAAGCTTTGAATTTCCTATGCAAATATGTGATTTTTGAGTGAAATGGTTCATTGTGTTTCTGTGAAATTGCTGGGTGTTCTTGTATGTTTTCAGAAGCTTATTCATGCTTATTTGAGTAGAATTAAATAGGTTTGGATGCATGTTAGTGGATTTAACCAAGTTTGAGTTTTGGAACTCAAAGCTTGGTCTTTAATGGTGAATTTTGCCTCTGTGTTTTCTGGGTGGTTTTGAGGCCTTAGATTTGTTCTTTAGGGTGTTTAGAACAGGTCTGGAAAGTTTGGTACCAATTGGGGTTGAATTGGTCGAGTTATGAATTTTTGAAGTTGCTGCCTGCGAGGAACCGGAATTCCGGTTGTGCATCCGGAATTCCGGATGGGGGTCCTGAATTTCCCAGAACCGGAATTCCGGTTGGGCAACCGGTCTACCGGTTGGGGGATTTTTCAGAACCCTAGTTTTCCTCGTTTTTATGTTTTTAGGGGTATTGCCACGCTTTTTATCGATAGGGAAACTTTTAGTTCCAAGTTTTAGTCCCCGGGAAGTGATTTAGCGTGTCACTTATAGCGTTGTGATTTTTATGGTTTAGGAGCCGATGTCCGCGCTCGGCTTCGGTTCCGGTCGGGTTGGTAGCACCTGAAATCGGAATCCAGGTAAGATTAGTATAACAGTATGCATATGTAGATTACATGTTTAGCGTGCATGTAGGAAGCCTGCTAGATTACATTAGTTATGTATTTAGGCTTCGAACCATCCAACCCTGTCACGTCGGTACAGGCTGGAGTATGACCGACGGCCGGAGTATGACCAGGTTCGACCGATCAGTGACATTTGGTTGGTGGTTCGGTGCTATTGACCTATCCCGTCGGTACGAGCCGGAGTATGACCGGCGGCGGAGTATGACCGGTTCGACCGATCAGGAGGATACTTGTCAATAGTACCGTCCCCTGAACGTTCAAAACTCAGTACCATGTTGGACATGGCAGTAGTAGCTCAGTACCATGTTGGACATGGCAGTAGCGGGACTCAGTATCGTGTTGGACACGGCAGTTAGTTTTATGTATGATATTAGTATGCTTTTCTTACTGAGTCTGTCGACTCACAGTTTATGTTCATGTGTAGGTAAAGGCAAGGCTGTAGCTGATGGACCGTGAGCGAGCTTATGAGATTGTACATGTCGGGGCGGTTAGGCCTGGAGCGTACGATCCTCGGGACAGCAAGGCTGAGTTTTTTTGTAACTGGTCGTTAGACGACTTTATTTTGATGTAAAAGTTAAACAGTTAAAACGTTTGTAACTGATTTTATAAATCGGGATCCCGAGACTTTTATAATATGGTTTATAAGTTTAATTAAAAAGCAAAATTTTAATTAATCACGTTTTTCCATAAACCTCGTTGATTAGCAACGAGCTGCACAGTACGTTTAAAAATCACGTAATACGCCTAAGATAGTTAGGGTGTTACATTGAGAGAATTGTCACTCAGTAGCTTCATCGGTGTTGTCCCCGGTGATATCTGGTAGGATATGTCTATGTTGCTTCTACTACAGTTTATCTCTGTTTTTATCAGCTCCATCAAGTTTTCTAGTGATGAATTGGTTGGAATTAGAATTCCTGTCATTGTGTAGTCATCATAATTTGTATTTTCTCTCCAATGACCCCCATATTTGATGATACACATGATTTGTTCCATACCTGTAATTTTTTTTTAAAAAAAAAGTAATATCAGAATGTTATTATGATGTTTTGTTTGGAATCCGTTATTTTTTTTAAAATTATAGGTGTTATTGTTTTGGTTTTAGGTTTTAAACTGGTTTTTTTTTACTGGTTTTTTGGATTTTGTTTATCATTTATGTTTTTGATTACTTTTTTGCATTTTTAAAGGAAATTATTTTCAAAATATAAGTGTAAATTTTTTTTAACTGGTTTTTTTTTTAATTTTTGATTGTATGTTTTGATATATGTTTTTAACTATTTTTCACGTTTTTGAATGTTTTTTTAACCGGTTTTTTTTCTTGTTATGTTTTGTTATTTATGACTTTCATTATTTTTTTTAACTGTTTTATGCAAAAGTAATATTATATTATTATATTTTATATTTCGAACCGGTTATTTTTAAATTCTATTTAGAGAATCAATGTTATAGGTGAGTTTTTTAATTGGTTCTTAAGTTTTAACTGGTTTTTTTAATGTTATATATATATTTTTTGTATCTGTTAAAATTTTGTTTTCTTGTAGCATTGTTAAATGTAATGTTTTGTTAGAATCTGATTTTATTTTTGTATTTGGAACTGGTTTCATTTAATTTTTATGTTCTATTGTCTAATTTAGGTTTTTAACTGGTTATTTTAGTTCTTGTATATTTTTGTTTTGCCTGATATGTATGTGATTCATACGGTTGGCCTTAATTTAATATATTTTTTTAACCGGTTATTTTTTTTTATTTATGTTCATCAAAATGTTGTGTTTTATTTTTTTCCCAGATGATATATATATTCCTTTATACCTGTAATGTTTATATACCTGTAATGTGTATTATTGACAATTTTTATTCTAGTTTTGGTTCTGTGTATAATTCGGTTTGTTTTTTCTGTTTTTGGTTTTCGATTTTAATTAGCATTGATTTTTCAGGTTCTAAAGATAAGGAAGAGGATCAGAGGAAATTGAAGAACTTACCGGAGCTGAAGAAGACGATCGGAGGTAGCGATCGTTGCTGAAGCTATGTCTTCAGTCGATAAAATTTTTGGTTTTGGAGAAAACGATCGGAGGTGCCTGATCCTTGTGTTTGAGTACGGTTTGTAGATCGAATTTGTTAGGTTTTATGCCTTAAATAAAACTCATTTCAATATAATCAGATTTACTTATTAATATAGATCAGAAATAACATTTAATGTTGCATGGTTCACATGATTTATTTCATGATTATATGTATATAATGTATGAATTCATCTGAAACCCTTTTCACATACTTGATCATGTTTATTGTGTTGTCAACACATTGGAAAGTAAACATGACTATGTGAATAAAGATTCCTAGATTTATCAGACTAGGGTTTTACTGATATGATAATCTACAACAGAGTTTACTTGCATTTGGAGAAGTGCTATGTTCTTTCCAGAGCATTGGTTAACGTAAAGCTCAGGTTGGATGCATGGAGTATGCATCGGAAGGGACCGATATTGAACTTTGACTTAGATTTATTAAACTTACCGTAAAATCTATTCAAGTCAATATCGCCTAGTTGATCCTAGATCAAATGATCTCAATCCTGTTATGATTAGGCTCGATCTCAAGAGGCTATTCGTGTTCTTTGATTTGTTAGTTAAGCCTACTTTTAGGTCAGGGTGATACGTACATTTTGGGAACACGGTAGTGCAATTGAGTGGGAGCGCTAACATAAACATGGAATCTATAGCTTCTATCTGGCGAATAGTAAGTAAAGGATGATCTCCTTCGAGCTTGACCAAAAAAAAATAAATGGTGGAGATCTCATTTCACATAAGCTGAAATTTCATTTATACGGGGTTAAGTGTTTTAAGGATTAAATACATTGTAGGCTGTAACGGTAATCTAATCCCTTTACAGTGTAGATCATTCATATAGAGGATCATTGATCAAATTAGGATTATAACAATGGATAACTAATGACGTGTCTATATGGTGGAACATATAGAGCATTCTATATACTGAGAGTGCAATGCTAAGTTCTATGCGTGGATTCAACGAAGAATTAATAAGTTAGTGAATTTTAGTGATAAATTCTTGATCTACTTATTAGAAGCTCGGTTATATAGACCCATGGTCCCCGCACTAGTTGAGATGATATTGATTGTAAGACTCATGTAATTGGTTTTGATTAATCAATTATAATTCTCAAGTTAGACTATGTCTATTTGTGAATTTTTCACTAAGTAAGGGCGAAATTGTAAAGAAAGAGTTTTAGGGGCATATTTGTTAATTATGATACTTTGTATGGTTCAATTAATAAATATGATAAATGATAGTATTATTTAATAATTATTTATAGTTATTAAATAGTTAGAATTGGCATTTAAATGGTTGAATTAGAAAATTGGCGTTTTTGAGTAAATCAGATGGAGAAAAGATAAAACTGCAAAATTGCAAAAAGTGAGGCCCAAATCCACATGTATAGGGCCGGCCACTTTTATAGGTTTTTCAAACTGATATTTTCATTATTTAATGCCAAATAATTCAAACCTAACCCTAGTGGAATGCTATAAATAGATAGTGAAGGCTTCAGGAAAATTACACTTTTCTTCTGACTTTTCATTCAGAAAAAAATGAGCCTCTCTCTCTCCCTATCTTTGGCCGACCCCACTCTCTCTCTCTCTTCCTCCTTGAAATTTTGAAATTCTTAGTGTTAGAGTAGTGCCCACACACAGCAAGTGATACCTCAATCATAGTGAGGAAGATCGTGAAGAAAGACTTTCAGCAAGAAGGAGTTTCAGCACTAAAGAATCAGAGAAAGAGATTCAGGTTCAGATATTGATAATGCTCTGCTACATAAAGGAATCAAGGGTTAGATATCTGAACGGAAGGAGTCATTATATTCCGCTGCACCCAATGTAAGGTTTCCTAAACTTTATATGTGTTTATTTCATCGTTTTAGAAAGTTCATATTTAGGGTGTTAATCAACATACTTGTGAGTAGATCTAAGATCCTGGTAAAATAATTTCTAACAACTGGCCTCAGAGCCATGGTAATTGATTTGCTTGCAAGAAATTTGGACTTTAAAACGATTGTTTGATGTTTTGGATGGTATCATGTTGTATTGAGTGTTATTTGATGATTGATTGATGTTTGTGAATTTTCGTGAAAAATAATTGAATATATGTTTCTTGAATTATTTTTGTTGGATAGTATGGAAAAAATTAAGCAATTTACGTTTTTACAGAACTCAATTTCGATTTAATTTGAATTAGTTATGATTTTTCGAAGTTTCGAAAAAAATCGGGATTGAGCATCAAAACCTGCGCGCGCGGAAATCATGCATTCCTTCCCTGCGCCGAGTTTGCACGCCCAAATCACCCATGCACGCGCGCGGACGGGTATGCACAGCATCCCGTCCGTACAGCTTGCAATTTTTTCGTTTTTCTTCGTTTTTTCATGCTTTTTCATGGAATTAACTTCTGATTTTTTGTGTAGTTCTGTATTTATACATTTACTATTCCTAATTCAATTCTAATTATCATAATTAATTTAATTAATATTTTTTAAATTTAATTCATGATATTAGTGTAATTTGAATTTGAAAATTAGTAAATATCTATCTTTTTGCTTAATTATCTATCTTATTTTTAAATTTGATTATATCTTATCTTATTTTTAAATTTAAGGTGAGATATTAAATTTTTTAAATTAATTTTTTTTAAAATAATTTGACCTTATTTAAATTTAAAATAAGATAACTATAATCATGTAATTTTAAATAGATGTAAGATATTTTGCTAACTTTTAAATTTTGTTATTTTATTTATTTAAATTACATTTAAAATCTGAAAAAGATATTCATTTATCTTTTTTAATTTTTATTTAATTTTTATTTATAAAATAACATTAAATTTTTAAAAGTAGTTAGCAAATTTTGAAATGATATTTAGGTTGGTTGAAACCTAATTTTTCAAAATTGTAGATTTAATTTTAAATATTATTTTAATTAATTTCGAAATATATATATTTTTTTTAATTTTTCGAAAATTAAATATTTTTTTTATTTAATTAATTATTTTTCGAAATTATTCATTTACAATTAAATAAATCCTACATCCAACTATCCAGCTAACCTTGTTGCAGGAGTATGTGTTTTAGCTTGTTTGTAAGTTTTCAAAACCTATTATTGCTTGATTGCAAATAGCCATGGTTAACTTTTTGCCAGATCTAATGATCTGATGGCTCCCTTGGTCAAGTCAATAATTTGTAACAGGTATATTTACAATCTTCTTTCATCTGTGTATGACCTAGCAACATGATAGGACCCATCCAAAGTGTGTCTGTGTGAGCCTATGTGTTTAATTTCATTATAGATGCATATAGGTTGTTGTTGCTAAATAAAATGTCATAGTTCTTGATAGATTTTATTTAGGCCCATTTAGTTTTTGGGCTTATTCAATTAATAACAGTTGTTCAATTTAAGGTGAAATTTCTCTATTTTGGGCCTTGTGTGAGAGTTGGGAGCCATAGTAGTGGGTACGACATACTGAACCCAACACCCCCTCACATGAACCACCCCAATTGTGAAGGCCCATTTGCCTGATTTGAATAACTTTACTAGGTTAAATTAAACTAGTTTAACCTAATAAAATTGATTAGCAACATAATTAATTTCATTTTTTTTAAATTAATTTAAGAAAAATATAGTTTAAAGAATTTTTTATTCTAAGCTAAACTATATGTATTTTCTTGTATTTAATTAAATATAGAATTATAACCATCTAGATTCTTTCTGAAGCTTAATTTAAATTTTTCATTAAATATTCCTATTTAAGTTGACATTTAGTTATCTATAACTAACCAGCTTAAATCTGAATATCTTTTGGATTTAAAATTTCAAAATTAAGTTGAGGAATTTTAGGCATTGGTTATTAACATTCTTTAGATATTTTTTAAGTTAATATCTTTTCGAATATTAACTTAAAATGGAATATTTTAGATATTTTTTAAGTTAATATCTTTTCGAATATTAACTTAAAATGGAATTTTTTTAAATTAAGATGTTACAACTTAATTTTTGATATTTAATTAAATTTAAATTTGAAAATATTTAAGTTCTAGATTTTTTCTAATACAACTTAAATTAGATATTTTTTCAAATTTTGTGGAAAAGATACTTACTCAAAAAAAATATTTTCTAGATAGTTATTTCTAGACTACTTATTATTTCTAATATTAAATAGGAAAATATTATACATTGTGAAATTAATTATTTAAATAATTAATTTTGGTACAATTTATTTTAAGTATATTTTTCCTAGTATTAAACTAGAGATTAATAATTAAGCCTTCTCTACACTTAATTATTTATTTCTTGAATTTAATACATTTAATTAATTTGAAAATTAAATATCTAAGTTGATTTTCATCATGATACTTAAATATTTCTTTTTCATGACACTTAATTAAATAGAAAATTATTTTTGGTTGAAATTTATTTTTTCAACTAAATTTAAATAATTTTCAAAATATATTTTTTCTTTATTTTATTAATCAAATTTCGAAATTGCATTTCCTAAATGCTGGAATTTCGAATTTTATTTGAAAAATAGATTAAAGTTGTAAATTATTTATTTTAATTTTGGACCAACTTAAATCAATGATTTTTTCATTTAATGATTAATTAAAATAAATTAAGTAAAATATATTGTAACACCCTAACTAACATAGGCGTATTACGTGATTAATTAAAAATTTTGCTTTTTAATTAAACTTAAAAAAAATATTATTACAAAAGACTCGGGATCCCGATTATAAAATCATTTACAAAAAGTTTAGCTGTTTAACTGATACACAAAATAAATGTCGCCTAGCGACCAGTTACAAAAATCAGCCTCGCTGTCCCGATGATCGTACGCTCCAGGCCTAACCGCCCCGACATGTACAATCGTCACAAGCTCGCTCACGGTCCATCAGCTTTAGCCTTGCCTTTACCTACACATAAACGTATAACTGTGAGTCGACAGACTCAGTAAGAAAAGCATAATAATACTCATACATAAATCTCGGTCATGATCAGACGCCCATACCCCTGATCACAACCCTAACTGCCGTGTCCAACACGATACTGAGTCCCGCTACTGCCGAGTCCAACACGGTACTGAGCCACTACTGCCATGTCCAACATGGTACTGAGTTCTGAACGTTCATAGGGACGGTACTATTGACACGTAACAACCTGATCGGTCGAACTGGTCATACTCCGGCTGCTGGTCATACTCCAGCCTGTACCGACGTGTTACTATATCCACCTGATCGGTCGAACCGGTCATACTCCGGCTGCTGGTCATACTCCAGCCTGTACCGACGGGATACGTCAATAGTACGGAACCACCAGCCAACTGTCATTCTGATCGGTCGAACCGGTCATACTCCGGCTGCTGGTCATACTCCAGCTTGTACCGACGTGACAGGGTTGGATGGTTCGAAGCCAACATACATAACTAATGTAATCTAACAGGCTTCCTACATGCACGCTAAACATGTAATCTACATATGCATACTGTTATACTAATCTTACCTGGATTCCGAATTCAGGTGTGCCGGTCAACCTGACTGGAACTTTAGCATAGCGGCGGATTACAGGCTCCTAAACCATAAAAGTCACAACACTATAAGTGACACGCTAAATCACTTCCCGGGGACTTAAACTAGGAACTAAAAGTTTTCCTATCGATAAAAAGCATGGCAATACCCCTAAAACATAAAGACGAGGAAAACTAGGGTCCCTGAATTTTCCCCAACCGGTAGACCGGTTGCCCAACCGGAATTCCGGTTCTGGAAAACTCGAGACCCTCATCCGGAATTCCGGATGCACAATCGGAATTCCGGTTCCTCGCAGGCAGCAAACCCAAATTTTCATAACTTTCACAAATCAACCCCAAATCACATGAAACCTTCCAGACCTGTTCTATACCTCCCCTAGAACATTTCCAAAGCATTAAAACAACCCAGAAATCACACATACGAAAAATGCCATTGGAGCTCAAGCTTTGAGTTCTAAACTCAAACTTGAGCAAAACCACCTAACATGCATTCAAACTAGCTTGAATCTACTTAAACAATCATATCTAAACCTCTGAAAACAACTAAAAACATCAAGCAACATCACAGCAACAGATTCACAACATTTTCTTCAAAAATAACATTTTTGAGCTAGAAATTCCAAACTTGAAACAAGGTAATTTACATGCATTTCTAACAGCTTAATTAACCTCAAATTAACATGCTTACATCAGAAATTAACAATAAAACACAGCAGTAACAACAGCCACAAATTCATGCATGCATCATACCATATTTTCTTAAAACACAAGAAAACACAAAGAGAAGTTATAAGTGATCAAACCTTGACTAGGATTACACAAAGAGGAGATGAAAATCACAAGATTTGAGCAGAAAATCCCAGCCCTAGCAGCCCAAGCCTTGGCCGAAAAGAGAGAGAGAGAGAGAGAGAGAGAGAGAGAGAGAGAGAGAGAGAGAGAGAGAGAGAGAGAGAGAGAGAGAGAGAGAGAGAGAGAGAGAGAGAGAGAGAGAGAGAGAGAGAGCTTTGAGTGTGTGTGATTTTGAAATGTTTTTTCTAATTTTGACTAAGTGTAGAAAATGAGAGAAAATGACTCTTAAGGCATATAACACTTAATTTCAGCCAAGTAACACATAATTAAACATTTTATTTTCATTTAGCAAAATCACAAAAAGACAAAATACTAATGGGGCAAAAAGACCATTTTGCCCCTCCACACAAAAACCACATAAAACACACTAAAGGGGTATTTTTGAGAAATTCTAAATTCCTGGCCATTCCCGACATTCCCAATGTCTAATAAACCGCCCCAAACTACTAACATGCTAAGTTGTGATTTCTACTGAGCCAAACACCGAGTTCCAAAAATACCGGGCACCGGAAATGCAAAATATGAAAACTACTGAATGACATAGCAATGCATTTCTGAATTCAATAAATAACAGTATAATAAATTATTTAAATAGCTATAAATAATTTTCATAAATAATCATAATTAACTGCTAATTTCCAAATTAAACTAAGCGGGCTTTACAACTATACCCCCCTTAAAAGGATTTCGTCCCCGAAATCTAACCTGAATAACTCTGGATAATGAGCTCTCAAATCTGACTCTAGCTCCCAGGTGGCTTCCTCCACCTTGCTGTTTCTCCAGAGAACTATGACCAATGCTATGGTCTTATTCCGAAGGACTTTATCCTTTCTATCCAGGATCTGCACTGGCTGTTCCTCATAAGTCATGTCTGGCTGTAGCTCAAGGCTCTTATAACTGAGTATATGAGAGGGATCTGAAACGTATTTTCTCAACATCGAGACATGGAATACGTTGTGAACTGCTGATAAAACTGGAGGCAATGTTAACCGATATGCCACTTGACCTATCTTCTCGAGAATCTCGAAAGGTCCTGTAAATCTAGGGCATAACTTGCCTCTTTTTCCGAAACGTTTAATCCCCTTCATCGGAGATACCCGTAAAAACACATGTTCCCCTACTTGGAACTCAACATCTCTGCGTTTCGGATCTGCGTAACTCTTCTGTCTACTCTGTGAGGCAAGCATTCTAGCTTTTATCTTCTCTATCGCCTCATCGGTCCGTTGCACTGACTCTGGACCTAAGTATTTTCTCTCCCCTGTCTCATCCCAGTGGATGGGAGATCTACACTTCCTACCGTATAACAGTTCATAGGGAGCCATCCCTATCGTACTCTGGTAACTGTTGTTGTAAGAAAATTCTATCAACGGTAGGTACTTACTCCATGAGCCTTCAAAGTCCATAACACAGGCTCTCAACATGTCCTCCAATATCTGAATTGTCCTTTCGGACTGACCATCTGTCTGAGGATGGAATGCTGTACTAAATTTCAGCTTTGTACCCATTGCCCGTTGCAAACTTTGCCAAAATTTGGAGGTGAACTTCGGATCCCTGTCCGAAACTATAGACTTCGGTACCCCGTGAAGTCTTACTATCTCTCTGACATACAACTCTGCCAACTGATCCACTGTAAATGTTGTTCTAACCGGCAGAAAATGAGCAGATTTCGTAAATCGATCCACCACTACCCAGATGGAATCAAATAAACCCGTGGTCCTAGGTAACCCGACCACAAAATCCATCGTGATATCTTCCCATTTCCATTATGGTAGGGTTAGAGGCTGCAACAACCGTGCTGGTCTTTGATGTTCAGCCTTAATCTGCTGACAGGTGAGGCATCTCGATACGAATTCTACCAAATTCTTCTTCATACCGCTCCACCAGAAGTACAGTTTCAAATCTTGGTACATCTTAGTGGTGCCGGGATGCAGAGAATACGGGGTAGAATGAGCCTCCTCAAAGATCTCATTCCTAAGTTCCACACTATTCGGAACACAAACCCTGACTTTATAGAAAAGCATCCCACTGTCTGACACTGAAAAGTCCTTGGCTTGACCAGCCAATACCTCATCTCTGATCTTTACAAAGTCTGGATCCGTCATCTGAGCGACTTTTATTCTTTCCAACAGGTCAGATTGTAGCGTTAAGTTGTGAAGCTGACCTACCACAAACTCAATGCTGGATCTAACCATATCCTCTGCTAGCTGAGGTGAAATCTGAACCATACTAGCTACTTGCCCGGGACCCTTTCTGCTCAGGGCATCGGCCACTACATTGGCCTTCCCAGGGTGATAGAGGATCTCACAGTCGTAATCTTTCACTAATTCCAACCAACGTCTCTGTCTCATGTTCAAATCCTTCTGAGTAAAGAAATACTTGAGACTTTTATGGTCGGTACAGATTTCACACTTTTCCCCATAAAGATAATGCCGCCAAATCTTCAATGCAAAAACCACTGCGGCCAACTCTAGATCATGAGTCGGGTATCGCTGTTCATAATCCTTTAACTGACGGGAGGCATAAGCGATAACCCGATCGGCTTGCATCAATACACACCCCAAACCCTGTTTGGATGCGTCACAATAAACTACGAACTTCTCCTTGTCTGAAGGCAAAGCTAGCACTGGAGCGGTAATTAACCTTCGCTTTAACTCTTGAAAACTAGCTTCGCACTTGTCTGACCAAATAAATCGCTGATTCTTCTTTGTAAGCTCGGTTAGGGGCATTGAAATTTTTGAAAACCCTTCGACGAACCTACGGTAGTACCCAGCTAAACCTAAGAAGCTTTTGATCTCTGTCACTGTCTTCGGTCTCGGCCAATCCCTGACGGGTTCAATCTTCCCGGGATCCACCTCGATCCCATCTTTGCTCACAATGTGCCCTAGGAAAGACACCTGAGATAGCCAGAACTCACATTTCTTGAACTTGGCATAAAGCTTATGTTCTCGAAGCCGTTGCAGTACCATCTGAAGATGTAACTCATGCTCCTCTTCTGATTGAGAGTACACGAGGATGTCGTCGATAAACACAATCACACAGATATCGAGGAAATCCTTGAATACTCTATTCATCAAGTCCATGAATGTTGCAGGAGCATTGGTTAGTCCGAATGACATAACCAGAAATTCGTAATATCCATACCTAGTGCGGAAAGCCGTCTTCGGAATGTCCTCCTCTCGAATTCTCAACTGATGATAACCCGAACGGAGATCAATCTTAGAAAAGACCGTCTTCCCCTGAAGCTGATCGAACAAATCATCGATCCTAGGTAATGAATATTTATTCTCCACTATCAGCTTGTTCAATTCCCTGTAGTCGATGCACATCCTCATAGATCCATCCTTCTTCTTGACGAATAAAACCGGGGCTCCCCAGGGTGACACACTGGGCCGAATAAACCCTATGTCAAGCAACCCTTGGAGCTGAATCTTTAATTCCTTAAGTTCAGCTGGAGCCATTCTATACGGGGCTTTGGAAACCGGTTCCACCCCTGGTGCCAAGTCTATCACGAAGTCAATCTCCCGCTGAGGTGGTAACCCTGGAAGTTCTTCGGGAAAAACATCCAAAAATTCCCGAACCACCTTGATGTCCTCTGGCCGAATGGTATCTGGCCGAGCGGTGTCCACCACCACGGCAGAAACCCTAAACAACTGCCGTGCAACAATTCTCTAGCTGACATGGCCGAAATCACCGGGATCCGAGATCCCTGAACTGAACCAACAAACACAAATGGTTCTTCACTTTCCGGTTGGAAGATCACCATCTTCCTTTTACAATCAATGCTCGCCGAATATTTAGATAGGAAATCCATTCCTAAAATAATATCGAATTCGACTAGACTCATCTCAATCAGATCAGCACTTAAACTCTCTACCATCTATCCTGATCGGCATAGACCTAATCCACCTATTGGAGATAACCAATTCTCCGCCAGGTAATAGGGTTCCAAACCCTGATTCATATCTATCGTACGGTCTAGCCAACTTACTAAAGACTCTGGCCGCCACATAAGAATGTGTAGCCCCAGAATCAAACAGCACTGAATATAGCGAGTTATTAATAGAAAGCTAGCCTGTGACAACTGATGGGCTGGCATCTGCATCAGCCTGAGTGATGGCGAACACCCTGGCTGGAGTGGGTATCGCCGGAGCTCTCGGTGCCTCTGATCGGAGCTGGACACAGTCCCTCTTGAAGTGTCTGGGCATGCCACAGTGAAAGCATCCCTGACCTTTGCACTCACCCCGATGGTGCCTCTTGCAGCTAGGGCACTCGGTATAGGAGAATCGGGTCTCAGTACCACCAGGACGACTCCCTCTGTTCTGGTTCCCCCGGAACCTCTTGTTCTGACTCAAGCCACCGGAAGCAGTGGGTGCTCTTTTTTTCTGATCAATGGCCGAACCACTACTCCCCCTGCTAAAGCCTGATGCAGGAGGGGTAGGAGCCCCACCACTCGCCGGAGTACTAGCTGACTCCGACATACACCCAACTGCGCCCTCAGCTCGCAGTGCCTTCTCCACCATCTGAGCCTAGGTTGTGCTGTCGTCCATGGTAATCATCAAATCATGTTTGATCCTCGCATTTAACCCGTCCAGATACTTCTCTTTCTTGCTGAAGTCGGTCGGCACAATTCCCGAGGCTAACCTCGCCAACCGATCAAACTGAGTAGTATACTCGGTGACGCTCATATTCTCACGCTGGGTCAGGTGAGCGAACTCTTTTCTCTTGGCGCTTCTGACCGCCTCATTGTAGTACTTTCCGCTGAAGATTTCCTAGAACCTTTCCCAGGTCATGGTGGTGACGTCATGGATCTGAGACACCATGTCCCACCAGACCAGAGCGTCGTCCTGGAACTGGAATGTGGCACACACCACTCTGTCGTTACCGGTGACACCCATGAAATTCAGGATCTTGGTAATCACCGTCAGCCACTGCTCGGCTTTCATCACGTCCGGACCTCCCAGGAAAACCGGAGGTGCTTGCTTCCGGAACCGTTCGTACAGAGGTTCCAATCTATTGGCCGCCACCACTATCTCGGCCTGGGCAGCAGGGGCAGGTGCCACTGGAACTACGGGCACCGGAACCGGCAGGAGCACCCTGCTGTCTCAACCTCTGAATCTCGAGGTCTTGCTCTTCAATCCGGGCTTGCATTTCCGCAAACCGTAACTCCCAATTCTGGGCTCCCTGATCGGTTGGGGGAGCCTGGGCAGCCTGTGGCGGGTTCTCATCACCCCGGCCACGAGCCCTGCCGCGGGGACCTCTACCTCGGCCCCTTACAGGTGGGGGAAACTGAGCTCCCTGACCTTGATTCGACCCCACTGAGTTGCCCTGACTCCTGGTAGTCTGCCTGGCGTCCATCTGATTAGAACCGCCTGCGAAACCAAGAGTTGGCATATCAGGTCGTATTCAAGGAGAGCTTACTAATGCCGCTTAATTTGGAAATTAAAAACGAAACATGCGCCTATTCTACTATCAGGCTACTAACATGCTTCCTAACAGGCTTTTCTTTTTCTCATAACTGAATAAAATAAACTACTAAAGCAATAAAGGCTTACTGAACCGTGAAACGAGCTAACTGCTGATGATGATTGTACATGTCGTGACGATCTTCGAAAGACAACCTGGCGGCTCTGATACCAAATTGTAACACCCTAACTAACATAGGCGTATTACGTGATTTTTTAAACATGTTGTGCAGCTCGTTGCTAATCAACGAGGTTTATGGAAAAACGTGATTAATTAAAAATTTTGCTTTTTAATTAAACTTAAAAAAAATATTATTACAAAAGACTCGGGATCCCGATTATAAAATCATTTACAAAAAGTTTAGCTATTTAACTGATACACAAAATAAATGTCGCCTAGCGACCAGTTACAAAAATCAGCCTCGCTGCCCCGATGATCGTACGCTCCAGGCCTAACCTCCCCGACATGTACAATCGTCACAAGCTCGCTCACGGTCCATCAGCTTTAGCCTTGCCTTTATCTACACTTAAATGTATAACTGTGAGTCGACAGACTCAGTAAGAAAAGCATAATAATACTCATACATAAATCCCGGTCATGATCAGACGCCCATACCCCTGATCACACCCCAAACTGTCGTGTCCAACACGATACTGAGTCCCGCTACTGCCGTGTCCAACATGGTACTGAGCCACTACTGCCATGTCCAACATGGTACGGAGTTCTGAACGTTCATAGGGACGGTACTATTGACACGTAACAACCTGATCGGTCGAACCGGTCATACTCCGGCTGCTGGTCATACTCCAGCCTGTACCAACGTGTTACTATATCCACCTGATCGGTCGAACCGGTCATACTCCGGCTGCTGGTCATACTCCAGCCTGTACCGACGGGATACGTCAATAGTACGGAACCACCAACCAAGTGTCAGCCTGATCGGTCGAACCGGTCATACTCCGGCTGATGGTCATACTCCAGCCTGTACCGACGTGACAGGGTTGGATGATTCGAAGCCAACATACATAACTAATGTAATCTAACAGGCTTCCTACATGCACGCTAAACATGTAATCTACATATGCATACTGTTATACTAATCTTACCTGGATTCCGAATTCAGGTGTGTCGGTCAACCTGACTGGAACTTTAGCTGAGCGGCGGATTACAGGCTCCTAAACTATAAGTGACACGCTAAATCACTTCCCGGGGACTTAAACTAGGAACTAAAAGTTTCCCTATCGATAAAAAAGCATGGCAATACCCCCTAAAACATAAAAACGAGGAAAACTAGGGTCCCTGAATTTTCCCCAACCGGTAGACCGGTTGCCCAACCGGAATTCCGGTTCTGGAAAATTCGAGACCCTCATCCGGAATTCCGGATGCACAACCGGAATTCCGCTTCCTCGCAGGCAGCAAACCCAAATTTTCATAACTTGCACAAATCAACCCCAAATTACATGAAACCTTCCAGACCTGTTCTATACCTCCCCTAGAACATTTCCAAAGCATTAAAACAACCCAGAAATCACACATACGAAAAATGCCATTGGAGCTCAAGCTTTGAGTTCTAAACTTAAACTTGAGCAAAACCACCTAACATGCATTCAAACTAGCTTGAATCTACTTAAACAAGCATATCTAAACCTCTGAAAACAACTAAAAACATCAAGCAACATCACAGCAACAGATTCACAATATTTTCTTCAAAAATCACATTTTTGAGCTAGAAATTCCAAACTTGAAACAAGGTAATTTACATGCATTTCTAACAGCTTAATTAACCTCAAATTAACATGCTTACATCACAGAAATTAACAATAAAACACAGCAGTAACAACAGCCACAAATTCATGCATGCATCATACCATATTTTCTTAAAACACAAGAAAACACAAAGAGAAGTTATAAGTGATCAAACCTTGACTAGGATTACACAAAGAGGAGATGAAAATCACAAGATTTGAGCAGAAAAATCCCAGCCCTAGCAGCCCAAGCCTTGGCCGAAAAGAGAGAGAGAGAGAGAGAGCTTTGAGTGTGTGTGATTTTGAAATGTTTTTTCTAATTTTGACTAAGTGTAGAAAATGAGAGAAAATGACTCTTAAGGCATATAACACTTAATTTCAGCCAAGTAACACATAATTAAACATTTTATTTTCATTTAGCAAAATCACAAAAAGACAAAATACTAATGGGGCAAAAAGACCATTTTGCCCCTCCACACAAAAACCACATAAAACACACTAAAGGGGTATTTTTGGGAAATTCTAAATTCTCGGCCATTCCCGACATTCCCAATGTCTAATAAACCGCCCCAAACTACTAACATGCTAAGTTGTGATTTCTACTGAGCCAAACACCGAGTTCCAAAAATACCGGGCACCGGAAATGCAAAATATGAAAACTACTGAAGACATAGCAATGCATTTCTGAATTCCATAAATAACAGTATAATAAATTATTTAAATAGCTATAAATAATTTTCATAAATAATCATAATTAACTGCTAATTTCCAAATTAAACTAAGCGGGATTTACATATATTTTATTAGAAATTTAATTAATTAGTCAAAGGAAAATCTAGATAGGTGATATTTTTGCTTGAAGTATTTTTCTAGTGTATTTAATTAAATAGAAAATTAATATTTAAGTTGATTTTCATCATCATACTTAAATATTTGAAATTTTTCTTATATATTTAATTAAATAGGAAAATTATATTTAGTGTTTTGTCTTTTAGTGACTTTATTATTTGAAAATAAATGTTATTTTATTTATTTGTTGGCTGATTATATGGGGGGTAATGTCTATTATTTTCATTTCACTCAAAAAAATTACTAAGTTTTAAAAAAATAGAAAAATTGGAAAAGCTCTCTTTCTCTTTTCCTCTCTCTCTCTCTCTCTCGGCTGGTTGTGGCTGTGCAAAGGGCTGGGTTTTTCTTGGTTGATTCTAGTGGTTTAGCAAGATCTAAGTGATTCTCATTGAGGTATTTCTTTGTTTAGTTCTTACCTTGTTTTTCTTGAAATTTATGATGAAAATAGATGATGCATGCATGAAACTTTGATATTGTTGCTGCTGTGATCTTGTTGTTGTTGCTGAGATTTAAGCATGTTAATTTGTGGTTATTTAGGTTGCTAGTAATGAATGTTAATTGCTTTGCTCAAGTTTGGAATTTTTAGCTCAAAATATGGTTTTCAAAGAGAAATGATTGAATCTGTTGCTGTGTTGTTGTTAATGTTTTTATTTGATTTCAGAAGCTATTTTAGGCATGTTTAAGTAAAATTAAGCTGCTTGGAATGCATGTTGTTTAGATTTGCTCAAGTTTGAGTTTAGAACTCAAAGCTTGAGCTCCAATGGTGTTTTTCGTATATGTGATTTCTGGGTTGTTTTGATGCCTTAGAAATGTTCTAGGGGTTATATGGAATAGGTCTGGAAGGTTTGAGTTGATTCGGGGTTGATTTGAGCAAGATATGAATTTTTATGTGTGCTGCCTGCGAGGAACCGAAATTCCGGTTGTGCATCCGGAATTCCGGATGGGGTTCTGAATTTTTCCAGAACCGGAATTCCGGTTGGGCAACCGGTCTGCCGGTTGGGGAAAATTCCGAAACCCTAAATTTTCTCGATTTTATGTTTTAAGGGGTATTGCCATGCTTTTTATCGATAGGGAAACTTTTAGTTCCTAGTTTTAGTCCCCGGGAAGTGATTTAGCGTGTCACTTATAGTGTTGTGATTTTTATGGTTTAGGAGCCTGTAATCCGCCGCTCAGCGAAAGTTCCAAAGTTGACGCACACCCGAATTCGAATCCGAGGTAAGATTAGTATAACGGATGCATATGTAGATTACATGTTTAGCGAGCATGTAGGAAGCCTGTTAGATTACATTAGTTGTATGTTGGCTTCGAACCATCCAACCCCGTCACGTCTGCATGACAGCCGAGTATGACCAGTAGCCGGAGTATGACCGGTTCGACCGATCAGGCTGACACTTGGTTGGTGGTTCCGTACTATTGACGTATCCCGTCGATACAGGCTGGAGTATGACCGGTTCGACCGATCAGGAGGATATAGTAACACGTCGGTACAGGCTGGAGTATGACCAAGAAATGAGTATGACCGGCTCGACCGATCAGTTGTTACGTGTCAATAGTACCGTCCCTATGAACGTTCGTAACTCGGCACCATGTTGGACATGGCAAGAAGTGGCTCGCACCGTGTTGGACACGGCAAGAGCGGGACTCGCATCGTGTTGGACACGGCAGTTAGGATTATGATCAGGGGTATGGGCGTCTGATCATAACCGGGATTATGTATGAGTATTATTATGCTTTTCTTACTGAGTCTGTCGACTCACAGTTCTACGTTTATGTGTAGGTAAAGGCAAGGCTAAAGCTGATGGACCGTGAGCGAGCTTGTGAAGATTGTACATGTCGGGGCGGTTAGGCCTGGAGCGTACGATCATCGGGACAGCGAGGCTGATTTTTGTAACTGGTCGCTAGGCGACATTTATTTTGTGTATCAGTTAAAGAGTTAAATCTTTTTGTAAATAATTTTATAATCGGGATCCCGAATCTTTTGTAATATTATTTTATAAGTTTAATTAAAAAGCAAAAATTTTAATTAATCACGTTTTTCCATAAACCTCGTTGATTAGCAACGAGCTGCACAGCATGTTTAAAAATTACGTAATACGCCTATTTTAGTTAGGGTGTTACAGCGTTTGTTTTAGTGAGTAATGCTCCCTAATGGAGGAACGTTCATTAGCAATTTCGCACCGTTTAATCTCGAAAGATAAGTAGTTTGTAAGTGTTTTATATGGTATGGATCACCCTAATGGTGGCGACCATATTTGACTTGCAAATTATGAAACAATGGTGGAAGCTCATAAGATAGAATTGCCTTGACTCTCGCCTAAACGGGACAACGCTGAATTCCAATCTTGATCGAATAAAAGTTTGTTAGAATGTTTAACATTTTAGATGAGCTGACAACTCTATTCAATGGATGGTAGCTTTGACTCTCGCCTAAACGGGACACTGATATCAGTTTGTTGAAAACCTTGGAAATTATTTAGGATTGTATGTTTTAGTATTTTCACTTGTCATTCCTACTTGCTATATGTTTAATAATTTCTGAATTGTGTATAAATTTATATTGAACCATGTTATTTTCTGTTATTAAGTTGTATTTTAATTTCGAATCTTCATTGTTGGTCTACCTTGGTTTGTTTATCTAATGAGATAAATCCCTAGTGGATTTTCACCATTAGACGTACATAACAGTGTCAGATCTCGAAAGATAAATATTGTATATGCGACATCTAGCTGTTCATCAATTGATGACACCTTAGACTAGTATTTTTATGATATGAAACAAGAAGATTATATATATAAATAAGATTACTTTGACTCTCGCTAATCGAAGCATCGTTGGATTCTTATTTATAAACGAAATTATCCTAATTCCTCTTAGCTTATTCATTTCGAATTAGCTCAATAACATATCATTGGATGAATGGTCTATATATCATATCATGTCATTCTATATTTTCTCTTAGGAAATTAAATGACGCATATGATTATAATCCCGAAATTCTATTCCCAATTGATATAAATCCTCAATCTTAGAAATCTCCTACTTGTATGGGCAAATCAGACTTAGAGTTAAATTAGTAGTGGTGGTCCAAGATAGAATTACTCATTATATTTGGTATAAATTTAAGTCTTTGACTTTAATTTAGATTCCAAACAGAAATTTTCTTATATTTCTAATTCCAGGATGCAATACAGTTACACCTTCACAAGGGTTTAATATCCATCTTCTATTAATGGATTCAAACTGTATGGAATATGAGTTAGGTATTCTGTGACCAGGATCCACTTGCACTATTATAAGAACTCTTTGATGTAACTAAACCTAAGTCATCAAAAAGATACAACCCATTTTTTATTAATCTATGGCATTTGTATCTTGTTCATAGTGGTTTTGACAAGATCAATCTCTGCAAAGAGTTAATATGCCTATATCCACTGAAAGTAGTTCATCTCATTCGCAGATGGATGTACATTCAGGGGTGGATATGAGTTTTTCATTGTATTCTTAAAACAATCACTCTAGATTATACCTTATGCAAAGAAATTTGAAATGTTAGAAAAATTTCTTAAATTTCTAGCAATGGTTAAATCCATTAAGGTAAGTGGTTAAAGATCTTGCGAACTGATAGGGGTGGAGAAATAGTTAGTCGATATGCAGTTCAAAGATCATTAAATTGATTTTTTGAATTATATCCAAACTTACCTCCCCAGAAATTTTGGTTTGCATATTGATGATTAGTTACTAGTCATTGCCTAATTCCTTCTATGGTAATACAATTTCAGAATGATGTAATGGTTGTATACTTAATGTAAATCATTACTAGATTCATGGATGACCTAATCAAAATCTTATGAAAAGCTAGAACTGTTAACCATGGTTTATTAGCTATTCTAAGTGATTAGGGGTGGACCATCCCATTGTCAATAGATAAGAAAGTGTTTGTTCAAACAAATACTACTTTTCTACGATAATGACTAAGTCTGAAAATAAAGTAGCAAATAAAGGAGATATTTATTTCTTGATTCCAAAAGTGTTCTATCATCTTATTTGACATATGATGATCCCACTGCCTCTGTTGTCTTGCCACAACCAAAGAGGTTAATACCATTTAGTTTTCTTAGACATAATTCACGGTACCTTGTCGTAGTGGAAGAGTTTCTAGGAACTCACCTTCTTATGACTTGGGAGACACTAGTGATTTAAAATCCATTGTGAGTTTAAACAAGTAATGGATTGTCAAGATAAGAAACTAAGAAGAAAAGCCAATAGAACTATGGTTTAATCCATTCACATGGAATAACCTAAAGTTTTCTATTACAAGGACATAAAAGGAAATTTTAGTTAATAAGTCTATTCTATGGACTTAACAAACTTCCTGTTCCTAGTATTATAGGTTTGAGTTTATCTAAACCTATGGCTTGTGGTATACCTGGTAATTACTTACTCTAATGCAAGCAACTTACTTTAGTAAGATGCTGAAGCATTTTCTTTCTAATGGCAATCTATAGAAGCTTCTCGACTTCTAGGCATAGATTTTATTTATCTAAGGAAAAGTCTCAACTATTCCAGAAAAGATAAAGCCATGAAAAAATTTCTTAAATCAACGGTGAGAGGTCTTAGATATGCTTTTGTATGCCTTAGACCAGACACCTGCTGTTGAGTGGGAGTAATGAGTAGGTATCAGATTAATCCAGGAGAAGAACATTGGAAGACAATCAAGTAAATCTTAAGATTAAGAAGAGGAACTATATGTTAGTCTATAAGGGTGTGTTTAAAACTCTTAGACTACACCTCATCAGATTTCAAAATTTGCCTTTGTGCTAGAAAATCTTTCTGATAAGATGGTGATTACTCTTGGGGTGGAATAGTGATTTTGGAGAAGTGTAAAAACCTATCTGAAGTCTCTAGGTCTACCAGAAAGGGACTGAATGTTAAAGTTGCAGGAAAGGTACTTATTCAGTCTAAGGAAAGTTCTATACATCTTTGACACCATTCCAAATTGCCTTAACTACTAGTGTTACTTCCTGAATAACCAAGAAGTAGTTGCCAAAGATATAGAATCCAGTATCCCAAGAGAGTAGACATATAGAGAGGAATTTCACATAATCAATGATTTTGTGATTAAAGAAGAGTAATGGTGGAGAAAAGGTTGTGTTTAATTCAACCTTTCAGATCCTATTACGAGGAGTTTGCTACTACTACACTTGATTTGTATATCAAGGTGTTGAGATTATTTTAAATGTACTTTTTGTTTTATATTAGTGCAAGTGGGAGTTTGTTGGGTTTTATGCCCTAAATAAAACTCATTTCAATATAATCAGATTTACTTATTAATATAGATCAGAAATAACATTTAATGTTGCATGGTTCACATGATTTATTTCATGATTATATGTATATAATGTTTGAATTCATTTGAAACCCTTTTCACATACTTGATCCTGTTTATTGTGTTGTCAACACATTGGAAAGTGAACATGACTATGTGAATAAAGATTCCTAGATTTATCACATAGGGTTTTACTGATATGATAATCTACAACAGAGTTTACTTGTATTTGGAGAAGTGCTATGTTCTTTCCAGAGCATTGGTTAAAGTAAAGCTCAGGTTGGATGCATGGAGTATGCATCGGAAGGGACCGATATTGAACTTTGACTTAGATTTATTAAACTTACCGTAAAATCTATTCAAGTCAATATCGCCTAGTTGATCCTAGATCAAATGATCTCAATCCTGTTATGATTAGGCTCGATCTCAAGAGGCTATTCGTGTTCTTTAATTTGTTAGTTAAGCTTACTTTTAGGTCAGGGTGATACGTACATTTTGGGAACACGGTAGTGCAATTGAGTGGGAGCGCTAACATAAATATGGAATCTATAGCTTCTATCTGGCGAATAGTAAGTAAAGGATGATCTCCTTCGAGCTTGACCAAACGAAAATAAATGGTGGAGATCTCATTTCACATAAGCTGAAATATCATTTATACGGGGTTAAGTGTTTTAAGGATTAAATACATTGTAGGGTGTAACGGTACTCTAATCCCTTTACAGTGTAGATCATTCATATAGAGGATCATTGATCAAATTAGGATTATAACAATGGATAACTAATGATGTGTCTATATGGTGGAACATATAGAGCATTCTATATACTGAGAGTGCAATTCTAAGTTCTATGCGTTGATTCAACGAAGAATTAATAAGTTAGTGAATTTTAGTGATAAATTCTTGATCTACTTATTGGAAGCTCGGTTATATAGACCCATGGTCCCCGCACTAGTTGAGATAATATTGCTTGTAAGACTCATGTAATTGGTTTTGATTAATCAATTATAATTCTCAAGTTAGACTATGTCTATTTGTGAATTTTTCACTAAGTAAGGGCGAAATTGTAAAGAAAGAGTTTTAGGGGTATATTTGTTAATTATGATACTTTGTATGGTTCAATTAATAAATATGATAAATGATAATATTATTTAATAATTATTTATAGTTATTAAATAGTTAGAATTGGCATTTAAATGGTTGAATTAGAAAATTGGCGTTTTTTGAGAAAATCAGATGCAGAAAAGATAAAACTGCAAAATTACAAAAAGTGAGGCCCAAATCCACATGTATAGGGCCGGCCACTTTTATAGGTTTTTCAAACTGATATTTTCATTATTTTAATGCCAAATAATTCAAACCTAACCCTAGTGGAATGCTATAAATAGATAGTGAATGCTTCAGGAAAATTACACTTTTCTTCTGACTTTTCATTCAGAAAAAACTGAGCCTCTCTCTCCCTATCTTTGGCCGACCCCACTCTCTCTCTCTCTTCCTCCTTGAAATTTCGAAATTCTTAGTGTTAGAGTAGTGCCCACACACAGCAAGTGATACCTCAATCATAGTGAGGAAGATCGTGAAGAAAGACTTTCAGCAAGAAGGAGTTTCAGCACTAAAGAATCAGAGAAAGAGATCCAGGTTCAGATATTGATAATGCTCTGCTACAGAAAGGAATCAAGGGCTAGATATCTGAACGGAAGGAGTCATTTTATTCCGCTGCACCCAATGTAAGGTTTCCTAAACTTTATATGTGTTTATTTCATCGTTTTAGAAAGTTCATATTAGGGTGTTAATCAACATACTTGTGAGTAGATCTAAGATCCTGGTAAAATAATTTCCAACAGAATTGCAGTGGTCAATTCCGCAGCTGGTGATCGTGCGATCAATTCCTAGAGTGACGATCGGAGAAATTGTAGGGAATAGGAAAGAGAGATCGAGTGAGATGGTTTTCTGTTTGGAAAGTATGGGTTTTTGAATTTAAGCCTATTTATATATTTTTTGGTTTCCCATATTTTTACATTTAATTATTTTTTTTTTCATATCTTTTTTATTTATTTTTTTATGCCATAAAATAGTAAATGGCACCAAAAATTCCTATATTTATGAAAAATCATCTTTAATAAATTGTTCTTGGGCCGAAATGATTGTATGAGGTCCATGTTGCTTAATAAAGTGGTATAAATTACATTGACATGGTGTTGACTGTTGAGAAAAAATATTACTTTTTAACTGTAAAAATAGTTAATTACAAATATAATGTGTTTAGTTTTTGTAAATGTTATTTACAAATTATGTGAAAAAATGTTTACATATTTGTTAAAATTATTTTAAAAAATAAGATTCCTATTTTTGTAAATAAAATTAATACCATTACGTATTTTTCAAATAAAATCTATATATATATATTTCAATTTTGTTTTTTTTTTAATTTTGGTATAATTTTTAAAAATTTCCTGTAAGTGAAGTGAAAGCTTGCTGAAATTTAGCGAAGGCTTCCATGAGCTTAGAATTATAAGTTGGACCGTGAGTTTTGTGGGCTCAATCGCACATGACAATTGTGTTGATAGTATCCGCACACCCCGAACTCGAAAACCCACACACAATCGGGTGGGTTCGGTTTATAGTATTCGCACACTCAAACCCGAAAATCTGAACCCCAAAACCCGAAATTCATTAAAACTCACCAGATGTACGTGTACCCCTACTAACTAGTTAGTGATTGGAAAGACCAATTGAAATACATTAGAACTGGGCCCAATTTGATGCTTATTCCTTTCTACCTTTCATTTTTGTTATCTTTTTTTTTAATCTAATTTTTTTTACACCATATTAGATTAAATTAAATAATTTGAAATTAAAATAACTCAAAACCATGAAATAAATTAACATAAATTATAATTATTTTACCCAATTAACACTTAAAAAATATGCAATTTTACATCCTAATCAAAGGAATTCACTAAAGTTAGAATATAGAATATACAAGCATACCGTAATATTACATGCATGTTTCTTCTTGAACATAATGTTTCATCACTAAGTACGTACGTAACAGAAAAAAAAAAAAGAAGATAGAGAGAAGAAGAAGAAGAAGAAGAAGAATAAGCTTTCATTAATAACACTCAAACCATATAATCCTGTGCCTGTCAAATTTGTATTATAGATTGACACATTTACAATATTTAAATCAGATATATCATTTATGCATATTGGAAACAAACAATAGTGTCTACTATTTTTTATTGTCTTTCTGACTATATATAAACCCTTCTAATTGGAATTTTGTTGTAATAACCTCTGACATTAACAGTAACTTTAACGCTATTATGCTCCATCGATCTCCATATCATATTCATGCAATTAAGCTGTGTGCTAGGCTAATTTATCTTCGTGGTCGTCGTCATCAGGCCCTGCTTTAACAAAGATCATTTTTCGACTATGATTAAATAATTGATTAATATATATATATGCCAAAAAGACTAGCTGGGTTTTATTTCATGGGAAAAAATACCATAGCTACATGATTAATTATTAACAAGTAGATGAAAATAAATAAATAACTTATATCATCAAATTATTTATATGTATAGGGGTAGTACCTTATTATCTTGATCAGTATTATCATCATCATTATGATCTTTGGCAGTGTCTTGATAATGATCAATATTTACAAGAACAGAGTTGGTCATGATCTTATTGTGATCATGATTCTTTTCCGAATCTTGATATTGATCTTCTTGCAGTACTTTGCCATGAGCTCCATCATGATCAACAAGAAGTAGAGACTTTTTCATAAGAATATTATGATTGTTAGTCCTGCTGGCTTTGGCTCTACCTTTGTGAATCCTTAAGTGTCCATTAAGAGCTTGTGGTTTCAAGAACCTTTGTCCGCAGAATTATTGACAATTATAAGTACCAGTGACAGATGCTGGTTTGTTGTGGTTTTTGATGTGAACCCTAAGACCTAGAGCACATTTTAGTATCTTCTCACAACGTGGGCATCTGAAACAACGCCGTACCATTTGATTCCTCTCATGATGATCATGATCATGAATATTATGATCAAAATGCTGAAGATGATGAAGATGATCCCGTTGCTTTCATCACCATTTTCTTTCTTGCTTTCTTGCTACTTCTTCCCTTAATTTCTTTCTCTTACTCGATCTCAGCTTGATTAAAACCGTAGATAACGATTAGAATATTTTGAGTGATATCGAAAGAAATAATGTTATCAACTTTAAAAATCATCTTTTATATATATATATACTAGTAAAAAGGTACGTGCGAAGCACGCATACTAAATTTTATGCTAGGTATTTTTTATTTTATTAAAAGGTGATACACTTAAAAATATTCATCTCATCTTGGTTCAACCCAACTTTCTGTCATATTGTTCCCATAGGATTGTGTGTTAGATTCGGGCTTAGAAGAATAGTATTCGTTAGAAGGGGTGCCAGTAATGGTGGTGCTGATGTGAGTTTTATCTTCTAGGAATAATCTAGCTACTCCGACATTACAATTACACCTAGCCTTTCAAAATGAGCATCAACAAAAATTCAAGGATTATAAATTGAAAATAATATCTTGTTACCTTCGGTGTGCCCAGCAAACTCTCTAACTGGTGACATTATATTTCGCATATCCCAAAGCTGTTTAAAAGTAAAGCAATATAGTAAGTGTGTATGAATGTGTGTGTGTGTGTGTGTTGGGAGATTATATTTATCTTAAAAGAGACTACAAAGTCAATACCCTTAAAGCTGGTGAACCATCCTCGTCTGATGCAATAACAAGCTGAGTAGCAACATCAAGATTCCATTGTAAAACAGAGGAGCGACGTCTAACTGAATCGGAGAAACTGCCAGTTGACAGAGATTTCAGATTATAGAAAGCACTCTATTACATAAAAAGACAAATAATAATATGTAAAGAAATCCACAGAATTAAAGAAGAGTTACCTAATCACAGGTTTTTGCTTCTTTAAGCCATTATACATTATCTAATGGCTCCACTACTATTTAGTCTAAATCTACTTTCAGTGAAGTTCTAGATAAAGGAGAGGTTGTTGAAGTGTTTTGTGTTTCATATTTTCATGGAAGGGGTTATCGAAGGAAACCTGTTGGATAAACTCAAAAGGAACCTCAATGGAAAGGAGAGTAGTAACAGTTCCAAAATCTCGATGCACAGCAAATTCCGACACATACATAATTCTCTTGAAAAACTTCTTAGCCTCAACTCAACCCGACCTGTGAGACAACATGGTCAGTCTTCCAATCGTGCCAAAGCTATGTATGATTAGTTTTATTTTAAGTAATGTTATCTTTAATTTTAAAGTAACATATGTAAGAAAATATTGATCCAGAAAGAACGATTTTATTATTCATGACCTCAATACAAAGCAAAGCCAAAATGCTTTACAAGGAGCAAACTCTCAACAAAAATCTCTTCTCACTATCACTCATTTTCCTTTGCAGAAAACTATAAGCTCTGTAATATTTTTCTCTTTTCATCATATTTACAACAAGTCTGTAAGTGTAATTATTAAAAATACAAGTATATTTAATAAATACACATATGAGAGTGCCTCACAATTCGTTATTTGTTTTAAAAAAAAACGAATTAAACGTGTCGATAATATCATAACTGTCATTCGTTATTTGTTTTCTTTTTAATTGCAAACTCACAATCCCTCTTTTACTTTATATTTCATATTGAATAATAAATTAATCATAATTCTCATGGGTTTGACATGTATTTTTCGCTATACTAAAGTAATTGGTAAATCTGAAAGAAAAATAATTATTAAATTTATTGTGGCTTACGCATCAATGGTATATATTTTTTGATGTATAGTATATAAATTTTGTTGTTTATAATATATTTATTTTAGATCATATTTAGTTTCTATTTATTATATATAAACGTAGTAGATAATTTGATTAGTATGGTATATGTTTTTAATAATATTATTTTGTTATAAAATGTATAAGAAGAAAAGAAGAGATGATGAACACATAAAAAAAAAAACTAAATGAGAATTTCTTAGTTATTATTTCAATAGGGTGAACCCATATTTATACAAAAATATAACTAAAAGAATGAGAAACTAAATCAATGTAGTAACCCAAAATACTTTTAATATTTGTATTGCATTAAAATCTTTAATCAACATTTATTGCTTTTAATATTTGGTCTTAAATATAACATATAAGTTTGCAATTAATATACATAAGAGAGTGAAATTAATATACTTGTATATATACTTATTTAAAAAAACTAATTAAAGGTGTCTGTAAGTGAAATTTAATTTCAGTCTTCTTTTACTGCCTCACAAACGTGCAGAGAGTGCTATCAAGCTGAACATGAAACCTTTGTAAATGGTCTTCAGTGAGAAGTGTTTGCATTAGTAACCTGTCAATACATATGTATATTTATAATGAATATTGTTCAAATTTATTTATTTATTTTTTTTTTTTGCAAAATATTGTTTTATATAGATTGATAATAATTATTATAAGATTTCCAACTAAAATTCTAAATAAATTAATCATACATTAATAAAAAAAAGCTGACAGTATGTTATTATCAAAATTTATAAATTTAAATACGTTTTAGCCTTATTTCAAACTCTAATTGCCCACATATTAAAAAAAATTATATTGCAATTGCATTAAAGAATACTATGTTGGGCTTCTTTGATCAATACTCGCCAAACGTACTGTGCTATTTTGCCTCGGTATTGGACGACTTTACATAATCTTAAATTGAACATTTAAATGGGAAAATCAAGAGCAAAATTAAAATAAAAGGAAAAAACAAACTCCAAATATAAATATAAATGTACAATGAAATAATAATAAATAAAAAGATTATCAATTTGAGTGGTATACATCATAAATTTATGTATATATATATCCTTCCAACCTTAAGAGACGAACACACATGAAAAAACTGTTGATTAGAGTATCACAAGTTTGAATAAATAAAATAATTCAAAATCATAATAGAGGATCACAAGTTGAATAAATAAAATAATTCAAAATTATAATAGAGGATCAAACACTTCATGAGGAAATCATATTCAAATCTAACATATGAACAATAGTATATATCAAGAAAATGGTGTATATATTTCTTTTCTTTTAGGGGGTGTATTTCACGAAACATTAAAAAGCCATAGAGAGAGGTTAGACCAGTAATTATAGTCATTCCTCAAAAATATTTGTTGTATCAAAAATTACATCACTTTGAAGTTTTTTTGTCAAACCAGTTCATAGAATAAATTAACAATTTTTAGGCAATGTATTCTATCAATTAATGTAATAATTGATTAAGACCAGCGATCAATATAAATATATATTATCTAGCTATTATGATCATAATAAAGAGAAAGATAATCTGAATATACCTGCTTGAAGCCAAAAATGTCCCAATTGTGCTCGGATAACTGCAATAGTTCCAAAGAAAATTTGGTTGGCAAAGCAAGCACTCATCTTCAAGACAGTGAATTGGAGAACCAACCATCGAAGGGGTTCATCTTTATTTGGCCACACTAAAGTAGAACCACACCGAAATATCAAACCAATGTCAGAATATTACACCCAAATCAACAAAAAGTGAGGAATCGCAGCAAAGAGGCCATGAATCACGGCATAGAAGCTGAAAGATCAAAGAGAATAGATGAGGCGATAATTCAATAGCAATATAGGTTTGTGTTTGAGGTTGAAAAATGACCATAAGCTATTTTCTTGTAGAATTTGAATATAAGCCAATTGCAGAATAGGGTTTGGGTTTGAGAAAAAAATACTAATCGCTATTACAATCGGAAGCTATATTCTTCATAGAATTTGAATACAACCCATATAGGGTTTGAGGGTTTGAGATTTAGAAAAAAAAATTATAAATGATTATCCCAAATAATCACGATTGGAAGACTAATAATTATCGAACTTGGGTTAGTTGTTTTAAATTTTTATACGATTAAAATTTAAAAGTAATATTAATTTATTTAAAAATTAATAAAAATTAATATTAAAATACATCTTAATAAAAAAACTGTTATTTTTTTAATAATTTTTTTTAAAAAAAAAAAAAAACCATGAATTTCTCATAAACCATTTTATTTTTATTAATAAACCATTTTATTTTTAATATAAATAAAAAGTCACCCATGAATTTCTCATAGCACACTTTATATAGAATAGATATATCTTTTACAACCGCCTACCTGTCCCATTTCGGTGGCATATGCTATGTTTTTTTTTTTTGAAATACTATTTTGGACCTTATGTTTTATAAAAGTTACTAATTGGACATTCTTTTTTGTTAAATGATAAAATAGACCCTCTATTTTCAAAAATGTTAAAAATAGGACTTTGAGTTCAATTTTCAACAGTGTTATCTTTAAATATGACCAATTAAGACAATTTTTAACACGAACAGATACAAAAAAATGTAATTACTTTTGTCATAACATCTCTAAATCAGATTATTATTAAGTTTTATTTTAATGAAAAAAATCAGTTAAGGGTCCTATTTGTACAATTTTAGAAAATACAAGGTCCATTTTGTCATTTAACAAAATAGGTGGTCCAGTTAGTAACTTTTACAAAACACATAATCCAAAATAGTATTTACCTTATTTTTTTTAAAAAAAAAAATCTTTTAACTTTTATTATTAAGGGCAATTATAACAAATGACTCAAATCATAGGTAAGGCTGAATATGCAACCCGGCAGGCCGACCAACCCAGCCAACCCACACAAAAATGGGCCGAACAACCCATTAAAATGTGGGCAGAAGTTGAAATGGGTTGAAATTGTTTTTTTACTGAACATAGTTAGAGCTTGGTATCTATGGAGGATTTAGAAACTGATCATTTTAATATTTATTTGGACCATTATATAAGTAGAAAGAAATTTGCATGCAGAATTAGTATTCCTTGCCCAACTTTATGATAATTGTGCTAACCTTTTTATTGGTTTTGTTGGGCAAGTTCCAGGTGTAATGCAGTCGAATAGCATAGGGTCTAAGCGAATTTTGGTTGTAGAAATTACAATTTTAAGAGTTTACTTTTTTTTTTTATATATATATAAAAAAAAGAGTTTATTTTTTATTGCATAAATAAATAAAGTTAAAGGATTATGAGTTTTTCTGTTTTTTTACATTTATATAGGTATTTTTAATGCCATATTTTTATAAAAAAAGATGGAAATCCCATATTTGTAAAGAATAATAAGTTTTGTCAGAAAAATTGCTGGAAAAATTACTGTCGCCGGAAAAGTCATCGTCGTCGAAAAAGTCACCGTCGCTGGAAAAAGTTACTGAAAAAGTCACCAGAAGTAGATGTTTCAAATATAACAAAAATAGAACCGATTATAATTGAAATATAATCGGTTCTGTAACACAAAGAATAAAAACAAATAAATTAAAATAACTAAAACTAATTATAACTAAATTAGAACCAGTTTAACTAAAATAAAACCGGTTATATAACATAATGAAGTACAAACAAGTAACACACAATAATTCAAACCGATTACAATTAAAAATAAAGGAGAAATCAATTCCTAAAACACTGAAACATAAATTAAAAACAAAACTAGTTCTACAATAAAAAACTTCATAATAATACCTCATAAAACCGATTATAATTTTTTTAAAAAAAATGGAGATCAATTTCAAAAAATATTGAGGCATAAATATGAAAAGAACCAGTTCCATAACAAAATAAATAAACACAAATAATAACACACAATAACTCAAATATAATATAAGGAAAGTATTTATATTTATCAACTAGTTAAAAATTTATGACAAAAAAACTGATTCCGTAAAGCAACTAAGATAAAAACTCACACACAAAAACCAGTTAAATAAAATAGCTTAAACAAAAATATCCATTCAACGTGCTCCAACCCACCAAATAATTACACCCATAGCATATCTACCTCAAAAATACTCATTCATTATGTCTATACTACCGGTTCTATTTTAGTTATAATCTGTTGAGTTATTTCGTGTTATTTATTTTTATTAATTATAATATTGTTATAAAACTGGTTCATTATAACACTGTTATATAACCGATTCTATTTTAATTATAATTGGTTTAAGTTATTTTGTGTTATTTATTTTTATTCACTATGTTACAGAACCGGTTATATTTGAATTATAATTGGTTTGCGTTATTTTGTGTTATTTATTTTTATTCATTATGTTATAGAATCGGTTCTATTTTTATTATATCCGAGATATTTTCCCACTTTTTTTTTAAAAAAAAATTATAACCGGTTTTATGAGGAATTATGTGTTATGAAGTATATTATTGTGAAATAATTTATATTTCAGTGTTTTAGGAACTGATTTCTTCTTTGTTTTTAATTGTAATCGGTTTGAGTTATTGCGTATTACTTGTTTGTATTCATTATGTTATATAACCGGTTTTATTTTAGTTATAACCGGTTTGAGTTATTTCGTGTTATTTATTTTTATTCATTATAACACTATTGTAGAACCAGTTCTATTTTAATTATAATTGGTTTAAGTTATTTTATATTATTTATATTTAATTATAACCAGTTCTGTAACATAATAGAACCAATTATATTTTTAGTTATATCTGAGACATTTTATTCTAGTGACTTTTCCAGTGACTTTGCCAGCGACAGTGACCTTTCACTACTACAAAATTGGGCTTTAGAGGCAGCTTTTAAGGGCTTTTAGCGTCGATTTTGGCAAAATTCGCTACCGATGTTGTTCTAGGTGATGCAGTAGGGTTCATAACAACTGACGCCGTAGGGTCCATACTGCGTCAGTTTTTTCATAACAACTGACGCCACAGGGTTGTTATAAAAAAACTGACGCCATAGGGTTGTTATAAAAAAATCTGACGCCATAGGGTTGTTATAAAAAAACTGACGCCATAGGATCTTGATATTTTTTAGCTTTACAATTTCGCTTTTAGCATAATTTATATATATTATTTCATTATTAATATAATTAAATTAAGTATAAATTATATATAATAAGCATAAATAAAAATTAAATTAAAAAGTTAAATAAATACACATTTATATTAATCTAATTGTCTGTATAGTAGCTATCTTTTTATTAATATTTTATATTTTACATTATGTGTTTGTATTTTGTAATATATTAGTATATTTTTATAATTTTTTAAGTTATGTTTCGGATAATAAATAATGTGTAATTTTATGTAATTTAATATTTTTTATACATTTAAATTTTTCAAGACCAATAAAATAAAACATTAATTTAAGGACCAAAATAAATAGAAGAAATTAGAGAAAGGGCTAAACTTTGCATGAAATTTTTTGAAAACTTTAAACATTAATAACTTTTGACCCGATTGTCCATTTGAGGCGATTTGTTTTTTTAACTTGGGTATTTTTTCGCGTTCTACACATCGCAAACAGCCTGGCCAACCATTTTGTCCAAAAAACACTCTTTTGTATACTAAAATCATGTTATGCACCCTTTTTACCTAATTTTTGTGTTTTATTTTGCTATTTTACTTAAAATAAACTAATAAAATTCTAATGTTAAATATTAAAATCAATGTTTGTGATGCATTTGATAATTCTAATACAATGAAATGTGCAATACTAATTTCCTTTCATATCTCTTCTAATATTTAAATAAAATCATAGTAGCTAATTTATATAAAGATTATGTTTTGGTATATTGGTAAAGACTTATCAATTTAAATGTTCGAAAGAACACTGATACCACGTACAAATCTCTTGTGTCAAGTAATTTAATTTTCTGCAATTATTTTTATATTCTGTCTTTTCTATTTTGTCATTGCAGTAACAGAATTACATTCTGCTTCTGCAGACGTATACAGTTTTATATTTTCGTATATATTATTGACATTTGCAAAAATTTGGTTTTTTCATTTGGTATCAGAGCGGGACACTAAACTCTTAGTGTGGTCCTTTTAACAGTTTCGTGTGTTTTTTTGTGTAAAATATCATTTTTTGCAGATGGAAGTTCGATTTCTAAACCACCTTTACTTAATGATGGTCAGGCGACGAGTTTCGTTGGTGATAACAGCAACACAAGATTGTTTCGTTAGAGGGGAAGACGAGTACGTGGAATTTGGTTGAGGAGAGAATTGTTTGGGTTATCAACCAATGTTCCATATCAAAAATAGACAAGAGTTGCCTAAAATATAAGTGTTCTAACTATTCTATTAGTATGAGATCTTTGGGAGGTACATAAAAATAAAACTATGAAAGCTTAAACTCAAAGCAGACCATATCATACTAATGTGGGAATTAAGATGGTGGCGGCCCAACAATATGGAAGAACGGCGCATAACAGTGCAAGAGTTCTTAAAGCAAGCTACTTTCCACATGGTAACATCCATAAAGCTAAAAACGGGTCTAAGGCTTTTAGTGTTTGGAAAAGCTTGGTATGAGAAAAAAAATTCTTCTTCAGGGGTATAAATGGAAGATTAATGATGGTAATGAGGTTAGTACCCTGGAAGATCCTTGAATTTCAAGACCAACATCTATCAAAGTCTATGATAAACCGGTTTTACCAAGCAATTAATCTCAAAGTTATTGATTTGAAGCTTAACAATGTGGTCAGTGGAGTGAGGATTTCATCAATGTTGTTTTTAACAAGGAAGATGTTGTCTTATTCCCTTGTGAGCACACTCCGTTAAAGGACAACATTATTTGGCACTATACCCTATTTGGAGTATTAAAAAAAATTGAACCTTATATGTGGTTTTGATGGTTTTTCATTTGTTTTTAGAAAGGCAAATTGCTTTGCTCAAAGTCTAGCTAAGTACACACTTGATAATGATATGGTGGTGTTAGTGCTATTTGAAATGGGATTATAATCTTTTTTGTTTGTTAATGAAGATATTCCCTTTTAAAAAAAATCACATGTAAGAACTGGAAGAAAAGCCATAATTTATTAAATTTTCAAAATCTACTATTTATTGTTTTATTTTTGTTTTGCAAATATCTACTATTTATTTATTTTAATTGAACAAAAGATGACCATAACAAAAAGGTCCGAACTCCAAAAACACCAATTCAGGCTTACCCTTACTGGGCTTGAAGGCCACCTCACCCTTTCACGTGATTCTGAGCTTGCAGTCCGACAATTGATATATACTTGCTTTTGTCAAATATATGCTATACCCTACAACTATTACTGTCTCTTAGCACTTTTCTTTCTCTACCACTTTTTTCTTCTCTGTTATTTTGATTAGTTTACTCATTAAATTTACGCCAACTCTTTTCTTTTTCGACAGCATTAAATGCACAATTTTTATTTAATTACTTGTCTTTGAACTAGCAGCTAAGAAATAGTCAATAACAAAGCAACCTTCACATTGTTTTCCTCTGTCTATTTCTTTCCAACAATGCGGAAGAAATGGCAACCCTTTCTTCCTCATCTGTTGCTTTGTTTTGCCCATATCTTTGTCTTGCCATCCTATGTTTCCTCTTCCTCTTCCTCTAAGTTTGTACTCTCTCAGCCTTCGGCTTCAGTGAACTCATCATTGCCCTCTGATGCTCTTGGGCTACTCGCCTTCAAATCTAAAGCAGATTTGAAAAACAAGCTATCTTTCTCTTCAAACAGTAGTTTCTGCAAATGGGTAGGGGTGGAATGTGCTCAGTTCAAAGTGGTGCGCCTTATAATCCAAGGGATAGATCTTGGGGGTGTTTTTGCTCCCAACACATTGACTCGCCTTGACCAGCTTCGAGTCTTGAGTTTGCAGAAGAGCTCACTCACCGGACCCATTCCTGACCTCTCGGGCCTCAAAAATCTTAAAAGTCTCTTTCTTGACCAAAATAACTTCACGGGCTCTTTCCCACCTGTTTTATCCCTTCATAGACTTCGAAACTTGGATTTATCCCATAACAATCTCGCCGGTCCACTACCCAACTGGCTACCGAAGCTCGACCGCCTCAACTATCTCCGCCTAGAGTGGAACCACTTAAATGGATCGGTCCCTCCTCTGAACCAGTCCTCTCTCCGAAACTTCAATGTCTCCGGTAACAATTTCTCCGGTGCTGTACCAGTCACCCCAACCCTACTTCGCTTCGAACCGTCCGCGTTCTCGTGGAACCCGAACCTGTGCGGCGAGATTATCCACAAGGAGTGCAATCCAAGCCCACCCTTTTTCGGCCCAATGTCGTCGGTGACTGCTTCACCCCCGCCAACAAAAGCGCTTGAACAGGGCGCAGAAGTCAACAGCATGGACTTGACGGAGCCTTACGACAAGAAGCACCGCAGAACGGCGGTGATCATTGGGTTCTCAGCTGGGATCTTAGTCTTAATATGCTCTCTGCTTTGTTTCGTTATGGCCCTGAAAAAACAGAGGGGACAGAAGGGTGATCGAAGCATGGACCCAATAATGGCTGCTGAGGTGGCTGCGAGTGCACAGGCGGCGGTGGTAATGGAGTTAGAGCAAGAGAAAGAGTTAGAGCAGAAGGTAAAAAGGGCTCAGGGAATGCAAGTGGCTAAGAGTGGCAGCTTGGCATTCTGTGCAGGCGAAGCCCAATTATACTCGTTGGAGCAGCTTATGAAGGCCTCCGCTGAACTTTTGGGAAGAGGTACAGTTGGTACCACTTATAAAGCCGTTTTGGATAATCGTTTGATTGTGAGCGTCAAAAGGCTGGACTCTGTTAAACTCAGCGGAACAACTAGGGAGGCGTTCGAGCAGCACATGGAATCGGTCGGTGGTTTGAGGCATCCGAATCTAGTGCCGCTCAGAGCTTATTTTCAAGCCAAGGAAGAAAGGCTCCTGGTTTATGATTACCAGCCCAATGGCAGTCTCTTCTCTCTCATTCACGGTAAGTTCTTCATCTTCCTTCTTCTTACTTGGTCTTAGTGTGTCTTGACTGGTCACTGGTGGTGAGAGGTGAGTCTTGTTTTTAGGTAATTGACTCGGACTGCAGGTCCTTCGTCCACGTGACGCGACAGTTAGGAGATGCTATTATAAAATGTTTTTTCTTTTTCCTTTTCATATTATCATTAGATTTGGAATTGGATTATTTAGATTATAATAGGATGACTGGACTAGGTATGATATTTTGATTCTATTGGTTAATTTGGTTTGGCTGCACTCATGCCGAGTAGTAATTTATTATTCTCCACCGAGAATCCTGCTTGTGATTAAGACTAACAAGGCGAAGTTGGGAATTGACTATGATTATGATGACTCGGATAAAATAATTATTAATTAATTGTAACCTGTGTGTTAGATTAAGAGTCCAAAAGCAAGTATGATGGGGCACAGGACGAAGTGGGGAGCCAGGTCCCCACATGCTAAATCTAACTCTATATTGAAAGCTGTAGCTAATAAATATACTTGCTCTTTCCGTACGTTTGGCTAAGTGTAAGCCAAGCCATATATATGCCACACCCACACACGCGAAAGACCATTTATTTGAACTACTATGATCACACTACTTTTCACTATCTACAAGTGTATAATAGAAATCTTCTTTTAATTACGTACTACATTTTTACAGGTTCAAAATCCACGAGGGCAAAGCCACTCCACTGGACATCATGCTTGAAAATAGCGGAGGACGTGGCCCAAGGCCTTTCCTACATCCACCAAGCGTGGAGGCTCGTTCACGGCAATCTCAAGTCCACCAACGTTCTCCTTGGCCCTGACTTTGAGGCCTGCGTCACCGACTATTGCCTCTCTGTCCTCGTCAACCCTTCATCCACTGATGACGAGCAGGTTATGGCAGCCTGCAAAGCACCCGAAATCCTCAACTCGAACGGGCAAATTACATCAAAGTCCGACGTCTATGCTTATGGGATTTTATTGATGGAGCTTCTCACCGGAAAGTTGCCATCGGAGCAGCCATATTTGGCGCCAAACGAGATGATGGAGTGGGTGAAGTCAACGAGGGAGGTCGAGGAGGGAGTGGAAAACAACAAAATGGAAATGCTTCTTGAAGTGGCCATAGCTTGTAGTTTAACATCGCCAGAGCAGAGGCCCACTATGTGGCAGGTGATGAAGATGTTACAAGAGATTAAAGAGACGGTATTAAAGGAAGACAGTGATCCAGACCCGCTTCCTGCCATGTCCTAGTCCTTATTCATCACCTCACTATTTCTACCATGTTTTGGCATAAAAATTAGATTAAAACAGACCAAGTGTTACCCTTTTTTTCCATATATAAATATGTTTTATCTTTTCTAACTATTATTTTTCTTTCTCCCTTTCAATATGTATCATCGTAGTGTACATATATTTTTCTAGGTTCACTCCCCCACCCAAAAAATAAAATAGAATTTATCATCACTACATTTAGTTTTCTTTTTTACTTTCACAATAAACAGCGTCACTACCAGCGTCAGTTTAGAACTGAAACTAAATCATTGGTCTTTTCTTTAATTATCATCAATTTTAAATTGAATTGCTAATTATAATATTTTTTTTTCTTAACTTTCATATCTGAAAGTACATAGTACATGTTAGAATATAATTTTTTTTTAATTTTTTTTTATGACAGTATTTGTTATAATTATAACATTATTACTGTAAATTTTTGAAAAATTTCGAATAGTTTACAATACTAAAAATAAGTTTGGAAATTTTTTAACACACATGGTAAGCTAGAATATATCACGAATTCTGAATCTATATCGTAAACTATTTAGATTTTTTTTAAAAATTTACAAGTTTAATATTGTATCTATAACGAACATTCTTATAAAAAAAATTAAAAAAAAAATAATCCTATATGTATTTTTAGACACAAGATTAAAGACGTTGATAGTAGGACTCAATTTTTTTTTTTTTTGAACAATGAACATTTATTGAAAATAATTTGAGTTTAATACATCATCATCAGAAAAAGATGAGAAATCGTCTATCAAAATTAGTTCGTCGCTCATCGTGAGTGCACAAACTGCTAATTTATGTATAGAACGAACATGAATTAGGGATACCTCAAGAAAATTTGATAACTAACTAACAAAAAACATCTAAGAAAAATCAGAATAGCAAAAAAGGAACTCTTAGGAAATATAATAGACAGTCCACGTGCAAATTACAGATACAAAATCTATTTTCTGCTAGTCTCCCTAGTGAAAACTACTCCAATACATCAACATGTCACATAATATGCTTAAATGACAATTTGAGCTCTTACAAAAATATTAAAAGAAATTTATGAAAATATTTTTATATCAATAAACTAAGCAAACTAACAAATCTCAAAAATTAACTGCCTTCAAAAAAAAGTATGAAAAACTTATCTTATTTAGGAATTCTATGTCCTTATTAAACTTATGTGAAAGTTAATAATATAAGAATATTTTTATTTAAGGAAATATATTTCTATTTAAAGAAATAAATTTCTATTTAAGGAAATAAATAAATAATTGATTTTCTGATAAATGAATATTTTATATTCATTGAATCTGGACAAAATTAATTATGTAATATTCTATATATGGTCAGATTTCTATATTCATTACCTGATTTGATTTCCTTAATTAATTGTCAAAATATTCTGACAATTAATGTGGCGCAGATACTGATGGAGTATCTCACCTATAAATATAGGGTCTCGGTCCCCGAGCTCCTCACTCATTCTGTTCATAACAGCAAAATCCATCTAAAGAGAGTTGAGAGAGCGAGGAAGCCCGATTACCCACATCAACTAGTTTTCTTTGCAGATCAAAGCTTATGTGGGACTAAAGCTCAAGAATCAATGGCTGGAGGTATTTCGATCCTTATTCATAGTGTATATATGTTTGATTTAATTCCGCATTTTATACATAAACATATATATTTCAGTTTATACATATAAATGTCTAACAGTTGGTATCAGAGCGGATTATATATCTCTGTCTTGATTTAGTTTGAATTTAATATATATATATGTATACGTATATACATATACGGTCTTCATATATATATATATATATATATATTATATATTCATTTTCGGGTTCGTATATACATTCATATTATATGTATATTCATATTATATATATATTTTTATACGTATATATACTTATATACATTCAGTTTATATACATATATATTCATATACATTCTGTTTATATATACATTCAATTTATATATATATATATTCATATACAGTTTATACATATATATATATAGATATTTTCTTCATTTCATTAGGTATATATATTGTATATATATATGTTCATATATTCATTATATCATATTGTTTATATACCTAAATGCTATATATAAATATATACATATATACATTTCATGATTATATATATATACATACGGTACATTATTTTATTTTCTGTATATATATATGTATATATGTTTATATATACATTATACATTCTGAATCAATACATTCATATATTAATATAGATTGTTCTAAAGCATGAAAATTCATTTTGAAAAACAAAGAAATCTCAAAAAAAAAAAAAAAAAAAAAATCGGACCCGAAATTTTTGGTGATTTTAAAGTCTTTGTTTTACGTGTTTTCGATGCATGAAATCTATATGAATGGCTTAATTTTTTCATTTAGATCATTTTGGAATTGATTTCATGAATTTTGGTCGTCGGTGTTGTTTTTCAGGGCAGTTTTTTCAAAAAACAAAAAAAAAGAAAATTAAGACAAATTTAAGAAAATTCCAAATTTTTTATTATTTTGATTTATGTTTGGAATTTTATTTTATTTCCTTATTTTTGTTTATTTAGTCAATTAAATTACATTTATTTAAACTTTCCATTCTTATTTAACATATATCTTCATATATTATATGTTATTTAGTAATAAATTATTATGGAAAGTTTTTAATTTGGTAAATTAATTACATGCTTTATTTTTACATGTAATTACAATAATTGTGATATTTTAAGAATGTGAATATTTAATTATTCTACAATTAAGTGCGCAATTATTATATTTATTTACCAATTAAGTAATTTATTGATTAAATTAATTGATAATCTGCCATTAAGTATATTCTTTAATTTTGCATTTAATTGATTTCATATAATTAATTGTACTAATTTGTATATTTACCTTATTTATACAAATTAATTATTAGTACAAATAATTAAGATATTATATGGTTATAAATGCATAATTAATTACATATCATGGAATTAAGCATTTAATATATTATCATACAATAATTGTTTTAATTTGTATTTATTTGGAAAATTTATTTTTAATACAATTAATTTTGATTTGTATGATTTAAATGCTATACATAAATTCCTTTTATAGTGCTAGATATATTTAGAAATGTTCAAACATTAAGATAGGTTGAATATTTTATATAGCACATTAAGTTTCATAAAACTTCATAAAATTATTCATAAAATATTCATAAAACTTCCTAAAATGAATAAAATATGAATAAAATGTAAGTAATTTTGTGGTTTGACATAAGAAAACATGAACTTGGGACAAATGCTCATATCTAGAACGGTTTTTAATGATCTTCGGACGACCACACTAGGAGCACTAATCTCAGTGATTGTCTACTATGTTAATAACGAAATTACTTTTAGGTAGAGCCCAATACCTAATGTCAAAGTGAAAATATAATTTTATATAATTAGGGAGTAGCCACAGCATCCTTATTTGTATAAAATTATATATTAATTAAAATTCACCTTAATAGACATAAATTGTAATTAATTATATAGGTATAATAATTTTACCCCACAGGGATTTTATTATATTTGTATAATTAATTAGGATAATATGTTAAATTAAATTCTCTTAATTTACCCCACAGGGAGTTATGGGGATTTAATTTAATAGTGTTATCACAAATTTAATAAAGATAGATAATAAACTTCATTTTCCTAAACTAATTGTTTAATTAAATCTATCATAAAGTTCATATAATTTTATTAAATTTAAAATTTAACCCACAGGCAATTTTGGATTTAGTAAAATTTTAATCTTCAGTTTATACTTTGGTGTCTAGTGAACCATATAATTTTAAATAATTAGGGAGTAGCCACAGCATCCTTAATTATATAAAATTATATACATTAAGTGGATTAAGATCACATAATGGACATGAATTATGTGAGCATAATAATCTTACCCTACAGGGATTTTATTATATTTACATAATTAATATATTAAATTAAATTCTCTTAATTTATCCGACAGGGAATTATGTAGATTTAATTTAATAATTTTATAATAAAGTATAAAATTTTGAAACATTTATAAATAATTAAGTGTTTCATACCTTTCATTGAGATAGAAATATTAAACTTTAAGTTTTTCATAAATTGTGTAAATCTATCATAATCTACATCTAAATCTAATCTTATTAAAAATTTAGCCCACAGGCAATTTTTGTTTAATAAGATTTCATAGTTAAGCATGTTTATTCATTGGTAAAAACATGATTCATTTAAACCTCAAAACTATAAATGTAATTTTATTACATCACTATTCATAAATTTCTTCTATACGAGTAGAAATTTCCAAAATTTATTCTAATAACTTCATCTAAAAAGTACAGTTTTTACTCTATAATTAAGAAAAATAAATTACACTTTATTATCACCAATAAATTTTAATTTATTGTGTATGAATTCATTCTAATATAGTTAATGTGATTATTAACACATAGTGGATTATTTTAGAATGTTATTCCACATTCATAATTTCTTGCAAGGTTTACAAATAAACCTAAGAAAGTCAATAACTGTGAGCAAATCTTATCCAGAGACAAGATAAGTTCTCACATTTAGAAGTTTAAGGAACAAGCAATATAGTAGTGGCTTTGTTTTAAAATTGGCAAAGATCTTTATGTTCCAAGATTCTATTGAAACTTGATTTAGACACATTTAGAGGTCTTTACTACAAATGATGTCACTCATAAAGATATGCAAGTTCAATCTGACAATAAGAAATGTGTTATTAATAAGAATTCTTCTACATTATAGCACCAAAGATTGTGGAACATATCTCCACAAATAGAATAAATGTTAGTAAATGGTGGGGATATTCATTACACTTGATTTTACTAACTTTATTTAGAACTTGTGTGAAATTCATTAAGAATATGTATTCCAACAAGTCAAAATCGGTGCATATTAGAATTCTATCATATTAGAAATCATACAAGTCAATTAATTTTGAAGACATGGACTCAAATTTTGCATCTCTTTTTTAATGATTACTCACATAAATTATATTTCTACGAAAGTATAGATTTATATGTTTCAAAGACATTTAAATATTAAGTAGAGAAATAGTGCATTTTGCATATTAAGATAGTGAGATCAAATATAAAATGGAGAATACTACATTAAAATTCGTGAGTATGGATAAACTCCCAGTCCATTTGCAAAGTTTCTTTAAAAGCATGTGTTCATTGCCCGATACATATGCCTGGTACACCTAAATCTGACAATAAGAAATGTGACAATAAGAAATGTGTTATTAATAAGAATTCTTCTACATTATAGCACCAAAGATTGTGGAACATATCTCCACAAATAGAATAAATGTTAGTAAATGGTGGGGATATTCATTACACTTGATTTTACTAACTTTATTTAGAACTTGTGTGAAATTCATTAAGAATATGTATTCCAACAAGTCAAAATCGGTGCATATTAGAATTCTATCATATTAGAAATCATACAAGTCAATTAATTTTGAAGACATGGACTCAAATTTTGCATCTCTTTTTTAATGATTACTCACATAAATTATATTTCTACGAAAGTATAGATTTATATGTTTCAAAGACATTTAAATATTAAGTAGAGAAATAGTGCATTTTGCATATTAAGATAGTGAGATCAAATATAAAATGGAGAATACTACATTAAAATTCGTGAGTATGGATAAACTCCCAGTCCATTTGCAAAGTTTCTTTAAAAGCATGTGTTCATTGCCCGATACATATGCCTGGTACACCTAAATCATAGTGTGTGACAGATTTAAGAAACTAAGCATTTTTTGGATATGGGGTGGAGCCTACATAGCAAACTCCGAACTTTCCTAAATCTTTCTCTATTGATACTCTTCAATGGGGTGTACATATCGAATCGTGTTCTAACCAAAGTTGTTTCTCCAACATATTTTGAGTTGTGATAAGGTTGAAAACCGACTTGATGACATGTACACATTTTATAAATACCCATATACAGTTAGAGTACAATTGTCAAAGAAAAGATCTGGGCCCAAATACCATAAATAAGCATTTCATCATAGGGTTACATATTTTATTATCCATCTCACAACACTAGAACTGTGGAATTAAGAATTGACTTGATCAGTGGGAGTGATCAATCTAGGAACCTAGTTTCCGAGAAAGATCATTCATATTTTCTCAAACTTCCACCTCAAGTGTTAGATTAATTATGATTCACAACAACCCTTAAGATTAATGGTTATTGAGAATTCATAACTAATCATTAATAGTCTACAAGTCATTGATAAAATTCTAATAAGTTATGTTATTTAGTAATTGCTTATAATTTCTAAAATAACATGCATATTGAACCATTTGCTCCTTTAAGAGTTTGTTGGTCCATCCTTAAGATGACTTATTAGAACAATAAGATCAATGTTTTCTAGTAATTACATTTTGTACAATAAGAGTTCAACTACAATATTAATTTGAGACACAAATTAAATTATAGAATGATAAAGAATTGAAGTTGTAGTACAACATGCCATGAATGAAGAAATGAATATCTTAAAGAGCAATAAAGTTTATCTTTAGTAAAGTTGCCTAATGGGGTGGAGAATATTAATTAAGCATAAGTTTTTTCACCAATAATATTCATTAGGCAACATTGAGAAACATAAAGATATAAAAGAATATTCATTGCTAAGAAGTTCATTTTGAAATAAGAATCAATAACAAAGGAGATTTACATTCTCACTTGTTTTTATAAAAGATTCTATTATAGACCTTGGCATCTGTTGCTCGTTTCAATTCATTAATCAATTCCAAACAGTGAACTAGAGGAGAAGGTATACAGACTGCCATAAAGATTTTCCTCTAATAAGTGGTGAACATATGCAAGCTTAAAGTGTCTACTTATAGATTAAAACAAACATCTCACAAATTGGTATTATATCATCTTTTCCTTTAGGTTTGAAAAGAGAATTATGGAAATAATTATATACCAGAAGGTTAGTGGGAGTAATATTTGTTTTATACGTAGACAATATGTTACTTGCAAATGATGATAAAAGTTTTCTATATAAGTTGAAATAATTCATATCTCAAATTATTATTTTGAGATAAGGAATATAAATAATATATATAATTTTAATTAATTAGAGAGTAGCCACATCATCTCTGATTAAATAAAATTATGTATTATTCATCTGATATAACTTTTATCTTTAAGTATGATAAATTCAACTCGAACCAGCATCTGAAAAATGATCTGGAGTGAGAGTAAATTAAGAACATTCATTTGCTTCTATTTTAGAAGCCTAATGTATGCCTAAGAGTCTGAATAAGACTTTGCATTACATTTGTTTCAAGATCGGTAAGTAGTTACAGAATAACTAAAGTTAAGACCACTTTATTCTTCATACAAAGTGATGAGGTGTCTTTAAGATACTAAAAATTATATTCATACATATTTTAAGATGAATTGACCATCTGGAAATATAGTTAACCAATTAGATTCTAACGTACTTCACTGGTTGTATTGATTCACGTAAATCAATATTTTATTACGTTCTTAAGATTACCAGTAAGTTATATTGTAGAGAATCTTGATTGTTATTTCCACTATAAAAGTCAGATTCATTTATTGTTTTGAGGATACATCTCGTATGATGTATTATAGAGTTTCATAGTAGGCCTAGAGTTCAGAATTACAGTTTCATTAGGCCATTAAGAAAATTTTGCGATAAATTCAGCTACAATATTTATGTCTAATAACTATAAGAGTACTGGTCGAAGCTAGCATATCGACATTAAGTATTTAGCCATAAAAAGGCGTGATAAGTGGTCATTAATCACGCAAACTGAATTGGGTGATCGCATATATCCTTGACTAAAGGCATGCCGCAACACAAATTCAAGGATCATAAAGTAATTATGGGATTCAGTTAACCTATATGCAGTTTTTTATATTTGTACAACCAAAAATTATTCAATGAAACTCTAATTTCGATATTTTCTCATATTTATGTGCACCTTAATTTCATCTGAGAAAAATATCGTAAGAGGACCTGAATAAACATAAGGGTTAGGGTTTATTCACTTAAGTACATTGCCACATAAAGTACATTGTTATATAATAAATGTATCGTAATACATAGAAGATAATACTCGACTTATAATGAGGACATGTCGCTATGATTCGTATGTTTATTATATAATGAGGAACGTTTGGGTTTGAATGTTTTAGTCTAAATGCTGACCAAGTGGGAGAATATAAGAATATTTTTATTTAAGGAAATATATTTCTATTTAAAGAAATAAATTTCTATTTAAGGAAATAAATAAATAATTGATTTTCTGATAAATGAATATTTTATATTCATTGAATCTGGACAAAATTAATTATGTAATATTCTATATATGGTCAGATTTCTATATTCATTACCTGATTTGATTTCCTTAATTAATTGTCAAAATATTCTGACAATTAATGTGGCGCAGATACTGATGGAGTATCTCACCTATAAATATAGGGTCTCGGTCCCCGAGCTCCTCACTCATTCTGTTCATAACAGCAAAATCCATCTAAAGAGAGTTGAGAGAGCGAGGAAGCCCGATTACCCACATCAACTAGTTTTCTTTGCAGATCAAAGCTTATGTGGGACTAAAGCTCAAGAATCAATGGCTGGAGGTATTTCGATCCTTATTCATAGTGTATATATGTTTGATTTAATTCCGCATTTTATACATAAACATATATATTTCAGTTTATACATATAAATGTCTAACAAATAATCTTCCAACAAAGAGCAAAATAAAACAAAGACATAACAATACTAAAAACAAAAATATTATGATTAAAACGTACTCACAAAAAACTTAAAACATACCAAAAATAAAACTTAATAAAGACATAACAATTATATATATACATAAATAATCAATAAAGAATAATGTATGTCTAAATAAAATAACTACTCATTCTTGAAAATAACGAAAAACTTTAAATATAGAAAGAATTAAAATAATATAAATTAATATTAATATGGAATATTTTAAAGAAAAAAATAATAATAATAATAAAATTAAAATAATTTCGTGACAACTATCCTTATTTATTTAAAAAATGGAATGTAATAATAACTAAAAAATTAAAATAATCGTTAAAAAATCAAGACGACTAAAACAAAATGAGAAAACGGACGAGATAAACAAGATCACAAAGAGATGGAGCATAACAAAGTTGCCAAGATACTACGATTGCTGACGATTGAAGCTTGGGAAGAAGCCTTTCTTGTATCGCCAAACAGGCAACTCGCCATGTTTTTTGCTGGCCATTTCAAAACTTCAATGGACATATCAAAATCATAATTGAGTTTTCTTATGATGATAAAATAAGTTCATACTTAAAACCAAACTGCCATAATATCTAAATTCTTGAAGAATTAGTAAGGCAAAGAGTGACACGGTATTTTCCCCAAAGGTCAAGAGGGAAGACAAAGAGAAGATTCTTAGCGTTTTGGGAATGCATATTTTGAGCAGACATGAAAAGTATTTGGGTAATCCTTTCTTTCTTTCAGCAAACAAACGACAAGATTTCTCTTTTCACAAATCTAAGATTCTAAACAAGCTTGAGGGCTGGAAAGCAAAGCATTTATCTCAAGCGGTTCGGCTCACTCTCATCAACTCTGTTCTACATAGTATCCCTTGTTACACAATGGACACTCATAAAATTCTTGTATCAGTGTGCACGGAGTTGGACAGAATAGTGGCTCGATTCTGGTGGAAAGGTTGCAATGAGAACAGCATAAACAACCGCTATCTGGCTACGAAATGTTGGTCTAAAATCTGTCAACCAAAGAGAAATGGTGGTTTAGGCTTACGAGGGTTTCGTGATATGAATATGGCGCTTTTGGCCAAATTAGCTTGGCATGTCTTATGTTAAAGTAATAGACCGTGGGTTAAAATCCTGAGTGCAAAATATTGCCATAGAATGGATTTCTGGAATGTTGAAAAACATAATGGGGACTCCTTTGTGTGGAAAGGGATCTTAGAGGCACGTAATATATGTGTTGCTGGTGCGGGGTACCTAGTTACAAGGGGAGAAATTGATATATGGACAGTGCCATGGGTTCCAGGTTTTTGTCCTGATGAGGTTCAAAGAAGTTTCTCCTACAGCACAACACATGCCTTCTCATCGGTGGTTGACTTATTTGTTAATGGCACTCGCAATTGGGACACCAAGCTAGTAAATCAGTGTTTTGATTCTGATGTTGCAGCTGCAATCCTCTCTATTAGGTCGTTGGATGACGATGTGGATACCCTGTTCTGGAAGGTTGGTTCGAAGGGGAGTTTCTTCATCAAAAGCGCCTACTGGCTTTCTCAAAAGGCCAAATTCCACCAGGAAAGACCGGTGTGGAAGTCTTTGTGGAAAATGAAATTACATCCTCAGCAAACACTACTCATTTGGAAAATTTTATCTGCCTGTCTTCCCCTTAAAGTTCGTTTCGGTTTCCTAAGTTACTACGACCGTATGTGCGCTTTTTATGGTGAGGAAGCAGAAACGGAGCTGCATCTGTTCTGCAAATGTCCGTTCGCACGTGGAGTTTGGTTCCTATGTCCATGGGGGCTGAAAACAGATGCTCTCTTTATGGATACTTTCGAAGATTTTTTCTTGTGGTTATGCAGATCCCAGGATGATTGGTTGATATAAATTACTGTTGGAAATTATTTTACCAGGATCTTAGATCTACTCACAAGTATGTTGATTAACACCCTAAATATGAACTTTCTAAAACGATAAAATAAACACATATAAAGTTTAGGAAACCTTACATTGGGTGCAGCGGAATTAAATGACTCCTTCCGTTCAGATATCTAGCCCTTGATTCCTTTCTGTAGCAGAGCATTATCAATATCTGAACCTGGATCTCTTTCTCTGAATCTTTGATGCTGAAACTTCTTTGCTGATGATCTTTCTTCACGATCTTCCTCACTATGATTGAGGTATCACTTGCTGTGTGTGGGCACTACTCATACACTAAGGATTTCGAAATATTGAAGAAGAAAAGAAGAGAGGGAGTGGTCAGCCAGATAGGGAGAGAGAAGGCTCAGGTTTTTCTCTGAAGGAAAAATAGAAAATTTAAGTGTAATTTTCCTGAAGCCTTCACTATCTATTTATAGCATTCCACTAGGGTTAGGTTTGAATTATTTGGCATTAAAATAATGAAAATATCAGTTTAAATTTCCTACAAAAGTGGCAGGCCCTATACTAGTGGATTTGGGCCTCACTTTTTGCAATTTTGCAGTTTTATCTTTTCTGCATCTGATTTTCTCAAAAATGCCAATTTTCTAATTCAACCATTTAAATGCCAATTCTAACTATTTAATAACTATAAATAATTATTAAATAATATTGTCATTTATCATATTCATTAATTGAACCATACAAAGTATCATAATTAACAAATATGCCCCTATAAACTCTTTCTTTACAATTTCGCCCTTACTTAGTGAAAATTTCACAAATAGACATAGTCTAATTTGAGAATTATAATTGATTAATCAAAACCAATTACAAGAGTCTTACAAGCAATATTATCTCAACTAGTGGGGGGACCATGGGTCTATATAACCGAGCTTCCAATAAGTAGATCAAGAATTTAGCACTAAAATTCATTAACTTATTAATTCTTCGTTGAATCCACGCATAGAACTTAGAATTGCACTCTCAGTATATAGAATGCTCTATATGTTCCACCATATAGACACATCATTAGTTATCCATTGTTATAATCCTAATGTGATCAATGATCCTCTATATGAATGATCTACACTGTAAAGGGATTAAATTACCGTTACACCCTACAATGTATTTATTCCTTAAAACACCCGACCCCGTATAAATGATATTTCAGCTAATGTGAAATGAGTACTCCACCATTTATGTTCGTTTGGTCAAGCTCGAAGGAGATCATCCTTTGCTTACTATTCGCCAGATAGAAGCTATAGATTCCATGTTTATGATAGCGCTCCCACTCAATTGCACTACCGTGTTCCCAAAATGTACGTATCACCCTGACCTAAAAGTAGGCTTAACTAACAAATCAAAGAACACGAATAGCCTCTCGAGATTGAGCCTAATCATAACAGGATTAAGATCATTTGATCTAGGATCAACTAGGCGATATTGACTTGAATAGATATTACGGTAAGTTTAATAAATCTAAGTCAAAGTTCAATATCGGTCCCTTCCGATGCATACTCCATGCATCCAACCTGAGCTTTACTTTAACCAATGCTCTGGAAAGAACATAGTATTTCTCCAAATACAAGTAAACTCTTGTTGTAGATTATCATATCAGTAAAACCCTGTGTCTGATAAATCTAGGAAACTTTATTCACATAGTCATGTTTACTTTCCAATGTGTTGACGGCACAATAAACAGGATCAAGTATGTGAAAAGGGTTTCAAATGAATTTATACATTATGTACATATAATCATGAAATAAATCATGTGAACCATGCAACATTAAATGTTATTTCTGATCTATATTAATAAGTAAATCTGATTATATTGAAATGAGTTTTATTTAGGGCATAAAACCCAACAAACTCCCACTTGCACTAATATAAAACAAAAAATGTGTTTCAAATAATCTCAACACCTCGATATACAAATCAAGTGTAGTAGTAGTAAACTCCTCGTAATATAGTTCCTCTTCTTAATCTTAGGATTTACTTGATTGTCTTCCAATGTTCTTCTCCTGGATTAATCTGATACCTACTCATTACTCCCACTCAACAGCAGGTGTCTGGTCTAAGGCATACAAAAGCATATCTAAGACTTCTCACTGTTGATATAAGAAATTCTTTCATGGCTTTATCTTTTGTGGAATAGTTGAGACTTTTCCTTAGATAAAATCTATGCCTAAGAAGTTGTGAAGCTTCTATAGATTGCCATTAGATAGAAAATGCTTCAGCATCTTACTAAAGTAAGTTGCTTGCATTAGAGTAAGTAATTACCAGGTATACCACAAGCCATAGGTTTAGATAAACTCAAACCTATAATACTAGGAACATGAAGTTTTGTTAAGTCCATTGAATGGACTTATAAACGAAAAATTTCCTTTTATGTCCTTGTAATAGAAAACTTTAGGTTACTCCATGTGAATGGATTAAACCATAATTCTATTTGCTTTCTTCTTAGTTTCTTATCTTGACAATCCATTACTTGTTTAAACTCACAATGGATTTTAATCACTAGTGTCTCCCAAGTCAGAAGAAGGTGAGTTCCTAGAAACTCTCCCACTACGACAAGGTACCGTGAATTATGTCTAAGAAAACTAAATGGTATTGATCTCTTCGGTTGTGACAAGACAACAGAGGCAGTGGGATCATCATATGTTATATAAGATGATAGAACACTTTTGGAATCAAGAATTAAATATCTCCTTTATTTGCTACTTGTTTTTCAGACTTAGTCATTTTCTTAGAAAAGTAGTATTTGTTTGAACAAACACTTTCTTATCTATTGACAATGGGATGGTCCACCCCTAATCACTTAGAATAGCTAACAAACCATGGTTAACAGTTCTATCTTTTCTTAAGATTTTGATTAGGTCATCCATGAATCTAGTAATGATTTACATTAAGTATACAACCATTACATCATTCTGAAATTGTATTACCATAGAAGGATTTAGGCAACGACTAGTAACTAATCATCAATATGCAACTCGAAATTTCTGGTTAAAAAAAAATGTGGTAGTGTCTATTGATGACATAGGTTTAGTTACATCAAAGAGTTCTAGAATACTTCAAGTGGATCCTGGTCACCGAATACCTAACTCATATTCCATACAGTTTTAATCCATTAATAAAAGATGGATATTAAACACTTGAGAAAGTGTAACTGTATTGTATTCTGGAATTAGAAATTTAAGAAAATTTCTATTTGTAATCTAAAATTAAAGTCAAAGACTTAAATTTATACCAAATATAATGAGTAATTCTTTCTTGGACCAGCACTACTAATACAAACTCTAAGTCAGATTTGCCCATACAAGTAGGAGATTTCTAAGATTGAGGATTTATATCAATTGGGAATAGAATTTCGGGATTATAATCATATGCGTCATTTAATTTCTTAAGAGAAAATATAATGACATGAAATGATTTATAGACCATTCATCCAATGATATATTTTTAAAGCTAATTCGAAATGAATAAGCTAAGAGGAATTAGGATAATTTCGTTTATAAATAAGAATCCAACGATGCTTCGATTAGCGAAAGACAAAGTAATCTTATTTATGTAATCTTCTTGTTTCATATTGTAAAAATACTAGTCTAAGGTGTCATCAATTGATGAACAGCTAGATGTTGCATATACAATATTTATCTTTCGAGATCTTACACTATTATGTATGTCTAATGGTGAAAATTCATTAGGGATTTATCTCATTAGAAAAACAAACATGTTAGACCAACAATGAAGATTCGAAATTAAACTACAACTTAATAACAGAAAATAACATGGTTCAATATAAATTCATACACAATTCAGAAATTATAAACATATAGCAAGTAGGAATGACTAGTGAAAATACTAAAACATACAATCCTATATAATTTCCAAGGTTTTCAACAAACTGATACAGTGTCCCGGTAGGCGAGAGTCAAAGCATCATTTATTGAATAGAGTTGTCAGCTCATCTAAAATAGAAACCATTCTAGCAACCTTTTATTCGATCAAAATAAGAATCCAACGTTGTCCCGGTAGGCGAGAGTCAAGGTTATTCTCATTTTATGAGCTTCCACCATTGTTTCATGTTTTATGAGTTTATCTCTAAGTAGTCACCGTAGGGGAGAGTCTAAATAGAGACGAAAACTCACAAAACACTTATCAAATGAAATCTTACGGTGTTAAATGCGTTCAACGAATAACCATCCATAGGGGGACGAAGTCTAGCGTCTCGAGGTTATATTGAAAACATTTAACTTTTGTAAGACCAACAATGGAGATCGAATATCTTAATAATAATCAAGCTCATTATTTAAAGTAAGTTGTATTTTCTTTGATTCTCTTTATTTAATTTATTTATTTTAAATATATATTTATTTAAAATTTCCAATTTAGAATGAAAAATTCTAAATATAAATTTTAATTTAATATTTATAAATTTTACTTAGATGGATATGAAAATAACATGAATTATTTCCATCTTAGTAATAATTTCCAATAAATATTTAGAAAAATATTCAATTTAAGTTGTTACAAAATTAATATAAATTAATTTACAACTCAAATTTAATTTTCTATAAATATATATTGCATTTCGAAAAATTAAAGTATTTAAGAATACAATTTTCGAAAATGCATGTTAAAATAAAAAATTAATCCTGGAAAAATTATTCTAATTTAATGTTGGCCCAAAATTAATTAATAAAATTAATTTACAACAAAAAATATAATTTTCCTATTTAATTAAATATATAAGAAAAATTTCAAATATTTAAGTATGATGATGAAAATCAACTTAAATATTAATTTTCTATTTAATTAAATACACTAGAAAAATACTTCAAGCAAAAATATCATATATCTAGATTTTCCTTTGACTAATTAATTCAATTTCTAATAATATACTTTAATTCAATTTATTTTAAATTAATCAATTAATGAAAAAATCATTGATTTAAGTTGGTCCAAAATTAAAATAAATAATTTACAACTTTAATCTATTTTTCAAATAAAATTCGAAATTCCAGCATTTAAGAAATGCAATTTCGAAAATTGATTAATAAAATAAAGAAAAAAAATATATTTTGAAAATTATTTAAATTTAGTTGAAAAAATCAATTTCAACTAAAAATAATTTTCTATTTAATTAAATGTCATGAAAAAGAAATATTTAAGTATGATGATAAAAATCAACTTAGATATTTAATTTTCAAATTAATTAAATGTATTAAATTCAAGAAATAAATAATTAAGTGTAGAGAAGGCTTAATTATTAATCTCTAGTTTAATACTAGGAAAAATATACTTAAAATAAATTGTACCAAAATTAATTATATAAATAATTAATTTCACAATGTATAATATTTTCCTATTTAATATTAGAAATAATAAGTAGTCTAGAAATAACTATTTAGAAAATATCTTATTTGACTAAGTATCTTTTCCACAAAATTTGAAAAAATATCTAATTTAAGTTGTATTAGAAAAAATCTAGAACTTAAATATTTTTCAAATTTAAATTTAATTAAATATCCAAAAATTAAGTTGTAACCACTTAATTTGAAAATATTCCATTTTAAGTTAATATTTGAAAAGATATTAACTTAAAAAATATCTAAAGAATCTTAATAACCAATGCCTAAAATTCCTCAACTTAATTTTGAAATTTGAAATTCAAAAGATATTCAGATTTAAGTTGGTTAGTTGTAGATAACTAAATATCAACTTAAATAGGAATATTTAATGAAAAAATTTAAATTAAGCTCGAGAAAGAATCTAGATGGTTATAATTCTATATTTAATTAAATACAAGAAAATACATATAGTTTAGCTTAGAATAAAAAATTCTTTAAACTATAATTTTCTTAAATTAATTTCAAAATAAATGAAATTAATTATGTTGCTAATCAATTTTATTAGGTTAAACTAGTTTAATTAACCTAGTACAGTTATTCAAATCAGACAAATGGGCCTTCACAATTTGGGTGGTTTGTGTGAGGGGGTGCTGGGTTCAGTATGTCGTACCCACTTCTATGGCTCCCAACTCTCACACAAGGCCCAAAAGAGAGGAATTTAACCTTAATAAGAACAACTGTTATTAATTGAATAGGCCCAAAAACTAAATGGGCCTAAATAAATTCTATCAATAACTATGATAATTTATTTTAGCAACATTAACCTATATGCATCTATAATAAAATTAAACACATAGGCTCACACAGGCACACTTTGGATGGGTCCTATCATGTTGCTAGGTCATACACAGATGAAAGAAGATTGTAAATATACCTGTTACAAATTATTATCTTGACCAAGGGAGCCATCAGATCATTAGATCTGGCAAAAAGTAACCATGTGCAATCAAGTAATAATAGGTTTTGAAAACTTACAAACAAGCTAAAACACATACTCCTGCAACAGGGTTAGCTGGATAGTTGGATGTAGGATTTATTTAATTTTAAATTAAATAATTAATTTCGAAATATTATTAAAAAAGATTTTAAAAAAAAATAAAAAAAAATAAATATCGAAAATTAATTAAATATTTAAATTTAAAATTAAACCTACAATTTTGAAAAATTAGGTTTGAACCAACCTAAATATCATTTCAAAATTTGCTAACTACTTTTAAATTTTAAATGTTATTTTATAAATAAAAATTAAATAAAAAAAATTAGAAAAGATAAATAAAATATCTTTTCAGATTTTTAAATTTAATTTAAATAAATAAAATAACAAAATTTAAAAGTTAGCAAAATATCTTATATCTATTTAAAATTACATGATTATAAATATCTTATTTTAAATTTAAATATGGTCAAAATATCTAAAAAGATTTAATTCAAAAATCTTAAAAGATAAGATATTATTAAAAAAATATCTTAAAAGATAAGATATTTTTAAAATATCTTAAAAGATATTATAAATATCTTAAAAGATATTATAAATATCTTATAAAATCTGACCTTAAATTTAAAAAAAAAAATATAATCAAATTTAAAAATAAGATAGATTTTTAAGCAAGAAGATAGATACTAATTCTATTCAAATTCAAATTACACTAATATCTTGAATTAAATTTAAAAAATATTAAATTAATTCAAAATGATAATTAGAATTGAATTAGGAATAGTAATAGTATAAATACAAAACTATACAAAAAATTGGAAGTTAATTCCATGAAAAAGCATGAAAAATCGAAGAAAAACAAAAAAATTCGAAACTGTACGGACAAATTTGCGATCGCAGGAAAAAATCAGCACAGCCCCGATTTTTCCAAATCTTCAAAAAATCATAACTAATTCAAATAAAATCTAAATTAAGTTCTGTAAAAGGCTAACTTGCTTAATTTTTTCCATACTATCCAATAAAAATAATTCCAGAGATAAAATCACAATTATTTTTCACGAAAATTTTACAAACATCAATCAATCATCAAATAACACTCAATACAACATGATACCATCCAAAGAACATACAAACAATCGTTTTAAAGTCCAAATTTCTTGCAAGTAAATCAATTACCATGGCTCTGATACCAGTTGTTGGAAATTATTTTACCAGGATCTTAGATCTACTCACAAGTATGTTGATTAACACCCTAAATATGAACTTTCTAAAACGATAAAATAAACACATATAAAGTTTAGGAAACCTTACATTGGGTGCAGCGGAATTAAATGACTCCTTCCGTTCAGATATCTAGCCCTTGATTCCTTTCTGTAGCAGAGCATTATCAATATCTGAACCTGGATCTCTTTCTCTGAATCTTTGATGCTGAAACTTCTTTGCTGATGATCTTTCTTCACGATCTTCCTCACTATGATTGAGGTATCACTTGCTGTGTGTGGGCACTACTCATACACTAAGGATTTCGAAATATTGAAGAAGAAAAGAAGAGAGGGAGTGGTCAGCCAGATAGGGAGAGAGAAGGCTCAGGTTTTTCTCTGAAGGAAAAATAGAAAATTTAAGTGTAATTTTCCTGAAGCCTTCACTATCTATTTATAGCATTCCACTAGGGTTAGGTTTGAATTATTTGGCATTAAAATAATGAAAATATCAGTTTAAATTTCCTACAAAAGTGGCAGGCCCTATACTAGTGGATTTGGGCCTCACTTTTTGCAATTTTGCAGTTTTATCTTTTCTGCATCTGATTTTCTCAAAAATGCCAATTTTCTAATTCAACCATTTAAATGCCAATTCTAACTATTTAATAACTATAAATAATTATTAAATAATATTGTCATTTATCATATTCATTAATTGAACCATACAAAGTATCATAATTAACAAATATGCCCCTATAAACTCTTTCTTTACAATTTCGCCCTTACTTAGTGAAAATTTCACAAATAGACATAGTCTAATTTGAGAATTATAATTGATTAATCAAAACCAATTACAAGAGTCTTACAAGCAATATTATCTCAACTAGTGGGGGGACCATGGGTCTATATAACCGAGCTTCCAATAAGTAGATCAAGAATTTAGCACTAAAATTCATTAACTTATTAATTCTTCGTTGAATCCACGCATAGAACTTAGAATTGCACTCTCAGTATATAGAATGCTCTATATGTTCCACCATATAGACACATCATTAGTTATCCATTGTTATAATCCTAATGTGATCAATGATCCTCTATATGAATGATCTACACAGTAAAGGGATTAAATTACCGTTACACCCTACAATGTATTTATTCCTTAAAACACCCGACCCCGTATAAATGATATTTCAGCTAATGTGAAATGAGTACTCCACCATTTATGTTCGTTTGGTCAAGCTCGAAGGAGATCATCCTTTGCTTACTATTCGCCAGATAGAAGCTATAGATTCCATGTTTATGATAGCGCTCCCACTCAATTGCACTACCGTGTTCCCAAAATGTACGTATCACCCTGACCTAAAAGTAGGCTTAACTAACAAATCAAAGAACACGAATAGCCTCTCGAGATTGAGCCTAATCATAACAGGATTAAGATCATTTGATCTAGGATCAACTAGGCGATATTGACTTGAATAGATATTACGGTAAGTTTAATAAATCTAAGTCAAAGTTCAATATCGGTCCCTTCCGATGCATACTCCATGCATCCAACCTGAGCTTTACTTTAACCAATGCTCTGGAAAGAACATAGTATTTCTCCAAATACAAGTAAACTCTTGTTGTAGATTATCATATCAGTAAAACCCTGTGTCTGATAAATCTAGGAAACTTTATTCACATAGTCATGTTTACTTTCCAATGTGTTGACGGCACAATAAACAGGATCAAGTATGTGAAAAGGGTTTCAGATGAATTTATACATTATGTACATATAATCATGAAATAAATCATGTGAACCATGCAACATTAAATGTTATTTCTGATCTATATTAATAAGTAAATCTGATTATATTGAAATGAGTTTTATTTAGGGCATAAAACCCAACAATTACCACCTGTGTGTTTGAGGCTATTTGGCTATGCAAAAATAATTGTGTCTTTCATGGCATGGTCCCTTCTATCACTGATACTCTGAACCTAATCTCCAGGAGAGCAGCAGACTTCTCTGCTATTCTCAACAGGGATGGCAACTTAATCACTCAGGTGGGTGAGCCTTTGGCTCCATCACACTCCCAGGCAAGTCATGGGATACAGTTTGATGCTAGCTTTTTAGTCGATGCCTCTGTCCTTGATGGTGTGGCTGGGATTGGTTTTGTCCTAAACTTTTCGGGGGTTGAGAATGCAATCACCATCCATTCTCATTGCTTGGCTTCTAGTGTGCTTGAAGCAGAATTGGTAGCAATTCTGACTGCTACAGAGTGGGCTTGGGACAATCGCTGTGGATCAATTCTAATTGAATCAAACTCGAAGGTGGCTGTTGAGGCCTTGGAGTTGGGGGAGTTACCTCTGGCCTGGGGTGCTTACCCTGTTTTTAGAAAATGCCTTTTGTTTGCTACTAAGTTTCATGTTGTTTCTTTCAAGTTTATTCCTCGTGAGTTGAACTCCTTGGTTGATCTCCTAGTTTCCCAAGCCAGAGTGAATCGTTTATGACAAACTTCTGTGGTTAGGGAGTAAGCCCCCTTTGTGGCTGACACTTGAGACTCTGTTTGTGTGTTTTTTCTTGTTTTGTTTTAATGAAGGCAAGTTCAAATAAAAAAAAAATAGAGGACTCTTGAATAGTTGTACTCCCTGTTGGGTTTTGTGCCCTAAATAAAACTCATTACAATCTGATTAGTTATCAATTTAGAATTTTGAAGTCATTTATGTTAACATGTATTTTTCATGTTTATGGTTTAATATACATATTTAATATATGCACAAAATCAGTTAAGTCCAGAACATATATTCATTCACAATTACAGTATTGTCAATACAGTGGAATGTGATTGTGATTATATGATTCAAAAGACTAAGTCCCTGTTCATCAGTGTTTTGGATTTACACTGATGTGATAATCAGCGATGAAGTATACTTACACTTGGAGTAAGTGTTATGTTCTTTCCAGAACATTAGTAAAGTATACTAGTTTCGAATGTATGGAGTATACATTGGACTGGACCGATATTGAACTTGGTCAAAGATATTATAAACTTACCGTTGTATCTTTTCAAGTCAATATTAGAAGTTGATCTTAGATTAAAAGAATCTAAATCCTGATACGCTTAGGCTCAATCTCAGGAGTGCTATTCATGTTCTTTGATTTATTAGTTAAGCCTACTTCTGAGTCAGGGTGATACGTATATTTTGGGAACATGATAGTATGACTGAGTGGGAGCGCTGAACATAAATATGGAATCTATAGCTTCTACTAGTGTATAGAAGTCAAGTGATGATTCCCTTCGAGCTTAGTTAAATAGAAGTAAATGGATGAGCTCTTGTTTCAGTGACTATATATATTAGATCACTAAAACATCATTTACAGGTAACTAAGTGTTTTAAGGAGCCAAATACATTGAGGGGGTGGAAACGGTAAATTTATCCCATCTCGATGTAAATCATCTATATAGAGGATCTTTGATCACATTAAGATTATAACAATGGTTAAATGAGATAGCATATTTATATCGTGGAACATATAATATGCTCTATATAAGTCTGAGTGTGCAATTCCAAGTTCTAAGAGTGGATTCAACAAGGAATTAATAAGTTAGGGATTTACTTGGTAAATTCGGTTCAACTTATTGGAAGCTCGGCAATATAGATCCATGGTCCCCATTCTAGTTGAGACCATACTGTTTGTAAGACTCTATAATTGATTTATGATGAATCAATTATAATTCTAAAAGTTAGACTATGTCTAATTTGAGAATTCTCACTAAGTAAGGATGAAATTGTAAAGAAAAGGGTTTCTAGGTTTATTTATTAATTAAGAGACTTTGTATGTCTAATTAATAATTATATTAAATGACAATATTATTTAATAATCTATTTTAGTTATTAAATAATTAGTTTTGGCATTTAAATAGTTAGAATTGGAAAAATGGCATTTTTGGAGAAATAGAAATAAAATTGTGGAAACTGCAAAATTCATGTGAGGCCCATTCACACCATGGCCGGCCACATGTTGAGTGTTTCCCAATTATTATTTTCATTTTCTAAATGCAAAATAATTACTAATCTAAACCTACCAGTTATAGGAAAGTGGTGGATCACACCAAATAAGGCAGTTAATTAATTACTCAGTAAAAGAGGAAACTGTTTATTTTGGAAAGTTGAGCTTCCCTTTTCCCTATATATAGCAGCCCTCCTCTCTTCCCTTTGCTTGCATCATAACACACGAAATCAAGAGAGCAAAAGAGAGAGAGAATTCGAAATCCTTTGTGAGAGAGAAGTGCCCACACACAGCAAACAGTACCTCAATCATAGATTGGAAGACTGTGAAGGATCACATCCATCTGAAGGACATTCGGGCTCAGATCTTGATTATACTCTGCGACAGACAGGAATCAAGGGTTAGAGATCTGAGTGGAAGGAGACACATTATTCCGCTGCCATCACTGTAAGGTTTCTTAACTTTTTATGTGTTTTGTTTATCGTTTTTAAAGTTCATATTTAGGTTGTTAAATCAACATACTTGTGAGTAGATCTAAAATCCTGGTAAAATAAATTCCAACAACTGGCACCAGAGCCATGGTAATTGATTTGCTTGCGAGAAATTTGGACTTAAAACGATTTGTTTGTGATTTGGATGGTATCATGGTGTGTTATATTGATGTTTGATTGATGTTTGTGAATTCTGGGAAAAATAATTGATTGTCTGTTTCTGAAATTATTTTTATTGGATAGTTTGGAAAATTCTAAGCAATTTACCTTTTTACAGAACTCGATTTCAATTTTATTTGAATTAGTTATGAATTTTTGAAAATTGGAAAAAATCGGGGTGGTGATCACCCTTCCCACGCGCGCGGAAGGGCTGCTTGCAGCCTCCCAGCGCCGAGGAAACTCGGCAGATCACCCCCCATGCGCGCGCGGGTGGTATGCAATTTTTCATGCTATTTCATGAAATTAACTTCCGATTTTTTGTGTAGTTTTGTATTTTAATTTTATTTTTCATATTTCAAATCTAATTATCAGAAATAAATTAATTTGATTTTTCAAAATTAATTTTAGATATTAGTGTAATTTGAATTTGAAAATAGGTTAAAATCAAGTTTTGCTTACCTCTTTTTTTATTTTCTTTAAAATTTAATTATTTTATCTTATTTTAAATCTAAGGTCAGAAATTAAATTCCTTTTATAATTTTTTTTTTAAAAAAAATAATTTGACCTTATTTAGAATAAGATTACTATAATCATTGTATTTTAAAAGGGAAAATAAGATATTTTTGTTAACTTTTAAATTTTGTTATTTTTACTTAAATTAAATTGTAAAATCAGAAAAGGGTATGTATTTATCATTTTCTATTTTATTGAATATTTAATTTATTAAATAACATGAAGTTTAAAAGGTAAGTTAGCAAATTTTTTTTGAAATGATATTTAGGTTACTTGAAACCTAATTTTTTAAAATTGTAGGTTTAATTTTAAATATTATTTTATTTCATTCTTTAAAACCGAAATTTTTTTTATTTTATTATTTTCGAAATATATTTAATATTTTAAAATTAAATAAATCCTACATCCAACTTTCCAAATCTAACTTGTTGCAGGAGTATGTGTTTTAGATTGTTTGTAAGTTTTTCTAAAACCTATTATTGCTTGATCTAAATTGCCATGGTTAACTTGTTGACAGATCTGATGATCTGATTTTAACCCATAGTTCAATTGTCCATAGGTCAAGTAAATAATTTGTAACAGGTAATTTATACATTCTTCTTTCATCTGTGTATGACCTAGTAACATGATAGGGTCCATCCAAATCTGTGTGCCTGTGTGAGCCTATATGTTTATTTTATTATAGATGCATATATGTTGTTGCTAAATAAAATGTCACATCCTGATAGATTTTATTTAGGTCAATTTAGTTTTTGGACCTATTCAATTAATAACAGTTATTTATTTTAAGGTTAAATTCCTTTCTTTTGGGCCTTGTGTAGAAGTGGGTACGACATACTGAACCCAGCTCCCCTTCACATGAACTACCCCAATTGTGAATGCCCATTTGCCTGATTTGAATAACTGTACTAGGTTAATTAAATTAGTTTAACCTAATAAAATTGATTAGCAACATAATTAACTTTTAAAATATATGAAATTTATTTTCATTTTAATATTTTGAAGTTAAGAAAAACACTCTTAGTTTAAGATATTGTTTCTAGATAAACTATTTGTATTTTTCTTGTATTTAACTAAATAAAGAATTTTAACTAACTAGATTCTTTCTGAAACTTACTTTTATTATATCATTAAATATTCCTATTTAAGTTATAAATTAGTTATTACTAATTTTCCTTATTAACTTAAATTTGAATATCTTTTGAATTTAATATTAAGTTGAGGAATTCTAGAAATTGGTTATTGAAGATTCTTAAGATATTTTTTAAGTTATTTTTAAACTTAAAAGGGAATATTCTTAAATCAGGTAGTTACCACCTAATTTTGATATTTAATTAAATTTTATTTGGAAATTTTTAAGTTGCTTATTTTAGATACTTTCTATAACAACTTAAATTAGATATTTTCTAAATCTTGAAAAGATACTTAGTTAATTTAAGATATTTTCTAGATAGTTATTTCTACACTAATTATTATTTCTAATTTTAAAATGGGAAAATATCATTGATTGTGAAATTAATTGTTTAATAATTAATTTTGGTACAATTCAAGTTAAGGATATTTTTCTTAGTATTAAACTAGAAATTAATAATTAAGTCTTCTCTAAACTTAATTATTTATTTCTTGAATTTAATACATTTAATTAAATTGAAAATTAAATATCTAAGTTGATTTTCATCATGATACTTAAATATTGTAATTTTCATGACATTTAATTACATAGAAAATTATTTTAAGTTGGGCATTTTTGTAACAACTTAAATTTGAATAATTTTTAAAATATATTTTATTTATTTTATTAATCATTTTTCGAAATTGCATTTGATTATGCAAGATGATTTTGAATTTATCTTGAAAAATAGATTAAAGTTGTAAATTAATTATTTTAATTAATTTTGAATCAACTTAAAACAATGATTTTTTCATTTAATGATTAATTTAAAATAAAGGAACTAAAATATATTATTAAAAATTGAATTAATTATTAAAGAAAATCTAGATAGATAGTATTCTTGCTGGAAGTATTTTTTCTAGTAAAGATTAATTTATTTTTCAATGTATTTCGAAAATTGTATAATTTTATACTTTAATTTTTCGAAATACAATATATATATTTATCAAAAGTTTTAATTTGAGTTGCCAATTAATTTAAATTAATACAACTTAAATTAAGTAATTTTCTTAATATTTATTGGAAAATTAATACTAAGATGGAAATAATTCATTTTATTTTCTTAACCATCTAAGTTTAATTTTATAAATATTAAATTAAATTTTATTTAGAGTTTTATTCTAAAATTAAAATTTAATAAATATATACATATTTAAAATAAATAAATAATATAAGAAAATACATTTTAAATAATGAGCTTTATTATTATTAAGATATTCGATCTCCATTGTTGGTTTTACATAGCTTTTGTTTTAGTGAGTAATCCTCCCTAATGGAGGAACGTTCATTAGAAAGTTAGCACCGTTTAATCTCGAAAGATAAGTATATTTGTAAGTGTTTTATATAGTATTGATCACCCTAATGGTGGCGACTATATTTGACTTACAAACGTATGAAACAATGGTGGAAGCTCATTAAATAGGAATGACCTTGACTCTCGCCTAAACGGGACAACGTCGGATTCTCTTTTCGATCGAATAAAAGGTTGCTAGAATGTTTATCATTTTAGATGAGCTGACAACTCTATTCAATGGATGATAGCTTTGACTCTCGCCTAAACAGGACACTGATATCAGTTTGTTGAAAACCTTGGAAATTATTTAGGATTGTATTTTTTAGTATTTTCTCTAGTCATTCCTACTTGCTATGTGCTAATAATTTCTGAATAAGATTTTGTGTTGAACCATAATTGATTTCTATTAATTATTTTGTAGTATGATGAATTGCCATGTCGAATCCCATGTTATCACTGTTGACTGAAAATAAGCTAAATGGATCTAACTTCCCAAAATGGAGAGAGAACATTAATATTGCTCTCATAGGTGAAACTGCCTGTTTGTGTTGACTGAGTCGTCTCCTGAACAGCCAGGTGACAATGCAACCAAAGTTGTTAAAGAGAAGTTCGAGCGTTGGCAGAATGCTAACAACAAAGCTCGATACTTCATGCTTTCCAGCATGGTTGACACCTTGAAAACAAGGTTTGCTAACGCTGTCACGGCTGCAGAAATCATGACGCAGTTAATTGAGCTATTCGGTATGGCATCTATCCAATCTCGCTTTGACGCGACTAAGAAATTTATCAATGCACGGATGGAACCCCATCAGAATGTGCGTGATCACCTTCTCCAAATGGCAAGTTATTTCCAGGAAGCCCAGAATCATGGTGCTGAAATGGATCAGACAACTTAAGTGAGTCTCATCTTGAATAGTCTGACTCCAGATTTTCTGCCCTATACATCAAATTATGTCATGAACAAGAAGGAACAAGACTTTCACACGTTAGTCAATGACCTTCAGACATATGAAAATTTGATTGGAGGACCCAAGAAGAGAGGGAGTAAACCTCAGAATTCTGGAAATGGTAATAGGACGAATAATCCTGAGGCACATGTTGCCTCTACTTCCAAATCCAACAATAAAAAGAAGTGGAAAAATGCCAAGAAGCGAGCTCAAGCTGTGAAAGCAGCTAAGAACAAAAAGGCTGCAACTTCTGGTGATACACCAAAAGGAAAATATTTCTACTGCAATGAGAAAGGCCATTGGAAACCCCAATGTCCTAAGCTTCTTGCAAAGAAACAAGGTATTTCTTTCTATGAACTAATGTGTTTTAGTGAATTATTATCCATTTGGATTATTAATTCTGGACTACTAACCTTGTTTATTTTTCTTCTTATAGCTCAAGCTTCTTAAACTCGGATGTTGTCTTAGCGAGTTGGATCTGAAAGCTGGATAATGAGATGGAGTTCGTCAAGATAAAGAAGAAGCTCATTTATTTACTTTTGAATTAATTGTTTAAATTTTAAAACAATTTAGATTTCAAGTTTGGGATTTTATTTCATACTCTCATAATATTGCTAACAATTTTTTTTACTTTTATAATAAAGTTTTTTTTTACAAATAAATTGCAATCTATGAGTTGAGCTTCATTACTTTATCTTATAAATCAATTACCAATTATTATATTTATTATGTTTGTATGTGTATGTGTTTGTATTATTGATACAAATTCTATAGTTATTTAAACTCCTTACAGAGTTATTACTACATAAACACTAGAAATTATTTCTATGTTTATGAATAATTGTTAATTCTAAAACAATTATTAAGAATTTGTTTAATAAAAAGATCTTTTAATCTGATAGGGGTGAAGAAAAAGTTAAGAATAATAAGCAGTTCAACGATCTTTTATATCTAATGAACTCTGGATTATATTCAACTCCACATAATCTCTATTACACTTAGAGAATTATGATCTATACAACCTTTAGGGGTGGATCATAATCTCTATATACTTAGGGGTGGACTTTATTCCACAATACTCATTGTGACACATTATTTTAAAACATGGAAGTAATATAATAAATTAGCTATTATCAAAATAAATCATCGATCTTGATTATATGTTCCAATTTAGATTTACTGTTGTAATAAATAATGATGCCATTAAAGTTCTTTGATAATGTATCACACTACCTTAATTGAGTGGGAGAATATTAAAATTCTTTACCCATCTTCATTCGGTTGACACTTGTGATAGGAACTTAAGAACACCACTGATAAAACAAATCTAACCATTCACGTGGATAGAAATAACTTATCAGAATTATGAGAATAAGATAGAAGAATTCTTGCATAGTCTATTCGAATGACTTGAGTCAAGATTTCTAATCCTCGTAAAATTTTATGGTATCTTAATTTGATTGCTTGATCTCTAGCAAGTATTTTACACTTAAAATACTAGACTGCTATGTTGATGACCTAGTCTTAAAGAAACTTACAATTTCAGACTAAGACAATAAGTCACAACGAGATATCCCTCAAAACAATAATAAGAGGTTAATTTTTTTTTTAACTAGACATCTAGCATTGAGTGGGAGCCATTTGAGATGTAATCAAATAAGGAACATTAGGGGACAATCAAGAAAGATTTATGGAAGTGACCTATATGTTAGATATTAAAGAACTATACATTAGTAATCCTAATATCCACACCAACTCATTAAGAATTTTGAGATGGTGGTTACTCTAGGGGTGGAGGAATTATTGTAGAAGAGTGTAAAAACCCATCTATAATAATTCAAGCTCCATCAGAGAAGATATACATAACTTTGTAAATTCGAAATTACCAGAAAGTTATTTTACTGAAGAAAATTCTACACTGCATTATCTCAATTCCAAATTTTAAAATTTGAGAGATATGTATGTTGTTTATTCAGATGTACTTAATGGGCATTAAGGATTTCAGTATCCCTTGATGTGTAAAGCATATAGTTAAGGATGTTTCATAAGTTTTATGAACCTGGTTCCAGAAATATGGGTGGATTCAAATATACTACACTTGATCTGAAGATCAAGACAAAAGATTGATTGTAATGCACAACTTGTTTTATGTTAGTGCAAGTGGGAGTTTGTTGGGTTTTGTGCCCTAAATAAAACCCATTACAATCTGATTAGTTATCAGTTTAGAATTTTGAAGTCATTTATGTTAACATGTATTTTTCATGTTTATGGTTTAATATACATATTTAATATATGCACAAAATCAGTTAAGTCCAGAACATATATTCATTCACAATTACAGTATTGTCAATACAGTGGAATGTGATTGTGATTATATGATTCAAAAGACTAAGTCCCTGTTCATCAGTGTTTTGGATTTACACTGATGTGATAATCAGCGATGAAGTATACTTACACTTGGAGTAAGTGTTATGTTCTTTCCAGAACATTGGTAAAGTATACTAGTTTCGAATGTATGGAGTATACATTGGACTGGACCGATATTGAACTTGGTCAAAGATATTATAAACTTACCGTTGTATCTTTCCAAGTCAATATCAGAAGTTGATCTTAGATTAAAAGAATCTAAATCCTGATAGGCTTAGGCTCAATCTCAGGAGTGCTATTCATGTTCTTTGATTTATTAGTTAAGCCTACTTTTGAGTCAGGGTAATACGTATATTTTGGGAACATGATAGTATGACTGAGTGGGAGTGCTGAACATAAATATGGAATCTATAGCTTCTACTGGTGTATAGAAGTCAAGTGATGATTCTCTTCGAGCTTAGTTAAATAGAAGTAAATGGATGAGCTCTTGTTTTAGTGACTATATATATATTAGATCACTAAAACATCATTTACAGGTAACTAAGTGTTTTAAGGGGCCAAATACATTGAGGGGTGGAAACGGTAAATTTATCCCATCTCGATGTAAATCATCTATATAGAGGATCTTTGATCACATTAAGATTATAACAATGGTTAAATGAGATAGCATATCTATATCGTGGAACATATAATATGCTCTATATAAGTCTGAGAGTGCAATTCCAAGTTCTAAGAGTGAATTCAACAAGGAATTAATAAGTTAGGGATTTACTTGGTAAATTCGGTTCAACTTATTGGAAGCTCAGCAATATAGAACCATGGTCGCCATTCTAGTTGAGACCATACTGTTTGTAAGACTCTATAATTGATTTATGATTAATCAATTATAATTCTAAAAGTTAGACTATGTCTAATTTGAGAATTCTCACTAAGTAAGGATGAAATTGTAAAGAAAAGAGTTTCTAGGTTTATTTATTAATTAAGAGACTTTGTATGTCTAATTAATAATTATATTAAATGACAATATTATTTAATAATCTATTTTAGTTATTAAATAATTAGTTTTGGCATTTAAATGGTTAGAATTGGAAAAATGGTATTTTTGGAGAAATAGAAATAAAATTGTGGAAACTGCAAAATTCATGTGAAGCCCATTCACACCATGGCCGGCCACATGTTGTGTGTTTCCCAATTATTATTTTCATTTTCTAAATGCAAAATAATTACTAATCTAAACCTAGCAGTTATAGGAAAGTGGTGGATCACACCAAATAAGGCAGTTAATCAATTACTCAGTAAAAGATGAAACTGTTTATTTTGGAAAGTTGAGCTCCCCTTTTCCCTATATATAGCAGCCCTCCTCTCTTCCCTTTGCATGCATCATAACACACGAAATCAAGAGAGCAAAAGAGAGAGAGAGGGAGAGAATTCGAAATCCTTTGTGAGAGAGAAGTGCCCACACACAGCAAACAGTACCTCAATCATAGATTGGAAGACTGTGAAGGATCACATCCATTTGAAGGACATTCGGGCTCAGATCTTGATTATACTCTGCGACAGACAGGAATCAAGGGTTAGAGATCTGAGTGGAAGGAGACACATTATTCCGCTGCCATCACTGTAAGATTTCTTAACTTTTTATGTGTTTTGTTTATCGTTTTAAAAGTTCATATTTAGGTTGTTAAATCAACATACTTGTGAGTAGATCTAAGATTCTGGTAAAATAAATTCCAACACTCCCATAAATTCAAATTCATATACACTTGAAAAAAAATCATATGACATTGTCACTATTTATCATAAAAGATAGTTTGATCATAAAAATAAATTTGAAAAATGTACTGCATTTTATCATATAATTTAAATAAAGTATAGCAAAGAGAGAAAGAACAAATCAGAAGTAAATTTTAAACCATGAAAATTTACACTAAATACTAACTTTTTTTTTTTCAAACTTTACATTTATACTTCGACAATGAAATTTTTACATTTATATTTTCCATAATTTTTTTTGGCTAATTATGATTTTTGTCCCTGAACTTTAACTTGTACCAAATCATGCTCCTGAACTTTTAAGGTTGTTAAAAATCTCGCCTGAACTATTGAGATTATTAGATTAAAGGACTTTTTCTAACATGGATGAAAGTTCAGGGGATATGATTTGGTATATGTCAAAGTTCGAGAGATATGATTTGGTAGATATCAAAGTTTGGGGAGTATGATTTAGTACATAAACAATTGCTGAATTAGTAAAATTGAATGAAATTAGACAAAAGTCCTTAAATCTAATAATCTCAATAGTTCAAGTAAATTTTTAACCGCTAGAAAAGTTCAAGGGACATGATTTGGTATATGTCAAAGTTTAGGGAGCAAAAAGTCTAATTAGCCTTTATCTTTTCTTTCACTATTTTTTACTTATTAAAGCTTCATTTTTTTCTTCTCTTTTTTTTTTTATGTTTTTTTAGTCAAGCAAAAACTCTTTTTCCTCTCTCTCTCTCTCTCTCTCTCTCTCTCTCTCTCTCTCTCTCTCTCTCTCTCTCTCTCTCTCTCTCTCTCTCTCTCTCTCTCTCTCTCTTTTAATTTTTTTTTTCAATTCTCTCTCTTGTTTTTAATTTTTTTCTCTAACTATTTTTTTTAGAGATATTTACAATAATATAGGAAAAATAATTAGAGTTTAGATAAATATGACATAGAAAGTTAATGTCACTAAATATGACATTTTCTAACCAATTAAATTAAAAATATGAGTTCATAAGAAAAAGCCATATAAAATATTAAAAAACACAATCAGAATTTAAGAATCCTGATTTTTCTCATTCTCTCCAAAAATTATACGATTCTCTCTCTCTCTCTCTCTCTCTCTCTCTATTCTTTCTCTCTTTTCTCCGATACATCAAATGATTCCACCTTCAAAGCTCTGTAAACTCCATCAAGATAAAATCCATCAACTTCGGCAACGACATGAGCAATACCACAACTTCAGCACCGGCAAGAACAAACCTCCACTTCCGACAGCAATACGATCATAATCATACACCTGAAGAACCGATCAACCTCCATAAAAAGATTCCAATCAGCAATTGAAGAAAAGGTCTCTAATCATCTCTGTTAATACCGACGACAAAAAATTCAGGTAAATATATATATATATTGTTGACCGAGGTTTTTGACAACCAATTAAATGAAAGAATGAGAAGAGTTATGGAAGCTTTAATGCATGTGATTTTTACGTGGTTCGGGCATTAATGAGCCGTAGTCCACGAGTCTTTGTTATTTATGAGAGTGTTTATATAGAGAATGTTCTTGGTGAATCTCTCTCTCTCTCTCTTCTTTACTCCCTTCGATTCCTTAATTGACCGATCGACCCCTTTTACGTTCTATGTTTGGAGTATTTATAGTATTTTTCGGGGGAATCCTTAGAAAGGGATCACCTGTATTTAAGTGTTAGCCCCTTAGGGACACAAATTCCTAGCAGATACAAAATAGGAAATACATGACCTATGTCGTAAGTATCTTAGGGATTAGGTGAATATAATCTTTTATCCTTCCTTGATTGATGTGAGTCTGTTAGATAAATTAATATAAACCCAAGATAAATTTGTATATAACATAGAACACAATAATAATATATAATAATTAGGTATGCGTACCTGATTAATCCATAGCAATTATCTCAGTTTGATCCACAGCAGTTACTCCACTTTGATAGTGCAATACTATCAACTAAGTCTTCCTCCCTAGATCTCTAAATCAGAAGCAGTTTATTTATCTGATTATCAAAAGGTATACAATTGTGATGAGACAATATGTATTTATAGAGTTAGGGAGGGGACTTAGCTACATAACCCTAGTTGGACTGGGCCTGCTCATCAAAGGCTTCAGTTAACTAGAAAAGCCCACACTTCTGCTTCACCTAGACTTTACACACAGATGCTAAGCCCATTAACAAGTGATCACCAACAATATGGGCTAACACAGCAAAGAACTATCCAATCAACCCAAGTTTTAATAAAACCAATAAAACTTAATGTAAGCCCAAATAAAAAGTCTAACATTCTCCCACTTGGGCTACATTAATTTTAATACATATATATATTATATTAAAATAATTTTGTTTGAAAACGACTCATGGGTTGAACAACAGGAAAACATTTGTGGCCACTTTAAAAAAATGATAGTTCTCTGATAGCATCTCAACATACCGGTCCAATTTAACCTTTGATAATGAACTATGACAATCATATTATTTTTAACTCAACAAAAGACATTCATAATCACAAATACCAAAGTATTAAATCGACATGGTCAATAAGTCTAGTAGTGTGGTAAGGATTTATGTTCAACATGTGATCAATTTAAAATAACATAATATCCTTATCAGTCCTCAATTTCACTGATACCGTGATGCTTAATAAATAAGCCAGTGAAATTAAACATAAACTACTTAATAAATAAGTAAGTGTCACTAAACTTGCTTAAAACATTAAGCCAACAAAATATCATTGTTATTAAGCAAATATACTTAAAATACAATGATCACAACAAGATATGAACTACATGCTTTCAATTCAATTATTCTCGAGAATATAACAAAGCCTAACTGAAAGCATAAACATCCAATAATAAAAATTATTGGCCCACAAAGTAGTTCATAACATCAACAAGTAAACTACATATAAATGTAATCTCAAAAGATAAAACAAGAAACTCCCACTAACCCAAAGGAACAAAAGATTATAAAATGCTCATATTAAAAACATATTTATCAAACAATATGACACTTAATCCTTTGGTTAGAGGATCTACAAACACCAACTTGGTCTTTCAATATTCTATCACAATGTCTCCTTTCTAGACCAAGTCTCTAATAGTGAGATACTTTATTTCCATATGTTTAGAAGCACTACTAATCTTGTTATTCTTTGAAAAGAAAACAGCAGCATTATTATCACAATAGATTAGTATAGGAGAGGAAATAGAATCAACTAGTCGTATCTCTAAAAACAAAATTCTTTAACCATAGAGCTTACAAAGATGCCCCATAACATACGACAAACTCAACATATATAGTAGATGATATGATTAAAGTCTATTTAACACTTTTTCTAAGAAATAGCAGCACCAACAAAAGTAAAAATATAGCCAGAAGTTGACTTTAAATCATCTACATAACCACCAAAATCTGAATCTGAATAACCAACAACTCGAAGATTCTCAACATGCTTATACACAAGCATAAAACTCTTCGTTCTTTGCAAATATCTCAAAACTTTCTTGGCTGCAACCCGATGATCATGGCCAGGATCAGATAAATATCTCCCAAGAACATTGACTACGAAAGCTATGTCAGGTCGAGTGCAAACCTGAGCATACATCAAACTCCCTACTACACTTGCATAAGGGATGTTCTTCATTGCTTCTCTTTTTAAGTCGTTCTTGGGACAATGTTGCTTAGTAAATTTGTCCCTTTCAGAATAGGAACAGAACCTGGCTTACAAAAATATTATATTGAATATTTTCAGCACACGATTAATGTAAGCTTCTTGAGATAAGTCAAGAACTTTTCAATTTCTGTCACGATGGATCTCAATCCCCAAAACATAGGATGCCTCTCCAAGATCTTTCATATCAAAATTGGAAGACAGAAAATTTTTGGTCTCATTTAGTAATGACAAATCACTGCTGGCAAGTAAAATATCGTCCACATAAAGAACAAGAAAAATATAACGACTCCCACTGATCTTTATATAAATACACTGATCAAACTTGTTCTCTACAAAACCAAACGATGTCACAACCTTGTCAAACTTCAAGTACCACTGGCGAGATGCCTGTTTGAGACCATAAATGGATCGTTTTAACTTGCAAACCAAGTGTTCTTTTCCATTCTCCTTGTAGCCTTCAGGTTGAGACATATAGACTTCCTCATTCAATTCTCCATTCAGAAAAGCAGTTTTAACATCCATTTGATGCAACTCTAAATCAAAATGCGCAACTAAGGCCATAATAATTCTGAATGAATCTTTAGTGGAAACCGGTGAGAAAATCTCAGTGTAATCAATACCTTCTCTTTGAGTAAAGCCTTTAGCCACTAAGCGCGCTTTAAACCTTTCAATCTGTCCCTTTTTATCCCTTTTAGCCTTTAAAATCAACTTACAACCTATTGGTTTAAAACCATCAGGTAATAAAACTAGCTCCCATACACCATTTTTCTTCATGGAGTCGATCTCATCATCTGTAGCTGCTAACCATTTTGAAGATTGTGGACTATTAAGTGCTCCACTAAAAGTGACAGGATCCACAAAATGACCAAGATCACATTCACCTTCTCCAAGGTAAATAAAATTATCATCACACCTTATTGACATCTTTTGTCTTTGAGATCTCCATATAGGAGGTACTTATGGAATAACCTCTATTTGTTGACCATCATTTTGAATGACATATTCCACAATTGGAATTTCTTCAATAACAGGATCTTCATTAACAACGGGAGCTTCATCATTAATAGGCCCTTCATCAATAATAGGACCTTCATCATCTTTGATATCGGGAGCAATGTATTCATCAACAATGGGAGCATTACCAACTGGAGTAGGATTGAGACTACTATTATCATCTCTTGAAAATGACATAGGAATACAAATTCCTTTAGATGACTCCCCCATTTCAAGAGATGTTGAAGGAATATTGTCAGCAACATCAAATTCCAGAAATTTAGCAATCTGAGATTCGACAATTCGCGTACCACGAGTAGGACAGTAAAATTGATAGCCTTTTGAGCGCATTAGATAACTAATGAAATAACAACGATTTGTTCTCGGATCTAACTTTTTCAAATTAGGATCATAAATCTTTACTTCAGCTGGACAACCCCATACACGAAGATGATTCAGACTAGGCTTCCGCCCAGTCCACAACTTAAAAGGGGTTTTGGGAACAGATTTACTCGGAACACGATTTAAAATATAAGTTGCAGTCATAAGTGCTTCACCCCATAAAAACTCTGGAAGATTTGATCTACGCATCATACTTCTAACCATATCCATGAGAGTGCAATTTCTCCTTTCAGCAACACCATTTTGCTCAGTAAACCTGACATATTGTATTGAGAAACTACACAATTTCTTGAAAATATTCAACAAAAGGCCTCATGTGTAGTGCATATTCTGAATAACGATCATAATATTCTCCTCCACGATCTGAAAGAATAACTTTGATGACTCCTTCTAATTGTTTGTCAAGAACATTTCAAAAGATTTTGACTTTATCAAGAGCGTTAGATTTTTCTTTAATTAAATAGGTGAATCCATAACGAGAAAAATCATCGATTAAAGTGATAAAATACTTGTTTCTGCACAAGGTGGTGGAATAAGGACCACTGATGTCAGTGTGGATAATTTCCAATAAAGATTGACTGCGGTTTGCAGTCTTCTTTTTTATTTTAGTCAATTTTCCACAAGTACAATCAGCACAGGTATCCCAACCAGAAACATCAACAGGAGGAAGAATTTTAGCTAGAAGTAATCGATCAACTCTTCCTTTAGAAATATGACCCGATATATCGTGCCATAATAATAAGGATGTTATCTTAATATAAGATTTCTTACCCACAATAGTCACAACATTGAAAAAGGAAGCTAAGGAAGTTAATGATAATTTGAAAAGACTATCAGAGTAAAAAAAGTTTCCAATTATTCGGAGTCAAACATAATGTTAACATTATAATTGGTAAAACGAAAAGAAAATCATTGTTTAACTAAACGCGGAAGCGAAACTGAATTACTTTAAAAGTAAGAATCAGGAAAGTACTGTTCAAAATAATCTGAACACTAAACTGTAATTCAAGAATAAATATGCCAACATAGATAACATCATCGCTAACATAAGTGCCACTTTAAGCTTTGACTCCTTCTCACTTATCTTCTTGAAATCCCTGAGCCTCTGGTTGTGGTTGTTTCTCTTCATATTTTCTTTATCCTTTGTTGGGCTTGAGTTGAGAAACAAAGTGAGAAGACTCATTCTTTTCATTTTGTTAGCTTGCTTGTTTCAGCTACACAATGAGAAATTAGATCACTAAAACTCCATGTTTTATTATAAGTGTTTAGGCTGTCTTGATAAATCTAAAAGAGGTAGGAAGTTCATGAAGAACTTGAAGAATAGTGTAAAAGTCGGGAAAAGAAATATTATGATCTTTCAACTCGGACTAATAATTTTCAAAATAAAATCTAGCACTCCTTTGATTTATCAAACTGAATGGTTGTCATTTTATCCATAAGATGTCCAGCTTTTGCGTTTTCACCAGTGTCATATAGTTTTTCTACAGCATTGAAAAACTCATTAGCATTTGTGGTGTTTGGCAAACCACCAAAAGATGTTCAGGAATTAAACGTTTCATAGCAATGAGACTAAGATGATTTGAATTTTTCCATTGTGCATGAAGAATTTTTAGGCAACAATTCTGATATTAGTATAAGATCAGCAGATTTTTCTTCTCGAAGGCATAAGTCCAAATCTATTATGCCTGAAGCAATTTTCACATCTCGTTTCCATGTCTTAAAGTTGAAGCATTCAGAATTCAGATGAAAACGTTATTAATGTTCTCAGAAAGGAGACCAAAAAATCCAAAAATTAAAACTTGATCAAGCCATATAAGCCAAGCAATTAGAAAATATTGTAGAGTCAACTGGTCATTATAAACTTCCCTTTGGGGTGAGAATATAACACACACATGATCTACCTTCATGAAGTTAACAATAAAGAAAAAATACAGATCAATTAAGAATTTATTACCTTTGGGCAAATAAATTTCTTAAATAATATATATTAATTCAAACAAAAAATAATAAGAAATATATATATATTTAAATTATTACCTTTGGGCAAATAATTAAAATATACACATTTAATATTAACTCACTTCATGGAATGTGAACTAATATATATAACTACTACCTTTGGGCAAGTAATCTATATATTTATATAATTCTATTGTTAGGGTTAGTGATGTGGCATGATATATGGGCTTTCTTTTCAATTATCTATTTTCTAACATTTTCATATTTTCTTCTTATTATTATTTATTATTTCATGTTATTCAAAAGTTAATAGAAAGAATAAATAAATAAGTGATATAATATCATTAATGTATTAAAATGATTAATATTTATATATTGTACGGTTACATTGGGTAAGTGATACATAACAGAAATAATATTATTTATATTTTTCTTTTAATGTGTTGTGTGCAGTTATAACTTATATAACTCACAACCTTTCAGTTTTGTAACATCTTAATATCTTTCGGCATATAAATATATATATTGACATATTTGACTATTGATGTATTAACATATTTTGGTCTTTGTTATCTTTTACATAAAATATATTTATAGATAGAAAAAGAGATATAAAGAGAGATGAATTTATCGTTATTCTAGATTGACTTTTTTTTTGGATTGAGGAAGTGTTAGATCATCTCTTTTGGAAAGGAAAAAGATTAAGTGTTAGATCATCTTCTTTGCAAGGTAAATATAGATTAGTATTTATTTTTTCTCAATTCATTATTTATAAATATATGAGTTTTAAATGCTGCAACTTTTCAAGACTTAGATTTTTCTTTTGATTATTATTGCTTTTGTTTTATTCCTCTATTTTTCTTTATATAATAGTGGATATTTCTATGTTAGTATATATATTTTTTTTTAATTTAATTTGCTTGATTAACATATAAATATATTAAAATAGTTAATTTTTTTTATAAGGATTATTATTATGTGACTATTGTATCTTCTAATATTGTTTTACTCGAATGCAAGAGAAAATAATCTTAAGCTAAATTTTTTGGTGACGAAGAGCAATGACTTTGGAACTATTTAATGGTATTTTGATTTATTAACAAATTATTTAAACTATACAATAGTATTGTTCGGTTAGATTGCAGGTGTTAGTGAACAACTTCAAGAACATTAAGCGGCTCAACCATTGGGAGGTTGAGATTATTTCTCGAAAGTGTAACTTCATGGCCCCGGCAAAATGGGAAAACATTCTAACTGTGAAGGTAAAGGCTCTTCCAAGCTCCCTTCTTGTGGAGGTTCTTTACGAAAATTACAGGATTCTATTTCAAAACTCAATGAGTGGAGTAGCTCATAATTCTTTATATGACTCAATATTAATTAGTTCTAAACGGTTGTTCTAAATTTTAAATCCACTCACGTGTATTAGTTTGAGAGTTTTATTCTTTATTTTTTTTGTAAAATTTGTTGTTTTCTCTGAGCTTTGTTTGTCTCTCTTTTTTTTTTTTATTTTTTTTTTATTTTCATTTATTTTGTTTAGGTTGTTGCTTTCTGTTATGTTTGACATTTAAATTAAACGAATATAACCTCTGTTCAAAGGCTTTTTTTTTTCTCTAATCTTTGTTCTCTCAATTTTTTAATTTAATTAATTTTGTTCTATTTTTTTTCATTTAATTATCTATTTATAATAGGAATAATGTGGTATCAATTTTGTAGTAATAAATGTAGTATTTATTATTATTATGACTAAATCATTAAACATAAACATAGAAAAGAGACAAAATAATACACAATTAATTCTCAAAAAAAATATGAAAGAAATATTATATTTCTTATATTAATCCATTACTCATAAATAGTAATAATATAATAATATTAATAACAACTTGAAATTGATTAAATATGTATATACTTATAAAAGAATTGTATATATTATTATTATTATTATTATTATTATTATTATTATTATTATTATAAAATATACTATATATTTTTTTCATTTTTTCCTTTTTATTTTTTTTTAAAAAATATTAACTTAGTAAAAAAAAATATATTAACTAATTTAATTATTATACATGATCCTAATGTACGATCAATATCACTATTCGTCTTCTACAAGTTAATTTTTTTACATTAATTTATTATATGAAAAACTATTTGTGTTTTTTTATTAAAAGAAAAAAATATTTTGTATTTTTATATTAAAAAACAATATGTATATTCTTTGTATCTCTTATTTATTTGGTATTTAATACACATAGATAGGAAATAAAAGAGTAAAATGTACTATGTGCCACTAATTATATATAAAATTTAAACAAGATAGTAGTAAATGTCCCCTTTGTGTTTATATGCATCTCCACTCTTATACATTCGCTTGACCACATCAATTTCTTCTCTTAAGTTTTAATAAGATATATTGCTTAATTAAATTTGAATTGTACATAAAACTATACAAATTAATAATAATGAGAAGAAAAAATAAGAAAATGTTAGAAAATTGAGAATTGAAAAGAAAGTCCATATGTCATGCCACATCACCAACCCTAATAATATAATTATATAGATATATAGATAGGCATTTAATTATAGTTAGTTTTTAAAAGTTTTCATTTACCCATTAAAAAATAATCTATATATATTTTATTGAAAGTTTTGGATGCTTTCAATTTTTTTATCAAGTTAGTTTGTAGCTATGTATGCAATAATTTTTCTTTAGAACTTTTGTCATTCATAATATTTTTTGGGTATATTTAAAGTAATTTGGTTTTAGAAAAAAATCTTTTACATATTTTAACAAATAATTATAGTTGTAATTAATATATAGACATTAATATAATAATAATTCAATTAAGGCTAATTAGGTTTTTTGCCTCTTGAACTTTGACATGTATCAAATCATGTCCCCTAAACTTTTAAGGTCGTTAAAAATGCCCCCTACTATTGAGATTGTTGGATTTAAGAATTTTTGTCCAATTTTAGAAAAAGAGTAACATGAATGAAAGTTCAGAGGATATGATTTAGTATATGTCAAAGTTTGAGGGGCATGATTTGGTAGATATCAAAGTCTAGGGAGCATGGTTTAGTACATAAACAATCACTGAAATAGTAAAATTGAATGAAATTAGACAAAAGTCCTTAAATCCAATAATCTCAATAGTTTAGGACGCATTTTTAACGACCTTAAAAGTTATGATTTGGTACATGTCAAAGTTTACGGGATAAAAATCCAAATTAGCCTTCAATTAAATAATGTGACTTAATATTTAACCTATTAAAATTATTTTTCATAAATAAAAAGTTTCTAAACAACCGCGCAAAGCGCGGTATCGTTGCCTAGTTACACATATAGCCAACCAAAATAAATATTTTCTATAACATATGAAATTTGGTGATAAAATAATCATTAAAAATTTAATAATTTTCAACCAAATTTCTAAAAAGTTATATATAAATTGCTTGTAATATATTGATAATAAAAAATAAAGTGTCCACCATAACACATTATTTTTACATCAAACAATCAAGTTTTAAAATTTTAGAACAACAAATAATGGAAAAATGTGAAATAAAGAATATTGGTGGAGATTACATAGTCAAGATAAATCAAATAAGAGAGTGACTATGTCATACGAAACGAGAAGAAACCCAAAAAAATTTCTATGATCGACAGATTTCGAAAAATCATCAAAAAATATTTTTAATAATTTTTTAACTGCATAATTATCATTAAAATAATAATAATTATTAAACGGAGTCAAAAAATTATTTAAAAATCAAAGAGAAATCAGAAATTAAATTCTAAGCATGCTGAAAAAAAAAACGTCGAAAAACGATGACCGGAGTGGCCCCACGCGCCACCTGCGCGAGTGGGCTTTGCGGCTGGGAGTCTCCTCCTTCCTCCAGCCGGGTCTGCAAACGGGTCACGCGACCCGCTTCGTCCAGTTCGGGTCTGCTCTGAAAAAAACCGGCGAAAAACCGACGGAAAACTTTGGGATTTTGAGGGGTTTCGATCGGTATTGGATTTCTAGTCCATCTATGTAACACCCTAACTATCTTAGGCGTATTACGTGATTTTTAAACGAACTGTGCAGCTCGTTGCTAATCAACGAGGTTTATGGAAAAACGTGATTAATTAAAATTTTGCTTTTTCATTAACTTATAAACCATTTTACAAAAGTCTCGGGATCCCGATTTATAAAAATATTTACAAACGTTTTCACTGTTTAACTTTTACATCAAAATGAAAGTCGTCTAACGACAGTTACAAAAATCTCAGCCCTGCTGTCCCGAGGATCGTACGCTCCAGGCCTAACCGCCCCGACATGTACAATCTCAAATGCTCGGTCACGGTCCATCAGCTACAGCCTTGCCTTTACCTACACATGAACGTAAACTGTGAGTCGACAGACTCAGTAAGAAAAGCATAATAATATCATACATAAAACTGACTGCCGTGTCCAACACGATACTGAGTCCCGCTACTGCCATGTCCAACATGGTACTGAGCACTACTGCCATGTCCAACATGGTACTGAGTTTTGAACGTTCAGGGGACGGTACTATTGACAAGTATCCTCCTGATCGGTCGAACCGGTCATACTCCGGCTGCTGGTCATACTCCAGCCTGTACCGACGGGATAGGTCAATAGCGCGAACCACCAACCAAGTGTCGGCTGATCGGTCGAACCGGTCATACTCCGTCTTGGTCATACTCCGGCACCGTACCGACGTGACGGGGTTGGATGGTTCGAAGCCTAAATACATATCTAATGTAATCTAGCGGGCTTCCTACATGCACGCTAAACATGTAATCTACATATGCATACTGTTATACTAATCTTACCTGGATTCCGATTTCGGGTGTGCGGTCAACTGACCGGCCCGAAGGCCGAACGGCGGATTACTGGCTCCTAAACCATAAAAATCACAACGCTATAAGTGACACGCTAAATCACTTCCCGGGGACTAAAACTTGAAACTAAAAGTTTCCCTATCGATAAAAAGCATGGCAATACCCCTAAAAACCCAAAAACGAGGAAAACTAGGGTTCTGAAAAATCCCCAACCGGCAGACCGGTTGCCCAACCGGAATTCCGGTTCTGGGAAAATTCAGGACCCCATCCGGAATTCCGGATGCTCAACCGGAATTCCGGTTCCTCGCAGGCAGCCAACTAAAAATCTCCTAACTTGACCAATTCAAACCCAATTGGTCCCAAACTTTCCAGACCTGTTCTATATGCCCCAAATAACAATTCCAAGGCATCAAATTCACCCAGAAAACACATATGCAAAATTCACCATTAAAGACCAAGCTTTGAGTTCAAGAACTCAAACTTGGTTAAATCCACTAACATGCACCCTAGCCTAGTTAATTCTACTTAACTAAGCATAAAAATACCTCTGCAAACTAACAAGAACATCCAGCAATAACACAGAAACATATCATAGCATTTTCTCTCAAAAAATCACATTTTTGCATATAAAACTCAAACTTTAAACAATCAATCTAACATGCTTTCAACACAGCTCATTCAACAACAATAATCATGCTTTTAAAACAACCTAAATCAACAACAAAACACAGCAGTAACATCTCTCAAAAATCACATGCATTTTCATCCAAAAATCACATATTTTTCAAGAAATTAAAGAAGGAAAGAGACATGAACCAACCTAGCTTGCAATAGACCTTAAAGGATGATGAAAACCAGCCAAAATCAAAGGAAACACACCCCCTCCTAGCTGCTCAAAGCTGGCCGAAAATGGAAGGGAAAGAAAGAGAGAGTTTGAAGTTTTTTGGAATTTTTTCTAAGTGTGAAATGCTTGAAAAGAAAAAGAATTTAAATCATATTTTATTTCATTTATCACACCTCATTTCAGCCAAGTAATATAAACATAAACATTTAATTTTTTTCAAATAAAAAGTTACTAAAGACAAAAAGTCATTGGGGCAAAAAGACCATTTTGCCCCTCCAATCTAAAATCACATAAAAATCACTAAAGGGGTATTTTTGGGACATTCTAAATTCCCGGCCATTCCCGACATTCCCAATGTCTAAAACCCGTCCCCAAAATACTAACATACTAAGTTGTGATTTCTACTGAGCCAAACGCCGCGTTCCAAAATACCGGACACCGGAAATGCGAAACATAAAAGCTACCGATAACATACTCATGCATATCTGAATTCCATAAATATCCATAATAAATTATTTAAATAGCTATAAATAATTTCATGATTAACATAAATAACTGCTAATTTCCAAATTAACTAAGCGGGCTTTACAACTATTCCCCCCTTAAAAGGATTTCGTCCCCGAAATCTAACCTTAATAACTCTGGATATTGAGCTCGCATATCTGATTCTAGCTCCCAGGTGGCTTCTTCCACCTTACTGTTTCTCCAGAGAACCTTGACCAACGCTATGGTCTTATTCCGAAGGACTTTATCCTTTCTATCCAGGATCTGCACTGGCTGTTCCTCATAGGACATATCTGACTGAAGCTGAAGACTCTCATAACTGAGTATATGAGAGGGGTCTGAAACGTATTTTCTCAACATTGAGACATGAAATACGTTGTGCACTGCTGATAAAGCTGGAGGCAATGCTAACCGATATGCCACTTGACCTATCTTCTCGAGAATCTCGAAAGGTCCTGTAAATCTAGGGCATAACTTGCCTCTTTTCCCGAAACGTTTAATCCCCTTCATCGGAGATACTCGCAAAAACACATGGTCCCCTACTCGGAACTCAACATCCCTACGTTTCGGATCTGCGTAACTCTTCTGTCTGCTCTGCGAGGCAAGCATTCTAGCTTTAATCTTTTCTATTGCCTCATTGGTCCGCTGAACTGATTCTGGACCTAGGTATTTCCTCTCCCCTGTCTCATCCCAGTGGATAGGGGATCTACATTTCCTACCGTACAACAGTTCGTAGGGTGCCATCCCTATCGTACTCTGGTAACTGTTGTTGTCTGAAAATTCCACTAACGGTAGGTATTTACTCCATGAACCCTCAAAGTCCATAACACAGGCTCTCAACATATCCTCCAATATCTGAATTGTCCTTTCGGACTGACCATCTGTCTGAGGATGGAATGCTGTACTGAACTTTAGCTTCGTACCCATTGCCCGTTGCAAACTTTGCCAAAATTTGGAGGTGAATTTCGGATCCCTGTCCGAAACTATAGACTTCGGTACCCCATGAAGTCTCACTATCTCCCTGACATATAACTCTGCCAACTGATCCACTGTAAACGTTGTTCTAACCGCGTAAAATGAGCGATTTCGTAAATCGATCCACCACTACCCAGATGGAGTCATACATACCCGTGGTCCTAGGTAACCCGACCACAAAATCCATCGTAATATCCTCCCATTTCCATTCTGGTAGGGTTAGAGGCTGCAACAACCCTGCTGGTCTCTGATGTTCAGCCTTGATCTGCTAACACGTGAGGCATCTCGAAACGAATTCTACCAAATTCTTCTTCATACCGCTCCACCAGAAGTACGGTTTCAAATCTTGGTACATCTTGGTGGTGCCGGGATGTAGAGAATATGGAGTAGAATGAGCCTCCTCAAAGATCTCGCTTCTCAAGTCCACACTGCTCGGGACACAAACCCTGGCTTTATACAAAAGCATCCCACTATCTGACACTGAAAAGTCTTTGGCTTGACCAGCCAATACCTCATCTCGAATCTTCACTAACTCCGGATCTGTCGTCTGAGCAACCTTTATTCTTTCTAACAGATCAGATTGCAGCGTTAAGTTGTGAAGCTGACCTACCACAAACTCAATGCTGGATCTAACCATATCCTCTGCTAGCTGAGGTGAGATCTGAACCATGCTAGCCACTTGCCCGGGACCACTTTACGCTCAGGGCATCGGCCACTACATTGGCTTTTCCGGGATGGTAAAGGATCTCACAATCATAGTCCTTCACTAATTCCAACCAACGCCTTTGTCTCATGTTCAAATCTTTCTGAGTAAAGAAATACTTGAGACTTTTATGGTCAGTATAGATCTCGCACTTCTCCCCATACAAGTAATGCCGCCAAATCTTCAGGGCAAAAACCACTGCGGCCAATTCTAAATCATGAGTCGGGTATCGCTGTTCATAATCCTTTAGCTGACGGGAGGCATAAGCGATAACCCGATCGGCTTGCATCAATACGCACCCCAAACCCTGTTTGGATGCGTCACAGTAGACTACGAACTTCTCCTCGTCCGAAGGCAAAGCTAATACCGGAGCAGTAATCAATCTCTGTTTCAGTTCCTGAAAACTAGCTTCGCATTTATCTGACCAGATAAATCGCTGATTCTTCTTTGTAAGCTCGGTTAGGGGCATTGAAATTTTGGAGAACCCCTCCACGAACCTACGGTAGTACCCAGCTAATCCCAAGAAGCTTCGATCTCCGTCACCGTCTTCGGTCTCGGCCAATCCCTGACGGATTCGATCTTCCCGGGATCCACCTTGATCCCGTCCTTACCCACAATGTGTCCTAGGAAGGACACCTGAGACAACCAGAACTCACATTTCTTGAACTTGGCGTAGAGTCTATGTTCTCGAAGTCGTTGCAGTACCATCTGAAGATGTAACTCATGCTCCTCTTCTGACTGAGAGTACACGAGGATGTCGTCGATAAACACAATCACACAGATATCGAGGAAATCCTTGAATACTCTATTCATCAGGTCCATGAATGCGGCAGGAGCGTTGGTTAGTCCGAATGACATAACCAGGAACTCGTAGTGTCCATACCTAGTGCGGAAAGCCGTCTTTGGAATGTCCTCCTCTCGGATCCTCAACTGATGATAACCCGAACGGAGATCAATCTTAGAAAAGACCGTCTTCCCCTGAAGCTGATCGAACAAGTCATCGATCCTAGGTAATGGATATTTATTCTTCACCGTCAGCTTGTTCAACTCTCTGTAGTCGATGCACATCCTCATAGATCCATCCTTCTTCTTCACGAACAAAACCGGGCTCCCTGTGGTGACACCTTTGGGCCGAATGAACCCTATGTCAAGCAACCCTTGGAGCTGAATCTTTAATTCCTTAAGTTCAGCTGGAGCCATCCTATACGGGGCTTTAGAAACCGGATCCACCCCTGGTGCCAAGTCAATCACGAAGTCAATCTCCCGATGAGGTGGTAACCCTGGAAGTTCTTCGGGAAAAACGTCCAAAAATTCCCGAACCACTCTGATGTCCTCTGGCCGAATGGTGTCTGGCCGAGTGGTGTCCACCACCACGGCCAGAAACCCTAAGCACCCACCGTGCAATAATTCTCTCGCTGGGTCAGGTGAACGAACTCTTTCCTCTTGGCGCTTCTGACCGCCTCATTATAGTACTTCGCGTTGAAGAGTTCCTGGAACCTTTCCCAGGTCATGGTGGTGACATCGTGAATCTGAGACACCATGTCCCACCATACCAGGGCATCCTCCTGGAACTGGAATGTGGCGCACACCACTCTGTCGTTACCGGTGACACCCATGAAGTTCAGAATTTTGGTGATCACCGTAAGCCACTGCTCGGCTTTCGATACATCTGGACCTCCCAGGAATACCGGAGGTGCTTGCTTCCGGAACCGCTCATACAAAGGTTCCAATCTATGGGCCGCCACCACCATCTCGGCACAGGCGGCGAGGGCGGTGCCACCGGAACTACCGGCACCGGAACTGCGGGGAGCACCTCTGTCTCAACCTGCGAATCTCGAGGTCTTGTTCTTCGATCCGGGCTTGCATCTCCGCAAACCGCAACTCCCGATTCGGGGCTCCCCGATCGGCTGGGGAGCTGGGCAGCCTGTGGCGGGTCCTCAACACCCCGACCACGAGCCCTGCCTCGGGGACCTCTACCTCGGCCCCTAGCAGGTGGGGGAAACCGAGCTCCCTCTCCCTGATTCGACCCCACGGAGTTGCCCCGACTCCTGGTAGTCCGCCTGGCGTCCATCTAGCTAGAACCGCCTGCGAAACCAAGAGTTGGCATATCAGGTCGTATTCAAGGCGAGCTTACTAATGCCGCTTAATTTGGAAATTAAAAATGAAACATGCGCCTATTCTACTATCAGGCTACTAACATGCTTCCTAACAGGCTTTTCTTTTTCATAACTGAATAAAATAAACTACTAAAGCAATAAAGGCTTACTGAACCGTGAACCGAGCTAACTGCTGATGATGATTGTACATGTCGTGACGATCTTCGGAAGACAACCTGGCGGCTCTGATACCAAATTGTAACACCCTAACTATCTTAGGCGTATTACGTGATTTTTAAACGAACTGTGCAGCTCGTTGCTAATCAACGAGGTTTATGGAAAAACGTGATTAATTAAAATTTTGCTTTTTCATTAACTTATAAACCATTTTACAAAAGTCTCGGGATCCCGATTTATAAAAATATTTACAAACGTTTTCACTGTTTAACTTTTACATCAAAATGAAAGTCGTCTAACGACAGTTACAAAAATCTCAGCCCTGCTGTCCCGAGGATCGTACGCTCCAGGCCTAACCGCCCCGACATGTACAATCTCAAATGCTCGGTCACGGTCCATCAGCTACAGCCTTGCCTTTACCTACACATGAACGTAAACTGTGAGTCGACAGACTCAGTAAGAAAAGCATAATAATATCATACATAAAACTGACTGCCGTGTCCAACACGATACTGAGTCCCGCTACTGCCATGTCCTGTTGGATATTATTTTACCAGGATCTTAGATCTACTCACAAGTATGTTTATTAACATCCTAAATATGAACTTTCTAAAACGATAAAATAAACACATATAAAGTTTAAGAAACCTTACATTGGGTGCAGCGGAATATAATGACTCCTTCCGTTCAGATATCTAGCCCTTGATTCCTTTCTGTAGCAGAGCATTATCAATATCTCGAACCTCGGATCTCTTTCTCCGAATCTTGATGCCGAATCTCCTTTCGTCGATAATCTTTCTTCACGATCTTCCTCACTATGATTGAGGTATCACTTGATGTGTGTGGGCACTACTCTAATCACTAAGAGAGGTTCGAAATATTGAGGAAGAAAAGAGAGAGAGAGTGGCGGCTAGAGAAGAGAGTGGAGGCTCGTGGGTTTTTCGATTCGTAAAGTGTAATTTTCCCGAAGCCTTCACTATCTATTTATAGATTCCTCTAGGGCTTGATTTGAATTATATGGCATTAAAATAATAAAAAAAAAATCATTTAAAAAAATGACATAAGTGGCCGGCCCTAGGCTAGGTGGACTGGGCCTTATTTTTGCAATTTTGCAATTTTACCACTTTTGTATCTGATTTTCTCAAAAATGCCAATTTCCTAATTCAATCATTTAAATGCCAATTCTAACTATTTAATAACTATAAATAATTATTAAATAATATTGTCATTTATCATATTTATTAATTGAACCATACAAAGTATCATAATTAACAAATATGCCCCTATAAACTCTTTCTTTACAATTTCGCCCTTACTTAGTGAAAATTTCACAAATAGACATAGTCTAATTCGTGAATTATAATTGATTAATCAAAACCAATTACATGAGTCTTACAAGCAATATTATCTCAACTAGTGGGGGGACCATGGGTCTATATAACCGAGCTTCCAATAAGTAGATCAAGAATTTAGCACTAAAATTCACTAACTTATTAATTCTTCGTTGAATCCACGCATAGAACTTAGAATTGCACTCTCGCATATAGAATGCTCTATATGTTCCACCATATAGACACATCATTAGTTATCCATTGTTATAATCCTAATTTGATCAATGATCCTCTATATGAATGATCTACACCGTAAAGTGGATTAAATTACCGTTACACCCTACAATGTATTTATTCCTAAAACACTTGACCCCGTATAAATGATATTTCACGCCTAATGTGAAATGAGTACTCCACCATTTATGTTCGTTTGGTCAAGCTCGATGAGATCATCCTTTGCTTACTATTCGCCGTATGTATATGATTCCATGTTTATGATAGCGCTCCCACTCAATTGCACTACCGTGTTCCCAAAATGTACGTATCACCCCGACCTAAAAGTAGGCTTAACTAACAAATCAAAGAACACGAATAGCCTTTCAAGATTGAGCCTAATCATATCTCGGATTAAGATCATTTGATCTAGGATCAACTAGGCGATATTGACTTGAATAGATTTTACGTAAGTTTAATTAAATCTAAGTCAAAGTTCAATATCGGTCCCTTCCGATGCATACTCCATGCATCCAACCCGAGCTTTACTTTAACCAATGTTCGGAAAGAACATAGTATTTCTCCAAATACAAGTAAACTCTTGTTGTAGATTATCATATCGCAAAACCCCGTGTCCGATAAATCTAGGAAACTTTATTCACATAGTCATGTTTACTTTCCAATGTGTCGATCGCACAATAAACAGGATCAAGTATGTGAAAAGGGTTTCGTATGAATTTATACATTATGTACATATAATCATGAAATAAATCATGTGAACCATGCAACATTAAATGTTATTTCGATCTATATTAATAAACAAATCTCGATTATATTGAAATGAGTTTTATTTAGTGGCATAAAACCCAACAAACTCCCACTTGCACTAATATAAAACAAAAAGTGCGTTTCAAATAATCTCAACACCTTCGATATGCAAATCAAGTGTAGTAGTAGTAAACTCCTCGTAATAGGATCCGAAAGGTTGAATTAACCACAACCTTTTCTCCACTATTACTCTTCCTTTAATCACAAAATCATTGATAATGTGAAATTCCTCTCTATATGTTTACCTTCGGATACCGGATTCTATACCTTTGGCAACTACTTTTGGTTAATCAAAGAAATTAACACTAGTAGTTTAAGGCAATTTGGAATGGTGCCAAAGATGTATAGAACTTTCCTTAGACCGAATAAGTAACTTTCCCCCATAGCCTTAACATTCATTTCTCTTTGGTAGACTTTAGAGAATCTGCATAGGTTTTTACACTTCTCCAAAATCACTATTCCAATTCCCGCAGTAATCACCATCTTATCGAAATATTTACTAGCACATAGGCAAATTTCGAAATTCGATATGGTGTAGTCTAAGAGTTTTAAACACACCCTTATAGTACTAACATATAGTTCCTCTTCATAATCTTAAAATTTACTTCGATTGTCTTCCAATGTTCTTCTCCCCGGATTAATCCGATACCTACTCATTACTCCCACTCAACAAAGAGTGTCCGGTCTAAGGCATACAAAAGCATATCTAAGACCTCTCACCGTTGATGTAAGAAATTCTTTCATGGCTTTATCTTTTCCGGAATAGTTAAGACTTTTCCTTAGATAAATAAAATCTATACCTAAGAAGTTGTGAAGCTTCTATAGATTGTCATTAGAAAGAAATGCTTCGCATCTTACTAAAGTAAGTTGCTTGCATTAGAGTAAGTAATTACCTGTGTATACCACAAGCCATAGGTTTAGATAAACTCAAACCTATAATACTAGGAACAGAAGTTTTGTTAAGTCCATAGAATAGACTTATTAACGAAAATTTCCTTTTATGTCCTCGTAATAGAAAACTTTAGGTCATTCCATGTGAATGGATTAAACCATAGTTCTATCGGCTTTCTTCTTAGTTTCTTATCTTGACAATCCATTACTTGTTTAAACTCACAATGGATTTTAATCACTAGTGTCTCCCTAAGTCATAAGAAGGTGAGTTCCTAGAAACTCTCCCACTACGACAAGGTACCGCGAATTATGTCGAAGAAAACTAAATGGTATTAACCTCTTTGGTTGTGACAAGACAACGAGGCAAAGTGGGATCATCATATGTCATATAAGATGATAGAACACTTTTGGAATCAAGAATTAAATATCTCCTTTATTTGCTACTTGTTTTCCGTACTTAGTCATTTTCTTAGAAAAGTAGTATTTGTTTGAACAAACACTTTCTTATCTATCGACAATGGGATGGTCCACCCCTAATCACTTAGAATAGCTAAGAAACCATGGTTAACAAGCTTCAGCTTTTCTTAAGATTTTGATTAGGTCATCCATGAATCTAGTAATGATTTACATTAAGTATACAACCATTACATCATTCCGAAATTGTATTACCATAGTAAGGATTTAGGCAACGACTAAGTAACTAATCATCAATATGCAACTCGAAATTTCCGGGGAGGTAAGTTTGGATATAATTCAAAAATCAATTTAATGATCTTTGAACCGCATATCTACTAACTATTTCTCCACCCCTATCGCCGCAAGTGATCTTTAACCACTTACCTTAATGGTGTTTAACCATTGCTAGAAATTAATGAAATTTTTCAAATATTTCAAATTTCTTTGCGTAAGGTATAATCTAGAGTTATCGTTTTAAGAATACAACGAAAAACTCATATCCACCCCTGAATGTACATCCATCTGCGAATGAGATGAACTACTTTCAGTGGATATAGGCATATTAACTCTTTGCGTAGATTGATCTTGTCAAATCCATTATGAACAAGATACAAATGCCATAGATTAAAAAAAAATGTGGTAGTTGTCTATTGATGATATAGGTTTAGTTACATCAAAGAGTTCTTAGAATAAAGGCAAGTGGATCCTGGTCACAGAATACCTAACTCATATTTCATACAGTTTGAATCCATTAATAAAAGATGGATATTAAACACTTGAGAAAGTGTAACTGTATTGTATCTGGAATTAGAAATATAAGAAAATTTCTATTTGGAATCTAAAATCAAAGTCAAAGACTTAAATTTATACCAAATATAATGAGTAATTCTATCTCTGACCAAAGACTACTAATACAAACTCTAAGTCAGATTTGCCCATACAAGTAGGAAATTTCTAAGATTGAGAATTTATATCAATTGGGAATAGAATTTCGGGATTATAATCATATGCGTCATATAAAATGACATGAAATGATTTATAGACCATTCATCCAATGATATGTTTTGAAAGCTAATTCGAAATGAATAAGCTAAGAGGAATTAGGATAATTTCGTTTAAAATAAGAATCCAACGATGCTTCGATTAGCGAAAGTCAAAGTAATCTTATTTATATAATCTTCTTGTTTCATATCGTAAAAATACTAGTCTAAGGTGTTATCAATTGATGAACAAATTCGATGTCGCATATACAATATTTATCTTTCGAGATCTAACACTATTATGTATGTCTAATGGTGAAAATCCACTAGTGGATTTATCTCATTAGATAAACAAGCCAAGTTAGACCAACAATGAAGATTCGAAATTAAACTACAACTTAATAACAAAATAACATGGTTCAATATAAATTCATACACAATTCGTAAATTATAAGCATATAAAGCAAGTAGAATGACAAGTGAAAATACTAAAACTTACAATCCTAAATAATTTCCAAGGTTTTCAAATAAACCGATATCGTTGTCCCGTTTTAGGCGAGAGTCAAAGCTACCATTCATTGAATAGAGTTGCCGACTCGTCTAAAATGTTAAACATTCTAAGTAACCTTTTATTCGATCAAGATTGGAATTCAGCGTTGTCCCGTTTAGGCGAGAGTCAAGGCAATTCTATCTTATGAGCTTCCACCATTGTTTCATAATTTGCAAGTCAAGTATGGTCGCCACCATTAAAGGTGATCCATACCATACAAAACACTTACAAACTACTTATCATGCGAGGTTAAATCTGCGAAATTGCTAATGAACGTTCCTCCATTGTGGAGGATTACTCACTAAAACAAACGCGGTGTAAAAAACCCACAATGGAGATCGAATGTCTCTATAATAAAGCTCATTATTTGAAAAGAGTTGTATTTTCTTTTATTCTCTTTATTTATTCTATTTATTTTAAATATATATTTATTTAATTAAAATTTCCAATTTAGAATGAAAAATTCTAAATATAAATTTTAATTTAATATTTATAAATTTTACTTAGATGGATATGAAAATAATATGAATTATTTCCATCTTAGTAATAATTTCCAATAAATATTTAGAAAAAATATTTAAGTTGTTACAAAATTAATTTAAATTAATTTACAACTCAAATTTAATTTTCTATAAATATATATTGCATTTCGAAAAATTAAAGTATATAAGAATACAATTTTCGAAAAATGCATATTAAAATAAAAAATAAATCCTGGAAAAATTATTCTAATTTAATGTTGGCCCAAAATTAATTAATAAAATTAATTTACAACAAAATATAATTTTCCTATTTAATTAAATATATAAGAAAAATTTCAAATATTTAAGTATGATGATGAAAATCAACTTAAATATTAATTTTCTATTTAATTAAATACACTTAAAAAAATACTTCAAGCAAAAATATCACCTATCTAGATTTTCCTTTGACTAATTAATTCAATTTCTAATAATATACTTTAATTCAATTTATTTTAAATTAATCAATAAATGAAAAAATCATTGATTTAAGTTGATCCAAGAATTAATTAAAATAATTAATTTACAACTTAATCTATTTTTCAAGATAAAATTCGAAATTCTAGCATTTAAGAAATGCAATTTCGAAAATTGATTAATAAAATAAAGAAAAAATATATTTTGAAAATTATTTAAATTTAGTTGAAAAATTAAATTTCAACTAAAAATAATTTTCTATTTAATTAAATGTCATGAAAAAGAAATATTTAAGTATGATGATAAAATCAACTTAGATATTTAATTTTCAAATTAATTAAATGTATTAAATTCAAGAAATAAATAATTAAGTGCAGAGAAGGCTTAATTATTAATCTCTAGTTTAATACTAGGAAAAATATTCTTAAAATAAATTGTACCAAAATTAATTATATAAATAATTAATTTCACAATTTATAATATTTTCCTATTTAATATTAGAAATAATAAGTAGTCTAGAAATAACTATCTAGAAAATATCTTATTTGACTAAGTATCTTTTCCACAAAATTTGAAAAAATATCTAATTTAAGTTGTAATAGAAAAATCTGTAACTTAAATATTTGTCAAATTTAAATATAATTAAATATCAAAAATTAAGTTGTAACCACTTAATTTGAAAATATTCCATTTTAAGTTAATATTTGAAAAGATATTAACTTAAAAATATCTAAAGAATCTTAATAACCAATGCCTAAAATTCCTCAACTTAATTTTGAAATTTGAAATTCAAAAGATATTCAGATTTAAGTTGGTTAGTTGTAGATAACTAAATATCAACTTAAATAAGAATATTTAATGAAAAATTTAAATTAAGTTCCAGAAAGAATCTAGATGGTTATAATTCTATATTTAATTAAATACAAGAAAATACATATAGTTTAGCTTAGAATAAAAAAAAATTCTTTAAACTATAATTTTCTTAAATTAATTTCAAAAATAAATGAAATTAATTATGTTGCTAATCAATTTTATTAGGTTAAACTAGTTTAATTAACCTAGTACAACTATTCAAATCGTGCAAATGGGCCTTCACAATCGGGGTGGCTCAGGTGAGTGGGTGCCGGGTTCGCATGTCGTACCCACTTCTATGGCTCCCAACTCTCACACAAGGCCCAAAAGAGAGGAATTTAACCTTAATAAGAACAACTGTTATTAATTGAATAAGCCCAAAACTAAATGGGCCTAAATAAAATCTATCAATGACTATGACATTTTATTTAGCAACATTAACCTATATGCATCTATAATAAAATTAAACACATAGCTCACACACACAGTAATTTGATGGGTCCTATCATGTCACAGTCATACACAGATGAAAGAAGATTGTAAATATACCTGTTACAAATTATTATCTTGACCAAGGGAGCCATCAGATCATTAGATCTGGCGAAAAGTAACCATGACTATTTGCAATCAAGTAATAATAGGTTTTAAAAAACTTACAAACAAGCTAAAACACATACTCCTGCAACAGGGTTAGCTGGATAGTTGGATGTAGGATTTATTTAATTTTAAATAAATATTTAATTTCGAAATTAATTAATTAAATAAATAAAAAAAAATTAAAAAATTTCGAAAATTTTTAAAAAATTTAAAAAAAAATTCGAAATTTAAAAAAAATTAAAATTAAACCTACAATTTTTGAAAAATTAGGTTTCAACCAACCTAAATATCATTTCAAAAATTTGCTAACTACTTTTAAATTTTAAATGTTATTTTATAAATAAAAATTAAATAAAAATTAGAAAAGATAAATAAATATCTTTTTCAAATTTTTAAATATAATTTAAATAAATAAAATAACAAAATTTAAAAAATTAGCAAAATATCTTATATCTATTTAAAATTACATGATTATAAATATCTTATTTTAAATTTAAATATGGTCAAAATATCTAAAAAGATTTAATTAAAAAATCTTAAAAGATAAGATATTTTTAAAAATATCTTAAAAGATATTATAAATATCTTTAAAAGATAAGATATTTTTTAAATATCTTAAAAGATATTATAAATATCTTAAAAGATATTATAAATATCTTAAAATATCTGACCTTAAATTTAAAAAAAAATATAATCAAATTTAAAAATAAGATAGATTTTTAAGCAAAAAGATAAATACTAATTCTATTCAAATTCAAATTACACTAATATCTTGAATTAAATTAAAAAAAATTTAAATTAATTCAAAATGATAATTAGAATCAATTAGGAATAAGTAATAGTATATATACAAAACCATACAAAAAATTGGAAGTTAATTCCATGAACAAGTATGAAAAATTGAAGAAAATCAAAAAATTCGAAACTGTACATGGACAGTTCTCATGATCGCAGTGAAACTATCAAAGACAAAAATTTCCCCGATTTTGTCAAATCTTCAAAAATCATAACTAATTCAAATAAAATCCAAATCGAGTTTCCGTAAAAGGCTAACTTGCTTAATTTTTTCCATACTATCTAATAAAAATAATGCCAGAACCGAAATAACAATTATTTTTCACGAAAATTTCACAATCATCAATCAATCATCAAATAACACTCAATACAACATGATACCATCCAAAGAACATACAAACAATCGTTTTAAAGTCCAAATTACATGTAAGTAAATCAATTACCATGGCTCTGAGGCCAGTTGTTGGATATTATTTTACCAGGATCTTAGATCTACTCACAAGTATGTTTATTAACATCCTAAATATGAACTTTCTAAAACGATAAAATAAACACATATAAAGTTTAAGAAACCTTACATTGGGTGCAGCGGAATATAATGACTCCTTCCGTTCAGATATCTAGCCCTTGATTCCTTTCTCAGAAAGAGCATTATCAATATCTGAACCTCGGATCTCTTCTCTCTCGAATTCTTTGATGTCAATCTCCTTTGCCGATAATCTTTCTTCACGATCTTCCTCACTATGATCGAGGTATCACTTGATGTGTGTGGGCACTACTCTAATCACTAAGAGAGGTTCGAAATATTGAGGAAGAAAAGAGAGAGAGAGCTAAGCTAGAGAAGAGAGTGGAGGCTCGTGTTTTTCCGATTCGTAAAGTGTAATTTTCCCGAAGCCTTCACTATCTATTTACAAGATTCCTCTTCAGTATTTCGATTTGAATTATATGGCATTAAAATAATAAAAAAAAATCATTTAAAAAAATGACATAAGTGGCCGGCCCTAGGCTAGGTGGACTGGGCCTTATTTTTGCAATTTTGCAATTTTACCACTTTTGTATCTGATTTTCTCAAAAATGCCAATTTCCTAATTCAATCATTTAAATGCCAATTCTAACTATTTAATAACTATAAATAATTATTAAATAATATTGTCATTTATCATATTTATTAATTGAACCATACAAAGTATCATAATTAACAAATATGCCCCTATAAACTCTTTCTTTACAATTTCGCCCTTACTTAGTGAAAATTTCACAAATAGACATAGTCTAATTCGTGAATTATAATTGATTAATCAAAACCAATTACATGAGTCTTACAAGCAATATTATCTCAACTAGTGGGGGGACCATGGGTCTATATAACCGAGCTTCCAATAAGTAGATCAAGAATTTAGCACTAAAATTCACTAACTTATTAATTCTTCGTTGAATCCACGCATAGAACTTAGAATTGCACTCGCATATAGAATGCTCTATATGTTCCACCATATAGACACATCATTAGTTATCCATTGTTATAATCCTAATTTGATCAATGATCCTCTATATGAATGATCTACACTGTAAAGGGATTAAATTACCGTTACACCCTACAATGTATTTATTCCTTAAAACACTTGACCCCGTATAAATGATATTTCAAATACGAATGTGAAATGAGTACTCCACCATTTATGTTCGTTTGGTCAAGCTCGAAGGAGATCATCCTTTGCTTACTATTCGCCGTATGTAAGCTATAGATTCCATGTTTATGATAGCGCTCCCACTCAATTGCACTACCGTGTTCCCAAAATGTACGTATCACCCCGACCTAAAAGTAGCTTAACTAACAAATCAAAGAACACGAATAGCCTTTCAAGATCGAGCCTAATCATATCCGGATTAAGATCATTTGATCTAGGATCAACTAGGCGATATTGACTTGAATAGATTTTACGTAAGTTTAATTAAATCTAAGTCAAAGTTCAATATCTGGCCCTTCCGATGCATACTCCATGCATCCAACTCCGAGCTTTACTTTAACCAATGTTCTGGAAAGAACATAGTATTTCTCCAAATACAAGTAAACTCGTTGTAGATTATCATATCGCAAAACTCGTGTCCGATAAATCTAGGAAACTTTATTCACATAGTCATGTTTACTTTCCAATGTGTTGACGGCACAATAAACAAGGATCAAGTATGTGAAAAGGGTTTCGTATGAATTTATACATTATGTACATATAATCATGAAATAAATCATGTGAACCATGCAACATTAAATGTTATTTCTGATCTATATTAATAAACAAATCTGATTATATTGAAATGAGTTTTATTTAGGGCATAAAACCCAACATGTCCAACATGGTACTGAGCACTACTGCCATGTCCAACATGGTACTGAGTTTTGAACGTTCAGGGGACGGTACTATTGACAAGTATCCTCCTGATCGGTCGAACCGGTCATACTCCGGCTGCTGGTCATACTCCGGCTGTACCGACGGATAGGTCAATAGCACCGAACCACCAACCAAGTGTCGGCTGATCGGTCGAACCGGTCATACTCCGTCGGTCATACTCCGGCTGTCGTACCGACGTGACAGGGTTGGATGGTTCGAAGCCTAAATACATATCTAATGTAATCTAGCAGGCTTCCTACATGCACGCTAAACATGTAATCTACATATGCATACCGTTATACTAATCTTACACGGATTCCGATTTCAGTGTGCTTGGCCAACCCGACCGGAATCGAAGCCGAACGGCGGACATCGGCTCCTAAACCATAAAAATCACAACGCTATAAGTGACACGCTAAATCACTTCCCGGGGACTAAAACTTGAAACTAAAAGTTTCCCTATCGATAAAAAGCATGGCAATACCCCTAAAAACCCAAAAACGAGGAAAACTAGGGTTCGAAAAATCCCCAACCTACAGATCGGTTGCCCAACCGAATTCCGGTTCGGGAAAATTCAGGACCCCATCCGGAATTCCGGATGCTCAACCGGAATTCCGGTTCCTCGCAGCGACCAACTAAAAATCTCCTAACTTGACCAAGTCAAACCCCATTGGTCCCAAACTTTCCAGACCTGTTCTATATGCCCCAAATAACAATTCCAAGGCATCAAATTCACCCAGAAAACACATATGCAAAATTCACCATTAAAGACCAAGCTTTGAGTTCAAGAACTCAAACTTGGTTAAATCCACTAACATGCACCCTAGCCTAGTTAATTCTACTTAACTAAGCATAAAAATACCTCTGCAAACTAACAAGAACATCCAAAGAATAACACGTAAACATATCATAGCATTTTCTCTCAAAAAATCACATTTTTGCATATAAAACTCAAACTTTAAACAATCAATCTAACATGCTTTCAACACAGCTCATTCAACAACAATAATCATGCTTTTAAAACAACCTAAATCAACAACAAAACACAGCAGTAACATCTCTCAAAAATCACATGCATTTTCATCCAAAAATCACATATTTTTCAAGAAATTAAAGAAGGAAAGAGACATGAACCAACCTAGCTTGCAATAGACCTTAAAGGATGATGAAAACCAGCCAAAATCAAAGGAAACACACCCCCTCCTAGCTGCTCAAAGCTGGCCGAAAATGGAAGGGAAAGAAAGAGAGAGTTTGAAGTTTTTTGGAATTTTTTCTAAGTGTGAAATGCTTGAAAAGAAAAAGAATTTAAATCATATTTTATTTCATTTATCACACCTCATTTCAGCCAAGTAATATAAACATAAACATTTAATTTTTTTCAAATAAAAAGTTACTAAAGACAAAAAGTCATTGGGGCAAAAAGACCATTTTGCCCCTCCAATCTAAAATCACATAAAAATCACTAAAGGGGTATTTTTGGGACATTCTAAATTCCCGGCCATTCCCGACATTCCCAATGTCTAAAACCCGTCCCCAAAATACTAACATACTGAGTTGTGATTTCTACTGAGCCAAACGCCGCGTTCCAAAATACCGGACACCGGAAATGCGAAACATAAAAGCTACCGATAACATACTCATGCATATCTGAATTCCATAAATATCCATAATAAATTATTTAAATAGCTATAAATAATTTCATGATTAACATAAATAACTGCTAATTTCCAAATTAACTAAGCGGGCTTTACAATCTAGACTACTAATTTCGAGTTTTTAAGGCTCAATGTCTAGATCTCATGGCAAAAACAATCCGAAAAATTAAGAACAAACAACAATTCGATTTTACGATGTGTGTTATCCAATTCGAAAAATTAAACGGGTAGAAACATTGTAAATTAGTTGGTAATGAGATTTGCACCATCAATTTTAGTGTATAAACTATAGAATCAAAAATCCCAAATTGAATTTCATAAAGAAAAAAATACATAAACCCTAAAAATTTAATCTTAAAATTCTCCTAATTTACTCAATGATTTTATGCAAGTAATATATCAAAAGAAAGAGAATTCTAAGATAAATAAAACCCCTAAACATTTAAGATTGAAAAACAAAAAATTTAACATAAAATAATAAAGAAATTAATATGTAATTGAAAAAAAAATTAACATAAACATATTATATGTTATACACATTATAGGTTCTAAATCATATACAATAGGCAATCTGATACCACATGTTAGATAAATTAATATAAACCTAAGATCAATTTGTATATAACATAGAACACAATAATAATATATAATAATTAGGTATGCGTACCTGATTAATCCATAGCAATTATCTCAGTTTGATCCACAGCAGTTACTCCACTTTGATAGTGCAATACTATCAACTAAGTCTTCCTCCCTAGATCTCTAAATCAGAAGCAGTTTATTTATCTGATTATCAAAAGGTATACAATTGTGATGAGACAATATGTATTTATAGAGTTAGGGAGGGGACTTAGCTACATAACCCTAGTTGGACTGGGCCTGCTCATCAAAGGCTTCAGTTAACTAGATAAGCCCACACTTCTGCTTCACCTAGACTTTACACACAGATGCTAAGCCCATTAACAAGTGATCACCAACAATATGGGCTAACACAGCAAAGAACTATCCAATCAACCCAAGTTTTAATAAAACCAATAAAACTTAATGTAAGCCCAAATAAAAAGTCTAACAGAGTCTTCATGATGGAGCCGTCACTAGACTCGTCGATTATCGTCTAATCGCCGTAAAAGAAGCTTACGTCATCTGTCAAATTCTCTTATGGAGATTCTGATACGTTTTCCCCATGCAGTATTAAATGCGAAATGACTACTCGAACGATCTCTTTTCCTCCCGGAGATGCATTGTTATATTTCCAAGAGTAAAGGCGTGCTTAATGCTCCTCTCCGAGAGGCTCACTCCGTGAGGTGCACTTCTCTGTCTATGACTTAACTAATTTTTGTGAGTGGGTGTTCTTTGAGATCTACGTGTCATACGCAGTCGCTGCCACGTATTTTGAGAAAAATCCGAAACAACATATATAAATAGAGATAGTGAGAAAAAAAGATATATTATAGAAAAATAAAAAAAAAATTAAATTTATATGTATATATATAAAATGGATCATATTAATATAATATATATTATATATAAAATTAAAGATGAATTTTAGTCAAAAACTATATATTTTTGTATTTTTTGGTAGAGTCGTGAACTAGTACAAATTAATTAAGACTAAAAAGTTTTACAAATTAATTACATGTTACACTAAAATTATAACATTATGAATCTTTTTTCTAAAACATATGTACGCGCGTAATCAAAAAAAGTTACTAAAGGATAGGAATCAAAAACCTAATACTATAATGGGCAAGACTATGGTAGGACCTAGCAAAAGTTCTCTACCGGTAGGGAACTTTTTTTTACCATTGATTTTAGATCATGTGGTTATTATGATGTAAGGTATATACTCTTACGATAAGACTGCTTGCATACAATTAAAAGTTTATACATATTATAATAATATTTATTTTTTTAAAAAATAAAATAATATTAATAATTAATTTTTTTTATTTTTTATTTTGAATTTTTATTATTTTTTATATAGTTTATTTGAATTATTTTTATATTGGTGTTTATTTTCAAAAATAATTATTTTTCCTAAACTCTTTTTTTTTTTTTTTTGCCTTTTCATCTTCCTTAAAAGCATATGAAAGCAAACTATAATTGTAGTGTAGTATTAATTAATTAAATCGGTTAAATTTTATTTTTCCTGCAAAAAAAAAAAAAGTTTAGGAGAAGCAAGTTGGTACGGTACCAATTAAAAAGCATCTTAAATAATTTTTATAAAACTCATAGTTGAAAATTTTGAAAATAAAATAAATTACTTGGAAAATTCATTTAAATAATTTTTTTAATCACAGTCTATTTTGTATACTTTCTTTTATCAAAATTCATTTCATTTATCTCATCACTTTCTCTCTCATTTTCTATCACATTATTTTTACTATTTTTACTTAAATAAAAACTAAAACGTAAAAATAAAAGTTATAAACACATTTTTATTTGAAAAATTTATAAATACACTTAAGATCAGATTTTATATATATATATATATATATATATATATATGTTAACATTTTATGAATTTTATTTTTTTACAGATTTTTCTTTGTTTTTTTTTTTTCTAGAAAGAAATATTGTTTTCACGTTGTTTTCTTGTTGAAATAATATGAAAATAACACTCCGTATTTAAAAAAGAAAATTAAAATTCGTAAAAATGTAAAAATAATTGTAGATCCATAAAAATGTAAATTTTTTATTATTTTTGAGTGTTTATAAAATAATCCCTTTTTTAATTTCCAAAAAAAATTAATAACATGCTTTTTAGATTTAAATGTTTAAATTTAAAAACAAAATATGAAAAAAGAAAATATTAGCACACATTTAAAAATTGTATTTTTTTTTAATATCTAAAAATTTATTTATTGAAAAAGAACAAAAGAATAAGCAACAAAAATTATTAAAATAATAAAATAAATTAAATAATTACCTACAATAAAGTGCATTGTATTAAAGTGAAACTCAAAATTATACTTGATAATTGGTGGAAAAAATTGGGAAAAAAGAATAAGCGGCACAGTAGACAATCCCTACTATAATATACTATAATATATCTATTAAAAATAAACAAAATAAAGACTTATTACAAAATAAACAAATACATAAAAACTGATTTCTTACATATCTAATGAAAAAAATATATAATTTACAATAAAACAAAAAAAAATCAATTTCCTAATAAATCAAAATTTTTAACAATTTATCTATAATATTTTACAGGAATATACTCAATAATGTGTGTGTAGTTCAATATGGAGCGTCGTGAAAAAAGGAGACAAAATATAAAGACTATATAATGACTGAACTATCAATACCAACCAATTGTAGTCTAACATGTTGTTAGAATTAGTGAAAAATGAAATCAAATGCAACACTCTAATAGAAATACATTACCAGTTATACTCGAGGTCACCATCAATCAAAATAATAAATGACAACTTACTGTTGTTCTACTTTGAACTCAGAAGGAAACAGAATGCAGTTAGCGAGTCTCCACTTTGCATCACAACTATAGATGAGACAAGATTCTAAATGATTGCTCAACAAATATCTAAGAATGAAGCAGTATCACAAAACATAAATGTTCAAAAATTGGTTTTATGGATTACCAACCAACCATCATACGATGAAGCAATAACCCAAAACACAAATGTTTAGAAATTGGTTTTATAGATAAACAACCAGCCATCATACAACTGTAGGCAATACAATGATGAATTATATCACTACAAGAAAAAAGGAATATAGGCACGACCAAATTAGTGCCTACTAATGCAGCTTTCGTGCCTAAAACAAGCAACAGGCACCACAAATATTTGCGTGCCAATTGACTGATCTAATGACACGACTCATGTGGTGCCAAGTTTGAATTGTAAACTTTTTTTATCATACATTTATGTTGGGTTTTATGCTGTAAATAAAACTCATTTCAATATAATCAGATTTACTTATTAATATAGATCAGAAATAACATTTAATGTTGCATGGTTTACATGATTTATTTCATGATTATATGTACATAATGTATAAATTCATCTGAAACCCTTTTCACATACTTGATCCTGTTTATTGTGCTGTCAACACATTGGAAAGTAAACATGACTATGTGAATAAAGTTTCCTAGATTTATCAGACATTAGGGTTTTACTGATATGATAATCTACAACAAGAGTTTACTTGCATTTGGAGAAATGCTATGTTCTTTCCAGAGCATTGGTTAAAGTAAAGCTTAGGTTGGATGCATGGAGTATGCATCGGAAGGGACCGATATTGAACTTTGACTTAGATTTATTAAACTTACCGTAATATCTATTCAAGTCAATATCGCCTAGTTGATCCTAGATCAAATGATCTTAATCCTGATATGATTAGGCTCAATCTCGAGAGGCTATTCGTGTTCTTTGATTTGTTAGTTAAGCCTACTTTTAGGTCAGGGTGATACGTACATTTTGGGAACACGGTAGTGCAATTGAGTGGGAGCGCTATCATAAACATGGAATCTATAGCTTCTATCTGGCGAATAGTAAGCAAAGGATGATCTCCTTCGAGCTTGACCAAACGAACATAAATGGTGGAGTACTCATTTCACATAAGCTGAAATATCATTTATACGGGGTCAAGTGTTTTAAGGATAAAATACATTGTAGGGTGTAACGGTAATCTAATCCCTTTACAGTGTAGATCATTCATATAGAGGATCATTGATCAAATTAGGATTATAACAATGGATAACTAATGATGTGTCTATATGGTGGAACATATAGAGCATTCTATATACTGAGAGTGCAATTCTAAGTTCTATGCGTGGATTCAACGAAGAATTAATAAGTTAGTGAATTTTAGTGCTAAATTCATGATCTACTTATTGGAAGCTCGGTTATATAGACCCATGGTCCCCGCACTAGTTGAGATAATATTGCTTGTAAGACTCATATAATTGGTTTTGATTAATCAATTATAATTCTCAAATTAGACTATGTCTATTTGTGAATTTTTCACTAAGTAAGGGCGAAATTGTAAAGAAAGAGTTTATAGGGGCATATTTGTTAATTATGATACTTTGTATGGTTCAATTAATAAATATGATAAATGACAATATTATTTAATAATTATTTATAGTTATTAAATAGTTAGAATTGGCATTTAAATGGTTGAATTAGAAAATTGGCGTTTTTGAGAAAATCAGATGCAGAAAAGGTAAAACTGCAAAATTGCAAAAAGTGAGGCCCAAATCCACTAGTATAGGGCCTGCCACTTTTGTAGGAAATTTAAACTGATATTTTCATTATTTTTATGCCAAATAATTCAAACAACCCTAGTGGAATGCTATAAATAGATAGTGAAGGCTTCAGGAAAAACACACTTTTCTTCTCACACTTCTGATTCAGAAAAAACTGAGCCTCTCTCTCTCCCTATCTTTGGCCGAACCCACTCTCTCTCTCTTCCTCATTGAGATTTCGAAATTCTTAGTGTATGAGTAGTGCCCACACACAGCAAGTGATACCTCAATCATAGTGAGGAAGATCGTGAAGAAAGACTTTCAGCAAGAAGGAGGTTTCAGCATCAAAGATTCAGAGAAAGAGATCCAGGTTCAGATATTGATAATGCTCTGCTACAGAAAGGAATCAAGGGCTAGATATCTGAACGGAAGGAGTCATATTATTCCGCTGCACCCAATGTAAGGTTTCCTAAACTTTATATGTGTTTATTTCATCGTTTTAGAAAGTTCATATTTAGGGTGTTAATAAACATACTTGTGAGTAGATCTAAGATCCTGGTAAAATAATTTCCAACAACTGGCCTCAGAGCCATGGTAATTGATTTACTTGCAAGAAATTTGGACTTTAAAACGATTGTTTGTTTGTTTTTGGATGGTATCATGTTGTTTGAGTGTTATTTGATGATTGATTGATGTTTGTGAATTTTCGTGAAAAATAATTGCGATTCTGTTTCTGGAATTATTTTTATTGGATAGTATGGAAAAAATTAAGCAAGTTACTTTTTTACAGAACTCAATTTCGATTTAATTTGAATTAGTTATGATTTTTAGAAGATTCGAAAAAATCGGAGCTGTGCTGAAATTTTCCTGCGATCGCGAAAACTGTCCGTACAGCTCACAATTTTTTCGTTTTTCTTCGTTTTTTTCATTCTTTTTCATGGAATTAACTTCCGATTTTTTGTGTAGTTCTGTATTTATACTATTACTATTCCTAATTCAATTCTAATTATCATTTTGAATTAATTTAATATTTTTTAAATTTAATTCAAGATATTAGTGTAATTTGAATTTGAAAATAGTTAGTATCTATCTTTTTGCTTAATAATCTATCTTATTTTAAAATTTGATTATATCTTATCTTATTTTTAAATTTAAGGTCAGATTTAAAATATTTTAAATTAAATTTTTTTTAATAATTTGACCTTATTTAAATTTAAAATAAGATAACAATAATCATGTAATTTTAAATAGATGTAAGATATTTTGCTAACTTTTAAATTTTGTTATTTTATTTATTTAAATTACATTTAAAATCTGAAAAAGATATTCATTTATCTTTTTTAATTTTTTTATTTAATTTTTATTTATAAAATAACATTTAATTTTTAAAAGTAGTTAGCAAATTTTGAAATGATATTTAGGTTGGTTGAAACTTAATTTTTCAAAATTGTAGGTTTAATTTTAAATTTAATTTTTTTAAAAAAATTTCGAATATTTCAAATTTTATTTAAAATTAAATAAATCTTACATCCAACTATCCAGCTAACCTTGTTGCAGGATATGTGTTTTAGCTTGTTTGTAAGTTTTCAAAACCTATTATTACTTGATTGCAAATAGCCATGGTTACTTTTTGCCAGATCTAATGATCTGATGGCTCCCTTGGTCAAGTTAATAATTTGTAACAGGTATATTTACAATCTTCTTTCATCTGTGTATGACCTAGCAACATGATAAGACCCATCCAAAGTGTGCCTGTGTGAGCCTATGTGTTTAATTTTATTATAGATGCATATAGGTTGCTGTTGCTAAAATAAATTATCATAGTTCTTGATAGAATTTATTTAAGCCCATTTAGTTTTTGGGCCTATTCAATTAATAACAGTTGTTCTTATTAAGGTTAAATTCCTCTCTTTTGGGCCTTGTGTGAGAGTTGGGAGCCATAGTAGTGGGTACGACATACTGAACCCAGCATCCCCTCACATGAACCACCCCAATTGTGAAGGCCCATTTGTCTGATTTGAATAACTGTACTAGGTTAATTAAACTAGTTTAACCTAATAAAATTGATTAGCAACATAATTAATTTCATTTATTTTGAAATTAATTTAAGAAAACCATAGTTTAAAGAATTTTATATTCTAAGCTAAACTATATGTATTTTCTTGTATTTAATTAAATATAGAATTATAACCATCTAGATTCTTTCTGGAGCTTAATTTAAATTTTTCATTAAATATTCCTATTTAAGTTGATATTTAGTGATCTACAACTAACCAACTTAAATCTGAATATCTTTTGGATTTAAAATTTCAAAATTAAGTTGAGGAATTTTAGGCATTGGTTATTAAGATTCTTTAGATATTTTTTAAGTTAATATCTTTTCGAATATTAACTTAAAATGGAATATTTTTTAAATTAAGTGGTTACAACTTAATTTCTGATATTTAATTAAATTTAAATTTGAAAATATTTAAGTTCTAGATTTTTTCTAATACAACTTAAATTAGATATTTTTCAAATTTTGTGGAAAAGATACTTAGTCAAATAAGATATTTTCTAGATAGTTATTTCTAGACTACTTATTATTTCTAATATTAAATAGGAAAATATTATACATTGTGAAATTAATTATTTAAATAATTAATTTTGGTACAATTTATTTTAAGTATATTTTTTCCTAGTATTAAACTAGAGATTAATAATTAAGCCTTCTCTACACTTAATTATTTATTTCTTGAATTTAATACATTTAATTAATTTGAAAATTAAATATCTAAGTTGATTTTCATCATGATACTTAAATATTTCTTTTTCATGACACTCAATTAAATAGAAAATTATTTTTAGTTGAAATTTATTTTTTCAACTAAATTTAAATAATTTTCAAAATATATTTTTTATTTATTTTATTAATCAAATTTCGAAATTGCATTTCTTAAATGCTATAATTTCGAATTTTATTTGAAAAATAGATTAAAGTTTTAAATTATTTATTTTAATTTTGGACCAACTTAAATAATTGATTTTTTCATTTAATGATTAATTAAAATAAATGAAGTAAAAAAAATATTTTTCTTTATTTTATTAATCAATTTTCAAAATTGCATTTCATAATGCAAGATGATTTTGAATTTATCTTGAAAAATAGATTAAGTTGTAAATTAATTATTTATTTTAATTAATTCTTGGATCAACTTAAATCAATGATTTTTTCATTTATTGATTAATTTAAAATAAATTGAATTAAAGTATATTATTAGAAATTGAATTAATTAGCCAAAGGAAAATCTAGATAGATGATATTTTTGCTTGAAGTATTTTTCTAGTGTATTTAATTAAATAGAAAATTAATATTTAAGCTGATTTTCATCATCCTACTTAAATATTTGAAATTTTTCTTATATATTTAATTAAATAGGAAAATTATATTTTTTGTTGTAAATTAATTTTATTAATTAATTTTGGGCCAACATTAAATTAGAATAATTTTTCCAGGATTAATTTTTTATTTTAACATGCATTTTCGAAAATTGTGTCCTAGAATACTTTAATTTTTCGAAATGCAATATATATTTATAGAAAATTAAATTTGAGTTGTAAATTAATTTAAATTAATTTTGTAACAACTTAAATTGAATATCTTTCTAAATATTTATTGGAAATTATTACTAAGATGGAAATTGTTAATTCCATTTTTGGCATATTTAATTGACAAAAATATTTTATTATTCATTGTATATTTTCGGCTTGTATACATTAATATGGTTTCCTATTTGGTGTATTCAAACTTGAAAGGAAAGTTGTCTAGCTTTCCTATTTTTGGAAAAAAGGTAAAAATGGTAAGTTTGGTTACCCATTTCGTTTTTATCTAACCAGCTGTGTAATCTGATCTTGTGTTGAGTTTCCCATTTTCTTAGATCAGGTTTCTTGAAGAGAAAACCGGAGCTAAACTTTCCTTTTCTATAAAAGGAAAGTTGTAGTTACTGCCCACGATTCTGTAGGTACAGAAACGGAAATTCCTGGACTGATTGAAGAATTATTTTAGGGAAGTTTCTAGTGGGTTGAGGTCTTGTTCAGACCGAATGTAAGCTGTCTATGAGATGTATATTCATTATAAATACATCCTATAGCTGCTAGGTTTTGTATCTCTTTCACACACTTAGAATTATATTCATATCTTAAGGAAAGAGTGTCTTTGTTATGTTAACTCTTTTATTCACTTTCATATCATAAGAAAAGAGTGTCTTTATTTTGTAGAGAAGAGTTGTTCTACTCTTACTCTGTTTATTTGATTGTTTGTATTGTCTTGAGTCTGTATTCAAGTCTACAACGAAGAAAAATATCAGTGCACCTTCGGGAGAAGGGTATTTACAAGCTTTCGGGAGATTGCTTTTGAAGTCTTGCATCGGGAGGATACAAGCACACAACCTTCGGGAGATGGTTGTATAGGCTTTCGGGAGATAGCCTTTAAGCCTTGAATCGGGAGGATCCAAGCACTCTTCAAGGTGATCGAAGGGAGTTCGAGCTCTTGGAGTTTTATCAAAAGATTCGGTTAGTAGGTGGAATACATCAAGCTTGCGGCATACAATAAGAGGGAGTCTATTTATGCATAAGTCAATTACTTTGTATTTTTGATACCGATCTAATGAATCTTATCTCTGGGCGTGGCCCCGTGGACTAGTAACAATCTGAAAGGATTGTTGAAACCACGTACAAAAATTTTGTGTGTTTTTACTTTTATGCACTGTTTGTTTTTCTGGGTTTCTCTAGAGTTACAGAGTTGCATTCTGTAACTACAGAAAACTGTTTTCAGTACCAATTTTATTATTCCGCATTTAATTAATCATTTAATTAAATAATCAAACTGGGAATATTAAAATACGGAATCTCAATTGGTATCAGAGCGAGTCACTAAATTCTTAGTGAGATCTTTAGGTTATTCCGTTTAACTTGTTTTGTGTGAGATGTCTTTGTTTGCAGAAGGAAGCTCTATCTCTAGACCTCCTCTATTAAATGAGTCGAATTATCCTTATTGGAAGGTCAGGATGAGAGCATTCATCAAATCGCAAGATGAGAAGGCATGGAGAGCTATTCTTACAGGTTGGTCTCAACCTACTGAAAATGATGAAAAAGGTAATATTCAGGTAAAATCTGAACTCAATTGGACCACTGAAGATGAAAAACTTTCTGGTTATAATAATAAGGCTTTACATGCTATTTTTAATGGTGTTGGTGAAGGCTTTATTAAATTGATCTCATCTTGTGAATCTGCAAAGGAAGCATGGGAAATCCTTCAAATTCAATTTGAAGGTACTGTTGATGTAAAGAGATCACGATTTACCATGCTTCAAACTAGATTTGATGAATTGAGAATGTCAGATACTGAAACTTTAAATGATTTTTATGAAAGATTATCTGATATTTCTAATGAGTTTTTTGCCTTGGGAGAAAAACTAGATGAATCTGTCTTGGTTCGAAAAATTGTTCGAGTCCTTCCTGACAGGTTTGACACAAAATTGCTTGCAATGGAAGAGGCAAAGGATTTTGGTAAAATGAAGGTTGAGGAACTCATGGGATCTTTAAGAACCTTTGAGTTGAATCAACAAATCAAGAAAAAGAGTAAGCAAAGCCTCTCGAATGAGAAAAGTAAAGGTATTGCCTTTAATGCTTCTGAAAATATTGTTTCTGATGATGAAAATGAGGATGAAATGGTTCTATTGGCAAAAAATTTCCAAAAATTCATGAAATCTGCAGGAAATAAAAAGTTCTTTTCAAAGAACCCAAAAGGTAACATTTCTGGTAACATTCCCTCTAAACCTTTTTCATCTAACAATAAAAAAGGTATTAAATGCAGAGAATGTGAAGGTTTTGGTCACACTCAATCCGAATGTGCTAATACCTTAAAGAAAAATAAAAAGGGATTAAATGTTACTTGGAGTGATGATTCTGAGAGTAGTGAGGATGAAAAAGAAAAAGTTGTCCTAACAAGTGTTTTGTCAAGAAATTTGCAGGAAAAAGGAAAAAGCATTTGCTTGAACAATATCCTGATCAATGACAATAAGGAAGAATCCAGATCCGAATCAGATGAGTCAGAAATTGATGAGGATTCCATGGTTGAATCCTACAAGGTAATGTTTGGTAAGTGGTTGGAAACTTGTGCTGAAAATCGCTCCCTGGTTAAAGATAATAAAATTTTGTGTAACAACATTAATGAGTTGGAAGATAAACTCAAATGTTGTGAATCTGAATTGTCTTTAAAAGAGTCAAAGATTATTTCTTTAACCAAGGAAATTGATAACATTAAAAAGAATGTTAAAATGCTAAATCCAGGTTCCACCATCTTTGAAAAAATTCAAAAATCTGGCCAAACCAATCATGCTGGGCTGGGTTATGTTCCAAATCAACCTGTTCCTAATACTACTAATAGTTTTGTTTCTGGAAGAACTGTTTCTACCTCGCAGGTTTCTGTCTCTACAGCAAAGCACTCTGTCGTTCCGTAAAAGAAGCAAAGACGGTAAGTTTGACAATTTCAAAGGGACTGGAAGACGTTTCATTCCTATTTGCCATTTTTGTGGAGTAAAAGGTCACATTCGGCCTAAATGCATAACCATGCATAACATGTTTAAATCTAATTACATTGGAAATAAACATGTTTTACAAAAACAAAAATGGGTTGTCAAAAACAAATGCTTGGTAGGTTCTACTTGTTTTAAAACTGTTGCTTCTAACATGTGGTATTTTGATAGTGGTTGTTCTAGACACATGACAGGTGAAAAAGAATTTCTTGTGAACATAAGACCAATGCACTGTGGAGAAGTTACATTTGGTAACTATCTTACTGGTAAAGTCATAGGAATGGGAACTCTCAAGTTCGAAGGGCTTCCTAAACTAAAGAATGTCATGTTGGTTGAAGGACTGAAAGCTAATCTTCTTAGCATTAGTCAGATTTGTGATCAAGGTTATACTGTGAGCTTTGATAGCAATCATTGCTATGTATATAATATTCTTGATGAAATTGTGTTACAAGGGCTGCAATCTAGTGATAATTGTTATACTCTCACTACGCATGCCACTTGTCATTCTGTCATTGAAAATGTTACTGACCTATGGCATGAAAAACTTGGTCACATCCATTTTAAAAATATAAAAAAATTATCTGTTTCAGGGATTGTTCGAGGATTACCTAAATTAGGTAAAGAGTCTTTGGGAAAATGTGGACCATGCCAGTTAGGTAAGCAACTGAAAATTTCTCACAAGAGTGTCCCGGATGTGAATACTTCTAGAGTTCTCGAACTCTTGCACATGGACTTAATGGGTCCAATCCAGGTAGAAAGCTTAAATGGTAAGAGGTATATCTTTGTTTGTGTTGATGATTTTTCTCGATTTTCATGGGTGGATTTTTTGAGAGAAAAATCTGATACTTTTGAAGCTTTCCAATCTTTGTGTTTGAAATTACGAGTTGAAAAAGATTGTAACATTGGCAAAATTGTTAGGATTAGGAGTGATCATGGTAAGGAATTTGAAAATACCGTATATGATGAATTTTGTAAAGCTAACGGTATTTCTCATGAATTTTCTGCTCCTAAAACTCCTCAACAAAATGGAGTGGTTGAAAGAAAGAATCGTACTCTAACAGAAATGGCTAGAGTAATGTTGAATAGCAAGAAGCTCACAAAGCGCCTTTGGGCCGAAGCCATTAACACTGCTTGCTATACCATCAACAGAGTATTCTTGCGTCCAGGTACTCACAAAACACCATATGAAATCTGGAAAGGTAAGAAACCAAATGTAAGTCACTTTCATGTGTTTGGATGTATGTGTTATATTTTACGAGATCGTGATTACATTGGTAAATTTGATTCTAAAAGTGATGAAGGTGTTTTCTTAGGATATTCCACAAATAGTAGGGCATATCGTGTGTATAACATGAGAACCCAAACTGTTATGGAATCTGCTAATGTTGTTGTTGATGATCTAAAAGATTTTTCTGAGTTTTCCACAGAAGAACAGATTGAAGATTTGCTTGAAAAGCCTGCTGCTGAGGAAAAGGAACCTAACGAAGCTTCAGAAGCAGTCGTCGAGGCTACTGTGCAGGAATCTGTTGCTACAGAAAATCCAACAACAAAAGAATCCGAGTATCCTTTAAATTCAATCACTGATCCCATACAGAGGGAACCATCCTCCAGGGTTAAAAAGAATCATCCTTCAGATCTCATTCTCGGAAACTTGGATGAGAGCATGGTTACAAGAAGAAAATATGCCAATATAATTCAATTTTTATGTTTTATTTCTTCTTTAGAACCTAAATCTGTAAAAGAAGCTTTAATGGATGAAGATTGGTTTTTAGCTATGCAGGATGAGCTTCATCAGTTTGTTCGAAACAAAGTCTGGAAAATGATTCCAAGACCACCGTTTGTGAACATCATTGGAACCAAATGGATCTTCAAAAATAAGAGTGATGAGTTTGGCACTATCATTCGAAACAAGGCAAGGTTGGTTGCCCAAGGATACACTCAAGTTGAGGGTGTTGATTTTGATGAAACATTTGCTCCAGTAGCTAGACTGGAATCGATCAGGTTACTTCTTTCGATAACTTGCATTCTTGGTATTAAATTGTATCAAATGGATGTCAAATCCGCTTTTTTGAATGGGCTGTTAAAAGAAGAGGTGTATGTGGAACAACCTAAAGGGTTTGAGGATCCACATTTTCCTGATCATGTTTATAAGTTAGACAAGGCTTTGTATGGTCTAAAACAAGCACCACGTGCTTGGTATGAGCGTCTAACTGAATTCTTGCTTTCTCATGATTACAAGAGAGGAAATGTTGATAAAACACTTTTCATCAAAAACATTAATTCTGATGTGATTGTTGCTCAAATGTATGTTGATGATATTGTGTTTGGCTCTACCTCTAACTCTGAAGTGCAGGCTTTTGTTTCCCAAATGCAAAAGGAGTTCGAAATGAGTATGGTAGGTGAACTCACTTATTTTCTCGGTCTTCAAGTGAAGCAATCAGATGAGGGAACTTTTGTCACTCAAAGCAAGTATGCAAAGAACTTGGTGAAAAAGTTTGGTCTTGAGAAAGCCAAACATACCAACACTCCCATGAGCACAACTTTGAAATTAAGCAAAGATGAACAAGGAGTAAAGGTAGATCAAACTTTGTATCGAAGTATGATAGGTAGTTTGCTTTATCTTACTGCTAGTCGTCCTGACATTTGTTATAGTGTTGGTGTTTGTGCACGTTATCAGGCAAATCCCATGGAATCCCATCTTTCTGCTGTGAAAAGAATCATTCGCTATGTAAATAGCACTATTGAATTTGGGATTTGGTTTTCAAAAGACACTAATTCTAACCTTGTTTGCTTTAGTGATGCTGATTGGGCAGGTAATGCAGATGATAGAAAAAGTACTAGTGGTGGATGTTTCTATCTTGGAAACAATATGGTTTCATGGCATAGCAAGAAGCAAAACTCAATCTCTCTGTCCACAGCGGAGGCTGAGTACATTGCTGCGGGTAGTTGTTGTACCCAATTGTTATGGATGAAACAAATGATGGCAGATTATGGGTTTGATTTGAAAACTTTAACCATCTTTTGTGATAACACTAGTGCTATAAATATTTCTAAGAATCATGTTCAACACTCTCGCACAAAGCACATAGACATTCGTCATCACTTTATTAGAGAGCTTGTGGAAAATAAAATTCTTGTCTTAGAATATGTTGAAACTAGCAAACAAATTGCAGATATTTTTACTAAAGCTCTTGACTCGGTCTGATTTATTTCTCTAAGGAAATCCTTAGGGGTTTGTACTGTTTAATGCTTCTATTTTTTCATAATCCTTGATATTTAAGTTGTCTTAGAGTTCATAATGTCTTGTCTTTGTCCTAGAAGAAAATTTCAACCTTATAAGAATTTCAGTCATTATTTTATTGCTAATGTTGTAATATTATGATGTCATACAGGTTTGTCAGGAAAATTGTCCACTCCTCACAGGAATATTCAGGTTCATCAAACAGTGTTATGTAAGCTACCATTTTCGAATAATGTTGTTCAAAAACTGTGTGTTCAAGCTCCATTGGATGAATAGAGCTACCTATCTCAATGTGTGAAAGCCATCTCTGAGTAAGTTGGAACTATGTAATTAGGAGTTATGTAGAAGATACGCTACCATTGAAAAGGGCTACCATTGAGGTAGTGTGACAGCGTCTCCTATGGGTACAATTTATCAGAAAAAGTCTTTTTGACAAATTGGGCAATGTTCCCTGCTTACACTTTCACACACAAATGCTTGGCACAGTTTGTGGTAAAAATTGTTTCTTCTCGAAAATGGTGTTATAAAGCTGTTACATACTGTTTGATGTGCTTTAATATTCTTGGTGACGGAGTCAATTTTTTCCTGTGAACCTGTATGACCTCACTCTATTACATCATTAGTTTGATAAAATAATTTCTGACTATTCTTATGAGTTTGATTTTTTCATCAGGGACAAAGACAAATGGACATTGTGAATTCTAGTTGCAAAAATATCAAGGTTATTTTATTGTTCTGTCTTTTAATCAAAAAATAAAAAAAAATAAAAAAAAGGGGTTCGTGATCGAGTTGTCAAGTGAGCTTTGTTAAAAATTTTGTTATTTTTTTTGTTATGTTTCATCATGTTCTTAGACACAATTTTTGCTCTTAAGTGGTGATTAGTGCTTTTTGTGTCTTGGTGTGTTCTCTTGTTCTTTATGTGCAATTTTTCTTTGGGGGGCATTGTTTGAAAAAATAAAAGAAAAAGGGGGGCATATTTTTTTTCTTTTTCGAATTCTTGTAAATATTTTTTCTTTTATTTTTTCATTTTATGGAAACATGTGTTAATTGTATACTCTATTTTGTGTTTCCTTTATTTGTGGAGATTTGGTCTTATTCTAGGAAACTTGTTCTTAAATATTTAATTATTTTTGGTTTCCTTTTTGGTGGCAATTTCGGATTTGGTGGGGTTATTATTTCTTAGATTTTGTGGGAATAATTGGTTTCCTTTTTCCATTTAAGGAAACACTGACTATATTTGAAAAACCTTTTTTGGTTTCCTCTTTTTCTCTCCACACGTGGGTCAAAGGTAAGGAAGTTACCTTCCTTTTCAGTTTTTTTTTAATTGGGTATTTAAAATTGAAAGGTTATATATTCTCAACTACCCATAAACCCACGATCACCACTCTCTCTTCTCCTTCTATTTGTTTTTCTCAAAGGTCTAACATTGTTCAAAGTGTAAGAGGTTTTGTGTTCTAGGGTTTCAAAGAAAAATGGCCAAAACTAAGAATGCCCAACCATCCAAGAAGCCCACTCGTGGATCTGCTACTGCTGCTCCGGTGACACCGCCTGCGCCGCCTGTACCAGCAACCGGAGCTTCTGGTTCATCCTCTGCTCCGACGAAGTCTGCCAAGAAATCGAAGACCCAAGCTCGAAAATCAGTGGCAAATTTCTCATCTCCTCTTGTTGGTGCCTCTCCTATTGCCTCTCCAACACCTGGGTTGGGTGATCATGATGAATCCCATTCATCCGATCACACATTGTCGAAGTCCTCTTCTTCGAATGGTGCTCCTAATGTCGACCAAACTTTGGTGACTTTGCCCACGGTGAGTTCTCGAACTAGGTCCAAGGTTTCCACTCCTAAAAAGCCTGAAGTGGTTAAACCTAAAATTGCATCCAAAGGGAAAAAGGTGGTTTCTTCATCTTCAAAGGGCAAAAATCTCAAGGAGAATCCCCCTTCGGTCTCTTCCTCGGATTCTGAACCAGAAGAAAGTGAGGAGGATCATGATTCAGAGGGCTTGTCCGATTCAAGTGAAAAATTTATGCCCAAAGATCTTCCTGTTGTTGATGATTCTGGAGTGAAGAACTAGAAACTGAGCCTGTCACTACAGAATCTGTTCCAGTCCCTCCTGCTGTTCCAAAGAAGGACAAAGGAAAAAGGCCCATTGTCTCTACAAATCCTGTTCTTCCACAGAAAAGAAAGAGGCCCTCTGGTATTTCTCTTGATAACTTCAAGCCCCACTCTCATTATTTTTGTTATAATGATCATGCTAGAGATATGAAATTCTTTGAGAATAGGAATTTTACTGTGGAGAAAAATTTTAATGTTATTGCTCATAAGCCTTTTGGAGTGTATAACATGTTGAAAGAAAGACAATGGGTAGATACCTTGATCGGTTTTGATGGGTATGTGGATAGAATTGTGAAGGAATTTTATGCTAACATCACTGATGAGTTTCTCGATGAGGACTCTTTCATGTTTGGCAAAGTTTTTGTCAGAGGACACTGGTATTCCTTTACTGTGAAGGATGTTGCTGAGGCTCTCAATTTGCCTATGGGAATTGAGCCAACTGATGTGGAGTTTGATCGTCAAAAGGTGTTCGGTTATCTCTCTGGTGATAATGAAATTGAACTCTCCGACACCATGCATATGTCTCAACTCACCTATCAACATGCTGCTCTCATGAGGTTTGCCCTATCCAATTGGTTTCCTTGCTCCAATCCGGTAAATGTTTCAAATGAACTTGCTTTCTTTTTATATAAAGTTTCAATTGGTGCTAAAATTGATTTGGCTGACATGATTTGGGAGCAAATTGTTTCTCTTCGAAAGGGTAAGAAACCTAGGCTCAATCTCATTTTTCCTCACTTAATCTATAAAATTTTATCTGATCAAGAGGAATTGATTCTTGAGAATGAATCAATTGAGATGCCTGCTGTTGGAACCACTTTCAAAATTCCTGAGAAGCCTCCTCAAGGAAAAGCTGCTCAAAGAAAGGCTCGGTCTGCTTCCCCTGGTCTTACAAATGATCCGGCTGTTGGATCTGCTTCCACTTCTGCTCCTACAGAAATGGCAGAATTCAACTTGCGTTTGGGAAGAATGGAGACAAGTCAGGCCTTACTTCTTAGGAAGATGGACAGCATCATGAAATACTTCCGACCCAATGATGATGAATAAGTGGTTCAATCTTTTATCTTTTGCTTTTTATTAATGTTTATTTGAACTTATGACTTTGTCCATGTTTGTTTTTGTTATCTTTGGCTCCTTGATAGACAAAAAGGGGGAGTAGTACTATTTTTTGGATTCATTGAACTCTTTGTTACAACTCTGGACCCTTGGTTTTAGGGGGAGTTGCTTGTTTGTGGTTTAACACTTTTCCGTTTAAAAAGTTGTTTGTGGTTTAACACTTTTCCATTTAAAAAGTTGTGTTCTTCGGTTTGCAAGCTTTTCCGTCCAAAAAAAAAGTTCTATGTTTTATGTGTTAGAGAGCTTTCATGCAGGTGGAGTATTTTCTATACTCTTGTATCTTTAAAAAGCTATTTGCTTTGGTTTCTAACACTTGATGCAGGTTTTCTCATAATAAAATGTTTTGTCAATCAAAGTGCCAAAGGGGGAGATTGTTAATTCCATTTTTGGCATATTTAATTGACAAAAATATTTTATTATTCATTGTATATTTTCGGCTGGTATACATTAATATGGTTTCCTATTTGGTGTATTCAAACTTGAAAGGAAAGTTGTCTAGCTTTCCTATTTTTGGAAAAAAGGTAAAAATGGTAAGTTTGGTTACCCATTTCATTTTTATCTAACCAGCTGTGTAATCTGATCTTGTGTTGAGTTTCCCATTTTCTTAGATCAGGTTTCTTGAAGAGAAAACCGGAGCTAAACTTTCCTTTTCTATAAAAGGAAAGTTGTAGTTACTGCCCACGATTCTGTAGGTACAGAAACGGAAATTCTGGATCGATTGAAGAATTATTTTAGGGAAGTTTCTAGTGGGTTGAGGTCTTGTTCAGACCGAATGTAAGCTGTCTATGAGATGTATATTCATTATAAATACATCCTATAGCTGCTAGGTTTTGTATCTCTTTCACACACTTAGAATTATATTCATATCTTAAGGAAAGAGTGTCTTTGTTATGTTAACTCTTTTATTCACTTTCATATCATAAAAAAAGAGTGTCTTTGTTTTGTAGAGAAGAGTTGTTCTACTCTTACTCTGTTTATTTGATTGTTTGTATTGTCTTGAGTCTGTATTCAAGTCTACAACGAAGAAGAACATCAGTGCACCTTCGGGAGAAGGGTATTTACAAGCTTTCGGGAGATTGCTTTTGAAGTCTTGCATCAGGAGGATACAAGCACACAACCTTCGGGAGATGGTTGTATAGGCTTTCGGGAGATAGCCTTTAAGCCTTGAATCGGGAGGATTCAAGCACTCTTCAAGGTGATCGAAGGGAGTTCGAGCTCTTGGAGTTTTATCAAGATTCGGTTAGTAGGTGGAATACATCAAGCTTGCGGCATACAATAAGAGGGAGTCTATTTATGCATAAGTCAATTACTTTGTATTTTTGATACCGATCTAATGAATCTTATCTCTGGGCGTGGCCCCGTGGACTAGTAACAATCTGAAAGGATTGTTGAAACCACGTACAAAAATTTTGTGTGTTTTTACTTTTATGCACTGTTTGTTTTTCTGGGTTTCTCTGGAGTTACAGAGTTGCATTCTGTAACTACAGAAAACTGTTTTCAGTACCAGTTTTATTATTCCGCATTTAATTAATCATTTAATTAAATAATCAAACTGGGAATATTAAAATACGGAATTTCAGAAATAATTCATGTTATTTTCATATCCATCTAAGTAAAATTTATAAATATTAAATTAAAATTTATATTTAGAATTTTTCATTCTAAATTGGAAATTTTAAATAAATATATATTTAAAATAAATAAATTAAATAAAGAGAATCAAAGAAAATATAACTCACTTTAAATAATGAGCTTGATTATTATTAAGATATTCGATCTCCATTGTTGGTCTTACAAAAGTTAAATGTTTTCAATATAACCTCGAGACGCTAGACTTCGTCCCCCTATGGATGGTTATTCGTTGAACGCATTTAACACCGTAAGATTTCATTTGATAAGTGTTTTGTGAGTTTTCGTCTCTATTTAGACTCTCCCCTACGGTGACTACTTAGAGATAAACTCATAAAACATGAAACAATGGTGGAAGCTCATAAAATAAGAATAACCTTGACTCTCGCCTACCGGGACAACGTTGGATTCTTATTTTGATCGAATAAAAGGTTGCTAGAATGGTTTCTATTTTAGATGAGCTGACAACTCTATTCAATAAATGATACTTTGACTCTCGCCTACCGGGACACTGTATCAGTTTGTTGAAAACCTTGGAAATTATTTAGGATTGTATGTTTTAGTATTTTCACTAGTCATTCCTACTTGCTATATGTTTATAATTTCTGAATTGTGTATGAATTTATATTGAACCATGTTATTTTCTGTTATTAAGTTGTAGTTTAATTTCGAATCTTCATTGTTGGTCTAACATGTTTGTTTTTCTAATGAGATAAATCCCTAATGGATTTTCACCATTAGACATACATAATAGTGTAAGATCTCGAAAAATAAATATTGTATATGCAACATCTAGCTGTTCATCAATTGATGACACCTTAGACTAGTATTTTTACAATATGAAACAAGAAGATTACATAAATAAGATTACTTTGTCTTTCGCTAATCGAAGCATCGTTGGATTCTTATTTATAAACGAAATTATCCTAATTCCTCTTAGCTTATTCATTTCGAATCAGCTCAATAATATATCATTGGATGAATGGTCTATAAATCATTTCATGTCATTATATTTTCTCTTAAGAAATTAAATGACGCATATGATTATAATCCCGAAATTCTATTCCCAATTGATATAAATCCTCAATCTTAGAAATCTCCTACTTGTATGGGAAAATCTGACTTAGAGTTTGTATTAGTAGTGCTGGTCCAAGATAGAATTACTCATTATATTTGGTATAAATTTAAGTCTTTGACTTTAATTTTAGATTCCAAATAGAAATTTTCTTATATTTCTAATTCCAGAATACAATACAGTTACACTTTCTCAAGTGTTTAATATCCATCTTCTATTAATGGATCAAAACTGTATGGAATATGAGTTAGGTATTCTGTGACCAGGATCCACTTGCAGTATTCTAAGAACTCTTTGATGTAACTAAACCTATGTCATCAATAGACACTACCACATTTTTTTTAATCTATGGCATTTGTATCTTGTTCATAGTGGATTTGACAAGATCAATCTCTGCAAAGAGTTAATATGCCTATAGCCACTGAAAGTAGTTCATCTCATTCGCAGATGGATGTACATTCAGGGGTGGATATGAGTTTTTCGTTGTATTCTTAAAACGATAACTCTAGATTATACCTTTTAGCAAAGAAATTTGAAATGTTTGAAAAATTTCATTAATTTCTAGCAATGGTTAAAACCATTAAGGTAAGTGGTTAAAGATCTTGCAAACTGATAGGGGTGGAGAAATAGTTAGTAGATATGTAGTTCAAAGATCATTAAATTGATTTTTGAATTATATCCAAACTTACCTCCCCAGAAATTTCGAGTTGCATATTGATGATTAGTTACTAGTCGTTGCCTAAATCCTTCTATGGTAATACAATTTCAGAATGATGTAATGGTTGGGTACTTAATGTAAATCATTACTAGATTCATGGATGACCTAATCAAAATCTTAAGAAAAGCTAGAACTGTTAACCATGGTTTGTTAGCTATTCTAAGTGATTAGGGGTGGACCATCCCATTGTCAATAGATAAGAAAGTGTTTGTTCAAACAAATACTACTTTTCTAAGATATTGACTAAGTCTGAAAACAAGTAGCAAATAAAGGAGATATTTAATTCTTGATTCCAAAAGTGTTCTATCATCTTATTTGATATATGATGATCCCACTGCCTCTGTTGTCTTGTCACAACCGAAGAGATCAATACCATTTAGTTTTCTTAGACATAATTCACGGTACCTCGTCGTAGTGGGAGAGTTTCTAGGAACTCACCTTCTTATGACTTGGGAGACACTAGTGATTAAAATCCATTGTGAGTTTAAACAAGTAATGGATTGTCAAGATAAGAAACTAAGAAGAAAAGCCAATAGAACTATGGTTTAATCCATTCACATGGAATAACCTAAAGTTTTATATTACAAGGACATAAAAGGAAATTTTAGTTAATAAGTCTATTCTATGGACTTAACAAACTTCCTGTTCCTAGTATTATAGGTTTGAGTTTATCTAAACCTATGGCTTGTGGTATACCTGGTAATTACTTACTCTAATGCAAGCAACTTACTTTAGTAAGATGCTGAAGCATTTTCTTTCTAATGGCAATTTATAGAAGCTTCACAACTTCTTAGGTATAGATTTTATTTATCTAAGGAAAAGTCTCAACTATTCCAGAAAAGATAAAGCCATGAAAGAATTTCTTATATCAACAGTGAGAGGTCTTAGATATGCTTTTGTATGCCTTAGACCAGACACCTGCTGTTGAGTGGGAGTAATGAGTAGTGTTGACCGAGATTTTCGGCAACTAATAAAATATTATAAAATTAGTGAGCTGTAAGAAAGTGAGATAAGGATTTTTACGTGGTTGGGGCGTTAATGAGCCTTAGTCCACGAGTCTTTGTTATTTATGGATGTATTTAATACAGAGAGTATACTTGGGAGAATTTCCCCCTTATAAATACAGAGAATTTTCTTGGTGAGTATTTACTCTACTTGCTCATATGCAACCCAAGATTCTCGATCCCATTTAATGAGCTTTGAGGGGGTATTTATAGTGTTTTTGGTGGGGTAATCCCTAGAATTGTCCTTACAAGTGTGTCTGTAAGTATCCATAAAGTTGGGTATTCCCAATGAATATACCATGGGTAATGCATGGTCAAATCCCTAGGTGCTGTAGGGTTTTTATGTGGAATGTCCTTATTGCCTTTTGATTGACGTGACTCTTCACAGTGTAGCCGTCACTAGACTTAAATGATCATTACTGTGGCGCTGTTGGGTGGAGGTTGTGCCGTCAGACTTTATTGCGTGTAGCAGTCCCAACACGCTTCCTCCCATGCGGCATTTAATGCGACTTGATTGCTCAGGAGAAACCTGACACCTCGCGGAGATGCCTTAGCGTTATATGAGCTTCCGGGAGCACCTTGAGTTCTATGTGCCTTCTCCGGGACCTACGTCTGCGACGTTACCTTATGGCATAAAGACTTAGCAAATATTGTGAATTGCTTGATCCACGTGTCCCTGTCTGATTGGTCCACGTATATTGGGCAAAATTAGGGGCAACATTTACCCCCAAGCCTTGTTTATTTGAAAAATGAAACAAGGCTTGTTCAAGTGTCTCCGGTTGACTTCTCGGCTTCCTGGCACGTGCTTTGAGCGCGTGAGGGTGTATTTAATGATGGCTTTTAATGCAGCGATTCACTTTTTGCAGGGGTCGATTCGTTTCACGCCCATTGATTGATACGACGCATTAATGGTGTCAGACGGATACTCAAGCGTTTCCACCGCCTTTATTGTAAATCAATCTGGTCCGTTGATCTTTGAGCATTTGAATCGTGCGCTTCCCTCACCGTTCGATTGGTAGGTGATGACGCCTGTTCCTCATGCATTTTTGCCTATAAAAGCCACCACCTTTTCTTCATTTCGGTTACTTCCCATTTCTTGCCAACTTTGCTCAAATTTCCTAGAGAGAAAATTCTCAGACCTAGAACAAGGCCTTCAAACCCTTTGTGATTTTCCCAGTTCTTCTTCGCTCGTTGCTACCAGTCCTACTCGTCTTTACTCGACTTGCAGCAGGACCCCCAGTTCAACACTTCATCGTAAGTTTTTTGCATCCTTTGCTTTATTATTGAATGGCATGCTATTACTTATCTGTTTGTTCTTTTCTGGGTTTGCATTCGAAATTTCTGGGCATGCAAGTGTTTAAATCCTTCATGTAGTCTGTTTGAATTTACCGCTCTAGTGATAGGATTGCCATTGTCACGCCTCTGTTGCTATTGTGTATTTTTTTTTTTTTTTGTAGAAAACCATACGTTCTTCGTATAATGGTTGTTTAGGGCATAGGATAGACCCTTTTTTTTTTCTTTCTGTTTTCCTTATCGCGTAAAGCCGTCTTCTGTGAATTTACTGCACCCGACACTTGTCCAGGGAATCCTTCCAGGGTTTCCTGTGTGACACGTGTCCGAAGGGGGCCTCTTTCCAGCGGTTAGGGGACCCCCATTCCCTTTTTCTTATTTTAGGGTTTGGTATGGGGCCTAACTGCTGGAATTTTACTCTTTTTACAAAATAGAAAAATGTCTGCTTCTGGCTCAAAGTCCTCAAAGAAAAGTGGTAAGCGCATGGCTACCCTTGAGGAGGTCTCCCTGGGACCCGTTGCCCAGGAGGGGTATAAGTTCTGGGCGACCGGATGGGAAGCGGCTGAGCTTTACTCCACCTTGACCTGTCCCCATTAATTGGAGAACATTGTGGAGGTTGCTGGAATCAAGCCTTCCACCTCAGGGACTTATCACCGGCCACCTCGCGACGCGGAGACGCCCAACCACAACTACAGCGGCTTTGGGGCCTGGAGCCAAACGCATCTGATGGCCGGGGCCATGCTTCCTCTTCAGGATTATTTTGTTAATTTTCTAGTTTTTTTCGGTCTTGCGCCATACCAACTTATTCCCCAAGCATACCGCCTGCTTTCAGGCTTATTTATTTTTTATGCGGCCCGGTGATGGGGATCTCCCCGCCCGGCGGAAATTTTGTATTTTTATGAACTTGTTTCCGCCCCCAAGAAGGGGGACAAACTTAAGGACGGTTTTTATGGGTTCCGGGCCCACCCTGCTAACGAAGGGGTGGTCCCGTTTAACAGGCAGACTCACGTTAAGGAGTATCGCCATCGCTTTTTCTTCTCCTCCGGATTTAGGGCAATGGACCATCCGGAGCTCCTTACTGAGTGGGTGAGGATCCCTCCATATGAACGGACTGCACCTACTCAGGCCTTTCTTCGGAGAGCCCAGGCCTTTGCCTTTTACGACCGGACCGATCTTGACGTCGGGGGTCTGGTCACTACGGAGAACTGCAGGAAGGCCAAACTTATCCTTCCGCATCAATCCGTGGAGGACGCAAACCTTTCCCGGGTCATCTGTCCCAATGTGAGGGCGCCGGTCGCGGAGAAGACCTTCCGAGACGAGATCATCGCCAAGGCAGAGAAGAAATACAAGGAGTATCTCTACCGGAAGGCCCAGGAGAAGGCGTACTCTAAGGCCCAGGCGGCTTCCAGGAGGACGCTCCGAGTGGGGAGCCCGGTGGAGAGAAGGAGTCAGGTGATTGCTGGGAAGCCCCTTCACATTGGGGATTCAACGGAGAGAAGGGCTCCCAGGCCACAGCCTTTGGTTCCAGAGCCGAACACTGGGGCTCCTGGTGCCAGCACTTCCGGCGCCGGCGGTAAGTCTCCTTTGGTAATTCATTATGTTCCTTCTGTTGGCGAGTATGCCAGTCGTAGGCCCGTAGGGTTCGACGAGCGTCTGTATAGGTTTAGGATGCCCTCGACCCGGTGGGGAGATCATTTGAAGGAATTTTATTTTTCAAATTTAGGAGATTTCCTAGGTCGGTCCCGGATGGGTTCTGGTCCTCCGGAGCCCGTTCCCTTAGGTCCTTCAGCTTACATTACATCCAGCTGGTTCCGGCCTTCGGACAGCTATCTCGGAGATGATGCTGCCAGCATAAAAATTCGGAACTTTGCTAGGGCCGAATTAGGAAGTCCGGGTAGGACTAGCTTATTTGCCATATCTTGTGTTGGTGGTTTCCCACGGATGTTCTAACACTTGCTTACTTTTGTTGTAGCAGGTATCTCCATGGACGCCATCTTGGATCAGCTTGCTGGGGTTCACACTCCTGAGGCTCCTCCTGCCTTTACTTCTTCCCCAATGGCCCCTGCTCTAAAGATTTCTTCCAGCGCTCCCCCCGACACTATTGATTTAGTGGATGACGAGGAGGTGCTGCCGGGAGAAGGTCAAGAAAATCAATGGGGCTTTTCTGAGGAAGTTGAAGAAGGTGCAGGAGGGCTCCGGGCTCTTCCTGAGGAAGTTGAAAAAAGTGAAGAAGAGCAAGAAATTGCTCTGATTCGCAAGCGTAAGGGCAAAATGATTGCCCAGGAAGAGCCCAAGCGGCCTCGGAGAGCTGACACTCCGGCCCACGGTCTTGATGGTGGGGTCTCTCCCATGGAAGAGCATACTGCCCCTCCCAACATTGTGCTGACTCCGGTTCCTGGAGACGAGGCGAGGCAGGAGCTCCGGATAGCCAAGCATAACTATGAAATAGATGAATACTCCTGGGGGTTTGCCGAGGTGGAAGCCCTTAGGAGGGTTCTTCGGGTTGAGGTGCAAGAAACCATCAACAACCCGGAGTACCAGGATCCGTGGGACCTAAACTTGGACCCCCTGTCGGACTGGTTCCGTCGCTTCCTTTGGCCCACCTTGGCTCCCTTCGCCGCGGAGATGACTGGTGAGTTTGCTTCTCAGCTTACCCGGTGCGCGCCTAAGCGGTTCTCTACTTGTGCCTCCCTGAACTCCATCTTCCAGGTCCAGGACCTCAGCCACTCCCTCACTGTGGTAAGTGCTTTGTAATTTTGCTTTTCCCCTTATTTTTCTTTTTTGGAGATTCTTTCTTACACTTGCATTGTTGTTTAGCTTGCTGCTGAGGCTGGCCGCCTCTCCAAGAACATAATTAACCATGGCTTCGTTCTGTCTGAGTTTGGGGACATGAACGAAGTCAGGAAGGTTCTTCAGGACCTCACTGCGGAGAGGCAGCTTTACCAGGAGGCTGCTGCCAAAGCCAATGAGGAGGAGGCTAAGCGGAGGGAAGCCCAGGCGGAGGCCATGATCCGGGATAAGGCCCAGCGGAGGGACAGGCTGGAGGCCAAGCACCAAGAGGAGCTGAGGGCGGAAGGTGAGGCCGCTGCAAAGGCCAAGCGGGAGCTCCGGGAGGCCAGGGAAGCCTTGGACGAGATGGCTGCCAAGGTGAGATCCTTAGAGGAAACTCACCAAGCAAACTTAGAGTCCAGGGCCGCTCTAGCCGCGGAGCTAAAGGAGCTCAGGGACTTCAAGGAACAAGCCTCCAAGAAGGCAAAAAGAGCTGAGCTTCTTTCTCCCGTTTCCTGCGGCCGGTGCCCTAGGCGCTTCGATGATGGAGTCTTCATGGCTTGGTCTACCAACGACCAAAATATCAAGCTTACCTTCTACCCCAAACCTGAGGAAATGATTGCCAAATTTCGGTAGAAGAAGAAGAAGCTTGATGCCATGGTAGAGGCGCGTATCGGACCTCGCCTTCCTCCGCGCATTGACTGAGCCGCTCGAGATTGACCCAGCACAACCAGGATTCCGCCCACTTCTTTTATATATATATATTTTTCTTTTTATATATATTTGTTTACATACAGCTACCTTGAGACAATATATTTATGTAGCTGTTTTTTATTTAAACGGGAGACAATTTCTAAGGCCTGTCCCCGGGCCATTTGTATATATTTGACCTGCCCTTTGGGCTAGGATATTTATATGTGATCTCTTTTGACGCACATATTTCTCTTCTTTTTGACCTGTCCTTTGGATCAGGATTTTTATACTTATGCTTTTTATTTTTGTGCATACTTTTCTTTTTTGACCTGCCCTTTGGGTCAGGATATTTTACTTAGTTTATTTTCTGTCTGTCGGTGCGGTATACCCTAGTACCCCCCTGAGTGGCATAGAAACTTTGTTTTTAAGGCACTCAGTTTTATTCAACATGTGGAGGAGGTATACATTTGGACGGTACAAACTCTTTAAACAAATTCTAAGTTATATATTGGCTATTGGTAATATTTTCTGAGGTGATCGGCATTCCAGGCTCTTGGCACAATGGTTCCATCCATTCTTTTTAGCTTGTAAGTGCCGGAGCCGATTTCGTCCTCGATTTCATATGGTCCTTCCCAATTTGGCCCAAGTACCCCCACTCCGGGTTCCTGGGTGGCTGGGAAGACTCTTCTTAGGACCATATCCCCAATAGCAAATTTTCTGTTTTTAACCTTAGAGTTAAAATACTTGGTCACCTTCTTCTGATAAGCTGGCATCCGTATTTGAGACTCATCCCGGAGTTCTTCGACTTGATCCAAAGCCTCTTGAAGCAAAGCTTGATTCGTGGCTAGATCGTAAGTCGTCCTCCTGTGGGATGGGAATAACGTTTCTACCGGGACCATCGCTTCACAACCGTACGCCATTGAAAAAGGCGAGTGACTGGTCGTGGTTCTGGGGGTCGTCCGGTAGGCCCATAACACTCTTGGCAACTCTTCAGGCCAGTTGTTTTTGCAGGCCAGCAGCTTTTTCTTCAAGGTGACCTTTAGGATTTTATTGACTGCTTCCGCTTGACCGTTTGTTTGAGGTCTGGCCACCGCGGAGAAGCTTTTCACTACTCCGTGTTGGTTGCAGAAGTTAGTAAATTCCTCACAATCGAATTGCTTTCCATTGTCAGAGACTATTTTGTGAGGCAAGCCATATCGACACACTATGTTTTTAATAACAAAGTCCAGTGCTTTTTTAGCAGTTATTGTCTTCATAGGCTCAGCCTCCGCCCATTTGGTGAAGTAGTCTACTGCTACTATTGCATACTTTACTCCTCCTTTTCCTGTTGGCAGGGACCCAATAAGATCTATTCCCCATACCGCGAAGGGCCAGGGACTAGTCATCAGGGTGATTTCATTTGGAGGAGCTCTCGGTATGTTCGCGTACCTTTGGCACGCATCACACTTTTGGACATAGTCTATGCAATCTTTTTTCATTGTTGGCCAGAAGTACCCTAGTCTCAATATTTTCTTTGAGAGACTGGGTCCTCCCGTATGATCTCCACAGAACCCTTCGTGGACCTCTAGCATGATTTTTCTAGCTTCAGGGTCCGATACACACCTTAAATAAGGCATGCTGAGTCCTCTTCGGTAGAGAATTTGATCCATCATTACATAACGATGAGCCCGATACTGAATCTTCCGAGACAGTGCCCTTTCTTGGGGCAACTCACCTTTTGTTATGTATTTTATGATGGGGACCATCTAGCTGGGTTCTTGCCCAACCGTTAGCGTGGTCTCTTTTATTTTGATGCTTGGCCCTGCCAAGCGTTCCACTGGTACTACCCCCAGCTCTTCAATTTCGCTATCCGAGACTAACTTAGCCAGACAGTCCGCGTGAGCGTTCTTTTCCCGGGGGATTCTTTCTATTTTGTAGTCCGTGAACTCGTGGAGCAGCTCTCAAACTATTGTTACGTATGCGGCCATTCGCTCGCCGCGTGTTTGGTATTCTCCGGATACCTGGTTTACAACCAGTTGGGAATCACTATAGACTTCCACTCTTTTGGCTCCTACAGCTTTTGCTAATTTCAGCACTGCTATTAGGGCTTCATATTCGGCCTCATTGTTTGAAGCTGCGAAGTCAAACCGTAGGGCCGCCTGGAGTCGTAGTCCGGTTGGTGATATCATAGCCACTCTGGCTCCGAAACCGTTTTCATTGGAGGCTCCGTCTACAAATACTCTCCATGTGGGGATTGGCGGTACCGGCGTATTCGCGGTTGCCTCGGCTTCGTTGCATTCAGTAATGAAGTCTGCCAAGGCTTGGCCTTTTATAGAAATTCGGGGCATGTAGTGCAAGTCGAATTGACTTAGCTCCATTGCCCACTTGAGGAACCTTCCGGACGCTTCAGGTTTCTGGAGGACTTGTCGGAGCGGGTGATTGGTCAGAATTTTGATCGGATGTGCTTGGAAGTATGGCCTCAACTTCCTTGACGCCATCAGGAGGCAAAACACCAGTTTTTCAATGACTGGGTATCTTGTTTCGGCCCCTATCATGCGCTTGCTGACATAGTACACGGGATGCTGAGTTTTCTCTTCTTCCCGGACTAGGGCAGCGCTGACCGCGTGTTCGGAGACAGCCAAATAAAGAAATAAGTCTTCTCCGAGGACGGGTTTTGATAAGATAGGAGGCTTGGCCATGTGCTCTTTTAGCTTTTTGAATGCCTCCTCACACTCGTCCGACCATTCAAACTTTTGGCACTTCTTTAGCACGTTGAAGAAGGGTATGCACTTGTCCGTGGACCGTGAGATGAAGCGGCTTAAAGCAGCTACCTTTCCGGTCAGGCTCTGCACATCTTTATGTTTTTTGGGGGATGGCATGCTCAGTAGAGCCTGGATTTTTTCCGGATTTGCCTCAATCCCCCTTTGACTGACGATGAAGCCCAAGAACTTTCCTGATTTGACCCCAAAGGTGCATTTCTTTGGGTTGAGCTTCATGCCGTATCTCCGGACCACTTCGAAGCATTCTTCTAAGTCGCTTGCATGGCTGTTGCATGCTTTGGATTTAACGAGCATGTCGTCTACGTAAACCTCCATGTTTCGCCCCAGGAGGCCTTTAAACATTCGGTTAACCATTCTTTGATAGGTTGCTCCGGCATTTTTCAGTCCGAAGGGCATGACTAAGTAACAGTATACCCCCTTATCGGTCCTGAAGCTAGTGCACTCCTGGTCTGCCGTATGCATTTTTATTTGATTGTACCCAGCATAGGCGTCCATGAAGGATAGCAGTTTGAATCCAGAAGTGGCATCTACCATCTGGTCGATCCTGGGCAGCGGGAAGCAGTCCTTTGGACAAGCTTTGTTTAGATCGCTGAAATCTATACAAACTCGCCAAGTTCCGTTCGGCTTGGGCACCAAGACCGGATTGGCCAGCCACTCCGGATAGTATACGTCGCGGATCATGCCGTTAGTCAAAAGTTTGTCCACTTCTTTCTCTAGAGCTTCGGCTTTCACCGAGTCGAGCGGGCGTCGCTTTTGCTGGACGGGCATGTCCGGATTGACGTTGAGTACGTGGGTGATGACATGAGGGCTTATGCCAGTCATGTCTTCTTGGCGCCATGCAAAGATGTCGATGGCGCCCTTCAGTGTTTTTATTATTTTTTCTTTTTCCTCCGGATCTAGGTTCTTCCCTAGCCGGAGTACTTTGGTGGAGTCGAGGTCGCACACTGATACTTCCTCGACGTCCTCCATTGGTTCCACAATTCTTTCGGACCCCACACGGGGGTCCAACTCATCCTCTTCAGCCACTTCTGACTCAGCTGACTCCCGGACCATTAGCACGGGCAGGTGGGTTGCGACATTGTAACATTGTCTTGCTTCCCCCTGGTTTCCCCTCACAGTTCCGATTCCGGCCTCCCGTGTAGGGAACTTTAGGCACAGGTGCCGAATCGATGTGACTGCGCCAAAGTCCACCAAGGCCGGTCGGCCGAGGATCGCGTTGTAGGCTGTCGGACAGTCCACCACTACGAAGGTGCAGTATTTGAATGTGCTCTGGGGGGTGTCCGGGCATAAGGTGACTGGGAGCCTTACTTTTCCCATTGGGATAAGTGTCGTCCCGTTAAACCCTGTGAGCTGGGACCCACTGGGTGAGAGGTCCCGGTCCGTCAAGCCTATCGCGGTGAAGGCTTCTTTGAAGAGTAGGTTCACGGAACTCCCGTTGTCAATTAAGACTCTGGCCACCACTTTATTCGCGATGGGGGTCTCTATGACCAATGGGTCATGATGAGGGAAGCGCACCGTCTTGGCGTCTTCTTCCGTGAACGTGATGGGTTGGTCCATCAACCGGGGCCTTTGAGATGGGAGTTGAGTAACTTCCCACACCTCATTGTGTTTTGCGGCCCCTGCGTATCGCTTAAGCTCCTTGCGAGTAGTTCCTCCGATATGGGGACCTCCGGAGATCATGGCTACCCTCCCATTAGGACGGGGCAGCAGACCGGGGACATGCTGGGCGTCGCCCGTGGGAGCAGCTGGAGCCAATGCCCCTGCTGTACCCTCCGGTGTTCCCTGAGGCATACCCACAGTCGCCTGACCCGGATTGAGGTGGGGCAACCTATTCTTGATCCACTCGTAGAGGTGGCCTAATCGGATTAGATTTTCGATCTCGTCCTTGAGATTCTTACATTCATTGGTGCTATGACCGATGTCGTTGTGGTACTCGCATCTCTTGCTCGGATCTCTCCGGGAGCTATCTTTGTACAACGGTTGTGGTCTCCGGTAGTGTGTATTTTGCCTAGTAGCAAAGTACACACGCTCTTGGGAGTCCGACAACTCCGTGTATTGAGTATACTGGGGGGGTACCCCCTTTTCTGGCGCTTCTCTCCCGTCCGAGTGCTGCCCTTGGAGGATCTTTTACTCCTCGAACCCTGGGAAGGGCCTGCCAGGCTAGCAGCCGGAGCAGAGTGTGAAGGAGCTTGTCCATTCACTCCGGAGGGGTTGCCAAGATGGGATGATGCTGGTGCCAAGGCTTGGCCCTGGCTATATCCGGGGGTAGCAGAGAATTGTATGCCACTTGCTTGTGGAGTTGCGGTCGGGGTAGTACCCGAGGGCGATACTCCGGGCATGTACCCTGCTATTCCGGTGGGATAGTATCCTCCGTAAGCCACGATTTGGGCTTCTTCGAGGTTGATATATTTTTGGACTCTCTTCTGGAAGTCCTGAAGGCTAGCAGCTCCTTCTTGATGCAGTTCATTCCAGAAAGGAGTCCCAGTGCGGATTCCTGCTTGGAGAAGTGCAAGCTGTTGTCCGTCGTCAACCTTCTTGGTTTTCGAGGCTTCCTCTCGGAACCTCTTTATATAATTCTTCATGGTCTCAGTGGGCAGTTGCTTGATATTAGTCAAGGCACTGACCTCCAGATTGACCTTTCTTGCGGCGACAAACTGTCTCCGAAAGTTGGTCTGTAGTTTGTTCCAACAGCCCACGGATCCCGGTTCTAGTTTTTTGAACCATTCCTCCGCGGACCCACTTAGGGTAAGTGGGAAGCACAGACATTTGGCGTCATTGCTGACCCTCATGACCGTCATGACACGGTTGAACCGCGACAAGTGGTCGCTAGGGTCGGAGTTCCCGGTATAAGCTGCCATTTCGGGCATCTTGAAGTTCTTAGGGAGCTCTGCCTCTAAGATGTGCTTAGCACAGGGCTCTCGATCCTCGCTGTCCGAGTCGGAGTCATCTCCTTTCTGTCTCCGGGAGACTCGGGCAATGTCTTTTCGAAGTATGGCGAGCTCCGCCATAATTCCTTCATTTAACGTACCCGTGGAGACCGCGGGTCCGTATCTTTTTTGGTCAAGGTGATCTCGGAGATCACCTTGGTTCCCATTGATTTGATTTCTCAGATCAACGGGAGGACACCTCTGTCCTCTTCTTCCTCTACCCCGAGTTCTTGGTGCACGGAAACGATTTTTCGGTCCCCTCGATCCTGAGGGCGAAAGCTCCCTTTTTGGGGCTTGCCCCTCTGCGGACCTTTCCCTTTAGGGAAATCTGAGCGGACCTTTCGCGGATCCTGCGCCTTTTTCTTTCGCCCTGGGGTAGAAGTAGGGTTTTTTGTTTGATTCCCTTCAGCAGGGTATCTTATAGGGCTAGGCTCCCTAGATTTCTGCTGTTGGGAACTAGGCGAAGACGTCGCTGGCTCCTTGTCAAGTCCAGCGGTCATTGCCTTGGGGTGCACGTGAATGCCAGCTGCCTCCATGGCCTTTTGCATGGCCAGCATCACTTCTTGCATTTTCTGGTTTTGCGCTTTCTGAGCTTCGATCTCGGCTTCGTGATCGATAGCTTTTTGTCTGAGAAGCACCAGTTCTGAGTAACTACCTTCGTCATAGGCATACTCGTCGAGGTTTCCCTCGTAGTCATCATCGGGGATTATTTCTTCTTCCTCGGACTCCTCTGCTGCTCTTGAGGCTACATCTTCCTCATTCGGGTCTTGAGCATCTTCAAGAGGGCGAGGCTGACGAGTACTTCTAGTCTCCACCATGTTTGTGAAGTCAAGTGTTTGTTTACAGTAGCTTTCTTCAGCTCTCAATGAAAGCACCAAAATGTTGACCGAGATTTTCGGCAACTAATAAAATATTATAAAATTAGTGAGCTGTAAGAAAGTGAGATAAGGATTTTTACGTGGTTGGGGCGTTAATAAGCCTTAGTCCACGAGTCTTTGTTATTTATGGATGTATTTAATACAGAGATTATACTTGGGAGAATTTCCCCCTTATAAATACAGAGAATTTTCTTGGTGAGTATTTACTCTACTTGCTCATATGCAGCCCAAGATTCTCGATCCCATTTAATGAGCTTTGAGGGGGTATTTATAGTGTTTTTGGTGGGGTAATCCCTAGAATTGTCCTTACAAGTGTGTCTGTAAGTATCCATAAAGTCGGGTATTCCCAATGAATATACCATGGGTAATGCATGGTCAAATCCCTAGGTGCTGTAGTGTTTTTATGTGGAATGTCCTTATTGCCTTTTGATTGACGTGACTCTTCACAGTGTAGCCGTCGCTAGACTTAAATGATCATTACTGTGGCGTTGCTGGTTGGAGGTTGTGCCGTCAGACTTTATTGCGTATAGCAGTCCCAACACGCTTCCTCCCATGCGGCATTTAATGCGACTTGATTGCTCAGGAGAAACCTGACACCTCGCGGAGATGCCTTAGCGTTATATGAGCTTCCGGGAGCACCTTGAGTTCAATGTGCCTTCTCCGGGACCTACGTCTGGGACGTTACCTTATGGCATAAAGACTTAGCAAATATTGTGAATTGCTTGATCCACGTGTCCCTGTCTGATTGGTCCACGTATATTGGGCAAAATTAGGGGCAACAAGTAGGTATCAGATTAATCCAGGAGAAGAACATTGGAAGACAATCAAGTAAATCATAAGATTAAGAAGAGGAACTATATGTTAGTCTATAAGGGTGTGTTTAAAACTCTTAGACTACACCATATCAGATTTCAAAATTTGTCTTTGTGCTAGAAAATCTTTCTGATAAGATGGTGATTTCTCTGGGGTGGAATAGTGATTTTGGAGAAGTGTAAAAACCTATCTGAAGTCTCTAGGTCTACCAGAGAGGGACTGAATGTTAAGGTTGCAGGAAAGGTACTTATTCAGTCTAAGGAAAGTTCTATACATTTTTGGCATCATTCCAAATTGCCTTAAACTACTAGTGTTAATTTCCTGATTAAACAAAAGTAGTTGCCAAAGGTATAGAATCCAGTATCCCAAGAGAGTAAACATATAGAGAGGAATTTCACATTATCAATGATTTTGTGATTAAAGGAAGAGTAATGGTGGAGAAAAGGTTGTGGTTAATTCAACCTTTCAGATCCTATTACGAGGAGTTTACTACTACTACACTTGATTTGTATATCAAGGTGTTGAGATTATTTGAAACGCACTTTTTGTTTTATATTAGTGCAAGTGGGAGTTTGTTGGGTTTTATGCCCTAAATAAAACTCATTTCAATATAATCAGATTTACTTATTAATATAGATCAGAAATAACATTTAATGTTGCATGGTTCACATGATTTATTTCATGATTATATGTACATAATGTATAAATTCATCTGAAACCCTTTTCACATACTTGATCCTGTTTATTGTGCTGTCAACACATTGGAAAGTAAACATGACTATGTGAATAAAGTTTCCTAGATTATCAGACATAGGGTTTTACTGATATGATAATCTACAACAAGAGTTTACTTGCATTTGGAGAAATGCTATGTTCTTTCCAGAGCATTGGTTAAAGTAAAGCTCAGGTTGGATGCATGGAGTATGCATCGGAAGGGACCGATATTGAACTTTGACTTAGATTTATTAAACTTACCGTAATATCTATTCAAGTCAATATCGCCTAGTTGATCCTAGATCAAATGATCTTAATCCTGATATGATTAGGCTCAATCTCGAGAGGCTATTCGTGTTCTTTGATTTGTTAGTTAAGCCTACTTTTAGGTCAGGGTGATACGTACATTTTGGGAACACGGTAGTGCAATTGAGTGGGAGCGCTATCATAAACATAGAATCTATAGCTTCTATCTGGCGAATAGTAAGCAAAGGATGATCTCCTTCGAGCTTGACCAAACGAACATAAATGGTGGAGTACTCATTTCACATAAGCTGAAATATCATTTATACGGGGTCAAGTGTTTTAAGGATAAAATACATTGTAGGGTGTAACGGTAATCTAATCCCTTTACAGTGTAGATCATTCATATAGAGGATCATTGATCAAATTAGGATTATAACAATGGATAACTAATGATGTGTCTATATGGTGGAACATATAGAGCATTCTATATACTGAGAGTGCAATTCTAAGTTCTATGCGTGGATTCAACGAAGAATTAATAAGTTAGTGAATTTTAGTGCTAAATTCTTGATCTACTTATTGGAAGCTCGGTTATATAGACCCATGGTCCCCGCACTAGTTGAGATAATATTGCTTGTAAGACTCATATAATTGGTTTTGATTAATCAATTATAATTCTCAAATTAGACTATGTCTATTTGTGAATTTTTCACTAAGTAAGGGCGAAATTGTAAAGAAAGAGTTTATAGGGGCATATTTGTTAATTATGATACTTTGTATGGTTCAATTAATAAATATGATAAATGACAATATTATTTAATAATTATTTATAGTTATTAAATAGTTAGAATTGGAATTTAAATGGTTGAATTAGAAAATTAGCGTTTTTGAGAAAATCAGATGCAGAAAAGGTAAAACTGCAAAATTGCAAAAAGTGAGGCCCAAATCCACTAGTATAGGGCCTGCCACTTTTGTAGGAAATTTAAACTGATATTTTCATTATTTTTATGCCAAATAATTCAAACCTAACCCTAGTAGAATGCTATAAATAGATAGTGAAGGCTTCAGGAAAAACACACTTTTCTTCTCACACTTCTGATTCAGAAAAAACTGAGCCTCTCTCTCTCCCTATCTTTGGCCGAACCCACTCTCTCTCTCTTCCTCATTGAGATTTCGAAATTCTTAGTGTATGAGTAGTGCCCACACACAGCAAGTGATACCTCAATCATAGTGAGGAAGATCGTGAAGAAAGACTTTCAGCAAGAAGGAGGTTTCAGCATCAAAGATTCAGAGAAAGAGATCCAGTTTCAGATATTGATAATGCTCTGCTACAGAAAGGAATCAAGGGCTAGATATCTGAACAGAAGGAGTCATATTATTCCGCTGCACCCAATGTAAGGTTTCCTAAACTTTATATGTGTTTATTTCATCGTTTTAGAAAGTTCATATTTAGGGTGTTAATAAACATACTTGTGAGTAGATCTAAGATCCTGGTAAAATAATTTCCAACAATTTAGGCACTACAAAGTCGTGCCAATTAGGTTTTATTTAAAAAAAAAGTTAAATTTAAAACAAATATATATTTAAAGAGGAGGTTTTAATGGTTACATTGAATATGTAACCATCATGGTTATATTTTTTTAGCCATTAGATTATTATTGAATTGTTATGATTAATTTGGAAATTATATAAAAATAAATAATAATTAACTTAGAACCTAATGGTCACCTATTAATTTATTTTCTTATAAAACTTTAATGAAGATTAATTATATTTTAAAATTAAATTAATTATAATTATTAATTAATTTTTCGTAATTTATTATTAAATAAGGATCTTTTAGCAATTATTTTTGCCCTTGAATTATTAAAAATTTTATAGCAAAACTCTTTATAATTTAAAATTATACACATATAATTTCATAATAAAAAATTTTATTATACTTATAACTTTAATTCAAAATTATTACACTTAATTATTTAATTTTTTTATTTAAATATTTAAAAAGTAAAAAGTGAAATAGGTTGAATGTATTTTCCAAAAAAAAATTGCTAAACTCCTCCATCTTTTTTTTTTCATCAGGAATCATTTACTCAAAAAACCAAACGAGAGTCAAAAAATAAAGTCAGACTCCCTCAGAAAACGAAGCAACTTCAAACTCGAATAGAAAAACTCATACTTAATTCTTCTAGTTATAAAAAAAATAATTTAACATCATCTAAAAATAATTATTTTTTAAAAAATTTATTATACAAGAAGAGAATTCTAATTTGTGTAAAAAGAAGTCTAATTTTTGTAAAAAAAAAAATAAAGTTTCATATAAATATTATAATTAAATGGCTTAACTGTTAAAATAATTATAGTATGGATTTATATAAAAAAAAATTATTTATAATTATTAATTGCTGAAAGAATTCTTGTTAAATATTCAATTAATTATTTTAAGAAAATAATTAATTATAATTATTTGATTCTAAAAAAGGAAATTTTACCTATTGATAACCTGCTATTATAGCTAAAAAAAATGTAACTATGATAGTTACAATAAAAATATAACCATTGAGTAATCACTCATATATATTATTTAGAAACAATTAATCACATTAAATATGTCCATTGTTATTTTCATTACATGAGTTATGATCATCCACTAAATATTTATAATTGGAGTTAGGTATCTTCGTCCATTAACTTCTCTAATTATATATTTATGAATCAGTGTCCTTGATATTCTATTGAATATTTTTGTAAGCCATATACAGAAAAATTTATTTTCTCTAATAAAAATTGAGCGCGCTATGTTCAAGTACCGCTATCAATACCAAAAGGAATTTTTAATCTACTCTCAATCAAGGAAGGATTGGATTCCATATTTGTGATGTATGTTCCCAGCTATTTATATTCTCATAACTCCAAGATACCTTTCATAAACTTTAGAGCAATTTGCGCCAAATTCTCTTATCTTTTAATTTTTATACATCTAACCCCCTTATTTTTATTTTTGGTAGCAAAACCCCCTTATGTTTTAATTTTTATACACTTAATCCCCTTATATTTTTTTTGGTGGCAAAACACCCTTATGTTTTAATTTTTATACATTTAACCCCTTTATCTTTTTTTTTGGTAGCAAAACCCCCTTATGTTTATTTTTCTTTGCAAATTTGACACACCTGTTAAATATTACCGTAAAATATCAACTGGATGACCACTGTATACACCTGTGTATATGTAACGGTAAAACCTCGAAGTCGATACAGTAGTAATTCAATTAGTATTTAACGGTAGTATCTAACTAAAACTTTAAATTTGCAAAAAAAAAAAAGTAAACTGAAGGGAGTTTTGCCACCAAAATAAAAGATAGAGGGGTTAAGTGCAGGGCCGGCCCTCAAATGTAGTGGGCTATAGGGTAAAAATTATTTTTTGGGCCCTTATTTAGAAAAAAATAGTATTTTTCAAAATCAGAAAAAAAAATTGTGTAATTTTAAAAGGGCAACATTTTTTTTTTGGGCCCCTGGACTAGGTGGGCCCTAGGCACAGGCCTAGCCCGCCTATGCCCAGGGCGGGCCCTGGTTAAGTGTATAAAAATTAAAACATAAGGGGTTTTGCCACAAAAAAAAAAAAAGATAAGAGAGTTAAGTGTATTAAAACTAAAACATAAGGGGATTTTGCCAAAAAAAGAAAGATAAAGAAGTTAAGTGTGTAAAAATTAAAATATAAAGGAATTTCGCCGCAAATTACTTTAAACTTTACCCAATAAGTCAACAGTTACAAGCAGGGGTGGACGTAGGTGTGTAGTTGGGGTGGCCTTGGCCCCTCAAAATTTCTAAAAATCAATGTATATGTCTTCTTAATGAACAAAAACCATATATATATATATGCACATTAATTCATAGTTCATCGTTACAAAGAAAAGTCCAAGAAAAAAGGTAAAAAGTAGTATATTGAATTATTAACTTGTTTTATTTTTTATTTTTATAATAATTTATGTTGTAATATATTATTTATAAATTAATAATAGCTTGTTACTATATATAGAAAAAAAAATTAGACTGAAAAATAAAATTAAGTGTCTTATTTTTAAATTTTGCCACAAATATATAAGTATGTTATTTAAAAAAATTATAGTACAATTCAAAATAAGATTGTTTAAGTATATCTTTTATCCCTTTCGATATTTAGAAGAATTTTTTAATTCATTTTTTTTATAATCATGTATATTATAATTATTTAGAATAACTTGTAAATTTTTTAGAATAGTTTACATTGCCAAAAATAAAATTTAAATATTTTGTTGCACAAGTGATTGTTTTTTCTTTTTCGGCGCAGAATAAGTAATTGTTTAAACCTTATTTTTTGGCACTACAAACTATTTAGAATCTTTTAAAAATTTATAAATAATCTTAAATAATTATAATATACACAATCATGAAAAAAAAAATAGATTAAAAACTCTCCTAAATATCAAAACAAATAGCTAGGAAGGTGTCAAAACACCCCTTTTAAGAGGTGTACTTATTATAGATTTATTCTATTATATTTAATTAATAAATTAAGTATCGTAAGAAAGTAATTAAGTAGAATATCCCTAATAAAAACTGACTTTAATTTTTCTAATTCTTCCCTTAAAATTTTGATTATGTGTTAATTATTGTGCTTTCAATACTCTTTTTTATTTATGTGAATATATCTTTTATCTAAAGTATCAACTTTTATTGCTGAAACAAATATTAATTTTTTTATCGATACTTATCTTTTAATAATTGGCCCCCCCAAGAACTTAATCCTGGCTCCGCCCGTGGTTACAAGACTACAAGTATGTGTTCATTACTCACATCATGATTAAGATCAAGTTTATACGACCATCATGTGATGAATGATGAACTTCTATATTTAACGGAGGTTATTAAAAGTTCTAATATTTCATCGTGTCTCTAGTTTTATACAATTTACTATTGTATATGGTACTCCTATCACATTGTGTAAACTACACTTAACAATTCAGATAAATTATCCTATTCAAAATAGTGGATAGATTGTGCTTATAATCTTAATTAATATCAAAATTTCCATTTTTAATATTAACGATTATGAATAATTATTTATATTATTTTTTTTTGAATTAAATTCTCTTATATATACACTCTTATATTTATACTAGTAAAAAGTTACGTGCGAGGCACGTATACTAAATTTTATACTAGTTTTTTTTACGTTATTAAAAAGTGATACAATTAAAAATTAAAAAAAATATTATTAGTTATTAGGTTCAACATCATTAGCTCATATTAAAATCAATCTCACCTTTCAATATAGTGAAAGGTTTTTAAATTGATTCATTTTTACTTAATAATAATTGTGACAGACCTAACGAATAATAATATTATGTTACCTAATAACAAAATAGGAATCCACCAAACAACATTATGAAAATTTATTCCAAGTATAATTATATAAATCTATTACTCATTGAAGTCTATAAGAAACTCTAAAAAGCTCACAATACGAAATTTCACATCAAAAATCTAAAAATGATCAACTATGTAGCAGGAATAATAATACAATAACCAAAATTGCCTAGTCATATACAGTCTTAAAACTTAAAAGAGTGGCATTATTCATTCAAGTTTCGACTAAGTGTTTCTGAGTTTGAGTTATAATATTGTGTCCTGTGTTTATGTCCAAATATTATGTGTGTCTGGTTAATCTAGTGAAGAAGATTCAAGTTTTGATTCTCAATAAATAGAATGAATATAAGTGTATACTTTGTAGTAGGTCATTATTGTGTCATTTTTAAGTTAATGTGTCAACTTGAAAATAATTCATTTAATAAACGGAATGGAGTCAATCTAAAAATATTTTTCTACCTTAATAAGTAGAGCTATAGAAAACAAACTTGGTAACTTTTTGAGTGTTAAAAAATTGTGGTTATAAATTCAGAGTAAGTAACTTGTGTGTGGCAGCTGGTTAAAGAAGCCAAAATTGAGATTTATGATTAGAAAGTAGAAGCACCGCTAGAACTTTCCTTTGTTTGAAGTAATAGTATAATAACTAATATCTTTTATTACATATTAATAATTAATTCAAGATGAACTTTTCAAAGTATTTTTGAAACATCGTGGGATATATAAATGCAATACTTTTGTATAATAGCATGTAGCATATTGTCTTTATTAGTATTTTTTAAATTTTAAAATAAAAATTAAAATTATAAAATATAGCTTAAGAAATTATAACTAAGGTTATAAACTGGTAAAGGTTGTGTTGGAGGCTAAGGTTTTTGCTTTAGAGAGAGAAATTTGTTAGATTAAATTTTGGTAGGATTATTTAGCTAAAATTAATCAATTATAATTAACGTTTTCTAATCAGAATATTCTGTCAAATATTAGAATATTCTGTTAACATTTTGACAGAAAAATAAATAATAATTAAACCAAGAATTCTGTTACATAGCTACATTTTATATATAAAAAAATATTTTAAAAAAAAGTCACCCAATAATTTCTCATAAACAAAGAATTCGCCACATTTTATATATTCAGATGTGAAGGCAAATAATTATAACATGATCGAGCCGAAAAAAAAAACAAATAGAAAAATTCTTTAGCAATATATATAATATATAAATAGTAGTAAATTCTTATTTAATTTTTAATTGTATCACGGCATAAAATTTAATATATAGCTTTTTACTTACCATGCATGATCGACACCTCAATTGAATAGAAAGTCCTATTTAATTAGTTTCTGTTTTTCGTGTCTTGATTTCAGATTATAAGAAATTATTATTTTTCTTTAGACCTTGACCACTTAATCTATGATCGTATAGTTTTAGAATAAAATTCTTATATGATCGTAGATGTATATTTATGGTATTGTTTATTAATAATTAAGATATCAAATTAAATATTTTAAACCATGAATTTCTCATAAATCATTTTATTTTTATTGATAAATCATTTTATTTTTAAGATAAATTAAAAGTTACCCATGAATTTTTTATAAAACCAAGAATTTTGTTATATAAGCACATTTTATATAGAATAGAGATATATATAAAATAGTGGCAGAGAAAAGGTAAAAAAAGTAACATGTTTCCATTTATCGTAAATGGGATGTGTCATTCTCCAAGTACAAAGAAACTATATTCAGTTCCCTACTCATCCCTTCAACCTCAATTATCTCTTTGTGATTTACAAGCAATTTTATCATTTTTGTCACCTACAAAATTAAATTTATTTAAAAATCCACCCCATATATATTTATTATCAAACTGTACATATATACAAGGGCTTGATTAGTTTAAAATTCAAAAAAGTTTTATGTTTCTGAAAATTTAAAAGATGAGTCCACACGAAATTTTTTGATTAGTTGGTAGTTTTAAAAAATCTGTTTGGTTTGGTTTTGTTTTTACTTTTTAATTTTTAAAATTGTATTTTTAAAATTAATAAACCATTTTATTTTTATTAATAAATTAATTTATTTTTAATATAAATAAAAAGCCACCCATGAATTTCTCAAAAAACCAAAAATTCTGTTATATAGGCACACTTTATATAGAATAGATATATTTATCTCGAACTTGTACATCTTAAAAAAAAAAATATCTAAATTTAACAAAAATTCACCTCAAATGGACACTTAAGTAAAAAATTATACCTCTTGCAAGAATGTTATTGATCATCCATTGAACACCATCAAGTTCCTATCAAATTTCATGGAGTTTTATGGATAAAAATCAATTTTTTAATCAAGAAATTAATTTTAATTAATGTCCTATCGAGATGGACATCGAGCTTCTATCCAATTTCTACATAAACAAAAATATATAAATTAGTATTTAAATGATATTTTTATTCTAAAATCATAAAATAATAATAATAATAATAATAAAATAGCTTTTTGTAAAGAACATATATTATAGGAGTGCCACGAAACATAAATTTCCCTTTCATAAAGAAGTGGGTGTGATAGAAATCGAATGGTTCTAACTTTCTAGTTTCTATGAATACTACTCAAATTTGCTAGAATCATCCAATTTCTTTCTATAAATATCCTAGAAATAAAAAAAGCAAATAAAAGGCCAGGTGCTGCTACGATGGATCATCGAAGTAACGCTGAGCTGGCGGAGACAGCGATGGAGATGGAGATGGAGACGGAGACGGAGACGGAGACGAAGACGGAGACACAGACGGCGGCTCAGCCTCAGGAAGTTCCAGCAAATGCCAGCAGCAGCAACATCAACCAGGGTATGCCCGTTTGGAACTTGCTCACATTTGCTCGCCAGCTTATCAACCAGGGAAAGCCTTCTCAGGCCCTCCAAGCGGTAAAATTCTCCATTTCTTTCTTTCTTTAAACTTTGCATGCCTATGAATTCTTTTGATTTTGCTTTTCTGAATTATATGTATTCATTTTTTTTTCTTTTTCTTTTTTGAATTTTTTACGACCCAATTGTATGTATGCCTTTTCTTGTGTTATGATGCTGGCAATAAAGTAGTAGAAAAAGAAGACGACTAAGATGAAGGCGAAGAGTGTTCTTTCTGTCAGGGACGTTATTCAGCGAGTGAAGTTTTGCTATTTGGGTTGTTTAACCTTCTTAGGGTTCCCCATCTATTGTAAATATTTTAATTAATTAGTATTAGTTGAATTGGAAAGGAAAGAGTTCTTTTTCGATCAGTAATTATCATCATCATCATCATAATTTTGGAGGTTGGGGGCGAAGAGAGTGGGGTCTGATATTAAGTGTGTTTCTGTGGTGGTGGTTGTTCCTAATTGTAATTTTTGAATTTAAGTGCGTTTCTCTTCCATGCTCACTGAGTTGGAGGAAATTCATAGTTTGGACCGTCTTGGCATTGTATAATGCCATGATTAGGGGGAAGTACTAATACTGTGGAAGATTTCTTTAGCAGCTCTAGAATGGAAAAGAGAACAAAATAAGGTATAATCTCTTTCTCATTTTGGCCTGAAGTCCTGAAACAAAACAACAACGCAGTTTGAAATTATTTCAAACACTTTAGAATGAGGTAACATTTATTGTTTATCTCCGACTTTTGATAGTTATAAGGTAAAAGCTACCAGGCAATGCTTTGTTCTCAGTCAGCTGTTGAGCGGTCAAGTTCATTTTAACTTCACTAGTCATCTGAATCAAATATATTCTGATGCTTTGAGAGCTGTCTTTGCAACACTATTCTTTGTTCAAATGGGGATTTGACTTTGTGCATCAACTTCATTGAAGTTGGTTTAGAAGTTTGCTACCTTGTGCATCTAGATTAAATCTTGCCTTCAAAATGGCAAAAAATTTAACACTGTTAGGTTCATATGTTGTGTTATTTTAGTACACAAATCTCCTTAGTTTAGTTGTTTTGGATGAGAACACAATGCAGACCAAAAAGAATTGAGTGCCACCTGAGAGATTACAGTTGAATATATGGGAAACACTACTACGAAAACTTTCTCTATCATGTATTAACATTTCTTTTTGAACAGGTGGTAATGGCAATGAGATCTGGAGGTGGGGATGAGGCTGTATTTCGGTCCTTGCATCGTGCACGTGAATTATACCAAAGTAGATTGCGGGAAAATGCTGCTGTTGACCAGCTAGCTTCCTTGTTTGCTGAATGTGCAATAGCTGAAGCCCAGCCTTTAACAGATGAACTGCCACCTAATTCTGATGGTGAAGCATTGGTTGTGCCCGATGCTCATGGAACCTCTATACTGGCTGAATCGGGCAGGATGCAGATTGTGTTGGATGCATTCTCGGATGGGAGCAGCTTTATCTGTTTACAATGCGGAGGTCTTGTTAGCAACAACCGGAGAGATGAGCACTATGCATATTGGTGCTGCCAAATTTGAATTGATGAGCATGCAACCAAGGAGGGGTTGTTTGTTCCCCTCTTGTTCTGTGGTGCAACATGACCACATGCCCTTTTTGGTATCCGAGTGAATAGCTTTTTTGATTTCAGCTCATCTGATGTTTTACTTAGATGGTCGGGACCATGTATTGTCCTGAAGGGAGTAAACTGCTGAATTTTTGGGATCTTTTGATCCTCATATTAGTCATTACTGAAGAGACTGTGACACGAATATGATGATATATAATCATATATTAGTCTGTTTTAAAGGACTATACCATTCTATATCATATTATTATTTTATTTTATTTTATTTATTTTTTTTTTTGCAAAACAGCAAAATATAATTTTACATTTTTAAAATTTTCACACCAGACCTTGTAATAACTTTTGACTTTATGTCCAACCTTACCAAAAAAGAAAAAACAGAACTATTTGACGTTATGTTAGTTAAAGTGATTATTAATATTATTGTTTGAATTTTCTTAATTATTTCTTTAAAATTTAAAAGAACGGATAAAAAAGTTTTGGGAAATTCTATAATCCATCTCTTTAAAAGAGATATATTGATACATCTTTATCTGTTTTAGTATCCGAAATAATTTTTTTATCAAATTTTTTTTCATAGTCATGTAAATTATATTTATTTAATACGTTGAAAATTACGTTCAAGCAGTGTGTTGTACGCATGATTATTTTATATGCGTATAAAATAGACTGTTTGAACATTATTTTTTATATTGTAAATTATTCCGAATTTTTCAAAATTTTGTAGGATACCGTAAATAGCTATAACGTACATGAATATGAAAAAAAAAATTAGACTAAATTTTTTTTCTAGATACCGAACAAATAGAGAGTGCATCAGTACATTCTTTTTAAAGGGTACATTATGGAATCACTCTAAAGTTTTTATACTCGTTAAATTATAGCACTTGTATATTCTTGTTTTCTGAATTATTATTTTGCTCAGCAAAAATCCTCTTGAGTTATAGCAATTAAAAAATTTTGCTCTCCAACAAAAAATGATTTGTTGAGTTGAGGTGGTACTTGAAAAAATATTTTATGATATTTTTTATTAGGAATTATTTTTTTCGTCATCTTTTTTCGAGAACCACCTAAAGTTTCAACTAAAAAATGAAATGATTTTTCATTATCTCGATTGAAAGTAATGAGCCTCCCGATATTGGGAGGCTCATTACTTCAATTAATTATGTTTTAAATTTATGGTAAAAGAATGAATTGTTGAGTTGAGTTTTGAGTTTTTATTTGAAGTTTATAGATTTGTATTTCAAGTTTTAAGGTTGATTATTAGTGTTCTACTTCTACTTAAAAAAAATATATATTCTCATTTCTTGAATGAATGTTAGATATGATTGTTTGTGTTTGTATTTATTTGATTCTAGGTCTTTTACTTTTAAGAAATTTAAAACTAAGTTTGTACTAATTTTTAAGTTTTGCAATAATTCTTACTTTTTTTTTTTAAAAAAAAAAAAAGAATTAATAAATAAAAATACCATAAAACATTTTTGTTTAACTACCACATCAACAAACTGTTATTTTTTTAGACGGAAGGGGCAAAAGTCTTAAGTGACAGTTCAGGGTATTTTTGTCAAAAAAGTAATTCATGAGACAAAAATCTACAAGTGCTATAGTTTGAAGAGTGAAAAAAATATTTTGTCCATAAAATTATTTTAGAACAAAAATCGAAACTAATTTAGAAAAAGGTTTATACTATTTTAGATTCAAGGTCATTTAAAAAAAATTGTAACTGTAGACGCTAAATTAAAAAAAATAAAAAAAGAATATTGTTATTATTTTTTTTTTTGAAAGAAAAATCTGAAAGTTTATTAATTTGTAAATTCAGCCAAAATACAAGATTGTAACTCAGTAGAAACAAATCTCTCACTGAAAACTCGATTTAGAAAAGAACAATATGCTTTTTCAAAAGAAAAACTTACAAAAATACTGACATTTGGCCCAATCTTTATAAAAATACTACCACACGGCAAAAATAACTTCTATACTATCTTGGCGAATTTTTTTTTCTTTTATACTGTAAACATAAAAAAAAAAAGGTTTTCATCTTGCACACCCACGGACAAAACCACCACAGGAACATCAGAATAATCGGAACACAACCATTAATTTCGGTGAGATTGAGAAAAAACAGTGAAATCGACGTCAAATAAATAATCATGACAAAACAACACTGAAACAGATCAAACAAAAAAAAGGAAAAAATGATTAAAAAAACTAACAATGTTCTGCACAGCCTCAATACTAGATGCAATAGCAGCTATATTTGCAAGCCCAATCTTAAAAAATCAGAACAAAAAAACTACTAAAACAACACAAAACAAATGTAAAACAATAAACAAATATAACCACCTAGAAAAATATAAAAGAACCACACACCTCAAAACTTTTTTTCTAGTGAGCTCGTCAAATGTATTTATAAGAGAACCAGAATAAAAAAAACCACAAAATAATCATAGAGAAAGAATAAGAAATGTATTTTATAGCCTCCATCTTCTACACCTACGGATAGAACCACCACAACACCACGAAAACACCTAAAGAATAATCATTAATTTCAGCGAGATGGAGCAAGAGCAGTGAAATCGATGTCAAAAAATAAATTATGAAAAACAACCGTAAAATAACACTAAAACAAATAAAAAAAATAATTAAAAAAAAACTAATTATCTTCTGCACAGCCTCAACACCTGATGCAACAGAAGCTATATTTGTAAGCCCAGTTCTAAAAAATCATATTAAAAAAACCATACTCTTTATCTTTTCAAAAAATGTGACTGAAAACTTCAAAAACTAAGGAAAAAAATGAAAAGAAGATGAAGAAGAAGAACTGAACAAGAAATAAAATAAGAACATGGAGAGAAAGCTAAAAATGAAAAACATGACTGTATGGATTTTGAAAAAAAAAAAGAGAGAAAGAAACCTATGAAGAAGAAGAAGAGGATGAACATGGAGAGAGATAATAGAAAATAGGATGAACATGGAGAGAGAACATATGGGTCTCATCTTTATCATTATCAATTTTAAGTAAGAAAATATATAAGTAAATAAAAAAAAGGTGACAACTCAATTAAATCAAAATTATATATATAAATTAGAGAGAAAATATGTACGTTTATGTATATATCAACATAAAACCTTTTATATGAAAAAACTTTTAAAATTTGTAAAGGTTTAATCTTGGAAAGACACGTGGAAGCCCAAAAAATGACAATTCTTTTTTTTTTTTAATTAAAGGCAGTATATTGGCGTATAAAACATCAAAACAAAAAAAAATAAATAATTTTGCCAAAAATAGGATTTTCTCTATGTTCTCTCCTTCTCCCTTGGCGAAGAAGAAGAGAATTGTGCGAAGACCAGGCAGACCGGCGAATCGAGCAGTTGTCCAAACCGAACAAACTGATGAAGAGGATAGGCTTTCCACGGGTTTGAACAAGGAAATTACTGAGTTTCATGGAGCTGCTGAAACAGAGGAAGTGGAACAAGGAGTTGGATCTTCACCAATCCTTGCTGAATATCTCACTCCTTCGGTGAGTATTAGTTGGGCTAAACAAACGGAGATGGAGCAAGAAGAAGAAGTGAATTAGGGCAAATACAATGAATCGACAAAAAATTTGTGGACTTCGTTTCCTAAAGAGAAGATTCAGTATACTGATGCCAAATTAACCTACACTGAACTTATGATCAAGAATGGTCAAAGAATTGCTCAAGTGGATCTGGAGGAAATTAAAGAGCAAGCTGAATTGTAGAATGCTGCTATAATTTGTATGATATTGGGAGCTAACCCTCCCATGACTGTATTTGAGGGATTCATTAAGAGGACATGGGGGCACCTTGGAATCGTCCAAATAGCTAGAATGACCAGGGGGATGGTAATGGTTCGTTTCAATGATGAAGCAACAAGAAACGAAGTGCTGGATGCTAGAGTTGTGCAGTTCGATAGGAAGCCAGTTATTACTCGTCCGTGGACATCAAAATTAAACTCTGTTAAAATAGTAAGATCTGTGCTCCTCTGGATTCGATTATTTGGCCTAGGTCTTCAATATTGGGAAAATAAAAACCTCAGTGTGTTAGTTAGTACTGTTGGAAAACCAATCATGGTAGACCGACACACTAAAGATTTCTCTAGGGTTCAGTTTGCTCGAATTTTAATTGAAATGGATATATTGGACAACCCCCCAAAATCCTTTCAATATGTTAACGAATTTGCTGCTGCCAGTTTGGGAGTTTTGGTTTGATTGTATGCATGTTGTAATTAATAGAAATTTATTTTCTTGATAAAAAAAGAAAAAAAAAACTAAAATCTATTTTTAGAAAATATCTACCAAAACACTTTTTATTTTGGGGAATTACCTCATATACTATTTTTTTTAACTTTTTTTTTTCTTTTTCAAATTTACGGTTTGAGTTTCTAAAGTGGTTGCAGCGCTAGTTGCAATAGGAGTTTCTATACGATTTTTTGTTGCAATTTAGGTTGCAGTACTAGTTGCAATATGAGTTTATATGTAGAATTTCGTAAAAAATGCAAAAAAAGAAAAAAAATGAAATGTAAAAATAAAAAAACCCATTTTATGAAAACTAGAAAAGAGCTATTTAATATTCTCATTTCTCAAAAACACATTTTTGAAAACAATAAAAATACCAAATAGACCTTTACCCCTCCCAGTCCTACTAGGCAACCCACAGTGATAAAAGGTTAGAAAAGAGTTAAAGTGACAAAGGATTAGTGATTACACGATCAATGAAGAGAATATAAAGGTTGCTTGCGTTAACTTCCATTTTGATGCCATTGAATATTTTCTTTTGTTTTAAATACAAAAATGAATACTAGATACAATCATTACAAGAACTATAATGCTAGCACACAGAAAACTACACGAAAGGGGGGAGGGGGGAAATATCAAAGAGAGTTTTCTTTTCGTTGTGAATTTGTGTTGCAATAAAAACTTGCAACAGGGTGTTGATATTGTGTTTACACACAATATACATTATCACAACTTGGACACAAAAAAATAAAATATGTGAAAAGAAAAAAAAATAAACACATTTTCATACACATCTATATGACCACAGAAGAGTTTCTTCTCCTAAAATTTGCGGTTAACAAACATTGTAGAACTCCTCCTTGAGGATCTTTACTAGCCAGAGGGTCATGACTTGCTGTCACACCTTTGGTACCTTCTTCTAACTATGTGGGCAACCTGACTAGCATCAACACAGGTTTACAAGATGCGCCAGGGATGGTGTAGCCATGGCAAAATTTTAAAGATCACAAACCTAGCTCTTTCCAATCAGGTAATCATCCTTGGCATAAACAGAGATCCGCAACAGATATTTACAGCATGCTGATGCTGCATCATTCAAAATAGGCACTACAAGTAACATTCTTTTTCTGAAACAGCTGATCATGAAGATCTTATTTTAGAAGAAAATGTGAATGAAATTTATAATTGTTACCTGCAGTTATTTCTATGTTTCCCATGCCACGTGTTTGGGACCAATACTTTTTAGGCCAAGGATAAAATGTTGGTGGCAAAAGGCCAGTGATCCACGAACATTAATCATCTTGAATCACTTCTAGCAGCTTGTAGCCGAGGCCTTGATCTCATGAGTGTTTCATCGCTTTGTCTAATCCACTCCGACAGTTTCCACGGCTTCTGCCATTTCCATTTGAATTGTAACAGCCACTGATGATGACTCCTCTTCCATCTCCATAGCTTTCCAGATTGTCCTAGAGCTGCTAACTTTTTCGTTGACAACTGGCCAATGGGTACCATCTGCAAGTGCAACAACAGAAACTCACTTAATAGATGAAGAGGGAAGACATCCAAAATGCCATAATCCAGGGAGAAAGAATTAACCTTTCGAGTTTGATCCAAGAATGTTGCTGAGCACTTGACTGAACCATTAGCAATACCAGCTGTATACTTTATCTGTTTATGTGCTTGCACAGGTACTGGAGACAATGGACCGTTCACTTCTTCAGCCAAGTTTTCCAATGAATTGGGTGAGTTACCCTGCTGAAGGCCATGATGAAGAATTGAAACAATAAGGTAATTTCTAAGGTACTGAAAATAAAGCTCTTGGATTAACAAATAATGTAATATAACATTATATTAATTGCCATTTCATGTGTGATGTTTCTTATGCAAAAAAAGTCTCACCGGTGCTGATGTAGCCAATGCAATCGAAATGGCTTGCTCTCTCACTTTTAGTTCCTTCTCAACTTCTTTTCTCCGCATGTCACTCTGACGCAAAATACCTACAAGTTCTCTAAGTTGCTCTTGCATTTCCTTAATTTCAATTTCCTTCTCCCATAATTGGCACCTGTGAAGATATGTCATTTGATAACTAAGACTTTCAGTGCAAAATTCATAATAGAGAAACCCTGATAAACAATTTTATCAAAAGAGAATAAGGATGGTCTTGACTATTCAACATTGCAAATGGCAAGCTAAACACCAGATAATTTAAAATGTGCAGTAAGATCAGGATTAACGGATCTACATATAAGTTCGAGTAGCAATTTAAAAATTAGGGAGGAGAAAAACTGCAGAGAGAACGAAATGAAATAAAAACCTAAAAAAGCAAAACCATGGGTTCTATTTTCGACAATCTTATTACACTAGTCGATTATTTTCATAGCTGAAAAGTTGTTAAGGAAACTAGGTCAAAACCGCACCTTGCATCTGCAACAGAACTAAACATATACTGAAGCAAATTCTTTGCATCCCCCATGGAACGTAACTGGTTCCAATGCCCACGGCTAGTGAATGCACGTTCCCTTTCTTCTGCCTCTGAAAGTTGGGATGCCATTGCCACAAGTGAGTTGGATGAAATGCTCAGCATGTTCTCAAGTGAAGATATTCGTGCCATTCTTGCATTTGGTGACATGGAGCACACTCTGATAGACAAAGTTGATGAGAGTGATTGAATTATGTAATATTTATTTATTTGTTTCATAAACACAAAGAGTACCTGGCAAAACCGTTCTTTCCTCTTGGAGGGCTAAGGCCTTTTGAAGAGAATTCATCTACTTGTCTCAGCATGGCTAACTCTTCTGCCAGTGCAGCTCGCCTGGGGATTACACCATAATTTTAAAATGCTAAAATAATGGTTTAGTTAAAAACTTAAGCTTATAATAAAGACAACTCAAATACGTACACTTGACTTTGCTTCTCGTATTCGTAACGTACTTCGTGCACATTCACCATCACTTCTAACTCATTGTCAAGCCAACGTTGCAAAGACTTTTCATTGCTCTGTAATATAGCTCAAATTGAATTAATTTAAACTCCGAAAGAAGAAAACACAGACTGAGGAAAGAAAACAATGACCTTTACCTGTCCATTTATTCCATTCCCACTGGCAGCAACTGCTAAATGACACAATGAAAAAATCAAGATAAAAAGGAAATGACAGAGATTTGGTAGAAACATCCTTTAACGCTTCCTAGTTTTTGTTCTAGGTATTTGGTCAACAAATCATATCATAACAGAGGTCTCAGATGCCTCATACCTGAGCTGTCACGAACAGAAGATTTGCGAGCTTCTAGCAATTCCTTTAGCCTCTTGGTAGCCATTGCAGCCTCTTCAGTTTTCCTCTGAAGAACCTGAATGAAAGAATCATATCAGTCAGTTTCAAGTGCCCTTCTCTATCTCATTCTTTTTCTACCCCGCATTCATTTACTACTATTGCAATGGCACTCAACTCACCAGTTTCTGACGCTGGTTCAGAGCTTGCAGTTTATGCCTTTCATATTCATTTCTCCTGCCCTCCTTCCGCAACTAAGATTGCAAATAAAAACCCAAATTGAAGAATGAGGCAAAATGAAATCGGGTAATCAATAAAATTTAAGATAGTTAATAAAAGAAACTTATGGATGAGAAAATAAACCTATTTATAGTAAGATATCTTGTAAGGTGATCTACTGAACAGAAACTACCAGCCATGATTCACGACAAAAGAAGCGAATTTATGTGTTGAACAAATCTTTTTAACAATTAAGTATTTAAGTGTAAATGCTCAGGAGGAAATTTCTACTGAAGCCAAAAACTATCTAAATGCTATTTGTTGCATAAATGATACTGTTCATCCATACCATACTAAGTAATATATACCTGTAGCAATTCCTTTTCTCGTGATGCTTTCCAATGTCGAAATTGTTCTGCTTCTTGTTTTATTCTTTGTTGTAATTGAACCTATGAGTTCACATAATAAATAAGGTACATCGAATAAAGTTATGAAATTGTTGAAAGACATAAGAGGCTGTAATAAACATTCAACCTTCTGTGCTTTTATAGAATGAATTTCATCTTGTAGGCGCTTTGCTGCTTCATCGCTTTTTTGTTTTTGCTTTAAAAGCTGCACCTGGTTCTCTTGCTTCTTCTTCAGATCCAGAATCTGGGACAAATACATTGTAAAAGATCATACAACATGGTTGGTTAACAGTTTCTATTCTAAGAAACTGATAACACTCCTACACATGCACACTCTGGCAGAAGAAAAGATAGTCACCTGTGCCTCGAGTGTTTTCAACTTCAAGGAATGGACATCTTGCAGTTTCTGAGTTTGTCCATCAGTGTTAGCAGCAAGGTTTTCAACTTCAGCTAGCAAACGATCTCTTTCTTGCTGCTTAATTTAATTTCAAACAAGTAAATATCCATTTTCTCAATAATAAGATGAAGAAGCTCATAAGCTGTAAATTAACCTGCACGGTTTTCTTCTCATCTTCTAATTCCACTATTTTCTTTCCAAAATGCTGCTTGAGGGCCACAGGGCCAGAAACTCCAAAAAGTTTCATCTCAGACTACATAGACAATACAAAAATGAAGATAAGTATTTTACAGAACATCAGCTATAATCCATTCAACCTTAAAAAAAAATACATCACCTCTTTCTCTTCAAGACGTTTATTCAGTTCATCTAACTCCTTGTCCATAGAGTTCTGCAGAAGTGTATGCTCCCACTCTTTGGCTACTTCATCAATTTCCCGTGCATCACCTGTTGAAATTGGCAATACCTTAAATAAGATGGTTCTAAGTAAAAAGCTTAAACCCATATTGCTTAATGCATATTGTTTACAGACTGGCTTAAGGGTACTGAAATCCCATCAAATAGGCACTGAAAAGACCAAAATAAAAAACATTTCCACAGCATGTTTTAATCCAGAAAGGATTCATACTTGATATAGTTTCAGTAATTTGATAATCAGCTGAATCGATTCTTTGCAAGCCTCTCTTAAGACTCTCACTTCTCAACATGCAGGTAGAGGCCGTAGTCGTGGTAGCTGTGCCATCCTGAAATGTGACAATGTCAATGGGTGTGTATCTATATAAACATATACATATATATTGTACACCATCTAGCTATACCACAGTAATTGTAAAAAAAAAAAAAAACTTAAGGAATTGTCCACCAAGTAGAGCAAGAAACCAAAAGAGTTTTATACAAATTGCTTGAGTAAAAACTAGTGACACATCAAAAAAGAGACACATACTTGAGCATCTCTGTCATGCTGCTCTGCAACAGTACATTTACTTCGATATTCATGAAGTTCGCGGCAAAGATCCTCATTTGCAGCTTCGAGCCAAACAATTCTTTCTTTGAGAACCTGTAAAGTTTATTACTTCAGTTTACAAATTCAAATAATTTGTCTATCGAGAAAATTATGTCTACATTAAATACTTTTCACTCTTCATTATTTGGTGCATGTTTTTAGTTCCTTTTATTTAACTTTCTTAAAACAATTTGACAGTAGCAGTTCCCAGCCGCTTGGATACCTTCCTTAGCTACTGTCCTCTGATAGACAATCATCAATTCCACACATCTATTTGTAGAGCCCCATTACCTGTATTTCATCAGCAGAAGAACCTCCTCCTCGCGCACAAAGTTCAGCCTGCAGAAACTCAAGCTGTTGGCGCATCTTCAGCATTTCGCTGGACATAGGATCTCTATTGACCTGTTGCAGTTATATTTTCATCAAGAAAGATATACACGTGTGAGACCCTGACAAAGAAAGACAAACTTCACCTATAATATTTTTGAAACAGATATATATAATAACGAGCAACTTACAATAGGTTTATTTTTAATATTTCGGGCACGATTTGCGTACTTTAAAGTGTTGAGTGTCTCCTCCGCATTGATATCAGCAGGACTTATGCAGGCTAAAATTTGACACAATTTGAAGCATAAGACATGATAAAATTCTGGCGATAATATGTGAAAGGTCGAAGAGAAATACACGTGCAAAACTACAAAAATTCTAGATGATACTCAGATAATCAACTCCATCAGTAAACAATTGCCTATTGCGATTGTAAAAGATATCTATTGCAAGAGAGACTGAGAGGTGATGTATTGACCATATATATGTAAAATTTATACAATGACCACCATGTTGTTGATAAAAAATTCAGGTTATGTAAGAGTATGAAACAACATAGACCCTTACTTAGCTTGAGTACACAACGGAAACCATGTACTGCGTACAAAAGTAAATTTGCCCACACAAAAATTAAAAAACCAAAACTATGATACTTATCAAATTACCTATCATAACAGTCCGGCTGTTACCACCTAGTGAATCCTGCCAAAATGCATATACATTATTAGGTAAGCAATCATAGTCAGAATAATATATAGTGCATGATTTGAATTAAATACCACTAAAATGTCAAGCACCAGCAAAGCCATGTTTCAATAAGTTTTTACAGTCTACTATAATTTTCAGTCCTTAATTCAGCATAATGAGGAAAGTTAACTTCGTAGATTTTAGTACATGATATATGTAGGTTCAAGCTAAAATAAAATGGTACACATACGTAATGAAAGATGTTAAGACTATGGGCATATTCAATTCAACTAAGAATCCCTCAAACAGAGGGATTTGGCAAAAAACAAAAACCCGGCCAGTAAGTAAACCATTAGTAATGAAAATTCAGCATTTTAAGAACTTGAAATGAATCAAACCTGCAAAAGCCGAGTAAGTTTACTATCTCGATATGGAACATGAACACCCTCTTTGCGCTTCTTTTCATCACCAAGTGCACTAATGACATTGCCAAGTGCAAGAAGGCCTTTATTAATATGAACTCCTGTTCAATATCCATCTGATTAATAAACAACCACAATGAAATTTATCAAACACAATTCACGAATCATTCTGTTTACCTTCCTTAAAACGTAAACCATCAGAGCCTGTTCTCTTTGCTCGCTCAGACCCAGCAAGATCTACTAAGTGCAATTTGGCACACAAATAATCATCATTCATACTCTCCGTAGGACTGGTATCGCCAGGAGATGCCGGATTAAGCTTATGCATTTGCTCTAGTGTGATGGTGAAGATGGCATGTGAACGACTATAACATATATGGAAATTGACAAATGTCATTAAAAAAAGTCACTAATGCTTTTTCCTTTTTTCTTTTTGACCTCTGTTTGGATTTATAAATTATGAAATACTTTGCTTATCAAAACATAATGTAAATTTTGATATTTTAGTTTAGATTTTGTGGTTACTAACAGAATCTTCTGTGGAAGGAAAAGTTTGTCTGTTCTTTACAAATTTAGTGATTGTATATGGGTGATTTGATCATCATTGCTTTAGAGGGTTTTCTAACAAAATGTCTAATTCTAGTGGTTTCTCAGATATTTCCAACCATGCAGGTTTTCCATCTAACTTTGTTAACATTTAATTCTTTCTTTCATATTTAACAAAATGGAAAGAGACAAATGACCCTTAACTAGCATACTGTGTCTTCTGTTACCCTAACCCTACCTGGTAAATATCCTCTCACCAAGAGAACGAATTGCAGTGAAAAGGACATCCTGTTCTCAGCTTTGACACGTTATTCAAGTAGTAAAAACAGGCATGAAAGTATATGAGTATATTAGACTCCTAGAAAGTGTGTACTTTACTTCAAATCAAATTTAGACATGCCCCATATCTTCGACAAAATTATAATAGTTGTTCTAGATCTTGCTGGAGCATTAGAAGCCGAGTGTAAATGATATCCGAAATTTTCATGTTAAAAGAATTTAATTACCTTGACTGGTTGTTCATATTTGTACTTCCTGTTGCTCTACTCAATGACCCTTGCTCCAGGCAAGTGGCCATTTCTTTTAGAGTGCTTACACCGATTTCAGTAGACCCTGCCAATGTAATAACGCCATCTGATGTTTCACGAATTTGTATCGGCGGCTTGCCAGGTACTGTTACTTTGCCAGCATGCCCGTTTGCAATCTCTGGTTTGCTAATAAAAGTTGGATCAAGCAAGTCTCTTACTTCTTCTTTCAAAATCTACGAATCAAAACCATTTGGTCAGCTAACTGAGAAACAACAAAAGACGCATAGCATTACAAAGAAGTAGCCAGACCATATAACTATCAATATCAAGGGTTAGAATTCATGTTTCCATAGCAGATACATAATTTATTGGTAATAAGGCTGAATTGTATCCCTAAACAAGATATAAATGGCATAAGTCAGCTATAAAGAAAATGAAATAGCTTATGGTTAACGAAACACGGTGATAAAGATGAAGATTTGAACTACTAATGCATCGAACGCAATAAGGATGAAGTTTTTTCACAAACCTCAATAAAAGAAACATGCAGTTGGAATTCCGTTTGATGCTTCAGAGTTCCAATCTTTCTAAACAAAACACTCATAACTTGGGGAATTATTCCCGACTGAATACCATCTTTAAAGCCAGTGCCCATGGTATATGTTTTACCCGAACCAGTCTGCAATATATGAAATTGTTAACGAAAGGGAAAGGTAACCAAAATTGCAAGGCAAATCAATCTCTTGCTCTCCCTTTTGAGGCTGTTCGAAAGTTGAAATGTAATATTACCTGACCATAAGCAAGAACTGTGGCATTATATCCTTGGAACAAACCATCAACCAGGGGAGCAATGCATTCTTCAAACATTGCAGACGAAGGAGAACTGGTGCTCCCATAGACATGGTCAAAAGTAAACGAATGCGTACCAATCTGTACCTGCATCGTTTGGAACATGAAAACCTGGATAAAAAGCCCACTTGTATTGTCGGGGTCGAAGGATGGTTTTTTACTCATATGCATGCACATATTGACATTACTGTGCTGTATAAGCTCACTCCTTTTACGTTTTTTACGAAAGAAAAAAAATATATATTTTTGATTATAGAATGTTTAACAATACGAGTTTTGTAAAATCAGTGCTCATGAATTTAAAGAACTTATTGATAATTTGATACGACAAAAATAGCGGACAAACATTCCGTATTTCTTAACAGCAAAACAGGAAGAAGAAAACAGAAATTCTTGTTTCCATTGGAAGCACATAACTTTCACACATATTACTACTATACCCCCAGTAGAATTTACATTGCGAACAAATCCACTATACTATATGACTCTGAACATTAGAACAAAATTAGGCTAATTTACTCCCTTTAAATCGGAAATATGGAAAAGTAAAAAAAAAAAAAAGAAAAAGAAAAAGAAAAAGAAAATCTGAATTTTCGGTGGCTAACTGTACCCTTAGGTAAAGACATGATATTTCTTTTCCTAAGTCATGAAAAGAACAAAAATCTGGTTGACTGTCAAAATCTTAACTTAACTGGATTCTTCGTGACCTCCCAAATTAGAAGTTTTCTTCCTACAAGATTATGATCAACCTAAGCACTACTCAATCCATTATCCCGTATGACTCGTTTGACTCCGATATTAATGCCACTCAATTACATAATTATGCCCAATTACGAAAATTTCTGGTGAAAGCTGAGTTCCAGCGAAAATCAGATTGTGACACCGTATTAGTCTCAAAAAGTTAATCCAGAACCAGTAATCAAATTCGGATCTAGATCTTTCCAAATCATTTTGAACAAAACTATAAAACAAAAGAAGAAATGAGAATGAATTACAGAGATTGCTCCGTTGAAAAGCTAAACAACTTTAAGGAGTAGCCAATGTGTATGTAGCTTTCGACATTGGAAATGAAAGGATTGATGAGTATTGCAAGTAAGGTGAGGGAGAGTTCACCTGAGGCTTCCCAGAGACGACAGTGACGCAGTCTTTACAACCTTGAAGCTTCTCGTCACCGATAAGCGGTCTGATGTGAACAGCAACCTTCACACAACAATCTTCTCCTGCTTCCATAGCAAGTAGAGAAAAGAATGACGAGAACAATTTTCCAGATTTGAAAGAAATTAAAACGAGAGAAAGTGAAAAAAAAATGATCAGAGTGAATGAATATGAATGTGTGAAGTATTGTTATTTGAAGGAAAGGATCAACTTTCTCGGAGAACCGTTCTCATTTGGATGATTCTCCGAGACAACTGACAAGGAATGTGATACAGCAACGAGATATAGACAAAAGAAACAAAAGAGGAGATAAGTCGTATGAAACTTTTGATGACCAATGTTTAGAGAGAGAAAGTAAATAGTAAGAGGAACCGAAGAGAGAGAAAGGGTAGTTTGGGCAAGTAGTATTAGTAGTAGTAGCGGGAAGGAACAACAGCTACTACATCATCACTACTAGTTACTACTATATTGTATACACTACTACTCCAAGGCAGGCGGTTGCGTTTGCGTCACTTCTTTTTTTTTTTTTGACCAATTTGCCCCTCTATTTTCTCAACGGTCTTCTACCGTCATTAGTTTTTCTCTCTCTTCCCCGCTGTACTACTCTTGTAATTACCTTCTTACCCTCACCTTGTTTATTTAATAAAATACAATAATACTACACTACAATTCGGTTATGACGTATCGGCAACGCAGCATCGCTGCTAAATGCTAATGATGTTTACTACCACTACTACTAGTACCGTATTTGTGGTAATCCAAAAGTGGTGTTCAAACACCTACACCACGTGATTCTCCAATAGCTGCAAATTATTATAAAACTAATATTCACAAATCAATTTTCCTTGGTTGATCTTTTTTTCCTCTTCTTTTGTTAATATCAAAATACTGTGTGTGTTGCCCTGTTATCGCATGTAACAGTAATTAACTTTGAAATTTTAGTGTAGTTTGAAGCACGATGGGGGGTGGTCAGTGTGCTTAAGTTATGTACAGTACCATTAATTCATGATCATTTTAAGTTGGTAGTAGTTCGCTATTGCTTGCATATAATGCACTTATAAAAAGGCATGTGCCTATAATAATGTGAAACAATCCTGTAATTTAAAAATTCAACCCCCACAAATTATATAATGGATTGGGTTTTATTTTTTTCTTCTTTTCCAAAAATAGTTGTAAGACTTTTTTTTCTTTTTGATTAACGATATTTGTAAGACTTAAAAACGAGGATATTAAATGCTACTTATTCTGATTCTTTAATTGATAGTAAAGGTTTGAGAGAGAGAAGTGTAAAGGGATGAGAAGGTAAAGACTAAAGAGAGTCCCACACACGCACAATTAGTCGACATAGCCAGCTGGTGGTATCCCACATCACATGGCCTTTATATAACTAAGTGGACCCCACTTTCAAAGCAGGGGAGGAGGGTGAGTCAGTCTCTCACACTTACAGTGAGATGAGATTAATGGTCCCAGAATTATGTAATGTGCCAAAAGGAGACAAAAGAGTTGAGATTTGAGATTTTAAGCTGCTTTAGAAGGCCGTCATATGCTGCCTTGTGTGAGAGAGTAGGACTTTCTTAAACATACACAAACAGCTCACCAATTCATATATTTCCCTATTAAAAAAAAAAAAATCAACACCTACCTTTACGTTTTAGTCCCCACACCATCCCTACAATTTTTTTTTTTGTGAGGACACCATCCCTACAATTAATTAGGAGAGAAGAGATGTGAAAGTATTATGATTATCCATTTCATTTTATTATATTTATGTTTCCAAAAGGAATTTTTCTATAATTAACTGAAAAGACAAAAATATTACAAAATACGTGTGCAGTTTTTTTTTATTAAATATTTTTACGGACGAGAAGGTTTTTTTTTTTTTTGTACAACAATAGAAACTTTTGTTTTTATACGTTGTTTTTAAGAATAATTACATAAAGTACCATTTTTTGTAAAATATTTATATTTTTACGTTTAAAGAATGTTTTTTACATTTTTACGGTTTTTCAAAAAATAACACGAAAACAACATAAAATCAATAAGAAAACAACATAAAAGTAACATGAAAATAACATCAAAATAACAACAAAAAAACAACAAAAAATAACATACATATAACAAAAAATTAACAATAAATGAATAAATGAATAAAATTTTAACATAAAAAGACCGTATTTTATGTAAATAAAATCAAAAAAATCGTAAAAATGTTTAAAATTCTGTAAAACCGTATTTTTGTTGTTTTTTTATTATTTTTGTGCATTTGTGAAATTAACCCTTGTTTTTATGTTATGTTAAATGTTGATTTTATGAGTTTTTATTAAAAATATAATTAAAAAAATCATAAAAAAATTAATGAGTCCGTAAAATTGTTCAAAGATTCCTGTATCAGTAAAAAGGTAAAAGAAATATGCCACTTCCGATATTTTGTGTGAAAACTCTTTTTATTTTTAATATAATTTATAAGCTTAAAAAGAAATATGCCACTTCGGATACTTTGTGTTAAAAATATTTTTCTAATATAATTTAGGTTAATTAGTAATTTTTTTGGCCGAACTTTGACATGTACTAAATTATGCCCCTGAACTTTTTTGGTCGTTAAAAATTTCTCCTGAACTATTAAGATTGTTAAATTTAAGGATTTTTGTCTAATTTTAGTAAAAAAATTCTAATATGGATGAAAGTTCAGGGGGCATGATTTAGTACATATCAAAGTTTGAGGGACATAATTTGGTAGATATCAAAGTCTGGAGAGCATGTTTTAGTAAATAAATAATCACTGAAACAGTAATTAAAATTGAATGAATTTAGACAAAAGTCGTTAAATCTAACAATCTCAATAGTTCAGGGGAAATTTTTAACGGCTAAAAAAGTTCAGGGGTAGGTATATGTCAAAGTTCGGGAGGAAAAATTGCTAATTAGCCTATAATTTATAAGCTTATTTGTCTAAAAAATTTACGTGGATTTTGAATTTTTTTTTATTAATCTTGTTAGCTTCATAGATAGTACTCTTAATAAATCTTAAATCAAGCACATAAAAAATATGCAATAAATGTATCACAGGCATATATAAGTATAACAATATGATCAGCTTGAACTTTAATTATTAGCTATATCTCTATCTATTTATTTTTTAATGTTAAGATGGGATTACATTTTTAATTCTTAATTATTTGGCATGCCATAACTATTAATTAGCATGTTCCATAGACAAGAAGAAGTAATGCATCGATATAGGTATAATAGTGGTGGTTGCGTTGTTGAATCTCTTAAGAGAATTCAAAGAACTGTTACGAAAGTAGATGAGCGAGGGCCATCAATGACATCAAAAGTAGGTCTAATTTGTAGTTTCTATTAACATATCTCCATAAAAATAATTAATCAAAGGAAATTAATGTACACTTATGCCTGTGCGAACCCGTGTTTTCTAATTGTTATTATTATTTTTCACTTTATATAATGCAGTACACAAATCTATAAAAAGTAATGTACAAAGTCTTCACTACATTACCCTTAAAAAAAGAAATAAATACATATGGATATAGAATACATATGGAAGTTATATAAAAGCGAAAAGGAAAATGTACGTGGTTAATTAGAGAATAATATATATTGGATCTTAACCTTATTCGGGAACAATACAGAGGGGAAATGTAATTTACAGGAGTAATATAAGTTCGATTATCCCGCTCACAAAATCTATATATGACAGCTTATACATCATGGTGCCTCACCCTGCTTAAGTGGACCATAACGGAGATGTAAAGTCACATTCATTTATATATATATATATATATATATATATATATATATAACCCTAGGCCTCAATTTTATTTATATTCTTCTCATCATTATCGCTACGAGCGATAATAAAGAGGCTACGCTACAAGTGGCGCGGCGACATGTTATCTCCGCAAACGATGATGTTATTGCAAGCAACAACTAGATGTATATTGCCACTAAATATCAAAATCCTGTATTTTTTTTTTATTTTTGCCAAATTAATAGCGACGACATACACGCATTAATGTGTAAATTATTGCAAATAATAATATGAGAAGATAGGTGGGAAATGTAGGTGTACATGTAACGACGATATATTGTTGCCATGCGCTAATTAATTAATAATGTTAGCAACAACAACGGTCGTTACTAGTGTAATAATATCGCCGCTAATAATTTAAATTTTTTGGGAAACTGCAGTGGTATGTTTATTAATAAGCAGTGGCAAACACAATAGCTGCTAATGTGGTTAGGCTTCCAAATATTTTAAAGTAAAACAGTGTTGTTTTCTTAGGGATGATGTTTTAGAGTAGCATGGCAACACTTATCGCTATCGCTACTAATGTTTCATAAGAAAAATACAAATGGCTTCGTCTCCTTTATTTGGTTCACACATAAACTTTCAAGGTCCTCGCCATCTTCTCCACCAAATAGGGATGTAAACGGGGCGGGGCGAGTGCGGGGATTGCTCCCCCACCCCTATACCCGCTTCTTAAATTCACCCCATACCCGCCCCAATACCCGTTTAAATTAAAGCGGGAGCAGGCGGGTATTACCCGACGGGGGAAGGATTCCCATCGGGTACCCATTACATATATATTTTTGAAAAAAAAATAATGTCTTAAAGAGAATTAAAAAAAAAATAATCATAAAAACTTAGTAAAATAATAAACTTAAGTGAAATAGTGTGTATAGTAAAAAAGAGTATAATCAATAAAAAACCTAAAGCATGAAGTTATTTTAATTGTAGTAGTTATTATTTTAAAATTTAAATCTATACATATATTATATCGAGGTGGGTTCGGGGCGGGTATTTATTCCCCCACCTCTGTCCCGTTTCCGACTCGGGTATGAATCTTTAAACCCATACCCGCCCCCTCCCCCGAAAGTCAACCCCCGTACCTGCAGGTACCCGAACCCGCGAGTATAATTGCCATTCCTACCACCAAACAAAAATTTGGACATATTTGACCCCAAAATCTTCACCCCCAACCCCTCAAACTTCAGCCCGACTTCCATAAAATCATATGTTACATATACCCAACCCTAATAATATAATCCTCAGCCAAAAGTATTTTTGACACTCTTGTCATGTCATGTTAATCTCTCGGTAATCCTTTAATTATTTTTAAACATTTTTTATGTAAAAATAAGTGCAAATTTTTTTAAAACATTACGATTCAAATTTAAACTTACCACATATCTAAAAATGTATTTTTATTATAATTTCTTTAAATTTATAATAAATAGAAATCCATAACAAAACTCATATATAATAATTTTATTATTGTATTAAAGTTACAATAAAAACATCTTTTTATTAATTTATTATTGCTTCTATTATTATGTTATTATTCTATTATTGCTTATATTATTATATTACGAGATATTAGTGGTTAAATTTTCCAAACTACATATTTAGTTACACTTAATCCTACAAATCCAATTTTTAGTGGTAAAATCCTAAACTCGCATTTTGTTGTGGTCTTTATCCTTTCCTTAACTTTCCAAAGTTAAGTGCCAAAATAGTAGGTCTATGTGTACACAATTATACACATATTATGTTTTAATTTGTCCACATAATTTTAATTATTTTTATTATTATAAAAAAATCTATTTTCTTTCTTTTTTTCCATTTCTTTTTTTTTTCTTCTTCCTCCCCTGTGTCTTCTCCTTCTCCAAAATCCTAGTCGCCTCTACCCCTAACCTCCCTCTGCCTAAGTTTATGTCCAGCCATTGCCCAGGCCACCACCCCTATGTCTTTCTCGTTAACCCCTCAACAACAATTGAAAGAAAAAAAAACATAATTCTTTATCTACCTCTTTCCTTCTATCTCTCTCGCATCTGCCCTATCACTTTCTCAATGCCCAAATTGTGTCGCCGCCTCTCTTCACTGGCGATAAAAATGAAGAACGCCATTTTGTTGATTTGAGAAAGAGAGATAGAAGAAGGGAAAATTTCATTTACACTGAATAGTGAATGGTTTATCTGTAGTGCCTATTCTATTTCTCATTGATCACTCTTTTTATCGATTGGGCTCGTAATTCTATTGCCTACTGTAAGCTCTCTTGTTTCTCATTTAGTGGATAGGGTTTTCAACTTTCTAACTTGTTCATAATAGCTCTGGATTAAGTTCACTTGGATCTCTTTCTTCACTTGTGTCACCTCTTTTTTAAGTATTTTGTAAATCTGAAATTTTTTATTTTTCCATAATATTGAGAGTGCATGTCACGACCCGAGCCCTAAACCATAGCAGATATGTTGTAACACCCTAACTACCTTAGGCGTATTACGTGATTTTTTTAAACGTACTGTGCAGCTCGTTGCTAATCAACGAGGTTTATGGAAAAACGTGATTAATTAAAATTTTGCTTTTTGATTAAACTTGTAAAACATATTACAAAAGACTCGGGATCCCGATTATAAAAATATTTACAAAAAGTTTAACTGTTTAACTATTACATCAAAATAAAAGTCGTCTAACGACAGTTACAAAAATCTCAGCCTTGTTGTCCCGAGGATCGTACGCTCCAGGCCTAACCGCCCCGACATGTACAATCTCATAAGCTCGCTCACGGTCCATCAGCTATAGCCTTGCCTTTACCTACACATGAACATAAACTGTGAGTCGACAGACTCAGTAAGAAAAGCATAAGAATATCATACATAAAACTGACTGCCGTGTCCAACACGATACTGAGTCCCGCTACTGCCATGTCCAACATGGTACTGAGCCACTACTGCCATGTCCAACATGGTGCGAGTTACGAACGTTCATAGGGACGGTACTATTGACACGTAACAACCCGATCGGTCGAACCGGTCATACTCGATTCTTGGTCATACTCCGGCTGTACTGACGTGTTACTATATCCTCCCCGATCGGTCGAACCGGTCATACTCCGGCTGGTCATACTCCAGCTGTCCGACGGGATACGTCAATAGTACGGAACCACCAACCAAGTGTCGGCTGATCGGTCAAGCTAGGTCATACTCATTTCTTGGTCATACTCCAGCCTGTACCGACGTGACAGGGTTGGATGGTTCGAAGCCAACATACAACTAATGTAATCTAATAGGCTTCCTACATGCTCGCTAAACATGTAATCTACATATGCATACGGTTATACTAATCTTACCTGGATTCCGATTTCAGGTGTGCCGGTCAACCTGACTGGAACTGAAGCTGAGCGGCGGACATCGGCTCCTAAACCATAAAAATCACAACGCTATAAGTGACACGCTAAATCACTTCCCGGGGACTAAAACTTGGAACTAAAAGTTTCCCTATCGATAAAAAGCATGGCAATACCCCTAAAAACATAAAAACGAGGAAAACTAGGGTCCCTGAATTTTCCCCAACCGTAGGCAGGTTGCCCAATCGAATCCGGTTGGAAAATTCAGAACCCTCATCCGGAATTCCGGATGTGCAACCGGAATTCCGGTTCCTCGCAGGCAGCCAACTAAAATTCTCATAACTCGACCAATTCAACCCCAATTGGTACCAAACTTTCCAGACCTGTTCTAAACACCCAAAGAACAAATCTAAAGCCTCAAAACCACCCAGAAAACACAGAGGCAAAATTCACCATTAAAGACCAAGCTTTGAGTTCCAAAACTCAAACTTGGTTAAATCCACTAACATGCATCCAAACCTAGTTAATTCTACTCAACTAAGCAAGAATAAGCTTCTGAAAACAATTAGAAACTACAGCAACAATACAGAAACAGAATCACTATAATTTCCTCCAAAAATCACATTTTTGCAAAGAAAACTCAAAGCTTTAACAATCTAACCTACATGCTTTCAACATAGCTCATATAATATCAATTAACATGCTTTAAATCACATATATCAACAACAAAATCACAGCAGCAACATATACTAAAATCATGGATGCATTTCATCCATTTCACTTAAAATTCAAGAAAACACAAAGGGAATTTACAAGAGATCAAACCTTGACTTGAATTACACAAGAATGAGTTGAAAATCACAAGCTTTGGGCAGAAAAAATCCCAGCCCTAGCAGCCCAAGCTTTGGCCGAAAAGAGGGAGAAAGAGAGAGCTTTGAGTGTTTTTGAAAATTTCTTAATTTTTGACTAAGTGTTGAATTTTAAGAGAAAAGAGTTTATAAAGCATTTACCATATTATTTCAGCCAACTAAAAATAAACAAATAACATTTAATTTCCATTTGATAAATCACATAAGACAAAAATACTAATGGGGCAAAAAGACCATTTTGCCCCTCCACCATAAAACCACATAAATCATACTAAAGGGGTATTTTTGGGACATTCTAAATTCCCGGCCATTCCCGACATTCCCAATGTCTAAACCCGTCCCCAAATTACCAACATACTAAGTTGTGATTTCTACTGAGCCAAACGCCGAGTTCCAAAATACCGGACACCGGAAATGCGAAATATAAAAACTACTGATGACATAATCATGCATTTCTGAATTCCATAGATAACAGTAATAAATTATTTAAATAGCTATAAATAATTTCATAATTAAACATAAACAACTGCTGATTTCCAAATTAACTAAGCGGGCTTTACAACTATTCCCCCCTTAAAAGGATTTCGTCCCCGAAATCTAACCTGAATAACTCTGGATATTGAGCTCTCATATCTGACTCTAGCTCCCGTGTGGCTTCCTCCACCTTCTTTGTTTCTCCAGAGAACCTTGACCAATGCTATGGTCTTATTCCGAAGGACTTTATCCTTTCTATCCAGGATCTGCACTGGTTGTTCCTCATATGACATGTCTGGCTGAAGCTGAAGACTCTCATAACTGAGTATATGAGAGGGGTCTGAAACGTATTTTCTCAACATTGAGACATGGAATACGTTGTGCACTGCTGATAAGGCTGGAGGCAAGGCTAACCGATATGCCACTTGACCTATCTTCTCGAGAATCTCGAAAGGTCCTGTAAACCTAGGGCATAACTTGCCTCTTTTCCCGAAACGTTTAATCCCCTTCATCGGAGATACTCGCAAAAACACATGGTCCCCTACTCGGAACTCAACATCTCTACGTTTCGGATCTGCGTAACTCTTCATGCCTTTCTGTGAGGCAAGCATTCTAGCTTTTATCTTTTCTATTGCCTCATTGGTCCGCTGAACTGATTCTGGACCTAGGTATTTCCTCTCCCCTGTCTCATCCCAGTGGATAGGGGATCTACATTTCCTACCGTATAACAGTTCATAGGGAGCCATCCCTATCGTACTTTGATAACTGTTGTTGTACGAAAATTCTATCAACGGTAGATATTTGCTCCATGAACCCTCAAAGTCCATAACACAGGCTCTCAACATATCCTCCAATATCTGAATTGTCCTTTCGGACTGACCATCTGTCTGAGGATGGAATGCTGTACTGAATTTTAGCTTTGTACCCATTGCCCGTTGCAAACTTTGCCAAAATTTGGAGGTGAATTTCGGATCCCTGTCCGAAACTATAGACTTCGGTACCCGTGAAGTCTCACTATCTCCCCGACATATAACTCTCGCCAACCGATCCACTTGTAAATGTTGTTCGACCGCGGAAAATGAGCGTATTTCGTAAATCGGTCCACCACTACCCGAGATGGAATCATGCAAACCCGTGGTCCTAGGTAACCCGACCACAAAATCCATCGTAATATCCTCCCATTTCCATTCTGGTAGGGTTAGAGGCTGCAACAACCCTGCTGGTCTCTGATGTTCAGCCTTGATCTGCTGACAAGTGAGGCATCTCGATACGAATTCTACCAAATTCTTCTTCATACCGTTCCACCAGAAGTACGGTTTCAAATCTTGGTACATCTTGGTGGTGTCGGGATGCAGAGAATATGGAGTAGAATGAGCCTCCTCAAAGATCTCATTTCTAAGTTCCGCACTGCTCGGAACACAAACCCTGGCTTTATACAAAAGCATCCCACTATCTGACACTGAAAAGTCTTTGGCTTGACCAGCCAATACCTCATCTCGGATCTTCACTAACTCCGGATCATCATCCGAGCGACCTTTATTCTTTCCAACGGATCGGATTGCGGCGTTAAGTTGTGAAGCCGACCTACCACAAACTCAATGCCGGATCTAACCATATCCTCAGCTAGCTGGGGTGAGATCTGAACCATGCTAGCTACTTGCCCGGGACCCTTTCTGCTCAGGGCATCGGCCACTACATTGGCTTTTCCGGGATGATAGAGGATCTCACAATCATAATCCTTTACTAATTCCAACCAACGCCTTTGTCTCATGTTCAAATCTTTCTGAGTAAAGAAATACTTGAGACTTTTATGGTCGGTATAGATCTCGCACTTCTCCCCATAAAGGTAATGCCGCCAAATCTTCAGTGCAAAAACCACTGCGGCCAATTCTAAATCATGAGTCGGGTATCGTTGTTCATAATCCTTTAACTGACGGGAGGCATAAGCTATAACCCGATCGGCTTGCATCAATACGCACCCCAAACCCTGTTTGGATGCGTCACAGTAGACTACGAACTTCTCCTTGTCCGAAGGCAAAGCTAGCACCGGAGCAATAATCAATCTCTGTTTCAGCTCCTGAAAGCTAGCTTCACATTTATCTGACCAGATAAATCGCTGATTCTTCTTTGTAAGCTCGGTTAGGGGCATTGAAATTTTGGAGAACCCCTCCACGAACCTACGGTAGTACCCAGCTAATCCCAAGAAGCTTCTGATCTCTGTCACTGTCTTCGGTCTCGGCCAATCCCTGACGGATTCAATCTTCCCGGGATCCACCTTGATCCCATCTTCACTCACAATGTGCCCTAGGAAGGACACCTGAGACAACCAGAACTCACATTTCTTGAACTTGGCATAAAGTCTATGTTCTCGAAGCCGTTGCAGTACCATCTGAAGATGTAACTCATGCTCCTCTTCTGACTGAGAGTACACGAGGATGTCGTCGATAAACACAATCACACAGATATCAAGGAAATCCTTGAATACTCTATTCATCAGGTCCATGAATGCTGCAGGAGCATTGGTTAGTCCGAATGACATAACCAGAAACTCGTAATGTCCATACCTAGTGCGGAAAGCCGTCTTTGGAATGTCCTCCTCTCGGATTCTCAACTGATGATAACCCGAACGGAGATCAATCTTAGAAAAGACCGTCTTCCCCTGAAGCTGATCGAACAAGTCATCGATCCTAGGTAATGGATATTTATTCTTCACCGTTAGCTTGTTCAACTCCCTGTAGTCGATGCACATCCTCATAGATCCATCCTTCTTCTTGACGAACAAAACCGGGGCTCCCCAGGGTGACACACTGGGCCGAATGAACCCTATGTCAAGCAACCCTTGGAGCTGAATCTTTAATTCCTTAAGTTCGAGTGGAGCCATCCTATACGGGGCTTTGGAAACCTGTTCCACCCCTGGTGCCAAGTCAATCACGAAATCAATCTCCCGCTGAGGTGGTAACCCTGGAAGTTCTTCGGGAAAAACGTCCAAAAATTCCCGAACCACTCTGATGTCCTCTGGCCGAATGGTGTCTGGCCGAGTGGTGTCCACCACCACGGCCAGAAACCCTAAGCACCCGCCGTGCAACAATTCTCTCGCTAACATAGCCGAGATCACCGGGATCCGAGATCCCTGAACCGAACCCACAAATATAAACGGTTCTTCACTTTCCGGTTGGAAGACCACCATCTTCCTTTTACAGTCAATGCTCGCCGAATATTTAGATAGGAAATCCATTCCTAAAATAATATCAAATTCGACTAAGCTCATCTCTATCGATCGGCCGCTTAACTCTCTACCATCTATCCCGATCGGCATAGACCTAATCCACCTATTGGAGATAACCAATTCTCCGCGAGTAACGGGGTTCCAAACCTTGATTCATATCTATCAAAGGGTCTACCCAACTTACTAAAGACTCTGGCCGCCACATAAGAATGTGTAGCCCCAGAATCAAACAGCACTGAATAAAGCGAGTTGTTAATAAAAAGGCCGACTGCTAACAACCGATGGGCCGGCATCCGCATCGGCTGCGTGATAGCGAACACCCTGGCTGGAGTGGGTATCGCTGGAGCTCTCGATGCCTCTGGCCGGAGCTGGGGACATTCCCTCTTGAAGTGTCCGGGCATGCCACAATGAAAGCATCCCTGACCCTTGCACTCGCCCCGATGATGCCTCTTGCAGATAGGGCACTCGGGATAGGAGAATCGGGTCTCATTACCACCAGGACGACTCCCTCGGTTCTGGTTCCCCCGGAACCTCTTGTTCTGACTCGAGCCGCCGGAAGCAGTGGGTGCCCTCTTCCTCTGATCAATGGCCGAACCACTACTCCCCGCTATAGCCCGATGCGGGAGGGGTAGGAGCTCCGCCACTCACCGAGTGGGCGGATTCCCGACATACACCCCACTGCGCCCTCAGCTCGCAGTGCCTTCTCCACCATCTGAGCATAGGTGGTGCTGTCGTCCGTGGTGATCATCAGGTCATGCCTGATCTTGGGATTCAACCCGTCCAAGTACTTCTCCTTCTTGCTGAAGTCGGTCGGCACAATTCCCGAGGCTAACCTCGCCAACCGGTCAAACTGAGTAGTATACTCAGTGACGCTCATGTTCTCCCGCTGGGTCAGGTGAACGAACTCTTTCCTCTTGGCGCTTCTGACCGCCTCATTATAGTATTTCGCATTAAAGAGTTCCTGAAACCTTTCCCAGGTCATGGTGGTGACGTCATGAATCTGAGACACCATGTCCCACCATACCAGGGCGTCCTCCTGGAACTGAAACGTGGCGCACACCACTCGTCGTTACGGTGACACCCATGAAATTCGGGATTCGGTAATCACCGTCGCCCATTGCTCGGCTTTCATTACATCCGACCTCCCGGGAATACGGAGGTGCTTGCTTCCGAACCGCTCATACAATGGTTCCAATCTATGGGCCGCCACCACTATCTCGCCACAGGCGGCGGGCGGGTGCCACTGGAACTACGGGCACAGGACCTGCAGGAGCACCCTGCTGTCTCAACCTCTGAATCTCGAGGTCTTGCTCTTCGATCCGGGCTTGCAGCTCCGCACACCGCACCTCCCACTCGGGGCTCCCCGATCGGGCTGGGGAGCACAGGCGGCTTGTGGCGGGTTCTCATCACCCGGCCACGAGCCACGCCTCGGGGACCTCTCGCCTCGGCCCCTGCAGGTGGGGGCGAGCGGCTCCACCGTCCCCGATTCGACCCTACGGAGTTGCCGACTCCCGGTACTCGCCCGGCGTCCATCTAGTTAGAACGCCCGCGAAACCAAGAGTTGGCATATCGGGTCGTATTCAAGGCGAGCTTACTAATGCCGCTTAATTTGGAAATTAGAAATGAAATATGCGCCTATTCTACTATCGTGCTACTAACATGCTTCCTAACGAGGCTTTTCTTTTTCATAACCGAATAAAATAAACTACTAAAGCAATAAAGGCTTGCGGGCGAACCGTGAACCGAGCTAACTGCTGATGATGATTGTACATGTCGTGACGATCTTCGGAAGACAACCTGGCGGCTCTGATACCAAATTGTAACACCCTAACTACCTTAGGCGTATTACGTGATTTTTTTAAACGTACTGTGCAGCTCGTTGCTAATCAACGAGGTTTATGGAAAAACGTGATTAATTAAAATTTTGCTTTTTGATTAAACTTGTAAAACATATTACAAAAGACTCGGGATCCCGATTATAAAAATATTTACAAAAAGTTTAACTCGTTTAACTATTACATCAAAATAAAAGTCGTCTAACGACGATTACAAAAATCTCGGCCTTCTTTGTCCCGAGGATCGTACGCTCCAGGCCTAACCGCCCCGACATGTACAATCTCATAAGCTCGCTCACGGTCCATCAGCTATAGCCTTGCCTTTACCTACACATGAACATAAACTGTGAGTCGACAGACTCAGTAAGAAAAGCATAAGAATATCATACATAAAACTGACTGCCGTGTCCAACACGATACTGAGTCCCGCTACTGCCATGTCCAACATGGTACTGAGCCACTACTTGCCATGTCCAACATGGTGCGAGTTACGATCGTTCATAGGGACGGTACTATTGACACGTAACAACCCGATCGGTCGAGCCGGTCATACTCCATTCTTGGTCATACTCCACTGTCTTACCGACGTGTTACTATATCCTCCCGATCGGTCGAACCGGTCATACTCCGGATCTTGGTCATACTCCGGCTGTCTGTACCGGGATACGTCAATAGTACGGAACCACCAACCAAGTGTCGGCTGATCGGTCAAGCCGGTCATACTCATTCTTGGTCATACTCCGGCTGTACCGACGTGACGGGGTTGGATGGTTCGAAGCCAACATACAACTAATGTAATCTAATAGGCTTCCTACATGCTCGCTAAACATGTAATCTACATATGCATCTTGTTATACTAATCTTACGGATTCCGATTTCGGGTGTGCTTGTCAACCCGACCGGAACCGAAGCCGAGCGGCGGATTACTGGCTCCTAAACCATAAAAATCACAACGCTATAAGTGACACGCTAAATCACTTCCCGGGGACTAAAACTTGGAACTAAAAGTTTCCCTATCGATAAAAAGCATGGCAATACCCCTAAAAACATAAAAACGAGGAAAACTAGGGTCCCTGAATTTTCCCCAACCGGTAGACCGGTTGCCCAATCGAATTCCGGTTACGGAAAATTCGTAACCCTCATCCGAATTCGGATGTGCAACCGGAATTCGGTTCCTCGCGAGCGACCAACTAAAATTCTCATAACTCGACCAATTCAACCCCAATTGGTACCAAACTTTCCAGACCTGTTCTAAACACCCCAAAGAACAAATCTAAAGCCTCAAAACCACCCAGAAAACACAGAGGCAAAATTCACCATTAAAGACCAAGCTTTGAGTTCCAAAACTCAAACTTGGTTAAATCCACTAACATGCATCCAAACCTAGTTAATTCTACTCAACTAAGCAAGAATAAGCTTCTGAAAACAATTAGAAACTACAGCAACAATACAGAAACAGAATCACTATAATTTCCTCCAAAAATCACATTTTTGCAAAGAAAACTCAAAGCTTTAACAATCTAACCTACATGCTTTCAACATAGCTCATATAATATCAATTAACATGCTTTAAATCACATATATCAACAACAAAATCACAGCAGCAACATATACTAAAATCATGCATGCATTTCATCCATTTCACTTAAAATTCAAGAAAACACAAAGGGAATTTACAAGAGATCAAACCTTGACTTGAATTACACAAGAATGAGTTGAAAATCACAAGCTTTGGGCAGAAAAAATCCCAGCCCTAGCAGCCCAAGCTTTGGCCGAAAAGAGGGAGAAAGAGAGAGCTTTGAGTGTTTTTGAAAATTTCTTAATTTTTGACTAAGTGTTGAATTTTAAGAGAAAAGAGTTTATAAAGCATTTACCATATTATTTCAGCCAACTAAAAATAAACAAATAACATTTAATTTCCATTTGATAAATCACATAAGACAAAAATACTAATGGGGCAAAAAGACCAGTTTGCCCCTCCACCATAAAACCACATAAATCATACTAAAGGGGTATTTTTGGGACATTCTAAATTCCCGGCCATTCCCGACATTCCCAATGTCTAAACCCGTCCCCAAATTACCAACATACTAAGTTGTGATTTCTACTGAGCCAAACGCCGAGTTCCAAAATACCGGACACCGGAAATGCGAAATATAAAAACTACTGATGACATAATCATGCATTTCTGAATTCCATAAATAACAGTAATAAATTATTTAAATAGCTATAAATAATTTCATAATTAAACATAAACAACTGCTGATTTCCAAATTAACTAAGCGGGCTTTACATATGTAATATCTATAACTTGAATGGTCAAGGTCACACTTTGACCCTTGTAGAAAGATAACTCTTATAAATGATCCTTTAACTTATATCACAAAATACCTATTTAAAAATAATAGATTAACTCCTATATAAAAAAAGAAAATATTAGTAACAAAATCAGGATAACTCATCAATATAAAACAACAATAATATCCCCACAGTTATGTAGTCCCTGAATTGATAGATTTAATAAGTTAATAAAATACTAAAATAATATCTAGCATACGTCATTCATTATTTCTAACTAGTACATGGCTAGTTTAAGTCATCCAAACCATCCATTTAACCTTAAGTACAAAATAAGTTTCATTAAAAAGTTTGATAAGTAGAATAAGACTAAACTAATAACAACTTTCTTCCTCAACGGTACCATTCTCATCCACTAGCATCAAACTAAGTTCCTGCAATAAGAGAAAATAGGGGAAACAACTTATTAAGCCTAGTAGGAAAACAACTAATATCAAAGGACCATTGGTTTAATAAGAATTTATGTATAGTTAGCTTTTAAAAATAAAACATCTCATCACCATTTTCAAAGTGTATAAAAAATAGAGAGACCACAAATAATCAAAATCAAGCTTCATATGCATATCACACCGTCCACTAGACCTCTAGCTCTCAATCCCAATCATAGAAAATGACATCTAAAAATTGGATAGTCGCACCTGATAACTACCATAATATTGGGACTCAGATTCAATTTACTCCCTATACAAATTCTAGGTCTTTCACCTACAGGTGAGTGCACACCTAATTTATCTATGATGACATAGAGACTAGGTTGTGAAACAATAATATGCATAAATCATGATCAACATGACTCTCATCAGTATAACCAAAAGTAGGCAAACAATAAGAATAACAAAATAACATATTCCCTTTTATTTTCTAGAAAATCCGACAGCAAAACGGTTGTATTTTAAATAAACCTAATAAATCATAACCTGCATAAATATTTGTAAAAAAGAAATATATATTTGGCTCTCAGTGCCCCAGAACAGTCTAGAAAAATATACAGATTAAGTTTTTAATTTTTTAAATAATTTGCAAATCATAAAAATTGAAATATGTCTAATATTATTCAACACATATAAAATCAATAAACAATACATCTTCCAAGTCGTTAAACTTTACTTAAAAAGACGATCATAAGCTCTCAAGTCCCGAGCTCTAATTGTTTAGTCCAATCTTCGATATCACTCTCACGGTCTCACCTATACAATTAAATGGCTAAATAATTATCATCATTACATTCTACATTCAAAATTGAGTCTAACAACATATAATATGACTATATTAAAATTTTGGAGTACCGAAACTTCACCTAAGCGGTGCACGTTAATTATCAGTGGCAGTAGAAATTATTTTACCGAAAATAGGGGTACTGTATATAAAAACAACCATCTAAACGAGTAGATCATACCCATACCAACCATTTGTCAAAACGGTACATGATATTGCCAGAAAGTTACCGAAAAGGGGCGGAGCTACAAAAACGTCACCAGAAATAGTCGCGGGCTTAGAGAAATGGCTTACTGTAGATTGTTCTCCTCGACGAGCTAAGTCTAGTGGTGAAGAAGACTCGTCAAACAGACACCGAAGGTGGCCAAAATCTGTTCAAAGTTTGAACCTTCAAAGTTTGACTTGCAATCCTAAGCTACCGGTGGTGAAAGGGGCGATGCTGCTTGGGGTTGAGGTTTTCAGTGCCTGGAATTTGAATGGTCCAGTGCGTGGGGTCAGACAGTGGCCAAAGAGTGGTCATCGAAGTTACGCTAACGATTGGGTTTGTGGGTTTTCTTTTGTGGTTTGAAGAGAGAGAGAGAGAGAGAGAGAGAGAGAGAGAGAGAGAGAGAGAGAGAGAGAGAGAGAGAGAGAGAGAGAGAGAGAGAGAGAGAGAGAGAGAGAGAGAGAGAGAGAGAGAGAGATGAAGGGGGGGGGGTTCCTTACTTAGAATTATATATACATATTTATCTATTTATTTATTTATTATTTGTTTTAACTTGGTCAAAACCGAGTCTTTACATTCTCCCCTCCTTAATTAATGAAATTTCATCCTGAAATTTTAAAGTACAACCTCAAGTTGAAAATTAAACAAGTGAGGATACTTCATATACATCTCAAACTCTAACTCCCAAGTAGCCTCATCTTCTTTGTGATTTTTCCATAAGACCTTGACTACTAGATTCTCTCTATTCCTTAACACTTTTAGCTCTCTTGCCAAGATTCTGACAGGTTGTTCTTCATAAGTCACATTTTACTGAAGAAGAATAGCCTCATACTCAATGACATGTGATTGATTTGGAGTATACTTCCTCAACATAGATACATGGAATATGTTATGAACATGTCCCAACTGCCCTGGTAAGTTTAATTGGTAAGCAACTTCCTTAACCCTCTCGATAACCTCGAAAGGTCTAACATACTCCGGGGCTAGCTTACCCTTCACTAATCTCATATGCATAGGAGTAACTTTTAAGAAGACATAATCACCAACATCAAACTCAACTTGCCGTTAATGTAGATCGTTATAGCTTTTTTGATGACTCTGAACAATCTTAAGTCTTTCTTGGATTCCCTTAATCTTTTCAGTGGTACTAGTAATAATCTCTGCTCCAATTGGTGGCATGCTCATCTGGTTCTACCCAACACAATGGCAATCTACATGGTCTCCCATATAAAGCCTCATAAGCAGCCATGCCTATATTGTCTTGGTAGCTATTGTTGTATGTGAATTCCACCAATGACAAGTGTTCTCCCCAGCTACCTCCAAAATCTAAAACACAAGAGCAAAACATGTCTTCCAAAGTCTGTATGGTCCTCTTAGACTATCCATCTGTCTGTGGATGATGGGCAGTACTCAAGTGAAGTTCAGTTCCTAAGGCTTGATGCAAGGCCTTCCAAAACCTTGATGTAAATCGAGGATATCTATCAAAAATAATGCTTGAAGGCACTCCATGTAGTCGAACTATATTGTCTACAAAAAGTCGAGCTAGCCTGGTAAGCTTGTAATCCTTTCTGATTGGAATAAAATGAGTAGGCTTAGTCAAACGATCAACAATCACACAAACAGTGTCATGCTTTATAGGTGTCAATGGAAATCTTGTAACAAAGTCCATTATAATCTTGTCTCACTTCCATTCTGGTATAGGCAAAGGTTGAAGTAAACTTAAAGGTCTATGATGCTCAGCCTTAACTTGCTGACAAACTATACACTTAGCTACAAAGCTAGCCACATCTCTTTTCATACTTTTCTACCAATACTCTCTCTTCAAATCTTAGTACATCTTTGTACTTCCAGGATGTACAACAAACTTGGATCTATAGGCCTCAATCAAAATGGACTCCCTAAGATTAGTGATATTAGCAACAACTAGTCTTCCCATATGGTATAGGTAACCTTCACCATTAACTGTCCACCCATCTAGCAGCTCACCATCATGGATTAAGTTCCAAATAAATCTTAGCTTTTCATCTTACCACTGACATTGCTTAACTTGTTGAAGTAGCACTAGTATTAAATTAATAAAAAAATATGTATTAAGTTTAATGAATAAACCTAAAATATTCCTAAAAAAATAATATTTTTAAATTTTATCTTATTTATAAACACATATATTAAAAAAATTAAACAAAAATCATTGAAAATCAAATAAATAATTTAAATAAATGATGAAAAAATTAAACTTATTTAATATTTACAAGCTCAAATCTTAAAAAAATTAGAAATTTAATAAATATATAAAATTATTTAGAAAAATAGAAAAACTAAAAAAATATTATGTCTAGTTAAACAAATCTAGATTTTTTGAGAAAAAGATAGACTCAAACTTGTATACAAACTAGATGAATCTAGACTGATCAATAATGTGTGGAAATAAATATTAGTTTGAGTTTCTATCTAGATTTTTTTATTAAGAGTTAGTCCCACATTGCTAATGTGTGGAAATTAATTGTGATATATAAGATGAATGAGTTACTCCTCCCATTGCCAATTGGTTTTGAGATGGAACCCCATTCATCTTATCTCCCAAATTCTAACATGGTATCAGAGCTACTTGTGATCTGTTGTGAGCCCAAATTGCCATCGGTCCAAAAAGTCGTTTGTGATCCGTTGTGAGCCAAAGTGTTCTCGGTCCAAACAGATACTTCTGTTGTTTCCCCTTTAACCTCCATTGTGTGCCAATTTCCAGTGTTGGTGTCTTTGACCTATTTCAAAAATCCACAAATTTCCCGACGTGTACACCCACAAATTTCTCGATATTTGGCCTTGTGGGATTCTTTCAAATGTCACATTCGGTCTTGTGGTCTCTTAAATGTCGTTTGTTATACCCAAACTTTCCATGCCAAAACGTGAGGAGGGTGTATTAAGATTTAGTCTCACATTGCTAATGTGTGGAAATAAATTGTGATATATAAGATGAATGGAATACTCCTCCAATTGTCAATTGATTTTGAGATGGAACTCATTCATCTTATCTCCCAAATTTTAACAAACATACTATCAAGTTACCAAAATATTCACTGCTTTTCAAGTAAAGCACGCGAGCCGATCCAGACACGCATGTTGCATATGAACTTGGCAAAAAAATGAGCTTAGATATGGCAAAGTAGAGGGTATAACCCTTAAATGTCAAGGCATATTCATCAGGATGTGTGGAAAGAAAATTTGCGTATTAATAATTTAAAAATAAAATAAAATAAAATGATCTTGCTTGGTGTGTTAGACTGCAAGTTAAGCAAGCTACTCAGCCCATACACTAATGTCTGAGCAGTTCTGAGGGTCTTTTTTCAATAAAGAAAAGAAAGACAGAAAGGTGAAAATTTTGTCCCAACACCAAGTTTCCTTTTCCTAACCTAACCCTTCCTTCTTTCATTGGGTTTTTTCTCATTTCGATTTCGACCGTTAGCTTGGAAGATGACCAAGCAACAAGAACCACGACATAGGTCCCACATTTAATCAAGTGCTTCGAGATCATCAGTAGTACGTTGTGGTAATTAATGTACTTTTGTTGATTAGTGATATAGTTATTTCGTCTTTTTATGTTTAATCCTATCTCAACAAACCTCAAAAGGGATGTTAAGAAACTCATTAAAACTTTAATTGTTAGATCTGAGGCGTAAATTTTACTTTTATTTCTGTGTAGTTGTTGTAATAATAAATAAAGACTTTCTAACTACAAAAAGCACCTCATCACTCTTTTGATATAAACAATTAATCTATCATTTTTTAATGCCCCCATTCCAATTAATGGTGGAAAACTTGCTGTACAGCCATGTATTCGACGTGTTACGTCCAACCATTGAATTTGTCTTTGGCATCTCCCAAAGATTTTGAACAAATCTGAAGCAATTCTTCATGGTTGGCAAGTCAATTTAATTACAGTAATCCATTATATATATTTTTTAATTCTTACACAAGTAATAATCAGCTTTTTGGCCATATTTCTTTCTTTCAACTGCAGAAGTATAGCTTTGGATTTGATTTTTCTAATAAGTTTCATATACACGAGAGATCTCAATTTGGTTTCGGTGCCTCCTTTATGTTATTCTCACCACACTAAATAATTACCTTAACTTTTTCAACCCATGTGGAGCTTGAGCATATATAACATGTTCTGCCCTCCTTTACATCACAACATTATATTCCCCCATCAGTCTCCTTTTTATTCTCAATAATCTTTCTGTTCCCTTTTGTTGGGTCAATCTCATAAGTAATCCCCCACCCCTTTATTAACACCATAATTATGCCTAATTTGGACTATCTTAGTGTGCAATCGCCGAGTTCTTAATGTACTCACTTAAGTAACTTTTTAGAACATACAAATTATGGTTTCATAGAGAAAAGGTTATTATTGAAAATTGCATAATTATTACTTTTGACCTTATTATGTGTCCACTACCAAATGGGTATAGCTTAGCTTAATCCAAATATATTATATTTATTGGGAAAAAAATCTTGCAAAACAATAATGAATTGAAAAGCTGTTAGTCTCTACCTTTGTTTTGTGGCTCAAACCTCCAAGTTAAATATAAAAGCGATGCATAGAGGAGACATAACATGTGCAAACTGCAATTCTTCATCATGACCTTCATCTTTAAGTGGGTTTTCTGGATTATGACCCAAAGTGGGTTTAGTTCCTCGTTAGATTTTAATATTTATTACTTGATTTTATTTTCTAGTTAATTGTCAAAAAATTCTGATAATTAATGTGACAGGGTGATAAAATATCTCACGTATAAATATAGGGTTTTGGTCTCTGAAATCTTCACTCATTCTGTAAAAACAATAAATTTTATCTAAAGAGAGTTGAGAGAGTGAGAAGCCCGATTTCTAATATTGAATCTATCGCTAGGATTAAAGCTCAAATATCAATGGCTGGAGGTATTTCGGTCCTTTCATTGCATGTACGATTTTGATACATCTATAGTTATTCCGCTTTATATATCGTTCATATATGGTTTATTTTCATATAATATTAAGTCTAACAGTTGGTATTAGAGTCATTTTATCTCTACCTTAATTTATGTTTGAGTTTTTATATGTATATATAAGTTCACATGATCGGTTTATTTTGGTTTATGTCCGATTGTGATTTCTTTTCTTTTTAATCTTTTGATTCATGTTGTTGTTAATGTCAGTCTATATTAACATCTTATATGTATTAAAATGATCATTTTTACATATAAATATATATATATATATATATATATATATATATATATTTATATATTTTTGCCCATATATCTTAAAGGCTGCTTTGTTCGCTTTGGAGAGGGCCTTGCAGAACAAGTGGATGGAGGACTCTATTTTGTCTGATTCAGAAGAGAAGTTGTGCTCCGAATTGGTTTCTTTTGAATGTTTGTTTCAATTATTAGTACAATTAATTAAGATTTATATGATTTCAATTGTATTAATTTGTATTTATTTTATAAATTTATTATTAATACAATTAATTAAGATTTATATGGTTTCAATGCTATACATAAATTTTATGTATAGTGCTACAAATATTTAAAAATATTCAAATATTTAGATATGTTGAATATTTTATTTATGTCATTAAGTTTCATAAAATTTCGTAAAATATTCATAAAATATTCCGAAAATGAATAAAATATAAATAAAACATAAATAATTTTGTGGTTTGATATAAAAAAAAAATATGAAACTGTAACAAATACTCATATCTAGAATTGTTTTTAATGATCTTTCGACGATCACACTCGGAGCAGTATTGTCTATTATATTAATAACGAAATTACTTTTAGATAGATCCCAATACCTAATATTTAAATAAAAATATAATTTTAAACAATTAGAGAGTAGCTCCAACATTTTTAATTATATAAATTTGAATCTCATAATTTTCACTCTAATAATGATAAATTTCATAAAATAATTTTAGTTAATTATTAACTAATTTAGGAATTCAACATATAAGTATAACAAATTTAATGCAACTATGAATTATAAAATGAGTTGTACGAACTTTTTTTTTTGGAAGAACGCCATGTTCATTAGAAAGAAAAATAAATGGAAATCACAGGTTAAATTCCCCTCTCCTTGATAGGAACCAACAAACTGGCAAGACAATCTAGTCTTTTTTGCTAAACTCGGCACAGAATTAGACTTACGATTAATAAAGAAAAAAAGAATAATACCGAAACTTCTTAATTAAATCTAAAACCATCAAGGAAACGTTCAAAAGAGACCGATTCGGAGCACAACTTCTCTTCTGAATCAGACAAAATAGAGTCCATCCACTTGTTCTGCAAGGCCCTCTCCAAAGCGAACAAACCAGCCTTTAATTCTGCTTCCAAGATTGAAGCAGGAGAAGAATTTGTTAAACAACAACCCACGAGTCCTTAGGAGGAGTGATCATAACAGATGCAGCTCCCATAATCCCCTCGCTCCAAGAGGCATCAATGAACAATGCTATTTTTGAACTTAATCTGCTCAATTCAAGGCCAGAAGTAGGATCCAAATTTCTGCCTGCACCAGAAAGGAAGAGATTGACCATCTCCTCAAAAGAATTATGCATCTTTCTCAACATAATTCCCACATTAATCTCATCCCCAAAGATATTCACTCTATTCTTCGCAGACCAAACTTTAGAGAAAATACATTCCATGGAGATAATGTCTTTTATTATGCAATTATTAGGAGCATAGGAAAGCAAGTTTTCTACAAATTGAATTAAAGAGGATGCTGGTATGGATTCGCTCAGAATCGGTAATTCCCCAAAAAAACACAAAGCCTTGTCCACACTGCAGTCTTTGAACATGGTATGGTGGTGTGTATGTGATTTTTTTCAATTAAAAAAAAAAAAAAACGACTGCTTTATAAAAAAAATTGTTCAGAAAAACAACAGGAAAGAGAGTTGCTTTAAATATATGGTGTGTATGTATACATTGATGGACTTGTTTTTTTTTTTTGCGGTATAAGTGCCTAAGTTTAACTCTTAGTTGCAAATAAATACTTAATTTAATTTTTAGCGGTAATAATACCTAAGTTATATTTCTGGAACTCTGTAGATACCTAACCATTAAATGTTAAGTCATTATCCACGTATCATTTTTTTATTGGTATATTTAAACTATATTTTTAAAAAAAAAAATTAATGACTTAAACCAATCAGGGATTGCCACATGGCAATTTACTTAACACTTAACATCCGCGTACTTACAAAACTTCTAGAATTATAACTTAAGTATTATCACTGCCAAAAATTAAACTTAAGTATTTATTTACAACTGAGAGTTAAACTTATATATTTCTGCCGCAAATTACTCTTGTTGTTTTCATTTTTTTTTTTGTTATTGAAAAAAATAAATATATTTAAAAAAAAAAAACACATGTCTAATTTTAAAAATGAAAAAAAATATATATATTAGAATGTGTCATAGAAATCATATTATTTAATCATAAGAATATGTTAGCAGGTGCAATTTACGACATTTGACTAAACTGAAATTTGTGTATAAATAAAAAAAAGTATATGATCTGACTTGTAAAGATAGTAGCATTAAAAAGAGCTTCAAAAGTAGATTTAATCTTCTACATGAAGTTGTCTAGCATAGATAAAATTGTTCTTAAAAATATAAAAGAGTTGTAAGTTTCTATTTTGAAGGGAAATCCCTTGTGGGTAATTGGCTCGGTTTGATTAATAAAAATTATCTTTCTACATAAAAAAAAAAATTAATCAAGTAAATTAATTTAAAAGATAATTATGGTAAAACTATATATCTAAACAAATTAGTAGCAAAAATACTTAAGTAATCAGTTTTATTATATATAGTTAACTATTAGTATAAAAAAAATTGATAGCAAAATTTGTAAGTAAAATTATTTTTTAAAAATAAATAACTATATAAAAATAATTCAAATTAACTTTAAATAATAATAATAATAATTTAATTAAAAATTAATAATTTTTTTTAATTAATAATATTATTTTATTCTTTTAAAATAAATATATAAGGGTGCACTCTTAATGGGTATTACCCATGAATGGGTAAAATTAGAAAATTTTGAGTTTTTATGCTTAATTTTTTTATCTAATTAAAAAAATCAATCATTTTTATATTATATGAGCTGAGATTGTTCCATCGGTAAAAAAAAAGTTTTTTAGCAAGAAAAATAAGAAAAGAAAAAGTTGAGTTTGAGTTAAATATTTTTGTATGAACATATTTTTGATATAGTGTAAAAAGATATATTGTTTGATATTTTTTTAATTAGGTAGTTAGATTAAGCATAGAAATTTAAATTTGTGATTTCATTATTCGTTATTAGATCAAAATTCGATAGTTTAATATTTTTAAAATTAATATTTATAGTTAAATTTGTTTAGTAACCATTCATGGGTAATGCCCATTAAGAAGTGTATCAAAATATATAATTAAATATTATTATAATATGTATAAAGTTTTAATTGTATACAAGTCGTCCTTTTATATCTTAATGACTACATGATTTAAAATCAATGGTAAAAAATATTTTTCTATCGGTAGAAAACTTAGGGTAAAAACCATTTTGGACCCATGTGTTGTGTTGTGCAAAAGTTACAGATTGGACCCTCTGTTTTGTTAAATAACAAACTAGACCCTGTATTTTCTAAAATGGTAAAAATAGGATCATGAGCTTAATTTTTAACAACTTTTTTTTTAATATAACCAACTTGAAGACAATTCCTAACACGGATACATACAGAAAATGTAAATAGTTTTGTCATAATACATTTAGATCAGATTATTATTAAATTTTATTTTGACAAAAAAATCAGTTTACCTATTTGTACTATTTTGGAAAATACAGGGTCTATTTTGTCATTTAACAAAACAGAGGGTCCAATTAATAATTTTTTCAAAACACATAGTTCAAAATGGTATTTACCTGAAAACTTATGCTAAGTCCTACCATAGTCTTGCCTTATATCTATTTTATATAAAATATGGCTATATAACAAAATTATTGGTTTATGATAAATTATTGGGTGACTTTTTTAAAAAAAAAAAAAAAAATAACAAATTATTAGATGTTGCCACGTAAAGAGTCAGCATCCATGTAGTTAGTTAAACCTAAATATAATTAATCCACCTAAAGTGTTGCAATTAATAATAAATTTGTTCATATCGTTTATTTTTTTATTAAAAATTATTTTCAAATTTTAATATTTGGAATTAGTTAAATTTTAAATATTATTTTAAATTAAATTTGAATGTTTTGATAGTTTAACCAGATGAGCATTTTTATAAATTTCGAAGATAAATTTAGAACGAATAATAATTTTTTTTTAATTACTATTAGTATAATAATAATTTTTGTTTTTATTTAAATTACTATTATGCTTTCAAATTTTAATAATTATCACTACATTGAATATTATTAAATTATGATATAAAAAAATTAAAAATTAAAATAAAATTAACATACGTCACGTAACATCTATCTAGTATGTATATATATATATATATATACATATGACATTTCATAGTAATTTCACCAAGAATATAAGCGTGCCAAAGTAGGGTTCCATGTTGCTCTGTGAGTGTGAAATTGTACAAATAGCTTTGTGCTGGTTGGATTGGACATTGTGTTATGAACGCTGGCCCATCTGACCACCCACCCTGTTTGGACTTTGGAGTTGTCTAACTCCATATCTCAAAATTAAATAAATAATGTAATAAGATGGTGAACTAATTGATACAGTAACTAAATATATATTCGGATTAATGTAAGGTAGTCTACTAGTCCTTTCTATTGGGAAATTTGATTTTCTATACTTAGAAAATCAAAAAAAATTTTCCCTAAACCAAAAATTTAAAACCTAAAAAAACTATTCCTTTTTTTTCAAAACCCCAAAAATACCCCCCTCACAATATTCTCTCTCTCTCTCTGCATCATCTCTCTCTCCCTCTATCTCACCCCAACCGCCCACCCTCACCCGAACCACCCTCACCCACCCACGTCAACCCCAACGCCGATCACCACCCTCACCCCCGTCGACCACGACCCCAACCCCTCCGACCCCAACCCCAACCCGAAAGAGCAACCCCGGTCAGGCCCAACCCGTCCGACCGTCTGCGAAACTTTTTTTTTCCCCGCGATTTGAGAGAGGGAAGAAGACGGAGGTCGATGGTCGGACCTTGGGGTCCGATGGGTACGACCAATCGGACCCATCGGACCCCAAGGTCCGACCGTCTTTTATTTTTTTTTTTTTTCCCTGCGATTTGAGAGAGGGAAGAAGACAGAGGTCCGATGGTCGGACCTTGGGGTCCGATGGGTCTGACCAATCGGACCCATCGGACCCCAAGGTCCGACCGTCTTTTAAATTTTTTTTTTCCTGCGATTTGAGAGAGAGAGGGGAAGAGAGAGGTCCGATGGTCGGACCTTGGGGTCCGATGGGTCCGATTGGTTGGACCCCATCGGACCCCATGGTCCGACCATCGGACCTGGGGTGTGGGATTCTTGGGACCGGCCGAGATAGAGAGAGAAAGAGAGATGCTGTGAGAGTTTGGGGGTATTTTTGGGGTTTTGAAAAAAAAAGTATAGTTTTTTTAGGGTTTAAATTATTAGTTTAGAAATCAAATTTTTTGATTTTCTAAGTATAGAAAATCAAATTTCCCTTTCTATTCCACTAGTATATGGTATAGTAGTTCATGCAAGTGTTATAATTATCATGTTACAACAATTTTTATTTATTTTTTTTTTTTGTAAGTTTTTGGAGAAAAAAAATCTTCAAAACTAGAGTTTAAATAAAAATTCTAAAAATATCTTACTGATACGGTAAAAAATTTGAAAAACTGTTTCGAATACAATACAAATAGTGTATAAAATTTCTGGAAATAGTGCAGCACAGTTAACTATGACTACAATATATATATATATAGATATGCATATATATGTATATGTATTCTGAAGCACAAAACACAAGCACATCATAGAGAGAGTAACCAAACCAGAAGAACCAAGAAAGTTAACAAGTTTGACAGCATTAAGGCTTTTAAGTACCACTGGCTTAGATGGCCTGTTGAAAAACCCAAGCTAGGCTAATTCAAGCAAAAGGATCACCCTGCTATATATGATTGTTTCTTGAAGCAATACAAACACCCAATTACTACCACCTAATCTGAAAGCAAACAAAGTAATCAATTGTCTCTTTTTGTTTTATTTTTGTGAATTATTTCTCATCCTAAAACATTAGCTAGCTATATGCACGTGTGTTATATTGATTTTTTTTGCTAAACACATCTATTAATCATCTCTCATATTGATTCATATATTATTATAATTATTTCCCAAGAACAATTTTCTAATTAGTTACAATATATTAAAGAGAAGAATGATTCATGCATTATTGACATTTGTTACATAAATTTAATAAATTTTCTCAATAGTTAACAATGTATTAGAGAAATGTATTTTTTATTAGTTAGAATCAGTAAAAGAATAGGAATGCTAGTATTAAATTTATTAAATAATTAAACACTAACTAGTTACTTTTAATTTTGTAACTAGTTATAACTAGCTACATAAATTTAGTAACTAGGAACAATTTTGTTTATTTAAACTTTTTAATAATTACATTAGTTTGTAGATTTTGTGGTTAAGCGATCTTAACTAAGGGAGAACAAGATTTTTGGCAAGGTTTGTTGGTTTGCTAACTAGCTAGAGATATATCCTATTTTTTATTTTCTTTTAATTAATTATAAATTGATAAGCATGTTTAGATGAGTTTGTAACTAGTAATCATTTGTCAAATAACTAGTAACAACTAGTTATATGAATTTGGTAGCTAATAACAATTTTTTTTCTACAAACTTTTCTAGTAATTGTATTTGTTTGTAGGTTTTACGGTTAAGCATCATGGATATATTAGAAGGACAATACGATTTATTCCAAGTGTTGATTGGTTAGCTATCTAACTAGAGGTATACTTTTTCTATCTTAATTAATTATGAATTAATAAGCATGTTACACAAGTTTGAATATCTTAAATATTCATTCGTAGTGAAGTAGATTCTTCGAATACATGTACTGCGGTCAGATGGGTGGAAGTTACTATTTTATTGCTGTGCATTAATATATGTTTTGATTTTATGGTTAATTTTTTCAAGAACGTCCGATTTATAGCTTCATGCTGCCAAAATTTTAGTAGAATTTGGATAAATTTTTTTATTTAAGTTATTTTAAACCTAATTGTTAGGATTTTATTTTAAATTTGTGGTATGCATAAATCGTGGATGCTTGATAGGACAGAAACACCGTAATTTCAAGATGGGTTCAATAAATTTCTAGAGTTTGCCCTAAAAAACCTTAGTAATCACGAACGAATTCCCTGTCCGTGTGTAGATTGTTGTAACGGAACAAAAGGGAATATTACGATAATAAAGATCACATAATTTTTCTGGGTTTCAATAAAAGATACACTATTGGTATTGGCACGGAGAGTGGTCAACTAGTGACCCATATTCGTTATGAAAGCAGGGATAGATGATTTTAAGTTTAATGATGTTGATGAGTATCCTCACTACAAGAAATATGTGCATCAATAAGGACAAATTTTGTTGGTGCAAAGCCCATTTTTCGTCAGTAATATCTATCAATGAGGATATTTCATTGGTAAAAAGTCGTTGGGAATAGTTCGCCGGCAAAAAGTATTATCAACAACGACATTTAATGTCGTTGGCAATTAATAATATCAATTCCCTACTGGTATTGGCATGGAATTGCTTGATTTGTTGATCTTGAAAAATTAGACAACTACTGGGTTAGTGATCCCTTGTTCGATGGTTGTAAAAAATTAAGATTACCAACATTGGTAAAATTTTACAACATTAAAGCTAGAAAATGGGTGAACAATAAGGGTTTTAGTCAGTTCTTAGCTAGTTTTAAAGAGATTTTTCCTATTGATTATTGTTTCCTGGTGTCTACATATGAAGTGAAAAAAACTTTATATGCGATAGGATTGAAGTATGAAAAGATCCATGCATGTCCGAACGATTGTATTTTGTATCGAAAGGAATATGCAGACATGGACAGTTGCCCAACTTGTGGTTTACCCCGCCCTAAAACAAACAAGAGCGAGGAGAAAAGGAAACGTATTCCTCGAAAAGTTATGTGGTCACTACTACAAAAAGGGGTATTTTCGTCAATTTCTAAGTGACATATAAAGATTTTGCGTCGATCTATAAAATTGACATATAAGTCATAAACACAAATTGTTTTATATTTGCGTCGTTTTAAAAGAGACCCAAAAAAAAAATTTTTTGTCATTTTGAAATCGATGCAAAATATAAAATTTATTTATAACATTTTGTGTCAGTTTGAAAGTGACATGAAAAGGGTTGTGCCATATTGCAAAACTGACACAAAAAATTTATACTGTCGATTCTTAAATGACGCATAACTTGCTGCAAATACTTTTTTTCACCTATTGCGTCAGTTATAAACTGAAGCATAAATATAAGTAAGAGAAAATTGCTGATTTCCATGTAATTTTTCCTACTTGTATTTCCAAATTTTAGAATCGTTTTATATAACAATAAATACATAATATAAAAAAAGTTAAAATAATGATTATAAAACTTATATAAAATTTTTATAATTAGTGATTAATTCTACGATCGATGACGATAAAACTAACTATTAATTAATTACATAATATCAAAATTATTGATAGAAACAATCCTAAAACTTATATTCCATGTATCATAAAAACTTACTATAAACTAATCACATAATGCAAAAGAGTTAAGCAACAATCATAAAATTTATATCGTATCATAACAAAAAGTGGTAACCTAATACACAATCAATATCAAAGGATTCACAAATTGGGCTCATGCATCCCGCACTGCATTGAAAGTATAATTAAAATAAAAATTGATTAAAGAAGAGTTATTCATATTTACATGATTTTTTAAAAAACTTGCAGGTTTAACAATCATCATGAAGCTCTGGACAATCTCCATAACATAATAACTACATTATAATCCATTCGGCTGCTGTCGATACATGTACGAGTTGATATTTATTGGACCTTTATTTTGTATATTTTTTCAAATTATGTACATGTCTACAACACTAAATCAAAAAGAAGTTAATTAGTGAATTAATTTTTAACATAATCTAAATAAAAAAAATTATAACACTTACTTTGTTACACAACTCATAATATCATTTGGGATAAGGTCATTTGTCAAGTCGAGGTATGCAACACTTTGAGTATTGACATGGTCCGACCATCGGACCACTCTCTCTCTTCCTCTCTCTGAAAATCAGACCCCATCGGACCCCATGGTCCGACCATCGGACCTAGGCCTTTTTTTTTCATTCATTTTCAGAGAGAGGAAGGGAGAGAGTGGGGCTAGGTCGTACGCGGTGGAGAGGGGGGCTGGGGCTTCAGTCGTACGCGATGGAGAAGGGGGCTGGGGCTTCGACTGTCGTTGGGGTTGGGGCTGGGATTCGTGGGTGTCGTGGGTTGAGCGGGGGTTGGGGTTTTCGTGGGTGCCGTGGGTTGAGCGTGGGTGAGGGTCGTCGGGGTTGGGGTTTTCGTGGGTGAGGGTGGTGGGTGCCGTGGGTTGCTCGTGGGTGAGGGTTGTAATGACCGCTTTAGTAAATTGAATTAGTAAAGGCAATTAACACTAATTTTTATTATTTTATTATTATTTGCGAATTTATTTAATTATGGATCCCAATATTTAGAAATAAATATTAGAGTTATAATTTCTCAATTCCGGAGATTTTATTAAACTCTAGTGGTATTATTTAGCTTATATGTGAAATATGTTATTTTTGTAATTTTTTCTCGGCGACAACAGAAAATGCGATGGATGACTAGATTGATCACATGGGTAAGTTTAGAACCTTATTTCTTAGTGGGAAATATTTTAGAGAAAATAAATTACCAGATTGAGCGGGGTTATGGAATTTGACCATTTTACCCCTAGCTTTAGAAATACCCTAAGTTTGAGTCAAATGGGCAATTTGGACTTTTTATTTAAGTCATGGATAGGTGGCTTTTTGGTTAGTTGACACCTAGCCAAGTTATATTCAGCAAAGAAAAGGATTTTTCCTAATTTTTATTTCATTTAGAGAAAATAGGAAAAACATAAAAAATCATCTCAACCTTTTCCTCTCTCTCTCTCTCTTGCTTTCGGCTGGGGCAAATCAAAGGCAAAACAAGATTTTTCTTTTCAATTCTTTGGATTTTCAACAAGGATTCAAGGGGAGAAATCAACCTAAGGTAAGCCCTATGGTCCCTTCTCTAATTTTTCAAGTTTTGAATTAGTTGAAGTAGTGAAATTGTGTTATAGGAGCTGTTAGAGTTTGATGTTGGTTTGGTTCGAATTCTAGGGTTAGGTTGAGTTGAATTTAGCCCATAGCAGCTGGTTTTGAGGTTATTGGTTGGTTTTATGCAACTTTGAACATTGAGTTCAAAGCTTTGAGCTTTAATGGCAAATTGATTTTGAATGGTTTGTTCTGTGAAATACTGCCTGGATTTTGTTGCTTATGCATTGTATAGGAGCTCTGGAAGGTTTCATGGGAATTGGTGGAGAGTTGAGTAACAAATGAAAGGTTTTGGGAAACTTGGTGCAAACCGGCTAGCCGGTTTGCAGGGCCATGAAAACCGGCTAGCCGGTTTTGGCAGGGTTCCCCGAGCCCTTCATTTTCTCAATTTTTGCCATTTTGATGCCTTGGTTAGGTGTTTCCCCATTTCCAGAGTTAGAATAACCCATTGAGAGTATAACAGAACCTAGGGTTTTGGTTTTGAGTTTCCCGGGATTAGGGTTTTAATTCATGTAACTTACCCGGTTTCAAAATGTGATTAGGGCATCCATCAAGCACGAGATTTCCGTTAAGGTCGGCCAGCACACTTGAATTCAGAAAACAGGTAAGAACTGTGTATAATGTGTGATGTGATTATCTGAATGTATGTATGTGTTAATGTGTATACATGCTTATTTGTTGTGATTCATACACTACCAACACTTGTACGGTTGTGGTACGGAGTGCATTGGTAAGGTGTATGATGTTTGGAAGTACGTCATGGTGTTACCAGCACTTGTACGGGAAGGTACAAGGTGTCTGTGGTACAACACTTGACAGTACTCAAGGTGCGGTCATACCCTACCTACACTAGTACGATGGTATACTGAGTGCATGTGGTACATGTTACATGGTCGTTGTAAAGCCCGCTTAGTTAATTTGGAAATTAGCAGCTGTTTATGTTTAATTATGAAATTATTTATAGCCATTTAAATAATTTATTACTGTTATTTATGGAATTCAGATATGCATGATTATGTCATCAGTAGCTTTATATTTCGCATTTCCGGTGTCCGGTATTTTGGAACTCGGCGTTTGGCTCAGTAGAAATCACAACTTAGTATGTTAGTATTTTGGGGACGGGTTTAGACATTGGGAATGTCGGGAATGGCCGGGAATTTAGAATGTCCCAAAAATACCCCTTTAGTATGATTTTCATGATTTTATGGTGGAGGGGCAAAATGGTCTTTTTGCCCCATTAGTATTTTTGTCTTATGTGATTTATGAAATGGAAAATAAATGTTAATTGTTTATTTTATTTATTTGTTGGCTGAAATAAAATGTGAAATATGGCTTATATTCCTTTTTCCTCACAATTTCAACACTTAGTCAAATTAAAGAAAAATTTCAAAGAAAACACTCTTTTTGCTCTCTCTCTTTTTCGGCTGAGACTTGGGGTTCAAGAGCTGGAATTTTTGGTGGTAATTCAAGCTTGGATTGCAAGCTCTAGTAATCCCTTGTTGAGGTATTTCTTTGTTTAATTTCTCTACCTTGGTTTCTTGAGTTATTTGATGAAAAAGTTGTGAAAATGCATGTTAAATTGAAGTTCTTGCTGCTGTGTTTAATTGTTGTTTCCAGTAGCTTAATTAGGCTTTAAATGGTTGGATTACATAGGTTTTAATGCATGCTAGTGGTGTTGTTTAAAGCTTTGAATTTCCTATGCAAATATGTGATTTTTGAGTGAATGGTTCATTTCGTTTCTGTGAAATTTCTGGGTGTTCTTGTATGTTTTCAGAGGTGATTTTATGCTTAGTTAAGTAGAATTAACTAGGTTAGGATGCATGTTAGTGGATTTAACCAAGTTTGAGTTTTTGAACTCAAAGCTTGGTCTTTAATGGTGAATTTTGTATGTGTGCTTTCTGGGTGATTTTGAGGCTTTGGATTTGTTCTAGGGATAGTTTAGAACAGGTCTGGAAAGTTTGGGACCAATTGGGGTTAAATTGGTCGAGTTATGGGATTTTTAGTTGGCTGCCTGCGAGGAACCGGAATTCCGGTTGTGCATCCGGAATTCCGGATGGGGGTCCTGAATTTCCCAGAACCGGAATTCCGGTTGGGCAACCGGTCTTCAAGTTGGGGGATTTTTCAAAACCCTAGTTTTCCTCGTTTTTGGGTTTTTAGGGGTATTGCCATGCTTTTTATCGATAGGGAAACTTTTAGTTTCAAGTTTTAGTCCCCGGGAAGTGATTTAGCGTGTCACTTATAGCGTTGTGATTTTTATGGTTTAGGAGCAAGTAAACCGCCGCTCAGCTTCAGTTCCAGTCAGGTTGACCGGCACACCTGAAATCGGAATACAGGTAAGATTAGTATAACAGTATGCATATGTAGATTACATGTTTAGCGTGCATGTAGGAAGCCTGCTAGATTACATTAGATATGTATTTAGGCTTCGAACCATCCAACCCTGTCACGTCGGTACAGGCTGGAGTATGACCGACGGCGGAGTATGACCGGTTCGACCGATCAGCCGACACTTGGTTGGTGGTTCGGTGCTATTGACCTATCCCGTCGGTACGGTGGAGTATGACCGACGGCGGAGTATGACCGGTTCGACCGATCAGGAGGATACTTGTCAATAGTACCGTCCCCTGAACGTTCAAAACTCAGTACCATGTTGGACATGGCAGTAGTGCTCAGTACCATGTTGGACATGGCAGTAGCGGGACTCAGTATCGTGTTGGACACGGCAGTCAGTTTTATGTATGATATTATTATGCTTTTCTTACTGAGTCTGTCGACTCACAGTTTACGTTCATGTGTAGGTAAAGGCAAGGCTGTAGCTGATGGACCGTGAGCGAGCTTATGAGATTGTACATGTCGGGGCGGTTAGGCCTGGAGCGTACGATCCTCGGGACAGCACGGCTGAGATTTTTGTAACTGTCGTTAGACGACTTTCATTTTGATGTAAAAGTTAATCAGTTAAAACTTTTGGAAATATTTTATAAATCGGGATCCCGAGACTTTTGTAAAATAGTTTATAAGTTTAATGAAAAAGCAAAATTTTAATTAATCACGTTTTTCCATAAACCTCGTTGATTAGCAACGAGCTGCACAGTACGTTTAAAAATCACGTAATACGCCTAAGTTAGTTAGGGTGTTACAGTCGTATTCTTGTTAGAACGTTCATGCTCATCTGTTAAGCTCTGTAAATAGGTGTATGGGCGCCTATTTACAGGTCGAAAATTATATGATATGTTATATGCATTTCTTACTGAGTCTGTCGACTCACAGTTCTACTTCCATGTGTAGGTACAGGAAAGGCTAAGACTGAATAGTAGTGAACCCGAGCTCAGATGGAATTGTACATGTCAAGCAGCGCGACCTGGAGTGTTCGGTCTCGGGACATCTGGGAGTTGTATTTTGAAAGTCGCTGTGCGACCAGTAAATTTGTGTATTTTGGAATGTATATTTTGGAAAGTAAATTTTACAAAGTTTGAAAACGGGATCTCGGCATTTGTAAATATTTTATTATATTACAAAGTTTAATATTTAATGCAAAAGTTTTAATTTGACACGTTTTTCGAGAAACTTTTTTGATTAGCAAAGATTGCACAATAATTGAAAAAGCACTGTAGCGTGACTTAGCATTAGGGCGTTACAATTTTGGTGTCAGAGCCGCCAGGTTTGTCTACCGAAGCTTGCTAAGACATGTACAATCTGTTGGGTTTTATGCCCTAAATAAAACTCATTTCATATAATCAGATTTACTTATTAATAAAGATCAGAAATAACATTTTATGTTGCATGGTTCACATGATTTATTTCATGATTATATGTATATAATGTAGGAATTCTTTTTAAATCCAGAACATATGAGTTTGTTAAAGATTATAGTGTTGTCAGCACAGTGGAATATAATCTTTATTATATGTTCAAAAGTTTATTCCCTGATTTGTCAGAACATTGGATTTAGACTGACATCGTATAATCAGCGATAGGTATTCTTACACCTTGGAAAAGTGTTATGTCCTTTCCAGGACATTGGCAAAGTTTACCAGTATCGGATGTATGGAGTATACATCGGAAGGGAGCGATATTAAACTTTGATTAGATATATTAAAATTTACCGTAATATCTATTCAATTCAATATCACCTGTTGATCCTAGATCAAATGATCTTAATCCTGATATGGTTAGGTTCAATCTCAAGAGTGTTACTCGTGTTCTTTGATTTGTTAGTTAAGCCTTCTTCTGAGTCAAGGTAATACGTACATTTTGGGAACACGGTAGTGTAATTGAGTGGGAGCGCTAACATAAATATGGAATCTATAGCTTCTATCTGGGAAATAGAAGTAAAGGATGATTTCCTTCGAGCTTAACCAAACGAAGATAAATGATGGAGATCTCATTTCACTTAGCTGAAATATCATTTATACAGGGTTAAGTGTTTTAAGGATAAAATACATTGAAAGTGTAGCGGTAACAGTAGTGCCTTTTCAATGTAGATCATCTATATAGAGGATCATTGATCACATTAGGGTTATAACAATGGATAACTAATGACGTGTCTATATCATGGAACATATAGAGCGTTCTATATGACTGAGAGTGCAATTCCAAGTTCTAAGTGTGGATTCAATGAGAAATTAATAAGTTAGGGAATTTACTTGGTAAATTCGGTTCGACTTATTGGAAGCTCGGTTATATAGACCCATGGTCCCCATACTAGTTGAGACCATACTGCTTGTAAGACTCAGTTAATTGATTTTAATTAATCAATTATAATTCTAAAAGTTAGACTATGTCTACTTTATGAATTCTCACAGTTTAAGGATGAAATCGTAAAGAAAAGGGTTTCTAGGTTTAATTATTAATTAAGAGACTTTGTATGTCTAATTAATAATTATTTTAAATGACAATATTATTTAATAATCTATTTTAGTTATTAAATAATTAGTTTTGGCATTTAAATGATTAGAATTGGAAAAGTGGCATTTTTCGAGAAATAGAAATAAAATTGAGGAAACTGCAAAATCCAAGTGAGGCCCATTTCACCCTATGGCCGGCCACATGTTTTGATTTTCCCAATTATTATTTTCAATTTTAATTGCCATGTAATTGCTAATCAAAGCCTAGCAATAATAGGAAAGTGGTGGATCACACTAAATAAGGCAGTTAATCAATTACACAGTAAAAGAGGAAACTGTTTATTTGGAAAGTTGTGCTCTCCCTTCTCCCTATATAAAGTAACCTTTGTTCTCTTCTCTTGTATGCTTATGTATGCTAAAAGCCACAAAATTCAAGAGAGAAAAGGAGAGAAAATTTCGAAATCCTTGTGAGATGAGTAGCGCCCACACACATCAAGTGGTATCTAATCATAGTATGTAAGACTATGGAATTTTTGCATCAAAGAAGGAGAAAAGAAGATCCAGGTTCAGATCTTGGTGATGCTCTGCTACAGAAAGGAATCAAGGGCTAGAGATCTGAACGGAAGGAGTCATATTATTCCGCTGCACCCACTGTAAGGTTTTCTAACTTTATATGTGTTTATTTTCATCGTTTTAGAATTCATATTAGGTTGTTAATCCAACATACTTGTTAGTAAATCTAGATCCTGGTAAAATAATTTCCAACAACTGGCACCAGAGCCATGGTAATGATTTACTTTCATGTAATATGAATTAAAACGATGATGTGCATGTTTTTGTGTTGATTTGGATGGTTTCATGTTGGTTTATGTGTTGTTTGATGAATGTTGATGTTGTACAGTTTTGTTTCCTATGAAAAATATTTTTTCGATTTTTGAAAATTTTTTATTTGGATTCCTTGTGAAAAATTAAGCAATTTTATTTTTTACAGAACTCGATTCCGATAAAAATTGAGAAAGTTATGAATTTTGGAAAATCGGGATTTCGGGTATGCAGGGTGCTCAATCGCGCTCGCGTGACACATCCGAGTGCACCCTACCAGCGCCCGTAAGCCTCGCCCGTGTCTCCCCTGTGTGCGCCGAGGGTTCTCGCTCAAGAACCCTGCTAGCGCCGAATTTTCTCGGCGCCCCTGCTCACGATCCGCACGCGTATGGGCTGCTAGCAGCCATCCTGGGCTGCAGTTGCAGCCTCCTGGGCAGCAGTTTCCCAAAAATTGCGATTTTTGGGGTTTTTCCCCAAAAATCTAATTTTTTCATGGGATTGTTTCCCAAAATTCATTTTTCCTTTTTTTTTTTAAATAATTCTAAATTGAAATGTTTCCAATTTTAAATATTTTCAATTTGGAATTTTTCCAATTTTAAATATTTCTATTTTGGATTGTTTCCAATTTTTAAATATTTCCTATTATGGTCAGATTTAAAAATTTGTTAAGTTCTTTAATATTTATTTATTATTTAATTATAAGATTAGATATTTTGATATTTAAGATATTTTAAATTAAAAGATAACTTTGTCTTTTTATTTAAAATATTATATTAAAATTATCTTATATGACAAATTAAATAATTAATAAATTTGAAATTAACATAGATATTTTTATAGATATACTTACCATAATGTTTTTTTAAATTCAAAAATTTGTTATTTTGTTAAATATTTAATTATTTATAAATTATAAGTATAAAAATGATATTTTTTCTATATATATATATATTTATATCATTTTTTTCCTTATTAGAAATTTATAAATCATATCTTAAATATTTAAATAACATAGATATTTTGTAGAGATTTGAATATTGCTTAATTTGAGATATTTTGACATATAATTATGGTAATTATTATTCATTTATTATTTTATTCCTAAAATAATAATTATCTAACCAAATCTATTTTAAAATTGGTTTATTTTATTAAATTATAAGATCTGAAAGTGATATTGAAGATTCTTTCCTTTCAAATCATTGATCTTATTAGATATTTAATTTAATTTGATTCAAATAAAACCTAGATATTTTAAAGTTAGTTTCCTTTATTTGGTTAGTTTAAGAATAATAATTTAATTATATTAATATCTTAATTCACATCTGTTACATGGAGAATGTTTGTTTATTTATATTGTTTATTCAAAACTTTTTTTAACAAACATATTATTTATCTGATCTAAATTGCTATGATTAACTTATTGACAGATCATGATCCAATGATTTGATTTTAATCATAGTCCAATTGACGATAGATCTTATAAATAATTTGTAACAGGTAAATTTTGTACTTCTTTCATCTGTGTAAACCTAGTAACATGATAGGGCCCATCCAAATCATTTAACCTGTGTGAGCCTATATGTTTGCTTTCGGGCTTAGATGCATATAGGAAGCACATTTAAGTTTTTACTAAGTAAATGGACTAGTTGCTAAAATAAATTTTGACATAACGAAATTTATTTAGGTCCAATTAGATTTGGGCTTATTCAATGAATAACAATTATTTATTTAAAGGTTAAATTCCTCTCTTTTGGGCCTTGTGTGAGAGTTGGGGGCCATAGAAGTGGGTACGATATACTGAACCCAGCTCCCCCTCACATGAACTACCCCAATTGTGAAGGCCCATTTGCCTTATTTAAATAATTGTATTAGGTTAATTATATTAGTCTAACCTAATTAAAATTGAATTAGCAACTTAATTAACTTTTAAAATATATGAAATTTATTTTTCATGTAATATTTTAAAGTTAATTTTAGAAAAACACTTAGTCAATGATATACTCTAGACAGTTATTTCTAGTACTAGTTATTATTTCTAATATTAAATAGGAAAATATCATAGATTGTGAAATTAATTGTTTCCTAATTAATTTTGGTACAATCTAAGTTTAGTATATTTTCCTAGTATTAAACTAGAATTAATAATTAAGTTTTCTCTTTACTTAATTATTTATTTCTTGAAGTTAATACATTTAATTAAATTGAAAATTTCAATATCTAAGTTGATTTTAATCATGATACTTTAATATTGTTATTTTCATGTTATTTAATTAAAGTTGAAAATTATTTTAAGTTTGGAATCTTATTTCAGATTAACTTAAAGCTGAATAATTTTCAAAATATATTTTATTTTGTTTTATTAATCATTTCCCAAAATTTTGAAATTGCATTTCTTTAATGCAGAAATTTCAAATTTTATTTGAAAAATAGATTAAAGTTGAAAATTATTTATTTAATTTTGGACCAACTTAAATTATTGATTTTTTCATTTAATGATTAATTAAAATAAATGAACTAAAATATATTATAATTAGAAATTGGATTAATTAGTCAATGAAAGTCTAGATAGATATTATCTGTTTTGCTTGAAGTATTTTTCTAGTGTATTTAATTAAATAGAAAATTAATATTTAAGTTGATTTTTTAATGATGATACTTAAATATTTGAAATTTTTCTTAGATATTTAATTAAATAGGGAAATTATATTTTTTGTTGAAAATTAATTTTTATTAATTTTGGGCCAACATAAAATTAGAGTAATTTTCCAGGATTTATTTTATTTTATTTTAAAGCACTTTCGAAAGTAGTATTCTTATACAGTTCATTTTTCGAAATGCAATATATATTTATAGAAAATTAAATTTGAGTTGTAAATTAATTTAAATTAATTTTGAAACAACTTAAATTGACTAATTTTCTAAATATTTATGGAAATTATTACTAAGATGGAAATAATTCACGTTATTTTCATATCCATCTAAGTATAATTTATAAATATTAAATTAAAATTTATATTTGGAATTTTTCATTCTAAATTGGAAATTTTAATTAAATAAATATATATTTAAAATAAATGGATTAAAATAAATATTAGGAGAAAATACAACCTTCATTAAATAATGAGCTTTATTATTATAAGGATATTCGATCTCCATTGTTGGTTTTACATAGCTATTGTTTTAGTGAGTAATCCTCCCTAATGGAGGAACGTTCATTAGCAAGTTAGCTCCGTTTAATCTCGAAAGATAAGTAATCTTGTAAGTTTTTTATATGGTTTATGACCACCCTTATGGTGGCGACTGTATAAAGACTTGCAAGAATATGAAACAATGGTGGAAGCTCATAAGATAGAATAGCCTTGACTCTCGCCTAAATGGGACAACGCGGATTCACATCTTGATCGAATAAAAGGTTGCTAGAATGTTTGACATTTTAGATGAGCTGACAACTCTATTCAATGAATGGTACCTTTGACTCTCGCCTAAACGGGACACTGATATCATTTTGTTGAAAACCTTGGAAATTATTTAGGATTGTATGTTTTAGTATTTTCACTTGTCATTCCTACTTGCTATGTGCTTCATAATTTTTGAATTGTGTATGAATTTGTATTGAACCATGTTATTTTCTGTTATTAAATTGTAGTTTAATTTCGAATCTTCATTGTTGGTCTAACTTGATTTGTTTTTCTAATGAGATAAATCCCTAATGGATTTTCACCATTAGATTAACATAATAGTGTTAGATCTCGAAAGATAAATATTGTATATGCAACATCTAGCGGTTCATCAATCGATGACACTTTAGACTAGTATTTTACAATATGAAACAAGAAGATTGTATAAATAAGATTGCTTTGACTCTCGCTAATCGGAGCATCGTTGGATTCTTATTTAAAAACGAAATTATCCTAATTCCTCTTAGCTTATTCCTTTCGAATCAACTTAATGACATATCATTGGATGAATGGTCTATAAATCATATAAAGTCTTATTTTCTCTTAAGAAATTAGATGACGCATATGATTATATTCCCGGAATTCTATCCCAAAATGATATATATCCTCAATCTTAGATATCTCCTACTTGTATAGGCAAATCATAGAGTTAGATTAGTAGTGGTGGTCCAAGAAAGAATGACTAATTATACAGTTACACTTTCACAAGTGTTTCATAACCATTTTCTATCAATGGATTCAAACTGTATGAGTTTAGTATTCTGTGACCAGAATCCACTTGCACTATTCTAAGAACTCTTTGATGTAACTAAAGTAAGTCATCAAAAGATTAAACCACATTTTTTTTAATAAATCTATGGCATTTGTATCTTGATCATAGTGGTTTTGACAAGATCATTCTCTGCAAAGAGTTAATATGCCTATATCCACTGAAATTAAGTTCATCTCATTCGCAGATGGATGTACATTCAGGGGTGGATATAAGTTTTCGTTGTATTCTTAAAACGATCACTCTAGATTTTACCTTATGCAAAAGAAATTTGAAATGTTTAAAAAATTTCATGAATTTCTAGCCATGGTGAAGGTAAGTGGTTAAAGATCTTGCGAACTGATAGGGGTGGAGAAAAAGTTAGTAGATATGCAGTTCAAAGATCATTAATTTGATTTTGAATTATATCCAAACTTACCTCCCCAGAAATTCGAGTTGCATATTGATGATTAGTTAGTAGTCGTTGCCTAAATCCGTATATGGTAATTTCAGAATGATGTAATGGTTGTATACTTAATGTAAATCATTACTAGATTCATGGTTGACCTAATCGAAATCTTAAGAAAAGCTAGAATTGCTAACCTTGGTTTGCATGTTTGTTAGCTTTTCTAAGTGATTAGGGGTGGAGCATCCCATAGTCATTAGATAAGAAAGTGTTTGTTTAAACAAGTACTACTTTTCTAAGAAAATGACTAAGTCTGAAAATAAAGTAACAAATAAAGGAGATATTTTTTCTTGATTCCATAAGTGTTCTATCATCTTATTCGTTGAAAGATGATCCCACTGCCTCTGTTATCTTAACACAACCGAAGAGGTCAATACCATTTAGTTTTCTTAGACATAATTCACGGTACCTTGTCGTAGTGGGAGAGTTTCAAGGAACTTTACCTTCTTATGACTTGGAAGACACTAGTGATTAAAATCCATTGTGAGTTTAAACAATTAATGGATTGTCAAGATAAGAAACTAAGAAGAAAGCCAAGAGAACTATGGTTTGATCCATTCACATGGAGTAACCTAAAGTATTCTGTTACAAAGACATGAAAGGAAATTTTCGTTCATAAGTCTATTCAATGGACTTAACAAAACTTTCTGTTCCTAGTATTATAGGTTTGAGTTTATCTAAACCTATGGCTTGTGGTATACCTGGAAATCACTTACTCTAATGCAAGCATGAGATGCTGGAGTATTTTCTTTCCAATGGCAATCTATAGAAGCTTCACAACTTCTAAGCATAGATTTTAGTTATCTAAGGAAAAGTTTCAACTATTCCAGAGAAGATAAAGCCATGGAAGAATTTCTTAAATCAACAGTGAGAGGTCTCAGATATGCTTTTGTATGCCTTAGACTAGACACCTGCTGTTGAGTGGGAGTAATGAGTAGGTATCAGATTAATCCAGGAGAAAAACATTGGAAGACAATCAAGTAAATCTTAAGATTAAGAAGAGGAACTATATGTTAGTCGATAAGGGTGTGTTTTGAAACTCTTAGACTACACCACATCAGATTTCGAGACTTGCTTGTGTGCTAGAAAGTCTGCTGATGAGATGGTGATTACTTTGGGGGAGGAGTAGTGATTTTGGAGAAGTGTAAAAACCTATCTAAAATCTCTTAGTCTACCAGAGAGAGACTGAATGTTAAAAGTTGCAGGAAAGATACTTATTCAGTCTAAGGAAAGTTCTATACATTTGTGGCACCGTTCCAACTTGCCTTAACTACTAGGGTTACTTCCTGAATAACCAAAGAGTAGTTGCCCAAAAGTATAGAATCCAGTATCCCAAGAGAGTAGACATATAGAGAGGAATTTCACATTATCAAGGATTTTGTGATTAAGGAAAAGTAATAGTGGAGAAAAGGTTGTTGTTAATTCAACCTGTCAGATCCTATTACGAGGAGTTTACTACTATTACACTTGATTGGTATATCAAGGTGTTAATGATTATTTGAAATGCACTTTTTGTTTTATATTAGTGCAAGTGGGAGTTTGTTGGATTTTATGCCCTAAATAAAACTCATTTCATATAATCAGATTTACTTATTAATAAAGATCAGAATTAACATTTTATGTTGCATGGTTCACATGATTTATTTCATGATTATATGTATATAATGTATGAATTCTTTTTAAGTCCAGAACATATGAGTTTGTTAAAGATTATAGTGTTGTCAGCACAGTGGAATATAATCTTTATTATATGTTCAAAAGTTTATTCCCTGATTTGTCAGAACACTGGATTTAGACTGACATCGTATAATCAGCGATAGGTATTCTTACACTTTGGAAAAGTGTTATGTCCTTTCCAGGACATTGGCAAAGTTTACCAGTATCGGATGTATGGAGTATACATCGGAAGGGACCGATATTGAACTTTGATTAGATATATTAAAATTTACCGTAATATCTATTCAATTCAATATCACCTGTTGATCCTAGATCAAATGATCTTAATCCTGATATGGTTAGGTTCAATCTCAAGAGTGTTACTCGTGTTCTTTGATTTGTTAGTTAAGCCTTCTTCTGAGTCAAGGTAATACGTACATTTTGGGAACACGGTAGTGCAATTGAATGGGAGCGCTAACATAAATATGGAATCTATAGCTTCTATCTCGCAAATAGAAGTAAAGGATGATTTCCTTTGAGCTTAACCAAACGAAGATAAATGATGGAGATCTCATTTCACTTAGCTGAAATATCATTTATACAGGGTTAAGTGTTTTAAGGATAAAATACATTGAAGGTGTAGCGGTAACAGTAGTGCCTTTTCAATTTAGATCATCTATATAGAGGATCATTGATCACATTAGGGTTATAACAAGGGATAACTAATGACGTGTCTATATCATGGAACATATAGAGCGTTCTATATGACTGAGAGTGCAATTCCAAGTTCTAAGTGTGGATTCAATGAGAAATTAATAAGTTAGGGAATTTACTTGGTAAATTCGGTTCGACTTATTGGAAGCTCGGTTATATAGACCCATGGTCCCCATACTAGTTCAGACCATACTGCTTGTAAGACTTAGTTAATTGATTTTAATTAATCAATTATAATTCTAAAAGTTAGACTATGTCTACTTTATGAATTCTCACAGTTTAAGGATGAAATCGTAAAGAAAAGGGTTTCTAGGTTTAATTATTAATTAAGAGACTTTGTATGTCTAATTAATAATTATTTTAAATGACAATATTATTTAATAATCTATTTTAGTTATTAAATAATTAGTTTTGGCATTTAAATGATTAGAATTGGAAAAGTGACATTTTTGGAGAAATAGAAATAAAATTGAGGAAACTGCAAAATCCAAGTGAGGCCCATTTCACCCTATGGCCGGCCACATGGTTTGATTTTCCCAATTATTATTTCAATTTTAATTGCCATGTAATTGCTAATCAAAGGCTAGCAATAATAGGAAAGTGGTGGATCACACTAAATAAGGCAGTTAATCAATTACACAGTAAAAGAGGAAACTGTTTATTTGGAAAGTTGTGCTCTCCCTTCTCCCTATATAAAGCAACCTTTGTTCTCTTCTCTTGTATGCTTATGTATGCTAAAAGCCACGAAATTCAAGAGAGAAAAAGAGAGAAAATTTCGAAATCCTTGTGAGATGAGTAGTGCCCACACACATCAAGTGGTATCTCAATCATAGTATGTAAGACTATGGAATTTCTGCATCAAAGAAGGAGAAAAGAAGATCCAGGTTCAGATCTTGGTGATGCTCTGCTACAGAAAGGAATCAAGGGCTAGAGATCTGAATAGAAGGAGTCATATTATTTCGCTGCACCCACTGTAAGGTTTTCTAACTTTATATGTGTTTATTTTCATTGTTTTAGAATTCATATTAGGTTGTTAATCCAACATACTTGTTAGTAAATCTAGATCCTGGTAAAATAATTTCTAACACAATCTTCATCAGAGAAAGCTCGGTTCACGGTTCAGTAAGCCCGTACTTGTTTAGTACTTTAAATAAATGTGAATGTGAAAGCATGTTAGGAAGCATATTAGATTTTAATTAATTATTTTTTTTTAAAAAAAAAAAAAGTGTGTTGCCTTTAAGTTATTAAGAGCGTTGTTAAGTTTTGATCGCTGTCTAACCTGCCTGGCTTATGGATTCGCAGGCTAAGTCCTATTAAATGGACGCCCCGCGAAATACAAGAAGTCAGGGTGATATGGTTGAGACCGGAGGCGGTCATAGGAATCCCCAAAATCCTCGTGGTCGCGGTCGTGGCCGTGGCAGAGCTCAGGGTGGTCGCCCTGTAAATCCACCCCAAGCTCCTCCTGATTGGGAGCAAAGATTTGCGGAAATGCAAGATCGGATCCGCCAACAAGATGAAGAAATTTAGAGATTGAGGCAGCAGGGTCCTCCTGCCGTGCCTCCTCAAGTGGTTCAGGCCGTGGCAGTTCCTGCGGTGCCAGCAGAACAACCTGTTGTTGGCAACCGTATGGAGCCGCTGTATGAAAGGTTCCGGAAGCAGGCACCTCCAGTGTTTCTGGGAGGTCCTGATGTAATGAAGGCCGAGCAGTGGCTTTCGGTTATCGAGCATACCCTCAACTTTATGGGAGTGGTTGGTAATGACCGGGTGATATGCGCTACTTTCCAGTTTCAGGAAGACGCTCTCGTGTGGTGGGAGTTGATAACCCTCACTCAGGACGTCACAGTGATGACCTGGGAAGAATTCAAGGAGTTGTTTAACTCCAAGTATTACAACGAAGCAGTCCGCAGTGCAAAGCGGAAAGAGTTCACCGAACTAGTTCAAACTGAGGGAATGTCGGTTATTGAATATACGACAAAGTTTGACCGTTTGGCCAAGCTGGCAGCGGGAATTGTGCCAACTGATTTCTGCAAGAAAGAGAAATATTTGGCGGGTTTGAGTGCGAACATTAGACATGATCTGGTTATTACTACTACTGAGGCAACCACATATGCAGAAATGGTTGAAAAGGCTTTGAGAGCCGAGGGTGCAGTGAAATTCCTTCAGGAGCCCCGGGTGACTCCGAGTGTTGGTGGAACCCCCACTGTTCCTACTCCTGTTTATGGTAGGGATGGTGGTGACTCCACCACTGATCAGAAAAGAAAAGTTGTTCCAGCTTCCGGTGGCTCAGGGCAAAGTAAGCGGTTCCGTGGGAACCAAGGCAGAAGTGGATGCCAGGGTTATTCTTACCCTGAGTGTCCACGGTGCAAGAAACATCATCCGGGAGAGTGTAACCGGAAGACATGCTTCCTATGTGGCATGGTGGGGCATTTCAAGAAAGATTTCCCCGAGGCAAAGAAAGAGGAGCCGAAAGCTGAGGTGAAACCGGATCCTGCTCGAGTGTTTGCCATCACCCAAGCTGATGCTGCAGCCAGTCCTTCTGTTGTGACAGGTCAGCTTCCCATCAACAAATTATTATTTACAGTATTATTTGACTCGGGAGCTACACGCTCATATGTAGCTACAAGAGTAATTGATCTTTTGGGTAGGCCTTGTGATATTTTAGAAAGAGGGTTTGGAACCTTAATGCCTAGCGGGGAATTGGTTATCTCTAATAGGCGCATTAGGTCTATGCCGATTAGGATCGAAGATAGGGAGTTGAGTGCTGACCTCATAGAACTGAAATTAACTGAGTTTGACATTATACTGGGAATGGATTTTCTATCCAAGTATTCGGCTAGTATAGATTGTAGGCAGAAAATGGTGATTTTCCAGCCAGAAGGTGAAGATCCATTTGTTTATGTTGGATCAATTCCGGGGTCTCGGATCCCGGTTATTTCTGTATTAAGGGCTAGGGATTTACTATGCAATGGCTGTGTAGGATTTCTAGCGGTGGTATTTGACTCCAGCAGACCTGAAACATTTGGGCCTGAGGCAGTCAGGGTGGTGAAAGATTTTCTTGACGTGTTTCCCGAGGAGTGGTCGGGATTGCCGCCACAGCGAGAGATTGATTTTGTAATTAATCTGGCACCTGGAGTCGAACCTGTTTCTAAAGCTCCATATAGGATGGCTCCAGCAGAACTCAAGGAGCTTAAGTTGCAACTTCAGGGGATGCTTGACATTGGGTTTATCCGACCCAGTGTATCGCCTTGGGGAGCTCCGGTTCTGTTTGTGAAAAAGAAGGATGGTTCCCTCAGAATGTGTATCGATTATCGGGAACTTAACAAGCTGATGATTAAGAACAAGTACCCGTTGCCCAGAATCGACGATTTGTTCGATCAACTTCAAGGAAAGACAGTGTTTTCGAAGATTGATTTACGGTCTGGTTATCACCAACTCAGAATTTTAGAGGAGGACATACCGAAGACTGCTTTTAGAACCAGATATGGGCACTATGAGTTTCTGGTATTGTCATTCGAATTGACTAATGCTCCTGCGGCCTTTATGGATCTTATGAATAGGGTATTCAAGAATTTCCTCGATAATTGCATTATAGTGTTTATCGATGACATTCTTGTATACTCTCAGTTAGAAGAGGAGCACGAGCATCATCTTCGAATGGTATTGCAGCGACTTAGAGATCACAAGCTGTATGCAAAGTTCAAAAAGTGCGAATTCTGGTTGTCTGAGGTGTCCTTTCTGGGTCATATTGTTGGAAAGAATGGAATTATGGTTGATCCAAGCAAGGTAGAATCAGTGAAGAACTGGCCGAGGCCCAAGTCTGTGACGGAAGTTTGAAGTTTTCTCAGTTTAGCAGGGTATTATCGGCGTTTCGTCGAAGGATTTTCTAAACTTTCTATGGCCTTAACCGAATTGACCAAGAAAAATCAGAGATTTGTGTGGTCAGATAAGTGTGAAACAAGCTTTCAGGAGTTGAAGCAACGTTTGGTAACAGCTCCGGTGTTACCTTTGCCATCAGATCAAGAGAAATTTGTGGTGTACTGTGATGCATCCAGACAAGGTCTGGGATGTGTTCTGATGTAAGCTGACATAGTCATAGCCTATGCCTCTCGTCAATTGAAAGATTATGAGCAGCGTTATCCAACTCATGATTTAGAGCTCGCTGCTGTGGTTTTTGCTTTAAAGATATGGCGACATTATCTTTACGGTGAAAAGTGTGAGATTTATACTGATCATAAGAGTCTCAAATATTTTTTCACCCAGAAAGATTTAAATATGAGACAGAGAAGGTGGTTAGAATTGGTTAAGGACTACGACTGTGAAATACTGTATCACCCCGGGAAAGCAAACGTTGTGGCCGATGCTTTAAGCAGAAAAGGTCCCGGGAAAGTTTATACCACGGTTATGATAGCCCCTCAACTAGCCTCAGAAATGGTTAATGTAATGATTGAGTTCGTGGTCGGGAAATTACATAATTTAACACTCTAATCTGATCTGTTGGAGAGAATCAGAAAGGCACAACTGGAAGATCCCGAGCTAGTTAAGGTTCGAGACGAAGTAATGGCTGATCAGCCTAGAGGCTTTTCAGTCTCAAACAGTGGAATGTTGTTATACAAAGCTCGAGTTTGTGTTCCTAATGTTGATGAGCTTAAGAAAGAGATACTTAATGAAGCTCACACCACGCCTTATTTGTTGCATCCGGGAACCACCAAAATGTATCAGGATTTGAAACCCTACTTTTAGTGGTATGGGATGAAAAGAGATGTGGTGGACTACGTGTCCAAGTGTTTAACCTGCCAGCAGATTAAAGCTGAACATCAGAGGCCGGCAGGGTTACTGCAACCTTTAGTCCTTCCTAAATGGAAGTGGGAGGACATTGCAATGGATTTCGTAACTGGTTTGCCTAGAACTACGGGAATGTATGATTCAGTATGGGTCATCGTGGACAGATTCACAAAGTCAGCTCACTTTCTACCAGTGAAAGTTACATATTCAGTGGATCAGTACGCTGAATTGTATGTGAAGGAGATAGTTCGTCTCCATGGAGCCCCTAAATCTATTGTGTCAGATAGGGATCCAAAGTTTACATCAAAGTTTTGGGTGAGTCTTCAGAAGGCTATGGGTACCAAGTTAAATTTTAGCACAGCCTTTCACCCTCAGACTGATGGTCAGACAGAAAGAACTATTCAGATTTTGGAAGACTTACTACGAGCCTGTGTCATGGACTTTGAGGGTTCATGGAGTAAGTACTTGCCTTTAATTGAATTCTCCTACAACAATAGCTACCAGAGTACAATAGGGATGGCTCCCTATGAGATGTTATATGGTAGAAAATGTCGTTCTCCTATTCATTGGGACGAGACGGGAGAAAGGAAGTACTTGGGTCCAGAGTTAGTGCAGAGGACCAATGAAGCTATTGATAAAATCAACGCTCGGATGCTTGCTTCTCAAAGCAGGCAGAAAAGTTATACTGATCCGAAGCGCAGAGATGTTACATTTCAGGCAGGGGAACATGTTTTCCTGCGGGTTTCACCAATGAAGGGTATTAGGCGCTTCGGGAAGAAGGGTAAGTTAAGCCCTAGGTTCATTGGGCCATTTCAGATACTTGAGAAGGTCGGGCAGGTAGCGTATCGGCTAGCCTTACCACCAGCATTATCGGCTGTTCATGACGTATTTCACATTTCCATGTTAAGGAAATACGTGTCAGACCCGACTCATGTTGAGTTATGAAGCCCTTGAACTGCAACCAGACTTAACCTATGAAGAACAACCTGTACAGATTTTAGATAGAAAGGAAAAAGTTCTTCGGAATAAGACTATTGCACTGGTTAAGGTGCTCTGGAGGAACAGTAAGGTGGAAGAAGCCACCTGGGAATTGGAGTCGGATATGAGGACTCAACATCCAGAGCTATTCAGGTTAGATTTTGAGGACGAAATCCTTTTAACGGGGGGATAATTGTAATGACCGCTTTAGTAAATTGAATTAGTAAAGGCAATTAGTACTAATTTTTATTATTTTATTATTATTTGTGAATTTATTTAATTATGGATCCCAATATTTAGAAATAAATATTAGAGTTATAATTTCTCAATTCCGGAGATTTTATTAAACTCTAGGAGTATTATTTAGCTTATATGTGAAATATGTTATTTTTGTAATTTTTGCTCGGCGACAACGGAAAATGCGTTGGATGACTAGATTGATCACATGGGTAAGTTTAGAACCTTATTTCTTAGTGGGAAATATTTTAGAGAAAATAAATTATCGGGATTGAGCGGGGTTATAGAATTTGACAATTTTACCCCTAGCTTTAGAAATACCCTAAGTTTGAGTCAAAGGGGCAATTTGGACTTTTTATTTAAGTCATGGATAGGTGGCTTTTTGGTTATTTGACACCTAGCCAAGTTATATTCAGCAAGGAAAAGGATTTTTCCTAATCTTTATTTCATTTAGAGAAAATAGGAAAAACATAGAAAATCATCTCAACCTTTTCCTCTCTCTCTCTTGCTTTCGGCTGGGGCAAATCAAAGGCAAAACCAGATTTTTCTTTTCATTTCTTTGGATTTTCAGCAAGGATTCAAGGGGAGAAATCAACCTAAGGTAAGCCCTATGGTCCCTTCTCTAATTTTTCAAGTTTTGAATTAGTTGAAGTAGTGAAATTGTATTATAGGAGCTGTTAGAGTTTGATGTTGGTTTGGTTCGAATTCTAGGGTTAGGTTGAGTTGAATTTAGCCCATAGCAGCTGGTTTTGAGGTTATTGGTTGGTTTTATGCAACTTTGAACATTGAGTTCAAAGCTTTGAGCTTTAATGGCAAATTGATTTTGAATGGTTTGTTCTGTGAAATACTGCCTGGATTTTGTTGCTTATGCATTGTATAGGAGCTCTGGAAGGTTTCATGGCAATTGGTGGAGAGTTGAGCAACAAATGAAAGGTTTTGGGAAACCTGGTGCAAACCGGCTAGCCGGTTTGCAAGGCCATGAAAACCGGCTAGCCGTTTTTTGCAGGGTTCCCCAAGCCCTTCATTTTCTCAATTTTTGCCATTTTGATGCCTCGGTTAGGTGTTTCCCCATTTCCAGAGTTAGAATAACCCATTAAGAGTATAACAGAACCTAGGGTTTCGGTTTTGAGTTTCCCGGGATTAGGGTTTTAATTCATGTAACTTGCCAGGTTTCAAAATGTGATTAGGGCATCCATCAAGCACGAGATTTCCGTTCAGGTCGGCCAGCACACTTGAATTCGGAAAACAGGTAAGAACTGTGTATAATGTGTGATGTGATTATCTGAATGTATGTATGTGTTAATGTGTATAAATGCTTATATGTTGTGATTCATACACTACCAACACTTGTACGGTTGTGGTACGGAGTGCATTGGTAAGGTGTATGATGTTTGGAAGTACGTCATGGTGTTACCAGCACTTGTACGGGAAGGTACAAGGTGTCTGTTGTACAACACTTGACAGTACTCAAGGTGCGGTCATACCCTACCTACACTAGTACGATGGTATACTGAGTGCATGTGGTACATGGTACATGGTCGTATTCTAGTTAGAACGTTCATACTCATCTGTTAAGCTCTGTAAATAGGTGTATGGGCGCCTATTTACAGGTCGGAAATTATATGATATGTTATATGCATTTCTTATTGAGTTTGTCGACTCACAGTTCTGCTTCCATGTGTAGGTAAAGGAAAGGCTAAGACTGAATAGGAGTGAACCTGAGCTCAGATGGAATTGTACATGTCAAGCAGCGCGACCTGGAGTGTTCGGTCTCGGGACATCTGGGAGTTGTATTTTGAAAGTCGCTCTGCGACTAGTAAATTTGTGTATTTTGGAATGTATATTTTGGAAAGTAAATTTTACAAAGTTTGAAAACGGGATCCCGGCATTTGTAAATATTTTATTATATTACAAATTTTAATATTTAATGCAAAAGTTTTAATTTGACACGTTTTTCGAGAAGCTTCTTTGATTAGCAAAGATTGCACAATAATTGGAAAAGTACTGTAGCGTGCCTTAGCATTAGGGCGTTACAAGGGTGGTGGGTGCCGTGGGTTGATCGTGGGGGGTTGGTGAGTTGAGAGAAAGTCGGCTGAGAGTTTGAGGGAGGAGAGAGAAAGGGTTTGAGTTATGAGGGGTGTATTTTTGGGGTTTTCACAAAATTGTCATATTTTTTGTAGTGTAAAATGTATTGGTTTAAAAAAAAAAATTAAGTTTTTTAAGTATAGAAAATCAAATTTCCCTAAAATATATTACTCATACCCATGGCGACTAATGACTAAACAATTATAAAAATTCAATTTGAAAAGGGTGAAGAAGGAGTCATATTTGAAAGCTCAAGTAATTATGACCACCTTACTCACATATTTCTTTTTTATTCCTTGCATGAAACTTCTTCCCAAAATTTATATTCCTCTCTCACTCATATATAAAGCCTCAAACTTTCTCTCATTGCACAATTTGTGCTACAGTCATCACTTCACTCTCTCACCAAACTCAGAAAAGAAAGAGAGAGAAAGAATACAAGAACTTAAAAATTATTTTGTTGGAGAAGAAAAAAACTCACAGTTTTTTTTTTTTAAAAGAACAAAAGTTCATTAAACCGAAAGAGAGATGGGAAAAACAGGGGGTAATCCCTCCCCAACAAAAACACCAGCAGGGTGGTTAGACAACCGAACCCTTTTAGCTAACCCATCAGCTAAGGAATTAAACTTCCGGTTAACATACAAAAGTCACAACTACTAAACATATTAAGACAATCTAAGATGGCTAAAGAAATACACATTAAAGACCAATCATGAATGCATTTCCTCCTCACCAGAGCCTGCACTATAATCTGCGAGTCAGAAATCATAGTTACATCTAGCCACTCCTTTTGCACTGCCCACTTCAAAGCTTCTAGAACTACTCTCGACTCAGCTTCCAAAGCAGAGGAGCAAGGTTCTCGCAAAAACTTGAAAAACCACGATCCTTGTTCCAAGTTAACCAACACTGCAGCCGTTCCCATGAGACCATCCTTCCATGAAGCATCCACAAACACAGCCTTTGAGAGTCTCAGACGTCCCAGGTTTAGGGCATCCACATCAGAAGGGGAATGTTCAGGTTTTTGGTGGACATCAACCATCTCATCAAACTTTACTGCAATTCTCTCCCTTACACTTGATATCTCAACTTTGTCTCCAAAAATCAATACTTTGTTCCTCAGGGACCAAATTTCAGCAAATCAAATGCCCATGAAGTTTAGAATCTTCAACCTATCCTCACCCTGGACATTAGACAGGATTACCTCCACGAACTCCACAATGGAATTTGAAGTAATCTGATCAACCCAAATAGGGATAACACCAGAAAACCACAAGGCTTTTGCAAGACTACAATCTTTAAATAAGTGAAGGCCTGCATCCACATCTTTTCCACAAAATAGACAGTCTTTTTCGAGGATGAAAGGCAGTTTGTTACGGATAGGGATAGCCTCTTGTAAGAACCTCCAAAGATTGACTGAGATTCTCGGATAGATATCTTTACTCCAAATCCACTTCCAAACATTCTTTGTTTCCTCAAACCGAAAGGGTTGGTCTAAACAGTAAGGTATGTGCCTTTTCATCAAAAAAAATCAGCTAAGGTATGTGCCTTTTCCATTTCATTCACTCAATCTTGTTTGGTCCATAAGAAACTCTCCCAAGAAAAAGGAATAAACTGAAAAAAGACTGAGCAGAGTAGAACATAACGTAACATACATCAAGCATGTCTAGTCTAAGTTCAAGTGAATTAAATTATATATATATTATAAAAATAAATTATGTTGCAGTTTCTAAAATGTTATCCAAATTATTTAACAATATGAACAAGATTGATATTGTAACAGAGGAACAAAAATTAAGTTCCAAAAAAGTTAAAAACTTCTAAAAAGAAACAAATTACAACATCAGACCAGTACTGTGTTATTTAAATGTCAAAAGAGAAAACATACTATCTATATATAAAATTCTAAACTCATATATTAGTTTAATCCTATATATTCAGTTCAATCATAATTTCTTAAAAAATTTGTAAGCAACACAAAACAAACACACATATATAACTTTATAGGATAATGCTTTAATTGAGGTATTGAAAATGACTTCATATAGAGTTATTTTTTTTTTTTTAAATAGATGACATTATTTCATTTTATGTCCATATCTAATTTTATTTTATTTTTTATAACTATTTGTTAAAAATACTCATATTCACCAAAAAAAATTATTTTTTGGTGGATATGATTTGAGAAAAGAGATATGTACAAATAATTTTTGGATTATTCTTTGACTTCACCATTAGAGAATTTTTGAGTCTTAACGTCTATTTTTCTTTTAAAAAAATATCAAAATTTTTAGTTTTAGTTATAGTTTTGGTTCTTTGATAAGTAACTATTAAGAACTTTTAGAGAAAAAGGAGGAGAAGAAAAGAGAAGTGAATGATAATTTTTTTTTTTTGTTTAAAATGAATAATAGTATTTTTAACAAATAATTATATATGTAAAAATAATAAATAAGGAAATATTATTTAATAGACATAAAATAAAATAATGACTCGTATTAAAAACAATGACTCTACATAAAGTCGTTTTTTATACATCTAGTGAAGCATTATCCAACATTATATATATGAAAAAAATTAAAAAAAAAAACAAGTATATATATTGTAAAGGGATAATTGCGGCAAAAGTCCCCAAAAATTTGAGGTTGATGCCGATTAGTCCTCAACCTCAAAAATTGGCGGTGAAAATACCTAAGGTCCCAATTTTTGTTTGTCTGTTGGTCCCTAACTTAACTGATCCGTTAAAACACAAATAAAATGCCACGTGTCAGTTTTTAATTTGTTTAAATAATAATTTAATTAAAAAAAATTTAAAATAAAAACTAAAACAAAATATTTTTTTTAATCACTAAAACAAATATTTTAAAATTATAAAATATTTTTTTTCAACTTCATCTTCTTCACGCCTCCCAGCCCAACCATAACCTCCTCGCCATAACTTCTCTCTCTCTCTCTCTCTCTCTCTCTCTCTCTCTCTCTCTCTCTCTCTCTCTCTCTCTCTCTCTCTCTCTCTCTCTCTCTCTCCCTCTCTTAGCATCAAAGCCCTAATTTATTTTTTCAGATTTTTTCATCTTTTTCTCGTCATTGTTGGGTCGAATAGAACACACTAAGACGAACAAAATCGGGGACGACGACGGGCGGGCTGGAGCTATGGGCAGTGGGCGACTGGGAAGGAGCTTCGGATCTCGACTTGAAACGCCTTCATAGTCGCGCAATGGTCCATTCTCTCTTTCCATGCTCCTTTTCTTTCACTCGTCGACGCCTTACCCTCCTCCAGGGATGGTGTTTCTTGACTGTTCGTGTTCGTGGGCTGGAGATCTGGACAATAGATGATTGCAAAGGAGCTCTATTTTTAAGTATTTAGATCTGACTGGTTCCTTCCTTTTTTTGTTCTCATATGTGTATATATATATATATATTAGTTTATATATGTTTGATTTTTCTTTTTTGGTCAAAACAATGGTGGTGCTCTGGTGCAATAGATGGGGTGGGGGTCTGAATGTGGCTGGAAGAAAAAGACGTGGTGGGGAGGGGGTTAGGTGTGGCTAGCTAGAGGAAGAAGACGAAGAAGAATAAGAAGAAAAAGAAAAAAAGAAAAAAAATTTATAATTTTAAAATATATTTTTTAGTTTTTTATTTTATTTTAAATTTTTTTAATTAAAATTATTATTTGGAACAATAAAAAATTGGCACGTGGCACTTTATTTGGGTTTAACGGATCCGTTAGAAAAAGGACCAACGGACAAATAAAAATTGGGACCTTAGGTATTTTCACCGCCAATTTTTGAGGTTAAGGACTAATCGGCATCAACTTCAAATTTTTTGGGATTTTTGCCGCAATTATCCCTATTCTAAATAAATAGTTTTGTAACATTTATATATGCCAAATAAATTATTTTGAGTTGCCAAATACATGTTTGGAATAATAGTGGGACCACACAAAATAAAAGGCGAATAATTGAGGTTCTTCAAATTGTATAGATATTGAAGCAATATCAAGTTGCTTAGAAAATAGGTTATCGATTAATCTAGTCATGTCATCTAGTTTTTGCATATTAGAATTACAGAGATGACATGCTTCTTCACACTCTTAATTAGTACTCTTAAACTAAAATAAGTGAAATTTGATATTAAATTATATCATAGCATGCAATATATTACCTCACAATTTAGCATTACTAATTACATAATTAACACTTCAAAATATCATTGTGGAATTATGTGAAACACTTAATAAGCATAACTAACACATTTTAGTGATGAACTTGTAGCCTAAGTAAGTTGGTTTATATATATATAGTTACATGCATATTAATATATAAATGTAAAGCCAGTCTTTGGCTCAAATAAATAAAATATTAGGAATATTTTACCAGGATCTAAATTTACAAACAAGTATGTTGAATTAACATCTTAAATATGAATATATGTAATACGATAAAATTAAACACATAAGAGTTTAGAAAACCTTACATTGGTTGCAGCAAAATAATATGACTACTTCCGCTCAAATCTCTAACCCTTGTTCCTTTCTTTCGTAGAGTATAATCAAGATCTAAGCTTGGATCGATCTCTTCTTCTCCTTCGGGTTTGGTTACTACCGTCTTCCGCACTATGATTGAGTACTTAACTTGCTATGTGTGGGCATGGCACTCTATCACTATGGGTGAATTTGGTGAAGAACAATGAAGAAAGCTTTAAAATCACTATAGAAGGTCTCTCATCTACTAGTTGTCTGACAGAGTTATTAGAAACTAGATTTGGCAGGTTGAAAGTGAATAGTTCAGTTGGATGAGCTGAGAGCATCATGTTCCTTTTATAGTATTTCAACTAGGGTTTAGGTTTGAATTATATGAATTAAAAAAGAATAAAATATTAGGCAAAAATTACACATAGTGGTCGGCCACTAAATGGCCTTCTACTAGTTACAATTTTACCACTTTATTTCAACCACTTATTCTTCTTTCAATAATACCATATTTTCTAATTTCAAACTTATAAATACCAAAAGTATTTATAATTATAATTAATTATCAAATAAAATTATCATTTATATTATTTATTAATTAGAATACAAAGTCCATGATGAGTGAAAATTCATAAATAAGCCCCTTGCTGAGTGAAAATTCATAAATAAGACATAGTCTAATTTTAGAATTATAATTGATTAATTAAAACCAATTAACTGGATTTTCAAGCAGTATTATCTCAACTAGTGAGGAGACCATGGGCCTATACAACCGAGCTTCTAATAAGTAGATCTAGAATTTACCAAGTAAATTCCCTTAGTAATTTCTCCTTGCGCCACTATAGATTCTAAATTGAACTCTAGTTTATTCATCACATAGTGTGTGGTGAAAGCCTTGAAGCAAGGAGAAAGTGACTCAAAGATCATAGACACTTTAGTCTTGTCGTCAATGATAGCCCCATGTGTCTTTGCCTCATGCATTAGCTCAATCATGTGCAATACATGAGATCGTACATGGACACCCTTCTTCATCTTACAATTCATGTAGCAACGAGTAGCATTATGGCTCTGATACCATCTTAATTTGATAAGTGCAAAAGAAGATTAAAAGAATGAGAATTCTCTTATTGAATTAATGTATGAATTACTATAGATATGCTTTTTACACTAGCAGCTACTAACAAGTTATAAAATAACTAAAACTGTAACCGAAAATTAAACCAACTACAAGTAGACTAAGTACAACACTATCTTTCTAAATCTCACTAACTCCTAATCTGTTAAGTCAAATTTAATATTAACTAAAAACTTTTTACACGTACAAAAAAAATTAAGAAGATACAACATTTACAAGTGGTAATAATTAACGGAGCAAAAGACTATACGATAAAAATTAGTTAAAATTTAGGATAGAAACATTATTATCTAATGTTAATTAAGTTCATCACCAATACAATAATGATAGTTCTCTAATTACGAAAATGACTAGTTGAATTTGAGATGTAACAAACTAACCGCAATGAAAGTGACATAATGGGAGATCAATATTAGTAGTTGTCAAATGTGTTTTGTTTGGTTTGTTGCGTATATGGATGTGGATTAGGTGTGTTTTATATAATATTTTTGTTGCAATGATCACATACATGAGAGTTGGTATTGATGCATGCACTTGTCTTGAACACACACACAAATATATATGGGGTGTCTCGGTGTTTAGAGGTTTTGCGACTATTTTAAGAGTCAAACCTTGTACGCCCAAAAACATGCAGTCCATCAAATTAAACATCCTTTTTGGCACGATCACCGTTGTCTCACTCTTTGACTCTATCAAATAAAAGATTTGGCACCAATATTAAGTAAGGACTTATTTCAATTTCTCCTTTATTTATTTATTATTTATTATCTTACATCTTTGCATGCCATATTTTTATTTATCCTATTTTAACTTTTGAGTTGTCGTGATAAAGTGTAACAAACTAAATTTATTGCAAATACATAGGGAAAGGAAAGAGAAAAGAATAACTGCATATGATGAGAAAAGTGCATATTGTATGCCTTATTGCATTCATTACTGATTGAGTGAACAGTGTGTATGTCTATGAACTATGAAGCTTTGTCTATTTCGTGTAAAATTGAGCTGAGATTAGTAGGTAAAGGACTGTTTGTAATTAAATAAAATGAAAAGCTCACCTTGGGATATTATTTGTTAAACGACATGATTTTATGTATCTACGACACTAGGTTTGGGGACCTTCCGCAACTATCCAAGACGATTTCAAACAAGTCCGCCTCAGACTCCTCGTCGAAATCCAGAGCCCTGTTCGGATTCCCAGCTGAATTCGGGGTACCTCGAGGGGTATACCGATTAAGCCACTGCGAGTCGATTCTTCCCATTGAGAAGAGCTCTTTACTGTCTTCGTAGCCTATGGCCGCCGCAGGCGAATTCACTACTGAGCCAACGAAACATGGGTTGGGTGTCCGTTGGGCATTGGCTGGCCCATATTTAAACACACTTTGTCCAAAGTTGACTAGAACCAAAACGTCACCGTTTGCAGCTATAGTCGGATATAGGGGACCCCCAAACTCTTCTGATTTGCAATGAATTAGGTGGATTACCTCGGAATCAACGGTGAAGTATACTTTCTTCTGTCTAGGATCAAACCCACATCCGATTACCTTGTCTACTCTTCCCCATTCAGCTTTGTCTGATTCAAACGCCAGTTTTATACCTGATTTTTTTTTAAGAAAATGCCCACTGTTACTTATGTTGGGATATTTTTAATGTTGGTGGACCAAAAGACTAATTAATTTCATTGTACAAGTTTCAACATTTCCTTTTTCCTTATTAATCTCCATATGTTAATATTGATTTAGTAAAAGTCTATTGGCTTGGTCCACAAACTTAGAAACCATAGACTAGGATTGAGTTTTTTTTTTTTTTCTCAATATTATAACACAGCATTCAAAGCTAAGAAATTTCCACAAGAAAAAAGGGAAAGGGTATTAATGAATTACCGTCAACGTAGACAGAACCGTCAGAGTTGAAGCCAATGCTTCCAGAATAGCTTCCGGGGAGTTTCAAAGGAAGAGAACCACCGGCGGTGAGACCAACAGACAACATAACGGCGTCACTACCTACTATTCCGTCATCTCTAACACCGCCAAGCTTCAAGTCCTCAATCTTGTTAACTCTGTTAGTACTGCTAACATGGAGTAGCGATTCCGAAGTTGCTTTATTAGCGTTAGAATTTTCTTGTATGAGTTTGGTCTTCTCACCTTCTTTGACTTTTTCAATGGACTGGATTTCATCATCACTGCTTCGACAAAGTAAGATGGTGATCTCGAAATAAGCCTCTTGAGGGAAAGAGGAGTTCCCCAAAGGAGGACCCGGTAAAGGCAGAGCTGTTCTGATCACAGAGGCAGCCGCCATAGATGGATTGCTTGCGTTCAAATAAGATTTTGTCATCCCAGGATTTAGCCTTATTTTCTGCATAAAATCGGCCGATTCCTGACATATTTCCCAACTCGTTTCGGGCTCTACTTCTCTTTTGAGATCACCAACCGTGCACAACCCCAATATCCTTGATCTAGTCGAAGGAGAAGACATATAACCTGTGAAAGCGAATCTTGACCATCCATTTTCAACGGCATCAGTGATCAAAGATGGATAATCAGACCAACTAAACAGAGGTTTCCCAGAAATCCCTCGTCGAAACATGTAATAATTTCCAGTTCTTTTGCTATCAAATTCAAATTGATGATGAAAATCCTCTTGTTGGTGTAGCCTGACGATCCCAGATTGAAGTCTATCTGTTCTGGTTGTTAAATCAAGACTTTCCTTGTTACTTTTATGGAAATACCTTCGCCATAATATCAAGATGAAAAGGGTTAAGAAAATACCAAAGCAAACTATGCCCACAATAACATGTGTCCTTTCAATCATCTCTGCCTCTCCAACGGGCCTTCTCCTCTCCCCCTCTCTATTCAAATACAATAAATTCTAATAATCAATTCTTCCTTCCTAGTTCTGATAAATTAAAAGAGAGGAAGACATTTTCGAATTGTGGTGACTGATAAGAAATAGAATATGAACAAGAGGGAAGAACTAGAAGGCAGGCGTGGAGTGGACTAAGACTAGTTCAAGAAAGGAAGGAAAGGAGTGGTGCAGACATATAATGAATATGAATACGAACAAAAAGTGGGAATGAATGTTTGAGTTGAGACCAAAAACAGCTGAGGGATGACACCTGCTTCTCATATATGTCATAAAACGTTTCTTTACAAAGACTTTTAATTTTTTGAAAAAAAATGTATATATTTTTATATTGGAAGATAATATATATTATTTATATAGTGACATTCTAGTTTCTACGCTTGAATATTTTAATAGTACGAACCCACTATCTTGTCATTAAAAAAAACGCGGTGCTTTGATCAAAATTGTTCTTAGTGTGCGGAGAGAGATATGCTTACATTACTTAGGACATTGATAATTTGATATAATATAATAGTGAAATTTGAGTTACATGCTTAGATGTAAAGTATCACTCTAGTTAATCCACTCATTAAACATATTAATACAAATATATTATTATTTCATCAAAACCTAAAAATACTCCTTTCATTTCAACTTCTTCAATTCTTTCTTCTCTTCCTGTTTCTCTCATTCTCTCTCCCTCTTGTAAAAGACTACCTAAACTTACCACCGCGCTCCGCTTACCACCGTGCACCTCTCATTCTATTACTCCCTATTTGAGCAATTCCTAAACTAATGTATATAATTTGTTTTTAACAGATCGACACATTTGTGTTTATATTTTGTTGAATTTTTGCCCAAAGATTAGATTTTGATTTTTTTGCATTTTCTATGTTTTTTTTTTTTCTAGTAGTCTAGTCTTTTGCGATAATTTATGAGATTTAGTGATATATATACAATGATAGACTATATCTGAAGTTAGGAATTAATTTTAGCGATGTTTTGAGATGTTTGACTAAAATAATAAATGTTTACGAATTTAGCAATGTTTAGTGATGATTTTGCAATGTATTTGTGTTATGAGACTAAAAATGAAACATGTTGCTAAACATCACTAAATCACACTCAGGTTTTCACGATATTATGTGATGTGCTTTGCATTGTCTAGTTTCGTATTGGAAATAAATTACAAAAGCATCGCTAAACTTCATTTCTAGCCTCAAATTTGGTCTATTTACAAATTCATCGCTAATTAAATATTGTAAATTATCACAAAAGTTGGAAAAAAATGTAGAAGATGTAAAAAATTCTAAAATCAAATTTTTGGGCAAAAAAACAACAAAACACTAGCACAAATGTGTAGATCTGTTAAAAATAAACTATATACTTATAGTTTGGGAATCGCCCAAACAAAGAGCAAAAGAATGAGAGGTGAGTGGTGGTGGTGAGTTTAGGTGGTCTTATATGGGAGAGGGGGCAGAGAGAATGAGAGGAAGATGAGAGAGAATGAAGGAAATTAAAATAAGGAGTATTTTTTTGATTTAGGTAGAATAATAACATATTTGAATTATGTGTTTAATGGATCGATTAATTTGGATCCATGCTTTATAATTAAGCATGGTAACCCAAACTTTTCTAATAATATGTGTGTTCCATCCATGTTAATAAAAAAAAAATATGTGTGTTTCATCAATTGAAATATTATATTTTTTTTTTCTAAAAAAAAAAAGTGAGAGCAATTATAAAAGGAGTGTCACGTACAATATTATAAATAATTCTAACACTATTTTTTATATGTCGAGATACATTATAGTTATATTAGGTCTTCACTTATTTTTAGCAAATTTAAAATAATTTATAATATTAAAAACAAAATTTAAAATAATCAATTGCATATATATAAAAATATATGTGTAATTAAATGTTTGAACTCTTTTTTTTTTAGAATAAATTATTCTAAATTTTTGTAAAATAAATAAATTCTCCACTGTAACTACATTCTACACAAAAGAAAATTAGAGATATAATATTTTTTTTAAGTGTTGAAAATAGAAATTGTAATGCCCACGTTTCAGCTGTGTAGTCCCATACTAATATATACAGGTACGTGATTTTGGCTGCTACCTAGAATGACGACTAGCCCTGCAAACTAACACGAGTCTTTCCAACATGTTTTGTCCTTGCTCGCACATTTCCTAGAAAAATTTCTCAAGAGGTCACCCATCTGAAGATTGCTCCAGGTCAACATGCTTAATTTTGAAAGTTCTTAATTGACGGGCTACTGAAAAAAGATGCATCTTGTTGATATAGGTAGTATCCATCAATTCATCTAAGCTCTTTTAAACAGTGTAGTCCCATACCTGTACAATCTTAAAATCATCATACTTGACCTTCTTAAGGCGATATACGATTGTACAACTTACCCAGTCTTTTCCCTTACAGATAACGAGATTTCTAACTGTCACAATTACCCTCTTATGGGGTTCAACGTTCTCCTCGACCACACTTCTAGTTGGGTCAAACTCTAATACTATTTGTAATGTCCCCACTTCATTTGTGTAGTTCCATACCTACATAGTATACACGGGTACGTCACTTTGGCTGCTTTGTGGAATGATTGACCCTACAAACTAACATGAGTCTTTCCAGCATGCTTTTTCCTCACTTACACATTTCTTGAGAAAATTTCTCATGAGGTCACCCATACTAAGATTGTTCTAGGTCAAACACGTTTATCTTTAGATTTCTCAAGTGATGGGCTACCGAAAAGAAGATACATCTTGTTAATATAGGTAATACCCATCAATTTATTTAAGCTCTGTTCAATTGTGTAGTCCAATATAAACTAATTCTTAATATCATCACACTTAACCTTTGTCAGGAGACGTGGAATTGCATAACTTATCTCATCTTTCTTCTTACGGATAATAGGATTTCTAACCGTCATAGAATTACCACTTGTTATAGGAAAAAAATGGTACTGCTATAGTATAATTTTTCCAAAAAGCTTTTAAGTTTGCATAAATATAATAGAAATATAGATATATTTTAAATTGTTTTAAAATCACATTTCTTTTAATAACAAGATGCTTTTATTAAATAAAGATATTATTCAATACCAGAGCTCACATCTCAGAGAGAGGAGTAGTCTCCACACTAATAAATCTTGAATGAAAATAAGATGCTCTCGCTATATAGCTAGAAATATTTTTTTGCATATCGTTTAGCAAGACAAATAAATGCATCAGTTAGACAAGCCAAAAGTACAATCATCAACAATTAAGCCAAAATAAAAGACGATACTCAAATGTCATACCCACATTTGTTTTACTTTGTAAAATTGCTATTTTTGTTCTATACTTAAAAATACCAAAACATATTGAAAAGGGAAATTTAAATTTTTATGCTTACATTACCTTAAAAAAATTTCCCTAAATTTATACTTACCAATATTTCTAATATATGACAACTTTATTGTTTTCTCCAAAATACCCTCCCCCAATTACATCAACTCCTTTCTTCCCATCATCTTCCCCTAAACGTACAACGGACCAATCAGGCCCAAGGCATCGGACCCATCGAGCCCAAGGCATCGGACCCACCGAGCCCAAGCACCCTAAAATTGGACCCTATATCGGGCCATCGGGCCCATCGGGTAGTCATCTTCAACCTCCAACCAAGCTCCCATTGGGTAGTCATCTTCAACCTCCAGCCAAGCCCCCATCGGACCCGACCATCGGACGGGCATCGGGCCAGATCTAAAAAATCCCATTTTCGACCGATCTCTTCCTAATCTTCCTAAATCTAACCCTAACTAACAGATTTCACACAAAATTGCAACATATTATTCTATTTCATTAATTTAAGCACAAAAAATTAAAGGAAAAAATTGAAAAAAAAAATTATCTTAGACATTTTGGGTTTTGGGCGGTCAACGTGGGTGATGTGGGTTGAGGGGGGCGGTCGGCCGTGGGTCACGTAGGCCGGTCGGCTGCGTGGGTGGTCTGTCATGGGTGGTCTGCCGTGGGTGGTCTGCGTGTGTGGGTGCGGCGAGGAGAGGCGACACCGAGCGAGAGAGAAAGAGAGAAAGAGAGGCAAAAGAGAGAGGGCAGATTTCAAATGGAGGGGGGGGGGGTAATGTGGGAATTAAGTAAATGTTGTCCCATTTTACCAATACCCCTTATTTTAGGTTTAGGGAAAAATTACCCCCTAATGTAAGCATAAAAATTCAAATTTCCCTTATATAGCTCAATTGGTTTTTATTACATCGCTATAACATAGAAGTATCATTCATAGTTCAAAACAAAATCATCTTAAATTAAAGAAAAAATAACCAGTGATTTAGCTTTAAAGCAAGAAGACAATAACTAAGGCTTCTTGGCATCGTCCCGAGTGATAGCTCGTTCATTGCCCCTTGCAACATACAGATATATTTAGAGCCCATTTAGCTCACCATTTGTGCCATGTTATGACTCAAATTATTACGTGAAAGGGGGAAGGAAAGGGGGGGGGGGGGCTAATGACCATTAAGGAAGTAACACAAATCATAGCAATACAATAATATAGGAACTTAGTTCCCTGAAGTTTTTTTTTTTCTTTCCAAAAAACCTTTTAAAAGGTGACTATCTAATAAGGCACGTCTGCCAGAACTTATTTTATTAGAATTTTAATTTACTAATATGTATATTGATTATTGATTATATACAATATAATCTAATATTCTAAATATGTAAAACAATAAATCACATATAAGTTTCAAATTACTTACATAATGGCAGTGGAATAATATGGGTCCTTTAGTTTAGTACTCTAACTTTTTTTCGTTTCTGTTGTAAAGTAATAACAAGTATTGAACCTGAATAGCTTCCTTAAAATTAAAAACAACTTCTTCTACACAGTCTTTCACAAAGATATAAGTATTGCTTTGAATAGTATGTGTAATATCTCAATACTAAAGGTACTCAAAATTTGAGAGAGAAAGAGAAACTTGAATATCTTAGAGAGAAAAGGAAGACTTATTCTTTCTTAATTGTTATGCTATGGTATTGTGTCTTTAGAATCAAAGCCTTAGCCTTCCTTTTATAGTATCTTCTCAAGGTTTAGGGTAAATGTATAATGGACTATTTAGGAAAGATAATGGCCCTAAAAATCATACCCGTGGCCGAATACCCTATAGGGTTAAATGGGTTTGATTTTTGCTATATTTATTTCATTCAATGAAACTTTCTATCTTTTTCTGAAAATACTATTTTCTGATCCTAGTTATGTCAATACCAATTTTAGTCTATTTAATAATTATAATTAATTATCAAATAAAATTACCATTTAAATATGTTTATTAATTACACCTATAAAGTGTCTTAATTAATAAATAAATATTTTTCTTAATTTTTCTTCTCAAATATGTCATTTCTTAGTAAAATTCATATATAAGACAGTCTTTTTTTAGAATTTTAATTGATTAACTTAATGAATTAATTAAGTCTACAAGGAAATGTAATCCCAAATAATGTGGGAAATTGAGCCTATGTAACCAAACTCCTAATAAGTATATCTAAATTTACCATGTAAATTTTCTCATTTATTAATTTCTCCTGACTTCACTGTAGATTCATATTGTACTCTTAATTTATTAATTTCAATCTAAATAGTCGTCGACCCTCTATGGACAGTTGACATCGAGTAGGGATAAAATTTACCGTTTTATCCTTCAATGTATTTTATTCTTAAAATACTTAGATACTTATAAATGATATTTTAGTAAACTACTATATTTACTGAAATGAGAGCTCTTCTATTTATGTCGTTAAGCCAAACTCTAAAGAAATTATCGTTTCACTTCTAAATAGTTATAAAAGCTATAGATTACATATAAATGATTAATGTTCCTACTCAAAGATATAAATATAGGCTATTCTTACGGGTAAGCTGGTAACAAACAAGCCAAAGAAATCGTATATTACAATAAAATTAGGATTAGTTTCATTTCGAGCATATAAGTTTGAAATTAAAGTATTTTTTTAATAATATTATAATTGATTATTGTAATTGAGATTTGTTAAGTTTTTTTTTTTTTTTTTTTTTTTTTTTTTTTTGTAATTATTTTGCATTTTATGTATATTTTTGAGAAATTCCCAAAATTCTGTGGGTTTAAGAGAAATCGAGTCAAGGGCAACTTTTTTAATTCGCTTGTTTCTCATCTCGCCTAGTCGCTTTTAACCTTCTCTCACCTCTACTCTATCTATCTCAGATACTCACTTTTTCATCACAGGGAAGCAGCCCACGCAAGAGATTCAAGAGAAACCCGAATAGGTAAGACTGTTTAATTCACTGTCTTTGGATGATTTTGGTTCAACTGCATATTTGTGTATATATTATTTTTTGGAAAATACATCTCTGTTTATGAAATTAAAACTAACATTAGAAAATAAAAGATTTAATTTGATGACATAAAAGAGAAGTTTTTGATGGTTGTCTGTAAAAACTTTAAAGCTAAAACAAATTAATTGCAATGGTCAGAGCTACTTTGAGCTTGTGTTTTGTATGTTTAACATTGTATCTCTATTACTTACTAACATTACTCATTTGTTCTCTTTGGTGATTATTCACATTTTAATCCAGTGCAAGATCTTTCTGTCAATTCTGTTCAAGCTATAAAAGTTCAATCACAAGCTTTGAGAAAGGTTAAAGATTCCAAAAAAGCATGCATTATTTAATTTTGTCTATTTATCATTTTTATTTTCATATATGCAGGGTATAGGAATAAATTAGTAGTCTGGAGGTTTAAATATAATAGTTTCTCATAGTTTTTATTTATTTATTTATTTTTATTTTAATTTATCTAATTTAATCCAGAAATTATAATTGCATAATTTTATTCATGATGATTTCTGTTTTTTCCATTCCCAGCAAAGGGCAACTTTTTTAAATTCTCCCGTGGCCAAGTCTCGTTGTTAAAGGCCATCTTTTGGTTGTGTGCCATTGGTATGTTTTTCAAGTTCTCAATGATATGCCTTTTCTTCTGATTAGGATGTTCCTTGTCTTGATTCATGTTTGATTTATTTTATTTGAAAGCTAGAAAGAAAAAGTTCTATGTCTTCTATTGTGCTTTTGTCATACAACTTGATTTTCTATTAGACAATTTTCCAGGGAAACCATGTTCAAACTTTGTCCTTCAAAATAGAGGCCTGTTGGTGTTTTAGTTAATAGTTACTTTATATTTTTTAGTGTTCATAGTATTTATTGGTAGAATTTGAACATCAGATGTTTATAACTGTGTAGATACATATTTGGACTCATTCTGCATCTACATCATTCTAAGTTTGCTTTATATGGTTTTCTCTTTTATCTTTAAGTCATATGATAATGTGCTGGTGTGTATTAAAAGTTGATTGTCTGTCTACTTGAAGCTTTGTTGCCTATCTGTATTGTATTGTTTCTAATGTCCATAAACATTTTGGTATTGTATCATTACACACATTTAAAAAAGTTGAATTACATCTTATACAATTCAATTATTTTCTTGTTAAAATTTTGGACTCATTGGCTTAGTAAAGAACTCACTATCAGTGTTTTTGATTTCTCTCTATTTCCCTAGTGTATTTGTGTATATATGCTCTTCTGTTGAAATCATTTGAGAACAAATTTCTAGTGTGAATTGATAAGATAAAAGCATGGAATACAACAGGGGATCTTGCTGATGGTCAATGCTTGTTTACGTAATTGGTATAACAATACCCAGTTTGACCCGTACTGTTGTCTCTTGTTGTGTTTTTAGAGTAATAACTACGTTCTCTTTGCTCTGTTCTTGTATGATACAATATCATAATCTGTTGTATTAGAGTAATGAGCCAATAGTTTTATGCTCTCAAGACTTGAACTATTTTTTAATATGAATTTATTTCAGTTAATATGTAAAGCGTTGAGGCAAAAATGTTTTAACTTAGCTGACAAGAACAGAAGACGATTGATGCAATCATCAAGGTAATGGTATATGACGCTCGTAACCCCTTTTCTATTATTTTTTTATTGCCAAGACATAACCTCTTAGTGCAACTATACGTATTCGCAAACTTAACTGTTACTTTTATTTAGCTGTTTAATTCTAGTCTGGGGTAAATTTGAACTTCAAATTCAAGCTGTTTTCATTAAGAATAAAAACACATCATGTATTAATAATGTCACACTGATGAAGATGATTTTGATATATCATTTTTTTAGGTGTCATTTTATTGCGCATGCTAACGTTTATTTTTTTTAGAAAAAAAATTACTTTTGTCGACACTTTTTTACGCTGGCTAAAGTCTAAAATTTCAACGACTTTTTCTGGTGCTTTTTTTCCGTTGTCAAAAGTCTTGTACTATTTTTTTGGTTCTTTCAACTTTACCGATGCAAAAAAACGCCAACGACTGTTATTACTGGCGAGCTTTTCTTAGTGATTTTTTGCGCCAGCAAAAGTGTGCAAATCAAGACTTTTGTTGACGCAAAAAAAGTTTCAGCAAAAGTCACTGCTTTGTTGTGGCAACGGTTAAAGAAAGGCTGAAGATGACCAACATGCTTTGTGGTGGTGCACGACTATGAAGAAATTTCAGAAAAATAGTGGCTTCTTCAATCTTATGAAACAAGCGCACCACAATGATTGCGTTACTTTTCTGTTGAATATCTCTGGATTTATGGCCAAAGAGAATTTTGAGATGTTGGCATTATCTTAGCAAGCCTAATATTTAAAAAGAACTTATTACATGAAAGATCTTGTTTGCGATGAATGATGTGCTAGAGTGGATTTCAAGGTTGGTTGCTTGGTGAAGAAATTCTACATGAGAACAAAAGAAATCAGGTTTGTTGAAGAAGATCATTGGCCTCCCCCAACAAATAATATGACTTTAATCAATGTAGATTATTGGGAAGTAAAATGCGTGCAGAAATGATGCAGCGGCTAGAGATAGAACAGGTAAAGTTAAAGCTTCTCAATGCAAGTACATCAGTTGGTTTCTCAGTCCTTTGGCTACAAACTCATTGCTATATGGGACTGTTTAAAAGACTGCATTTTTCTTTGGGTTTTTTTCATAAATGTACAACAAAAATAATATAATTACAAAAAATGTGCAAAAAAAATTATTTTGAAAATTTATACATTTTAAAAACTTATTACATGAAACCATACATTGTAATCATTAAATAATAAAACATGTTTATTGAAACTCAAAATAAGCAATTTCGTAAAATTAATTAAACAGTTTTATAATAATAAACAAGTTAAATATTTTTTTTATTAAAAAATAAATATTTATTATCTATTTTGGTATGTATTATTATAATTCAATAAGATTTTTTTAATAAAATACAATATCAAAATTATAAACATTAATGTATATAAATATAAATCAATACTTAAAATTACTAAAAATATACATGACACATAGAGTGATATAATAAACATATGTGAATATTATTATTTTGTTTATTAAATTAGTATGTTTAATAAATAGAAAACAAAATAAACATATATATACAAAGTATTTTATATTATTAGTATGTTTATTATAATTGTAAACATAAAACTAGACATAGCCAATTTATATTATACTAAAATAAGTATATTTTCTTTCTATTGTTTTTATGTATTGATTATTTTCTAATAAGTTAGTGAATGAATTTTCCATTGAAGTATAATTCTTACATTAAAAAATAAATAAACAAACATAACTTAATAAACTCCAAAAATTATTTAATTAGAAAAAATAAACATGACACAATAAACAAAAGATAAAGATAAATAATTTTTTATATATATTATTTATTTTCTAAAAAATTACTAAAAAGTAAACATAACACCTAGAGTGATATAATAAATCTATGTATTATTATTTTTTTTATTAAATATAGAAAATAAAATAAACATATATATAAAATATTTTATATTATTGGTATGTTTATTATAATTGTAAACATAAAAATAAACATAGTTAATATTACCATATATATAATAATCAATAATTATTACCATATATATTGTAAAAAAAATTAATTTTTTTTAATTATATGTAAAAATGTATGAGAAAGGAGAATGGTGAGAAGTCATCTAACGGTGGTGATTTGGATTTTCTAGTGGAGGAGATCATTCATGATTCCATTTTTCGCTCTTCTCTTAGCTTCCATTTAACCCCAAGAACAACCAACTCTTCAGTTCATTTCTTTTCTCACTAAAAATGCTTCTAAAGTATAACATTAACTTGTTGAAAGAGGATTTCCGTCAATCAGAGCTGTGCATGAGAAAATGGGGGCCAAGATGAGTGTTTCCCTGATCCAGATTGGGCAGGCTACAAGGTAGATAGACGATCCACTTCAAGATATTGTGCATTTGTACATAAAATTATAGGTCCTCTTTAAAAAGAGTAGTCAAAAAAATTGTTAAGGGAATTAGAGGACCAAAAAAAAATATGATATGAAAAAATGACAACCTATTTTTATAATGTTTTTCTTAAGAAAAATAAATTCAAAAATAATTAGTGTTTTAACCAACTAATATTATAAGTATATTTATATTCTTTATAGATCACTTGTGATCTCTAGTGTAATTGTGAGGTGATCAATATTTCACTTGGAAAGTTAGTGGTTTGAATACTATTGGTTAAGTTTTGCTAATTAATTTTGATTTATGTTGATAAAAGTTTAAAAGAAAACGATTGATGATGGACAAGATACGTTTGCCACTGTGTTTTTATCATCTAATGAAATTGTTATACTAAATATTAATTATATTGAGTAATGTATAATTAAAGAAATGGCTAATTAAGATTTTTACCCCTGAACTTTGATATGTACCAAATTATGCCTCTTGAATTTTTAAGGTCGTTAAAAATACCCGTTGAACTATTGAGATTGTTGAATTTAAGGACTTTTGTCTAATTTCATTCAATTTTACTATTTTAGTGATTGCTTATGTACTAAATTATGCTCCCCAGACTTTGATATCTATCAAATTATGCCGTTCGAACTTTGACATATACTAAATCATGCCTGTGAACTTTCATCCATGTTAGAATTTTTAACTAAAATTAGACAAAAGTCCTTTAATTCAACAATCTCAATAGTTCAGGGGACATTTTTAACGACCTTAAAAGTTTAGGGGGCATGATTTGGTATATGTTAAAGTTCAGGGGGCAAAAATCCTAATTAGCCTAAAGAAATTGATTTTCTATTTGGGATCCTGATATGGTCTTATTTTTACTATTTTGAAAATTATAAGGTCTAGTTTGTCATTTAATAAAATAAAAAGTTCAATTAGTAACTTTTACAAAATACTGGATCTAAAATATTATTTAATCTTTTTGTAATCTTGTTGACATTGGGACAAAAGTATAATTGAGTGGGTAGAATTTTGTTTTGTTTTGTCTATAGAAATATTTGCTTCTCTTATCCTGTCGCAAAAAACATAAAAAAAATATTCAAAACATTAAACAAAAATAAACTCTCTAACAAATTAATACCAAACAATTTGAAGAATGAGAGTCAAAGTGGAATATTTGACTTTAAATTAAAAACTTTAGGGAAAAAGTCAAACAGAAAACAAATGTTTCATAGAAAGAAAAGAGTCTAATATCTCCTCCAAATATAAAGAAGCTTGTATATGTATTGTGTTCAATGAATCATTTTAGAAATATGAATTTGAAAATGTGAGAGTTGGAGTGAACGGGTCTAATCAGAGTACAAGTCTTGATAAACTCCTTTGTTAGAAGGCAAACGTTGCAGGCATTTTAAGAAATATTCATGAACGTTGGAAATTAGAAAGTAGATTTCTTTTCTAATTTGAAAGAATCATGAATGGGTATTGTTAGAAAAATTTAAATTTTTATGTATATTTTTCTATCTAAGAACAATTATTATTTTTATATTATATGGGTTTGGATTGTTCCATTAACTAAAAAAAATTAAGAAAAAAAGTTTTTTGGCAAAAAAAAAAAAATATTTGAGTTTGATTTAGACCATCTCCATTAAGAGATATAAAAATTGTGCTATATTTGGCACAAAAAGTAGTTTTGTGGTAAATTTACACCAAATTATTCTTAAATAACATTAAAGAGAGAAATATATTATTTTAGAGAAAATAATATTTATTTTAATCATTGTTAATAAGAGATTAATGAGAATTAATCAAATATTATTTATTGGTATAATAAATAATAAATTTTATTTATGAAAAAAATTAGAAATTAATTTTAGACTTTAAACTATGGCCCACACATGTAGGCCTAATTTACACGTGTAGGGTGACATATAAAAGTCCGTGATTAATTTAATTTTAATTATTTTAATTAGTTAAAATAATTTAAATTAAATTAAGTTAATTATAATTTAATAAATTATTAAATAATTGTTTGATGAAAAAGATAATTATTAAAATAAAAAATCTACTAATATTTATTATTTAAATATTAGATATTTATATTTAAATTTGTATTCTAATTCAAATCAAATTAGATATTTACTTTTACTTTAAATAAAGAATTAAATAAATTTATTTGTAACACTATATATATATATGATATATAGTATCATAAATAAACAGAGAGTTAATAAACAATTAACAGACAGAAAATGCATAACAAAATAGAGAGAAAATATGAATTGATTTTTTCACTCCTACTTCTCTCTATCACGCCTACCACTATCTCTCTCCATCTCACATGCATACACCTATTGTGTAAGATCAAAACCCTAATTCAATTACAGTCTCTCATAAGTTGAGTACACACTGTATTACCTAAATTTATTTATCTATTAAAATCTAATAGTCCACTCTATTCTTGAGTGTTGAGGCTGGCTTAGAAGATCAAGTTGTGGATTCTTCAACAAAGTTTATGGATTGGATGATCGATAATTATTTAAAAAGAAATAAGAATATCCTGATAGGCTTGAAGAGGTATAATCTTTCTTTGAGTAGTTTAAATTTAATCTATATATATTATATTGAGATCATTGAGTTTATGATTCATATTAGATAAAAAAATATATTTTATCAAATTCCGCTCTCGCTTTTATAACTCTGATATGGACCATAAAAATCAACAAAAGCCATAATTCATCTATTTGTGCTTGCATCGCCACACTACATGCATATCTTCATTGTATAGGAAAGCATCTATTTTCTCTCATTTTTACTTTTACAATTTGAAATGATTTATCTTGCTTATCATAGATTGTGCAAGAATCTCCTTCAAAATGCAAAGAGTACTATTTTTTAATTATTTGGCCTACACTAAGTAGGTTTTGATCAATGTTGGATACTAAGAGTACATCATTGATATATCTCTTGCCTTTTTTAATGTCAATGGTAATGGTGCCTTTGCCGAATGTTTCCATGAAGTCACCATTACCAATTTTGACTTTAATCTTAGATGTATCAAGACTACAAAAGATGCTTTTAATTTTTTGTCATGTGGTTACTACAACCATTGTAAAGATACCAAGTATTTTTAATTTGTTCTGTTGCAGCTTGGTAGACATAGAAGTGATTATTCTCATCATTTTCTCTTCGGTAAAATTAGCTTGATGAGATTTTTTTAAACGGCAAGTTTTTTCAGTGTGCCTAATTTTTTTTTACAATTTTGGCACTGTGGTTTTCCTTTAAACCAACAGTCCTTCTCCAAATGATTTTTCTTTTATAAATGTCACATGGAAGATACTTGTCGTTATTTTCCTTTTGTTTTTCTTGTGTCTTTTTCCATTAGCTTTTGGTTTTTGAGACCACGAATTGATTTTAGACTGAAAGACATTTTCAACTTCACTTTCCTTATGCCTTTCTCGTCTACTTTCATATGCTTCAAGAAAAATAGAAACAGATCAAAGCTTTTATGGATCAGTAAAACTCTTTCTCCCAAATCAATGGCTTGTTTATCATTAATCATAAAAATATAAATCAATAATTAAGTAAACTCTATTCCTAGACTCCTCACTCATTTCATATGGCAATGGTATCTTCTTCCATATCACAATCCAAATCAAAAATAAGTATACAAAAGCCACTTTCTACATGATTAATCAAACATGTTAGACTGCACTAAGAAAAATAACAAGCAATATATTAGACTTGCATAATTATTAGACACGAATAAAAACATAATAATGTAGAAGTATTATTAGAGTGAATTAGAAAAATGGGAATAAAAGAAAGATGGGGTACCTGCATAATGATGAGGATATCAATGGGCTCACTTGTCTCACATAAAGAACGAGGGATGAAGCTATAGTTGTGAGTGTACACGACTAAGGAGCAAAAAGTACGATTACATACAGACTGTTGATGAGTAAAAAAAAGGGGAAATAGAAAAGATTGTGTAAATAAATAAAATAATGACAGTAGAAGGGGCAAATTAGTAAATAGATGTATAGATGAATAAAAATATACAAGAATAATAGCCGCACAAAACCTGAGACGAATGTATACCTGTGTTTAGGTGTGAATGCATAAAGGTAAAAGCAGCTGCCACTTGATTTCTTTACGAAGATAGGGTTCACCTCAAAGAGGCACGATACGCTACCCCTATAAATACACTCACCAAAGCTATCAGCTAAAGGAGGACAGACAGAGAGAAGTAAAGAGGAGAAAGAAGGTGTTCAGTCCCATCACGCTTGTCTTATCAATCTTCAAACAAATTTTCCCTTTGCTTTCTATTCCCTTTGCTGTAGAGGCTGTTTGTAAGCGTCGAAGCATAAACAGCATGCTTGCATACAAACTCTCTTAATCTCTCACTTCAAACCTTTCAGAAAAGATAAACTCCAAAAGAAGAGTGTGTTTATATGCACGCTCTTTGTTTACCTTCTTCTTTTCCTTTCTTATTTATCTTATTTCTCTCTACACAAAAACAGTTTGCGTTGATACTGTTTCTATCTCACTAAAAAGACCCATTTACACACAGTTGAGACCATTAATATGTAAATCTCCATTTTATTAATAAAACCTAATATAGCTTAAATGCTACCGTAGACGTAGGCAAATGATTTTCTGCCGAACTACTTAAATTTGTGTGTTACATATTCTATACATATATTTATACTTATATGCGTATTTAGTAATATATACATATAATTTCTGCTTATAATATATATATTATGCTATAATTACGTTCATTTATATATATATTATGCTATAATTACGTTCATTTACATACATATTATGCTATAATTACGTTTATTTACAATATTTATATTAAGTTTATAATTATTTATTACGCATTATATTATAAGCTTTGACTTATTTATTTATCATATATTTATAATTAAATGTTTAGCTAGAACCCCTAAACATTTTGGCGACTCAACTGGGGAGCGTTTTCTTTAAATAGTTCATATATAATTATATATATATCAATAAATATACTTATATATACTTATATATATATATATCAATAAATATACTTATATATATACTAAGGAAAACGCTCAATTCGTTCACTTGAAAAAAAAAAAGAATTTTTGTTCTCTCATCTAAATCCAAATGTCTGTCTCCGATACTCGAGAGCCGGACAGTCGGATCCGAACAGATACCTTGCGAAATGATAACAACAACAACAACAATAATAACAATACTAATCCGACGAACACAGATGAGGTTGTGTTAGCCAGATTGGAAAAGCTCCAAAAAGCCCAAGACGGCATGATGCAGCTACTGAGTTCGCTTCTACCACAGACACCCCAAGAAGCATCTGTTGAAAGGAGCGGCTTACCTGAGGAACGTGCAATAAATGAATCTTTGATAAGGCAAGTACATACTGTTGACCAACGAACTCCGGCAACACATGATAATGTTCGAGGAATCAGAACTTCTGAGATTGTTGAAAGGGTTGGTGAAGAGGCTCGGTCCTCCTCTGAGTTCGTCACAAAAGACGAATTGATTGGTCTCCTTAAAGCTGAAAGGGGTAAATCGTCATCATCGGTAACTTCCATCGACTTTCATCCACCCTACCCTGTGGAAGTGGCGGTCAAACCTTACCCCCGCGGTTACATGAGTCCGGTATTTCGAAAATACAATGGGAAATTTGGCAATGCCAAAGAACATATCATTCAATTCATAGATGATTTGGGTATTTATGCCCATGATTTTGAATTAAGAATCCGAGAATTTTCAAAGTCTCTCACTGATCGAGCATACTCTTGGTACGCAAGTTTGCCATCAGGGAGTATCAGGAGTTGGGACGACATGGTCTCTCAATTTTGTGCAAAGTTCTTTATGATTGAAGATAAATGGAGCATAGCTGACTTATCAGGAGAAAGACAAAACTTTGGTGAAAGACTCGTTAATTACGTTCAAAAGTTTAGGGAAAAAGCTCTTGGTTGTGTTGAAACCATGACTGAAAAGGATCTGGTGAAGATGTGTATCAAAGGCATGTTGGATGAATATCGATTACACATTGAAAACCATGCCATATATAATTTTGCAGAGCTTATAGCTAAATCAAGAAATACGGAAGCCACTGTTTTCCGTTTGACCAAGCCGTCCAACCAAAACGACCAAACACATCGGCCATGGAAAAATTCAAAACGTGGTGTTGACATAGCACTAGCTCAAGACAGACAAAATTTCGAAGCCCATAAAAAAGGAAAACGAAGTGATAAACCAGCCGAATTTCCTTGTGACAAAGACAGAGTTTGTAGCTTGTTAGAAGCATGGATTCGGGATGGAGAAGTAGTGTTACCATTTGTCACAAAATTACCCACTCCAGAAGAAAAGCAACATGATCTCTATTGTCATTTCCATCGAAGAATTAATCATCCAACAATGAGGTGTTACACGCTAAGGAAGATTTTTCATGAGCGACTAGAGAAAGGAGAGATTATTTTGGATCAAAACGAGGTGGAGCAAATGCCGTTTCCCCAACATCAAAATGGAGGAGCCGCTATGACATGCACAGAAGAGTTTCCCCTCATTTCAATAGGGATATCACGGAGCATACGTATCGAGGAAATTATAGAAGAACAAGAACAACCAAGAGAAAACAGCATGGTAGAACCATTGTTAAAAACTAAATTATTTCGTAATTTCTTCAATTGCTTAGAATTTGGCCAAGATGCAAGGACTGAGGCTACAGAAAATTTGCTTAAAATTTCCCAACAACATGGCCCTTCTTGTTATATGGTAGGGCGCCCAATGCATAATATTGCTAAAAAATCTGAAGGAGCGATTGTCTTTACCAATGCTGACATACAAACTTCTCCGTTCCTTCACAACCGACCATTATATGTCGAGGCAAAAATCAATGGCTTAAAAGTGAAACGTGCTTTAGTAGATAACGGAGCTTCGGTAAATCTCATGCCAATTGGAGTGTATTCAGCTATGAAGGAGGTCAAAGGGGGGTTGATCCCACAACCGATTACACTCACTGGATTTGCTGCCAAGTCTGTAAAAACTATGGGGTATGTGACTGTTGAGCTAGAGGTTGGACCAATCAGAGGACCCACTCGATTCCATGTGATAGAAGCAGACACTTCGTACCATCTCTTATTGGGACGACAGTGGATTCATACACATCATTGTGTGCCATCGACGTTGCATCAATGTGTCAAGGCACACATCCGGGGAAAAGATGTTCATATCACGGCTACCAAAGCACCGTTTGCTAGAGAAGAAGCTCACATGGCGGAAGCAATGTTCTTTGATGAGCTTTCAGAAAATAACATGGAAATGGTCACAAGGCCACGTGCGGTGCGCTTACCCAAATGGGAAGAATACGCAGTAACAAATAATCCTTCAATTGACAAGCCCAAAAGAGAAAAGAAGGTTCAGAAGGTCACATTGCCTAATGGGAAAAGAGCATATCGTTTATGACGGTATGCGGGGTCGGCTATCATGCTTGGCCCCACCATTGCCATGGCTGAGGAGGTTGAGAATAACTTCGCTCTACCCCATCCACAAGTTGATAGTCTGTTAAAAGACGTGGGATCACTTGAGCTACCAGAAGAGCCAAAACCCGCGTCTAACAAATTGGAAGAAATTAATTTATCAGAAAATCCCGAAGAGAAAAAACCTGTGTTCATTTCTGCCGACTTACTTGTAGCTATACGAGCTGAATTGATGGAGCTATTATACAAATATCAAAATGTGTTTGCTTGTACATATAAAGATATGCCTGGGCTAGATCCTAAACTAGTCACTCACAAGTTAAGCACACTACAGGAAGCGAAACCAGTAAAGCAAACCTCAAGGAATTACAGGCCAGAGGTACAACTTCAAATCAAGGCAGAAATTGAAAAATTACTAAAAGCAAGATTTATTCGTACATGCAAGCATCCGATATGGTTGGCTAACATAGTTCCAGTAAAGAAAAAGAATGGGAAAATAAGAATCTGTGTTGATTATCGAGATCTTAATAAAGCTTGTCCAAAGGACGACTTTCCATTGCCAAATCTTGATACTTTAATTGATGCAACAAAGAAATTGTGAGATGTTTTCTTTCATGGATGGGTTTAGCGGATATAATCAAATTCGGATGTCTTCAGAAGATGCAGAGAAAACGGCGTTTCGAACCCCGTTCGGAAACTTCTACTACACTGTCATGCCATTTGGTTTGAAAAACGCTGGGGCCACCTATCAAAGAGCAATGACGGCAATATTCCATGATATGATACATGAGAACGTAGAAGTGTATGTTGATGATATCGTCGTCAAATCCCAAAATAAATTTAATCACATTCGCGATCTCGAGAGAGCATTCCAAAGGTGTGAAAGATACAAACTTAAAATGAATCCTCTTAAATGTACCTTTGGTGTGAGCGCAGGAAAATTCTTAGGGTTTGTTGTTCACAAAAAGGGTATAAGCATAGATGAAGAGAAAACTAAAGCTATATTAGCCATGGGAGCACCACGGTCAGCAAAAGAACTAAAAAGCTTCCTTGGAAAAGTATCATACTTACGACGTTTTATACCAGCTTTGGCGGAACTCACAAATCCACTACAGGCCATAATGCAGAAGGGTGTATCATTTTATTGGGGAGAAAGACAAAGAAATTCATTTGACAGATTAAAAGTGTGTTGTCTTCTCCTCGGGTTATGATGTCACCAAGACAAGGAGTACCATTGCTATTGTATTTAGTCATTACCGAAACATCTATCGGGACACTGTTAGCACAAGAAGTCGAAGGGAAAGAAAAGCCCGTGTATTATCTTAGCCGAAAACTGAAAGGCGCCGAGACAAATTACCCCTATGTTGAAAAACAATGTTTGGCTTTGGTATACACCGCCCAGCGATTGCGACATTACTTAGTAGCACATAAAGTAATAGTGATGACCAAGGCAGATCCCATAAGATCTATGTTAAACAAACCTATACCTTCTAGTAGAATAGCCCGGTGGATACTAATGCTTAGCGAGTTTGATATCACTGTCATGTATCCAAAGGCACAGAAAAGTCAGGCCTTATCTGATCTATTGGCATATTTACCTGATAATGATGAAAACTTACTCATGGATGAAATCCCTGGGAGTTACCTGAGGCTATGATTTGCAATGAGAAAACACAAGAATGGTGGGCAATAACATTTTATGGGTCGTCAACCACTAAAGGAGGAGGTGCAGGAATAGTATTAACTGATCCTATGGGTAAGAATCATATTCAAGCTTATAAGTTATCGTTTGACTGTACTAACAATGAAGCTGAGTATGAGGCACTTATTCTGGGAATCACGGTCGCGCTAAAAATGGAAGCCAGCAAAGTTGTGATTAGAGGAGACTCGAGACTTGTTATCCGGCAAGTCAAAGGGGATTTTCTTTGTGAAAGAGCCATCATTGGCAATATATCGAACAATGGTCCAAAAGCTAGCAAAGAATTTTGAGGAATGTCAATTCGAGCATGTGCCTCGAACACAAAATAGGTACGCCGATGCTTTGGCTACTATGGCTTCAAAAATTGAGGTATCAGAAATCCAAAACTTGACATTTAAAATAGTCAATCAAAAGTGTTCAATCACCTCGGGGTATGGAAAAGAGTACTCACAGAAGTGGACACAACAAATGGTTGATAAGCTCGCGAAATTGAAAAAGGCTCATCTCAAAGAAATGCAACGTTTTGTTGTTATAGGTGGGACACTTTATTACCGATCATCGGATGGGGTGTTAGCAAGATGTTTAGACCAAGAGGAAATCTCTACTCAGATGGAAGAAATTCATAATGCTGCCTGTGGAGTCGAAGGTCCCAAATTATCAAGAAGATTGCAAAGGGCCGGTTATTTTTGGCTAGAAATGGAGGAAGATGCTGCAAGATTGCAAAAAGATTGTCCGCAATGTCAACTCTTATTTAATAACCATGAGGCAATTTTGATAACCGAAGATTACGATTGGAGGAGACCATATAAAGAATATTTACGGGACAAAATAACACCATGTGATAAGAAAGAAAAAGAAAAACTACTCAGACACATTAGTAAGTATTTCTTGAAAACAGATGATGACCTTTACCGCAAAGGATTCAATGGGAAGTTATTGCGTTGCATTTGCAAGGAAGAAGCCAATGAAGTAATGGAGGAAGTCCATCGCGGGGATTGTGGTGAACATCAAGGAGGAAGAAAATTATATGAAGAAATTGTTCGCATAGGATATTATTGGCCGACCATGGAAGCGGACGCCATGAAATTCGCAAAAGAATGTCAAAAATGCCAAATTTTTGGAGACAAAATCCATGCGCCAGCTATCCCTCTCCAATCCATCACCACCCCTTGGCCTTTTCACACTTGGGCTATGGACCTCATAGGTCCAATCTCGCCACCCTCTCAGGGAAGAATTTGGATTTTAGCCGCAACAGAGTGTTTCACAAAATGGTCAGAAGCAATCCCACTGAAAAAGGCCTCTACAGAAGCTATGGCCACCTTCATCTTAGAACACATCATTTGTCGTTTCGGCATTCCAAAAAGAATCTTGTCAGATAATGGCACGCCATTCACCGGCAAAGCGACAAAAAAGTTACTAGAAGATTATCAAATTTTCCATGGGAAATCAACCAGGTACTACCCGCAAGGAAATGGCATAGCAGAAGCGTTTAATAAGCTATTGCTGCGGGTATTAAGTCGTATGGTACATGACAGTCCCACAATTTGGCATGAATTCATTCCTCTGGCTTTATGGGCATATCGTACCTCAAAACGTGGGTCTACAGGGTTTACACCGTTCTCCTTAGTGTATGGATCTGAAGCGGTATTGCCTGCCGAAATAGCCGTGCCGTCAGCTAGGCTAGCCATGTCTGCAGGAATGGATGTACATCAAGCACGGTTAGAAGAATTAGAATTAATTGATGAACGTCGAGAAAAAGCTCAGATTAATTTGCTGCAATACCAACGACGTGTATCTAGGGCATATGACAAACTTGTACGACCAAGGACATTCCAAGAAGGTGATATGGTTCTGAAAGCTGCAGACCATGTGATGCGAGGAATGCATGCAACTAAGTTTGTACCGAATTGGGAAGGACCATACGTTATTAAAGAGATAAAAGGAAGCGGCTACTGCACGCTCTTAGATACTAACACAGGAATGACACTCCCTGTTACTAACATAAAATACATTAAGAAATACTTTTCTTAAGTTATGACTACAAAAAAAGTCCAAACCTTGGATGATGAAATTTTATAATTACATCACTACTCTTGTTACCATTGTGTATGGCAAAAAGTTATTTTTCTTAAATAAAATGTTTAAATCATATGTATTACTTTCTATTTTTATTCTTTTATCTTTTCTAGAAGTTTTACAAAATATATATATATATTATGTGCCCATATTTGTAAAAAGGGAAAAGAAATTAATACACACATATATATATAAACATATATATATATATATATATTTATATCGAAACTAAAAGAGACTACAAACAAAAAAGGGGGATCTACACCCCTAAATCATAAAGGAACATGAGTCCAAGTACTTGGTGGAGGATCCCGATCTCTAATATGCTCTGCCAAACTTTCTATCTTATGATCCAAGTCTTTACGTGCTTCGCGCAAAGTATTAAGCTCTTCTACCAACTGACGATGACGAATGGATGATCGAACAGTCTCAAGGTAGGACTCTATCAATTTTTTTAATATAGGGGGCTGCTTTGAAAACACAAGACACAATATTCTCCAATTCTCTGACAACAAAGAGCAATATGTCTCTGAAACGGCGTATTCAAACTGGAGCAACGGTAGCACAGGAGTGATCAATTGAATAAAAAGTATTTTTTCAGACTGGGAAAGACCTTTGAAGAAAGATGCAAAATCTTTGTCAATTGAAGTATAACGTGAATAAAATTGTGATGCCTGAGGCTCATATGATGACAAGTGAATTGCGTCTCTTCCTACTAATGTTGTTAAGTCTTCACTACGCTCCAATCCCACATACGTAGAGCTAGCAGCTAAAAGATTGCTTGGAGGAGTTTGCAAGCACAGTTCATGAGTACTTCGATCAGTGTCTGTGGCATGCGTCTGTGATGCATGAGACTTATGTGATGACAAATGAATTGAATCTCTCCCTACTAATGTTGTTAAGTCTTCACTACGCTCCAAACTTACATGCATAGAGCCGGCAGCTAAAAGACTGCTTGGAGGAGCTGGCAAGCACAGTTCAGGAGTGCTTCGATCAGTGTATGTGGCATGCATCTGAGATAAAGAAAACGGATTAAGAGTTCTAGAGAAACACCAAACCCGCCGCTGCGCAAGATATATACATATGTAAGTATTTATATTATACTACACATATACATAAAATATATATACCGAAAAGACTTCCATACCTTTAAAGGTGCAGTTGTGGGAGCTAATCCTTGTGTGATAGTACTTTGAAATATACTGCTACTAGAAGAAGGGACAAGTGGGTATCTTGTAATGACCTTGAAATTAAAAAAAAAAAAATGTAATAAAAAATAATAATAAATGTAACAATATATATATGGTGAAGACTACAAGCAAATTACTATAAGCAAAAAATATATATATATATACACTAACCAAGTTCGTGGTAGCATCACTGTCACCATTAGTTCCTGAACAATGGAAGGGTCGTGGTTCAGAGTTTGGTCGAACTGCTACATCATTCCCGTGGGAATTACCACCCAAAGCATCAGAAGGTTTACCTACTAAAGCTACCGGAGTATGACCCTCATCAACTAAACAGACTTCAGAGGGTGCTAAAGGAGGTGACTTTTGCAAAGGAATATACACCCCTATTTCCAACAACAAAGTCATATTATCTCGTATAAACTATCAAAGATTTAGCATTATTAAGAGAAGATGAGCGAACGAGGAGATACCTGACGATGGACCCACGTCTTTCTCTCGGTCACAAGTCTCACCTTGACTGATTAATCCAATATAATGATGTCGCATCCATATGTTAGCAAATTTAACAGAAACTCCACCTTCTCTGTCTTTATCGGGTAGTCGAAATGTGTCGTGAGATTGCTTTGAGAGTTGGAAGGAACCCAATAAACATGACTGTTTTGCTTTTTCTAAATCCCCTATCTTCCGATCATGAGGAACATGTTGATCAAACCCAAATTGTCTAGCCACACGATCAGGGCGATATGAAACAAATGACCAAGATAAAGATTTCGGATCATCTCGAAGACATAACAGTGATCGGGGAAGGCAGACAACAAACCAAAATCCTGCTTCACCAGCAGAAGTAGTGAAAGAAGAACGGACCTCATCTGTCAATGGTACTACACTTCCTGGGTACATATCGAGGGTAAAATAGGTGCAATTATTGGTAAGGTAAGGGCGAAATGTAAAATTCGAAACATCCTTTGTAACATTACACAAGGTTTTCCAACACTTCGAACTTACCCATGCCCAAGGACGAGGTTCTCCAGGTTGCAGTGACTTGCGGATAGGTGCAAGTTTTGGAAAACGCTCCCAAATGAACATCTGGAGGAAACATGCATCTATTGAACTTATCACCTCCTTATTTTCACTATAAGAATTGGCATCAGTAATGATGGAATCGAGGTTATGATACAAAGTTCCAAGATACGCAGCTCCTAGAGGAAAGTGCTTCCCGTAAGCGAGTCTGCAGGCCAACGGAAACATGGCGCTTTGAACTGTTCTTCTAGAAGTTTTCGAGGGGAAAATATATCTACTCAACCATAAAGCAATACAAGATGCTAATTCTACCAAATCTTGACTATCTTCTTGGTGAAAATATCTCACCCAATCAAGCAAGTCGTACTGTTTCTTTTTCATATACCTTTTCTTTAAATCCTCTACGGCTAGGGTTAAGGATGATAACAAAGATTGTTCATCATTTGATAAAGGAGATACCAATGAAGTTGTACCACAAATCGGCAAAAGAAGTAATGCATAAACATCCTCCAAAGTTATAGTAAACTCTCCCCAATTTACAATAAAAGTGTGGGTTGCCTTACTCCAATATGACACTAATTGATCTAAACTTGATTTTACACGATATATCTCAAGATCAGAAGAAGCAAGCATAGGAGATAAGATCTTAGCTGAAGATAAAGGAGTTGAGAAACGTGTAGCGACAGAAGAAATCCACCCTTTCCAACCTTGTATTACACCCGAACGAGAACGATATTCAACAGCCAAATCATTTTTTGAATAACGATAGCACAACGGGAGATCCCCATCAGGAACTATATAATCGTTCGTTGAATCTTGATAAAGATAGATCCCATCTGTTTCCAAGATGCAAGGGAACAAATCACGGCGAAGAAGTGGAGCCATACTATGCTCACATGGAAATATATTGTTCTTTGCTTGAGGAAGGGATTCTGAATTTGAAGAGGTCTTCTTTCTTTTACCCATGGATCTTCAAAAAAAAAAAAGAAAAAGTAAAAAAGAAGAAACCCATGAGAAGAATGACAAAGCAGGAGATAATAATATATGCATATGCAATACATCGTTCAGGACAACTCTTTAAACAAAAAAAACAAATCATCAACAAAAAAAAAAAATCATATGACGGAGCTATGAAACAAATAAAGGTACACACCGTACGTAAATGCGATTAATACTTCATAACATGACTAATATGCTTTAGTTATTAATATACATATGTATATAATTAAACAGAGTCTAATTATGATTTAAACAAATACATTAAGTTTCCAAACTACAACATAATACATATATGTATGTATATATGTGCGAAACAAAAGCAATGTGTATAGTATAGTATGTATATATATGTGTCAAAACTGTTTAGGATGTTAAAGAAAAAATAATAAAAAACAGAGGTCATAACAAATCAATATTAAAAACTTATGGTCCATCAAAATAAAATTCAATTTAATAAATAAACATATGTCCCTTAACAATAGAGAATATGATCAATTAAAATAGTTTAATCAGAAAATTTTATTTCAGTTAAAGCTTGTTTAAAGATAAAATTAAAAGAAATTTACCATGACAATATATAATGTTTTTTTTTTAAAAAAAAAAAACTCTCAAAAAAAAAAAATCACAATGTGTATTTATTTTATAGACAAAATAATTATGAATTAATAGTGATATAGAGGGCCATACCAACACACTATAAGAAATTTTCACAAATGACAATATATTTATTTTACGAGACAAAAAATTACAAATTAAATATATGTACATATATGTTGTAAAACAAACGTTAAAATTACAAAAAGAACTAATTAAATTTAACTAACTAAAATAAATAAACTACGAATACATAAATAAACCTACAAGTATAATAATACTCCCAAAACTTATACAAAATGCGAATAAAAAAAAACTACAAATATATATTGTATTAGAAAGATATAAAGTTTTGTTAAAATACCTGTTAATTATTTGCAGACGCCGATTAGGGATTATAGTACTTTACTAAATTTTTTGAAAAATGGTCGGGACCGTGGTGGAAAGCAAAGCAAGCAAGACCGTGCTTTGTTTATTTTCTGCACTTGGCTACAAGTTAGATCATGAGTATATATATAAGTTAGATCATGAGTATATATATATATAAGACGCTTACATATTTATATGTAACTTTAAATATGCATTAACTATGAAATGCACTCTGACCACAGCGAGGAGACCCAAATTGGGTCGATTAAACTCAAATGATGTAGGCCCACTACTCAAAGTCTCATATTTATATATATATATATGAGGCGGTTAGTTAATACTTGGCAAGATAACAAAAACGTGGCAGTTAAAAATTTAAAGAAAAGTGGTCGAATGCATGTCATACATCATTTACTATTATCATTATTATTATTATTATTATTATTATCATTATTATTATTATCATAAACGAAAAGTAAAAGTATATATCTTATACATTATATAAGGAGCTTGTTTATAAGCACCATGCATATTAACAAGCTACACTTACAACTTTATGTCTTTTTTTTTATTATCATTTTTAAAAAGTGAGATTATTATATTATCATTATTATTTTAATAATTGAAAAATAATAATATGTGTGTACATATATGTATAGTGAGTTATTTTATATTATCATTATTATTTTAATAATTGAAAAATAAAAATATGTGTGTACATATAAGCACCATGCATATTAACAAGCTACCCTTACAACTTTATGTTTTTTTTATATTATCATTTTTTTTAAAAAAAAAAGTGAGATTATTATATTATCATTATTATTTTAATAATTGAAAAAAAAATAATAATATGTGTGTACATATATGTATAGTGAGTTATTTTATATTATCATTATTATTTTAATAATTGGAAAATAATAATATGTGTGTACATATATGTATCGTGAATTATTTTAAAGTATTTTTTTTTATTTTATTTTATTTTATTATTATATATAAACAACAATTAAATTAATATTTGACCTTAGTACAAAACTGTTAAACTGTTAAATATTACGTATGTATGTATATTTATATATATATATAAAAAAAAAGGAGGCCATAAACATTATGATGAAGATCGATATTACATGATAATTACCTACTCAAAAAAAAAAGGGCCATAAACATTATGATGAAGATCGATATTACATGATAATTACCTACTCAAAAAATACTACAAAAAAAAGTTGTTGGCATCATTCTAAGATGCTACGGGGTAATTATCAAAGGTCATAGTGTGCAAATCTTCATACAAACTATCCAACATAAAGTTGGATCTAAAAAAAAACTAACTAATACAGTAACAAAAAAATAAAAAGGGAGAAAACTAAGCCTCCCGATGCTCTCCCTGAATATGAGCGAGAATATTCTTCAAGTCATCAGCAACACGATCATCTTTCCATTTCTCAGAGAGGACAAGTCTGCTACGCCATGCTGAGACATCAGCTTGAAAGAGATTCACCAGGGAGCATAAGTACTCTATAGTTCCTTTGGCTCCCGACAGTTCTTCAGATATTTTTGCAATCTCAACGCGAAGCTCCTCCAGATTCTTCTTGTCAGCATCATGTGCAGGACAAGAACGAATCTTTGTTAAAGGAATTGTGGCAAGTGTATTATCAGCCATAATTTTCTTTCCTGAACTCATAGAGGAAGACATGTCGCTATAAGAAAGTATGCCTGGCTAAACTTCTATTTATAGTGGAGCAAGAAGAATATTTGAGAAAAGGATAAAATTAAAACGTCAGCAGACAAATCTGTCAGGAATAAATACATATATACCTGAGACGTGAGAATAGATTGATTTGATGGAACAAGAGAATTATTATAAAAAAATATATATATAATAAGGAGAAGGGAAAATATATATGAGATTATACATATATTACAAACATATACTTACAAAAAGAAAATAACTATTATATATTACGTAGAGTACAGTGCTACAAAGTACAACAACTACGTACAACTATTAAAAAAAAAAACATGCATGATACATGCATATTTTTTTGACAAAAACAAAAGAAAAAAAAAAAAACAAAGTACATATATATATATAAGTCATTTTATAGTACGAGACGGCCCGGCTCCTGCTGCATGATCTTCAGAGAACGTGGGAACTTCGTGCATATTGTCAAATGAAGTACTCTGATTATTAAAAATGGGAGATGTTAGCGAGACGGGATGTCTAGCATCTAAACATAGACGAAACCATATCTGGATTTCAGTCTTTAACATTTCCACTTCCCTATTAAACTGCTCACAAAGGACATGCACGTGTCTATCATGTTCGTTGAGGACACGCCTCATCTCAGCATCTTTTCTAGCAATAATAGTCGACGCCTGCAGCAGTTCGTTCCTGAGAAACTGTGTTCTCGAAGACAGCTGCTCAACCCGATCAGTTAGCCCGTCCAGTTGACGCAGATGATCATGGCACTCCCTAGCCCGTTCTCGAGTGACATCCTCTGAATCAAAAAGAGAATGCTCCAAATGATATACCTTATTTCGTAAATCATTAAGGTACGAGAGAGCATCAGGAGGGAGTTCTTTTAGTTCAGTGATGGGATTCATGCTACGTGCAAAGTGAGGAAGTGGATTGTGGCTTTCAGAAGACATAAGAAAAACAAAGAGCAAAAAAAAAAAGAAGAAGGAAGCTGGATGGGAAGAATGAAGATTGATGAAAGGAAGCTAGATGGGAAGAAAGAAGATTGATGCATGGCAATGAATGAAATGGTGGTAATTTATAGGCAGAGGAGTTTACTTCCCATGCCTACACGTAGTAAAAATTGAAGAGCTGAGTAATCTTAATGAACAGTAAAAAGATGAGTATGATGCATGAGAGTGAAGAGATTAATCAGTAATCATCTTTGAGCCATAAAAGATTGGTGTGATGCATGGAAACGAAAGAAGAGCATGATGATCCATGGACAGGGGGAACACCAACCCTCAACGCAGTAAAATAAAAAAAAAAACATAAAAAAAAAATAATAAAAATAGAAAGATGAGTGATCAACTTGAACAGCAAAAAAAAAAAAAATTTGTCTGTGTGAAGAAAAAAAAAAACGTTGAGCATTTCTTCCTTAAACACAGACAAGGGGGCTAATGTTGATGAGTAAAAAAAAGGGGAAATAGAAAAGATTGTGTAAATAAATAAAATAATGACAGTAGAAGGGGCAAATTAGTAAATAGATGTATAGATGAATAAAAATATACAAGAATAATAGCCGCACAAAACCTGAGACGAATGTATACCTGTGTTTAGGTGTGAATGCATAAAGGTAAAAGCAGCTGCCACTTGATTTCTTTACGAAGATAGGGTTCACCTCAAAGAGGCACGATACGCTACCCCTATAAATACACTCACCAAAGCTATCAGCTAAAGGAGGACAGACAGAGAGAAGTAAAGAGGAGAAAGAAGGTGTTCAGTCCCATCACGCTTGTCTTATCAATCTTCAAACAAATTTTCCCTTTGCTTTCTATTCCCTTTACTGTAGAGGCTGTTTGTAAGCGTCGAAGCATAAACAGCATGCTTGCATACAAACTCTCTTAATCTCTCACTTCAAACCTTTCAGAAAAGATAAACTCCAAAAGAAGAGTGTGTTTATATGCACGCTCTTTGTTTACCTTCTTCTTTTCCTTTCTTATTTATCTTATTTCTCTCTACACAAAAACAGTTTGCGTTGATACTGTTTCTATCTCACTAAAAAGACCCATTTACACACAGTTGAGACCATTAATATGTAAATCTCCATTTTATTAATAAAACCTAATATAGCTTAAATGCTACCGTAGACGTAGGCAAATGATTTTCTGCCGAACTACTTAAATTTGTGTGTTACATATTCTATACATATATTTATACTTATATGCGTATTTAGTAATATATACATATAATTTCTGCTTATAATATATATATTATGCTATAATTACGTTCATTTATATATATATATTATGCTATAATTACGTTCATTTACATACATATTATGCTATAATTACGTTTATTTACAATATTTATATTAAGTTTATAATTATTTATTACGCATTATATTATAAGCTTTGACTTATTTATTTATCATATATTTATAATTAAATGTTTAGCTAGAACCCCTAAACACAGACAAACCAAACATTGTTATAAAAAAATGAATCCATGTTTGAAAGAAAGAAAGAGTACTTAAATTAATTCATTCTTTTTGTCAAGTTTATATTTGACTTTGCTTTCTTTCGTAGTTTAATAACCTGAATGAAATTTTGTATCATATTTTTTCCATAAGAGCAATATTCAAATAAACATTACAGAAAACAAGTTAAGAAAATATATAATTGTGAATTGTATTCTTACATTACTGAAGACAGTTGGAGCACCAGGTCATTTATTAAAATGACAGAAAAAAAAAAACTCATTCTATTTTTCCTGTTCAAATCCATTCCACTAATCATAAAATAAAAGTCATTATATAATAGACATATATACATATATAGATCCATACAGAATCAGATCAGTTTGGTCACATCGTTCATTCTTTCTTTAGCAACAAGCAGTCCATTCATTCATACCAACGTATACATAACTGGTTGGAGCCGAGGATGATTGGTCTTCAGAGTTATTGATCCTCAAACATTATTAAAAAAACAACCTGAGAGAATTCTATAAATGCAATTAGAAAAGAAGAAAATAATATATACAAAAAGTATTGTTGATAATGGAATTTGTGACAAAGAAAATCACTCAAATATAATAGAGTAAGCATTAATATGCAAGTTGAAGCTAAAATATTACAAAAAATAATCATATTTTAATAAATTGTACAATGAGGTAGTGGAGCAGCATAGTGGGCGGACCACTCTCCCGGCAAGGACACTACAACTATGAGCCCATGATATATTGCAGCAGAGCAGACCAAAGCAAATTCAGGACTGATTTAGTTTCCTAACCTTTATTTGTTCTCCCGGCCAGAATAATATAATATAGAAACCAGAAATCATACATGACATCTACTAGTATGAAATGCACAAGTACCATACCTCTTGGTTGACTGCAATTGGGGATGCGTGCAAATAGTTGTGTAGCCATTTTCTGATCCTCATGTGTTGCAATCTAATGACTGTGCCACTTTCTATAGAATCACCTTATTTAGTAGAAGTTTCAGGTATTGGCCTAATAATCTGCGATACATATTTACTGTAATGAGTATATTGTTTCACATGTTCTAACATTCTTACAGATTGCATCATTAAAAGCCATCAAGATATAACAACGCCTCCAATTATGGACAAGGGAGAATGAAAGTAGATTTCTCACATAACAAAACCAATCAAATTAAAAGCAGAATCCATGGAGCATGCTCAGTAAGCAACTTAAGGTTACTATTCTTCCATTTTATACATCATAAAAAATAGAGGAAATATGAAACATAAATTTAGCACAACCAGAGAAAGAAAGAAAATGCCCAATAGCTGTTGGCATCGTCAACGTTGGGAAAACTAGTAACCGATTGTTGCAAAGAACCATATGGGGCACGTCATGCAAATGCAATCTAAACTTAGTCTTCTCATGTATCAGCTTAATCTTCGTCCCATAGGTAATCTAATCAAGCCAGATTAGAGCTTAAACCTATGTTTTACTTATTTGATTTTGATTAAATTATATAAAAATGTAGCAGTAGCCGAGGAAATGTAGTTGTTATTGAGATTGAGGAAAAGGAAAAGAGCTAGAGCAAAGAAACAATTTGTAACTTACTGCATTGACATGTTCAATGACAGGAATTTTTGCTGATAACTTATTGTATTCTAAATTTAAATTACTCAATTGTACCAAAGTGGTAAATTGCTGACCCTTGCTACACGCTGCAGCTGCAACTGCAACAAAATAATAATTAAAGCAAGTAAAATAATTAATCTCTTTTTCGAAGAATGATTAGATTCAAATAATACAACACATATCTCCCTATGCTCAAATTTTCTTTAAGCTATATTAGTTCTATATCTTCCACTCTCGTGACCCTGGTATTTGTAGAGAATGGTGAATCGAATTGTGTATTGTATTTTATAAAATAGTATATATTTATATACAAAGTTAGGAGACTAAATAGAAAACTACTAAATACAAGCTACCCTAATTTTTTTACAATTAATATTCCAACACTCTCCCTTTTAATCATACCCAGCTTGATACAAAGATAATCAACTTGCACCCCATTCAAAACCTTTGTAAATATATCTCCTAATTGTTTTCCGTCTTCACCCTAATTGTTTTCCGTCTTCACATATCCTGTGGAGATCAGACCTTGTTGAATTTTCTCACGAACAAAATGACAATCAATATCAATGTGCTTATAGTTTGCTCGTGGAACACGGGATTCGAGGCAATATGAAGTGCAGCTTGATTATCATACCACAATTTTGCTAGAATAGAAGTCTTAAATCTGAATTCAGTTAAAAGCTTATAAATCCATATTACCTCACACACAAACTATGGCATAGCTCTATATTCTGAATCAGCACTAGATCTAGACATAATGTTGTATTTCTTACTCTTCCAAGAGATTAGATTGCCCCCAACAAATGCACAATATCCTGAAGTGAATCGTCTATCTACCTTGTAGCCTGCCCAATCTGGATCAGGGAAACACTCAATCTGGGTATGTCCATGATCCTTGCAAATTATACCTCATCCTAGTGCTCCTTTCAAGTAACATAAAATTTGCTCCAGTGCTGCCCAATGATGAATTATTGGAGAAGACATAAACTGACTAATGACACTAATTGGAAATGTAATATCTGGACGAGTCACAGTTAGATAATTCAACTTTCCAACCAATCTACGATATTTCTCAGGATCTTCAAATGGTTCCCCATCACGAGTAAGATGCACATCTAGATTCAGTGGAGCATTACAAGGTTTTGTTGTCAATTTTCCTATCTCAATTAACAAGCCAAGTACATACTTACTTTGAGATAGAAAAATACCTTGTTTACTCCGAGTAACTTCAAGCCCAAGAATACTTGAGCTCCCCTAAATCTTTTGTGGGAAACTTGGTATGAATGAAAGACTTAAGGGATGAGATGCCTTCAGTATCATTTTCAGTAATAACAATGTCATTAACATACACCACTAACAAAATCATACCAACAGTTGATCTTTTATAAAACACAGAATGCTCCGACATACTTTTTAACAAACCAAATTTCTCAACAGCCTGACTAAATTTACCAAACCAAGCACGAGGGCTTTGTTTCAATCCATATAAAAGATTTGTGAAGATGACAAACTCACCCTAACTCCCCCTGAGCCACAAATTCAAGAGGTTGCTCCATATACACTTCTTCGTCAGGATCTCCATGAGGAAAAGTACTTTTAATGTCAAGCTGATGTAAAGGCCGATGATGAGTAACTGCCATGGAAATAAACAATCGAACAGATGTGAGTTTAGCAATAGGAGAAAAAGTATCACAATAGTCCACTCCATAGGTTTGAGCATAACCCTTGGCAACAAGACAAGCCTTTAAGTGAGCAATTGTTCCATCTTGATTGAATTTAACCGTAAACACCTATTTGCACCCTATGGCCTGTTTTCCTGAAGGTAAATTAACCAAGACCTAAGTACCATTTGCAACTAAAGCATTCATCTATTCTATCATTGCATCAAGCCGACCAGGATGAGACATTGCTTCACGAACAATTTTAGGAATAGGCATGAGCGTCAGGACATTTCAAAATGGTTGTATGTAAAGAAATGACTTGGCCAAAGCTTATCGTTCCCACAGACAATGCCAAACTGTTAACGGTGAGAACTCATCTACTAATCTAGTGGCCAAAAAATATAAAAGTAACCCAGAAATAAGATGATGATTAAGGTGAAGATGAAGATGAAAAGATATCTGAAAATGTTCTCTCTATTGCATTCAAGATCTAAGTTACAAAAAATAATTTTCCAACTCCTACTCACATCTTAGAAAGGGGTATTTATAGGCTCTTATGTCTTATGGCCTGAGATACATGGTGGTCCCAAGGGGACAAAGTGTCACTTTCATGCTACACGTCGCTGGTGCAGGAGGTGGTTTTGCACCTCGTACCTTGTTTGGTGTTAGGTGTGTTGGGTTTTGTGCCCTAAATAAAATCCATTACAATCTGGTTAGTTATCAATTTAGAATTTTGAAGTGATTTATATTTACATGTCTGTTACATGTTTATGGTTTAATATATATATTTGATATATGCACAAAATCAGTTAAATCCAGATGATATATTCATTCACAATTACAGTATTGTCAATACAATGGAATGTGATTGTGATTATATGATTCAAAAGATTTGGTCCCTGTTCATCAGTGTTTTAGATTTACACTGATGTGATAATCAGCGATGAAGTATACTTACACTTGGAGTAAGTGTTATGTTCTTTCCAGGATATTGGTAAAGTATACTAGTTTCGAATGTATGGAGTATACATTGGACTGGATCGATATTGAACTTAGATAAGATATTATAAACTTACCGTTGTATCTTTCCAAGTCAATATCAGAAGTTGATCTTAGATTAAGAGAATCTAAATCCTGATATGCTTAGGCTCAATCTCAGGAGTGCTATTCATGTTCTTTGATTTATTAGTTAAGCCTACTTTTAGGTCAGGGTGATAAGTATATTTTGGGAACATGATAGCATAACTGAGTGGGAGTGCTGAAAATAAATATGGAATCTATAGCTTCTACTGGTGTATAGAAGTAAAGTGATGATTCTCTTCGAGCTTAGTTAAATAGAAGTAAATGGATGAGCTCTTGTTTCAGTGACTATGTATTAGATCACTAAAACATCATTTACAGGTAACTAAGTGTTTTAAGGGGCAAAATACATTGAGGGGTGTAAACGGTAAATTGGTCCCATCTCGATGTAAATCATCTATATAGAGGATCTTTTAATCACATTAAGATTATAACAATGGTTAAATGAGATAGCATATTGATATCGTGAAACATATAATATGCTCTATATAAGTCTGAGAGTGCAATTCTAAGTTCTAAGAGTGGATTCAACAAGGAATTAATAAGTTAGGGATTTACTTGGTAAATCGGTTCAACTTATTGGAAGCTCAGCATATAGATCCATGGTCCACATTCTAGTTGAGACTATACTGTTTGTAAGACTCTATAATTGATTTATAATTAATCAATTATAATTCTAAAAGTTAGACTATGTCTAATTTGTGAATTCTCACAGTTTAAGGATGAAATTGTAAATAAAAGGGTTTCTAGGTTTAATTATTAATTGAGAGACTTTGCATGTATAATTAATAATTATATATTAAATGACAATATTATTTAATAATCTATTTTAGTTATTAAATAATTATTTTTGGCATTTAAATGACTAGAATTGGAAAAATGACATTTTTGAGAAATAGAAATAAAATTGAGGAAACTGCAAAATCCATGTGAGGTCTATAACACACCATGGCCGGCCACCCTTTGCATGTTTCCCAATTATTATTTTCAATTTTAATTGCCATGTAATTGCTAATCAAAGCCTAGCAAAAATAGGAAAGTGGTGGATCACACTAAATAAGGCAGTTAATAAATTACACAGTAAAAGAGGAAACTGCTTATTTGGAAAGTTGTGCTCTTCCTTCTCCCTATATATAGCCGCCCCTCTCTCTACTCTTGGTATGCTTGATAACCCACGAAAATAAGAGAGAAAAGAAGAGATAAATTTCAAAATCCTTGTGAGAGAGAAGTGCCCACACACATCACTCAGTACCTCAATCATAGTTTGGAAGACCCTGAAGGATCGCATCCAACTGAAGGACATTCGGGCTCAGATCTTGATTATACTCTGCTACAGACAGGAATCAAGGGTTAGAGATCTGAGTGGAAGGAGACACTTAATTCCGCTGCCATCACTGTAAGTTATTCTTAACTTTTATGTGTTTTATTCATCGTTTTAGAAGTTCATGTTTAGGTTGTTAAATTAACATACTCGTGAGTAGATCTAAGATCCTGGTAAAATTAATTCCAACAACTAGTATTAGAGCCATGGTAATTGATTTGCTTGCAAGAAATTTGGACTTAAAATGATTTGTTTGTGATTTGGATGGTTTCATGGTGTGTCATATTGATGTTCGATTGATGTTTGTGAATTTTGGGAAAAATAATTGATTATCTGTATGTGAAATTATTTTTATTAGATAGTTTGGAAAATTCTAAGCAAATTATTTTTTTACAGAACTCGATTTCGATTTTATTTGAATTAGTCTTGAATTTTTGAAAATCGGGGTGGTGATCACCTCACCCACGCGCGCGGAAATCCTGCCAAGGGATGCTTGCACCGAGTTTTCTCGGCTGTCTCCCTTCACTACACGCGCGGACACCATTTTTCTTCGTTTTCTTCGATTTTTCATGCTATTTCATGGAATTGACTTCCGATTTTTTGTGTAGTTTTGTATTTTGATTTTTGTTTTTCAATTTTCAAATCTAATTATCAGAAATAAATTAATTTTATTTTTAAATTAATTTTAGATATTAGTGTAAATTGAATTTGAAAATAGGCTAAAATTAAGTATTGCTTACCTCTTTTCTTATTTCTTTTAAATTTTGATTATTTTATCTTATTTTTAAATAAAAGATCAGAAATTAATTTTTTTTTTTTTATAAAAATATTCTTTTTGTAATTTGACCTTATTTAGAATAAGATTACTATAATCATGGTATTTTAAAAGAGGAAATAAGATATTTTTTGTTAACTTTTAAATTTTGTTATTCTTACTTAAATTAAATTGTAAAATCAGAAAAGGGTATGTATTTACCATTTTTCTATTTTATTGAATATTTAATTTATTAAATAGCATGAAATTTAAAAGGAAAGTTAGCAAATTTATTTTGAAATGATATTTAGGTTACTCAAAACCTAATTTTTCAAAATTGTAGGTTTAATTTTAAATATTTTTTTTATTTCATTCTTTAAAACCGAAATTTATTTTTAATTTTTGTTTAATATTTTAAAATTAAATAAATCCTACATCCAACTATCCAAATCTAACTTGTTGCAGGAGTATGTGTTTTAGATTGTTTGTAAGTTTTCTAAAACCTATTATTGCTTGATCTAAATTGCCAGGGTTAACTTGTTGGCAGATCCAATGATCTGATTTTAACCCATGGTTCAATTGATGATAGATCAAGTAAATAATTTGTAACAGGTATATTTTTACATTCTTCTTTCATCTGTGTATGATCTAGTAACATGATAGGATCCATCCAAATCTGTGTGCCTGTGTGAGCCTATATGTTTAATTTCTGTTATAGACACATATAGGTTGTTGTTGCTAAATAAAATGTCATAACTTGATAGATTTTATTTAGGCTCATTTAGTTAATGAGCCTATTCAATTAATAACAGCTGTTCATTTTAAGGTTAAATTCATCTCTTTTGGGCCTTGTGTGAGAGTTGGGAGCCTTAGAAGTGGGTACGACATACTGGACCCAGCCCCCCCTCACATGAACAACCCCAATTGTGAAGGCCCATTTGCCTGATTTGGATAACTGTGCTAGGTTAATTAAACTAGTTTTACCTAATAAAATTGAATAGCAACATAATTAATTTCTTCGAAATTAATTTAAGAAAAACATAGTTTGTAGAATATTATTTTCTAGATAAACTATTTATATTTTTCTTGTATTTAATTAAATAAAGAATTTTAACTAACTAGATTCTTTCTGAAACTTACTTTTATTATTTCATTAAATATTCCTATTTAAGTTATAAATTAGTTATTACTAATTTTTCCTTTTAACTTGAATTCGAATATCTTTTGAATTTAATATTAAGTTGAGAAATTCTAGGAATTAGTTATTGAAGATTCTTAAAAGATAATTTTAAGTTGGTTTTAAACTTAAAATCGAATATTTTTAAATTAGGTAGTTACCACCTAATTTTGATATTTAATTAAATTTTATTTGGAAAATTTTAAGTTGTAAATTATAGATTCTTTCTATAATAACTTAAATTAGATATTTTCTAAATCTTGAAAAGATACTTAGTTAAATTGAGATATTTTCTAGATATTTATTTCTATACTAATTATTATTTCTAATATAGGAAAATATCATAGATTGTGAAATTAATTGTTTAATAATTAATTTTGGTACAATTCATGTTAAGAATATTTTTCCTAGTATTAAACTGGAAATTAATAATTAAGCATTCTCTACACTTAATTATTTATTTCCTGAATTTAATGCATTTACTTAAATTGAAAATTAAATATCTAAGTTGATTTTCATAATGATACTTAAATATTGTTATTTTCGCATGCAAGCCCTTGCCTCGCTGCCCCTCGTTGCACCACACTCGCAACCGAGCCTCTTGTGGGCTCGCATGCGAGCCCCCATCTCGTCACATGAAGCCTCGTGTCGCCTCATGTACACACATGCAAGCTCGCGTGCGAGCCCCTTATGGGCTCGCACGTGAGCCCTCTTCTAGCCACTTGTAGCCTCGCATATGCACATGTGCACGCTCGCATGCGAGCCCCCATCTCGTCGTCTTGCACCCGCACGCATGTGACCGCACTTTCATGCATTCTTGCATGCGAGCCTCCATTACATACTCCCGCACACGAATGTTAATCACGAGGCAATGCTAAGATTTGCTCATGTGTTTCCGAGAGCTAGCAACATTGTGGGTGACTTCGAGAGTTGTATGTCAATAGAGTAGAGGAGTCAGATTCCCCCTCATTAATCCTTGGTTATGAGGCGTCTAATCCTGAGAGTTAGTAGCGCTAATTTTTGAGGTTAACAATATTGTTGTTAATTTTAGTTCTTCAGACTTTTGTTTGTATGTTTTAAGTTTTTAGCTGCGTGGAACTATTTTGTGTTGCAACTATTTTTTTTTTATTTTTTTTTGTCATTGACTACAATTTGTCAAGTGGGTGAATGTAGGGTCCAGTATTTTGTGATGACAAATTATGTCCAGTTATGTCTAGAGTCTTAAGTTGTTATGTCTGCAGTTTATTATTTAGTCATTGTACACGTCAGCTTATTTTAGGTCAAGTTTGTTACAACTGTCTGTTATTTGGTATTTCACCTAATACATCTAGGTATATATATCGTGTTCTTGATTCTATTGTTGCTAGCACTTTTTTATCATAGTTGATATCATGTTTTTTCTTTCCACTCTTTCATTCTTGTGTTCTTACAGATTGAAGCTTGATGCTTTGTTAATAAAGTTTCTGAATAGGGCCCATAGTCAATTAGTGTGAGCTAAAAGGACTTCAGCTTTATCTTCACAAGCAAATCTGAAGGTGTTTCGATCTAGAGTTTTGTTAAAGTGATTTCAATGTTGAAGAAGTAAGGGAATCTTGCTGGGTTTTCAAGGGAGTTGGTATTTGGGGTGATTTCATTACTGTAAGTGATTTGACAATTTGTATAAAATTGGTGTTTGTAAATTTGCAAATCATATAATGAGATTACTTATCCTAGTTCATGGAACTTAAGCAATACTCAACTAGAATTTGTTTCCACTGTCTAGGGAAACTTATAAATTGATTATGTTTTTTATTTTAGCTTCATCAATTTATAGTTATAACATTTGAATCAAAGTGAACAGATGAATAAAGTAATAATCGTTAATTAAACTTAGTAACTAAGTTAGGTCTTTCACTGTCTATACAAATTGTCAGAATATTCTTATTAATGTCTATACAATTTAAAGTTTTTTGCAGTTAAACCCTCTCAACTATCATTCTACTTGCACATAACTCTCTAAGCTCAAGTTTTGACGGTAAAACTCTTCAAAATACTGAACTGCTTGTAAATTTAATGTATCATTAACTTTTTTACAATTAACTGCCAATATAGACTGCTTATATACACACTTTTATACATGTGTCAAATTTATAGTGGTATGCCTAATATTATTATTTTAAAAATATAAAAATTATTTTAAATTTTATAATATTTTTTATTTTTTAAATATTTAATTTAATTTTATTTAATTTTAATATGAATTTTGAAAATAATTTTTAAATAATAATATTAGTTGTACAATATAAATGTGTCATGTATATAAGAGTGTACAAATAAACAGCTTATAGTGGCAGTTAATCGAATGACATCTTAAATTTGCTACTTGTTCAGTAGTTTGAAGAGTTTTACTGCTAATATTTATACTTGGAAGATCAAATACAAGTGAAACGACAGTTGGGAGAGTTTAGCCGAAAAAAACTCTACAATTTATCACCTTATTGAACATCGTTGCATTCATTGCATAGTTTACGCTGAATTTTTTGTGTAGTTTTCCACTATTTTTTAAATCAGAAGAACTACATGGGGAAGACATTTTACAATATACATCATAACATAAGAATTTCTAAATCTTATTATTATGTTTTCTTTATTATTATCTTTTATGGATATTATTTTTTGTTGGTGGGCGGGGCGAAATAATTGGTTGATCTTGCTTTTTTACTTACTCGATCGGTAGACAATAGTGAATGGTGGCTTTTGGGGATATGCCGATATCAACAAAAAAAATTTGTTTTGTAGCTACGGATTCAATCATATGAAAGGCTGAAGGGGTGGTCCTTAGAAAGTGGTAATTGTTGGCAATAGATGTTGGATGGCCAAGTGGCTCCTCTTTCTCCGTTGTTGGTATCAAATGTATACGTATTATTCATCTTTGGACACGTGTCATTCAGCATAGTAGAGGAGCTTTGTGATTCTTTTAAGTCACGTTTGGTTAGATAATAAAATTGATTAGAATGAAAAGAAAACAATTTTCATTTTATTATTTTGTTTGGTTACATTTTAAAGTATTGGAATTATTATTTTAGTGGAATGACTATTCTATTTTAAATAGAAAGGAAAGATCATTCCAATATAACAAGAAAAAATATTTAATGGTTTTTTTATTAATTTTTTTTTAAGCATTTTAAATTTTATTCTGTGTTTATTCTTATTCCTATTCTCATTTCTATTCCTATATTTTCATTCATCCTAAGTAAACATCACCCTTATTCTCTCATTAGTACTTTTAATTATTTCAAAGTAAACTTTCTTTAAAATATTTGCATAATTAAATTAAAAGCATTGTCCAATAAATAAATAAATAAATAAAATCACGACATTCTAAATTGTTTATAAATTTTAAAGTTTTTTTTTAAAATTTATAATTTTATTTGTTATTATCTATATAAATTAATATTTTTTTTTTCTTTTATTCAAAAAAAAAATATTTTTTTCTTTAATATTATATATTTAAAATAAATTTTTATGTAGAACCTTATTTGAATTTGAAATTTTTAACCTCTCTCGACAAGAATCAATATATTATCTACACAGGTTGCAATACTTCCTCTAACCTTTTATTACCTAAAAGTACACAGTTTTGTATCAGACAAAAAAATTATAATTTTTTTTTATTTAATTTTGAAATTATATATATATATGATATAAATGTATTTTTTGTTGAATATATTGTGTTTTCTTTTGAAAGAATATCTATTACTGTTGGTGATCTTCTTTCAATTGGGTGAGTAGCTTCCATGATAAAAATAAAATAAACAATATTACAAAAGTAGATGGATTAATTGGGTGAGCTTCTTTTTTACTTTTGGATTTTGATGAGATTAATTGCTTTTTTAAATTCAGTTGATTGCCCACATAATTTTTCCATTATTTGCATTTTTCACGTGCACAGTATGAATATTGTAAAGTCCTTTTTTGGCAAGTTAGGTGACAAAATAATTTTTCCTTTTTATGGTAAGATTGCTTTGCATTAATTTTCGAAATCTTACCTCTTTTATTCGGTTATAAGTTGCCTCTTTCCTTGTTTGGAAAGTTGCACTTTCAGCTGAACTTTCCTTTGTTGAAAACTTCTCAAAAGAGAAGGATCTCTCTTTTGGAAAGTTGTCATTTTAAGGGAAACTTTGATTATTGCCTTTTCCTTTTTAATTTCGATTGTATCTTGATACAATCAGAATATCTAATCTGTTTTTGGCAGGAATCAAGCTTTGAAAGAAGATCGGACCCGATTTTAGTAAGTTTCCGTTTAAGGCAGATCTGCTTCGTCAGCAACCGAATCTGATGTAGCAGATCGTGTTTGTTTTTGGAAAGTGTTTGTACAGCTGCTAATTCGAACTTGTGGTTGCCTCTTTGGTTTCTATGATCTATAAATAGAGCCTAGAGAGCAACCATTCGAATTACCTCTTCCAATATTCATTTTTTGCATATATATTTTGTGAGAAGAGAGTGTTTCTTTGTTTTGTGAGAGCCTAGTTGTTCACCTAGGTTCTAGTTGTTCTATTTCTGTTCTTACTCTATCCTAGAGGTTGTGAAGAACTACTTGACTGAACAAGAGATTGGTCTTCGGGAGAAGACTTGATAAAGCCTTACTTCGGGAGGAAGTAAGCACTTGGTCTTCGGGAGAAGACTTGCTAAAGCCTTACTTCGGGAGGAAGTAAGCACTCACACTTCAAAGACGAAGGGAGTTCGGGCTTGAAGGTGTTTCAAGAAGTCAGATTCATAAAGTGGATTACAAAGGATTGCGGCAATACTTTAGAGGGAGTCTAAACTTGTTTAAGTCAATTGTCTTTGTAATTTTGATACTTTATTAATTGATTTCATTCTACGGCGTGGCCCCGTGAATTTAGGAGTGTTCGGGAGAACACCGATACCACGTATAAATCTCTTGTGTCAAGTTATTTATTTTTCTCGCAAATATTTTATATTACGCTTTGTTTCGTTTCTTTGTAGCGAAATTACTTTCTTTACGCAAACGCTTACGATTTTTATATTTTCTTATATACATCGACATTTGCAAAAACACGGTTTTTCAATTGGTATCGAAGCGGGACACTAAACTCTTAGTGTGGTCCTATAACGTTTTTGTTAGAATGTCATTTTTTGCGAAGGAAGTTCTATTTCTAGACCACCATTGCTTAATGACTCTAACTATCCTTACCGGAAAGTTAGAATGAGAGCCTTCATCAAATCTCAAGATGAGAAGGCGTGGAGAATGGTTCTATCGGGTTGGTCTCCTCCGGTTGAGACAGATTCTTCGGGTAATACTATTATAAAATCCGAACCGGAATGGTCTATTGAAGATGATAAACTATCTCGCCTACAATAGCAAAGCCTTGCATGCTATCTTTAATGGTGTAGGTGAGGGTTACATTAAACTTATATCATCTTGTGTTTCGCTAAGGAAGCTTGGGAGATTCTTCAAACTCGGTTTGAAGGAACTTCGATGTGAAAAGATCTAGATTTATCATGCTTCAAACTAAATTTGATGAGCTTAGAATGTCCGATAATGAAACTTTAACCTGAATTCTATGAAAAATTATCCGACATTGCTAATGAATATTTTGCTCTTGGAGAAAAGCTTGATGACTCGTTCTTGTGAGAAAAATTGTTAGAGTTCTTCCGTAAAGGTTTGATACGAAACTTTTGGCAATGGAGGAAGCTAAAGATTTTAGCACTATGAAAGTGGAAGAATTGATGGGTTCCTTACGTACTTTTGAATTAAATCAACAGATTAAACAAAAGGACAAACCCAAATCCATTGTTGATAAAGGTAAAAGTATTGCTTTGAAAGTTGCTGATAATGAAAATTCGATAGTGAATGTGATGATGAGATTGCTTTATTAACTAAGAATTTTCGTAAATATATGAAAAAGATGGGAAATAAAAAGAATATTTCGAAAGGTTCAAAAGGTAATACTTTCATTAAACCTTAAATGTCTCTAACAAAAAGGGAATTCGGTGCGGGGAATGTGAAGGTTTTGGGCATATTCAATCTGAGTGTGCAAACACTTTGAAAAAGAATAAGAAAAGTTTCAATGTCACTTGGAGTGATGATGACACCGAAAGTGATGAAGATATTATCTTGAAAATGTTGCCCTAACCTCTCGTTATGACTAATGTGTTGTGTGATTCACAGTGAAAGATAGATTGGTATGTCCGAATAATACCACCAAACAAGAGGAATCGGATTCGGATGAGTCTGAAATCTGTGAAGAATCTCTTGCTGAATCATACAAAGTCATGTATGAAAAATGGATTCAGGTTGCTTCTGAAAATAGAGAGTTGAATAAATTGAATAAAAAATTGTCACATCAGATTGAAATGTGTGAGTTGAAAATAAAAGAATATGAGACAAGTGTTTGTGATAAAGATGAAAAAATCTCTCTATTGAAGAAGGAACTTGAAAACTTTAAGAAAAATGTTCAAATGCTTAATCCTGGATCTTCTATTTTTGAAAAAGCTCAGAATGCAGGTCAGAGAGGTTTTGCAGGCCTTGGTTCTAATGGAATGGAAAGTTCTGGAGTCACGAAGTTTGTAAAATCTAGTGTTCCAACGAATCACCATGAGGCTACAAACTCTGCCGTAACAGTTTCACAGCCTGTGGCAGCAAGAACAGCCTCTGATGCTATAAAATCTCCAGGTCTTTCGAAAAGGGTAAGATCTCAGGTAAAAAGATTTGTTCCCATTTGTCATTTTTGTGGTAGAAAAGGACATATCAGACCTAAATGTTTCACATTGAACAACCTGTTTAAAACAAATTATTTTGATAATTTGAAAAAATCTCAAAAGAAACATAAAGGTTTGAAACAAATATGGGTGAAAAAGAAGTGTCTAGCCGGTTTTTCGATAAAGCTATTTGCATCTCAAATGTGGTACTTTGACAGTGGTTGCTCTAGACATATGACAGGTGACAAGGATTTCTTGACTAACATACGGCCTATGCAATGTGGAGAAGTCACTTTTGGTAATGGCTTATCAGGAAAAGTTGTTGGTATGGGAACTCTAAATTTTGAAGGGTTACCTAGACTGAAAAATGTGATGTTAGTTGAAGGACTGAGGGCTAATTTACTTAGCATCAGTCAAATCTGTGATCAAGGGTTTACTGTTTCTTTTGATAGTGATCATTGTTATGTTATGAATGATGACAATGAATGTATCTTGCAAGGATTTCGATCCAATGATAACTGTTACACTCTAACCCCTGTGTTTACTTGTCATTCAGCTATCAACAACACCACAGATCTGTGGCATGCCAAGCTTGGGCATATTAACTTTAAAAACCTGAAAAAATTGTCAAATGCAGGTATTGTTCGAGGTCTTCCCAAGCTTGGTAAGGAAAGTGAAGGTAAGTGTGAACCGTGTCAACTTGGGAAGCAATTAAAAATCACTCACAAGCCTGTGTCTGATATCAATACCTCAAAGGTATTGGAATTGCTTCACATGGATCTTATGGGTCCAATCCAAGTTGAAAGTTTGAATGGTAAACGATATATCTTTGTGTGTGTTGATGATTTCTCTCGTTTTACTTGGGTAGATTTCTTAAGAGAAAAATCCGACACTTTTGATGCCTTTAAAACTCTTTGTCTGAGATTAAGAGTTGAGAAAGGTTGTAATATTGGGAAAATTGTTCGAATTCGAAGTGATCATGGTAAGGAGTTTGAAAATTCTGTGTATGATGATTTTTGCAAGTCTACAGGTATAACTCATGAATTTTCAGCTCCCAAAACTCCTCAACAAAATGGAGTTGTTGAGAGGAAGAATCGAACTTTGCAGGAAATGGCAAGAGTGATGTTAAATAGCAAGAAATTGACAAAGCGCTTATGGGCTGAAGCTATGAACACTGCTTGCTACATAATAAACAGAGTGTTTATTCGTCCGGTACCTCAAAAACATCTTATGAAATGCGGAAAGGTAAGCGTCCCAATGTAAGTCATTTTCATGTTTTTGGATGTGTGTGTTATGTCTATAGAGATCGTGAGCATATTGGTAAATTTGATGCTAAAAGTGATGTTGGTGTGTTTATTGGATATTCCTTAAACAATAGAGCTTATCGTGTTTATAACATGAGAACTCAAACTGTTTTGGAATCAGCTAATGTGGTTGTTGATGATTTTAGAGATTTTTCAGAGTTTTCCACGAAGCCAAGATAGATAGTCTCATGGATACTCCTCCGGAAGTTGTAACGGCGAGATCCCGATGCGGCGGAACCCATTGCCGATGCCGCAAAGGACGAATCTGCCTCGCAACCGAAACCGGAGAACCGAACCGTCTATCTTGACTCATCCAAACATCATCACCGACTCTATTCGTAAAGAACCAAGCACCGAGTCAAACTGAATCATCCAAAAGATCTCATCCTTGGAAATCCTGAAGAAAGCATGGTAACTCGCAGAAGGTATATTAATTTAATCAGCTTTCTTTGCTTTGTTTCTCAATATGAACCGAAAAATGTGAAGGAAGCCATGGCCTTTGAGGAATGGCTCAATGCAATGCAAGAGGAACTCAACCAATTTGTTCGCAACAAGGTATGGATTTTGGTCCGAAGACCAAAAGGTATAAATGTTATTGGAACAAAGTGGTTGTTTAAAAATAAAAGTGATGAGTTCGGTACAATTGTGAGAAACAAGGCTCGTTTGGTGGCTCAAGGGTACACACAGGTAGAAGGTATTGATTTTGATGAAACTTTTGCTCCTGTTGCAAGATTAGAATCAATTCGTTTACTTTTGTGTATTGCTTGTATTCTGAATATTAAATTGTTTCAAATGGATGTGAAATCTGCCTTCCTAAATGGTATTTTGAATGAGGAAGTTTATGTTGAGCAACCAAAAGGATTTGAAGATCCTCAATTTCCAGACCATGTATACAAACTTGAAAAAGCTTTGTATGGTCTGAAACAAGCTCCTCGAGCTTGGTATGAAAGGTTGACTCAATTTTTACTTTCTCATGGCTATCACAGAGGTAGTGTGGATAAAACTCTTTTCATCAAACATATAAAATCTGATTTTATCATTGCTCAAATTTATGTTGATGATATAGTTTTTGGTTCTACATCTAACCATGAAGTGCAGGTATTTGTTGATCAAATGAAAAGTGAATTTGAAATGAGCATGGTTGGTGAGCTTAATTTCTTGCTGGGTCTTCAAGTGAGACAAATGGAAGGAGGTACATTTGTATCTCAAAGCAAGTATGCTAAGAACCTTGTCAAGAAATTTGGCCTTGAATCGGCTAAGCAGGTAAGTACTCCTATGAGCACCACACTGAAATTAACAAAAGATGAGAATGGAGTAAAGGTAGACACTACACTCTATCGTAGCATGATTGGAAGTCTTTTGTATTTAACTGCTAGTCGTCCTGATATTTGTTATAGTGTGGGAGTGTGTGCTAGATATCAAAGTAATCCTATGGAATCTCATGTATCAGCTGTGAAAAGGATTATTAGATATGTTAATAGCACTCCTGATTATGGAATTTGGTACTCGAAAGATACCAATTCAAATCTTGCTTGTTTTAGTGATGCAGATTGGGCAGGAAATGCTGATGATCGAAAGAGCACAAGTGGAGGGTGTTTCTTTCTTGGGAATAATCTTGTATCTTGGCATAGCAAGAAACAGAATTCCATCTCCTTATCCACTGCCGAAGCTGAGTACATCGCTGCTGGCAGTTGTTGTACTCAACTTTTGTGGTTGAAACAAATGTTGATTGATTATGGGTTTGAATTGGGTGTTTTGACTATTTTTTGTGACAATACTAGTGCCATAAATATTTCCAAAAATCCTGTTCAACATTCTAGAACAAAGCACATTGATATAAGACACCACTTTATTAGGGAACTTGTTGAAAATAAATCATTGCAATTAGAATATGTTGATACTGAAAAACAATTAGCTGATATTTTCACAAAGGCCCTAGATGCAAGTCGCTTTGACTCCCTCAGAAAGTCTTTGGGAGTTTGCATTGTTTAATTTTATCTGTTCATCATTCGTGTACAATAGTGTTGTGTGATTCTTCTCTAGCTCTAATTCTTCTTTCAGTGTTTTTGACAAATCATGTTTATGCTTTTGGAATATAATTAGTTAGGATCTCTGTCTGATCATACTTTGTGATGTTGTGTTAAAAGATTCATGTTACTCTTTATTTGTGTCTGGGATTAAATAATGTTCTTATACAGAGTTGAGCAATTTTTGTTTCATGCTTGTCAGGCCCCTTGCTGGAATAGAGCTACCCATACTGAAGTGTGAAAGCCATCTGATGAGTAAGCTGGAACATTGTAATTAGCAACTATGATGAGGATGCACTACCATAGAAAAGGGCTACCTTCAGTATGGTGTGAAAGCATCCAGTTGCGGGATCAATTTGAAAAAGGCGAAAAAGAAAAATCATGCCAAGGACAATGATCCTATTTTCACTGCACACACTTATGTCTGACAAGTGTGGGCAACTCTGTAAGTCTCCTCTATTAAAATTAAAGTAATAATCCTGGTTCACAATTCTCAGTAACATGCATATCTTTTTCCTCAACATCAAGTAAGTATGATCATCTCATGAGATTCTAATTAGTTATTTTCCTTGAAATCATAACATGTAATCTACTTTGTCAATTGTCAATGATATTTGATTTCTCTACTTGATTCGAATCACATATACTCACTGTACACATTATTTTTTTTAGTTTCGGTTTTATTTTAAAATAAAAAAAAAAAAAAAAAAAAAGAGGGAGGCATGTGACTTGCTTCATGGGTCAAGGAAAATCTTGTGCATAAATGGTAAGTATCAACATTCATTCTTTCCTTGATTTATTATGATATTTTTCCAAGTAAAGATTAATCTTTATATGGTAATGTGTCTTTATTCTTGAAAGATTGCTTTATTTTTGGAAAAATTTGTTGGCATTTCTAGTTTCCTTTTATTTTTTTTTAAAAAAAAAAGGGGGAAAGGAGTTGAGAAGTGGGCGGTTTCCTCTTTTGGTTCATGGGCTGGCGGTTTCATTTTAAATTTTCAAAATTGGTTTCCTTTTTCTTGTTTTGATTCCAAGGTTATATAAACCAAATTTTGTCACTTATTTCACCACCTACCCGAACCTTCTTCTTGTTCCTTAGTCAGACTCTATTCAACTTCTCTTTCAGTTTCAAAATGGTGAGAACCAAAAATCTAGGGCACTCTAAAAAATTAGAAGAAACCGTCCCAACTCCTTCTAGTGCACCCCCTGCTGCCTCAGTTCCTCCTCCTGCTATTGCAAAGCCTGGAGATTCATCGCTTCCCCAGCGTGAATCTCAAGCCGTGAAGTCAAAACGTCCACCCAAGCAAGTTGCTCGCAAATCTGTAAGGCCCTATCGCACCTGGACTTCCTCTTCTGAATCCTCGAAGGAATCTCCTCCTCCATTGGTTGTTCCTCCTCCTGCTGCATCAATGGCTGGCACCACTCCAACAGGCCCTTCCACTCGAACTCGAGCCCAGCAAGCCTCGGCTGAGAAAGAACTTCAAACCTCTCAATCTCGAGAGAAGACTGCTCCTCCAGCCAAGAAGAAACTCAAGACGAATCCTCCCTCGGCTTCCTCGAGTTCCTGTTCAGAAGAAGAGGATCCAATGGAAGTCTCTTCAGACAAATCAGTATCTCTGCATACTGAGAAGGACAGTGAAGACACAGAACTCGAGCCAGAGCCTCCTCGTTCAAAAACTGCTTCTGCAGCAAAGGCCTCTGCTGCTGCCAAAGGCAAGCAGCCCATGGAAGATCCTCCATCTGGTAATATCCCTTCCTCTATCTCTGGCTGTCCAACTTTTTACTATCGAGACAATGAGCGTGACTGGAATCTTTATGCAACTCGTAAGTTTGAAAGTGAGAGGAATTATGATTTGCATGCCCATCGTGTATATGGTATTGTGAAGTTCATTCAATTTCATCAATGGGAACACACTCTTACTGGTTTTATTGGATTCATTGCTAACATTGTTAAAGAGTTTTATGCTAATCTTACTGATGATTTCCTTGATGAGAACTCTAGACTGTATAGAAGAGTGTATGTTAGAGGTCACTGGTTCTCATTTTCTGAAAAGGACATTGCTCAGGCTCTGCAATTGCCTGAGAATGTCTCCAATGCTGTGATGTCCATGGATCGTGATTTGATGCACTCTGAACTCACTGGAGCTCGTTAACCAGGGGAGAGTCTTCGAATTACTCACCTCACTTTTGCTCATGCTTCCCTTATGCGGTTTGCACTAAGCAATTGGGTTCCAAATTCGAACAAGACCGTGGTGTCTCAAGAAGTGGCTACACTCCTATACCGCATCACCTCTGGAACTTCCATTGATCTAGCCTCTCATATTCTCAACCAGATTGTCTCCTTTCGAAGAGGTAAAAAGCCAACCTTCAAACTTGTATTTCCAAATCTCATCTATAAGGTTTTATCTTCCCAGAAGAATGTGGCCCAAGAACATGAAACTCTTGAGCCTCCCATCACTGGTCCCACATTCCAACCCTCTGAATACTTTGATGGTGGGTTCCAAAAACGGCCAAAGGCTGGTGCTGCTGCTGCTTCTGCTGGTGCAAGTTCAGGCTCTGCTGCTGCAGAGCTCCTGGAAGTCAAGTCTGAACTTCAGAATGTGTACACTCGTCTTGAAGCAATGGCTGATGTCCAGCTTGACATGTCCAGAACAGCGGACCACCTTGATTAAACTCTCCAAAAATTAAAGTGTTTAGTTTGTTTCTTTTTTCTTAAACTTTGGTCTATTTTTGTTCTTTGTTTACTTTGGCACTCCGATAAACAAAAAGGGGGAGAGATATTTATTTTTTGATTTGTTGCCCAACTCTGGACCCTCTTTTTCAGGGGGAGTTGTGGTTTGTTAGTACTTGTGAACTTAATGTTTCTTTTTATTTAAAGTTAGCATGCTCTTTGTTTTTATTGTGATATTCGATTGTGTTGCTCAGGGGGAGTAGTATTTTTTGCTCTTGCTAACTTTGCATTGCAGGTACTTTATGAAAAAATTATTTTGTTCATCTAAAGTGCCAAAGGGGGAGATTGTAAAGTCCTTTTTTGGCAAGTTAGGTGACAAAATAATTTTTCCTTTTTATGGTAAGATTGCTTTGCATTAATTTTCGAAATCTTACCTCTTTTATTCGGTTATAAGTTGCCTCTTTCCTTGTTTGGAAAGTTGCACTTTCAGCTGAACTTTCCTTTGTTGAAAACTTCTCAAAAGAGAAGGATCTCTCTTTTGGAAAGTTGTCATTTTAAGGGAAACTTTGATTATTGCCTTTTCCTTTTTAATTTCGATTGTATCTTGATACAATCAGAATATCTAATCTGTTTTTGGCAGGAATCAAGCTTTGAAAGAAGATCGGACCCGATTTTAGTAAGTTTCCCGTTTCTGGGCAGATCTGCTTCGTCAGCAACCGAATCTGATGTAGCAGATCGTGTTTGTTTTTGGAAAGTGTTTGTACAGCTGCTAATTCGAACTTGTGGTTGCCTCTTTGGTTTCTATGATCTATAAATAGAGCCTAGAGAGCAACCATTCGAATTACCTCTTCCAATATTCATTTTTTGCATATATATTTTGTGAGAAGAGAGTGTTTCTTTGTTTTGTGAGAGCCTAGTTGTTCACCTAGGTTCTAGTTGTTCTATTTCTGTTCTTACTCTATCCTAGAGGTTGTGAAGAACTACTTGACTGAACAAGAGATTGGTCTTCGGGAGAAGACTTGATAAAGCCTTACTTCGGGAGGAAGTAAGCACTTGGTCTTCGGGAGAAGACTTGCTAAAGCCTTACTTCGGGAGGAAGTAAGCACTCACACTTCAAAGACGAAGGGAGTTCGGGCTTGAAGGTGTTTCAAGAAGTCAGATTCATAAAGTGGATTACAAAGGATTGCGGCAATACTTTAGAGGGAGTCTAAACTTGTTTAAGTCAATTGTCTTTGTAATTTTGATACTTTATTAATTGATTTCATTCTCTGGGCGTGGCCCCGTGGACTAGGAGTGTTCGGGAGAACACTGATACCACGTATAAATCTCTTGTGTCAAGTTATTTATTTTTCTGCAAATATTTTATATTACTTTTGTTTCGTTTCTTTGTAGCGAATTACTATTTCTGCAAACGCTTACAGTTTTTATATTTTCTTATATACATCTGACATTTGCAAAAACACGGTTTTTCAAATATAAAAACCATCTATCTGACTGAATGATCAAAGAAATTCAAGAATTAAAAATAATCAGAATATTAGAATAAGAGGTTGAACAAACTTTCTGATGAATCATACTCAGCAAATTTCTAGGTAGTTTCTCATGAGAATCGTACAAAAATTATAAACCTCATAACAAACACGAAAGTATTATAATACTCATCTAGATTCATTATTAATGTCTTACAAGCTGGTTTGAAACGTAATATTAGGTCGTATTATATTGTATTATATTATAATGAATTGGATTATATATTATATTTTTATATAATACTATGTTAAATTTTAATTTATACTAAAATATTATATATTTAGGTATCCATAAAAGTTAATACTACATATAGTTTACATAAAAATATTGCATAAAAATAATTCAATACAATACAATACAATACGACCTAATACGGTGTTCCAAACGAGCCCTAATTGTTTTGAGCAAAGAGTGTAGATACTTTTTCGCTAAGAAATCCAGTTAGATAATTCTTTTTTTGGTGGGTTCCTTTTTTTCAGTTCTTCATGCATGCCCTTTCTAGGTGAATTCTTTCTATTTATGTGTTACGTTCTTGTGCATATGTATGAGTGACCTTGTTGGGTTTTATGCCCTAAATAAAACTCATTTCAATATAATCAGATTTGCTTATTAATATAGATTAGAAATAACATTTAATGTTGCATGGTTCACATGATTTATTTCATGAGTATATGTACATAATGTATGAATTCATCTGAAACCCTTTTCACATACTTGATCCTGTTTATTGTGTCGTCAACACATTGGAAAGTAAACATGACTATGTGAATAAAGTTTCCTAAATTTATCACACACAGGGTTTTACTGATATGATAATCTACAACAAGAGTTTACTTGTATTTGGAGAAATGCTATGTTCTTTCCAGAGCATTGGTTAAAGTAAAGCTCAGGTTGGATGCATGGAGTATGCATCGGAAGGGACCGATATTGAACTTTGACTTAGATTTATTAAACTTACCGTAATATCTATTCAAGTCAATATCGCCTAGTTGATCCTAGATCAAATGATCTTAATCCTGTTATGATTAGGCTCAATCTCAGGAGGCTATTCGTGTTCTTTAATTTGTTAGTTAAGCCTACTTTTGGGTCAGGGTGATACGTACATGTTGGGAACACGGTAGTGCAATTGAGTGGGAGCGCTAACATAAACATAGAATCTATAGCTTCTATCTGGCAAATAGTAAGTAAAGGATGATCTCCTTCGAGCTTGACCAAACGAAAATAAATGGTGGAGATCTCATTTCACATAAGCTGAAATATCATTTATACGGGGTTAAGTGTTTTAAGGATTAAATACATTGTAGGGTGTAACGGTAATCTAATCCCTTTACAGTGTAGATCATTCATATAGAGGATCATTGATCAAATTAGGATTGTAACAATGGATAACTAATGATGTGTCTATATGGTGGAACATATAGAGCATTCTATATACTGAGAGTGCAATTCTAAGTTCTATGCGTGGATTCAACGAAGAATTAATAAGTCAGTGAATTTAGGTTATAAATTCTTGATCTGCTTATTGGAAGCTCAGTTATATAGACCCATGGTCCCCCCACTAGTTGAGATAATATTGCTTGTAAGACTCATGTAATTGGTTTTGATTAATCAATTATAATTCTCAAATTAGACTATGTCTATTTGTGAATTTTTCACTAAGTAAGGGCGAAATTGTAAAGAAAGAGTTTTAGGGGCATATTTGTTAATTATGATACTTTGTATGGTTCAATTAATAAATATGATAAATGACAATATTATTTAATAATTATTTATAGTTATTAAATAGTTAGAATTGGCATTTAAATGGTTGAATTAGAAAATTGGCGTTTTTGAGAAAATCAGATGCAGAAAAGATAAAACTGCAAAATTGCAAAAAGTGAGGCCCAAATCCACATTTTATGGCCGACCACTTTTGTATAGTTTTCCCTCTGATATTTTCATTATTTTAATGCCAAATAATTCAAACCTAACCCTAGTGGAATGCTATAAATAGATAGTGAAGGCTTCAGGAAATTAACACTTTTCTTCTGACTTTTCATTAAGAAAAAACTGAGCCTCTCTCTCTCCCTATCTTTGGCCGACCACTCCCTCTCTCTCTTCTTCCTAAAGATTTCGAAATTCTTAGTGTTAGAGTAGTGCCCACACACAGCAAGTGATACCTCAATCATAATGAGGAAGATCGTGAAGAAAGACTTTCAGTAAGAAGGAGTTTCAGCACTAAAGAATCAGAGAAAGAGATCCAGGTTAAGATATTGATAATGCTCTGCTACAGATAGGAATCAAGGGCTAGATATCTGAACGGAAGGAGTCATTATATTCCGCTGCACCCAACGTAAGGTTTACTAAACTTTATATGTGTTTATTTCATCGTTTTAGAAAGTTCATATTTAGGGTGTTAACCAACATACTTGTGAGTAGATCTAAGATCCTGGTAAAATAATTTCCAACAACTGGCCTCAGAGCCATGGTAATTGATTTGCTTGCAAGAAATTTGGACTTTAAAACGATTGTTTGATGTTTTGGATGGTATCATGTTGTATTGAGTGTTATATGATGATTGATTGATGTTTGTGAATTTTCGTAAAAAATAATTGAATATCTGTTTCTGGAATTATTTTTATTGGATAGTATGGAAAAAATTAAGCAAGTTACTTTTTTACAAAACTCAATTTCGATTTAATTTGAATTAGTTATGATTTTTTGAAGTTTCGAAAAAATTAGGGTTGAGCAGCAGGGCTTCCTGCACGCGCGAAAATCATGCAGATTTCCCCTGCGCCGAGAAACCACGCCCAAACAACCCTTGTGCGCGCGCAGACAAGTATGCACAGCATACCATCCGTACAGCTCGCAAATTTTTCGTTTTTCTTCATTTTTTCATGCTATTTCATAGACTTAACTTCTGATTTTTTGTGTAGTTCTGTATTTATACATTTACTATTCCTAATTCAATTCTAATTATCATAATTAAATTAATTAATATTTTTTAAATTTAATTCATGATATTAGTGTAATTTGAATTTGAAAAATAGTAAATATCTATCTTTTTTGCTTAATTATCTATCTTATTTTTAAATTTGATTATATCTTATCTTATTTTTAAATTTAAGGTCAGATTTAAAACTTTTAAATTAATTTTTTTTTTAATAATTTGACCTTATTTAAATTTAAAATAAGATAACTATAATCATGTAATTTTAAATAGATGTAAGATATTTTGCTAACTTTTAAATTTTGTTATTTATTTATTTAAATTACATTTAAAATCTGAAAAAGATATTTATTTATCTTTTTTAATTTTTTATTTAATTTTTATTTATAAAATAACATTAAATTTTTAAAATTAGTTAGCAAATTTTGAAATGATATTTAGGTTGGTTGAAACCTAATTTTTCAAAATTGTAGGTTTAATTTTAAATATTTTTTTTAATTTCGAAAAATATTTATTTATTTATTTTTTATTTTTTTTAATTTTTGAAAATAAATTTTTATTTATTTAATTAATTATTTTTTTTCGAAATTATTTATTTAAAATTAAATAAATCCTACATCCAACTATCCAGCTAACCTTGTTGCAGGAGTATGTGTTTTAGCTTGTATGTAAGTTTTTAAAACCTATTATTGCTTGATTGCAAATAGCCATGGTTAACTTGTTGACAAATCCAATGATCTGATTTTAACTCATGGCTCCCTTGGTCCAAGTAAATAATTTGTAACAAGTAATATTTACAATCTTCTTTCATCTGTTTATGACCTAGCAACATGATAGGATCCATCCAAATTGTGTGCCTGTGTGAGCCTATGTGTTTAATTTCATTATAGATGCATATAGGTTGTTGTTGCTAAATAAAATATCATAGTTCTTGATAGATTTTATTTAGGCCCATTTAGTTTTGGGCCTATTCAATGAATAACAGTTGTTCATTTTAAGGTTAAATTCTTCTCTTTTGGGCCTTGTGTGAGAGTTGGGAGCCATAGTAGTGGGTACGACATACTGAACCCAGCACCCCCTCACATGAACTACCCCAATTGTGAAGGCCCATTTGCCTGATTTGAATAACTGTACTAGGTTAATTAAACTAGTTTAACCTAATAAAATTGATTAGCAACATAATTAATTTCATTTATTTTGAAATTAATTTAAGAAAATTATAGTTTAAAGAATTTTATTCTAAGCTAAACTATATGTATTTTCTTGTATTTAATTAAATATAGAATTATAACCATCTAGATTCTTTCTGAAGCTTAATTTAAATTTTTCATTAAATATTCCTATTTAAGTTGATATTTAGTTATCTATAACTAATCAACTTAAATCTGAATATCTTTTAAATTTAAAATTTCAAAATTAAGTTGAGGAATTTTAGGAATTGGTTATTAAGATTCTTTAGATATTTTTTTTAAGTTAATATCTTTTCGAATATTAACTTAAAATGGAATATTTTCAAATTAAGTGGTTACAACTTAATTTTTTTTGATATTTAATTAAATTTAAATTTGAAAATATTTAAGTTCTAGATTTTTTCTAATATAACTTAAATTAGATATTTTTTAAAATTTTGTGGAAAAGATACTTAGTCAAATAAGATATTTTCTAGATAGCTATTTCTAGACTAATTATTATTTCTAATATTAAATAGGAAAATATTATACATTGTGAAATTAATTATTTAAATAATTAATTTTGGTACAATTTATTTTAAGTATATTTTTCCTAGTATTAAACTAGAGATTAATAATTAAGCCTTCTCTACACTTAATTATTTATTTCTTGAATTTAATACATTTAATTAATTTAAAAATTAAATATCTAAGTTGATTTTCATCATGATACTTAAATATTTCTTTTTCATGACACTTAATTAAATAGAAAATTATTTTTAGTTGAAATTTATTTTTTCAACTAAATTTAAATAATTTTCACAATATATATTTTTCCTTTATTTTATTAATCAATTTTCGAAATTGCATTTCTTAAATGCTGGAATTTCGAATTTTATTTGAAAAATAGATTAAAGTTGTAAATTATTTATTTTAATTTTGGATCAACTTAAATCAATGATTTTTTCATTTATTGATTAATTTAAAATAAATTGAATTAAAGTATATTATTAAAAATTGAATTAATTAGTCAAATGAAAATCTAGATAGATATTATCTGTTTTTTTGCTTGAAGTATTTTTCTAGTGTATTTAATTAAATAGAAAATTAATATTTAAGTTGATTTTCATCATCATACTTAAATATTTGAAATTTTTCTTATATATTTAATTAAATAGGAAATTTTTTCAGGATTTATTTTTATTTTAACATGCATTTTCGAAAATTGTATTCTTAAATAACTTAATTTTTCGAAATGCAATATATATTTATAGAAAATTAAATTTGAGTTGTAAATTAATTTAAATTAATTTTGTAACAACTTAAATTGAATATTTTTCTAAATATTTATTGGAAATTATTACTAAGATGGAAGTAATTCATGTTATTTTCATATCCATCTAAGTAGAATTTATAAATATTAAATTAAAATTTATATTTAGAATTTTTCATTCTAAATTGAAAATTTTAATTAAATAAATATATATTTAAAATAAATAGATTAAATAAAGAGAATCAAAGAAAATACAACTCTCTTTAAATAATGAGCTTTATTATTAAGATATTCGATCTCCATTGTTGGTTTTACATCGCGTTTGTTTTAGTGAGTAATCCTCCCTAATGGAGGAACGTTCATTAGCAATTTCGCACCGGTTAATCTCGAAAGATAAGTAGTTTGTAAGTGTTTTATATGGTATGGATCACCCTAATGGTGGCGACCATATTTGACTTGCAAATTATGAAACAATGGTGGAAGCTCATAAGATAGAATTGCCTTGACTCTCGCCTAAACGGGACAACGCTGAATTCCAATCTTGATCAAAAAGGTTGCTAGAATGTTTAACATTTTAGATGAGCTGACAACTCTATTCAATGGATGGTAGCTTTGACTCTCGCCTAAACGGGACACTGATACCAGTTTGTTGAAAACCTTGGAAATTATTTAGGATTGTATGTTTTAGTATTTTCACTTGTCATTCCTACTTGCTATATGTTTAATAATTTCTGAATTGTGTATGAATTTATATTGAACCATGTTATTTTCTGTTATTAAATTGTAGTTTAACTTCGAATCTTCATTGTTGGTCTAACTTGGTTTGTTTATCTAATGAGATAAATCCCTAATGGATTTTCACCATTAGACATACATAATAGTGTTAGATCTCGAAAGATAAATATTGTATATGTGACATCTAGCTGTTCATCAATTGATGACACCTTAGACTAGTATTTTTACGATATGAAACAAGAAGATTGTATAAATAAGATTACTTTGACTTTCGCTAATCGAAGCATCGTTGGATTCTTATTTATAAACGAAATTATCCTAATTCCTCTTAGCTTATTCATTTCGAATTAGCTCAATAACATATCATTGGATGAATGGTCTATATATCATATCATGTCATTCTATATTTTCTCTTAAGAAATTAAATGACGCTTATGATTATAATCCTAAAATTCTATTCCCAATTGATATAAATCCTCAATCTTAGAAATCTCCTACTTATATGGGCAAATCAGACTTAGAGTTAAATTAGTAGTGGTGGTCCAAGATAGAATTACTCATTATATTTGGTATAAATTTAAGTCTTTGACTTTAATTTTAGATTCCAAATAGAAATTTTCTTATATTTCTAATTCCAGGATGCAATACAGTTACACCTTCACAAGGGTTTAATATCCATCTTCTATTAATGGATTCAAACTGTATGGAATATGAGTTTAGTATTATGTGACCAGGATCCACTTGCACTATTCTAATAACTCTTTGATGTAACTAAACCTAAGTCATCAAAAGACACTACCACACTTTATTAATCTATGGCATTTGTATCTTGTTCATAGTTGTTTTGACAAGATCAATCTCTGCAAAGAGTTAATATGCCTATATCCACTGAAAGTAGTTCATCTCATTCGCAGATGGATGTACATTCAGGGGTGGATATGAGTTTTTCGTTGTATGCTTTAAACGATCACTCTAGATTTTACCTTATGCAAAAGAAATTTGAAATGTTTGAAATTTCATAAATTTCTAGCAATGGTAAACACCATTAAGGTAAGTGGTTAAAGATCTTGCGAACTGATAGGGGTGGAGAAATAGTTAGTAGATATGCAGTTCAAAGATCATTAAATTGATTTTTGAATTATATCCAAACTTACCTCCCCAGAAATTTCGATTTGCATATTGATGATTAGTTACTAATCGTTGCCTAAATCCTTCTATGGTAATACAATTTCAGAATGATGTAATGGTTGTATACTTAATGTAAATCATTACTAGATTCATGGATGACCTAATCAAAATCTTAAGAAAAGTTAGAACTGTTAACCATGGTTTGTTAGCTATTCTAAGTGATTAGAGGTGGACCATCCCATAGTCAATTGATAAGAAAGTGTTTGTTCAAACAAATACTACTTTTCTAAGAGAATGACTAAGTCTGAAAATAAAGTAGCAAATAAAGGAGATATTTATTTCTTGATTCCAAAAGTGTTCTATCATCTTATTTATGATAATCCCACTGCCTCTGTTGTCTTGTCACAACCGAAGAGATTAATACCATTTAGCTTTTTTAGACATAATTCACGGTACCTTGTCGTAGTGGGAGAGTTTCTAAAAAATCGCCTTCTTATGATTTGGAAGACACTAGTGATTAAAATCCATTGTGAGTTTAAACAAGTAATGGATTGTCATGATAAGAAACTAAGAAAAAAAGCCAATAGAACTATGGTGTAATCCATTCACATGGAGTAACCTAAAGTTTTCTATTACAAGGACATAAAAGGAAATTTCGTGTATAAGTCTATTCAATGAACTTAAGAAAACTTCCTGTTCCTAGTATTATAGGTTTGAGTTTATCTAAACCTATGGCTTATGGTATACCTGGTAATTACTTACTCTAATGCAAGCAACTTACTTTAGTAAGATGCTGAAGCATTTTCTTTCTAATGACAATCTATAGAAGCTTCACAACTTCTTAGACATAGATTTTATTTATCTAAGGAAAAGTCTCAACTATTCCAGAAAAGATAAAGCCATGAAAGAATTTCTTAAATCAACAGTGAGAGGTCTTAGATATGCTTTTGTATGCCTTAGACCAGACACCTGCTGTTGAGTGGGAGTAATGAGTAGGTATCAGATTAATCCAGGAGAAGAACATTGGAAGACAATCAAGTAAATCTTAAGATAAAGAAGAGGAACTATGTGTTAGTCTATAAGGGTGTGTTTAAAACTCTTAGACTACACCCCATCAGATTTCGAAATTTGCCTTTGTGCTAGAAAATCTTTTTGATAAGATGGTGATTACTCTGGGGGTGGAATAGTGATTTTGGAGAAGTGTAAAAACCTATCTGAAGTCTCTAGGTCTACCAGAAAGGGACTGAATATTAAAGTTGCAGGAAAGGTAGTTATTCAGTCTAAGGAAAGTTCTATACATTTTTGGCACCATTCCAAATTGCCTAAACTACTAGTGTGAATTTCCTGATTAACCAAAAGTAGTTGCCAAAAGTATAGAATCCAGTATCCCAAAAGAGTAGACATATAGAGAGGAATTTCACATTATCAATGATTTTGTGATTAAGGAAGAGTAATAGTGGAGAAAATGTTGTGTTTAAATTCAACCTCTTAGATCCTATTACGAGGAGTTTACTACTACTACACTTGATTTGTATATCAAGGTGTTGAGATTATTTGAAATGCACATTTTGTTTTATATTAGTTCAAGTGGGAGTTTGTTGGGTTTTATGCCCTAAACAAAACTCATTTCAATATAATAAGATTTACTTATTAATATAGATTAGAAATAACATTTAATGTTCCATGGTTCACATGATTTATTTCATGATTATATGTACATAATGTATGAATTCATCTGAAACCCTTTTCACATACTTGATCCTGTTTATTGTGTCGTCAACACATTGGAAAGTAAACATGGCTATGTGAATAAAGTTTCCTAGATTTATCAGACACAGGGTTTTACTGATATGATAATCTACAACAAGAGTTTACTTGCATTTGGAGAAATGCTATGTTCTTTCCAGAGCATTGGTTAAAGTAAAGCTCAGGTTGGATGCATGGAGTATGCATCGGAAGGGACCGATATTAAACTTTGACTTAGATTTATTAACCTTACCGTAATATCTATTCAAGTCAATATCGCCTAGTTGATCCTAGATCAAATGATCTTAATCCTGTTATGATTAGGCTCAATCTCAGGAGGCTATTCGTGTTCTTTGATTTGTTAGTTAAGCCTACTTTTGGGTCAGGGTGATACGTACATGTTGGGAACACGGTAGTGCAATTGAGTGGGAGCGCTAACATAAACATAGAATCTATAGCTTCTATCTGGCAAATAGTAAGTAAAGGATGATCTCCTTCGAGCTTGACCAAACGAAAATAAATGGTGGAGATCTCATTTCACATAAGCTGAAATATCATTTATACGGGGTTAAGTGTTTTAAGGATTAAATACATTGTAGGGTGTAACGGTAATCTAATCCCTTCACAGTGTAGATCATTCATATAGAGGATCATTGATCAAATTAGGATTGTAACAATGGATAACTAATGATGTGTCTATATGGTGGAACATATAGAGCATTCTATATACTGAGAGTGCAATTCTAAGTTCTATGCGTGGATTCAACGAAGAATTAATAAGTCAGTGAATTTAGGTTATAAATTCTTGATCTGCTTATTGGAAGCTCGGTTATATAGACCCATGGTCCCCCCACTAGTTGAGATAATATTGCTTGTAAGACTCATGTAATTGGTTTTGATTAATCAATTATAATTCTCAAATTAGACTATGTCTATTTGTGAATTTTTCACTAATTAAGGGCGAAATTGTAAAGAAAGAGTTTTAGGGGAATATTTGTTAATTATGATACTTTGTATGGTTCAATTAATAAATATGATAAATGACAATATTATTTAATAATTATTTATAGTTATTAAATAGTTAGAATTGGCATTTAAATGGTTGAATTAAAAAAATGGCGTTTTTGAGAAAATCAGATGCAGAAAAGATAAAACTACAAAATTGCAAAAAGTGAGGCCCAAATCCATATTGTATGGCCGACCACTTTTGTAGGGTTTTCCCTCTGATATTTTCATTATTTTAATGCCAAATAATTCAAACCTAACCCTAGTGGAATGCTATAAATAGATAGTGAAGGCTTCAGGAAACTAACACTTTTCTTAAGACTTTTCATTCAGAGAAAACTGAGCCTCTCTCTCTCTCTCCCTATCTTTGGCCGACCACTCCCTCTCTCTCTTCTTCCTAAAGATTTCGAAATTCTTAGTGTTAGAGTAGTGCCCACACACAGCAAGTGATACCTCAATCATAGTGAGGAAGATCGTGAAGAAAGACTTTCAGCAAGAAGGAGTTTCAGCACTAAAGAATCAGAGAAAGAGATCCAGGTTCAGATATTGATAATGCTCTGCTACAGAAATGAATCAAGGGCTAGATATCTGAACGGAAGGAGTCATTATATTTCGCTGCACTCAACGTAAGGTTTACTAAACTTTATATGTGTTTATTTCATCGTTTTAGAAAGTTTATATTTAGTGTGTTAATAAACATACTTGTGAGTAGATCTAAGATCCTGGTAAAATAATTTCCAACAGACCTGTCATTGCTAGCATTTACGATTGACATGCGTCTTTAATCTTCTTTTGCCTTTGGTTTCCACGCGTCCTTGCTAGTTGTGATCGATTGTCTAGATTTTATTTATTTCCTTCTTAGACTTTGTTTTTGTCTTATTCAATGTAATTTAGCATGGTGTTATGTCTAAAGACTTTTGATGTTAGACTACTGGAAGAAGTCTTTCTGTAATACTTTGGAATTAAGAAATGGATTAGCAAAACCCTAATTAGATAATTATAAATAGTTGAGGAATTATATTATTATATAGTTCAATATCTGTGAATTAATATGATTTATGGCATATTAAGACCCCGTTGGTGAGCCAGGGGCATTTTAGTAATTTTAACCCAAGAAGGGTAAAACGATGAAAATAATTTAATTACGTGCTTAATAGAACTATATTATTATATAGTATGCCTGTGTTGTTTGGGTTAAGTTTGGATAGAATTTAAAGGATTTTATTTGTGTTTTTATTCTCTTATTGAACTCTAAAAATTGGTGTTTGATGTATGAGTTCTTGAGCTTGAGTTTTATGGAATTAAGCTCAAGTTGGAGCTTTTCTTTTCATGATTTAGTAATCTGAAATTCTGGGATTTATTGCTGGAAATTGATGCATGAAATAGGTTATTTTGACCCCTTAATAATTGCTAGCAACCCTATTTGATGATTTGAGAGTTTGGTTGTGAATTGGGGTGATTTGGATGAGTTTTGGGCATGAAAATCGTTGCTAGTTTTTGAGTTTTCTGGGTTTTGAACCTAGGTGCCGCGGCATGGTATTTAGCATGCCGCGGCGCGCCCATTTCTTTTTGGGCAGATCCTTTTTGCAAACTTCAAATAGCCATAACTTTGTGATCCGGACTCCGATTTGGGAGTTCAATATACCGTTGGAAAGCTCTTTTCGAGCTCTATCTGGATATGTGAATTTTAAATGCCATGTGAATATTTTATGAAAATGAAATTAGGGGTTAACCTTATTTGTGAAATCTCGAATTGTGTGACTAGGATTACCGGCACCTGATCAGGAGCACCCGGGGATTTGGAATCTCTGTCATTGCGGGACATAAGGTAAGACAGTGATTATCACGTAGAGTTTGCGAAGTGGCGCTTATATTGTGAATGATATGCATGAAAGTTTAGTAACCGGGATTAGGGTTATTACCTAACATGAGCGGTTTAATAGCCTAGGGTTATTACCCTAGTGATATATGTTGTATAAATACTGTGCCATGTTGGATAAATGTATATATTGAGATTATAAATTATGCGCTTAAGGTATAATTAAGCTAGACTCGGTAAGCTAGTATCTTGAGTTAATTTTGATGCGGTCTAGGGTTATTACCCTAGAATATTATGAATCCAGTGAAAGCATGAGTTAGGGTTAACGCTCTTAGTAAATGTTATATGAGTATATAGAAGTGTATTGTATGAGTGGTTACTTAGTATGTAAGTTAGGGTTGTTACCCTAAGATTATATATGGTGTAGTAAATGTTGAATACACGCATGTATGTTAAAAGTTATGTGTATGAGACATAACTGGGTTAAACCTGGTATATATCACCGGGATAAACCATTGAAAGAACGTAATGTATGGATTACGTATATATAAGAATAGGGTTATGCAAGCAAGGCATAACCAAGTTAGGCTCGGTAATCAAAACCGAGGTAAACCCTACTGAGGCCTTATTGTATATACATGTGTGAGAGCAACACGTAGATCTACGCCACGTAGACATAAATAGGCATGTGAGCGTAACATGTAGGTCTACAGTAGATAGACCAATGGTGCAGTGGCACCATTAATTATGTGTTATACATATTGAGATTAAAGGTTATGCGTTCAAGGCATAATCAAGTTGGACTCGGTAATCAGAACCGAGATGAACTATTCTAGGGCCTTATTGTAATTAGACGTGTGAGAGCAACACGTAGGTCTACGCCACGTAGATATAAATAGATGTGTGAGCGCAACACATAAGTCTACGCCATGTAGACATAAATAGGCATGTGAGTGTGACATGCAGGTCTGTGACACACAGACATATATGAATGACATTGTTGTTTAAATAGTATGATGAGCGTATTATTATTATTATGTTATATACTGTCTTGCTGGGCTTGGCTCACAGGTGCTCTACTGTGCAGGAAAGGGTAAGGCATTAGCTGATCAGCCATGAGTTTCAGGAGCAGGGCGAGGAATGTACATGTTCAAGCCATATCAGACCAAGAGGGTTAAGGGTCTATCAGTGCTGAACTTCTGAATTCTGATTTGCCGCTTAGGTCGGCTAGGTCGAAAAATGACTTGTAATAAAGTTTATAAATATTTTTGGGATCCCAACCGTTTAAAAGTTTAAATATATTACAAGTTTTATTTTCACTCCGTTTAATTTAAAAGTTTAAATTCTGCGCTATTTTGATTAATAATCCCGAATTAGGGGATTTGGATTCCATAAGTATTTTGGGTAGCGTGCCTAATTATTTAGGGTGTTACACTTTCTCTCGTTGGAACATTTTATCTCGATCAAAGGTTAAATTTTACTTTTCTTGGTCCGAGGTTGTCTTTAGTTTTCTCGATGTGAGATCAGGCTTACCCAATCTCGATTTTAGGCGGTTCTGCTTTTCGTCCAGTTCAAGTATTGCTCTGGATTCCTTTTGGTCCAATTTATACTTCTACCGTTAAAAGGTCTTTTCGGCTATCTCGGTTGATTTATGGTTTTAGTCTATCTCAAACTTGGGCTTTCTGAGCCTGCCTTGGGATGTGTTGTCTCAGGTTTTTCTCGACAGATTTATATCTAAACTATTTTTAAGCGGTAGGTCCTTGTTTTGGCATTTTCCTAGTTTTATTATAATTTTGTCATTTTATTTCTTTTGTCTTTTTCTGCTTCTTGGGCTTATATTTTTGTTTAATTCTCACGGGCCACTTTAGCGTATCTAATTTCTTAGGCCTTTCCATATTTAGTTCGGCTTTAGTTATTTTATTTTTGTCCCTTTTTCTCCCCATACACTACTTCCCCCAGTTCCATTTATGCTCGTGCATAATCAGGAGCTGCTCCGAATTATCATTGCTTGTATGGTATTGTGTCAATTATTATTCATTTTAAAATCAAATTTATAAGTTTTTTTTTGTAAAATTGCAGTTTGTGTGATTTGATCGTGGCACATTTATAAATGTTTTTTGTTATTCATGTATCGTTAATTTCTTAACTTCTCTTTTAATTTTTCGACGGCACACTCCTTTACATAAGATCTCCAATTTTAAAAATCTAGTGCGTGCTCTCTCTGATGTTCGTTTCAACTTCTTTACTCTGAATTTCCAACCTTTTGCGTAACAATGGACTCATTTTTGATGCGACCGTGTGCCTCATGCACACTTTCGTCTCTCAAACAACTCCCACCGAGTCATCCTCGAAAGTATCCATGAGTGCATCCACGCATCGAGGCTCTCTAGCACTGATACTCACACTCCATAGGTTCAAATTATGATAAGGAAAATCCCAACATCGTCGCTCACCTAGTCACTCGTGACCTAGGTAGCATGTATGGCAAGATGCCAGCACGTAGCCGATGTGCCAACACTTCTAATCATGCCCCATTTGATACTCTCTGAACAGTCTGCTTCATCGCCCAAGCACTCCCGTATGTCCATGGTCTAATCCTCAAGGCACCGTGCCTCCACGCATGTTGGTAGGTCCTCGAGACGAGCCACCAAACTAGAAGCATTCGTTAGACCTCTGTCTCTTTCCAGCATGGTGCTTTCGTCTCATGCGTGTATATAAAATAGCCCACGAATGACTACCTGTGTCATCTCGTGTCAAGACTCATGGACAAGGCGCACCACAACATCTCTTGGAGGTTTAAGCCACGTAGGCAAATCTTCCTGATCTCGACTCCTATGCTTACTCCTAGCTTCATCCAAATACAATGTCTGCAGTTGTCTCCCCCACTTCATTTTTTTTCCTAAATGTCCTGCTCTGACCAAGATCTCGATCTTGCCTTTTAAATAACCTCACTTTGGCTAAATATCCCACCTGTCGTGATATTCACATTGCTTCTTTAAGTCTCTTTAGGGATTTTGCCACTTGAGCATCTTTAGTCCATATTCTTTCTTGGATCCTTCTAAAGCCTCTTCCCGACTTTGGTGTTTCTATTCTCTTTTGTCCCAAGAGTTACCCAAGTTCTGTCCCAGAACATCTACTTTGAACCATCTCAAAACCACCTTCTACCTCGTTCGTGTTGCACCGTACTCAGAAACGTGGGTTTGTGTAGGTGCGGGTATAGACACGGAGGGTCTGCAAATAGTCAAAGTACATTGGGTTCCGGGAACGAGAATTGGTGATGTGAATCTGAGAGCGAGACTATGGCTAGCACTGATGCTAGAGCGACTTCAGAAGATTATTGGCAGGTGTCTTCCAAATTGATAAATTTCTTGGGCCGTTGACATAAGCTCGGACAATGTTTTTACTCTTTTGCTCTGTTTCTCACACCCCAACAGGGAGTCGACTGTTGTAGGTCTCCGGGAGTGTAGCTTTTGTGACCTTTTGATGCAAGGCTCTAGGTCTCCATCGTCAGAATTGGTGAGGGCCACATTCTATTTTTCCAACCTTTCGATGTTACTGCCCATGAAATCCCTTCCATGGAACTTAACAGTCAAATGGTCGTGGAGGTCACTACCTAATAGCCTTGCCTTTCCAACCTTTTCATACATAGTATCATGGTACCTTCTGAGGTCCATCATGAAATACCTGTCATCATAATAATGTTCCCTTGTGCCATTGTCCTGGTTGACAAAATCACTAGGGCGGTCTTCTTAGCCCCTGGGTTCAGGTACTTTCGTACGTTACCCTTTTTGTGTGGTTGTGCCTCTATGACCAGAAGGGCATCCAGGCTCAAAAGCACTGGTGGCCTTCTGCATCTTTAAAGGGCTTACCGGCTTGATTCATGTATGTCCAAAAAGGTATGGGAGTTGTGGGAACTTTGGGATTGCCTACCTTTGCTTTTCCTATGTCCTTCGCAGGAGCAGAGGCTTCGGCATTGGCAGGGCCATCTCTATTATTCTTAACAACGTATTCGACTAAAAGATCTTTGCCTAAACCCCCTATGGCTAGATCTCCAGTCCTGGTATGTAGGCAAGCCATGATCTTCTTCATTTTTTAAGCAAGTTCCTCTTGACTGGTCAACCTTTGCTGAATCCCGAATAACTCCTTTTGAAGTTCTAACTATTTTGGGATTGTGCTCGTAATGGTAGTCGTTCTCCTTTTTTTTTGTTAGGACAATGATAATAGCAACACTCGTAATTTAGATCTTTCATCGCTCTCAATGAAAGCACAAAAATATTTACCGAAATTTTTGGAAACTGAATAATTAGAGCATAAGAAAAATATAAAACAATAAATATATAATAGACAAATAGATTTTTACGTGGTTCGGGCGTTCATAATCCCTAGTCCACGAGTCCATTGTATTAGTCTTGCTGACGAATGTTTAAATATTACAAGTATTTACAATATGAGCTGTATTTCACTTGTTCTTCTCGAAGAAGAAGATCTTATAGAAATTTTGGGCAAAGATTCTCTAAGTTAAAATTGTTCATCCCTTTTGTACAAGAAAAGTACGGGTATTTATAGGTATAGATACGGGTAAGGGCATTACTCTTTTACCCCTTAGGGTTTCTTACTCAACACGCCTTAAGGGTAGATACTACAACATGAGGATCCACCCGTCTATTTGGTAGGTAAATATTCCATCGTATGGTGCACGGAGGTAGAGTCCAGTACTGTCTGAATCAGGGGTACGTGTGTTGCCCAAAAGTCTCTCCTTTTAGAACCAACCTCTAGACAGGCCACTGGGCAAAGGACGTATACAGTGGTGCGCATGTGTTGTACTATGGCCTGGCACGAGGAACAAGATTTGACCCTGTGCCAAGAAAAAGCATAGCCGTCACTTCGGTGATCTGACAGGCGCAAAAAACTGACATCCCTAATACTGCATGGGGAGCAATATCCATTTTAAGTCTTTCCACTACCTATATGAAGAGAGCCTTCTCGTGAGACTCTTTTGGGTCTGGAAGAGACATCTTTCCTTTCACGTCTAGGAGGGGGGGCTAGGCGTAATGAGTTTCTGCGTGCCCTTTTATTGTAGAGGATGCTTCTTTCGGTGAAACCCTTCACCAATAGAGCAATATTAGGGAGCTTCAATCAGTTGAGGATTAATTTGACTTTCTCCATTTGAATCCACGTGTTTTGCCTTATAAAAATGTGAAAAACATAATATATCATTATTTTTTATTTTACCCAAACATATTTATGTAATATAGTTCTTTCAAAAACAATGTCACGTTGGTTTTAATAAGAACATTGTTACGTCATATCTTAGCAAAATATTAAATTAATGTACAACATAATATTAATATACTAAATTAATATACTTGTGATACAGATAATAATTATAATAAGAAAAATATTAAAGGGCGTGCCAAACAATATCAGGTATAATATATTATTATTGATGTCGGGTTTTATATATTTTAATTTAACATATAATATAATTTATAATGGGCCGATTCGACATAGTATTGAGCATCATTACATATCTAATACCAATTCTCTTATGATATATAGACCAACCATATACGGTGGACATACAGATATAAATATAGAGAAATATTGTAAAACGGCACATACAGTGAATATATACTACTTCAGATTCTTACATTAATACTATTGTATTGAATCTAACTTATTTTATTATAGAAAATATAAAAGAAGTCGGCACTAACCATGCAATATACATACACAAATATATATAATATAAATATATACATCACAGTTTTGACAGGGACAAAACTTCACCTTAACAGAAACCAGAGTAAGCTAGTTTGGTGATTGCGTACGAGAGGCTTCAACTTATAACACGTCGGCAGTATTACTATTCCTCACTCCTCATCACATGCCCACAAGAAAAAAATAAAAACTTTTTTTAATAAATAAACTACAAAACGCCTTTTCAGACTCATTTAGACGGTTAAATAATATCAATATAAATGTTTGTAATTTTTTTTTTTCTCAACTTTGACATATATTAAATCGTGTTTTTTGAATTTTTTTTGCCGTTAAAAATTATCCCCGAACTATTGAGATTGTTAAATTTAAAGACTTTTATCTAATTTTAGTAAAAGAATTCTAACATAAATGAAAGTTCAAGGGGCTGATTTAGTACATATCAAAGTCTGGGAACTTGGTTTAGTACATAAACAATCACTTAAATGGTAAAATTGAATGAAATTAGACAAAAGTCCTTAAATTTAACAATGTCAATAATTTAGGGAGAATTTTTAATGGCAAAAAAATTTAAGAATACGATTTACTACGTGTTAAAATTCAGGGAAAAAATTATGAATTAGGCTAAATGTATTAATACATGTAAAATAGAAAAACGAAAAACAATAGGAAGGTAAAAAGAAAGAGAGAGAGAGTCTGAAGGTGGGAGATGATGGAATATGTCGGCCAACTTTGGATTAGCTTAAAGGTAGATCAACGTGGCGGCCGTGGCCATACGACAGAGTAGAAGCCAAGTAGGAAAACTTCATATGATATATATATTTATATCTATATATATAACTCCTTTAGTTAACCCATTAGTTTTCTCTTCTCTAACTTATAAAATATTATCCCCTCCCCCTGATGCGAATTAATTTATTTTTATCGTTTTAATTGAAGCATAACTATGGAAGGAGATGAGTGTTGTTCGAGTAATAGTATTATTTCTACTACTACTACTACAAAGCGGAAGTATGTAATTAAAAGACAAGAAGAAGAAGAAGATAGCCATAATAATAATCATCAACATCATCGTCATCATCATCATCAACATCACCTTCTTGACCAGCACAACGAAACGGCGTCGGATGATGATCAGAAGAGCCGACCGTACAGAGGAATAAGGATGAGAAAGTGGGGGAAGTGGGTGGCAGAGATTAGGGAGCCAAACAAGAGGTCTCGGATTTGGCTCGGCTCCTACACAACCCCAATAGCAGCGGCACGCGCTTACGACACCGCCGTGTTCTACCTCAGAGGAGCCTCGGCTCGGCTAAACTTCCCGGACCTCATACTGCAAGAAGACCTTCACCTAGCCGATATGTCCGCCGCTTCCATACGCAAACGCGCCACCGAAATCGGCGCCAAGGTCGACGCTTCCCAACAAAAAACCGCCCAAGCTGATAATCCATCCTTGATCACGTCATCACCATCTAATAATAATAATAAGTCGTTTAAGGCCGACCTAAACCAGTACCCGGACCCCGATGATTCCGATGAACAAGATCATTGAAACAAACATACTAGTTAGTTAACTACTCAGATTCTCCCAGTCAAGTAGATAGGTACAGCCCGATAGATCATGATGTTTCCATATAGATATAATTAACTATTTCCTTTTTTTTCTTCATCTTTTTGGTTTGGAAGTTTTGTTTTCTGTTGATATATTATATTTTGCTTTAGTATTACTGGTTTTGGAGTGTGGTCGACCAATAACGGAGTCAAATGAATTCTGTTAGGTTAGTTGAAGCTTCTTGATTGTACGTGCTTGCAACAAGCAAATAGCGGCTAGCGACAGAAACGTCTGGTCCAATTCAACTAACCGTATGTGTTCCTTATAAGTAGCTAAGAGTTGTCGATCAATCCAATTAATTTTGTTATTCTCCATATATATATATATGTGCCATTAATGTATTTATCTGGTCATTTTTCAAACTGTGTATATCAACGATAACTACTAATAATTTCGTTTCAGCAACAAGATGTATAGAAATATATATATTTGTAACTGTGGGGTATATCTTTGAAACTAGCTAGCTAGGCTGGATAGTTTCGAAATATATGTAAAATAAATTGACAATAATTATATAAATATATGTGTAACTGGGGCAAACAAATACAAAGCAGATAAGGAGATAAGGCAGAAGAGCTGAGAGAGAGTTTGCGACACCGCCACACCACTCCAGAAAATATACCCATGAGGTGGCATGTGGTGTCCACATGATAAGAAAAGAAAACCAAAAGTGAAGAAAGAGAGTGGTCCCTGGGTTTGGCACGCTTGTTATTTTCATGCTGTGGTGGAAACCTTACGCTACTCTACCCGCCTATGTGGTCACTATGCACAATTCGTATTTGTTACAATTGTTTTTTTTTTTATTTTGTTTTTTTTTATAATATAATAACGGCATAATTAAATATAAAAATTAAAAGATAATTAGTAGTTTAGTAGTAATTAAATTACTAGATCTAGATGATTATGTGTGCATTAGGATGAAAATAAGTCTAATTGTTATAAATAGTTATGTGATGTTGATTTTATTTTTAGCTGATGAATTTTAATTGAAGTGATAGAAATAAATAAATAATAGAAAGGAAAGAGTAACAAGTAAAAAAAATACTAAAATTTATAGAGATTCGATCTCTTATACCTTTTATGATTAGTAATAGCCTACTTCCTTTTTTGTTGTATTCACCTGTGAGTAGAGAACAAGAAGACCTTGATCTCTCTCAAAAGCTTTTACAGTAATATACTCTTAGATCGAAATGTCTCTTTTGTATTTTCTCTTTGAATTATGTCGTCTCCCTGAATAGTGAGATGATACCACTATTTATAAGAGCTAATTACATAGGAATGGTTTCCCTTAATCAATAAGAAATAAAATAGGAAACTATCATGTTTCTATAATAATAATAAAAAAAATGGAAAATCTAGGTTGATTGCCTTTATTCTCTTAAGATACAAATTAATCTCATAAATGTAGGGATTGTTTTGTGACATGTAAGTTTGGCGATGACATTGAACACCTCTAAAATTGTCAACTCACATCCCCTGGTTGGTGCATGCAAGTTCTTCATGCAATCAAGATGGTCGGATGTCTATCAGTGACCTTGCTCGGACATCCCACTATATAGGTGTGACTTTGAGCTTCATATCAATCTTCATGGGTTTCTAAGAGTAAAACCATCTGCCCAGGTTATAAAATGTGAAACATGTCTCATCCAGTCAGGTGCCACGTCACGGTGTACAAATTAGGATAATATTTGCCCCCAAGTGTGTGCGGGACCTTCCTAGTCACACATGGACTTCATTCGGTTAGGAAACTATCCGAATTGATGATGTGTGTCTGGTTGTCAAAGTTGATCTGACGTGACTTAATGGAGAGTCTCTTCGGTGTTTGGACATTAAATGCCTCTTAAGAGTTGTACCTCGAATCATGCACAGACGGTTGAGTGATACTGCATGCGTGATGTCTGTAATTTTATAATGAGTACATAATGTTCACTTTTGGAGAAAAAACCCAAATTTCAATTTTTAAAACAAATTAATTTCCTCTTTAAGGTACTTATAAAAGGGGATGTAGTACTAAGTGTGTTGCAAAGGGGTATTTGGTGATAGAAAATGTGACCACCCTGGAAGTACATAATGAAAAGTTTGACCCAAAGCGCTTTTGTCGAGTCTTCATTGAAGAAGTTTTTTACGAAAATGCAAGGCTCCCATGCCCTGTCACACAAGAAAGCCTCACCACGGTAGGCAAAGTGGTGAATTCCTATGTAGCCTGGCCAATTCCACTTGTCAAGATTGATGGTGTACACCAGACACAGGTAAATATGGTCATTTTTATTTTCTTATGTATTTGATTTGATTTCTAATTATTGACAAATATAATTTCTTTTTAACTTTGTAAAATATATTGTATAGGAGAAGAAGAATAGGGATTTTAACAGTATTACGGTTGGTCCACTGACTCAACCTTTGAAACACCCTCGAAGGCCGAATAAGCTTCCAATAGCTCGTTATACTCCGCCAGAGAAAAGTGTCACATTGAGTTTGCTAGAGATCATGGTCGAGCAGTGGCCAAAGGAAAAGAATGTCCTTGAAGTTGACATTGGTGAGGATGTGTTCGGGGTAGAGCACAAAACATACTTATCAAAAAACGACATACTTGACATTTGCAATCTCAAATGGATCGGATCTGTTCCAATGTCTGTGTGGTGCAGGTATGAAAGTTGATAATAAACTTAATATATATTTTGCAGTTTTTGTTATTAATTTTTTTATTGTTTACTAGTATAATGCAGCGTGAACTAAACAAATATGAGTTGAACGGTGTATATGCATTTATGAATCCTGCATCTGTGGCATCTACTGATGGCTTAGGGTACAACGAGCGTGTAGCTTTGCTTTTTCAGCGATTGAGCAACATACAACCAGATCGATTCCTTGTTTGCCCTTGGTACCATGAGTAAGTACTTACTATGGCTTAAGTTGGTCCATGAGACTTTGCATATTTTTGAATTTTTCTTTTAATATTGCTTTCACAAATAATGAGAAGGGGAAAGTTATATTTGGATATGGACTATGGACTATAGAGTGATATAATGAGATTTAGGAAGATAATTTAAAATAAGCAAGTTGTTTGCCCCTGGTACATTGTTATTATTACATTGTTGTTGTTATGAAAAAAGTTTTATCCATACCTTACTCTATTACATAATGATTGGTATTAGTAATCTTATTAGTTTGTTTGATTGTGTTTAGCGAACATTGGATGGTTATCTTAATCCAAACGGGATCGCAGAGTGTAGCATTTTTGGATTCCAAAAACAAAACCATTCGTCAAGATATTAAAAGATGTGTTCAAACGTATGTTCTAGTAGTTCAAAGCTCTAAACATATTGCTCTAATTTCCATTAATGTATATATTAACTTTATATTATTTATGTGTAGTGCTCTTGAGAGGTACTACCTTGAGAAAAGAAACCGACGGTCAGTAGCAATAAGCTTCACTGAGTACAGATGTCCAGAGCAACCAGATGACAATCAGTGTGGGTATTATAACATGAGATTTATTAAATCATTCATGACTGAAAATAATCCCACACGAAAATTGGAAACAGAGGTGAAGACACTAATTATTTTCACAAATATTAAAGTTTTTAAGTACTTTTATTATGACCTATTAAATTAATGATTTGTTTCGTTTGTTGCAGTTTAAAAGGAACAAATCATCCTCTTACACTAACAAAGAAATCAATGAAATACGTGACGAATGGACAAAGTATGTCATGCAGATGATAGCAGCAGGCAAATGACTAATAACATAGAGTATGATGACCAATGATTGATAGGTTTTACATCGATCTTAGTTACTATTGTCTTGCTTTTTTAGTTTTTAGGAAGTGATCTCCAGCTATTTGATTAAAGTCCCAAGTGACTACCTGTAGACTTATTTTGTTCTTAGTATACACATTTTTAGATGTTCAGAAGATATTCTACAAAAGATTGCAAAATGTAAAAATTTAATTGGATTTTCTTCTTTTGTATTGCATTACTAAACTTTGATGGCATATTATGGTTTTCATGAAGCTTTAATTCTTTTCAAGAGTGTTAAATGTATGAATTTTCTTATAAAAATATTATTATTGTTATTATGTTTTTTCATCATTGTGTATTGGAAATCTAAATAATAAAAATACAAGAGGAGAATTGAATTAATATTTCTATTTTATACTTTACTTCATATTGTCTGACGGTTTATAACTGTCATTTTAAGTAGTGTATTTTATTAGTTATAGTCTGACTAAAGTCTTTTCCAACATTTCTTAACTGTCATTTAAAGTAACTTTTTGCCACAGTTATAAACCGTCATTTAAAGAGATGTTTTCCATCACGGAAGTCTTTCCCCACGGTTATAAACCGTCATTTAAAGTGACTTTTTTCAACATTTCTTAACCGTAATTTAAAGTAACTTTTTGCCACAGTTGTAAGCTGTCATTTAAAGTTTCGCATTTTTATGACACCCACATAGCCAACGGTTTTAGGAACCGTTGGGAAATCATATAAAAGATAGTTATAAACCGTTGGTAATAGCCCTTTTTGTAGTAGTGTTCGTTTAGACCTTCTGAATCTCTAATTACATATTATCTTTTACTTTAAATTATTCATTTTCACCCATTCGCGGGATTCTGAAGATTTCTAGATATCTTTTGAGGTTTTGAACTTGTGGGTTTGGGAATTTTATTCTTGAATGAAATTTCTTCTTTTTGTCTTTAATCTGTCTGGTCGGCATACTAAACTTGTTTTTAATCTTCCATCCGTCCAACTATCATTTTCTTGTCTCCCATCTTTTTGAGGATGAACCCTGGTGATAACAGGGGAGGCAAGCACCATATCGACCAGTATCTACTCCAGCTCTTGTACAAACATCACCCTCAACTCCATGCAAGTTTATTAGGGAATTAAAGAAAGGTTAGAAGTGTTATCTTTCTACTTCTTCGACGTACATTGTCCATCCCAGAGTTACTAAAACGCTGCTTGAAGCTTGCCCAGCTCTATCTATTAAGGGAGCTGCTGTTGTTGAGTTTTTCGTGACAGTTTAAGGCACACTATCATATTAAAGCCCTACCCAAACATAGAATGATGGCACAGACAAAGTAGACTATGAGGAAAGCTTCTGAGGCTGACTTAGACTTTGCTTGGTTGTTTGTTGTAGTTGGTGTGGAGCAAGCTACACCTTCGACTGAGGAAGGAGAAATTGTTAATGGGGACTTTGAACTCCAAGAGGTGGAGGACCAGGGCAGGGTCTGTCCTACTAATCCTCCTGAGGTTGAGGGAGGAGTAGAGGAAAAGGGGGAGGAAGTTTGAGTACTTCCTTTTGGTGGTTATAATAAGGATGGAGAACCTATCTTTGAGGAGGGTAAAGTTCTAGTAGCTTGTCGGGGCTATGTTGAAGAGGAATACACTGAGGCCCGACCCATAAACAATTGAGGTCTAAGGGGTGCTCGGTGGGTCTCACCACCATCCGTCCTAACCTTTAAGATATTAAGCAATCTTTTTGAGGAAGGTCTCCTTAGAAAAGTTGAGGCCTTTCTCCCTAATCCCATATAGATGGTGACAAATCCTAGAGATGGATTTTGTGCGTGGTTGGGGCCTCATGCTAAGCAGGGTACTATAATTCCATTGCATCCTTATTTCAAGGAGATAGCAAATTATTACCACATTTGTCCAACCCACTTAACTCCTTAATGCATAATGTACATGTCTGCCATGTTCATGTTGTATGCTTCCCAAGGATAGGGTAAGTCATCCGCCCACGACATCAATTGGATGTTTGACTTGAAGTCCAGCCCAAGTAAAATTGTTTTGGGTACTTTTACTTATCTCAAATTGAGGAGAAATGGCTGCCCGTTACTACGAACATGGACGTGTCCAAATATGGTAGATTTTTAAAGGATTATTACTTTTAAAAGGACATGGGGACAAACTATACTAGCTTTCAGCACATTCAATCCTACTACTGACCCTCTTTCACCTTGGAACTTAGGAGCAAGGCCCAGAAGATACTCTAACTTTTTTTAGAGGCTCGGAACACCCCACTATTGACCACTGAGGCTTTTTCATTAAGTACGACTTTTATTCGTCCGATGAAGTCCAGGAGGCCAGAAAAGGGATTGAAGAGGTTGTACCCATACAGGAAGTATAGATTGCACCAGAGCAGGAAGCTCCAAAGAAGAAGAATAAGAAGGTGTTGGAAGTTATTTTACCAGGATCTTAGATCTACTCACAAGTATGTTGATTTAACAACCTAAATATGAACTTCTAAAACGATATGAAATTAAACACATAAGAGTATCAGAAATCTTACAGTGATTGCAGCGGAATATATATGTCTCCTCCCACTCAGATCTCTAACCCTTGATTCCTTTCTGTAGCAGAGTATAATCAAGATCTGAGCCCGAAAGTCCTTCTTTGTTGTCTCTGAATACTACACAGCCTTCCTCACTATGATTGAGGTATTACTTGATGTGTGTGGGCACTACTCTAGCACTCATATATTTCGAAACAGTGAAGGTATAGAGAGAGAGAGGGTGGCGGCTCAGAGAGAATTTTCTGAGAGAAAATTCTTTCAGAATAATGCTGTGAAAAGCTTTTTCAGAGATGTTGAAATCTGAAGCCTTTGCCTTCTATTTATAGAAGACCACCAAGGGCTATGATTGACATTTTGAACTGAGAAAATCAAGGGAAAAGGAAGGTAAAGGGGGCCGGCCTAGGCAATGTGGAAACAAGGCTTGCCTCTTTTCCAACTTTCCTTTTCCTACACTTGATAGTTTCCCTTTTTGTGAAATGTTGCCAATTCCACTGTTCAACCATATTAATGATAAATCTAATTACTTAATAATTAAAAATAATTATCAAATAATATATTATCATTTATTTTATTAATAATGAAACTAATTAAAGTTTCCTAATTAATAAATATGCCCTTCAAAATCTCTATTTACTGTTTTGCCCTTAATGAGTGCCAAATTCTCAAACTGACAAGTTTATCTTGAGAATTTTTAATTGATTAATTAAAATCAATTAAATGAGTCCTACAAGTAATATCATCTCAACTAGTGAGGGGACCATGGGTTTATATATCCGAGCTTCCAATAAGCAGATCTAGAATTTACCACTTAAATTCACTGACTTATTAATTCTTCGTTGAATCCACACATAGAACTCAGAATTGCACTCTCAGTATATAGAATGCTCTATATGTTCCACCATATAGACACATTATTAGTTATCCATTGTTATAATCCTAATGTGATCAATGATCCTCTATATGGATGATCTACACTGTAAAGGGACTTAGATTACCGTAACACCCTACAATGTATTTTATCCTTAAAACACTTAACCCTGTATAAATGATATTTCAACTAAGTGAAATGAGTACTCAATCATTTATCTCGTTTGGTTAAGCTCGAAGGAGATCACCCTTTGCTTACTATTCGCCAGATAGAAGCTATAGATTCCATATTTATGTTAGCGCTCCCACTCAATCGCACTACCGTGTTCCCAAAATGTATGTATTGCCCAGACTACAGTTTTAGGCTTAACTAACAAATCAAAGAACACGAATAACACTCTTGAAATTAAGCCTAACCATATCAGGATTTAGATCATGTGATCTAGGATCAACTTCTGATATTGAATTGAATAGATGTTTACGGTAAGTTTCAAAATCTAATTCAAAGTTCAATATCGGTCCATTCCAATGCATACTCCATGCATCCAACCTGAGCTTTACTTTAACCTATGTTCTGGAAAGAACATAACATTTCTCCAAATGTAAGTAAACTCTGTTGTAGATTGTCATATCAGTGAAACCCAGTGTTCTGATAAATCTAGGAATACTTTATTCACATAGTCATGTTTATTTTCCACTGTGTTGACAACACAATAAACATGTTCAAGTATGTGAAAGGGGTTTGGATGAATTTATAAATCAAATAGACAAGCAATTGATTAAGTGAACCAAAACATACACAAGTGAATGAAAAATTACTTCTGTTACTTTATTGATATAGAATAATCTGGATTACATTGAAACAGAGTTTTATTTAGGGCATAAAACCCAACAGAAGGCTCCCTAAGGTGACCAAGTACTTGATGAGTGGCCCATTAGTATCAAAGATGGTCGTGAAGAGCCTACTCACCCTTTTGTCTAGGTGGAAGGAATGGGAAAAGTTGTTGTGGTTGAGGAAGAAGAAGAGGACTCTTCTGATTAGGATGCTCCTTCTTTGCTTATTTTGGAGGGTGCTTCCGTACACGTGCAAGGTAGACCATATTTACTTAGCCTTGTTTGTCTTTGCTTGATTATGTTTTCTAACAAACATTCTCTCTTTTTATGAAGTCATGTCATAGAGGCTACTATGTGCTCTTAAGAAGAGGTTGGGTGATGCCTTTGGCCAGAAGTCTCAGATCAAAACCCAAAGATGACGATATAATGCCAAAAATCATTGCCCTGAACACTAAGACTCCCTAAGGGACAACTACGAGGAATCTAGATGTTGCCTCCTTAGATGGTCTCGAGGTTGTGGTCCTCGATCCTGCTCCCTTGGCCAAAAAGAATGCCAAGTCTCAAGCTTCTGCCACTCTAACCAAAGGTTTCAAAGGGCAAACATAGAAGGGTCCGGGATGCCAAAGACACTGGCCACTCCTCTCATATTGAATCTGAAGAATAAGAAGAGTAAGGAGATGCTTACGTTCTACTAGGACCGAGTGTTGCCTAAGGTAAACAATCAGCTGGCTATGACAGAGGATATTTTTATGGAGCTACTCATGGGTAGAATGCTGAAGGAAGCCACCCGAGTAAGTACTATTCCTTCTACTTTTCCATATAGGCTTTATGTCGTACATGTTTTAATCTTGTTTTATCGTTCAACTTAATTTGAATATGGCCTACACTTACTCTCGTGCTAAGTCTGTAGCTTTAAAATTTTCAACTACCACCAACTCACTGAGGATAGGATTGGAAGACGCCAAGAAGGAGACCAAGCAAAAGATTCTTCAATTGGGTGAGGTTAACAAGCAAATTCTTGCTGCTAACAAGCTCTATCAAGACTTAAGCAAAGAGATTAAAGATATATCGTCCATAACTCAGCTTGAGGCGGACATTGATGCATTGTCCAAAGAAGTGAATGCTCTCAAATATGAGAGGGAAAACCTCTACACTCTTCTCCAAAATTTAGAAACCAAGGTAAATGAACCTGATTGAGGAGAAGAAGACCTTGCAGGAAACTATTGACTCTAAACAGTTAACTTTTAATGCGGAACGGGAGGAACTTCAAAAGGAGGTCAAAAGCTTTGAATTAGCTGCCTTGGACGTCTTTCATGAGTTACAGAAGGCAAACCCAGAGGCAAACTTTGATTATCTCAAAGAGAACAAAGATGATTATCTTAGTTTCTGTGATGCACAAAAAGCCAAGGAAGAAGCTGAGATGGTTGGTAACAACCCTTTCACCATTCAAGAAAATGAGACTCATGTTACTGAAGACGTGTCTGACCCATACAAAAAGCCTTGAACTCCTACTTTTTGATATTTTAAAAATTTTTTATCAGTTCGGCCTACGGGCCTATTTTTAAGTACAATATGGCCAACCAAGTGGCTTTTAAACTTGGAAAGTATTTAAATTTTATTTAAGACAACTAGCTAGCCGGATAGCCTTTAATCCCAAACTTATCTTGCTTTGTTATTGTAATATGAATTTTTTCTCTTAAGTCTAAATGTTTATTTTTTCTTTTTTGCTTTAAGCTTGTTGTTTACCAATTCTTGTACGGGTGTATAGTTGCCCCCCAAGTGATCGAGAAGACTTTTGACTCTAGGTCACTTGTATTTCACAAGTTTTTATTTTGTCAGTCTAGGTATTTGGTTTAGGCAAACCGTTTGTACACATTTTTAGGTAATTAAATAACTTGCTATATTTGGTAAAAAAAAAATATAAAATTGATACAATTTGAATGATAATTAATATCTTTATTCGTTTATTGGTTGATATGTGTTGTTACCGTAGTAACTTACATTTACTGAATTATAAAATTATTACATGATCTAACGGATCTTTAGCTAATTAAATATTTAAAATTAGAGTGGTATGTCTCGTCTAAAAGACATTGCTCAAGAGCAATGATTTTTGAACATACTGCACTTTGAAAATGGTCATCCGACCTGAGTACCAGTTGTTTTCCAAACCTTTGGTCGAGGTCCAATCTGAAGGCCACCTACTTAAGAGTAAGTATTGGATCATTTTGCAACTTATGGGGTCATTGGACCTTGTGCACTTATTGGTAGTATTTTCTTAGATGTTCACCATTCCAGTATCTTGGTACTAGGATTATGTTTTCATCAAACCAACCAAGTTTGTATGCTTTAAATTTTGTAACTTTAGTTACTTGATATGATCCTTCCACAAAACTAGCTCGTTATGGGTTGGATGATGAAATTAATATGGTCATTGGTTACAGTATTGATGACGATCCATTAACCTATAAACAGGCAATGACAAGTCCGGAACAGAAACAATTGTCAGTCGGCATGGATTTTGAAATAGATTCCACAAAAATAAATAAAAGGGTTTTTTTTTCTATTTTGGGTTAATATTATTTTAGATAAATATTTATACTACAAGCAAAAATAAACATTTATATTGTTTATTAATTTCAAATATATTACTTTTAAAGTTTGTTATTTACAAAAATACAGTAGAAAAACTCCCCCGAATGTTCAAGGAGAAGTGTGACACACATGTGGCTATGTGGGCGAGTGAGACTCACACGCGAGTGAGGAACAAAGCCTTCAGAGTTGCCTGACGCTCACAAACTGTAGCGTCAGAAAGCAGCAGTGGTTGCCACGTGGCGAATTCAGACAAAGTGAATTTCAACGTGTAGGGTTTCTTTTCTCAGCACAAAACAACTAAACAACAACACAAAAACAACTAGAAAACAACTTAACCATAACATATAAATCAATTAAAATTTATCATATTATGCAAATAAAAATAAATTTATAAGATAAACCCTCAAGAAATACAATACTGAAATAAGTTAATAGCAACGAATAAACAACATGATAACAATTCTATTTTAATATAAAAATTAATTGAGCATCAACACTTACATCAACTTAAAAAATAAATAAAAACAACACATAAATAAAAAAAAACATATATATACATTTATTTCTCTTAGTTAAACAACTAAATATAACAACAAAAAATAACTGCATAAACTTCACTACAATATACAAATTATATAGGTATAAAAACAACTCTAAAAAAGTAAAAAATACCACTAATGTATAAAATAAAATAAACATGTATATATGTATACATTTTTATTTGATTGAATATCTAAATTACAACAAATAAACAATTGTATACTATAATATGCAAGTTAAATAGGCATGAAAACAACTCCATGAATTGCATCAGATCCAAGAAAAAAACACATAAATAATCTATAAAATAAATTTAAAAACAACTACGTAATACTTGTACACGAACTCCAAAATATATCTACACATTAAAAAAATAAATATATACTCATTTTTCTCTTTGTTGAACAACCTAATAGCCACGAATAAACAACACAGTTATAATTCTATTTTAATATGAAAATATATGCATAACAACTTCATTTCAATATGCAAATTACATAGGCATGACAATAATTTTAAGAAAATAAAAAATTCCACTAATGTATAAAATGCATTTAAAAGCAACTACAAAATACATTTCTACCAACTCAATAATATATGTACCCATAAAAAGCTAAACATATACTTATTTTTCTCTTGGTCAAACAACTTAATAACAACGAATAAACAACACGATAACAATTTTATTTTAATATGAAAATTAATTAAGCATGAACACATTGCGTCAACTAATTAAAAATTAAATAAAAACAATATACAAATAATCTTAAAAATAAAACACAACTACAAAAGAATTGTACATTAATTATTCAAAATATATGTACCCAACACAAAATAAACATATTTTTCTCAAAAAAAAAAAAAATAAATAGAAAAAATAAAAACTAAACATATACTCATTTAGTATAATTTGTTTTAAAATTTTGAATTAGAATATTTTTTATTCACTTGAATTGCTAAAATTAGTAATAAGCTAGTTAAAGTTGTGTTAAATGCTCAAAAATACATATCTAAAAATACATTAATTTCTAAAAAATAAATTAACTTTATCTAAAATTTTAATAAAATAAATGTGATATATTTTTATTTGAAATAACTTTGTGGGAAAAATAATTTTGCGACACATTATAAAAAAAATAGGAAAGAAGAAAATACTATTTTTAAAAGTTAAATAATAAAATTTTAATCTAAAAATAATATTATTAGTTGGTCAATATAAAATAATATTTTATTAGTCAAACAAAAATATAATTTGATATTACTTTTTAATATTGTTTGACAACCTAAAAAAAACGTAAGAACAACATAAAATTAATTTTAATAAAACAAAAATAACTATAAATCACTTCCACAAATACAACCAAAAAAAAAATATCAAAAATAAACTAAAATATACATCAAAACAACTGAAAACAAATAATTGGACAACCTCAATATGTCTGAAAATTTAAATATATACTCATATTTATTATCACTTTTGGACAACTCAATTATAATTGAGAAACAACTAGACAACAACACTACTTTAATATGTAAATTAACTAAATATCAATCTCAATAAATAAAAAACAACGACAAATTACTTATACAACACCATGATACAACAAAAAAAAAAATTAAAAAATAAATTAAAATATACATCAAAATAATTGCACAACAACTGAAAATCACCTACAAAACAACGAGATAACTACTCAAACATATATCTAAAAAACTAAATATATACTCATTTGTTTATCTTTTTTGGATAATTCTAGTACAATTAAAAAACAACTAGATAACAACACTGCTTTAATATGTAAATTAGCTAAACATCAATATATTTTGTTGACAACCTAAAAGAAACGTAAGAACAACATGAAATTTATCTCAATAAAATAAAAGCAACTACAAATCACTTATGCCATGACAAATAAACATATACTCAATTTGATCTTCGTTGAACAACTAAATCTCCATGTACAAATAATGAATAATAACCTGGATTTAATATGGAATTTAAATAATTAAGCATCAACACATTGGGTCAACTCAAAAAAAAAAAAAATTAAAACAACACACAAATAATCTAGAAAAAAAAAAAACACTTAAAAACAACTATAATGGAGATTTTTTATATCTTAAATTAAGTGACAAGTGTATTTTTTTTTTCAAGTGGGGGTGGGAGCTGAAAGGTGAGTACTATTGAATTAGCTTAGCAAATTTTTTAATGCGTGTGGATGCAAATAAATTTAATGTGATATTTCAAATACAATCAGTTGGACCCAAACTATTTTTTAGCATATAAATTTATTTTATTAAAACTATAAATAAAAATAATAATATAAAAAAAATCAGCTATAGAGAATACTAAAATAGGATAGGGCCTCAATTTTTATATGCTTTTTACGGTGCTTAGCCATTTGAGATTCAATCTTCTCACGAAAAAAATATTTTCAGAAATAAGAAGGCTTCCTTCCTCAATTACAGTTAGCTACGAAGGTTAAAAGAGATTTTTTACCCATAACAAGAACAATTTTGGAGTTTTTTCTTAGCCTTTTTTGAGAAAAAAAAAATAAAAAAAAGGGGAAGATGAACTAGAACTAGTTACAACTATAGGTTGTAAAAACTGTATGTGAAATGGGTATATACTAACTATGTAAAGTGATTTTTAAAAAAAAATTAAAAAAAGAGAAGAAGAAGTTGATATGACGTGATTGTAGAGGATAATTGTGTTGAGAGAAAGAATGTACATAGAAAATGAACAAGAAAACAATGAGTGGGGAGAGAGAGATAGACAAAAATATTCATATAAGTCCAAATCGTAAAAAATGTAATTAATGAAAGTTTAAAAAGCAATGATGAAAATAATGAATTGTACAAAAGAAAAAAATACGGAGCACAAATCCATCAAAATACTTCTCTCCATAGCTATCGCTTTTGATCATGAAATTTGGCAAATGAATGTCAAGACAACTTTCCTTAACAGAATTCTTGACGAGACAATCTACATGGAGCAACCAGAATGTTATAAGCTTCCAGGACAGGAAGAGAAAGTTTTTAACCTAAATAGGTCCATTTATGGACTTAAGCAGGTTTCTCATTCATGGAACAAAAGATTTGATGAAATAATCAAAACCTACGGCTTTCACCAAAATGAGGATGAACCTTGTGTTTACCAACTCAAGGATAATCAAGTGGTAGTATTCATAGTCCTTTATGTTGATAACATTTTGATTATTGGTAACAATATCAAGATAATGACTGACATTAAAGAATGACTTAACACTCAATTCGAAATGAAAGATTTGGGTGAAGCTGGTTATGTTCTTGGTATTCAAATCATTAGAAACCAAAAGAACAGATCACTTACTCTCTCGCAAGCAGCTTACATTGATAAGGTGCTAGAGCGATTCTCAATGACTGACACCAGAGGGGTAGTTATGCCTTCTAAACCTGGTATCCGTCTATCTAAAGAACAATGTCCCACTGAATCCCAAAAGATAGAAGACATGAGAAAGGTTCCTTATGCTTCAGTAGTTAGAAGTCTAATGTATGTTATGTTGTGCACTAGACAAGACATTTACTATGCACTAGGAATTGTGAACATGTATCAAATAAACCCAGGAGAGGAACATTGGACTGCAGTTAAGCATATTCTAAAATATTTGAAAAGTATAAGGCATTATGTGTTAGTCTACAAGGGTGGTGCTTTAAATCCCGTAGGCTATGCTAACTCAGATTTCCAGGCTTGTCTTGATGATAGAAAGTCTATATCTAAGATGGTATTTACTCTTGGGGGTGGAGTAGTTGTTTGGAGAAGTATCAAGCAATCTGCAATATCAGACTCTACCATGGAGGCATAGTTGTCGCTGAGGCTGCTAAAGAATTGGTCTAGCTAAGAAAGTTCTTTACAGAACTTGGTGTTGTTCCTAGAATGGAAAAAATACTCGTTTTACTTTGTGAGAACAGTACCACATCATCAGAGAAGCCAACAGTAAAGAGCCTCAAAGCCACAAGAGAAGCAAACACATTGAGAGGAAGTACCACATCATCAGAGAATATGTGGAAAGAGGGGACCAACTGGTGGAGGAAGTTGATACTGGAGACAACTTAGCTGATCTATTCACCAAGATTTTAACAATCACTACGTTTGAAAAGCACAGAACGAATCTAGGATTAATTAAAATGTACTGGTTGTTTTATGTTAGTGCAAGTGGGAGTTTGTTGAGTTTTGTATCCTAAATAAAATCCTATTTTAATGTAATCTTGAACATTCATTTATCAATAAAGAAAAATATTTATTTCATTACTTATTTAATGTTTTATTTGGTTCATGTGATCACTTGTTTGATTTATAAATTCATCCAAATCCTTATCACATTAATACTCTTGTTTATTGTAATGTCAACACAGTGAAAAGTAATCAATAGATTATGTGATTAAATGTATTCCTATGATTTATCAATACACAGGGTTTAACTAATAGGATAATCTACAATGTAGTTTACTTGCACCTTGGATAAGTGCTATGTCCTTTCCAGGCATTGGTTAAAGTAAGTGTGGATTGAATGTATGGAGTATGCATCAGAAGGGACCGATATTAAACTTAAATAAGATATAATAAACTTACCGTAATATCTATCTAATTCAATATCACCTAGTTGATCCTAAATCAAATGATCTCAATCCTGAGATGGTTAGGTTCTAGTTCAGTTGCATTATTTATGTTCTTCAATCTGTTCATTAAAGTCGACTAATGGATCTTCTCGTGACATATAGATTAAGGACATGGTAGTTCAATTGAGTGAGAGCGCTAATCATAGATACATAATCTATAGCTTCTATCTGGACATAGAAGTGAAATGATGATTTCCTTTGAGCTTGGCTTAATAGAGATAAATGGTTTAGTACTCATTTCAGTAATTATATTAGTTTACTGAAATATTATTTATAGGTAGCTAAGTATTTTAAGGATAAAATACATTGAAGGGTGTAACAGTAAATTTGTCCCTACTTGATGTAGATCATCTATAGAGGATCATTGATTATTAGGAATATAACAATGCATAATTCATAGCGTATATATATCGTGGAACATATAGAGTGCTCTATATAATTAAGAGTACAATTCCAAATCTATAGTAGTGCAAGAAAGAATTAATAAGTTAAAGAATTTACTTGGTAAATTTTAGAGCTACTTATTGGAAGCTTGATTATATAGGCCCATGGTCCCCACACTAGTTGAGACAATACTGCTTGTAAGACTCAGTTAATTGATTTTAATTAATTAATTATAATTCTAAAATTAGGCTATGTCTTATTTATGAATCTTCACTAAGCAATGGCTTAATTTTGAAGAAAAAATATTTTAGGGTTTATTTATTAATTAAGAGACTTTGGGGAGTCTAATTAATAAAGAAGATAAATAATAAATTTATTTGATAATTAATTATAATTATTAAATAAATAGTAGTGACATTTATAGGATTAAAATTGAAAAATGTGGTATTTGTAAAATAAAAGATCAATAGTTGTAAAAATGATAAAATTATAACTACTGGGCCCATCTATATGGCCGACCACTTAAGGCTTATTTTTGCTATTATTTTATCATTTTTTATTCCATATAATTTAAATAATAACCCTAGGTAAAATAGTATAAAAGGAATAAGATGGTCTGATTCTTATCAAACTCTTTTAATTTAGTTTACATTGTGTCAAACAACTAGAGTTCTTGAGACCTCCTTCTTCCTTCTTCTATTTCGAATCTCCTTCATTGTGTTCTTCATCAAATTTTGAGCCTATAGTGAGTGAGTGCATGCCCACCCACAGCAAATCTAATACTCAATCATAGTGTGTAAGATTGTGAAGAATCTAACAACCTGAAGGAGAATCAGGCTCAGATCTTGATAGTACTCTGCGTTAAAAAGGAACAAGGGTTAGAGATCTGAGTGGAAAGAGTCATATATTCTGTTGCAATCAATGTAAGGTTTCTTGATTTCATATGTGTTTAAGTTCTATTATTTTAGAAATTCATATTTTGGACGTTAATAAACATACTGGTTAGTAAATCTAGATCCTAGTAAAAATATATTCCAACAACAAGTTCTTCTGATCTATCTTTGAATAGTGGTGAAGCTTTCTTTGACCAAACTCTCTATCGAAGCACTTTAGGTGCTCTTGAGCACCTTACATTTACTCGGCTAAATGTAGCATTTATTGTCAATAAATTAAGCCACTTCATACATGATCCAACAATTACACATTGGGATGCTTGTAAACGCTTGTTCAGATATCTCAAAGGCACAATTCATGAAGACTTTTTGATTAGACCAACTATTAGATTATGTCTACAAACATACTCAGATGTTGATTAAGCAAGTTGTCCTGATCATGACAAACGCTCAACAAGGGCTACACAGTGTTCTTAGGGGGAAATCTCATCTCATGGTCAGCAAAGAAACATCAAGTAGTTGTCCGTTCCAGCACCGAAAGTGAATTCCAAACTCTTGTTGATGTTGCTGCTAAGTAAAATTGTTGTGTTCTGTTTTAAGAGAGCTTTAGATTTCTATACTAGCACCTCTTATTATATGGGTTGACAACCAAGGCACAACTTCTTTAGCAAGTAATCCAGCTTTGGATGCTTGATCCAAGCATATAGAGATTTGTTTGAGATCAAATCTTTGCGAAGGAACTGGAAGCTAGGTATGTTCCATCAATTTATTAAACATTAGACATTCTTACCAAGGCATTCTCAGTTTCTATATCTAAAAGACAAGCTCAAAGTGTGTTCATCACTTGAGTGGGATGATAACCAATATATATTTTTCTATTTTAAGAAAATTAGTTAGCTTTTATTGTTGGCTAAACTGTTAGTTATGCCACCTATTTTTTAGTTTTACAACTTGTAAAATTCTGTTACAAGTTGTTAATTACAACTAACCCTTTCTTGTATCTCCTTTGTTAATTACAACTATAACCGTTTCTTGTATCTCCTCTCTATAAATACAATTCACACTCAACTCAAGACTTCTGCAACTTTTGCTAGTCTTTGAGATTCATTTCACAAAGTGTGTCTAGATAAAGTTTGTGTAGAGAAGTTAATTTCACAAATGTATATATACATGTTTGTTGCAAATCATTTAAAAGATTGTCATTATTTTTGTTTTACTCTATCATTCTCTCCCTCTGTGTCTTTTTCTCTCCTACAGGTTGTTGGGTGGCCAGTGAGAGAGATATTACAGACTTTGGGTGGGAGCTCATCCGGTGGTAACGACAAGAAGAAGAATAAAAACATGTAGTAGGTCTCATTTGTAAGATGTTTGATTTTTTAATTTGAATTGATATCAGGTTGTTTTGATTCTCTGACTCATGATGTTGTTGATAATGGGATACTTGATGGAATTTTTGTGCATTTGTTGATAATGCTATGAATTTAGGCTTTGACTGTTCACGGGGTTTGTACTTGAATTGTTTAGTCTTGTAGTAATTAAGATTGATATTATGTTTGGGTTTGTATTTAAAGTGGATCTAAAACTATTTTATATGGTACTCTGAGGGAGAGAAAATTAGTATGTGTACATAGTTTTTGTCACTAGATCTAGATATCCAAATGTAAATATAAGGAAACATTCATTTATTTTTCTTGTTGTTAGTCATGAATCTTCTAGTTTGGTTCCCATTGAATCAATGAGATATCACAAGAAGAATTTTTCGTTAACTATTAAACCAGTATTATCTTCGAAATGTATTCCTTCTATTCTTCAGTGATCAGTTCAAGTTGGCTCTATAGGGATATGATATCCATAAAGTAATATAGGTTGATGTATGTTTATTAACATTGACTTCTATTTTAATTTGCAACATTCGTGTCATCAAATCTCTTTAAAGTTGCTAAGTTTTGTATGTACTCATGTATTTTCAGGTAATGGCATTGGCACATCCACATTCACCATTCACATTTGAAAAGCCTGTTTCTCTTAAGGCAGGGAGGAATGTTGTCGCTCAACTAAGCGTCACTACAAAAAATCTTACTTTTAGTTACAACAAAATTTATGATTAAAAGTAAAAAAAAGTTGTGACTAATTATAAAACATCATTCTCGTGTTGTGACTAAAAGGTCCGTGGCTAAAGGTATTAGTCACAAAAATTACAATTTGTTGTGACTAGAACTAAATTAGTGACAACTTGTAACTAAATGTTATATTTTAGTCACAAGTAATATTTTGTTGTGACTAAAAGTCATATTTAGTGACAAAAAATTTACGTTGTGATTAAAAAATTGTATCTAAAAATAACTATTTTTTGTACACTTGGCCTGTAGGTACATTACACTTCTTTTTTAGTGCTATTATTTTCTGAGAAATGCTAAAGGGCACGTGGTGCCTAGCACCATATTATGTGTCAATATCACTATTGGTCCAAGTAAGTAGGGCTTTTTTTATAAATGTACAACAAAAACAACATAATTACAAAAAATGTGCAAAAAAAAATTATTTTAAAAACGTATATATTTTGAAAACTTACTACATGAAACCATACATTTTAATTATTAAATAATAAACTATGTTTATTAAAACTCAAAATAAACAATTTCGTAAAATTAATTAAACAGTTTTATAAAAATAAACAAGTTAATTTTTTTTTATTAAAAGATAAATGTTTATTATCTATTTTAGTATGAATTATTATAATTTAATAAGATTTTTTTTTTAATAAAATACAATATCAAAATTATAAATATTAATGTATATAAATATAAATCAATACTTAAAATTACTAAAAATAAACATGACACATAGACTGATATAATAAACATATCTGAATATTATTATTTTGTTTATAAAATTAGTATGTTTAATAAATAGAAAACAAAATAAACATATATATACAAAGTATTTTATATTATTAGTATGTTTATTATAATTGTAAACATAAAAATAGACATAGACAATTTATACTATACTAAAATAAGTATATTTTTTTTTCTATTGTTTCTATATATTGATTATTTTCTAATGAATTAGTGAACGAATTTTCTATTGAAGTATAATTCTTACATCAAAAAATAAATAAACAAACATAACTTTATAAACTCCAAAAATTATTTAATTAAAAAAATAAATATGACACAATAAACAAAGAAAAAGATAAAGATAAACAATATTTTTATATATATTATTTATTTTCTAAAAAATTACTAAAAAATAAACATAACACACATAGAGTGATATAATAAATTTATGTGAATATTATTATTTTGTTTATTAAATTAGTATGTTTAATTAATAGAAAATAAAATAAACACATATATAAAATGTTTTATATTATTAGTATGTTTTTTTTTATTATAATTGTAAACATAAAAATAAACATAGCCAATATTACGAAATATATAATAATCAATAATTAATACCATATATATTATAAAGAAATTGAAAAAAAGTTTTTAATTATATATAAAAATGTACGAGAAAATAATAATAAGTTTTTTTGTACATATTTTGTAATTTATTAAAATAATGTATACAAAATTATAAAATGCCCAAGTAAGTATTGAGTCACATAGAGTTTAATATAATAACTTTTAGGAAGTATCGCTTGCCAATCGCAACGCGACTTGTCGAGAAAGTACTAGGCACTACTAGTACCTAATAGCAATGCTGTTATTTTCGTGGATGATATTACCGTTAATGACAATATAGTTGAGTGACTATAATCGTTCTTGGCAGGTAGTCATAATGTTTAATTTAACCTATGTTTTTTTTTTTTTTTCCTGAAAGCAAATGTTTTTAATTTAACCTATGTTTTAAATTACGCAATTACGCCTTCTTGTTGCTTTTTTTTTTTTTCTTTCTCGTGAGACAAGTCTTAACCTTCAAAAATTTAGTTGAAATAATATTTTTAGAAAAGGTAATGTGGTGAAAAAGGTAGAGAAGTTTTTTAAATTTTATTTGGGCTGCATTTCATTATTTTTACAAGTTTTATTGGGCTTTTATTAACTTATATTGGACTTTCTTTTAGGGATTTTTACAAAAATACTAGATTTTGGGTTAATATTTTCAATTTTACTGTCACACGGAATTTTTCACAAAAATATTGTTTTTTTATAAAATAACCGTAAAACAACAAATGAAAACAATTAAAAATAACAGTAGACCAACTAAAAAACAACCGTAAAACAACATTGAAAACTTAACACAGTACATAGTATGAAACTTACACAATATTTTTGAAAAAAAAAATACAATATTTTTGAAAAAAAATTCGACCCACAGCATAAAAATAAAAAAGTTAGAAATTTCAGTATGTGGTGTAATTATTCATTTCTTTTAAGTGTTTTAAGTTGTAGGAAGAGAAAACAAAAATAAAGGAATTATTTTGTAAATGCACAAAAATAAAATAAAAATAATAATATGGTTGTATGGAATTTAAATTATTTTTATTGTTTTTAAAGCTTTTATTTATAGAAAATAAAGTATTTTGACGTTTTCATGTTATATTTATGTTGTATTTTTATTATTTTGTTGTTTTTTTTTTTTTGTTATTTATATATTATTTGGATGTTATTTTTTTGTTACTTTCATGTAATTTTTTTTTCGTGTTATTTTTATAGAACACCGCAAAATGTGAAAAAAAATATTTGAACATAAAAGTAAATTTCTTTTACCAAAAATAATATTTTGTATAAATTCTTCAAAATTGAAATGATTTGGACATTTATTCTAGAACTCAAATAGACTCAATTTTAATGAAATGTTAGAGGCGAACACCTCTTTTTCCCTAAACGCCTCACAACAAACCCAAATGCCTTGTCATTTGAGATGTATGCCTCTCCTTTTCACAGCCAAGTGAATGCTTATGCACACTTTTTACATGCCTCAAGTTGAGGCCTGCCTTGCTTCAAGGCGCCACTACTACAATTTTGCCTTTTAGTGACACTATTTAGTGACTCGTATTTTTTGTCACTTAAGAGTTAGGAGTGATTTTTAATAACATGCATAATTAAACTCTAAATTTTTGGTATTAGTCTCCTGTAATGTGAGTCACTAAAAGGTAAAATCCAAAATTTTCTTATTTTTATTAAATAAAAATCGCTGGCCTATAGTGACGCGTCAAATGCGATTAGGTAAATGTGTCATGACCCACTTAGCGCGTTACTTTATAATAATACTTTTTTTTTTTAAAAAAAAAAAAAATACAACTGTAATAATCAATTAAAAATATAAAAAAAAAACAACAAAAACAAAATTTGTATTTAAGGCTTTGAAATAAAAATCCTATGAGACAGACGCATGGGTTTTTTAAAATAAAATTAAAAAAAAAACCTGACATATTATATAATATTGCATCTATCTTTCTCTTTTTTTAAAATTAGTAAGCTGAAAAATCCTAAGTCTAATCACCTCCCTCTTCTTCTTCCCCTCTCTTTCGCATTTCTTTCTCAGTTGTTGCTGCCCAATGCTACTCCAATGATTAGCGACTAAAACACCCCATTAAGGTCAAGCTCGCTTTCTCTCAAAACCCTTAATGCTAGACTCAATTTCTCTCTGCCTCCTTCTCTCTCTGCTCGGTCTTCTCTTCGCAAGTTCTTCTCTTTACCTCGCACAGGACAACACAACCTCTGACATTGTAGACCCAAGATCCCCAACCAAAATCCCAGGGTTGATATATGAGCTCTAATTTAATCTCTCTCTCTCTCTCTCTCTCTCTCTCTCTCTCTCTCTCTCTCTCTCTCTCTCTCTCTCTCTCTCTCTCTCTCTCTTTGCTTTTTGTGAAGGTGGATGACGTTCGACGGGCTTTGTATTTGGCAGGTTTTTGGGTCGTAGCTTGGTGTGTAGGGCTAGGGTTCTGGGTTGCAGCTTGTTTTTTGTATTCGTTCTATTTTTTTTAGGTTTCTTTTGATTCTAAAATGTGATATATTGTATAACTGATCTCAATTTTTTTTAGTTCAAAATGTTTTATATTTGTTTATTTTTTTCGGTAAATCAATTCTTATTTGTGTTTTCTGTATATTCATTTATTATTTTGTAGTTTTTTTTAGAGAGAAAAGCTATTTTTATTAATGAACAAGTTCATTTATAACAATAGCTTCAATAGGGGCTTGACAAATAGCCCTCCGAACAGTATCATTATCCACCCGTAAAGCGTATCTAGCAAGCCCATGTGCAGCAGAGTTAGCACTCCGACGAACATAGCTAAGAAAAGCACATGGAAAAGAGGACATCTGATAGATAATATCATGTATGAGATCTTGAAATCGGCCATAATGGTGAGGAGGATGATGAACACTTTGAGATACAGTAAGAGCATCCGTCTTAATAAAATGAATTTCGTAATTAATATCCTCCAACCAATGAAGACAGCAGGAGATAGCTTTGGCCTCAATTTCCTTAACAGAGAATTGTCCCTTCATTGGCTTAGAAATGGCAGCAATAACTTGACCAAGAGAATTGGGAACAATGCCTCCAATACCCATTAGAAAACCCTCATTATTTAAGGCAGCATTCACAGTAAGCTTCAACTTACCATTAAGTGGGGGTTGCCATGGTTGGGTGACAGCAAGCGAGTTTTGTGGAGGCGTAGGAGAGTGGCTATTGGCTGTGAGAAATTCGTTAATGTAGTCCATAGCTTTTTCCATAAGAGCATGTTGGGGAGTGTTTTTGGGCCATGTAAAGAACCATTGTGATTGTACCAAATAAACCACATGAAAGTAAGAATGAGTTCCATTTGATTGTCATCATAGCATGAGAAGAGGTCATGAATAAAGTTGTTATCAGTCGATGAAGATAAAGCCATGAAGATCCACAGAAAAGGGAAGCATATGCCAGAGGTTTTTAACAGCCTTGCAGAGAAAAAATGTATGGTTTAGAGTCTCACAATGGTTAATGCATCGAGAACATGAAGAGCTCTCTATAATGTGCATGTGATGGAGTTTTGCAGCAAGAGGAAAGGCATTATGGAGCACATGCCAAGCAAAGATCTTAATTTTGCGAGGTAACTTAAGCTTCCGAAACCGGTTCCACCAAAGAATAGGCGATTGAGATTGTGAGGGGGACACAACATCAAGTAACATAGCAGCAAAATGATACCCACTCTTAACAGAGTATATACCAGTAGGAGAATGATTCCATATAAGCCTATCATCAGGCGGGTGGTGGCTCAAAGGAACCTACAAGATGCGATCGATGTCAACATTAGTAAAGTGCCTCTGAAGAGAAACGATATTCCAAGTTCTGTCATGAGAAATAAGATCAGAGACAAATAAGTTCTGATCTGCATTGATAACATGGAATGGTTTGAAATTGGTGTGTCTAGAGAGCCAAGGTTCAGTAATACGAACTGAAGCACCAGTGCCTATTTTCCATGAAAGACCGCTAATAAGGAGTTCTTTCCCCCATTGAATACTTCGACAAGTATAGGAGGGATTGTTACCCAGATTAGAATGCAAAAAATCTATACGGCTAAAGTAGCGATGGTGTAGGATGCGGAACAGAAGGGAATTTGGTTTGTCAAACAAGCGCCGAGCTTGTTTAGCCAATAGAGCTTGGTTGAAATCAATGAAAGATCTAAAGCCAAGACCTCCTATTTGCTTGCTTCGACACAAGTAATTCCATCTTTTCCAATGGATAGGGTGACCATTAGCTTTGAACCCCCACCAAAAACGAGCAATCATACTTTCAACACTACTGCAGAAAGATGTAGGAAGCTTGAATCAACTCATTGCGTAGGTTGGTATTGATTGAACAAAAACTTTGAGGAGGATTTCTTTCCCACCAATAGAAAAGAGCTTCTCTTGCCAGGTAGTTAACAACTTCCAAATTCGATTTTTTATATCATCAAAAGTAGCACTCTTGTTATGACCTGTATATGATGGTAATCCCAAGTAATGTTCATGACAAGATTGGATAGGCATGCCAAGAAGGAGGTGAAAAGCATTTTGATCTGCAGTGGAAATATTTGGGGAGAAAGACATGACTGATTTATCATAGTTAATGAGTTGAGTAGAGGCTTTATTGTAAAGGTCAAGAGTATTCTTGAAGGCAACAAGAGAGCGGGCATTCGTTCGATAAAAGAGGAGACTATCGTCTACAAAAAGGAGGTGCGAAAGAGTAGGAGCATGCCTAATAATAGATAAACCAGTCAACATACCTTGCTGCTCTTGAGACTGAAGAAATTGAGAGAAAGCTTCAGCACAAATAAGAAATATGTAGGGAGAAAGGGGATTTCCCTGTCTAATACCATGCTTTGGTTGAAGATGTCCAGTAACATGACCATTGATTAGGAAGGAGTGGCTCGCTGAACAAATACAACGCATAATAAGTTGAACTATACCATGGTCGAACCCCATCTTAAGCAAAACACACTCAACAAAATGCCATTCAACTCTGTCAAAGGCTTTGCTCATATCTAGCTTGAGAGCTGCATAGCTAATTCTCCCTCTAGTTTTGTTACGCAAACAATGAAAGATTTCAAAAGTAACTAAAACATTATATGTAATCAATCGGTCTAAGATGAAAGCACTTTGATATTCAAATATAACCAAAGGCAAGTAAGGCTTCAAACGGAGAACAACTGCTTTGGATATGATCTTATAAATCACATTACAGAGGCTAATGGGTCAGAATTGAGCCATAGAAGTCGGAATCCGAACCTTGGGAATGAGTGTGATTAATGTCTTATTGATCCATGTAGGATCCTTGTTATGGTTAAGCACATCAAGGACAACAGTATTAATGGTAGGGCCAATTATATTCCAATGATTTGTGAAGAGCATAACAGACATTTTGTCTAGGCCAGGGCTCTTGTCACTACTCATGCTTTGAAGGACAACAAGGATATCATCTTTAGTAAAAGGCTGCTGAAGAAGAACATTCATTTCAGTGGTGATCGTTGTAGGGATAGTGTCTAGTGTGGAGTTAAGAGTAGAGGAGTCAATCCCATTAGTGGCAAATAATTTGGTAAAATAAGAGTGAACCTCGCCTGAAATTCCATGGGGATCAGAGACAAAATTCCCATTAAGAGTTTGAAGCTTTTTGATATGGTTGTTTGCCTTGCGTCCAGATGCACGGGAGTGAAAATATTTCGTGTTAGCATCACCAGCAGTTAACCAATTGATGCAGGATCGTTGATGCCAATAAGTTTCTTCTTGATCAAAAAGATCATCTATGATTTTTTTAGAGTGATGAAGATCTGAAAAAAAAAAATTTGCATAAAAAAGGTTAGTGTTCCTAAGATCTGAAATTGTTTTTTGAGCTTTTGCAATTTTATTCTTCATGTTGCCATACTTGCTCGTGTGCCAAGATTGAAGATGTGTTGCAATCGTTCCAATATTGTTGACAACCTGATGCAGAGAATTGATATCAGAGGAGGCCCAATGCAATGCAACAATGTCACTACAATCAGGATCATTCAACCAAAGAGCTTCATATTTGAATCTAGACTTGTGTTTGGGCTTCGGCTGAGATGCAATACTGGTGGAAAATTCGAGTTTTAGAGCTCTGTGATCTGATGAAAAATAATCAAGATGATGAAGGTATCTCCAAAAACTTGCTACCAATAGTGATTAACAAATGCATAATCAAGACACTCTTTGACATGTAAATTTCCAAGAGTTCTATTATTCCAAGTGAATATGTTATCATTGTGATTCACATGAGTGAGATTCCCATAGTTAACAGCAGCATGGAAATTATCAATCAAAACAAGATCTCTATTAGCACCACCCTCTTTAAGATGAGTAGAGAATATTTCATTAAAATCTCCAACAACCAGCCAAGGGTCGAAAGGAGAAACATCAGCCAAGCTTTTAAGGATTTTCCAAACTTCAGATTTTAAATGTGTTTCTGGGGCACCATAAAAACCAGATAAATGCCATTTAGGGCCATTGTCACACTGAATATAACAAGAAATATGATTCATTGAGTAATTAACCAAAGTTACATCGATATTGTCTTTCCAAAGCAACATTAATCCACCCCCAAGGCCTTTTCTTGGAACTTCAATACCATTGGGAAAATTCAATACATTTCTAATTTTATTAATAGAACCAGATGCTAACTTTGTTTCCATCAAGAACAAGATGTGGGGAGCTTACTGAGAAATAAGCAAGCGTAAATGGCGGAGTTTTCTCGGGTTCCCCAAACCCCGAGCATTTTAGCTTATGGCATTCATGGCAAGCGGCGGGGTTGCGATACACTGCCCGCAAAACTAGCTTCACCATCTATAGTAGAATGTGTTGAAGAATCTGTTAGAAATTATTTTACCAGGATCTTAGATCTACTCACAAGTATGTTGATTAACAACCTAAATATGAACTTCTAAAACGATTATGAAATAAACACATATAAAGTATGAGAAACCTAACATTGGGTGCAGCGGAATATAATGACTCCTTCCGTTCAGATATCTAGCCCTTGATTCCTTTCTGTAGCAGAGCATTATCAATATCAAAACCTGGATCTCTTTCTCTCCTTCTTTAGTGTTGAAACTCCTTCTTGTTGAAAGTCTTTCTTCACGATCTTCCTCACTATGATTGAGGTATCACTTGCTGTGTTGGGCACTACTCTAATCACTAAGTGGTTCGAAATTTCAAGGAAGAAGAAGAGCAAGGAGTGGCGGCTAGGGTTTAGAGAGAGAAGGCTCAGGTTTTTCTCTGAAGGAAAAAGTAGAAAGTTAAGTGTAAATTTCCTGAAGCCTTCACTATCTATTTATAGCATTCCACTAGGGTTAGGTTTGAATTATTTGGCATTAAAATAATGAAAATATCAGATGAAAAATCCTATAAAAGTGGTCGGCCCTAAGCAATATGGATTTGGGCATCACTTTTTGCAATTTTGAAGTTTTATCATTTCTGCATCTCATTTTCTCAAAAATGCCAATTTTCAAATTCAACCGTTTAAATGCCAATTCTAACTATTTAATAACTATAAATAATTATTAAATAATATTGTCATTTATCATATTTATTAATTGAACCATACAAAGTATCATAATTAACAAATATGCCCCTAAAACTCTTTCTTTACAATTTCACCCTTACTTAGTGAAAAATTCACAAATAGACATAGTCTAATTTGAGAATTATAATTGATTAATCAAAACTAATTATATGAGTCTTACAAGCAATATTATCTCAACTAGTGGGGGGACCATGAGTCTATATAACTGAGCTTTCAATAAGCAGATCAAGAATTTATAACCTAAATTCACTGACTTATTAATTCTTCATTGAATCCACGCATAGAACTTAGAATTGCACTCTCAGTATATAGAATGCTCTATGTGTTCCACCATATAGACACATCATTAGTTATCCATTGTTATAATCCTAATTTGATCAATGATCCTCTATATGAATGATCTACACTATAAAGGGATTAGATTACCGTTACACCCTACAATATATTTTATCCTTAAAACATTTAACCCCGTATAAATGATATTTCAGCTTATGTGAAATGAGTACTCCACCATTTATTTTCGTTTGGTCAAGCTCGAAGGAGATCACCCTTTACTTACTATTCGCCAGATAGAAGCCATAGATTCCATGTTTATGTTAGCGCTCCCACTCAATTGCACTACCCTGTTCCCAAAATGTACGTATCACCCTAACCCAAAAGTAGGCTTAACTAACAAATCAAAGAACACGAATAACCTCTTGAGATTGAGCCTAATCATAACAGGATTAAGATCATTTGATCTAGGATCAACTAGGCGATATTGACTTGAATAGATATTACGGTAAGTTTAATAAATCTAAGTCAAAGTTCAATATTGGTCCCTTCCGATGCATACTCCATGCATCCAACCTGAGCTTTACTTTAACCAATGCTCTGGAAAGAACATAGCATTTCTCCAAATGCAAGTAAACTCTGTTGTAGATTATCATATCAGTAAAACCCTATGTTTGATAAATCTAGGAAACTTTATTCACATAGTCATGTTTACTTTCCAATGTGTTGACGGCACAATAAACAGGATCAAGTATGTGAAAAGGGTTTCAGATGAATTCATACATTATGTACATATAATCATGAAATAAATCATGTGAACCATGCAACATTAAATGTCATTTCTGATCTATATTAATAAGTAAATCTGATTATATTGAAATGAGTTTTATTTAGGGCATAAAACCCAACAAACTCCCACTTGCACTAATATAAAAAAAAAAGTGCATTTCAAATAATCTCAACACCTTGATATACAAATCAAGTGTAGTAGTAGTAAACTCCTCGTAATAGGATCTGAAAAGTTGAATTAAACACAACCTTTTCCCCACCATTACTCTTCCTTAATCACAAAATCATTGATAATGTGAAACTCCTCTCTACATGTCTACTCTTTTTGGGATACTGGATTCTATACCTTTGGCAACTACTTTTGGTTAATCAGGAAATAACACTAGTAGTTAAGGTAATTTGGAATGGTGCCAAAAATGTATAGAACTTTCCTTAGACTGAATAAGTACCTTTCCTGCAACTTTAACATTCAGTCCCTTTCTAGTAGACCTAGAGACTTCAGATAGGTTCTTACAATTCTCCAAAATCACTATTCCACCCCCAGAGTAATCACCATCTTATCAGAAAGATTTTCTAGCACAAAGGTGAATCTCGAAATCTGATGTGGTGTAGTCTAAGAGTTTTAAATACACCCTTATTGACTAACATATAGTTCCTCTTCTTAATCTTAAGATTTACTTGATTGTCTTCCAATGTTCTTCTCCTGGATTAATCTGATACCTACTCATTACTCCCACTCAACAGCAGGTGTCTGGTCTAAGGCATACTAAAGCATATCTGAGACCTCTCACTGTTGATATAAGAAATTCTTTCATGGCTTTATCTTTTCTGGAATAGTTGAGACTTTTCCTTAGATAAATAAAATCTATGCCTAGGAAGTTGTGAAGCTTCTATAGATTGCCATTAGAAAGAAAATGCTTCAGCATCTTACTAAAGTAAGTTGCTTGCATTAGAGTAAGTAATTACCATGTATACCATAAGCCATAGGTTTAGATAAACTCAAACCTATAATACTAGGAACAGGAAGTTTTGTTAAGTCCATTGAATAGACTTATACAGGAAATTTCCTTTTATGTCCTTGTAATAGAAAGTTTAGGTTACTCCATGTGAATGGATTAAGCCATAGTTCTATTGGCTTTTCTTCTTAGTTTCTTATCTTGACAATCCATTACTTGTTTAAACTCACAATGGATTTTAATCACTAGTGTCTTCCAAGTCATAAGAAGGTGAGTTCCTAGAAACTCTCCCACTACAACAAGGTACCGTGAATTATGTCTAAGAAAACTAAATGGTATTGACCTCTTCGGTTGTGACAAGACAACAGAGGCAGTGGGATCATCATATGTCAAATAAGATGATAGAACACTTTTGGAATCAAGAAATAAATATCTCCTTTATTTGCTACGTTATTTTCAGACTTAGTCATTTTCTTAGAAAAGTAGTATTTGTTTAAACAAACACTTTCTTATCTATTGACTATGGGATGGTCCACCCCTAATCACTTAGAATAGCTAACAAACATGCAAACCATGGTTAACAGTTCTAGCTTTTCTTAAGATTTTGATTAGGTCATCCATGAATCTAGTAATGATTTACTTTAAGTATACAACCATTACATCATTCTTAAAATGTATTACCATAGAAGGATTTAGGCAACGACTAGTAACTAATCGTCAATATGCAAATCGAAATTTCTGGGGAGGTAAGTTTGGATATAATTCAAAAATCAATTTAATGATCTTTGAACTTCATATCTACTAACTATTTCTCCACCCCTATCAGTTCGCAAGATCTTTAACCACTTACCTTAATGGTTTTAACCATTGCTAGAAATTTATGAAATTTTTCAAACATTTCAAATTTCTTTGCATAAGGTATAATCTAGAGTTATCGTTTTAAGAATACAACGAAAAACTCATATCCACCCCTGAATGTGCATTCTTCTGCGAATGAGATGAACTTATTTTCAGTGGATATAGGCATATTTACTCTTTGCAGAGATTGATCTTTTCAAAACCACTATGAACAAGATACAAATGCCATAGATTAAAAAAAAAGTGTGGATGTGTCCTTTTGATGACTTAGGTTTAGTTACATCAAAGAGTTCTTAGAATAGTGGAAGTGGATCCTGGTCACTAAATACTAAACTCATATTCCATACAGTTTGAATCCAATGATAGAAGATGGATATTAAACACTTGTGAAAGTGTAACTACATTGTATCCTGGAATTAGAAATATAAGAAAATTTCTGTTTGGAATCTAAAATTAAAGTCAAAGACTTAAATTTATACCAAATATAATGAGTAATTATTTCTTGGACCACCACTACTAATTTTAACTCTAAGTCAGATTTGCCCATACAAGTAACCAATGCTCTGGAAAGAACATAGCATTTCTCCAAATGCAAGTAAACTCTGTTGTAGATTATCATATCAGTAAAACCCTGTGTCTAATAAATCTAGGAATCTTTATTCACATAGTCATGTTTACTTTCCAATGTGTTGACAACACAATAAACAGGATCAAGTATGTGAAAAGGGTTTTAGATGAATTTATAAATCAAATAGACAAGCAATTGATAACATGAACCAAAACATATACAAATGAATGAAAAATACTTCTGTTTCTTTATTGATGTTGAATAAAATGGATTACATTGAAATGGAGTTTTATTTAGGGCATAAAACCCAACAAAATCCTACTTGCACTAATATAAAACTAATCAGTACATATCAATTAATCCAAAATTCTGACGGTGCTTTTCAAATGCAGTCACGGCCAAGACTTTGATGAATGGATTAGCTAAGTTGTCTTCTGTGTCCACTTTCTCAACCAGTACATCCCCTCTTGCCACATATTCTCTGATGATGTGATACTTCCTTTCTATGTGTTTGCTTCTCTTGTGGCTTCGAGGTTCCTTACTATTGGCTATTGCTCCATTATTATCACAAAGTAGGACCAGAGGCTTTTCTATTCAAGGCACGACACCGATACTGGTGAAGAACTTTCTTAGCCAGACAAGCTCTTTAGCAGATCTGCTGCAGCTATGTATTTTTCTTCCATCATCGAGTCTGATATCGCGGTTTGTTTAACACTTCTCCAAACCACTGCTCCACCCCCAAGAGTAAACACCATCCCAGATGTGGATTTCCTGTCTTCAAGACATGCCTGGAAATCTGAATCAGTATAGCCTATGGGATTTAAAGCACCACCCTTGTAGACTAATACTAGATTTCTTGTACTCTTTAAGTATTTCAGAATATACTTAACTGCATTCCAATGTTCCTGTCCTGGATTAGACTGATACCTGCTCACGATTCCAACTGCATAGCAGATGTCAGGTCTAGTGCATAACATTGCATACATTAGACTTCCAACTGCAGAAGCATAAGGAATTTTCTCCATGTCCTCTATCTCTTGAGGATCAGTAGGAGACTGTTCCTTAGATAGACGGATACCTTATCTAGAAGGCATGTTCGCCCCATTGGTGTTGTTCATGGAGAATCTCTCTAAAACTTTGTCAATATAGGTTGTTTGAGAGAGAGCAAGAGATCTGTTCATCCGGTTTCTGATAATCTGAATACCAAGAACATAGGCTGCCTCACCCAAATCTTTCATATCGAATTGAGTGTTAAGCCATTCCTTGATGTTAGTTATTTTCTTGATATTGTTTCCAATAATCAAAATGTCGTCAACATAAAGGACCAGGAATACTACTACTTGGTCTTCCTTGAGTTGGTAAACACAAGGTTCATCTTCATTCTGAAGAAAGCCGTAGGTCTTGATGATTTCATCAAACCTTTTGTTCCATGAGCGACAAGCTTGCTTTAGTCCATAGATAGACTTATTTAATTTGCAAACTTTCTTTTCCTGCCCTGAAGAACATAGTCTTGACATCCATTTGCCAGATTTCATAATCGAAAGCAGCAGCTATGGAGAGAAGAATTCAGATGAATTTGAGCATGGCAACAGGACTAAAAGTTTCCTCATAGTCCACACCTTCTCTTTGGGTATAACCCTTGACTACAAGTCTAGCTTTAAAAATTTCGACTTCGCCTCCAGCTCCTCTTTTCTTCTTGTAAACCCACTTACATCCGATTGGATGATAGTCCTCAGGTGCGTCTACATATTCCGAGACTTTGTTCTTTTTCATGGAATCTATTTCTGAATCCATGCCGGCTGACCATCGTTTCCGTTGCGGACTAGCCATTGCCTATTTATAGGTTAATGGGTCGTCTTCAATACCGTCACCAACGACCATATTGGTTTCACCATCCAAGCCATAACGAGCTGGTTTTGTTGAAACCCTCCCACTACGACGAGGAGCGGTGATCTTCTGAACAGGAACTTTGGTAGTAGTTTTCTCAGTTGGTTCGACTGAGGGAGTGGGATTATCCTCTTCTTGAGTGGAAGAGGACGGAACATTGGAAGGAGTTATATCTGAAAGCAATTCCTCTAAAACAACTTTACTTTTCGGTTTGTTGTCTTTAATATAGTTTTCTTCAAGAAAAGTAGCATTTGTAGAAACAAACACTTTGTTATCCTTGTGACTATAAAACAATCCACCCCTAGTCTCTTTAGAATTTCCGACAAGCATGCACACTTCAGTTCATGATTCAAGTTTGCCTTCTTTCTTTCTCAAGACATGAGCAGGGCACCCCCAAATTCTGTAGTGGCGTAAAATAGGTGTACGACCATTCCATAGTTCGACGGGTGTCTTAGGGACTGTTGGAATTTATTTTACCAAGATCTTAGATCTACTCACAAGTATGTTGTTTAACACCCTAAATATGAACTTTCTAAAACAATAAATAAACACATATAAAGTTAAGAAAATCTTACATTGATGCAGCGGAATTAATCTCTCCTTCCACTCAGATCTCTAACCCTTGTATCCTTTCTGTCGTAGAGTATTATCAAGATCTGAGCCAGAATGTCCTTCTCTTTGTGTGTGATCCTTCACAGTCTTCCAATCTATGATTGAGTTACCACTTGCTGTGTGTGGGCACTTACTCTATCACTAAGGTTCGAAATTTATGAAGAGGAAAAGAGAGAGAATGATTTCGGCCAAAGAAAATAAAGGGAAGGCTCAGTTTTTCTGAAGAGAGAATTTTCTGACAGAAAACTAATTCAAAGTTATGATTTTGACTGAGCCATCACTTTCTATTTATAGGCAACTACTAGGTTTAGGTTAGGAATTATTTGGCATTAAAATAATGAAAATATCAATTTTGAAAATCCACTTTAAGTGGCCGGCCATGGTGTGTGTAATGGGCCCCACTTGGTTTTGCAGTTTTCACAAATTTTATTTCTATTTTCTCAATAACGCCAATTTTCCAATTCTAACCATTTAAATGCCAAAACTAATTATTTAATAGCTAAAATAGATTATTAAATAATATTGTCATTTAATTTAATTATTAATTAGACATATAAAGTCTATTAATAAATAAATAAGCCTAGAATCTCTTTTCTTTACAATTTCGCCCCTGCTTAGTGAAAATTCACAAATTAGACATAGTCTAACTTTAGAATTATAATTGATTAATCACAAATCAATTATTGAGTCTTACAAGCAGTATATTCTCAACTAGAATGGGGACCATGGATCTATATGCTAAGCTTCCAATAAGTGAACCGAATTTACTAAGTAAATCCCTACTTATTAATTCTTCGTTGAATGCACTCTTAGAACTTAGAATTGCACTCTCAGACTTATATAGAGCATATTATATGTTCCACGATATAGATATGATATCTCATTTAACCATTGTTATAATCTTATTGTGATCAAAGATCCTCTATATAGATGATTTACATCGAGATGGGATAATTTTACTGTTCTCACCCCTCAATGTATTTTTCCCCTTAAAACACTTAGCTACTTGTAAATGATGTTTAGTGATCTAAGATTAGTCACTTAAACAAGAGCTCATCCATTTACTTTAGCTAAGCTCGAAGGGAATCATCACTTGACTTCTATACACCAGTAGAAGCTATAAATTCCATATTTATGTTCAGCACTCCCACTCAATCATACTATCATGTTCCCAAAATATACGTATCACCCTGACCCAAAAGTAGATTTAACTAATAAATCAATGAACATGAATAGTACTCCTGAGTTGAGCCTAAGCATATCAGGATTTAGATTTTTTTAATCTTAAGATCAACTACTGATATTGACTTGGAAAGATATAACAGTAAGTTTGTAATATCTTAACTAAGTTGCAATATCGGTCCAGTCCAATGTATACTCCATACATTCGAAACTAGTATACTTTACAATGTCCTGGAAAGAACATAACACTTACTCCAAGTGTAAGTACACATCATCGCTGATTATCACATTAGTGTAAATCCAAAACACTGATGAAACAGGGACTTAGTCTTTTGATTCATATGATCACAATCACATTCCACTGTGTTGACGATACTGTAATTGTGAATAAACATATGATCTGGATTTAACTGATTTTGTGTGTAAATGTAATAAACATATTAAAACATTAGCATGTAAAATTCATGTAAACATAAATCACTTCAAATTTGTTATATTGTTAACTAATCAGATTGTAAAGAGTTTTATTTAGGGCATAAAACCCAAGAGGGACTGCTTTAGATGGAACAACATTTAAAATGTCATTTGCCATCTGTATAGCATATCCCCAGAAGGACGTAGACAGAGTTGAATAACTCAGCATAGACCTAACCATTTCCAAAAGAGTGCGATTTCTTCTTTCTCCAACTCCATTTTGTTGTGGAGTGCTTGGGGCAGTGTATTGGGATTCAATTCCAAGTTCAGTTAAATGATCTTTGAACTGCATATCCATATATTCTCCACCCCTATCAGTTCGCAAGATCTTTAATGTTTTACCTAATTGGTTTTGAGCCAAAGCATGAAATTCTTGAAACTTTTCAAACGTTTCAGATTTCTTTTGCATTAGGTAAAGAAAACTATATCTAGAGTAATCGTCAATGAAAGTGACAAAATACTCATAACCACCTCGGGCTTTTACATTCAGAAGTCCACAAACATCAGAATGCACTAATCCTAGGGGTGTTTGGCACGCTCTTCCTTTGTAGAGAAAGAACGTTTGGTCATTTTTCCTTCCAGGCAGGACTCGCATACTGGAAATTCACCTAAGGCGACATTTTTCAATGGACCGTCTTTGGTTAGCCTATTTAGTCTGTCATAGCCTATGTGACCCAAACGTAAATGTCATAGATATGTTTCATAATCATCATCGATCTTTTTCTTTTTGTGGTTTATAGGTTTAGCTACTTTAAAAAGTTCGTTATGTAGGGCAAATGGTGTTTCTGGTCTAAGAACATAAATCCCCTGTTCCATGGATGCAACACAAATATGAATGTCATTTCGAGAAATGGTAGAACCAGAACTCGAAAATCTAATTTGTATTGTTGCAATTGTAAGCATGAAACAGAAACCAAGTTTCTACTAAAATTTGGAATGTATAAGACATTGTCTAATTCCAAAATTCTGCTTTTAAACTTGAGTTTGGCTTTTCCTCTAGCTCTAACCGAAACCATTTCACCATTACCAACCTTAAGTTTCAACTCTCCGGATTTCAAATAATTTCAATTCTCAAGCAATTGCAATGAACAACTTACATGGTTTGTAGACCCAGAATCAAGAATCCAAATGGATTTATCATTCTCTAAAACACATGATTCGAAGACTAAAGCATCACTGCTTATTCATTTGTGATTTGTTGTTCTTGCTGGTTCATTTTGTTGTGAAGTATATCTTGAGGAAGTGGAATCACTTTCTCTTATCTTCTCAACTAAGCTTGAAATAGTAGGATTTATGGAGTTATGAACTATTTGCTCTTCAGAGTGAACAATTCCTAGCTTACCTGCTTTCTGGAATTTTATGTTCATCATGAGCATATTGGAAGTATTACTCTGACAAGGAGTTTATAACTTCAAGTTCATTTGCTAAGATATTAACTAGGAGTGGAATGGGATGAGGGTTATTGGCACTACAATACATCAATAAAACAGAAGTAAGGTTTTGGTTCAAATTCATACACAATTCAGAAAATAACGAATAATCACAAATGTTATAAAAATACTAAATCTAACATAGTTTATTTTCCAAGGTTTTCAACATAATGAAATACAGTGTCCCGGTAGGCGAGAGTCAAAGATAACATTAGTTGAATAGAGTAGTCAGCTCATCTAAAATAAAACCATTTTAGCAACCTTTTATTCGATCAAAATGAGAATCCAACGTTGTCCCGGTAGTCGAGAGTCAAGGTTATTCTCATTTTATGAGCTTCCACCATTGTTTCATGTTTTATGAGTTTATCTCTAAGTAGTCACCGTAGGGGAGAGTCTAATAGAGACGAAAACTCACAAAACACTTATCAAATGAGATCTTACTGTGTTAAAAGTTTTCAACGAATAACCATCCATAAGGGGGACGAAGTCTAGCGTCTCGAGGTTATATTGAAAAAATTTAACTTTTGTAAGACCAACAATGAAGATCGAATATCTTTTGATTAAAGCTCATTATTTAAAAAAATATATGTATTTTATTTAATCATCAGTTCCATATTTTAATAATGAAAAATTACAAATTAAAGTTGGTTTAAATAAAAAATCAACTTTAATTAAATTTCAATTATTATTTAAATTCGAAAAATAAATTCGAAAATAATGGAACAAATTTAAAAATATCTTATTTAAGTTGTTTAGAAGAATCTAAAAAATCAACTTAAATATCTTTCAAATTAGATTTAATTAAATATAAAATTAAGTTGTAACCACTTAATTTGAAAATATTCCATTTTAAGTTAATATTTGAAAAAATATCAACTTAAAAAATATCTTAAGAATCTTAATAACCAATTCCTAAAATTCCTCAACTTAATTTTAAAATTTGAAATTCAAAAGATATTCAGATTTAAGTTGATTAGTTAGAGATAACTGATTTTCAACTTAAATAGGAATATTTAATGAAAAATTTAAATTAAGCTTCAGAAAGAATCTAGTTGGTTATAATTTTATATTTAATTAAATACAAGAAAATACATATAGTTTAGCTTAGAATATAATTCTTTAAACTATGGTTTCTTAAATTAATTTTAAAAGATAAATGAAATTAATTATGTTGCTAATCAATTTTATTAGGTTAAACTAATTTAATTAACCTAGTACAGTTATCCAAATCAGGCAAATGGGCCTTCACAATTGGGGTAGTTCATGTGAGGGGGGGCTGGGTTCAGTATGTCGTACCCACTACTATGGCTCCCAACTCTCACACAAGGCCCAAAAGAGAGGAATTTAACCTTAAAATGAATAACTGTTATTAATTGAATAGGCCCAAAAACTAAATGAGCCTAAATAAAATCTATCAAAAACTATGATATTTTATTTAGCAACAACAACCTATATGCATCTATAACAAAATTAAACATATAGGCTCACACAGGCACACATTTGGATGGATGCTATCATGTTGCTAGGTCATACACAGATGAAAGAAGATTGTAAAATTTACCTGTTACAAATTATTTACTTGACCTATCGTCAATTGAACCATGGGTTAAAATCAGACATTGGATCTGTCAACAAGTTAACCATGGCAATTTAGATCAAGCAATAATAGGTTTTATAAAACTTACAAACAAGCTAAAACACATACTCCTGCAACAAGATGAATTGGATAATTGGATGTAGGATTTATTTAATTTTAAATAATTATTTTTCGAAAATATTTAAATATTAAAAAAAATATTTCGGGTTTAAGAATAATAATAAAAAAAATTAAAATTAAACCTACAATTTTTGAAAAAATAGGTTTCAACTAACTTAAATATCATTTCAAAAATAATTGCTAACTACCTTTTAAATTTTTAAAGTTATTTTATAAATTAAATATAAAATAAAAAAAAATATTTTTCAGATTTTATAATTTAATAAAAATAACAAAATTTAAAAGTTAACAAAATATCTTACTTCTATTTAAAATTACATGATTATAGTAATCTTATTTTAAATTTAAATAAGGTCAAATAATTTAAAAAAAAATTATTTAAAAAATATTTAATATCTGACCTTTAAATTTAAAAATAAGATAAAATAATCAAATTTAAAAATAAGATATAAAATCAAGCAAAAAGATAGATTTTTACTTGTTTTCAAATTCAAATTACACTAATATCTAAAATTAAATTTAAAAAATTCTAATTAATTTATTTCTGATATTAGATTTGAAAATTGAAAAGTAAAAATCAAAATACCAAACTACACAAAAAATCGGAAGTTAATTCCATGAAATAGCATGAAAAATCGAAGAAAAACGAAAAAATTACGAGTTGTACGGACAGTATGCTGTGCATACTGCCCACGGCGCAGGAGGCTGCATGCAGCCTCTCCGCGCGCGCGAGGCTCGGTTTCAGACAGAATCTTGTCTGTGCGCGTGCTGTCCGAGGGATGCCCCTCATCCGCGCGCGTGGGTAGTTGCACCACCCTGATATTTTTCGAAACTTCAAAAAATCATAACTAATTCAAATTAAATCGAAATTGGGTTTTGTAAAAAGTAAATTGCTTAATTTTTTCCATACTATCCACAAACATCAATCAATCATCATACAAAAACAACAAAAACAACATGATACCATCCAAAACACAAACAAATCGTTTTAAGTCCAAATTTCTTGCAAGCAAATCAATTACCATGGCTCTGATACCAGTTGTTGGAAATTATTTAACCAGGATCTTAGATCTACTCACAAGTATGTTGATTAACATCCTAAATATGAACTTCTAAAATGATTATAAAATAAACACATATAAAGTATGAGAAACCTTACATTGGATGCAGCGGAATATTATGTCTCCTTCCGTTCAGATCTCTAACCCTTGTATCCTTTCTGTCGCAGAGTATTATCAAGATCTGTGTAACACCCTAACTAGCATAGGCGTATTACGTGATTTTTAAACATGCTATGCAGCTCGTTGCTAATCAACGAGGTTTATGGAAAACGTGATTAATTAAAATTTTTGCTTTTTAATTAAACTTGTAAAATATTTACACAAAAGACTCGGGATCCCGATTACAAAACCATTTACAAAAGTTTACTGTTCATACAAAATATTTTTCGCCTAGCGACTAGTTACAAAAATAGCCTCGCTGTCCCGATGATCGTACGCTCCAGGCCTAACCGCCCCGACATGTACAATCTTCATAGGCTCGTCCTCACGGTTCCACAGCTTTGATCTTGCCCAAACCTACACATGAACATAGCACTGTGAGTCGACAGACTCAGTAAGAAAAGCATAATAATACTCATACATAAATCCCGGTCATGATCAGACGCCCATACCCCTGATCATAACCCTAACTGCCGTGTCCAACACGATAATGAGTCCCCTAATTGCCGTGTCCAACACGGTACTGAGTTCTGAACGTTCATAGGGACGGTACTATTGACAAGTAACAGCCTGATCGGTCGAACCGGTCATACTCCATTCTTTGGTCATACTCCGGCTGTCTCAGACGTGTTACGGTATCGGCTGATCGGTCGGGCGGGTCATACTCATTCTTGGTCATACTCCGGCTGTACCGACATGATACGTCAAATAGTATGGAACCACCAACCTAAGTATCGGCCTAATCGGTCGAGCCGGTCATCTTGCATTTCTTGGTCATACTCCAGCCTGTACCGACGTGATACAGTGTCAGCCTAATCGGTCGAACCGGTCATACTCTGGCTGCTGGTCATACTCCAGCCTGTACCGACGTGACACAGTTGGATGGTTCGAAGCCAACATACATATCTAATGTAATCTAACAGGCTTCCTACATGCACGCTAAACATGTAATCTACATATGCATACTGTTCTACTAATCTTACCTGGATTCCGAATTCAGGTGTGCCGGTCAACCTGACTGGAACTATCTGCGCGGCGGATTACAGGCTCCTAAACCATAAAAATCACAACACTATAAGTGATACGCTAAATCACTTTCCGGGAACTTAAACTAGGAACTAAAAGTTACCCTATCGATAAAAAGCATGGCAATACCCCAAATAACATAAAAACGAGGAAAACTAGGGTTCCTGAAAATTCCCCAACCGGTAGACCGGTTCTGCAACCGGAATTCCGGTTCCGAGAATTCCTGGACCCTCATCCAGAATTCCGGTTCCTCGCAGGAAACACCCAAAAATTCATAACTCTTTCAAATCCAACCCAAATCACCTCAAACCTTCCAGACCTGTTCTAAATAACCCCTAGAACATTTCTAAAGCAACAAAACCGAGCTTCACACACAGAAACTCAATTCACCATTAAAGGTCAAAGATTGAGTTCTAAAACTCAAAACTTGACTAAACAACATAACATGCATTAAACCTTGATCAAAATCACAAATTCAAGCATTTAACAACTGCAGAAATCAAACCCTAGCTCATGCAACAACTACAGCCACTAAAATTCCAATTTCCCTTTGAAAACCTTAAACTTTTACATTAAAAACTCCACAACTCTAACAACCTAACCATCAAGCATTACAAGCAGCTTAATAACAACAATTAATCAAGCTTAAACCTCTGCAAACAACTATAAAATCACAGCAACAATAACAACTTAAACTATGCATGCAAACATCATCATTTCATCAAAATTCTTCAAGAAACTAAAAGGGAGAGCTACAAGGATTTTACCAACACTTGAGGTCCAAATCTATGCTAAAATCAGCTTGAAATCCAAGAAGAATCCCCCCAAACCAAGCTGCTCAAAACCGAAGAGGAGAGAAAGAAAGAGAGCCTTTGAATACCAATTTTCTAACTTTGAAATTTTTTTGACTAAATGAAATAAATGCCACTTAACTTATTTACTTCAGCCAACATATACTCTAATAAACCACATAATTCCACCAATTAAAATTCACTAAAAGACAAACTAACAATGGGGCAAAATGACCATTTTGCCCCTCCACACTAAACTAACATAAATAACACTAAAGGGGTATTTTTGGGAAATTCTAAATTCCCGGCCATTCCCGACATTCCCAATGTCTAATAAGCCGTCCCAAACTACTAACATACTAAGTTGTGATTTTACTGAGCCAAACACCGAGTTCCATGATACCGCGCACCGGAAATGCAAAATTATGATAACTACTAAATGACATAAAAACGCACCTCTGAATTCAATAATAACAGTATAAATAATTATTTAAATAGCTACAAATAATTTCATAATTAAACGTGATTAACTGCTAATTTCCAAATTAAACTAAGCGGTCTTTACAACTATCCCCCCCTTAAAAGGATTTCGTCCCCGAAATCTAACTTGAATAACTCTGGATATTGAGCTCTCATATCTGACTCTAGTTCCCGGGTGGCTTCCTCCACCTTGCTGTTTCTCCAGAGAACTTTGACCAATGCTATGGTCTTATTCCGAAGGACTTTATCCTTTCTATCCAGGATATGCACTGGCTGTTCTTCGTAAGTCATATCTGGCTGCAGTTCTAGGCTCTCATAACTTAGTATATGAGAGGGATCTGAAACGTATTTTCTCAACATCGAGACATAGAATACGTTGTGAACTGCTGATAAAGCTTGAGACAACGCTAACCGGTATGCCACTTGACCTATCTTCTCGAGAATCTCGAAAGGTCCTGCAAATCTAGGGCATAACTTGCCTTTTTTCCCAAAACGTTTGATCCCCTTCATTGGAGATACCCGTAAAAACACATGCTCCCCTACTTGGAGCTCAACATCTCTGCGTTTCGGATCTGCATAACTTTTCTGTCTACTCTGTGAGGCAAGCATTCTAGCTTTTATCTTCTCTATTGCCTCATTGGTCCGTTGCACTGACTCCAGACCTAAGTACTTTCTCTCCCCTGTCTCATCCCAGTGAATGAGAGATCTACACTTCCTACCGTATAACAGTTCATAGGGAGCCATCCCTATCGTACTCTGATAATTGTTGTTGTAAGAAAATTCTATCAACGGTAGATATTTATTCCAAGAGCCTTTAAAATCCATAACATAGGCTCGTAACATGTCTTCCAATATCTGAATTATCCTTTCGGACTGACCATCCGTCTGAGGATGGAATGCTGTACTGAATTTCAGCTTTGTACTCATTGCTCGTTGCAAACTCTGCCAAAATTTGGAGGTGAACTTCGGATCCCTATCCGAAACTATAGACTTCGGTACCCCGTGAAGTCTTACAATTTCTCTGACATACAATTCTGCCAACTGATCCACTGTAAATGTCGTTCTAACAGGCAGAAAATGAGCATATTTCATGAATCGATCCACCACTACCCAGATGGAATCAAACAAACCCGTGGTCCTAGGTAACCCGACCACAAAATCCATCGTGATAACTTCCCACTTCCATTCAGGTAAGGTTAAAGGCTGGAACAACCCTGCTGGTCTCTGATGCTCAGCCTTAATCTGCTGACACGTGAGGCACCTCGATACGAATTCTACCAAATTCTTCTACATACCGCTCCACCAGAAGTACGGTTTAAGATCTTGGTACATCTTAGTGGTGCCGGGATGCAGAGAATACGGGGTAGAATGAGCCTCCTCAAAGATCTCATTCTTGAGTTCCACACTATTCGGAACACAAACCCTAGCTTTATACAGAAGCATCCCGCTGTCTGACACTGAAAAGTCCTTGGCTTGACCAGCCAAAACCTCATCTCTGATCTTTATTAACTCTGAATCCGTCATCTGAGCGGCTTTAATACTTTCCAACAGATCAAATTGCAGCGTTAAGTTGTGAAGCTGACCTACCACAAACTCAATGCTGGATTTAACCATATCCTCTGCTAGCTGAGGCGAGATCTGAACCATACTAGCCACTTGCCCGGGACCCTTTCTGCTCAGGGCATCGGCCACTACATTGGCCTTCCCAGGGTGATAGAGAATCTCATAGTCGTAATCTTTCACTAACTCCAACCAACGTCTCGGTCTCATGTTCAAATCTTTCTGAGTAAAGAAATACTTGAGACTTTTATGGTCGGTATAGATTTCACACCTTTCTCCGTAAAGGTAATGCCGCCAAATCTTCAATGCAAAAACCACTGCGGCCAACTCTAGATCACGAGTCGGGTATCGCTGTTCATAATCCTTTAACTGACGGGAAGCATAAGCGATAACCCGATCGTCTTGCATCAACATACACCCCAGACCCTGTCTGGATGCATAGTAATAAACAACAAATTTCTCGTTGTCTGAAGGCAAAGCTAGCACTGGAGCGGTAATCAACCTTTGCTTCAGCTCCTGAAAACTAGCTTCGCACTTGTCTGACCAGACAAACCGGTGATTCTTCTTTGTAAGTTCGGTTAGGGGCATTGAAATTTTTGAAAACCCTTCCACGAACCTACGATAGTACCCAGCTAAACCCAAGAAGTTTCTGATCTCTGTCACAGTCTTCGGTCTCGGCCAATCCCTGACGGATTCGATCTTCCCGGGATCCACCTTGATCCCATCTTTGCTCACAATGTGCCCTAAAAAGGACACCTGAGATAGCCAAAATTCGCATTTCTTGAACTTGGCATAAAGCTTGTGTTCCCGAAGCCGTTGCAGTACCATCTGAAGATGTAATTCATGCTCCTCTTCTGATTGAGAATACACGAGGATGTCGTCGATAAACACAATCACATAGATATCGAGGAAATCCTTGAATACTCTATTCATCAAATCCATCAATGCTGCAGGAGCATTGGTTAGTCCGAACGACATAACCAGGAATTCATAATGTCCATACCTAGTGCGGAAAGCCGTCTTCGGAATGTCCTCCTCTCGGATTCTCAACTGATGATAACCCGAACGGAAATCAATCTTAGAAAAGACCGTCTTCCCCTGAAGCTGATCAAACAAATCATCGATCCTAGGTAATGGGTATTTATTCTTCACTATCAACTTGTTCAATTCTTTGTAATCGATGCACATCCTCATAGTTCCATCTTCCTTCTTGACGAATAAAATCGGGGCTCCCCAGGGTGACACACTAGGCCGAATAAACCCTATGTCAAGCAACCCTTGGAGCTGAATCTTTAACTCCTTAAGTTCAGCTGGAGCCATTCTATATGGGGCTTTGGAAACCGGTTCCACCCCTGGTGCAAAATCTATCACGAAGTCAATCTCCCGCTGAGGTGGTAACCCTGGAAGTTCTTTGGGAAAAAACATCTAAAAATTCCCGAACCACCTTGATGTCCTCTGGCCGAATGGTATCTGGCCGAGTGGTGTCCACCACCACGGCCAGAAACCCTAAACAATCACCATGCAATAATTCTCTAGCTGACATGGCCGAAATCACCGGGATCCGAGCTCCCCGAACTAAACCAACAAACACGAATGGTTCTTCGCTTTCCGGTTGGAAGTGTTGGAATTTATTTTACCAGGATCTTAGATCTACTCACAAGTATGTTTATTAACACCCTAAATATGAACTTTCTAAAACGATAAAATAAACACATATAAAGTTTAGAAAACCTTACATTGGGTGCAGCGGAATATAATGACTCCTTCCGTTCAGATATCTAGCCCTTGATTCCTTTCTGTAGCAGAGCATTATCAATATCTGAACCTGGATCTCTTTCTCTAAATCTTTGATGCTGAAACTCCTTTTGCTGAATGTCTTTCTTCACGATCTTCCTCACTATGATTGAGGTATCACTTGCTGTGTGTGGGCACTAAGGATTTCGAAATTCAAGAGGGAAGAGAAAGAAGAAGTGGCAGCTAAAGATAGGGAGAGAGAAAGGCTCAGGTTTTTCTCTGAAGGAAAAATAGAAAATTTAAGTGTGTAATTTTCCTGAAGCCTTCACTATCTATTTATAGCATTCCACTAGGGTTAGGTTTGAATTATTTGGCATTAAAATAATGAAAATATCAGAGGGAAAACCCTACCAAAGTGGCCGGCCATGCAAGGTGGATTTGGGCCTCACTTTTTGTAATTTTGCAGTTTTATCTTTTCTGCATCTCATTTTCTCAAAAACGCCAATTTTCTAATTCAACCATTTAAATGCCAATTCTAACTATTTAATAACTATAAATAATTATTAAATAATATTGTCATCTATCATATTTATTAATTGAACCATACAAAGTATCATAATTAACAAATATGCCCCTATAAACTCTTTCTTTACAATTTCGCCCTTACTTAGTGAAAAATTCACAAATAGACATAGTCTAATTTGAGAATTATAATTGATTAATCAAAATCAATTACATGAGTCTTGCAAGCAATATTATCTCAACTAGTGGGGGGACCATGGGTCTATATAACCGAGCTTCCAATAAGTAGATCAAGAATTTAGCACTAAAATTCACTGACTTATTAATTCTTCGTTGAATCCACGCATAGAAGTTAGAATTGCACTCTCAGTATATAGAATGCTCTATATGTTCCACCATATAGACACATCATTAGTTATCCATTGTTATAATCCTAATGTGATCAATGATCCTCTATATGAATGATCTACACTGTAAAGGGATTAGATTACCGTTACACCCTATAATGTATTTTATCCTTAAAACACTTGACCCCGTATAAATGATATTTCAGCTTATGTGAAATGAGTACTCCACCATTTATGTTCGTTTGGTCAAGCTCGAAGGAGATCATCCTTTGCTTACTATTCGCCAGATAGAAGCTATAGATTCCATGTTTATGCTAGCGCTCCCACTCAATTACACTACCATGTTTCCAAAATGTACGTATCACCCTGACCTAAAAGTAGGCTTAACTAACAAATCAAAGAACACGAATAGCCTCTCAAGATTGAGCCTAATCATATCAGGATTAAGATCATTTGATCTAGGATCAACTAGGCGACATTGACTTGAATAGATATTACGGTAAGTTTAATAAATCTAAGTCAAAGTTCAATATCGGTCCCTTCCGATGCATACTCCATGCATCCAACCTGAGCTTTACTTTAACCAATGCTCTGGAAAGAACATAGCACTTCTCCAAATGCAAGTAAACTCTGTCGTAGATTATCATATCAGTAAAACCCTATGTCTGATAAATCTAGGAAACTTTATTCACATAGTCATGTTTACTTTCCAATGTGTTGACGGCACAATAAACAGGATCAAGTATGTGAAAAGGGTTTCAAATGAATTTATACATTATGTACATATAATCATGAAATAAATCATGTGAACCATGCAACATTAAATGTTATTTTTGATCTGTATTAATAAGTAAATCTGATTATATTGAAATGAGTTTTATTTAGGGCATAAAACCCAACAAACTCCCACTTGCACTAATATAAAACAAAAAGTGCATTTCAAATAATCTCAACACCTTGATATACAAATCAAGTGTAGTAGTAGTAAACTCCTCGTAATAGGATCTGAAAGGTTGAATTAAACACAACCTTTTCTCCACCATTACTCTTCCTTTAATCACAAAATCATTGATAATGTGAAATTCCTTTCTATATGTCTACTCTCTTGGGATACTGGATTCTATATCTTTGGCAACTACTTATGGTTAATCAGGAAATAACACTAGTAGTTTAAGGCAATTTGGAATGGTGCCAAAGATGTATAGAACTTTCCTTAGACTGAATAAGTACCTTTCCTGCAACCTTAACATTCAGTCCCTCTCTGGTAGACCTAGAGACTTCAGATAGGTTTTTACACTTCTCCAAAATCACTATTCCACCCCCAGAGTAATCACTATCTTATCAGAAAGATTTACTAGCACAAAGGCAAATTTCAAAATCTGATATGGTGTAGTCTAAGAGTTTTAAACACACCCTTATAGACTAACATATAGTTCCTCTTCTTTATCTTAAGATTTACTTGATTGTCTTCCAATGTTCTTCTCCTGGATTAATCTGATACCTACTCATTGCTCCCACTCAACAGTAGGTGTCTGGTCTAAGGCATACTAAAGCATATCTGAGACCTCTCATGGTTGATATAAGAAATTCTTTCATGGCTTTATCTTTTCTGGAATAGTTGAGACTTTTCCTTAGATAAATAAAATCTATGTCTAAGAAGTTGTGAAGCTTCTATAGATTGCCATTAGAAAGAAAATGCTTCAGCATCTTACTAAAGTAAGTTGCTTGCATTAGAGTAAGTAATTACCAGGTATACCACAAGCCATAGGTTTAGATAAACTCAAACCTATAATACTAGGAACAGGAAGTTTGTTAAGTCCATTGAATAGACTTATAAACGAAAATTTCCTTTTATGTCCTTGTAATAGAAAACTTTAGGTTACTCCATGTGAATGGATTAAACCATAGTTCTATTGGCTTTCTTCTTAGTTTCTTATCTTGACAATCCATTACTTGTTTAAACTCACAATGGATTTTAATCACTAGTGTCTCCCAAGTCATAAGAAGGTGAGTTCCTAGAAACCCTCCCACTACGACAAGGTACCGTGAATTATGTCGAAGAAAACTAAATGGTATTGATCTCTTCGGTTGTGACAAGACAACAGAGGCAGTGGGATCATCATATGTCAAATAAGATGATAGAACACTTTTGGAATCAAGAATTAAATATCTCCTTTATTTGCTACTTGTTTTCAGACTTAGTCATTATCTTAGAAAAGTAGTATTTGTTTGAACAAACACTTTCTTATCTATTGACAATGGGATGGTCCACCCCTAATCACTTAGAATAGCTAACAAACCATGGTTAATAGTTCTAGCTTTTCTTAAGATTTTGATTAGGTCATCCATGAATCTAGTAATGATTTACATTAAGTACCCAACCATTACATCATTCTAAAATTGTATTACCATAGAAGGATTTAGGCAACGACTAGTAACTAATCATCAATATGCAACTCGAAATTTCTGGGGAGGTAAGTTTGGATATAATTCAAAAATCAATTTAATGATCTTTGAACTGCATATCTACTAACTATTTCTCCACCCCTATCAGTTCGCAAGATCTTTAACCACTTACCTTAATGGTTTTAACCATTGCTAGAAATTAATGAAAATTTTCAAACATTTCAAATTTCTTTGCTAAAAGGTATAATCTAGAGTTATCGTTTTAAGAATACAACGAAAAACTCATATCCACCCCTGAAGCACATCCATCTGCGAATGAGATGAACTACTTTCAATGGATATAGGCATATTAACTCTTTGCAGAGATTGATCTTGTCAAATCCACTATGAACGAGATACAAATGCCATAGATTAAAAAAAATGTGGTAGTGTCTATTGATGACATAGGTTTAGTTACATCAAAGAGTTCTTAGAATACTGCAAGTGGATCCTGGTCACAGAATACCTAACTCATATTCCATACAGTTTTAATCCATTAATAGAAGATGGATATTAAACACTTGAGAAAGTGTAACTGTATTGTATTCTGGAATTAGAAATTTAGAAAATTTCTATTTGGAATCTAAAATTAAAGTCAAAGACTTAAATTTATACCAAATATTATGAGTAATTCTATCTTGGACCAGCACTACTAATACAAACTCTAAGTCAGATTTGCCCATACAAGTAGGAGATTTCTAAGATTGAGGATTTATATCAATTGGGAATAGAATTTCGGGATTATAATCATATGCGTCATATAAAATGACATGAAATGATTTATAGACCATTCATCCAATGATATGTTTTTAAAGCTAATTCGAAATGAATAAGCTAAGAGGAATTAGGATAATTTCGTTTAAAATAAGAATCTAACGATGCTTCGATTAGCGAAAGTCAAAGTAATCTTATTTATACAATCTTCTTGTTTCATATCGTAAAAATACTAGTCTAAGGTGTCATCAATTGATGAACAGGTAGATGTCGCATATACAATATTTATCTTTCGAGATCTAACACAATTATGTATGTCTAATGGTGAAAATCCACTAGGGATTTATCTCATTAGATAAACAAGCCAAGTTAGACCAACAATGAAGATTCGAAATTAAACTACAACTTAATAACAGAAAATAACATGGTTCAATATAAATTCATACACAATTCAGAAATTATAAACATATAGCAAGTAGGAATGACAAGTGAAAATACTAAAACTTACAATCCTAAATAATTTCCAAGGTTTTCAACAAACTGATATCAGTGTCCCGTTTAGGCGAGAGTCAAAGCTACCATTCATTGAATAGAGTTGTCAGCTCGTCTAAAATGTTAAACATTCTAGCAACCTTTTATTCGATCAAGATTGGAATTCAGCGTTGTCCCGTTTAGGCGAGAGTCAAGGCAATTCTATCTTATGAGCTTCCACCATTGTTTCATAATTTGCAAGTCAAGTATGGTCGCCACCATTAGGGTGATCCATACCATACAAAACACTTACAAACTACTTATCATGCGAGGTTAAACGGTGCGAAATTGCTAATGAACGTTCCTCCATTAGGAAGGATTACTCACTAAAACAAACGCGGTGTAAAACCCACAATGGAGATCGAATGTCTTAATAATAAAGCTCATTATTTAAAGAGAGTTGTATTTTCTTTGATTCTCTTTATTTATTCTATTTATTTTAAATATATATTTATTTAATTAAAATTTCCAATTTAGAATAAAAAATTCTAAATATAAATTTTAATTTAATATTTATAAATTTTACTTAGATGGATATGAAATAATATGAATTATTTCCATCTTAGTAATAATTTCCAATAAATATTTAGAAAAATATTCAATTTAAGTTGTTACAAAATTAATTTAAATTAATTTACAACTCAAATTGATTTTCTATAAATATATATTGCATTTCGAAAAATTAAAGTATTTAAGAATACAATTTTCGAAATTGCATATTAAAATAAAAAATAAATCCTGGAAAAATTATTCTAATTTAGTGTTGGCCCAAAATTAATTAATAAAATTAATTTACAACAAAAAATATAATTTTCCTATTTAATTAAATATATATAAGAAAAATTTCAAATATTTAAGTATGATGATGAAAATCAACTTAAATATTAATTTTCTATTTAATTAAATACACTAGAAAAATACTTCAAGCAAAAATATCACCTATCTAGATTTTCCTTTGACTAATTTATTCAATTTCTAATAATATACTTTAATTCAATTTATTTTAAATTAATCAATAAATGAAAAAATTATTGATTTAAGTTGATCCAAGAATTAATTAAAATAAATAATTAATTTACAACTTAATCTATTTTTTAAATAAAATTAGAAATTCCAGCATTTAAGAAATGCAATTTCGAAATTTGATTAATAAAATAAAGAAAAAATATATTTTGAAAATTATTTAAATTTAGTTGAAAAAATAAATTTCAACTAAAAATAATTTTCTATTTAATTAAATGTCATGAAAAAGAAATATTTAAGTATGATGATAAAAATCAACTTAGATATTTAATTTTCAAATTAATTAAATGTATTAAATTCAAGAAATAAATAATTAAGTGTAGAGAAGGCTTAATTATTAATCTCTAGTTTAATACTAGGAAAAATATACTTAAAATAAATTGTACCAAAATTAATTAATAAATAATTAATTTCACAATGTATAATATTTCCTATTTAATATTAGAAATAATAAGTAGTCTAGAAATAATTATCTAGAAAATATCTTATTTGACTAAGTATCTTTTCCACAAAATTTGAAAAAATATCTAATTTAAGTTGTATTAGAAAAAATCTAGAACTTAAATATTTTCAAATTTAAATTTAATTAAATATCAAAAATTAAGTTGTAACCACTTAATTCAAAAATATTCTATTTTAAGTTAATATTCGAAAAGATATTAACTTAAAAAATATCTAAAGAATCTTAATAACCAATGCCTAAAATTCCTCAACTTAATTTTGAAATTTGAAATTCAAAAGATATTCAGATTTAAGTTGGTTAGTTGTAGATAACTAAATATCAACTTAAATAAGAATATTTAATGAAAAATTTAAATTAAGTTCCAGAAAGAATCTAGATGGTTATAATTCTATATTTAATTAAATACAAGAAAATACATATAGTTTAGCTTAGAATAAAGAATTCTTTTTACTATAATTTTCTTAAATTAATTTCAAAATAAATGAAATTAATTATGTTGCTAATCAATTTTATTAGGTTAAACTAGTGTAATTAACCTAGTACAATTGTTCAAATCAGGCAAATGGGCCTTCACAATTGGGGTGGTTCATGTGAGGGGGTGCTGGGTTCAGTATGTCGTACCCACTTCTATAGCTCCCAACTCTCACACAAGGCCCAAAAGAGAGTAATTTAACCTTAATAAGAACAACTGTTATTAATTGAATAAGCCCAATAACTAAATGGGCCTAAATAAATTCTATCAAGAACTATGATAATTTATTTTAGCAACAACAACCTATATGTATCTATAATCAAATTAAACACATAGGCTCACACAGGCACACTTTGGATGGGTCCTATCATGTTGCTAGGTCATACACAGATGAAAGAAGATTGTAAATATACCTGTTACAAATTATTATCTTGACCAAGGGAGCCATCAGATCATTAGATCTGGCAAAAAGTAACCATGGCTATTTGCAATCAAGTAATAATAGGTTTTGAAAACTTACACACAAGCTAAAACACATACTCCTGCAACAAGGTTAGTTGGATAGTTGGATGTAGGATTTATTTAATTTTAAATTAAATTATTAATTTCGAAATAATTAATTAATTAAATAAAATATTTATTTTTCGAAAATTTAAAAAAAAATTAAAAAAATTTCGAAAATTTAAAAAAAATTAAATTTAAAATTAAACCTACAATTTTGAAAAATTAAGTTTCAACCAACCTAAATATCATTTCAAAATTTGCTAACTACTTTTAAATTTTTAAATGTTATTTTATAAATAAAAATTAAATAAAAAATTAGAAAAGATAAATGAATATTTTTTTCAAATTTTAAATGTAATTTAAATAAATAAAATAGCAAAATTTAAAAAATTAGCAAAATATCTTATATCATTTAAAAATTACATGATTATAATTATCTTATTTTAAATTTAAAATAAGATAAGATATAATCAAATTTTAAAATAAACATATTTAGGGTGTTAATATGTTTATTTTAAAATTTGATTATATGAGTAGTGTTAATTGATAGAATCATTAGATCTGGCAAAAAGTAACCATGGCTATTTGCAATCAAGTAATAATAGGTTTTGAAAACTTACACACAAGCTAAAACACATACTCCTGCAACAAGGTTAGTTGGATAGTTGGATGTAGGATTTATTTAATTTTAAATTAAATTATTAATTTTGAAATAATTAATTAAATAAATAAAATATTTATTTTTCGAAAATTTAAAAAAAATTAAAAAAATTTCGAAAATTTAAAAAAAATTTAAATTTAAAATTAAACCTACAATTTTGAAAAATTAAGTTTCAACCAACCTAAATATCATTTCAAAATTTGCTAACTACTTTTAAATTTTTAAATGTTATTTTATAAATAAAAATTAAATAAAAAATTAGAAAAGATAAATGAATATTTTTTTCAAATTTTAAATGTAATTTAAATAAATAAAATAGCAAAATTTAAAAAATTAGCAAAATATCTTATATCATTTAAAAATTACATGATTATAATTATCTTATTTTAAATTTAAAATAAGATAAGATATAATTAAATTTTAAAATAAGATAGATTTTTAAGCAAGAAGATAGATACTAATTCTATTCAAATTCAAATTACACTAATATCTTGAATTAAATTTAAAAAATATTAAATTAATTCATAATGATAATTAGAATTGAATTAGGAATAGTAATAGTATAAATATAGAACTACACAAAAAATCGGAAGTTAATTCCATGAAAAATCGAAGAAAAATGAAAAAATTGTGAGCTGTACGGACAGTTTTCGCGATCGCAGGAAAATTTCAGCACAGCTCCATTTTTTTCGAATCTTCAAAAAATCATAACTAATTCAAATTAAATCGAAATTGAGTTCTGTAAAAAAGTAACTTGCTTAATTTTTTCCATACTATCCAATAACAATAATTCCAGAAACAGAATCGCAATTATTTTTCACGAAAATTCACAAACATCAATCAATCATCAAATAACACTCAATACAACATGATACCATCCAAAAACAAACAAACAATCATTTTAAAGTCCAAATTTCTTGCAAGTAAATCAATTACCATGGCTCTGAGGCCAGTTGTTGGAAATTATTTTACCAGGATCTTAGATCTACTCACAAGTATGTTTATTAACACCCTAAATATGAACTTTCTAAAACGATAAAATAAACACATATAAAGTTGATCATGTATGAGTAGTGCCCAAATGGAGCTTCTGTTACCCAGATAGGGTCTTTTTTAGAAGTTCCCACGTCCATCATTCTTCTCTTGTTCAAGAGGTCACATAGTTCTCTTTGTCTTCCAAGTTGATCATGTACTCCAGTCGACCTGGGTCTTGTAGTAGTCTCCTGACCACGGGGTCGTGAAGGCAACTCTATTGAGACCTCCGAAATGAACTCAAGATTGTCTTGGGATGACCCACTGTGAGAGTGTTCATTCAGAGAATTGTAGTGGCTACTGTTGGAAATTATTTTACCAGGATCTTAGATCTACTCACAAGTATGTTGATTAACACCCTAAATATGAACTTTCTAAAACGATTAAATAAACACATATAAAGTTTAGGAAACCTTACATTGGGTGCAGCGGAATATAATGACTCCTTCCGTTCAGATATCTAGCCCTTGATTCCTTTCTGTAGCAGAGCATTATCAATATCTGAACCTGGATCTCTTTCTCTGAATCTTTGATGCTGAAACTCCTTTTGCTGAATGTCTTTCTTCACGATCTTCCTCACTATGATTGAGGTATCACTTGTTGTGTGTGGGCACTACTCATACACTAAGGATTTCGAAATTCAAGAGGGAAGAGAAAGAAGAAGTGGCAGCTAAAGATAAGGGGAGAGAAAGGCTCAGGTTTTTCTCTGAAGGAAAAATAGAAAATTTAAGTGTGTAATTTTCCTGAAGCCTTCACTATCTATTTATAGCATTCCACTAGGGTTAGGTTTGAATTATTTGGCATTAAAATAATGAAAATATCAGAGGGAAAACCCTACAAAAGTGGCCAGCCATGCAAGGTGGATTTGGGACTCACTTTTTGTAATTTTGCAGTTTTATCTTTTCTGCATCTGATTTTCTCAAAAACGCCAATTTTCTAATTCAACCATTTAAGTGCCAATTCTAACTATTTAATAACTATAAATAATTATTAAATAATATTGTCATTTATCATATTTATTAATTGAACCATACAAAGTATCATAATTAACAAATATGCCCCTATAAACTCTTTCTTTACAATTTCGCCATTACTTAGTGAAAAATTCACAAATAGACATAGTCTAATTTGAGAATTATAATTGATCAATCAAAATCAATTACATGAGTCTTGCAAGCAATATTATCTCAACTAGTGGGGGGACCATGGGTCTATATAACCGAGCTTCCAATAAGTAGATCAAGAATTTAGCACTAAAATTCACTGACTTATTAATTCTTCGTTGAATCCACGCATAGAATTTAGAATTGCACTCTCAGTATATAGAATGCTCTATATGTTCCACCATATAGACACATCATTAGTTATCCATTGTTATAATCCTAATGTGATCAATGATCCTCTATATGAATGATCTACACTGTAAAGGGATTAGATTACCGTTACACCCTACAATGTATTTTATCCTTAAAACACTTGACCCCGTATAAATGATATTTCAGCTTATGTGAAATGAGTACTCCACCATTTATGTTCGTTTGGTCAAGCTCGAAGGAGATCATCCTTTGCTTACTATTCGCCAGATAGAAGCTATAGATTCCATGTTTATGCTAGCGCTCCCACTCAATTGCACTACCGTGTTCCCAAAATGTACGTATCACCCTGACCTAAAAGTAGGCTTAACTAACAAATCAAAGAACACGAATAGCCTCTCGAGATTGAGCCTAATCATATCAGGATTAAGATCATTTGATCTAGGATCAACTAGGCGATATTGACTTGAATAGATATTACAGCAAGTTTAATAAATCTAAGTCAAAGTTCAATATCGGTCCCTTCCGATGCATACTCCATGCATCCAACCTGAGCTTTACTTTAACCAATGCTCTGGAAAGAACATATCACTTCTCCAAATGCAAGTAAACTCTGTTGTAGATTATCATATCAGTAAAACCCTATGTCTGATAAATCTAGGAAACTTTATTCACATAGTCATGTTTACTTTCCAATGTGTTGACGGCACAATAAACAGGATCAAGTATGTGAAAAGGGTTTCAAATGAATTTATACATTATGTACATATAATCATGAAATAAATCATGTGAACCATGCAACATTAAATGTTATTTCTGATCTATATTAATAAGTAAATCTGATTATATTGAAATGAGTTTTATTTAGGGCATAAAACCCAACAGGAAGGTCACCATCTTCCTTTTGCAATCAATACTCGCCGAATATTTAGATAGGAAATTCATTCCTAAAATAATATCGAACTCTACTAAGCTCATCTCTATCAAGTCAGCACTTAACTCTCTACCATCTATCTTGAGCGGCATAGACCTAATCCACCTGTTGGAGATAACCAACTCTCCGCCAGGTAATAGGGTTCCAAACCCTGAATCATAACTATCATACGGTTTATCCAATTTCCTAGAGATTCTGGCAGCCTCACAAAATCAACCTTGACCTAAGCACTCACCCGGAGGATGCCTCTTACTAATGAGACACTCCGGTAGGAATAACGGGTCTCAACACTACCCTGACGACGGCCTTGATTCTGGTTCCCTCGGAACCTCTTGTCCTGCCCCGAGCCACCGGATGTTGTGGATGATTTCCTCCTCTAGTCCATTGCTGAACCACTACCTCCCCTGCTGAAACCTGACGCAGGAGGGGTAGGAGCCCCGCCACATACTGGAGTCCTAATTGATTCCAACATACATCTAACTGCGCCCTTAGCTCACAATGCTTTCTCCACCATCTCAGCATAGGTGATCTTATCGTCGGTAGTGATCATCAAGTCATGCTTAATCTTCGCATTTAACCCGTTCAGGTACTTCTCTTTCTTGCTGAAGTCGGTTGGCACTATCCCCGAGGCTAGCCTCGCCAACCGGTCGAACTGAGTAGTATACTCGGTCACTCTCATATTCTCTCACTGGGTCAGGTGAGCGAACTCTTTCCTCTTGGCGCTTCTAACTGCCTCGTTATAATACTTGGCGTTGAAGAGTTCTTGGAACCTTTCCCAGGTCATGGTGGTGACGTCGTGAATCTGAGACACCATGTCCCTCCCGACGAGAGCGTCTTCTTGAAACTGGAAAGTGCCACACACCACTCTGTCCTTCCCGGTGACACCCATAAAGTTCAAGATTTTGGTGATCACCGTTAGCCACTGCTCGGCCTTCATCACATCTGGACCTCCCAGAAAGACCGGAGGTGCTTGCTTCCGGAACCGTTCATACAAGGGTTCCATTAACTTTGCCGCTACTACTACCTCGGCCTGAGCAGCAGGGGTGGGTGCCACTGGAACTTCTGGCACCGGCACTGCAGGAGCACCCTGCTGCCTGAATCTCTGAATCTCATTATCTTGCTCCTCCATTCTGGCTTGCATTTCAGCAAGCCCAACTTCCCAATTCTGGGCTTCCTGATTGACCTGGGCAGCCTGTGGCGAGTTGACATCACCCCGACCACGAGCCCTGCCCCTGGGACCTCTACCTCGGCCCATAACACTTGGGGAAAACTGAGCTCCTTGACCTTGATCTGACCCGACTGAGATGCCCTGACTCCCAATATTTCGTCTGGCGTCCATCTAGTCTGAACAGCCTCGAAACCCCGAGTTGGCACTTCAGGTCACGATCATCGAGAGCTTACTAATGCCGCTTAATTTGGAAATTAAAACGAAACATGCGCCTATTCTACTATTAGGCTACTAACATGCTTCCTATCAGGCTTTTCTTATTTCATAAAATAAATAAATAAACTACTGAAGCAATAAAAGCTTACTGAACCGTGGAACGAGCTAACTGCTGATGATGATTGTGCATGTCGTGACGATCTTCGAAAGACAACCTGGCGGCTCTGATACCAAATTGTAACACCCTAACTAGCATAGGCGTATTACGTGATTTTTAAACATGTTGTGCAGCTCGTTGCTAATCAACGAGGTTTATGGAAAACGTGATTAATTAAAATTTTTGCTTTTTAATTAAACTTGTAAAATATTTACACAAAAGACTCGGGATCCCGATTACAAAACCATTTACAAAAGTTTACTGTTCATACAAAATATTTGTCGCCTAGCGACTAGTTACAAAAATAGCCTCGCTGTCCCGATGATCGTACGCTCCAGGCCTAACCGCCCCGACATGTACAATCTTCATAGGCTCGTCCTCACGGTTCCACAGCTTTGATCTTGCCCAAACCTACACATGAACATAACACTGTGAGTCGACAGACTCAGTAAGAAAAGCATAATTATACTCATACATAAATCCCGGTCATGATTAGACGCCCATACCCCTGATCATAACCCTAACTGCCGTGTCCAACACGATACTGAGTCCCCCTAACTGCCGTGTCCAACACGGTACTGAGTTTTGAACGTTCATAGGGACGGTACTATTGACAAGTAACAGCCTGATCGGTCGAACCGGTCATACTCATTCTTTGGTCATACTCCGGCTGTCTTACCGACGTGTTACGGTATCGGCTGATCGGTCGAGCCGGTCATACTCATTCTTGGTCATACTCCGGCACATGTCAGACGTGATACGTCAAATAGTACGGAACCACCAACCTAAGTATCAGCCTAATCGGTCGAACCGGTCATACTCATTTCTTGGTCATACTCCGGCTGTCTGGGCATGATACGGTGTCGGCCTAATCGGTCGAGCCGGTCATACTCATTCTTGGTCATACTCCGGCTGTCGTACCGACGTGACACAGTTGGATGGTTCGAAGCCAACATACATATCTAATGTAATCTAACAGGCTTCCTACATTCACGCTAAACATGTAATCTACATATGCTTACTGTTATACTAATCTTACCTGGATTCCGAATTCAGGTGTGCCGGTCAACCTGACTGGAACTATCTGCGCGGCGGATTACAGGCTCCTAAACCATAAAAATCACAACACTATAAGTGATACGCTAAATCACTTTCCGAGAACTTAAACTAGGAACTAAAAGTTACCCTATCGATAAAAAGCATGGCAATACCCCAAATAACATAAAAACGAGGAAAACTAGGGTTCCTGAAAATTCCCCAACCGGTAGACCGGTTCTGCAACTGGAATTCTGGTTCCGAGAATTCCTGGACCCTCATCCGGAATTCTGGTTGCACAACCGGAATTCCGGTTCCTCGCAGGAAACACCCAAAAATTCATAACTCTTTCAAATCCAACCCAAATCACCTCAAACCTTCCAGACCTGTTCTAAATAACCACTAGAACATTTCTAAAGCAACAAAACCGAGCTTCACACACAGAAACTCAATTCACCATTAAAGGTCAAAGATTGAGTTCTAAAACTCAAAACTTGACTAAACAACATAACATGCATTAAACCTTGATCAAAATCACAAATTCAAGCATTTAACAACTGCAGAAATCAAACCCTAGCTCATGCAACAACTACAGCCACTAAAATTCCAATTTCCCTTTGAAAACCTTAAACTTTTACATTAAAAACTCCACAACTCTAACAACCTAACCATCAAGCATTACAAGCAGCTTAATAACAACAATTAATCAAGCTTAAACCTCTGCAAACAACTATAAAATCACAGCAACAATAAAAACTTAAACTATGCATGCAAACATCATCATTTCATCAAAATTCTTCAAGAAACTAAAAGGGAGAGCTACAAGGATCTTACCAACACTTAAGGTCCAAATCTATGCTAAAATCAGCTTGAAATCCAAGAAGAATCCCCCCCAAACCCAGCTGCTCAAAACCGAAGAGGAGAGAAAGAAAGAGAGCCTTTGAATACCAATTTTCTAACTTTGAAATTTTTTTGACTAAATGAAATAAATGCCACTTAACTTATGTACTTCAGCCAACATATACTCTAATAAACCACATAATTCCACCAATTAAAATTCACTAAAAGAAAAACTAACAATGGGGCAAAATGACCATTTTGCCCCTCCACACTAAACTAACATAAATAACACTAAAGGGGTATTTTGGGGAAATTCTAAATTCCCGGCCATTCCCGACATTCCCAATGTCTAATAAACCGTCCCAAACTACTAACATACTAAGTTGTGATTTTACTGAGCCAAACACCGAGTTCCATGATACCGCGCACCGAAAATGCAAAATTATGATAACTACTAAATGACATAAAAATACACCTCTGAATTCAATAATAACAGTATAAATAATTATTTAAATAGCTACAAATAATTTCATAATTAAACGTGATTAACTGCTAATTTCCAAATTAAACTAAGCGATCTTTACAATCTGAACCTGGATTTCTTTCTCTCATTCCTTTAGTGCTGAAACTCCTTCTTGTTGAATATCTTTCTTCACGATCTTCCTCACCATGATTGAGGTATCACTTGTTGTGTTTGGGCACTACTCTAACACTAAGTGGTTCGAAATTTAGAATGAAGGATAGAGAGAAGAAGGTGGCGGCTAGGTATAGAGAGAGAGAAGGCTCAGGTTTTTCTCTGAAGGAAATCAGAAGTAAAGGTGTAATTTTCTTGAAGCCTTCACTATCTATTTATAGCATTCCACTAGGGTTAGGTTTGAATTATTTGGCATTAAAATAATGAAAATAGCAGATGATAAAGCCTATAAAAGTGGCCGGCCATGGCTATGAGGATTTGGGCCTCACTTTTTGTAATTTTGAAGTTTTATCATTTCTGCATCTCATTTTCTCAAAAACGTCAATTTTCAAATTCAACTATTTAAATGCCAATTCTTGCTATTTAATAACTATAAATAATTATTAAATAATATTGTCATTTATCATATTTATTAATTGAACCATACAAAGTATCATAATTAACAAATATGCCCCTAAAACTCTTTCTTTACAATTTCTCCCTTACTTAGTGAAAAATTCACAAATAGACATAGTCTAATTGAGAATTATAATTGATTAATCAAAACCAATTATATGAGTCTTACAAGCAATATTATCTCAACTAGTGGGGGGACCATGGGTCTATATAACCGAGCTTCCAATAAGCAGATCAAGAATTTATAACTTGAATTCACTGGCTTATTAATTCTTCGTTGAATCCACGCATAGAACTTAGAATTTCACTCTCAGTAGATAGAATGCTCTATATGTTCCACCATATAGACACGTCATTAGTTATCCATTGTTATAATCCTAATTTGATCAATGATCCTCTATATGAATGATCTACACTGTAAAGGGATTAGGTTACCGTTACACCCTACAATGTATTTAATCCTAAAACACTTAACCTCGTATAAATGATATTTCAGCTATGTGAAATGAGTACTCCACCATTTATTTTCGTTTGGTCAAGCTCGAAGGAGATCATCCTTTACTTACTATTCGCCAGATAAAAGCTATAGATTCCATGTTTATGTTAGCGCTCCCACTCAATTGCACTACCGTGTTCCCAAAATGTACGTATCACCCTGGCCCAAAAGTAGGCTTAACTAACAAATCAAAGAACACGAATAATACTCTTGATATTGAGCCTAATCATAACAGGATTAAGATCATTTGATCTAGGATCAACTTGGCGATATTGACTTGAATAGATATTACGGTAAGTTTGATAAATCTATGTAAAAGTTCAATATCGGTCCCTTCTGATGCATACTCCATGCACCCAACCTGAGCTTTACTTTAACCAATGCTCTGGAAAGAACATAGCATTTCTCCAAATGCAAGTAAACTCTGTTGTAGATTATCATATCAGTAAAACCCTGTGTCTGATAAATCTAGGAATCTTTATTCACATAGTCATGTTTACTTTTCAATGTGTTGAGAACACAATAAACAGGATCAAGTATGTGAAAAGGGTTTCAGATGAATTTATAAATCAAATAGACAAGCAATTGATAACATGAACCCAAACATACACAAATGAATGAAAAATACTTCTGTTTCTTTATTGATGTTGAATAAAATGGATTACATTGAAATAGAGTTTTATTTAGGGCATAAAACCCAACAATATGGTTGCCATCGTTAAGCTACAAATGGCAGCGTTTAAGGATAGACGTAGGGAGTCTCAAATGTGAATGGTCTGTCTTTTAAAAGAGTTGGTGAGGGCAGGTTGGTCTGTTAAGAGAGTAGAGTGATCTGGTATGTTAGAGGCTGTATTAATTGCAGGATTAGAGGATGAAGGTACTGAGATGTAAGGGGGTTGATGGTTGTGGGAAAAGGTTGTGTAGGTGTGGAGTGGATGGTAGAATTAGTAGGCAATTCAAGTGCGGCTATGGGAGTGTTGAGAATGTGTTTGTGTTGGTTAGGAAAAGCAGGGGGAGGTTATAGGTGAAGGTTGGAAAAATTGGTTGATGGTGTTTCAGACAAAACGAGTAAGCAAAGGCCACACCACATTATTAGCTCTGCTTTCTCTTAGAGATCGACCGACTCCAGGTCTTGGTAAAGGATCACCTTTTACCCAGGCCCCATAAGGAAGAGAGATATCACCACCTTCATCCTCGGTTTCTAAGAAAAGAAGGCAACTCAAATAGGTATGTCCCAATCTCCCACATTTGTGGCAAAAGTCAGGCAATTTCTCATATTTAAAATTCACCCACAAACTGTCAGGGGTGTTAGTAAATTTGAGAAAAGTGCCACGGAGGAGGGCCTGAGTGGCATTGAGGTCGACCCAAATTCTCATAAACGGTCCCATCCCTCAAGAAGAGAGCATCATCTACCTCCAACAATTCACCCATATCAGACCCAATTTTTTCCGCCAAGGATCTGCTTTACTAAGGAAAGGTAAGCCATGAACCTGAACCCAAAGAGGGATATCAGTAAAGTTAGATTCAATAGGAATTTTTAAATTAGTAATAGCAGCAAAAATAATAGGTTGGTTGTTAAAGTGCCAAGGTTGATGATAGATGATCCTTTGCATGTCTCCAGCGCATCCAAATTGAACAAGAAAGTGGCCTTTGAGATCAGTGATGGTGACGGGAAAACGCTTGGACCAAATCTCTGCCATTTGGAGTATGAATGCGCCAGGGTTGATTTTTTTGTGGGTGAGAACGAAAGCAAAGACGCTCCATTTAGAGATTGTGGGAATTGTAGAGTTGCTAGATTCTCCAATTTGATGGACAACCTTTTCTTTATCAGTAGGGGTGATCTGTGATGACATATTTTTAAGAACACGCTCCATGGAAATAGGTTGAAAGTGCTTACAGAAAGAAGAAAGTAGATGGTATATATCGTGGATATTGAGAAGGGAGATGCCAATAGTAAACTCATAAATGATGGAGTTCATGGTTGCAAAGTGGGGGATCGGAGAGGGGAGAAGCAATTGCAGGAGGTTACACATACGAAGTGGATTTTTTGGTTAAAAAGAAAATAAATTTGATATAGCAACACATTAATTTTTTTTGAAACAAAAACATAATATAGTGAAACTCTCTTAATGTGCCTATTATAAAGTGTTAAATGTCAAAATATTATATATTTAATAGTGTAAAAATATAAAATTAATTAAATTTAAATAATATTGTCATAAAATTAATTTTATATAGTTGTTTGTTGAAAATATTTTATTTTGACTTAATTTTATCTTTGTTTATAAATAATAATTAGTATTTTTTGAATGATAAGAAAAAAAAAGTTAAGAAAATATATTATTTTTATTAAAAGAATTACAAATTAATTGGATTTTTAATAAATATTTTTATTAAAATAATTGTGATATATTTTATATTAAAAATATATTGTTTGGATTTAATTTTATTTGTGTTTGATTAAAAAAATAACATACGAGAAAAGAGTAAAAAGAGAATTGAAAAGATGATAAAAGATGGTCCAAAGCATTGAAGAAGTGCCTTTTGAAGACCATTTTGAGTCTAACAGCCCAAAAAGGGCCCAAATTCTTTTTCCAGGAGACAAGAGCACCACGTGGCATTGTCCTTTTCGTCTGCGCAGGCAACAACAAGGGGTTGTCCCCATTCCTCTCACGCGCGCGTGACGCACACCAGCCCACGTGGGCCACTCTTTTCGTCCACCGCCCAGCCTCGAGAGTGGGGCTTCTCTCTGTCCGTGCCCCTTCAGCCCAAACATGTTTCAGTCACATTCCACGTGTCTTTCTCTCCATTCGCCACGTGTTTTCATACAACCAATCCAAATGTATCATGTGGCAAGTCCGAATTTAACTATTGAGTAATTGTATTTTTACCCGATACAATTTGCAATAAGTTTTAATTATACATTTGTCCTTTTACCTTCTTATAAAGAGACACTTAAATTTTTACAATTCAAGACAGTTTCAAATAGAAAAATTTAATGAAAACGCTCTAAGTTTAACAACACTTAGTTGTTTTTTTTATGGATTTCTAAGTTCTCGATGAAAACTAGTTTATTTTATTAAGTAATTATTTTATTTTGATTCTCATTACGACATATGCTTATGGATTTTCGCTTATTAAAATAATTTTTTCATCTTTAATGTCACGTATTTTTTATAGTTAAAAATTATTATTGCTTGGTTCTACATTTTATTGAAAATTATATTTTTTTGATTTTATGTATTTACATTAAATTGTTTGACATTTAATGCTTAGAAGTTATAATTATAAAGCGATAGAAAATCTATTTTTGTTTGAAAATAATAGCTTTTGAAATTCCGTATTTTAATGTTTCCAGTTTAATTATTTAATTAAGTGATTAATTAAATGCGGAATAATGAAACTGGTACTGAAAACAGTTTTTCCGTAGTTACAGAATACAACTCTGTAACTCCAGAGAAACCCAAAAAAACAAACAGTGCATAAAAGTAAAAACACACAAGATTTTTGTACGTGGTTTCAACAATCCTTTCAGATTGTTACTAGTCCACGGGGCCACGCCCAGAGATAAGATTCATTAGATCGGTATCAAAAATACAAAGTAATTGACTTATGCATAAATAGACTCCCTCTTATTGTATGCCGCAAGCTTGATGTATTCCACCTACTAACCGAATCTTGATAAAACTCCAAGAGCTCGAACTCCGTTCGATCACCTTGAAGAGTGCTTGAATCCTCCCGATTCAAGGCTTAAAGGCTATCTCCCGAAAGCCTATACAACCATCTCCCGAAGGTTGTGTGCTTGTATCCTCCCGATGCAAGACTTCAAAAGCAATCTCCCGAAAGCTTGTAAATACCCTTCTCCCGAAGGTGCACTGATGTTCTTCTTTGTTGCAGACTTGAATACACACTCAAGACAATACAAACAATCAAATAAACAGAGTAAGAGTAGAACAACTCTTCTCTACAAAACAAAGACACTCTTTCCTTAAGATATGAATACAATTTTAAGTATATGAAAGAGATACAAAACCTAGCTACTATAAGATGTATTTATAATGAATATACATCTCATAGACAGCTTACATTCGGTCTGAACAAGACCTCAACCCACTAGAAACTTCCCTAAAATAATTCTTCAATCAGTCCAGGAATTTCCGTTTCTGTACCTACAGAATCGTGGGCAGTAACTACAACTTTCCTTTTATAGAAAAGGAAAGTTTAGCTCCGGTTTTCTCTTCAAGAAACCTGATCTTAGAAAATGGGAAACTCAACACAAGATCAGAATAACAACTGGTTAGCAAAGAATCAATGTGTTATCAAAACTTACCATATTTACCTCAATTTCCATAAATAGGAAAGCTAGTCAACTTTCCTTCCAAGTTTAGATATAGACAAATAGGGAAACCATATCAATATATGCCAGCCGAAATATACAAAGAATAATAAAATATTTTTGTCAATTAAATATGCCAAAAATGGAATTAACAATCTCCCCCTTTGGCACTTTGATTGACAAAACATTTTATTATGAGAAAACCTGCATCAAGTGTTAGAAACCAAAGCAAATAGCTTTTTAAAGATACAAGAGTATAGAAAATACTCCCCCTGCATGAAAGCTCTCTAACACATAAAACAAAGAACTTTTTTTTGGACGGAAAAACTTACAAACCGAAGAACACAACTTTTTAAATGGAAAAGTGTTAAACCACAAACAACTTCTTAAACGGAAAAGTGTTAAACCACAAACAAGCAACTCCCCCTAAAACCAAGGGTCCAGAGTTGAATCCAAAAAATAATACTACTCCCCCTTTTTGTCTATCAAGGAGCCAAAGATAACAAAAACAAACATGGACAAAGTTATAAGTTCAAATAAACATTAATAAAAAGCAAAAGATAAAAGATTGAACCACTTATTCATCATCATTGGGTCGGAAGTATTTCATGATGCTGTCCATCTTCCTAAGAAGAAAGGCCTGACTTGTCTCCATTCTTCCCAAACGCAAGTTGAATTCTGCCATTTCTGTAGGAGCAGAAGTTGAAGCAGATGCGACGGCGGGGATCATTTGTAAGACCAGGGGAAGCAGACCGGGCCTTTCTTTGAGCAGCTTTTCCTTGAGGAGGCTTCTCAGGAATTTTAAAAGTGGTTCCAACAGCAGGCATCTCAATTGATTCATTCTCAAGAATCAATTCCTCTTGATCAGATAAAATTTTATAGATTAAATGAGGAAAAATAAGATTGAGCCTAGGTTTCTTACCCTTTCGAAGAGAAACAATTTGCTCCCAAATCATATCAGCCAAATCAATTTTAGCACCAATTGAAACTTTATACAAAAAGAAAGCAAGTTCATTTGAAACATTTACCGGATTGGAGCAAGGAAACCAATTGGATAGGGCAAACCTCATGAGAGCAGCATGTTGATAGGTGAGTTGAGACATATGCATGGTGTCGGAGAGTTCAATTTCATTATCACCAGAGAGATAACCGAACACATTTTGACGATCAAACTCCACATCAGTTGGCTCAATTCCCATAGGCAAATTGAGAGCCTCAGCAACATCCTTCACAGTAAAGGAATACCAGTGTCCTCTGAAAAAAACTTTGCCAAACATGAAAGAGTCCTCATCGAGAAACTCATCAGTGATGTTAGCATAAAATTCCTTCACAATTCTGTCCACATACCCATCAAAACCGATCAAGGTATCTACCCATTGTCTTTCTTTCAACATGTTATACACTCCAAAGGCTTATGAGCAATAACATTAAAATTTTTCTCCACAGTAAAATTCCTATTTTCATAGAATTTCATATCTCTAGCATGATCATTATAACAGAAATAATGAGAGTGGGGCTTGAAGTTATCAAGAGAAATATCAGAGGGCCTCTTTCTTTTCTGTGGAAGAACAGGATTTGGAGAGACAATGGGCCTTTTTCCTTTGTCCTTCTTTGGAACTGCAGCAGGGACTGGAACCGGTTCTGTAATGACAGGCTCAGTCTCTGGTTCTTCACTCTCGGATCCAGAATCATCAACAACAGATTGATCTTTGGGCACAAATTCTTCACTTGAATCGGACAAGCCCTCTGAATCATGATCCTCCTCACTTTCTTCTAGTTCAGAATCCGAGTAAGAGACCGAAGGGGGATTCTCCTTGAGATTTTTGGCCTTTGAAGATGAAGGAACCACCTTTTTTCCTTTGGATGCAATTTTAGGTTTAACCACTTCAGGCTTTTTAGGAGTGGCAACCTTGGACCTTGTTCGAGAACTCACCGTGGGCAAGGTCACCAAAGCTTGGTCGACATTAGGAACACCATTCAAAGAAGAGGACTTCGACAATGTGTGATCGGATGAATGGGATTCATCATGATCACCAAACCCAGGTGTTGAAGAAGCAATATGAGAGGCACCAACAAGAGGAGAGGAAAAATTTGCCACTGATTTTCGAGCTTGGGTCTTCGATTTCTTGGCAGACTTCGTCGGAGCAGAAGACGAACCAGAAGCTCCGGTTGCTGGTGCAGGCGGCGCAGGCGGGGTGACCGGAGAAGCAGAAGCAGAGCCACGAGAGGGCTTCTTAGACGGTTGGGCATTCTTAGTTTTGGCCATTTTCCTTTGAAAACCCTAGAACACAAGCACTCTTACACTTTGAAAAAGTTAGACCTTTGAGAGAAAAAAATGAAAAGAGAAGAGAGTGGTGATCGTGGGTGAATGGGTGGTTGAGCATACATAATATTTCAATTTTAATTACCCAATAAGAAAAAAATTGGAAAAAGGAAAGTAACTTACTTACCTTAAATCACCACGTGGGGAGAGAAAAAAGGAAACCAAAAAAGGTTTTTTCAAAAATGGTCAATGTTTCCTTAAATGGAAAAAGGAAACCAAATATCCCCACAAAATCTAAGAATTTAAAAACCCTTACCAAAACCGAAATTGCCACCAAAATGGAAACAAAAAAAATAATTAATTATTTAAGTACAAGTTTCCTATACACACCAAAGAGACCAAATCTCCACAAATAAAGGAAACATTCTAAATAAAAAAAATACAATTAAAACATGTTTCCATAAAACGAAAAAGTAAAAGAAAAATATTTACAAGGATTCGAAAAAAAATTCGAAAAGAAAAAATATGCCTCCCTTTTTCTTTTATTTTTTCAAAAAATTCCCCCCAAAGAAAAATTACAAATAATGAACAAGAGAACACACAAAGACACAAAAAGCACTAATCACCACTTAAGAGCAAAAAATTGTGTCTAAGAACATAATGAAACATAACAAAAAAATAACAAGAATTTTTAACAAAGCTCACTTGACAACTCGATCACGAAACCCCTTTTTTTTATATTTTTTTTATTTTTTGATTAAAAGACAGAAAAATAAAATAACCTTGATATTTTTGCAACTAGAATTCACAATGTCCATTTGTCTTTGTCCCTGATGAAAAATTCAAACTCATAAGAATAATCAGAAATTATTTTATCAAGCTAATGAAGTAATAGAATGAGGTCATACCGGGTCACAGGAAAAATTGACTCAGTCACCAAGAATATTAAAGCACATCAAACAGTATGTAACAGCTTTATAACACTATTTTCGAGAATAAATAATTTTTACCACAAACTGTGTCAAGCATTAGTGTGTGAAAGTGTAAGCAAGGAACATTGCCTAATTTGTCAAAAAGACTTTTTCTGATAAATTGTACCCATAGGAGACGCTGTCACACTACCTCAATGGTAGCCCTTTTCAATGGTAGCGTATCTTCTACATAACTCCTAATTACATAGTTCCAACTTACTCAGAGATGGCTTTCACACATTGAGATAGGTAGCTCTATTCATCCAATGGAGCTTGAACACACAGTTTTTGAACAACATTATTCGAAAATGGTAGCTTACATAACACTGTTTGATGAACTTGAATATTCCTGTGAGGAGTGAACAATTTTCCTGACACCTGTATGACATCATAATATTACAACATTAGCAATAAAATAATGACTGAAATTCTTACAAGGTTGAAATTTTCTTCAGGACAAGACAAGACATTATGAACTCTAAGACAACTCAAATATCAAGGATTATGAAAAAATAAAAGCATTAAACAGTACAAACCCCTAAGGATTTCCTTAGAGAAATAAATCGAACCTAGTCAAGAGCTTTAGTAAAAATATCTGCAATTTGTTTGCTAGTTTCAACATATTCTAAGACAAGAATTTTATTTTCCACAAGCTCTCTAATAAAGTGATGACGAATGTCTATGTGCTTTGTGCGAGAGTGTTGAACAGGATTCTTAGAAATGTTTATAGCACTAGTGTTATCACAAAAGATGGTTAAAGTTTTCAAATCAAACCCATAATCTGCCATCATTTGTTTCATCCATAACAATTGGGTACAACAACTACCCGCCGCAATGTACTCAGCCTCTGCTGTGGACAGAGAGATTGAGTTTTGCTTCTTGCTATGCCATGAAACCAGATTATTTCCAAGATAGAAACATCCACCACTAGTACTTTTTCTATCATCTGCATTACTTGCCCAATCAGCATCACTAAAGCAAACAAGGTTAGAATTAGTGTCTTTTGAAAACCAAATCCCAAAATCAATAGTGCTATTTACATAGCGAATGATTCTTTTAACAGCAGAAAGATGGGATTCCATGGGATTTGCCTGATATCGTGCACAAACACCAACACTATAACAAATGTCAGGACGACTAGCAGTAAGATAAAGCAAACTACCTATCATACTTCGATACAAAGTTTGATCTACCTTTACTCCTTGTTCATCTTTGCTTAATTTCAAAGTTGTGCTCATGGGAGTGTTGGTATGTTTGGCTTTCTCAAGACCAAACTTTTTCACCAAATTCTTTGCATACTTGCTTTGACTGACAAAAGTTCCCTCATCTGATTGCTTCACTTGAAGACCGAGAAAATAAGTGAGTTCACCTACCATACTCATTTCGAACTCCTTTTGCATTTGGGAAACAAAAACCTGCACTTCAGAGTTAGAGGTAGAGCCAAACACAATATCATCAACATATATTTGAGCAACAATCACATCAGAATTAATGTTTTTGATGAAAAGTGTTTTATCAACATTTCCTCTCTTGTAATCATGAGAAAGCAAGAATTCAGTTAGACGCTCATACCAAGCACGTGGTGCTTGTTTTAGACCATACAACGCCTTGTCTAACTTATAAACATGATCAGGATAATGAGGATCCTCAAACCCTTTAAGTTGTTCCACATACACCTCTTCTTTTAACAGCCCATTCAAAAAAGCGGATTTGACATCCATTTGATACAATTTAATACCAAGAATGCAAGCTATGGAAAGAAGTAACCTGATCGATTCCAGTCTAGCTACTGGAGCAAATGTTTCATCAAAATCAACACCCTCAACTTGAGTGTATCCTTGGGCAACCAACCTTGCCTTGTTTCGAATGATAGTGCCAAACTCATCACTCTTATTTTTGAAGATCCACTTGGTTCCAATGATGTTCACAAACGGTGGTCTTGGAATCATTTTCCAGACTTTGTTTCGAACAAACTGATGAAGCTCATCCTGCATAGCTAAAAACCAATCTTCATCCATTAGTGCTTCTTTTACAGATTTAGGTTCTAAAGAAGAAATAAAACATAAAAATTGAATTATATTGGCATATTTTCTTCTTGTAACCATGCTCTCATCCAAGTTTCCGAGGATGAGATCTGAAGGATGATTCTCTTTAACCCTGGAGGATGGTTCCTTCTGTATTGGATCAGTGATTGAATTTAAAGGATACTCGGATTCTTTTGTTGTTGGTTTTTCTGTAGCAACAGATTCTTGCACAGTAGCCTCGACGATTGCTTTTGAAGCTTTGTCAGGTTCCTTTTCCTCAGCAGCAGGCTTTTCAAGTAAATCTTCAATCTGTTCTTCTGTGGAAAACTCAGAAAAATCTTTTAAATCATCAACAACAACATTAGCAGATTCCATAACAGTTTGGGTTCTCATGTTATACACACGATATGCCCTACTATTTGTGGAATATCCTAAGAAAATACCTTCATCACTTTTAGCATCAAATTTACCAATGTAATCACGATCTCGTAAAATATAACACACGCATCCAAACACATGAAAGTGACTTACATTTGGTTTCTTACCTTTCCAGATTTCATAAGGTGTTTTATGAGTACCTGGACGTAAGAATACTCTGTTGATGGTATAACAAGCAGTGTTAATAGCTTCGGCCCAAAGACGCTTTGTGAGCTTCTTTCTATTCAACATTACTCTAGCCATTTTTGTTAGAGTACGATTCTTTCTTTCAACCACTCCATTTCGTTGAGGAGTTTTAGGAGCAGAAAATTCATGAGAAATACCGTTAGCTTTACAAAATTCATCATATATGGTATTTTCAAATTCCTTACCATGATCACTCCTAATCCTAACAATTTTACCAATGTTACAATCTTTTTCAACTCGTAATTTCAAACACAAAGATTGGAAAGCTTCAAAAGTATCAGATTTTTCTCTCAAAAAATCCACCCATGAAAATCGAGAAAAATCATCAACACAAACAAAAATATACCTCTTACCATTTAAGCTTTCTACCTGGATTGGACCCATTAAGTCCATGTGCAAGAGTTCGAGAACTCTAGAAGTATTCACATCCGGGAGACTCTTGTGAGAAATTTTCAGTTGCTTACCTAACTGGCATGGTCCACATTTTTCCAATGACTCTTTACCTAATTTAGGTAATCCTCGAACAATCCCTGAAACAGACAATTTTTTCAGATTTTTAAAATGGATATGACCAAGTTTTTCATGCCATAGGTCAGTAACATTTTCAATGACAGAATGACAAGTGGCATACGTAGTGAGAGTATAACAATTATCACTAGATCGCAGCCCTTGTAACACAATTTCATCAAGAATATTATATACATAGCAATGATTGCTATCAAAGCTCACAGTATAACCCTGATCACAAATCTGACTAATGCTAAGTAGATTAGCTTTTAGTCCTTCAACCAACATGACATTCTTTAGTTTAGGAAGCCCTTCGAACTTGAGAGTTCCCATTCCTATGACTTTACCAGTAAGACTGTTACCAAATGTAACTTCTCCACAGTGCATTGGTCTTATGTTCACAAGAAATTCTTTTTCACCTGTCATGTGTCTAGAACAACCACTATCAAAATACCACATGTTAGAAGCAGCAGTTTTAAAACAAGTAGAACTTACCAAGCATTTCTTTTTGACAACCCATTTTTGTTTTTGTAAAACATATTTATTTCCAATGTAATTAGATTTAAACATGTTATGCATGGTTATGCATTTAGGTCGAATGTGACCTTTTACTCCACAAAAATGGCAAATAGGAATGAAACGTCTTCCAGTCCCTTTGAAATTGTCAAACTTACCGTGCTGCTTCTTTTCTGTAACAGCAGAGTGCTTTGCTATAGAGACAGAAACCTGCGAGGTAGAAACAGTTCTGCCAGAAACAAAACTATTAGTGGTATTAGAAACAGGTTGATTTGGAACATAACCCAGCCCAGCATGATTGGTTTGGCCAGATGTTTGAATTTTTTCAAAGATGGTGGAACCTGGATTTAGCATTTTAACATTCTTTTTAATGTTATCAATTTCCTTGGTTAAAGAAATAATCTTTGACTCTTTTAAAGACAATTCAGATTCACAACATTTAAGTTTATCTTCCAACTCATTAATGTTGTTACACAAAATTTTATTATCTTTAACTAGGGAGCGATTTTCAGCACAAGTTTCCAACCACTTACCAAACATTACCTTGTAGGATTCAACCATGGAATCCTCATCAATTTCTGACTCATCTGATTCGGATCTGGATTCTTCCTTGTTGTCATTGATCAGGATATTGTTCAAGCAAATGCTCTTTCCTTTTTCCTGCAAATTTCTTAACAAAACACTTGTTAGGACAACCTTTTCTTTTTCATCCTCACTACTCTCAGAATGATCACTCCAAGTAACATTTAATCCCTTTTTATTTTTCTTTAAGGTATTAGCACATTCGGATTGAGTGTGACCAAAACCTTCACATTCTCTGCATTTAATACCTTTTTTTATTGTTAGATGAAAAAGGTTTAGAGGGAATATTACCAGAAATGTTACCTTTTGGGTTCTTTGAAAAGATCTTTTTATTTTTAGCAGATTTCATGAATTTTTGGAAATTTTTTGCCAATAGAACCATTTCATCATCATTTTCATCATCAGAAACAATATTTTCAGAAGCATTAAAGGCAATACCTTTACTTTTCTCATTCGAGAGACTTTGCTTACTCTTTTTCTTGATTTGTTGATTCAACTCAAAGGTTCTTAAAGATCCCATGAGTTCCTCAACCTTCATTTTGCCAAAATCTTTTGCCTCTTCCATTGCAAGCAACTTTGTATCAAACCTGTCAGGAAGAACTCGAACAATTTTTCGAATCAAGACAGATTCATCTAGTTTTTCTCCCAAGGAAAAAAAATCATTAGAAATATCAGATAATCTTTCATAAAAATCATTTAAAGTTTCAGTATCTGACATTCTCAATTCATCAAATCTAGTTTGCACATGGTAAATCGTGATCTCTTTACATCAGCAGTACCTTCAAATTGAATTTGAAGGATTTCCCATGCTTCCTTTGCAGATTCACAAGATGAGATTAATTTAATAAAGCCTTCACCAACACCATTAAAAATAGCATGTAAAGCCTTATTATTATAACCAGACAGTTTTTCATCTTCAGTGGTCTAACTGAGTTCAGATTTTACCTGAGTATTACCTTTTTCATCATTTTCAGTAGGTTGAGACCAACCTGTACGAATAGCTCTCCATGCCTTCTCATCTTGCGATTTGATGAATGCTCTCATCCTGACCTTCCAATAAGGATAATTCAACTCATTCAATAGAGGAGGTCTAGAGATAAAACTTCCTTCTGCAAACAAAGACATCTCACACAAAACAAGTTAAACGGAATAACCTCAAGATCTCACTAAGAATTTAGTGACTTGCTCTGATACCAAATTGAAATTCCTTATTTTAATATTCCCAGTTTAATTATTTAATTAAGTGATTAATTAAATACGGAATAATGAAACTGGTACTGAAAACAGTTTTTCTGTAGTTACAGAATACAACTCTGTAACTCCATAGAAACTCAGAAAAACAAACAGTGCATAAAAGTAAAAACACACAAGATTTTTGTACGTGGTTTCAACAATCCTTTCAGATTGTTACTAGTCCACGGGGCCACGCCCAGAGATAAGATTCATTAGATCGGTATCAAAAATACAAAGTAATTGACTTATGCATAAATAGACTCCCTCTTATTGTATGTCGCAAGCTTGATGTATTCCACCTACTAACCGAATCTTGATAAAACTCCAAGAGCTCGAACTCCGTTTGATCACCTTGAAGAGTGCTTGAATCCTCCCGATTCAAGGCTTAAAGGCTATCTCCCGAAAGCCTATACAACCATCTCCCGAAGGTTGTGTGCTTGTATCCTCCCGATGCAAGACTTCAAAAGCAATCTCCCGAAAGCTTGTAAATACCCTTCTCCCGAAGGTGCACTGATGTTCTTCTTTGTTGCAGACTTGAATACAGACTCAAGACAATACAAACAATCAAATAAACAGAGTAAGAGTAGAACAACTCTTCTCTACAAAACAAAGACACTCTTTCCTTAAGATATGAATACAATTCTAAGTGTATGAAAGAGATACAAAACCTAGCTACTATAAGATGTATTTATAATGAATATACATCTCATAGACAGCTTACATTCGGTCTGAACAAGACCTCAACCCACAAGAAACTTCCCTAAAATAATTCTTCAATCAGTCCAAGAATTTCCGTTTCTGTACCTACAGAATCGTGGGCAGTAACTACAACTTTCCTTTTATAGAAAAGGAAAGTTTAGCTCCGGTTTTCTCTTCAAGAAACCTGATCTTAGAAAATGGGAAACTCAACACAAGATCAGAATAACAGCTGGTTAGCAAAGAATCAATGTGTAATCAAAACTTACCATATTTACCTCAATTTCCATAAATAGGAAAGCTAGTCAACTTTCCTTCCAAGTTTAGATATACACAAATAGGGAAACCATATCAATATATGTCAGCCGAAATATACAAAGAATAATAAAATATTTTTGTCAATTAAATATGCCAAAAATGGAATTAACAGCTTTGATTACTAATTAAATTATGAGAATCAATATAAATATAAATATTTTGTATACATTTAAGTAGATTCTGAACCCTTCATAATTCCCTCAAATATCACTGAAAATATATGTTACTGTTATTTCTAACCACTTTATTTTATTACCAAAAACCTCACTATTTTTGGAACTAGATTAGAGTTTAATAACTTATATTAAATAAGTATAATAAAAAATTTTGCGCTTGCAAGTTAATGAATGTAAAATATACTATTTTGGTACCAACAAGTTTTTGGCACCATTACCAGGGTACCGTAAGAAGAAAAGACTACTTTAATCAAAGTTAGTATAATTTTTCTACTATTTATTATATTATACATATTATATTACATTTTTTTAGCAGTAAAGTAAGTTTTATTTATTATTATAAGTTTATTTTTATTATAAATAGTTTATATATATAATTTATATTTTATTATTATATATATTATTATATATATTACTGAAAAGTATATTATTATTATAATTATATATAATAAAATTTATATGTTATTAATTATAATTAATATTAATATTTATATTTTTATTAAATATTTAAATACGCAGTCTTAAATTATTGCACCTATAATTTATATTTCATCTTTAAATTTTGTACTATAGATTAATATTAGTATTTATACTTCTGTTATATATACAATTATTTATTTCTGTATTTTAATTCTGCCTTTAAATTTTACACTTTACATCAATATTAATATTTATATTTTTGTTTTATATACAACTATTTATTTCTATATTTATTATTATATCTTTATTTTTAATATATATTAATATTAGTATTTATATTTCTGTCAAATATATACATATTATTTATTTTTGTTTTATTTTAAATTCAATTTTTATTTACGCACTTATATGATACGCACTTCCTCCTAATTTTTTATTATTTTTAATTTTTTTGATACTTGGTATATGATTCGCTGGGAATAAAATTTTAAAAATCATTTGGTCAAACAAAAATTGTTATGGGCTGAAATTAAGATTGAAAATTCTAACACCTTGTAACCAAACCGAGTAAATATGGAAGAAAAAACTCTCATTAATTATTTTTGAGCTGAAACCCTTTATAATGCAATTTTTTCTCCCTTTTTATGGGTTAGTTTAACGCTTTTCTTAGTTAATTTTCTTACAGATTTCTAAGTTCCCTTATTATTAAGGTGGACGATGAAACGTAGTGTTTTTATGTTAGTCTTTCTTTTTATTTTGATTCTCAGTACAATATATGCTTATGATTTTTGCTTCTTAAAATAATTTCTGTCATCTTTTTAGTTAGAAAGTATTAATGCTTGGTTCTACATTTTATTAAAAATAACAATCTTTGATTTTATGTATTTATATTAAATTGCTTCACATGAAGTTATTGTTTGGAAAGGAAGTAAAATCTATTTTTTTGTTAGAAAATAATTTCTCCAAATATCACTGAAAATATTTGTTACTGTCATTTTTACCGTCAAAATACTTTATTTTATTTTGTTACTAAAAACCTCACTATTTTCGAAACTAGGTTAGAGTTTTAATATCTTAAATTAATTAAGTATTTTCTTCGGTCTCATGCAATTTCCATAGATTGGACCTCGTTCGTCAAAATCTCTACACTCCAACATAAATAATTTTGATTTTTTTATATATATATATATATAAAAAAAATACAATGGTGCGCTATTAGTGTGTCTATAATTTTTAGAGTATGAAAAAGTGAGATTTTTGAAGTCTATAGTGACGCTCTGTGAGGGAGACTAAAATGTTTTAATGACCTATATTGGAGGGTCACTAAATATTTTTAGAGTCTCTGAAAATGGGTCAGTGAAGCACAATTTTGTAGCAGTGCGCGCCTTAACAATAATCCTAATATGTTATGTTTCTTGAGAAAATGTTGCTTATATATATTTATATATTTAGAAGTTTTTGTAGTACACCCTCTAAATAGTCATTTTGGTAGACCTCCTATTCAACATAGCTTTTTAGGCCATTTTTTTTTTCATGATTGCTTTTTAGGACAATTTTTTTTTCATGATTGCATACATTGTAGCTATTTAAGACTACTTATAAATTTTTAGAAAATTTCGAATAATTTATAGTGCTGATAATGATGTTTAAATAGTTACTTACTACACATATAAGAAGAACAATCATATGTGCAATAAAATATATAAATCTTTTCTCTAGCATTTTAAACTATTCAAAAATTTCTAAAAATTTATAGGTAGTCCAAAATAACTATAACGTACACAATCATAAAAAAAATAAAACTAAAATATTTTTTAATTTGTATGCTAAAACAAATAGGAGATCTACCAAAATACCCTTTTAAGGGGTGCACTGTAGGCTTACCCTATATTTTTGAGCACACTCTAAGGACTCGTTGTTGGATTTTTGTGCCCTAAATAAAACCCATTACAATCTAGTTAGTTATCAATTTAGAATTTTGAAGTGATTTATGATTACATGTATGTTACATGTTTATGGTTTAATATATATATATTTAATATATGCACAAAATCAGTTAAATCCAGAACATATAGTTATTCACAATTACAGTATTGTCAATACAGTGGAATGCGATTGTGATTATATGATTCAAAAGACTTAGTCCCTGTTCATCAGTATTTTGGATTTACATTGATGTGATAATCAGCGATAAAGTATACTTACACTTGGAGTAAGTGTTATCTTCTTTTCAGGATATTGGTAAAGTATACTAGTTTCGAATGTATGCAGTATACATTGGACTGGACCGATTTTGAACTTAGATAAGATATTATAAACTTACCGTTGTATCTTTCCAAGTCAATATCAGAAGTTGATCTTAGATTAAGAGAATCTAAATCCTATTATGCTTAGGCTCAATCTCGGGAGTGCTATTCATGTTCTTTGATTTATTAGCTAAGCCTACTTTTGGGTCAGGGTGATACGTATATTTTGGGAACATGATAGCATAACTGAGTGGGAGTGCTGAACATAAATATGGAATCTATAGCTTCTACTGGTGTATAGAAGTAAAGTGATGATTCCCTTTGAGCTTAGTTAAATAGAAGTAAATGGATGAGCTCTTGTTTCAGTGACTACATATTAGATCACTAAAACATCATTTACAGGTAACTAAGTGTTTTAAGGGGCAAAATACATTGAGGGGTGTAAACGGTAAATTTGTCCCATCTCGATGTAAATCATCTATATAAAGGATCTTTTAATCACATTAAGATTATAACAATGGTTAAATGAGATAGCATATGGATATCGTGAAACATATAATATGCTCTATATAAGTCTGAGAGTGCAATTCTAAGTTCTAAGAGTGGATTCAACAAGGAATTAATAAGTTAGGGATTTACTTGGTAAATCGGTTCAACTTATTGGAAGCTCAGCAATATAGATCCATCGTCCTCATTCTAGTTGAGACTATACTGTTTGTAAGACTCTATAATTGATTCATGATTAATCAATTATAATTCTAAAAGTTAGACTATGTCTAATTTGTGAATTCTCACAGTTTAAGGATGAAATTGTAAATAAAAGGGTTTCTAGGTTTAATTATTAATTAAGAGACTTTGCATGTCTAATTAATAATTATTTTAAATGAAAATATTATTTAATAATCTATTTTAGTTATTAAATAATTAGTTTTGGCATTTAAATGGTTAGAATTGGAAAAATGGCATTTTTGGAAACTGCAAAATCCAAGTGAGGCCCATAACACACCATGGCCGGCCACCCCTTTGCATGTTTCCCAATTATTGTTTTCAATTTTAATTGCCATGTAATTGCTAATCAAAGCCTAGCAATAATAGGAAAGTGGTAGATCACACTAAATAAGGCAGTTAATCAATTAGACAGTAAAAGAGGAAACTGCTTATTTGGAAAGTTGAGCTCTCCATTTTCCCTATATATAGCAGCCCTTGCTCTCTTCTCTTGCATGCATAATAACCCACGAATTCAAGAGAGAAAAGAAGAGAGAATTTCGAAATTTCCTTGTGAGAGAGAAGTGCCCACACACATCATTCAGTACCTCAATCATAGTTTGGAAGACTGTGAAGGATCACATCCAACTGAAGGACATTCGGGCTCAGATCTTGATTATACTCTGCTACAGACAGGAATCAAGGGTTAGAGATCTGAGTGGAAGGAGACACTTAATTCCGCTGCCATCACTGTAAGTTATTCTTAACTTTTATGTGTTTTGTTTATCGTTTTAGAAGTTCATATTTAGGTTGTTAAATCAACATACTTGTGAGTAGATCTAAGATCCTGGTAAAATTAATTCCAACACTCTTTTGGTACACCATGATGTATTGTATTGTATCGGATTATATTGTATTATATTAGTATTATTTAATACAATACTATGTCTGATATTGACTTGTACCAATAGGCTATATAAAATTATAAATTATTTACAATAAACTCCACCCTAACCCCGACTACGGCCTGGACACGGGCTCGGAACTAGACTTAGACCTTGGAATCGGAACATGCCCCAGACTCGGACATAAACCCTGGACCCGAATCGGGGCTTGGACCCTAAACTCAGACCAAAAGCTCAAACTTTGACCCAAATTGGGACCTAGACCCCTGAGTCGAACCCAGACCTGGACCTGGACCTCAAACCCTAGACTTCGAACCTAGCTCGGACCCCGAATCACGGACCTAGCCCCGAACCCGAACCCATACCCCAAACTTGGTAATAAACTTGAACCCAAACCCTATACTTAGACTCGAACCCGAACCTAGACCCTGACCTCAGCCCAGATTTGGACCCTAAACTCGGATCGAACCCAGACCCGGACCCCAAACTTGAACCCGGACCCTAAATCCAAATTATGACCTAGACCCAGAATCCTGGATCCAAACTATGACCCGACCTCGGACCCGAACTAGGACCTGGACCCAGATCTTGGACCCGAGGTTTAGGTCCTGGTTCAAGTGTCTAGGTCTAAGTCCTGGTTTGGGGTCGGGATGAGGGCGAAGTTTGACTCTAGAGCCTTTGTAAATATTATAATACGATCTAATATGAGTAATTTGTTATGTATTAAATAATAAGACTCACATTGTATTAAAATTTATTATCGTAATAATTAATACAATATAATATTTTATTCAAAACATAGTGTTATTTGTTATTTAATACAATACGATCTTTATACGACCTACAAAAGGAGCCTCAAATGATCTACATATCTCTTCTGTTCCAAACGTTCTCTTGTACTTATTAAGTTATTATTGTTTATATGATCTAACGATGCATTACTTATGTTATAGTGCAATTTTTTTACCTAGAAATACGAGACAGTCTCATGAAAAGTTGTCACGTGGAGCCAGTCTTCACAAGAAAAAATGATTTGTCGCAAGAGTACGTTTGTCTCCATTGCTGTGTTGTTGACTGCAAAAAGTGTTGTTAACCGCAGAAAGTGTTGTGATGTTAACTGTAGAAAAAAGAAGTGTGGACACATCAACTAATGTGATTAGAGAAAATAATTGCATCACATCGCATGATGTGAACTTATGAGAAGATACGACCGAGATAGGGTCTAGTCGCATACCATGGCCTGCATAGTGAAAAGATAAGCAAGAACGAGAGAAGTTAATACTGATCGCGCATATACCGATTATATGTGATGACCAAGTATATCTTTCCTGGCACGAGTAAAGATCGTTTCTTTACATAGGTTTGGTCCAAATGACTAATGTATTTGACGTCTCATCAGAGACTTGCATGTTCCAAGTTGTCAATCATAAAATGTCCAACTATGCGATCAAGACTGAACATAGACATTCAACGAAAAAGGCCCAAAGGCCAATCTTGCAAGTACAACAGCGTAGAGCTTGCGAGCTTGTATGATTGCAATACGAATGGACAAGCTGAGACTTATTAAGTCACATATATTGTTGTAATTAAGTCAAGGACAGACGAAACTGTTCTTCATTTATTCTTTAAACGTTTATTTTGATTTAATTTTTTCATTTATTGTAAAAACGGTCTGATCTGACCGATTATGTAATCCTAAAGGACACTTGCTTTTTATATAAATGGGTGATTTAAATCAAATAAACTAAGCTGAAACTATTACTTACAGTAGACTAAGAAGATCAAGCCCTGATTGAACCACTATAATTCTCTTGTCTTTTCTATAATTCTTCTTTCGTTTTGACTATTTCGTAGTTTATACTTTGAGTATTCGTTATTTTAGGTGAGTACTTACATGACTGTTAATGAGGTTTTTTTTTTTTATTATTTTGCTTGAATACTCGTATGATTTAGTGTTGTCTAAATTCCTCTGACAATATCTTATTATTTTTGGCTTTATGTTTTGTCTTCTTTTTCTCACAAACAAATGGAAAGGCATTGCAAGCTTTTATCACATTCGGCTTAGCATTGTCATAGTACTATTGGGCAAAGGCAACATTTAATTTCAATAGGCTGATTGCAATTTTTAAAATTGTTAGATTTTATAAAGCCTTTATACAAATATCGTCCCTTAATTTTTTTTTTTTTTTTTTTGAAATTAACCTTTTATAAATTACAAAAATTAAATCTCATAGTCATTATATAACAAATTTTCTAGAATTGTTGACACCTCGATCAAACCAGATACTTTGTTGGCATACGTCCAATTAGCCACGTGATGGGCTACAAAATTACAATACTAAAGAATCTTAACAAAATTACCTCCCACCAACAATTTAGAAAAAGAAATCCACCTACTAATATAGCTATCAATCTCCCATCTTGATAAACTTCCTCTAAGAACGTTGATGATGATTTCTGAATACAACAAAGAACCCCAAGTTTTTATAAATTAAATAAGCTACCCTCTATTAAGTATAAAGGTAAAAATAAGTCCCTTTAATCAAATATGATTTTTGAAAAGAACAAAATACCATCTTTGATGTTATTTTCTGTTTACTCAAAATTTAAAAAAAAAAAACCATTTAATAAACCTTAATAAATATAAAAAACAAAAGAAATGATTTTTATTTTTTATTTTTTAAATAAAAAAAATCCATTTTCACGATACATGAATATTTTCTTCTTCATGAGAATAGGCAAAATGTATTAGGGTTTTATATGACTATCAGACAAAGTATCGGGAACCTATCTGGACATTATCCCTAACCTTGAAGTAACATACCTATCGGACCCCATCATACCACCACCATCTACTATTGGACAAACTCGAAAAAAAGCCAAAAAGCACAAAAGAATGCAAATTTTTACCTAAACTAAATTTCCAACAAAAAAAAAAACACCAAAAAATAGTATCAAATCACAGATCAAACATCTAAACAATATTCTTAATCATCAAAACAACCATTAACAACAAGAATAAAAAAAAAAATCATACCCATTTATTTTCTTCAAAATGAACCAATACTTGGTGTTTATCCTCAAATTTTATACAATCTAACTCCAGTTTTGTTTTCTTCATCTGAATAAATATCTTTGTTACAAGATTTTAGTGCAAAAATTTTCTACAATTAGTAATTTATTTAGAGAGGAAGAGAGAAAATTGGTGGTGAAGTGAGAATGAGGAAGAGAAAAAAGAGGAAGGGAAAAGAAAATGAGTTTTTCTTATAGGAGAGGCATTTTGGACAACAATAGAAAATAGAGCATCATTGTTCTTGTGACTTTATCAAATTTCTATTTGTGAATAATGTTTAACAGTCAGGTTCTCGTTAAAAGACATGGCATTAACAATAAAATTATTTAATGATGTATTAATAGCGTTAGGCTACTTCTTTGCCTAAAACTTTTGTCCTTCTATTATTACAGTTGGATAAATGGGACAGGTTTTCACATTGGATTTGGTTCACCCATAACACATGGCTTTTCACTATGTTTAGTGAATATACACCTTCCACGCGCTAAAAGAAAAGCGGCATAATATACTCGCCCCATTGACATAATTTGAACCCTTCAATAAGAATAATAAAAACGTTTTCAGTGAAAAAAAAAAAAAAGAATAATAATAACGTATATAAAAAGGCTTACTTCGATTGCAGTCAAAATTTTAACTCTTCGAGTTTGTGCAGCACAACACAGATTGTTTTAATAATAAAATAATAATAAAAAAAAAAAAGAGCGAAAGTAAAAAGCAGAGGAAGAATAAGGAAAAGTAGAGGTAAAGAAAAGAAAGAAAAGTTTGTATAGTGAGTGAGTGTCATCAATTCAATTAATTCGTGGTTTGGACTGTCATCCATTTACTCTCGAACAAATCACTTTCCCTCCCCATTTCAATTGCATCTACTTTTCCCTTACATGACATGACCATTTCTCTTACTAAGTGATCAAGTTCCTCTTCCTCCATTTCCCCTAACTTTTCTTTCTCTTCTCGAGAAAAAAGATGGAAAAGGAGGGAGGGCCAGAGGAGAGGCAACAAAATATATATATGTGCATATGTAGATAGAAAATAGTAGTACTGTTATATGGTACAAACATAAAGTCATGAGCTATACTGCAACAAGTCACAAGAACAATGATGCTCTATTTGTTTTTGTTTGTATTTTTTTTTTAGATAGAAACAACGATGCCCTAGCTGTATACACAGTAATATATTTTTTCACTTTATTTACTATTTTCTTCATTCGGTTAAGATTTAGAGTAATCCATGTGATCCCAGATCAACAACTAAGATCATGTCCAAGGAAAGACAAGATAAATCAAACGGTCTAGGAAAGTTGCTAGTCACGCATTTGATGCGATGCCTAGAACCAAGATATCTAAAATGATGATATTTTCCTCGAGAACTATGCTAGTGTAATCAGCTATTATTTCAAAAAGCATTGCTACACGCACTCCACCAAGAGAAGTAATCCCCACAAACCAAAGATATAATACAATGTGTCGCTTCATTTCAAAAAATTAGATGTTGTCAACCACAAAAAATTTGGTTTGGAATTCTAAAAGATTTCACCGTTAGCCTCCACCTATCCTCACATCATCTGAAAGGAAGGGTATAAGCTTCCACAACATTTAGAATTACGGAAGCTTGGGGATAAATGTTATCCATGTTTTACGATGAGGACATGTGTAATTTTCAAAGTGGTTATAGCTTAATCCCTTAAGGCCCAATAGCAGGCCCAACCAAGATAATGGGCTATATCCACTAGCGAAGTGAGCTCTTCTACATGGCAGACAAACGACTCATCCAGGCGAATTAGTCCTCCATCCCAACTTGTATCCAGAAGACTTTAGCCAAAGAGTTGAGACAAGTAGTTTAATAACATTTGGACATCTAGCTCTGTGTCATACTCATTAATTATCAGATCTAATGATATCAGGATTTAACTCCCAAGATCACGTCCCACATCGTATCTTCCCAATATAGAAAAATAGTAATTGAGTATCAAGAATTTAATATATCTTTATTATCCATGATTATATGACATGAATTGGACAACTATCAACATAATGTGGCATCCACATCAACCTAGAATTAGCACCTCATGGGCTGGGCTCCACTAGATGGGCCTAAAAGTCAATATATTACTTGTATTTACCCTATCAGTGGGCAATGTCTAATGAATAAGAACCCTAGCACTACAAATATAAGAAAATTCATTCAAGCAAAGGGTTCAAATCTCATTCCTCAATTACTGAAGCAAATTTTAGGGTTCAAACACTTGTGTAGATCTTAAGGCCTTTCAATTTTTATCGTAATAATATTGACTCTTGGACTAAAGCTAGTTAACATCCCAACCACGTTAAAATTACATTGTTATATCTCTATTTTTAAGCCATTTTTTTTAGATTTAATATATATTTTATTAATTTCTAAAAATCTGGGTAAACAATCATGATTTTTGTGATTTCATTCACAAGTTTCTTGATCCCTTTCCTGTGGCTTCTCTAGAGTTGATTTTGGTTATCATGTGAATAATCTGATTTAGGAGTAATAAAAATTTTAACGATGATAAATTGATTGCTCTAGAGATTGTTATTTCTTGAGGTCGTGATTTTCTTGTTGATTACTAGAGAGTTGACTAGGTTCCTTATGTTGGATGTTATTTTACAAGGATCTTAGATCTACTCACAAGTATGTTGATTTAACAACCTAAATATGAACTTCTAAAACGATAGAAAATTAAACACATAAAACTAAGAGAAATCTTACATTGGGTGCTGCGGAATATATGTCTCCTCCCACTCAGATCTCTAACCCTTGATTCCTTTCTGTCGCAGAGTATAATCAAGATCTGAGCCCGATAGTCCTTCTTTGTTGTCTCTGAATTCTACACAGCCTTCCTCACTATGATTGAGGTATTACTTGATCTGTGTGGGCACTACTCTATCACTCATAGATTTCGAAACAGAGAAGGTAGAGAGAGAGAGGGTGGCGGCTTGGAGAGAGTTGTTGTGTGAGAAAATTCTGTCAAAATGTTGTTGTTGTACAAAAACTGAAGCCTTTACCTTCTATTTATAAAAGACCACCTAGGGCTATGGTTGAATTAATTGACATTTAAAAATTGAAAAATCAATGTGAAAAGGTAAGTAAGGTGGCCGGCCTAGGCATTGTTGAAACAAGGCTTGCCACTTTTCCAACTTTCCTTTTCCTACATTGCTAGTTTCCTGTTTTGTCAAAAACTGCCAATTCCTTTGTTCAACCACATAAATTTCAAAACTAATTATTTAATAATTAAAATTAATTATCAAATAATATATTGTCATTTATTTATTAATAATAATACTAATTAAAGTTTCCTAATTAATAAATATGCCCTTCAAAATCTCTATTTACTGTTTTGCCATTAATAAGTGATAAATTCTCAAATAGACACAGTCTAACTTGAGAATTATAATTGATTAATTAAAATCAATTAAATGAGTCTTACAAGTAATATTGTCTCAACTAGTGGGGGGACCATGGGTCTATATATCCGAGCTTCCAATAAGCAGATCAAGAATTTACTACTTAAATTCACTAACTTATTAATTCTTCGTTGAATCCACGCATAGAGCTTAGAATTGCACTCTCAGTATATAGAATGCTCTATATGTTCCACCATATAGACACATCATTAGTTATCCATTGTTATAATCCTAATGTGATCAATGATCCTTTATATGGATGATTTACATTGTAAAGGGACTTAATTACCGTAACACCCTACAATGTATTTTATCCTTAAAACACTTAACCTTGTATAAATGATATTTCAGCTAAGTGAAATGAGTACTCCACCATTTATCTCGTTTGGTTAAGCTCAAAGGAAATCATCCTTTGCTTACTATTCGCCAGATAGAAGCTATAGATTCCATATTTATGTTAGCGCTCCCACTCAATTCCACTACCGTGTTCCCAAAATGTACGTATCACCCTGACCCAAAAGTAGGCTTAACTAACAAATCAAAGAACACGAATAACACTCTTGACATTGAGCCTAACCATATCAGGATTTAGATCATGTGATCTAGGATCAACTTAGTGATATTGAATTGAATAGATATTACGGTAAGTTTTATAAATCTATTTCAAAGTTCAATATCGGTCCATTCCAATGCATACTCCATGCATCCAACCTGAGCTTTACTTTAACCAATGTTCTGGAAAGAACATAGCATTTCTCCAAATTCAAGTAAACTCTGTTGTAGATTGTCATATCAGTAAAACCCAGTGTTCTGATAAATCTAGGAATCCTTTATTCACATAGTCATGTTTACTTTCCACTGTGTTGACAACACAATAAACATGATCAAGTATGTGAAAGGGGTTTGGATGAATTTATAAATCAAATAGACAAACAATTAATAAGGTGAACCAAAACATACACAAATGAATGAAAAATACTTTTGTTACTTTATTGATATTGAATAATCTCGATTCCATTGAAATGGAGTTTTATTTAGGGCATAAAACCCAACAAACTCCCACTTGCACTAATATAAAACAAATCAGTACATTTCAATTAACCCTAAATTCTGACGGTGCTTTTCGAATGCAGTCACTGCCAAGACTTTGGTGAATGGATCAGCTAAGTTGTCCTGTGTGTCCACTTTCTCCACCAGTACATCCCCTCTTGCCACATATTCTCTGATAATATGATATTTTCTTTCTATATGCTTACTTCTCTTGTGGCTCCGAGGTTCCTTACTGTTGGCTATAGCTCCATTGTTATCACAAAGCAGGACTAGAGGCTTTTCCATTCCAGGTACTACACCAAGACTGGTGAAGAACTTTCTAAGCCAAACAACCTCTTTAGCTGCTTTAGCCGCAGCTATGTATTCTGCCTCCATGGTAGAATCCGAAATTGCGGTTTGCTTCGCACTTCTCCAAACCACTGCTACACCCCCAAGAGTAAACACCATCCCAGATGTAGATTTCCTGTCCTCAAGACATGCCTGGAAATTTGAGTCTGTATAGCCTATGAGATTTAAAGAACCACCCTTGTAGACTAATACATAATCTCTTGTACTCTTTAAGTATTTCAAAATATACTTAACAGCATTCCAATGTTGCTATCCTGGATTTGACTGATACCTGCTCACGATTCCAACTGCATAGCAGATGTCAGGTCTAGTGCATAACATTGCATACATTAGACTTCCAACTGCAGAAGCATAAGGAACTTTTGCCATGTCTTCTATCTCTTGAGGATCAGTAGGACACTGTTCCTTAGATAGACGGATACCATATCTAGAAGGCATATTTGCCCCATTGGTATTAGTCATGGAGAATCTCTCTAGAACTTTGTCAATGTAAGTTGTTTGAGAGAGAGCAAGGGATCTGTTCTTCTGGTTTCTGATAAACTGAATACCGAGAACATAGGCTGCCTCACCCAAGTCTTTCATGTCGAATTGAGTGTCAAGCCATTCCTTGATGTGAGTCATTTTCTTGACATTGTTCCCAATGATCAAAATGCCATCAACATAAAGGACCAGGAATACTACTGCTTGGTCTTCCTTGAGTTGGTAAACACAAGGTTCATCTTCATTCTGATGAAAGCCGTAGGTTTTAATGATCTCATCAAACCTTTTATTCCATGAGCGAGAAGCTTGCTTAAGTCCATAAATGGACCTATTTAATTTGCAAACTTTATTTTCCTGCCCAGGAAGAACATAACCTTCTGGTTGCTCCATATAGATTGTTTCTTTAAGAAGCCCATTAAGGAAGGCTGTCTTGACATCCATTTGCCAAATTTCATAATCGAAAGCGGCAGCGATGGAGAGAAGAATTCGGATGGATTTGAGCATGGCAACAGGACTAAAAGTTTCCTCATAGTCCAGACCTTCTCTTTGGGTATAACCCTTGGCGACCAGTCTAGCTTTGAAAGTTTCGACTTCGCCTCCAGCGCCTCTTTTCTTCTTGTAGACCCATTTACATCCAATTCGACGATAATCATCAGGTGGATCTACATATTCCCAGACTTTGTTCTTTTCCATGGAATCCATTTCTGAATCCATACCGGCTGACCATCGCTTCCGTTGCGGACTTGCCATTGCCTGTTTATAGGTTAATGGGTCGTCATCAATACCGTCACCAACGACCATATTGATTTCACCATCCAAGCCATAACGAGATGGTTTTGTAGAAACCCTCCCTCCCACTACAACGAGGAGCGGTGATCTTCTGAACAGGAGCTTTGGTAGTAGTTTTCTCAATTGCTACAACTGAGGGAGTGGGATGGTCCTCTTCTTGAGTAGAAGAAGATGGAACATTTGAAGGAACAATATCTGTAAGCATTTCCTCTAAAACAACTTCACTTTTCGGTTTGTTGTCTTTCATATAGTTATCTTCAAGGAAAGTAGCATTTGTAGAAACAAATACTTTGTTATCCTTGTGACTATAAAATAGTCCACCCCTAGTCTCTTTAGAATTTCCAACAAACATGCAAACTTCAGTTCGCGATTCCAGTTTGCCTTCCTTCTTTCTCAAGACGTGAGCAGGGCACCCCCAAATCCTATAATGGCGTAAACTAGGTGTACGACCATTCCATAGTTCGACGGGTGTCTTAGGGACTGCTTTAGATGGTACAACATTTAAAATGTCGTTTGCCATTTGAATAGCATATCCCCAGAAGGACGTAGACAGAGTTGAATAACTCACCATGGACCTAACCATTTCCAAGAGAGTGCGATTTCTTCTTTCTGCAACTCCATTTTGATGTGGAGTGCTTGGGGCAATATATTGGGATTCAATTCGAAGTTCACTTAAATGATCTTTGAACTGCATATCCATATATTCTCCACCCCTATCAGTTCGCAAGATCTTTAATGTTTTACCTAATTGGTTTTGAGCCAAAGCATGAAATTCCTGAAACTTTTCAAACGTTTCAGATTTCTTTTGCATTAGGTAAAGAAAACTGTATCTAGAGAAGTCGTCAATGAAAGTGACGAAATACTCATAACCTCCTCAGGCTTTTACATTCAGAGGTCCGCAAACATCTGAATGCACTAACCCTAGGGGCTGTTTGGCACGCTCTCCCTTTGCAGAGAAAGAACGTTTGGTCATTTTTCCTTCTAGGCAAGACTCGCATACTGGCAGTTCTCCTAAGACAACATTTTTCAATGGACCGTCTTTGGTTAGCCTATTGAGTCTATCAAAACCTATATGACCTAAACGTAAATGCCATAGATAAGTTTGATCATCATTATCAATCTCTTTTCTCTTAAGGCTTCTAGGTTTTAGCTACATTGAAAAGTTCAGTATTTAGTGAGATTTGAGTATCAGGTCTTAAAACATAAAGCCCTTGTTCCATGTTAGCAACACATATATGAAATCCATTACGAGAAATTGAACAAATTGAACTCGAAAAATTCAATATATAAAATTGTGTTTGTAAACATGAAACACTAATCAAGTTTCTACTAAAGTTGGGAATATATAAAACATTCTCTAAAAGTAAAAACTTCTTTGTATGAAACTTGATTTGGGCTGTTCCTCTAGCTTTAACCAACTCGCCATTTCCAACTTTCAACTTTAACTCATCTTGGTGAAGACTCTCCCAAGTTTCAAGCAGCTGCAATGAAGAACATGTTGGAATTTATTTTACCAGGATCTTAGATCAACTCACAAGTATGTTGTTTAAACACCCTAAATATGAACTTTCTAAAACGATAAATTAAACACATATAAAGTTAAAAAAACCTTACATTGATGCAGCGGAATTAATGTCTCCTTCCGCTCAGATCTCTAACCCTTGTATCCTTTCTGTAGTAGAGTATAATCAAGATCTGAGCCCGAATGTCCTTCTTCTTCAAGTTTGATCCTTCACAGTCTTCCAATCTATGATTGAGTTACTGCTTGCTGTGTGTGGGCACTTACTCTTTCACTAAGGTCGAAATTTATGAAGGGAAAAGAAGAGAGAGGGTTTCGGCTAGGTATAGAAAGTGGGAAGGCTCAGTTTTTCTGAAGAGAGAAATTTCTGTCAGAAAGACTTGTGAAAACTTATGATTTGAGCCATCAATTTCTATTTATAGGCAACTACTAGGTTTAGGTTAGGAATTATTTGGCATTTAAATAATGAAAAAATCAATTTGAAAAACCTCATTAAGTGGCCAGCCATGGTGTTATAGTGGGCCCCACTTGATTTTGCAGTTTTATCAAATTTTATTTCTATTTTCTCAAAAACGCCAATTTTCCAATTCTAACCTTTTAAATGCCAAAACTAAATATTTAATAACTAAAATAGATTATTAAATAATATTGTCATTTAATTTAATTATTAATTAGACATATAAAGTCCATTAATAAATAAATAAACCTAGAAACTCTTTTCTTTACAATTTCACCCCTGCTTAGTGAAAATTCATAAAATTAGACATAGTCTAACTTTAGAATTATAATTGATTAATCACGAATCAATTAATGAGTCTTACAAGCAGAATGTTCTCAACTAGAATGGGGACCATGGATCTATATGCTGAGCTTCCAATAAGTGAACCAAATTTACCAAGTAAATTCCTACTTATTAATTCTTTGTTGAATCCACTCTTAGAACTTAGAATTGCACTCTCAGACTTATATAGAGCATATTATATGTTCCACGATATCAATATGCTATCTCATTTATCCATTGTTATAATCTTATTGTGATTTAAAGATCCTCTATATAGATGATCTACATCGAGATGGGATTTCTTTACCGTTCTCACCCCTCAATGTATTTTGCCCCTTAAAACACTTAGCTACCTGTAAATGGTGTTTAGTGATCTAATAAATAGTCAGTTAAACAAGAGCTCATCCATTTACTTCTATTTGCTAAGCTCGAAGGGAATCATCACTTGACTTCTATACACCAGTAGAAGCTATAGATTCCATATTTATGTTCAGCACTCCCACTCAATCATACTATCATGTTCCCAAAATATACGTATCACCCTGACCTAAAAGTAGGCTTAAGTAATAAATCAAAGAACATGAATAGTACTCCTGAGTTGAGCCCAAGCATATCAGGATTTAGATTCTTTTAATCTTAAGATCAACTACTGATATTGACTTGGAAAGATATGTATAACGGTAAGTTTGTAATATCTTAACTTAGTTGCAATATCGGTCCAGTCCAATGTATACTCCATACATTCGAAACTAGTATACTTTACTAATGTCCTGGAAAGAACATAACACTTACTCCAAGTGTAAGTACACATCATCGCTGATTATCACATTAGTGTAAATCCAATAACACTAATGAAACAGGGACCAATTCTTTTGATTCATATGATCACAATCACATTCCACTGTGTTGACGATACTATAATTGTGAATAAACATATGATCTGGATTTAACTGATTTTGTGTGTAAATGTAATAAACATATTAAACCATTAGCATGTAAAATTCATGCAAACATCAATCACTTCAAATTTCTTATATTGATAACTAATCAGATTGTAAAGAGTTTTATTTAGGGCATAAAACCCAACAAACTCCCACTTGCACTAATATAAAACAAACTGTGCAAATAGGTCAATCTGATGTCTTGATCTTCAGATCAAGTGTAGTATATTTGAATCCACCCAAACTTCTGGAACTAGTTCACAAATACTCTTATGAAACATCCTTTACTATATGCTTTACTCATCAAGGGATACTGAAATCTTTACTGTTTTAAAAGTACATTTGAGTTAACAGAAGACATGTCTCTCATATTTTAAAATATGGAATTGAGATAATACAGTGTAGACTTTTCTTCAGTGATATAGCTTTCTGGAATTTTCGAATAGACAAAGTTATAATTCTTCTCTGGTAGAGCTTGAATTATTATTCAATAATTCCTCCACCCCCAAAGTAAGCACCATCTCATAGAAATCGAAATGAGTTGGTGAGATACCAGGACAACTGATACACAGTTCCTTAATATCTAACATATAGATCACTTTGATAAATCTTTCTTGAATATCTTCTAATGTTCCCTATTTGATTACATCTCAGATAGCTCCCACTCAATAGCAGATATCTGGTTAAATAATACTTTTAACCTCTGATTGTTTAGAGAGTTACCTAGTTGTGACTTTTGTATTAGTCTGAATTATTAAGTTAAGACTAAGTCATCAACATAGTAGACTAGTACTTGAAGTGAAAAATACATGCCAGAGATAAAGTAATCAAAATTAAGATACCATAAAATTTTATGAGGATTAAGAATTCTAGATTCAAGTCATTCGAATGGACTGAACTAGAGTTCTTTATCTTATTCTCATAATTCTGATAAGCTATTCCTATCCATGTGAATGGTTAGATTTGCTTTTCAGTAGTGTTCTTAAGTACCTATCACAAGTATCAACCTGATGAAGATGGGTATAGAATTTTAAAATTCTCCCACTCAATTAAGGTAGTGTGAAACTTTATCAAAGAACTTTCAAAGGTATCAAACTTTTACTTACAATAGTAAAACGAAATGGAACATACAATCAAGATCAAGGATTTATATTGATAATAGCTGATTCATTATATTACTTCCATGTTTAAAGAAGATATGTGTTACATAGGGAATTGTGGAATATGCTCCACCCCTAAGAATATACATATAGGGTACTTGTGGATAACCTCCACCCCTAAGTATATAGAGATTATGATCCACCCCTAAAGGTTGTAAAAATCATGATTCTCTTAGTGTGATAGAGTTTATGTGGAGTTGAATACTATCCAGAGTTCATTAGATATAAAAGATCGTTGCACTGCATAGTTTTCTTAACTTTTCTCCACCCCTATCAGATCAAAAGATCTTTTTATTAAACAAATTCTTATAATTGTATTAGAATTAACAATTATTAATAAACATAGAAATAGTTTCTAGTGTTTATCTATTATAACTCTATGAAGAGTTGTAAATATAATAGAATTTGCATCAATAATAAAAACCCTTACACATACAAATATACAAATATAATGTGGTAATAATTGATGAAGATAAATTAAATGAAGCTCAATCTCAAAAATTGTAATGTTGAATTTCGAAAATTAAAGAAATTTTATTATTAATAATAAAAAAAATGTATTGCAACAATATGAGAAAAACAGGGATAAATATCCCTAACTAAAATTTGAAATCCAAATTGTCTTTAAATTAAAACAATTAATTCAAAAATAAATTGAAGAGCTTCATCTTCATCTGGACGATTTCACCCTTTGGTCCAGCTTTCTGATCCAACTCAATTGAGTTCAAGTAGCTTGGCCTATAAGAAGAAGAAAACAAATAAACAAAGTTAGTCCAGAATCATAAATCCAATTGGATAATAATTCACTAAAACTCTTAAAGTTTATTAATAGAAATACCTTGTTTCTTTGCAAGAAGTTTAGGACATTGGGGTTTCCAATGACCTTTCTCATTGCAGTAGAAACACTTTCCTTTAAGTGTAGCATCACCAGAAGGAACAGCCTTTTTATGCTTCATGGCTTTTGTTCGCTTCTTGGTGTTCTTCCACTTCTTCTTCGATTTGGGCTTCGAAGCAGAGGCAACATTTGCTTCAGGTTTCATCGTCCCATTACCATTCCCAGGATTGTGAGGTTTACTCCCTTTCTTCTTGGGTCCTCCAATCAAATTTTCATAAGTTTGAAGGTCATTGACTAATTCATGAAAGTCAATTTTCTTCTTATTCATGACATAATTTGATGTGTATGGTAGAAATGCTGGAGTCAGGCTATTCAAGATAAGACTTACTTGCGTAGCACTGTCCATTTCAGTACCATGATCCTGGGCTTCTTGGAAATAACTTGACATGAGGAGAACATGGTCACGCACGTTTTGATGAGGTTCCATCCGTGCATTAATGTACTTCTTAGTCGCGTCAAAGCGTGAATGAAGTGATGCCTTACCGAATAGCTCATTTAACTTCGTCATAACTTCAGCAGACTTTTCGGTTTTAGAAAACCGAGTTTTGAGGGTGTCAACCATGCTAGAAAGCATAAAGTATAGAGCTTTATCATTTGCTTTCTGCCAACGCTCATACTTTTCTTTCACAGCTTTGGATGCATTATCCCCAGGCACTTCAAGTGACGGCTCAGTTAAAAGAAACAAGGCACTTTCTCCTATGAGAGCAATATTAATGTTCTCATTCCATTTATTAAAGTTAGATCCATTCAGCTTATTTTCAGTCAACAGCGATAACATGGGATTCATTTTGATAATACATGATACTACAAAATGATAGAAATCAACAAACAGAAATTAATAATGGTTTAACACAAAATCAATTCAGAAATTATAAGCACATAGCAAGTAGGAATGATATGAGAAAATACTTCAAAAATTCAATCCTACATAATTTCTAAGGTTTTTCAACAAACTGATATCAGTGTCCCGTTTAGGCGAGAGTCAAAGCTATCATCTATTGAATAGAGTTGTCAGCTCATCTAAAATGTTAAACATTCTAGCAACCTTTTATTCGATCAAGATTGGAATCCAGCGTTGTCCCATTTAGGCGAGAGTCAAGACTATTCTATCTTATGAGCTTCTACCATTGTTTCGCAATTTGCAAGTCAAATATGGTCGCCACCATTAGGGTGATCTATACCATATAAAACACTTACAAACTACTTATCATTCGAGATTAAACGGTGCGAAATTGCTAATGAACGTTCCTCCATTAGGGAGGATTACTCACTAAAACAAACGCGGTGTAAAACCCACAATGGAGATCGAATATCTTAATAATAATAAAGCTCATTCTTTAAAATGTATTTTCTTTATTATTCTAATAAATAAATTATCATTAAATTCGAAATTTTGAATTAAAATTCAAAAATAAGAATTTAATATAATATTTATAAAATTATACTTAGATGGTGATAAAATTAATTATTTCCATCTTAGTAATAATCTTAAATATAAATATTAAAGAAATTAATTTAAGTTGAATTAAATTAGATTAATTAGCAACTTAAAAATTTCCTTGAGAATATATTTATTGTATTCGAAAAATTAAGTATAATTATACAATTTTCGATAAAAAAATAATAAAAATAGAAAAGAAATACTTCAAGCAAAAATATCACCTATCTAGATTTTCTTTTGACTAGTTAATTCAATTTCTAATAATAATATATATTTTAAATTCATTTATTTTAAATTAATCAATTAAATGAAAAAATCATTGATTTGAGTTGGTCCAAGAATTAATTAAATAAATAATTAATTTACAACTCAATCTATTTTTCAAAATAAAAAAAAATTCGAAAATATTGCATGATTAAAATGCGAATTTCGAAATTGATTAATAAAATAAAGGAAAAAGATATATACATATTGAAAATTATTTAAATTTAGGTTGAAAAATTAAACTTCAATCTAAAAAATAATTTTCTATTTAATTAAGTGTCATGAAAAATAAATAAATATTTAAGTATCATGATGAGAATCAACTTAGATATTTAAATTTTTCAAGTTAATTAAATGTATTAAATTCAAGAAATAAATAATTAAGTGTAAAGAAGGCTTAATTATTAATTTCTAGTTTAATACTAGGAAAAATATACTTAATAAAATTTTACCAAAATTAATTATTTAAATAATTAATTTCACAAAGTATAATATTTTCCTATTTAAATATTAGAAATAATAAGTAGTCTAGAAATTACTATCTAGAAAATATCTTATTTGATTAAGTATCTTTTCAACAAAAATTTGAAAAATATCTAATTTAAGTTATATAGAAAAAATCTAAAACTTAAATAATTTCAAATTTAGATTTAATTAAATATGAAGAATTAAGTTATAACCACTTAATTTGAAGATATCTTTTTAAGTTAATATTCGAAAAGATATTAACCTAAAAAATATCTAAAATATTCCATTTTAAGTTAATATTCGAAAAGATATTAACTTAAAAAAAAATATCTTAAGAATCTTTAATAACTAATGCCTAGGATTCCTCAACTTAATTTAAAATTTAAATAAAATATTCAAATTTAAGTTAGATAAGAAAAATCAGTTGATACAACTAATTTATAACTTAAATAGGAATATTTAATTAAATAAGTTCCAGAAAGAATCTAGTTAGTTAAAATTCTATATTTAATTAAATACAAGAAAAATACAAATAGTTTGTCTAGAAATAATATCTAAAACTAAAAGTGTTTTTCTTAAAATTAACTTTAAAATATTAAAATGAAAATAAATTTTCATATATTTTAAAAAGTTAATTATGTTGCTAATTCAATTTTATTAGGTCAAACTAATATAATTAACCTAGTACAGTTATTCAAATCAGGCAAATGGGTCTTCACAATTGGGGTAGTTCATGTGAGGGGGTGCTAGGTTCAGTATGTCGTACCCACTTATATGGCTCCCAACTCTCACACAAGGCCCAAAAGAGAGGAATTTAACCTTAAAATGAATAACTGTTATTAATTGAATAGGTCCAAGAACTAAATGGACCTAAATAAAATCTATCATAGTGTGACATTTTATTTAGCAACAACCTATATGCATCTATATAATAAAATAAACACATAGGCTCACACAGGTACATATTTGGATGGATCCTATCATGTTGCTAGGTCATACACAGAAGAAAGAATATTGTAAAATTTACCTGTTACAAATTATTAACTTGACCAAGGGAGCCATCAGATCATTAGATCTGGCAAAAAGTAACCGTGGCTATTTACAATCAAGTAATAATAGGTTTTGAAAACTTACACACAAGCTAAAACCACATACTCCTGCAACAAGGTTAGCTGGATAGTTGGAAGTAGGATTTATTTAATTTTAAATAAATAATTTCGAAAAAATAAATAATTAAATAAATAAATAAGAAAAATAAAATTTAATTTTCGAAAAAAAATAAATATTTATTTTTTCGAAAAAAAAATATTATTAATTTAAATTTTGAAATTATTTTAAAAAAAATATTTAAAATTAAACCTACAATTTTGAAAAATTAGGTTTCAACTAACCTAAATATCATTTCAAAATTTGCTAACTACTTTTAAAAATTAAATGTTATTTTATAAATAAAAATTAGAAAAGATAAATTAAATATCTTTTTCAGATTTTAAATTTAATTTAAATAAATAAATAACAAAATTTAGAAGTTAGCAAAATATCTTACATCTATTTAAAATTACATGATTATAGTTATCTTATTTTAAATTTAAATAAGGTCAAAATATTTTTTTAAAAAAATTCAATATAAAAATTTAATATCTGACTTTAAATTTAAAAATAAGATAAGATATAATCAAATTTAAAGATAAGATAAATAATTAAGCAAAAAGATAGATATTTACTAATTTCAAATTCAAATTACACTAATATCTTGAATTAAATTTAAAAAAGTATTAAATTAATTCATTATGATAATTAGAGTTGAATTAGGAATAGTAAATCTATAAATACAAAACTATACAAAAAATCAGAAGTTAATTCCATGAAAAAGCATGAAAAAACGAAGAAAAACGAAAAAATTGTGAGCTGTACGGACAGTTTTCGCGCGCGCATGAAAATTTCAGCACAACTCCGTTTTTTTCGAATCTTCAAAAAATCATAACTAATTCAAATTAAATCGAAATTGAGTTATGTAAAAAAGTAACTTGCTTAATTTTTTCCATACTATCCAATAAAAATAATTCTAAAAATAGATATTCAATTATTTTACACGAAAATTCACAAACATCAATCAATCATCAAATAACACTCAATACAACATGATACCATCCAAAAACAAACAAACAATCGTTTTAAAGTCCAAATTTCTTGTAAGTAAATCAATTACCATGGCTCTGAGGCCAGTTGTTCGAATTTATTTTACCAGGATCTTAGATCTACTCACAAGTATGTTGTTTAAACACCCTAAATATGAACTTTCTAAAACGATAAATTAAACACATATAAAGTTAAGAAAACCTTACATTGATGCAGCGGAATTAATGTCTCCTTCCGCTCAGATCTCTAACCCTTGTATCCTTTCTGTAGTAGAGTATAATCAAGATCTGAGCCCGAATGTCCTTCTTCTTCAAGTTTGATCCTTCACAGTCTTCCAATCTATGATTGAGTTACTGCTTGCTGTGTGTGGGCACTTACTCTTTCACTAAGGTCGAAATTTATGAAGGGAAAAGAAGAGAGAGGGTTTCGGCTAGGTATAGAAAGTGGGAAGGCTCAGTTTTTCTGAAGAGAGAAATTTCTGTCAGAAAGACTTGTGAAAACTTATGATTTGAGCCATCAATTTCTATTTATAGGCAACTACTAGGTTTAGGTTAGGAATTATTTGGCATTTAAATAATGAAAAAATCAATTTGAAAAACCTCATTAAGTGGCCAGCCATGGTGTTATAGTGGGCCCCACTTGATTTTGCAGTTTTATCAAATTTTATTTCTATTTTCTCAAAAACGCCAATTTTCCAATTCTAACCTTTTAAATGCCAAAACTAAATATTTAATAACTAAAATAGATTATTAAATAATATTGTCATTTAATTTAATTATTAATTAGACATATAAAGTCCATTAATAAATAAATAAACCTAGAAACTCTTTTCTTTACAATTTCACCCCTGCTTAGTGAAAATTCATAAAATTAGACATAGTCTAACTTTAGAATTATAATTGATTAATCACGAATCAATTAATGAGTCTTACAAGCAGAATGTTCTCAACTAGAATGGGGACCATGGATCTATATGCTGAGCTTCCAATAAGTGAACCAAATTTACCAAGTAAATTCCTACTTATTAATTCTTTGTTGAATCCACTCTTAGAACTTAGAATTGCACTCTCAGACTTATATAGAGCATATTATATGTTCCACGATATCAATATGCTATCTCATTTATCCATTGTTATAATTTTATTGTGATTTAAAGATCCTCTATATAGATGATCTACATCGAGATGGGATTTCTTTACCGTTCTCACCCCTCAATGTATTTTGCCCCTTAAAACACTTAGCTACGTGTAAATGGTGTTTAGTGATCTAATAAATAGTCAGTTAAACAAGAGCTCATCCATTTACTTCTATTTGCTAAGCTCGAAGGGAATCATCACTTGACTTCTATACACCAGTAGAAGTTATAGATTCCATATTTATGTTCAGCACTCCCACTCAATCATACTATCATGTTCCCAAAATATACGTATCACCCTGACCTAAAAGTAGGCTTAACTAATAAATCAAAGAACATGAATAGTACTCCTGAGTTGAGCCCAAGCATATCAGGATTTAGATTCTTTTAATCTTAAGATCAACTACTGATATTGACTTGGAAAGATATGTATAACGGTAAGTTTGTAATATCTTAACTTAGTTGCAATATCGGTCCAGTCCAATGTATACTCCATACATTCGAAACTAGTATACTTTACTAATGTCCTGGAAAGAACATAACACTTACTCCAAGTGTAAGTACACATCATCGCTGATTATCACATTAGTGTAAATCCAATAACACTAATGAAACAGGGACCAATTCTTTTGATTCATATGATCACAATCACATTCCACTGTGTTGACGATACTATAATTGTGAATAAACATATGATCTGGATTTAACTGATTTTGTGTGTAAATGTAATAAACATATTAAACCATTAGCATGTAAAATTCATGCAAACATCAATCACTTCAAATTTCTTATATTGATAACTAATCAGATTGTAAAGAGTTTTATTTAGGGCATAAAACCCAACAGAACATACATGGTTAGTAGATCCAGAATCAACAATCCTGGTGGATTTGTCATTCTCTAAAACACATGATTCAAAGACAAAAGCATCACCTTCGTTTGAATTGTCTAGAAGCCTGGGACATTGTTCTTCTTTATGTCCCTTTCCATTACAATTCGCACATAGAACATGATGTCTGATAATTGTATTTGAAGAAGCAGCTTTGTTAGAGCCCTCATGCTTAATCTTCTTCCTCTGACTAAAGTTTGCAATACCAGGAGGTCCCATTGCAATCAAATTCCGCTCATGGGCCTTCAACTCAGTCTCGAGTTTGTCCATGTCGAAGGAGTGAGGATTGTTCAATAAATAATATAGAACAAAACTATCATACTCCTGAGGAAGACTATTAAGGATGAGTCGTACCCATTGTTCCTTTGATAAATCAATTCCAAGTAGATTTTCCTTTTGGAACTTCAGATTCATCAACAATAGGTGCGAGTTAATCCAACTACCAGGATGCATTTTCACACTATTGAGTTCTTTTGCAAAGATACTAACTAGGAGTGGATTGGGGTGAGGGTTATTCATATTGGCACTACAACATATCAATAAACAGAAGTAAGGTTTTGGTTCTATAAATTTATACACAAGTTCAGAAAATAACAAATAATCACATATGTGTTGGAAATTATTTTACCAGGATCTATTTACTATCATGTATGTTGGATTAACACCCTAATATGAATTCTAAAACAATGAAAATAAACACATATAAAGTTAGAAAACCTTACAGTGGGTGCAGCGGAATATTATGACTCCTTCCGTTCAGATCTCTAGCCCTTGATTCCTTTCTGTAGCAGAGCATCACCAAGATCTGAACCTGGATCTTCTTTTCTCCTTCTTTGATGCAGAATTTCCATAGTCTTACATACAATGATTGAGATACCACTTGATGTGTGTGGACACTACTCATCTCACAAGGATTTTGAAATTTTCTCTCTCTTTTCTCTCTTATTTTCGTGATCTATATTGCATACAAAGACACACCAAGAGTAGAGAGAGGGGGCGGCTATATATAGGAAAAGGGAAGAGCTCAACTTTCTAAAGAAGCAGTTTCCTCTTTTACTGTGTAATTGATTAACTGCCTTATTTAGTGTGATCCACCACTTTCCTATTATTGCTAGGCTTTGATTAGCAATTACATGGAAATTAAAATTGAAAATAATAATTGGGAAACAAGCAAAGAGGTGGCCGACCATGGTGTGTTATGGGCCTCACTTGGATTTTGCAGTTTCCTCAATTTTATTTCTATTTCTCCAAAAATGCCATTTTTCTAATTCTAACCATTTAAATGCCAAAACTAATTATTTTATAACTAAAATAGATTATTAAATAATATTGTCATTTAAAATAATTATTAATTAGACATGCAAAGTCTCTTAATTAATAATTAAACCTAGAAACCCTTTTATTTACAATTTCATCCTTAAACTGTGAGAATTCATAAATTAGACATAGTCTAACTTTTAGAATTAATCAATTATAGAGTCTTACAAGCAGTATGGTCTCAACTAGTATGGGGACCATGGGTCTATATAACCGAGCTTCCAATAAGTCGAACCGAATTTACCAAGTAAATTCCCTAACTTATTAATTCCTCATTGAATCCACACTTAGAACTTGGAATTGCACTCTCAGTAATATAGAACGCTCTATATGTTCCATGATATAGACACGTCATTAGTTATCCATTGTTATAACCCTAATGTGATCAATGATCCTCTATATAGATGATTTACACTGTAAAAGGATTAAATTACCGTAACACCCTACAATGTATTTTATCCTTAAAACACTTAACCCAGTATAAATGATATTTCAGCTAAGTGAAATGAGATCTCCACCATTTATTTTCGTTTGGTTAAGCTCGAAGGAAATCATCCTTTACTTTCTATTCGCCAGATAGAAGCTATAGATTCCATATTTATGTTAGCGCTCCCACTCAATTGCACTACCGTGTTCCCAAAATGTACGTATCACCCTGACCCAAAAGTAGGCTTAACTAACAAATCAAAGAACACGAGTAACACTCTTGAGATTGAACCTAACCATATCAGGATTAAGATCATTTGATCTAGGATCAACAGGTGATATTGAATTCAATAGATATTACGGTAAATTTTAATATATCTAATCAAAGTTCAATATCGGTCCCTTCCAATGTATACTCCATACATCCGATACTGGTAAACTTTGCCAATGTCCTAGAAAGGACATAACACTTTTCCAAGGTGTAAGAATACCTATCGCTGATTATACCATGTCAGTCTAAATCCAGTGTTCTGACAAATCAGGGAATCAACTTTTGAACATATAATTAAGATTATATTCCACTGTGCTGACAACACTATAATCTTTAACAAACTCATATGTTCTGGACTTAAAAAGAATTCATACATTATATACATATAATCATGAAATAAATCATGTGAACCATGCAACATAAAATGTTATTTCTGATCTTTATTAATAAGTAAATCTGATTATATTGAAATGAGTTTTATTTAGGGCATAAAACCCAACAAACTCCCACTTGCACTAATATAAAACAAATGTGCATTTCAAATAATCATTAACACCTTGATATACCAATTAAGTGTAATAGTAGTAAACTCCTTGTAATAGGATCTGACTGGTTGAATTAAACACAACCTCTTTTCCACCATTACTCTTCCTTAATCACAAAATCCTTGATAATGTGAAATTCCTCTCTATATGTATACTCTCTTGGGATACTGGATTCTATACTTTTGGCAACTACTTCTTGGTTATTCAGGAAGTAACCCTAGTAGTTAAGGCAAGTTGGAACAGTGCCACAAATGTATAGAACTTTCCTTAGACTGAATAAGTATCTTTCCTGCAACTTTTAACATTCAGTCTCTCTCTGGTAGACTAAGAGATTTCAGATAGGTTTTTACACTTCTCCAAAATCACTACTCCACCCCCAAAGTAATCACCATCTCATCAGCAGACTTTCTAGCACACAGGCAAGTCTCGAAATCTGATGTGGTGTAGTCTAAGAGTTTCAAAACCACCCTTATTGACTAACATATAGTTCCTCTTCTTAATCTTAAGATTTACTTGATTGTCTTCCAATGTTCCTTTCCTGGATTAATCTGATACCTACTCATTACTCCCACTCAACAGCAGGTGTCTGGTCTAAGGCATACAAAAGCATATCTGAGACCTCTCACTGTTGATTTAAGAAATTCTTTCATGGATTTATCTTCTCTGGAATAGTTGAAACTTTTCCTTAGATAAATAAAATCTATATCTAAGAAGTTGTGAAGCTTCTATAGATTGCCATTAAAAGGAAAATGCTTCAGCATCTTATGCTTGCATTAGAGTAAGTAATTACCAGGTATACCACAAGCCATAGGTTTAGATAAACTCAAACCTATAATACTAGGAACAGGAAGTTTTGTTAAGTCCATTGAATAGACTTATGAACGAAAATCTCCTTTCATGTCCTTGTAACAGAAAACTTTATGTTACTCCATGTGAATGGATCAAACCATAGCTCTATTGGCTTTCTTCTTAGTTTCTTATCTTGACAATCCATTACTTGTTTAAACTCACAATGGATTTTAATCACTAGTGTCTTCCAAGTCATAAGAAGTGAAAGTTCCTTGAAACTCTCCCACTACGACAAGGTACTGTGAATTATGTCTAAGAAAACTAAATGGTATTGACCTCTTCGGTTGTGTTAAGACAATAGAGGCAGTGGGGTCATCTTGTAACGAATAAGATGAAAGAACACTTATGGAATCAAGTAAAAATATCTCCTTTATTTGCTACTTTATTTTCAGACTTAGTCGTTTTCTTAGAAAAGTAGTATTTGTTTAAACAAACACTTTCTTGTCTAATGACTATGGGATGGTCCACCCCTAATCACTTAGAATAGCTAACAAACATGCAAACCAGGGTTAGCAGTTCTAGATTTTCTTAAGATTTCGATTAGGTCATCCATGAATCTAGTAATGATTTACATTAAGTATACAACCATTGCATCATTCTGAAATTTTATTTCCATAGAAGGATTTAGGCAACGACTAGTAACTAATCATCAATATGCAACTCGAATTTCTGGGGAGGTAAGTTTGGATATAATTCAAAATCAAATTAATGATCTTTGAACTGCATATCTACTAACTTTTTCTCCACCCCTATCAGTTCGCAAGATCTTTAACCACTTACCATTGCTAGAAATTCATGAAATTTTTCAAAAAATTTCAAATTTCTTTTGCAAAGGTAAAATCTAGAGTGATCGTTTTAAGAATACAACGAAAACTCATATCCACCCCTGAATGTACATCCATCTACGAATGAGATGATTATACTTTCAGTGGATATAGACATATTAACTCTTTGCAGAGATTAATCTTGTCAAAAGCACTATGAACAAGATACAAATGCCATAGATTTAGAATATGTGGTTGTATCTTTTGATGACTTAGGTTTAGTTACATCAAAGAGTTCTTAGAATAGTGCAAGTGGATTCTGGTCACAGAATACTAAACTTATACAGTTTGAATCCATTGATAGAAAATGGTTATGAAACACTTGTGAAAGTGTAACTGTATAAGTAATTCTTTCTCGGACCACCACTACTAATCTAACTCTATGATTTGCCTATACAAGTAGGAGATTTCTAAGATTGAGGATTTATATCATTTTGGGATAGAATTTTGGGAATATAATCATATGCGTCATTTAATTTCTCAAGAGAAAATATGGAATGACTTTATATGATTTATAGACCATTCATCCAATGATACGTTGTTAAGCTGATTCGAAAATGAATAAGCTAAGAGGAATTAGGATAATTTCGTTTTAAATAAGAATCCAACGATGCTCCGATTAGCGAGAGTCAAAGTAATCTCATTTATTCAATCTTCTTGTTTCATATTGTAAAATATTAGTCTAAGGTGTCATCAATTGATAAACAACTAGATGTTGCATATACAATATTTATCTTTCGAGATCTAACACTATTATGTTAGTCTAATGGTGAAAATCCATTAGGGATTTATCTCATTAGAAAAACAAACCAAGTTAGACCAACAATGAAGATTCGAAATTAAACTACAATTTAATAACAGAAAATAGCATGGTTTAATACAAATTCATACACAATTCAGAAATTATTAAAGCATATAGCAAGTAGGAATGACAAGTGAAAATACTAAAACATACAATCTTAAATAATTTCCAACGTTTTCAACAAACTGATATCAGTGTCCCGTTTAGGTGAGAGTCAAAGCTACCATTCATTGAATAGAGTTGTCAGCTCATCTAAAATGATCAACATTCTAGCAACCTTTTATTCGATCAAGATTGGAATCCGCGTTGTCCCGTTTAGGCGAGAGTCAAGGCTATTCTATTTTATGAGCTTCCACCATTGTTTCATATTCTTGCAAGTCTTATACAGTCGCCACCATTAGGGTGATCATAAACTATATAAAAAACTTACAAGATTACTTATCTTTCGAGATTAAACGGTGCTAACTTGCTAATGAACGTTCCTCCATTAGGGAGGATTACTCACTAAAACAATAGCTATGTAAAACCAACAATGGAGATCGAATATCCTTATAATAATAAAGCTCATTATTTAATGAAGGTTGTATTTTCTCCTAATATTTATTTTAATCAATTTATTTTAAATATATATTTATTTAATTAAAATTTCCAATTTAGAATGAAAAATTCTAAATATAAATTTTAATTTAATATTTATAAATTATATTTATATGGATGTAAAAATAACGTGAATTATTCCCATCTTAGTAATAATTTCCATAAATATTTTGAAAATTATTCAATTTAAGTTGTTTCAAAATTAATTTAAATTAATTTACAACTCAAATTTAATTTTCTATAAATATATATTGCATTTCGAAAAATGAAGTGTATAATAATACTATTTTCGAAAATACTTTAAAATAAAATAAAAATAAATCCTAGAAAATTACTCTAATTTTATGTTCGCCCAAAATTAATAAAAATTAATTTTCAACAAAAAATATAATTTTCCTTTTAATTAAATATCTAAAAACTTCAAATATTTAAGTATCATGATTAAAAATCAACTTAAATATTAATTTTCTATTTAATTAAATACACTAGAAAAATACTTCAAGCAAAACAGATAATATCAATCTAGACTTTCATGGACTAATTAATTCAATTTCTAATTATTATATATTTTAGTTCATTTATTTTAATTAATTATTAAATGAAAAATCATTGATTTAAGTTGGTCCAAAATTAAATAAATAATTTTCAACTTTAATCTATTTTTCAAATAAAATTCGAAATTTCTGCATTAAAGAAATGCAATTTCGAAATTTTGGGAAATGATTAATAAAATAAAATAAAATATATTTTGAAAATTATTCAGCTTTAAGTTATTCTGAAATAAGATTCCAAACTTAAAATAATTTCCAATTTTAATTAAATAACATGAAAATAACAATATTTAAGTATCATGATGAAAATCAACTTAGATATTGAATTTTCAATTTAATTAAATGTATTAAATTCAAGAAATAAATAATTAAGTAAAGAAGAAACTTAATTATTAATTCTAGTTTAATACTAGGAAAATATACTAAACTTAGATTGTACCAAAATTAATTATGAAACAATTAATTTCACAATCAATGATATTTTCCTATTTAATATTAGAAATAATAATTAGTACTAGAAATAACTATCTAGAATATTATATCATTAACTAAGTGTTTTTCTAAAATTAACTTTAAAATATTAAAATGAAAAATAAATTTCATATATTTTAAAAGTTAATTATGTTGCTAATTCAATTTTAATTAGGTTAGACTAATATAATTAACCTAATACAATTAGTTAAATAAGGCAAATGGGCCTTCACAATTGGGGTAGTTCATGTGAGGGGGAGCTGGGTTCAGTATGTCGTACCCACTTCTATTGGGCCCCAACTCTCACACAAGGCCCAAAAGAGAGGAATTTAACCTTTAAATAAATAATTGTTATTCATTGAATAAGCCAAAATCTAATTGGGCCTAAATAAATTTACTTATATCAAAATTTATTTTTAGCAACCTAGTCCATTTACTTAGTAAAAACTTAAATGGGCTTCCTATGTGCATCTAAGCCCAAAAGCAAACATATAGGCTCACACAGGTCAAATGATTTGGATGGGCCCAATCATGTTACTAGGTTTACACAGATTAAAGAAGTACAAAATTTACCTGTTACAAATTATTTATAAGATCTATCGTCAATTGGACTATGATTAAAATCAGATCATTGGATCTGTCAACAAGTTAATCATAGCAATTTAGATCAAATAAATAATAGGTTTGTTAAAAAAAGATTTTGAATAAACAATATAAATAATTAAACAAACATTGTCCATGTAACAGATGTGAAATAAGATATTAATATAATTAAATTATTATTCTTAAACTAACCAAATAAAGGAAACTAATTTTAAAATATCTAGGTTTATTTGAATCAAAATAAATTAAATATCTAATAAGATCAATGATTTAAAAGGAAAGAATCTTCAATATCACTTTCAGATCTTATAATTTAATAAAATAAACCAATTTTAAAATAGATTTGGTTAGATAATTATTATTTTAGGAATAAAATAATAAATGAATAATAATTACCATAATTATATGTCAAAATCTCTCAAATTAAGCAATATTCAAATCTCTACAAAGATATCTATGTTATTTAAATATTTAAGATATGATTTATAAATTTCTAATAAGGAAAAAAATGATATATATATATAGAAAAAATATCATTTTTAAACTTATAATTTATAAATAATTAAATATTTAATAAAATAACAAATTTTTGAATTTGAAAAATATTATGGTAAGTATATCTATAAAAATATCTATGTTAATTTCAAATTTATTAATTATTTAATTTCTCATATAAGATAATTTTAATATAATATTTTAAATAAAAAGATAAAGTTATCTTTTAATTTAAAATATCTTAAATATCAAAATATTTAATCTTATAATTAAATAATAAATAAATATTAAAGAAGTTAACAAATTTTTAAATCTGACCATAATAGAAAATATTTAAAATTGAAAACATTCCAAAATAGAATTTAAAAAATTGGAAAAATTACAAATTGGAAATATTTAAAATTGGAAACATTTCAATTTAGAAATATTTAAAAAAGGAAAAATGAATTTTGGGAAACAATCCCATGAAAAATTGGATTTTTGGGGAAAAAACTACAAAATTCGCAATTTGTAGGGGCTGCCAGGATAGGCTGCATGCAGCAGCCATGATTTTCAATCTTTTAAAATTCATATCTTTCTCAATTTTTATTGGAATCGAGTTCCGTAAAAAATAAAATTGCTTAATTTTTCACAAGGAATCCAAATAAAATATTTTCAAAAATCGAAAAAATATTTTTCATGAAAATAGGTACTGTACAACATATACATTCATCAACTAACACATAAGCCACATGAAACCATCCAAATCAACACAAAAACATATAAATCATCGTTTTAATTCATATTACATGAAAGTAAATATTACCATGGCTTTGGTGCCAGTTGTTGGAAATTATTTTACCAGGATCTATTTACTATCATGTATGTTGGATTAACACCCTAATATGAATTCTAAAACAATGAAAATAAACACATATAAAGTTAGAAAACCTTACAGTGGGTGCAGCGGAATATTATGACTCCTTCCATTCAGATCTCTAGCCCTTGATTCCTTTCTGCAGCAGAGCATCACCAAGATCTGAACCTGGATCTTCTTTTCTACTTCTTTGATGCAGAATTTCCATAGTCTTACATACTATGATTGAGTACCACTTGATGTGTGTGGGCACTACTCATCTCACAAGGATTTCAAAATTTTCTCTCTCTTTTCTCTCTTATTTTCGTGATCTATATTGCATACAAAGACACACCAAGAGTAGAGAGAGGGGGCGGCTATATATAGGAAAAGGGAAGAGCTCAACTTTCCAAATAAGCAGTTTCCTCTTTTACTGTGTAATTGATTAACTGCCTTATTTAGTGTGATCCACCACTTTCCTATTATTACTAGGCTTTGATTAGCAATTACATGACCATTAAAATTGAAAATAATAATGGAAAACAAGCAAAGAGGTGGCCGGCCATGGTGTGTTATGGGACTCACTTGGATTTTGCAGTTTCCTCAATTTTATTTCTATTTCTCCAAAAATGCCATTTTTCCAATTCTAACCATTTAAATGCCAAAACTAATTATTTAATAACTGAAATAGATTATTAAATAATATTGTCATTTAAAATAATTATTAATTAGACATGCAAAGTCTCTTAATTAATAATTAAACCTAGAAACCCTTTTATTTACAATTTCATCCTTAAACTGTGAGAATTCATAAATTAGACATAGTCTAACTTTTAGAATTAATCAATTATAGAGTCTTACAAGCAGTATGGTCTCAACTAGTATGGGGACCATGGGTCTATATAACCGAGCTTCCAATAAGTCGAACCGAATTTACCAAGTAAATTCCCTAACTTATTAATTCCTCATTGAATCCACACTTAGAACTTGGAATTGCACTCTCAGTCATATAGAACGCTCTATATGTTCCATGATATAGACACGTCATTAGTTATACATTGTTATAACCCTAATGTGATCAATGATCCTCTATATAGATGATTTACACTGTAAAGGGATTAAATTACTGTAACACCCTACAATGTATTTTATCCTTAAAACACTTAACCCTGTATAAATGATATTTCACCTAAGTGAAATGAGATCTCCACCATTTATTTTCGTTTGGTTAAGCTCGAAGGAAATCTCCTTTACTTTCTATTCGCCAGATAGAAGCTATAGATTCCATATTTATGTTAGCGCTCCCACTCAATTGCACTACCGTGTTCCCAAAATGTATGTATCATCCTGACCCAAAAGTAGGCTTAACTAACAAATCAAAGAACACGAGTAACACTCTTGAGATTGAACCTAACCATATCAGGATTAAGATCATTTGATCTAGGATCAACAGGTGATATTGAATTCAATAGATATTACGGTAAATTTTAATATATCTAATCAAAGTTCAATATCGGTCCCTTCCGATGTATACTCCATACATCCGATACTGGTAAACTTTGCCAATGTCCTGGAAATGACATAACACTTTTCCAAGGTGTAAGAATACCTATCGCTGATTATACCATGTCAGTCTAAATCCAGTGTTCTGACAAATCGGGAAATAAACTTTTGAACATATAATTAAGATTATATTCCACTGTGCTGACAACACTATAATCTTTAACAAACTCATATGTTTTGGACTTAAAAAGAATTCATACATTATATACATATAATCATGAAATAAATCATGTGAACCATGCAACATAAAATGTTATTTCTGATCTTTATTAATAAGTAAATTTGATTATATTGAAATGAGTTTTATTTAGGGCATAAAACCCAACAATATGTTATAAAAATACTAAATCGAACATAGTTTATTTTCCAAGGTTTCCAACGAACTGATACAGTGTCCCGTTTAGGCGAGAGTCAAAGCATCATCCATTGAATAGAGTTGTCAATTCATCTAAAATGTCAAACATTCTAGCAACCTTTTATTCGATCAAGATTGGAATTCAGTGTTGTCCCGTTTAGGCGAGAGTCAAGGCAATTCTATCTTATGAGCTTCTTCTATTGTTTCATACTCTTGTAAGTCTTATACAGTCGCCACCATTAGGGTGGTCATAAACAATATAAAAAACTTATAAGAATACTTATCTTTCGAGATTAAACGGTGCTAACTTGCTAATGAACGTTCCTCCATTGGGGAAGATTACTCACTAAAACAATAGCTATGTAAAACCAACAATGGAGATCGAATTTCTCTTGATTAAAGCTCATTATTTAAAATATGTATTTTGTTTAATCATCTATATTCCATATCTCAATAATGAAACATTACAAATTAAAGTAAAACTTTAATTAAATTTCAAAAATAGAATAAATTTGAAAAATATCTTATTTAAGTTGTTTAGAAAAATCTAAATATCCAACTTAAATATTCTTCAATCAATGACTTAATTAAATATTAACAATTAAGTAGTAACCACTTAATTTTGAAGATATTCCATTTTAAGTTCCCATATTTATAAAATATCAACTTAAAAAAAATATCTAAAGAATCTTAATAACCAATTCCTAAAATTCCTCAACTTAATTTATAATAGGAAATTCAAAAGATATTCAAATCTAAGTTGATTTGTTAGAAATAACTAAATCTCAACTTAAATAGGAATATTTAATGAAATTATAAAATTAAGATTCAGAAAGAACTTGCATGGTTATAATTCTATATTTAATTAAACACAAGAAAATACATATAGTTTTCTAGAATATGATTCTTCAAACTATGTTTTTCTTAAATTAATTTCAAGGAAGAATGAAATTAATTATGTTGCTAATCAATTTTATTGGGTCAAACTAATATAATTAACCTAGCACAGTTATCCAAATCAGGCAAATGGGCCTTCACAATTGGGGTTGTTCATGTGAGGGGGGGCTGGGTCCAGTATGTCGTACCCACTTCTATGGCTCCCAACTCTCACACAAGGCCCAAAAGAGAGGAATTTAACCTTAAAATGAACAACTGTTATTAATTGAATAGGCTCACTACTAAATGAGTCTAAATAAAATCTATCATGTTATGACATTTTATTTAGCAACAACAACCTATATGTATCTATAACAGAAATTAAACATATAGGCTCACACAATCACACAAATTTGGATGGATCCTATCATGTTACTAGGTCATACACAGATGAAAGAAGATTGTAAAAATTACCTGTTACAAATTATTTACTTGACCTATCATCAATTGAAACATGGGTTAAAATCAGATCATTGGATCTGTCAACAAGTTAACCATGGTAATTTAGATCAAGCAATAATAGGTTTTAGAAAACTTACAAACAATCTAAAACACATACTCCTACAACAAGTTAGATTTGGATAGTTGGATGTAGGATTTATTTAATTTTTAAATATATATTTCGAAAATAAAAAAAAAATCGGTTTTTTTTTAAAAAAAAAAATATTTTAAAAATTAAACCTACAATTTTGAAAAATTAGGTTTTAAGTAACCTAAATATCATTTCAAAATAAATTGCTAACTTTCATTTTAAATTTCATGTCATTAAATAAATTAAATAGAAAATAGAAAATTGTAAATACATACCCTTTTCTTATTTTACAATTTAATTTAAGTAAGAATGACAAAATTTAAAAGTTAACAAAAATATCTTATTTCCTCTTTTAAAAATATCATGATTATTTTGATTTTATTTTAAAAAAGGTCAAGTTACCAACAAAAAATTAATATCTGACCTTAAAAAAAATAATCAAATTTTAAAGGAAATAAGAAAATAGGTAAGCAAAATTTGATTTTAACCTATTTTCAAATTCAAATTACACTAATATCTAAAATTAATTTTGAAAAATCAAATTAATTTATTTCTGATAATTAGAATTGAAATCTGAAAAAAAAAAAAAAAATTAACATACAAAACTACACAAAAAATCGAAAGTTAATTCCATGAAATAGCATGAAAAATCGAAAAACTTGAAAAATTTGATGAACAGTACGGATGGTATGCAAAGCCCAAGGGATGCATGCTGAGATCTCACAGCGCAGGGAGGCTGCTTGCAGCCATTCCGCGCGCGTGGGAAGGTGTTCATCATCTCGATTTTTCAAATTTTCAAAAATTCATAACTAATTCAAATTAAATCGAAATCGAGTTCTGTAAAAAAGTAAATTGCTTAGAATTTTCCAAACTATCCAATAAAAATAATTATAGAGACAGAAAAGTAACTATTTTTCCCAGAATTCACAAACAACAATCAAACATCAATATGACACACAAAGCAACATGATACCATCCAAAACACAAACAAATCGTTTTAAGTCCAAATTTCTTGCAAGCAAATCAATTACCATGGCTCTGGTGCAAGTTGTTGGATGTTATTTTACCAGGATCTTAGATCTATTCACAAGTATGTTGATTTAACAACCTAAATATGAACTTCCAAAACGATGGAAAATTAAACACATAAAAGTAAGAGAAATCTTACATTGGGTGCAGCAAAATATATGTCTCCTCCCACTCAGATCTCTAACCCTTGATTCCTTTCGGTCGCAGAGTATAATCAAGATCTGAGCCCGATAGTCCTTCTTTGTTGTCTCTGAATTCTACACAGCCTTCCTCACTATGATTGAGGTATTACTTGATGTGTGTGGGCACTACTCTATCACTCATAGATTTCGAAATAGAGAAGGTAGAGAGAGAGAGAGAGAGGGTGGCGGCTTGGAGAGAGTTTTTGTGTGAGAAAATTCTATCAAAATGTTGTTGTTGTACAAAAACTGAAGCCTTTACCTTCTATTTATAGAAGACCACCTAGGGCTATGGTTGAATTAATTGACATTTAAAAATTGAAAAATCAATGTGAAAAGGTAAGTAAGGTGGCCGGCCTAGGCATTGTGGAAACAAGGCTTGCCACTTTTCCAACTTTCCTTTTCCTACATTGCTAGTTTCCTGTTTTGTCAAAAACTGCCAATTCCTTTGTTCAACCACATAAATGTCAAAATTAATTATTTAATAATTAAAATTAATTATCAAATAATATATTGTCATTTATTTATTAATAATAAAACTAATTAAAGTTTCCTAATTAATAAATATGCCCTTCAAAATCTCTATTTACTGTTTTGCCCTTAATAAGTGATAAATTCTCAAATAGACACAGTCTAACTTGAGAATTATAATTGATTAATTAAAATCAATTAAATGAGTCTTACAAGTAATATTGTCTCAACTAGTGGGGGGACCATGGATCTATATATCCGAGCTTCCAATAAGCAGATCAAGAATTTACTACTTAAATTCACTGACTTATTAATTCTTCGTTGAATCCACACATAGAACTTAGAATTGCACTATCAGTATATAGAATACTCTATATGTTCCACCATATATACACATCATTAGTTATCCATTGTTATAATCCTAATGTGATCAATGATCCTCTATATGGATGATTTACATTGTAAAGGGACTTAATTACCGTAACACCCTACAATGTATTTTATCCTTAAAACACTTAACCTTGTATAAATGATATTACAGCTAAGTGAAATGAGTACTCCACCATTTATCTCGTTTGGTTAAGCTCGAAGGAAATCATCCTTTGCTTACTATTCGCCAGATAGAAGCTATAGATTCCATATTTATGTTAGCGCTCCCACTCAATTGCACTACCGTGTTCCCAAAATGTACGTATCACCTTAACCCAAAAGTAGGCTTAACTAACAAATCAAAGAACACGAATAACACTCTTGACATTGAGCCTAACCATATCAGGATTTAGATCATGTGATCTAGGATCAACTTAGTAATATTGAATTGAATAGATATTACGCTAAGTTTTATAAATCTATTTCAAAGTTCAATATCGGTCCATTCCAATGCATACTCCATGCATCCAACCTGAGCTTTACTTTAACCAATGTTCTGGAAAGAACATAGCATTTCTCCAAATGCAAGTAAACTCTGTTGTAGATTGTCATATCAGTAAAATCCAGTGTTCTGATAAATCTAGGAATCCTTTATTCACATAGTCATGTTTACTTTCAACTGTGTTGACAACACAATAAACATGATCAAGTATGTGAAAGGGATTTGGATGAATTTATAAATCAAATAGACAAACAATTGATAAGGTGAACCAAAACATACACAAATGAATGAAAAATACTTCTGTTACTTTATTGATATTGAATAATCTGGATTACATTGAAATGGAGTTTTATTTAGGGCATAAAACCCAACACCTTATGCTATTCATTCATATGAGAACTTTCATTCCTATCCAAATGGTTCCTCCTGTCCTAATTGGGTACCTCCTAGTAGAGGAACAATAAAAATTAATGTAGATGTTGCTCTTGATGCACCTAATGGTAGATGTGGTTTGGGTATGGTGGTTCGCAACTCCACAGGTGAGGTTGTAGTTTCCACTGTGTGGCACACTTTGGGTGCTTTCTCTCCTGAAATGGTAGAAGCTTTAGCTTTAAAAAATACTGTCATGCAATGTCATCTGTTGGATTTGTTGGGTTTTGTGCCCTAAATAAAACTCATTTCAATATAATCAGATTTACTTAATAATAAAGATCAGAAATAACATTTTTATGTTGCATGGTTCACATGATTTATTTCATGATTATATGCATATAATGTATGAATTCTATTTAAGTCCAAAACATATGAATTTGTTAATGATTATAGTGTTGTCATCACAGTGGAATATAATCTTAATTATATGTTCGAAAGTTTATTCCCTTATTTGTCAGTTCACTAGATTTAGACTAACATGATAATCAGCGATAGGTATTCTTACACCTTGGATAAGTGTTATGTCCTTTTCAGGGCATTGGCAAAGTTTACCAGTATCGGATGTATGGAGTATGTATCGGAAGGGACCTATATTGAACTTTGATTAGATATATTAAAATTTACCGTAATATCTATTCAATTCAATATCACATGTTGATCCTAGATCAAATGATCTTAATCGTGATATGGTTAGGTTCGATCTCAAGAGTATTATACATTTTCTTTGATTTGTTAGTTAAGCCTACTTTTGGGTCAGGGCGATACGTACATTTTGGGAACATGATAATATAATTGAGTGGGAGCGCTAACATAAATATGGAGTCTATAACTTCTATAGGAATTTAGAAGTGAAACGATGATATCCTTCGAGCTTGGCTAAACAGAGATAAATGGTTGAGATCTCATTTCACTTCGCTGAAATATCATTTATACGGAGCTAAGTGTTTTAAGGATAAAATACATTGAAGGTGTAACGGTAATTTAGTTCATATTCAATGCAGATCATCTATTAGAGGGTCATTGATCAAATTAGGATTATAACAATGGATAACTAATAGCGTATCTATATCGTGGAACATATAGAGCGTTCTATATGACTGAGAGTAAGTTCTAAGTGTGGATTCAATAAGGAATTAATAAGTTAGGGAATTTACTTGGTAAATTCGGTTCGGCTTATTGGAAGCTCGGTTATATAGGCCCATGGTCCCCATACTAGTTGAGACCATAATACTTGTAAGACTCAGTTAATTGATTTTGATTAATCAATTATAATTCTAAAGTTAGACTATGTTTAGTTTTATGAATTTTCACTAAGCAAGGGCGAAATTGTAAAGAAAAGAGATTCTAGGTTTATTTATTAATTAAGAGACTTTATATGTCTATATTAATAAATATATTAAATGACAATATTATTTAATAATTAATTTTTAGTTATTAAATAATTAGAATTGGCAATTAAATTGTTGAATTGGAAAATTGGCGTTTTTTGAGAAAATAAGATGCAGAAATGAAAAAATGGAAAAATTGCAAAGTGAGGCCCATTATCCATATCATAGTCGGCCACTATGCAAGTATTTTACCATTTATATTTTCATTATTTTAATGCCATATAATTCTAACCTAAACCTAGATGGCTATTCTATAAATAGAAAGTGATGGCTTCAGGAAACTATGGACATGCATCTTATTCCTTTAAGAGAAAAACCTGAGCCTCTTATTCTATTCATAGCATCAACCCTCTTCTTCTCTTTTCTTCTCTTCAATTTTCGAAATACCCTAGTGATAGAGTAGTTCCCACACACATCAAGTGGTATCTCAATCATAGTGTGGAAGATTGTGTAGAATCCAATCAAGAACGAGAATTAGCATCAAAGGAAGGAGAGAAAGAGATCCAGGTTCAGATCTTGGTGATGCTCTGCTACAGAAAGGAATCAAGGGCTAGAGATCTGAACGGAAGGAGTCATTATATTCCGCTGCACCCAATGTAAGGTTTCCTAAACTTTATATATGTTTATTTCATTGTTTTAGAATTCATATTAGGATGTTAATGAAACATACATTGTAGTAAATCTAGATCCTGGTAAAATATTTCCAACAACTGGTATTAGAGCTAGGTTAATGATTTACTTTCATGAAATATGAATTAGAACGATGTTGTGTGTTGATTTGGATGGTTTCATGTGGTTTGATGAATGTATGTGTTGTACAGAATTTTTTCCATGAAAAATATTTTTTTTTCTGTTTCTGAAAATATTTTATTTGGATTCCTTGTGAAAAATTAAGCAATTTTGTTTTTTACGGAACTCGATTCCGATAAAAATTGAGAAAGTTATGAATTTTGGAAGTTTCGGGTTGAAACTAAGTCGAGATGGGTGCACCGTGCACACCAGACCCTCGAACAAGGAGGCACAGCGCGCGCGTGTGCTCAGACAAATCCTGTCTGAAGTGCCCGTGTCTGCCCTGCAATCCGCCCACAATCACCCTGCTGGCGCCGAGGATTCTCGCCCAGCTCCTCAAGCTCCGCGCGCGGAAGGCTGTTTTGCAGCCTCTCGAGGCTCCACCTGCAGCCTACTGGGCTGCCAACCCACAATTTCCAAATTTTGTGGGATTTTTTCCCAAAATTCAATTTTTCCAATTTTAAAACCCCAAATTTAAAATAAAATATTATTTTTTTTAATATATTTGAACTTAAATATCATATTTTAAATTAATAATATTTATTTTTTAATAATTATTATTAATTTTGATATTTTGAGGTTTAAATTTAAAAATTGATTATTTTATTTTTTTGAAAATTATGGTCAGATTTAAAACTTTGTTAATTTCTTTAATATTTATATATTATTTAATTATAAGATTAGATATTTTGATATTTAACATATTTTAAATTAAAAGATAACTTTATCTTTTTTATTTGAAATATTATATTAAAATTATTTTATATGACAAATTAAATAATTAATAAATTTGAAATTAACCTAGATATTTTTATAAATATTCTAACCATAATATTTTCAAATTCAAAAATTTGTTATTTTGTTAAATATTTAATTATTTATAAATTATAAGTTTTAAAAATGAAATCTTACTATTTTATATCATTTTTTTACTTATTAAATATTTAAAAATTATATTTTAAATATTTGAATAATTTAGATATTTTTGTAGAAATTTGAATATCGCTTAATTTGAGATATTTTGACATATAATTATGGTAATTATTATTTATTTATTATTTTTATTCTTAAATTATAAGATTTTAAAGTGATATTGAAGATTTTTTTTTTCAAATCATTGATTTTATTTTATATTTAATTTAATTTGATAAAAATAATTCAAATAAACCTAGATATTTTAAAATTAGTTTTTCTTTTTTTTTTTTAATTTAAATTTTGAGATTTTTAAGGTTTGTTTTAACAACCCTAAATTTTCAAAATTTAGTTGGTTAGTTTAAGAATAATAATTTAATTATATTAATATCTTATTTCACATTTGTTACATGGACAATGTTTGTTTAATTTTATATTGTTTATTCAAAACTTTTTTTAACAAACCTATTATTTATTTGATCTAAATTGTTATGATTAACTTGTTGACAGATCCAATGATCTGATTTTAATCATAGTCCAATTGTCAATAGATCTTATAAATAATTTGTAACAAGTAAATTTTGTACTTCTTTCATCTGTGTAAACCTAGTAACATGATAGGGCCCATCCAAATCATTTGACCTCTGTGAACCTATATGTTTGTTATTGGGCTTAGATGCATATAGGAAGCCCAGTTAAGTTTTTACTAAGTAAATGGACTAGGTTGCTAAAATAAAATTTGACATAAGTAATTTTATTTAGGCCCAATTAGATTTGGACATATTCAATGAATAACAATTGTTTATTTAAAGGTTAAATTCCTCTCTTTTGGGCCTTGTGTGAGAGTTGGGGGCCAATAGAAGTGGGTACGACTTACTGAACCCAGCTCCCCCTCACATGAACTACCCCAATTGTGAAGGCCCATTTGCCTTATTTAAATAATTGTATTAGGTTAATTATATTAGTCTAACCTAATTAAAATTGAATTAGCAACATAATTAACTTTTAAAATATATGAAATTTATTTTTCATTTAATATTTTAAAGTTAATTTTAGAAAAACACTTAGTTAATGATATATATTCTAGATAGTTATTTCTAGAACTAGTTATTTTTACTAATATTAAATTAGGAAAATATTTAAGATTGTAAAATTAATTGTTTAATAATTAATTTTGGTACAATCTAATATAAGTATATTTTCCTAGTATTAAACTAGAATTAATAATTAAGTCTCCTCTATACTTAATTATTTATTTCTTGAATTTAATACATTTAATTAAATTGAAAATTTAAATATCTAAGTTGATTTTCATCATGATACTTAAATATTCTTATTTTCATGTTATTTAATTAAAAATTGAAAATTATTTTAAGTTTGAAATCTTATTTCAGAATAACTTAAATTTGAATAATTTTCAAAATATATTTTATTTTATTTTATTAATCTTTTTCCCACAATTTCGAAATGGCATCACTTTGTTGCAGAAATTTCGAATTTTATTTGAAAAATAGATTAAAGTTGAAAATTATTTATTTTAATTTTGGACCAACTTAAATCAATAATTTTTTTCATTTAATGATTAATTAAAATAAATGAACTAAAATATATTATAATTAGAAAATGAATTAATTAGTCAATGAAAGTCTAGATAGATATTTTTTTTGCTTCAAGTATTTTTCTAGTGATATTTAATCAAGTAGAAAATTAATATTTAAGTTAATTTTCATCATGATACTTAAATATTTGAAATTTTTCTTAAATATTTAATTAAATAGGAAAATTACATTTTTGTTGAAAATTAATTTTTATTAATTAATTTTGGGCCAACATAAAATTAGAATAATTTTTCCAGGATTTATTTTTATTTTATTTTAAAGCATTTTTCGAAAGTAGTATTCTTATATACTTCAATTTTTCGAAATGCAATATATATTTATATAAAATTAAATTTGAGTTGTAAATTAATTTAAATTAATTTTGAAACAACTTCAATTAAATAATTTTCTTAATATTTATTAGAAATTATCACTAAGATGGAAATAATTCATGTTATTTTCATATCCATCTAAGTATAATTTATAAATATTAAATTAAAATTTATATTTAGAATTTTTCATTCTAAATTGAAAATTTTAATTAAATAAATATATATTTAAAATAAATTGATTAAAATAAATATTAGAACAAAATACACTTTAAATAATGAGCTTTATTATTATTAGGATATTCGATCTCCATTGTTGGTTTTACATAGCTATTGTTTTAGTGAGTAATCCTCCCTAATGGAGGATCGTTTATTAGCAAGTTAGGGCCGTTTAATCTCGAAAGATAAGTATTCTTGTAAGTTTTTTATATAGTATTGATCACCTTAATGGTGGCGACTGTATAAGACTTACAAGAGTATGAAACAATGGTGGAAGCTCATAAGATAGAATAGCCTTGACTCTCGCCTAAACGGGACAACGCTGGATTCCAATCTTGATCGAATAAAAGGTTGCTAGAATGTTTATCATTTTAGATGAGCTGACAACTCTATTCAATGGATGGTAGCTTTGACTGTCGCCTAAACAGGACACTGATATCAGTTTGTTGGAGACCTTGGAAATTATTTAGGATTGTATGTTTTAGTATTTTCACTTGTCATTCCTACTTGCTATATGTTTAATAATTTCTGAATTGTGTATGAGTTTATATTGAACCATGTTACTTTCTGTTATTAAATTGTAGTTTAATTTCGAATCTTCATTGTTGGTCTAACTTGGTTTGTTGTTCTAATGAGATAAATCCCTAATGGATTGTCAACATTAGACAAACATAATAGTGTTCGATCTCGAAAGATAAATATTGTAAATACAACATCTAGCTGTTCATCAATTGATGACACCTTAGACTAGTATTTACAATATGAAACAAGAAGATTGTGTAAATAAGATTACTTTGACTCTCGCTAATCGAAGCATCGTTGGATTCTTATTTAAATACGAAATTATCCTAATTCCTCTTAGCTTATTCATTTCAAATTAGCTCAATAAGATATCATTGGATGAATGGTCTATATATCATTTCATGTCATTCTATATTTTCTCTTAAGAAATTAAATGACGCATATGATTATATTCCCGAAATTCTATCCCAAAATGATATAAATCCTCAATCTTAGAAATCTCCTACTTGTATGGGCAAATCAGACTTAGAGTTAAATTAGTAGTGGTAGTCCAAGAAAGAATTACTCATTATATTTGGTATAAATTTAAGTCTTTGACTTTAAATTTTAGATTCTAAATAAATTTTTTAATACAATACATTTTCACTTTCACAAGTGTTTAATAACTATTTTCTATCAATGGATTCAAACTGTATGTTAGTAAGGAATATGAGTTTAGTATTCTGTGACCAGAATCCACTTGCACTATTCTAAGAACTCTTTAATGTAACTAAAACTAAGTCATCAAAAGACACAACCATATTTTATAAATCTATGGCATTTGTATCTTGTCCATAGGGGTTTTGACAAGATCATTCTCTGCAAAGAGTTAATATGCTTATATCTACTGAAAGTATAATCATCTCATTCGCAGATGGATGTACATTCAGGGGTGGATATGAGTTTTTCATTGTATTTTTAAGACGATTACTCTAGATTTTACCTTATGCAAAAGAAATTTGAAATATTTGAAAATTTTCATGAATTTCTAGCAATGGTGAAACACCATTAAGGGTAAGTGGTTAAAGATCTTGCGAACTGATAGGGGTGGAGAAATAGTTAGTAGATATGCAGTTCAAAGATCATTAAGTTGATTTTGAATTATATCCAAACTTACCTCCCCAAAAATTCGAGTTGCATATTGATGATTAGTTACTAGTCGTTGCCTAAGTCCTTCTATCGTAATACAATTTCAGTATGATGCAATGGTCGGGTACTTAGTGTAAACCATTACTAGATTCATGGATGACCTAATCGAAATCTTAAGAAAAGCTAGAACTGTTAACTATGGTTTGCATGTTTGTTAGCTATTCTAAGTGATTAGGGGTGGAACATCCCATAGTCATTAGATAAGAAAGTGTTTGTTTAAACAAATACTAATTTTCTAAGAAAATGATTAAGTCTGAAAATAAAGTAGCAAATAAAGGAGATATTTTTTCTTGATTCCAAAAGTGTTCTATAATCTTATTCTACATATGATGATCCCACTGCCTCTGTTGTCTTGACACAACTAAAGAGGTCAATACCATTTAATTTTTCTTAGACATAATTCAAGGTACCTTGTCGTAGTGGGAGGGTTTCTAGAAACTCACCTTCTTATGACTTGGAAGACACTAGTGATTAAAATCCATTGTGAGTTTAAACAAGTAATGGATTGTCAAAAATAAGAAAATAAGAAGAAAAGCCAAGAGAACTATAGTTTAATCCATTCACATGGAGTAACCTAAAGCTTTCTATTACAAGGACATGAAAGGAAATTTTAGTTTATAAGTCTATTCAATGGACTTAACAAACCTTCCTGTTCCTAGTATTATAGGTTTGAGTTTATCTAAACCTATGGCTTGTGGTACACCTGGTAATTACTTACTCTAATGCAAGCAACTTACTTTAGTAAGATGATGAAGCATTTTCTTTTCTAATGGCAACCTATAGAAGCTTCTCGACTTCTAGGCATAGATTTTATTTATCTAAGGAAAAGTCTCAACTATTCCAGAAAAGATAAAGCCATGAAAGAATTTCTTAAATCAACAGTGAGAGGTCTCAGATATGCTTTAGTATGCCTTAGACCAGACACCTGCTGTTGAGTGGGAGTAATGAGTAGGTATCAGATTAATCCAGGAGAGGAACATTGGAAGACAATCAAGTAAATCTTAAGATTAAGAAGAGGAACTTTATGTTAGTCGATAAGGGTGTGTTTAAAATTCTTAGACTACACCACATCAGATTTCGAGACTTGCCTTTGTGCTAGAAAGTTTGCTGATAAGATGGTGATTACTCTAGGGGTGGAGTAGCGATTTTGGAGAAGTGTAAAAACCTATCTGAAGTCTCTTAGTCTACCAGAGAGAGGCTGAATGTTAAAGTTGTAGGAAAGGTACTTATTCAGTCTAAGAAAAGTTTTATACATTTGTGGCACCGTTCCAACTTGTCTTAACCACTAGTGTTATTTCCTGATTAACCAAAAAGTAGTTGCCAAAAGTATAGAATCCAGTATCCCAAGAGGGTAGACATATAGAGAGGAATTTCACAATATCAAGGATTTTGTTATTAAGGAAGAGTAATGGTTGAGAAAAGGTTGTGGTTAATTCAACCTGTCAGATCCTATTACGAGGAGTATACTACTACTACACTTGATTTGTATATCAAGGTGTTGAGATTATTTGAAATGCACATTTTGTTTTATATTAGTGCAAGTGGGAGTTTGTTGGGTTTTGTGCCCTAAATAAAACTCATTTCAATATAATCAGATTTACTTAATAATAAAGATCAGAAATAACATTTTTATGTTGCATGGTTCACATGATTTATTTCATGATTATATGTATAACGTTTTAATCGTATACAAGCAGTCCTATCGTAAGAGTATACACCTTACATCATATAATAACCACATGATCTAAAATCAATGGTCAAAAAAAGTTCCCTACCAGTAGGGAACTTTTGCTAGGTCCTACCATAGTCTTGCCCTATATATATATTTATAAGTAGTTATTTATCTTTATATACTAGTTTTCTTTTTCTCATTTTTAATTATTTTTTAATTAATAAAACAAAACAATATTAATAAACTACCTTTCTAATGAATATAAATAATTTATATAAATTAAAAACATAATTATTATTAAGGCACAACCATCCAAATAAATCTATCTATTTATATTATAAAGGAAAATACAAAAACATATGAATTTCTATATTTTTTCTTTCTATTTTCAAATTTTGTAAGTTTGATATTTACACAGAGCATCTTGAGTAGGTTGCCCATCATCGCCCAACACTAGTTCTTTCAAGTCAACAATTATCAGCCCCTCACCGCCGGTGATAGTCCTCATGAACTCCTCTTCATTTTGCCAGGGACATAACATAGAGTACACCGTCAACTGAAAATACAAGTCAAAGTTTTATTAGATGGAAATTAAAATAAAATATATATGACTGCAAGGCATAAAAGAAACTCTCATTTTTCGAAAACAATCTTATAACTTCATCCTTGCCGAGTGTGGTTGTAATATTCTAAGATTAAAAAAATAGATTAGCAAACTCTAACTAGTTAAATGTGTATTAAAATGGAATTATATTATTATATAATTTATAATATGTGAATTAATTTGATAAATGACGTCTCAAGACCCCGTTGGTGAGTTAGGGGCATTTTTATAATTTTGACCCGAGAACGGTAAAACTGTAAATTTAATTTAATTGCATGCTTATGGGACTATATTATTATATAGTATACTTGCTGTGTCCTTTTTGCGGGTATTTCCAGATAAGTTGGCGCGGTATAGTCACAATTGGGTATTTCGGGCCGAAATACATTTTTGGGATTTTATATTGGCATTTTGTTGATATTTGAATATTTTGAAAAATTGTTTAAGTGTGGTGTGTGATTGAATGACATTTATGCCCTTGAGTTGGCTTATGCTATATTATGGCCCTAGGGGCATTTTAGTCATTTTGCATATTTGAATTACTTTCAACAAAAATAAATTTTAGAGAAATTGAGAAGCATTTTCTAATTTTTTTTCTTGGCCTTAAACTGACCCCTCTCTTTCTCTCCTTATTCATCTTCTCAACCTACTTGATTTTTGGATATTAACTTTGGTTCAAGTTTGATTTGTGAAGTTTTGGGTGCTAGTCTTGGTGAAGAGTTTGAGGTAGCTTTCCACCTTTTTCTTGCTTTAATTTTGTGCTCTAATCTGAAGTCAAATGTTCATGAATTTCTTGTGATGATGTTCTTAAATACATGATTATTGTGATTGTGAAATTGGGGTGCTTTGTATGTGGATTAAACTTGGAAATTTTATGTTTTGCATTTGGATTATGTTGTGCGTTTATTAGGGTGAAATTGGGGTTTGGATTACTGAAATTAAAGTAAGTTTGTTGGAATTGTATGCTTGGTTTTTGAGATTATTTTGGGACTTTGTAGTGCAACATCTTTGTATGAAAATATGATGATCTTAGCTCAATGTTTGGAGCTTATTTTGAGTGTTGTTAATCTAATTTTTAGGATGCATGTTTGGATGAGAATTTAGCTTGAATTGTGGGTTCTTATGCCCTGCTATGGTATCTATTAATCTATGGAATATGATTTCAAGTTATATGTATGTTTGGGATATTTTAGGTGTGTTTCGGCCTTGAGTTTCGAAGTTGGAAATGGGGTTTCCGGGGTTTGGAACCCAGGCTTCGTGGCCCCACTCACTAGGTGTCGCGGCCCCATGTGGGGAGTGTCGCAACCCGTCCCCTTGTTTTTGGGCAGATTCGAACGTGATATTGGAATGTTCGTAACTTTGTGATCCGAACTCCATTTTGGGTATTCCGAGTATCATTGGAAAGCTCATTTCGAGCTCTATGTATTTTTCTGGATTTGAATGCCAATTTTATTATGTATGTGAAAGTAGATTTAGGGATTAACCCTATTTGTGATTCCCGGAAATTGTGACTAGGATTACCGGCATTTGGCCAGGAGCACTAGGGGATTTAAAATCTCCACATTTGCGGGACATCAAGTAAGACAGTAGTTGCATGTAGAGTTAAGCACGGTGGCATTTATATTAAATATTATAATTGTGAGTTATCAAGAACCGGGATTCGGGTTTGTTACCCTAGTATTTGTTATTGTTTAAATACTATGTCATGCTATATATATTGAGATTAAGAATTATGCGTTCAAGGCATAATTTGGTTGGACTCAGTAATTAGAACCGAGATGAACCGTTTTAAGGCCTTATTGTATGTAGACGTGTGAGCGTAACACGTAGGTCTATGTCACATAGACATAAATAGGCATGTGAGCGTAACATACAGGTCTATAACAAATAGACAATAAGTGAAATGGTATTATTATTATATATGTGAAAAGTTATCTGTGATTATTGATATTTATACTGTCTTGCTAGGTTTAGCTCATGGGTGCTCTACTGTGCAGGAAAGGGTAAATCAATCTGTGATCAGCAATAAGTGAGAGATCTTGGAGGTGCTTGTACATGTTTGGCCCACATTAGACCAAGCGGGTTGGGGTCTACTAGTGATGTATTTTGTAACTCTAATTTTTCCGCTTAGGTCGGCACGTGAAATAGACTTGTAATATTTTATGAAAATATTTGCGGGATCCTGAAACATGTATCTTTTGGTTCTTTGTAAAGTTTAAGAAAAAAAATTATCACAAGTTTTATTTTCATTCTGTTTCAAATTTAGTTTAAACTTCTCTCGCTTACCTTTCTAGTAATCTCAAATTAGGGGATTTGGGTTTCATAATCAGTTGTCGTGGCGTGCCTAATTGTTAGGGCGTTACAATGGTCTTCTCCTTACTCTCCCAATTAACCATTCTTGGAAAACGATGCGATTTCCTCACTGCATATTCATTGCCCAACTCTAAGATGGCCTCATAGGCCCAATACTGCAACGCTGCAGTATAGTCGTATGATGAGTAGTTTTCCTCCTTCTGAGAAACTCCCTTCTCAATCTTCTTGTGCATCCGATTCTTAACCTCTACAAAATCTTTGTTGCAAGTTTCCATCAACTTTTTGAAGGAGATCTTTACCCACGGATCTCATAGAAGAATTCCAGGTTATCAACCATTCGTATCACAAATGGAGGAACAACAGTCTTCTCCTCCTTACCAATGAGGACGCCCATAATAAACAAGGCCATCCCCAACTTGTACACATCATCAGCTTCGGTGCAATTGGCCAAAGTTGATGGATGAATCACTATTGCAATACTCGACAATCAACGGGTCTGAATTTCCTTTCTCTTTAATTTTTTGTTCCGTAGGTCCTAGTAACAAGTTCAACCCCGTCACTAATGCAAACTCGACCTGACTGAATCTGCATCTCTTCTTTCCAAAAAAAAAAGGTGCACCTCGTTTGGCTTCTTAGATTTGATCTTGTGCATGAATAACTAATGGATCAATGCTCTAGAAAAATTTATCGGATTCCTCTCGAAGAATTGTTAAAAAGGAGTTTCATTCACTTTGTCCCATAATTGGAATTCGTCAAATTTTACCTTGATCTTCGGATAGTAATAATTTCCACCACGCCAAGTGACACAGCCTGTGTAATGCTCTGAGACTGGAATTATAAGACGTGGCTGTCTTGTATTCTAGAAAAATGACACAAGAAAATACAAGTTAGAAATCCTGCTGCAAACTATCGGACCAATATCAGACATCTATCGAACCTATATCGGACCAAAATCGTAAATCAAATTTATTAAAAAAGCTATTGCAGATTGGGCAAGCATCGGACCCCATCGGACACACTGTCGGACATGTACATCTCATAAAATGCAAAAAAGCATCGGACCCCATCGAACACACTGTCAGACTGAAGTGAACCTCGTAACACACAAACTCGGACACTTATCGGGCTCCATCGGACCTAACACAAAGAGTTAGTATCGGACCATCGGACCTTACCCATCGGACTTATATCGGATTCTATCGGACCTATATCGGACCTTTATCTTCAACCTTGATTTATCTATCAAACTCACCCCCATCGAACCTATATCAGCCCTCTAGGACACCATCGGGCCTAACTCTATCTTGCAGTTTGAACAGACGAACCAAAAAAATCCCAAATCTAATCAAACTCACACATATCACAGATAAAATATATCCTAAACCAATGAATAATTAAATGCAAAAATAAACTAATGCATGAATTTTTAAAAGAGGGATTTGAAAAGTTACCTTAGAAATCTGTGCGGTTATGGCCGATATTTGTGGGTACTGACGTGGGTCTCCTCCTTGTGGTTGTGGGTTCTCATGGTGGGTGTGGTTGGCGTTTGGGAGGATTTGGGTTGCGACTAGAAGTTCGGGCGAAGGCAGAGAGAATAGAGGGAAGGAGAGAGAACGGGTGTGGGATTTTGAGAGGGTTAGTTTTGCGATTTAGGTAAAATGTGCCTATTCTAACAATTACCTATAGTTTTAGTTTTGCTAATCAATTAACCCTTAAAACATGCATAAAAAAAATCAAAATTTCCTTTAAAAATTCATCCCAGATATAGTTTATAATAATATATTTTATTAATATATATTTTATAGTCTATATTTTAATAATATATATATTCTATAGTGTATACATAAAGTTTCATATTTTATCCTAATGAAATAATTATATAATTTCTTACTAACTTTATTTTTGAAAAAATCTTACAGAGTTTGTAAGTGTGTGAATTTTCTAAATAAAAATAAAATAATTCTCTAGTTCGTCATTGCTCCCACAATTAGTATTGTTTTTGTTAATAAATGTGATATTTGGTAATGTTTTTATTTTTTAATTTTTTAATCACAAAATGAAAGTAAAATTTTTATTTTTGAAAAACAAAAATGCATTATGTAACCACTGTGTTCTATGAAATTTATTTTATAATTATTTTTTAATTTTATTTAAGTCTGGTCTAGGTCCAGGGTTGAATTTGGGTTTGGGTCAGAAGTCGAGTTCAGCACTAGGTTCTTGGGGGATTTAGGTCTGGGTCTGGTTGGAGTTTAAAATATTGATTAAGAAAAAAAATTATTTAAAAAATATTAAGAGTGATTTTTTTTTTGTTTTTAAAATTTTGATTCTTAATTAAATAATTAAAATGTGAAAATAGTTTTATAAAATATATTTTTGAAAAATATTTTTATTTTTTCGATTTTAAAAATATAAAATTGATTAAAAATTAGTTTCAAACGCAGTGATTGATGTATTGACTTGAAAGGATTTTTAAATAAAAATTATTTATTTAAACGATTGTCTTAGATTAAATATGTATATTTTTTGTTACATATCTATAGCAAAAATGTCTCCTTTCTAAAGTATTTTAGTCCTATTTTTTATAATTTTATATTATATGAATAATTGAATAAAAAGATCAAAAACTTAAAAAAAGAAAAAAAAAATTACAATCGTGCAGATTAATTCCCTTGTTACAAATAATTTGGTGCCAAATGATTCTCATTTTAGCTTCAATAAATGATGTACTGTAGTTCTTTTTTCTTAGAATTAATGTATTGTAGAAATTAATAATAAGGTGTACGGGAAACTTTGAATAATAAGTGCAAAAGTTGAAAAATGAGCGTGAGAATGATTTTTGAAGTATATGTGTGCACACATGTAAGGAATTTATTGGGTATATATGACGATGAATTTGGACAGAAATTGAAGTTAGATATACACGTGTCATCACATTTCAATTTTGTGTTTAGATGAGACAGCAGGTGGTGATGATTAACGTAATTGTCAGCAACGATTGATTTGAAATGGGTATTTTGTCGGTCAAAGAAAAAGAGGGAACGAAGTTGGGTTGGGTCGCATGATAGGAGTGGGAACCCACCAAGTGGAAGAAGCGGTGGGAATCCATCATTAGTAGACATTGTCATCATTTGCACGTGTCCATGGACCATCTTCACTCTTCACTTCATTCAACTTATTATTATTATTATTAACAAATTAACTAAATTAAACAAACCCTTTTAATAACAACAATAATTAATCACTCTTTTGTGAAATTACCACACATCTCAAACTACTCTTTTACTCGTACTATCATTTTTATTAGTAGTGCTATGTTCAATTTCATGATTTGGTTGAAACTAAATTTTCTTTTATTAGCTTTACCATTTTAGGCTGTCTTGTAATGAAAAGTTGGATTTTTCTGGGACAGTTATTACTATATTTATGTGTCAAATTTAGATTGGTTTAACATAATATATGATACTATTTTTCAACAAAAAATTTTAATTCTTAATATTTGAGGACAAGATTTTACGTTTTTGAAAACTTAAAAAGTAATAGTCCACATAAAAAATTTTGGTTGGTAGACCATTATACTTCTAGGGGAGGGTCTAACATAGCGGAAGGCCACGACTTTTGTAAGTATTCCGCACAATACGGTACGATATGCCACCAACATAAATGAGGCGCACAAGAGCCACTGGCACGAGATAGATTTAATGCCCGCCTGGAAGTGATTCGCTAAGTCGGGTTTTCTCAACAAAGAAATGAAGAACTCTTTGCTTGTTGTCCTCTTACTCTTTTAGCCTGCCTGCCTTGTGGAGGTCTCTCGGGTGTCTACGGCAGATCCGATCAGTCTCGTGATGAAGAGAAAGATTTTTCGATCTTTCACTAAGAAAGGGATCGTCACAACAACTAAATTTGCCCGAATTTTCAAAAACTAAATTTAAATAAGAGTTTGAGTCTAGCTAAACAAATAAAAACAACAATTTTTATGTATCTAATTGAATTTAAAAACTCTTCAAATATTATTTGGGTAAATACTATTTTAGACATTGTATTTTACAAAAGTTACTGATGACACTATTTATTTTATTAAATGTCAAATCAAATCTTATATATATATTTTTTTTAAAATAATACAAAATAATACTTTGAGAGTCTGAGCTCAATTTTTGTCAATTTTTTTTTATTTTTAATACAAGCACGAACAAATCCAGAAAAAGTAACAACTTTGGTCATAATACTTACAGGTTAAATTATTATTAAGTTTTATTTTGACGAAAATTGAACTCAGATACTAATTTATACTATTTCGAAAAACATAGCGTCTGAATTATCATTTAATAAAACAAATAGTACAATTAGTAATTTTGTAACGTAGAGGGTTCAAAATAGTATTTATCATCATTCTCTTAATTTTTTATTTTCCAACTAGTCACAAAATCAATTTTTTAAAATCCAAAAACATTAAATAATACTACAACTAATTTTTTAGAGACAATATTGTTAGATTTTTATTAGGACTTATATTAACTTTTATTGATTTGACTAAAACTTGATTTGATTTAATAGTTCTTTGTTGTATTAGCTTATATTGTTGGTAATCAATAGTTAATGAGCTTAACTTTTATGTGTGTAAAGTCTAGGTGAAGTAAAAGTGTATGCTTTCTAGTTAACTGAAGTCTTTGATGAGCAGATCCAGTCCAACTACGGTGATGTAGCTAAGTCCCCTCACTAATTCTATAAATACATATTGTCTCAACACAATTGTATACTTTTGATAATCAGATAAAATTAAAATTGCTTCTAATTTAGAAATCTAGAGAGGAAGACTTAGCTGATAGTATTGCACTATTAAATTGACATAATTATTATGGATCAATCAGGTACATAAATCTAAGTATCTATATATATATATATAAAGGAATGCACAACGTGGCATTCTAATAATCGATTTCTCAATATTTTCTTTTTTGCTATTTTTTTTGTATTTTTTAATTATCTTTGTTAATTTTGACTCAATAATAGAGAATTTTTTAGGATAAGCAAAAATCTCACATAGTTTAAAAACTATTAAAAATTAAAAATGTTGTATCATAGGCTACATAAAAGGTGTTTAGTAATTTTTATAAATGTTGTATAATGGGTGATTAATAGTATTAATCTAACCCACATAGTCATTTTTTTTAATAAAAATATACATTATTTTATTTTCTATCGTAGTCAAATTTTAAAATTTTAAAAATAATAAAAATTCTTTAAAAATCTAACAAATAAAAAGAATATTATTTTTTTTTTCAAAATTATAGTTTTTTTTAAATTACATTTTTTTTTATTGTTGACAAATCTATATATTTATATATATATACTAGGTTATTGTTACGTTCATTTCACGTATACCTAGTTATAGTTTTAGTTTTTATTTTTGTTATGTATATTTTTAAAATTTTATAAATTAAAGCAAACCACTTATTAATTTACTATAATAATTATATTAATATTGTATATTGAACAATATTTGTTAATATTTATATTGAACATACTCCCAATATTAAAATAACAATAAAAATTAATAATGATATAAATAACATATTAGTATTTATTTATATTTAAATTAATTTAAAATTGATATAAGTTCAATTATCCTATTTTTTTTTTTCAAAATTTAAGTTTTTTTTAAATTATATGTTTTTATTGTTGATAAATCTATATATTTATATATACTAGGTTATTGTTACGTTCATTGCACGTATACTTAGTTATAGTTTTAGTTTTTATTTTTCTTATGTGTATTTTTAAAATTTTATAAATTAAAATAAACCACTTATTAATTTACTAAAATAATTATATTAATATTGTATATTGAACAATATTTGTTAAAATTGTATATTGAACATACTCTCAATATTAAAATAACAATAAAAAATAATAATGTTATAAATAACATATTAATATTTATTTATATTTAAATTAATTTAAAATTAGTATAAGTTCAATTATCCTAAAACAAATAATATTAATATCTATATATATTTAAATTAATCTATAAAAAATAATATTAATATTTATATATATATTTATAAAACTAACCTTACTAACATCGTTAAATTTAACGGAATATTTTTATATTCATAAAATATTCTGTTAAACAAAAAAAAAATTGTTAGATAAGCACATTTAATATATAAAATATAAAGAAATGTACAAGACAATGTGATGTGATATTTTAACAATCTATTCCTATATTTTTTTTTTTACATTTTTTAATTAATAATTTTGTTAATTTTGACTCAATATTAGAGTGTTCTTTAGGAGGAAAAAATTCAACATGGTTTAGAAACTATTAAGGATGGTGTATTATAGGTTATATAAGGGTGTTTAGTTATCTTTGTAAAAGTTGTGAAATGGGTGATTAATAGTATCAATCTAGCCCACTTACTCATTTTTTTTAAATAAAGTACATACTATTTATTTTCTATCTTGGTAAAAATTTAAAATTTTATTTTAACAAATAAAATTATTTTATTAATTTTTTTTTAATTTAAGGTTTTTTAATGTTGCCAATTTAGTTAAAACATAAACATTAAAAAATAAAATTCTTTAAAGAAAATTATTTGAGATTTTTATAAAATTGGCAAATTATGATATGATAATTTTTCTTTTTTATATAAAATTTGAAGTTCACACAAAATAACGAAATTAAAAATATAATTATAAGAAGTATGAGAAGTCAATTCATCACTTCAAAATTAACAAAGTATAAAAAACTACTTTGAATATATATATAGATATATAGATATATATATATATATATATGGGTGACTATTCAATGGTTACATTTTTATTGTAACCATATGGTTACATTTTTCTTTGACCTGTAATAGCAGGTTACTAATAGGTAGACTTTCTTTTTTTAGAATTAATTAATTATAATTAACTATTTTCTTAAAATAATTAATTAAATAGTAGACATTCTTTTTTTAGAATTAATTAATTATAATTAACTATTTTCTTAAAATAATTAATTAAATATTCAACAAGACCTCTTTTAGCAATTAATATTTATATTTAAATCTTTACTTGAATTATTTTAATAATTAAACCATTTAATTATAATATTTACAATAAAATTTATTTTTTTTACAAAAATTAAACTTCTTTTGACACAAATTAAAATGCTCTTCTTATAATAAATTTTCAAATAATTAATTATTTTTAAATGATATTTAATTATTTTGTTACAATTATATGAACTAAGTATGAGGCCTCAAGCTAATCAATCGATAATAAGTGCATCTATTTTTTTTTTCTAAAAAATCCTTCAACTTATTTCATTTTTTACTTTTTAAATACTTAAATAAAAAAATAAATAATTAAGTGAAATAATTTAAAATTAAGATTACAAGTATAATAAAATTTAAATTATGAAATTATATGTGTATAATTTTAAATTATAAAAAGTTTTGCTATAAAATTTTAAATAATTTAAGTATAAAAAAATAAATTGCTAAAAGATCCTTATATAGTAATAAATTGCATAAAAATTAATTAATAATTATAATTAATTTAATTCTAAAATATAATTAATCTTAATTAAAGTTTTATAATGAAATAAATGATTAGGTTACTTTCAGGTTACAAGTTATTTATTATTTATTTTTATTCAATTTCCAAATAAATCACAACCATTTAATAGTAATCCAATGGCTTAAAAAAATGTAACCATGATAGTTACAATAAAAATGTAACCATTGAAACCTCCTCCATATATATATATATGGAATACTTCTTAATGTGTATTACTCATTAATGGGTAATAATTAAATGTAACTATAAATATTAATTTTAAAAATATTAAACCATCAGATTTTGGTCTGATAGCGAATAATAAAAGAGAAATTTGAATTTTTATGCTTAATTTAGCTACTTAATTAAATAAAATATCAAAAAATACATCTTTTTACACTATATCAAAAATATGTTTATATGAAAAAAAAAAATGTTTAAGTCAAATTCAACTTTTTTTAACATTTTTTTGTTGAATTTTTTTTTTTAATTTTTTTTTTTCAGCTGATGGACCAATCTAAGCCCATATAACGTAAAAATCAGAAAATTTTCTAATTAAATAGAAAAATTAATCATAAAAACTCAAAATTTTCTAATATTACCCATACATAGGTAATACCCATAATTAAGAGTGCACCCATATATATATATTTATATATACATACACATACATATACATATACATATATAACTTGAGTGAGCAATTTACAAAGGAAATGTTTTCTTTTTTGTTATTTTATTATTATTATTTTGAGTCATCAAATCAAGTCTATATATTTATCTAATATATATTTGAGGCAACATCCAATTATTTTAGGATTCTACTTTTTTTTTATTCATTTCTATTTTAAGTTGTGTTTAATATACTTATAAAACATTATACATAACAATATAGTATAAATAATTATATAATAGAATCTAAATATAATCCAATTAATGAATAAGTAATCAATTTTTTTGTAGTAATTAATAATGATATCTAATAATAGTTAAATAAAGAAATAAGAAAAATTAAGGTGATGGAATATGAAATAAAAGATTATTATATTTTTATTGAAAAATAATAAACGATTATGGTTTATAATATTTTACTTATTTAGTAAAAATATTAACAACTACTTAAAATATGAATTTTCTAAATAAAAAATATAAAAAATAATCACAAATTTAAATTTATTTTTCAATTATTATAATGATTATGCGAAACACGATATGATTATAACAATCGCGCAATTACATAACTAACTTGATACGGTAATTATTATTTTAATTATCGCAAAATAGTAAGGTAAATAAATATTTTATTATGGAAATAATTATATGGATCATTACTTCCCTTTTTATCATTACAATTTAAGGTATAAATTTCACATCCATATAATTTATTAAAATTAATTCTCTTATCTAAACATTTTATATAAAAATATTCTATTACTAATATTTTTATATAAATCTCGCAGTTTTCAACTTTTAAAAAAAAGAAAATGTTATGACAACCCCTTTTATAGTTGTCATTCTACATTCACTTTGTAGAGAAGACATTCTAATGATACCATAAAATAAAATGTAAAAACTTTTATAAATAATAATTAAATACACACATTAAAATATTATATTTTAGATATATCACTCAATATCACATCCGGCCCTAATGGTGTGCAAGTTGTTCCATTGCACAGGGCCCAAAGATAGAAAGGGCCCAAATTTTTTTTAAAAAAATCAGATTCATCAATTTAGGTTAGTTATTTCGGTTACAAATATTAATGTACGTCTTATATTAAGATATTAAATTAAGTAACACGGAATATAAAATAAATGAAGCTAAAAAAATGTGGTTAAATAATATAAATTAATTTAGTTTTGACAATTAGTTGATCATAAAAAAACAAATGTGTATATGACAAATATGTATAGCTAATATTTGTTAATTGCCAAATTGGATAGTTAGTGGTGAGAATGTGATCAACTTTTTTTTTAGAAAGAAATTATTATTTCGCTCAAGGCTCTCAAATTGTTTGGGCCGGCCTTGTTAGTTTTATACTGTGTACTGTATTTTTTTTTCAAAAATACTGTGTAAATTTTATACTGTGTAATGTATTAAGTTTTCACGGTTGTTTTTTAGAAGTTCCACTGTTGTTTTAATTATTCTGTTTTGTTATTTTATAAAAAAATAATATTTTTGAAAAAAAATTTGTATGACAATAAAATTATAAATTTTTACCAAAATCTAATATTTTTGTAAAAATCTATTTTTTTTATAAGGGGCCTAATTTTTAAAAGGGGCTTTTTTATTTTTACACTTCAACACAGTTTTTTTTTTTTTTTGGCATTTTTACGGAATTCTATATAGAAATCCCTATTGCAACTAGCGCTGCAACCACTTTAGAAACCCAAACCGTAAATTTGAAAAAAAAAAGTTAAAAAACAGTATATGAATTAATTCTCCTTTTTAGGAGCTTTTTCATTTTTACCCTTCAAAACATTTTTTTTTTGCATTTTTACGAAATTCTATGTAGAAACCCTATTACAACTAGTGCTGCAACCTAAATTGTAGCAAAACATCGTGTAGAAACCCATATTGCAACTAGCGCTGCAACCACTTTAGAAACTCAAATCGTAAATTTGAAAAGAAAAGTTAAAAAAACAGTATATGGGGTAATTCCTCTTTTTAGGGGCTTTCTCATTTTGAAGTTTTTTTTTTGTATTTTTACGGAATTCTATATAGAAACATCTATTGAAACTAGCGCTGCAACCTAAATTGCAACAAAAAATCGTATAGAAACCCCTATTGCAACTAGCGCTGCAACCACTTTAGAAACCCAAACCGTAAATTTGAAAAAAAAGTTAAAAAAAAAAACAGTATATGGGGTAATTCCCATTTTTAGGGACTTTTTCATTTTTACACTTCAAAACAATTTTTGTTTTTTTTTTTGCATTTTTACGGAATTCTATATAGAAACTCCTATTACAACTAGCGTTGCAACCTAAATTGCAACAAAAAATTGTATAGAAACCCCTATTACAAATAGCGCTGCAACCACTTTAGAAATCCAAACCGTAAATTTGAAAAAAAAAGTTAAGAAAACAGTATATGGGGCAACTCCCTTTTTTAGGGGCTTTTTCATTTTTACACTTCAAAACAATTTTTTTTTTGTTGTATTTTTACGGAATTCTATATTGAAACCCCTACTGCAACTAGCGCTGCAACCTAAATTGTAACAAAAAATTGTATAAAAACTCCTATTGCAAGTAGCGCTGCAACCACTTTAGAAATCCAAACCATACATTTGAAAGAAAAAAAAAAGTTAAAAAAACTAGTAAATGGGGTAATTCCCTTTTTAGGGGATTTTTCATTTTTACACTTCAAAACAGTTTTTTTTTTTTTTTTTTTTTTTTTTGTACTTTTACGGAATTCTATATAGAAACCCTTATTGTAACTAGCGCTACAACTTAAATTGCAACAAAAAATCGTATAGAAACCCCTATTGCAACTAGCGTTGCAACCACTTTAGAAATCCAAACCGTAAATTTGAAAAAAAAGTTAAAAAAAATAATATATGGGGTAATTCTCCTTTTTAGGGGTTTTTTCATTTTTACACTTTAAAATAATTTTTTTTGGATTTTTTTGGAATTATATATAAAAACAGAGCTTCCACAATGTTTGAGATGACCCTGCTCAATATAAGTATAATACATATGTTAATAAAGATTATAAAAGTTAAACAATACCGCGCGAAGCGCAGCTTAGTTACCTAGTTATATATATTATAGTGTTTTATATTATAAACTTACTTTGTAATTTGGATTTATTAATTTTTTTGACAAGTACATTTAAAATTCAAATTTTTTGTTTCAAAATCACTTTTTTAGAAACATAATTTCTTAGATCACACATCAATAACACCTTAAATTTCATTGTTAAAAAAACAAGAGAATATGTTTACATTGTTTGTTTTTTCTCTTCTGCTTTTTCCTTTTTATCAAGTATAAAGACCAACAAAATTTGTATCGTTTATGCGATGAAACGAAGTGTTTATATAGTAGGGCGGAGTTTATAGTAGAGCATGTTTTTGTTCTCACTATAATAGAGCAGATTCCTCCCTTCGATTACAAATGGAACACTCCTCATCGCTGTGATCCCCAATTTTCTCTTTTCTTAATGAACATCAGTTTCTTCCCAAAAAAAAGCATACCATCAAGAAAATTAAGTCTTCACGCCGTATTGTCTAATTTTTACAATTTTTGTATATTATATTACAGGAAAATTATTTCATATACAATTTTTTAATCTTTTTTTTTTCAAATTTACATTTTAAATTGCTCTAGTGGTTGCTCTGGTAGTTTCTATGTTGGTTGTTATGTAAATTTTGGTTGTGATTTGGGTTGGTCCGTTTGTTGCTATGTAAATTTTTATAAAAATTCAATAAAAAAAAAAAAAAACTGTGTTGAAGTGTAAAAAATGAAAAAACCTATATTATACTTATATTGAATGATGTTATCTAAAATATAATATTTTGATGTGTGTATTATAAATAAATAAAAAAACAATTGTATTAAAATAATAAACATAATTTTCTATTTTTAAAATGTATAGAAAGAGGGTGATTTGGTGAAATTAACAAAGAAAATAAATGTGTTTTTTGTTAACTCAAACTTTTCGATCTCTTTGTTTTGATGATTAGCAAATATTTGATTATTATTTGTTACTAATGATTTATTGATTTTGTAGCAAATTTAAAAGAGAAAATAAATATTTTGGTATTTTTACCAAACTTTTAAAAGCAACACTAAATGGACTCAACAAGCATATCAAGAGCAAAAGATTCATCAAGGGATCAACAACTCAAGACCCTATTCAAAAGAGGTCTTCAAAATCCCAAAGTCAAAAAGTCAACCCGAAAGTCAAAGACAAAGTCAAAGTCAAGGTCAACTCTCGGGAAAAATCAACTTGGGATCAAAAACATGCAAATCAAGCTAGGAGGCTCTTCTACATCAAGACTACTCAAAATTAAATGGTATAAATCTACTTTAGTCTTGTTAAAGTGATTTGCATAGCACACTAAGTTTTTATAAATTTGAATTTTGGCCCATTCACTAACTTGTGCAACAAGTTTTCTCACACGATAGTTCAAAAATTTTTTTGATTGAATTTCTAAATTACATTTTGTTTAACTAAGAGAACAAAGTTGGAATTTCTGAAATCGGATAATCGAGTAAGAAGTTATGCGCGTTTAAGTCCCGAAAAATGGCACTTTTGCCTCTGGTCAGTCATCTGGAATTCCGGATGGCAACCAGAATTCCGGTTGTAATCAATCCGGAATTCCGGTTCCCATCCGGACTTCCGGTTCATGGCTGACCTCACCTCGAGAAACGTGCTAACGGCTATAAACGGCTAGTTTTTATCAAACACTATATAAACTCGATTTTTCTTTCAAAAAACAAGTTGGTTGAGCATTTATTACATATATCTAACCTATCTAAGTGAGATTAAGGAGCTTCTAAGTTTGAAATCCAAACCAACACATTTCACACACTTTGAGCCAAAATTTGATTTTATTCATCTTAAGTGTGCTTGCTTTTCACTCTAGGTTTCGATTGTATCATCATATTTCTAGAGTGATTTTAGCTTGTATATCAAACACATTTCCATATTGTGAGTGAGGTGAGGTTGGCACCGGTTTTGTAAACAACCCGGAAATAGTGAGATTGACACTTTAACAATCCGAGAAAGAGGTTAATAGTCCTCGGGGGTGCGAAACTATTGTAAGAGGTTTGGAAATACCTTGGTGAAAATTTCCCGGTTGTAAGGGTTAGTCAAGCCCGTTAACTTGGCTCGATATTGGAACTCAAAGCTAGGTCCATAGCTTTGAAGACCAAGGACGTAGGTGGCATAGTTCTACCGAACCTTGTAAAAATCAAGAGTTTGTATTTTCTAATTCTTAAACTCTTTACTTTACAAGTTTAATTATTTGTCTTAATATATTGCTTGCCATACTACTTGCTTTTACTTGATTAATTGACTAATTGCATAATTTTGTGTTAAAAGTTTTAATTTTCCGAAATTAGTTTAAATTTCCAATTCACCCCCCCTCTTGGAAACATATCTTGGACTAACAATTGGTATCAGAGCAAGGGCTCAAATTATTTGATTAGATTTCACAATCTAGAGCATGGCGTTTCCAAGTAATTCACAAAATAACATGTTAGAAGGTTTTAGCACAAATAGAGCACCATACTTCAATGGAGTAGATTTTCCTTATTGGAAAATTAGAATGGAAACTTACCTTCAATCTATTGACTATGATTTGTGGCATATTGTGTCTAGTGGTCCTTATGTTGCTAAACATGTCATAAATGGTGTTGAAGTAATTAAGACTTATGAAGCATATGATGAAAATGATAAGAAAATGCTTTCTAAAAATGCTAAAGCTAAATATGCTCTTATATGTGGTTTGGATAGAGATATTTTTAAAAATATTGAACAAGCCTCTACCGCTTATGATTTGTGGAAAATGCTTGAAGTTACTCATCAAGGAACTAGTGCTATGAAGGAAACTAAAATTCAAATTTATTCCACTCAATATGAGAACTTTAAGATGAAATCGAATGAAACCATTGCTAATATGTATACTCGCTTCACTACAATTACTAATGGTTTGAACTCTCTTGGCAAGGTACTTACTCAAAAGGATATGGTGACCAAGATTTTGAGAAGTCTCACCAAGGCTTATCAAGGAAAGGTGGTTGCCATTCAAGAAGCCAAGGATCTCTCAACACTTCCCTTGGAAGAACTAATTGGCTCACTCATGAACCATGAAATTTTCATGAGTGCTCAAGAAGAAGAGGAAGTTGAGAAGAAAAAGAAGACTATTGCATTCAAGTCTTCCTCCTCCCATGCCATTAGTGAAGAAGATGAGGAAAGCTTATGTAGTGACATGGAGGACTTGGCACTCTTCTCTAAGAAATACAAAAAGTTCATGAAATTCAAAAAGAACTTTGGGAAGAGGCCACAAAGAGGGAGTGACTCAAAAGAAAGAAAAAGCAAAGATGATCCACCAATTTGCTTTGAGTGCAAGAAGCCCCGACATATGAAGATGGATTGTCCAATGAGAAAGAAGAACAAATACAAAGGAAGGGCAATGTTGGCGGATTGGCTCAATAGTGACGAAGAGGACTCCGAAGAAGAAGGAAAGAATGAAGTGGCAAACATGTGCATGATGGCACTTGATGATGGAGTAAGCATTTCTAACCAAAATGATTGTGATAGCGAAAATGATGATGATAACTTAGATATGTCATATGATGAGTTGTCTAATTCATTTAAGGAACTATTTGATGATTTTGGTAAATTGCTTGTTAAAAACCAAACCCTTAGAGAGAAGACCAACATGCTTTTAAAAGAAATTGAGATTTTGAAAATAAATGAAAAAGAACTTATAGCTAAATCTCAATGTGCTACATGTGCTTCACATAAGAAAGAAATTATTGATTTGAAAGCCCATGTGAGAAGCCTAAAAAATGACATATATACCTTCACTAGAGGTAAGGAAGGCTATGATCTCATGGTGGGAAACCAATCATGTGGTTTTTCAAAAAATGGTATTGGCTATGATCCTAGTAAGAAACAAAAATTTTTGAGAAACATTTTTGTGAAATCATCTAGTCTACCTCACTTTACATGCACGTATTGTAACCGAGATGGTCATACTATTTCCTATTGTCATGTAAAGAAATTTGCTTATCTAGGCAAGACTAAATGGGTACCAAAGGGTTCTAGAACTAACATAAATGGACCCAAAGTTATATGGGTACCAAAAGTCAACAAATGAACTTGTTTTTGTAGGAATCAACAAGAAAGAGCCAAAGCTTATGGTTCTTGGATAGTGGATGTTCAAAGCATATGACCGGTGATCCATCAAGATTTTCAAGCTTTAAAAGCAAGGAAAGTGGCTTTGTCACTTTTGGAGACAATTCAAAAGGAAAAATCTTGGGCATTGGTGATATCGGTAACGTATACTCTCCATGTATTAAAAATGTGCTTCTTGTTGATAATCTTAAACATAACTTGCTTAGTATTAGTCAATTATGTGATATAGGTTTTCGTGTTGTGTTTGAATCCTCAAAATGCTCCATTGAAAATGTTTCAACCAATGAAGTTATTTTCCTTGGAGTAAGGAAGGATAATGTGTATGTTATTGATGTTGATTCTTTTGATAGTAAAAATAAATGTTTAACCGTTATGAATGATAATTCTTGGTTGTGGCATAGAAGATTAGGACATGCTAGTATGGATTCTATTTCAAAATTGGTTAGAAAAGATCTTGTTATTGGTTTGTCATCTATTCCGTTTGTTAAAGATAAACTTTGTGATGCATGCCAATTTGGAAAACAAATTAAAACATCTTTTCATTCCAAGAAAGAAATTTCAACTACTAGACCTTTGCAATTGCTTCATATTGATTTATTTGGTCCTTCTAGAATTGCTAGTCTTGGTGGTAAATACTATGCTTTTGTAATTGTTGATGATTTTTCAAGATTTACTTGGGTTATTTTCTTGACTCTTAAAAGTGATGTTTTGGAAAACTTTGTCAAATTTTGTAAAAATGTGAAAAATGAAAAAGGATATTCTATTACCTCCGTTAGGAGTGACCATGGTGGTGAGTTTGACAATGATGCCTTAGAATTGTTTTGTGATGATCATGGTTTTAACCATAACTTTTCGGCACCAAGAACTCCACAACAAAATGGAGTTGTCGAAAGGAAGAATAGAACAATTCAAGAAATGGCTAGGTCAATGCTAAATGAAATTTCATTACCAAAATATTTTTGGGCCGAGGCCGTCAATACCTCTTGCTATATTTTGAATCGTGTTTTCATTAGGCCCAACATGAATAAAACCCCTTATGAGCTTTGGAAAGGAAGAAAACCCAACATTGGCTATTTTAAAGTTTTTGGATGCAAATGTTACATTTTAAACACCAAGGACAACCTTGGAAAATTTGATGCGAAATCCGATGTTGGAATTTTTATAGGGTATTCAACACATAGTAAAGCTTATAGAATTTATAACAAAAGAACTAATGTTGTTGAAGAATCTATTCATGTTGCTTTTGATGAGACTAACCCGCCTACAAGCAAAAGTTTAGATGATGATGTTGTAGGTTTGGGAGATGAGGTTCAAAATCTCGAAATTGGAGAGACTTCCAATGCTCCTTCACAAACTCCCAAAGAGGAACCACCCGTGGAAAAGGTAAATGAAAGCCAAGGTATGAACTCTAACCTTCCACATGAGTGGAAATTCAAAAGTGCTCATCCTATAGACCAAATTCTAGGTGATCCTTCTCAAGGTGTCACTACTAGAAACTCCCTTAGAAACTTGTGTAATTTCATTGCTTTTATTTCTCAAATTGAACCAAAGAATTTTAAAGAGGCCGAAGTTGATGAATTTTGGCTTCTAGCTATGCAAGAAGAAATAAATCAATTTATAAGAAATAATGTTTGGGAGTTAATTCCAAGACCGTCACATCAATCGGTGATTGGAACAAAATGGGTCTATAGAAATAAGGTAGATGAGCATGGGGTCATTGTGCGTAACAAGGCTAGATTAGTGGCCCAAGGTTACAATCAAGAAGAAGGAATTGATTATGAGGAAACCTTTGCCCCGGTAGCAAGACTTGAGTCCATTAGAATGTTGTTAGCTTTTGCATGCCACAAGAATTTTATCTTGTATCAAATGGATGTAAAAAGTGCATTCTTAAATGGATACATTATGGAAGAGGTTTATGTCTCTCAACCACCCGGTTTTCAAAATCATAAATACCCTAACCATGTTTACAAATTGAAAAAGGCTTTATATGGTTTAAAGCAAGCTCCTAGAGCTTGGTATGAAAGATTAAGCACTTTTCTTATTTCAAATGGTTTTTCAATGGGTAAAGCGGATAATACACTTTTTATAAAAAGAAAATCCAAAGACATTATTATAGTACAAATTTATGTTGATGATATTATTTTTGGTGCTACTAATGATGTTCTTTGTGAAGAATTTTCTAAGTGTATGCATAGTGAGTTTGAGATGAGCATGATGGGAGAACTCAACTTTTTTCTTGGACTTCAAATCAAGCAACAAAAAGATGGCATATTCATAGGTCAAACTAAGTACATTAAGGATCTTCTTCAAAAGTTTGACTTGGCAAATGTAAAGTCCATGAATACACCCATGAGCACATCCATAAAGATGGACAAAGATGAAAGCGGTAAGAATGTAGACATCACCAAGTATCGAGGTATGATTGGCTCTTTATTATATTTAACCGCTAGTAGACCGGATATTTTGTTTAGTGTTGGTCTTTGTGCTAGGTACCAATCTTGTCCTAAAGAATCCCACTTGAGTGCCGTTAAAAGAATATTTAGATACTTGATAGGCACAATGAATCTAGGACTTTGGTACCCCAAGAACTCAAACTTTGAAATAGTTAGCTACTCGGATGCCGACTTTGCCGGTTGTAAGACGGATAGAAAAAGTACTAGTGGAACTTGTCACTTTCTAGGAAATTCCTTAGTGTCATGGTTTAGCAAGAAACAAAACTCGGTAGCTCTATCCACAACCGAAGCCGAATATATAGCCGCGGGTAGTTGTTGTGCACAAATACTTTGGATGAAACAAACTCTTAAGGATTTTGATATTGATTTTGAATGTACACCCATAAAGTGTGATAACACTAGTGCCATTAACCTCTCTAAGAATCCAATATTGCATTCTAGAGCCAAGCATATTGACATAAGGCACCACTTCCTTAGAGATCATATCCAAAGAGGTGATATTATGCTAGACTTTGTAAGCACCGAATTTCAATTAGCGGATATATTCACCAAGCCTCTTAGTGATGAGAGATTTAGTTTCATTAGAAGAGAGCTAGGCATGACCAACCTAAATGAAATATAAGGTTTGTTAGCTATAAAAAATTTCATGTCTCTTTACTTACTTATTTATGCATAATTGTTCCAAATATGATATTAATGAGATTTATATACATAGATGAGAAAATTTATTGATACTTGACCTATATGAACTATCCTTGTTGAAAAACTTAAAATTATAGGTCAAAATGTGGATTTTTGGTGAACTTTGGACTTGTTTTTAAACAAGTGAACATGTGAATTTTTGCATATTTGATTTTCTTATGTGTCTATATGCTTGAATATGTGAAATAGAGTGTATTTAGTATGCCTATAGGTTTGCCTTGATTGAAATTTGCATGAAACAAATTTTTGGTACCTCACTTGTTGAATTTTTAGATTTTTAGGCCTAAAAGAGTGTTTTTCGTCAAACTCTCTCATTTTTCAACATTTTTCGATTCCGTAAGTTTTTACACCTCACATTTTATTTTACAAAACTGCTGGAAAAAGAATTTTTCAATTTCGTTGCATAAAACTCATTTTTGGTACGGTTCTAGTTTTCTTGGTAATTTTTGAAAAACTTACCGTAAATCGTCATTTTTCATTATTTTTCAGATTTTCTTGTTTGAGCAATTTTGTTTTATCATATTAAAGGTATTAGAATTGGTTTGGGGTCATTTGGGTCAAAATTGGATTTTTTAGCACGCTTTTAGGAAAATTTTTTTTCTGGTCCTGTACCAACCGGAATTCCGGTTGTACCATCCGGAATTCCGGATGGCACAGGATCAGCAATAGGGGCATTTTTGTCTTTTTAATGCGATTTTTTCCCTTTTTAAACCCTACCACCGAATTTCTCCTCCCCCATTCAGTTTTTTTTCAACCCTAATACAGCAGCCACTCCTTTCTTTTCTCTAAAATTCTCTCTTTCAAAGCCTCACTCTCATCTTCCAATAATAAAAAAAAAAGGAGAAGTGTGTTCTTCAATGGCTTCCTCATCAAGAGCTCCCAAGAGAATGGCTAGTGCAATTCAACAAAGGGAAATAAGGGCAAAAGCAAGGCAAGAGCCCACTCTCTTCTTCAATGATGAAGATCACAACAAGTTTGTCAATGATTTCTCTTCTAGGAAAATTCTCAAAGGTAAAATTTGTGATCTCCCTAGCCTTGATTGTGTTGATTTTAGTCATCATTTTGATACCCTAGGACGGACATCTTTTATTCAAATTAATACTCCATTGTATCCTAGGCTAGTTCAAGGTTTTTATGCTTGCATTAAACCTACCTTAGAACCTTTAGGTGTTAGAGGAACCCTTAGAGGAGTAGCTTTTGAACTCAATGTAGCCTCTCTTAATGACATGTTAGGAGCACCAAATGGTGGCATATTACTTGAACCCAAACTTTCTCTCAAAAATGATGCCATTTTTAACTTTGATGAGTGTTCTAGGAATATTTGTGGTGATGGCCCTTTTCTTATGAGACCAAAAAGACACCAACTCACTTCAGAAGCTAAAATTCTCCACAAATTTATTGTTGCAAATCTTGCTCCTAGAAGTGGCCACCAAGATGAGATCAATTCCATTGATCAATTACTCATGCAGCTCATCATAGCCAAAACTACACCCATCAACTTAGGCTATCTTATTTTAAAATTCATAATGGATGTGGACAAGCCTAATATGATTAAGGCACTTCCCTTTGGTTTTCTCCTTAGCTACCTTTTTCCTCTCTTAGGAATTCCTACCCTACAAGAAAAAAAAAATGATCCTACCTCTAGTGACATTCTAGGATCCAAAACTTTCAAGGCTATGGGTTACAAATTCCTTAACAATGAGTGGGTGTTCACACCCAAAAGAGGGCAAAGAATGCAAATTGATTTGGAGAGTGATGATGAAGAAATTAATTTTCCCGCAAGTGAAAGTGAAGAAGAAGAAGAAGAAGAAGAAGAAGAAGAAGAGATGCCTCCTCAAGCTCCTCCCATGCCTACTTTTCCCCAATTCAACCTTGAGGAAGCTTTTACTCGTCTTCACACTTCGGTTGACCACCAATTTCAAACCTTGAGGAATGATCTCAACTCACAACTCACCAACCTCAACAATGACATCAACACCATGAGGAGTGACATGGTTCATGGGTTTGCAAATGTGCAAGAGGAGATGGCACAATGGAGGGCATACATGGATCGCTTTGGCCCCCCACCAAACTAGTTCTTGCATTATTTTTTTTTTCTTTTTGTTTTTTGGTTGTGTGCAAAGGCTTCATGCCTCTTAACTTTGTGTTAGTTGGTCCTTTTTCTTTGTTTTATTTTTTTTTGTTGTTTGTTTGTTGTGTTGAATGTTATTTTGGATGTTATGTTTTTTTTAATGCATTGGCATGTTGCTTTGTTTTTATTGTTTTTTTATTATTTTTTTTTCTCTTTTCTTTTATATTTTGTGAATTCCTTGCCACCCTTTTTGATGAATCAAAAGGGGGAGAACAACTATTGATTAATTTTTGGCATCACCTCAAATTCTTTTTTTTGGTATCTAATCCTTTTATCATAAGTAAAAATTGAGGGGGAGTTTACAAATTCATGCAAGGTAAAATTAAAAGGTAAATTTTTTTTTCTTGCACACATTAAGGGGGAGCTAATCCAACTTACTTTGCTTAAATTTTTTCTTTCCCTTTCAAAATAATCAAACATTTGATATCATCAAAAAGGGGGAGATTGTTAACTCAAACTTTTCGATCTCCTTGTTTTGATGATTAGCAAATATTTGATTATTATTTGTTACTAATGATTTATTGATTTTGTAGCAAATTTAAAAGAGAAAATAAATATTTTGGTATTTTTACCAAACTTTTAAAAGCAATACTAAATGGACTCAACAAGCATATCAAGAGCAAAAGATTCATCAAGGGATCAACAACTCAAGAGCCTATTCAAAAGAGGTCTTCAAAATCCCAAAGTCAAAAAGTCAACCCGAAAGTCAAAGTCAAAGTCAAAGTCAAGGTCAACTCTCGGGAAAAATCAACTTCGGATCAAAAACATGAAAATCAAGCTAGGAGGCTCTTCTACATCAAGACTACTCAAAATTAAATGGTATAAATCTACTTTAGTCTTGTTAAAGTGATTTGCATAGCACACTAAGTTTTTATAAATTTGAATTTTGGCCCATTCACTAACTTGTGCAACAAGTTTTCTCACACGATAGTTCAAAAAATTTTTTGATTGAATTTCTAAATTGCATTTTGTTTAACTAAGAGAACAAAGTTGGAATTTCTGAAATCGGATAATCGAGTAAGAAGTTATGCGCGTTTAAGTCCCAAAAAATGGCACTTTTGCCTCTGGTCAGTCATCCGGAATTCCGGATGGCAACCGGAATTCCGGTTGTAATCAATCCGGAATTCCGGTTCCCATCCGGACTTCCGGTTCATGGCTGACCTCACCTCGGGAAACGTGCTAACGGCTATAAACGACTAGTTTTTTATCAAACACTATATAAACTCGATTTTTCTTTCAAAAAACAAGTTGGTTGAGCATTTGTTACATATATCTAACCTATCTAAGTGAGATTAAGGAGCTTCTAAGTTTGAAATCCAAACCAACACATTTCACACACTTTGAGCCAAAATTTGATTTTATTCATCTTAAGTGTGCTTGCTTTTCACTCTAGGTTTCGATTGTATCATCATATTTCTAGAGTGATTTTAGCTTGTATATCAAACACATTTCCATATTGTGATTGAGGTGAGGTTGGCACCGGTTTTGTAAACAACCCGGAAATAGTGAGATTGGCACTTTAACAATCCGAGAAAGAGGTTAATAGTCCTCGGGGGTGCGAAACTATTGTAAGAGGTTTGGAAATACCTTGGTGAAAATTTCCCGGTTGTAAGGGTTAGTCAAGCCCGTTAACTTGGCTCGATATTGGAACTCAAAGCTAGGTCCATAGCTTTGAAGACCAAGGACGTAGGTGGCATAGTTCTACCGAACCTTGTAAAAATCAAGAGTTTGCATTTTCTAATTCTTAAACTCTTTACTTTACAAGTTTAATTATTTGTCTTAATATATTGCTTGCCATACTACTTGCTTTTACTTGATTAATTGACTAATTGCATAATTTTGTGTTAAAAGTTTTAATTTTCCGAAATTAGTTTAAATTTCCAATTCACCCCCCCCCCCCCTCTTGGAAACATATCTTGGGCTAACATTTTTATGATAAATATATATTGTCTAATTTTTATAATTTTTTTTCTGAACAAGAAAGGATCTTTATTCAAAAACTAGCAAAGCAGTACAAAGTACAAAAACCAGCTACAAAACCAGCAAGAAACTACACAACATTACCAACTTTCTAATACATTAATTAAGTGATTGTCTAAAGCCCCCTTCTCCCTAATGTTGCAGCTTAAAACTCTCTGTTTAACTGCCACTTTGATTTCCCTGCTTAAAGACCCAGCAGCCTTGCATTTGAGCTCGAATATGCACCCATTACGGCTCTTCCAAATTGAATACAATGTAGCTAACACAACAGCATTCAGAATTCTGTCCCTCAAATTATTCGAAGGCCTGGACAACCATAGGTTGATGTTGCTCGGCCAACAAAAGACACCACACCAGGACATGACTTCCTGTATTACTCTCTGTGTGTAGCAGCAGTTGGTAAAAACATGGCTGTGTGTTTCCATCACAGTACAACAGACAGGGCAAACATCAGTAGAAATAGGCATGATTATGCTGATTTTATCTCTCGTTAGCAGCTGTTCATTCTCAATTTGCCAACCTATAAATCTGTGTTTTGGCAAGATCAATCTATTCCATATATTCCTCGCATAGTCAGCATTCTGCTCTTGGATCAACGAGACATAAAACAGTTTAGATTGAAATTTACCTTTCCTCTCCGCCATCTTAACATCAGCTTCACCAATAACTGATTGGAGATGAAGAAGTTTCTTGTAGTATCAACTGGCATCTTGTTTAAATTCAACATCCCAAATACTCTGACCCTTCAAGTAAATGGCATCTATCCACCTAACCCATAATTTGTCTTGTTTGCAAGATATGGCCCAAAGATACTTGGCCATGAGAGCAACATTCCATTTCTTTCCTTCCCTAAAGCCAATACCACCAAACTTCTTAGGAAGGCACACTTTTTCCCAAGAAAGTGTTGGATTTTGTGCCCTAAATAAAACACATTTCAATATAATCAGATTTACTTATTAATAAAGATCAGAAATAACATTTTATGTTGCATGGCTCACATGATTTATTTCATGATTATATATATAATGTATGAATTCTATTTAAGTCCAGAACATATGAATTTGTTAATGATTATAGTGTTGTCAGCACAGTGGAATATAATCTTAATTATATGTTCAAAAGTTTATTCTCTGATTTGTCAGTTCACTGGATTTAGACTTGCATGATATAATCAGCGATAGGTATTCTTACACCTTGGATAAGTGTTATGTCCTTTCCAGGGCATTGGCAAAGTTTACCAGTATCGAATGTATGGAGAATACATCGAAAGGGAACGATATTGAACTTTGATTAGATTTGTTAAAATTTACCGTAATATCTATTCAATTCAATATCACCTGTTGATCCTAGATCAAATGATCTTAATCCTGATATGGTTAGGTTCGATATCAAGAGTATTATACACGTTATTTGATTTGTTAGTTAAGCCTACTTTTGAACAGTCAGGGTGATACGTACATTTTGGGAACATGATAGTATAATTGAGTGGGAGTGCTAACATACATATGGAGTCTATAACTTCTATAGGAATTTAGAAGTGAAACGATGATATCCTTCGAGCTTGGCTAAACAGAGATAAATGGTTGAGATCTCATTTCACTTTGCTGAAATATCATTTATACGGAGCTAAGTGTTTTAAGGATAAAATACATTGAAGGTGTAACGGTAATTTAGTTCCTATTCAATGTAGATCATCTATTAGACATTGATCAAATTAGGATTATAACAATGGATAACTAATAGTGTATCTATATCGTGGAACATATAGAGCGTTCTATATGACTGAGAGTGCAATTCCATGTTCTAAGTGTGGATTCAATAAGGAATTAATAAGTTAGGGAATTTACTTGGTAAATTCGGTTCGACTTATTAGAAGCTCGGTTATATAGGCCCATGGTCCCCATACTAGTTGAGACCATACTGCTTGTTAGGGGTGTGCAGAAAGTCATCCAATCCAATTCCAACCGACCGATCCAATCCCAACCGATCCAATAGAATCGGATATCCAATCATAATTGGATCGGATCGGATGCAAATTTTAAAAATCCAATTGGATCGGATCGGATGTTGGATGAGACATCCGATCCAATGGATAACCGATCCAATCCAATCCAATATCATCAAATGTCCATCCAATCATATTTAATATTTATAATTTTATATATTTAATTATTTTATTTAATATTTTATGTATTATTTTATTATCTATGTTAAATTATTAAGTTTTAAATTATATTTTTTCATATATATATATTTTTAATGAAATTAGCCTAAATAGTGGTTAAAATAGATTGGATTCATCCATAGGATCCATTGGATGGATCAAATCCAATTTAATAAAAAACCAGTTAAAGCATCCAATGGATGGAACCGATCCAATCCAATACATCCATTGCATCGGATCGGATCGGATGACTCAATTCAATTGGATTGGATCGGATGGAAAAATCCAATATCCAATAAATAATTGGATTGGATTGGATGGGTCCAAATCCATTAGATGTGATCCAATGAACACCCCTACTGCTTGTAAGACTCAGTTAATTTATTTTAATCAATCCATTATAATTCTAAAGTTAGACTATGTCTACTTTATGAATTTTCACTAAGAAGGGTAAAATTGTGAAGAAAAGAGATTCTAGGTTTTATTTATTAATTAAGGGACTTTATATGTCCAATTAATAAATATATTAAATGAAAATATTATTTAATAATTAATTTTTAGTTATTAAATAATTGGAATTGACATTTAAATGGTTGAATTGGAAAATTGGCATTTTTGAGAAAGTAGGATTGAGAAATGATAAAATGGCAAAATTGTAAAGTGAGGCCCATTATCCACTAATATGGCCGGCCACTTTGTATAGGGTTTACCATTTATATTTTTCATTATTTTAATGCCATACAATTCTAACCTAAACGTAGATGGCATTCTATAAATAGAAAGTGATGGCTTCAGGAAACAATGAAATACCCTAGGCGACACTCTCTCTTCTCTTTTCTTCTCTTTAATTTCGAAATACCCTAGTGATAGAGTAGTGCCCACACACATCAAGTGGTATCGCAATCATAGTGTGGAAGATTGTGAAGAATCCAACCAACAAGAAGGAGAATCAGCATCAAAGGAAGGAGAGAAAGAGATCCAGGTTCAGATCTTAATTATGTTCTGCTACAGAAAGGAATCAAGGGCTAGAGATCTGAACGGAAGGAGTCATTATATTCCTCTGCACCTAATGTAAGGTTTCCTAAACTTTATATGTGTTTAATTTTATTGTTTTAGAATTCATATTAGGATGTTAATGAAACATAAATGGTAGTAAATCTAGATCCTGGTAAAATATTTCCAACAACTGGCACCAGAGCCATGGTAATGATTTACTTTCATGAAATATGAATTAAAACGATGTTATGTGTTGATTTGGATGGTTTCATGTGGTTTGATGAAGTATGTGTTGTACAGAATTTTTTTCATTAAAAATATTTTTTCTGTTTTTGAAAATATTTTATTTGGATTCCTTGTGAAAAATTAAGCAATTTTTTTTTTTACGGAACTCGATTCCGATAAAAATTGCAAAAGTTATGAATTTTGGAAATTTTGGATGCATGGCTGTCGAATGGGTGCTGCTCCCATTCAGACGCTCGGACACCATTGTACGCCAAACACCCTGCACGCAGGGTCATCCGCGCGCGGAACTGGGGTCATGATCCTCCTACGCGCGTGCATCTAGGCTGCATGCAGCCTTCCTGACTGCACGTGCAGCCCTTTCTGGACAGCCAGCACCCAAATCCCGATTTTGTGGGATTTTTTCCAATTTTAAAACCCCATATTAAATAAAATACTATTTTTTAAATATATTTGAACTTAAATATCATATTTCAAATTAATAAAATTTATTTTTAGTAATTATTATTAATTTTGATATTTTGAGGTTTAAATTTAAAAATTGATTATTTTAATTTTTTAAATTATGGTCAGATTTAAAAATTTGTTAATTTCTTTAATATTTATATATTATTTAATTATAAGATTAGATATTTTGATATTTAACATATTTTAAATTAAAAGATAACTTTATCTTTTTATTTGAAATATGATATTAAAATTATCTTATATGACAAATTAAATAATTAATAAATTTGAAATTAACCTAGATATTTTTATAGATATTTTAACCATATTATTTTCAAATTCAAAAGTTTGTTATTTTGTTAAATATTTAATCATTCATAAATTATAAGTTTAAAAATGATATTTTACTATTTTATATCATTTCTTGACTTATTAGATATTTATAAATTATCTTTAAATATTTAAATAACTTAGATATTTTTGTAGAAATTTGAATATTGCTTAATTTGAGATATTTTGACATATAATTATGGTAATTATTATTTATTATTTTTATTCTTAAAATAGTAACTATCTAACTATATCTATTTTAAAATTGGTTTATTTTATTATTTTAATTTTATTGAATTATAAGATTTGAAAGTGATATTGAAGATTCTTTGTTTCAAATCATTGATCTTATTTGATATTTAATTTAATTTGATAAAAATAATTCAAATAAACCTAGATATTTTAAATTAGTTTTCATTTTTTGATTTCTAAATTTTGAGATTTTTTAAGGTTTGTTTTAACAACCCTAAATTTTCAAAATTTAGTTGGTTAGTTTAAGAATAATAATTTAATTATATTAATATCTTATTTCATATTTGTTACATGGACAATGTTTGTTTAATTTTATATTGTTTATTCAAAACTTTTTTCTAACAAACCAATTATTTATTTGATCTAAATTGCAGTGATTAACTTGTTGACAGATCTAATGATCTGATTTTAATCATAGTCCAATTGTCAATAGATCTTATAAATAATTTGTAACAAGTAAATTTTGTACTTTTTTCATCTGTGTAAACCTAGTAACATGATAGGGTCCATCCAAATCATTTGACCTGTGTGAGCCTATATATTTGCTATTGGGCTTAGATGCATGTAGGAAGCCCATTTAATTTTTACTAATTAAATGGACAAGGTTGCTAAAATAAAATTTGACATAAGTAATTTTATTTAGGCCCTAATTAGATTTGGGCTTATTCAATTAATAACAATTGTTTATTTAAAGGTTAAATTCATCTCTTTTGGGCTTTGTGTGAGAGTTGGGGGTCAATAGAAGTGGGTACGACATACTGAACCCAGCTCTCCCTCACATGAACTACCCCGATTGTGAAGGCCCATTTGCCTTATTTAAATCATTGTATTAGGTTAATTATATTAGTCTAACCTAATTAAAATTGAATTAGCAACATAATTAACTTTTAAAATATATGAAATTTATTTTTCATTTAATATTTTAAAGTTAATTTTAGAAAAACACTTAGTTAATGATATATATTCTAGATAGTTATTTCTAGTACTAATTATATTTTATAATATTTAATTAGGAAAATATCATAGATTGTGAAATTAATTATTTAATAATTAATTTTGGTACAATCTAAGTTAAGTATATTTTTCCTAGTATTAAACTAGAATTAGTAATTAAGTCTCCTCTATACTTAATTATTTAATTCTTGAATTTAATACATTTAATTAAATTGAAAATTTAAATATCTAAGTTGATTTTCATCATGATACTTATATATTATTATTTTCATGTTATTTAATTAAAATTGAAAATTATTTTAAGTTTGAAATCTTATTTCAGAATAACTTAAATTTGAATAATTTTCAAAATATATTTTATTTTATTTTATTAATCTTTTTCCCACAATTTCAAAATTACATTTCTTAAATGCAGAAATTTTGAATTTTATTTGAAAAATAGATTAAAGTTGGAAATTATTTATTATAATTTTGGACCAACTTAAATCAATGATTTTTTTCATTTAATGATTAATTAAAATAAATGAACTAAAATATATTATTATTAGAAAATGAATTAATTAGTCAATGAAAGTCTAGATAGTTATTATCTGTTATGCTTGAAGTATTTTTCTAGTGTATCTAATTAAATAGAAAATTAATATTTAAGTTGATTTTCATCATGATACTTAAATATTTGATTTTTTTTAATATTTAATTAAATAGAAAAATTATATTTTTGTTGAAAATTAATTTTATTAATTAATTTTGGGCCAACATAAAATTAGAATAATTTTTCCAGGATTTTTATTTTATTTTATTTTAAAGCATTTTTTTCGAAAATAGTATTCCAATATACTTCAATTTTTTTTCCGAAATGCAATATATATTTATAGAAAATTAAATTTGAGCTGTAAATTAATTTAAATTAATTTTGAAACAACTTAAATTGAATAATTTTTCTAAATATTTATTAAAAATTATTACTAAGATGGAAATAATTCATTTTATTTTCATATCCATCTAAGTATAATTTTATAAATATTAAATTAAAATTTATATTTAGAATTTTTATTCTAAATTGGAAATTTTAATTAAATAAATATATATTTAAAATAAATTGATTAAAATAAATATTAGAAGAAAATACACTTTAAATAATGAGCTTTATTATTATTAGGATATTCGATCTCCATTGTTTGTTTTACATAGCTATTGTTTTAGTGAGAAATCCTACCTAATGGAGGAACGTTCATTAGCAAGTTAGCGCCGTTTAATCTCGAAAGATAAGTATTTTTGTAAGTTTTTTATATAGTATTGATCACCCTAATTGTGGCGACTGTATAAGACTTGCAAGAGTATGAAACAATGGTGGAAGCTCATAAGATAAAATAGCCTTGACTCTCGCCTAAACGGGACAACGCTGGATTCCAATCTTGATCGAATAAAAGGTTGCTAGAATGTTTATCATTTTAGATGAGCTGACAACTCTATTCAATGGATGGTATCACCGACTCTCGCCTAAACGGGACACTGATATCAGTTTGTTGAAGACCTTGGAAATTATTTAGGATTGTATGTTTTAGTATTTTCACTTGTCATTCCTACTTGCTATATGTTTAATAATTTCTGAATTGTGTATGAATTTATATTGAACCATGTTACTTTCTGTTATTAAATTGTAGTTTAATTTCGAATCTTCGTTGTTGATCTAACTTGGTTTGTTGTTCTAATGGGATAAATTCCTAATGGATTGTCACCATTAGACAAACATAATAGTGTTAGATCTCAAAAGATAAATATTGTAAATGCAACATCTAGCTGTTCATCAATTGATGACACCTTAGACTAGTATTTACAATATGAAACAAGAAGATTGTATAAATAAGATTACTTTGACTCTCGCTAATCGGAGCTTCGTTGGATTCTTATTTAAATACGAAATTATCCTAATTCCTCTTAGCTTATTCATTTCGAATTAGCTCAATAACATATCATTGGATGAATGGTCTATAAATCATTTCATGTCATTCTATATTTTCTCTTAAGAAATTAAATGACGTACTTGATTATATTCCCGAAATTCTATCCAAAATGATATAAATCCTCAATCTTAGAAATCTCCTACTTGTATGGGCAAATCGACTCAGAGTTAAATTAGTACTGGTGGTCCAAGAAAGAATTACTCTTTATATTTGGTATAAATTTAAGTCCTTGACTTTAAATTTTAGATTCCAAATAATTTTTTTTAATACAATACAATTTCACTTTCACAAGTGTTTAATAACCATTTTCTATCAATAGATTCAAACTGTATGGAATATGAGTTTAGTATTCTGTGACCAGAATCCACTTCCACTATTCTAAGAACTCTTTGATGTAACTAAACCTAAGTCATCAAAAGATACAACCACGTTTTTTTTTAATCTATGGCATTTGTATCTTGTTCATAGTGGTTTTGACAAGATCAATCTCTGCAAAGAGTTAATATGCCTATATTCACTGAAAGTAACTTCATCTCATTCGCAGATGGATGTACATTCAGGGGTGGATATGAGTTTTTCGTTGTATTCTTAAAACGATCACTCTAGATTTTACCTTATGCACAAGAAAATTGAAATACTTGAAAAATTTCTGATTTCTAGCAATGGTGAAAACTATTAAGGTAAGTGGTTAAAGATCTTGCGAACAGATAGGGGTGGAGAAATAGTTAGTAGATATGCAGTTCAAAGATCATTAAATTAATTTTTTGAATTATATCCAAACTTACCTCCCCAGAAATTCGATTTGCATATTGATGATTAGTTACTAGTCGTTGCCTAAATCCTTTTATGGTAATACAATTTCAGAATGATGCAATGGTTGGGTACTTAGTGTAAACCATTACTAGATTCATGGATGACCTAATCAAAATCTTAAGAAAAGCTAGAACTGTTAACCATGATTTGCATGTTTGTTAGTTATTCTAAGTGATTAGGGGTGGAACATCCCATAGTCAATAGATAAGAAAGTGTTTGTTTAAACAAATACTAATTTTCTAAGAAAATGACTAAGTCTGAAAATAAAGGAGATATTTTTTTGATTCCAAAAGTGTTCTATCATCTTATTCTTTACATGATGATCCCACTGCCTCTGTTGTCTTGACACAACCGAAGAGTTTAATACCATTTAGTTTTCTTAGACATAATTCACGGTACCTTGTCGTAGTGGGAGGGTTTCTAGGAACTCACCTTCTTATGACTTGGAAGACACTGATGATTAAAATCTATTGTGAGTTTAAACAAGTAATGGATTGTCAAAATAAGAAACTAAGAATAAAAGCCAAGAGAACTATGATTTAATCCATTCACATGGAGTAACCTAAAGCTTTCTATTACAAGGACATGAAAGGAAATTTTCATTTATAAGTCTATTCAATGGACTTAACAAAACTTCCTGTTCCTAGTATTATAGTTTTGAGTTTATCTAAACCTATGGCTTGTGGTATACCTGGTAATTACTTACTCTAATGCAAGAAACTTACTTTAGTAAGATGATGAAGCATTTTCTTTTCTAATAGCAATCTATAGAAGCTTCTCGACTTCTAGGCATAGATTTTATTTATCTAAGGAAAAGTCTCAACTATTCCAGAAAAAATAAAGTCATGAAAGAATTTCTTTAGTCAACAGTGAGAGGTCTCAGATATGCTTTAGTATGCCTTACACCAGACACCTGCTGATGAGTGGGAGTAATGAGTAGGTATCAGATTAATCCAGGAAAGGAACATTGGAAGAAAATCAAGTAAATCTTAGGATTAATAAGAGGAACTATATGTTAGTCGATAAGGGTGTGTTTAAAACTCTTAGACTACACCACTTCAGATTTTGAGACTTGCCTTTGTGCTAGAAAGTCTGCTGATAAGATGGTGATTACTCTGGGGGTGGAGTAGTGATTTTGGAGAAGTGTAAAAACCTATCTGAAGGTTCTTAGTCTACCAGAGAGACTGAATGTTAAAGATGCAGGAAAGGTACTTATTCAGTCTAAGGAAAGTTCTATACATTTGTGGCACCGTTCCAACTTGTCTTAACTACTAGTGTTACTTCCTGAATAACCAAAAAGTAGTTGCCAAAAGTGTAGAATCCAATATCCTAAGAGAGTAGACATATAGAGAGGAATTTCACAATATCAAGGATTTTGTGATTAAGGAAGAGTAATGGTAGAGAAAAGGTTGTGTTTAATTCAACCTGTCAGATCCTATTACGAGGAGTATACTACTACTACACTTGGTTTGTATATCAAGGTGTTGAGATCATTTGAAATGCACATTTTGTTTTATATTAGTGCAAGTGGGAGTTTGTTGGGTTTTGTGCCCTAAATAAAACCCATTTCAATATAATCAGATTTACTTTAATAAAGATCAGAAATAACATTTTATGTTGCATGGTTCACATGATTTATTTTATGATTATATATAATGTATGAATTCTATTTAAGTCCAGAACATATGAATTTGTTAATGATTATAGTGTTGTCAGCACAGTGGAATATAATCTTAATTATATGTTCGAAAGTTTATTCCCTGATTTGTCAGTTCATTGGATTTAGACTGGCATGATATAATCAACGATAGGTATTCTTACACCTTGGATAAGTGTTATGTCCTTTTCAGGGCATTAGCAAAGTTTACCAGTATCGGATGTATGGAGAATACATCGGAAGGGACCGATATTGAACTTTGATTAGATATATTAGAATTTACCGTAATATCTATTCAATTCAATATCACCTGTTGATCCTAGATCAAATGATCTTAATCCTGATATGGTTAGGTTCGATCTCAAGAGTATTATACACGTTATCTGATTTGTTAGTTAAACCTACTTTTGAACAGTCAGGGTGATACGTACATTTTGGGAACATGATAGTATAATTGAGTGGGAGCGCTAACATAAATATGGAGTCTATAACTTCTATAGGAATTTAGAAGTGAAACGATGATATCCTTCGAACTTGGCTAAACAGAGATAAATGGTTGAGATCTCATTTCACTTTGCTGAAATATCATTTATACGGAGCTAAGTGTTTTAAGGATAAAATACAAAGGTGTAACGGTAATTTAGTTCCTATTCAATGTAGATCATCTATTACAGGGTCATTGATCAAATTAGGATTATAACAATGGATAACTAATAGCGTATCTATATCGTGGAACATATAGAGCGTTCTATATGACTGAGAGTGCAATTCCAAGTTCTAAGTGTGGATTCAATAAGGAATTAATAAGTTAGGGAATTTACTTGGTAAATTCGGTTCGACTTATTAGAAGCTCGGTTATATAGGCCCATGGTCCCCATACTAGTTGAGACCATACTGCTTGTAAGACTCAGTTAATTGATTTTAATTAATCAATTATAATTCTAAAGTTAGACTATGTCTACTTTATGAATTTTCACTAAGCAAGGGCAAAATTGTGAAGAAAAGAGATTCTAGGTTTTATATATTAATTAAGGGACTTTGTATGTCCAATTAATAAATATATTAAATGACAATATTATTTAATAATTAATTATTAGTTATTAAATAATTGGAATTGACATTTAAATGGTTGAATTGGAAAATTGGCATTTTTGAGAAATTAGGATTGAGAAATGACAAAATGGCAAAATTGCAAAGTGAGGCCCATTATCCACTAATATGGCCGGCCACTTTGTATAGGGTTTACCATTTATATTTTTTATTATTTTAATGCCATACAATTCTAAGCTAAACCTAGATGGCATTCTATAAATAGAAAGTGATGGCTTCAGGAAACAATGAAATGGATCTTATTCTTTTTCAGAGAAAAACCTAAGCCTCCTAGCCGGCACTCTCTCTTCTCTTTTCTTCTCTTCAATTTCGAAATACCCTAGTGATAGAGTAGTGCCCACACACATCAAGTGGTATCTCAATCATAGTGTGGAAGATTGTGAAGAATCCAACCAACAAGAAGGAGAATCAGCATCAAAGGAAGGAGAGAAAGAGAAATAGGTTCAGATCTTGATTATGTTCTGCTAAAGAAAGGAATCAAGGGCTAGAGATCTTAACGGAAGGAGTTATTATATTCCGCTGCACCCAATGTAAGGTTCCTAAACTTTATATGTGTTTAATTTCATTGTTTTATTAGGATGTTAATGAAACATACATGGTAGTAAATCTAGATCCTGGTAAAATATTTCCAACAGAAGGGATGTGCATTTTGCTGCGATTTCCTCTTGAGCCCCAGAGAAAGTCCCTACAACTTTTATCAATGGAAGCAGTCACCTTTAGGGGAAGTATAAACAGATTCATCCTGTAGTTTCGAACTTCAAGGAGGACCGAATGGATCAATTGAGCTCTACCTGCAAATGAGAGATTCCTGCTAAAATAATTTCACAATCGGAATACCTCCATTTAGTTGGCCAAAGATTAACTCCAAGGTATTTGACGGGAAAGCTTCCCTCATCCATTGGAAGGATGTTCAGAAGCTTTGGTTTGTCATAATTCTGAATTTCCCCAAAGTATATCGTGGACTTGGCTTTGTTGGCCATTAACCCTGTAGCATCTCTAAACCGTTGGAATGCCTCGTTTACAAGATGGATAGAGTTCTCATTACCCCTGCAAAAGATAATTAGTGTTGGGAATTATTTTACCAGGATCTTAGATCTACTCACAAGTATGTTTATTAACATCCTAAATATGAACTTTCTAAAACGATAAAATAAACACATATAAAGTTAAGAAAACCTTACATTGATGCAGCGGAATAAATGTCTCCTTCCACTCAGATCTCTAACCCTTGATTCCTTTCTGTAGCAGAGTATAATCAAGATCTGAGCCCGAATCTCCTTCTTCTTCAAGCTTTGATCCTTCACAGTCTTCCAATCTATGATTGAGTTACTGCTTGCTGTGTGTGGGCACTTACTCTTTCACTAGGGTCACGAAAAAGATGAAGGAAAAGAGGGAGAAGTATTTCGGCCAAGGTAGAGAGTGAGGGAAGGCTCAGTTTTTCTGAAGAGAGAAATTTCTGTCAGAAAGCTAATGAAAGCATGTGTTGTGAATGAGCCATCACTTTCTATTTATAGGCAACTTACTAGGTTTAGGTTAGGATTTATTTGGCATTAAAATAATGAAAATATTAATTTGAAAAAGCCTCTTAAGTGGTCGGCCATATGGTGTTAATGGGCCTCACTTAATTTTGCAATTTTATCAAATTTTATCTCTATTTTCTCAAAAATGCCAATTTTCCAATTCTAACCTTTTAAATGCCAAAACTAATTATTTAATAACTAAAATAGATTATTAAATAATATTGTCATTTAATTTAATTATTAATTAGACATATAAAGTCTATTAATAAATAAATAAACCTAGAAAACTCTTTTCCTTACAATTTCACCCCTGCTTAGTGAAAATTCATAAAATTAGACATAGTCTAACTTTAGAATTATAATTGACCAATCACGAATCAATTAATGAGTCTTACAAGTAGAATATTCTCAACTAGAATGGAGACCATGGATCTATATGCTGAGCTTCCAATAAGTGAGCCAAATTTACCAAGTAAATTCCTACTTATTAATTCTTCGTTGAATCCACTCTTAGAACTTAGAATTACACTCTCAGACTTATATAGAGCATATTGTATGTTTCACGATACCAATATACTATCTCATTTAACCATTGTTATAATCTTATTGTGATTTAAAGATCCTCTATATAGATGATTTACATCGAGATGAGATTTCTTTACCGTTCTCACCCCTCAATGTATTTTGCCCCTTAAAACACTTAGCTACCTGTAAATGGTGTTTAATGATCTAATAATTAGTCAGTTAAACAAGAGCTCATCCATTTACTTCTATTTGCTAAGCTCGAAGGGAATCATCACTTAACTTCTATACACCAGTAGAAGCTATAGATTCCATATTTATGTTCAGCACTCCCACTCAATCATACTATCATGTTCCCAAAATATAGGTATCACCCTGACCCAAAAGTAGGCTTAACTAATAAATCAAAGAACATGAATAGCACTCCTGAGTTGAGCCTAAGCATATCAGGATTTAGATTCTTTTCAATCTTAAGATCAACTACTGATATTGACTTGGAAAGATATGTATAACGGTAAGTTTGTAATATCTTAACTTAGTTGCAATATCGGTCCTGTCCAATGTATACTCCATACATTCGAAACTAGTATACTTTACTAATGTCCTGGAAAGAACATAACACTTACTCCAAGTGTAAGTATACATCATCGCTGATTATCACATTAGTGTAAATCCAATAACACTGATGAAACAGGGACCAAAACTTTTGATTCATATGATCACAATCACATTCCACTGTGTTGACGATACTGTAATTGTGAATAAACATATGATCTGGATTTAACTGATTTTGTGTGTATGAATGTAATAAACATATTAAACATATTAAACCATTAGCATGTAAAATTCATGCAAACATCAATCACTTCAAATTTCTTATGCTGATTACTAATCAGATTGTAAAGAGTTTTATTTAGGGCATAAAACCTAACAAACTCCCACTTGCACTAATATAAAACAAACTGTGCAAATAGGTCAATCTGATGTCTTGATCTTCAGATCAAGTGTAGTATATTTGAATCCACCCAAACTTTTGGAAACTAGTTCATAAATACTCTTATGAAACATCCTTTACTATATGCTTTACTCATCAAGGGATACTGAAATCTTTACTGTTTTAAAAGTACATCTGAATTAACAGAGGACATATCTCTCATATTTTAAAATATGTAATTGAGATAATACAGTGTAGACTTTTCTTCAGTGATATAACTTTCTGGTATTTTCGAATAGACCAAGTTATAGTTCTTCTCTGGTAGAGCTTGAATTATTATACAATAATTCCTCCACCCCCAAAGTAAGCACCATCTTATATAAATCGAAATTAGATGGTGAGATACAAAGACAACTAATACACAGTTCCTTAATATCTGACATATAGATCACTTTCATAAATCTTTCTTGAATATCTTCTAATGTTCCCTATTTGATTTACATCTCAGATAGCTCCCACTCAATAGCAGATGTCTGGTTAAATAATACTTTTAACCTCTGATTGTTTAGAGAGTTACCTAGTTGTGACTTTTGTATTAGTCTGAAACGACTAAGTCATCAACATAGCAGACTAGTATTTGAAGTGAAAAATACAAGCCAGAGATTAAAGTAATCAAAATTAAGATACCATCAAATTTTATGAGGATTAAGAATTCTATTGTTCAAGTCATTTGAATGGACTGAACTAGAGTTCTTTATCTTATTCTCATAATTCTGATAAGCTATACCTATCCATGTGAATGGTTAGATTTGCTTTTCAGTAGTGTTCTTAAGTACCTATCACAAGTGTCAACCTAATGAAGATGGGTATAGAACTTTAAAATTCTCCCACTCAATTAAGGTAGTGTGAAACTTTAACAAAGAACTTTCAGAGGTATCAAACTTTTACTTACAATAGTAAAATCGAAATGGAACATACAATCAAGATCAAGAATTTATATTGACAATAGCTGACTCATTATATTACTTCTATGTTTAAACAAGATATGTGTTTCATAGGGAATTGTGGAATAGACTCCACCCCTAAGAATATACATATAGGGTACTATGGATAACCTCCACCCCTAAGTATATATAGAGATTATGATCCATAACTAATCAGGTTGTAAAGATCATGATTCTCTGTGTGATAGAGTTTATGTGGAGTTGAATACTATCCAGAGTTCATTAGATATAAAAGATCGCTGAACTGCATAGTTTTCTTAACTTTTCTCCACCCCTATCAGATCATAAGATCTTTTTATTAAACAAATTCTTAATAATTGTATGAGAATTAACAATTATTGATAAACATAGAAATAATTTCTAATGTTTATATAATATAACTCTATGAAGAGTTGTAAATATTATAGAATTTGCATCAATAATAAAAACACTTACACATACAAACATAAAATATAATGTGGTAATAATTGATGAAGATAAATTAAATGAAGCTCAATCTCATAATTTGCAATAGGGAATTTCGAAAAAAAAACTTTATTAATATTAAAAAAATATTGCAACAATATGAGAGAAACAAGGATAAATATCCCTAACTAAAATTTGAAATCCAAATTGTCTTTAAACTAAAACAATTAATTCAAAAATAAATTGAAGAGCTTCATCTTCATCTGGACGATTTCACCCTTGGGCCAGCTTGCTGATCCAACTCAATTGAGTTCAAGTAGCTTGGCCTATAAGAAGAAGAAAACAAATAAACAAAGTTAGTCCAGAATCATAAATCCAATTGGATAATAATTCACTAAAACTCTTAAAGTTTATAAAAGGAAATACCTTGTTTCTTTGCAAGAAGTTTAGGACATTGGGGTTTCCAATGACCTTTTTCATTGCAGTGGAAACACTTTCCTTTAAGTGTAGCATCACCAGAAGGAGCAGTCTTTTTCATGACTTTTGTTCGCTTCTTGGTGTTCTTCCACTTCTTCTTCGATTTGGGCTTTGAAGCAGAGGCGACATTTGCTTCAGGTTTCATCGTCCCATTACCATTACCAGGATTGTGAGGTTTACTCCCTTTCTTCTTGGGTCCTCCAATCAAATTTTCATAAGTTTGAAGGTCATTGACTAATTCATGAAAGTCAATTTCCTTCTTATTCATGACATAATTTGATGTGTATGGTAGAAATGCTGGAGTCAGGTTGTTCAAGATAAGACTAACTTGAGTAGCACTGTCCATTTCAGCACCATGATCCTGGGCTTCTTGGAAATAACTGGACATGAGGAGGACATGATCACGCACGTTTTGATGAGGTTCCATCCGTGCGTTAATGTACTTCTTAGTCGCGTCAAAGCGTGACTGAAGTGATGCCTTACCGAATAGCTCATTTAACTTCGTCATAACTTCAGCAGCCTTCTCAGTTTTAGAAAACCGAGTTTTGAGGGTGTCAACCATGCTAGAAAGCATAAAGTATAGAGCTTTGTCATTTGCCTTCTGCCAACGCTCATACTTTTCTTTCACAGCTTTGGATGCATTATCCCCAGGCACTTCAGGTGACGGCTCAGTTAAAACAAACAAGGCACTTTCTCCTATGAGAGCAATATTAATGTTCTCATTCCATTTATTAAAGTTAGATCCATTCAGCTTATTTTCAGTCAACAGTGATAACATGGGATTCATTTTGACAAAACAGGATACTACAAAATAATAGAAATCAACAAATAGAAATTAATAATGGTTTAACACAAAATCAATTCAGAAATTATAAGCACATAGCAAGTAGGAATGATATGAGAAAATACTTAAAAATTCAATCCTAAATAATTTCCAAGGTTTTCAACAAACTGATATCAGTGTCCCGTTTAGGCGAGAGTCAAAGCTACCATCCATTGAATAGAGTTGTCAGCTCATCTAAAATGTTAAACATTCTAGCAACCTTTTATTCGATCAAGATCAGAATCCAGCGTTGTCCCGTTTAGGCGAGAGTCAAGGCTATTCTATCTTATGAGCTTCTACCATTGTTTCGCAATTTGCAAGTCAAATATGGTCGCCACCATTAGGGTGATCTATACCATATAAAACACTTACAAACCACTTATCATACGAGATTAAACGGTGAGAAATTGCTAATGAACGTTCCTCCATTAGGGAGGATTACTCACTAAAACAAACGCGGTGTAAAACCCACAATGGAGATCGAATATCTTAATAATAATAAAGCTCATTATTTAAAATGTATTTTCTTTATTATTCTAATAAATAAATCTCATTAAATTCAAAATTAAGAATTTAATATAATATTTATAAAATTATACTAGATGGTGATTGAAATAAAATTAACTATTTCCATCTTAGTAATAATCTTAAATATAAATATTAAGGAAATTAATTTAAGTTGAATTAAATAAATAATTAGCAACTTAAAAATTTCCTTTGAGAATATATTTATTGGGTTTCGAAAAATTAAAGTATATAAAAATACAATTTTCGAAAATAATAAAAATAGAAAAGAAATACTTCAAGCAAAAATATCACCTATCTAGATTTTCTTTTGACTAGTTAATTCAATTTCTAATAATATATATATATTTTAAATTCATTTATTTTTAAATTAATCAATTAAATGAAAAAATCATTGACTTGAGTTGGTCCAAGAATTAATTAAAATAAATAATTAATTTACAACTCAATCTATTTTTCAAAAAAAAATCGAAAAATATTGCATAATTAAAATGCAAATTTCGAAATTGATTAATAAAATAAAGAAAAATATATATTGAAAATTATTTAAATTTAAGTTGAAAAATTAAATTTCAACCTAAAAATAATTTTCTATTTAATTAAGTGTCATGAAAAATCAATAAATATTTAAGTATCATTATTAAAATCAACTTAGATATTTAGATTTTTCAACTTAATTAAATGTATTAAATTCAAGAAATAATAATTAAGTGTAAAGAAGGCTTAATTATTTATTTCTATTTAATACTAGGAAAAATATACTTAATAAAATTGTACCAAAATTAATTATTTAAATAATTAATTTCACACAAGTATAATATTTTCCTATTTAAATATTAGAAATAATAAGTAGTCTAGAAATTACTATCTAGAAAATATCTTATTTGACTAAGTATCTTTTCAAAATTTGAAAAATATCTAATTCAAGTTGTATAGAAAAAATCTAAAACTTAAATAATTTCAAATCTAGATTTAATTAAATATCACAAATTAAGTTGTAACCACTTAATTTGAAGATATCTTTTAAAGTTAATATTTGAAAAGATATTAACCAAAAAATATCTAAGATATTCCATTTCAAGTTAATATTTGAAAAGATATTAACTTAAAAAATATCTTAAGAATCTTTAATAACTAATGCCTAAGATTCCTCAACTTGATTTAAAATTTAAATCAAATATTCAAATTTAAGTTATATAAGAAAAATCAGTTGATACAACTAATTTATAACTTAAATAGGAATATTTAATTAAATAAGCTCCAGAAAGAATCTAGTTAGTTAAAATTCTATATTTAATTAAATACAAGAAAAATACAAATAGTTTGTCTAGAAATAATATCTAAACTAAAAGTGTTTTTCTTAAAATTAACTTTAAAATATTAAAATGAAAATAAATTTTCATATATTTTAAAAGTTAATTATGTTGCTAATTCAATTTTTATTAGGTCAAACTAATATAATTAACCTAGTACAGTTATTCAAATCAGGCAAATGGGCCTTCACAATTGGGGTAGTTCATGTGAGGGGGTGCTGGGTTCAGTATGTCGTACCCACTTCTATGGCACCCAACTCTCACACAAGGCCCAAAAGAGAGGAATTTAACCTTAAAATGAATAACTGTTATTAATTGAATAGGTCCAAAAACTAAATGGACCTAAATAAAATCTATCATGGTGTGACATTTTATTTAGCAACAACCTATATGCATCTATATAATAAAATAAACATATAGGCTCACACAGGCACACTTTGGATGGATCCTATCATGTTGCTAGGTCATACACAGATGAAAGAAGATTGTAAAATTTACCTGTTACAAATTATTAACTTGACCAAGGGAGCCATCAGATCATTAGATCTGGCAAAAAGTAACCATGGCTATTTGCAATCAAGTAATAATAGGTTTTTAAAACTTACACACAAGCTAAAAACACATACTCCTGCAACAAGATTAGCTGGATAGTTGGAAGTAGGATTTATTTAATTTTAAATAAATAATTTCGAAAAATAAATAATTAAAAAAAAATTTAAATTAATTTCGAAAAATAAAAAAAAATTTAATTAATTTCGAAAATAAAATAAAATAAATTTAAATTTTGAAATTATTTTAAAAATAAATATTTAAAATTAAACCTACTATTTGAAAAATTAGGTTTCAACCAACCTAAATATCATTTCAAAATTTGCTAACTACTTTTAAAAATTAAATGTTATTTTAAAAATAAAAATTAAATAAAAAATTAGAAAAGATAAATAAAATATCTTTTCAGATTTTAAATTTAATTTAAATAAATAAAATAACAAAATTTAAAAGTTAGCAAAATATCTTATATCTATTTAAAATTACATGATTATAAATATCTTATTTTAAATTTAAATATGGTCAAAATATCTAAAAAGATTTAATTAAAAAATCTTAAAAGATAAGATATTTTTAAAATATCTTAAAAGATAAGATATTTTTAAATATCTTAAAAGATATTATAAATATCTTTAATAGATATTATAAAGATCTTAAAAGATAAGATATTTTTAAATATCTTAAAAGATATTATAAATATCTTAAAGATATTTTAAATATCTTAAAAAGATCTGACCTTAAATTTAAAAAAAAATATAATCAAATTTAAAAATAAGATAGATTTTTAAGCAAAAAGATAAATACTAGTTCTATTCTAATTCAAATTACACTAATATCTTGAATTAAATTTAAAAAAAAAATTAAATTAATTCAAAATGATAATTAGAGTTGAATTAAGAATAGTAATAGTATATATATAAAACCATACAAAAAATTGGAAGTTAATTCCATGAAAAAGTATAAAAAATTGAAGAAAATAGAAAAAATTCGAAACTGTACGGACAGTTCTGCGATCGCAGGAAACTATCAAGACAAATTTCCGATTTTGTCAAATCTTCAAAAAATCATAACTAATTCAAATAAAATCCAAATTGAGTTCTGTAAAAGGCTAACTTGCTTAATTTTTTCCATACTATCCAATAAAAATAATTTCAGAATCGAAAGAGCAATTATTTTTCACAAAAATTTCACAATCATCAATAAATCATCAAATAACACTCAATACAACATGATACCATCCAAAGAACATACAAACAATCGTTTTAAAGTCCAAATTACATGCAAGTAAATCAATTAACATGGCTCTGAGGCCAGTTGATGGGAATTATTTTACCAGGATCTTAGATCTACTCACAAGTATGTTTATTAACATCCTAAATATGAACTTTCTAAAACGATAAAATAAACACATATAAAGTTAAGAAAACCTTACATTGATGCAGCGGAATAAATGTCTCCTTCCACTCAGATCTCTAACCCTTGATTCCTTTACGTAGCGAGTATAATCAAGATCAGAGCCCGAATCTCCTTCTTATTCAAGCTTTGATCCTTCACAGTCTTCCAATCTATTACTTAGTTACTGCTTGCTGTGTGTGGGCACTTACTCTTTCACTAGGGTCACGAAAAAGATGAAGGAAAAGAGGGAGAAGTATTTCGGCCAAGGTAGAGAGTGAGGGAAGGCTCAGTTTTTCTGAAGAGAGAAATTTCTGTCAGAAAGCTAATGAAAGCATGTGTTGTGAATGAGCCATCACTTTCTATTTATAGGCAACTTACTAGGTTTAGGTTAGGATTTATTTGGCATTAAAATAATGAAAATATTAATTTGAAAAAGCCTCTTAAGTGGCCGGCCATATGGTGTTAATGGGCCTCACTTAATTTTGCAATTTTATCAAATTTTATCTCTATTTTCTCAAAAATGCCAATTTTCCAATTCTAACCTTTTAAATGTCAAAACTAATTATTTAATAACTAAAATAGATTATTAAATAATATTGTCATTTAATTTAATTATTAATTAGACATATAAAGTCTATTAATAAATAAATAAACCTAGAAAACTCTTTTCCTTACAATTTCACCCCTGCTTAGTGAAAATTCATAAAATTAGACATAGTCTAACTTTAGAATTATAATTGACCAATCACGAATCAATTAATGAGTCTTACAAGTAGAATATTCTCAACTAGAATGGGGACCATGGATCTATATGCTGAGCTTCCAATAAGTGAGCCAAATTTACCAAGTAAATTCCTACTTATTAATTCTTCGTTGAATCCACTCTTAGAACTTAGAATTACACTCTCAGACTTATATAGAGCATATTGTATGTTTCACGATACCAATATACTATCTCATTTAACCATTGTTATAATCTTATTGTGATTTAAAGATCCTCTATATAGATGATTTACATCGAGATGGGATTTCTTTACCGTTCTCACCCCTCAATGTATTTTGCCCCTTAAAACACTTAGCTACCTGTAAATGGTGTTTAATGATCTAATAATTAGTCAGTTAAACAAGAGCTCATCCATTTACTTCTATTTGCTAAGCTCGAAGGGAATCATCACTTAACTTCTATACACCAGTAGAAGCTATAGATTCCATATTTATGTTCAGCACTCCCACTCAATCATACTATCATGTTCCCAAAATATAGGTATCACCCTGACCCAAAAGTAGGCTTAACTAATAAATCAAAGAACATGAATAGCACTCCTGAGTTGAGCCTAAGCATATCAGGATTTAGATTCTTTTCAATCTTAAGATCAACTACTGATATTGACTTGGAAAGATATGTATAACGGTAAGTTTGTAATATCTTAACTTAGTTGCAATATCGGTCCTGTCCAATGTATACTCCATACATTCGAAACTAGTATACTTTACTAATGTCCTGGAAAGAACATAACACTTACTCCAAGTGTAAGTATACATCATCGCTGATTATCACATTAGTGTAAATCCAATAACACTGATGAAACAGGGACCAAAACTTTTGATTCATATGATCACAATCACATTCCACTGTGTTGACGATACTGTAATTGTGAATAAACATATGATCTGGATTTAACTGATTTTGTGTGTATGAATGTAATAAACATATTAAACATATTAAACCATTAGCATGTAAAATTCATGCAAACATCAATCACTTCAAATTTCTTATGCTGATTACTAATCAGATTGTAAAGAGTTTTATTTAGGGCATAAAACCTAATAATTAGATCATCCACAAAACACAAGTTGACAAGGCCAAGAGATTTGGAGAGAGGATGAAATCCAAAACCCTTCTCCTTCGTCTTCTGGATGAGTAATCTGGTCAAATATTCCATTATGAGCACAAAGAGGAGCGGAGACATGGGATCTCCTTGACGAAGACCCTTATCGCCTTTAAAAGAGCCTTGGAATCTTCCATTCAACATAAGAGAGTATGTAGCTCCATGGAGACAGCTTTGAATCCATAAAATGAATTTGGATGGGAAGCAAAGCCCTTTTAAAAGATCAGCAACTAAATTCCAGTCCACCGTGTCATAAGCTTTGCTTAAGTCAATCTTCAAGATACACATTGGAGATAAGTTCTTTCGAGTGTACCCTTTCAACAAGTCCTGCAAGATCAGAATATTATGAGCTAGAAGTCTGCGTTTAATGAAGGCTCCTTGATTCTCGTGTATGAGATCGGGGAGAGCTTTTGAGAGCCTTGAACAGATCATCTTAGAGATGCATTTGTATATGGTATTGCAACAGGCAATAAGTCTGTAGTCACTAGCATTTTGGGGGTTCTCAGACTTGCGAACTAAAGATATGGTAGTGGCATTTACCTCCTTTGGAAGATGGCCATGCTGAAAGAAACCCAACACTACTGTAGAGATCTCATCTCCCAGTTCAGTCCAAAGATCTTTAAAGAAGCCAGCCCCAAAACCGTCCGGGCCAGGACTTTTTGATGAGTGAATTCCAAACAAGGCCATTTTCACATCCTTTTTAGAGAAAGGTTGAGTTAGTCTCACTTGTTGCAAGATGTTCAGTTTGTTTCCATTGTCAAGGCATTCAAAATCAAGACTTCTAGTCGCTGTGCTTTTCCTCCCCATGTAGCTACAAAAATGGGTAAGGAAGTGATCAATGACTCGATCGTAATCATCTATAATCTCCCCGTTAGCACTAAAGGAACAAATTTTATTCTCAACCCTTCTCTTTTTCATGATAGAATGAAAGTAATTCGTGTTTTCATCCCCATATCTAACCCAGTTCACCTTTGAATTCTGTAAAAGATAGCTGAAATACTGTTTTTGAGTTTCCAAAAAAGCCTCATAAAGTTTTCTTTCCCCCTTAGCTGTAGCATCACTAAGAGGATCGTTAGCCGCAAGCTCTTGAGCTTTGCTATAAGCTTCTTTAGCATCTTTGTAACTCTTGCTCAGATCTTCATTCTTGGAAGTATAGCAATTTTTAAGAACATGCTTGATCCTAAATAATTGTTGATAAAGACTTTTAAGATCTGTGGTGCTCCTCTTTCTCCAAGTGCTTAGAACATTCTCCTTGTAGTCAACTTTTGAGGTCCAGTAGTTACAGAAGCGGAACGGCTTGAGACCTCTGTTGTTGATTGCTATGTGCTTAATGAGACAATAACTATGATCTGATATTTTTCCCCATCTAAATCTAGCTTCAACATTCGGAAAAGCATCAACCCATTTTTCATTAGCAAAAATTCTATCTAATTCCAAGTAGACTAAACTCCCCTCTTCATGTTTGTTGGACCAAGTAAAGAACGAGCCTGAAGTTTTAAGCTCTTCAACCTGCCACTGAGCAAGCCAGTTTCTGCTATCTTGGATCTCTATATCCTTGATTTTCCTCCCACCACATTTATCTTTGTAGTTAAAAATGGCATTGAAATCCCCAAGGATTATCTACGGTTCATTCAAGTGACCAATACTCTCCAATTTTTCCCAGAGGTCCTTCCTCTCACTCATCTAATTTTTTCCATAAACCGTTGTGAGGAAAAACTCCTCTTGAAAACCAACCATTTTGATTTCGCAATGGGCTAGCTGCTTATCCTCAAGTAAAATATCCACTTTCACCCTCTTGTCCTTCCAAAATAACAAGATTCTAAAAGAAATCTCCTGACTAGAATGAAAATTCCAATCCAGGTTATTATTGACTAAACTTTCTACTCTATCATGATGAATTTTGGTTTCAAAGGGAGCCCCAAAATCAACTTTATTTAACTTGCATCACTCAAATAACTCTCGCTGCTTCTCGACTTTATTCAGAACTCTCACATTCCACCCAATTATATTACAGCTATCCATTAACAGGATTAGAAATGAAGACCCCATCTGCTTCCTTCAAAGCCTCAAAGCCATTACTAGTCTTTGCCTCTCTCTGATCTTTGTCAACCATTTTGGAGCCCTTCCTCTTAGGAGTAATCCAACTATCATTGCCCTCCTTCGAACTCTGTATGGCCTGGGACTCCTTGGTGCTTTGAATAACCTGGTTCTCTTTACAACTCGAACTAACAGTCGAGAAATTACCTGCCATATCAGCTGAAGTACTGCCAATTTTATCACCCAATGACAGCTCCTTAGCAGCCATGTCCTCTATGTTTCCATTCCTCTCTTTGTCCCCCTGCTGTTTTTTCTTCCAACTAACTAGTTTATCCTTGTTGCAATTCGACACAATATGGCCCAACATACCACAGGCTGCACATTTGGTTGGCAACCATTCATACTCAATTGATTGTTCCACTAGCTAACCTTTCTCATTAACAAAAGCTATGGTTCTCAGAGGATCATCCTTAATTTCAGCATCCACCAATACTCTAGCAAACTTAATCATCGACCTTTCCAATGTGACTTTGTCAGCCATAATAGGTTTCCCAATAGTGCTAACAAGAGCACTTAGATTCTTCTTCCACCAATACTGTAAACCCAATCCATTCAATCAAATCCAAACCGGGACAGACCTAATCATCTGAGTAGTATCCATATCCTCGGTCCAAGGTCTTAACACCACCGGCTTCTTATCGAATTGAATGACCCCCGTTTCTAGTATTATATCTCTTGTAACTTCATCTTTGAAACTAACCAATGTAAAACCAGAGTGCATTCTCACTATTCTTTCAACTCCCAAATTCCCCCAAATTCTTTTAATGAAACCTTCAAAACACCTTGAATGGAGGGTTGGCCCCCAAGACAATACAAACTATTGATGATCTCCAAAAGGAAGCTTCAACTTCAACTTCCTCTAAATCAAGTTTAGCTACCACCCGATCACCTATTTTCAGAGGTTCAGTGAAATTAAGTTTAGAAGAGGGGGTTCTCACCTGATTCACTTTAAATTTGCTCCAAGAAATCTTAGTCGACTCCTGGAAATCATGAGCTTCAGCCTCGTCCGCCCAACTCATCGCAGATGGGGTCTGTTTCGCAGGGATCGATGCCACCTCCTTCCATTCTGGTTCAAGAGCTTCACAGGGATCCAAGAACACCTCTGGTGTAGCCGCATCATCATCTTCCTGGATTGACGGGAGTTCAGGATTCTCTCGCAGCACAGGGTTGCCCTTCGAACTAGGCTTCGATACCCCTTTTTTCCTCTTCGCAAGAACACCTCAATTTTTTACAATTTTTGTATATATATATTATAGGAAAATTATTTCATATACCATTTTTTAATTTTTTTTTTCAAATTTACATTTTAAATATTGCTCTAGTGGTTGATCTGGTAGTTTCTATGTTGGCTGTTATGTAAATTTTAGTTGTGATTTGGGTTGCTCCGTTTGTTGCTATGTAGATTTTTATAAAAATTAAAAAAAAAAAAAAAACTGTTTTGAAGTGTAAAAAATAAAAAAACCTATATTATACTTATATTGAATGATGTAATCTAAAATATAATATTTTGATGTGTGTATTATAAATAAATAAAAAAACAATTGTATTGAAATCATAAACATAATTCTCTATTTTTAAAATGTATAGAAAGAGGGTGACTTGGTGAAATTAACAAAGAAAATAGATGTGTTTTTATGATAAAATAAATAAAAAAAAGATAATAGTATTTAATGAATTTAATAAGTGGTCTTGTGACTAATGATGCAGTTATTTTTAAAAGACTATTTAGATTTTTTTTTAATAAAAAGAACAATTTAACTACAATTTATAAAAACTTTTACATTTATGTTATGGTGTCATTGGAATGTCTTCTCCACCAAAAGTGGCTGTAGGATGACAATTGTAATAGGGGTCGTCATAACATTATTTGTTTTTGAAAATTAAAAAATGAGGGATTTAAATAAAAATATTAGTGATAGAATTATTCTATATGAAATGTTTAGATAAGATGATTAATGGGTTACCCATGATATTAATTTATGTGGATGTGAACTATATACTTTAAATTGTAATTGAAAGGGATTGGATCAACATCTTCTAGATTTTCTTCACCTGTGGTTTTTCCTATGCCATTCGTGCATCAGGAGAAGTCAAAGTGTAACACCCTAACTAGCATAGGCGTGTTGACGTGATTTTAAACGTACTGTGCAGCTCGTTGCTAATCAACGAGGTTAATGAAAATCGTGATTAATTAAAATTTTGCTATTTAATTAAAACTTATAATATTACATACAAAATATTTCGGGATCCCGTTTATAAAATTGTAAAGCCCGCTTAGTTAATTTGGAAATTATCAGTTAATTATGAAATTATTTATAGCTATTTAAATAATTTATTACTGTTATTTATGGAATTCAGAAATGCATATTTATGTTATTTAGTAGTTTTCGTATTTTGCATTTCCGGTGCCCGGTATTTTGGAACTCGGCATTTGGCTCAGTAGAAATCACAACTTAGTATGTTAGCAGTTTGGGGACGGGTTTTAGACATTGGGAATGTCGGGAGTGGCCGGGAATTTAGAATGTCCCAAAAATACCCCTTTAGTAATTTTTATGTGATTTTAGTATGGAGGGGCAAAATGGTCTTTTTGCCCCAATGACTTTTTGTCTTTTAGTGACTTGTTTATTTGAAAAATGAAGATTATTTGTTTATTTTATTGGCTGAAGTAATTGAGATAAGTGGCTTTATTTTATTCTCCAATTTTTACAAAATTATACTAAGTGTAGAAAATAGAAATTTTGAAAAGAAACTCTCTCTTTCTTTCCTCTCATTTTCGGCCAAGCTTAGGGAGCAGCTAGGGCTGGATTTTCTTGGTGAATTCAAGTTATTTTAGCAAGATCTAAGTAATCCTAGACAAGGTAAACCTTGCTCTAGCTTCTTTTCATGTTCTTTGAAATTTTGGATGAGTTTTAATGTGATGCATGCTTGAATCTTTGATTTTGTTGCTGCTGAAATCTTGTTGTTGTTTCTGAGAGTTAAGTATGTTGATTTGTGATTATTTAGGTTGTTAGAAATGAATGTTAATTGCTTTGCTCAAAGTTGGAAATTTTTAGCTTAAAATATGGTTTTCAAAGAGAATTGATTGAATCTGTTGCTGGGTTGTTGTTGATGTTTTTATTTGATTTCAGAAGCTATTTCATGCATATTTGAGTAGAATTAACTAGGTTTGATTGCATGTTTGTGGGAATTGCTCAAGTTGAGTTTAGAACTCAAAGCTTGAGCTTTAATGGCAAGTTGTGTATCTGTGAATTCTGGGTTAGTTTGATGCCTTAGATTTGTTCTTTGGGGTATTTAGAGCAGGTCTGTAAGGTTTGGAATTAATTGGGTTTGATTTGGTTGAGTTAGGAATTTTGAAAAATTCTGCGAGAACCGGAATTCCGGTTGTGCAACCAATTCGGATGAGGGTTCGATAATTCCCGAACCGGAATTCGGTTGGGCAACGGCCGTCTAGGTTGGGGAATTTTCAGAACCCGTGTTTTTCCTCGTTTTTATGTTTTAAGGGGTATTGCCATGCTTTTTATCGATAGGGAAACTTTTAGTTCCTAGTTTAAGTCCCCGGGAAGTGATTTAGCATGTCACTTATAGCGTTGTGATTTTTATGGTTTAGGAGCCGATGTCCGCCACTTAGCTACGATTCCGGTCGGGTTGGCCAAGCACACTGAATTCGGAATCCAGGTAAGATTAGTATAACAGTATGCATATGTAGATTACATGTTTAGCGTGCATGTAGGAAGCCTGCTAGATTACATTAGTTATGTATATAGGCTTCGAACCATCCAACCCCGTCACGTCGGTACGAGTGGAGTATGACCGACGGCGGAGTATGACCGGTTCGACCGATCAGGCTGACATTTGGTTGGTGGTTCCGTGCTATTGACCTATCCCGTCGGTACATGCTGGAGTATGACCAGCATTCGGAGTATGACCGGTTCGACCGATCAGGAGGATACTTGTCAATAGTACCGTCCCTGTGAACGTTCAAAACTCAGTACCATGTTGGACATGGCAGTAGTGGCTCAGTACCATGTTGGACATGGCAGTAGCGGGACTCAGTATCGTGTTGGACACGGCAGTTAGAATTATGTATGAGTATTATTATGCTTTTCTTACTGAGTCTGTCGACTCACAGTTTACGTTTATGTGTAGGTAAAGGCAAGGCTATAGCTGATGGACCGTGAGCGAGCTTATGAGATTGTACATGTCGGGGCGGTTAGGCCTGGAGCGTACGATCCTCGGGACAACAAGGCTGAATTTTTGCAACTGGTCGTTAGGCGACCTTTATTTTATGTAATAGTTAAACAGTTAAAACTTTTGTAAATAATTTTATAATCGGGATCCCGAGTCTTTTGTAATATTGTTTTATAAGTTTAATTAAAAAGCAAAATTTTAATTAATCACGTTTTTCCATAAACCTCGTTGATTAGCAACGAGCTGCACAGTACGTTTAAAAATCACGTAATACGCCTAAGGTAGTTAGGGTGTTACAATTTGGTATCAGAGCTGCCAGGTTGTCTTCCGAAGATCGTCACGACATGTACAATCATCATCAGCAGTTAGCTCGTTTCACGGTTCAGTAAGCCTTTATTGCTTTAGTAGTTTATTTTATTCAGTTATGAAAAAGAAAAGCCTGTTAGGAAGCATGTTAGTAGCCTGATAGTAGAATAGGCGCATGTTTCGTTTTTAATTTCCAAATTAAGCGGCATTAGTAAGCTCTCCTTGAATACGACCTGATATGCCAACTCTTGGTTTCGCAGGCGGTTCTAATTAGATGGACGCCAGGCGGACTACCAGGAGTCAGGGCAACTCCGTAGGGTCGAATCAAGGACAGGGAGCTCAGTTTCCCCCACCTGCTAGGGGCCGAGGTAGAGGTCCCCGAGGTAGGGCTCGTGGTCGGGGTGATGAGAACCCACCACAGGCTGCCCAGGCTCCCCACGATCGTGGAGCCCCGAAGCGGGAGTTGCGGTTTGCGGAAATGCAAGCCGGATCGAAGAACAAGACCTCGAGATTCGAGAGGTTGAGACGGCGGGGTGCTCCTGCCGGTTCACGTGCCCGTAGTTCCGGTGGCACACCTTCCGCCCCGGGCGAGATAGTGGTGGCGGCCCATAGATTGGAACCTGCAGCGTATGAGCGGTTCGGAAGCAAGCACCTCCGGTTTTCTGGGAGGTCCGACGTAATGAAAGCCGAGCAATGGCCGACGGTGATCACCAAGATTCGAATTTCATGGGTGTCACCGCAACGATAGAGTGGTGTGCGCCACATTTCGGTTCCGGGAGGACGCCCGGTATGGTGGGACATGGTGTCTCGGATCCATGACGTCACCACCATGACACAGGAAAGGTTCCAGAAACTCTTTAATGCAAAGTATTACAATGAGGCGGTCAGAAGCGCCAAGAGGAAAGAGTTCGCTCACCTGACCCAGCGGGAGAACATGAGCGTCACTGAGTATACTACTCAGTTTGATCGGTTGGCGAGGTTAGCCTCGGGAATTGTGCCGACCGACTTCAGCAAGAAGGAGAAGTATCTGGACGGGTTGAATCCCAAGATCAGGCATGACCTGATGATCACCATCGACGACGACGGCACCACCTATGCTCGGATGGTGGGGAAGGCACCGCGAGCCGAGGGCGCGGTGGGGTGTATGTCGGGAATCGGCCCGGTACTCGGTGAGTGGCGGAGCTCCTACCCCTCCCGCATCGGGCTATAGCGGGGGAGTAGTGGTTCGGCCATTGATCGAGAGGAAGAGAGCACCCATCGCTTCCGTGGCTCGAGTCGAACAAGAGGTTCGGGGGAACCGGAGCGAGAGGGAGTCGTCCGGTGGTGCGAGACCCGATTCTCCTATCCCGAGTGCCCTAGCTGCAAGAGGCACCATCGGGGTGAGTCCAAAGGTCAGGGATGCTTTCATTGTGGCATGCCCGGACACTTCAAGAGGGATTGTCCCCAGCTCCGACCAGAGGCACCGAGAGCTCCAGCGATACCCACTCCAGCCAGGGTATTTGCTATCACGCAGGCTGATGCAGATGCCAGCCCATCAGTTGTCACAGGTCAGCTTTCTATTAACAACTCGCTATATTCAGTGCTGTTTGATTCTGGGGCTACACATTCTTATGTGGCGGCCAGAGTCTTTAGTAAATTGGGTAGACCGTATGATAGTTATGAATCAGGGTTTGGAACCCTGTTACCTGGCGGAGAATTGGTTATCTCCAATAGGTGGATTAGGTCTATGCCGATCAGGATAGATGGTAAAGAGTTAAGCGCTGATCTGATAGAGATGAGTTTAGTCGAATTCCATATTATTTTAGGAATGGATTTCCTATCTAAATATTCGGCGAGCATTGACTGTAAAAGGAAGATGGTGGTCTTCCAACCGGAAAGTGAAGAACCGTTTGTATTTGTGGGTTCAGTTCAGGGATCTCGGATCCCGGTGATCTCGGCTATGTCAGCGAGAGAATTGTTGCACGGCGGGTACTTAGGGTTTCTGGCCGTGGTGGTGGACACCACTCGGCCAGATACCATTCGGCCAGAGGACATCAGGGTGGTTCGGGAATTTTTGGATGTTTTTCCCGAAGAACTTCCAGGGTTACCACCTCAGCGGGAGATTGATTTTGTGATTGACTTGGCACCAGGGGTGGAACTGGTTTCCAAAGCCCCATATAGAATGGCTCCAGCTGAACTTAAGGAATTAAAGATTCAGCTCCAAGGGTTGCTTGACATAGGGTTCATTCGGCCCAGTGTGTCACCTGCAGGGAGCCCGGTTTTGTTCGTCAAGAAGAAGGATGGATCTATGAGGATGTGCATCGACTACAGGGAGTTGAACAAGCTGACGGTAAAGAATAAATATCCATTACCTAGGATCGATGACTTGTTCGATCAGCTTCAGGGGAAGACGGTCTTTTCTAAGATTGATCTCCGTTCGGGTTATCATCAGTTGAGAATCCGAGAGGAGGACATTCCAAAGACGGCTTTCCGCACTAGGTATGGACATTACGAATTTCTGGTTATGTCATTCGGACTAACCAATGCTCTTGCAGCATTCATGGACCTGATGAATAGAGTATTCAAGGATTTCCTCGATATCTGTGTGATTGTGTTTATCGACGACATCCTCGTGTACTCTCAATCAGAAGAGGAGCATGAGTTACATCTTCAGATGGTACTGCAACGACTTCGAGAACATAAGCTTTATGCCAAGTTCAAGAAATGTGAGTTCTGGTTGTCTCAGGTGTCCTTCCTAGGGCACATTGTGAGTAAAGATGGGATCAAGGTGGATCCCGGGAAGATTGAATCCGTCAGAGATTGGCCGAGACCGAAGACAGTGACAGAGATCAGAAGCTTCTTGGGTTTAGCTGGGTACTACCGTAGGTTCGTGGAAGGGTTCTGCAAAATTTCAATGCCCCTAACCGAACTTACAAAGAAGAATCAGAGATTTATTTGGTCAGATAAGTGTGAAGCTAGCTTCCAGGAGCTAAAACAGAGGTTGATTACTGCTCCGGTGCTAGCTTTGCCTTCGGACAAGGAGAAGTTCGTAGTCTATTGTGACGCATCCAAACAGGGTTTAGGGTGTGTGTTGATGCAAGCCGACCGGGTTATCGCTTATGCCTCTCGTCAGTTAAAGGATTATGAACAGCGATACCCGACTCATGATCTAGAATTGGTCGCAGTGGTTTTTGCACTGAAGATTTGGCGGCATTACCTTTACGGGGAGAAGTGTGAGATCTATACCGACCATAAAAGTCTCAAGTATTTCTTTACTCAGAAGGATTTGAATATGAGACAAAGGCGTTGGTTGGAATTAGTGAAGGATTATGATTGTGAGATCCTCTATCATCCCGGAAAAGCCAATGTAGTGGCTGATGCCCTGAGCAGAAATGGTCCCGGGCAAGTAGCTAGTATGATTCAGATCTCACCTAAGCTAGCAGAGGATATGGTTAGATCCAGCATTGAGTTTGTGGTAGGTCAGCTTCACAACTTGACGCTGCAATCTGATCTGTTAGAAAGAATAAAAGTCGCTCAGATGACAGATCCAGAGTTAGTGAAGGTCCGAGATGAGGTATTGGCTGGTCAAGCCAAGGACTTTTCAGTGTCAGACAGTGGGATGCTTTTGTATAAAGCCAGGGTTTGTGTTCCGAACAGTGTGGAACTCAGGAATGAGATCTTTGAGGAGGCTCATTCTACCCCATATTCTCTACATCCCGGCACCACTAAGATGTACCAAGATTTGAAACCGTACTTCTGGTGGAGCGGTATGAAGAAGAATTTGGTAGAATTCGTATTGAGATGCCTCACTTGTCAGCAGATTAAGGCTGAACATCAGAGACCAGCAGGGTTGTTGCAGCCTCTAACCCTACCAGAATGGAAATGGGAGGATATTACGATGGATTTTGTGGTCGGGTTACCTAGGACCACGGGTTTATTTGATTCCATCTGGGTAGTGGTGGACCGATTTACAAAATCTGCTCACTTTCTGCCGGTTAGAACAACATTTTCAGTGGATCAGTTGGCAGAACTGTATGTCAGAGAGATAGTGAGACTTCACGGGGTACCGAAGTCTATAGTTTCGGACAGGGATCCGAAGTTTACCTCCAAATTTTGGCAAAGTTTGCAACGGGCAATGGGTACCAAGCTGAAATTTAGTACAGCATTCCATCCTCAGACAGATGGTCAGTCCGAAAGGACAATTCGGATATTGGAGGATATGTTGAGAGCCTGCGTTATGGACTTTGAAGGCTCGTGGAATAAGTATCTACCGTTGATAGAATTCTCTTACAACAACAGTTATCAAAGTACAATAGGGATGGCTCCCTATGAACTGTTGTACGGTAGGAAATGTAGATCCTCTGTCCACTGGGATGAGACAGGGGAGAGGAAATACCTAGGTCCTGAGTCAGTTCAGCGGACCAATGAGGCGATAGAGAAGATAAAAGCTAGAATGCTTGCCTCACAGAGCAGACAGAAGAGCTACGCAGATCCGAAACGCAGAGATGTTGAGTTCCAAGTAGGGGAACATGTGTTTTTACGAGTATCTCCGATGAAGGGGATTAAAAGTTTCGGGAAAAGAGGCAAGTTATGCCCTAGATTTACAGGACCTTTCGAGATTCTCGAGAAGATAGGTCAAGTGGCATATCGATTAGCATTGCCTCCAGCCTTATCAGCAGTTCACAACGTATTCCATGTCTCGATGTTGAGAAAATACGTTTCAGACCCCTCTCATATACTCAGTTATGAGAGTCTTCAGCTTCAGCCAGACATGACTTATGAGGAACAGCCAGTGCAGATCCTGGATAGAAAGGATAAAGTCCTTCGGAATAAGACCATAGCATTGGTCAAGGTTCTCTGGAGAAACAGCAAGGTGGAGGAAGCCACCTGGGAGCTAGAGTCAGATATGAGAGCTCAATATCCAGAGTTATTCAGGTTAGATTTCGGGGACGAAATCCTTTTAAGGGGGGGATAGTTGTAAAGCCCGCTTAGTTAATTTGGAAATTATCAGTTAATTATGAAATTATTTATAGCTATTTAAATAATTTATTACTGTTATTTACGGAATTCAGAAATGCATATTTATGTTATTTAGTAGTTTTCGTATTTTGCATTTCCGGTGCCCGGTATTTTGGAACTCGGCGTTTGGCTCAGTAGAAATCACAACTTAGTATGTTAGCAGTTTGGGGACGGGTTTTAGACATTGGGAATGTCGGGAGTGGCCGGGAATTTAGAATGTCCCAAAAATACCCCTTTAGTAATTTTTATGTGATTTTAGTATGGAGGGGCAAAATGGTCTTTTTGCCCCAATGACTTTTTGTTTTTTAGTGACTTGTTTATTTGAAAAATAAAGGTTATTTGTTTATTTTATTGGCTGAAGTAATTGAGATAAGTGGCTTTATTTTATTCTCCAATTTTTACAAAATTATACTAAGTGTAGAAAATAGAAATTTTGAAAAGAAACTCTCTCTTTCTTTCCTCTCATTTTCGGCCAAGCTTAGGGAGTAGCTAGGGCTGGATTTTCTTGGTGAATTCAAGTTATTTTAGCAAGATCTAAGTAATCCTAGACAAGGTAAACCTTGCTCTAGCTTCTTTTCATGTTCTTTGAAATTTTGGATGAGTTTTAATGTGATGCATGCTTGAATCTTTGATTTTGTTGCTGCTGAAATCTTGTTGTTGTTTCTGAGAGTTAAGTATGTTGATTTGTGATTATTTAGGTTGTTAGAAATGAATGTTAATTGCTTTGCTCAAAGTTGGAAATTTTTAGCTTAAAATATGGTTTTCAAAGAGAATTGATTGAATCTGTTGCTGGGTTGTTGTTGATGTTTTTATTTGATTTCAGAAGCTATTTCATGCATATTTGAGTAGAATTAACTAGGTTTGATTGCATGTTTGTGGGAATTGCTCAAGTTGAGTTTAGAACTCAAAGCTTGAGCTTTAATGGCAAGTTGTGTATCTGTGAATTCTGGGTTAGTTTGATGCCTTAGATTTGTTCTTTGGGGTATTTAGAGCAGGTCTGGAAGGTTTGGAATTAATTGGGTTTGATTTGGTTGAGTTAGGAATTTTTGAAAAATTCCTGCGAGGAACCGGAATTCCGGTTGTGCAACCGGAATTCCGGATGAGGGTTCAATAATTCCCAGAACCGGAATTCCGGTTGGGCAACCGGTCTGCCGGTTGGGGAATTTTCAGAACCCGTGTTTTTCCTCGTTTTTATGTTTTAAGGGGTATTGCCATGCTTTTTATCGATAGGGAAACTTTTAGTTCCTAGTTTAAGTCCCCGGGAAGTGATTTAGCATGTCACTTATAGCGTTGTGATTTTTATGGTTTAGGAGCCAGTAATCCGCCACACAGCTACAGTTCCAGTCAGGTTGACCGGCACACCTGAATTCGGAATCCAGGTAAGATTAGTATAACAGTATGCATATGTAGATTACATGTTTAGCGTGCATGTAGGAAGCCTGCTAGATTACATTAGTTATGTATATAGGCTTCGAACCATCCAACCCTGTCACGTCGGTACGAGTGGAGTATGACCGACGGCGGAGTATGACCGGTTCGGCCGATCAGTGACATTTGGTTGGTGGTTCCGTGCTATTGACCTATCCCGTCGGTACAGTGGAGTATGACCGACGGCGGAGTATGACCGGTTCGACCGATCAGGAGGATACTTGTCAATAGTACAGTCCATGTGAACGTTCAAAACTCAGTACCATGTTGGACATGGCAGTAGTGGCTCAGTACCATGTTGGACATGGCAGTAGCGGGACTCAGTATCGTGTTGGACACGGCAGTTAGAATTATGTATGAGTATTATTATGCTTTTCTTGCGGAGTACGTCGACTCACAGTTTACGTTTATGTGTAGGTAAAGGCAAGGCTATAGCTGATGGACCGTGAGCGAGCTTATGAGATTGTACATGTCGGGGCGGTTAGGCCTGGAGCGTACGATCCTCGGGACAGCAAGGCTGAATTTTTGCAACTGGTCGTTAGACGACCTTTATTTTATGTAATAGTTAAACAGTTAAAACTTTTGTAAATAATTTTATAATCGGGATCCCGAGACTTTTGTAATATTGTTTTATAAGTTTAATTAAAAAGCAAAATTTTAATTAATCACGTTTTTCCATAAACCTCGTTGATTAGCAACGAGCTGCACAGTACGTTTAAAAATTACGTAATACGCCTAAGGTAGTTAGGGTGTTACAAAAATACTTTACAAAAGTTTTCTATTCAATACAAAATATTTGTCGCCTAGCGACTAACTACAAAAGCACTGTTGTCCCGAGGATCGTACCCTCCAGGCCTAACCGCCCTGACATGTACAATCTTCATCTACTCGTCCTCACGGTTCCTCAGCTTTGGCTTTGCCCTTACCTACACATAAACATAGCACTGTGAGTCGACAGACTCAATAAGAAAAGCATAAATCATGAAACATACATAAATCCCGGGTTATAATCAAACGCCCATACCCCTGACCACAACCCTAATCCCCGTGTCCCACACGGTACTGAGTCTGGAACGTTCGTACGACGGTACTTTTGACAGAGTAACAGCCTATACTCGGTACGCTAGTCATACTCCAGCCGTACTGATGTGTTACAGTATCAGCCTATACTCGGTATGTTAGTCATACTCTGAGCATACCGATGTGATACGGTCAAACAGTACAGTACCATCGACCATAATATCAGCCTGTACTCGGTACGCTAGTCATACTCTAGCCGTACCGATGTGATACTGTCGAATGGTACGAAGCCAACATACATATCTAATGTAATCTAACAGGCTTCCTAACATGCACGCTAAACATGTAAATACATATGTATACTATTATACTAATCTTACCTCGATTTCAAATTCCGGTGTGCCAGTTAACCTGAGTCGAATAATCTGCTCGGCGAATTACAGGCTCCTAAATCATAATAATCACAACACCGATAAGTGATACGCTAAATCACTTTCCGGGGACTTAAACTAGAAACTAAAAGTATTCCTATCGATAAACAATATGGCAATACCCTAAATAACATAAAAAAGTGAAGAACTAGGGTTCTCAAATTTGCCCCAATTGGTAGACCGGTTCCCCGACCGGAATTCCGATTCTGGGTAAAATTCCTGGACGCCAACTGGTAGACCGGTTGCTACAGGCCTCGTTCAGTGCAGGAAAGGGTCAAAAATTCATAACTCATGCAATTCAACCCCAAATCAAACCAAACTCTGCAGACCTGCTATTTAGACCCCAATGAACATATTCCAAGTGACAAAACAAAGCTTCACACACAGAAATGAATTTCACCATTAAAGGTTCAAGATTGAGTTCAAAACTCAAAACTTGACTAACCCATCAAACAACCCCTAGATCATGCATTAAACAACATAAAAACTCATATCTAATCCTCTGAATATAACAATAAACAACTACAGCAAGCTAAATAACATTTCACTCATTAAAAACTAAAGTTTGAGTTCAAAACTCCATACTTGCTTAAAATCATCAAACAACCATAAAAACCTGCTTGAATCATCATTTTAAAACATAACTAAGCTTCAGAAATAAACAATAAACACAAACAACAGCCACAGCCACAAAATTCTCAAGCATGCAAAATTTCTCAATTCTTAAAATTTCAAGAAAACAAAGAGGCGCTTGATCAAATATTACCTCAACTAGAATTACACCAAAACTTGTTGAAAACTTGCTGAATTGAAGAACAAAATCAACCCTAGCAGCCCCTAGGATTTGAGAGAGAGAGAGAGAAAGAGAGCTTGAGAGAGGAAGACTTGAGAGAAAATGGAATTTTTGCTTTCTTTTTCCAATTTTTATAAAATGAATAATAAAATGGTTTTTACTTAATTACTGCAGCCAAAAACCACTAATACAAGCTGAATAAAAACACAACTAAGTCCACTAAAGGAGAAAATACAAATGGGGTAAAATGACCATTTTGCCCCTCCACACAAAAATAACATAAAAGGGGTACTAAGGGTATTTTGGGAAATTCTAAATTCCCGACCAATCCCGACATTCCCAATGTCTAAACAAACCGTCCCACTATACTAAAATATTAGATTGTGATTCTACTGAGCCATACACCGCGTTCCATGTTGCTGGGCACCGAAAATGCAAAGTTATGAGATTTCACTATATGACATAAAAATGCATTCTGAATTCAAATAAATCAACATAAATAATTATTTAAATATCCATAAATAATTTTCATAATTAAATCCTAATTATCTGCTAATTTCTAAATTTAAACTAAGCGGTCTTTACACAAAGTCCCAAAGAAATTAGGGTCACAACCCTCTATTGAGCAACCAGCACTTGCACGATCGTTATAATCATAATGTACTTCGTGTAATCATTATAATAATTAAAAAATAAAATTTAATTTTTGATTATTTTTTATTTCAAAAGGTCGTATTTAGTATTTTTACTAAATAAGTAAAATATTATAAATTATGATTGTTTCTTATTTTTCGATTATTTTTAAATAAAAATAGAATGGCGTTTTAATTTATATTCTATCACATCATTGAATTGATGATAATGATTCCTGAAAAAATATAAAGTTTGATATATATCGTAGTAACTCTTGAAGAGTATATATATTGGAGAATAATATAATTATTTTATTCGTGTATATATAAATGAAACTTGTAATGATTACTTATATGTTGTAGTGATTTTATATTACCTTATGAAAGATTCATTGAAATACAAATTTTAGTGAACCTGAAGTTCATGAATTGAGTTGTTTTGACATGATCAATCATATGCAATAAATTGTCACAGAATTTGACTAAATTTTGTTAAAGAACCAGAATATTTTTCTCATTGTTAATTTATAAGGCTCAAAAGAAGAATGTGAATATATTTTACACACAGAAAAAGTGAAAGAATATTTCATATTTTTAATTTTTTTAAAATATATATATAGTATTTCATTTAGTTTCTCTTTTATATTTGTTTATAAGATAAACTTATATTTTTATTAATAATTATTTTGCTAATATAATTTATTTTAATATTTTATATATTTTATTTATTTATTCAGAAAATAAATATATATTAAATCAATTTTGAAGAAATATTTAAATTATATTTCTTTAACAATTTGGAGTCATTGTTAAATTTTTATTGCATAGTTTTTTTTATCGATTTGATAAGATCATATAATCCTGGATTTACAAAATTTATAAATTTATGTATTTCTAATTATACACGTATGACTCATTTTTAGAAATGAATTAAGTTCATAACTATTAAACCTGAACCTGAACCTGATGTTTATTGAACCTAAAATTTAATGTCATATAGTATGTATGGGTTTAAATAAATATTGATTCATTGTGATATATTGAAATCCCTACAGGTATATTAATATTATTAGATATCATAATTTTTAAAAATTCTCTCGATCAGTGGAAGAGAAATGCAGTTGGGATCGATAATAATTTTTTAAAAATGATCCTTGCACAAAGTATATAAGAACGATATAGTTCAAAATAATATATACTAACTTCAAATCAATATTATTCAAAGTTGAGATAGAATGAGTTGAAAACGCCTAAAACGTAAATGAACAATGTAGAAATTATTTATAAATGTTCATTTGATTTGTCCTGAGGTTGTTAAACCTAGAGGTATCTAAGAAGATACTTTAATATTATAAAGTATTGATAATTTAAAAATGATAGCCGTGATAAAAACGGTACTCTACAAGCGACTCCCTAGAGAAGTTAGACATAACATATTTGATTATAATTGAATCCCTGAAGTTGTTCTATATAGGTACCTATAAAGGATAAATATATTTGAAAAATATATAATTTAAAGAGATCTCTATAAGTTATATCAATATGGGAAAAAATTATCATATAATGAAATTTTTGTCGACAATAGATGTTGAATGTTTGAATATGCAATAAACTAACATAAGATAGTAAGGATCATGGTATTAGATTTGTCGAGAATTATCGACATGCATTTAATTTTTGGCCAAAATATTATGACACAGTCCAGGCAAGTTTACTCGCATAAAGTGAAGTAAGATCTGTAGGGTGTGCAAATAAATACTTCTAACGAGAATTTTTCATATATGTATTTGTACACAAAATGAATTATTGTACAAAACTTGCATTGACATGAGATTAATTGAAATAAGGCTTAAATATTGAGAAAATATAATTAAAATTTTATTATATGGAATATATTTTATGAGGATTTATAAACGTCGCATAAATATTGCAAGAAAAATTTATTTATTTGGGGCTCTTAATATAGTGAGAATTTGAAATATGTCTTATCTAAAAATTTTAAAAAAATTTAATACATGTCTTGAGTGATATAAATTCAAACTCGCGCGCACTATATGACAAAGATCTTTGTAAGAAATAAAGACATGTAAGTAAATTATTATTTAAAAAATATGTATGATTGTCTATGCAATATAAATTCGTAAATTATATGTTGTGATAGACTCTTCATGATTATATTAAATGATTGAAGAACAAGCTTTTTTTTTTTTTTATATATATATTGTGAAATATTAAATGTATATAGTTTGTTCATTAGTAGAGGAGTCCTGAAGTACTTCATATGCATCAAGAATTGTAGGTATATGATCATTTGATATGGAAATTAAGATCGTACAACAAGATCGAACAAATATATAGTCTTAGAGTACCATCATTCTCGCAAATGAAAATTTATATTGATCTCATTAATGTGTTATGTTCATATCTACTTGAAATTTTAAACTTTGGTATGAATAAAGTTGTATACACACATTATTAAATAAGTTGGATAAATATTGATATTCCACAAACCCCTCATCCATAATTTAGAAGTCCACACATACTTTGAAAGATTTATAGAAAATATATGATCGTAGATAATATACGGTGATATTTTAAAAGTGATAACAATACTCTTATGAGATATATTATCACCCAAAGAATTATGAATCATATGTGCATGAGGGGGAGACATATTCATGTTGCACTCTTTTTCCCTTAGTTCAGGTTTTGGCCCAATGAGTTTTCCTGGCAAGATTTTCAACGAGACAACTTTAAATCATGTTAACATACTTGCACTTTATGAAGCAAGTAGAGAATGTGTGGGAGTGAGATCATTGACATAGCATATTCAGAAAATATATGGATTGCACTCTATAACGAAGTATCAACACAAGCAGTTCTCTATGAAGATAATATTAATTGCTTGCATCGCTCAACTAAAAGGAGGGTACATTGAAGGAGATAGAATTAATACACATTTCACTAAATTCTTCTTTATACATTTCAAGAGAATGTATATTAGTGTCCAAAATATTCGATAAAGTGTCAATCTTACAGACTTATTCACAAAGCTATTACCAACATCAATATTTGAGAAGATGACATACAAATTAGAATTTGTCGATTAGAAGATCTCCACGAATGCCTAAATGAGTGGAAGTTAATTCACACTGCACTCTTTTTCTTTTGGCCAAGTTTATCAGCAAGGTTTTTAATGAGGCAGCTTTTATGGACATCCAAGGGGGTGTTATGAAATATTATTTATGGATATCCAAATCACCAAATTAATTATCACCATTAATGTTTGATTGTAGTTTCCTTTTATTACATTAATTTAGTTTTCCATTCTTTTAGTCATATTTTTGTATAAATAAGGGTTCACCCCATTGTAATAAACAACTGAGAAATTCTCATTCAGTTTCTCTTTCTCTCTCCATCTTCTTCTTTTCTTCTTATTTATATTATATTATTCTATATTATTTATTATAACATTATCACTATTCTCTCCACTTTTTTTTTTTCTTATTTTATACTTTTTTGGTAGATTTTTAATCATTGTCAATATGATTTATTTATTCTTAATCTCTCACTCATAAAATATTTTTTTATAATTTGGAGACATACCAAATTTTTTTTATGTCAATAACTTCACCATCTTCATAACTTCAAATTATTCATGAATATTTATCCATTAGAGTGGATTTTCTATTAGTATTTCTTTTTTCTCTATATTTTATAATATATTTCTTGTTAGATAACTAATTATTGTCAATATTCTCTCTATTTTTTTTTATGTTATATATATAGACTCTTAATATTTCTTTCACTCATCAAAATATTTCTCAATAATTTGGGCATATACACTTTTCTTTATGACAACTTCACGGTTGTCGATAATTTTAAATTATTCATGATTTATTCAATAATATAAATTATTTGATGTTGAAAAAATTATTTTTTTGATGATAAGCTTTTGGGATTCGTGAAAGAGCATAAAAGGGTTATCGGAATAAAGTTAGGATGGAGGCAGTGCCATAACATCATAAACGACACTCAATACTATTTTTTTTTCTAAATTTTTTCTCAATTTTAATCTACATTAATTTTTTTAGAAAAAAAATCTATATTAATAATTAATTGAAAAAAAAATAGAGCATAATCACCAATATAACAACTAAAATCCCTAACTAATCATGTATATAGTAAAATAGTAAATTAATCTCAACGTGAAACCTTATTAATTATTTGTACCAAATATTTTAATTTTAAAAAATCAATAATAATAGTAATAATAAAATATCAATCAACTAAAAAAAATCAAAATATTAGCATAATCCATTAATATATCAGGAAAAAAATAGGAAAATTCTAAAAAGATAAAATATTACAATATTACTATGGGCCGGCCCAATCAACATTTATACAGCCCACATTGAAAAAATTACAAAAATACCACCTGGTCTATACCTTAAGCCGCACGTCACGAACGGAGACGATGAAGAAACCTCCGTCGATCCAATCTGCTACGCAACCAGAATGAAACCAGAACGAGTGTAGAACAACCATAAATTCCGGCGAAATTTGATTGGAAAAGAAGAACTCTAATGATCTAAACAGAAAATTATGATAAAAAATTCAGAAAAATCGTGAAGAAACTGAAATTAAACATTTGATTTCGGTTTTAATCGTTCAAAATCACTCAATCCAGCCTTGAAAATCCAGATTCAAGCAATGTAAATCTGTATTAAACAGATTTGGAGCTCCCCCTCGAATCCAAAAAAAGGTATGATATGAAAATTATTGGAAATTATTTTACCAGGATCTTAGATCTACTAACAAGTATGTTGATTAACACCGTAAATACGAACTTCTAAAACGATTATAAAATTAAACACATATAAAGTATGAGAAACCTTACATTGGGTGCAGCAGAATAATATGTCTCCTTCCGTTCAGATCTCTAACCCTTGTATCCTTTCTGTCGCAGAGTATTATCAAGATCTGAACCTGGATCTTTTTCTCTCCTTCCTTTAATGTTGAATCTCCTTCTTGTTGAATGTCTTTCTTCACGATCTTCCTCACTATGATTGAGGTACTACTTGCTGTGTGTGGGCACTACTCTATCACTAAGAGGTTCGAAATTATTCAAGGAAGAAGAAGAAGGTGAAGGTGGCGGCTAGGTATAGAGAGAGAAGGCTCAGGTTTTTCTCTGAAGGAAACAAGATGTGAAAGTCTATTTTTCCTGAAGCCATCACTATCTATTTATAGCATACCACATAGGGTTAGGTTTGAATTATTTGGCATTAAAATAATGAAAATATCAGATGATAAACCCTACAAAGGTGGCCGGCCATGGCTTATTGGATTTGGGCCTCACTTTCGTAATTTTGCTGTTTTATCATTTCTGCATCTCATTTTCTCAAAAATGCCAATTTTCAAATTCAACCATTTAAATGCCAATTCTAACTATTTAATAACTATAAATAATTATTAAATAATATTGTCATTTATCATATTTATTAATTGGACCATACAAAGTATCTTAATTAACAAATATGCCCTAAAAACTCTTTCTTTACAATTTCGCACTTACTTAGTGAAAAATTCACAAATAGACATAATCTAATTTGAGAATTATAATTGATTAATCAAAACCAATTAAATGAGTCTTACAAGTAATATTGTCTCAACTAGTGGGGGGACCATGGGTCTATATAACCGAGCTTCCAATAAGCAGATCAAGAATTTATAACCTAAATTCACTGACTTATTAATTCTTCGTTGAATCCACATATAGAACTTAGAATTACACTCTCAGTATATAGAACGCTCTATATGTTCCACCATATAGACACGTCATTAGTTATCCATTGTTATAATCCTAATTTGATCAATGATCCTCTATATGGATGATCTACACCGTAAAGGGATTAGATTACCGTAACACCCTACAATGTATTTTATCCTTAAAACACTTAACCCCGTATAAATGATATTTCAGCTATGTGAAATGAGTACTCCATTTATTTCGTTTGGTCAAGCTCGAAGGAAATCATCCTTTACTTTCTATTCGCCAGATAGAAGCTATAGATTCCATATTTATGTTAGCGCTCCCACTCAATTGCACTTCCATTCCTGGAACGACACCGATACTGGTGAAGAACTTTCTCAGCCAGACAAGCACTTTAGCAGCTTCTGCTGCAGCTATGTATTCTGCTTCCATCGTAGAGTCTGATATCGCGGTTTGTTTAGCACTTCTCCAAACCACTGCTCCACCCCCAAGAGTAAACACCATCCCAAATGTAGATTTCCTGTCTTCAAGACATGCTTGGAAATCTGAATCGGTATAGCCTATGGGATTTAAAGCACCGCCCTTGTAGACTAACACAAGATTTCTTGTACTCTTTAAGTATTTCAGAATATACTTAACTGCACTCCAATGTTCCTGACCTGGATTTGATTGATACCTGCTCACGATTCCAACTGCATAGCAGATGTCAGGTCTAGTGCATAACATTGCATACATTAGAATGCCAACTGCAGAAGCATAAGGAATTTTCGCCATGTCCTCTATCTCTTGAGGATCAGTAGGAGACTGTTCCTTAGATAGACGAATACCATATCTAGAAGGCATGTTCGCCCCATTGGTGTTGTTCATGGAGAATCTCTCTAAAACTTTGTCAATGTAGGTTGTTTGAGAGAGAGCGAGAGATCTTTTCTTCCGGTTTCTGATAATCTGAATACCAAGAACATAGGCTGCCTCACCCAAATCTTTCATATCGAATTGAGTGTCAAGCCATTCCTTGATGTTAGTCATTTTCTTGATATTGTTTCCAATAATCAAAATGTCGTCAACATAAAGGACCATGAATGCTACTACTTGGTCTTCCTTGAGTTGGTAAACACAAGGTTCATCTTCATTCTGAAGAAAGTCGTAGGTCTTGATGATTTCATCAAACCTTTTGTTCCATGAGCTAGAAGCTTGCTTAAGTCCATAGATAAACTTATTTAATTTGCAAACTTTCTTTTCCTGCCCTAGAAGAACATAGCCTTCTGGTTGCTCCATATAGATGGTTTCTTCAAGTACCCCATTAAGGAAATCAGTCTTGACATCCATTTGCCAGATTTCATAATCGTAAGCGGCAGCTATGAAGAGAAGAATTCGGATGGATTTGAGCATGGTGACAGGACTAAAAGTTTCCTCATAGTCCACACCTTCTCTTTGGGTATAACCCTTGGCTACAAGTCTAGCTTTAAAAGTTTCGACTTCGCCTCCAATGCCTCTTTTCTTCTTGTAAACCCACTTACATCTGATTGGACGATAGTCATCAGGTGCGTCTACATATTCCCAAACTTTGTTCTTTTTCATGGAATCCATTTCTGAATCCATGCCGGCTGACCATCGTTTCCGTTGCGGACTTCCATTGCCTGTTTATAGGTTAATGGGTCGTCATCAATACCGTCACCCACGACCATATTGATTTCACCATCCAAGCCATAATGAGCTGGTTTTGTTGAAACCCTCCCACTACGACGAGGAGCGGTGATCTTTTGAACAGGAACTTTGGTAGTAGTTTTCTCAGTTGGTTCGACTGAGGGAGTGGGATTATCCTCTTCTTGAGTGGAAGAGGACGGAATATTGGAAGGATTTATATCTGAAAGCATTTCCTCCAATACTACTTTACTTTGTGGTTTGAAATTCTTAATATAGTCATCTTCAAGGAAAGTGGCGTTTGTGGAAACAAACACTTTATCATCCTTGCGACTATCAAATAGTCCACCCCTAGTCTCTTTAGAATTCCTGACAAACATACAAACTTCAGTTCGTTTTTCAAGTTTTCCATCTTTCTTTCTTAAGACATGAGCAGGGCACCCCCAGATTCTATAATGGCGTAAAGTAGGTGTACGACCATTCCATAGTTCTAAAGGTGTCTTAGGGATTGATTTAGATGGAACAACATTTAAATTGTCGGTTGCCATCTGGATTGCATATCCCCAGAAGGACGTAGGTAGAGTTGAATAACTAAGCATGGACCTAACCATTTCCAAAAGCATGTGATTCCGTCTTTCTGTAACTCAATTTTGCTGTGGAGTGCTAGGGGCAGTTAATTGGGATTCAATGCCAAGTTCGATCAAATGATCTTTGAACTGCATATCCATATATTCTCCACCCCTATCAGTTCGCAAGATCTTTAACGTTTTACCCAATTGGTTTTGAGCCAATGCTTGAAATTCCTGAAACTTTTCAAACGTTTCAGATTTCTTATGCATAAGGTAAATATGTCCATATCTAGAGTAATCATCAATGAAAGTGACAAAGTACTCATAACCACCTCGGGCTTTTACATTCAAAGGTCCGCAAACATCTGAATGCACTAACCCTAGGGATTGTTTGGCACGCTCTCCCTTTGCAGAGAAAGAACGTTTGGTCATCTTTCCTTTTAGGCAAGACTCGGAAACAGGTAATTCACCTAAGACGACATTTTTCAATGGACCGTCTTTGGTTAGCTTATTTAGTCTGTCATAGCCTATGTGACCTAAACGTAAATGCCATAGATATGTTTCATTATCATCATCGATCTTTTGCTTTTTGTGGTTTCTAGGTTTAGCTACTTTAAAAAGTTTGTTATGTAGGGCAAACGGTGTTTCTGGTCTAAGAACATAAAGCCTCTGTTCCATGGATGCAACACAAATATGAATATCATTTTGAGAAATGGTAGAACCAGAACTCGAAAAATCTAATTTGTATTGTTGCAATTGTAAGCATGAAACAGAAATCAAGTTTCTACTGAAATTTGGAATGTATAAGACATTTTCTAATTCCAAAATTCTATTTTGAAACTTGAGTTTGGCTTTTCCTTTAGCTCTAACCGAAACTATTTTGCCATTACCAACCTTAAGTTTTAACTCTCCGGATTTCAAATAATTCCATTTCTCAAGCAATTGAAATGAACAACTTACATGGTTTGTAGACCCAGAATCAAGAATCCAAATGGATTTATCATTCTCAAAAACACATGATTCGAAGACTAAAGCATCACTCCTTATTCGTTTGTGAATTGTTGTTCTTGCTGGTTTATTTTGTTGTGAAGTATAACTTGAGGAAGTGGAATCACTTTCTCTTATCTTCTCAACTGAGCTTGGATCAGTAGGATTTATGGAGTTATGAACTATTTGCTCTTCAGAGTGAACAATTCCCAGCTTATCTGCTTTCTGAAATTTCATGTTCATCATGAGCACATGTGAAGTATTACTCTGACCAGGAGTTTATATCTTCAAGTTCATTTGCTAAGATATTAACTAGGAGTGGATTGGGATGAGGGTTATTGGCACTACAACATATCAATAAAACAGAAGTAAGTTTTGGTTCAATAAATTCATACACAAGTTCAGAAAATAACAAATAATCACATATGTCATAAAAATACTAAATCTAACATAGTTTATTTTCCAAGGTTTCCAACATAATGAAATACAGTGTCCCGGTAGGCGAGAGTCAAAGATAACATTATTTGAATAGAGTAGTCAGCTCATCTAAAATAAAACCATTTTAGCAACCTTTTATCCGATCAAAATGAGAATCCAACGTTGTCCCGGTAGGCGAGAGTCAAGGTTATTCTCATTTTATGAGCTTCCACTATTGTTTTATGTTTTATGAGTTTATCTCTAAGTAGTCACCGTAGGGGAGAGTCTAATAGAGACGAAAACTCACAAAACACTTATCAAATGAGATCTTACGGTGTTAAAAGTTTTCAACGAATAACCATCCATAAGGGGGACGAAGTCTAGCGTCTCGAGGTTATATTGAAAAAATTTAACTATTGTAAGACCAGCAATGGAGATCGAATATCTTTTGATTAAAGCTCATTATTTTAAAAAAAATATGTATTTTATTTAATCATTTATTCCATATTATAATAATGAAAAATTAAATTTCAATTATTATTTAAATTCGAAAAATAAATTCGAAATTTAAAATAGAATAAATTTGAAAAAATATCTTGTTTAAGTTGTTTAGAAGAATCTAAACAATCAACTTAAATATCTTTCAAATTAGATTTAATTAAATATAAAATTAAGTTGTAACCACTTAATTTAAAAATATTCCATTTTAAGTTAATATTTGAAAAAATATCTAAAGAATCTTAATAACCAATTCCTAAAATTCCTCAACTTAATTTTGAAATTTGAAATTCAAAAGATATTCAGATTTAAGTTGATCAGTTAGAAATAACTGATTTCAACTTAAATAGGAATATTTAATGAAATAATTTAAATTAAGCTTCAGAAAGAATCTAGTTGGTTATAATTCCATATTTAATTAAAACAAGAAAATACATATAGTTTAGCTTTGAATATAATTCATTAAACTATGTTTTTCTTAAATTAATTTCAAAATAAATGAAATTAATTATGTTGCTAATCAATTTATTAGGTTAAACTAATTTAATTAACCTAGTACAGTTATTCAAATCAGGCAAATGGGCCTTCACAATTGGGGTAGTTCATGTGAGGGGGAGCTGGGTTCAGTATGTCGTACCCACTTCTATTGGCCCCCAACTCTCACACAAGGCCCAAAAGAGAGGAATTTAACGTTAAAATGAACAACTGTTATTAATTGAATAGGCCCAAAAACTAAATGGGCCTAAATAAAATCTATGAAAATCTATGACATTTTATTTAGCAACAACAACCTATATGCATCTATAACAAAATTAAACATATAGGCTCACACAGGCACACATTTGGATGGATCCTATCATGTTGCTAGGTCATACATAGATGAAAGAAGATTGTAAAATTTACCTATTACAAATTATTTACTTGACCTATTGACAATTGAACTATGGGTTAAAATCAGATCATTGGATCGGTCAACAAGTTAACCATGGCAATTTAGATCAAGCAATAATAGGTTTTATAAAACTTACACACAAGCTAAAACACATACTCCTGCAACAAGATGAATTGGATAGTTGGATGTAGGAATTATTTAATTTTAAATAAAAAATTCAAAAATAATTAAATAATTAAAAAATATTTTCGGTATTTAAATATAAAATAAAATAATAATAAAAAAATTAAAATTAAACCTACAATTTTTGAAAAAAAATAGGTTTCAACTAACCTAAATATCATTTCAAAAAAGATTGCTAACCACCTTTTAAATTTTTAAAATTATTTTATAAATTAAATATAAAATAAAAAAAATATTTTTCAGATTTTATAATTTAATTTAAATAAAAATAACAAAATTTAAAAGGTTAGAAAAATATCTTACTTCTATTTAAAATTACATGATTATAGTAATCTTATTTTAAATTTAAATAAGGTCAAATAATTTAAATTAAAAATATTTAATATCTGACCTTTAAATTTTAAAAATAAGACAAAATAATCAAATTTAAAAATAAGATATAAAATCAAGTAAAAAGATAGATTTTTACTTGTTTTCAAATTCAAATTACACTAATAGCTAAAATTAAATTTTAAAAATTTAAATTAATTTATTTCTGATATTAGATTTGAAAATTGATTAGTAAAAATCAAAATACAAAACTACACAAAAAATCGGAAGTTAATTCCATGAAATAGCATGAAAAATCGAAGAAAACGAAAAAAAATTTGCGAGCTATACGGACAGTATGCAAATGGGCGTGCAGGGGAGGACCTGACTGAGAAAGCTCGGCGCAGGAGGCTGCATGTAGCCTCTCCGTGCGTGCGAGGCTCGATTTCAGACACGAAATCCTGTCCGTGCGCGTGATGTGCGAGGGAAGCCCCTCATGCGCGCGCTTGCACCATCCCAATATTTTTTCGATTTTCAAAAAATCATAACTAATTCAAATAAAATCGAAATTGAGTTCTGTAAAAAAGTAAATTGGTTAATTTTTTCCGAAATATCCAATAAAAATAATTCCAAAAACAGATTTTCAATTATTTTTCACAAAAATTCACAAACATCAATCAATCATCATACAACACACAAAACACATGATACCATCCAAATACCAAACAAATCAGTTTAAGTCCAAATTTCTTGCAAGAAAATCAATTACCATGGCTCTAATACCGGTTGTTAGAAATTATTTTACCAGGATCTTAGATCTACTCACAAGGATGTTGATTAACACCCTAAATATGAACTTCTAAAACGATTATAAAATTAAACACATATAAAGTATGAGAAACCTTACATTGGGTGCAGCAGAATAATATGTCTCCTTCCGTTCAGATCTCTAACCCTTGTATCCTTTCTGTCGTAGAGTATTATCAAGATCTGAACCTGGATCTTTTTCTCTCCTTCCTTTAATGCTGAATCTCCTTCTTGTTGAATGTCTTTCTTCACGATCTTCCTCATTGTGATTGAGGTACTACTTGCTGTGTGTGGGCACTACTCTATCACTAAGAGGCTCGAAATTATTCAAGGAAGAAGAAGAAGGTGAAGGTGGCGGCTAGGTATAGAGAGAGAAGGCTCAGGTTTTTCTCTGAAGGAAACAAGATGTGAAAGTCTATTTTTCCTGAAGCCATCACTATCTATTTATAGCATACCACATAGGGTTAGGTTTGAATTATTTGGCATTAAAATAATGAAAATATCAGATGATAAACCCTACAAAGGTGGCCGACCATGGCTTATTGGATTTGGGCCTCACTTTTGCAATTTTGCTGTTTTATCATTTCTGCATCTCATTTTTTCAAAAACGCCAATTTTCAAATTCAACCATTTAAATGCCAATTCTAACTATTTAATAACTATAAATAATTATTAAATAATATTGTCATTTATCATATTTATTAATTGGACCATACAAAGTATCTTAATTAACAAATATGCCCTAAAAACTCTTTCTTTACAATTTCGCCCTTACTTAGTGAAAAATTCACAAATAGACATAATCTAATTTGAGAATTATAATTGATTAATCAAAACCAATTAAATGAGTCTTACAAGTAATATTGTCTCAACTAGTGGGGGGACCATGGGTCTATATAACCGAGCTTCCAATAAGCAGATCAAGAATTTATAACCTAAATTCACTGACTTATTAATTCTTCGTTGAATCGACGCATAGAATTTAGAATTGCACTCTCAGTATATAGAACGCTCTATATGTTCCACCATATAGACACGTCATTAGTTATCCATTGTTATAATCCTAATTAGATCAATGATCCTCTATATGGATGATCTACACTGTAAAGAAATTAGATTACCGTAACACCCTACATTGTATTTTATTCTTAAAACACTTAACCCCGTATAAATGATATTTCAGCTATGTTAAATGAGTACTCCACCATTTATTTTTCGTTTGGTCAAGCTCGAAGGAAATCATCCTTTACTTTCAATTCGCCAAATAGAAGCTATAGATTCCATATTTATGTTAGTGCTCCCACTCAATTGCACTACTGTGTTCCCAAAATGTACGTATCACCCTGACCCAAAAGTAGGCTTAACTAACAAATCAAAGAACATGAATACCACTCTTGAGATTGAGCTTAATCATATCAGGATTGAGATCATTTGATCTAGGTTCAACTAGGCGATATTGACTTGAATAGATATTACGGTAAGTTTAATAAATCTATGTCAAAGTTCAATATCGGTCCCTTCCGATGCATACTCCATGCACCCAATCCAAGCTTTACTTTAACTAATGCTCTGGAAAGAACATAGCATTTTACCAAATGCAAGTAAACTCTGTTGTAGATTATCATATCAGTAAAACCCCGTGTTCTGATAAATCTAGGAATCTTTATTCACATAGTCATGTTTACTTTCCACTGTGTTGACAACACAATAAACAGGATCAAGTATGTGAAAAGGGTTTTAGATGAATTTATAAATCAAATAGACAAGAAATTGATAACATGAACCAAAACATACAAATGAATGAAAAATACTTCTATTTCTTTATTTATATTGAATAAAATAGATTACATTGAAATGGAGTTTTATTTAGGGCATAAAACCCAACAAAAATTTATTCAAAAATGAATATACGTCATATACAGTTGCATTCTGGTTGACTCCCTGGTTTACAACAGGTAATTCAGATTCTTAAAAACAAAAAACAAAATCTGATTCTAATTAAGGAACCACATGTTACGAATAAGGCTGTTTTTAATATTTTGCGTTGCCTTACAGTTGCAATATCGTTTTAAAATGGTTTACCAATTATGAAGGAGTGTCACTTGACATGTACCAAAAACTAGCAGATATACAAGGTACGATTTATGTAAATGGTGGCAAATTAGTTTTATAATAGTTGGAAATTGATGTGATTCAAATAAACATAATGAAAAGGCACAATGACAACAACTTTGTTAATTTGAGTAAAGAGTTGTGGTTTTTAAGTTGATTTACAGTTACATAATTATTTTATAATAGTTTAATTCCATTTTTTGTAGGAATTTATATTGAAAAAAAGAAAAGGAGAAAACACTTTGAGAAATAGTTAGTTTCTGAAATATTTTTTAACGTTTCTTAATAGTTTTATTTTAGTTTCCTAATAGTTTATTAACAGCAAAAAATAAAAATAAAAATAAAGGTTTCAAAGACGATCATAACAATAGTCTTATTAGTTTTTCTCTCTACTTAGGCCATACAGCACTTTGCTGAAGCGATGGCGAAAACACGATCGAAGAGGGGAGGGAAGCTGAAATCAGATTCGAAAAAACCGAAGAAAGATGGGAATCGAGCTGGGCACATGGAGCTGCAATCGCAAATTAATCTTCCTGATGAGGTTGAGGCGTTAGAAATTTCTGGGAGTGAAGACGAACCAGATGAAATTGATCTGGGGAGAAGGAGCTTGGGATCGAAGGACTTTCAAGAGCCACTGTCTCCTCGAAGCTCTCTACGGGAAATTCAAAGGCAAGAGGATGTTCAGCGTGACTTTGTGAGCTTTCTCAAGGCAACAGAGCAATGTAACGATAGTATATCAAAAGGTATGAACCCTACTTCCCCTATTTTGAGATCTGCAACTGTAGTGAGGAATTTAGAGAATTCATTTAAGAGTTCTCAACAAGATAGGAAGCTGAAGATAGATTTAGAGGACATAGAGGATGAGATTAACTATTGGAAGCCTTCTTTGGTGTGTTATGTGCTTGGATCTAATCCACCATTACACATCCTTGAAGGTTTTGCAAAACGAAAAATGGACTGAGAAAGTGGACAAAGTAAAGCTATTAGCGTATGAGGTGTTCTTAATCAGATTTCATTCTATTGAGCAAAGAGATGAAGTGTTGAATGGGGGCTATATTTTTTTCTATAGGAAACCGGTTATTATGAAGCCATGGGACCCGAATTCAAGTGTTAAGAAAGAAGATGTGAAATTAGTGCCTATTTGGATACAATTAGAGGACTTAGAGCTCAAGTATTGGGGAGAGAAGTCTTTGTTTAAAATTGTTGGGCAATTGGGAAAGCCTATCATGGTAGATGCGATTACAAGAGAAAGAGAAAGGCTTATGTTCCCAAGGGTTTTGATTGAGGTTAGCATTGAGCAAGACTTACCAGGAATGATTGAATTTGAAAATGAATATGGCAGCAACACCACAGTAACAGTCCAGTATGAATGGAAGCCAAGTGTGTGCCAACATTACTATGGAATGGGCCATGTGGCTGCTAAATGTAAAAAGAAAACTCAGGCCAAGAAAGAATGGGTTGTGAAGGCATATAATAGAGTAGAAAACAGGAAGAACACACAGGATGAAGACAGTTTTCAACCGGTTTCAAAAGGAAAAAAGACCAGGCCGCAAGAAGACCCTGTAGAAACCGAAATACAGAATGTTTTTAGCATTCTAACTGGTACTGGGGAAGAGCAGCAAGAGGAACAAGGAATTGAGATTGGGGCAATACAGATTAATACAAGAGGGGGGGGGGGGAGATCCCTCTCTTGGAAATGGATAAGTTCCTTTGTTGGAATGTCTGAGGGGCCAACAACACTCAAAAACAAAGAGCAATCAAGCAACTTATTCATAATCAGGGTGATGGTTTTTTGGGGCTCCTTGAGACAAGGGTCAAGGTTCACAAATTGGGAACCTTGTATCTTAATGTGTTTGAAGGATGGTGTTTCTCAACAAACATTGCTTGGCATCGAGGTGGAAGGATTGTCATTGCTTGGAATCCGGTAAGATACATTGTGGACATTATTAAATGTACAAGTCAACTAATGCATTTAAAAATTTCTACAATGGATCATACCTTTAGTAGCTTTGCTACTATCATTTATGCTTTCAATGATAAAGCTGGGAGAGAGATACTATGGAAAGATTTGGCAGCTTTAGCAACAGTGGAGAACTGGTTTTTAATGGGAGATTTTAATGATATTCTCTCAAAGGAGGAGAGAATAGGCCATAAAGTCAAGTATTATCTGGACATAGCTTTTGCGAACTGTGTTGAGCAGTGTCGGTTGGAAGATGTGAAGGCAACTGGGAATTTTTTCACATGGTCGAACAAACAACAAGCAAAAGATAGAATTTGTTCCAAAATTGATAGAGTTATGGCTAATCAAGCGTGGCTCGATCAATATCAGAAAGCAGAGGCTAATTTTTTGAGCGAAGGGACATTTGATCATTCTCCTTGTGTATTATCCTTGTATCCAAGGAGAGTTGAAGGAAGGAGACCATTTCGTTACTTCAAAATGTGGAGTAATTACCTGAACTTCAGCAATAAGGTTCAGGAGGTGTGGAACAATCGGGTATATGGGACCAAGATGTATCAAGTGATTTCAAAGCTTAAAGCTCTAAAACCGGTTGTAAAAGAGATTAACAAAGTTGGTTTCTCTGATATGCACACGGCTGTCCAGAGAGCCCAAGGTGATCTAGAAAATGTGCAACAACAATTACAGCAAGGCCCTCTTGATATTGAGATGCTTGATAGAGAATTGGCTGCGAGAACTAAGCTAATCCAGGTGCAGCAAGACTACTCAACATTCCTGCAACAGAAGGCTAAGGTCACTTGTATCCAAAATGGAGATTTGAATACTGCAATTTTTCATGCAAGTATCAAGGAAAGAGCAAGACATAATCATATTTTCTCTATAGAAAACCAGCTAGGTTCCAGGATCATTGACCCCAATCTGATCTCAACAACATTTGTTGATTACTATAAGTAGTTGCTGGGAACAAGCATGGCTAACAGAAGGCCTGTCCTCAAGAAAATAGTTAGCAGGGGTGCGGTTTTTTCCACACAGCAAGTTGAAGACCTGATGTTGAAATTTACTAAAGATGAAGTTAAAGCTGCTCTCTTTGACATTCCTGGAAACAAGGCCCCTGGTCCGGATGGTTTCTCGAGCTTTTTCTTCCAAGATTGCTGGGAGATAGTGGGAGATGACATATTTCAGGCAGTGACTTCTTTTTTGGAATCAGGTAATCTTCTTAAAGAGATCAATGCTACAATCTTGACTTTAGTCCCTAAAATGAAATGTCCTAACACAGTTAAATATTTTAGGCCAATAGCTTGTTGTAATGTTATTTATAAGATTGCAAAAAAGCTTTTGTGTTCTAGAATCAAACTCATTCTCCCTAATTTAGTCTCCTTGAACCAAGGAGGCTTTATTAAAGGGAGATTCATAGGACATAACATTATGATTTGTCAAGATTTGTTGAGACATTATGGGAGGAAGAATAATAAACCTTCTTGTATCATCAAGTTAGATCTGTAGAAGGCATATGAGACTATAGAATGGGATTTTCTTGAAGAAATGTTGCAGGGACTTCTATTTCCACCTAAGTTCATTAAGCTAGTCATGAACTGTGTGAGAACACCTCGTTTTTCACTGATGTTTAATGGTACTTTACATGGATATTTTGAGTCAAAAAGAGGTCTTTGACAGGGGGATCCAATGTCTCCTCTTCTATTCGTGTTGGGAATGGAATACCTCACTCGAATAATGGGGAGAATAGGTGACAAAGAAGACTTCTATTATCATGACCGATGTGCAGCCACTTCCCTAAATCATCTAGCTTTTGCTGATGACGTATTACTGTTTTGCAATGGGGATCTCAAGAGTGTTTATTATTTGCTACAAGGCCTCAAGTTATTCCATGAAACATCTGGATTGAATCTAAATGCGAAAAAATCGGCTATGTACACTTGTAATATGTCTGAAGATCAAGTTAGGAGAATTAAGGCAATATCTGGTTTCCAGGACCAATCCTTACCCTTCACTTATTTGGGAGTCCCCATTGGTGCAAAGAGAATATCTAGGAAAGATTGCGAGAACCTAGCTGAGAAAATGACAGCAAGAATCAAAGTGTGGAGTTCTAGAAATATCTCCTTTCCAGGGAGAGTGGTTCTCATCAATTCTGTCTTAATGGCCATTCACTCTTATTGGTGTCAGGTAATGATTTTACCTAAGAAAGTGGTGTCCAATATTGAAGCTATATGCAGAAACTTTCTATGGAATGCCAAAGCTGTGTACCATGGGCCGGGTGCAATTGCTTGGGATTTTATCTGCCAACCAAAAGCATTTGGGGGAATTGGTTTCAAGGATGTAGGCTCTTGGAATAAAGCTGCAATGGGGAATTACATTTGGGCTATTGCTAACAAAGAAGATAGTTTGTGGATGAGGTGGATTAATAGTGTCTATCTTCATGATGGTGATTGGTGCGCCTATGAAACATCAAGCCAAACCAGCTGGTATTGGAGATGTTTAGTGAGGCTCAAGGATCAATTTAAAATGAGTAACCAGTCCATGATAATTCAGCAGTATACCATCTCGGCAGGGTACAAGCTGCTGGTGCAAAATCCACCAAAACTTCAGTGGACAAGGCAGGTTTGGAGCCATTTTAATGCTCCAAAACACTGCTTCATATTATGGCTAGCAATGCACCAACGACTCAAAACCAGAGATCGACTCTTCATAATGAAAATCATCACAGATACAACATGTATTTTCTGCTGTGATAGAACTGAAACTACAGAACACTTGTTCTTTGCTTGTCCGAGAACACTGGTTTATTTGCAGGAAATCAAGAATTGGCTTGGAATGAGAACAATGCATACAAACCTCCCCAACATCATCAAGTGGCTAGGAAGATTGAAGGAGACAAAATTCAAGCTGCTTGTTTTTACAGCAGCTGTAGCCGGTTTGGTGTACAGTGTATGGCAGCTGAGAAATAGGGTGTTATGGACCAAAGAAGAGAAATCAAGCTCAGTACTTCTCAAGGAGCTAAAAACTGATTTGAAGCTTAGAATTGAGATGTTTTGGCCAAAAAAAGTTTCAAAAGTAGACACTCAATGGTTCCAAACTTTGTAAATATATTGTAATTGTCTAGTTCTTTTTTATAGGCCTATTTGGGTGCTATTTGGGTGTAATCAAATTGTTTCTTGTGCTAATACAAATTCTGATTCATCAGAAAAAAAAATGGCAAAAGCAGGAATCAGGACAGGAAAAACAAGACTTGAACAAAGGGAAAGAAATAGAAGTAAGTTTGTACTCTATTTCATAACAGAATCAAACCGGTTTTAAAATCGTTGCCTTGCACTAATAACCATTTCAAAATCACAGGAAAAGAAAGACATTCGATTCCTAGTCTTCTGCAATGGACAATTTGATGATCGAATGAATTATGAAAATTATGAAGCTAGTGGACATTACATTTCAGCCAATTGTAACTATGAAGAATTACAACAGAAGCTGAAAGATGTCCTGGAATGCAACCAAGAAAACACTGTTTTGTAACTGAAATATCAAGTCAAAGAAGGATACCAACCATTGAGGATAAAGGATGATCAAAGCCTGCACTTCTACATACAACTCAAACTGAAAGACCCCGACTTCACAACATACCCATTGTGTGTGAATGTCATCAACAACCCAACAACAACCATCAATCCATCATTCTTGGAAAATGTTAATTCATTAATTACACATACAAGCGCCTTCGAACTGATCGAATACAATGCAGCAACAACAGAAGACTCAACAAATCAACAACATACAATTGAAGCTACAGAACCGGAAGATGGGGGAGAAAATTTTGACTTCATGGGCTATGCAAAACTTGTGGCAGAGGAGATGGTTGAGCAACTGGAAAACAACAAAACCAGGGAACCAGAAATCACAGATTATAACGAACTACTAATCACAGATCCGCAACATCCTGAAATAGAAGAAGCACAAATATACAAAGACAAAGAAACACTCCAGAGTGTGCTTGGTTTCTATGCAATTAGGAACAACTTCCAATTTAAAGTGAAAAATTATGTGCAAGAACATACAAAATTTGTTGCTTGGATCCAAAATGCAAGTGGGCACTAACGACATCCAGAAACGGGCCAACAAAGTCATTCATCATTCGAAAGTATGACAGGAAGGTGATACACACTTGTGATCTAAACATAAGATTTTCTGACAAAAGACAAGCTACAACGAATTGATTGGAAACTAGATCAAGCCACAGTTTACCAACATAAAAACAACTCAAACGCCACAAGACATCAGAGGAGAAATGAAACACAAGTATGGGGTGAGAATGAACTACATGAAAGCATGGAGAAGCAAAGAGCACGCGCAAGAAGAATTATGAGGAAAAGCCAACGAATCATACAAGCTGCTGCCAAGTTTTTTGCACATGTTGCAAAAAACTAATCCCGAAACGATAGTGCACATGCAAACAGAGGAAGACAACATCTTCAAGTACTTGTTTGTCGCACTGGATGCTTCAATAAAAGGATGGAAGAAGTGCAAACCTATAATATTTGTTGACGGAACCTTCCTTAAATCAACATATGGAGGTACATTGCTCCCTGCTTGTACACAAGATGGAAATGGGCACATTTTTCCACTAGCTTTTTCTGTTGTGGATTCAGAAAACAACAACTCATGGCAATGGTTTTTCACAAAAGTAAGAGAAACATATGGGATTAGAGAGGAACAGTGCTTGATCTCAAATAGACATGAGAGCATAATTAAGGCAGTTGCTCAAGTATTTCCAGAAATCAGGCATTGCTATTGTGTATACCACCTTTTAAGCAACCTAAAAGCAACCTTCAAGAAGAATGCAAGCAAGCTGGATAAACCATTCTTCGCTGCAGCCAGAGCATACACAGAAAAGAAATTTGAATACCATATGAGCGAGTTGGACAGCTTGGACATCCGTGTTAGACAATATTTACAACAAGTTGGATACCATAAACGGTCAAGATACCACTGCAAAAACAATAGGTATTCAACTATGACTTCAAACATTGTTGAATCTCTAAATGCAGCAAACTTAGTAGCTAGAGAGCTACCAATCACAACACTGATGGAGTCATTGAGAGCTTTGATACAACAATGGACATACACAAATAGGAAAAAGGCACAGAAAACAACAACATTTTTAACACCTACAGTAGAGCAGAAATTAGTCAACAACTTTGTGGACTCATTGATAGAAAATGTAAAATCTCTTAAAACTTTAAGTTGCATTATGCTTTCTTAATAGTCTATTTTATGTTTCTGGAACATAATAACAATTTTATAAATTGACTTAATTTGCAAGTAAAGCCAATAAGCGAGAACATGTTTGAAGTGGTAGAACTAACCAGATCATGGGTCATCAATCTCAAGGATAAAACATGCAGTTACAACCGATTTCAACTTGACGAATTATTGTGTGCTTATGCACTTGCTGTTATAAAAGAGATGGACTTGAATGTTTACAACTACTGTTCAGGTTATTACACGACAAGAACATGGCTTGAGACATACATCGACTCAACATATCCGGTACACAATCACACAACATGGGATGTACCACAAAACATAAAAGATATCATTGTTCTTCCACCAAACCAAAAAATAAGATTTGGAAGACCAAGGAAACAAAGGTTTTTATCTGATTGGGATACAAAAAAACATAACAGGTGCAGCAAATGTGGTCAACACGGGCATAACCGAAAGACATGCAACAATCAAGCTATAAAATAGATACGGACGAGTTATTTGAATTGTTTAATTCTATGTGAGAATTCACACAGGTTGATATGTTATACTCTATACACATGGGATTTTATTTTTGAAAAATTTTAAACAGTTTGGTAATAGTTGCAAAATTGTTTTTTGACAGTTTTGACACTTCTCAAATATTTAATACGAAAATAACATCTTTATTAAAGTTTTAAAAAAAAGTCAGATAGGAATTGATAAAACATAATTAATAAAGGAAAATGGAGAAAGGGAAAACAGTGAATAAATACATTGATAGTCAATTAAAAAATACAAGTACGCTGAACAGTGTACATTATTTGTATATAGTTGTAAAATAGTTTCTATATAGTTGTGCGACTGTATATAAAAACTTGAACAATTAGAAAAACATACAACTTCTGCTGATACAAACATATAGAATAAACATATTATAAGGATTAATGTCAAATATCCTAAAAGTTTAAAACCAGATCGAGAGTATAAAACTAAATATAATAACTAGAAACATAAAATCACTAACTATTGTCTGATAATAGATTCAACCAATAACACCAAATTGTCACTAAATTAAAAGACCCTACTTTTTCAATTTAGAAGTCTTAGAAGACTTGCTTTGCTTCTCATCCTCGCTATCAATGCTTTCATCAATTTTCCTTTGGCCACAAATGCTCTGCAATCACTAAAAAAACAGAAAAAGGAAAAACAGTTAAGCAACTAAAAAACAACATATAATAAATTAAAAGAAACAACTCACTTTTTCTCCTAAATCAGAACCTAAATCAGGAGCATGTGACCTATTCTTCTAGAATCCAAGGAGATCAAAAAACAAAGGGAGCAACACAGAATAAGCCTTCATTGCATTCCTAGCTGCAGCATTCATTTTGGCAGTCCTCAAAGAATTATAAAGAAACAGAATCCCATCATTCAAGTCAAGACGACCAAACACCCAATGACTTTCCCTCCTTAGATTTATGATGAATAACACATGATCAGCTTCATACCAAGGCTTATAACACAGAATTCACAAACCTCCGATGTAATGCGCTATTGGGTGGGCAGCATGAATGTGCGACATCTTAGTCTTCATTGCCTTGGCTTTGTTGAACTTGTGGTACAACGCTTGGATGGAATCATCAAAGAGACAATCAATTGTCGCAAAATTCAATGTAACAGCGCAAGAATATTTACCTTTTTTCCTAAGGTAATAAAATATAGTGTTCATATGCTGAAACAAAAACATGACAGAAACACAAAACAAAAGGTTGAACAACTGTTTAAAAACTTTAATATAGTATCTAAACTTAAAAACATTTAAAAAGCAACTGAAAACCAACTATCATAAACTATAATGGAAAATGGAAACTTTACAGAGTCATTGATAAACATGTTGCAGGTAGCCAAATGATAAAACCATGTTTTATCCTCCACATAATCAACACCTAACCTAAAACCCGAGGAAAATTTCTTCGCACCATCAACATAACAATTGTAATGCCTAAAAGAACAAACAAACAACAAAAAAACAATATTAAAACCAGAATAAAATTGAAAAAGAAAGCAGAATACAAATACAAAAATAATAAAAATAGTCACCTAGGATGTTTAAGCAAGCCTTGACCAATCCACGCGTCAAACTTTGCCTTAATCTCAAAAGAGACAGGATCAGCAAATGAATCATTAAGAGCATAAAGGCCCTTCACATAAGTAACCATTTTAAAATCCCTATCATCCCCAGCTGATTGAGAACCTGAGGACATTACCTCCATTGGAGTGTTCCCCACATCAGCCGACCCGAAATCAACAAAAGGAGATTTCAATGCCGGAGCACGCTTTCTCTCATCCAACAGAGGAGTATCAGAAACAGTGTCCTCAGTTTCTTCATCAGTATGAATGGCAACTGACTTTTGACCAACAACATCTGGATTGGGTTGGGGGACCTAAAAAAAACAAAGACTGAAATTAAACAGTTGCAAAACAAACAAGTAACTATTAAGCAACCAAAATAAAACATAATTTTCTTGTAAACAAATTAAGATACACTTACATGGATTTTACGAACAGCCTCCAAGCCAGCCAACACAACTTGATCGTCATCAATTTCAAGCTGGCTTAACCCATCAAAAAAATCGTCCCCCTTTAATCCAGACTCATGCCTTTTGGCTTCTCGACATCCTTAGCCCTCTCATCACTGCCTCCAACAGCCTCAGATGGATTCACATCAGAAGGAGGAACATCATTAACAACCTTATCAGCATCATCAGCATCACCACCATCTTTAACCAACTCATCACCATCATCGGAGTCGGAATCAATATTTTTCAGGATCAGGCAGTTGCTTCTCATCATCCTCATCATCATCATCATCATCATCATCATCATCATTTTCAAAATCTTGAGTTACTAACTCATCAGATAACTTTCCCTGATTCAAACAACACAAATGCAACTTAAATAAAATAGTAAAGAAACTAAAAACAAAGCATGAAAAAACAGAAACAATAAACTATGATTAAATACCTCATTTGAAGGACGACGATGAATGGCATTAACCTTCTGTTGAATATCCTTAATTACAGTCATTGCAGACTTGAAATTAAGATCAACAAAACACCTCAAGGATATGAAGTCTTCAGCCAATGATCCTTGATTCGAAATGACCATCTCCAACTTAGATTTCATCAAATCAATATCCTCTGAATCAGATTTCTTTGAAGATGAACCACTCTCAAATGTTTGCTTCGATATACCACGATCATCAATAGACTCATCAAGAAATAAACCTTCAAGTTGAAGCTTCTGCCTCTCTTCATCAGTAGACCATATGTTTTTGATCTTTAACTGAACATCATAATCAAACAGAATATAAAAATGAAAAAAAAAACAATAAAATAATCAAAATATAAACAAAAGCACAAAACTGAAAAAAAAACAGTAAAGAAACTGAATTTTACCTTGTTCAACGGCAAATCAAAAATCTTGCCCTTCAAGTCTCGAAGAGTTGGATTTTTGGTCACAATGGTGTTGCTCCAATTCAGAATCCTTGGAATCGTAGATGAAACTCTTTTACAGAAAGTGTTTACCATGGCAGGACAACATTTATAAAACCAAACAGTAAACACCCACGGACATCCCAAAGCCCTATACCAACCATCATACTGGCCTCCCTTCTCTGCCTTCTTATTTTTCATTATCATCCCATGCTGAATTCTACCTTTGAATGAATCAATAGTCAATTCAAAGGATTCCCTACCCCAACAATACTCGTCCCACCGACCGCTATCCACAACATCTAGATCAAACCTAGATACTTCTTTATCAGGAGTATTACTAAGAAGAAAACACTGAATAAAATACAACACAACCAGTTTCAATCCAAGGGACTCATCCAAACCCCACCTACTACCCAAAAAGAGCATCCTCAGTAGCTTTGTGGTCAATGGTTTTTACACCACGAAAATAAATTTCTACCAACTTATTTGATTCTTGTGAAAACAACAACTTGTTGCAATCACCGAAACAATCAATTCCAGTAATCAAATAAAATTCCTCAGCACTAAACCGTATGCAACGGCCAACAACCTTAGCCCAAAACTCTTTAGGATTGGGCTGCTAAACTTCCCTCAATAATAGACTATGAACAACTTGGGGATGGAAAACAAACTCAGGCATATCTAGAAAATGACCAAATTGAGTCTCATGAAACATGGACAGTAAATTGACAGGTAAAGTTTTCTTAATATTATCAATGACAGAAAAAGGCTAGCGCAAACACATTTAGATCTGTAATAATCAGAGGGACTAAATTTGTAGTCCCAGACCTGCGACATAACCAAAATGGCAACAATAAATATAAATTGTCAATAATCAAGTATAGCAACTATAATAAAACTATAAAAAAAACTAAAAACAAACTCCCAAACAGAAACAACCATACAAATAGAAACTGCAAACATCTAAAATCGTATTGATACCTAAAAACTAACAACAAATAACTATACCTAATAAAAATCTCAAAACACATCAAACATAAACATATTAAACTATAAACAAACTAAGAGGAAACTACAACGAACTGATTACACACACTAAAACGAAAACAGAAGTTTCAAAAATATCTAACAATAAATTACAAACACATACAGAACCTAAAACACAAACAAACATTGTAACGAAAGTAAATACAATGAAATTAAAAAGTCAAACCGATAAAAGAACAAAATAAATTGATCAAACAAAATTAAAGACCTAAAAAATTAAACAACATCAAATGAAATTTTAAAAGCGAAACCCTTAAATTGCACAAAGTAGAATAAACAAAAACGCAGAAACTGGAAATACAATAAAATGTTCAAAAAATGGGGAAACGAAAAATGAAACTGAAAACCAACCTCGATTCGAAAATCGACAGCAACACTAGCTTTTTTCCCAGAAACTTCATCAACCATTTTCTCTTCCACACTGAGCTTTGATTTCTTCTTAGGATGTGGCCTCCCACGCTTGGTTAAAGGAGGAGCAAAATCAGAATCTTCCTCTTCAATAATTGGACGTTTACCCTTTGCTTTGTTAGCTAGAGATTTCAATCCCATTTTGGATTTTTTTTTTTCATAACAGGGGAAGGAGATGAGGATGAACGGGTGATAGCCATTTTAAAAAGAAATTGGAAACAAAAGTAAACTGAGAGGGAAAAAAACCGTGAGGAATCGTGGCTTTAGTGGGAGTTGAAAAATTTTGGAAGAATAAAAAATGTGAGGGAAAAAACTGTGATGAATCGTGGGTAGTTATGCTTCAACAATGGAGGTTACTTGATCTTTCAAAAAAAAAAAAAAAAACTGAAAATAAATCAAAAATCAAATGAAAAAAAAAGGAAAAAAGAGAGGAAAGTGATTGGAAGTTGATTGATGGTTGATAGGGAGGCCACACGTGTCTGTGCATGAAATTGATGTGTAAGTGATATATTTGTAATAAAAGAAAGAGAAAAGGTAAAAATAATGATGTAAGCGTGTAGGGGTGTAAAAATTTCTAATATATATATATATATAAATACTAGTTTTTGGCACGTGCGATGCATGCACATGCATTCTTTTGATTTTTAATATGAATATAAAATTATGTAAATTAAAAAGTATAATTTAATATAATTTATTTATTTCTTTTATTTAATTAATTTAAAATTGAATTTTTTTAAAAAAAAATGAAAATGAAACCTCGTATACTCTTTTTCTTGAAAAAAAAACCTTGTATACTCTTATCATGTCAAAAATTATATTTATTTTAAAATAAAAAAATAAATATACACATTTTGTAAAAATAAACTGAATGAGAATTATAAAACCTTAAGTAAGCATTAATTAAATCCCATGCATTACAAAATAAAATTAAGTTTTAGCTAAAAAATAATATACAAACTAACTATTCAAATAATCTACCAAAAATATTTTAAGTTATTTTTTTTTTGGTGAATCAGGTGATAATTTGTATTCCACAGAACAATGAATTACATCCTAGACAGCTCCAAACAATAAAGACTGTAAAACTCTTTTCTAACCCCCTTTACAACAATTCAAACCATTCTCTAACCACTTTTGATATCTTCCATTATCTAATATATACAATTCTATTCTTAACACTAAATTGAATTGCTTTTACACATATATCAATAGTTTGTATTTTTTGATTTCATAGGCACTCATTTCGATTGATCCACACTTGATGGACTAGGCTTGTAATAGCCGTTGAATATACTTTTTTTTTTTTTCTGAAAGCTTGACATCTTTGCTCTTGAGATCCAACATAGCAACTTCAACAAGGATTGTTCACCTGTTCTCCATTGCAACCAACCTTTAATCAGACCAAGACATCTCCTGCTAAAGTCACATACAAAGAATAGGTGCTCCATTGTTTCCGACGCACCATTGCATAACAAGCAGCCATCCTCATTACAAATTTTAAACTTCATTCACCTGTTCTTCGTTTGGAGTCGATTCTGTACTGCAAGCCAAGCAATGAAGCTATGCTTTGGAATATTGTATCTGCTCCAAATCTCTCTACACCAAGCCATTTTAAATGGCTCCTCCGATAGTGTTTTGTAACATAGATGGATACTATAATTTCTACCCATGAGCAGTTGGAAGTCAGAAACATTTTTGTATTTTTCTTTGATCTTGACTATCTGCTTCCAATACTAGCTACTTGACGTTGAGAAGTTATAGTCCCACTAGTTTTCGTTCTTCAAGTAAACACTATTTATCCACCGTACCCAAAGATTATATTTCTTCGAAGCTATACCCAATACATACTTTCCTATGGCTGCTATATTCCAAAGGATTGTATTTCTAAAGCCAAGTCCTCCTTCCGACTTCTTTTTGAAAAGTTGGTCCCATGCTACATATCCAGGACAATTCAATTCTACACTACCTTTCCATATAAAGGTGCGACAAATTGAATTAACTTTTTTCAACACCATCTTCGGAAGTACCATAATCTGTGCCCAGTATGTATGCAGCGTTATTAAGACTGAATTAATCAAGGATGCCTTTCCTGCAAAAGAAATATTCCTTGTCCCCCAAATCTTTATTTTTTGAATCATCTTCTCCACTAAAACATCACACTCAGCTTGTAACGTCCCCGCTTCAAGCCTCCATTAGGCCCTTACACCCACAGAATAAATGGCTCTTATACACGAGTACGTCACTCTGGCTGCTTCATGGACTGATGACTGACCCTACAGACCAACACGAGTGTTTCTAGCGTGCTTTGTCCTCACTCGCACGCTCCCTGGGAAAACTTCCCAGGAGGTCACCCATCCTGAAATTGTCCCAAATCAAGCACGCTTAACTGTGGAGTTCTTTCGTGATGGGCTACCGAAAAACAAGATGCACCTTGTTGATATAGGTAGTACCAATCAATGCATTTAAGCTCTCTTCAACTGTGTAGTCCCATACCTACACAGTCTCAGAATCATCACACATGACCTTCCCCAGGCGATGTGAGATTGCACAGCTTACCCGGTATTTCTCCTTACGGACCACGGGACTACTGACTATCACAATCACCCCCCTTACGGGGTCGAAAGTCCTCGTCGACCACACTTCTGACTGGGTCAAGGCTCTGATACCATTTGTAACGTCCCTGCTTCAACCCTCCATTGGGCCCTTACACCCACAAAATAAATGGCTCTTATACACGAGTACGTCACTCTGGCTGCTTCATGGACTGATGACTGACCCTACAGACCAACACGAGTGTTTCTAGCGTGCTTTGTCCTCACTCGCACGCTCCCTAGGAAAACTTTCCAGGAGGTCACTCATCCTGAAATTGTCCCAGGTCAAGCACACTTAACTGTGGAGTTCTTTCGTGATGGGCTACCGAAAAACAAGATGCACCTTGTTGATATAGGTAGTACCTATCATGGAATTTAAAATCAACCTTTTTCCCCATCCTAGTTAGGATATTCCATAGCTAGCACAAAGATTAATGGAGACATTGGATCACATTGATGCAAACCCCTTTTAACTTCAAAAAATCCATGTAGCGAGCCATTAAATGATAAGCTAAATTTTGGAGTTCTTATGCAAAGCATAACCGATTGTATGAATTCATGTGGGAAGTGGAGAGCTTCTAACATTTCTTTAAATATTTTAAGTTATTACTAATATAATTTATGGAGTTTGTACAGGCTATGTTATACTGTCACTATTTTTATCTACTTGTACCTAGTTTATTATCTTTTGAGATGAAAGTATCTAAATTTACCAAACAATAATTCTATTATTTAATGTTATATACATTTTATTTATTAAATTTTAAAAAAATAAAATTACATTTATTTCGTCCAGTATACCAATAATTAAAAAAAATAAAGATTTTATAATTTGGTAAATAAATTATAAAAATAAATAAATAAGATACGAAAAATGTAATGATGTATTAATAAAATGAAATAAATATATATTATTTTTCATATTTAAAAAGTTATTTTGTAACTAATATTTTTAAAGACGTTTTAAATTTTTAATCTAATATCAAATGATAATTATAATACAATAGTGATGCTATATTTATAATTTGCATAGAGTTATAATAAATCTTGCATATATAATATTTTTTGGTATTGAAATTGTAAATATAATATTAAAATAAGAATTTTATTTAATAATTAAATTTTTAACGACATTTTCAATTTTTAAATCTAATACCATAAAAATAATCATAATAATTAAAAATTTTAAGACTTTTTTTTTATTTAAATTGTAAATCTAATACCAAAATAATAAGTGATTTTTTATTTTTACACTTCAAAATAGTATTTTTTTTTTTTTGGTATTTTTACGGAATTTCACACAAAAACCTCAATTGATTTATAAACAAAATACCAAAATGATAATTATAATAAATTAATGATGCTATATTTATAGTTGGCGTAGAGTTAAAAAACTAATTATATATTTGGTAGATAACTTTTAAATATACATCTTATACTTTGAAATATTAAATTTATAAATCCAATATCAAAATAATAATTATAATAAAAAGTATTTTATTATTAAATTTCTTAACTGTTTTCTTAATTTAAATCTAATACGAAAAAGACAAATATAATAATTAAAAAATAAGGTATTGTGACTTGTAAATCAATACCAAAATAAAATTTTAGTTCTTAACAAAAAAAAAAAAAATTAGTGATTTCTTTTTTAAAAGAATAATAATTAAAGAGCAATTGAATTTGTTACTAATATAGACAACTTTACCTATAATTTTTTTAAATAATTATAGTTAATTAGTAATGCTATATTTATTGTTAGCGTAGAGTCAAAGACTAATTAATTTGGTGGACAATCTTCTATAAACATTTTTTTTTGAAAAATTCAATTATATATATATATATATTATATAAATTAAAAAAAAATTGATTACATTTATATTAATCAAAGAAATTATTTGGGGAGTCATTAAAAAAAATGATTTGGAGTAATTGGTCAATAAAAATAATTGAACACTATTATTAACGCAGTTTTTTGTTAATTAAAATTAAATAGCCTTTCAATAATAAATATTTTACAGAAATTAATAAGCAATAAAAAAATTATGACTCCAGATATTTTTACGTGATTTTGTAGTTAAACTCTACATACTCCTTGAGTCCTTATTATTAGGGATCTTTTTTATATACAGAGTACAATTTTAAAATTAGAATAATAATAATTCACACTCAATTTTACCGTCCACTTTCTCATGAAATCTATCCCTATTTATAGGAGTATAGGTTGATAGTTATCCTTTTTGGAATTAATTCAAATATGACTATTTATGAAACATGGATAATCCCCACGTTTCATTCAAATCATAAGTGAGATATTACTAAGTAACTACTCAGCCGTTCCTTGATTTTATCCTTTAGATGGTTATTGTTGACGTGGAAGGTTACATCTTCTCTGATTTGAGTTATCTTCCTTGTCCGACCTGATAAGAAAATATGCTAATGTTGGGAAAGTTCCCAACTCGCTACATTCTCTTTGTGATATTTGTAATGCGAGGTGATCTTGTTGCTGTATGAAGTGCGAGGCATCTTATGTTGATATACTCACTCTGCTTGTATGGATGAATGATCTATTTTTTCAGTATATTCTGAAGCGTGCATATGTCTCATTAATCTTAGATCAATAGTTACTATTCCTGTCTCGCTATTGACTATAAAGTCAATGAATTTTGAATATTATCTATTTAATTAATAAACGAGTTATTTAATGTGCATTTAATGATATCGTTATATCATTCAGAATTGTTTCGTATTTCTTCTGTTGGAGACGTGTCAACTTCTGAAGTGTAGCCAAATTTCGGGTATAACAATTGCCCCTGAAAAGGTACTTTTTAATTGAAAAGAACTTTTTAAATGATTATAAGGGTATTTTTGTCTAAACTCAATTTTAAAAAATTACATGCTTTTGGTATTGGCGATTCAGAATTTTGAGGTGCATCATTAGCATCAAATGTTCCGTCTCTTCCAATCTTCAGTGCTCCTATCCATTAGATCAATCTTCTTTTATTCTAACGGTGTGTTGGGTTTTATGCCCTAAATAAAACTCCATTTCAATGTAATCTATTTTATTCAACATCAATAAAGAAATAGAAGTATTTTTCATTCATTTGTGTATGTTTTGGTTCACCTTATCAATTTCTTGTCTATTTGATTTATAAATTCATCTGGAACCCTTTTCACATACTTGATCCTGTTTATTGTGTTGTCAACACTTTAGAAAGTAAACATGACTATGTGAATAAAGTTTCCTAGATTTATCAGACACAGGGTTTTACTGATATGATAATCTAAAACAAGAGCATTGGTTAAAGTAAAGCTCAGGTTGGATGCATGGAGTATGCATCAGAAGGGACCGATATTGAACTTTGATTTAGATTTATTAAACTTACCGTAATCTCTATTCAAGTCAATATCGCCTAGTTGATCCTAGATCAAATGATCTTAATCCTGTTATGATTAGGCTCAATCTCAAAAGGCTATTCGTGTTCTTTGATTTGTTAGTTAAGCCTACTTTTAGGTCAGGGTGATACGTAGATTTTGGGAAAACGGTTGTGTAATTGAGTGGAAGCGCTAACATAAAAATGGAATCTATAGCTTCTATCTGGCAAATAGTAAGCAAAGGATGATCTCCTTCGAGCTTGACCAAATGAAAATAAATGGTGGAGTACTCATTTCACATAAGCTGAAATATCATTTATACGAGGTCAAGTGTTTTAAGGATAAAATACATAGTAGGGTGTAACGGTAATCTAATCCCTTTATAGTGTAGATCATTCATATAGAGGATCATTGATCAAATTAGGATTATAACAATGGATAACTAATGATGTGTCTATATGGTGGAACATATAGAGCATTCTATATACTAAGAGTGCAATTCTAAGTTCTATGCGTGGATTCAGCGAAGAATTAATAAGTCAGTCAATTTAGGTTATAAATTCTTGATCCGCTTATTGGAAGCTCGGTTATATAGACCCATGGTCCCCGAACTAGTTGAGATAATATTGCTTGTAAGACTCATATAATTGGTTTTGATTAATCAATTATAATTCTCAATCAGACTACGTCTATTTGTGAATTTTTCACTAAGTAAGGGCGAAATTGTAAAGAAAGAGTTTTAGGGGCATATTTGTTAATTATGATACTTTGTATGGTTCAATTAATAAATATGATAAATGACAATATTATTTAATAATTATTTATAGTTATTAAATAGTTAGAATTGGCATTTAAATTGTTGAATTAGAAAATTGGCATTTTTGAGAAAATTAGATGCAAAAATGATAAAACTGCAAAATTGCAAAAAGTGAGGCCCAATTCCATATTGCCAAGGGCCGGCCACTTTCGTAGGGTTTTACCTCTGATATTTTCATTATTTTAATGCCAAATAATTCAAACCTAACCCTAGTGGAATGCTATAAATAGATAGCGAAAACTTCAGGAAAAATACACTTCTCATTCAGAAAAACCTGAGCCTTCTCTCTCTATACCTGGCCGCCCACTCTCTCTCTCTCTTCTTCCTTGAGACTTCGAAATACTTAGTGATTAGAGTAGTGCCCACACACAGCAAGTGATACCTCAACCATAGTGAGGAAGATCGTGAAGAAAGACTTTCAGCAATAAGGAGTTTCAGCACTAAAGAAGGAGAGAAAGAGATTCATGTTCAGATCTTGATAATACTCTGCGACAGAAAGGATACAAGGGTTAGAGATGTGAACGGAAGGAGTCATATTATTCCGCTGCACCCAATGTAAGGTCTACTAAACTTTATATGTGTTTATTTTATCGTTTTAGAAAGTTCATATTTAGGGTGTTAATCAACATACTTGTGAGTAGATCTAAGATCCTGGTAAAATAATTTCCAACAACTGGCCTCAGAGCCATGGTAATTGATTTGCTTGCAAGAAATTTGGACTTAAAACGATTGTTTGATGTTTTGGATGGTATCATGTTGTTTTGAGTGTTGTTTGATGATTGATTGATGTTTGTGAATTTTCTTGAATAATAATTGAATATCTGTTTCTGGAATTAATTTTATTGGATAGTATGGAAAAAATTAAGAATTTTTTTTTTACAGAACTCAATTTCGATTTAATTTGAATTAGTTATGATTGTTTGAAGTTTCAAAAAATATCGGAGTCGTGCAACTACACACGCGCGCGCACGAGGGATGTCTCTCGGACAGCACGCGTTCAGACACACTCCTTGTATGAAACCGAGACGTCCGCGCGCAGAGAGGCTGCATGCAGTCTCCGGCGCTGACGTTTCTCGGTCGTGCACCCAGTGATGCGCTCGCGGGCGGTATGCTTGGCATACTGTCCGTACAGCTCGCAAATTTTTTGTTTTTCTTCGATTTTTCATGCTATTTCATGGATTTAACTTCCGATTTTTTGTGTAGTTTTGTATTTAGACATTTACTATTCCTATTTCAATTCTAAATATCATAATTAAATTAATTAATATTTTTTTTAATTTAATTCATGATATTAGTGTAATTTGAATTTGAAAATATTAAATATCTATCTTTTTGCTTAATTATCTATCTTATTTTTAAATTTGATTATATCTTATCTTATTTTTAAATTTAAGGTCAGATATTAAATTTTTTAAATTAAATATTTTTTTTTTAAATAATTTGACCTTATTTAAATTTAAAATAAGATAACTATAATCATGTGTGTTTAAATAGATGTAAGATATTTTGCAAACTTTTAAATTTTGTTATTTTATTTATTTAAATTAAATCATAAAATATGAAAAAGATATTTATTTATCTTTTTTAAATTTTTATTTAATTTTTATTTATAAAATAACATTAAATTTTGAAAAGTAGTTAGCAAATTTTGAAATGATATTTAGGTTAGTTCAAACCTAATTTTTCAAAATCGTAGGTTTAATTTTGAAATATATATTTTAAATTTTTCGAAAAATTAAATATTTTTTTTATTATTTAATTATTTTTTTTTCGAAATTAATTATTTAAAATTAAATAAATCCTACATCCAACTATCCAGCTAACCTTGTTGCAGGAGTATGTGTTTTTAGCTTGTTTGTAAGTTTTTAAAACCTATTATTACTTGATTGCAAATAGCCATGGTTAACTTGTTGACAGATCCAATGATCTGATTTTAACTCATGGCAACATTGGTCAAGTAAATAATTTGTAACAGATATATTTACAATCTTCTTTCATCTGTGTATGACCTAGCAACATGATAGGATCCATCCAAATTGTGTGCCTGTGTGAGCCTATGTGTTTAATTTTATTATAGATGCATATACGTTGTTGTTGCTAAATAAAATATCATAGTTCTTGATAGATTTTATTTAGGCCCATTTAGTTTTGGGCCTATTCAATTAATAACAGTTGTTCATTTTAAGGTTAAATTCCTCTCTTTTGGGCCTTGTGTGAGAGTTGGGAGCCATAGAAGTGGGTACGACATACTGAACCCAGCACCCCCTCACATGAACCACCCCAATTGTGAAGGCCCATTTGCCTGATTTGAATAATTGTACTAGGTTAATTAAATTAGTTTAACCTAATAAAATTATTTAGCAACATAATTAATTTCATTTATTTTGAAATTAATTTAAGAAAACCATAGTTTAAAGAATTTTATATTCTAAGCTAAACTATATGTATTTTCTTGTATTTAATTAAATATAGAATTATAACCATCTAGATTCTTTCTGAAGCTTAATTTAAATTTTTCATTAAATATTCCTATTTAAGTTGATATGTAGTTATCTATAACTAACCAGCTTATATCTGAATATCTTTTGGATTTGAAATTTCAAAATTAAGTTGAGGAATTTTAGGCATTGGTTATTAAGATTCTTTAGATATTTTTTAAGCTGATATTTTTTTTTTCAAATATCAACTTAAAATGGAATATTTTCAAATTAAGTGGTTACAACTTAATTTTAATTTAATTAAGTCTAATTTGAAAGATATTTAAGTTGATTTTTAGATTCTTCTAAAACAACTTAAACAAGATATTTTCAAATTTGTTCGATATTTATTCGAATTTATTTTTCGAATTTAGATAATAATTGAAAATTAATTAAAGTTGATTTTTTATTTAAACCAACTTTAATTTGTAATTTTTCATTATTATAATATGGAATAAAGATTATACAAAATACATATTTTAAAATAATGAGCTTTAATCAAGAGACATTCGATCTCCATTGTTGGTTTTACAAAGCGTCTGTTTTAGTGAGTAATCCTCCCTAATGGAGGAACGTTCATTAGCAATTTCGTACAGTTTAATCTCGAAAGATAAGTAGTTTGTAAGTGTTTTATATGGTATGGATCACCCTAATGGCGGCGACCATATTTGACTTGCAAATTATGAAACAATGGTGGAAGCTCATAAGATAGAATTGCCTTGAGTCTCGCCTAAACGGGACAACGCTGAATTCAAATCTTGATCGAATAAAATGTTGCTAGAATGATTATCATTTTAGATGAGTTGACAACTCTATTCAATGGATGATGCTTTGACTCTCGCCTAAACGGGGTACTGTATCAGTTTGTTGAAATGTTGGGTTCTATGCCCTAAATAAAACTCATTTCAATATAATCAGATTTACTTATTAATATAGATCAGAAATAACATTTAATGTTGCATGGTTCACATGATTTATTTCATGATTATATGTACATAATGTATGAATTCATCTGAAACCCTTTTCACATACTTGATCCTGTTTATTGTGCCGTCAACACATTGGAAAGTAAACATGACTATGTGAATAAAGTTTCCTAGATTTATCAGACATAGGGTTTTACTGATATGATAATCTACAACAGAGTTTACTTGCATTTGGAGAAGTGCTATGTTCTTTCCAGAACATTGGTTAAAGTAAAGCTCAGGTTGGATGCATGGAGTATGCATCGGAAGGGACCGATATTGAACTTTGACTTAGATTTATTAAACTTACCGTAATATCTATTCAAGTCAATATCGCCTAGTTGATCCTAGATCAAATGTTCTTAATCCTGTTATGATTAGGCTCAATCTTGAAAGGCTATTCGTGTTCTTTGATTTGTTAGTTAAGCCTACTTTTAGGTCAGGGTGATAAGTACATTTTGGGAACACGGTAGTGCAATTGAGTGGGAGTGCTATCATAAACATGGAATCTATAGCTTCTATCTGGCGAATAGTAAGCAAAGGATGATCTCCTTTGAGGTTGACCAAACGAACATAAATGGTGGAGTACTCATTTCACATAAGCTGAAATATCATTTATACGGGGTCAAGTGTTTTAAGGAATAAATACATTGTAGGGTGTAACTGTAATTTAATCCCTTTACAGTGTAGATCATTCATATAGAGGATCATTGATCAAATTAGGATTATAACAATGGATAACTAATGATGTGTCTATATGGTGGAACATATAGGGCATTCTATATACTGAGAGTGCAATTCTAAGTTCTATGCGTGGATTCAACGAAGAATTAATAAGTTAGTGAATTTTAGTGCTAAATTCTTGATCTACTTATTGGAAGCTCGGTTATATAGACCCATGGTCCCCCCACTAGTTGAGATAATATTGCTTGTAAGACTCATGTAATTGGTTTTGATTAATCAATTATAATTCTCAAATTAGACTATGTCTATTTGTGAATTTTTCACTAAGTAAGGGCGAAATTGTAAAGAAAGATTTTATAGGGGCATATTTGTTAATTATGATACTTTGTATGGTTCAATTAATAAATATGATAAATGACAATATTATTTAATAATTATTTATAGTTATTAAATAGTTAGAATTGGCATTTAAATGGTTGAATTAGAAAATTGGCATTTTTGAGAAAATCAGATGCAGAAAAGGTAAAACTGCAAAATTGCAAAAAGTGAGGCCCAAATCCACTAGTATAGGGCCTGCCACTTTTGTAGGAAATTTAAACTGATATTTTTATTATTTCAATGCCAAATAATTCAAACCTAACCCTAGTGGAATGCTATAAATAGATAGTGAAGGCTTCAGGTAAATTACACTAAATTTCTACACTTTTTCTGACACTTTCTGAATCAGAAAAACCTGAGCCTTCTCTCTCCCTATCTTTGGCTGAACCCACTCTCTCTCTCTCTTCCTCATTGAGATTTCGAAATACTTAGTGTATGAGTAGTGCCCACACACAGCAAGTGATACCTCAATCATAGTGAGTAAGATCGTGAAGAAAGACTTTTAGCAAGAAGGAGTTCCAGCATCAAAGATTCAGAGAAAGAGATCCAGGTTCAGATATTGATAATGCTCTGCTACAGAAAGGAATCAAGGGCTAGATATCTGAACGGAAGGAGTCATTATATTCCGCTGCACCCAATGTAAGGTTTCTTAAACTTTATATGTGTTTATTTCATCGTTTTAGAAAGTTCATATTTAGGGTGTTAATAAACATACTTGTGAGTAGATCTAAGATCCTGGTAAAATAAATTCCAACAACTGGCCTCAGAGCCATGGTAATTGATTTACTTGCAAGAAATTTGAACTTTAAAACGATTGTTTGTTTGTTTTTTGGATGGTATCATATTGTATTGAGTGTTATTTGATGATTGATTGATGTTTGTGAATTTTCGTAAAAAATAATTGTGATTCTACTTCTGGAATTATTTGTAATGGATAGTATGGAATAAATTAAGCAAGTTAGCCTTTTACAGAACTCAATTTCGATTTTATTTGAATTAGTTATGATTTTTTGAAGATTCAAAAAAATCGGAGCTGTGCTGAAATTTTCCTGCGATCACGAAAACTGTCCGTACAGTTCACAATTTTTTCGTTTTTCTTCAATTTTTCATGCTTTTTCATGGAATTAACTTCCGATTTTTTGTACAGTTTTGTATTTATACTATTACTATTCCTAATTCAATTCTAATTATCATTTTGAATTAATTTAATATTTTTTAAATTTAATTCAAGATATTAGTGTAATTTGAATTTGAATAGAATTAGTATCTATCTTCTTGCTTAAAAATCTATCTTATTTTTAAATTTGATTATATCTTATCTTAATTTTAAATTTAAGGTCAGATTATATATATATATTTTTTAAATAAAATTTTTTTTAGATATTTTGTCCTTATTTAAATTTAAAATAAGATAATTATAATCATGTAATTTTAAATAGATGTAAGATATTTTGCTAACTTTTAAATTTTGTTATTTTATTTATTTAAATTAAATTTAAAATCTGAAAAAGATATTTAACTTATCTTTTCTAATTTTTATTTATAAAATAACATTTAAATTTTAAAAGTAGTTAGCAAATTTTGAAATGATATTTAGGTTGGTTGAAACCTAACTTTTCAAAATTGTAGGTTTAATTTTAAATTTAATTTTTTTTAAAAAAAATTTTGAATGATTCAAATTTTTTTTTAAAAAAAAAAATTTCGAAAAATTATTTTTATTTAATTAATTATTTAATTTAAAATTAAATAAATCCTACATCCAACTATCCAGCTAACCTTGTTGTAGGAGTATGTGTTTTAGCTTGTTTGTAAGTTTTCAAAACCTATTATTACTTGATTGCAAATAGCTATGGTTACTTTTTGCCAGATCTAATGATCTGATGGCTCCCTTGGTCAAGTTAATAATTTGTAACAGGTATATTTACAATCTTCTTTCATCTGTGTATGACCAAGCAACATGATAGGACCCATCCAAAGTGTGTCTGTGTGAGCCTATGTGTTTAATTTTATTATAGATGCATATAGGTTGTTGTTGCTAAAATAAATTATCATAGTTTTTGATAGAATTTATTTAGGCCCATTTAGTTTTTGGGCCTATTCAATTAATAACAGTTGTTCTTATTAAGGTTAAATTCCTCTCTTTTGGGCCTTGTGTGAGAGTTGGGAGCCATAGTAATGGGTACGACATACTGAACCCAGCACCCCCTCACATGAACCACCCCAATTGTGAAGGCCCATTTGCCTGATTTGAATAACTGTACTAGGTTAATTAAACTAGTTTAACCTAATAAAATTGATTAGCAACATATTTAATTTCATTTTTTTTGAAATTAATTTAAGAAAATTATAGTTTAAAGAATTGTTTATTCTAAGCTAAACTATATGTATTTTCTTGTATTTAATTAAATATAGAATTATAACCATCTAGATTCTTTCTGGAGCTTAATTAAAAATTTTCATTAAATATTCCTATTTAAGTTGATATTTAGTTATCTACAACTAACCAACTTAAATCTGAATATCTTTTGAATTTCAAATTTTAAAATTAAGTTGAGGAATTTTAGGCATTGGTTATTAAGATTCTTTAGATATTTTTAAGTTAATATCTTTTCGAATATTAACTTAAAATGGAATATTTTAGATATTTTTTAGGTTAATATCTTTTCTAATATTAACTTAAAATGGAATATTTTCAAATTAAGTGGTTACAACTTAATTTTTGATATTTAATTAAATTTAAATTTGAAAATATTTAAGTTCTAGATTTTTTCTAATACAACTTAAATTAGATATTTTTTCAAATTTTGTGGAAAAGATACTTAGTCAAATAAGATATTTTCTAGATAGTTATTTCTAGACTACTTATTATTTCTAATATTAAATAGGAAAATATTATACATTGTGAAATTAATTATTTATATAATTAATTTTGGTACAATTTATTTTAAGTATATTTTTCCTAGTATTAAACTAGAAATTAATAATTAAGCCTTCTCTACACTTAATTATTTATTTCTTGAATTTAATACATTTAATTAATTTGAAAATTAAATATCTAAGTTGATTTTTATCATCATACTTAAATATTTCTTTTTCATGACATTTAATTAAATAGAAAATTATTTTTAGTTGAAATTTATTTTTTCAACTAAATTTAAATAATTTTCAAAATATATATTTTTTTTCTTTATTTTATTAATCAAATTTCGAAATTGCATTTCTTAAATGCTGGAATTTCGAATTTTATTTGAAAAATAGATTAAAGTTGTAAATTATTTATTTTAATTTTGGACCAACTTAAATCAATGATTTTGTCATTTATTGATTAATTTAAAATAAATTGAATTAAAATATATTATTAGAAATTGAATTAACTAGTCATAGGAAAATCTAGATAGGTGATATTTTTGCTTGAAGTATTTTTCTAGTGTATTTAATTAAATAGAAAATTAATATTTAAGTTGATTTTCATCATCATACTTAAATATTTGAAATTTTTCTTATATATATTTAATTAAATAGGAAAATTATATTTTTTGTTGTAAATTAATTTTATTAATTAATTTTGGGCCAACATTAAATTAGAATAATTTTTCGAGGATTTATTTTTTATTTTAACATGCATTTTTCGAAAATTGTATTCTTGAATACTTTAATTTTTCGAAATGCAATATATATTTATAGAAAATTAAATTTGAGTTGTAAATTAATTTAAATTAATTTTGTAACAACTTGAATTGAATATTTTTCTAATATTTATTGGAAATTATTACTAAGATGGAAATAATTCATGTTATTTTCATATCCATCTAAGTAAAATTTATAAATATTAAATTAAAATTTATATTTAGAATTTTTCATTCTAAATTGGAAATTTTAATTAAATAAATATATATTTAAAATAAATAGAATAAATAAAGAGAATCAAAGAAAATACAACTCTTTTTTAAATAATGAGCTTTATTATAGAGAGTAATCCTCCCTAATGGAGGAACGTTCATTAGCAATTTCGCACCGTTTAACCTCGCATGATAAGTAGTTTGTAAGTGTTTTGTATGGTATGGATCACCCTAATGGTGGCGATCATACTTGACTTGCCAATTATGAAACAATGGTGGAAGCTCATAAGATAGAATTGCCTTGACTCTCGCCTAAACGGGACAACGCTGGATTCCAATCTTGATTGAATAAAAGGTTGCTAGAATGTTTAACATTTTAGACGAGCTGACAACTCTATTCAATGAATGGTAGCTTTGACTCTCGCCTAAACGGGACACTGATATCAGTTTGTTGAAAACCTTGGAAATTATTTAGGATTGTAAGTTTTAGTATTTTCACTTGTCATTCCTACTTGCTATATGTTTATAATTTCTGAATTGTGTATGAATTTATATTGAACCATGTTATTTTCTGTTATTAAGTTGTAGTTTAATTTCGAATCTTCATTGTTGGTCTAACTTGGCTTGTTTATCTAATGAGATAAATCCCTAGTGGATTTTCACCATTAGACATACATAATAGTGTTAGATCTCGAAAGATAAATATTGTATATGCGACATCTAGCTGTTCATCAATTGATGACACCTTAGACTAGTATTTTTACGATATGAAACAAGAAGATTATATAAATAAGATTACTTTGACTTTCGCTAATCGAAGCATCGTTGGATTCTTATTTAAAACGAAATTATCCTAATTCCTCTTAGCTTATTCATTGCGAATTAGCTCAATAACATATCATTGGATGAATGGTCTATAAATCATTTCATGTCATTTTATATGACGCATATGATTATAATCCCGAAATTCTATTCCCAATTGATATAAATCCTCAATCTTAGAAATCTCCTACTTGTATGGGCAAATCAGACTTAGAGTTTGTATTAGTAGTGGTGGTCCAAGAAAGAATTACTCATTATATTTGGTTGAATTTAAGTCTTTGACTTTAATTTTAGAATCCAAACAGAAATTTTCTTATATTTCTAATTCCAGAATACAATACAGTTACACTTTCTCACGTGTTTAATATCCATCTTCTATTAATGGATTAAACTGTATGGAATATGAGTTAGGTATTCTGTGACCAGGATCCACTTGCACTATTCTAAGAATTCTTTGATGTAACTAAACCTAAGTCATCAAAAGACACTACCACATGTTTTTTAATCTATGGCATTTGTATCTTGTTCATAGTGGATTTGACAAGATCAATCTCTGCAAAGAGTTAATATGCCTATATCCACTGAAAGTAGTTCATCTCATTCGCAGATGGATGTACATTCAGGGGTGGATATGAGTTTTTCGTAGTATTCTTAAAACGATAACTCTAGATTATACCTTATGCAAAGAAATTTGAAATGTTTAAAAATTTCATTAATTTCTAGCAATGGTTAAAACCATTAAGGTAAGTAGTTAAAGATCTTGCGAACTGATAGGGGTGGAGAAATAGTTAGTAGATATGCAGTTCAAAGATCATTAAATTGATTTTTGAGTTATATCCAAACTTACCTCCCCAGAAATTTCGAGTTGCATATTGATGATTAGTTACTAGTCGTTGCCTAATTCCTTCTATGGTAATACAATTTCAGAATGATGTAATGGTTGTATACTTAATGTAAATCATTACTAGATTCATGGATGACCTAATCAAAATCTTAAGAAAAGCTAGAACTGTTAACCATGGTTTGTTAGCTATTCTAAGTGATTAGGGGTGGACCATCCCATTGTTAATAGATGAGAAAGTGTTTGATCAAACAAATACTACTTTTCTAAGAAAATGACTAAGTCTGAAAACAAGTAGCAAATAAAGGAGATATTTTTCTTGATTCCAAAAGTGTTCTATCATCTTATATAACATATGATGATCCCACTGCCTCTGTTGTCTTGTCACAACCGAAGAGGTTAATACCATTTTCTTAGACATAATTCACGGTACCTTGTCGTAGTGGGAGAGTTTCTAGGAACTCACCTTCTTATGACTTGGGAGACACTAGTGATTAAATTCCATTGTGAGTTTAAACAAGTAATGGATTGTCAAGATAAGAAACTAAGAAGAAAGCCAATAGAACTATGGTTTAATCCATTCACATGGAATAACCTAAAATTTTCTATTACAAGGACATGAAGGAAATTTACGTTTATAAGTCTATTCAATGGACTTAACAAAACTTCCTGTTCCTAATATTATAGGTTTGAGTTTATCTAAATCTATGGCTTGTGGTATACCTGTTAATTACTTACTCTAATGCAAGCAACTTACTTTAGTAAGATGCTGAAGCATTTTCTTTCTAATGGCAATCTATAGAAGCTTCACAACTTCTTAGACATAGATTTTATTTATCTAAGGAAAAGTCTCAACTATTCCAGAAAAGATAAAGCCATGAAAGAATTTCTTATATCAACAGTGAGAGGTCTTAGATATGCTTTTGCATGCCTTAGACCAGACACCTGCTGTTGAGTGGGAGTAATGAGTAGATATCAGATTAATCCAGGAGAAGAACATTGGAAGACAATCAAGTAAATCTTAAGATAAAGAAGAGGAACTATATGTTAGTCTATAAGGGTGTGTTTAAAACTCTTAGACTACACCATATCAGATTTCGAAATTTGCCTTTGTGCTAGTAAATCTTTCTGATAAGAAAGACTTTTAGCAAGAAGGAGTTCCAGCATCAAAGATTCAGAGAAAGAGATCCAGGTTCAGATATTGATAATGCTCTGCTACAGAAAGGAATCAAGGGCTAGATATCTGAACAGAAGGAGTCATTATATTCCGCTGCACCCAATGTAAGGTTTCTTAAACTTTATATGTGTTTATTTCATCGTTTTAGAAAGTTCATATTTAGGGTGTTAATAAACATACTTGTGAGTAGATCTAAGATCCTGGTAAAATAAATTCCAACATGAAAGACCTTGGAAAATAAACTATGTTAGATTTAGTATTTTTATTACATATGTGATTATTTGTTATTTTCTGAACATGTGTATGAATTTATGAACCAAAACCTTACTTCTGTTTTATTAATGTGTTGTAGTGCCATTATGAATAACCCTCACCCCGATCCTCTCCTAGTTAATGTCTTAGCAAAAGAACTCTATAGTGTGAAAATGCATCCTGGTAGTTGCATAAACTCGCACCTGTTGATGATGAATCTGAAGTTCGAAATGGCAAATCTACTAGGGATTGATTTATCAAGAGAACAATGGGTCCAATTCATTCTTAATAGTCTTCCTCCGGAGTATAATGAATTTGTTGTTTCTTACATGATCAACAATTTCAACTCCTCCGACATGGACAAGCTCGAAGCAGAATTACGAGCCCATGAACGGAATCTAATTGCAATGGGTCCCCCTGGGTTTGCAATTCATAATCAGAGGAAAAGGATTAAGCATGAAGGCTCTAGCAAAGCTGCTTACAATTATCAGACATAATCTTCTATGTTTGAATTGTAATGAAAAGGGACATCAAGAAGAACGATGTCCCCGACTTCTAAACAATTCAAACGAAGGTAATGCTTTTGTCTTTGAATCATTTGTTTTAGAGAACGACAAATCCATTTCGATTGTTGATTCTGGGTCTACTAACCATGTATGTTCTTCACTGTAGCTGCTTGAAACTTGGGAAAATCTGCTTCCAGGAGAGTTAAAGCTTAAAGTTGGTAATGGCGAGTTAGTGTCGGTCAAAGCTAATGGAAAAGCCCGCATCAAGTTTCAACAAAGATTTTTAATTTTAGAAAATATTTTATTTATTCCAAACTTTAGTAGAAACTTGATTAGTGTCTCATGTTTGCAAACACAATCTTATATGTTGAATTTTTCGAGTACTAATTGTTCAATTTCTCGTAATGGATTTCAAATATGTGTTGCTACCATGGAACAAGGGCTTTATGTTTTAAGACCGAATACACAAATCTCACTAACCAGTGAACTTTTCAATGTAGCTAAACCTAGAAACCTCAAAAGAAGAGAGATTGATAATGATGATCAAACTTATCTATGACATTTACGTTTAGGTCATATAGGCTTTGATAGACTCAATAGGCTAACCAAAGGTGGTCCATTGAAAAATTTCGTCTGAGGTGAATTGCTAGTATGCGAGTCCTGCCTGGAAGGAAAAAGGACTAAGCGTTCTTTCTCTGCAAAGGGAGAGCGTGCCAAATACCCCCTAGGGTTAGTGCATTCTGATGTTTGCGGACCTCTGAATGTAAAAGCCCGAGGAGGTTATGAGTATTTTGTCACTTTCATTGACGATTACTCTAGATATAGTTTTCTTTACCTAATGCAAAAGAAATCTGAAACGTTTGAAAAGTTTCAGGAGTTTCATGCTTTGGCTCAAAACCAATTAGGTAAATCATTAAAGATCTTGCGAACTGATAGGGGTGGAGAATATATGGATATGCAGCTCAAAGATCATTTAATTGAACTTGGAATTGAATCCCAATACACTGCCCCAGGCACTCCACAACAAAATGGAGTTGCAGAAAGAAAAAATCGCACTCTTTTGGAAATGGTTAGGTCTATGCTGAGTTATTCAACTCTGTCTACGTGTTTCTGGGGATATGCTATACAGATGGCAAATGACATTTTAAATGTTGTTCCATCTAAATCAGTCCCTAAGACACCCGTCGAACTTTGGAATGGTCGTACATCTAGTTTACGCCACTACAGAATTTGGGGGTGCCCTGCTCATGTCTTAAGAAAGAAAGAAGGCAAACTTGAATCACGTACCGAAGTATGCATATTTGTCAGAAATTCTAAAGAGACTAGGGGTGGACTATTTTATAGTCACAAGGACAACAAAGTGTTTGTATCTACAAATGCTACTTTTCTTGAAGAGAACTATATTAAAGACAACAAACCGAAAAGTAAAGTTGTTTTAGAGGAAATGCTTTCAGATGTAACTCATTCCAATGTTTCGTCCTCTTCCACTCAAGAAGAGGACAATCCCACTCCCTCAGTCGAACCAACTGAGAAATCTACTACCAAAGTTTCTGTTCAGAAGATCACCGCTCCTCGTCGTAGTGGGAGGGTTTCAACAAAACTAGCTCGTTATGGTTTGGATGGTGAAATCAATATGGTCGTTGGTGACGGTATTGAAGACGATCCATTAACCTATAAACAGGCAATGGCTAGTCCGCAGCGGAAACGATGGTCGACCGGCATGGATTCAGAAATGGATTCCATGAAAAAGAACAAAGTCTGGGAATATGTAGACGCACCTGACGACTATCATCCGATAGGATGCAAGTGTGTTTACAAGAAGAAAAGAGGAGCTGGAGGCGAAGTCGAAACTTTTAAAGCTAGACTTGTAGCCAAGGGTTATACCCAAAGAGAAGGCGTGGACTATGAGGAAACTTTTAGTCCTGTTGCCATGCTCAAATCCATCTGAATTCTTCTGTCCATAGCTGTTGCTTTCGATTATAAAATCTGGCAAATGGATGTCAAGACTGCCTTCCTTAATGGGGTACTTGAAGAAACCATCTGTATGGAGCAACCAGAAGGCTATGTTCTTCTAGGGCAGGAAAAGAAAGTTTGCAAACTAAATAGGTCTATCTATGGACTTAAGCAAGCTTCTCGCTCATGGAACAAAAGGTTTGATGAAATCATCAAGACCTACGGCTTTCTTCAGAATGAAGATGAACCTTGTGTTTACCAACTCAAGGAAGACTAAGTAGTAGTATTCATGGTCCTTTATGTTGATGACATTTTGATTATTGGAAACAATATCAAGAAAATGACTCACATCAAGGAATGGCTCAACACTCAATTCGATATGAAAGATTTGGGTGAAGCAGCCTATGTTCTTGGTATTCAAATTATCAGAAACCGGAAGAACAGATCTCTTTCTCTCTCTCAAACAACCTACATTGAAAATTTTTTAGAGAGATTCTCCATGAACAACACCAATGGAGCAAACATGCCTTCTAGATATGGTATTCGTCTATCTAAGGAACAGTCTCCTACTGATCCTCAAGAGATAGAGGACATGGCGAAAATTCCCTATGCTTCTGCAGTTGGAAGTCTAATGTATGCAATGTTATGCACTAGACCTGACATCTGCTATGCAGTGGGAATCGTGAGCAGGTATCAGTCTAATCCAGGATAGGAACATTGGAATGCAGTTAAGTATATTCTGAAATACTTAAAGAGTACAAGGAATCCTGTGTTAGTCTACAAGGGTGGTGCTTTAAATCCCATAGGCTACACTGATTCAGATTTCCAGGCAAGTCTTGAAGACAGGTGATCTACATCTGGGATGGTGTTTACTCTTCGGGGTGGAGCAGTGGTTTGGAGAAGTGCAAAACAAACCGCGATATCGGACTCGACTATGGAAGCTGAATACATAGCTGCAGCCGAAGCTGCTAAAGAACTTGTCTGGCTAAGAAAGTTTTTCACCAGTATCGGTGTCGTACCTGGAATGGAAAAGCCTCTGGTCCTACTTTGTGATAATAATGGAGCGATAGCTAGCAGTAAGGAACCTCGAAGCCACAAGAGAAGCAAACACATTGAAATGAAGTACCACATCATCAGAGAATATGTGGCAAGAGGGGATGTACTAGTTGAGAAAGTGGACACAGAAGATAACTTAGCTGATCCATTCACCAAAGTCTTGGCCGTGACTGCATTTAAAAAGCACCGTCAGAATTTAGGATTAATTGATATGTACTGATTAGTTTTATATTAGTGCAAGTGGGAGTTTGTTGGGTTTTATGCCCTAAATAAAACTCCATTTCAATGTAATCTATTTTATTCAACATCAATAAAGAAACAGAAGTATTTTTCATTCATTTGTGTATGTTTTGGTTCACCTTATCAATTGCTTGTCTATTTGATTTATAAATTCATCTGAAACCCTTTTCACATACTTGATCTTGTTTATTGTTTGGAAAGTAAACATGACTATGTGAATAAAGTTTCCTAGATTTATCAGACACATGGTTTTACTGATATGATAATCTACAACAAGAGTTTACTTGCATTTGGAGAAATGCTATGTTCTTTCCAGAGCATTGGTTAAAGTAAAGCTCAGGTTGGATGCATGGAGTATGCATCGGAAGGGACCGATATTGAACATTGATTTAGATTTATTAAACTTACCGTAATATCTATTCAAGTCAATATCGCCTAGTTGATCCTAGATCGAATGATCTTAATCCTGTTATGATTAGGCTCAATCTCAAGAGGCTATTCGTGTTCTTTGATTTGTTAGTTAAGCCTACTTTTAGGTCAGGGTGATACGTACATTTTGGGAACACGGTAGTGCAATTGAGTGGGAGCGCTAACATAAACATAGAATCTATAGCTTCTATCTGGCGAATAGTAAGCAAAGGATTATCTCCTTCGAGCTTGACCAAACGAATATAAATGGTGGAGTACTCATTTCACATAAGCTGAAATATCATTTATACGGGGTCAAGTGTTTTAAGGATAAAATACATAGTAGGGTGTAACGGTAATCTAATCCCTTTACAGTGTAGATCATTCATATGGAGGATCATTGATCAAATTAGGATTATAACAATGGATAACTAATGATGTGTCTATATGGTAGAACATATAGAGCATTCTATATACTGAGAGTGCAATTCTAAGTTCTATGCGTGGATTCAATGAAGAATTAATAAGTTAGTGAATTTAGGTTATAAATTCTTGATCTGCTTATTGGAAGCTCGGTTATATAGACCCATGGTCCCCGCACTAGTTGAGATAATATTGCTTGTAAGACTCTTATAATTGGTTTTGATTAATCAATTATAATTCTCAATTAGACTATGTCTATTTGTGAATTTTTCACTAAGTAAAGGCGAAATTGTAAAGAAAGAGTTTTAGGGGCATATTTGTTAATTATGATACTTTGTATGGTTCAATTAATAAATATGATAAATGACAATATTATTTAATAATTATTTATAATTATTAAATAGTTAGAATTGGCATTTAAATGGTTGAATTAGAAAATTGGCGTTTTTGAGAAAATCAGATGCGAAAATGATAAAACTGTAAAATTGCAAAAAGTGAGGCCCAATCCCATATTGCCAAGGGCCGGCCACTTTTGTAGGGTTTTACCTTCAGGAAAAATACACTTCTCATTCAGAAAAACCTGAGCCTTCTCTCTCTATACCTGGCCGCCCACTATCTCTCTCTCTTCTTCCTTGAGATTTCGAAATACTTAGTGATTAGAGTAGTGCCCACACACAGCAAGTGATACCTCATCCATAGTGAGGAAGATCGTGAAGAAAGACTTTCAGCAAGAAGGAGTTTCAACACTAAAGAAGGAGAGAAAGAGATCCAGGTTCTTATCTTGATAATACTCTGCGACAGAAAGGATACAAGGGTTAGAGATCTGAACGGAAGGAGTCATATTATTCCGCTGCACCCAATGTAAGGTCTACTAAACTTTATATGTGTTTATTTCATCGTTTTAGAAAGTTCATATTTAGGGTGTTAATTAACATACTTGTGAGTAGATCTAAGATCCTGGTAAAATAATTTCCAACACGGTGTTGCTCAATAGGGTATAAATATTAAAAATATCAGTCTATTTCACCACTTTTGAATTTCAGACCTCCAAATTTCCCCTACAACTTGCGATCACTTTCCTTTAAACTTGCATGCCCTCACTGTCTTTAACATATTTCTTACGTATTTCATTTGATTACCTCTCCAATCTCAAAGAATATCAGAATTCATCGTTTCAGTCGTTGAAACCCCAATCGTAAAGTTTTTCACTACCCAGAAATCTTCATCAAAACAGTAAGTGACTCATTCTCTTGTTTCCACCATTTTTTCTTTTTTGATTTTGTAGTCTTGTCTTCGTAATTTATTGCTTCATTTATTTGATGTGTTTGGTTATTTTAGGTAATTTTTGTTTTGTGTTTCTCGATAATTTTAGGGTCAAGGAAAATTTTTAGGCTTACTAGATTCACAGATTTCTGGGTTAGGTTGAATTTATTTCTTCCAAAAATTAGGATTATTCTCATTTGCAAATATGACTTAATTCATCTCTAAAATTTTAACCCCAGAATTCCTAGAAATTGTATGCCCTGAAAATTTAGCACTTCCATTTGAATCCAAAACTCACATATCTAAATCCTTACTTGAGATAAACGATGTCAAAATTAGGGATCATTTACTAAAAACCAGTCAAGCCGAAATTTGCAGTCGCTATAGGTGATTTTTGCAAGAAATAACCGAGGGTAAATGTTGTTATTTGTGAGACGCAGCTTGGCCCAAACCCCAGTCTTTATCTTCTATTCTTTAGCAAGACCTTTATTTTTACCTCGAGTCACTGTTGCTTTTTCTCTAGGTGACTTAAATTTTTAAATCATGACCACTCAAGCTCGTAAATCAAAGACCCCTCAAGATCCAACAACTACCTTCAAGGTAGAATTGATTGAATCCAAAGTCAGATCTATAGCTCCCTTTGTGGGTAATATATTAAAGGCTTGTGGTATCAAATACAAGAAAGGATGTCGCCTTAGGTCCGTCACCTTAGGGGAATTTAGCTATTTCCAACCAGAAAGAGTAATTCAAGAAGAGTGTAGGACTAGTAGCAGTGGCTCATCTGGAATATGTACTTGGAGCATCCAACACATCAGGGATGGAGCAGTACTCCCCCTGAGAGAGTACTTTAAAGAATTCTGTAATTATCTCGGAACTGTCCCTTTTCAATTAATTCCGAGTTCTTACAGAATCCTGGCTTGTTTAAAGGTCTAATATCAAATTATGAGGTGGGGGTGTCCCATTCCCCTCGAAATTGTAAATTTTTATTCTGTAAAAGCCGTCCTACAAGGAAGCGAGGTCAGGAGGTTTTTATTACCTCAGTACCCACACAAACGATTGTAGGATCATTGTGAGGTTACCTAATAAGACAGAATTCAAGGATGAATTCTTTAGGACAATCGGTCTTTCCCCCATCAACGCAACATTTATTTATTTTGCTTATTGTGTTGATAACAATCACGAGAAGACTAATTCTTACTCCGGAGATGGTTGAACGTCATAAACCTCAATCTTCTCGATACCGAGCAATCCACCTGCAACTATAAGAATCTAAAATTTTCTAAGTGGCAGCAAGTCCCAATTCCACCCGATGAGGAAGATAGAGATTATGTGGCTAGCATCCACTTCCTCAATAAAGTAGCCCCTCGGGAAGTTAAAGACGAGCATCCCGAGGTAATAATACTTAGGACTGAGTGTACTTCGATAGTCACTTTCAAGGATAGACAGTATAAGTTTTATACTTGGGATGATTTATATATAGATCGCATACCAAATTGATTTGATAGTTGGTATCCTAAGTTTCATGTCCAACTTAGTCGCAATAGTTTCTACTTCGGAATTGCCAAGCAATGTGGTAATAATTTGGATAGGGCGAGCCATCTGGATTCAGATTGGGATTTATCTCCAATAAACCCTTATGACATATATACGATCACAGGCTCTAGGGAGTTTAGTAGTTATTATAGTCCTTCTTCCTCATCGCTTGATAACTATAGTAAATTTCTCTAAGTGGGAGTTTATTCCCTACCTTTTCATTGTTTATTTTGGATAAGTGTTGATTTATTTCTCTTCTCGCAGATATAGACCTTGATCTGCAAGACATGCTCAATAGCCTTACTCTTATCAATAAGAGATCCAAAAAGTGAGAAACTTCAACAAATGAAGCCTCGGGTTCCACTAAGGAGACTTCGAAAAGAACAAAAACCACTTCAAATAAGAAATGATCTTCAAACCAACTCATCTTGAATCTACAAAGTGTTAGAAATTTATTGGGGTCACAATTGTATATATAAAATGTGTGTTGTGTCATCAAATAAATAAGTCAAATTTATGTGGTCTATTTTGAAATAAAGTTTATGACTTAAGGGCATGATTGTCATGATTTTAATAAGTGGATGCCATAAGGACAATTTCTAGTTTGATGAGGGGCCAAATTAGAAATAGTCAAAAAGAATTAATTAATGTTTTTTCAGTTATTAATAAACAGGTATTGGTCCCCATTTTTGCATTGCTTCACATATCGTGTCTTTTTTCTTGAATCCCCATCATCAAGAAAACTCAGGATCTAGAGAGAAAACTTTGATGCAAAAATTGGAAGATTATACCATTCAAAATCGATTCTATGGACTTCGGTATGCTTCTGCTATTCTATTATTCTATTGTTTAATTCTCATGAATTAATTATGGCTAAATTAAGTTTTACAGTGTTCCTAACATGTGGTATCAAGAGCATCTCTGAATTAATTCTTAAGAATGTATGGTATTATTGGTCTTCTATGAAATTAATTATTTGCAACCATTTATATATATTAATATATATATTTCTGGTTAATCATTTATATGTGTATATTGATATATGTTTGTTTCTGGTTCGATTAATATTGCGATTGCTTATTTTTAGAGGAAAATAACCAAAAGATATGATTACTAATGAAAAGATATCTGTTTTATTAGGGTGCGTTTGGAAAGCCACAATGTAATTAGATTTGTATTTAATTGGAGGTAATTACATAATTTGGCATGTTTGTCTAACCATGTAATTACACTGTAACTGTGTAATTGGAAGTAATTGAGGGGTTCGAATTACACTCTCCAATTCTCATGACCCCCATGAGAATTAGATGTAATTACAATGTGTAATTATTAAAAACTTTCCATATTAAACATTAGCTACTAAAAAATCTTATTTATCCATATAATTACTAACTATTTTGCCAAACAAGATATTATGAATTCATATGTAATTACCACCTCATATCCAAACACACCTTGCATTTCAAAATATAGTGTAATTACTAAACTGTGTAATTACCACCCTAGTAATTACCCTACCTAGTAATTACACAGTTACTTCCAAACACACCCTAGTTCTGTCAAAAGTAAAAGCAATAATTGTCAATTTGCACATTCTTTCACTTTCGTTATTGTTATATTATAACAAAAAAAACAAGTTAGACGTGAAGAATGCCTTTAAACCTGGTGGGTCTATAAAAGCATTCTTCACGTCTAACGGATTCTACTATCTTTAGCAGTTAACTATAAAAGCATTCTTCACGTCGAACTGGTTCAAAGGCCAATTATAGTTAACTACTAAAGATAGTAGAATCCGTATATAATTAATTTTTGCAGCAGGTGCAAAAGTCTCTTGATAATCTATTCCACAGGTTTGAGTAAAGCCTTTGGCCACAAGCCTCGCTTTAAACCTCTCAATACTTCCATCAGCTTTAAATTTTACTATGAACACCCATTTACACCCTACAATCTTCATGTCCCTCGGTAACATTACAATCTCCCAAGTCCCATTCTTTATCAAAGCATCCATCTGTTCATCCACTGCCAACTTCCATCTCGATTCATCTAGTGCCTCCTGTATACTTCTTGGCACAACAAGTTCAGAAATATTAGTAATAAATGTTCTATAGTTATCAGATAGGTGATTGTACGAGATGTATTTGGCCATTGGATGCTTTGTACAAGCACGAGCTCCTTTTCTAAGAGCAATAGGAAGATTTAGAGTTTCAGATGTAGGGATTGAAACAGATTGTGAAGACAAAATATTACTTGGAGACAAAGAAGAACTAGGCATAGAAGAAGAATTACCTGGGGTACTTGAAGAACCATTGTTCGGGGCCTCCATTTGGTCTTGTGCAGGGATGATTGGATGGTCTCTACTTCTTTCGCAGATGTTCTTCCTTGAATAAACCACAGGCTCAAGAACATTACAATTTTTAATCAATCGTAGCATTTCTGTTTCTGACAAACCAAGATCAGATTCGGATTCAATAGACGTAGGTTGATTTTCTCAAGAGAAACATCAAGAATAGTCTTAGGTAAATGTTCAACAAAATCCCAAAAATTTTGTACCACTAAATTCTCCCCCTGAACAAAATTCTTTGAGAAATAAGAACTATTTTTCAGCAAAAGAGACATCCATAGTAATATAGATGTGTTTAGAGATAGGACTAAAACATTTATATCCTTTTTTATTTGGAGGATAGCCTAAGAAAATATATTTTTCAGCTCTAGGATCTAACTTAGATCTAGACCTTTTTGGAAGATGAACAAAGACAGTACTCCCAAAAATCTTCAATGGTAAATCAGAATTAATTCTAGAAGTAGGAAAGAATTTTTTGAAACATTTCAAAAGAGTAGTGTAATGTAAAACTTTAGTAGGCATTCTATTTATCAAATAAGATGCAGTAAGAACAGCGTCCCCCAAAAAATATTTTGGAACATTCATATAAAACATCATGGCACGAGCTACTTATAACAGGTGTTTATTCTTTCTTTCTGCTATTCCATTTTGTTCGGGAGTATTGGGACATGTAGATTGATGCAAAATACCTTTTTCTTTTAAAAAAATTCCCAAGATGTGATTAAAGTATTCTATTCCATTATCAGTTCTTAAAATACTGATTTTTGTTTGAAATTGATTTTCAATCATTCTGTAAAAATCGGTAAAAATTTGTTCAACCTGAGACTTTTCCCTCATTAAATAAACCCAACAAAGACGAGTGTGGTCGTCTATAAAAGTAACAAACCATTTTTGTAACGCTCTAATCCCTAGGAACGCCACATGTGTGATTTTATAAAACTTGTTCAATACTAATATATTAATTAATTATTAAAAACTGTGAGGATAATAAAAACTTGACTAATATAAAACACTAAAAACGGGCATTATAACGGCAGTAAAAAGGAGTTCCAGGGATCCCTGTTATAAAATATTTATCCAAACGACGATATACAACAACAATTCAAAATACAGCAGACACAGCCAGTCTAAAACAACTCCTGGCAACACAACACCCAGGCTGGTGGGGACAATATGTACATTGCTGGAGAAGACCGCCATCTCATGGTTGTTCTAACTTTTTCTTACCCTTACCTGCACCACAGAGCACCCGTGAGTCACATATACTCAGCAAGAAAAGTAATAAAAAAGGATACATTAAATAGCTAATTATACATTTCATTTTCACATAATAATTAAACTATAACATTCAATAGTAGGTAATATAACCAGTCATATGCATATAAATAGATATGCTCAGATATTTGCATTGCCTAATCAGGCAAGCCCGTGTCATAATGCAATATCATATATAATATCATTGCGCCACCTAATCAGGTGAGCCCCTGCCACAACTTGGCACTAATATATCGCATCGTCTAATCAGATGAGCCCGTACCTACGCCCGGTACTTATCATATGTCACTGACGCCCGTACCTACGTCCGATACGTTGCCAAGAATGTTGCACCACCTAATCAGGTGAGTCTGTATATTATGCCCATAGTATCATCACATTATCATTACCTAATTAGACAATCGAAAATTTTAAAACCTATCATGCCATGTGGTAAATTATATTTTTCTTACCTCAAGTTTCGGTTTAGGTATGTTGGCCGACCTGATTGGAGAACGATCGACGATCTGGGTCCTCTGTCATAATAGCTATAGAATAATCAGTGTTTTTCCAAAAACACTAACGGGTATTAAAATTTTAAATCTAAACTTTTCCTATCGACAAACATGGTGGACATAACCTAAAAGGCCAAAAATACGAAAACCGAATCGTCCCTAAAACGACCCAACCGGTTACCTGTTGCAAAAATTATTAATTACTACGCAAGTGCACGCAATCAAGTAGTATACTCACCCAACCAGTTACCTGTTGCCTAAATCACTTTCCAAACAAAAAGCATCAAGGATTTCGCTTCAAGAGAGTATGTCAAACAAATTCTATTCCATGTCAAGCCAACATTCCATAATCCAAATAGAACAAAAGTGATACGTGTCAAAAATAAATGCTTTACATCTAAATGAACAACCTTTTAATACACGTCCAATTTAATTCAAAAAGTTATGAGTCAAGCATACAGTTAAGATTTTAATCCATTGCACAAGTGAATAACAGTGGTTCAATCAATCTTCCAACTTAGCTATCAACACACGACACTTTAAAAAAAACTAACTAAAAACTAACTAAAATCAAAACAAATAGAACTGAAATAAACTGAAAAAAATTAAGTCTCTCCCCCCAAACTAAAGATGCACATTGCCCCCAATGTGTGAAAATAAAACTGTGTTGAGAGAAACTTACCTGAGCTCCCTTAGAAGGGGTTTGGCGGAGGTGGCTGATCATAGGGGTTAAAGCGGGGTGGCATGGCAAAGTAGTTGGGTTCGTCCACACCGACATTCATCCTCGTGATTATCGTGTTCAACTGGGCCACCTGATGTTCATCAAAAACACTCCTTTGGGCCATGTAGTTTTGCATGTGCATGTTCTGCTGAATCAGATAATTCAGCTGATCATGTGTATATTGCATGGCTGGGTCGAGAGGCCCAGCAATACGTGGCGGTACAATGTCCTCATGCTCTTCTTGTTCTTCCATAGGAGTATCTCTCTGAGCTGGCGGTTGACCATGAGGGTGTGGTGGTTTGAATCGAAGCACCGTGGACATGGTGATACTGCGTTGTGGCGCTGCTTTCGTGTCATAGGAGTACTGCGGTACTCCATGTGCCTCACACAAGGTGGTAATAATATCTGCAAGCCCAAGTCCACCTCCACAAGCACCCTCTACCATCATATCAAAAGTCACTCTAACTATGTCCCCCACATTCAGGTTATAACCCTTCATGATGGCATAAACAAATCTAAGCCTGTCGATCTGAGCATCAAAATAATGTTTGTTTGGGACCAACCTTGCACTAAAAAAGTATAGCCATGCCTTGTTCGGGTTGAATTCACACCGAAACAGCTGATACGGTTCTCCATCATATTCATGAAACCTAAGGCCTGGATAACCTAGGGTTTCAGCTATGTCCTCATAATTCAAGCTTTTGCTCGAATTTGCTACTTTAGTTGTTGTTCTTTTGGGGTGAAGGTCGGTAAGTCATAGACAGCATGGATGGCGGCTGTGGAAACTAGTACTCTAACCCCCTAACTTTGACCTTATCATCCTCTCTTTCTAGCCAATTGGCCAAGAATTCTAAAGCTAAGGTTTGGTTGTTGCGCTCAGTGACATCCACAAACTTAGTCCAACGCGTATTCATGATTTGCTCTCTGATGGGCGCAAATACAGCAGGTATGTTTCTAGCTTGGCTCGGGTTACCAATATCTATCCCCCTATCTTCAATGAAGGGTCTATCTTTCAATTGCAAAAAATCGCTCTTGGGGCTCCATATTCACAAATCTTGCTCTATCAACATTGGAGCGACCCCTAGGCGAGTTGGATGATGAAGCTCCCCCTCTCTCACTTACTCTAGCTCTCTTAGGACCCATCTCACCAAAAATTCTAACACTCAAAATTTATAAAAATTTCGGCAGCACTTCCCCTTAAAAATTCACTTTCCCCAGCAACGACGCCAAAAACTTGTTGCGAAAATTATTAATTACTACGCAAGTGCACGCAATCAAGTAGTATACTCACGCAAGTGAGGTCGAACAATAGGGAATTGGATTAATTACTACTAAACTATACTTATAATTTTATTTGGCAAATCAAAAGTTTTTATGATTCAAAAGAATGAAAGAAATTCAGAAAACTTAAATAACACAAGCGAAAGTTGAACAAGATGAGAAAATAGGGAGGAGAATCCTGTTGTTTGTTTACCTAATTGTTAATGCCTAATTTCTGTCCTTTTCATGAAGTGAATGACAGATTATAAAATTAACCTAACTCTTTTTAGATCTTTTAGGTTCTAAATCACATGTTCTCTAATTAATCTCTTAATTAAACTAACATGAAATCAGCATTGAGCAATAATCTACTTGTCACATAAGTCATGTGAATACTCTCGTTTCACATAGAACATCGATTATCCAATTTTAGCATTCTCAATTCTCACTTTTCAGATTTTGAATTGAGATCATAGAACATGCAGAAGGTGATCAAGCTTACACATGGGATTAAACACAAATATAGATAATTTCACAATCAAGAATGGACGAATGGTAATTATGCATTAACTAGGAGAAAACATTAAACAATATTCATCATCCTCCCTAAATAGGAAATTTAGTTCATAAATAGATCCATAACCATTCCTATAACAATATTCAGTATAAATAAAATTAAAGAGGAATAGAGAAAGAAACTGTTGGTGGAATAACTCTGCATCTTCACTTTGATTTACTCTGCTCTTCCTGCCGCTTTCTGCTGTATTTTAGGGTACCAAATCGCATCCCCTTATTTCCAATCGCAGTTTTCTATTTATAAGTGATTTTTAGGGTTTTTCGGACGATTTTGCCCCTGGCCGTACGGGATCTCGCCGCGGCCAAATACGCTTCAAAAAACTTTGATTCTGTAATTTCTACTATGGCCGCGGCGAGGGTGTATCTCGCCGCGGCGACTGAAGCTTCAAAAAGTGTGCTTTCTGCCTGGACTTTATGGCTGCGACCACACTGATCTAGCTGCGGCCAGAAGTGCGTAAATTTGAAAAATAGCGTTTTTTCTTGGCTTCGCTCGTCTTTTACTGCACTTTTGCATCCCGAGACCTATGTAACTCCTAGGAACCTGAAAACATAGAAAACAAGCATAATTCCGTCCTAAAACAACAAAAAGCGAACATAAAGTCGATCCAAAATATAGACTAAAAGTAGCCTAACATTACCAGGTGTACATAATCGACTTCTATTTTTCTTCTTCTAATACTTCATGCCCAAAACCTGATTATATAACCTCAAACTACTTAGAATTCATCCTCAAAAATTATAAAATCAAAACAGTGACTAACACAATGATTATCAACTTCTATCAAAATATATATATATAATCTCATATGTTAAATAATATAATTTGGGGCTCCAAAATTCCTCTTTCAAAACAAAGCTCAAATTCTTATAATGCCTAAAATAGAATTCTAAAGAAATTTATAAACTATTAGAGATTAATTTTAAATTCACCCAAATCACCACCCCCAAAGAACTTGTTATTAACCAATATTAAACTAGAAATCTGAGAAAATGAATTACCTTCAATTCCTCAAGCTAGCTCCAGTTATCAAGTCTCTTCGAATAATATAAAGACTAAGCTCACCTCAATTTCTTTTTATGGAGTTACTAAATGAATAAAATAAACTAAAAGATGGTGATGATGATGATGATGTGGTGCTTCTCGGCTACAAAGAAAAGAAGTAGAGAGGCAGTGGTTTTATAATATGTATCTACTTGATTGATAGGATAAAAGAGGATGATAATGTATTTGATTTCTTTCTTTTTGTTTCTAATTTCAATTAAATAAAATAAATTGTAGATAATGGTCATAGGGTGATGGTGAGGACGCTGGGGAATCAAGATGTCACTCAAAGGCAATATATCTTTTATTTATTTTGTTTTAAAATAAAACTTAACTTAATGGTAAAGAAAAATCAAAGGGTGATGGAAAGGATAAATATAGCTAGGTGTCACATAACTAGCTAATCCTAATCAATCTAAACATAACATGAATAAAACCAAATTAACTTAACCAATTTATCCACATTTATTTTTTTGAGTGTAGCGTAATGGTATTTTTACAATTAATTAATAGCTTGTAGCTTAAAGGTCTTGGGTTCGAACCCATGACCTCTCCCTTTTCCCATCGCTCCCTCACCACTAAGCTAGCCTTAGTGGCTTACCAATTTATCCACTTAATAAACAATACTCAAGTAATTATCATGAAAATATAACTATACCACAAATATAATTTTGCCAACTAAATTCACCCTAATTTATTATATTACACCAAAATAATTCCCATGAAAACTTTTAACTAAATCTGTTTGACATTTTTGGCCCCCGATCGAGTCTCCGAGGTCGCCAAACCTAAAAAATATTTTTATTACACAAATAACTCATATTACATTCACATATGATATATAATTCTCCGTAATTAATAAATTATGCTTATTTGTCCACTTATAGTAAATTTATGTTGAACTAGATTAGTAAGATTATAATCCCACTTATTACCTGGTTAACTCATAATATAAATATAAACCTTAATTATTAATTATTAAGTTTATTGGGATATTACAATTTTTTTCCAGAATGTGGTAACCTTAGAAGGTCCCCAGACATCACTATGAAACAGATAAAACGGTTTTGAAGGATGATAAAAAGATTTGATGTAAGGATAACGTTGGCTTTTGGCCAATAAATAACTTTCACATTGAAAAGACAAAGGATTTAACTGTTTAAATAGTGCTGGAAACAAATGTTTTAAATAAGAAAAACTAGGATGGCCTAATCTATAATGTCAAACCATTATTTGATCATAAACAGAAAGAGAACTAATGCTACTAAATCCTTGAGCAATTTTATTTTCAGAAGCCTTATCTTCGAAATAATAGAGTCCATTAATCATCCTAGCACTGCCAATCGTCTTTCCCGAACTCTGGTCCTGAAAAACACAATGAGATTCATAGAAAACCACACAACAATTAGAATCTTTCGATAATTTGCTGACAGATAAGAGATTGCAAGTAAGTTTAGAAACATGGAGGATAGATTTAAGATCTATCCCCTTATAAATCTTAATTAAACCTTTTCCTGCAATGGATGAGAAATTACCATCAGTTATTTTAACTTTTTGATCTCTTGAACAATGTATAGATGATTTAAAAAAATTAGAAGAATTTGTCATATGATCTGAAGGTCTAAAATCTATTATCCATGGAGTGGATGATTTTTGATAACAACTTATACTTTGTTACCTGCATATGCAACAGAGGCAGTAGGAATACCGGATGACGACGAGGTAGTGTTCAGCAATGCATGAAGGTGATTCATCTGCTCCTTAGTGAAGGGGCTGGACTCAGCTTCATGTGTAAAAGGGGTTCGACCTGCCTTTTCTCTCTCTGCCTTGCTTTTCCAGTTTGTTGGTTTGCCATGGATTCTCCAACAAGTCTCTCGAGTATGATGAGGTTTATTACAGAAATCACACCAAACACGTGGCTTCTCATCAGTTTTCTGCATGTATGGGGCGTTCTTGTTGTATCCTGCGCCCATGGTGGCTAGCGCTGAACTCTCAACAATAGATGTAGGTGTCTTCTTTCCCAACATAACACTCCTTGGACTCTCCTCTCTTCTAACTTCAGCGAATACTTCACCAATTGGAGGTAGAGGCTGTCTTCCAATAATCCTCCCCCTCACCTCATCAAACTCAACATTGAGACCAGCCAGGAACTTATAGATTTGGGTTTTCTCAATTGTTTTCTTATGGTGTTTGCCATCTTCTACATATTTCCACTCATAACTATCGAAAAGATCTAAGTCTTGCTAGATTCTTTTCAAAGAATTAAAGTACTTTGTCACGCTGTCCTCCCCTTGCTTTATTTCTCCAAGTTTGATATTTAACCCAAAAATTTGAGATTTATTTTCAAGATCAGAATACATCTTAATAATGTTGTCCCATAGCTCCTTTGCTATGGGATAGCACATATAATTGGAGCTAATCTCTTATTCCATAGAGTTAACAAGCCAAGCCATCACGATAGAATTTTTGGCATCCCAAGTTTCATAGGTTGAATCAGTTTCTGCTGGAGCCTTCTTTCCACCAGTCAAATATCCCATTTTTCCTCGACCTTTCGTATACATCTTCACCGATTGATACCATCTCAAAAAGTTTTCTCCATTCAAGCGAATAGTACTGATCTGGTCAGAGTGAGACTCAGTAGATTTGGTAGAAAGAACAGTGGAATTGGTTGGGATGGGGTTGTTTTTGGTTATACCTGACTCAGAATCTGACACGGTGCAAATAGGACAGAGGTTATCAGGGTTAGGGGTGCGATTAGGGTAGAGTATGAATTTTTTTTCTTTTTCTGGCTCTGATACCAAGTCGACAGATTTAGGGAAAAAATGTTTTTTCTGTGTTATTTTATTTCTAATATAAAGCAGTATATATAGCATGTACAATAAGTCTATAAAGAGAAACATATCAAATCATAAAGATACAATGAATCCCTAAACTAATTCCCTTAAAATATGGTACAATAAAAATAGAATTATTATTATACAGCTATACTTCATAATAATAATAATTAAGAAAGCTGATTTTCCAACAAATAGTTGCTTTTGACAATGTTCAGGATTCTATTCCTAATATTGATCAAGTTTTAGATCAAGAGAAACCAAACATAATCAGTCAAACCCTAGAGGTACAAACTCAACAACCTCAAGAACAAGTGCCTTTGCGACAATCCACTAGAGAAAGAAGAAATGCTATTAATCCAGATAAATACGTAGTGCATCTTCAAGAACATGAGGATGACATTGGAATGATGGAAGATGATCCAATCAACTTTCATCAGGCCATGAAAATTTTAACTCTCAAAAGTAGAATGATGCCATGACTGAAGAGAATAAGCCTATGCAAGACAATAAAGTTTGTGAAGTTGTCCCATTACCAGAAGGAGTAAAACCAATTGCTTGTAAATGGATATATAAAACCAAGAGGGATGAAAATGGTAATGTAGTGAGGTTTAAGGCACGTCTTGTAGAAAAAGGCAATACTCAGAAATAAGGCATTGATTATAAAGAGACTTTCTCTCCATTTTCATTGAAAGACTCTTTTAGGATAATAATAGCACTTGTTGCTCACTTTGATCTTGAGTTACATCAGATGGATGTTAAAACAACATTTCTCAATGGTGACATTGATGAGACAATTTATATGGAGCAACCAAAATACTTTGTGTGTGGTGACCCAAAGAAAATGATTTACAAATTAAAAAAATCTATCTATGGACTCAAGCAAGCTTCCCGTCAATGGTACCACAAATTTCATCAAGTGGTTCTCTTATTTGGTTTTGAGATGAATGTTGTTGATGATTGTGTGTATCATAATTTTAGTTGGAGTAAGTGCATATTTCTTGTTTTATAGGTCGATGACATATTGCTTGCCACTAATGATATAGGCTTATTGCACGAAACCAACAAAGTTCTATCCAAGCATTTTGAGATGAAAGATCTTGGTGATGCCTCTTTTGTTTTGGGAATTCAAATACATCGAGACCGTTCTCAGGATATATATTCTATGATTATCACAAAAGAGATAGATTGATCAAGTACTCAAACGGTTTGGCATGCAAGATTGTAGACTAGGTGATACCCCTGTCGTTAAAGGAGACAAATTTTGTCTTTAACAATGCCTTAAAAGAAGCCTTGAAATTCAAGAAACACAAAAGATTCCCTACGCTTCAGCTGTTGGGAGTCTAATGTATGCTTAAGTTTGTACGCGTCCAGATATAGCGTACATTGTTGGAGTATTAGGTAGATACTTCAGCAATCTAGGAATTGATCACTGGAAAGCAGCCAAAAAGGTTATGAGATATTTGAAGAGAACAAGAGATTACATGCTCACATATAGGAGGTCAGATCACTTTGAGATCATTGGATATTCTAACTCCGACTTTGCAGGAGATCCACTTCGGGCTACATATATTTGTTAAGTGGTGGAGCTGTATCATGGAGGAGTGCAAAACAAACACTCATAGTTTCATCCACCATGACAGTAGAATGTGTTGTGTGTTATGAGGCATCCAACCATGGTATATGGCTGAGGAACTTTGTCACTAGGATGTGCATTGTGGATGGAATTGAAAGACCACTTAAGTTGTATTGTGACAATAAAGCTATATTGTATTCCAACCATAATAGGAGCTCGACAAAGTCAAAACACATTGACACCAAGTTTCTTGTTGTAAAAGAAATGGTACAAAGTGGACAGATTTGTATAGAACACTTAGGTACAAACTCCATGATTGCAGACCCCCTTACTAAGGGTTTCCAACCCAAGGTCTTTCATGAGCACACTGCTCGTATGGGTGTTTTAGATTATGAGGATATCTAGATTCAGTGGGAGTTTATCTTTATTATCCTTAATGTGTTTTATTTGTTTCATGAAACTTGTGTATTTGGATATTTTTCTGCTCAGAAAGTATGTTACTTAGTTTATTTTACTTTGTACATTAAGCTAAAGTTTTGATCTTTATAAAGTAAAGTAGGACCAATTGAAAATTGACATGAATAGATCCCCATGCATGTAATTTTCATATCACATTATCATGATTGGTCTATGTCATTTGGCTATGTTGATGTATGTGACCATTGATGGGTTTAGTTGTGATTGATACAATAAAAATCGCTTTGATCCTATGTTGATATAGTTAATGGAAGAGATCACATATGCCTATGGTTATGATGACAAAGTTATGAGCTCAATAAGGTTAACACATTTATATGTATACATATGTGGCCAGTGGGAGATTGTTAGAAATTTATTGGGGTCACAATTATATATATAAAATGTGTGTTGTGTCATCAAATAAATAAGTCAAATTTATGTGGTCTATTTTGAAATAAAGCTTATGACTTAAGGGCATGATTATCATGATTTTAATATGTGGATGCCATAAGGATAATTTCTAGTTTGATGAACGGCCAAATTAGAAATAGACAAAAATAATTAATTATTGTTTTTTCAATTATTAATAAACAGGCATTGGTCCCCATTTTTGCATCACTTCACATATCGTATCTTTTTTCTTGAATCCCCATCATCAAGAAAACTCAAGTTCCAGATGGAAAACTTGGCGGGGTTGAACGGTAAGATCAGACATGATTTAGTCATTACAACTAATAACACTACAACCTATGCTAAAATGTTTAATAAGGCTCTATGAGCTGAGGGAGTAGTAAAGTTTCTGCATGAAAAATGAGACGTTCTTGGTTCTGGTGGAACCACTACTCTCCCTATCTTTGGTCCTGGCAAGGAGAGTGTTGATTCCACTATTAAGCAGAAGAAGAGAATTTTCCCACCTACAGGGAGTTCAGGGCAAAGTAAGAGTTTCGCGGAAACCAGGGTAAAGGGGGACGTCAGACCTACTCTTATCCTGAGTGTCCGCGCTGCAAGAAGCATCACCTTGGAGCATGTAACCGAAGGCCTTGTTTTTAGTGTGGATCAGTGGGCACCTCTAGAAAGATTGTCCCCAACTTAAGAAAGAGGAACCCAAGCCAGAAGTTAAACCTGTACCAACGCGTGTGTTTGCTATCACCCAGGCGGATGCTGCCGCCAGTCCTTCAGTAGTCACAGGTCCGCTTCTTATCAATGACTTTACTTATACTGTATTATATTATTCGGGAGCTACACGCTCATATGTAGCAACAAGAGTACTTAATCAGCTTGGTAGGCCTAGTGATGTTTTTGAGATGGGTTTTGAAACCCTATTGCCTAATGGGGAATTGATTATATCGTGAAATGGATTAGATCTGTGTTAATCAGAATTGAGGGTAGGAAATTGAGTGCCGATCTAGTTGAGTTACCTTTTGCCAAGTTTGATATTATACTCGGAATGGACTTTTTGTCCAAATATTCTGCCAGTATTGATTGTAAACAGAAAATGGTAACTTTTCAACTAGAGAACAAGGAACCATTTGTTTTTGTTGGATCAGTTCAAGGTTCTCGTGTCCCAAGAATTTCAGTATTGAAGGCTAGGAATTTACTACGCAGTGGATGTGTAGGGTTCTAGCGGATGTAATTGATTTTGGTAAACATGTGTTACTCGGACCCGAGGATGTCAAAGTGGTAAGGAATTCTTGGATGTGTTTCCCAAGGAATTACCAGGACTACCACCACAACGGGAGATAGATTTTATTAATGACCTAATGCCTGGGGCAGAACCTGTTTCAAAGGCACCCTACCGTGTGGCTCTCGCGAAATTGGAAGAGCTGAAGATACAACTTTAGGCGATGCTGGATTTAGGGTTCACTCGACCTAGTGTGTCTCCCTGGGGAGCTGCAGTTTTGTTTGTAAAGAAGAAGGATAGGACTCTTCGAATGTGTATTGACTACCGGGATCTGAACAAGTTAACAATTAAAAGCAAGTACCCTTTGCCTAGAATTGATGATCTGTTTGATCAACTTCAGGGTAAGACAGTATTCTCCAAGATTGATATGATATCTGGCTATCATCAATTGAGAATCTGGAAAGAAGACATTCCGAAGACAGCTTTTCGAACTAGGTATGGCCATTATGAGTTCCTAGTTATGTCGTTTGGGTTAACGAATGCTCCAACAGCCTTCATAGATCTCATGAATAGGGTATTCAAGGATTTCCTCGGTTACTTTGTAATTGTATTTATTGATGATATCCTTGTGTACTCTCAGTCGAAAGCACAACATGAGTAGCATCTTCGTATGGTTCTGCAACGGCTCAGAGATCATAAACTCTATGCAAAATTCAAAAAGTGTGAGTTTTGGTTGTCGTAGGTGTCTTTTCTGGGGCATATTGTGGGAAACGACGTGTTGGAAATTATTTTACCAGGATCTTAGATCTACTCACAAGTATGTTGATTAACACCTTAAATATGAACTTTCTAAAACGATGAAATAAACACATATAAAGTTTAGGAAACCTTACATTGGGTGCAGCGAAATAATATGACTCCTTCCGTTCAGATATCTAGCCCTTGATTTCTTTCTGTAGCAGAGCATTATCAATATCTGAACCTGGATCTCTTTCTCTGATTGTTTGGTGCTGAAACTCCTTCTTGCTGAAAGTCTTTCTTCACGATCTTCCTCACTATGGTTGAGGTATCACTTGCTGTGTGTGGGCACTACTCTAACACTAAGAATTTCGAAATTCAATGAAGAAGAAAGAGGAGAAGAGGTCGGCCAAAGATAGGGAGAGAGAGAGAGGGTCAGTTTTTTCTGAATCAGAAGTGTAATTTTCCTGAAGCCTTCACTATCTATTTATAGCATTCCACTAGGGTTATGTTTGAATTATTTGGCATTAAAATAATGAAAATATCAGTTTAAATTCCCTACAAAAGTGGCCGACCATGCATACTGGATTTGGGCCTCACTTTTTGCAATTTTGCAGTTTTATCTTTTCTGCATCTGATTTTCTCAAAAACGCCAATTTTCAAATTCAACCATTTAAATGCCAATTCTAACTATTTAATAACTATAAATAATTATTAAATAATATTGTCATTTATCATATTTATTAATTGAACCATACAAAGTATCATAATTAACAAATATGCCCTTAATAACTCTTTCTTTACAATGTCGCCCTTACTTAGTGAAAAATTCACAAATAGACATAGTCTAATTTGAGAATTATAATTGATTAATCAAAACCAATTACATGAGTCTTACAAGCAATATTATCTCAACTAATGCGGGGACCATGGGTCTATATAACCGAGCTTCCAATAAGTAGATCAAGAATTTATTACTAAAATTCACTAACTTATTAATTCTTCGTTGAATCCACGCATAGAACTTAGAATTGCACTCTCAGTATATAGAATGCTCTATATGTTCCACCATATAGACACATCATTAGTTATCCATTGTTATAATCCTAATTTTATCAATGATCCTCTACATGAATGATCTACACTGTAAAGGGATTAGATTACCGATACACCCTACAATGTATTTAATCCTTAATAAACTTAACCCCGTATAAATGATATTTCAGCTTATGTGAAATGAGATCTCCACCATTTATTTTCGTTTGGTCAAGCTCGAAGATCATCCTTTACTTAATATTCGCCAGATAGAAGCTATAGATTCCATGTTTATGTTAGTGCTCCCACTCAATTGCACTATCGTGTTCCCAAAATGTACGTATCACCCTGACCTAAAAGTAGGCTTAACTAACAAATCAAAGAACACGAATAGCCTCCTGAGATTGAGCCTAATCATAACAGGATTAAGATCATTTGATCTAGGATCAACTAGGCGATATTGACTTGAATAGATATTACGGTAAGTTTAATAAATCTAAGTCAAAGTTCAATATCGGTCCCTTCCGATGCATACTCCATGCATCCAACCTAAGCTTTACTTTAACCAATGCTCTAAAAAGAACATAGCACTTCTCCAAATGCAAGTAAACTCTGTTGTAGATTATCATATCAGTAAAACCCTATGTCTGATAAATCTAGGAAACTTTATTCACATAGTCATGTTTACTTTCCAATGTGTTGACAGCACAATAAACAGGATCAAGTATGTGAAAAGGGTTTCAGATGAATTTATACATTATGTACATATAATCATGAAATAAATCATGTGAACCATGCAACATTAAATGTTATTTCTGATCTATATTAATAAGTAAATCTGATTATATTGAAATGAGTTTTATTTAGGGCATAAAACCCAACAAACTCCCACTTGCACTAATATAAAACAAAAAGTGCGTTTCAAATTATCTCAACACCTTGATATACAAATCAATTGTAGTAGTAGTAAACTCCTCGTAATAGGATCTGAAAGGTTGAATTAAACACAACCTTTTCTCCACCATTACTCTTCCTTTAATCACAAAATCATTAATAATGTGAAATTCCTCTCTATATGTCTACTCTCTTGGGATACTGGATTCTATACCTTTGGCAACTACTTTTGGTTAATCAGGAAGTAACACTAGTAGTTAAGGTAATTTGGAATGGTGCCAAAAATGTATAGAACTTTCCTTAGACTGAAGAAGTACCTTTCCTGCAACTTTAACATTCAGTCCCTTTCTGGTAGACCTAAAGACTTCAGATAGGTTTTTACACTTCTCCAAAATCACTATTCCACCCCCAGAGTAATCACCATCTTATCAGAAAGATTTTCTAGCACAAAGGCAAATTTCGAAATCTGATGTGGTGTAGTCTAAGAGTTTTAAACACACCCTTATAGACTAACATATAGTTCCTCTGCTTAATCTTAAGATTTACTTGATTGTCTTCCAATGTTCTTCTCCTGGATTAATCTGATACTTACTCATTACTCCCACTCAACAGCAGGTGTCTGGTCTAAGGCATACTAAAGCATATCTAAGACCTCTCACTATTGATATAAGAAATTCTTTCATGGCTTTATCTTTTCTGTAATAGTTGAGACTTTTCCTTAGATAAATAAAATCTATGCCTAAGAAGTTGTGAAGCTTCTACAGATTGCCATTTAGAAAGAAAATGCTTCAGCATCTTACTAAAGTAAGTTGCTTGCATTAGAGTAAGTAATTACCAGGTATACCATAAGCCATAGGTTTAGATAAACTCAAACCTATAATACTAGGAACAGGAAGTTTTGTTAAGTCCATAGAATAGACTTATTAACTAAAATTTCCTTTTATGTCCTTGTAATCGAAAACTTTAGGTTATTCCATGTGAATGGATTAAACCATAGTTCTATTGGCTTTTCTTCTTAGTTTCTTATCTTGACAATCCATTACTTGTTTAAACTCACAATGGATTTTAATCACTAGTATCTCCCAAGTCATGAGAAGGTGAGTTCCTAGAAACTCTCCCACTATGACAAGGTACCGTGAATCATGTCTAAGAAAACTAAATGGTATTGATCTCTTCGGTTGTGACAAGACAACAGAGGCAGTGGTATCATCATATGTCAAATAAGATGATAGAACACTTTTGGAATCAAGAAAAAATATCTCCTTTATTTGCTACTTTATTTTCAGACTTAGTCATTTTCTTAGGAAAGTAGTATTTGTTTGTACAAACACTTTCTTATCTATTGACAATGGGATGGTCCACCCCTAATCACTTAGAATAGCTAACAAACCATGGTTAACAGTTCTAGCTTTTCTTAAGATTTTGATTAGGTCATCCATGAATCTAGTAATGATTTACATTAAGTACCTAACGATTACATCATTCTGAAATTGTATTACCATAGAAGGATTTAGGCAACGACTAGTAACTAATCATCAATATGCAACTCAAAATTTCTGGGGAGGTAAGTTTGGATATAATTCAAAAATTAATTTAATGATCTTTGAACTTCATATCTACTAACTATTTCTCCACCCCTATCAGTTCGCAAGATCTTTAACCACTTACCTTAGTGGTTTTAACCATTGCTAGAAATTAATGAAATTTTTCAAACATTTCAAATTTCTTTGCATAAGGTATAATCTAGAGTGATCGTTTTAAGAATACAACGAAAAACTCATATCCACCCCTGAATGTACATCCATCTGCAAATGAGATGAACTACTTTCAGTGGATAAAGGCATATTAACTCTTTGCAGAGATTGATCTTGTCGAAACCACTACGAACAAGATACAAATGCTATAGATTGAAAAAGTGTGGTAGTGTCTCTTGATGACTTAGGTTTAGTTACATCAAAGAGTTCTTAGAATAGTGCAAGTGGATCCTGGTCACAGAATGCTAAACTCATATTCCATACAGTTTGAATCCATTAATAGAAGATGGATATTAAACACTTGGAAAGTGTAACTGTATTGCTTCCTGGAAATAGAAATATAAGAAAATTTCTGTTTGGATTCTAAAATTAAAGTCAAAGACTTAAATTCAACCAAATATAATGAGTAATTCTTTCTTGGACCACCACTACTATTTTTAACTCTAAGTCAGATTCGCCCATACAAGTAGGAGATTTTAAGATTGAGGATTTATATCAATTGGGAATAGAATTTTGGGATTATAATCATATGCATCATTTAATTTCTTAAGAGAAAATATAGAATGACATGAAATGATTTATAGACCATTCATCCAATGATATGTTATTGAGCTAATTCGAAATGAATAAGCTAAGAGGAATTAGGATAATTTCATTTATAAATAAGAATCCAACGATGCTTCGATTAACGAGAGTCAAAGTAATCTTATTTATATATAATCTTCTTGTTTCATATTGTAAAAATACTAGTCTAAGGTGTCATCAATTGATGAACAGCTAGATGTTGCATATACAATATTTATCTTTCGAGATCTAACACTATTATGTATGTCTAATGGTGAAAATCCATTAGGGATTTATCTCATTAGATAAACAAAACAAGTTAGACCAACAATGAAGATTCGAAATTAAACTACAACTTAATAACAGAAAATAACATGGTTCAATATAAATTCATACACAATTCAGAAATTATTAAACATATAGCAAGTACGAATGACAAGTGAAAATACTAAAACATACAATCCTAAATAATTTCTAAGGTCTTCAAAAAACTGATACAGTGTCCCGGTAGGCGAGAGTCAAAGTATCATTCATTGAATAGAGTTGTCAGCTCATCTAAAATGCAAACCATTCTAGCAACCTTTTATTCGATCAAAATAAGAATCCAACGTTGTCCCTGTAGGCGAGAGTCAAGGTTATTCTCATTTTATGTGCTTCCACCATTGTTTCATGTTTCATAAGTTTATGTCTAAGTAGTCACCGTAGGGGAGAGTCTAATAGAGACGAAAACTTACAAAATACTTATCAAATGAGATCTTACGGTGTTAAATGCGTTCAACGAATAACCATCCATGGGGGGACGAAGTCTAGCGTCTCGAGGTTATATTGAAAACATTTAACTATTGTAAGACCAACAATGGAGATCGAATGTCCTAATAATAATAAAGCTCATTATTTAAAGAGAGTTGTATTTTCTTTGATTCTCTTTATTTAATCTATTTATTTTAAATATATATATTTATTTCATTAAAATTTCCAATTTAGAATGAAAAATTCTAAATATAAATTTTAATTTAATATTTATAAATTTTACTTAGATGGATATCAAAATAACATGAATTATTTCTATCTTAGCAATAATTTCCAATAAATATTTAGAAAAATATTCAATTTAAGTTGTTACAAAATTAATTTAAATTAATTTACAACTCAAATTTAATTTTCTATAAATATATATTGCATTTCGAAAAATTAAAGTATTCAAGGATACAATTTTCGAAAATGCATGTTAAAATAAAAAATAAATCCTGGAAAAATTATTTTAATTTAATGTTGGCCCAAAATTAATTAATAAAATTAATTTACAACAAAAAATATAATTTTCCTATTTAATTAAATATATATAAGAAAAATTTCAAATATTTAAGTATGATGATGAAAATTAACTCAAATATTAATTATCTATTTAATTAAATACACTAGAAAAATACTTCAAGCAAAAATATCACCTATTTAGATTTTTCTTTGACTAATTAATTCAATTTCTAATAATATATTTTAATTCATTTATTTTAAATTAATCAATTAATGAAAAAATCATTGATTTAAGTTGGTCTAAAATTAAAATAAATAATTTACAACTTTAATCTATTTTTCAAATAAAATTCGAAATTCCAGCATTTAAGAAATGCAATTTTGAAATTTGATTAATAAAATAAAGAAAAAATATATTTTGAAAATTATTTAAATTTAGTTGAAAAATTAAATTTCAACTAAAAATAATTTTCTATTTAATTAAGTGTCATGAAAAGAAATATTTAAGTATCATGATAAAAATCAACTTAGATATTTAATTTTCAAATTAATTAAATGTATTAAATTCAAGAAATAAATAATTAAGTGTAAAGAAGGCTTAATTATTAATCTCTAGTTTAATACTAGGAAAAATATACTTAAAATAAGTTGTACCAAAATTAATTATTTAAATAATTAATTTCACAATGTATAATATTTTCCTATTTAATATTAGAAATAATAAGTAGTCTAGAAATAACTATCTAGAAAATATCTTATTTGACTAAGTATCTTTTCCACAAAATTTGAAAACTTATCTAATTTAAGTTGTATTAGAAAAAATCTAGAACTTAAATATTTTCAAATTTAAATTTAATTAAATATCAAAAAATTAAGTTGTAACCACTTAATTTAAAAAAATATTCCATTTTAAGTTAATATTCGAAAAGATATTAACTTAAAAAATATCTAAAATATTCCATTTTAAGTTAATATTCGAAAAGATATTAACTTAAAAAATATCTAAAGAATCTTAATAACCAATGCCTAAAATTCCTCAACTTAATTTTGAAATTTTAAATCCAAAAGATATTCAGATTTAAGTTGGTTAGTTGTAGATAACTAAATATCAACTTAAATAGGAATATTTAATAAAAAAAATTAAATTAAGCTTTAGAAAGAATCTAGATGGTTATAATTCTATATTTAATTAAATATAAGAAAATACATATAGTTTAGCTTAGAATATAAAATACTTTAAACTATGGTTTTTTTAAATTAATTATAAAATAAATGAAATTAATTATGTTGCTAATCAATTTTATTAGGTTAAACTAGTTTAATTAACCTAGTACAGTTATTCAAATCAGGCAAATGGGCCTTCACAATTGGGGTAGTTCATGTGAGGGGGTGCTGGGTTCAGTATGTCGTACCCACTTCTATGGCTCCCAAATCTCACACAAGGCCCAAAAGAGAGGAATTTAACCTTAAAATAAACAACTGTTATTCATTGAATAGGCCTAAAAACTAAATGGGCCTAAATAAAATCTATCAAGAACTATGACATTTTATTTAGCAACAACATCCTATATGCATCTATAATAAAATTAAACACATAGGCTCACACAGGCACACTTTGGATGGGTCCTATCATGTTGCTAGGTCATACACAGATGAAAGAAGATTGTAAATATACCTGTTACAAATTATTTACTTGACCAAGGGAGCCATCAGATCATTAGATCTGGCAAAAAGTTAACCATGGCTATTTGCAATCAAGCAATAATAGGTTTTGAAAACTTACAAACAAACTAAAACACATACTCCTGCAACAAGGTTAGCTGGATAGTTGGATGTAGGATTTATTTAATTTTAAATAAATAATTTCGAAATAATTAATTAAATAAAATAAATATTTATTTTCGAAAATTAAAAAAAAAATAAAAGAAATTTCGAAATTTAAAAAAAAAAAATTTAATTTAAAATTAAACCTACAATTTTAAAAAATAAGGTTTCAACTAACCTAAATATCATTTCAAAATTTTCTAACTACTTTTTAAAAATTAAATGTTATTTTGTAAATAAAAATTAAATAAAAAATTAAAAAAGATAAATGAATATCTTTTTCAGATTTTAAATGTAATTTAAATAAATAAAATAACAAAATTTAAAAGTTAGCAAAATATCTTACATCTATTTAAAATTACATGATTATAGTTATCTTATTTTAAATTTAAATAAGGTCAAATTATTTTAAAAAAAATTTAATTTAAAAAATTTAAAATCTGACCTTAAATTTAAAAATAAGACAAGATATAATCAAATTTAAAAATAAGATAGATAATTAAGCAAAAAAGATAGATACTTACTATTTTTAAATTCAAATTACAGAAATATCATGAATTAAATTTAAAAAATATTAATAAATTTAATTATGATAATTAGAATTGAATTAGGAATAGTAAATGTATAAATAGAGAACTACACAAAAAATCGGAAGTTAATTCTATGAAGAAACATGAAAAAACGAAGAAAAACGAAAAAAAATTGCAAGCTGTACGGACGGGATGCTGTGCATACCCGTCCGCGCGTGTGCTCGGGCTGTTTGGGCGTGGTTTCTCGGCGCAGGGGAAATCTACATGATTTCCGCGCGCGCAGGAGGCCTTCAGCTCAACCCCGATTTTTTCGAAACTTCAAAAAATCATAACTAATTCAAATTAAATCGAAATTGAGTTCTGTAAAAAAGTAAATTGCTTAATTTTTTCTATACTATCCAATAAAAATAATTCAAGAAACAAATATTCAATTATTTTTCACGAAAATTCACAAACATCAATCAATCATCAAATAACACTCAATACAACATGATACCATCCAAAACATCAAACAATCGCTTTAAAGTCCAAATTTCTTGCAAGCAAATCAATTACCATGGCTCTGGGGCCAGTTGTTGGAAATTATTTTACCAGGATCTTAGATCTACTCACAAGTATGTTGATTAACACCCTAAATATGAACTTTCTAAAACGATGAAATAAACACATATAAAGTTTAGGAAACCTTACATTGGGTGCAGCGGAATAATATGACTCCTTCCATTCAGATATCTAGCCCTTGATTCCTTTCTGTAGCAGAGCATTATCAATATCTGAACCTGGATCTCTTTCTCTGATTCTTTGGTGCTGAAACTCCTTCTTGCTGAAAGTCTTTCTTCACGATCTTCCCCACTATGGTTGAGGTATCACTTGCTATGTGTGGGCACTACTCTAACACTAATAATTTCAAAATTCAATGAAGAACAAAGAGGAGAAGAGGTCGGCCAAAGATAGGGAGAGAGAGAGGCTCAATTTTTTCTGAATCAGAAGTGTAATTTTCCTGAAGCCTTCACTATCTATTTATAGCATTCCACTAGGGTTAGGTTTGAATTATTTGGCATTAAAATAATGAAAATATCAGTTTAAATTCCCTACAAAAGTGGTCGGCCATGCATAGTGGATTTGGGCCTCACTTTTTGCAGTTTTGCAGTTTTATCTTTTCTGCATCTGATTTTCTCAAAAACGCCAATTTTCAAATCAACCATTTAAATGCCAATTCTAAGTATTTAATAACTATAACTAATTATTAAATAATATTGTCATTTATCATATTTATTAAATGAACCATACAAAGTATCATAATTAACAAATATGCCCCTAATAACTCTTTCTTTACAATTTCGCCCTTACTTAGTGAAAAATTCACAAATAGACATAGTCTAATTTGAGAATTATAATTGATTAATCAAAACCAATTACATGAGTCTTACAAGCAATATTATCTCAACTAGTGCAGGGACCATGGGTCTATATAACCGAGCTTCCAATAAGTAGATCAAGAATTTATTACTAAAATTCACTAACTTATTAATTCTTCGTTGAATCCACGCATAGAACTTAGAATTGCACTCTCAGTATATAGAATGCTCTATATGTTCCACCATATAGACACATCATTAGTTATCCATTGTTATAATCCTAATTTGATCAATGATCCTCTATATGAATGATCTACACTGTAAAGGGATTAGATTACCGTTACACCCTATAATGTATTTAATCCTTAAAACACTTAACCCCGTATAAATGAAATTCAGCTTATGTGAAATGAGATCTCCACCATTTATTTTCGTTTGGTCAAGCTCGAAGGAGATCATCCTTTACTTACTATTCGCCAGATAGAAGCTATAGATTCCATGTTTATGTTAGTGCTCCCACTCAATTGCACTACCGTGTTCCCAAAATGTACGTATCACCCTGACCTAAAAGTAGGCTTAACTAACAAATCAAAGAACACGAATAGCCTCCTGAGATTGAGCCTAATCATAACAGGATTAAGATCATTTGATCTAGGATCAACTAGGCGATATTGACTTGAATAGATATTACGGTAAGTTTAATAAATCTAAGTCAAAGTTCATTATCGGTCCCTTCCGATGCATACTCCATGCATCCAACCTGAGCTTTACTTTAACCAATGCTCTAGAAAGAACATAGCACTTCTCCAAATGCAAGTAAACTCTGTTGTAGATTATCATATCAGTAAAACCCTATGTCTGATAAATCTAGGAAACTTTATTCACATAGTCATGTTTACTTTCCAATGTGTTGACAGCACAATAAACAGGATCAAGTATGTGAAAAGGGTTTCAGATGAATTTATACATTATGTACATATAATCATGAAATAAATCATGTGAACCATGCAACATTAAATGTTATTTCTGATCTATATTAATAAGTAAATCTGATTATATTGAAATGAGTTTTATTTAGGGCATAAAACCCACAGGACGGAATTATGGTAGACCCAGGGAAGATTGAAGCTATAAAAAACTGGCTTAGGCCGAAAATAGTTACTGGGGTACGGAGTTTTCTCAGGTTAGGATGTACTTATCGACATTTTGTGGAAGGATTCTCCAAGATTGCTATGCCATTGTCTAAGTTAACCAGAAAGAATCAGCAATTTGTGTGGTCAGATATGTAATACCCTAGGATTATAAAATGGATTAGTAAAACCCTAATTAGATAATTGTATATTATTCAGAAATTATTGTAGAAAATAGTGAATCGAATTGTGTATGTATTTCATAGAATAGTACATATTTATATACAAAGCTAGGAGACTAAACGGGAAACTACTAATTACAAAATAGGAAACTACTAAAATACAAGTTACTCTAATTTCTTTACAACTAATATTCTAACACTCCCCCACAAGCTGGAGCATAGATAGATGTTAATCATGCCCAGCTTGTTACAAAGATAATCAACCCGCACCCCATTCAAAGCTTTTGTAAAAATATCTCCTAGTTGTTCTCCGGTCTTCACATATCCTGTGGAGATCAGACCTTGTTGAATTTTCTCACGAATAAAATGACAATCAATCTCAATGTGCTTAGTTCGCTTGTGGCACACGGGATTTGACGAAATATGAAGAGCAGCTTGATTATCACACAACAATTTTGCTGGAATAGAAGTCTTAAACTCGAATTCAGTGAAAAGTCGATAAATCCATATTGCCTCACACTCAGACTGTGCCATAGCTCTATATTCTGATTCAGCACTAGATCTAGATACAACATTTTGTTTCTTACTCCTCCAAGAGACCAGATTGCCCCCAACAAATACATAATATCCTGAAGTGCATCGTCTATCTTCCTTGGATCCTGCCCAATCTACATCAGTGAAACACTCAATCTGGGTATGTCCATGATCCTTGTAAATTATACTTCATCTTGGTGCTCCTTTCAAGTAACATAAAATTTGCTCTAATGCTGCCCAATGATGAATTGTTGGAGAAGACATAAATTGACTAATGACACTAACTAGGAATGCAATATCTGGACGAGTCACAGTTAGATAATTATACTATCCAACTAATCTGCGATATTTCTCAGGATCTTCAAATGGTTCCCCATCACGTCTAAGATGCACAGCTGGATTCATTGGAGCATTAAATTGATTTTGAATCTCAACACAAAAAGCACAGAATATAGAAAACAACTTAGAACGATTTTTCATTAAATATAACCAAGTTACACGAGAATAATCATCCACAAAAGTAACAAAATACCTGAATCCAGGTTGAGACAAAATAGGAGAAGGACCCCAAACATCAGAATGAACTAACTCAAAAGGAACACTAGCACGTTTATTGACTCGAGGACTCAAACTAACACGATGATGTTTGGAAAACTGACATGACTCACAATCTAATGAAGATAGCTTATTATATTGGGGACAAAGTTTCTTGGGCAAAGGAAGGGATGGATGACCTAAACGACAATGAGCCTCAAAAGCAGAAGCAACACTCGAACAAGCAATAGAGGTTAGCGGAAGTGGGTCAAGAACATACAAGCCACCAGATTCATGTCCCTTACCAATAATCTTCTTCGTCATAAAATCCTGAAACAAACAATGCTCAGGAAAGAATGAGAGGCAACAATTTAGATTACGAGTGAGTTGACTAACAGAAAACAAATTAAAGGACAAATCAGGTAAATGTAAGACTGATGACAAAGTGAGCATATGTGTAGGAAGAATAGTGCCAGATCCAAGAACAGAAGATGTTGATCCATCAGCTAAGGTAACAATAGAAGTGGGACTATGAGACTGAAAAGTGTAAAAGAAACTGGAATTACCTGTCATATGATCTGTGGCACCAGAATTAATGACCCATTTTGAGGATTTGGAAAGAAGGCATGCATAGAGTTACCTGAATCAGCAATCGCAGTGACAAAAGAAGATGAAGACTTAAGTGTTTCCTAATACCTTGAGAACTTGGAAAATTCATCAGAAGACATAAGGACCGATTTGTTAGATGCATCACTAGTGCTAGCAATATTAGCAGAGTGTTGTTGTCAATTCTTAAACTGTAACTTCTTACACTCAAACTTGGTGTGGCCTAGTTTCTTACAATAGTTGCACATGATGCTCCTAGAATTTGGTGTTCGATTATCAGGTCCTTGTGAATTACCTCCTTTAAATCCACTTGGAGTAGAGTTTTTTCCGATGCAGAATTATTACAACTCACCAAGGCGCTACTAAGAGGAGTTGAAGAGGTAGTTTCTGTGCAAAGAACACGAGTAAACACATCTTGTAAAGAGGAGACATCAGAACCAGAGAGAACTTGTGATTTATTTGCAGAGTCAAATTCAGATGAGAGTCCTGCAAGAAAACTCATAATAGTCTTCTGCTCTCGTTGGCGCTGTTGAACTTTTACATCAGGACTAAAGGGTAATAGCACATTAAGTTCTTCATACGTTTTCTTGAAAGCCATAAAATAATTCATAAGAGACTTATCTTGTTTCTCCGCACGATAAAAAGTTTTGCAAACATCATATATGCGAGATATGTTGTCTTTGCCAGAATACAAAAACTCCAAGTAATCTATTAGTTCTTTAACCAATTCACAATGATTAATCAAACTAATTGCCTCATTATCGATAGAATTTCGACTTTGAAGGAACAAGCGAGGATCGTTAGTCAAGTGATCATCTTTGTCAATACTCCTCAAAAATAGTCGAATCGTCTTACTCCATTCCAAATAATTCAAACTAATCAACTTATGGTCCGTAATTTTAGACATCACGGGAACCACATCAAAAACAATGACTGATTTTGAATCTGATTTTATCTCTGCCATAATCTAAAAAGAAAAAACAATTGACAGAGAAAAGGAACAAAAAGAACACCAAAGAATGAACACCCAAACACGAAGAAGGCAAAAAAATACTGAATTACAACCTTAAATAGATGCGAGTGGGCTTAGAAGAACAGAACAAAGAATCGGCAAAAGAATGCCATCGAAGACGCCGTCACATGCGCCTCCACGCTACGGTGCGTGGGAAAATGCGCAAAAACTAGGTGGCATGTGAGCCCCATGCGCGTGGAATCCAGCGACCGGACTACGGGGTTTGGTAAATCAGCGGCTGGGCAACACTCCTGAATGGGCAGTGAGAATCAATTCGCACTCCAAATAAGATTTTCGAAAAGAACCCTAAACTCAAACTCTAATCTTTTTTTATGAACCCTAATTTCAAATCACAATGGCTCTGATACCATGTAGAAAATAGTGAATCAAATTGTGTATGTATTTCATAGAATAGTACATATTTATATCCAAAGCTAGGAGACTAAACGGGAAACTACTAATTACAAAATAGGAAACTACTAAAATACAAGTTACCCTAATTTCTTTACAACTAATATTCTAACAATTATATTATTATATAATTTAATATATGAGAATTTATATGATTTATGCCATGTTAAGACCCCGATGGTGAGCTAGGGGCATTTTAGTAATTTTGACCCGAGAAGGGTAAATCAATGAAATTAATATATTTGCGTGCCTATGGAACTATATTATTATATAGTATGCCTGTGTTGTCTTTTTCAGGTGTGTTCAGACAGGTTGGCGCGGTATAGTCACCACCGGGTATTTCAGGCCGAACCGGGTTCGGACCCGAAATGCAATTGGGATTGAATTATTGGAATTTTAATTATTGGTGAATAATCTAAAAATTAATTGGGTTTAGATTTGTGTGAATGACATAAATACCCTTGTATGTGTGAATTAGTCCTAGGGGCAAAATGGTCATTTTGACCTTTATGTTATATTTGATAAAGAAGTGAATTTTTTTTAAAAAAATGAAATGAATATCCTAATTTTGCTACCCCCCATACCCGAACCCCTCTCTTTCTCAAACCCTCTTTTGCTTCAACATTGAAGTGAAGGAATTTTATGAGAATTATTTGTGATTAAGCTTGCTTTTGAGGAATTAAGGCTTGGTTGTGGCTTGAATTTGAGGTAGCTCTTCTTATCACTCTTTAATTTTGAATTTGTAGCTGAGGTAGAAATTGAAAAGCATGCTCTTCTAAGCTTTGAATGTTCTTGATTGCATGAGTGTGAATTTTGAAAAGTTTGAGTATTAATTACAAGATGTTGTTGTGAGTTTATTGTTGATTAATGGATGAGGTTGTTGAGTATTTTCTAGGTCACAATTTATGTGTTAAATGGGTGTTATGCTGCTGGAAAATTAAGTGAGTTGGGTAAGTTTGAAGCTCAAGTTCATGAGCTTGATTTTGTGTGGAATGTGCAATCTGAATCTTTGGGGTTTATTGTTGGAATTGATGCATGAAATATGTATTTTTTAACTCTCTAATATTTGGTAGCAACTTTACTTTGTGATTTGGGAGTTTGGATGTAAATTGTGGTATTTGATTGTGTTTTGGAGCTGAAATTCGTGAAAATGGTTGCTGGTTTCTGGGTTTTGAACCCAAGTGCCGCGCCGTGGTATTTAGCATGCCGCGGCCCGCACCTATTGGTGAGACCTAGGAGTTAGTCCCAGGTGCCGCGGCATGGCTTTTGCATGCCACGGCCCGCCCTCGAGTTTTTGAGCAGATTTGAGTTCTAACAACTTTAAAATGCATAACTTTGTGATCCGAACTCTGATTTGGGAGTTCTATATATCATTGGAAAGCTCGTTCTGAGCTCTATGTGATTATCTGTAATTTAAATACCACGTATATATTTTATGAGTATGGAATCAGGGGTTAACCCTATTTGTGAAAATCCCAATATTGTGACTAGGATTACCGGCACCTGGTCAGGAGCATCCGGGGATTTGGAATCTCTACTATTGCAGGACATCAGGTAAGACAGTAGTTAGCACGTAGAGTTATGTGCAGTGGTGCTTATATTGGAAATGGTATATGTGAGTAATTAGTAACCGGGATTAGGGTTATTACCCTAACATGAGCGGTTTAATAGCCTAGGGTTATTACCCTAGTGATATATGTTGTGTAAATGCTATGCCATGTTGAATATATGAATATATTGAGATTTAGGATTATGTGTTCAAGGCATAGCCAGGTTGGGCTCGGTAACTAGAACCGAGATGAAACATTCTAAGGCCTTTATTGTAAATAGACATGTGAGCGCAACACGTAGGTCTACGCGACATAGACATAAATAGGCATGTGAGCGTAACATGCAGGTCTGTGTCATACAGGCATATGTGAATGGCATTACTATTTATATAGTTTGATAAACATGTTATTGATAATTGATACTGTCTTGCTGGGCTTGGCTCACGGGTGCTCTACTGTGCAGGAAAGGGTAAAGCTATTTCTAATTAGCAATGAGTATGGGAGATGGACGGCGAGTGTACATGTTCGGGCCACACTAGACCAAGTGGGTTGGGGTCTACCAGTGATGTATTTCGTACTCTATTTTGCCGCTTAGTTCGGGTAGAGGAAACGAACTTGTAATAATATTTCATAAAGTACTTTTAGGATCCCGACACATGTATCTTTTATTTTGTAAAGTGAAAAAGTATTACAAGTTTATTTTCATTCCGTTTGTAATTAAAGTTTAATTTCTGCACTAATTTTATTAGTAATCTCGCTTAGGGGTAGCGTGCTTAATTAGTTAGGGCGTTACAAGATAAATGTGAGAAAAGCTTCCTAGAGTTGAAACAACGGTCGATTACGACTCAAGTTTTAGCCCTGCCATCTAATCAAGAGAGGTTTGTGGTGTATTGTGATGCATTTAAACAGGGTTTGGGCTATGTGTTAATGCAAGCGGGCAAGGTCATAGCTTATGCCTCACGATAACTAAAGGATTATGAGCAGCGTTATCCAACCCATGACTTGGAGCTTACAGCAGTTGTGTTCGCTTTAAAGATTTAGCGATCACTACTTGTATGGTGAGCGGTGTGAAATTTACACTAACCACAAACGTCTCAAGTACTTTTCCACTCAGAAAGATCTAAACATGAGACAAAGGCAGTGGTTAGGATTAGTTAAAGACTATGACTGTGACATTTTATATCACCCCGAGAAGGCAAATATTGTAACAGATGCCTTGAGTCGGAAAGGGCCTAACCAACTTTCAGTGCGGTAATGATTTCTCCTCAGTTAGCCTCGGATATGTCAAAGGCAAACATTGAGTTCGTGATTGGGGAATTGCATAATTTGACACTTCAGTCAGACTTGTTGGAGAGGATCAGAATGGCACAACTAGAAGACCTTGAACTAGTTAAAGAACAAGAAGATGTCTTAGCAGTCAAAGCTAAGGATTTCTCAATATCGAGTAGTGGAATGTTGTTATTTAAAGCTCGGGTATGTGTCCCGTGTAATGTTAAGCTTAAGAAGAAAATTTTGGATGAGGCAAACACTACCCCTTACTCATTGCATTCGGGTATCACTAAGATGTATCAAGATCTGAAGTCCTGTTACTGGTGGTACGGAATGAAAAGGGATGTAGTGGATTATGTGGCTAAATGTTTAACCTGCCAGCAAATCAAAGTAGAACATCAGTGACCGGTAGGATTAATTCAACCATTAGCACTTCCAGAATGCAAGTGGGAAGACATCGCAATGGACTTTGTAGTCGAATTGCCCAGAACTACAGGAATGTACAACTCAGTTTGGGTCATAGTGGATCGTTTTACAAAGTAAGCACATTTCTTGCTTGTCAAAATAACATACACGGTGGATCAGTATGTTGGCTTGTACGTGAAGGAAATTCTTCTTCTTCATGGAGTTCCAAAGTTTATTATTTTGGATAGAGACCCTAAATTTCCATTGCAGTTTTGGGTGAGTTTACAGAAGGCCGTGTGTACTAGTTTGAAGTTTAGTACGACCTTTCATTCTCAAACGGACGTGCAGTCTAAATGAACCATACAAATACTTAAAGATTTGTTACGAGCTTGTGTCATGGACGTTGGAGGTTCGTGGAGTAAGTATTTGCCTCTGATTGAATTCTCCTATAATAATAGCTATCAAAGTACCATAGTAATGGCTCCCTATGAGCTGCTATATGGCAGAAAATATCGCTCCCCAATTCATTGGGACAAAACAGGAGAACAATAGTACTTGGGCCTTAAACTAGTTCAGAGGAAAATGAAGCAATAGATAAGATCAAAGCTCGGATGCTTGCTTCGCAGAGCAGGATGAAAAGTTATGCAGATCCCAAGCACCGAGACATTATATTTCAGACAAGAGATCATGTCTTCCTGGGAGTATCACCATTGAAAGGATCTAAGCGCTTTGGGAGCCCTAGGTTTATTGGACCTTTTGAAGTACTTGAAAGGATTGGACATGTAGCATACCGATTAGCCTTGCTTCCAACATTGTCATCTATGCACAATGTATTTCGTGTCTCAATGTTGAGGAAGTACGTATCTGATCCAGTGCATGTCTTAAGTTATGAAGCGTTGGAATTACAACCAGATCTGTCTTATAATGAGCAGGCAGTGCAAATCCTTGATAGAAAGGAGAAATTCCTTCGAAACAAAACCATAGCATTGGATAAGGTACTCTGGAGAAATAGCAAAGTGGAAGAGGCCACTTGGGAGTTGGAGTTTAATATGAGGACTCAATATCCGAAGCTATTCAGGTTAGATTTTGAGGACGAAATCCTTTTAACGGGGGGATAATTGTAAAGACCGCCTAAGTTTAATATTTTGGGTTGTTAAATAATTAGGGTTTAATTATGAAATTTAATTATTAATTATGATTTACACATTTGTGGAGATTTATTTAAATTCAGTATGTACCAATTATGCTATATATGTGAATTCCTTGTTTCCCGTTTTTATGTTTGGTGCAGTGGAACGCGATGTAGGACCTGTTGGGTTTTATGCCCTAAATAAAACTCATTTCAATATAATCAGATTTACTTATTAATATAGATCAGAAATAACATTTAATGTTGCATGGTTCACATGATTTATTTCATGATTATATGTACATAATGTATAGATTCATCTGAAACCCTTTTCACATACTTGATCCTGTTTATTGTGCCGTCAACACATTGGAAAGTAAACATGACTATGTGAATAAAGTTTCCTAGATTTATCAGACACAGGGTTTTACGGATATGATAATCTACAACAAGAGTTTACTTGTATTTGGAGAAATACTATGTTCTTTCCAGAACATTGGTTAAAGTAAAGCTCAGGTTGGATGCATGGAGTATGCATCGGAAGGGACCGATATTGAACTTTGACTTAGATTTAATTAAACTTACCGTAAAATCTATTCAAGTCAATATCGCCTAGTTGATCCTAGATCAAATGATCTTAATCCTGTTATGATTAGGCTCAATCTTGAAAGGCTATTCGTGTTCCTTGAATTGTTAGTTAAGCCTACTTTTAGGTCAGGGTGATACGTACTTTTTGGGAACACGGTAGTGCAATTGAGTGGGAGCGCTAGCATAAACATGGAATCTATATTTTATATGGCGAATAGTAAGCAAAGGATGATCTCCTTCGAGCTTGACCAAACGAAAATAAATGGTGGAGATCTCATTTCACATAAGCTGAAATATCATTTATACGGGGTCAAGTGTTTTAAGGATAAAATACATAGTAGGGTGTTACGGTAATTTAATCCCTTTACTGTGTAGATCTTTCATATAGAGGATAATTGATCAAATTAGGATTATAACAATGGATAACTAATGATGTGTCTATATGGTGGAACATATAGAGCATTCTATATACTGAGAGTGCAATTCTAAGTTCTATGCGTGGATTCAACGAAGAATTAATAAGTTAGTGAATTTTAGTGCTAAATTCTTGATCTACTTATTGGAAGCTCGGTTATATAGACCCATGGTCCCCCCACTAGTTGAGATAATATTGCTTGTAAGACTCATGTAATTGGTTTTGATTAATCAATTATAATTCACAAATTAGACTATGTCTATTTGTGAAATTTTCACTAAGTAAGGGCGAAATTGTAAAGAAAGAGTTTATAGGGGCATATTTGTTAATTATGATACTTTGTATGGTTCAATTAATAAATATGATAAATGACAATATTATTTAATAATTATTTATAGTTATTAAATAGTTAGAATTGGCATTTAAATGGTTGAATTAGGACATTGGCATTTTTGAGAAAATCAGATACAAAAGGTGTTAAAATTGCAAAATTGCAAAAAGCAAGGCCCAATCCATTAAGTGTATGGCCGGCCACCTTTGAGTGTATTTTAAGTTGATTTTTTCATTATTTTAATGCCATATAATTCAAATCTAACCCTAGTGGAATGCTATAAATAGATAGTGAAGGCTTCAGGAAAATTAGACTTTTCTTCTGACACTTTTTGAATCAGAAAAGCTAAGCCTTCTCTCTCCCTATCTTTAGCTACCACTTCTTCTTTCTTCTTCCTTTGAATTTCGAAATCCTTAGTGATTAGAGTAGTGCCCACACACATCAAGTGATACCTCAATCATAGTGAGGAAGATCGTGAAGAAAGATCATCAGCAAAAGAGTTTCAGCATCAAAGATTCAGAGAAAGAGATCCAGGTTCAGATATTGATAATGCTCTGCTACAGAAAGGAATCAAGGGCTAGATATCTGAACGGAAGGAGTCATTATATTCCGCTGCACCCAATGTAAGGTTTCCTAAACTTTATATGTGTTTAATTTATCGTTTTAGAAAGTTCTTATTTAGGATGTTAATAAACATACTTGTGAGTAGATCTATGATCATGGTAAAATAATTTCCAACAACTGGTATCAGAGCCATGGTAATTGATTTACTTGCAAGAAATTTGGACTTTAAAACGATTGTTTGTATGATTTTTGGATGGTAGCATGTTGTATTGAGTGTTATTTGATGATTGATTGATGTTTGTAAATTTTCGTGAAAAATAATTGCGATTTTGTTTCTGGAATTATTTTTATTGGATAGTATGGAAAAAATTAAGCAAGTTAGCCTTTTACAGAACTCAATTTCGATTTTATTTGAATTAGTTATGAATTTTTGAAGATTTGAAAAAATCGGATCACAATGAAATTTTCCTCATGATCGCGAAACTGTCCGTACAGTTTACAATTTTTTTGTTTTTCTTCGATTTTTCATGCTTTTTCATGGAATTAACTTTCGATTTTTGGTATAGTTTTGTATTTATACTATTACTATTCCTAATTCAATTCTAATTATCTTTTTGAATTAATTTAATATTTTTTAAATTTAATTCAAGATATTAGTTTAATTTGAATTTGAATAGAATTAGTATCAATCTTCTTGCTTAAGAATCTATCTTATTTTAAAATTTGATTATATCTTATCTTATTTTAAATTTAAAAATAATTATAATCATATAATTTTTAAATGATATAAGATATTTTGCTAATTTTTTAAATTTTGTTATTTTATTTATTTAAATTACATTTAAAATTTGAAAAAGATATTTATTTATCTTTTCTAATTTTTTATTTAATTTTTATTTATAAAATAACATTTAAAATTTAAAAGTAGCTAGCAAATTTTTGAAATGATATTTAGGTTGGTTGAAACCTAATTTTTCAAAAATTGTAGGTTTAATTTTAAATTTAAATTTTAAAAAAAAAAATCGAATTTTTCAAATTTTTTAAATTTTCGAAATTTTTTTTTTATTATTTAATTAATTATTTTCGAAATTAAATATTTAATTTAAAATTAAATAAATCCTACATCCAACTATCCAACTAACCTTGTTGTAGGAGTATGTGTTTTAGCTTGTTTGTAAGTTTTCAAAACCTATTATTACTTGATTGCAAATAGCCATGGTTACTTTTTGCCAGATCTAATGATCTGATGTCTCCCTTGGTCAAGTTAATAATTTGTAACAGGTATATTTACAATCTTCTTTCATCTGTGTATGACCTAGCAACATGATAGGACCCATCCAAAGTGTGCCTGTGTGAGCCTATGTGTTTAATTTGATTATAGATACATATAGATTGTTGTTGCTAAAATAAATTATCATAGTTCTTGATAGAATTTATTTAGGCCCGTTTAGTTATTGGGCTTATTCAATTAATAACAGTTGTTCTTATTAAGGTTAAATTCCTCTCTTTTGGGCCTTGTGTGAGAGTTGGGAGCCATAGAAGTGGGTACGACATACTGAACCCAGCACCCCCTCACACGAACCACCCCAATTGTGAAGGCCCATTTGCCTGATTTGAACAACTGTACTAGGTTAATTACACTAGTTTGACCTAATAAAATTGATTAGCAACATAATTAATTTCATTTATTTTGAAATTAATTTAAGAAAATTATAGTTTAAAGAATTTTTTATTCTAAGCTAAACTATATGTATTTTCTTGTATTTAATTAAATATAGAATTATAATCATCTAGATTCTTTCTGGAACTTAATTTAAATTTTTCATTAAATATTCTTATTTAAGTTGATATTTAGTTATCTACAACTAACCAACTTAAATCTGAATATCTTTTGAATTTCAAATTTCAAAATTAAGTTGAGGAATTTTAGGCATTGGTTATTAAGATTCTTTAGATATTTTTTTTAAGTTAATATCTTTTCGAATATTAACTTAAAATGGAATATTTTCAAATTAAGTGGTTACAACTTAATTTTTGATATTTAATTAAATTTAAATTTGAAAAATATTTAAGTTATAGATTTTTTCTAATACAACTTAAATTAGATATTTTTTTTTTTCAAATTTTGTGGAAAAGATACTTAGTCAAATAAGATATTTTCTAGATAGTTATTTCTAGACTACTTATTATTTCTAATATTAAATAGGAAAATATTATAAATTGTGAAATTAATTATTTAAATAATTAATTTTGGTACAATTTATTTTAAGTATATTTTTTCCTAGTATTAAACTAGAGATTAATAATTAAGCCTTCTCTACACTTAATTATTTATTTCTTGAATTTAATACATTTAATTAATTTGAAAAATTAAATATCTAAGTTGATTTTCATCATGATACTTAAATATTTTTTTTTTCATGACACTTAATTAAATAGAAAATTATTTTTAGTTGAAATTTATTTTTCAACTAAATTTAAATAATTTTCAAAATATATTTTTTCTTTATTTTATTAATCAAATTTCGAAATTGCATTTCTTAAATGCTGGAATTTCGAATTTTATCTTGAAAAATAGATTAAGTTGTAAATTAATTATTTATTTTAATTAATTCTTGGATCAACTTAAATCAATGATTTTTTCATTTATTGATTAATTTAAAATAAATTGAATTAAAGTATATTATTAGAAATTGAATTAATTAGTCAAAGGAAAATCTAGATAGATGATATTTTTGCTTGAAGTATTTTTCTAGTGTATTTAATTAAATAGAAAATTAATATTTAAGTTGATTTTCATCATCATACTTAAATATTTGAAATTTTTCTTATATATTTAATTAAATAGGAAAATTATATTTTTTGTTGTAAATTAATTTTATTAATTAATTTTGGGCCAACATTAAATTAGAATAATTTTTCCAGGATTAATTTTTTATTTTAACATGCATTTTCGAAAATTGTATTCTTAAATACTTTAATTTTTCGAAATGCAATATATATTTATAGAAAATTAAATTTCAGTTGTAAATTAATTTATATTAATTTTGTAACAACTTAAATTGAATATTTTTCTAAATATTTATTGGAAATTATTACTAAGATGGAAATAATTCATGTTATTTTTATATCCATCTAAGTAAAATTTATAAATATTAAATTAAAATTTATATTTAGAATTTTTCATTCTAAATTGGAAATTTTAAATAAATATATATTTAAAATAAATAAATTAAATAAAGAGAATCAAAGAAAATAGAACTCACTTTAAATAATGAGCTTGATTATTATTAAGATATTCGATCTCCATTGTTGGTCTTACAAAAGTTAAATGTTTTTAATATAACCTCGAGACGCTAGACTTCGTCCCCCTATGGATGGTTATTCGTTGAACGCATTTAACACCGTAAGATTTCATTTGATAAGTGTTTTGTGAGTTTTCGTCTCTATTTAGACTCTCCCCTACGGTGACTACTTAGAGATAAACTCATAAAACATGAAACAATGGTGGAAGCTCATAAAATGAGAATAACCTTGACTCTCGCCTACCGGGACAACGTTGGATTCTTATTTTGATCGAATAAAAAGTTGCTAGAATGGTTTCTATTTTAGATGAGCTGACAACTCTATTCAATAAATGATGCTTTGACTCTCGCCTAGGGACCTTTGTATCAGTTTGTTGAAAACCTTGGAAATTATTTAGGATTGTATGTTTTAGTATTTTCACTAGTCATTCCTACTTGCTATATGTTTATAATTTCTGAATTGTGTATGAATTTATATTGAACCATGTTATTTTCTGTTATTAAGTTGTAGTTTAATTTCGAATCTTCATTGTTGGTCTAACATGTTTGTTTTTCTAATGAGATAAATCCCTAATGGATTTTCACCATTAGACATACATAATAGTGTAAGATCTCGAAAGATAAATATTGTATATGCAACATCTAGCTGTTCATCAATTGATGACACCTTAGACTAGTATTTTTACAATATGAAACAAGAAGATTACATAAATAAGATTACTTTGTCTTTTGCTAATCGAAGCATCGTTGGATTCTTATTTATAAACGAAATTATCCTAATTCCTCTTAGCTTATTCATTTCGAATTAGCTTTAAAAACATATCATTGGATGAATGGTCTATAAATCATTTCATGTCATTTTATATGACGCATATGATTATAATCCCGAAATTCTATTCCCAATTGATATAAATCCTCACTCTTAGAAATCTCCTACTTGTATGGGCAAATCTGACTTAGAGTTTGTATTAGTAGTGCTGGTCCAAGACAGAATTACTCATAATATTTGGTATAAATTTAAGTCTTTGACTTTAATTTTAGATTCCAAATAGAAAGTTTCTTATATTTCTAATTCCAGAATACAATACAGTTACACTTTCTCAAGTGTTTAATATCCATCTTCTATTAATGGATTAAAACTGTATGGAATATGAGTTAGGTATTCTGTGACCAGGATCCACTTGCAGTATTCTAAGAACTCTTTGATGTAACTAAACCTATGTCATCAATAGACACTACCATTCTTTTAATCAATGGCATTTGTATCTTGTTCATAGTGGATTTGACAAGATCAATCTCTACAAAGAGTTAATATGCATATATCCACTGAAAGTAGTTCATCTCATTCTCAGATGGATGTACATTCAGGGGTGGATATGAGTTTTTCGTTGTATTCTTAAAACGATAACTCTAAATTATACCTTTTAGCAAAGAAATTTAAAATGTTTGAAAAATTTCATTAATTTCTAGCAATGGTTAAAACCATTAAGGTAAGTGGTTAAAGATCTTGCGAACTGATAGGGGTGGAGAAATAGTTAGTAGATATGCAGTTCAAAGATCATTAAATTGATTTTTGAATTATATCCAAACTTACCTCCCCAGAAATTTCGAGTTGCATGTTGATGATTAGTTACTAGTCGTTGCCTAAATCCTTCTATGGTAATACAATTTCAGAATGATGTAATGGTTGGCTACTTAATGTAAATCATTACTAGATTCATGGATGACCTAATCAAAATCTTAAGAAAAGCTAGAACTGTTAACCATGGTTTCTTAGCTATTCTAAGTGATTAGGGGTGGACCATCCCATTGTCAATAGATAAGAAAGTGTTTGTTCAAACAAATACTACTTTTCTAGGATAATGACTAAGTCTGAAAAACAAGTAGCAAATAAAGGAGATATTTAATTCTTGATTCCAAAAGTTTTCTATCATCTTATATAACATATGATGATCCCACTGCCTCTGTTGTCTTGTCACAACCGAACAGACCAATACCATTTAGTTTTCTTAGACATAATTCACGGTACCTTGTCCTAGTGGGAGAGTTTCTAGGAACTCACCTTCTTATGACTTGGGAGACACTAGTGATTAAAATCCATTGTGAGTTTAAACAAGTAAAGGACTGTCAAGATAAGAAACTAAGAAGAAAGCCAATAGAACTATGGTTTAATCCATTCACATGGAGTAACCTAAAGTTTTCTATTACAAGGACATAAAAGGAAATTTTCGTTTATAAGTCCATTCAATGGACTTAACAAACTTCCTGTTCCTAGTATTATAGGTTTGAGTTTATCTAAACCTATGGCTTGTGGTATACCTGGGAATTACTTACTCTAATGCAAGCAACTTATTTTAGTAAGATGCTGAAGCATTTTCTTTCTAATGGCAATCTATAGAAGCTTCACAACTTCTTAGGTATAGATTTTATTTATCTAAGGAAAAGTCTTAACTATTCCAGAAAAGATAAAGCCATGAAAGAATTTCTTATATCAACAGTGAGAGGTCTTAGATATGCTTTTGTATGCCTTAGACCAGACACCTGCTGTTGAGTAGGAGTAATGAGTAGGTATCAGATTAATCCAGGAGAAGAACATTGGAAGACAATCAAGTAAATCCTAAGATTAAGAAGAGGAACTATATGTTAGTCTATAAGGGTGTGTTTAAAACTCTTAGACTACACCATATCAGATTTCGAAATTTGCCTTTGTGCTAGTAAATCTTTCTGATAAGATGGTGGTTACTCTGGGGGTGGAATAGTGATTTTGGAGAAGTGTAAAAACCTATCTGAAGTCTCTAGGTCTACCAGAGAGGGACTGAATGTTAAGGTTGCAGGAAAGGTACTTATTCAGTCTAAGGAAAGTTCTATACATTTTTGGAATCATTCCAAATTGCCTTAAACTACTAGTGTTAATTTTATGATTAACCAAAAGTAGTTGCCAAAGGTATAGAATCCAGTATCCCAAGAGAGTAGACATATAGAGAGGAATTTCACATCATCAATGATTTTGTGATTAAGGAAGAGTAATAGTGGAGAAAAGGTTGTGTTTAATTCAACCTTTCAGATCCTATTACGAGGAGTTTACTACTACTACACTTGATTTGTATATCAAGGTGTTGAGATTATTTGAAACGCACTTTTTTGTTTTATATTAGTGCAAGTGGGAGTTTGTTGGGTTTTATGCCCTAAATAAAACTCCTTTCAATATAATCAGATTTACTTATTAATATAGATCAGAAATAACATTTAATGTTGCATGGTTCACATGATTTATTTCATAATTATATGTACATAATGTATAGATTCATCTGAAACCCTTTTCACATACTTGATCCTGTTTATTGTGCCGTCAACACATTGGAAAGTAAACATGACTATGTGAATAAAGTTTCCTAGATTTATCAAACATAGGGTTTTACTGATATGATAATCTACAACAAGAGTTTACTTGTATTTGGAGAAATACTATGTTCTTTCCAGAACATTGGTTAAAGTAAAGCTCAGGTTGGATGCATGGAGTATGCATCGGAAGGGACCGATATTGAACTTTGACTTAGATTTAATTAAACTTACCGTAAAATCTATTCAAGTCAATATCGCCTAGTTGATCCTAGATCAAATGTTCTTAATCCTGTTATGATTAGGCTCAATCTTGAAAGGTTATTCATGTTCCTTGAATTGTTAGTTAAGCCTACTTTTAGGTCAGGGTGATACGTACTTTTTGGGAACACGGTAGTGCAATTGAGTGGGAGCGCTAGCATAAACATGGAATCTATAGATTCTATCTGGCGAATAGTAAGAAAAGGATGATCTCCTTCGAGCTTGACCAAACGAAAATAAATGGTGGAGATCTCATTTCACATAAGCTGAAATATCATTTATACGGGGTCAAGTGTTTTAAGGATAAAATACATAGTAGGGTGTTACGGTCATTTAATCCCTTTACTGTGTAGATCATTCATATAGAGGATAATTGATCAAATTAGGATTATAACAATGGATAACTAATAATGTGTCTATATGGTGGAACATATAGAGCATTCTATATACTGAGAGTGCAATTCTAAGTTCTATGCGTGGATTCAACGAAGAATTAATAAGTTAGTGAATTTTAGTGCTAAATTCTTGATCTACTTAGTGGAAGCTCGGTTATATAGACCCATGGTCCCCCCACTAGTTGAGATAATATTGCTTGTAAGACTCATGTAATTGGTTTTGATTAATCAATTATAATTCACAAATTAGACTATGTCTATTTGTGAAATTTTCACTAAGTAAGGGCGAAATTGTAAAGAAAGAGTTTATAGGGGCATATTTGTTAATTATGATACTTTGTATGGTTCAATTAATAAATATGATAAATGACAATATTATTTAATAATTATTTATAGTTATTAAATAGTTAGAATTGGCATTTAAATGGTTGAATTAGGAAATTAGTATTTTTGAGAAAATCAGATACAAAAGGTGTTAAAATTGCAAAATTGCAAAAAGCAAGGCCCAATCCATTAAGTGTATGGTCGGCCACCTTTGAGTGTATTTTAAGTTGATTTTTTCATTATTTTAATGCCATATAATTCAAATCTAACCCTAGTGGAATGCTATAAATAGATAGTGAAGGCTTCAGGAAAATTAGACTTTTCTTCTGACACTTTCTGAATCAGAAAAACTAAGCCTTCTCTCTCCCTATCTTTAGCTACCACTTCTTCTTTCTTCTTCCTTTGAATTTCGAAATCCTTAGTGATTAGAGTAGTGCCCACACACATCAAGTGATACCTCAATCATAGTGAGGAAGATCGTGAAGAAAGATCATCAGCAAAGGAGTTTCAGCATCAAAGATTCAGAGAAAGAGATCCAGGTTCAGATATTGATAATGCTCTGCTACAGAAAGGAATCAAGGGCTAGATATCTGAACGGAAGGAGTCATTATATTCCGCTGCACCCAATGTAAGGTTTCCTAAACTTTATATGTGTTTAATTTATCGTTTTAGAAAGTTCTTATTTAGGATGTTAATAAACATACTTGTGAGTAGATCTAAGATCCTGGTAAAATAATTTCCAACAGTAGGACCATTAGAGAGTCAGACTTTCATATAGTTTAGAACGTTACAATTTGCGGGGCATCATTGTTAGACATTGGAGGTTTCAAAAAATTAGCAGGGATTGATAATAACCAAACTACCTTGGAGACTTTAAATTCTTTGATGTATGTTAAGGGGCAAAATAGTCATTTCTTTTAGTACCTTAATTTGTCTTTTGTGGCATTAGTATTCAGATTATTAAGCTAGGATTACTTAATATTAGTTAATATTATCTCTTGAAGGGGAAAATGTTAGAAAAACGTAGAAACAACTATCTCTCTACAACCCTCTCTCTCTCTCGAATTCGCAAGGAAGGACAGCTAGGGATTGTGAGTTTTCTGCTCATCATTAAGGATTCTAGCTTAATTTTAAGGTCCCAACCCAAGGTATAATTTCTTAGCCTCTCCCTCTTTGATTTTCTCAAGCTTAAGATGAGTTATGATGGTTGAATTTGAGTAGTAGGCTACTGTTTTGTATATTAGTGTGTGATTTTGTGTACTGAAGTTTAATTGAGATTGTTTATGTTGAATTGAGTTGATTTTTTTGGTTATAGTGATGTTTGTGCAAGGTTTGAGTTTAAAAATTCAAACCTTGCCCTCTAATGGTGGATTGAGTTTCCGTGTTTAATTATGAGGTTTATTGCTTGATTTTGGTTCATTGAGGTATATACAGGTGTCTTGGAGATTATTGAGAAATTTAGAGTTGAATTGTAGTGTTGAGGACATTTTTGGTGGTTCCTGCACTAAACCGGTCGACCAGTTCAGGGGAACCTGTAGCAACTGGTCGACCGGTTGGTCCTCAAGAAAGTCCCATCAAACTGGAATTCCAGTTGGGGAACCAGTCTACCGGTTTTGGTATTTTGGTCAACCCTAGTTTTCCCACTTTTGTAATATTTAGGGTATTGCCATATTATTCATCAATAGGGAAATTTCTAGTTTTAATTTTAGGACCCCAGAAAGTGTTTTAGCGTGTCTCTCATCAGGATTACAAATATTGTGTTTTAAGGCCCTGTAAAGCGTCGAGCTGCTATTCCAATCAGGTTGATCAGCACACCTAAGCACGAAAATAAGATAAGATAGCATAAAGTATATATATGTGAATGAATGCATGTTATTATTTGTTTACACTACTAACACTGACTAAGATGTAGCTTTAAGGGGTGTTAGTACAGTGTAGGGTTTTAGGGTAGTTACAGTGTTGCCAACACGAGTACCACGGGGTACGGAGTGCATGTGGTACAACACCCAGTAACTCCCGGAAGTATAATAATGACCCTACCAACACAAGTACGGAGTCGGTACTCTAGTGCATATGGTAAAGTGGTCGTACTTCCATTGAGAACGTTCTTAACCATTTAGTGAGCTTGGTAATTGGGCTCAGGTCGGCTTAAGCATAAAGCCGGTATTGCATTGTTTATATAGATATTATGCATATTTTACTGAGTCAGTCAACTCATCAGATTGCTACTTGTGTAGGTAAGGGTAACGCTAAGCTCGAGGAGCAGTGAGTTGGGCCTTGGCAAGAATTGTACATATCGCGGCGCAGTGCAACCTGGAGGGTTCCAATCTTATAACATTTTAGGTTTCATTTTGTTGTTGCCCTGTAGTTTGTAAGAGAAATAATAAATATTATGTAACTTTATATGTAATACATGTATTTTCAACAACAGTTTTAAACTCGGGATCCCGATTTACGAGGTTATATAAATATAATATAATAAGATACTTTTCGAATTAGCAAATTTTTAAATATGGGCATTACATCTATGGTAGATAAGTTTTATTGTATAGTATATTATTTTATTTTAGATCATGCATGTTTAGTTTTTATTTTATTATATATAAATGTGATATGTAATTTTATAAGTACGGTTTACTTATTTTATGGCTATATATAATTTTGTTAATATGGTATATACAATTCTTTTAATACATATTATTTTATTTTATTTTATTTTTTATTATAGGCATATATGTTTTATTATATGGTATATAGTTTTTGTTGTGTATAGTATAGCATTTATTTAAGATAATATTTAGTTTCTATTTTGGTATATATTGATTATATATAAATTTTTTATTATGTATACATATTTTAATAGTAGTATATATAAATTTTAGTTTCTATTTTGTTAGCATGATATATAAATTTTGAGTATTAATTTAGTATTGTTATAATTTTTTTTTTTTTGTGGTATATAATTTTATTATTACGGTATATTAATTTTTAGTAATATAAATATATCAAATACTGTTGTATATATTTAATGATCTAATATATTTATTTATTTTTGTTACAATAAATTAATATGCAATACTAAAAAAAATTATATAACTTAATTTAATTATTATATATTTTTTAAAAAATTAATATATAATAAATGTATTATAATTTTTAGATTTGTATTAGCTAATTGAATATATTTAGTCATTTTGTTAATTTTTTTAAAAAATAATATTTACTAACTTAGTTTTCAAATTTAAAACTATTTTGCAACTTAGGCCAAAAATAAAAGTGAAGTAAAGTCTTCAATAACATAGTTAGCCTCGCCTCTGAATATAGCACTAAAGTAGTCCGTGAATTCCTTAGCAATAAGTTGTCTAGAGGAAAACCCAAATACCATTCCGATCCAAAATGCACTCAAAAGACAAAAGTATTCTTCTTTATAAGTAATAATTATATTTTCTTAAAATTAATACTAAAAATACAAATCAATCACATTTTTTTAAATAATGTCATGTTATCATGGAATAATTTATGAAAAATAATTTGACCAAAACTCAAAACCCAAAACCACACACTCATCTTTATAAATGTGTTATAAATAATATTAGAGACCTTAAATGTTAATATTATATCTCAAAAGCAAAACGTTTTTTTTTTTTTTTTTTTTGATAGCCAATAATTTTATTTTCTTGAAATATATACTAAAATACAAATCAATCACATTTTTTTTAAAATAATGCCATATCATTAAATAATTTATGAGTGAATACTATCAATACTATATCAAAAAAAATATGAAATAATAATATTGACAAAAAAAAATGTTAAGTAAAGATAAAATAACTTGACCAAAACCCAAAAACCAACACTCATCTTTAAAATAGATTATAGATTATAAATTATAGATACATTATAGATTATAAATTATAGATATAAATAAACTAACATTTACAATAATTCTACACTAACAACAATTTTTCTCAAATCTGTTTTTTTTAACACAAAAAATATCACAATTTTTACAAAATATATAAAATACAAATAAAACTAACACATATATAATTTATTGAAAAAAAATCATACAACAAAAATAGCATAGTACTTTTCACAAATGAAATTTTTTGATGACTTCTTATTCAAACCTACTAATTTTTCTAAATGTACATTTCCCCAAATCTGAAAAAATTAATTTTCAAAAATTATTTACTGATTTAAATAAATAAATGTGTAAGAAAAAACTAAATTAATATATATTATATTACAAAACATAAAATATTACTAAAATCTATAAATATATATTATATATTATAAATCATTACATAAGAGAGTTTAGATATAAGAAATTAATTTAATAAAATAATATATATATATATATAGATATTATATTATAGGGGCTATTACAGTAGAGATTGGGTATTTTACCTATTAATAGGGATAGTAATTTATAGTCTTTGGTTTAATCTAAGCTCAAATTAATCCTTGAAAACTACACAATAATTAATATATTTTTTAATTTATAATTAAACTTGAATATTATTAATTATACGTTCAACTAACAAACTCCAAACTTAACTCAAAACCAATTCTTTTTTTTTTACTTTTTATTTTATGTCTATCTAAAATTTAGTTCTAATTACATTTTTCTTTTTAATTTTGAATTTACATAGAAAAATATTTTATTTAAATTTATTTTAAAACAATAATTATACTTATAAAAAATTATAATATATTCAACTTATAATAATATTATAATAATCACTCTTAAAATAATTAAAATGTCATGTGTTCAATACTTTAGAAAAGATATTTTTTTACTTATATTTAATCGAAGATTTTAATTAATTTAATAAGGGTGAATACCATTTTGGACCTTCTGTTTTACAAAAGTTACCAATTGGACCTTGTGTTTTGTTAAATGACAAAATGGACCCTGTATTTTCTAAAATATTACAAATAGGACCCTGAATTAATTTTTTGTCAAAATAAAGTTTAATTATAATCCGATTTAAAAGTGCTATATGACAAAACTGTTTACATTTTTTGTATCTGTTCGTATTAAGCATTGTCTTCAAGTTCGTTGTATTAAAAAAAAAGTTATCAAAAATTAAGCTCAGGATCCTATTTTTACTATTTTAGAAAATACAGGGTCACTTTTGTCATTTAACAAAACACAGGGTCCAATCTGTAACTTTTGCAAAACACAGAGTCCAAAATGGTATTTACCCATTTAATAATTTCGAAATTCTATCATATTGTATTAAGTAATTTTATTTTTTATATATTTGGATTCAATCCAATCTGCATAATAATTTAAATCTAATCCAATCCGTAAAAGTGCATATTAAATCGGTTATTTTGGATTGGTCACTTTTTAATATTGAATTACTTAAAAAATTTAATTCTTTTTTCACATAACTTACAAAAAAATAAAATAAATTTATGTTGTTTTATGTCTTTATTATACCCTTTTCAAGCAATAATATGGTGTTGACACGTATAAAGAAACTAGCTCATGTTATAAATCAATTTTCCTCAAAAAATACATGTGGTAGAAATATTCAAACTTATCATTTTAAAAATAAGGGCGAGCTATGAATAATAACTACCGATTGATAAAATTTGTGAGATGAACGATCAACTTAGAGGGTTCATCTCGAGAAATATAGAATACACAACAGAATGACAATAATTGGAAATGGTAGATAATGAATTATGAAATTCCGTATTTTAATATTCCCAGTTTGATTATTTAATTAAATGATTAATTAAATGCGGAATAATAAAACTGGTACTGAAAACAGTTTTCTGTAGTTACAGAATGCAACTCCGTAACTCCAGAGAAACCTTAAAAACAAACAGTGCATAAAAGTAAAAACACACAAGATTTTTGTACGTGGTTTCAACAATCCTTTCAGATTGTTACTAGTCCACGGGGCCACGCCCAGAGATAAGATTCATTAGATCGGTATCAAAAATACAAAGTAATTGACTTATGCATAAATAGACTCCCTCTTATTGTATGCCGCAAGCTTGATGTATTCCACCTACTAACCGAATCTTGATAAAACTCCAAGAGCTCGAACTCCCTTCGATCACCTTGAAGAGTGCTTGAATCCTCCCGATTCAAGGCTTAAAGGCTATCTCCCGAAAGCCTATACAACCATCTCCCGAAGGTTGTGTGCTTGTATCATCCCGATGCAAGACTTCAAAAGCAATCTCCCGAAAGCTTGTAAATACCTTCTCCCGAAGGTGCACTGATGTTCTTCTTCGTTGTAGACTTGAATACAGACTCAAGACAATACAAACAACAAATAAACAGAGTAAGAGTAGAACAACTCTTCTCTACAAATCAAAGACACTCTTTTCTTATGATATGAAAGTGAATAAAAGAGTTAACATAACAAAGACACTCTTTCCTTAAGATATGAATATAATTCTAAGTGTATGAAAGAGATGCAAAACCTAGCTACTATAAGATGTATTTATAATGAATATACATCTCATAGACAGCTTACATTCGGTCTGAACAAGACCTCAACCCACTAGAAACTTCCCTAAAATAATTCTTCAATCAGTCCAGGAATTTCCGTTTCTGTACCTACAGAATCGTGGGCAGTAACTACAACTTTCCTTTTATAGAAAAGGAAAGTCTAGCTCCGGTTTTCTCTTCAAGAAACCTGATCTTAGAAAATGGGAAACTCAACACAAGATCAGAATAACAGCTGGTTAGCAAAGAATCAATGTGTAATCAAAACTTACCATTTTTACCTCAATTTCCATAAATAGGAAAGCTAGTCAACTTTCCTTCCAAGTTTAGATATACACAAATAGGGAAACCATATCAATATATGCCAGCCGAAATATACAAAGAATAATAAAATATTTTTGTCAATTAAATATGCTAAAAATGGAATTAACAAATTATTTACATAGCTTGCAACTCACTGACTCACATAATCATGAGTATGCTAAGAGACTAAGGGTCACATTCCCAACATGATTCATCTCATAATTGTCATACTGTGATGGTGTCTTTCATTTGCTTCGTCCAACACTTATGGAAGGATGCGAGAAGTATTACTTAAAGTATACTTAGGCGCTAACAACCCTCTTTAAAATAAAATATCTTGAGAAGATTACTTGTATTACAAAATTTCAAAAAAAAAATTATAAGAGTTTTATCATAATTACAAGTTCAATTAATATACTATCATAAAAATTTAAAATAGTTAATTAAAACTCATCTCAAAACTGAAATGAATATTATAAAAATTGAATCTTGTGGGATCTTTAACTAACAGTGAATATGAATTGAGCATGTCATCTTTAGGGTTGTGGGAAGCAAAGAAACAACTGTCTCGCGCTGAACTATTTACTTTGTCAATATATATATATTGGTCAAACATATAAGCATCCAACAAGCTTCTTTATCAGGTTGTTGTCTCTCTATCGACCAGATGATAACTCGCCCTCAAGGAAAATACCTCTCTGTACAATCTTAATATGCCGACGAGATACGGTCTTATGATAATAACCTGTCTTACTACATGTTACAATTTTGATTGCACGTCATACAGGCCAAAATATGCAAATTTTAATCTTAAAATATAAGGGTAGCAATTCGATCATTCAGTACGTCTAAAACATCTCATAGTTATCCAAAGTTATCCAATTTGAATGAGATCAACCGTAATCGAGATTATTCAGATCTTTTTTTAGTGAAAAACTTTTTATCTATTTATTATGCATGTTTTTTTTTTTTGACAAAGAGCCATAACTTTTCATTTGAATATTATTTATTAATGCATGTATTATTTTATTGTTCACTATTATAATTCATGCAATACAACCGTCATTATATATATTAACAATAAAAAAATATAAGACTTTCCACTATGATAAGTACAACCTTAAAATTTTTATAGTATAATTGTTCCAGACATTATTGTTTAAAATAAAAATTTTAAATTATTAAATTACTTTAAAAGTCAGATTAATAATTATTGCCCCTGATTTTGTCCAAAATACGTGGACCAACCGGACTGTGACACGTGGACTGAAGAAGCAAGACTTTGAGATAATTAGACTAAGTCTCCTTAATCAAAAGGATCAGCATTCAACTGTTGGGTTTTATGCCCTAAATAAAACTCATTTCAGTATAATCAGATTTACTTATTAATAAAGATCAGAAATAACATTTAATGTTGCATGGTTCACATGATTTATTTCATGATTATATATATAATGTATGAATTCTATTTAAGTCCAGAACATATGAATTTGTTAATGATTATAGTGTTGTCAGCACAGTGGAATATAATCTTGATTATATGTTCGACAGTTTATTCCCTGATTTGTCAGTTCACTGGATTTAGACTGACATGATAATCAGCGATAGGTATTCTTACACCTTGGATAAGTGTTATGTCCTTTCCAGGGCATTGGCAAAGTTTACCCAAAGACGCTTTGTGAGCTTCTTGCTATTCAACATTACTCTAGCCATTTCTGTTAGAGTACGATTCTTTCTTTCAACCACTCCATTTTGTTGAGGAGTTTTAGGAGCAGAAAATTCATGAGAAATACCGTTAGCTTTACAAAATTCATCATATATGGTATTTTCAAATTCCTTACCATGATCACTCCTAATCCTAACAATTTTATCAATGTTACAATCTTTTTCAACTCTTAATTTCAAACACAAAGATTGGAAAGCTTCAAACGTATCAGATTTTTCTCTCAAAAAATCCACCCATGAAAATCGAGAATAATCATCAACACAAACAAAAATATACCTCTTACCATTTAAGCTTTCTACCTGGATTGGACCCATTAAGTCCATGTGCAAGAGTTCGAGAACTCTAGAAGTATTCACATCCGGGACACTCTTGTGAGAAATTTTCAGTTGCTTACCTAACTGGCATGGTCCACATTTTCCCAATGACTCTTTACCTAATTTAGGTAATCCTCGAACAATCCCTGAAACAGATAATTTTTTCAGTTTTTTAAAATGGATGTGACCAAGTTTTTCATGCCATAGGTCAGTAACATTTTCAATGACAGAATGACAAGTGGCATGCATAGTGAGAGTATAACAATTATCACTAGATCGCAGCCCTTGTAACACAATTTCATCAAGAATATTATATACATAGCAATGATTGCTATCAAAGCTCACAGTATAACCCTGATCACAAATCTGACTAATGCTAAGTAGATTAGCTTTTAGTCCTTCAACCAACATGACATTCTTTAGTTTAGGAAGCCCTTCGAACTTGAGAGTTCCCATTCCTATGACTTTACCAGTAAGACCGTTACCAAATGTAACTTCTCCACAGTGCATTGGTCTTATGTTCACAAGAAATTCTTTTTCACCTGTCATGTGTCTAGAACAACCACTATCAAAATACCACATGTTAGAAGCAGCAGTTTTAAAACAAGTATAACCTACCAAGCATTTGTTTTTGACAACCCATTTTTGTTTTTGTAAAACATGTTTATTTCCAATGTAATTAGATTTAAACATGTTATGCCTGGTTATGCATTTAGGTCGAATGTGACCTTTTACTCCACAAAAATGGCAAATAGGAATGAAACGTCTTCCAGTCCCTTTGAAATTGTCAAACTTACCGTGCTGCTTCTTTTCTCGTAATAACAGAGTGCTTTGTCAGCAGAGAAACCTGCGAGGTAGAAACAGTTCTTCCAGAAACAAAACTATTAGTAGTATTAGAAACAGGTTGATTTGGAACATAACCCAGCCCAGCATGATTGGTTTGGCCAGATTTTTGAATTTTTTCAAAGATGGTGGAACCTGGATTTAGCATTTTAACATTCTTTTTAATGTTATCAATTTCCTTGGTTAAAGAAATAATCTTTGACTCTTTTAAAGACAATTCAGATTCACAACATTTGAGTTTATCTTCCAACTCATTAATGTTGTTACACAAAATTTTATTATCTTTAACCAGGGAGCGATTTTCAGCACAAGTTTCCAACCACTTACCAAACATTACCTTGTAGGATTCAACCATGGAATCCTCATCAATTTCTGACTCATCTGATTCGGATCTGGATTCTTCCTTGTTGTCATTGATCAGGATATTGTTTAAGCAAATGCTTTTTCCTTTTTCCTGCAAATTTCTTGACAAAACACTTGTTAGGACAACCTTTTCGTTTTCATCCTCACTACTTTCAGAATCATCACTCCAAGTAACATTTAATCCCTTTTTATTTTTCTTTAAGGTATTAGCACATTCGGATTGAGTATGACCAAAACCTTCACATTCTCTGCATTTAATACCTTTTTTATTGTTAGATGAAAAAGGTTTAGAGGGAATATTACCAGAAATGTTACCTTTTGGGTTCTTTGAAAAGATCTTTTTATTTCCAGTAGATTTCATGAATTTTTGGAAATTTTTTGCCAATAGAACCATTTCATCATCATTTTCATCATCTGAAACAATATTTTCAGAAGCATTAAAGGCAATACCTTTACTTTTCTCATTCGAGAGATTTTACTTACTCTTTTTCTTGATTTGTTGATTCAACTCAAAGGTTCTTAAAGATCCCATGAGTTCCTCAACCTTCATTTTGCCAAAATCTTTTGCCTCTTCCATTGCAAGCAATTTTGTATCAAACCTGTCATCGAACAATTTTTCGAACCAAGACAGATTCATCTAGTTTTTCTCCCAAGGCAAAAAACTCATTAGAAATATCAGATAATCTTTCATAGAAATCATTTAAAGTTTCAGTATCTGACATTCTCAATTCATCAAATCTAGTTTGCAGCATGGTAAATCGTGATCTCTTTACATCAGCAGTACCTTCAAATTGAATTTGAAGGATTTCCCATGCTTCCTTTGCAGATTCACAAGATGAGATTAATTTAATAAAGCCTTCACCAACACCATTAAAAATAGCATGTAAAGCCTTATTATTATAACTGCATGCTTTTTCATCTTCAGTGGTCCAACTGAGTTCAGATTTTACCTGAATATTACCTTTTTCATCATTTTCAGTAGGTTGAGACCAACCTGTAAGAATAGCTCTCCATGCCTTCTCATCTTGCGATTTGATGAATGCTCTCATCCTGACCTTCCAATAAGGATAATTCGACTCATTTAATAGAGGAGGTCTAGAGATAGAACTTCCTTCTGCAAATAAAGACATCTCACACAAAACAAGTTAAACGGAATAACCTCAAGATCTCACTAAGAATTTAGTGACTTGCTCTGATACCAATTGAAATTCCGTATTTTAATATTCCCAGTTTGATTATTTAATTAAATGATTAATTAAATGCGGAATAATAAAAGCTGTATCGAAAACGATTTTACGTAGTTACGAATACAACTCTGTAACTCCAGAGAAACCGAGAAAAACAAAAAGTGCATAAAAGTAAAAACACACAAGATTTTTGTACGTGGTTTCAACAATCCTTTCAAATTGTTACTAGTCCACGGGGCCACGCCCAGAGATAAGATTCATTAGATCGGTATCAAAAATACAAAGTAATTGACTTATGCATAAATAGACTCCCTCTTATTGTATGCCGCAAGCTTGATGTATTCCACCTACTAACCGAATCTTGATAAAACTCCAAGAGCTCGAACTCCCTTCGATCACCTTGAAGAGTGCTTGAATCCTCCCGATTCAAGGCTTAAAGGCTATCTCCCGAAAGCCTATACAACCATCTCCCGAAGGTTGTGTGCTTGTATCATCCCGATGCAAGACTTCAAAAGCAATCTCCCGAAAGCTTGTAAATACCTTCTCCCGAAGGTGCACTGATGTTCTTCTTCGTTGTAGACTTGAATACAGACTCAAGACAATACAAACAACAAATAAACAGAGTAAGAGTAGAACAACTCTTCTCTACAAATCAAAGACACTCTTTTCTTATGATATGAAAGTGAATAAAAGAGTTAACATAACAAAGACACTCTTTCCTTAAGATATGAATATAATTCTAAGTGTATGAAAGAGATGCAAAACCTAGCTACTATAAGATGTATTTATAATGAATATACATCTCATAGACAGCTTACATTCGGTCTGAATAAGACCTCAACCCACTAGAAACTTCCCTAAAATAATTCTTCAATCAGTCCAGGAATTTCCGTTTCTGTACCTACAGAATCGTGGGCAGTAACTACAACTTTCCTTTTATAGAAAAGGAAAGTCTAGCTCCGGTTTTCTCTTCAAGAAACCTGATCTTAGAAAATGGGAAACTCAACACAAGATCAGAATAACAAATTTGGTTAGCAAAGAATCAATGTGTAATCAAAACTTACCATTTTTACCTCAATTTCCATAAATAGGAAAGCTAGTCAACTTTCCTTCCAAGTTTAGATATACACAAATAGGGAAACCATATCAATATATGCCAGCCGAAATATACAAAGAATAATAAAATATTTTTGTCAATTAAATATGCTAAAAATGGAATTAACAAATTATTTACATAGCTTGCAACTCACTGACTCACATAATCATGAGTATGCTAAGAGACTAAGGGTCACATTCCCAACATGATTCATCTCATAATTGTCATACTGTGATGGTGTCTTTCATTTGCTTCGTCCAACACTTATGGAAGGATGCGAGAAGTATTACTTAAAGTATACTTAGGCGCTAACAACCCTCTTTAAAATAAAATATCTTGAGAAGATTACTTGTATTACAAAATTTCAAAAAAAAAATTATAAGAGTTTTATCATAATTACAAGTTCAATTAATATACTATCATAAAAATTTAAAATAGTTAATTAAAACTCATCTCAAAACTGAAATGAATATTATAAAAATTGAATCTTGTGGGATCTTTAACTAACAGTGAATATGAATTGAGCATGTCATCTTTAGGGTTGTGGGAAGCAAAGAAACAACTGTCTCGCGCTGAACTATTTACTTTGTCAATATATATATATTGGTCAAACATATAAGCATCCAACAAGCTTCTTTATCAGGTTGTTGTCTCTCTATCGACCAGATGATAACTCGCCCTCAAGGAAAATACCTCTCTGTACAATCTTAATATGCCGACGAGATACGGTCTTATGATAATAACCTGTCTTACTACATGTTACAATTTTGATTGCACGTCATACAGGCCAAAATATGCAAATTTTAATCTTAAAATATAAGGGTAGCAATTCGATCATTCAGTACGTCTAAAACATCTCATAGTTATCCAAAGTTATCCAATTTGAATGAGATCAACCGTAATCGAGATTATTCAGATCTTTTTTTAGTGAAAAACTTTTTATCTATTTATTATGCATGTTTTTTTTTTTGACAAAGAGCCATAACTTTTCATTTGAATATTATTTATTAATGCATGTATTATTTTATTGTTCACTATTATAATTCATGCAATACAACCGTCATTATATATATTAACAATAAAAAAATATAAGACTTTCCACTATGATAAGTACAACCTTAAAATTTTTATAGTATAATTGTTCCAGACATTATTGTTTAAAATAAAAATTTTAAATTATTAAATTACTTTAAAAGTCAGATTAATAATTATTGCCCCTGATTTTGTCCAAAATACGTGGACCAACCGGACTGTGACACGTGGACTGAAGAAGCAAGACTTTGAGATAATTAGACTAAGTCTCCTTAATCAAAAGGATCAGCATTCAACTGTTGGGTTTTATGCCCTAAATAAAACTCATTTCAGTATAATCAGATTTACTTATTAATAAAGATCAGAAATAACATTTAATGTTGCATGGTTCACATGATTTATTTCATGATTATATATATAATGTATGAATTCTATTTAAGTCCAGAACATATGAATTTGTTAATGATTATAGTGTTGTCAGCACAGTGGAATATAATCTTGATTATATGTTCGACAGTTTATTCCCTGATTTGTCAGTTCACTGGATTTAGACTGACATGATAATCAGCGATAGGTATTCTTACACCTTGGATAAGTGTTATGTCCTTTCCAGGGCATTGGCAAAGTTTACCAATATCGGATGTATGGAGTATTATACATGTTCTTTGATTTGTTAGGTAAGCCTACTTTTGGGTCAGGGTGATACGTACATTTTGAGAACATGATAGTATAATTGAGTGGGAGCGCTAACATAAATATGGAATCTATAACTTCTATAGGAATTTAGAAGTGAAACGATGATATCCTTCGAGCTAGGCTAAACAGAGATAAATGGTGGAGATCTCATTTCACTTTGCTAAAATATCATTTATACGGAGCTAAGTGTTTTAAGGAGGATAAAATACATTGAAGGTGTAACGGTAACTTAGTGCCTTTTCAATGTAGATCATCTATTAGAGGGTCATTGATCACATTAGGATTATAACAATGGATAACTAATGACGTATCTATATCGTGGAACATATAGAGCATTCTATATACTGAGAGTGCAATTCTAAGTTCTATGCGTGGATTCAACGAAGAATTAATAAGTCAGTGAATTTAAGATATAAATTCTTGATTTGCTTATTGGAAGCTCGGATATATAGACCCATGGTCCCTATACTAGTTGAGACCATACTACTTGTAAGACTCAATTAATTGATTTTAATTAATCAATTATAATTCTAAAGTTAGACTGTGTCTACTTTGTGAATTTTCACTAAGCAAGGGCAAAATTATAAAGAAAAGAGATTCTAGGTTTATTTATTAATTAAGAGACTTTATATGTCTAATTAATAAATATATTAAATGACAATATTATTTAATAATTAATTTTTAGTTATTAAATAATTAGAATTGGCATTTAAATGGTTAAATTGGAAAATTGGCGTTTTTGAGAAAATGGGATGGAAAAATGACAAAATGGTAAAATTACAAAGTGGGCCCAATCCACAATCCATGGCTGGCCACACTTAGTGTATTTTACCATTTATTTTTTCATTATTTTAATGCCAAATAATTCTAACTTAAACCTAGGTGGTTACCTATAAATAGGTAGTGATGACTTCAGGAAAAAGATGATACATCTCATTCCTTCACAGAAAATTTCTAGCCGCCACCTTCTCTCTTCTTTTCTTCTCTAAATTTTGAAATCCTTGAGTGAATGAGTGACTGCCCACACACATCAAGTGGTATCTCAATCATAGTGTGTAAGACTGTGGAAAATCAACCAACAAGAAGGAGATTCAGCATCAAAGGAAGGAGAGAAAGAGATCCAAGTTCAGATCTTGGTGATGCTCTGCTACAGAAAGGAATCAAGGGCTAGAGATCTGAACGAAATGAGTCATTATATTCCGCTGCACCCAATGTAAGGTTTACTAAACTTTATATGTGTTTATTTCATTATTTTAGAATTCGTATTAGGATGTTAATGAAACATACTTGTTAGTAAATCTAGATCCTGGTAAAATAATATCCAACATCAACGTGCCTCCCGGAATAGGCATGAAGGTTTCATATACTCCCGGAGAGCAAGGCTACAACGAAGCACCTCCGGGAGGTATCAAATTCTATCTAAACAGTCACCTCGCATTTAATGTCGCATGGGAGAAGGCGTATTGAAACTGCCATAAGTATTAAAGTCTGACAGCATAACCCCCCTTCTGCAGCTACTACGCTATGATTAATGAGCCTAGCGACGGCTACTTTATGAGAAATCACATCAGTCAAGAAAGGATAATGGATTACATCCATTAAACCCCTAAAAAGCCTAGGGATTAGACCAGGCATTTTCTATGATGTATCCATTGGGAAGGTGTGCCTTTACTGAATATTACAGAAAGACATGTACCTCAATTCTAGGGATCACCCCACAAAAACACTATAAATACCCCCCCAAACTCATTAAGGTAGGGGTCGAGAATTCTGAGTTTCATAAGAACTAGAGAGGAAAACCACCAAGAACATTCTCTGTAATAAATACTCTCATAAATAGACAAACTCGTGGACTAAGGCTCATTAATGCCCCAACCACGTAAAAATCTTGTGCATTAACTTCTTACAGCTTTCCTAAATATTATTATTATATTGGTTGCCGAAAACCTCAGTCAACAATAATAAATAAAATAACATAAACCATGTATTTACAAGGGTAGCAATTCGATCGTTTATAGTATGTTTGAAGCACCTCATAATTATCTAAAGTTATCATAGACTATTAAATTTGGATGAGATCGACAGTAAATCGAGATCGTTCAGATATTATTTTAGTGAACAAACTTTCATCTATTTATAATGTATTTTTTTATTTAAAAAAATTATTATTTAATTCTTCAAATCTTATTATTGTTATTGTTATTATTGCATGTGTTATTTTGTTGTTCATTAATATACTTTATGTAATACAACCATTAATATATATTAGGAGCTTTTTTTTATTTTTACACTTTAAAATAATTTTTTTTTGTATTTTTACGGAATTCCACATAGAAACCCATATATCAATTAACGGAACAACCTAAATTGCAACCAAAATCCATATAGCAACCCACATAGAAACTACCAGAGAAACCACCTAAGAAACCCAAACTGTACATTTTTTAAAAAAAAAGTTAAAAAAATAATATATGGGGTAATTTGCCTATATATTAACAAATAAAAATTTAAGACTTTTCACTACAATAATTACAAACTATACAATTTTTATAGTATAAGAATTATTCCATATTAGTAAATATTAAAGAAATTCAAATTATTGTTTAGAAAAAAATAAAGAAATTCAAATTATTAAATCAAAATAAAAGCTTAATAAATTAAAAAAAAAAAAAAAAAAAAAAAAAACATGTCTTTTGAAAGAATTGAACTCATGTCATTATACTTGATATAAGATAATTTTACAGCTTACTCCATGATTATATTATTAGTTGTACTGATTATTGTAGGATTAAATAACTTGAATATTTTGTACTTTTTTAGCTAGAATTATTGGGTTAAAGTAGAAAAATCAAGTTAATTCAAAATAAATATATAAATTCCAAATTTTAAAAAAAAAAAAGTAATTAATTAAAAATTATAAGGCATAAGGTAAATAAGTAAAAAAAAATTATAGATTTGGAATTAGGTGTGCAGTTTTGTTAGTTAGAGCTAATTAATAATATTTAAAATAAATTATAAATAAAAAATTGTTAATTATGTTTAAGTTTTCTAAAATTAATTTGAGTCATTTGATTAAATCAATTGCTATAAATTAATGTACCTTTCAATAGGTAAAAACTACAATACTTATTATATTAGCTCCCTATATTAAAATATATATATATAATTACAAAATAATATATATAAAAAATAAAGAGAGGTTTGATGAGCATACAAGCGGAGAAACTCTGGTGTCGTTCCCGACCCATGCAAGGGTGAGAGTGTGACAGAGAAATGCGTGAGAGAGATAGAGGTGCAAGAGATTGAGTGACAGAGAGAGGGCAAGATATAGCGAGAGATAGACGGAGCGGAGATTAGAGAGAGAGGCAAGATCGAAGAGAGGGAGAGGCGAGATCGAGTGACATAGAGAGGGGAGAGAGAGAGAGTGAGTGATAGAGGCATCAAAATGAAGAAGAAGAGACAATATTATTTTATTATTATTAATGTGATTATCATGGATCATAATATCGCTGATAATATTTTTGCGACGATATATCAAGATTATTTTTGCGATGATGTGTCAAGACTAAAATATTATCATCTCTGATAATATTTCAAACGACGATGTTGTTCACTATAGTTTAAAATATTATCATCCTTTATCCCTTTGCGACGATGTGTCAAGATTATTTTTGTCATCCCTAATGTACAAGAGAGAAAAATCCTATTCATTTCAAATTATCACATTTCAAAAAAAACAAACCATATAGAGAGGATATTGTCGTCCCTGAAGTGTAAAAAGTCATCCATGATACCCTTATTATTAGGGATGACTATAATTCGTCCCTAATGTAATCGTCCCTCATGGCAATTTTTCTTTTAGTATGGGTAAATGATTAAAATTAATAAATACTATTAAAAAAGGAAACAGAAGAAGAAAGAATACTATTAAAAAACAAAAAGAAGAAGAAAGTTCCCATTGTAATTTTCTAAAACAAAAAATTAAGTATGATATATAGCTCATGTACAATAATTAAAATGGTATTTTTGAGAACTCTATATTTACATAATTACATAATTACATTTGGAAAATTAAATAAAGCTAAGAAAGTTAAATGTCCCCCGGCAAGTCACTCAATTATTTATATATACTTTAATTTAAACTAAAGTAAAGAATTATTCTCTCTCTCCTCTTTAGACCCTCCACGTACAATACTAACAATAGTTTTTCAACTTATAATTTTATTTATTTTTTTGGTTAAGAAGCAGTTTTGATTAGCCTAATCTGTAACTCGAAGGTGCAAAGAATTTTTGTTTGAGCAAATTTCGTTCAAGAGTAACTGTGGCACATGGAAATGTGAAGTCTAAGTTGAAAGAATGGGATAAAAGTGAGATCCACCGAGATTTGTTGTCCAAGTAAAATCCATATAGACCTCATAAAATATGAGCTGTTTCGCAACTTAAGCAGCCAAAAGTCCAATTAATGCATACATAGGAATTAGTTGTACACATATATTTATATATATATATATATATATATACATATAATATATATATATATAACGATATCAAATAATAATTGTCAGTGTCAAGTTCTTTCCATAGTCTAAGGTCCGGGAAGAAGGAGAACGAGTCACATCATACTCGTAACCATATCTTGATACAACATTAATATTCCATGTCCTTCCGCTGATTACCAATATATATTGTTTTTACAGAAATATACATAAGTTTCATACAAACCCTTTATTCAAAAATTTCAACAATTCCTTTTAATACATTCACATTTGTAGTGTCTTCCATTTTTTTTTTTACTTTTGGTAATGTCATTTTAAGACTTCATCAATTCCTTGTATGTTATACATGGGCCCCACATTTGTGTTACCATGGTCATGTTTCGTATTCCATCCAATAAAAGACAATACTAGTTAATAGAATTACTTAATTAGTGGGAGCCTCACATCGAATTCTATAATTAATATGATGGCATGACAATATAAAGTGTTTATAATAAATAAGTTTACAAATAATCCTGTCAGTTGAGAAATGAACCCCTCAGTTTAATTCATTTTTTTCATTTTAATTTTGTGAGGAAATTATACGCTATACTTATTTTTTGTTTCATATTTTAATTTTTACTTTTATTTTACTACTCTTTAATTTATACTCACTTTTATAAGTTATATTCTTATTATGTGCATTAAAAAGTTTAATTTTGATAAGTTTTGTGAGGTTATATTTGATACTTTGATTATAAAAAAGGGTATTTATCAATTAATATTATTTTAGAGTTATATTTAGTTAATGTATAATAAAAATGGGTAGTTTTCAACTTATCCCTAATTTTTTTAGAGGCTTAAGGAGATAATATAGTGCAATTAAATGAAGTGGACGTTGATTAATTTGTTATCCGAATATTTTTGCCACGGTGTAACTGTACCGCCCAAAACCACTAAAAAAAAACAGTTATTTTTAGTAATAATTTTTTAATCACAACAAAAAATTACTTGTAATTAAAACATAATATTTAGATACAAGTTGTCACTAATTTAGTGTTAGTCAGAACCAGTATTGTGATTAAAAAAAATATTTAATCACAACAATTTGTGATTTTTGTAACTAATACCTTTAGCCCCTAACTTTTTAGTCACAACACAAGAATTATAATTTGTAATTAGTCACAACTATTTTATTTTTTAGCCACGACTATTGTTGTGACTAGAAATAATTTTTTTTGGTAGTGAACAGTAGTATTAACACATATAAATTAAATATAAGAGGTTGAGAACAAAAAGAGAAGAAAATTATAAAAAGGGTGCATGAGTCGAGTGTAGGGGCGTTGGGCATTGGCCCCTCAAGAATGATCATGTATGGAATTTAGCCTTATTGCCATAATGAGGCTTCAATGCACCGCAGGTGTTTGTGATAATTCTTCAGTGACTATCGTTGAATGAAGCACGTGCCCCGTCACACGTGTTTATCCTAAATCTATCCCATACAATTGGTGATTGCAATTATATGAGCACTGTGATATGCCCAGTTTAGTTTACTCAAACACTATACGTAGTGAAATACGTAATGGGGACAGCCATATAAACTATATATATTTAGTTATAATTGCTAGATTATAGAATAGACAGATATAGATAGAGAAATTGATCAGGTTGAAATAACAAAAAAGAAATAAAGTGGGGTTCGGTGGTTTAATAAGATATAGTTCTTCCTTACAATAAAAAAGTAAATTAAAATAATACATATAGTTCTTCATATAATATATACTTTACTGTTTGGGAAATTGGAGCTACAGTTTTGGGCAAATAAAAATAAAAGAAAGGTGTTCCTATACGGCTTTCAGAGAGAATTTTCATCTTTATTTTGTGTTTAGTAATTTTCAAACATTCCATTTATACCAAAGAAAAAGACGACGGCATTCATCAACAACCATATATGATATTATCCGTATCTTGAAAAGTATAGAGAGAGAGAGAAGGGTTTGCCATGTTCGAGTTTTGGGATTGGAGGGATCTCTCTCATTCCCTCTCTTTTGCTTTATAACAAAAAAAAGCTTGAGAGAGAAAACAGAGAGGCCACCGAAAAGCATGTACACCTTATCATGAAAGCAAGAAAAAACGACCCGATTTGACGGGCCAACCCACACGCACATACACACAAATGAAAACCCACACGTACGATCCATATATCATCATACATGCATATACACACAATAATCATCAATCCTCCTAATAGCTAGCCATAAAGATCTATTCATTATCATTTTATTTTATTTTTTTCACTTTCTCTCTTTCTTTCTCATTGTTTATTTATTTATTTATTTATGTTTGCTTTATTAATTTTTTTTTTTGTCAGATTACTTTTATTATTATTTTTAAAGAAAACAAGAAAATTAAAAAAATATATATGGAGAAACCCCAAGTCAACCTCACCTCATCATTTGGTCTTGGTTATCCCAAGCACCACCTCATTTCCCACTTTAGTGACCTTTTTTTGTTTTTTTTTTTCTTTTATCATGACATGAATGGTCTCTCTTCTATATAATCAGGCCTTCCACATGATTTAGTCCTCCACCATGGGAGGAAGCATGAAGGTTCATCAGTTCGCACGTGGACTCTGGGAAGCGCACGAACCATCTCTAACCCTAGGCTGCAAACGCTTACGCCCTCTGGCTCCAAAACTTCAACCCAATAGCCCAGACAGTAGTAATATTAGTTCCTCTACCACCACTACTTCTCCAAACTCCATTGCTCCCTTCGATCTCAAGAGCTTCATTAGACCAGAAAGTGGTCCTAGAAAGCTTGGATCTTCTCTTGATCACCACAAGAAAGATTCATCTCAGGTATATTATTTGTTTTACGTTACGTACATTGCAATGTACTTGGTGCTGTATACATAAATATTATCTGAAAATGAAAATAGTTGACACCAACAAAGATATTAATGATAATAATAATTGGTGGGGTGCATATAATACAGGTTGAAACACACCCTGGTGGGACACGGTGGAATCCAACGCAAGAGCAGATAGGAATACTGGAGACGCTGTATAGAGGAGGAATGCGGACTCCGAACGCCCAACAAATCGAACAAATCACGGCGCAGCTTGGTAAGTTCGGGAAGATCGAGGGCAAAAACGTCTTTTACTGGTTCCAGAACCACAAGGCTAGGGAGAGACAGAAGCAAAAGCGTAACAGTCTTGGCCTCAGCCATAGTCCACGAACTCCCACCATTACAACTACCAACACCAACACATCCACCACTACTCTACACTCCGTTACCGTAGCTTTAGAAACAAGACTTGGGGTAATACATCATTTATAATTAATTATAGCTACGTATTTACGTGACTATGTAATATATATGTTTATAGCACATGTATCGCGTTTTATAAACATTTATTTCATTTGAGTAGTTATATTACGTGTCAAAATAGCCAATAGATCATTGTTTAATGGAATGCTTAATTAATTAAGCTCTTGATCTGTGCAGGGAGAGTACGTAGTAGAGAGAGAGCAAGAAGGCTGTACTAGTCCGTACAAGAGAAAGTGTAGAAGCTGGGGATTCGAATGTTTGGTAGAAGATTATAGTAGATTATGTTATGGTAATAACGAGGAGGAGGAGGGAGATAGAACTCTGGAGCTTTTTCCCTTGCACCCGGAAGGAAGATGATGATGACCATGATGCGGGTGTTTTTGGGAAATAATAATAATAAAAAATATATATATATAGTAGTTTAATTCTTGGGGTATATTTTTCAGCTTTAATGTTTCTAATGCCATCCTTACACTAGCAACTTTGATTATATATATATATATATATATAAATCATGTACGCTAGCTTTTGTTCACTTTTCTTTTCCTTCTTTTTTCTTCGCTTCGGGAAAAGAAGAAAAAGAGTAATTGTCTCTTTGTACTATTGATATATGATGATCTGATATCTGCTGCTTATTGGAACCAAAGCGCGCTTTGTTACTGATCTTTATTCCAATCTCTGTTGGGTGTCACTGTGTTTGTGTGTGTGCGCCCATTCTTCCCTTTTTGAGTTTTGACTAAAGAGCCAACTTTGGCTCTTCTTCGAAGCTTTTAGGTTAAAAGCGGCAACCTAGCTATCTAAGAAACACTGAAGTCCACGCACCTAGCAATAGCTACTACTTCTCCCTTTTTAAACCTACACCTTTCGTTTTCTAAGTAATTCAAATTGGCATTGAAAATGAAATCGTCTTTTCTAGCTAGCTAGCATCCATTTTAAACCAATATATATATATATATATAAATATATATGTATGTATGTATGTGTGATAAATAAAATATAAAGTTTAATTTGCCGCTTCTATTCTATGACTTTCAATAAAAGTAGTAAGAGAGACATGCATATCTTAATTGTTATAATATTGTGAAATCATTGACATGCAACTTAATTTTATTTTTGGTGACTAAATTTAAGAAAAGTATACTGATAGTGTGTTGTGGGTCCAATTGTGAACCATATATGCTGATCATGATGAGATGGGATTCGGAGGGAAAGGCAGATCAGGAAAGTTTAAAATACAAAGATCTTGCGCACCACTTAATTATGAGTTTTTGCTATACCAAAACCAATTTAATTAATTCCCTCCTATTACGATTTCAGTCCAAAATATTAATTATTGCTGCTACTCCTTTTTTTTTTTAATTCTGTTATTAAAAAAAAATAAAAATATTACTGGTAAATTGGACAAAATATATTACATGAAAATAATACTCATAGAGATGAAAAAAAAAAAATTGATGTCATTTACAATAAAAGAAAATTCTAATATTACGTTCCACTAAAATATTAATAAGTTGTGAACGGTTCAAAGGACTGCAATGAATGCTAAATTCACTTAGAATAAAGATGCATTTGTCAAAGATCTTTTAATAAAAATTAAAATTGGCAACTCAAGTATTTATACTAATCACTGATGTAGGATCAAACCACAAAATATGGAGTTAATAACAATTTGGAAATCTCCAAAATATAAGAGAAATGCTAAAGGGCACCATTGGTGCCTAGCACCCTCCTACGTGTCAATATCGCTATTGGTGCAATTAAGTATCGGGTCCCATATAGTTTAATATAATAATTTTTATAGAGTATCGCTAGCCAATTGCAAGTCGACACATTTAGAATGTGCTAGGCACCACTGGTGCCCAATAGCAATGCTCAAAATATAAACATGGAGAAGGATAACCATGTCACCACCCACACCAAAGCGCCTTGAGCCATTCAAGAGCACACAAATGATCCAATAGGAGAAACGATCTTAACACTTCTCCATAAACAATATTAAACCCTGTTATGAAATTAATAGCCATTACAAGAAAACTCACTTTTCTTCGCGCAAATTTACACCAGCAAAGGTGCACTATAAGCACACGAAAATTTTGACGATGAAAAACTTCGGCAGCACAAGTTTCTGGCAAAGTGTAGTCAACAAAGACTCTTTTAGTGTTTAATGTTTCGTCGGCAAAGGTGGTTTTCATTGACGCGTTAGTGCACTAGGAAAAACTATGCACCGATGTGTGCTCGTGAGACATGGCTTGGTTGGAAACTTTTGCCTACGTAAAAATGCACGAACAAAATTTTCCTGCAAACATAATAATTATGAAAGAAATTTTTACCCGTGCATGTAAAGTCATTATTAATATCTTTCTTTAATTTTGCATTTTCTTCAATGTAGATCATTACGCCGATAAATGTGTTTTTGAATTTTTTTTAATACATTTCAATTTTAATTAAAATTTTGAAATTGAATATAATTATAATTTAAAAGTAACTTAAAGCCAGAAATTAAAATTCAATAAATCCTAATTAAAATTCAATACCTTTATCACATAATAAAATTCAGTACCCTCGTCACATAATAAAATTCAACATAATCCTAAGTCATAATGGCTCAATACAATTATATATACACCATACAACAATTACTAAAGATAAATGTCATCATCATCATTGCCTTAGGTCGGTAGGGCAGCTTGAGACGAAGATCCAGAGTCAAGAACATGGAGCGGTGGAGGTGGGGTCACTTGAGCCATTGAGAGCTAGGAAAAAGGGTGACAAATACCTAAACTGATCCTGGATTATTGTGAGGTACTGATTCTTTGACTACATGTACTGTGTATGCATATCGTTGTATTCTCGCTACTGTTGTACCTCTCGCTTCAATGTCTTATACTCCTCGATGCTGATAGTAGGTTGCCCGGAGGTGGAACCTGGCCTTGTAGACACCCTTTTCCCCCTAACTGCTCTTAGTCTAAGCAAATGGACAAGGCCTCTTAAGTGGTCTAACTGCTCATCAAGTACTTATGTCATAACAGAGAAGTCTTGGAGACAGTGGGTGGGATCTACATCACCAACACTAGGCTGATTACTCGACGTAGGTTTAGATTCGAACCTTTCAACCATCTGGCCTACACAGAACAAAAAAAAATTTGTCAAAATGTAATAGAAGTCAAATACATAAAGGTATGAATAAATTAATAAGTAACAATTAAAACTTACACAAATTTGTTGCATGTATTCATTGCGCCAAGTGTTATTTTGTCATGGACGTGGAACCTCACAAAAGTATCAACGACACTATGAAGTTCTCTCGTCTTGGGATTAGCTTATTTAATACAAAGTTTCAATACTAAAAATAAATATTTTCCAACCATTTTAAATAGTAAGGTAAATTTTTATCGATGGGTCGTAAAATCTACGCCTATACAACTGACGCAAAACTGAGTGGAATAGGTGCTAGTTAGAAATAGTCGGTAAAGAGCAATACCAACCCTTCAAAACCAACAACAAAAGGGTAGATTATAGTCGTCAGTTATACATAGATGGGAAAACCTTTCCCGTCGGTTCTGAACGGTCGCCTATCAGTAAGAGACTATTTGGAATCGATGCCTATTTCTTTGAATAGCATCGATTCTAGTTCAATGATGTGTTGTTGGATTGAAAATATAAATTTTTTCTGCTATTTATTCTCCTACATTAATTTGATTTTTTACAATTTCATATATACAACTACAACAATTTATCTAGCAATGTGGTTGAGTTAATATAAAAAAATTCCAGATATTAAGAAACTAACTTTATAATCATGCCAATGTATTTATGAAACTACTTAGGTGGTGTTTGGTTGACTGAAATGTAATTGTAATGGTAATAGGAATAGTAATAAAATGTAATGGTAATAGTACATGTTTGGTTTATTTTGTAATGAACATTGTAATCAATTTTTTTTTTAATTTGGTTTTGTATAAAAAAAATTGAATAATTAATATATTGACCAAAATGTTCTCATTTTATTTATTGTCAACTACATTTGATAAAGTGGTAAGAGAGAGAAGGGCAGAAAAGTCTTTTTGTAATGTATTGGTAATTGTAATCCTCATTCATGAGTCATACTCATGTAATGATAATTCATGCAAATTGCAAGTGGTGTAATACTCATTACAATGTAAAAGGATTACAAAAATTAAAAGGCCCAATTCCAAACATTATAATTGTAATCTCCATTTCACTCCAATTTTGATTACACCAAAGTAAACATGTCCTTACTTAATCCAAACAAAGCATCTAAGCTAACCAAAAATATACATGAATGATTATATATTCATAATTTTCATTGCCACATAAACACATCTTTCATGTAATTAGCCCACTAATCACATAGAACATTAATATCATTATCGGTGTATGGCGTGTCGAACCTAACCTGCAAAACTAAAGAAAGAAAAGATGAATTAGTAGCATCATTGAATTAGTACATATATTCACAAAACCTATTTTACTATAGATAAATATTTAAGATATTAAAATTCAACTCTCATACGTACTCTACCCATCTGACAATAGTATAGTTAATCGCATAACCTGCTTCACTTCAGATAAATATTTAAAATATTCAAACATCACTAAGATTTATAAAATATTAAGAACAAATTTTTGTAACTTAAAAAATCCAATAAAGCTACCAATTAATGTACTCGAATAAGATCACCAGTAATAAATTAATTATTAGTTTTGTGGTACTAAGCATTTTGAATGATTATCATTGTGCCACACTCAGTGTCTCCATATGTATATACATTAAATTTAAAATAAATAGATGAATAGAAACATTTACAACTTGAAGCCTATCATGGTATTCTTTTTTTTTTTTTTGCCAAGTTATTATTGGTTTTTATAGTCCATATCAGTGTTATAAAAGCGGAAGTAGAAGTTTGATAAAAATAGTTTTATTTAATATGAACCATAAACCCAGTGATCTCAACATAAAATATATAGATTGAATCTAATATACTGAAACAAATTCAATTACCTCTTGATGCATATCAAGGTATCTTTGTTTCTTTTTGTATAACAATTAAACATTCAATCCAAGAACTATGTTGAAGAATCAACAACTTGATCTTCCAAGCCAGCCTCAACACTCAGGAGTAGAGTGGGCTATTAGATCTTATTAGATGAACAGATTTAGGTATCACACTGTGTACTCAACTCATAAGACACTGTAATGAGATTAGGATTTTGATCTCACACACACCTTGAATGGCATGGGCGTGTGAGACAAGAGAGAGAGAGAGAGAGAGAGAGAGAGAGAGAGAGAGAGAGAGAGAGAGAGAGAGAGAGAGAGAGAGAGAGAGAGAGAGAGAGAGAGAGAGAGAGAGAAAGTGTGACACGTGAGAGAGAGAGAGAGAGAGAGAGAATAGGGTTAGAAAATCTAATTCTATTTTCTCTCTATTTTGTCGGTTTGTTTCTCTATTAATTGGCTTATTTACTGTGTTGTATTTATCCTACTATATATCTATAAATAGTGTTATATAGAAAGCCTTTAATCCTTTATTTAAAATAAAAGATAAATATCTAATTTTATTTGAATTCATAATTCAAATTCAAATATAAATATTTAATAATTGCATATCAAAATATCAGTAGGTCTTTTATTTTAATAATTATCTTTTTAATTCAATAATTATCTAATAATATATTTAATTAATAAATAAAAGTGAATTAACTTAATTTAATTTAAATTATTTTAACTTAATAAAATAAGTAAACTAAATTAATCATGAACCTTTATATGTCACCTTACACGTGTAGAATGGGCCTACACGTGTGGGCCATATATTAAGATTCAAAATTGATTTCTCAATTTTGTCATAAATAAGATTTATCATTTATTTTACCAATAAATAATAATTTATTAATTCTCATTAATCTCTTATTTCACAAGGATTAAAATAAATATTATTATTTCTAAAATAATATATTTCTCTCTTTAATATTAATTAAGAATAATATTATATTTAACTAATTAATATAGTTTTATCCAATAAAACTAAATAGTTAAAATAGTATTAATTATACAATTCATAATTGTCATAATTAATTTAAAAAAATAATTTCACAAATTACTATTTTGTGCTTAAGAATTTATTTCCCATAGAAATTAATTCTCACTCGAAATTAATTCATCAAATAAAACCTTCCCATGGACAGTGATCTATAGAAGTGACTCGGGGACCATGTACCTATAATTTAAAGTTCTAATAAACCCAAGATTATTATCAATCTCATCAATAGAATAATCTGACTTATTAATTCTATTATTACGCCACTATAAATATGAAATTGTACTCTTTGACAATATAGAATTATATTTATAGAATTCTTACTTGTAGTCTATTGATATAATCAATATAAGTAGTTTGTCCTCCAATTATTAGTTCATAATTAGAGTTTGTCAAAATACTGTTTTATCCTTCTAATTATCTCTTGATTTATGTACCATTAATTTAATGTGAACAGTTAATTTATAACTTATTATAGATTTGGATCCAACTGCTAGTACTCCCAAAATTAACACTATAAGGGAACTAATATTTGATCTATTAGGAAAGCTTGGATTCCACTATTATATAACATGTTCCCAGCCACTCATGTTATTAAGCTCCCAAAGTAGAAGTTGTAAGAATGATCTTCTCTAAGAAACTTCAACCAGTGAATCAAAGAACTCAATGAACACAAATAAGAGTTTATGTATACTCAAGATTCAGGCTGATCTATTAATGATCATCATTGTGGTATGATAAACTCTTTTAATTGTAAAAAGAAAGTTAATAAAAGATATTTATTACATATCGGTTCAGTCATGTATAGTCTAAACATACACAGTACATTTACTACGTGTCTATCAATATATGTGATTCAAATTAAAATCACACACACTAGATGTTGTATATTAAATCGTACTTAGCAGTTCTATATTAAAGAGTTTTAATACTTTAATACACTACCAACTTGTTTTATTCATATCATATAATCTTAATTATCTTCTACATCCTTACAAGATTATACCTTCTCCATATGAATAAGGAATTTTTAGATATTTAATAATTATACTCGTATCATTAATATATCACTTATCTTATAATTTTTATTTCATATATTCTCTAATATATTATCCATTAATTACTTATTTTTAGGGCATAAATCCCAACAATCTCCCACTTGCACTAAAAGTAAGTGTAGCTCATTTTATAACTCTTACAAACGTTCTATCTCATTCGAATGCTCAAGCTAAATCATATGAACGAGACCCTCCACATAATGTAGCACCACCACATAATGTAGCACCAGATCCCAGAAACCACCACATTATTATTAGATCAATATACAGAATTAGGTTCTAGTATATTTAGTTTATTCATACTTTTATTTCCTTCAGGCTCACTTTGTTTGATTAATCATTTAATATTCTCAATATTAAATATTTGTATCTATTAAAAACTTATTTTTGAAATTGATTAATCTAGACCCCTCCATTAATCATGTAATGACCGCTTTAGTAATTTGGATTGATAAAAGGCAATTTGCACTAATTTCTGTTATTTTATGATTATTTATGAAATTAATTATTTGTGGACCCCAATATTTAGAAATAAATATTAGAGTTATAATTTCTCAATTCCGGAGATTTTATTAAACTCTAGGGGTATTATTTAACTTATATGTGAAATATATAATTTTTGTAATTTTTGCTTGGCGACAACGGAAAATGCGATGGATGGCTAGTTTGATCACATGGGTAAGTTTCGAAACTTATTTCTTAATGGGAAATATTTTAGAGAAAATAAAATATCGGGATTGAGCGGGGTTATGGAATTTGACCATTTTACCCCTAGCTTTTGAAAAACCTTAGTATTGGGTTAAAGGGCAATTTAGTCTTTTGGTTTATTTGAGGGTTAGGTGGCTGGTTATGTTAGTGACACCTAGCAATTCCTAAGGGCAGCAAGGATTAATAAGTAATCATTTTCCCATTTGAAGAAAATCAAGAAAAATAGAAAAAAAGAGACATTACCCTTGGAGCTCCCTCTCTCTCTCTTTCAGCTGAGACAAAACAAGAGAAAAAGCCAACTTTTCCTCCTCAATTTTCTGGAATTAAGCTAAGGATTAAGTGCTCTTGAAGTGGAGGTAAACCCTAGAACTCTTGATTGTGTGTTTTTAAGCTTTTTACTTAGTTTGAACTTGTGATTTTGAGAAATAGTGGCTGTTAGGTTTAGGTATGCTTAGGGTTCGAATTCTAAGTTTATTTTGAGTTGATTTTGAGTTCTGGATGTTAGTTTTGAGCTTTGATGATGAATTTGAGCAAGCTTGAGTTTTGAAACTCAAGTTTAGGTCTTTAATGGCAAGTTGAGATTCATTGAATTTTTCTATGAATTTCTGGTTGGATTATGTTGTATATGCATAGTACAGGTATATTGGAAAATTTGGTAGAGTTTGGCTTGATTTTGAGGTCATGGGGGCATTTTTCGGGTTCCCAGCACAGAACCAGAATTCCGGTTCTGGGGGACCTGTAGCAACCGGTCGACCGGTTGGTGTCCCAGAACCGGACTTCCGGTTGGGAACCGGTCTGCCGGTTGGGGCAGTTTTTGGAACCCTAGTTTTTCCCATTTTTGAGATATTTAGGGTATTGCCATGTTATTTATCGATAGGGAAACTTTTAGTTTCAAGTTTAAGTCCCCGGAAAGTGATTTAGCGAGTCACTCATCTTTGTTATAATTAATGTGATTAGGGCATCCATCTAGCACGAGACTTTCTGTTCAGGTCGGCCAGCACACTTGAATTAAGAAAGAAGGTAAGAACTGTATATAATGTGTGATATGAATATCTGAGTGTATGTATATGTTATGTGTATATGCATGCTTAAAATGTTATTTGCACTACCAACACTTATACGGTTATTGTATAGAGTGCATTGGTATAGCGAATGTTATCTGAGAGTATCGTGATACCGGCATAAGTACGGAGAGGTACTGGGAGTGCGTGGTATATCACTCAGGGGTACTCAGGGTATGAACAAACCCTACCAACACTCGTACATTGAGGTACGTAGTGTATGTGGTATAGTGGCTATACCCTAGTATGGAACGTTCGTACTCATCTGTTAAGCCTTGTAAATAGGTGTATGGGCGCCTAAGTACAAGTCGCAAATTATATGATATGTTATATGCTTTTCTTACTGAGTCTGTCGACTCACATTTCTGCTTCCTTGTATAGGTAAAGGAAAGGCGAAAGCTGAACAGGAGTGAACCTGGGCTGGGATGAGATTGTACATGTCGAAGCAGCGCGACCTGGAGTGTTCGGTCTCGGGACATCTGGGAGTTGTATTTTGTAGTCGCTGTGCGACCTGTATATTATGTATTTTGGAATATTAAGTTTAAAAAGTTTAAAAACGGGATCTCAGCACTTGTAAATATTTTAATATATTATAAAGTTTATTAATTAATATAAAAATTTTAGTTTGACACGTTTTTCGAGAAAATTCTTTGATTAGCAAAGATTTCACTGTAATTGAAAAAGCGCTGTAGCGTGCCTTGACATTAGGGCGTTACAAATCACATCTATTTGATTCTATTAATTAAGATAATTAATGAACTCAATAGATATCATAGATAATCAACTCAATATAATTATTTTTTAGTTTAGTTCATGTTATTAAGTTGTATAAATTATAATTTACTAACTAGGATAGTAATTAGTTGATTGGAATGGATCCGGGAATGGAATGACTTTTCTAAAGTGAATCCATTCATTTGTTTGGTTTTTCATTTATAATAGGAAAGTTTATATAAATGTTTATGTAGTTATTTGTGTTATGTCACCTAATTTCTTACAACTATCTAGTAATTAACTAATTATTTATGTTATGTACTTTTCCTTTAATATTTATGTATTTTTAGTAAAATTTATCCTAATTCTACTAAAATTTCAGCAGGATAACAGCTGTAATTGGACGTTCCAAAAAATTTTAAAAATGTCAAAAATAACAAACAAAACAATACAAAACAAACAAAATAACATTAATATACAAAATTTATCTACCCATCCGACCGCAGTACATGTATTCGCAGAACCTACTTCACTATGGTTGAATTTTTAAGATATTCAAACTCAACTAATATGCATATTATTATACATCCATCCGACCACATTATGATATATCACAGAACCTACTTTACTATGGATGAATATTTAAGATATTCAAACTCCACTAACCATGCATTGATAATAAATTATCATAACAAAAAGTTAATGAATGTCTATACCTATAGCAACTTAAAATTCGATCAACGCCAAATTATTCTGAACCTTAAAAATTAGCTCACAACCTACAATATAATGAAATACAATAAAATTAAAATTTTAATTATTTAATTACTTACTAGTTATAAAAAAAAAGTAACAAGTTACTAGTTACTAAATTATACACATTAATTTTGAAAAAATTACATATATATACATATATAATAAAGGAGGAGGTTTCAATGCTTACATCAAATATTTTACCATCATTGTTACATGTAATTTTAACCATGAGATCATTGTTGAATGGTTGTGATTAATTTAGAAATTAAAAAAAAAAAAAACTTATAACTTGATACTTTATTCCTTTATAAAAACTTAATTAAAATTAATTTTATTTAAAATTACATTACTGATAATTATTAATTAATTTTATGCAATTTGTTAATAAGTAAATATCTTTTAGCAATTATTTTTTCTAACTTAAATAATTGAAATAAATACAACAAAACTCCTTATAATTTAAAGTTATTACAAACATAACCTTAATTAATAAAAAAATAGTATAAATAACATCTAATTAGAGGTAATTTTACGCTCATGAATCTTATTTTTTTAACACTTCTAAGTGCCAAATTAGTGTGTCAATCCAAGATTGATTCAAGTTATTTAGTTTTTTTCTCTTAAAAAATGAAAAATTAAGTAAAGAAATGTAATAACAACTATAAAATTAATGATTGTTAACCATTTTCTCTCCTCGTTAAAATCATCTTCATCAATCTAAAGATTGTTAGAAAAATTATCAAAGTAGATTACCAATTAATTAAAATTGTTGCTTTCACAAATAAGCATATCAGTAAGAAATAGCTAGCAAATTATTAAAAATCAAGGAGAAATCTAACTGTAGCTTGTTAAATAGAGAAATGGATTTGTGGCATAGATGTAGGAGATTGTATCGAAGTAGAAAATTCATATAATGTTAGGTTGGGACAAACTGAAAATTTAATTTTTAAAATTTTTTTTATAAAGGAGGAAGATGGGTCAAGCGGTTGTTGCAAAATAATAATTAGATGTAATTTTTAAAAATTAATTAAGTATTCAAAAATTTATTTTAGAAAGGGTGGAAGTCTAAATTTTGTAAAAAATAAAATAAAATTTTATTGTAAATATTATAGTTAAATGGTTTAAATGTTAAAAATATTACAATAGGAACTTAAATATAAAAATAAAAGTATTTATAAATATTAATTGCTAAAAAGAGTCTTATTAAATATTTAAATTTAAAATAATTATTTTAAGAAAATTGTTAATTATGATTAATTTAGTTCTAAAAAATAAATTTTTACTTATTGGTAACCTGCTATTACAGGTAAAAAAAAATGTTACCATCATGGTTACAATAAAAATGTAATCATTGAGTAGTCACTCATATAATAAATTATATCTCACGCTAACACAATTTTAAAAACTTTATTTCTTAACTAATTAAATTTCTCTTATCTTATTCTCATTCACATTACATATATATTACTTAGATTATATACAATAGAATTACAAAATTTACATAAATAATATACACAATACATTTATATATGGAATACTTCTTAATGGGTATTACGGTATTACCCATTAATGGGTAATAAATAAATTTAACTATAAATATTAATTTTAAAAATATTAAACTATTGGGTTTTGGTCCGATAATGAATAATAAAAGAAAATTTTGAATTTCTATGCTTAATTTAGCTACTTAATTAAAGAAAATATCAAAAAATACATCTTTTTACACAATATCAAAAATATGTTTATATGAAAAAATATTTAAGTGAAATTCAACTTTTTTGATCACTTTTTTGTCGAAAAACTTTTTTTTATTATTTTTTTTCAGCTGATGGACCAATCTCAGCCCATATAATGTAAAAATGAGAAATTTTTCTAATTAAATAGAAAAATTAATCATAAAAACTCAAAATTTTCTAATATTACCCATTCATGGGTAATACCCATTAAGAGTGCACCCATAAACACATATTTAATAAAATATAAAATACATATATATACTATATATTACGGTTGATATTTTTACCTTATAACCACAATCCAGCGATCAATTTTGCAAAAAGTCCAGCCACTATACACATATACAACAATAATGTTAATAATATGAAAAAATTCTAAAAAATTTTACAAAAACAAAAAATAAAGCAATGTACATTACTTAAATTAATAAAAATCATATTTATACCTTAATGGATGTTAAATATCAATATTTTATGTACTAAAATTGGTGGTCGGAGTTATAACCACTACTTTCTTTGTATGGGTTCAGTTTACTGTGAAAAGGGGGAAAAATCAAAACATTTTTTGTGTATGTGTTTAGGTATTGAAAATAAGATGATTGAAAAAAAATGGGCTCAAATGATGCAAAAATGAGGGAGATATGGGCTGTAATATGGGTGGTTGGCGAAGGTGGCGAGGGTTTGGGGTTTTCTTTGCTGCTGGTATTTTGGATTCGGGAGGAAGAAGAAGATGGAGAAGACGAAGCTGATATGGTTTTTATATAATCCTATCTCGTCGGTTATTAGGAAATAACCGACGGCATAAGATACACGTGTCAATTTATCGTGTGTACACTATGTTGTTGGTTATTTCCTAATGACCGACGACATAAGATTATTAAATAATCCTTAGAAATATAACTCCCCCAACTGACTCTAAATGGTATAGTCCAATTCTATTTCTACGGTTTTTATAGAAAAATTGCCTCTAAATGTCAATTTTTAATAGGCAATTATTTATACACCCTTTAGCTTCCCTTATTATGAAACTTGTAGAAAAAAATAGCCTCTAAAGGGTTGTTTTGTAGTAGTGGAAGTTGGAAGATTCATCTTCTCTGAGAAACTTTAACGAGTAAATCAAAGAACTCAATGAACACAAACATGAGTTTATGTATACTCAAGATTCAGGTTGATCTACTAATTATCATCATTGTGATATGATAAATTGGCAAGTTAATGAAATATGTTTATTACATATCGGTCCAGTCATGTATATTCTAATTATATACATTATCTTTACTACATGTCCATCTACATATGTGATCCGAATCAAATCACACACTCTACAAGCATAGTGTATAGTAAACCGTATATAGCAGTACCATATTAAAGATTCTCAATACTTCAATACACTATCGACTTAGCTTACTCATATCGTACAATTTTAATTCTCTTGTACATTCTTATAAAATTATTATACCTTCTCCATATGAATAAGGAATTTTCATATATTTAATAATTATACTATTATAATTAATATATAATTTATCTTATAATTATATTTCATATATTCTCTAATATATTATCCATTAATTACTTGCTTTTAGGGCATAAATTCCAACAGTTGTATCCAAGAACGTCGATAAAAAAACTCACACTTTGATCTTCTAAATTTCTCACCACATATGAGAATCAGTGTGGGATAATTAGGATACACTAAATAATGAAGTTCTTGGTTTTGTCTCAACAAATGAGCAAGAACTCTCTCTAGAGTGAAAATAATTTTATGGCTTCATCCTTTTAGGTATCCTAAATTATATGTATATAATAATTAGGTTATACTAGTATTATAATTTAAACTAATAAAATAATAATAAAGGTTGAAGTAAATAAGATATCAACTAAAAAATAATAATATTTTAAATGTTTGAATAAATATATATGACTGATTTTGTTATAGATATTTATTTTGAATTTAAATATTTAGATTAAACTAAATATCTAATAACCGAATGAGGGAATACCTCAACCACTTGAAAATATTTCAAACAACTTGGAAAGAATATCTCAACAACTTGAGGGAATATCTCAACCATATCAATTATCTGTAACTAAATTCAAATTTAAATAAATATTTACCTTTAAATTAATTAATTAATCTAAAAACAAATCTAACGAGGACCATCATTATCCATAAGTGCCTATCATTTTGTTATTACACAGTGCTAAGCGCTACCATTATCTTAACCAAACAATAGTGATGTCTTTATCTTAAAAATACTTTGTCTCCCCAATTTATTTATTTAATAAATTTAAAATAAATTATATATTACAAAATAAATAATTAATATTTTTCTAATTAAGAATAGATTTTTTTGAACATCATCTGAGGACCATGGACTTATAATACCAAGCTTCAATAAATTAGATACTTTATTGAATCTGATCATCAACCAAATAATTTTATTTATTAATTTCATGATTACTCCACTATAAATATAGAATTGAACTCTTAGTAATAATAAAATTATATTCACTGAGTTTTACTACAGTATCCATATATATTAATCAATAAATACTAGTGATTAGCCTCTTTGTATCGATTCATAATTAGTTTTGGTCAAATTATTATTTTATCCGTCTAATTATTTCTTTAGCCATTAGTACCATTAATTCACTAGATAAAGTATAATTTTGATCCAATTTAAATTTGTGCACAACTTTTTAGTTCTAGAATTCACACTTAATGGGAACCAACATTCGATATGTTTGGAAAGTCAGGATTCCATGATTCTAAATCAAGTTCCCAACCATCCACATTATTAGCTTCCCAAAATAGTAGTTTTGAGAATCATCTTCTTCGAGAAACTTTAGTGAGTGAATCAAAGATACTAATAACAAGAACATGAGTTCATGATTACTCAAAATTTAGACCCATCTACTAATTGATGATAATTTTGATATGAATTAATTTATAGTGAACGACATATTTGGTAAAAATAGCATAATTACATATCGGTCCAGGTCATTTATAATATTTATTGTATACAACACCTTCACTTAGATATCATACTACAATAATTCAAATCGAGAATGCTTGCATTGGATAACGAGCATCAATGAATTGTACTAGTAACTGTTGATTAAAAATTCTATAATTTTGATATGTTGCTAACTATTTTATTCATGGCCAGTTATCTTAATTCTTTGTACAATACAAGTCACAACTCTATATATGGATAAGAAATTTTCCAATTTTTTTCATATAAATTATTCAATATAAAATATTAATAATTTAATGTGCAAGCATATCTTCAAAAGTTCGAGTAATATTTATAATCATAAATGTCTTTGTAGGATTTTCAGGGCATAAACCATATCAATCTCCCACTTGCCCTTAAACAAAATTGAGCATTTCCCCAAAATCTCGTGTTGGTTATATGACTCGTAAAAGATTTTGCTAGTAGCGTCTTTATTGAATGGACTTGCTAGGTTACATTTCGATGCAATCTTTAAGACCGTCACATAACCTTTGTCTACTATATCTCTTGAGTAAATGGTACTTCTTCTCAATATTCTTGCCTCTCTTATAGCTTCTTGGTTCGTTAGAGTTATCCATCACTCCACTATTGTCACAATAGAGCAACAATAGATTTTATATCTTTAGAACTAATTCAAGATCAGTGTAGAACTTCTTCAACCGAATTGCTTCTTTAGATGCCCCACAAGCTGCTATATATTCGACATCCATGGTTGAATTTGCAATATTGGTTTGCTCATTGCTTGTCTAGACTACAGATCCACCACCAAGTATGAATATTGTTCTTCATGTTGATTTAGGACTATCTTTATCTGATTGAAAATGAGAATTAGTATATCCAGTAGTATTCAACTCTGCTCCATAAGCATGAGATCTCTCATTCTTCGAAGATACTTGAGAATGTGCTTCATAACTATCTAGTGTTCCAAACCTTGATTTAATTGATAACGTCTAACAATCCCAACTACATAGCATATGCCAGGTCTTGTACACAACACTGCATACATTAAGCTCCCAATAGTTGATGCATTAGGATACTTTCTTATGTCATTCATCTTTTGCAGAGTCTTTGGACATTGATTCTTGCATAGATGAATTCCATGTCTGGACGATAACTATCCTTTCTTAGAATTCTCTATTGAGAATCTATCCAGAAATTTATCAATATAAGTTTCTTAAGAAAGTACTAATGCTCTTCTCTTTCTATCTCTATATATACGAATGCTGAGAACATAGGTAACTTCTCCAAAATCCTTCATTTGGAACTTTTTGGCTAACCACTTCTTTACGTCTTACAACTTTTCTACATTGTTTTCAATAAGTAGAATGTCATCAACACAAAGAACAAGGAATGCCACTATATTACCTTTAATGTATTTGTATACACATACTTCATCCACATTTTGCTCAAAGCTGTATGTTTTAATTATTTCATTAAAAGCGATATTCCAAGATCTAGAGGCTTGCTACAATCCATAAATAGATTTAAGAAATTTATAAACTTTTTTATCTTCCCCGTCTTACACATACCTTTTTGGTTAGTACACACAAATATTTTCATCAAGATTGTCATTTAAAAAAACAGTCTCGACGTCCATCCGCAATATCTCATAATCATATGTGATAACTATGGAGAAGGAAATATAAAAGGACTTAAGCATGGCCACAAGAGAGAAGGTTTCGTCATAATCTGCACCTTCTAGCAATGTGTAGCCTTTGGCTACAAGCCTTGCTTTATAGGTTTAAACCTTCCCTTCAACATTTCTCTTCTTCTTGTAAATCCATTTACACCTTATAGGTTTTACCCCATCGTGTAGGATTACATACTCCTAGACTTTTTTTGTCCGCATGGAATCTATTTCATGATCCTTAAAATTGTTCTACTTGTCTGAGTCAGGGTCATCCATTGATTGCTTTAAAGTCAATGGATCAACCTTGTTTGTGTAAGACAAGAACGAGTGCCTCATATTCATAGCAAACAACTTGTCTCACAACCCTCTCACTACGAAGATGTACAGGGGTTTCCTTTTCAGGAACTGTGGCAACCATGGTTGGTCGTTCAACTGATGGTACTAAAGTTGACAATTCAAAAATCTGCTCATTTTTATTTCCTCAATAACCAATTCGTTGCACGCATTGTGATCCTTCAGATAATCATGTTCTAGAAAGATTGCATTTATAGAAACAAATATCTTCTAGTCCACATGACTATAGAAGTATGCACCTCAAGTCTCCTGTGAATATCTCATAATTATACACGCTTCCGACCTAGGAGCAAGTTTCCTTATCTTCGGTCTTAGAACATGAGAAGGATAGTGTCAAATACAGAAATGTTTCAAACTAGGTTTTGTTCCATTCTATAATTCTATTAGAGTTTGCTTATGCTCTTTGAAGGTGCTTCATTAAGAATGTAAGTAGCCGCTTGAAGCATGTATTCCCACACAACTACAAAAATGATTTTCAGAGGTTGTTTTTCTCATTCACTTAAAAAAAAGTGTTGCCATAGGTAAAAGAAAAAAAAATATATAGAAACCCTTTTAGAGGCGGTTATTTCCAAATAATCGCCTCTAAAGGGGTTGCAAACTTCTAAAGGAGCTTCAGCCCATAAGAAAACCTATCAACCCCTTATAAAACCCTAATGAAAATTCAGCCGCCTCAACCACAAAAAACCCTAAGGAAACACCCCGCTCTCTCTCTCTCTCTCTCTCTCTCTCTCTCTCTCTCTCTCTCTCTCTCTCTCTCTCTCTCTCTCTCTCTTTGTTTGGCTCACCAACCACCACACTGGCCGCCATGAAAGGTATATTTTTTTTTCTTCTTTTTCTCTCCCACTCTTTCTATGTGTCTCTTAGTTGAGCCACTGTCGACCCTAGCACCAGCGGTGCCTCAACCATTAAGAACTCACCACCACCAGCAAAAAAATCTATCTCTAGTACCGGCGGTGCCTCAACCACGAAGAAACCAATTCCAACAACCCAACCACCACCGAAGGTCCCATCTCTTTCTTTTTTTGCCATATTTTTCATTTTGTATTTTCTTTACCATTTTATTTTTGTTTTTAGGTGGTTCTCGCGGCTAACTTAGATTTGTGATGCATTTTTTAAGAAAAAAAGGTGTTATTATGGATTGTTACGTTTAGATCTGCAATTTCTTAGTTAGTCTCACTCTATTCATTATTCTCCATTTTACTGCCATTAAAATAAAAAATATAAAAAATAAAATAAAAAAAACACCTATGGAGGCAGTTATTTGCTAACAACCGCCTCTAATTTTCAACCCCTTTAGTGATCCCTGGAACACCAAGAGTTACGAATTTTACCAAAACCGCCTCTAAAGGCCATGTTTTTAATAGTGCCAAAAGTTGAGTGGAAGTGAAGAGTAACTCAATATTGACCTAACTATGTTTGACAAGGTTTGCTTTTTTCTCTCTCAAACGTCGTTCTGATTTGGTGTTGCAAGTGCTGTGAGTTGGGATAGAATCCCATGCTACATCAGGAAGTCTTTGAATTCATTGTCTAAATACTCTCTACCTCAATCTAATCTTACGTAATTGCTTTTCAGCTAAGCTTTGAACTCATAAACTTTGCAAAAGTTTCACATTTTTCTTGGCCATTAGGTAAGTATGATCATATCTTGAATAATCGTTGATGTTGCCCAACATATTACACTGCGACCGTGTTAGTAAACGGGCTATGTCGTATCCATAGGGAGGCAAATTACCCCTAAAGATTAGTATAAATAGAATATGATAGAAGTTAGAATGAATTAAAAATAATAAAATGATGAGTGAGAAAGATGATGATTAGATAAAGGTAAGGTCGAAATGTAGTTATGTAAATCTTATTCTAATACCGATATTAATTCGAAACACAGTTGCAACTCTACACTATTAATTATAACTGGAAGATGTATATAATAAAAGCATAAAATAATCAATCTTGCATATATAAATTGAATCTCACTTCTAACTTGATAGCATATCATATTATGTATTATAAATTGACAAAATACAACTGTTAGTAGAATGCAGTAAACGACATACCATATAATAAATATACTAAAATAATTAATAGTCTAACTTACATAAAAAATCTAAACTGAACATATATAAAATATACTATTAAATTTTGGAAGAATAATTAAAAGATGAAAAATAATTTAATAAATGAGATATATATAGATGAAGCATAAAAGAATCAATATCAATTTTATGAATAAAAAATACAATAGCTACATTCTAATCTCACCAATATTTTATAAATAGTTCACTTTTGTCACAAGTAAAACTAATTTAGAAATAAGAAGTAATGAAAGAAGTATAATTGTTACTCTAAAATCTGATGATGTTTACATTATCTTTGTTCTAAGATTCATATATTTCGTGCATGAGAATAGTAGTTTAGTGGCTCAAAATGTTGAGATAAAATGGGAAAACATGGGTGAAATTGCATCGGGTCGGGTAAGATGAGTGGCGCAATATTAGTCGGCGTTGACTGTGTGCATAGCAAGTGGGTCCCAATTGTGGCAGAATCTTGCTCTAGAGTGGAATTGAGTAATGTGAAAATTACATAAAATATAAGATTTCATACCAAAAAAAAATTAGAAAAATATGGTATTTATAGGTTTGTCACTCTTTTATGATATTTTTTCATATTTAAGATTTTTTATGGTATTTGATATGCCATATTTTTATAAACTTATTATCCAAACCCATATTTTATGTTTTTGTTTTTAGCTTAATTAGTTTTATTTTTTTTTTAATTTATTTTACATTTATATTTTAGGGAATCTTTCTATTTGGAAAATTTACACCAAATACTACATTTTTTTTTTCAAACATTACATTTTTAATTTGACAAGAAAATTTTACTTTTATACTTTTCTTAATTTTTTTTTCTTTTTTACTGTTTTTTACTTATTGAAGCTTCAAAAAGTTTTTTTTGTCTTTTTTTATATATTTTTTAGTCAATTTTGGCTCTCTTTTTTCTTTTTCATTTTTTAAGTCAGTTGCTACCTTTTTTTTTTCTTTCTTTCTCTTATCTCTCTCTATTTTTTTTTTCTAATTTCTCTTTGTCTCTCTTTTTTTTTTATTTTTTTTCTCAAACTAATTTTTTTCTTTTAATATATATCATAAGTGTACATTTTTATATTTCATTTTCTTTTACAAAAATTAAAATTGTTTTTTATTTAAACTACTATTTATTTTTTTTTTAAAAAAAAAACTAATTATTCCATTAAAAACAGCAAACAAAAAAAAAACAGTTTCATCAACATCATCCTGAAAAAAAAAAAACAATATAAAAAATCATAATCTAAAAAGAATCCAAACTTTAAAAACTAGTTTCATCAACATTGAAAGAAACTAATAATTTCATTTAAAGAATAAAAAAATAGTTTCATCAACAAGATAATGAAAAAAATTACAATCTAAAAACGATACTAACTTTAAAAACCAGTTTCATCAATATTAAAAGAAACGAATTATTTCATTAAAAGAGGAAAAAAAATAGTTTCATCAATAACATAATGAAAAATACACAATGCCTAATAACGAAACTTTTACAAAAGATACTAAATTTAAAAACCAGGTTCGAACATATAAAGTTTACATCAATACCTAATAATCAAACTTCTAACTTCATTCTTTATTTTGACATTTAATTTTTTTATTTGCTTGCTCAAAAATTAGAGTTAATTTAAACATACAATGTGCAACAAATATAACAAAGAGAATCATAAATTAAAATCAAAGAGAAAAAAAAGAAACAAAGAAAATTAAAGAGACAAAAATGCAATAAAAACCATAAAAGAATAAAAAAAAAACAGTGGAATGTGAGAAACCAGTTAGTAAAACAACCAAAACAAAAACAAACAAATAAAAACCAGTTTCTTGAAATAAATTAATAAAAAATTGAATAAAACTCAATTATGAACAACAATAAAAAAAAATCAGTTATAAAAACTAGTTACATAAAAAAACCAGTTATGAAAATAATATGTGTGTCAGAAACTGATTATTTAAAATAAAATAAAAACTGTTGTTCAAATATCATACAATAATAAAACTGGTTTTATTCAAATTAAAAAATATACAATAATATCATAAAAATGGAGCAACCCCATTACAGAACAGTTAAAACCTGTGAAACCAGTTTCGACATGTGAAACCAGTTTTGACGCTATGAAAAATCATAACAAAATATAAATTTTAATAATAAAGTTAACTGAAACCAGTTTCATCAGACAATCAAATAAAAATACACACACACACACACACAAAACTACAAAAAAAAAAAAAACTAATCACAAATATAATCAAAACAACACATAATGCATACCAATAATTTAATAACAAAATATAAGTGTAAGAAACAAAACAATAAAAAAAGTAACTTAAAAAAAAATTCTAATAACATAATGAAACTATTTTTTTATTAATTTAATGAAATTATTAGTTTCTTTCAATGTTGATGAAACTGATTTTTAAAGTTTATATTATATTTAGATTATAATTTTTTATATTGTTTATTTTTTCAGGATGATGTTGATGAAACTGGTTTTTTTTTCTGCTGCTTTTAATGAAATAATTAGTTTTTAATAAAAAAAACAAAAAAAAAATAGTAGTTGAAAAAAAAAAATTGTAAAAAAAAATAATATCTATAGTTGAGATCATTTTTTTTATTTATTTTACTGTTTTATTTTTTAAAAAAAGAAACACAAATTTAAAGTTTTTTATGGCATTTCTCATGACTTTTTCCCATATTTGTAAGTTTTTTTAAAAAATGTCATAGTAATTAAGTTTTTATGCCATATATATCAAAACTTATTTTTATTTTCTCATAATTTTTTTAAATAGCCCTTGAGTTATTGCCACAAAGATAAGCCCGACCCACGTTGAATTTGTAATGAAGTGAATTATTCCACTTGAATTGTATGCTTGTAATTGAACTTGGTTTGCGCTTGGCCCATTTCAGTTGGAGTCATCAAAGCACAAAAAGTTAAAGAAATTATCATTTATTGATGACACGGAGAAAAAGAAGAGTTGGGCTTGGGCCAATTCATTTGCTTGTCATCTCTTTTTTATCTCCCAATGCAATAAATTTGATAATTAATACATAATTGGATTAAGAAATATTTTTAAGTTAATAAAGGACTATTTTAAAAAATATGAGAAAAATTATTAAGGTTATAATAAATATGACATAAAAAGTAAATGCCACTAAATATTATATTATCTAACCAATCGAATTAAAAAAAAAAACCATATAAAATATTAAAAAGAAAATTTGAATTTAAAATTCATAAAAAATAAAAACTTAATTGAATTACCATAAAAAATATTAAAGTTCCCTTTATATTTATTTTTTAAAAAAATAAAACAAATGAAACTACAGTGATCGCCGAAGTTGTCACTCGTGTCGGAAAAGTCACCAGAGTTTACTGTCGGCATTGAAAAAGTCGTTGGAGTAGCTGCGGTGCCAGAAAGTCGCCGAAGTTGCCACCGGCGTCGAAAAAGTCGTCGGAATTAGCATTTTTGCCAGAAAAATCACAGGAAAAATCACCAAGAAACCGATTTTTTCTTCAAGAAACAAGTTTCTTGGTGATTTTTCAGTGTTTTTTCCGGCGACAATCCCAATTTTGACGAATTTTCTGGCGTCGGCACCAACTCTGACGACTTTTCCGGTACTGACCGCTACTCCGGTGATTTTTTTGGCACCGACAGCAAACTCCGGTGACTTTTCCGACATCAGTGACAAATAAAACTACCTAAACAAATAAAAACATTAAATATGGAATTTGAAAACCTAATTTATATATATATATGACATATCAAATACCATACAAAGAACTAAAAATAAAAAAATACCATATAAATTGGTCAAACTTAAATGTGCCATATTTATCATAAGAACTCTTAAAATCCCATACTAAGTGTAATTTCCTCTAAATTTTTGCACTTAAAATCATACAAATAGATAATTTAATTCTAATTATTCACCCAATGACTCTTAATAATATTTAATTTTACACATTAATCACAACTCCTTAATTTATTGCTAGTCTCTAACAATTCAAACAAAAAAATATAACGTTAACATAATATTTTATGGTCAAAAATTCTAAAAATAACACAAATATTCAAATAAAATATTAGTAACAAGCCAATAAAAACTATACAAAATTACCTTAAATAAATCTAAAGTTGTGAGTGTGTACACCAAACCTAAATATTCTTATCGCAAACCATAGCACATAAAAGCCTTCAAGAAACATACTAAGTAAAAGTCTCAACTCCATTAATCTCACAGGTAATTGAAAATATTTTATATATGGCTAAGAATTTCTCTCATGGAGTTAGAAATTGAAAAGTGAGCACTTGAACGAATAGATCAATTTAGGATAAACAATTAAATAAATATTGAAGCAAAGATATGTTATGAAGGATAATAAGCCCTTTATAATATCATGCCAATTTCTTAGTGGAAAATCGTATCTCTTTGGGTCTGTGTTCTTGCAGCTGGTTTTAGCTGGTGCCATGGCTAAAACAAGATCAAAGATTCAGGGGAGAACCAAATCTGCTACCGAATTCACGAAGAAGAATGGCTCGAAAGTGATGAAGGATGCTATTCAATTCAATCTTATAGAATAGATCTCTGAAATCAAAGCCTTGGAGGTCTCGGATGAGGAAGAACTGATGGAGGACAATCCAACTCTGAAGTATGTTTTCCAGCCTCCTCTGTCTCCCAAATCCTCCCTAGCTGCGATTCAAAGGCAGGAAGATGTTCATAGTGATTTTGTTCAGTTTCTCCAAGCAAATGACCAATGTAACAGTGACATCACTCAGGATGAGAACTCGATTCCCCCTATTTTACGTTCTAATTCTGTTGTTCACAATTTAGACAATTCGTTTAAGAAATCTGGACATAATGAGAGCAAGGTGAAGATTACTATGGATGACATAGAAGATGAGATTTTATTTTGGACACCATCGATTGTTTGTTATGTACTAGGGGTGAATCCTCCTTTGCATATTCTTGATGGTTTTGTGCATACAATCTGGAAGGGCAAGGTGGATCGTGTGAAGATGCTTTCATATGGCATCTTTATTATCCGATTCCATTCGATTGAAGACAGGGACCAAATTCCGAATGGGGGATATATTTTCATCAATAGAAGACCGGTTATCCTGAAACCATGGGACCCTAATGTGAACTTTAAGAAAGAGGATGTGAAGAGTGTGCCTATTTGGATCCAATTGGAGGACTTGGATTTGAAATATTGGGGTTAAAGGTCATTGTTCAAGATAGTTGGGCAGATTGGGAAGCCAATTATGTTGGATAATGTAACAAAGAAGAGGGAGAGATTGAACTATGCTAGAGTTCTAATTGAAGTCTTGATGGATCAAAGCTTGCCAGATATGGTAGACTTTGAGAATGAGTTTGGCATGAACACGACAATTGGGATAAAGTATGAATGGAAACCTGTTTCGTGCTCTCATTGCTCTGGTGTGGGGCATTTTGCAGCTGAGTGTAAGAAGAACTCGAATGGTACACAACAGTGGATTATTAAGAAGGATAATAGGAAGCAAGGGCAAGTAGATGATGAAGGCCTTACAAAAGTTACCAACTCCAGAAAAGGGGTTGTCCGAGGCACTATAAATGGTTCAGATGGGGCAAGTGGTAAAATTGTGCAAAACTCTTTTCAGGCACTTGGTGAAGAGGATGTGAATCTTGAAGCAGTGGAGGAATATCCAATTATGGTCAACACAGGAGGGGGGAGCCCTCTCTTTCTAATGGATAAACTCCTTTGTTGGAATGTGAGAGGAGCCAACAATCAACATAAACAACAACTAATAAAGCAATTTATTAATTCTCAGAAGGTTGATTTTGTTGGTCTCCTTGAGACTAGAGTAAAGGCTCCAAAACTTGGTACCTTGTACTCGAATGTGTTTGATAATTGGTGTTTTTCTTCTAACATTGCATGACATGCAGGTGGTAAGATTGTTATCGCTTGGAACCCGTGGAGGTTCACTGTTGACATCCTTAAATGTACTAGTCAACTTATGCATTTAAAGTTGTCAACTGTTGAAGGTTATGACAGTTTCTTAACTGTGGTGTATGCTTCAAATAGCAGAGTAGAGAGAAGGATATTGTGGAAGGATTTGATGGACCTGAACACAGCTAAGAAATGGCTTTTAATGGGAGACTTCAACGATATTTTAGCTAAGGAAGAAAGGGTTGGCCACAGGGTTAAATTTTACCCCCATGTTGAGTTCGTGAATTGTGTAAATTCCTACCTTTTACAAGATGTCAAAGCAAGTGGAAATTTTTTCACTTGGTCTAACAAACAACATGGAGAGGATAGGATTTTTTCGAAGATTGACCGAATACTTGCCAACCAAACATGGATTAACAAATATGAACTTGCAGAGGCTGTGTATCTAAACGAAGGATTATTTGATCATACTCCTGCGATTTTGTCTCTTCATCCAGACCTGGTGAGTGGGAAAAAACCATTTAAATACTTTAAGATGTGGAAATCACATCCTAAGTATGATAGTTGTTTGAAAGAGGTTTGGGATCGACCTGTGGTTGGTACTAAAATGTTTCAAGTCATCTCTAAGATGAAGCAGTTTAAACTCAAGCTCAAAGAGATCAATAAAGAGGGGTTCCATGACTTACATGCTGCTGTTTCCAAGGCAAAGCTAGAATTAGAATCTCTGCAGAATCAGATTCATCAGAACCCGTTAGACTCTAATCTGCATACATAGGAAAAAGAGGCTAGAGAGAAGTTAATCAAAGTTTAAGGAGATTATACATCTTTCCTACAACAGAAAGCTAAATCTTCCTGGATACAAAGTGGTGATTGTAACACAACCCTTTTCCATGCTTGTATTAAACAGAGACAGAGGCAGAATAGGATTTTTTCTATTGAGAAGCATGATGGGAGTAGGGTCAATGATCCAACTAAGATAACAAAGGCTTTCTTGGAATTCTATAACAAGCTACTTGGCACCAAAATGGACAATAGAAGGAAGATAGAGACTAATATTCTGGCTAGAGGTCCTATTCTAACACCTGATCATGTCAACCTTCTTACTTAAAAATTCACATTAGAAGATGTGAAGAAAGCTACCTTTAGAATCCCTGTAAACAAGTCCCCCGGACTTGATGGGTTCTTGAGCAGCTTCTTTCAAGACAATTGTGAGTACATAGGGGTGACATCAGTGCGGCTGTGCTATCATTCTTGGAATCAGGTAACATTCTTAAAGACATTAATTCAACTATAATTACCTTGGTTCTAAAGTGTAAATGCCCTAACTCTGTTAAGGATTTTAGACCAATTGCCTGTTGCAATGTTATCTACAAAATTGCAACTAAGCTCTTGAGTTCTAAAATCAGTAACATCATTCCTGATATAATATCTCAATCCCAATGAGGTTTTATTAAAGGAAGGTTTATAGGGCATAATATCATGATCTGCCAGGAATTGGTAAGGCACTATGGAAGGAAAGTAAACAAGCCAAGTTGCATGATCAAGCTTGATCTCCAAAAGGCATATGACAATATTGAATGGGAATTTATTGAGGAGGTTTTAACAGGTCTGAATTTCCCTAGAAGCTTTATCCATCTGGTTATGAATTGCATCTCTACTCCTAAGTTCTCTCTTATGTTCAATGGAACCTTGCATGGTTTCTTTGAATCCAAGAAAGGGCTTAGGCAAGGGGACCCCATGTCCCCTCTACTGTTTGTACTGGGTATGGAATATCTATCTCGATTAATGGGGAAGATTGGTGACAAAGATGATTTCTTTTTTCATGACAGGTGTGCTGGTCTCAAATTGAATCATCTAGCTTTTGCTGATGATGTCCTACTTTTTTGTCATGGAGATTTCAAAAGTGTGGTGTATATGTTACAGGCTTTGAAGCTCTTCTCTCTCACATCTAGCTTACATCCTAATGCAAGTAAGACTGCAATTTAGTGCAACAATATGCCTCAAGGATGTGTAAGCAAGATATTACAACTCTCGAGGTTCATAAGACAGGATCTTCCTTTCACATATTTGGGAATCCCAATTTGTGCAAAGAAGATAGCAGGGAAAGAATGTGAATTGCTAGCTGAAAGAATGACAACAAGGATTAAAAGCTGGAGTTCAATGAACCTATCTTTTACTGGACGGATCACACTGATCAATTCAGTTCTTATAGCTATTCAAGCTTATTGGAGTCAAATAATGCTTATGCCAAAGAATAGCCTGAAATCTATTGAAGCTATCTGCAGAGTATTCCTTTGGAAAGGACAGGCCTTATTTCATGGTGCAGGGACAGTCTCTTGGGATATGGTTTGTCAACCAAAAGCTACATGGAGCTTAGGAATTAAAAAACTTGAAGATTGGAACAAGGCAGCCATGAGTAAGTATGTGTGCGCTATTTCAAATAACCAAGAGAGTCTTTGGCTTAGATGGGTTCATAGTGTCTACATCAAAGAGCATAATTGGTGGAGTTACAATGCTTCTATTCATGCAAGTTGGTATTAGAAGAAGCTTGTAGCTATCAAGAACCAAATCAGCATTATAACTGATTGTGATTCATTTCAGAGAGAGAAATATACTATAGCAATCAGCTATAAGATGTTCAATTCTCCCCAAGCTAAACTGAATTGGAGCAAAGAGGTATGGGCTCGACTGAACACACCAAAGCACAATGTGATATTGTGGCTTGCAATGCTCAATAAGTTGAAGACAAAAGATCGACTGAGGAGGTATGGCATCCTGGTGCAAGATCACTGCAGCCTATGTGATTCACATGTCAAAAATGGGCAGCATTTGTTCTTTGAATGATGTGTTGCTGGGTACTGTTTGGAGAGAAACAAAAGTTGGCTTGAATGGAAAGCAAAGGCTGTGTCTCTTCCTCAACTAGTTTGGTGGATAGGCAGGGCAAAGATTTCAAAGTTCAAAAAGCTGGTTTTTTCAGCTGCTGTAGCAACGCTGGTGTACCATGTTTGGCGAGCAAGAAATGAGGTAATTTGGCAAGGGAAACCGGTGAATAAGTGCCAGGTTGTTGAAGACATCAAATGGAACTTGAAGACTCGGATCAACATGTTTTTACCAAAGAAAATCAAAAGTGTAGATAAGGATTGGTTTTATGCTTTATAGATGAATTGTAAAAATGGAAGATAGTTGAGTAGAGGAAGAAAGGAGAAATACATTGTATAGATTTTTAGGCCCTTGTGTGGGTGCTATTAGGGTGTAAATATATTTGTGCAATACAACTCACTGATTTATAAAGAAAAAAAAGATATGTTATGAATTATTTGGACAAACCACTATAAAGAGTACCACAAACTAACTTTTTGGGATTTTGAAAGGAAATATACAATCTTTTACATTTATTCTAAGAGCCATAATAAATGAAAATTAAATACTACACTTTTTTTTTTGAACAAGAGGCAACATATTAGACAAATAGAGAGAAATGTTGTTGTTGCATTTTTTTTTTTTTTGACTAAGAAAAAACATATAATGATGGAAATATTTCTCTTGTATCTTTTTTTTGTTTTTTTATAAAAAAGAAAATAATTATAAAAAAGCTCCCTAATAAGATTTGTCTATAGAAACTTATCCCTTAAAAAAACATCTAATCAAATCCTAGTACCATGTCCAAAATAATTATAATTATTTCTATGAATCAATGAAAATTTAAAATTTATTTTCTCAAATCTCGCCACTCAAAAAATATGAACACATGAACTTGACAAATTTTCTAAGCAAAAGTGTGCTAATAACCATCTTACCATAGAGTTAGGCATGTGCATTTTATAACTCTAAAAAATTTTAAGCAATAAAGATAACAAAAATTAGCTTAAAATAATATTTTACAAGAATAAATGAGTAATTTTTGGAAAAATTTGACCATGAAAGTATTAATATGACAAAATACGAAAAATTTGACAATGAAATTATTAATATGACAAAATGCAAATGACAGTACTTGAATATGCTTACCACCCCAACTAAAATTAGAAAATATCCTTATTGTTAAAAAAATATATACATGAAGTGTATAAAATGAGAACATTAAGAGAGCGAGCAAATAAAAAATGACATGATGTTGATTCTTAGAAAAAAAAATGAAAAAAATAAACTAACAAAAGAAAAATTAAGACGTACCAAAAATAAATAAAAGAAAGAAACTGAGGAAAGATAAAATATGATTTGTCTTCGCAAATTGGAGACATGTCTCCACAGGTTGGCTTACCAACTCAATTTTCTTGACTATCCAGCATCAAAAATGAATTTTCTTTTATCTTGTGTCTTAATAATAGAAGCATTAGTTAAACTTTTAGAATAAAGAAAATGATATTTGTGTAAGTCGTGGAGGAAATATTGTAAATGACTAAGTGGAAATAATTTTCTAATTTCCTCAATGACTTTATCTATGATATTATTATGATAGTATTTATTTTCATCTGCAGTGAGGGGAAGAATGATAGAATGGGAAAGAGTTTCTTTTTGAATAGTGGTGGTACTGTTCTCCTCTATGAATAATGTGGGTACCACTTCATTATGATAACCCTCATATGTACTTGGTAGAGTCGATTCTTCAAAAATTTCACCACTAGAAGTAGAGGTGATAGTTACGTCGTTAAAATTGTGAAAGGTGGTAGTGGAGATCAATGTTTCATTCACCAGTTGCAAAGGAAAACCATTAGCATGAAAACTTACCAGGTGACTAGATAATTTGTTCAATTCTTCTTAACTTGTTTCTGCTCAACAAGTAAGTCTTTTATCATCTTGTAATATGTCGCCATAGATTCTTGTAACTCAACAATAGTGTCATCTAGGGAACAGTTCGATAAATATTGAAAGTCATGAGAAAACCAAGAATTTTCATTTTCACAATTCCACTCATATAATGGATTATAGTTGTACTTAGTTTTTCAACTATGATCATCAAAACTACTGTGATTACACCAGGGATCTTTCTCTTCATAATTCTACTCATATAATGGATTATAGTTGTACTCATGTTTCCAACTATAATTATTAGAATTATTAGACCAACTGTTCCACTTTTCGGCACTCTCATTCTTGTAAAAAGAATAGTATTGGAAAGCTTCCTTCCTATCACTAAATTCTTATTCAATAAAATTACTAGTACTTTCAGTAGCACTAGAATTTCTATTGTTTAATGAAACAAGATATAATGGATACAAATATTCAAATCGGTGATGACCTTCTTTATTTGTTTTTAATTAGTATAAAGTTCAACTATGTAATAATTTAAGGGTATATACACGAGATATTCCCAGGCTGATTGAGAAAGTTGCTAAGGTACCGCTCCATTCCACACTTTACTAAAACTTCCTGAGGTTGCTAGAAAGTGTAGAGAGTACTCTACCACAAATTTTTAAAGCCAATCATTCTTAGATAGAATTATCTTAGGCACAATTTTTTTTTAAGTTAGTAGCCTAAAACTAACCTAAAAAAAGACTCTAATTCTAGATATAAAAGTGTATTAAAGAAACAATAAAGTAAAAGAAAAATTAACAAACCTATAACTAAAATATGTCTATGATGAATTAAAATAAATAAACTAATAGAGTAAATTAAATTTTACTAAATAACATAAATGAAAAAGAAACTATATATGCAGACTATACGAAATTTAGATTTTATTTTTACTACAATAACAAAATGAGAGAAAAAAAATTTTACTACAGATTTTCTTTTTAATAGAACTATATACACATATAACTATAATACTAAAAAGAAATAAAGAATAAGTAATAAAAAATAACTACACTATATATACACTAACAATTTTTTTTTTTGGAAATAAACAAACAAACAAATAGAAAAATAAATAATGAAAATTAAAAGTACACTACTATACTAACCTCTTATAGTGCAAAAATCTTCTTAAAAATGATGCCAAAAATTAATATCGTCCAATTTGTTACACTACAATCGTATTAGTAACCGGACTATATCGTATCCACAGGAAGATACAGTTACTACAAAAATTAGTATAAATAAAATATTGTAACAATTGGAATGAATTAAAAATAATAAAATGATGAGTGAGAGAGATAATGATCATGTAAAGAGTTTGGTAAAATCGAAATGTAGTTATACAAATCTCATTTTAATACTGATATTAATTCAAAGCAGTTGTAATTCTACACCATAAATTACAACTGGAAAATGTATATATATATATATTAAAAGCACAAATTATTCAATCTTGCATAAATTGAATCTTACTTCTAACTTGACAGCTTATCATATTATATATATCATAAATCGATAAAATACTTCCATTGGCAAAATACAGTAAAAGACATACAATATAATAAATATACCAAAATAAATAATAGCCTAACTAATATAAGAAAAGTGTGACTGAACTTATATAAAAGATACTATTAAATTTTGGAAGAAAAATTAGAAGATAAAGAACAATTTAATAAATGAGATATATAGAAGAAGCACAGAAGAATCAATACCAATATTATGAATAAAAAGTATAATAGCTACACTCTAATCTCACCAATATTTCTAAAATAATTCACTTAAACTAAACTAGAAATAAGAAGTAATGAAAGGAGTATAATTTTTTCTCTGAAATCTAATGATGTTTACATTGTATTTAACTCTTATTTATAGAGTAACTTTGCTCTAAGATTCATACATTTCGTGTATGAGAATAGTGGCTTAGTGGGACAAATTACTGAGATAAATGGGAAAACATGGGGTAAAATTGCATCAAGTAAGATAGGTGGTGCAATATTGGTGGGCGTTGACTATGTGCATCAGCATCAAGTGGGTCCCAATCGAGGCAATATCTTGCTCTAAAGCGGATTGAGTTATTGCTGCAAAGGTAAGCCTGACCCTTGAATTTGTACTTTATTGACCGCGTGATTAAGATACAGATTAGTAGGAAAATTAGCATTAATTATTGTTATTTGAAGATTACATATAAATATATATGTTGGTAGGTTTTATGCCTTAAATTAAACTCTTTACAATCTGATTAGTTATTAATATAAGAAATTTGAAGTGATTGATGTTTGCATGAATTTTACATGCTAATGGTTTAATATGTTTATTACATTTACACACAGAATCAGTTAAATCCAGATCATATGTTTATTCACAATTACAGTATCGTCAACACAGTGGAATGTGATTGTGATCATATGAATCAAAAGACTTGGTCCCTGTTTCATCAATGTTATTGGATTTACACTGATGTGATAATCAGCGATGATGCGTACTTATACTTGGAGTAAGTGTTATGTTCTTTCCAGGACATTAGTAAAGTATACTAGTTTCGAATGTATGGAGTATACATTGGACTGGACCGATATTGCAACTAAGTTAAGATATTACAAACTTACCGTTATATATATCTTTCCAAGTCAATATCAGTAGTTGATCTTAAGATTAAAAGAATCTAAATCCTGATATGCTTAGGCTCAACTCAGGAGTGCTATTCATGTTCTTTGATTTATTAGTTAAGCCTACTTTTAGGTCAGGGTGATACGTTATTTTGGGAACATGATAGTATGATTAAGTGGGAGTGCTGAACATAAATATGGAATCTATAGCTTCTAATGGTGTATAGAAGTCAAGTGACGATTCCCTTCGAGCTTAGCAAATAGAAGTAAATGGATGAGCTCTTGTTTAACTGACTAATCATTAGATCACTAAACACCATTTACAGGTAGCTAAGAGTTTTAAGGGGCAAAATACATTGAGGGGTGAGAACGATAAAGAAATCCCATCTCGATGTAGATCATCTATATAGAGGATCTTTAAATCACAATAAGATTATAACAATGGTTAAATGAGATAGCATATTGATATCGTGGAACATACAATATGCTCTATATAAGTCTGAGAGTGCAATTCTAAGTTCTAAGAGTGGATTCAACGAAGAATTAATAAGTAGGAATTTACTTGGTAAATTTGGTTCACTTATTGGAAGCTCAGCATATAGATCCATGGTCCCCATTCTAGTTGAAAACATTCTGCTTGTATGACTCATTAATTGATTCGTGATTGATCAATTATAATTCTAAAGTTAGACTATGTCTAATTTTATGAATTTTCACTAAGCAGGGGTGAAATTGTAAAGAAAAAAGTTTCTAGGTTTATTTATTTATTAATGGACTTTATATGTCCAATTAATAATTAAATTAAATGACAATATTATTTAATAATCTATTTTAGTTATTAAATAATTAGTTTTGGCATTTAAAAGGTTAGAATTAGAAAATTGGAGTTTTTGAGAAAATAGAAATAAAATTTGATAAAACTGCAAAATCAAGTGGGGCCCACTACTACACCTTGGCCGGCCACTTATTGTGGAGTTTCAAATTGATTTTTTCATTATTTTAATGCCAAATAATTCCTAACCTAAACCTAGTAGTTGCCTATAAATAGAAAGTGATGGCTCAGTCAAATCACATGTTTTCATTAGTTTTCTGACAAAAATTTCTCTCTTCAGAAAAACTGAGCCTTCCCCACTTTCTATACCTAGCCGAAACCCTCTCTTCTCTTTTCCCTTCATCAATTTCGAACCCTAGTGAAAGAGTGAGTGCCCACACACAGCAAGCAGTAACTCAATCATAGATTGGAAGACTGTGAAGGATCAAACTTGAAGAAGAAGGACAGTCAGGCTCAGATCTTGATTATACTCTGCTACAGAAAGGATACAAGGGTTAGAGATCTGAGCGGAAGGAGACATTAATTCCGCTGCATCAATGTAAGGTTTTCTTAACTTTATATGTGTTTAATTTATCGTTTTAGAAGGTTCATATTTAGGGTGTTTAAACAACATACTTGTGAGTAGATCTAAGATCCTCGTAAATTAAATTCCTACAACTGGCCTCAGAGCCATGGTTATTGATTTACTTACATGAAATTTGGACTTTAAAACGATTGTTTGTTATTTGGATGGTTTCATGTTGTATTGAGTGTTATATGATGATTGATTGATGTTTGTGAATTTTCGTGAAAAATAATTGAAATTTTGTTTCCGGAATTATTTTTATTTGATAGTATGGAAAAAATTAAGCAAGTTACTTTTTTACAGAACTCAATTTCGATTTAATTTGAATTAGTTATGATTTTTTGAAGATTCGAAAAAAGATAAGGGGGCTGTGCACTCACACGCGCGCGCGGATTCAGACAAATTTCTTGTCTGAACTCCTCATCCGCGCGCGGACCACGTTTGGTGCCCCATTCCGCGCGCGCATACCCTGCAAGCTTCCCTGTTCCGCCGAGTTTTCTCGGCTGTCACCTAGGAGCACGCGCGCGGACAGTATGCTTGGCATACTGTCCGTACAGCTCCCAAAATTTTCGTTTTTCTTCATTTTTTTCATGCTTTTTCATGGAATTAACTTCCGATTTTTTGTGTAGTTTTGTATTTATACTATTACTATTCCTAATTCAAATCTAACTATCATTATGAATTAATTTAATATTTTTTAAATTTAATTCAAGATATTAGTGTAATTTGAATTTAAAAATAGTTAGTATCTATCTTATTTGCTTAATAATCTATCTTATTTTTAAATTTGATTATATCTTATCTTATTTTTAAATTTAAGGTCAGATTTTAAATATTTTAAAATTAATTTTTTTTTTAAATAATTTGACATATTTAAATTTAAAATAAGATAACTATAATCATGTAATTTTAAATAGATGTAAGATATTTTGCTAACTTTTAAATTTTGTTATTTTATTTATTTAAATTAAATTTAAAATCTGAAAAAGATATTTAATTTATCTTTTCTAATTTTTATTTAATTTTTATTTATAAAATAACATTTAATTTTTTTTAAAAGTAGTTAGCAAATTTTTGAAATGATATTTAGGTTGGTTGAAACCTAATTTTTTCAAAATTGTAGGTTTAATTTTAAATATTTTTTTTATAATTTCGAAATTTAAATAAATATTTTTTTTTTATTTTCGAAAATTAAATTTTAATTTTATTTTTATTTTTCGAAAAATAAATTAATATTATTATTTATTTTATTTTTCAAAATAAAATATTTATTTTATTTATTTATTTAATTACTTTATTTTTCGAAATTTATTTATTTAAAATTAAATAAATCCTACTTCCAACTATCCAGCTAACCTTGTTGCAGGAGTATGTGGTTTTAGCTTGTGTGTAAGTTTTCAAAACCTATTATTACTTGATTGCAAATAGTCATGCTTACTTTTTGCCAGATCTAATGATCTGATGGCTCCCTTGGTCAAGTTAATAGTTTGTAACAGGTAAATTTTACAATCTTCTTTCATCTGTGTATGACCTAGCAACATAATAGGACCCATCCAAAGTGTGCCTGTGTGAGCCTATATGTTTATTTTGTTTTAATATAGATGCATATAGGTTGTTGCTAAATAAAATGTCACACCATGATAGATTTTATTTAGGTCCATTTAGTTCTTGGACCTATTCAATTAATAACAGTTATTTATTTTAAGGTTAAATTCCTCTCTTTTGGGCCTTGTGTGAGAGTTGGGAGCCATAGAAGTGGGTACGACATACTGAATCCAGCACCCCCTCACATGAACTACCCCAATTGTGAAGGCCCATTTGCCTGATTTGAATAACTGTATTAGGTTAATTATATTAGTTTGACCTAATAAAATTGAATTAGCAACATAATTAACTTTTAAAATATATGAAAATTTATTTTCATTTTAATATTTTAAAGTTAATTTTAAGAAAAACACTTTTAGTTTTAGATATTATTTCTAGACAAACTATTTGTATTTTTTTTATATTTAATTAAATATAAAATTTTAACTAACTAGATTCTTTCTGGAACTTATTTAATTAAATATTCCTATTTAAGTTATAAATTAGTTGTATCAACTGATTTTTCTTATCTAACTTAAATTTGAATATTTTATTTAAATTTTAAATCAAGTTGAGGAATCCTAGGCATTAGTTATTAAGATTCTTAAGATATTTTTTTAAGTTAATTTCTTTTCGAATATTAACTTAAAATGGAATATTTAGATGTTTTTTAGGTTAATATCTTTTCGAATATTAACTTAAAAAGATATCTTCAAATTAAGTGGTTATAACTTAATTTTTGATATTTAATTAAATCTAAATTTGAAATTATTTAAGTTTTAGATTATTTCTATATAACTTAAATTAGATATTTTTCAAATTTTTATTGAAAAGATACTTAGTCAAATAAGATATGTTCTAGATAGTAATTTCTAGACTACTTATTATTTTTAATATTTACATAGAAAATTTTATACATTGTGAAATTAATTATTTAAATAATTAATTTTGGTACAATTTTATTTAAGTATATTTTTCCTAGTATTAAACTAGAAATTAATAATTAAGCCTTCTCTACACTTAATTATTTATCTCTTGAATTTAATACGTTTAATTAACTTGAAAAATTTAAATATCTAAGTTGATTTTCATCATGATACTTAAATATTTATTTTTCATGACACTTAATTAAATAAAAAAAAATTATTTTTAGGTTGAAATTTAATTTTTCAACTTAAATTTAAATAATTTTCAAAAAATATATATTTTTTATTTTATTAATCAATTTCAAAAATTGAATTTTAATTATGCAATAATTTTGAATTTTTCTTGAAAAATAGATTGAGTTGTAAATTAATTATTTATTTTAATTAATTCTTTGGCCAACTTAAATCAATGATTTTTTCATATATTGATTAATTTAAAATAAAAGAAATTTAAAATATATATTATTAGAAATTGAATTAACTAGTCAATAGAAAATCTAGATAGGTGATATTTTTGCTTGAAGTATTTCTTTTCTATTTTTATTATTTTTTCAAAAATTATATAGTTTCTATACTTTAAATTTTCGAACTCAATAAATATATTCTCAAGGAAATTTTTAAGTTGCTAATTAATCTAATTTAATTCAACTTAAATTAATTTCCTTAATATTTATATTTAAGATTATTACTAAGATGTAAATAATTAATTTTATTTCAATCACCATCTAAGTATAATTTTATAAATATTATATTAAATTCTTATTTTTGAATTTTAATTCTAAATTTCGAATTTAATGAGAATTTATTTATTAGAATAATAAAGAGAATACATTTTAAAGAATGAGCTTTATTATTATTAAGATATTCGATCTCCATTGTTGGTTTTACATCGCGTTTGTTTTAGTGAGTAATCCTCCCTAATGGAGGAACGTTCATTAGCAATTTCGCACCGTTTAATCTCGAAAGATAAGTAGTTTGTAAGTGTTTTATATGGTATAGATCACCCTAATGGTGGCGACCATATTTGACTTGCAAATTGCGAAACAATGGTAGTAGCTCATAAGATAGAATAGCCTTGACTCTCGCCTAAACGGGACAACGCTGGATTCCAATCTTGATCGAATAAAAGGTTGCTAGAATGTTTAACATTTTAGATGAGTTGACAACTCTATTCAATGGATGGTAGCTTTGACTCTCGCCTAAACGGGACACTGATATCAGTTTGTTGAAAAACCTTGGAAATTATTTAGGATTGAATTTTTTTTTTTAAGTATTTTCTCATATCATTCCTACTTGCTATGTGCTTATAATTTCTGAATTGATTTTGTGTTAAACCATTATTAATTTCTATTTGTTGATTTCTATTATTTTGTAGTATCCTATATTATCAAAATGAATCCCATGTTATCACTGTTGACTGAAAACAAGCTGAATGGATTAACTTTAATAAGTGGAATGAGAACATTAATATTGCTCTCATAGGAGAAAGTGCCTTGTTTGTTTTAACTGAGCCGTCACCTGAAGTGCCCGGGGACAATGCTTCCAAAGCTGTGAAAGAAAAGTATGAGCGTTGGCAAAAAGCAAATGACAAAGTTCTATACTTTATGCTTTCTAGCATGGTTGACACCCTTTCTAAAACCGAGAAGGCTGTTGAAGTCATGACGAAGTTAAATGAGCTATTCGGTAAGGCATCACTTCAGTCACGCTTTGACGCGACTAAGAAGTACATTAATGCACAGATGGAACCTCATCAAAACGTGCGTGACCATGTTCTCCTAATGTCAAGTTATTTCCAAGAAGCCCAGGATCATGGTGCTCAAATGGATAGTGCTACTCAAGTAAGTCTTATCTTGAATAGCCTAACTCTAGCATTTCTACCATACACTTCAAATTATGTCATGAATAAGAAAGAAATTGACTTTCATGAATTAGTCAATGACCTTCAAACTTATGAAAATTTGATTGGAGGACGCAAGAAGAAAGGGAGTAAACCTCACAATCCTGGGAATGGTAATGGGACGATGAAACCTGAAGCAAATGTTGCCTCTGCTTCGAAGCCCAAATCGAAGAAGAAGTGGAAGAACACCAAGAAGCGAACAAAAGCAATGAAGAATAAAAAGGCTATTCCTTCTGGTGATGCTACACTTAAGGGAAAATGTTTCTACTGCAATGAAAAGGTCATTGGAAACCCCAATGTCCTAAACTTCTTGCAAAGAAACAAGGTATTTCTATTTATAAACTTTAAGAGTTTTAGTGAATTATTATCCAATTGGATTTATGATTCTGGACTAACTTTGTTTATTTGTTTTCTTCTTCTTATAGGCCAAGCTACTTGAACTCAGATGAGTTGGATCAGAAAGCTGGATCAAAGGGTGAAATCGTCCAGATGAAGATGAAGCTCTTTAATTTAATTTTTTTTTTGAATTAATTGTTTTAGTTTAAAGACAATTTGGATTTCAAATTTTAGTTAGGGATATTTATCCCTGTTTTTCTTATATTGTTGCAATACATTTTTTTTTAAAATTTATTATTAATAAAGTTTCTTTATTTTCGAATTCAACCATTGCAATTTATGAGAATGAGCTTCATTTAATTTATCTTCATCAATTATTACCACATTATATTTATATGTTTGTATGTGTAAGTGTTTTTATTATTGATGCAAATTCTATAATATTTACAACTCTTCATAGAGTTATATTAAATAAACACTAGAAACTATTTCTATGTTTATTAATAATTGTTAATTCTAATACAATTATTAAGAGTTTGTTTAATAAAATGATCTTTTGATCTGATAGGGGTGGAGAAAAGTTAAGAAAACTATGCAGTTCAACGATCTTTTATATCTAATGAACTCTGAATAGTATTCAACTCCACATAAACTCTATCACACTAAGAGAATAATGATATTTACAACCTTTAGGGGTGGATCATAATCTTTATATACTTAGGGGTGGAAGTTATCCACAAGTACCCTATATGTATATTCTTAGGGGTGGAGTCTATTCCACAATTCCCTATGTAACACATATTTTCTTTAAACATGGAAGTAATATAATGAGTCAGCTATTATCAATATAAATTCTTGATCTTGATTGTATGTTCCATTTCGTTTTACTGTTGTAAGTAAAAGTTTGATACCTTTGAAAGTTCTTTAATAAATTTTCACACTACCTTAATTGAGTGGGAGAATTTTAAAATTCTATACACATCTTCATCAGGTTGATACTCGTGATAGGTACTTAAGAACACTACTGAAAAGCAAATCTAACCATTCAAATGGATAGGAATAGCTTATCAGAATTATGAGAAAAAGATAAAGAACTCTAGTTTAGTCCATTCGAATGACTTGAACCTAGAATTCTTAATCCTCATAAAATTTGATGGTATCTTAATTTTGATTACTTTATCTCTGGCATGTATTTTTCACATCAAATACCGGTCTGCTATGTTGATGACTTAGTCTTAACTTAATGATTCAGACTAATACAAAAGTCACAACTAGGTAACTCTCCAAACAATCAGAGGTTAAAAGTATTATTTAGCCAGACATCTGCTATTGAGTGGGAGCTATCTGAGATGCAATCAAATAGGGAACATTAGAAGATATTCAAGAAAGATTTATGAAAGTGATCTATATGCTAGATATTAAGGATCTGTGTATCAGTTGTCCTTGTATCTCACCATCTAATTTCGAGATCTTTGAGATGGTGCTTACTTTGGGGGTGGAGAAATTATTGAATAATAATTCAAGCTCTACCAGAGAAGAATTATAACTTTGTCTATTCGAAAATACCAGAAAGTTATATTGCTGAAGAAAAGTCTACACTGTATTATCTCAATTACATATTTCAAAATATGAGAGATATGTCTTCTGTTAATTCGGATGTACTTTTAAAACAGTAAAGATTTCAGTATCCCTTGATGAGTAAAGCATATAGTAAAGGATGTTTCATATCTGTATTTATGAACTAGTTTCCAGAAGTTTGGGTGGATTCAAATATACTACACTTGATCTGAAGATCAAGACATCAGATTGTCCTATTTGCACAGTTTGTTTTATGTTAGTGCAAGTGGGAGTTTGTTGGGTTTTATGCCCTAAATAAAACTCTTTACAATCTGATTAGTTATCAATATACGAAATTTGAAGTGATTGGGTTTAATATGTTTATTACATTTACACACAGAATCAGTTAAATCCAGATCATATGTCTATTCACAATTACAGTATCGTCAACACAGTGGAATGTGATTGTGATCATATGAATCAAAAGACTTGGTCCCTGTTTCATCAGTGTTATTGGATTTACACTAATGTGATAATCAGCGATGATGCGTACTTACACTTGGAGTAAGTGTATGTTCTTTCCAAGACATTAGTAAAGTATACTACTTTCGAATGTATGGAGTATACATTGGACTGGACCGATATTGCAACTAAGTTAAGATATTATAAACTTACCGTTATATATATCTTTCCAAGTCAATATCAGTAGTTGATCTTAAGATTAAAAGAATCAAAATCCTGATATGCTTAGGCTAAACTCAGGAGTGCTATTCATGTTCTTTGATTTATTAGTTAAGCCTACTTTTAGGTCAGGGTGATACGTATATTTTGGGAACATGATAGTATGATTGAGTGGGAGTGCTGAACATAAATATGAAATCTATAGCTTCTAATGGTGTATAGAAGTCCAGTGATGATTCCCTTCGAGCTTAGCAAATAGAAGTAAATGGATGAGCTCTTGTTTAACTGACTAATCATTAGATCACTAAACACCATTTACAGGTAGCTAAGTGTTTTAAGGGGCAAAATACATTGAGGGGTGAGAACGGTAAAGAAATCCCATCTCGATGTAGATCATCTATATAGAGGATCTTTAAATCACAATAAGATTATAACAATGGTTAAATGAGATAGCATATTGATATCGTGGAACATACAATATGCTCTATATAAGTCTGAGAGTGCAATTCTAAGTTCTAAGAGTGGATTCAACGAAGAATTAATAAGTATGAATTTACTTGGTAAATTTGGTTCACTTATTGGAAGCTCAGCATATAGATCCATGGTCCCCATTCTAGTTGAGAACATTCTGCTTGTAAGACTCATTAATTGATTCGTGATTGATCAATTATAATTCTAAAGTTAGACTATGTCTAATTTTATGAATTTTCACTAAGCAGGGGTGAAATTGTAAAGAAAAGAGTTTCTAGGTTTATTTATTTATTAATAGACTTTATATGTCTAATTAATAATTAAATTAAATGACAATATTATTTAATAATCTACTTTAGTTATTAAATAATTAGTTTTGGCATTTAAAATGTTAGAATTGGAAAATTGGCGTTTTTGAGAAAATAGAAATAAAATTTGATAAAACTGCAAAATCAAGTGGGACCCACTACTACACCTTGGCCGGCCACTTATTGTGGAGTTTCAAATTGATTTTTTTCATTATTTTAATGCCAAATTATTCCTAACCTAAACCTAGTAGTTGCCTATAAATAGAAAGTGAGGGCTCAGTCAAATCACATGTTTTCATTAGTTTTCTGACAGAAATTTCTCTCTTCAGAAAAACTGAGCCTTCCCCACTTTCTATACCTGGTCGAAACCCTCTCTTCTCTTTTCCCTTCATCAATTTCGAACCCTAGTGAAAGAGTGAGTGTCCACACACATCAAGCAGTAACTCAATCATAGATTGGAAGACTGTGAAGGATCAAACTTGAAGAAGAAGGACAGTCGGGCTCAGATCTTGATTATACTTTGCTACAGAAAGGACACAAGGGTTAGAGATCTGAGCGGAAGGAGACATTAATTCCGCTGCATCAATGTAAGGTTTTCTTAACTTTATATGTGTTTAATTTATCGTTTTAGAAAGTTCATATTTAGGGTGTTTAAACAACATACTTGTGAGTAGATCTAAGATCCTGGTAAAATAAATTCCTACATATGTTGTGGGTCCTATTTTTAGAAAATGGGCATTAGATTTTTAAGTTCTCAATTTTGAAGATTTTATTAAACTCTAAGTGTGTTATTTATGTTCAATGAGAAATTTACAATTTTTATGATTTTAGCTCGGTAAGGATGGAAAATGTGATGGATGACCATTAGAGTCACATGGGTGAACTTAGAACTTTTTATTTAGGGGGAAAATCATATGCTTAATTTTTGGATATTAGGATTAGGCAAAATTATGGTGTTCGGCCATTTTATTATTTAAGCTTTGAAGTAAGGGTAAATTCGGTATTTTTCCTTGAGGATAAGTGGATTATTCCACTAAATGGCAGCTGGCCACTATTTTGTGAATAGATAAACTTAAGTTTATCCTTAGTTATCTAAATTAAGTTAATAAAAAAAACCTAAATTGAAAGCAAAATTATTTTTTGCTTTCTTTCTCTCCCTTTCGGCACACTAGAACCAGAGGAGGACCAGCCAATCTCATCAATTTATAGAGATTTCAACAAGGAATTGAGGTGGTTCAAGCAAAGGTAAACCCTAGAAAACCCTTATCCTTTGAATTTTTGAGGTTTTGCTAAGTTTAAGTACGCAAAATGAGAATTAGTTTTTGTATGAGTTAATTATTTTAGTTTTCTCAGTTAATTCTACATTAGTTGGAGCTAGTTTGAGTGGTTTTTAGTGGGTTATTGAGTGTTGAGTAAGTTTGAGTTGAAAAATTCAAACTTGGCTCAATAATGGTTTTTTGAGTTTTTGTGTATTTTTGTTGCTGCTTTTGCGTAGAAACTGTTCTTGGATGATGTTACAAGTATTTTGGAAAGTGTGGTTGAGCTTGGGGAAAAATTTAATGTGTTTTAAGGTTTTTAGGCTTTTTTGTAGAGAACCGGTTAACCGTTTTCCAAACAGGACCCTAGAAAGCAGTTTGCCGTTTGGAAATTTGGTTTACCAGTTTGGGCAGTCTCTAGAGCCTTAGGTTTTGTGTTTTTTAGATATTTAGGGTATTGCCATGCTTTTTATCGATAGGAAAATTTTTAGTTTTGAGTTTAGATCCCAAGAAGGTTTTAGCAAGTTATTTACCAATTTATGTGATTGTGGCATAGGGCCTTCGCTCAGCGCGTGATTTTCTATTCAGGTCGACTGTCACACTTGAGTTTGGAAACGAGGTAAGATTAGTATAGAACATGTATATGTATATGTGTATGTGTATTATATGCATGCAGTTCATGTGATTCATATCTACCAACACTAGTACGGTAGTGTTACTGAGTGCATTGGTACAATATATACTGTTCAAAGGGTGTACAACACTCAAGAGTACGCGGGTACGATTCAACCCTACCAATACTAGTACAATAGTTGTACTCAGTGCATATGGTACAGAGGTCATACCTCTGTTAAGAACGTTTTTGATCATTTGTTAAGCCTTGTGGATAGGTGTATGGATGCCTAAATGCAAGTCGATAATATATATTATATTATACATACTTTTCTTACTAAGTTTGTTGACTCACAGATATTATTTACATGTGTAGGTAAGGGAAAGGGTAAGGTTGAGCAGCAGTGAGTCCAGAGCTCAGGGATGATTGTACATGTCAAGATGGTTCGACATGGAGAGTTTGATCTTAGGACGACTTGGGCTTTATTTTGTAGTCACTGTGCGACATGATTATAAAATGTATTCAGAACATGAATATAAATTTTAAAACTGGATCTCGAATTTTTGTATGTATATGTATATAACTATAAAAGTTTAATGTTTAAATACAAAGTTTGTAGGAGCTGGCTTTCCCTGAGATTTGCAGAATATAAACCATCATGCGAGTAGTTTGTAGGCTACTGGAAGGAGCTGGAAGGGAGCTATTCTAGCTTTAACGCAAAATTCTGCGAAGTATGTTCTAAGTTGAAGATAGGCTCCACAAGAAATGCGAGACCAACTCCACGCTCTAAAGCCGTACACACTTTGAGAGACTAATTCCCCAAGGATGGACATGCGATGCCACATGAGTCCTGGAACATTTTGTACTCCTCCATCTTTAGAGTACACTTCCAAAAGACCATAATTCCTCAGTAAATTCAATCTTTGGTCTATTTCCTAGATAGAGTCATCGAGAACTCTGAGAGCTAGAGAAGTTACATAAGCTTTACCTTTGCTCTCGCTCTTACAGTGTTGCTTAGGTGGGACTAGTTCGGAAGGCCCTTCGTTTGGAATGGGAATTCTAGGGTTCTCCTCGGGAGGAGATACCTCGATGGATGATGCCTCAAGGACCTCTCCAAGGTTCAGCAAGGCTAAATGGAAATCGCTACCTTCACCGGACACTAAAAAAGGGCAAGAAAAAAGTCCAAGAAGTCAGTACCCTACATCCGAATGATAAATAGGGTACTTGGGGAGGCCTCCCCCATAGCTGCTTGGAGAGGTCCCCACTGAATTCATCACCATTACCATCACTACCATACAACAGCCCACATGGTGATTGTTGACTTCCCTTTTAGCCAACGACAATGAGTCTTTTTAATAAGCGATAAACGATATGTCGTAATGAGAATATATATAAGAAAGCAATAATAAGACACAGGAATTTTATAGAGGTTCAGCCCCGAGAAGTTCGGTAATAGCCTAATCCTCGTCATTTGTATTGACTTAAGAACAAGGAAGAAATTTCCTTTTCTTATAGCTCTTATAACAGTATCTCTGAATATATAATTCTTAGATAATAATATAGCCTTAGCTTAACTGCGTATCGACTTATAATTTTCCGGTCCTTTGCCCAGTGAACATTCCTCACTATTTATAGGGCTGGGAAACTTGAGGAGGAAGAGTTTCCTCTCTTGTTACAATGCGCATAAACAGAAAGATCGTGTGATCAATGCTGAATGCAAGGATCGTGGGATTGAGGCTGAGTACACTGATAGTGGGATTGTGTGTATGCCACATCCACGTAAGTTGATCCCTGAGTTGTAGGGATTGAGCTGATGACTCATGATGCGAAAGCTGCATTTGCTAAGTGTTGATCGCCCTGCACGGCTCGTTGAATATTTCATTCTAGATGTGCCACCGAGGCATCCTGCTCGGCCTATCGTTCCGAGCAGATGCTCCAAGTGGACTCCACGTGTCACCATTCTCGTGATGCCACGTCAGAGTGCCAAATTTAGGATAACATTTGCCCCCCAAGTCTGTACGGGACCTCTGAGGTTGCGTATAGACTTATTCCGAGCTGGCTCTGCATTTGGATGGGGACACGTGTCGAGCATGACCGTTCGAGACTCGATATGAAGCTGACTGGGCGTCCCTTCAGTTTTTAGCTAATTAATGCTCTGGCAATTAAAATTTTGAAAATCCGAATTTCTCTCTCCACGGCTAACGGTTGCACTTGATTACTTTTGATTTCCCATATTCGCTTTTAAGGCGGGAAGTCGAGGCGTCTAAGGTTCCTTTGGATACAGTTACCCCTTTTGCCTATAAATACTCATCGTACTGGCACATAACCCATTTTATCACCCTTCGTTGTAAAGTAAACTCCAGAGCGAAAAGAGAGAGTTTGCTGGCTTCAAAGTTGCCGAAGTGCCTTCAGACGATTGCTGGTTTGATTGAACTCAGACATTCGAATCTTTGAGTAAGTTTCTGATTCCCTTTATGCTTTTCTTTGCATGTTTACGCTTTGAATGCAACTATGCTGTAGAAAGAATGCTTAGGAAACCCTAGGGTTAGAAACTTCTGCGACTCTTCTTTACCATGTCTTCATGTGGGCTTTCAGCCGTAGAGCTTATTTTTGAACCGCATTATGTCTGTCTTCCATCTTGCTTATTCTAAGCTTCATGAACTTTTTTTCCCTAACTCAAGAAAACTTTCTAACTTCTTGAGTTTTGACTTTTCTTTAAACATAGTCGTTCTTTAATCTGTTGAGCACTCCTGGTCGGCATATTTGCTTGTTTTTCGTTTGATACTCCGTCCAACACTCATCTTGTGTGTTGTCTTTTGTAGATGAACCCAGGTGAGTCTTGGGAACTCAGGCATCAGATCGACCAGGATTTGCTTTAACTTCTGCACGAGGTTCATCCTCGTCTTCGTGCTAGTCCTCCTTCTAGCGAAGGAAACTCCTCTGACCTCGTACCCAGCCATAGGATGATGGCTCGTACAAAGAAAACCATGCGTCTGTCCGACGCTTCTAATTCTCAAGTGGCTTGGCTTGCCACTTTGCCCGACGCCGAACAGGATTCGGCTGTCCTGATGGAGGAGGACCGTGAGGGGGGCGCTGAGGTCCAGGAGGTTGAGGAGCTAGACGAGGTGCGTCCGGGCAGTCCTTCTGAGGCGGAGGGAGAGGAAGAGGTTGAACCCCCTAACTTCGGGGAGAAAAATGAGGTTGGGCAGCCAGTCGATGCTGACGGAGACGTCCTGGTTGAGGGCGTGGACTACGTCAGTGAGGAGCTTGCTGAGGTGGTTCCTCATAGGAGGCAGGGTGCCTTGAGCGCCAGGTGGGTAAGTCCTCCTTCGAAGATTTTGGAGGCACGCCTGCGAACTCTCGACTAGGACGGGTACCTGGGCGAGCTGGACTGCTACATTCCCACCAACGACAATCGCGCCATAAATCCTGATAAGGGAATGTGCGCTTGGTCGGGGGCTCACGACCAGCAAGGGGTGCTGATGCCTTTGCACAAGTACTTCAGGGATGTGGCAGACTTTTTTGGCCTCTGCCCGGCCCAAATTACTCCAAAGGGCATTAAGTATTTGTTCGCTCTCTTTGTCCTCTACGCTTCCCAAGGATTGGATGCTCCTTCCCCCCACGAGGTCGCCTGGTTCTTCGACCTGAAGTCTACCCCCAAGCAAGGCAGGTCGGGGTACTTCTACTGCTCTCAGCCAGGCTTCAAGTGGTTGAGCGGCACGGATGACAAGGCCATCAGCAAAATAGAGCGTTTTGTTGATGAGTACTTCATGGTGAAGGATCCGAGTATCACCCGGACTCAGTTTCAGCAGATTCCGACATATCACCATCCTCCCATCACCCTTGCTCTTAGGGATAGAGCTCAAAAAATTGCTCGGTTGCCGGAGGAAGACAGGAATATCATCCAGTTGACCTCCGATGATAATCTGGTGAAGTATGGGCTTTACCCTAAGGACTTTTCTCCTAAGTCCGTGGCAGGGAAGAAGAGGAAGTCCGTGTTGGAAATTATTTTACCAGGATATTAGATCTACTCACAAGTATGTTTATTAACACCCTAAATATGAACTTTCTAAAACGATGAAATAAACACATATAAAGTTTAGGAAACCTTACATTGGGTGCAGCGGAACATAATGACTCCTTCCGTTCAGATATCTAGCCCTTGATTCCTTTTTGTAGCAGAGCATTATCAATATTTGAACCAGGATCTCTTTCTCTGAATCTTTGATGCTGAAATCTCCTTCTTGCTGAAAGTCTTTCTTCACGATCTTCCTCACTATGATTGAGGTATCACTTGCTGTGTGTGGGCACTACTCATACACTAAGTATTTCGAAATTTAAGAGGGAAGAAAGAGAGAGGGAGTAGTCGGCCATATAGGGAGAGAGAAGGCTCAGGTTTTTCTCTGAAGGAAAAATAGAAAATTTAAGTGTAATTTTCCTGAAGCCTTCACTATCTATTTATAGCATTCCACTAGGGTTAGGTTTGAATTATTTGGCATTAAAATAATGAAAATATCAGTTTAAATTTCCTACAAAAGTGGCCGGCCCTATACAAGTGGATTTGGGCCTCACTTTTTGCAATTTTGCAGTTTTATCTTTTCTGCATCTGATTTTCTTAAAAACACCAATTTTCTAATTCAACCATTTAAATGTCAATTCTAACTATTTAATAACTATAAATAATTATTAAATAATATTGTCATTTATCATATTTATTAATTGAACCATACAAAGTATCATAATTAACAAATATGCCCCTAAAACTCTTTCTTTACAATTTCGCCCTTACTTAGTGAAAAATTCACAAATAGACATAGTCTAATTTGAGAATTGTAATTGATTAATCAAAACCAATTATATGAGTCTTACAAGCAATATTATCTCAACTAGTGCGGGGACCATGGGTCTATATAATCGAGCTTCCAATAAGTAGATCAAGAATTTAGCACTAAAATTCACTAACTTATTAATTTTTTGTTGAATCCACGCATAGAACTTAGAATTACACTCTCAGTATATAGAATGCTCTATATGTTCCACCATATAGATGCATCAATAGTTATCCATTGTTATAATCCTAATGTGATCAATGATCCTCTATATGAATGATCTACACTGTAAAGGGATTAGATTACCGTAACACCCTACTATGTATTTTATCCTTAAAACACTTGACCCCGTATAAATGATATTTCAGCTTATGTGAAATGAGTACTCCACCATTTATGTTCGTTTGGTCAAGCTCGAAGGAGATCATCCTTTGCTTACTATTCGCCAGATAGAAGCTATAGATTCCATGTTTATGATAGCGCTCCCACTCAATTGCACTACCGTGTTCCCAAAATGTACGTATCACCCTGACCTAAAAGTAGGCTTAACTAACAAATCAAAGAACACGAATAGCCTTTCAAGATTGAGCCTAATCATAACAGGATTAAGAACATTTGATCTAGGATCAACTAGGCAATATTGACTTGAATAGATATTACGGTAAGTTTAATAAATCTAAGTCAAAGTTCAATATCGGTCCCTTCCGATGCATACTCCATGCATCCAACCTGAGCTTTACTTTAACCAATGCTCTGGAAAGAACATAGCACTTCTCCAAATGCAAGTAAACTCTATTGTAGATTATCATATCAGTAAAACCCTATGTCTGATAAATCTAGGAAACTTTATTCACATAGTCATGTTTACTTTCCAATGTGTTGACGGCACAATAAACAGGATCAAGTATGTTAAAAGGGTTTCAGATGAATTTATACAGTATGTACATATAATCATGAAATAAATCATGTGAACCATGCAACATTAAATGTTATTTCTAATCTATATTAATAAGTAAATCTGATTATATTGAAATGAGTTTTATTTAGGGCATAAAACCCAACAGTCCGGTGCTGGCCGGCCTGAACGAGCTCATCCGGAGAATGAGTTGATTCAACTGAAGCGAGAGGCTAAGTTGAAGGGAGGTGTCAGGGCCAAGCAGTACGCTAATGAGCCTTTGGATCCTGAGGACGAGGCTGAGGCTGAGCAGGTGACCCCATTGAAGAGGAAGAAGAAACTCCCGGTCACCCCCAGGCCTGTTAAACATGCAATTCGCATAAGGGAGCCCACTTCACCTGTTCAACCATCTCCCCCTTTTGCTAGAAAAGGGAAGGCTGTCATGTCTGAGATAAAATCGATGTCAGGTGATGATGGACTTCTGAATCTCTGTGCGGGCGGTCACCTTGCATTTTACTTCTATTTTGAGCTTCTTGACTTTCATGCCTTGTGTTTTCTGATGGCTGTTTTCTAACCACACTATTTTTGTTCTGTGCAGACATGTCTCGGCAGATGCTTGATGCTCTAAGGAAGAGAATGGGCGGAAGCTCTAGCACCTCTCCTCCAGCCAAGAAGTCTAAGGGCGGTGAGGGGTCCTCAGAGAAGAGACCTTCTGGAGAGGTCATTGACCTTTCTAAGGAGCTCACTGCTGCAAACCCTTCTACCCCCAAATCTGCCAAGTCCAAGGAGTCTGGACCACCAACGGCTGGGTCTGAACTGGTCAGGAGTGTTCCTGAGTGGGTGCAGGCACCAACTCCACCTTTGCCCGTGCTGCCAGAGGCCAAAAAAGGCAAGGAGATACTGGCCCACTATATGAACCGGCTGGTTCCTGAGGTCAGTGAGCAACTAGCTGGTGTTGATAGTGACTCATCTCTAGATGTTTTGGTGGGCGAAGTCCTAAAGGAGCTCACCAGGGTAAGTCTTTTTTGATACTTTCCTTTAACTTTCCACACTTAGCTCCATATGCTGATTTTTTTCCTTTGTGCAGGCCGGTTTGAAGTTGGCTTACACTTACTCCCGGGCTAAATCTGTTACTTCCAAGAGTGCGGCTCTGTCCGACACCTTGAGGGCGGAGGTGGACTTGGCCAAAAAGGAAGTTGAAGAGGCCAGGGCAAAAACTGGAGCTGTTCGGCTGGAGTTGGGCGAAGTCAACAAGAAGCTGTTTGCTGCCGAGAAGAAGATTTACGTGCTGACAAAGGATCTCGAAGCTGTTGATCGCTTTGAGGAGACCATCGAGATCTTATCTACTGAAGTTAACAGTCTTCAGGATGAGAGGACTTCTCTGCGGCAAGTTCTTCTTCGAATGAAGGAGGAGGAGGACGCCAAGGTGGCTAAGGCGGACAGGTTGAAGGAGAAGGTCAATGCCTTGGAGATAGCCGGCCTTGAGCTCTTCTTCGATTTCTAGAAGGCTAATCCCCAGGCCAATTTTGACTACTTGGGCGAGGCTAAGGACATGTACCTTGAGTACTGCGCGGCCCAAGTTTCTTATGGTGGGAACGAGGCGGCTGCTTCAACCTCCGACCAAGCCTCTGGCCAGGCTGCTAATGCTTCTCTTGTTCGAACAACAGATCCTCCTGCTCCAGTTGGCTCAGAAGAACCGAACCAAGAGCCTGGGACTCCAGCTGTTTAAACACTTCTCTTTTTATCTCTTTTTTATATATATCATATTCGGCCTCAAGGCCTTTTTTAAGACATCATGACCGACCAAGCGGTCTTTAAACTTGGAATTATTTCTCATTTTTTGGACAACGGGCTGACCGGGCAGCTTTTAATCCCGGTACTACGTGCTTTTGTCATCCTTAATGAATTTCATTCTCTGTTTGTAATTGCCCTGCAATTGTAATTGTTTTATTTTTACCAAATGCTTTGTACAGGTATAGGTGCCCCCCAAGTGACCGAGCAGACGTATGACTCTTAGTCACTTGTCTTTCACAAATATATTGCTTATCTGTTCGGTGTTTTGGGTTCGACTAAACCTTTTGTATGGTAAATTATAATCATGCTGATTTTTTCAACTCAATAGAATTGGAAATACTATCTTTATTCATTTATTAATCGAAAATGTATTTGTTACCGTAGTAACTTACATCAGAGGTAGTGATCTAATCTGATCTTTTAGCTTAACATGACATAAAAAAAATAAGAAACTTTACTTTAAAGTGGTCTTGCCGACCTGAGTACTTTGTTTCTGAAACCTTTGCGCGTAGTCCGCCGAGAAGGCCATTCACTTAGAAGTGAATGTTCATTTAGTACTTTAAAGTGGTCTAGCCGACCTGAGTACTTTGAAGTGGTCTAGCCGACCTGAGTACTTTATTGGTAGTATTTCCTTAAATGTTCTCCATTCCAGTACCGTGGTACTAGAATGAGTTGCATTTTTTCGTCATACATACCCAATTTGTATGCTCCGGAGTCGAGAACTTCGACCACCTGGTATGGTCCTGTTGGAATTTATTTTACCAGGATCTTAGATCTACTCACAAGTATGTTTATTAACATCCTAAATAAGAACTTTCTAAAACGATTAATTAAACACATATAAAGTTAAAGAAACCTTACATTGGGTGCAGCGGAATAATATGACTCCTTCCGTTCAGATATCTAGCCCTTGATTCCTTTCTGTAGCAGAGCATAATCAATATCTGAACCTGGATCTCTTTCTTTGAATCTTTGATGCTGAAACTCCTTCTTGCTAAAAGTCTTTCTTCACGATCTTCCTCACTATGGTTGAGGTATCACTTGCTGTGTGTGGGCACTACTCATACACTAAGAATTTCGAAATCTCAATGAGGAAGAGAGAGAGAGTGGGTTCGGCCAAAGATAGGGAGAGAGAAGGCTCAGGTTTTTCTGAATCAGAAGTGTAAGAAGAAAAGTGTAATTTTCCTGAAGCCTTCACTATCTATTTATAGCATTCCACTAGGGTTAGGTTTGAATTATTTGGCATTAAAATAATGAAAAATATCAGTTTAAATTTCCTAAAAAAGTGGCCGGCCCTATACAAGTGGATTTGGGCCTCACTTTTTGCAATTTTGCAGTTTTATCTTTTCTGCATCTGATTTTCTCAAAAACGACAATTTTCAAATTCAACCATTTAAATGCCAATTCTAACTATTTAATAACTATAAATAATTATTAAATAATATTATCATATATCATATTTATTAATTGAACCATACAAAGTATCATAATTAACAAATATGCCCCTAAAACTCTTTCTTTACAATTTCGCCCTTACTTAGTGAAAAAATTCACAAACAGACATAGTCTAATTTGAGAATTATAATTGATTAATCAAAACCAATTACATGAGTCTTACAAGCAATATTATCTCAACTAGTGCGGGGACCATGGGTCTATATAACCGAGCTTCCAATAAGTAGATTAAGAATTTAGCACTAAAATTCACTAACTTATTAATTCTTCGTTGAATCCACGCATAGAACTTAGAATTGCACTCTCAGTATATATATGTTCCACCATATAGATGCATCATTAGTTATCCATTGTTATAATCCTAATTTGATCAATGATCCTCTATATGAATGATCTACACTGTAAGGGGATTAGATTACCGTTACACCCTATAATGTATTTTATCCTTAAAACACTTGACCCCGTATAAATGATATTTCAGCTTATGTGAAATGAGTACTCCACCGTTTATGTTCGTTTGGTCAAGCTCGAAGTAGATCATCCTTTGCTTACTATTCGCCAGATAGAAGCTATAGATTCCATATTTATGCTAGCGCTCCCACTCAATTGCACTATCGTGTTCCCAAAATGTACGTATCACCCTGACCTAAAAGTAGGCTTAACTAACAAATCAAAGAACACGAATAGCCTTTCAAGATTGAGCCTAATCATAATAGGATTAAGATCATTTGATCTAGGATCAACTAGGCGATATTGACTTGAATAGATATTACGGTAAGTTTAATAAATCTAAGTCAAAGTTCAATATCGGTCCCTTCCGATGCATACTCCATGCATCCAACCTGAGCTTTACTTTAACCAATGGTCTGGAAAGAACATAGCACTTCTCCAAATGCAAGTAAACTCTGTTGTAGATTATCATATCAGTAAAACCCTATGTCTGATAAATCTAGAAAACTTTATTCACATAGTCATGTTTATTTTCCAATGTGTTGACGGCACAATAAACAGGATCAAGTATGTGAAAAGGGTTTCAGATGAATTTATACATTAAGTACATATAATCATGAAATAAATCATGTGAACCATGCAACATTAAATGTTATTTCTGATCTATATTAATAAGTAAATCTGATTATATTGAAATGAGTTTTATTTAGGGCATAAAACCCAACAAACTCCCACTTGCACTAATATAAAATAAAAAGTGCGTTTCAAATAATCTCAACACCTCGATATACAAATCAAGTGTAGTAGTAGTAAACTCCTCGTAATAGGATCTGAAAGGTTGAATTAACCACAACCTTTCCTCCACTATTACTCTTCCTTAATCACAAAATCATTGATAATGTGAAATTCCTCTCTATATGTCTACTCTCTTGGGATACTGGATTCTTATACCTTTGGCAACTACTTTTGGTTAATCAGGAAATTAACACTAGTAGTTTAGGCAATTTGGAATGGTGCCAAAAATGTATAGAACTTTCCTTAGACTGAATAAGTACCTTTCCTGTAACTTTAACATTCAGTCCCTTCCTGGTAGACCTAGAGACTTCAAATAGGTTTTTACACTTCTCCAAAATCACTATTCCACCCCTAGAGTAACCACCATCTTATCAGAAAGATTTACTAGCACAAAGGCAAATTTCGAAATCTGATATGGTGTAGTCTAAGAGTTTTAAACACACCCTTATAGACTAACATATAGTTCCTCTTCTTAATCTTAAGATTTACTTGATTGTCTTCCAATGTTCTTCTCCTGGATTAATCTGATACCTACTCATTACTCCCACTCAATAGCAGGTGTCTGGTCTAAGGCATACAAAAGCATATCTAAGACCTCTCACAGTTGATTTAAGAAATTCTTTCATGGCTTATCTTTTCTGGAATAGTTGAGACTTTTCCTTAGATAAATAAAATGTATGTTTAAGAAGTTGTGAAGCTTCTATAGATTGCCATTAGAAAGAAAATGCTTCAGCATCTCACTAAAGTAAGTTGCTTGCATTAGAGTAAGTAATTACCAGGTATACCACAAGCCATAGGTTTAGATAAACTCAAACCTATAATACTAGGAACAAGAAGTTTTGTTAAGTCTATTGAATGGACTTATAAACGAAAATTTCCTTTTATGTCCTTGTAATAGAAAACTTTAGGTTATTCCATGTGAATGGATTAAACCATAGTTCTTTTGGCTTTCTTCTTAGTTTCTTATCTTGACAATCCATTACTTGTTTAAACTCATAAGAAGGTGAGTTCCTAGAAACTCTCCCACTACGACAAGGTACCGTGAATTATGTCTAAGAAAGTGGTATTAACCTCTTTGGTTGTGACAAGACAACAGAGGCAGTGGGATCATCATATGTCAAATAAGATGATAGAACACTTTTGGAATCAAGAATTAAATATCTCCTTTATTTGCTACTTTATTTTCAGACTTAGTCATTATCTTAGAAAAGTAGTATTTGTTTGAACAAATACTTTCTTATCTATTGACTATGGGATGGTCCACCCCTAATCACTTAGAATAGCTAACAAACCATGGTTAATAGTTCTAGCTTTTCTTAAGATTTTGATTAGGTCATCCATGAATCTAGTAATGATTTACATTAAGTATACAACCATTACATCATTCTGAAATTGTATTACCATAGAAGGATTTAGGCAATGACTAGTAACTAATCATCAATATGCAACTCGAAATTTCTGGGGAGGTAAGTTTGGATATAATTCAAAAATCAATTTAATGATCTTTGAACTGCATATCTACTAACTATTTCTCCACCCCTATCAGTTCGCAAGATCTTTAACCACTTACCTTTATGCTTTTAACCATTGCTAGAAATTAATGAAATTTTTCAAACATTTCAAATTTCTTGCTAAAAGGTATAATCTAGAGTTATCGTTTGAAGAATACAACGAAAAACTCATATCCACCCCAGAATGTACATCCATCTGCGAATGAGATGAACTACTTTCAGTGGATATAGGCATATTAACTCTTTGCAGAGATTGATCTTGTCAAATCCACTATGAACAAGATACAAATGCCATAGATTAAAAAAATGTGGTAGTGTCTTTTGATGACATAGGTTTAGTTACATCAAAGAGTTCTTAGAATACTGCAAGTGGATCCTGGTCACAGAATACCTAACTCATATTCCATACAGTTTGAATCCATTAATAGAAGATGGATATTAAACACTTGAGAAAGTGTAACTATATTGTATTTTGGAAGTAGAAATATAAGAAAATTTCTATTTGGAATCTAAAATTAAAGTCAAAGACTTAAAATTTATACCAAATATAATGAGTAATTCTATCTTGGACCACCACTACTATTTTAAACTCTAAGTCAGATTTGCCCATACAAGTAGGAGATTTCTAAGATTGAGGATTTATATCAATTGGGAATAGAATTTCGGGATTATAATCATATGCGTCATTTAATTTCTTAAGAGAAAATATAGAATGACATGAAATGATTTATAGACCATTCATCCAATGATATGTTATGAAGCTAATTCGAAATGAATAAGCTAAGAGGAATTAGGATAATTTCGTTTATAAATAAGAATCCAATGATGCTTCGATTAGCGAATGTCAAAGTAATCTTATTTGTACAATCTTCTTGTTTTATATCGTAAAAATATTAGTCTAAGGTGTCATCAATTGATGAACTGCTAGATGTCGCATATACAATATTTATCTTTCGAGATCTAACACTATTATGTATGTCTAATGGTGAAAATCCACTAGGGATTTATCTCATTAGATAAACAAGCTAAGTTAGACCAACAATGAAGATTCGAAATTAAACTACAACTTAATAACAGAAAATAACATGGTTTAATATAAATTCATACACAATTCAGAAATTATTAAACATATAGCAAGTAGGAATGACCAGTGAAAATACTAAAACATACAATCCTAAATAATTTCCAAGGTTTTTAACAAACTGATACAGTGTCCCGGTAGGCGAGAGTCAAAGTATCATTCATTGAATAGAGTTGTCAGCTCATCTAAAATAGAAACCATTCTAGCAACCTTTTATTCGATCAAAATAAGAATCCAACGTTGTCCCGGTAGGCGAGAGTCAAGGTTATTCTCATTTTATGAGCTTCCACCATTGTTTCATGTTTTATAAGTTTATCTCTAAGTAGTCACTGTAGGGGAGAGTCTAATACAGACGAAAACTTACAAAACACTTATCAAAGGAGATCTTACGGTGTTAAATGCGTTCAACGAATAATCATCCATAGGGAGACGAAGTCTAGCGTCTCGAGGTTATATTGAAAACATTTAACTTTTGTAAGACCAACAATGGAGATCGAATATCTTAATAATAATCAAGCTCATTATTTAAAGTGAGTTGTATTTTCTTTGATTCTCTTTATTTAATCTATTTATTTTAAATATATATTTATTTAAAATTTCCAATTTAGAATGAAAAATTCTAAATATAAATTTTAATTTAATATTTATAAATTTTACTTAGATGGATATGAAAATAACATGAATTATTTCCATCTTAGTAATAATTTCCAATAAATATTTAGAAAAATATTCAATTTAAGTTGTTACAAAATTAATTTAACTTAATTTACAACTCAAATTTAATTTTCTATAAATATATATTGCATTTCGAAAAATTAAAGTATTCAAGGACACAATTTTCGAAAATGCATATTAAAATAAAAAATAAATCCTGGAAAAATTATTCTAATTTAATGTTGGCCCAAAATTAATTAATAAAATTAATTTACAACAAAAAATATAATTTTCCTATTTAATTAAATATATAAGAAAAATTTCAAATATTTAAGTATGATGATGAAAATCAACTTAAATATTAATTTTCTATTTAATTAAATACACTAGAAAAAATACTTCAAGCAAAAATATCATCAATCTAGATTTTCCTTTGACTAATTAATTCAATTTCTAATAATATACTTTAATTCAATTTATTTTAAATTAATCAATAAATGAAAGAAACATTGATTTGAGTTGATCCAAGAATTAATTAAAATATAATTTACAACTTAATCTATTTTTCAAGATGAAATTCGAAATTCTAGCATTTAAGAAATGCAATTTCGAAAATTGATTAATAAAATAAAGAAAAATATATTTTGAAAATTATTTAAATTTAGTTGAAAAAATAAATTTCAACTAAAAATAATTTTCTATTTAATTAAGTGTCATGAAAAAGAAATATTTAAGTATCATGATGAAATTCAACTTAGATATTTAATTTTCAAATTAATTAAATGTATTAAATTCAAGAAATAAATAATTAAGTGTAGAGAAGGCTTAATTATTAATCTCTAGTTTAATACTAGGAAAAAATATACTTAAAATAAATTGTACCAAAATTAATTATTTAAATAATTAATTTCACAATGCATAATATTTTCCTATTTAATATTAGAAATAATAAGTAGTCTAGAAATAACTATCTAGAAAATATCTTGTTTGACTAAGTATCTTTTCCACAAAATTTGAAAAAATATCTAATTTAAGTTGTATTAGAAAAAATCTAGAACTTAAATATTTTTCAAATTTAAATTTAATTAAATATCAAAAATTAAGTTGTAACCACTTAATTCAAAAATATTCCATTTTAAGTTAATATTCGAAAAGATATTAACCTAAAAAATATCTAAAATATTCCATTTTAAGTTAATATTCGAAAAGATATTAACTTAAAAAATATCTAAAGAATCTTAATAACCAATGCCTAAAATTCCTCAACTTAATTATGAAATTTGAAATTCAAAAGATATTCAGATTTAAGTTGATTAGTTAGAGATAACTAAAGATCAACTTAAATAGGAATATTTAATGAAAAATTTAAATTAAGCTTCAGAAAGAATCTAGATGGTTATAATTCTATATTTAATTAAATACAAGAAAATACATATAGTTTAGCTTAGAATAAAAAATTCTTTAAACTATAATTTTCTTAAATTAATTTCAAAATAAATGAAATTAATTATATTGTTAATCAATTTTATTAGGTTGAACTAGTTTAATTAACCTAGTACAGTTATTCAAATCAGGCAAATGGGCCTTCACAATTGATGTGAGGGGGTGCTGGGTTCAGTATGTCGTACCCACTACTATGGCTCCCAACTCTCACACAAGGCCCAAAAGAGAGGAATTTAACCTTAAAATGAACAACTGTTATTAATTGAATAGGCCCAAAAACTAAATGGGCCTAAATAAAATCTATCAAGAACTATGACATTTTATTTAGCAACAACAACCTATATGCATCTATAATGAAATTAAACACATAGGCTCACACAGGCACACTTTGGATGGGTCCTCTCATGTTGCTAGGTCATAGACAGATGAAAGAAGATTGTAAATATACCTGTTACAAATTATTTACTTGACCAATGGAGCCATCAGATCATTAGATCTGGCAAAAAGTAACCATGACTATTTGGAATCAAGTAATAATAGGTTTTGAAAACTTACAAACAAGCTAAAACACATACTCCTGCAACAAGGTTAGTTGGATAGTTGGATGTATATTTAATTTTAAATTAAATAATTAATTTTAAAAAAAAATTAATTAAATAAAAAAAATAATTTTCGAAAATTTAAAAAAAATTTTGAAAATTCGAAATTTAAAAAAAAAATTAAATTTAAAATTAAACCTACAATTTTGAAAAATTAAGTTTCAACCAACCTAAATATCATTTCAAAATTTGCTAACTACTTTTAAATATTTAATGTTATTTTATAAATAAAAATTAAATAAAAAATTAAAAAAGATAAATAATATCTTTTTCAGATTTTAAATTTAATTTAAATAAATAAAATAACAAAATTTAAAAGTTAGCAAAATATCTTACATCTTTTTAAAATTACATGATTATAGTTATCTTATTTTAAATTTAAATAAGGTCTAATTATTTAAAAAAAAATAAATTTAAAATATTTAAAATCTGACCTTAAATTTAAAAATAAGATAAGATATAATCAAATTTAAAAATAAGATAGATTATTAAGCAAAAAAGATAGATACTAACTATTTTCAAATTCAAATTACACTAATATCTTGAATTAAATTTAAAAAATATTAAATTAATTTATAATGATAATTAGAATTGAATTAGGAATAGTAATAGTATAAATATAGAACTACACAAAAAATTGGAAGTTAATTCCATGAAAAAGCATGAAAAATCGAAGAAAAATGAAAAAATTGCGAGCTGTACGGACAGTTTTCGCGATCGCAGGACAATTTCAGCACAACTCCGATTTTTTCGAATCTTCAAAAAATCATAACTAATTCAAATTAAATCGAAATTGAGTTCTGTAAAAAAGTAACTTGCTTAATTTTTTCCATACTATCCAATAAAAATAATTCCAGAAACAGATATTCAATTATTTTTAACGAAAATTCACAAACACTAATCAATCATCAAATAACACTCAATACAACATGATACCATCCAAAAACAAATAAACAATCGTTTTAAAGTCCAAATTTCTTGCAAGTAAATCAATTACCATGGCTCTGAGGCCAGTTGTTAGAATTTATTTTACCAGGATCTTAGATCTACTCACAAGTATGTTTATTAACATCCTAAATAAGAACTTTCTAAAACGATGAATTACACATATAAAGTTAAAGAAACCTTACATTGGGTGCAGCGAAATAATATGACTCCTTCCGTTCAGATATCTAGCCTTTGATTCCTTTCTGTAGCAGAGCATAATCAATATCTGAACCTGGATCTCTTTCTTTGAATCTTTGATGCTGAAACTCCTTCTTGCTGAAAGTCATTCTTCACGATCTTCCTCACTATGGTTGAGGTATCACTTGCTGTGTGTGGGCACTACTCATACACTAAGAATTTCGAAATCTCAATGAGGAAGAGAGAGAGAGTGGGTTCGGCCAAAGATAGGGAGAGAGAAGGCTCAGGTTTTTCTGAATCAGAAGTGTCAGAAGAAAAGTGTAATTTTCCTGAAGCCTTCACTATCTATTTATAGTATTCCACTAGGGTTAGGTTTGAATTATTTGGCATTAAAATAATGAAAATATTAGTTTAAATTTCCTACAAAAGTGGCCGGCCCTATACAAGTGGATTTGGGCCTCACTTTTTGCAATTTTGCAGTTTTATCTTTTCTGCATCTGATTTTCTCAAAAACGCCAATTTTCAAATTCAACCATTTAAATGCCAATTCTAACTATTTAATAACTATAAATAATTATTAAATAATATTTTCATTTATCATATTTATTAATTGAACCATACAAAGTATCATAATTAACAAAAATGCCCGTAAAACTTTTTCTTTACAATTTCGCCCTTACTTAGTGAAAAAATTCACAAATAGACATAGTCTAATTTGAGAATTATAATTGATTAATCAAAACCAATTACATGAGTCTTACAAGCAATATTATCTCAACTAGTGGGGGACCATGGGTCTATATAACCGAGCTTCCAATAAGTAGATCAAGAATTTAGCACTAAAATTCACTAACTTATTAATTCTTCGTTAAATCCACGCATAGAACTTAGAATTGCACTCTCAGTATATATATGTTCCACCATATAGATGCATCATTAGTTATCCATTGTTATAATCTTAATTTGATCAATGATCCTCTATATGAATGATCTACACTGTAAAGGGATTAGATTACCGTTACACCCTACAATGTATTTTATCCTTAAAACACTTGACCCCGTATAAATGATATTTCAGCTTATGTGAAATGAGTACTCCACCATTTATGTTCGTTTGGTCAAGCTCGAAGGAGATCATCCTTTGCTTACTATTCGCCAGATAGAAGCTATAGATTCCATGTTTATGCTAGCGCTCCCACTCAATTACCTTTGTAGTGTTCTCAAAATGTACGTATCACCCTGACCTAAAAGTAGGCTTAACTAACAAATCAAAGAACACGAATAGCCTTTCAAGATTGAGCCTAATCATAACAGGATTAAGATCATTTGATCTAGGATCAACTAGGCGATATTGACTTGAATAGATATTACGGTAAGTTTAATAAATCTAAGTCAAAGTTCAATATCGGTCCCTTCCGATGCATACTCCATGCATCCAACCTGAGCTTTACTTTAACCAATGCTCTGGAAAGAACATAGCACTTCTCCAAATGCAAGTAAACTCTGTTGTAGATTGTCATATCAGTAAAACCCTATGTCTGATAAATCTAGGAAACTTTATTCACATAGTCATGTTTACTTTTCAATGTGTTGACGACACAATAAACAGGATCAAGTATGTGAAAAGGGTTTCAGATGAATTTATACATTAAGTACATATAATCATGAAATAAATCATGTGAACCATGCAACATTAAATGTTATTTCTGATCTATATTAATAAGTAAATCTGATTATATTGAAATGAGTTTTATTTAGGGCATAAAACCCAACAGGTCCTTTCCAGTTAGGTCCTAGTACACTTGACGTGCTGTCTTTGGTGTTTAGGAATACCCTTCTTAGGACAATATCTCCCACGAAAAATTTCTGAGCTTTCACTTATTTGTTGAAATACCGAGCTATTTTTTGTTGATGAGCTACCAACTTTAAGTTTGCAGTTGCTCGTTTTTCTTCGATTTCATCAAGTGATTCTGCAAGGAGCATGTGATTGGTACCTTGATCGTACGTCAATCTTCTGTAGGAAGGTGGCTCGAGTTTGACGGGCAGCATAGCTTCATAACCGTACGCCATTACAAATGGTGTCTGACCGGTTGCTGTTTTTTCCGTTGTACGGTATGACCATAGAACTTCAGGGAGTTCTTCTGGCAAGTTTCCTTTGGCATCTTCGAGTTTCTTTTTTAGTGTATCCTTCAAGGTTTTGTTAACTGCTTCAACTTGACCGTTTGCTTGAGGATGTGCCACTGCGGAGAAACTTTTGATGATACCATGGTTCGCACAGAAATCAGTGAAAGATTGGCTGTCGAACTGCTGGCCTTTGTCCGAGACTATTTTGTACGGTAGTCTCAACCGACATATGATGTTCTTCACTATAAAGTCTTGAACCTTCTTTAATGTGATGGTTGCGAGTGGTTTGACTTCAGTCCACTTAGTAAAGTAGTCGACTGCTACCACTGTGTACTGCACCCCGCCTTTACCTTTAGGTAACTGTCCGATTAGGTCAATTCCCCAGATGGCAAAGGGCCACAGACTTTGCATCTGTGTCAGCTCGTTGGGCGGAGCTCTTGGTATTTTTGAAAAATCTCTGGCATTTGCCGCACTTCTTGACATAGGCTCTCGAATCTTCAATCATCGTTGGCCAGAAGTAGCCTTGCCTTAAAATTTTCTTTGATAAGCTCTGTCCGGTTGCATGATTTTCACAGAATCTATCGTGAACTTGAAATAGAAGTCGTGCAGCTTCATCTGGTGGGACACATCTGAGTAATGGCATCGATAATCCTCTTCTGTACATGACCCCTTCTACTATGATGTACCGTGCTGCCTTTCTTCTCATTTTCTGAGCTTCATTTCGGTTATCTGGGATTTCCCCAGAGTTGAGATAGGCTGCTATTGGCGTCATCCAGTTGGAGATGTGTCGATCATTTCGATTTCTTCTGTGCCAGTGATGCTAGGCTTTTCAAGGAACTGGATAGGGACCAGGTTTGCCTTGTCACTTATATTGCTGCTCGCCAATCGAGCTAACGCATCTGCCATTGTATTTTCTTCTCTTGGAATTTATATAAGGTTGTAGCTTTTGAATTGTGCAAGCAGATCATGTATTTTTCTCAGATATGCTATCATTTTTTCTCCCCGGGCCTCGTATTCGCCGGATACATGATTTACCACCAACTGTGAATCATTGCAGATCTCAATGTGTTCGGTCTTCATTTCCTTCGCTAGTTTAAGTCCAGTGATTAGGGCTTCGTATTCGGCTTCATTGTTAGAGGCTTTAAATCCGAATTTGACCGCTGCGTGCAGGTGTTGCCACCCAGGTGTGACAAGGGCAATTCTTGCACCAGATAGTTGATCTGTTGCCGACCCATCCACATGTAGCTTCCAGGTCGGTTTGTCTTCAATATTACTTGGCTGTGGTATTAGCTCGAGATCGCTTTCTGGTATGCTTTCGGTTTTGCCTGTGCATTCCACCACAAAGTCGGCCAAGGCTTGGCCTTTGATAGCTGTTTGGGGTTGGAAGTTGATTTCGTACTGACCCAATTCTACCGCCCACTTGAGTAACCGTCTAGAGGCATCTGGCTTCTGCAGTCTTTGTCGTAGTGGTTGGTCGGTACACACCCGAACAGGATGAGCCTGAAAATAAGGCATCAGCTTTCTTGTTGCTAGAATGAGGCAGTAGGCGAGCTTTTCTATCAACAGATATCGGCCTTCGGCCTCGACGAGTCTTTTACTAATGTAATAGACTGGATGCTGCACGCTGTCCTCTTCTCTGATCAGTACAGAACTCACGGCATGCTCCGTTACTACTAGGTATATCCGTAGTTCCTCATTGTCCAGAGGTTTAGAAAGGACAGGAGGTTTTGCGAGCTGTGCCTTTAGATCTTTTGAAGCTCTTTCACATTCTTCTGTCCACTCAAACTTTTTGTTTCCTCCCAGGATGTTGAAGAATGGAACACATTTATCCGTTGATTTTGACACGAATCTGCTAAGTGCGGCGATTCGACCAGTTAGGCTTTGCACCTCTTTGGTTTTTGTTGGCGAGTTCATATCTAGGAGGGCTTGGATTTTTTCTAAATTGGCTTCAATTCCTCGAGCATTGACGATGAAGCCTATAAACTTTCCCGAACTGACGCCAAAGGAGAATTTTAAGGGATTTAGTTTCATGTTGTATTTCTTGAGGACTTTAAAACATTCGTCCAGGTCGTCTATGTGCCCCCCAGCCTTTCTGGATTTGACGAGCATATCATCCACGTACTCTTCCATGTTGGCATTTTGAACTTGTGGCGCAGTGGCAGGAGATTGATCTCTGGTGAGAAGGGAGTTCCACGAGCACGGTCTAACTGAAGATCATTGTTACGCTGTCCGGCCATGCCATGAAACATATTCTTCAATTCGTCAAGTTGGGCCTGTACGGCTGGGCTGACTTGATTGTCGTTCTGGTCGGTTTGGATTACATCAGCGTCTTTTTGAGCGGGGATTTGAGTATGGGCTCTGGGCTGCATGATCATTGTAGTATTCTGCTCGTCTGTCCCCCTTCTTCTGTTTAGATCATCCCTTAGGTCGTGGGTCGTTCCCAGCCTATCGAACACAGAAGAGCCTGGTTGCCTTAGCGACTGATTCGCTTGGTTGACAGGCGGAATGGTTCCATTATTCTGATTGGATCCGTCAGGTATGGCTCCTCCTGATGAATTCCCAGACAAGGTCTGCCCGCCTACCTCTTGGCCTACGAGGGGAACTCGTGACCGGGGATTGGACGGCTGACCATTGGTTGTCTGGGAGGCATTCATCGTCGGGTCATCCTCCGTTTCTCCTAGGGGAATGACGCTCGACATTTGTTGGCCTACAGTCTGGTAGGCTCTTCGTATCAGCACAGTAGCTTGCCGACTACGATCTTCGATCTCTGCATGGTGAGCCCTTAATGGCTCCATCTCTTTGTCTTTCCATTCAGCGAACATACGCCTCTGTTCATCAAACGCGAGATTTACTGTAGCACGCAGTTCCTCCTGATCATGATGCAGAGTATTGCTATGACCCTGCATGAGTCCGAGCGCAGCACGGAGATTTTGCAATTTGGTTGCGTCTCTAATGCTCGTTTGGGCGTTGATTCCTGGTGGAATAGTCGTGTTATGAACGCCCTGGCTGTGTGCGGAACTATTATTCCCAGTCTCTTGCACACCAGGCGTAGTCTCAGTAATAGGGGTTGTCCCACCATTCACCATGCTTCCCGTCTGTCCAGGATTGACAGCGGGTGGAACCCTTGAACTCCCTGGGTCCTGCAATGTCGGATCCAACGTCTGTGAGTTTGCTGGGTCAGATAGGCCTCTACGAGTTTGCACCATCGTGTCGAATGTCGAAAAGAGCGATCTGCGATTCTACTCTCAATGAAAGCACCAAAATGTTGACTTCGCTTTTATCCAACGACATTGAGTCTTTTTAATAAGCGATAAACGATATGTCGTAATGAGAATATATATAAGAATGCAATAATAAGACACAGGAATTTTATAGAGGTTCAGCCCCGAGCAGTTCGGTAATAGCCTAATCCTCGTTATTTGTATTGACTTAAGAACAAGGAAGAAGTTTCCTTTTCTTATAGCTCTTACAACAGTATCTCTGAATATATAATTCTTAGATAATAATATAGCCTTAGCTTAACTGCGTATCGGCTTATAATTTTCCGGTCCTTTGCCTAGTGAACATTCCTCACTATTTATAGGGCTGGAAAACTTGAGGAGGAAGAGTTTCCTCTCTCGTTACAATGCGCATAAACAGAAAGATCGTTTGATCAATGCTGAATGCAAGGATCGTGGGATTGAGGCTGAGTACGCTGATAGTGGGATTGTGTGTATGCCACATCCACGTCAGTTGATCCATGAGTTGTAGGGATTGAGCTGATGACTCATGATGCGAAAGCTGAATTCGCTAAGTGTTGCTCGCCCTGCACGGCTCGTTGAATATTTCATTCTGGATGTGCCAGCGAGGCATCCTGCTCGGCCTATCGTTCCGAGCAGATGCTCAAGTGGACTCCACGTGTCACCATTCTCGTGATGCCACGTCAGAGTGCCAAATTTGGGATAACAGTGATGAATCAGGATCCCACATGCATGATGACAATAACAAGGACAAGATTTTCTTTTCAAAGACAAAGCAAAGCGAATGCACACAACATGCCAGAGAAAAAGTAAATAAAAAAATGTTCTGTGAAACTCTCATCACCCAAAAAAACTCAAACCTTGAACATGCATTCTAGTGTGGACCTAAAATAATAATACCACCTCTATGAAACCATAAAAATCATAACTGTCCATCTATGAACCCAGCACATAAATCTTAGACATCACAAATCCTAAACCTAAAATTATATTCTACGCGTGTGAAAGTGATTAAATCCTCCTATCATGAAAGAAGAGGAATACTTACTTGTACAGCGAGGAAAGAGTCGGTGGTGGTGGTGATGTGCTAAGATTCCACTAGTTGCAAAGCGACGATGACCCTCTTAGCTTCGGTTACAGGACAACATGAGGTAACAGTGGGTGTCAAGGGGGAGTAATGGTGAGGATTGGGAGAAAAATGATTTATTTTAGGGCGAAGATGTGTGAAAATATTAAGGGTTTCTAAGTGAGAAGTGTGTGTTAGAAAGGAAAAGTTATCTCTAGTTCGAAAAAGGTTGAAGTGAAGAAAATGACTCTAATCGTCAAAAGCCCCATTTATATGGGTGGTAACGGCCGAAAGGATTTCAAAATGCACGGTCTTGATCAAACAGATTGAAATCAAGAGCATCCAACAGTTGGGGATATGAAAAGTTGATGTTTAATATATTTGAAAAAAGGAATAAAATATTTATTACTCATCATTTTGCAATAGCATCCCCAATGCACCTAAGGACATGCATGTTTTCAAAATCACTCGTCATTTTTCCTCCCAAGAAACGCTCCTAAAATGGAGAGCGGGAGTCACACGACCCTGCTAAACATACATTTTTGCCTCGGTGAGTCTGCAGAAATGCCTCCAGTAGTGATCATTACGAAATGTGTCCCTTCAGTCTCCTGATGGCCAATCCGTGAGTTTAGATACAAAACGAACCTTCAGGGGAAGGTTACAAGCTCCAAGTACTTTCAAGTCCTGAAAGCTTGGGGGATAAATATTATCCCTATTTATGGATAGGTTTTACATGAAAGTAGTAAGAGGGTGCCATGTAAGATCATATGGAAACATCCTAGATTCCCCTTTCTTCTAAGATAGGATCAGGGAACGCATCAAGGTATCCAGGAGAGCACACCCGTTATAAAGGAGGAATCGATCCTTGAAGCTGTAACCTAATGCTTTCGGTATGCGGAAGCATATGTGAAGCCCAGGCCTTCGAGGAGTTCTCAGGAGTTGGGTATTTTAGGAAGTCTCGAGTTGTACTTCCAGTCTAGGAAGCTCCTTGTGACCTAACCCAAAGATGCATTTGACGGTTATGCCTCGCCTGACACCATTTCAGATCTTGTCCCTGTTGGGTTTTGTGCCCTAAATAAAACCCATTTCAATATAATCAGATTTACTTATTAATAAAGATCAGAAATAACATTTTATGTTGCATGGTTCACATGATTTATTTCATGATTATATATATAATGTATGAATTCTATTTAAGTCCAGAACATATGAATTTGTTAATGATTATAGTGTTGTCAGCACAGTGGAATATAATCTTAATTATATGTTCGAAAGTTTATTCCCTGATTTGTCAAAACACTGGATTTAGACTAACATGGTATAATCAGCGATAGGTATTCTTACACCTTGGAAAAGTGTTATATCCTTTCCAGGACATTGGCAAAGTTTACCTGTATCGGATGTATAGAGTATACATCGGAAGGGACCGATATTGAACTTTGATTAGATATATTAGAATTTACCGTAATATCTATTCAATTCAATATCACCTGTTGATCCTAGATCAAATGATCTTAATCCTGATATGATTAGGTTCAATCTCAAGAGTGTTATTCGTGTTCTTTGATTTGTTAGTTAGGCCTACTTTTGGGTCAGGGTAATACGTACATTTTGGGAACACGGTAGTGCAATTGAGTGGGAGCGCTAACATAAATATGGAATCTATAGCTTCTATCTGGCGAATAGCAAGTAAAGGATGATTTCCTTCGAGCTTAACCAAACGAAAATAAATGGTGGAGTACTCATTTCACTTAGCTGAAATATCATTTATACAGGGTTAAGTGTTTTAAGGATAAAATACATTGTAGGGTGTTACGGTAATTTAATCCCTTTACAGTGTAAATCATCTATATAAAGGATCATTGATCAAATTAGGATTATAACAATGGATAACTAATGACGTATCTATATCGTGGAACATGTAGAGCGTTCTATATGACTGAGAGTGCAATTCCAAGTTCTAAGAGTGGGTTCAATAAGGAATTAATAAGTTAGGGAATTTACTTGGTAAATTCGGTTCGACTTATTGGAAGCTCGGTTATATAGACCCATGGTCCCCATACTAGTTGAGACCATACTGCTTGTAAGACTCAGTTAATTGATTTTAATTAATCAATTATAATTCTAAAAGTTAGACTATGTCTACTTTATGAATTTTCACTAAGCAAGGGCGAAATTGTAAAGAAAAGAGATTCTAGGTTTATTTATTAATTAAGATGCTTTATATGTCTAAATTAATAAATATATTAAATGGCAATATTATTTAATAATTATTCTTAAGTTATTAAATAATTACAATTGACATTTGAATGGTTAAATTGGAAAATTGCATTTTTGAGAAAATGGGAATGGAAAATAACAAAATGGAAAAGTTGCAAAGTGAGGCCCAATTTCTTTATATGGGCCGCCCACTATGCATAGGCTTTTACCATTTTATTTTTCATTATTTTAATGTCACACAATTCTAACCTAAACCTAGAGGGCATTCTATAAATAGAAAGTAATGGCTTCAGGAAACAACATACAATTGCATCTCATTCTTTTCTGAGAGAATTCCTGAGCTGCCACTTTCCTCTCTCTTTCCTTCTCTTCTAAATTTCGAAATTCCTTGAGTGAATGAGTAGTGCCCACATACATCAAGTGGTACTTCAATCATAGTATGTAAGACTATGGAAAATCAGCATTAAAGAAGGAGAGAAGGCGATCCAGATTCAGATCTTGATTATGCTCTGCTACAGAAAGGAATCAAGGGCTAGAGATCTGAATGGAAGGAGTCATTATATTCCGCTGCACCTAATGTAAGGTTTTTTTAAACTCTTATGTGTTTATTTTCATTGTTTTAGAATTCATATTAGGATGTTAATAAAACATACTTGGTAGTAAATCTAGATCCTGGTAAAATAATTTCCAACAGTCCCGTACGTCAGACTATAGTTGTGCACGTACGTACCTCTGTAGTGCGTATTGTCTAACGACTTGTCTGGGATATTACTTTTAAAGGAGATCCCTTTGAACGACACGTGTGCATGTCCTCATGTGATAACCTGCATCAATTAAGTACCTCACGATGGAAAGGCTACCTACCAAATGAACGGTCAAATGGTCTCGTAGTATTGCACAGCCTCATTTGTCTGTTGAGTAAGAAAACCTAGTGGGGTAAGAGGGTATGCCCTGGCCCACCTACGGGCCTATAAATACCTCCCATTTTTATGTATAGAGGGAGAACAATTTTTATGCTAAAATTCCTAAAGAGCTTTATTTTTAGAGAGAAACAAAAGGAATCCAGATATTGTTATTGTAAACACTTGTAATACTCAAACATTTACCAAAGAAAGCTAATACTACTGACTCGTGGACTAGGGATCATTAACGTCCGAACCACGTAAAAATCTGTTTATCTATTATTTAAGATTTTGCATTCCTTAGGCTCTTATTAATCTGTTTTTGAAAATCTCAGTAAATAGTATCAAAGGAACTTATGGATCCATAATCATAAAGTACTTGATATTGAAGGTTGTTATCCCAAAATTGGCACTCTGAGGTGGCATCACAAGAATGGTGACACGTGGCATCAACTTAGAGCACTTGGTCGGATGAGCATGCCGAGCGGGATGCCTCGCTGGCATGTCCATGATAGAATACTCAGCGAGCCGTGCAGAATGAGCAACACTTAGCGAATTCAACAAAGCACTTCGTGAGTCGCCAACTCAATCCCTATAACTTAGGGATCAACTTGCGTGGATGTGGCATACACACGATTCCACTATCGGTGTATACAGCCTCAATCCCACAATCCTAGCATTCAGCAATGATCACACGATCTTTGTGTTTATGTGCTTTGTAACAAGAGAAGAAACTCTTCCTCCTCAAGTTTCTTGCCCTATAAATAGTGAGGAATGTTCACTGGGCAAGGGGTACGAAAACTGTAAAACAGAGATCATACGCCGAATCGCTATAAGCTAAGGCTATCTAGGAATTATATATTCAGAGATACTATTGTAAGAGCTATAAGAAAAGGAATCTTCTTCCTTATTCTTAAGTCAATACAACTAACAAGGATTAGGCTATTACCGAACTGCTCGGGACTGAACCTCTATAAAATTTCTGTGTCTTCTTATTATTATTATTTGCTTTATTACGTATTCTTATTACGACACATCGTTTATCGCTTATCAAAAAGACTCATTGTCGTTGGCTAAAAGCGAAGTCAACATTTTGGTGCTTTCATTGAGAGAAGAATCACAGATCGCTCTTTCGACATGATGGTGCAAACTCGCAGAGGCTTGTCTGACCCAACGAACTCACAAACACTGGATCCGATGTTGCAGGACCCAGGGAGTTTGACGGTTCCACCCGCTGTCAATCCTGGACAGACGGGGAGCGTGGTTAATGATGAAACAACTCATGTTGCTGAAACTGCGCCTGGTGTGCAAGAGACCGAAAACAACGGTTCTGCACACAGCCAGGACGTTCATAACAGGACTATTCCACCAGGCATCAACGCCCAGACGAGCATTGGAGATGCAACCGAATTGCAAAATCTCCGTGCTGCGCTTGGACTCATGCAGGGCCACAACAATACCCTGCATCACGATCAGGAGGAATTACGTGCCGCAGTAAACCTCGCGTTTGACGAACAGAGACGTATGTTCGCCGAGTGGAGAGACAAAGAGATGGAGGCGTTAAGGGCTCACCATGCAGAAATCGAAGATCGTAGTCGGCAAGCTACTGTGCTGATACGAAGAGCCTATCAGACTGCAGGCCAGCAGGCGCCGAGCGTCATTCCCCTTGGGGAAACCGAGGATGACCCAACGGTGAATGCTTCCCAGACAAACAACGGTCAGTCGTCCAATCCCCAGTCACGAGTCCCACTCGTGGGCTAAGAGGTAGGCGGACATACCTTGTCCGGGAATTCATCAGGAGGAGTCATGCTCGATGGATCCACGCAAAATAATGGAGTCATTCCACCTGCCAACCAAGCGAACCAATCGCTAAGGCAGCCAGGTTCTTTTGTGTTTGAAAGGTTGGGAACACCCCGTGACCTAAGGGACGACCTAAACAGAAGAAGGGGAACAGACGAGCAGAATACTACAACTAATGTGCAGTCCGGAGCCCATACTCAAATCCCCGCTCAGAAAGACGCTGACGTAGCCCAACCCGACCAGAATGCCAATGAAGTCAGCCCAGCCTTACAAGCCCAGCTTGACGAACTGAAGAATATGTTTCATGGCATGGCCGGGCAGCGTAACAATGATCTTGAGTTAGACCGTGCTTGTGGAACTCCCTTCTCGCCAGATATCAACCTCCTGCCACTACCTCACAAGTTCAAGATGCCAACGTGGAAGATGTACACTGGGAGAGAAGATCCTCTATCTTATCTCAAGTATTTCGAGATGCAAATGGATCTACAAGGAGCGCGAGGAGACGTATGTTGCAGAATCTTCCCCACAACTCTGTTAGAGGCCGCACAGCAGTGGTATTTCAAGTTGGCTCCAGGAAAGTTTAGTTCATGGAAAACCTTCTCTTCGGAATTCCATGCACAATTCTCTTCCTCACGCTAACTCCCATTGCATCTGGGGGATTTGGTCGAAGTAAAACAACGACCAGGCGAGCCACTCCGGGCATACATCAGCAGATTCATGACGGAAGCGACCAAGGTATCACGGGTAACCGAGGATGGAAAGTTATCCGCGATATTGGGGGCATTGAAGTCCTTGGCGAACTATGGAAGGACATAAGGAAGAACGGACCGGTCGACTCAATGAGTGATTTCCTCGACCGGGCCGAAGGTTTCATCAAGCTCGAAGAAGCTATTCAGCGAGCAGAAGGTGCGCAAAAGCTGAACAAAACGAAGGCTCCTTCTACTGGAACGTCCGCCCAGCTTCCCCAATATTCCAGCAATTCAAGTGGCAAGCGTTCAGGCAACAACCACAAGCAAGGGAATGGGAAGAAGCAAAAGTTCACCGAAAAAACTGGACAGACTCCCCGTGATCGGGCCAAACACACTGCATTCACTATCCTAACTGAGGATATAGAAAGTGTTTATATAGCAACTCAGTCGCTAATTCCGTACAAGAAGCCCGGGCCCATGAAGAAAGATACCAGCAAAAGGGACATGACGAAATTTTGTCGGTTCCATGGAGATTACGGCCACGACACCAACGAATGCTACAACCTGAAGCGGGAAATAGAACTTCTGATCAAGAAGAACAACCCGCACCTACAGAAGTATGTCAAGGCCAACCAAGGTCAAAACAACCAGGATCTGATGCCTCCACCGATAGATGGACACTTGCAAGTCATCATTGGAGGCCCCCACATCGCTGGAGACACGGGCAAAGCTCGAGAACGATATGCCCGCACAGCTCAGTACGAGCAAGAAGAAGTCATCCTGGCTGTGGAAGAAAGGAAGCCCAAAGTTCCACGAGCAGGAGAGCCAACCATAACATTCGGCGACGAAGATGCTGTCCAGATAAGATTTCCGCACAACGACCCGCTGGTCGTGGAAGTCCAGATAGCAAACAAAATGGTGTCCAGAACCATGATTGATAATGGGGCCTCTTCAAATATTTTGTTCAAGACTGCCTACGAGAAGATGGGGCTCCAGCTCAAGGATTTAACTCCATGCCTTCAGCCCGTCTATGGTTTCTCCGGTCAAGGAGTTGCGCCCCTAGGACAAATCCGCCTACCCCTCACAGTTGGACAAGCTCCAACGAGCATAACTATCATGGCACAATTCCTGGTATTGGATGTTCCTTCAGCCTTTCACGTAATGCTAGGCCGACCAGCCTTGTATGACTTAAAAGCTGTCACATCAATATTCCACTCGTGCCTGAAGTTTCCAACCAAAAACGGGGTAGGGTGTCTTAGAGGGAACCACCAATCTGCTCGGGAATGTTACAACCTTGCAGTGGCCAAGGCTAAGAAAGAAGTATCCTCCAGCCAGAGCCCGGACAATGGAATGAATATTCCCAAGTAGGAAACCGCCCAAGGCGAGGATGAAGATGTGGATCCTCAACTTGGGGACCCAAGCATCAACGTTGGACCTGTGGAAGAATTAGAAGAGATCGAGATCGATCAAGATATCCCAGCCAGAAAGCTGAAAATCGGAAAGGGTTTGTTGCTCGAAGTAAAATCGGAATTGATAAAATTTCTGAGAGCAAACCTAGACGTTTTCGCCTGGTCACATGCGGATATGGTCGGAATCGATCATTCTATTATTTCGCACGCCTTAAATTTTGATCCTAATATACGGCCAGTTCAGCAAAAATGAAGACTGCTGGATAAAGAACGAGCAGTAGCCCTGAAAGAAGAAGTTGAAAAGCTGCGCAACAACAACTTCATCATTGAAGCTTTCTACCCGGCTTGGGTCGCGAACCCCGTACTGGTGCCTAAGCCAAACAAGAAATGGCGAGTCTGCATTGACTTTACAGACCTCAACAAAGCGTGCCCTAAAGACTGTTTCCCACTTCCAAGAATCGATCAGCTCGTCGATGCAACAGCCGGGCACAAAATATTAAGCTTCATGGATTCTTATTCGGGCTATAATCAAATCAAGATGCATCTGCCAGACCAAGAACATACAAGTTTCTGGACAGATATGGGTCTCTACTGCTACAAAGTCATGCCATTCGGTCTTAAAAATGCCGGAGCTACATACCAAAGACTGGTCAACAAAATGTTTAACGATCAGATCGGCAGAAACATGGAAGTGTACGTGGATGATATGCTCATCAAATCTAGAAAGGCTGGGGGGCACATAGACGACCTAGACGAATGTTTCAAAGTCCTCAGAAAATACAACATGAAACTGAATCCCCAAAAATGCTCTTTCGGAGTCAGCTCGAGAAAGTTTCTAGGCTTCATCGTCAACGCTCGAGGAATTGAAGCCAATCCGGAAAAAGTCCAAGCCCTCCTGGATATGAACTCGCCAACAAAAACCAAAGAGGTACAAAGCCTAACTGGTCGAATCGCCGCACTCAGCAGATTTGTGTCAAAATCAACGGATAAATGTGTCCCATTCTTCAACATCCTGCGAGGAAACAAAAAGTTTGAGTGGACAGAAGAATGTGAAAGAGCTTTTCAAGATCTAAAGGCACAGCTCGCAAAACCTCCCATCCTCTCTAAACCTCTGGACAGTGAGGAACTGGGGATATACCTGGCAGTAATGGAGCATGCCATAAGCGCCGTACTAAGCAGAGAAGAAGAGGGCGTGCAACATCCAGTCTATTACATCAGTAAAAGACTCGTCGAGGCCGAAGGCCGATATCCGTTGATAGAAAAGCTCGCCTACTGCCTCATCTTAGCAACAAGAAAGCGAAGACCTTACTTTCAAGCTCATCCTGTTCGGGTGTACACCGACCAACCACTACGGCAAATACTGCAAAAGCCAGATGCCTCTGGGCGATTACTCAAGTGGGCGGTGGAATTGGGGCAGTACGAAATCAATTTCCAACCCCGAACAGCTATCAAAGGCCAAGCTTTGGCCGACTTTGTGGTGGAATGCACAGGAAAAACTGCATGCATCCCAGAAGGCGATCTCAAGCCAACACCACAGCCAACCAGTACTGAAAGCAAGCTGACCTGAAAGCTTCACGTGGATGGATCGGCCACAGATCAGCTATCCGGCGCAGGAATTGCCCTTGTCACACCTGGGGGGCAACACCTGCATGCAGCGGTCAAATTCGGATTCAAAGCCTCCAATAATGAGGCCGAATACGAAGCCCTAATCGCTAGACTCAAACTAGCAAAGGAAATGAAAGCCGAGCACATCGAGATCTGCAGTGACTCACAGCTAGTGGTTAATCATGTATCTGGCGAATACGAGGCTCGGGGAGAAAAAATGATAGCATATCTGAGCAAAATACATGATCTGCTTGCACAGTTCAAAAGCTATAGCCTCAAGCAGATTCCGAGAGAGGAAAATACAACTGCAGTCGCGCTAGCCCGTTTGGCGAGCAGCAATATAAGTGACAAGGCGAACCTAGTCTCGATCCAGTTCCTTGAAGAGCCTAGCATCACAGGCACGGAAGAAATCGAAATGATCGATACATCTCCGAACTGGATGACGCCAATAGCAGCCTATCTCAACTCTAGGGAACTCCCAAATAACCAAAATGAAGCTCGGAAAATGAGAAGAAAGGCATCACAGTACATCATCATAGACGGGATCATGTACAGGAGAGGATTCTCAATGCCATTTCTCAGGTGCGTCACACCAAATGAAGCTGCACGACTTCTACATGAAGTTCACGACGGATTTTGCGGAAATCATGCAGTCGGACAAAGCTTATCAAAGAAAATTCTAAGGCAAGGCTACTTCAGGCCGATGATGATCGAAGATTCGAAAACTTACGTCAAGAAGTGCGACAAATGCCAGAGATTTTCAAAGATACCAAGAGCTCCGCCCAACAAGCTGACACAAATGCAAAGTCCGTGGCCCTTTGTCATCTAGGGAATTGACCTAATCGGGCAATTACCTAAAGGTAAAGACGGAGTGCAGTACGCGGTGGTAGCAGTCGACTACTTTACAAAGTGGACTGAAGCCGAACCACTTGCAACTATCACATCAAAGAAGGTTCAAGACTTTATAGTGAAGAACATCATATGCTGGTTCGGACTACCGTACAAAGTAGTCTCGGACAACGGCAAGCAGTTCAACAATCAATCTTTCACTGATTTCTGCGCAAACCATGGCATCATCAAAAGCTTCTCCGCAGTGGCACATCCACAAGCAAATGGTCAAGTTGAAGCAGTCAACAAGACCCTGAAGGACACACTAAAGAAGAAGCTTGAAGATGCCAAAGGAATTGGCCGGAAGAACTCCCAGAGGTTCTATGGTCATACCGTACAACGGAAAAAACAGCAACTGGTCAGACACCATTCTCAATGGCGTACGGTTATGAAGCTATGCTGCCCGTCAAACTCAAACCACCATCCCACAGAAGGTTGACGTACGATCAAGGTAGCTCATCAAAAAAAAGTAGCTCGGTATTTCAACAAACAAGTGAAAGCTCGGAAATTCTTTGTGTGAGATATGGTCCTAAGAAGGGTATTCCTAAACACCAAAGACAGCACGTCAGGCGTACTAGGACCCAACTGGGAAGGACCTTATCAGGTGGTCGAAGTTCTCGACTCCAGAGCATACAAACTTGGTAAGTATGACGAAAAAATGCAACTCATTTTAGTACCACGATACCAGAATGGAGAACATTTAAGGAAATACTACCAATGAGTACTCAGGTCAAATAGACCATTTCAAAGTACTCAGGTCGGGTAGACCACATTAAAGTACTGTTGAACATTCGCTATAAGTGAATGGCCTCTTGGCCGGACTCCGCACAAAGGCTTCAGAAACAAAAGTACTCAGGTCGGGTAGACCACTTTAAAGTACAGTTTCTTATTTGTTTTATGTCATGATAAGCTAAAATGATCTATTGGATCACTAGCTCTGATGTAAGTTACTACGGTATCAAATACATTTTCGATCAATAAAAGAATAAAGATAATATTTCCAATTCTATTGAGTCAAAAAAATAAGCATGATATAATTTACATAGAGTGCGTACAAAAGGCTCAGTCGAACCCAAAACACCGAATAAAAAAGCAATATATTTGCAAAAGACAAGTGACCAAGAGTCATACGTCTGCTCGGTCACTTAGGGGGCACCTATACCTATACAAAGCATCTGGTACACATAAAACAATCACAATTGCACTGCAATTATAAACAGAGAATGAAGATCATTAAGGATAACAAGAGCATAAAATACCGGGACTAAAAGCTGCCCGGTCAGCCCGTTGTCCAAAAAATGAAAATTAATTCTAAGTTTAAAGACTGCTTGGCCGGTCATGATGTCTTAAAGGCCTTACGGCCATATATAATATATATATATATAAACAGGAGAGATAAAAAGATCAATGTTCAAACGGCTGGAGTCCCAGGCTCTGGATTTGGTTCTTCTGAGCTGACTGGAGCAGGAGGATCTGTTGTTTAAGTAAGATAAGCATCAACAGCCTGGTCAGAAGCTTGGCCGGAAGTTGAAGCAGCCACCTCTTTCCCACCATAGGCAACTTGGGCCGCACAGTACTCGAGGTACATGTCCTTGGCGTCACCCTGGCCTCCTCAGCTTCCTTCTTGGCCAAGTCCACCTCCGCCCTCAAGGTGTCGGACAGAGCCGTACTCTTGGAAGTAGCAGATTTAGCCCAGGAGTAGGTATAAGCCAACTTCAAATCAGCCTGCATAAAGGAAAAAGTCAGTATAAGAAGCTAAGTATGAAAAGCTAAAAGGGAAGTGTCGAAAAGAAAAGACTAACCCTGGTAAGCTCCTTCAAGACTCCGCCCACCAACACATCCAGGGATGAGTCGTCAGCACCAGCCAGCTGCTCACCGACCTCAGGAACCAGCCAGTTCATGTGATGAGCCATCACCTCCCTGCCCTTCTTGACATCAGGCATCACGGGCATGGATGGAGTTGGTGCTTGCTCCTGTTCAGGAATCCTCCTGACCAGTTCGGACCCAGATGTTGGTGGCCCAGACTCCTTAGACTTGGCAGATTGGGGAGTAGAAGGATGTGCAGTAGTCAGCTCCTCAGAAAGATCAATGATCTCTCCAGAAGGCCTCTTCTCTGAAGACCCCTCTCCGGCCTTGGACTTCTTGGCCGGAGGAGAAGCACTAGAGCCTCCGCTCATCCTCTTCCTTAAGGCGTCCATCATCTACCGAGACATGTCTGCACAGAGCAAAAATAGCATGGTTTGCAAAAACCAACAAAAAATACAAAGTATGAAAGTCAAGAAGCTGAAAAAGAAGTAAAACGCAGAGTGACTGTCCGCCCAGAAAGTCAGAAGTACATCATCATCTGACATCGACTTTATCTCAGCCATGACGGCCTTCCCTTTTCCAGCATAAGGATGGGATGACCAAACAGGTGAAATGGGCTCACTTATGCGAATGCCGTGTTCCACGGGCCTGGGCGTGGCTGGGAGTTTCTTCTTCCTCCTCAAAGGAGCCACCTGCTCAGCCTCAACCTCAGCCTCGGCCTCATCTTCAGGATTCATGGACTCCTGAGCATACTGCTCTACCCGAGCACCTCCGTTCAACTTAGCCTCCCGCTTAAGTTGAATCAGCCCATTCTCCTTATGAGCTCGTTCAGGCCGAGCAGCAGCGGATTTCCTCTTCTTCCTCGTCACAGACTTAGCAGAAAAGTCCTCTGGGTAGAGCACGTACTGCACCAGATTTACATCGGAAGTCAACTGGATAATATCCCTGTCTTCTGCCGGCAACCGGGCAAGCTTCTGAGCCCTATCCCTAAGAGTAAGGGTAAGGGGAGGACGGTGATATGTCAGAATTTGCTGAAATTGAGTTCGGGTGATGTTCGGATCCTTCACCATGAAGTACTCATCAACAAAACGCCTTATTTTGTTGATGGCCTTGTTGTTTGTCCCGCTCAACCACTTGAAGCCTGGCTGAGAGAAGTAAAAATACCCTGACCTGCCTTGCTTGGGGGTAGACTTCCAGTCGAAGAACCAAGCGACCTCGTGGGGAGAAGGAGCGCCCCATCCTTGGAAAGCGTAAAGGACGAAGAGAGCGGACAAATACTTAATGCCCTTGGGAGTGATCTGGGCCGGGCAGAGGCCGAAGAAGTCCGCCACATCCCGGAAGTACTTGTGTAAGGGTATCAGCGCCCCTTGCTGGCCGTGAGCCCCCGACCAGGCGCACATCCCTTCACTAGGGTTCGAGGCGCGATTGTTGTGGGCGGGAATGAAGCAGTCTAGCTCGCCCAGGTATCCGTCCTGGTCGAGAGTGCGAAGGCGTGCCTCCGAAATCTTGGACGGAGGACTCACCCATCTGGCGCCCAAGGCACCCTGCCTCCTATGAGGAACCGCCTCAGCAAGCTCCTCGGTGACGTAGTCGACGCCTGCAACCAGGACGTCCCGCCAGCATCAACTGGTTGCCCAGCCTCATTGTACTCCCCATAGTTAGGGGGCTCAATCTCCTCCTCTCCCTCAGCCGCGGGAGGGCTACCCGGACGCGCCTCGTCTAGTTCCTCAATTTCCTGGACTTTAGCAGCATCCCCCTCACGGTCCTCCTCCATTGGGACCGCCAAATCCTGTTCGGCGTCGGGCAGGGTGGCAAGCCGAGCCACCTGGGGATCAGAAGCGTCAGCCAGACGCGTAGTTTTCTTCGTACGAGCCATCATTCTATGGCTGGGTACGAAATCAGAAGAAGGATTAGCACGAAGACGAGGGTGGACTTCGTGCAGAAGTTGAAGCAGTTCCTGGTCGATTTGATGCTCAGGCTCCCAAGACTCACCAGGGTTCATCTACAAAAGACAACACGCAAGATGAGTGTTGAACGGAGTATCAAGCGAAAAAACAAGCAAATATGCCGACCAGGAGTACCCAATAGATTAAAGAACGATCATGTTCAAAGAAAAGTCTAAACTCAAGTAGTCAGAAAGTTTTTCTTGAGTTAGGGAAAAAATTTCGTGAAGCTTGAAGAAAGCAGAATGGAAAATAGACGCAATGCAGTTTTAAAACAAGCCTTACGGCTGAAAGGTAACGCAAGGATATGGAAAAGAAGAGTCGCAAAAGTTTCAAACCCTAGGGTTTCCTATAGTGTTCTTTCTACAGCAAAGATACATTCAAAAGCGCAAGCATGCAAAGGAAAAACATAAAGGGAATCTGAAACTTACTCAAAGGTTTGAGTGTCTGGATTTAAGCAAGCCTGAAATCGTCTGAAAGCTCTTTAGCAACTTTGAAGCCTGAAAACTCTCTCTTTTTGCTCTGAAGTTCGCTTAACAACGAAGGATGATAAAATGAGGAAATGTGCCAGTACTCCAAGTATTTATAGGCAAAAGGGTAACTGTACGTAAATGAACCTTAGACGCCTCGACTTCCCGCCTTGAAAGCAAATATGGGAAATCAAAATAATCGAGTGCAACCGTCAGCCGTGGAGAGAGAAATTCGAATTTTCGAAATATTAATTGTCAGAGCATTAATTAGCCAAAAACTGAAGGGACGCCCAGTCAGCTTCACATCGAGTCTCGAACGATCATGCTTCGACACATGTCCCCTTTTAAAGGCAGAGCCAGCTCGGAATAAGTCTATACGCAACCTCGGAGGTCCCGCACAGACTTGGGGGGCAAATGTTATCCCAAAATTGACACTTTGACGTCGCGTCACAAGAATGGCGACACGTGGCATCAACTTAGAGCACCTGGTCGGATGAGCATGCCAAGCGGGATGCCTCGCTGGCATGTCCATGACGGAATATTCAGCGAGCCGTGCAGAATGAGCAACACTTAGCGAATTCAACCAAGCACTTCATGATTCGCCAGCTCAATCCCTATAACTCAGGGATCAACTTGCGTGGATGTGGCATACACACGATTCCACTATCAGTGTATACAACCTCAATCCCACGATCCTAGCATTCAGCAATGATCACACGATCTTTGTGTTTATGCGCTTTGTAACAAGAGAGGAAACTCTTCCTCCTCAAGTTTCTTGCCCTATAAATAGTAAGGAATGTTCATTGGGCAAGGGGGACGAAAGCTGTAAAACAGAGATCATACGCCGAAACGCTATAAGCTAAGGCTATCTAAGAATTATATATTCAGAGATACTATTGCAAGAGCTATAAGAAAAGGAATCTTCTTCCTTATTCTTAAGTCAATACAACTAACGAGGATTAGGCTATTACCGAACTGCTCGGGGCTGAACCTCTATAAAATTTCTGTGTCTTCTTATTATTATTATTGAAAGTGCTACTAGTAGATTTTATTGATTCAAGTTACCAAGCTGTACATCTTTAAATTGATCGATTTCAAGATATGAGTTAAGAACAAGAATTAAGCTTTAAGCAGTAAATCACACATCAATTTACAAGCTTCATCTGCACTGAGAACACATCTCAGCCGACTAGTGCTTGGGTTCCCCGAACTAGGGTAAATTCATCCACTATCAATCAAAGGTTCATATTACAATTACCAATTCTCTCTAAAGGAATCAAATACAACCTTTTCAGCAAATAGTAATGAATTACCAACGACAATCAAGAACACTGATTGTCAATGCACAATCCCTTGTGCAGCAGCTGAGCTCCTCTTCAACATGTCTTCAATCTGAAATCCCTTCAGATCTGATGATGAAGATAACACTGAAATCCCTTCAGTTTGAACTCAACAATTCCAGATTCAGATCATTCCGCCATTGACGAACACTCTCAAGCTTCAAGATCTAACCTGTAATCACAATCACAAGAAACAAGATACGACTATCTCTCTAAAAACAACCGAAATAACTGTCTGAAAATGATTAATGTATAACCACTTTACTAACAGAAACTAATTATATATATGACCACAACAATAAGTCCAGGTGGCACTAACTAACACTAAAAAAGACTCTCGTAAACAAACGACAGTGCAGATATAACAGTCTAAAATTCCAGACACGACTAGACATTGAACAGAACATACACTGTCACAAAATAATGACACTAACATTCTCCCCCTTGACAGGTTATGTTCAATGACTAACACACAAAACTAAAGACCAGAAAATATTGATAAACCAGATATAAAAGTTTTTAGGAATATAAACAAATCAACTACACAAGCAAAACAAATGACATATATCTCCCACTTCATTGAATATGATCTGGAGGTTCCTGTGCTGTGCCAGACTCCCCCTGGGAAGGTGGTCCTGTCGACACAAAGGGTGTTGTAGTGTCAGCTGGAGGATCTAGATCAGGTTGTGCTGAACTAGTGACTGGATCCAAGGCTGAAGGCTCCCCCTGCATATGTGCATTATTCCCAGATGTGTCTGATGAGGCGCCAAACGAATCACGATGAAACTCAGGCAGAGAGATGTCAGGCAGAGAATCCCCAGGAAAATGGTGCAAAAGAGTGGACTTGATAGAGCAAACCATTTGATACATTGAGGCCTCAAAGGCAAGCTGACGCTTTTGATCCTTCTTATAGCGTTTGGCAAAAGATTGAAACTCAGTAAACATTTGTACCTGCCAGCTGGAATCCGAGAGCCCTTTGAACATAGGAGACTTGCCTTTACTCACTGTGGTTGCTGAGGGAGTGGTTGAAGAAGGCTTCCTGTTGACCACCGAGAGAAAGCTCTTACTGAGAATCGGATTCTGAACTTGATAATCATGCGTGGTGAGTGGAGGGTGAGCATCCATGAGAACCCGTTGAACTAAACTTGGAAATGGTAGCTTGTTACGAGTGCCAGTGGATTCAGATGCTTCCAGTACCCGGTCAAAGATGAGCGAGGGCAGATCAATGGATACATTAGTGCCTACAGCATACAAGAACTTGCCAATCTCAAGGGTAACAGCAGACAAATGAGAATTAGGAAACCAATTGTACAAAGCTACTCGATGAAGAACCCTATAGAATGGAGTCAAGTGAGTAACCAGTATTTCCTGTTTGTCCCAAATATAGTCATCCCTGCCAGTTAGCACTCGACCCATCAAAGATTGATCTAGATTAAAGTGTTTCCCATATGTTGGATTCCTGATAGACTCAACTTGCAATAAGGAAGCAATAGTGGAAGGACCAAAAGGAACTCTATGACCCCTAACAAAGGCACTCACACACCCTGGATGACCCTCAGCAATAACAGTTCTATCCAGATTGGCATAGAATTCTCGAACTAATATGGGGTGGGGAGCAGACAAGTTAGTGACCGTGTTGACCCATTTCCTAAGTTTTAAAAACTCATGCAGTTCAGGAAAATCATCTAAAATGACCACTTGTTCGAACCAAAGCTCACGACTACCAAACAACCGTTGATAGACAGAGGCTTTAGAGGCATCAACAAAGCATTGTACTGTTGCAGGGTCGACAGTTGATATAGGAACTTTGGGAAGTTTGGACTTTTTAGAACCTCTAGACGACCGTTTGGGAGATGACTCTGTAGAGGCAACTGGAGTGGGTTTTTTCTTGGATTTCTTTTCAGGGGGATGATACGTGGTGTCAGCAGAGGATTTTCTTTTGGGTTGAACACGTTCACTGGTTGGGGTAGGAATAGAGACCTTAGATGGAGGACGAGGAGGGCCTATAGGTTTCGAGGGAGACTGGTGACTCGACGAAGAACGAGTGACACGTTTGGACACAGGTGGGGAAGGAGATGAAAGAGAAGGACGAACCTTTTTAGAGATAGGAGGAGCCTTACCTTGAAATGTACGAGGTTTCTGACTGATCGGAGGTGAGGTAGGAGACGGAGTTGACTCTGAACTCGGGAAAGCTGCAGAACCACCAGCCTCCGACTGGTAAAGGACAATGTCACGACAGGGATTAGGCAATGCAGACGCGACAGTAGGAGGCACTGGAGGATCATCAGTCGACTCCATGGATGGAACAACCATAGCAACAGGGGTTACTGCAATGGGTGTGATATTCTCCATGATAGAGAGAAAAGAATTTGGATGAAGCAGAGCTTAGGGTTTCAGAGAGGAAAGTGAAGAAGTGAGACTGATCACTTACCGTAGGCCTTAAGTATAGGCACCCTGACACAACTGACCAGGCAAAAAAAATGATGATGATTTTTTTAAAATTTGATTTTTGCCAAATAAACCGTACGCGCCCAAATTGAATATTTACTACCACATCATACGGCACACTAAACGAAACAAATCAACGTCATCAGGCAATAAGTGTATCAAAGAAACCAGACTTGTGACAAATATACCCCAATATATGCATTTTAGCCCACACTTAGACAAAACAGAAAAATAAAAAAAACTTCAAGATACTCAACTTTTAAGGCAAAAAAAATATATATCAGCTGATCAATGAACAGAGTGTCTGAGAGCACACGAACTGCACAACTAGAGCAACAAATCATTCCCCTGCCCCATCGACAATGATACTGACAAAAGCACTACACATTGAATCTCCATTCGTGTGTGAACAGTGATCTCATGTGGTCCAAGAAGAGTGAAATTCAGCTGGACCACTCTCTCAATTAAGAACCAACAGAAAGTTGGAAAATCACGATTTTTGTATTGTTGTTTTTTTTTATTTGAAGCCTTTTTTTTAATATATCACTCTAGCTTTTGCTTTAGTACCCAGACATGGCTTTCACTCTCTTCCAGAGATGTAGCCGTCCTCTTTGAGTACCAAGAACTAATATAGAAGGAGCATACTACTTATTAGAACCTGGTGTATGAGAGCTCTTCCCATTGCATCTGGAAGAGGTAGCCTTTTTGACTGGGGAAGATTCAAGTGTAGTAACAATCAATGTAGTATATAGTAGATGGGGAAGGACAGAAGAACCATTGCTGAAGAACTGTGACATACATGCAAGCTCATAGACAAAATAGATTGATCAGATGACACTAAGAACAGTTTAGATGGTACAGAGACCAATACATGTTCTTAAATGAGTAAAAGTTTGAGTATCTAAAGCTTTAGTGAACAAATCTGCTAATTGATTTGTTGTGGGCACATGAGATATTGACAGCATATTTGACTCAACTAGTTCTCGGATAAAGTGATACCTGATGTCGATGTGTTTGGTCCGAGAGTGCTGCACAGGGTTTTTAGAGATGTTGATGGCGCTTGTACTGTCACAAAAGATGGTCAGTGTGTGTTGAGGATACCCATAATCGGTAAGCATTTTATTCAGCCATATCAATTGAGTGCAACATTTGCCCGTCGCAATATATTCTGCTTCTGCAGTGGAAAGGGAGATGGACTGCTGTTTTTTGCTATACCACGAGACAAGGTTATTCCCAATGTAAAAGCAACCCCCTGAAGTGCTTTTCCTATCATCTATACATCCTGCCCAATCAGAGTCACTATATCCGACCAAGGAGGTATTCGTGTCACAACTATACCAAAGACCATAATTAACCGTCCCAGCTAGATATTTGAAAATTCTTTTGACAGCAGAGAGATGAGACTGTTTAGGATTGGCTTGATACCTGGCACATAAACCTACACTAAAGGATATATCAGGGCGACTTGCTGTGAGATACAGTAAGCCACCTATCATACTTCTGTATAGAGTGGGGTCAACAGGGTCACCAGACTCATCTCGTGACAATTTGGACGTGGTGCCTATTGGTGTGTGTGCATGCTTGACCTGAGAGTAGCCAAACTTATCTAACATAGACTTGACATATTTAGACTGTGAAATGAATGTACCATGATCTAGTTGTTTGATTTGGAGTCCTAGAAAGAAAGTAAGGTCACCTATTAAACTCATTTCAAACTCATTAGTCATTAAAGTGACAAATGTTTGGACTTCAGTATCACAAGTTGAGCCAAAAATGATATCATCCACATATATTTGGGCAACAAAGATTCCTTTGTCAATATGTTTAATGAATAGAGTGCTATCTGCAGTACCTCGAGTGAAGCCATGAGAGATGAGAAATGAAGTGAGTCTATCATACCACGCACGTGGGGCCTGCTTCAGTCCATATAAGGCTTTATTGAGCTTGTACACATGGTGTGGATGATGTGGATCTTCAAACCCCTGTGGTTGTTTGACATAGACTTCCTCTTGAATTACCCCATTGAGAAAGGCACTCTTGACGTCCATTTGAAAGAGTTTGATCTTCAAAAAACATGCAATGATAAGAAGTAGCCGAATGGATTCTAATCGAGCCACGGGTGCAAATGTTTCATCAAAGTCGATGCCTTCGACCTGACTATATCCTTGAGCCACAAGTCGTGCTTTATTTCGAGTCACTGTCCCAAATTCATCAGACTTGTTTTTAAACAACCATTTCGTCCCTATAACATTTGCACCATCTGGTCGAGGGACCATTATCCAGACACCCAGTCTCTTGAAATTTCCCATTTCATCCTGCATCGCAGCCAACCAGAACTCGTCTAATAATGCATCTCGAACACTTTTGGGCTCAATCTGTGACAGATAGCAGGCAAAGGCTAACAAATTCTGCAGTTTACGTCTAGTGACCACTGTATCATTCGGATTTTCTATGACAGTGGCTTGAGGATGAGCTTTCTCAACCCAGGATGGGGGCCTGTTTTTATGAACTTTGACCTGTTGGAGTTCATTGGTCAGGGCACTATCAACTTCATTTTCTCTTCCTGTACCACTGGCACTGGCTTGATTGTCACCTGATATGCCTGATGCTGTATTTAGAGACTCTGTAGAAGTATCAGGGTACACCTGAGACTGTCTAGTGAGGACTGGTCTAGAGCCTGAGAGAACAGGAGAGTCATCTTCGATCCACCCATCTTCATGTCCTTCTAAATCATCAAATTTCACATTCATTGATTCAACTACAGTGAGAGTCCGTTTGTTGAATACTCTGTAAGCCCGACTGTTGGTGGAGTACCCCAAAAATGTTCCTTCATCACTCCGGGATCAAACTTGGTCAAGTGATCCCGATCGTTCAGGACATAACACGTACATCCAAAGATATGCATGTGGCTCACGTTAGGAGGTCTTCCTTTCCATAGCTCATAGGCAGTTTGAGAGGTACCAGTGCGAAGATGAACTCTATTGCACACGTAACAGGTAGTATTGACAGCTTCAGCCCAAAATCGTTTTGAAATATCCTTGGCCTGCATCATGACCCGAGCCATTTCCTGTAGTGTTCTGTTTTTTGGTTCAAAAACTCCATTCTGCTGAGGAGTTTTTGGGGCTGAGAACTCGTGGTGAATTCCCATGCCATTACAGAACTCTGAGAATATGGAATTTTCGAACTCTTTTCCATGGTCACTTCTTAGTCGAAAAACTTTTCCAACTTTGGAGTCTTTCTCAGTTTGCAATCTCAGTATCAAGGCAGAGAATGATCCAAATGTGTCAGACTTGTCTCTAAGAAATTCAACCCAGGTAAACCGAGAGTAGTCATCCACCAAGACCATTACATATCTTTTCCCACTGATACTTTCATTCTGCATTGGCCCCATTAAGTCAACATGCATGAGTTCCAGCACACGAGAGGTGAGAAGTCTATTAATTGTGGGATGAGATGCCTTATGCTGTTTTCCAAGCTGACATGGACCACATACTCTTTCCTTGGAAACTTTCATGTCAGGAATTCCCTTTACAGCTTGAAGCTTCACCAATCTTCGGAGATCTCTGTAGTTCAAGTGTCCCAGCCTGTAGTGCCATAAGTCAGGTTTGTCCAAGAAGGTCCTGTTGCACACTATGGTATTGCACACAGCATAGCACTGGTCTACAATTCTGTTTCCTGTTAAGACAACACACCCATCAGATGAAACTAAACATTGAGTTTTAGTGAAACTTACAGAGAGATTGTCGTCACACAATTGACCGATGCTGATGAGATTTGCTTTGAGTCCTCTCACATATAAGACATTTGTCAGGTGAGCTGCTCCATTCACATTTACATCACCTCTCCCAGCAATCTGTCCTTTGTTGCCATCCCCAAAAGTGACAGATCCTCCTTTTTCATCTTTGAAGTTAACTAGCAATTTCTTATTTCCAGTCATGTGACGCGAACATCCACTGTCGAAGTACCACTGACCTTCAACAAAGGCAGACAGAGATAGCTTTGCAACCAAACCAACATCAGAATTTGGTTTGGACTTTATTTTCCATTCTCGACGAGGTTTGCGTCCATGTGACTTATTTGGAGGAGGGAAACTATTTGGTCGATTGATCATGGCTTTCAAGTAGTTCTGCAATTTGTAACACTTAGGACGGATGTGACCTCTCCTATTACAGAAATGACATGTAGGAATGAAATTGTCATTCTGTGGAAAGTTGTCAGCATCAGTCCTCCTTCCTTCAAATTTGAGTTTGGTGGGTCCAGTTGGAACCTGTCTCCTCTCAGATGAGTCAGATTCATTAATGGTGACTGAGGTGTCAGGAGACCCATCTTCCTTCTTTGATGAATTGACATTGGAGGGTAAGGAATGCTCAACAGACAATTCATTCCCTTGCTTGTAAAGCATCTTATATCCTAATGAAGTTCGATCACCATAGGGCTTCTGAAGCTGTAGGGTTTGATTGATGGCGGCGGTGCTCGGGGAATGAAGCTGTAACGCTTGCTTGGTTCGGATTAGATCGAGTTTGTGAGTTTGTAAATCTCATTCTCCTTTTCATCAAGAAGTCGGTTGAGATTTTTGACAGAGTCTTCTAACTTTCCTTTTTCAGTCTCCACTTGCTCAAGGGAGTTCTTTAGGGCACGAATCTGTTTAGTCATGTACTCCCATTGTGCAAACATTTCTTCATAAGCATGTTGACGACCTGTGCTGTCTGCTTCTGATGAGGTGGAGACTGCATCATCTTCAGATTCAACTGGATTACAGCTTTGGGCCATGAATGCAAGTACCTGCTTCTCCTCATCTGATCCTTCACTGGCTGTGGAGTTCTTTTCCTCATCACTATCACTCCAAGTTGCTGCAAGGGCCTTTTTCTTTTTTAGTGTGTTGGCACACTCGGCTGAATGTGACCATATCCATCACATTCTCTGCACTTAATCCCTCGCCCCTTTTGATCAGTTGAGGCTTGTCCTGGTTTGAAATTTACTCCTTTGTTTCTCTTGAGCAGATTTTCTTTGTCAGCTGGTGAATTTTTCCTGTAGTTCTTTTTCAAGAACTTTGCATAGTTTCTTGTTAACATGGCAACAGTTTCATCTGTAATGCCATTTAAGTCCTCCGAAACGGTTTTTTGTTTTCTTGATGAATAAGTGCAACCCCAACCTCTGATTTTTCTTTCACCATCTCCTTTTGTTTCTTGGTTTTCTTCCACCTAGACAGTGATAGCTCATAGTTTTGTAATGATCCGATGAGCTCGTCAAGATCGAGTTCCTCAATGTTTCTCATTTCTTCGATAGAGGTAACTTTGGACATGAATCTTCTGGGGAGGACACCAAGCACCTTTCGAACCAGTTTCGAGTTAGAGTAAGTTTTCCCCAGAGCATATGATTCATTAGAAATGTCACAAAGTTTTGCATGGAATTCAGCCACAGACTCATCCTCCTCCATGGTGAGATTTTCGAAAGCCTTTGCCAAGGCACGCAGCCTTGATTTCTTGACAGCATCAGTTCCCTCGTTCTTAATCTTTAGCTTCTCCCAAGCTTCCTTAGCAATTTCACAGTTGGCTATAACCTTCAACTGGTTAGTGGAGACAGCGTTGAACAAGGCATGAAGAGCCTTTGAGTTGAAATTTGCTCTTTCCATTTCAACAGTGGTCCATTGACTCATTGGTTTGGGTATGACGATTTCATTCTCCATCATCGTTGGTTTCCACCACCCTTCTTCTATGGACATCCATACTCTTTCATCAACAGCTCTCAAGAAAGCACACATCTTGGTTTTCCAGTATGGATAATTGGCTCCTTCCAGCATAGGAGGTCTCGAGGTGGAGCCTCCTTCTCTGAACATTTCCATCCTGCACACAGAAGTGATAAACCGAAACACAATTGTTTTGTAGTTCTTTGAGAGAGAACTCAGAGGAAGTTAGTTGCAACAGAATCGATCGTCAAGGTTGATTCAAGAATCAACAATCAAGAATCATACAGCAGTAGGATCTAACACAAATTTTTATAAAATTTCAAGCTCTGATACCAATTGAAAGTGCTACTAGTAGATTTTATTGATTCAAGTTACCAAGTTGTACATCTTTAAATTGATCGATTTCAAGATATGAGTTAAGAACAAGAATTAAGCTTTAAGCAGTAAATCACACATCAATTTACAAGCTTCATCTGCACTGAGAACACATCTCAGCCGACTAGTGCTTGGGTTCCCCGAACCAGGGTAAATTCATCCACTATCAATCAAAGGTTCATATTACAATTACCAATTCTCTCTAAAGGAATCAAATACAACCTTTTCAGCAAATAGTAATGAATTACCAACGACAATCAAGAACACTGATTGTCAATGCACAATCCCTTGTGCAGCAGCTGAGCTCCTCTTCAACATGTCTTCAATCTGAAATCCCTTCAGATCTGATGATGAAGATAACACTGAAATCCCTTCAGTTTGAACTCAACAATTCCAGATTCAGATCATTCCGCCATTGACGAACACTCTCAAGCTTCAAGATCTAACCTGTAATCACAATCACAAGAAACAAGATACGACTATCTCTCTAAAAACAACCGAAATAACTGTCTGAAAATGATTAATGGATAACCACTTTACTAACAGAAACTAATTATATATATGACCACAACGATAAGTCCAGGTGGCACTAACTAACACTAAAAAAGACTCTCGTAAACAAACGACAGTGCAGATATAACAGTCTAAAATTCCAGACACGACTAGACATTGAACAGAACATACACTGTCACAAAATAATGACACTAACAATTATTTGCTTTATTACGTATTCTTATTACGACAGATCGTTTATCGCTTATCAAAAAGACTCATTGTCGTTGGCTAAAAGCGAAGTCAACAAAGGTGTTGTTGGATGGGCCTCGACTTTCACATGTGACTTTTAGGATGCTAACAAAAAGAAGGTGATGATTTCGAAGCCGAGTCATCCTCTCCCTACTGCTACTGGTGTTCCCCCGTGGTCTCCTACTTTTGTAGGGAGGTTTAAATTGAATACTGATGCAGGTTTGAGGCAATTGGAGAGGCGGGTGGGGGTTTGGAGCAGTGATCCGAGACCATGATGGACATGTAATGGCTTCGACGTCAACTTCAGCAAGTGGTCTTTTCTCTCCGGCTGTAGCAAAAACTATTGTTGTGTTGCATGGTATTCAGTTGTGTCTTCGATTGGGGTATGTCGAGGTGGATATTGGGATGGATTGCCAGCGCGTGGTCTTGCATTTTTCTAAAGAAGAGAGCTATTTAGCGGAATTCGATTTCGTGCTGCATGATATTCTTAAGCTTTGTGGTGGTTCTTCTTTGTTTAAGTTTATATTGTATAATCATAGTACTAATGACATTACTCATAAACTCGCTAAGTTAGTTTTTCTTTTAAATGTTGCGTGAGTGTGGTGATCTGATGTAAATTTTTTTTGACTATTTTGGCAGGTGCCTAATGAAGTGGTTTCTTCATTCAACAAACAAATAGCGTTAACAAAGTTGTGATATCATTACCCACTACGAATAATGATAGCAGCAATAGGGCAATCTTGCCCTCTCTTTATTTCAAAAACGTTACAATAATAACAGTTTCTTTTTCAGTGTTCACTAGTAGTGCGCAAAGCAGCTATGTTTCATGTGGTTATATTCAAAAGAAAACAGAGCCAACTCAAAGTGTGTTATAGGGTGAAAAATCTCACCTAGAAACTTGAGATCAGGCTCCTGAAAGGATGACACGTGGACTCACTCTCCTCGAGGATTGCTGAGCTGTCAAAAGGAGACCACTCGGGGATAAAACCTTGCCTGAACTAAACTCAGCGAGATGATGTGATCCTTAACAAAACCAAGGCGCATATTATCAAGAAGACCGTGTTCAAGACTCGCGTATACTAAGATATATACGTTGTCCGTAAAGGCTTCTCCTGTGAATTAGTAAAGATCGATTCTTCACTTAGTGAGCCAGTCCGAATGACCTGACGTGCTTGATGACCCGGTAAGGACTCTCACGTCCTGAGTTATCAACACTAACAGGGTATCCGTATATGCGACTCGGCTAGGACGCAGATATCTTAACACAAAGGTTCATTAGTCCTACACGCACCCTAGGCCTGTGAGCTTGTGCAAGAATGTGAACAGACAACTCGCACCATAGAGGTCATGTATGTTGCTATATTTAGTAAATCAGATCGAAACTGTTCTTCATTTATTCCATTAACGTTTTTTCTTAATTTAATGTTGATATTCAATGCAAAACTGTTCAGTAATTAAGTTTTGTGTAATAAAAAAGACACTTGCTTTGTATATAAAGGAGTGATCCAATATGAATAAGGATGGACAAAAAATCGTTGCAACAGTAGACTAAACAGACCGTGATCTGACTGAACCACTATAATTTCCTTGTGTTCATTATCTATATTACTTTTCCTGTTTGTCTGTGTGCCAAATCCTTTGAATACTCGCCTTCTAAGTTGAGTACTCGTGCCTTTTTATTAAATAATTATATTTTTAGTAGATATTTGGTGTTGTCTAAATTCCTCGAACAACAAAGCATGATTATCATCATTCTTTCCTACATACATCTATAGTTTCTTATATGGCATTGATATATGGCCCTTATTCTAATTTGTTCACACACGGGGATAGGTCAATGATGCAAAATGTGTCATGGTTTATTCCCTTAAAATTAAATTTGATTCAATAACTTCATCAACCACTTTTAGATTAATTTTTTTTTTTTTTAAGAGTAATTGATTTGCAAATTAGGTCCATGCTTGCCAACCACTACCACCTCCACCACTCTCTTTTGCCATGCCTTGTTTTCAGGGTGACTTTATTTCTTTGCCCTTCCACTAACAACAGGTATTTCTTTATTATCGCTAGCGTCATGTGGGATTAGACACTATCCCTTGTGCCTTGTGGTTTCAACTTCCAATATTGATAGATGGCCAAAACCCATATTATATGTTATACTTTATTATGTAATTGGTTTTTAAGTCACGAGCTAAATTTATTTGGCTTGTTTTGCAACTAGAGTCTTCGATGGTGTCAAGTTAACTCGTCCATTGTCAAAAGTAGGAAAATATTTCTAAATATTCTCTATGGTGGGGGAATCGTCATTCTTATCTTGTTAAATATATATAATATCATATAATCATATATATCTCTTTTCTTTCTTTTAAATGGGCTGCTACGCAATAGGGGTTATACGGTATAAGCAACCCTCATATAGACAGATCGAAGTTCGTTTTCGTGGCCTAAATTAAAGCACAAAAAAAAAAAAAAATTGCAATGGACTTTGTATACAAACAAGAAATAAATAAAGCAAAAACAAGGGAAAGCAAAGAAAAACACCTTTGAAAGGTAATAAGAGAAAGATAAAAGCACATATAGAACCAAAAGATGAAAATAAAAGTAAGAGGCCCACGATTGAGATTTTGACCGGTAGCGGACGCTATTTAAAGAAGTTAATTATTAATTTATTTTCGTTAAGATACTTAAAGAAGTTGATAAAGAACCTTCCCAGATGCCTATTTGTATTATTTTCTTTTATATATATATATATATATTTCTTCTCGTTGGAGGTTAAGATACCAAACAAGGCGTTTTTTAGGTTATTGTATTCACACCACTTTTTAAGCAAAGTTATATAAGGTAAGCAATCCGTGTACTTCATCCAAAATGCATCTACCCTACTCCCTTCAGAATCACCCAATAACACCCTGCTTTGGTAAAACAAATTGTACCGACATTATAGTTAAGTGACCTATATCAAATTTCGTTTTTGGTAATTTTCTTATAGTAGTATGTGATGCCAAACCAACTCCATTAGTAGTATAGTGAAAAATAATAATAGTACTAGTACACACTTTAAACTATGAGTAAGCCAGATTGAGAGTTAAAAAAAAAAAGGAAAAAATAAAAAATGTAAAGTCGTGGTAGAAGTAGAAGAGGTGGTCCCAAATAATTGTACTATGCCACGTGTATATATTAGTGGTGATTAATTTCATTCGGTTTTTTAATTTCACCGCTCAATGTTGTCTAGAAAAGTCAGAAAAAGCTCCTCAGTGCAAAAGGGCATGTGAGATGTTGAGGCCAAGCCGCCGAGAATTGAACGCAGGTGTTTGGCGTGAACATATGGAAACAAGACAGCTTCTAGGGCTTGCGTTCGGCGCATTGCATTGGGAGCTGCTCTTCTTACCTACTAGACAAATTATAGGTTATTATTATTATAATCATAATAATAATTTCTTTCCTTCCTTTTTGATTTTTGGGTTCTTGTGAGAAATAAAAATAAAAGGGGAGGTGAGGATGACTCGTTTGGTAAAATTGGTAAGTGGCCCAACTCCAAACATGGCACATCTTTGGTCCTCTACAACTAGTTGTTGAATGTTGATGTTTGTTCTTTATTGTTTTATTGTTTTATATTTATTTTAATTAAATTCGTTGTTGGAAAAACCGATAGTATGACTAAATTAATTCCGCAATCTCTTTCTTCTGGGTAATTTTGTAAATTAAAAACACTACCTATTCTTTAATCACTCTTTCCTTCTGTTCCATCAAAATAAAAAATAAAAAATAAAAAAAATCACTCTTTCCTTCTTTCTTTCTGTTTTTTTTCCCTCTTTTCTCACCATTGTTTATTTCTGTTTGTCCACACAATCTGTCAAAACGTCGCTCTTTCTCTCTTATTGCTCACTAGTTTCTGTTTTCTCACCTCTTTCTTCTCTCAAGAAAGAGAAACCATTTTATATATATATATATATATATAAGAGTAAAGAGTTTCGATCATTTTCTTTTTTATCAAATTACTGGGGTTCAGTCCTTTGATTTCTTCATAATTTTCAGATAGATCAGTAACTTCAACTGGGTATGTAAGTTTCCTGGGTTTATTCACTTTTGTTGTTTTTTTTTTCCGATCGGTTGGTGGTAAGATTGATTTTGAAGTTACGTTATTATTTTTTTTTTTTTTCAATTTATCATTTTATTATGCTCTGTTAATCTTCTGAACTTTAACATATTCAGAAATTTGGTGATGAATTTCGCTCTAGTTTTCTTTTCGTAAATCACAGTTCTACGGACACATGTTTGCTGTCCGTTTCTTAAAAATAAGTTGTATTGCTTGGCTTTTATTTTTCAATCATTTTCTATGTGACTACATATTAGGTTAAGGCCATATGAAACTTTAGTTATATAAGTCGTTCACTCCATCTTTTGATTTGTATTTCTACCAGGAAACCGTTTCCACCGTTTCCATGTGATTTTTTTTCCTGGTTTATCGATTATACGTTTCGAAGCTCATACTCCATCTTTGTAATGGTGGATAACCACTTCTTTTTATTTGAATTTTGTTCCCTTGTAATGGTGGATGGTGGAGTTTTACTCTGCTGCTCGTGATTCCAATTTACCGTATGTTTGGTTAGAACACAAGGGGATTTTCCTTTGGGAGAATTAAATTTCATTTTCCTTGGTTTATTTGGCGTTTGAATTAGATTGCTGTAACTCTTATAATTTGTGTATTCTCAGGGGAAGTGTTTTTTAAGCTCTTTGATGGATTAAAATTCTAATCCTGTACTCACGTTCCTGTTTTTTTTTTTCATCAGATCTGCTCCTGATTGCAGATTGTATGTGGTGAAATTCTTTCTGAATTGTTTGGTGTTTTACAAGCAATCTTTTTAGCTGTAATGCAAGGGCAAAGGGGTACTATCGGTTCTCTGCCTGAAACGCTTGACTTCGAGCTTGGAGCTACATCAAATAATGCTACTATAGATCAGCAGATATGCTGGAACAGTATGCGTAATCCCCCGGAGAGCCATATTCAAGACTATTTATTACCACCCAGTGATATGAATATGGCTTTTGTCAATTCTATGAACCTTGATGGACATAACATGAGCAGGTGGTGCTCACACGAAGCTAGTTCTAGCAATACACAGACTGAAATTGGTACTAATGAGCGTAAAATTGAACTTGGGTGGCCACCCTCAAGTCCTTGTGCTGTATCTAGTGCCAGGTTAGAAGAGCGGCGCCATGAACCCTCTAGTTACGCTTCAGCTGACACTAATTTGAACCCTATATTTGCACAAAGTTCTCATTCCGAGGTGGGAATTCCTTCAAATGTTAACTTAAATGCAGCAAGTTTTGTGGGTCGTGGTGGCACTAGGAGCCAAGTCTTGGAATTTCCTAATGCATACAAAGTTAGTGGATCTGATATGGAGCAGAATCGATCTATTAGTGTTTCTGATCCTTTTCTTCTTCCTTCTAGGAGAGCTGGATTTTCAGTGGAGGAAAATGATGGCAGGCAAAGTTCATTGGAAGGTCGCCGGATATCTTGTAAAAGAAAGGCTATCGAGGGACATGCTGGACAATCTTCTACAAGTGCAAGTTGTAGCTACTTTCAGCCTGCAGAAAGTATTGGAAGGCTTGGAGGTCCTGCTCAAAATAATGTAGCTCCCAGCAGTCTCAGCCTATATGCTTCTGAACAGGGGAACCCCAGACTTGGATTAGGTGGAAGAACAATAACTTCTGACAACTTTCTTGATTCAAATGTTCCGGAAAGCTCTCGCAGAAGCTTCCGTGCTAGGACAACTTCGTTGAATCAACCTAATGCTGCTGCCCCGGTATTCTCAACAGGGACAGGGAGGACTGTTAGGCGTTCTAGTATGTCTGCATCCCAATCGAGTCTTACTCCAGTTGATCATAGTCTGGACTTAAGGCCAACCTCAGTAGTAGATACTATTCATAACCAAAGCCAGCCTGCTATGATGGATGTTCCTCCTTTGCCACAAAATGTACAATCTTTAAGATGGAATGGAGGTTCTAGTTCAAGACATGGCAGTTCATCACGCTCGGCTGCATTTGGAGATAGAGACATACAACAACTTGATGATTTAAACCATAGAAGTTTGCCAAGAAACATGTTGGATCATCCTATATTTGTACCTGCAACTGAATTGAGAAATTCGGTTCGACATCCAGCAAATAGAAGTTTAGCTGGGCCAAGTTTATCAATTCCGGGAAATGTTGTTTCTACACCAAGGGCTGGTTCAAGCGCGAATGTTCATCCGTCATCTGCTCCTGTGTGGGCTTCCCATCACAATTCTACTCCACAGCATCCTCGTAGATTTTCTGAGTATCTCCGCCGATCCTTGTTCTCTTCTGTTGGTACTGAGCCTGGTGGGCAAAGAAGTAATTATCTGCCACTACGTCCTGGTCAACTTGCTTCTTCACCGGAGGTTGTTTTTCCGCCTGGAGCTAGTTACGATGGTCATCATTTGCACCCAAGGTCAGCATCATGGATGGAGAGACACAATGATAATGGGTTGGGACTTCACTACTCTCTTCGAAGTTTGGGTGCTGGTGCTGATGGAAATAACAGCAGGCTTGTATCCGAGGTGTGCTCCATTAAAACTTTTTTTTTTTACGTTAATGCAATTAGTTTGTTCTTCTAATAGTCGTGCAAAAGTGATACTGTAGTGTGCAATAATTTCTCACGATATAATGTTAATCCCACATTGGTTGCCTATCATCTTACAAAATATTTGGTGATTGCTGGATTGATCAGTGTTTGGTATAGGATTGATTGCTAAGTATTTTTTTCCCCGATGCTCTCAGACTAATCCATGTATGCACACATTTTTATATGGAAGTGCCAAGTATCTTGGTGTGGTACTTGGACACATTTGTGACATGTCTTCAATTGTATATGTTTATGTAAGAAGTAAATGAAGAATTCTTTTCCATTATGTTACTTCTGTTTTAGTAAGGAGCTCACTGTATTCTCTCTTTTGTTTATCCTTATTTTAGCAGATTCGCAATGTCCTTGGTCTCATGCAGAGGGGCGAGAGTTTGCGATTTGAGGTTAGATTGAAATCTCTACTAATTAGAACGCATAACATGGCTAAGAATTTTTTTGTTTCTGCATCAAGACTTATCTTATTGTAGAACAGATGGTTCTGGCTAAATTGACTGAATGCATTGTTAGCAATTAAGAGCTTGAATGTGTTCTAATTCTCTATCAGCCCGGAGATGGATAGACATTCTGTTACCTAATTCCTATATTATCCTATGATGTTTGTTGCCGTTGATAAGTGGTTTACACTTTGCATTCCATCTGAGTGGAGTGTTAAAATCTTGAGAAATTGATCATTTTAAAACAGGCCCAACAACTTTTGACATCTTAACAACCACCTTGGCTTTAGACCAGGGATACATCTCCCTCCGTAAGGCAGGATTGTAGATACATCGTAAAAGCCTTTTGGATTAGAAAATCAATTAGGCAGTATTCAGAAGGGGTTTAGAGAGCAGAGAGCATATTGGACTTCACATTTTTCACTACGTCAGCTCCGAAGAGAATTTGATCTCTCTCTCGGGAGTTAAACGAGTACACAATTCTTTATCTTTTATTGTCGTAGTCAAAGCACCTAAGGATGACTTTTAAAAAGCTATTAATTTTTATTTCTTGCATACTCTTGACAAGTTTGTGATCTGAAAATGGACTGTGCTTTGCCTTTTGGTCAGGACGTAATGATACTTGACCCCTCTGTTTTTATGGGAGTGGCTGATATACATGATCGTCATAGGGATATGCGACTAGATGTGGATAACATGTCTTATGAGGTAAGCTAAAATGTGAACAGAATTTTAATTCATACTCATTTGTGTTTACACTTGTTTCACTAATGTAATCATTGTGTAAAATTATAGGAACTGCTTGCTCTTGAAGAGCGTATTGGAAATGTGAGCACCGGACTAAGCGAAGAAAAGATACTTACTCACTTGAAGCAAAAGAAGTATCTTATAGCAGAAAAGTATCAATCAGAGGCCGAACCATGTTGTGTGTGTCAGGTAATGATCTTCAAATATTAGTAGTGTTTCTTGCGTTCCATGATCCTCAAATATTGTTAAGAGGCTAGTTTAAATATATATATATATATATTTTAATTTTGTTGGTTGGTTGAATTATATACTACTATATATGCAGGAAGAATATAAAGAAGGAGAACATATTGGAACACTTGAATGCGGCCACGATTTCCATAGCCATTGCATAAAACAATGGTTGACGCACAAAAACTTGTGCCCCATTTGTAAAACGACAGCGTTGGCAACGTGAGAAGGAAGACACATTATCCCTTCTAGTCTTTCTTTCAGTTGGAACCTTCAATCTTAGTTCTTCACAAACCACACCTCACCACAAGGCCAATAGTGCCAGAACCCACATTTTTTACGTTCAATATATTTTTAAAGACACGATTGTTTGGAGTCCAACCCGAAATTTCGAGTTGAAGAAACCAACTTAGAAACAACTTTCTTTTATTTATGAATGGACTGGTTTATCTTATCTAAATTTACCAGAGCACTCTTTTCATTTTCCTTTTGTCCTATTAAATTTCTTATAGCAACACTAGACAGTCTTTTTTTTTTGGGAAATTTACACCCTATACTGTTTTTTCCCAATTTATAACTTTTTTACTGTTGCACGGAAATTGCAACATTTATACTGTTTTTTTTTTTTTTTTGGCAGTTTACTGCCTTTAAAACTTTAGCTTATTTATTTTTTTTTTTTATTTTAAGTGATAAAAAAAATGATGTGATGGGAATTGTCACATTTGTGGCAGCTTTTTTTTTTTTTTCTTTTCTTTTAATTCAATTTAATCATTATATCAATAAAAAAAATGATGTGATGGGAATTGTCACATTTGTGGCAGCTTTTTTTTTTATTTTTTCTTTTCTTTTAATTCAATTTAATCATTATATCAATACAATTACTCTCTTTCACACCACGTTTTTATACCTACTATCCCATTTAATTATTCATCTTCTTCTTCTTATGTTCTTCTTCTTCTTCTTCTTCTTCTTTTTTAAAAAAAAAAACACATCCAGTTATTGTCTTTGGGTCAAATTTTTTGTGGTTATTCTCTCTTCTTATGTGTTTACTAATCTATCTACTATTCACCTTCTTCTTCTTCTTTTTTTTCTTTTTTTTTTCCCAAATCTATAATATTACCCAAATAAAAGCTATGTTTTTATGGCTGAGATGATGAGGGGAAGGAAGACCATGAAGGTGATAGTTCTTAGTTCTTCTTCTTCATCTTCTTTTCTTTTCTTCTTCTTTTTTTTTTAATTTTTTGAAGTTCTTAGTTATGTTTTTTTTTAAAATATAAGATTTAGTGTGGTTTTTTTTTGTTCTAATTTTCTAGAACTTTTCTTGCAAATATAGTGCATTTAGTATTGAGGATGTGCACAACATAGTTAATTTTTGATCATTTTTTTTTATTGTTTTTTTTTTGTTTTAGTATTGTTTTAGTATTGTTTTACTGTTGTTTTTCATGATTTATTTATTTGAATTAATAGGTATTTTCTGGGTGTTCTCGTGTTGTTGTGATGGTTATGTCTGTGAGTGTGGAAGATGGAGGTGTGTGTTTCTTTTATATTTTTCTAAGTAGTTATTTTTGCTTCATTTGTTTTTGTGTTGTTTTAGTATTGTTTTAGTATTGTTTTAGTATTGTTTTACTGTTGTTTTTCATGATCAATATATTTGACGAGCTCACTCACAAGAGAGTTTTGAGGTGTGTGTTTCTTTTATCTTTTTCTAAGTAGTTATATTTTGCTTCATTTGTTTTTGTGTTGTTTCAGTGTTGTTTTAGTAGTTTTTTTTTTAAAAATTTTCTATGTATAGACTTGCAAATATAGTTGATTTTGCATCTGGTGTGGAGGTTGTGCAGCAGATTGTTTGTTTTTTTTTAATCATTTTTTTCTTTTGTTTTGTTTGATTGTTTTAGTGTTGTTTTACTGTTGTTTTGCCATGATTATTTATTGACGTCGATTTCTATCGCTTTTGTTTATTCTTGTCGGAATTAATGGTTATTTTCCATGTCTGGTGTTGTTGTGGTGGTTATGTCCTGTGATTGTCAAAGATGGAGGCCTCATACTTTTGTTTTGTTGTTGACAGTATAAAAGAAAAAAAAAAAGGGGAGGACAGTATAAATATGTAATATGCAATGAAAAAAAAATGCGGGAAATTAATAAATCATTATTTTGTAAAAATTCAAGTAATATATATGTTAGTGTATATATATAATGAAGTGCATGTTGTTGCTTTCAGTGATGTGTTCCTATCTTTTAATAAGAAGTTAGACCACAAAAATAAAATAAAACTATATATAATATATCAGTATAAATGAAATGAAATGATGTTGGGCTTGGGCAGTACAAAAGTAATGATGTTGGGCTTGGGCAGTACAAAAGTAATGAAATTGGGCTTGGGCAGTACAAAAGTTGTTTTTGCCGTGTCCCAGTAAAAATGTAAAGTTTTGGTCAAAAAGCAGTATTTTTGTAAAATTCCCTTTTTTTTTTCCTTGAAGTCTAGACAGAGTCCTATTTGGTATAGTGGATTGGGGGAAGGATGGATTAAAGGGTGTGGAATATGAAGATTATTAGGGATAAATATACAAAAATGATAAAAAGAAAAATTATTTTACGGATTTACTATTATTATTATTATTATTTTTTTTGTGGATTTTATTATATTTTTTTTACAAAAATATAGTGTTGTTTTTTTTTTTTTTGTTTTGTTTTTAAAGTTGTTGTTGTTATAGGAAAGTAACGTGGTTTATGTTTACAATTATACAGAATTTTTTGTTGTTGTTTTAGAATAATGTTGTTTAGGTGTTAGTATAGGGAAGTAACATGAATTTATTTTTCGTTGAGAAAAAGTGAAAATTTGTAAAAATGTAAATAAAAAAGAGAGGTCTAAAAATAAAAAGAAAAAATCGTAAAGTTGTAAAAGAAAAATTTATTTTTAAATGTATTATGTAAATTTTTGAATTTAGTATGGATTGTCATTTTCTTGTGCCCACCAAACATGACTATCCAGTATATGGGTGGATTAATGAAAAAATTTGAGAATTTATTTTTTAAAATAATTATGACTAATTTTCTTAATATTGTTATTTATTCTAAAATAGTAAAGAATTATACTTCTTTCATTCCTTCCTATTTTACTAAACAATTTTTTTTTTTAAATAAAAAACCAACTTTACCCTCCCTCCATGAAGGTAACCGCGGGGAACTATGGTTATTTTAGGCTTTATGCCATGTTTGACAATTATAGGTATGTTTTTTCGATAAATTTGTCTTTATTTAATATCTCTCTCCTTTAACACTATCCAATTTTGTAAATGATATTTTATACTGAAGAATGATATATGCACACACAAATCAAATACAAACTCCATATACTTATGTAGCATGTAATTTCAAGCAATCATATTCATTAAGATGAGTTCCACCCATCAAAAGTAAATATATTGTGTGTGATTTATGTGTACTATATCATTACTCTTTTGTCATAATTCTATGAATCTTTATTTTTAAGGCAGAAAAGAATGTATAAAGATCCTTTAGCAATGATGAGAAAGGAAAAAAATAAAAATGAAATTAAAAAAATATATGATAAAAAAAAAGATGTTTAGTGATGGTGTCGTTTGATATTTTACGCAAGTAAATCATTGCAAATCAATGTTTGATGATAGTCTGCGATGGTTTCATGAGATTTTTAAAGCAAAAACGATGCAAAATGATATATCAAGATTTTTGAGGTAAAATTATGCAAAGAAGATTGTATGAGATTTTTTAGGCAAAATCAATGCAAAACAAAACCATTTATAGTTTTGCTATAATTTGAGATTTTTAGGTGTCATTTTTTAGTTTAATTTTGCTATTTTTTAACATGCGCAAGTGTTCAGAATGTGTAGAGCTTTAAATTTGAGGAGCATAACAACAAATATGAGATTTGTGCTATTGTGTGCTTGAAGACATAATCAAGATTAACGTTAAAAATTTGAGGGGCATGACAACAAAATTTAGGTTCTACACACCCTAAGTTTAAACTGATTTTAATGCGTAAAAATATTAAAAGAAAACCACAAACTAACATTTGAGTGAAAATTTATACGCGAATAAAAAAATTATTAAATTTATGGTAATCCTATTACGTCCTATTTGGCATTGTTTTGCTTTTAAAATTAAATTTTCATAGAACTGCCGCTTAAGACTTTGTTAACCATCCATTTATCACCATTTTTTTGCCAAAAAAACATAAAAGTATTCGTAGCGTCAACATCATTAATAAAATATTTTTCCTTCCTAAAAATATCAAGTTTTTCTGATACCGTCACTAGATTATTATATTTTTTTTATGAGATAAAATGCTATTATATTAAAACAAAACGTTATAATATAATAGATATTAGATAAGGCGGCACTTCCTCCAACCATAAACAATCAGTGTCCACCGAAAGACCGTGCTCAACTAACAAATGAGCATCATTATTCGCAGATCTGTAAATATGTGAGATCTGCAGTCTAGGAAAATTAGACACTCAGAGAAATATTTACTAACAAATAATAAAAATGAGAAGCATTAGCTTGAGTAGATTGTAATCCTTTCACCACCATAAGAGAATCGGTCTCGATATAGTGAATAGGTATCTAAAGATCTTTAAGCCATTATAGACTATACATCAAAGCCACCACCTCCATAACCTCTGGTCGAAAATGAAAAACCTAACAGTGTCAATTTCTTCTTAGTTGATTTTAAAGACCAATTCTTATCTCAGATTGCAAGAAATAAATTAGAAGATACAGATTTACAAGCTTCATCTTGTTGGGAATATTTTACCAGGATCTAGATTTACTAACAAGTATGTTGATTAATATCCTAAATATGAATATCTCTAAAACAACGAAATTTAACACATAAGAGTTTAGAAAACCTTACATTGGTTGCAGCGAAATATAATGACTCATTCGACTTAGATCTCTAACCCTTGTTCCTTTCTGTCGCAGAGTATTATCAAGATCTGAGCCTGGATCTCCTTCTCTCCCTCAAGTTTGGTTACCACCGTCTTAGTCACTATGATTGAGTACTTGACTTGCTATGTGTGGGCATGGCACTCTACCACTCAAGGTTAGAATATGGTGAAGAACAAGGAAGGAGGGTTTGAATCACTATAGAAGGTGTCTCTCATCTACTAGTTTTCTGAGAGAGAAAACTAGATTTTTGGCAGGTTGAAAATCAAGTGGATGAGTGCGAGCATCATGTTCCTTTTATAGTGTTTCAACTAGGGCTTAGGGCTGAATTATATGGATTAAAAAAGAATAAAATATTAGGCAAAAATACACTTAAGGCTGGCCACTTAAAAGGATCACTTTCTAGTTACAATTTTGTCACTTTATTTCAACCACTTATTCTTTTTTCAATAATACCATATTTTTCAATTCAATCCTATAAATGCCAAAATTATTTATTTATTAATTAGACCATACAAAGTCTCTTAATTAATAAATTGACCCCAAAATCTCTTTTCTTCACAATTAGGCCATTGCTTAGTGAAAATTCATAAATAAGACATAGTCTAATTTTAGAATTTTAATTGATTAATTAAAATCAATTAACTGAATCTGCAAGCAGTATTATCTCAACTAGTGAGGGGACCATGAGCCTATATAACTAAGCTTTCAATAAGTAGATCTAGAATTCACGAAGTAAATTTTCTAACTTATTAATTCTGCATTGCCCCACTATAGATTTGGAATTGAATAACACTCTCAATTATATAGAACGCTCTATATGTACCACGATATAGATACATTATGATTATCCATTGTTACAATCTTATTAATAGTCAAAGATCCTCTATAGATGATCTACGCTGAACATTTCTAGATTCGGAGAGTTCTTCAATTTGGAGTCTATGCAACCTGGTATGAACAAAACAAATGTTGTATTGATTCCCAAGAAAAAGTGTCCAGATATGATGAGTGAACTTCGTCCAATTTCACTATGTAATGTGCTTGCGAAGGTAATCACCAAGGTGTTGGCAAATCGTATGAAGGTACTTTTGAATGATATAATATCGGTTAACCAAAGCACTTTTATCCCGGGAAGATTAATTACCGATAACATCATGGTATCCTTTGAAGTTCTTCTCTATCTGAAAAGAAAGCAAAGGGGCAAGGTTGGATATATGGCACTCAAATTAGACATGAGTAAGGCATATGACAGGGTTGAATGGTCTTACATTTGTGCTATGCTTTCAGAGATGGGGTTTGCTGAGAAATAGATTCGCATTATTTTTAGTTGCCTCTCAACTGTTGAATATACGATGGTAAGTGGTGATCATATGGTTGGCCCGATTGCTCCTTCTCGTGGACTTCGACAGGGAGATCCGATCTCCCCTTATCTATTTATGATTTGCGCAGAAGGTTTCTCAGCTATGATTCGTAAGTTTGAGGAAAGGAAATGGATTCATGGGTGTCGGGTGGCTAACAAAGTCCTGGTTGTGTCTCATATGCTCTTCGCGGATGATAGTTACATTTATTGTAAGGCTAATGAGAATGATGTACGCTGTATACAACAACTCTTAGAGATATTTGAATTCGCATCGGGCCAAAAAGTTAATTTTACCAAGTCTTCAGCTTTCTTTAGTACTAATACATCAGCCCAAGCTAGAGATCGTATCTGACAGATGTTGGGTATTATAGAAGCAGGAGAAGACAGAAAGTATTTGGGCCTACCATCTACACTCTCAAGAAACAAAACAACAGTGTTTGGGTATTTAAAGGATAGAGTTTGAAAAAAGATTCAGAGTTGAGATGGAAAATTATTATCTCGTGCCAAAAAAGAGATTCTAATTAAAGTTGTGGTACAAGCATTGCCATCTTATGCTATGAATGTTTTTCAACTTCCCCAAGAGGTGTGCAAGGATATTGAACGCAGTATGTGCAATTTTTGGTGGCACTCTAAGTCGGCTCAAAAAAGTGGTATTCATTGGTTGAGTTGGAAAAACTTGAGTAAGCATAAAAGAGTTGGAGGAATGGGGTTAGAGACCTTCATGATTTTAATCTCGCTTTATTGGGTAAGCAAGGATGGCGTTTGCTAACTAATGAGGATAGTTTGGTGGGAAGAATTTTAAAAGCCAGATATTTTCCTTTAGGAAATTTTCTTAATGCTGAATTGGGAGCGAATCTGAGCTTTATTTGGAGGAGTGTCTTGGCTTCAAAAGATTTGATTTGGAAGGGAATTCGAAAAAAGAGTTGGGGCAGATTTGAATGTAAATGTGCTACAAGACCCTTGGCTTATCCATGACAGCAACCCTTACATCTCTTCCATACACCCTGCTCTTACCAACACTACTGTCAACTCTCTTATGAGAGTTGGGGTGAGAGAATGGCATAGGGAGATCCTGGTGGATGTTTTAAATGAGAGAGATCAAGCTTTGGTTTGGAGCATTCCTCTGAGTTTTGAGGTGAATCAAGACAGGTGGTACTGGTATAAAGAAATATCAAGTTATAACACTGTTAAGAGTGGCTATTACTGCCTTCAACAATAAAAAGGTAGCTGGTCTTTTGATGATAACTCTGGTTTTTGGAGAGCTTTATGGCAACTCAAGCTACCCCCTAAGATTAATAATTTCCTTTGGAGAACTTGCTCAAGGTGTCTGCCTACTCGATTTCAGTTGAGGTTAAGACATGTTCAGCTTGAAACAAACTGTCCCTGGTGTCAAACTGCTGCAGAAACTTCTCTACATTTGTTTGTATCCTGCCCAGTAGTTAAGGCGTGCTGAAGTAAAATTAATTTCGAGGCACAAGATGAAAATTTCACTACCTTTGTTGCTTGGTTTCAGCATGGTTTGGCTAATTGTGATGCTACAACAAGGTTGGAAGTTTCAATGATCTGCTGGTCTTTATGGAAGCATCGAAATGAGAAAATTTGGAATGCTAAGTCACCTACTATTGATGAAATAGTTACATCAGCAAAACTCACCTTCACAAATTGGAGTAATGCTCGGAATAGATGTCAAACAACTCTTATACCTCATGAGACAGGAGTTAAAACCGAGCATTGGACCCCCTATTTTCCCTAAGCTGAAGGTTAATCTTGATGGAGCTCTTTTCTAGCAGGAAGGCCGATTTGGAGCTGGTATGGTGGCACGCACAGGTGTTGGTTTGGTGTTGGTGGCTCGGCAGATGGCACACCAAGGTGTAGTTTCACCAATTGTTGCAGAAGCAATAAGCATAAAGGAGGCATTAAGTTGGATAAAAAAATAAACAATGGGGTGATGTTGTAGTGGAGACAGATTGCCTAAATGTTATTAATGATATTAATTCTAACAAACCTATGGTATCCCCACATGGTATGGTTATTCATGATTGTAAGGCATTGTTAGTAGATTTGCCCCTAGTTTCAATTTCTTTTGTAAAACGATCCGCGAATAAAGTTGCGCATGCTTTAGCATGTAACTCTATTCACATGGCTGATTGTACATTCAGTATGGCTTCTTTGCCTGCTGAAATTTTATCCTTAGTTTTGGATGACTTAAGTTAATGAAGTATTTTCTTCTTTTTTAAAAAAAATGCTCAGAATCAAAAATTACCATTAAAGAGAAAAGCTTGAGTTCTTAAACTCAAAGCTTGCTCAAACACCACAACAACCCAAAACCTAGCTCAATTCAACTACAGAAAACACAATCAACAACACAGAACCCTAATACTCAATTTCATGCAACATTTCATTACTTAAAAGCTTAACAAAACTAAGAGGAAGCGGTGCTAAATGGGTTACCTTCAATGGAATCACCAAGAACTAACTACAATTCACAAAAACCAGCTAAAGAACTCCAATTAGCTGCTTGTTCTTCAAGGGTTCAAGAGAGAGAAGGAGTGAAGAGAGAGAAGAGAGCTTTTTTCCTTATTTTTTTTTTAATTTAGGTTAAAGCAAAATAAAATATAATTATCCTAGACATAAAAGGATATACTAAACTTAATGAAATCCCACTAAAGACAAAACTCTAATTAGGGAAAAAGACCATTTTGCCCCCACTTAACCAAAAAGTCACAAAACCACTTAGGGGTAATTTGGTCAATTATAAAATACCGACTATTCCCGACATTCCCAATGTCTAACTATATTGTCCCGCTATACTAAAAATACTGTGATTCTAATGGCCAAACACCGTGTTCCGATGTTACCGGACACAAAACTTGTAAAAACATAAAATTTCATGCATGGCATAAATAATACACCCCGAATTCAAATAAATCTCCATAAAATAATAAATCATAATTTTATTCTAGTTTCATAATTAAACCCTAATTATCTACTAATTTTCTAAGTTAAAACTAAGCGGTCTTTACATAACGGTGAGTTTATGATATCTTATCTAAAATCAATATCGATCCCTCCAATGTATACTCCATACATCTGATACGGTAAACTTTTGTAATTCCCTGGAAAGGACATGTCACTTGTCCAAGGTGTAAGTATACCTTATCGCAAATTATCAAGTCAGTCTAAATCCAGTGAACTGACAATTCATGGGAATTAAACTTTTGAACATATAATCATGATTATATTCCACTGTGCTGACAATACTATAATCATGAACAAATATATACATATTTATATATGTTCTAGAATTTATACATTAAACATAATCACAAAATAAATCACGTGAACCATGCAACATAAATTGATTTTTGATCTTTTATTAATGAGAAATCTGATTATATTGAAATGAGTTTTATTTAGGACAAAAAACCCAACAAACTCCCACTTGCACTAATATAAAACTAAAAGTGCATTTCAAATAATCTCAACACCTTGATATCCAGATCAAGTGTAGTATGTAGTATTCTCTTTGTAAAAGGATCTGACAGGTTGTATTCAATACAACCTTTTCTCCACCATTACATTTCCTTAATCACAAAATCCTTGATATTGTGAAATTCCTCTCTATATGTATACTCCTCTAGGGATACTGGATTCTTTACTTTTTGGCAACTACTTTTGTGTTAGTCAGGAAATAACACTATTAGTTATTGAATTATTGGTACAATGCCAAAAACTGTATAGAACTTTCCATAGGCTGAATAAGTATATTTCCTTCAACTTTAACATTCAGTCTCACTGGTAGAGTTAGAGATTTCAGATCGGTTTTTACACTTCTCTAAAATCACTGCTCCACCCCCAGAGTAATCACCATCTCATCAGTAGACTTTCTAGCATTAAGGCAAGTCTGGAAACCTGATTTGGTGTAGTCTAAGAGTATTAAAATACCACCATTATCGACTAACATATAGTTTCTCTTCTTGATCTGAAGATTTACTTGATTGTCTTCCAGTGTTTCTTTCTTAGATTAATCTGATACCTATTCATTACTCCCACTCAACAGCATGTGTTAGGTCTAATGCATACTAAAGCATATCTGAGACCTCTCACTATTGATCCTAAGGAATACTTTCTTTGGCCTTATCTTTTTTGGAATAGTTGAAACTTTTCCTTAGATAAATAAAATTTATATCTAGAAGTCGAAAAGCTTCTATAGATGTAGCCATTAGAAAAGTGCTCCAGCATCTTACTAAAGTAAGTTGCTCGTACTAGAGTAATTAAATAACCAGGTATACCACAAGCCATAGGTTTAGATAATCTTAAGTCCATTGAATAGACTTATTTTCAAAATTTCCTTTCTTGTCCTTGTAATAGAAAACTTTTTGGTTACTCCATATGAATGGTTTTAACCATAGTTCTCTTGGTTTTGCTTTTTAGTTCCTTATTCTGACTATCCATTACTTGTTTAAACTAACAATAGATTTTTAATCACAAGTGTCTTCCAAGTCATAACAGGGTGAGTTCCTTGAAACCCTCCCACTATGACAAGTTATCGTGACTTTCTGTCTAAGAACACTAAAGGTATTATCCTCATCGGTTGTATCAAGATAACAGAGGCAGTGTTACCATCTTATATATAGAATAAGATGATAGAACACTTTTGGAATAAAAAAATATCTCCTCTACTTTGCTACTTTATTTCAGATTTAGTCATATTCTTAGAAAAGTAGTATTTTTTGAAACAAACACTTTCTTATCTTAATGACCATAGGATGGTCCACGCCTAATCACTTAGAGTAGCTATCAAACATGCAAACCTAAGTTAACATTCTAGCTTTTTTAAGGTCACGATTAGGACATCCATGAATCTAGTAATGGTTTACACTAAGTACACAACCATTCCATTATTCTGAAATTTTCTTATTAGTATGGTATTCCCTAGAATGACTTAGGCAACTACTAGTAACTAATCGTAAACCTTTCATTAATATGCAAATCAAATTTCTGGGGAGGTAAGTTCGAATACAATTCAAATTTCAACTTAATGATCTTTGAACTGCATATCCAAATATTTCTCCACCCCTATCAATTCGCAAGATCTTTAACCACTTACCTTAATGTTTTTCACCATTGCTAGAAATTCATGAAATTTCTTAAATAATTCAAATTTCTTTGCACAAGGTAAAATCTAGAGTGGTCATTTTAAGAATATAACAATAACTCATATCCACCCCTGAATGTACATCCATATGTCAAATACAGATGATCCTACTTTTAAGTGGATATAGGCATATTGACTCTTTACAGAGAATGATCTTGTCAAGCCACTATGAACAAGATGCAAATGCCATAGATATATGTGGTGCTTTGATGAACTTAGGTCTAGTTACTATAAAGAGTTCTTAGAATAGTCCAAGTGGAACTTGGTCACAAAATACAAAACTCATATTCCATACATTAACATACAGTTTGGATCCATTGACAGAAAATGGATATTAATAACTTGTGAAAGCCATACTGTATTGTCCAATGTATTCTAAGAAACTGAAATTTAAAGTTTCTATTTGGAATCTAAAATTTAAAGTCAAAGACTTAAATTTATACCAAATATTCACGAGTAATTATTCTTTCTTGGACCACTACTACTAATCTAACTCTAAGTTTGGGTTGCCTATAGTAAGCATATACAAGTAGGAGATTTCTAAGATCGAGGATTTATATCATTTCTAAATAGAATGTCAGGAATATAGTCATCTGCGCCTTTCAATTTTATAAGAGAAATTAGAATGACATCATAAGCAGATGATTTATAGACCATCTATCTAATGATATACTATTTAAGTAAATTCTAAATGAAAAAGTTAAGAGGAAAATAAAGGATAATTTCAATTAAAAATAAGAATCCAACGATGTCCCGGTAGGCGAGAGTCAAAGTCATTCTTATTTTATGATCTCTTTATTATTTCATATCGTAAACACTAGTCTAAGTTGTCATCTTTAGATGTACAACTAGATGCCGCATTTACAAATATTTATCGGTCGAGATCTAACACTATTATGTTTGTCTAATGGATGACAATCCTTTGGGATTTGTCCCATTAAAAACAACAAGTTAAGTTAGACCAACAATGAAGACTCAAAATTTATAACTACAATTAATAATAGAAAACAACATGGTTCAATATAAATTCATACACATTCAAATTATCATACATTTAGCAAGTAAGAAAGACATGTGAAAATACAAAATAAACACATCTTAAATAATTTCCAAGATATCCAACAAACTGATACAGTGTCCCGGTAGGCGAGAGTCAAAGATATCATTCATTGAATAGAGTAGTCAGCTCATCTAAAATAAAAACACCATTCTAGAAACCTTTTATTCGATCAAAATAAGAATCCAACGTTGTCCCGGTAGGCGAGAGTCAAGGTTATTCTTATTTTATGAGCTTCCACTATTGTTTCATACTTTGTAAATTAACCTCTAAGTAGTCACCGTAGGGGAGAGTCTAATAGAGATGAAAACTTACAAAATACTTCTTTCGAGATCTTTGCGGTGTTAAATGCTTCAATAAATACCATTCATGAGGGGGACGAAGTCTAGGGTCTCGACACTACTACAAATATCAGAATTCGCTACAGTCCTAAAAATGATTTTTTTCGGGGACCGTCGCTAAAAAAATTAAGTCACTATTTAAAACCATCGGGAAAAATTTAATATTACCGACGGTTTAAAATCAGAGTAAACAAAATAGGCGATATTTTTTAATAAAATGCAATTTTTTAATGGACCCTTATACCCGATGGTTTAAAACCGTCGGGTATAGTATAGGTGATAGTTTAAAACCATCGCCTATAGTATAGGCGACGGTTTAAAACTGTCGCCTATAAGGGTCCATTAAAAAATTGTTACCTACTTCTCGCCACATTTCTCACGTGCCCACCTACTTTTTTTCTTTCTATTTCTCACATGCCCACCTATTTCTTCTCACATATTTCTTCTCCATTTCCCACACTCTAAAACAAAAATCTTAACTCTCCAAAACCCCACCCACGCCTCTGCACCATCGCCCTCCTCTCTCGCCGTCTTCCTCCCTCTCTCGATCTCCCTTTCTTCTCGTCTCTCTCGTCCATCGATCCCCACCCACCCCTCCTCCTGTCGGTCTCCCTCTACTCTCCGTCGCATACGTCGAACCACCACCACCTCCCGTCGGTGTCCCTCTCATCTCCGTCTTATACGTCGAACCACCACCACCACCTCACGTCTGTCTCCCTCTCTCTCTCTTTCTCTCTCTCCGAGCTAGGTATAAATACATTTATTTATTTATATACTTTTTTATTTATTATATATACTTATTTTGTTATTGTAATAAAATTAATTAGTTATTTTATTATAATTTAGGTAAAATTATAAAACTAATGCAGGAAAAAAAATAAGGGAAAATACAAATTTTTCTGCCATTAATGATTGAAAAATCTATATTTTTTTTTACATTCCCGACGGTTTAAAACCGTCGCCTATAACAGGGTATAGGCGATGGTTTCAAACAGTGACCTATACTGTCGCCTACAATATAGGACACTGTTTAAAACCATCGCCTATACCGTGTTATAGGCGACGATTTTAAACCGTTGGAAGTCTACATTAACGATGGTCACCTATTTTACCCATTTTATGACGGTCGTATAGGCGACGGTTATAGAAACCGACGGGAATACTTTAAACGACTATTTAAAAACGTCGAGAAAAACTATTTTTATAGTAGTGCGAGGTTATACTGAAAATAATTAACCATTGATAAAGACTCAAATTTGTACATTTTAAGTCTTTAATTGTGTATATAAAATTAATTTAATTAAATATTTTCATGATTCAAATTATAAAATTATTTTAATTGAAAATATTTAACTTATTTTAATTTTATGTTATTTTCATATTTGAGTCAATAAATAGTAACATGTTTGGAGCTTGAAAATCCAACTCAATGGATGGTATTTTTGCAAAAATGAACAAAGGATGCAAGCCCAAGTATTATATCTCTAGTCAAGACAATGGATTCAAATCCAATATTTGATTCCACTTTGTCGTGGCTTTCTACGTGCTCAATATATGTATATAATGTGCTCAATATATGGACTAGATCATAAAAGATGAAAGACTCTACACTTGGCTTCAAGTATTCAGTTGGTCCAAACGAAGAAATAGCAATGATCTCACTATCTCACATGCGCCCAACTGTTTACATATTTCACCACTCCTCACAACAAGTGTCTATCACGTCTCCCATCTCCTCAGTTTTTCAAGCCACTTTTTCCATTATACTATGCACCAAAATTCCATCTTTATGAACAATATTTTCTCTATAAATAGAGAACAAAATCAGTGTAAAAATGATTAGATTTTATTAGTAGTTATTATACCAAAATTTTGTCTTTTTTTTTTTCCTTCTTCTTTATTTTACTTTATTAATTTTGGTGTAAAGACAATGTATTTTCTAGGCTAATTTTTTTTGGCAAGAATCAAGTGTAAGTTCATGCAATTTTTATTTTTCTAATATATTGATTCTCTTTGTTCTTTATTTCCATATTTATTATATTAAATTTATCTTCTTCTAATTTGCACTTTAAATTCAATAGTACCTTTTATATAAGTTCAGTCATACTTTTCTTACGTAAGTTAGGCTATTAATTATTGGACATTTTACAATTTTGTATACATTATTTTAATTAATTACAAAATATGTGCAAAAAAACTTATTATCATTTTCTCATACATTTTTATATATAACTAAAAACTTTTTTTCAATTTTTTTATAATTTATATATGGTAATAATTATTGATTATTATATATATGGTAATATTGGCTATATTTATTTTTATGTTTACAATTATAATAAATATACCAATAATAGAAAATATTTTATATATGTGTTTATTTTATTTTCTATTAACTAAACATACTAATTTAATAAACAAAATAATAATATTCACATAGGTTTATTGTATCACTCTATGTGTGTTATATTTATTTTCTAGTAATTTTTTAAAAAATAAATAATATATATATAAAAATTGTTTATCTTTTATCTTTTTCTTTGTTTATTGTGTCATGTTTATTTTTTCTAATTAAATAATTTTTGGACTTTATAAAGTTATGTTTGTTTATTTATTTTTTGATGTAAGAATTATATTTCAATAGAAAATTTGTTCACTAACTCATTAAAAAATAATCAATATATAGAAACAATAGAAAAAAAATATATACTTATTTTAGTATAGTATAATTTGGCTATGTCTATTTTTATGTTTACAATTATAATAAACATACTAATAATATAAAATACTTTGTATATTTGTTTGTTTTGTTTTCTATCTATTAAACATACTAATTTAATAAACAAAATAATCATATTCATATATGTTTATTATATCACTCTATGTGTCATGTTTATTTTTAGTAATTTTAAGTATTGATTTATATTTATATACATTAGTGTTTATAATTTTGATATTGTATTTTATTAAAAAAATTCTTATTAAATTATAATCATTCATACTAAAATAGATAATAAACATTTATCTTTTAATAAAAAAAAATTAATTTGTTTATTTTTATAAAACTGTTTAATTAATTTTACGAAATTGTTTATTTTGAGTTTTAATAAACATATTTTATTATTTAATGATTAAAATGTATAGTTTCATGTAATAAGTTTTCAAAATGTATAAGTTTTTAAAATAATTTTTTTTTGCACATTTTTTGTAATTATGTTGTTTTTGTTGTACATTTATGAAAAAAGCCCATTAATTATTAGGGTGTTTATTATATTATATGATTTTTACTGCATTTTGCCGGTGGTATTTTATCAATTTAAATTATATAATATCATAGTATTTTTAGAAGTAGCATTAATTTAATTAGAGAACATATTTTTCCAGTGAGCGTAATTATACACATTTTCCAACTATAATTAATTGTGTAGAATTGTAGTTAAGTTTAAAGAATCAATTTTATTAAGAAAAAATAATTGCATGTACAAAACTTGTGTCTTCCATAATCATTTTATGATCACTTTTCATTTTAATTACTTGTTCAATTTTCAAAAATTATTTTCTCATTATTCTCATCATATTCAAGGTTCTTATTTTATTCTCGTAAAATTACTAACAATCCTTTTAAGTGTATTTTTCCTCCATGTGGATACGATATATAGCCTGTTTATTACCGCGACCAGTGTGTAACTAATTAGGTGACATCAACCATGTGTTGGATATATTTTACCAGGATCTAGATTTACTAACAAGTATGTTTCATTAACATCCTAATATGAATTCTAAAACAATGAAATAAACACATATAAAGTTTAGGAAACCTTACATTGGGTGCAACGGAATATAATGACTCCTTCCGTTCAGGTCTCTAGCCCTTGATTCCTTTCTGTAGTAGAGCATCACCAAGATCTGAACCTGGATCTCTTTCTCTCCTTCCTTTGATGCTGAATCTCCTTCTTGTTGGTTCATTTTCCACAGTCTTACACACTATGATTGAGATACCACTTGATGTGTGTGGGCACTCACTCATTCACTCAAGGATTTCGAAATTTAGAGAAGAAAAGAAGAGAGAAGGTGGCGGCTAGAAATTTTTCTCTGAAGGAATGAGATGTATCATCTTTTTCTGAAGCCATCACTACCTATTTATAGGTAACCACCTAGGTTTAAGTTAGAATTATTTGGCATTAAAATAATGAAAAAATAAATGACAAAAGCCTACAATAGTGGACGGCCTGGGCTTTGGATAATGGGCCTCACTTATGCAATTTTGCTTTTTATCATTTCTGCATCTCATTTTCTCAAAAACGCCGATTTTCAAATTCAACCATTTAAATGTCAATTCTAATTATTTAATAACTAAAATTAATTATTAAATATATTGTCATTTAATATGTTTATTAATTAGACATATAAAGTCTCTTAATTAATAAATAAACCTAGAATCTCTTTTCTTTACAATTTTGCCCTTGCTTAGTGAAAATTCATAAACTAGACATAGTCTAACTTTAGAATTATAATTGATTAATCAAAATCAATTAACTGAGTCTTACAAGCAGTGTGGTCTCAACTAGTATGGGGACCATGAGTCTATATATCCGAGCTTCCAATAAGCAGATCAAGAATTTATATCTTAAATTCACTGACTTATTAATTCTTCGTTGAATCCACGCATAGAACTTAGAATTGCACTCTCAGTATATAGAATGCTCTATATGTTCCACGATATAGATACGTCATTAGTTATCCATTATTATAATCCTAATTTGATCAATGACCCTCTAATAGATGATCTACATTTAATAGGCACTAAGTTACCGTTACACCTTCAATGTATTTTATCCTTAAAACACTTAGCTCCGTATAAATGATATTTCAGCGAAGTGAAATGATATTTTAAAGGGTTGTATTTTCATTTGATACTTATTTTAATCTATTTGTTTTAATATATATTTATTTAATTAAAATTACTAATTTAGATAACTCTAAATATAAATTTTAATTTGATATTTCTAAAGTTATACCCTAGGAAGATCTAAAAAATAAAAATTTATTTTCCATCCTTAGTATTAATTTTTCAATAAATATTATGAAAATTACTTAATTTAAGTTGGTCCAAAATTAATTAAATAATTAATTTTCAACTCAAATTTAATTTTCTATAAATATATATAATTGAATTCGAAATCCAATGTATTTAGAAACAATACATTTTCGTAATTCACTCTAAAATGAAATAAAATAAAACTGCAAAAATTATTCTAATTTATGTTGGTCTAAAATTAAATAAATTAATTTTCAACATAAATATAATATTCCTATTTAATTAAATATCTTAAGAAAAATATCAAATATTTAAGTCTCTTAAATAAAATCAACTTTAATATTAATTTTCTAATTTAATTAAATATATATAGAAAAATACCAAAAAGTATACCTATAAAATATATATCTAGATAATTCATAAACTAATTACTTATTTTCTAATTAAAATATAATATATTTTAATTTATTTATTTTAATTAATCATTAATGAAAATTACTTGATTTAAGTTGATCTAAACTTGATTAACAAATTAATTTTCAACTTTAATCTAATTTTCAAAATATCCACATTTAAAATGTATTTCGAAATTTATGTGAGAAATGATTATTAAAATAAAATAAAATATATTTTGAAAATTATTCTAAGTTAAGTTAATCTGAAATTGAAAAAATTTCCAGCTTAAATATAATTTTCTATTTAATTAAATTCATTAAAATAGAAACAATTAAGTATCTAGAATAAAATCAACTTAATTATTAATTCTAATTTAATATCTAAAGAAAATAATTTAATTTAAGTTGGTCCAAAATTAATTAAAAATTAATTTTCAACTTAAATATATTTTCTAATTAATTAAATTTCTTGAAATAGAAATGAATGATTAAGTATCTTGAATAAACTTAACTTAATTATTTATTCTATTTAAGTTTTAAGAAAAATATCCTAATTTAACTTGGTCTAAAATTAATTAATAAAAATTAATTTTCAACTCAAATATATTTTTCTACTTAATTAAATACTAGAAAATATAAATTAGTTACAAGAAATCACTATCTAGAATATTTCATTAAACTAAGTGTATTTTTCTAAATTAATTTTAAAATAATCTAATGAAAATTTAATTTCATTTATTTCAAAATTAATTATGTTGCTAATTCAATTTTAATTAGGTTAGACTAGTATAATTAGCCTAATACAATTATTTAAATAAAGCAAATGGGCCTTCACAATTGGGATTGTTCATGTGAGGGAGGGCTGAGTTCAGTATGTGGTACCTACTACTAATGGCCTCCTAACTCTCACACAAGGACCAAAGGAGAGGAATTTAACCTTAATTAAATAATTGTTATTCATTGAATAAGCTCAATACTAATTGGGCTTAAATAAAACTATCAAAAGTGATATTTCATTTTAGAACCTAGTCCATTTATCTATCTAGAAATAAACGGGCTTCCTATATGCATGTAAGTCTAAAAGCAAACATATAGGCTCACATAGGTCAAATTGATTTGGATGTGCCCTATCATGTTTCTAGGTTTACACAGATGAAATAAATACAAAATTTCCTTGCTACAAATTATTTATAAGATATATTGACAATTGGACTATGATTAAAATCAGATCATTAGATCTGTCAACAAGTTAATCATAGCAATTTAGATCAAATAAAAAATAAGTTTGTTAAATTTTTTTTTTTGAATTTTTTTTTTTTTTGAATAAACAATTAAATAAAACAAACACAATATCCATGTAACAAATTGTGAAGTAAGATATTTATATAATTAAATTATTATTTTAATTAACCAACTATTAAATTTAGGTTTGTTGAAAATAACCTTAAATATCTTTTCAAAAAGATAAAGTCAAACTAATTTTAAAATATCTAGGTTTATTTAAATTATTTTATCAAATTTAAATTAAATACCTAATAAGATAAATAATTTGAAAATAATCAAATAGATATTTTCAATATCATTTTCTAATCTTATAATTTAATAAAATTAAAATAACAAAATAAACCAATTATAAAATAGATATGGTTAGGCAATTATTATTTTAGGAGTAAAATAATAAACAAAGAATAATTATCCAAATTATATGTCAAAATATCTCAAATTAAGCCTTTTTTTTTTTTAAATTTTTACAAAAATATCTAGGTTATTTAAATATTTAAAATATTATTTATAAATGTCTCATAAGAAAAATGATTTCCAACTTATGATTTATAAACAATTAAACATTTCACAAAATAACCTATTTTTGAATTAGAAAATATTATGGTTAGAATATCTAGGTTAATTTTAAATTTATTAATTATTTAATTTATCATATAAATTAATTTTAATATTATATTTTAAATTAAAAGGGATAATGCTATCTTTTAATTTAAAACATATCTAATATTAAAATATCTAATATTATAATTAAATTATATATTAATATTAAGAAAATTAATAAATTTTAAAATCTGACCATAATCCAAAAATAAAATAATCAATTTTTAAATTTAAACCTCAAAATATTAAAAATTAATAATAATCTATTAAAAAAATATATTAATTTGCAAAATTGAAATTTAAGTTTAAATATAATAAAAAATAATATTTTATTTTTATTTTTAAGGTTTGAAATTGGAAAAATTCAAAATTTGTGGAAAAAATCTGCAAAAATTGCATTTTGGGGTGAAAACACGCTTGCTGTCGAGAAACAGGTTGGCAAGCAGCCTGTTTCGCGTGCGCAGGGTGATACTTGCAGGGTTAGCTGCTGAGAAAGCTCAGCGAATGCAGGGTCTGGACATGCACATGGGCGAGCTGTGCGTGTCTGAATGTGCAGCATCAACGAGTTTCAGACAAAAATTATCCCCTTTCCGCTCGCGTATTTAGTGTCTTGTCCGAGATGCTGGTGTGGGTAAGCACCCAATCTCGATACCATTGAACCCCGAAATTCAAACCTTCATAACTTTTTCATTTTTTTTATCGGAATCGAGTTCCGTAAAAACCAAAATTACTTATTTTTTCACAAGAAATCCAAACAAAATACTTTCAGAATGAAAATAAAATTATTTTCATGGAAAATTTTTGTAATTCACATAACATCATGAAACAACACATAAACCAACATGAACACATCAAAATCAACACAATTAATAATATTCATCGTTTAAAATCCATATTAAATGAAAATAAATCATTACCATGACTCTGAGACTAGTTGTTGGGAATATTTTACCATGATAGATTTACTAACAAGTATGTTGATTAACATCCTAAATATGAATATCTCTAAAATAATGAAATTAAACACATAAGAGTTTAAAAAACCTTACATTGGTTGCAGCAGAATATAATGACTCCTTCCGCTCAGATCTCTAACGCTTGTTCCTTTTTGTCGTAGAGTATCAAGATCTGAGCCTGGATCTCCTTCTCTCCTTCGGGTTTGGTTACCGCCGTCTTACTCACTATGATTGAGTACTTGACTTGCTATGTATGGGCATGACACTCTATCACTCAAGGTTCGAATATGGTGAAGAACAATGAAGGAGGGTTTGAATCACTATAGAAGGTGTCTCTCATCTACTAGTTTTTCGAGAGAGAAAACTAGATTTTTGGCATGTTGAAAATCAAGTGGATGAGTGAGAGCATCATATTCCTTTTATAGTGTTTCAACTAGGGCTTTGGACTGAGTTATATGGATTAAAAGAGAATAAAATATTGGAAAAAAATACACTTAAGGCCGACCACTTAAAAGGACCACTTTCTAGTTACAATTTTGCTACTTTATTTCAACCACTTATTCTTTTTTCAATAATACCATATTTTCTAATTCAATCTTGTAAATGCCAAAATTATTTATTTAATAATTATAATTAATTACTAAATGAAATTGCCATTTATATTATTTATTAATTAGACCATACAAAGTCTTTTAATTAATAAATTGATATCAAAATCTATTTTCTTCACAATTAAGCCCTTGCTTAGTGAAAATTCATAAAATAAGACATAATCTAATTTTAGAATTATAATTGATTACTTAAAATCAATTAACTGAGACTGCAAGCAGTATTATCTCAACTAGTGAGGGGACCATGTGCCTATATAACCGAGCTTTCAATAAGTAAATCTAGAATTCACCAAGTAAATTCTCTAACTTATTAATTCCGCCTTGCGCCACTATAGATTTGGAATTGAAAAGCACTCTCAATTATATAAAATGCTCTATATGTGCCATGATATAGATACACTATGATTATTTATTGTTACAATCCTAATAGTCAAAGATCCTCTATAGATGATCTACACTGAATAGGGACAAATTTACCGTTCTACCCTTTGATGTATTTTATCCTTAAAACACTTAGCTACCTATAAATGATACTTTAGTAAACTAATATAATTACTGAAATGAGGCCTCAGTCATTTATCTCTATTCAGCCAAGCTCGAAGGAAATCATTGTTTCACTTCTAAATACTTATAGAAATTATAGATTCCATATCTATGATGAGCGCTCCCACTCAATTGAACTACCATGTTCCCAAGATGTAAATATCTGCAAGAACCATAGGTTAGTATCCACAAACAACTTAAAGAACATAAATAATACAACTAAGTTGAACCTAACTATATTAGGATTAAGATCCATAAACGTAAGATCAACCATTGATATTGACTTAGTTAGATATAACGGTAAGTTTATGATATCTTATCTAAAATCAATATTGGCCCCTTCTAATGTATACTCCATACATCAGATACTGGTAAACTTCGCTAAAACCTTGGAAAGGACATAACACTTATCCAAGGTGTATCCAAAAGTGTATGATTTTTCTTTCAAAAAATTTACCCATTTGAACCCAGAGAAGTCATCAACACACACCATGACATATCTTTTTCTAGCTATACTTTCAGTTTGCATAGGCCCCATTAAGTCTACATGAATGAGTTCAAGCACTCGAGATGTCAAAAGTGCATTAATAGGAGGATGGTAGGATCAAGTTTGTTTCCCTTGTTGACAGGGTCCACAAAGTCTATCTCTTCTCATTGTTAACTCAAGAATCTTATGAACAGTCTTCAACTTGACAATTCGTTTTAGATCCCTGAAGTTTAGATGTCCCAATCTATAGTGCCACAGGTCAAGTTTATCCAAAAAAAAGTGCGATGGCGTCTCATCTGACTGCCGAGAGCATAACAGTGATCAGCATCATATAACTCCTTGTTGAGATCTTGAAATTCCTTAACCCTCTTGGCCATATAACTCCATTGAGCAAACATCTCTTCATAGGCTCTATTTTTCTCGGCCCCATCCGAATCTGAATCAGAGACAGATTCCTCAGGTTCTAATACTCCTGAAGAACATTCTTTAGCCATGAATGCAATCATGGACTTATCATCTTGGGAGCCATCACTTGCCTCTTCCTCATCACTATCACTCCATGTCACTACAAGGGCCTTCTTCTTTTTTAAGGTGCTAGCACACTCAGCCTGTATATGACCAAAACCTTCACATTCACGACATTGAATACCTCTGTCCTTTTTCTCACTTGATTGAGGAGCTTTGTTGAAATTGGGCTGATTTTTGCTGTTAGCAATTTCTTTTCCAACAAATGAATTTTTCTTAAAGCTCTTCTTCAGGAATCTGGCACAGTTTTTTGCAAGTAAGGCAAAGTTTTCATCCACTGAGCACTCGGGTGATTTACTCAGTTTGTTGGTTTCCTCTTTATGAACAAATGCGACTCCCATTTCACTCTTGTCTTTTTTGGTATCCTTCTGTTTCTTGCCCTTAGACCATCTTTGTAATGTCATTTCATAGTTGTGAAGAGAACCAATGAGTCCATCAAGATCAAGGGCTTCAATGTCATGACTTTCCTCAATCGAGGTAACTTTGGACATGAATTTTTTCAGTAGAACTCCAAGAACCTTTCTCACAAGTTTCTTATTTGAGTACACCTTCCCCAGAGCATCAGACTCATTTGAGATATCGCACATCTTAGCATGAAATTCTGTAACTGACTCATCCTCTTCCATTGATAGATTTTCAAAGGATTTAGCTAGGGCTCTCAATCTGGCTTTCTTGACTGCCTTTGTACCTTCATTCATGATCCTTAGCTTCTCCCAAGCCTCCTTGGTGATTTCATAGTTTGAGATAACTTTTAACTGATTAGTCGAAACTGCATTAAAGAGAGCATGAAGAGCCTTTGAGTTAAAGTTTGCTCTTTCCATTTCGTCAATGCTCCAATCACTAGTTTTCTTTAGTTTTTCTTCCTCTTCATCAGTAACAGAAGGAAGGGACCATCCCTCAATGACAACCATCCATACTCTTTCATCATCCCTCAACGACAACCATCCCTCATCTTGGTTTTCCAGTACAAGTAATTGGTTCCTTTAAGCATGGGAGGGCGTGAGGTGGAACCTCCTTCCCGAAACATCTCCATTTCATGTTAACCTGCAATCACACAAACAAAAAGACCACAGGTGTAATACCTTGACACGCAACTCGAGGTCAGTTAGTTTTCTAGAAATATAAGAACAGAAAAGAACAATCTATGAGCACATAAAGAGACACAAATCAAGAAAACTGTAGAAACTAAAAAGAAATACACAACACACCAAGATCTCAATCTCAATCGTGAGAAAGATTAGCTCTGATACCAAATGAAAAACCTAACAGTGTCAATTTCTTCTTAGTTGATTTTAAAGACCCAATTCTTATCTTAGATTGCAGGAAATAAATCAAAAGACACACATATTTACAAGCTTCACTCGACCTTGGAAACTCATTCCAGGCGACTATTTCTTGGGTTCCCTTGAACCAGGGTAATAACCTTCACTATGAATTAATTGAAGTACAATATCCAGTCTTGATTATAATTTTTCAAAATTAATCTAACATCAACTCATACAAGGGTTACCCTACTGATTTGATCACTATCAAATCCCAAAACAGTCTAAGACTCCTTAGACTTCAAAAGTCAAGATCCCTTTGCTTCCTCGTAGCTAAAATCCCTTCAGCAACGTGATCTGAACTCCCTTCAGACAAAAATAGATCACTGATTCTCCTTTGGCCCTTAAAGATCCAATCAACAATGACCTGTAAATTAACCAAGAAAAACAAAGAAAAGATTTTCCCTAGCAGAGCAAAAATATCCAATCAAAGAAGAAGAGTTAGTTAGAAAATTGGTAGTCCCTGATTATATACTAACAACTCAATAACAACGAACTTAACAACTCAGTACAGAAAGAATGATAGTTTTCCAATGTTTTGCTAAACCCACTAAGCTGACCTGTCAAGATGAAATAATAAAAACCAATATTATGCTAAAACGACAAGATGAAACTAGCCAATATATAGATGACCAGAACAACACAATTTGCCACACATAACAACTGAATCTTATAGAAAACAACCTGGAAAAGGCTTTGACATAGCAACGATGATCACACTACTACAATTACGTAGTACTGCACCAAAGGCAAATGTTTGTGTCACTGTGTTAGCAGTAGCATCGGTATTTAATTCCAGTCTACTCGATGGAGGATTCATCCATTGAGGAGTCAATGGGACATCTCTTGTTGTGGAAGATGGTTGAACAGAAACATCATTAGATGTATTTCTAGTAGAATGATACTATTCTAAATAAGACATCGCAAAATATAATAGGATATCAAAAGGCTTTGGCTTTAACTTGGATCCATGTCGTTCTTTGTTCTGCTCATTCCAAATGCCCCAAAGAATACATGCAAACTGCTCAAGTTGGAGAGAAGTCTAATCAGTAGAAACATGCAATAATAATTCTTTGAGACTCATTTGGTTTGACAAAAATTCATTAAGGAAGAATGAAGATGCCCTCCAAACACGTTTGGACCTTTTGCAATGAAAAAGAGCATGGAGAATGGCATTGATTTTAATAAAAAAATATATGCAATGGTCTTAAGTTCCAAATTTAGTAAAAATAACTTAAAAATATTACAACATTTTGTTTGGTCTTTTTTTTGCAACATTTCTAATTTTTTAATTTTTTATGGTATATGATTTGTCATATTTTTAAAACACTTAATTTAAAAGTTTAAATTTAAATTTATAAATTTTGAGTACCCTACATCTTTAAATTTGCATTTCTTATTATCTTTTATTATTTTTTCACTTTTTTTATTATTTTAATTATTTATTAATTTATTTTAATTCATTCACCTTATTTTTCTATTAATTTTCCATCATTTTTATTTTATTACTTTTTATTTTTTTTCAATCTACTTTTATTTCTCTCATTTTTTTACTTCATTTTTTCAATCTTTGCGTTTTTTTATTTTTTTTCTTTATCTTTTTCTACTTATTATTTATCATTCTATTATATATATAGTTTGCTTGCTTTATTATTTTTGTTTTCTTTTTCCCCCATTTTTTATATATATTTTTTCGTTTTTTTTTTTTATAATTTTAATTCTTTTCTGTTTGTTCTTTTTTTCCTTCTTTTTTGGTTTCAAGTAATTTTTTTTTCCTTTATCTTCCAAATATATATATAAAGTTACATAATTAAATTTAAAATATCGAGAATGAGAGGGTAGAGAGAGAGAGCCAAGCTTGTTGAGAGAGTTTAGTTAATCGCTTGAAATGACCACATTAGCTATCCACCACCAAAATATAAAATTTCAAACTTTCACCTACTGACAGTTCAATATTTTAACATCCATTCAGGCAATATCTCATATATATATAAAAATAAAATCATGAGTGTTAATCTCGCTTCTAGCTAAAGATATTGAGTCTTAATTAAAGCGATTAGATTAAATAAATAATAGGATGCAAAGAACAATAAGTAAAAAAAAAGACCAAAATTTCTAGAGGTTTGGCCCCGTGATAGTGGTAATAGCCTACTCCTCTTTTTATTATATTGACTTGTAAGACAAAGAATAAAATATTTCTCCTTAAAAGCTCTTACAAAAGATCTCTGATTAATTCTCTCTTAGTCACTATTTCTCTCTGATTCAATCCGTCTCCCTCAATAGTGAGATGAAACCACTAATCTATAGAGGTTAATTATATAGGTATAGTTTCTCTTAATATATAAGAAATAAAATAGGAAATTAATATGTTTCTATAATTACATTAAAGGAATTGGAAAAATCCAGGTTGATTACCTTTATTCTCTAGAGGTACTAATCAATCCCATAGAAGAAGGGATTACTCCGTGTTATGCAAGTTTGAAGATACTATCGATCACTACTGAAATTTACAACTCACATCCCCTAGCCGGTGCATGCAAGTTGATCACATAATCAAGTTGGTCAAATGTCCATTGATGACTCTGTTCGGACATCCTGCTATGTATGTACAACCTAGAGCTTCATATCAATCCTTCTGGGGTGCTAGGAGTAAATCTATCTGTCCAGGTTAAGGAATGTAAGTTTTAACCCAGCAATGAGTGCTTCATACTCTACTTCGTGGTTGTAGGCTTTAGATCCAAATTTAATTGCTCCATGAAAAGGTTGCCCCCAGGTGTGATGAGAGCAATTCCCACACCGGATAACTGATCAGTGGCTGATCCGTCAACAAGCAACTTCTAGATAAGTTTGTCTTTTTCAATTTCTTCTAGTGGGGATGCTTTTTTTTTTGGTCTTTAGTCTGGCTCAGGATTGTCTTTTGAACTGTCTGATTCTTTGCCCGTGCATTCAGCCACAAAATCAACCTAACCTTGCCCTTTTATTATTGTACGGGGCTGGTAAGTTATTTCGTACTGACCAAACTCTATAGCCCATTTGAGTAGCCATCAAAAAGCATCGGGCTTTTGAAAAATTTAGCATAAAGGTTGGTCGGTCTACACATAAACAGGATGAGCTTGGAAATAGGGTCTTAACTTTCTTGTGGCTAAGATCAGATAGTAATTTAGTTTTTCAATTAGGAGGTACCGGCCCTCTACCTTAACTAGTCTTTTGCTGCTGTAGTAAACTAGATATTGAACATTGTTCTCTTCTCTTATCAGCACGAAACTTACAACGTATTCAGTGACTGCTAGGTATATCCCTAATTCTTCTTTGTCCAAAGGTTTTGAGAGTACGGGGGTTCTGGAAATTGCTTTTTTAATTTTTGACAAGCATTCTTACATTCCTCTGCCCGTTCAAACTTCTTGTTACCTCGAAGGATGTTGAAGAAGGGAACACACTTCTCTGTTAATTTTGAAATGAATTTGCTGAGTGCAGCTATCCGAGAAGTTAGGCTTTGTAATTCCTTCAATTTTGTTAGCGACTTCATATCCAGGAGGGCTTGAATCTTCTCTAGATTAGCTTCTATTCCACGTGCATTAATAATAAATCTAAGAAACTTACCCAAGCTGACCCTGAAGGAACACTTTAATTGATTAAGTTTCATGTTGTATTTTCTGAGGATTTTGAAGCAATCCCTATGTGCCCCCCAGCCTTCCTAGATTTGACGAGCATGACATCCTCACACACTTCTATGTTTCATCCAATCTAGTCTTTGAACATCTTGTTGACTAACCTTTGGTAGGTAGCTCTAGCATTCTTGAGACCAAATGGTATGACTTTATAGTAGTATAGACCAATGTCTATTTGGAAGCTTGTGTGTTCTTGGTCAGGTTGATGTATTCTTATCTGATTGTACTATGAATACGTATCCATACAACTTAAGATTTCATGCCTGGCTGTTGCATCCACAAGTTGATCTATTCTTGGAAGTGAAAAATAGTCTTTTAGACACACTTTATTAAGGTCGGTGAAGTCAATACATACTCACCATTTGTTGTTTGGCTTGGGCACCATTACGGGGTTAGCCACCCAAGCTGGGTAGAAAGCTTCAATAATAAATTTGTTTATGCGGAGCCTTTCTACCTATTCTTTTAGTGCTTGTGCACATTTTCTAGATGAAACGAAAGTCTGGATCAATATTTAGGGCATGAGACATGACAGTTGGATCAATCCCGACCATATCCTGATGTGACCAGGCAAAAATTTCTAGGTTTGCTCTTAGGAATTTTATTAAGGCTAATTTTATTTCAAGCAACAAACCTTTACGAATTTAGAGTTTCCTGGTTGGCACGGTTGGATCAGTCTCCACTTCTTCTAGTTCATCCATTGGCCTAAAATTTGTGTTTGTTTCCCTAAATTGGGGATCCATATCTTCGTCCCTGCCTTCGGTGAATTCCTATTGGGCAATGCATTTTCCCTTCTCTGAACTCTAGCTGTAAGTATCTTCTTTCTTGGCCTTAGATAGAGCAAGGTTATAACATTCATCTACAGTCCTCTGGTTTCTTTTTAGACAGCCTATTCCACTCCTTGTTAGAAACTTAATGCACATGTGAAAGACTGATGTGACCACTCTTAAGTCATATAGGGTTGGTCGGCCCAACATGACGTTAAAAGCTGAAGGGACATCAATCACTAAGAACTGTGCCATTACTATTGTGCTCGTAGGAGATTGTCCTACTGTGAGTGGTAGGGAAATCTGTTCAAGTGGTGCAACGTTTTGGCCAGAGAATTCGTAGACTAAATGAGTGCAAGGAATCAAACTTTAAGTTGAAGCCCCATTTTCTCATATATTTTTTTGAATAGAATATTTGAGGGAGCTTCATTATCCACCATTGTCCCAACCACCATTTTATTTGCAATTCGCACTTCAACAACCAATGGGTCGTTATGCAAAAAAATGACGTGGCTAGAATCTACTTCACTGAACGCTATGATTGGTTCTTCAACACACGGTTGTCTAGGCTTTCTTTTCTCTACGGCCAGGACTGCATCCTTTTGTTCATATTGCAAGGCTCGAGCATACTTTTCTCTAGCTTTTCCCAAATCTCCAGCGATGTGGGGGCCTTCAATGATTACTTGAAGACATTTATCCACTAGTGGGGGCATCAACTGGTTCTAGTTAGTACCTACTTGAGCGACCCTTTGTTCTTGGTCGACCTTGACATATTTTTGCAAGTACAGTTTGTTTTTTCTGATGAGAAATTTAATTTCCCGCTTTAAGTTGTTGCATTCATTTGTGTCATGGCCGTAGTCTGTATGAAAACAACAGAACTTGGTGGTGTCCCGTTTGCTCATATCCTTTTTCATGGGATAGGGTTTCTTATATGGAACCATAAACTGGGTAGTTGATAGATTGTCTCTATGTCTTCTGTTAGGATTGTGAATGCAGTGAATTTTGAGGCATTATCACGAGGATGTTTTTCGGAGTTGCCATTGAACTTGCCTTTCTTCCCATTACCCTGTCTGTTGCCATCGTGTGACCTTTATCCACCATGATTAGAACTACTAAGATTTTGTGAATTCTAGTCTAGTTGGAAAGATGTATTGACTGCAGTGATGTGTTGTTGAGTTTTCTTTTGTCCAACTGTATCTACACATCGTACTTCTTCTTCGAGCTTGATAAATATATTTGCTCGATCCAAGAATTCTGCCATTGATCCCACAATTAGTCTTTTTATATCATTCCATAACACTCCTAGAGATCTCCAAACTCTTCATTTTTGGGAGTGATGGAAATAAGAAATGAAAAGTTGCGAATTTGATTTCTCTAACTTTATAGATCATTGTATTTATGAAAAACTAGATGCACAGTCGAAACAGGATCAGCAAGTGATAAGCAGAACCCAGCGCATCAGGCCATTTGTTGACTTAGGCACTGGGCCCTTTCATCTAAGCTCTTAGGATTCTATTTTTGATACTTCCCAAACTTGAGGATGGGGTCTCCTCCCCTGTTTATGACCATGCTTAATTCAATGGTCACATTAGATTTGGCATTTGAGCAATTAAAGGAAGCATCTCAGGATGATTGTCAACTTAGGCGCTAGGCCCTACTTCTAGGGACTCGAGTTTGTGATTTTCTCTCCAAGTTTACTTGAATCTTCATTATTTCTAATGACATAAAAAAGCTCGAAATACTTTTTGTTGAATTGGATCAGAAACAACCCATGTTGATAAAATGTCAACTTGGGCAGTGGACCCAATTTTGCCCCTTCGAAAATTTCGTTTGGTTCTTCAAAAGAGTTGAATCTCAATATTTTATAAAGATGGAGAATATTCTCAAAAGAATTCTTGAAAAACTCCATTTTAAATGGCCTAGGTTGATAAAATGTCAGCTTGGGCGCAAGGCCAGCCCCAAGTGTCAACCTGGGTGTTGGGCCCTATTATTTGTGCCCAGGAATTGTTGTTTTTCCTCTAAAAGGACCTATTTCCCTGTTTTTGATGAAGATGAATTTGATGCAAAAGTTAGATCTCCAATTGGAGACTTAGAAGGTGCCTAGATTGATAGATTGTCAACCTGCGCAATGGGTGCTCGAGGCCTCGGTGCCCCAAGTGCTCAAAAATAAACTTGCTCTGATTCTAATTTTGATGCCTCAAATATGTTCATGGAATGTATAATTGATGTCCCAATGTAAGTTTTGAACAATTTTTACTAAGTTGGTCCTAAAAACTGAAACTGTAATGACCGCTTTAGTAATTGGGATTTTTTGATGAAATAGTAATTGGGATTAGTAAACGCAATTAGCACTAATTTCTGACATTTTTATAATTATTTATGAATTTAATTATCTGCGGACCCCATTGTTAGAAATGGGCATTGGAATTATAATTTCTCAATTCCGAAGATTTTATTAAACTCTAAGAGTATTATTTGACTTATATGTGAAATATGTTATTTTTGTAATTTTTGCTCGGCGACAACGGAAAATGTGATAGATGGGTAGTTTGATCACATGGGTAAGTTTAGAATCTTATTTCTTAGTGGGAAATATTTTGGAGAAAATAAAATACCGGGATTTCGCGGGGTTATGGTTTTTGACCATTTTACCCCTAGCCTTAAAAATGCTTAAGTTGTAGGTTAAAGGGCATTTTGGTCTTTTATTTAAATGGAGAGTTAGGTGGCTGCCTAGACATGTGACACCTAGCAATTAAAATATTCAGCAAGGTTAATTCATTTAACCTTAGTTTTATTTTAGAAAAAAAAAATATAAGGAAATTGAGGAAAAAATCAAAAGAAACCCTTGCTCCTTCTCCCTTTCTCTTCGAGCAGCACCAAACCAAGGAGAAACCATCTGATATTTAGCTATTTTTTTTGGAAATTCAATAGATATTCAAGGGTTCTTGAAGCCAAGGTAAGCCCTAGTACCACCCTCCTTTAGTTTTTGAATTTTATGGTTGATTGAGTATGTGATTTTGTTAATTGGTGGTTGTTAGGTTTAAAAATGTTTAGGGTTTGAATTTTAAGGTTCATTTGAGTTGGTTTAAGCTTCTTGTAGCTGGTTCGGTTTTATGGAATTAGATTTATGCAAGTTTGGGTTTGAAAACCTAAACTTTGATCTTTAATGGCATGTTTTGATTCAGTGGATTTTTCTGTGGTTTATTGGCTGGAATATGTTGTGTATACCCTAATTAGGTACTCTGGAAGGTTTGGTTATGTTTGGTGGAGTTTTGAGCAAGAAATGAGATTTTTTGGGTGAACTGGTGCAAACCGGGTAACCGGTTTTACACGTACTTGTAAAACCGGTTAGCCGGTTTTGGCAGGGTTCCCCGAGTCTCTCATTTCCTCAATTTTCATCCAATTCGTGCCATAGTTGGGTGATTCCCTACTTCCTGAGTTAGAATAATCCATAGAGAGTATAACAGAACCTAGGGTTGTGGGTTCGGGTTTCCCGAATTAGGGTTTTTGATCATGTGATTTACCCGATTTCATTATGTGATTAGGGCATCCATCTAGCACGAGACTTTCTGTTCAGGTCGGCCAGCACACTTGAATCTGGAAAGAAGGTAAGAACTGTATATAATGTGTGGTATTAATATCTGAGTGTATGTATATGTTATGTGTATATGCATGCTTAAAATGTTAGTTGCACTACCAACACTTGTACAAAATGGTACAGAGTGCATCGGTATAGTGAATATTGTGTATAAAAGCTTTTAAACGAGATCCCGATACTTGTAAATAGTTTTGTAAATTATAAAGTTTATTAATTAATATAAAAGTTTTAATTTGACACGTTTTTCAAGGAAATTCTTTGATTAGCAAAGACAGCACTGTAATTGAAAAAGCACTGTAGCGTGCCTTAGCATTAGGGCGTTACAGAAACCCTAGTTGAGGATGTCAACTTGGGCGCCGAGTGAAACCCTAGGTGCCTAGATTGGTTTCTGGGTTGCAGGTTCGTGTAATTTCTGGGCTTGGATTAGGTTGCTCCATGACTTCATGGTACAAAATACTAAAAGATATTGGGTTGGATTCAAATTATTGAAGTCTGAACTTCTATCCGGAGATTTCGGAGTCAACTTGGGCACAAGGCTAGGGTCCCCTCCAAGGTTGAGTGCCATGACTCAGGTATACTCAACTCCGTGATGTCATCCTTCATGCCACATGTCAAACATTGATGTCCATGTCACCAGGAAATTTTTTCAAGTTAACAATACAATTAAGTTAGAACCTAACCACTCAAAATTAAGATTAATTGACCTAAGATCAACTAATTTACATTGACTTAGAAAAGACATAACGGTAAGTTTATAATATTTTTTCCACTGTCAATATCGGTACAATCTGATATATAGCTGATACATCTGATACAAGTTTACTTTGGTAATGTCCTGGAAAGAACATTCCACTTATACAAGTATAAGTAAACCACATCGTTGATTATCATATCAATGTAAATCTTGAACACTGATAAATCGTGGGACTAAATAGTTTGAAGCAATAATCATGATTAGTTTTCACTATTTTGACAATATTATAATCATGAGTAACAATATATTTGGGATTTAATAGAATTATATATCAAACATATAATCATGAAAGTAATATGTGAACCAAACAACATAGAATGATTTTTCTTTTATTAATTAGTAAATAAAATTATATTGAGATGGATTTTATTTAGGACATAAAATCTCAACATTTGCGTCTTAATGTCTATCAAATCATTAGGCTCGATTGGTCTTTGGTAAGATGGCGAGAATTGGTCATAGAATCCTCTTTCAAATGCCTCCCAAGAATCAATAGATCCCAAGGAGAGCTTAAGATACCACTGCTGTGTTGTTTCTAATAACGTGGCTGGAAAGATCTGGCCCTGAGAATCATCTAGGATACCTTGTAGGTCTGTCTGTACTTCAAAATTTTGGATATGAGAGAAAGGGTTTCCCTTACGAGTGTACATATCTCATTTTGGCATCTTGAATTTCAGTGGAATGACTAATGCCATGACCCTTTTCAAAAGTGGAAAGATTTTGTGTCTATCGAGACTCATGTCTTCGAAACCTCCACAAGCAACATGGTCTTTCACCATCTTGAGTAGGCTATCTAGTTGCGCTCGTGTGACCGTTTGAGGGTCCACAACTGACTACCCTGCTTCAATAGACAGTTGATGTTTATTGCCTCAATCACTACGAGGTGGAATGGAATCTCTTAGTCCACACGAGTCTTGATGATTTTTAGAAGCATACCATCTGTTTTGAATATATGACCCATCATAATTATTAAATAAATCCCCCTGCATCTCTTATGAGGATCAAGGTTTTTGAGGGTCATCGAGTGGTGCACCCACATTGCTTTGATGTGATGCATCTCTAATTTCCTGAGAAATGTGTGCCCTTTTACCTTCGCTTTCAGCCATGCAAGTTTCAAGGGCCTTCAAGTGTTCAACGAACCATCCCTCGAACTCCTCGTGCTGTTGCAGGAGGGCTTGCTGGATAGCATCTTTCATTCCAGCAAGTTAACACTGTATTTGAGCAACAATCTCTTTCAATTGTTCAACCTCAGAGTTAAGGTCTCTTTTGTTTTCCTAGTTAACACGAGACCCGTATTCTAGAATTTGTTCACTAGTAGCAGTACCAGTGGTAGTAGGGCGGCTCAAAGGCAACCTCGTTCCAAGAGCAACCCTAGTACCACTCTACGTGTGGATGACTCGTTTGCTAAAATTGGTTAGTGGCCCAACTCTAAACATGGCACATCTTTGGTCCTCTACAACTAGTTGTTGAATGTTGATGTTTGTTCTTTATTGTTTTATTATTTATATTTATTTTAATTAAATTCGTTGTTGGAAAAACCGATAGTATGACTAAATTAATTCCGCAATCTCTTTCTTCTGGGTAATTTTGTAAATTAAAAACACTACCTATTCTTTAATCACTCTTTCCTTCTGTTCCATCAAAATAAAAAATAAAAAATAAAAAAAATCACTCTTTCCTTCTTTCTTTCTGTTTTTTTTTTCCCTCTTTTCTCACCATTGTTTATTTCTGTTTGTCCACACAATCTGTCAAAACGTCGCTCTTTCTCTCTTATTGCTCACTAGTTTCGGTTTTCTCACCTCTTTCTTCTCTCAAGAAAGAGAAACCAAGAGTAAAGAGTTTCGATCATTTTTTTTATCAAATTACTGGGGTTCAGTCCTTTGATTTCTTCATAGTTTCCAGATAGATCAGTAACTTCAACTGGGTATGTAAGTTTCCTGGGTTTATTCACTTTTGTTGTTTTTTTTGCGATCGGTTGGTGGTAAGATTGAGTTTGAAGTTACGTTATTATTATTTTTTTTTTCAATTTATCATTTTATTATGCTCTGTTAATCTTCTGAACTTTAACATATTCAGAAATTTGGTGATGAATTTTGCTCTAGTTTTCTTTTCGTAAATCACAGTTCTACGGACACATGTTTGCTGTCCGTTTCTTAAAAATAAGTTGTATTGCTTGGCTTTTATTTTTCAATCATTTTCTATGTGACTACATATTAGGTTAAGGCCATATGAAACTTTAGTTATATAAGTCGTTCACTCCATCTTTTGATTTGTATTTCTACCCGGAAACCGTTTCCATGTGATTTTTTTTCCTGGTTTATAGATTATCCGTTTCGAAGCTCATACTCCATCTTTGTAATGGTGGATAACCACTTCTTTTTATTTGAATTTTGTTCCCTTGTAATGGTGGATGGTGGAGTTTTACTCTGCTGCTCGTGATTCCAATTTACCGTATGTTTGGTTAGAACACAAGGGGATTTTCCTTTGGGAGAATTAAATTTCATTTTCCTTGGTTTATTTGGCGTTTGAATTAGATTGCTGTAACTCTTATAATTTGTGTATTCTCAGGGGAAGTGTTTTTTAAGCTCTTTGATGGATTAAAATTCTAATCCTGTACTCACGTTCCTGTTTTTTTTTTTCATCAGATCTGCTCCTGATTGCAGATTGTATGTGGTGAAATTCTTTCTGAATTGTTTGGTGTTTTACAAGCAATCTTTTTAGCTGTAATGCAAGGGCAAAGGGGTACTATCGGTTCTCTGCCTGAAACGCTTGACTTCGAGCTTGGAGCTACATCAAATAATGCTACTATAGATCAGCAGATATGCTGGAACAGTATGCGTAATCCCCCGGAGAGCCATATTCAAGACTATTTATTACCACCCAGTGATATGAATATGGCTTTTGTCAATTCTATGAACCTTGATGGACATAACATGAGCAGGTGGTGCTCACACGAAGCTAGTTCTAGCAATACACAGACTGAAATTGGTACTAATGAGCGTAAAATTGAACTTGGGTGGCCACCCTCAAGTCCTTGTGCTGTATCTAGTGCCAGGTTAGAAGAGCGGCGCCATGAACCCTCTAGTTACGCTTCAGCTGACACTAATTTGAACCCTATATTTGCACAAAGTTCTCATTCCGAGGTGGGAATTCCTTCAAATGTTAACTTAAATGCAGCAAGTTTTGTGGGTCGTGGTGGCACTAGGAGCCAAGTCTTGGAATTTCCTAATGCATACAAAGTTAGTGGATCTGATATGGAGCAGAATCGATCTATTAGTGTTTCTGATCCTTTTCTTCTTCCTTCTAGGAGAGCTGGATTTTCAGTGGAGGAAAATGATGGCAGGCAAAGTTCATTGGAAGGTCGCCGGATATCTTGTAAAAGAAAGGCTATCGAGGGACATGCTGGACAATCTTCTACAAGTGCAAGTTGTAGCTACTTTCAGCCTGCAGAAAGTATTGGAAGGCTTGGAGGTCCTGCTCAAAATAATGTAGCTCCCAGCAGTCTCAGCCTATATGCTTCTGAACAGGGGAACCCCAGACTTGGATTAGGTGGAAGAACAATAACTTCTGACAACTTTCTTGATTCAAATGTTCCGGAAAGCTCTCGCAGAAGCTTCCGTGCTAGGACAACTTCGTTGAATCAACCTAATGCTGCTGCCCCGGTATTCTCAACAGGGACAGGGAGGACTGTTAGGCGTTCTAGTATGTCTGCATCCCAATCGAGTCTTACTCCAGTTGATCATAGTCTGGACTTAAGGCCAACCTCAGTAGTAGATACTATTCATAACCAAAGCCAGCCTGCTATGATGGATGTTCCTCCTTTGCCACAAAATGTACAATCTTTAAGATGGAATGGAGGTTCTAGTTCAAGACATGGCAGTTCATCACGCTCGGCTGCATTTGGAGATAGAGACATACAACAACTTGATGATTTAAACCATAGAAGTTTGCCAAGAAACATGTTGGATCATCCTATATTTGTACCTGCAACTGAATTGAGAAATTCGGTTCGACATCCAGCAAATAGAAGTTTAGCTGGGCCAAGTTTATCAATTCCGGGAAATGTTGTTTCTACACCAAGGGCTGGTTCAAGCGCGAATGTTCATCCGTCATCTGCTCCTGTGTGGGCTTCCCATCACAATTCTACTCCACAGCATCCTCGTAGATTTTCTGAGTATCTCCGCCGATCCTTGTTCTCTTCTGTTGGTACTGAGCCTGGTGGGCAAAGAAGTAATTATCTGCCACTACGTCCTGGTCAACTTGCTTCTTCACCGGAGGTTGTTTTTCCGCCTGGAGCTAGTTACGATGGTCATCATTTGCACCCAAGGTCAGCATCATGGATGGAGAGACACAATGATAATGGGTTGGGACTTCACTACTCTCTTCGAAGTTTGGGTGCTGGTGCTGATGGAAATAACAGCAGGCTTGTATCCGAGGTGTGCTCCATTAAAACTTTTTTTTTTTACGTTAATGCAATTAGTTTGTTCTTCTAATAGTCGTGCAAAAGTGATACTGTAGTGTGCAATAATTTCTCACGATATAATGTTAATCCCACATTGGTTTCTTACAAAATATTTGGTGATTGCTGGATTGATCAGTGTTTGGTATAGGATTGATTGCTAAGTATTTTTTTCCCCGATGCACTCAGACTAATCCATGTATGCACACATTTTTATATGGAAGTGCCAAGTATCTTGGTGTGGTACTTGGACACATTTGTGACATGTCTTCAATTGTATATGTTTATGTAAGAAGTAAATGAAGAATTCTTTTCCATTATGTTACTTCTGTTTTAGTAAGGAGCTCACTGTATTCTCTCTTTTGTTTATCCTTATTTTAGCAGATTCGCAATGTCCTTGGTCTCATGCAGAGGGACGAGAGTTTGCTATTTGAGGTTAGATTGAAATCTCTACTAATTAGAACGCATAACATGGCTAAGAATTTTTTTGTTTCTGCATCAAGACTTATCTTATTGTAGAACAGATGGTTCTGGCTAAATTGACTGAATGCATTGTTAGCAATTAAGAGCTTGAATGTGTTCTAATTCTCTATCAGCCCAGAGATGGATAGACATTCTGTTACCTAATTCCTATATTATCCTATGATGTTTGTTGCCGTTGATAAGTGGTTTACACTTTGCATTCCATCTGAGTGGAGTGTTAAAATCTTGAGAAATTGATCATTTTAAAACAGGCCCAACAACTTTTGACATCTTAACAACCACCTTGGCTTTAGACCAGAGATACATCTTCCTCCGTAAGGCAGGCTTGTAGATGTTGGCAGCAATTGGTACTCGTATATTTTAAAAGCCTTTTGGATTAGAAAGTCAATAGGCAGTATTCAGAAGGGGCTTAGAGAGCAGGGAGCATATTGGACTTCACATTTTTCACCACATCAGCTCCGAAGAGAATTGGATCTTTCTCTTTCGTGGGTTAAACGAGTACACAATTCTTTACCTTTTATTGCCACAGTCAAAGCACCTAAGGATGACTTTTAAAAAGCTATTAAATTTTACTTCTTGCACACTCTTGACAAATTTGTGATCTGAAAATGGACAATGCTTTGCTTTTTGGTCAGGACGTTATGATACTTGACCCCTCTGTTTTTATGGGAGTGGCTGATATACATGATCGTCATAGGGATATGCGACTAGATGTGGATAACATGTCTTATGAGGTAAGCTAAAATGTGAACAGAATTTTAATTCATACTCATTTATGTTTACACTTGTTTCACTAATGTAATCATGGTGTAATTATAGGAACTGCTTGCTCTTGAAGAGCGAATCGGAAATGTGAGCACCGGATTAAGCGAAGAAAAGATACTTACTCAATTGAAGCAAAAGAAGTATCTTATAGCAGAAAAGTATCAATCAGAGGCCGAACCATGTTGTGTGTGTCAGGTAATGATCTTCAAATATTAATAGTGTTTCTTGCTTTCCATGATCCTCAAATATTGTTAAGAGGCTAATTTCAATATATATATATTTATTTTAATTTTATTGGTTGGTTGAATTATATACTACTATATATGCAGGAGGAATATAAAGAAGGAGATCATATTGGAACACTTGAATGCGGCCACGATTTCCATAGCCATTGCATAAAACAATGGTTGACGCACAAAAACTTGTGCCCCATTTGTAAAACGACAGCGTTGGCAACGTGAGAAGGAAGACACATTATCCCTTCCAGTCTTTCTTTCAGTTGGAACCTTCAATCTTAGTTCTTCACAAACCACACCTCACCACAGTGCTAAGAGTCGCTAGAACTCACATTTTTTACATGTTCAATATATTTTTAAAGACAATAGTTTGGAGTCCAACCCGAAATTTCGAGTTGAAGAAACCAACTTAGAAACAAATGGACTGGTTTATCTTATCAAATTTACCAGGGCACTCTTTTCATTTTCCTTTTGTCCTATTTAGGGATGGATGGATGTGGAATATGAAAATTACTATTTAAAAATTTGAGAATTTATTTTTTGAAATGATTATGATTATTCTTTTTTAATATTGTTATTTATTTTAAACCAGTCAAGTATCACGTGCTTCACGTGTTAGTATATACATTGTATTAAATTATATTTATCTTTAGGTAACGTTAATAGTTGTAGGTAATGAAATAGAATGAAATAAATAAAAATAATTTATTCTATTCTCTCTATTTGATTGCATTTTTAAAGTATTTAAATATTATTTTTATTTTTATTCTTATTGTTAGAATATTAGTTGTATATTAGTTGTAAAAATTAGGGTAACTTGTATTTAGTAGTTTCTTATTTTGTAATTAGTAGTTTTCCATTTAGTTTCCTAGCTTTGTATATAATATATATTATTTTATGGAATACAATACATAATTCTTTCACCATTCTCTACATGGTATCAGAGCATTAGAGTTAGAATTATAATTTGAAATTTGAAACTAGGGTTCATAAAAAAAAAAAAGAGATTAGGGTTTGAGTTTAGGGTTGTTTTTCAGAAACCATATTTGGAGTGAAAAAATTTTCTCACCGCCCACATAGAAGGACTGCCCAGCCATCGCACTGCCAAACCCAAAATTTCAGCGTCCAGATTCATCGTGTTGGGCCCCACGCGCTGCCGTTTGCAGTTGCCCAGCATCCCATGCGCCGGCGTGTGAGGGCGCGTCTGGCATCGTCTCCAGTGACGGTCGACACCCGTCACACTCCTGCCGTCCTTCTTGCATCGGTCTTCGACGGTTCTTGGCATTTTGTGGTTTGATACTTTTGCCTTCTTTGTGTTTGGGTATCTATTCTTTTGAGTTTGCTCTCTTCCTTTTCTCTTTCAATTGTTTTTGCTTTCGAGATTATGGCAGAGATAAAATCAGATTCGAAATAAATTGTTGTTTCTGATGTGGTTCCCGTGATGTCTAAAATCACGAACCATAAATTGATTGGTTCGAATTATTTGGAATGGAGTAAGACTATTCGACTGTATCTGAGGAGTATTGACAAAGATGATCACTTGACTGATGATCCTCTCAAAGAAAAAGACAATTCAAGAAAAGTATGGCTTCGTGAGGATGCTTGCTTGTTTCTTCAAATTCGAAATTCTATCGATAATGAGGTAATTAGTTTAATTAATCATTATGAATTGGTTAAAGATAACATATCTCGCATATATGATGTTTGCAAAGCGTTTTATCGTGCGGAGAGACAAGATAAGTCTTTTATGAGTTACTTTATGACATTTAAAAAAATATATGAAGAGCTTAATGTGTTATTGGCATTTAGTCCTAATGTGAAAGTTCAACAGCGCCAACGAGAGCAGATGGCTATTATGAGTTTTCTTGCAAGACTCTCATCTGAATTTGACTCTGCAAAGTCACAAGTTCTCTCTGGTTCTAATGTCTCCTCTTTACAAGATGTGTTTACTCGTGTTCTTCGCACAGAAACTATCTCTTCAGCTCCTCTTAATAGTGCCTTAGTGAGTTGTAACAATTCTGCACCGGGAAAAAACTCTACTCCAAGTGGATACAAAGGAGGTAATTCACAAGGACCTGATAATCGAACACCAAATTCTGGAAGCATCATGTGCAACTATTGTAAGAAATCAGGTCACACCAAGTTTGAGTGTAGGAAGTTACAGTTCAAAAATCGACAACAACACTCTACTAATATTGTAAGCACTAGTGATGCATCTAACAAATCGGTCCTTATTTCTGTTGATTAATTTGCCAAGTTCTCAAGGTATCAGGAAACACTTAAGTCTTCATCTCCTTCTGTCGCTGCGATTGCCGATTCAGGTAACTCTAGTGCATGCCTTCTTTCTAAATCTCAAAATGGGTCATTGATTCTGGTGCCACAAATCATATGACAGGTAATTCCAGTCTCTTTTCAACTATTTCAGCCTCATAGTCCCACTTCTATTGTTACCTTAGCTGATGGATCACCACCTTCTGTTCTTAGATTTGGCACTATTATTCCTACATCTCTACTCACTTTGTCATCAGTCTTACATTTACCTAATTTGTCTTTTAATTTGCTTTATGTTAGTCAACTCACTCGTCATCTAAATTGTTGCATTTCATTCTTTCCTGATCATTGTGTGTTTCAGGATCTTATGACGAAGAAGATTATTCGTAAATGACATGAATCTGGTGGCTTGTATGTTCTTAACCCACTTCCACCAACCTCTATTGCTTGTTCGAGTGTTGCTTCCGCTTTTGAGGCTCATTGTTGTTTGGGTCATCCATCTCTTCCTTTGCTCAAGAAACTTTGTCCCCAATATAGTAAGTTGTCTTCATTATATTGTGAGTCATGTCAGTTTGCCAAACATCATCGTGTTAGTTTGAGTGCTCGAGTCAATAAACGTGCTAATGTTCCTTTTGAGTTAGTTCATTCTGATGTTTGGGGTCCTTCTCCTATTTTGTCTCAACCTGGATTCAGGTATTTTGTTACTTTTGTGGATGATTATTCTCGTGTAGCTTGGTTATATTTAATGAAAAATCGTTCTGAGTTGTTTTTCTATATTTTGTTCTTTTTGTGCTGAGATTTAAAATCAATTTAATGTATCTGTTCGTACTTTGAGAAGAGATGAATGCTTTAGTTGCAAATGGTACTTGGGTCTTGGTTAATTTACCTTAAGGAAAACAGGTCATAGGGTGCAAATGGGTGTTTACAGTTAAATTCAATCAAGATGGAACAATTGCTCGCTTAAAGGCCTGTCTTGTTGCCAAGGGTTATGCTCAAACCTATGGAGTGGACTATTGTGATACTTTTTCTCCTGTTGCTAAACTCGCATCTATTCGACTGTTCCTTTCCATGGCAGCTACTCATCATTGGCCTTTGCATCACCTTGATATTAAAAATGCTTTTCTTCATGGAGATCTTGAGGAAGAAGTGTATATGGAGCAATCTCCTGGGTTCGTTGCTCAGGGAGAGTTAGGGCAAGTTTGTCATCTTCGCAAATCTTTATATGGATTAAAACAAAGCCCTCGTGCTTGGTTTGGTAAATTTAGTCAGGCTGTTGAGAAATTTGGTTTGTTGAAAAGTAAGTCAGATCATTCTGTTTTCTATAAAAGATCAACTGCTGGCATCATTTTGTTAGTAGTGTATGTTGATGACATTGTTATTACTGGAAATGATACTGAAGGCATCTTATCCCTTAAGTCTTTTATTCATACCCAGTTTCACACGAAGAATTTAGGGGAGCATAAGTACTTCTTGGGTATTGAAGTTACTTAAAGTAAATAAGGTATTTTTCTGTCTCAAAGGAAGTATGTACTTGATTTGTTAACTGAGACAGGAAAATTAGGAGCAAAACCTTGTAATGCTCCAATGAATCCAGCTGTGCATCTTACACGTGACAGAGAACCATTTGAAGATCCCGAGAAATATCGCAAATTGGTTCGAAAGTTGAATTATCTAACTGTGACTTGTCCAGATATTGCATTCCCAGTTAGTGTCATTAGTCAGTTTATGTCTTCTCCAACAATTCACCATTGGGCGACACTAGAGCAAATTTTATGTTATTTGAAAGGAGCACCAGGACGAGGTATTATTTACAAGGATCATGGACATACCCGGATAGAGTGTTTCTCTGATTCAGATTGGGCAGCCTCCAAGGCAGACAGACGATCCACTTCAGGATATTGTGTATTTGTTGGGGGCAATCTGATCTCTTGGAAGAGTAAGAAACAAAGTGCTGTGTCTAGATCCAGTGCTGAATCAGAATATAGGGCTATGGCACAATCTGTGTGTGAGGTAATATGGATTTATCAGCTTTTGACTGAATTCGTATTTAAGACTTCTATTCTAGCAAATTGTGGTGTCATAATCAAGCTGCACTTCATATTGCCTCAAATCCCGTGTTCCACGAGCGAACTAAGCACATTGAGATTGATTATCATTTTGTTCGTGAGAAAATTCAACAAGGTCTGATCGCCACAGATTATGTGAAGACCGGAGAACAGATAGGAGATATTTTTACAAAGGCTTTGAATGGGGTGCGGGTTGATTATCTTTGTAACTAGTTGGGCATGATTTGTTGGAATTTATTTTACCAGGATCTTAGATCTACTCACAAGTATGTTATTTAACACCCTAAATATGAACTTTCTAAAACGATAATTAAACACATATAAAGTTAAGAAAACCTTACATTGGTTGCAGTGGAATAATGTCTCCTTCCACTCAGATCTCTAACCCTTGTATCCTTTCTGTCGCAGAGTATTATCAAGATCTGAGCCCGAATGTCCTTCTCTTTGTGTGTGATCCTTCACAGTCTTCCAATCTATGATTGAGGTACCACTTGCTGTGTGTGGGCATTACTCTATCACTAAGGTTCGAAATTATGAAGAGGAGAAGAGAGAGGTATAGGGTCGGCTATAGAGAGAGAAGTGGAAGGCTCAGTTTTTCTGAAAAAAGCAATTTTCTGATTGTCTGACCAAAAAGCATCTTTTTGACTGAGCTATCACTTTCTATTTATAGGCAACTACTAGGTTTAGGTTAGTAATTATTTGGCATTAAAATAATGAAAATATCAATTTGAAAAAACCTGCTTAAGTGGCCGGCCAAGGTGTTTATTGGGCCCCACTTGGTTTTTGCAGTTTTCACAATTTTTATTTCTATTTTCTCAAAAACGCCAATTTTCCAATTCTAACCTTTTAAATGCCAAAACTAATTATTTAATAACTAAAATAGATTATTAAATAATATTTTCATTTAATTTAATTATTAATTAGACATATAAAGTCTCTTAATTAATAAATAAACCTAGAATCTATTTTCTTTACAATTTCACCCCTGCTTAGTGAAAATTCACAAATTAGACATAGTCTAACTTTAGAATTATAATTGATTAATCACAAATCAATTATTGAGTCTTACAAGCAGTATAGTCTCAACTAGAATGGGGACCATGGATCTATATGCTGAGCTTCCAATAAGTGAACCGAATTTACTAAGTAAATCCCTACTTATTAATTCCTCGTTGAATCCACTCTTAGAACTTAGAATTGCACTCTCAGACTTATATAGAGCATATTATATGTTCCACGATATAGATATGCTATCTCATTTAACCATTGTTATAATCTTATTGTGATCAAAGATCCTCTATATAGATGATTTACATCGAGATGGGATAATTTTACCGTTTTCACCCCTCAACGTATTTTGCCCCTTAAAACACTTAGCTACCTGTAAATGATATTTAGTGATCTAAGAATTAGTCACTTAAACAAGAGCTCATCCATTTACTTCTATTTAGCTAAGCTCGAAGGGAATCATCACTTGACTTTTATACACCAGTAGAAGCTATAGATTCCATATTTATGTTCAGCACTCCCACTCAATCATACTATCATGTTCCCAAAATATACGTATCACCCTGACCCAAAAGTAGGCTTAACTAATAAATCAAAGAACATGAATAGTACTCCTGAGTTGAGCCTAAGCATATCAGGATTTAGATTCTTTTAATCTTAATATCAACTACTAATATTGACTTAGAAAGATATAACGGTAAGTTTATAATATCTTAACTAAGTTCAATATCGGTCTAGTCCAATGTATACTCCATACATTCGAAACTAGTATACTTTACCAATGTCGTGGAAAGAACATAACACTTACTCCAGGTGTAAGTACACATCATCGCTGATTATCACATCAGTGTAAATCCAAAACACTGATGAAACAGGGACTTAGTCTTTTGATTCATATAATCACAATCACATTCCACTGTGTTGACAATATTGTAATTGTGAATAAACATATGATCTGGACTTAACAGATTTTGTGTGTAAATGTAATAAACATATTAAACCATTAGCATGTAAAATTCATGCGAACATAAATCACTTCAAATTTCTTATATTGATAACTAATCAGATTGTAAAGGGTTTTATTTAGGGCACAAAACCCAACAAACTCCCACTTGCACTAACATAAAACAAACTGTGCAAATAAATCAATATGATGTCTTGATCATGAGATCAAGTGTAGTATATTTGAATCCAACCAAACTTCTGGAAACAAGTTCATAAATAAAATTATGAAACATCCTTTACTATATGCTTTACTCATCAAGGGATACTGAAATCCTTACTGTTTTAAAGTACATCTGAATAAACAGAAGACATATCTCTCATATTTTAAAATATGGAATTGAGATAATACAGTGTAGACTTTTCTTCAGTAAAATAACTTTCTAGTAATTTCGAATTTACAAAGTTATAAATCTTCTCTGGTAGAGCTTGAATTATTATAGAATAACTCCTCCACCCCCAGAGTAACCACCGTCTCAAAATTTTGAATGAGTTGGGGTAGATATAAGGATAACTGATAAACAGTTCCTTAATATCTAACATATAGATCACTTTCATAAATCTTTCTTGAATATCTTCTAACGTTCCTTATTTGATTACATCTCAGATAGCTCCCACTCAATAGCAGATGTCTGGTTAAATAATTCTTTTAACCTCTTATTGTTTGGAGAGTTATCTAGTTGTGACTTATTGTATTAGTCTGAAACTTTAAGTTTCTTTTAAGACTAAATCATCAACATAGCAGACTAGTATTTGAAGTGAAAAATACTTGCTAGAGATTAAGTAATCAAAATTAAGATACCATAAAATGTTATGAGGATTAAGAAATCTTGGCTCAAGTCATTCGAATAGACTGAACTAGAATTCTTTTATCTTATTCGCACAATTTTGATAAGTTATATCTATCCACATGAATGGTTAGATTTGCTTTTCAGTAGTGTTCTTAAGTTCCTATCACAAGTGTCAACCTAATGAAGATGGGTAAAGAATTTTAAAATTCTCCCACTCAATTAAGGTAGTGTGATACATTATCAAAGAACTTTTATAGGTATCATTATTTACTACAACAGTAAAACTAAATTGGAACATACAATCAAGATCAAGGATTTATATTAATAAAAGCTAATTCATTATATTACTTCCATGTTTAAAGCTAAGTATATAGAGATTATGATCCACCCCTAAAGGTTATAAAGATCATGATTCTCTAAGTGTTATAGAGTTTATGTGGAGTTGAATACAATCCAAAGTTCATTAGATATAAAAGATCGTTGAACTGCATAGTTTTCTTAACTTTTCTCCACTCCTATCAGATCAAAAGATCCTTTTATTAAACAAATTCTCAATAATTGTATTAGAATTAACAATTATTAACAAACATAGAAATAATTTCTAGTGTTTATTTAATATAACTCTATGAAGAGTTGTAAATATTATAGAATTTGTATCAATAATAAAAACACTTACACATACAAACATATAAATATAATGTGGTAATTGTGGTTTAAAATGAAGTAAATGAAGCTCAATCTCATAAATTGCAATTTGTTTGAATAGAAAATAAAATATTATTAATAAAAAAAACGTATTGCAACAATATGAGAAAACAAGGATAAAAATCCCAAACTAAAATTCGAAATCCAAATTGTCTTTAAACTAAAACAATTAATTCAAAAATAGATAAATGAGCTTCATCTTCATCTTAGACGATCTTCACCCTTTTGTCCAGCTTTCCGATCCAACTCATTAAGATAGCATCTGAGTTCAAGTAGCTTGGCCTATAAGAAGAAGAAACAAATAAACAAAGTTAGTCTAGAATCAATAATCCAATTGGATAATAATTCACTAAAACTCTTAAAGTTTATAGAAAGAAATACCTTGTTTCTTTGCAAGAAGTTTAGGACATTGGGGTTTCCAATGACCTTTCTCATTGCAGTAGAAACACAATCCAATTGGATAATAATTCACTAAAACTCTTAAAGTTTATAGAAAGAAATACCTTGTTTCTTTGCAAGAAGTTTAGGACATTGGGGTTTCCAATGACCTTTCTCATTGCAGTAGAAGCACTTTCCTTTTAGTGCATCACCAGAAGCAGCAGCCTTTTTGTTTTTCATGGCTTTGGCACGCTTCTTGGTGTTTCTCCACTTCTTCTTAGATTTGGGTTTTGAAGCAGAGGCAACATTTGCCTCAGGTTTGACCGTCCCATTACCATTGCCAGAATTTTGAGGTTTACCCCCTTTCTTCTTGGGGCCTCCAATCAAATTTTCATATGTCTGAAGGTCATTGACTAACTCATGAAAGTCTATGTCCTTTTTATTCATGACATAATTTGATATATAGGGCAGAAATGATGGAGTCAGACTATTCAAGATAAGGCTTACTTGAGTAGTGTGATCCATTTTAGCACCATGATCATGGGCTTCTTGGAAATAACTTGCCATTAGGAGAACATGATCACGCACATTCTGATGGGGTTCCATTCATGCATTGATGTATTTCTTAGTCGCGTCAAAGCGAGACTGAAGAGATGCCCTACCGAATAGTTCAGTTAACTTCGTCATAACTTCAGCAGCCTTTACGGTTTTAGAAAACCTAGTTTTAAGGGTGTCAACCATGCTGGAAAGCATGAAGTATAGAGCTTTATTGTTAGCATTCTGCCAACGCTCATACTTTTCTTTAACAGCTTTGGTTGCATTGTCCCCCGGCACTTCAGGAGACGACTCAGTTAACACAAACAAGGCACTTTCTCCTATGAGAGCAATATTAATGTTCTCATTCCATTTTGGAAAGTTAGATCCATTTAGCTTATTTTCGGTCAAGAGTGATAACATGGGATATATCATGGTTATACAGGATACTACAAAATAATAAATAGAAATCAATAATGGTTTAACACAAAATCTAATTCATAAATTATAAGCACATAGCATGTAGGAATGATAAGAGAAAATACTAAAAAAATACAATCGTAAATAATTTCTAAGGTTTTCAACAAACTGATATCAGTGTCCCGTTTAGGCGAGAGTCAAAGCTACCATCCATTGAATAGAGTTGTCAGCTTGTCTAAAATGTTAAATATTCTAGCAACCTTTTATTCGATCAAGATTGGAATTCAGTGTTGTCCCGTTTAGGAGAGAGTCAAGGCTATTCTATCTTATGAGCTTCTACCATTGTTTCATATTTTGTAAGTCAAATACAGTCGCCACCATTAGGGTGATCCATACCATATAAAACACTTACAAAGCTACTTATCTTCTGAGATTAAACGGTGCTAACTTGCTAATGAACGTTCCTCCATCAGGGAGGATTACTCACTAAAACAAAAGCTATGTAAAACCAACAATGGAGATCGAATATCTTAATAATAATAAAGCTCATTATTTAAAATGTATTTTCTTTATTATTTATAATAAAATATATTCATTAAATATCGAATTTAGAATTAAAATTCTAAATTAGAATTTAATTTAATATTTATAAAATTATACTTAGATGGTGATTGAAATAAATTGAATTATTTCCATCTTAGTAGTAATTTTTATATATAAATATTAAGAAAATTAATTTAAGTTGTATTAATTTAAATTAATTTGCAACTCAAATTAAATTTCCATGAGAATATATTTATTGTATTTTGAAAAAGAAAAGATAAAAACTTTACTATTTTCGATAAAAACTTTACTATTTTCGAAATACTTAAATAATAATTACTTAGAAAAAATACTTCAAGCAAAAATATCACCTATCTAGATTTTTCTTTGACTAATTAATTCAATTTCTAATAATATACTTTAATTCATTTATTTTAAATTAATCAATAAATGAAAAAATCATTGATTTAAGTTGCTCCAAGAATTAATTAAAAAAATAATTAATTTACAACTTAATCTATTTCTCAAGATAAATTCAAAAACATCTAGCATAATTAAATGCAATTTCGAAATTGATTAATAAAATAAAGAAAATATATTTTGAAAATTATTTGAATTTAAGTTGAAAAAATAAATTTCAACTAAAAATAATTTTTCTATTTAATTAAGTGTCATGAAAAAGAAATATTTAAGTATCATGATGAAAATCAACTTAAATATTTAATTTTTCAATTTAATTAAATGTATTAAATTCAAGAAATAAATAATTAAGTGTAGAGAATACTTAATTATTAACCTCTAGTTTAATACTAGGAAAAATATACTTAAATTGAATTGTACCAAAATTAATTATTTAAATAATTAATTTCACAATGTATAATATTTTCCTATTTAATGTTAGAAATAATAAGTAGTCTAGAAATAACTATCTAGAAAATATCTTATTTTACTAAGTATCTTTTCCACAAAAATTTGAAAAAATATCTAATTTAAGTTGTTATAGAAAAAATCTAGAACGTAAATATTTTCAAATTTCAATTTAATTAAATATCAAAAATTAAGTTGTAACCACTTAATTTGATAAATATTTTATTTTAAGTTTAAAACTAACTTAAAAAATATCTGAAGAATCTTTAATAACTAATGCCTAGAATTCCTCAACTTAATTTTAAAATAAAATATTCAAATTTAAGTTAGATAAAAAAAACAGTTAATATAACTAATTTATAACTTAAATAGGAATATTTAATTAAATAAGCTTCAGAAAGAATCTAGTTAGTTAAAATTTTTTATTTAATTAAATATAAGAAAAATACAAATAGTTTATCTAAAAATAATATCTAAAACTTAGATTGTTTTTCTTAAAAATTAAATTTTAAAATATTAAAATGAAAATAAATTTCATATATTTTAAAAAGTTAATTATGTGGCTAATCAATTTTATTAAGTTAAACTAATTTCATTAACCTAGCACAGTTATTCAAATCAGGCAAATGGGCCTTCACAATTGGGGTAGTTCATGTGAGAGGGAGCTGGGTTCAGTATGTCGTACCCACTTCTAATGGCCCCCAACTCTCACACAAGGCCCAAAAGAGAGGAATTTAACCTTAAAATAAATAACTGTTATTAATTGAATAGGTCCAAAAACTAAATGGACCTAAATAAAATCTATCATGGTGTGACATTTTATTTAGCAACAACCTATATGCATCTATATAATAAAATAAACATATAGGCTCACACAGGCACACATTTGGATGGATCCTATCATGTTGCTAGGTCATACACAGATGAAAGAAGATTGTAAAATTTACCTGTTACAAATTATTTACTTGACTTATTGAACCATGGGTTAAAATCAGATCATTGGATCTATCAACAAGTTAACCATGGCAATATAGATCAAGCAATAATAGGTTTTATAAAACTTACACATAAGCTAAAACACATACTCCTGCAACAAGGTTAACTGGATAGTTGGATGTAGGATTTATTTAATTTTAAATAATTAAATTTGGAAAAAATAATTAAATAATAAAAATATATATTTTTTCGAAATTAATAAAATAATAAATAAAATAATATTTAAAATTAAACCTGCAATTTTGAAAAAATTAGGTTTCAACTAACCTAAATATCATTTGAAAAAATTTGCTAACTACTTTTTTTAAAAAAATTGTTATATTATAAATTAAATATTTAATAAAAATAAAAAGATAAATAAATATCTTTTTCAGATTTTATGATTTAATTTAAATAAATAAAATAACAAAATTTAAAAGTTAGCAAAATATCTTACTTCTATTCAAAATATCATGATTATAGTTATCTTATTTTAAATTTAAATAAGGTCAAATTATTTAGAAAAATTTTTAATTTAAAAAATTTAATATCTGACCATAAATTTAAAAATAAGATAAGATATAATCAAATTTAAAAATAAGATAAAAATCAAGCAAAAAGATAGATATTTACTTGTTTTCAAATTCAAATTACACTAATATCTAAGATTAATTTTAAAAAATTCAAATTAATTTATTTATGATATTAGATTTGAAAATTGAAAAATAAAAATCTAAATACAAAACTATACAAAAAATCGGAAGTTAAATCCATGAAATAGCATGAAAAATCGAAAAAAAACGAAAAAATTACGAGCTGTACGCGAGCGCAAGGGAGGTGCACTGCCGAGAAAAATCGGCTCAGGGGGAAAGCTGCAGCATGTCCGCGCGTGAAGGAGGGGTTTCAGACACCCCTTGGCGTGTTGCTCGAACAAAATCTTGTCCGAACACGCGCCTGACCGAGGATCACTCGGTTCCGCGCGCGTGGGTGAGTGCAACATCCCGATATTTTTTCAAAACTTCAAAAAAGCATAACTAATTCAAATTAAATCGAAATTGAGTTCTGTAAAAAGGTAAATTGCTTAATTTTTTCCATACTATCATACAAAAATAATTCCAGAAATATAATTTCAATTATTTTTCACGAAAATTCACAAACATCAATCAATCATCATATAACACAACACAACATGAAACCATCCCAAACACAAACAATCGTTTTAAAGTCCAAATTTCTTGCAAGAAAATCAATTACCATGGCTCTGATACCAGTTGTTGGAATTTATTTTACCAGGATCTTAGATCTACTCACAAGTACGTTATTTAACACCCTAAATATGAACTTTCTAAAACGATAATGAAACACATATAAAGTTAAGAAAACCTTACATTGGTTGCAGCGGAATAATGTCTCCTTCCACTCAGATCTCTAACCCTTGTATCCTTTCTGTCACAGAGTATTATCAAGATCCGAGCCCGAATGTCCTTCTCTTTGTGTGTGATCCTTCATAGTCTTCCAATCTATGATTGAGGTACCACTTGCTGTGTGTGGGCATTACTCTATCACTAAGGTTCGAAATTATGAAGAGGAAAAGAGAGAGGTATAGGGTCGGCAATAGAGAGAGAAGTGGAAGGCTCAGTTTTTCTGAAAAAAGCAATTTTCTGATTGTCTGACCAAAAAGCATCTTTTTGACTGAGCTATCACTTTCTATTTATAGGCAACTACTAGGTTTAGGTTAGTAATTATTTGGCATTAAAATAATGAAAATATCAATTTGAAAAAACCTGCTTAAGTGGCCGGCCAAGGTGTTTATTGGGCCCCACTTGGTTTTTGAAGTTTTCACAATTTTTATTTCTATTTTCTCAAAAACGCCAATTTTCCAATTCTAACCTTTTAAATGCCAAAACTAATTATTTAATAACTAAAATAGATTATTAAATAATATTGTTATTTAATTTAATTATTAATTAGACATATAAAGTCTCTTAATTAATAAATAAAACTAGAATCTCTTTTCTTTACAATTTCACCCCTGCTTAGTGAAAATTCACAAATTAGACATAGTCTAACTTTAGAATTATAATTGATTAATCACAAATCAATTATTGAGTCTTACAAGCAGTATAGTCTCAACTAGAATGGGGACCATGGATCTATATGCTGAGCTTCCAATAAGTGAACCGAATTTACTAAGTAAATCCCTACTTATTAATTCCTCGTTGAATCCACTCTTAGAACTTAGAATTGCACTCTCAGACTTATATAGAGCATATTATATGTTCCACGATATAGATATGCTATCTCATTTAACCATTGTTATAATCTTATTGTGATCAAAGATCCTCTATATAGATGATTTACATCGATATGGGATAATTTTAGCGTTTTCACCCCTCAACGTATTTTGCCCCTTAAAACACTTAGCTACCTGTAAATGATATTTAGTGATCTAAGAATTAGTCACTTAAACAAGAGCTCATCCATTTACATCTATTTAGCTAAGCTCGAAGGGAATCATCACTTGACTTCTATACACCAGTAGAAGCTATAGATTCCATATTTATGTTCAGCACTCCCACTCAATCATACTATCATGTTCCCAAAATATACGTATCACCCTGACCCAAAAGTAGGTTTAACTAATAAATTAAAGAACATGAATAGTACTCCTGAGTTAAGCCTAAGCATATCAGGATTTAGATTTTTTTAATCTTAAGATCAACTACTGATATTGACTTGGAAAGATATAATGGTAAGTTTATAATATCTTAACTAAGTTCAATATCGGTCTAGTCCAATGTATACTCCATACATTCGAAACTAGTATACTTTACCAATGTCCTGGAAAGAACATAACACTTACTCCAAATGTAAGTACACATCATCGCTGATTATCACATCAGTGTAAATCCAAAACACTGATGAAACAGGGACTTAGTCTTTTGATTCATATAATTACAATCACATTCTACTGTGTTGACAATACTATAATTGTGAATAAACATATGATCTGGACTTAATAGATTTTGTGTGTAAATGTAATAAACATATTAAACCATTAGCATGTAAAATTCATGCAAACATAAATCACTTCAAATTTCTTATATTGATAACTAATCAGATTGTAAAGGGTTTTATTTAGGGCACAAAACCCAACATGATTAACATCTATGCTGCACCTTGAGGGAGAGTGTTAGAATATTAAATGTATATTAGTTGTAAAAGTTAGGGTAACTTTTATTTAGTAGTTTCCCATTTAGTCTCACAGCTTTGTATATAAATATATACTATTTTATAGAATACAATACATAATTCTATTTACCATTCTCTACACTTATGTTTTTATTTTTGTTAATCGATACTATTGTAGTGATTTTATAAGATTTTTTTTACAAAACTTAAAACTTAAATAAATCATTTTTTTTTGAAAATTTTAAAAAGTATAATGTATGTATTTATATTTTTATTGAGAATAAACATAACTGTCTTTTAAACTTAGTTTATTACTTTGTAATTTTTTTCTTATTTTTTTGTAAGATTATTTATGTAATAGAATATGTGAAATATTTAAATATATTTATTTTGAAAGCAAATATTAAAATATTATTAGTAAACCTATAATGTAGTATATTCTTTTCTTTAGTTATAAATTTTTTGTAATATTAAATATAAAAAATTATTCTTAACTAATTACTCTATTGATTTTTAATTTTGATTTCAATCACTGCTTTTCGAATTATACTAAATAATAATAACTTCTAAATTTATTACGAAGAAATATTAGGATAGTGTAGTATATCATATCAGACTTCAATATATATATAAATATATATACAAGTTATATATTAATTTAAGAGTATGTGTAATTCAATGAAAAACAAAAATTCCCAAATATTGTCCCTTGGATGTAATTTATTTATGATACCTTATACATCTTCTAAGAGGATATATATGTAATTCAATAACAAAAAGTCCAAAACATTGTGATTTTTAATTAAGTTATAAATAATAAAGTAATACCACTTCTTTTATTCCTTTCTATTTTACTAAACAAAATTAAGAGTAAATTGCGGTAAAATTCTTAAAATTTTCACTTTACTAGCAATTAACTCTCACTTAAATTTTAGCAGCAAAACAATCAAAACTCATATTCTCTTAGCAGTGTGTCATTTTTATTTATTTTAAGTGTTAAGTTCCATGCTTGACTGTCCATGTGTACATATTGTACTGTCCATATAGACACAACGTACACATGAGACAATTAAATTAGACTAAATAAATAAATATTTTTAAATAAATTAACTTAAAATAAAATTAAATCATTTTATTTTTTTTTTTACGAAATCTTTATTAAAATATGAAAATAAAAATTAAACCTAATACACTACACTAAATTAAAACATATATAAATAAATATTGATGGTAAGAGCTCGTCAACTAACTTTGTGGCCAAAAAAATCTAAACAAAACTCGGAAAAAAGATGATGATGAAGATAAACATGAAAAGAAATATAAGTTTTTATGAATAAGAGATTTCTTGAGTAAGAGAATGAGTTCTTTCTATTGCATTCAATATGTGAGTTACACCATTGATTTTCCAACCCCCTCCTCACACTTGAGAATAAGGTATTTATAGGCTCTAATAGCCTGAGTTACATAGTGGTCCCAAATAGACAAGATGTTGCTTTCAGGTTGCAAACTGCAGGTGCAGGAGGTGCTCTTGCTTCTCGTACCTTTGTCTGGTGTCAGGTGGTCCTCGATCGTAGAGGTGGTCCCCGATCGCATGGGTGATGGCTGCAGTGTGCCCTTGGTCGGGTCCCCAGACATTGCAGGTGCGTTCCCTCCACTACTCGTACCTTCTTACTCTCAGAGCTTATAGGAGGTATGATGGTACGCTTTTCTCTGGCACTCCTCATCCTTTGATTCCTCCTCCAACGACATTCTCTTTAATGCGTATTTGAATTTCACCTTACATCCACAACACACGTACACTGCACAACTCACTTGATGCAATACAACACACTCCCGCACGCAACACTCGTACACACACCCATGCATGCACCTCTCGCGTGCTAGCCCCCCACATGCGCTCACACATGAGCCCCCAACTCACGCTCATAACACACACATGCACACTTACACACACACACACCACAGCTCTCATGCAAGACCCCACACACGCACACATTCATGCAACACCCTCACACACCCGCATGCATGCACGACTTACATGCGAGCCCCCACATGGGCTCGCATGTGAGACCCCAACACACACACACCCTGCATGCATGCATGACTTGGATGCGAGACCCCCACATGGGCTCACGCACGAGCCCCAACACACACACACACACACAAAAAACACATGCATGAATCACACACACACCTGCATGTATGCAGGACTCGCATATGAGCCCCAACACACACACACAACACACACCTCGACGCACTCGCAAACAATTCATGCAAGGCTCGCATGCGAGCCCCCGACCCGCACACACACATGCAAACATAACTCACGGGATTGGCCTAGATCCACTTGGACATATCTTGAGGTCTGCAAGTACTACTGGTGACTTTGAGAAATGCACGTCAAGTAAGTAGGTGAATCGAATTCGCCCTCATTAATCCTTGGGTGATGAGGTGACTAATCTTGAAAGTTATCAGAGCTAATTTTTGGGGTTGACACTTATCTCCCAGTCTTCAAGAATTCTTTTAAGTGTTCTTATCGACTGAGTGAATTGGGGAATTTTCCTTACTGCGGTGTGAGTCTTATCTTCTTTGCATTCTTTGAGGATGTGCCCATTGTATATAGGGGGCTTCCCTTGCTTGAATTTCACTTCATAACAACACCTTAGTGTAGTGGCAAATTCTCCTCACCTGGTTTAACCCTTTTTTTTCTATATATTTTTTACGACCTAGTGACCTTAGACACCATGCGGTTGAGTGAAATTTTTAACTGATGTTGGCCGAGTGACTCTGAGACTTACTCTTTGGCCAAGTGACTTTCTCCACTGTGGTAAGCAAGTTTTCATTTGAGAGAGTATTACTCTTTGAGTGATCTCATCCTCTTATTATTTATTCATCCTTTTACTCAGATGTGAGGGGCTTATTGTAGTTGACTGCATCCCCTCTTCACTTGTGAGTGTTTGCTAACGTTTGAGAGGCGTCCATCTCGTTTCAGCATTGGGCCATGAGCATCCTTCAAGACCTCTTTTGGTTGGGCGACTTTCACTTGGAAAAACGTATTTCTTTTGTTAAACAAGGGTAGCTAGTCCTTGTCGACTTAGATTTTTTTTTTTACTTTCTCTCCATTGCGTCCCAAGTATGCAACATAACTAATGGTGATGTACACTTGAGTTTTGTGCATAGCTCATTTCTTATATTTTCCTCCCTTATTATTATTTTTTGAAGGAGGAAAGATATTACTTTGACTACCTATGATAAGGTATGATTGACTGATCTCAATGCAATATTTATATATTCTAAGGAAGAATTTGTTTGTTTCATTAAACTTGTAGTGCTGCCTCACATGCCGTCTCCTTGATTTCAAAAACTCAAATAACTAAAGAGTACTTCTGACTCACCTTTTCAACAATTGTACTTCTTCAAGCGTGCTGCGTTCCACGCTCTTGGTATTACTGTATCATTCATGCGGGCCAACTTGCAGGTTCCTGGTGGGATGACCTTGGCAATCTGATAGGGGCCTTCCCAGTTGACTCCCTACACTCCTGCTCCTAGATCCCTGATGTTTGGGAGGACTTTCCTTAGCACCAAAGCTCCGACCTTGAAGGCAACTCTTGAATTATAGTATCGTGCCACCCTTTATTGATACACTGCCAATTTCATTTGGGCCGCATCTCTTCTCTCCTCCAAGAGATCCAAATTTTTTTCCATAACTTTTTCATTTTCTTCTTCAATGAAATTCTTCACTCAAAACGAGTTTAGCTTCATCTTGATGGGGAGTAAAACTTCACACTCATATGCCAGGGAGAAAGTAGTCTCACATGTGGTGGAGTAGGGCGTGGTCCTGTACACCCAGAGTACATTTGGCTGTTCATCCAACCAAAAGTTATTCTGATCCTAAGTGCAAAGACATTGAATTTTATGTAGGAGAACATGTTTCCCTGCGAGTTTCAACAATGAAGGGTCTAGGCGCTTTGAAAAGTGGGGGAAGTTAAGCCCTAGGTTCATAGGGCCATTTGAAATACTCAAGAAGGTCAAGCAAGTAGCGTATTGGCTAGCCTTACCACCAACATTATTGACTATACATAATGTATTGCATATTTTAATGTTAAGAAAATATGTATCAGACCCGACTCATGTCTTGAGTTACGAAGCCTTAGAACTAAAGTTGGATATATCATATGAGGAACAACCATTTCAAATCCTAGATAGGAAGGAAAAGGTTCTTTGGAACAAGACCACAGCGTTGCTCAAGGTACTCTAGAAGAATAGTAAGGTGGAGGAAGCCACCTGGTAACTAGAGTTCGACATGAGGACTCAATATCAAGAGTTGTTTAGGTTAGATTTCGAGGACAAAATACTTTTAATGGGTGAATAATTGTAATGACTGCATGATTAGATTATGGATTAGTAGGACAATTAGCATTAATTATTGATATCAGGGACTTATCGATGAAGGATACAACTTGCTTAGCAATGATGCTGACCAAGGCCTCCCCCTCTACCCATTTGGTGTAATAGTCTATTGCCACCACAACTTATTTTGCCCCGACTATACTTGTTGGTAAAGTCCCAATTAAATCGATTCCCCACATGGAAAAGAGCCGCAGGCTAGTCACGCTTGTGAGTTCGGCTAGAGGGCACTTGCTGTAGATGGCGCGTCTTTGACATTTGTCATATTTTTTTTTGTGAATGCCGTTGCATCTTTCTCCAAACTAGGCCAGTGCTATCCTTATTTGAAAACATTCTCGACATCGAATAACCCCCTACATGGTTCCCACATTTTCCTTTGTGTATTTCAGATAACACTTACTGCGCTTCACTTTCCTTTATACAACGCAGAAGTGGTGTAACACACTAATGCTTAGGCACGCTACAATGACTTTCAAATTACAGTGCACACCTTCGCTAATCAAATGGTTTTCTCGAAAAACGTGAAAAATTGAAACTTTTGATTTATCTTTAAACTTTTATAAATATATACATATACCCATACAAAAAGTTGGGATCCCACTTTAAACTTATATTCATTTTCAAAATAAACTTTACAAACATGTTGCACAGTGACTACAAAATGAAGCCAAAGTCGTTCCGAGACTGAACTCTCCAGATCGCACCATCTTGACATGTACAATCATCCCCGAGCTTTGGACTCACTGCTGTTCAGCCTTAGCCTTTCCCTTACATACGCATGAAAACAATATCTTTGAGTCAACAGACTTGGTAAGAAAAGTATATAACATATAATATATTACCGACTTGTATTTAGGCCCCCATACACCTATCCACAAGGCTAAATAGATGATCAAGAATGTTCTTAATAGAAGTACGACCTCTGTACCACATGCACTAAGTACTCATCTCGTATTAGTGTTGGTAGGGCTGAATCGTACCCCGAGTTCTACTGAGTGTTGTAGCACTTGCACTATGTACTAAACTGTACTAGTATTGGTAACACCGTATCGTACCCTTTAAACATTATATACTGTACCAATGCACTTAGTACCACTACCGTACTAGTATTAGTAGTATATGAATCACAATAACAACATGCATAATACACATACACATATATATATATTCTATGCTAGTCTTACCTCGTTTCCAAACTCAAGTGTGCCTGTTGACTTGAATGGAAAATCACACGTTGAATGAAGGTCCTATGTCACAATCTTATAAATAGGTAAATAGCTTGCTAAAACCCTTTTCGGGGACCTAAACTAAAAACTAGAAGTTTTCCTATTAATAAATAACGTGGCAATACCCTAAATATTGAGGAAACATCAAAGCTAAGGCTTTAGAAACTACCCAAACTAGTAAACTGGATTCCCTAAATGGAAAACTGGTTCCTCGGGTCCTGCCTGGATAAACGGTTAACCAGTTCTATAAAACTAGCAGAATTGGTTAACCAGTTCTTTGTAGAAAACCCTAGAAACCTCGCATCTCTCTCAAGACATTCTGAAACTCAACTAAACTTTCCATAATACCTATAATGACACCAAACAACAATAATCAAGTAATAACAACATCAAATATACATAGAAACTTAAACCACCATTGTTGGACCAAGCTTGAGTTTTCAAACTCAAACTTGCTCAACTTCTCATCAAACCAACAAAACTAGCTGAGAATAAACAACAACTATTTCTCTTTTATGCATGATTCAACCTAGCTACAACTTTCTAAAAACAAAGGGAACTAGGGCTAGAGCTTACCTTTGGATCTTCACCCCTTCAATTTAGCTAGAATTGACAAAAAATTGATGAAGAACACCCTGATTTCCCTTGGTTTTGCTTCATCCAAAGTAAGAAAGAGTGAAAGGTCAAGAGGTATGATTTGTCTTTTCTTTCTAATTGTTTATTGTCTTAATTTTTCCTTAACACAAAAGATAATACCAGGTTTATCTCAATATTAGTGGCCAGGTTTAGAAGGTAATTGAATAATCCACTTCTTTCCAAAGTAAAAAGAAAAAATTACCCTTTCCTTAAGCTTAAGTAAGTAAATGGCTTAGGGGTAAATTAGTCTAATACCATACCCCGCCTAATCCTTTATTTTAACATCAAATGCACGGTTGTCCCCCTAAATCAAAGGTTTTAAGCTAACCCATGTGACTTTAACGGTTCTCCATCGCATTTTCTATCGTTACTGAGCAAAAATCATAAAAATTATAAACTTCACATTTAGCAGAAATAATACACCTAAAGAAATTATAACTCTAATCCCTATTTTCTAAAAATGGGACGCACAATAAATATAATTATGCATAATCCTAAAATATCAATAATTAATGCTAATTGTCCTACTAATCCATAATCTAATCATGCGGTCATTACAATTATCCCCCCATTAAAAGGATTTTGTCCTTAAAATCTAACCTAAACAACTCTTGATATTGAGTCCTCATGCCGAATTCTAGTTACTAGGTGGCTTCCTCCACCTTACTATTCTTCTAGAGTACCTTGAGCAACGCTATGGTCTTGTTCCAAAGAACCTTTTCTTTCCTATCTAGGATTTGAAATGGTTGTTCCTCATATGATACATCCAACTTTAGTTCTAGGGCTTCGTAACTCAAGACATGAGTCGAGTCCGATACATATTTTCTTAACATTGAAATATGCAATACATTATGTATAGTCAATAATGTTGGTGGTAAGGCTAGCCAATACGCTACTTGCCTGACCTTCTTGAGTATTTCAAATGGCCCTATGAACCTAGGGCTTAACTTCCCCCTCTTTTCAAAGCGCCTTACACCCTTCATTGTTGAAAATCGCAGGAAAACATGTTCTATTACATAAAATTCAATGTCTTTGCACTTAGGATCAGAATAACTTTTTTGTTGGCTTTGGCAAGCAAGCATCCGAGCCTTGATCTTACTTATTTCATCGTTGGTCCTTTGAATTAATTTAGGAGACAAATGTTTCCTTTCCCTGATCTCGTCCCAATGAATTAGTGATCGATATTTCCTACCATACATCATTTTGTAGGGAGTCGTCCCTATTGTACTCTGGTAGCTGTTGTTGTAGGAAAATTTTATTAGAGACAAATACTTACTCCATGAACCATCAAGTTCCATATCACAGGCTCGTAGTAAATATTCTAGTATCTGAATCATCCTCTCAGATTGTCCATCAGTTTGAGGGTGAAAAGCTGTACTAGACTTCAGCTTTGTAACCATAGCCTTCTGATTACTTATCCAAAACATCAATGTAAACTTCAGATATCTATCCGAAATAATGGATTTCGGAGCTCTATGAAGATGAATTATCTCTTTTAGATATAACTCCGCATACTGGTCCATTGTGTAAGTTGTCCTTACAAGCAAAAAGTGTGTTGACTCTGTGAAACGGTCCACTATGACCCATACCAAATCATACATTCCCGTGGTTCTACGTAAACCAACCACAAAGTTAATTTTAACATCCTCCCACTTCCACTCAAGAAGCGTTAATAATGGTTGAAGTAACCCTGCTGGTTTTTGATGTTCTGCCTTAATCTGTTGACATGTCAGACACTTAAACACATATTCCACTAAATCTTTCTTCATTTCACACCACCAATAATAACGTTTCCGATCTTGGTATTTTGATGGTACCCGGGTGCAATGAATAAGGTGTAGTAAGAGCTCATCAAGTATTTTTTTCTTGAGCTCATCACTACTTGGAACACAAACTCTGGCTTTGTAAATTAAAATTCCAGTATTCAAGATTGAGAAATCCTTATCCTGACTAGCTAATACCTCCACTCAAATTTTAACTAACTCAGAGTATTCTACTTGTGCCACTCTGTTTCTTTCTAATAAGTTTGACTGAAGTGTCAAATTATGCAGTTTCCCTACCACGAACTAAATACTAGCCCTAACCATATCAGTAGCCAACTGAGGTGAAATTATTATAGTACTAAAAATCTATTTGGGAACTTTTTTGCTCAAAGCATCTGCTAATACACTGGCTTTCTCAAGATGATATTGTTTACTGAGAGTTTTGGAAACTAAATAAACAGAGCTTCAAAAATAAATAAAATAGTAAATAATAGACAAGTGATTTTTATGTGGTTAGGGCGTTAATAATCCCTACTCCCTGAGTCAATTGTATTGTCCCTTTGGGCAAGTGTTTTAATAATACAATAATGTGTACAGTATAAAGCACTCCCTTTGTTTCTCTCTTGAAGAAGAAAGCTTGCAGGAGTTTTTGCAGAGGTTTGTGTTGGAATTTATTTTACCAGGATCTTAGATCTACTCACAAGTATGTTGTTTAACACCCTAAATATGAACTTTCTAAAACGATAATTAAACACATATAAAGTTAAGAAAACCTTACATTGGTTGCAGCGGAATAATGTCTCCTTCCACTCAGATCTCTAACCCTTGTATCCTTTCTGTCGCAGAGTATTATCACGATCTGAGCCCGAATGTCCTTCTCTTTGTGTGTGATCCTTCACAATCTTCCAATCTATGATTGAGGTACCACTTGCTGTGTGTGGGCACTACTCTATCACTAAGGTTTCGAAATTGAGAAGAGGAAAAGAGAGAGGGATAGGGTCGGCTATAGAGAGAGAAGTGGAAGGCTCAGTTTTTCTGAAAAAGCAATTTCTGATTTTCTGACAAAAAGCTTGAAAAACTTGTTATTTGACTGAGCCATCACTTTCTATTTATAAGCAACTACTAGATTTAGGTTAGTATTTATTTGGCATTAAAATAATGAAAATATCAATTGGAAAACCTCACCCAAGTGGCCGGCCATAGGTGTTAATGGGCCTTACTTGGATTTTGCAGTTTTCACAATTTTTATTTCTATTTTCTCAAAAACGCCAATTTTCCAATTCTAACCTTTTAAATGCCAAAACTAATTATTCAATAACTAAAATATATTATTAAATAATATTTTCATTTAATTTAATTATTAATTAGACATATAGAGTCTCTTAATTAATAAATAAACCTAGAATCTCTTTTCTTTACAATTTCACCCCTGCTTAGTGAAAATTCACAAATTAGACATAGTCTAACTTTAGAATTATAATTGATTAATCACAAATCAATTATTGAGTCTTACAAGAAGTATAGTCTCAACTAGAATGGGGACCATGGATCTATATGCTGAGCTTCCAATAAGTGAACTGAATTTACTAAGTAAATCCCTACTTATTAATTCCTCGTTGAATCCACTCTTAGAACTTAGAATTGCATTCTCAGACTTATATAGAGCATATTATATGTTCCACGATATAGATATGCTATCTCATTTAACCATTGTTATGATCTTATTGTGATCAAAGATCCTCTATATAGATGATTTACATCGAGCTGGGATAACTTTACCGTTTTCACCCCTCAACGTATTTGGCCCCTTAAAACACTTAGCTACCTGTAAATGATGTTTAGTGATCTAAGAATTAGTCACTTAAACAAGAGCTCATCCATTTACATCTATTTAGCTAAGCTCGAAGGGAATCATCACTTAACTTCTATACACCAGTAGATACTATAGATTCCATATTTATGTTCAACACTCCCACTCAATCATACTATCATGTTCCCAAAATATAAGTATCACCCTGACCTAAAAGTAGGCTTAACTAATAAATCAAAGAACATTAATAGCACTCATGAGTTGAGCCTAAGCATATCAGGATTTAGATTCTTTTAATCTTAAGATCAACTACTGATATTGACTTGGAAAGATACAACAGTAAGTTTATAATATCTTATCTAAGTTCAATATGGGTCCAGTCCAATGTATACTCCATACATTCGAAACTAGTGTACTTTACCAATGTCCTTGAAAGAACATAACACTTACTCCAAGTGTAAGTACACATCATCGCTGATTATCACATCAGTGTAAATCCAAAACACTGATGAAACAGGGACTTAGTCTTTTGATTCATATAATCACAATCACATTCCACTGTGTTGGCAATACTGTAATTGTGAATAAACATATGATCTGGACTTAACAGATTTTGTGTATAAATATACTAAACATATTAAACCATAAGCATGTAAAATTCATGCAAACATAAATCACTTCAAATTTCTTATATTGATAACTAATCAGATTGTAAAGGGTTTTATTTAGGGCACAATACCCAACAATTTGGCTAGTATAAAATTTGTTCACCGTTTGTACTTAAAAAGTGGTGGTATTTATAGGCTTACATGTGGGTAAGGGCATTCCCTTTACCCACCAAGGGTTTTGTACCACAACCTATTGCAAGGGTAGGAAAATACAACTTCAAGCGCCTGGCCTTGAAGAACCTTCTTGATCGTCCAGTGCACATGAATGGTAAGTAGTACCATCTGGATTAGGGCACATGTTGCCTAAAAGTTTCTCCTTTATAAATTACTCTGTAGACAAGACGTCAGGCAAAAAGGTGTGTCCCTAGGTACGTATGCACCCTACCATGGCCTGGCACAAGGGATAAGATCTAATTTTGTATCAGAAAAAGGAATAACTGTTTGTACGTCGATTTCTATATAAATCTGATGTGGCAATTCACATTCGTGTAGGAGTTATCGTTCGTGACCAGTTCAGAAAGTCCTCACTTGGCCTTCATGTAGTCAGACTGTTGTTCCAGGATTTCTTGGAGTTTAGGGATGAGTAGAGTCCTTCTGCGTCCCACAGATGCTAACTGGGCCAAAGATAGCTCTTTGCTTCAAGCATTCATTAAACCCCTCCCAAATTAACGCGACATCTCTGGGAGGAATCATGATGGTCATCTTTGTTAATCCAGGAGGTTGATAAATCTTTTCCTCTAATTATGCCACGTGTCTCTTGTTTAAAAACTCGTATAACATTTATCCCAAGCTTTCGGGACTCCGCGAGTTTGGGAGCTTACAACCTTTTCCTAGGATGCATCTTTTTTGTGAGCTGTAATCAGTCATGGGCAAATGGATCGTTAGGGCCTGCTAGCATGGCGGTCATGCAACATATTAAATGCCCTTGTTAGTTCACTACGCACGTGCTGGGGTGCGTCTAACAGAGAAAGTGAAGCTGATTGAAGGGTAATTTGAAAATGCTTTCAACCATTTCAACTCCCTAGACGTTGGATCTAATGATACTTAATGAAGGACATCTGGACCATCAATTTCAAAAAGACTTGATTTCCTCTTGAAGTATAAATTAACCTCAACGCTTTTTTTTTTTTTTTTACTTTTCCACACATCTACCAAACTCCAAATTCCCTCTGCAAACTTCTCCTTCCTCGCTTTTCCTTCGCCGATGGATGGAAGAAGACTTCAAACATTTAATCCAATAGTTGTTAAATCTTCATTTGAGGCTATTTCTGGATATCAAACCCCTTCAAATCAACCTACTAAACCCCCTGCCGGATGGAGGTTTTGACTTCCAGACCAGTTGTGACCGTTTAATCGACTGGGTTTGAAGACTTCAAGCAAGATTCTGCAACAACACCCCGTCTCCTCTTCACTCAACACATAAGTACTCTAATTCCTAGTTGAACTTTTTATTATTTTTTGTTTAGGATAGAAATTTTTTGTTCAAGCTAGGGTTAGACCTGTTTGCATGTTGAACAGTGAAGTAGGTTGTGTGAATTTTTTTTTTCTAATTTTGGGATGGACCTGTCTGAGAAATGATTCGCTATGAAAGGGAGGTTAGAACTGTCTATATAATTTTTTCTAGCTATTTGAGTTTCATAGGTCTATGCATTTATATAGATCTTTGGGGTTGGTTGATTGGAATGAAACTCTGACAAGTTTTTATTCTGGGTTCTTAGTTTGTTACTTCAAGTAGCTTGGTTTCCCTTTGTGTTTGTGTTGGTATAGATGGATCTGAACAAGGATTTTCACCTGGGCACCGTGGAAATCATCGAAGGTGCACCTCCTGACCTCGTAGAAGACATGCTCGTGGAAGGAGCCCAAGCCAAGGTTCTTACTGAAGTATCCCATCCAGAGATGGTTCTTGGAACTATCTTAGAGGACAAACATATCATGAAGGATGAACCCTCCGTGAAGGCTAAAGGGAAAAGGAGGGCCAAGACCCCTCTTGCTGCACAAGTTTTCAATGACTCCATCAGGAAGATGGATCAAAAGGTAAATTTCTTCTATTCCTACGGAATGTTGACAGAATGTGCCGATGGTGCCAGAATTTGCAATTGAGTCTTTGCATCCACGAGCATGGAGGGATTCAATGCGTGGAGTTGGTCCCATATTTCTAATGGAGTGCATATTTCATTGAGGTCTTACTTTGCAAATCTAATGGCCAAGATTGGGATAGAACCTTTTCAAATGATCCCCTTCTCTTACATGCTTTTGGCTGGGTGGTACGTTTTTTTATAAGATGAACAACTTGGAAGTGCCTTTCCTAAAGGAGATCTTGTACTTTTATAGTGTGAAGACCAACCCAATGAGGTCAAACAAGAAGAATTTTAGCTTCTATAGATCAGATAAGCATGCTAATTCTTACTGTCTCGTTAGACATACTGACCGTACTCACGACCTCCAGGAATACTAGTTCTTTTCTCCGTGTTCCCCGTAAAAAAGGTGCCTTCACTCCAGATGAACTTCCAATTGTTAGGTATTGTTGACGCATAACCTTAGTTTCCTCACTTCTCAAATCTCCTTTGCCTTGGTTTATTTAGTGATAACATTTTTGCATACTTTTGACTTTTTGCCAAGACTCTTATCCTAAAGCGTCGAAACTATCGAAATAACCAAGAAAGAGGACAAGTATAGAGCCTTCACTGAGGAGCAGTTAAGAGTTTAGGAGTTGGTCATGACTGAGTTACTTTGTAGGTCTGGCCTGATTGTAAAATTCTAGGGTATCGACCCTGCTATCCTCTGGGGTAGCTCCAGGCTCTAAGAGAGTTGAAGGAAGTTATAGCTACCGACTTAGCTGTTGTAATAAATGGGGTAGCTAAAGAGGACAAGCTCCTAGAACCTGATTGGCGAGCCCATCATCCAAAACCCTTAACTAAAGAAGAAGAGATTTCAAAGAGGTTTGCCACAGCATACCCGAACGTGGGGACTTCAGGAGCTAGTACTTTGGGAAGATGTAATAGACCCTTTTGCGTCTTTCGTACCCCTAACCTCTACTGCAGGTCCTGGGTGGATCAAGGGGGATTCGATAAATAGTTTTGAGCTTAGACCGTCACAGATACCCCATGAAAGACTATAGTTTTGAGCTTATCCTCAAGCACTGTTAGGGTGGATCCTTTTATGACCATGTCATTGTCTTACTTTAGGGAATATGGCAGCTTCATTGGTCAAAGAAACATAATTTCTCCACGTGGCTTCACTTTTTCAATTTTGTACCTCTCATACTTTGGGTCCAATCATCGACGAAGGTCTACGGTGGACCACCTATCTTTAGTGTGCGCCTCAATCATCCTTCCGTCTTGATTGATAGAATTACTAGGGCAATTTTTTTGCCCCTTGGGTTTAGGTAGTTTTGTACTTTGCCCTTTTGGCATAGTTTTGCCTCTAGGAGCAGAAGGGCGTCCAGGCTCAAAAGCAACGGTGGCCTTCTGCATCTTAAAGGGTTGGCTGGCTAAATTTGTGTCCTTTCGAGGAGGTTTAGGAACAGACTTTTGTGCAGGTTCTCCTACCTTACCTTTACCTTTATCCTAGCGTGGATATGAGGTTTTAGTTTTGGTTTTCTTAAATCACGCTCTTTAGACACAACCTCCATTGAGGGATCATCGTCAGATTGTGCCAGATCCTCAAACTTGTCCTGGAGATGAGCCATCATTTTCTTCATTTTTTCAGTATGTTTTTCCTGCTCAGCTAACTTCATCTAAGTACCTTCTAACTCTTTAGTCACTCGAAGCAGGTTTGGGTAGTGGTCATAATAATAACCATCCTTGTAGTATTTATCTTTCACATAACCATCGTCGTCATCCTCCTCTTCGCTATCTTTAGGATTTTGGAAATTGTCAACACCATCATGCATGTTTTTAGCATCTTCTCCTCAGTTTTCAAAATTACAATACCTCCTTCTCTTGCACCACCTAAATGGAGACCAGGCGCAAGGGAGTCCATCTCCTCCATAACAGTATCTTGAGGAGCTTTCTTACCTACATCTTTTTGAGTGAACACCATGGTTGAGGTGGTTCAGCAGCTATCAAGCTTTCTTCAGCTCTCAATGAAAGAATCAAAATGTTTACCGAAATTTTTGGAAACTAAATAAACAGAGCTTCAAAAATAAATAAAATAGTAAATAATAGACAAGTGATTTTTATGTGGGTTAGGCGTTAATCCTTAGTCCATGAGTTAGTTGTATTGGCCCTTTGGCTAAGTGTTTGAATAATACAATATGTGTGTACAGTATAAACCTTAACTCTACACTCCTTTTGTTTCTCTTAAAGAAGAATAAAACTTTTAGGAGTTTTTGTAGAGGTTCAGCTAGTGTAAAATTTGTTAACCCTTTGTACATAAAAAGTGGGGGTATTTATAGGCTTACATGACGGTAAGGGCATTCCCTTTACCCAGCTAGGGTTTTGTATTATAGCCCATTGCAAGGGCATGAAAATAAAAATTTGAATCTGACCATCTGGTCTTGAAGAACCTTCTTAATCGAGCGATGCATAGGAAATGTAAGTAGTACCGCCTGGATCAGGGACATGTGTTGCCCAAAGGTTTCTCCTTCATAAATTACTCTCTGGACAAGCAGTTAGGTGAAAAGGTGTGTCCAGAGGTACATACGTGCACTACAATGGCCTTGCATGTGGGACAAGATCTATTTCTATGTCAGAAAAAGGAATAACCGTCTATAGGTTGATTTCCATATTAAACTGATGGGGCCATCCACATTCGCGTAGGAATCATCATCTGCGACAAGTTTAGAAAGTCCTTACCTAGACGTTAGGTAGTCAGACTGTTGTTCTAGGACTTCTTGGAGTTAAGGGACGAGTATGGTCCTTCCATGTCCTAGAGACGCTAACTGGGCTTGAGATAGCTCTCTGCATTAAGCATTCATTAAACCCCTCCTGGATTAACGGGGCATCTCTGCGAGGAATCATGATGGTCGTCTTTGTTAATCCAAGAGGTTAATAGATCTTGGCCTCTAATTATGCCATGTATCTACTGCTTAAAAACACGAATCATATATAAAATCTCACAGTCATAATCCTTGACTAGTTCAAACCACAGTCTTTGTATCATATTTAAGTTAATTTGATCGAAGAAGTACTTAAGACTCTTCTGGTATGTATAGATCTCACACTTCTCCCTGTACAAGTAATGTTGCCAAATCTTTAGGGCAAACACAACAGCAACAAGTTCTAAATCATGTTTCAGGAATGTTGCTCATACTCTTTCAACTATCGAGAAGCATAAGCAATGACCTTGTCAGCTTGCATCAAAACGCACCCTAGACCCTATTTGGATGCATCACAATATACTACAAACCTTTCCTGATCTGAAGGCATTGCTAACACTGGTGCCATTATCAATTGCTGCTTCAACTCTTGAAAGCTTGTTTCACACTTATCAGACCATACGAACCGTTGATTCTTTTTTGTCAACTTTGTCAGTGGCATTGAAATCTTAGAAAATCCTTCCATGAAATGCCGCCAATACCCTACTAATTTGAGAAAACTTTGGACTTCAGTAATTGTCTTTGGCCTCGGCCAATTCTTAACTAAATCAATTTTCCAAATCAGCCATAATTCCATCCTTTTTGATAATATGCCCTAAGAAGGACACTTGTGATAACTAGAACTCACACTTTTTGAACTTTGTAAACAGCTTATGATCTCTAAGCCATTGTAAAACCATTCAGAGATGTTGTTCATGCTCCACTTTTGTCTAAGAGTATATAAGGATGTCACTCATAAATACTATAACACAGTTATCCAAGAAATCCTTGAACACCCTATTCAAAAGATCCATAAAGGCCACTGGAGCATTTGTTAACCCGAACGACATCATTAAGAACACATATTCGCCATATCTGGTTCGAAATGATATCTTTGAAATGTCTTCCTCCGGAATTCTCAACTGATGATACCCTAAACATAAGTCAATCTTGGAGAAAAAAGTCTTACCCTAAAGTTGATAGAATGAGTCACCAATCCTAGGTAGTGGATACTTATTCTTGTTCATCATCTTGTTCAGTTCTCAGTAATCAATACACATCCAAAAGTATCCATCCTTCTTTTCCACAAGAAAAATTGAAGCTCCCTAGGGCAACACACTGGGTCAGGTAAACCCTAGATCCAGCATCCCGTGAAGTTGTATTTGCAGCTCCTTGAGTTCTACTGGGGCCATTCGATAAGGTGTGTTTGACACAGGCTCTGCTCCAAGTGCCAAGTCAATTATGAAATCTATTTCTCGTTGTTGTGGTCATTTAGGTAGATCCTCGAGAAATACATTTAAAAATTCTTTTACAACTATGACATACTCAGGCACAAATGTTTGGGTTTGCTAGAGTCAATCACAATTGCTAAAAATCCTACACATCCACTGTGCAGTAAATCTTTAGCTTTCAAAACTGAAATGATTAGAATACGAGAACCTTGAATGTGTTGGGTTTTGTGCCCTAAATAAAACCCATTTCAATATAATCAAATTTACTTATTAATAAAGATCAGAAATAACATTTTATGTTGCATGGCTCACATGATTTATTTCATGATTATATATATAATGTATGAATTCTATTTAAGTCCAGAACATATGAATTTGTTAATGATTATAGTGTTGTCAGCACAGTGGAATATAATCTTAATTATATGTTCGAAAGTTTATTCCCTGATTTGTCAGAACACTGGATTTAGACTGACATGGTATAATCAGCGATAGGTATTCTTACACCTTGGAAAAGTGTTATGTCCTTTCCAGGACATTGGCAAAGTTTACCAGTATCGGATGTATGAAGTATACATCGGGACCGATATTGAACTTTGATTAGATATATTAGAATTTACCGTAATATCTATTCAATTCAATATCACCTGTTGATCCTAGATCAAATGATCTTAATCCTGATAAGATTAGGTTCAATCTCAAGAGTGTTACTCGTGTTCTTTGATTTGTTAGTTAAGCCTACTTTTGGGTCAGGGTGATACGTACATTTTGGGAACACGGTAGTGCAATTGAGTGGGAGCGCTAACATAAATATGGAATCTATAGCTTCTATCTGGCGAATAGAAAAAAAAGGATGATTTCCTTCGGGCTTAACCAAACGAAAATAAATGATGGAGTACTCATTTTACTTAGCTAAAATATCATTTATACAGGGTTAAGTGTTTTAAGGATAAAATACATTGTAGGGTGTTACGGTAATTTAATCCCTTTACAGTGTAGATCATCTATATAGAGGATCATTGATCACATTAGGATTATAACAATGGATAACTAATGACGTGTTTATATCATGGAACATATAGAGCGTTCTATATGACTGAGAGTGCAATTCCAAGTTCTAAGAGTGGATTCAATAAGGAATTAATAAGTTAGGAAATTTACTTGGTAAATTCGGTTCGACTTATTGGAAGCTCGGTTATATAGACCCATGGTCCCCATACTAGTTGAGACCATGCTGCTTGTAAGACTCAGTTAATTGATTTTAATTAATTAATTATAATTCTAAAGTTAGACTATGTCTACTTTATGAATTTTCACTAAGCAAGGGCGAAATTGTAAAGAAAAGAGATTCTAGGTTTATTTATTAATTAAGAGACTTTATATGTCTAAATTAATAAATGTATTAAATGGCAATATTATTTAATAATTATTTTTAAGTTATTAAATAATTAAAATTGGCATTTAAAAGGTTAAATTGGAAAATTGACATTTTTGAGAAAATAGGAATGAGAAATAACAAAATGGGAAAGTTGCAAAGTGAGGCCCAATTCCATTTGTATGGCCGGCCACATTGCAAGACTTTACCATTTTATTTTTTCATTATTTTAATGCCATACAATTCTAACCTAAACCTAGAGGGCATTCTATAAAAAGAAAGTGTAGGCTTCAGGAAACTCATAACTTTGAACATTGGTTTCTTTTAGAAAAGCCACACGCCCCTCTCTCTCTCTTTTCTTCTCTTCAATATTTCGAAATCCTTGAGTGAAGGAGTAGTGCCCACACACATCAAGTGGTACCTCAATCATAGTATGTAAGACTATGGAAAATCAGCATCAAAGAAGGAGAGAAGGAGATCCAGATTCAGATCTTGATTATGCTCTGCTACAGAAAGGAATCAAGGGCTAGAGATCTGAATGGAAGGAGTCATAATATTCTGCTGCACCCAATGTAAGGTTTTCTTAAACTCTTATGTGTTTATTTTCATTGTTTTAGAATTCATATTAGGATGTTAATCAAACATACTTGTTAGTAAATCTAGATCCTGGTAAAATATTTCCAACAGAATGATCCAAACATAAACAAATGGTTCCTCACCCTCTCGCTGAAAGGTTACTATTTTTTGTTTACACTCAATACTAGCCGAATACTTGGATAAGAAGTCCATAACCAATTGTTTGCTAGGTAGTAGAGTTCCAACCCGATCTCAATAAAATCACAGGACCTACCCAAATTATGGATTGCTCTCGATGCCACATATGAATGTGTAGCCCTAAAGTTAAACACTATAATAAAAATGGAGTCGTCGATAAGAAGTTGACTTGTTACCACCAAAGGACTGGTTGTAGCATTTGCTTGTGTAATGGCAAACACCTGAGCAGGTACGGGTTTTGCCTCTTGTTTCTATTCTGCCTTTTTCAACTGGGGCCAGTCTTTCTTAAAATGCCCAACCATGCCACACTGAAAGCATTCTTTTCGATTACATTCTCTGGGATTATGTTTATCACAATAAGGTCACTCAGGATAAGAATAACCCTGACGTCCACCTCTTCCTTGGTTCCCATAGAACCTCTTACTATGTCCTGAACACCCTGATGTTGAAAAATTCTTCCTCTTCTATTGGACTTTGGTATCACCACCAAGCCTACCATAACCAGAAGTAGGAAGGGCAGTGGTTCCACCAACACTAAGGGTCCCTTATGGCTCCCAAAGAAATTCCACTATGCCCTTATCTCAAAGGGCCTTTTCAACCATCTTAGCATAGGTTGTTGTGTCATTTGTTGTAATAACCAGATCGTGTCTAATCCTGGCATTCAAAACCGTCAATTATTTTTCCTTTCTGTTGAAGTCTGTGGGCACTATACCTGAAGCCAGCTTGGCAAGTTGATCAAACTTTATAGTGTATTCTGTTACTGACATATTTTCACCCTAAAACAAATCAGTAAATTCTTTCCCCTTAGCATTGCAGACTGCCTCATTGTAATATTTAACATTGAAAAGATGATGAAATTCTTCCCAAGTAATTATAGTGGAATCTCGGGTGAGGGACACAAACTCCCACCACACGAGAGCGTCCTCCCAAAACTGAAATGTGGCACAGGTTGCCCAATCATTCTCAGTGACACTCATAAAGTTTAGGATTCTCTCGACCATTTTTAGCCACTAGTCGGCCTTTATAACATCTGGACCTCCCAAAAAAGCTAGGCGCTTATTTACGAAAATCTCTCATACAAAGGCTCCATACAGTGGCCAGCAACAAGTTGTTCTACTAGCACTGCCAGAACCAAAGCGGTTGGGACATGTTGTGGAGGCACTGCAGACATACCATACTCTCTCAACCTCAGAATATCTTCATCTTGCCGGTTAATTTGGGCTTTCATTTATGCAAACCTTTGCTCCTAATCCTTAGAAGCCTGTGGTGGATTTGTATGACCACCCTCTTGAAACCTTCCACAGCCTCAACTGCGCCCACAAGGATTTGGAGGATTATGACCTCCCCAACAACCTCTAGTCTTGACTATATTACCATGACTTCTCGTGTTTCACTGGGCGTCCATATTGTAGGACATATCATATGAACCCATAAGTCAGGTAGGTTAGACATCGATCACATAAAATTTAAATACCACATTCTTGGATTTTTAAGCAACACAATTAAACAAATAACATATTACTAACATGCTTCCTGTAATGATTTTCTAGTCACATAACTTACTGAACAAGTAAAGGCTTACTGAATAGTTATTGAGCTTATCTCTGATGATGATTGTACATGTCTTGACAGTCTTAGATAAACAACCTAGCAGCTCTGATACCGAAATTGGAACGCCCTAATGCTTAGACATGCTATAGTGACTTTCTAATTACAATGCTCACGTTTGCTACAAAGACTTTTCTCAAAAATTGTGACATATTTAAACATTTAATTTAACTTTAAACTTTTATAAATATATACATATACCCATACAAAAAGCTAGGATCCCCCTTTAAACTTATTGTAATGACCGTATGATTAGAATATGCAAAAGTAAAGGCGATTGGCATTAATTATCGATATTTTATGATTATACATGATTTTATATGTTGTGGGTCCCATTTTTAGGAAATAAAGCATTAGAATTATAATTTCACAATTCTAGAGATTTTATTAAACTTTAAGTGCATTATTTATGTTATATGTGAAATTTACAATTTTTATGATTTTTACTTATCAATGGTGGAAAATGCGACAGATGGCTGGTATAGTCACATGGGAAAGTTTAGAATCTTTTATTTAGTGGGGTATTCATATGTTGATATTTGGAGTATCGGGGTTAGGCGGGGTTGTGGTTTTGGACCACTTTTCCCCTAGACCTATAAGTTGCTTAAGTACAAATGCAAGGGGAAAAATTGGATTTTACCATTTATGGATTGGAGAAACTCCCAACCTTTGTTTTATATTGATTGTATAATTTAATTCATTAAGAAATATAAAAAGGGAAGTTTAGAGAAAAACCAAAGCTATCTCATTCTCTTTCTCTCTCTCCTTCACCTTCGGCCCTAGAAGAACCAAGGAGAAACCAAGGTTAGGCTTCCATAGGCAAGCCAATTTTAGCAAGACTTGAGGGGAAACCTTAAGCCAAGATCAAAGGTAAGCCCTAGAAACTTTATTCCTTGCTATTTTTGAAGTTTTAAGCTTGGTTCTCTTTTGTGATTTTTTGGAATTTGGTGATTTAGTTTTATTTGAGCTTGAATTGTGTTAGAAACTATTTTAATGCTTGATTTTAGTTGTTTATGGCTTGTTTTTAGAAGTAGTAGTATATGTAGTGGATTTGAGGAAGTTTGAGTTTTGTGAACTGAAGCTTTGCTCATCCATGGTTAATTTCATTGCTTGTTGTTTTAGATGCTTTTGAGTTTTGGGTTATGTTTAGATTAGCCCAAATTCATTTTCTAGAAATTTGGGTCACTTTTGGTTAGGTTGGGAGCTAGGTTTGGGGGCCAAAAAATTTGGAATTTTTGAGCCTTTGCTGCCTTGGAAAAAGCTTCCGTGATCTGAGAACCTTCCATGATCGGAGGAGCTTCCGTGACCAGAGGAGCTTTCGTGATTAGAGGAGCTTCCATGATTGGATGAGCTTCCATGATTGGAGGAGCCTCCATGATCGGAGAAGCTTCCATGATTTGAGCAGCTTCCATGATTGGAGGAGCTTCCATGATCGGAGGAGCTTCCATGATTAGAGGAGCTTCCATGATCGGAGAGCTTCCAAGATTGGAGGAGTTTCCATGGAGCTTCCATGATCATAGGAGCTTCCAAAATGGGACTTTACCATGGAAATCAGTTTTTGTATTTTGGCCATAAATTTTCACTTGGATGTCCATTTTGGACGTTCTATATACCGTTTTAAAGCTTGTGACAAACTCTACCATATGGAATATAAGTTAGAGCCGAAATATGTATTTTTCTAAGGGTGTTTTCACTTTATAGTTTGGTAGAAAAATCCTAGGTTATTTTCAGGATTAGAGAAGTGTTGTAGAGTAAATACTTATCCATTTTACATTGTGACATAGGGCCTCCGTTCAGCATGTGAATTTCCATTCAAGTTGACTGACACACTTGAATAAGGAAAGGGGATAAGACTAGCATAGAATGTATATGTATATGTGTATTATATGCATGTTATTTATATGATTCATATGCTATCAACACTATTATGGTAGTTGTATTGAGAGCTTTAATACAATATATGATGTTTAAGAGTACAATTCGGTGTTACCAACACTAGTACAATTAGGTACGTAGTGCGTGTGGTACAACACTCAGTGGTACTCAAGGTATGGCTTAAACCCTACCAACTCTAGTACAGTATCAGTACATAGTGCATGTGGTACAGAGGTCGTACCTTTGTTTAGAATGTTCTTAATCATCTGTTAAACCTTTTGGATAGGTGTATGGGTGCTTAAATACAAGTCAGTGATATATTGTATGCTATAAGCTTTTATTATTAAGTTTATCGACTCACAATTATTACTTGCATGTGTAGGTAAGGGAAAGGATAAGGCTGAGCAACAATGAGCTAACAGCTCGAGGATGATTGTACATGGCAAGATGGTACGACCTAGAGAGTTCAGTCTCAGGACGACTTAGGCTTATTTTTTAGTCGATGTGCGACAAGATTGTAAGGTTTAATTTGATTGTGAAAATAAGTTTAAAAATGAGATCCCGACCTTTTTGTATAATTATATATTTATAGTTATAAAAGTTGTTAATCAAAATTTTAAATTTATCACGAATTTTGAGGTAACCCTTTGATTAGCAAAGGAGTGCATAGTAATTGAAAGATCACTGTAGCGTGCCTAATCCTTAGGTTATTACAATTTTGGTATCAGAGCTGCCAGGTTATCGAACAAAGATCGTCAAGACATGTACAATCATCGTTAGAGAAAATCTTAACTCACTGTTTAGTAAGCCTTTACTTGTTTAGTAAGTTTTGTGATTATTTATTTGAATGCATTGCCTAAAAATCTGTAAGTGCAGTACTTAGAGAAATATGATGACTGTCTGACCTACCTGACTTATGGGTTTGTAAGATAAGTCCTATAGTATGGATGCCAGTGAAACACGAGAAGTCGTGGTAATTTGGTCGAGGTCAGGGCGGTCGGGGAGGTCAAAAAACACTAAATTCAAGTGGACCCGGCAGAGGCCTTGGAAGATTTCAAGGAGGTGGTCATGAAAATCCACCATAAGTCCCTCATGATTGGGAGCAAAGGTTGGTAGAAATGCAAGCCCATATTAATCAGCAAGAGGAGGAAATTCAGAGGCTGAGACAGTAGGGACCTCCTACAGTGCCTCCACTGTAAGTGTCAGCTGCTTTGGTTCCAGCGGTGCCAACATAACAACCTATTGTTGGGAATAGTATGGAACCTATGTATGAAAGATTTCACAAGTAGGCCCCTCTAGTTTTTTAGGACGTCCATATTTCATGAAAGTCAAGCACTGGATCACAGTAATTCAAAGAATTCGAAATTTCATGGGTGTTATCGGGTATGACCGAGTGACTTGTACCACCTTCCAATTTTAGGAAGATGCACTTGTGTGGTGGGAGATGGTATCCCTCACCCGGGAAGTGATCACTATGATGACTTGGGAAGAATTTTGGGATTTATTTAATGCTAAGTATTATAATGAGGTTGTTTGCAGCTCAAAAAGAAAAAGGTTCACTAAATTTGTTCAGGGAGAGACCATGTCAGTGACAGATTACACAACAAAGTTCAATCGACTTACTAAGCTTGCTTTGGGCATAATGCCTACAAACTTTAGCAAGAAGGAAAAATACTTAGTAGGATTGAATGCCAAGTTTAGACATGATTTGGTGATTACAACGAATGACACAACCACCTACACTGAGATGATTCAAAAGGCTCTCCAAGCCCAGGTCACAGTAGAATTTCATCAGGAGACTCGAGGGACTCCAAGTGTTGTTGGGACTACCACCTTTCTTACTTCTGGTTATGGTAGGGATGGTGGTGTTACCCATGTTGATCAGAAGAGAAAGAGCTTTCCAACATCTGGTGGTTTAGAGCAGAACAAGAGTGTGGGAACCACGGTAAAGGTGGACGTCAAGGTTATTCTTATCATGAGTGCCCACGTTGTAAGAAAAATCCATCTTTGAGAATGTACTCGAAAGGCATGCTTTCACTGTGTCGTGGTCGGGCATTACAAAAAAGACTGCCCTCAGACAAAAAAGGAAGAGCCAAAATAAGATGTGAAACTTGTATCTACTCAAGTGTTTTCTATTACGCAAGCAGATGCTGCAGTCAGTCCTTCAGTGGTAATAGGTAAAATTCTTGTCAACAACTCCTACTATACAATATTGTTTGACTCTAAGGCTACACATTCATATGTGGCGTGAAAGGTAATTAATAATTTGGGTTAGCCTTGTGATTTTATTGAGATAGGGTTTATCTACTTCTTTCTTCAGAGCGTTGGCCTTCACTGGGTCTAGCGGGCGTCTATTTTGTTGTAGTAGAGGCATATCTGGGTTGACGTTAAGGACATTGATGATTACGTGGGTGCTTACCCCAATCATATCTCCATGGCACCAGGCAAAGACGTCTGTAGCTGCCTTTATAGTGTCTATGATCTTACTCTGCTCCTCCAGTTCTAGATTAAACGGATAACCTTAGATGTGTCGAGGTCGCATACTCTCACTTCCTCGATGTCTTCCATAGGTTCTAAAGTCACTTCTGACCCAATACGGGGGTCCAATTCGTCCTGTTCTTCTGCCAAAGGCTCTACACCCCCTTGCACCATTTAGAATCGATCGATGTATTATGTCGTTGTAACATTGCCTTGCTTCTCCTTGGTTCCTCCTCACTGTTCCTACTCCAGCCTCTCAGGTAGGGAAATTAAGGCACTGATCTCGAATGGAGGTAATTGCTCCAAAGTTGACTAGCGCCGACCTGCTGAGGATGACGTCGTAGGCTGTAGGGCACCACCACGAAAGTGCAGTATTTAAAGGTGCTTTGTGGGGTGTCAGGAGACAAGGTGACTAGGAGTCTCACCTTTCCCATCGGGATGAGAGTTGTCCCGTTGAACCCTGTGAGTTGTGAACCACTGGGAGAAAGGTCCCTGTCAGTGAGCCCGATGGTCGTGAAAGCATCTTTAAACAGCAAATTAACGGAGCTTCCATTATCCACTAATATCCTGGCCACAACCTTATTGGTGATGGGAGTCTCTATGACCAGGGGTTCATGGTGAGGGAAACACACTGGCTTTGCGTCTTCCTCCGTGAAAGTGATGGGCTGATCAATGAGTCTAGGCCTCTAAGGAGGGAGTTGAATGACCTCCCATACCTCTTCGTCATGCTTTAGGGCTCCAACGTAGCGCTTTAGCTCGTTCCTAGGGGTTCCTCCAATATGAGGCCCCTCTGAGATCATAGCGACTCTCATGTTTGGCCGGGGTGGCAGTCCGGTCGTCTTATGAGAGGGCACCCTTCCGGGAGATACCTGACCCTCGAGTGTAATCTCGGTTCCTTCTTGAGGTAAGGGACCTCCGGCTTGGGCCGAATTTAAATGTGTTAGCCTATTTTTGATCCACTCGCACAAGTGGCCCAATCGGATTATGTTTTTAATTTCATCCTTCAGATTTTTACACTCGTTTGTGGTGTGACCGATGTCGTTGTGATAGTCGTATCTTTTGTTGGGGTCCCTTTAGGAGCTATCCCTAAGGGTGGAGGCTTCCGATAATGCGTATTTTGTCGGATGGCAAAGTACACACGTTCTTGAGAATCTGTGAGCTCAATGTACTACGTGTATTGGGGAGTATACCCCCTTCGTTGCCTTTTCTCCTCAGTCCGCGTGCTACCTTTAGAAGATCTCTTGCTCTAGGAACTTTGCTGAGCTCGTGCCATACTAGTGGCTGGTGTGGATAGGGACGAAAGTTGGACGCTCACCCAAGAGGGATTGCTTACAGGCGCCCCAAAGTGCGACAGTGCTGGGGTTAAGGCAAGGTTCTGGTTGTATCTTAGAGTAGCAGAGAACTGTATTCTGCTTGTTTGGGGAGCATTAGGGGTGGAGCTTCTTGAAGTTGTGCTCCTAGTGTATATCCCGACACTCCCGTTGAGTAATACCCTCCGTAAGCAACTATTTGGACTTCTTCCAGATTAATGTATTTCTAAACTCTCTTTTGAAAGTCCTGGAGGCTAGCCGCTCCTTCCTGTGGCAACTCATTCCAAAAAGGGGATCTTGTACAGATCCCGGCTTGGAGCAGGGTCAGCTGTTGTCCGTCGTCCACCTTCTTGATTTTTGAGGCCTCCTCCTTGAATCTCTTTATGAAGTTCTTTAGGGTTTCCACGGGTAGTTGTTTTGTGTTTGTTAGGGCAATGACCTCAAGGTTGATCTTCCTTGTCGCCACACACTACCGCCAAAAACTTACTTGAAACTTGTTCCAACAGTCCACTGATCCTGGCTCCAGTTTCTTGAACCATTCTTCGGCAGATCCGCTCAGCGTCAGTGGAAAGCATAGACACTTTGCATCATTACTAACCCTCATGACGGTCATTACTCTGTTAAACCGAGACAGATGGTCACTGAGGTCTGAGTCTCCTGTGTACGTCGCCATTTCGGGTATTTTGAAAGTTTTGGGGAGTTCCGCCTCTAGGATGTTTCGAGCGCAAGGTTCCCGGTTCTCGCAATTGGAGTCTGAGTCATCCCCCTTTTGTCTCGGGGATACTCTAGCGATGTCTTTTTCGAGGATTGCCAATACAGCTAAGATTCCCTCATTCAAAGCGTCCCTTGACACCGGTATCACATGCTTATTCTTTTCGAGGTGGTTTCTTAAGTCACCATGTTTTTTTCGATAATTTTTTGTCTTAAATCAACTAGGGGGTGCCTTCGACCTTTCCTCCCTCTTTCCCTGAGCTCTTAGTGCACAGACACGCTCTTTCGATCCTCTTAGTCCTGAGAGCCAAGACTCTCTCGAGGGAGCTTGCCCTTCTGCGAACCTTTCCCTTTCAGGAAATCAGAGCGGATCTTGGGCCTTTTTGTTTCTCTCGGGGATTGAAGTGGGATTTTTCTTATGGTTTTCCTCGAAAGGATATCGTATGGGACTTGGCTCTCTAGTTTTAGGTCTTTGGGTACTTGGCGAGGACTCTTCTTGTGTAACCTATAGTCCTGCAGGCACGGTTTGGGGATGCACATGAATTCTTATTGTTTCCATGGCCTTTTGTATGGCAACCATTATTTCTTGAATCCTTCTATTTTGTTCTTTTTGGCGGCCAGTTTGGCCTTGTGATTAGCGATTTTTTTTCCTTAGGACCAGTAACTTAGTGTAGCTACCGTCATCATAAGCATCGTATCGTTTGAGATTTTCTTTGTACTCCTCATCGTTTCACCCGCCTCGTTCCTCAGAGCCCACATTTACTCGTGAAGCTGCCTCTTCACCCTCTGGGTCCTGAAGATCCTTGGGGGGACGGGGTTGGCATGTATGGTTCCGAGTTTCCACCATTGTAGCTTTGATTCTTCATTGTCGTTTCTCAAACAACGCTTCCCACAACTCTCAATGAAAGCACCAAAATATTGACTGAGGTTTTCGATAACCAATTAAATAAGATAATAATTAGAGCTTTAGAATAATTAATATAGGTGACTTTTGTTGGAAATATTTTACAAGGATCTAAATTTACTACCATGTATGTTTCATTAACATCCTAAAATGAATTCTAAAACAATGAAATAAACACATATAAAGTTTAGGAAACCTTACATTGGGTGCAGCGAAATATAATGAATCCTTTCGTTCAGATCTCTAGCCCTTGATTCCTTTCTGTAGCAGAGCATCACCAAGATCTGAACCTGGATCTCTTTCTCTCCTTCCTTTGATGCTGATTCTCCTTCTTGTTGATTGGAAACTCCTACAGTCTTACAAACTATGATTGAGATACCACTTGATGTGTGTGGGCACTACTCTATCACTCAAGGATTTCGAAATTGAAGAAGAAAAGAAGAGGGAAAGTGGTTCGGCTATAGGGAAAAGAATAGGAGGCTCAAATTTCATCTGACAAAGTTAAGTGTGAATGAGAGCCATCACTATCTATTTATAGGTAACCACCTAGGTTTAAGTTAGAATTATTTGACATTAAAATAATAGAAAAATAAATGGTAAATGCTTAGTGTGGTCGGCCATATGATGTTGGATTGGGCCACTTTGCAATTTTGCCATTTTGTCATTTTTCCATCCCAATTTCTCAAAAACGCAAATTTTTCAATTTAACCACTTAAATGTCAATTCTAATTATTTAATAACTAAAAATTAATTATTAAATAATATTGTCATTTAATATATTTATTAATTAGACATATAAAGTCTCTTAATTAATAAATAAACCTAGAATCTCTTTTCTTTACAATTTCGCCCTTGCTTAGTGAAAATTCACAAAGTAGACATAGTCTAACTTTAGAATTATAATTGATTAATCAAAATCAATTAACTGAATCTTACAAGCAGTATGGTCTCAACTAGTATGGGGACCATGGGCCTATAGAAACCGAGCTTCCAGTAAGTCGAACCGAATTTACCAAGTAAATTCCCTAACTTATTAATTCCTTATTGAATCCACACTTAGAACTTGGAATTGCACTCTCAGTCATATAGAACACTCTATATGTTCCACGATATAGATACGTCATTAGTTATCCATTGTTATAATCCTAATTTGATCAATGACCCTCTAATAGATGATCTACATTGAATAGGCACTAAATTACCGTTACACCTTCAATGTATTTTATCCTTAAAACACTTAGCTCCGTATAAATGATATTTCAGCGAAGTGAAATGAGATCTCCACCATTTATCTCTATTTAGCCAAGCTCGAAGGAGATCATCGTTTCAATTCTAAATTCCTATAGAAGTTATAGACTCCATATTTATGTTAGCGCTCCCACTCAATTATACTATCATGTTCCCAAAATGTACGTATCACCCTGACCCAAAAGTAGGCTTAACTAACAAATCAAAGAACATGTATAATACTCTTGAGATCGAACTTAACCATATGAGGATTAAGATCATTTGATCTAGGATCAACGGGTGATATTGAATTGAATAGATATTACGGTAAATTTTAATAAATCTAATCAAAGTTCAATATCGGTCCCTTCCGATGTATACTTAATACATCCGATACTGGTAAACTTTGCCAATGCCCTTGAAAGGACATCACACTTATCTAAGGTGTAAGAATACCTATCGCTGATTATCATGTCAGTCTAAATCCAGTGAACTGACAAATCAGGGAATAAACTTTCGAACATATAATTAAGATTATATTCCACTGTGCTGACAACACTATAATCATTAACAAATTCATATGTTTTGGACTTAAATAGAATTCATACATTATATATATAATTATGAAATAAATCATGTGAACCATGCAACATAAAATGTTATTTCTGATCTTTATTAATAAGTAATTTTGATTATATTGAAATGAGTTTTATTTAGGGCATAAAACCCAACAAACTCCCACTTCACTAATATAAAACAAAATGTGCATTTCAAATAATCTCAACACCTTGATATACAAATCAAGTGTAGTAGTAGTAAACTCCTCGTAATAGGATCTGACAGGTTGAATTAAACACAACCTCTTCTCCACCATTACTCTTCCTCAATCACAAAATCCTTGATAATGTGAAATTCCTCTCTATATGTCTACTCTCTTGGGATACTGGATTCTATACTTTTGGCAACTACTTTTTGGTTATTCAGGAAGTAACACTAGTACTTAAGACAAGTTGGAACAGTGCCACAAATGTATAGAACTTTCCTTGGACTGAATAAGTACCTTTCCTGCAACTTTAACATTCAGTCTCTCTCTGGTAGACTAAGAGACTTGAGATAGGTTTTTACACATCTCCAAAATCACTACTCCACCCCCAGAGTAATCACCATCTTATTAGCAGACTTTCTAGCACAAAGGAAAGTCTCGAACTGATGTGGTGTAGTCTAACAGTTTTAAACTCACCCTTATCGACTAACATATAGTTCCTCTTCTTAATCTTAAGATTTACTTGATTGTCTTCCAATGTTCCTCTCCTGGATTAATCTGATACCTACTCATTACTCAGTCTCAACAGCAGGTGTTTGCTCTAAGGCATACTAAAGCATACCTGAGACCTCTCACTGTTGATTTAAAGAATTCTTTCATGGCTTTATCTTTTCTGGAATAGTTGAGACTTTTCCTTAGATAAATAAAATCTATGCCTAGAAGTCGAGAAGCTTCTATAGATTGCCATCAGAAAGAAAATGCTTCAGCATCTTACTAAAGTAAGTTGCTTGCATTAGAGTAAGTAATTACCAGGTATACCACAAGCCATAGGTTTAGATAAACTCAAACCTATAATACTAGGAACAGGAAGTCTTGTTCAGTCCATTGAATAGGGTTATACACGAAAATTTCCTTTCTTGTCCTTGTAATAGAAAACTTTAGGTTACTCCATGTGAATGGATCAAACCATAGTTCTCTTGGCTTTTCTTCTTAGTTTCTTATCTTGACAATCCATTACTTGCTTAAACTCACAATGGATTTTAATCACTAGTGTCTTCCAAGTCATAAGAGGAGTGAGTTCCTTGAAACTCTCCCACTACGACAATGTACCGTAAATTATGTCTAAGAAAACTAAATGGTATTGACCTCTTCGGTTGTGTTAAGACAACAGAGGCAGTGGGATCATCTTGTATCGAATAAGATGATAGAACACTTATGGAATCAAGAAAAAATATCTCCTTTATTTGCTACTTTATTTTCAAACTTAGTCATTTTCTTAGAAAAGTAGTATTTGTTTAAACAAACACTTTCTTATCTATTGACTATGGGATGTTCCACCCCTAATCACTTAGAATAGCTAACAAACATGCAAACCATGGTTAACGATTCTAGCTTTTCTTAAGATTTTGATTAGGTCATCCATGAATCTAGTAATGGTTTACACTAAGTACCCAACCATTGCATCATTCTGAAATTGTATTACCATAGAAGGCTTTAGGCAACGACTAGTAACTAATCATCAATATGCAAATCGAATTTCTGGGGAGGTAAGATTGGATATAATTCAAAAATCAATTTAATGATCTTTGAACTACATATCTACTAACTATTTCTCCACCCCTATCAGTTCGCAAGATCTTCAATCACTTACCTTAATGGTTTTTCACCATTGCTAGAAATTCAAGAAATTTTCAAACATTTCAAATTTCTTTGCATAAGGTAAAATCTAGAGTGATCGTTTTAAGAATATAATGAAAAAACTTGTTGGAAATTATTATACCAGGATCTTAGATCTACTCACAAGTATGTTGATTAATACCCTAAATATGAACTTTCTAAAACGATGAAATAAACACATATAAAGTTTAGGAAACCTTACATTGGGTGCAGCGGAATAATATGACTCCTTCCGTTCAGATATCTAGCCCTTGATTCCTTTCTGTAGCAGAGCATTATCAATATCTGAACCTGGATCTCTTTCTCTGAATCTTTGATGTTGAAACCTCCTTCTTGCTGAAAGTCTTTCTTCACGATCTTCCTCACTATGATTGAGGTATCACTTGCTGTGTGTGGGCACTACTCATACACTAAGAATTTCGAAATCTCAATGAGGAAGAGAGAGAGAGAGTGGGTTCGGCCAAAGATAGGGAGAGAGAAGGCTCAGTTTTTTCTGAATGAAAAAGTAGAAAATTTAAGTGTAATTTTCCTGAAGCCTTCACTATCTATTTATAGCATTCCACTAGGGTTAGGTTTGAATTATTTGGCATTAAAATAATGAAAATATCAGTTTAAAAATTCAAACCAAGTGGCCGGCCATGTACAGTAATGGGCCTTACTTGGATTTTGCAGTTTTCTCAATTCTGCATCTGATTTTCTCAAAAACGCCAATTTTCAAATTCAACCATTAACTGCCAATTCTAACTATTTAATAACTATAAATAATTATTAAATAATATTGTCATTTATCATATTTATTAATTGAACCATACAAAGTATCATAATTAACAAATATGCCCCTAAAACTCTTTCTTTACAATTTCGCCCTTACTTAGTGAAAAATTCACAAATAGACATAGTCTAATTTGAGAATTATAATTGATTAATCAAAACCAATTACATGAGACTTACAAGCAATATTATCTCAACTAGTGCGGGGACCATGGGTCTATTGAGAATTATAATTGATTAATCAAAACCAATTACATGAGTCTAACAAGCAATATTATCTCAACTAGTGCAGGGACCATGGGTCTATATAACCGAGCTTCCAATAAGTAGATCAAGAATTTAGCACTAAAATTCACTAACTTATTAATTCTTCGTTGAATCCACGCATAGAACTTAGAATTGCACTCTCAGTTATATAGAATGCTCTATATGTTCCACCATATAGACAGATCATTAGTTATCCATTGTTATAATCCTAATTTGATCAATGATCCTCTATATGAATGATCTACACTGTAAAGGGATTAAATTACCGTTACACCCTACAATGTATTTCTTCCTTAAAACACTTGACCCCGTATAAATGATATTTCAGCTTATGTGAAATGAGTACTCAACCATTTATGTTCGTTTGGTCAAGCTCGAAGGAGATCATCCTTTGCTTACTATTCGCCAGATAGCGCTCCCAGTCAATTGCACTACCGTGTTCCCAAAATGTACGTATCACCCTGACCTAAAAGTAGGCTTAACTAACAAATCAAAGAACACTAATAGCCTTTCAAGATTGAGCCTAATCATAACAGGATTAAGAACATTTGATCTAGGATCAACTAGGCGATATTGACTTGAATAGATATTACGGTAAGTTTAATAAATCTAAGTCAAAGTTCAATATCGGTCCCTTCCGATGCATACTCCATGCATCCATCCTGAGCTTTACTTTAACCAATGCTCTGGAAAGAACATAACACTTCTCCAAATGCAAGTAAACTCTGTTGTAGATTATCATATCAGTAAAACCCTATGTCTTATAAATCTAGGAAACTTTATTCACATAGTCATGTTTACTTTCCAATGTGTTGACGGCACAATAAACAGGATCAAGTATGTGAAAAGGGTTTCAGATGAATTCATACATTATGTACATATAATCATGAAATAAATCATGTGAACCATGCAATATTAAATGTTATTTCTAATCTATATTAATAAGTAAATCTGATTATATTGAAATGAGTTTTATTTAGGGCATAAAACCCAACAAACTCCCACTTGCACTAATATAAAACAAAAAGTGCGTTTCAAATAATCTCAACACCTCGATATACAAATCAAATGTAGTAGTAGTAAACTCCTTGAAATAGGATCTGAAAGGTTGAATTAACCACAACCTTTCCTCCACCATTACTCTTCCTTAATCACAAAATTATCAATAATGTGAAATTCCTCTCTATATGTCTACTCTCTTGGGATACTGGATTCTATAGCTTTGGCAACTACTTTTGGTTAATCAGGAAATTAACACTAGTAGTTTAGGCAATTTGGAATGGTGCCAAAAATTGTATAGAACTTTCCTTAGACTGAATAAGTACCTTTCCTGTAACTTTAACATTCAGTCACTCTCTGGTAGACCTAGAGACTTCAGATAGGTTTTTACACTTCTCCAAAATCACTATTCCACCCCCAGAGTAATCACCATCTTATCAGAAAGATTTTCTAGCACAAAGGCAAATTTCAAAATCTGATATGGTGTAAGTCTAAGAGTTTTAAACACACCCTTATAGACTAACATATAGTTCCTCTTCTTAATCTTAAGATTTACTTGATTGTCTTCCAATGTTCTTCTTGTTAGGTTTTATGCCCTAAATAAAACTCCATTTCAATGTAATCTATTTTATTCAACATCAATAAAGAAACAGAAGTATTTTTCATTCATTTGTGTATGTTTTGGTTCACTTTATCAATTGCTTGTCTATTTGATTTATAAATTCATCTTAAACCCTTTTCACATACTTGATCATGTTTATTGTGCTGTCATCAATTGGAAAGTAAACATGACTATGTGAATAAAGTTTCCTAGATTTATCAGACACAGGGTTTTACTGATATGATAATCTACAACAAGAGTTTACTTGTATTTGGAGAAATACTATGTTCTTTCCAGAACATTGGTTAAAGTAAAGCTCAGGTTGGATGCATGGAGTATGCATCGGAAGGGACCGATATTGTACTTTGACTTAGATTTAATTAAACTTACCGTAAAATCTATTCAAGTCAATATCGCCAAGTTGATCCTAGATCAAATGATCTAAATCCTGTTATGTTTAGGCTCAATCTTGAAAGGCTATTCGTGTTCGTTGAATTGTTAGTTAAGCCTACTTTTAGGTCAGGGTGATACGTACTTTTTGGGAACACGGTAGTGCAATTGAGTGGGAGCGCTAGCATAAACATGGAATCTATAGCTTCTATTTGGCGAATAGTAAGCAAAGGATGATCTCCTTCGAGCTTGACCAAACGAAAATAAATGGTGGAGATCTCATTTCACATAAGCTGAAATATCATTTATACGGGGTCAAGTGTTTTAAGGATAAAATACATAGTAGGGTGTTACGGTAATCTAATCCCTTTACTGTGTAGATCATTCATATAGAGGATCATTGATCAAATTAGGATTATAACAATGGATAACTAATGATGTGTCTATATGGTGGAACATATAGAGCATTCTATATACTGAGAGTGCAATTCTAAGTTCTATGCGTGGATTCAACGAAGAATTAATAAGTTAGTGAATTTTAGTGCTAAATTCTTGATCTACTTATTGGAAGCTCGGTTATATAGACCCATGGTCCCCCCACTAGTTGAGATAATATTGTTTGTAAGACTCATGTAATTGCTTTTGATTAGTCAATTATAATTCACAAATTAGACTATGTCTATTTGTGAAATTTTCACTAAGTAAGGGTGAAATTGTAAAGAAAGAGTTAATAGGGGCATATTTGTTAATTATGATACTTTGTATGGTTCAATTAATAAATGTGATAAATGACAATATTATTTAATAATTTTTTATAGTTATTAAATAGTTAGAATTGGCATTTAAATGGTTGAATTAAGAAATTGGCATTTTTGAGAAAATCAGATACAAAAGGTGTTAAAATTGCAAAATTGCAAAAATCAAGGCCCAGTCCACTAAGCCATGGCCGGCCACCTTTGTAGGCTTTTTAAGTTGATATTTTAATTATTTTAATGCCAAATAATTCAAACCCAACCCTAGTGGAATGCTATAAATAGATAGTGAAGGCTTCAGGAAAAATTACACTTCTGATTCAGAAAACCTGAGCCTCTCTCTCTACTTTGGCCGCCACCCTCTCTCTCTCTTCTTCCTTGATAATTTTGACTTACCTTAGTTATTAGAGTAGTGCCCACACACATCAAGCAATACCTCAATCATAGTGAGGAAGATCGTGAAGAAAGATCATCAGCAAAGGAGATTCAGCATCAAGGATTCAGAGAAAGAGATCCATGTTCAGATCTTGATAATACTCTGCTACAGAAAGGATTCAAGGGTTAGAGATCTGAATGAAAGGAGTCATTTAATTCCGCTGCACCAAATGTAAGGTTTCTTAAACTTTATATGTGTTTAATTTATCGTTTTAGAAAGTTCTTATTTAGGATGTTAATAAACATACTTGTGAGTAGATCTAAGATCCTGGTAAAATAATTTCCAACAACTGGCCTCAGAGCCATGGTAATTGATTTACTTGCAAGAAATTTGGACTTTAAAACGATTCTTTGTATGTTTTTTGGATGGTATCATGTTGTATTGAGTGTTATTTGATGATTGATTGATGTTTGTAAATTTTCGTGACAAATAATTGCGATTCTGTTTCTGGAATTATTTTTATTGGATAGTATGGAAAAAATTAAGCAAGTTACTTTTTTACAGAACTCAATTTCAATTTTATTTGAATTAGTTATGAATTTTTGAAGATTTGAAAAAAATCGGGGCTGTGCTGAAATTTTCCTGCGATCGCGAAAACTGTCCGTACAACTCACAATTTTTTCGTTTTTCTTTGATTTTTCATGCTTTTTCATGGAATTAACTTCCGATTTTTTGTTTAGTTCTATATTTATACTATTACTATTCCTAATTCAATTCTAATTATCATTTTGAATTAATTTAATATTTTTTAAATTTAATTCAAGATATTAGTGTAATTTGAATTTGAATAGAATTAGTATCTATCTTCTTGCTTAAAAATCTATCTTATTTTAAAATTTGATTATATCTTATCTTATTTTAAATTTAAAATAAGATAACTATAATCATGTAATTTTTAAATGATATAAGATATTTTGCTAATTTTTTAAATTTTGTTATTTTATTTATTTAAATTACATTTAAAATTTGAAAAAGATATTCATTTATCTTTTCTAATTTTTTATTTAATTTTTATTTATAAAATAACATTTAAAATTTAAAAGTAGTTAGCAAATTTTTGAAATGATATTTAGGTTGGTTGAAACCTAATTTTTCAAAAATTGTAGGTTTAATTTTAAATTTAAATATTTAATTAAATTTCGAAATTTTTTAATTTTTCAATTTTTTTTTAAAAATTTTCGATTTTTTTTTTAATAATTTTCGAAATTAATTATTTAATTTAAAATTAAATAAATCCTACATCCAACTATCCAACTAACCTTGTTGCAGGAGTATGTGTTTTAACTTGTATGTAAGTTTTAAAAAACCTATTATTACTTGATTGCAAATAGCCATGGTTACTTTTTGCCAGATCTAATGATCTGATGCTCCCTTGGTCAAGATAATAATTTGTAACAGGTATATTTACAATCTTCTTTCATCTGTGTATGACCTAGCAACATGATAGGACCCATCCAAAGTGTGCCTGTGTGAGCCTATGTGTTTAATTTTATTATAGATGCATATAGGTTGTTGTTGCTAAAATAAATTATCATAGTTCTTGATAGAATTTATTTAGGCCCATTTAGTTTTTGGGCCTATTCAATTAATAACAGTTGTTCTTATTAAGGTTAAATTCCTCTCTTTTGGGCCTTGTGTGAGAGTTGGGAGCCATAGAAGTGGGTACGACATACCGAACCCAGCACCCCCTCACATGAACTACCCTAATTGTAAAGGCCCATTTGCCTGATTTGAATGACTGTACTAGGTTAATTACACTAGTTTAACCTAATTAAAAATTGATTAGCAACATAATTAATTTCATTTATTTTGAAATTAATTTAGAAAATCATAGTTTAAAGAATTTTATATTCTAAGCTAAACTATATGTATTTTCTTGTATTTAATTAAATATAGAATTATAACCATCTAGATTCTTTCTGAAGCTTAATTTAAATTTTTCATTAAATATTCCTATTTAAGTTGATATTTAGTTATCTACAACTAACCAACTTAAATCTGAATATCTTTTGAATTCAAAATTTTAAAATTAAGTTGAGAAATTTTAGGCATTGGTTATTAAGATTCTTTAGATATTTTTTTAGGTTAATATCTTTTCAAATATTAACTTAAAATGGAATATCTTCAAATTAAGTGGTTATAACTTAATTTTAAATTTAATTAAATCTGATTTGAAAGATATTTAAGTTGATTTTTTGGATTCTTCTAAAAACAACTTAAACAAGATATTTTCAAATTTGTTCCATTTATTATTCGAATTTTTTTTTTCGAAATTAATTAATAATTGAAAATTAATTAAAGTTGATTTTTTATTTAAATCAATTTTGATTTGTAATTTTTCATTATTATATTATGGAACTTGTTCGATATTTATTTGAATTTATTTTTCAAATTTAAATAATAATTGAAAATTAATTAAAGTTGATTTTTTTTATTTTTAAACCAACTTTAGTTTGTAATTTTTCATTATTATAATATCGAATTAAAATGATTATACAAAATACATTTAATATTTTTTAAATAATGAGCTTTTAATCAAGAGACATTCGATCTCCATTGTGGGTTTTACACCGCGTTTGTTTTAGTGAGTAATCCTCCCTAATGGAGGAACGTTCATTAGCAATTTCGCACCGTTTAACCTCTAGGAATGGCAAATTGGGGTTTTTTCGCGGATCGGATCGGGGCCCCGACCCGATGGGGCAGTCCCGCCCCGGTAGAATCGAATCGATATTCGGGTCTTTGCCCCGCCCCGCCCCGCCCCGGTTAGGTTTTTCTCGGGTCGGGGATGACCCGATCCGCTAATGCAATAACTTAAAAAAAAATAAAAAAAATATTTACTACTCTGCATTCATCCATTGGTTCCCAACCCAAACGCAAATATTAATTAATTAGCAGATTATGTACATATATATTGAATTAGGGGATCATTATTTACTTAACAGTGTGTGTATATATTTATATGTATATATTGTTCTCTTCTATCATGGCTTTATTAGAGATTAGATTCCCCACAAATGTTAATTAATCCATGGCCAAGGCTTCTTAAAAAATATTAATAAAAAATATTAATAAAAATATTAATGATAGATTATTAATAAAAGTATATATTATGTACATGGTATATATAATATTCAAGTGATACATTATTACATATACTTTAACAACACATAAAAAGTAAAAAAAAAAAAAAAAAAAAAAAAACCAATACTTATTTTATTCTGTAATTGTTTAATATTTTTAAAATGATATGTTTTTTAATTATTTTTTTAAGTAACTTATGTATATAATACTCGTTAGTATTCTATATATAAATATATAATTAAATCACTCCAACTACCTTCAAATTATCAATCAAGTATTATATTAACATTTATTTTGTTAATTTATTTTTATAAATGGATTCTTTGCGTACTTCAATTGAATATTCAGTAAAGTATGACAAATACCATGTACATAATATATATATATATATAAAAATATTTAAATTATACACTTTTGATACTTTTATTAAAAAAACTCCTAATGTTAAATTTGATAAATTTTAAAATAATTATAAAATATAATTAAATACTTTAATTGATTCAATAAAACTTCTTATCAAATTTTAGGAAAATATTTTTCTCTTAACTTATAAAGTCTCTTATAAAATAAAATTTGAAGAAGTAAATTTGCAAAAAAAAAAAAAAAAAAAAAAAAAAAAAAAGTCGGGTCAAACCCGACCCTGGCCTGGGTCGGGTCAGACCCAATTAATTTTTTAAGGTAATCGGGGCGGGGCGGGGCGGGGCAATAGCTTGTCGGGGCGGGGCGGGTCAGAAGCGGGGCGGGGCAGACCCGCCCCATTTGCCATTCCTATTAACCTCGCATGATAAGTAGTTTGTAAGTGTTTTGTATGGTATAGATCACCCTAATGGTGGCGACCATACTTGACTTGCAAATTATGAAACAATGGTGGGAGCTCATAAGATAGAATTGCCTTGACTCTTGCCTAAACGAGACAACGCTGAATTCCAATCTTGATCGAATAAAAGGTTGCTAGAATGGTTATTATTTTAGATGAGCTGACAACTCTATTCAATGGATGATGCTTTGACTCTCGCCTAAACGGGACACTGTATCAGTTTGTTGAAATACCTTGGAAAATCAACTATGTTAGATTTAGTATTTCTATAACATATGTCATTACTTGTTATTTTCTAAACTGTGTATGAATTTATGAGCCAAAACCTTACTTCTGTTTTATTGATGTGTTGTAGTGTCATTATGAATAACCCTCACCCCGATCCTCTCTTAGTTACTATCTTAGCAAAAGAACTCTATAGTGTGAAAATGCATCCTGGTAGTTGCATTAACTCGCACCTGTTGATGATGAATCTGAAGTTCCAAAAGGAAAATCTACTAGGAATTGATTTATCAAGAAAACAATGGGTCCAACTTATCCTTAATAGTCTTCCTCCGGAGTATAATGAATTTGTTATCTCTTACATGATCAACAATTCTAACTCCTCAGACATGGAAAAGCTCGAAGCAGAATTATGAGCCCATGAACGGAACTTGATTGCAATGGGTCCCCCTGGGTTTGCAATCAATAATCGAAGGAAAAGGACTAGGTATGAAGGATCTAGCAAAACTGCTTCTTCAAGTACAATTATCAGACATGATCTTCTATATTCGAATTGTAATGAAAAGGGACATCATGAAGAACGATGTCCCAGGCTTCTAAACAATTCAAACGAAGGTAATGCTTTTGTCTTTGAATCATGTGTTTTAGAGAACGACAAATCCATCTGGATTGTTGATTCTGGGTCTACTAACCATGTATGTTCTTCACTGCAGTTGCTTGAAACTTGGGAAAATCTGCTTCCAGGAGAGTTAAAGCTTAAAGTTGGCAATGGCGAATTAGTATCGGTCAAAGCTAGAGGAAAAGCCCTCATCAAGTTTCAACAAAGATTTTTAATTTTAGAAAATGTTTTATTTATTCCAAACTTTAGTAGAAACTTGATTAGTGTCTCATGTTTGCAAACACAATCTTATATATTGAATTTTTCGAGTACAAATTGTTCAATTTCTCGTAATGGATTTCAAATATGTTTTGCTATAATGGAACAAGGGCTTTATGTTTTAAGACCGAGTACTCAAATCTCACTAAATAGTGAACTTTTCAGTGTAGCTAGACCTAGAAACCTAAAAAGAAAAGAGATTGATAATGATGATCAAACTTATCTATGGCATTTACGTTTAGGTCATATAGGTTTTGATAGACTCAATAGGCTCACAAAAGACGGTCCATTGAAAAATGTCGTCTTAGGTGAACTGCCAGTATGCGAGTCCTGCCTAGAAGGAAAAATGACTAAACGTTCTTTCTCTGCAAAGGGAGAGCGTGCCAAAATCCCTCTAGGGTTAATGCATTCCGATGTCTGCGGACCTTTGAATGTCAAAGCCCGAGGTGGTTATGAGTATTTTGTCACTTTCATTGACGATTTCTCTAGATATAGTTTTCTTTACCTAATGCAAAAGAAATCTGAAACGTTTGAAAAGTTTCAAGAGTTTCATGCTTTGGCCCAAAACCAATTAGGTAAATCATTAAAGATCTTGCGAACTGATAGGGGTGGAGAATATATGGATATGCAGTTCAAAGATCATTTAATTGAACTTGGAATTGAATCCCAATACACTGCCCCAGCCACTCCACAACAAAATGGAGTTGCAGAAAGAAGAAATCGCACTCTTTTGGAAATGGTTAGGTCTATGCTGAGTTATTCAACTCTGTCTACGTCCTTCTGGGGATATGCTATACAGATGGCAAATGACATTCTAAATGTTGTTCCATCTAAAGCAGTCCCTAAGACACCCGTCGAACTTTGGAATGGTCGAACACCTAGTTTACACCATTACAGAATTTGGGGGTGCCCTGCTCATGTCTTAAGAAAGAAAGAAGGCAAACTTGAATCACGTACCGAAGTATGCATGTTTGTCAGAAATTCTAAAGAGACTAGGGGTGGACTATTTTATAGTCACAAGGATAATAAAGTGTTTGTTTCTACAAATGCTACTTTTCTTGAAGAGAACTATATTAAAGACTACAAACCGAAAAGTAAAGTTGTTCTAGAGGAATTGCTATCAGATATAAGTCCTTCCAATGTTCCGTCCTCTTCCACTCGTGAAGAAGACAATCCCACTCCCTAAGTTGAACAAACTGAGAAATCTACTACTAAAGTTTCTGTTCAGAAGACAACCGTACCTCGTCGTAGTGGGAGGGTTTCAACAAAACCTGCTCGTTATGGCTTGGATGGTGAAATCAATATGGTCGTAGGTGACGGTATTGATGACGATCCATTAACCTATAAACAGGCAATGGCTAGTCCACAACGGAAACGATGGTCAGCCGGCATGGATTCAGAAATGGATTCCATGAAAAAGAACAAAGTCTGGGAATATGTAGACGCACCTGACGACTATCATCCGATAGGATGCAAGTGGGTTTACAAGAAGAAAAGAGGAGCTGGAGGCGAAGTCGAAACTTTTAAAGCTAGACTTGTAGCCAAGGGTTATACCCAAAGAGAAGGCGTGGACTATGAGGAAACTTTTACTCCTGTTGCCATGCTCAAATCCATCTGAATTCTTCTCTCCATAGCTGCTGCTTTCGATTATGAAATCTGGCAGATGGATGTCAAGACTGCCTTCCTTAATGGGGTACTTGAAGAAACCATCTATATGGAGCAACCAGAAGGTTATGTTCTTCCTGGGCAGGAAAAGAAAGTTTGCAAGTTAAACAGGTCTATCTATGGACTTAAGCAAGCCTCTCGCTCATGGAACAAAAGGTTTGATGAAATCATCAAGACCTACGGCTTTCTTCAGAATGAAGATGAACCTTGTGTTTACCAACTCAAGGAAGACCAAATAGTAGTATTCCTGGTCCTTTATGTTGATGACATTTTGATCATTGGAAACAATGTCAAGAAAATGACTCACATCAAGGAATGGCTCAACACTCAATTCGATATGAAAGATTTGGGTGAAGCAGCCTATGTTCTTGGTATTCAGATTATCAGAAACCGGAAGAACAGATCTCTTGCTCTCTCTCAAACAACCTACATAGACAAAGTCTTAGAGAGATTCTTCATGAACAATGCCAATGGGGCAAACATGCCTTCTAGATATGGTATTTGTCTATCTAAGGAACAGTCACCGACTGATCCTCAAGAGATAGAGGACATGGCGAATATTCCCTATGCCTCTGCAGTTGGAAGTCTAATGTATGCAATGTTATGCACTAGACCTGACATACGTTATCTTTGTTGGAATCGTGAGCAGGTATTAGTCTAATCCAGGACAAGAACATTGGAATGCAGTTAAGTATATTCTGAAATACTTAAAGAGTACAAGGAATCTTGTGTTAGTCTACAAGGGTGGTGCTTTAAATCCCATAGGCTACACTGATTGTGATTTCCAGGCAAGTCTTGAAGACAGGAAATCTACATCTGGGATGGTGTTTACTCTTGGGGGTGGAGCAGTGGTTTGGAGAAGTGCTAAACAAACCGCGATATCGGACTCAACTATGGAAGCTGAATACATAGCAGCAGCCGAAGCTGCTAAAGAACTTGTCTGGCTAAGAAAGTTCTTCACCAGAATAGGTGTTGTTCCTGGAATGGAAAAGCCTCTGGTACTACTCTGTGATAACAATGGAGCAATAGCAAACAGCAAAGAACCTGGAAGCCACAAGAGAAGCAAACACATTGAAAGGAAGTATCACATTATCAGAGAATACGTGGCAAGAGGGGATGTACTAGTTGAGAAAGTTGACACAGAGGACAACCTAGCTGATCCATTTACTAAAGTCCTGGCTGTGACAGCCTTTGAAAAGCACCGTCAGAATTTAGGATTAATTGATATGTACTAATTAGTTTTATATTAGTGCAAGTGAGAGATTGTTAGGTTTTATGCCCTAAATAAAACTCCATTTCAATGTAATCTATTTTATTCAACATCAATAAAGAAACAGAAGTATTTTTCATTCATTTGTGTATGTTTTGGTTCACTTTATCAATTGCTTGTCTATTTGATTGATAAATTCATCTTAAACCCTTTTCACATACTTGATCATGTTTATTGTGCTGTCATCACATTGGAAAGTAAACATGACTATGTGAATAAAGTTTCCTAGATTTATCAGACACAGGGTTTTACTGATATGATAATCTACAACAAGAGTTTACTTGTATTTGGAGAAATACTATGTTCTTTCAAGAACATTGGTTAAAGTAAAGCTCAGGTTGGATGCATGGAGTATGCATCGGAAGGGACCGATATTGTACTTTGACTTAGATTTAATTAAACTTACCGTAAAATCTATTCAAGTCAATATCGCCAAGTTGATCCTAGATCAAATGATCTAAATCCTGTTATGTTTAGGCTCAATCTTGAAATGCTATTCGTGTTCGTTGAATTGTTAGTTAAGCCTACTTTTAGGTCAGGGTGATACGTACTTTTTGGGAACACGGTAGTGCAATTGAGTGGGAGCGCTAGCATAAACATGGAATCTATAGCTTCTATCTGGCGAATAGTAAGCAAAGGATGATCTCCTTCGAGCTTGACCAAACGAAAATAAATGGTGGAGATCTCATTTCACATAAGCTGAAATATCATTTATACGGGGTCAAGTGTTTTAAGGATAAAATACGTAGTACAGTGTTACGGTAATCTAATCCCTTTACTGTGTAGATCATTCATATAGAGGATCATTGATCAAATTAGGATTATAACAATGGATAACTAATGATGGGTCTATATGGTGGAACATATAGAGCATTCTATATACTGAGAGTGCAATTCTAAGTTCTATGCGTGGATTCAACGAAGAATTAATAAGTTAGTGAATTTTAGTGCTAAATTCTTGATCTACTTATTGGAAGCTCGGTTATATAGACCCATGGTCCCCCCACTAGTTGACATAATATTGTTTGTAAGACTCATGTAATTGGTTTTGATTAGTCAATTATAATTCACAAATTAGACTATGGCTATTTGTGAAATTTTCACTAAGTAAGGGCGAAATTGTAAAGAAAGAGTTAATAGGGGCATATTTGTTAATTATGATACTTTGTATGGTTCAATTAATAAATGTGATAAATGACAATATTATTTAATAATTATTTATAGTTATTAAATAGTTAGAATTGGCATTTAAATGGTTGAATTAGGAAATTGGCATTTTTGAGAAAATCAGATACAAAAGGTGTTAAAATTGCAAAATTGCAAAAATCAAGGCCCAGTCCACTAAGCCATGGCCGGCCACCTTTGTAGGCTTTTTAAGTTGATATTTTAATTATTTTAATGCCAAATAATTCAAACCCAACCCTAGTGGAATGCTATAAATAGATAGTGAAGGCTTCAGGAAAAATTACACTTCTGATTCAGAAAACCTGCGCCTCTCTCTCTACCTTGGCCGCCACCCTCTCTCTCTCTTCTTCCTTGATAATTTCGACTTACCTTAGTGATTAGAGTAGTGACCACACACATCAAGCAATACCTCAATCATAGTGAGGAAGATCATGAAGAAAGATCATCAGCAAAGGAGATTCAGCATCAAGGATTCAGAGAAAGAGATCCAGGTTCAGATCTTGATAATACTCTGCTACGGAAAGGATTCAAGGGTTAGAGGTCTGAACGGAAGGAGTCATTTAATTCCGCTGCACCCAATGTAAGGTTTCTTAAACTTTATATGTGTTTAATTTATCGTTTTAGAAAGTTCTTATTTAGGATGTTAATAAACATACTTTTGAGTAGATCTAAGATCCTGGTAAAATAATTTCCAACACTTCTCCTGGATTAATCTGATACCTACTCATTACTCCCACTCAACAGCAGGTGTCTGGTCTAAGGCATACTAAAGCATGTCTAAGACCTCTCACTGTTGATTTAAGAAATTCTTTCATGGCTTTATCTTTTCTAGAATAGTTGAGACTTTTCCTTAGATAAATAGAATCTATACCTAAGAAGTTGTGAAGCTTCTATAGATTGCCATTTGAAAGAAAATGCTTCAGCATCTTACTAAAGTAAGTTGCTTGCATTAGAGTAAGTAATTACCAGGTATACCATAAGCCATAGGTTTAGATAAACTCAAACCTATAATACTAGGAACAGGAAGTTTGTTAAGTCCATAGAATAGACTTGTTAACTAAAATTTCGTTTTATGTCCTTGTAATAGAAAACTTTAGGTTACTCCATGTGAATGGATTAAACCATAGTTCTATTGGCTTTTCTTCTTAGTTTCTTATCTTGACAATCCATCACTTGTTTAAACTCACAATGGATTTTAGTCACTAGTGTCTTCCAAGTCATAAGAAGGTGAGTTCCTAGAAACTCTCCCACTACGACAAGGTACCGTGAATTATGTCTAAGAAGACTAAATGGTATTAACCTCTTTGGTTGTGACAAGACAACAAAGGCAGTGGGATCATCATATGTCAAATAAGATGATAGAACACTTTTAGAATCAAGAATTAAATATCTCCTTTATATGCTACTTTATTTTCAGACTTAGTCATTATCTTAGAAAAGTAGTATTTGTTTGAACAAACACTTTCTTATCTATTGACTATGGGATGGTCCACCCCTAATCACTTAGAATAGCTAACAAACCATGGTTAACAGTTCTAGCTTTTTTTAAGATTTTGATTAGGTCATCCATGAATCTAGTAATGATTTACATTAAGTATACAACCATTACATCATTCTGAAATTGTATTACCATGGAAGGAATTAGGCAACGACTAGTAACTAATCATCAATATGCAACTCAAAATTTCTGGGGAGGTAAGTTTGGATATAATTCAAAAATCAATTTAATGATCTTTGAGCTGCATATCTACTAACTATTTCTCCACCCCTATCAGTTCGCAAGATCTTTAACCACTTACCTTAATGGTTTTAACCATTGCTAGAAATTAATGAAATTTTTAAACATTTCAAATTTCTTGCTAAAAGGTATAATCTAGAGTTATCGTTTTAAGAATACAACGAAAAACTAATATCCACCCCTGAATGTACATCCATCTGCGAATGAGATGAACTACTTTCAGTGGATATAGGCATATTAACTCTTTGTGGAGATTGATCTTGTCAAATCCACTATGAACAAGATACAAATGCTATAGATTAAAAAAATGGTAGTGTCTTTTGATGACATAGGTTTAGTTACATCAAAGAGTTCTTAGAATACTGCAAGTGGTTCCTGGTCACAGAATACCTAACTCATATTCCATACAGTTTTAATCCATTAATAGAAGATGGATATTAAACACTTGAAAAAGTGTAAGTGTATTGTATTCTGGAATTAGAAATATAAGAAAATTTCTATTTGGAATCTAAAATTAAAGTCAAAGACTTAAATTTATACCAAATATAATGAGTAATTCTATCTTGGACCAGTACTACTAATACAAACTCTAAGTCAGATTTGCCCATACAAGTAGGAGATTTCTAAGATTGAAGATTTATATCAATTGGGAATAGAATTTCGGGATTATAATCTTATGCGTCATTTAATTTCTTAAGAGAAAATATAGAATGACATGAAATGATTTATAGACCATTCATCCAATGATATGTTATTGAGCTAATTCGAAATGAATAAGCTAAGAGGAACTAGGATAATTTCGTTTAAAATAAGAATCCAACGATGCTTCGATTAGCGAAAGTCAAAGTAATCTTATTTATACAATCTTCTTGTTTCATATCGTAAAAATACTAGTCTAAGGTGTCATCAATTGATGAACAGCTAGATGTCGCATATACAATATTTATCTTTCGAGATCTAACACTATTATGTATGTCTAATGGTGAAAATCCACTAGGGATTTATCTCATTAGATAAACAAGCCAAGTTAGACCAACAATGAAGATTCGAAATTAAACTACAACTTAATAACAGAAAATAACATGGTTCAATATAAATTCATACACAATTCAGAAATTATAAACATATAGCAAGTAGGAATGACAAGTGAAAATACTAAAACTTACTATCCTAAATAATTTCCAAGGTTTTTCAACAAACTGATACAGTGTCCCGTTTAGGCGAGAGTCAAAGCATCATCCATTGAATAGAGTTTTCAGCTCATCTAAAATGATAACCATTCTAGCAACCTTTTATTCGATCAAGATTGGAATTCAGCGTTGTCCCGTTTAGGCGAGAGTCAAGGCAATTCTATCTTATGAGCTTCTACCATTGTTTCATAATTTGCAAGTCAAGTATGGTCGCCACCATTAGGGTGATCCATACCATACAAAACACTTATAAACTACTTATCATTCGAGATTAAACGGTGCGAAATTGCTAATGAACGTTCCTCCATTAGGGAGGATTACTCACTAAAACAAACGCGGTATAAAACCCACAATGGAGATCGAATATCTTAATAATAAAGCTCATTATTTAAAGAGAGTTGTATTTTCTTTGATTTTCTTTATTAATCTATTTATTTTAAATATATATTTATTTAATTAAAATTTCCAATTTAGAATGAAAAATTCTAAATATAAATTTTACTTAGATGGATATGAAAATAACATGAATTATTTCCATCTTAGTAATAATTTCTAATAAATATTTAGAAAAATATTCAATTTAAGTTGTTACAAAATTAATTTAAATTCATTTACAACTCAAATTTAATTTTCTATAAATATATATTGCATTTCCAAAAATTAAAGTATTTAAGAATACAATTTTCGAAAAATGCATATTAAAATAAAAAATAAATCCTGGAAAAATTATTCTAATTTAATGTTGGCCCAAAATTAATTAATAAAATTAATTTACAACAAATAATATAATTTTCCTATTTAATTAAATATATATAAGAAAAATTTCAAATATTTAAGTATGATGATGAAAATCAACTTAAATATTAATTTTCTATTTAATTAAATACACTAGAAAATACTTCAAGCAAAAATATCACCTATCTAGATTTCCTTTGACTAATTAATTCAATTTCTAATAATATACTTTAATTCAATTTATTTTAAATTAGTCAATAAATGAAAAAATCATTGATTTAAGTTGATCCAAGAATTAATTAAAATAAATAATTAATTTACAACTTAATCTATTTTTCAAGATAAATTCAAAATCATCTTGCATTGTGAAATGCAATTTTGAAAATTGATTAATAAAATAAAGAAAAAATATATTTTGAAAATTATTTAAATTTAGTTGAAAAAATAAATTTCAACTAAAAATAATTTTCTATTTAATTAAGTGTCATGAAAAAGAAATATTTAAGTATCATGATGAAAATCAACTTAGTTATTTAATTTTCAAATTAATTAAATGTATTAAATTCAAGAAATAAATAATTAAGTGTAGAGAAGGCTTAATTATTAATCTCTAGTTTAATACTAGGAAAAATATACTTAAAATAAATTGTACCAAAATTAATTATATAAATAATTAATTTCACAATGTATAATATTTTCCTATTTAATATTAGAAATAATAAGTAGTCTAGAAATAACTATCTAGAATATATCTTATTTGACTAAGTATCTTTCCTACAAAATTTAAAAAAATAACTAATTTAAGTTGTATTAGAAAAAATCTAGAACTTAAATATTTTCAAATTTAAATTTAATTAAATATCAAAATTAAGTTGTAACCACTTAATTTAAAAAATATTCCATTTTAAGTTAATATTCGAAAAGATATTAACTTAAAAAAATATCTAAAGAATCTTAATAACCAATGCCTAAAATTACTCAACTTAATTTTTGAAATTTTAAATCCAAAAGATATTCAGATTTAAGTTGGTTAGTTGTAGATAACTAAATATCAACTTAAATAGGAATATTTAATGAAAAACTTAAATTAAGCTACAGAAAGAATCTAGATGGTTATAATTCCATATTTAATTAAATACAAGAAAATACATATAGTTTAGCTTAGAATAAAAATTCTTTAAACTATATTTTTCTTAAATTAATTTCAAAATAAATGAAATTAATTATGTTGCTAATCAATTTTATTAGGTTAAACTAGTTTAATTAACCTAGTACAGTTATTCAAATCAGGCAAATGGGCCTTCACAATTGGAGTGGTTTATGTGAGGGGGTGTTGGGTTCAGTATGTCGTACCCACTTCTATGGCTCCCAACTCTCACACAAGGCCCAAAAGAGAGGAATTTAACCTTAAAATAAACAACTGTTATTAATTGACTAAGCCCAAAACTAAATGGGCCTAAATAAATTCTATCAAGAACTATGATAATTTATTTTAGCAACATTAACCTATATGCATCTATAATGAAATTAAACACATAGGCTCACATAGGCACACAGTGGATGGGTCCTATCATGTTGCTAGGACATACACAGATGAAAGAAGATTGTAAATATACCTGTTACAAATTATTTACTTGACCAAGGGAGCCATCAGATCATTAGATCTCGCAAAAAGTAAAGATGGCTATTTGAAATCAAGTAATAATAGGTTTTGAAAACTTACATACAAGCTAAAACACATACTTCTGCAACAAAGTTAGTTGGATAGTTGGATGTAGGATTTATTTAATTTTAAATTAAATAATTAATTTCGAAATTAAATAATTAATTAAAAAAAATTCGAAAATTTAAAAAAAATTTGAAATAAAAAATTTCGAAATTAAATTAAAATTTAAATTTAAAATTAAACCTACAATTTTGAAAAATTAGGTTTCAACCAACCTAAATATCATTTCAAAATTTGCTAACTACTTTTAAAATTTAAATGTTATTTTATAAATAAAAATTAAATAAAAAATTAAAAAAGATAAATGAATATCTTTTTCAGATTTTAAATGTAATTTAAATAAATAAAATAACAAAATTTAAAAGTTAGCAAAATATCTTACATCTATTTAAAATTACATGATTATAGTTATCTTATTTTAAATTTAAATAAGGTCAAATTATTTTTAAAAAAAAAAGATTTAATTTAAAATATTTAAAATCTGACCTTAAATTTAAAAAATAAGATAAGATATAATCAAATTTAAAAATAAGATAGATTATTAAGCAAAAAAAAAAAGATAGATACTAACTATTTTTAAATTCAAATTACACTAATATCTTGAATTAAATTTAAAAAATATTAAATTAATTCATAATGATAATTAGAATTGAATTAAGAATAGTAATAGTATAAATACAGAACTACACAAAAAATCGGAAGTTAATTCCATGAAAAAGCATGAAAAAATGAAGAAAAACGAAAAAATTGTGAGTTGTACGGACAGTATGCTTGGCATACTGTCCATGGGCGCACTTGGGGCTGCGTGGGCGTGAAACGCAGGCGCACTTGCAGCCTCTCCGCGCGCGCACGTGGTGCAGCGACACAACCCGATTTTTCTGAAACTTTAAAAAATCATAACTAATTCAAATTAAATCGAAATTGAGTTCTGTAAAAAAGTAACTTGCTTAATTTTTTCCATACTATCCAGTAAAAATAATTCCAGAAATAGATATTCAATTACTTTTCTCGAAAATTCACAAACACCAATCAATCATCAAATAACACTCAATACAACATGATACCATCCAAAAACAAACAAACAATCGTTTTAAAGTCCAAATTTCTTGCAAGTAAATCAATTACCATGGCTCTGAGGACAGTTGTTGGAAATTATTTTACGAGGATCTTAGATCTACTCACAAGTATGTTGATTAACACCCTAAATATGAATTTTCTAAAACGATGAAATAAACACATATAAAGTTTAGGAAACCTTACATTGGGTGCAGCGGAATAATATGACTCCTTCCGTTCAGATATCTAGCCCTTGATTCCTTTCTGTAGTAGAGCATTATCAATATCTGAACCTGGATCTCTTTCTCTGAATCTTTGATGCTGAAACCTCCTTCTTGCTGAAAGTCTTTCTTCATGATCTTCCTGACTATGATTGAGGTATCACTTGCTGTGTGTGGGAACTACTCATACACTAAGAATTTCAAAATCTCAATGAGGAAGAGAGAGAGAGTGGGTTTGGCCAAAGATAGGGAGAGAGAAGGCTCAATTTTTCCTGAATGAAAAAGTAGAAAATTTAAGTGTAATTTTCCTGAAGCCTTCACTATCTATTTATAGCATTCCACTAGGGTTAGGTTTGAATTATTTGGCATTAAAATAATGAAAATATCAGTTTAAAAATTCAAACCAAGTGGCCGGCCATGTACAGTAATGGGCCTTACTTGGATTTTGCAGTTTTCTCAATTCTGCATCTGATTTTCTCAAAAACGCCAATTTTCAAATTCAACCATTTAAATGCCAATTCTAACTATTTAATAACTATAAATAATTATTAAATAATATTGTCATTTATCATATTTATTAATTGAACCATACAAAGTATCATAATTAACAAATATGCCCCTAAAACTCTTTCTTTACAATTTCGCCCTTACTTAGTGAAAAATTCACAAATAGACATAGTCTAATTTGAGAATTATAATTGATTAATCAAAACTAATTACATGAGTCTTACAAGCAATATTATCTCAACTAGTGCAGGGACCATGGGTCTATATAACTGAGCTTCCAATAAGTAGATCAAGAATTTTGCACTAAAATTCACTAACTTATTAATTCTTCGTTGAATCCACGCATAGAACTTAGAATTGCACTCTCAGTTATATAGAATGCTCTATATGTTCCACCATATAGACACATCATTAGTTATCCATTGTTATAATCCTAATTTGATCAATGATCCTCTATATGAATGATCTACATTGTAAAGGGATTAAATTACCGTTACACCCTACAATGTATTTATTCCTTAAAACACTTGACCCCGTATAAATGATATTTCAGCTTATGTGAAATGAGTACTCCACCATTTATGTTCGTTTGGTCAAGCTCGAAGGAGATCATCCTTTGCTTTCTATTCACAAAATAGAAGCTATAGATTCCATGTTTATGCTAGCGCTCCCACTCAATTGCACTACCGTGTTCCCAAAATGTACGTATCACCCTTACCTAAAAGTAGGCTTAACTAACAAATCAAAGAACACGAATAGCCTTTCAAGATTGAGCCTAATCATAACAGGATTAAGAACATTTAATCTAGGATCAACTAGGCGATATTGACTTGAATAGATATTACGGTAAGTTTAATAAATGTAAGTCAAAGTTCAATATCGGTCCCTTCCGATGCATACTCCATGCATCTAACCTAAGCTTTACTTTAACCAATGCTCTGGAAAGAACATAGCACTTCTCCAAATGCAAGTAAACTCTGTTGTAGATTATCATATCAGTAAAACCCTATGTCTGATAAATCTAGGAAACTTTATTCACATAGTCATGTTTACTTTCTAATGTGTTGACGGCACAATAAACAGGATCAAATAATCATGAAATAAATCATGTGAACCATGCAACATTAAATGTTATTTCTGATCTATATTAATAAGTAAATCTGATTATATTGAAATAAGTTTGATTTAGGACATAAAATCCAACAAAACTCATATCCACCCCTGAATGTACATCCATCTGCGAATGAGATGAACTTATTTTCAGTGGATATAGGCATATTAACTCTTTGCAGAGATTGATCTTGTCAAAACCACTATGAACAAGATACAATGCCATAGATTATAAAAATGAAAACTCCCAAAATTTCTTATCGAAATATAAATGTAAAATTTGGAAAAAAAATTAATATTTGGTGTAAATAAAAAAAACAAAAAAAGAGAGAGAACTTAATCTAGAATGTAGTTTTTTTTTTTTTTTTGAAAAACTAATAATAAAAAAAATTAGAAGATAAATAATAAAAATTAACAGCATTAGAAAAGAACCATGCAACAAAAATTTATAAAGATAGAAAATATTATAAATATATGGATAATAAAAATTACGTAAATATATATTTAATCCTTTTAAAGTTTATATTAATATAGCTTGAATTAAGATTTTTTTGGGTATTTACTTTGAATATTTAGTTTCTATTTTGGAGAAAAGAAAAAATCAATACAATGAATGTAGTATTACAAAGAGCGTCTGCCCTTTTAGTGCTCTGTGGCAGTTAATGTCCTTCATGGTTTTTGCAGTTTTTTTTCTTCAAAATGCCCTGTTTTTAGCAATTTTATAGCAGTTATTTTCTTCCTTCTGCTGGTTTTCCTCCAATGATCTTGCCTCCTGTTTGTTTTAGTCAATTTACTCCTATACCCCTTCTCTCCCCTTCTCTTCTTCTAATGGATCCACTCACTCGTAAGATGAAATCAAAAATAACACTCACTGAAGATGAAGAATCCGTCTTTCAATTCCATGATGTTGAAGTTGTTTCTCCACTAGCAATAGTCGAATTTGTTTTGTATGCAAAAATTCTTACTAAGAAAAAGGTTTGGCTATCCACATTGTAGAAGCAAATGGCTGAACACTGGGACGAGAGATTTCCTATTAAAGTTTCAGAATCCTCAGACATGTTCTTACTTACTTTCGGATGCGAAGGTGACAAAATCAGAGTTTTGAACCGAGAGCCTTACCACTTTCAAAACCACCACATTGTGCTGCATACTCCGAAGGTTGGGAAAAACTTCACTTTGGAAGACCTCAAATTCATTCCTTTTTGGATACAAGTTTATCGCCTACCCTTATTCGGCAAGACCAAGACATTAGCTACTTCTCTTGGTAACATAATTGGTGAATTTATAGATGTTTTCAAGGATTCTTTAAATGAATGTTGGGGGCCTTTTTTACGAATAAGAGTTAACATTGATGTTTCAAAGCCTCTAAAGAGGGGAAGAATGATCTCTTTATCTCATATGCGAGACATATTTTAAATTTATTTTTTCTATGAAAGATTGCCTGAATATTGTATGGAGTGTGGGAGAATAGGCCGTCCTTTTAATAAATGCCTTGTTTATCTTGAAAAGATTGACAATGGTGAAGAACCCGAACTCGAGTACAAACCTTTCATTAAAGGATCTGCACTTCCAACTTCAAGTTATGATCGTTATAAAACAAATTTTTCAAAAGGTAATACTTGGCCTTTGTTGACCTGTCTTGCAAAAAAAAAGTTTCACTTCAGCCATACCTCAATTGGAATAAGAGGAATGCCACAACCTCGTCAATTGTTTGGTGGTGAATCTTCCCAATCCAATGTTGTTGATCCTGGCATTGAAAAGAATGCAGGCTATGAACCATTGGGAATAGGTCTCTAACTAGTGAAAATTTGGTTACTAACCCCAACGTGCATCATCTACACCCATCTGTTACCTTTGCTCCCTCACGGCTAAACCAATCCTCGATCATTATTCCTCAAACAGTGAGGAATGTAACACAAATCAAGCCCGTGGAAAATTCTACAGATGACCATTTAAACAACTATACTCATCTATTTGCTATTTACACACCTATGCCATCTCTGCCTATCCTCAACAATACATATGCCACTTATCCCCCATTGACCCAACCAGTTGTTGTTCCTTCCAAGAATAAACAGTTGAAGCATATCCAAACTCCTTTTTCTATGGTTGATTCCACATCACTCGCCACTACTGTTGTTGGTTTGTCAAAGGAGCAGGAGAATGTTCACCCAAATATGCAAATTAAAAGACAAATGATGGCATTTCTCTAAGGCAAACGATGAAAAGATGCAGAGGAAACACACCAAATGTTACCACTTCTTCCTTGTCAATTGAAGATGAACTTCACCGCCAAGCATCTGATGATACCATGGATTCTGCTGGTTCTCAAGACAATACTGCGGAGGCTGGTTTCCAGTCCTTCAAGCAGACATTTAAATCATTAGTTGGAACGCTCATGGATTGGGGAACCCGAGTGCTATCCGCAAACTTCGTTTTCTAGTCAAAGAGCAAACCCCCCACTGTACTTTTTATTATGGAAACTAAATTAGCTAATAATTCTATTTCTCGTATTTGTAATCTTTTACATTTCAACAATGGACTTGAAGTCCCAAGAGTAGGGTTTAGTGGTGGTCTTATGTTACTTTGGAAAGATGATGTAGATGTAACTTTGCAATATTTCAATACAAATGTGTTTGATGGTTACATGGCTCTCCCAAATGGTCCTAAGTGGCGCTTTTCTGCTTTTTATGGGGCTCCTGCGTTACATAACAGAAGTACTACATGGACTCTTCTGAAAAGACTTAAAGACGTTGCTCCTTTACTCCCATGGAAGGTTATTGGTGATTTTAACAAACTTTATTCTAATCAAAATAAGCATGGGGGAGGCTTGCAGAATGAAAAACAAATGGACGAGTTTTGTGATGCATTAGACTTTTGTTCCTTAAACGAGCTGCGTTTTGAAGATGATCCGTTCACTTGGGTTAAAGATAGACATAAAGTGGATGCAATTAAAGAGCGTTTAGATTGGTGTTTCACTAATGATCTTTGGAACAACACTTTCCAACCTTTGACAACATTGCATTTGGACTATTAATCGTCGGATCATCGTGCTATAGCTGTCTGAGTGCATTACTAATCTTTGAACAAACGAAAACCTGATTTAGATCTAAAAAAATCTTGTTGAATGAACCAGATGCTGCTGCCATAATTCGACAGCATTGGTCTACCAATATTAATGGAAGAATTGATCTATTCTTGCACAATTTACACTCTTGTACTGATGCATTACAACAATGCCATGTGCAAAAATTTGGTCACCTTAAAAGAGACATCTCACAAATGCAGCAGAGTGCAACTCTTTTAAACAATGCAGTAGAATTAAAAAAAATTTGAGGCTATTTTGGACGAGTTCCTTGAACAAGAAGAAAAATATTAGCATCAAAGATCAAGGGTTGATTGGCTACAATGTGGTGATCAAAATACAAAATTTTTTCATGCTCATGCTACATCAAGGAAGACCAAAAATGCTATCAAATTCTTAATGAATGATCAAGGTTTTCGTGTCACCTTTAAAGCAAATATGCCACATGTTATATGCTCTTAATATGGCAATTTATTTACTTCAGATGTTGTTGATTCTCATTCCCTACAGGAAACACTTTCTGCCATCCGAGCCACAATTACTCATGACATGAATCTGTCCCTAACAGAGCCATTAGCAAGCAATGAAGTGTATGAAGCACTTAAATCTATGAGTCCTGACAAGAGCCTCGGTTGTGATAGGATGCCTGCCATGTTCTATCAAAATTATTGGAACATTGTTGGGTCATCTGTTACTAATTTGGTTCTTGGTGTTCTTAATGAAGGTCTTGACATGTTAAAGCTCAACAAGTCTATAATCACATTGATTCCCAAAGTGTCCAACCCAGCTCCAATGAGTGATTATCGTCTTATAAGTTGTATAATGTTATTTACAAACTTATTTCCAAGATAATTGTCATCAGATTCAAAAAAGTTCTATGTTTTGTAATATTAAAAACCCAATCGGCCTTCCTTTCAGATAGATTAATCACTGTCAACATCTTAGTTTCTTTTGAGCTCATACATCATCTTCGACACAAAACACAAGGTAGAATTGGGTACTCTGCTCTAAAGTTGGACATGAGTAACGCATTTGATAGAGTTGAATGGCAGTATCTTGAAGCAATCATGCTTAAGATGGGATTTGATTCCAAATGGACATCTCTTATCATGAGGTGTATAACCACTAGCTCTTTTCCTTTTTCTCTTAATGGTGAGGTGGTTAGTCGTGTTCAACCATACCGTGGCTTGCGTCATGGTGGTCCCCTATCCCCGTACTTATTCCTCATTTGTTCAGAGGGACTAGTGAGATTATTACAATCTGAAGAACAAGCAGGTAATTTGAAGGGTTACGATTTTCACGCAATTCTCCTTCGGTATCACATATGCTCTTTGCTAATGAAAGCTTATTATTTTTTCAAACTACCCAACTTTCTGCATTATCAAATAAAAGGTCTCTTTATATTTATCACAAAGCTTCAGGGCAAGTTCTTAACAATGACAAATCTGTGATGTCCTTCTCTCCTAATACCTCGGTCACAGCCCAGAATTTTTTTGCTCAAACGTTACAAATGCCAATAACTGAATGTCATGAGCGGTATTTGGGGTTACCCTCTTACTCTGGATGAGACAAGCAAGAGGTTTTAGTCATATCAAAGAAAATGTCTGGAAACTACTCCATGCTTGGAATGAGAAAATTTTTTCTATTAGGGGGAAGGAAGTTCTTTTGAAAGCGGTTGTACAATCCATCCCAACTTACAATATGAGTTGTTTTAGGCTTACAAAGAAATTTTGTAACCAGTTGGAGAGTATGATGGCAAACTTTTGGTGGGGAAGTAATCAGAATGGCACAAAAATACATTGGAAGCGATGGAAATCTCTATGCAAATCAAAACATGAACGTGGTATGGGATTCCGATCGTTTATTCACTTCAACCAGGCACTTTTGGCAAAGCAAGCATGGAGGATCTTTGATATGCTTGATTCATTACTAAGTCGTTTACTCAAACGTTGGTATTTTTCAAACTCATCTTTCCTAGATGCTAACATTGGCCACTCACCATCTTTAACATGGCAAAGCATTTGTTGGGGTAGAGAATTGTTGATTAAAGGGCTGCGATATAAAATTGGTAATGGTCTTCATTATGCAAGTGGATATGATCCTTGGATACCGAGTCACAATGAGTTTTAACCTGTTAGTTTTTCTGGCCCTCCTTCAATGCTTATATCGAGCTTCATTACTGAGGATCAAGTTTAGAATGTCTCTCTGCTAAATATGTAGTTTCAGCCAATTGACTTGTAACGTATATTGTCAATTCCTCTAAGATACTTGTTGATCAGGACAGGTTAATTTGGCACTACACTACAAATGGCTCTTACACTGTCAAATAAGGATTTCATTTGGAAGAACAACAAAATTCCTCAACTTCCAATCAACATAGAGATTGGTGGAAATTTTTTTGGAACCTAAATTTACCTCCTAAGATCCATATTTTTGCTTGGAAAGTTTTTCAAAATGTACTCTACCAACTGCTGCTGCACTTTTCAAGAAATAGATTCAGGTGAATGCTCACTTTGTGCTTCGAGTTGGGAATCAATAGGCAATGCTCTCTTCCGATGTAAACATGCTAAAGCAATATGGAAGCTTTCTAAGTTTCAGATTGATTTTAAACATGCTCAATGCATGTTTAATGGTGATTACTTACATCATCTATCTACAATCCATAACCAAGAACATTTTGAGGTCATTATTTGCTTGTTGTGGGGGTTATGGACTGATAGGAATAGGGCCTTTCATGGCGGTGTACCACGGCAACCTGCGACAAGTTACCATGAAGATTTCATACGTGCCAAAAGACTTATCTTACACGCTACTGTAAATGAAAATCAAGTTGCTGCTATGCCAAGATCAGTCCCTTCCAAGCAGGTTCAAAAATGGCAGCCACCACGGATGAAAATGGGTTCAAATTGAACATTGATGCAACTACCAATTTTGGAGCAGAAAAAAATGGGGGTCGTAGCAATCATTAGAGATCATAATGGAATGGTTGTTGCTGCTTTTTCAAAAGCTATCGAGGAAGTTTCAGATCTGATGAGATGGAGGCAAAAGTACTTTTCCATGCTCTTAATTGGGCATTGCAATTACAACTATCACTAACTCATATTGAAAGTGATGCTTTGAGAGTCTCCTCAGCCTTAAATGTTTCCTCGACAGATTTATCTTATTTTTCGGATCTTATTATGAATGTTCGTTGTCTTTTATCCTTTTTCTCTGGAGTTATAGTCACCCATGTGAAACGCACTGTTAATCAAGTAGCACATGGTTTAGCTAAATTTGATTTAGGGTTGCATGATGACATTGGTTGGATAAGAGAAATTTCCTATTCTATTTTTTCTGTTGTTGTAAATGATTTTAATTTATAATAAGAGTGATATTCTCAAAAAAAAAAAATATATATATATATATATAATATTACAAGTGTTGCATAACAATAGATTAGATATTTTTTTTTTTAGGAAAGTAGATTTGAATCCAAAAAGAATCATTATAAGTTTAATTAACGATCAATCATTTGGTAACAAAATGATGGAGACACGTGTCCGTTGCGATTATAGAGACTGCTTCCACTTTTCCTTGGCGTGTGCTGTGGAGTTGAGTAGTGCAGTCCATCATGACAGCGTGTTGCGTTGCGGTCCATACAATTGATAAATTTGTATATATTCCATATTGCCGATATCCCTTTCAACATTACCCGATTGACGGTTTTGATTGACTTCAGAAGGAGGAAGAAAAACTTATTTTAGCAATCACATGGGTATATGGCCAGTAGTTTAAATATGTTATATGATTGATCCGTTATATCTCTAATGGAAAGATTCTTTTAAAGCTTCTAAATTTTTTTATATTATTTAAAAATATAATATTTTATTTCTATATTATTTTTTCACATTCTTACTTCTAAAAACCCTTAAAACACTAAATTATAAATATATTGCTTATTTTAATTATAAATTATATAATTTTATTTACTTTAATTTTTATATAAAAAAAAAATAACATCCATACAAATTTTTAAAAGAACATCTATTTCAGTCCAACAATATAACACCCTTATATTTTGCTCTCTAATGTATTTTGTCAAGCCATAGTCAGGTGACTAGTGGACAGCCTTTTACATTTTATATTCATTGCAACTTTCATGGCATTATGAATTCGAAGCAACGGAACTAGTGGAGGTGGTGGGTCCCATTCCCAATAAGATACCTTGTGGTCCATGTTGGGAGAAAAATAAAGGTGAATAGTATGTTTGATCACTCATTTTATAGGTTCCCATACTTGAAATAATTAATCTTCAATCTCATCACAATACATATCATCCACTTAAGTATTTTCTACTACTAAAAAGAATAATACTCATCCCCCTTCCAACTTCTCATATCCAACATGGTTTCTCGTAATAGTTTTTGGTATTTTCCTTTCTTATTGTGTTCCTTAACTTTCGCTATTATCTCGGCTCAAACTGATAATTACATAATCAATATGGACTCATCAGCAATGCCCAAAGTCTATTCCAATAACCATGCCTGGTACTCAGCTACGCTGACGTCAACTCTGTCAGAAAATGCTCACATTACCTCTTCTTCTAAGCTCATCTATAGCTACACTCATGTCATAAAAGGTTTTAGTGCAAGTCTTTCGATGGAGGAACTCAAAGCTTTAGAGGGAGCTCCAGGCTATATTTCGTCGATCAAAGACTTACCCGTTAAGCCTGACACGACTCACACGTCCCAATTCCTTGGCCTCAATCCAGATACAGGAGCATGGCCGGAATCCCACTACGGCAAAGACGTAATAATCGGGTTGGTGGACACTGGTGTTTGGCCAGAGAGCAAAAGCTTTGGTGACGAGGGAATGTCCGATATTCCAACCAGGTTGAAAGGAGAATGTGAGAGCGGGACCGAGTTCAACTCATCGTTGTGCAACAAAAAACTAATTGGCGCTAGGTTCTTTAACAAAGGCCTATCCGCCAAACTCCCAAACATTACTATTGCCGTAAACTCCACGCGGGACACAGACGGTCACGGGACCCACACCATCAACAGCCGCAGGGAACTACGTGAGTGGTGCCTCGTACTTTGGATATGCTGAGGGGACCGCGAGAGGTGTGGCGCCGCTGGCCAGGGTTGCTATGTACAAGGCCTTGTGGGATGAAGGTGCTTACACTACAGATATTATCGCAGCCATTGATCAAGCAATAATGGATGGTGTTGATGTGTTGTCGTTATCGTTTGGACTAGATTCGGTTCCTCTTTATCAGGATCCCGTGGCAATAGCCACCTTCGCTGCCAGGGACAATGGTGTTTTTGTGTCCACGTCAGCGGGAAACGAAGGACCTGACTTTAGCACTCTGCACAATGGGATTCCTTGGGTTCTAACCGTTGCGGCCGGTACGATTGACAGGCAATTCACCGGAACACTAAACCTTGGGAATGGAGTTTCCATTCCGGGGTCTTCCGTATTCCCCGGGAATTCATCCAAATCCCTAATATCGATTATCTATATGGATAAATGTGATAATCCAAATAAACTGAAGAAAGTCGGGCATAAATATGTGGTTTGTGAAGACAGGAATGATTCATTATCTGATCAATTTAGTAATGTGGAGAATGCTAATGTAGCTGGAGCTGTTTTTATTACCAACAACACCGACTTAGAGCTCTTCATCCAAACCTCATTCCCTGCTATATTTTTCAACTTGAAAGACGGCGAAATCATTAAAGATTACGTCAACACCAATTCGGAACCAAAAGCCACCATGGGATTTCACCTAACACATCTTGGAATTAAACCGGCTCCTAGTGCAACTAGCTACACTTCTCGGGGTCCTTCGCCCAGCTGTCCGAAGATCTTGAAGCCCGACATAATGGCTCCTGGATCGCTAATCTTGGCTGCGTGGCCATCAAACAATTCAGTAGCAACCATTAACAACCATTCACTTTTTAGTAATTTCAATCTGTTGTCGGGGACATCGATGTCGTGTCCCCATGCAGCCGGGGTGGCAGCGCTTATTAAAGGTGCGAGACGGGACTGGAGCCCCTCCGCCATACATTCAGCTATAATGACCACTTCATAAAACTATGATAATACTCTTGGCCCCATCAAAGACATAGGCTTGGGTAATGAACCGGCCACTCCGCTAGCCATGGGAGCAGGCCATATTAACCCTAACAAGGCACTTGACCCAGGGCTAATTTACGAAGTAGGTTCTCAAGATTATGTTAATCTTCTTTGTGCACTAAACTATACAGAGAAGCAAATCAAAATCATTACCATGTCAACCTCATTGAATTGTTCGACTCCGTCGATTGATCTTAACTATCCATCCTTCATAGCGTTTTTCAATCCAAATGATTCAGAATCCACTATGAAAAAAGTACGGGAGTTCCGAAGGACTGTTACTAATGTAGGCGAGGGAAAGTCAACCTACGTGGCCAGTGTGACTCCCATGAAGGGTTTGAATGTTTGTGTTAACCCAGATAAGCTGGTCTTCCAAGAGAAGAACGAGAAGCAAAGCTTCAAATTGATTATAGAAGGTCCAATAATTTTGAAAGAGACCGTGGTTTTTGGGTACCTCAGTTGGAAGGATAGCGATAACAAACATGTGGTCAGAAGCTCCATAGTCGCCACAAGCCTCAGTTCGACCGCATTGTCATAAGCTAAGTTGAGTATATCGTTACCACCTACATGCTATCACATTAGTCATTAGTTTGCTTAATAAAAATTGGCTTGGAATCCTGACAAAAAAAATGGCTTGGAATTTCAGGCAGTGATTTGGTTGGTGACATGATATATTTATATCTATTAAATTGTTTAAGTTTGTAGCTTACTATATAGACACGTGTCATGGAAAACGGATAACTTGGAGAAAAATAAAACGAATAAGCTACTGCAATTGTTTTAATGGGTAGTTATAAATTTTATTAACCTTCAAATTTGCCTACCAAACATCATAGCAATTTAGTTGGGACATTCCTTATACTGCAATTAAAAATTCTTGAAATGAATAAGCTACTAAGTTTGTTGAACTCTTTATAAAATAAACTGAAATATTTTCTAACTCTGAAACTCTGAAAGCAAAGACTTGTTTGTTTTTATAGTCCATATCAGAGTTAGAAAGCGAAAGCGGATTTGATAAAAACAGTTTTATCCAATATGAACCATAAGCCCAAAGAGACAATACCTCTTGTACCCTACGAGGGCATCCTCACTATCTTTTAGTATAATTACGATCATCCAATCCAAGAACTTCACTAATGAATTCACATCGCAATCTTCCAAACCAGCCTCAACGGTCAAGAATAGTGTGGGGTATTAAATTCTATAAGATGAACAAATTTATGTATTGTATAGTATTCTCAACCCATGAAACACTGTAATTGAGATAGAGTTGATCACAATCTCACACAACACTACATTGTATGTGTCGTGTGTGTGTGTGTGTGAGAGAGAGAGAGAGAGAGAGAGAGAGAGAGAGAGTGCGAGTATGTAAGAGAGAAAGAGAGAGAGAGAGAGAGAGAGAGAGAGAGAGAGAGAGAGAGAGAGAGAGAGAGAGAGAGAGAGTGCGGTATGTAAGAGAGAGAGAGAGAGAGAGAGAGAGAGAGAGAGAGAGAGAGAGAGAGAGAGAGAGAGAGAATGAAAAATCAATTCCTAATTTTTTCTACAAGATGCTCTTTTCTGGTTATCTAAGGGTGTTGGTTTATTCTGATATATATCATATACTAGTTGGGGTCTAACGTGCTTTGCACGTGAGCCCATAATTGAAATATATTTTTAAAAAGGAATAATTGCGGTAAAATTTCCCAAAAATTTAGAGTTGATACAGAAGATTAATCCTCAACCTCGAAAATTGGCGGCATTAGTCCCTAAGGTCGCTATTTTAGTAACTCCGTTGGTACCCAATTTAACAGACCTGTTAAATACTAACAAAAATGCCACGTGTTTAAATATTATTGGGTCAGCCATAATTTTAATTAAAAAAATTAAAAATAATTAAAATAATAAATCATTTATTCAAAAAAAATTATTAAAAAATGATAATAATATTTTTATCCTTTTTTCTTTTTTTTTTTTCTCAATTCTTCTCCAATTATTTTTTCTTTTTCCAGATGGTTTTTCTTTAATTTTTTTTCTTCAATCTTCTTCACACACTATACTACCATGACCATCATAGTACCACCACAACCACCTATTACTAATTCAATCATCAAAATTTGTTATAACCAATCAAGAAAGCTAGGTAAAAAATCAAATCTGAAATTGCACAATAAAATTCAAATAGCTTATCCAAGGTTAAGAACCATAGCTCAAACCACTAGAACGAAACTAAATTTGTACCAATTTTTTCAAGAAAAAAACAATTCTTAAATCTAGTAAAGGCACATACCATCGAATTCAAAAGCCCAAATCTGTTCTTTGGGGTTCTGCAACTTATATACAACAAGATCTAATAATTTTTTCAAAACAAAACCCAGAAAAAAAAAATGACATTAAAAGATTTGGTACACACTACCCAGCCCCAATTTCTTCATCCCTCTTCTTGCGGTGGACGTCTATGATGGCGTTGGAGTGGGATACAGAGAGTGGTCGTCACTGTCATCATCCATGGTGGTCTCTGTCGACGAGATCTGACCAGAAAAGGTGGACTACCGCCACTCGCCGTCGACAAGATCTGAACAGATCTACCGCTTCTCTGTCCCTGTGATGTTTGGCCCTTGTGTGTAGCTATCCCCGTTGTTGAAGCCTCACCCGCCATGGCTTCGACCTGGGTGATTTCGAAAGTCCGGAGAGCCAACCTCCAGTATGGAGTTTAAATTAGTGGTGGTGGAAGGCAAGAAAGAAAGAAGATTTGAAATACAGCTTGTAAGAAAAAATTGTTGGTTGATGAAGAAAGGTCTGTGGACTGTGTGTGCTTGATGAAGAAGACTAAGTCCAAGATAAAATAAATGGAAAGAAAAAAGGAAATAAAAAAATATTAAAGTTTTTATTTTTTATTTTTTAATAATTTATTCATTATTTAAATTTTAATTAAAATTATGAGTTGGTCCAATAATATGTAAACACGTGGCATTCTTGTCAGTATTTAACAGATCTGTTAAATTGAGTACCAACGGACTTACAAAAATGGCGACCTTAGGGACTATTACCGCCAATTTTCGAGGTTGAGGATTAATCGGTATCAACCCTAAATTTTTGGGGACTTTTGCCCCAATTATCCCTTTTAAAAATTTATAGTATGTTGATTTTGTGTTTTGGTCTTCAATTTTTTTCTTTTTTTTATAGCTAAATAATATTTTAATCAATAACAAATTCAGAGTCTGTTAGAAATTTATAAGTAAATACTAATATTTAGCTGTCATATTACTATTGATAAAATTAAGTATCGAGCCCCACACAATTTAATATAATAACTATTTTTCAAAATAACAAACAATGAATATAAGTAAAGAATTTATTCTCGATTCAACCATGGACCATTATTAGTTAAGTTTTTTTAAAAAGAGCTCTTTTGTTGTATTTTTATTTATTCTAAACAAAAGAAACATTACATATTAGCATGTTCTACTTGAAAGAGTGAATATGAGTGGACAAAAATACTCTTGATCAATATAAAATACCAGCAAACTAGTATAAGTTCAACAAACTAAATAAGAAGTAGAATAGAAGTAAAATATAAATCCTAAATTATTATACTATTATTACTAAAATTTTGATTTTTGTTATTTTTTTTAAATATATATATATATTTAAAATATAGAAGTATAGAAATAATTAATGCATAAAATATAAATTAATAATTACTATTTATTAAAGGATATTTTTGTAAATTAATATGAACAGACTAAAATTATTGACATTTTTATTATAACTATTGATGATTAAGTTGTTACATGATTATTAGTGAATATAATTATCAATAGGAAGTGTTTAAAAATTAAAAATATCACATCAAAATAATGTGATTTATATTGAACTACAAAAATTTTAATGGAAAAATAAAATAAATGTTAAAAAAGTAATTTAATATGTAAAAGCCCAAAAGTTATTGACTCTTTTATATATAAGTATAGATATAATATTATATATAAACTCTTTTAGTTAATTCTTTTTAAAAAATATATATCTAATGTGATTTACATTCGTAATTTAAATTTAAATATAAATATTTTTTTTAACTGATTAACAATTATAAGTTAAATCCTTTTTATTGTATTATTATTTTTTAAATTAAATAAATTATCCAATAATATATTTAATTCAATAATTAAAAGATAATTAATTAATTTTGTTTTCTAGTTTTTTACAGATTGACGTGGCAATAGGATCAAATAATGTGATTTATATTGAACTACAAAAATTTTAATGGAAAAATAAAATAAAGGTTAAAAAAGTAATTTAATATGTAAAAGCCCAAAAGTTATTGACTCTTTTATATATATAGATATAATATTATATATAAACCCTTTTAATTAATTCTTTTAAAAAAATATATATCAAATTTGATTTACATTCGTAATTTAAATTTAAATATAAATATTTTTTTTAACTGATTAACAAAAATTAGTTAAATCCTTTTTATTGTATTATTATCTTTTTAATTAAATAAATTATTCAATAATATATTTAATTCAATAATTAAAAGATAGTTAATTAATTTTGTTTTCTAATTTTTTGCACCTTGACGTGGCAATAGGATCAAATGACACGCGTCCCATATTTCTGATACCTGGGCGGAGGAAAATATCCTTAGCAGCCCGAACATGATTAGTTAGCATCTATAATAGTCGGTTATCTGAGCAGGGTTGTGGAGAAGATATCTGACCAAGTAGAAGAATGTTTGTGCCGAGCAACTTACAAGAGATAGCAACTTCAGAGCATAATCTCGTTGTATCCAAACACGAAGACGATCCCTATAATTGTGGGATTGAGTCAGAGGAAAATTGAAACCTGTTCTAGTTTTCTATTTCATATATTGTAATTATAAAAACATTGTAATTTCCTATGTTGTGCATTGTAAGCGAAAGAGAAATCATCCCTCATGCATTAAGCCCTTATAAATAGTGACCTAATCTCACTATGAAAAGGATCGAAAGACTTGCTTTAGAGAGATATTCTAGAGAGAAAAGAGTGATCTAAGAGAGAAACACACTCAGAGATCAGTTATAAGAGCTTTCAAGAGGAATAACACTCTATTCTTTCTCTTAAGTCAATACAATACAAGAGGAGTAGGCTATTACCACACTTACAGGGTCAAACTTTTTTAAAATATGGTGCTCATTTCACATTATTGTTCTTGCTTTCTTTTAATTATATTACTTAATTAATTTATTATTTGACTCACTGTCGTTGGCTAGAAGCAAGGTCAATATTTTGGTGTTTTCAATAAGAGCAAAAACACAAGTTCTTTGTCTTAAGTTTTGACAGGTAAACAGGATGGTTGTACAAACCTGTAGAGGCCATGCTGATCAGGGTGACCTGATGGTGGCAGATCCCAACGTGCAAACTCCTCAAAACACGAGAGGACCACCAGGGACAAACCCCAAGCAGGTGAATACACAGCCTCCTCATGTATGCCATGGAGTGACTTTCCCTCTGGATGGGATCACACCAACTGTACAAGAGATTGGAAACACCAGTTCGGCAACTGATCAATCCACTCCCATCACAGAAGTCCCGTCTACCACTAATACTCAAAGGCCAATTAGAGACGACACTAAAATCCAGAACCTCTGAGCAGCCCTTGGACTCAGGCAAGGTCATACTAACGCTTTGCATCATGATCAAAAGGATCTCTGAGCAGCCATAAACCTAGCATTCAATGAACAAAGACGTCAATTTATAGAATGGAGGGACAAGGAGATGGAAGTTCTGAGGTCTCAATAGACAACCATTGATGATCGTACTAGGCAGTCCACCGTACTAATAAGGAGGGCCTACCAAGTCACCAATTAACAACCGACTACTGCATCCAGTATTCCCCTAGGTAGATCAGACGTACAAACTCACAGTGGTCAGCCGTCCAATCTAAGGCCACAGGTCCAACCTGTGGGCCAAACGGTAGACGGCCAAATCTTGCCAGACCGTCCTTTGGGAGGAGTTATACACACCAACTTCACTCCTGCTGAAATTTTAGGCCAACCTATCGGCCAAACAAGTCAGACACCAAGGCCACGTAGTACCTCAGTGTTTGATAGGTTGGGTGTCGCATATGACCTCAAGACCGACCTAAATCGCAGAAAAGGCTTGGACAAACAATACGTTCCACCAACTGTCCAACCAGGTATCCGTGCCCAAGATCCAGTTCAAGGAGATCCCAATGTGGCACAGGTCGGTCAACAAATCGAACAAGTTCATCCATTTGTGCAAGCACAATTGGATCAACTTAAAAATATGATACAAGGCCTGACTAGCCCAAAACTCACTGATCTCAAACTCGACCGGGCACGCGGATCACCCTTCTCCCCTGAGATTGAAGTCCTTGAGTTACCCCCAAAGTTTAAAATGCCATCTTGGAAAATGTATACAGGAAAAGAAGATCATTTATCACATCTGAACTATTTTGAGATGTAGATGGACATGCAAGGGTTAAGAGGTGGCGTACGGTGATGAATTTTTCCTGCCACACTCGCAGAGGCTGCCTAGCAATGGTACTTCAAATTGCCTCCAAGAAGGTTTAACTCGTGGAATGCCTTCTCATCAGAGTTCCATGCATAGTTTTCCTCCTCTCGTCAACTTCCCTTACACCTGGAAGACCTGGTCGAAGTAAAGCAAATGCCAAGAGAATCCCTCAGAGCTTATATTAGCCGGTTTATGACCGAAGCTATAAAAGTTAAAGGGCTGACTATAGAAGGAAGATTGGCTGTAATATTGGGGGGCATTGAGCCACTCAGAGAGTTGTGGAAAGGAATTAAAAGGCTGACTATGGGGTCAATGGCTAAATTTCTAGATCGAGCAGATGGATTTGTTAAGCTCAAAGAAACTTTTCAGTGTGTGGATACTGTTTAACAAAAGAAAAACCTGCAACGTGCCACTTCGGTAGGGACGTCTGCCAAGAATCCACAATAACATAGCAGCTCAAATTTAAATGGGAAGAGGTCTAACAATGGCAACATGCAGGGTAATGGAAAGAAAGACAAATTCATTGGAAATGCTGAGTTGCACCCCAGGGAAAATGCCTCAAAATTTACTGCCTTCTCAGTCCTAAAAAACGACCTAGAGACAATTTATACGACAACTTAGTCTATGGTGTCGTACAAAAAACCATCTCCCATGAAAAAAGATGTAAGCAAGAGAGATACATCCAAGTTTTGTCGTTTTCATGCAGACTACGGCCATGACACAAACGAATGTAATAATTTGAAGCAAGAAATTCAAAAAGAATAACCCGCATTTACAGAAGTATGTCAGGGCCGACCAAAATCAAAGGGTCGGCCAAGTAGACAATAATTAGAACCAATTGATGCCCCCACCAATGGATGGCATTTACAGGTCATTGTTGGGGGTCCACTGTTGGAAATTATTTTACCAGGATCTTAGATCTACTCACAAGTATGTTGATTAACACCCTAAATATGAACTTTCTAAAACGATGAAATAAATACATATAAAGTTTAGGAAACCATACATTGGGTGCAGCGGAATATAATGACTCCTTCCGTTCAGATATCTAGCCCTTGATTCCTTTCTGTAGCAGAGCATTATCAATATCTGAACCTGGATCTCTTTCTCTGAATCTTTAGTGCTGAAACACCTTCTTGCTGAAAGTCTTTCTTCACGATCTTCCTCACTATGATTCAAGTATCACTTGTTGTGTGTGGGCACTACTCTAACACTAAGTATTTCGAAATCTCAAGGAAGAAGAGAGAGAGGGAGTGGTCGTCCAAAGATAGGGAGAGAGAGAGAGGCTCAGTTTTTTCTGAATGAAAAAGTAGAAAATTTAAGTGTAAATTTCCTGAAGCCTTCACTATCTATTTATAGCATTCCACTAGGGTTAGGTTTGAATTATTTGGCATTAAAATAATGAAAATATCAGAGGGAAAACCCTACAAAAGTGGCCGGCCATGCAATGTGGATTTGGGCCTCACTTGGATTTTGCAGTTTTCTCAATTCTGCATTTGATTTTCTCAAAAATGCCAATTTTCTAATTCAACCATTTAAATGTCAATTCTAACTATTTAATAACTATAAATAATTATTAAATAATATTGTCATTTATCAGATTTATTAATTGAACCATACAAAGTATCATAATTAACAAATATGCCCCTAAAACTCTTTCTTTACAATTTCGCCCTTACTTAGTGAAAAATTCACAAATAGACATAGTCTAAATTGAGAATTATAATTGATTAATCAAAACCAATTATATGAGTCTTACAAGCAATATTATATCAACTAGTGGGGGGACCATGGGTCTATATAACCGAGCTTCCAATAAGCAGATCAAGAATTGATACCCTAAATTCACTGACTTATTAATTCTTCGTTGAATCCACGCATAGAACTTAGAATTGCACTCTCAGTATATAGAATGCTCTATATGTTCCACCATATAGACACATCATTAGTTATCCATTGTTACAATCCTAATTTGATCAATGATCCTCTATATGAATGATCTACACTGTAAAGGGATTAGATTACCGTTACACCCTACAATGTATTTAATCCTTAAAACACTTGACCCCGTATAAATGATATTTCAGCTTATGTGAAATGAGATTTCCACCATTTATTTTCGTTTGGTCAAGCTCGAAGGAGATCATCCTTTACTTACTATTCGCCAGATAGAAGCTGTAGATTCCATGTTTATGATAGCGCTCCCACTCAATTGCACTACCGTGTTCCCAAAATGTACGTATCACCCTGACCCAAAAGTAGGCTTAACTAACAAATCAAAGAACACGAATAGCCTCTCGAGATCAAGCCTAATCATAACAGGATTAAGATCATTTGATCTAGGATCAACTAGGAGATATTGACTTGAATAGATATTACGGTAAGTTTAATAAATCTAAGTCAAAGTTCAATATCGGTCCCTTCCGATGCATACTCCATGCATCCAACCTGAGCTTTACTTTAACCAATGCTCTGGAAAGAACATAGCATTTCTCCAAATGCAAGTAAACTCTGTTGTAGATTATCATATCAGTAAAACCCTGTGTCTGATAAATCTAGGAAACTTTATTCACATAGTCATGTTTACTTTCCAATGTGTTGACAGCACAATAAACAGGATCAAGTATGTGAAAAGGGTTTCAGATGAATTCATACATTGTGTACATATAATCATGAAATAAATCATGTGAACCATGCAACATTAAATGTTATTTCTGATCTATATTAATAAGTAAATCCGATTATATTGAAATGAGTTTTATTTAGGGCATAAAACCTAACAAACTCCCACTTGCACTAATATAAAACAAAATGTGCATTTCAAATAATGTCAACACCTTGATATACAAATCAAGTGTAGTAGTAGTAAACTCCTTGTAATAGGATCTGAAGGGTTGAATTAACCACAACCTTTCCTCCACCATTACTCTTCCTTAATCACAAAATCATTGATAATGTGAAATTCCTCTTTATATGTCTACTCTCTTGGGATACTGGATTCTATACCTTTGGCAACTACTTCTTGGTTATTCAGGAAGTAACACTAGTAGTTTAGGCAATTTGGAATGGTGCCAAAAATGTATAGAACTTTCCTTAGACTGAATAAGTACCTTTCCTGTAACTTTAACATTCAGTCCCTTTCTGGTAGACCTAGAGACTTCAGATAGGTTTTTACACTTCTCCAAAATCACTATTCCACCAAAGGCAAATTTCGAAATCTGATGTGGTGTAGTCTAAGAGTTTTAAACACACCCTTATAGACTAACATATAGTTTCTCTTCTTAATCTTAAGATTTACTTGATTGTCTTCCAATGTTCTTCTCCTGGATTAATCTGATACCTACTCATTACTCCCACTCAACAGCAGGTGTCTGGTCTAAGGCATACTAAAGCATATCTGAGACCTCTCACTGTTGATATAAGAAATTCTTTCATGGCTTTATCTTTTCTGGAATAGTTGAGACTTTTCCTTATATAAATAAAATCTATGCCTAGAAGTCGAGAAGCTTCTATAGATTGGCATTAGAAAGAAAATGCTTCATCATCTTACTAAAGTAAGTTGCTTGCATTAGAGTAAGTAATTACCAGGTATACCACAAGCCATAGGTTTAGATAAACTCAAACCTATAATACTAGCAACAGAAAGTTTTGCTAAGTCCATTGAATAGACTTATACACGAAATTTCCTTTTATGTCCTTGTAATAGAAAACTTTAGGTTATTCCATGTGAATGGATTAAACCATAGTTCTCTTGGCTTTTCTTCTTAGTTTCTTATCTTGACAATCCATTACTTGTTTAAACTCACAATGGATTTTAATCACTAGTGTCTTCCAAGTCATAAGAAGGTGAGTTCCTAGAAACTCTCCCACTACGACAAGGTATCGTGAATTATGTCTAAGAAAACTAAATGGGATTGATCTCTTCGATTGTGACAAGACAACAGAGGCAGTGGGATCATCATATGTCATATAAGATGATAGAATACTTTTGGAATCAAGAAAAATATCTCCTTTATTTGCTACTATATTTTCAGACTCAGTCATTTTCTTAGAAAAGTAGTGCTTGTTTGAACAAACACTTTCTTATCTATTGACTATGGGATGGTCCACCCCTAATCACTTAGAATAGCTAACAAACCATGGTTAACAGTTCTAGCTTTTCTTAAGATTTTGATTAGGTCATCCATGAATCTAGTAATGATTTACTTTAAGTATACAACCATTGCATCATTCTGAAATTGTATTACCATAGAAGGATTTAGGCAACGACTAGTAACTAATCATCAATATGCAAATCGAAATTTCTGGGGAGGTAAGTTTGGATATAATTCAAAATCAATTTAATGATCTTTGAAATGCATATCTAGTAATTATTTCTCCACCCCTATCAGTTCGCAAGATCTTTAACCACTTACCTTAATGGATTTAACCATTGCTAGAAATTAATGAAATTTTTAAATATTTCAAATTTCTTTGCATAAGGTATAATCTAGAGTGATCGTTTTAAGAATACAACGAAAAACTCATATCCACCCCTGAATGTACATCCATCTGCGAATGAGATGAACTACTTTCAGTGGATATAGGCATATTAACTCTTGTAGAGATTGATCTTGTCAAAACCACTATGATCAAGATACAAATGTCATAGATTAATAAAAAAAATGTGGTAGTGTCTTTTGATGACTTAGGTTTAGTTACATCAAAGAGTTCTTAGAATAGTGCAAGTGGATCCTGGTCACAGAATACTAAACTCATATTCCATACAGTTTGAATCCATTAATAGAAGATGGATATTAAACACATGTGAAAGTGTAACTGTATTGTATCCTGGAATTAGAAATATAAGAAAATTTCTGTTTGGAATCTAAAATTAAAGTCAAAGACTTAAATTTATACCAAATATAATGAGTAATTCTATCTTGGACCACCACTACTAATTTAACTCTAACTCTTATTTGCCTATACAAGTAGGAGATTTCTAAGATTGAGGATTTATATCAATTGGGAATAGAATTTCAGAATTATAATCATATGTGTCATTTAATTTCTTAAGAGAAAATATAGAATGACATGATATGATATATAGACCATTCATCCAATGATATGTTATTGAGCTAATTCGAAATTAATAAGCTAAGAGGAATTAGGATAATTTTGTTTATAAATAAGAATCCAACGATGCTTCGATCACTACTACAAAATTAACTTTTCCCAACAGTTTATAACTGTCATTTATATTATTTCACAACGGTTCCTAAAACCGTTGGCTATGTGGGTGTCATAAAAATAATGAACTTTAAAAGACGGTTTATAACTGTTGGAAAAAGTCATTTTAAATGACGTTTTATAACTGTTGAGAAAAATTACTTTAAATGACTGTTAACAACTGTTGGCAAAAGTATTTTTTTTTATTTTTTTATTTTTGGTAATATATTTAGCTTCTATTTAATCCGATTTTATATTATTTTTTTTTTAGGGAAACTGATTTTATATTATTAATAATATATTATTTTTTTTAAAAATAGTAATTAACATAAAGAGAATTCTTTCATCAATTAAATTTTAACAAAAAATATAAATTTTATTTACATAAAATCTGAATATTTGAATACTAATTATCATAAAATCTGAATGTTAATTACAATCAAAAACATATACATTTACTTTAATCTATAGAGAAAATAAAATCAGAATACAAAATCTTACAAATTAGTATAAACATACTTGGAACAAAAAAACCTAAAACAATAAAAACAAATCAGATCTATTTTAATTCTCAAAAAAAAAAAATCAGATCTAGCTTATAATGGAACCGCGCCGTCAGCCACTGCAAACTGCCGCCGTCAGTTAGGAACCCCGAAGGAGAAGAGGACTTTCTGAACGTCCGACGTACTGAAGACCGCTGGTGGAGACCGGACTTACGAAGGGTGCTTGTCCGCTTGTGGAGATTGAAGACCGAAGAAGAGAAAGACGGATCAAGAGGGGGGAGTTTTAGCTGCCGACGACAAGAGAGGCCATGGTTGCCGTCGGGGTACACGCAGAGAGACAGAGGGAGAAGGAGAAAAAGGGACAAAAAAATAGTGGCTGCTAGGAAGAGAAAGAGAAAGGTGAGTGGATTTTTGGGTTTCTTCAACCAAAGAGGCCATGGTTGTTGGCTGTACACGCAGAGATAGATAGAGGGATGAGGAGAAGGAGAAATAATGAAGATAGAGATAATGTGGCTGCTAGGGTTTTCTAAAGCTACTAGGGTTACAAAATAGAAAAGGACTTAAATATATCCCATTAAATAAAAGAAATTAAAAATTATAAAAAAATTAAATTAATATATAATGTTGGAAATAGGGGCAGTTTTTTTTTAATATATTCGGCCATAATTATTGTTGGGAATATAGTATACCCAACATTTTATAACTGTTGGGAAAATTAAGTATTCCCAACAGTTATAAACTGTTGGGATTTATTTTTTTTTTTAAAAAAAAAAATATTCAGTATTGCCCACGGTTCTCCACCGTTACACATGTTTTTTCCAACAGTTTTCTTGCTTCAGTTCTAAACTGTTGGGAAAAACCTCCGCTTACTTTTTCCAACAGTTTTTATAATTGACCATCTTTTTAAACGTTGGGAAAAGCCAATTTTGTAGTAGTGGATTAGCGAGAGTCAAAATAATCTTATTTATATATAATCTTCTTGTTTCATATTGTAAAAATACTAGTCTAAGGTGTCATCAATTGATGAACAGCTAGATGTTGCATATACAATATTTATCTTTCGAGATCTAACACTATTATGTATGTCTAATGGTGAAAATCCACTAGGGATTTATCTCATTAGATAAACAAACCAAGTTAGACCAACAATGAAGATTCGAAATTAAACTATAACTTAATAACAGAAAATAACATGGTTTAATATAAATTCATACACAATTCAGAAATTATTAAACATATAGCAAGTAGGAATGACAAGTGAAAATACTAAAACATACAATCCTAAATAATTTTCAAGGTTTTCAACAAACTGATATCAGTGTCCCGTTTAGGCGAGAGTCAAAGCTACCATCCATTGAATAGAGTTGTCAGCTCATCTAAAATGTTAAAAATTCTAGCAACCTTTTATTCGATCAAGATTGGAATTCAGCGTTGTCCCGTTTAGGCGAGAGTCAAGGCAATTCTATCTTATGAGCTTCCACCATTGTTTCATAATTTGCAAGTCAAATATGGTCGCCACCATTAGGGTGATCCATACCATATAAAACACTTACAAACTACTTATCTTTCGAGATTAAACGGTGCGAAATTGCTAATGAACGTTCCTCCATTAGGGAGGATTACTCACTAAAACAAACGCGATGTAAAACCAACAATGGAGATCGAATATCTTAATAATAAAGCTCATTATTTAAAGAGAGTTGTATTTTCTTTGATTCTCATTTTTTTAATCTATTTATTTTAAATATATATTTATTTAATTAAAATTTCCAATTTAAAATGAAAAATTCTAAATATAAATTTTAATTTAATATTTATAAATTTTACTTAGATGAATATGAAAATAACATGAATTTCTTCCATCTTAGTAATAATTTCCAATAAATATTTAGAAAAATATTCAATTTAAGTTGTTACAAAATTAATTTACAACTTAAATTTAATTTTCTATAAATATATATTACATTTCGAAAAATTAAAGTATTTAAGAATACAATTTTCGAAAATGCATGTTAAAATAAAAAATAAATCCTGAAAAAATTATTCTAATTTAATGTTGGCAAAAAATTAATTAATAAAATTAATTTACAACAAAAATATAATTTTCCTATTTAATTAAATATATAAGAAAAATTTTAAATATTTAAGTATAATGATGAAAATCAACTTAAATATTAATTTTCTATTTAATTAAATACACTAGAAAAATACTTCAAGCAAATACAGATAATATCTATCTAGATTTTCCTTTGACTAATTAATTCAATTTCTAATTAAATATATTTTACTTCATTTATTTTAATTAATCATTAAATGAAAAAATCATTCATTTAAGTTGATCCAAAATTAAAATAAATAATTTACAACTTTAATCTATTTTTCAAATAAAATTCGAAATACCAGCATTTAAGAAATGCAATTTCGAAATTTGATTAATAAAATAAAGAAAAAATATATTTTGAAAATTATTTAAATTTAGTTGAAAAAATAAATTTCAACTAAAAATAATTTTCTATTTTACTAAGTGTCATGAAAAAGAAATATTTAAGTAGCATGATGAAAATCAACTTAGATATTTAATTTTCAAATTAATTAAATGTATTAAATTCAAGAAATAAATAATTAAGTGTAGTGAAGGCTTAATTATTAATCTCTAGTTTAATACTAGGAAAAATATAGTTAAAATAAATTTTACCAAAATTAATTATATAAATAATTAATTTCACAATGTATAATATTTTCCTATTTAATATTAGAAATAATAAGTAGTCTAGAAATAACTATCTAGAAAATATCTTATTTGACTAAGTATCTTTTCCACAAAATTTGAAAAAAATATCTAATTTAAGTTGTATTAGAAAAAATCTAGAACTTAAATATTTTCAAATTTAAATTTAATGAAATATCAAAAATTAAGTTGTAACCACTTAATTTGAAAATATTCCATTTTAAGTTAATATTCGAAAAGATATCAACTTAAAAAAAAATATCTAAAGAATCTTAATAACCAATTCCTAAAATTCCTCAACTTAATTTTGAAATTTTAAATCCAAAAGATATTCAAATTTAAGTTGATTAGTTATAGATAACTAAATATCAACTTAAATAGGAATATTTAATGAAAATGTTAAATTAAGCTTCAGAAAGAATCTAGATGGTTATAATTCTATATTTAATTAAATACAAGAAAATACATATAGTTTAGCTTAGAATAAAATTCTTTAAACTATGTTTTTCTTAAATTAATTTCAAAATAAATGAAATTAATTATGTTGCTAATCAATTTTTTTAGGTTAACCTAGTTTAATTAACCTAGTACAGTTATTCAAATCAGGCAAATGGGCCTTCACAATTGGGGTGGTTCATGTGAGGGGGTGCTGGGTTCAGTATGTCGTACCCACTTCTATGGCTCCCAACTCTCACACAAGGCCCAAAAGAGAGGAATTTAACCTTAAAATGAACAACTGTTATTAATTGAATAGGCCCAAAAACTAAATGGGCCTAAATAAAATCTACCAAGAACTATGATATTTTATTTAGCAACAACAACCTATATGCATCTATAATGAAATTAAACACATAGGCTCACACAGGCACACAATTTGGATGGATCCTATCATGTTGCTAAGTCATACACAGATGAAAGAAGATTGTGAAAATTACCTGTTACAAATTATTTACTTGACCAAGGGAGCCATGAGTTAAAATCAGATCATTGGATCTGTCAACAAGTTAACCATGGCTATTTGCAATCAAGCAATAATAGGTTTTAAAAACTTACAAACAAGCTAAAACACATACTCTTGCAACAAGGTTAGCTGGATAGTTGGATGCAGGATTTATTTAATTTTAAATAAATAATTTCGAAAAATTAATAAAATAAAAATTTATTTTCGAAAATTAATATAATAAAATAAAAATTAAAAATTTCGAAATTAATAAAAAAAATATTTAAAATTAAACCTACAATTTTGAAAAATTAGGTTTCAACCAACCTAAATATCATTTTAAAATTTGCTAACTACTTTTAAATATTTAATGTTATTTTATAAATAGAAATTATATAAAAAATTAAAAAAAGATAAATAAATATCTTTTTCAGATTTAAATGTAATTTAAATAAATAAAATAACAAAATTTAAAAGTTAGCAAAATATCTTACATCTATTTAAAATTACATGATTATAGTTATCTTATTTTAAATTTAAATAAGGTCAAATTATTTTAAAAAAAAATATTAAATTAAAAAAATTTAATATCTGACCTTAAATTTAAAAATAAGATAGATAATTAAGCAAAAAAGATAGATATTTACTATTTTTAAATTCAAATTACACTAATCTCATGAATTAAATTCAAAAAATATTAATTAATTTAATTATAATAATTAGAATTGAATTAGGAATAGTAAATGTATAAATACAGAACTACACAAAAAATCGAAAGTTAAATCCATGAAATAGCATGAAAAAACGAAGAAAAACGAAAAATTTGCGAGCTGTACGGACAGTATGCTTGGCATACTGTCCGCGCACGCATTAGAGGGTGCATGGGCGAGGGATGTGAGCGCAGGAGGCTGCATGCAGCCTGTTCCGCGCGCGTGTCCCTATTGCTCGATCTCGATATTTTTCGGAACTTCAAAAAATCATAACTAATTCAAATTAAATCGAAATTGAGTTCTTTAAAAAAGTAACTTGCTTAATTTTTTCCATACTATCCAATAAAAATAATTCCAGAAACAGATATTCAATTATTTTTTACGAAAATTCACAAACATCAATCAATCATCAAATAACGCTCAATACAACATGATACCATGCAAAACATCAAACAATCGTTTTAAAGTCCAAATTTCTTGCAAGCAAATCAATTACCATGGCTCTGAAGCCAGTTGTTGGAAATTATTTTACCAGGATCTTAGATCTACTCACAAGTATGTTGATTAACACCCTAAATATGAGCTTTCTAAAACGATGAAATAAACACATATAAAGTTTAGGAAACCATACATTGGGTGCAGCGGAATATAATGACTCCTTCCGTTCAGATATCTAGCCCTTGATTCCTTTCTGTAGCAGAGCATTATCAATATCTGAACCTGGATCTCTTTCTCTGAATCTTTAGTGCTGAAACACCTTCTTGCTGAAAGTCTTTCTTCACGATCTTCCTCACTATGATTCAAGTATCACTTGCTGTGTGTGGGCACTACTCTAACACTAAGTATTTCGAAATCTCAAGGAAGAAGAGAGAGAGGGAGTGGTCGTCCAAAGATAGGGAGAGAGAGAGAGGCTCAGTTTTTTCTGAATGAAAAAGTAGAAAATTTAAGTGTAAATTTCCTGAAGCCTTCACTATCTATTTATAGCATTCCACTAGGGTTAGGTTTGAATTATTTGGCATTAAAATAATGAAAATATCAGAGGGAAAACCCTACAAAAGTGGCCGGCCATGCAATGTGGATTTGGGCCTCACTTGGATTTTGCAGTTTTCTCAATTCTGCATTTGATTTTCTCAAAAATGCCAATTTTCTAATTCAACCATTTAAATGTCAATTCTAACTATTTAATAACTATAAATAATTATTAAATAATATTGTCATTTATCAGATTTATTAATTGAACCATACAAAGTATCATAATTAACAAATATGCCCCTAAAACTCTTTCTTTACAATTTCGCCCTTACTTAGTGAAAAATTCACAAATAGACATAGTCTAAATTGAGAATTATAATTGATTAATCAAAACCAATTATATGAGTCTTACAAGCAATATTATATCAACTAGTGGGGGGACCATGGGTCTATATAACCGAGCTTCCAATAAGCAGATCAAGAATTGATACCCTAAATTCACTGACTTATTAATTCTTCGTTGAATCCACGCATAGAACTTAGAATTGCACTCTCAGTATATAGAATGCTCTATATGTTCCACCATATAGACACATCATTAGTTATCCATTGTTACAATCCTAATTTGATCAATGATCCTCTATATGAATGATCTACACTGTAAAGGGATTAGATTACCGTTACACCCTACAATGTATTTAATCCTTAAAACACTTGACCCCGTATAAATGATATTTCAGCTTATGTGAAATGAGATTTCCACCATTTATTTTCGTTTGGTCAAGCTCGAAGGAGATCATCCTTTACTTACTATTCGCCAGATAGAAGCTGTAGATTCCATGTTTATGATAGCGCTTCCACTCAATTGCACTACCGTGTTCCCAAAATGTACGTATCACCCTGACCCAAAAGTAGGCTTAACTAACAAATCAAAGAACACGAATAGCCTCTCGAGATCAAGCCTAATCATAACAGGATTAAGATCATTTGATCTAGGATCAACTAGGAGATATTGACTTGAATAGATATTACGGTAAGTTTAATAAATCTAAGTCAAAGTTCAATATCGGTCCCTTCCGATGCATACTCCATGCATCCAACCTGAGCTTTACTTTAACCAATGCTCTGGAAAGAACATAGCATTTCTCCAAATGCAAGTAAACTCTGTTGTAGATTATCATATCAGTAAAACCCTGTGTCTGATAAATCTAGGAAACTTTATTCACATAGTCATGTTTACTTTCCAATGTGTTGACAGCACAATAAACAGGATCAAGTATGTGAAAAGGGTTTTAGATGAATTCATACATTGTGTACATATAATCATGAAATAAATCATGTGAACCATGCAACATTAAATGTTATTTCTGATCTATATTAATAAGTAAATCCGATTATATTGAAATGAGTTTTATTTAGGGCATAAAACTCAACATCCACATCTTGCTGGAGATTTAGGAAAAGCTCGAGAAAAGTATGCCCGAGCCTTGCGGTATGAGCAAAATGAAATAGTCTTAGCCGTGGAAGAGAGAAAACCAAAAATACCACGGGTAAGGGAGCCAACAATAATATTCACTGAAGTAGATGCCAACCATGTCCTCTTCCCACACAACGAACCCCTGGTCGTAGAAGTACAAATCGCAAATAAGACAGTGGCACAGATGATGATAGACAACGGAGCATCTTTAAACATACTGTTTAAGATAACTTATGAGAAGATGGGGCTCCAACTTAGAGACTTGATATCCTGCACCCAACTCGTATACAGTTTCTCTGGCCAAAGCGTAGCACCTCTGGGACAAATTTGCCTACCTTTCACTGTTGGACAAGGTCCGAGGAGCATAACTGTAATGTCACAATTCCTGATAATTGATGTCCCTTCAACCTTTAATGTCATGTTAGGCCAACTGGCTCTATATGACTTAAAAGCTGTTACATCAGTTTTACATTTGTGCGTCAAGTTCCCAACAAAAATTGAGTGGGATGTCTCAAAAGAAACCAGAGAATTGCACGGGAATGCTACAACATTGCTCTAACTAAGGTCAAGAAGGAAAATACCACCGACTAGAGTTCAGGTAAGGGAAAAAGCATTACCCAATAGGAAGTTGCCCAAGGCGGGGACGAAGACATGGATCCCTGACTTGGGGAAGCAAACACAAATATTGGGCCAATAGAAGAGCTAGAAGAGGTGGAAATCGACCCAAATATCTCGGCCAGGAAACTCAAAATCGGTAAGGGTTTGTTGCTCAAAATAAAATTAGCTTTAATAAAATTTTTGAGAGCAAACTTGGACATTTTTGCCTGGTCACATGAGGATATGGTCGGTATTGACCCCATTGTGATGTCTAACGCCCTTATTATTGACCCAGTCTTTTGTCCCGTCCAACAAAAGAGAAGACTACTAGACAAAGAGCGGGCGCAAGCAGTAAAAGAAGAGGTAGAGAGACTACTCGCGAACAAGTTCATCCTTGAAGCTTTCTACTCGGCTTGGGTGGCTAACCCCATACTAGTGCCCAAGCCAAATAAAAAATGGCGAGTGTGTATTGATTTTACCGACCTCAATAAGGCATGTCCCAAGGACTATTTTCCACTTCCAAGAATTGATCAGCCCGTGGATGCAACAGCCGGACATGAAATCTTGAGATTCATAGGTGCCTATTTGGGGTATAATGAAATCAGAATGCATCCACCGGACCAAGAACATACAAGTTTTCGAACAGATATGGGTCTGTACTGTTATAAAGTAATGTCGTTTGGTCTAAAAAATGCTAGAGCTACGTACCAGAGACTAGCGAACAAAATGTTTAAAAACCAGATCGAACGAAATATGGAAGTACATGTGGATGATATGCTCGTCAAATACATGAAGGCTAGGGGGCATATAAAGGATCTGCATGAATGCTTCAAAATCCTCCAAAAATAAAACATGAAACTCAATCCCTTAAAGTGCTCCTTTCGGGCCAGCACGGGTAAGTTTCTTGGGTTTATTGTCAATGCTTGGGGAATAGAAGGTAATCCAGAGAAAATACAAGCCCTCCTGGATATGAAATTGCCAACAAAAATAAAGGAAGTCTAGGGCTTAACTGGTCAGACTACCACCCTCAACAGATTCGTTTCAAGATCAATAGACAAGTGTGTTCCTTTCTTCAACATCCTCCGAGGTAATAAAAATTTTGAATTGAAGGAGGAATGTGAGAATGCTTTCCAAGAATTAAAAAGAAAACTTGAAAAACCTCCCGTACTCTCAAAACCCCTGGACGGAGAAGAACTAGGAATATACTTGGCTGTAACCGAATACGCTATAAGTGCCATGCTGATAAGAGAAGAAAATAACATCCAACATCCAGTCTACTATATCAGAAAACAACTCGTTGAAGCTGAAGGTCAATATCCTTTGATAGAAAAACTCACTTATTGCCTAATCTTAGCAACAAGGAAGTTAAGGCCCTATTTCCAAGCTCACCCTATTCGGGTATACACCGACCAACCATTGTGCCAAGTATTACAAAAGCCTGATGCCTCTGGGCGATTACTTAAATGGGTAATAGAGTTGGGTCAGTACGAAATAATATTTCAACCCTGTAAAACAATCAAAGGACAGGCCTTGACAGACTTTGTAGTTGAGTGCACAGGCAAAGAAGAAAATAGCACAAGGGACAACCCAGGGCCAGTACAAGAACACCTATCAAAAAAGAATGAAGACAGACCTACTTGGAAATTACATGTGGATGGATCAGCTACAGACCAGCTTTCTGGGTAGGAATTTCCCTCGTCACACCTAGGGGCAACACCTTCACTAAGCGATCAAATTTGGGTTCAAGGCCTCCAACAACGAAGCAGAGTATGAAGCACTCATAGCTAGACTAAAACTTGCTCAGGAGGCACACGCCAAGTACATTGAGGTTTGTAGTGATTCACAATTTGTAGTAAATCATGGCTCGGGTGAGTACGCGACCCGGAAAGAGAAAATGGTGGCCTATCTAAGCAAGATGCAAGACCTGCTCGCACAATTTAAAGGTTATAACCTCAAGCAGATTCCAAGAGAGGAAAATGCTACTGGTGAAGCTCTAGCACGGCTTGTGAGTAGCACAGTAATAGACAAGGCCAATTTAGTCCTGACCCAATTCTTAGAAGAACCCAGCATCAATTGTACGAAAGAAGTTGAAATTATAGACATAGCACCAAACTGGATGACACCCATAACAACTTATCTCAACATTGGAGAACTTCCAAATGATAGGAACAAAGCTCGGAAGATGATGAGAAAAGCTACACGGTATATCATAGTTGAAGGTGTGATGTATAGAAGAGGTTTTTTTATGCCATTACTTAGATGTGTGACAAAAGAAGAGGCTGTACGACTCCTGTCCGAAGTACATGATGGATTTTGTGGTGACCACGTAGTGGGACAAAGTCTATTAAAGAAAATATTAATGCAAGGATATTTCGGGCCGGTCATAATGGAAGATTCAAAGGCCTACGTGAAGAAATATGACAAATGCTAGAGATTTTCAAAGATCCCCCGTGCACCACCTAATGAGCTAATACAGATGCAAAGTCCTTGGCCTTTTTCCATATGGGGAATAGATCTGATCAGACAATTGACCAAGGGCAAGGGTGAAGTACAATATGTTGTAGTCGCAGTGGATTATTTCAGAAAATGGATAGAGGTCGGGCCTTTAGTAATAATCACATCTAAAAAAGTGTTGGACTTTGTGGTAAAAAACATAATATGTCGGTTTGGACTTCCGCACAAGATTATTTCGGACAATGGAAAACAGTTTGATAGCCAGATGTTCACAGATTTCTGTGAGACACATGGAATCAAAAAAGTTTCTCCGCAGTGGCACACCCTCAAACAAATGGTCAGGTCGAGGTAGTCAATAAGACACTCAAAGACACCATGAAAAAGTGGCTTGAAGAAGTTAAAGGGAATTGGCCAAAGGAAATACTAGAAGTATTGTGGTCATATCGAACAATAGAGAAAATAGCAACCGTGCAAACACCATTTGCTATGACTTATGGTTATGAAGCAATGCTACCCGTAGAGTTAAAACATCCATCCCACAAGAGATAAACCTACAATCAAGAAACCAATCACACCCTCCTGACAGAATCACTTAACGAGATTGAAGAAAAACAAACCTTAGCAAACCTAAAGCTAGTATCTCATCAGCAAAAGGTGGCTTGGTACTTCAACAAGAAAGTGAGGGCAAGAAAATTATTTGTGGGAGATATGGTCCTTAGAAGAGTATTCCTGAACACAAAAGACAGTGCGGCTGGTGTGCTCGGACCTAACTGGGAAGGACCATACCAAGTGATTGAAGTCACAAACTCTGGAGCATACACGCTGGGACAGTATGATGAAAACATGGAACTCGTTCTATTACTAAGGTATTGGAATGGGGAACATTTGAGAAAATACTACCAGTAAGTATACAAGGCCTCAGTCTGGCTAGCACCTGGCTCTCCATCATACTGAGGTTATGCAACCTCCTAGCAATGCCTACTCTCCATCTATTCTCTAGCATAGCGATGTTAGGGTCATAAGGTGGTGCCCTATGGCACGTTTGCTTGGTCCTTGCCATAATGGACCTCAAGTGCCTAGCCACAGTAACAGCGCTCTTTACGGCAAGAAGATCTTTCGATAAAGAAATTGCCCTACGAATAAGCAAAGTATCAGGCATACCGTCCTAAACGATGTACGTCAAGGAACAAGTAAAAAATTGCCTCCACCCGAGGCTTAACTCCTTAATGAACTGGTTGTGAATCTCACTGCCTATTCGCTCCAAATAACGATGATGTTGGACCTTAGTTTCTGAAGAACCACCACTAACCTCGAGATCTCTCAAGGAGCTGCTAGAGGAATTAACTGGATACTAGTCCTCGAATAGAAGACCAAGTAAATATTCGTCAATACGGTTTTCACCTCCCCAATAGTCAATCACGATCATCTGCACACAAAAGACAAGGGAAGGTGAGAAACCTAACAAAGCGACAAGGTTTAGACAAGACTCTACTCAACTATACGCAAGGGTACTTGGTAGATAATTTCATCGTACAAGTTTGGGTATCAGCGAAGTACAGTTTCAAGTGTAACAACTTGGACAAATATTGAGTCTTAAGTTGAGCATTCGGCAATAATAGACTCACCATAAAGCATCATATAAAGTTTCTAAGGGAACCACGTATGAGAAAAAGGTTATACAGGTTCACAAAGCCATGACAAGGTTCTTGCTTGGTCCAATGAGGATAGAAAACTGGCCACCCGCTTAGGACTAAAGCCCTAGGTCAGCCGGTGTCCTAAAGGATTGAAAGAGTATGCCAGGGTCCCATGACCCATACAAGAATCGACTAAGGTCATAAGACCCAAGCATGAATCGGCCAGCTTCCTAGGGTAAGCCCTAAAAATGGATATGCCCCATGACAAAATCCTAGAGCTTGCTAGGTCTTGAACAAGACCCCTAGGGCTGGTCAAGGTGTGCTTTAGATCAAAGTGCACATTTTTTTTACACTCAAACGTGTTTTTCGTGACTCAAAGAGTCAAGAATCATAATGTAGGTCAAAATCAAATCTTTTTCATTAAGAAATCAAGCATTATGCATCCTAAAACTATCATGCAGATCAAAATACCAAAAATACTACAATCGAATGTGAGAATCAAGAATGTATAAAGCATGGAAAAGCTTAAACACAACAATCAAAAATCCAAGAAAACAAGTAGAGAACGGGATTTGAAAGCTTACCCACTAGAGAAAACCTTCAAGGAAGCCCGTGGGAAGCTTGGATCATCGAAACAAAGCGAGAATCCTGGGTTTCAGAGGACTTGGGTGCGTCAGCCTCACAGGGGAAGTGAAGAGCTCCTCTTTTTTTATTTTTTTGAAGAGAGATAATATAAAGTGTGGAATGAGAATATGTTTCACCAAGTAACCTTATATAGTTTCTGGTGGGCCCCTCTCATTGAACATACAGTAAATAACTATGCAGCCAGCAAAAATAACCATGTAGAATATTATCAGTTCCCTATTGGGGAACGTGAGCGGCCAAAGAAGAAAAAATATTTCATAACTAAAGTTGCTATAATACCTACCCGGTTAAGGCTCCAAAAGTCAAAAATAAAGTTGGAAAGTTCCTATCCATATAGACGCTCGCACAGGGACTTTGGGGGCAAATTTTATCCCAATTTTTGCCCACATGACGTGGCATGTCCACTGTAAAGCCCGCTTAGTTTAATTTGGAAATTAGCAGTTAATCTTGATTAATTATGAAAATTATTTATAGCTATTTAAATAATTTATTATACTGTTATTTATTGAATTCAGTGATGCATTATATGTCATTCAGTAGTTTTCATATTTTGCATTTTCGGTGCCCGGTATTTTGGAACCCGGCGTTTGGCTCAGTAGAAATCACAACTTAGTATGTTAGTAGTTTGGGACGGTTTATTAGACATTAGGAATGTCGGAAATGGCCGGGAATTTAGAATTTCCCAAAATACCCCCTTTAGTGTTAGTTTTGCTATTTTAGTGTGAAGGGGCAAAATGGTCATTTTGCCCCATTGTTATTTTGTCCTTTAGTGGACTTTATATGATGAAAATTTATATTTTTTTATGTTGTTTGTTGGCTGAAACAAATAAGGAAAAGTGATTTTTTTAACTCATTTCTTCAAAAATTAGAAAATTAGAAAGAAAAGCAAAATCTTTTTCTCTCAAGCCTCTCTATTTCGGCCCCCCTTTGAGCAGCACCAATCTTGGTGTTTCTTTGGTTTTCAAGCAGATTTTTGTGTGCAATTCAAGCTCTAGGTATAGCTCTTACTCTTCTCCTCTTTAGTTTCTTGAAAAATCAAGTAAGATTGGGTTGCATGCTTAGTTTTGTTGTTGTTCTTACTGCTGAATGTTATTGTTGATTTCTGGAGTTAGAACATGATTTAAAATGTTGATTCAAGCATGATTGTGTTGGTGATTTGTTGGTTTTATCAAGCTATGAAATTTTTACTCAAAACTATGTTTTTTCAAAGAAATTGATGAATCTGTTGCTGCTCTTATTGTTGATTGTTGTTGTTTTCTGAGATTATTTTATGCATATCTAGGAAGATTTGAGTTGGTTTGGATGCTTGTTTGTTAGATTTAACCAAGTTTGAGTTTGGAACTCAAAGCTTGGAGCTTTAATGGTGGATTGTGATTTTGTGCATGAAGCTTTGTTTTATCACTTGGAAAATGTTTATTAGGGTCTAATTAGCAGGTCTGGAAAGTTTGGTTGAGTTTGGAAACGTTTTGGTTGGAGAATTGAATTTTGAGGTTTTTAAGGTAAAGGCGGCTAACAGGTTTTACACCTTTGCGTGTAAAAGCAGGTTACCCGGATTTTGCGACGGGGTGAGAAAGCCGGTTTTTCTCAACTTGCCGTTTCGTGCTAGTTTCGGGTTTTCGAACGGTTTGTTCTCTTGCTAGTTTGGGGGTATTTTTGTATTAAGTTTCGGTAGGTTAAGTTTGGTTTTAAAACCTTTGTCCGTTGTGATTTAGCATGTCACTTATCGGTGTTGTGATTTTTACGGTTTAGGAGCCTGTAATCCGCCGAGCTGTTAGTTCCACTCAGGTTGACCGGCACACCTGAATTTGGAATCCAGGTAAGATTAGTATAACAGTATGCATATGTAGATTACATGTTTAACGTGCATGTAGGAAGCCTGTTAGATTACATTAGTTATGTATGTTGGCTTCGAACCATCCAACCCTGTCATGTCGGTACGAGTGGAGTATGACCAAGAACGGAGTATGACCGGTTTGACCGATCGGTGACACTTGGTTGGTGGTTCCGTACTATTGACGTATCCCGTCGGTACGAGTGGAGTATGACCGGCGGCGGAGTATGACCGGTTCGGCCGATCGGGAGGATACTTGTCAATAGTACCGTCCCTATGAACGTTCAAAACTCGGTACCATGTTGGACATGGCGGTAGTGGCTCGATGCAGGTGTTGGACACGGCGATGCGGGACTCGGTATCGTGTTGGACACGGCGAGTTAGGGTTATGATCGGGGGTATGGGCGTCCGATCATAACCGGATTATGTATGAGTATTATTATGCTTTTCTTGCGAGTACGTCGACTCACGGTTTTACGTTTATGTGTAGGTAAAGGCAAGGCTAAAGGCGATGGACCGTGAGCGAGCTTGTGAAGATTGTACATGTCGGGGCGGTTAGGCCTGGAGCGTACGATCCTCGGGACAGCGAGGCTGATTTTGTAACTGGTCGCTAGGCGACATTTATTTTGTGTATCAGTTAAACAGTTAAATCTTTTTGTAAATGATTTTATAATCGGGATCCCGAGTCTTTTGTAATATTATTTTATAAGTTTAATTAAAAAGCAAAAAATTTAATTAATCACGTTTTTCCATAAACCTCGTTGATTAGCAACGAGCTGCACAGTATGTTTAAAAATCACGTAATACGCCTATGTTAGTTAGGGTGTTACAATTTGGTATCAGAGCCGCCAGGTTGTCTTCCGAAGATCGTCACGACATGTACAATCATCATCAGCAGTTAGCTCGTTTCACGGTTCAGTAAGCCTTTATTGCTTTAGTAGTTTATTTTATTCAGTTATGAAAAAAGAAAAGCCTGTTAGGAAGCATGTTAGTAGCCTGATAGTAGAATAGGCGCATGTTTCGTTTTTAATTTCCAAATTAAGCGGCATTAGTAAGCTCTCCTTGAATACGACCTGATATGCCAACTCTTGGTTTCGCAGGCGGTTCTAATCAGATGGACGCCAGGCGGACTACCAGGAGTCAGGGCAACTCCGTAGGGTCGAACCAAGGACAGGGAGCTCAGTTTCCCCCACCTGTTAGGGGCCGAGGTAGAGGTCCCCGAGGCAGGGCTCGTGGTCGGGGTGATGAGAACCCGCCACAGGCTGCCCAGGCTCCCCCAGCCGATCAGGAAGCCCAGAATTGGGAGATACGGTTTGCGAAAATGCAAGCCCAGATTGAAGAGCAAGACCTCGAGATTCAGAGGTTGAGACAGTAGGGTGCTCCCGCAGTTCCAGTGCCCATAGTTCCAGTGGCACCTGCCCCTGCTGCCCAGGCCGAGATAGTGGTGGCGGCCAATAGATTGGAACCTTTGTACGAATGGTTCCGGAAGTAAGCACCTCCGGTTTTCCTGGGAGGTCCGGACGTGATGAAAGCCGAGCAATGGCTGACGGTGATTACCAAGATCCTGAACTTTATGGGTGTCACCGGTAACGACAGAGTGGTGTGTGCCACTTTCCAGTTCCAGGAGGACGCTGCAGTGTACGGTGGGACATGGTGTCTCAGATCCATGACGTCACCACCATGACCTGGGAAAGGTTCCAGGAACTCTTCAACGCAAAGTACTACAATGAGGCGGTCAGAAGCGCCAAGAGGAAAGAGTTCGCTCACCTGACCCAGCTTGAGAATATGAGCGTCACTGAGTATACTACTCAGTTTGATCGGTTGGCGAGGTTAGCCTCGGGAATTGTGCCGACCGACTTCAGCAAGAAAGAGAAGTATCTTGATTGTTTGAATGTCAAGATCAAGCATGATCTGATGATTACCACGGACGACAGCACCACCTATGCTCAGATGGTGGAGAAGGCACTTCGAGCTGAGGGCGCAGTTGGGTGTATGTCGGAGTCAGCTAGTACTCCGGTGAGTGGCGGGGCTCCTACCCCTCCTGCATCAGGCTTTATCCGGGGGAGTAGTGGTTCGGCAATTGACCAGAGGAAGAGAGCACCCACTGCTTCCGGTGGCTCGAGTCAGAACAACAGGTTCTGGGGGAACCAAAACAGAGGGAGTCGTCCTGGTGGTACTGAGACCCGCTTCTCCTATCCCGAGTGCCCTAGCTGCAAGAGGCACCATCGGGGTGAGTGCAAAGGTCAGGGATGCTTTCACTGTGGCATGCCCGGACACTTCAAGAGGGACTGTCCCCAGCTCCGATCAGAGGCACCGAGAGCTCCAGCAATACCCACTCCAGCCAGGGTGTTCGCTATCACTCAGGCTGATGCAGATGCCAGCCCATCAGTTGTCACAGGTCAGCTTTCTATTAATAACTCGCTATATTCAGTGCTGTTTGATTCTGGGGCTACACATTCTTATGTGGCGGCCAGAGTCTTTAGTAAATTGGGTAGACCGTTCGATAGATATGAATCAGGGTTTGGAACCCTATTACCTGGCGGAGAATTGGTTATCTCCAATAGGTGGATTAGGTCTATGCCGATCAGGATAGATAGTAGAGAGTTAAGTGCTGATCTGATAGAGATGAGTTTAGTCAAATTTGATATTATTTTAGGAATGGATTTCCTATCTAAATATTCGGCGAGCATTGATTGTAAAAGGAAGATGGTGGTCTTCCAACCGGAAAGTGAAGAACCATTTGTGTTTGTTGGTTCAGTTCAGGGATCTCGGATCCCGGTGATCTCGGCTATGTCAGCTAGAGAATTGTTGCACGGCGGTTGCTTAGGGTGTCTGGCCGTGGTGGTGGACACCACTCGGCCAGATACCATTCGGCCAGAGGACATTAAAGTGGTTCGGGAATTTTTGGATGTTTTTCCCGAAGAACTTCCAGGGTTACCACCTCAGCGGGAGATTGACTTCGTGATAGATTTGGCACCAGGGGTGGAACCGGTTTCCAAAGCCCCGTATAGAATGGCTCCAGCTGAACTTAAGGAATTAAAGATTCAGCTCCAAGGGTTACTTGACATAGGGTTCATTCGGCCCAGTGTGTCACCCTGGGGAGCCCCGATTTTGTTCGTCAAGAAGAAGGATGGATCTATGAGGATGTGCATCGACTACAGGGAATTGAACAAGCTGACGGTGAAGAATAAATATCCATTACCTAGGATCGATGATTTGTTCGATCAACTTCAGGGGAAGACAGTTTTTTCTAAGATTGATCTCCGTTCGGGATATCATCAGTTGAGAATCCGAGAGGACATTCCGAAGACGGCTTTCCGCACTAGGTATGGACATTACGAATTTCTGGTTATGTCATTCGGACTAACCAATGCTCCTGCAGCATTCATGGACTTGATGAATAGAGTATTCAAGGATTTCCTCGATATCTGTGTGATTGTGTTTATCGACGACATCCTCGTGTACTCTCAATCAGAAGAGGAGCATGAGTTACATCTTCAGATGGTACTGCAACGGCTTCGAGAACATAAGCTTTATGCCAAGTTCAAGAAATGTGAGTTCTGGCTATCTCAGGTGTCTTTTCTAGGGCACATTGTGTGCAAAGATGGGATCAAGGTGGATCCCGGGAAGATCGAATCCGTCAAGGATTGGCCGAGACCGAAGACAGTGACAGAGATCAGAAGCTTTTTGGGTTTAGCTGGGTACTACCGTAGGTTCGTCGAAGGGTTCTCTAAAATTTCAATGCCCCTAACCGAGCTTACAAAGAAGAATCAGCGATTTATTTGGTCAGACAAATGCGAAGCTAGTTTTCAGGAGCTAAAGCAGAGGTTGATTACCGCTCCAGTGCTAGCTTTGCCTTCGGACAAGGAGAAGTTCGTAGTTTATTGTGACGCATCCAAACAGGGTTTGGGGTGTGTATTGATGCAAGCCGATCGGGTTCTCGCTTATGCCTCCCGTCAGTTAAAGGATTATGAGCAGCGATACCCGACTCATGATCTAGAGTTGGCCACAGTGGTTTTTGCATTGAAGATTTGGCGGCATTACCTTTACGGGGAAAAGTGTGAGATCTATACCGACCATAAAAGTCTCAAGTATTTCTTTACTCAGAAGGATTTGAATATGAGACAAAGGCGTTGGTTGGAATTAGTGAAAGATTACGATTGTGAGATCCTCTATCACCCCGGAAAAGCCAATGTAGTGGCCGATGCCCTGAGCAGAAAGGGTCCCGGGCAAGTAGCTAGTATGGTTCAGATCTCACCTCAGCTAGCAGAGGATATGGTTAGATCCAGCATTGAGTTTGTGGTAGGTCAGCTTCACAACTTAACGCTGCAATCTGATCTGTTGGAAAGAATAAAAGTCGCTCAGATGACGGATCTAGAGTTAGTGAAGATCCGAAATGAGGTGTTGACTGGTCAAGCCAAAGACTTTTCAGTGTCAGACAGCGGGATGCTTTTGTATAAAGCTAGGGTTTGTGTTCGGAATAGTGTGGAACTCAGGAATGAGATCTTTGAGGAGGCTCATTCTACCCCGTATTCTCTACATCCCGGCACCACTAAGATGTACCAAGATTTGAAACCGTACTTCTGGTGGAGCGGTATGAAGAAGAATTTGGTAGAATTCGTATCGAGATGCCTCACCTGTCAGCAGATTAAGGCTGAACATCAGAGACCAGCAGGGTTGTTGCAGCCTCTAACCCTACCAGAATGGAAGTGGGAGGATATCACGATGGATTTTGTGGTCGGGTTACCGAGGACCACGGGTTTATTTGATTCCATCTGGGTAGTGGTGGATTGATTTACGAAATCTGCTCATTTTCTGCCGGTTAGAACAACATTTACAGTGGATCAGTTGGCAGAGTTGTATGTCAGAGAGATAGTGAGACTTCACGGGGTACCGAAGTCGATAGTTTCGGACAGGGATCCGAAGTTCACCTCCAAATTTTGGCAAAGTTTGAAAAGAGCAATGGGTACAAAGCTGAAATTCAGTACAGCATTTCATCCTCAGACAGATGGTCAGTCCGAAAGGACAATTCAGATATTGGAGGACATGTTGAGAGCCTGTGTTATGGACTTTGAAGGCTCATGGAATAAGTATCTACCGTTGATAGAATTTTCTTACAACAACAGTTATCAGAGTACGATAGGGATGGCTCCCTACGAACTGTTATACGGTAGGAAGTGTAGATCTCTCATCCACTGGGATGAGACAGGGGAGAGGAAATACCTAGGTCCAGAGTCGGTGCAGCGGACCAATGAGGCAATAGAGAAGATAAAAGCTAGAATGCTTGCCTCACAGAGCAGACAGAAGAGTTACGCAGATCCGAAACGCAGAGATATTGAGTTCCAAGTAGGGGACCATGTGTTTTTACGGGTATCTCCGATGAAGGGGATTAAACGTTTCGGGAAAAGAGGCAAGTTATGCCTTAGATTTACAGGACCTTTCGAGATTCTCGAGAAGATAGGTCAAGTGGCATACCGGTTAGCATTGCCTCCAGCTTTATCAGCAGATCACAACGTATTCCATGTCTCAATGTTGAGAAAATACGTTTCAGATCCCTCTCATATACTCAGTTATGAGAGCCTTGAGCTACAGCCAGACATGACTTATGAGGAACAGCCAGTGCAGATCCTGGATAGAAAGGATAAAGTCCTTCGGAATAAGACCATAGCATTGGTCAAAGTTCTCTGGAGAAACAGCAAGGTGGAGGAAGCCACCTGGGAGCTAGAGTCAGATATGAGAGCTCAATATCCAGAGTTATTCAGGTTAGATTTCGGGGACGAAATCCTTTTAAGGGGGGGATAGTTGTAAAGCCCGCTTAGTTTAATTTGGAAATTAGCAGTTAATCTTGATTAATTATGAAAATTATTTATAGCTATTTAAATAATTTATTATACTGTTATTTATTGAATTCAGTGATGCATTATATGTCATTCAGTAGTTTTCATATTTTGCATTTTCGGTGCCCGGTATTTTAGAACCCGGCGTTTGGCTCAGTAGAAATCACAACTTAGTATGTTAGTAGTTTGGGACGGTTTATTAGACATTAGGAATGTCGGAAATGGCCGGGAATTTAGAATTTCCCAAAATACCCCTTTTAGTGTTAGTTTTGCTATTTTAGTGTGAAGGGGCAAAATGGTCATTTTGCCCCATTGTTATTTTGTCCTTTAGTGGACTTTATATGATGAAAATTTATATTTTTTTTATGTTGTTTGTTGGCTGAAACAAATAAGGAAAAGTGATTTTTTTAACTCATTTCTTCAAAAATTAGAAAATTAGAAAGAAAAGCAAAATCTTTTTCTCTCAAGCCTCTCTATTTCGGCCCCCCTTTGAGCAGCACCAATCTTGGTGTTTCTTTGGTTTTCAAGCAGATTTTTGTGTGCAATTCAAGCTCTAGGTATAGCTCTTACTCTTCTCCTCTTTAGTTTCTTGAAAAATCAAGTAAGATTGGGTTGCATGCTTAGTTTTGTTGTTGTTCTTACTGCTGAATGTTATTGTTGATTTCTGGAGTTAGAACATGATTTAAAATGTTGATTCAAGCATGATTGTGTTGGTGATTTGTTGGTTTTATCAAGCTATGAAATTTTTACTCAAAACTATGTTTTTTCAAAGAAATTGATGAATCTGTTGCTGCTCTTATTGTTGATTGTTGTTGTTTTCTGAGATTATTTTATGCATATCTAGGAAGATTTGAGTTGGTTTGGATGCTTGTTTGTTAGATTTAACCAAGTTTGAGTTTGGAACTCAAAGCTTGGAGCTTTAATGGTGGATTGTGATTTTGTGCATGAAGCTTTGTTTTATCACTTGGAAAATGTTTATTAGGGTCTAATTAGCAGGTCTGGAAAGTTTGGTTGAGTTTGGAAACGTTTTGGTTGGAGAATTGAATTTTGAGGTTTTTCTGGGTAAAACTGGCTAACCGGTTTTACACTGCGTGTAAAACCGGTTACCCGGATTTTGCAGCAGGGTGAGAAACCGGTTTTTCTCAACTTGCCGTTTCGTGCTAGTTTCGGGTTTTCAGACAGTTTGTTCTCTGCTAGTTTGGGGGTATTTTTGTATTAAGTTTCAGTAGGTTAAGTTTGGTTTTAAAACCTTTGTCCCCGTTGTGATTTAGCATGTCACTTATCGGTGTTGTGATTTTTACGGTTTAGGAGCCTGTAATCCGCCGAGCTGTTAGTTCCACTCAGGTTGACCGGCACACCTGAATTCGGAATCCAGGTAAGATTAGTATAACAGTATGCATATGTAGATTACATGTTTAGCGTGCATGTAGGAAGCCTGTTAAATTACATTAGTTATGTATGTTGGCTTCGAACCATCCAACCCTGTCACGTCGGTACAGGCTGGAGTATGACCGACGGCGGAGTATGACCGGTTTGACCGATCAGTCGACACTTGGTTGGTGGTTCCGTACTATTGACGTATCCCGTCGGTACGAGTGGAGTATGACCGACGGCGGAGTATGACCGGTTCGACCGATCAGGAGGATACTTGTCAATAGTACCGTCCCTATGAACGTTCAAAACTCAGTACCATGTTGGACATGGCAGTAGTGGCTCAGTACCGTGTTGGACACGGCAGTAGCGGGACTCAGTATCGTGTTGGACACGGCAGTTAGGGTTATGATCAGGGGTATGGGCGTCTGATCATAACCGGGATTATGTATGAGTATTATTATGCTTTTCTTACTGAGTCTGTCGACTCACAGTTTTACGTTTATGTGTAGGTAAAGGCAAGGCTAAAGCTGATGGACCGTGAGCGAGCTTGTGAAGATTGTACATGTCGGGGCGGTTAGGCCTGGAGCGTACGATCCTCGGGACAGCGAGGCTGATTTTGTAACTGGTCGCTAGGCGACATTTATTTTGTGTATCAGTTAAACAGTTAAATCTTTTTGTAAATGATTTTATAATCGGGATCCCGAGTCTTTTGTAATATTATTTTATAAGTTTAATTAAAAAGCAAAAAATTTAATTAATCACGTTTTTCCATAAACCTCGTCGATTAGCAACGAGCTGCACAGTATGTTTAAAAATCACGTAATACGCCTATGTTAGTTAGGGTGTTACATCCACGTGGACAAGATTGATATCACGTGGAGTACAGCTTGTCAGCAAGAAGGCCAAGTCATCATGCACAACATATCAGTTGGAGAGGAGTCTGAATACGTAAGCGGGATAAAGAGATAACAAATTGGCAAACTTGAGGGGTTTGGCCAGCCCTATTGCCAGCATAGGCCGGCCAGCCTCCAACAAAGGAAGGGTCGGGCAGCTTTGGCCCTGACAGACACTTTTTTTGCCTCTACAGCTTTCATCCTGGACAACACTTCTAGCTACATATTGGGCTTCAACAACCCACAAAAATAGGAGATAAACTCCAGTTATTTACCTATTCTTGGGGACTAATTAACATGTTATTTATTTATTATTTTAATTTGTAACAAATAGGTGATATCTCCTCATTTTAAACCTACCATCTCTTGTAAGCTCTCCTATATAAAGAGCATTAAACTAAACCTAATCTCTCTAAGTCTAAAGTTCTAGGTTTTGACTTCTAAGCTCTCTACGCTCTGAAGCTCTAAGTTCTAAAACTCTAGTTCTCTCTCTCTCTTCTACACGCCCCCTAACAGTGTAGAAGAGACTAAGTCTCCCACATCTCTCCTACTTGAGATTTTCCTCTTGATTCTCACTATTGTAATCTTAAGAGAGCCAGTCCAGAATCCACAATAATTGTGATTTGAGTGGTATTATCTCTAATATCAATACAACCAAAATGGGAGTAGGTCATTACCCGCTATCTAAGGGGGTCAAACCTCTATAAAATATTGTGTCCCTTTTTATTTACTTGTTCTTATTGTGTACAGGTGGTGATATTAGTCATAAATATGACTCCGCTGTCGGTTGCCCAAATTTGAGGTCAACAAATAGAATCCAAGCAAAGTTCCTCATGGAGAGACAAGGTTTGACCCGTATTAACACTTAGGTCATGCTTCCTCATTCTATAGTAACAAAGTTGGCTTATCATTTTGATAGGTTTTTTCCAAACTTGTGATAAGAGAGCTACTAGAAATGTGAAGGAATTCCAGGCGTGCTTCTTTTATCTCACTCCTTGTAGGAAAGCTTTCACCATGATCAATAGACCAAAGCAACGGTAATAGAATTCAGGCAATGTTCCCTTTTCAGGGAAAAGGCTGAAAAACGTATTGGTTATGCTTTTTGTGGGAACCAAGTTGAGTATGAAATAGACTTCAAGCGAATCCTCTTTCAGGAAGGAGGGTTGAAGACTTATCAAAATCCAAGTGATATTCCCACTTCAAGACTAAAGGTGAAAACCAAGTTGAATATGCAATAGACTTCGAGGAATTCCCCCTTTCAGGAAGGGGGTTAAAGATGTATCAAATTTCAAGCGATATTATCAACCAAGTAGTTTGAATAAAAGAAAAGTAAGAAATTAAATGCAAATAAAAATTAAATACAAGAAATAAGCAGGGCATTGTATGTTTTTGGGGGCACATAGCTAACTATACTACCCCCAAGTGAGCTAGGAAGTTTGGACGTCTCCAAATTCTTGGTCACTTTGTTTGAAACATAGCTTGTGTAGGAGACAAAAATGTAAATTCTTATGTAAATTTCTTCTATTTTCATTTCATTATACTCAAATTTTACATTAAGAAAGAGAATTTTACAAAGAATTACATACACCTTAGAAGGATGTTTAAATTTAGATACCCCTAGCCTATTGGTAGTAACGATGCAAATGGTCTGCATTCCAAGTGCGAGGGATCTCTGATCTGTCCATTCTGTAGAGTTGAAATGTTCCATTTCCCACTTTATGTTGTATCTCATAGGGTCCTTCCCAATTAGGTCCTAAGACCCCCACTCCTAGTTCTTACAAAGCTGGAAAAACTCTCCTCAAGACGAGATCTCTGACGTCAAATGTATGACTCTTGACTTTTGAATTAAAGTGCCTAGTGATCTTGCCTTGGTACATCTTGAGTTGAACTTATGACTATTCCTAGAGCTCTTCATTAAAATCTATTGATTCTTGGAGCAAAGAGTGGTTCTGTGTTGGGTCGTAAGTGTCTCGTCTAATAAAGGGAAATATGGTTTCTATAGGGAGGACCGCTTCACACCCATAAGCCATCAAATATGGTGTGTGCCCCGTTGAAGTTCTCTCAGTTGCTCTATATGCCCAGAGGACTCGCGGAAGCTCTTCTAGCTAATGAGCTTTGCAAGCTTGGAGTTTCTTCTTCAACGTTGTTTTCAAAATCTTATTCATAGCTTCAACTTGTCCATTTTCTTGTGGTCTAGCCACAATCGAGAAGCTCCTCACAATTCCTTATTGGTTATAGAAGTCGGTGAAGTGATCACTATCAAATTGCTTCTCGATGTCTGAGACAATCCTGTGTGGTAGTCCGACGCGACACACAATGTTCTTAATGATAAAGTCCAAGGCCTTCTTAGAGGTAACTGTATTCATGGGCTCTGCCTTTACCCATTTGGTCAAGTATTCAACAGCAACTATGGCATACTTGACTCCTCCTTTTCCAGTGGGGAGGGATCCTACTAAGTCAATTCCCCAAACAACAAAGGGCCATGGACTTGCTCATGAGGATGATTTCCGTTGGTGGCACTCATGGAACCTTGGCGTATCTTTGGCACTATTCATACTTCTAGACGTACTGTAACAATCCTTCTTCATTATGGGCTAAAAGTAACGCTAACGGAGGATCTATTTGGATAAGCTTGGTCAAAAAGTATGGTCCCCACATAAACCTTCGTGGACCTCGTGTATGATGGCACTTATCTTTTTTCCAGCTATACACCTCAGGTATGGCACCAATAACCCCTTGTGGTAAAGCTTCCCATCTAGTATCACATATTGGGGAGCCTAGTACTGGACCTTTCAGGAAGAAACTCTGTTTGCCAGAAGCTCCCCTAAATTTAAGAACTGTTAGATGGGCCATATCGAGAAGTTGGAATGATCAGCAATGGCATTTACCCCATGGGCTTCAATACTTGAAGCTTCTAAGTGGGCCACTGGCACCACTCCATATTGGATGATCTCTGGGTCTATGGTGAGTTTTGCTAGCATATCGGCAAAAGAAATAGTCTTGGAGGACCTAACTGATGTTGTAGCTTTTAAACCCTTGCAACAGCTCCCTAAACATCATCACATAGGCAGCCATTCTTTCAACTTTGGTTTGATATTTCCCAAATATTTGATTCACCACCAATTAAGAGTCATTATGCACTTCGATATATTGGGCTCCAACTTCCTCAGCCAATCGTAGTCCTGCTAGCATGGCTTCGTGTTCAGCTTCCTTGTTGGAGGCAGGAAATTTAAAATGGAGAGCCCTTTAGAGTTGATGTCCTTCCAGAGAGATCAGTATGATTCTTTCTCTGGCTTCATTTTCATTTGACGCCCCATCAACGTAAACTTTCTAGGTAGGTAACTCTAGGACTGGTTCATTTGGGAGGTCACTTAATTCGAAACATTCCACCACGAAGTTAGCTAGGGCTTGACCTTTTATCAACACCCTCAACTGGTACTAGATGTCGAATTGACTAAGTTCCATCGCCCACTTCAATAGCCTACCAAATGCCTCCAGCTTTTTAAGCACTTGGCAGAGAGGATGATTTATCAATACTTTGATGGTGTGGTCTTGAAAGTAGGGTTTGAGCTTTTTGGAGGCGACTAGTAAGCAAAAGGTCAACTTTTCAATCAAGGGATACATGGACTCTACACCTAGTAGTCCTTTGCTGACATAGTATAAAATTTTCCTATTTAAATATTATAAATAATAAGTAGTCTAGAAATAACTATCTAGAAAATATCTTATTTGACTAAGTATCTTTTCAACAAATATTTGAAAAATATCTAATTTAAGTTGTGTAGAAAAATCTAAAACTTAAATAATTTCAAATTTAGATTTAATTAAATATCAAAAATTAAGTTGTAACCACTTAATTTGAAAAATATTCCATTTTAAGTTAATATTCGAAAAGATATTAACTTAAAAAAAAATATTTAAAATATTTCATTTTAAGTTAATATTCGAAAAGATATTAACTTAAAAAATATCTTAAGAATCTTTAATAACTAATGCCTAGGATTCCTCAACTTAATTTAAAATTTAAATAAAATATTCAAATTTAAGTTAGATAAGAAAAATCAGTTGATACAATTAATTTATAATTTAAATAGGAATATTTAATTAAATAAGCTCCAGAAAGAATCTAGTTAGTTAAAATTCTATATTTAATTAAATACAAGAAAAATACAAATAGTTTGTCTAGAAATAATATCTAAAACTAAAAGTGTTTTTCTTAAAATTAACTTTAAAATATTAAAATGAAAATAAATTTCATATATTTTAAAAGTTAATTATGTTGCTAATTAAATTTTATTAGGTCGAACTAATATAATTAACCTAGTACAGTTATTTAAATCAGGCAAATGGGCCTTCACAATTGGGGTAGTTCATGTGAGGGGGTGCTGGGTTCAGTATGTCGTACCCACTTCTATGGCTCCCAACTTTCACACAAGGCCCAAAAGAGAGGAATTTAACTTTAAAATAAATAACTGCTATTAATTGAATAGGTCAAAAAACTAAATGGACCTAAATAAAATCTATCAAGGTGTGACATTTTATTTAGCAACCTATATGCATCTATATAATAAAATAAACACATAGGCTCACACAGGTACACACTTGGATGGATCCTATCATGTTGCTAGGTCATACACAGATGAAAGAAGATTGTAAAATTTACCTGTTATAAATTATTAACTTGACCAAGGGAGCCATGAGTTAAAATCAGATCATTGGATCTGTCAACAAGTTAACCATGGCTATTTGCAATCAAGTAATAATAGGTTTTGAAAACTTACACACAAGCTAAAACCACATACTCCTGCAACAAGGTTAGCTGGATAGTTGGAAGTAGGATTTATTTAATTTTAAATAAATAAATTTCGAAAATAAAATAATTAAATAAATAAATAAAAAAAAATTAATTTTGAAAAATAAAATAAATAATAATATTAATTTATTTTTCGAAAGAATATAAAAAAATTAGTTTAATTTCGAAATTATTAAAAATAAATATTTAAAATTAAACCTACAATTTTGAAAAATTAGGTTTCAACTAACCTAAATATCATTTCAAAATTTGCTAACTACTTTTAAAAATTAAATGTTATTTTATAAATAAAAATTCAATAAAATTAAAAAAGATAAATTAAATATCTTTTTCAGATTTTAAATTTAATTTAAATAAATAAAATAACAAAATTTAAAAGTTAGCAAAATATCTTACATCTATTTAAAATTTCATGATTATAGTTATCTTATTTTAAATTTAAATAAAGTCAAAATATTTAAAAAAAAATTAATATCTGACCTTAAATTTAAAAATAAGATAAGATATAATCAAATTTAAAAATAAGATAGATATTTACTAATTTCAAATTCAAATTACACTAATATCATTAATTAAATTAAAAAAAATATTAAATAAATTAATTATGATAATTAGAATTGAATTAGGAATAGTCAATCTATAAATACAAAACTACACAAAAAATCGGAACTTAAATCCATGAAAAAGCATGAAGAAACGAAGAAAAACAAAAAATTTGGGAGTTGTACGGACGGTACAAAACTACACAAAAAATCGGAACTTAAATCCATGAAAAAGCATGAAAAAACGAAGAAAAACGAAAAACTTGGGAGCTGTACGGACGGTATGCGTTGCATACCGTCCGCGCGCGCAGGGAAGGGCTGGCCGAGAAACCTCGGCGGATTGGGAATCTTGCAGCATTCCCGCGCGCGTAGGGGGCATCAGACCAGGATCCGCGCGCGTAAGGGGAGATTCAGACAGCATGCACGGTCACTGCTTGTCTGAATTCAAGTTGTCCGCGCGCGTGGGTGATGCTCAGCATCCCTATCTTTTTTCGAATCTTCAAAAAATCATAACTAATTCAAATTAAATCGAAATTGAGTTCTGTAAAAAAAGTAACTTGCTTAATTTTTTCCATACTATCCAATAAAAATAATTCCAGAAACAAAAGTTCAATTATTTTTCACGAAAATTCACAAACATCAATCAATCATCATATAACACTCAATACAACATGAAACCATCCAAATAACAAATAATCATTTTAAAGTCAAAATTTCTTGCAAGCAAATCAATTACCATAGCTCTGAGGCCAATTGTTGGAATTTATTTTACCAGGATCTTAGATCTACTCACAAGTATGTTGTTTAACACCCTAAATATGAACTTTCTAAAACGATAAATTAAACACATATAAAGTTAAGAAAACCTTACATTGATGCAGCGGAATTAATGTCTCCTTCCACTCAGATCTCGAACCCTTGTATCCTTTCTGTCGCAGAGTATTATCAAGATCTGAGCCCGAATGTCGTTCTCTTTGAGTTTGATCCTTCACAGTCTTCCAATCTATGATTGAGTTACTGCTTGTTGTGTGTGGGCACTCACTCTTTCACTAGGGTCGAAATTTATGAAGAGGAAAAGAGAAGAGGGTTTCGGCTAGGTATAGAAAAGTAGGGAAGGCTCAGTTTTTCTGAAAAGAGAAATTTCTGTCAGATAACTAATGATGTCTTATGAAAACTTGTGATTTGACTGAGCCATCACTTTCTATTTATAGGCAACTACTAGGTTTAGGTTAGGAATTATTTGGCATTAAAATAATGAAAATATTAATTTGAAATTCCACAAATAGTGGCCGGCCATGGTCTGTTAATGGGCCCCACTTGATTTTGCAGTTTTAACAAATTTTATTTCTATTTTCTCAAAAACGCCAATTTTCCAATTCTAACCATTTAAATGCCAAAACTAATTATTTAATAACTAAAATAGATTATTAAATATTGTCATTTAATTTAATTATTAACCAGACATATAAAGTCCATTAATAAATAAATAAACCTAGAATCTCTTTTCTTTACAATTTCACCCCTTCTTAGTGAAATTTCACAAATTAGATATAGTCTAACTTTAGAATTATAATTGATCAATCACGAATCAATTAATGAGTCTTACAAGCAGAATGTTCTCAACTAGAATGGGGACAATGGATCTATATGCTGAGCTTCCAATAAGTGAACCAAATTTACCAAGTAAATTCCTACTTATTAATTCTTCGTTGAATCCACTCTTAGAACTTAGAATTGTACTCTCAGACTTATATAGAGCATATTATATGTTTCACGATATCAATATGCTATCTCATTTAACCATTGTTATAATCTTATTGTAATTTAAAGATCCTCTATATAGATGATTTACATCGAGATGGGATTTCTTTACTGTTCTCACCGCTCAATGTATTTTGCCCCTTAAAACACTTAGCTACCTGTAAATGGTGTTTAGTGATCTAATAATTAGTCAGTTAAACAAGAGCTCATCCATTTACTTCTATTTGCTAAGCTCGAAGGGAATCATCACTTGACTTCTATACACCATTAGAAGCTATAGATTCCATATTTATGTTCAGTACTCCCACTCAATCATACTATCATGTTCCCAAAATATATGTATCACCCTGACCTAAAAGTAGGCTTAACTAATAAATCAAAGAACATGAATAGCACTCCTGAGTTGAGCCTGAGCATATCAGGATTTAGATTCTTTTAATCTTAAGATCAACAACTGATATTGACTTGGAAAGATATATATAACGGTAAGTTTGTAATATCTTAACTTAGTTTCAATATCGGTCCAGTCCAATGTATACTCCATACATTCGAAACTAGTATACTTTACTAATATCTTGGAAAGAACATAACACTTACTCCAAGTGTAAGTACACATCATCGCTGATTATCACATTAGTGTAAACCCAATAACACTGATGAAACAGGGACCAAGTCTTTTGATTCATATGATCACAATCACATTCCACTGTGTTGACGATACTGTAATTGTGAATAAACATATTATCTGGATTTAACTGATTTTGTGTATAAAAGTAATAAACATATTAAACCATTAGCATGTAAAATTCATGCAAACATCAATCAGTTCAAATTTCTTATATTGATAACTAATAAGATTGTAAAGAGTTTTATTTAGGGCATAAAACCCAACAGCTCTAACATTCTTCAGGCCAAATGGCATTACCTTGTAGTAGTACACACCTTTATCTGCCTGAAAGTTGGTGTGTTCTTCACTAGTTATATGCATTTTGATCTGATTATATCTTGAATACGCATTAATGAAGCTTAGCAACTGGTACCCAGAGGTGGCATCTAACATCTGGTCTATTCGCGAAAGAGGGAACCAATCTTTTGGACAGACCTTGTTGAGGTCCATGAAGTTAATACACATCCTCCATGTGCCATTGGGATTAGGGAACAAAATTGGATTAGCCAACCAAATAGGATACAAGGCTTCCCAAAGGAAGTCATTCGTGGTCAGCTTATCCACTTCCACTTTCAGTGCATCTACCCTTACCAGATGAAAGGGTCTTCGCTTCTGGCAAACTGTTGTTGCATCTTCGTTAATGTTCAAAGCATGGTAGATGGTATTTCGATTGACACCTATCATGTCAAAATGGCTCCATATTAGCACATCCTAATTTCTTTTGACAGTACTTATATTGCAGCTTTCACCATTGAGGCAAGCTTCTTCCTACCTTGGTAGTTTTGGTGGGGTCATCATTGTAAATGCTGACCTCTTCTACATGTTGGAATATGTTTTACCTGGATCTAGATTTACTAACAAGTATGTTTCATTAACATCCTAATATGAATTTCTAAAACAATGAAATTAAACACATATAAAGTTTCAGAAAACCTTACATTGGGTGCAGCGGAATAATATGTCTCCTTCCACTCAGATCTCTAACCCTTGTATCCTGTCTATCGTAGAGTATCAGCAAGATCTGAGCCCGAATGTCCTTCTCTTCAATCTGGATTCTTCACAATCTTCCACACTATGGTTGAGATACCACTTGATGTGTGTGGGCACTCACTCTATCACTCAAGGGTATGAAAATTTGAAGAAGAAAAGAGAGAGGTATAGGTTCAGCTATAGGTATAGAATAGGAGGCTCAATTTTTCTGAAGACAAGAAATTTCATCTCACTTAAGTTTGAGCCATCACTATATATTTATAGGTAACCACTAGGTTTAGGTTAGGAATTATTAGGCATTAAAATAATAAAAATATTAAGTGGAAAATCCCTTTAAGTGGCCGGCCAAAGTAAGTGGGCCCCACTTGGGTATTTTTCCAATTTTGTCAATTTTCCCTTATTTTCTCAAAAATGCCACTTTTCCAATTCTAACCATTTAAATGCCAAAACTAATTTTTTAATAACTAAAATTAATTATCAAATAAAATTGTCATTTAATATATTTATTAATTAGATAATAAAGTCTTTCAATTAATAAATAAAACCTAGAATCTCTTTTCTTCACAATTTAGCCCTTGCTTAGTGAAAATTCATAAACTAGACATAATCTAATTTTAGAATTATAAGTGATTAATTAAAATCAATTATCTGAGTCTTAAAAGCAGTATGGTCTCAACTAGTATGGGGACCATAGGCCTATACAACTGAGCTTTCAATAAGCCGAACTATAATTTACCAAGTAAATTCCCTAACTTATTAATTCCTTGTTGCATCCACTCATAGAACTTGGAATTGCACTCTCAGTCATATAGAACACTCTATATGTTCCACCATATAGATACGCTATCAACATTTAACCATCGTTATAATCTCAATAATCAAAGATCCTCTATAGATGATTTACACCGAGTAGGAATAAATTTACCGTTTCACTCCTTAATGTATTTTATCCTTAAAACACTTAACTTCATGTAAATGATATTTCAATGAACTAAAATATAATCACCAAAACAAGAGCTCTTCTATTTACCTCTATTAAGCCAAGCTCAAAGGAAATCATTGTTTCACTTCTAAATACCTATAGAAGCTATAGATTCCATATCTATGTTTAGCGCTCGCACTTAATCATACTACCATGTTCCCAAAATATACGTATCACCTTGACCAGAAAGTGGGTTTAACTAACAAATCAAAGAACATGAATAGCACTCCTGAGATTGAACCTAAGCATGTCAGGATTAAGATCTTTTGATCTAAGATCAACTAGTGATATTGACTTAGAAAGATACAACGGTAGGATTATAATACCTTTACCAAGATCAATATCGGTCTAATCCAATGTATACTCCATACATTCGAAACTAGCATACTTTGCCAATGTTCTGGAAAGAACATAACACTTATGCAAAGTGTAAGTACACTTCATCGCTGATTATCACATCAGTGTAAATCCAATGCACTGATGAAACAGGGACTTTGTCTTTTGAAGCATATAATCACAATTACATTCCACTGTGTTGACATCACTGTAATTGTAAATGACTATATGTTCTGGACTTAACATATTTTGTATATATTAAACCATAAACATGAAAACTACATGTAAACATAAAAGACTTCTAATCTTTTATTGATAAAAAATCAGATTACATTGAAATGGGTTTTATTTAGGGCATAAAATCCCAACAAACTCCCACTTGCACTAACATAGAACAAGTTGTGCATTTCAATCAATCTATTGTCTTGACACAACCCAAATTTCTTGAACTCTGTTCATAAAACATTATGCAACATTATTTGTTATATGCATTACTCATCAAGGGATACTGAATTCCTTACTGCTTATTAAGTACATCTGAATAAACAGAAGACATATCTCTCATTCTTTTAAAGAATGAAATAGAGATAACACAGTGTAGAATTTTCTTCAGTTGAATAACTTTCTGGTAATTTCGAATTTACAAAGTTATATATCTTCACTGATGGAGCTTGAATTATTATAGATGGATTTTTACACTCTTCTAGAATAACTCCTCCAGCCCCAGAGTAACCACCATCTCAGATTCTTTATGTGCTAGTATAGATATAAGGACTTCTAATATATACATCCCTATTATCTAACATATAGGTCACTTTCATAAATCTTTCTTGACTGTCCCTTAATGTTCCTTGTTTGATTACATCTTAGATGGCTCCCACTCAACAATAGGAGTCTGGTTAAATTCATACATAGAAGTACATTTAACCTCTTACTATTGTTTTGAGGGATATCTAGTTGTGACATATTATTTTAGTCTGAAACTGTAAGTTCCTTTTAGACTAAGTCAACAACATAGCATTCTAGTATTAACATTAATGTAAAATACTTGCTTAAGATTAAGTAATCATTAGAGATACCATAAAAATTTTCATGAGGATTAGGAATTTTTGCCCAAGTCATTCGAATAGACTATGCAAGAATTCTACTATCTTATTCTCATAATCCTGATAAGTTATTTCTATCCATATGAATGGTTAGATTTACTTTCTCAGTAGTGTTCTAAAGTTCCGATCACAAGTGTCAACCAAATGAAGATGGATTTAGAATTTTAAAATTCTCCCACTCAAATAAGGTACTGTGATACAATGTCAAAGAACTTTATTGGTATCAATTTCTATTACAACAGTAAATATTAATTGGAACATAAATTAAGATCAAGAATATATTCTGATAATTGGCTAATTTATTATATTACATCCATGTTTAAAAATATGTGTGCCATAGAGTACTGTGGTGTATTGAGTATAGTCTAGAGTTTAAAATGAACTACATATTTCAATAGTATAGTCCACCCCTAAGTATAGAGATTATGATCCATCCCTAAGGGATATAGAGATCATGTGGAGTTATGAATATAATCTAGAGTTCAAATAGATATAAAAGATCGTTGAACTGCATATTATTCTTAACTTTTTCCACCCCTATCAGATCAAAAGATCTTTCTATTAAACAAATTCTTAATAATTGTTTTAGAATTAACAATTATTCATAAACATAGAATTGAGATTCTGAGTGTTTATGTAGTATTAACTCTTTTCAGAGTTGAATATACTATAGAATTTGTATCAATAATAAAACACATACACATATAAACTTTTAAACATATAAATATAATTGGTACTGGCATACACAAGATAAAGTAAATGAAGCTCAATTCATAAATGCAATTCATTTTTCAAAATAGAAAACTTTATTATAAAATTCTCCAAAATAAAAGGAATTGTCTGCAACAATATGAAAAATAGGGAATAAAAATCCTAAACTAATAATTGAAATCCAAATTGTTCTGAAACTAAAACAATTAATTCAAAAATAATAAAAGAAGATTTCGAGCTTCATCTTCATCTTGGACTATCTCCACCCATCTGTCCAACCATCCAATTCATCTCGCTAAGATAGCATCCGAGTTTAAGCAGCTGGAGCTGAAATAAGAAGAAAAACAAAAAAACAAACATGGTTAGTAGGTCCACAATTAATAATCCAAGTGGATAATAATTCTCTAAAACACATGAGTTTACAACATCAAAAGAAATACCTTGTTTCTTTGCTAGAAATTTAGGGCATTGGGGTTTCTAGTGGCCCTTTTCATTGCAATAGAAGCATTTTCCTTTTGGTTTATCACCAGTAGTAGCAGCCTTTTTCTTTTTAACTGTTTTCACAGCTTGAATAGGCTTCTTACTATTATTCCACTTCTTCTTGTTCTTGGGTTTGGAAGTAGAGGCAAAGTTCGCCTCTGCCTTAGCCGCTCCATTAGCATTCCCAGAATTATGAGCTTTAGATCCCTTTTTCTATGATCCTCCAATCAAATTTTCAAATGTCTGAAGGTCGTTAACCAACTCGTGAAAGTCTTGTTCCTTCTTATTCATGACATAATTTGAAGTGTAAGGCAGAAAGGCTGGAGTCAGATTGTTCAAGATTAGACTCACTTGAGTTATCTGATCCATAACAGCTCCATGATTCTGAGCTTCCTGGAAATAACTTGCCATTTGGAGAAGGAGATCACGCACGTTCTGATGAGGGTTCATCCGTGCATTGATGAAATTCCTTGTCACTTCAAAGCGAGATTGGATTGATGCCATCCCGAATAGTTCAGTTAACTGGTTCATGATTTCTGCAGCCGTGTCAGTGTTTGCAAACTTTGTTTTCAAGGTGTCAACCATGCTGGAAAGCATGAAGTATCGATCTTTGTTGTTGGCATTCTGCCAACGCTCATACTTCTCCTTTACAGCTTTGGTTGCATTATCACCTGGCTACTCAGGAGACGGTTCAGTTAACACAAACAGGGCATTTTCACCAACGAGAGCAATGTTAATGTTCTCTCTCTATTTGGGAAAGTTAGATCCATTCAGCTTATTATCAATCAACAGTGACACCATAAGGTTGGTCATTGTCATGTTGGATACTACAAATAACAATAAATAGAAATCAAGTTAGGCTCAACACAAAATCTCATTCAGAAATTATTAGCAAATAGCAAGTAGGAATGACAAGCAAAAATACTAAAACATACAATCCTAAATAACTTCCAAGGTTTTCAACAAACGTATATCAGTGTCCCGCTTAGGCGAGAATCAAAGCTACCATCTATTGAATAGAGTTGTCAGCTCATCTAAAATGATAAACATTCTAGCAACCTTTTATTCGATCAAGATAAGAATCCAGCATTGTCCCGTTTAAGCGAGAGTCAAGGCTATTCTATCCTATGAGCTTCTACAATTATTTCATACTTCTGTAAGTCTTACTAATAGTCGCCACCATTAAGGTGATCCATACTAAAAAATAAAACACATACAAATTGTACTTATCTTTCGAGATTCTACGGCGTTAAATTGCTAATGAACGTTCCTCCATTAGGGAGGACTACTCACTAAAACAAGAACTATGTAGAACCAACAATGGAGATCGAATATCCTAATAATAATAAAGCTCATTATTTAAAACGTATTTTCTTCTAATATTTATTTCAATCTATTAATTTTAAATATATATATTTATTTAATTAAAATTTGTTTATTCTAAATATAAATTTTAATTTAATATTTACAAAATTATACTTAGATGGATTTGAAAAATAAAATGAATTATTTCCATCTTAGTAATAATTTTTAATAAATATTTAGAAAATTATATTCAATTTAAGTTGTATCAAAATTAATTTAAATTAATTTGCAACTCAAATTTAATTTTTCTATAAATATATAGTGCATTTCGAAAATGTATTCAAAAATAAATACAATTTAAAAAAAATGCACTAAAATAAAATAAAATAAATCCTGAAAAAAAAAAAATTATTCTAATTGCTGGTCCAAAATTAATTTTAAAAAAATAATTTTCAACAAAAATATCATTGACTAATTAATTCATTTAAGTATCATTATGAAAATCAACTTCAATATTAATTTTCTATTTAATTAAATATTACTAGAAAAATACTTCAAGCAAAACAGATAATATCTACTTAGACTTTCATTGACTAATTAATTCATTTTCTAATTATAATATATTTTAGTTCATTTATTTTTATTTAATCATTAAATGAAAAAATCATTGATTTAAGTTGGTCTAAAATTAATTAATAAAATAATTAATTTTCAACTTTAATCTATTTTTCGAAACAAAATTCAACATTTCTTGCATAATAAATGCAATTTCAAAAATAATGATTAACAAAATAAAATAAAATATATTTTGAAGATTATTCAAATTTAAGTTTGAAAAAAAAAAATCTCCAACTTAAAATAATTTTCTATTTAATTAAATTTCATGAAAATAATAATATTTAAGTATCATGATGAAAATCAACTTAAATATTTAATCTTCAATTTAATTAAATGCATTAAATACAAGAATTAAATAATTAAGTATAAAAGAAACTTAATTATTAATTCTAATTTAATATTAGGAAAATATTCTTTATTTAAATTGATCCAAAGTTAATTAATAAATAATTAATTTGCAACTTGAAAAATTTTCCTATTTAATATTAGAAAATATAACTAGTACTAGAAATAACTATCTAGAATATATTTCAATTAACTAAGTGTTTTTCTAAAATTAACTTTAAATATTAAACGAAAAATAAATTTCATATATTTTAAAAGTTAATTATGTTGTTATTTCAATTTTAATTAGGTTAGACTAATATAATTAACTTAATACAATTATTTAAATAAGGCAAATGGGCCTTCACAATTGGGGTGGTTCATGTGAGGGAGGGCTGGGTTCAGTATGTCGTACCCACTGCTATTGGCCCCCTAACTCTCACACAAGGCCCAAAGGAGAGGAATTTAACCATTAAATAAATAATTGTTATTAATTGAATAAGCCCAATTCTAATTGGGCCTAAATAAAATTACTTAAGTGAAATTTTATTTTAGCAACCTAGTTCATTTACTTAGTAAAACTTAAATGGGCTTCCTATATGTATCTAAGCCCAATAGCAAACATATAGGCTCACACAGGTCAAATGATTTGGATGGGCCCTAACATGTTAGTAGGTTTACACTAATGAAAGAAATTGCAAAATTTACCTGTTACAAATTATTTATAAGATCTATTGACAATTGGACTATGATTAAAATCATATCATTGGATCTGTCGACAAGTTAATCATAGGAATTTAGATCAGATAAATAATAGGTTTGTAAAAAATAATTGAATATATAATAAAATAATCAAACAATACAAACCAAAACAAGTAACTGGTCTGGAAAATCTGGAAAGTAGGCTAACATATCTCAATTTAAAATTTTAAAAAAAAATTAAAATAAATATCTTAACAAATTTAAATTTAGGTTGTTAGAGAATATTTGAAAAAATTCAAAATTTAACAAACTCCTAAATTCCCTAAATTCTAATTTAAAATCAAAAATATCTAACCAACTTTTCAAATTTCAAGTTTATTCAAAATTTAAATTTATTTAAATTTCTAATAATATAATATAATATTATATCTTGAATTTTAAATTTAGATATTCCTAATATTATATTCTAAGTCTTATAATTTAATAAATTTAAATATTTCAAAATAAACTATTTGAAAAATAAGATATTTTTATATGGTTAGAATATTTTCAATTTTATTTAAAAAAAAAAATAAGTTTGAAAAAATTATGGTTTGAAACCCTAAAATTTCTATTCAAACTTAAGCTAACCAACTTGTCAAATTTTTATGTTATTTTTGCCAAAATATAATTTTTTAATAAAAAAAAATATCTAATAAGATAAAATGTTAAAATAACATATTCCTAATCTTATAATTTTAATTAATAAAATATATTTCAAAAATAACAAATTTGAAAAAAAAATAATATGATATGGTTATAGCAAACTTTGAAATTTGAACAAGATTATTTTTAAAGATAATATTTTAATATCAAAGTAAGATCATTCAAATTTAATAAAAAATTGTAATATCTGATCTTATAATTAAAATAAATAAAATAATCTAAAATTTTAAAATTAACCGTAAGGCTCTTTTTGTGAGAAATCAAATTTTCAAAAGTCAAAGCCTACTAATATCTAAAACTAATTTTAATTAATTAAAAAAATTAATAAAAATTAATTTTATTCTGAAAATTAGATTTTTAATTGAAAATTCAGATTCTACACAAAATTCTACCAAAAATTGGCTTTTTTTTCAATGAAAAACGATTTTTGAATCAAAAGATATGAAGAAAACAAGTTTGAGGCACAGGGGTATGCAGTGCATATTGCATACCCCTACGCGCGCGGAAGGAGTTGTCTGGCCGAGGAACGAGGACGCGTGCAGCCTCTATGGCCGAGAAACATAGGCGGGAGAGGGGTAAACTTCAGACACGCCTCTTGTCTGAAGCGATTTTGTCCGAGCGAGCCTCACTTGTCCCCATTCGCGCGCGTGTGTGCATTCAAAACCTGATATTTTTGTTCAAATTCAAAAAATCATAACTAGTTCATTAAAAATTCAAATTAGGTTCTATAAAAGCCAAAATTCATTAATTTTTTGTCTACTTTCCAGTAAAAATAATTCCAGATCGAAATTAATAATATTTCATTAACACACATTGGGATTTCTAAACTATTATCACATAAGCACATAAACCACATGAAACCATCCAAATCAACACAAATCATCGTTTTAATTCATATTTAATGAAAGTAAATCATTATCATGGCTCTAAGGCCAGTTGTTGAAATATGTTTTACCAGAATCTAGATTTACTAACAAGTATGTTTCATTAACATCCTAATATGAATTTCTAAAACAATGAAATTAAACACATATAAAGTTTCACAAAACCGTACATTGGGTGTAGCGGAATAATATGTCTCCTTCCACTCAGATCTCTAACCCTTGTATCCTGTCTGTCGCAGAGTATCACCAAGATCTGAGCCTGAATGTCCTTCTCTTCAATCTGGATTCTTCACAATCTTCCACACTATGATTGAGATACCACTTGATGTCTGTGGGCACTCACTCGATCACTCAAGGGTATGAAAATTTGAAGAAGAAAAGAGAGAGGTATAGGTTCGGCTATAGGTATAGAATAGGAGGCTCAATTTCTCTGAAGACAAGAAATTTCATCTCACTTAAGTGTGAGCCATCAGTATCTATTTATAGATAACCACTAGGTTTAGGTTAGGAATTATTAGGCATTAAAATAATGAAAATATTAGGTGGAAAATCCCTTTAAGTGGCCGGCCATAGTAAGTGGGCCCCACTTGGGTATTTTTCCAATTTTGTCAATTATCCCTTATTTTCTCAAAAATGCCACTTTTCTAATTTTTTCAATTTTTCCAACTTTCCCTTAGATTGAAATGGGTTTTATTTAGGGCATAAAATCCCAACACTACATCCTCCATTGGTTCAATCATTCTTTCACTCCCCAGACAGGGGTCTAGTTCATCTTCAATGTCCTTCCAGACGGCTTTAGCTTCCACATGAATCTCCATTCTGGGAGTAATAGGTGCCTCTTCCAGAACCATAAACACAGTCTGACTTAGACGTTATAAGTGTTGGGTTTTATGCCCTAAATAAAACTTCATATGTAATCTCTATTCTTTTAAATATCAATAAAGAAACAGAAGTATTTATCACTCATTTGTGTGTCATTTGGTTCATGTTATCATTTACTTGTCTTATTGATTTATAAATTCATCCAAACACTTTTCACATTTAAATTCTTGTTTATTGTGTCATCAGCACAGTGGAAAGTAATCAAGATTATGTGATTGAATGTATATTCTTAGATTTATCAGAACACAGGGTTTAACTAATATGAAAATCTACAACATAGTTTACTTGCACCGTGGATAATTGCTATGTTCTTTCCAGAGCATTGGTTAAAGTAAAGCTTGGGTTGGATGCATGGAGTATGCATCGGAAGGGACCGATATTGAACTTTGTTTCAGATATATTAAACTTACCATAGTATTTGTTCAATTCAATATCACCTAGTTGATCCTAGAACAAATGATCTTAATCTTGATATGTTTAGGTTCAATCTCAAAAGTATTACACATGTTCCTTAATTTGTTAGTTAAGCCTACTTTCGGGTCAGGGTGATACGTACTTTTTGGGAACATGGTAGTGCAATTGAGTGGGAGCGCTAAACATAAAGATGGAGTCTATAGCTTCTATCTGGAAAATAGAAAGTGAAATGATGATTTCCTTTGAGCTTAGCTAAACAGAGATAAATGGTTGAGTACTCATTTCACTTAGCTGAAATATCATTTATACGGAGCTAAGTGTTTTAAGGATAAAATACATTGAAAGGTGTTACGGTAATTTGGATCCCTATTCAATGTAAATCATCTATAGAGGGTCATTGATCAAATTAGCATTATAACAATGGATAATTAATAGCGTATCCATATGGTGGAATATATAGAGCGTTCTATATGACTGAGACTGCAATTCTAAGTTCCAAGAGTGGATGCAACAAGGAATTAATAAGCTAGTGAATTTACTTGGTAAATTCTTGATTAGCTTATTGGAAGCTCAGAAATATAGGCCCATGGTCCCCATACTAGTTGAGACAATACTGCTTGTAAGACTCAGTTAATTGATTTTGATTAATCAATTATAATTCTAAAATTAGACTATGTCTAGTTTATGAATTTTCACTAAGCAAGGGCAAAATTGTGAAGAAAAAGTTTCTAGGGTACATTTATTAATTAAGAGAATTTGATTAGTCTAATTAATAAATATATTAAATGACATTATTATTGAATAATTAATTTTTAGTTATTAAATAATTAGAATTGGCATTTAAATGGTTAAATTGAAAAATTGGTGTTTTTGAGAAAATGAGATACAGAAATGGTAAAACAGCAAATTGCAAAAGTGGGGCCCATTATCCACTTACATGGTCGGCCACTCTTATAGGGTTTTATCATTTATTTTTTCATTATTTTAATGCCAAATAATTCTAACTCTACCCTAGTGGTTTGCTATAAATAGGTAGTGATGGCTTTAGAAAAATAATAATCTTTTCTTCAGAAAAATTGAGTGCCTTCTCTCCCTAACCTAGCCGCCACTTTAAGTCTTCTTCTTCACCATTAAAATTTGAAACCCTTGAGTGATAGAGTAGTGCCCACACACATCAAGTGGTACCTCAATCATAGTGTGTAAGATCGTGAAGAATCTAGATTCAACAGAAGGACATTCAGGCTCAGATCTTGGTGATACTCTGCGACAGAAAGGATACAAGGGTTAGAGATCTGAGCGGAAGGAGACATTATATTCCGCTGCAACCACTGTAAGGTTTCTTATACTTTATATGTGTTTATTTCATATCGTTTTAGAAGTTCATGTTTAGGATGTTAAATAACATACTTGTGAGTAGATCTAAGATCCTGGTAAAATAATTCCAACAATAAGAGCTCCTTGTACTCTTCTGGTCATCCCTGACCACTCCAACGCATCCATTGTCACAGGAAAACTTAATACATAGATTCCTTATGGAAGTTATTCCTCCAAAATCTACCAAGACTAGACGTCCTAGTATTGCGTTGTATGTCGTGGGACAATCCACTACCACAAAAGTGCAATGTTTGAGGGCACAAAGATTATTTTCTCCTTTAAGGGTGATAGGGAGTTGGTTTTTCCTAATTGACATCAGAGCATCCCCATTGAAGCCTTGCAGCTGAATGGCAAAAGGTGAGAGGTCTACCTCCGTGAGTCTAATTTCCTAGAATGCAAATTTGAAAAAAATGTTCACCGAGCTTCCATTATCCATCAAGACTCTGGAAACTCGTTTGTTGGTAATTTGGGCTTCGATGACTAAGGGGCCCTTGTGGAGAAAATGCACATGTTAGGCATCCTCTTCTGTGAAAGTAATAGGTAGATTCATTATTTGAGGATGTTGAGCTGGTGATTGGACAATGCTACACATGTCCCCTTCTCTGCCTAACTCCCTCAAATACCTTTTCTGGGAGTTTTTGGTGCTTTCTTCATGGTGTGGTCCTCCAAATATTGTAGCCACATGTCCATCAACTAATGGAAAAGTTAGGCCTAGGGGATATGGGTTTCTCAGTCCCGGAGCCAAGATGGCTACTGTAGCCAGAGCTGGTGGAGCAAGGAGTGCCGGAAGTTGCGATCTAGGAGCTTGAGGGTGACCTACCCTTTGCAGAGGATTTACGGTACCCTAATATCCTGGAATGACCAACTATTCTAGATCAACCCCCCTGTCTAGGATAGATAATTGGAATTCGAATCCACTGTCCCAAGTTTCCTACTTTGACCAGCATTTTGATCTCATCCTTCAAGTGGTTACATTCATTTGTGGAGTGTCCTACTTCTTTGTGATTCTCACACCTCTTACTTGGATCTCTTTTGAACCCTCCCCCTTGAGGCGTTCATGGGGGCTTTATATAGTGGACCATGTTGCAAGTTGCTTTGTACACATTCTCTCAAGTATGCACTAGGCTGGAGTCGGTGTACCTTGGTTCATATTCCTTCTTTCCTTTCTTTGAATTTTTACTTTGTCTCAGATCATTTCCTCCTCTCTTGTTTTGGGACTAACTTATATTCTTCTTTGGAAATTCTACTTTCAACTGTTCGGGAGTAATACTGCATCCAGTCAGTGCCACTCCATACCCAAAAAGATGGTATTGCATAGGTGCTTATACGAATTCAGATGTTCTATAGACTGTCAGGGTATACTATGTTCCAAGAACAGGAACTGGTGAAACGAACCTAGAAGCAAAGGCAATTGGAGTTGGTGCCAGAAGGACTCCAAATGCTTACTAATATGCACATTCCAAATTAATGAAGCCTTGGGCCCTGGCAATGAATTCAGACAACATCTCACCCTTTTTCTTTGCATTTCCCTGCACAATAGGGAGCCAACTGCAAGTCCTGATTTAAGGCCACAAATTTCATGTCATCCGTTACTTTTTTCTTGGGTGCTGCCTCCATTATGCGCTAAATAAAGTTCTTCAAGCTCTCCCTATCTGTTGCTTGACATTAGTGATGGAGCCCATTTCTATGTCATAGTCATGGGCACCAATGAATTGTTTCCAGAAGGAAGATCATAGTTCTTTCCAGGAATGGATTGATCTGGAGCCAGTCTCTTCCACTAATCTTTAGTAGATTTCATAAGGGTCAGAGAGAAGCACAAGCACTAGGCATCCTCACTTACTCTGATCACCTGCATCCTCTTGTTGTATTTGGCTAGATGAGTCTTAGGATTAGTGTGCCCATCGTACAGCTCGATTTGGGGCATCTTGAAGTTCTCCAAAAGTGGAACCTCTGGGTCCTCATCTTCTAAATCAGTGAGGGCCCCACTTTATTTTCGGACCAACTTCGTCAATGTATCAATTTGTTCTTCCATTTGTTTGGTGTTACTGTCTGAGAGATCTCTTCCACAGAATTTGTCATTTAAGTGGTCTTTGAGGTCCTTACCACGTGGCCTTGCCTTCTCACCTTTTGCCTTTTCGTACTTAGCGTCTAGACGCCTTCTGAGATCCAACATGGACCAACTATCATTGGAGTACTGTCCCCATATCCCAATGTCCTAGTTTACTAAATTACTAGAGCAGTTTTTCCTTCCCTTGGGCTTGGGTAATGTTGTACCAATCCCTTTTGGCACTACATGGCCTTTCTAGGTAGAAGGGGATCTGAGCCTGGAGGTATTGGTTGCCTTCTGTGCCTGAGAAGGCCTGTTGGCCAGATTCGTGTTTTTTTAAGGAAGTGTAGGAGCATTTGGGTTCTTAGGTTCACTTACCTTTGCCTTCCCTTTGTCCTGTACAGGAGCAAAAGTTCCAACATTGGCAGGGTTTTGTCTGGTGTTTCCTCTGACGCGTTCCACTGAGAGGTCATTGTCAGAATTCCCATCATCTAGATCTCCGAACTTGGCTCAAAGGCAAGCCATCATTTTCTCCATTCTTTGAGAAAACTTTTGTTGATGGGCCAGCTTTTGTCTGGTTTCGAGCAACTCTTAAGACACTCGAACCACTTCAGGGTCTTGCTCATAATGGTAGCCATCTTTATAATACCCATCTTTTATGTACTCTCCATCGTCCTCCTCCTCTTTGTCATTCTCATCATCTCTTTCATTATCGATGTCATCATGTTGATTGCTTAGGTCGTCCTCTCGATTATTCACATTGGATGTATTCCAACCTCTAGCATTGCTCAACTGGGCGTGCTCTGGCGATAGGGGATTTACTTCCTCCATGATATTCTCGAGGCCGCCTTGAAGAGTCCTCTTAGGAACCATCTTTCGTATGAAAACCATGGTAGCAGTAACACTATAGGTTTTACGTCTTTCTTTAGCTCTCTATGAAAGTACCAAAATATTTACCGAGATTTTCAAAAACTAAATATTTGAAAACTAAAAAAACAATAAAATACAAAAATGAAGAGATGGAGATTTTTACTTAGTTCATGTGTTAACTAGTCAATCTATTAGCCTCTTAAGGGCATATTTGATGTGTTTATAATATTTTTACAGGAAACCCTAACTCTGTACTATATGTTTCTCTTGGAGAAGAAGAAGACGAAGAGTAATCTTGGTAGAGCTTTGGCTACGTAGGTCGTGAATCTCCCCTTCGTATGAAAATAGAAAGGTATTTATAGGCTAAGTGGCGGGTATGGACATGCCCATGACCCGCCTAGGATTTTTGCTAAAAGCTCACTAATGGGGTAAATTACATGTGAAAGAGAGAGCTGACTATTGGATCCCTTGGAAATAATTATACCCATGCGTGCTGCAGCTGGATAATTGGGGATCATTTGTACATTGTGGACATGTGGCACTCAAATGTTTAATTTTTAAAAGTAGAGTTCACGTGTTGCCGAAAGCTTTCACCTTTTAAAGCAGAGGTTTGTAATATTCATCTAGCAAAAAGGTGGTGGAGGTGTGCGCACTACCATGCCTGGATACAAGAGACAAGATTTGATCTTGTATCAGAAAAAGCATAACCATCACTTGGTGACTTGGCTCACACCAAAGGAATACGTCCGCAACACTCTAGGTGGCGGACATTCACATTAGGTTCTTCGAGTACCCATCCGGGTATTAGCTGAGCAGGCTTCCATATTTAGGTCCCTCCGAGAGAGACAACATACCTTCCGTGTCCGAGAAGCTTGGATGGGGCAAAGTGGACTTCCACATATCTTTTAGGCTTGACTTATTCTTGACTCCGTGAAGCTTCTCCGTGACAGGGTTATAATGAAGGACTTCAATTAGGGAAATTATGATTAATCCCATCCCTTATTTGCCACGTGTCACATGCTAAAAAATAAAGATAACATCTTTAGTTCTCAAATATTTAGTTTCTAAAAATTTTGGTAAACAGTAATAAAACTTAAATATAATACTCAATATTATAATTTTATAATTAAAATTATTAAAACATGTAAAACTAACGTTATATATTAATTTATTGATAGAGTGTGATATAAAAATTAAAATATTTATAGGTAAATATTTAAATTCTAATAATTCAAATATTTTTATATGATTATATATAAAATATTAATTGAGATGTTATATAAATATAACTAAAGCAATAAAATATACTTATAATTTTTTTTAAGAAAAACAATATTATAATTTAATTATTGTAAAAAAAAAGTAAAGCACGAATTTGAGCCCATATCTAAAAATAAGCTGATCTATTTAAGAAATATAGACAGCACGAGCAAAGCCCGACACAAATCCGAGCATGGCACGAAAATATCAGGCATGCTCTTTAAAAATATTGGCATGACACGGTACAACTCATATTTTCTTGTAGCATGACACAACATGACACGTATTTTTGAAAAACACGAATAAATATGAAATTCATTGTAAAAATTAGTAACTTTGTAAATTATAATATATATATATATATAGTGCAATATAGTTTGAATAGCAATTATTGAATTCAAAACTGTTAACCTCATCACACTACACAAATTAGCAAAAATACAAATAACTACATCACAAAGAACTTCAAACTATATTTTTTGTGCATAAGCTTATGGTATTCATCTCTTCACTCTTTTTTAATCACGAATGAATACTTTAGAAATAATGGCAGAACTAAACAACAAAATAAGGAGGGGCCAAATAAAATATATTTTCACCTAATTTTTTAGTATGTAGTATTTTATAAATCAATATAAGAAGTTAATTAGCTTTATACAACGTATATAAAATAATGAAAAATAACAAAAGACATCTTATAGTGCCAAGTACTATAAAAAGTGGCATATCGTTAATATGATATAAGAAACCGCTAACCACTTATAAAGTGTCATATTAATATGATATTGAATACCATAAGAAGACACATATAAATATGGGTGACTACTCAATGGTTATATTTTTATTGTAACCATCGTGGTTACATTTTCCTTTTATCTATAATAGCAGGTTACCAATAGGTAAAACTTCCCTTTTTAAAATCAATTAATTATAATTAAAATAATTAATTGAATATTTAACAAGACCTCTTTAGCAATTAATAATTATAAATAATTTTTTATATAAATTCCTACTATAATTATTTTAACAGTTAAGCCATTTAATTATAATATTTACAATGAAACTTTATTTTTATTTTTTACAAAATTAGACTTCTTTTTACACAAATTAAAATTCTCTTCTTGCATAATAAATTTTTAAATAATTAATTATTTTTAAATGATATTAAATTATTTTTTTGTAACTAAAAGAACTAAGTATGAGTTTTTCTATTCGAGTTTGAGGTTGCTTCGTTTTCTGGGGGAACTTGACATTGTTTTTCAACTCCGGTTTAGTTTTTAAGTAAATGACTCCTTATAAAAAAATAGAAGAGTTTAGCATTTTTTTTTTTGGAAAATACAGTCAACCTATTTCACTTTTTATTTTTTTGAATATTTAAATAAAATATCTAAATAATTAAGTGTAATAATTTTAAATTAAAGTTATAAGTATAATAAAATTTTAATTATAAAATTATATGTGAATAATTTTAAATTATAAAGAATTTCTATAAAAAATTTAATAATTTAAGGGTAAAAATATTGCTAAAAGATCTTTATTTAATAATAAATTACAAAGAATTAATTAATAGTTATAATTAATTTAATTTTAAAATATAATTAATCTTCATTAAAGTTTTATAAGGAAATAAATTATTAGGTTATAAGTTAATTATTATTTATTTTTATTTAATTTTTAAATTAATCACAACCATTCAATGATAATCTAATGGCTAAAAAAATGTGATCATGTAACCATTGAAACCTCCCCCATATAAATATATATCATACAAAATATCTCTTATTAATCATTTTTTTTTGTCACTTTTTATCATAAAATAGATAACTAATTTAAATGGACTATTGAGTTTGGGTTTCTTTTTTAATTTCAACTTTACAATTATTAGGCTTAGTAATAAGAGAATTATCACATTTTTTTGATAAATAAAATCTAATTATCCTCTTCACTCTTTTTTAATCATGAATGAATACTTTTGAAATATGATTCATTGTTTCAATACTTACAGTAAGATATTATCCTCTTCACTCTTTTTTAATTTAATTAGGGTGCGTTTGGAAAGCCACAATGTAATTGGATTTGTGTGTAATTAGAGGTAATTACACAATTTGACATGTTTGCCTGACCATGTAATTACACTGTAACTGTGTAATTAGAAGTAATTGAGGGGTTCCAATTACACTCTCCAATTCTTATGGCCCCCATGAGAATTGAATGTAATTACACTGTGTAATTACTAAAAACTTTCCATATTACACATTAGCTGCTAAAAAATATTATTTTTCCATGTAATTACTAATTATTTTGCCAAACAAAATATTAGGAATTCATATGTAATTAACACCTAACATCCAAATACACATTGCATTTTAAAATATAGTGTAATTACTAAACTAGGTAATTACCACCTTAGTAATTATCCTATCTAGTAATTACACAATTACTTCTAAATACACCCTTACTGTGAAATGTAAATGCTTACATGTTTTATGTGTGTTAGAATTCTAACTCGTCTTATTCCAAGTTAAACTTTCCTTTTGATCCTTATTCAAGATTATTTGAAAGGTTTATATAAATCAATCATCAAGCCCACGTTATTTGCCATTTTTGTCAATGTGTTTTATGTTTTATTAAATATAAAACTCTTTCAGCATTTCAAAGTAGAATTTAAAAGGGTGGGTAGTGATGCCAACTGTAACGTGGCTGTCGATTAATAACTTATAATTATAATGAAGAAATTATTTTCTATTTTCAAAGACATTAATACCTACTGCTGTGTGGGCATTTTTGTCCTTCTCGATCAAAGGAAAACTGTACACCGACCTTCGTTTAGCGATAATGGCTTAAAATATTTTAGTCTACTTGTTACGGTAAGCTTCCACCTCCTGAACCCAATTTTCCTTTTAATAAAGCCAACTCGCAGTCTCCCACTCGAACCAAAACCAATCTAAAAACTTTCACTGTCGAGATTGAGATTGAGATTGAGATCGAGATCGAGAGAGAGACTTCGACCGACAATCGGTTTCGAAGCTGAACAATTCAGAGAGTTCGGAGTCATTAATTAGCTGCAATGCACGCCAAGACAGACTCAGAGGTGACCAGCCTCGCAGCTTCTTCTCCGACGAGATCTCCGCGTCGCCATGTCTACTACGTGCAAAGCCCATCAAGGGACTCCCACGATGGGGAGAAGACAACAACGTCGTTTCAGTCCACGCCGGTGCTTAGTCCGATGGGATCGCCGCCGCACTCACACTCCTCCGTGGGCCGCCATTCCCGAGAATCCTCCTCTACTAGATTCTCCGGATCTCTGAAACCCGGATCGCGCAAGATCTCGCCCAACGACGCCGCTCGTGGGGGCAGCACCAAAGGTCAAAAGCCATGGAAGGAGTGTGCCGTGATTGAGGAAGAAGGGCTTTTAGAGGCGGAAGATCGCCAGAAGGGTCTTCCTCGTCGGTGTTATGTTCTCGCTTTCGTCCTTGGCTTCTTTGTTCTCTTCTCCTTCTTCTCTCTGATTTTGTGGGGTGCGAGTAAGCCCATGAAACCGAAGATCACAGTCAAGGTCTGAGTTCTTTCTATTTTATTTTTTCTCTGCTATGTTGATTTGGTTATTCGGCGTGAATTTTGAAGTGGGATCTTATTCAGTTACTCATTTGGGTTTTTTCTTCGTGCAGAGCATTAAGTTTGACCAATTCAAGATCCAGGCGGGCTCTGACTTTACGGGCGTGGCTACTGATATGATCTCAATGAACGCAAGCTTAAAGCTCACTTTCCGTAATACCGGTACATTTTTTGGAGTTCATGTCACATCAACACCATTAGATCTTTCTTATTCCGAGATCACAGTAGCATCTGGAACTGTAAGTCATTAAATATTCAGCCTTTACTCATTAACAGTTATATCTTTATATTATTCCTCACTCTAATTTGGGCGTCTCTTTCATTTTTCAGATAAAAAAGTTTTATCAATCGAGGAAAAGCCAAAGATCTCTGAGTATTCCTATAATGGGTACCAAAATACCATTGTATGGTAGTGGAGCTAGTCTGAGCAGCTCAACTGGGACGACTACTCTACCAGTGAAATTAAAATTGGATTTCGTAGTTCGATCCAGAGCTTACGTTTTGGGAAAATTGGTTAAGCCCAGGTTCAACAAGCATATTCAGTGCAATGTAACTTATGATCCCAAAAAGCTCAATGTTGCAATCCAACTCAAGAATCATTGCACATATGACTGAAGGTCAAGTTAAAACTGAAGCACGACTATGGAAGATGTTTTGGACTTCTGATTTTATTTTATTTTATTTTTTCTTTGGTTATAATGATGTATTATTGGTGAATATAATCGGTGGAAGACAGCTCAGCGGGCAACTTTAGGATCGTTCGGGCAGGGAATCAAAATGCGGTTTTAGATTTTTTTTTTCTGCCCGAAAGTGCCCGAATTACAGGTTGGACTTGGCGGTGGTGACTTGTGGGTGATATACTCTCCTGTGATGTTTAATTGCTTTTACTTTTATTTATTTATTTTTATATGTAAAAGTTAAGACATGTAATGTTTGTTCTCAATAATGATATACAATTCATTTAGTAAATTTTGTTATTGAGCTTGTCTTGATCTTTTCCATTAGTGAAAATTGTGCAAAGGAAAACGTTATATCGGTCTGAATTAGAATGAATGGTGTTCTAAAAGGGGAAATTTGCGGCAAAAGTCCCTAAAAAGTTCACGTTGATGCTGATTAGTCCCCAAGGTCCGAAAGTAACGGCAATAGTCCTCAAGGTCACACTTTTTATTTGTCCGTTGGTCTCCAAGTTAACAGATCTGTTAAACCCAATTCAAATGCCACGTGTCGAAATATTATTGGGGGTATTATTATTTTAATTTAAAAAAATAAAAATAAAAATAAATAATTTTAAAAAAAAATTCTTTTTTCTTTTTTTTTTTTCTTTTTCTTTCTTTTCTTCTTCGTCTTCTTCGTTTTCTTCTTCGAGACCCAACCCGATAGCCCCCACGACCCCACGGCCAGACCTCCACTACCACGACCCCACGGCCAGACCTCCACCACGTTGACCCGATAGCCTACCCTCCTCCGCCCCGTCGAGACCCACCCTCGCTGAACACCAGCACCGTTGCACCTGCATCTCTCTAACTGATCCACCCTCCGCCCCGTCGAGACCCACTATTGCACCGTTGACCGCCTCCTGAAACCCTAGCCTCCTCCTCTAACTGATCCGCTGTCGTTAAGACCCATGAGGATCTGCGATTGTCCCAAATATAAATATGATTCCAAAGGTTAGTTTTTTTTGTTTTTTGATCCATTCATCTGATTTGATTTTTTTTTATTAGTTATTGTTTTGCATTCTTGATTTTGTAGTTTTTAGGTTTGAAATTGTTGTGGGTTTGAATCTGTGAATGAGGGGATTATTTTGAAATTTTTAGTAAATTTGATGTATTTCAACAGATTTGGTCGGGGGTTGTGGTTGGGGTCGTGGGGATGGGACTGGAGTGGGGTTAGGGCTGGCCGTGGGGTCGTGGGATCGGGGCTGGAGTGGGGTTAGGGCTGGCCGTGGGGTCGTGGTGGTGCTCTGGTGGCTGGTTAGGTTAGGGTTGGGTTGAAGAAGAAGAAAACGAAGAAGACGAAGAAGAAAAGAAAGAAAAAGAAAAAAAAAGAAAAAACAAAAAAGAAAAAGAAAAAAAGAATTTTTTTTTTAAATTATTTATTTTTATTTTTATTTTTTATTTTTTTAAATTAAAATAATAATACCCACCAATAATATTTCGACACGTGGCATTTGAATTGGGTTTAACAGATCTGTTAACTTGGAGACCAACGGACAAATAAAAAGTGTGAACTTGAGGACTATTGCCGCTATTTTCGGACCTTGGGGACTAATCAGCATCAACGTGAACCTTTTGGGGACTTTTGCCGCAAATTTCCCTTCTAAAAGAGATGAGTACTACCATAACTTTTTATTACAATTTTTAGTTAATTTTTGTGTTTGAAAATAAATAATAGAATATTTTTTTTTTGTGTTTTTTCATTTTTACACTTCAAAATAGTTTTGTTTTTGCATTTTTACGAAATTTTACATAGAAATTCTTATTGCAACTAGCGCTGCAACTTAAATTGTAACAAAAAATCGTGTAGAAACTCCTATTGCAATTAGCGCTGCAACTACTTTGGAAACTCAAACCGTAAATTTGAAAAAAAAGTTAAAAAAAATAGTATATGGGGTAATTTCCCTATTTTTTTTCATAACGGTATTCGTTTTTTTTAAAAAAGAGAGAGGACATCGATGTGCCGTGACGATGGAAAAATCATCAGCTTTGCATACAATCATGGCGAACAGGCGGCCATTCTTCAAAGAACGACCCAACCCAAATCCACTTGAGAGCGAAAATCATCAGCTTTGCGCTGTTCGTTAAGCTTACAGTATCATTTTTTTATAATTTTTTGAAAAATTTCGAATAGTTTACCGTATCAAAAATACATTTGATATTTTTTTAAACACGCGTAGTAAACTGGAATATTAAGAACTTTATTTTTCAGTATTGTAAACTATTCGAAATTTTTCAAAAACTTACAAAAATGATACTGTAATTATAACGGATACCGTTATAAAAAATATTTTAAAAAAATTATTTCAACATATGATTTTGGGTGTGAAAATTAATTAAAAAGTTGTAATTAAAACTCTTCTCCAACAAAAAATATAAAATGGTAACTGAAAGGATGTATGTTAGAATAACATTCTTCTCTCTTTAAGGTACTGGTAAGGTGGGAAACAATCAAACAAACTAAAGAATTCATATTGTTTTGTATTTGTTTGTTTTTTTTTTCATTTTTGAAAGATTGAACTGTTCGTTTGAGTGGAAATTTGATGGTTTATGCTTTTTTTAACACACGAAACTTTCCTTCCAACTCCCTACTTTTGTCTTGTGCTGGATCAGGATTATTATGTGGAGTAGGTGGGGGACTTCGGTTCAAATTTCTCTTAGGTCAGGAGCATTCTGATTCATGTACACCCTCAAATTAGGTCTTCTCTTATCCATCTAGTCCTTAAAGTCAGCTTCCTTATACGCCTGAGTACCTAATTGTAATTTGCTTACAGACCTGGTTGGAGATTACTTTCGGACTGATAATTGTCCACGTAACTAGGGGTTTGCGGTTACTAAGGTAAAACGCTTTCTTGTCTGTGATATTGACATCTGGCTTGCTGCACAATTATCCCTCAATCTATTTGTATATTGGGGTGAAATGTTTCGTTGTGAGCGTCCCTTATTCTTTGGCTCATGGTTTCGAGTATCTCTTTCGCTTCTCTGACTCCCACTTTGCCTCGGAGTCTCCATTGGTGAAGGGTGTCTAGTTCCAGAAGGAGGATATCTTTCCATTCGTTTGAGACAGAGTTAGTATACAAATGAAAAAAATGCAACCATAATTAAAAGTTGGCTTGGCATGATATGGTAGTTCCTCCATATTGGACAGAAATTTTAATATTTACAACTTATTTCAATTTTTTTTATCCATTTTGTCTCAAAAATATATGTGGGAGTATTTATCGTTAAAATTTTTTTGACGGTGGCATTTATTATAATTACGACAATTTTCTATAAACTTTTAGAAAAATTTCAATTAGTTTTTAGGGTGCATGTTTGTTAATACTGTAATTATTTATAACTTTTAAAGTGCACTCAAAGTAATTGTAACTGTAAGGAACACCAAAATAAAAATAGAGGAAAAAAACTCCTAATGTGTTTAGGAACGGTTAAGAAAGAATGAAATATGAGGTCTTTTATTTATTTAATTTATTTTTGTAAGGATTGAAATACCGGGTTGACAAGCTACTAAGGTTACTTTAGTAGTGAGAGAGGGATGGGAAAAAGAGAGGACATGGATTCGATCTCAAAACTCCTAAGTTATTAGTTGATTGTAATACTATTACGCTACACCAAAAAAGAAAGGCTAAATAGTAATTTTTTCCCCTGAACTTTTTTTGCCGTTGAAAATTCCCCCTGAACTATTGAGATTGTTAAATTTAAGAACTTTTGTCTAATTTCATTCAATTTTACTGTTTCAGGTACTAAATCATGCTCCCCAGACTTTGATATCTACCAAATTATGCCCCTCAAACTTTTATATGTATGAAATCATGCCCACTGAACTTTCATCCATGTTACAATTTTTTTACTAAAATTAGACAAAAGTCCTTAAATTTAACAATCTTAATAGTTCAGGGAGAATTTTTAACGGCTAAAAAAGTTCAAAGGGCATGATTTATTACATGTTAAAGTTCGGGGGGAAAAATTACTAATTAGTCAAAAAAAAATTACAAGGTTGACCGCAACATACATTTCTTTGACCAAATACACCTATTCTCATTTAAACTCTTTCCTTTTGATGTTTTGATTTCTCTATCTCTGCGTTAGTCTCACTTTTTTTTTTTCTACATAAGAAAAGAAAACACACACATTCACATCACACCTTTACATCCCTTGACGGCTACTACCTTCAGTTCTCCACCTTCATCGTCTTTTCGATCTCTAGCTCCAATTTCAAAGTTATTATTATTATCATTATTATTATTATTATTATTATTATTATTATTATTATTATTATTAAATTTTGGTTTTTTACTTTTTAGATTTGAAATTAATTAAATTATACACTTTGATTAAGTTAAGAAGAGGGATATCTGAATATGTTATGTTGATTAAAATTAATAAAATCGTGTTTTTCATTTGATGGGAATAGGTATGAGAAAATGGGTTTCTTTTCATGTTTTTTTAACAATGTCTACGTGGTAATTAGCGACGGCTTGTTTTATGATTTTGATTGTTAATGTTTGATTTTATTTGGATGTTGTAATGATGCCAATGATTTGCGTTGACATGGCGATGGTTTTGTGTGTTCGTCTTTGATGACTACTTGAAACTATTGCTAGTTTAAATTTTGTACTACTTAAATCGATGTGTGATGATGTTTAGCGATACATAGCGCGTTATGTAACCTTCTTTAGTATATTTCTCTAACGATGCTATGAGATACAATGCTTGACGATAATTATTTTTAATGTGAATTTCATTTATTTTTGTAAAAGCTTACCGATAGCTAACGATATTTATATATGAGATCATAGTTGGACCTTCTTCAAGCCGGCAGTCCCATATTCTCATTCATTGTACTATGCGCTTAAATTTACATGACCGTCGTTAGAGTAGGGGCGACATCCTACACGTAAGACATTGGAAATATTTAGTGACATAAACAGAGTCCAAACTTGCATTGTTATCATGCGTACAATATTGTGTTTGAACAATTATTTCGGATATTTTTTTAGCATTTTCAATTATTATGAATTTTTCAAAAACGTGCAAATTAATTTAACTGCATCAAATATTGTTGTGTAAAAAATTAGAATTATAACTTCCACAAATATGAAAATGTATTGAACTTGAACCTTGGGGATATGATACCACTTAAAAAAACATATTCGATATATACTATAACCAAACTCATACATTTATATTATAATGATTGTAAATATTATAATTACTAATGGCATAATTTTTGTATATTTACTGCAATAATTTAAATTGTTTGCGTAATTTTGGTCCGCTATTATATGTTGTTAAATGGTAGCTAGGAATACAAAATAAAGTAGAAAAATCACAAAATCAGGATAAGGAATAATATAAGATAGTGTGAGAAAATAATTACGTGCATGCTCCAGATATTTGAAAATTCTTCGTCAACACCTTGGTGTTGTTTGTGACTTCCCGTGGGACACTAAGGAGCAGGATTGGAGTTTTGAGGTTGCTTTTGAAGAATTCTCGGATGATAAATCCACTTTTACGGTCTTTTCTACTATTCTAAGTCATAAAACATTATTCATTTTATTTTTTAATTCTTTTTACTTATCAGTCACACATGTCATGATATTTTCACTTAGACAAAACTTGAGAAAAAAGGTGGATATAATTTGTATGGTATATAAATGTAAACCAATAACCTATCTCATTCATAGAAGAAAGATATGAATTCGTAAGGAGCATACAATACACTTCAAGCTAATTGCTAAAACGCAAATGACCAATACCAATACAAATAGAAAAGGAAGCAAATGATTGTTTAATTCTGTTGGGAGAATTAGACCAAAAAAATAAAAATCTATAAAGCTAGAAGCCATTTCGTTTATGAGAATAGGACATTCTCTCCTCAATGCCCTCCTTAGTCTTGTCTGCCTCGACAATAATTTGGCTTCCACAAGTTTAGCCAGAAGGGCCCTATTAGCAGCATGCAATTGTTGATTCTTAGCATTGGTCTGCTCAATCTCCATGACTAAGGTCTCTACTTCCTCAGTGGCCCTTTCTGTCAGCAAAGTCGCATGATACAGTAATGAAAGATGAGAAAGCTATGTATAATAGTGAGAACAAAAATGGAAAAGTCGAAACTTACCCCCACCGCTTGTTGCTTGGTAGCATGGACTAAAGCAAAGGCGTCAACACTGCTGCAAGTTGCCCATGTCTCCAAGGACAACTGGGATGCACTGCTAGCCACTTGATCTAAAAGTTCTACTGCGAAAGGGGCAGTTTCTCTCCCTACCTTGGGAGCCAAACGCTCCTCTAAAGCCTCAATGTCCATTAGCCCAATTGAGACTGAAGTAAAAAGGCCCTCCAAAGTCTCAACCCTCTTCACAGCTAAAAGCATACTGACCCTTCTACGCGGAACCCTCCTTTCCTCCTCTTGCCATTCTTTCAAGGCATTTTCAATTTCCCCCGCTCTCAACATAGCGGTAGGGTCAAGAAGAATGGTCTTCATGGGGAATTTAAAGCCCACAAAAGGAATTTTTAGTAGGAAAGTAAATAGTTGGTGTCGGGCCCAATGTTGATGGGGCTGGTTTTACGATTTCTACTGACGGTGCTGCTGGGGGTACTGTTCGTGGGACAGTTGGATGAATGATGACAGATCAGGAGACACAGTGTGGAGCATGTCATCCTATCTTTTCCTCTTCCCTCTGGGACCACCTCCACTAACGAGATTTGTAGAACAAACTTCTCTCTCTAAGCCCAGCATTTTTACTCCAGGAAGTACCTACAAGAACAACTAACGCAGAATAAATGAGTCAACCCGGAATAATAAAGTCAAAAAAAATTATTATCAAGCATGCAACGCCCGACCCTCAAGAGTGCATGTGGAAGGGTCAGTCACCCCTCCCGGATGAGCTACCCCTCGGTGCACCCTCATCTGAGTAGGTTGCTGCACTTTTCTCTTAACAGTTGTGGGAAAGTTAGGCCAGCCTAATAACTGGTCGAGTTTATGCTTAACAAGGCTCGACCCAAATCCTGAATTCATACCAGAATACACAGATGCTCTGAAATGCAAACAACCTTGCTCAATCCATTCAGATAAGATAAATACTCACAAGATGCAAAGACTTGCACACAGGTCAACTTTAATGATATGTTTCTACAAATAACATTCTATCGAAATGAAGTATGCACTAAACTTAGCTTAAACTCAGCATTTCTACACTTGGCATGGGGTTGCATAAAAGCAATAGAGTGATAAGATACTTACTGGGTGTTTGGCAAACGACCTAAAAGAACGTTGTACGAGATGGCTCGAATGTGCCGTGTTCAGTCGAGCACGTGATCGTAGCCGGCCTGACTGTCGGAGTTATTATCTAGCAGGGGGTGGATTGAATCAAGATATGAGTCACCTAGTGCAAAGAATGGAAAGATTTTGAAAGGTTGAAAGAAATGAAAAGAGGATGAGCAGACTCCGGTTTATGTGTTGATTGAAGTCCCTTCAATGTGAAGTAAATGACCCAGATCACTTTCGCCAAAAAGCATCTGTTAATTTGACGAATGGGGAGTCGAAAAGACTGTATCAGCCCAAACATTTAACATTCATTACTGCATGTCTCGTGTAAAGTGCGTATTAAAAGAAGGGTCGTCTCAATCAACCTGCTGCCATTTTGACTTCTCCCAAGAAATGTGCCCCTCACCCACACGTACTGTCAGTGATTGCATTTAAAGTGCTGCCAATTTACCATGCTGATAATACTCGGGATCACTGACCTATTTTTAAACAGCAACTCGCGGGATGTAAAGCGATCTCAATCAACACCACGTGTCAAGACTTAGTCATGAAGAAACGGGGGAACACTACAAGCTCCCGGACCACGGAGCACCCCGAAAGCTTGGGGCTAAATATTGTTTACATTTTTGCAAGGCATGACACATGGATTCCAATAGAGAAAGTCAAATTAATCCTCAGCCGATTGAAGCCCTTTGATATCGCTCTATCGCTGAAAGGCTTCCTCAAAAGAAGCATCATCCCTAGTAAAGGGGCGCACGGAAGCTCACTTATGCCTACTTCCCAAATGCGAAAAGAAAGATGCCTCTTCTGGACCCGGAAAATCCTCACAAGAAAACTCTCTTCGTTTATGTCCATATAGGCAGCGGAAAGACTTATGATGGATATCGCTTCCCATGCGGTATTGCAGATGGCACTTTCTGCACTTGTTAGATCACCGAAGTGACGACTATGCTTTTTCTGACATAGGGTCAAATCTTGTTCCCCGTGCCAGGCCATAGTACAGTGCATGCGGACCACTGTACACGCCTTTTTCCCATTGGCATGTCCAGAGGTTGGTTTTAAAAGGAAAGACCTTTGGGCGACACGTACCCCTGATCTTTGATGGTACTGGTCTCTACCTCCGTGCACCCCACGATGGAATAACTATCTACCAAACCAACGATCGGATCCTCCTATTGTATTATCTGCCCTTAAGGCGTGTTGAGTAAAAAACTCCAAGTGGGTAAAGGGTATGCCCTTACCCACATGTGTGCCTATAAGTACCCTTATTTTTCATGTAGAGGAGGGTGAACAATTTTTACTTAGTGAACATCTTCCAAAATTCATATAAGCTTCTTCTTCAAGAGGAGCGAGAGGAGTACAGAGCTCATACTGTTAACACTTGTAATACTTAAACACTCGTCAGTAAGGCTTATACAACGAACTCATGGATTAGGAATTATTAATGGCCAAACCACGTAAAATCTATTTATCTATTATTTTTTGTTTTATATTTTCCTTACGCTCTAATTAATCGGTTTCTATAAATCTCGATAAACTAAATAAATATACAAATTTATGTATAACTAGATAAATCTATTATTATATGTATTAAATAAATATATTTAATTTAATATAAATAATATATTTTTATTATGTTTTTAAATTTAGATTTGATTTTGTCGGTTTATCAATTTCTTCATCTTTTAATATATTATTTGAGGTAGTTATACAGACGCTGAAAATGAGTTTTGTGACTGTGGAGATGACACAAAAGAGTTCTACTGTTTGTGTTAGTTAGAGACTATCGCAAACGACTCATTTATGTCGTCAACATACTATTATTAAATTTGAAGGTGAAGCATATGATAATTTTGTGACATTGCTCAAGGCAAATGGTGTGCACTTAGCGTCAATTGTATTTGTATCACAATTTTTTGACATAAAAGAGGCTTTGTGATAGTGCCTAATAGACACAAAAAGTTGTGTTTTTAGTAGTAAGTAGTTGCAGTAGTGGGCTTGGATTCACTAACATTCTTAAAAGTGAAATAAGTTTTTCGAGAAAGGAAATGGAGACAGCATAAGAATAAATATATGATATGTTCGTCAAACCTAGATAGAGAATGCTAGGGCGGCTTGGTTCTTAAACAAGAGAAGAAAAAAAAATTGTAAGAGAGTGGATGAGAGTTTAATTTTGGTTTGGAGAATTTGGGAATAAGATGAATGAGATTTCATCTCAAAACCAATTGGCTATGGGAGGAGTAACCCATTCCTCTTATATATTCTATTATCATTCCACACATTAGCAATGTGAGACTTTCTAACATCCCCCTCAAGATGGTGGCTATTTTATATGCTCATCATCTTGGACAACTTGATCATAAGCGGCTCTTTTTTGGCCCACTATCCCTAATCACAAGTGGCTCTTTTTGCTCTACTTTTTGGATCGGTATTTTTTTGGTGGCTCTTTTTATTTTTTGGCTCACTATTCCCGAATCACAAGTGGCTTTTTTTTTTTTTTTTTTAATTTGGCTCTTGGATTAGTTTTTTTTTTTTTTTTAATGTTTGGTGGCTCTTTTTTTTTTGCTCTACTTTGATCGGATTTATTTTTTGGGTCGAATAGTCGTGAGTTTTTTTTTTATTTTATTTTTTATTTTTGCTCTGATACCATGTTAGTGAAAATGAGAATAAGATGAATGGGGTTCCATCTCAAAACCAATTGGCAATGGGAGGAGTAGTCCATTCCTCTTATATATTCTATTATCTTTCCACACATTAGCAATGTAGGACACTCTAATATCCCCCCTCAAGATGGTGGCTATTATATATGCTCACCATCTTGGACAACTTGATCATAAGCGGCTCTTTTTTTGGCTCACTATCCCTTATCACAAGTAGCTCTTTTGCTCTACTTTTTGGATTGGTATTTTTGGATTTTTGATGGCTCTCTTTTTTTTTTGCTCACTATCCCCGAATCACAAGTGATATTTTTTTTTTGACTTTTGGCTCTTGGATCAATTTTTTGGTTTTTTGGTGGCTCCTTTTTTTTTGGCTCTACTTCGATTGGGGTTTTTTTTTTTTGATTGGATATGCTAGAGATTTTTTTTTGTTTGTTTTTTTTTTCTGCTCTGATACCATTTTAGAATTTGGGAATAAGATGAATGGGGTTCCATCTCAAAATTAATTGGCTATGGGAGGAGTAGCCCATTCCTCTTATAAATTCTATTATCATTCCACACATTAGTAATATGTGACTCTCTAACACGTGCCCCACTTATGTCACTACTAATCAAGGTTAACATTTAAAAACTATCAAAAATTACATCTAAAGCCAATTCTAGATTATTCCTAGGCTAATCTCGATTGAAGAAAGACTCCAAAGCGGTGAAGTCCTCTCCTTGATTTTCGAATGAACAAGAGAAACAAGTCCATTACCTTGAGACATCACTACTAACATGTTGTCATAACAAGCCACTCGTCCACCTATTTGGGTTCGGCCACACGTCCACCTTTTTGGGTTCGGTTACTATTAGTAATACTACTGCTACCACTAGTCTCACTATTTAATTAAACAATACGGCTGTAAAGACCGCTTAGTTTAATTTAGAAATTAGCAGTTAATCACGTTTAATTATGAAATTATTTATAGCTATTTAAATAATTTATTATACTGTTATTATTGAATTCAGAGATGCATTTTTATGTCATGTAGTAGTTTTCATAATTTTGCATTCCGGTGCCCGGTATCATGGAACTCGGTGTTTGGCTCAGTAAAAATCACAACTTAGTATGTTAGTAGTTTGGGACGGTTCATTAGACATTGGGAATGTCGGGAATGGCCGGGAATTTAGAATTTCCCAAAAATACCCCTTTAGTGTTATTTATGTTATTTTAGTGTGGAGGGGCAAAATGGTCTTTTTGCCCCAATGATATTTTGTCTTCTAGTGATTTTAATAATTGAAAAATATATGTTAATTGATTATTATTTGGCTGAAATGAAGTTGATATATGTTAAGTAGCTTTTTATTTCATTTTACAAAAATTACAAAGTTAAAGAAAATTGGAAAACTCTTTTTTTCTCAATTCTCTCTCTCTATTTCGGCCCTCTTGGAGCAACAAGAAGCTGGCCATTTTCTTTTGATTTCAAGCTTGTTTCAACCTAAATTTGTGAACTCTTGTTGTGGTATGTTCTCTCTAGCTTTTCTTCCTTTGTTTTCTTGAAAAAAAAATGATGAAAAATAATGAGTTATGCATGGATTTTGATGATGTTGCTGCTGTTAATTGTTGTTGTTGTTTCCATGATTAAAATGTTGAGTTAAGTAGGTTTAATTAGGTTGAATTGCATGTTAGTTGTTCTTGCTCTAGTTGGATAGATTTTCTATGTAAAAAGCTTGAGTTTTCAAAGAAAAATTGAGGTTTTAGTGGCTGTAGTGTTTGCATGAGTTAGGTTTTAGTTTCTGCAGTGTTTTTATGCTTGAATATGTGTTAGAATCATGATTTGGATGCATGTTATCTAGGTTTAACCAAGTTTGAGTTTAGAACTCAAAGCTTGGGCTTCAATGGTGATTTTTGTTTATGTGCAATCTGGGTGAGTTTGATGCTTTAGAAATGTTCTAGGGGAGGTATAGAACAGGTCTGGAAGTTTTGGTTTGATTTGGAGTTGATTTGAGCATTGTATGATTTTTTGAAGTTCTGCCTGCGAGGAACCGGAATTCCGGTTGTGCATCCGGAATTCCGGATGGGGTTCTGAAATTTCCCAGAACCGGAATTCCGGTTGGGCAATCGGTCTACCGGTTGGGGAAAATTCAGGAACCCTAGTTTTCCTCGATTTTATGTTTTTGGGGTATTGCCATGCTTTTTATCGATAGTTAAACTTTTAGTTCCTAGTTTAAGTCCCCGGGAAGTGATTTAGCGTATCACTTATAGTGTTGTGATTTTTATGGTTTAGGAGCACATGTCCGTCGCGCGTATAGTTCCGGTCGGGTTGATGGCACACACCTGAATTCGGAATCCAGGTAAGATTAGTATAACTGTATGCATATGTAGATTACATGTTTAGCGTGCATGTAGGAAGCCTGTTAGATTACATTAGATATGTATGTTGGCTTCGAACCATCCAACTGTGTCACGTCGGTACAGACTGGAGTATGACCAGCAGCCGGAGTATGACCAGCAGCCGGAGTATGACCGGTTCGACCGATTAGGCTGACACTGTATCACGTCGGTACAGGCTGGAGTATGACTAGCAGCCGGAGTATGACCGGTTCGACCGATTAGGCTGATACTTAGGTTGGTGGTTCCGTACTATTTGACGTATCACGTCGGTACAGGCTGGAGTATGACCAGCAGCCGGAGTATGACCGGTTCGACCAATCAGGCTGATACTGTAACACGTCGGTACAGGCTGGGGTATGACCAACAGTCGGAGTATGACCGGTTCGACCGATCAGGCTGTTACTTGTCAATAGTACCGTCCCTATGAACGTTCAGAACTCAGTACCGTGTTGGACACGGCAGTTAGGGGGACTCAGTATCGTGTTGGACACGGCAGTTAGGGTTATGATCAGGGGTATGGGCGTCTGATCATGACCGGGATTTATGTATGAGTATTATTATGCTTTTCTTACTGAGTCTGTCGACTCACAGTGCTATGTTTATGTGTAGGTAAAGGCAAGGCTAGAGCTGATGGACCGTGAACGAGCCTATGAAGATTGTACATGTCGGGGCGGTTAGGCCTGGAGCGTACGATCCTCGGGACAGCAAGGCTATTTTTGTAACTAGTCGCTAGGCGACAATTATTTTGTATAAACAGATAACTTTTGTAAATGATTTTATAATCGGGATCCCGAGTCTTTTGTACAAATATTTTATAAGTTTAATTAAAAAGCAAAAATTTTAATTAATCACATTTTCCATAAACCTCGTTGATTAGCAACGAGTTACACAGCATCTTTAAAAATCACGTAATACGCCTATGTTAGTTAGGGTGTTACAATTTGGTATCAGAGCCTCCAAGTTGTCTTCCGAAGATCGTCACGACATGTACAATCGTCATCAGCAGTTAGCTCGTTCCACGGTTCAGTAAGCCTTTACTGCTTTAGTAGTTTATTTATTTATTTATGAATAAGAAAAGCCTGATAGGAAGCATGTTAGTAGCCTGTTAGTAGAATAGGCGCATGTTTCATTTTAATTTCCAAATTAAGCGGCATTAGTAAGCTCTCCTTGAACACAACCTAATATGCCAACTCTTGGTTTCGCAGGCGGTTCCTACTAGATGGACGCCAGGCGGACTATCAGGAGTCAGGGAAATTCAGTGGGGTCGAATCAAGGTCAGGGAGCTCAGTTTCCCCCGCCAGTTAGGGGCCGAGGTAGAGGTCCCCAGGGCAGAGCTCGTGGTCGGGGTGATGAGAACCCACCACAGGCTGCTCAGGCTCCCCAAGCCGATCAGGGAGCCCAGAATTGGGAGGTTAGGTTTGCTGAAATGCAAGCCCGGATAGAAGAGCAAGACCTCGAGATTCAGAGGTTGAGACAGCAGGGTGCTCCTGCAGTTCTTGTGCCAGTAGTTCCAGCGGCACCAGCCCCTGCTGCTCAGGCCGAATTAGTTATGGCGGCCAGCAGATTGGAACCTTTGTATGAACGGTTCCGGAAGCAAGCACCTCCGGTCTTTCTGGGAGGTCCAGACGTGATGAAGGCCGAACAGTGGCTGACGGTGATCACCAAAATCTTGAACTTCATGGGTGTCACTGGTAATGATAGAGTGGTGTGTGCCACTTTCCAGTTCCAGGAGGACGCTCTGGTCTGGTGGGACATGGTGTCTCAGATTCACGACGTCACCACCATGACCTGGGAAAGGTTTCAGGAACTCTTCAACGCTAAATATTATAATGAGGCGGTTAGAAGCGCCAAGAGGAAAGAGTTCGCTCACCTGACCCAGCGAGAGAACATGAGCGTGACCGAGTATACTACTCAGTTCGACTGGTTGGCGAGGTTAGCCTCGGGAATTGTGCCAACCGACTTCAGCAAGAAAGAGAAGTACCTGGACGGGTTAAATGCGAAGATTAAACACGACTTGATGATTACCACTGACGACAAGACCCCCTATGCCGAGATGGTGGAGAAGGCACTGCGAGCTGAGGGCGCAGTTGGGTGTATGTCGGGGTCGGCCAGTACTCCGGCGAGTGGCGGGGCTCCTACCCCTCCTGCATCAGGCTTCAGTAGGGGGAGTAGTGGTTCGGCCATGGATCAGTGGAAGAGAGCATCCACTGCATCCGGTGGCTCGAGTCAGAACAAGAGGTTCCGGGGGAACCAGAATAGAGGTAGTCGTTCCAGTGGTACTGAGACCCGATTCTCCTATCCCGAGTGCCCTAGCTGCAAAAGGCACCATCAGGGTGAGTGCAAAGGTCAGGGATGCTTTCACTGTGGCATGCCCGGACACTTCAAGAGGGACTGTCCCCAGCTCCGCTCAGAGGCACCGAGAGCTCCGGCGATACCCACTCCAGCCAGGGTGTTCGCCATCACTCAGGCTGATGCAGATGCCAGCCCATCAATTGTAGCAGGTCAGCTTTCTGTTAATAACTCGCTTTACTCAGTGCTGTTTGATTCTGGGGCTACACATTCTTATGTGGCAGCCAGAGTCTTTAGTAAATTGGATAGACCGTACGATAGATATGAATCAGGGTTTGGAACCCTATTACCTGGCGGAGAATTGGTTATCTCCAATAGGTGGATTAGGTCTATGCCGATCAGGATAGATGGTAGAGAGTTAAGTGCTGACTTGATAGAGATGAGTTTAGTAGAGTTCGATATTATTTTAGGAATGGATTTCCTATCTAAATATTCGGCGAGTATTGATTGCAAAAGGAAGATGGTGATCTTCCAACCGGAAAGCGAAGAACCATTTGTGTTTGTTGGTTCAGTTCGGGGATCTCGGATCCCGGTGATTTCGGCCATGTCAGCTAGAGAATTATTGCATGGTGGATGCTTAGGGTTTCTGGCCGTGGTGGTGGACACCACTCGGCCAGATACCATTCGGCCAGAGGACATCAAGGTGGTTCGGGAATTTTTGGATGTTTTTCCCGAAGAACTTCCAGGGTTACCACCTCAGGAGGAGATTGACTTCGTGATAGATTTGGCACCAGGGGTGGAACCGGTTTCCAAAGCCCCATATAGAATGGCTCCACCTGAACTTAAGGAGTTAAAGATTCAGCTCCAAGAATTGCTTGACATAGGGTTTATTAGGCCCAGTGTGTCACCCTGGGGAGCCCCGGTTTTATTCGTCAAGAAGAAAGATGGAACTATGAGGATGTGTATCGACTACAGAGAATTGAACAAGCTGACAGTGAAGAATAAATATCCATTACCTAGGATCGATGATTTATTCGATCAGCTTCAGGGGAAGACGGTCTTTTCTAAGATTGATCTCCGTTCGGGTTATCATCAGTTGAGAATCCGAGAGGAGGACATTCCGAAGACGGCTTTCCGCACTAGGTATGGACATTACGAATTCCTGGTTATGTCGTTCGGACTAACCAATGCTCCGACAGCATTCATGGACTTGATGAATAGAGTATTCAAGGATTTCCTCGATATCTGTGTGATTGTGTTTATCGACGACATCCTCGTGTACTCTCAATCAGAAGAGGAGCATGAATTACATCTTCAGATGGTACTGCAACGGCTTCGGGAACACAAGCTTTATGCCAAGTTCAAGAAATGTGAATTCTGGCTATCTCAGGTGTCCTTCCTAGGGCACATTGTGAGCAAAGATGGGATCAAGGTGAATCCCGGGAAGATCGAATCCGTCAAGGATTGGCCGAGACCGAAGACAGTGACAGAGATCAGAAGCTTCTTGGGTTTAGCTGGGTACTACCGTAGGTTCGTGGAAGGGTTCTCTAAAATTTCAATGCCCCTAACCGAACTTACAAAGAAGAATCAACGGTTTGTCTGGTCAGACAAGTGCGAAGCTAGTTTTCAGGAGCTGAAATAGAGGTTGATTACCGCTCCAGTGCTAGCTTTGCCTTCAGACAATGAAAAGTTTGTAGTTTATTGTGATGCATCCAGATAGGGTCTGGGGTGTGTGTTGATGCAAGCTGATCGAGTTATCGCTTATGCCTCCCGTCAGTTAAAGGATTATGAACAACGATACCCGACTCATGATCTAGAGTTGGCCGCAGTGGTTTTTGCATTGAAGATTTGGCGACATTACCTTTACGGAGAAAGGTGTGAAATCTATAGCGACCATAAAAGTCTCAAGTATTTCTTTACTCGGAAAGATTTGAACATGAGATAGAGACGTTGGTTGAAATTAGTGAAAGATTACGACTGTGAGATTCTCTATCACCCTGGGAAGGCCAATGTAGTGGCCGATGCCCTGAGCAGAAAGGGTCCCGGGCAAGTAGCTAGTATGGTTCAGATCTCACCTCAGCTAGCGGAGGATATGGTTAGATCCAGCATTGAGTTTGTGGTAGGTCAGCTTCACAACTTAACGCTGCAATCTGATCTGTTGGAAAGAATAAAAGTCGCTCAGATAACGGATCCAGAGTTAATGAAGATCAGAGATGAGGTTTTGGCTGGTCAAGCCAAGGACTTTTCAGTGTCAGACAACGGGATGCTTCTGTATAAAGCTAGGGTTTGTGTTCCGAATAGTGTGGAACTCAGGAATGAGATCTTTGAGGAGGCTCATTCTACCCCGTATTCTCTGCATACCGGCACCACTAAGATGTACCAAGATCTTAAACCGTACTTCTGGTGGAGCGGTATAAAGAAGAATTTGGTAGAATTCGTATCGAGATGCCTCACTTGTCAGCAGATTAAGGCTGAACATCAGAGACCAGCAGGGTTGTTGGAGCCTCTAACCCTACCAGAATGGAAGTGGGAAGATATCACGATGGATTTTATGGTCGGGTTACCTAGGACCACGGGTTTGTTTGATTCCATCTGTGTAGTGGTGGATCGATTAACGAAATCTGCTCATTTTCTGCCGGTTAGAACAACATTTACAGTGGATCAGTTGGCAGAGTTGTATGTCAGAGAGATCGTAAGACTTCACGGGGTACCGAAGTCTATAGTTTCGGACAGGGATCCGAAGTTCACCTCCAAATTTTGGCAGAGTTTGCAGCGAGCAATGGGTACAAAGCTGAAATTTAGTACAACATTCCATCCTCAGACAGATGGTCAATCCGAAAGGACAATTCAGATATTGGAGGATATGTTGCGAGCCTGTGTTATGGATTTTGAAGGCTCATGGAATAAATATCTACCGTTGATAGAATTTTCTTACAACAACAGTTATCAGAGTACGATAGGGATGGCTCCCTATGAACTGTTATACAGTAGGAAATGTAGATCTCCCATCCACTGGGATGAGACAGGGGAGAGAAAATACCTAGGTCCAGAGTCAGTGCACCGGACCAATGAGGCAATAGAGAAAATAAAAGCTAGAATGCTTGCCTCACTGAGTAGACAGAAGAGTTACGCAGATCCGAAACGCAGAGATGTTGAGTTCCAAGTAGGGGACCATGTGTTTTTACGGGTATCTCCGATGAAGGGGATCAAACGTTTCGGGAAAAGAGGCAAGTTATGCCCTAGATTTACAGGACCTTTCGAGATTCTCGAGAAGATAGGTCAAGTGGCATACCGGTTAGCGTTGCCTCCAGCTTTATCAGCAGTTCACAACGTATTCCATGTCTCGATTTTGAGAAAATACGTTTCAGATCCCTCTCATATACTCAGTTATGAGAGCCTAGAACTGCAGCCAGATATGTCTTATGAGGAACAGCCAGTGCAGATCTTGGATAGAAAGGATAAAGTCCTTCGGAATAAGACCATAGTGTTGGTCAAAGTTCTCTGGAGAAACAGCAAGGTGGAAGAAGCCACCTGGGAGCTAGAGTCAGATATGAGAGCTCAATATCCGGAGTTATTCAAGTTAGATTTCGGGGACGAAATCCTTTTAAGGGGGGGATAGTTGTAAAGACCACTTAGTTTAATTTGGAAATTAGCAGTTAATCACGTTTAATTATGAAATTATTTATAGCTATTTAAATAATTTATTATACTGTTATTATTGAATTCAGAGATGCATTTTTATGTCATGTAGTAGTTTTCATAATTTGGCATTCCGGTGCCCGGTATCATGGAACTCGGTGTTTGGCTCAGTAAAAATCACAACTTAGTATGTTAGTAGTTTGGGACGGTTCATTAGACATTGGGAATGTCAAGAATGGCCGGGAATTTAGAATTTCCCAAAAATACCCCTTTAGTGTTATTTATGTTATTTTAGTGTGGAGGGGCAAAATGGTCTTTTTGCCCCAATGATATTTTGTCTTCTAGTGATTTTAATAATTGAAAATATATGTTAATTGATTATTATTTGGCTGAAATGAAGTTGATATATGTTAAGTAGCTTTTTATTTCATTTTACAAAAATTACAAAGTTAAAGAAAATTGGAAAACTCTTTTTTTCTCAATTCTCTCTCTCTCTATTTCGGCCCTCTTGGAGCAGCAAGAAGCTGGCCATTTTCTTGTGATTTCAAGCTTGTTTCAACCTAAATTTGTGAACTCTTGTTGTGGTATGTTCTCTCTAGCTTTTCTTCCTTTGTTTTCTTGAAAAAAAAAATGATGAAAAATAATGAGTTATGCATGGATTTTGATGATGTTGCTGCTGTTAATTGTTGTTGTTGTTTCCATGATTAAAATGTTGAGTTAAGTAGGTTTAATTAGGTTGAATTGCATGTTAGTTGTTCTTGCTCTAGTTGGATAGATTTTCTATGTAAAAAGCTTGAGTTTTCAAAGAAAAATTGAGGTTTTAGTGGCTGTAGTGTTTGCATGAGTTAGGTTTTAGTTTCTGCAGTGTTTTTATGCTTGAATATGTGTTAGAATCATGATTTGGATGCATGTTATCTAGGTTTAACCAAGTTTGAGTTTAGAACTCAAAGCTTGGGCTTCAATGGTGATTTTTGTTTATGTGCAATCTGGGTGAGTTTGATGCTTTAGAAATGTTCTAGGGGAGGTATAGAACAGGTCTGGAAGTTTTGGTTTGATTTGGAGTTGATTTGAGCATTGTATGATTTTTTGAAGTTCTGCCTGCGAGGAACCGGAATTCCGGTTGTGCATCCAGAATTCCGGATGGGGTTCTGAAATTTCCCAGAACCGGAATTCCGGTTGGGCAACCGGTCTACCGGTTGGGGAAAATTCAGGAACCCTAGTTTTCCTCGATTTTATGTTTTTGGGGGTATTGCTATGCTTTTTATCGATAGGGAAACTTTTAGTTCCTAGTTTAAGTCCCCGGGAAGTGATTTAGCATATCACTTATAGTGTTGTGATTTTTATGGTTTAGGAGCCTGTAATCCGCCGCGCAGATAGTTCCAGTCAGGTTGACCGGCACACCTGAATTCGGAATCCAGGTAAGATTAGTATAACAGTATGCATATGTAGATTACATGTTTAGCGTGCATGTAGGAAGCCTGTTAGATTACATTAGATATGTATGTTGGCTTCGAACCATCCAACTGTGTCACGTCGGTACAGACTGGAGTATGACCAGCAGCCGGAGTATGACCGGTTCGACCGATTAGGCTGACACTGTATCACGTCGGTACAGGCTGGAGTATGACCAGCAGCCGGAGTATGACCGGTTCGACCGATTAGGCTGATACTTAGGTTGGTGGTTCCGTACTATTTGGCGTATCACGTCGGTACAGGCTGGAGTATGACCAGCAGCCGGAGTATGACCGGTTCGACCGATCAGGCTGATATTGTAACACGTCGAGACAGCCGGAGTATGACCAAGAATGGAGTATGACCGGCTCGACCGATCAGTCGTTACTTGTCAATAGTACCGTCCCTATGAACGTTCGTAACTCGCACCGTGTTGGACACGGCAGTTAGGGGGACTCAGTATCGTGTTGGACACGGCAGTTAGGGTTATGATCAGGGGTATGGGCGTCTGATCATGACCGGGATTTATGTATGAGTATTATTATGCTTTTCTTACTGAGTCTGTCGACTCACAGTGCTATGTTTATGTGTAGGTAAAGGCAAGGCTAGAGCTGATGGACCGTGAACGAGCCTATGAAGATTGTACATGTCGGGGCGGTTAGGCCTGGAGCGTACGATCCTCGGGACAGCAAGGCTATTTTTGTAACTAGTCGCTAGGCGACAATTATTTTGTATAAACAGTTAACTTTTGTAAATGATTTTGTAATCGGGATCCCGAGTCTTTTGTACAAATATTTTATAAGTTTAATTAAAAAGCAAAAATTTTAATTAATCACGTTTTTCATAAACCTCGTTGATTAGCAACGAGCTGCACAACATGTTTAAAAATCACGTAATACGCCTATGTTAGTTAGGGTGTTACAACGGCATTCACTTAATAATAAGGGCTATTTAAAAAAAATTGAAAAAAAAAATATGCTTTTTTTTTTTTTAAATGAAAACTTTATTTAACAAGTCCAGCAGATAAATCGCGATCTCACTAGAAGATAACAACTGTCGGCCAACTACACCGATTCGAAAGGAGCATTAAGCTCAAAGCTCACGCAAGAACATAAAAAGAGACAAACACCCCAAAAAGACCTATTAAGGACATAAGGTGCATCACACCGAAACAACTTAAACAAACTTAAAACTCAAAAAAAAAAAACAAGAACAAAGATAGAACAACCTCAACAACCATCCTCCTAACACACAGGAGGCAAAATGCAAGCCCGAGAAGGCAAAACACAAGCCTCGGAGCACTGCCAACATTCGACGAGAAACAACCACACTCGACCTCCTATAATGGTTCTGAACAGTGAAAGTGATGGGACAAGGAAAACACATCCCTTTGGGGTAAACCCCAATCCCCCTTCTACATCTACAAGACTCTGAAAGCTCATAACAAGCCATTGTGTACCAGAGCAAGGACGCCTAAAAAGTAACCCAAGGAAGTAACCCGAGAACTAAGAGAAAAGGAAGAGCAGCACCCCACCAAGGCCAAAGCACATGCCTAAAAAAGAACATCGTAGAATGCCAACCCCAAAAATGAGAGGAAGATGGCTGCCAAAAGGCCACCGCCATAGCTAGCTTGCAGCACGAAAAGTTGACTCCATTTACAATCCCCGACCAAGGACAATAGGCATCTCACCAGAGATGCCCAGCCACCAAGAACGGTGACCACTCGCCTAAAAAACCAGGTACGACAGAACTGAACCCAAGATGCGTAACCTAACACTGACATACACCATCCAACCACGAACCCCAACCTTTGGGACCTTCAACTTTGCATGAGAACGGAAAGAGGCAAGGTACCGGGGCGCCACCAGCCCAGATCTGGCCGGCGGCTCCCACAGTAACAGAGAAACCCTAAGAGAGACCAAGGGAGGAAAAACAAACCCTAACAAAGAGAGTATTAGAAATCGACTTTTTAATAATATACTTTATATCTCTTTTTAAAGTATAAAAAAAATAAATTTTAATATATATAAGTTGTAAATTTAATTGCACTTAATATGATTAAAAATATAAGAAAAATCATTACAAATAAAAATGAAGAGGAATGCCATAAAAAATATTAAAATTGTGTACTTTTCTTCTTCCTTTTTTTTTTTTGAAAAAAATATTAAACACTAAAATAAAGAAAAAATAATTTCAAAGGTAACCACTGTTTTTTTATATAACAAAAACAAATTATAATTTTTTTTTGACGTAAAACTACAAAAAATTAAACAATAATAAAAGCAATTTTGGTAGATAATAAATTAATAAACTAGTTATATAATCAACATCAATTATTTAATGGAAAAATCAGTTTTTCAATAAAAAACCAATTACGTACCAAAACTTATATATAAATTTTATATTCTTCTTAAAAACTTTAAATCCCGACTTTCAACCCTCTATTAAAACTAAAACCAATACAATTAAAACTAAAATTAGCTACAAACTACTTTTGAGAAGCTCCTAGATTTTAACATTAACTTACCACCCAAAACATTCACTATTTACGAAAATAATATATTAGCAACAAAAAGATAGAAAATAGAATGAGAATATTTGTTGGAATTATTATCATTCATTAAAAAAGTCTTCAAAATTGTTGTCGCTACCGTAAAGTCACCGTAGTTAGACATCAGACTTGTCAACGGTATTGAACGTTAGAGTCGTTATTGGAGTTAGACATTAGAATCAGACACACATAAACCAACTAGTTTAAAATTGAAAACACAAAAACCAATTAGTAAAGCAATCAAATTAAAAGGTAACACATAGAAACTAATTACCTGAAATAACTAAATAAAATAACTGAAACATAGAACTATAAAAGGAAATAATTACATACACAAACCAATTATCTAACCAATTAAAAATTTAATCATATATAAGACATATAACTAAAAAAAAAAAAAAAAAAAAAAAAACACTACATAAAACTCTTAATAAATGACTTACAAAGTTAAATTAAAAGCCTTGAACTCTACCAAAACAAAACAAAGGCCATGAACTGTTTATCTGAATATGTCAATGAATTAAAAGCTTACAAAGGCTCAAAACACTAATACTAAATCACATAAGACCATACATCTAAAAATTCAGAAGAACAAATTTGAATTTTGAAGTGAGTAAAACTTATAGGAACAGCACAATCCCTAAACTCTTTAGCTGTGAATTCAACATTTGGATTCACTGTCCCAACAAGATGATGAGGCACCCCTACACCATTTTTAACAACAAAACAAACAATATTAACACACATAAACGTGTAGCCTAAAGTCTCTGAACCAAATCGATCTGAAATATAAGCTTAACTAAATCTAAAAGACCGCAAGAAATGGTTCATCAAACTCAGTCAAATCAATTTTTCTAAACTAAAATCATAGTTCGTTCTCCAATATCACACGTAGAAAGAAGGATTTGCAGACGTAATCGATCAAAATCTAAGATTCAAAGCACGATAAATTGAAGAAAAAAAAATCAGATTTACCTTTCTATAGGTGGTTCCGTCTTCTTCGACGGTCTAGCCAGCTTCATTGCAGAGAGCTTTAAGGACTTCATTGATGTCACAGTGCTTGAGTAGCTTCGTTGTTCCCTCCGCTAGTTGTTATCTCTCTCCTTCCATGACGACATTCTCGTGTCGGACGCCATGATTGTTGTTTATCTTTTGTTTTTCTAACTTGAATTTTCATGATAACCAAACAGAAAATCGGATCCAAAAAGTCACGTGGTTGGGCGACCGGATGTTTATCGTTTAAAATCTTGGAATTTTATAAAAAAACTTAGGGAAAAAAACAGGAATATTCTAAAAAGGGAAAAATATTACAACAATACTGTGGGCCGGCCCAATGAACATTTGTACAGCCCAAAATGAAAATATTACAAAAATACCACTTGCCCTTACCTTCAGCCGCACGTCACAAACGGAGAGGATGAATGAAGCTCCATCGATGCAGTCGGCCACGCAACCAGAATGAAACCAGATCGAACGTAAAACAACTGTAAATCCCGTCAAATTTCAATAGGAAACGAACAAATCCAACGATCTAAACAGAAATTTTAAAAAAAAAAAGAGCAGGACAACCGTGGAGAAACTGAATTTCAACATTTGATTTCGGTTTTTATAGTGCAATATCACTCAAACGAGCGTCGAAAATTCAGATTGAAGCAATGTAAATCTGTATTGAACAGATCTGGAGCTCCCCCTCAAATCCAAAAAAAAAGGTATGAACTGAAATTTTTTTTCAACAATGATACACGACATTTTTAGTTGCATTCTGGTTGATTCACTGGTGTGCAACAGGAAATTCATATGGTAAAACCAATAAACAAGAACTGATTCTGATTAAGGAACCAAGGGATACTAATAACGTATTTTAATTTTTTTTGCGTTGGCTTACAGTTGCATTATCGTTTGAAAATGGTTTTGAAATCATGAAGAAGTGTCAAATGACAAGTACCAAGAGCTAGCATATATACAAGGTAAGATTTATGTTAATGGTAGCAAATTAGTTTTATCATAGTTGTAAATCGATCTGATTCGAATAAACATGATGAAAAATGACAATGAGTAAGAACTATGTAATTTTGGGGATAGAATTGTAGTTTTTAAGTTGGTTTACAGTTGCATAATCATTTAATAATAGTTTCATTACGTTTTTTTGCAGGAATTTATTGTGGAAAAGATAGAGGACAGAACAGTTTGAGAAATGGTTATTTTCCCAAAATTTAAATGAAGTTTCTTAATAGTTTTATTCTCGTTTCTTTGTAGTTTATTAACAACCAAAAAATGGCAAAATCAGGAATCAGGACAGGAAATACAATGCTTGAATAAAGGAACAGAGATAGAAGTAAGTTTGTACTCTATTTCATAACAGAATCAAACCAGTTTTAAAATTCGTTGCCTCGGACTAATAACCATTGCAAAAACACAGGAAAGGAAAGACATTCCATTCCTAGTCTTCTACAATGGACAATTCGATGATCGAATGAATTATGAAAATTATGAAGCCAGTGGACACTACATTTCTGCCAATTGTAACTATGAAGATTTGCAACAGAAACTCAAAGATGCCCTGGAGTGCAACCAAGAAAAAACTGTTTTGCAACTGAAATATCAAGTGAAGGAAGGATACCAACCATTGAGGATAAAGGATGATCAAAGCCTGCATTTCTACATACAACTCAAACTGAAAGACCCCGACTTCACAACATACCCAATGTGTGTGAATGTCATCAACAACCCAACAACAACCATCGATGCATCATTCTTTGGAAATGACAATTCATTAATTACACATACAAGCGCCTTCCAACCAATCGAATACAATGCAGCAACAACAGAAGACTCAACAAATCAACAACATATAATTGAAGCTACAGTACCGGAATTTGGGGAAGAAAGTTTTGACTTCATGGACTATGCAAAACTTGTGGCAGAGGAAATGGTTGAGCAACTGGAAAACAACAGAAAAAAGGAACCAGAAATCACAGATTATGACGAACTACTAATCACAGATCCGCATCATCCTGAAATAGAAGAAGCACAAATATACAAAGACAAAGAAACACTGCAGAGTGTGCTTGGTTTCTATGCAATTAGGAACAACTTCCAATTCAGAGTTAAAAATGTTGGAAATTATTTTACCAGGATCTTAGATCTACTCACAAGTATGTTTATTAACATCCTAAATAAGAACTTTCTAAAACGATAAATTAAACACATATAAAGTTTAAGAAACCTTACATTGGGTGCAGCGGTATATTATGACTCCTTCCGTTCAGATATCTAGCCCTTGATTCCTTTCTGTAGCAGAGCATTATCAATATCTGAACCTGGATCTCTTTCTCTGAATCTTTGATGCTGAAACCTCCTTTGTTGAATGTCTTTCTTCACGATCTTCCTCACTATGATTGAGGTATCACTTGATGTGTGTGGGCACTACTCATACACTAAGAAATTTCGAAATTTCAATGAACAAGAGAGAGAAGAAGTGGCAGCTAAAGATAGGGAGAGAGAGGCTCAGTTTTTTTCTCTGAAGGAAAAATAGAAAATTTAAGTGTAAATTTCCTGAAGCCTTCACTATCTATTTATAGCATTCCACTAGGGTTAGGTTTGAATTATTTGGCATTAAAATAATGAAAAAATCAGTTTAAATTTCCTACAAAAGTGGCTGGCCCTATACAAGTGGATTTGGGCCTCACTTTTTGCAATTTTGCAGTTTTATCTTTTCTGCATCTGATTTTCTCAAAAACGCCAATTTTCTAATTCAACCATTTAAATGTCAATTCTAACTATTTAATAACTATAAATAATTATTAAATAATATTGTCATTTATCATATTTATTAATTGAACCATACAAAGTATCATAATTAACAAATATGCCCCTAAAACTCTTTCTTTACAATTTCGCCCTTAGTGAAAAATTCACAAATAGACATAGTCTAATTTGAGAATTATAATTGATTAATCAAAACCAATTACATGAGTATTACAAGCAATATTATCTCAACTAGTGGGGGGACCATGGGTCTATATAACCGAGCTTCCAATAAGTAGATCAAGAATTTAGCACTAAAATTCACTAACTTATTAATTCTTCGTTGAATCCACGCATAGAACTTAGAATTGCACTCTCAGTATATAGAATGCTCTATATGTTCCACCATATAGACACATCATTAGTTATCCATTGTTATAATCCTAATTTGATCAATTATCCTCTATATGAATGATCTACACAGTAAAGGGATTAAATTACCGTAACACCCTACTATGTATTTTATCCTTAAAACACTTGACCCCGTATAAATGATATTTCAGCTTATGTGAAATGAGATCTCCACCATTTATTTTCGTTTGGTCAAGCTTGAAGGAGATCATCCTTTGCTTACTATTCGCCAGATAGAAGCTATAGATTCCATGTTTATGCTAGCGCTCCCACTCAATTGCACTACCGTGTTCCCAAAAAGTACGTATCACCCTGACCTAAAAGTAGGCTTAACTAACAAATCAAAGAACACGAATAGCCTCTCGAGATTGAGCCTAATCATATCAGGATTAAGATCATTTGATCTAGGATCAACTAGGCGATATTGACTTGAATAGATATTACGGTAAGTTTAATAAATCTAAGTCAAAGTTCAATATCGGTCCCTTCCGATGCATACTCCATGCATCCAACCTGAGCTTTACTTTAACCAATGTTCTGGAAAGAACATAGTATTTCTCCAAATACAAGTAAACTCTTGTTGTAGATTATCATATCAGTAAAACCCTGTGTCTGATAAATCTAGGAAACTTTATTCACATAGTCATGTTTATTTTCCAATGTGTTCACGGCACAATAAACAGGATCAAGTATGTGAAAAGGGTTTCAGATGAATCTATACATTATGTACATGTAATCATGAAATAAATCATGTGAACCATGCAACATTAAATGTTATTTCTGATCTATATTAATAAGTAAATCTGATTATATTGAAATGAGTTTTATTTAGGGCATAAAACCCAACAAACTCCCACTTGCACTAATATAAAACAAAAAGTGCGTTTCAAATAATCTCAACACCTTGATATACAAATCAAGTGTAGTAGTAGTAAACTCCTCGTAATAGGATCTGAAAGGTTGAATTAACCACAACCTTTTCTCCACTATTACTCTTCCTTTAATCACAAAATCATTGATAATGTGAAATTCCTCTCTATATGTCTACTCTCTTGGGATACTGGATTCTATATCTTTGGCAACTACTTTTGGTTAATCAGGAAATTAACACTAGTAGTTTAAGGCAATTTGGAATGATGCCAAAAATGTATAGAACTTTCCTTAGACTGAATAAGTACCTTTCCTGCAGCTTTAACATTCAGTCTCTCTCTGGTAGACCTAGAGACTTCATATAGGTTTTTACACTTCTCCAAAATCACTATTCCACCCCCAGAGTAACCACCATCTTATCAGAAATACTTACTAGCACATAGGCAAATTTCAAAATCTGATATGGTGTAGTCTAAGAGTTTTAAACACACCCTTATAGACTAACATATAGTTCCTCTTCTTTATCTTAGGATTTACTTGATTGTCTTCCAATGTTCTTCTCCTGGATTAATCTAATACCTACTCATTACTCCCACTCAACAGCAGGTGTCTGGTCTAAGGCATACAAAAGCATATCTAAGACCTCTCACTGTTGATATAAGAAATTCTTTCATCGCTTTATCTTTTCTGGAATAGTTAAGACTTTTCCTTAGATAAATAAAATCTATATCTAAGAAGTTGTGAAGCTTCTATAGATTGCCATTAAAAGGAAAATGCTTCAGCATCTTACTAAAGTAAGTTGCTTGCATTAGAGTAAGTAACTACTAGGTATACCACAAGCCATAGGTTTAGATAAACTCAAACCTATAAAACTAGGAACAGGAAGTTTTGTTAAGTCCATTGAATAGACTTATAAACAAAAATTTCCTTTTATGTCCTTGTAATAGAAAACTTTAGGTTACTCCATGTGAATGGATTAAACCATAGTTCTATTGGCTTTCTGCTTAGTTTCTTATCTTGACAATCCATTACTTGTTTAAACTCACAATGGATTTTAATCACTAGTGTCTCCCAAGTCATAAGAAGGTGAGTTCCTAGAAACTCTCCCACTACGACAAGGCACTGTGAATTATGTCTAAGAAAACTAAATGGTATTGATATCTTCGGTTGTGACAAGACAACAGAGGCAGTGGGATCATCATATGTTATATAAGATGATAGAACACTTTTGGAATCAAGAATTAAATATCTCCTTTATTTGCTACTTGTTTTTCAGACTTAGTCATTTTCTTAGAAAAGTAGTATTTGTTTGAACAAACACTTTCTTATCTATTGACAATGGGATGGTCCACCCCTAATCACTTAGAATAGCTAACAAACCATGGTTAACAGTTCTAGCTTTTCTTAAGATTTTGATTAGGTCATCCATGAATCTAGTAATGATTTACATTAAGTACCCAACCATTGCATCATTCTGAAATTGTATTACCATAGAAGGAATTAGGCAACGACTAGTAACTAATCATCAACATGCAACTCGAAATTTCTGGGGAGGTAAGTTTGGATATAATTCAAAAATCAAATTAATGATCTTTGAACTGCATATCTACTAACTATTTCTCCACCCCTATCAGTTCGCAAGATCTTTAACCACTTACCTTAATGGTTTTAACCATTGCTAGAAATTAATGAAATTTTAAACATTTCAAATTTCTTTGCTAAAAGGTATAATCTAGAGTTATCGTTTTAAGAATACAACGAAAAACTCATATCCACCCCTGAATGTACATCCATCTGTGAATGAGATGAACTACTTTCAGTGGATATAGGCATATTAACTCTTTGCAGAGATTGATCTTGTCAAATCCACTATGAACAAGATACAAATGCCATAGATTAAAAAAAATGGTAGTGTCTTTTGATGACATAGGTTTAGTTACATCAAAGAGTTCTTAGAATACTTCAAGTGGATCCTGGTCACAGAATACCTAACTCATATTCCATACAGTTTTAATCCATTAAATAGAAGATGGATATTAAACACTTGAGAAAGTGTTACTGTATTGTATTCTGGAATTAGAAATATAAGAAATTTCTGTTTGGATTCTGAAATTAAAGTCAAAGACTTAAATTCAACCAAATATAATGAGTAATTCTTTCTTGGACCACCACTACTAAAACAAACTCTAAGTCAGATTTGCCCATACAAGTAGGAGATTTCTAAGATTGAGGATTTATATCAATTTGGAATAGAATTTCGGGATTATAATCATATACGTCATTTAATTTCTTAAGAGAAAATATAATGACATGAAATGATTAATAGACCATTCATCCAATGATATGTTTTTGAGCTAATTCGAAATGAATAAGCTAAGAGGAATTAGGATAATTTCGTTTATAAATAAGAATCCAACGATGCTTCGATTAGCGAAAGATAAAGTAATCTTATTTATGTAATCTTCTTGTTTCATATCGTAAAAATACTAGTCTTAGGTGTCATCAATTGATGAACAGCTAGATGTCGCATATACAATATTTATCTTTCGAGATCTAACACTATTATGTATGTCTAATGGTGAAAATCCACTAGGAATTTATCTCATTAGATAAACAAGCCAAGTTAGACCAACAATGAAGATTCGAAATTAAACTACAACTTAATAACAGAAAATAACATGGTTCAATATAAATTCATACACAATTCAGAAATTATAAACATATAGCAAGTAGGAATGACTAGTGAAAATACTAAAACATACAATCCTAAATAATTTTCAAGGTTTTCAACAAACTGATACAGTGTCCCGGTAGGCGAGAGTCAAAGCATCATTTATTGAATAGAGTTGTCAGCTCATCTAAAATAGAAACCATTCTAGCAACCTTTTATTCGATCAAAATAAGAATCCAACGTTGTCCCGGTAGGCGAGAGTCAAGGTTATTCTCATTTTATGAGCTTCCACCATTGTTTCATGTTTTATGAGTTTATCTCTAAGTAGTCACCGTAGGGGAGAGTCTAAATAGAGACGAAAACTCACAAAACACTTATCAAATGAAATCTTACGGTGTTAAATGCGTTCAACGAATAACCATCCATCGGGGGACGAAGTCTAGCGTCTCGAGGTTATATTGAAAACATTTAACTGTTGTAAGACCAACAATGGAGATCGAATATCTTAATAATAATCAAGCTCATTATTTAAAGTGAGTTGTATTTTCTTTGATTCTCTTTATTTAATCTATTTATTTTAAATATATATTTATTTAAAATTTCCAATTTAGAATGAAAAATTCTAAATATAAATTTTAATTTAATATTTATAAATTTTACTTAGATGGATATAAAAATAACATGAATTATTTCCATCTTAGTAATAATTTCCAATAAATATTTAGAAAAATATTCAATTTAAGTTGTTACAAAATTAATATAAATTAATTTACAACTCAAATTTAATTTTCTATAAATATATATTGCATTTCGAAAAATTAAAGTATTTAAGAATACAATTTTCGAAAATGCATGTTAAAATAAAAAATTAATCCTGGAAAAATTATTCTAATTTAATGTTGGCCCAAAATTAATTAATAAAATTAATTTACAACAAAAAATATAATTTTCCTATTTAATTAAATATATAAGAAAAAATTCAAATATTTAAGTATGATGATGAAAATCAACTTAAATATTAATTTTCTATTTAATTAAATACACTAGAAAAATACTTCAAGAAAAAAATATCATCTATCTAGATTTTCCTTTGACTAATTAATTCAATTTCTAATAATATACTTTAATTCAATTTATTTTAAATTAATCAATAAATGAAAAAAATCATTGATGTAAGTTGATCAAAGAATTAATTAAAATAAATAATTAATTTACAACTTAATCTATTTTTCAAGATAAAATTCGAAATTCCAGCATTTAAGAAATGCAATTTCGAAATTTGATTAATAAAATAAAGAAAAAATATATTTTGAAAATTATTTAAATTTGGTTGAAAAAATAAATTTCAACTAAAAATAATTTTCTATTTAATTAAGTGTCATGAAAAAGAAATATTTAAGTATCATGATGAAAATCAACTTAGATATTTAATTTTCAAATTAATTAAATGTATTAAATTCAAGAAATAAATAATTAAGTGTAGAGAAGGCTTAATTATTAATCTCTAATTTAATACTAGGAAAAAATATACTTAAAATAAATTGTACCAAAATTAATTAAATAATTAATTTCACAATTTATAATATTTTCCTATTTAATATTAGAAATAATAAGTAGTCTAGAAATAACTATCTAGAAAATATCTTATTTGACTAAGTATCTTTTCCACAAAATTTGAAAAAATATCTAATTTAAGTTGTATTAGAAAAAATCTAGAACTTAAATATTTTTCAAATTTAAATTTAATTAAATATCAAAAATTAAGTTGTAACCACTTAATTTGAAAATATTCCATTTTAAGTTAATATTCGAAAAGATATTAACTTAAAAAATATCTAAAGAATCTTAATAACCAATGCCTAAAATTCCTCAACTTAATTTTGAAATTTGAAATTCAAAAGATATTCAGATTTAAGTTGGTTAGTTGTAGATAACTAAATATCAACTTAAATAAGAATATTTAATGAAAAATTTAAATTAAGTTCCAGAAAGAATCTAGATGGTTATAATTCTATATTTAATTAAATACAAGAAAATACATATAGTTTAGCTTAGAATAAAAAATTCTTTAAACTATAATTTTCTTAAATTAATTTCAAAATTGTTGACCGAGGTTTTCGGCAACTATTAAAATATGATTATAATGAAGAGCTGTAAGAAAGTGAGATGAAGATTTTTTACGTGGTTGGGGCGTTAATGAGCCTTAGTCCACGAGCCTCTGTTATTAATGGATGTATTTAATACAGATTCTACACTTGAGAGAATGTCTTTCTCTTAAATACAGAGAATGTTCTTGGTGAGTATTTTCTCTTCTTGCTCTTTTGCAAAACCAAGATTCTCGACCCCATTAAATGAGCTTTGAGGGGGTATTTATAGTGTTTTGGTGGGGTAATCCCTAGAATTGTTCTTACACATGTATCTGTAAGTATCCATAAAGTTGGGCATTTCCAATGAATATACCATGGGTGATGCATGGTCAAATCCCTAGGTGCTATAGGGCTTTTATGAAGAATGTCCTTTTTGCCTTGTGATTGACGTGACTCTTCGCAGAGTAGCCGTCGCTAGACTTAAATGATCATTACTGTAGCGCTGCTGTTCGGGGGTTGTGCCGTCAGACTTTATTGCGTGTTACAGTCTCAACACGCTTCCTCCCATGCAGCATTAAATGCGACTTGATTGCTCGGGAGAGACCTGACATATCCCGGAGAGCCTTCACGCTATACTAGCTTCCTGGAGTACCTTGTACTCCGGGTGCCTCCTCCGGGACCCATGCTAACAGCGCTTCCTTGTGGCGCACAAAGACTTAGTAAATGTTTACAAGTTATCTGATCCACGTGTCCCCTCTCGACTGGTCCACGTATTTTGGGCGAATTCTGGAGCAACATTTACCCCCCAAGCCTTGTTTACTTAGTAAAAATAAACCAAGGCTTGTTCAAGTGTCTCCGGTCGACTCCTCGTTTCCCTAGCTCAAGCCTCGAGCGCGTGGGGGCAAATTAAATGATGTCATTTAATGCAGCGATTTGCTTTTTGCAGGAATGTCTCCAGCCGCCTCCTCGGTCTTCTGATACGAACTCGGGGCGCGTGGAGGTGCGTCTGATAATGGCATTAAATGCAGCGATTCGCTTTTGCAGAGGTCGATTCGTTTCACGCCCCATGATTGATGCGGCGCATTAATGGTGTCAGACGGATACTCAAACGTTTCCACCGCCTTAATGGTAGATTGATCTGATCCGTTGATTTTTGGGAATTCGAATCGTGCGTCTCCCCCACCGTGCGATTGGTAGGTGATGACGCCTGTTCCTCATGCGTTTTTGCCTATAAAAGCCACCACCTTTCCTTCATTTCGGTTACTTTCCATTCCTTGCCATTTCTGCTCGAATTTCCCAGAGAGAAAATTCCTCAAAGTAGCACGAACTGTCTCAATACTTAGACACTTCTTTCAGTTTTTTAGTGTTTGACTTCGCCGGTTCTTCTCAACTTTCACTCAACCACATCCAGTACCCCCAGTTCAACGATCGACTGTAAGTTTCTTGCATCCTTAGATAATAACATGCTTATATTTACTTCGTTCGTTTTCTGGGTTCGTACTTAGAGGCTTCTGGGTGTGTGAGTGTTTAAGTTCTTCGAGTTCTGCTTTATGTTTACTGCGTTAGTTGTAGAATCGCCATTATCATGCCCCTGTTGTAGTCATACAGCTTTGTTTGAAGAGGGCCATGCATTCTTCGTTTAACAGTTGCTTAGGGCATTTTCTTTTCCTTTTTGCAAAACCACTTTCTGCGATTTCACTGCACCCGACACTTGTTCAGGGATTCTCTCCAGAGTTTCTCATGTGACACGTGTCCGGAGGGGGGCCTCTTTCCAGCGGTTAGGGGACCCCCGCTCCCTTTTTCTTGATTTAGGGTTTGGTATGGGACCTAACTGCTGGACTTTTCTTTTTCCCTTTTTGCTTTTCTCAGAACACAAAATGTCTGCTTCTGGCTCAAAATCTTCGAAGAAGAAAGGGAAAGGTATGGCCACGCTGGAAGAGGTTTCCTTGGGACCCGTTGCCCAGGAGGGGTATAAATCCCGTGCAACTGGTTGGGAAGCGGCCGAGCTTCGATCCACCCTGACTTGTCCTCACCAGCTGGAGAACATTATTAATGTGGCTGAGATCAAACCCTCCACCTCAGGGACCTTCCACCGGCCTCCTCGTGACTCGGAGACGCCTAATCATAACTATGACGGCTTCGGGGCTTGGAGTCAGACCCATTTGATGACCGGTGCCATGCTCCCGCTCCAAGATTACTTTGTTAATTTTCTTGTATTTGTCGGCCTTGCGCCATACCAACTTATTCCCCAAGCTTACCGCCTGCTCTCAGGCTTATTTATTTTTTACACCGCCCGTGGCTGGGGGTCTCCCAGCCCGGTGGAAATTTTATATTTTTATGAACTTGTATCCGTCCCCAAGAAAGGGGACAAACTTAAGGATGGTTTTTATGGGTTCCGGATCCACCCTGCTAACGAGGGGGTGGTTCCGTATAATAGGCAGACTCACGTTAAGGAGTACCGCCACCGCTTTTGCTTTTCTTCCGGGTTCAGGGCCGTGGACCACCCGGAGCTTCTCACGGAGTGGGTGCGGATCCCACCTTACCAGCGGACGCTTCCCACTCAGGCTTTCCTTCGAAGGGCCCAAGCCTTCGCCTCCTATGACCACGCCGATCTTGATGTCGGGGGCCTGGTTACCACGGAGAATTGCAGAAAGGCCAAACTTATCCTTTCTCATCAATCCGTGGATGACTCCAACCTCTCACGGGTCATTTGCCCCAATGTGAGGGCGCCGGTTGCGGAGAAGGCCTTCCGGGACGAGCTCATTGCCACGGCAAAGAAGAAGTACCAAGATTATCTCTACCGGAAGGCCCAGGAGAAAGCGTACTCTAAGGCCCAGGCTGCCTCGGGGAGAGGACTTCGCGTGGGGAGTCCGGTGGAGCGAAGGAGCCAAGCCATTGCTGGGAAGTCCGAAGCTAAATTTTTTGACAAGATACTTCAAGAAGAGATTGGGGATCGTTCTGCCAGGCGGCCCCTTCGTATTGAAGATTCTTCCGAGAAGCAAACTTCCCGGCCACAGCCTTCGGCCCCCGAACCAAACTCGGGTGCTCCCGGTGCTAGCACCTCCGGTGCCGGCGGTAAGTCTCCCTTGATAATTCGCTATGTTCCTTCTGTTGATGAATACGCCAGTCATAGGCCCGTAGGGTTCGACGAGCGTCTTCGTAGATTTAAGATACCGTTGACCCGGTGGGGGGATCATTTGAAGGAGTTTTACTTTTCGAACTTAGGAGATTACCTAGGTCGGTCCCGGATGGGCTCCGGCCCTCCGGAACCTATTTCCTTAGGTCCATCAGCTTACATAACGTCCAGCTGGTTTCTGCCCTCGGACAGTTATCTCGGAGATGACGCCGCCAGCATTAAAGTACAGGACTTTGCTAGGGCCGAATTAGGAAGTTCGGGTAGGAGTAGCTTATTTGCTGTATCTTGTATAAGCAGTTCCTTGCGGACTTCTAACACTTGCTTATTTTTTTGAAACAGATATCTCCATGGATGCCATCCTGGAACAGCTTGCCGGGGTTCATACTCCCGTGGCTCCTCCGGCCTTCACCTCTTCTCCCCCAGCCCCTTCCTTGAAGGTTTCTTCCAGCGCTCCCCCCGACACTATTGACTTAGTGGATGACGAGGAGGTGCTTCCGGGAGAAGGCCAAGGGAAAGGGTGGGACTTCTCGGAGGAAGCCGTTGAGGGTGCAGGAGAGCCTCAAGCCCTTCCGGAGGTAGCAGAGGAGGACGAGGAGGAGCCTGAAGTGGCTCTGATTCGCAAGCGTAAGGGCAAGATGGTTGCCCAGGATGAGCCGAAGAGGCCTCGGAGAGCCGACACTCCTGCCCATGGCCTAGACGGCGGAGTCTCCCCGATGGAGGAAAATCCTGCTCCCCCCCACATCGAGCTTACCCCGATTCCGGGGGACCAGGTGAGGCAGGAGCTTCGCATAGCCAAACACAACTATGCTATGGATGAGTACTCCCGGGGGTATGCCGAAGTGGAGGCCCTTAGGAGGATTCTGCGAGCTGAGGTTGAGGCGAGCATCAACCACCCGGAATACCAGGATCCGTGGAACCTTAATCTGGACCCCTTATCGGACTGGTTCCGTCCCCTCCTAGGGCCTACCTTGGCTCCCTTTGCCGCGGAGATGACCGGCGAGTTCGCTTCTCAGCTCACACGTTGCGCGCCCAAGCGGTTTGCCACTTGCGCTTCCCTGAACTCCATCTTCCAGGTCCAGGACCTCAGCCATTCTCTCACGGTGGTAAGTACTTTGCAATTTTTGCGTTTCCTTTTGTTGTTTGTATTTTGTTTTCTTCCTTTGAGAAATTTTTCCTTATACTTCGTTATGGTTCAGCTTGCTGCTGAGGCTGGCCGCCTCTCCAAGAACATCATAAACCATGGCTTCACTCTGTCCGACTTTGGAGACATGAATAACGTCAGGAAGGTCCTCCAAGACCTCACAGCGGAGAGGCAGATCTACCAGGAGGCTGCCGAGCGCTAGGAGGCAGCGGCCAAGGCCAAGGAAGAGGAGGCCAAACGGAGGGAGGCTCAGGCGGAGGCCATGATCCGGGACGAGGCTCAGCGGAGAGACAGGATGGAGGCCCAGCACCAGGAGGAACTAAGGGCTCAAACCGAGGCTGCCGAGAAGGCCAGGCGAGATCTCCTGGAGGCCAGGGAGGCTTTGGATGAAATGGTCGCCAAGGTGAGATCTCTAGAGGAGACTCACCAGTCGGACATTGAATCCAAGGCCGCTCTAGCTGCGGAGTTGAAGGAGCTTAGGGATTTCAAAGAACAATCCACCAGGAAGGCCAAGAGGGCCGAGCTCCTTTCTCCTGTTTCCTGCGCCCGGTGCCCGAAGCGCTTTGATGATGGTGTCTATATGGCTTGGGCCACCAATGATCAGAGTATCAAGCTTACTTTTTATCCCAAACCCGAGGAGATGATTGCCAGATTTCGGGAAAAGAAGAAGAAGCTTGATGCTGCGCTTGAGGCACGGATTGGACCTCGTCTTCCTCTGCGGGCTGACTGAGCTGCCGTATTATTGACCCAGATTCTACCCATTTCTTTTATAACTTTTTTGTTTTTTGTACATATTTGCTGCTACCTTAGAACAATTTACATATAGGCGGCAGCTTTTATTTGAAGGGGAGACAATTATATTTTAAGGCCTGTCCCCGGGCCATTTATATGTATATGACCTGCCCTTTGGGCCAGGATATTTTTTTTTTTTTTATGCGATCCTTATTTGTCACACTTATATATTTTAACCTGTCCTTTGGCTCAGGGTTTTTATACTTATGCTTTTTATTTTTGTGCATACTTTTTGACCTGCCCTTTGGGTCAGGATATTTTACTTAGTTTGTTTTTTGTTTGTCCGTGCGGTATACCCTAGTACCCCCCTGAGTGGCATAGAAACTTTGTTTTTAAGGCACTCAGTTTTATTTAATATAGAGGAGGTATACATTTGGACGGTACAAACCCTTTGAACAAAATCTAAGTTTAATTCGCTACTGGTAATATTTTCTGAGGTGATCGGCGTTCCAGGCTCTTGGGACGGTGGTTCCGTCCATTCTTTTTAGTTTGTAAGTGCCGGAACCGATTTCGTCCTCGATCTCATATGGTCCTTCCCAATTTGGTCCAAGTACCCCCACTCCGGGTTCTTGGGTGGCTAGAAAAACCCTTCTTAGGACCATATCCCCAATAGCGAATTTTCTGTTTTTAACCTTGGAGTTAAAATACTTGGTCACCTTCTTTTGATAAGCAGCCATCCGTATTTGAGACTCATCCCGGAGTTCTTCGACTTGATCCAAAGCCTCTTGGAGCAAAGGCTCGATTGGTGGCCGGATCATAAGTCGTCCTCCTGTGGGATGGGAATACTGTTTCCACCGGGACCATTGCTTCACAACCGTACGCCATTGAGAACAGCGAGAGACCGGTTGTGGTTCTGGGGGTCGTCCGTAGGCCCACAATACCCTTGGCAATTCTTCGGAGCCGATTATTTTTACGGACGGTAGCTTCTTTTTCAAGGTGACCTTTAGGATTTTATTGACTGCTTCCGCCTGGCCGTTTGTTTGAGGCCGGGCTACCGCGGAGAAGCTTTTTACCACTCCGTGTCGGTTGCAAAAGTCAGTAAATTCCTCGCAATCAAATTGCTTTCCATTGTCTGAGACTATTTTGTGAGGCAAGCCGTATCGACACACTATGTTTTTGATAACAAAGTCCAATGCCTTCTTAGCAGTTATTGTCTTCATAGGCTCAACCTCTGTCCACTTGGTGAAGTAGTCCACTGCCACTATTGCATACTTTACCCCTCCTTTTCCCGTAGGTAGAGACCCAATGAGATCTATTCCCCAGACCGCGAAAGGCCAGGGGCTGGTCATCAAAGTGATCTCATTTGGAGGGGCTCTCGGTATGTTCGCGTACCTTTGGCACGAGTCACACTTTTGGACATAGTCTATACAATCTTTTTTCATTGTTGGCCAGAAGTACCCTTGCCTCAATATTTTCTTTGAGAGGCTAGGTCCTCCCGTATGATCTCCACAGAACCCTTCATGGACCTCTAGCATGATTTGTCTAGCTTCAGGGTCCGATACACACCTTAAATAAGGCATGCTGAGTCCTCTCCGATAGAGAATGTGGTCCATCATTACATAACGATGAGCTTGATACTGAATCTTTCGAGACAGTGCCCTCTCTTGGGGCAACTCACCTGTGGTTATGTACTTTATGATGGGGACCATCCAGCTGGGTTCTTGCCCAACCGTTTGTGTGGTCTCTTTTATTTTGATGCTTGGCTCTGCCAAGCGCTCCACTGGTACTACCCCCAGTTCTTCGATTTAACTGTCCGAGGCTAACTTAGCCAGACAGTCTGCATGAGCATTCTTCTCTTGGGGGATTCTTTCTACTTTGTAGTCCGTGAACTCGTGGAGCAGTTCTCGGACTATTGCTACGTACGCGGCCATCCGTTCGCCGCGAGTTTGGTATTCTCCGGAAACTGGGTTTACGACCAGCTGAGAATCACTGTAGACTTCCACTCTCTTGGCTCCTACAGCTTTAGACAATTTTAGCCCTGCTATCAGGGCCTCATATTCGGCTTCATTATTCGAAGCTGCGAAGTTGAATAGGAGTGCCGCCTGGAGCCGCAATCCAGTAGGTGATATCATAGCCACTCCGGCTCCTGAACCATTCTCATTAGAAGCTCCGTCCACAAATACTCTCCAAGTGGGGATTGGTGGTTCCGGTGTATTGGCTGTTGCCTCGGCTTCATTGCATTCGGTGATGAAGTCTGCCAAGGCTTGGCCTTTTATGGAAATTCGGGGCACGTAATGTAAGTCGAACTGACTCAGCTCCATCGCCCACTTGAGGAGTCTTCCGGATGCTTCAGGCTTCTGGAGAACTTGCCGGAGCGGATGATTGGTCAAGATTCTGATCGGATGGGCTTGGAAGTATGGTCTCAACTTCCTTGATGCCATCAAGAGGCAGAATACTAATTTTTCAATGACCGGCTACCTTGTCTCAGCCCCTACCATGCGCTTACTAACATAGTACACGGGGTGCTGAATTTTTTCTTCCTCCCGGACCAGTGCAGCGCTGACCGCATGCTCGGAGACGGCCAAGTAAAGGAACAAGTCTTCTCCAAGGACGGGTTTTGATAGGATAGGAGGTTTGGCCATGTGGTCTTTTAACCTTTTGAATGCCTCCTCGCATTCATCTGACCATTCGAACTTTTGGCATTTCTTCAGTATGTTGAAGAAGGGTATGCACTTGTCCGTGGATCGTGAGATAAAGCGGCTTAGTGCGGCTACCTTTCCGGTCAAGCTCTGCACGTCCTTATGTTTCTTGGGGGATGGCATGTCCAGGAGAGCGTGGATTTTCTCCGGGTTCGCTTCGATCCCCCTTTGGCTGACTATGAAGCCCAGGAATTTTCCCGACTTGACCCCGAAGGTACATTTTTTTGGATTGAGCTTCATGCCGTATCTCCGGACGACTTCGAAACATTCTTCTAAGTCGCTTGCATGGTTGTTGCATGCTTTGGATTTGACGAGCATGTCGTCTACATATACCTCCATGTTTCGTCCCAGGAGGCTTTTAAACATCCGGTTAACCATTCTTTGATAGGTTGCTCGGCGTTTTTCGATCCGAAAGGCATGACTAGGTAACGTATACCCCCTTATCGGTCCCGAAGCTAGTGCACTCCCGGTCCGCCGTATGCATTTTTATTTGGTTGTACCCAAGATAGGCATCCATGAAAGACAAGCAGCTTAAATCCGGACGTGGCGTCTACCATCCGGTCGATCCCGGGCGGCGGAAAGCAGTCCTTTGGGCAGGCTTTGTTTAGATCTGTGAAATCTATACAAACCCGCCAAGTCCCGTTCGGCTTGGGCACCAGGACTGGATTGGCCAGCCATTCCGGATAATACACGTCGCGGATCATGCCATTGGACAAGAGTTTGTCCACCTCTTTCTCTAAGGCCTCGGCTTTCACCGAGTCGAGCGGGCGTCTCTTTTGCTGTACAGGGGGCATGTCCGGGTTGACATTGAGTACATGGGTGATGACATGAGGGCTGATGCCGGTCATGTCTTCTTGGCGCCATGCAAAGATGTCGATGGCGCCCTTCAGTGTTTTTATTATTTTATCTTTTTCCTCCGGATCCAGGCTCTTCCCTATCCGGAGTACTTTGGTGGAGTCGTCGTCGCACACTGGTATTTCTTCGACGTCCTCCATTGGTTCCACGACCCTTTCGGACCCTATGCGAGGATCCAACTCATCCTCTTCAGCCTTCTCTATCTCAGGGGGCCCCCGGACCATGAGTACATGTAAGTGGGTGGCAACATTGTAACATTGCCTGGCCTCTCCCTGATTTCCCCTCACCGTTCCGACTCCGGCTTCCTGGGTAGGGAATTTTAGGCATAGATGTCGGATTGAAGTAATTGCACCAAAGTCGACGAGGGCCGGTCGGCCTAGGATTGCGTTGTAGGCTGTTGGACAGTCTACCACCACGAAGGTGCAATACTTAAATGTGCTCGGGGGTATCCGGCATAGGGTAACCGGGAGCCCGACTTTTCCCATCGGGATTAGCGTCGTCCCGTTAAACCCTGTGAGCTGTGATCCACTAGGCGAGAGGTCCCGGTCGGTCAACCCTATCGCAGTGAAGGCTTCTTTGAAGAGCAAGTTCACGGAACTCCCATTGTCAATCAGGACCCTAGCCACCACCTTATTTGCGATGGGGGTCTCTATGACCAGCGGGTCGTGGTGAGGAAAATGCACCGTCTTGGCGTCTTCCTCTGTGAACGTTATGGGCTGGTCCATTAGCCGAGGCCTTTGAGCCGGGAGTTGAGTAACCTCCCACACCTCACTGTGTCTTGCGGCCTCGGCATATCTTTTTCGCTCCTTGCGAGTGTTTCCTCCGATATGGGGACCTCCGGAGATCATGGCTACCCGTCCATTAGGCCGGGGCGGTAGCCCGGGATATGCCGGGTGTCACTGCGGAGCCCGGAGGCAATACTCCTGCTGTACCCCCTGGCGTTCCTGGAGGCATACCCCCGGCCACCTGCCCTGGATTAAGGTGGGGCAACCTATTTTTGATCCACTCATAGAGGTGGCCCAAATGGATCAAATTTTCAATCTCGTCTTTGAGATTTTTACACTCATTGGTGCTATGACCAATGTCGTTGTGGTACTCGCATCTTTTACTCGGATCTCTCCGGGAGCTATCTTTGTACAACGGCTGGGGCCTCCGGTAGTGTGTATTTTGCCTAGTGGCAAAATATACACGTTCTTGGGAGTCCGTGAGCTCCGTGTACTGAGTATATTGGGGTGTGTACCCCTTCTTTTGGCGCTTCTCTCCCGTTCGGGTGCTGCCCTTGGAGGACCTTTTGCTCCTCGACCCCTGGGTAGGGCCTGTTAAGCTAGCAGTCGGGGCGGCCTGTGAAGGAGTTCGTCCATTCACCCCGGACGGGTTGCCGTAATGGGAAGATGCCGGTGCCAAAGCTTGACCCTGGCTGTATCCGGGAGTAGCGGAGAACTGTATGCCACTTACTGGTGGAGTTGCGGTCGGGACAGTACCCGAGGGCGACACTCCTGGCATGTCTCCCGCTATCCCGGTGGGATAGTAGCCTCCGTAAGCCACGATCTGGGCTTCTTCGAGGTTAATATATTTTTGGACTCGCTTCTGGAAGTCCTGAAGGCTAGCAGCGCCTTCTTGCTGCAACTCGTTCCAGAAGGGAGTCCCAGTGCGGATTCCTGCTTGGAGAAGCGCAAGCTGTTGTCCGTCGTCGACCTTCTTGGTCTTTGAGGCCTCCTCTCGGAACCTCTTGATGTAATTCTTCAAGGTCTCGGTGGGCAGTTGCTTGATGTTGGTCAAGGCACTAACCTCCAAGTTGACCTTCCTGGCAGCGACAAATTGTCTCCGGAAGTTGGTTTGGAGTTTGTTCCAGCAACCCACCGATCCTGGTTCCAACTTTTTGAACCATTCCTCTCGCCGATCCGTTCGCAGTGAGGGGGAAGCACAAGCATTTGGCGTCATTGCCGACCCGCATGATCGTCATGACACGGTTGAACCGTGACAAGTGATCACTGGGGTCGGAGTTCCCAGTATATGCCGCCATTTCGGGCATCTTGAAATTTTTAGGGAGCTCCGCCTCCAGGATATGTTTGGCACAAGGCTCCCGATCCTCACTGTCCGAGTCGGAATCGTCTCCCTTCTGCCTCCGGGAGACTCGAGCAATATCTTTCCGAAGTATGGCAAGTTCCGCCATAATCCCTTCGTTTACAGTACCCGAGGAGACCACGGGCCTGTATCTTTTTTGGTCAAGGTGATCCCGGAGGTCACCTTGATTCCCATTGATTTGATTTCTCAGATCAATGGGAGGACATCTCTGTCCTCTTCTTCCTCTACCCCCTGGTTCCTGGTGCACGGAAATGCTTTTCCGGTCCCCTCGATCCTGAGGGCCAAGACTCCCTCTTTGGGGCTTGCCCCTCTGCGGACCTTTCCCTTTAGGGAAATCTGAGCGGACCCTTCGCGGATCCTGCACCTTTTTCTTTCGCCCAGGGGTAGAAGTAGGGTTTTTTGTTTGGTTTTCCTCAGCAGGGTGCCTTATAGGGCTAGGTTCCCTAGGTCTTTGCCTGCCGGGAGTTAGGCGAAGACGTCGCCGGCTCCCGTCGAGCCCACTCGCCATCGCCTTGGGATGCACGTGAAGACCAGCTGCCTCCATGGCTTTCTGCATGGCTAGCATCACTTCCTGCATTTTTTGATTTTGCACTTTCTGAGCTTCGATCTCAGTTTCATGATCGATAGCTTTTTGTCTAAGGAGCACCAACTCCGAGTAGCTTCCTCCGTCATAGGCATACTCGTCGAGGTGTTCCTCGTAGTTCTCGTCGGGAACTATCTCTTCTTCTTCTTCCTCGGACTCCTCTGCTGCCCTTGAGGCTACATCTTCCTCATTGGGATCTTGAGCGTCTTCTAGAGGGCGAGGATGACGTGTAGCTCTTGTCTCCACCATTGTTGTGAAGTGAAATGCTTGTTATGTAGCAGCTTTCCTCAGCTCTCAATGAAAGCACCAAAATGTTGACCGAGGTTTTCGGCAACTATTAAAATATGATTATAATGAAGAGCTGTAAGAAAGTGAGATGAAGATTTTTTACGTGGTTGGGGCGTTAATGAGCCTTAGTCCACGAGCCTCTGTTATTAATGGATGTATTTAATACAGATTCTACACTTGAGAGAATGTCTTTCTCTTAAATACAGAGAATGTTCTTGGTGAGTATTTTCTCTTCTTGCTCTTTTGCAAAACCAAGATTCTCGACCCCATTAAATGAGCTTTGAGGGGGTATTTATAGTGTTTTGGTGGGGTAATCCCTAGAATTGTTCTTACACATGTATCTGTAAGTATCCATAAAGTTGGGCATTTCCAATGAATATACCATGGGTGATGCATGGTCAAATCCCTAGGTGCTATAGGGCTTTTATGAAGAATGTCCTTTTTGCCTTGTGATTGACGTGACTCTTCGCAGAGTAGCCGTCGCTAGACTTAAATGATCATTACTGTAGCGCTGCTGTTCGGGGGTTGTGCCGTCAGACTTTATTGCGTGTTACAGTCTCAACACGCTTCCTCCCATGCAGCATTAAATGCGACTTGATTGCTCGGGAGAGACCTGACATATCCCGGAGAGCCTTCACGCTATACTAGCTTCCTGGAGTACCTTGTACTCCGGGTGCCTCCTCCGGGACCCATGCTAACAGCGCTTCCTTGTGGCGCACAAAGACTTAGTAAATGTTTACAAGTTATCTGATCCACGTGTCCCCTCTCGACTGGTCCACGTATTTTGGGCGAATTCTGGAGCAACAAAAATAAATGAAATTAATTATGTTGCTAATCAATTTTATTAGGTTAAACTAGTGTAATTAACCTAGTACAGTTGTTCAAATCAGGCAAATGGGCCTTCACAATTGAGGTAGTTTGTGTGAGGGGGTGCTGGGTTCAGTATGTCGTACCCACTTCTATGGCTCCCAACTCTCACACAAGGCCCAAAAGAGAGGAATTTAACCTTAATAAGAACAACTGTTATTAATTGAATAGGCCCAAAAACTAAATGGGCCTAAATAAATTCTATCAATAACTATGATAATTTATTTTAGCAACAACAACCTATATGTATCTATAATCAAATTAAACACATAGGCTCACACAGGCACACTTTGGATGGGTCCTATCATGTTGCTAGGTCATACACAGATGAAAGAAGATTGTAAATATACCTGTTACAAATTATTATCTTGACCAAGGGAGCCATCAGATCATTAGATCTGGCAAAAGGTAACCATGGCTATTTGCAATCAAGTAATAATAGGTTTTAAAAACTTACACATAAGCTAAAACACATACTCCTGCAACAAGGTTAGCTGGATAGTTGGATGTAGGATTTATTTAATTTTAAATTAAATAATTAATTTCGAAATAATTAATTAAATAAATAAAATATTTATTTTTCGAAAATTTAAAAAAAATAAAAAAAATTCGAAAATTTAAAAAATTTAAATTTAAAATTAAACCTACAATTTTTAAAAAATTAAGTTTCAACCAACCTAAATTTCATTTCAAAAAAAAATTGCTAACTACTTTTAAATTTTAAATGTTATTTTATAAATAAAAATTAGAAAAGATAAATGAAATATCTTTTCAGATTTTAAATTTAATTTAAATAAATAAAATAACAAAATTTAAAAGTTAGCAAAATATCTTACATCTATTTAAAATTACATGATTATAAATATCTTATTTTAAATTTAAATAAGGTCAAAATATTTAAAAAGATTTAAAAAAAAATCTTAAAAGATAAGATATAATTAAAAATATCTTAAAAGATAAGATATCTTAAAAATATCTTAAAAGATTTTATAAATATCTTATAAAATCTGACCTTAAATTTAAAAAAAATAAGATATAATCAAATTTAAAAATAAGATAGATTTTTAAGCAAGAAGATAGATACTAATTCTATTCAAATTCAAATTACACTAATATCTTGAATTAAATTTAAAAATATTAAATTAATTCAAAATGATAATTAGAATTGAATTAGGAATAGTAATAGTATAAATACAAAACTATACAAAAAATTGGATGTTAATTCCATGAAAAAGCATGAAAAATCGAAGAAAAACAAAAAAATTCGAAACTGTACGGACAGATTTGCGATCGCAGGAAAATATCAAGACAAAATTTCTCGATTTTTTCAAATCTTCAAAAAATCATAACTAATTCAAATAAAATCCAAATTAAGTTCTGTAAAAGGCTAACTTGCTTAATTTTTTCCATACTATCCAATAAAAATAATTCCAGAAACAAAATCGCAATTATTTTTTACGAAAAATTCACAAACATCAATCAATCATCAAATAACACTCAATACAACATGATACCATCCAAAGAACATACAAACAATTGTTTTAAAGTCCAAATTTCTTGCAATTAAATCAATTACCATGGCTCTGAGGCCAGTTGTTGGAAATTATTTTACCAGGATCTTAAATCTACTCACAAGTATGTTTATTAACATCCTAAATAAGAACTTTCTAAAACGATAAATTAAACACATATAAAGTTTAAGAAACCTTACATTGGGTGCAGCGGAATATTATGACTCCTTCCGTTCAGATATCTAGCCCTTGATTCCTTTCTGTAGCAGAGCATTATCAATATCTGAACCTGGATCTCTTTCTCTGAATCTTTGATGCTGAAACCTCCTTTGTTGAATGTCTTTCTTCACGATCTTCCTCACTATGATTGAGGTATCACTTGATGTGTGTGGGCACTACTCATACACTAAGAAATTTCGAAATTTCAATGAACAAGAGAGAGAAGAAGTGGCAGCTAAAGATAGGGAGAGAGAGGCTCAGTTTTTTTCTCTGAAGGAAAAATAGAAAATTTAAGTGTAAATTTCCTGAAGCCTTCACTATCTATTTATAGCATTCCACTAGGGTTAGGTTTGAATTATTTGGCATTAAAATAATGAAAAAATCAGTTTAAATTTCCTACAAAAGTGGCTGGCCCTATACAAGTGGATTTGGGCCTCACTTTTTGCAATTTTGCAGTTTTATCTTTTCTGCATCTGATTTTCTCAAAAACGCCAATTTTCTAATTCAACCATTTAAATGCCAATTCTAACTATTTAATAACTATAAATAATTATTAAATAATATTGTCATTTATCATATTTATTAATTGAACCATACAAAGTATCATAATTAACAAATATGCCCCTAAAACTCTTTCTTTACAATTTCGCCCTTACTTAGTGAAAAATTCACAAATAGACATAGTCTAATTTGAGAATTATAATTGATTAATCAAAATCAATTACATGAGTATTACAAGCAATATTATCTCAACTAGTGGGGGGACCATGGGTCTATATAATCGAGCTTCCAATAAGTAGATCAAGAATTTAGCACTAAAATTCACTAACTTATTAATTCTTCGTTGAATCCACGCATAGAACTTAGAATTGCACTCTCAGTATATAGAATGCTCTATATGTTCCACCATATAGACACATCATTAGTTATCCATTGTTATAATCCTAATTTGATCAATTATCCTCTATATGAATGATCTACACAGTAAAGGGATTAAATTACCGTAACACCCTACTATGTATTTTATCCTTAAAACACTTGACCCCGTATAAATGATATTTCAGCTTATGTGAAATGAGATCTCCACCATTTATTTTCGTTTGGTCAAGCTCGAAGGAGATCATCCTTTGCTTACTATTCGCCAGATAGAAGCTATAGATTCCATGTTTATGCTAGCGCTCCCACTCAATTGCACTACCGTGTTCCCAAAAAGTACGTATCACCCTGACCTAAAAGTAGGCTTAACTAACAAATCAAAGAACACGAATAGCCTCTCGAGATTGAGCCTAATCATATCAGGATTAAGATCATTTGATCTAGGATCAACTAGGCGATATTGACTTGAATAGATATTACGGTAAGTTTAATAAATCTAAGTCAAAGTTCAATATCGGTCCCTTCCGATGCATACTCCATGCATCCAACCTGAGCTTTACTTTAACCAATGTTCTGGAAAGAACATAGTATTTCTCCAAATACAAGTAAACTCTTGTTGTAGATTATCATATCAGTAAAACCCTGTGTCTGATAAATCTAGGAAACTTTATTCACATAGTCATGTTTACTTTCCAATGTGTTGACGGCACAATAAACAGGATCAAGTATGTGAAATGGGTTTCAGATGAATCTATACATTATGTACATATAATCATGAAATAAATCATGTGAACCATGCAACATTAAATGTTATTTCTGATCTATATTAATAAGTAAATCTGATTATATTGAAATGAGTTTTATTTAGGGCATAAAACCCAACAAAAAAATCATGTGCAAGAACATACAAGATTTGTTGTTTGGATCCAAAATGCAAGTGGGCACTAACAGCATCCAGAAACGGGCCAACAAAGTCATTCATCATTCGAAAGTACGACAGAAAGATGATACACACTTGTGATCTAAACATCAGATTTGCCGACAAGAGACAAGCTACAACGAAATTGATTGGAAACTACATCAAGCCACGGTTCACCAACATAAAAACAACTCAAACGCCACAAGACATCAGAGGAGAAATGAAACACAAGTATGGGGTGAGAATGAACTACATGAAAGCATGGAGAAGCAAAGAGCACGCGCAAGAAGAATTACGAGGAAAAGCCAACGAATCATACAGGTTGCTGCCCGGTTTTTTGCACATGTTGCAAAAAACTAATCCCGGAACAATAGTGCACATGGAAACAGAGGATGACAACAGCTTCAAGTACTTGTTTGTCGCACTGGATGCATCAATAAAAGGATGGAAGAACTGCAAACCTATAATAGTTGTTGACGGAACTTTCCTTAAATCAACATATGGAGGTACATTGCTCTCTGCTTGTACACAGGATGCAAATGGGCACATTTTTCCACTAGCTTTTTCTGTTGTGGATTCAGAAAACAACAACTCATGGCAATGGTTTTTCACAAAAGTGAGAGAAACATATGGGATTAGAGAGGAACAGTGCTTGATCTCAGATAGACATGAGAGCATAAGTAAGGCAGCTTGTCAAGTATTTCCAGAAATCACACATTGCTATTGTGTATACCACCTCGTTAAGCAACCTAAAAGCAACCTTCAAGAAGAATGCAAGCAAGCCGGATAAACCACTCTTCGCCGCAACGCAGGATACACAGAGAGGAAATTTGAATACCATATGAGCGAGTTGGACAACTTGGACATCCGTGTAAGACCATATTTACAACAAGTTGGATACCAAAAATGGTCAAGATACCACCGCAAAAACAACAGTATTCAACTATGACTTCAAACATTGCCGAATCTCTAAATGCACAAACTTGGCAACCTAGAGAGCTACCAATCACAACACTGATGGAGTCATTGAGAGCATTGATTCAACAATGGACATACACAAACAGGAAAAAAGCACAGAAAACAACAACATTTTTAACACCTACAGCAGAGAAGAAATTAGTTGATAACTTTGTGGACTCATTGACAGAAAGTGTAATGAAATGTTTAATATTTTAGTTGCATTATAGTTTCTTAATAGTTTGTTTGTCGCTGTTATACATATTAACAGTTTTACACTTAATCCGCAGGTAAAACCAATAAACGAGACCATGTTCGAAGTCATTGAACTAACCAGATCATGGGTCATCAACCTCAAGGAGAAAACATGCAGCTGCAACAGATTCCAACTTGATGAGTTACCGTGTGCTCATGCGCTTGCTGTTATAAAAGATATGAACTTGAATGTTTACAACTACTGTTCGGGTTATTACACCACGCGAACATGGCTTGAAACATACAGCGGCTCAACATATCCGGTACACAATCACACAACTTGGGATGTGCCACAAAACATAAAAGATATCATTGTTCTGCCACCAAACCCAAAAATAAGATCTGGAAGACCAAGGAAACGAAGGTTTTTATCTGAATGGGATACAAAAAAACATAACAAAAAAGCAAATGTGGACAACACGGACACAATCGAAAGACATGCAACAATCAAGCAATAAAATAGATACATATGAAATATTTGAATTGTTTAATTTTGTGTGCAAATTCATACAGGTTGATCTGTGATGTTCTAAATACATGGGATTTCATTTTTATGAAATTTGAAACAGTTTTTTAATAGTTTCAAAATTGTTTTGTTACAGTTGCGACCCTTTGTAAAATATTAAGTACCGGAATGACTTCTTCTTTACAGTTTTAAAGGCAGTCAGTCAATAATTGATAAAACATAACTTGAATAAAGGGAAAAGGATTAATGGAATACGAAGAATAAAAATACATTCATAGCACAATTTAGGAAAAATAAAAACATAGTTTGTATTCAGTTGGTTAATAGTTTCTCCATAGTTGTGCGACCGTATATAAGAACTTGAACAATTAAAAAAAACAAACAACTTTGGGACATACAAACCTATACAATAAAGATATTATAAGGAGTAAATGTCAAATATCCTAAAAGTTTTAAACCAGGTACATAGTATAAAATCAAATATAATACCTACATTGAAACAACAACACTAAAAATTGTCTGGTAATAGATTCAACAAATAACATAAAAGAGGCACCAAATTAAAAGATCCTATTTCTTCAATTTAGATGCCTTAGAAGACTTGCTTCGCTTCTCATCCTCGCTGTCAATGCTTTCGTCAATTTTCCTTTGGCCGTACGAGAAGAAAAGTGAAGCAAGTCGGGTACGATAAACTTCGATGTCAAAGTCTGCAGGGACATCCTTTCCGTGAATAAAGATTTCAGCAAAGGCAGCAACATATGCCCCGCAATCACTATAAAAAACAGAAAGAAAAAGTAAACAGTTTAGAAACTAAAAAACAACATAAAAGAAACTTAAAAGAAACACTCACTTCTTCTGCTGAGACGCAAGACCACTAAGCTCCACGATTCTGAATGGAGCTGTAGGGTCAGAAACTGAGGCAGGAGCTTGTGCTCTATTCTTCCAGAACCCAAGTAAATCGAAAAACAAAGGCAGCAACACGGAATAAGCCTTCATCGCATTCCTAGCTGCGGCATTCATCTTCGCGGTCCTCAAAGAATTGTACAGAAACAACGTCCCTTCGTTCAAGTCAAGACGCCCAAAAACCCAATGAATTTCCCTTCTTAAATTGATGATGAATAGCACATGATCGGCTTCATACCAAGGCTTGGAACAGGGAATGCGCATACCTCGGATGTAATGCGCTATTGGGTGGGCAGCGTGAATGTGTGACATCTTAGTCTTCATTGACTTGGCCTTGTTATATTTGTGGTACAATGCTTGGATGGAATCATCAAACAGACAATCAGTAGTTGCGAAATTCAACGTCACAGCGGAAGAATATTTACCTTTTTTCCGAAGGTAATAGAATATGGTGTTCATATGCTGAGAAAAAAAACAACACAGAAACACAAATGAAAAAGGTTGAACAACTGTAAAAAAACTGAAATGCAGTATCAAAACTAAAAAACATTTATAAAGCAACTGAAAACAAACTATCATAACTACAATATAAATTGGAAAATTTACCGAGTCGTTCATAAACATGTCGCATGTGGCCAAATGATAAAACCAAGTTTTATCCTCAACATAATCAACACCTAGCCTAAAACCCGGGGTAAATTTCTTTGCGCCGTCTTCATAACAATTATAATGCCTACAACAACAAAAAAACAGCAAAAAATAGCATTAAAACAGGAATAAAACTGAAGAAAAAAAAAACATAATACAAAAACAGATTTAATAAAAACAGTCACCTAGGATGTTTAAGCAATCCTTCACCAATCCAAGCGTCAAATTTTGCCTCAATCTCGGTAGATACGGGATCAGCAAAAGCATCATTAAGAGCATAAAGGCCCTTCACATAAGTCACCATTTTGAAATCCCTATCATCCCCAGCTGATTGAGAACCAAAGGACATGAGCTCCATTGGAGTGCTCCCGACATCAGCAGACCCGAAATCAACAAATGGAGATTTCAATGCCGGAGCATGCTTCCTCTTATCCAACAGAGGTGTATCAGAGACAGTGTCCTCAGTTTCTTCATCAGTATGAAGGGCATCTGACTTTTCACCAACAACATCTGGATTGGGTGCGGGGACCTAAAAAAGAAAGAATGCATTAAAACAGTTGCAAAACATACTAGAAACTAATGAGCAACCAAAAAGAAACCTAGTTTTCTTGAAAACAATTAAAAGTAAACTTACATGGATTTTACCAACAGCCTCCAAGCCAGCCAACACAACTTGATCATCATCTATTTCAAGCTGGCTCAACCCATCAAATAAATCGTCCCCCTTCAATCGAGACTCATCGCCCTTCGGCTTCTCAACATCCTTAACATTTTTATCACTCCCTCCAACATCCTCAGATGGATTCACATCAGAAGGAACAAAGAAGAATGACCTTGTCAGCATCATCAGCATCCCCACCAACTTTAACCAACTCACCACCATCGTCGTAGTCGGAATCAATATTTTCTGGATCAGGCAATTGCTTCTCATCATCCTCGGCATCATCATCATCATCATCATCAGCATCATCATCAGAATCTTGAGTTACTAATTCATCCGATGACGTTCCCTGTATCAACCAACATAAATGAAACTTAAATAAAACAGTAAAGAAACTTTTAAAAAAATATATAAAAAAACCTAAACAATAAAATAAGAATAAATACCTCATCAGAAGGACGACGATGAATGGCATTAACCTTCTCCTGGATATCCTTAATTACAGTCATTACGGATTTGAAATTAAAATCAACAAAACACCTCAATGAAATGAAGTCCTCGGCCAATGATGATTGATTCGAAATGAGCATCTCCAGCTTAGATTTCATCCAATCAATATCTGCTGAATCAGACTTCTTTGAAGATGACCCACCCTCGAAGGATTGCTTCGCTACACCACGGTCATCAATAGATTCATCGAGAAATAAACCGTCAAGTTGAAGCTGCTGCCTCTCTTCATCAGTAGGACGCATGTTTTTTATCTTCAACTGAACAGCATAATCAAACATAATATGAAAAAAATTAAAACAATTGGAAAAACCAAAAAATAATAACATAAATAAAACTGAAAAGAAACAGTAAAGAAACTGTAAATTACCTTCTCCAAAGGTAAATCAAAAATCTTGCCCTTCAAGTCTCGAAGGGTTGGATTTTTGGTGACGATGGTGTTGCTCCAGTTCAGAATCCTGGGAATAGAAGATGAAACTCTCTTACAGAAAGAGTTCACCATTGCAGGACAGCATTCATAAAACCAAACCGTGAAAACCCAAGGACATCCCAATGTCCTATACTAGCCATCATATTGGCCTCCCTTCTCTGCCTTTCTATTTTTCATAATGATCCCATGCTCGATCCTACCTTTGAATGAGTCAATTGTCAATTCAAATGATTCCCTACCCCAACAATACTCATCCCACCGACCGCTATCAACTACATCTAGAACAAACCTAGACACTTCTTTGTCAGGAGTATTGCTAAGAAGAAAACACTGAATGAAATACAAAACAGCCATTTTCAAACCAATAGACTCATCCAAACCCCACCGACTACCCAAAAAAGCATCCTCGATGGCTTTGTGGTCAATAGTTTTTACACCACGGAAACATGTTTCTACTAATTGATTTGTTTCTTGTGAAAACAACAACTTGTTGCAATCACCGAAACAATCTAAACCAGAAATCAGGTAAAATTCTTCGGCACTAAACCGTATGCAACGGCCAGCAACCTTAGCCCAAAACTCTTTAGGATTGGGCTGTAAAACTTCCCTTAGTAATAAACTATGTACGACTTGCGGATGAAAAACAAACTCGGGCATATCCGTAAACTGCCCAAACTGAGTTTGACGAAACAAAGAAAGCAAATTAACAGATAAAGTGTTCTTAATATTATCTATCACGGAATAAACACTGGTGCATACACACTTAGATCTGTAAAAATCAGAAGGACTAAATTTACAGTCCCAAACCTGCAACATAACGAAAAAGGCCAAAATAAATTATAAATCCTGAATAAAACAGTATGAAAACGGTAATACAACTACAAACAAACTACAAACAAACTATCAATGACAAACAACTACACAGAAAAAAACAGTAAAGACCTGAAATCGTTTGGAAACATAAAAAAAACAGTAAACAACTAACCCTAAAGGAAATCGAAAAATACAGTATAAAAAGAACAATAAAACTATATAAAAACAACAAACAAACTACAAAACATATACAACTATAGAAAAATATAGAGCAAAGATTTGAAAATCGTTTTGAAACCTAAAATATAACAGCAAACAACTAAACTAATGAAAATTGAAAACACATCAAAACAAACCATTAACAAACTATTAAAAACCGATAAGAAACTACGTACGACCGATTGAAAACACTAAAAACGAAAACAAAACACATAACACTCGTAAGCACAAAAAAACACCGTAAATAAAGAAAACAAAACCAAATTAAAGAACAACACCTGCATCGAATCAAATGAAATGTTCAAAACCAACAATAAATAACTAAAAAATTTAAAAACATGAAACAAAATGCGCAAATGAAACCCTAAAATTACACAAAGCATAATGAACATAAAAACGCCAAAATCTGGGTAAAGTATAAATGAAGGAAAGGGGGAAACGAAAATAAAACTAAAAACCAACCTGAGTCCGATCTTCAGCATGTGCAATAGTTTTTTTCCCAGAAATTTCTGGAACCGTGTGCTCCTCCAAGTTGAGCTTCGTTTTCTTCGAAGAATGGGGTCTCACACGCTTGGGCATTGGAGCTTCAAAATCAGAATCAAAATCTTCAATGATTGGGCGTTTACCCTTGGATTTGTTGGCCAACGATTTCTTGCCCATTTTTGATTTCTGTTTGAGAACTGGAGAAGGGGATGATGATGAACGAGTGATTGCCATCTTATAAATAAGATTGAAAAAAACTGAAACAGAGAGGGAAAAACAGTTGCTAAATCGTGGGCTAAGAGGAAGTTGAAAATTCGTGGATGAACCAAAAAGAAGAGGGAAAAACGTGATAAATTATGGGTGGTTAATGGAGGTTACTTGAATTCAAATGAACTTAGAAAACAGAAATGAAGAATCGAAAATGAAATGAAAAGAAAATGAAAAAAGAGAGGGAAGAGAGTAGGATTTGATTGATGATGGATGGGGAGAGCACACGTGTATGCATGGAATGATGAGTAAGTGGTAAATGTGTAATAAAAACAACTTTGTAAGTAAAAATGTAGTAATAGGCGCGTGTGAGTAATTTTGTAATAAATTGTGTAAAATGGATTTTTCATGTAAAAATTTCAAAAACTTATTTATAATAATAGGGAAATTTACATTTTTTTCCATTTTTTCTTTCTTTTTTTACTGTTACATGACAATCTTTACTTTTATACTGCTTTTTTTTATTGTTATAGTAACTGCCGTGGATGTGTTTGACAGTTTTTTTGTTTTAATTTTTCCTTAATAAAAATTGATGATCAAAAATTTGATACCCTAAATATTAATACCCTTTCATTTCACTTTAATCCCACTTCTCTATTATTCTCCCTTACTATTCATCATCATCATCTTCTTCTTCTTCTTTTTCACTCTTTCTTTTCTCAAGTTCTCTCTATCTTTCTCCATTCATATATAAGTTTTTTTTTTTTCTTGTTCAGTTCTTCTTCTTCATCTTCTTTTCATTTTTTATTTAGTTTTTGAAGTTTTTAGTCACGTTTTTGGAAAAGATAAGAATTAGTGTAATTTTTTTTATTCTGATTTTTCAGAACTAAGCTTACTGATATAACTTCTATTGTATTTAGTGTTGAGACTGTGTAGAAAATGGTTAGTTTTTTTTAATCATTTTTTTATTCTTTTGGTTTTTTTGATTTGTTTTAGTGTTGTTTTACGGTTGTTTTTCATAATTTATTTTTTTGACGTCGATTTCACTGTTCTAGCTCCATCTCGCTAGAATTAATGATTGTTTTTTGGTGTTCTCGTGGTGCTATAGTGGTTCTATCTGTGGGTGTGGAAGATGAATGCTATAAAATACATTTCTTCATCCTTCTTTATGGTTTTTTTGTAGTTTTTTTTTTTATTCTAGTTCTCCTATAAATACATTTGACGAGCTCACTAGAAAAAATATTTTGAGGTGTGTGGTTCTTTTATGTTTTTCTAAGCGGTTATATCTGATTATTGTTTTACATTTATTTTTTTGTTGTATTAGTAGTTTTTTTATTCTAATTTTTTAATATTGGGCTTGCAAATATAAATGCTATTGCATTTGGTACATTGAGGTTGTGCAGAACATTTTTAATTTTTTTAATCATTTTTTCCTTTCTTTTGTTTGATTTATTTTAGTGTTATTTTATAGTTGTTTTGTCATGATTATTTATTTGATATCGATTTTACTATTTTTTCTCAATCTCACCGAAATTAATGGTTGTTTTCCAATTATTCAGGTGTTCCTCTGGTGGTTCTGTCCGTGAGTGTGGAAGATGGATGCCTCATTTTTTTTTTTTTGTGTTTACAATATAAAAGAAAAAAAAATGGCCAAGATAATATAAAAGTTATTTCTGCCGTGTGGCAGTATTTTTGTAAAGATTGGGTCAAAAGTCAGTATTTTTGTAAGTTTTCTTAATATTATGGTAGAACTAAACTCATAAAAATGTTTAAAACTAACAAAATACCATAAAAATGGGGTAAATTGAAAAATACATTTTTATTTATCAATTAATCAAATCTACCTCTAATTTATATTTAATTGAAACATACATCTTTTTATATGTATTGTACCCAAAATACCCTGATATACGAAAGTCACATGGAGAGTATATTAAAGTGACAATGAAAAAATTGGTAAAGTGTTTAAAAAAAATGTAAAAATAATTGACTTTAAAAAAGAGAGTAAAAATAAACGAAACAATATAAAAATGGTAGAGAGTCTAATTTCCTCTTAAAAAAAATAAGTAAAATTAAATCTACCATATTTAAATAAAAAGTTTTAAAAAAACCCAAGCGTTAAATAATAAAAGTAATGACCAAACCTCACTTCTTAATTACCCAAGCCCAAAAAAAAATGGGGTAAGTTGAAAAATGCCTCTTTTATTCATTAATTAATCAAATTTACCTCTAATTTTATATTTATTTGAAATATATCTCTTTTTATATGTATTGTACCCAAAACACCCTTACATAAGAGAATCACATGGAGAGTATTTTGAAGTGACAGGGGCAAAATTGGTACAATGTTTAAAAAAAGAGGTAAAAATGATAGATTTTAAAAAAGAAGGTAAAAATAAAAGAAGACAATATAAAAAGGATATAGAGTGTAATTTCCTCAAAAAAAATAGACATAGTCTGAGGCCTATAATAATATAAGGCCTACCCTATAATAATAACATAATTTTCTTTAGTTTCCAAAAGTATCATTTCCTAACAAAAGGAAAATTATTGTATTCTAGCAATCACTTATTTCCACAGAGATAACTAAAATAATAAACAAATTTCGGTTATTAATGTTTTTAAAGGTTTTCCGATGTAAGGCATGTAGTTTTCTTACATATGGAAACTAATTAACTTTAGGGATTATTTCACACAAATATGAAAACAACAAAAAAATTATAAAAATACGTTTTCACGGAATTTTAAATATTTTTACGATTTTTTTGATTTTATTTACAGAAAATACGGTTTTTTTATGTTGTAATCTTGTTAATTTGTTGTTGATTTTTTATTATTTGTATGTTATTTTTTGTTGTTATTTTCATGTTACTTTTATGTAGTTTTCTAGTTGATTTTATGTTGTTTTCGTGTTATTTTTTGGAAAATCGTAAAAATGTAAAAAAAAAAAAATTATTTGAACGTAAAAATGTAAATATTTTATAAAAAATGGTACCTTATGTAATTATTCCTTAACTTTAAAGGTATTTTGACATCACATACTGAAATTTTAATTTTTTTTTTTATTGTAGGATAGAAGTTTTTTTAAAAATACTGTGTAAGTTTTATACTGTGTACTGTGTTAAATTTTTACTGTTGTTCTATGATTATTTTTAGTTGTTCTAATGTTACTTTTAGTTATTCTATTTTGTTATTTCACAATTATTTTGTGTTATTTGATAAAAGAATAGTACGTTTGTAAAAAAATTTATTCGACAATAATATTATAAATTTTCCCTCAAAATTCAATATTTTTGTAATGTTTTTTTTTTTACAAAATAAGCGTCATACAACCAGCAAATTAAGGTTTGCCTACTTTTGTTTCGCCTGATTGATAACGATCCATTTGTAATTATTTCCACGTAATTTTCGCTCAATACCTTTGATTAAATTTAATGATGTGCTCTTTCTTCTAAGAAAATATAAGTATAGCTTTTCTTTTTAATAAGTTTAAATTGATTATTCCTATTGCCAAAGCTTTTGATTATTTATTGGGCTTCAGTTTTCATTTTTATTCTCTGTTTCTTTTTTGTTTTTAATTGCTTTCAATGCCATTTTTTTTTTCCGTTAAAACTTAAAACCTTTAGGGAGTGTTTGGAATGGGTTAATGCTAACAAGGGAATGAGAATGTGAAACATTACCTTGTTTGTTTTGAGTCTTTAGCCTTGAAATGTTATTCTCTTAGTATTATAACTACCCTTGAGAAGGGTAATGTTGATACTTTAAAAAAGGGTAGGATTGAATCATTACCTTCTATTATATTAATTTGAATATAATTTTTAAATTAATAAATAAATTTAAGGCTAATTAGCAATTTTTCCCCCACATGTACTAAATCGTGCCCCCTGAACATTTTTGGCCATTAGAAATTCCCCTCGAACTATTGAGATTGTTAAGTTTAAGGACTTTTGTCTAATTTCATTCAATTTTACTGTTCAGTGATTGTTTATGTACTAAACCATGCTCCCCAGACTTTGATATCTATCACGCCCCTCAAACTTTGATATGTACTAAATCACGCCCCATGAACTTTCATCCATGTTACAATTTTTTTACTAAAATTAGATAAAAGTCCTTAAATTTAACAATCTCAATAGTTCGAGGGGAATTTTTAACGGCCAAAAAAGTTCAGGGGGCACGATTTAGTACATGTCAAAGTTCAAGGGGAAAAATTACTAATTAGCCTAAATTTAAATATCAATAATATTATCATTTATTATAAATAAAATATTACGGTATATATTTAGTTTATGAGATCAGTTTTTTTTTAACTGAGTTATTTTTATATTATTAGCAATAATATATGTATATTCATTATACATAAATGACATAGCAAACAAAAATAAATAATATAGTGATAGAATATATAGAAATATTCATTTTAATTAATAAAAAATACAATAAAATTTAATAGGGGCTTTTTCATTTTTACACTTCAAAATAGTTTTTTTTTTTTTTTTTTTTTTACGAAATTCTACATAGAAACCTCTATTGCAACTAATGCTGTAACCTAAATTGCAACAAAAAAATCGTATAAAACCCATATTGCAACTAGCTCTGCAACCACTTTAGAAACTCAAACTGTAAATTTGAAAAAAATAGTATATGGGGTAATTCTCCAATTTAATATTAACTAATTAATTAATAAATTTCTTTAATAAATAATTATTTTATTTTTATATATAATTAACATTAAATAAATATATATAAAAAATATTTTTATTCTTATTTTTTAAAATAATATATAAGATTCCTGTACTCAACCAAACAGTTTAATTTAATTAACAGGAATATGATTACATATTACCCTACACAACCAAACGCAGTTTACACATTTCTCTATAATCATATTCTCCTTCATAATATTTCCTATAATCAAATTATTTTGAACACCTCATACCAAACGCCCCCTTAGTGTCAAGTGCATTTATTATAATTTTATTTACTTTTGGCATAAATCTTTCACACTTTTATATTATTCGTTTTATTATTTACTTTTAATTTAATTAATTTATTTCTTAATTAATAACGATTTTTAATTATACTCACTATTTTTAATTTTAATTTTTAACTTTTATTATACAAATATGATAAAATATTTTTTAATATTTTTATTATTCGTATTTATTATTTATATACGTATTTATTTATATATGAATGTTTGATTTATTTCTTATTCTAGCTATTCAAATAGTATTATTATATGTCTAAAGTATATATGCTAATAAGACCTTAATTGTTTTTTTTGCACTTTTTTTTATGATCTTTTGTGCCTTTTATGGTATTTGTGCCATTTTGTATGGCTTCTCCTTATTTGTTTAGGATAGTTTTGTGGTATGGTCAATAGACTAGAGAAGTAATCCATTTTGGGCTCATAATTTCTACTTCAACGACTTTTTTCAGTTTTAATAGATAAGTATTTCAAGTCTTTTAAAGTCCTTATATTTAATATGTGTTGTTACTGATATTTCGCAACACCAAAAAGTACAATTTAACTGGAAAAAGAGAGAATTATTTGAGAGATGACAAATGCGAGTATTCGACCTAGAATGGCGAGTACTCGAATTAGGAATGCGAGAGTAAACAACAAAGCTGGAAAAATAGATGAGACGGTGAATTATAGTGGTTCAGTCAGATTTCGTTCTGCTTAGTCCACTGTAGCAAGGGATTCGTAGGTCCATTTTCACGGTGGATCACCCCTTTATATACAAAGCAGGTGCCCAATCGGTTACAAGAGGATCACATTTATTGTTAATCCATTATTTACACATTGAATTGCAATGATTAAACTCAAACAACGTTAACATTAATAAATGTATGACAGTTACTGAATTCATCAACGTATGCGTCTTTCGCATCTGCGAGTTGACCGTTCATGTTCCGTCTGTTGAGCTCGTAGGATCGCACATACGTTTGGAACGTCTGCGTCCTTAAGTAATCGCCTGTTGTAGACGTCGCATGTTGAAGCTGGTAACTTCTGGACATGCGAACTTATATTGGTCCGTTAGGGCTGTTGGGTCGCTGGGACCAAATCTGCCTCATAGAGCATCGGTCTCCATACTCGTCGCGGAGGTATAGAGGGGGACACTCGCACATGTTCTGACATATGCGAGTTGGGTCTACCCTGCATGGTGAGGATTATGGTTATGCGGTGCGACTTAGGTCGCACCCGCAATACCTCGCTGGTTCTATCCTGGGCGAGGTCTAAACTTCGAGAAGTCTCTCACGGACATTTCAGCTTTCATTGGGAATCTGAATACACGTGTCCTTTTAAGGAGGAATCTAGTCTCGAGTTTCTAGGTGAGAGAAATCTCACTATAACACATGCCCCTAGTTTCGCGATGTGACTAGTGCGGTCACTGAGGGAAACTATTGCTCGAGAGACAGGTGAAAGGTTGTCACGAGGAGGTGACCTTTTGGTTGTCCCATCGAGGGTTTCGAAAAATGACGGCTGTAATGATTAATTTTCATTATCTCTAGGATGCCACGTCACAAAAACCCTTCGGTTTTCGTGTAGGCGTGGCCATAATTGGCCGTTAGATTGGGTGACCTTAGGCATTCCGACCGCCACGTGTCACGATCCCAATTAATAAGGGATGTGGGTATTTAAACGTTTTGATACGAATCAAATTTCCCATTTTTCCCTCTTTTCTCTTAACTTCCCTCCAGTGCATATACTTCAGACAAAATCCACTCCCAGATTTTCTGCCATTTCTCCACAACATTTTCATTCTCAGAAGTGATCGAGAATAACCGCAGGGATCAAAACTAAAGGTTAGCTTCTAAATTACTGCATTTTCGCTTTCTGTTTTTGGAGATAATGTGCTTTGTTTTCTGGGTTAGGATTTTTTTTTGAAAACTTTTAGGAGTGTATGCTAGTGGGTATTTATGTGTTCTGGGTCAATGAAACTGGGCAACATTCATAGTGTAGGACCTGTAAACTGACATAATCGCATACAATTCATATGCACTGATTCACGTCTCGAATGCTCGCGGACATTCGGATGAACAATTTTGAATGCTCGCGGGTATTCAGTTGAACAACTTGAATACTTGCATATTTCCAAGACTCATTTTCGCTTAACTGTTGACTAGACTTTTTAGGATCTTTTCATGTCGCGGGCTGAGTGGTGAGAGCATTAATTGCCTTTTCAAATGGTGGGTGTGTCACAGTATTCTAATGGCTATATATGCGATTATATGTCCCTTGAGATACTGTGATACGCCCAGCCATTTGTTGACGTGCGTTAATGCTCGAATGATCGTACTTTTTGGTTGGTAGGTTGTCTCGAAACGGTGGGTGTCTCCCAGTAACTTCAGGGTTATGCTCGAAAATGCATACTTCTTGAGTCACTGGGAAACGCCCAGCCGTTTCTGGAGGTATACCGCACAACCGAGGATGCGTGAATTACTCGCCCAAAGATAGTTACATTTCTTCTCGCATATCGATAGAAGGGTCAGTTTTCGCACAGAGTCTGACTTTCTTGCTGAATGCGACTTTTATAGTTTTCTGCGGGTGAGATCACTTATCTTTATTTTTTCACATTCATCACGCTGAAAAGATCTTCTATCTTTCAGATGAGCGATCTATCGGACAGCCAGCAGCTCGGCTCAGGAGGTCGCGCTTTTGACGGGGAGTCGTCACAAGAGAGAGACAGTTTTCTCCCTACGGACATCTCCGAAATGGAGGCTGCGGAGATAGAGCTAGGTCCGATGTCCTCCGTAGACATCGAGAGGATGGTACAGGAGCTCGCTGAACCTGGGACAATCGATATCCGGGATAGCGAATCCACAGTGTCAGCACGCGACTACCTCATCCATACGAGACACGCTCCCGACATCGAGGTCGAGGAGGTGGAGGAGGAATGGACTACTCCAGTCCGCGAGTCAGGTGAGGAAGAAGAGGAAGCGGAAGGGAGTGGGACGGACTCAGTTGATGACTCCCAATTGAACGAACCTTTCTCATGCGAAGACCTAGTCTCGAGAGTCGTCAAATCTGACTTCACTACCTTTGTGAGGTTGAATTTGTTGCGACTCGCGTTTCAAAGTCCCAAACCCTCCCAGAGAGCGCATCTTCCGTTCACCAACCCTGCGATCATCCCTACAGAGGACGTGGTCATCTCAATACCCATTCTTCGATGTGGTGTATCGGTCCCGTTTCATCCTTTCGTTGCAGCGATTCTCAGACGTTATGACGTATCGCCTTTTCAGCTAACACCCAACAGTTATCGCACTGTTCTAGCATTCTATGCGATGTACATGGAGTACGCCCATAGGGCTCCGTCAGTAGAGGAGTTTAGTTACTTCTATGACATAAAGAGCGTGGGTCTTCATAATGGCTTCTTTTGCTTTAGTAAATGGGCGACTTCTGAAATAAACGGTATTGAGGGGATGGTCTCGAACATGGGCGATTGGAAGTCGAAATGGTTTTATATTTTTAAGGTTCCTGGGATCAGGACTGACTTTAATCGCAGACCCAGTATGTCGCATTTTTGTTGACTTAGATAAAACTTTGTTACTTTGCTTTTCGAGATCTTTTGCTAACTCGTTCTTCTTTGTTGTCATCGCAGATAGACCAGCTCGACCAACGCTTGACGCGAATAAGAAGGGGGTAGCCGAAATTCTTGGGAGTCTTCCGGTACAAGATCGCGACTGGCGATTGCGTGTACGACCGCCAAATTGCGAGAACATAAACCGATCCCCGAGAACGCGAGTCTTCAACGGGAGCCGGTATATAAAGAACCTTCGAGAAACAAGCGGAGCGGATAGATAAACGTCTTTCTAAACAAACTCCTCGACAAACTTCAGGTAACTCGCCCTTTTGCTATAAATTGATGGATAGGATTGTGATTTTTACTTATCTGTTCCTTGTGTTATAGACATGACTTTCTTGAAGTCTGCCCCTGTCCTGAAGATCAAGCAAAAGGGTGGAACACCAGCGACTTCGCCGGTCGTTGCCCAGAAGAGGAAGAGCGATGTGATGACTTCGCTTGCCGAGCATTCCTCCAAGAAGTTGGCTAAGACTACTCAGGACAAAGGGAAGAAAGTCGTCATCGACTCTCCTGTTCGTGCTCGCGATTTTCTGGCCATGCAGGAAAAATTACTGGCTGAGATTCCATACGAGGATCTTGCTTCTCGATCTACTGAACTGGCCGTGCAATCCATGGCTTTGTTTATGAAAGCCGCGGCTACTCCTTCCAAGGAAACTGACTCGCTGAAGAGGCAGAACGTCCATTTTCAAGAGAGCATAAAGAAGCTGAAGCAGGAGGTGGCGAGGATGGAGGAGCTTAACAAGGCCAAGGAGAAGGAGCTCGAGGAAGTCAACAGGGCCAAAGAACAGGTGGAGCTCGAGCTTAAGAAGTCGCAGGACACTAACGCTGAGATGGCTCGCGACTTGGAGGCTGAAAAAGAGAGTGGGAAGAAACAGTACGATCAGGCTGTGTCTGACTATATTTACACTACTCTTTCCAAGGTCCCTGACTTCGACTTCTCGCTGCTTGGAGCTGAGGCTGCGGAAATGGCTGAAGCTTTTCGCGCGATGTCTCCTACTCAGACTCAGGGTAACCTTCTTGATGAAACCGAGGGAGTACAGGCTGAAGAGGTCGAGAATGAAGTCGTGAGCAAGATCGCAGACGAGGCTGCTCCTGATGAGACTACTCCCATCGTTCCAGGCGTTTGATTATTTGCTATCTTATGTTGTTGTTTAATTTTCACTCTTACTTTTTTTTATATATGCGGTACACGGGTACTCGCATTTCTGTACTTGGAGAATTTTATCTTACTTTCGGACATCTTTCTATCCTCGCAGGGATAGCTTACGTTTTATATTTACGCAGTACACGGGTACTTGCGATTTTATATATATATTTAACTTTGATCACAGCTTGGTGTGAATGCAATTATATATATGCGACTTTTAATTACAGCTTGGTGTAACTCGGTAAATTAAATTACTCGAAAAACTTAATAAGTGATTTTATTCAAGCAATCAGTAATACATGCGGGTACCATGCCCCTATACTTAGGAAGTATTTTGAACAAAAAATATCTAAGTATAAGTACTCGAATTATCATAACTGAATAACGCGAATATTACTGATAATACGATTTCAAGCTTTCGCTATTCCATGCTCGTGGAATCGCGGTTCCATCGAGTGTTGCGAGTCGATAAGTAGCATCACCAATTTGATCTGCGATTTTGTATGGTCCTTCCCAATTGTCTCCAAAGACCCCGTGGGCTGGAACTTTGGTATTTGGCATTACTTTTCTAAGGACCAAATCTCCTACTCGCAGAGGTTTTATCTTTACTTTCGAGTTAAAGTACCTTGCTGTTCGTTGTTGATAAGCCACGTTTTGTAGTTGCGCTTTATCACGCTTTTCTTCTAAAAGGTCAAGGCAAAACAACTGATTCTCGCTGTTCTGCGAGATATCGAAAGCATCTCTGCGCAAGGATCCCGCCCCAACTTCTACTGGTAACATGGCTTCGCACCCATAAGAAAGTGAGAAGGGTGTTTCGCCAGTTGTAGATCGAGGGGTTGTATTGTAAGACCATAGGACTTGCGGTAATTCATCTGGCCATGCCCCTTTGCGGTCTTCTAATTTTCCTTTTATGGTGTGTTTAATTATTTTGTTGACTGCTTCAGTCTGCCCATTGCTCTGCGGGTAAGCGACTGCAGAAAAGGCTTTTTTAATTCCCAAATCGTCGCATAGCTGTCGCATCTCTTTACAGTCAAACTGTTTCCCATTATCTGAAATGAGCTTGTGCGGAATGCCAAAGCGACAGATGATGGAAGTGTAGACGAACTCGCGTAACTTCGTTGCTGTGATGGTCGCGAGTGCTTTCGCTTCAGCCCACTTTGTGAAATAGTCAACCGCGACTACAGCATATTTGACTCCTCCTTTTCCCTTGGGTAACTCGCCAATTAAATCAATTCCCCATATTGCAAAGGGCCAGGGACTCGTGATAAAATGGAGGTTACTTGGGGGCTGGTGTGTGTAAGTGGCTATTCGCTGGCATCTATCACATCTTTTTGCAAATGCGAGGGCATCTTGTCGCAATGTTGGCCAGTAATACCCTTGTCGCATAATTTTTAGGGCAAGGGAATTACCTCCAGTATGATTGCCACAAATTCCCTCGTGTACTTCACGCAGTATATAACCGCAGTCTTCTCCACTGATACATTTGAGAAGTGGTTGACTAAAACTTCTGCGATACAGGCTCTGGTCATATATCACATAGCGGGCTGCTCGTTGTCGCAATTTCCTTGCTTCTACTTTATCATTAGGTAAGAGCCCCTTGTCGAGGTATGCGAGGATAGGGGTCATCCAGGTAATCTCCTGAACGTCATCGATCTCCATGATTGTTTCTCGATCTATGGTTGGATGAGACAATACGTCTACCGGAATTACATCGAGTAATTCGGCTTCTCTAGTGGAGGCCAGTCGGGCCAAGGCGTCTGCATGGGCATTTTGAGTACGCGGTACTCGAGATACAACTACATGTTTGAACTTCTGCATGATTTCGCGAACGATGGCTAAGTATTTAACCAATCTTCCGCCTCTCGCTAGGTATTCTCCACTTACTTGACATACCACGATTTGAGAGTCGCTAAATGCTTGTAGGTATTCGACTTTCATCTCGAGAGCCAATTTCGGACACAGATTAAAGCCTCATACTCGGCTTCATTGTTAGATGCGTAGAATTCGAAACGTAGAGCAGCGTGTACCTTGAAATTATTGGGACTGATTAACAATATCCCACTGCCAGAACCTTCATTATTTGAGGCCCCATCGACATACAATGTCCATACCTCTTTGTCTATCACGGCGATATCATTTCCACCCTCTACAACCGCTACCTCTGTGCTCGGGAACTCAAGTATAAAATCTGCTAGGGCTTGCCCCTTGATCGTGGTTCTTGGTTTATACTTGATGTCGAACTGACTCAACTCCATGGCCCACTTTAACAATCTCCCCGATGCCTCTGGCTTTGCCAGAATCTGCCTTAAGGGGAAGTTTGTCAAAACTTCAACGCTGTGAGCCTGGAAATAAGGTCGCAATTTTCTTGAGGATATTATCAAGGCAAAAACTAGTTTCTCCATGCAGGGGTAACGCGTCTCGGCGTCCAATAACCGCTTACCGACGTAGTACACGGGTGCCGACGTCCTTGGTCCTCGCGAACAAGTGCGGGCGATCGCATACTCGGAGGCTTGCTAAATAAATAGACAAGACCTCTCCGGGCAACGGTTTTGAAAGAATTGGAGGTTGCCCCAGATGCGTTTTTAACGCTTGAAAAGCCTTCTCGCATTTCTCGTCCCAATGAAACCTCTTGTTACCCTTCAGGATCTGAAAAAACTCTTTACACTTGTCAGAGGATCTGGATACGAAGCGGTTTAAGGCCGCGACTTTACCTGTGAGGCTTTGAACCTCCTTTGGCTTAGTCGGAGACGGCATTTCTACCAATGCTCTAATCTTCGCAGGATTGGCCTCTATTCCTCGCTGATTCACCATAAAACCGAGGAATTTTCCGGAACCCACCCCAAAAACGCACTTCAAGGGGTTTAGACGCATCTTATATCGTCGCAATATGTCGAACATGGCCTGCAAGTGCGTGATATGATCCTCCGCACGTTGCGACTTTACGAGCATATCGTCAACATATACCTCCATCGTCTTTCCAATCAAATCTGCGAACATCATATTCACTAGCCTTTGATAGGTTGCACCTGCGTTTATTAAACCAAAAGGCATGACCTTGTAACAGTATAATCCTCGATCAGTAATGAACGAGGTATGTTCTTGGTCTGGTTCGTACATCGGGATTTGATTGTATCCCGAGTATGCATCCGTGAAGCTCAAAAGTGCGTGGCCTGCAGTGGCATCGACAAGCTGGTCGATGCTAGGAAGAGGAAAGCTGTCTTTGGGACAGGCTTTGTTCAAATCTGTAAAGTCGACGCATGTACGCCATGAGCCGTTGGGCTTTGGCACGAGTACCGGATTGGCTAACCAGTCGGGGTAAAATGACTCCCGTATAAAGCCGCAGGCAAGGAGGCGGTCAACTTCTTCTTTCAGCGCTTGGTACCTCGCGGGGTCCATTTTGCGGCGCTTTTGTCGGACACCTCGCACTTCGGGGTCAATGTTCAAGCGATGACACATGACCTGTGGAGATATCCCGACCATATCTGAATGTTTCCAGGCAAAGATATCAAGATTTTGTTTCAAAAAAGTTGTTAATTGTTCTCGCAACTGTATGTTTAATCTAGAACCAATTTTTAAAACCTTGTTATTATCTATAGGATCTATAGGTACCTCGATTGTGTCTTCCGCGGCTTGGGCTGCGGCGGTGTGATCAAGGATTCTCGGATCCAGGTCCGGTTTGTCTATGTGCGGTACCTCCTCGATCCTGAGGATCTCCTGGCGAGGTGGTGGTGCGTCCAAAAGGTGGATAACATTCACCGTCCTTTTTTCTGCGAGCTTGATAGCCGCATTGTAACATTCTCGAGAGTCAGATTGGACTCCCCTCACTGACCCTACTCCAGAGGGAGTAGGGAACTTCATGGTCAGATGATAGATCGAAGTCACGATCTTCATCTCCTTCAGAATTGGCCGTCCAATTACGGCGTTATATGCTGAGTATTGATCAATTACTGCGAAGTCGGCCATCGACTTGGCAGTTATTGGGGCAGTTCCCAAAGTGATTGGGAGTTTGATCATTCCTTTGATGGCTATGACATCCCCCGTGAAACCGTAGATGCTCGATGTCATTGGCCGCAAATCTTTTTCTTGTAGCCCCATTTGCTTGAAGGCTTGGAAGTTCAATAAGTTCACTGAACTTCCATTGTCGACCAATATGCGATGGACATTGTCTCCTCCTATATTGGCGACTACCACAAGTGCGTCAGAATGCGGGTGGTGGACCCATCTCGCATCGCTCTCCATAAAGACAATGTCCTCGCATTCTCTTTTGAAGAGCTTCTCTGGCCGTTCACCAAGATTGTTCACATTGGTAAGCGGCTTCTCTCTGGCTTCTCTGGCATATCGTTCCTGTGATTTGCGAGAGTCGCCTGCGATGTGTGGCCCTCCGATTATAGTCAAGATATTGCGAGGTGCTCTAGAGCCACTCGCATTCTGGTTTTCTTCCTTGTCATCCGCTCGGGGGTGACTTTCCTCGCTCCTTTTATACTTATCGAATTTTCCCCTTCTGATCAGTTCTTCAATTTCGTCCTGCAAGACCCAACACTCAAGGGTAGTGTGGCCGATATCCTTGTGGTACTTACAGAACTTTTTGGGGTCTCTTCGATCGCGATTTCCCCTGATGGGGGGTGGCTTCTTGAAGATGCCGTTCCTTTCCTCAACCGCATAGATGTGGTCTCGAGGTACGGCAAGTTCGGTGTAATTGACAAAGCGAGGTCCTCCTTTTCTTTTGGGTGAGGACTCCTTTTTTGGAGGCGACTTGGCCAACTTCGGGCTTCGCGGTTTGCGTGGGCTGCGTCTCCTGGGGCTTCGACCCCTGGAATTCTTTCCTCGCGGACTGCGGGACCGCGACCGCGGTATGGGTGATCGCCGCTTGCTCTTGCCCTTCTCCAATTCCGCCAAGGAGTTCTCGATCCTCTTATGAGGTTCGGCCATGGCGAAGAATTCTACCAAGGATTCTGGCCTGCGGGCCTGTAACTCTTTCCAAAAGTCGGTTCTTGGCAAGACACCTGTTATTAACATACACACAAGCGAAGACTCGGGGGCCTTCTCAACTTTTGTTACTTCAGCGTTAAAACGCTTGAAATAATTCTGCAAAGACTCACCAGGTTCTTGCTTGATGTTCGCCAAAGTCGTATAGGGTGGCCTATACGTCATTGTGGCCTGGAAATGTGTGAGAAACAGATCGACGAAGTTCTCCCATGTCGATATTGATGCCTCTGGTAATTGGGTGAACCAGTCATGGGCATTCTCCTCGAGTGTGGCCGCGAGAATGCGACACTTCGCGAGTTGCGGCACCTGGTCCACTTCCATTATGGTGTTAAATTTTTCTAGGTAGTCTAAAGGGTTAGAAGTACCTCTGTATTTGAGGGATTCGGATAAACGGAATCCCTTTGGAAGTTGGGCCTGTCGCACTTCTGCGGTGAAGGGCGAGGTGCCGTGCAGCTTGTAAATGGGCTTACGCTGCTGCTCGAGCATCTTCAAAGCTTGCAGAAGCATACTTTGGTCGATTCCTCCTGTCGCAGGAGGCGGAGTTGCTACAACAGTAGGGCTCGCGACCCTTTGCGGCAAGGTTCGAAGGGATATTAATCCCAGTGGTCGCGATCGGCGCGATGGGCGGGTTGTTAACTGTGTTGACACCCTGATCGCCCGTATGGGGATCATGGAGCGTCTCCGTGTTATGCGGACCGCGGGAGCGCGCCCTAAAGACTGCATTGAGATGATCACGCAGATCACCTCGGTGTACACGGTAGCGTCCTCCTTGCTGTGTCTGCACAGAGCCAGACCTCGTATACCTGCTTGGAGTACGGTCATGCGAGGAGGAAGAGGCTGACTCTGCGTCGTTATCCCGAGGGTGACGACTGCGAGGGTTGCGGCGCTCAGGATCCTCGTCGGTTTGTGCGCTCTGGTTAGGTAACCTTGCGTATTGGTCTCTTGACGTTGGGTGATTCAAGTCCAAGACTTCAGGATCAGTTCGTCGTTCCCTGCGTGCATGGTTAGTTTGACGTCTAGAAACCGTTACCTGAGGATTTTCGTTACGAACGGCAGGGACCCGAGGAGGGCGTCGAGCTCGGCTCTGTCCATCCACCTCGGCTTGTAGTGCTCGCAACTGATCCTGGATTGCAGCGTATTGATCAGTCGTGAGCTGGACCACTCCTTCGGACACGACCGCCGGGGTGACAGGGGGAAAGTGCATGGTTGCTGGTGGTGTGGACGTGCCTCCGACCACGAGGACCAGTCGTCTCTGGAAATAGGTTGAGTGGTCTGATATTGCTCCTCCCTACCCCGCCGTTGATGACGTCTACAGGTGGCACTCCGGTTCCAGGCAATGGTACGCTCATCGATCCAATGTTGATGGATTCATTGTTAGCTCCGTTAGCGTGATTTCCAGCCATGTTGAGTGATGTTCTTTGAATGTGAATAGAATCTTACAGTCGTATTCCCACAGACGGCGCCAAATGTTGTTACTGATATTTCGCAACACCAAAAAGTACAATTTAACTGGAAAAAGAGAGAATTATTTGAGAGATGACAAATGCGAGTATTCGACCTAGAATGGCGAGTACTCGAATTAGGAATGCGAGAGTAAACAACAAAGCTGGAAAAATAGATGAGACGGTGAATTATAGTGGTTCAGTCAGATTTCGTTCTGCTTAGTCCACTGTAGCAAGGGATTCGTAGGTCCATTTTCACGGTGGATCACCCCTTTATATACAAAGCAGGTGCCCAATCGGTTACAAGAGGATCACATTTATTGTTAATCCATTATTTACACATTGAATTGCAATGATTAAACTCAAACAACGTTAACATTAATAAATGTATGACAGTTACTGAATTCATCAACGTATGCGTCTTTCGCATCTGCGAGTTGACCGTTCATGTTCCGTCTGTTGAGCTCGTAGGATCGCACATACATTTGGAACGTCTGCGTCCTTAAGTAATCGCCTGTTGTAGACGTCGCATGTTGAAGCTGGTAACTTCTGGACATGCGAACTTATATTGGTCCGTTAGGGCTGTTGGGTCGCTGGGACCAAATCTGCCTCATAGAGCATCGGTCTCCATACTCGTCGCGGAGGTATAGAGGGGGACACTCGCACATGTTCTGACATATGCGAGTTGGGTCTACCCTGCATGGTGAGGATTATGGTTATGCGGTGCGACTTAGGTCGCACCCGCAATACCTCGCTGGTTCTATCCTGGGCGAGGTCTAAACTTCGAGAAGTCTCTCACGGACATTTCAGCTTTCATTGGGAATCTGAATACACGTGTCCTTTTAAGGAGGAATCTAGTCTCGAGTTTCTAGGTGAGAGAAATCTCACTATAACAATATGGATTGGGTTACCATCATTTCTTTCACATTATCTTTTTTCATTATATTGTCTGGTAATAGAGTTTTATTTTTGTTATTTTGTAGGTTGTTTTGTGGAGGGCCTACAATTACAGAGAATTTTCTAATAAGTTTTATTTTAAATATAATCTGTTTGATATTGATTTTCAGTAGTTTTAAATTAGGGTGCTAGTTTGTTGTTACTAGCCAAAGGGTAAATACCTTTGGCTAGTTATATTTAGTTTTTTAGTATTGTTGTGCTTGTGTTCTAGGTGGTGTGTTAAATTCTAAGTTTGTATTTTAATTTTTATTTTGAAGATTGTCATTCTAATATAATTGTATTTTTTGGTTTATTGTTATTATGTTTTGTCAGTTTCGCTACTTCTGACGACAACTATCATTATGGGAAGGTATTTTTCAATGTAACGGGGAGATGTTTGAAGACGTTATAGCTTTATTGTCTAAATTTTCGGGGGCAGTTTTGTCCCATGTAGCTCGCAATAAGTTTTCTGCAGCTCATGGTTTGACAAAATATGTCCTTCGGTTAGACGATGAGCTATCTTGGTTCGAGGAGGCTAGACCGCCGATTGTGGTTTGCTGCATTGTTAACCATGTGTGACTCTGTTCACCGCGTCAAAAAAAATTTAGAGTGGGAAAATTCAACAAATTTTAAAAATATTAAAATATATTATATTCAAAACAAATTAATTTTATACGTACTTATATTATAAATAAAAGTTATCAATTATCATGATATATAAATTTTAAATGGCTTTTTTTAAAAATATGAGAAAAATTATTAAGGTTATGATAAATATGACATAAAAAGTAAATGTCACTAAATATGTCATTATCTAACCAATCAAACTAAAAATATAGTTTTTTTTTTTTTTTTCTAGAAAGAATCATATAAAACATTAAAAAGAAATCTAAATTTAAAATTCATAAAAAATAAAACTTAATTAAATTATTATAAAAAATATTAAAATTCTCTTTATATTTATTTTTTTAAAAAAAAATAAAATAAATAAAACTATAATAATCGCCGAAGTTGTCATTCGTGCCGGAAAGGTCACTGGAGTTTGCTGCCGGCACCAAAAAAGTCACCGGAGTTGCTGCCGGCGCCGAAAAAATTGTCAAAATTAGCATTGTAGCTAGAAAAATCACAAGAAAAATCACCAGTTTCTTGGTATTTTTTCGGTAATTTTACTAGTGACAATGCCAATTCCAACGACTATTCTAAAGTTTGATGTCAGTGCCGAAAATGTCACCGGAGTAGTTGCCGGTGTCGGAAAAATCGCCGAAATTATTGTCGGCGTCAAAAAAGTTGTTAGAATTGGCATTGTCGCCATAAACACCAGTAAACCTCCACTCCACCTCACCCTCAACAGTGACTTTAACATCAATTTAAGAGTTATAAAAACCAAGTAAAGAAACCTCTTCCTCATTCCTCCATAAAAGAGCCAATCCACCACTTCTACCTTGCACATCAACCACTACCGAACCTTCAAAACCCAGAGAATTTTGAACTCTCTCCATTTGAGTTCGGTTACAAAGAGTTTCACAAAGAAAAATAATATTGGGCTTCTTTTGGATTGCCACATCCTTTAAGAATTGTAAAGCCCATGTGTTCCCTAGCCCCTGGCAATTCCAAGATAATAAACTCATAATGAACGGTGGGTCTAGAGACCAGCACCCACCATATTGGAGTTTTTTGAATTGTTGCTCAATTGGGCTGAACTAGACTCATCATTGTGTTCAACCATCAGTAAGGCCCATTTCAGTCCTTCTTCTTTTTGAATCTAATACTAAGAGACAACCTTCATCAATTATAGCATCATCAGACATTTTCTTATTTAGAATAGTCAACTTCCCATCACCCTTCAATCTTGGAACATCATTACTGCCATTAGAAGCTGCTATCTTACCAGATTATTGACCCATGAAAGTCTCCACCATCATAAGAGAATTAACATCTCTAGCTGGGATCGTCCCTCTCTCTCCAAAACCATCTGATCGGAATCTGCTTACCGCAACCGATGCAGGGTGAACGCTGGCAACTTGGTGTTCCTCCAAAGGGCCATAAATTGTTTCAACCATTTGGTTCTAATCAACTGATTTTTACGTTGGAGTTTGACTCTCAACCATTCCCCATATGGCTTTAATAGCTTTCCATCTTGAACATCAAACCGCTATGGACAAAACCTCTCCGAATGTCCCACAATTCCACATACAAAACAGAACGTGGGGATATGTTTATATTTGAAATTAGTCCAAAATTCAACCCCATCCGTATTACGTAGCTTCATTCTGCGTTTAAGTGGCTTTGTGATATCTATCGAGACCCGAACCCGAAGATAATCCCTCCATAATCCCAGAAAGTTCTTTTCATCTGAAGCCACAAGCTTTCCAATGTAATTAGCTATGTCCCTAGCTACTGTTTCAGTTTTAAACCCTGCACGAAGATCATGCAATCGTATCCAAAAATCAGCCTCTTTTAGTTGAACTTCTTTCAGATCCTCGCCCCTCTGCAGTCTTCTAAAAACTAATAAAAACTTGTTAAACGTCCATGGACTTCGATCAATCATACTTTGTATGTCCAACTCATGGTAGAACTGAAATAAATAACAATTAGTATCCGATTCTTTGACGAGCATTAATTTCCCCAGCTGCCAGAGCGATGCTATCAAATGCTGCATAGTATCAAAATCAACAGCTCTATCAGTTAAGAATCTGCCCACAATACACCATCGATCATCATAATCTTTCTCGCTCGTTGCTATCGCATCATATGACAAATAACCTCTTCCTCTCCCTTTATAAAAATATTCGCCCCATCATCCTCACCTTCTTGTATTCGACTACTTGAGGCCATCCAAACCAGAACAATAGACAAAAGAGAGACAAAAATAGAAAAAAAAAACAAAATCAGGGAACCAATATCGACAAATCGATAAATTATGAACCCAAAACAACCACAAAGGCTACAGAGAACATGTCAAAAGACAAGACCTTTGCTTATATGAAAGGTATTTTAGTGATTGCATTAAATATGTAATCACAATATATCGATAAATATTAGTTTTTGTTAAATATTAATAAACATATTTATTGATATTGACAATATAAAATATACAAAGTATTTTGTCTTTATCTATTTTTTTAAAGTATAAATTAATATGCACGTGTTAAAAATAATTTAAAAATATTATTATATGCAAAAAAAAATATATATATATATATATATATATATATATATTATAGTATGTAAACACTAAGTTAATGTGATTTAGAAATATTATCAATATAAAAAAATCCACTAAATATAATTATATTTAAATAAAAACAAAATATTAAATATTAAAATAGTAGTTATTTTATATAAATTAATTTATTTTATAGGAGAATTTTCATAAATACGTTTTTTTTATATTTATTTATAATTTTACGGCTTATAATTTTTATTTATAAAAATACACTTATAAAATTTTAAAATTATAAAAATACACTTTAGTCAGCAAAAAGTAAAAAAACAGTTAAAAAACAATGAGAAATCAACATGAAAATAACTATAAATAAACTATAAAATAATAAAAAATAACCAAAAAATAACATCATGAAAATTATAATGAAGTAATAAATAAACTATAAAACAACTATGTTTATTGCTTTTACTGAAGAAGTAATTTTGTAAATAAAAAAAATTTAAATGTAAAAATGAAAAAAAATTTGTGTTGAAGTATTTTTGTAATATTTTTTAAAATTTTGGTCTAAATTTTTATTATTTATATATTTCTTTTGATAAATTTGTTTAATATATTTTATTTTTGGTGAAATATAATAAATAAATAAATAAATTCATATATTTTAATAAAAACACATTTAATATTGATATTATTTTTAATAAAAAATTAATTTTAGGTAGCATTCTTCAAAAGTGCTACATATTTCCACATCATCTAAATATATTATATTTTATATTCTTTTTTCTTCTACATCATTTTTGACACATTTATTTTTAAAAATACTTTAATGGTATAATACCTTCTAAAAATACTAAATTATGATCTCATACAATATTATATATATTTTTTTCTTTATTAAACTATTATATATATTGCACCTTTAATTTTTTTATTGTAAAAAACAAAATATAGTATCAATGCCATTATGTGGCATTAATATAAATTTTAAGAATAACATTTTTTTTTTATCTCTAATAGTATAACATTCTTTAAAATATTACCATTGGAGATGCTTTTATTATTTTTTAGAAATTAATTTTTTACATTTTTTTTTCAAAGAAGTAGTTTGTAATTTTTTCCAAAAATGGAACCAAATTAGTGTTTAGTGGTAGTTGATTTTGGAGCACGCATCTAGTTAATTCCCTATTAAGGCGGGCGTGAGAATCGAAGAGTGCACAAATTTGGGGAAGAATAATTTTCAAAGTCAGTAATTGGTGGACCGTGAAATGATCAGTTTTGTGCTCTTAGTTGAATCATCTGCATCAGATGTGTGCGTATCCATCACTCTTATGAACTTTTGCATGACATGATTGAGTAGCCAAAAAGGATTTCTTAGTGGATATTTAGGTGGCAATAATATTTATATGATTATAGAAATTTGGAAAATTCAAAAACAACTATATATGTATATAATAATTACTATCCATGTTTCAAAGATTATATTATAAAGAAAACAAAAGAAAGCAATCTGGAAACTGTGTAGTCGGAATCAACCAAACATGGCAAATGATTTTCTGATAGTACATAATAATGAAGCTTGCACTATCATCAATATACAACCAATTAATGGCATCTATACATAGTGTATTCTTTTTTTCCAATAACACCCAAAACAGACCCATGGATGGAAGTTTTATCCACCTATCCAATGCTGCCACCTGTTATATTTTAACAGTGTGAGATACTAGCAAGTGCGTAGTAGGTGATTATTTTCCTATACATACTTTAATGGACTTTTATATAATTAAAATAAAAAGATATTTTTTTTATTTTTACACTTTAAAATATTTTTTTTTTTTTGTATTTTTACGGAATTTTACATAGAAATCTCTATTGCAACTAACGGAGCAACCTAAATTGCAACCAAAATCCGTATAGCAATCCACATAAAAACTACCGGAGAAACCACTTTAAAAACCTAAACTGTAAATTTGAAGAAAAAAAAATTAAAAAAATTATATATAGAGTAATTTCCCTTAAAATAATTATATTACAATTATATATAAAAGAAAAGATAATTAGAATATGTTATATATAGTATAAAATTATTGTATAGTATAAAATTATTGTATTCATTAACCTTCTAAATTTATTGGTGTTATTATGTATATATTAAAGGGTAAATATTATTTTGGACCCTGTATTTTGTAAAAGTTACCAATTTGATCAACTGTTTTGTTAAATGACAAAATGGACCATGCATTTTCTAAAATAGTAAAAATAGGACATTGAGCTTAATTTTTGACAACTTTTTTGTTTTAAAATAACCAACTTGAAGACAATTCCTAACACGAACAAATATAGAAAAAGTAAACAGTTTTGTCATAACACTTTTAGATCGGATTATTATTAAATTTTATTTTGATAAAAAATCAGTTTAGGGTCCTATTTGTACAATTTTGGAAATACACTATACAAGGTCTATTTTATTATTTAACAAAATAGAGGGTCCAATCGATAACTTTTACAAAACACAGGGTCCAAAATAATATTTACCTTATATTAAATAAAAAATAAAATAAATAAAAATTATTCATTACAATTACTACATTATTAAGTAAGGCATGATTTTAAACATGTGCTTCTGATTTTTTTTTTTTATTTAAAAAAATTGATCAACATTTTCTATTTTGAACTCATGTTAGTCAACATTTCAAAATATCAATTATATAACATAAAAAAATAGAATAAAAAGTATACGTGACACAATAAAAAAAAAATAAACAATTTTTTATATGTATACATTGATTATTTTTTAAAAAATTATTAAAAAATAAACATGACTCACATTGAGTATTATAATAAAATTTATGTGAATATTATTATTTTATTTATTAAATTAGCATGTTTAATAAATAAAAACTTAAATAAACATATATATATATACACAAAGTATTTATATTATTGATATGTTTATTATAATTGTAAATATAAAAATAGACATAGTGAATATTTATAATATTCTAAAATAAATATATATTTTTCTATTGTTTATGTTGATTAGTTTTGTAATGACCTAATGAATAAATTCATCTATTGAAATATAATTCTTACATTAAAAAATAAATAGACAAACATAACTTTATGAATTTCAAGTATTATTTAATTAGAAACATAACTTTATGAACATAAACAAACATACTTTATGAACTTCAAGTATTATTTACATCAAAAAATAAATAAACAAACATAATTTTATGAACTTCAAGTATTATTTAATTAGAAAAAATAAAATATAAATTGTAGATAAGTATATAGTTACCTAATGAACACAAAATTATTTATGAAAAAAATAAAAATTATTTATAACTCTGTACATAGAAAATCAAAAGAATCATATATTATAATATTTTCTAATTATAGAATAAAATAAAGAATTGATTTTGAGATAAATAAACTTTTCATATTCATTGAATTTAAACAAAATAAATTAAGTTATATTATATAAATGGCTAGATTTCGATATTCATTACCTGATTTAATTTTCCAACTAATTGTCAAAATATTCTGACAATTAACGTGGCGCACATAATGATGGAGTATCCCACCTATAAATATAGGGTCTCAGTCCCCAAGCGCTTCACGCATTTTGTTGAAAACAACAAAATTCTATCTAAATAGAGTTGAGAGAGCGAGGAAGCTCCAATTCCCATACCGAAGCTATCGCAGGGATTGAAGCTCAAACATCAATAACTTTATTATAAAATCAACACATAAAGTAAATGAAGCTCAATTCATAAATTGCAATTTATTTCCAAAATAGAAAACTTTATTATAAAATCTTCCAAAATTAAAGGAATTGTTTGCAACAATAAAAAATATGGAATAAAATCCCAAACTAATAATTGAAATCCAAACTGTTCTGAAACTGGAAAAATTAATTCAAAAAATAAATAAATAATAAAAACGAGCTTCATCTTTTTCTTGGACGAACTCCACCCCTATGTCCAACTTTCCGATTCAACTCACTAAGATAGCATCCGAGTTTAAGCAGCTTGGACTGTAATAAGAAGAAAAACAAATAAACATGGTTAGTAGGTCCAGAATTAATGATCCAAATGGATAATAATTCACTAAAACTCATCAATTTATAGGAAAAGAAATACCTTGTTTCTTTGCAAGAAGTTTAGGACATTGGGATTTCCAGTGTCTTTTTTCATTGCAATAGAAACACTTTCCTTTTAATGTATCACCAGGAGTAGCAGCCTTTTTCTTTTTAACTGTTTTCACAGCTTGAATAGGCTTTTTGCTATTTTTCCACTTCTTCTTTGTCTTAGGTCTGGAAGTAGAGGCTAGGTGTGCCTCAGCTTTAATCGTCCCATTACCATTTCCAGAATTATGAGGTTTACTCCCTTTCTTCTTGGGTCCTCCAATCAAATTTTCATATGTCTGAAGGTCATTGACTAACGTGTGAAAGTCTTGTTCCTTCTTATTCATGACATAATTTGATGTATAGGGCAAAAAAGGTGGAGTCAGAATATTCAAGATAAGACTCAATTGAGTTGTCTGATCCATTTCAGCTCCATTATTTTGGGCTTCTTGGAAATAACTTGCCATCTGGAGAAGGTGATCACGCACATTCTGATGGAGTTCCATCCGTGCATTGATAAATTTCTTTGTCGCATCAAAGCGAGACTGAATTGATGCCATTCTGAATAGTTCAGTTTGTTGGGTTTTATGCCCTAAATAAAACTCATTTCAATATAATCAGATTTACTTATTAGTAAAGATCAGAAATAACATTTAATGTTGCATGGTTCACATGATTTATTTCATGATTATACATACATAATGTATGAATTCTATTTAAGTCCAGAACATATGAATTTGTTAATGATTATAGTGTTGTCAGCACAATGGAATATAATCTTAATTATATGTTCGAAAGTTTATTCCATGATTTGTCAGTTCACTGGATTTAGACTAACATGATAATCAGCGATAGGTATTCTTACACCTTGGATAAGTGTTATGTCCTTTCCAGGGCATTGGTAAAGTTTACCAGTATCGGATGTATGGAGTATACATCGGAAGGGACCGATATTGAACTTTGATTACATATATTAAAATTTACCGTAATATCTATTCAATTCAATATCACCCGTTGATCCTAGATTAAATGATCTTAATCCTGATATGTTTAGGTTCGATCTCAAGAGTCTTATACATGTTCTTTGATTTGTTAGTTAAGCCTACTTTTGAACAGTTAGGGTGATACGTACATTTTGAGAACATGATAGTATAATTGAGTGGGAGCGCTAACATAAATATGGAGTCTATAACTTCTATAGGAATTTAGAAGTGAAACGATGATATCCTTCGAGCTTGGCTAAACAGAGATAAATAGTGGAGATCTTATTTCACTTCGCTGAAATATCATTTATACGGAGCTAAGTCTTTTAAGGATAAAATACATTGAAGGTGTAACGGTAATTTAGTTCCTATTCAATGTAGATCATCTATTAGAGGGTCATTGATCAAATTAGGATTATAACAATGGATAATTAATAGCGTATCTATATCGTGGAATATATAGAGCGTTCTATATGACTGAGAGTGCAATTCCAAGTTCTAAGTGTGGATTCAATAAGGAGTTAATAATTTAGGGAATTTACTTGGTAAATTCGGTTCGGCTTATTGGAAGCTCGGTTATATAGGCCTATGGTCCCCATACTAGTTGAGACCATACTGCTTGTAAGACTCAGTTAATTGATTTTAATTAATCAATTATAATTCTAAAGTTAGACTATGTCTACTTTATGAATTTTCACTAAGCAATGGCGAAATTGTAAAGAAAAGACATTCTAGGTTTATTTATTAATTAAGAGACTTTATATGTCTAATTAATAAATATATTAGATGACAATATTATTTAATAATTAATTTTTTAGTTATTAAAAAATAGGAATTGACATTTAAGTGGTTAAATTGGAAAATTGGCGTTTTTGAGAAATTGGGATGGAAAAATGACAAAATGGCAAAATTGCAAAGTGGGCCCAATCCAACATCTTATGGCCGGCCACTCTAAGAATTTACCATTTATTTATCTATTATTTTAATGCCAAATAAATCTAACCTAAACCTAGGTCATTACCTATAAATAGGTAGTGATGGCTTCAGGAAAAAGATGATGCATCTCATTCCTTCAGAGAAAATCTTCTAGCCGCCACCTTCTCTCTTCTTTTATTCTTCAATTTCGAAATCCTTGAGTGATAGAGTAGTGCCCACACACATCAAGTGGTATCTCAATCATAGTGTGTAAGACTGTAGGAGATTCCAAACAACAAGAAGGAGAATCAACATCAAAGAAGGAGAGAAAGAGATCCAGGTTCAGATCTTGGTGATGCTCTGCTACAGAAAGGAATCAAGGGCTAGAGATCTGAACGAAAGGAGTCATTATATTCCACTGCAACTAATGTAAGGTTTCCTTAAACCCTTATGTGTTTATTTAATTATTTTAGAATTCATATTAGGATGTTAATGAAACATACAAGGTAGTAAATCTAGATCCTGGTAAAATATTCTCAACACAGTTAACTTCGTCATGATTTCTGCAGCCGTGACAGTGTTTGCAAACCTTATTTTCAAGGTGTCAACATGCTGGAAAGCATGAAGTATCGAGCTTTGTTGTTAGCATTCTGCCAACGCTCGTACTTCTCTTTAACAACTTTAGTTGCATTGTCACCCGACTGTTCAGGAGATGGCTCAGTTATCACAAACAAGGCACTTTCACCTATGAGAGCAATGTTAATGTTCTCTTTCCATTTTGGGAAGTTAGATCAATTCAGCTTATTATCAGTCAACAGTGATAACATGAGATTGGCCATGGTCATATAGGATACTACAAAAAACAATAAATCGAAATCAATTAAGGTTTAATACAAAATCTCATTCAGAAATTGTTAGCACATAGCAAGTAGGAATGACAAGTGAAAATACTAAAACATACAATCCTAAATAATTTCCAAGGTTTTCAACAAACTGATATCAGTTTCCCGTTTAGGTGAGAGTCAAAGCTACCATCCATTGAATAGAGTTGTCAGCTCATCTAAAATGATAAACATTCTAGTAACCTTTTATTCGATCGAAAAGAGAATCCGACGTTGTCCCGTTTAGGCGAGAGTCAAGGTCATTCCTATTTCATGAGCTTCCACCACTGTTTTATACTTTTGTAAGTCTTATAAATTCGCCACCATTAGGGTGATCTATACTAATATAAAACACTTACAAATAATACTTATCTTTCGAGATTCTACGGCGCTAACTTGCTATGTAAACCAACAATGGAGATCAAATATCCTAATAATAATAAAGCTCATTATTTAAAATGTATTTTCTTCTATTATTTATTTAAATTTATTTATTTTAAATATATATTAATTTAATTAAAATTTCCAATTTAGAATAAAACTCTAAATAAAATTTAATTTAATATTTATAAAATTACACTTAGATGGATATGAAAATAAAATGAGTTATTTCCATGTTAGTAGTAATTTTTCAATAAATATTAAGAAAATTATTTAATTTAAGTTGTATTAATTTAAATTAATTTGCAACTCAAATTTAAATTTTCTATAAATATATATTGCATTTCGAAAAATTAAAGTATATAATTATACAATTTTCGAAATAAAATAAAATAAATTTAACATTACTAGAAAAAATATTTCAAGCCAAAAATAATATGTATCAAGATTTTCCTTGACTAACTAATTCAATTTCTAATTATAATATATTTTAGTTCATTAATCAATAAATGAAAAAATCATTGATTTAAGTTGGTTCAAAATTAATTTACAACTTCAATCTATTTTTCAAGAAAAATTTAAAATTATCTTGCATAATTAATTGCAATTTCGAAAATTGATTAAAAAAAAATAAAAAATATATATATTTTGAAAATTATTCAAATTTAAGCTGTTATGAAATTTTAAAGAAAATTTCCAACTTAAAATAATTCTCTATTTTGATTAAATAACATGAAAATAATAATATTTAAGTATCATGATGAAAATCAACTTAGATATTTAAATTTTCAATTTAATTAAATGTATTAAATTCAAGAAATAAATAATTAAGTATAGAGAAGACTTAATTATTAATTCTAGTGCAATACTAGGAAAATATACTTAACTTAAATTGTACCAAAACTAATTATTAAACAATTAATTTTTCAATCTAAAATATTTTCCTAATTTAATATTAGAAAAAATATATAGTACTAGAAATAACTATCTAGAATATATTTTAATTTAACTAAGTGTTTTTCTAAAATTTGAAAAAGAAACTAATTTAAGTTGTTATAGAAAAAAAAATCTAAAATATCCAATTTAAATATTTTTCAAATAAAATTTAATTAAATATCAAAAGTAAGTTGTAACCACCTAATTTTTAAAAATATTCTATTTTAAGTTGATTTTAACAATTTTAAAAAAAAATATCAACTTAAAGAAAATATCTTAAGAATCTTCAATAACCAATTCCTAGAATTTCTCAACTTAATTTTAAAATTCAAAAGATATTCAAATTTAAGTTGATATGAAAAATTAGTTAGAAATAACTAATTTATAACTTAAATAGGAATATTTAATGAAATAATTAAAATAAGCTTAAGAAAGAATTTAGTTAGTTATAATTCTTTATTTAATTAAATACAAGAAAAATACAATTGTTTATCTAAAAATAATTTCATTAAACTGAGAGTGTTTTTCTTAAAAAATTAACTTTAAAATATTAAAATGAAAAAAATGTCATATATTTTAAAAGTTAATTATCTTGCTAATCAATTTTATTAGGTTAAACTAATTTAATTAACCTAGTACAGTTATCCAAATCAGGCAAATGGGCCTTCACAGTTGGGGTTATTCATGGGAGGGGGAGATGGGTTCAGTATATCGTACCCACTACTATTGGCCCCCTAACTCTCACACAAGGCCCAAAAGAGAGGAATTTAACCTTAAAATGAACAACTGTTATTAGTTGAATAGGCCCAAAAACTAAATGGGCCTAAATAAAATATATCATGGTGTGACATTTTATTTAGCAACCTAGTTCATTAAAAAAAATGAACAACCTATATGCATTTATAACATAAGGTAAACATATAGGCTCACACAGGCACACAGATTTGGATGAATCCTATCATGTTACCAGGTCATACACAGATGAAAGAAGAATGTAAAATTTACCTGTTACAAATTATTTACTTGACCTATTAACAATTGAACCATAGGTTAAAATCAGATCATTGGATCTGTCAACAAGTTAACCATGACAATTTAGATCAAGCAATAATGGGCTTTATAAAACTTACACACAAGCTAAAACATATATCCTGCAACAAGTTGAATTTGATAGTTGGATGTAGGATTTATTTAATTTTTAATTAAAAAAAATCGAAAATAATAATAAAAAAAATATTTTTTTGGTTTTTTAAAAAAATTTTAAATAAAAAATTTAAAATTAAAACCTGCAATTTTGAAAAATTAGGTTTCCACTAACCTAAATATCATTTCAAAAATTTTCTAACCATCTTTTAAATTTCATGTTATTTTATAAATTAAATATTCAATAAAATAAAATGATAATTAAATATCTTTTTCTGATTTTATAATTTAATTTAAGTAATAAAAAAAATAACAAAAATTTTAAAGTTAGCAAAATATCTTATTTCTATTCTAAATATCATGATTATAGTAATCTTATTTTAAATTTAAATAAGGTCAAATAATTTAAAAATAGAATAATTTAAAAAAAAAAATTAATATCTGACCTTAAATTTAAAAAATAAGATAAAATAATCAAATTTAAAAATAAGATAAAAAATTAACCAAAATGATAGATTTTTATCTATTTTTAAGTTCAAATTACACTAATATCTTAAATTAATTTTAAAAAATTTAAATTTGTTTATTTCTGATAATTAGATTTGAAATATGAAAAGTAAAAATCAAAATACAAAAGTACACAAAAAATCGAAAGTTAATTCCATGAAATAGCATGAAAAATTGAAGAAAATGAAAAAAAATGTAAGTGGTACGCACATACTGGGGTGCTTGACCGAGAGGACACGGCGCAAGTGTTGGGTTTTATGCCCTAAATAAAAGTCATTTCAATATAATCAGATTTATTAGTTAATAAAGATCAGATATAACATTTTATGTTGCATGGTTCACATGATTTATTTCATGATTATATGTATATAATGTATGAATTCTATTTAAGTCCAGAACATATGAATTTGTTAATGATTATAGTGTTGTCAGCACAGTGGAATATAATCTTAATTATATGTTCGAAAGTTTATTCCCTGATTTGTCAGAACACTGAATTTAGACTGACATGGTATAATCAGCGATAGGTATTCTTACACCTTGGATAAGTGTTATGTCCTTTCCAGGGCATTGGCAAAGTTTACCAGTATCAGATGTATGGAGTATACATTGGAAGGGACCGATATTGAACTTTGATTAGATATATTAAATTTACCGTAATATCTATTCAATTCAATATCACCCGTTGATCCTAAATCAAATGATCTTAATCCTGATATGTTTAGGTTCGATCTCAAGAGTATTATACATGTTCTTTGATTTGTTAGTTAAGCCTACTTTTGGGTCAGGGTGATACGTACATTTTGGGAACATGATATTGCAATTGAGTGGGAGCGCTAACATAAATATGGAATCTATAGCTTCTATTTGACAAATAGAAAGTAAAGGATGATTTCCTTCGAGCTTGACCAAACGAAAATAAATGGTGGAGTACTCATTTCACTTAGCTGAAATATCATTTATACGGGGTTAAGTGGTTTAAGGATAAAATACATTGTAGGGTGTTACGATAATCTAATCCCTTTACAGTGTAGATCATCTATATATAGGATCATTGATGAAATTAGGATTATAACAATGGATAACTAATGACGTGTCTATATGGTGGAACATATAGAGCGTTCTATATACTGAGAGTGCAATTCTAAGTTCTATGCGTGGATTCAATGAAGAATTAATAAGTCAGTGAATTTAAGATATAAATTCTTGATCTACTTATTGGAAGCTCGGATATATAGACCCATGGTCCCCATACTAGTTGAGATCATATTGCTTGTAAGACTCAGTTAATTGATTTTAATTAATCAATTATAATTCTAAAGTTAGACTATCTCTAGTTTATGAATTTTCACTAAGCAAGGGCGAAATTGTAAGGAAAAGAGATGCTAGGTTTATTTATTAATTAAGAGACTTTATATGTCTAATTAATAAATATATTAAATGACAATATTATTTAATAATTAATTTTTAGTTATTAAATAATTAGAATTGGCATTTAAATGGTTTAATTTGAAAATTGGCGTTTTTGAGAAAATGAGATGCAGAAATGATAAAATAGCAAAATTGCATAAGTGAGGCCCATTATCCAAAGCCCATGGCCGACCACTCTTATAGGCTTTTATCATTTATTTTTCCATTATTTTAATGCCAAATAATTCTAACTTAAACCTAGGTGGTTACCTATAAATAAATAGTGATGGCTCTCATTCAAACTTAACTTTGTCAGATGAAAACTGAGCCTCTTTCTATTTACCCTAGCCGCCACTTCTTCTTCTCTTTTCCTCTTCAATTTTTCGAACCTTGAGCGAATGAGTGAGTTCCCACACACATCAAGTGGTATCTCAATCATAGTGTGTAAGACTGTAGGAGATTCCAAACAACAAGAAGGAGAATCAGCATCAAAGGAAGGAGAGAAAGAGATCCAGGTTCAGATCTTGGTAATGCTCTGCTACAGAAAGGAATCAAGGGCTAGAGATCTGAACGAAAGGAGTCATTATATTCCGCTGCACCCAATGTAAGGTTTACTAAACTTTATATGTGTTTATTTCATTGTTTTAGAATTCATATTAAGATGTTAATGAAACATACTTGTTAGTAAATCTAGATCCTGGTAAAATATATCCAACAGCAGGAGGTTGCATGCAGCCTCTCCGCGCGCGCCCAGGAGGTCATCAGACAAGGCGCCCATGTCCTGACCGAGAAAACTCAGACAGAAGCTTGTCTGAGCGCGTGCATTCGAGGAAATCACCCTCGTCCGCGCGCGTATGGTGGGTAATGCCACCCTGATTTTTCCGATTTTCAAAAATTCATAACTAATTCAAATAAAATCGAAATTAAGTTCTGTAAAAAAAGGAAATTGCTTAATTTTTTCCAAACTATCCAATAAAAATAATTCCAGAAACGAAAATTCAATTATTTTTCACAAAATTTCACAAGCATCAATCAATCATCATATAACACACAAATCAACATGAAACCATCCAAATCACACACAAATCGTTTTAAGTCCAAATTTCTTGAAAGTAAATCAGTTACCATAGCTCTGAGGCCAGCTGTTGGAATTTATTTTACCAGGATCTTAGATCTACTCACAAGTATGTTGTTTAACATCCTAAATATGAACTTCTAAAACGATTATAAATAAACACATATAAAGTATGGGAAACCTTACATTGGTTCTAGCGGAATAATATATCTCCTTCCACTCAGATCTCTAGCCCTTGTATCCTTTCTGTCGCAGAGTATCACCAAGATCTGAGTCCGAATGTCCTTCTCTTCAATTTGGATTCTTCACGATCTTCCAGACTATGATTGAGGTACCACTTGATGTATGTGGGCACTACTCTATGACTCAAGGTATTCGAAATTAGAAGAAGAAAAGAGAGAGAGAGGGGGTCGGCTATAGAAGGATAGTGAGTGACTCAATTTTCTGAAGGCAATCTCTTGAATCACTTGAAACTCATATTTTGGTGTGATCTATCACTATCTATTTATAGGTAACCACTAGGTTAAGTTTAGTAATTATTTGACATTAAAATAATGAAAATATTAATTGGACAAAGCCTCTCCAAGTGGCCGGCCATGGTGTTAATGGGCCCCACTTGGAATTTTGCGATTTTAACAATTTTCATTTCTATTTTTTCAAAAACGCTAATTTTCCAATTCTAACCATTTAAATGCCAAAACTAATTATGTAATAACTAAAATAAATTATTAAATAATATTGTCATTTAACATAATTATTAATTAGACATATAGAGTCTTTTAATTAATAAATAGAACCTAGAATCTCTTTTCTTCACAATTTTTCCCTTGCTTAGTGAAAATTCATAAACTAGAAATAGTCTAATTCTAGAATTATAATTGATTAATCAAAATCAATTATCTGAGTCTTACAGGTAGTATGCTCTCAACTAGAATGGGGACCATGGACCTATATTATTGAGCTTCCAATAAGCTGAACCGAATTTACCAAGTAAATTCCCTAACTTATTAATTCCTTGTGGAATCCACTTTTAGAACTTGGAATTGCACTCTCAGTTATATAGAACGCCCTATATGTTCCACCATATAGATACGCTATCACATTTAACCATCGTTATAATCTCAATTGATCAAAGATCCTCTATATAGATGATTTACACCGAGTAGGGATAAATTTACTGTTGGGTTTTATGCCCTAAATAAAACTCATTTCAATATAATCAGATTTACTTATTAATATAGATCAGAAATAACATTTAATGTTGCATGGTTCACATGATTTATTTCATGATTATATGTACATAATGTATAAATTCATCTGAAACCCTTTTCACATACTTGATCCTGTTTATTGTGCCGTCAACACATTGGAAAGTAAACATGACTATGTGAATAAAGTTTCCTAGATTTATCGACACAATGGTTTTACCGATATGATAATCTACAACAAGAGTTTACTTGTATTTGGAGAAATACTATGTTCTTTCCAGAACATTGGTTAAAGTAAAGCTCAGGTTGGATGCATGGAGTATGCATCGGAAGGGACCGATATTGAACTTTGACTTAGATTTATTAAACTTACCGTAATATCTATTCAAGTCAATATCGCCTAGTTGATCCTAGATCAAATGATCTTAATCCTGTTATGATTAGGCTCAATCTTGAAAGGCTATTCGTGTTCTTTGATTTGTTAGTTAAGCCTACTTTTAGGTCAGGGTGATACGTACATTTTGGGAACACGGTAGTTCAATTGAGTGGGAGCGCTATCATAAACATGGAATCTATAGCTTCTATCTGGCGAATAGTAAGCAAAGGATGATCTCCTTCGAGCTTGACCAAACGAACATAAATGGTGGAGTACTCATTTCACATAAGCTGAAATATCATTTATACGGGGTCAAGTGTTTTAAGGAATAAATACATTGTAGGGTGTAACGGTAATTTAATCCCTTTACAGTGTAGATCATTCATATAGAGGATCATTGATCAAATTAGGATTATAACAATGGATAACTAATGATGTGTCTATATGGTGGAACATATAGAGCATTCTATATACTGAGAGTGCAATTCTAAGTTCTATGCGTGGATTCAACGAAGAATTAATAAGTTAGTGAATTTTAGTGTTAAATTTCTTGATCTGCTTATTGGAAGCTCTGCTATATAGACCCATGGTCCCCCCACTAGTTGAGATAATATTGCTTGTAAGACTCATGTAATTGGTTTTGATTAATCAATTATAATTCTCAAATTAGACTATGTCTATTTGTGAATTTTTCACTAAGTAAGGGCGAAATTGTAAAGAAAGAGTTTATAGGGGCATATTTGTTAATTATGACACTTTGTATGGTTCAATTAATAAATATGATAAATGACAATATTATTTAATAATTATTTATAGTTATTAAATAGTTAGAATTGGCATTTAAATGGTTGAATTAGGAAATTGGCATTTTTGAGAAAATCGTATACAAAAGGTGTTAAAATTGCAAAATTGTAAAAAGCAAGGCCCAATCCACTAAGTTTAGGGCCAGCCACTTTTGTAGGAAATTTAAACTGATTTTTTCATTATTTTAATGCCATATAATTCAAATCTACCCCTAGTAGGAATGCTATAAATGATAAATGGGCGCTTCAGAAAATTACACTTTTCTTTCCGACTTTTTCTATTCGAAAACCGAGCCTTCTCTCTCCCTATCTTTAGCCGACCACTCTCTCTCTTCTTCCTTGATAATTTCGAAATCCTTAGTGTATGAGTAGTGCCCACACACATCAAGTGATACCTCAATCATAGTGAGGAAGATCGTGAAGAAAGATCATCGCTGAAAGGAGCTCAAGATCAAAGATCTCGTAAAGAGATCCAAAGTTCGTATATTGATAATGCTCGCTACGTAAAAGGAATCAAGGGCTAGATATCCGAACGGAAGGAGTCATTATATTCCGCTGCACCCAATGTAAGGTTTCTTAAACTTTATATGTGTTTATTTCATCGTTTTAGAAAGTTCATATTTAGATGTTAATAAACATACTCTGGTGAGTAGATCTAAGATCCCGGTAAAATAATTTCCAACAACTGGCCTCGCAGCCATGGTAATTGATTTACTTACATGTAATTTGGACTTTAAAACGATTGTTTGTATGTTCTTTTGGATGGTATCATGTTGTATTGAGCTGTTATTTGATGATTCGATTGATGATTGTGAAATTTTCGTGAAAAATAATTGTTATTTCGGTTCTGGCATTATTTTTATTGGATAGTATGGAAAAAATTAAGCAAGTTAGCCTTTTACAGAACTCAATTTGGATTTTATTTGAATTAGTTATGATTTTTTGAAGATTTGACAAAATCGTGGTCGCCATAGCTTTCCTCATGATCGCAGAACTGTCCGTACAGTTTCGAATTTTTTCAATTTTCTTCAATTTTTCATACTTTTTCATGGAATTAACTTCCAATTTTTTGTATGGTTTTGTATATATACTATTACTATTCCTAATTCAATTCTAATTATCATTTTGAATTAATTTAAATTTTTTAATTTAATTCAAGATATTAGTGTAATTTGAATTTGAATAGAATTAGTATTTATCTTTTTGCTTAAAAATCTATCTTATTTTTAAATTTGATTATATTTTTTTTTAAATTTAAGGTCAGATATTTTAAGATATTTATAATATCTTTTAAGATATTTAAAAATATCTTATCTTTTAAGATTTTTTAATTAAATCTTTTTAGATATTTTGACCATATTTAAATTTAAAATAAGATATTTATAATCATGTAATTTTAAATAGATATAAGATATTTTGCTAATTTTTTAAATTTTGTTATTTTATTTATTTAAATTATATTTAAAAATTTGAAAAAGATATTTATTTATCTTTTCTAATTTTTATTTAATTTTTATTTATAAAATAACATTTAAAATTTAAAAGTAGTTAGCAAATTTTTGAAATGATATTTAGGTTGGTTGAAACCTAATTTTTCAAAAATTGTAGGTTTAATTTTAATTTTTTTTAAATTTCGAATTATTTTTTAAATTTTTTTTAAAAATTTTCGAAATTTTTTAATTTTTTTTTATTTATTTAATTAATTAATTTCGAAATTAAATATTTATTTAAAATTAAATAAATCCTACATCCAACTATCCAGCTAACCCTGTTGCAGGAGTATGTGTTTTAGCTTGTTTGTAAGTTTTTTAAAACCTATTATTACTTGATTGCAAATAGCCATGGTTACTTTTTGCCAGATCTAATGATCTGATGGCTCCCTTGGTCAAGATAATAATTTGTAACAGGTATATTTACAATCTTCTTTCATCTGTGTATGACCTAGCAACATGATAGGACCCATCCAAAGTGTGCCTGTGTGAGCCTATGTGTTTAATTTTATTATAGATGCATATAGGTTAATGTTGCTAAATAAAATGTCATAGTCATTGATAGATTTTATTTGTGCCCATTTAGTTTTCTTATTCAATTAATAATGCTTGTTCTTATTAAGGTTAAATTCCTCTCTTTTGGGCCTCAGGTGAGAGTTGGGAGCCATAGAAGTGGGTACGACATACCGAACCCAGCATTCCCCTCACACAAACCACCCCAATTGTGAAGGCCCATTGCTCGATTTGAATGATCAGACTAGGTTAATTAAACTAGTTTAACCTAATAAAATTGACTAGCAACATAATTAATTTCATTTATTTTGAAATTAATTTAAGAAAATTATAGTTTAAAGAATTTTTTATTCTAAGCTAAACTATATGTATTTTCTTGTATTTAATTAAATATAGAATTATAACCATCTAGATTCTTCTGAATTTAATTTAAATTTTTCATTAAATATTCTTATTTAAGTTGATATTTAGTTATCTACAACTAACCAACTTAAATCTGAATATCTTTTGAATTTCAAATTTCAAAATTAAGTTGAGGAATTTTAGGCATTGGTTATTAAGATTCTTTAGATATTTTTTAAGTTAATATCTTTTCAAATATTAACTTAAAATGGAATATTTTTCAAATTAAGTGGTTACAACTTAATTTTTGATATTTAATTAAATTTAAATTTGAAAATATTTAAGTTCTAGATTTTTCTATTACAACTTAAATTAGATATTTTTTCAAATTTTGTGGAAAAGATACTTAGTCAAATAAGATATTTTCTAGATAGTTATTTCTAGACTACTTATTATTTCTAATATTAAATAGGAAAATATTATAAATTGTGAAATTAATTATTTATATAATTAATTTTGGTACAATTTATTTTAAGAATATTTTTCCTAGTATTAAACTAGAGATTAATAATTAAGCCTTCTCTACACTTAATTATTTATTTCTTGAATTTAATACATTTAATTAATTTGAAAATAAAATATCTAAGTTGATTTAATCATCATACTTAAATATTTCTTTTTTCATGACATTTAATTAAATAGAAAATTATTTTTAGTTGAAATTTATTTTTTCAACTAAATTTAAATAATTTTCAAAATATATTTTTTTTTATTTTATTAATCAATTTTCGAAATTGCATTTCTTAAATGCTAGAATTTCGAATTTTATCTTGAAAAATAGATTAAGTTGTCAATTAATTATTTATTTTAATTAATTCTTGGATCAACTTAAATCAATGATTTTTTCATTTATTGATTAATTTAAAATAAATTAAATTAAAGTATATTATTAGAAATTGAATTAATTAGTCAAAGAAAAATCTAGATAGATGATATTTTTGCTTGAAGTATTTTTCTAGTGTATTTAATTAAATAGAAAATTAATATTTAAGTTGATTTTCATCATCATACTTAAATATTTAAATTTTTCTTATATATTTAATTAAATAGGAAAATTATATTTTTTGTTGTAAATTAATTTTATTAATTAATTTTGGGCCAACATTAAATTAGAATAATTTTTCCAGGATTTATTTTTTATTTTAATATGCATTTTTCGAAAATTGTATTCTTATATACTTTAATTTTTCGAAATGCAATATATATTTATAGAAAATTAAATTTGAGTTGTAAATTAATTTAAATTAATTTTGTAACAACTTAAATTGAATATTTTTCTAAATATTTATTGGAAATTATTACTAAGATGGAAATAATTCATGTTATTTTCATATCCATCTAAGTAAAATTTATAAATATTAAATTAAAATTTATATTTAGAATTTTTCATTCTAAATTGGAAATTTTAATAAAATAAATATATATTTAAAATAAATAGAATAAATAAGGAGAATCAAAGAAAATACAACTCACTTTAAATAATGAGCTTGATTATTATTAAGATATTCGATCTCCATTGTTGGTCTTACAAAAGTTAAATGTTTTCAATATAACCTCGAGACGCTAGACTTCGTCCCCCTATGGATGGTTATTCGTTGAACGCATTTAACACCGTAAGATTTCATTTGATAAGTGTTTTGTAAGTTTTCGTCTCTATTAGACTCTCCCCTCACGGTGACTACTTTAGAGATAAACTTATGAAACATGAAACAATGGTAGAGGCTCATGAAATGAGAATAACTCGACTCGCCTACCGTGACAACGTTGGATTCTTATTTTGATCGAATAAAAGGTTGCTAGAATGGTTTCTATTTTAGATGAGCCGACAACTCTATTCAATAAATGATGCTTTCGACTCTCGCCTACCGTACACTCGTATCGCTTGTTGAAAACCTTGAAATTATTTAGGATTGTATGTTTTAGTATTTTCACTAGTCATTCCTACTTGCTATATGTTTATAATTTCTGAATTGTGTATGAATTTATATTGAACATGTTATTTTTCTGTTATTAAGTTGTAGTTTAATTTCGAATCTTCATTGTTGGTCTAACTTGGCTTGTTTATCTAATGAGATAAATCCCTAGTGGATTTTCACCATTAGACATACATAATAGTGTTAGATTTCGAAAGATAAATATTGTACATGCGACATCTAGCCGTTCATCAATTGATGACACCTTAGACTAGTATTTTTACGATATGAAACAAGAAGATTATATAAATAAGATTACTTTGACTTTCGCTAATCGAAGCATCGTTGGATTCTTATTTTAAACGAAATTATCCTAATTCCTCTTAGCTTATTCATTTCGAATTAGCTCAATAACATATCATTGGATGAATGGTCTATGAATCATTTCATGTCATTATATTTTCTCTTAAGAAATTAAATGACGCATATGATTATAACCCCGAAATTCTATTCCCAATTGATATAAATCCTCAATCTTAGAAATCTCCTACTTGTATGGGCAAATCGACTTAGAGTTTGTATTACTAGTGGTGGTCCAAGAAAGAATTACTCATTAAATTTGGTTGAATTTTAAGTTCTTTGACTTTAATTTTAGATTCCAAATAGAAATTTTCTTAAATTTCTAATTCCGTATCACAATACGCTTACACTTTCTCAAGTGTTTAATATCCATCTTTTATTAATGGATTAAAAACCGTATGGAATGTGAGTTAGGTATTCTCAGGACCAGATCCACTTGAAGTATTCTAAGAACTCTTTGATGTAACTAAACCTATATCATCCAAAGACACTACCACATTTTTTTTAATCTATGGCATTTGTATCTTGCTCATAGTGGTTTTGACAAGATCAATCTCTCGCAAAGAGTTAATATGCCTATATCCACCGAAAGTAGTTCATCTCATTCGCATGGATGTACATTCAAAGTGGATATGAGTTTTTCGTTGTATTCTTAAAACGATAACTCTAGATTATACCTTAGGCACAGAAATTTGAAATGTTTGAAAAATTTCATCAATTTCTAGCAATGGTTAAACACCATTAAGGTATGTGGTTAAAGATCTTGCGAACCGATAAAAGGGTGGAGAAATAGTTAGTAGATATGCAGCTCAAAGATCATTACATTGATTTTTGAATTATATCCAAACTTACCTCCCCGTAAATTTCGAGTTGCATGTTGATGATTAGTTACTAGTCGTTGCCTAAATCCTTCTATGGTAATACAATTTCGCTAATGATGTAATGGTTGTATACTTAATGTAAATCATTACTAGATTCATGGATGACCTAATCAAAATCTTAAGAAAAGCTAGAACTGTTAACCATGGTTTCTTAGCTATTCTAAGTGATTAGTGTGGACCATCCCATTGTCAATAGATAAGAAAGTGTTTGTTCAAACAAATACTACTTTTCTAAGAAAATGACTAAGTCTGAAAAACAAGTAGCAAATAAAGGAGATATTAATTCTTGATTCCAAAAGTGTTCTATCATCTTATATAACATATGATGATCCCACGCCTCGTTGTCTTGTCACAACCGAAGAGATCAATACCATTTAGTTTTCTTAGACATAATTCACGTGCCTTGTCGTAGTGGGAGAGTTTCTAGAACTCACCTTCTTATGACTTGGGAGACACTAGTGATTAAAATCCATTGTGAGTTTAAACAAGTAATGGATTGTCAAGATAAGAAACTAAGAAGAAAGCCAATAGAACTATGGTTTAATCCATTCACATGGAGTAACCTAAAGTTTTCTATTACAAGGACATAAAAGGAAATTTTAGTTAATAAGTCTATTCTATGGACTTAACAAACTTCCCCGTTCCTAGCATTATACAGTTTGAAGTTTATCTAAACCTATGGCTTATGGTATACCCGGTAATTACTTACTCTAATGCAAGCAACTTACTTTAGTAAAATGTCAAGCATTTTCTTCTAATGGCAATCTATGTAAGCTTCACAACTTCTTAGGCATAGATTTTATTTATCTAAGGAAAAGTCTTAACTCGTTCCGTAAAAGATAAAGCCATGAAACAATTTCTTATATCAACAAAGTGAGAGGTCTTAGATATGCTTTTGTATGCCTTAGACTGCATATCCGCCGTTGAGTGGGAGCAATGAGTAGGTATCGCATTAATCCAGAGAAGAACATTGGAAGACAATCAAGTAAATTTTAAGATTAAGAAGAGGAACTATATGTTAGTCTATAAGGGTGTGTTTAAAACTCTTAGACTACACCATATCAGATTTCGAAATTTGCCTATGTGCTAGTAAATCTTTCTGATAAGATGGTGGTTACTCTGGGGTGGAATAGTGATTTTGGAGAAGTGTAAAAACCCATTCCGAATTCTCTAAGTCTACCGCAGAGAGACCGAATGTTAAAGTCAGCAGAAAGTTACTTATTCAAATTAAGGAAAGTTCTATACATCTTTGGCACCATTCCAAATTGCCTTAAACTACTAGTGTTAATTTCCGATTAACCAAAAGTAGTTGCCAAAGGTATAGAATCCAAACATCCCAAGAGAGTAGACATATAGAGAGGAATTTCACATTATCAATGATTTGTGATTAAAGGAAGAGTAATGGTGGAGAAAAGGCTGTGGTTAATTCAACCTTCGTATCCTATTACGAGGAGTTTACTACTACTACACTTGATTTGTATATCAAGGTGTGGAGATTATTTGAAACGCACTTTTTGTTTTATATTAGTGCAAGTGGGAGTTTGTTGGGTTTTATGCCCTAAATAAAACTCATTTCAATATAATCGTATTTACTTATTAATATAGATCGAAATAACATTTAATGTTGCATGGTTCACATGATTTATTTCATGATTATATGTACATAATGTATAAATTCATTCGAAACCCTTTTCACATACTTGATCCGTTTATTGTGCCGTCAACACATTGGAAAGTAAACATGACTATGTGAATAAAGTTTCCTAGATTTATCGTACACAGGTTTTACCGATATGATAATCTACAACAAGAGTTTACTTGTATTTGGAGAAATACTATGTTCTTTCCAACATTGGTTAAAGTAAAGTTCTAGGCTGGATGCATGGAGTATGTATCAAGTGACCGATATTGAACTTTGACTTAGATTTATTAAACTTACCGTAATATCTATTCAAGTCAATATCGCCTAGTTGATCCTAGATCAAATGATCTTAATCCCGTTATGATTAGGCTCAATCTTGAAAGGCTATTCGTGTTCTTTGATTTGTTAGTTAAGCCTACTTTAGGTCGTGTGATACGTACATTTTGGGAACACTCGTAGTTCAATTGAGTGGGAGCGCTATCATAAACATGGAATCTATAGCTTCTATCCGGCGAATAGTAAGCAAAGGATGATCTCCTTCGAGCTTGACCAAACGAACATAAATGGTGGAGTACTCATTTCACATAAGCCGAAATATCATTTATACGGGTCAAGTGTTTTAAGGAATAAATACATTGTAGTGGTGTAACTGTAATTTAATCCCTTTACAAGTTGTAGATCTTTCATATAGAGGATCATTGATCAAATTATGATTATAACAATGGATAACTAATGATGTGTCTATATGGTGGAACATATAGAGCATTCTATATACCGAGAGTGCAATTCTAAGTTCTATGCGTGGATTCAACGAAGAATTAATAAGTTAGTGAATTTAGTGTTAAATTTCTTGATCTACTTATTGGAAGCTCGGTTATATAGACCCATGGTCCCCCCACTAGTTGAGATAATATTGCTTGTAAGACTCATGTAATTGGTTTTGATTAATCAATTATAATTCTCAAATTAGACTATGTCTATTTGTGAATTTTTCACTAAGTAAGGGCGAAATTGTAAAGAAAGAGTTTATAGGGGCATATTTGTTAATTATGACACTTTGTATGGTTCAATTAATAAATATGATAAATGACAATATTATTTAATAATTATTTATAGTTATTAAATAGTTAGAATTGGCATTTAAATGGTTGAATTAGGAAATTGGCATTTTTGAGAAAATCAGATACAAAAGGTGTTAAAATTGCAAAATTGCAAAAAGCAAGGCCCAATCCACTAAGTTTAGGGCCAGCCACTTTTGTAGGAAATTTAAACTGATTTTTTCATTATTTTAATGCCATATAATTCAAATCTAACCCTAGTAGGAATGCTATAAATAGATAGTGAAGGCTTCAGGAAAATTACACTTTTCTCCGACTTTTCTATTCGAAAACTGAGCCTTCTCTCTCCCTATCTTTAGCTGACCACTCTCTCTCTCTTCTTCCTTGATAATTTCGAAATCCTTAGTGTATGAGTAGTGCCCACACACATCAAGTGATACCTCAATCATAGTGAGGAAGATCGTGAAGAAAGATCATCAGCAAAGGAGCTTCAGCATCAAAGATTCAGAGAAAGAGATCCGTGTTCGTATATTGATAATGCTCACTGGCGTAAAGGAATCAAGGGCTAGATATCCGAATCCAAGGAGTCATTATATTCCGCTGCACCCAATGTAAGGTTTCTTAAACTTTATATGTGTTTATTTCATCGTTTTAGAAAGTTCATATTTAGGATGTTAATAAACATACTTGTGAGTAGATCTAAGATCCTGGTAAAATAATTTCCAACATTTACCGTTTCACCCCTCAATGTATTTTGTTCCTTAAAACACTTAGCTACCTGTAAATGATGTTTTAGTGAACTAAAATATTATCACTGAAACAAGAGCTCTTCCATTTACTTCTATTTAACTAAGCTCGAAGGAAATCATCACTTGACTTCTAAACACCTATAGAAGCTACAAATTCCATATTTATGTTTAGCGCTCCCACTCAATCATACTATCATGTTCCCAAAATGTACGTATCACCCTGACCAAAAAGTAGGCTTAACTAACAAATCAAAGAACATGAATAGCACTCCTGAGATTGAGCCTAAGCATATCAGAATTTAGATCTTTTGATCTAAGATCAACTAGTGATATTGACTTGGAAAGATACAACAGTAAGTATTATAATATCTAAACTAAGATCAATATCGGTCCAGTCCAATGTATACTCCATACATTCGAAACTAGTATACTTTGCCAATGTTCTGGAAAGAACATAACACTTAGGCAAAGTGTAAGTATACTTCATCGCTGATTATCACATCAGTGTAAATCCAAAACACTGATGAAACAAGGACTTAGTCTTTCGAATCATATAATCACAATCACATTCCACTGTGTTGACATCACTGTAACTGTGAATGATTATATGTTCTGGACTTAACATATTTTGTGCATATATTAAACCATAAGCATGAAAACTACATGTTAACATAAATCACTTCTAATTCTCTTATTGATAACAAATCAGATTAGATTGTAGTGGGTTTTATTTAGGGCATAAAATCCCAACAAGACTTGTGGCATGCCAAGCTTGGACATATTAATTATAAAAATCTAAAAAAATTGTCAAATGCAGGTATTGTCCGAGTTCTACCCAAGCTTGGTAAAGAAAGTGCTAGTAAGTGTGAACCATGTCAATTTGGTAAGCAATTAAAAATCACTCACAAATGTGTGTCTAATATCAATACCTCAAAAGAATTCGAATTGCTTCACATGGATATTATGGGTCCAATTAAAGTTGAAAGTTTAAATGGTGAACGATATATTTTTGTTTGTGTTGATGATTTCTCTCGTTTCACTTGGGTAGATTTTTTAAGAGAAAAGTCTGACACTTTTGATGCTTTTAAAACTCTTTGTTTGAGATTAAGAATTGAAAAAGGTTGTAATATTGAGAAAATTGTTCGAATTCGGAGTGATCATGGTAAGGAGTTTGAGAACTCAGTTTATGATGATTTCTGTAAGTCTACAGGTATATCTCATGAATTCTCTGTTGGAATTTATTTTACCAGGATCTTAGATCTACTCACAAGTATGTTTATTAACATCCTAAATATGAACTTTCTAAAACGATGAAATAAACACATATAAAGTTCAAGAAACCTTACATTGGGTGCAGCGGAATAATAATGACTCCTTCCGTTCAGATATCTAGCCCTTGATTCCTTTCTGTAGCAGAGCATTATCAATATCTGAACCTGGATCTCTTTCTCTGAATCTTTGATGCTGAAACTCCTTTGCTAATGATCTTTCTTCACGATCTTCCTCACTATGATTGAGGTATCACTTGATGTGTGTGGGCACTACTCATACACTAAGGATTTCGAAATTATCAAGGAAGAAGAGAGAGAGTGGTCAGCTAAAGATAGGGAGAGAGAAGGCTCAGTTTTTCTGAATAGAAAAAGTCAGAAGAAAAGTGTTATTTTTCTGAAGCCTTCACTATCTATTTATAGCATTCCACTAGGGTTAGATTTGAATTATATGGCACTAAAATAATGAAAAAATCAATTTAAAATGCTACAATAGGTGGTCGGCCATGCCTTTAATGGATTGGGCCTTGGGCTTTGCAATTTTGCAATTTTACCACCTTTTGTATTTGATTTTCTCAAAAATGCCAATTTCCTAATTCAAACATTTAAATGCCAATTCTAACTATTTAATAACTATAAATAATTATTAAATAATATTGTCATTTATCATATTTATTAATTGAACCATACAAAGTATCATAATTAACAAATATGCCCCTATAAACTCTTTCTTTACAATTTCGCCCTTACTTAGTGAAAATTTCACAAATAGACATAGTCTAATTCGTGAATTATAATTGATTAATCAAAACCAATTACATGAGTCTTACAAGCAATATTATCTCAACTAGTGGGGGGACCATGGGTCTATATAACCGAGCTTCCAATAAGTAGATCAAGAATTTAGCACTAAAATTCACTAACTTATTAATTCTTCGTTGAATCCACGCATAGAACTTAGAATTGCACTCTCAGTTATATAGAATGCTCTATATGTTCCACCATATAGACACATCATTAGTTATCCATTGTTATAATCCTAATGTGATCAATGATCCTCTATATGAATGATCTACACTGTAAAGGGATTAAATTACCGTTACACCCTACAATGTATTTATTCCTTAAAACACTTGACCCCGTATAAATGATATTTCAGCTTATGTGAAATGAGTACTCCACCATTTATGTTCGTTTGGTCAAGCTCGAAGGAGATCATCCTTTGCTTACTATTCACCAGATAGAAGCTATAGATTCCATGTTTATGATAGCGCTCCCACTCAATTGCACTACCGTGTTCCCAAAAAGTACGTATCACCCTGACCAAAAGGTAGGCTTAACTAACAATTCAAGGAACACGAATAGCCTTTCAAGATTGAGCCTAATCATAACAGGATTAAGATCATTTGATCTAGGATCAACTAGGCGATATTGACTTGAATAGATTTTACGGTAAGTTTAATTAAATCTAAGTCAAAGTTCAATATCGGTCCCTTCCGATGCATACTCCATGCATCCAACCTGAGCTTTACTTTAACCAATGCTCTGGAAAGAACATAGCACTTCTCCAAATGCAAGTAAACTCTGTTGTAGATTATCATATCAGTAAAACCCTGTGTCTGATAAATCTAGGAAACTTTATTCACATAGTCATGTTTACTTTCCAATGTGTTGACGGCACAATAAACAGGATCAAGTATGTGAAAAGGGTTTCAGATGAATTTATACATTATGTACATATAATCATGAAATAAATCATGTGAACCATGCAACATTAAATGTTATTTCTGATCTATATTAATAAGCAAATCTGATTATATTGAAATGAGTTTTATTTAGGGCATAAAACCCAACAAACTCCCACTTGCACTAATATAAAACAAAAGTGCGTTTCAAATAACCTCAACACCTTGACATGCAAATCAAGTGTAGTAGTAGTAAACTCCTCGTAATAGGATCTGAAAGGTTGAATTAACCACAACCTTTTCTCCACCATTACTCTTCCTTAATCACAAAATCATTGATAATGTGAAATTCCTCTCTATATGTCTACTCTCTTGGGATACTGGATTCTATACCTTTGGCAACTACTTTTGGTTAATCAGGAAATTAACACTAGTAGTTTAAGGCAATTTGGAATGGTGCCAAAGATGTATAGAACTTTCCTTAGACTGAATAAGTACCTTTCCTGCAGCTTTAACATTCAGTCTCTCTCTGGTAGACCTAGAGACTTCAGATAGGTTTTTACACTTCTCCAAAATCACTATTCCACCCCCAGAGTAATCACCATCTTATCAGAAAGATTTTCTAGCACAAAGGCAAATTTCGAAATCTGATATGGTGTAGTCTAAGAGTTTTAAACACACCCTTATAGACTAACATATAGTTCCTCTTCTTAATCTTAAAATTTACTTGATTGTCTTCCAATGTTCTTCTCCTGGATTAATTTGATACCTACTCATTACTCCCACTCAACAGCAGGTGTCTGGTCTAAGGCATACAAAAGCATATCTAAGACCTCTCACTGTTGATGTAAGAAATTCTTTCATGGCTTTATCTTTTCTGGAATAGTTAAGACTTTTCCTTAGATAAATAAAATCTATACCTAAGAAGTTGTGAAGCTTCTATAGATTGCCATTAGAAAGAAAATGCTTCAACATCTTACTAAAGTAAGTTGCTTGCATTAGAGTAAGTAATTACCAGGTATACCACAAGCCATAGGTTTAGATAAACTCAAACCTATAATACTAGGAACAGGAAGTTTTGTTAAGTCCATTGAATAGACTTATAAACGAAATTTCCTTTTATGTCCTTGTAATAGAAAACTTTAGGTTATTCCATGTGAATGGATTAAACCATAGTTCTATTGGCTTTTCTTCTTAGTTTCTTATCTTGACAATCCATTACTTGTTTAAACTCACAATGGATTTTAATCACTAGTGTCTCCCAAGTCATAAGAAGGTGAATTCCTAGAAACTCTCCCACTACGACAAGGCACCGTGAATTATGTCTAAGAAAACTAAATGGTATTGATCTCTTCTGTTGTGACAAGACAACAGAGGCAGTGGGATCATCATATGTTACATAAGATGATAGAACACTTTTGGAATCAAGAATTAAATATCTCCTTTATTTGCTACTTGTTTTTCAGACTTAGTCATTTTCTTGGAAAAGTAGTATTTGTTTGAACAAACACTTTCTTATCTATTGACAATGGGATGGTCCACCCCTAATCACTTAGAATAGCTAAGAAACCATGGTTAACAGTTCTAGCTTTTCTTAAGATTTTGATTAGGTCATCCATGAATCTAGTAATGATTTACATTAAGTATACAACCATTACATCATTCTGAAATTGTATTACCATAGAAGGATTTAGGCAACGACTAGTAACTAATCATCAACATGCAACTCGAAATTTCTGGGGAGGTAAGTTTGGATATAATTCAAAAATCAATTTAATGATCTTTGAACTGCATATCTACTAACTATTTCTCCACCCCTATCAGTTCGCAAGATCTTTAACCACTGACCTTAATGGTTTTAACCATTGCTAGAAATTAATGAAATTTTTCAAACATTTCAAATTTCTTTGCTAAAAGGTATAATCTAGAGTGATCGTTTTAAGAATACAACGAAAAACTCATATCCACCCCTGAATGTACATCCATCTGCGAATGAGATGAACTACTTTCAGTGGATATAGGCATATTAACTCTTTGCAGAGATTGATCTTGTCAAATCCACTATGAACAAGATACAAATGCCATAGATTAAGAAAAATGTGGTTGTGTCGTTTTGATGACTTAGGTATAGTTACATCAAAGAGTTCTTAGAATACTGCAAGTGGATCCTGGTCACAGAATACCTAACTCATATTCCATACAGTTTTAATCCATTGATAGAAGATGGATATTTAAACACTTGAGAAAGTGTAACTGTATTGTATTCTGGAATTAGAAATATAAGAAAATTTCTATTTGGATTCTAAAATTAAAGTCAAAGACTTGAATTCAACCAAATATAATGAGTAATTCTTTCTTGGACCACCACTACTAATACAAATTCTAAGTCAGATTTGCCCATACAAGTAGGAGATTTCTAAGATTGAGGATTTATATCAATTGGGAATAGAATTTCGGGATTATAATCATAAGCGTCATTTAATTTCTTAAGAGAAAATATAATGACATGAAATGATTTATAGACCATTCATCCAATGATATATTATTAAGCTAATTCGAAATGAATAAGCTAAGAGGAATTAGGATAATTTCGTTTATAAATAAGAATCCAACGATGCTTCGATTAGCGAAAGACAAAGTAATCTTATTTATGTAATCTTCTTGTTTCATATTGTAAAAATACTAGTCTAAGGTGTCATCAATTGATGAACAGCTAGATGTCGCATATACAATACTTATCTTTCGAGATCTTACACTATTATGTATGTCTAATGGTGAAAATCCATTAGGGATTTATCTCATTAGAAAAACAAACATGTTAGACCAACAATGAAGATTCGAAATTAAACTACAACTTAATAACAGAAAATAACATGGTTCAATATAAATTCATACACAATTCAGAAATTATAAGCATATAGCAAGTAGGAATGACAAGTGAAAATACTAAAACTTACAATCCTAAATAATTTCCAAGGTTTTTCAACAAACTGATACAATGTCCCGTTTAGGCGAGAGTCAAAGCATCATCCATTGAATAGAGTTGTCGGCTCATCTAAAATGATAACCATTCTAGCAACCTTTTATTCGATCAAGATTGGAATTCGGCCGTTGTCCCGTTTAGGCGAGAGTCAAGGCAATTCTATCTTATGAGCTTCCACCATTGTTTCATAATTTGCAAGTCAAGTATGGTCGCCACCATTAGGGTGATCCATACCATACAAAACACTTACAAACTACTTATCATGCGAGGTTAAACGGTGCGAAATTGCTAATGAACGTTCCTCCATTAGGGAGGATTACTCACTAAAACAAACGCGGTGTAAAACCCACAATGGAGATCGAATATCTTAATAATAAAGCTCATTATTTAAAAAGAGTTGTATTTTCTTTGATTCTCTTTATTTATTCTATTTATTTTAAATATATATTTATTTAATTAAAATTTCCAATTTAGAATGAAAAATTCTAAATATAAATTTTAATTTAATATTTATAAATTTTACTTAGATGGATATGAAAATAACATGAATTATTTCCATCTTAGTAATAATTTCCAATAAATATTTAGAAAAAATATTTAAGTTGTTACAAAATTAATTTAAATTAATTTACAACTCAAATTTAATTTTCTATAAATATATATTGCATTTCGAAAAATTAAAGTATATAAGAATACAATTTTCGAAAAATGCATATTAAAATAAAAAATAATACCTGGAAAAATTATTCTAATTTAATGTTGGCCCAAAATTAATTAATAAAATTAATTTACAACAAAAAATATAATTTTCCTATTTAATTAAATATATAAGAAAAATTTCAAATATTTAAGTATGATGATGAAAATCAACTTAAATATTAATTTTCTATTTAATTAAATACACTAGAAAAATACTTCAAGCAAAAATATCACCTATCTAGATTTTCCTTTGACTAATTAATTCAATTTCTAATAATATACTTTAATTCAATTTATTTTAAATTAATCAATAAATGAAAAAATCATTGATTTAAGTTGATCCAAGAATTAATTAAAATAATTAATTTACAACTTAATCTATTTTTCAAGATAAAATTCGAAATTCTAGCATTTAAGAAATGCAATTTCGAAAATTGATTAATAAAATAAAGAAAAAATATATTTTGAAAATTATTTAAATTTAGTTGAAAAATTAAATTTCAACTAAAAATAATTTTCTATTTAATTAAATGTCATGAAAAAGAAATATTTAAGTATGATGATAAAAATCAACTTAGATATTTAATTTTCAAATTAATTAAATGTATTAAATTCAAGAAATAAATAATTAAGTGTAGAGAAGGCTTAATTATTAATTTCTAGTTTAATACTAGGAAAAATATACTTAAAATAAATTGTACCAAAATTAATTATTTAAATAATTAATTTCACAATGTATAATATTTTCCTATTTAATATTAGAAATAATAAGTAGTCTAGAAATAACTATCTAGAAAATATCTTATTTGACTAAGTATCTTTTCCACAAAATTTGAAAAATATCTAATTTAAGTTGTATTAGAAAAAATCTAGAACTTAAATATTTTTCAAATTTAAATTTAATTAAATATCAAAAATTAAGTTGTAACCACTTAATTTGAAAATATTCCATTTTAAGTTAATATTCGAAAAGATATTAACTTAAAAAATATCTAAAGAATTTTAATAACCAATGCCTAAAATTCCTCAACTTAATTTTGAAATTTTGAATTCAAAAGATATTCAGATTTAAGTTGGTTAGTTGAAGATAACTAAATATCAACTTAAATAGGAATATTTAATGAAAAATTTAAATTAAGTTCCAGAAAGAATCTAGATGGTTATAATTCTATATTTAATTAAATACAAGAAAATACATATAGTTTAGCTTAGAATAAAAAATAATTCTTTAAACTATATTTTTCTTAAATTAATTTCAAAATAAATGAAATTAATTATGTTGCTAATCAATTTTAATTAGGTTAAACTAGTGTAATTAACCTAGTACAGTCATTCAAATCAGGCAAATGGGCCTTCACAATTGGGGTGGTTTGTGTGAGGGGGTGCTGGGTTCAGTATGTCGTACCCACTTCTATGGCTCCCAACTCTCACACAAGGCCCAAAAGAGAGGAATTTAACCTTAATAAGAACAACTGTTATTAATTGAATAGGCCCAAAAACTAAATGGGCCTAAATAAATTCTATCAAGAACTATGATAATTTATTTGAGCAACAACAACCTATATGCATCTATAATAAAATCAAACACATAGGCTCACACAGGCACACTTTGGATGGGTCCTATCATGTTGCTAGGTCATACACAGATGAAAGAAGATTGTAAATTATACCTGTTACAAATTATTTACTTGACTAAGGGAGCCATCAGATCATTAGATCTGGCAAAAAGTAACCATGGCTATTTGCAATCAAGTAATAATAGGTTTTTTAAAACTTACACATAAGCTAAAAACACATACTCCTGCAACAAGGTTAGCTGGATAGTTGGATGTAGGATTTATTTAATTTTAAATAAATAATTTCGAAAAATAAATAATTAAATAAATAATTTAATTTTCGAAAAATAAAATAAAAAAAATATTTTAATTTCGGAAATAATAATTTAAATTTCGAAATAAAAAAAAATATTTAAAAATAAACCTACTTTTTGAAAAATTAGGTTTCAACCAACCTAAATATCATTTCAAAAATTTGCTAACTACTTTTAAAAATTAAATGTTATTTTAAAAATAAAAATTAAATAAAAAATTAGAAAAGATAAATAAAATATCTTTTCAGATTTTTAAATTTAATTTAAATAAATAAAATAACAAAATTTAAAAGTTAGCAAAATATCTTATATCTATTTAAAATTACATGATTATAAATATCTTATTTTAAATTTAAATATGGTCAAAATATCTAAAAAGATTTAATTAAAAAATCTTAAAAGATAAGATATTTTTAAAATATCTTAAAAGATAAGATATTTTTAAATATCTTAAAAGATATTATAAATATCTCAAAAGATATTATAAATATCTCAAAAGATATTATAAATATCTTAAAAAATCTGACCTTAAATTTAAAAAAAAATATAATCAAATTAAAAATAAGATAGATTTTTAAGCAAAAAGATAAATACTAATTCTATTCAAATTCAAATTACACTAATATCTTGAATTAAATTAAAAAAAAATTAAATTAATTCAAAATGATAATTAGAATTGAATTAGGAATAGTAATAGTATATATACAAAACCATACAAAAAATTAGAAGCTAATTCCATGAAAAAGTATGAAAAATTGAAGAAAAAGGGAAAAATTCGAAACTGTACGGACAGTTCTCATGATCGTGTGAAACTATCAAGACAAATTTCCCGATTTTGTCAAATCTTCAAAAAATCATAACTAATTCAAATAAAATCCAAATTGAGTTCTGTAAAAGGCTAACTTGCTTAATTTTTTCCATACTATCCAATAAAAATAATTCCAGAAACTAAATCACAATTATTTTTCACGAAAATTTCACAAACATCAATCAATAATCAAATAACACTCAATACAACATGATACCATCCAAAGAACATACAAACAATCGTTTTAAAGTCCAAATTTCTTGCAAGTAAATCAATTACCATGGCTCTGAGGCCAGTTGTTGGAATTTATTTTACCAGGATCTTAGATCTACTCACAAGTATGTTTATTAACATCCTAAATATGAACTTTCTAAAACGATGAAATAAACACATATAACGTTCAAGAAACCTTACATTGGGTGCAGCGGAATAATAATGACTCCTTCCGTTCAGATATCTAGCCCTTGATTCCTTTCTGTAGCAGAGCATTATCAATATCTGAACCTGGATCTCTTTCTCTGAATCTTTGATGCTGAAACTCCTTTGCTAATGAGTTTTATGCCCTAAATAAAACTCATTTCAATATAATCAGATTTGCTTATTAATATAGATCAGAAATAACATTTAATGTTGCATGGTTCACATGATTTATTTCATGATTATATGTACATAATGTATAAATTCATCTGAAACCCTTTTCACATACTTGATCCTGTTTATTGTGCCGTCAACACATTGGAAAGTAAACATGACTATGTGAATAAAGTTTCCTAGATTTATCAGACACAGGGTTTTACTGATATGATAATCTACAACAGAGTTTACTTGCATTTGGAGAAGTGCTATGTTCTTTCCAGAGCATTGGTTAAAGTAAAGCTCAGGTTGGATGCATGGAGTATGCATCGGAAGGGACCGATATTGAACTTTGACTTAGATTTAATTAAACTTACCGTAAAATCTATTCAAGTCAATATCGCCTAGTTGATCCTAGATCAAATGATCTTAATCCTGTTATGATTAGGCTCAATCTTGAAAGGCTATTCGTGTTCCTTGAATTGTTAGTTAAGCCTACCTTTTGGTCAGGGTGATACGTACTTTTTGGGAACACGGTAGTGCAATTGAGTGGGAGCGCTATCATAAACATGGAATCTATAGCTTCTATCTGGTGAATAGTAAGCAAAGGATGATCTCCTTCGAGCTTGACCAAACGAACATAAATGGTGGAGTACTCATTTCACATAAGCTGAAATATCATTTATACGGGGTCAAGTGTTTTAAGGAATAAATACATTGTAGGGTGTAACGGTAATTTAATCCCTTTACAGTGTAGATCATTCATATAGAGGATCATTGATCACATTAGGATTATAACAATGGATAACTAATGATGTGTCTATATGGTGGAACATATAGAGCATTCTATATAACTGAGAGTGCAATTCTAAGTTCTATGCGTGGATTCAACGAAGAATTAATAAGTTAGTGAATTTTAGTGCTAAATTCTTGATCTACTTATTGGAAGCTCGGTTATATAGACCCATGGTCCCCCCACTAGTTGAGATAATATTGCTTGTAAGACTCATGTAATTGGTTTTGATTAATCAATTATAATTCACGAATTAGACTATGTCTATTTGTGAAATTTTCACTAAGTAAGGGAGAAATTGTAAAGAAAGAGTTTATAGGGGCATATTTGTTAATTATGATACTTTGTATGATTCAATTAATAAATATGATAAATGACAATATTATTTAATAATTATTTATAGTTATTAAATAGTTAGAATTGGTATTTAAATGTTTGAATTAGGAAATTGGCATTTTTGAGAAAATCAAATACAAAAGGTGGTAAAATTGCAAAATTGCAAAGCCCAAGGCCCAATCCATTAAAGGCATGGCCGGCCACCTATTGTAGCATTTTAAATTGATTTTTTCATTATTTTAATGCCATATAATTCAAATCTAACCCTAGTGGAATGCTATAAATAGATAGTGAAGGCTTCAGAAAAATAACACTTTTCTTCTGACTTTTTCTATTCAGAAAAACTGAGCCTTCTCTCTCCCTATCTTTAGCTGACCACTCTCTCTCTTCTTCCTTGATAATTTCGAAATCCTTAGTGTATGAGTAGTGCCCACACACATCAAGTGATACCTCAATCATAGTGAGGAAGATCGTGAAGAAAGATCATTAGCAAAGGAGTTTCAGCATCAAAGATTCAGAGAAAGAGATCCAGGTTCAGATATTGATAATGCTCTGCTACAGAAAGGAATCAAGGGCTAGATATCTGAACGGAAGGAGTCATTATTATTCCGCTGCACCCAATGTAAGGTTTCTTGAACTTTATATGTGTTTATTTCATCGTTTTAGAAAGTTCATATTTAGGATGTTAATAAACATACTTGTGAGTAGATCTAAGATCCTGGTAAAATAAATTCCAACATTCTCTACTCCCAAAACTAGTCAACAAAATGGAGTTGTTGAGAGGAGGAATCAAACATTGCAGGAGATGGCAAGAGTGATGTTAAATAGCAAGAAGTTGACAAAGCGATTATGGGCGGAAGCTATTAACACAGCTTGCTATATAATAAAGAGAGTGTTTATTCGTCCAGGTACCTCAAAAACATCTTATGAAATATGGAAAGGTAAACGTCCCAATGTAAGTCATTTTCATGTTTTTGGATGTGTTTGTTATGTTTCTAGAGATCGTGAGCATATTGGTAAATTTGATGCTAAAAGTGATGTTGGTGTTTTTATTGGATATTCCTTAAACAATAGAGCTTATCATGTTTACAACATGAGAACTCAAACTATTTTGGAATCAGCTAATGTGGTTGTTGATGATTTTAAAGATTTTTCAAAATTTTGCACAGAAGTCGAGATAGATAGCTTTATGGATACTCCACCAGAAGCAGCAAAAGTAGATTCTGATGCAGAAGAACTCAATTCTGACAATGGAAATGACGAATCTGGTGCTGCAACTGGGACTAGAGAACCAAAACCGCCTATCTCGACTCATCCAAACATCATCACTGATTCTATCCAGAAGGAACCAAGCACTAGAGTTAAACTGAATCATCCAAAAGATCTCATTCTTTGAAATCCTAAAGAAAGCATGGTAACCCGAAGAAGGTATGTTAATTTGATTAGCTTTCTTTGTTTTTTCTCTCAATATGAACCGGAAAATGTGAAGGAAGCCATAACTTTTGAAGAATGGCTCAATGCAATGCAAGATGAACTCAACCAATTTGTTCGCAACAAGGTTTGGATTTTGGTTCGAAGACCAAAAGGTATCAATGTGATTGGAACAAAGTGGATCTTTAAAAATAAAAGTGATGAGTTCGGTACAATTGTGAGAAACAAGGCTCCATTGGTGGCACAAGGGTACACACAGGTAGAAGGTATTGATTTTGATGAAACTTTTGCTCCTGTTGCAAGATTAGAATCAATTTGTTTACTCTTGTGTATTGCTTGTATTCTTGACATTAAATTGTTCCAAATGGATGTAAAATCTGCATTCTTGAATGGTATTTTTGTAACGTCCCCGCTTCAAGCCTCCATTGGGCCCTTACACCCACGGAATGAATGGCTCTTATACACGAGTACGCCACTCTGGCTGCTTCCTGGATTGATGACTGGCCCTACAGACCAACACAAGTGTTTCCAGCGTGCTTTGTCCTCACTCGCACGCTTCCTGGGAAAACTTCCCAAGAGGTCACCCATCCTTAAATTACTCCAGGCCAAGCACGCTTAACTATGGAGTTCTTTCGTGATGGGCTACCGAAAAACAAGATGCACCTTGTTGACATAGGTAGTACCAATCAATCCATTTAAGCTCTCTTCAACTGTGTAGTCCCATACCTACACAGTTTCAGAATCATCCCACTTGACCTTCCCCAGGCGGTGTGGGATTGCACAGCTTACCCGGTATTTCCCCTTACGGATTACGGGACTACTGACTGTCACAATTCACAATCTATTCTTCTATTATAACCTTAATGATTAGATTTCACCCTTAACCAAAATTCAACTTAATTATTTCTAATAAAAGAGTAGAGCTTAAAATTATCTATCCATTAACACTTAAAAAAACAAACTTAAGAACGTACCAATAGTTATATATGTCTAATTTATTAAACCTGAAACATACACTCTCGTTAGAAATACTAATATAACAACTAAATTCTTTTTTTTTTCCTAACATACTCTATTCCAATCTGCTTATAACACAATTCCTTTTGAAAAACACTCTTCTTATGCTCCTTATTTATGAAAATAAGTACAACTTATCAAAAATAAACTTAAATTACGTAATATAGCAATACCTTGAATTTTTTTTTTTCCAAAAATATGTCATAGATCGAATCCTACCCATAAAATTTTAAGACATATTCTTCTAAACACAAAGAAAACTTCTAGTTACACTAAAGATGTAACGCAACATAAAATATGTAAGACTAACATGAACAGATTAACTAAAACTTACAAGATGCTGAGTCGAGCTCGTCTTGTGGCAATGAACTTTACATGTTAGGGTCAACCACATCCTTTAGGACCGTATTGCTCTGATACCATATTGTAACGTCCCGATTTCCCGAGACGTCACACTAGCTAGTCCGTTTAAAACCATTTAAGATAAAGACAATAAAAGACTTCTTTAATGAAAAATAACTAAGCATGAGATCTCATTATTTTTAAAACAAAACATTTATTTATTCATAACCTTAAAATATAAAGCTTTACAAAAACTATTTGAATCATAATCTTTAACGAAATATTTTTAAACCAAAACATCGTGACAATCCCCTAACATGTAATCCACGCCTCGAGCTCGCCATCCTCACTGTTTAGTTTTGTCTTTGCCTGCACACAGAGTACCCGTGAGCTAACGCCCAGTAAGAAGAGCTATGTAGGACATAACCCCCCAACCAGATAACATAGTCATAAGTATAACAATATCACAACATCAAATCAATTCATACCATACTTGCATACATATACCAACATATCATATCACATACTATTCTCATATACAATATAACATCATATCACAATGTAATCTTAATGCATGCTATACTCACACATATAACACATAGTATTTTATCACACATTGTCCTCACATACGATAATCTACTCCCACTCATGTTGATCAGACATGAAGTGTAACTTGCCCTGCCTTATGCTGTTCTCACACTCGGCATCCAATAGGGCAATCCCTTTTCACAAGTTGTACTCACCCATGAAAGGATAACCTGCAAGTAAACCCATACAAGCAGCCAAAAATATATCCTGCAGTGCTACGCTCACACCAGCAGCAGAAAACCTATCCAATAAGTGCTATCCTCACACAAACAGTCAAAAGCCTTATCACTATCACACACTAATAACATTAGCATAAAACAACAATCTACCATAGAATAAAACATGTAAATACAAACCCATAATACAGTTGTATGTTTCAACATACACCCTGTGCACAGATGTCCACTCTTCTTACCTCAGTTGTTAAGAACACCTTCTTGCTACTCCAAGCACCTCAATAAATTTTCTTGTTGAGGACAAGATCCTCAAATCCCACTGCTTAAGACTTGTTATCTCGTCACTACTACCTATAACAACACATGGTTCAAGGCCCTAACATTAAAATTCGTACTCTTACAGTACAGCAGAAAGATCACTATTTTTGACCAACAAATATACTAATTCAGTGAAAGTTGTCTTCATAAAAATTATAGAAAATTTCATTATATTTCCAATGATATAAAGATCATTAAAAATGGATTAAAACTGAGGGAGTTATGATTGTTTTACTGAAACTATTTCTGAGAAAGAATATGGAGTAACGAATTACACAACTTAGCAAAAATACAAACTTTTGACATTGAATGGTTCAGAACTAGAAGATAACATCTTCATCAACGTTTTAGGAAATTAAATTCCCTTTCCAATGATATCAAAATCTTTGAAATTGGAATTATATTCAAAGAGATATTACAATTTTACCAAAACAGTTTTGCAAGAACAAGATTCAAGAAACGAATCACATGATATTGAATAAAACTAACTTTTTCACATAGTATGACTTCGAATTAACAAAAAGTTTCTTCATAAAACTTATGGGAAATCGAATAAGCTTTCCAACGATATAAAAATCTCTGAAAACGGATCAATATCAAGAGAGATATCATCACTTTACTGAAACTTGTTTTTCTGAAATATCATCAAGAAAATATTTCATACCTCTTCACATATTTCTATTCGATGTCTCAAGCCCGCAAGCCTTGATTATAAATCCAAAACTTTAAGAATGAAGGTAGAAAATAAGAAGAATTGTGGAAGGTTTGAGAGGAGCAAACATGAAGAAGAATGAGGCTTTGACTAATTGGTTTGGAGAGGAAAAATAAAACTATGATAGTTTAGGGTTTGATAAAAAGATTATGAGATATCGTATTCTGATAGGTTTAGGTTAACTAAAAATAATAATATATAATAAAATGCTAAAATATTATTAAATCAACAAATATCTAAATTTTTAAATTTTAAAAGTAAGCCCTTTATTTCGTAACTTTAGGCTCAGTTTTCACCTAGAAAAATTCCGAATTATGATATAACTATTTCTACAAAATTTATAGATCTTTGAATTATCTTTCCAACGCCACTGGAATCACCTCAATCGGAGCTCTAAAACTCTAGATATGATCATTTTAGTAAAACAGTTTTTAATCCTTCGAATTTATCAAAACCTACGAATTTTTGTGACATTAATTCCATTATAATGTTATTTAATGCACTTCATACAATAGATTAAACCCACTAAATAATCTATAAAACTCTAATAGACTTTCATATTGGGCTTTAATTGAGTAATTATCCTAATTCGTAAAAACACCATAATTTTACCTTGACACTTACTATAATTTCAACTATGTTTAGAAATCTATCAATACTATTCTAAGCAATAGTCTCTATTCACTATTAGTAGAAATAAATGAATATTTATTCTCACACAAATTGTATAACAAATAAAATTTAAAATATATGTATATTTTTACCGGGTATTACATTCTACCCTCCTTAAAGAAATTTCGTCCTCGAAATTTAACTACCAAATACACGAGGGACTTCATGTTTGTCACCACTTATTACATGACCTCCTTATCTACCTTATGGACCCAACAAATATGTACTTAACTTTTATCTTATTGGTCAAACTACAACACATATAACATATACAGCCTAATTTAAGTATTGTGATTCCTTTATATATTACTTAAATAACACACATACTCCATCACAATACTTACATATACGTGCTTTAAATACATAAATTTTGCAATAACATGCTCGCAATTTTATATAAAAAAAAAACTCTTCTCTTATGAACATCCTTATATGCCACTTGAGAACACATTATACAATACAAAAATAACAAACAACAAGGAGTAGGGTAGAAGAACTTATGCAAACTTCTCTTTAATTGTTCCCATTCTTTCATTGAATGTTATTTTTTTTTTTTTAACTTAATTTCCTCCATAAAGCTACAATTCCGTTATTATAGTTACGTAGCATAATTATTAAGAATGTTGCCCTACACATAACGATCCAATATATCATCAACAAACCGATGTCATTCAAACAGACCACATGTCTTCTATAAATTACATGAACTACATGTAAGCTAAAGATCGTTAAAGGTCTTCTTACACATGCGAGCTAGCCAATATATAGGCTTAGAAGCATACAAGTTAACATACTCTCAGGAATGAGCTACATGCATATCACTATAAAAGAAACATTTACTAATCCATCCAACTAATGAAATATGAATAAAATTTTCTATCAAAATCACTCTTTCTAAGAATAACTCGAGAACGAAAAATCGCTTAATCCAATTCTCATATATATTTTTCTTTACTCGCTTAATCATATACCATTTATTTGTACTAAACGGAACCATTACATATATGTAGGGATCATAACACTAACATCATACTCATAGCACAATCATAGCAATAACATATAAAAATTATTTCAATCATATCATGTCTTTACCATAACATTGGCATATCATAGCCATTCCTTACATAACCTGGGCCTAGCCTGGCCTTACAATATCCTGGGCCTAATCTGCCCATATAATAACCTGGGCCTATGTAGCCCTACCATTGTTATAAGATAGGGTATCTCTATATTCAACAGTAACATCACTGTATCATACCCCACTATAACAATGTCAAACACGAATCAGACAAATGTAGGGTAGGGTATCTCTACATTCAGCGGCCTTATCCCGTATCATACCCCACCATAATAATTTCAAACACGACTCAGAAAAATGCAGGGTAGGGTATCTCTGTGATCCGTAAGGGGAAATACCGGGTAAGCTGTGCAATCCCACACCGCCTGGGGAAGGTCAAGTGGGATGATTCTGAAACTGTGTAGGTATGGGACTACACAGTTGAAGAGAGCTTAAATGGATTGATTGGTACTACCTATGTCAACAAGGTGCATCTTGTTTTTCGGTAGCCCATCACGAAAGAACTCCACAGTTAAGCGAGCTTGACTTGGGAGCAATTTCAGGATGGGTGACCTCCTGGGAAGTTTTCCCAGGATGCGTGTGAGTGAGGACAAAGCACGCTGAAAACACTCGTGTTGGTCTGTAGGGTCAGTCATCAGTCCATGAAGCAGCCAGAGTGGCGTACTCGTGTATAAGAGCCATTAGTCCGTGGGTGTAAGGGCCCAATGGAGGCTTGAAGCGGGGACGTTACAAATGGTATCAGAGCCTTGTCCCAGCCGGAAGTGTGGTCGACGAGGACGTCGGACCCTGTAAGGGGGGGTGATTGTGACAGTCAGTAGTCCCGTGATCCGTAAGGGGAAATACCGGGTAAGCTGTGCAATCCCACACCGCCTGGGGAAGGTCAAGTGGGATGATTCTGAAACTGTGTAGGTATGGGACTACACAGTTGAAGAGAGCTTAAATGGATTGATTGGTACTACCTATGTCAACAAGGTGCATCTTGTTTTTCGGTAGCCCATCACGAAAGAACTCCACAGTTAAGCGAGCTTGACTTGGGAGCAATTTCAGGATGGGTGACCTCCTGGGAAGTTTTCCCAGGATGCGTGTGAGTGAGGACAAAGCACGCTGAAAACACTCGTGTTGGTCTGTAGGGTCAGTCATCAGTCCATGAAGCAGCCAGAGTGGCGTACTCGTGTATAAGAGCCATTAGTCCGTGGGTGTAAGGGCCCAATGGATGCTTGAAGCGGGGACGTTACAATTTTGAGTGAGGAAGTTTATGTTGAGCAACCAAAAGGATTCGAAGATCCTCAGTTCCCAGACCATGTGTACAAACTTGAAAAAGCTTTGTATGGTCTGAAACAAGCTCCTCGTGCATGGTATGAAAGGTTAACTCAATTTTTAATTTCTCATGATTATCAAAGAGGTAGTGTGGATAAAACCCTTTTCATCAAACATATAAATTCTGATTTTATCATTGCTCAAATCTATGTTGATGATATAGTTTTTGGTTCTACATCTAACCATGAAGTGCAGGTATTTGTTGATCAAATAAAAAGTGAATTTGAAATGAGCATGGTTGGTGAGCTTACTTTCTTTTTAGGTCTACAAGTCAGACAAATGGAAGGAGGTACATTTGTATCTCAAAGTAAGTATGCTAAGAACCTTGTCAAGAAGTTTGGTCTTGAGTCGTCTAAGCAGGTAAGTACTCCTATGAGCACAACTTTGAAATTGACTAAAGATGAGAATAGAGTGAAGGTAGACACCACTCTTTATCGTAGTATGATTGGTAGTCTATTGTATTTAACTACTAGTCGTCCTGATATTTGTTACAGTGTGGGTGTTTGTGCTAGATATCAAAGTAATCCTATGGAATCTCATGTATTTGCTGTAAAAAGGATTATTCGATATGTTAATAGTACTCTTGATTATGGAATTTTGTATTCTAAAGATACTAATTCTAACCTAGCCTGTTTTAGTGATGCTGATTGGGCAGGCAATGCTGATGATCGAAAGAGTACAAGTGGAGGTTGTTTCTTTCTTGCAAATAATTTAGTATCTTGGCACAGTAAGAAACAAAATTCAATTTCCTTGTCCACAGCTGAAGCTGAGTACATTGCTGCTGGTAGTTGTTGTACTCAATTGTTATGGTTAAAACAAATGTTGATTAATTATGGATTTGAATTGGGTGTTTTAACTATTTTTGTGATAACACTAGTGCCATAAATATTTCCAAAAATCATGTTCAACATTCTAGAACAAAACACATTGATATAAGGCATCACTTTATCAAGGAACTTATTGAAAATAAATCTTTGCAATTAGAATATGTTGATACTGAAAAACAATTAGCTGATATTTTCACCAAGGCCCTAGACTCAAGTCGCTTTGACTCCCTCAGAAAATCTTTGGGAGTTTGCATTGTCTAATCTCTCTTGTTCATATTTTTGTACAATATTGTTAAGTTTTTCTTTAATAGCATCTAATCTTCATTCATTCTAATTTGTCAAATCATGTCTATGCTTTTGGATTATAATTAGTTAGGATCTCATTCTTATCATACTTTTTGAGGTTGAGTTAAAAGGTTCATGTTACTTTTTATTTGTGTCTGGGATTAAATAATGTTCTTATACAGAGTTGAGCGATTTTTGTTTCAGTTACTTGTCAGGCCCCTTGCTGGAATAGAGCTACCCATACTGAGGTGTGAAAGCCATCTTTTGAGTAAGCTGGAACATTGTAATTAGCAACTATGATGAGGATGCACTACCATAGAAAAGGGCTACCTTCAGTATAGTGTGATAGCATCCAGTTGCGGGATCAAATTGAAAAAGGCGAAAATGAAAAATCTTGGTAAGGACAATGATCCTATTTGCACTGCACACACTTATGTCTGACAAGTGTGTACAAGTTTGTAAGTTTCCTCTACTAAAATAAATTAAAAATCCTGGTTCACAACTTTTAGTAACATGCATATATTTTTCCTCAACATAAATTAAGTATGGTTTGTTCTTGAGACACTAATTAGTTATTCTCTTTTGAAAGCATAACATGTATTTTTGTCATTTGTAATGATTTTTGATTAAATTGCTTGGTTTAGAATTCCTTATATTTATTGTACATACTTTATTTTATTCTGTTTTATTTTAAGTTCTTCAAAATTAAAAAATAAAAAAAATAAATAATAAAGAGAGGGAGGCGTTGGTGACTTGAATCATAGGCTAAGGAAATTTGTGCTTAATTGGTAAGTTTCAATATTTATTCTTCTTTGATTTATTTTGATATGTTTCCATTTAAAGTTTGATCTCTTATGTTTTGTAATTTGTCCTTAATCTTGAAAGATTTTCTTAAATGGGATTTTTTTTTTTGGAAAATATATTGGTATTTCTAGTTTCTCTTTATTTTTTTTTAAAAAAAAAGGGGAAAGGGGAAAAATATAATTTGGCAAGAGAGTGGGCGGTTTCCCTTTTGTTCATGGGCTGGCGGTTATTTTTCAAAAATTCAAAATTGGTTTCCTTTTTGCTTCATTCTTTCATGTTTATTTAAACCAATTTCCTTGTCATTTATTCTCACCACCTACCCAATTCTCTTTCTTTATTTTCTTGCCTTCTTGTTGTTCATTCTCTCTTTCAAAAATCCATGGCTAAGACTAAGAATCTAGGGCATCCAAGATCAATGGTGGAATCCGAACAAGCCCCCTCGAATGCTCCTCCTGCTGCTCCAATCTTACTGCCTGCTGCTGCAACTGCGTCGAACCCAGGAGATTCATCGCTTCCTCAGCGTGAATCTCAGTCCGTGAAGCCCAAACCAAAGAGAATTCCTAAACAAGTGGTTCGAAAATCAGTGCGACCCTACAAATGTTGGACTTCATCGTCTTCATCTTCGAAGGGATCTCCTCCACCTCCTACTGTATCTCCTCTTGCTGCAACAGAGAATGGAGTTCCTGCATCAACTCCAACAGGTCCTTCCACTCGAACTCGTGCCCAACAAGCATCTATCGAGAAGGAACTTTGCACGAAACGAAGCCATGACAAACCAGCTCCTCCAGCCAAGAAGCTTAAGATGAATCCCCCTTCGGTTTCTTCAAGTTCTGAAGAAGAAGAACCCATGGAGGATCCCTCTGTTGATTCCTCGAATAAATCCGTGTCTCTCCATTCTGAAAAAGGAGATTCATGAAGACATTGGAGTTTCCTTGGACAGTGAGGAAACTGAACTCGAACCAGATCCTCCTCTGACCAAATCTACTCTAGCGCCTTCTCGTACATCTTCAGCAGCCAAGGCTTCTGCTATTGCCAAAGGCAAGCAGCCCATGAAGGAATCATCTCCTGGTAATATCCCTACATCTCTCTCATATTGTTCTCGTTTCTACTATCGTGATAATGAGCATGATTGGAATTTGTATGCTACCCGAAAGTTTGAGAGTGAAAGGAATTATGATTTGCATGCTCATAGGGTATACGGTATTGTTAAGTTCATTCAATACCATCAATGGGAGAACAATCTCACTGGTTTCGAAGGGTACATTGAAAACATTATCAAAGAATTCTATGCTAACTTGTCTGATGATTTTCTTGATGAGAATTCTAGACTTTTTCGAAAAGTGTTTGTTAGAGGACAATGGTTTTCCTATTTCCCAAGCCTTGCAACTGCCAGAAGATGTACCAAATGCCATAATGTCTATGGATCGCCAGTTGATGCTCATTGAAATCACTGGTGCACGGGCTGAATTGAAATCGGGGGAGACTCTACGCATTACACATCTTACCTATGCTCATGCATCTCTCATGAGGTTTTCTCTTAGCAATTGGCTTCCCAACTCAAACAAGACCGTGGTGTCTCAAGATGTGGCCTCATTCCTCTTTCGTATCGCCTCGGGAGCATCCATCGACCTGGCCTCCCACATTTTGAATCAGATTATTTCTTTTCAAAGAGGTAAAAAAAGCACCTTTAAGCTTGTGTTTCCGAATCTAATCTTTAAGATTTTGTCCTCTCAGAAAAATGTGGCTCAATCTCATGAAACACTTGAGCCTCCCCTGACTGGAACAATTTTCCAACCCTCGGAGTATTTTGATGGAGCTTTCCCAAAAAGGCCTAAAGCTAGTGCTGGTGCTGCTGCTGGTGCAAGCTCGAGTTCTACTTCTGCAGACGTCCAGGAGGTCAAGAATGAGGTTCAGTTGGTGAACAATCGACTTGCTGCCATGGAGGAGGTTCAACAAGAGATGTCCAAGCAGCTGTCCTCATTGATCAAGCTTTATGGGGCATAAGTTTTCCTTTCTTTTATTTGTTTTGTTGGGCATATTTCTATATTTTCTTGTTTGTTATCTTTGGCCCTTAGATAAACAAAAAGGGGGAGTAATATTTTGTTTTTAACTGCTTGTTTTTATCAACTCTGAACCCTTTTTCTAGGGAGAGTTGTGTTTGGTACTTGTGAACTTTTTGGGATTAAAAGTTAGCATGTTATTTTGTTGTTTTTTGATTTTCGATTGTGTTAGTGAGGGGGAGTTGTTATTTGTTCTTGATAACTTTACTTTGCAGGTACTTATGTGTTAAAATATATTTTGTTCATCTAAAGTGCCAAAGGGGGAGATTGTAAAGTCCTTTTTTGGCAAGTTAGATGACAAAATATTTTTCTTTTATGGTAAGATTTTTTTGCATTCATACCCGATTTTCTTACCTTGTTTATTCAGTTTTAGTTGCTCTTTTCTATGTTAGGAAAGATGCATTTTTCAGCTAGACATTCCTTTGTTTGGAAACTTCTTGTAAGAGAAGCAATTCTCTTATGGAAAGTTGGTTTTTTAAGGAAACTTTGATTATTGCCTTTTCCTCATTGAATTCGATTGTATCTTGATACAATCAGAATATATAATCTGTTTATGGTAGGAATCAAGAATTACTAGAGGATCGGACCCGATTATAGCAAGTTTCTTATTTCTGGTCTGATCTGCTACGTTAGCATCCGAATCTGATACTGTAGATCGTGTTTTTCTTAGTAAAGTTTTGTAGAGCTGTAGATTCGATCTTGTAGCTGTCTCTAGGGTTTCTATGTTCTATAAATAGAGCCTAGAGAGCAGCCATTCGAATTAGCTCTTCCATTATTCAATTTTTTGCACTTATCTTATTTGAGAGAAGAGAGTTTCTTTGTTTTGTGAGAGCCTAGTTGTTCATCTAGGTTCTAGTATTTTATATATCAGTTCTTACTCTGTCCTAGAGTTTGTTAAGAATGACTTGACTGAACAAGAGAGTGGTCTTCGGGAGAAGACTTGATGAAGCCTTACTTCGGGAGGAAGTAAGCACTTTGGTCTTCGAGAGAAGACTTGTTGAAGCCTTACTTTGGGAGGAAGTAAGCACTCACACTTCAAAGACGAAGGGAGTTTGGGCTTGAAGGTGTTTCAGAAGTCAGATTCATAAGTTGATTACAAAGGATTGCGACAATACTTTAGAGGGAGTCTAAACTTGTTTAAGTCAATTGTCTTTGTAAATTTGATACTTTATTAATTGATTTCATTCTCTGGGCGTGGCCCCGTGGACTAGGAGTGTTCGTGAGAACACTGATACCACGTACAAATCTCTTGTGCCAAGTTATTTAAATTTATGCAAATATTTTTATATTCTGCCTGTTCTGTTTTGTCATTGCAAAACTGGTTTCTACAGTAACAGAATTACATTCTGCTTCTGCAGATGTATACAGTTTTATATTTTCGTATATACTATTGACATTTGCAAAAACTCGGTTTTTCAGAGGATAACTTCGTCTTTTCCTATTTTTGGGCTGAAAAAAAACTCTATTTAATGAAAGGGGGTCGCGAATTATAGAGGAGAGACAGAATAGAAGCCTAAAAACATAAGAAAAAGGCTCTTGGAGCGAGCATGGGATATTCTTGACCATCCTTCATCTAATTTCCTTCTCTTTTCTTGATTTCTTATGTTTTTATTTGTGTTTAGTTTAATTATGGGTTTGATAATGAGCTTAACTTTCTATTTAGGGATTTGATGGATATTGACTGAGATTATTCTATGAATTAATGTTATTTGATTGTTCTTTCTTTCTCTATTATTGTGATTTATTTATATTTGTGCTTATTACATGTGTTGGATTGGCCACCTTATGCAGGATCTATGATCTCAAAACAATATCTAAAAAAAGAGTATTGAGAATGCTCTAAATAAAAAAACATAAGTTTTGATGTGAAATGATAGTATTCACATAGTTTATGTGACTTTTAAATTATTGCTTAATACGAATTGTATGTTTTTTTTTTTCTCAGAGATGTAGTATTCGGGATGCAATTTAGAACCTTTATGATCTGAAAAGAGTTTAGGTTAATTTATAATCTGTCAAATCACATAGGAGGAAGAAGAATAGTATTAACAATTGGGTAATCAAAGCAATTCAGATCATATTCCTAATTTCACATCCATTGTTAAACTTTTTATTTTTTTGTTTTATTTAATTTTGCTTAGTTTATTTAGTTCAAAATTTATTTATTCGATTGCAAAATAAAGACAAGAATTTAATTGATTGGTACTTAACTACAGTCCTCGTGGGAAAAATTTCACTTACTTGAGTATTACTTGTTAAAACGATATGTATACTTGCGTGCTAGATTTATCACAACAAGTTTTTGACACTATTGTCGGGGACTATTTTAGTTAATATCAATATAGGCTAATTCTATTCTAATTTCGTTTCTTTTTATTTAATCTTACTATTGTTTTACTGAATGTGTTTAACTTGCAAGGTAAATCCAAATACTATACCTTGTAAATTTTTTCCAACAACACAAAGAGCTATTCTATTATGCTTGGGAGAGATTTAAGGAGCTCAGAGAGAGATGTTATTCCAATTTCTCAAGTGGTTGTTTTATTCTATTCTTTTACAATGGACTTGAGGATGAAACAAAAAGTTGGGTGGATTATGGAGCAGAGGTAACTGGATAGCCTTTGTTAAGGAGAAGTCATGATGTAATAAATATTCTATTGAACGATATGACAAATTTTGATTACGATCGGCATTAGGATCCATCACTTCAGGATTGGAGTCACCAATACACTCCTTATTGTCCAAACTTACCCCAACCAATTGAAGAAGAGGAGAATATACTATCACTTCCAGAAGAGATTAATCGATTGGCAGACATGGTAAGAGCTCTATGTGATAATTTAATGGTACATGATTTTGAGAGTTTTAAGTATAATAACTCAAATAATGAAAGTTATGAGAGTTGTTTGAAGATAGTAGAAGCACCATTAGATGAATTTATAGAAGAGATTGAGCCTATAATTAAAGAGAAAGAATCCTTTGAAGTGGCTAAAAATTTGGGTACAATGGATATGCTTGCTCAACAAATGATGATCTCAATTTGGTGAATGAAGAAATATCCATCCTCAATTATGAAGTTATTGAAGATTAAGTCACAGTCAAAGATGTGGATGGTCAGGAGAAAACTAAACAACCAATTGAGAGGTTATTTGACGAAAGTGAGAAAGAGGTGTCATTGGTGGTTGAAGAATCACATGTAGTTGTTGATTTGAGGTCATCAACACCACTATATTATGAACCACTAATGGACCCTTATGTTCTACTAATACCGCATTTCCCATATTGTATTCTGTACGAGTTACCAATAGTTTCTTCCCAAGCTCATCATCCAAGATCTTGTGTTGGCGGTGCGGCTTTCGGTTCAAACTCATCACATGCCAAGCTTGAGGGTACTTTCAAAAACAGCTTTCAAGTTGTCTTGCATGATGCTTATGATGGGCGTCAACTGCTTGTTGATGTGGCATGGACCTAAGGTAAGTGTTTCTTCTCTTTAAATTTTTGTTTCACATTGGGGACAATGTGAAATTTTAAGTTTGGGGGAAGGGCTTAATTTTATTTTTTATTGTTTAGTTTTATTTATTTTTTTGTTTTAGTTGTTAATTAAGGTAATGTTAATTTTACTGTTGTTGTTATTGGTGGAATGGATTAAAATTTTAAATCGTGTGCTTATTTTTTTTGCTCTTTGAATTAATTTAGATGCTTGTAAAAATTTTGTATTGATGTAAATTGTTAATAGTTGGATTGTATCATAATTATTTTACTTTGGTTTATGGTAAGATTGATTAAATATGATAGAACTTGCATGAATTATTTTTTGAGGTGAAATCCTTAACAATGCTTATTTGGAAAATGATGAGGCAATTTTTTTTGGATCGTTTGGACCTTTCAAGCTTACCTTTATCTTTATTATTCCTAGTTTTTGCCTGTTTGAGCTTAGCCTGTTCAACTGTATTTTTATGAGCCTAACTTTGAATCCACTTGCAATTCTCTTTCTTTGTCTCTTGAATTATACCATAAGCTTAGAAATAAGTTTGGGAGAGATGAATTGTGTGTGGATGAAATTATTATTTTAAGTGTGTGAATGAGACAGTGTGTGAATTGTAAAAGTATTTTTCAACATCACTAATGTTATTTATGTTCTTAAAAAAATGATGATGAAATAAAATTAAGAAAAAAAAAGAAAGGAAAAAAAGTGTTGAATAAATAAAGTGATGTTGGAACTAATAGTTGTAAAATTCTCAGTCATTGAAATTTTTGGGCACAATTTGAGATATGTAATTTATTGTAGGTGCTTGATGGTTTGTAGTCTATTTATGGTATAATATAGCCTAAATAACTTTTCATCTACCTATTACCTAAGCCAATACATTACAACCTTGAAAATCTTTTTGATTCCGAGTAAGGATTGTTGACATTAGTGGAAAGAGGTAAGTCATGCAAGCATATTGATCACTGGATTGTGAAAAGTTAGAAATAATGGAATTGATATGATGTTTTTCAAATATTGAAGTTAATTTGCATCTTTACATTATTTTACAAAGTAAGCATCCGAATTAATTTTAGAGTTTTGGAATTAAAATTCTGGTTTTAATAATTGATTGAAGTTTCACAGGTGGCAACAACAGTTTGATTGTTTGAAGTCTTAGTTAATTGTGTGTTAGTTTTTTTTTTGTCTTAGTTTTTAGTCTTACTCGAGGGCGAGTAAGGATTTAGTTTGGGCGAATTTGTTAGACTATTTTAAGTCTAATTTTCGGGTCACTTTTTAAAGTTATTTTTCTTCTTTATTATTATTTTTAGAATAGAATTACATTTGTTTTCTTTCATTTCAGGTTTCGACACTTTGAATGTATAAATTAGTAAAATTTTAGAAAACGGTGATCTATAAAATAGAGAAAATTTTGTAAGAAAATAAATCTGAAACTTCAAACCTGAATTTGACTATGTTATGGTCATATTTTTGAAAAAGCAAAACATAAAAGTTTTAGATCACTTTTTTAAATTTCTAACGCATCTTGAATCAGCTCATTTAGAGTTTGTATGTTAAAGTTATGCATATTTTACTAAAAGAGTTCGAAGCAGAAAAAAAATGGGTTCAGTGGCTACGGAAAGCCCGTTTTTCACTTTTCTACAGCTACTGCGGTGAGGCTATTGGCCGCGATGGCACCGGCTCCGTACAGGTCAAGGATAACTTCGTCTTTTCTTGTTTTTGGACTGAAAAGAACTCTATTTAATGAAAGAGGGTCGCGAATAATAGAGGAGAGATAAAATAGAACCCTAGAAACACAAGAAGAAGGCTCTTGGAGCGAGCATGGGCGATCTGCGACAATCTTTCATCTAGTTTCCTTCTCTTCTCTTGATTTCTTATGTTTTTATTTGTGTTTAGTTTAATTACGGATTTGATTATGAGCTAAACTTTCTATTTAGGGATTTGATGGATATTGACTGAGATTATTCTATGGATTAATGTTATTTGATTGTTCTTTCATTTTCTATTATGGTGATTAATTTATTTTTGTAATTATTACATGTGTTTGATTGATCACCTTATGCATGATCTATGATCTCAATACAAAATCTAAAAAGTGAGTATTGAGAATGCTCTAAATGAATAGACATAGGTTTTGATGTGGAACGAGAGTATTCACATAGCTTATGTGACTTTAAAATTATTGCTTAATGCAAATTGTATGTTATTCTATCTCAGAGATGCAGTAGTTGGCATGCAATTTAAGACCTTTATGATTTGAAAAGAGTTTAGGTTAATTTATAATCTATCATCACATAGGAGAAAGAAAAATTGTTAATTAGTATTAATAATTGGATAATCAAAGCAATTGAAATCATATCCTTGATTTCACATCCATTGTTGAACCTTTTATTTGTTTGTTTTATTTAATTTTGCTTAGTTTATTTAGTTTAAAATTTATTTATTCGATTGCCAAATAGAAAAAAGAATTTAATGGATTGGTATTTAACTACAGTCCTCATGGGAGTGATCTCACTTACCAGAGTATTACTTGTTAAAACGATACGTATACTTACGTATTGGATTTATCACAATAGAAAGAAAGTGGGAGTAAGATTTTTTTTCTTGTTTTATATGTGGACGCTATTCTTCTTTCATCCAATGATAAAGGGTCGCTACGTGAAGTGAAACAATTTCTTTCAAAGAATTTTGAGATGAAAGACATGAGTGAAGCATCCTATGTCATAGGAATTAAGATTCATAGAGATAGATACCGAGGTATCTTAGGTTTATCTCAAGAAGCCTACATCAAGAAAGTTTTAGAAAGATTTCGGATGAAAGATTGTTCACTGAGCGTTGCTCCAATTGTGAAGGGTGATAAATTGAATTTGAGCCAGTGTGCAAAGAATGATTTTGAAAGAGAAGAAATGAAAAACATTTCTTATGCTTCTGTTGTCAGAAGCCTAATGTATGCTCAGGTGTGCACAAGACCGACATTGCGTATTCTGTCAGAGTGTTAGGAAGATTTTAGAGTAACCAGGGGATAGACCATTAGAAAGCTGCATAGAAGGTAATGATGTACGTTCAGGGTACTAAGGATTACAAACTGATGTTCAAACAAATTGACAATCAAGAAGTAGTTGGCTACTCAGATTTAGATTTTATTGGTTGTATCGATTCACGTAAATTAACATCTGGTTACGTATTTATGTTTACTGGTGGAGCTGTGTCCTAGAGGAGTAACAAACAAATTTTGACTGCTACTTCTACTACGGAGGCCGAATTCATTTCTTATTTTGAGGCTACATCACATGGTGTATGGCTAAAGAGTTTCATTTCAGGCTTTAGAGTTGTTGATTCCATAGCAAGGCCATTAAAAATGTTCTGTGACAATTCAGTTGCTGTTTTTATGGCTAAGAAGAACAAAAGTGGACGTCGAAGCAAGCACATCGACATTAAGTACTAGCTATTAGAGAACGTGTTAAAGAAAATAAAGTGGTCATTCAACACATTAGCACTGAATTTATGATTGCCGATCTATGACAAAAAGCTTCCCACCTCATAAATTCAAGTATCATGTAGAGAACATGGGACTTGGTTCCCTTATGTAATTTGTACAAATAAAATATTATTAATGAAACTCTTATTTTTATATTTTTCATATTTATGCGCATCTTAATTTTACATTTAAGAAAATTTTAGAGGACCTGAATAAACATAAGATTTAGGGTTTATTCGGTTAAGTACATTGCCACATAAAATACATTGTTATATAGTAAATATATTGTAATACATGGAAAATAATACTCGACACATAATGAGGATATGTCACTATGATTCATATATTTTTTATATAATGAGGAACATTGGGTTTGAATATTTTAATTTAAATACTGACCAAGTGGGAGAATATTAGAATATTTTCTAATTATGGAATAAAATAAAGAATTGATTTTGAGATAAATAAATTTTTCATATTTATTAAATCTAGACAAAATTAATTAGGTTATATTCTATATATGTTCAGATTTCGATATTCATTAACCGATTTAATTTCCCAATTAATTGTCAAAATATTTTGATAATTATTGTGGCGCAGATACTAATAGAGTATTTTACCTATAAATATAGGATCTCAGTCCCCGAGCTCTTCACTCATTCTGTTCAAAACTACAAAATTTTATCTAGAGAGAGTTGAGAGAGCGAGGAAGTTCGAATTCCCATACCGAAGCTATCTCAAGGATTGAAGCTCAAACATCAATAGTTGGATGTATTTTAATTCTTTCATTGCATATATACAATTGATATGTTTACAATTTATTTCGCATTACATATCGTTCATATATATATATTTTATTTTCATATTATATTATAATCTAACATCATATATCTTACAAAAAAAATTGATAGTGTATCAACAAAATATAATCAAATAAATTTACATACATTTAACACAAATAATAATAAAAAAAAATCAAAATCAAAAGAAAACACTTGTAAAATAACAAAAAATAAAAAATAAATTTTCTTATTATAATTTTCATAACATAAAAGTTTAAAATTTGAGTATATTGTATTTGGATATTGGTTTTATAGGAAGGAGCTAAATAGTGATTGTAAATATAAATTTTTTAATATTTGTAATAATGGTAAAATTTTAAAATTATTTAAAATTGTATAAAAATATAAAATAATTATTAATATAGCATCATTCATTAATTATGATAATTAGTTAGAATGAATTGATCAATCAAATACTTAACATATATTTTTTTTGAATGAAATTCATCTTTATTAAACTTGAACTTCAGCAACCAAACTAGGAAGCAACTCAGTTGGGACATCCCCCAAACTGAAAACACAATCAGGATAAGAACTAGAAGCTCTAGCAAAAGCATGAGCAACTGAGTTCGCTGACCGTTTAACAAAAAAAATAGAAACATTTTTCAAAGTAGCAAGCAATTCTTTACAATCTTTAATAACCAAACCGAATAAAGAAATCATATCAATTGAGCTTCGAATAGCTTGGACTACTACTAGGCTGTCGGTTTCCAACACACACTGATGTAAGGAGAGAGTTTTAATCCAGCTCAAGGCTTCCCTCACACCCATTGCTTCGGCTAAAGCTGGGTTCACATCGCCTTGTTTGAGCACCGTGCGTCCATGAACAAGAACCCCACGGCTGTCTCTCAGTACCATGCCGAAACCGAAACTGTGGTTACTCTCAAATAATGTCGCGTCCACGTTAATCTTAACACTATTGTGATTAGGTGACACCCAATGCTCCAAACCATCTCCTGGTATAAAACAATTTTTGGATGACTCTATCAAAGAGTTTTGAGCATTTCTCCATTGGTTAAGATAGACTGTAGCAGCCGAGACAATATCATTGATTCTTACAGCTTTGTTGTTCCAGACCACCCCATTCCTCGCCCCCCAGATAGCCCAGCAAACAGCCGCTATTAACCCCCTTTTCTCGCTGTCTGCACCAGAAAAAGCCGCCTTGCACCAGTCGAGAAAACTGGTGTCCTCGGCCACTTGAGTGCCTATCCCCACACGATTCCAAGCCAGGGTGATCACTTGACAAGTTACCAAACAATGCAGGGTAGTTTCATTAGCACTTTGACAGAAAGGACAAAGCAGACTAACCTCCACACGCTTAGTTCGAAGGTGTGTCATCGTTGGGAGACAATTTGTGCCTGCACGCCATATTAAGTTTTTGATCTTTGGAGGGATCTTTAACTTCCACAAGCTCTTCCAAAAAGCCGAGGCTTCTTCTTCGCTCCAGCGGCCATTAATTTGCTGTAAGAGATTGTAAGCAGACTTAACAGAGTAAAGCCCCGAAGAGTCAGAACTCCATATCACATGGTCAATGCACTCGGCGACTTGTAATGGGATCTGAAGAATGAGACTTTTATCTCTTTCATTGAACAAGTCATCAATCAACTCAACATCCCAACACCTCGAACCTGGAACCATCAAGCTACTCACTTTGACACCCGAAAGAGCAGGATGTGAAGAGCTAACAAAGGGATTGTGGGGATCGGGCAGCCAAGCTTCACCAACAACAGTAATGTTGTTACCATCGCCAACGCACCACCTTGTTCCTTTCATGACCAGCTGTTGAGCCTCCCAAATACTTCTCCAAACGAAACTTGGATTATTTCCAAGAGAATCATTGAGATAGGACCCATGAGGATAATATCGAGCCTTGAAAACCAAGGAAACCAAAGAGTCCGTTCTAGTGAGGAGATGCCAACCTTGTTTTCCTAAAAGAGCCAAGTTAAAATCCCTGAGATTCCTGAAGCCCATACCTCCAACATCTTTATGCTTACAGAGCTTATCCCAATTCATCCAATGGATTCCACCACTGTTTTGTTTTGAGGATTTCCACCAGAACTTTGACATCAATTGTTCAATCTCTCTGCTGATCTCTAGAGGTAGCAGGAACACACTCATGGCGTAGCTTGGGAGAGTCTGAGCCACGGTTTTAACCAAAACTTCCTTGCCTGCCCGGGAAAGGAATTTACCTTCCCAACCTTGGAGTCTTTTACGAACCCGATCTTTAAGAAAGCCTAGGACCGCCGTTTTGTTTCTTCCCATGGTACTAGGGAGGCCCAAGTAAGTGCTATTCTCAGTGGCTTGAGACATCTGAAGGGTATGATTCAGTTGGCTTCGGGTGGCGTCTGAAGTATTTGTACTATAGAAGATGGAGGACTTGGTTAAATTGACCTGTTGACCAGAAGCATTTTCAAATTTGAATAACAATTCGCGAACTTTCAAAGCTTCTTGGAGCGTAGCTTTAAAATAGAGGTAGCTGTCGTCCGCAAAAAGCATATGAGAGATTCTCGGGGCCCCATTAGCCACTTTGCAACCGTGGAGCCAGCCTCGACCTTCATATTTCTTGATTAAGGCAGAGAGACCTTCCGCACACAAAATGAACAGGTATGGAGAAAGAGGACATCCTTGTCTGATACCTCTGGTTGGAATGATAGGTCCCATTTCCTTGCCTCCATGGGTGATGGTATAACTAGCCGAGGTCACACAGGGAAGAGTGAGGTTCACCCATTTTCTACCAAAACCGAGTTTGAGCAAAACAGCCTCCAAAAAACCCCATTCAATACGGTCATAAGCCTTACTCATGTCCAACTTCAGTGCCATGTAACCCTCCTTGCCTTGACGCTTCCTTTTCAAATAATGTAGCACTTCGAAAGAAACCAGGATATTATCAGAGATTAAGCGACCCGGGATAAAAGCGCTCTGATTTGCAGATACGGCTTTATCCATAAAGGGCTTCATTCGGTTTGCCATCACCTTAGTAATTATCTTGTAAAGCACATTACACAACGCTATAGGCCTGAGATCAGTAACCAGCTCTGGATTCTTTTTCTTGGGAATCAGAACAACATGTGCCTTGCTGGTACTACTAGCCAAATTTCCATCTTGAAAGAATTTTTGCACCACTAGCACCACATCTTTCTTAACTATACTCCAACATTTCTGGTAAAATCCAGGAGTCATTCCATCAGGGCCAGGACTTTTCGAAGGATGCATCTGAAAAAGCGCTTTACGGACTTCTTCTTCTGTAACCGGTAGACACAGTTCATGATTGACCATATCAGAAATAGAACATTCAATGTCTTCCACCACTTCCAAACAAGAGGCACCCGAAGCTGAGAACAAGGCTGAATAATAATCAATAATCAATTCAGATAAACCATTCTCCCAGCTAACCCATTGACCGTTCCCATTTCTGAGTTTTCCTATAGCATTGTTCCCTCTTCTAGTAGTAGCAGCCATATGAAAATACCTGCTATTTTTATCACCTTCCTTGAGCCAAAACTGTTTGGCCCTCTGCTTCCAAAAGGTCTCCCGTTGGTCCATAATCCGAGAGAGTTGATTCTTTAACTCCCCAAAACGTTGCACAGAAAGTGCATCTCTCTTGCCCCTTAAACTGGTTAATTCTTGCTTGCACTTCTTAATCCTCACTTTGAATGAACCCGTAATATCCTTTCCCCATTCGGTTAACTTATCTGCACAAGCTTGAATTTTCTTCACAATATCTTCATTGTTCATAGAATCCCAACAAGCTTTTATCAATTCTAAACATAACGGTTCCTTCAGCCATGCATTCTCAAAACGAAATTTACGAGGATAAAGATTAAAAGATTCTATAATAGGTTCAAGGAAAATTGGGGAGTGATCAGAAGAGGAAGTTTCAAGATTACTTAGCTTAGCTTGGGGAAATAGTCGAAACCAATCCGAGGAGATAAGCGCTCTGTCTAACCGAACCTCAACCCAATTCGAAGTCCCTCTGCCTCTTTCCCAGGTGAACGGGTAACCGAGGAGCTCCATATCCGTCAAATCACAATCGTTCAAAGCTTGCAGGAAACCTTCGATCAGGGCACGGGGATAAGGCTGTCCACCACGCTTGTCTTGCTGAGAAACCACGTTGTTGAGATCGCCTAAGATGCACCACGGCAAGCTTGAGGATTGTTTTAAAGTACGAAGAAGGTCCCAGGTTTCTTGTCGATGAGTCCTTCGAGATTCGCCGTACACTCCTGTCAAACGCCACTCTTTCTTTCCTTCCTCCTTGACCACAAAGTCAATATGATGATGAGAGAAACCCACCACGTGACCCTCTTGATTAGCTTTCCAAAATAAGGCCAGACCCCCACTTCTCCCTTGGGCCTCCACAGTAAAAACACCTTCAAAGCCCAATGTTCTTCCCACCCATTCAACTCTTTCTTTAGCACACTTAGTTTCACATAAAAATACCATCTTGGGTTTCTTTTGAGTGATAATCTCTTTAAGGAATTGAAAAGCCCACGGGTTCCCAAGCCCACGGCAATTCCAACTTATAGCATTCATAATGCTTGGCGGGTCTGAGAACCAGAACCCGCCCCAATCACGTTTTTTGAACTTTCCTCGTTGACAGGAAGCATAATTGCATCAAGCCCATCAACAGCCTCCTCATGTAGGGAGTCACCATTCCCCTTATGAGAATCCAAAGCTATTAAAAAAGTTTGCCCAGGCCCAATTTCGTAGCTTTTTGGCCCACATGAAGAGTCCATAAACATTCTCTTCCTTTTTGTTTCGTCAGTGGGTATATAATTCTTTTGAATTAAATTGGTTGACATAGAATTCCCTCCTAATTGAGACTTTCCTTTCCCATCCTGGAGAGTAATTGCTGGCCCTTTAAATAAAATTGATTGAGTATCCCCATTGCCAATCAATAATTTATTACCATGATTCATGGGATTGCCACCTTGAAGACCATGATTCCCTCCACTTACATTCGGATCACGTTCAGACTCAGACAACCCCTCCTCTTCCCCCACTGGTGGCCGCCGAACATACTCTTGACCCCCATCATTCGTCTCACTAGGTGAGGCAGCAGCAGCTCTTGGAACAGGGCGGTTACGTAACCATCTTGAGCCGATGGTGTGATTCCTTCTTCGTGGTGCAGCTTTCATCTCTAAACTGTAAGGTCTTTGAAGTAAGTGAGACGGAGTATCAAAGAGCTTCTCACAAAATTTCTCTGCATGACCGATTATGCCACAGATGAGGCAAAAAGTCGGTAGCCCTTCATACTTAAAAATGGCCCAACAGACAGGACTTCCCACCTTTTCTAATTTCATCTTGCGCTTCAAAGGGCGGTCCACCCGAATCGTAACTCGCACACGAAGATAATCTCTCCATATGCCTATAAAGTTATTCGGATCAGCTTCGACAAAACTGCCTATATAATTGGCAATATCTCTTACAACACGTTGCGACATGAACTCCGTAGACATCCCGTGCAACTGAACCCAGAAATCCAAACTATTGAGCACTACAGACCGCGGATTCTCCCCACTTCTTAACCGTTTGAAGACTAATTGGATCCGATCAAAGGTCCAGGGGCTGCCCTCGATCACTCGTCCGATATCAACTTCGTGATAAAACTGAAAAAGATATAGATTAGGCTCTAATTCTTTGACATATAGACCCCGTCCCGGACGCCATAAGGAGGCCATCTTATGTTGCATAGCAAGGAAATCAATTTCCCGATCAGTGATAAAACGTCCCACTAGACACCACCTATCATCAATCTCAGAGAGATCATCATCATTCACCCCATACTGTAGACCCCCCGTTTCCTCTTCTTCCAGAGTTATCGAAGCATACTGGTCCTCCATGTTTGAACGTGCATGATTGAACGTCGCCATAGTCGCAAAATACGAAACCCAACAAAGCTTAACAAAACACACAAAACTTAACAGAGAGAAAAACAAACCATGTCAATAGACAAGACCTTAACGTACTAATTTTTTTTTTAGTTATTTGTGTGGTGAAAATTTTCTGATAATTACACATCATAGGATGCTAGTGAGAAGCTAGAGAAGGATAAATGTGTGACGAGAGAAGATGCTGAAAGGGTTATTGATGCTGAAATAAGGAATAAGCCTGATCTGAACATCACTCCTACTCCTCCTGGAATTGGAGCCTCCATGGCTGCCGCCGCTACAATACTTAACATATATATTATATGATAAATTGAAAATATTTTTTTATAATAAATAAAATATATAATTATATAAAAACTAAGTTATTATGCAGATATATTGAAATAAAATTATATAATGTATATATTATTATAAATTTTCTTATTTTAATTGTGTATGTTTAACGAGTTTTTCAAAAACTAAAAATAAAGATGATTTAGAGCTTGAAAAAAAAAATAGACAATCTGAGACAAGTATTTTTTTACGTACTTAGGGTGTTAAAAAGTTTTAATCAACAAGTCAATATTATTGAGCTCTGAGCTTGAATGCCAATGGAATTTGTCATTTTGTAAAATTTTGGCCCTATGAAAGCTTAGAATTCGACTCTTCGCTTGGTGACGTAATAATTCTATTTATAAGTAGCCATGTACTTTAGGTCAGATTGGTCCAGACCCAATAAATGGGTTAATACATATTTTTGTTAGGTTTTATTCTTATAATAAACATTTTGATTATCAAATAAGTTGAATAATTTGATATATATTTGAATGTTTAATTATTTATTAATAATTTTTATATAAATATCAAAAAAGTCTTTATTTATGTATGAGGTTGTGGCTTTGTATTACATGGAGAACTAAGATCACGAGCTATGAATAAAATAGTTAGCAATATATTAAAGTTATGGAATTTTTTGGATCGATGATGTAGATACATCTTAGTGAATGTGCTGCATGTAATAGAGATTATATATGACATGACTAATATATATTTAAGATGTTCTTATCAAACTAGCCGTTTACTATAAAGACTTAATTTATATTACAACAATGATCAATTACTATATCAGCCTAAATCTTGAGAAATCATGAAATCTTGTTCATGTTATTAGTTCTTTGATTCACTAGTTAAAATATCTCAAAGCAGATAATTCTTATAACTTCTATTTTGGTAATCTAATAATGTGAATGGATGGGAACTTGATTTACAATATGTAATCCAAACTTTCCTAATAGATCAAATATCGATTTCTTTTAAATATAAATGCAGAAACTGAAAGTTGTGCACAAATTTAGATCAAATCAAAATTATATTTTCTCTAGTGAATTAATGGTACTAAAAAATAAAGGGGTAATTAAAATGTTAAAATTATAATTTGACCAATTTAAATTATGGATCAATACATGGAGGGCTAACCACTAATATTGATTATATCGATGAACGTTGTAGTTAAACTCAATAAATATAATTATATAATTACTAAGAGTATAATTCTATATTTATAGTGGAATAATAATGGAATTGATAAATAAGATTATTTGATTGATGAGATTCAATAAATAAACTAATTTATTAGAGCTTGGTATTATAGGTTCATTTTTCTCGAATTGCCACTATATAACACTGTTAAAGGTATAAATGGTACAAAATAAAGAGAAGAAGAAAATTCTATTTTGAAGTAGAAAAATAATAAATATTTATTTTTGTAATAAATAATTAATTTAAATTTATAATTTAAATAAATTTGGAAAATAAAAAATTATGATCATGACAAGACATCATTTTGTGATAGACACATACTATAGATAGTGGGCCCCATTGGCACCATTAAAGGGTATTAGCGATGGAGGGGGCCGCCGCTAATAACCTTGTATTTTGTGATTAAAATTTGTTAGCAATGCAGTCCTGCCGTTAATGTCCTACCGCTAATAACTATTATTACTTATGGATTTTCTAACTGCTTCTAATAATAATTAATAGTGGCACCACCGCTAATTTTTTTGGCTAGTCTCAAAATACGAAACTGGCACACATCATTAGCGGCGTGTTCTGCCGCTAATTGTTAGATTTGTAACAAATTAAAAGATTATTCGTAATATTTTAAAATAATAAAATTATATAGTTTAATATATAAAAATTAATTCATTCAAAAATAATATTAAATTAAATATATTTCAACAAATTATAATATTTTAAATTAACTACAAAAAAAAATTAATATTCATTATCTTTATAATTTCATAAATTAACTACTACATAAAATTACTAGAAGTAAATAAAATATTCATTATTTTCACAATGTCTTAAATTAACTACTACACCAAATCACTAGAGTTAATATATAATGAATTAATTTATTTAATATTATTAACTTAATTATTACATAAAATTATTGTTAAGGTCTCGGAGAAACTAATCTTGATTTGTATTATTAAGGTTAGGTGATGGCCGTGATGCAGAAGGAACATATAGTTGATCTGATGAAAACCCAAGTGTTAGTTCTCCCAATTGAGCTTAGTTGAGTATTGGTATAGTAACAAACTATTGTTGCTGTGAAGAACTCTCAAGCCCACCAAATAACCTAAAGTCAATAAAGTTTAAAGAGAGCGGACGAGATTGCAAAGGAGTTCCATTACGAATTGATTTTGGTTTTATGGAGGAGACTGGTGCTGGTGCTACTGCTATGTACGAGGCTGGTGTTGCTGATGTTGATGAGACTGGTGCTGCTGTTGTGGATAAGAATGGTGCTACTACTATGGATGAACAATGTAACTTTAAGAGGAGGTACCACCTGGAGACTGTGATTGACAATACATTTGAAGAAAGTTTTGAAATCGCGGGTCATATAAATTGGCACCATATTCAGGTCTCAAACTACTTCCTAACATGTCACGCATTTTCATCCCCATACTTGCCATAATTTTGAAAAACATCATTGGGGACCGAAGAATGAGCAACATACTAACTTTAACTATATGATATTTTTTTCTTTTCTCTTTGATCCTATAACCTACACCTTTTTGATAGTCAGGTCTATGATGTCCTACTAGTTTAGGCGCTCTACATTGTTTTCTTAATTACTGTGAACACCTTTGCTAATCAAAGGATTCGTTAAAAAATAAGATTAATTTAAAACTTTAAACAAACTTAAACTTTAATGATTTAAAATGATTTACATAATTTTTGAATCCCTTTAAGAGTTTACAACTATTTTCAAAATATATTTTATACAAAAGTTGTTGTCTAGCGACTAATAAAATATGAGCCTAAACTGTCCAGAAGACCCGTACACTCCAAGTCTAACCATCTTAATATGTACAACCTTCATCCAACTCTAGACTCATTCTAGTTCAGTCTTGGCTCTGACCTGGACATGAAAATAATATCTGTGAGTCGACAAACTCAGTAAGTAAATCATAAAACATAAACATATAACTGACAGTAACCAGATGCCCATACACGTACTTATATGTCTAAAACTAGGCCAGGAACGTTCTTGACTAAAGTATAACTAACCCCGAATCCAGCCTATACTTGGTACTCTAGTCGTATTGATGTGGTAGTAAATAGTTCATACTTTCTGAAAGGCTAGCATATATCTGTTGATATCTTAGTGCAGCTCTATGTACACTTCACATATATCCTGATATGCTAATATGATGGCCACTATTTTTCTTAGCATATATCTATTGATATCTCAGTGCAACTCTATGTAGACTCCAACAATATCCTGATACACTAATCTAATGGCAACTAAACATGCCCGCTAAACATGTATACATATATGGATCTATTTATTGTTGAGTTTTATGCCCTAAATAAAACTCCATTTCAGTGTTATCCATTTTATTCAACATCAATAAAGAAACAGAAGTATTTTTCATTCATTTGTGTATGTTTTGGTTCATCTTATCAATTGCTTGTCTATTTGATTTATAAATTCATCTGAAATTCTTTTCACATACTTGATCCTGTTTATTGTGTTGTCAACATATTGGAAAGTAAACATGACTATGTGAATAAAGTTTCCTAGATTTATAAGACACAGGGTTTTACTGATATGATAATCTACAACAGAGTTTACTTGCATTTGGAGAAGTGCTATGTTCTTTCCAGAGCATTGGTTAAAGTAAAGCTCAGGTTGGATGCATGGAGTATGCATCGGAAGGGACCGATATTGAACTTTGACTTAGATTTATTAAACTTACCGTAATATCTATTCAAGTCAATATCACCTAGTTGATCCTAGATCAAATGATCTTAATCCTGTTATGATTAGGCTCAATATCAAGAGGTTATTCGTGTTCTTTGATTTGTTAGTTAAGCCTACTTTTAGGTCAGGGTGATACGTACATTTTGGGAACATGGTAGTGCAATTGAGTGGGAGCGCTAACATAAACATGGAATCTATAACTTCTATCTGGCGAATAGTAAGTAAAGGATGATCTCCTTCGAGCTTGACCAAACAAAAATAAATGGTGGAGTACTCATTTCACATAAGCTGAAATATCATTAATACGAGGTTAAGTGTTTTAAGGATAAAATACATTGTAGGGTGTAACGGTAATCTTATCCCTTTACAGTGTAGATCATTCATATAGAGGATCATTGATCAAATTAGGATTATAACAATGGATAACTAATGATGTGTCTATATGGTGGAACATATAGAGCGTTCTATATACTGAGAGTGCAATTCTAAGTTCTATGTGTGGATTCAACGAAGAATTAATAAGTCAGTGAATTTAGGTTATTAATTCTTGATCTGCTTATTGGAAGCTCGGTTATATAGACCCACGGTCCCCCCACTAGTTGAGATAATATTGCTTGTAAGACTCATATAATTGGTTTTGATTAATCAATTATATTTCTCAAATTAGACTATGTCTATTTGTGAATTTGTCACTAAGTAAGGGCGAAATTGTAAAGAAAGAGTTTTTAGGGCATATTTGTTAATTATGATACTTTGTATGGTTCAATTAATAAATATGATAAATGACAATATTATTTAATAATTATTTATAGTTACTAAATAGTTAGAATTGGCATTAAATGGTTGAATTTGAAAATTGGCGTTTTTGAGAAAATGAGATGCAAAAATGATAAAACTGCAAAATTGCAAAAATTGAGGCCCAAATCCACATTGCCTAGGCCGACCACTTTATAGGGTTTTTCATCTGATATTTTCATTATTTTAATGCCAAATAATTCAAACCTAACCCTAGTGGAATGCTATAAATAATTCAGGAAATTTACACTTAACTTTACACTTTTCATTCAGAGAAAAACCTGAGCCTTCTCTTTCTAAACCCTAGCCGCCACTTCTTACTCTTCTTCTTCCTTCATAATTTAGAACCACTTAGTGATTAGAGTAGTGCCCACACACAGCAAGTGATACCTCAATCATAGTGAGGAAGATCGTGAAGAAAGACATTCAACAAGAAGGAGTTTCTGCACTAAAGAAGGAGAGAAAGAGATCCAGGTTTAGATCTTGATAATACTCTGCGACAGAAAGGATACAAGGGTTAGAGATCTGAACGGAAGGAGTCATATTATTACGCTGCACCCAATGTAAGGTTTCTAATACTTTATAAGTGTTTATTTCATAATCATTTTAGAAGTTCATATTTAGGGTGTTAATCAACATACTTCTGAGTAGATCTAAGATCCTGGTAAAATAATTTCCAACATTTATACTAATCTTACCTTGATTTTGAATGCAATAGTACCGGTAACCCTGAGTAGAATTTGGTGCTCGACGATTTAAGGCCCTAAGTCACATTTATGTAAAACTGGTAAGTGACTTGCTAAATCACTTTCAGTGATATAAACTTAAAACTAAAAGTTTCCCTATAGATAAATAGCGTTGTAATACCCTAAATATCAAGAAAACACGAAAAATGAGACTTTGGGAAAGTGTCCCTAAAACTGGCAGGACCTTTCGATAGGTTTCTGCCTAAAAAATGGTAGACTGTTTTCCAGAAACGTCATGCCATTTTCAAAAAAGAATTGACCCAAAAATCTCCTCCAACTGATTCCAAACCATCCCAAACTGCCCAGAACTTCAAATAAAGCTAAAACAAATATAGTGCATCAAAAAATTTCAACTATACAACTCTTAGATGAATTCTATGATTGTTAGGCTAAGTTTGAGCTTTAAAACTCAAACCCAACTATATCCACAACAATCAACCAGTAACAACTCAAACAAACTCAAAACTACTACAAAAAAAGTCCCTCATCAACTTAAACTTCAACAGAAATAGAATATAAAATTTTGATACTTAAACCTAACTTTTCACTTGAAAATTCAAAGAAGAGAAAGGGAAAAGGAGCATATCTTGGCTTGGCTAACTAAGACCTTGAATTTCCTACTACAAAACCCTTGGATTAAGGTCTAAAAATGAAGAAAAAAAATTCCTGGTTGCTTGGGGTTTGCTTATGCCGAAGCTAGGAGAAGAGGAGAGGAGGTTTGATTTTGTTTTATCTTTTATGATATATTATTTAAATAGACTAGTGATAATCTATTAATTACTCAGCCAAAAAAAAAATGATTTCTCTACACAATCCACTAAAAACAAATCTTTACTAAACTTGGGGCAAAATGATCATTTTTCCCTTACTTAATCATGATGTAACCTAACAACATATGGGTAAAATGGTCCAAGACAATAACCCCGATAAATTCCAACATTTTAAATATCCAACTATCTTGTCTCGCTAATTCTAAGATGCTCAAATGTATCTAAGTGACTATAATGGCCAAATCATCACGTTCCATTATTACTAGGCATAAAACATGAAATTCAAAAAAATCCACATATAGAATATATATGTAAAGACCGCTTAGTTTAATTTAAAAATTAGCAGTTAATCACGTTTAATTATGAAATTATTTATAGCTATTTAAATATTTTATTATACTGTTATTATTGAATTCAGAGATGCATTTCTATGTCATTCAGTAGTTTTCATATTTTTGCATTTCCGGTGCCCGGTATTTTGGAACTCGGTGTTTGGCTAAGTAGAAATCACAACTTAGTATGTTAGTAGTTTGGGACGGTTTATTAGACATTGGGAATGGCCGGGAATTTAGAATTTCCCAAAAATACCCCTTTAGTGTTATTTATGTTATTTTAGTGTGGAGGGGCAAAATGGTCTTTTTGCCCCAATGATATTTTGTCTTTTAGTGATTTTATTAATTGAAAAATAAAGGTTTATTTAGTTAATTGTTGGCTGAAGTAAATAGGAATAGGTGTCTTTTAATCCCATTTTCTCATTTTAAAATTTCAAAGTTAGGAAAAATAGAAAAAAATTCAAAAACACTCTCTCTTTCCCTTTCTCTCTCTCGGCTGGTTGCATGGGATTCTAGGGCTGGTTTTCTTTGATTTTCAAGCTAGCTTCAACCAAAATTCTAGTGATCTCTTGTTGTGGTATGTCTCTCTAGCTTTTTTTCCTTTGTTTCTTGGAAAAAAATGATGAAAATAATATGAGTTATGCATGATTTTTGAGGTTGTTGCTGCTGTGTTTTTGTTGTTGATTTCTGAGGTTTAAAGTTTGTTTATTTGAGTTAATTTGAGATGTTGTGAAGCATGATAGTTAGGTTGAGCAAAGTTATGATTTTTCTATGCTAAAACTATGGTTTTCAAAGAGAGTTGGTTATAATCTGTTGCTGTGATGTTATTGAAGTTTATAGTTGTTTTTAAAGGATTAATTATGCATGATTAAGTAGTTCTATGTTGGTTTGATTGCATGTTAGCTAGGTTTGCTCAAGTTTGAGTTTAGAACTCAAAGCTTGAGCTTTAATGGTGTTTTTCATTTCTGTGCATTTTGGGTAGATTTGATGCCTTAGAAATGTTATTTGGGTCATATGGAGTAGGTCTGGAAGGTTTGAAAGGTTTTGGAGTTCATTTGAGCAAGATATGAATTTTTGATGTTGCTGCCTGCGAGGAACCGAAATTCCGGTTGTACATCCGAAATTCCGGATGGGGTTCTGAAATTTTCCCAGAACCGAAATTCCGGTTAGGCAACCGGTCTACCGGTTGGGGAAAATTCAGGAACCCTAGATTTCCTCGATTTTATGTTTTTGGGGGTATTGCCATGCTTTTTATCGATAGGGTAACTTTTAGTTCCTAGTTTAAGTCCCCGGGAAGTGATTTAGCGTGTCACTTATAGTGTTGTGATTTGTATGGTTTAGGAGCCTGTAATCCGCTGCGCAGTTAAGTTCCAGTCAGGTTGACCGACACACCTGAATTCGGAATCCAGGTAAGATTAGTATAACAATATGCATATGTAGATTACATGTTTAGCGTGCATGTAGGAAGCCTGTTAGATTACATTAGTTATGTATGTTGGCTTCGAACCATCCAACCCTGTCACGTCGGTACAGGCTGGAGTATGACCAGCAGCCGGAGTATGACCGGTTCGACCGATCAGGCTGACACTTAGGTTGGTGGTTCCGTACTATTGACGTATCACGTCGGTAGAGGCTGGAGTATGACCGGTTCGACCAATCAGGTGGATACTGTAACACGTCGGTACAGGCTGGAGTATGACCAGTAGCCGGAGTATGACCGGTTCGACCGATCAGGCTGTTACTTGTCAATAGTACCGTCCCTATGAACGTTCAGAACTCAGTACCGTGTTGGACACGGCAGTTAGGGGGACTCAGTATCGTGTTGGACACGACAGTTAGGGTTATGATCAGGGGTATGGGCGTCTGATCATGACCGAGATATATGTATGAGTATTATTATGCTTTTCTTACTGAGTCTGTCGACTCACAGTTCTACGTTTATGTGTAGGTAAAGGCAAGGCTAAAGCTGATGGACCGTGAACGAGCTTATGAAGGTTGTACATGTCGGGGCGGTTAGGCTTGGAGCGTACGATCCTCGGGACAGCAAGGCTAATTTTTGTAACTAGTCGCTAGGCGACAATTATTTTGTATGAACAGTAATTTTCGTAAATGATTTTGTAATCGGGATCCCGAGTCTTTTGTATAAATATTTTATAAGTTTAATTAAAAAGAAAAAATTTTAATTAATCGCGTTTTCCATAAACCTCGTTGATTAGCAACGAGCTGCACATCATGTTTAAAAATCACGTAATACGCCTATGTTAGTTAGGGTGTTACAATTTGGTATCAGAGCGGCCAGGTTGTCTTCCTAAGATCGTCACGACATGTACAATCATCATCAGCAGTTAGCTCGTTCCACGGTTCAGTAAGCCTTTATTGCTTTAGTAGTTTATTTATTTATTTATGAAAAAGAAAAGCATGTTAGGAAGCATGTTAGTAGCCTGATAGTAGAATAGGCGCATGTTTCGTTTTTAATTTCCAAATTAAGCGGCATTAGTAAGCTCTCCTTGAATACGACTTGATATGCCAACTCTTGGTTTCGCAGGCGGTTCTAACTAGATGGACGCCAAGCGGACTACCAGGAGCAAGGGCAATTCAGTGGGGTCGAATCAAGGACAGGGAGCTCAGTTTCCCCCGCCAGTTAGGGGCCGAGGTAGAGGTCCCCGAGGCAGGGCTCGTGGTCGGGGTGATGAGAACCCGCCATAGGCTGCCCACGCTCCCCCAGCCGATCAGGGAGCCCAGAATTGGGAGGTTCGGTTTGCTGAGATGCAAGCCCGGATAGAAGAGCAAGACCTCGAGATTCAGAGGTTGAGACAGCAGGGTGCTCCTGCAGTTTCGGTGCCCGTAGTTCCAGTGGCACCTGCCCCTGCTGCTCAGGCCGAATTAGTGGTGGCGGCCAATAGATTGGAACCTTTGTATGAACGGTTCCGGAAGCAAGCACCTCCGGTCTTTCTGGGAGGTCCAGACGTAATGAAGGCCGAACAGTGGCTGACGGTGATCACCAAGATTCTAAACTTCATGGGTGTCACCGGTAATGATAGAGTGGTGTGTGCCACTTTCCAGTTCCAGGAGGACGCTCTGGTCTGGTGGGACATGGTGTCTCAGATTCATGACGTCACCACCATGACCTGGGAAAGGTTTCAGGAACTCTTCAACGCCAAATATTACAATGAGGCGGTCAGAAGCGCCAAGAGGAAAGAGTTCGCTCACCTGACCCAGCGTGAGAATATGAGCGTAACCGAGTATACTACTCAATTCGATCGGTTGGCGAGGTTAGCCTCGGGAATTGTGCCAACCGACTTCAGCAAGAAAGAGAAGTATCTGGATGGGGTTAATGCAAGGATCAAACACGATTTGATGATCACCACGGACGACAAGACCACCTATGCTGAGATGGTGGAGAAGGCACTGCGAGCTGAGGGCGCAGTTGGGTGTATGTCGGAGTCAGCTAGTACTCCGGCGAGTGGCGGGGCTCCTACCCCTCCTGCATCAGGCTTTAGCAGGGGGAGTAGTGGTTCGGCCATTGATCAGAGGAAGAGAGCACCCACTGCATCCGGTGGCTCGAGTCAGAACAAGAGGTTCCGGGGGAACCAGAATAGAGGTAGTCGTTCCGGTGGTACTGAGACCCGATTTTCCTATCCCGAGTGCGCTAGCTGCAAAAGGGACCATAGTGGTGAGTGCAAAGGTCAGAGATGCTTTCACTGTGGCATGCCCGGACACTTCTAGAGGGACTGTCCCCAGCTCTGTTTTGAGGCACCGAGAGCTCCGGCGATACCCACTCCAGCCAGGGTGTTCGCCATCACTCAGGCTGATGCAGATGCCAGCCCATCAGTTGTGACAGGTCAGCTTTCTGTTAATAACTCGCTTTACTCAGTACTGTTTGATTCTGGGGCTACACATTCTTATGTGGCAGCCAAAGTCTTTAGTAAATTGGATAGACCGTACGATAGTTATGAATCAGCGTTTGGAACCCTATTACCTGGCGGAGAGTTGGTTATCTCCAACAGGTGGATTAGGTCTATGCCGATCAGGATAGATGGTAGAGAGTTAAGTGCTGACTTGATAGAGATGAGTTTAGTAGAGTTTGATATTACTTTAGGAATGGATTTCCTATCTAAATATTCGGCGAGCATTGATTGGAAAAGGAAGATGGTGATCTTCCAACCGGAAAGTGAAGAACCATTCGTATTTGTTGGTTCAGTTCGGGGATCTCGGATCCCGGTGATTTCGGCCATGTCAGCTAGAGATTTATTGCATGGCAGTTGCTTAAGGTTTCTGGCCGTGGTGGTGGACACCACTCGGCCAGATACCATTCGGCCAGAGGACATCAAGGTGGTTCGGGAATTTTTGGATGTTTTTCCCGAAGAACTTCCAGGATTACCACCTCAGCGGGAGATTGACTTCGTGATAGATTTGGCACCAGGCGTGGAACCGGTTTCCAAAGCCCCATATAAAATGGCTCCAGCTGAACTTAAGGAATTAAAGATTCAGCTCCAAGGGTTGCTTGACATAGGGTTTATTCGGCCCAGTGTGTCACCATGGGGAGCCCCGGTTTAATTCGTCAAGAAGAAAGACGGATCTAAGAGGATGTGCATCGACTACAGAGAATTGAACAAGCTGACGGTGAAGAATAAATATCCATTACCTAGGATCGATGATTTGTTCGATCAGCTTCAGGAGAAGACAGTCTTTTCTAAGATTGATCTCCGTTCGGGTTATCATCAGTTGAGAATCCGAGAGGAGGACATTCCGAAGACGGCTTTCCGCACTAGGTATGGACATTACGAATTCCTGGTTATGTCATTCGGACTAACCAATGCTCCTGCAGCATTTATGGACTTGATGAATAGAGTATTCAAGGATTTCCTCGATATCTGTGTGATTGTGTTTATCGATGACATCCTCGTGTACTCTCAATCGGAAGAGGAGCATGAATTACATCTTCAGATGGTATTGCAACGGCTTCGGGAACACAAGCTTTATGCCAAGTTCAAGAAATGTGAATTCTGGCTATCTCAGGTGTCCTTCCTAGGGCACATCGTGAGCAAAGATGGGATCAAGGTAGATCCCGGGAAGATCAAATCTGTCAGAGATTGGCCGAGACCGAAGACAGTGACAGAGATCGATAGCTTCTTGGGTTTAGCTGGGTACTACCGTAGGTTCGTGGAAGGGTTCTCTAAAATTTCAATGCCCCTAACCGAACTTACAAAGAAGAATCAACGATTTATTTGGTCAGACAAGTGCGAAGCTAGTTTTCAGGAGCTGAAGCAAAGGTTGATTACTGCTCCAATGCTAGCTTTGCCTTCAGACAGCGAGAAGTTTGTAGTGTATTGTGATGCATCCAAACAGGGTTTGGGGTGTGTGTTGATGCAAGCCGATTGGGTCATCGCTTATGCCTCTCGTCAGTTAAAGGATTATGAACAGCGATACCCGACTCATGATCTAGAGTTGGCCGCAGTTGTGTTTGCATTGAAGATTTGGCGGCATTACCTTTATGGAGAAAAGTGTGAAATCTATACCGACCATAAAAGTCTCAAGTATTTCTTTACTCAGAAGGATTTGAATATGAGGCAAAGGCGTTGGTTGGAATTAGTGAAAGATTACGACTGTGAAATCCTCTATCACCCTGGGAAGGCCAATGTAGCGGCCGATGCCCTGAGCAGAAAGGGTCCCGGGCAAGTGGCTAGTATGGTTCAGATCTCACCTCAGCTAGCGGAGGATATGGTTAGATCCAGCATTGAGTTTGTGGTAGGTCAGCTTCACAACTTAACGCTGCAATGTGATCTGTTGGAAAGAATAAAAGTCGCTCAGATGACGGATCCAGAATTAGTGAAGATCAGAGATGAGGTGTTGGCTGGTCAAGCCAAGGACTTTTCAGTGTCAGACAGCGGGATGCTTCTGTATAAAGCTAGGGTTTCTGTTCCGAATAGTATGGAACTCAGGAATGAGATCTTTGAGGAGGCTCATTCTACCCCGTATTCTCTGCATCTCGGCACCACTAAGATGTACCAAGATCTTAAACCGTACTTCTGGTGGAGCGGTATGAAGAAGAATTTGGTAGAATTCGTATCGAGATGCCTCACTTGTCAGCAAATTAAGGCTGAACATCAGAGACCAGCAGGGTTGTTGCAGCCTCTAACCCTACCAGAATGGAAGTGGGATGATATTACGATGGATTTTGTGGTCGGGTTACCTAGGACCACGGGTTTGTTTGATTCCATCTGGGTAGTGGTGGATCGATTTACGAAATCTGCTCATTTTCTGCCGGTTAGAACAACATTTACAGTGGATCAGTTGGCAGAGTTGTATGTCAGAGAGATAGTAAGACTTCACGGGGTACCGAAGTCTATAGTTTCGGATAGGGATCCGAAGTTCACCTCCAAATTTTGGCAAAGTTTGCAACGAGCAATGGGTACAAAGCTGAAATTCAGTACAGCATTCCATCCTCAGACAGATGGTCAGTCCGAAAGGACAATCCAGATATTGGAGGACATGTTGCGAGCTTGTGTTATGGATTTTGAAGGCTCATGGAATAAATATCTACCGTTGATAGAATTTTCTTACAACAACAGTTATCAGAGTACGATAGGGATGGCTCCCTATGAACTGTTATACGGTAGGAAGTGTAGATCTCCCATCCACTGTGATGAGACAGGAGAGAGGAAATACCTAGGTCCAGAGTCAGTACAGCGGACCAATGAGGCAATAGAGAAGATAAAAGCTAGAATGCTTGCCTCACGGAAAGGCATTTAAGAGTTACGCAGATCCGAAACGCAGAGATGTTGAGTTCCAAGTAGGGGACCATGTGTTTTTACGGGTATATCCCATGAAGGGGATCAAACGTTTCGGGAAAAGAGGCAAGTTATGCCCTACATTTACAGGACCTTTCTAGATTCTCGAGAAGATAGGTCAAGTGGCATACCGGTTAGCGTTGCCTCCAGCTTTATCTACAGTTCACAACGTATTCCATGTCTCGATAATTTAGAACCTTCATAATTTAGAACCACTTAGTGATTAGAGTAGTGCCCACACACAGCAAGTGATACCTCAATCATAGTGAGGAAGATCGTGAAAAAAGACATTCAACAAGAAGGAGTTTCTGCGCTAAAGAAGGAGAGAAAGAGATCCAGGTTCAGATCTTGATAATACTCTGCGACAGAAAGGATACAAGGGTTAGAGATCTGAACGGAAGGAGTCATATTATTACGCTGCACCCAATGTAAGGTTTCTAATACTTTATATGTGTTTATTTCATAATCGTTTTAGAAGTTCATATTTAGGGTGTTAATCAACATACTTGTGAGTAGATCTAAGATCCTGGTAAAATAATTTCCAACATTTATACTAATCTTACCTTGATTTTGAATGCAATAGTACCGGTAACCCTGAGTAGAATTTGGTGCTCGACGATTTAAGGCCCTAAGTCACATTTATGTAAAACTGGTAAGTGACTTGCTAAATCACTTTCAGCGATATAAACACAAAACTAAAAGTTTCCCTATAGATAAATAGCGTTGTAATACCCTAAATATCAAGAAAACACGAAAAATGAGACTTTTGGAAAGTGTCCCTAAAACTGGCAAGCCCTTTCTATAGGTTTCTGCCTTAAAAATGGTAGACTGTTTTCCAGAAACATCATGCCATTTTCAAAAAAGAATTGACCCAAAAAACTCCTCCAACTGATTCCACACCATCCCAAACTGCCAGTACTTCAAATAAAGCTAAAATAAATATAGTGCATCAAAAAATTTCAACTATACAACTCTTAGATGAATTCTATGATTGTTAGGCTAAGTTTGAGCTTTAAAACTCAAACCCAACTATATCCACAACAATCAACCAGTAACAACTCAAACAAACTCAAAACTACTACAAAAAAAGTCCCTCATCAACTTAAACTTGAACAGAAATAGAATATAAAATTTTGATACTTAAACCTAACTTTTCACTTGAAAATTCAAAGAAGAGAAAGGGAAAAGGAGCATATCTTGGCTTGGCTAACTAAGACCTTGAATTTCCTACTACAAAACCCTTGGATTAAGGTCTAAAAATGAAGAAAAAAATTCCTGGTTGCTTGGGGTTTGCTTATGCCGAAGCTAGGAGAAGAGGAGAGGAGGTTTGATTTTGTTTTATCTTTTATGATATATTATTTAAATAGACTAGTGATAATCTATTAATTACTCAGCCAAAAAAAAAAATGATTTCTCTACACAATCCACTAAAAACAAATCTTTACTAAACTTGGGGCAAAATGATCATTTTTCCCTTACTTAATCATGATGTAACCTAACAACATATGGGTAAAATGGTCCAAGACAATAACTTTAAATATCCAACTATCTTGTCTCGCTAATTCTAAGATGCTCAAATGTATCTAAGTGACTATAATGGCCAAATCATCACGTTCCATTATTACTAGGCATAAAACATGAAATTCAAAAAAATCCACATATAGAATATATATGTAAAGACCGCTTAGTTTAATTTGGAAATTAGCAGTTAATCACGTTTAATTATAAAATTATTTATAGCTATTTAAATATTTTATTATACTGTTATTATTGAATTCAGAGATGCATTTCTATGTCATTCTGTAGTTTTCATATTTTTGCATTTCTGGTGCCCGGTATTTTGGAACTCGGTGTTTGGCTCAGTAGAAATCACAACTTAGTATGTTAGTAGTTTGGGACGGTTTATTAGACATTGGGAATGTCGGGAATGGCCGGGAATTTAGAATTTCCCAAAAATACCCCTTTAGTGTTATTTATGTTATTTTAGTGTGGAGGGGCAAAATGGTCTTTTTGCCCCAATGATATTTTGTCTTTTAGTGATTTTATTAATTGAAAAATAAAGGTTTATTTAGTTAATTGTTGGCTGAAGTAAATAGGAATAGGTGTCTTTTAATCCCATTTTCTCATTTTAAAATTTCAAAGTTAGGAAAAATAGAAAAAAATTCAAAAACACTCTCTCTTTTCCTTTCTCTCTCTCGGCTGGTTGCATGGGATTCTAGGGCTGGTTTTCTTTGATTTTCAAGCTAGCTTCAACCAAAATTCTAGTGATCTCTTGTTGTGGTATGTCTCTCTAGCTTTTTCTCCTTTGTTTCTTTGAAAAAAATGATGAAAATAATATCAGTTATGCATGATTTTTGAGGTTGTTGCTGTTGTGTTTTTGTTGTTATTTGAGTTAATTTGAGATGTTGTGAAGCATGATAGTTAGGTTGAGCAAAGTTATGATTTTTCTATGCTAAAACTATGGTTTTCAAAGAGAGTTGGTTATAATCTGTTGCTGTGATGTTATTTAAGTTTATAGTTGTTTTCAGAGGCTTAATTATGCATGATTAAGTAGTTCTATGTTGGTTTTATTGCATGTTAGCTAGGTTTGCTCAAGTTTGAGTTTAGAACTCAAAGCTTGAGCTTTAATGGTGTTTTTCATTTCTGTGCATTCTGCGTAGATTTGATGCCTTAGAAATGTTATTTGGGTCATATGGAGTAGGTCTGGAAGGTTTGAAAGGTTTTGGAGTTGATTTGAGCAAGATATGAATTTTTGATGTTGCTGCCTGCGAGGAACCGAAATTCCGGTTGTACATCCGGAATTCCGGATGGGGTTCTGAAATTTTCCCAGAACCAGAATTCCAGTTGGGCAACCGGTCTACCGGTTAGGGAAACTTCAGGAACCCTAGATTTCCTCGATTTTATGTTTTTGGGGGTATTGCCATGCTTTTTATCGATAGGGAAACTTTTAGTTCCTAGTTTAAGTCCCCGGGAAGTGATTTAGCGTGTCACTTATAGTGTTGTGATTTTTATGGTTTAGGAGCCTGTAATCTGCTGCGCAGTTAAGTTCAAGTCAGGTTGACCGACACACCTAAATTCGGAATCCAGGTAAGATTAGTATAACAATATGCATATGTAGATTACATGTTTAGCGTGCATGTAGGAAGCCTGTTAGATTACATTAATTATGTATGTTGGCTTCGAACCATCTAACCCTGTCACGTCGGTACAGGCTGGAGTATGACCGGTTCGACCGATCAGGCTGACACTTAGGTTGGTGGTTCCGTACTATTGACGTATCCTGTCGGTACAGGCTAGAGTATGACCAGCAGCCGGAGTATGACCGGTTCGACCGATCAGGTGGATACTGTAACACGTCGGTACAGGCTGGAGTATGACCAGCAGCTGGAGTATGACCGGTTCGACCGATCGTGCTATTACTTGTCAATAGTACCGTCCCTATGAACGTTCGTAACTCGCACCGTGTTGGACACGGCAGTTAGGGGGACTCAGTATCGTGTTGGACACGGCAGTTAGGGTTATGATCAGGGGTATGGGCGTCTGATCATGACCGGGATTTATGTATGAGTATTATTATGCTTTTCTTACTGAGTCTGTCGACTCACAGTTCTACGTTTATGTGTAGGTAAAGGCAAGGCTAAAGCTGATGGACCGTGAACGAGCTTATGAAGGTTGTACATGTCGGGGCGGTTAGGCCTGGAGCGTACGATCCTCGGGACAGCAAGGCTAATTTTGTAACTAGTCGCTAGGCGACAATTATTTTGTATGAACAGTAATTTTTGTAAATGATTTTGTAATCGGGATCCCGAGTCTTTTGTATAAATATTTTATAAGTTTAATTAAAAAGCAAAAATTTTAATTAATCACGTTTTCCATAAACCTCGTTGATTAGCAACGAGCTGCACAACATGTTTAAAAATCACGTAATACGCCTATGTTAGTTAGGGTGTTACAATATAATACACCTAGAATTTAAATATATCTCCATAATTGAAAAATTATTTTCATATGGCCTATTTCTAACGACGAGCCCTAATTTCTACTAAGAAACACACAATCATAAATTAGTAATTAAATTCTTAATTATTTGCTAATTTTAATGATTTAACTATGCAGTCATTACAATTATCCCCCTATTAAAAGAATATCGTTCTCGAAATCTAATATGAATAACTCTGGATGATGAGTCCTCATGTCAGAACCTAATTCCGAGTTGCCTTTTCCACCTTACTGCTTCTCTAGAGTACCTTCACCAAAATTATAGTCTTGTTCTAAAGTACTTTGTCATACTTATCAAGGATCTGTACTGAGTGATCCTCATCATAAGTTAGGTTAAAGTTCTAGGGCTTCATAACTCAGAATATGAGTCAGATGTGAAACATACCTCCTTAACATAAAACATGAAAAACATTGTGTACCGATGATAATATTGGAGGCAAAGCTAGACTATATATCATTAATCCAACCATCTTAAAAAGCTCTAAAGACCCTCGAAATCTAGGGCATATTCTTGCCCTTTTCCTTGAATCATTTCATTCCTTTCATTGGTGATATTCATAGGATTACATGATCCTCTACTTTGGATTTCTGTGTTTCTGAGCTTTGAATCTACATAACTCATCTATCCACTTAAAAAGTAAGCATTCTGGCCTTGTTCTTCTTTATAGCATCACTTGTTTGCTGAACTAAATTTAGACCTAAGTATTTCCTTTCTCCAGTCTTATCCTAATGAATTGGAGATTGTTACTTATTATTTCACAATATCCCATAAGGAGCATCCCTATAGTACTCTAATAATTGTTGTTGTATGATAACTCTATCAAATGCATATACTCAATCAATGAAACTTCAAGATCCATCATACAATCTTGTAGCACAATCTCCAATATCTGAATTGTCCTTTCAAACTGACCATTTGACTGAGGGTTGGAAACTGTACTGAACTTCAGCTTTGTACCCATGGCCCTCTAGAGACTTTCCTAAAGCTTAGAGGTAAGCGTCAAATTTCTATCCGAAACAATAAACATTAGAATCCTACAAAGTATCTCTTTTACAAAAATTTGTCCATAAAGATCTACTGCTTATGTTGTCTCCACTAGTAAAAAGTGTACTTATGTAGTAAACCAAACTGCAATCACCCATAAGAAATCAAACATACCTCCAGTTCTAGGCAAACCAACAACAAAATCTATAGTAACATCCTCCCATTTTCACTCGAGAAGCGTTACAGGCTGTAATAACCTCACACGTCTCTGATGTTCAACCTTAATCTACTACCATGTTGCGCATCTAAATACATAATCTACTACATCCTTCTACATACTACACCATTAGTAATAAAATTTTAAAGTCGTATGTAATGATTAGGGAGTAGTATGGGCTTCATCTACGGTCTCTCTTCTGAGCTTGACACTGCTTGGAACACAAACTTTAGTTTTATAAAGTAACCTCCAGTTGTCTAACACTAAGAAATCCTTAGCTTGGCTAGCTAAAACTTCTTCTCGAGTTTTCATTAATTTAAAATCCACCAATAGGGCACTTTTGATTCTTTCTAACAAATCAAATTGAAATGTAAAATTATTAGGTCGATCAACCACCAATTGAGGGGAGATTATAGTTGTACTGAAAACCTGCCTAGGACCTGTCCTGCTTAGGTGATCTACCACTACATTGACCTTCCTAGGATGATAAAGAATCTTGCGATCATAATCCTTGGCTTATCCCAAACATCATCTCTGTTTCATGTTTAATTCTTTATGAGTAAAGAATTATTTGAGACTCTTATGGTCAATAATAATTTCATAATTTTCTCTGTAGAGATAGTGTTGCCAAATGCGGGTGGTACTGACCTCCGTAGGAAATAATTTTTGTTGAAATTATCTCATGGATCCAGGGAGTTTTCCTTGGTCTTCATCTTCTTTTGATGTGTAAGACGTTTTGCTTTCTGCCCTTCGGTGCGCTCCTAGTGTTGGGACTCTTCCCTTGAGTCGACTGAGGGGTGTTTCTAGTGGAGTGTCGGGACACCCTTCCATCGTGTTGTGAACAATCATCTAGAAGTTTTGCATCTCTATTCTTGTGTAGAATGATGGGTGTGTCAGATTGCCCCTTAATCAAAAAAATTCAACACCTATTGCAAATTCGCCATTGTCTCTTCCATCCTTTGATTTTTCAATCGAAGGTCGTTCATTTCCTATAGGCAAGGACGAGTTTAGGTGCTTGAGCTCACTGAGTATACCCAATTTTCCTTCCCAGGTCTGTGGAGAGAGGTACCAGGAGCTTTTGGTTCCGAAGGTGGTTGATATCTAACTAAAGATGGCCTTCATAACACCTGAGGATTATCTTTGTTAGGGGATGTGATTGAGGCGGTGGCTCTATCTCTCTGCTCATTGGCTTAACCAGCTCCACCGTGGCTGTCTTCGACCACCGTTGTGGGTACATAGTTTCCCTCGTTGTCTTGGTGTCTTTGAGGGTTTTCTCTGTTACCTTATCCGACGATGATCACCAGTGGTTCTCTTTGAAAGGCAACAAACTAGTTGTTGTCCAAACGTGTTTCTATATCATGCAGGCGACGAGATTGCCTTGGTATTTTTCTATAGCTAATAACTTGGGGAATAATGAAGCTATGGATTTTTGCTTCTCATAGATGACACCAAATTATTGATGGCAAGAACTTGTAAACTAAATAATTAGAAAAAAATCAAATGCTAGGAGCTTAAGGTAAAATAAAGATGTTTATGATCCTTCAAGAACTCATATGGAAATGAAAATACTACTCTATTGATTTCAAAAAGCTCTCTTACAACTGATTTTTTCTTCACCCCTTACAGCATTTCAAAATAAGTTATTTATACTTGTGTCATTGGAGGCTCTGAAATGTATGTGGTCGCAAAATTAATGGGACAAAATTCCTTTTGTTACATGAAGATTAACATGTTAGACTGGTAGTGTAGAGGTGGTGTTCGGCTGTCAATTGTTCATTTGAGTAAGACAAAGAGTGCCTCTACTACTTATACCTATCGTACAACCACTTCTTCAGAGGCGTGCATGCTTCCAATGACTTCCTCCTTTGTCACACGTTCCTTTGATATTGTCTCTTTAGAGATAATAATCAAGAGATGAAACAAATATTTAGAAAATTTTGCTAAGGGTCAAGTTAATGTGAGTTTCCTTGCGTAGAGGAGGAGTATGAGCGAGTGGCTTAGGTGTGTGAAGTGGAGTGGGGAGAGAGAGATGTGGGGAGAGAGGAGAGCAGGGGGAGATAGAGATATGAAGGGAGAGAGCAGGATCCGGGGAGAGAGGGACGCGGGGAGAGAGAGGACATCAAGAGAGGGATGTGGGTGAGAGAGAGGAATGTGGGGAGAAGGAGAGGGCAGCAGAAAGAAAGTGATAAGTGAATCTTTGGGGATGTTATTTTTCCCTTTATTCTATGTGCACTTTGCGATTTTCCCCTCATTTCATTATGCGGTCTCTACAAAATGTACTTTATAAATATTCGGTGGTGGATTGGTTTGTGCTTTTACAGTGTTAGTCGAGTGGAAGACAGTGGTAACTTCAACCATAACAATAATAAAAAAAATTAAGTCATTATAAATGTATATAATATAAATATATATATATGAAATATAAATATTATAAGTAAATTCATTAATTACTTACCCCTTTCAAAAGCCAGTATATAAACTGTTGGTACTGGTGGCCAGGTATGAAAGGTGATATAGTCGAGTACGTGTTGAAATGTCTAACTTGTGAACAAGTTAAGGCAGAATATCAGGGGCCAGCGGGATTACTTCAACATCTCCAGATCCCTAAATGGAAATGGGAGGGTGTTGTTGGAAATTATTTTACCAGGATCTTAGATCTACTCACAAGTATGTTGATTAACACCCTAAATATGAACTTTCTAAAACGATGAAATAAACACATATAAAGTTTAGGAAACCTTACATTGGGTGCAGCGGAATTAAATGACTCCTTCCGTTCAGATCTCTAACCCTTGTATCCTTTCTGTCGCAGAGTATTATCAAGATCTGAACCTGGATCTCTTTCTCTGAATCTTTGATGCTGAAACTCCTTTTGCTGAAAATCTTTCTTCATGATCTTTCTCACTATGATTGAGGTATTGCTTGCTGTGTGTGGGCACTACTCTAATCACTAAGGGGTTTCGAAATTATCAAGGAAGAAGAGAGAGAGAGGGTGGCGGCCAAGGTAGAGAGAGAGATGCTCAAGTTTTCTGAATGAGAAGTGTAATTTTTCTGAAGCCTTCACTACCTATTTATAGCATTCCACTAGGGTTAGGTTTGAATTATTTGGCATTAAAATAATGAATATATCAGAGGTAAAACTCCTATAAAAGTGGCCGACCATGGCTTATTGGGTTTGGGCCTCACTTTTTGCAATTTTGCAGTTTTAACACTTTTGTATCTGATTTTCTCAAAAACGCCAATTTTCTAATTCAACCATTTCAATTCCAATTCTAACTATTTAATAACTATAAATAATTATTAAATAATATTGTCATTTATCATATTTATTAATTGAACCATACAAAGTATCATAATTAACAAATATGCCCCTAACAACTCTTTCTTTACAATTTCGCCCTTACTTAGTGAAAATTTCACAAATAGACATAGTCTAATTTGAGAATTATAATTGATTAATCAAAACCAATTACATGAGTCTTACAAAAAATATTATCTCAACTAGTGCGGGGACCATGGGTCTATATAACCGAGCTTCCAATAAGTAGATCAAGAATTTAGCACTAAAATTGACTAACTTATTAATTCTTCGTTGAATCCACGCATAGAACTTAGAATTGTACTCTCAGGATATAGAATGCTCTATATGTTCCACCATATAGACGCATCATTAGTTAAACATTGTTATAATCCTAATGTGATCAATGATCCTCTATATGAATGATCTACACTGTAAAGGGATTAGATTACCGTAACACCCTACTATGTATTTTATCCTTAAAACACTTGACCCCGTATAAATGATATTTTCAGCTTATGTGAAATGAGTACTCCACCATTTATGTTCATTTGTTCAAGCTCGAAGGAGATCATCCTTTGCTTACTATTCGCCAGATAGAAGCTATAGATTCCATGTTTATGTTAGCGCTCCCACTCAATTGCACTACCGTGTTCCCAAAATGTACGTATCACCCTGACCTAAAAGTAGGCTTAACTAACAAATCAAAGAACACGAATAGCCTTTCAAGATTGAGCCTAATCATAACAGGATTAAGAACATTTGATCTAGGATCAACTTGGCGATATTGACTTGAATAGATTTTACGGTAAGTTTAATTAAATCTAAGTCAAAGTTCAATATCGGTCCCTTTCGATGCATACTCCATGCATCCAACCTGAGCTTTACTTTAACCAATGTTCTGGAAAGAACATAACATTTCTCCAAATGCAAGTAAACTCTTGTTGTAGATTATCATATCAGTGAAACCCTGTGTCTGATAAATCTAGGAAACTTTATTCACATAGTCATGTTTACTTTCCAATGTGATGACATCACAATAAACCGGATCAAGTATGTGAAAAGGGTTTAAGATGAATTTATAAATCAAATAGACAAGCAATTGATAAAGTGAGCCAAACATACACAAATGAATGAAAAATACTTCTGTTTCTTTATTGATGTTAAATAAAATAAATTACATTGAAATGGAGTTTTATTTAGGGCATAAAACCCAACAGGTGTAACTATGTATTTTGTACTTAGATTACCAAGGACAATAGAGTTCTATGATTCTATCTAGGTGATAATGGACCGATATATAAAGTTATAACACTTTTTGCCATTGTGGACTACATATGCAACAGTTTAATATGATGAATGATATATTAAAGAGATACTTCGACTTTATGGTGCTCCAAAGTCGATTATCTCAAATCAAGATCCAAAGCTTACGTCTAAGTTTTTGGGAAGATTTATAATGAGCTTTGGGAACTAAACTAAAGTTTAGTACGAATTTTCATCCTCAGATTGATGGACAGTCTGAGAGAACTAATTAAATACTGGAGGATATACTGCAAGCATGTGTGTTGGCCTTTGAAAGTTCATGGAATAAGTACCTCCTTCAAATAGAACTTTCATACAATAGTTATCAAATTACTATCGGTATGACACCATATGAAATTTTGTAGGAGAGGAAGTTTTGTTCACTTATTCACTGGGATGAAACAGGTGAAAGGATGTATCTTGAGCCCAAAGCGGTCCAGAAAACTAGTAAGGCCATAGAAAAGATTCAAGCTCGTATGCTTGCCTCACAAAGTAGATAGAAAAGCTACACTGATCCAAAGCGTAGGGATGTTAAGTTTCAAGTTGGGAACTTTATCTTTCTTGGGATTTTGTCTATGAAGGGAATTTAGAGATTTTGAAAGAAAGCGAAGTTAAGCCCTAGATTTATTGGTCCATTCGAGATCTAAGAGAGGGTAGGTCAAGTAGCCTATCGGCTAGCTTTACCCCTGCATTGTCTGGAGTTCACAATGTGTTTCATACGTCAATGCTTAGGAAATATGTGTGATTTGACCAATATTCTTAGTTATGATGATATCGAGCTTCAGACGGATTTGTCGTATAAGGAACAACTTGTCTAGATTTTAGATAGAAAGGAATAAGTAATTCGAAACAGGACCATTCTCCTAGTGAAAGTGTTGTGGAGGAACGACAAGGTTGAAGAAGCAACTTATAAATTAGAGTCGTAGATGCGTAAGCAGTATCTTGAGTTATTCAGGTAAATTTTTCGCATAAAATTTCTACAAGGAGGGGATATTATAATATTTCAAAAATGAAATTACGTTAAATATTGAATATTTTATTAAATATAGAAAATAAATGGAATACTTAGGGCATAATGGATAAAATTATGATTTTATAAAGTTAATTACGTGAAGTTTGAGATTATAATAAAATGAGTTAATAAGCGTAATTTATTAATTACGGAAATTTTATTGATATATAGGTATTATATATATCATTTTTAAAATAAAATATTTTTAGGTTCGACGACTATGGAAACTTGATTGATTTGTCAAGGATGTTACGATGATAATAGGTTTAGTGTTAGTTACACTGAGGAGTAAAGTTGGTATTGTTTTATTCAGGGTAATTAGTTATGACCAATTAATTCTTAAACTTAGAATTGGTTTAGTAACCAAGGAAAGGGTAGAATGTTCCTTTCACTAAGGTTTTTTTAATTTAATCTTAGTAAATTTAAGTAACTATAGGCTAAATTAAGTTGATATATAGTGTTTGTTTCTTTTATTTTAATTAAATTGTTATTAGAGGATTAAATCAAGATGACTTCATCATTATCAACTTTTCTTCTCCTTTTCTTTCTCTCTTGAAAAGCACTTAGAAACCTAAGCTGAAAACCAAAAATTTCCATCCAAATTTTATCTCATTTTAGTCAATGAATCCTTGTCCAAAGATAGAACTCTTGAGGATAAGCTAAGGTAAATGAGCTCCATATTTTTCTCTTTATAATTTTGAAGGAAAATATAGGTCTTTGGATTAGGTTTTATTAATTGGTGCTATAGAGTTGAGTTAATGTTGGATCATGTTTTTGTATTCTTTGTAGGCTTGTGTGGCTGTTGTTAGTTAGGGATTCAAGTTTGAGTTCATGGAGCTCAAGCTTGAGCTCTCATGGTGACTTTTAATTTTTATATTTTTGGGGTAATTAAGTTGTGGGTTATGCTTAATTATGTTATTTAAATTATTCTGAAAAGTTTGGCAGGATTTGGAGGAGTTTTGGTTGGATTTGTTTTGTCAAATCCAAGTTAGGTTGTTTCTGTAGGAAAAATAGCTTACCGTTTATCCAGGGCTGAATCCAAAAAAAATAGTTGACTGTTTTGGGAAAACAGTGGACCATTTTGGGGTGTTTGTAACACCTACGTTGTCAACGCATATTTTCGAGCAGTTGTTAATTCTGCCTCGCAATTGCAGTTATAATCTGCCTTAAGCAAACTTAAATATACTTTAAGGATTTTATCACTTTGTATATTTTTAATTTGCTCGCATGAATAGTTATATTATCTATCTATTTTCTAGGTTTAATTACTTTATCAAGACATCATGATGCCTCGTTTAGTAGTTTCCTAGCACGCGAAAACCGTTAGTATTCAATTTGTACGCGAGTTATAATTTTTGATTTTCCACTCCGTCAGATAGGTTATAAATCAAAAATTATAGTTGTTTGATCCCTTCTTCGTCAGAAAGGTTTGATCAAGGTGTTATAACGATTCTACCCCTTTCTCGTCAAAAAAGTTTGGTTAGGCTGTTATAACGGTTCGACTCCACTTTTGTCAAAGAGGTTTGGTCGAGAACCTTTGAATTTAAAAAAAAAAATTGAAATGCTGGATTTGCATTATACAATGTATTTCCAGATGAATTCAAGTTAGTCATTCATAAATGCCCCTTAAGTAATTTTAAAGAATGAGACTTTGTAATTACTTAATATAAATGATTCCCTTTATTCATAACTGAAGTTTAAGGGTTACATCAGTTATGCGAGTTACATCATTTATTTATTGATAGTAGGGTCGCAAATGTTCTACGTTCCAGTAGTTTGTTATTAGCACGCCATTAGACCGAGCCAATTTATACACTCCGACTCTAACTACTGCTTCGATGACATATGGACCCTCCCAATTCGGGTTGAACACTCCTACAGATGCATCTCTCGTATTTGTAAAGACTCGTCTTAACACCAAGTCTCGAACATTGAACAATCTTTTATTGACTTTTTGTTGAAGTATCTCGTGGCTCGGTGTTGGTATGCAGCATTGGTGATTTGCGACTCAATTTATTTTTCCTCAAGTAGATCCAAGGACAATTTTAAAAGTTCCTAGTTTTCTTCTTTGATTATGAAACTCTCTTCTATGAATCGATATATTCACTTCAATAGGCAGCATTGCTTCCGAGCCAAATGCTAGCGAGAAAGGAGTGTGTCCTGTGGTTGTTTTCTGGGTAGTTCTGTGGGCCCAGAGCACTTGAGGTAGCTCGTCAACCCATCTGCCTTGGGCAGCGTCTAACTTCTTCTTGATAGTATCCTTTAGGGTTTTATTAACGGCTTCCACTTGTCCATTTGCCTGAGGCCTGGATACTGATGAGAAGCTTTTGTAATTTTATTCCTCTCGCAGACTTTAGTGAACAAGTCACCATCAAATTCCGTTCCGTTATCGGATACTATCTTCATAGGATAATGTTCTTGACGACAAAGTCAAGGACTTTCTTGCAGGTTATGGATACAAGGGGCTCGGCCTCTGTCCATTTAGTGAAGAAGTCGACTACTACCACCGCATACTTAGCTCCTCCTCGCCCAGTGCGTAATGCCCCAATTAGGTCGATCCCCCATATAGTAAATGGGTAGGGCGAGGTTATCATTCTAAGTTTGGTTGGCGGTACACGAGGTATATGTGAAAATCTCTAACATTTATCACATTTCTTGACAAACTCAGGTGTGTCCTTATTGATCGTTGGCCAGTAATATCCTTGTCTAATGATCTTTTTAGACAGACTTTTCCAACCCGCATGAGCCCCGTAAAAGCCTTCATGAATTTCTCTAATGATTTCGTTTGCTTTTGCGGGAAGAACACACAAAAGTAGGGGCATTGAATACCCTCTTCTATATAGTTTGCCTTCGATCATTGTGTAGCGAGGCACTGTATGCAAAACTTTTCGTGCCTCATTTTTGTCATTTGAAAGTTGCTCGTCGAGTAAATAGTTAACAATAGGCGTCATCCATATTGGAGAGCTATCTATCATCTCGACGTCTTCAGTTTCATATATACTTGGCTCGCTCAGCATTTCTACCAGAACCAGATTTAGTTCATCCATATCATTCTGCGAGGCCAGTTTTGCTAAGGCATCAGCGTTGGAGTTCTATTCTCTCGGAATTTTTTCGATTTTAAGGTAATCAAATCTTTCCAAGTTCTTCCAAACTTTCTCTAAATACCTCGCCATTTTCAAGCTTTTGGCCTGGTATTACCCAAGGACCTGGTTTACGATCAGCTGCGAATCACTATGGCAGATGAGATTTTTGACTTTCAAAGCTTGTGCTATCTTTTAGCCAGTGATCAAGGCTTCATACTTAGCCTCGTTATTAGATGCGTCAAATTAGAATCTGAGAGAATAGTGAAACTTAAAGCCTTCCGGCGATATTAATATCACCTCTGCACCCGAACCGTGCTCGTTGGATGCACCATCCACATATAACTTACAAGTTTTCGCATCTCGCTGATCAGATGGCATTTCTTCTGGCATTATTTCTTCTATCAAGAAGTCAACCAAAGCTTGACCCTTGATGGATGTTCGAGGATGGTATGTTATGTCGAACTGCCCCAATTCAATCGACCATTTTATCAATCTTCCAAAAGCATCTGATTTTGATAAAACTTGTCTCAAAGGCTGATCGGTTAACTGTTGGGTTTTGTGCCCTAAATAAAACCCTTTACAATCTAATCAGTTATCAATATAAGAAATTTGAAGTGATTTATGCTTGCATGAATTTAACATGCTAATGGTTTAATATGTTTATTACATTTACACACAAAATCTGTTAAGTCCAGATCATATATTTATTCACAATTACAGTTTTATCAACACAGTGGAATGTGATTGTGATTATATGAATCAAAAGACTAAGTCTCTGTTTCATCAGTGTTTTGGATTTACACAGATGTGATAATCAGCGATGATGTGTACTTACACTTGGAGTAAGTGTTATGTTCTTTCCAGGACATTGGTAAAGTACACTAGTTTCGAATGTATGGAGTATACATTGGACTAAACCGATATTGAACTTAGTTAAGATATTATAAAACTTAATGTTATATCTTTCCAAGTCAATATCAGTAGTTGATCTTAAGATTAAAAGAATCTAAATCCTGATATGCTTAGGCTCAACTTAGGAGTACTATTCATGTTCTTTGATTTATTAGTTAAGCCTACTTTTGGGTCAGGGTGATACGTATATTTTGTGAACATGATAGTATGATTGAGTTGGAGTGCTGAACATAAATATGGAATCTATAGCTTCTACTGGTGTATAGAAGTCAAGTGATGATTCCCTTCGAGCTTAGCTAAATAGAAGTAAATGGATGAGCTCTTGTTTAAATGACTAATTCTTAGATCACTAAACATCATTTACATGTAGCTAAGTGTTTTAAGGGGCAAAATACGTTAACGGGTGAGAACGGTAAAATTAACCCATCTCGATGTAAATCATCTATATAGAGGATCTTTGATCACAATAAGATTATAACAATGGTTAAATGAGATAGCATATCTATATCGTGGAACATATAATATGCTCTATATAAGTCTGAGAGTGCAATTCTAAGTTCTAAGAGTGGATTCAACGAGGAATTAATAAGTAGGGATTTACTTAGTAGATTCGATTCACTTATTGGAAGCTCAGCATATAGATCCATGGTCCCCATTCTAGTTGAGACTATACTGCTTGTAAGACTCAATAATTGATTTGCGATTAATCAATTATAATTCTAAAGTTAGACTATGTCTAATTTGTGAATTTTCACTAAGCATGGGTGAAATTGTAAAGAAAAGAGATTTTAGGTTTATTTATTAATTAAGAGACTCTATATGTCTAATTAATAATTAAATTAAATGACAATATTATTTAATAATCTATTTTAGTTATTAAATAATTAGTTTTGGCATTTAAAAGATTAGAATTTGAAAATTGGCGTTTTTGAGAAAATAGAAATAAAAATAGTGAAAACTGCAAAAACCAAGTGAGGCCCAATAAACACCTTGGCCGGCCACTTAAGCAGTTTTTCAAATTGATATTTTCATTATTTTAATGTCAAATAATTACTAACCTAAACCTAGTAGTTGCCTATAAATAGAAAGTGATGGCTCAGTCAAATAAGAAGTTTTCAACAAGTTTTCATGCCTTCTGTCAGAAAATTATTTTTCAGAAAAACTGAGCCTTCCACTTCTCTCTGTATAGCCGACCTTATCCCTCTCTCTTTTCCTCTTCTAAATTTTGACCCTTAGTGATAGAGTAGTGCCCACACACAACAAGTGGTACCTCAATCATAGATTGGAAGACTGTGAAGGATCACACACAAAGAGAAGGACATTCGGGCTCAGATCTTGATAATACTCTACGACAGAAAGGATACAAGGGTTAGAGATCTGAGTGGAAGGAGACATTATTCCGCTGCAACCAATGTAAGGTTTTCTTAACTTTATATGTGTTTAATTATCGTTTTAGAAAGTTCATATTTAGGGTATTAAACAACTTACTTGTGAGTAGATCTAAGATCCTGGTAAAATAAATTCCAACATTAACAATTTTGTGGGGTGCTCCTGGAAGTATGGCCGTAGTTTGCGAGACGCATGGACTAGGCGTAACACGAGTTTTTCTAGAGGGGGATACCTGGATTCTTCCCCTATGACCTTTTACTTGCGTAGTAAATAGGCTGTTAGTGCTTACCCTCTTCTCACACTATAGCTACACTAATCGCATCGTCCGAGATGGCTAAATAAAGAAATAACATCTCTCTAGTTATTAGTTTTGCCAAAACTGGGGCCGTTGCGAGATGCCTCTTTATGCTCTTAAAGGCCTCTTTGCATTCTTTTGTGCACTAGAACTTTTTGTTTCCTCGCAATATGTTAAAGAACGGTACACACTTATAAGTTGACATCGAAATGAATCTGTTAAGTGTCGTCATTCTTCCTGTGATGGCTTGTACTTCCTTGGGCTTTGTCGGGGATGGCATATCTATTAATGCCTTGATCTTTTCAGGATTTGCCTCAATGCCCCTCGCCTTACCTATGAATCCCAAAAAATTTCCCGAGGAGACTCCAAAGGAACATTTTTCAGGTTTAGCTTCATGTTATACTTTTTTAATATTTTAAAGCATTCCGCGAGGTCTGAGGTATGTTCCTTACTCTTTATCGATTTCACCAACATATCATCGACATAAACTTCCATGTTTCACCCTATTTGACTTGCGAACATTTCATTTAATAGTGGCTGATATGTTGCCCCAGCGTTCTTCAGTCCGAACGGCATGACTTTATAATAATAGAGTCCCATGTTGGCTACGAATCTTGTATGTTCTTAATCTGGGACACATATTTTTATCTGGTTATATCCAGAATATGCTTCCATAAAAGACATAAGCTTGTGCCCAGCAGTTGCATCCACTAACTGGTCCTGGGAAGTGAAAAACAGTCTTTTGGGCACGCCTTATTCAGATCGGAGAAATCAATACAAGTTCTCCAAGTTCCATTAGGTTTCAAGACAAGAACGGGATTGGCTATCCACGAGGGATAAAATACCAAGCGTATAAGATCGTTGACTAACAACTTGTCAACTTCCTGTTTTAGTACCCTTTCCCTCTCGGAATCCAAGGGCCTCCTTTTTTGTCTCTTCGCTGGGTAGTTTGGATCAACATTTAAGTGATGGCAGATAATCTTAGGATCGATCCCTATCATATCCCCATGACTCCAGGCGAATTGATCCTGGTTCGCCTTCAAAAATCTTATTAATTGCTATTTGAGCTGCTCGTCCAGGTTCTTCCCAATGTACACACATTTGGTGAGATTGCTTGGGTCGAGAATAACCTCCTCCAATTCTTCAATTGGTTTTAGCATGTTTCTTTCATCTTGAACTCGAGGATCAAGATCTTCATCTTTCTTCTCGTTTTCTCCTACCAAGATCGTCATCAGCTGATGATCGGCCTTTTTATGCTGCAGCTTTATGCGATAACAATCCCGAGCCAGCATCTAGTCGCCACGCACCACACCCACGCCATCTGGGGTTTGGAACTTTAAAGATAGGTGCTTGATTGAGCTGACTGCCCCTAGTTCGAGCAGTGCTAGATGACCCAACAATATGTTGTAAGCTGAGGGCAGGTCGACAACCAAGAAGTCTTGCATGATAGTAGTAGTTAAAGGTGCCTCACCTACGGTTAATGCGAGTTCAATTATGTCAAGGCCGGCGATGCTATCTCCGGTAAATCCGCAAAGATTCACCATATAAGGCCTTAACTTGGCCTTTTCGAGCCCCATTTTCTTCAGAGTCTCCTTATAAATGATATTTACTGAGCTTCCATTATCTATTAACACTCTCTTGATCCTCTTATTGGCGAGTTGAATGGTTATGACCAGCGGATTAACGTGAGGGTATTTCACGTTCTTCTCATCTTCCTCTGTGAATGTAATGGGGGGTCCCTCGATTTTCACCTTTTTGGAAGGCTATGGGGCAAAGACCGACTGCTCGTTCTTTATTTCCTTCACATATCTCTTCTGAGCGTTGTTGATTTTCCCTACAATATGCGACCCTCTCAAAATGACCAGGATGTCCTCTCCTTCCACAAGAAGAGGTTGTAACCCCTGGTTATTTGGGTTATCAGGCTGACGAGGCTGGTTGTATCCCTGGCCCTGTCATCTCACATACTGCTCAAAATGGACTTGAGCGATAAGACTCTCTATCTTATATTTCAATTGGTGACATTCGTCAGTCGTATGCCTGATATCATTATGAAATTTACAATATTTGTTAGGATCTCTTTTGCTCCTCGAATTCCTCATAGGCTTGGGTTTACCAAAGGCTACCTTCTGCTCATGTGTGAGGTAAATATTTTTCTGAGTTTCATTAAGCTCAGTATAAATAGTATACACTGGCACATATTTGTCATGCTTCTTTTGTTTCTTTCTATCCTTCGACGATTCCCTAACTCCGTCATTTCTTTTCGGACCAGAAACCCCTGAGTTATCAATTCTCGTGGAAGTAGTCCCTGTTTAAACATTGTTGGGTTTACCTCTCGAGCCTGTTCTCAACAAGTTCATTTCCTTTCGGGCTTCTTCCTTTCGGACAAACACCTGAGCTTTCTCGTTGAACTCTGTGATGTTTCTTACCGGACGTCCTTGTAGATCATCCCACTGCCTGCCCCCGGCAGTTAATGGAAAATGGAGATCCCCGCCTGAAGGGCTGTAAGTTGCGTGTTATCATCAAAGTATCTAACCCTAGTGGCAGCCGTGTTAAAATGACTTAAGTATGCCTTAAGTGTTTCTTCAGGCTGCTGCTTTAGATTGGTTAGCGAGGCCGCTTCGGGTTGCCTATCCCTAGCGGCTTGAAATTGCTTCTTGAAATCCCTGGACAGCTGCTCCCAGGAAATTATTGAATGACGAGTAAACTTGTTAAACCAGCTACTCGCTGCTCCAACAAGCAAGGTGGGGAACAAAATACAGCGTAAATTATTCGTCACGTTACTTGCTCGCATTATCGTGTTAAAGTTATTCAAATGCGAGATCAGATCTGTGGTTCCGTCATAGGATGAGATATGCGGGTTTTTGAATCCCAAAGGAAAAGGGGTATTCATAATATCTGGGTGATACGGCTCAAGCTCCTCGTCAGAGTCGTATCCAGATTATTTCCCTATTTCCCCCACTTGATGTCTCCTGAACTTGTCCTCCAGCTCGTTTATCCGCAATTGGATTAAATCCTCTTGCTTTGGACCAAGCTGTTGGTGAAGGTCAGGTTTCTTCCGATTCAAGTGCTCTCGCAAATCTGGTTGGGAGTAATTACTGGCAGATTTCGTCTTACTCATTGACCGCGTCCTACTTATAGACTTTGTTTCTAAGTGGCTCGCGAATTTACTTGTTCCCATACTCTCCCGATCATTAGCTCGTTGAGTACTTTCTCCTCTTCGAGTTGATCAGCTATGAGTTCTGGATCACCTCGAAGTCACACTTGCCTCTTCACGCTCTGTTCTTTCTTCCCGAGAGCAGCTTGTCGTATTTCCCCCATCAGTGTACGTACGAGTCCTCGCTCTATGGGTTTGGGAAGAACGCTGGTGATTCCTGTTGGAATTTATTTTACCAGGATCTTAGATCTACTTACAAGTATGTTGATGTTGAGTTTTGTGCCCTAAATAAAACCCTTTACAATCTGGTTAGTTATCAACATAAGAAATTTGAAGTGATTTATGTTTGCATGAATTTTACATGCTAATGGTTTAATATGTTTATTACATTTACACACAAAATCAGTTAAGTCCAGATCATATGTTTATTCACAATTACAGTATCGTCAACACAGTGGAATGTGATTGTGATCATATGAATCAAAAGACTAAGTCCCTGTTTCATAAGTGTTTTGGATTTACACATATGTGATAATCAGCGATGATGTGTACTTACACTTGGAGTAAGTGTTATGTTCTTTCCAGGACATTAGTAAAGTATACTAGTTTCAAATGTATGGAGTATACATTGGACTAGACCGATATTACAACTTAGTTAAGATATTATAAACTTACCGTCATATCTTTCCAAGTCAATATCAGTAGTTGATCTTAAGATTAAAAGAATCTAAATCCTGATATGTTTAGGCTCAACTCAGGAGTACTATTCATGTTCTTTGATTTATTAGTTAAGCCTACTTTTGGGTCAGGGTGATACGTATATTTTGGGAACATGATAGTATGATTGAGTGGGAGTGTTGAACATAAATATGGAATCTATAGCTTCTACTGGTGTATAGAAGTCAAGTGATGATTCCCTTCAAGCTTAGCTAAATGGAAGTAAATGGATGAGCTCTTGTTTAAGTGACTAATTCTTAGATCACTAAACATCATTTATAGGTAGCTAAGTGTTTTAAGGGGCAAAATACGTTGAGGGGTGAGAACGGTAAAATTATCCCATCTCGATGTAAATCATCTATATAGAGGATCTTTGATCACAATAAGATTATAACAATGGTTAAATGAGATAGCATATCTATATCGTGGAACATATAATATGCTCTATATAAGTCTGAGAGTGCAATTCTAAGTTCTAAGAGTGGATTCAACGAAGAATTAATAAGTAGGAATTTACCTAGTAAATTCGGTTCACTTATTGGAAGCTCAGCATATAGATCCATGGTCCCCATTCTAGTTGAGACTATACTGCTTGTAAGACTCAATAATTGATTTGTGATTAATCAATTATAATTCTAAAGTTAGACTATGTCTAATTTGTGAATTTTCACTAAGCAGGGGTGAAATTGTAAAGAAAAGAGATTCTAGGTTTATTTATTTATGGGATAATTGCGGCAAAAGTCCCCAAAAACTTGAGGTTGATGCCGATTAGTCCTCAACCTCAAAAATTGGCGGTGAAAATACCTAAGGTCCCAATTTTTGTTTGTCTGTTGGTCCTTTTTCTAACGGATCCGTTATACCCAAATAAAGTGCCACGTGTCAATTTTTTATTGGTGCAAATAATAATTTTAATTAAAAAAATTTAAAATAAAATAAAAAACTAAAAAATATATTTTAAAATTATAAATTTATTTTATTTTTTCTTTTCTTTTTTTTTATTATTCATCTTCTTCAACCACAAATACATATAATATATATATATATAACATATCAATCGATTATTCGGAAAATAATAATAAAATATAATTAAACAAAACATTTGCAACTATTTCTTAATTTAAGATATAACATTTTCATATATAGCTGTCTCAAAAACAAAGCTTATGGTTCATTGCTAAGACAAACAAACACAAAATGCAATTTCAGATGACAAATTGAACATACATCTTGTATAAACTTAAAATTCTGAATCGGCAAACCAGCAGCAATGGCAGAAGACTTGGCATATTTCTCCATCTTTTTGTTTGGATCCACCCCAAAAACTTGGACACCTTTATCTCCACCATAGTACCTAAGATTTGGATCCGTCCCAATCCCAATCTCTACCACTCTTTCAGCCTTTCCTCTCAAATTAGCAAACAGCTCAGACTTGTAACCTGCAATCTTACCAATATGTATATACCATCAACCAAAACAATCAATCCTGAAAAAATTTCATTCTTGTCCCAAAATTGAGGGTTGGAGAAAATTTAAACATTATACTATTCAAAGATATTAGGAACTCACCTCAGCTTCATAAGATTTCATGCTCGTATCAAGAACTGAAGCATAGAATTCTTCATACCAATCTGGTCTCGGAGGGTGAATTTTTGTCAACGTATCCTACATATGTAAAAATGCAGAACTGACACAAATACAAAAACTTGCAAAATTGGTATAACCCATCCCTTTTAACAATATATAACCCATCCCTTTCCACAATATATATAACTGATAAAAAAAAAAAAGAAAGTCGGGTTACCTAATTTGGGGGTGGTTCAGTGCGACGGGGACTCCAAGATGGCACCACTACCACCATCCGCCGGAGGAGAAACTCCAGGGGTGGTGCGGCGAGGGTTGGTGGTGCAAACAGATCTGAAAATGGAGAGAGGGTTGGTGGTCCGGGAGTGAGATCCTTTGGTCTTCAATTTCTCTGGGTTTTACTCTTCGAAGAAGAGAAGAACTGTAGTGATAGACGATTGGGCATAGGTCTGACTGGGAATGGCAGAGTGCGAAATCGACGTTTCAAGGGGTGCTACGTCTAGTGGCGGTGCTCGTTTGGGCGTTACGATGCCGAAGATGCCCACAATCTGGCTTGGAGATCTGATGATCTTAGAGAATGTAGAGCGAAGAAGAGGCGGAAGAAGATGACGTCTGTAGGGTTAGTTTTTGGTGGCTGGTTGAAGAAGATGAATAAAAAAAAAAAAAAAAAATAAAATAAAATAAATTTATAATTTAAAATATATTTTTTAGTTTTTTATTTTATTTTAAATTTTTTTGATTAAAATTATTATTAGACCAATAAAAAATTGACACGTGGCACTTTATTTGGGTTTAACGGATCCGTTAGAAAAAGGACCAACGGACAAACAAAAATTGGGACCTTAGGTATTTTCACCGCCAATTTTTGAGGTTGAGGACTAATCGGCATCAACCTCAAGTTTTCGGGGACTTTTGCCGCAATTATCCCTTTATTTATTAATAGACTTTATATGTCGAATTAATAATTAAATTAAATGACAATATTATTTAATAATTTATTTTAGTTATTAAATAATTAGTTTTGGTATTTAAATGGTTAGAATTGGAAAATTGGCGTTTTTGAGAAAATAGAAATAAAATTTGTGAAAACTGCAAAAATCAAGTGAGGCCCATTACACACCATGGTCGGCCACTTAAGCAGGTTTTTCAAATTGATATTTTCATTTTTTTAATGCCAAATAATTACTAACCTAAACCTAGTAGTTGCCTATAAATAGAAAGTGATGGCTCAGTCAAATAACAAGTTTTCAATAAGTTTTCAATAACCTTTTTCTATCAGAAAATTATTTTTCAGAAAACTGAGCCTTCCCTCTCTCTTCTATAGCTGAACCTACCCTCTCTCTTTTCCTCTTCATAATTTTGAAACCCTCAGTGATAGAGTAGTGCCCACACACAGCAAGTGGTACCTCAATCATAGATTAGAAGACTGTGAAGGATCACACACAAAGAGAACGACATTCGGGCTCAGATCTTGATAATATTCTGTGACAGAAAGGATACAAGGGTTAGAGATCTGAGTGGAAGGAGACATTATTCCGCTGCAACCAATGTAAGGTTTTCTTAACTTTATATGTGTTTATTTATCGTTTTAGAAAGTTCATATTTAGGGTATTAAACAACATACTTGTGAGTAGATCTAAGATCCTGGTAAAATAAATTCCAACAGTTGATTAACAACCTAAATATGAACTTCTAAAACGATAATAAATAAAACACATATAAAATTAAGAAACCTTACAGTGGGTACAGCGAAATAATATGTCTCCTTCCACTCAGATCTCTAACCCTTGATTCCTTTCTGTTGCAGAGTATAATCAAGATCTGAGCCCGAATGTCCTTCAGTTGGATGTGATCCTTCACAGTCTTCCAATCTATGATTGAGGTACTGTTTGTTGTGTGTGGGCACTTCTCGCTCACTTGGGATTTCGAAATTCTCTCTCTTTTGCACTATGTATTTCGTGTATGGTAGTATGCAAGAGGAAGAGAGGAGGGCTGCTATATATAGGGAAAAGGGAAGCTCAACTTTCCAAAACAAACAGTTTCCTCATTTACTGAGTAATTGATTAACTGTCTTAATTGGTGTGATCCACCACTTTCCTTTTATAAATAACTGTTATGTTTAGGTTAGTAATTATTTTGCATTTAATTGGGAAACACACAACCATGTGGCCGGCCATGGTGTGACTCGGCCTCACATGGATTTTGCAGTTTCCACAATTTTATTTCTATTTCTCCAAAAATGCCATTTTTCCAATTCTAACCATTTAAATGCCAAAACTAATTATTTAATAACTAGTATAGATTATTAAATAATATTTTCATTTAATATAATTATTAATTAGACATATAGAGTCTCTTAATTAATAAATAAACCTAGAGACCCTTTTCTTTACAATTTCATCCCTACTTAGTGAGAATTCACAAATTAGAGATAGTCTAACTTTTAGAATTATAATTGACTAATCATAAATCAATTATTGAGTCTTACAAATAGTATTGTCTCAACTAGAATGGGGACCATGGATCTATATTACTGAGCTTCCAATAAGTTGAACCGAATTTACCAAGTAAATTCATAACTTATTAATTCCTTGTTGAATCCACTCTTAGAACTTGGAATTGCACTCTCAGACTTATATAGAGCATTCTATATGTTCCATGATATAGATATGCTATCTCATTTAACCATCGTTATAATCTTAATGTGATCAAAGATCCTCTATATAGATGATTTACATCGAGATGGGATAAAATTTACCGTTTTCACCCCTCAATGTATTTGGCCCCTTAAAACACTTAGCTATCTGTAAATGATGTTTTAGTGATCTAAGATATAGTCACTGAAATAAGAGCTCATCCATTTACTTCTATTTAACTAAGCTCGAAGGGAATCATCACTTGACTTCTATACACCAGTAGAAGCTATAGATTCCATATTTATGTTCAGCACTCCCACTCAGTCATGCTATCATGTTCCCAAAATATACGGATCACCCTGACCCAAAAGTAGGCTTAACTAATAAATCAAAGAACATGAATAGCACTCCTGAGATTGAGCCTAAGCATATCAGGATTTAGATTCTTTTAATCTAAGATCAACTACTGATATTGACTTGGGAAGATACAACGGTAAGTTTATAATATCTTGACCAAGTTCAATATCGGTCCAGTCCAATGTATACTCCATACATTCGAAACTAGTATACTTTACCAATGTCGTGGAAAGAACATAACACTTACTGCAAGTGTAAGTATACTTCATCACTGATTATCACATCAGTGTAAATCCAAAACACTGATGAACAGAGACTTAGTCTTTTGAATCATATAATCCCAATCACATTCCACTGTGTTGACAATACTGTAATTGTGAATAAATATATGTTCTGGACTGAACTGATTTTGTGTATATATATATTAAACCATAAACATGAAAAAATACATGTTAACTTAAACCACTTCAAAATTCTAAATTGATAACTAATCAGATTGTAATGGGTTTTATTTAGGACACAAAACCAAACAATTCCTAGCAGGTGATCTCCGTTCTCTCGGCTGAGTTCCAATATCCTCCTCATTTTCATGAGGGATTTCTCATTCATCAGTTTCCGGTTGTCTCCTTTCTGGCTGTTCATCCTGATTCTTAGGGTTGTCTCATTTTCCCCGGGTTGTTCTTCCCGGGCCTTTTCCTGTCTCCTGGTTCGTGAGCCACGAGGTCTACCTCGTGGTCTTCTCACTCCAGGTTTAGGTTGATTTTGAGCGTTCGTCCCCTGCACCGCCCTGGCCGAGTCTGCCTCTCGTTCTAACTCAGCATTTCGACGCTGCGCCTCTTCAAGACGGTGTCTCAAGCATCGACTTTTTGTTTCATAAGTTCATTCTCTTATAGTGTGGGCACCTCAACGGTTGAGCTCTTCATCTCTTGCCTCGGGATTCTAACCATTCCCACACTGAGTTCTCCTCGAGCGTGTTGTCCGCGTACTAGGGCCAACGTCGGGTTGAGTTCTCTTGGGACGTGTGGTCCGAGCACTGGGACCATCCTCAGGTTGGGCCCTCTTAGAAGGGGTGGTCCTTCTGGACGACAGATGAGTTGATCTTCTAGAGCCGATAGGCTCTTTTCGAGAACGACGGTTAGTTTCCTCATGTGGGGTGTTAATATTCTCTGGATTTTCAGCCGTAAAGGAGAAGATTTTTATTTGAAAGAAAGAAAGACTTTTTCTGAGTTTTTTCACAGAGGCTCTCAATGAAAGAACCAAACTGTTAACACATATTTTCATTAACCAAATTTGAGCCTCACGATTATGATTCAACACAGAAGTAATAAAAGTTATAGAAAAATAATATAAGAACACCGAGTTTTTTTACATGGTTTTATAGTTGAAATTCTGCACAGTCCACGATTCAATCTTATTCAGATTTCTGAGTATATTTTTTTTAAGGCCTCTTGCATAAGACTTTTTTCGTCCCTTTTTTGAGATTGTCTGCCACCATTTATAATTGCATAGTGTCAGTTAATTACAAAGTTGATCAAAATGTAATTACAGCTATTATCCTTTAAATCGTGGGATCTGATTACATATTACAAAATGTAAACGCGGTGCATGATTTCGAAAGTCATACAGCTGTAACTTTCCTGCTTTTACTGGGTCAATAATATCGTGTATTAAACACGTATTTAATAGTTGAATCTAGAGATGTCTCGACAGAAACTAGACTGAAGTGATTCCAATGGCGAGCTGGAACCATCCTTCTTTTTGATGTCAACTTGATATGTTTTACGTCTATTGCGGGTATATGGAAATCTTCTGACTTGCCAGGGTTATGAGCCTCGCTCCTGTTAGTTGGATGGACTATAGGGAGCTTCCTCGTAGCGAGATGGTCATCTTGCATTCTTGCTCTTCCAGCCGATTCAACTTTTACACTTAGTTTGCTTATTGCAAGTTAGGGTACGCGTTACTTTTCTTTGGTTCCTCGCTATCCTCTTTTAGCGATATATGGTTTCTAGTTATGCACTAAGTATCAATTCATACTTTGATTCCTCGCTTAAGACCTTACAGTCAGCGGGTTACGAAATATACTCTGACACTTATGCAATTAATGAGTTATTCCATAGAAGATATGGCACCGATTCACATTCCCTTTACCTTGACACGTGTCCTCCACCCGAATTTTGGGTATAACATAGGTTCTTGTATTTTATCGATATTTAGGATATTGCCATGCTATTTATCAATAGAGAATTGCCCAGTTTTGAGTTTAAGTTTTAGAATATGATTGATTACGTTATCAATAGTGGTATTAGCGGCGGACCCCAATATCCATCGCTAATTGGTTGGTTTTATTTTTATTTTTATAAAATACTATTAGCGGCGGGCAGTTTGCCGCTATTGCCTGCCGCTAATAGTATTAGCGGTGGGGTCCGCCGCTAATAAATGGGCGTGATCCTGCCCATTCAGTTCAAATATTATTAGCGCTGCGGTATTAGCGGCGGGGTCCGCCCATTCTTCTTCTTGTTTTATTTGATTTTTGTGATTTTTGTTTAAGATTGATGTGTTTTTGAAATGGGTTTTCGTTTTTCTCTTTGTTGCTTCAATTGATATTTTTGTATTTTCTTTATTTTCGAACCTAGCACCGGCAAGAGGTGGAGGAGGACTAATTTCGTGTAAAATTTCAAAATAAACGGTCCCGAAATCCCAAACAACTCACTGTAAGTCATATCCAATCTCCATAGTTTTTAACATTTCTTCTGGTTTGGGTTCTTAATTTTTGGATTTTTTTTGGTTGATGAGATGCTCTGTTCTGTGTATATATACATATTATATTTGTATATATATTTTGGAAGTGTAATATATTTTTTATGCATTATATATATAGATAATTGAAATGTATATATAAAATATATATATATATATATTTTTTATTTATGTGTATTTATATTCTAAATAAATATATTTTATACAGTTTATTTATATATATTTTGTTATATGTTTTTTTTTTTATTTTTTAAATTTATTTCTACAATTAAAAGTATTTTTTTTTTTTGGTTATTTTTTCAAATTCAATAAAAAGATCTTTAGCAGCTTCAAGAAGGTGGACACAAAATTTCTTTTGTGAAATGTATGTGTTTTATTAATGTGTATTTTTTTCTATTATTTTTATTTTTATTTGATTTAATAAATGTGTATCTATTTTTTTATGTTTTTATTAATGTTTTTATTTTGGGTTTGATTTAATATCATAAAAAAGTGAGAACAATGAAAATATTAAAAAAGTTTAATCTAACATAATTTTTTTTATAAAGATAAGTTTTTAAGTTTAGGAATTATTAAAAAATTAGTTTGTATTTTAATAAATAATATAAAATTTTAAATTGTAATAATATGTTTTAAAAAATTATTAATTTATATTTATATAATTTTAGAAATTAAGTTTAGTAATTTTTAATTTTATAATTAAATTACTAAATAGCTTAAATATTTAAAATTATAAAGTTAAATAAGAGGAATTTATTTATTTTCCTAATTTAAATATAAATTGTAATTAAATGAATAAAATTTTTATTTAAATTTTTAAGAAATAATTTGTTAATATAATTTTATGTTGGTATAATTTTATTATCATAAACAATTGAGAATAATAAATAATTAAAAAAGTATAATTTAATATAATTTAGTTTTATAATGATCAACTTTTTATTTTAATAATTAAATAAAAAATTAGTTTAAATTTTAATAGATAATATAAATTTTTAAATAATAATAATTTGTTTAAAAACATTAATTAATTTTTATTTATTTAATGTTCTATATGTTCCACCATATAGACACATCATTAGTTATCCATTGTTATAATCCTAATTTGATCAATGATCCTCTATATGAATGATCTACACTGTAAAGGGATTAGATTACCGTAACACCTGACTATGTATTTTATCCTTAAAATACTTGACCCCGTATAAATGATATTTCAGCTTATGTGAAATGAGATCTCCACCATTTATTTTCGTTTGGTCAAGCTCGAAGGAGATCATCCTTTGCTTACTATTCGCCAGATAGAAGCTATAGATTCCATGTTTATGCTAGCGCTCCCACTCAATTGCACTACCGTGTTCCCAAAATGTACGTATCACCCTGACCTAAAAGTAGGCTTAACTAACAAATCAAAGAACACGAATAGCCTTTCAAGATTGAGCCTAATCATAACAGGATTAAGATCATTTGATCTAGGATCAACTAGGCGATATTGACTTGAATAGATTTTACGGTAAGTTTAATTAAATCTAAGTCAAAGTTCAATATCGGTCCCTTCCGATGCATACTCCATGCATCCAACTTGAGCTTTACTTTAACCAATGTTCTGGAAAGAACATAGTATTTCTCCAAATACAAGTAAACTCTTGTTGTAGATTATCATATCAGTAAAACCCTGTGTCTGATAAATCTAGGAAACTTTATTCACATAGTCATGTTTACTTTCCAATGTGATGACAGCACAATAAACATGATCAAGTATGTGAAAAGGGTTTAAGATGAATTTATAAATCAAATAGACAAGCAATTGAAAAAGTGAACCAAAACATACACAAATGAATGAAAAATACTTCTGTTTCTTTATTGATGTTGAATAAAATAGATTACATTGAAATGGAGTTTTATTTAGGGCATAAACCTAACAAACTCCCACTTGCACTAATATAAAACTAATTAGTACATATCAATTAATCCTAAATTCTGAAGGTGCTTTTCAAAGGCTGTCACGGCCAGGACTTTGGTAAATGGATCATCTAGGTTGTCCTCTGTGTCAACTTTCTCAACTAGTGCATCCCCTCTTGCCACGTATTCTCTGATAATGTGATACTTCCTTTCAATGTGTTTGCTTTTCTTGTGGCTTCGAGGTTCTTTACAGTTTGCTATTGCTCCATTGTTATCACAGAGTAGTACCAGAGGCTTTTCCATTCCAGGAACAACACCTATGCTGGTGAAGAACTTTCTTAGCCAGACTAGTTCTTTAGCAGCTTCGCCGTCGCTATGTATTCAGCTTCCATAGTTGAGTCCGATATCGCGGTTTGTTTAGCACTTCTCCAAACGACTGCTCCACCCCCAAGAGTAAACACCATCCCAGATGTAGATTTCCTGTCTTCAAGACTTGCCTGGAAATCTGAATCAGTGTAGCCTATGGGATTTAAAGCACCACCCTTGTAGACTAACACAAGATTCCTTGTACTCTTTAAGTATTTCAGAATATACTTAACTGCATTCTAATGTTCTTGTCCTGGATTAGACTGATACCTGCTCACGATTCCAACAGCATAACAGATGTCAGGTCTAGTGCATAACATTGCATACATTAGACTTCCAACTGCAGAGGCATAGGGAACTTTCGCCATGTCCTCTATCTCTTGAGGATCAGTCGGTGACTGTTCCTTAGATAGACGAATACCATATCTAGAAGGCATGTTTGCCCCATTGGCGTTGTTCATGGAGAATCTCTCTAAGACTTTGTCTATGTAGGTTGTTTGAGAGAAAGCAAAAGATCTGTTCTTCCGGTTTCTGATAATCTGAATACCAAGAACATAGGCTGCTTCACCCAAATCTTTCATATCGAATTGAGTGTTGAGCCATTCCTTGATGTGAGTCATTTTCTTGACATTGTTTCCAATGATCAAAATGTCATCAACATAAAGGACCAGGCATACTACTATTTGGTCTTCCTTGAGTTGGTAAACACGAGGTTCATCTTCATTCTGAAGAAAGCCGTAGGTCTTGATGATTTCATCAAACCTTTTGTTCCATGAGCGAGAAGCTTGCTTAAGTCCATAGTGTTGGGTTTTATGCCCAAAATAAAACTCATTTCAATATAATCATATTTACTTATTAATATAGATCAGAAATAACATTTAATGTTGCATGGTTCACATGATTTATTTCATGATTATATGTACATAATGTATAAATTCATCTGAAACCCTTTTCACATACTTGATCCTGTTTATTGTGCCGTCAACACATTGGAAAGTAAACATGACTATGTGAATAAAGTTTCCTAGATTTATCAGACATAGGGTTTTACTGATATGATAATCTACAACACAGTTTACTTGCATTTGGAAAAGTGCTATGTTCTTTCCAGAGCATTGGTTCAAGTAAAGCTCAGGTTGGATGCATGGAGTATGCATCGGAAGGGACCGATATTGAACTTTGACTTAGATTTATTAAACTTACCGTAATATCTATTCAAGTCAATATCGCCAAGTTGATCCTAGATCCAATGTTTTTAATCCTGTTATGATTAGGCTCAATCTTGAAAGGTTATTCGTGTTCTTTGATTTGTTAGTTAAGCCTACTTTTAGGTTAGGGTGATACGTACATTTTGGGAACACGGTAGTGCAATTGAGTGGGAGCGCTAGCATAAACATGGAATCTATAGCTTCTATCTGGCGAATGGTAAGCAAAGGATGATCTCCTTCGAGCTTGACCAAACGAACATAAATGGTGGAGTACTCATTTCACATAAGCTGAAATATCATTTATACGGGGTCAAGTGTTTTAAGGAATAAATACATTGTAGGGTGTAACGGTAATTTAATCCCTTTACAGTGTAGATCATTCATATAGAGTATCATTGATCAAATTAGGATTATAACAATGGATAACTAATGATGTGTCTATATGGTGGAACATATAGAGCATTCTATATACTGAGAGTGCAATTCCAAGTTCTATGCGTGGATTCAACGAAGAATTAATAAGTTAGTGAATTTTAGTGCTAAATTCTTGATCTACTTATTGGAAGCTCGGTTATATAGACCCATGGTCCCCGCACTAGTTGAGATAATATTGCTTGTAAGACTCATGTAATTGGTTTTGATTAATCAATTATCATTCTCAAATTAGACTATGTCTATTTGTGAATTTTTCACTAAGTAAGGGCGAAATTGTAAAGAAAGAGTTTTAGGGGCATATTTGTTAATTATGATACTTTGTATGGTTCAATTAATGAATATGATAAATGACAATATTATTTAATAATTATTTATAGTTATTAAATAGTTAGAATTGGCATTTAAATGGTTGAATTAGAAAATTGGCGTTTTTGAGAAAATCAGATGCAGAAAAGATAAAACTGCAAAATTGCAAAAAGTGAGGCCCAAATCCACCTTGTATGGCCGGCCACTTTTGTAGGGTTTTCCCTCTGATATTTTCATTATTTTAATGTCAAATAATTCAAACCTAACCCTAGTGGAATGCTATAAATAGATAGTGAAGGCTTCAGGAAAATTACACTTTTCTTCTGACACTTCTGATTCAGAAAAAACTGAGCCTTCTCTCTCCCTATCTTTGGTCGAACCCACTCTCTCTTTCTTCCTCATTGAGATTTCGAAATCCTTAGTGTATGAGTAGTGCCCACACACAGCAAGTGATACCTCAATCGTAGTGAGGAAGATCGTGAAGAAAGACTTTCAGCAAGAAGGAGTTTCAGCATCAAAGATTCAGAGAAAGAGATCCAGGTACAGATATTGATAATGCTCTGCTACATAAAGGAATCAAGGGCTAGATATCTGAACGGAAGGAGTGATTATATTCTGTTGCACCCAATGTAAGGTTTCCTAAACTTTATATGTGTTTATTTCATCGTTTTAGAAAGTTCATATTTAGGGTGTTAATCAACATACTTGTGAGTAGATCTAAGATCCTGGTAAAATAATTTCCAACAACTGGCCTCAGAGCCATGGTAATTGATTTACTTTCAAGAAATTTGGACTTTAAAACGATTGTTTGTTTGTTTTTGGATGGTATCATGTTGTATTGAGTGTTATTTGATGATTGATTGGTGTTTGTAAATTTTCGTTAAAAATAATTGAATATCTGTTTCTGGAATTATTTTTATTGGATAGTATGGAAAAAATTAAGCAAGTTACTTTTTTACAGAACTCAATTTCGATTTAATTTGAATTAGTTATGATTTTTTGAAGATTCGAAAAAATCGGAGTTGTATATTTATACTCAATCGCGAAAACTGTCCGTACAGCTCACAATTTTTTTCGTTTTTCTTCATTTTTTCATGCTTTTTCATGGAATTAACTTCCGATTTTTTGTGTAGTTGTATATTTATACTATTACTATTCCTAATTCAATTCTAATTATCATTATGAATTAATTTAATATCTTTTAAATTTAATTCAAGATATTAGTGTAATTTGAATTTAAAAATAGTTAGTATCTATCTTTTTTGCTTAAAAATCTATCTTATTTTTAAATTTGATTATATCTTATCTTATTTTTAAATTTAAGGTCAGATTTTAAATTTTTAAATTAAATTCTTTTAAATAATTGACCTTATTTAAATTTAAAATAAGATAACTATAATCATGTAATTTTAAATAGATATAAGATATTTTGCTAACTTTTAAATTTTGTTATTTTATTTATTTAAATTACATTTAAAATCTGAAAAAGATATTCATTTATCTTTTTTAATTTTTTATTTAATTTTTATTTATGAAATAACATTTAAATTTTAAAAGTAGTTAGCAAATTTTGAAATGATATTTAGGTTGGTTGAAACTTAATTTTTCAAAATTATAGGTTTAATTTTATATTTAAATTATTTTTTAAATTTTCAAATTTTTCAATTTTTTTTTTTAATTTTCGAAAATTATTTTTATTTAATTAATTATTTTCAAAATTAATAATTTAATTTAAAATTAAATAAATCCTACATCCAACTATCCAACTAACCTTGTTGCATGAGTATGTGTTTTAGCTTGTGTGTAAGTTCTCAAAACCTATTATTACTTGATTGCAAATAGCCATGGTTACTTTTTGCCAGATCTAATGATCTGATGGCTCCCTTGGTCAAGTAAATAATTTGTAACAGGTATATTTACAAACTTCTTTCATCTGTGTATGACCTAGCAACATGATAGGACCCATCCAAAGTGTGCCTGTGTGAGCCTATGTGTTTAATTTCATTATAGATGCATATAGGTTGTTGTTGCTAAAATAAATTATCATAGTTCTTGATAGAATTTATTTAGGCCCATTTAGTTTTTGGGCCTATTCAATTAATAACAGTTGTTCTTATTAAGGTTAAATTCCTCTCTTTTGGGCCTTGTGTGAGAGTTGGGAGCCATAGTAGTGGGTACGACATACTGAACCCAGCACCCCCTCACATGAACCACCCCAATTGTGAAGGCCCATTTGCCTGATTTGAATAACTGTACTAGGTTAATTAAACTAGTTTAACCTAATAAAATTGATTAGTAACATAATTAATTTCATTTATTTTGAAATTAATTTAAGAAAATTATAGTTTAAAGAATTATTTATCCTAAGCTAAACTATATGTATTTTCTTGTATTTAATTAAATATAGAATTATAACCATCTAGATTCTTTTTGAAGCTTAATTTAAATTTTTCATTAAATATTCCTATTTAAGTTGATATTTAGTTATCTACAACTAACCAACTTAAATCTGAATATCTTTTGGATTTAAAATTTCAAAATTAAGTTGAGGAATTTTAGGCATTGGTTATTAAGATTCTTTAGATATTTTTTAGGTTAATATCTTTTCGAATATTAACTTAAAAGTGAATATTTTTGAATTAAGTGCTTACAACTTAATTTTTGATATTTAATTAAATTTAAATTTGAAAATATTTAAGTTCTAGATTTTTTCTAATACAACTTAAATTAGGTATTTTTTCAAATTTTGTGGAAAAGATACTTAGTCAAATAAGATATTTTCTAGATAGTTATTTCTAGACTACTTATTATTTCTAATATTAAATAGGAAAATATTATAAATTGTGAAATTAATTATTTAAATAATTAATTTTGGTACAATTTATTTTAAGTATATTTTTTCCTAGTATTAAACTAGAGATTAATAATTAAGCCTTCTCTACACTTAATTATTTATTTCTTGAATTTAATACATTTAATTAATTTGAAAATTAAATATCTAAGTTGATTTTCATCATGATACTTAAATATTTCTTTTTCATGACACTTAATTAAATAGAAAATTATTTTTAGTTGAAATTTATTTTTTCAACTAAATTTAAATAATTTTAAAAATATATTTTTTTTCTTTATTTTATTAATCAAATTTCGAAATTGCATTTCTTAAATGCTGGAATTTCGAATTTTATTTGAAAAATAGATTAAAGTTGTAAATTATTTATTTTAATTTTGGACCAACTTAAATCAATGATTTTTTCATTTATTGATTAATTTAAAATAAATGAAGTAAAATATATTTTTCTTTATTTTATTAATCAATTTTCGAAATTGCATTTCTTAAATGCTAGAATTTCGAATTTTATTTGAAAAATAAATTAAAGTTGTAAATTATTTATTTTAATTTTGGACCAACTTAAATCAATGATTTTTTCATTTATTGATTAATTTAAAATAAATTGAATTAAAGTATATTATTAGAAATTGAATTAATTAGTCAAAGGAAAATCTAGATAGATGATATTTTTGCTTGAAGTATTTTTCTAGTGTATTTAATTAAATAGAAAATTAATATTTAAGTTGATTTTCATCATCATACTTAAATATTTGAAATTTTTCTTATATATTTAATTAAATAGGAAAATTATATTTTTTGTAGTAAATTAATTTTATTAATTAATTTTGGGCCAACATTAAATTAGAATAATTTTTCCAGGATTAATTTTTTATTTTAATATGCATTTTCGAAAATTGTGTCCTAGAATACTTTAATTTTTCGAAATGCAATATATATTTATAGAAAATTAAATTTGAGTTGTAAATTAATTTAAATTAATTTTGTAACAACTTAAATTGAATATTTTTCTAAATATTTTTTGGAAATTATTACTAAGATGGAAATAATTCATGTTATTTTCTTATCCATCTAAGTAAAATTTATAAATATTAAATTAAAATTTATATTTAGAATTTTTCATTCTAAATTGGAAATTTTAAATAAATATATATATTTAAAATAAATAGATTAAATAAAGAGAATCAAAGAAAATACAACTCTTTTTAAATAATGAGCTTTTAATCAAGAGACATTCGATCTCCATTGTGGGTTTTACACTGCGTTTGTTTTAGTAAGTAATCCTCCCTAATGGAGGAACGTTCATTAGCAATTTCGCACCGTTTAACCTCGCATGATAAGTAGTTTGTAAGTGTTTTGTATGGTATGGATCACCCTAATGGTGGCGACCATACTTGACTTGCAAATTATGAAACAATGGTGGAAGCTCATAAGATAGAATTTCCTTGACTCTTGCCTAAACGGGACAACGCTGAATTCCAATCTTGATCGAATAAAAGGTTGCTAGAATGTTTAACATTTTAGATGAGCTGACAACTCTATTCAATGGATGGTAGCTTTGACTCTCGCCTAAACGGGACACTGATATCAGTTTGTTGAAAACCTTGGAAATTATTTAGGATTGTAAGTTTTAGTGTTTTCACTTGTCAATCCTACTTGCTATATGTTTATAATTTCTGAATTGTGTATGAATTTATATTGAACCATGTTATTTTCTGTTATTAAGTTGTAGTTTAATTTCGAATCTTCATTGTTGATCTAACTTGGCTTGTTTATCTAATGAGATAAATCCCTAGTGGATTTTCACCATTAGACATACATAATAGTGTTAGATCTCGAAAGATAAATATTGTATATGCGACATCTAGCTGTTCATCAATTGATGACACCTTAGACTAGTATTTTTACGATATGAAACAAGAAGATTGTATAAATAAGATTACTTTGACTTTCGCTAATCGAAGCATCGTTGGATTCTTATTTTAAACGAAATTATCCTAATTCCTCTTAGCTTATTCATTTCGAATTAGCTCAATAACATATCATTGGATGAATGGTCTATAAATCATTTCATGTCATTCTATATTTTCTCTTAAGAAATTAAATGACGCATATGATTATAATCCCGAAATTCTATTCCCAATTGATATAAAACCTCAATCTTAGAAATCTCCTACTTGTATGGGCAAATCAGACTTAGAATTAAATTAGTAGTGGTAGTCCAAGATAGAATTACTCATTATATTTGGTATAAATTTTAAGTCTTTGACTTTAATTTTAGATTCTAAATAGAAATTTTCTTATATTTCAAATTCCAGAATACAATACAGTTATACTTTCTCAAGTGTTTAATATCCATCTTCTATTAATGGATTCAAACTGTATGGAATATGAGTTAGGTATTCTGTGACCAAGATCCACTTGCACTATTCTAAGAATTCTTTTATGTAACTAATCCTAAGTCATCAAATGACACTACCACATTTTTTTAATCTATGGCATTTGTATCTTGTTCATAGTGGATTTGACAAGATCAATCTCTGCAAAGAGTTAATATGCCTATATCCACTGAAAGTAGTTCATCTCATTCGCAGATGGATGTACATTCAGGGGTGGATATGAGTTTTTCGTTGTATTCTTGAAACGATCACTCTAGATTATACCTTATGCAAAGATATTTGAAATGTTTGAAAAATTTCATTAATTTCTAGCAATGGTTAAAACCATTAAGGTAAGTGGTTAAAGATCTTGCGAACTGATAGGGGTGGAGAAATAGTTAGTAGATATGCAGTTCAAAGATCATTAAATTGATTTTTGAATTATATCCAAACTTACCTCCCCAGAAATTTCGAGTTGCATGTTGATGATTAGTTACTAGTTGTTGCCTAATTCCTTCTATGGTAATACAATTTCAGAATGATGTAATGGTCGTATACTTAATGTAAATCATTACTAGATTCATGGATGACCTAATCAAAATCTTAAGAAAAGCTAGAACTGTTAACCATGTTTTGTTAGCTGTTCCAAGTGGTTAGGGGTGGACCATCCCATTGTCAATAGATAAGAAAGTGTTTGATCAAACAAATACTACTTTTCTAAGAAAATGACTAAGTCTGAAAATAAAGTAGCAAATAAAGGAGATATTTTTCTTGATTCCAAAAGTGTTCTATCGTCTTATTTAACATATGATGATCCCACTGCCTCTGTTGTCTTGTCACAACCAAAGAGATCAATACCATTTAGTTTTCTTTGACATAATTCACGGTACCTTGCCGTAGTGGGAGAGTTTCTAGGAACTCACCTTCTTATGACTTGGGAGACACTAGTGATTAAAATCCATTGTGAGTTTAAACAAGTAATGGATTGTCAAGATAAGAAACTAAGAAGAAAGCCAATAGAACTATGGTTTAATCCATTCACATGGAGTAACTTAAAGTTTTCTATTACAAGGACATAAAAGGAAATTTTCGTTTATAAGTCTATTCAATGGACTTAACAAACTTCCTGTTCCTAGTATTATAGGTTTGAGTTTATCTAAACCTATGGCTTGTGGTATACCTGGTAATTACTTACTCTAATGCAAGCAACTTACTTTAGTAAGATGCTGAAGCATTTTCTTTCTAATGGAAATCTATAGAAGCTTCACAACTTCTTAGGCATAGATTTTATTTATCTAAGGAAAAGTCTCAACTATTCCAGAAAAGATAAAGCCATGAAAGAATTTCTTATATCAACAGTGAGAGGTCTTAGATATGCTTTTGTATGCCTTAGACTAGACACCTGTTGTTGAGTGGGAAATGAGTAGGTATCAGATTAATCCAGGAGGAGAACATTGGAAGACAATCAAGTAAATCATAAGATTAAGAAGAGGAACTATATGTTAGTCTATAAGGGTGTGTTTAAAACTCTTAGACTACACCATATCAGATTTCGAAATTTGCCTTTGTGCTAGTAAATCTTTCTGATAAGATGGTGATTACTCTGGGGGTGGAGTAGTGATTTTGGAGAAGTGTAAAAACCTATCTGAAGTCTCTTAGTCCACCAGAGAGAGACTGAATGTTAAAGTTACAGGAAAGGTACTTATTCAGTCTAAGGAAAGTTCTATACATTTTTGGCACCATTCCAAATTGCCTAAACCACTAGTGTTAATTTCCTGATTAACCAAAAGTAGTTGCCAAAGATATAGAATCCAGTATCCCAAGAGAGTAGACATATAGAGAGGAATTTCACATTATCAATGATTTTGTGATTAAGGAAGAGTAATGGTGGAGAAAAGGTTGTGTTTAATTCAATCTTTCAGATCCTATTACGAGGAGTTTACTACTACTACACTTGATTTGTATATCAAGGTGTTGAGATTATTTGAAATGCACTTTTTGTTTTATATTAGTGCTAGTGGGAGTTTGTTGGGTTTCATGCCCTAAATAAAACTCATTTCAATATAATCAGATTTACTTATTAATATAGATCAGAAATAACATTTAATGTTGCATGGTTCACATGATTTATTTCATGATTATATGTACATAATGTATAAATTCATCTGAAACCCTTTTCACATACTTGATCCTGTTTATTGTGCCGTCAACACATTGGAAAGTAAACATGACTATGTGAATAAAGTTTCCTAGATTTATCAGACATAGGGTTTTACTGATACGATAATCTACAACAGAGTTTACTTGCATTTGGAAAAGTGCTATGTTCTTTCCAGAGCATTGGTTCAAGTAAAGCTCAGGTTGGATGCATGGAGTATGCATCGGAAGGGTTCGATATTGAACTTTGACTTAGATTTATTAAACTTACCGTAATATCTATTCAAGTCAATATCGCCAAGTTGATCCTAGATCCAATGTTCTTAATCCTGTTATGATTAGGCTCAATCTTGAAAGGCTATTCGTGTTCTTTGATTTGTTAGTTAAGCCTACTTTTAGGTCAGGGTGATACGTACATTTTGGGAACACGGTAGTGCAATTGATTGGGAGCGCTAGCATAAACATGGAATCTATAGCTTCTATCTGGCGAATGGTAAGCAAAGGATGATCTCCTTCGAGCTTGACCAAACGAACATAAATGGTGGAGTACTCATTTCACATAAGCTGAAATATCATTTATACGGGGTCAAGTGTTTTAAGGAATAAATACATTGTAGGGTGTAACGGTAATTTAATCCCTTTACAGTGTAGATCATTCATATAGAGTATCATTGATCAAATTAGGATTATAACAATGGATAACTAATGATGTGTCTATATGGTGGAACATATAGAGCATTCTATATACTGAGAGTGCAATTCCAAGTTCTATGCGTGGATTCAACGAAGAATTAATAAGTTAGTGAATTTTAGTGCTAAATTCTTGATCTACTTATTGGAAGCTCGGTTATATAGACCCATGGTCCCCGCACTAGTTGAGATAATATTGCTTGTAAGACTCATGTAATTGGTTTTGATTAATCAATTATCATTCTCAAATTAGACTATGTCTATTTGTGAATTTTTCACTAAGTAAGGGCGAAATTGTAAAGAAAGAGTTTTAGGGGCATATTTGTTAATTATGATACTTTGTATGGTTCAATTAATGAATATGATAAATGACAATATTATTTAATAATTATTTATAGTTATTAAATAGTTAGAATTGGCATTTAAATGGTTGAATTAGAAAATTGGCGTTTTTGAGAAAATCAGATGCAGAAAAGATAAAACTGCAAAATTGCAAAAAGTGAGGCCCAAATCCACCTTGTATGGCCGGCCACTTTTGTAGGGTTTTCCCTCTGATATTTTCATTATTTTAATGTCAAATAATTCAAACCTAACCCTAGTGGAATGCTATAAATAGATAGTGAAGGCTTCAGGAAAATTACACTTTTCTTCTGACACTTCTGATTCAGAAAAAACTGAGCCTTCTCTCTCCCTATCTTTGGTCGAACCCACTCTCTCTTTCTTCCTCATTGAGATTTCGAAATCCTTAGTGTATGAGTAGTGCCCACACACAGCAAGTGATACCTCAATCGTAGTGAGGAAGATCGTGAAGAAAGACTTTCAGCAAGAAGGAGTTTCAGCATCAAAGATTCAGAGAAAGAGATCCAGGTACAGATATTGATAATGCTCTGCTACATAAAGGAATCAAGGGCTAGATATCTGAACGGAAGGAGTGATTATATTCTGCTGCACCCAATGTAAGGTTTCCTAAACTTTATATGTGTTTATTTCATCGTTTTAGAAAGTTCATATTTAGGGTGTTAATCAACATACTTGTGAGTAGATCTAAGATCCTGGTAAAATAATTTCCAACACATAGATAGACCTGTTTAACTTGCAAACTTTCTTTTCCTACCCAGGAAGAACATAACCTTCTGGTTGCTCCATATAAATGGTTTCTTCAAGTACCCCATTAAGGAAGGCAGTCTTGACATCCATTTGCCAGATTTCATAATCGAAAGCAGCAGCTATGGAGAAAAGAATTTGGATGGATTTGAGCATGGCAACAGGACTAAAAGTTTCCTCATAGTCCATGCCTTCTCTTTGGGTATAACCCTTGGCTACAAGTCTAGCTTTAAAAGTTTCGACTTCGCCTCCAGCTCCTCTTTTCTTCTTGTAAACCCACTTGCATCCTATCGGATGATAGTCGTCAGGTGCGTCTACATATTCCCAGACTTTGTTCTTTTTCATGGAATCCATTTCTGAATCCATGCCGGCTGACCATCGTTTCCATTGCGGACTAGCCATTGCCTGTTTATAGGTTAATGGATCGTCATCAATACTGTCACCTACGACCATATTGATTTCACCATCCAAGCCATAACGAGCAGGTTTTGTTGAAACCCTCCCACTACGACGAGGTACGGTTGTCTTCTGAACAGAAACTTTAGTAGTAGATTTCTCAGTTTGTTCAACTGAGGGAGTGGGATTGTCTTCTTCACGAGTGGAAGAGGACGGAACATTGGAAGGACTTATATCTGATAGCAATTCCTCTAGAACAACTTTACTTTTCGGTTTGTAGTCTTTAATATAGTTCTCTTCAAGGAAAGTAGCATTTGTAGAAACAATCACTTTGTTATCCTTGTGACTATAAAATAGTCTACCCCTAGTCTCTTTAGAATTTCCGACAAACATGCATACTTCGGTACGTGATTCAAGTTTGCCTTCTTTCTTTTTTAAGACATGAGCAGGGCACCCCCAAATTCTGTAATGGCGTAAACTAGGTGTTCGACCATTCCAAAGTTCGACGGGTGTATTAGGGACTGCTTTAGATGGAACAACATTTAGAATGTCATTTGCCATCTGTATAGCATATCCCCAGAAGGACGTAGACAGAGGTTAATAACTCAGCATAGACCTAACCATTTCCAAAAGAGTGCGATTTCTTCTTTCTGCAACTCCATTTTGTTGTGGAGTGGCTGGGGCAGTGTATTGGGATTCAATTCCAAGTTCAATTAAATGATCTTTGAATTGCATATCCATATATTCTCCACCCCTATCAGTTCGCAAGATCTTTAATGATTTACCTAATTGGTTTTGGGCCAAAGCATGAAACTCCTGAAACTTTTCAAACGTTTCAGATTTCTTTTGCATTAGGCAAAGAAAACTATATCTAGAGAAATCATCAATGAAAGTGACAAAATCTCATAACCACCTCGGGTTTTGACATTCAAAGGTCCGCAGACATCGGAATGCACTAACCCTAGAGGGATTTTGGCACGCTCTCCCTTTGCAGAGAAAGAACGTTTAGTCATTTTTCCTTCTAGGCAGGACTCGCATACTGGCAGTTCACCTAAGACGACATTTTTCAATGGACCGTCTTTGGTGAGCCTATTGAGTCTATCAAAGCCTATATGACCTAAACGTAAATGACATAGATAAGTTTGATCATCATTATCAATCTCTTTTCTTTTTAGGTTTCTAGGTCTAGCTACACTGAAAAGTTCACTATTTAGTGAGATTTGAGTACTCGGTCTTAAAACATAAAGCCCTTGTTCCATTATAGCAACACATATTTGAAATCCATTACGAGAAATTGAACAATTTGTACTCGAAAAATTCAATATATAAGATTGTGTTTGCAAACATGAGACACTAATCAAGTTTCGACTAAAGTTTGGAATAAATAAAACATTTTCTAAAATTAAAAATCTTTGTTGAAACTTGATGAAGGCTTTTCCTCTAGCTTTGACCGATACTAATTCGCCATTGCCAACTTTAAGCTTTAACTCTCCTGGAAGCATATTTTCCCAAGTTTCAAGCAACTGCAGTGAAGAACATACATGGTTAGTAGACCCAGAATCAACAATCCAGATGGATTTGTCGTTCTCTAAAACACATGATTCAAAGACAAAAGCATTACCTTCGTTTGAATTGTTTAGAAGCCTGGGACATCGTTCTTCATGATGTCCCTTTTCATTACAATTCGAACATAGAAGATCATGTCTGATAATTGTACTTGAAGAAGCAGTTTTGCTAGATCCTTCATACCTAGTCCTTTTCCTTCGATTATTGATTGCAAACCCAGGGGGACCCATTGCAATCAAGTTCCGTTCATGGGCTCGTAATTTTGCTTCGAGCTTGTCCATGTCGGAGGAGTTAGAATTGTTGATCATGTAAGAGATAACAAATTCATTATACTCCGGAGGAAGACTATTAAGGATAAGTTGGACCCATTGTTCTCTTGATAAATCAATTCCTAGTAGATTTGCCTTTTGGAACTTCAGATTCATCATCAACAGGTGCGAGTTAATGCAACTACTAGGATGCATTTTCACACTATAGAGTTCTTTTGCTAAGATAGTAACTAAGAGAGGATCGGGGTGAGGGTTATTCATAATGACACTACAACACATCAATAAAACAGAAGTAAGGTTTTGGCTCATAAATTCATACACAGTTTAGAAAATAACAAGTAATGACATATGTTATAGAAATACTAAATCTAACATAGTTTATTTTCCAAGGTATTTTAACAAACTGATACAGTGTCCCGTTTAGGCGAGAGTCAAAGCATCATCCATTGAATAGAGTTGTCAGCTCATCTAAAATGATAACCATTCTAGCAACCTTTTATTCGATCAAGATTGGAATTCAGCATTGTCCCGTTTAGGAGAGAGTCAAGGCAATTCTATCTTATGAGCTTCCACCATTGTTTCATAACTTGCAAGTCAAGTATGGTCGCCACCATTAGGGTAATCCATACCATACAAAACACTTACAAACTACTTATCATGCGAGGTTAAACGGTGCGAAATTGCTAATGAACGTTCCTCCATTAGGAAGGATTATACTCACTAAAACAAACGCGGTGTAAAACCCACAATGGAGATCGAATGTCTCTTGATTAAAAGCTCATTATTTAAAAAATATTATATGTATTTTGTATAATCATTTTAATTCGATATTATAATAATGAAAAATTACAAATTAAAGTTAGTTTAAATAAAAAATCAACTTTAATTAATTTTCAATTATTATTTAAATTTGAAAAATAAATTCAAATAAATATCGAACAAGTTCCATAATATAATAATGAAAAATTACAAATCAAAGTTGATTTAAATAAAAAATCAACTTTAATTAATTTTCAATTAAATTCAAAAATTAAATTTGAATATTAAATGGAACAAATTTGAAAATATCTTGTTTAAGTTGTTTTAGAAGAATCTTAAAAATCAACTTAAATATCTTTCAAATAAGATTTAATTAAATTAAAAATTAAGTTGTAACCACTTAATTTGAAGATATTCCATTTTAAGTTAATATTCGAAAAGATATTAACCTAAAAAATATCTAAAATATTCCATTTTAAGTTAATATTCGAAAAGATATTAACTTAAAAAATATCTAAAGAATCTTAATAACCAATGCCTAAAATTCCTCAACTTAATTTTAAAATTTTAAATCTAAAAGATATTCAGATTTAAGTTGGTTAGTTGTAAATAACTAAATATCAACTTAAATAGGAATATTTAATGAAAAATTTAAATTAAGCTTCAGAAAGAATCTAGATGGTTATAATTCTATATTTAATTAAATACAAGAAAATACATATAGTTTAGCTTAGAATATAAAATTCTTTAAACTATGTTTTTCTAAATTAATTTCAAAATAAATGAAATTAATTACGTTGCTAATCAATTTTAATTAGGTTAAACTAGTGTAATTAACCTAGTACAGTCATTCAAATCAGGCAAATGGGCCTTCACAATTGGGGTGGTTCATGTGAGGGGGTGCTGGGTTCAGTATGTCGTACCCACTTCTATGGCTCCCAACTCTCACACAAGGCCCAAAAAAGAGGAATTTAACCTTAATAAGAACAACTGTTATTAATTGAATAGGCCCAAAAACTAAATGGGCCTAAATAAATTCTATCAAGAACTATGATAATTTATTTTAGCAACAACAACCTATATGCATCTATAATCAAATTAAACACATAGGCTCACACAGGCACTCTTTGGATGGGTCCTATCATCTTGCTAGGTCATACACAGATGAAAGAAGTTTGTAAATATACCTGTTACAAATTATTATCTTGACCTAGGGAGCCATCAGATCATTAGATCTGGCAAAAAGTAACCACGGCTATTTGCAATCAAGTAATAATAGGTTTTGAAAACTTACACACAAGCTAAAACACATACTCCTGCAACAAGGTTAGTTGGATAGTTGGATGTAGGATTTATTTTATTTTAAATTAAATAATTAATTTCGAAAATAATTAATTAAATAAAGAAATAAAAAAAATTTGAAAATTTTAAAAAATTTGAAAAATAAAAAATTTTGAAATTTAATTAAATATTTAAATTTAAAATTAAACCTACAATTTTGAAAAATTAGGTTTCAACCAACCTAAATATCATTTCAAAAATTTGCTAACTACTTTTAAAATTTAAATGTTATTTTATAAATTAAAATTAAAATAAAAAATTAGAAAAGATAAATGAATAACTTTTCCAAATTTTAAATGTAATTTAAATAAATAAAATAACAAAATTCAAAAATTAGCAAAAATATCTTATATCATTTAAAAATTACATGATTATAGTTATCTTATTTTAAATTTAAATAAGGTCAAATTATTAAAAAAAAATTAATTTAAAATACTTTAAATCTGACCTTAAATTTAAAAATAAGATAAGATATAATCAAATTTTAAAATAAGATAGATTATTAAGCAAAAAGATAGATACTAACTATTTTCAAATTCAAATTACACTAATATCTTGAATTAAATTTAAAAAATATTAAATTAATTCAAAATGATAATTAGAATTGAATTAGGAATAGTAATAGTATAAATACAGAACCACACAAAAAATCGGAAGTTAATTCCATGAAAAAGCATGAAAAAACGAAGAAAAACGAAAAAATTGTGAGCTGTACGGACAGTTTTCGCGATCGCAGGAAAATTTCAGCACAGCTCCGTTTTTTTTTCGAATCTTCAAAAAATCATAACTAATTCAAATTAAATCGAAATTGAGTTCTGTAAAAAAGTAACTTGCTTAATTTTTTCCATACTATCCAATAAAAATAATTCCAGAAACAGAATCCCAATTATTTTTTACGAAAATACACAAACATCAATCAATCATCAAATAATACTCATTACAACATGATACCATCCAAAAACAAACAAACAATCGTTTTAAAGTCCAAATTTCTTGCAAGTAAATCAATTACCATGGCTCTGATACCAGTTGTTGGAAATTATTTTACCAGGATCTTAGATCTACTCACAAGTATGTTTATTAACATCCTAAATAAGAACTTTCTAAAACGATAAATTAAACACATATAAAGTTTAAGAAACCTTACATTGGGTGCAGCGGAATTAAATGACTCCTTCCGTTTAGATCTCTTACCCTTGTATCCTTTCTGTAGCAGAGTATTATCAAGATCTGAACCTAGATCTCTTTCTCTGAATCCTTGATGCTGAATCTCCTTTGCTAATGATCTTTCTTCACGATCTTCCTCACTATGATTGAGGTATTGCTTGCTGTGTGTGGGCACTACTCTAATCACTAGAGTAAGTTCGAAAATCAAAGGAAGAAGAGAGAGAGTGAGTGGCGGCTAGGGAAGAGAGATAGGAGGCTCAGGTTTTTCTGATTCAGAAAGTGTAAAGTGTAATTTTCCTGAAGCCTTCACTATATATTTATAGCATTCCACTAGTGTTAGGTTTGAATTATTTGGCATTAAAATAATGAAAATATCAACTTAAAAAGCCTACAAAGGTGGTCGGCCAAGGCTTAGTGGATCAGGCCTTGCTTTTTGCAATTTTGCAATTTTAACACCTTTTGTATCTGATTTTCTCAAAAATGCCAATTTCCTAATTCAACCATTTAAATGCCAATTCTAACTATTTAATAACTATAAATAATTATTAAATAATATTGTCATTTATCATATTTATTAATTGAACCATACAAAGTATCATAATTAACAAATATGCCCCTATTAACTCTTTCTTTACAATTTCGCCCTTACTTAGTGAAAATTTCACAAATAGACATAGTCTAACTTGTGAGTTATAATTGATTAATCAAAACCAATTACATGAGTCTTACAAACAATATTATCTCAACTAGTGCGGGGACCATGGGTCTATATAACCGAGCTTCCAATAATAAGTAGATCAAGAATTTAGCACTAAAATTCACTAACTTATTAATTCTTCGTTGAATCCACGCATAGAACTTAGAATTGCACTCTCAGTATATAGAATGCTCTATATGTTCCACCATATAGACGCATCATTAGTTATCCATTGTTATAATCCTAATGTGATCAATGATCCTCTATATGAATGATCTACACTGTAAAGGGATTAGATTACCGTAACACCCTACTATGTATTTTATCCTTAAAACACTTGACCCCGTATAAATAATATTTCAGCTTATGTGAAATGAGATCTCCACCATTTATTTTCGTTTGGTCAAGCTCGAAGGAGATCATCCTTTGCTTACTATTTGCCAGATAGAAGCTATAGATTCCATGTTTATGCTAGCGCTCCCACTCAATTGCACTACCGTGTTCCCAAAATGTACGTATCACCCTGACCTAAAAGTAGGCTTAACTAACAAATCAAAGAACACGAATAGCCTTTCAAGATTGAGCCTAATCATAACAGGATTAAGATCATTTGATCTAGGATCAACTTGGCGATATTGACTTGAATAGATTTTACGGTAAGTTTAATTAAATCTAAGTCAAAGTTCAATATCGGTCCCTTCCGATGCATACTCCATGCATCCAACCTGAGCTTTACTTTAACCAATGTTCTGGAAAGAACATAGTATTTCTCCAAATACAAGTAAACTCTTGTTGTAGATTATCATATCAGTAAAACCCTGTGTGTGATAAATCTAGGAAACTTTATTCACATAGTCATGTTTATTTCCAATGTGATGACAACATAATAAACATGATCAAGTATGTGAAAAGGGTTTAAGATGAATTTATAAATCAAATAGACAAGCAATTGATAAAGTGAACCAAAACATACACAAATGAATGAAAAATACTTCTGTTTCTTTATTGATGTTGAATAAAATAGATTACATTGAAATGGAGTTTTATTTAGGGCATAAAACCTAACAATAATTTGTTTATTTTTTAAAAAAAATTTAGTTTAATTTTGAGACAATATTGTAATAGAATTAATGTGAAAGTAGTAAATTTTGAGACATTTTTAAACTATTAATAAATTTTATTGGATTTAAATTATATTATTTGTAATATGATTTATTATATTTAAATTATTATTTATATATTTATAATTAATTATTTATAAATAATTATTTATATATATATAAATAATATTATGTATAAAATTATTATTTTGTTTATTTCAAATTGTTATTAGCGGCGGGGTCTCGCCGCTAATGCTCTCTACAGTTTCAAAGTTCAAAACTGACAGAGTTCATTAGTGGCGGGACCCCGCTGCAAATGGTCTGCCACTAATGGTCCGTCGCTAATAGTATTATTAGCGGCGAAGCCCAATTCCGCTGCTATTCCGCCGCTAATAGTACTATTAGCGGCCACTTATTAGCGACGAACCTTTAGTGGGGGACTTCTGCCGCTAATACCCTATTGCGACCGAATGTGGGCCTATTAGTAGCGGAGTGGTCCACCGCTAATAGGGTGAAATGTTGTAGTGATCGTCGAGCATTGTTCCACTCAGGTTGGCCCGCACACCTAAATTTGAATTCGAGGTAAGAAAAGTTAATTGTACCACATTACATGGCTAATTGAGATACAATAATGACCGTCAATATGAAAGAGCTATAACTCTATTCTAAAATCGTTGTTAGGTTTATTACTTATCAGTTGCCTCATTAGGCAACGATAGTGACATTAGTTGACTCGTTGGAAACGAGGGTCGATGGATACTTTATAGTATCAGGGATAGCTTGTCTTATTAGATAAGTAATTGGATAACTAGTATTTTGATAAACCGTTATGTTTTGTGTGAATATATGTTTTAAGTATGAAACTTTTAATGATTATCGGTTTATTTAATCATGAAATTTGTATTTTGTTTCCCGCTTCTCTCGTTGAGTCTTTATGACTCACAAGTGCTTTGTCATGCAAGTAAGAGAAAATGAAAGATGGATCAGCCATGAGTTAGACATCTTCTGACGAATGTACATATTAACATCGACGTCTTTTGTGATCAGTTGACAGGATCTGGCTAGTATTTTGAATACCTAGTAATAAAATAAATAACACAGTGGTCTTTTAGTAATGTTTGTAATAAAAGAGGATCCCCGACTTAGTAATAATTTGAAAAGGAGTTTAAATTATTAAAGTTTTAAACAATCTACATCTTTCTTTAAACTGATAGTTTATTATTATGAACTAATTTACAAAAGTACCCACGTGGCGCCCTTACGCATTAGGGCATTACAGTTCCTCTAGTGGCTTTCTTGACAGATTTTTCTAGTTCTTCGTTGAATACCTTTGCCCCACTGTTATCGATCAGGTTGATCTTTCATGGATGAAGAACTAGGCATGGTCGAAGTGTACTACCTTTTTCTATCAATGTCGACCTACTATCACAGACTCTGCACAAACTCCATAAAAAAATACAATCGACTCCACTAAAGCAGAACTTTCTTATGTCTTCCAAGTTCCATACATAGTTGACAAATTCATGAAAAAAGCTTTTAATTTTTAGTGATACATACATCAAGCCCCTAAACAAATATTGATTCTTATTTTATATCCTTGAATTTATATAATAAAAAAATTAATTATATAAGGTCCCGCAACATGACCTCCTGATGAATTAATTTTAAAAATTCAGTTTGATTGTCATTATTTTATATCCATGTGTATTTAAAGTAAAAAAAATTAAAAAGATGTATAAATAATATATTTATATCTTATCTATATTTATAATAATAAGAATTAATATATAGTTTTAAGTTTTATATATATATATATACTAGTAAAAAGCTACGTGCGAGGCACGTATACTAAATTTTATGCTAATTTTTTTCTATGTTATTTGAAAGTGATACAATTAAAAATTAAAGAAACACTACTACAAAACAAGCCTTTAGAGTCGCTTTTTTCAGCATAATAATTAATAACCGACGCCATAGGGTTGAAAATTTTTAGAAGGGAATTTGACGCCACTTTTGGCGTCGGTTATTTGGAAATAACCGACGCCATAGGGTGTGCCCCCCTATGGCGTCGGTTATTTCCAAATAACCGACGCCAAAAGGGTTTATAACCCTAGCTCATCACTTCGTCTTCCTCATTCGACCAGCCAGCCCAGAAATCCCCAAATCAGAGAAACCTTAAACCCTCTCCGCCAACCACCACGAAAAATCACCCCCATTTCACCATTTTTTCACCATTTTAGCTCATTTTTGTTTCTAAATCTTCTATTTTTCATACTTAAAACTATATACCTAAAAAGATCACATTTTTCCTCATTTTTTAGGGTAAACCGAAGGTAGAGGTAGTGGTTGTGGTGGTTATACCTCAGGCCACCGTTTTTAGAGGAGAAAACATTGTATCTCAACGTCTATTAAGGTATAAATCTGATTTCTACTAATTTTAGTAATGTACATTGCTTTATTTTTTATTTTATAAATTTTTTAGGGTTTTTCTATATTATTAAATATGTATTATGTTGTATTGAATATGTATTGTGTGTATATATATTGTGAATGAGAAATGTGATATAGGAGAGTATTTTATATATTATATATGTATATATTGAGTATTTTAAAGTTTAAACTAATAGTTTTGTTAATTAAATATTGTGATGAGAATGAGATAGGAGAGTATTAAAATAAAAGTTTAGAAATTAATTTCTATAAAATTAGTTTAGAAACAAAAATTTAGAAATTAACTATATTTTGTATTATTTTTTTTTTTCTATTTTCAATTTTATTCATGTGTTTTTATTTTTTTTAGTAACTAGTAAATAGTTAGTTACAACTATTTAGCAAGTTACTAATTTTCATTCATATTCATGTATTTTTATTACTAACTAGTTACTCATAATTTATATAAGTAGTAAGTAGCTAAATAAAAAAATTGGTAATTTTGTAGTATTTCTTTACGTTGTAGGTTTTGAGGTCAATTTGCAAGGATCCGACTTATTTGGTGTTGATCAGTTTCAAGGTAGCTCGAGGTATACATTTACTAACTTTTATTATAATAATTATGAATGCTTAGTAGAGTTTGAATATCTTAAATATTCATCCGTAGTGAAGTAGGTTCTGTGAATACATATACTGCAGTCGGATGGGTGGTAAACTTTTATATTCCTAAATGTTGTTGTGATTATTTTATATTGTTTTGAATTGTGTTTTGTTGTTATTAATAGGTTTGAATTTTTTGGAAATGTTCAATTATAACCGTTATGCTGCCGAAATTTCAGTAGAATTAGGATAATATTTGATTTTTTTTTTCTATTAAACTTGGTTGTTAGAATTTTATCGGAAGTCACTTTATCGGAAGTCAAGTACATAATTTTTAGTATAAGGTATGTTTTCTTTAACTTACTTTTATAAGAATGTTTTTTTTTTTACATATATTTAGATAAGTCTTAAATACTTAGAGTAATTTTAGAATAATATTGATGTAATACATATGATAGATATAGTAGGCTAAAAAAAAAGATATACAAAAAATGGTCTAATGAGATTTGAACTTGTGACCAAAAAGATAAATTGATAAGTCTTTACCAATATACCAAAACACAGTCTTTATATAAATTAACTACAATGATTTTATTTAAATATTAGAAGAGATATAAAAGAATTTTATTTAACATTGATTCTAATACTTAATATTAGAATTTTATTAGTTTATTTAAGTAAAATAGCAAAATAAAACACAAAAAGTTAGGTGAAAGAGGTGCATAACATGATTTTAGTATACAAAAGATCGTTTTTTGGACAAAATAGTTGGCCAAACCGCCATAGGCTGTTTGGGATGCGTAGAACGCGAAAAAATACCCAAGTTAAAAAAAAATAATCGTCTCAAATGGATAATCGGATCAAAAGTTATTAATATTCAAAGTTTTCAAAAAAATTCATGCAAAGTTTAGCCCTTTCTCTAATTTTTTCTATTTATTTTGGTCCATAAATTATTGTTTTATTTTATTGGTCTTGAAAATTTTAAATATATAAAAATATGAAATTACATAAAAATTAAAAAATATTACACATTATTTATTATTTAATATACTAATTATTATACAAAATATAACTTAAAAAAATTATAAAAAATATACTAATATACTACAAAAATACAAACACATAATGTCAAATATAAAATATTAATAAAAAGATAGCTAATATACAAACACTTAGATTAATGTAAATGTGTATTTATTTAACTTTTCAATTTAATTTTTATTTATGCTTATTGTATATAATTTATACTTAATTTAATTATATTAATAATAAAATCATATATATATATAAATTATGTTAAAAGACGAAATTGTAAAGCTAGTAAATACCAAGACCCTATGGCGTCGGTTTTTTCATAAGAACCGACGCCAAAGGGTCCCTATGGCGTCGGTTTTTTCATAATAACCGACGCCATAGGTACCCTTTGGCGTCGGTTATTTTAAACCCTATAGCGTCACCTGGAACAGCGTCGGTAGCGAATTTCGCCAAAACCGACGCCAAAACCCCTTAAAAACTGCCTCTAAAGCCCAATTTTGTAGTAGTGAAAAAATATTATTAGTAATTAGGTGAGATTATTATTATGTGTATAGGAAGAAATCACAAATTAATTAATCTTATAATCTTAACTTTAATCAAATAGAGTTCTAGATATATGAACAATAAATAACGTAAAAATAAAAAATAATTATTTGAATAAAGAATTCAATATACACAGTTATATATATGAATCTCATTAATCAAAAATAATTATTCAATATATGAACAATAATTTGTCACACTATATGTTTCCCAATAAAGAAATTCACCTCCTTACAGTCAAAAATAAATAATATATGTAATACAGATCTTTGTAATAGAGTACCTAAAAGAAACAAAACTTCAGTTACCATAATCGGAAAAGGTTTCAGTGAACTAAATAATGACTAATAAGATCTAAATTACAAAATAAAAATAACATGTCTATCTGAGTATGATTTTTTTTTGCTATATGAGCATGATTGATCTAAGAGAAAATAGATAAACCTATATAAACATATAAATATACTTAATATTAATTTTGACAAAGAAACAATTCAATTATAAACAATTCTAAATATCAGCTTGACAATTTCAACACACTAATTACTCATTAAATAACCATAATGTATATATCATGATAATTTTATTTTATTTGATATCAAATGATAGAGATTATTGAGGTTTTCAGCCATGGAAAACACACTATGATCAAAAAGCTCATTAATTGTATATTTCAAAGAAATCCAAATTTCTATAAATGTCCATAATAAGATATAAACAATAAAGTTGAAAAAAAAAGTAGAAAAATTTCAGTTAATATAAGAAATAGAACAAATTGAAGATTTATACAATACTGGAATTTGAACTCTTAGAGGCCATTAGCGAAGGGGCTAAACTCGTTAGATCCCCTAGTAGAACACTACCTCATCAACAAAAGAAAAATTAAAGGAAAAAGACTTAATAATTACTTGACAAATAATTATTAATTGAATTATTATATTTACTACGATACAAACATACTATATGATGGTGATCGAAACCTACAAGTAAATCAGTGATCATTCATTCTCATCTAAACCATATTTAATATATATATATATATAAATATATATAATATATATGAACACCCTACTGATCTAATACAATTAGTCTTATTTTCAATCAGGAAGGTCGGCCGGTTAAAGTTAAACACACATGCTTGAAGAAAAGCTGGGTCTAACAATTTTAACATATGCCAGGCATGTTATTCCAATAACAAGAGTCCAAACTCCGTTCACGTTTACCGGTGGTCCGCACTGGAACAGACGAAGAGTCCTGCTCCAACACCACGTCGTCTTCATCAACCTACCTTGTAAAGCTACTTGTTAGCTCGATTTTTCCTTCTTATTATTACAATGGTTTCGGTCACCTGATCCACCGTACCAATCTGGAACCGGCATGGATGTCGTAAAGTTGTTGAGTAATGCTGATTAGGTCATCATCCATGGAGTTCACATCCACTGGCTCCTATTTTTGTTCTATCCCGGTACAAAACCAAATATTAATTATAATTATTATTATTATTATAAAAAGGAAAAAAAAAACCTAATCAATCGATTAACACTACGTAGTCGTTACTAAATTACACAAAAATCAAATATGTTGAATTCTACACTAATTAAATTAGATCAATCAATCTAATTGATATTTTTTTTTATAACTTACCAACTGATGAAAAGGGGCATATATAGTTGGGCTTGGGCTGGTGGAATTGGGATGAAAACGACGAAGATGATGAAGAGGAATGCCTTTGAGAGTTGTCGTTTTGGTAGTGTCGGATGTCATGCTACAACAATTTATAATAATAATAAAAAATAATGCACACTATTATATTTATGGGGAACAATAAAAAATTAATCAGTCAGAGTAAAATATATGTCATTATATAATATATATACTTGAGACATTTAAATTTAGTTAAAAGTATAAGATTAAAGAAAACAAACATCATAATGTTAAATATCAGTTCAAATATTAATGGGATTGGTTTTATTATTATTTTATTATATATAAATAATATTTTATTATTTTATTAAATAAAAATAAGAAGTTACCCATGAATTTCTCATAAACCAAGAATTTCAGTTATATAGGCACACTTTATATAGAATAGATATATATATATATAGAAGTGACAAAATTAGCTTATCTATTATTAGGGTTGTTTCTTCTATATTTTTGAGCATGAATAATAATAATAATAATTATTATAATTATTATTATTATTATTTAAGACACTAAAAATTGTTAACCAACAAAAACTTGTTTAAAGCCAAGTTGATTGAGATTTAGATTGTAAACAAAAAAAAAAAAAAACTAAAAAAGTAAGAAAAATTCAAATGAAAATAAAAAATTCAAATCGATCAAATTTAAAAATTGAGATTTTTTTGAAATTTGTAAACCTGCAAAAGACTCATATTCTTCTTTATCAAACGTTCAATTCAACATTTTGTCCATATGATTTTCTGTTTATAAGAGAAAACAAACAAGAACAATTACTGATAATGTTAGTATTTTTTTTGGGTTCATCTTCAGCTGTTTCGAAAAAAATTATCTTCCTTTATGTTTATGGAGTCCGATTCTTTATTTTAATATTCAATATGAATGTCTAATGACAATCCATAAGAGCTGAGGTTGACATTATAATGACTTGTTCCTTGGTTATATTTAATGATTGCTAATATTGAATTATTCTTTTGAATAAGACAATTCTTGGCTGGCTGCATTTAATGATTGCTAATATTGAATTATTTTTTTAAGTAAGATAAAAGATTTTAATCAATCCTAGTTTGAATATGTTGCATTCAAGATCATGTATATGTTACAATACAATTGCCCAATTAGAACAAACTATTAAATGATATAAAAAGGATATTTTTTAAATTCTCTACCTTAGAAAAATCCTATGCAAAAATATATATTTCTTTATATATTAAAAGTGCCTATCTAACGCCAATTCTTGGTTTAACGATCTTGTTTTGTTTCCTCCGTTAACTTTAACAGAATATTCCCAATTAATTTATATTATTTTATTGAAAAAAAAACACATATTCCGTTCATATTCCAAAAATAACTAATTATGCTAAAAATTCGGGGAAGAGAATGAAACAAATCGTTAGATTTAATTAGATAAAAGTATCATTTTTCCAATCTTAAATATCAAATCGACGCACTACGCGAGCTCGGTCATTGCCTCCAAGACGGTTACGGAACAAGGCAAAACGTTGCAGAGGGATGCCGCCTCCTTGTTCAGGCGAACGAGCGCGAGCTCGCCGCTGGTCTCCGTTCTCCGATGTGGATGTCCAATTACTACCGCCGGTGCTTATCTCCACCAGAGCCGGTCGGTTGCTCGCTCCTGAGCGATTTCGGCTGCATCATGCCGGAGAGAGAGCTCCATCCGGCGAACTGGTTCCTGAAAGAGTGGTTCGAGCCAGCCCGCGACGAGGTGGGAGAGAAGCTCAGACTCTGCGCCCATGGCGGGTGCGGTCGACCAGAGACACGGTCGCACGAGTTTCGAAGGTGCTCAGTGTGTGGGAAGGTTAATTACTGCTCGCGTGGATGTCAAGCGCTCGATTGGAAACTTCGGCATAAAGTTGACTGTAATCCTGGAGAACGGTGGCTTGAAGAAGACATCGCCGACGTCGACGGTGGTGGTGGAGGAGAAATGGCAGAGGTTGAAGACGGTGAGAATGTGTTGTTTGAATAATTATAAATTTAAAAATGAAATTAGTAAAAAAAAAAATTAAATTTACTTTGTTTCTTTTTAGAATATTTAATTTTAGTTGAGAGAAATTTGTTGTCTTTTCTTTTGTACAGTTCAACCAAAAAAAAAAAAAGTTTTGAAAAAAAAAATGGAAATGATCACATATATATGTATGTATATATATCTTTTAAAATTATTTTAGTATTTAATTAGTTACTGTTTTTGATGCACATGCATTATGCATGATACCCTCTTAATTTGTCAAAAATTGATATTAATTTTTTTTAGTGTAAATGAAAATAAATATTAAAGATTATTTATGGTAGATGGATGCATTGATTTTATTAATTGGAAAAATAATATTTAAGATTTAAAATAAATTTATAAAGTTTGTTGTCTAATTATAAAATGATCATCTTTTATTTACCGGTTATTTACTTTTTTCTATAACTTGTGTAGATGGGCATTAGATATTAGACTTACGGGCAAGATACCTAATTTAATTTTATAGTTATGAGAGTTAATTAACAGGACTCAACAGAAATTTAACTATATATTTTCAAAGCTAATAAATTTACATGTGAACTATATATATATAATTATATAGGCAGTGAAAGATGTATTTTCAAAGATGTATTTTTTAAAAAATCACTAAAACTTAAATAAAATTAATATTTACGTGGCTCGCCAAGTAACTTTCGTCTAGTATATATAATAAATGTCTATTTTTATATCTTTCTTCTAATACTTTTTTACTCTCTCACAAAAATTTATTTTATAATTTTTTTTAAAAAAAAAAATTACAAAAACTTACTTCACATCTTTTTCTTCCTTTTATATTTTTTTACTACTGACACTCAAACTAATTCAAAATACTTGTCATTAATTACAAACATTTTATAAAAAAAAAAAAAAAACTTAACTAAGTTATTTTAACCTTTATTAAAATATGATTATTTTACTTTCGTACATTCTCATATTTTTTCATACTCTTTCTCTCTGTTACAAAAAATTAGAAGTACGTACTACTCCTATATCTTTCTTTACATGATTAATAATTTTTTTTTATGTTTTGTAGTTTATTCGAAGTTGATTGATGAATGATTTGCATATTTTAACGAGGTTGATATATTTTTATTTTTCTATTGATTTGTAGTTATTATTTTGTTATTTTATAGTTGTTTTTGTGTTGTTGTTCTTTAGGTGTTTTTATAAGTTTTTTATGTTGTTTTTACGTGTTTTTTTATTATACTGTTGTTATTTAGTTTGTGTGTTTTTTAGGGTATATATTTTAAGTTTATTGCAGATAATTTTTTTTGTTGTAAAGATGTGTATTTATTTTGTTCTTTTTATGTTTTTTAAGTTATTTTTAAGTAGTTTTTGGAATATTTTTTTTTGAATAATCATTTTATAGTTATTTTTTATTCATGTATATTTTTTATGGTGAATATTTTTAATTTATTCCTAATATTTTTTTTTTGTTGTATGTGTGTGTTCTTCTGTTTATGTAGATGCATATATTTACAATACAATGATAAGTTTTTTCATTTTTAGTTGGCACAATGTATAATAATAGATATTGAGATACTAATTATATTTTATCCATTATATTATATACCCTATTTTTAAAATCATAAAATTTTATTGTTTTCTTATTATTAATGTAACTATTTGTATAACTTCTAAAAATTAAATTGTCATTTTAAATGTTACTAACTTAAAAAGGAAGAGAGGGAAAAAAATACTTAAAGTATGAAGATATAACAACAAATTTCATGAAAAAAAATAGTAGTAATACAAAAAGATAAATTAAGTTGTCAAAACTAATAGTAAAATAGAAAAGAATTTCGTACTACAAAAATATGTTAAGGAGTCGATATTGTTTTGTATATTGTAATTAGGTTAATATTTTTTTTTTCTGTTGTTTTGTAGTTGCCTTTTTTTATTTTTTTTTTTGTAACTGTTTTTATGTATTTTTATTAAATTGTTCTGTTAGAGAGTCTCACATTGCTAATGTGTAGAAAGATAATAGAATATATAAGAGAAATAGGCTACTCATCCTATTGCCAATTAATTTTGAGATGGAAGTTCATTCATCTTATCCCCAAATTCTAATATGGTATCAGAGTAAAAAGAAAAATCATAAAAAAAATCCTCTAATGACTATTTGACCCCACTAAAAAAAATTGATCCAAGTAGAGCCAAAAAAAGAGCCACTAAAAATCCAACAGTAATTGATCCAAAAGTCAAAGTAAAAAAAAAAGCCACCAATCCAAAAATACCCATCCAAAAAATAGAGCAAAAGAGCTACTTGATGGGAGATGTTAGAGAGTCTCATATTGCTAATGTATCCAAAGATAATAGAATATATAAGATGAATAGGCTACTCCTCCCATGCCAATTAATTTTGAGATGAAACCTCATTTATCTTATCTTCAAATTCTAACATATGTTCTGGAGTTGTTTTAAAGTTATTTTTTTTTACTAAACATAATAATTTTGTAATTTTGAAACATTAACACGTATTTTTAAAAAAATTAGTACAATAAAAATGTAAAATATATATAATAATAAAAATATGAAATATATATTGTAAAAAAAAAAAAGTATTTTTATAACATTCTCTATATAAAATATGTATGATAGAAATAACTTTCACCAGATTTCGATAAAGGGGATTATATATATTATATATTATATATAAATGGATAAAAGGGAAGATCAGATAATTGTGACTTTGTGAAGGCATTTAGTATATGAATTATTGGCTGTCATCAGAAAAAAATGCCACTTTTTAAGCACTTTGCTTTGGTAAGTACTGGACGTGAGAGGTGGGTCTTTATTTACATATATGCATGGAATGATGATGATGATAAGAAGAGAGGTCCCATATAGAGCTTCATCATCCCACGGAATCCCTTGGATTGAGGAAGTAAATGTATATGGGAAAAGAAAGTACTAAAAAGCAGTATAATACTGTTGTTATTAGTTCCTATACATTTTAATTAATCTAACTAATTGTAGGGTGTAAAACTTTTAAATATTAAATATGAATCCTCTGTAGCAAAAATATATTGCAGCCTTGAAATCGTGGGGCCCTTTTATTAATTGATTTTTGAATTCTTTTTAAATTTTATTTATATATCACTGATCAATATATATTTCTCAAATCAAAACACCTTTTCTTTAACAGTATAAAAAGAAGAGAAGAGAAGGAGAAAAAGAATGTGATGTGCATGTGATCCAACAGCCTTTATGTTCCCTTGATCTTCTTCTTTCATTAGACTAACCAAATATATACCAAACTACCATTTCTCCTTCTGTGCCTTCTTTTGACATTTGGTGACTCAATCTGTTCTTTTTTGGTTAATCATGTTTAGGTCAGACATACATACTAATGTTCTTTCTCTTTTCCGTAATTTTAATCTATTCTGGGACCCATTTATTTATTTATTATTTGTTTGAAGACATGCAAAGGGTCGGCCATGGATGGACTGATCATTGCACTGATCAAAAGTATGTTATTAGTGGAATTGTTAGGCCCAGTATCACATCAAATAGATCATATCTCTCAACGATCTTTTTCAAAATTTTAATATATATATATTGGTACGCAGTGAGGAATATACTCATAATAAGTCTCTCTATTGGTGGTATTCTTGTGTGTATATTCGATAAAGTCTCAATCTTACGTGCTCATGGAAGCATCTTTAGAACGTAGAACTTGATTTGATCATGTCTTTAGCAAAGAAAAAGAAAAGGAAAAGAGGATGAAAAACAGAGAGAGAGAGAGAGAAAGACGTAGTGGAGGGAAAGACAACTCTTGTTGTTCTCTCCTTTTAATGTAATTCTAAAGTGACTCAAATTACACTTTTAATTAGTTGATAAGAAACAAAACAGCCCATGGAATGCAAATGCAAGTATCCATTTTTAAATAGATGGAAGAGAGAAAAATGGCTTTTGGACCTCAATAGATGGAGATAGATTATTCTTAGATACACTGCTTTTTTTGCGTCTTTTTCCCGGGAAAATTCAACTTTTGCATGGAAACAAAAATCTTCGTTTTTCCAACGTATTTTAATTAATATAAGATATTGCCACATATCATATGTGATTAGTCGTACAAGAAATAGAATATGCACTAATTTCTCCATTAGGGTCCATATTCTTGCATTGATTTTGACAACATATATGTTATTCATCTAAAATTACATCTGCATTAATTTACATACGTACAATATTTTGATTTCTTTTCCTCCCTCAAAAAAAAAAAAAATAATAATAAAATAGAAAATAAATAAAAAAAATGACATTCAAAATTTTGTAATCCCGTATAAATCTAACCACAGACACGAGTACAAATAATCACATAAGTAATGATAATTAGCTATTACTTTCTGCTTTTTCTTTCTCCTTTTCTTTTTTTATTCCCTTATTTTTTATGGGAAAGGTAATCATGAAAACCTGAGTATCTATAGTGCTTGAAGTAAGTGCAGAAGTCCTTACATATGAGTTGAAGGTGAGCGTACTTTGTTTATATAATACAATATGTTAAAAAAATCGGTTAAAAATTGATATAAATTTATACATGTATATGTTATTAAGTATAAATTAAAATACAAAATTAACAATAAAAATGTTTAACCTCAATTTGAAGCACTAAATATATATATAAATCATATTGGTAGGCAATCAAATTCCAGAATTCTCTTTTTCTAAAAAGTAAACTGTAAATATTAAAACAAAAAGCTAACACTTTGTCAATAAATATATATAGTATTTAATTACAAATATATATAATTAATTAAAATATACATATATTTTTTTCCAACCTTCCATTAGTACGTCCATATAAATGGCTCATTCCTACTGGATTTCTCTGGGAGAGCAGGGTAAGAAATTATTGATAAATTTACTAGGTTCAAATTACCTGAAAGTGATTTGAATCAAACTAAATGTATACGTACTTGCTATATAGTAATAATTTTGATCACAAAACTTGGACATATTCGTTATGCTATTCATAAATTAGAGTGCATGCATGTAATGGAAGTGTCATTAATCATTGACATATGTATACTTTTCACTCAGGAAGCATGCATATCATGTTTCTCTCTCTCTCTCTCTCTCTCTCTCTCTCTTCACGCACGAGAAGGATTAAATGTAAAAGATAAAGAAAGAAAAGAAAAAGAAGACATTTGGATTCAAATCCAAAATTTGCAGGACCATACCATGAAATGAAAGGATACTGGTTAATGGTGAAGGGAATATATAAAGTCGATACCACTAAAAGTGGTAACAAGCTTTATTACGTGAGAAACTCACCAAAAGAAGAGAAGGTAAATTTACTTAATTGTTTAAAAATATATATACAAATATTCATATTTTGCAATTCATATATATATGATACCCATAAAATTTAGGGTATTTTATGGCACACTCCTAAAAATCTCCTTTATGTTTTTTGATAGACTTTTTTATTTATCTTTACATTTTATTATTTTTATTATAATATGAGTTCTTAGATAATCTATTATTGTTAGGTCATATTGTTGGTGATCTATCAACTTTTATCATTTGTGTGTGTAAAATTTAATTAAAGCAGAAGTGTGTTATTGAAGAATTTATTGAGCAGGCCCAATCCAACTAAGATTATATACCTAAGTCCTTTCTTTAACTCTATAAAGACATATTGTCTTATCACAATTTTAAACTTTTAATAATAATATAAATATGCTTCTAATTTAGAGATCTAGAGAGGAAGACTTAATTGATAGTATTGTACTATAAAATCAAATCTTTGTAATTAATGTGAATCAATCGGGTACGTATAGTGTGGTTAGTAATCCATAGAAAACAAGTTTTGGAACTAACTTTCTATTCTTGGAAAGTTGATTAGGAAGTTAGTTAAGGTTGTTAAGATTGGTTAGATTTGTCTTAAGGGTTAGTGGCTCGGGTTGGGAGCTTAAAAACTGACCTATATAAACACTACTTGTAATCTCTTTTGAATGATGTAAGAAAGAGTTTAAGAGAGTGAGAGAGAAATCAAAGAGAGAATGAGTGAATGAGAGTCAAAGGAGGAAACTTTTGAAGATGAAGAACCATGGCATTCATGGTGTCTTGAGCAGCTTAATCATGGTGGTTTGAGAGTCATTTTCTCTCTGTGTGATTCTCAATTTGTACTACTCTCAATTGGTATTTGTAAACAATCTTGGATAGTGGAGAAACTCCTTGGGGGAGAGCTAGAGCAGGACTCACATTGAGATTCGAACCAGGATAAGAGGATAAATATTTGTCTTATCCTTTTACATTTCCTCTGTTTTATGCTTTAATTGTGTTCATTACTTGTTTGGTTTATTTTCTGGTTTGATATTTGGATTGTATGCATTGCTATGTGTGTGTTGAGTTTGTGTTGTAGGATTTACAACAGTGGTATCAGAGCTCAGTTCTTGGAGGATCCAAGACTCAATACTGAAGCAGTCAAGAATCAAGAAAGGTTGATCAATGGCTTCTTCATCAACCAGGTTTGATCTGGAGAGATTTGATGGATCAGGGGATTTCACCCTTTGGAAAGAAAAGATGATGGCAATCTTGATCCACCAGAAGTTAGATTCTGCACTAGAGGAAAGGCTTGAAAAATCAGAAAAGGAAGGAGATGCAACAAAGAAAAGTGAAGCTAAAATCATAATGAAATAAGCTCGATCAACAATCATAATAAATCTTCCTGATAATGTTTTGAGACAAGTTATGGAGGAGAAAATAGCCTTAGAAATCTAGAAAAGATTGGAGCAACTGTACATGGCAAAGTCAACAGCTACCAAGATTTTCTTAAAAGGAAAATTGTATGGTTTTAAGATGAATGCTAATGTTTCTTTGGAATAAAACTTGGATGATCTTAACAAAATTATTTTGTCTTTAACTAACATGGGAGAAACAATCAAAGAGGAAGATCAAGCTGTGATCATATTGAATGATTTGCCACATCAGTTCAAGGAAATGAGAACTGTTATAATGTACAACAGGGACACTCACTCTTGAAGATGTAATGAGCACTCTAAGATCAAGGGATGCAGAACTAAACTAGCAAAAGCCTGCAAGATAAGAAACCAGAACTGATGAATCCCTGATGATTCGAGGAAGACAACCAAGGAGAGGAAATTCAAGGTTCAGACACCATTCTAAGTTCAGGAACAATTTAAGACCAAGTGGAAACACAAGATCAAAATCAAGACCATAAGAAACCAAAAAATGCCATCACTGTGGCAAGATAGGTCACCTAATCAGAAACTATTGGGAACTTAGTGACAAGAAGAAGCAAAGCAAGCATGAAGAAGAGAAAGGCAGTGATTCAAATGCTATAGTTGATGATCATTATATTTCAGATGGAGATATTTTTGTAATAATCAAGGCTCAAGATGAATCTTCAAGTTCTAAAGATGACTGCACCAGTTCAAATCATAGAGATCATGTTGAATGGATTCTTGATAGTGGATGCACTTACCATATGAGTCCAAACAATGATTGGTTTATTGAATACTCCAAGATTGATGGTGGGAATGTCATAATGGGAAATGAGAACAAGTTCCAGGTTGTTGGTATTGGTACCATTGCTATGAGGAGCTATGACGGCACTATCAAAACTCTCAGTAATGTTAGACACATTCCTGAATTAAAGAGAAATTTGATATCTCTTGGCACTCTTAATGATGAAGGATTTGACTACAAAACTGGTAAGGGAACTATGAGGATCATGTTGGAATTTATTTTACCAGGATCTTAGATCTACTCACAAGTATGTTGATTAACACCCTAAATATGAACTTTCTAAAACGATGAAATAAACACATATAAAGTTCAGGTAACCTTACATTGGGTGCATCGGAATTAAATGAATCCTTTCGTTCAGATATCTAGCCCTTGATTCCTTTCTGTAGCAGAGCATTATCAATATCTGAACCTGGATCTCTTTCTCTGAATCTTTGATGCTGAAAGTCTTTCTTCACGATCTTCCTCACTATGGTTGAGGTATCACTTGATGTGTGTGGGCACTACTCTTACACTAAGAATTTCGAAATCTCAATGAGGAAGAGAGAGAGAGTGTGTTCGGCCAAAGATAGGGAGAGAGAAGGCTCATTTTTTTTTGAATGAAAAAAAAGTAGAAAATTTAAGTGTAATTTTCCTGAAGACTTCACTATCTATTTATAGCATTCCACTAGGGTTAGGTTTGAATTATTTTGCATTAAAATAATGAAAATATCAGTTTAAAAATTCAAACCAAGTGGTCGGCCATGTACAGTAATGGGCCTTACTTGGATTTTGCAGTTCTCTCAATTCTGCATCTGATTTTCTCAAAAATGCCAATTTTCAAATTCAACCATTTAAATGCCAATTCTAACTATGTAATAACTATAAATAATTATTAAATAATATTGTCATTTATCATATTTATTAATTGAACCATACAAAGTATCATAATTAACAAATATGCCCTTAAAACTCTTTCTTTACAATTTCGCCCTTACTTAGTGAAAAATTCACAAATAGACATAGTCTAATTTGAGAATTATAATTGATTAATCAAAACCAATTACATGAGTCTTACAAGCAATATTATCTCAACTAGTGCGGGGACCATGGGTCTACATAATCGAGCTTCCAATAAGTAGATCAAGAATTTATTACTAAAATTCACTAACTTATTAATTCTTCGTTGAATCAACGCATAGAACTTAGAATTGCACTCTCAGTTATATAGAATGCTCTATATGTTCCACCATATAGACACATCATTAGTTATCCATTGTTATAATCCTAATTTGATCAATGATCCTCTATATGAATGATCTACACTGTAAAGGGATTAGATTACCGTTACACCCTACAATGTATTTTATCCTTAAAACACTTGACCCCGTATAAATGATATTTCATCTTATGTGAAATGAGTACTCCACCATTTATGTTTGTTTGGTCAAGCTCGAAGCAGATCATCCTTTGGTTACTATTCGCCAGATAGAAGCTATAGATTCCATGTTTATGCTAGCGCTCCCACTCAATTGCACTACCGTGTTCCCAAAATGTACGTATTACCCTGACCTAAAAGTAGGCTTAACTAACAAATCAAAGAACACGAATAGCCTTTCTAGATTGAGCCTAATCATAACAGGATTAAGAACATTTGATCTAGGATCAACTAGGCGATATTGACTTGAATAGATATTACGGTAAGTTTAATAAATCTAAGTCAAAGTTCAATATCGGTCCCTTCCAATGCATACTCCATGCATCCAACCTGAGCTTTACTTTAACCAATGCTCTGGAAAGAACATAGCACTTCTCCTAATGCAAGTAAACTCTGTTGTAGATTATCATATCAGTAAAACCCTATGTCTGATAAATCTAGGAAACTTTATTCACATAGTCATGTTTACTTTCCAATGTGTTGACGGCACAATAAACAGGATCAAGTATGTGAAAAGGGTTTCAGATGAATTTATACATTATGTACATATAATCACGAAATAAATCATGTGAACCATGCAACATTTTATTTCTGATCTATATTAATAAGTAAATCTGATTATATTGAAATGAGTTTTATTTAGGGCATAAAACCCAACAAACTCCCACTTTCACTAATATAAAACAAAAAGTACGTTTCAAATAATCTCAACACCTTCATATACAAATCAAGTGTAGTAGTAGTAAACTCCTCGTAATAGGATATGAAAGGTTGAATTAAACACAACCTTTTCACCACCATTACTCTTCCTTTAATCACAAAATCATTGATAATGTGAAATTCCTCTCTCTATATGTCTATTCTCTTGGGATACTGGATTCTATACCTTTGGCAACTACTTTTGGTTAATCAGGAAATTAACACGAGTAGTTTAGGCAATTTGGAATGGTGCCAAAAATGTATAGAACTTTCCTTAGACTATATAAGTACCTTTCCTGCAACTTTAACATTCAGACCCTATCTGGTAGAGCTAGAGACTTCAGATAGGTTTTTACACTTCTCCAAAATCACTATTCCACCCCCAGAGTAATCACCATCTTATCAAAAAGATTTACTAGCACAAAGGCAAATTTCGAAATCTGATATGGTGTAGTCTAAGAGTTTTAAACACACCCTTATAGACTAACATATAGTTCCTCTTCTTAATCTTAGGATTTACTTGATTGTCTTCCAATGTTCTTCTCCTGGATTAATCTGATACCTACTCATTACTCCCACTCAACAGCAGGTGTCTGGTCTAAGGCATACAAAAGCATATCTAAGACTTCTCACTGTTGATTTAAGAAATTCTTTCATGGCTTTATCTTTTCTGGAATAGTTGAGACTTTTCCTTAGATAAATAAAATTTATGTCTAAGAAGTTGTGAAGCTTCTATAGATTGCCATTAGAAAGAAAATGCTTCACCATCTTACTAAAGTAAGTTGCTTGCATTAGAATAAGTAATTACCAGGTATACCACAAGCCATAGGTTTAGATAAACTCAAACCTATAATACTAGGAACAAGAAGTTTTGTTAAGTCCATAGAATATATTATTAACTAAAATTTCCTTTTATGTCCTTGTAATAGAAAACTTTAGGTTATTCCATGTGAATGGATTAAACCATAGTTCTATTAGCTTTTCTTCTTAGTTTCTTATCTTGACAATCTATTACTTGTTTAAACTCACAATGGATTTTAATCACTAGTGTCTTCCAAGTCATAAGAAGGTGAGTTCCTAGAAACTCTCCCACTACAACAAGGTACCGTGAATTATGTCGAAGAAAACTAAATGGTATTTATCTCTTCGGTTGTGACAAGACAACAGAGGCAGTGGGATCATCATATGTTAAATAAGATGATGGAACACTTTTGGAATCAAGAAAAATATCTCCTTTATTTGCTACTTGTTTTCAGACTTAGTCATTATCTTAGAAAAGTAGTATTTGTTTGAACAAACACTTTCTTATCTATTGACAATGGGATGGTCCACCCCTAATTACTTAGAATAGCTAACAAACCATGGTTAACAGTTCTAGCTTTTCTTAAGATTTTGATTAGGTCATCCATGAATCTAGTAATGATTTACATTAAGTATACAACCATTACATCATTCTGAAATTGTATTACCATAGAAGGAATTAGGCAACGACTAGTAACTAATCATCAACAAGCAACTCGAAATTTCTGGGGAGGTAAGTTTGGATATAATTTAAAAATCAAATTAATGATCTTTGAACTGCATATCTACTAACTATTTCTCCACCCCTATCAGTTCGCAAGATCTTTAACTACTTACCTTACCTTGATTCCTTTCTGTAGCAGAGCATTATCAATATCTGAACCTGGATCTCTTTCTCTGAATCTTTGATGCTGAAACTCCTTTTTGTTGAAAATCTTTCTTCACGATCTTCCTCACTATGGTTGAGGTATCACTTGATGTGCGTGGGCACTACTCTTACACTAAGAATTTTGAAATCTCAATGAGGAAGAGAGAGAGAGTGGGTTCGGCCAAAGATAGGGAGAGAGAAGGCTCAGTTTTTTCTGAATGAAAAAAAGTAGAAAATTTAAGTGTAATTTTCCTGAAGCCTTCACTATCTATTTATAGCATTCCACTAGGGTTAGGTTTGAATTATTTGGCATTAAAATAATGAAAATATCAGTTTAAAAATTCAAACCAAGTGGCCGGCCCTATGCTAGGTAATGGGCCTTGATTTTTGCAATTTTGCAATTTTACCACTTTTGTATCTGATTTTCTCAAAAATGCCAATTTCCTAATTCAATCATTTAAATGCCAATTCTAACTATTTAATAACTATAAATAATTATTAAATAGTATTGTCATTTATCATATTTATTAATTGCACCATACAAAGTATCACAATTAACAAATATGCCCCTAAAACTCTTTCTTTACAATTTCGCCCTTACTTAGTGAAAATTTCACAAATAGACATAGTCTAATTTGTGAATTATAATTGATTAATCAAAACCAATTACATGAGTCTTACAAGCAATATTATCTCAACTAGTGGGGGGACCATGGGTCTATATAACCGAGCTTCCAATAAGTAGATCAAGAATTTATTACTAAAATTCACTAACTTATTAATTCTTCGTTGAATCCACGCATAGAACTTAGAATTGCACTCTGAGTTATATAGAATGTTCTATATGTTCCACCATATAGACACATCATTAGTTATCCATTGTTATAATCCTAATTTGATCAATGATCCTCTATATGAATGATCTACATGGTAAAGGGATTAAATTACCGTAACACCATACCATGTATTTTATCCTTAAAACACTTGACCCCGTATAAATGATATTTTAGCTTATGTGAAATGAGATCTCCACCATTTATTTTCGTTTGGCCAAGCTCGAAGGAAATCATCCTTTGCTTACTATTTGCCAGATAGAAGCTATAGATTCCATGTTTATGCTAGCGCTCCCACTCAATTGCACTACCGTGTTCCCAAAATGTACGTATCACCCTGACCTAAAAGTAGGCTTAACTAACAAATCAAAGAACACGAATAGCCTTTCAAGATTGAGCCTAATCATAACAGGATTAAGATCATTTGATCTAGGATCAACTTGGCGATATTGACTTGAATAGATTTTACGGTAACTTTAATTAAATCTAATTCAAAGTTCAATATCGGTCCCTTCCGATGCATACTCCATGCATCCAACCTGAGCTTTACTTTAACCAATGCCCTGGAAAGAACATAGTATTTCTCCAAATACAAGTAAACTCTTGTTGTAGATTATCATATCAGTAAAACCCTGTGTCTGATAAATCTAGGAAACTTTATTCACATAGTCATGTTTACTTTCCAATGTGATGACGGCACAATAAACATGATCAAGTATGTGAAAAGGGTTTAAGATGAATTTATAAATCAATTAGACAAGCAATTGATAAAGTGAGCCAAAACATACACAAATGAATGAAAAATACTTCTGTTTCTTTATTGATGTTGAATAAAATAGATTACATTGAAACGGAGTTTTATTTAGGGCATAAAACCTAACAAACTCCCACTTGCACTAATATAAAACTAATTAGTACATATCAATTAATCCTAAATTCTGACGGTGCTTTTCAAAGGCTGTCACGGCCAAGACTTTGGTAAATGGATCACCTAGGTTGTCCTCTCGTGTCAACTTTCTCAACTAGTACGTCCCCTCTTGCCACGTATTCTCTCGATAATGTGATACTTCCTTTCAATGTGTTTGCTTCTCTTGTGGCTTCGAGGTTCTTTACCGTTTGCTATTGCTCCATTGTTATCACGGAGTAGTACCGCAGGCTTTTCCATTCCAGAACAACTCCTATGCCGGTGAAGAACTTTCTTAGCCGTACAAGTTCTTTAGCGACTTCTTCGTCGCTATGTATTCGGCTTCCATAGTTGAGTCCGATATTGCGGTTTGTTTAGCACTTCTCCAAACCACTTGCTCCACCCCCAAGAGTAAACACCATCCCGTATGTTGATTTCACGTCTTCAAGACTTGCTCGGAAATCCGAATCGGTGTAGCCTATGGGATTTAAAGCACCACCCTTGTAGACTAACACAAGATTCCTTGTACTCTTTAAGTATTTCGAATATACTTAACCGCATTCCAATGTTCTTGTCCCGGATTAGACCGATACCCGCTCACGATTCCAACAAAGCATACCGTATGTCGTGTCTAGTGCATAACATTGCATACATTAGACTTCCAACCGCAGAGGCATAGGGAATTTTCGCCATGTCCTCTATCTCTTGAGGATCGATCGGATCGTTCCTTAGATAGACGAATACCATATCTAGAAGGCATGTTTGCCCCATTGGTGTTGCTCATGGAGAATCTCTCTAAGACTTTGTCTATGTAGGTCGTTTGAGAGAGAGCAAGAGATCTGTTCTTCCGGTTTCTTATAATCTGAATACCAAGAACATAGGCTGCTTCACCCAAATCTTTCATATCGAATTGAGTGTTGAGCCATTCCTTAATGTGAGTCATTTTCTTGACATTGTTTCCAATGATCAAAATGTCATCAACATAAAGGACCAGGAATACTACTATTTGGTCTTCCTTGAGTTGGTAAACACAAGGTTCATCTTCATTCTGAAGAAAGCCGTAGGTTTTGATGATTTCATCAAACCTCTTGTTCCATGAGCGAGAAGCTTGCTTGAGTCCATAGATAGACCTGTTTAACTTGCAAACTTTCTTTTCTTGCCCAGGAAGAACATAACCTTCTGGTTGCTCCATATAGATGGTTTCTTCAAGTACCCCATTAAGGAAGGCAGTCTTGACATCCATTTGCCAGATTTCATAATCGAAAGCAGCAACTATGGAGAGAAGAATTCGGATGGATTTGAGCATGGCAACAGGACTAAAAGTTTCCTCATAGTCCACGCCTTCTCTTTGGGTATAACCCTTGGCTACAAGTCTAGCTTTGAAAGTTTCGACTTCGCCTCCGGCTCCTCTTTTCTTCTTGTAAACCCACTTGCATCCTATCGGATGATAGTCGTCGAGTGCGTCTACATATTCCCGTACTTTGTTCTTTTTCATGGAATCCATTTCGAATCCATTCCGGCTGACCATCGTTTCCGTTGCGGACTAGCCATTGCCTGTTTATAGGTTAATGGATCGTCATCAATACCGTCACCTACGACCATATTGATTTCACCATCCAAGCCATAACGAGCAGGTTTTGTTGAAACTCTCCCACTACGACGAGGTATGGTTGTCTTCTGAACAGAAACTTTAGTAGTAGATTTCTCAGTTGTTCAACTGAGGGAGTGGGATCGTCTTCTTCACGAGTGGAAGAGGACGGAACATTGGAAGGACTTATATCTGATAGCAATTCCTCTAGAACAACTTTACTTTTCGGTTTGTAGTCTTTAATATAGTTCTCTTCAAGGAAAGTAGCATTTGTAGAAACAAACACTTTATTATCCTTGTGACTATAAAATAGTCCACCCCTAGTCTCTTTAGAATTTCCAACAAACATGCATACTTCGGTACGTGATTCAAGTTTGCCTTCTTTCTTTCTTAAGACATGAGCAGGGCACCCCCAAATTCTGTAATGGCGCAAACTAGGTGTTCGACCATTCCAAAGTTCGACGGGTGTCTTAGGGACTGCTTTAGATGGAACAACATTTAAAATGTCATTTGCCATCTGTATAGCATATCCCCAGAAGGACGTAGACAGAGTTGAATAACTCAGCATAGACCTAACCATTTCCAAAAGAGTGCGATTTCTGCAACTCCATTTTGTTGTGGAGTAGTGGGCGATGTATTGGGATTCAATTCCAAGTTCAATTAAATGATCTTTGAACCGCATATCCATATATTCTCCACCCCTATCAGTTCGCAAGATCTTTAATGATTTACCTAATTGGTTTTGGGCCAAAGCATGAAATTCTTGAAACTTTTCAAACGTTTCAGATTTCTTTTGCATTAGGTAAAGAAAACTATATCTAGAGAAATCGTCAATGAAAGTGACAAAATACTCATAACCACCTCGGGCTTTGACATTCAAAGGTCCGCGTACATCGGAATGCACTAACCCTAGAGGGATTTTGGCACGCTCTCCCTTTGCAGAGAAAGAACGTTTAGTCATTTTTCCTTCTAGGCAGGACTCGCATACTGGCAGTTCACCTAGGACGACATTTTTTAATGGACCGTCTTTGGTGAGCCTATTGAGTCTATCAAAGCCTATATGACCTAAACGTAAATGCCATAGATAAGTTTGATCATCATTATCAATCTCTTTTCTTTTTAGGTTTCTAGGTCTAGCTACACCGAAAAGTTCACTATTTAGTGAGATTTGAGTACTCGGTCTTAAAACATAAAGCCCTTGTTCCATTATAGCAACACATATTTGAAATCCATTACGAGAAATTGAACAATTTGTACTCGAAAAATTCAATATATAAGATTGTGTTTGCAAACATGAGACACTGATCAAGTTTCTACTAAAGTTTGGAATAAATAAAACATTTTCTAAAATTAAAAATCTTTGTTGAAACTTGATGCGGGCTTTTCCTCTAGCTTTGACCGATACTAATTCGCCATTGCCAACTTTAAGCTGTAACTCTCCTGGAAGTAGATTTTCCTGTGTTTCAAGCAACCGCGTGAAGAACATACATGGTTAGTAGACCGGAATCAACAATCCAGATGGATTTGTCGTTCTCTAAAACACATGATTCAAAGACAAAAGCATTACCTTCGTTTGAATTGTTTAGAAGCACAGGACATCGTTCTTCATGATGACCCTTTCCATTACAATTCGAACATAAAAGATTAGGGCTGATAATTGTACTTGAAGAAGCCGCTTTGCTAGATCCTTCATACCTAGTCCTTTTCCTTCGATTGTTGATTGCAAACCTGTGGGGACCCATTGCAATCAAGTTCCGTTCATGGGCTCGTAATTCTGTTTCGAGCTTGTCCATGTCGGAGGAGTTAGAATTGTTGATCATATAAGAGATAACAAATTCATTATACTCCGGAGGAAGACTATTAAGGATAAGTTGGACCCATTGTTCTCTTGATAAATCAATTCCCGGCAGATTTGCCTTTTGGAATTTCGGATTCATCATCAACGAGTGCGAGTTAATGCAACTACCGGGATGCATTTTCACACTATAGAGTTCTTTTGCTAAGATAGTAACTAAGAGAGGATCGGGGTGTGGGTTATTCATAATGACACTACAACACATAAATAAAACAGAATTAAGGTTTTGGCTCATAAATTCATACACAATTTAGAAAATAGCAAGTAATTACATATGTTATAGAAATACTAAATCTAACATAGTTTATTTTCCAAGGTATTTCAACAACCGACACGTTGTCCCGTTTAGGCGAGAGTCAAAGCATCATTCATTGAATAGAGTTGTCGACTCATCTAAAATGATAAACATTCTAGCAACCTTTTATTCGATCAAGATTTGAATTCGGCGTTGTCCCGTTTAGGCGAGAGTCAAGGCAATTCTATCTTATGAGCTTCCACCATTGTTTCATAACTTGCAAGTCAAGTATGGTCGCCACCATTAGGGTGATCTATACCATACAAAACACTTACAAACTACTTATCATGCGAGGTTAAACGGTGCGAAATTGCTAATGAACGTTCCTCCATTAGGGAGGATTACTCACTAAAACAAACACGGTGTAAAACCCACAATGGAGATCGAATGTCTCTTGATTAAAAGCTCATTATTTAAAAAAATATATATATGTATTTTGTATAATCATAATATTCGATATTATAATAATGAAAAATTACAAATTAAAGTTGGTTTAATTAAAATCAACTTTAATTAATTTTCAATTATTATTTAAATTTGAAAAATAAATTCAAATAAATATCGAATAAGTTCCATAATATAATAATGAAAAATTAAAAATCAAAATTGATTTAAATAAAAAATCAACTTTAATTAATTTTCAATTATTAATTAAATTCAAAAATTTGAATTTTAAATGGAACAAATTTGAAAATATCTTGTTTAAGTTGTTTTAGAAAGAATCTAAAAAATCAACTTAAATATCTTTCAAATCGTATTTAATTAAATTCAAAATTAAGTTGTAACCACTTAATTTTGTAGATATTTTAAGTTAAATATTCAAAAAAGATATTAACCTAAAAATATCTAAGATATTCCATTTTAAGTTAATATTTGAAAAATATCAACTTAAAAAATATCTAAAGAATCTTAATAACCAATTCCTAAAATTCCTCAACTTAATTTAAAATTTTGAATTCAAAAGATATTCGATTTAAGTTGGTTAGTTATGTATAACTAAATATCAACTTAAATAGGAATATTTAATGAAAAATTTAAAATAAGTTCCAGAAAGAATCTAGATAGTTATAATTCTATATTTAATTAAATACAAGAAAATACATATAGTTTAGCTTAGAATATTAAATTCTTTAAACTATGATTTTCTAAATTAATTTCAAAATAAATGAAATTAATTATGTTGCTAATTCAATTTTAATTAGGTTAAACTAGTGTAATTAACCCTAGTACGATCATTCAAATCGAGCAAATGGGCCTTCACAATTGGGGTAGTTTGTGTGAGGGGGTGCTGGGTTCAGTATGTCGTACCCACTTCTATGGCTCCCAACTCTCACACAAGGCCCAAAAGAGAGGAATTTAACCTTAATAAGAACAACTGTTATTAATTGAATAGGCCCAAAAGCTAAATGGGCCTAAATAAATCCTATCAATAATTATGATAATTTATTTTAGCAACATTAACCTATATGCATCTATAATAAAATTAAACACATAGGCTCACACAGGCACACTTTGGATGGGTCCTATCATGTTGCTAGGTCATACACAGATGAAAGAAGATTGTAAATTATACCTGTTACAAATTATTATCTTGACCAAGGGAGCCATCAGATCATTAGATCTGGCAAAAGGTAACCATGGCTATTTGCAATCAAGTAATAATAGGTTTTGAAAACTTACACATAAGTTAAAACACATACTCCTGCAACAGGGTTAGCTGGATAGTTGGAAGTAGGATTTATTTAATTTATTTTTTTATTTTTTTTATAATAAATTTCGAATAAATAAATAATTAAATAAAAATTTAATATTCGAAAAAAATAATTTCGGAATTAAAAAAAATAAATTTCGAAAATTTAAAAAATTAAACCTACTTTTTATCTTATATCTATTTAAAATTACATGATTATAAATATCTTATTTTAAATAAGGTCAAAATATCTTTTAAAATATTTATAAAATCTGACCTTAAATTTAAAAAAAAATATAATCAAATTTAAAAATAAGATAGGTTTTTAAGCAAAAAGATAAATACTAATTCTATTCGAATTCAAATTACACTAATATCTTGAATTAATTTAAAAAAAAATAAAATTAATTCAAAATGATAATTAGAATTGAATTAGGAATAGTATTAGTATATATACAAAACCATACAAAAATTTGGAAGTTAATTCCATGAAAAAGTATGAAAAATTGAAGAAAAAGGGAAAAAACCGAAACTGTACGGACAGTTCTGCATGATCGCAAAATATCAAGACATTTCCGATTTTGTCAAATCTTCAAAAAATCATAACTAATTCAAATAAAATCCAAATTGAGTTCTGTAAAAGGCTAACTTGCTTAATTTTTTCCATACTATCCAATAAAAATAATTATAGAATCGAAATCACAATTATTTATCACGAAAATTTAACAAACATCAATCATTCATCAAATAACACTCAATACAACATGATACCATCCAAAGAACATACAAACAATCGTTTTAAAGTCCAAATTTCATGTAAGTAAATCAATTACCATGGCTCTGAGGCCAGTTGTTGGATATTATTTTACCAGGATCTTAGATCTACTCACAAGTATGTTTATTAACATCCTAAATATGAACTTTCTAAAACGATAAATTAAACACATATAAAGTTTAAGAAACCTTACATTGGGTGCAGCGGAATTATAATGACTCCTTCCGTTCGGATCTCTAACCCTTGATTCCTTTACGTAGCAGAGTATTATCAAGATCCGAACCCGGATCTTCTTCTCTCGAATCCTTGATGCTGAATCTCCTTTGCTGTTGATCTTTCTTCACAATCTTCCTCACTATGATTGAGGTATTGCTTGATGTGTGTGGGCACTACTCTAATCACTAAGAGAGGTTCGAAATTTTGAGGAAGAAAAGAGAGAGAGTGGCGGCTAGAGAAGAGAGTGGAGGCTCAGGTTTTTCTGATTCAGAAAGTGTAATTTTCCTGAAGCCTTCACTATCTATTTATAGCATTCCTTCTAGGGTTTGATTTGAATTATATGGCATTAAAATAATGAAAAAATCATTTAAAAAAGATAACATAAGTGGCCGGCCCTAGGCTAGGTGGACTGGGCCTTGATTTTTGCAATTTTGCAATTTTACCACTTTTGTATCTGATTTTCTCAAAAATGCCAATTTCCTAATTCAATCATTTAAATGCCAATTCTAACTATTTAATAACTATAAATAATTATTAAATAGTATTGTCATTTATCATATTTATTAATTGCACCATACAAAGTATCACAATTAACAAATATGCCCCTGTTAACTCTTTCTTTACAATTTCGCCCTTACTTAGTGAAAATTTCACAAATAGACATAGTCTAATTTGTGAATTATAATTGATTAATCAAAACCAATTACATGAGTCTTACAAGCAATATTATCTCAACTAGTGGGGGGACAATGGGTCTATATAATCGAGCTTCCAATAACCAGATCAAGAATTTAGCACTAAAATTCACTAACTTATTAATTCTTCGTTGAATCCACGCATAGAACTTAGAATTGCACTCTCAGTATATAGAATGCTCTATATGTTCCACCATATAGACACATCATTAGTTATCCATTGTTATAATCCTAATTTGATCAATGATCCTCTATATGAATGATCTACATGGTAAAGGGATTAAATTACCGTAACACCCTACCATGTATTTTATCCTTAAAACAACTTGACCCCGTATAAATGATATTTCAGCTTATGTGAAATGAGATCTCCACCATTTATTTTCGTTTGGCCAAGCTCGAAGGAAATCATCCTTTGCTTACTATTTGCCAGATAGAAGCTATAGATTCCATGTTTATGCTAGCGCTCCCACTCAATTGCACTACCGTGTTCCCAAAATGTACGTATCACACGACCTAAAAGTAGGCTTAACTAACAAATCAAAGAACACGAATAGCCTTTCAAGATTGAGCCTAATCATAACGAGATTAAGATCATTTGATCTAGGATCAACTTGGCGATATTGACTTGAATAGATTTTACGGTAACTTTAATTAAATCTAATTCAAAGTTCAATATCGGTCCCTTCCGATGCATACTCCATGCATCCAACCTGAGCTTTACTTTAACCAATGTTCTGGAAAGAACATAGTATTTCTCCAAATACAAGTAAACTCTTGTTGTAGATTATCATATCAGTAAAACCCTGTGTCTGATAAATCTAGGAAACTTTATTCACATAGTCATGTTTACTTTCCAATGTGATGACAGCACAATAAACATGATCAAGTATGTGAAAAGGGTTTAAGATGAATTTATAAATCAATTAGACAAGCAATTGATAAAGTGAGCCAAAACATACACAAATGAATGAAAAATACTTCTGTTTCTTTATTGATGTTGAATAAAATAGATTACATTGAAACGGAGTTTTATTTAGGGCATAAAACCTAACAAACTCCCACTTGCACTAATATAAAACTAATTAGTACATATCAATTAATCCTAAGTTCTGACGGTGCTTTTCAAAGGCTATCACGGCCAAGACTTTGGTAAATGGATCAGCTAGGTTGTCCTCTGTGTCAACTTTCTCAACTAGTACGTCCCCTCTTGCCACGTATTCTCTGATAATGTGATACTTCCTTTCAATGTGTTTGCTTCTCTTGTGGCTTCGAGGTTCTTTACTGTTTGCTATTGCTCCATTGTTATCACAGAGTAGTACCAGAGGCTTTTCCATTCCGGGAACAACTCCTATGCTTTGGTGAAGAACTTTCTTAGCCGGACAAGTTCTTTAGCGGCTTCGAGTGCTTTGCTATGTATTCGGCTTCCATAGTTGAGTCCGATATTGCGGTTTGTTTAGCACTTCTCCAAACCACCGCTCCACCCCCAAGAGTAAACACCATCCCGGATGTTGATTTCCTGTCTTCAAGACTTGCTGGAAATGCGAATCGGTGTAGCCTATGGGATTTAAAGCACCACCCTTGTAGACTAACACAAGATTCCTTGTACTCTTTAAGTATTTCGGTAATATACTTAATCGCATTCCAATGTTCTTGTCTGGATTAGACCGATACCGCTCACGATTCCAACGGCATAACGGATGTCGGGTCTAGTGCATAACATTGCATACATTAGACTTCCAAGCTGAGAGGCATAGGGAATTTTCGCCATGTCCTCTATCTCTTGAGGATCGATCGGTGGCTTGTTCCTTAGATAGACGAATACCATATCTAGAAGGCATGTTTGCCCCATTGGTGTTGCTCATGGAGAATCTCTCTAAGACTTTGTCTATGTAGGTCGTTTGAGAGAGAGCAAGAGATTTGTTCTTCGGTTTCTTATAATCTGAATACCAAGAACATAGGCTGCTTCACCCAAATCTTTCATATCGAATTGAGTGTTGAGCCATTCCTTAATGTGAGTCATTTTCTTGACATTGTTTCCAATGATCAAAATGTCATCAACATAAAGGACCAGGAATACTACTATTTGGTCTTCCTTGAGTTGGTAAACACAAGGTTCATCTTCATTCTGAAGAAAGCCGTAGGTTTTGATGATTTCATCAAACCTCTTGTTCCATGAGCGAGAAGCTTGCTTGAGTCCATAGATAGACCTGTTTAACTTGCAAACTTTCTTTTCTTGCCCAGGAAGAACATAACCTTCTGGTTGCTCCATATAGATGGTTTCTTCAAGTACCCCATTAAGGAAGGCGGATCTTGACATCCATTTGCCGATTTCATAATCGAAAGCGGCGGCTATGGAGAGAAGAATTCGGATGGATTTGAGCATGGCAACGGGACTAAAAGTTTCCTCATAGTCCACGCCTTCTCTTTGGGTATAACCCTTGGCTACAAGTCTAGCTTTGAAAGTTTCGACTTCGCCTCCAGCTCCTCTTTTCTTCTTGTAAACCCACTTGCATCCTATCGGATGATAGTCGTCAGGTGCGTCTACATATTCCCAGACTTTGTTCTTTTTCATGGAATCCATTTCTGAATCCATGCAGGCCGACCATCGTTTCCGTTGCGGACTAGCCATTGCCTGTTTATAGGTTAATGGATCGTCATCAATACCGTCACCTACGACCATATTGATTTCACCATCCAAGCCATAACGAGCAGGTTTTGTTGAAACTCTCCCACTACGACGAGGTATGGTTGTCTTCTGAACAGAAACTTTAGTAGTAGATCTCTCGGTTGTTCAACTGAGGGAGTGGGATCGTCTTCTTCACGAGTGGAAGAGGACGGAACATTGGAAGGACTTATATCTGATAGCAATTCCTCTAGAACAACTTTACTTTTCGGTTTGTAGTCTTTAATATAGTTCTCTTCAAGGAAAGTAGCATTTGTAGAAACAAACACTTTATTATCCTTGTGACTATAAAATAGTCCACCCCTAGTCTCTTTAGAATTTCCAACAAACATGCATACTTCGGTACGTGATTCAAGTTTGCCTTCTTTCTTTCTTAAGACATGAGCAGGGCACCCCCAAATTCTGTAATGGCGCAAACTAGGTGTTCGACCATTCCAAAGTTCGACGGGTGTCTTAGGGACTGCTTTAGATGGAACAACATTTAAAATGTCATTTGCCATCTGTATAGCATATCCCCAGAAGGACGTAGACAGAGTTGAATAACTCAGCATAGACCTAACCATTTCCAAAAGAGTGCGATTTCTTCTTTACGCAACTCCATTTTGTTGTGGAGTAAGTTTGGGGCGGTGTATTGGGATTCAATTCCAAGTTCAATTAAATGATCTTTGAACTCGCATATCCATATATTCTCCACCCCTATCGGTTCGCAAGATCTTTAATGATTTACCTAATTGGTTTTGGGCCAAAGCATGAAATTCTTGAAACTTTTCAAACGTTTCAGATTTCTTTTGCATTAGGTAAAGAAAACTATATCTAGAGAAATCGTCAATGAAAGTGACAAAATACTCATAACCACCTCGGGCTTTGACATTCAAAGGTCCGCAGACATCGGAATGCACTATCCATAGAGGGATTTTGGCACGCTCTCCCTTTGCAGAAAGAACGTTTAGTCATTTTTCCTTCTAGGCAGGACTCGCATACTGGCAGTTCACCTAGGACGACATTTTTTAATGGACCGTCTTTGGTGAGCCTATTGAGTCTATCAAAGCCTATATGACCTAAACGTAAATGCCATAGATAAGTTTGATCATCATTATCAATCTCTTTTCTTTTTAGGTTTCTAGGTCTAGCTACCTTTGAAAAGTTCACTATTTAGTGAGATTTGAGTACTCGGTCTTAAAACATAAAGCCCTTGTTCCATTATAGCAACACATATTTGAAATCCATTACGAGAAATTGAACAATTTGTACTCGAAAAATTCAATATATAAGATTGTGTTTGCAAACATGAGACACTGATCAAGTTTCTACTAAAGTTTGGAATAAATAAAACATTTTCTAAAATTAAAAATCTTTGTTGAAACTTGATGCGGGCTTTTCCTCTAGCTTTGACCGATACTAATTCGCCATTGCCAACTTTAAGCTGTAACTCTCCTGGAAGTAGATTTTCCCGGAGTTTCAAGCAAGCTGCGAGTGAAGAACATACATGGTTAGTAGACCCGGAATCAACAATCCGGATGGATTTGTCGTTCTCTAAAACACATGATTCAAAGACAAAAGCATTACCTTCGTTTGAATTGTTTAGAAGCACAGGACATCGTTCTTCATGATGACCCTTTCCATTACAATTCGAACATAGAAGATTATGTCTGATAATTGTACTTGAAGAAGCAGTTTTGCTAGATCCTTCATACCTAGTCCTTTTCCTTCGATTGTTGATTGCAAACCCGTGGGGACCCATTGCAATCAAGTTCCGTTCATGGGCTCGTAATTACGTTTCGAGCTTGTCCATGTCGGAGGAGTTAGAATTGTTGATCATATAAGAGATAACAAATTCATTATACTCCGAGGAAGACTATTAAGGATAAGTTGGACCCATTGTTCTCTTGATAAATCAATTCCCAGTAGATTTGCCTTTTGGAATTTCAGATTCATCATCAACAGGTGCGAGTTAATGCAACTACCAGGATGCATTTTCACACTATAGAGTTCTTTTGCTAAGATAGTAACTAAGAGAGGATCGGGGTGTGGGTTATTCATAATGACACTACAACACATCAATAAAACAGAAGTAAGGTTTTGGCTCATAAATTCATACACAATTTAGAAAATAGCAAGTAATTACATATGTTATAGAAATACTAAATCTAACATAGTTTATTTTCCAAGGTATTTCAACAAACTGACACAGTGTCCCGTTTAGGCGAGAGTCAAAGCATCATTCATTGAATAGAGTTGTCAGCTCATCTAAAATGATAAACATTCTAGCAACCTTTTATTCGATCAAGATTTGAATTCAGCGTTGTCCCGTTTAGGCGAGAGTCAAGGCAATTCTATCTTATGAGCTTCCACCATTGTTTCATAACTTGCAAGTCAAGTATGGTCGCCACCATTAGGGTGATCTATACCATACAAAACACTTACAAACTACTTATCATGCGAGGTTAAACGGTGCGAAATTGCTAATGAACGTTCCTCCATTAGGGAGGATTACTCACTAAAACAAACACGGTGTAAAACCCACAATGGAGATCGAATGTCTCTTGATTAAAAGCTCATTATTTAAAAAAATATATATATGTATTTTGTATAATCATAATATTCGATATTATAATAATGAAAAATTACAAATTAAAGTTGGTTTAATTAAAATCAACTTTAATTAATTTTCAATTATTATTTAAATTTGAAAAATAAATTCAAATAAATATCGAATAAGTTCCATAATATAATAATGAAAAATTAAAAATCAAAATTGATTTAAATAAAAAATCAACTTTAATTAATTTTCAATTATTAATTAAATTCAAAAATTTGAATTTTAAATGGAACAAATTTGAAAATATCTTGTTTAAGTTGTTTTAGAAAGAATCTAAAAAATCAACTTAAATATCTTTCAAATCAGATTTAATTAAATTCAAAATTAAGTTGTAACCACTTAATTTTGTAGATATTTTAAGTTAAATATTCAAAAAAGATATTAACCTAAAAATATCTAAGATATTCCATTTTAAGTTAATATTTGAAAAATATCAACTTAAAAAATATCTAAAGAATCTTAATAACCAATTCCTAAAATTCCTCAACTTAATTTAAAATTTTGAATTCAAAAGATATTCGTATTTAAGTTGGTTAGTTATGTATAACTAAATATCAACTTAAATAGGAATATTTAATGAAAAATTTAAAATAAGTTCCGTAAAGAATCTAGATAGTTATAATTCTATATTTAATTAAATACAAGAAAATACATATAGTTTAGCTTAGAATATTAAATTCTTTAAACTATGATTTTCTAAATTAATTTCAAAATAAATGAAATTAATTATGTTGCTAATTCAATTTTAATTAGGTTAAACTAGTGTAATTAACCCTAGTACGATCATTCAAATCGAGCAAATGGGCCTTCACAATTGGGGTAGTTTGTGTGAGGGGGTGTGGGTTCGGTATGTCGTACCCACTTCTATGGCTCCCAACTCTCACACAAGGCCCAAAAGAGAGGAATTTAACCTTAATAAGAACAACTGTTATTAATTGAATAGGCCCAAAAGCTAAATGGGCCTAAATAAATCCTATCAATAATTATGATAATTTATTTTAGCAACATTAACCTATATGCATCTATAATAAAATTAAACACATAGGCTCACACAGGCACACTTTGGATGGGTCCTATCATGTTGCTAGGTCATACACAGATGAAAGAAGATTGTAAATTATACCTGTTACAAATTATTATCTTGACCAAGGGAGCCATCAGATCATTAGATCTGGCAAAAGGTAACCATGGCTATTTGCAATCAAGTAATAATAGGTTTTGAAAACTTACACATAAGTTAAAACACATACTCCTGCAACAGGGTTAGCTGGATAGTTGGAAGTAGGATTTATTTAATTTTTTTTTTTTTTTTATAATAAATTTCGAATAAATAAATAATTAAATAAAAATTTAATATTCGAAAAAAATAATTTCGGAATTAAAAAAAATAAATTTCGAAAATTTAAAAAATTAAACCTACTTTTTATCTTATATCTATTTAAAATTACATGATTATAAATATCTTATTTTAAATAAGGTCAAAATATCTTTTAAAATATTTATAAAATCTGACCTTAAATTTAAAAAAATATAATCAAATTTAAAAATAAGATAGGTTTTTAAGCAAAAAGATAAATACTAATTCTATTCGAATTCAAATTACACTAATATCTTGAATTAATTTAAAAAAAATAAAATTAATTCAAAATGATAATTAGAATTGAATTAGGAATAGTATTAGTATATATACAAAACCATACAAAAATTTGGAAGTTAATTCCATGAAAAAGTATGAAAAATTGAAGAAAAAGGGAAAAAACCGAAACTGTACGGACAGTTCTGCGATCGCAGAAAATATCAGCACAGCCCCGATTTTGTCAAATCTTCAAAAAATCATAACTAATTCAAATAAAATCCAAATTGAGTTCTGTAAAAGGCTAACTTGCTTAATTTTTTCCATACTATCCAATAAAAATAATTATAGAATCGAAATCACAATTATTTATCACGAAAATTTAACAAACATCAATCATTCATCAAATAACACTCAATACAACATGATACCATCCAAAGAACATACAAACAATCGTTTTAAAGTCCAAATTTCATGTAAGTAAATCAATTACCATGGCTCTGAGGCCAGTTGTTGGATATTATTTTACCAGGATCTTAGATCTACTCACAAGTATGTTTATTAACATCCTAAATATGAACTTTCTAAAACGATAAATTAAACACATATAAAGTTTAAGAAACCTTACATTGGGTGCAGCGGAATTATAATGACTCCTTCCGTTCAGATCTCTAACCCTTGATTCCTTTCTGTAGCAGAGTATTATCAAGATCTGAACCTGGATCTTCTTCTCTGAATCCTTGATGCTGAATCTCCTTTGCTGTTGATCTTTCTTCACAATCTTCCTCACTATGATTGAGGTATTGCTTGATGTGTGTGGGCACTACTCTAATCACTAAGAGAGGTTCGAAATTTTGAGGAAGAAAAGAGAGAGAGTGGCGGCTAGAGAAGAGAGTGGAGGCTCAGGTTTTTCTGATTCAGAAAGTGTAATTTTCCTGAAGCCTTCACTATCTATTTATAGCATTCCTTCTAGGGTTTGATTTGAATTATATGGCATTAAAATAATGAAAAAATCATTTAAAAAAAGATAACATAAGTGGCCGGCCCTAGGCTAGGTGGACTGGGCCTTGATTTTTGCAATTTTGCAATTTTACCACTTTTGTATCTGATTTTCTCAAAAATGCCAATTTCCTAATTCAATCATTTAAATGCCAATTCTAACTATTTAATAACTATAAATAATTATTAAATAATATTGTCATTTATCATATTTATTAATTGCACCATACAAAGTATCACAATTAACAAATATGCCCCTGTTAACTCTTTCTTTACAATTTCGCCCTTACTTAGTGAAAATTTCACAAATAGACATAGTCTAATTTGTGAATTATAATTGATTAATCAAAACCAATTACATGAGTCTTACAAGCAATATTATCTCAACTAGTGGGGGGACCATGGGTCTATATAACTGAGCTTCCAATAAGTAGATCAAGAATTTAGCACTAAAATTCACTAACTTATTAATTCTTCGTTGAATCCACGCATAGAACTTAGAATTGCACTCTCAGTATATAGAATGCTCTATATGTTCCACCATATAGACACATCATTAGTTATCCATTGTTATAATCCTAATTTGATCAATGATCCTCTATATGAATGATCTACATGGTAAAGGGATTAAATTACCGTAACACCCTACCATGTATTTTATCCTTAAAACACTTGACCCCGTATAAATGATATTTCAGCTTATGTGAAATGAGATCTCCACCATTTATTTTCGTTTGGCCAAGCTCGAAGGAAATCATCCTTTGCTTACTATTTGCCAGATAGAAGCTATAGATTCCATGTTTATGCTAGCGCTCCCACTCAATTGCACTACCGTGTTCCCAAAATGTACGTATCACCCTGACCTAAAAGTAGGCTTAACTAACAAATCAAAGAACACGAATAGCCTTTCAAGATTGAGCCTAATCATAACAGGATTAAGATCATTTGATCTAGGATCAACTTGGCGATATTGACTTGAATAGATTTTACGGTAACTTTAATTAAATCTAATTCAAAGTTCAATATCGGTCCCTTCCGATGCATACTCCATGCATCCAACTTGAGCTTTACTTTAACCAATGTTCTGGAAAGAACATAGTATTTCTCCAAATACAAGTAAACTCTTGTTGTAGATTATCATATCGATAAAACCACCGTGTCTGATAAATCTAGGAAACTTTATTCACATAGTCATGTTTACTTTCCAATGTGATGACAGCACAATAAACATGATCAAGTATGTGAAAAGGGTTTAAGATGAATTTATAAATCAATTAGACAAGCAATTGATAAAGTGAGCCAAAACATACACAAATGAATGAAAAATACTTCTGTTTCTTTATTGATGTTGAATAAAATAGATTACATTGAAACGGAGTTTTATTTAGGGCATAAAACCTAACAAACTCCCACTTGCACTAATATAAAACTAATTAGTACATATCAATTAATCCTAAATTCTGACGGTGCTTTTCAAAGGCTGTCACGGCCAAGACTTTGGTAAATGGATCATCTAGGTTGTCCTCTGTGTCAACTTTCTCAACTAGTACGTCCCCTCTTGCCACGTATTCTCTGATAATGTGATACTTCCTTTCAATGTGTTTGCTTCTCTTGTGGCTTCGAGGTTCTTTACTGTTTGCTATTGCTCCATTGTTATCACAGAGTAGTACCGCAGGCTTTTCCATTCCAGAACAACTCCTATGCTTTGGTGAAGAACTTTCTTAGCCGGACAAGTTCTTTAGCGACTTCCTTTGCTATGTATTCGGCTTCCATAGTTGAGTCCGATATTGCGGTTTGTTTAGCACTTCTCCAAACCACTCGCTCCACCCCCAAGAGTAAACACCATCCCGGATGTTGATTTCTGTCTTCAAGACTTGCACGGAAATCGAATCGGTGTAGCCTATGGGATTTAAAGCACCACCCTTGTAGACTAACACAAGATTCCTTGTACTCTTTAAGTATTTCGTAATATACTTAACTGCATTCCAATGTTCTTGTCCCGGATTAGATCGATACCTGCTCACGAGTCCAACAGCATAACAGATGTCAGGTCTAGTGCATAACATTGCATACATTAGACTTCCAAGCTGCGGAGGCATAGGGAATTTTCGCCATGTCCTCTATCTCTTGAGGATCAGTCGGTGACTGTTCCTTAGATAGACGAATACCATATCTAGAAGGCATGTTTGCCCCATTGGTGTTGCTCATGGAGAATCTCTCTAAGACTTTGTCTATGTAGGTCGTTTGAGAGAGAGCAAGAGATCTGTTCTTCCGGTTTCTTATAATCTGAATACCAAGAACATAGGCTGCTTCACCCAAATCTTTCATATCGAATTGAGTGTTGAGCCATTCCTTAATGTGAGTCATTTTCTTGACATTGTTTCCAATGATCAAAATGTCATCAACATAAAGGACCAGGAATACTACTATTTGGTCTTCCTTGAGTTGGTAAACACAAGGTTCATCTTCATTCTGAAGAAAGCCGTAGGTTTTGATGATTTCATCAAACCTCTTGTTCCATGAGCGAGAAGCTTGCTTGAGTCCATAGATAGACCTGTTTAACTTGCAAACTTTCTTTTCTTGCCCAGGAAGAACATAACCTTCTGGTTGCTCCATATAGATGGTTTCTTCAAGTACCCCATTAAGGAAGGCAGTCTTGACATCCATTTGCCAGATTTCATAATCGAAAGCGGCTGCTATGGAGATAAGAATTCGGATGGATTTGAGCATGGCAACAGGACTAAAAGTTTCCTCATAGTCCACGCCTTCTCTTTGGGTATAACCCTTGGCTACAAGTCTAGCTTTGAAAGTTTCGACTTCGCCTCCAGCTCCTCTTTTCTTCTTGTAAACCCACTTGCATCCTATCGGATGATAGTCGTCAGGTGCGTCTACATATTCCCAGACTTTGTTCTTTTTCATGGAATCCATTTCTGAATCCATTCCGGCTGACCATCGTTTCCGTTGCGGACTAGCCATTGCCTGTTTATAGGTTAATGGATCGTCATCAATACCGTCACCTACGACCATATTGATTTCACCATCCAAGCCATAACGAGCAGGTTTTGTTGAAACTCTCCCACTACGACGAGGTATGGTTGTCTTCTGAACAGAAACTTTAGTAGTAGATTTCTCAGTTTGTTCAACTGAGGGAGTGGGATCGTCTTCTTCACGAGTGGAAGAGGACGGAACATTGGAAGGACTTATATCTGATAGCAATTCCTCTAGAACAACTTTACTTTTCGGTTTGTAGTCTTTAATATAGTTCTCTTCAAGGAAAGTAGCATTTGTAGAAACAAACACTTTATTATCCTTGTGACTATAAAATAGTCCACCCCTAGTCTCTTTAGAATTTCCAACAAACATGCATACTTCGGTACGTGATTCAAGTTTGCCTTCTTTCTTTCTTAAGACATGAGCGGGGGCACCCCCAAATTCTGAATGGCGCAAACTAGGTGTTCGACCATTCCAAAGTTCGACGGGTGTCTTAGGGACTGCTTTAGATGGAACAACATTTAAAATGTCATTTGCCATCTGTATAGCATATCCCCAGAAGGACGTAGACAGAGTTGAATAACTCAGCATAGACCTAACCATTTCCAAAAGAGTGCGATTTCTTCTTTCTGCAACTCCATTTTGTTGTGGAGTAGCTGGGGCAGTGTATTGGGATTCAATTCCAAGTTCAATTAAATGATCTTTGAACTGCATATCCATATATTCTCCACCCCTATCAGTTCGCAAGATCTTTAATGATTTACCTAATTGGTTTTGGGCCAAAGCATGAAATTCTTGAAACTTTTCAAACGTTTCAGATTTCTTTTGCATTAGGTAAAGAAAACTATATCTAGAGAAATCGTCAATGAAAGTGACAAAATACTCATAACCACCTCGGGCTTTGACATTCAAAGGTCGCGCACATCGAATGCACTAACCCTAGAGGGATTTTGGCACGCTCTCCCTTTGCAGAGAAAGAACGTTTAGTCATTTTTCCTTCTAGGCAGGACTCGCATACTGGCAGTTCACCTAGGACGACATTTTTTAATGGACCGTCTTTGGTGAGCCTATTGAGTCTATCAAAGCCTATATGACCTAAACGTAAATGCCATAGATAAGTTTGATCATCATTATCAATCTCTTTTCTTTTTAGGTTTCTAGGTCTAGCTACACTGAAAAGTTCACTATTTAGTGAGATTTGAGTACTCGGTCTTAAAACATAAAGCCCTTGTTCCATTATAGCAACACATATTTGAAATCCATTACGAGAAATTGAACAATTTGTACTCGAAAAATTCAATATATAAGATTGTGTTTGCAAACATGAGACACTGATCAAGTTTCTACTAAAGTTTGGAATAAATAAAACATTTTCTAAAATTAAAAATCTTTGTTGAAACTTGATGCGGGCTTTTCCTCTAGCTTTGACCGATACTAATTCGCCATTGCCAACTTTAAGCTGTAACTCTCCTGGAAGTAGATTTTCCCAGGTTTCAAGCAACTGCGGTGAAGAACATACATGGTTAGTAGACCCAGAATCAACAATCCAGATGGATTTGTCGTTCTCTAAAACACATGATTCAAAGACAAAAGCATTACCTTCGTTTGAATTGTTTAGAAGCACAGGACATCGTTCTTCATGATGACCCTTTCCATTACAATTCGAACATAGAAGATTATGTCCGATAATTGTACTTGAAGAAGCGGTTTGCTAGATCCTTCATACCTAGTCCTTTTCCTTCGATTGTTGATTGCAAACCCGTGGGGACCCATTGCAATCAAGTTCCGTTCATGGGCTCGTAATTACGTTTCGAGCTTGTCCATGCTCGGAGGAGTTAGAATTGTTGATCATATAAGAGATAACAAATTCATTATACTCCGAGGAAGACTATTAAGGATAAGTTGGACCCATTGTTCTCTTGATAAATCAATTCCCGATAGATTTGCCTTTTGGAATTTCGTATTCATCATCAATAGGTGCGAGTTAATGCAACTACCATGATGCATTTTCACACTATAGAGTTCTTTTGCTAAGATAGTAACTAAGAGAGGATCGGGGTGTGGGTTATTCATAATGACACTACAACACATCAATAAAACAGAAGTAAGGTTTTGGCTCATAAATTCATACACAATTTAGAAAATAGCAAGTAATTACATATGTTATAGAAATACTAAATCTAACATAGTTTATTTTCCAAGGTATTTCAACAAACTGACACAGTGTCCCGTTTAGGCGAGAGTCAAAGCATCATTCATTGAATAGAGTTGTCAGCTCATCTAAAATGATAAACATTCTAGCAACCTTTTATTCGATCAAGATTTGAATTCAGCGTTGTCCCGTTTAGGCGAGAGTCAAGGCAATTCTATCTTATGAGCTTCCACCATTGTTTCATAACTTGCAAGTCAAGTATGGTCGCCACCATTAGGGTGATCTATACCATACAAAACACTTACAAACTACTTATCATGCGAGGTTAAACGGTGCGAAATTGCTAATGAACGTTCCTCCATTAGGGAGGATTACTCACTAAAACAAACACGGTGTAAAACCCACAATGGAGATCGAATGTCTCTTGATTAAAAGCTCATTATTTAAAAAAATATATATATGTATTTTGTATAATCATAATATTCGATATTATAATAATGAAAAATTACAAATTAAAGTTGGTTTAATTAAAATCAACTTTAATTAATTTTCAATTATTATTTAAATTTGAAAAATAAATTCAAATAAATATCGAATAAGTTCCATAATATAATAATGAAAAATTAAAAATCAAAATTGATTTAAATAAAAAATCAACTTTAATTAATTTTCAATTATTAATTAAATTCAAAAATTTGAATTTTAAATGGAACAAATTTGAAAATATCTTGTTTAAGTTGTTTTAGAAAGAATCTAAAAAATCAACTTAAATATCTTTCAAATCGTATTTAATTAAATTCAAAATTAAGTTGTAACCACTTAATTTTGTAGATATTTTAAGTTAAATATTCAAAAAAGATATTAACCTAAAAATATCTAAGATATTCCATTTTAAGTTAATATTTGAAAAATATCAACTTAAAAAATATCTAAAGAATCTTAATAACCAATTCCTAAAATTCCTCAACTTAATTTAAAATTTTGAATTCAAAAGATATTCGCATTTAAGTTGGTTAGTTATGTATAACTAAATATCAACTTAAATAGGAATATTTAATGAAAAATTTAAAATAAGTTCCAGAAAGAATCTAGATAGTTATAATTCTATATTTAATTAAATACAAGAAAATACATATAGTTTAGCTTAGAATATTAAATTCTTTAAACTATGATTTTCTAAATTAATTTCAAAATAAATGAAATTAATTATGTTGCTAATTCAATTTTAATTAGGTTAAACTAGTGTAATTAACCCTAGTACAGTCATTCAAATCAGGCAAATGGGCCTTCACAATTGGGGTAGTTTGTGTGAGGGGGTGCTGGGTTCAGTATGTCGTACCCACTTCTATGGCTCCCAACTCTCACACAAGGCCCAAAAGAGAGGAATTTAACCTTAATAAGAACAACTGTTATTAATTGAATAGGCCCAAAAGCTAAATGGGCCTAAATAAATCCTATCAATAATTATGATAATTTATTTTAGCAACATTAACCTATATGCATCTATAATAAAATTAAACACATAGGCTCACACAGGCACACTTTGGATGGGTCCTATCATGTTGCTAGGTCATACACAGATGAAAGAAGATTGTAAATTATACCTGTTACAAATTATTATCTTGACCAAGGGAGCCATCGAATCATTAGATACGGCAAAAGGTAACCATGGCTATTTGCAATCAAGTAATAATAGGTTTTGAAAACTTACACATAAGTTAAAACACATACTCCCGCAAATGGGGTTAGGCGGATAGTTGGAAGTAGGATTTATTTAATTTTTTTTTTTTTATTATTTTTTTTTTATAATAAATTTCGAATAAATAAATAATTAAATAAAAATTTAATATTCGAAAAAAAATAATTTCGGAATTAAAAAAAATAAATTTCGAAAATTTAAAAAATTAAACCTACTTTTTATCTTATATCTATTTAAAATTACATGATTATAAATATCTTATTTTAAATAAGGTCAAAATATCTTTTAAAATATTTATAAAATCTCCGACCTTAAATTTAAAAAAATATAATCAAATTTAAAAATAAGATAGGTTTTTAAGCAAAAAGATAAATACTAATTCTATTCGAATTCAAATTACACTAATATCTTGAATTAATTTAAAAAAATAAAATTAATTCAAAATGATAATTAGAATTGAATTAGGAATAGTATTAGTATATATACAAAACCATACAAAAATTTGGAAGTTAATTCCATGAAAAAGTATGAAAAATTGAAGAAAAAGGGAAAAAACCGAAACTGTACGGACAGTTCTGCGATCGCAGAAAATATCAAGACAAATTTCCGATTGTGTCAAATCTTCATAAAATCATAACTAATTCAAATAAAATCCAAATTGAGTTCTGTAAAAGGCTAACTTGCTTAATTTTTTCCATACTATCCAATAAAAATAATTATAGAATCGAAATCACAATTATTTATCACGAAAATTTAACAAACATCAATCATTCATCAAATAACACTCAATACAACATGATACCATCCAAAGAACATACAAACAATCGTTTTAAAGTCCAAATTTCATGTAAGTAAATCAATTACCATGGCTCTGAGGCCAGTTGTTGGATATTATTTTACCAGGATCTTAGATCTACTCACAAGTATGTTTATTAACATCCTAAATATGAACTTTCTAAAACGATAAATTAAACACATATAAAGTTTAAGAAACCTTACATTGGGTGCTGCGGAATTATAATGACTCCTTCCGTTCAGATCTCTAACCCTTGATTCCTTTACGTAGCGAGTATTATCAAGATCCGAACCGGATCTTCTTCTCTGAATCCTTGATGCTGAATCTCCTTTGCTGTTGATCTTTCTTCACAATCTTCCTCACTATGATTGAGGTATTGCTTGATGTGTGTGGGCACTACTCTAATCACTAAGAGAGGTTCGAAATTTTGAGGAAGAAAAGAGAGAGAGTGGCGGCTAGAGAAGAGAGTGGAGGCTCAGGTTTTTCTGATTCATAAAGTGTAATTTTCCTGAAGCCTTCACTATCTATTTATAGCATTCCTTCTAGGGTTTGATTTGAATTATATGGCATTAAAATAATGAAAAAATCATTTAAAAAAAGATAACATAAGTGGCCGGCCCTAGGCTAGGTGGACTGGGCCTTGATTTTTGCAATTTTGCAATTTTACCACTTTTGTATCTGATTTTCTCAAAAATGCCAATTTCCTAATTCAATCATTTAAATGCCAATTCTAACTATTTAATAACTATAAATAATTATTAAATAGTATTGTCATTTATCATATTTATTAATTGCACCATACAAAGTATCACAATTAACAAATATGCCCCTGTTAACTCTTTCTTTACAATTTCGCCCTTACTTAGTGAAAATTTCACAAATAGACATAGTCTAATTTGTGAATTATAATTGATTAATCAAAACCAATTACATGAGTCTTACAAGCAATATTATCTCAACTAGTGGGGGGACCATGGGTCTATATAACTGAGCTTCCAATAAGTAGATCAAGAATTTAGCACTAAAATTCACTAACTTATTAATTCTTCGTTGAATCCACGCATAGAACTTAGAATTGCACTCTCAGTATATAGAATGCTCTATATGTTCCACCATATAGACACATCATTAGTTATCCATTGTTATAATCCTAATTTGATCAATGATCCTCTATATGAATGATCTACATGGTAAAGGGATTAAATTACCGTAACACCCTACCATGTATTTTATCCTTAAAACACTTGACCCCGTATAAATGATATTTCAGCTTATGTGAAATGAGATCTCCACCATTTATTTTCGTTTGGCCAAGCTCGAAGGAAATCATCCTTTGCTTACTATTTGCCAGATAGAAGCTATAGATTCCATGTTTATGCTAGCGCTCCCACTCAATTGCACTACCGTGTTCCCAAAATGTACGTATCACCCTGACCTAAAAGTAGGCTTAACTAACAAATCAAAGAACACGAATAGCCTTTCAAGATTGAGCCTAATCATAACAGGATTAAGATCATTTGATCTAGGATCAACTTGGCGATATTGACTTGAATAGATTTTACGGTAACTTTAATTAAATCTAATTCAAAGTTCAATATCGGTCCCTTCCGATGCATACTCCATGCATCCAACCTGAGCTTTACTTTAACCAATGTTCTGGAAAGAACATAGTATTTCTCCAAATACAAGTAAACTCTTGTTGTAGATTATCATATCAGTAAAACCCTGTGTCTGATAAATCTAGGAAACTTTATTCACATAGTCATGTTTACTTTCCAATGTGATGACAGCACAATAAACATGATCAAGTATGTGAAAAGGGTTTAAGATGAATTTATAAATCAATTAGACAAGCAATTGATAAAGTGAGCCAAAACATACACAAATGAATGAAAAATACTTCTGTTTCTTTATTGATGTTGAATAAAATAGATTACATTGAAACGGAGTTTTATTTAGGGCATAAAACCTAACATTTATAGCATTCCACTAGGGTTAGGTTTGAATTATTTGGCATTAAAATAATGAAAATATCAGTTTAAAAATTCAAACCAAGTGGCCGGCCATGTACAGTAATGGGCCTTACTTGGATTTTGAAGTTTTCTCAATTCTGCATCTGATTTTCTCAAAAACGCCAATTTTAAAATTCAACCATTTAAATGCCAATTCTAACTATTTAATAACTATAAATAATTATTAAATAATATTGTCATTTATCATATTTATTAATTGAACCATACAAAGTATCATAATTAACAAATATGCCCCTAAAACTCTTTCTTTACAATTTCGCCCTTACTTAGTGAAAAATTCACAAATAGACATAGTCTAATTTGAGAATTATAATTGATTAATCAAAACCAATCACATGAGTCTTACAAGCAATATTATCTCAACTAGTGCGGGGACCTTGGTCTACATAACCGAGCTTCCAATAAGTAGATCAAGAATTTATTACTAAAATTCACTATCTTATTAATTCTTCGTTGAATCCACGCATAGAACTTAGAATTGCACTCTGAGTTATATAGAATGTTCTATATGTTCCACCATATAGACACATCATTAGTTATCCATTGTTATAATCCTAATTTGATCAATGATCCTCTATATGAATGATCTACACTGTAAAGGGATTAGATTACCGTTACACCATACAATGTATTTTATCCTTAAAACATTTGACCCCGTATAAATGATATTTCAGCTTATGTGAAATGAGTACTCCACCATTTATGTTCGTTTGGTCAAGCTCGAAGGAGATCATCCTTTGCTTACTATTTGCCAGATAGAAGCTATAGATTCCATGTTTATGCTAGCGCTCCCACTCAATTGCACTACCGTGTTCCCAAAATGTACGTATCACCCTGACCTAAAAGTAGGCTTAACTAACAAATCAAAGAACACGAATAGCCTTTCAAGATTGAGCCTAATCATAACAGGATTAAGAACATTTGATCTAGGATCAACTAGGCGATATTGACTTGAATAGATATTACGGTAAGTTTAATAAATCTAAGTCAAAGTTCAATATCGGTCCCTTCCGATGCATACTCCATGCATCCAACCTGAGCTTTACTTTAACCAATGCCTTGGAAAGAACATAGCACTTCTCCAAATGCAAGTAAACTCTGTTGTAGATTATCATATCAGTAAAACCCTATGTTTGATAAATCTAGGAAACTTTATTCACATAGTCATGTTTACTTTCTAATGTGTTGACGGCACAATAAACAGGATCAAGTATGTGAAAAGGGTTTCAGATGAATTTATACATTAGGTACATATAATCATGAAATTAATCATGTGAACCATGCAACATTAAATGTTATTTCTGATCTATATTAATAAGTAAATCTGATTATGTTGAAATGAGTTTTATTTAGGGCGTAAAACCCAACAGATCACTAAGGGTTCATTACTAGTCATGAAAGGCATTAAGAAGAATGGTTTATATTTTCTAGATGAAAAAACAATGACCCCTGCACAGGTTGCAGCAGTCACCAAAGTGCAAAATCGATTCGAAGCTTTGGCAGGCTAGATTGGGTCACATCAGTGAGCAAGGATTAGGGGAGCTATCTAAACAAGGTTTACTTATGAACTATACTCATGCAAATTTACCTTTCTGTGAGATCTGTGTGCAGAGAAAACAACACAAGATGATCAAGTTCTCAAGGAGCAGTTTTAGAGCAAAGCAGGTGCTAGAATACCTTCATGCTGATCTTTGGGGTGCTGCAAGCAAGGTCAAAATGTTGGAAATATTTTACCAGGATCTTAGATCTACTCGCAAGTATGTTTATTAACACCCTAAATATGAACTTACTAAAACGATGAATTAAACACGTATAAAGTTTAAGAAACCTTACATTCGGTGCAGCGGAATTAAATCACTCCTTCCGTTCAGATATCTAGCCCTTGATTCCTTTCTGTAGCAGAGCATTATCAATATCTGAACCTGGATCTCTTTCTCTAAATCTTTGATGCTGAAACTCCTTCTTGCTGAAAGTCTTTCTTCACGATCTTCCTCACTAAGATTGAGGTATCACTTGCTGTGTGTGGGCACTACTCTCACACTAAGATTTTCGAAATTTCAATGAGGAAGAGAGAGAGAGAGTGGGTTCGGCCAAAGATAGGGAGAGAGAAGGCTCAGTTTTTTCTGAATGAAAAAGTAGAAAATTTAAGTGTAATTTTCCTGAAGCCTTCACTATCTATTTATAGCATTCCACTAGGGTTAGGTTTGAATTATTTGGCATTAAAATAATGAAAATATCAGTTTAAAAATTCAAACCAAGTGGCCGGCCATGTACAGTAATGGGCCTTACTTGGATTTTGCAGTTTTCTCAATTCTGCATCTGATTTTCTCAAAAACGCAAATTTTCAAATTCAACCGTTTAAATGCCAATTCTAACTATTTAATAACGATAAATAATTATAAAATAATATTGTCATTTATCATATTTATTAACTGAACCATACAAAGTATCATAGTTAACAAATATGTCCCTAAAACTCTTTCTTTACAATTTCGCCCTTACTTAGTGAAAATTTCACAACTAGACATAGTCTAATTTGAGAATTATAATTGATTAATCAAAACCAATTACATGAGTCTTACAAGCAATATTATCTCAACTAGTGCGGGGACCATGGGTCTAGATAACCGAGCTTCCAATAAGTAGATTAAGAATTTATTACTAAAATTCACTAACTTATTAATTCTTCGTTGAATCCACGCATAGAACTTAGAATTGCACTCTCAGTATAATAGAATGCTCTATATGTCCCACCATATTGATGCATCATTAGTTATCCATTGTGATAATCCTAATGTGATCATTGATCCTCTATATGAATGATCTACACTGTAAAGGGATTAAATTACCGTTACACCCTACAATGTATTTATTCCTTAAAACACTTGACCCTGTATAAATGATATTTCAGCTTATGTGAAATGAGTACTCCACCATTTATGTTCGTTTGGTCAAGCTCGAAGGAGATCATCCTTTGCTTACTATTCACTAGATAGAAGCTATAGATTCCATGTTTATGCTAGCGATCCCACTCAATTGCACTACCGTGTTCCAAAAATGTATGTATTACCCTGACCTAAAAGTAGGCTTAACTAAAAATCAAAGAACACGAATAGCCTTTCTAGATTGAGCCTAATCATAACAGGATTAAGAACATTTGATCTAGGATCAACTAGGCGATATTGACTTGAATAGATATTACGGTAAGTTTAATAAATCTAAGTCAAAGTTCAATATCATTCCATTCCGATGCATACTCCATGCATCCAACCTGAGCTTTACTTTAACCAATGCTCTGGAAAGAACATAACACTTCTCCAAATGCAAGTAAACTCTGTTGTAGATTATCATATCAGTAAAACCCTATGTCTGATAAATCTAGGAAACTTTATTCACATAGTCATGTTTACTTTCTAATGTGTTGACGGCACAATAAACAGGATCAAGTATGTGAAAAGGGTTTCAGATGAATTTATACATTATGTACATATAATCATGAAATAAATCATGTGAACCATGCAACATTAAATGTTATTTCTGATCTATATTAATAAGTAAATCTGATTATATTGAAATGAGTTTTATTTAGGGCATAAAATCCAACAGATCACTAAGGGTTCATTACTAGTCATGAAAGGCATTAAGAAGAATGGTTTATATTTTCTAGATGAAAAAACAATGACCCCTGCACAAGTTGCAGCAGTCACCAAAGTGCAAAATCGATTCGAAGCTTTGGCAGGCTAGATTGGGTCACATCAGTGAGCAAGGATTAGTGGAGCTATCTAAACAAGGTTTACTTATGAACTATACTCATGCAAATTTACCTTTCTGTGAGATCTGTGTGCAGAGAAAACAACACAAGATGATCAAGTTCTCAAGGAGCAATTTTAGAGCAAAGCAGGTGCTAGAATACCTTCATGCTGATCTTTGGGGTGCTGCAAGCAAGGTCAAAATGTTGGAATTATTTTACCAGGATCTTAGATCTACTCACAAGTATGTTTATTAACACCCTAAATATGAACTTACTAAAACGATGAATTAAACACGTATAAAGTTTAAGAAACCTTACATTCGGTGCAGCGGAATTAAATGACTCCTTCCGTTCAGAAATCTAGCCCTTGATTCCTTTCTGTAGCAGAGCATTATCAATATCTGCACCTGGATCTCTTTCTCTGAATCTTTGATGTTGAAACTCCTTCTTGCTGAAAGTCTTTCTTCACGATCTTCCTCACTATGATTGAGGTATCACTTGTTGTGTGTGGGCACTACTCTCACACTAAGATTTTCGAAATTTCAATGAGGAAGAGAGAGAGAGAGTGGGTTCGGCCAAAGATAGGGAGAGAGAAGGCTCAGTTTTTTCTGAATGAAAAAGTAGAAAAATTAAGTGTAATTTTCCTGAAGCCTTCACTATCTATTTATAGCATTCCACTAGAGTTAGGTTTGAATTATTTGGCATTAAAATAATGAAAATATCAGTTTAAAAATTCAAACCAAGTGGCCGGCCATGTACAGTAATGGGCCTTACTTGAATTTTGCAGTTTTCTCAATTCTGCATCTGATTTTCTCAAAAACGCCAATTTTCAAATTCAACCATTTAAATGCCAATTCTAACTATTTAATTACTATAAATAATTATTTAATAATATTGTCATTTATCATATTTATTAACCAAAGTATCATAATTAACAAATATGCCCCTAAAACTCTTTCTTTACAATTTCGCCCTTACTTAGTGAAAATTTCACAAATAGACATAGTCTAATTTGAGAATTATAATTGATTAATCAAAACCAATTACATGAGTCTTACAAGCAATATTATCTCAACTAGTGCGGGGACCATGGGTCTAGATAACCGAGCTTCCAATAAGTAGATCAAGAATTTATTACTAAAATTCACTAACTTATTAATTCTTCGTTGAATCCACGCATAGAACTTAGAATTGCACTCTCAGTATAATAGAATGCTCTATATGTTCCACCATATAGATGCATCATTAGTTATCCATTGTTATAATCCTAATTTGATCATTGATCCTCTATATGAATGATCTACACTGTAAAGGGATTAAATTACCGTTACACCCTACAATGTATTTATTTCTTAAAACACTTGACCGTGTGTGAATGATATTTCAGCTTATGTGAAATGAGTACTCCACCATTTATGTTCATTTGGTCAAGCTCGAAGGAGATCATCCTTTGCTTACTATTCACCAGATAGAAGCTATAGATTCCATGTTTATGCTAGCTCCCACTCAATTGCACTACCGTGTTCCCAAAATGTACGTATCACCCTGACCTAAAAGTAGGCTTAACTAAAAAATCAAAGAACACGAATAGCCTTTCAAGATTGAGCCTAATCATAACAGGATTAAGAACATTTGATCTAGGATCAACTAGGCGATATTGACTTGAATAGATATTACGGTAAGTTTAATAAATCTAAGTCAAAGTTCAATATCGGTCCATTCCGATGCATACTCCATGCATCCAACCTGAGCTTTACTTTAACCAATGCTCTGGAAAGAACATAGCACTTCTCCAAATGCAAGTAAACTCTGTTGTAGATTATCATATCAGTAAAACCCTATATCTGATAAATCTAGGAAACTTTATTCACATAGTCATGTTTACTTTCTAATGTGTTGACGGCACAATAAACAGGATCAAGTATGTGAAAAGGGTTTCAGATGAATTTATACATTATATACATATAATCATGAAATAAATCATGTGAACCATGAAACATTAAATGTTATTTCTGATCTATATTAATAAGTAAATCTGATTATATTGAAATGAGTTTTATTTAGGGCGTAAAACCCAACAAACTCCCACTTGCACTAATATAAAACAAAAATTGCGTTTCAAATAATCTCAACACCTTGATATACAAATCAAGTGTAGTAGTAGTAAACTCCTCGTAATAGGGTCTGAAAGGTTGAATTAACCACAACCTTTTCTCCACTATTACTCTTCCTTTAATCACAAAATCATTGATAATGTGAAATTCTTCTCTATATGTCTACTCTCTTGGGATACTGGATTCTATATCTTTGGCAACTACTTTTGGTTAATCAGGAAATTAACACTAGTAGTTTAAGGCAATTTGGAATGGTGCCAAAGATGTATAGAACTTTCCTTAGACTGAATAAGTACCTTTCCTGCAACTTTAACATTCAGTCCCTATCTGGTAGACCTAGAGAATTCAGATAGGTTTTTACACGTCTCCAAAATCACTATTCCACCCCCAGAGTAACCACCATCTTATCAGAAAGATTTACTAGCACAAAGGCAAATTTTGAAATCTTATATGGTGTAGTCTAAGAGTTTTAAACATACCATTATAGACTAACATATAGTTCCTCTTCTTAATCTTAGGATTTACTTGATTGTCTTCCATTGTTCTTCTCCTGGATTAATCAGATACCTACTCATTACTCCCAGTCAACAGCAGGTGTCTGGCCTAAGGCATACAAAAGCATATCTAAGACTTCTCACTGTTGATATCAGAAATTCTTTCATGGCTTTATCTTTTCTGGAATAGTTAAGACTTTTCCGTAGATAAATAAAATCTATACCTAAGAAGTTGTGAAGCTTCTATAGATTGCCATTAGAAAGAAAATGCTTCAGCATCTTACTAAAGTAAGTTGCTTGCATTAGAGTGAGTAATTACCAGGTATACCACAAGCCATAGGTTTAGATAAACTCAAACCTATAATACTAGGAATAGGAAGTTTGTTAAGTCCATAGAATAGACTTATTAACTAAAATTTCCTTTTATGTCCTTGTAATAGAAAACTTTAGGTTATTCCATGTGAATGGATTAAACCATAGTTCTATTGGCTTTCTTCTTAGTTTCTTATCTTGACAATCCATTACTTGTTTAAACTCACAATGGATTTTAATCACTAGTGTCTCCCAAGTCATAAGAAGATGAGTTCCTAGAAACTCTCCCACTACGACAAGGCACCGTGAATTATGTCTAAGAAAACTAAATGGTATTAACCTCTTTGGTTGTGACAAGACAACAGAGGCAGTGGGATCATCATATGTTATATAAGATGATAGAACACTTTTGGAATCAAGAAAAAAATATCTCCTTTATTTGCTACTTGTTTTTCAGACTTAGTCATTATCTTAGAAAAGTAGTATTTGTTTGAACAAACACTTTCTTATCTATTGACAATGGGATGGTCCACCCCTAATCACTTAGAATAGCTAAGAAACCATGGTTAACAGTTCTAGCTTTTCTTAAGATTTTGATTAGGTCATCCATGAATCTAGTAATGATTTACATTAAGTATACAACCATTACATCATTCTGAAATTGTATTACCATAGAAGGAAATAGGCAACGACTAGTAACTAATCATCAACATGCAACTCGAAATTTCTGGGGAGGTAAGTTTGGATATAATTCAAAAATCAATTTAATGATCTTTGAACTGCATATCTACTAACTATTTCTCCACCCCAATCAGTTCGCAAGATCTTTAACCGCTTACCTTAATGGTTTTAACCATTGCTAGAAATTAATGAAATTTTTCAAACATTTCAAATTTCTTTGCATAAGGTATAATCTAGAGTGATCGTTTTAAGAATACAACGAAAAACTCATATCCACCCCTGAATGTACATCCATCTGCGAATGAGATGAACTACTTTCAGTGGATATAGGCATATTAACTCTTTGCAGAGATTGATCTTGTCAAATCCACTATGAACAAGATACAAATGCCATAGATTAAAAAAATGTGGTAGTGTCTTTTGATGACTTAGGTATAGTTACATCAAAGAGTTCTTAGAATACTTCAAGTGGATCCTGGTCACAGAATACCTAACTCATATTTTATACAGTTTTAATCCATTAATAGAAGATGGATGTTGAACACTTGAGAAAGTGTAACTGTATTGTATTATGGAATTAGAAATATAAGAAAATTTCTGTTTAGAATCTAAAATTAAAGTCAAAGACTTAAATTTATACCAAATATAATGAGTAATTCTATCTTGGACCACCACTACTAATACAAACTCTAAGTCAGATTTGCCCATACAAGTAGGAGATTTCTAAGATTGAGGATTTATATCAATTGGGAATAGAATTTCGGGATTATAATCATATGCGTCATATAAAATGACATGAAATGATTTATAGACCATTCATCCAATGATATGTTTTTAAAGCTAATTCGAAATGAATAAGCTAAGAGGAATTAGGATAATTTTGTTTAAAATAAGAATCCAACGATGCTTCGATTAGCGAAAGTCAAAGTAATCTTATTTATACAATCTTCTTGTTTCATATCGTAAAAATACTAGTCTAAGGTGTCATCAATTGATGAACAGCTAGATGTCGCATATACAATATTTATCTTTCGAGATCTTACACTATTATGTATGTCTAATGGTGAAAATCCATTAGGGATTTATCTCATTAGAAAAACAAACATGTTAGACCAACAATGAAGATTCGAAATTAAACTACAACTTAATAACAGAAAATAACATGGTTCAATATAAATTCATACACAATTCAGAAATTATAAACATATAGCAAGTAGGAATGACAAGTGAAAATACTAAAACATACAATCCTAAATAATTTCCAAGGTTTTCAAAAAACTGATACAGTGTCCCGGTAGGCGCGAGTCAAAGCATCATTTATTGAATAGAGTTGTCAGCTCATCTAAAATAGAAAACATTCTAGCAACCTTTTATTCGATCAAAATAAGAATCCAACGTTGTCCCGGTAGGCGAGAGTCAAGGTTATTCTCATTTTATGAGCTTCCACCATTGTTTCATGTTTTATGAGTTTATCTCTAAGTAGTCACCGTAGGGGAGAGTCTAAATAGAGACGAAAACTCACAAAACACTTATCAAATGAAATCTTACGGTGTTAAATGCGCTCAACGAATAACCATCCATAGGGGGACGAAGTCTAGCGTCTCGAGGTTATATTGAAAACATTTAACTTTTGTAAGACCAACAATGGAGATCGAATATCTTAATAATAATCAAGCTCATTATTTAAAGTGAGTTGTATTTTCTTTGATTCTATTTATTTAATTTATTTATTTTAAATATATATTTATTTAAAATTTCCAATTTAGAATGAAAAATTCTAAATATAAATTTTAATTTAATATTTATAAATTTTACTTAGATGGATATAAAAATAACATGAATTATTTCCATCTTAGTAATAATTTCCAATAAATATTTAGAAAAATATTCAATTTAAGTTGTTACAAAATTAATATAAATTAATTTACAACTCAAATTTAATTTTCTATAAATATATATTGCATTTCGAAAAATTAAAGTATTTAAGAATACAATTTTCGAAAATGCATGTTAAAATAAAAAATTAATCCTGGAAAAATTATTCTAATTTAATGTTGGCCCAAAATTAATTAATAAAATTAATTTACAACAAAAAAATATAATTTCCCTATTTAATTAAATATATAAGTAAAATTTCAAATATTTAAGTATGCTGATGAAAATCAACTTAAATATTAATTTTCTATTTAATTAAATACACTAGAAAAATACTTCAAGCAAAAATATCATCTATCTAGATTTTCCTTTGACTAATTAATTCAATTTCTAATAATATACTTTAATTCAATTTATTTTAAATTAATCAATAAATGAAAAAATCATTGATTTAAGTTGATCCAAGAATTAATTAAAATAAATAATTAATTTACAACTTAATCTATTTTTCAAGATAAAATTCGAAATTCTAGCATTTAAGAAATGCAAATTCGAAAATTGATTAATAAAATAAAGAAAAAATATATTTTGAAAATTATTTAAATTTAGTTGAAAAAATAAATTTCAACTAAAAATAATTTTCTATTTAATTAAATGTCCTGAAAAAGAAATATTTAAGTATGATGATAAAATCAACTTAGATATTCAATTTTCAAATTAATTAAATGTATTAAATTCAAGAAATAAATAACTAAGTGTAGAGAAGGCTTAATTATTAGTCTCTAGTTTAATACTAGGAAAAATATACTTAAAATAAATTGTACCAAAATTAATTATTTAAATAATTAATTTCACAATTTATAATATTTTCCTATTTAATATTAGAAATAATAAGTAGTCTAGAAATAACTATCTAGAAAATATCTTATTTGACTAAGTATCTTTTCCACAAAATTTGAAAAAATATCTAATTTAAGTTGTATTAGAAAAAATCTAGAACTTAAATATTTTCAAATTTAAATTTCATTAAATATCAAAAATTAAGTTGTAACCATTTAATTTGAAAATATTCCATTTTAAGTTAATATTTGAAAAGATATTAACTTAAAAAATATCTAAAGAATCTTAATAACCAATGCCTAAAATTCCTCAACTTAATTTTGAAATTTTAAATCCAAAAGATATTCAGATTTAAGTTGGTTAGTTGAAGATAACTAAATATCAACTTAAATAGGAATATTTAATGAAAAATTTAAATTAAGCTCCAGAAAGAATCTAGATGGTTATAATTCTATATTTAATTAAATACAAGAAAATACATATAGTTTAGCTTAGAATAAAAAATTCTTTAAACTATAATTTTCTTAAATTAATTTCAAAATAAATGAAATTAATTATGTTGCTAATCAATTTTATTAGGTTAAACTAGTGTAATTAACCTAGTACAGTTGTTCAAATAAGGCAAATGGGCCTTCACAATTGGGGTGGTTCATGTGAGGGGGTGCTGGGTTCAGTATGTCGTACCCACTTCTATGGCTCCCAACTCTCATACAAGGCCCAAAAGAGAGGAATTTAACCTTAATAAGAACAACTGTTATTAATTGAATAAGCCCAATAACTAAATGGGCCTAAATAAATTCTATCAAGAACTATGATAATTTATTTTAGCAACAACAACCTATATGCATCTATAATAAAATTAAACATATAGGCTCACACAGGCACACTTTGGATGGGTCCTATCATGTTGCTAGGTCATACACAGATGAAAGAAGATTGTAAATATACCTGTTACAAATTATTAACTTGACCAAGAGAGCCATCAGATCATTAGATCTGGCAAAAAGTAACCATGGCTATTTGCAATCAAGTAATAATAGGTTTTGAAAACTTACACATAAGCTAAAACACATACTCCTGCAACAAGGTTAGCTGGATAGTTGGATGTAGGATTTATTTAATTTTAAATTAAATATTTAATTTCGAAAATAATTAATTAAATAATAAAAAAAAATTTCGAAAAATTTAAATTTAAAATTAAACCTACAATTTTTGAAAAATTAGGTTTCAACCAACCTAAATATTATTTCAAAAATTTGCTAACTACTTTTAAATTTTAAATGTTATTTTATAAATAAAAATTAAATAAAAAATTAGAAAAGATAAATAAATATCTTTTTCAAATTTTAAATGTAATTTAAATAAATAAAATAACAAAATTTAAAAAATTAGCAAAATATCTTATATCATTTAAAAATTACATGATTATAAATATCTTATTTTTAAATTTAAAATAAGATAAGATATAATCAAATTTTAAAATAAGATAGATTTTTAAGCAAGAAGATAGATACTAATTCTATTCAAATTCAAATTACACTAATATCTTGAATTAAATTTAAAAAATATTAAATTAATTCAAAAAGATAATTAGAATTGAATTAGGAATAGTAATAGTATAAATACAAAACTATACCAAAAATCGGAAGTTAATTCCATGAAAAAGCATGAAAAATTGAAGAAAAACAAAAAAATTGTGAACTGTACGGATAATTTCGCGATCGCAGGAAAATTTCAGCACAGCCCCGATTTTTTCAAATCTTCAAAAATTCATAACTAATTCAAATAAAATCGAAATTGAGTTCTGTAAAAGGCTAACTTGCTTAATTTTTCCCATACTATCCAATAAAAATAATTCCAGAAACAAAATCGCAATTATTTTTTACGAAAATTTACAAACATCAATCAATCATCAAATAACACTCAATACAACATGATACCATCCAAAAACATACAAACAATCGTTTTAAAGTCCAAATTTCTTGCAAGTAAATCAATTACCATGGCTCTGAGGCTAGTTGTTGGAAATTATTTTACCAGGATCTTAGATCTACTCACAAGTATGTTTATTAACATCCTAAATATGAACTTTCTAAAACGATAAATTAAACACATATAAAGTTTAAGAAACCTTACATTGGGTGCAGCGGAATATAATGACTCCTTCCGTTCAGATATCTAGCCCTTGATTCCTTTCTGTAGCAGAGCATTATTAATATCTGAACCTGGATCTCTTTCTCTGAATCTTTGATGCTGAAACTCCTTTGCTGATGATCTTTCTTCACGATCTTCCTCACTATGATTGACGTATCACTTGTTGTGTGTGGGCACTACTCATACACTAAGGATTTCGAAATTCAAGAGGGAAGAGAAAGAAGAAGTGGTAGCTAAAGATAGGGAGAGAGAAAGGCTCAGGTTTTTCTCTGAAGGAAAAATAGAAAATTTAAGTGTAATTTTCCTGAAGCCTTCACTATCTATTTATAGCATTCCACTAGGGTTAGGTTTGAATTATTTGGCATTAAAATAATGAAAATATCAGTTTAAATTTCCTACAAAAGTGGCTGGCCCTATACTAGTGGATTTGGGCCTCACTTTTTGCAATTTTGCAGTTTTAACTTTTCTGCATCTGATTTTCTCAAAAACGCCAATTTTCTAATTCAATCATTTAAATGCCAACTCTAACTATTTAATAACTATAAATAATTATTAAATAATATTGTCATTTATCATATTTATTAATTGAACCATACAAAGTATCATAATTAACAAATATGCCCCTATAAACTCTTTCTTTACAATTTTGCCCTTACTTAGTGAAAAATTCACAAATAGACATAGTCTAATTTGAGAATTATAATTGATTAATCAAAACCAATTACATGAGTCTTACAAGCAATATTATCTCAACTAGTGGGGGGACCATGGGTCTATATAACTGAGCTTCCAATAAGTAGATCAAGAATTTATTACTAAAATTCACTAACTTATTAATTCTTCGTTGAATCCACGCATAGAACTTAGAATTGCACTCTCAGTATATAGAATGCTCTATATGTTCCACCATATAGACACATCATTAGTTATCCATTGTTATAATCCTAATTTGATCAATGATCCTCTATATGAATGATCTACACTGTAAAGGGATTAAATTACCGTAACACCCTACTATGTATTTTATCCTTAAAACACTTGACCGCGTATAAATGATATTTCAGCTTATGTGAAAGGAGATCTCCACCATTTATTTTCGTTTGATCAAGCTCGAAGGTGATCATCCTTTGCTTACTATTCGCCAGATAGAAGCTATAGATTCCATGTTTATGCTAGCGCTCCCACTCAATTGCACTACCGTGTTCCCAAAAAGTACGTATCACCCTGACCTAAAAGTAGGCTTAACTAACAATTCAAGGAAGACGAATAGCCTTTCAAGATTGAGCCTAATCATAACAGGATTAAGATCATTTGATCTAGGATCAACTAGGCGATATTGACTTGAATAGATTTTACGGTAAGTTTAATTAAATCTAAGTCAAAGTTCAATATCGGTCCCTTCCGATGCATACTCCATGCATCCAACCTGAGCTTTACTTTAACCAATGTTCTGGAAAGAACATAGTATTTCTCCAAATACAAGTAAACTCTTGTTGTAGATTATCATATCAGTATAACCCTATGTCTGATAAATCTAGGAAACTTTATTCACATAGTCATGTTTACTTTCCAATGTGTTGACGGCACAATAAACAGGATCAAGTATGTGAAAAGGGTTTCAGATGAATCTATACATTATGTACATATAATCATGAAATAAATCATGTGAACCATGCAACATTAAATGTTATTTCTGATCTATATTAATAAGTAAATCTGATTATATTGAAATGAGTTTTATTTAGGGCATAAAACCCAACAGTTAGACCAACAATGAAGATTCGAAATTAAACTACAATTTAATAACACAAAATAACATGGTTCAATATAAATTCATACACAATTCCGAAATTATTAAACATATAGCAAGTTGGAATGAGAAGTGAAAATACTAAAACATACAATCATAAATAATTTCCAAGGTCTTCAACAAACTGATACAGTGTCACAGTAGGCGAGAGTCAAAATATCATTCATTGAATAGAGTTGTCAGCTCATCTAAAATGCAAACCATTCTAGCAACCTTTAATTCAATCAAAATAAGAATCCAACATTTTTCCGGTAGGCGAGAGTCAAGGTTATTCTCATTTTATGAGATTCCACCATTGTTTCATGTTTTATAAGTTTATCTCTAAGTAGTCACCATAGGGGAGAGTCTAATAGAGACGGAAACTTACAAAACACTTATCAAATGAGATCTTACGGTGTTAAATGCGTTCAACGAATAACCATCCATAATGGGGACGAAGTCTAGCGTCTCGAGGTTATATTGAAAACATTTAACGATTGTAAGACCAACAATGGAGATCGAATATCGTTATAACTAAAAGCTCATTATTTTAAAGAAAGTTGTATTTACTTCTAATATTTATTTTAATCAATTTATTTTAAATATATATTTATTTAATTAAAATTTCCAATTTAGAATGAAAAATTCTAAATATAAATTTTAATTTAATATTTATAAATTATACTTAGATGGATATAAAAATAACGTGAATTATTTCCATCTTAGTAATAATTTCCATAAATATTTAGAAAAATATACAATTTAAGTTTGTTGACCGAGATTTTCGGCAACTACTAAAATATGATTATAATATTGAGCTGTAAGAAAGTGAGAGAATGATTTTTACGTGGTTGGGGCGTTAATGAGCCTTAGTCCACGAGTCTTTGTTATTAATGGATTTATTTAATACAGATTCTACACTTGAGAGAATGTCCCCTTTATAAATACAGAGAATGTTCTTGGTGAGTATTTACTCTTCTTGCTCATATGCAGCCCAAGATTCTCGATCCCATTTAATGAGCTTTGAGGGGGTATTTATAGTGTTTTGGTGGGGTAATCCCTAGAATTGTTCTTACAAACGTATCTGTAAGTATCCATAAAGTTTGGTATTCCCAATGAATATACCATGAGTAATGCATGGTCAAATCCCTAGGTGCTGTAGGGTTTTTATGAGGAATGTCCTTTTTGCCTTGTGATTGATGTGACTCTTCGCAGAGTAGCCGTCGCTAGACTTAAATGATCATTACTGTGGCGCTGCTGTTTGGAGGTTGTGCCGTTAGACTTTATTGCGTGTTGCAGTCCCAACACGCTTCCTCCCATGCAGCATTAAATGCGACTTGATTGCTCAGGAGAAGCCTGACACCTCACGAAGAGGCTTTATGTTATGCGAGCTTCCGGGAACACCTTGCACTCCAGGTGCCTCCTCCGGGACCTATGCCAAGGGTGCTTCCTTGTGGCATGCAAAGACTTAGCAAATATTTACAAGTTATCTGATCCACGTGTCCCTGTTCGATTGGTCCAGGTATATTGGGTGAAATCAGGGGCAACATTTACCCCCCCAAGCCTTGTTTACTTGGAAAATAAACCAAGGCTTGCTCAGGTGCCTCCGGTTGACTCCTCGGTTCCCTGGCTCAAGCTCAGAGCGCGTGGGGGCGTATTTAATGATGGCATTTAATGCAGCGATTCGCTTTTTGCAGAGGTGTCTCCGGCCGACTCCTCGGTTTTTCCGGCACGAGCTTGGGGCGCGTGAGGGTGCGTCTAATGATGGCATTAAATGCATCGATTCGCTTTTTGCAGAGGTCGATTCGTTTCATGCCCATTGATTGATGCGGCGCATTAATGGTGTCAGGCGGATACTCAAACGTTTCCACCGCCTTTATTGCTACTCAATCTGGCCCGTTGATCTTTGGGTATTTGAGTCGTGCGTTTCCCCCACCGTTCGATTGGTAGGTGGTAACGCCTGTTCTTCATGCACTTTTGCCTATAAAAGCCACCACCTTTCCTTCATTTCGGTTACTTTCCATTCCTTGCCATTTTTGCTCGAATTTCCCAGAGAGAAAATTCTTCAAAAACAGCACGAAACTTTTGAACACTTTGCCATTTTTCCCAGTTCTTCCTTGCTTGCTGTTATCAGTCCTTCTCGTCTTTACTCGACTAAAATCAGGACCCCCAGTTCAACACTTCACTGTAAGTTTCTTGCATCCTTTGGTAATGACATGCTTTTACTTGCTTTGTTTGTTTTTTCTGGGTTCGCATTTTGAGATTTCTGGGTATGCAAGTGTTTGGGTTCTTCATGTATTCTGTTTCGTGTTTACTGCTTTAGTTGTAGGATCGCCATTACCATGCCTCTGTTATTATTGTGCATTTTCGTTGAAGAAAACCATACGTTCTTCGTTCAACGGTTGCTTAGGGCATAGAATAGGGTCTTTTTCTTTCTGTTCCCCTTACTGTGTAAAACCACCTTCTGCGATTTTACTGCACCCGACACTTGTTCAGGGAATCTTTCTAGGGTTTCCCATATGACCCGTGTCCGAAGGGGGCCTCTTTCCAGCGGTTAGGGGACCCCCATTCCCTTTTTCTTGACTTAGGGTTTGGTATGGGACCTAACTGCTGGAATTTTCTCTTTCTTTTTTGTTTTTCACAGAATAGAAAATGTCTGCCTCTGGTTCGAAGTCTTCTAAGAAGAGCGGGAAACGCATGGCCACTTTGGAGGAGGTTTCCCTGGGACCTGTTGCCCAGGAGGGGTATAAGTCCCGAGCAACTGGGTGGGAAGCGGCTGAGCTTCATTCCACCTTAACATGTCCCCATCAACTGGAGAATATTGTGGACGTTGCTGGGATCAAACCTTCCACTTTGGGGACCTATCACCGGCCACCTCGCGACTCGGAGACGCCTAACCATAATTACGGCGGCTTCGGAGCCTGGAGCCAGACGCACCTGATGGCTGGTGCCATGCTCCCACTTCAGGACTACTTTGTTAATTTTCTTGTTTTTGTCGGCCTTGCACCATACCAACTCATTCCTCAAGCTTATCGCCTGCTCTCAGGCTTGTTTATTTTTTATGCCGCCCGCGGATGGGGATCTCCTCGCCCGGCGGAAATTTTGTATTTTTATGAACTTGTATCCGTCCCCAAGAAAGGGGACAAACTTAAGGACGGTTTCTATGGGTTCCGGATCCATCCCGCTAACGAAGGGGTGGTTCCGTATAATAGGCAGACTCACGTCAAAGAGTATCGCCATCGCTTTTTCTTTTCCTCCGGGTTCAGGGTAGTGGATCACCCGGAGCTCCTTACTGAGTGGGTGAGGATCCCACCCTATCAGCGGACGGCCCCTACACAGACCTTCCTTCGGAGGGCCCAGGCCTTTGCCCCCTACGACCGAGCCGATCTCGACGTCGGGGGTTTGGTCACCACGGAAAACTGCAGGAAGGCCAAACTTATCCTTCTGCATCAATCCGTGGAGGACTCTAACCTCTCACGGGTCATCTATCCCAATGTAAGGGCGCCGGTCGCGGAGAAGACTTTCCGGGACGAGATTATCGCCACGGCAGAGAAAAAATATCAAGACTATCTCTACCGGAAGGCCCAGGAGAAGGCATACTCTCAGGCCCAGGCGGCCTCGGGGAGGGGACTTCGCGTGGGGAGTCCAGTGGTACGAAGAAGCCAGGCGATTTTCGAGAAGTCCGAGGCTAAATTTTTTGACAAGATTCTTCAAGAAGAGATTGAGGATCGTCCCGCCGGGAGGCCCCTCCGCATTGAGGATTCTTCGGAGAGAAAAGCCCCTAGGCCACAGCCTTCGGTTCCAGAGCCAAACTCAGGGGCTCCTGGTGCTAGCACCTCCGGTGCCGGCGGTAAGTCTCCTTTGATAATTCGTTATGTTCCTTCCGTTGGCGAATACGCCAGTCGTAGGCCTGTAGGGTTCGACGAGCGTCTTCATAGGTTTAGGATGCCATCGACTCGGTGAGGGGATCGTTTGAAGGAATTTTACTTTTCAAACTTAGGAGATTTTCTAGGTCGGTCCCGGATGGGCTCTGGCCCTCCGGAACCTATTCCCTTAGGTCCTTCAGCTTACATTACGTCCAGCTGGTTCCGGCCTTCGGACAGCTATCTCGGAGATGATGCTACCAGCATTAAAGTTCAGGACTTTGCTAGGGTCGAATTAGGAAGTCCGGGTAGGAGTAGCTTATTTGCTGTATCATGTGTAAGTGGTTTCCCACGGATGTCTAACACTTGCTTATTTTTGTGAAACAGGTGTCTCCATGGATGCCATCTTGGAACAGCTTGCCGGAGTTCACACTTCCGTGGCTCCTCCGGCCTTTACCTCTTCCCCCATAGCCCCTTCCCTGAAGGTCTCTTCTAGCGCTCCCCCTGACACTATTGATTTAGTGGACGACGAGGAGGTGCTTCCGGGAGAAGGCCAAGGAAAGCAATGGGGCTTTTCTGAGGAAGTCGCCGAGGGTGCGGGAGAGCTCCGGGCCCTTCCGGAGGAAGCTGAAGAAGGCGAAGAGGAGCCTGAGCTGGCTCTGATTCGTAAGCGCAAGGGCAAGATGATTGCCCAGGACAAGCCCAAGAAGCCTCGGAGAGCCGACACTCCTGCCCATGGTCTCGACGGCAGGGTCTCCCCCATGGAAGAAAATCCTGCTCCCCCCAATATCGTGCTAACTCCGGTCCCCGGGGATGAGGTGAGGCAAGAGCTCCGGATAGCCAAGCATAACTATGCCATGGACGAATACTCCCGGGGGTATGCCGAGGTGGAAGCCCTTAGGAGGGTTTTGCGGGTTGAGGTACAGGAGAGTATCAACAACCCGGAGTACCAGGATCCGTGGGACCTTAACTTGGACCCCCTGTCGGACTGGTTCCGCCGCTTCCTTGGGCCCACCTTGGCTCCCTTTGCCGCGGAGATGACCGGCGAGTTTGCTTCTCAGCTTACCCGGTGCACGCCTAAGCGGTTCGCCACTTGTGCCTCCCTGAACTCTATCTTCCAGGTCCAGGACCTCAGTCATTCCCTCACCGTGGTACGTACTTCGCAATTTTGCTTTTCCCTTTATTTTTCTTCTTGGGAATTTTTCTCTTACACTTGTGTTATTGTTCAGCTTGCTGCTGAGGCTGGCCGCCTCTCCAAGAACATCATAAATCACGGCTTCGTTCTGTCTGACTTTGGGGACATGAACGACGTCAGGAAGGTCCTTCAGGACCTTACTGCGGAAAGGCATATCTACCAAGAGGCTGCTGAGCGCCAGGAGGCGGCTGCCAAGGCCAAAGAGGAGGAGGCCAAACGGAGGGAGGCTCAGGCAGAAGCAGCCATGATCCGGGACGAGGCCTAACGGAGGGACAGGTTGGAAGCCCAACACCAGGAGGAGCTGAGGGCACAAAGCGAGGCTGCTGATAAGGCCAGGCGGGAACTCCGGGAGGCCAGGGAGGCCTTGGACGAGATGGTTGCCAAGGTGACATCCTTAGAGGAAACTCACCAGGTGAACATAGAGTCCAAGGCCGCTCTAGCTGCGGAGCTGAAGGAGCTCAGGGACTACAAGGAGCAATCCATCAAGAAGGCAAAAAGAGCCGAGCTCCTTTCTCCTGTTTCCTGCGCCCGGTGTCCAAAGCGCTTCGATGATGGGGTCTACATGGCTTGGTCTACCAACGACCAAAATATCAAGCTTACCTTCTATCCCAAACCCGAGGAAATGATTGCCAAATTTCGGGAGAAGAAGAAGAAACTTGATGCCATGGTAGAGGCACGTATCGGACCTCGCCTTCCTCCGCGCATTGACTGAGCTGCCTTATGATTGACCCAGTATAACCAAGATTCCACCCGCTTCTTTTATTATTTTTTTTTTCTTTGTACATATTTGCTGCTGCCTTGGAACTATATATATATATAGGTAGCAGTTTTTATTCGAATGGGAGACAATATTTTTTAAGGCCTATCCCCGGGCCATTTATATGTATATGACCTGCCCTTTGGGTCAGGATATTTTATATGTGATCTTTCTTTTGCCACATACTTCTCTTTTTAACCTGTCCTTTGGATCATGGTTTTTATACTTATGCTTTTTATTTTTGCGCATACTTTTTGACCTGCCCTTTGGGTCAGGATATTTTACTTAGTTTTTTTTTCTGTCTGTCCGTGTGGTATACCCTAGTACCCCCCTGAGTGGCATAGAAACTTTGTTTTTAAGGCACTCAGATTTATTTAACATGTAGAGGAGGTATACATTTGGACGGTACAAACCCTTTGAAGAAAGTCTAAGTTTTATTTCGCTACTGGTAATATCTTCTGAGATGATCGGCATTCCAGGCTCTTGGCACGGTGGTTCCGTCCATTCTTTTTAGTTTGTAAGTGCCAGAACCGATCTCGTCCTCGATCTCATATGGTCCTTCCCAATTTGGCCCAAGTACCCCCACTCCGGGTTCCTGGGTGGCTGGGAAAACCCTTCTTAGGACCATATCCCCAATAGCGAATTTTCTATTTTTAACCTTAGAGTTAAAATACTTGGTCACCTTCTTTTGATAAGCAGCCATCCGTATTTGAGACTCATCCCGGAGTTCTTCGACTTGATCCAAAGCTTCTTGAAGCAGTGCCTGATTCGTGGCAGGATCGTAAGTCGTCCTCCTGTGGGATGGGAATAATGTTTCTACCTGGACAATTGCTTCACAACCGTACGCCGTTGAAAAAGGGGAGTGACCGGTCGTGGTTCTGGGGGTCGTCCGGTAGGCCCATAATACCCTTGGCAATTCTTCAGGCCAGTTGTTTTTGCAGGCCAGCAGCTTCTTCTTCAAGGTGACCTTCAAGATTTTATTGACCGCTTCCGCCTGGCCGTTTGTTTGAGGCCTGGCTACCGCGGAGAACCTCTTCACTACTCCGTGTTGGTTGCAGAAGTCAGTAAATTCCTCGCAATCAAATTGCTTTCCATTGTCGGAGACTATTTTGTGAGGCAAGCCGTATCGACACACTATGTTTTTGATAACAAAGTCCAATGCTTTCTTGGCAGTTATTGTCTTCATAGGCTCAGCCTCTGTCCATTTGGTGAAGTAGTCTACTGCTACTATTGCATACTTTACCCCTCCTTTTCATGTTGGCAGAGACCCGATGAGATCTATTCCCCAGACCGCGAAGGGCCAGGGACTGGTCATCAGGGTGATCTCATTTGGAGGGGCTCTCGGTATGTTCGCGTACCTTTGGCACGAGTCACACTTTTGGACATAGTCTATACAATCTTTTTTCATTGTTGGCCAGAAGTACCCTTGCCTCAATATTTTCTTTGAGAGGCCGGGTCCTCCCGTATGATCTCCACAGAACCCTTCGTGGACCTCTAGCATGATTTGTCTAGCTCCAGGGTCCGATACACACCTTAAATAAGGCATGCTAAGTCCTCTCCGGTAGAGAATTTGGTCCATCATCACATAACGATGAGCCTGATACTGAATCTTTCGAGACAGTGCCCTCTCTTGGGGCAACTCACCTGTTGTTATGTATTTTATGATGGGGACCATCCAGCTGGGTTCTTGCCCAACTGTTAGTGTGGTCTCTTTTATTTTGATGCTTGGTTCTGCCAAGCGTTCCACTGGTACTACCCCCAGCTCTTCAATTTCGCTGTCCGAGGCTAACTTAGCCAGACAGTCCGCGTGAGCGTTCTTTTCTCGGGGGATTCTTTCTATTTTGTAGTCTGCGAACTCGTGGAGCAGTTCTCGGACTATTGTTACGTATGCGGCCATCCACTCGCCGCGGGTTTGGTATTCTCCGGATACCTGGTTTACGACCAGTTGGGAGTCACTGTAGACTTCCACTCTTTTGGCTCTTACAGCTTTTGCCAATTTCAGCCCTGCTATCAGGGCTTCATATTCGGCCTCATTGTTTGAAGCTGTGAAGTCAAATCGGAGGGCTGCCTGGAGTCGAAGTCCAGTTGGTGATATCATAGCCACTCCGGCTCCTGAACCGTTCTCATTAGAAGCTCCGTCTACAAATACCCTCCAGGTGGGGATTGGTGGTACCGGCGTATTTGCTGTTGCCTCGGCTTCGTTGCATTCAGTAATGAAGTCTGCCAAGGCTTGGCCTTTTATAGAAATCCGGGGGACGTAGTGCAAGTCGAATTGACTTAGCTCCATTGCCCACTTGAGGAGTCTTCCGGACGCTTCAGGCTTTTGGAGAACTTGCCGGAGCGGGTGGTTGGTCAGAATCTTGATCGGATGGGCTTGGAAGTATGGCCTTAACTTCCTTGACGCCATCAGGAGGCAAAATACTAGTTTTTCAATGACCGGGTACCTCGTCTCGGCTCCTATCATGCGCTTACTGACATAGTACACGGGATGCTGAGTTTTTTCTTCTTCCCGGACCAGGGCAGCGCTGACCGCGTGCTCGGAGACGGCCAAGTAAAGAAACAAGTCTTCTCCAAGGACGGGTTTCGATAGGATAGGAGGCTTGGCCATGTGATCTTTTAGCTTTTTGAATGCCTCCTTGCACTCGTCCGACCATTCGAACTTTTGGCATTTCTTTAGCACGTTGAAGAAGGGTATGCACTTGTCCGTGGACTGTGAGATAAAACGGCTCAATGCAGCTACCTTTCCGGTCAAGCTCTGCACATCGTTATGCTTCTTAGGGGATGGCATATTCAGGAGAGCCTGGATTTTCTCCGGGTTTGCTTCAATCCCCCTTTGGCTGACTATGAAACCCAGGAACTTTCCTGATTTGACCCCGAAGGTGCACTTCTTTGGGTTGAGTTTCATACCGTATCTCCGGACAACTTCAAAGCATTCTTCTAAGTCGCTTGCATGGCTGTTGCATGCTTTGGATTTGACGAGCATGTCGTCCACGTACACCTCCATGTTTCGTCCCAGGAGGCCTTTAAACATCCGGTTAACCATTCTTTGATAGGTTGCTCCGGCGTTTTTCAGTCCGAAAGGCATGACTAGGTAGCAGTATACCCCCTTATCGGTCCTGAAGCTAGTGCACTCCTGGTCTGCCGTATGCATTTTTATTTGATTGTACCCAGCATAGGCATCCATGAAAGATAACAGTTTGAATCCGGAAGTGGCGTCTACCATTTGGTCAATCCTGGGCAGCGGGAAACAGTCCTTTGGACAAGCTTTGTTTAGATCAGTGAAGTCTATACAAACTCGCCAAGTTCCGTTCGGCTTGGGCACCAGGACCGGATTGGCCAGCCACTCCGGATAGTACACGTCGCGGATCATGCCGTTGGTCAAAAGCTTGTCCACCTCTTTCTCTAGAGCTTCGGCTTTCACCGAGTCGAGCGGGCGTCTCTTTTGCTGTACAGGAGGCATGTCCGGGTTGACATTGAGTACATGTGTGATGACATGAGGGCTTATGCCGGTCATGTCTTCTTGGCGCCATGCGAAGATGTCGATGGCGTCCTTCAGTGTTTTTATTATTTTGTCCTTTTCCTCCGGGTCCAGGTTCTTCCCTAACCGGAGTACTTTGGTGGAGTCGACGTCGCACACTGGTATTTCTTCGACGTCCTCCATTGGTTCCACGATCCTTTCGGACCCTACACGAGGATCTAACTCATCCTCTTCAGCCGTCTCTGACTCAGCGGACTCCCGGACCATAAGTACGGGTAGGTGGGTGGCAACATTATAACATTGCCTTGCTTCCCCCTGATTCCCCCTCACAGTCCCGACTCCGGCCTCCTGGGTAGGGAATTTTAGGCACAGATGTCGGATCGAAGTGATTGCACCAAAGTCTACTAGGCCCGGTCGGCCGAGGATTGCGTTGTAGGCTGTCGGACAGTCCACCACCACGAAGGTGCAATATTTAAATGTGCTTTGGGGAGTGTCCGGGCATAGGGTGACCGGGAGCCTCACTTTTCCCATTGGGATAAGTGTCGTCCCGTTGAACCCTGTGAGCTGGGATCCACTAGGCGAGAGGTCACGGTCGGTCAAGCCTATCGCGGTGAAGGCTTCTTTGAAGAGTAGGTTCACGGAACTCCCATTGTCAATTAAGACTCTGGCCACCACTTTATTCGCGATGGGGGTCTCTATGACCAACGGGTCGTGATGAGGGAAGCGTACCGTCTTGGCGTCTTCTTCCGTGAACGTGATGGGTTGGTCCATCAGCCGAGGCCTTTGAGCTGGGAGTTGAGTAACTTCCCATATCTCATTGTGTTTTGCGGCCTCGGCGTATCGCTTTCGCTCCTTGCGAGTACTCCCTCCGATATGAGGACCTCCGGAGATCATGGCTACCCGCCCGTTAGGCCGGGGCGGCAGTTCGGGAATATGCTGGGCGTCACCTGCGGGAGCAGCTGGAGCCAATACTCCTGCCGTACCCCCTGGTGTTCCCGGAGGCATACCCCCAGCCACCTGACCCGGATTAAGGTGGGGCAACCTATTCTTGATCCACTCATAGAGGTGGCCCAATCGGATTAGATTTTCGATCTCGTCTTTGAGATTCTTACATTCGTTGGTACTATGACCAATGTCATTGTGGTACTCGCATCTTTTGCTCGGATCTCTCCGGGAGCTGTCTTTGTACAATGGCTGTGGTCTCCGGTAGTGCGTATTTTGCCTAGTGGCGAAGTACACACGTTCCTGGGAGTCCGATAGCTCCGTGTATTGAGTATATTGGGGGGAGTACCCCTTTTTCCGGCGCTTCTCTCCCGTTCGGGTGCTACCTTTGGAGGACCTTTTACTCCTCGATCCCTGGGAAGGGCCTGTTAAGCTAGCAGTCGGGGCAGCATGTGAAGGAGCTTGCCCATTTACTCCGGACGGGTTGCCAAAATGAGAAGATGCTGGTGCAAAAGCTTGGCCCTGGCTATACCCGGGGGTAGCAGAGAATTGTATGCCACTCGCTTGTGGAGTTGCGGTCGGGGCAGTACCCGAGGGCGATACTCCGGGCATGTACCCTGCTATCCCGGTGGGATAATAGCCTCCATAAGCCACGATTTGGGCTTCTTCGAGGTTGATATATTTTTGGACTCTTTTCTGGAAGTCCTGGAGGCTGGCAGCCCCTTCGTCGCAATTCATTCCAGAAGGGAGTCCCAGTACGGATTCCTGCTTGGAGAAGTGCAAGCTGTTGTCCGTCATCAACCTTCTTAGTCTTCGAGGCTTCCTCTCGGAACCTCTTGATGTAATTCTTCAAGGTCTCGGTGGGCAGTTGCTTGATATTAGTCAAGGCACTGACCTCCAAGTTGACCTTTCTTGCGGCGACAAACTGTCTCCGGAAGTTGGTCTGAAGCTTGTTCCAACAGCCCACGGATCCTGGTTCCAGTTTTTTGAACCATTCCTCCGCGGACCCACTTAGAGTGAGTGGGAAGCACAGACACTTGGCGTCATTGCTGACCCTCATGACCATCATGACACGGTTGAACCGTGACAGGTGGTCGCTGGGATCGGAGTTCCTGGTATATGCCGCCATTTCGGGCATCTTGAAGATTTTAGGGAGCTCCGCCTCCAGGATGTGCTTGGCACATGGCTCCCGATCCTCGCTGTCTGAATCGGAGTCGTCTCCCTTCTGCCTCCGGGAGACTCGAGCAATGTCTTTTCGGAGTATGGCGAGTTCCGCCATAATTCCTTCATTTAACGTACCCGAGGTAACCACGGGCCCGTATCTTTTTTGGTCAAGGTGATCTCGGAGGTCACCTTGATTCCCATTGATTTGATTTCTCAGATCAATGGGAGGACATCTCTGTCCTCTTCTCCCTCTACCCCCTGGTTCCTGGTGCACAGAAACGCTTTTTCGGTCCCCTCGATCCTGAGGGCCAAGACTTCCTTTTTGGGGCTTGCCCCTCTGCGGACCGTTCCCTTTAGGGAAATCTGAGCGGACCTTTCGCGGATCCTGCACCTTTTTCTTTCGCCCAGGGGTAGAAGTAGGGTTTTTTGTTTGATTTCCCTCAGCAGGATACCTTATAGGGCTAGGCTCCCTAGATTTCTGCTGCTGGGAATTAGGCGAAGATGTCGCTGGCTCCCTGTTGAGTCCAGCGGTCATTGCCTTGGGGTGCACGTGAATGCTAGCTGCTTCCATGGCTTTTTGCATGGCTAGCATCACTTCCTGTATTTTCTGGTTTTGCGCTTTCTGAGCTTCGATCTCGGCTTCGTGATCGATAGCTTTTTGTCTAAGAAGCACCAGTTCCGAGTAACTTCCTTCGTCATAGGCATACTCGTCGAGGTTTCCCTCGTAGTCCTCATCGGAGACTATTTCTTCTTCCTCGGACTCCTCTGCTGCTCTTGAGGCTACATCTTCCTCGTTTGGGTCTTGAGCATCTTCCAGAGGGCGAGGCTGACGTGTACTTCTTGTCTCCACCATATTTGTGAAGTCAAATGCTTGTTGTGTAGCAGCTCTCTTCAGCTCTCAATGAAAGCACCAAAATGTTGACCGAGATTTTCGGCAACTACTAAAATATGATTATAATATTGAGCTGTAAGAAAGTGAGAGAAGGATTTTTACGTGGTTGGGGCGTTAATGAGCCTTAGTCCACGAGTCTTTGTTATTAATGGATTTATTTAATACAGATTCTACACTTGAGAGAATGTCCCCTTTATAAATACAGAGAATGTTCTTGGTGAGTATTTACTCTTCTTGCTCATATGCAGCCCAAGATTCTCGATCCCATTTAATGAGCTTTGAGGGGGTATTTATAGTGTTTTGGTGGGGTAATCCCTAGAATTGTTCTTACAAACGTATCTGTAAGTATCCATAAAGTTGGGTATTCCCAATGAATATACCATGAGTAATGCATGGTCAAATACCTAGGTGCTGTAGGGTTTTTATGAGGAATGTCTTTTTTGCCTTGTGATTGATGTGACTCTTCACAGAGTACCCGTCGCTAGACTTAAATGATCATTACTGTGGCGCTGCTGTTTGGAGGTTGTGCCGTCAGACTTTATTGCGTGTTGCAGTCCCAACACGCTTCCTCCCATGCAGCATTAAATGCGACTTGATTGCTCAGGAGAAGCCTGACACCTCACGAAGAGGCTTTATGTTATGCGAGCTTCCGGGAGCACCTTGCACTCCGGGTGCCTCCTCCGGGACCTATGCCCAGGGTGCTTCCTTGTGGCATGCAAAGACTTAGCAAATATTTACAAGTTATCTGATCCACGTGTCCCTGTTCGATTGGTCCACGTATATTGGGTGAAATCAGGGGCAACAAAGTTGTTTCAAAATTAATCTAAATTAATTTACAACTCAAATTTAATTTTCTATAAATATATATTGCATTTCGAAAAATGAAGTGTATAAGAATACTACTTTCGAAAAATGCTTTAAAATAAAATAAAAATAAATCCTGGACAAATTATCTTAATTTTATGTTGGCCCAAAATTAATTAATAAAATTAATTTACAACAAAAATATAATTTTCCTATTTAATTAAATATTAAAGAAAAGTTTCAAATATTTAAGTATCATGATCAAGAATCAACTTAAATATTAATTTTCTATTTAATTAAATACACTAGAAAAATACTTCAAGCAAAATAGATAATAACCATCTAGACTTTCATTAACTAATTAATTCAATTTCTAATTATAATATATTTTAGTTCATTTATTTTAATTAATCATTAAATGAAAAAATCATTGATTTAAGTTGGTCCAAAATTAGAATAAATAATTTTCAACTTTAATCTATTTTTCAAATAAAATTCGAAATTTCTGCATTAAAGAAATGCAATTTCAAAATTTTGGGAAAAAGATTAATAAAATAAAATAAAAAATATATTTTGAAAATTATTCAAATTTAAGTTATTCTGAAATAAGATTCCAAACTTAAGATAATTTTCAACTTTAATTAAATATCATGAAAATAACAATATTTAAGTATCATGATGAAAATCAACTTAGATATTGAAATTTTCAATTTAATTAAATGTAATAAATTCAAGAAATAAATAATTAAGTATAGAGAAAACTTAATTATTAATTCTAGTTTAATACTAGGAAAATATACTAAACTTAGATTGTACCAAAATTAATTATGAAACAATTAATTTCACAATCAATGATATTTTCCTATTTAATATTAGAAATAACAACTAGTACTAGAAATAACTATCTAGAATATATATCATTAACTAAGTGTTTTTCTAAAATTAACTTTAAAATATTAAAATGAAAAAATAAATTTCATATATTTTAAAAGTTAATTATGTTGCTAATTCAATTTTAATTAGGTTAGACTCATATAATTAACCTAATACAATTATTTAAATAAGGCAAATGGGTCTTCACAATTGGGGTAGTTCATCTGAGGGGGAGCTGGGTTCAGTATGTCGTACCCACTTCTATTGGCCCCCAACTCTCACACAAGGCCCAAAAGAGAGGAATTTAACCTTTCAATAAACAATTGTTATTCACTGAATAAGCCCAAATCTAATTGAGCCTAAATAAATTTACTTATGTCAAAATTTATTTTAGCAACCTAGTCCATTTACTTAGTAAAACTTAAATGGGCTTCCTATATGCATCTAAGCCCAATAGCAAACATATAGGTTCACACAAGTCAAATGATTTGGATGGGCCCTATCATGTTACTAGGTTTACACAGATGAAAGAAGTACAAAATTTACCTGTTACAAATTATTTATAAGATCTATTGACAATTGGATTATGATTAAAATCAGATCATTGGATCTGTCAACAAGTTAATCATAGCAATTTAGATCTAATGAATAATAGGTTTGTTAATTTTTTTTTTTTTTGAATAAACAATATAAATAAATAAACAAACATTGTCCATGTAACAGATGTGAAATAAGATATTAATATAATTAAATTATTATTCTTAAACTAACCAACTAAATTTTTGAAAATTTAGGGTTGTTAAAACAAACTTTAAAATCTCAAAAATAAAGGAAACTAATTTTAAAATATCTAGGTTTATTTGAATCAAATTAAATTAAATATCAAATAAGATCAATGATTTGAAAGGAAAGAACTTTCAATATCACTTTCAGATCTTATAATTTAATAAAATTAAAGTAATAAAATAAACCAATTTTAAAATAGATTTGGTTAGATAATTATTATTTTAGGAATAAAATATAAATAAATAATAAGTACCATAATTATATGTCAAAATATCTCAAATTAAGCAATATTCAAATTTCTACAAAAATATCTAAGTTATTTAAATATTTAAGATATGATTTATAAATTTCCAATAAGGAAAAAAAAGATATATATAGAAAAAATATCATTTTTAAATTTATAATTTATAAATAATTAAATATTTAACATAATAACAAATTTTGAATTTGAAAATATTATGGTAAGTATATCTATAAAAATAACTATGTTAATTTTAAATTTATTAATTATTTAATTTGTCATATAAGATAATTTTAATATAATATTTTAAATAAAAAGACAAAATTATCTTTTAATTTAAAATATGTTAAATATCAAAATTTCTAATCTTATAATTAAATAATATATAAATATTAAAGAAGTTAACAAATTTTTAAATCTGACCATAATAGAAAATATTTAAAATTAGAAATATTCCAAAATGTAAATATTTAAAATTGCAAAAATTCCAAATTGAAAATATTTTAAAATTGGAAATATTTCAAATTGAAAATATTTAAAATTGGAAAAATGAATTTTGGGAAACAATCCCATAAAAAATTGGATTTTTGCGGAAAAACCCCAAAAATTGCAATTTTTGGTAGGCTGCACGCAGCCTGGTACGCGCGCAGAGGAGGAGATGATGCCAAGTAATGTCGGCGTTTGCAGGGTCCCTGACCGAGAAAGCTCGGTCAGCTGCAGGGTGATGGGCGCGCGCGTGTGCCTGACACGTGCGAGTGCCTGGTGCACTCGATGCACCCGCTCAACAACCATGTCACCCAAATTTCAAAAATTCATAACTTTTCTAATTTTTATCAGAATCGAGTTTCGTAAAAAAAAAATTGTTTAATTTTTCACAAGGAATCCAAATAAAATATTTTGAAAAATATAAAAAATATTTTTCAAGGAAAAAATTTGTGCAACATAAACTTTCATCACATAAGCACATAAACCAACATGAAACCATCCAAATCAACACAAAACATCGTTTTAATTCATATTTCATGAAAGTAAATCATTACCATGGCTCTGGTGCCAGTTGTTGAAAATATTTTACCAGGATCTAGATTTACTACCAAGTATGTTTGATTAACATACTAATATGAATTCTAAAACAATGAAATAAACACATAAGAGTTTAAGAAAACCTTACGTTGAGTGCAGCGGAATATAATGACTCCTTCCATTCAGATCTCTAGCCCTTGATTCCTTTCTGTAGCAGAGCATAATCAAGATCTGAATCTGGATCTCTTTCTCTCCTAATTTGATGTTGATTTTCCACAGTCTTACATACTATGATTGAGGTACCACTTGATGTGTGTGGGCACTACTCTATCACTCAAGGGAATTTCGAAAACAGAGAAGAAAGAGAGAGAGGGAGTGGCGGCTTCACAGTGTTTTAGTGAAAGAAAATAATGCAGTAATGTGTGTGAAACCTGAACCCTTTACCTTCTATTTATAGAATACCAGATATGGTTAAGGTTGAATTACTTGGCATTTAAAAATGAAAAATAAAATGAGAAAAGGGAAGCAAAGTGGCCAGCCATGGAAACAAGCATCTCACTTTTGCAACTTTCCTATTTTATTATTCCTAGTTTCCCATTCTCCAAAATTGCCAATTTTCTCATTCAACCACATAAATGTCAAATCTAATTATTTAATAACTATAATTAATTATTAAATAATATATTGTCATTTATTTTATTTATTAATAAAAACTAATCAAAGTTTCCCAATTAATAAATATACCCTTTAAACTCTCTATTTACTGTTTTACCCTTAATAAGTGATATATTCACAAATAGACATAGTCTAATCTTGAGAATTATAATTGATTAATTAAAATCAATTAACTGAGTCTTACAAGCAGTATGGTCTCAACTAGTAAGGGGACCATGGGTCTATATAACCGAGCTTCCAATAAGTCGAACCGAATTTACCTAGTAAATTCCCTAACTTATTAATTCCTTATTGAATCCACTCTTAGAACTTGGAATTGCACTCTCAGTCATATAGAACGCTCTATATGTTCCACGATATAGATACGTCATTAGTTATCCATTGTTATAATCCAAATGTGATCAATGATCCTCTATATAGATGATTTACACTGTAAAGGGATTAAATTACCGTAACATCCTACAATGTATTTTATCCTTAAAACACTTAACCCTGTATAAATGATATTTCAGCTAAGTGAAATGAGTACTCCACCATTTATTTTCCTTTGGTTAAGCTCGAAGGAAATCATCATTTACTTTCTATTCGCCAGATAGAAGCTATAGATTCTATATTTATGTTAGCGCTCCCACTCAATTGCGCTACCGTGTTCCCAAAATGTACGTATCACCCTGACCCAAAAGTAGGCTTAACTAACAAATCAAAGAACACGAATAACACTCTTGAGATTGAACCTAATCATATCAGGATTAAGATCATTTGATCTAGGATCAACAGGTGATATTGAATTGAATAGATATCACGGTAAATTCTAATATATCTAATCAAAGTTCAATATCGGTCCCTTCCGATGTATACTCCATACATCCGATACAGATAAAGTTTGCCAATGTCTTGGAAAGGACATAACACTTTTCCAAGGTGTAAGAATACCTATCGCTGATTATACCATGTCACTCTAAATCCAGTGTTCTGACAAATCAGGGAATAAACTTTCGAACATATAATTAAGATTATATTCCACTGTACTGACAACACTATAATCTTTAACAAATTCATATGTTCTGGACATAAATAGAATTCATACATTATATATATAACCATAAAATAAATCATGTGAACCATGCAACATAAAATGTTATTTCTGATCTTTATTAATAAGTAAATCTGATTATATTGAAATGGGTTTTATTTAGGGCACAAAACCCAACACCTCGTCCGTCGTCAGTAGTTATGGTGTAATGTGGATGTCCCCATATACATCTGAGAATGTCATTACATCTAAACTGCATGATTTGTGTCATGAGGGTGTAGGGGGTGAGGGTATACCCCTAGACCAACCTTTTGGGCTGTAAGGGGTAGTAGTGTTGGAATTATTTTACCAGGATCTTAGATCTACTCACAAGTATGTTGATTAACAACCTAAATATGAACTTCTAAAACGATAATAAATAAACACATATAAAGTATGAGAAACCTTACAGTGTGTGCAGCGAAATAATATGTCTCCTTCCACTCAGATCTCTAACCCTTGATTCCTTTATGTTGCAGAGTATGATCAAGATCTGACCCTGAATGTCCTTCAGTTGGATGTGATCCTTCACAGTCTTCCAATCTATGATTGAGGTACTGTTTGCTGTGTGTGGGCACTACTCTCTCACTAATTATTTCGAAATTGTATCTCTCTCTCTTGTGTGTTGATCGTGTGTCACCAGAGGAAGAGGAAAGGGCGGCTATATATATAGAGAAAAGGGAAGCTCAACTTTTGGAAAGAGGCAGTTTCCTGAATTACAGAGTAATTGATTAATTGCCTTATTTAGTGTGAGCCACCACTTTCTACTTATAGATAACAGCTAGGTTTAGGTTAGTAATTATTTGGCATTTAAAAAATTGAAAATAATAATTGGGAAACACACTCAAGTGGCCGGCCATAGGTGTGATGGGCCTCACTTGGATTTTGCAGTTTCCACAATTTTATTTCTATTTTTCCCAAAATGCCAATTTTCCAATTCTAACCATTTAAATGCCAAAACTAATTATTTAGCAACTAAAATAGATTATTAAATAATATTGTCATTTAATATAATTATTAATTAGACATATAGAGTCTCTTAATTAATAAATAAACCTAGAATCTCTTTTTTTTACAATTTCACCCCTGCCTAGTGAAAATTCACAAATTAGACATAGTCTAACTTTTAGAATTATAATTGATTAAACATAAATCAATTATTGAGTCTTACAAACAGTATGGTCTCAACTAGAATGGGGACCATGGATCTATATTGATGAGCTTCCAATAAGTTGAACTGAATTTACCAAGTAAAACTTATTAATTCCTTGTTAAATCCACTCTCAGAACTTGGAATTGCACTCTCAGACTTATATAGAGCATTCTATATGTTCCACGATATAGATAAGCTATGTCATTTAACCATTGTTATAATCTTAATGTGATCAAAGATCCTCTATATAGATGATTTACATCGAGATGGGATAAATTAACCGTTTTCACCCCTCAATGTATTTGGCCCCTTAAAACACTTAGCTACCTGTAAATGATGTTTTAGTGATCTAAGATATAGTCACTGAAACAAGAGCTCATCCATTTACTTCTATTTATCTAAGCTCGAAGGGAATCATCACTTGACTTCTATACACCAATAGAAGTTATAGATTCCATATTTATGTTCAGCGCTCCCGCTCAGTCATACTATCATGTTCCCAAAATATACGTATCACCCTGACCCGAAAGTAGGCTTAACTAATAAATCAAAGAACATAAATAGCACTCCTGAGATTGACGCTAAGCATATCAGGATTTAGATTCTTTTAATGTAAGATCAACTATTGATATTGACTTGGAAAGATACAACGGTAAGTTTATAATATCTTGTCTAAGTTCAATATCGGTCCAGTCCAATGTATACTCCATACATTCAAAACTAGTATACTTTACCAATGTCCTGAAAAGAACATAACACTTACTCCAAGTGTAAGTTTACTTCGTCGTTGATTATCACATTAGTGTAAATCCAAAATACTGATGAACAGGGACTTAGTCTTTTGAATGATATAATCACAATCACATTCCACTGTGTTGACAATACTGTAATTGTGAATAAATATATGTTCTGGATTTTATTTAGGGCACAAAATCCAACAAACTCCCACTTGCACTAACATAAAACAAGTTGTGCATTACAATCAATCTTTTATCTTGATCTTCAGATCGAGTGTAGTATATTTGAATCCACCCATATTTCTGGAACCAGGTTCATAAAACTTTATGAAACATCCTAAACTGTATGCTTTACTCATCAAGGGATACTGAAATCCTTACTGCTGATTAAGTACATTTGAACAAACAGAAGACATATCTCTCCTATTTTAAAATTTGGAATTGAGATAATGCAGTGTAGAATTTTCTTCAGTAAAATAACTTTCTGGTAATTTTGAATTTACAAAGTTATATATATCTTCTCTAATGGAGCTTGAATTATTATAGATGTGTTTTTACACTCTTCTAGAATAACTCCTCCACCCCCAGAGTAACCACCATGTCAAATTCTTAATGAGTTGGTGTGGATACTACGATAACTAATATACAGATCCTTAATATCTAACATATAGGTCACTTTCGTAAATCTTTCTTGATTGTCCCCTAATGTTCCTTATTTGATTACATCTCAGATGGCTCCCACTCAATAGTAGATGTCTGGTTAATACTTTTAACCTCTTATTGTTGTTTTGAGGGGTATCTAGTTGTGACTTATTATCTTAGTCTGAAACTGTAAGTTTCTTTAAGACTAGGTCATCAACATAACAGTCTAGTATTTGAAGTGTAAAATACTTGCTAGAGATTAACCAATCAAATTAAGATACCATAAAATGTTATGAGAATTAGAAATCTTGACTTAGGTCATTCGAATAGACTATGCAAGAATTCTTCTATCTTATTCTCATAATTCTGATAAGTTATTTCTATCCACATGAATGGTTAGATTTGTTTTATCAATAGTGTTCTTAAGTTCCTATCACAAGTGTCAACCAAATGAAGATGGGTAAAGAATTTTAAAATTCTCCCACTCAATTAAGGTATTGTGATACATTATCAAAGAACTTTATAGGTATCATTATCTATTACAACAATAAATCTAACCTGGAACATATAATCAAGATTAAGGATTTATTCTAATAATAGCTAATTTATTATATTACTTCCATGTTTAAAATTTATGTGTCACGAAGAGTACTGTGGATTATAATCCACCCCTAAGTATATAGAGATTATGATCCACCCCTAAAGGTTGTAGAGATCATGATTCTCTAAGTGTTATAGAGATTATGTGGAGTTGAATATAATCAGAGTTTATTAGATATAAAAGATCGTTGAACTGCATATTATTCTTAACTTTTCTCCACCCCTATTAGATCAAAAGATCTTTTTATTAAACAAATTCTTAATAATTGTTTTAGAATTAACAATTATTCATAAACATACAAATTATTTCTAATGTTTATGTAGTAATAACTTTGTAAATAGTTTAAATAACTATAGAATTTGTATCAATAATAAAAACACATACACATACAAACATAATAAATATAATAATTGGTAATTGATTTATAAGATAAAGTAATGAAGCTCAACTCATAGATTGCAATTTATTTGTAAAAAAAAACTTAATTATGAATTAAAAAAAATTGTTTGCAACATCATGAGAAAATAACAGTGAATAAAATCTCAAACTTGAAATCCAAATTGTTTTAAAACTGAAACAATTAATTCAAAATTAAATAAATAAATGAGCTTCATCTTTATCTTGGACGAACTCCACCCCTTTCTCCAGCTTTCAAATCCAACTCGCTAAGACAGCACTTGAGTTTAAGAAGCTTGAGCTGTAAGAAGAAAAACAAATAAACAAGGTTAGTAGTCCAGAATTAATAATCCAAATGGATAATAATTCACTAAAACACATCAGGTTATAGAAAGAAATACCTTGTTTCTTTGCAAGAAGCTTTGGACATTGGGGTTTCCAATGGCCTTTCTCATTGCAAAAACACTTTCCTTTTGGTGTATCACCAGAAGCTGCAGCCTTTTTGTTCTTAGCTGTTGTCACAGCTTGAGCTCGCTTCTTGGCATTTTTCCACTTCTTCTTATTCTTGGGTTTGGAAGTAGAAGCAACGTGTGCTTCAGGATTACTCGTCCCATTACCATTTCCAGAATTCTGAGGTTTACTCCCTTTCTTCTTGGGTCCTCCAATCAAATTTTCATATGTCTGAAGGTCATTGACTAACGAGTGAAAGTCTTGTTCCTTCTTATTCATGACATAATTTAATGTATAGGGCAGAGAAGTTGGAGTCAGACTATTCAAGATAAGACTCACTTGAGTTGTCTGATCCATTTCAGCACCATGATTCTGGGCTTCCTGGAAATAACTTGCCATTTCGAGAAGGTGATCACGCACATTCTGATGGGGTTCCATCCGTGCGTTGATGAATTTCTTAGTCGCGTCGAAGCGAGACTAGATTGATGCCATACCGAATAGCTCAGTTAACTGCGTCGTGATTTCTGCAGCCGTGACAGCGTTAGCAAACCTTGTTTTTATGGTGTCAACCATGCTGGAAAGCATGAAGTATCGAGCTTTATTGTTAGCATTCTGCCAACGCTTGAACTTCTCTTTAACAACTTTGGTTGCATTGTCACCTGGTTGTTCAGGAGACGACTCAGTCAACACAAACAGGGTACTTTCACCTATGAGAGCAATATTAATGTTCTCTTTCCATTTAGGGAAGTTAGATCCATTTAGCTTATTTTCAGTCAACAGTGAGAACATGGGATTTGACATGGCAATACAGGATACTACAAAATAATAAATAGAAATCAATTATGGTTTAACGAAAAACCTTATTCAGAAATTATTAGCACATAGCAAGTAGGAATGACAAGAGAAAATACTAAAAAATACAATCCTAAATAATTTCTAAGGTTTTCAACAAACTCATATCAGTGTCCCGTTTAGGCGAGAGTCAAAGCTATCATCCATTGAATAGAGTTGTCAGCTCATCTAAAATAATAAATATTCTAGGAACCTTTTATTCAATCGAAAAGAGAATTCGACGTTGTCCCGTTTAGGCGAGAGTCAAGGTCATTCCTATTTCATGAGCTTCCACCATTGTTTCATACGTTTGTAAGTCTTATACAGTCGCCACCATTAGGGTAATCAATACTAATATAAAAAACTTACAAATATACTTATCTTTCAAGATTAAACGGTGCTAACTTGCTAATGAACGTTTCTCCATTAGGGAGGATTACTCACTAAAACAATAGCTATGTAAAACTAACAATGGAGATCGAATATGTTAATAATAATAAAGCTCATTATTTAAAATGTATTTTCTTCTACTATTTATTTATTTTAAATATATATTTATTTAATTAAATTTAAATTTAGAATAAAAATTCTAAATAAAATTTAATTTAATATTTATAAAATTAAACTTAGATGGTTAAGAAAATAAAATGAATTATTTCCATCTTAGTATTAATTTTCCAATAAATATTAAGAAAATTATTTAATTTAAGTTATATTAATTTAAATTAATTTGCAACTCAAATTTAAATTTTCTATAAAAATATATATTGTATTTCGAAAAATTAAAGTATAAAATTATACAATTTTCGAAATACTTAAAAAATAATTTAATCTTTACTAGAAAAAAATACTTCAAGCAAAATATTATCTATCTAGATTTTCTTTAACTAATTAATTCAATTTCTAATAATAATATATTTTAGTTTATTAATCAATAAATGAAAAAAATCATTGATTTAAGTTGATTCAAAAATTAAATAAAATAATTAATTTACAACTTTAATCTATTTTTCAAGATAAATTCAAAATCATCTTGCATAATCAAATACAATTTCAAAAATATTGATTAATAAAATAAATAAAATAGATTTTGTAAATTATTCAAATTTAAGTTGTTATAAAAAATATCCAACTTAAAATAATTTTCTATTTAATTAAATGTCATGAAAATAACAATATTTAAGTATCATTATGAAAATCAACTTAGATATTTAATTTTCAATTTAATTAAAGGTATTAAATTCAAGAAATAAATAATTAAGTATAGAGAAGGCTTAATTATTAATTTCTAGTTTAATAATAGGAAAAATATTCTTAACTTGAATTGTAGCAAAATTAATTATTAAACAATTAATTTTACAATCAATAATATTTTCCTATTTTAATATTAGAAATAATAATTAATATAGAAATAACTATCTAGAAAATATCTCAATTTAACTAAGTATCTTTTCAAGATTTGGAAAATATCTGATTTAAGTTGTTATAGAAAGAATCTAAAATAAGCAACTTAAAATTTTCCAAATAAAATTTAATTAAATATCAAAATTAGATGGTAACTACCTAATTTAAGAATATTCCTTTTTAAGTTTAAAATCAACTTAAAAAAATATATTAAGAATCTTCAATAACCAATTCCTAGAATTCTTCCACTTAATATTAAATTCAAAAGATATTCAAATTTAAGTTGATAAGAAAAATCAGTTAAAATAACTAATTTATAACTTAAATAGGAATATTTAATGAAATAATTAAAATTAGTTTCAGAAATAATCTAGTTAGTTAAAATTCTTTATTTAATTAAATACAAGAAAAATACAAATAGTTTATCCAGAAATAATATCTTAAACTAAGAGTGTTTTTCTTAAAATTAACTTTAAAATATTAAAATGAAAATAAATTTCATATATTTTAAAAGTTAATTATGTTGCTAATCAATTTTATTAGGTTAAACTAATTTAATTAACCTAGTACAGTTATTCAAATCAGGCAAATGGGCTTTCACAATTGGGGTAGTTCATGTGAGGGGGAGTTGGGTTCAGTATGTCGTACCCACTTTGTAAAGCCCGCTTAGTTAATTTGGAAATTAGCAGTTGTTTATGTTTAATTATGAAATTATTTATAGCTATTTAAATAATTTATTACTGTTATTTATGGAATTCAGAAATGCATGATTATGTCATCAGTAGTTTTTATATTTTGCATTTCCGGTGTCCGGTATTTTGGAACTCGGCGTTTGGCTCAGTAGAAATCACAACTTAGTATGCTAGTAGTTTGGGGACGGGTTTTAGACATTGGGAATGTCGGGAATGGCCGGGAATTTAGAATTTCCCAAAAATACCCCTTTAGTATGATTTATGTGATTTTATGGTGGAGGGGCAAAATGGTCTTTTTGCCCCATTAGTATTTTGTCTTCTAGTGAAATTATTAATGAAAAAGAAATGTTTAATTGTTTAATTGTTGGCTGAATAAAATGGAATTATATGGCTTTTATTTCATTTTTCACACACTTAGCAAAAATAGAATTTTCAAAAAGAAACTCTCTCTTTCTTTCCCTTCCATTTTCGGCCAAGCTTTGAGCAGCAAGGAGTGGGTTTTCTCCTTTGATTTTGGCTTGTTAATTCATCATCTCTTAAGGTCCATTGCAAGCTAGGTTGGTTCTTGTCTCTCCTTCTTTAATTTCTTGAAAAAAATGTGTAAAAAGTGATGGTTGCATGTGAATTGTTGTGATACTTGCTGTTGTGAATGGTTGTTATTTTCTATGGATTTACTTTGCTATTTTAAGTAGTTTAAAGTTAGTTTATGCATGATAATTACTTAGAATCAAGTTTTGAAGTCTTTTTAGTTCAAGAGCATGAATTTTGAAAATATATGTTGAATCTGTAAATTGCTTGCTGTGGTTGATTATTTTCGTTTTCAGAGGCTTAGTTATGCATTTTTATGTAGGTTTGATCTAGCTTAATTGCATGTTAGTGGATTTAACCAAGTTTGAGTTTTGGAACTCAAAGCTTGGTCTTTAATGGTGAATTTTGTCTCTGTGAGTTCTGGGTGAATTTGTTGCCTTTAAATGGTTATTTGGGGCATATAGAGCAGGTCTGGAAGGTTTGGATTGATTTGGGTTAGAATTGATCAAGTTAGGAATTTTTGAAAAATTCCTGCGAGGAACCGGAATTCCGGTTGTGCAACCGGAATTCCGGATGGGTGTCCAAGATTCCCGAACCGAATTCCGGTTGGGCAACCTGGCCTACCGGTTGGGGAATTTTTCCGAACCCTAGTTTTCCTCGTTTTTATGTTTTTAGGGGTATTGCCATGCTTTTTATCGATAGGGAAACTTTTAGTTCCAAGTTTTAGTCCCCGGGAAGTGATTTAGCGTGTCACTTATAGCGTTGTGATTTTTATGGTTTAGGAGCCAGTAATCCGCCACTCAGCTTCGGGCCAAAGTTGACCGACACACCGAAATCGAATCCGTGTAAGATTAGTATAACAAGATGCATATGTAGATTACATGTTTAGCGTGCATGTAGGAAGCCCGCTAGATTACATTAGTTATGTATATAGGCTTCGAACCATCCAACCCCGTCACGTCGGTACAGCCGGAGTATGACCAAGAATGGAGTATGACCGGCTCGACCGATCAGCCGACATTTGGTTGGTGGTTCGACTATTGACCTATTCCGTCGGTAGACAGCCGAGTATGACCAAGAATGAGTATGACCGGCTCGACCGATCAGAGGATACTTGTCAATAGTACCGTCCCTATGAACGTTCAAAACTCGGCACCATGTTGGACATGGCAAGTGGCTCGGCACCATGTTGGACATGGCGAGCGGGACTCGGCATCGTGTTGGACACGGCAGCTAGTTTTATGTATGATATTAGTATGCTTTTCTTACCGAGTCCGTCGACTCACGCGCTTATGTTCATGTGTAGGTAAAGGCAAGGCTATTGCCGATGGACCGTGAGCGAGCTTATGAGATTGTACATGCTCGGGGCGGTTAGGCCCGGAGCGTACGATCCTCGAGACAAACAGGCCGAATTTTGTAAATCGTCGTTAGACGACTTTTATTTTGATGTAATAGTTAAACGGTTAAACTTTTTGTAAATATTTTTATAATCGGGATCCCGAGTCTTTTGTAATATGTTTTACAAGTTTAATCAAAAAGCAAAATTTTAATTAATCACGTTTTTCCATAAACCTCGTTGATTAGCAACGAGCTGCACAGTACGTTAAAAAATCACGTAATACGCCTAAGGTAGTTAGGGTGTTACAATTTGGTATCGAGCCGCTGTGTTGTCTTCCGAAGATCGTCACGACATGTACAATCATCATCAGCAGTTAGCTCGGTTCACGGTTCAGTAAGCCTTTATTGCTTTAGTAGTTTATTTTATTCAGTTATGAAAAAGAAAAGCCTGTTAGGAAGCATGTTAGTAGCCTGATAGTAGAATAGGCGCATGTTTCATTTCTAATTTCCAAATTAAGCGGCATTAGTAAGCTCGCCTTGAATACGACCTGATATGCCAACTCTTGGTTTCGCAGGCGGTTCTAACTAGATGGACGCCAGGCGGACTACCAGGAGTCAGGGCAACTCCGTAGGGTCGAATCGGTGACGGGGAGCTCGCCCCCACTGCTAGGGGCCGAGGCAGAGGTCCCCGAGGCGGTGGCTCGTGGCCGGGTGATGAGAACCCGCCACAGCTGCCCTGTGCTCCCCGGCCCGATCGGGGAGCCCCGAATCGGGAGTTGCGGTTTGCAAAGATGCAAGCCCGGATCGAAGAACAAGACCTCGAGATCTCGCAGGTTGAGACGGCGAGGTGCTCCCGCGGCCCAAAGGCTCCGTAGTTCCGGTGGCACCCGCCCCCCGCCGCCTGTGCCGAGATAGTGGTGGCGGCCCATAGATTGGAACCATTGTATGAGCGGTTCGGAAGCAAGCACCTCCGTATTCCCGGGAGGTCCAGATGTAATGAAAGTCGAGCAATGGCTGACGGTGATCACCAAGATACTGAATTTCATGGGTGTCACCGGTAACGACCGAGTGGTGTGCGCCACGTTTCAGTTCCAGGAGGACGCCCTGGTATGGTGGGACATGGTGTCTCAGATTCATGACGTCACCACCATGACCTGGGAAAGGTTCCAGGAACTCTTTAATGCAAAATACTACAACGAGGCGGTTAGAAGCGCCAAGAGGAAAGAGTTCGTTCACCTGACCCAGCGGGAGAACATGAGCGTCACTGAGTATACTACTCAGTTTGATCGGCTGGCGAGGTTAGCCTCGGGAATTGTGCCGACCGACGTCAGTAAGAAGGAGAAGTATCTGGACGGGTTGAATCCCAAGATCAGACATGACCTGATGATCACCACCGACGACGGCACCACCTATGCTCGGATGGTGGAGAAGGCACCGCGAGCCGAGGGTGCCGTGGGGTGTATGTCGAATCGCCCAAGATCTCGGTGAGTGGCGGAAGCTCCTACCCCTCCCCGCATCGGGCTATAGCAGGGGGAGTAGTGGTTCGGCCATTGATCGGAGGAAGAGGGCACCCACTGCTTCCGCGGCTCGAGTCGAAAAGAGGTTCCGGGGAACCGGAACCGAGGAGTCGTCCTGGTGGTAATGAGACCCGATTCTCCTATCCCGAGTGCCCTAGCTGCAAGAGGCACCATCGGGGTGAGTGCAAAGGTCAGGGATGCTTTCATTGTGGCATGCCCGGACACTTCAAGAGGGAATGTCCCCGGCCCGACCGGTAGGCACCGAGAGCTCCGGCCGATACCCACTCCGGCCGGGGTGTTCGCTATCACGCAGCCGATGCGGATGCCACCCATCGGTAGTCACGGTGTCGGCTTTCTATTAACAACTCACTATATTCGATCGTTTGATTCTGGGGCTACACATTCTTATGTGGCGGCCAGAGTCTTTAGTAAATTGGGTAGACCCTTTGATAGATATGAATCAGGGTTTGGAACCCTGTTACCTGGCGGAGAATTGGTTATCTCCAATAGGTGGATTAGGTCTATGCCGATCAGGATAGATGGTAGAGAGTTAAGCGCTGATCTGATAGAGATGAGCTTAGTCGAATTCGATATTATTTTAGGAATGGATTTCCTATCTAAATATTCGGCGAGCATTGACTGTAAAAGGAAGATGGTGGTCTTCCAACCGGAAAGTGAAGAACCGTTTGTATTTGTGGGTTCAGTTCAGGGATCTCGGATCCCGGTGATCTCGGCTATGTCAGCGAGAGAATTGTTGCACGGCGGGTGCTTAGGGTTTCTGGCCGTGGTGGTGGACACCACTCGGCCAGACACCATTCGGCCAGAGGACATCAGAGTGGTTCGGGAATTTTTGGACGTTTTTCCCGAAGAACTTCCAGGGTTACCACCTCAGCGGGAGATTGACTTCGTGATTGACTTGGCACCAGGGGTGGATCCGGTTTCAAACTATCTAATAAAAATAATTCGAGAAACAGAAAATTAATTATTTTTCCCAGAATTTCACAAACATCAATCAATCATCAATACAATACACAAAACAACATGATACCATCCAAATCACAAGCAAATCAATTACCATGGCTCTGGTGCCAGTTGTTAAAATTATTTTACCAGGATCTTAGATCTACTCACAAGTATGTTGATTAACAACCTAAATATGAACTTCTAAAACGATAATAAATAAACACATATAAAGTATGAGAAACCTTACAGTGGGTGCAGCGGAATAATATGTCTCCTTCCACTCAGATCTCTAACCCTTGATTCCTTTCTGTTGCAGAGTATGATCAAGATCTGAGCCCAAATGTCCTTCAGTTATATGTGATCCTTCACAGTCTTCCAATCTATAATTGAGGTACTGTTTGCTGTGTGTGGGCACTACTTTCTCACTAATTATTTCGAAATTGTATCTCTCTCTCTTGTGTGTTGATCGTGTGTCACCAGAGGTAGAGGAAAGGGCGGCTATATATATAGAGAAAAGGGAAGCTCAACTTTTTGAAAGAGGCAGTTTCCTGAATTACAGAGTAATTGATTAATTGCCTTATTTAGTGTGAGCCACCACTTTCCACTTATACATAACTGCTAGGTTTAGGTTAGTAATTATTTGGCATTTAAAAAATTGAAAATAATAATTGGGAAACACACTCAAGTGGCCGGCCATAGGTGTGATGGGCCTCACTTGGATTTTGCAGTTTCCACAATTTTATTTCTATTTTCCCAAAAATGCCAATTTTCCAATTCTAACCATTTAAATGCGAAAATTAATTATTTAACAACTAAAATAGATTATTGAATAATATTGTCATTTAATATAATTATTAATTAGACATATAGAGTTTCTTAATTAATAAAAAAACCTAGAATCTCTTTTCTTTACAATTTCACCCATGCTTAGTGAAAATTCACAAATTAGACATAGTCTAACTTTTAGAATTATAATTGATTAAACATAAATCAATTATTGAGTCTCACAAACAGTATGGTCTCAACTAGAATGGGGACCATGGATCTATATTGCTGAGCTTCCAATAAGTTGAACCGAATTTACCAATTAAATCCCTAACTTATTAATTCCTTGTTGAATCCACTCTTAGAACTTGGAATTGCACTCTCAGACTTATATAGAGCATTCTATATGTTCCACGATATGGATATGCTATCTCATTTAAGCATTGTTATAATCTTAATATGATCAAAGATCCTCTATATAGATGATTTACATCGAGATGAGATAAATTTACCGTTTTCACCCCTCAATGTATTTGGCCCGTTAAAACACTTAGCTACCTGTAAATGATGTTTTAGTGATCTAAGATATAGTCACTGAAACAAGAGCTCATCCATTTACTTCTATTTAGCTAAGCTCGAAGGGAATCATCACTTGACTTCTATACACCAATAGAAGCTATAGATTCTATATTTATGTTCAGTGCTCCCACTCAGTCATACTATCATGTTCCCAAAATATACGTATCACCCTGACCCAAAAGTAGGCTTAACTAATAAATCAAAGAACATGAATAGCACTCCTGAGATTGAGCCTAAGCATAACAGGATTTAGATTCTTTTAATCTAAGATCAACTACTGATATTGACTTAGAAAGATACAACGGTAAGTTTATAATATCTTGTCTAAGTTCAATATCGGTCCAGTCCAATGTATACTCCATACATTCGAAACTAGTATACTTTACCAATGTCTTGGAAAGAACACAACACTTACTCCAAGTGTAAGCATACTTCATCGCTGATTATCACATTAGTGTAAATCCAAAACATTGATGAATGGGACTTAGTCTTTTGAATCATATAATCACAATCACATTCTACTGTGTTGACAATACTGTAATTGTGAATAAATATATGTTCTGGATTTAACTGATTTTGTGCATATATTAAATATATATATTAAACCATAAGCATGTAAAATACATGTTAACATAATCACTTTAAAACTCTTAAATTGATAACTAATCAGATTGTGATGGGTTTTATTTAGGGCACAAAACCCAACAAGTAGTATATACCACCTAGACTAACTTGGCATGTGGGTTCGTGGTGATTGTGTTGAGTTTTATGCCCTAAATAAAACTCCATTTCAATGTAATCCGGATTATTCAATATCAATAAAGAAACAAAAGTATTTTTCATTCATTTGTGTATGTTTTGGTTCACCTTATCAATTATTTGTCTATTTGATTTATAAATTCATCCAAACCCTTTTCACATACTTGATCCTGTTTATTGTGTTGTCAGCACATTGGAAAGTAAACATGAGTATGTGATTAAAGATTCCTAGATTTATCAGATGACTGGGTTTTACTGATATGATAATCTACAACAGAGTTTACTTGCATTTGGAGAAATGCTATGTTCTTTCCAAAGCATTAGTTAAAGTAAAGCTTGGGTTGGATGCATGGAGTATGCATCGGAATGGACCGATATTGAACTTTGACATAGATTTATTAAACTTACTGTAATATCTATTCAATTCAATATCACCTAGTTGATCCTAGATCAAATGATCTTAATCCTGATATGATTAGGCTTAATCTCAAGAGTGTTATTCGTGTTCTTTAATCTCAAGAGGTTTAATCACATAAATATGGAATCTGTAGCTTCTATCTGGCGAATAGAAAGTAAAGGATGATTTCCTTCGAGCTTAACCAAACGAAAATAAATGGTCGAGTACTCATTTCACTTAGCTGAAACATCATTTAAACGGGGTTAAGTGTTTTAAGGATAAAATACATTGTAGGGTGTTACGGTAATTTAATCCCTTTACAGTGTAGATCATCTATATAGAGGATCATTGATCAAATTAGGATTATAACAATGGATAATTAATAGCGTGTCTATATGGTGGAACATATAGAGCGTTCTATATAGCTGAGAGAGCAATTCTAAGTTCTATGCGTGGATTCAACGAAGAATTAATAAGTCATGAATTTAAGAGGTAAATTATGTTGGGTTTTGTTCCCTAAATAAAATCCATTTCAATATAATCAGATTTACTTATTAATAAAGATAAGAAATAACATTTTATGTTGCATGGTTCACATGATTTATTTCATGATTATATATTGAAAATTCTTTCTTTCAAATCATTCATCTTATTTGATATTTAATTTAATTTGATTCAAATAAACATAGATATTTTAAAATTAGTTTCTTTTTTTTTGAAATTTTAAGGTTTGTTTTAACAACCCTAAATTTTCAAAATTTATTTGGTTAGTTTAAGAATAATAATTTAATTATATTAATATCTTATTTTACATTTGTTACATGGACAATGTTTGTTTAATTTTATATTGTTTATTCAAAAAAAAATTTACAAACCTATTATTTATTTGATCTAAATTGCTATGATTAACTTGTTGACAGATCCAATGATCTGATTTTAATCATAATCCAATTGTCAATAGATCTTATAAATAATTTGTAACAGGTAAATTTTGTACTTCTTTCATCTGTGTAAACCTAGTAACATGATAGGGCCCATCCAAATCATTTGACTTGTGTGAACCTATATGTTTGCTATTGGGCTTAGATGCATATAGGAAGCCCATTTAAGTTTTACTAAGTAAATGGACTAGGTTGCTAAAATAAATTTTGACATAAGTAAATTTATTTAGGCTCAATTAGATTTGGGCTTATTCAGTGAATAACAATTGTTTATTGAAAGGTTAAATTCCTCTCTTTTGGGCCTTGTGTGAGAGTTGGGGGCCAATAGAAGTGGGTACGACATACTGAACCCAGCTCCCCCTCACATGAACTACCCCAATTGTGAAGGCCCATTTGCCTTATTTAAATAATTGTATTAGGTTAATTATATTAGTCTAACCTAATTAAAATTGAATTAGCAACATAATTAACTTTTAAAATATATGAAATTTATTTTTTCATTTTAATATTTTAAAGTTAATTTTAGAAAAACACTTAGGTGGCGTTTGGTTGGAGGTAATGAAATGGAATGGAATGGAAAGGAAACAATTCTCATTCCATTCCTTTGTTTGGTTGCATTTTAAAGTATTGGAATGGCATTCCAATGGAATGCTCTTTCCACCATTTTGGTGGAATGACTATTCCATTTTAAAAAGGAAGGAATGACCATTCCAATGTAACAAGAAAAAAAAATTAATTATTTTTTTATCAATTTTTTTATGCATTTTAAATTTTATTCCATTCCATTCCTATTACTATTCCCATTCCCATTCCTATTCCTATATTTTAATTCCTCCCAACCAAACGCCTCCTAGTTAATGATATATATTCTAGATAGTTATTTCTATACTAATTATTATTTCTAATATTAAATAGGAAAATATCATTGATTGTGAAATTAATTGTTTAATAATTAATTTTTGTACAATCTAAGTTTAGTATATTTTCCTAGTATTAAACTAGAATTAATAATTAAGTTTTCTCTATACTTAATTATTTATTTCTTGAATTTAATACATTTAATTAAATTGAAAATTTCAATATCTAAGTTGATTTTCATCATGATACTTAAATATTGTTATTTTCAAGTTTGGAATCTTATTTCAGAGTAACTTAAATCTGAATAATTTTCAAAATATATTTTATTTTATTTTATTAATCTTTTTCCCACAATTTCGAAATTGCATTTCTTTAATGCAGAAATTTCGATTTTTTTTTTTTGAAAAATAGATTAAAGTTGAAAATTATTTATTTTAATTTTGGACCAACTTAAATCAATGATTTTTTTCATTTAATGATTAATTAAACTAAATAAACTAAAATATATTATAATTAGAAATTGAATTAATTAGTCAATGAAAGTCTAGATAGATATTATCTGTTTTGCTTGAAGTATTTTTCTAGTGATATTTAATTAAATAGAAAATTAATATTTAAGTTGATTCTTAATCATGATACTTAAATATTTGAAATTTTTTTAAAAATATTTAATTAAATAGGAAAATTATATTTTTGTTGAAAATTAATTCTTATCAATTAATTTTGGGCCAACATAAAATTAGAATAATTTTTCCAGGATTTATTTTTATTTTATTTTAACAAGCATTTTCGAAAATTGTATTCTTATATATACTTCAATTTTCGAAATGCAATATATATTTATAGAAAATTAAATTTGAGTTGTAAGTTAATTTAATTTTGAGACAACTTAAATTGAATATTTTTCTAAATATTTATTGGAAATTATTACTAAGATGGAAATAATTCATGTTATTTTCATATCCATCTAAGTATAATTTATAAATATTAAATTAAAATTTATATTTAGAATTTTTCTTTCTATATTGGAAATTTTAATTAAATAAATGTATATTTAAAATAAATATTAGAAGAAAATACAACTCAAATTTAATTTTAATGAGCTTTATTATTATTAGGATATTCGATCTCCATTGTTTGTTCTACATAGTTCTTGTTTTAGTGATTAATCCTCCCTAATGGAGGAACGTTCATTAGCAATTTAACGCCGTAGAATCTTTAAAGATAATATTATTTGAAAGTATTTTATATAGTATTGATCACCCTAATGGTGGCGACTGTATTTGACTTACAAAAGTATGAAACAATGGTGGAAGCTCATAAGATAGAATAGTCTTGACTCTCGCCTAAACGGGACAACGCTGGATTCCAATCTTGATCGAATAAAAGGTTGCTAGAATGTTTATCATTTTAGATGAGCTGACAACTCTATTCAATGGATGGTATCACTGACTCTCGCCTAAACGGGACACTGATATCAGTTTGTTGAAGACCTTGGAAATTATTTAGGATTGTATGTTTTAGTTTTTTCACTTGTCATTCCTACTTGCTACGTGATTAATAATTTCTGAATTGTGTATGAATTTATATTGAACCATGTTATTTTCTGTTATTAAATTGTAGTTAATTTCGAATCTTTATTGTTGGTTTGACTTGGTTTGTTGTTCTAATGGGACAAATCCCTAATGGATTGCCAACCACTAGAAAAACACAATAGTGTTAGATTTCGAAAGATAAATACTGTAAATGCAACATCTAGTTGTTCATCAATTGATGACACCTTAGACTAGTATTTACAATATGAAACAAGAAGATTGTATAAATAAGATTACTTTGACTCTCGCTAATCGGAGCATCGTTGGATTCTTATTTAAATACGAAATTATCCTAATTCCTCTTCGCTTATTCATTTCGAATTAGCTCAATAACATATCATTGGATGAATGGTCTATATATCATTTCATGTCATTCTATATTTTCTCTTAAGAAATTAAATGACGCATATGATTATATTCCCGAAATTCTATCCCAAAATGATATAAATCCTCAATCTTAGAAATCTCCTACTTGTATGGGCAAATCAGACTTAAAGTTAGATTAGTAGTGGTGGTCCAAGAAAGAATCACCCATTATACTGTGACCAGGATCCACTTGCATTATTCTAAGAGCTCTTTAATGTAACTAAACCTAAGTCATCAAAAGACACAACCATATTTTATAAATCTATGGCATTTGTATCTTGTTCATAGTGGTTTTGACAAGATCAATCACTGCAAAGAGTTAATATGCATATATCCACTGAAAGTAAGTTCATCCCATTCGCAGATGGATGTACATTCAGGGGTGGATATGAGTTTTCGTTGTATTCTTAAAACGATCACTCTAGATTTTACCTTATGCAAAAGAAATTTGAAATGTTTGAAAATTTCATGAATTTCTAGCAATGGTAAAAAACCATTAAGGTAAGTGGTTAAAGATCTTGTGAACTGATAAGGGTGGAGAAATAGTTAGTAGATATGCAGTTCAAAGATCATTAAGTTGATTTGAATTATATCCAAACTTACCTCCCCAGAAATTTCGTTTTGCATATTGTTGATTAGTTACTAGTCGTTGCCTAAGTCCTTCTATGGTAATACAATTTCAGAATGATGCAATGGTTGTATACTTAATGTAAATCATTACTAGATTCATGGATGACCTAATCGAAATGTTAAGAAAAGCTATAACTGTTAACCATGGTTTGCATGTTTGTTAGCTATTCTAAGTGATTAGGGGTGGACCATCCCATAGTCATTAGATAAGAAAGTGTTTGTTTAAACAAATACTATTTTTCTAAGAAAATGACTAAGTCGGAAAATAAAGTAGCAAATAAATGAGATATTTTTTTCTTGATTCCAAAAATGTTATATCATCTTATTCTACATATGATGATCCCACTGCCTCTGTTGTCTTGACACAACCAAAGAGGTCAATACCATTTAGTTTTCTTAGACATAATTCACGGTACCTTGTCGTAGTGGGTGTTGGAAATATTTTATGAGGATCTAGATTTACTACCAAGTATGTTTTATTAACATCCTAATATTAATTCTAAAACAATGAAATAAACACATATAAAGTTTAGTAAACCTTACATTGGGTGCTTTGGAATATAATGACTCATTCCATTCAGATCTCTAGCCCTTGATTCCTTTCTGTAGCAGAGCATTATCAAGATCTGAATCTGGATCTCTTTCTCTCCTTCCTTTGATGCTGATTCTCGTTCTTGTTGTTTGGATTCTCCTACAGTATTACACACTATGATTGAGATACCACTTGATGTATGTGGGCACTACTCTATCACTCAAGGAATTTCGAAATTGAAGAGAGGAAAAGAGAGAGAGGGTGGCGCATGGCTTTTTCTTAAAGGAGCAATATGCAAAGTCATGAGTTTCCTGAAGCCAACACTTTCTATTTATAGAATGTCATCTAGGTTTAGGTTAGCATTGCATGGCATTAAAATAATGGAAAAATAAAATGGTAAAAGCTTGCATAGTGGTCGGTCCATATAAGGAAATTGGGCCTCACTTTGCAACTTTCCCATTTTGTTATTTTTCATTCCCATTTTCTCAAAAATGCCAATTTTCCAATTTTAATCATTTAAATACCAATTCTAATTATTTAATAACTTAAAAAATAATTATTAAATAATATTGTCATTTAATATATTTATTAATTAGACATATAAAGTCTCTTAATTAATAAATAAACCTAGAATCTCTTTTCTTTACAATTTCGCCCTTGCTTAGTGAAAATTCATAAAGTAGACATAGTCTAACTTTAGAATTATAATTGATTAATCAAAATCAATTAACTGAGTCTTACAAGCAGTATGGTCTCAACTAGTATGTGGACCATAGGCCTATATTTCCGAGCTTCCAATAAGTCGAACCGAATTTACCAAGTAAATTTCCTAACTTATTAATTCCTTATGGAATCCACACTTAGAACTTGGAATTGTACTCTCAGTCATATAGAACGCTCTATATGTTCAACGATACGGATACACTATTAGTTATCCATTGTTATAATCCTAATTTGATCAATGACGCTCTAATAGATGATCTACATTGAATAGGCACTAAATTACCATTACACCTTCGATGTATTTTATCCTTAAAATACTTAGCTCCGTAAAAATGATATTTCAGCGAAGTGAAATGAGATCTCAACCATTTATCTCAGTTTAGCCAAGCTCGAAGAATATCATCGTTTCACTTCTAAATTCCTATAGAAGTTATAGACTCCATATTTATGTTAGCGCTCCCACTCAATTATACTATCATGTTCCCAAAATGTACGTATCACCCTGACCCAAAAGTAGGCTTAACTAACAAATCAAAGAACATATATAGTACTCTTGAGATCGAACCTAATCATATCAGGATTAAGAACATTTGATCTAGGATCAACGGGTGATATTGAATTGAATAGATATTACAGTAAATGTTAATATATCTAATGAAAGTTCAATATCGGTCCCTTCCGACGTATACTCCATACATCCAATACTGGTAAACTTTGCTAATGCCCTGGAAAGGACATAACACTTATCCAAGGTGTAAGAATACCTATCGCTGATTATCATGTCAATCTAAATCCAGTGAACTGACAAATCAGAGAATACACTTTCGAACATATAATTAAGATTATATTCCACTGTGCTGACAACACTATAATCATTAACAAATTTATATGTTCTGGACTTAAATAGAATTCACACATTATATATATGTAATCATGAAATAAATCATGTGAATCATGCAACATAAAATGTTATTTTTGACCTTTATTAATAAGTAAATCTGATTATATTGAAATGGGTTTTATTTAGGGCACAAAATCCAACAAACTCCCACTTGCACTAATATAAAACAAAATGTGCATTTCAAATAATCTCAACACCTTGATATACAAATCAAGTGTAGTAGTAGTATACTCCTCGTAATAGGATCTGACAGGTTGAATTGAACACAACCTTCTCTCCACCATTACGCTTCCTTAATCACAAAATCCTTGATATTGTGAAATTCCTCTCTATATGTCTACTCTCTTGGGATACTGGATTCTATACTTTCTGCAACTACTTTTGGTTAATCAGGAAATAACACTAGTAGTTAAGACAAGTTGGAACGATGCCACAAATGTATAGAACTTTCCTTAGACTGAATAAGTACCTTTCCTGCAACTTTAACATTCAGTCTCTCTCTGGTAGACTTAGAGACTTCAGATAGGTTTTTACACTTCTCCAAAATCATCACTCTACCCCCAGAGTAATCACCATCTTATCAGCAGACTTTCTAGCACAAAGGCAAGTCTCGAAATCTGAGGTGGTGTAGTCTAAGAGTTTGAAACTCACCCTTATCGACTAACATATAGTTCCTCTTCTTAATCTTAAGATTTACTTGATTGTCTTCCAATGTTCCTCTCCTAGATTAATCTGATACCAACTCATTACTCCTACTCAACAGCAGGTGTCTGGTCTAAGGCATACTAAAGCATATCTGAGACCTCTCACTATTGATTTAAGAAATTCTTTCATGGCTTTATCTCTTCTGGAGTAGTTGAGACTTTTTCTTAGATAAATAAAATCTATGCCTAGAAGTTGTGAAGCTTCTATAGATTGCCATTGGAAAGAAAATGCTTCAGTATCTTACTAAAGTAAGTTACTTGCATTAGAGTAAATAATTACCAGGTATACCACAAGCCATAGGTTTAGATAAACTCAAACCTATAATACTAGGAACAGGAAGTTTTGTTAATTCCATTGAATAGACTTATTAACGAAAATTTCCTTTTATGTCCTTGTAATAGAAAACTTTAGGTTACTCCATGTGAATGGATTAAACCATAGTTCTCTTGGCTTTTCTTCTTAGTTTCTTATCTTGACAATCCATTACTTGTTTAAACTCACACTGGATTTTAATAACTAGTGTCTTCCAAGTCATAAGAAGAGTGAGTTCCTTGAAACCCTCCCACTGCGACAAGGTACCGTGAATTATGTCTAAGAAAACTAAATGGTATTGACCTCTTCGGTTGTGTCAAAACAACAGAGGCAGTGGGATCATCATATGTAGAGTAAGATGATAGAACACTTTTGGAATCAAGAAAAAAAATATCTCCTTTATTTGCTACTTTATTTTCCGACTTAGTCATTTTCTTAGAAAAGTAGTATTTGTTTAAACAAACACTTTCTTATCTAATGACTATGGGATGGTCCACCCGTAATAACTTAGAATAGCTAACAAACATGCAAACCATGGTTAACAGTTCTAGCTTTTTTTTTTTTTTAAGATTTTGATTAGGTCATCCATGAATCTAGTAATGATTTAAATTAAGTATACAACCATTGCATCATTCTGAAATTATATTACCATAGAAGGATTTAGGCAACAACTAGTAACTAATCATTAATATGCAAAACGAAATTTCTGGGGAGGTAAGTTTGGATATAATTCAAAAATCAATTTAATGATCTTTGAACTGCATATCTACTAACTATTTCTCCACCCCTATCAGTTCGCAAGATCTTTAACCACTTACCTTAATGGTTTTTCACCATTGCTAGAAATTCATAAAATTTTTCAAACATTTCAAATATCTTTTGCATAAGGTAAAATCTAGAGTGATCGTTTTAAGAATACACCGAAAAACTCATAACCACCCCTAAATGTACATCCATCTGCGAATGAGATGAACTTACTTTCAGTGGATATAGGCATATTAACTCTTTGCAGAGAATGATCTTGTCAAAAACACTATGAACAAGATACAAATACCATAGATTTATAAAATATGTGGTTGTATCTTTTGATGACTTAGGTTTAGTTACATTAAGGAGTTCTTAGAATAGTACAAGTTGATCCTAGTCACAGAATACTAAACTCATATTCCATACAGTTTGAATCCATTGATAGAAAGTGGTTATTAAACACTTGTGAAGTGTAACTGTATAATGAGTAATTCTTTCTTGGACCACCACTACTAATCTAACTCTAAGTTTGATTTGCCCATACAAGTAGGAGATTTCTAAGATTGAGGATTTATACCATTTTGGGATAGAATTTTGGGAATATAATCATATGCTTCATTTAACATCTTAAAAGAAAATATAAAATGACGTGAAATGATTTATAGACCATTCAATCCAATGATATGTTATTGAGCTAATTCGAAATGAATAAGCTAAGAGGAATTAAGATAATTTCGTTTTAAATAAGAATCCAACGATGCTTCGAGAGTGAAAGTAATCTTATTTATAAAATCTTCTTGTTTCATATTGTAAATACTAGTCTAAGGTGTCATCAATTGATGAACAGCTAGATGTTGCATTTACAATATTTATCTTTCGAGATCTAACACTATTATGTTTGTCTAATGGTGACAATCCGTTAGGGATTTGTCCCATTAGAACAACAAACCAAGTTAGACGAACAATGAAGATTCAAAATTAAACTACAATTTAATAACAGAAAATAACATGGTTCAATATAAATTCATACACAATTCAGAAATTATTAAACATATAGCAAGTAGGAATGACAAGTGAAAATACTAAAACATACAATCCTAAATAATTTCCAAGGTCTTCAACAAACTGATATTAGTGTCCCGTTTAGGCGAGAGTCAAAGCTACCATCCATTCAATAGAGTTGTCAGCTCATCTAAAATGATAAACATTCTAGCAACCTTTTATTCGATCAAGATTGGAATCCGCGTTGTCCCGTTTAGGCGAGAGTCAAGACTATTCTATCTTATGAGCTTCCACCATTGTTTCATACTCTTGCATGTCTTATACAGTCGCCACCATTAGGGTGATCAATACTATATAAAAAACTTACAAAAATACTTATCTTTCGAGATTAAACGGTGCTAACTTGCTAATGAACGTTCCTCCATTAGGGAGGATTACTCACTAAAACAATAGCTATGTAAAACCAACAATGGAGATCGAATGTCCTAATAATAATAAAGCTCATTATTTAAAGAAAGTTGTATTTTCTTCTAATATTTATTTTAATCAATTTATTTTAAATATATATTTATTTAATTAAAATTTCCAATTTAAAATGAAAAATTCTAAATATAATTAATTTAATATTTATGAATTATACTTAGATGGATATGAAAATAACGTGAATTATTTCCATCTTAGTAATAATTTCCAATAAATATTTAGAAAAATATTCAATTTAAGTTTTTTCAAAATTAATTTAAATTAACTTACAACTCAAATTTAATTTTCTATAAACATATATTGCATTTCGAAAATTGAAATATATAAAATACTACTTTCGAAAAATGCTTTAAAATAAAATAAAATAAATCTTGGAAAAATTATTCTAATTTTATGTTGGCCCAAAATTAATAAAAAATTAATTTACAACAAAATATTAATTTTCTATTTAATTAAATACACTAGAAAAATACTTCAAGCAAAACAGATAATAACTATCTAGACTTTCATTGACTAATTAATTCAATTTCTAATTGTAATATATTTTAGTTCATTTATTTTAATTAATCATTAAATGAAAAAATCATTGATTTAAGTTGGTCCAAAAACTAAAATAAATAATTTTCAACTTTAATCTATTTTTCAAATAAAATTCGAAATTTCTGCATTAAAGAAATGCAATTTCGAAATTGTGGGAAAAAGATTAATAAAATAAAATAAAATATATTTTGAAAATTATTCAGATTTAAGTTATTCTGAAATAATATTCCAAACTTAAGATAATTTTAAACTTTAATTAAATAACATGAAAATAACAATAAATAAGTATCATGATGAAAATCAACTTAGATATTGAAATTTTCAATTTAATTAAATGTATTAAATTCAAGAAATAAATAATTAAGTATAGAGGAAACTTAATTATTAATTATAGTTTCATACTAGGAAAATATACTAAACTTAGATTGTACCAAAATTAATTATTAAACAATTAATTTCACAATCAATGATATTTTCCTATTTAATATTAGAAATAATAACTAGTATAGAAATAACTATCTAGAATATATATCATTAACTAAGTGTTTTTCTAAAATTAACTTTAAAATATTAAATAAAAAATAAATTTCATATATTTTAAAAGTTAATTATGTTGCTAATTCAATTTTAATTAGGTTAGACTAATATAATTAACCTAATACAATTATTTAAATAAGTCAAATGGGCCTTCACAATTGGGGTAGTTCATGTGAGGGGGAGCTGGGTTCAGTATGTCGTACCCACTTCTATTGGCCCCCAACTCTCACACAAGGCCCAAAAGAGAGGAATTTAACCTTTAAATAAACAATTGTTATTCATTGAAAAAGCCCAAATGTAATTGGGCCTAAATAAAATTACTTATGTCAAATTTTATTTTAGCAACCTAGTCCATTTACTTAGTAAAACTTAAATGGGCTTCCTATATGCATCTAAGCCCAATAGCAAACATATAGGCTCACACAGGTCAAATGATTTGGATGGGCCCTATCATGTTACTAGGTTTACACAGATAAAAGAAGCACAAAATTTACCTGTTACAAATTATTTATAAGATCTATTGACAATTGGACTATGATTAAAATCAAATCATTGGATCTGTCAACAAGTTAATCATAGCAATTTAAATCAAATAAATAATAGGTTTGTTAAAAAAATTTTGAATAAACAATATAAATAAATAAACAAACATTGTCCATGTAACAGATGTGAAAAAAGATATTAATATAATTAAATTATTATTCTTAAACTAACCAACTAAATTTTGAAAAAAAATTAGGGTTTTAAAACAAACCTTAAAATCTCAAAAAATTAGAAACTTATTTTAAAATATCTAGGTTTATTTGAATCAAATTAAATTAAATATCAAATAAGATAAATGATTTGAAAGAAAGAATCTTCAATATCACTTTCAAATCTTATAATTTAATTCAAATAAACCAATTTTAAAATAGATTTGGTTAGATAATTATTATTTTAGGAATAAAATAATAAATAAATAATAATTACCATAATTATATGTCAAAATATCTCAAATTAAGCAATATTCAAATTTCTACAAAAATATCTAAGTTATTTAAATATTTAAGATATGATTTATAAATTTCCAATAAGAAAAAAAATGATATTTATAGAAAAATATCATTTTTAAACTTATAATTTATAAATAATTAGATATTTAATAAAATAACAAATTTTTGAATTTGAAAATATTATGGTAAGTGTATCTATAAAAATATCTATGTTAATTTCAAATTTATTAATTATTTAATTTGTCATATAAGATAATTTTAATATAATATTTTAAATAAAAAGACAAAGTTATCTTTTAATTTAAAATATGTTAAATATCAAAATATCTAATCTTATAATTAAATAATATATAAATATTAAAGAAGTTAATAAATTTTTTAAATCTTACCATAATTGAAAATATTTAAAATTAGAAATATTCCAAATTGGAAAAATCGAATTTTGGGAAACAATCCCATAAAAAATCGAATTTTTGGGGAAAAACCCACAAAAATTGCAATTTGGGATGGGCTGCCCAGGAGGCTGCATGTGCAGCCCAGGGAGGCTGCATGCAGCCTCGGGCGCGCGCGGAGCAAGGAGGTTGCAGGGTGGGATGAGCGGGTGAGCTCGGCGCTGGCAGGGTCGTCTGGGCGGATGGCAGGGTGCGTGACCGAGCCTCACACACGTGGATGGGCTTCCAGTCCGAGTGCCTGGTGCTCACGAGCATCCACTCGACAGCCTTGAATCACGATTTTCCAAAATTCATAACTTTTTCAATTTTTATTGGAATTAAGTTCCGTAAAAACAAAAATTGCTTAATTTTTCACAAGGAATCCAAATAAAATATTTTCAAAAATAGAAAAAATATTTTTCATGGAAAAATTTCGTACAACACAAACATTCATCACATAAGCACATAAACCAACCATCCAAATCAACACAAAACATCGTTTTAATTCATATTTCATGAAAGTAAATCATTACCATGGCTCTGGTGCCAATTGTTGGAAATATTTTACCAGGATCTTGATTTACTACCAAGTATGTTTTATTAACATCCTAATATGAATTCTAAAACAATGAAATGAACACATATAAAGTTTAGTAAACCTTACATTGGGTGCAGCGGAATATAATGACTCCTTTCATTCAGATCTCTAGCCCTTGATTCCTTTCTGTAGCAGAGCATTATCAAGATCTGAATTTGGATCTCTTTCTCTCCTTCCTTTGATGCTGATTCTCGTTCTTGTTGTTTGGATTCTCTTACAGTGTTACACACTATGATTGAGATACCACTTGATGTGTGTGGGCACTACTCTATCACTCAAGGAATTTCGAAATTGAAGAGAGGAAAAGAGAGAGAGGGTGGCGCATGGCTTTTTCTGAAAGGAACAATATGCAAAGTCATGAGTTTCTTGAAGCCAACACTTTCTATTTATAGAATGCAATCTACGTTTAGGTTAGCATTGTATGGCATTAAAATAATGGAAAAACAAAATGGTAAAAGCTTGCATAGTGGTCGGTCCATATAAGGAAATTGGGCCTCACTTTGCAACTTTCCCATTTTGTTATTTTTCATTCCCATTTTCTCAAAAATGCCAATTTTCCAATTTTAATCATTTAAATACCAATTCTAATTATTTAATAACTTAAAAAATAATTATTAAATAAATAAATCTAGAATCTCTTTTCTTTACAATTTCGCCCTTGCTTAGTGAAAATTCATAAAGTAGACATAGTCTAACTTTAGAATTATAATTGATTAATCAAAATCAATTAATTGAGTCTTACAAGCAGTATGGTCTCAACTAGTATGGGGACCATGGGCCTATATTTCACAGCTTCCAATAAGTCAAACCGAATTTACCAAGTAAATTCCCTAACTTATTAATTCCTTATTGAATCCACACTTAGAACTTGGAATTGTACTCTCTGTCATATAGAACGCTCTATATGTTCCACAATATAGATACGCTATTAGTTATCCATTGTTATAATCCTAATTTGATCAATGACCCTCTAATAGATGATCTACATTGAATAGGCACTAAATTACCGTTACACCTTCCATGTATTTTATCCTTAAAATACTTAGCTCCGTATAAATCATATTTCAGCGAAGTGAAATGAGATCTCAACCATTTATCTCTGTTTAGCCAAGCTCGAAGGATATCATCGTTTCACTTCTAAATTCCTATAGAAGTTATAGACTCCATATTTATGTTAGTGCTCCCACTCAATTATGCTATCATGTTCCCAAAATGTACGTATCACCGTGACCCAAAACTAGGCTTAAATAACAAATCAAAGAACATGTATAGTACTCTTGAGATCGAACCTAATCATATCAGGATTAAGATCATTTGATCTAGGATCAACGGGTGATATTGAATGGAATAGATATTACGGTAAATTTTAATATATCTCATCAAAGTTCAATATCGGTCCCTTCCGATGTATACTCCATACATCCGATACTGGTAAACTTTGCCAATGCCCTAGAAAGGACATAACACTTATCCAAGGTGTAAGAATACCTATCGCTGATTATCATGTCAGTCTAAATCCAGTGAACTGACAAATCAGGGAATAAACTTTCGAACATATAATTAAGATTATATTCCACTGTGCTGACAACACTATAATCATTAACAAATTCATATGTTCTGGACTTAAATAGAATTCATACATTATATATATATAATCTTGAAATAAATCATGTGAACCATGCAACATAAAATGTTATTTCTGACCTTTATTAATAAATAAATCTGATTATATTGAAATGGGTTTTATTTAGGGCACAAAACCCAACAGTGGGAGGGTTTCTAGGAACTCACCTTCTTATGACTTGGAAGATACTAGTGATTAAAATCCATTGTGAGTTTAAACAAGTAATGGATTGTCAAGATAAGAAACTAAGAATAAAAGTCAAGAGAACTATGGTTTAATTCATTCACATGGAGTAACCTAAAGTTTTCTATTACAAGGACATGAAAGAAATTTTAGTTTATAAGTCTATTCAATGGACTTAACAAAATTTCATGTTCCTAGTATTATAGGTTTGAGTTTATCTAAACTTATGGCTTATGGTATACCTGGTAATTACTTACTCTAATGCAAGCAACTTGCTTTAGTAAGATGCTGAAGCATTTTCTTTTTAATGGCAATCTATAGAAGCTTCTCGACTTCTTAGACATAGATTTTATTAATCTAAGGAAAAGTCTCAACTATTCCAGAAAAGATAAAGCCGTGAAAGAATCTCTTAAATCAACATAGAGAGGTCTCGGATATGCTTTAGTATGCCTTAGACCAGACTCCTGCTGTTGAGTGGGAGTAATGAGTAGGTATCAGATTAATCCCGGAGAAGAACATTGGAAGACAATCAAGTAAATCTTAAGATTAAGAAGAGGAACTATATGTTAGTCGATAAGGGTGTGTTTAAAACTCTTAGACTACACCACATCAGATTTCGAGACTTGCCTTTGTGCTAGAAAGTCTGCTGGTAAGATGGTGATTACTCTGGGGGTGGAGTAGTGATTTTGGAGGAGTGTAAAAACCTATCTGAAGTCTCTAAGTCACCAGAGAGAGACTGAATGTTAAAGTTGCAGGAAAGGTACTTATTCAGTCTAAGGAAAGTTCTATACATTTGTGGCACCGTTCCAACTTGTCTTAACTACTAGTGTTATTTCCTGATTAACCGAAAGTAGTTGCCAAAAGTATAGAATCCAGTATCCCAAGAGAGTAGACATATAGAGAGAAATTTCACAATATCAAGGATTTTGTGATTAAGGAATAGTAATGGTGGAGAAAAGGTTGTGGTTAATTCAACCTGTCAGATCCTATTACGAGGAGTATACTACTACTACGCTTAGTTTAATTTGGAAATTAGCAGTTAATCATGTTTAATTATGGAAAATTATTTATAGATATTTAAATAATTTTTTATAGTGTTATTGTTGAATTCTGAAATGCATTTTATGTCATTTAGTTGTTTTCATAATTTTGCATTCTCGGTGCCCGGTAATATGGAACTCGGTGTTTGGCTCAGTACAATCACAACTTAGTATGTTAGTACTTTGGGACAGTTTATTAGACATTGGGAATGTCGGGATTGGCCGGGAATTTAGAATTTCCCAAAATACCCCTTTAGTGCTCTTTATGCTATTTTAGTGTGGAGGGGCAAAATGGTCATTTTGCCCCATTTATGTTTTGTCCTTTAGTGGACTTAATAATTGGAAAATATGTGTTTTATTAGGTTAATTGTTGGCTGAAATAAGTGCTATGTTTACATGCTTTATCTCATTATTCAAGATTTCAAAACTTAGAAAAAATTAGAAATTTACAAAGCTCTTTTCCTCTCTCTCTCTCTCTTGGCTGGTATGGTGTACTAGGGTTGGGATTCCTTTGATTTTCAAGCTCTTTTTCTTTCAATCTAAGTGTTCTTCAAGTGCTTGGTAAGACCCTTGTATCTTACTCTTTAAGTTTCTTGAATTTTGATGAAAAAGATGATGTTTTGCATGCTTAGTTGAGTTGATATTGCTGCTGTGTTTTTGATGTTGTTTCTGAAGTTTAAAGCATGATTATTTGAGTTGAATTGAGCTGCTGGTAGTGAATGATAGTTAGGTTGTTTAAAGTTATGGATTTTCTTTTCAAAAGCTTAAGTTTCAAAGAGAAATTTTCGAAATTGGTGGCTGTAGTTGTTGCATGAGTTAGAGATTGTTTTCTACTGCTTTGTTATGCCTGAATATGTAATTTTAATCAGTGTTTGATGCTTGTAGGTGAGCTTTAGCCAAGTTTGAGTTTGAAACTCAAAGCTTGGAGCTCACATGGCATTTTTAGTATCTGTGTGTTCTGGGCTGTTTTAGTGCTTTGGATTTGTTCTTTAGGGTATTTAGAACAGGTCTGGAAGTTTTTGTATGGTTTGGAATTGATTTGAGCAATGTATGAATTTTTGAAGTTTCCTGCGAGGAACCGGAATTCCGGTTGTGCATCCGGAATTCCGGATGGGGTTCTGAAATTTCCCAGAACCGGAATTCCGGTTGGGCAACCGGTCTGCCGGTTGGGTGATTTTCAGAAACCCTAGATTTTCTCGTTTTTATGTTATTTGGGGTATTGCCATGCTTTTTATCGATAGGAAAACTTTTAGTTTCTAGTTTAAGTCTGCGGGAAGTGATTTGGCGTATCACTTATAGTGTTGTGATTGTTATGGTTTAGGAGCCTGTAAACCGCTGCGCAGTTCGTTCCAGTCAGGTTGACCGGCACACCTGAATTCAGAATCCAGGTAAGATTAGTATAACAGTATGCATATGTAATACATGTTTAGCGTGCATGTAGGAAGCCTGTTAGATTATATTAGATATGTATGTTGGCTTCGAACCATCCGACTGTGTCACATCGGTACAGGCTAGAGTATGACTAGCAACTGGAGTATGACCAGTGGACTGAGTATAGGCTGACACTGTATCACATCGGTATAGGCTAGAGTATGACTAGCAGCTGGAGTATGACCAGTGTACCGAGTATAGGCTGATACTAGGGTTGGTGGTTCTGTACTATTTGACGTATCACATCAGTACAGGCTAGAGTATGACTAGCAGCTGGAGTATGACCAGTGTAGTGAGTATAGGCTGATACTATAACACATCGGTACAGGCTAGAGTATGACTAGCAGCTGGAGTATGACCAGTGTACCGAGTATAGGCTGTTACTTGTCAATAGTACCGTCTTATGAACGTTCAGGACTCAGTATCGTGTGGGACACGGCAGTTAGGGTTATGGTCAGGGGTATGGGCGTCTGATCATAACTCGGGATTTATGTATGATATTTGATTATGCTTTTCTTACTGAGTCTGTCGACTCACAGTGCTATGTTTATGTGTAGGTAAGGGCAAGGCTAAGGCTGAAGGGCCGTGAGAGCGAGTCGGTGAAGATTGTACATGTCGGGGCGGTTAGGCCTGGAGCGTACGATCCTCGGGACAGCAGTGCTATTTTGTAATTAGTCGCTACGCGACAAGTATTTTGTATAGTCAGTAAACTTTTGTAAAGTGTTTTGTAATCGGGATCCCGAGTATTTTTGTATAAATATTTTATAAGTTTAATTAAAAAGCAAAAATTTTAATTAAACACGATTTCCATAAACCTCGTTGATTAGCAACGAGCTGCACAGTATGTTTAAAAATCACGTAATACGCCTATGTTAGTTAGGGTGTTACATGTTATGTCCTTTCCAGGGTATTGGCAAAGTTTACCAGTATCAGATGTATGGAGTATACATCAAAAGGGACCGATAGTGAACTTTGATTAGATATATTAAAATTTACCATAATATCTATTTAATTCAATATCACCCGTTGATCCTAGATCAAATGATCTTAATCCTGATATGATTAGGTTCGATCTCAAGAGTATTATACATGTTCTTTGATTTGTTAGTTAAGCCTACTTTTGGCTCAGGGTGATACGTAAATTTTGGGAACATGATAGTATAATTGAGTGGGAGCGCTAACATAAATATGGAGACTATAACTTCTATAGGAATTTAGAAGTGAAACGATGATATCCTTCGAGCTTGGCTAAACGGAGATAAATGGTGAGATCTCATTTCACTTCGCTGAAATATCATTTATACGGAGCTAAGTATTTTAAGGATAAAATACATTGAAGGTGTAACGGTAATTTACTTCCTATTCAATATAGATCATCTATTAGAGGGTCATTGATCAATTTAAGATTATAACAATGGATAATTTATAGCGTATCTATATCGTGGAACATATAGAGTGTTCTATATGACTGAGAGTCTAATTCCAAGTTCTAAGTGTGGATTCAATAAAGAATTAATAAGTTAGGGAATTTACTTGGTAAATTCGTGTAACACCCTAACTAGCATAGGCGTATTACGTGATTTTAAACATACTGTGCAGCTCGATGCTAATCAACGAGGTTTATGGAAAAACGTGATTAATTAAAATTTTTGCTTTTTAATTAAACTTGTAAAATATTTATACAAAATACTCGGGATCCCGATTATAAAACCATTTACAAAAGTATACTATTTATACAAAATATATGTCGCCTAGCGATTAATTACAAAAATAGCCTCGCTGTCCTGATGATCGTACGCTCCAGGCCTAACCGCCCCGACATGTACAATCTTCATAGGCTCGTTCACGGTCCATCAGCCCTAGCCTTGCCTTTACCTACACATAAACATAGCACTGTGAGTCGACAGACTCAGTAAGAAAAGCATAATAATACTCATACATAAATCCCGGTCATGGTCAGACGCCCATACCCCTGACCATAACCCTAACTGCTGTGTCCAACATGATACTGATTCCCCCTAACTGCCTTGTCCAACACGGTACTGAGTTCTGAACGTTCATAGGGACGGTACTATTGACAAGTAACAGCCTAATCAGTCGAACCGGTCATACTCCAGCTGCTGGTCATACTCCAGCCTGTACCGACTAGTTACAGTATCAGCCTAATCGGTCGAACCGGTCATACTCCGGCTGCTGGTCATACTCCAGCCTGTACCGACGTGATACGTCAAATAGTACAGTCGAACCGGTCATACTCCGACTGCTGGTCATACTCCAGCCTATACCGACGTGATACAGTGTCAGCCTAATCGGTCGAACCGGTCATACTCCGGCTGCTGGTCATACTCCAGCCTGTACCGACATGACACAGTCGGATGGTTCGAAGCCAACATAGATATCTAATGTAATCTAACAGGCTTCCTACATGCATGCTAAACATGTAATCTACATATGCATACTGTTATACTAATCTTACCTGGATTCCGAATTCAGGTGTGCCAGTCAACCTGACTAGAACTATCTGCGTGGCGGATTACAGGCTCCTAAACCATAAAAATCACAACACTATAAGTGATACGCTAAATCACTTCCCGGGGACTTAAACTAGGAACTAAAAGTTTCCCTATCGATAAAAAGCATGGCAATACCCCAAAAAACATAAAAACGAGGAAATCTAGGGTTCCTGAAAATTCCCCAACCGGTAGACCGGTTCTGCAACCGGAATTCCGGTTCTGAGAATTCCTGAACCCTCATCGGGAATTCCGGATGCACAACCGGAATTCTGGTTCCTCGCAGGCAGAGATTCAATCATAACTCAACCAAATCACACCCAAACAACCTCAAACCTTCCAGACCTGTTCTATAGGACCCAAATAACATATCTAAAGCAACTACACAGCTCAGAACAACCATAAATCAAAATGCCATTAAAGCCCAAGCTTTGAGTTCCAAAACTCAAACTTGGTTAAAATCAACTAACATGCATCCAAAACAGATCAAACCTACTTAAACATGCATATAAAAGCTTCTGAAAACACAAGAAATCGACCTCAACAAACACAGCAACAAAACTCACAATTTCACTTTGAAAACTCAAGCTTTTGCATAGAAAATTCATAACTTTAAACAACCTAACTATCAAGCACCACAAGTAGCTTAATTAACCTCAAATAAACATGTTTAAATCTCAGAAATTAACAACCAAATCACAGCAGCAACAACATCAATTTATCATGCATGGAACCTCATCTTTTTCAACATTTTCCATAATTTACAAAAGGAAAGGTTTAGAAACCTTACCAAAGCTTGATGAACACAAGATTGAAGGAGAAAGAGCTTGAAAATTAAGAAATCCTAGCTCTAGAAACACCCTACCAGCCGAGAGAGAGAGAGAGAGAGAGAGCGAGAAGAAAAGAGAGCTTTGAAAATTTTCTATTTTTCTCTAAGTTTGAAAATTGAATAAATGAAATAAAATGCCACTTAACTCATTTAACTTCAGCCAAATAATAACCAATTAAACATATATTTTTCAATTATTAAGCCACAAAAAGACAGACTAACAATGGGGCAAAATGACCAATTTGCCCCTTCACACTAAAATCACATAAATAACACTAAAGGGGTATTTTTGGGAAATTCTAAATTCCCGGCCATTCCCGACATTCCCAATGTCTAATAAACCATCCCACACTACTAACATACTAAGTTGTGATTTTACTGAGCCAAACACCGAGTTCCATGATACCGGGCACCGAAAATGCAAAATTATAAAAACTACTAAATGACATAAAATGCATCTCAAAATTCAATAATAACAGTATAATAATTATTTAAATAGCTATAAATAATTTCATAATTAAACATGATTAACTGCTAATTTCCAAATTAAACTAAGCGGTCTTTACAACTATTCCCCCCCTTAAAAGGATTTCGTCCCCGAAATCTAACCTGAATAACTCTGGATATTGAGCTCTCATATCTGATTCTAGCTCCCAGGTGGCTTCCTCCACCTTGCTGTTTCTCCAGAGAACTTTGACCAATGCTATGGTCTTATTCCGAAGGATTTTATCCTTTCTATCCAGGATCTGCACTGGCTGTTCTTCATAAGATATATCTGGCTGAAGTTCAAGGCTCTCATAACTGAGTATATGAGAGGGATCTGAAACGTATTTTCTCAACATCAACACATGGAATACGTTGTGAACTGCTGATAAAGCTGGAGGCAATGCTAACCGGTATGCCACTTGACCTATCTTCTCAAGAATCTCGAAAGGTCCTGTAAATCTAGGGCATAACTTGCCTCTTTTCCCGAAACGTTTGATCCCCTTAATCGGAGATACCCGCAAAAACACATGGTCCCCTACTTGGAACTCAACATCCATGCGTTTCGGATCTGCATAACTTTTCTCTCTACTCTGTGAGGCGAGCATTCTAGCTTTTATCTTCTCTATTGCCTCATTGGTCCGCTGCACTGACTCTGGACCTAAGTATTTTCTCTCCCCTGTCTCATCCCAGTGGATGGGAGATCTACACTTCCTACCGTATAACAGTTCATAGGGAGCCATCCCTATCGTACTCTGATAACTGTTGTTGTAAGAAAATTCTATCAACGGTAGATATTTATTCCATGAGCCTTCAAAATCCATAACACAAGCTCGTAACATGTCCTCAATATCTGAATTGTCCTTTCGGACTGACCATCTGTCTGAGGATGGAATGTTGTACTGAATTTCAGCTTTGTACCCATTGCTCGTTGCAAACTTTGCCAAAACTTGGAGGTGAACTTCGGATCCCTATCCGAAACTATAGATTTCGGTACCCCGTGAAGTCTTACAATCTCTCTGACATACAATTCTGCCAACTGATCCACTGTAAATGTTGTTCTAACAGGCAGAAAATGAGCAGATTTTGTGAATCGATCCACCACTACCCAGATGGAATCAAATAAACCCGTGGTCCTAGGTAACCCGACCACAAAATCTATCGTGATATCTTCCCATTTCCATTCAGGTAGGGTTAGAGGCTGCAACAACCTTGCTGGTCTCTGATGTTCAGCCTTAATCTGCTGGCAAGTGAGGCACCTCGATACAAATTCTACCAAATTCTTCTTCATACCGCTCCACCAGAAGTACGGTTTAAGATCTTGGTACATCTTAGTGGTGCCGGGATGCAAAGAATAAGGGGTAGAATGAGCCTTCTCAAAGATCTCATTCCTGAGTTCCACACTATTCGGAACACAAACCCTAGCTTTATACAGAAGCATCCCGTTGTCTGACACTGAAAAATCCCTGGCTTGACCAGCCAAAACCTCATCTCTAATCTTCATTAACTCTGGATCGGTCATCTGAGCGGCTTTAATTCTTTCCAACAGATTAGATTGCAGCGTTAAGTTATGAAGCTGACCTACCACAAACTCAATGCTGGATCTAACCATATCCTCTGCTAGCTGAGGTGAAATCTGAACCATGCTAGCTACTTGCCCGGGACCCTTCCTGCTCAGGGCATCGGCCACTACATTGGCCTTCCCAGGGTGATAAAGAATCTCGCAGTCATAATCTTTCACTAATTCCAACCAACGTCTCTGTCTCATGTTCAAATCTTTCTGAGTAAAGAAATACTTGAGACTTTTATGGTCGGTATAGATTTCACACCTTTCTCCGTAAAGGTAATGCCGCCAAATCTTCAATGCAAAAACCACCGTGGCCAACTCTAGATCATGAGTCGGGTATCGCTGTTCGTAATCCTTTAACTGACGGGAGGCATAAGCGATAACCCGATCGGCTTGCATCAACACACACCCCAGACCCTGTCTGGATGCATCACAATAAACAACAAATTTCTCGTTGTCTGAAGGCAAAGCTAGCACTGGAGCGGTAATCAACCTCTGTTTCAGCTCCTGAAAACTAGCTTCTCACTTGTCTGACCAGACAAACCGCTGATTCTTCTTTGTAAGTTCGGTTAAGGGCATTGAAATTTTTGAAAACCGTTCCACGAACCTACGATAGTACCCAGCTAAACCCAAGAAGCTTCTAATCTCTGTCACTGTCTTCGGTCTCGGCCAATCCCTGACGGATTCGATCTTCCCGGGATCCACCTTGATCCCATCTTTGCTCACAATATGCCCTAAGAAGGACACCTGAGATAGCCAAAATTCGCATTTCTTGAACTTGGCATAAAGTTTGTGTTCCAGAAGCCGTTGCAAAACCATCTGAAGATGTAACTCATGCTCCTCTTCTGACTGAGAGTACACAAGGATGTCGTCGATAAACACGATCACACAGATATCGAGGAAATCCTTGAATACTCTATTCATCAAATCCATAAATGCTGCAGGAGCATTGGTTAGTCCAAACGACATAACCAGAAATTCATAATGTCCATACCTAGTACGGAAAGTCGTCTTCGGAATGTCCTCCTCTCGAATTCTCAACTGATGATAACCCGAGCGGAGATCAATCTTAGAAAAGACCGTCTTCCCCTGAAGCTGATCGAACAAATCATCGATCCTAGGTAATGGATATTTATTCTTCACTGTCAGCTTGTTCAACTCTCTGTAATCGATGCACATCCTCATAGTTCCATATTTCTTCTTAACGAATAAGACCGGGGCTCCCCAGGGTGATACGCTAGGCCGAATAAACCCTATGTCAAGCAACCCCTGGAGCTGAATCTTTAATTCCTTAAGTTCAGCTGGAGCCATTTTATATGGAGCCTTAGAAACCGGTTCCACCCCTGGTGCCAAATCTATCACGAAGTCAATCTCTCGCTGAGGTGGTAACCCTGGAAGTTCTTCGGGGAAAACATCTAAAAATTCCCGAACCACCTTAATGTCCTCTGGCCGAATGGTATCTGACCGAGTGGTGTCCACCACCACGGCCAGAAACCCTAAACAACCGCCATGCAAAAATTCTCTAGCTGACATGGCCGAAATCACCGGGATCCGAGATCCCCGAACCGAACCAACAAACACAAAAGGTTCTTCACTTTCCGGTTGGAAGATCACCATCTTCCTTTTGCAATCAATACTCGCCGAATATTTAGATAGGAAATCCATTCCTAAAATAATATCGAACTCTACTAAGCTCATCTCTATCAAGTCAGCACTTAACTCTCTACCATCTATTCTGATCGGCATAGACCTAATCCACCTTTTGGAGATAACCAACTCTCCGCCAGGTAATAGGGTTCCAAACCCTGATTCATATCTATCATACGGTCTATCCAATTTATTAAAGACTCTGGCTGCCACATAAGAATGTGTAGCCCCAGAATCAAACAGTACTGAGTAATACGAGTTATTAACAAAAAGCTGACCTGTTACAACTGAGGGGCTGGCATCTGCATCAGCCTGAGTGATGGCGAACACCCTAGCTGGAGTGGGTATCGCCGGAGCCCTCGGTGCCTCTGAGCGGAGCTGGGGACAATCCCTCTTGAAGTGTCCGGGCATGCCACAGTGAAAGCATCCCTGACCTTTGCATTCACCCCGATGGTGCCTTTTGCAGCTGGGGCACTCGGGATAGGAGAACTGGGTCTCTGCACCACTAGAACGTCTACCTCTATTCTGGTTCCCCCGAAACCTCTTGTTCTGACTCGAGCCACCGGATGCAGTTGATGCTCTCTTCCTCTGATCTATGGTCGAACCACTACTCCCCCTGCTAAAACCTGATGCAGGAGGGGTAGGAGCCCCGCCACTCGCCGGAGTACTAGCTGACTCCGACATACACCCAACTGCGCCCTAAGCTCGCAGCGCCTTCTCCACCATCTCAGCATAGGTGGTCTTGTCGTCAGTCGTGATCATCAAATCAAGTTTAATCTTCGCATTTAACCCGTCCAGGTATTTCTCTTTCTTGCTGAAGTCGGTTGGCACTATTCCTGAGGCTAACCTCGCCAACCGGTCGAACTGAGTAGTATACTCTGTCATGCTCATATTCTCTCGCTGGGTCAGGTGAGCGAACTCTTTCCTCTTGGCGCTTCAGACCGCCTCGTTATAATACTTGGCGTTGAAGAGTTCCTAGAACCTTTCCCAGGTCATGGTAGTGACGTCATGGATCTGAGACACCATGTCCCACCATACAAGAGCGTCTTCCTGGAACTGAAAAGTGGCACACACCACTCTGTCATTCCTGGTAACCCCCATAAAATTCAGAATTATGGTGATCATCGTCAGCCACTGCTCGGCCTTCATCACATCTGGACCTCCCAAAAAGACCGGAGGTGCTTGCTTCCGGAACCGTTCATACAAAGGTTCCATTCTGTTGGCCGCCACAACTATTTCAGCCTGAGCAGCAGGGGCGGGTGCCACTGGAACTACTGGCACAGGCACTGCAGGAGCCCCATGCTGCCTCAATCTCTAAATCTTGAGGTCTTTCTCTTCAATTCTGGCTTGCATTTCAGCAAACCTAACCTCCCAATCCTGGGCTCCCTGATCGGCTTGGGGAGCCTGGGCAGCCTGTGGCGGGTTCTCATCACCCCGACCACGAGCCCTGCCCCTGGGACCTCTACCTCGGCCCTTAGCTGGCGGGGGAAACTGAGCTCCCTGACCTTGATTCGACCCTACCGAATTGCCCTGGCTCCTGGTAGTCCGCCTGGCGTCCATCTAGTCGGAACCGCCTGCGAAACCAAGAGTTGGCATATCAGGTCTTATTCAAGGAGAGCTTACTAATGCCGCTTAATTTGGAAATTAAAAACAAAACATGCGCCTATTCTACTATCAGGCTACTAACATGCTTCCTATCAGGCTTTTCTTATTTTAAAATAAATAAATAAACTGCTAAAGCAATAAAAGCTTACTGAACCGTAGAACGAGCTAACTGCTGATGATGATTGTACATGTCGTGACGATCTTCGGAAGACAACCTGGCGGCTATGATACCAAATTGTAACACCCTAACTAGCATAGGCGTATTACGTGATTTTAAACATACTGTGCAGCTCGTTGCTAATCAACGAGGTTTATGGAAAAACGTGATTAATTAAAAAAATTTCTTTTTAATTAAACTTGTAAAATATTTATACAAAATACTCGGGATCCCGATTATAAAACCATTTACAAAAGTATAATGTCTATACAAAATATATGTCGCCTAGCGACTAATTACAAAAATAGCCTCGCTGTCCCGATGATCGTACGCTCCAGGCCTAACCGCCCCGACATGTACAATCTTCATAGGCTCGTTCACGGTCCATCAGCCCTAGCCTTGCCTTTACCTACACATAAACATAGCACTGTGAGTCGACAGACTCAGTAAGAAAAGCATAATAATACTCATACATAAATCCCGATCATGGTCAGACGCCCATACCCCTGACCATAACCCTAACTGCCGTGTCCAACACGATACTGAGTCCCCCTAACTGTCGTGTCCAACACGGTACTGAGTTCTGAACGTTCATAGGGACGGTACTATTGACAAGTAACACCCTAATCGGTCGAACCGGTCATACTCCGGCTGCTGGTCATACTCCAGCCTGTACCGACGTGTTACAGTATCAGCCTAATCGATCGAACCGGTCATACTCCGGCTGCTGGTCATACTCCAGCCTGTACCGACGTGATACGTCAAATAGTACGGAACCACCAACCTAAGTATCAGCCTAATCGATCGAACCGGTCATACTCCGGCTGCTGGTCATACTCCAGCCTGTACCGACGTGATACAGTGTCAGCCTAATCGGTCGAACCGGTCATACTCCGGCTGCTGGTCATACTCCAGCCTGTACCGACGTGACACAGTCGGATGGTTCGAAGCCAACATACATATCTAATGTAATCTAATAGGCTTCCTACATGCATGCTAAACATGTAATCTACATATGCATACTGTTACACTAATCTTACCTGGATTCTGAATTCAGGTGTGCCGGTCAACCTGACTGGAACTATCTGCGTGGCGGATTACAGGCTCCTAAACCATAAAAATCACAACACTATAAGTGATACGCTAAATCACTTCCCGGGGACTTAAACTAGGAACTAAAAGTTTCCCTATCGATAAAAAGCATGGCAATACCCCAAAAAACATAAAAACGAGGAAATCTAGGGTTCCTGAAAATTCCCCAACCGGCAGACCGGTTCTGCAACCGAAATTCCGGTTCTGAGAATTCCTGAACCCTCATCCGGAATTCCGGATGCACAACCGGAATTCCGGTTCCTCGCAGGCAAAGATTCAAAATTTCATAACTCAACCAAATCACACCCAAACAACCTCAAACCTTCCAGACCTGTTCTATAGGACCCAAATAACATATCTAAAGCAACTACACAGCTCAGAACAACCATAAATCAAAAATGCCATTAAAGCCCAAGCTTTGAGTTCCAAAACTCAAACTTGGTTAAAATCAACTAACATGCATCCAAAACAGATCAAACCTACTTAAACATGCATATAAAAGCTTCTGAAAACACAAGAAATCGACCTCAACAAACACAGCAACAAAACTCACAATTTCACTTTGAAAACTCAAGCTTTTGCATAGAAAATTCATAACTTTAAACAACCTAACTATCAAGCACCACAAGTAGCTTAATTAACCTCAAATAAACATGTTTAAATCTCAGAAATTAACAACCAAATCACAGCAGCAACAACATCAATTTATCATGCATGCAACCTCATCTTTTTCAACATTTTCCATAATTTACAAAAGGAAAGGTTTAGAAACCTTACCAAAGCTTGATGAACACAAGATTGAAGGAGAAAGAGCTTCAAAATTAAGAAATCCCAGCTTTAGAAACACCCTACCAGCCGAGAGAGAGAGAGAGAGAGGAAAAGAGAGCTTTGAAAATTTTCTATTTTTCTCTAACTTTGAAAATTGAATAAATGAAATAAAATGCCACTTAACTCATTTAACTTCAGCCAAATAATAACCAATTAAACATATATTTTTCAATTATTAAGCCACAAAAAGACAAACTAACAATGGGGCAAAATGACCAATTTGCCCCTTCACACTAAAATCACATAAATAACACTAAAGGGGTATTTTTGGGAAATTCTAAATTCCCGGCCATTCCTGACATTCCCAATGTTTAATAAACCGTCCCACACTACTAACATACTAAGTTGTGATTTTACTGAGCCAAACACCGAGTTCCATGATACCGGGCACCGAAAATGCAAAATTATGAAAACTACTAAATGACATAAAATGCATCTCAGAATTCAATAATAACAGTATAATAATTATTTAAATAGCTATAAATAATTTCATAATTAAACATGATTAACTGCTAATTTCCAAATTAAACTAAGTGGTCTTTACAATTTGGTTCGACTTATTGGAAGCTCAGAAATATAGGTCCATGGTCCCCATACTAATTGAGACCATACTGCTTGTAAGACTCGGTTAATTGATTTTGATTAATCAATTATAATTCTAAAGTTAGACTATGTCTAGTTTATGAATTTTCACTAAGCAAGGGCGAAATTGTAAAGAAAAGAGATTCTAGGTTTATTTATTAATTAAGAGACTTTACATGTCTAAATTAATAAATACATTAAATGACAATATTATTTAATAATTAATTTTTAGTTATTAAATAATTAGAATTGGCCTTTAAATGGTTAAATTGGAAAATTGGCATTTTTGAGAAAATAGGATTGAAAAATGACAAAATGGGAAAGTTGCAAAGTGAGGCCCATTTCCCTTATATGGCCACCCACTATGCAAAACTTTTACCATTTATTTTTTCATTATTTTAATGCCATACAATTCTAACCTAAACCTAGTTGGCATTCTATAAATAGAAAGTGTTGGCTTCAGGAAACTATGACTTTGCATATTGTTCCTTTCAGAAAAAGCCATAGCCGAGCCTCTCTCTCTTTTCTTCTCTTAAAATTTAGAAATCCTTTAGTGATAGAGTAGTGTCCACACACATCAAGTGGTATCTCAATCATAGTGTGTAAGACTGTGAAGTATCCAAACAACAAGAAAGAGAATCAGCATCAAATGAAGGAGAGAAAGAGATCCAGGTTCAGATCGTGATTATGTTCTGCTACAAAAAGGAATCAAGGGCTAGAGATCTGAACAGTAGGAGTCATTATATTCTGCTGCACCCAATGTAAGGTTTCCTAAACTTTATATGTGTTTATTTCATTGTTTTAGAATTCATATTAGGATGTTAATGAAACATACTTGTTAGTAAATCTAGATCCTGGTAAAATATTTCCAACAAATTCTTGATCTGCTTATTGGAAGCTCAGATATATAGGCCCATGGTCCCCACACTAGTTGAGACAATACTACTTGTAAGACTCTTTTAATTGGTTTTAATTAATCAATTATAATTCTCAAGTTAGACTATGTCTATTTGTGAATTTATCACTTATTAAGGGCGAAACGATAAAGAAAGAGTTTATAGGGTATATTTGTTAATTAAGAGACTTTGGTTAATCTAATTAATAAATATAATAAATGACAATATTATTTAATAATTAATTATAGTTATTAAATAGTTAAAATTGACATTTAAATGGTTGAATGTGAAAATTGGCAATTTTGAGAAAATGGGATATAGAAATGATAAAATAGGAAAGTTGCAAAAGTGAGGCCCATATCCACTTGCCATGGCCGGCCACATGCATAGGTTTTATCATTTAATATTTTCATTATTTTAATGGCAAGTAATTCAACCCTAACCCTATGTGGTATTCTATAAATAGAAAGTAATGGCTTCAGAAAAGGAACACAATTGCATCTCATTCCTTTCAGAGAAAATCCTACGCCATAGCCGCCACCTCTCTCTCTCTCTCTCTTTCTTCTTCTTCTTCTTTGTTTCGAAATCCCTAAGTGATAGAGTAGTGCCCACACACAACAAGTAGTACCTCAATCATAGTGTGGAAGATCGTGAAGAATCCAGATTCAACAAAGAAGGATATTCGGGCTCAGATCTTTGTAATACTCTGCAACAAAAAGGATACAAGGGTTAGAGATATGAGTGGAAGGAGACATATTATCCCGCTGCACCCAATGTAAGGTTTCTCATACTTTATATGTTGTTTACTTATAATCGTTTTAGAAGTTCATATTTAGGATGTTAATCAACATACTTGTGAGTAGATATAAGATCCTGGTAAAATAATTCCAACAGATTGTTCCTTCCGCTTACGAAGGTCTTATTCCATCATGTTTCCTTCTCGGAGACGCCCACCTTACTCAAGCTAGGGGTAAGGGTTACTGTCTGACTTTCATTTTAATGGTCAGACCACCCATCATGATTAACGATCATGACTTTACATATTCTTCATTAATTTAGTCTTGGTATTTTTGTGCCACGTGTTGCTACTTTTGACATGTCACCGTCGTTAAAATTTGGGTGAACATTTGCCCCCAAGTTTCTAGCGGTATGACCATACGGTAGGAACTTTCTTGAGTTGTCCATGTCTTGCCCTTGTTGTTGATGACTTGGCACCAAAAATACTACGCCTATACTAAAATTACATTCCAAAAACCCAAAAATATTTTACCCAACCGTTACTTTTTTCACATTATACAACATATCCCAATGATAATTTTTCCCTTTACAAGCAAAATTAAATTACAAGAAAAATAAATTATTTAAAAAAGAAATAATCTAAATATTTACAAAGAAAAAATTATAATAATCCTTTGAAGCTTTGAGGTCTCCATCTTCATAGTGGGTAGGCTCTCCACACTTCCTCTTGCACATTTCTTACTTGAAATTTGAAATTTGATGAAATTTTTAGCACTTCTTTTTGGTATTTTTTTCCATGGCTGGAAATGGCATTGAATCCTTGGGATTTTTGAGTTTTTGATAAAATGTGAGTGTTTGACAATTGGATTTTGTAACATAGGCTATGGGTTATGGTTTTTGGCTCTAGTCTAATGTAATTTGGTGAGAAAATGAATAACTTTGAAACTTTTGGTTGGGTGTGTTCTTGAATATTGAAGAACATTATGAACATGCAAAATTTCAAATTCCTTCCATTTTCCCAACTTCGATTTTCATGAAATTGGTTAAAAGGTGTTTGTGGGGGTGTGATGAACTTGGATGATTTGTTGGCTTGAACACACTTTGTGTTTAGAAGAGGACATGGAGCTCCCCCCCTTTTTGTTGACCATCAACCGCAACATCCTATGAAGGGTCGGGGGTGTACGCCGAGCTTGGACCCTTGGGGGTTGGGGTGGTACCCCTAGCTTGGACTCTTGGGGGTCAGGGTGGTGCCCCTTGCTTGGACCCTTAGGGGTCGGGGTGGTACCCCTAGCTTGGACCCTTGAGGGTCAGGTTAGTACCCCTAGCTTGGACCCTTGAGGGTCAAGGTGGTACCCCTAGCTTAGACCCTTGGGGGTCGGGGTGGTACCCCGAGCTTGGACCCTTGGGGTCGGGGTGGTACCCCTAGCTTGGACCCTTGGGGGTCGGGGTGGTACCCCTAGCTTGGAGCCTTGGGGGTCTGGGTGGTGCCCCTAGCTTTGACCATTGAGGGTCGGGGTGGTACCCCTAGCTTGGACCCATGAGGGTCGAGGTGGTACCCCTAGCTTGGACCCTTGAGGGTCGGGGTGGTACCTCGAATTTATTTTATTTTATTTTTTGGTTAAGCACTATGAATGTCATAGATAAATGGCTTCTTTTTACTTTGGAGCTATGTGACTCTATTACTATATGCTACTATGTCTTAACTTGTCTGGCATGTACCGCACTATGCGTAAGCATTTTTTTACAGTTAACCATGTACCACATATAGGTTGCTCAAGACATTAAGCAATGCACAAACACTTTAGAATTTGAAAAGAAAATTTCAAAATTTTAAAATCTATTTAAGTGAGTGTGTTTTATGCTTACTAGTCCATGTATGAGCATGGTTGGCCCCCAAATGACTATGTAGGTTCACCTCTTGATCACTTGTTAAGTAATCAGGACTTTCACATAGCAACTATTATTGTCATGAGTTTGCCACTATAATTTCATACACTCTTGACCTTAGTTAGGCTTGCAATTTGATTCAATAACAATCATACAAGCTACGTCGTTATATGAAAAATAACTTGCAATTTTTTCTTGATGAATAAAATGGGCAAATATGCCTTATTACATCAAAAGTGGGCAATTTGTGCCTTTACATTATCAAACTTTGTTGGTAGGTATGACGACCAACTATGAAAATACACTTTGCAGGTACACCAACCAGCCTAAGTCATTGCTGAAAAGCAACTTATATTGGTAATACTTTTGTTGGTGCTCTCCGTTTTAAGGGCAAGACACTAGTACTAGCTTTGTGTTGGCACCGTAACATGCTAACTTGTATATTCCAGGTGGGATGATCCCAACTACTCCATACTCTGTGGTAAGTCACCATTTAGCGGGATGATGGGTTATCATACCCATAGGTAAGGACAAGGGGAATGTCGCACGTGGCTGAAGATTGTATCAATTAGAAGGACATAGTCATTCACGAGGATTCTTTGTTTGGCTTTTTGTTGTTAATAAAGTTGTTTCCACTATTATTGTTGTTGGTCCTCTTTCCATTGTTAAATCCATTTTTATTATTACTCTCCTGACCCTGGGAGCCTTGGCCACTAGTGCTTGCTCCGTTCTTATTTCCCTTAGCTTGGTTGAGGCCTTTGGCGTTCCATTCAGCCACTTCTAGTTTAATGAACTCATCAGCTCTGTCAAGGAAGTCTCTCATAGTATGGGTTGGTTTCTGCCTTATATCCTTCGATATCTGACTTCCCACCAAAATGGCCCCCATGATGGCGGCCCGCTTGCAATCATCGCTCAGACTTTTTACTTTGGTTGCCTCTTGCATAAAGCGTTGAATGTAGTCTTTTAGTGGCTCATCACGATTCTGCATGATGGCGACCAAGTCACCCAACTCTTTTGGTATTTGTCGAGCTGAAGAGAATTGGGTATAGAATAACCCTTCAAACTCATCCTAAGAAGTGATTCTCCTTGGGGGTAGTTTAGTAAACCACTGTTGCGCCGTGTCCGTGAGGGTTGAAGGGAAGATTCGACACCTAAGGTCATCCCAGATTCCTAGAAGGTCCATTTGGATTTTGAAGTTCTCCACATGAGTTAGTGGGTCTTCACTATCCGTGTACTTCCAAGTGGACATCTTAAACTTTGTTGGAATAGGGAGGTCATTGATCATTTGGGAAAAGGCAGACCCTCTCCACCTTTCCAGATCCAAGTCAGTGGGTTTTGGTGCAGTAAGGTCCTTGACCAATCGGGTTAGCTCGTCCAACCAAGCTTGGATCACTGGATCTGTGACTGTTTGAGGTTGAGCAATATTAACGCCAGCATTCGCTTGGTCTCTTTGAACCGGCTCAGATGGATTTACTATGTTGGAACCACGATTTTCCCTATTTCTGTTGAAAGCGTCCCGTAGGTCTCTACCTCCTCGGGGGCCTACCCGTTCAAAAATTGACCCCGTTCTTAGCCTTCCTCCTGCATCCTGACTGTCAGCCCTTCCATCAACTGGGGGTGGTACTTGGTCATTCCTACCCCTTTGGGGCGGATTCTCAGGTTGATGTTGCCTATTAGGGGCATACGGCCCTCCGGCTTGATAACCCCCCATCTCAAGATTTGGTTGGTTGTTAGCCCGACTTTCAGCTTCATCATTACCATGACCATCAGGGTAGTTTGGATGGTAGTCACTGTTGACCTCGGGGTCTTCTCTTCTCCCCCTGGACCTACTATTTATTGGGCGATCATCGCCATCTCGTGGTTGGTTGCGTTGGTCGCGGGGTTGCCACTCCCTATGTTGGGGCATCCTTCCACTGTTTCTGTCACAGTCACCATTGTTGTTCCTAGAGTTTCCTCCATCACTCCGCCTTAGACAGACATTGTGGGAGTCATCACGTCCTATATGATGGCTGGGAGGAACTTGTTCATCGGTCGGGAGTAGTCGATTATTATTGCAGGGAACCCTATTGGAGGGGTGACTCGTAGTCCTCTCTTGGTTCCTTGGGCGCTCTTCAGGTCCATAGACCACCCTCTCCCTCTGGTTCCTCGGGATAGGGACCTTCCAAGGATAGGTTTTAGGTATCTGTTGATTGTAGGCATCACTACCCATCCCTTGAGTGTTTTGGTTGAAGTAGCTTCGTATTAAGTCGCTAGCCTCTCGGGTGCGACGATCTTGGTCATCTTGGCGCCTCCTCATCTCACAAGCATGAACTTCCAGCCAAGATTTGAATTCTCTCCTTTGGTTAGCGAGACTTTCAGTGAAGGCTGCTCGAGCTTGATTTTGCTCTTAGTGCATAGTTTGGACCTGGCCTTGCATCTCGCCTATCGCGTCTCGCAGCTGATCCATCTCGGGGTCAATTCCCTCGATGTCCACACGGGGTTCATTCCGCGATGTAAAGATGCCAGGGTCGCGCCCAGTCTGAGCTTGGCCCACGCCATTAGTATGTAGGACAAAATTTCTAGTATTACCTCTTCCGGTGGCACCACCAGTAGCGCCGCCTCCTAAGGTAGTGGCGTTGGTGGTATGCCTAGTAGTTGTCTGTCCAGTGGCTGCAGTTTGGCCAGTTGCTCTATGGCCAGCAGTTTGAGTGGTGGTGGCTGTGCCGCCATTCCCCAGACGCGAGGGTCGTTCTCCATTGTTCACGGCAAGATTGCTTGCTGATGGAACTTGGTGGGAACTTTCCATCTCTTCGTCAGGTCGCTTTTGAGATCTTTTAGTTAACACCATTTTTTTCAGTGAAAAACTTCGAGATTTTGGCAAAAGCTCTCAATGAAAGCACCAAAATATTGACTTGATTTTTAGCCAACCGACACAGAATCATAATAAATGAGATTTAAACCAAAATCACAATAATAAATGCAGTTAATAACACTAGAATTTATAATAAATGTAAATAAAAGACACCAAAATTTAAAGAGGTTCGGCTCCGGATGTCGGTAATAGCGTACTCCCCTTGAGTTTTATTGATTTGAGTTGCAAAAGTCAAGAACAAGTTCTTGATTGCAAAGAATAAAAAGTGTTAATTATTCTAAGTGTTTGAGATTGCAGATCCCCTTCCCAGGTCATGGGTGACCCCTTATATAGGGGAGGGGGTCGGTGCTTCTCGCTTCAGGAGACGCGACCAACGTGGAGCTATCTCAACCATCTCCTTGATTTTTAGAGGCAGTTAGAGGCTGATTTTTAGGATAATATCCCGCTATTTTCGTGGGTTGACAACTGTCTTTGAGCCTTTCGTGGGATTTGAATATTTGAAGGAGCTACTAATGACGAGGGTCCCTTATGGGTGTGACATTGTCGTCAACCACCTTTGAGGATTAAGCCCATACTTGGGGACAACACCCCCGGGACCCTCGTTGAGGGGGGTGACAACCATCCTCATAAGGAGACCCCCCCAAGACCGACGATGACGTGCCAAGAGTAGCAACACGTGGCACAAAAATATCGAGACTAAATTAATGAAGAATATGTAAAGTCATGACAGTTAATCATGAAGGGTGGTCTGACGTTAGAATGAAAGTCAGACAGTAACCATTACCCCTAGCTTGAGTAAGGTGGGCGTATCTGAGAAGGAAAAATGATGGAGTAACACCTTCGTAAGCGGAATGAACAATCACCACGCACCCACATGCCAAGTTAGTCTAGGGGGTATATACTACTACCCCTTACCTCCCAAAGGGTTGGTCTAGGGGTATACCCTCACCCCCTACATGATACAAGTCATGCAATTTAGATGTAATGACATTCTGAGAGTTATATGGGGGCATCCACATTACACCATAACTACTGACAACGAACGAGGGGTCACCCAACTATGGTGGTTGTCACCCCCCTCACCTTGGGTCTTTGGGGGGGGGGGGGGGGGTCACCCAACGATAGTGGTTGTTACCCCCCCCCCCCCCTCCACTTGGGTCGTGTGGGGGGAGTCACCCAACGATGGTGGTTGTCAGCCCCCTCTCTCAAGTTAGGTCTTGGGGGGGTCTCCTAACGATGATGGTTGTCACCCCCCTCAACGAGGGTCCCGGGGGTGTTGCCCCCAAGTATGGGCTTAATCCCTAAAGGTGGTTGACGACCACGTCACACCCATAAGGGACCCTTGTCATCAGTAGCTCCTTCAAATGTTCAAATCCCACGAAAGGCTCAAAGACAGTTGTCAACCCACGAAAATAGCTGGATATTATCCTAAAAATCAGACTCCAACTGAAACAGTTGAGATAGCTCCGCGTTGGTCGCGTCTCCTGAAGCGAGAAGCACCGACCCCCTCCCCTATATAAGGGGTCACCCATGACCTGGGAAGGGGATCCACAATCTCAAACACTTAGAAAAATAAACACTTCTTATCGTTTGCAATCAAGAGCCTGTTCTTGACTTTTGCAACTCAGATCAATAAAAGTCAAGGGGAGTAGGCTACTAACGACATTCGGAGCCGAACCTCTTTAAATTCTGGTGTCTTTTATTTACATTTATTACGAATTCCGGTGTTATTAACTGCATTTATTATTGTGATTTTGGTTTAAATCTCATTTATTACGACTCTGCGTCCGTTGGCTAGAAATCCAGTCAACACTAGGCGTAACCTCAATATGTTTGTTGTATATATAAAAAAAAATAAAATAATTATTTAACTACTCACTTTTATAAATAAGTGAATATCTGTACAATTTTTTTTTATAAAAGAAATATGTCAAATAAAATCTATTAATTAATAATGAGAAAATAGGTAGAATTGTATCTAATTCTCACACAAAATAAAAATCTATAAAAAATGATTTTTTCATTTTTACACTTCAAAATATTTTTTTTTTGTATTTTTATGGAATTTCACGCAGAATTCCCTATAGCAACTAAAGGAACAAATTAAATCGCAACCAAAATCTGTATAGCAACCCATATAGAAACCACCGGAGCAACCCAATCCGTAAATTTGAAAGAAAAAAGTTAAAAAAAAAATTACCCCATATACTATTTTTTTAACTTTTTTTTCAAATTTACGGTTTGGGTTTCTAAAGTTGTTGCAGCGCTAGTTGCAATAGGAGTTTCTATACGATTTTTTGTTGCAATTGAGGTAGCAGTGCTAGTTGGAATAGGGGTTTCTATATCGAATTCCGTAAACATGCAAAAAAAATTATTTTGAAGTGTAAAAATGAAAAAGCCCCAAAAAAGTATATGAGGTAGGGATGTAAATGGGGCGGGGCGGGTGCGGGGATTGCTCCCCCACCCCCATACCCGCTTCTTAAATTCACCCCCATACCCGTCCCAATACCTGTTTAAATTAAAGCGGGGGCGGGGCGGGTATTACCCGACGGGGGAGAGGATCCCCATCGGGTACCCATTACATATATATTTTTGAAAAAAAAAATGATGTCTTAAAGAGAATTAAAAAAATAATAAAAAAAACTTAGTAAAACAATAAACTTAAGTGGAATAGTGTGTATAGTAAAAAAAATGTATAATCAATAAAAAGCCTAAATCATGAAGTTATTTTAATTGTAGTAGTTATGATTTTAAAATTTAAATATATACATATATCATATCGGGGCGGGTATCTATTCCCCCGCCCCTGCCCCGTTTTCAACTCGAGTATGAATCTTTAAACCCATACCCGCCCCCGCCCCCGAAAGTCTACCCCCGTACCCGCGGGTATAATTGTCATCCCTAATATGGGGTATATATATGTGATTCAAAACCCCTAATAATAATAATAATAATAATAATAATAATAATAATAATAATAATAATAATAATAATAATGTGTGATGGTATATATATAGTGTGTTTTTTTAAAAAAGATTACTAAAATAATATAAAATGATTAATTTGTAGATTTATGTTCTAATAAAATATTAAAAAATGAGAGAATTAAGGAGAGAAAAGAAAAATAGCTTATTAAAAATAATAATAAAATATTAATTTGTAAATTTATGCTCTAATAAAAAATTAAAAATGAGAGAATTAAGGAGAGAAGAGAAAAATAGTTTTGGAGAAATTTTAGAGTGACATGTCACCGCCTCATATCTTTCCTTTATATAGATATATAGATTATGCACTCTATTAAACAAAACACCGAGAAACAAGGCCCTCAGTTGAAATGAGCTATGGGCAAAAAAAAAAAAAAAAAAATTGGACCAGTACTATAAAGATAAATAGTATTTTTAATAATTATTAAAAAAAATATGTATATTTTTTAAAGGGAAATTTACATAGTATACTAACTTTTACCTTTTTCTTTTTATAAAATACTGTCAGGCGGTATTTTTTTACTTTGTGTTTTTTTTTATAAGTTTCATACTGCAGTATACTGTGTTAAGTTTTTACTGTTGTTCTACTGGTATTTTTTAATTGTTCTACTGTTGTTTTGAGTTGTTCTGTTTTGTATTCTATTGGTGTTTTATAAAAATAAAGTATTTTTAAAAAGATTTTCATGTGATAGTATTTTTATAAGTTTCCCTTTTTTAACAGGCAATTTTTTTATTTGGGCCCTTAAAATGAGTGGGCACTAAGCGCGGGCCTAGCCCGCTTATACTCAGGACCAGCCCTAAACACGTGGACTATGTAGATTTAATTATAAAATCACGTAAATGTCTTGTGTCAATTATTTTATTATTTATTATTCCCCTCAATTAAATTAAAGTTATCATCTTTAATTCAAAAATAATCTTATTTAATATAAATAAAATTGTTAGTTAACAATAAACTAAAGGGAAAAAAACAAAAAAATACAAAAAAGGAAAAAAAATTACAAAAATACTTTGGGCCGGCCCATTAAACATTTATACAGTCCACATACAAATATTTACAAAAATACCACATGCACTAAGCCTTCAGCTGTACAGAGCGAACCATGAAGATGAAAATACGCGCTCGTTTCAAAACTGCAAAACAACCAAAATGAAACCAAAGCGAGAAAAATACAACTATTAATTCAATTGATCTGATTCAAATAAAACTGATGAAAAAGCACAATGACCACAACTATATTAAATTGAATTAAGTGTTGTGGTTTTTCAAGTTGATTTACAGTTGCATCATTATTTTATATTAGTTTAATTCAATTGTTTGCAATAATTTATTTTGGAAATAAGAAAAGGAGAAAACACTTTGAGAAATAGTTAGTTTCTGAAATAAATTTAAACGTTTCTTAATAGTTTCATTTTAGTTTTATTATAGTTTATTAACAGCAATAAATATAAATTGTAAATAAACAAGTATACAAACTATAATAAAACTATAAAAAAACTAAAAACAAACTGACAAGCAGAAACAACTCTACGAATATAAACTACAAACATCTAAATCGAATTGTTACCTAAAAAAGAACAGCAAACAACTATACCTAATAATATTCCCAAAACACATCATACATAAACATATTAAACTATTAAAAAACTAGAAAAAAAAAAAAAAACTAAAACCCACTGATTAGAGACACTAAAACAAAAACAAATGTTTCAAAATATCTAAAAAAAAACTAGAAACACAAACAGAACATAAAACACAACAAAAATGGAACGAAAATAATAAGAAACAAACTAAAATGCCAAACCCAAGAACAAAATAAAATTGATTAAACAAAAATAAAGTCCTAAAAATCCAAAGAAAACCAAACGAAATTTTAAAATGAAAAACCTAAAATATCACAAACCAGAAAAAACCAAAACGATGAAATGGAAATACAAGAAAATGTTTAAAATGGGGGAAACGAAAATGGCCGAAAACCAACCTCTGTTCAAACTTCGGCAGAGGCACTAGCTTTTTCACTAGAAATTTCTTCAACCATTTGCTCCTCCACATTGAGCTTCGATTTCTTCTCTTCAACAATCGGACGTTTACCCTTTGCTTTGTTAGCCAAAGATTTCAAGCCCATTTTCGATTTTTTTTTTCTGAACTGGGGAAAGAGATGAGGATGAACGAGTGATGACCATTTTATAAAGAAATTTGAAACAAGAATAAACTGAGAGGGAAAAAAACTTGAGAAATCGTGGGTTGAGTGAGAGTTGAAATTTTTTGGAAGAACAAAAAATGAGAGAGAAAAAATCGTGATGAATAATGAGTAGTTATGCTTCAACAATGGAGGTTATTGATCTTCCAAACAAAAAAAAACTGAAAGAAAATCCAAAATCAAATGAAAAGAAAAGGAAAAAAGAGAAAGAAGAGAGAGGAAGTTGATTGATGTGTGATAGAAAAGAAAAAAAGAGAAAGAAGATAGTGGAAGTTGATTGATGTGTGATGGGGATGACACATGTGTCTGTGCATGAGAATGGTGTGTAAGTGGTATTATTGTAATAAAATAAAGATGATAAGTAAAAATGTTGATGTAGGCGTGTAGGAGTAAAACAGTAATAAAATGTGCAAAACAGATTTTTGGTGTAAAAATTTCTAAACTAAAACACTCTAATGAGTGCAAAAATAGATAAAAATATATATATATATATACCAAAAATATTCTTTTAAAGAGTTTAATATAGAATTAATCTCTATATTTTGATAAACTAACTAAAAGTTATTATTTTCATGATCATTTTTTTTTTAATATTAGAAATATAAAGTAGAAGAAAAATAAGTGGGTCCGGAGATAGTACGGAAATCTAGAAAAACCAAGGCTGGTTTTTATTTATTATTAATTTGACACAAGTTGTCAGCAACTGAGACAGATCCTACCGAGCCCACCACCACGATACTAGTAAAAATCACCCCAAAACACACACACACACACCTTCAACACGTTGAAGAGCCAAGAAGATTCTATTCTAATTTCTAAAACGCAGTGAAAGTGAAAACCAACCCCACCTCCTCTCACATGACCACCGCCGATACCTTCCAAACGTTTTAATTATTATAATTTTCCTTTTTTACTACGAAACAAACTTATTTTCTTTAATTCCCATTATTAAATTCTTCCAATATGGGAATTTCAAGGAGAGACAACTTAAAACACAGAGCTAACACGGATAAATCCCATTATTTTAAAAATCTAATCTTGCATTAATTAATTTTATGCTAATTAATTATTGACTGTTATTGGGTTTCTACAAATATTATTATATTATTTATTTGGAAACACAGTATTATAGTAGTACTACTTCTCTCTCTATCTTCTTTCTAAAGTGAAAGAATCAAAAACTGTATTCTATACGACAAGGCTACAAGGTTCTTTCCTCTGTCTCTTCTCGCACTCTCTTTTGTCTGTTTCGCTCAGCTCTCTTCTTCTTCTGCACTGAGACGAGAACATAATCGTATTTTATTAATCGAATTGTGACCCATTTAATTTAATTTAATTAAACTCTACAAAAGGTTAAAACAGAAAACAAAAACAGATCAGAGGCACTCGAAATTTCATGGTTCTCAGAAGATAATATATATACATCGATCTCTATCTTCCTTCGGGGTTTAGAATTTGGTCAAACAAGTTGAAACTCTGCATGATATGTATGATTACTATTATATATATTTTGGAGACAATAAAAACAATAAAAGGGTCACGAGGGGATATGGATACAATATACCACGAACAAGTTATTATATAAATTATATATATTCATACAACATTTTCTGATAATGATATATAATATATAAACAGAAAAGATAGCTGTTTATATTTGTGGTGCATCAATAATGAGGACAGCTTTTGTCTTCCGTGTATTACATTGACATCTCTCAATCCTTATAGATTACATGTACATGTATGAATATTTCTATATAACCTTTTCATTGCTAATCCTAATTCACATGATGATTCAGTTCTACACACTGCTACGCAAGATCGATGCTCAACAAGTAATGTACCTCAGTAATAAATATATATATTTTGAATGGGGCAAATAAATATATAAATAAAATAAATTCGTGTAACTATTTTTGCAAGTCCAAATAGTTTCACATAAATATATATGTAAAGTTCAACACTACAACAACATTGGTTTACAGAAAGAATAACTTCGACTGATTACTAGATTCAGATTATCGAGTTACTTAAGAAATGAATTTACAATTGTAACTTTAACATTCAAGAATCAGATTAATGAGCAATCAATATTGAAGATAGTGATTTACAAGTTTCATCTGCACTGAGAACAAATCTCAGCTGACTAGTGCTTGGGTTGTCCGAACCAGGGTAATAACATCCACTATATTCAAAGATTCATATTACAAACACCAGTTCACAATTAAGTATTTAATACAATCTTTACAACTTTTAGTGAAATATTACTAACATCAACCAAGATCCTTGGTTGAATACACAAGATTCCCTGTGCATAAGTTAAGTTCTTCTTCAACACTTTTCTCCAATTTGAAGTCCCTTTAGATCTGATGACGAAGATGACACTGAACTACCTTCAATCTGAACTCAGCTCGAACAGGCTGTGATCTTTCGGCTATGGATAACCATCACCAAGATATTCAATCAGACCTGTAAAAACAAAGAACTATACAAGTTACCACACACAATACAGCACGATAATATTGAACTAACCAAGAAAACGAATTAGCTAGCTAACCAAATCACAGAATAGAACTAGCTATATATAGACAAACAGTTCTAACTGACCTAATTAACAACATTTTCATGACAACTGTTAATGCATAATAGACTGACGTGGACACTAATAGAATATTCACATGTAGTTATGTCGGATGAACACCACAGATAAGACTGGAATCACTATTAATATAATCTATCAAAAATATGAACCTTACAATCTCCCCATTGACAGATTATGTTCAATGACCACACAAAACAAATAATAGCTACTAGTCAAAATAAAGGAAAGGACCCAGAAGGTTATCCACCATGCAGCAAGAAACTTTAGAAACATAAATTGTCTTTGCAAAAAGAAACATAGCAATCCATAATCCATATAAAAAAAACTTGAGAACATATATATCTCCCCCTTCATTGAACATAATAGATTGCACCACATCTTTGTTAGACTCCCCCTGGGATAGTGGGTACTGAAGAAACAAGATGAGGAGCAGAGGAAATTCGAGACGGTACTACAAGATGTTGGGTTTTATGCCCTAAATAAAACTCATTTCAATATAATCAGATATACTTATTAATATAGATCAGAAATAACATTTAATGTTGCATGGTTCACATGATTTATTTCATGATTATATGTACATAATGCATAAATTCATCTGAAACCCTTTTCACATACTTGATCCTGTTTATTGTGCCGTCAACACATTGGAAAGTAAACATGACTATGTGAATAAAGTTTCCTAGATTTATCAGACATAGGGTTTTACTGATATGATAATCTACAACAGAGTTTACTTGCATTTGGAGAAGTGCTATATTCTTTCCAGAGCATTGGTTAAAGTAAAGCTCAGGTTGGATGCATGGAGTATGCATCGGAAGGGACCGATATTGAACTTTGACTTAGATTTATTAAACTTACCGTAATATCTATTCAAGTCAATATCGCCTAGTTGATCCTAGATCAAATGATCTTAATCCTGATATGATTAGGCTCAATCTTAAAAGGCTATTCGTGTTCTTTGATTTGTTAGTTAAGCCTACTTTTAGGTCAGGGTGAAACGTACATTTTGGGAACACGGTAGTGCAATTGAGTGGGAGTGCTATCATAAACATGGAATCTATAGCTTCTATCTGGCGAATAGTAAGCAAAGGATGATCTCCTTCGAGCTTGACCAAACGAACATAAATGGTGGAGTACTCATTTCACATAAGCTGAAATATCATTTATACGGGATCAAGTGTTTTAAGGAATAAATACATTGTAGGGTGTAACGGTAATTTAATCCCTTTACAGTGTAGATCATTCATATAGAGGATCAGTGATCAAATTAGGATTATAACAATGGATAACTAATGATGTGTCTATATGGTGGAACATATAGATCATTCTATATACTGAGAGTGCAATTCTAAGTTCTATGCGTGGATTCAACGAAGAATTAATAAGTTAGTGAATTTTAGTGCTAAATTCTTGATCTACTTATTGGAAGCTCGGTTATATAGACCCATGGTCCCCGCACTAGTTGAGATAATATTGCTTGTAAGACTCATATAATTGGTTTTGATTAATCAATTATAATTCTCAAATTAGACTATGTCTATTTGTGAATTTTTCACTAAGTAAGGGCGAAATTGTAAAGAAAGAGTTTATAGGGGCATATTTGTTAATTATGATACTTTGTATGGTTCAATTAATAAATATAATAAATGACAATATTATTTAATAATTATTTATAGTTATTAAATATTTAGAATTGGCATTTAAATGGTTGAATTAGAAAATTGGCGTTTTTGAGAAAATCAGATGCAGAAAAGATAAAACTGCAAAATTGCAAAAAGTGAGGCCCAAATCCACTAAGTAGGGCCGGCCACTTTTGTAGGGTTTTTCCCTCTGATATTTTCATTATTTTAATGCCAAATAATTCAAACCTAACCCTAGTGGAATGCTATAAATAGATAGTGAAGGCTTCAGGAAAATTACACTTTTTCCTGACACTTTCTGAATCAGAAAAACCTGAGCCTTCTCTCTCCCTATCTTTGGCCGAACCCACTCTCTCTCTCTCTTCCTCTTGAATTTCGAAATCCTTAGTGTATGAGTAGTGCCCACACACAGCAAGTGATACCTCAATCATAGTGAGGAAGATCGTGAAGAAAGACTTTCAGCAAGAAGGAGTTTCAGCATCAAAGATTCAGAGAAAGAGATCCAGGTTCAGATATTGATAATGCTCTGCTACAGAAAGGAATCAAGGGCTAGATATATGAACGGAAGGAGTCATTATATTCCGCTGCACCCAATGTAAGGTTTCCTAAACTTTATATGTGTTTATCTGATCGTTTTAGAAAGTTCATATTTAGGGTGTTAATAAACATACTTGTGAGTAGATCTAAGATCCTGGTAAAATAATCCAATACAAGACCCATCTGAGGATGCACCAAACGAATCTTTATGAAAATGTGGAAGAGATATATCAATGGATTGAGTTAAAGGTTCTCCATAGTGATTTTGTAGAATAGTGGACTTGATGATGCGATCCATTTTGTACATAGAGGCCTGAAATACAAGGTGATGCTTTTGATCCTTTTTATATCTTTTGACAAATAATTTGAATTCTGAAAACATTTGAACCTGCCAGCTCGAGGTATGTTTGATAACCATTTGAACAGAGGGGACTTGCCTTTGTTCATCTTTGAAGCATAAGGAGTAGTCGAAGTGGGCTATCTGTGAAAACCTAATAAAAAACTCTTACTGAGAACATGATTGGGAACTTGATAATCATGGGTTGTAAGAGGAGGATGAGCAGCCATCAGCACTTGTTGGATGAGACTTGGAAATAGGAGTTTGTTTCGAGTGCCAGTGGTTTCTGAGGCTTCGAGAATCCTTTCAAAAATTAGAGAGGGCAGATCAATGGATACTTGAGTTCCCACAGCATACAAAAACTTTTCGATATCAAGAGTGACTGAGGACAAAAGGGAGTTAGGAAACCAATTGTACAAAGTAACCTGATGAAGAACCCTATAGAATGGGGTTAAATGAGTAGCTAAAATTTCCTACTTTTCCTAAAGATAGTCATCCCTGCCAGTTAGCACTCTACCCATCATAGTTTGATCTGGATTAAACTGTTTCCCATAGGTTGGATTTTTGACCGACTCAACTTTTAAGATGCATGCAATAGTAGAAGATCCAAAAGGAATACGAGTACCCCTAAAAAATGCACTTACACACCCTGGATGACCCTCATGAATAACAGTCCTATCTAGATTTGCATAAAATTCACGAATTAAAATGAGAAGAGGTGCAGGCAACTTAAAGACAGTGTGAACCCATTTCCTAATTTTTAAAAATGCATGAAGTTCAGGAAAGTCATCCAAAACAACTAGTTTTTCAAACCATAACTCACGACTTCCAAACCAACATTGGTAAATAGACACTTTGGAGGCATCAACAAAATATTGAATAGTCGATGGGTCGACATTTGAGATAGGGGCTTTTGGAGGAATTTTCTTTTTGGAACCTTTTGAAGAATGTTTTGGAGACGAGTCTGCAGATGGGACATAAATAGATTTAGTCTTGGTTATGATTGACCCTTTAGCGTTGCCTGGATCAGCGCCGACTATAAATTTTGCAAAAACTGATGCTAAGAAGCCTTAAAAACTGCCTCTAAAGCCTAGATTTGTAGTAGTGAACTGAATAGTAAAAAGCCCAACAAAAGTTTAGTTTAGAGGATTTCTGCCTCCCAAAAATCAGATTATGTGGTTGAGTGTTAAAAAATGAAGGGTAAATTGCGGCATAACCCCCAAAACTTAAATTTTAGTGGTAAAACCCCCAAAATTAGAAAACTGTTAGCAATTTACAGTTTGCATTTTAGGTGTTAAGTGTCATGTTAGACAGTCCATGTGTACATCTATGTGGACAAGGTGTACATATGGCACAATTTTATTACTCCGCGTAAAAATATATTTAAAAAATTAAAATATTAAAAAAAATAATTTAAAATAAAAAATTGTACATTAAAATATACATATTTTTCAAAAAAAAAAATTCTTTTATTTTTCTTCTTCGCTGTCTTCTTCTTCAATTTTTTTTTTTCTATTTTCTTTTCTCTTCCACATATACCATCACCACCATTACCCACCACCACCCACCACCACCCTCCACAACCCACCATCACCCACCATAAGCGCATGCAACAAACCCACGAACTCGTCCATCCCCATCGAACCAAGAATATTGTTCCCATCATCAAACAACAAACCCACAAACCTAGACCTCCCTGTCGAACCACGAACCCATTAACCTATTCCCATCCCTTTCGAGCCACGAACCCCATCGTCGTCCTCTTCCAACCTGCATAAAAAAAATACAAAGAGAGAGATTGAGAGAAAGAGAGAGCGAGAAACACAGAGAAAGAGAGGGAGGGAAAATAAAAGGGATGAGTTTTGGGAGGACCTCAGTTTTGGGGGCGTAGATCTCGATTTCTTGGCCCAAACGCATCGCTGAAGTGCATCTCCAGCACCACTGACAACTTCTCCGTGAGTGCATCTCCACCGAAAAACGAGAGAGAGGGGCGATGATAGAGGTTTTGTGGGACGAAGATTTTGATTTTGTGGTTCGTTTCGATGATCGGTTGTCGAAGAAAGAGTGAGAAGAAGGTTGAAGAGAGAGGGTAAAACAGTTTGGGAATTAGGGTAAAATAGTTGAAGAAAAGAAAGAAAAAGAAGAAAAAAAAGAAAAAAATTATATTTTTTTCAAATTTTTTTTTGAATGGAAAAAAAACTGAAATGAATAAAAATAAAAATGCTTTTTTTTATTTACAATTTTTTTAATTTTAAATTATTTTTTGTTTAATTTCTTAAATAATTTTTAAGGTTGACCAATAAAATTGTGTCATGTGTACACCTTGTTCACATAGATGTACACATAGAGAAAATGTGCATCCCTAAATGAGATATCAATAACACGAATTTCTCTAATATTATAAGCTTTCTATCAACTACATTAATAGAAGTCATACTAACAAGTCAAGATAAAAATTATGCATGTAAAATTTCGTCATATATTAGAGATCATACACATAATAATTGTAGTTTAGACTTAGATCATATATAAATTACTTTTTTTATTAAAAGTAATTTATCAAACTTGTATTTATATATTCTTTTTCATGTACACAGTCGCCTAGCTAGCCACATATTTTAGTAAGTATATATTTTTTTAAAAAAAATATTAATAAAAAATATAATTTTTTTTTGAGAAAAATAATACATAAATGGTACAAAGATAAATATATAAAGACAAAAGTAAAAATATAAATTTTATAAGAACAAAAGTAAAAATATATAAAGAGAAAAATAAAAAAATATTTATTTTATAGCGGTGAAAGTAAAAATATATATAAAAAAACGACAGAGCACATATCCCACTTCTCTGCACTCTCTGCATGTTCACTTTAATTTTATTTAGGATCTAAATGAACAAAAGGTTTATTTTTCTTTTCTTTTTTTTTTTATTTGAATGGAAAATAAAACTTTATTAATCATCAAACTCGGCTATCAAAACTATTAACAAATTAGTTGGGACATTCTCCGAATTGAAGTTATGATTAAGATAAGAATGAAAAGCTCAAAAAAAACTATGAGCAACCATATTTGCAGATCATTTCACTTAATGAACTTTAACGAAAAATAATTCGACAAGTAAAGCCTTAAGATCTTTAATTAAATCACTAAACAATGAAATCATTCTAATAGGGCTCCTCAAAGCTTGCACAGCCATGAAACAATCAATCTCCAAAAAAAATTATGCTGCCACAAACATTGTTTAATCTAACTAAGAGTTTACAAATGTTCATAGTTTCTGTCACCTCAACAATGGGTCTGGCCTTCAATGAAAAATCTATTCTCATATTGAGCAATCATATTGAAACCATAACCATTAAGCTCCTCAAAGAAAGTTCCATCCACATTGATCTTCACAGTATTAAACAGTGGTAAACGCTAATGCTCCACCCTATCATCCTTGGTCAAACTAAATAATGATGTTTCTAAAATAAAAACTTGAGCATGCTTCTATTGTTCAAGATGGCTAACTGCTGAAGAGATGATCTCCAAGGGACTAACACTTTTTTAGTTCCATGCTTATTCATACAGAGCGGCCCAAATGGCCCGACAGATGGCTGTCAAGAGACAACATTAGTCTTACTGAAGTCCCATGAAACAAGCCTCAAACCAGTAGAAAAACTCTACTCCTAACGGTAATCTTTTACCAATTTCGGCCTGATTCAAAACTATTTGGGCTGTTGGACATGAAAACAAACAGTGGATAGTAGTTTTAGCTTCATTTTGACATATGGGGCAAGCAAGACAACCTGTGCAAGCACGCCAGATCAAATCGTTATTTTAGGAGGAGCTCTCAACTGCCAGAATATCTTCCAAAATTTACTTAATGTATTGACACATCAATTCCCATTTAATTATTGAATAATCTTATAAGCCGACTTGACCGAATAAAAGCTAGACACTTAGTCTACACAATCTTGTCCACCCGAGATGTTAAATTAAGAGGGATGCTATGAATGAGACAACGATCCCTCTCATTAAACATGTCATTGATTAGATAAATATCCCAAGCTAACAAACCCGAAAGCATGAGATTTGTCGCTTGTGGTATTATTTCTTAAACCCAACAAAATAGTCGGTTAGTTAATTGTTCTTCAACTAACTCAACTTTTAAATATGACATCAAGCTTATTGGGTCTATTAGCCTATATAAAGAGGACTACTCATTTCATAACAACACATAACAAAGAGACTCAACCAATACAGTAAAGAGAGAAGTTAGAGTGAGAGAGTGAGTGAGTGAGAGAGAGAGAGAGAGAGAGAGAGAGAGAGAGAGAGTTGAGATCAAGAATTTGTATTGAGCAACATTATCGATTATGTTAGCTCGAGTTAGTGAGTTAGTGGGTGTTGAGGGATTACGCCATGGATGACTTACTGTGATTATTTTCTTGTAGCACTTGAGATTGATATCTCTAATTCTCCTCATTAATAATGATTGGTAGCAGTACTTTCAAACTAGAGTATGACAAAGTTCACATTGAACTTAGGATCGAAACAAGTATAATTTTCTTGTGTTGTGTCTGGAAGCTATCTAGATTCATCTCTTTATTTATCTTTCTGGTTTAATATGTGTTTGCTTATTTAGGTTCTTGATTTGTTTGTTTTGATTTAACTTTTTTTTGTTTAAGTGTGATCATAAAGCTATAATTATAGAGGTTAATTGATCAAAGAAGATTCAAAGATCAGTTGCTTCCGCATCAAGAACTCATCAAGAATTCATTAAGGAATTCTACATGAACTCAGGTTGAAGGACAAGGTCAATTTTTATGTTCGAACTAGAGAAGTTTGATGATTCAACTGATTTTGCACTATGGCAAGAGAGTTTGAAGGGTATACTTGTGCACTAAAAGGTATCAAAGGTACTCAGAGATGAAAAGTTGTTGGCTGAGAAGAAACCAGAGGAAATTGTAAAAATGGAGAATATGGCATACTACACCATCGTCATGTACCTATCCAATAGAATTAGAAGAAAGCTAATCCAAGAAAAGACCGCAAAAGGATTATGGAACAAACTAGAGCAGCTGTACATGACACCATCAATCTCGAGAAAAATTAATCTTCTTGAAAGATTATACGGGTTTAGAGTGAACTCATCTCTTTTCTTAGATGATAATATTGATAAATTTAATGAAATAATTGTTGGTTTAGCTAATATTGGTCATTAGGTAGATGAAGAAAGTCAAGCAATCATATTACTCAGATCATTGTCAATAGCATATCAAGAAGTTAGTGCAGCAATCAAGTATTACGGGGATGTGACCTCGTTGGTTGGTGTTCATACAACCTTGAAGTCAAAGGACTTTGAATTGCAACTCAAGAAGGAGACTAGGAAAGGAGAAGCCTATCTTGCAAGAGGAAGAAGTCCAAAGAGAGGATCATTATGGAACAACCAATCATCATCAAGATCTAAGTCGAAGATCAAAGACAATCGATAATGTTACCAATGTGGAAAGATTGGCCACATTAAAGATTCTACTGTCAATTAAAGAAGCAACCTTATTTCAGATCAAACTACGATGACAAGAGATGCAACAGAAACCAGAACCAATACTCATAATCTAATGATCAGGGAAATCTAAGAAAAGACTTTGCAGTTGTGGCTGAGAGTAGTCGAGATAGAAGTACAGATGGGGAATTAGTTTTCTTTTAGAAAATAAGAAAAGTAAAGAGTAGATCCTTAATTCAAGATGCACTTATCATATGTGTCCCAACTTAGATTCTTTCTTTGATTATGAAGAAACCAATAATGGTGGTAGAGTACTATTGGTGATGATGTTTCTTGAAGGGTTTTTGGAATTGGTAAGGTGGCTATAAAGAAATTCAATGGTGAAGTGAAGAATCTGCATAATGTGAGACACATTCCAGAATTATGAAAGAATTTGATATCACTTGGAACCTTAGAACATAAAGATGATGGCTATAAGTCCTTGAATGGGAGCCTAAAGATGACAAAAGGTTCAATATTGCTTGTGATGAAAGGAAAGAGAGTACATGGGTTGTATGTACTCTAAGGTGAAATTGTACCTGTGGTCGAGGTAGATATATGAAAGGTTTAGAAAGTGATATGCAACTATGACATAAAGGGCTCAAACATATGAGTGAATAAGGCATGAGCGAATTGCACAAGAAGAGATTAATTGAAAAGCTTCAGACCTATGCTTTATCCTTCTCTGAGGCTTGTGTTTATAGAAAGCAACACAAGATCAAATTTACAATAGCAACTCTGAACAAGAAGGCAGTTCTACAGTATGTGGGTGCTGACCTTTGGGAGCCAAGTAGAATTCTAACACATTCAGGTGAACATTACTTCCCATCTATTGTTGATGATTTTAGTAGATGCGTTTGGACCTATATACTCAAGACCAAAGATGAGTGTCTACAACAATTTAAGATATGGAAAGCTTAGGTGGAAAATAAAATAAATTTAAAGGTTAAGACAATTAGAACTGATAATGGTCTAGAGTTCATCAACACTGATTTGATAGCTTTTGTAATGAGCATGGGATAACTAGGCATAGGACAGTTGTTAAAACTCCACCATAGAATGGAGTTATTGATCATACGAATAGAACACTTTTGAACAAAGTAATATGTTTACTTCTCAGTTTAGGGTTAGGAAAGCCTTATTGGGGAGAGGCTTTATCTACTGCTTGTTACCTTATTAATAGGATTCCAAATTGAGTCATGGACTTGAAGATACCTTATAAGTTGTTGTATGGGGACATACCAAACCTGAAACACTTGAGAGGTTTGGATGTGAAGCATATAACAGAATGGGAAGCCTAAGGTGATCATTTCTAGAAATGTTATGTTTAATGAAAATGATTTTCCTCACTTAAAAGATTAAAAGGGAAATGTTTTACATGATGCAGATTCATCTAGGAAGAGGGAGGATTTAGCAGAGTTTAAAATTGAGCTTAAAGGATTTGAACCAAGTGAGAAGAATGCAGCACAGACACAGCTTTAGATGAGAGTGAGGAACAACCAGATATGTCTGACTATTAACTTGCAATAGACAAAACCTAGAAGAGAAATCTATATACCAGCAAGATTCGTAGAAGTTGATCTAATTACTTATGCTTTGTCAATAGGCCATCCATGTTACATACCAAAACCATTAAGTATAGAAGAGGCTTTGAATGGAAAGTACAAGGAGTGGTCTTGGTTGTGGATGATGAATTAAGCTCGCTTAGAATGAACAAGACATTGGTCTTGGTTCCAAGACCCGAGGACAAGAAGGTGATATCGTGCAAATAGATTTTAAAGATTAAAGAATGTGTGACATAGGTTGTGATAGTAAGATTTAAGGCAAGATTAGTTACCAAAGGTTTCACTTAGGTGGAAGGGATAAATTACACTGAGGTATTCTGAACTGTAGTAAAATATAAGACGATTATACTTATGTTGTCAATGGCAACTCATAGAGGTTTAGAAGTGGAGTAGCTTGATGTCAAAACTGTTTCTAGAAGAAGAGATCTATGGAGCAACCACCTGGATTTTAGGTGGAACAAGATGGTAAAGAGTTGGTTTGTAAGTTAAAAAAGTCCCTATATGGCCTGAAGCAATCTCCAAGGCAATGGAACAAGAGATTTCACATCTATGTTTAGGAGATTGGTTTCACAAGCTCAAAGTTTGATTACTGTTTGTATTTTAAGCACCTAGAAGAGTCAATAGTTGTGTATCTTCTACTATATGTAGATGATATGTTAATAATGGGTAAAGATAAGGTAGTAATAAAAGGAATTGAAGATCAACTCAAGGTAGAATTTGACATGAAAGAATTGGGACAAGTAATGAAGATCCAAGAGTGATGGAGTCATGCATCTAAAGCAAAAGAACTACATTGAGAAGATCCTAACAAAGTTTAAGATGCAAGATTCTAAGAGCTCTTCAATACCTCTTGGAGAAAAATTTGTATTAACCAAGAAAGCCCTATGATAGCAGAGGAGAAAGAAGAGCTGGAAGAAATTCCATATGAAATGGCTTTGGGGGTGCCTCATGTATGTAATGGTTAGCACAAGACCTGACATTGCTCATGCTTTAAGCATATTGAGTAGGTTCATATCAAATCCTATGATAAACCATTGGAGGGCACTCAAATGGCTACTACGATATTTGAGCGGGACATCAGATATTGGATTGACTTACAAGAGAATTTTTGAGAAAATAACTTTGAAAGTATATGTGAATGTTGATTATGAATCAAGCAAGGATACTGGGAGGTCTACTATCTCATATGAGTTTCAAACTAATGGAGATTGCATTAGATGGAAATCATATCTCCAATCAATAGTAGCACTTTCAACTATAGAAGACGAATTCATGGTGAACATAGAGGCATTCAAAGAAGAAATATGGCTACAAGAAATTCTGAAGGAGTTGAAGCTTCTAGATGGAAAGGTAAGGCCAATCTTTGAATCATTTGTGCAAGAATCTAGTTTATCAGGAGAAGACAAAACACATTGATATTCAGTTGTTTTGGATAAGAGAGAAGATAGAAGAAGAAGTGATCAAGCTGGAGAAAGTGAAGTTAGAAGAAAACCTTGTTGATACTGGCACTAAGGTGTTACTAACCTTAGTTGCTAAGAAGCTACACATGAAAGCACTACAACCTCCATTAGAAAAATATGCTTAGCTTGTTAATGGGGGCTTGAAGAAATAAGGTAGAATTTGTGGTATTATCCCTTAAACCCCAAACCAAAGATTAGGTTAGTTAGTTAGTTGTTCTTTAACTAACTCAACTATCAAATATGACAGCAAGCTTATGGGGTCAATTGGCCTATATAAAGAGGGCTACTCATTTAATAACAACACATAACAAGGAGACTCCACCAGAGAAAGGGGAGAGACACACAACATAATAGAGAGAGAAATTAGAGTGAGAAAAGTGAGAGAGGTATTTGAGAAAGAGAGAGAGAGTTGGGATTGGGAAATTGTATTGAGCAACATTGTTGATTCTGTTGGCTCGGGTCAGTAAGTTAATGGGTGTTGAGGGATTACACCATATATAATTTACTTTGATTATTTTCTTGTAGCTCCTGAGATTGATATCTCTAATTCTCGTCATTAATAAAGATTGGTGGCAACGCTTTCAAACTGGAGTATGACTAAGTTCACATTGAAAATAGGATCAAAACCAGTATAATTCTCGTGTGTTGTGTTTGGAAGTTATCTAGATTCATCTATATGTTTATTTTTCTCGTTTAGTATGTGTTTGCTGATTTTGGTTCTTGATTTATTTATTTTGATTTAACTTTTATTTGTTTAAGTGTGATCTTGAAGCTAGAAATATAGAGGTTAATTGTTATGTATTAGAGCTAAATTTTCTACACCATTAAAGCTTCTTGTAAGCCAAGAGACTCTGGGGTGATCATATAGGATTCAAAAAATCTGGCAATCAAGGATCCTTGACCACATCAATACTGTCACTCGAACCCACACTCCAACAAGAACCACTTCAAACAATCTGTGGATCTTCTCACAAATTTTTCCACACAAAGTTTGGATTCTTTCCTAACTGAGTTGGTAGGAAGTTTGCTTTTAAAAAAATAGCCAACCTTAATATTTTGAAGCCAAAGACTATAGGTTGAGTAAAAAATATTCATCCTTGCTTTACTAACATAGAAAAATTAAAATATCGTAAGCTATACATGAAGTATTTTTTTATGTAATGAGTATATTATAATATATGGAAGATATTACTCATCATAAAGAGGGTAATCATCATGATGTTTGTGTTTGTTATCTAATAAAGATAATCAATGAGCTTAAATCGTGCAACAATTTAATAGCAGACCAGTGTAAAAATGTTATAAGATCTTATACAGTTCGTTAGAATTACCTAATTAATATTAGTTCTAATTATATTTATTTTATTCAAAGTTTAATCAATAAAATATTTTAATTATGATCAACAATATTTTGGTAATACATTTCATATAATATATACTGACATCAATTGCCACAAAAAATTTGATAGAAAGTCTTTTTTTTTTTTTGAGAAAAGGCGTTTATAACATAAATTCAAATAGTTAGACCTCGCGGTCGTTACACAATATATTGTTTGGTAATTCCGAAGCCGGGATAGACCCAAAAACCTGATGAGCGAACGCTCATCTAGCCACATTATGAGCGACGAAGTTACAAGATCTACTAACATAAACAAAATTACAACTAATAAAAAAGGGAGAATTCTTAGTACAAAATGAGATGTAATTGTCAAGTGCCCAGCGAGAAACCTTCCCATTGAGAGCATTGATCACCACACTCGAGTCATTCTCCACAATCACAAATTTCGAACCAATCTCTAAGGCTACGGAGACCGCCAAGCAACAGGTCGCAGCTTCTCCACAAAGAACATCCGAAAAGTCTTCCCGAGCCGTTTGAACTCTAATGACTCTGCCAACATGATCCCTTGCAACAACAACAATGCACATACTATTATATCCCACCTTGACATCACAATTCAGCTTAATCCAATCCGGGAGAGGAGGGGACCAAGCTTCCTTAGGTCTGGAGTGGGAGTAGGGAGCAAAGTAACATGTAAATCTGCATAAGAAGTACAAATATTATCAATACATTTTTTTAAATCAGGAGAGCAATTATTGTGAACTTTCTCATTGCGCGCCCTCCAAATAGTATCCACAACAATCGAGGCATATAAAAACACATCATCAGCTCGAACCCCTCTGTTGTTTAGATCCCAAATAAACTTGACCCAATCCCAAACTCGGATACCAGTGTCACAAATTGGAAAGATGCCCCAGGGAGAGGAGCGCCATAAATGAAACGCCACATCACAGGACAGGAAAAGGTGTTCAAACGTTTCCTCCCCCAAACCACATAAGGGGCAGGTTGTGTCATCAATATGGAATCTTTTTCCAATCACCGCTCTAACCGGGAGGGCACTGGAAAGGATACACCACCACAGAACTTTGTGATGTTCTAAAATTTTGCTATTCCATAACTTATTCTAGAGTTTCAGAGCTACCTCACAGTGAGGAGCTCTTTCTTGAGCCTGAGACAGATACGCAGATTTGGACGAGAATCGCCCGGTACTCTCTAGCGTCCAAAACCTCCCTACCTTTTTTTGGTCTTTCAATAATTATCCAAAAGAGTTGGTATAAAACTTGAAAGTTGGACCATCCATTTTAATTACCCAACATTTTATTTTGCATATCTAAATTTATAGTAAATCAAAGATAGTACACAATTTTTTTTCCTGTTTATGTAATAATCCTACATTTTATTTTACTGCGCATTCATATACAAATATCTTACACGCGGTTCTATTACATTATCCTACCCCTCTAAAATCATCATCTAATTATTAGAGCTAGCAAGCCATAAATATTGTAATTTGACATCAATGCTTTTGCCCTTTGTTTTATTGTTCTAGTACAATTATATATATATATATATGTGAGATAAAGTATAATAAGGAAAGTTTTAATTTACTTTCTGGTTATTGAATTTTTTTTTTTATTTAAGCGTTTATATATTACAACATATTTTACTTGGGATTCGAACCCAAGACCTCCAACACTCACACACCCACCTATGGCCACTTGAGCTAGCCCCAAGTGGTTAACTGGTTATTGAATTTAATATATATGAAAGGTGCCTTTAGAACGGAAATGAAAAAAGGGTTGATTTGAATTGAAGAGTGGTGTATAGGTTTGATTTATAGGGAAAAGGTACATGGAAAATGTTCCCAGAAATGTGCATGTAACATGAATAATGGAATAGGAAATATTATATCTGTGGGACTATAGACCTGTTGATGTTAGCAAGGTCGAAAAATAAAAACAAAAATAAGAATCACGAGAATAGCAAAACTCTCAGAACCATCAAAATAAAAAGGACTACTGTACTGTCTCCATGTCAGCCGCTGCCACCAAGTCCAGAACTTACTGCAGAGAGAGAGAGAAAGGAAGAAGAAGGGGTCAGAATGTGAACGTGGAATTGAAGAAAGAAGGAAGTAGAATGAAAAGAACGATAAAAAAGAAAGAGAGAAAAACAAATGCAAACAGAAACACACAAAAGGGCCAAGAAACTATTCTTTTATTATTCATCAGCACAAAAAAAAAAAAAAAAAAGAAAAGAAAAAACTATTCTTTTATTCTTATTTATTATATGAATTTTCTAGGATTTTTTTTTTTTCTGAGAGAATAATAATAAAAAAATAAGGAGTCCATTTCCCATTTGAATTGCATTTATGGGGAGACGTTGAACCTGACAGTATTGATGCTGTTTACAAATATGAAGTAGATTAGCTAGGGTTGGAAATGAAACTAATCACAGCATTAACAAATATATAATGGGCAGCACCACATTAACTATAAAACGATAAAACTTCATCTTAAAAAAAAAAAAAAAAAGAAACTACAAAACGATAAAAGCATAGGAAAGCTACAAGGTCCTTTTAATTTTCTCTCTGTTATAGTACATATACATATGCAATTTCAAAATGTAACGGGGGATAAAATGGGAAAATCATTCGGTGAGTTTTGGAATTTTTGTTTAATCATTTATTATTTGAAAAAGAAAGGAAAAAGTATTATTAATGAAAATAATAAACTTCAAATGGATCCATTCAAAAATAAATAAATAAATAAATCAACTTCAAATGGATATGAAATGAGCAAAAACTGAAACGGGTGGAGGAACTGGGGACAGTACTTTTACTTTGTTTTTCCAATAATGAGAATCATAGACATAATCAAAATAATCAGTTGGAGTATCTTGTGTGAAATAATTAGTCATCATTTTCCTATTGGTTTCACTTTGGGGCCCATTCTGGCGTCCCTACCCGACCCGTTTTACAGTGCAAGCACTCTTCCATCCCTCTCTTTGTCACACTATTACTAATCACAACATAAATGAATCCATTATCTCAAAAAAAAAAAAAACATAAATGAATCCTTGAATTGATCACTTACTTTTATAGAATCCCTTGGTGACTTCCTACTTATTATTTTTATATATTATATATACATTACATGGTTTTGGTTCCCTGAAACAATAATAATAACATGCAATACTATAATTATTATTATTTTTGTTATTATTATTATTATTATTATTATTATTATTATTGTTATTATTATTATTATGAATCTCGTTCAAAACTTTGACATAGCGGCGGAAAACAATAAATAAATAAAAACTCCCTCACCCACAATAATATCCTCGTAGTTTGCCTTTTGGTGATTCAATTCTTATTTCTAGCAATGAATCATTTTTACTTTTTCCTCATAATATTTTTTAATAGAAAAACATTTATGCTTAAATGCTTAATGCCTCTGTACCTCCTTTGGGAGAGAGCAAAAAGAAGAATATTTCTTGGGCCATTACAAATAGAGGTTAAAGAGAAAGCTGTAAAAAGAAAAATGTTTTCTTTTTTATATATTTTGCGTTGAATAATTATACTATCACACTTTTCAGTTATTCATGGAAACTTTTAGAGCCAATAATTCAATCACCTGGACACGTCAGCATGTAAGCCGAGCTGAAGGTAAAGCCAAAGTTGGAGGCTCAAAAGAGGCTAGAGACAATAAGAGAAAGAGAGTTAAATAATATTGTAAGTTAGCGTGTAAAGGTAGTAGTGGGCAGAGAGCTAGTATTTTATGTCAATAGCTGTATGATACAGAAGTTTGGAATGTTAAGATGTTAGGAGAAAAGAAAAGAAAAAAAAAAGTAGAAGAAGAAGATGAAGATGAAAGAAGAAAAGAAAGGTGGAGAGAGAAGCTAGCAAGCAAATAGAAGAGAAGCAATATTAGAAGAAGGAAGAGATGAAATGTCGTCATGAAAGAACAGGCTTTAAATCCCATCACGTAGTTCGATGTATCCTTTACCTTATATCTGTTAGATATATAGTATAGTATAGAAACATGATGGGGATTCGAAACATGAGACCGTGTTTGGTTGGTGCCTCTATTAAACTACAAAAGCTAAACTACAAATTGAAAAGAGGACACTCGTTTGACGTGAAACCAATTTTACGAAAACACAAACATTTTTCTATGATCTGACGGGAATACCCCTTAATCTATAGCCTAGCCCTTCTCTAAATTCAAGTCCATGCACGCACTGCTTGCTACAAAGACACCTCATAGTCCACCTGATTGGATTTATTTTAAATACCATTTTATTTTTAGTTGAAATTTTATATGGTAAAAATAATTGTGATTTTGTAAAAATAGTTATGATTGAAAATGAAAGTGAAGCTTTCTTAAAATTCTGACTTGCTAATTCAATATATATATATAGATATCGATTTCTAGTTTAGACAATAATGAAAATTATGTTTTCAATTGTATAATGAAATGTTCTTTTTCTTTTTCTTTCTTTCTTTTTTTGAAAAGGAGAAAAATTCATTAATAAAAAAGGTCAAAACCTCAATATAACTGTTGCGAAAATTATATGTATATGCTTGTAAGTGCAAAAATGGACAAGTAACTATAGTGGTCAAAGACTGGTATCGTCCTATAGAAATTCAAAGTAATTAAAGTAATTATTTATAGCGAATATTAAAACCTAATTTTATCTAAGCAATCAATTTCAAATGACGTTAGAAAAAAAGAAAGAACGAGAATAATAAATTAAAGTTGAGAATAATCAGATAAATATAATTATTAAGGTTTCAATTTCACCCTAATTTAACTATGATTTTAATCATTAATGTGCCTAGCTTATTTCTATTTTTTAAAGAGCTTAGAGTAATATTGTATCTCTATACCCTCTCTCGAGTGCCCGCATAACCAATGTGTAAGTGAATAATAGTCTATATATCTATATACCAACATTATACCTTATCTTTATTAACTCCTATTCTAAACACAATCCTAAATATTTAACTTCTCGATTTCACAATTTAGAACTATTTTGGTTACATAAGTGAATGTTATTATTTCTTGATCTCACACCAGCTAAATTGATCTACTAGATGTCTAAGTGTTTTAAAGTTCCCCTCTAGAGTAATAAATCTCACAATTTAAATAATAGTTTTAATTATAACCACATAAAGTAAAACCATATATAAATCATAATCATAAGCATGATAGAAATTAAACAAAGTAGAATCACAAGAAGTATATTAGAATAAACAAAATTTTGCATTAAATCATAAAATTAAAGTCATAATTAGAAATATATATATAAACCTAATAACTAAGAACATTAGCCACACATAGTGTGGTTTATCATCTCAAAATATTATTTATAATCTGAATAATATTGAGAAATAAAGAAGAAAGAAAAAGAATGAATGAATGAGTCTTGAATGTTGCTAAGGTACTTCCTTGATTTCTCAGACTTATTTCTATCATTAAAGTTGTGTTATAGTCTCTCTAATCATTTCAAAGCCAAAGTTATAATTTTTCTTTTATAAGCCAAAAAAGTTGGAAAAGTTGACGTTTTTTTTTTAAAAAAATATAGAAATGAAATTGTATGGACGGTGCTATAGCCTCAGAAACAACACTATATATAGCGCCATGTGTGATTCCCCAAGTTTACAAATATGCAAAAATAATCTTTTTTATATCTTCTTTGTTTCCTTTCTTCTAGGTTGGCGCGCTATAACGCCACACTCATGGCGCTATAGCGCCAAAAGTTACTTTCACCATTTCGTTTGTTTCTTAGTTCATTTGCTTCCCGATTTTAACATTTTGCTCAAATATGCGTAGTTTACTCCTAATTTATCATAATTTCATCATTTTATGCTTAGTACTACACATTACAAGAAACACTTCAAATGTATACTTTAAGAAATAAACAACAATTCACCTAAATAATGACCAAGAATGAGTGTACAAATGTTAACTCATCAAACTCCTAAACTTGAACTATTGCCTATCCTCAAGTGATTGACAAAAATAAATCTAAAAACTAATTAAATTAAAAAAATCAATTATTGGAATGACAAATCAAAAATCATAAACCATAAGAATTTTTTCTCAAAATACTAAATTTTCTTTCAATTATTCCTCATGTATTTCAAATCAAAGACTAGAATTTCAACCCAACACTTAACTCCTAGTATTGTCATTTTACCAGAATGTGTGCATGTCAATTCTACAAATCTTATATGTAAATGATTATGTACATAAAGACTTCCCATACCTCAAAACAATCAAGATAATCATAAACTTACATAATCAATTCATCTATACTAATGTAAATTAAAGTTGTGTAGATCAAAAGGACTTTAAGGTGTTTACCGAGATTTTTGGATACTAATTATAAAAATAAATAAGGTTAAGAAAGAAATAAATTAAAAATGAAGTGACCAGATTTTTACGTTGTTCGAGTGTTAATGATCTGTAGTGCACGAGTCAATGTTATTAAGCTAGAAAAGCTCTAAAGTATTTCTTATACATATTTATGCTCTACCTGAAGAATCCTAATTCCTAGTTCTTGTTCCCAAAATTCAATCTCTCGACCCCCCTTATGAAGGAGTTATATTGTATTTATAGGGAAAAACTGGGTACGAACATACCTGAATCTGGTAGGATTTTTTGGGTGTCAACTAGACCCTTTGTTGGGGTAAAGTACAATGTTTATTGACTTTGGGCCAATTGAGTGAGGCCTAATTCACGAGGTGAAGATCATCTGTACAAGCAAGGACCATTCGAAGGTGTCAGGTGTCACGCAATCTTATGTTCGTGCCAAGAATGTTAAAGAATATGGTGTTAGACAAAAGGGTGACCTTCTTTTGGTAGTGTGTGTAGTCCGTATGGTTGACGCAGGGGAAATACTTTAACATGGTAGGGCCCCGTTTCTGACGGGTTTCGAGTTTGTTGAGATCTGAAATCCATGGAAGTGACTCTTCGATTACTCGCTTCTAAATATCACTTCTTGGAGGGCTCCGGATGGGCATCCACAGACCCTTTGTCTCTAGTCAAAATGGTCTCTTCTAGAACAGAATGATCCAACCCTGACAGTCTTAGCAAATTGTAGCTCGCTTCTGGACCAGAGTTTTAGGTTTGACTTAGTTATTGGGCCTAGGTTTCGGCCTTCCTCAACTGATAATGGGCTTTGGAATTGTACACATCACCCATCTAGAAACCTTGATAACAATAGACATATATCGTCAGGCTTAAGTAAATAGTGGATGAGAATGTTTTTTTAGGATAATTCATGCACCACCTGTGTCCGTGTTCCAGAAGGCACCCCTCTCTTTCAAGAGGATTCACAGACCATAAACTTAAAAAACAACTAATAAAAATACGAAACATTCACTGTAAATCCCCCTTTCTCTCTTCACTATTTCTTCATTAAATTCTTCATTTTTTCGCACATGTAAAATTATAATCCTCTAAAATTTTATCTCTTATTATCAATATTTTTTTGCAACAAGAATTCTTCTTTGAAGCTTTTTTCTTTCTTTTTATTGTTATTTTTCTTAACAAGAGAGTTTTTCTATATAGAACAATTGCATTATAATATACACATATTTCCTTTTTTTTCAAATAATTCCAGAGTATTTGTCATCCCACATACATCATATTTTTCATTCATTACAAAATAATCTTATGTTTATGGTTCGAAATAGGGTAAAGAAAATTTATTTAAGATCATGGCTCATTATCAAGGATAATTTTGTATTTATTTAACAAAAAATAAAAGATAAAAAATTAGGCTCAAAATAGGAGAACAAAGGATAATGTATCAAAGTTAGCTTTTAGCTCAAACAATTCAAAGAAAATTAGCTTAATCATCTCTACACAACCAATATTTAAGATTTCACCTCAATAAATTAATCACACAAATTCTAGTTATCTTAATATAAATCAAATCAAACCAAGTCTACATATGTACATAAAATCACATATTATATAGAACAAGCAAAAGAACACATAATTCATATCACAATATCAAAAGCAAACAAGATAAGTCAAGAACACAATTTATATGTCTATCATCCATACTAAATAACAACAAAAGACTTTAGCGTCAATTTTCATCATCAAATCTCATAGGTCATAAGTCAACTTTAATATAGTCATAATAATAATAATAATAATAATAATAATAATAATAATAATAATAATAATAATAATAATAATAATAATAATAATAATAATAATAAAGTCTTAAAAATTACCCATAGAAACTAAAATAATAAAAAAAATTAAAAAAAATTAAAAACATGAAAATTGCCTTCCCTCAAACTTAAAATAAACAGTGTCCCCACTATGCAATAAAATTAAAAGTAAGAAATTGTAATATCCTAACCCATAGAAATGTTACGTGTGTGCTTTTATAAATTAGTTTATAATAATAAACTAATAGTTTTAATAAAATTAAGATTTAATTAAAACTTTACTTGTTTCAAAAAAAAAAAATTAAAACTTTACTAATTATTTTCAAACATAAAAGTCATGCCATTATAAACTTTTAAAGTCGGGGATTACCTTTTAAAATTTACAAAAGATCTCGCTCACAGTTTTATAGCAAAATTCACTTATACATCAAAAGCCCCATAAAGTAAATTCCCGACAATTCAGCATTGCGAGCCAGATGAGCCGATATGTACATTTATTAGGAAAGATCTCTGACTCATGGCTACCCTAACTATCCATTTCCCTTACCTACACCACAAAACACCCATGAGTCACAAAGATTCAGCAAAAAAATTTATAACACATATCAGCGTACAGATAAAACTAATTATACTCATGTAACAAAAATTAAGAATTTACATTCTTAATCCAAAAGACGAAAGCCATTTAACACAATGTAAACATTCATTAATGTCAAGTATTTGTCTAATAAGTTAAACCATTACAGTTACTTTATAAAGTAATTATAATCTCTCGTTACCTAATAAGACAACCTTTATACCTGCCAAATGATACAACCAATGTCAATACTATTACTTAATGAGATAATCAATATACAAGAAACCTAACACCGGTTTCAAAATAGAGTAATAAGTTTTTCCTATAAATGGTAATTACTGTATCACAATATGGCATGCTAAGTGGTACAATTGTACTTTTCTTACCTCAAGTCCAAATTTAGGTGTGCTGGCCAACCTGAGTACAAAACACTTGATGATCTTGGGCCCTATGTCACAATAGCGATAAACTGGTAAATAACTTGTTTAATCCTGTTGAAAGACTTAAAACTCATAATCAAAAGTTCCCCTATCGATAAATAGCGTAGTGATACTCTAAATATCGATAAAACACAAAAATATATGCACTTGAAAAATCACCCCAACTGGATAACAAGATTTTCCAAATGGTTCACCATTTTTCTGGGATCTTGCCTAAAGAAACGGTTCACGATTTCTATAGAAACGATTACCATTTCTCTGCAAAAATTAGAAACACAAGATTTTACAAATCACACCTACCCAACACTTGCTCAAAACCTACCAAACTTTCTAGAACAGTCCTAATATAAGTACTAAACATAAATGGGTAAATTGTGCCATATATACCTTTATACACTTAAATACCTAATGTTTATTTTTGGAGGCAAAAATACCTAATGTTACAATTCTCTTACACCGTTACTACCACTTCCGTTAACTCATAAATATGGACACGTGAACGGTTCAAATGCATTACATTTATTTTTATTTTATTTTGAAACTTAATATTCTTACTATCAAAAACTAAAGGCTACTTGTTTAAAAAAAACTTGTTCTCATTACATATACTACACTGCTTAACTCAGCTATGGTAATTTAGTATTGCATCTCTTTTTTTAAAAAAAAAAAAGAAAAAAAAAGAAGTAATATTTAGTTTTTTATATTAAGAATATTAAATTTTAAAATAAAATAAATAAATGTAATGTATTTAGGCCCTTCACGTGTCCATATTTATGAGTTAATAACGGAAGTGGTAGTAACTGTGTCAGAGAATTGTAACATTAGGTATTTTTGCCTCCAAAAATAAACATTAGGCATTTAAGTGTATAAAATCAGAAACATTAGGTATTTATGCCGCAATTTACCCAAACATAAATCATAGCTCAAAAATCATAATTGTAATAATATCACAAAGCCCCAGAGTTGAGCAAGCTTTTAGTTTTAAAACTCAATCTTGCTCAACTCAGACCACAACTGCTAAAACTATCCCAATTCAACTCAGTACTGATCCCGCACCTGCGACTCTAACTCCCAACTCTCTTCCTCAACCTTGCCATTCCTCCATAGTACTTTCACTAATGGAATCGTCTGGTTCTACAATACTTTTTCTTTCCTATCAATGATCCTTAAATGTTGTTCTTCATATAAAAAATTCTTTTGGAGCTCAATATCATCATAATTTAAAATATGTGTTGAGTAAGACATGTACTTCCTAAGCATGGAGATATTAAACACATTACGAACTCCAGACAAGGCAGGAGGTAATGCTAGCCGATAGGCTACTTAACCTACCTTTTCCAGGATCTCGAAGGGACTAATAAATCTAGGGCTTAACTTCTCTTTCTTTCCTAATCTCTGAATCCCTTTCATAGGTGAAACTAAGAGGAATAGAAAATCACCAACCTGGAACTCCACATCCCTAAGCTTTGGATTAGCATAAATTTTTTGTCTACTTTATGAAGAGAGCATATGAGCCTTGATCTTTTCTATATCTTCACTAGTTTTTTGAATTGCTTCGGGTCCAAAGAAACTTCTCTCACTTGCTTAATCCCAATGAATGAGTGATTGACACTTCTCCAGTACAATATTTCATATGTTGCCACACCAATAGTACTCTAATAGCTATTTTAGTATGAAAACTCAATTAGAGAGAGATACTTATTCTAGGACCCTTCAACGTCTAACAAACATGATCACAGCATGTCTTCTAATATCTTAATAGTTCTTTCAGACTGTCCATCAGTTTGAGGATGAAAATTAGTGCTAAACTTTAACTTAGTGCCCATGGACCTTTGTAGATATTCCCAAAATTTTGATGTAAACTTTGGATCACGATTTGAGAAAATTGACTTTGGAGCAACTTGAAGTCGAACTATTTCCTTAACGTACAATTTTACATACTGATCCACTACATATGTAACGTCCTAATATATAGGAACACCACGTGTGATTTTATAAACTAGTTTAGTAAAAATAGATAAATTATTATTAAAATCTGTGATATTATTGACAACGTACTTCACTAAATTAAAACCTTAGTAACAGACATCATAACAACACTAAAACTTTGTTTCGGGAATTCCTGTTATAAAATTTTTACAAAAGAACTATAAACGATAACAAGTCAAAATACACAGCTGATACAACCCAAAAGAACTCTTGGCAATTCAGTACACAAGCCAGTAGGATTAATATGTACATTGTTAGAAAAGACCGTCACATCATGGCTGTTCTAACTTTTTCTTGCCTTTTACCGCTGCCATAGAGCACTTGTGAATCACAAGGAGTCAACAGGAAGAGTAATGAAGGTGGATACGTGTAATAATTAACTATCCATTTAACTATTATAATTTAATTAAACAATAACATTCCTAAGAGTATATAATATAACCAACTATATACATGGAAATAAGAAGAAACTATCAATTGCATTTCCTAATCAGGCAAGGTCGTCTCAAAATTAAAACTTGTATATCACATCACTACATCACCTAATCAGGTGAGTCCGTGCCAAAACCTGACACCGATATATCGTATCACCTAATCAGATGAGCCTGTGCCCTATCATAGAAATAATATATTGCATAACCTAATTAGGTGAGCCTGTGCCAAAACCTGACACCCATTTATCGCATCGTCTAATTAGATAAGCTTGTGCCCTATCCTGGCACCAATATATCGCATCACCTAATCAGGTGAACCCGTGCCATAGTCTGGCACCTATATCTCACTACCACTACCTAAACAGGGTCGCCAACAAGTAAGAAACCTAACAACAATTTCAGTTTATAATTATGACTTATCACGGTTGTCTCATATGAACAACCCAAATACGGCTCCCCGGTATCCATATATCACATTGCCTAATTAGGCAAGCTCATATCCTAGCCTAGCTTTCATATATTGCATCACCTAATAAGGTGAGCCCATATATCACATTGCCTAATTAGGCAAGCCTATGCTATAGCCTGGCATCCATATATCACATCAGCTAATCAGGTGAGCCTGTATATTACATTTCCTAATCAAGCAAGCCCATGCCATAGCCTAGCATCTATATATCACATTGCCTAATCAAGCAAGCCTAGGCCATAACAAGGCATCCATATATCCCATTGCCTAATTAGTCAAGCATATGCCATAGCCTGGCATCCATATACTGCATTGCCTAATTAGGCAAGCCCACATTTCTCAATCATTTTCTAATAAGACAATCATAACTTCAACCCACTTTAATGGTAATCACCATTACCTCAATAATAATTGAGTCGTAACAATGAGAATCATACCTTAACATGCTATGTGATACATATATACTTTTCTTACCTTAAGTTTCGGTTTCAGGTATGTTGGTCAACTTGCTTGGAGAACGATCGATGATCCCGGGCCCTTAAGCTTTCCCTCTTCGATAGTTTATTATCCAGCTACTACCGGGGCTTGAATCACTTAGTTTCGGGTTAATAATCGAAGAAATTGGATAGGAATGGAAGATGGTTTCGTTGCACGAAGAATAAGGGAGGGTTTCGTTTCGTTCGTACTATTTTCTTATAAGTTTTTTTTTTAAAAAAAGAAAACTTGAGATATATATAATAATAATCTAATAAGTATAAAGTTTTTAATTAAAATAATAATAATAACAATATTAATAATAATCAGAATAATAATAATAATTATATTATTTTTACTATTTCTTAGCCCATAATATATAATAAATCTTTAATAATTCACCATTAGGCTTATCGGGATATTACAACCATCCCCTCCTGATAGGAATTTCATCCTTAAAATTTACCTGAGCAACTCGAGATACTGCTCCTGCATTTATGACTCTAACTCTCAAGTTGCTTCTTCCACCTTGTTGTTTCTCTACAACACTTTTAACTAGTGGAATTGTCTTACTCTAAAGTTCTTTCTCTTTCCAGTCCAAAACCTGGATAGGTTGTTTCCTCATATAATAAATCTATATGAGTTTAAAATCATCTCAGCTTAGAATATAGGTCGAGTCTTATATATATTTTCTCAACATGGAAATGTGAAACACATTATACACTCCGAATAACACAGGGGTTAAGGCTAACTGATAGGCTACCTGGCCTACTTACTTTAGTATTATAAGGTCTAATGAATCTAGGGTTTAACTCTTCTTTCTTTGTATCCCTTTTTATAGGCGATACTCGAAGAAATATAAAATCTCCCACTTGAAACTCGATATTCCTATGCTTTGAATTAGTGTAGCTTTTCTTTGTAGTCAATAAGGTGACTATACGACTCAAATTAACCCTACACCCTTATAAGTCTCTTGGATCCTTTCCATCCATCTCATTATCTTCTTACCTGTGCTACTCCACTGAATAGGTATCCAATATTTCCCTCGTACACACTTATTGAAGTGTCTAATCAATGGTACATTTAATTATTACTTTAGTCAAACACTCCGTCAGGACAGAGATTATTTCAAGATACTCTAACCTTTATCATATATGCCCATGACATATGTTCTAGAGTCTTATTAATTCATTTAGATTATCAATCTGTTTGAGAATAAAGGTTGTACTATGACTGCTTTAATATCTATGGTTCTTAATAACCTTCTTTAATCCTTAATATTATAATCACGAGTATCAACTTTAAAACTTTACAAGATTAACTATTCTTTCAATGTATAACTCAATATCCTTACTTATTGTACAAATTATCTACACTAGTAGACTGTATGATGACTCAGTATATTCAACCATTATTACTTAATTCAATTCATAAGATCTCATAGTACAAAATTCATAATTACATCTTCTTATTCTTCCTATGGTATTCCCCAAGCCAATGTGATTTTACCAGTTGCTGATGTACTACTTTAACTTAATAACAAGCTGAACATCCACTTTTAATAGATATCCAATGTCCAATTATAGCATCCCTTACTTATTATTACATTCCTTCCTCTTGATAATTTTTGGAACGACTACTGATCGTGTTTTCTAATATGAATCTTTCTAGCGTACTTTGTTCTTATTTGTACACCTTCTAAGATGATTTCCCGATAGATTTCCCATATTGAGATAACTCTAGGTTAAGTATGCTTAACTCTAAGGTATGCTTATGGTGGGTTATTAGACAGAAAATGCGTCCTTCATCGTTCCTACTTGTATTTCCTACTTTTATCCCTTCCTTAATTAAATCCAATTTTAATCATTTCCTTCATTTGCCTTTTACAATTCTTTGTTTGTGTTGTTTACTTAACCATGAAGATTTCCTACATTGATGTCAATTTGAAACTCCTTCATCTCAATTTATTCCAACTTGTATCAACTCCTCATGAACTGATATAACTTTTAATTTCCCATTCATTTATATGTAACCACCGTTACAATGTTATTTGATGCAATATATACAATAGAGGAAACATTACTCATACCGAGTACTCATAGCTAAACTAGGAGTACCTGTCTCCCGAATTCTCAACTAATAATATTTAATCAAAGATCATTCTTGATCTTAAAGTTTCTTTCCTGCGTTTGGTAGATATCTTGATAATCGTTCCAAACACATTTAGAAATATACAGACCTTAAGTACATTCTTTATTTTACTGAAAATCCCTTGGTATGAACTACCATACCAATTTATAGTAAGTCTCCCATTCATGGTGCTGATTCATCAACATTTAAGACTCTTGTATTCTTCTTCCATCATTATTACTAAGATTTCACTCCGTGGTTCGTACACTACCATTGCTTCCTTGCAAACAATACTATCACATACTGGGTTAACCACTCTAAAACTTATATTACATTCAATTAATAGTTCGTTGTTTAATAAAACAACCTATTCTGTTATCTAATAATTTAACCGACATTTAATAATCACTTGAACACATGTCTATTAAATTGCATCTCAGTTTATAAGCTTTTTCCACATTTTGGGTGAGCATACATTTTCATTACTGCCTAATAAGACAATCTTTTCTCAGAATTTGAATGGTCACCTTGTATGCCAAATTGATCTGATCAAATATTAAGGTGTTTTCTACCATCACCATATTACCATGAGTAATTTGAATAATATTCTTTACCTTAGAAACACCATTGCTCTCCTTGATGTTATGTTATACACTACTAGCCTAATCATATTCCAAAAACTAGGGTTTGCCTCATGCCCCTTTCGATCTTATTTTCCCCTGGTAGTGAGTAGATCAATCCACATAATTGTTGCCTTCAATTCTCTTAGGATTCCAGACAATACTCATAAGTTATCCCACCTTTACTAATACTAGATCACCTCTAGGAAAAAAGATTATGTTCTCCAAATCAATTAGATGGATGCCTCCATTAGCTACTCATGTTATATTATTCCACTTGCGAATATCAAAAAAATTTAACTCATATTATCATTTCTCTAATTTGTCTGCCTTGTTAGATGATTTATTGCAAAATAACATACATACACAGTCCATTCAAATTCTTAATATCCCTATTTGAATGTACAATGTTTAACATCAACATAAATCGAAATAGCAAACATAATATTACCCATAAAAATTTTGACCGGAGTTAGTCAAAGGACTGATACTTGTGTTCATTTGAGTCATAATAAACATATGGGCAGGAACCATAAAGTCTTCTTCTTTAACATCAGTTTTCCTTACTTGCAGGCATGTTCTTTTCAGATAGCCCACTACTCCACAATAAAAATAAGATATGGCTCTACATTGGCTTAAATGGAATCTTTTAAATCTTTGACACTCAGGATAGGGTCGCCATTTCTTATCCTTTCCACAATTGATATCCTAGTCACCTTGGAACCTTTTGTTCTATCCAATAACTAGTGGTTTATTTAGTTTTTGCTTCTTGATCTGCTCATAAGTTGGCTCCATATGTTTTACCACATCTAGTGGCACAACAAGAAATCTGGGTGGTACAAGAATAGGTGTAAGACGAGCCTATTATTCTTTCAAGTCTCAAATATGTTCCCCTTATTGTGTAATTATATCTTGCACAGAAGTAATCACTTGTTCCCAATATTGAGGCGATAGAGGATTCTTTTCCATTGATGTGATAGAGGATTCTCTTCCTTAACATCTACACCGAGCCCAGACAGCTCGCTAGTCAGACTGTTTAATTGCCCTGGCTGCATAACTTAACACACCTGTAATCTACATCTTCCAGCCATTTAGAACTCAACTAGATATTAATGCTAATAAGAATATCCAACACAATCATCACATCATAATTATCACTATACAACTTTTCTAGCATACTCTATAATAGTCTAGGCAGGTAATCCAATAGCAAATAATATAAACACTTACTAACCATAAGTCAACCTGTCTTCGCAACAAATGTACATATTCGACCAGTCTTTAGGACCTTTAAAACAATAGCTGGTCTGATACCAAGTTGTAACACCCTAATCTATATGGACGCCACATGTGATTTTATAAACTAGTTTAGTACTAATAAATAAATTAATTATTAAAATCTATGATAATATTAAAAACTTCACCAAAGTAAAACTCAAGTAACGGACATCATAACGACACTAGAACTTTGTTCCAGGGATCCCTATTATAAAATTTTTATAAAGGGACTACATGTATAATAAGTTAAAATACAAAGTCAAAAAATACACAGCAGATACAGTTTAAAACAATTCATAGGAACTCGGCACACAGGCCAATAGGATCAATAAGTACATTGTTGGAGAAGACTGTCACCTCATGGCTACTCTAACTTTTCCTTGCCTTTACCTGCGCCATAGAGAACTTGTGAGTTACAAGGACTCACTAAGAAAAGTAATAAAAGAAAATACATATAATAACTAATTATCCATTTCACTAATATAATTTAATTAAACAATAACATTCCATAGACTATATAATATAACCAATCGTATATCCGAAAATAATAAGGAACTATATATTGGATTGCCTAAACAGGCAAGGTTGTGTCAAAATTTGAGACTCATATATCACATCACCATATCACCTAATCAGGTGAGCCCGTGCTAAAACCTGACCCCCATATATCGCATCGCCTAATTAGATCATCCAGTGCCCTATCCTGGCACCAATATATTGCATCATCTAATTAGGTGAGCCCGTGCGTAAACTTGGCACCCATGTATCATATTGCCTAATTAGACAAGCCCGTGCCCTATCCTAGCACCAATATATCTCATCACCTAATCAGGTGAGTCCATATCATTGTCTGGCATCCATATGTCACTGTGCTACCTAAATAGGATTTTCGATAGTGAGAAACCTAACAATGTTTTCAGTTTAGAGTCATGACTTATCACAATTGTCTCACAGGAATAACCCAAATACTGCTCCCCAACATCTATATATAACATTGCCTAATCAGGCAAGCTCATGCCATAGCCTAGCATCCATATATTGGATTACCTAATTAGGTGAGCCCGTATATCACATTTCCTAATTAGGAAAGCCCATGCCATAGCCTGGCATCCATATATCGTATCACCTAATCAGGTGAGCCCGCATATCACATTGCCTAATTAGACAAGCCTATACCATAGCCTGATATCCATATATTGCATTGCCTAATTAGGCAAGCTTATGCCATAACCTTGCATCCATATATCGCATTGTTTAATCATGCAAGCATATGTCATATCCTGGCATCCATATACTGCATTTCCTAATCAGGCAAGCCCACATTTCTTTGTCATTGTCTAATAAGACAATCATATATTTAAGCCACTTTAATGGTAATAACCATCACCTCAATCATTATTGAGTCGTAACGACAATAATCGTACCTTAACATCCTATGTAATACATATATAATTTTCTTACCTTATGTTTTTGTTCAAGTATGTTGGCCGGCTTGCTTGGAGAACGACCCTCGATCTTGAGCCATTAAGCTTTCCGTCTTCTATAGTTTACTATCTAGCTACTACTGAGGCTTGAATCACTAGGTTTTGGGTTAAAAATGAAAGAAAATGGACAAATGGGAGAGGGTTTCGTTGCACGAAGAACAAAGGAGGGTTTCGGTTTATTCATACTATTTTCTTAATTTTTTTAAAAAAACTTAATATATATATATAATAATATAATAAGTATAATCACTTGAATGTCCTGATCAATAGTAGCTCCATGAGTCTCAGCTTCCTAGAAATAACTAGCCATCAGGAGTAGGTGATCACACACAAACTGATGAGGTTTCATCCATGCATTGATAAAGTTCTTGGTCGCTTCAAAACAAGCTAGATCCGATGCTATCCAAAACAGTTCAGTTAACTTGTTCTTGATTTTTGTAGTCGTGAGAGTGTTGGCAAACCTGGTCTTCAAGGTATCAACCATGCTAGACAACATAAAGTATCGAGCTTTGTTGTTAGCATTCTGCCAATGATCAAACTTTTCCTTGACTACCTTGATTGCATTCTTACCTAGTTTCTCAGAGCTTCTTCAATTAACACAAACATTGAGTTTTCACCTATGAGAGCAATATTAATGTTCTCTTTCCATTTAGCAAAGTTAGCTCCAGAGAACTTGTTGTCAGTAAACAATGACACAATTCGGTGGTTCATTACGGGAAACTACAAATATCAACAAATATGAATCAAATAAGGTTCAATAAAAAAATTATACACAATTCGAAAATTAATAAACATTTAGCAAGTAGGAAAGACATGTGAAAATACAAAAAAAAAAAATATATCCTAAATAATTTCTAAGGTTTTTTAACTAAATGACATAAAGTGTCCTGATAGGGGAAAGTCAAAGACATCATTAGCTGAATAGAAATGTCAACTCATCTAAAATGGATACCATTTTAGCAACCTTTTATTCGATCAAAATAAGAATTCAATGTTGTCGCGGTAGGCGAGAGTCAAGGTTATTCTTATTCTATGAGCTTCTACCATTATTTCATATTTGTAAACTTAATTCTAAGTAGTCACCGTAGGGATGAGTCTACCATTTAAACTTTCAACTTGAATTGGACCCATAAGATCCATGTGAAGCAATTCCAATACTTTTGAGATATTGATATCAGACACAGGTTTGTGAGAGATTTTTAATTGCTTCCCAAGTTGACATGGTTCACACTTACCAACACTTTCTTTACCAAGCTTGGGTAGACCTCAAAAAATACATGCATTTGATAATTTTTTCAGTTTTTTATAATTAATATGCCCAAGCTTGGCATGCCACAAATTAGTTGTGTTGTTGATAGCTGAATGACAAGTAAACACAGGGGTTAGAGTATAATAGTTATCATTGGATCGAAATCCTTGCAAGATACATTCATTCTCATCATTAAGCACATAACAATGATCACTATCAAATGAGACAGTATACCCTTGTTCACAGATTTGACTAATGCTAAGTAAATTAGCCCTTAGTCCTTCAACTAACATCACATTTTTCAGTCTAGGTAACCCTTCAAAATTTAGAGTTCCCATACCAACGACTTTTCCAACTAAGCCATTACCAAATGAGACTTCTCCCCATTGCATAGGCCGAATGTTAGTCAAAAAGTCCTTGTCACCTGTCATATGTCTAGAACAATCACTGTCAAAATACCACATTTGAGATGCAGCACTTTTATTAGAAAAACCAGCTAGACAATTTTTCTTAACCCATATTTGTTTCAAACCTTTATGTTTCTTTTGAGATTTTTCCAAATTACCAAAATAATTTGTTTTAAACAAATTTTTCAACGTGAAAAATTTAGGCCTGATATGTCCTTTTTTACCACAAAAATGACAGGCAGGAACAAATCTTTTTACCTGAGATCTTACTCTTTTCGTAAATCCTGGAGATTTTGCGACATCAGAAACAGCTTCTGTTGCAGCAGACTTCACATTTGTAGCCTCAGGAAGATTCGTTGGAACACTAGATTTCACAAACTTCGTGATTCCAGAACTTCCCATCCCATTTGAACCAATGCCAGCAAAACCTCTTTGACCTGCATTCTGAGCTTTTTCAAAAATAGAAGATCCAGGGTTAAGCATTTGAACATTTTTCTCAAAATTTTCAAGTTCCTTCTTTAAGAGTGATTTTTTCATCTTTAACACAAAAATTTGTCTCATACTCTTTTTTTTTAGTTCACACATTTCAATTTGATGAGACAATTTTTTATTCAATTTATTCAACTCTCTATTTTCAGAAGTAACCTGAATCCATTTTTCATACATGACTTTGTATGATTCAGTAAGAGACTCTTCACAGATCTCAGACTCATCCGAGTCTGATTCCTCTTGTTTAGTGGTATTATTCAAACATACCAATCTAGCTTTCACCTGTGAATCACACAACACATTAGTCATAACAGAAGTTAGGGCAACATTCTAAGAATTATCTTCATCACTCTCGGTTTCATGATCACTCCAAGTGACATTGAAACTTTTCTTATTCCTTTTCAAAGTGTTTGCACACTCAGATTGAATATGCCCAAAACCTTCACATTCCCTGCACTGAATTGCCTTTTTGTTAGAAACAGATGGTTTAATAAGAGTATTACCCTTTGAAAATTTCGAGATATTCTTTTTAGTTCCCATATTTTTCATATATTACTGAAAATTCTTTGTTAATAAAGAAATCTCATCATCACATTCACTATCAGAATTTTCATTATCAGCAACTTTCAAAGCAATACTTTTACCTTTATCAGCAATGGATTTGGGTTTGTCCTTTTGTTTAATTTGTTGATTTAATTCAAAAGTACGCAAGGAACCCATCAATTCTTCTACCTTCATTGTGCTAAAATATTTAGCTTCCTCCATTGCCAAAAGCTTAGTATCGAACCTCTCTGGAAGAACTCTAACAATTTTTCTCACAATAACAGAATCATCAAGTTTTTCACCAAGAGCAAAATATTCATTAGCAAAATCAAATAATTTTTCATAGAATTCAATTAAGGTTTCATAATCTAAAATCCTAAGCTCATCAAATTTAGTTTGAAGAATAATGAATCTATAGCGCTTAACATCAGAAGTTCCCTCAAACTGAGTTTGAAGGATCTCCCAAGCTTCCTTGGCAGAAAAACAAGATGATATAAGTTTAATATAACCTTCACCTACACAATTAAATATAGCATGCAAAGCTTTGCTATTATAGGCAGAAAGTTTATCATCTTCAATAGACCATTCCAGTTCACATTTAATAGTAGTATTACTTGAAGAATCTGTCTCAACTGGAAGAGACCAACCTGATAGAACCATCCTCCAAGCTCTCTCATCTTGAGATTTGATGAAGGCCCTCATTCTAACTTTCCAATAAGGATAATTAGAATCATTAAGCAACGGTGGTCTAGAAATAGAACTTCCTTCTGCAAAAAAAATGACATTTTAACACAAAAACGTTATAGGACCACACTAAGAGTTTAGTGTCCCGCTCTGATACCAATTGAAAAACCATGTTTTTGCAAATGTCAATTATATATAAGAAAATATAAAGTTGTATGCGTCTGCAGAAGCAGAAAGTAATTCTACTACTGCAGAAACCTGTTTTGCAGTGACAAATCAGTACAGGCAGAATATAAAATATTTGCAGAAAATTAAATAACTTGACACAAGAGATTTATACGTGGTATCAGTGTTCTCTCGAACACTACTTGTCCACCGGGCCACGCCCAGAGAATGAAATCAATTAATAAAGTAGCAAAATTACAAAGACAATTGACTTAAACAAGTTTAGACTCCCTCTAAAGTATTGCCACAATCCTTTGTAATCCACTTTATGAATCTGACTTCTTGAAACACCTTTAAGCCCGAACTCCCTTCGTCTTTGAAGTGTGAGTGCTTACTTCCTCCCAAAGTAAGGCTTCAACAAGTCTTCTCCCGAAGACCAAGTGCTTACTTCCTCCCGAAGTAAGGGTTTATCAAGTCTTCTCCCGAAGACCAATCTCTTGTTCAGTCAAGTAGTTCTTCACAACCTCTAGGATAGAGTAAGAAAAGAAATAAACAACTAGAACCTAGATGAACAACTAGGCTCTCACAAAACAAAGAAAACTCTCTTGTCTAAAAAGATAGATGTAAAAAATGAATAATGGAAGAGGTGATTCGAATGACTGCTCTCTAGGCTCTATTTATAGATAATAGAAACCTTAGAGACAGTCACAAGATTGAATCTACAGCTGTACAAAAACTTTCCTAAGAAAACACGATCTGGAACATCAGATTCGGATGCTGACGCAGCAGATCAGACCAGAAATGGGAAACTTGCTATAATCGGGTCTAATCCTCTATCAATGCTTGATTCCTGGCAAAAACAGATTAGATATTCTGATTGTATCAAGATACAATCGAAATCAATAAGGACAAGGCAATAATCAAAGTTTTCCTAAAAAAGACAACTTTCCAAAAGAGAATTGCTTCTCTTTTAAGAAGTTTCCAAACAAAGGAAAGTTCAGCTGAAAAGTGCAACTTTCCTAACAAGGAAAAGAGCAACTATAAACTGAATAAACAAGGTAAGAAAACGGTTATGAATGCACAAGAATCTTACCATAAAAGGAAAAATTATTTTGTCAACTAACTTGCCAAAAAAGGACCTTACAAATTGATGTGTTGTTGCAGGAAAGGGTAAATCTGTTTCTGATCAGCCATGAGTGCAGGAGCTAAACGTTGTATGTACATGTTCGGGCCATATTAGACTAAGCGGGTTGGGGTCTATCAGTGATGATTTCTATAACTATTTTTTGCCGCTTAGGTCGGCTAGTGGAAAAAGACTTGTAATAGTATTTTATACAATATTTTTGGGATCCCGAGATATGAAACTCTTGGTGGTTTGTAAAGTTAAAATTATTACAAGTTTATTTTCATTCCTTTTGCATTTAAAGTTTAATTTCTGCGCTTATTTTATTAGTAATCTCGTGTAGGGGATTAGGGTTTCTTAATTATCTTAGGTGGTGTGCCTAATACTTAGGGCGTTACAATTCGGTATTAGAGTGCCAAGGTTTTTAAACATCCTATACCGGCTGAACATGTACATTCATCGTCAGAGACAAGCTCGACTCATGGTGCAGTAAGTGTTGAGAGTAAATACTTTACTATTTATATGATCGTTTGTTTACCGCTTTCCATTTTAGGCAATATGCAAGCATGTTAGGGTTTAAGGCAATAAGTGCGTAAGTGTGGTATTGGTGCTTAACTCGCTGGGGTTGTTGATTACAGGGGTACTTGTAAAAATGGACCCTCCACAATCATCTAGACCATATAGCGAGCAAGTAGAGCCTGGGATTGACCAAACCAATTAACCGGCACCGCCTGCACCTCCACCAAATCCGGGGTTTGGCAATGCTAATCCTCCTGCTGACTGCAGCAGATGTTTCAAGAAATGCGAGGTATTATACTTCGTTAAGAAGAAGAGTTGCGTCGATGAAGGCACCTAGCACTGGCTGCCCCTGTTGAGCAAGTGTTACCACCAGCCCCTGTGCCAGTGGTGGGTAACCAGGGGTTTATAATGGCACATAGAGATTCCATGTTTGAACAGTTTGTGAAGCTAGAACCTCCAACTTTTCTGGGAGGTACTGACATAATTAAGGCCGAGCAAAGGATGAGTACAATCACCCGTATCCTTGCCAATATGAGGGTGACGAGAACAAAGAGAGTGAATTGTGTAGCTTTCATGTTACAAGATCATTCCCGTGTCTGGTGGGATATTGTGGGACAGACTCGAGACGTCAGTGTAATGACCTGGGAGTAATTCAAGAGTCTGTTTGAGGAAAAATTCTATAACATTGTTGTGAGGACTTCACACATGGAGGACTTTGTAAAGCTAACTCAGGGGAAGATGTCTGTGGCCGAATACACTCTAGAGTTTGATCGTCTATCCAACTTTGCTGGTGATCTGGTGCCTACAGATTTCACCAGGAAACAAAAATGCGTGAGAGGAATGAATGCCATAATCAATCGGGACTTGAAAATTACCACTTGACATGACACTTTGTACAAGAAAGTGGTAGAGCTAGCCTTAATTACTGAGGAGGCTGAGCAACATGTAACAAAAGAGCAGACTGCAAAAGATGCCATCACGGCATCGAACCCTCCTACTAGTGGTAATATCAGTAAGGGGACCGATAGTGGTAACCCTAATCACAAATAGAAGGCTGAAGCTTTCGAAACATCAGGGGGAAATAGAGAGTTTTGGGGAAACAGAGGGGGCTGTCAGGGCCGCGAATCTTCATTCTGAGCTTATCTTGAGTGTACTAAATGCAAGAACCACCATCAGGGTGAATGTCGGGCCAAGACTTGTTTCTAGTGTGGCATGGTGGGCCACTTTATCAGAGATTGTTCTCAGGCCAAGAAAGAGGAACCTAAGAAGAATACTACTCAAAACCTGGGACGAATTTTTACCATGACTTAGGTTGAGGCTGATGCTAGTTTGTTAGTAGTGACAGGTCAGTTGTCTATAAATGGTTGTTCTTATACTGTATTGTTTGACTCGCGAGCTACTCATTCTTATGTGTCGAGTAGAATAATTGAAAGTTCTCATAAACCATGTGATACTTATTTTTCGGGGTTTGGTACCCTGCTACCTTCGGGAGACCTTATAGTATCCACTAGGTGGATTTGGTCCTTATCCTTCTGGATTGACTGTTGTTAATTAACCGCCAATCTAACAGAATTGCAACTGCCTGATTTTGATATAACCCTGGATATGGATTTTTTATCTAAGTATGGGGCAACGATCGACTGCAAGCGGAAGATGGTGGTGTTTGAGCCCGATAGTGCTAACCCAGTTGTGTTTGTGGGTAAAGTTCAGGGGGCACGCATACCAAGAATAACACTTTTAAAAGCTAAGGACTTGATGAGCAGAGGTTTTCTGGGATTCATAGTCACTATAGTGGATACCAGCCAACATGTGACATCTGGACCTGATAATACAAGATTGGTGTACGAGTTCCTTGACGTCTTTCAAGAAGATTTACTGGGATTGCCACCTACCCGGGAGATTGAATTTGTTATTGAGTTGGTTCCAAGAGCGGACCCAGTATCAAAAGCACCATATCGAATGGCTCGAGCGGAATTAAAAGAATTAAAGATACAACTACAAGAGTTACTGAATCTGGGATTCATTAGACCAAGATGCTCACCTTGGGGTGCTCTGGTATTGTTTGTGAAGAAGAAAGATGGGTCTCTCAGAATGTGAATTGATTATGGAGAGCTGAACAAGCTCACCATCAAGAACAAGTATCCTTTACCTCGAATTGATGATCTTTTTGATCAACTGAAGGGGAAAACTGTCTTCTCCATGATCGATCTTTGCTCAGGCTATCATCAGCTGAGAATTCGAGAAGAAGATATCTCGAAGACTGCATTTTGTACTCGGTATGGACATTATGAATTTCTTGTGATGTCTTTTAGACTCACCAATGCCCCGGCAGCATTCATAGATCTTATGAATTGGGTGCTCAAGGATTACCTGGATAGATGTGTGATCGTGTTTATCGATGACATCTTGGTGTATTTTGAATCAGAAAAGGAACATGAGTTGCATCTTTGATCTGTATTGCAACGGTTACGAGACCACAAGCTGTATGCTAAGTTCAAAATGTGTGAATTCTAGTTATCTCGTGTCCCTTTCTTGGGGCACATAGTAGATATAGGTAGGAACATGGTGGATCCAACCAAGATCGAAGATGTTCGGGATTGGCCAACACCAAAATCAGCCACTGAAGTTAGAAGCTTTTTGGGCTTAGCTGGGTATTATCATCAATTTGTTGAGGGTTTCTCAAAGATTGTTGTACCCTTAACGGAGCTCACCTGAAAGAACTTGACGTTTGTTTGGACATATCGGTGTGAGAAAAGTTTTCTGGAGTTAAAACAGCGCTTGATTACCACTCCAGTATTAACTCTTCCTTCAGATAAGGAAAAGTTTGTTGTTTATTGTGATGCCTGGAGACAAGGTCTCGGTTGTGTTCTTATGCAAGCTGGAAAGGTAATAGCCTATGCTTCTTGGCAGTTAAAGGAGTACGAGTAGAGGTACCCTACTCACGACTTAGAACTCGCAGCAGTGGTATTTGCGCTAAATATTTGGCGGCATTACCTATATGGCAAGAAATGTGAGATATACACTGATTATAAAAGTCTGAAATACTTCTTCACTCAGAGAGACCTGAACATGAGACCGAGACTCTGGCTAGAGTTGGTGAAGGATTATGATTGTGAGATCCTTTATCACCCTGGTAAGGCCAACGTTGTTGCCGATACCTTGAGTAGAAAGGGGCGGAGTCAGATAAATACTGTGAAACAAATCTCCCAGCAGTTAGCAAATGAGATGACCCGGGCCAAATTCGAGTTGGTTGTAGGGCAGTTGGCTAATATTACCCTGTAATCCACTCTTTTAGAATTAGAGAAGCACAGTTGCAAGATCTAGAGTTAGTGAAATCCCAAGATAGGGTTTCGGCTAGGAAGACTGTTGACTTTACAGTGGATTAAACGGGAATGCTACGATATATGAATCGTGTTTGTGTGCCTATGAATGAGGGTATTAAAAGAGAGATTATGAATGAGTCTCATACGACTCCTTACTCTGTTCATCCATGGTCAACGAAGATGTATCAAGACCTCAAGGCCATAAACTGGTGGACGGGCATGAAAAATGACATCGCTGGGTATGTTGCTAAATGTCTTACCTGTCAGCAAGTAAAGGATCAACATCAGAGGCCTACAGGGTTACTGAAGCCATTGAATAATCCAGAATAGAAGTGGGAAGACATTGCCATGGGCTTCGTGGTAGGATTACCTAAAACCACAGGACAGTATGACTCTGTGTGGGTCATAGTGGACAGGATTACAAAGTCAGCGCACTTCTTACCTGTTCGGACGAACTTCTCCATTGATTAGTATGCTGAGTTATATGTTAGAGAAATTGTTCATCTTCATGGTGTCCCAAAGTCCATTGTTTCGGATAGGGATCCGAAATTTACATCAAGATTCTGGGAGAGTCTACATTGAGCTATGGGTACTCAATTAAAGTTTAGCACATCATTTCATCCTCAGACGGATGGACAATCCAAGAGGACTATTCAGATCTTAGAAGACATGCTACAGGCATGTGTGCTTGACTTTGAAGGATCATGGGTTAAGTACATTCCCCTGATCGAGTTCTCGTACAACAACAGCTATCAGGCAACAATCGAGATGGCCCCTTATGAGCTCTTATATGGAAGAAAATGTAGATCACCTATTCACTGGGATGAAGTGGGTGAAAAAAAGTTCTTGGGTCCCGAGGTTGTTCAGAGGACAAGTGAGGCAGTTGATAAAATCAGAGCGTGAATGCTCGCGAATCAGAGCAGACAGAAGAGTTATCCAGACCCAAAGCGTCGGGGTATTGATTTTCAAAACAGGGACATGGTATTTCTCCTAATATTGCCAATGAAAGGCATTATAGCTTTGGTAAGAAAGGGAGGCTTAGCCCGAGGTTCATTGGACCTTTTGAAATCCTCAAGAGGATAGGGCAAGTAGCGTACAGGTTGGCTATGCCCCCAGCGCTGGCAGATGTACATAATGTGTTCCATGTTTCAATGCTTCAGAAGTATGTCTCAGATTCGTCCCATATCTTGAGTTATGAAGCATTAGAACTACAGCCAGATTTATCTTATGAGGAACAACCGTTCCAAATACTTGACAGATGTTAGGTTATTTTTAGTATTAATTTTAGATAAAGTTTAGTATATTTTTAATTGAGTTTTAATCGTGTTTGGAACATTTTTACGCTTGTTATCTTTTATTTGTGCAGATTTAAAATAGAAGAAGATTAGAAAAATATCAGAGAAAAAGATGGGAAAAAGATAAAAATATCATGATATTTAAAATAGAGAAGAATGTGTAAGAAAATAAAGCTGAAACTTCAAGCCTGAATTCAGAAATTTTCTGATTATATTTTGGAAAAAGTCCAAACATGAAAGTTCTAGATCTCTCTTTTATCTTTCGGAAACATCTTGAATCGTCCAATTCCGAGCAATATTGAGAGAGTTATGGCCAAAATACTATCAATCGACGCAGCAGAAAAATCACTTCCAACACGGGCCGCGGCATGGCCTTAGCATGCCGCGGCCCGCCTCCCTAAACAGCACAAAAATCGTATTTTTCTCTCACGTGGGTGTTGGGGGTTTCCTAGTTCAAATAGGCATTTAACATGTGCGTTTTTCTATCTTTTTGGACCTTGAATGCCTATATAAAGAGCAGAGGAGAGTTGATTTCAGTCAAGCAACTTCAGAGAGAAAAAAAGAGAGAATTCAGATACAGAGTGGAGAGATCAACTGCAAAATTGGAGGCATACTTCTCAGGGTTTTCATCTCTTTTCTTAAAGTTAATATGTGTAATTGTGCTTCAATGAACATGAGTAACTAAACACTTTATTTATTAGGGTTAGATGGATATTGTTTAACATTGTTTTATGGTTTTAATATGATTTATTTTCCCCATAATTTCTATGTATTCTATTTTATTTGTGCTCAATTACTTTTAATTGCCTGATCACCAATTATCTGTCTATGATTTTGATGCGAGATCTGAGAAGTGAGTGTCAAATATGCTATAGTAAAATAGAACTGAATTTCGATATAGGACGAGAGTACCTATATGGTTTAGATAGCTTATAGGATTTTTGTGTTTAATGCCTGTTGCATGTTAAATTTATCACGAGAGTAGAAAGTTTGCATGTAATTGAGATTTATATATATCTGAGAAGACTATAAATTACCTTAGTAAACCTGCTATTGCATAGAAACTAATATTAGGAAAATAATCATATTAGGCCATATTCAATAGAAACAATTGAAATTGAAGCCCTAGTTTTTATTAACTTTCAATTTTCTTTAATCATTGCTTCTTACTAGTTTTCTTATTTTTCATTCTCTTCTATTCTTTTATTTAACCAAATAGAGGTAAAAGTTTAATTTTAACGTACTTAACTACACTCCCTGTGAGATCGACCTCACTCCTAGTGAGTCTACTACTTGAAACGGTACGTACACTTGCGTGTGCTAAATATCGCAACAACAGAAGGAAGAAAGCCTTGAGAAATAAGACGACTGCACTGGTAAAAGTATTATGGAGGAACAGTAAAGTAGAAGAGGCAACCTGGGAACTCGAGACGGATATGCAACAGAAATATCCAGAGTTGTTCAAGTAAATTTCGGGACGAAATTTCTATAAGGAGGGGGTAATTGTAATACCCTAGGTTTATGAATGGATTAGCAAAACCCTAACTAGTTAATTGTGTATTACTGCAAAATTATATTAGTATATAATTTATTATAATGTGAATTAATATGAAATATGACATGTTAATACCTTGTTGGTGAGCCAGGGGTATTTTAGTAATTTTGAACCGAGAAGGGTGAAACAGTGAAATTTATTTATTTAAGTGCTTATGGAACTATATTATTATATAGTATGCATGTATTGTCTTATTCAGGTGTGTTCTAACAAGTTGGTGCGGTAAGTCACAACCGAGTATTTTGGACCGAATCGGGTTCGGGGTCAAAATACAATTCTGGGATAAGTTATTGGCATTTTAATTATGTGTGAATAATCTGAAATTTATTTGACTATAATTGTGTATGGAATGTCATATTTGCCCTTGAATGTTGATGTGTATGCTTTTGGCCCTTGGGGCAAATCGGTCATTTTGACCCTTGAATTATATTCAACAAAAGAAAAAAATTGAGAAATAAGAATTTTTTTTTTGCATTTTTTCCCACATCCCAAACGACCCCTTCCTTCTCTCTCTATCTATCTTTGAACTTTGTTAAAATTGTGGTATTTTGGCTTGGATTCAAACTTAGAGTTGGTGGCTCTTGTGCTTATGATTGGAAGGAGTTAAGGTAGCTCTTTTTGTTGAATTTTATTTGATTTCCTTGCTGTGATTTCTATTGTTGAGAAGCATGAATTAGGTTGAGATGCTCTTGTTTGTATGTTTGTAAGATATGGGTTATTTTGGTGTTGTAAACTTGGTTTTGTTATGATTTATGTTTGTTGAGCTTTAGGTGAGATTTTAGGATGTTTTCTATGTTTTAATTCAGAGTTTATTTGATGCGTTGTTGCTGGAAATAAAACAAGGTTGAAATTAGTTTGAAGTTGAAGTTCTTGAGCTTGTATTTTGGTGGTTTATACTCATGTGGGGAGTTTGATGTTGTTTGTTGTAATCTGAATTTTGGGGGTTGGATTTTTAATGCTCTAAATGGTGTTTTAAACTATCTATTTAATGGTTGAAAATCTATTTGATGGTTTTAAGTTTTGGTTAAGATTTGGATTGATTTGTAAGTGATTTTGGGGCTGAAATTTGAAGTTGGAGCTGGTTATTCTTGGTTTGGAACCCAGGGGCCGCGGCCCAGCTTTTTGGGCGTCGCGGCCCGCCCTTTTCTTTCTGGTCAGATTCGAATGCTGACTTCGAATACTCATAACTTTGTTATCTAGACTCCGTTTTGGGAGTTCTATATACCATTGGAAAGCTCGTTTTGAGCTCTATGTGAATATCTGTGTTTTGAATGCCAAGTATATATTTTATAAATGTGGAATTAGGGAATAACCCTATTTGTGTAAATCTTGGAATTTGTGACTAGGATTAACGGCACTTGGTCAGGAGCACCCGGGGATTTGGAATCTCCTACTATTGCAGGACATCAGGTAAGACAGTAGTTAGCACATAGAGCATGCGCAGTGGCTCTTATAATGGAAATGATATATGTGAGCAGCTAGTAACTGGGATTAGGGTTATTACCCTAACATGAACGGTTTAACAACCTAGGGTTATTACCCTAGTGATATATGATGTGTATATGCTATGCCATGTTAATTATATGAGTATATTAAGATTTAGGGTTATGTGTTCAAGGCATAACTGGGTTGGACTCGGTAACTAGAACCTAGATGAACCATTCTAAGGCCTTATTGTAATTAGATGTGTGAGTGTAACACGTAGGTCTATGCCACATAGACATAAATAGGCGTCCAAATGTAACACGCAGGTCTATGTCATACAGACAAAGATGAAATGGCATTATTATTACGTGATTAATTATTTATAATTATTGATATATTGTACTGTCTTGCTGGGCTTGGCTCACGGGTGCTCTACTGTGCAGGAAAGGGTAAATCTGTCTCTGATCAACCATGAGTGCAGGAGCTAGGCGTTGTCTGTATGTTTGGGCCACATTAGACCAAGCGGGTTGGGGTCTATCAGTGATGATTTCTGTAACTCTGTTTTGCCACTTAGGTCGGCTAGTGGAAAAAGACTTGTAATAATATTTTGTAAAATATTTTTGGGATCCCGAGTCATGTAACTTTTGTTGGTTTGTAAAGTTAAAATTATTACAAGTTTATTTTCATTCCTTTTACATTTAAAGTTTAATTTTCACGCTTATTTTATTAATAATCACGTCTAAGAGATTAGGGTTTCTTAATTATCTTGGGTAGCGTGCCTAATAGTTAGGGTGTTACATCACTAAAAGAAAAGATAAATCATATTTTGAAAAAAAAGATAAAAAATCGCAACTCTACTTGAAAAGCTATCTTTATTTTTGCTATCTTTTTTTCAAAAAATTTCTGCTGCGATGACTGATAGTATTTTGGTCATAACTCTCTCGATATTACTTGGAATTAGACGATTCAAGATGTTCTAGAAAGCTAAGAACGAGATCTAAAACTTTCATGCTGAGCTCCAAGTCCAGTTCTACATTTAACATCGTCCGAATTTGCAATTAAGTTCCATCTTGTAAAATCGAGCTCGCTGTCTTTCACTATTTTCCACCAAAATATGTTAAAATCCCTCCAAAATACACTAAATGCATGAATAGTCATTAAAATTATAACGCCCTAATCTATAGGGACACCGTGTTTGTGATTTAATTAATTATTAAAAATCGTGATAATATCAAAAACTTGACTAAATTAAAACACTAAAAACAGGCATTATAACGACATAAAAAGCGTGTTCTGGGGGATCCATGTTATAAATTTTTCTACAAAAGAACTATATACGACGGTACCTCAAAAATATAAAACCAAAATACACAATAGATGCAGCCCAAAACAACTCTTGACAACCAGGTATGCAGGCCGACAAGGTCAATATGTGCATTGCTGGAGAAGACTGTCACCTCATGGTTGGTCTAGATTTTCTTTGCCTTTAGCTGTACAACATAGCACCCTTGAGTCCCAAGGACTCAGTAAGAAAAGTAATAATAACAATCATATAGTTTATTATTCGAATACTGTCATTTACATACAATAAGCATCAAACCATTATACATTGTTCATATGATGAAATCCAAATCACTATTGGCATCTGCCACGAATAAACATCATTATACAGATATGTAATAATACAAAACTATTATAACAATAATAGAATTCATATTCATTTAATCATATAAATTATATATATGTTACCTCATAAAGTAACCATCTTCATTACATCACGTTGCTTAATCAGGCAAGTCGATGCTTTAATCTGATAATCCTGTATGTCATTGCCTAACCCGGCAAGCCCATGCCATAGTCTTGCACCCATACATCGTATAACTTGATCACCTAATTAGGTGAGCCTGTGCCAAAGACCGTCACCCATATATCATATAATTGCATCACCTAATCAATTGAGCCTGTACCAAAGACCTCCACCCATATATCATATAATAGCATCACCTAATCAGGTGAGCCTGTGCCAAAGACCTGCAACCATATATCATATAATTGCATCACCTAATCAGGTGAGCCCGTGCCACAATCTGGCACCAATATACTGCATCGTCTAATCAGACGAGCCTTTACCTACGCCTGGTACTTATCATATCTCACTGACACCCATACTTACGCCCAGTACGTCGCCAGGAAAATTATATCACCTAATCAGGTGAGCTCGTGCCTACGCTTGGTACTCATCATATATCACTGACGCCCGTACTTATGCCCCAGTACATCACGAGGAAAATCACATCACCTAATCAGGTGAGCTCGTACCTACACTCAGTACTCATCATATATCACTGATGCCCGTACTTACGCCCAGTACGTCGCCAGGAAAATCGCATCACCTAATCAGGTGAGCCCATATATCACATGCATAATATCATCACATTATCGATACTCAACCAGTCAATCTTTTCATTATATAACAATATTAACTATATCTCAATATTAATCAATTCATTGCAATACTAATTGTATTACATATAATGTACTATGAGTACAATATACTTTTCTTACCTTTAATCTAGGTTCATTCATGTCGGCCAACCCAAGTGGAGAACTATTCCCGATAATCTCGGCCCTATGTCACCACAATGGTAAACGAAGAACTGTTTATTCCAAAACACTGCATAATATTCAAATAAGACAATCTAATGTTTTCTACCAAATCTCATGGTATATATATACTAAAATAAAACTTATATTTTAGCTCTAAAACATATACCATATTGTAAAACTCGTTGCAAGCTTCAAAACAGTATATAGATTGTCCAAAACAAACACCCGAGTCAAAAGTTATGACAAAAGTACGATTTCTGATCTCTTAGGAATTTCTAAAAACTATGGAACTCGAAAATCTCAATTTTTGCACTCACCGAAACACTACCAAAACTTATCCAAATCACTCTAAACTTCACAGGGCGCATACATACCATAAATATTACCATCCTTACGTAACACAAATAAAAATCGAGCCCTTAAATAAAAAACGCCATTAACATTCGGACTAAGCTCTAAAAAGTTCCAAACTCGATTTCTAACTCAAAATCACCTCAAATTTATCAAATTAACATCACAACTAATCCCATGACTACTCGAGAACAATCCTATAAGGTCAGAACCTTCATAACTATTCTAATTCACAAAACCCTATACAAAACTAATTGTTTTTTAACTTAAAATGAAATTAAACCATAGCTTAAGCTTTTCTTCTTCAAGGATTTGCTATCCTACTACTACCGAAGCTTAAATCGCTAGGTTTCGGATTGAAATTTGAAGAAAATGGATATAAAGAGAGAAAAATTTGTCAAAAGCGAGAGAACGAGGATTTGTTCGTTCGTTCTTCACTGTTACATATGTTAAAATTAATATATATATTATATAATCATATGAAATTGAAACTTATCAGTTTCAATTAATATATTATTATTACAATAATAGTAATAATAATATAGTATTAATAATAATAAAATAATAATAATATAATATAATATTAACAAAAAATTTATTATTAATAGTTATCTTATTATTTTTTAACCACTAAGAAACCTTTACTTCTAGGGTATTTGGCAAATTTTGAGTACCCCAAAATACCTCGGTATTTTTAAAATCAACTTATCTCAATAATCTCATTAATATTTATAACTAAAATCGTTGTAACATTTTTAGCCTCCAATTGGGTCTCCAAAGTCGCTGAACCTGAAAATATTTTTATTTCACAAATAACTCATATTATATCCATGTATTTCAAATAAATCCATGTAATTAACAAATTATGTTTATATATCCACTTGTCAAGTCTTCAGGGTCACCAAACCTAAAAATATTTTTATTCCACATATAGCTCTTATTACATTCAGACATGCTACATAAATCTCTGTAATTAATAAATTACGCTTATTTACTCACTTATAGCAAAATTTAAATTTTATGTTGAAATAAATTAGTAGGATCATAATCCCACTTATTGCATAATTAACCTATAATATAAATATAAACCCTAGTTATTTACCATTAGGCTTATCAGGATATTACAACCATCCCCTCCTTATAGAAATTTCGTCCTCAAAATTTATTTAAACAATTCAGGATATTATCCTTGTATTTATGATTCTAACTCTCAAATTACTATTTCTATCTTGTTATTTTTCTACAGCACTTTCTTAACTAGTGGAATTGTCTCATTTCATAGTACCTCATCTTTCTAGTCCAAAACCTTGATAAGATATTCTTCCCATATAATAAATTTGTCTGAAGTTTAACATCGTCACAGCTCAGAATATGGGTCGAGTTTGATACATATTTTCTTAACATGGAGACATGAAACACATTATATACTCTAGATAATGCCGGAATTAAGGTTAGCTAATAGGCTACCTAGCCTACTTAATCAAGTGAACATGTATCTAATATTTCTCTCGTACCACACTTATTAAGGTACCTAACCAGTGGTACATTCAATTATCACTTTTAGACAAACACTTTGTTAGGAGAAGAGATTATTCTAAGATAATCTAACCTTTATCAAATATGCTCACATCATGTTTCTAATATTACATTGATCTTCTCAAGTTACCCACCTTTTAAAAATAAAACATCATACTATTTTCGCTTTAGCCTCTATGGTTCTCGATAACCTTCTTTAATTCTTAACATCATAGCCAAAGATATCAACCTTGAAATTTCACAAGATTAGACTATTCCTTCAAATGAATTCTGTATCCTCATTTATTGTATAAATTGTCTACACTAATAGACAACATATTTACTCAGTATGTCCAACCGTTACTACTCAGTCAAAATCATAAGATCACATAGTACATAATTCGTAATTTTGTCTTTCTATTCCTTCTATGACATCTCCTAAGCTGATCTACTGACTTAACTTAGTAACAAGTTAAGTATTTGTTTCTGATAGATATTCAATTAGAGCATTTCTTATTTTCCACCAACTAACATGAACTCATCTTGGTACCTTGTAAATCTTTACTTGTTAACACATTCTTTCTTCTTAGAAATCTATGGAATGATTATTGATTTTGCATCCTAATATGAATCTTCCTAGCGTACTTTGTCCTCACTCATACACTTTTCGGGATGACTCCCTGAAAGATTTCTCATCTTGAGATTACCCAAATTTAAGTGTGCTTAACTACAAAGTAAGCTCATGGTGGGTTATCAAAAAGTAGATGCTTTTTTTGTCGTTCTTAATTGTATTTCTTGCTTTCATTCTTTCGTAAAAAAGAAAAATATCAATTCTCATCACTCCCTTCATTAACCTCTTGCAATTTCTCATCGGTTTTGTTCACTTAAACTTGAGGAATTCTCATCTCATTGCCAACTTAAATCTTGTTCATCTCCACTTATTTTAACTTGTATCAATTTCCTTTGAATTGACACAACTTTTAAATTTTTTTTCCAATCATTTACGGTTAACCACCATTATAAAGTAAATTGATTAAACCTATACAGTAGAGGCAACCCTGCTTACTGACAACTAAATGGGAAATAACCATTTCTCGAATTCTCAACTAATAACAATTAATCAAAGATCATTCCTTAATCCTGAAGTTTCTTTTCTATGTTTGGTAGAAATCTTGATAATCTTTTCAAGCACATCCAGAAATATACATACATCAAGTATATTCTTTATTTTATTGATAACCCCTTGGTACAAATTACCATACTAACTTATAGTGAGTCTCCCATTGATGATGCTGATTCAATAACATCTGAGACTCTCGTGATCTTTATCTATCATTACCACCAAGGTTTCACTCCCTGGTTCATATGCTACCATTGCTTCCTTGCAATCATCACTATCTTCATACTTGGTTAACCACTTTAAAACTTATTTTACACTCAATTATATAGCTCGTTGTTTAATAAACAACCTACTTTGTGATCCAACATTCAGCAATCACTCAAATACATGTTCATTTAATTGCATCTCAATTTATAAGCTTTTCCCCATTCTGGGTAAGTATGCCTTTCTATAATTGCTTAATAAAGTAATCTTTTCCCAGAATCTCAATGGTCTCCTTATATACCATATTGACTATCCAGTCAATTATGAAGTACTCTCTATCATTACCATTTCACCTTAAGTAATTTAGATAATTTTTTTTACCCCTTAGTGATATCACTACTCTTCCTGACGTTCTTTTATATGTTACCTTGGTAACGTCCCCACTTCAAGCCTCTATTAGATCTTTATGGTCACAGAATGATGGCTCTTATACACGAGTGTATCACTCTAGCTGCTTCTCGGACTGACAACTGGCCCCACGGACCAATCCAAGTGTTTCTAACGTGCTTTGCTCTGACTCGCACGCTTTATCGAGAAATTTCCTAAATGAAATCACCCTAAGTTAAGGACACTCAACCATGGAGTTCCTTCACGGTGGGCTACCAAAACAAGATAAGGTCACCATTTCTTATTCTCACCTTGACCGCTATCCTGACCACCCTGGAACCTTTTTGTGATGTCCCATAATTGGTGGTTCATTTAGTTTTCGCCTCATGATCTACTAGTAAGTTAGCTTCATATATTCTACCACATCTAGTGGTACAATAAGAAGTGTCGGTAATACATGAATAGACACAAGATGAGTCTATTGCTCTTTCAGATCTCGGATCTGTTTTCCCTTATTGTATAATCATATCCTGCATAGCAGAATTTACATGTTCCCAACATTATAGCAATAAAGAATTCTCTTCCATACTATTTGCCTTGAGCTCAGATAGCTCGCTAATCAGACTATTTGATTGCCCTTACTACTTAACTTATCACACATTTAGTCCACATCTTCTAACCATTTAGAACTCAGATGGATATCAATATCAATATGTAGATACCATACACATATTCTTATCACAATCATCACTATGCTACTTTTCCTAACATACTTTATAATAGCCTAGGCAGGTAATCCAATAGCAAATAATATAAACACTTACTATACCATGAGTCGACCTGTCCTTGCAACAAATGTCCATATTCGACCAGTATTCAGGACCTTTAAGACTGTGGCTGCTCTGATACCAAGTTGTAACGCTCTAATCTACAGGGATGCCACGTGTGTGATTTTATAAACTAGTTTAATACTAATAGATTAATTAATTATTAAAAACCATGATAATATTAAAAACTTGACTAAAATAAAACACTAAAAATGGGCATTATAACGACATAAAAAGCGTGTTCTGGGGATTCCTGTTATAAAATTTTTTACAAAAGAACTATATACGATGATACCTCAAAAATATAAAACAAAAATACACTATAGATACAGCCCAAAACAACTCCTGGCAACCCGGTATGCAGGCCTACAAGGTCAATATGTACATTGCTGGAGAAGATTGTCACCTCATGGTTGGTCTAGCTTTTCTTTACCTTTACCTGTACCACATAGCACCCATGAGTCACAAGGACTCAGTAAGAAAAGTAATAATAAAAATCATATAGTTTATTATTCGAATATTGTCATTTACATACAATAAGAATCAAACCATTACAAATTATTCATAAGATGAAATCCAAATCACTACTCGCATCTGCCACGAATAAACGTCAATATACAGATATTTAATAATACAAAATTATTATACCAATAATAGAATTCATATTCATTTAATCATATAAATTATATATATTACCTCACAAAGTAACCATCTTCATTACATCATGTTGCCTAATCAGGCAAGTCGATGCTTTAATCTATTAATCTTGTATTGCATTGCCTAATTAGGCAAGCCCGTGCCATAGTCTGGCACCCATATATCGTATAACTGTATCACCTAATCAGGTGAGCCTATGCCAAAGATCTGCACCCATATATCATATAATTGCATCAACTAATTAAGATACACCTCCATGTTTCACCCTATCTAGTTTTCAAACATACCATTCACGAGGCGTTGGTATGTTGCTCTAGCATTCTTCAACCCAAATGGCATGAATTTATAACAATAAAGTCTTATATTTTTTACGAAGCTTGTATGTTCTTGATCTGGAATATGCATCTTAATCTGGTTATATCCAGAATATGCATCCATGAAAGTCATTAATTCATGTCCTATTATTGCGTCCACCAATTGGTCAATCCTCGGTAGTAGAAAGTAATCTTAGGGCATGCTTTATTTATGTTGGAGAAGTTTATGCATGTTCTCCACATTCCATTTTGTTTTGGAACAAGTACTGGATTAGATATTCATGAGGGATAAAATGCTTCTCGTATGAAGTTATAGGTTAATAACTTATCAACTTCTTCTTTTAGTCCATTTTATCTCTCAGGATCAAGTGGTTACCGTTTTTGACATTTTGAAGGGTGATTTGGATCAATATTGAGGTGATGGCATATCACATTTGGGTTTATCCTGATCATATATGAATGGCTCTAAGCTAACTGGTCTTGGTTTGCCTTCAAAAAGGTGATTAATTGCTATTTTAGTTCCTCTCTCAAATTTTTCCCAATACTAACACACTTAATGGATTGTTTGGGTCTAAATCCACCTCTTCTAACTCCTCAATTGGCTTGAGTTGGTTGCTTTCATCATGGATCCTAGGATCCAAATCTTCTATTTCTTTCTCACTTTCTTCTGCCAAAATCACCATCAACTGATGATTAGACCTTCTATTTTTGAGTTCCACAATGTAGCATTCTCGAGCTAGCAGTTGGTCACCTCTAATAGTTCCTACCCCAGAGTGAGTGGGAAATTTTAGGAAAAAATGTTTGATTGAGCTTATTGCCCCCATCCCCATTAAAGTTGGATGACCCATCAGTACGTTGTAAATAGAAGGGATGTCGACAACTAAAATTCTTGCATTTGAGTAGCGAATAATGGTGGTTCTTCCATGGTTAATGGAAGTTTGATTATGCCCAAACTTGCAACACTATCACCGGTGAACCCACATATATTTACCATGCAGAGTCTCAAACTTGCTTCCTCTAATTCCATCTTCTTTAAAGTTTCCTTATAAAGAATGTTGACAGGACTCCCATTGTCCACGAGAACCCTTTTTACCCTCTTATTAGCAAGTTGAACTATTATTACCAGAGGATCTACATAAGGGTATCATACATGTAATGCATGTTCATCAGTAAAGGCAATGGGCGGTTCATCTGGTTTTGCTCTCTTTAGAGAATCTGGAGCAAATGCTGATGTCTCATTTTTCACCTCATTAATGAACCTTTTCGTTGCACTATTATTGTTTCCTGGATGGTGAGGCCCTCCAAAAATCACTAAGACATCCTCACCCTCTAAAGGAGGAGGTTGTATCCTTGGATTATTCGGGTTATTGGGTTGATTATGCTTGTTTCCTTATGTCCTCACATGCTGCCTTAATATCCTCGCAAGATTACGCTTTCGATTTCATCTTTCAACTAATGGCACTCTTTAGTTGTATGCCCAATATCTCTATGGAAACAACAATACTTATTAGGATCTCACTTATTTCTTGCATGTCTCATTGGATTTGGTCTGCGCAATGTGGCCCGATTTTTGTTGGCGAGGTAGATATTTTTACGAGTTTCATTTAATTCAGTGCAAACTGAATAAATAGGAACATAATTTTCATGTTTCTGCTACTTCCTTTTGTCCTTGGATGAGTCTCTTGACTCATCTTTCATCTTGGTGTTCGAACCACTCTAATTTTCTGCTCTAGTGGTCACGATGCTTGCTATTGTTGTATTCAGACTTTAATTGTTTAATTTTATTCCAAGCCTCTTCTTTCTGCATAAAAATTTGTGCTCTTTCATTGAACTCGTTGATGCTTCTAACAAGGCATCCTTGCATGTCGTCCCATAATTCTCCCCCTGCAGTTGACAAGTCAGTTGTAATTCCAGCCTGAAGGGATATTATTTGAATGTTGTCATTCAAATTCTTGACTTTGGCTGCATCCATACTAAAATGACTTAAGTACGCCTTAAGGGATTTTCCCAGTTCTGCTTGACATTAGTTAATAAAGATGCTTCTGGTCTACAATCTCTCACAGCTTGGAACTGCTTTTTGAAATCTTTTGACAATTTCTCCCAAGATGTTATGGAATGGTTGGTGAATTTGTCAAACTAACTACTTGCTGCTCCTATTAATGAAGTTGGAAAAATATGCATCGCAAGTTGTTTAAAACGTTACTTGCTCGCATTATTGTATTGAAATTGTTCAGGTGGGCCATAAGATTTGTTGTACCATCATATTGTATGACATGAGGGTTTTTAAATCCTTGAGAATATTATGAATTCAAAATATCAGGGTGGAATGGTTATGTCTTTTTGTCTGAGTCATACCTAGTAATTTTCAACATTCTCCATCCTGGTATTTTCTGAACTTGTCTTCTAGTTTTATCACTCGCAGCTGTATTGGATCCATAGGTTGTTGATCTGCATTTTGATATAGTTGGTTACATAAATTTGGTGCATTACAGTTTAAATGCTCACGTAGGTCTGGCTTCCTTCGATTTAATTGTTCACTGAGATTAGGTTTGCGACATATCTGATCGTAATTACTCATAAATCTAGTTCTTGAGTAACTTTAGGATTTGTAACTACACGAGTTACTCATACTTTCTTGATCACTAAAATAATATTGTGACCTATCCCCGTCTTGCATTTTCCATGAGCTCCAGTTGACCTACTGTGCCTGTGAGTCCTTGATCTTGACTCTCCTGAATTCATACTTGAGCTAGTTTCACGTGACTCATCTTGCATCGACCTACTTCTTTGAAAGATTTTTGACACACGATCTCTACTCAAGTATGTGTGTGTGTTTTCTCTGTCTTTGCAAGAAGGCCTTTGTGGATGCCTTGGGGTCGACCTATCCCAGGTTAGTTTCCAGCATTTCTTCCATCATGTTGAGGTATTTCCTAGTTTCCTTGTCGTAACTGCCTTGCATTTGCATTCATGCAAGATGATTTCGGTATATTAGGTTGTTCATTCCCCTAGTTTGAATATCCATGGGAAGTCCTTAAATGTCACGCTGATGCTCTTGAATTCTTGTATTTCTAGTATTTGGTGGATTTTCTCTATCCATTGGAATATTCCTTATATTCCCAGGTTGTTCTTCCTGAGTATTTTGGGATTCCCTTGATTATTTTCTTATCTCCTGGTCGTGGACCCTCAAGGCCATCCCTGTAGTCGCCTCATAGATGGATCAGGTTGAGTTTGAGGAGTAGTTTCCTATGCAGCCTTGGCTGCCATAGCTTCTCGTTCTAACTCGGTATTTCTCTAGTTTGACTCAGCCAGGCATTGTCAAAGTTGCCTATTTTCTAGTTCCACTAGTGGGACATATCTGGTTGGATCATAGGCGTCTTCACTTTGCCTCTCTGGGATTTTTTCACCAATTGGATTGAAATTTCCATCATTTCTTCCAGAACGAGGAGTTTTAGTTGTGTTGATTCTCTGTGATCCCTGAGGTTCCTTTCTAGGGTGATGGGTTGTCTTCTCGGATGACTTTCTTCATCGCGATGGGTATTGTGCGCCATAAATATAGATTTTTAGTTGTGTCTATGAGGAGGGTATTTTCTGAGTTTTTATTACAAAGGCTCTCAATGAAAGCACCAAACTGTTAACGCAGATTTTCGTTAACCAAAAATATTAGACTGTTTGTAATAAATGCACCACAATATTAACTACTGTAATAAATGAACAACAGAAAGTTTTTAATGTGGTTTTGAAATTATTTCTTCATAGTCCACGAGTCCATCTTATTAGGGATAATAATAGTAATACAGAAAAATAATAGTAGTAAGGATATCTTTTTTTTTCTCTCTCAAATTGGCCATCCTTTTTACCATGGATTCTATCCCTATTTATAGGTGTATAGGGTGACAGTTATTCCCTTGGGATTTAATCATTCATAATTGTTCATTAAATGTGGACATTGCCCATGTTTCATTTTTGTGCACATGGGATAATATTGAATAACTGGCCAACCATTCTTTTGTTATTATCCTTAAACGGTTATGCTGACCATACTGGTTGTTCCTCACTAGATTTGAGTTGTCCTTCTTTTACTACCTTTATAGGAAAAATGCTAAGTGTAGTGATACAATGCTCCTCATAGTTCTCTACCATGATGGTATTAGCGAAGTGGTTACTGTTGGGTTTTATGCCCTAAATAAAACTCCATTTCAATATAATCCATTTTATTTACCATCAATAAAGAAACAGAAGTATTTTTCATTCATTTGTGTATGTTTTGGTTCATGTTATCAATTGCTTGTCTATTTGATTTATAAATTCATCTGAAACCCTTTTCACATACTTGATCCTGTTTATTGTGTTGTCAACACTTTGGAAAGTAAACATGACTATGTGAATAAAGTTTCCTAGATTTATCAGACACAGGGTTTTACTGATATGATAATCTGCAACAGAGTTTACTTGCATTTAGATAAATGCTATGTTCTTTCCAGGGCATTGGTTAAAGTAAAGCTCAGGTTGGGTGCATGGAGTATGCATCGGAAGGGACCGATATTGAACTTTGACTTAGATTTATTAAACTTACCGTAATATCTATTCAAGTCAATATCACCTAGTTGATCATAGATCAAATGATCTTAATCCTGTTATGATTAGGCTCAATCTCAAGAGGCTATTCGTGTTCTTTGATTTGTTAGTTAAGCCTACTTTTAGGTTAGGGTGATACGTACATTTTGGGAACACGGTAGCGCAATTGAGTGGGAGCGCTAACATAAACATGGAATCTATAGCTTCTATCTGACAAATAGTAATTAAAGGATGATCTCCTTCGAGCTTGACCAAACGAAAATAAATGGTGGAGTACTCATTTCACATAAGCTGAAATATCATTTATACGGGGTTAACTGTTTTAAGGATAAAATACATAGTAGGGTGTAACAGTAATCTAATCCCTTTTACAGTGTAGATCATTCATATAGAGGATCCTTGATCAAATTAGGATTATAACAATTGATAACTAATGATGTGTATTAGGTGGAACATATAGAGCATTCTATATACTGAGAGTGCAATTCTAAGTTCTATGCGTGGATTCAACGAAGAATTAATAAGTCAGTGAATTTAGGTTATAGATTCTTAATCTGCTTATTGGAAGCTCGGTTATATAGGCCCATGGTCCCCCCACTAGTTGAGATAATATTGCTTGTAAGACTCATATAATTGGTTTTGATTAATAAATTATAATTCTCAAATTAGACTATGTCTATTTGTGAATTTTTCACTAAGTAAGGGCGAAATTGTAAAGAAAGAGTTTTAGGGGCATATTTGTTAATTATGGTACTTTGTATGGTTCAATTAATAAATATGATAAATGACAATATTATTTAATAATTATTTATAGTTATTAAATAATTAGAATTGGCATTTTAAATGGTTGAATTAGAAAATTGGCATTTTTGAGAAAATGAGATGCAGAAATGATAAAACTGCAAAATTGCAAAAAGTGAGGCCCAATTCCATATTGCCTAGGGCCAGCCACTTTTATAGCATTCATCATCTGATATTTCCATTATTTTAATGCCAAATAATTCAAACCTCACCCTAGTGGAATGCTATAAATAGATAGTGAAGGCTTCAAGAAAATTACACTTTTCATTCAGAAAAACCTGAGCCTTCTCTTTCTAAACCCTAGCCGCCCACTCTCTCTCTCTCTCTTCTTCCTTGAGATTTTGAAATACTTAGTGATTAGAGTAGTGCCCACACACAGCAAGTGATACCTCAATCATAGTGAGGAAGATCGTGAAGAAAGACTTACAGCAAGAAGGAGTTTCAGCACTAAAGAAGGAGAGAAAGAGATCCAGGTTCAGATCTTGATAATACTCTACGACAGAAAGGATACAAGGGTTAGAGATCTGAACGGAAGGAGTCATATTATTCCGCTGCACCCAATGTAATGTTTCTAATACTTTATATGTGTTTATTTCATAATCGTTTTAGAAGTTCATATTTAGGGTATTAATCAACATACTTGTGAGTAGATCTAAGATCCTGGTAAAATAATTTCCAACAACTGGTATCAGAGCCATGGTAATTGATTTGCTTTCAAGAAATTTGGACTTAAAATGATTTGTTTGTGTTTTGGATGGTATCTGTTGTTTTGAGTGTTGTTTGATGATTGATTGATGTTTGTGAATTTTCGTGAAAAATGGTTGAATATCTGTTTCTGGAATTATTTTTATTGGATAGTATGGAAAAAATTAAGCAATTTACTTTTTTACAGAACTCAATTTCGATTTAATTTGAATTAGTTATGATTTTTTGAAGTTTTAAAAAATATTAGGGTGACATCACGAAGACACGCGCGCGCGGATGGCCTAAATCATCGGCCAGACGCGTGTTAGGACAATTTTTGTCCGAAGAACACGCGCATGGGGTGTCTGAAACCCCATTCTGCGCGCGAAAATGCTGCTGGGTGCCTCCAGCGCCGAGCTTGCTCGGCTGTGCACCCTTCTATGCGCGTGCGAATAGTATGCTCAGCATACTGTCCGTACAGCTCGTATTTTTTTCGTTTTTCTTCGATTTTTCATGCTATTTCATGGATTTAACTTCCGATTTTTTGTGTAGTTTTGTATTTAGACATTTACTATTCCTAATTCAATTCTAAATATCATAATTAAATTAATTATTTTTTCAAAAATTAATTCATGATATTAGTGTAATTTAAAATTTGAAAATAGTAAATATCTATCTTTTTTGCTTAATTATCTATCTTATTTTTAAATTTGATTATATCTTATTTTTTAAAATTTAAGGTCAGATATTAATTTTTTTAAAATTAAATTTATTTTTAAATTTCACCTTATTTAAATTTAAAATAAGATAACTATAATCATGATATTTTAAATAGATGTAAGATATTTGGCTAACTTTTAAATTTTGTTATTTTATTTATTTAAATTAAATCATAAAATCTGAAAAAGATATTTATTTATCTTTTTTAATTTTTATTTAATTTTTATTTATAAAATAACATTAAATTTTTAAAAGTAGTTAACAAATTTTGAAATGATATTCAGGTTAGTTGAAACCTAATTTTTCAAAATTGTAGGTTTAATTTTAAATATTTTTTTTAATTAATTTCGAAATATATATATTTTTTAAATTTTTCGAAATATTAAATATTTTTTTTATTTAATTATTTTTCGAAATTTAATTATTTAAAATTAAATAAATCCTACATCCAACTATCCAGCTAACCTTGTTCCAGGAGTATGTGTTTTAGCTTGTTTGTAAGTTTTTAAAACCTATTATTGCTTGATTGCAAATAGCCATGGTTAACTTGTTGACAGATCCAATGATCTGATTTTAACTCATGGCTCCCTTGGTCAAGTAAATAATTTATAACAGGTATATTTACAATCTTCTTTCATCTGTGTATGACCTAGCAACATGATAGGATCCATCCAAATTGTGTGCCTGTGTGAGCCTATGTGTTTAATTTTTATTATAGATGCATATAGGTTGTTGTTGCTAAATAAAATATCATATTGATAGATTTTATTTAGGCCCATTTAGTTTTTGGCCTATTCAATTAATAACAGTTGTTCATTTTAAGGTTAAATTCCTCTCTTTGGGGCTTTGTGTGAGAGTTGGGAGCCATAGAAGTGGGTACGGCATACTGAACCCAGCACCCCCTCACATGAACCACCCCAATTGTGAATGCTCATTTGCCTGATTTGAATAACTGTACTAGGTTAATTAAATTAGTTTAACCTAATAAAATTGATTAGCAACATAATTAATTTCATTTATTTTGAAATTAATTTAAGAAAACCATAGTTTAAAGAATTTTATATTCTAAGCTAAACTATATGTATTTTCTTGTATTTAATTAAATATAGAATTATAACCATCTAGATTCTTTCTGAAGCTTAATTTAAATTTTCATTAAATATTTCTATTTAAGTTGATATTTAGTTATCTATAACTAATCAGCTTAAATCTGAATATCCTTTGGATTTAAAATTTCAAAATTAAGTTGAGGAATTTTAGGAATTGGTTATTAAGATTCTTTAGATATTTTTTAAGTTGATATTTTTTCAAATATTAACTTAAAATGGAATATTTTCAAATTAAGTGGTTATAACTTAATTTTAATTTAATTAAATCTAATTTGAAAGATATTTAAGTTGATTTTTTAGATTCTTCTAAAAACAAGTTAAACAAGATATTTTCAAATTTGTTCCATTATTTTCGAATTTATTTTTCGAATTTAAATAATAATTGAATTTTAATTAAAGTTGATTTTTTATTTAAACCAACTTTAATTTGTAATTTTTCATGGAACAGATGATTAAATAAAATACATATTTTTTTTAAATAATGAGCTTTAATCAAAAGATATTCGATCTCCGTTGTTGGTCTTACAATAGTTAATTTTTTTCAATATAACCTCGAGACGCTAGACTTCGTCCCCCTATGGATGGTTATTCATTGAAAACTTTTAACACCATAAGATTTCATTTGATAAGTGTTTTGTGAGTTTTTGTCTCTATTAGACTCTCCCCTACGGTGACTACTTAGAGATAAACTCATAAAACATGAAACAATGGTGGAAGCTCATAAAATGAGAATAACCTTGACTCTCGCCTACTGGGACAACGTTGGATTCTCATTTTGATCGAATAAAAGGTTGCTAAAATGTTTTATTTTAGATGAGCTGACTACTCTATTCAACTAGTGTTATCTTTGACTCTCGCCTACCGGGACACTATATTTCATTATGTTGGAAACCTTGGAAAATAAACTATGTTAGATTTAGTATTTTTATAACATTTGTGATTATTTGTTATTTTCTGAACTTGTGTATGAATTTGAACCAAAACCTTACTTCTGTTTTATTGATGTGTTGTAGCCCCAATAACCCTCATCCCATTCCACTCCTAGTTAATATCTTAGCAATTGAACTTGAAGTTATAAACTCATTATCAGAGTAATACTTCCCATATGCTCATGATGAACATAAAATTCCAGAAAGCAGGTAAGCTGGGAATTGTTCACTCTGAAGAGCAAATAGTTCATAACTCCATAAATCCTACTATTTCGAGCTTAGTTGAGAAGATAAGAGAAAGTGATTTCACTTCCTTAAGTTATACTTCACAACAAAATGAACCAGCAAGAACAACAATTAACAAACGAATAAGCAGTGATGCTTTAGTCTTCGAATCATGTGTGTTAGAGAATGATAAATCCATTTGGATTCTTGATTCTGGGTCTACAAACCATGTAAGTTGTTCATTGCAATTGCTTGAGAATTGGAATTATTTGAAATCCAGAGAGTTGAAACTTAAGGTTGGTAATGGCGAAATGGTTTCGGTTAGAGCTAGAGGAAAAGCCAAACTCAAGTTTCAAAACAGAATTTTGGAATTAGACAATGTCTTATACATTCCAAATTTCAGTAGAAACTTGGTTTCTGTTTCATGCTTACAATTGCAACAATACAAATTAGATTTTTCGAGTTTTGGTTCTACCATTTCTCGAAATGACATTCATATTTGTGTTGCATCCATGGAATAGGGGCTTTATGTTCTTAGACCAGAAACACCATTTCCCCTACATAACGAACTTTTTAAAGTAGCTAAACCTAGAAACCACAAAAAACAAAAGATCGATGATGATAATGAAACATATCTATGGAATTTACGTTTGGGTCACATTGGCTATGACAGACTAAATAGGCTAACCAAAGACGGTCCATTGAAAAATGTCATCTTGTGTGAATTACCTGTTTGCGAGTCTTGCCTAGAAGGAAAAATGACCAAACGTTCTTTCTCTGAAAAGGGAGAGCGTGCCAAACAACCCCTAAGGTTAGTGCATTCAGATGTTTGCGGACCTTTGAATGTAAAAGCCCGAGGTGGTTATGAGTACTTTGTCACTTTCATTGACGATTACTCTAGATATGAACATATTTACCTTATGCATAAGAAATCTGAAACATTTGCAAAGTTTCAGGAATTTCACGCATTGGCTCAAAACCAATTGGGTAAAACATTAAAGATCTTGCGAACTGATAGGGGTGGAGAATATATGGATATGCAGTTCAAAGATCATTTAATTGAACTTGGAATTGAATCCCAATTAACCGCCCCTAGCACTCCACAGTAAAATGGAGTTGCAGAATGACGGAATCGCACGCTTTTGGAAATGGTTAGGTCCATGCTTAGTTTTTCAACTCTACCTACGTCCTTCTGGGGATATGAAATTCAGATGGCAACCGACATTCTAAATGTTGTTCCATCTAAATCAATCCCTAAGACACCTTTAGAACTATGGAATGGCCGTACACCTAGTTTACGCCATTACAGAATCTGGAGGTGCCCTGCTCATGTCTTAAGAAAGAAAGACGGCAAACTTGAGTCACGAACTGAAGTTTGCATGTTTGTCGGAAATTCTAAAGAGACTAGGGGTGGACTATTTTATAGTCGCAAGGATGATAAAGTGTTTGTTTCCACAAATGCCACTTTCCTTGAAGATGACTATATTAAAAATTTCAAACCACAAAGTAAAGTAGTGTTGGAGGAAATGCTTTCAGATATAAATCCTTCCAATGTTCTGTCCTCTTCCACTCCAGAAGAGGACAATCCCACTACCTCAGTCGAACCAACTGAGAAAACTACTACTAAAGTTCCTGTTCAGAAGATCACCGCTCCTCGTCGTAGTGGGAGGGTTTCAACAAAACCAGCTCGTTATGGCTTGGATGGTGAAATCAATATGGTCGTTGGTGACGGTATTGAAGACGACCCATTAACCTATAAACAGGCAATGGCTAGTCCGCAACGGAAATGATGGTCAGCGGGGATGGATTAAGAAATGGATTCCATGAAAAAGAACAAAGTCTGGGAATATGTAGACGCACCTGACGACTATCATCCGATAGGATGCAAGTGGGTTTACAAGAAGAAAAGAGGAGCTGGTGGCGAAGTCGAAACTTTTAAAGCTAGACTTGTAGCCAAGGGTTATACCCAAAGAGAAGGCGTGGACTATGAGGAAACTTTTAGTCCTGTTGCCATGCTCAAATCCATCCGAATTCTTCCCTCCATAGCTGCTGCTTTCGATTATGAAATCTGGCAAATGGATGTCAAGACTGCCTTCCTTAATGGCGTACTTGAAGAAACCATCTATATGGAGCAACCAGAAGGCTATGTTCTTCCAGGGCAGGAAAAGAAAGTTTGCAAACTAAATAGGTTTATCTATGGACTTAAGCAAGCTTCTCGCTCATGGAACAAAAGGTTTGATGAAATCATCAAGACCTACGGCTTTCTTCAGAATGAAGATGAACCTTGTGTTTACCAACTCAAGGAAGACCAAGTAGTAGTATTCCTGGTCCTTTATGTTGATGACATTTTGATTATTGGAAACAATATCAAGAAAATGACTCACATCAAGGAATGGCTCAACACTCAATTCGATATGAAAGATTTGGGTGAAGCAGCCTATGTTCTTGGTATTCAGATTATCAGAAACCGGAAGAACATATCTCTTGCTCTCTCTCAAACAACCTACATTGACAAAGTTTTAGAGAGATTCTCCATGAACAACACCAATGGGGCAAACATGCCTTCTAGATATGGTATCCGTCTATCTAAGGAACAGTCTCCGACTGATCCTCAAGAGATAGAGGACATGGCGAAAATTCCTTATGCTTCTGCAGTTGGAAGTCTAATGTATGCAATGTTATGCACTAGACCTGGCATCTACTATGCAGTTGGAATCGTGAGCAGGTATCAGTCAAATCCAGGACAACAACATTGGAATGCAGTTAAGTATATTCTGAAATACTTAAAGAGTAAAAGAGATCTAGTATTAGTCTACAGGGGTGGTGCTTTAAATCCTATAGGCTATACTAATTCATATTTCCAGGCAAGTCTTGAAGACAGGAAATCTACATCTGGGATGGTGTTTACTCTTGGGGGTGGAGCAGTGGTTTGGAGAAGTGCAAAAAAAAACTGTGATATCGGACTCGACGATGGAAGCTGAATACATAGCTGCAGCCGAAGCTGCTAAAGAGCTTGTCTGGCTAAGAAAATTCTTCACCAGTATCGGTGTCGTGCCTGGAATGGAAAAGCCTCTGGTCCCATTTTGTGATAATAATGGAGCGATAGCCAACAGTAAGGAACCTCGAAGCCACAAGAGAAGCAAACACATAGAGAGAAAGTATTATCAGAGAATATGTGGCAAGAGGGGATGTACTAGTTGAGAAAGTGGACACAGAAGACAACTTAGCTGATCCATTCACCAAAGTCTTGGCCGTGACTACATTTGAAAAGCACCGTCAGAATTTAGGATTAATTGATATGTACTGATTAGTTTTATATTAGTGTAAGTGGGAGTTTGTTGGGTTTTATGCCCTAAATAAAACTCCATTTCAATGTAATCCATTTTATTTAACATCAATAAAGAAACAGAAGTATTTTTCATTCATTTGTGTATGTGTTTGGTTCATGTTATCAATTGCTTGTTTATTTGATTGATAAATTCATCTGAAACCCTTTTCACATACTTGATCCTGTTTATTGTGTTGTCAACACTTTGGAAAGTAAACATGACTATGTGAATAAAGTTTCTTAGATTTATCAGACACAGGGTTTCACTGATATGATAATCTACAACAGAGTTTACTTGCATTTGGAGAAATGCTATGTTCTTTCCAGGGCATTGGTTAAAGTAAAGCTCAGGTTGGGTGCATGGAGTATGCATCGGAAGGGACTGATATTGAACTTTGACTTAGATTTATTAAACTTACCGTAATATCTATTCAAGTCAATATCGCCTAGTTGATCCTAGATCAAATGATCTTAATCCTGTTATGATTAGGCTCAATCTCAAGAGGCTATTCGTGTTCTTTGATTTGTTAGTTAAGCCTACTTTTAGGTCAGGGTGATACGTACATTTTGGGAACACGGTAGTGCAATTGAGTGGGAGCGCTAACATAAACATGGAATCTATAGCTTCTATTTGGCGAAGAGTAAGTAAAGGATGATCTCCTTCGAGCTTGACCAAACAAAAATAAATGGTGGAGTACTCATTTCACATAAGCTGAAATATCATTTATACGGGGTTAAGTGTTTTAAGGATAAAATACATAGTAGGGTGTAACAGTAATTTAATCCCTTTACAGTGTAGATCATTCATATAGAGGATCATTGATCAAATTAGGATTATAACAATGGATAACTAATGATGTGTCTATATGGTGGAACATAGAGAGCATTCTATATACTGAGAGTGCAATTTTAAGTTCTATGCATGGATTCAACGAAGAATTAATAAGTCAGTGAATTTAGGTTATAAATTCTTGATCTGCTTATTGGAAGCTCGGTTATATAGACCCATGGTCCCTCCACTAGTTGAGATAATATTGCTTGTAAGACTCATATAATTGGTTTTGATTAATCAATTATAATTCTCAAATTAGACTATGTCTATTTGTGAATTTTTCACTAAGTAAGGGCGAAATTGTAAAGAAAGAGTTTTAGTGGCATATTTGTTAATTATGATACTTTGTATGGTTCAATTAATAAATATGATAAATGACAATATTATTGAATAATTATTTATAGTTATTAAATAATTAGAATTGGCATTTTAAATGGTTGAATTAGAAAATTGGCGTTTTTGAGAAAATGAGATGCAGAAATGATAAAACTGCAAAATTGCAAAAAGTGAGGCCCAATTCCATATTGCCTAGGGCCAGCCACTTTTATAGCATTTATCATCTGATATTTTCATTATTTTAATGCCAAATAATTCAAACCTCACCCTAGTGGAATGCTATAAATAGATAGTGAAGGCTTCAGGAAAATTACACTTTTCATTCAGAAAAACCTGAGCCTTCTCTTTCTAAACCCTAGCCGCCCACTCTCTCTCTCTCTCTTCTTCCTTGAGATTTTGAAATACTTAGTGATTAGAGTAGTGCCCACACACAGCAAGTGATACCTCAATCATAGTGAGGAAGATCGTGAAGAAAGACTTACAGCAAGAAGGAGTTTCAGCACTAAAGAAGGAGAGAAAGAGATCTAGGGTCAGATCTTGATAATACTCTACGACAGAAAGGATACAAGGGTTAGAGATTTGAATGGAAGGAGTCATATTATTCCGCTGCACCCAATGTAAGGTTTCTAATACTTTATATGTGTTTATTTCATAATCGTTTTAGAAGTTCATATTTAGGGTGTTAATCAACATACTTGGGAGTAGATCTAAGATCCTGGTAAAATAATTTCCAATAGTTACTTCAACGTATAAAGAGCGAGATGGATAAATGTAGTTATTTTCTCTACATGCAAATATTTGGGTCAGTTGTTACAAGCTCTTTACTCACAAGTCTGTGGATCAATGAGTTGCAAGCTGTTATTCCTAAGTATGTGGGTCAATGAGCTGCAAGCTCTTGGTTTACTCATCTCGTACAACTTTTACTATGGACTCTATTTATCTTGAGATGGACTTATTATCTCGCCAATCTTATCAGTTAATAGTTATTATTCTCATCGCGCATCTACCTACGTGGCAGCGAGTTTGAATATTTCTATCAACCGTAATTCTTGAGGTGAGTTATTTAAATTGCATTTAATAATACAATCATTAAGTTGATTCACATTCCTTCTGTGGTACACGTGTCAGCTTCTGGTTGTTAGTCGAAATTTGGGTATACTATTCTTTACAGGCTTTTCTGTGCATAAACCCTAAAAGTCATGCATGTCTCTCTATCTTCCAAGTCAATCGAAAATACCAATTAACTTATGTTAGGTTGTTGTCTCTTGACTGTGGGGTCTTGAAGGCAACACTGGAGACTTTTATGGTACAAAGGCTAGGTTGTCTTGGGATAATGCGCTACGAGAGCGATCATCCAGAACATTATACTGACTATTTCCTTCAAAATAGTCTTTAGCAGGATCACAAGTACGAAGAGAGTTAAATTGATTGCTTAGGTTCAACTCTTCCCCATCCACTCGAGGCAAGTACTCATATTGGATGCCACTGGGGCTGCGAGTGAAGTATTGGCATAACTCACTTCTCTAATCTTGAAAATACTTCTGAGTGTGAAGCAGCTCGTTAGTCCTTACCCTTCGAATTTCTTAACCTCTAGTTTTGAAGTAAATCCATTGTCTTCCCCCTTCGGTGTTAGTGGAAAGTCCCTTTCCCTTTGTAGGATCACAAGACCTAGTGTCATTCGATCGATGAGGAAAACCTGGTGGAGGAAATGGATTGGTTCTCTCAGCAGTATACGGTCACCCCATTAGGTGGAGTGCCATTGGTTTGCGTGCCTAAGCTTGAGCCCTTTCGGGCTTAGAGTTTGCTTCCCTATGAGGAGCCTTATCACATGTTGCTCCCTAAGTGCTATCACAGTTATCAGGTTTGGAGAAAGTCTTCCATGCATTAAGGGTTTCCCCTTTAGTACTCATTCCCATGTGGCTAGTTGGGCGATGGGGTATCTCTCTAGCTAGCTCAAAAACTCTCCTTATGGGAGCCATTTTGTGATTGGAGTGATAAGCTTCTCTAATCCGTTCAGACAGATTAGCTCTTTGTTGTTCCTACTCAGCACGCTGATTCTCAATGTTCCTCCAATTCTCCATGAACCATGCTTGAAATTTTTCATGTTATTTGCCGAGAGAATCTCGTAGATGTTGGTGTAGGTCAACCATTGTTTTGCTAAGATGTTTAACTTGAGGATCAGCCTCCTCAATGTCTTCTAGTTCCACACGTGGTTCCCCAGGTGGAATTTATTCACTGGTCCAGTACCAATTGTAGTTGGTGACCTTAGGGGATGAGTTTTGGATCCGGTTCTAAGGCCTCCACCTGGCATCTGAGATGCATGTGTTGTCCCGTCACCAGTCCCAATAACTGGCGTGCCCCCATCATTTTGGCCAGTAGTTGTGCTTCTTTCCACACTTGTGGATCGTGTTGGAACCATCTTATAAGTGACTTCTTAAGTTCTGCCTCTCAATGAAAGCACTAAATGTTTGCACAGAAATCTGGCCAACTCGCTCATATGTATAGAGAGCAACCTCAAGAATTTATTGTACTACAATCCCTGTGTGACGACAGTAATGGAGCTACGTCTACTCGAGTTTTTATTCTTACGATAATGATTACAACAAAAAATAGCTAAGTCTGAAAGCTCTAATTTCTAGAGAGAGATGCTCTGACTTATATGTACTTTCTGAATGTGAAAAATGAGCTAGAGTAACTCTCCTTTTATATGGAATGACGTCCTATTAAAATATTAATAATAATAAAATATAAAAAAGTTACATTTAGGCTATTTTTAACCATTGATGATGATTTAATGGTGAAATTGAATCTGGAGGTTGGTCGTTGATTTCTGGAGCTTGAGTCACGTTTGCGGGACTCACTTTGGGTAAGTTGTAGTTGAAATTTGTAACTCTCTTGAGGAAAAAATTTGGACTTGATAAATTAAGAATTGATATTTGAGTGTGAGACATAACTCGATAGAGCATTGAAATAGCTTCAGAACTCAAGTTGTTTCACGTCAATCGAATCATTATTGAGTGAGTTATGGTCGTTTTACTAAAGGTTGTTCTGATATTAACAACCAAGTTGATATATGATGTCAACCTGGACGTTGGGCCAAGGGAAAAATATGTTGAGGATGTATTTTTTGAGACCTAAGTGATATTTTGACATCATTTAGCTACTTTTTATGTTTTGGTGAAGATGTTCACCAATTCTCAGAGATCTTGTTGTTTTGTAGAATCGAGAGACTCGATACTGTCCGGTCTGTGACTTAGAAATTTTGCCAAAAAAGTGAAAATATGAAGTTATGAATTTGACTTGTCTAACTTCATAGCTTTAGTTTACCATGAAAAAATAGATGAACTCTCAAGACAAATCAGAATTGGATAAGTAGAACCCAGTGCACCAAGTCATACGACATCATAGACGTTGGGTGCTCTTTCTAGAGCTTCCAAGATGTCGTTCTGATACTTCCAAGGTTCTTGAAATCAAGGACGATGTCTTCTACCCCATTTTCAACCATGCTAGAGAAAATACTTGGAATAGAATTTGCATTTGGATGATTGAAACCAGTGCAACAGGTTGATTGTCAACTTGGGTGCTGGGCTCAACTTTCATGCCATCTACATTCTCGTTTTCTCCCCGAGTTTACTTGTATCTTTGTTTTTTTTATGATGAAAAAAATTCCCAAACATTTTTGGGGATATGATTGGAAAAAATCCAGGTTGACAAAATGTCAACTTGGGCGCTAGGTCTAGCTTTTGGCCATCAGATGACTCTACTTTATTCTCAGAAGAAGTTGTATCTTAATCTTTGACAAAAATAGAGAATATGCCCACAATACTTCTCGGAAAAACTCCTTGGAAATATTTCAACCTGAGCACTGGGCCTAGCACCAAGTGTCAACATGGGCACTAAGTCCCCCTTCTGGCCTCCAACTTGATTTGTTTCTTCCTTGAAAGCACTTGTTTCCTCGTTTTTGATGAAGATGAAGAAAATGCTCGGGACATCTCTTAAGTTTGATGCTTAGAAGTGCCCCGGGTTTACAAAATGTCAACCTGGGTGCTTGGTGTCAACCTGGGCACCTAGTGCTTAGAGTGCTCAAAAATAAAAATGCTCTGAATCTTATTCTAATGCCTCAAATATGTTCGTGACATGTCTAATTCATGTCCTAGTACAAATTTTGACACATTTACACTAAGACCGTCCCAAAAATTGAAACCCTAGTTGGGTTGTCAACCAACGTGCTAGGTGAAACCCTAGGCACCCGGGTTTCCTTCCAAGGTGTTGTTTCGTGTATTTTCAGCTCTAGGGCCTTGAACTTGGATGCTTCATGTGTTCATCATACAGAAATTGAAAGATAGTAAATTGGAAACAACTTGGCAGGATCCAAAGACCCATTTCGGAGTTCTCTAAGTCAACCTGGGCATAGGGCTAGGGACCCCTCCCAGGTCGACTACTATGACTCAGGACTACTCCACTCTGAGATGTTTTCTTTCTTTCCACGTGTCAAACATTGATGTTCAAGTCACTAGGGTCAATTTTTAGGTTAACACCATCCCTTGTTGGAGGTTGGTAAATCCCAAATTATGTAATAAGGGATTTTAAGAGATATGTATCAGGCGACAAAGCGAGCAACATAGGTGGTTCTATAGAAGCAAGCAAAGAATTAAGATGTAAAGAGTATCATTCCCTTAAGAGCATAAAGAATGGTTATACCCAAAACAGTTTGAACAAAGTTTAGGAGTAGTTGAATCATAGACACCCAGATAAGAGATAGGATGTACACTAACAAAGGAGGAATTGGGAAGTGCAAAGCTACATTTATTTTCTTCTGACTAAGATCTTTGTCCCTCATCTCGAGGTCTTTCAAACTTTTGGTCAAATTCAGTTTATGTTAGTATTCGAAAGGTGACACCATTAGGAACTGGATACTTCACATGAATCTCATTGTAAACTGTTTTGTATCCAAACACAAAATTTGGGTAACCGGTTCCATAACATCTGAGTTCAGACTTAATAGCCAAGAGCTCAAAAATTGTAGAACCGAGGAGAAATTGTAAGGGATAAAAATAATATGATCACTACTATAGAAAACCCCTTTAATGTCTCTTTTTTATGTCCAACAAAATTATTGTTGGACATGAAAAAGTTTTGGGGAGTTTTCTAGTCTACCATTGTTGGACTAGGAAAAAATTTCATCATTTTCAACAATGCTAGACTAAAAAAAAGACAATGGACGTGATATATATTATTTAATTTTTTTGAAACTGGTCCATTTTCACGTCCAACTCTGTTGGACGAGAAATATATTTTGGAGAGTTTTCTAGTCCAACATAGCTAGATGCCATGGGCCGACTATTTGGACACTCCATGTAGGAAAAAATGTGCGACACTTGCTGGCACACCGAGCTAGCAAGTTAGCCTAAACACGCCTGCAGGAAAACAAGCTCAACGGTTAGGCACGATAAATGCCCCGCACATGTTGAGTACATACAAGAAGCATGAGCAAGAAAACATAATTCGTCCCCAAGGACTAATCTCCACAACCCACAAGTAAACATGTAGACAAATGGCAGGCAATGGCCCAACAAAGGCAACACAGTCATCATATAGGCAACATAGAAGCATACACAAGAAGTATGGATAAACATTGTTTTATTATTATATGGTCATGGTAGGGCCACAGATTACACAGCTGGGCCCCTATCATGCTAGTGACAAGGTGCTTCATAAGTCACCAGGCCACCCCCCCTAAAGAGCTTAATAGGGTTTTAAGGGATTTCCAGGAACATATATGATTTTATCTCTCTATACATATGTGAATGGAATTACAAAAAGAAAGCTAAACACAAAAGTCTCCCCACCCCAATGAGGTGCTTGGTGCAAGACTTAACTAATGATCAAGCACCAAGGCATGCTCATGTTACAAAATGGCCCCTTTGTGGGTGTGCCATGGGGCAGCACGCCACATTCTCCCCCACGTAATTGTTCGGCGTCCTCGACGAACTTGCTGTATGGTCTTAAGTCTTCTCCAAAAACTACTGTAAGTCTTCCACCTTCTCCCAACTAATCTAGTCATCAGTGAGGCCCTTCCATTTGACCAAGTACTCTTTTCTCTTCTTTCTCTTCACACGAACAGTTCTTTTAGCAATGATTTCTTCTAGTTCTTTACTACTGCGTCATTGAATGCTGGTGTCATCCCTGGTAGACTAGTTGTGCACTGGATCTTCTAGATCTTCACGATACGGCTTGAGGCTGCTGACGTGAAGGACCGGGTGTATCTTCATCCAAGAAGGTAGTTCAACTTTGTAGGAGGCTAGGCCAACTTTGGAGATGACTGGAACAGGGCCCTCTAATTTGCACACGAGTCTAATATCCTTGTCCCCTTAGAATCTTAATTGTTTTGACTGTAGTTTGATCAACACTAAGTCACGTTCTTTGAACTCCAACGATCAGTGTTTTTGATCTACCCAATTATTCATTCCTCACGAGACTTTTTCTAAGTATGCTTGGGAAATCTTTGTATTCTTCTTCCAGACTTTTGTAAAATTGAAGGCTCGCGGATTTCATCCATGGTACTCATCAATCGATTGGAGCAACAGTGGTTACTGCCCATTCACAACCTCAAAAGGGATCTTGTTCAATGAAGAACTATTTTAAGAGTTGAAATAAAAAAATTGAGCTACATCTAGTACTTGCGGCCAATTCTTCTAGTTGGCATTGACAAAGTGTCGTAAATACTCCTCCAACATCCCGTTAAATCTTTCTGTCTGCCCATCTATCTGTGGATGGTAGCTCAAGGAGATGTTCATTGTGACCCAAGAAGCTTGAATAGTTTGGACTAAAAGGTCCCAGTGAATATTCGATCTTGGTCACTCACTATATTCTTGGATACTCCCCAATACCTTACTATATGTTTAAAGAAAAGTTGAGTTGTCTCTTCTGTTAGTTGTCTCTTATGTCGAATACTGCTTCGACACTGGGATAAAGGTTGCATACTTTAAAAATCTGTCCACGATCACCAAGATCGCATTCAAGTCTCTTGTCTTCGACAGACTAGTAATGAAATCAAGCGAGATACTCTCCCATGGCCTGCTTGGGACCAACAAAGGCTCTAACAACCTTGGTGTCTTGTGCCTCTCCACTTTGTCTTGCTGGCAAACAAGACAGGTCCTTGTGTAGCCCACCACATCCTCCTGCATTTGTGGTCAATAGTACCCATGCTTTAAAAGGGCATGTGTCCTATTCCACCCTTGATGACCCGCCTACAACGTGTCATGACACTCACTCAGCAGCGTCCTCCTTAGATTGCCTACCTTCAGAACAAACAAACGTCCACTCTTGGTTCACAGGAGGTCATCGTCTACCCAAAACTGAGTTGTCTTTCCTTTTCTTGCAAGAGCCATGATGTTTTTTGTGATTGGCTTCTTCTCTAGGTTCTCCTTAATGCATTTTTTGATTGGTATAGCCACTTGGCTAGCTGACATACTTGCAAAATATTGAGTCCACAATAATATTTACTCAATATATATCGTCAAATATAAAAATATTTTCATTCATACCTATTTTGTAAAATATGTCAACATAAGAAAAATAAATAGAAAAAAATGCATACAGCTAAAAGATTTTTTATCAACTTTTTTCTTATGAACTACCTTAGAATTATAGTTTTAGATTTATTTTTAACTTATACTCAGTAACAAATTTATATGTTTTTTTTGCAGCTGGAGTTGTAAATTTTAAATAATTAATAAATAAGATATATAGAAACTATTAGCACTATAAAGCTACAGATAAATAAATAAAATATAAAATATAAATAATTTTTATAAAATTAAATAAAATTAGTTTGGAGAATTTATATTATATGGGCTAACATAATTAAATAATTTTTTATTAAAAGAATGAAAGGGGTGTCCCTTTAGACATTATGTGACTCTGCTAATATTTATGTTTTTTTTTTTATTTTAAAAAATATACATAAAAATTAACGTATATATGTATGAATATTATTCGAAAAGAAATACATTTTATTTTAAAAAAAAATATTAAAATTAAAATACAAACATAAAATATTTGAATTTAACATTAAATAAATTGAAAAGTATAAAATAAATAAGTAAAAGCAAACAAAACAACCACTATTATATAGTAGTGAATTAATGTTAACAAATAACTAAATAACTTAAAGTTTAGAGATTGATTTACCAAAAAATAAAATTTAAGAACTAACTTGCTAAAATTTATATATTTAGAAACTGATTTGTCAAAAAAAAAAAAACAATGTAGGGACCAGCTTATCAAACCCTATAAAATTTAGGGACCTAAAATTTAAATAAGCCATATGAAAATTATGTGCCTTTACAGTAGTACAATTTTTGATAATGTACTAAAAATTAAAGGAAGTGGCAGAAAAATATACCAAAATAAGCCCCTACCGAGTTCCGTATACCAATAGGAGGAAAATTGAAAAGAAAACAAACTTATATATTCATGAAAGAGTATTACACAGATAAATGTATTGTGAAGATATTTTATAATGAAGAGAGAAAATATATAAAAACTCAATGCAGGTAGCTAACTAGGTAGTAATATGACCAGTAGAAGTATTAAAAATCATTTCAGAAAAAAAAAAAAAAATCCATGAAAGTAATAAGGGTAGAATGGTAAATGGAGAAAAGACAGGATGCATCCTTACATACATACTCCTGTGCGTGATTTTTAAGAGGGTGCGCGCGGGAGGGATCAAAATTGTCAGTTATGGAGAAAGAGAGAGAGTCACGGGTTTGTCTTGAAAGGCCCTTATTTCACAGTTCTAGACAGACAGACACATATTCTCTCCTCCTACTCTCTACATAACCGAGGTGAAAAATTAATATGATTATATCTAATAATAATAATAATAATTAAGTTAATGAAAGCCTAATTATTATTCTCATAATTAAAAAATAAATAAACATTATACAGTACCACCTCAGTAGTACTCCTCAAGATTCAGTATTTCTTCTCTCCTCCTCACTCACTCCCCTTAACCCCACTCTTTTTTTTCCTTTCCACCATCCTCATCAGATCGCTCTCTTTCTCTTTTCTCTCTCTCTCTCTCTCTCTCTCTCTCTCTCTCTCTCTCTCTCTCTCTCTCTCTCTCTCTCTCTCTCTCTCTCTCTCTCTCTCTCTTTCTCATAAAGATTCAGAGAAAAGGATATTATTACACTTGATACTATTGTCATCATCATCATCATAATAGAAAGAAAAAAAAAATGGCTCTGATGTTAGACAACTGCGATGGCATATTACTGTCTTTGGACTCCCACAAGTCAGTTCCGGCTCCATTCTTGACCAAAACGTATCAGCTGGTAGATGATCCCGCCACTGACCACATAGTCTCTTGGGGCGAAGATGACACCACCTTCGTCGTTTGGCGTCCTCCCGAGTTCGCTCGCGATCTTCTCCCTAACTACTTCAAGCACAACAATTTTTCCAGCTTCGTTCGTCAGCTAAATACATATGTAAGTCTCTAATAAAATATAAGGTTATAAATATACCTCCAATATCATATATGATTTCAGGGTTTTTTGTTTTCTGTTTCTAAAAAGAGGTTTTTGTGTCACTAGGGTTTTAGGAAGATTGTACCGGACAGGTGGGAGTTCGCCAACGAGTTTTTCAAAAAAGGAGAGAAACATTTACTCTGCGAGATCCACAGGAGGAAAACAGCTCAACCCCAAGTAACCACCTTGAACCACCTCAATCACCATCACCCACATCAGTACCCCCATTCTTCTCTTGGAGTCAACAGCCCGAGTTTCTTTCCAGGTTTTTCGTCCAGCCGTTTAAGTCTCTCCCCGGCTTCTGACTCAGACGAAAACCCGAATTGGTCCGACTCACCACCGAGAGGTGGAGGAACCGCCGCCGCGGTTGCAGCTGCTGCTGGAGTTGCTGCTGTCATCACCGCTGGAAATAACTACAACACCAGTTCAGCGGTTACGGCACTTTCTGAGGATAACGAAAGGCTTAGGAGGAGTAACACCATGCTAATGTCTGAGCTTGCACACATGAGAAAACTTTACAACGATATTATTTATTTCGTTCAAAACCATGTTAAGCCTGTGGCTCCCAGCAACTCATATAGCCCTTCTTCTTTACTCGTTTGTAACGCACCAGTAGTACTACCCTCTTCTATCACTAGTACTACCGCTAATCATAGTGCTTCTTCCGTACCTAATAAGGCGGTAAATAGTGGTGCTGGTTACTATTATAATAACCCTAAGCCGCAAAGCTCTCCTCCTAGTCATCACCAGCATCATCATAATCATCATCATCAAAATCAGTCTCAGCAACCAGTCACTTCCTTATCACCATCCAATACAACGACATCCAAGAGCTCGGTTACTATTCTTGAAGAGCCCGCAAGCAATTTTAATGGCGGTTGCAAAACCAAGCTTTTCGGGGTGCCACTTCATTCGAAGAAAAGGTTACATCCAGAATATGGCTCTAACAATATTGACTCCTCCACCAAAATGGATACCAACAAAGCTCGTTTGGTTCTGGAAAAGGATGATCTTGGTCTCAATCTCATGCCTCCGTCCACATGTTAGCTTTCTTTTTTAAGCTTTTCTCTTGAATTGGTCCTATTATCTTTATTATATAATATGGGTTCTAGCTAGTTAGTCAGATGATAATTTTAGTGTGGGTGGGTGGGTGTTTGTCTCTGTAATCGTCAGTGTATATATAGTGGGGTTAATACTATCCATGTTAGTTCCTACCGCAGGTGGGTTTTGGTTAGATAAGTAGTAGTTTATTATTTAGGATCTTCAAAGTAATTAGTAATGAATTAAAATGGACCGATACCATCGTTTTTTTTTTAATTTCTTTTCTCTTTTTCCTACGACATTCGGAGATGCATTTAATTGGTTTGTTGCTCTCTTTCATTCTCATATCTTTCTGGTTCATGCTTCAGTTTCTAATTTACATGTTTTATCTGAGAGTTTCAGTTTCATTAATGTAAGTTAGAATGTGTCTACATTTGGATAGAGCTATAGTTATTTCCCTCTATTTTATATTTCCCAGCTAAAAGAAAAAAGAAAAAAATATATATTTATAAAATATGTAGGTACAAAGTTGAATGATTTAGTAGTACAGGGTTGTTTTATCAGGACGATTTTCTCCAGGGCTTTCTTTGATTCGTCCATTAATGACTGATACGTACAAGATATTGAGTCAGAAAAATAAAATACTAGATCAAATATATGTATATATAAATTCAAAAATCGATGAGAAAAAATGTAAAGCTATTTTATATATAGCTGACTCCAAAATGACACAACGATCGTTCCTGAAAATCATATTATTAATTAGCAGTGTAATAATTATTATTATCATCGGTATAATTGTCAAAGAAGAAAGGATACTATGATTTAGTAAAAAGAAAGCCATCATATCCTTTTTGATCAAGGTTACAATCTCTATTTTTCGTTTCTATGAAATGTCAGTCACGCAAGAGAGACATATAATATATATATATACAAATAATATATTGACATGGAATAATATAAAATAGAGAAAAAAGGAAACTAAAGAGGTTGGTTTTTCAATGAAAGCGAAATATAATAAAGACTGACTGAAAATGTGTGTTTGAAATGTTTCTTTCAAGGCTTCTATACTTCTTCTCCTTCTTACCAAAGACTAGAAACCTGCTTTGCTTTTTCATACTTTAAGTATCTGATCAAGGTCTTTAAACCCCTCTTCGGATTCCTTCTTCCCACTATATTAATTCGTTTCATTTATTCCAAGCTTTATCTTTCCTTTATTTCGAGGAAAAAAAGGACAAAAGAAGAAGAAGAAGAAATACCCATAAAAGAGATAAAACTCCTCCAACTGATGGATGCAAGAAACCATCTTTGCCCAAAATCCCATCTTCTTTTTCCATGGCCCTCTGTCCAATATCTCCAATACAGGTAAAGTTTCACATTAAAGTTTGATTAGGCATTTTCCACCAACTGTCTGTTTTCTTTTGTTGACTCTTGTTTTATTATTTTTTTGAATTGATTTTGTTGTTGTTTATGGTAGTAACTCATGCGGTTATTAAGACCTGAAAACAGGTATACCCTGTGGAGACAGAGACGAAAGCAAGTAAAGAAACATCTATTTTAAGAGTCTGATGAAAGAAAGCGAGGTGTAATATTATTGGGTTTGAATTAGAATATATCTTTGTCGTGCAATGATTTCTGTCTCATATACCCAGAAACCCTAACCCTAGTTTGACAACGCGTACCCCGTAGTACCCCTCATTGGCCCAATCTTTTGTCCCTTTTGGGCATGGCACGTGACTAGAATTTTGCACGTGTAGTCTCTACACATACAAAACTACAAAGACCAAGTCATTGGCAATGACCGTATAATAGTCTTCTAACCCAATACTGTACATATAAAAAGCGGGTGATGGGCTAGGCTCGGATCATCCGGTATAAAGATGCTTTAATTTGCGCGTAAATGGATTCTTGGAAGATTAAAAAGTGAAGAAAAATGGATTTAAAAAGACAATGTTTTGCTTCTTCCTTTACTTTATTGACATTTTTCTTCACATTTCTTTTCACAACCCACTTTTTTTTCATTGCTTTAGAAAAATAAATGTTTCTTTTGACAAGGATAATAATATATATATATACATATCTATGTGTTCTTTAATTCATTATATAAGGGGATTTTTGAAGTACACGAACGGATGATCATTTATCTATCTTTTGCTTCGGGACTACCATTTGACTCTCCTTTATACATTAGATGGTATCAAAACAAACATACGTAGCCGTACGTCTACATATGATGCTTTCTTTGTTTTAACAAATTCAATTCGAACTTGCAAAAGAAAAACAAAATTGATATTGATAATAATATATATAATGAAATTAATTGCATAGACAAAGTTCATTGGTTGCGAATATTATTCTCTAATCTTTGCATCTAATGAAGTGCACGTGTCATGTGTGTTATTATTATTATTATTCTAAATTGTTATTAGTTTTTGTAGTACGGCATATATGAAAGTTATCATGTGTTATAGCTGCTGAAATAAACTCTCGAGCGAAAGAAAGGGCATTAAATGACGTTTTTACTAGTTATAAGATTCATGTGATATATTTGATTATGCTTTAAACGAATAAGAATATCATTAAAGCAAAGAATCCAACAATCAGGACTCGCCTAAGATTTTAGTTTATGGTAAATTACACACTACAAAGGGTAATATAATAAAAAGAGTCCAAAAAGCATAGAATAATTTCAAATCCTAATTTCAGCAAAAGAAATTCAAATTCTTATCACTACAAAAAAAACAAAAAAACAAAAAAATAGATCGTCTAGCAACGACATCATATATGTGGTCGCTAGAAGCAAATTGTGGACAGGAGATAAAATTTTGCCCTTTTGCAACTTTTTAGTACAAATATTGTCGCTAGAAAGGTTTGTCTCCACCCTCTCCTGACCTTTCCCCTCACACCCTTTTTTTTTTAATTTTCAAAAATATCATTTTTTATATTTTATATATAATTTTATGACTTAAAATTTTTATTTATAGAAATATTCTTTTAAAATTTTAAAATTACAAAAAATACACTTTTCTCGATATAATGTAAGAAAATAATGAGATTTCAGCCTCACAATAACTATAAATCAACTATAAATAAAATATAAAATAATATCATAACAACTATAATACAATTATATACAAATTATAAAATAACCGAAAAAATAATTTATTATATTTAGTCAAGATGTATTTTTATAAATAAAAAATTTCAAAGAATATAAATGAAAATATTTCGTGTTAACGTATTTTTGTAATTGTTTTCAAATTTTTAGTCCATTTTGTAAAAAAAAAAAAAATTCCTGGTATGCATTTCTCACTCAAGTTTATTTTCAGACAGCCACGAAATAAGTGTTAAAGTTAATATTGAGTCATTTATAAGAATATGAAAACTTTACTTATTCTCAATGAATATTTGATGCTCCTTATGATTTATGTTTTTTCTTTCTCACCATCTAAAATTCGCTTTACTACATTACTATAGATTATTTATGAAATTTCACGATCTTAATTCATTTTAGGTTAAATTAGGTTTTTCATATGGACAACAAATCCTTAGGACACACAGTCCAGGGAAAAGATTCACTAAGAGCATCTATAATGGAGGTGTAAATAAGTGTTGAAAAGCTAAAATATAGCTCATTTAACAAAAAGTATACTCTAATGGTGTGTCAAAAAGTGATGTAAATTTAGCACATTGCAAATTTTGTGCTAAATTTGGCACAACATTTGCTATCATGTAAAATTTACACCACAATAAATACATTATTTTTTTATTTACATTTATATCATTTCTATTATTTTATTAATATATTTAACTATCACATTAAATTATGAAATATTTATATTATTTTTTATTGTCTTACATATTAAAATAATAATAAAATTGCTTATAAAGTTATTAGATTTTATTTTTTTTTAATAAAACATTAGTTAGATATTAAATTTTATATCAAAATTTTGTAATTGTGCATTGGAGCACAACGCTAAAATTTGGTGTAAAATTACCACAAAACTACTTTTTGTGCTAAATATAGCACAATTTTTACATCTCTCATTGGAGATGGTCTAACCGAGGCAAACATTTACACAATTTATAATTTTTCTTCAAAAGTTATAAATCTTGAATCAAGATGTTGATTTTGTTATTTAAATCTCAATGTTAAGCACCCCATTGACCTTCAAATATTTGGAAAAGAATGCTACAAATGATTCTTTACATTATATTATAAAAATTATATAAAATGCATAATATAAATAATAGAATAAATCTGATAAAATGAAACAGTATTCGTCATTACATATAAAATAATTAAATCTCAACAGTTATATAGTTATTAAATAATTAGATTGAATAAATATTAAATAACTAAAATAATACTTGACATCCATCATATTTTGCATTCCTAACTGTTACAAAGTTATTTAAATAATATAGACCATTCATTATTAATTAAATAGATAATCACATTGTTCTTCATTAACGATTCACTCACATCAAAAAGTACCAAAATTGAGTTACTTGAAGGAGAAGTATATAAAGCGAGTTTACAAAGTTTAGTATGTAAAACAACTATAATATCAAAAGATCAATAATTTATAAGATATCATGTATGGTTAGCTCAAAAAATTAAACATGTCATCATATCATCATGTATAAAAAAAAATAGAGAGGTTATAAATAATCACAAGAGACAAGCTATCCATGCATATCACATCGCCCCCTAGATCCCTATCTCCCGATACTTATCATAGAAAATGATATCCAAACCTATCTCCCGATACTTATCATAGAAAATGATATCCAAAATCGGTAATCACGTCTAATAACCACCATAGTATCAGGGCTCAAATAATTCACTTTCTATATAGGTCCTAGGTTTTACACCTATAAGTGAGTGCACACATTATCTACCTATAATGAAATAGAGACTAAGTCGTGAAGAAACAATAAGCACAAATCATTATAAATATGGTTCTCATCATTAGTATAACCAAATACAAACAACATGAAATAACAAAAAAATATATATTCTCTTAATTTTAGAAAGTTTGACAGCATAACAATTGTAATTTAATATGATCGAAAAATCATAATATGCATCATATATATTAGAATATATATATATGTGCAAATTAAGTTTTAGAACAGTCCATAAAAATATACAAATGAATTTTTTGACTTTTTAAATATTTTATAAATCAATAAAATTAGAATATCTATTCTATATAAAGTATACCTATATAACTGAAATTCTTGGTTTTTGAGAATTTTATGGGTGACTATTAATTTTTATTTAATAAAATAATAAAATAATAAATATCCTAAATTAAATATTTGAATTTGAACTGATATTAACAATCACCTCAATTAAATATCCTAAAACAATTGAATCAACCTCTGCCCTCAATTAAATATTCTAACACAAAAATACAGAGGTATGGGTGCCCTCAGTAGTTGTATACATGAGTAATGAATTGAAAATCCGTACACTAATAATCAGGTATCCTTCGGGAGGGATTCGAAGCCTTGTCGAGACAATCCACCATGAGCTCCCAAACTGAAGAGTTATAGTCTTGAAGAATTGCTTTACATCAGCAACAGATCTGCATAATAGCAACACATGTATGATTAAGGAAGTTACAGAGAGAGGTTAGATGGGGTTACAAAAAGGCTTATTTTGTAGAGGGCCATTTATGTGTTGCATGGGGAGGTTAATCAATCAAGCTAAGCCATTCTTTGTCAAAAGAATTAAGGATTTACCATTTAATGGAAAGGACAGTGGTTTAGAATGTGCATTCTATCAAAAATTTAAACTTATTTTAGTTGTACTGCAGAGCAGAGCATGTTTAATGAGCATTAGCAAAACTTTCGAAAAAAAACTCCGTAAATGTAATTCGATATGCATTAGCCTTTGCCATACCTGAGAGGCATTTTAGCTTGCCAACAAATAGGCAAAGAAGGATCGGAAAAATCTCGGACTATCACAAATAGGCAAAATTGGGGAAGACTGTGAAGCAGTGGAATGTGAAGATTATCTCAGTAAGCATTCTGTTTTCCATTTTTGAACTGCTTATTTCCTTGATCTTTACTACATTGAAGTTCTGCTTTCCAATTCACTTTCTTTGTGTTTGATTTCTATTTTTTTTTTTTGTTTGTTAAATTACACTTATATTTGGAATTTTAATGTGCAGATTAGTAAGAACAAACGGCATCAAGATAGAGCTGCAGCATTAGAGGTGTAGGATAGACTCGAAGAGTTTGTGCAGTCACTTTCTCATTCTTGATGTGAACCAAGTTTAGGCGAGAAGACTGTACATTACTCATGCATTTTGTTTTGTGCATTTGGAAAATACCAATTTTTGTATTTGTTTTTAATTAAAAGGATCACCAACAAATTTTATTTTAGTCAGAAAACCACCAAACGGGCTCGGCCATGAGATTGGGAGTTGTTGGCGGATCTACTTACAAAACCATCGTCTCTTTGACGTAATCTCACCAAACCCGATTCCTTACGATTTCCACCCAGAAGGAATCCATGGCGGACGATTCGCTCAAAAAAGCCGCCAAACAGCTCCAATCAAAGCCCCCAGTCGTCGCCGGTAAAGATGGTGAATATAACTGAATTCTTGGTTTATAAAGTGTGCCTATATAACTAAATTCTTGGTTTATGAGAAATTTACAGGTGACTTTTTATTTATATTTAATAAAATAACAAAATATTATTTATATATAATAAAATAATAAAATAAAAATAAAACAAATTTCATTTAAACTCATATTTGATATTTAAACTGATATTATTTATATATATACAATATTATATACAATATACATATAACTGAACTTCTTTCTTGGTGTTACTTCCTTCACTTTTAATATATACATATAAAGTTAAAAGATATATAATAAGTTCATTTCAATTATAACCTTACGTAACATATCTCTCTATATGTACCACACAAAATAAAACTTACCATAAAAAAAATGAAAGGTCACAATATTTATGAATGATTTTTTTTATTTTTTGCATGTGTACACAATTTATAATGAGAGACTTTTAATTATACATCTATTCTATATAAAGTGTGCATATATAATAGAATTCTTGGTTTATGAGAAATTCATGGGTGACTTTTAATTTATATTAAAAATAAAATGATTTATTATTAAAAATAAAATGGTTTATGAGAAATTCATGGGTCACTTTTTATTTATATATAATAAAATAAATCTTATTAAATAAAAAAAAAATAGGGTTCTAGATTTTTTTTATAGTAATACATACGACTGTTTGTTGGAAACTATTTTACCAGGATCTTAGATCTACTCACAAGTATGTTGATTAACACCCTAAATATGAACTTTCTAAAACGATGAAATAAACACATATAAAGTTTAGGAAACCTTACATTGGGTGTAGCGGAATAATATGACTCCTTCCGTTCAGATATCTAGCCCTTGATTCCTTTCTGTAGCAGAGCATTATCAATATCTGAACCTGGATCTCTTTCTCTGAATCTTTGATGCTGAAACTCCTTTGCTGATGATCTTTCTTCACGATCTTCCTCACTATGATTGAGGTATCACTTGATGTGTGTGGGCACTACTCATACACTAAGGTAGTTCGAAATTCAAAGGAAGAGAAAGAAGAAGTGGTAGCTAAAGATAGGGAGAGAGAAGGCTCAGTTTTTTCTCTTAAGGAAAAATAGAAAATTTAAGTGTAATTTTCCTGAAGCCTTCACTATCTATTTATAGCATTCCACTAGGGTTAGGTTTGAATTATTTGACATTAAAATAATGAAAAAATCAGTTTAAATTTCCTACAAAAGTGGCAGGCCCTATACTAGTGGATTTGGGCCTCACTTTTTGCAATTTTGCAGTTTTACCTTTTCTGCATCTGATTTTCTCAAAAACGCCAATTTTCTAATTCAACCATTTAAATGCCAATTTTAACTATTTAATAACTATAAATAATTATTAAATAATATTGTCATTTACCATATTTATTAATTGAACCATACAAAGTATCATAATTAACAAATATGCCCCTATAAACTCTTTCTTTACAATTTCGCCCTTACTTAGTGAAAAATTCACAAATAGACATAGTCTAATTTGAGAATTATAATTGATTAATCAAAACCAATTACATGAGTCTTACAAGCAATATTATCTCAACTAGTGGGGGGACCATGGGTCTATATAACCGAGCTTCCAATAAGTAGATCAAGAATTTAGCACTAAAATTCACTAACTTATTAATTCTTCGTTGAATCCACGCATAGAACTTAGAATTGCACTCTCAGTATATAGAATGCTCTATATGTTCCTGTTGGGTTTTATGCCCTAAATAAAACTCATTTCAATATAATCAGATTTACTTATTAATATAGATCAGAAATAACATTTAATGTTGCATGGTTCACATGATTTATTTCATGATTATATGTACATAATGTATAAATTCATCTGAAACCCTTTTCACATACTTGATCCTGTTTATTGTGCCGTCAACACATTGGAAGGTAAACATGACTATGTGAATAAAGTTTCCTAGATTTATCGCATTAATGTTTTCATCGATATGATAATCTACAACGTAGTTTACTTGTATTTGGAGAAATACTATGTTCTTTCCGCAACATTGGTTAAAGTAAAGCTCGGGTTGGATGCATGGAGTATGCATCTAAGGGACCGATATTGAACTTTGACTTAGATTTATTAAACTTACCGTAATATCTATTCAAGTCAATATCGCCTAGTTGATCCTAGATCAAATGATCTTAATCCTGATATGATTAGGCTCAATCTTGACAGGCTATTCGTGTTCTTTGATTTGTTAGTTAAGCCTACTTTTAGGTCAGGGTGATACGTACATTTTGGGAACACGGTAGTGCAATTGAGTGGGAGCGCTATCATAAACATGGAATCTATAGCTTCTATCTGGCGAATAGTAAGCAAAGGATGATCTCCTTCGAGCTTGACCAAACGAACATAAATGGTGGAGTACTCATTTCACATTAGCTGAAATATCATTTATACGGGGTCAAGTGTTTTAAGGAATAAATACATTGTAGGGTGTAACGGTAATTTAATCCCTTTACAGTGTAGATCATTCATATAGAGGATCATTGATCAAATTAGGATTATAACAATGGATAACTAATGATGTGTCTATATGGTGGAACATATAGAGCATTCTATATACCGGGAGTGCAATTCTAAGTTCTATGCGTGGATTCAACGAAGAATTAATAAGTTAGTGAATTTTAGTGCTAAATTCTTGATCTACTTATTGGAAGCTCGGTTATATAGACCCATGGTCCCCCCACTAGTTGAGATAATATTGCTTGTAAGACTCATGTAATTGGTTTTGATTAATCAATTATAATTCACAAGTTAGACTATGTCTATTTGTGAAATTTTCACTAAGTAAGGGCGAAATTGTAAAGAAAGAGTTTATGGGGCATATTTGTTAATTATGATACTTTGTATGGTTCAATTAATAAATATGATAAATGACAATATTATTTAATAATTATTTATAGTTATTAAATAGTTAGAATTGGCATTTAAATGATTGAATTAGGAAATTGGCATTTTTGAGAAAATCGTATACAAAAGGTGTTAAAATTGCAAAATTGCAAAGCCCAAGGCCCAATCCATTAAGTGTATGGTCGGCCACCTTTGTAGCTTTTTTAAATGATTTTTTCATTATTTTAATGCCATATAATTCAAATCAAACCCTGAGAATGCTATAAATAGATAGTGAAGGCTTCATGAAAATAACACACTTTCGAATCGTAAAAACTCGAGCCTCCACTCTCTTCTCTAGCCGCCTCTCTCTCTCTCTTTTCTTCCTCAATATTTCGAACCTCTCTTAGTGATTAGAGTAGTGCCCACACACATCAAGTGATACCTCAATCATAGTGAGGAAGATCGTGAAGAAAGATCATCAAGAAAGGAGATTCAAAGATCAAAGATTCAGAGAAAGAGATCCAGTGTTCGTATATTGATAATGCTCGCTACGTAAAGGAATCAAGGGCTAGATATCTGAACGAAGGAGTCATATTATTCCGCTGCACCCAATGTAAGGTTTCTTAAACTTTATATGTGTTTATTTTATCGTTTTAGAAAGTTCATATTTAGGATGTTAATAAACATACTTCGTGAGTGATCTAAGATCCCGGTAAAATAAATTCCAACAACCGGTATCGAGCCATGGTAATTGATTTACTTACATGTAATTTGGACTTTAAAACGATTGTTTGTATGTTCTTTGGATGGTATCATGTTGTATTGAGTGTTATTTCGATGATTGATTGATGATTGTGAAATTTTCGTGAAAAATAATTGTTATTTCGGTTCTGGCATTATTTTTATTGGATAGTATGGAAAAAATTAAGCAAGTTAGCCTTTTACAGAACTCAATTTGGATTTTATTTGAATTAGTTATGATTTTTTGAAGATTCGACAAAATCTGGAAATTTGTCTTGATAGCTCATATCGCAGAACTGTCCGTACAGTTTCGAATTTTTCAATTTTCTTCACTTTTTCATACTTTTTCATGGAATTAACTTCCAATTTTTTGTATGGTTTTGTATATATACTATTACTATTCCTAATTCAATTCTAATTATCATTTTGAATTAATTTAAATTTTTTTAATTTAATTCAAGATATTAGTGTAATTTGAATTTGAATAATTAGTATTTATCTTTTTGCTAAAAAATCTATCTTATTTTTAAATTTGATTATATTTTTTTTAAATTTAAGGTCGATATTTTAAGATATTTATAATATCTTTTAAAGATATTTATAATATCTTTTAAGATATTTTAAAAATATCTTATCTTTTAAGATTTTTTAATTAAATCTTTTTAGATATTTTGACCATATTTAAATTTAAAATAAGATATTTATAATCATGTAATTTTAAATAGATATAAGATATTTTACTATTAATTTTTTAAATTTTGTTATTTTATTTATTTAAATTACATTTAAAAATTTGAAAAAGATATTTATTTATCTTTTCTAATTTTTTATTTAATTTTTATTTATAAAATAACATTTAAAATTTAAAAGTAGTTAGCAAATTTTTGAAATGATATTTAGGCCATTGGTTGAAACCTAATTTTTCAAAAATTGTAGGTTTAATTTTAAAATTTTTTTTAAATTTCGAATTTTTTTTTAATTTTTTAAAAATTTTCGAAATTTTTTATTTTTTTTTATTTAATTAATTATTTTCGAAATTAAATATTTATTTAAAATTAAATAAATCCTACATCCAACTATCCAAATAACCTTGTTGCGTATAGTATGTGTTTTAGCTTATGTGTAAGTTTTTAAAACCTATTATTACTTGATTCGCAAATAGCCATGGTTACTTTTTGCCGTATCTAATGATCCGATGGCTCCCTTCGAAGATAATAATTTGTAACAGTATATTTACAATCTTCTTTCATCCGTGTATGACCTAGCAACATGATAGGACCCATCCAAAGTGTGTCTGAGCCTATGTGTTTAATTTTATTATAGATGCATATAGGTTAATGTTGCTAAATAAAATGTCATAGTCATTGATAGATTTTATTTAGGCCCATTTAGTTTTTGGGCTTATTCAATTAATAACAACGGTTGTTCTTATTAAGGTTAAATTCCTCTCTTTGGGCCTTGTGTGAGAGTTGGGAGCCATAGAAGTGGGTACGACATGTACCGAACTCGCACCACTCACACAAACCACCCCAATTGTGAAGGCCCATTTGCTCGATTTGAATGATCGTACTAGGTTAATTAAACTAGTTTAACCTAATAAAATTGATTAGCAACATAATTAATTTCATTTATTTTGAAATTAATTTAAGAAAAATATAGTTTAAGGAATTTTATATTCTAAGCTAAACTATATGTATTTTCTTGTATTTAATTAAATATGAATTATAACCATCTAGATTCTTTCTCTGGAACTTAATTTAAATTTTTCATTAAATATTCTTATTTAAGTTGATATTTAGTTATCTACAACTAACCAACTTAAATCTGAATATCTTTTGAATTTCAAATTTCAAAATTAAGTTGAGGAATTTTAGGCATTGGTTATTAAGATTCTTAAGATATTTTTTAAGTTAATATCTTTTCGAATATTAACTTAAAATGGAATATTTTTGAATTAAGTGGTTACAACTTAATTTTTTGATATTTAATTAAATTTAAATTTGAAAATATTTAAGTTCTAGATTTTTTCTAGTATAACTTAAATTAGATATTTTTTTCAAATTTTGTGGAAAAGATACTTAGTCAAATAAGATATTTTCTAGATAGTTATTTCTAGACTACTTATTATTTCTAATATTAAATAGGAAAATATTATACATTGTGAAATTAATTATTTAAATAATTAATTTTGGTACAATTTATTTTAAGTATATTTTTCCTAGTATTAAACTAGAGATTAATAATTAAGTCTTCTCTACACTTAATTATTTATTTCTTGAATTTAATACATTTAATTAATTTGAAAATTAAATATCTAAGTTGATTTTTATCATCATACTTAAATATTTCTTTTTCATGACATTTAATTAAATAGAAAATTATTTTTAGTTGAAATTTAATTTTTCAACTAAATTTAAATAATTTTCAAAATATATTTTTTTCTTTATTTTATTAATCAATTTTCGAAATTGCATTTCTTAAATGCTAGAATTTCGAATTTTATCTTGAAAAATAGATTAAGTTGTAAATTAATTATTTATTTTAATTAATTCTTGGATCAACTTAAATCAATGATTTTTTCATTTATTGATTAATTTAAAATAAATTGAATTAAAGTATATTATTAGAAATTGAATTAATTAGTCAAAGGAAAATCTAGATAGGTGATATTTTTGCTTGAAGTATTTTTCTAGTGTATTTAATTAAATAGAAAATTAATATTTAAGTTGATTTTCATCATCATACTTAAATATTTGTAATTTTTCTTATATATTTAATTAAATAGGAAAATTATATTTTTTGTTGTAAATTAATTTTATTAATTAATTTTGGGCCAACATTAAATTAGAATAATTTTTTTCGGGATTTATTTTTTATTTTAATATGCATTTTTCGAAAATTGTATTCTTATATACTTTAATTTTTCGAAATGCAATATATATTTATAGAAAATTAAATTTGAGTTGTAAATTAATTTAAATTAATTTTGTAACAACTTAAATATTTTTTTCTAAATATTTATTGGAAATTATTACTAAGATGGAAATAATTCATGTTATTTTCATATCCATCTAAGTAAAATTTATAAATATTAAATTAAAATTTATATTTAGAATTTTTCATTCTAAATTGGAAATTTTAAATAAATAAATATATATTTAAAATAAATAGAATAAATAAAGAGAATAAAAGAAAATACAACTCTTTTTTTAAATAATGAGCTTTATTATCAAGAGACATTCGATCTCCATTGTGGGTTTTACACCGCGTTTGTTTTAGTGAGTAATCCTCCCTAATGGAGGAACGTTCATTAGCAATTTCGCACCGTTTAACCTCGCATGATAAGTAGTTTGTAAGTGTTTTGTATGGTATGGATCACCCTAATGGCGACCATACTTGACTTGCAAATTATGAAACAATGGTGGAAGCTCATAAGATAGAATTGCCTTGACTCTCGCCTAAACGGGACAACGCTGAGTTCCAATCTTGATCGAATAAAAGGTTGCTAGAATGTTTAACATTTTAGACGAGCTGACAACTCTATTCAATGAATGGTAGCTTTGACTCTCGCCTAAACGGGACACTGATATCAGTTTGTTGAAAACCTTGGAAATTATTTAGGATTGTAAGTTTTAGTATTTTCACTTGTCATTCCTACTTGCTATATGTTTATAATTTCTGAATTGTGTATGAATTTATATTGAACCATGTTATTTTCTGTTATTAAGTTGTAGTTTAATTTCGAATCTTCATTGTTGGTCTAACTTGGCTTGTTTATCTAATGAGATAAATCCCTAGTGGATTTTCACCATTAGACATACATAATAGTGTCGATCTCGAAAGATAAATATTGTATATGCGACATCTACCGTTCATCAATCGATGACACCTTAGACTAGTATTTTTACGATATAAAACAAGAAGATTATATAAATAAGATTACTTTGACTTTCGCTAATCGAAGCATCGTTGGATTCTTATTTTAAACGAAATTATCCTAATTCCTCTTAGCTTATTCATTTCGAATTAGCTTTCCAAACATATCATTGGATGAATGGTCTATAAATCATTTCATGTCATTTTATATGACGCTATGATTATAATCCCGAAATTCTATTCCCAATTGATATAAATCCTCAATCTTAGAAATCTCCTACTTGTATGGGCAAATCTGACTTAGAGTTTGTATTAGTAGTGCTGGTCCAAGATAGAATTACTCATAATATTTGGTATAAATTTAAGTCTTTGACTTTAATTTTAGATTCCAAATAGAAATTTTCTTATATTTCTAATTCTTAATACAATACGGTTACACTTTTTCAAGTGTTTAATATCCATCTTCTATTAATGGATTAAAAACTCGTATGGAATATGAGTTAGGTATTCGTGACCAGGATCCACTAAGTATTCTAAGAACTCTTTGATGTAACTAAACCTATGTCATCATGACACTACCACATTTTCTTAATCTATGGCATTTGTATCTCGTTCATAGTGGATTTGACAAGATCAATCTCTTGCAAAGAGTTAATATGCCTATATCCATCGAAAGTAGTTCATCTCATTCGCGGATGAATGTACATTCAGGGGTGGATATGAGTTTTTCGTTGTATTCTTAAAACGATAACTCTAGATTATACCTTATGCAAAGAAATTTGAAATGTTTGAAAAATTTCATAAATTTCTAGCAATGGTTAAAACCATTAAGGTAAATGGTTAAAGATCTTGCGAACTGATAGGGGTGGAAAAATAGTTAGTAGATATGCAGTTCAAAGATCATTAAATTGATTTTTGAATTATATCCAAACTTACCTCCCCAGAAATTTCGAGTTGCATGTTGATGATTAGTTACTAGTCGTTGCCTAATTCCTTCTATGGTAATACAATTTCTAATGATGTAATGGTTGTATACTTAATGTAAATCATTACTAGATTCATGGATGACCTAATCAAAATCTTAAGAAAAGCTAGAACCATTAACCATGGTTTGTTAGCTATTCTAAGTGATTAGGGGTGGACCATCCCATTGTCAATAGATAAGAAAGTGTTTGTTCAAACAAATACTACTTTTCTAAGAAAATGACTAAGTCTGAAAAACAAGTAGCAAATAAAGGAGATATTTAATTCTTGATTCCAAAAGTGTTCTATCATCTTATATAACATATGATGATCCCACTACCTCTGTTGTCTTGACACAACCGAAGAGATCAATACCATTTAGTTTTCTTAGACATAATTCACGGTGCCTTGTCGTAGTGGGAGAGTTTCTAGGAACTCACCTTCTTATGACTTGGGAGACACTAGTGATTAAAATCCATTGTGAGTTTAAACAAGTAATGGATTGTCAAGATAAGAAACTAAGAAGAAAGCCAATAGAACTATGGTTTAATCCATTCACATGGAGTAACCTAAAGTTTTCTATTACAAGGACATAAAAGGAAATTTTCGTTTATAAGTCCATTCAATGGACTTAACAAAACTTCCTGTTCCTAGTATTATAGATTTGAGTTTATCTAAACCTATGGCTTGTGGTATACCTGGTAATTACTTACTCTAATGCAAGCAACTTACTTTAGTAAGATGCTGAAGCATTTTCTTTCTAATGGCAATCTATAGAAGCTTCACAACTTCTTAGGTATAGATTTTATTTATCTAAGGAAAAGTCTCAATTATTCCGTAAAAGATAAAGCCATGGAAAAATTTCTTATATCAACAAGTGAGAGGTCTTAGATATGCTTTTGTATGCCTTAGACCGTACACCGCAATTGAGTGGGAGTAATGAGTAGGTATCGGATTAATCCGGGAGAAGAACATTGGAAGACAATCAAGTAAATCTTAAGATAAAGAAGAGGAACTATATGTTAGTCTATAAGGGTGTGTTTAAAACTTCTTAGACTACACCATATCGATTTCGAAATTTGCCTATGTGCTAGTAAATCTTTCGATAAGATGGTGGTTACTTCCGGGGGTGGAATAGTGATTTTGGAGAAGTGTAAAAACCTATTCGAATTCTCTAAGTCTACCGAAGAGACCGAATGTTAAAGTCATGCAGGAAAGTTACTTATTCAAGCCTAAGGAAAGTTCTATACATCTTTGGCACCATTCCAAATTGCCTTAAACTACCAAGGTTAATTTCACGATTAACCAAAAGTAGTTGCCAAAGGTATTAGAATCCAAGTATCCCAAGAGAGTAAACATATAGAGAGGAATTTCACATTATCAATGATTTTGTGATTAAAGGAAGAGTAATGGTGGAGAAAAGGTTGTGGTTAATTCAACCTTTCGCATCCTATTACGAGGAGTTTACTACTACTACACTTGATTTGTATATCAAGGTGTTGAGATTATTTGAAACGCACTTTTTGTTTTATATTAGTGCAAGTGGGAGTTTGTTGGGTTTTATGCCCTAAATAAAACTCATTTCAATATAATCGTATTTACTTATTAATATAGATCGTAAATAACATTTAATGTTGCATGGTTCACATGATTTATTTCATGATTATATGTACATAATGTATAAATTCATCCGAAACCCTTTTCACATACTTGATCCCGTTTTATTGTGCCGTCAACACATTGGAAGGTAAACATGACTATGTGAATAAAGTTTCCTAGATTTATCGAGACACGGTGGTTTTTCGATATGATAATCTACAACAGAGTTTACTTGTATTTGGAGAAATACTATGTTCTTTCCAGAACATTGGTTAAAGTAAAACTCAGGTTGGATGCATGGAGTATGCATCGGAAGGGACCGATATTGAACTTTGACTTAGATTTATTAAACTTACCGTAATATCTATTCAAGTCAATATCGCCTAGTTGATCCTAGATCAAATGATCTTAATCCTGTTATGATTAGGCTCAATCTTGAAAGGCTATTCGTGTTCTTTGATTTGTTAGTTAAGCCTACTTTTGTGTCGTGGTGATACGTACATTTTGGGAACACGGTAGTGCAATTGAGTGGGAGCGCTATCATAAACATGGAATCTATAGCTTCTATCTCGCGAATAGTAAGCAAAGGATGATCTCGCTTCGAGCTTGACCAAACGAACATAAATGGTGGAGTACTCATTTCACATTAGCCGAAATATCATTTATACGGTCAAGTGTTTTAAGGAATAAATACATTGGTAGGTGTAACGGTAATTTAATCCCTTTACGTTGTAGATCATTCATATAGAGGATCATTGATCAAATTAGGATTATAACAATGGATAACTAATGATGTGTCTATATGGTGGAACATATAGAGCATTCTATATATGGGAGTGCAATTCTAAGTTCTATGCGTGGATTCAACGAAGAATTAATAAGTTAGTGAATTTTAGTGCTAAATTCTTGATCTACTTATTAGAAGCTCGGTTATATAGACCCATGGTCCCCCACTAGTTGAGATAATATTGCTTGTAAGACTCATGTAATTGGTTTTGATTAATCAATTATAATTCACAAGTTAGACTATGTCTATTTGTGAAATTTTCACTAAGTAAGGGCGAAATTGTAAAGAAAGAGTTTATAGGGGCATATTTGTTAATTATGATACTTTGTATGGTTCAATTAATAAATATGATAAATGACAATATTATTTAATAATTATTTATAGTTATTAAATAGTTAGAATTGGCATTTAAATGATTGAATTAGGAAATTGGCATTTTTGAGAAAATCAGATACAAAAGGTGTTAAAATTGCAAAATTGCAAAGCCCAAGGCCCAATCCATTAAGTGTATGGTCGGCCACCTTTGTAGCTTTTTTAAATGATTTTTTCATTATTTTAATGCCATATAATTCAAATCAAACCCTAGAGGAATGCTATAAATAGATAGTGAAGGCTTCAGGAAAATAACACACTTTCTCGAATCGAAAACCTGAGCCTCCACTCTCTTCTCTAGCCGCCACTCTCTCTCTCTTTTCTTCCTCAATATTTCGAACCTCTCTTAGTGATTAGAGTAGTGCCCACACACATCAAGTGATACCTCAATCATAGTGAGGAAGATCGTGAAGAAAGATCATCAGCAAAGGAGATTCAGCATCAAAGATTCAGAGAAAGAGATCCGTGTTCGATATTGATAATGCTCACTACGTAGAAAGGAATCAAGGGCTAGATATCTGAACGGAAGGAGTCATATTATTCCGCTGCACCCAATGTAAGGTTTCTTAAACTTTATATGTGTTTATTTTATCGTTTTAGAAAGTTCATATTTAGGATGTTAATAAACATACTTGTGAGTAGATCTAAGATCCTGGTAAAATAAATTCCAACAGTTCCACCATATAGACACATCATTAGTTATCCATTGTTATAATCCTAATGTGATCAATGATCCTCTATATGAATGATCTACACTGTAAAGGGATTAGATTACCGTTACACCCTACAATGTATTTATTCCTTAAAACACTTGACCCCGTATAAATGATATTTCAGCTTATGTGAAATGAGTACTCCACCATTTATGTTCGTTTGGTCAAGCTCGAAGGAGATCATCCTTTGCTTACTATTCGCCAAATAGAAGCTATAGATTCCATGTTTATGCTAGCGCTCCCACTCAATTGCACTACCGTGTTCCCAAAATGTACGTATCACTCTGACCTAAAAGTAGGCTTAACTAACAAATCAAAGAACACGAATAGCCTCTCGAGATTGAGCCTAATCATATCAGGATTAAGATCATTTGATCTAGGATCAACTAGGCGATATTGACTTGAATAGATATTACGGTAAGTTTAATAAATCTAAGTCAAAGTACAATATCGGTCCCTTCCGATGCATACTCCATGCATCCAACCTGAGCTTTACTTTAACCAATGCTCTGGAAAGAACATAGCACTTCTCCAAATGCAAGTAAACTCTGTTGTAGATTATCATATCGCAAAAACCCCGTGTCCGATAAATCTAGGAAACTTTATTCACATAGTCATGTTTACTTTCCAATGTGTTGACGGCACAATAAACAGGATCAAGTATGTGAAAAGGGTTTCAGATGAATTTATACATTATGTACATATAATCATGAAATAAATCATGTGAACCATGCAACATTAAATGTTATTTCTGATCTATATTAATAAGTAAATCTGATTATATTGAAATGAGTTTTATTTAGGGCATAAAACCCAACAAACTCCCACTTGCACTAATATAAAACAAAAAGTGCGTTTCAAATAATCTCAACACCTTGATATACAAATCAAGTGTAGTAGTAGTAAACTCCTCGTAATAGGATCTGAAAGGTTGAATTAACCACAACCTTTTCTCCACCATTACTCTTCCTTTAATCACAAAATCATTGATAATGTGAAATTCCTCTCTATATGTCTACTCTCTTGGGATACTGGATTCTATACCTTTGGCAACTACTTTTGGTTAATCAGGAAATTAACACTAGTAGTTTAAGGAAATTTGGAATGGTGCCAAAGATGTATAGAACTTTCCTTAGACTGAATAAGTATCTTTCCTGCAACTTTAACATTCAGTCCCTTCCTGGTAGACCTAGAGACTTCAGATAGGTTTTTACACTTCTCCAAAATCACTATTCCACCCCCAGAGTAACCACCATCTTATCAGAAATATTTACTAGCACATAGGCAAATTTCGAAATCTGATGTGGTGTAGTCTAAGAGTTTTAAACACACTCTTATAGACTAACATATAGTTCGTCTTCTTAATCTTAGGATTTACTTGATTGTCTTCCAATGTTCTTCTCCTGGATTAATCTGATACCTACTCATTACTCCCACTCAACAGCAGGTGTCTGGTCTAAGGCATACAAAAGCATATCTAAGACCTCTCACTGTTGATATAAGAAATTCTTTCATGGCTTTATCTTTTCTGGAATAGTTAAGACTTTTCCTTAGATAAATAAAATCTATGCCTAAGAAGTTGTGAAGCTTCTATAGATTGCCATTAGAAAGAAAATACTTCAGCATCTTACTAAAATAAGTTGCTTGCATTAGAGTAAGTAATTTCCAGGTATACCACAAGCCATAGGTTTAGATAAACTCAAACCTATAATACTAGGAACAGGAAGTTTTGTTAAGTCTATTGAATAGACTTATAAATGAAAATTTCCTTTTATGTCCTTGTAATAGAAAACTTTAGGTTACTCCATGTGAATGGATTAAACCATAGTTCTATTGGCTTTCTTCTTAGTTTCTTATCTTGACAATCCATTACTTGTTTAAACTCACAATGGATTTTAATCACTAGTGTCTCCCAAGTCATAAGAAGGTGAGTTCCTAGAAACTCTCCCACTACGACAAGGTACCGTGAATTATGTCGAAGAAAACTAAATGGTATTAACCTCTTTGGTTGTGACAAGACAACAGAGGCAGTGGGATCATCATATGTTATATGATGATAGAACACTTTTGGAATCAAGAATTAAATATCTCCTTTATTTGCTACTTGTTTTCAGACTTAGTCATTTTCTTAAAAAAGTAGTATTTGTTTGAACAAACACTTTCTTATCTATTGACAATGGGATGGTCCACCCCTAATCACTTAGAATAGCTAACAAACCATGGTTAATGGTTCTAGCTTTTCTTAAGATTTTGATTAGGTCATCCATGAATCTAGTAATGATTTACATTAAGTATACAACCATTACATCATTCTGAAATTGTATTACCATAGAAGGAATTAGGCAACGACTAGTAACTAATCATCAATATGCAACTCGAAATTTCTGGGGAGGTAAGTTTGGATATAATTCAAAAATCAATTTAATGATCTTTGAACTGCATATCTACTAACTATTTCTCCACCCCTATCATTTCGCAAGATCTTTAACCACTTACCTTAATGGTTTTAACCATTGCTAGAAATTAATGAAATTTTTCAAACATTTCAAATTTCTTGCTAAAAGGTATAATCTAGAGTTATCGTTTTAAGAATACAACGAAAAACTCATATCCACCCCTGAATGTACATCCATCTGCGAATGAGATGAACTATTTTCAGTGGATATAGGCATATTAACTCTTTGCAGAGATTGATCTTGTCAAATCCACTATGAACAAGATACAAATGCCATAGATTAAAAAAAATGTGGTAGTGTCTATGATGACATAGGTTTAGTTACATCAAAGAGTTCTTAGAATACTGCAAGTGGATCCTGGTCACGTAATCACCTAACTCATATTCCATACAGTTTGAATCCATTAATAAAAGATGGATATTAAACACTTGAGAAAGTGTAACTGTATTGTATCTGGAATTAGAAATATAAGAAAATTTCTATTTGGAATCTAAAATTAAAGTCAAAGACTTAAATTTATACCAAATATTATGAGTAATTCTATCTTGGACCAGCACTACTAATACAAACTCTAAGTCAGATTTGCCCATACAAGTAGGAGATTTCTAAGATTGAGGATTTATATCAATTGGGAATAGAATTTCGGGATTATAATCATAAGCGTCATTTAATTTCTTAAGAGAAAATATAATGACATGAAATGATTTATAGACCATTCATCCAATGATATATTATGGAGCTAATTCGAAATGAATAAGCGAAGAGGAATTAGGATAATTTCGTTTATAAATAAGAATCCAACGATGCTTCGATTAGCGAAAGACAAAGTAATCTTATTTATGTAATCTTCTTGTTTCATATTGTAAAAATACTAGTCTAAGGTGTCATCAATTGATGAACAATTAGATGTCGCATATACAATACTTATCTTTCGAGATCTTACACTATTATGTATGTCTAATGGTGAAAATCCATTAGGGATTTATCTCATTAGAAAAACAAACATGTTAGACCAACAATGAAGATTCGAAATTAAACTACAACTTAATAACAGAAAATAACATGGTTCAATATAAATTCATACACAATTCAGAAATTATAAACATATAGCAAGTAGGAATGACTAGTGAAAATACTAAAACATACAATCCTAAATAATTTCCAAGGTTTTTCAACAAACTGATACAGTGTCCCGTTTAGGCGAGAGTCAAAGCATCATTCATTGAATAGAGTTGTCAGCTCATCTAAAATGATAACCATTCTAGCAACCTTTTATTCGATCAAGATTGGAATTCAGCGTTGTCCCGTTTAGGCGAGAGTCAAGGCAATTCTATCTTATGAGCTTCCACCATTGTTTCATAATTTGCAAGTCAAGTATGGTCGCCACCATTAGGGTGATCCATACCATACAAAACACTTACAAACTACCTATCATGCGAGATTAAACGGTGCGAAATTGCTAATGAACGTTCCTCCATTAGGGAGGATTACTCACTAAAACAAACGCGGTGTAAAACCCACAATGGAGATCGAATATCTTAATAATAATCAAGCTCATTATTTAAAGTGAGTTGTATTTTCTTTGATTCTCTTTATTTAATTTATTTATTTTAAATATATATTTATTTAAAATTTCCAATTTAGAATGAAAAATTCTAAATATAAATTTTAATTTAATATTTATAAATTTTACTTAGATGGATATAAAAATAACATGAATTGTTTCCATCTTAGTAATAATTTCCAATAAATATTTAGAAAAATATTCAATTTAAGTTGTTACAAAATTAATATAAATTAATTTACAACTCAAATTTAATTTTCTATAAATATATATTGCATTTCGAAAAATTAAAGTATTTAAGAATACAATTTTCCAAAATGCATGTTAAAATAAAAAATTAATCCTGGAAAAATTATTCTAATTTAATGTTGGCCCAAAATTAATTAATAAAATTAATTTACAACAAAAAATATAATTTTCCTATTTAATTAAATATATAAGAAAAATTTCAAATATTTAAGTATGATGATGAAAATCAACTTAAATATTAATTTTCTATTTAATTAAATACACTAGAAAAATACTTCAAGCAAAAATATCATCTATCTAGATTTTCCTTTGACTAATTAGTTCAATTTCTAATAATATACTTTAATTCAATTTATTTTAAATTAATCAATAAATGAAAAAATCATTGATTTAAGTTGATCCAAGAATTAATTAAAATAATTAATTTACAACTTAATCTATTTTTCAAGATAAAATTCGAAATTCTAGCATTTAAGAAGTGCAATTTCGAAAATTGATTAATAAAATAAAGAAAAAATATATTTTGAAAATTATTTAAATTTAGTTGAAAAATTAAATTTCAACTAAAAATAATTTTCTATTTAATTAAATGTCATGAAAAAGAAATATTTAAGTATGATGATAAAAATCAACTTAGATATTTAATTTTCAAATTAATTAAATGTATTAAATTCAAGAAATAAATAATTAAGTGTAGAGAAGGCTTAATTATTAATTTCTAGTTTAATACTAGGAAAAATATACTTAAAATAAATTGTACCAAAATTAATTAAATAATTAATTTCACAATTTATAATATTTTCCTATTTAATATTAGAAATAATAAGTAGTCTAGAAATAACTATCTAGAAAATATCTTATTTGACTAAGTATCTTTTCCACAAAATTTGAAAAAATATCTAATTTAAGTTGTATTAGAAAAAATCTAGAGCTTAAATATTTTTCAAATTTAATTTAATTAAATATCAAAAATTAAGTTGTAACCACTTAATTTGAAAATATTCCATTTTAAGTTAATATTCGAAAAGATATTAACTTAAAAAATATCTAAAGAATCTTAATAACCAATGCCTAAAATTCCTCAACTTAATTTTGAAATTTTGAATTCAAAAGATATTCAGATTTAAGTTGGTTAGTTGAAGATAACTAAATATCAACTTAAATAGGAATATTTAATGAAAATTTTAAATTAAGTTCCAGAAAGAATCTAGATGGTTATAATTCTATATTTAATTAAATACAAGAAAATACATATAGTTTAGCTTAGAATATAAAATTCTTTAAACTATGATTTTCTAAATTAATTTCAAAATGAATGAAATTAATTATGTTGCTAATCAATTTTAATTAGGTTAAACTAGTGTAATTAACCTAGTACAGTCATTCAAATCAGGCAAATGGGCCTTCACAATTGGGGTGGTTTGTGTGAGGGGGTGCTGGGTTCAGTATGTCGTACCCACTTCTATGGCTCCCAACTCTCACACAAGGCCCAAAAGAGAGGAATTTAACCTTAATAAGAACAACTGTTATTAATTGAATAGGCCCAAAAACTAAATGGGCCTAAATAAATTCTATCAATAACTATGATAATTTATTTTAGCAACATTAACCTATATGCATCTATAATAAAATTAAACACATAGGCTCACACAGGCACACTTTGGATGGGTCCTATCATGTTGCTAGGTCATACACAGATGAAAGAAGATTGTAAATATACCTGTTACAAATTATTATCTTGACCAAGGGAGCCATCAGATCATTAGATCTGGCAAAAAGTAACCATGGCTATTTGCAATCAAGTAATAATAGGTTTTAAAAACTTACAAACAAGCTAAAACCACATACTTCTGCAACAAGGTTAGCTGGATAGTTGGATGTAAGATTTATTTAATTTTAAATTAAATAATTAATTTCGAAATATTATTAAAATGGATTTTCAAAAAAAAATTTTAAAAAAAATTTCGAAAATTAATTAAATATTTAAATTTAAAATTAAACCTACAATTTTGAAAAATTAGGTTTGAACCAACCTAAATATCATTTCAAAAATTTGCTAACTACTTTTAAATTTTAAATATTATTTTATAAATAAAAATTAAATAAAAAATTAGAAAAGATAAATAAATATCTTTTTCAAATTTTAAATGTAATTTAAATAAATAAAATAACAAAATTTAAAAAATTAGCAAAATATCTTATATCTATTTAAAATTACATGATTATAAATATCTTATTTTAAATTTAAATATGGTCAAAATATCTAAAAAGATTTAATTAAAAAATCTTAAAAGATAAGATAGTTTTTAAAATATCTTAAAAGATAAGATATTTTTAAAATATCTTAAAAGATATTATAAATATCTTTAAAAAATCTGACCTTAAATTTAAAAAAAAATATAATCAAATTTAAAAATAAGATAGATTTTTAAGCAAAAAGATAAATACTAATTCTATTCAAATTCAAATTACACTAATATCTTGAATTAAATTTAAAAAAAAATTAAATTAATTCAAAATGATAATTAGAATTGAATTAGGAATAGTAATAGTATATATACAAAACCATACAAAAAATTGAAAGTTAATTCCATGAAAAAGTATGAAAAATTGAAGAAAAAAGAAAAAATTCGAAACTGTACGGACAGTTCTCATGATCGTGAGGAAAATATCAAGACAAATTTCCCGATTTTGTCAAATCTTCAAAAAATCATAACTAATTCAAATAAAATCCAAATTAAGTTCTGTAAAAGGCTAACTTGCTTAATTTTTTCCATACTATCCAATAAAAATAATTCCAGAGATAAAATCGCAATTATTTTTCACGAAAATTTTACAAACATCAATCAATCATCAAATAACACTCAATACAACATGATACCATCCAAAGAACATACAAACAATCGTTTTAAAGTCCAAATTTCTTGCAAGTAAATCAATTACCATGGCTCTGAGGCCAATCGTTGGAAACTATTTTACCAGGATCTTAGATCTACTCACAAGTATGTTGATTAACACCCTAAATATGAACTTTCTAAAACGATAAAATAAACACATATAAAGTTTAGGAAACCTTACATTGGGTGTAGCGGAATAATATGACTCCTTCCGTTCAGATATCTAGCCCTTGATTCCTTTCTGTAGCAGAGCATTATCAATATCTGAACCTGGATCTCTTTCTCTGAATCTTTGATGCTGAAACTCCTTTGCTGATGATCTTTCTTCACGATCTTCCTCACTATGATTGAGGTATCACTTGATGTGTGTGGGCACTACTCATACACTAAGGTAGTTCGAAATTCAAAGGAAGAGAAAGAAGAAGTGGTAGCTAAAGATAGGGAGAGAGAAGGCTCAGTTTTTTCTCTTAAGGAAAAATAGAAAATTTAAGTGTAATTTTCCTGAAGCCTTCACTATCTATTTATAGCATTCCACTAGGGTTAGGTTTGAATTATTTGATATTAAAATAATGAAAAAATCAGTTTAAATTTCCTACAAAAGTGGCAGGCCCTATACTAGTGGATTTGGGCCTCACTTTTTGCAATTTTGCAGTTTTACCTTTTCTGCATCTGATTTTCTCAAAAACGCCAATTTTCTAATTCAACCATTTAAATGCCAATTTTAACTATTTAATAACTATAAATAATTATTAAATAATATTGTCATTTATCATATTTATTAATTGAACCATACAAAGTATCATAATTAACAAATATGCCCCTATAAACTCTTTCTTTACAATTTCGCCCTTACTTAGTGAAAAATTCACAAATAGACATAGTCTAATTTGAGAATTATAATTGATTAATCAAAACCAATTACATGAGTCTTACAAGCAATATTATCTCAACTAGTGGGGGGACCATGGGTCTATATAACCGAGCTTCCAATAAGTAGATCAAGAATTTAGCACTAAAATTCACTAACTTATTAATTCTTCGTTGAATCCACGCATAGAACTTAGAATTGCACTCTCAGTATATAGAATGCTCTATATGTTCCACCATATAGACACATCAATGATCCTCTATATGAATGATCTACACTGTAAAGGGATTACATTACCGTTACACCCTACAATGTATTTATTCCTTAAAACACTTGACCCCGTATAAATGATATTTCAGCTTATGTGAAATGAGTACTCCACCATTTATGTTCGTTTGGTCAAGCTCGAAGGAGATCATCCTTTGCTTACTATTCGCCAGATAGAAGCTATAGATTCCATGTTTATGCTAGCGCTCCCACTCAATTGCACTACCGTGTTCCCAAAATGTACGTATCACCCTGACCTAAAAGTAGGCTTAACTAACAAATCAAAGAACACGAATAGCCTCTCGAGATTGAGCCTAATCATATCAGGATTAAGATCATTTGATCTAGGATCAACTAGGCGATATTGACTTGAATAGATATTACGGTAAGTTTAATAAATCTAAGTCAAAGTACAATATCGGTCCCTTCCGATGCATACTCCATGCATCCAACCTGAGCTTTACTTTAACCAATGCTCTGGAAAGAACATAGCACTTCTCCAAATGCAAGTAAACTCTGTTGTAGATTATCATATCAGTAAAACCCTGTGTCTGATAAATCTAGGAAACTTTATTCACATAGTCATGTTTACTTTCCAATGTGTTGACGGCACAATAAACAGGATCAAGTATGTGAAAAGAGTTTCAGATGAATTTATACATTATGTACATATAATCATGAAATAAATCATGTGAACCATGCAACATTAAATGTTATTTCTGATCTATATTAATAAGTAAATCTGATTATATTGAAATGAGTTTTATTTAGGGCATAAAACCCAACAGTGTTTGCCCCCATTTACTCAAAAATCATCATAGACTACTACTACAGTCATATTCAATAGTGTAATATTGTGTGCATTCATCATGGTTTCTACAGAAAAATGATATGCAACTTCTTAAGACTTTCATGTTATATACAACTATTATACAATGAAGAGAGTTTAGCTTGTATTGTCTTGTTATAGACTCATTCCAAGTTTGAACCATTTTTATATACTCTGCTTTTTGCAGAAATTTTGATCGTTGCATTATTTCACTTAGAAATCATAATGATATAATGCAAAACCTTTGTTCAAAGGGCACTTAATTCTGAACCATAGAATCTCAAACTTCATAGATGTTACCAGCAGCAATGTAGATTTGCATAGCAGGATCAATGTCCAATGCTCTCAATGTTAGTGCTGTTTCCTCTGGAGTTAATGGGCATTCACCCATTTTTCGCTTCTTCACAGAGTCTATTTCTTTCTGTTTCCACCATGGATACGCATATCTACAATATATATACTATGTAGGTCAACAACTACTACACTGTACTAAAAGGGCAAAGATGTAGTTCATCTTGTCATCCAACTTGCATCACATCTATCTCAAATCTAAACTAATCATTTTTATCGGATAAATTTTGAACTAATTAATATGACACATTGATTTGGTAATAGACAAATAATGTGTATTGAAGTAAAGATATATAAACATATATGATTACCTGAGTTTTGTCAATTCTTCAATTTAATTAGTGTTGCAACCTTCAGAGCAACCTGAGAAGGCCAACATATCCATTTCATATCTGAGGTGAAGAACTACGAATGGGCCGTTTCTTCTCAAAAACTCTACGATCTTCTTGCCAGTCTCTTCTATTTTGGGAGTAAATTTCAAAGCTCTGTAATTTACTCTACACCGCAGCTTTTGAAGTTCTAAAGGAATCCCATTGTTGGCAAGCCTTGAATCACTTTTAGTGAAATGAATTACTCCATATTTTTGCAATCTCGGAACTACCTACAAATCATACATGTATACAGTACACACACACAAATGTGAATTAGTTAGTGCTTCTTATGATCTACGTACCAAATTCTCGAAATGGTCCAATACTCACATATATTAAAATTGTACTATTACACAATTCACAAGAAAATCGAAAAACACACTTATTATTAGGTTGTAGAATACGTAAGATTATTCTGAATGTATCAAAATGAGCTTGTTAAGTGGTTCATTTTCTGGTAAATAAGTTGGTTCCTATTCTCTGACTCATTTAGGCTTTGATTGTTTAATGCTACAAGTCTGAAGTTATTTATACTGCCATCTATTTGATTAAGATTAATTTAAATTATTGTTCATATATTGATTAATTTCATTAATAAAAAATAATTCAATATATGAACTCTATTTGATTAAATTTTTAATTAAATAGGGTTCATATATTGAATTATTTTTTATTAATGGGATTAATCAATATATGAACAATAATTTGAATTAATCTTATAATCTTAACTTTTTAATTCAATTAATAATTATTTGTCACGTAATTATTAAGTCTTTTCCTTTTAATTTTTCTTTTGTTGATGATGCTAATTTATTCATATTTTGATTTCTACAATTTTTGTGTTCAGACCATTAAGGTAGTGTTCTACTAGGGGATCTAACGAGTTTCGCCCCTTCGCTAATGGCCTCTAAAAGTTCGAATTTCAGTATTGTATAAATCTTCAATTTGTTCTATTTCTTATATTAACTGAAATTTTGCTACTTTTTTTTTTAATTTACAACTTTATTGTTTATATCTTATTGGGTACATTCATGAAAATTTAGGTTTCTTTGAAATATACAATTAATGAGCATTACTTTTTGATCATAGTGTATTTTCCATGGCTGAAAACCTCAATAATCTCTATCATTTGATATCAAATAAAATAAAATTATCATGATGTATACATTATGGTTATTTAATGAGTAATTAGTGTGTTGAAATTGTCAAGCTGATATTTAGAATTGTTTATAATTGAATTGTTTCTTTGTCAAAATTGATATTAAGTATATTTATATGTTTATAGATTTATCTATTTTCTCTTAAATCAATCATGCTCATATAACAAAAAAATCATACTCATATAGACATGTTATTTTCATTTTGTAATTTAGATCTTCTTAGTCATTATTTAGTTCACTTAAACCTATTCTGATTATGGTAACTGAAATTTTGTTTCTTTTAGGTACTCTATTACAAAGATCTGTATTACATGTATTATTTATTTTTGACTATGAGGAGGTGGATTTCTTTATTGGGAAACATATAGCGTGACAAAATATTGTTCATATATTGAATAATTATTTTTGATTAATGTGATTCATATATATATAACTGTACATATATTGAATTCTTTATCCAAATAATTATTTTTTATTTTTACGTGATTATTTATTGTTCATATATCTGGAACCCTATTTGATTAAAGTTAAAATCATAAGATTAATTAATTTGTGATTTCTTCCTATACACATAATAATAATCTCACCTAATAATTAATAATATTTTTTCTTTAATTTTTAATTGTATCACTTTCAAATAACATAGAAAAAAACTAGCATAAAATTTAGTATACGTGCCTCGCACGTAATTTTTTGCTAGTATATATATATATATATCTAATATTATTTAACATATAAAAACAAATTTAGTAATTATGTTGAGTTCTTGTTATGTCCTGAGCCTAGGTCGTGAAAAATATACAATACCTATAATTTTAGTGTCAAAGGTCACACTTTGATTCTTGTTGAAAAACAATACCTACAAATGATCTTTTAATTTATATTCGAAAAACATATATAATTACAAAATTTTAAAGTAATGGAATAACTCTTATAAGTATAAGAAAATTATTAGTAACAAAGTAAGACCATTCATTATTAGTAACGCTATTAACATATTCATACTGCTCTGTAGGGTCTTTTGCTCGACCACCAAAGTAGTATGGCCTAATATCAACATGTGGTAAGGTTTCAACAGTTGGATCAGGAAGAGATGCAGAGCAAAACAAGTCCCAATCCTCTCAAAATTAAGAAAATTTTACTAAGTTGTTTATATATATATATAAACATGGTTACATTTATTTTTAGCCATTAGATCACTATTGAATAGTTGTGATTAATTTAAAAATTAAAATAAATAAATAAATAACTTATAACCTGATACTAACTTGAAAATTTATTTCATTATAAAATTTTAATTAAAATTAATTATATTTAAAATTAAATTACTAATAATCATTAATTAATTTGTTACAATTTGTTACTCAATAATAATCTTTTAAAAATTAATTTTTTAGACTTAAATTATTAAAATATTTATAATAAAACCACTTATAATTTAAAAATCACACATAACCTTAATTAATAAAAAATAGTAAGAATAACTTATTTAATATTCTACACTCAATATTATTATCAATACTTTAAGTGTTGAATAAGTGTGCAAGTCCAAGATTGGTTCAAGTGATTTAATTTTTTTTTCTAAAAAAATAAAATAAAATCTAATAGCAATTATAAAATTAAAGATAATTTTTTTACGGCACTCGACATATTTGTACTTTATTCCATTCTCTGTCATGTAATTCTTCTTTCTAAGAGAGGAAGTTACTTTATCATTTTTTCTTCATAGTTCTAAATTATTAATATATTGTATATATATCATTTGATCGGAGATGAATCATAAAAAATGAAAAAATTACAAAAGTTTAAAAATTATTGATCGTTTTGATTATTGATCTTGAATATATATTATTGAAAGATTTGAAAGTTACTAACTGTTATCGGTTATTGATCTTGAATACGTGTTATTGAAAAAGTTTGAAAGTCAATAATTGTTATTGGTTATTGATATTGAATATGTATAATTGAAACTTAAAAATATTAATTATTATTGGTTATGGATCTTAAACATGTGTTCTTTATAAACTTAGCAACCGATGTTATTGATTATTATTAATTATTGATTTTGACTATGTATCATCAACAAAGGTAGTACATCATTTACTGGTTATTGATCTCGAATATGTGTTACTGATAAAAATATACATATATGAAATTGTTAGTTTATTTTTAAGTTGTGTCCAAAACGATATTTAGATAAAATGGGGGTTTAGATATGATGTATAAATCATGAATTCTCATATTCTAGTATTTTGCACTGTTCTTAGATTTTGTGATTAATTATGCAAAAATATATTTTAGAAAGGGTGAAAGTTTAAATTTTATAAAATAACAGAGTTTTATTGTAGATATTATAATTAAATGGCTTAATTGTTAAAAAAAATTATAATAGAAACTTAAATACAAAATAAAATGATTAATATTAATTGTTAAAGAGAGTCTTATTAAATATTCAAATTAAAAATTAATTATTTAAAAAATAGTTAATTATATAGTTAATTTAATTTTAAAAAATGAATTTTTACGTGTTGATAACTTGCTATTACAAATCAACAAAAATGTAACCATTGAGTAGTCACTCATATGTATATATATTTATAATACTAGCTTTTGAGCGAGATAATTTATATGATTAGGTAGCTAATCATATTTTATTTTGTTTATATTTTAAATTTATTTTAAAAAACTTTGTCCGATTGGAAGGCCAAGTGTACTTTTAAATATTTTGTTACTCTTTTTGAACAGTTTATTTACTTAACCTTATTTGCTCGCAAGTAACTTATTTATTTCACTTATACTTGTGAAAGTTTATATTGAGTTTCACCATTTTCAAATAATTTTATCAATCATTTTTTAAACAATAATGCTCATTTCTTATTACTTGTTATACTTCAAGTAGCAATAGTTTGTGTATCACCAATAACTTACTGTAATGTAGTTATTTTTAATACTTCGTTTAAATATATGACAAGTTTACTTATCAAGTCATCTCGTCTATTACTAAAAGTTAACATTGGAAATTTTTTGATACTACTCGTATTTTTGTTAGAGATTTTATAACAATGGAAGAAAATCAAAATATTATAACTTTATTATAATACAATACAAGGACTAACAAAGAGATTAAATAAATATTACAATAACATAATATACAATATATATACACTATATATATTATATATAAGAAATATAGAAGAAGATAAGAACACATGTAATATAAAATATGTGTATATAATAAGAGAATAATATATATGTATAAACACTCACTCACAACCTTGAGTGTAGATTAGTGGGGATCACCATGACTTGAACAAGGTATTACACCTTTGTCCAAAAGCTTATTTCCCCCTATCTCTAAGCACTAAGGGAACTCTCTAGGAAATAGCTTTGGAAATTATCAAGCCTTTTAGGGTTTTCTAGCAAAGTGCTTTCTTGATAGAAAACTTCATCTCTAAAATGAGCACCTTAGACCTCTTTATATAGTGTTTAGGATATCACCATTTGAAATTCAAACTCATAACCCCTATAGATGTTATGGACTCAAATGTAACTCTTACACACACCATAACTCCTATAGCATTAAGAATTTCAAATAAAGGTGTGTAACATCTTTTACACTCTTAATGTTGGTGATAATGGTGGAGGTTACTCATAGTAACAACTCCCCAAATGTTACAAAAAGATGACAACTAATATAGTCATATGTTACATATTATTAGTTTATTACACATATTTAATCTATATATTATAGTATTATAAATAATATAACAATCCCCCACTAGATTAAATATTATCTCTTTCGTAATAAACTTGTAACATTTGTAACATTTATTTAATCAATCAAAAATATTATATCAAAATATAACATTCCCCCACTTTGATTGACTAAATACACACTTCTAAAGAAATCTTGCTTAGGTGCATTAAGTAAAATGTCTTTCGACTTGAATTTTACCTTAGTGTAGTTACCACAAAGTTTGATGAAATTTTGGTTGCCGTAGCATTGAACCATTATTCCTTTAATACAAACCGGTGATAACACACACACCCTCGCTAATGCTCACTTGAGACTGCATGTCTCGCTCTTGCACCGTTAATGGCCATGTGCAAAATTCCAATTCATGGACTCTCTAGAGAATAACTCCCAATTCTCATAAGAGGCGGCACCACCTCTAGTCCATATAGGTGGAGTTTTAGCGTCTCGCCACTCTTTAGACACTTCTTAAGCTTAAGTGAGTTTTCTTAAGCTTAAGCTCCATTAAAAAACCTTTCGATTTTAACCCTCAATTTTCACAACATGTACTCATTCATAGGTGGGACAATTGAGTACCATATTCACTCTATTGACTTGTTATTACCTATTGAACTTAAGACTAGATGTTTACTAGTGTTAAGATAGTTTACCATCGATGAGAGAAACACTAAGGGAGTTTAGATCACATCCCTCGAAAATTCATGCTTTAATCTTGTACGGAGATTAAGCGATTTGTTATAACCTCTCACTATTGATTCCATGTGAATCATGCATGCCAAAATATAGTGTTCACTTTGTGACCACTTTTCTCCTTAAGTACTTAAGCTTTGAAAATTAAATCATAAAAGATTAATTTTCACACAACTCAAATTCTCAATGATTTTGAGACCAAGCATATCAAAATTACACTATTTTAGAGACCAAATATGTCTAAATTCTCATATTTTATTTTTAGACACCAAGTATGTCTAAACTTTCTCATATTGGAGTATACACCCCCATACTTTCACATTTCATTATCAAGACAATATCTTGATTTTAAAATATAGAAAACCACTTTGTCTCTATATTTTTTCTTAAAATTAATTTCCTTCTTGAAATTATTTTTACCAAAATTTGACACCAAATATATCAATATTTTCACTTATGCACATAGCCAAACTTGATTTAGAATTTGAATTCAAAATCAAATAAATTAATCAGCAATGTCTCAACACATTTTGATTAAATTTGTGGCTCACCCCCACATTTCTAGCATAAAGTGTATATAAAATATTACTTTTGTGTATTTCCTCTTGAAATGACTTTTTAAGGTCACCTTAAAAAATATCATTTGACATTTTTAGTTTTCTCAATAAATCTAAAATGTCAAACTCACATTACTACTCATAAAATAATGTGATTATTTTTACCATAATTTTAAAGCTATCTCCTCATTGAGATTAGCCCAAAATTATACCAAAGTTAACAAAATTCTCATCAATTTTGTTCACAACTTTGATTATTTAAGATTCCAAATTGCTTCACTATTTTTTTTGAATCCACATTGATTCATTTACTTCTGAGTCCAAAATTGCTCTTCTAATTTATGGCTCATTTCACAAGTTTGGATCCCCTTTTAATCTATTGTTCTTGCTATGACAAGACAATTCTCATAAGTGTAACTCTCATATAGTTCACTTTTCTTATCTCATAATATGAGATGATTATCTCTTATAATCCAATAAAAGATGTAACTTCTCAAAAGCCATCTTTTATTATCTCATAAAGTGAGATGTTCACCACCAAATTGAAAAAGAATTTAAAATATTCTTTATTCACAAAATAGATGATAATAATTCTCACAATAATAATAAACACTATTTTATTACTATCAACATTATTATCATTCTATGTAACTCATATATTAAGATAATATGTATGTTACTAATCAACATCTCATATGTAACATACACATAATATCAATATTAAATTCACAATATATATGTTACACATCTTATATATATATATAACATATATACTATAATATACATATCATATACACATAATATATATATTTATTACACAACTATATATGTTACATACCTCATACATATATAACATATATATACACATTAATATACATGATATATATTATATACACATATATAACATATATTATATATGCATGTCTCACATAAATACATAGAAGTAATTATTTCTACATATTTAATCTCACTAATATATATTATATCACATGCTCTACATATATATAATATATATTACTCATACATACATATTATATATTATATATCTCACATATATACATATAATAACATGATATAAAATTTAAATATCATATTATATACTACTATATATATATATATATTAATATGATACAAACACATAATCACATATATGTCACATATATATAACTCATATATATATATTATATATTACTCATATAAAATAGTAAATCACATAATATTCACCATCATGCTCACCCATGAATGGCTTTCACATAAAATCTCTTATCCTTGTATTCTCACAATCTTGATTTATCACCTCTTCCATTGAAAAGGGATAAGCTTTTGATTGTTAGAGATTTTATAACAATGGAAGAAAATCAAAATATTACAACTCTATTGTAATACAATACAAGGACCAACAAAGAGATTAAATAAATATTACAATAACATAATATACAATATATATACACTATATATATTATATATAAGAAATATAGAAGAAGATAAGAACACATGTAATATAAAATATGTGTATATAATAAGAGAATAATATATATGTATAAACACTCACTCACAACCTTGAGTGTAGATTAGTGGGGATCACCATGACTTGAACAAGGTATTACACCTTTGTCCAAAAGCTTATTTCCCCCTATCTCTAAGCACTAAGGGAACTCTCTAGGAAATAGCTTTGGGAATTATCAAGCCTTTTAGGGTTTTCTAGCAAAGTGCTTTCTTGATAGAAAACTTCATCTCTAAAATGAGCACCTTAGACCTCTTTATATAGTGTTTAGGATATCACCATTTGAAATTCAAACTCATAACCCCTATAGATGTTATGGACTCAAATGTAACTCTTACACACACCATAACTCATATAGCATTAAGAATTTCAAATAAAGGTGTGTAACATCTTTTACACTCTTAATGTTGGTGATAATGGTGGAGGTTACTCATAGTAACAACTCCCCAAATATTACAAAAAGATGACAACTAATATAGTCATATGTTACATATTATTAGTTTATTACACATATTTAATCTATATATTATATTATTATAAATAATATAACAATTTTGCCTTTAAATAAAACTGAATTCAATCTTTGTTTTGGCTCGGAAATAGTTTGATTAAATCAATTTTTGTATCCATCCTTATGTAAGAAAAAAATTTGTGGCACTTAGACTAGGCATTTAAATTATTATAATAAAACTTACATGTAATACTTAATTTATTACAACAATATTGATACCAGTACTATATCTCTTAAGTAATTTAAATAAAAATACTTTAGGTTACTTGTGTTGACGCGGTTTTTCGTCAACGGATCTAAGAAGATCGTAAAACGAGCAAGATGAACACAAGCAATAGTTAATCAAAGTAAACCGGTTTGCAAAAAGAAATTCACCAAAAACAAACACAAGAATTTATAGTGGCTCACCCCCTTTCAGCGGTAATAGGCTAGTCCACTTGGAGTGTTATTTATCTCAATGCTTGAGGAGAGTTCTCCAAGAGTTCACTCATCAAGTGAGTTTTTAGAATTTGAGAGAGGGAGTTCAAGAGTATGATCTTGTGAGTATCAATTTCAGGGTCCCTTTACAAGTGATTTCACCTCCCTTATATAGATGTTCATCTAGGATTTAAAATCCCTTAAACATAGGTATGCCCTCCCATAACTATAGTTAGGTTAGGTTCAAGATACAAAATAATAATAAAATAGTTATTTAAAAATAAATATCTATTCACTTATCATTTTTTTGACTATATTTTCGGAGCAGCTCTAACAGCACGCGTCCCTCGTATTTAGCGGACTCGGATGGTCATGGGTACCTAAGGGGAGCTAATTGGGTCGGTTCGTGCCCATCAGGTCCTTGAGATAATTTGACAGCTGAGGAGTTCTTTGCACCTTAGCACCTGACGGAGTCGGGAGCTTAGTGCGCCCAAATGCTCCTCCTTGGCCAATGTGCTCCTCCATGGCCAATGATCTCTTCCTTGGCCCATGAGCTCCTCTTTGGCAAATGAGCTCCTCCTTAGTCCATGAGCTCCTCTTTGGCCCATGAGCTCCTCCATGGCAAATGAGCTCCTCTTTGGCAAATGAGCTCCTCTTTGGCCAATAAGCTCCTCCATAACCCATGAACTCCTCTTTGGCTAAAAAGCTCCACCTTGTTGGACCTCCATATCTAGAGTAAAAATCCATGCACAATTATTTTAGATTTTTTGAGAGATAACATTTGCCCCCCAAGTTTATCATAACTTTATAATGTTATGATGAACTTGTAGAAAAATTAATCCCCGCGCGCCTGGACTTCACACCCGCATATATCGGTACTGCCGAGTGTAGACATGTAGAATACCACCAATATTTTTAAGCATTTTTGGACACAAACAAAAGAAGTGAAATAATAAGAATAATAATAAAAAAAAAATGCTAAGTTAAATTCACTTGATAAAGTAATTAGGCTAGTTAATTAAAATAAATTAGATAAAAACTAATTTAATTACAAAAATTAGATGTAAACTAAATTTGATTTAAATCAAATTGGAAAAATCTAATCGTGTTAAGTTGGATTGGAATAAACCTAATTTAATTTAACTAAGCTAAATGAATTTAATTTTTTTAAAAGAGAGAGAGAGAGAGAGAGAGAGAGAGAGAGAGAGAGAGAGAGAGAGAGAGAGAGAGAGAGAGAGTATTTTATTTTATTTTTTTGGCTTGTTTTGGGTATACAAGAATTCTATTGAGGCATCAACCTCCTCTATGTATTCTTGGTATAAACATGTGTAAAAAAAAAAAAAGCAATATGTGTAGCTTCATGAGCTCCAACAAATGAGCAAATGGCTCCATAAGCTCCCACAAAGGGGTCAAATGGCTCCATAGGCTCCTAAAATGGAGCTGAAAGAAAAAAAAATGGAGCTGAAAGAAAGAAAATGGAGCTAAAAAAAAAAAAAAAAAAAAGAAGAGTGGAGCCGATTGAATGGCTCCATGAGCTCCAGCAAAGGAAAGTGGAGCTGGAAAAAAAAAAAGGGGTGGAGCCGATTGAATGGCTCCATGAGCTCCATAGGCTCCTAAAATGGAGCTGAAAAAAAAAAGAGAAAGTGGAGCCAATTGAATGGCTCCATGAGCTCCAACAAAGGAAAGTGGAGCTGAAAAAAAAGGGTGGAGCCGATTGAATGGCTCCATGAGCTCCAACAAAGAAAAGTGGAGCCAATTGGCACAAGAGGAGACCCAATTGGCATTATTGTTTATTTTTTTAAAAAAAAAATGTATATATATGCATCAATAGGCGTGGAGATGGTATCTACACATCTACACTCATCAATTCCTACATATTCCAACCCATTCTACTTTTTTGTCTTTATCCTCTAAAGCCTAAATAACCACAAACACATTTTTCCCTCCATTTTAAATTTCTTTTGGTTCAAAACTAGAGATTTCAAATGTTCAACATTATCATCATCATGTTCTTCATTTTTTCCAAAAAGTTTACTCAAATCACACCAAATGCATAAATCTCACTCATTTCTAAAATAAAGAGTGGATTAAGATAACCCATAGCCTACATTGCAAAGTTTCATTCATAGATTCTAAAAATTTCAAGCCAAATTTCACAACATTAGGAAAAAGCAAATAAGTTAAATTAGAGTTTTGTGAAAAAGTTCAAAGAATATTACGATGTTCATATTTTTTATGAATTTTAACATGAAAAATAGAATTAAATAGTGAATGGATGAGAGAAACTTACTCAATAGTGATGCCCAAGCTTGAATCCCTTCCAATAATCTCTAGTTTCCACTTTGAGCATTCCTTTGAAATGGTTCTTGGAGCTATTTGAGAGGATTTTTAGAAAAGCTATTATTTTTGATATAGAGTGAAGAGTAGAATGGATGGGTTGTGAAGAAAGGAGAGGACCTATTTAAAGGCTATAAGGGTTAATTAATTTTTTATTATTATTATTATTCTTATTATTTCATTTTTTTTGTTTGTGTCCAAAAATGCTTAAAAATATTGGTGGTCTTCTACATGTCTACACTCGGCAGTACCGATATATGCGGGTGTGAAGTCCAGGCGCGCGGGGATTAATTTTTCTACAAGTCCGTCATAACATTATAAAGTTATGATAAACTTGGGGGGCAAATGTTATCTCTCAAAAAATCTAAAATAATTGTGCATGAATTTTTACTTTAGATATGGAGGTCCAACAAGGTGGAGCTTTTTAGCCAAAGAGGAGTTCATGGGTTATGGAGGAGCTTATTGGCCAAAGAGGAGCTCATTTGCCATGGAGGAGCTCATGGGCCATAGAGGAGCTCATGGACAAAGGAGGAGCTCATTTGCCAAAGAGGAGCTCATGGGCCAAGGAGGAGATCATTGGCCATGAAGGAGCACATTGGCCAAGGAGGAGCATTTTGGGCGCACTAAGCTCCCGACTCCGTCAGGTGCTAAGGTGCAAAGAGCTCCTCAGCTGTCAAATTATCTCAAGGACCTGATGGGCACGAACCGACCCAATTAGCTCCCCTTAGGTACCCATGACCATCCGGGTCCGCTAAATACGAGGGACGCGTGCTGTTAGAGCTGCTCCGAAAATATAGTCAAAAAATGATAAGTGAAGAGATATTTATTTTTTAAATAACTATTTTGTATCTTGAACCTAACCTAACTATAGTTACGGGAGGGCATACCTATGTTTAAGGAATTTTAAATCCTAGATGAATATCTATATAAGGGAGGTGAAATCACTTGTAAAGGGACCCTGAAATTGATACTCACGAGATCATACTCTTGAGCTCCCTCTCTCAAATTCTAAAAACTCACTTGAGGAGTGAACTCTTGGAGAACATAACTCTGGAGAACTCTCCTCAAGCATTGAGATCAATAACATTCCAAGTGGACTAGCCTATTACCGCTGAAAGGGGGTGAACCACTATAAAATTCTTGTGTTTGTTTTTGGTGAATTTTTTTTTTTGCAAACCGGTTTACTTTGATTAACTATTGCTTGTGTTCACCTTGCTCGTTTTACGATCTTCTTAGATCCGTTGACGAAAAACCGCGTCAACAACTTGAATGAAATTTATTAATAATAACTTGAACCTACATTTTTCATTAATATAAATATTTGAACAATTACATGGAATTTAAATAAAGTAAATAAACTACTGATAATAAGACCTTAAATATTTTCTATTCTAAGTATTTTGTACATGTTTTTTATTTAGCCATATAATAACTCTACGAAAATAGAATTATTCATCTTTATTTGTGTATTGAAATAGTTTTGTTTTCAAATATTTTTAGTTTTTTTTAAGTGTCTATACATTTGGTACCATGTGTTTTATCTAGATACAAGTTGAGTACTCTCTATTTTTAATAATACTTATTTGATACCCTGTATTTTAAAATCATACTTATTTGGTACCCTAAATTCAAATTTTTTTGATAAAATTTTATCAAAGCAATCAAAAATCTAAAATTTTATGAATTCTAAATTCAAATTTAATTATTTAATTACATATAACTGAGAACTGTCTGATTAAATTGATAAAACTGTATTGATTAAATTTTATTTTATGGTACAATATGTACAATTTAAAAATATGAGTGTTGCCCCTGATTTTGCCCAATATACGTGGACCAACCGGATAAGGACACGTGGATCAAGCAGTTCGAAATATTTGCTAAGTCTTTATGCCATAAGGTAACGTCCAGGACGTAGGTCCCGGAGAAGGCACATGGAACTCAAGATGCTCCCAGAAGCTCATATAACGCTAAGGCATCTCCGCGAGGTGTCAGGTTTCTCCTGAGCAATCAAGCCGCATTAAATGCCGCATGGGAGGAAGCGTGTTGGGACTGCTACACGCAATAAAGTCTGACGGCACAACCTCCAACCAAAGGCAGACAAGAATGATCATTTAAGTCTAACGACGGCTACACTGTGAAGAGTCACGTCAATCAAAAGGCAATAAGGACATTCCACATAAAAACCCTACAGCACCTAGGGATTTGACCATGCATTACCCATGGTATATTCATTGGAAATACCCAACTTTATGGATACTTACAAATACACTTGTAAGGACAATTCTAGGGATTACCCCACCAAAAACACTATAAATACCCCCTCAAAGCTCATTAAATGGGATCGAGAATCTTGGGCTGCATATGAGCAAGTAGAGTAAATACTCTCCAAGAACATTCTCTGTATTTATAAGGGTGAAATTCTCCCAAATATATTCTCTGTATTAAAGACATTCATAAATAACAGAGACTCGTGGACTAAGGCTCATTAACGCCCCAACTACGTAAAAATCTTTCTCTCACTTTCTTACAGCTCAGTAATTTTATAATATTTTATTAGTTGCCGAAAATCTCGGTCAACAATGAGGTATAAATTAAGTATTATTGAAAACACAGGGTAAACATATTTTTTTATGAAAACACAAAATACTAAATAAGTATATTCTCTTTTTTTAGTAGATTTTTATTAATTTTGAATAAATATTAATTTTTGTATTTTAAAATTACTTTGAATTAATTTTCTTACTTTTGAATGGCTTTCTCATTTTTACACTTGAAAACAGCTTTTTTTTTTTTTTGTATTTTTACGGAATTCTATATAGAAACTACTATTGCAAATAGCGCTGCAACCTAAATTGTAACAAAAAATCGTACAGAGATTCCTATTGCAACTACCGCTGTAACTACTTTAGAAACTTAAACCGTAAATTAAAAAAAAAAAAAAAAGTAAAAAAAAGGGTAATTTTCCTTTATTTTTTTATTTAATTTTCTATAACTAATTCAATTTTGTGATTTTGTAGAAATTTAAATACAAATAATAAATTTGTGGTATGGGGTCAAAATGGAGAGCACTTTTATTATGTGGTTCATCAAATTGTTTTTGTTTTTTATCTCACTAAAGCCAAATTTATTGTATAAAGTGCCTATCCATTTATCAGTCCAAATTAATTAGTTTTTTGTTTTTATTTGGGCTTATACTATATTAATTTTGAAAGGGAACAAAGAAAGAAAGAAATAGAATGGGCCACTGTTGGGCTTTGGGAAAAGGCAGAAGAACTGAACATATGCATTGAAGAGAGGAATGCGGCTGGAACAAAATGAAGCGGTGGTTTGCTTCTGACGCCGACAGACCAAAAGAAAAAAAAAATGAATTTTATACTTCACGGCTTATTTTTTTAAGAAAAATTATAATAATATACATTTTTTATCTAATTTACAATAATAACATTACTATGATTACTAATATCAACTAAATTTAACTTTTTGATATTTTTTAAAGTTTTCTAATTTTTTCTTTTTTTATTTTTCTGTATTTTTAAAAATAACTTTTTAATTACTAATAATGTTAATAAGAAACTAATTAGTTTCTTTTATGTAAAAAGTTTTATTTTTATATCATATAATTTGAGATGTATTTTGGTTACTCTCTTAAAATTTATTTATATACATCTTAATAACTAATTAGTTATTTTTAAGTTAGATTATGGTAGATTATAATTTAAAATACATTAGATAACTTTAAAAAAAATCGAAATTAGTAAATTGTCATGTAATATAATTAATTTACTATTTTTATATACCAATTATTTTATATACATTTTTGTTATTTTAAAAACTAATTAGTTATCGTATAATATAATATAATTCAATTAACTTAATTGTAAATGAATGTTAACTAAGATTTAAAAATATTTATAAAACAGTAACTAATCACTATATTAGTAATTAGATGCTTTCTTTTCTAAAAATAACAAAAAATATATATGCCTCCCACATTATAAAATATTCACATTAAAGAGTAGATTGCAATAGTATTGTTTTAGGCTCCTCCAAGTAACAACGTGATTAAAAATTATTTTTACAGTTTGAGAGAATAAAGAGAAATAAGAAAGAGAGAAAGAAGAAGGGAAGAAAAAGAGTAATGTCGGAGAAGAGAAAAAAGGAAAGAGAGAGAGAGAGAGAGAGAGAGAGAGAGAGAGAGAGAGAGAGAGAGAGAGAGAGAGATATGTATAAATAAGAGTATTCAAACATACCAAAATAAATAAAAATGTTACTGAAATTTTGACCAAGTTTTTTTTGATAATTAGATCAAAAACAAGTCATTTTGAATAACTTCGTTATTTTTTAAATTTAACTGTCAAAAATAAATTGGTCAAGTATCAATAATATTTTTATTTATTTGGGTATGTTTCAATACTTTTATTTTCACCTTTCTTTCTCTCTTTTTTTCCTTCTCTTAAGCTACTTCATTTCTCTCTTTCTTATTTATCTCTCTTCTTTCAAATTTTAAAAATAATTTATTGTCACGTCACTACTCGGATGAGCTTAGAAAAATACAATTGTAATCTACTCTTCAATGTGAACATTTTATTATATGAAAATCATATATTTTTTCACTATTTCTAGAAAGAAAAAAATTATTTAGTTACTAATATAACGATTAGTTACTCTTTTATAATTTTTTAAAATCTTAATATTATCTCAGATTTTCGTTAACAATAAATGAAGCCCTGAAAATTAAGTATTAATACTTATAGTTAATAAATATATGTAGAGCACAAAGAGTTTTCACGTAATGTTGTAGTTAAATCTACATACTTTACGAGTCATTCCTATTTCTGAATATTTCTTGGGAAAGTACTTTTATTACAGAGGAATAAATATGAATATTCACTCAATCTCACAAGGTCTTTCCTTCCAAAAAATGATCCATCATCTTCTCGTTAGGTTTTGTCCCTATTTAAAGGAGTTTTCTATGACAGTTACTCTTTTCGATCCTATATAAGTAACTATTCATGAAACGTGGACAATCTCCACATTTCACATTTACAACATGTGGATTAAAATAGAATAACCAATGTCAACTTTCTTTTGATTTTATTTGGAAACAGTTTGCTTTTACGGAGATGACACATTCTGGTTGTGGCTCGCATTATTCGACAGTGTTAGAGGGATAGCTGGTTGTATTCTGCGAGACGATAGTTAAAATTGTTTGTCCTCGCTATAGTTGAAATAAGTTATATTATGTTTATTTCCTTAGTCTTTCAATATATTAATGAGTATGTGGGTCAATGCAAGTTCGTAAAGAACTCATTATCTACCCTTTCCTGCAATATACTTCAATCCTTTACACCCGAGAAGACTTTTATTGTTACCATCTCGCCATACGTTGCTCAATTCCTAGTCTTATTGTCAACGCGTAATGTAAGACTAACATTGCTTGTTATTTAATTATCTCTCTAAGACAATTCGTGTATTTATGAGTTTACCATAATTTTTGTGTCTAAAGTTCTATGTGTCATGTCCATATTTATGGTTCCAAATATGGGCATAATAATTACCCCTAAAAAGCTCTTTCTAGAATTGGAAGAATTTTTTAAATGATCCAAATTGAGAAAATTTTGTCTTTTACCTAATTTAGTAATGAGTACATTCCTTTGGCAGTTTTACTTTCTTTGAGAAAAATTAATATCATATTAATTAAACATCCTTTCTCCTGGCAGATTTTTAACACGTCTTTTTATTTTTTTGAAATAAACCTAGCCCTTTTTATCCACTTTTGAAATTAGATTAATGGTTCTCCATTTAGATATAAAAAGGAGTTTTTTTTCACCATTTGTCTTCTTCTTTACCTTGTTCGATATACAAACCAGAGAGTAAAAAATCCATTTTTACTCACGAAGTTCTTGCATATCCAGCTTGTCTTTGACTTTCTTCCTTCGTGTGATCAATACCATTTTTTTTCAACCTCGTTTTTGTTATATTTCGGACCCTTGGTATAGGAGATTCCCAATCAAAAACCTTCAACATTTCTAGTATAACCCAGATACCGGTAAGTCACTAAACTTTGCCCTAAATTCTCTCCTTGTCATATATTTGTTTTTATTGTGGGTTTTTTGAAACATTCTTTATAATATTTTTGCTTAAAATAGATAAGGTGGTTAATATTTTGACGATTCTTTTCCCTGAATTATCTTCCCGAAAATTCCTAAACTTATAGGATATTTTGTTTTTTGTACAAAGAATGTTTACCCCTAGTTAGAAATTTTTGAATTCAAATTTTTTAGAACAAGAAAACTTAAAACTTCCTTCCTTACCTTTCAAATCGCAATTAGAACATTCAAAAACAATATTAAAAATAAATGATGAGAGAATTAGGTTGTTCAATGAGAAACTTGATCGAGAAGAAACCTCTGCTTGATTTAAATGTTTTATAGACAAGGTTATTAATGGGAAATCGTCGCTTTTTGCGAGATGCAGCTTGGCCAGAGTCTCCTAGTTTAACAAAGTACCCCTTGGCAAGGTTATCATTACTTTTTCCCCAGGTAAACTAAGATTTGACATCATGTCGTAGAAAGAGCGTAAGTTTGAAATTCCTCAGAATCCCACAGTTCAATTTGAGGCACAATTTATTGAATCCAAAGTTAGGTCAATTTTCTCGTATGTGGGTCCATTTCTAAGGTCTTGCAGCATCAAAAATGAAAAAGAATGTCATATACGTTCGGTCGTACCAGGCAAGTTTAGTTGTTTTCCCCCATCTCACTTGTTGAATGATGAAATCTACAGCACTAGTTGTTGGGTTTTGTGCCCTAAATAAAACTCATTTCAATATAATCAGATTTACTAGTTAATAAAGATCATAAATAACATTTTATGTTGCATGGTTCACATGATTTATTTCATGATTATATATAATGTATAAATTCTATTAAGTCCAGAACATATGTATTTGTTAATGATTATAGTGTTGTCAGCACAGTGGAATATAATCTTGATTATATGTTCGAAAGTTTCATTCCCTGATTTGTCAGTTCACTGGATTTAGACTGGCATGATAATCAGCGATAGGTATTCTTACACCTTGGATAAGTGGTATGTCCTTTCCAGGGCATTGGCAAAAGTTTACCAGTATCGGATGTATGGAGTATACATCGAAAGGGACCGATATTGAACTTTGATTAGATATGTTAAATTTACCGTAATATCTATTCAATTCAATATCACCTAGTTGATCCTAGATCAAATGATCTTAATCCTGATATGGTTAGGTTCGATCCCAAGAGTATTATACATGTTCTTTGATTTGTTAGTTAAGCCTATTTTTCGGTCAGGGTGATACGTACATTTTGGGAACATGATAGTATAATTGAGTGGGAGCGCTAACATAGATATAGAATCTATAACTTCTATAGGTATTTAGAAGTGAAACGATAATTTCCTTCGAGCTTGGCTAACAGAGATAAACGGTTGCATACTCATTTCACTTCGCTGAAATATCATTTATACGGAGCTAAATGTTTTAAGGATAAAATACGTTGAAGGGTGTAACGGTAATTTAGCCCCTATACAATGTAGATCATCTATTAGAGGATCATTGATCAAATTAGGATTATAACAATGGATAATTAATAGCGTATCTATATCATGTAACATATAAAGCGTTCTATATGACTGAGAGTGCAATTTTAAGTTCTATGCGTGAATTCAACAAGGAATTAATAAGTTAGTGGATTTACTTGGTAAATTCTTGATCTGCTTATTGGAAGCTCGGTTATATAGGCCCATGGTCCCCATACTAGTTGAGACCATACTGCTTGTAAGACTCAGTTAATTGATTTTAATTAATCAATTATAATTCTAAAGTTAGACTATGTCTAGTTTATGAAATTTCACTAAACAAGGGCAAATTGTAAAGAAAAGAGATTCTAGGTTTTATTTGTTAATTAAGAGACTTTATATGTCTAATTAATAAATATATTAAATGACAATATTATTTAATAATGAATTTTTAGTTCTTAAATAATTAGAATTGGCATTTAAGTGGTTAAATTAAAAAATTGGCGTTTTTGAAAAAATATGATGGAAAAATGACAAAATGACAAAATTGCAAAGTGGGGCCCAATCCACTATCCATGGCAGGCCACACTTAGTGTTTTACCATTTACTTTTCTATTATTTTAATGCCAACTAATTCTAACCTAAACCTAGGTGGTTACTTATAAATAGATAGTGATGGCTTAAGAGAAAGTGATTGATCAGACATCACATTCCTTCAGTAAAAATTTAAGCCTACTTTCTCTATAGCCGAAACCATTCCCTTCTCTTTTCTTCTTCAACAATTTCGAACCTTGAGTGAATGAGTGAGTGGCCACACACATCAAGTGGTATCTCAATCGTCTGATTAAAATTTTCGTCTGATGCAACCACCGTGCAACCACGCAGCAACTACTCTACAACCATCATCTGATTGTGTAAGTGATGATACTGTAAGTGGTATTTTGGTAATTAAAATTACATAAAAGGTATAAATGTTGACTTTACCTTATAGAAGTATTTTTGTAAATAAAATGTCAATTTATATTTTCTATGTAATAATTCAAATTAATAATATCGAACTAAGCTTTATTAGATAAATGACATGGGTTAATTAAGGAGAAAAACAAGTATTAATGTGCTTATAAAATAAATATGATTATATTTTACACAAAAAAAATCGGTTTTGGCAGTTTGAACCAACCAAATCGCGGTTCACATTGGTCGTTTAAGGATATTTCTAGATTGGTCGGTCGGTTTTTAGATTGAACCAATCCAAACCAAAATTCGAATTTTCGATTTTTATTTGTAAAAAAACCGACCAAACCGACTGATACTCAGCCCTAGATATCACCAACTTTAGTGTATATTGCATATTGTTTTACTTTGATTTTAATTTCTTTTCTTTTTGCTTGAGAACAAGCAAATTTTTAAGTTTGGAGTGTGATAACTCTATGAAAATAAAATTATTTAACTTTTTTTGTGCATTAAATTAGTTTTGTTCTCAACTATTTTTATTTTATTTTAGTAACTTTTTATTTAGTTTTGAATAAATATTAATTTTAGTATTTTTAAATTAGTTTTAATTAATTTTCTTAATTTTTATTTGTTTATTTAGTCTTTCATAATTAATTAACTATAATTATGTGTGGTGTTACAAGATATTAAAATGCAAACTTTTCATTTGTATTATGGTCCCATCAATTTAAAAAGAGAAAAGAAAGCAAGGAGGAGAGAAAGAATTGGGCCTGGCATGACTACTTGCTTTGGTATATAATTGGGCCTGGCATGACTACTTAAATGCTTTGATATGTGCAGGCGTGAATTGATAAGAAGAGCAGGCGGTTGGTCTGCTACTCCAACAGCAAGAAAAGAAGAAAATGAAGAAAAAGAAGAAGAAAAGAAAGAAAAAAAAAAGGAAAAAAAAAAAGAGGGTTATTTGAGTGTTATATAGGGTTCTAGTTTTCTATTTTAACTTTGGGATTGGTAAAAATTAAGTGGAAGAAGAAAATAAATTTAGAAAAGAAACTTAGAGTCTTGTGATAACTCTAAAATGGATTTTTATTTCTATCTCTCTTTTTTTTTTTTTAAACTTTGTAATATTTGCACAATCTATTATGAGTTAATTTCTCTTTTGCTAGAATTATTTGTTGATTAGAAATTGTGATTTGATATTTGTTGCTTGTTTAGTGAATTGATTTTATTCATTCAAAAGTATTTTGTGTAATTACTTGCTTTTGCTTTATCACCATTAGTAAGTACTAGCTAATCTTAATTTTCAAAAAAAATAAAGGTTAGTAGAATTGCTTGAATGATGTATGAATATCACATTGGAAAAGTGTGATTTGTAAATATCATATGAATATGTTATTTACCTTGTATGACTTGAAAGAATTGTGCTTAAATTGATATTCTTAAAATTAATCGGTATAGAAATATGTTAACTAATTAAAGAATCAAACCATAAACACTTTGGAAAAAAGATTATGATATTTTAAATTCCTAGTTGACATTATCAATTTACAATATTACTCATTTGCACTATTATATCAACTTTGCAATTTTAGGCCAATTTAATAATTTTAGCTTGTTTTCTTCATAGTTTGTGTTTGTTAATTTTTGTATATTCTCAACAATTTATTTTATTTTTGTTGAAACCACTTTGTGAGTAATTAATTTTGTAAACTAATTTTCAATTTTCAATTCCTATGGAGACGATACTCTATTTATCACTTTATTAATTGTTGACGATTGCGTGCACTTGCGTTTACAATTTTGACAACAGAGAACATACTGCTCACTCAGTTGTTGAGAACTCTCGTAGTGTTTTTGTAGCATCTCACTCGATACAACTTGGATCGACAGGATTCCAACTGCATTGGAAAGACATTTTGATGATCTTTCGATGAGTGTCTCACATGCATATAAAAAATTAGACCCCTTCTTATCGAAAATTGGATCACAAGCTAAGTTACGAATTTTGGGTCTCAAAGCTCCTAAATTCGATCAACGAACCTCATTTGATCTCAAAGAACAACGGCCGCCATTCAAACCAAGATGAGCAATCTCAACCATCCAATGATGGTATGGCATCTGTCAATGGTCCAAGAGCAAGATGAACAAAAAAGAATATTCTTGAAATATACTTTTGTAATTATTTATTTATTATTATTTTAATTGTAAATAATCAGTCATCATCTCCTTTAAATAGAAGGCTGATTTAGTTTATTTTCTTCACTCTCACATTCTGATCTTCAGACTCTTTTTCTAAGTTCAGACTTTTTCTCTCAAAAAATCCGAATTCATTTTGCATTTTGGCTTCGAACTTACGCTTAAAGTCATTTGTAATACCCCTTCACTATTTGATCAATAAAAGTTGATATGCTACCCTGCGCAAATCACTTTACATAATACTCGGACTATCTTATACATTTATTATTTATTTTAGGTAGATTACCTTTGTTTTTATGTTTTTTAATTGTTGCATTAATTTCAGTATCAATATTATTTTTGTATTCAAAGTATATTTATTTGTACATATTTTGTAGTTTATGTTTAATTACTTTAAACTTTTAATTTATTTCGCCAACTCATACTAAACTTAGTAATATTTTATTGTAATTGGAGTTATTCTCTTAATAAAATAGACTTTTTCTTCATAACAAAATAATAGAACATTAAGTTAAGATATTGTTGATGATACACGACTCAAACTCAATTCTCTTTTTTTATTCTTTTGGTAGTCAACACTCTTTATTTCATTCATCATCTTCTTGAAAACGTTGCTTTGTTGATTTCATGTAGTTCTTATGTTGCGTATATATTTTGTACGTCATTATCATTGATAATGACGTCAATACAACATACCAACAGTGCGACAATATCAGTGCTATAAATTAAAATTTTAAAATTCTCGTTCTCATTGGACTACCAAGACTTTTAATTATGTGTTTTATTCCTTTCCAAATTTTTGAAAATTACCTAAATACAACATAAGTGCGAGAACTAATATCATTAACCTATACGAATTAATAAGCCAATAAAAATATTTGATAAATAAATCAAAAGAACCACGATAAAGTAACTTCAAAATTGCTTCTTTTTTTATTTTTTCTGTTTTGTTTCAAAATGTTTAAGTAACTCTTGATCAATAATTTTTCTATTCGTGTAAATAGTTTTTTCCATTGATTTTTCTCATGTAGCGTTAATGGAGGTCTTTCGTTGATTTTTTGTCGCGAACGTTCACAAGGATATCTCCTTGATTGTCGTTTGTTGTTGCTAATTAATTACTAAAGCGTAACCTATCTTCAACATTTAAAGAAATCTCTTCATAATGAATCTAGTTTCGTGTTTTTGGTTGTTTGGATGATTAGTTTGCGAAGATAAATGGTGTTTTTCGTTGATTTGAGTTGGATTTTTGTTGCTCCCAAATCAGCGTCGTGGGAGCTACATGAAAGAGAGGCTTGATCCGCGTGCGATTAAGACTTCATGAGAAAGTTGTATTTTGATGATAATTCTCATGTATATAAATGTAATTTTCGAGTCTTATATAAGTATACAAAGAAGAGATATTTACGGCACAAATACTTTATCTTTTCAGTATACACTTATATACTACATATTTTTTTTTTCAACAGATTAAATACTATATGTTATATTTTTGTTCTAACTTTTAATTCTAATTTTGTTAAATCTTATTATATCTGACCAAACTAACACGCGTTAATTGATTAATTGTTCACTGTAAATAAAAAAATTTATTAAATAATTTCAAAACTTAAAAAAAAAAACTAAATAATAATTATTAAATTATAAAAACTAAATAAATAAAAACATAATTTCTAATATTTCAAATTCTACTGTTATTTATTTTAAGATTATTTAATAATTTTTAAACATAAAAATGAGTTGCATCGTTAATATATTGGCATGTGGTATTTTACTTAACAAAATTTATTATAATGGCAACAACAAAAATGTAACATGTAGTATTTAATCCTCCCATAAAAAACATACCATATATAAGTGTATAAAATTGAAAAAATAAAAGTATTTAAGCCATAAATATCTTTACAAAGAAAATACCCCTAACTTCTATTGTTTGTCTTAGAATAATTTGAAAGGAAATTACACTATATACCCATTTTTTATTTTTATTTTAATTTTCACCTTCATTTTATTACTCTTTAATTTATACCCAATTTTTTAACTCTTATCCCCATTATGTACATTAGGACCTCTAATTTTGATAAATTATGTGAGGTTATATTTATTACTTTAATTATAAAAGAAGATATTTATCAATTAAAATTATTTTAAAATTATATTTGGTTAATGTATAATAAAAATGGGTAGTTTTCAACTTATCCCATAATTTGAGGCAAACCCGACCCAGCAGGGACAGGGAGGAGCCAGTATTGCCCAGCACGCAGATAGTTTTCAGCCATCCCTCTTTGTTTAAAATGTCAGTCATATGTATGTGTATGTTTCATGCAACAACAGATTCAAATTAGCAAACAATTATCATGTTAAGAAAAAAACGCCCCCAGTTGGAAAGAAATCAAGTAGTAATTATCGTTTTTATGATTAATCGACCTAAACCACTTGACCGACCATATATCTTCATTTTCTTAACGAAAACAAACTGTTTGAAAATAACTAGAAGGGTATACAATACATACATATATTCATTGTTTTATCATTGAAACTTCAGAATCACCATTTGAATCTTCAATTCCTTGTGTCTGCGAGTAGTAGAGTTACGCATACTGGTCTCACCAAAAATCTGTATGGACACTGATTTAATGTCAAAGTTCTAGTTGATCACTGCTATATACACCTTTCATACTCGCTCTCACTCTCGACTGTTCTTTTTTTCTTAACTAGAAAAGAATGCTCTTTTTCATCAGCATAAGAAAAGAGCAAGAAGGGATGATTTTGAAGTGGAGAAGCTACCTGGCATTGTAGGTCAAGTGGAGGAATATCATAAAGCTGGATAATAAGAGTAAATTAGAAAGCATGGCAAGTAAAACAACCACTCAAGGAACTCATCTGGCGAGTTCTATGAAATGATACAACTTTATGATTACTCCTGGGAACTTGATGAGCTTGGTTAGCTAAAACGGAGCTTCTCATATCTTGAGCTCTCTTCTGAGCCGATTTCAACTTTTTCATAATCTTGTCCATAGATGATGATCTCTTTTTTTCTAGCTTCATCTGAGGAACAGTTATGCATGTATGTTTTAAATTAGCATAAAGTGGTATACCCAACAAACCATTATTTTGTACAGCCCAGTTGCTCAAAAAATGCTGTTTTGTCTTTTGGTTCCTTAGCTTTTGAGATTTTCACAAGTAGAGACAAATATATATATGGAGATATATGTAAGCATTTTTACCTCTAGCTTCCGTATCGCAGCCTCAGCTTTTGCCTTCTGCAGGTTCTCCCAAGCTGTAATTTTAGCTTCCTCTCTTTTAACTCTGAAAAAGAAAAGGGAGCTTAACATGTCAACAATGTCAAAGACGTCTCTGATAAGTTACTTGGGAAATTATCTTTTAGCCTGAGAGGAATCTCAAGAGGGCCACGTATCTTTTAGTGTAAAAGGATCCTATTCTCTTTAGTAAACTAATATAAGTCCCGAAAATCTTTTCTAAATTACGATTTAGTCAAACAACAAAAGGGACCCAATATTTACTTAATTGCAACTTGCAAATCTTCCATCTTATTATTTTCTCCGTGCTTTCTCAGTTTCACATGGTTTGGTGTTAGTAGAAATGCACCTTTTACTAACTTGTCTAAATTTTTGGCCTTTCGGTAAGAACTCTCCAGCATTTAAAATTATAACCTATTTTTTTTTACATAAAAGTTTACAATCATAATAGGCATCTCACAATTTTTTAAAAAAATTCTAAATTATTTAGAATACTTAAACAAAGTCTAAAATAATCAATTGCACACATTAAAAAAAATTGTCACAGTACTATTAAATGTTTAAAAACTAACTTTGGCATGCAAATTATTCAAGTTTTTTAAAAACTAGTAGAATGTCTCTCATCATGTCGACCGTCATAGCAAATTTGTAAAAGAAAATGCACATGATAATAGATTAAAGTATACATACTTTGAGATGCTCCTTGTTGTGTCAGAAAGATCCCAAGCTGGAGATCGAGCATCTCCATCTTTCTTTTTCCCGTTCTCAAAGATTTCAGAACCCTTTCCAGAAATTCGTGCTTTATGTTTCTTGGACCATCTTGTCATGGTGACCCGTTCATCCACCTGCACATCTCTGACTTCCGACTTACATGAAGGACCACTCTCCAACGCCACTAAAGGCAGGATTGAGGGATTTGAATCAGAGAAAGAAAGCCCTGCTTTAGGAGAAGAATGGGTACTGCCCTCTGGGCTCATTTGTGTAGCCATATCCCTTCTTGAAACTGCACGAGATACATTGGGTCCTGAATCTTCGACCCCATCATGATTTTGATCTGTATGTTTAAAATTGAATGGGTACAATACTTTTAAAAATGTTTCAATTTGTTTTTAACAAATGACAATACAAAGAAAACTCTCAAATCAGAAACAAATTTCATATTCGACAAGAATTACGGGGTAGTTCATGTTCATGACTTTGATACTATGACAAGAATCATAGGATTACATCTCAAAACCAATTAAAAATAAGTGGAGTAGCTCATATTCTTATATTTGACTCAATATTTACATTTAATACAATATTATCCAATAAGTACTAAGTTAACTAATTGGCGTAAGGCTATTTAAATCAATTGTTTAAATATGTTAACAAATTCAAATACTACCCAGCATTTCCTTAGCGAGTCAAACGATCCCTATAAAATTATTTGTTTGTACATAAGATATATCGTTACCTTCAAGAACAGGCATTGATGACTGGCTCAGCATTTCAGAACAGCCATGGACGCTAACTGACCGGGCCATGGAAGGCTCTGTTCGTGCAGGAAAGGCTCCACCATGGCCATTGGGACGGATTGCAATTCCATCTGGAGCAATAACACCAGCTGAGAAAGGAGAAGAAGCCATGAAATTGCCGACGTTACCACCATCGAACATCGGTATTGCTGGCGAGTATAACGAATAATATGCAATCCCAGGAGGCCCAAGCGGGCCACTCTTTGATTTAGGCCTCCTCTGCGGCTGCTGATAAGACCTTACCGCTCCATCACCAGAAACCGGACTGAAAATCCATCTTTCAGCATCCTCCCATTTTGAAGGCAACGTCTTTCCATTGTTGAAAGGTACTAACAAAGCACTCGCATGCTTCCGCCCACCATGTGAATGAGACGGTACTCGTTCAGAGCTCCAACCCTTCTGCATTCCCACACTCGGATGCCTGTAATTCGGTGTTCCGGGACTGGGGAAATTACCTGAGCGTCGAGAAGTTAAGGAGGCCTTCTTGATGGTTCCCAATCGAGGGGAAGCAGTGGCATTGTTCAAATCCAAAGAAGCGGGTCTTCGCCTGTCTGACTTCTTAGCTAAAACTTCAGATCTGGATCTCCGTTCCTGACACTCTGCAAATAAATGGTGACATATTTAGTTATTATTAGAAAAGAGATTGAGCTTGCTTAGACCAGATTGTGAATGAAATTAATACCTTTGAGGGCGAGGGAGAACGAACTTCTAGCTGAATCAAGAGCTACATCAGCATCACTATCATCTCTATGAACTGCGACACAATGATTTGATTTAAAAAGAAAACGAGTGTTGTAAGGTGAATCCGTGAGCGAGACTCAAATTTTGAAAAACCGCAAAAAGACATGGGTAGGCTATTATAAAACTTTTGGAGAAAAGCTACGAATATAGAGCTGTATACCTTTAACTTTTTCTCCTTTTCTATACTTACGGATCTGTATAGTGGGTTTGTTTGGATCTAGATCTGGACCACTCGAACACTCTTGCAGCTCAGTATCATTCCCTGCAAGATGCTGCACCAATTTACCAATACCTTTAGATTCATCATCTAAGATTCTGTTCCTCAAAAGAAAAACAACGATCATACTCGTAGATAAATAAATAAATAACAATTACTTCGCCATTCATCACAGTCCAAACTCTATTTCGAGCCCTATACAAACACAGTCTCCCAACCCTACCGAACAAAGAAATGTCACTTCACAAGTTCCTCCAAACTTTCAAATCAACAAATACACGGAAAATTATTACTAAACCACAAAATGTTAAGGAAGATAGTTCACACAAATTGCCAAAATAGCTAGTCGCAAAAGGGCAATCGGACATGCAAGGGATCCGAATCTGAACTGTATACACAAATGTCAGCTCAAGCACAAACACACACATGAAAAAAATAGTATGAAGTTGAGCTTTGCAAATTTACCAGAGAGATCTCGGACGCGATGGAATCGTGGTCGTGAGCGTCGGAAGCGAAGGAGCAGCGGTCAACGCTAGCAGACGCAGAAGAGAAGAGGCTTAAGTTTGACTCGAGCGTGAAGATGACAGAGTCGGGGCTTGAGTCACGGGGTCTGAAGCCCGATCTCGACGAGCTCTGATCCTGAAAATTCAACTCCGGCATTGTGATAATAATGTCTTATTCCTCACATCAAAGAGACATTTTCAAGATTGGTGTTTATGCAATATATGAACATTAAATCCAAACCCAAAAAAAAATGGCGGGTATTATAAGGTGATTTCACCAAGCAAGCTAAGCTAGAATATTTTATTATGTCAATGATTTTGTTAGTTAAACCAATTACAAAAGATGAGGGCCCAAGGCTTTTTGACTATGAGAATGGCCACAGAAAATACCAAAAGATGTATTCCTTTTATTATTATTATTTGTAAATTAAAAAAATTGTTGTTTTTGAGTTATGGTGATATAGTGATTAGTGAAGTCCATGAGTCGATGGTGAGTGAGTGCTGAAGACGTGGATTTTGGTTGTTTTATTGGTGGGTCTTACTTGTTAATTTGACTGAAATGCGAAATGACCTCAGAGGCCGTGGATTCTATGACAGATTTTGCTTTGTTGGTTTGTGAATGTGGGGTATGAATGGGAAACTAGCAGTCGTTGGGTACAATGACTTTTGGTGAAAGGTAACCAAAAATAAACCACGAAAGAGGACAAAATTATGACAGAGCCTGTCTGTGTCTGTGCACTCTCTCTGGAACAAAATTTTAACCGTTGAATGAAAATCTTTACATTGATCACAGAGGAAAAAAAAAATAGAAAAAAGAAAGCAAGCTTACAGCTAGCATAAGAAACTGGAGGGTGTCAAAACTTGGCATTGTATTATGTTCGTGTCATATTTTATTACTTTGATTTTATATTTCGTGTTAAGTGTGTCTATTTATTTTTAACTCGTGTGTAGTTTTTTCAATCTTAATACAATGTTTGAAAAGCATTTTTCTATATATAGTTTTTGGTGAGTTTTATTTACACATCATAAAATGATAAATACATCTCATTATTAGAAAAATATAAACTTAAATAATTTTTAAAAACTAATCTTAATATTTTTTTTTAAAAAAAATCTTCCCATTATTTTATGTTAATTTCAATACTTATTTTAATTTTATTTTCATAATATTTTCTAACTCATGTATATATTTTTTTTAATTTTTTCTAAGAAAATTTCATATAATTTTTTATTTTATTTATTTGGTCATAATATATAAAATATAATTTATTTTTATTTGATAGGTATATTTTTTAAAAATATGAATTGGAAGAAAAAAGTTAAAAAAAACTTAGTACAATTGAAGATATAATTTTTATATAAAATAAAAATAATTAAAATATGGTGTCTTTATAAATTTTTAAGGTGTAAATAAAATTTCCTTATAATTTTATATATATAATAAAAATTAAAATATTTAAAATATTTTTTTTTATTTTTTACTCAAAAAAAAAATATTTTCAATTTTATTTTAAAGAAAATTAAATTTAAATTTTTTAATGAATCACTAAATATATAAATATTTTAATACTATATTAAAATTTGAAATAAGGTGAATGAGGTTTTATTTAAAAACCAATTGACAACGAGAAAAATAGTTCATTAATCTTATATATTTTATCATCTTTCTACACATTAATAATATTAGAGTCTCTAACAATTTTGCCACCACTAGTTGAGTTGTTGTGACTCTCTTATCTTATCTTATGATAAAAGAGACAACATGATATATTATATATGATTGTTACTGAGCTCAATTATATGACTGTTTTGTTTAAATCAAAATTGACCAGTGGCTTAGCACCATTGTAAATTCCATTCCTCTTAAAAGAAAATCCATCCACAAACAGTTTGTATGGTGATAATGTTTTCTTTCCAGGTAAAATTTATCAATATAGCCAACCTAATCAATCACAGGAACCACTAAATTTTATGGTACATATATTGTTCCCTCAACGGAAAGCAGTACAGGGATGGCAACCCATCATTTATTGTTGCTGCCATCTATTTATTACACTATAAGATTTGTTATTTGTTATTTCTTTTTTTTTTCTTTTCTTTTTTTTTTAATGGATTCTTTTGGCCTTACTGTAAAATTAGAGAAAAACAAAAATGTCCATCCGGAGTAGAAATTTTGGCACCATGACATGCCCAATTGCTTTTAGCATTTATCAAATAATTTTTTTTAACAAATCAGCTCTGAAATTATTTCAATAGGTATCTTTTTCATTTTTAAACCATAGATTTGCAGCTAAAATTTTTTATGTTTAAATTGCTAGATACATAACTCCTTAACTTTTCTCTTATGGTAAAACTTTTTTATCTTTAATTTTGTTTTTAAATTTGATGCATGTCATTGTTTACACATGTGTAATAATTTAAATATTATAAAAAGTTTTAGGAAATAAATCACTGCAGTTGTATTTTATTTAATGATAATTAAGTTATAAAATTATAATAAATTTTAAATTTTAACATTTTTATATAATTATTTTAATAGTGAGTACTTATTTAAACTTTTATTTTTTTAACTCATAATAACACAAAAAAAAATTTAATATTTTGAGTCTTAATTTTTCTAATTATTTTGAACTCAATAATTATAATTATTAATTAATTTATTGTAAACATATATATAGAGTTTAGTAACTGAATTAAAAAAGAAATCATAATTTTTTAACCGTGATATATTTATTTGGGTGATTCTACAATGCACCCCTTTAAAAGGGATGTACTGATACACCTTTGACTTGTTTCGGCATCCAGAATAACTTTTTAGTCTAATTTTTTTTTCATATTCATGTACGTTATAACTATTTAAGATAACCTACAAAATTTGGATAAATTCAGAATAATTTACAATACAGAAAACAATATTCAAACTGTCTATTTTACACGCGTATAAAATAAAATAGTCACGCGTGCAACACACTGTTTGAACGTATTTTTCGGCATATTAAACTTTTCCAAAATTTTTAAAATTTTGCAGGATATCTTAAATAACTATAACGTACATGACCATGAAAAAAAATTTGACTAAAAATTATTTCGGGTGCTAAAACAAATAAGAGTGCATCAATATATTCATTTTAAGAGGGTGCATTGTAGAATTTCCCTATTTATTTTTGGGTGATAATCTTTCAAAAACTACATTTTCTTTTTTTTAAAAAAAAAGCACGATATATATAAGTGATAGAAAAAAAAAAAGTAACAAAGTTTTAATTATTTTTTTTTTAAAAAAAAAATGTGTGGTATATATATATATATATATATATATATATATATTATCACATAATATTGATACCAATTTTAAATTTGATTGTTTTTCTTTTTTGAAAAAAAAGAAAGAAAGAAAGAAACGTGATATAGATTTTAGGTGATTTTTATATATTTTTTTTAAATATTCAATAATAGTAATTACATATTTTTTTAAATATGAGTTTTGGAGTTATTATTTATAAAATTAATAAAAAATTATAAAAATGAGAGAATTAAGTGGAGAACTAATAATGTTAATTGGAGAATTCTTAGTGTATCAGTCACCGCCTCATATCTCTTTTTTATATATATGAATTATTTTAAAATTAAAACTAAATAAAAATAATATTTTTCTTTTTTTACTTATAAGATTTTTTTAACTTTTAAAAAAAAAAATAGGGCATTTTTTCTTTGTTTAAAATTTACCTTTTTATCTTCAGGTGGAAAAATAAATAAAAATAGAAAATCTAACTATTTTTTCAAAAATACAGTAATTCGGGAATCAAGCCGAAAAGTATCGCGGCCCCAAGAAAGAAAGAGTCAAAGTAAAAAGCAATTCTTGAATCAACCAGGAGGCAATCAAGAATAAAGGGAAAAAGATTGAAACACTGGCTGTTGGAACCAAGTGCTTCAGTAAACACAACTAGCCCCTAAGAAGCCTATCACAACAAGTCTCCAAGAAAGGAACAGCAAAAAAGGAAGACCCTATTACACTACTAAAAGCCCCTCGTGGCCAGGGTAAAGTTTAAACTATCTTTGCGGTTAAAAAAGTATAGCAAAGAGGGAGATATACAAAAAAAAAAAAAAAAAAAAAACAATAAACAACAACAACAAAGCAAACAGATTTTGAAACGGGTCGGCCGAAGATTCATGATTGGACGTCGCCTGACAGAGAGGATGGGCATGCGTCGGACATCCGCTCCACAGTCTCCGTATAAAAGTTGTGAACGACCTTCATATTTCAGATGAGGCGGGACTGGCGGGCACTTTCCTCCTCCAGCTGTCGGTTGGCTTGTAGTAGGCCCTCAATTTGAAACTTGGCATTTGTAAGCTCAGTCCGGAGAGTCTCGTTGGCAGTGCCCAGGTCACGGTTTGTCTCTTGGACCCGCTCTAGCTCCGTCACTAGCGTGCCAACCTCCACGATAGCCCTTTCCGCCTGTAGGGCCGCTTGTCAAACAATAAGGCCAATTTAGAAAGGCTGAAGTGCTAGAACATGGGATAGCGCAAACTGAATGAAAAGACAAAATCTTAAAGTCTTACCCCAACGACCTGCCTCTTTGCAAAATGGGCCAGCGCAAAAGCATCCGCGCTGCTGCAAAATGCCCAAATCTTCGTGGGCAATTTTGAGGCGCTCCCTGCCACTTGGTCCAAGAGCTCTGCAGTGAAAGGAGCGGCCTCTTGCCCCAACTTATAGGCCAGCCAGTTCTCCAGGGCTTCAACCTCGACGGTTTGCCCCGCGGGAGGCGTTGCGTGCATGTCATCTGCTATCTCCACCTTACGGACCGCCAACATCACGGCCGCCCTCGGTGAACCTGGAGCCTCTCCGTCTCTAAACGCCCTTTTAGGGCCCTATTCGCTTCTTTTTCCCTCTATATCTCCAGAGGGTCAAAAGGAACCACCCTCCTAGGGAAGGTGAACCCTACCGAAGGTGTCCTTAACGGGGCTGAGGGAAGAGACCTAGGCTGGCCCAGCCTCAGTTGGAAATAAGGAGGTCGGGGGTGGTCCCCCATACCCCCCATATTGAGGTCCGACACCAAGAGCTTCTGCTTCTTCCTGGCAGAAGAACTGCTGCCCGCCATCTTGGAAGGACCGGTCCTCTCCAGAGTCGACATAATGTACCTATCATAAGTCGGTACTACAGAAAAAGAAAAGGGTCATTGTTTGGCCCTAAGATTCCCAAGAAGTGACGCTGCTGAAACTGGAGTCCCAGAAGCAGGTGCACTGTAATGATTCCCTGAGAAACTATTAAGTGAACGAAGAACGTACCAGTGATGAGGCAGATGATTTCGGCGTGGTGTCCTTGGCAGAAAAATCAGTATCTGACAGCAACAACGTTCAAATGTAACTGAGAAGAAGGGAACTCGAAAAGCTTTGACTTGGCGGGCAAGAAGAGTGAAAAATGTAATGGCTGCTGAAGGTATTTATGGGACGCCTAGGAAGGTACACCTTTCGTAAGAAGCCGACACTTCAGTTCGCCCCAAGAGATGTTCGATGATTGGATGTGAGAAGCTGAAAGGGTACCTCACCTCCCAACGGACGGCTCCCATCATTACATGCATCGTAAAGAACACTCAGTGAATGAGAAGACTGCCTAAGTCCAATCGTCGCCATTTTGAGCTTCCCAGAGGTACGCGCGCCCAGCACGCGCGTAGGAATCCAAAAGTCAGCATTTAAAATCCTAACATAGAGGCAAAGGAAATCATACCTCCCACATAAGGACACTACAATTTGACGGCTCATGACATAATGCATTAAAGGGCTCGTCATAAATACCACGTGCGCAAAAAGTTGAAGACACTGCAAGCTCCCGGACCAGGGTATGTCTCAGAAGCTTGTGGGGTAAATGTTATCTACATTTTCGTTGGAACGACACGTGGACATTAATTAAAAAGAAACAAAAAGTCGTTAAGCTGCATACGTGCCTTGCCTCACGCTCCGGGAAGATGCCAACATGAACCTCGCAAAATAAGTCCCTACGAGAGACGTCTTCCCAGAAAGAGGCCACAAAAGAGATATCTGCGAGCCAGTGACATTTCCCATTCTAAAAGACGGGACCCTTTGCTCCCGCAAAGAATATAGACCTTCCACCGAGCTGCACCAGGTCGGGGTACGCGTGTCAGGCTACAGACCCAATGGTGGGGTTTTTACTTGTACGATGTTAGAGGCTGTCTCCCACGACACGCTACCATGCATATCATGTGTGTCCTTATGTACTATGCAAAACCATCTAACAACTAGGAATAAGGGTAATTCAAATGAGAACGGCCCTGGAATGACACGCGTCCAAAGCACCGCCAGTATAGCCAGTACAATCTGACATCGGTAAAGACCACATGGAAAATATGCCACCTACTAATTCGACGGTGGGGGGTTCGTGTTGGAAATTATTTTACCAGGATCTAGATTTACTAACAAGTATGTTGGATTAACAACCTAATATGAATTCTAAAACAATGAAAATAAACACATATAAAGTTAGAAAACCTTACAGTGGGTGCAGCAGAATATTATGACTCCTTCCGTTCAGATCGCTAGCCCTTGATTCCTTTCTGTAGCAGAGCATCACCAAGATCTGAACCTGGATCTTCTTTTCTCCTTCTTTGATGCAGAAATTCCATAGTCTTCCATACTATGATTGAGATACCACTTGATGTGTGTGGGCACTACTCATCACTCAAGGGAATTCGAAAAACAGAGAAGAAGAGAAAGAGAGAGTGGCGGTTTCATAGTATTTGAGAGAATAGACTGTGAAGTGTGTCTCAAAACTGAAGCCTTTACATTCTATTTATAGAATACCACATAGGGTTAAAGTTGAATTATTTGGCATTTAAAAATTGAAAAATAAAATGAGAAATAGGAGCATTAAGTGGCCGGCCATTCATTGAGGGAAACAAATCCTTCCACTTTTCAAACTTTCCTATTTCATCATTTCTAGTTTCCCATTTTTCAAAATTGCCAATTCTCTCTTTCAACTTCATAAATGTCAAATCTAATTATTTAATAACTATAATTAATTATTAAATAATATATTGTCATTTATTTTATTTATTAATAAAAACTAATCAAAGTTTCCTAATTAATAAATATACCCTTTAAACTCTCTATTTACTGTTTTACCCTTGCTTAGTGAAAATTCATAAAGTAGACATAGTCTAACTTTTAGAATTATAATTGATTAATTAAAATCAATTAACTGAGTCTTACAAGCAGTATGGCCTCAACTAGTATGGGGACCATGGGTCTATATAACCGAGCTTCCAATAAGTCGAACCGAATTTACCAAGTAAATTCCCTAACTTATTAATTCCTCATTGAATCCACACTTAGAACTTGGAATTGCACTCTCGGTCATATAGAAACGCACTATATGTTCCACGATATAGACACGTCATTAGTTATCCATTGTTATAACCCTAATGTGATCAATGATCCTCTATATAGATGATTTACACTGTACAGGGATTAAATTACCGTAACACCCTACAATGTATTTTATCCTTAAAACACTTAACCCTGTATAAATGATATTTCACCTAAGTGAAATGAGATCTCCACCATTTATCTTCGTTTGGTTAAGCTCGAAGGAAATCATCCTTTACTTCTATTTGCCAAATAGAAGCTATAGATTCCATATTTATGTTAGCGCTCCCACTCAATTGCACTACCGTGTTCCCAAAATGTACGTATTGCCCAGACTAAAGATTAGGCTTAACTAACAAATCAAAGAACACGAATAACACTCTTGAAATTGAGCCTAACCATATCAGGATTTCGATCATGTGATCTAGGATCAACTTATGATATTGAATTGAATAGATGTTTACGGTAAGTTTCAAAATCTAATTCAAAGTTCAATATCGGTCCATTCCAATGCATACTCCATGCATCCGATACTGGTAAACTTTGCCAATGTCCTGGAAAGGACATAACACTTTTCCAAGGTGTAAGAATACCTATCGCTGATTATACCATGTCAGTCTAAATCCATTGTTCTGACAAATCAGGGAATCAACTTTTGAACATATAATAAAGATTATATTCCACTGTGCTGACAACACTATAATCTTTAACCAACTCATATGTTCTGGACTTAAAAAGAATTCATACATTATATACCTATAATTATGAAATAAATCATGTGAACCATGCAACATAAAATGTTATTTCTGATCTTTATTAATAAGTAAATCTGATTATATGAAATGAGTTTTATTTAGGGCATAAAACCCAACAAACTCCCACTTGCACTAATATAAAACAAAAAGTACATTTCAAATAATCATTAACACCTTGATATACCAATCAAGTGTAATAGTAGTATACTCCTCGTAATGGGATCTGACAGGTTGAATTAAACACAACCTCTTCTCCACCATTACTCTTCCTTAATCACAAAATCCTTGATAATGTGAAATTCCTCTCTATATGTCTACTCTTTTTGGATACTGGATTCTATACTTTTGGGCAACTACTCTTTTGTTATACAGGAAGTAACCCTAGTAGTTAAGGCAAGTTGGAACACTGCCACAAATGTATAGAACTTTCCTTAGACTGAAAAAGTATCTTTCCTGCAACTTTTAACATTCAGTCTCTTTCTGGTAGACCAAGAGATTTCAGATAGGTTTTTACACTTCTCCAAAATCGCAACTCCACCCCCAAAGTAATCACCATCTCATCAGCAGACTTTCTAGCACAAAGGCAAGTCTTGAAATCTGATGTGGTGTAGTCTAAGAGTTTTAAACAAACACCCTTATTGACTAACATATAGTTCCTCTTCTTAATCTTAAGATTTACTTGATTGTCTTCCAATGTTCCTCTCCTGGATTAATCTGATACTTACTCATTACTCCCACTCAACAGCAGGTGTCTGGTCTAAGGCATACAAAAGCATATCTGAGACCTCTCACTGTTGATTTAAGAATTCTTTCATGGCTTTATCTTTTCTGGAATAGTTGAAACTTTTCCTTAGATAAATAAAATCTATATCTAAGAAGTTGTGAAGCTTCTATAGATTTCCATTGGAAAGAAAATGCATCAGCATCTCATGCTTGCATTAGAGTAAGTAATTTCCAGGTATACCACAAGCCATAGGTTTAGATAAACTCAAACCTATAATACTAGGAACAGGAAGTTTTGTTAAGTCCATTGAATAGACTTATTAACGAAAATTTCCTTTCATGTCCTTGTAATAGAAAAGTTTAGGTTACTCCATGTGAATGGATCAAACCATAGTTCTATTGGCTTTCTTCTTAGTTTCTTATCTTGACAATCCATTACTTGTTTAAACTCACAATGGATTTTAATCACTAGTGTCTTCCAAGTCATAAGAAGGTAAAGTTCCTAGAAACTCTCCCACTACAACAAGGTACCGTGAACTATGTCAAAGAAAACTAAATGGTATAGACCTCTTCAGTTGTATTAAGACAATAGAGGCAGTGAGATCATCTTATAAAATAAGATGATAGAACACTTATGGAATCAAGAAAAAAAATTATCTCCTTTATTTGCTACTTTATTTTCAGACTTAGTCATTTTCTTAGAAAAGTAGTATTTGTTTAAACAAACACTTTCTTGTCTAATGACTATGGGATGCTCCACCCCGAATCACTTAGAATAGCTAACAGACATGCAAACCAAGGTTAGCAGTTCTAGCTTTTCTTAAGATTTCGATTAGGTCATCCATGAATCTAGTAATGATTTACATTAAGTATACAACCATTACATCATTCTGAAATTTTATTACCATAGAAGGATTTAGGCAACGACTAGTAACTAATCATCAATATGCAACTTGAATTTCTGGGGAGGTAAGTTTGGATATAATTCAAAAATCAAATTAATGATCTTTGAACTCCATATCTACTACCTTTTTCTCCACCCCTATCAGTTCGCAAGATCTTTAACCACTTACCTTCACCATTGCTAGAAATTCATGAAATTTTTCAAACATTTCAAATTTCTTTTGCATAAGGTAAAATCTGGAGTGATCGTTTTAAGAATACAACGAAAACTCATATCCACCCCTGAATGTACATCCATCTGCGAATGAGATGAAATTACTTTCAGTGGATATAGGCATATTAACTCTTTGCAGAGAATGATCTTGTCAAAACCACTATGAACAAGATACAAATGCCATAGATTTATAAAATATGTGGTTGTATCTTTTGATGACTTACTTTAGTTACATCAAAGAGTTCTTAGAATAGTGCAAGTGGATTCTGGTCACAGAATACTAAACTCATACAAACTTGAATCCATTGATAGAAAATGGTTATGAAACACTTGTGAAAGTGTAACTGTATAATTAGTAACTCTTTCTTGGACCACCACTACTAATCTAACTCTATGATTTGCCTATACAAGTAGGAGATATCTAAGATTGAGGATTTATATCATTTTGGGATAGAATTCTGGGAATATAATCATATGCATCATCTAATTTCTTAAGACAAAATATGACTTTATATGATTTATAGACCATTCATCCAATGATATGTTATTAAGCTGATTCGAAATGAATAAGCTAAGAGGAATTAGGATAATTTTGTTTTAAATAAGAATCCAACGATGCTCCGATTAGCGAGAGTCAAAGTAATCTTATTTATACAATCTTCTTGTTTCATATTGTAACACACTAGTCTAAGGTGTCATCAATTGATGAACAGCTAGACGTTGCATATACAATATTTATCTTTCGAGATCTAACACTATTATGTTAGTCTAATGGTGAAAATCCATTAGGGATTTATCTCATTAGAAAAACAAATCAAGTTAGACCAACAATGAAGATTCGAAATTAAACTACAATTTAATAACAGAAAATAACATGGGTTCATACAAAATTCATACACAATTCAGAAATTATCAAGCATATAGCAAGTAGGAATGACAAGTGAAAATACTAAAACATACAATCCTAAATAATTTCCAAGGTTTTCAACAAACTGATATCAGTGTCCCGTTTAGGCGAGAGTCAAAGCTACCATTCATTGAATAGAGTTGTCAGCTCATCTAAAATGTCAAACATTCTAGCAACCTTTTATTCGATCAAGATGTAAATCCGCGTTGTCCCGTTTAGGCGAGAGTCAAGGCTATTCTATCTTATGAGCTTCCACCATTGTTTCATATTCTTGCAAGTCTTATACAGTCGCCACCATTAGGGTGGTCATAAACTATATAAAAAAACTTACAAGATTACTTATCTTTCGAGATTAAACGGTGCTAACTTGCTAATGAACGTTCCTCCATTAGGGAGGATTACTCACTAAAACAATAGCTATGTAAAACCAACAATGGAGATCGAATATCCTTATAATAATAAAGCTCATTATTTAAAGAAGGGTTGTATTTTCTTCTAATATTTATTTTAATCCATTTATTTTAAATATATATTTATTTAATTAAAATTTCCAATTTAGAATGAAAAATTCCAAATATAAATTTTAATTTAATATTTATAAATTATACTTAGATGGATAAATAACGTGAATTATTTCCATCTTAGTCATAATTTCCATAAATATTTAGAAAATTATTCAATTTAAGTTGTTTCAAAATTAATTTAAATTAATTTACAACTCAAATTTAATTTTCTATAAATATATATTGCATTTCGAAAATGCTTTAAAATAAAATAAAAATAAATCCTGGAAAATTATTCTAATTTTATGTTGACCCAAAATTAATAAAAATTAATTTTCAACAAAAAATATAATTTCCCTATTTAATTAAATATCTAAGAAAAATTTCAAATATTTAAGTATCATGATTAAAAAATCAACTTAAATATTAATTTTCTATTTAATTAAATACACTAGAAAAATACTTCAAGCAAAACAGATAATATCTATCTAGACTTTCATAGACTAATTAATCCAATTTCTAATTATAATATATTTTAGTTCATTTATTTTAATTAACCATCAAATGAAAAAGTCACTGATTTAAGTTGGTCCAAAATTAAATAAATAATTTTCAACTTTAATCTATTTTTCAAATAAAATTCGAAATTTCTACATTAAAGAAATGTAATTTCGAAATTTTGGGAAATGATTAATAAAATAAAATAAAATATATTCTGAAAATTATTCAAACTTAAGTTATTCTGAAATAAGATTCCAAACTTAAAATAATTTTCAACTTTAATTAAATACATGAAAATAACAATATTAAAGTATCATGATGAAAATCAACTTAGATATTGAAATTTTCAATTTAATTAAATGTATTAAATTCAAGAAATAAATAATTAAATAAAGAGGAAACTTAATTATTGATTCTAGTTTAATACTAGGAAAATATTCTAAACTTAGATTGTACCAAAATTAATTATGAGACAATTAATTTCACAATCAATGATATTTTCCTATTTAATATTAGAAATAATAACTAGTACTAGAAATAACTATCTAGAATATATCATTGACTAAGTGTTTCTCTAAAATCAACTTTAAAATATTACAATGAAAAATAAATTTCATATATTTTAAAAGTTAATTATGTTGCTAATTCAATTTTAATTAGGTTAGACTAATATAATTAACCTAATACAATTATTTAAATAAGGCAAATAGGCCTTCACAATTGGGGTAGTTCATGTGAGGGGGAGCTGGGTTCAGTATGTCGTACCCACTTCTATGGCCCCCAACTCTCACACAAGGCCTAAAAGAGAGGAATTTAACCTTAAAATAAACAATTGTTATTCATTGAATAAGCCCAAATCTAATTGGGCCTAAATAAATTTCCTTATGTCAAAATTTATTTTAGCAACCTAGTCCATTTACTTAGTAAAAACTTAAATGGGCTCCCTATATGTATCTAAGCCCAAAAGCAAACATATAGGCTCACACAGGTCAAATGATTTGGATGGACCCTATCATGTTACTAGGTTTACACAGATGAAAGAAGTACAAAATTTACCTATTACAAATTATTTATAAGATCTATCGTCAATTGGACTATGATTAAAATCAGATCATTGGATCATGATCTGTCAACAAGTTAATCATAGCAATTTAGATCAGATAAATAATAGGTTTGTTAAAAAATTTTGAATAAACAATATTAAATAAACAAACATTGTCCATGTAACAGATGTGAAATAAGATATTAATATTATTATTCTTAAACTAACCAAATAAAGGAAACTAATTTTAAAATATCTAGGTTTATTTGAATAAAATTAAATTAAATATCTAATAAGATCAATGATTTGAAAGGAAAGAATCTTCAATATCACTTTCAGATCTTATAATTTAATAAAATAAACCAATTTTAAAATAGATTTGGTTAAATAATAATTACCATAATTATATGTCAAAATATCTCAAATTAAGCAATATTCAAATCTCTACAAAAATATCTATGTTATTTAAATATTTAAGATATGATTTATAAATTTCTAATAAGGAAAAAATGATATATATAGAAAAAATATCATTTTTAAACTTATAATTTATAAATAATTAAATATTTAACTAAATAACAAACTTTTGAATTTGAAAAACATTATGGTAAGTATATCTATAAAAATATCTATGTTAATTTCAAATTTATTAATTATTTAATTTGTCATATAAGATAATTTTAATATAATATTTTAAATAAAAAGACAAAGCTATCTTTTAATTTAAAATATCTTAAATATCAAAATATCCAATCTTATAATTAAATAACAAATAAATATTAAAGAAGTTAACAAATTTTTAAATCTGACCATAATAGGAAATATTTAAAAATTGGAAACAATCCAAAATAGAAATATTTAAAATTGGAAAAAATTCCAAATTGAAAATATTTAAAATTGGAAACATTTCAATTTAGAAATATTTTAAATTGGAAAAATAAATTTTTGGGAAACAATCCCATGAAAAAATTGGATTTTTGGGGAAAAAACCTCAAAAAAACGCAATTTTTTTGGGAAACTGCCATTAGGCGCCGTAGGGCCGCAAGCTGCTCCGCAGGGAGGGCGCACAGCCCCATACGCGCGCGGAAGGAGGAGCAGTGGGCGAGAAACCTCGGCGGGAGCAGGCTCCCATGTGCGGCAGACCTCGGCGTCTGCAGGGTGCACGCCCAGGTTCACGCGCGCGCGGATCGAAGCATCTGGTGCATTCGTGCACCTAGCTTTGACAGCCAAGAAACCCGATTTTCCAAAATTCATAACTTTTTCAATTTTTATCGGAATCAAGTTCCGTAAAAACCAAAATTGCTTAATTTTTCACAAGGAATCCAAATAAAATATTTTCAAAAATTGAAAAAATATTTTTCATGGAAAACGAAACTGTACAACATCAACATTCATCAAACAACACATAAACCAACATGAAGCCATCCAAATCAACACAGAAACATGCAATCATCGTTTTAATTCATATTACATGAAAGTAAATCATTACCATGGCTCTGGTGCCAGTTGTTGGAAATTATTTTACCAGGATCTAGATTTACTAACAAGTATGTTGGATTAACAACCTAATATAAATTCTAAAACAATGAAAATAAACACATATAAAGTTAGAAAACCTTACAGTGGGTGCAGCGGAATATTATGACTCCTTCCGTTCAGATCTCTAGCCCTTGATTCCTTTCTGTAGCAGAGCATCACCAAGATCTGAACCTGGATCTTCTTTTCTCCTTCTTTGATGCAGAAATTCCATAGTCTTCCATACTATGATTGAGATACCACTTGATGTGTGTGGGCACTACTCATCACTCAAGGGAATTCGAAAAACAGAGAAGAAGAGAAAGAGAGAGTGGCGGTTTCATAGTATTTGAGAGAATAGACTGTGAAGTGTGTCTCAAAACTGAAGCCTTTACATTCTATTTATAGAATACCACATAGGGTTAAAGTTGAATTATTTGGCATTTAAAAATTGAAAAATAAAATGAGAAATAGGAGCATTAAGTGGCCGACCATTCATTGAGGGAAACAAATCCTTCCACTTTTTAAACTTTCCTATTTCATCATTTCTAGTTTCCCATTTTTCAAAATTGCCAATTCTCTCTTTCAACTTCATAAATGTCAAATCTAATTATTTAATAACTATAATTAATTATTAAATAATATATTGTCATTTATTTTATTTATTAATAAAAACTAATCAAAGTTTTCTAATTAATAAATATACCCTTTAAACTCTCTATTTACTGTTTTACCCTTGCTTAGTGAAAATTCATAAAGTAGACATAGTCTAACTTTTAGAATTATAATTGATTAATTAAAATCAATTAACTGAGTCTTACAAGCAGTATGGCCTCAACTAGTATGGGGACCATGGGTCTATATAACCGAGCTTCCAATAAGTCGAACCGAATTTACCAAGTAAATTCCCTAACTTATTAATTCCTCATTGAATCCACACTTAGAACTTGGAATTGCACTCTCGGTCATATAGAAACGCTCTATATGTTCCACGATATAGACATGTCATTAGTTATCCATTGTTATAACCCTAATGTGATCAATGATCCTCTATATAGATGATTTACACTGTACAGGGATTAAATTACCGTAACACCCTACAATGTATTTTATCCTTAAAACACTTAACCCTGTATAAATGATATTTCACCTAAGTGAAATGAGATCTCCACCATTTATCTTCGTTTGGTTAAGCTCGAAGGAAATCATCCTTTACTTCTATTTGCTAAATAGAAGCTATAGATTCCATATTTATGTTAGCGCTCCCACTCAATTGCACTACCGTGTTCCCAAAATGTACGTATTGCCCAGACTAAAGATTAGGCTTAACTAACAAATCAAAGAACACGAATAACACTCTTGAAATTGAGCCTAACCATATCAGGATTTCGATCATGTGATCTAGGATCAACTTATGATATTGAATTGAATAGATGTTTACGGTAAGTTTCAAAATCTAATTCAAAGTTCAATATCGGTCAATTCCAATGCATACTCCATGCATCCGATACTGGTAAACTTTGCCAATGTCCTGGAAAGGACATAACACTTTTCCAAGGTGTAAGAATACCTATCGCTGATTATATCATGTCAGTCTAAATTCAGTGTTCTGACAAATCAGGGAATCAACTTTTGAACATATAATAAAGATTATATTCCACTGTGCTGACAACACTATAATCTTTAACCAACTCATATGTTCTGGACTTAAAAAGAATTCATACATTATATACCTATAATCATGAAATAAATCATGTGAACCATGCAACATAAAATGTTAATTCTGATCTTTATTAATAAGTAAATCTGATTATATGAAATGAGTTTTATTTAGGGCATAAAACCCAAAAGTTCGTCCCAATGAAGATCCATCCAAGGTGGTCCATGCGAGGGGATCGGCCTATAAATACCCCCGAAGACACACAAGGCAGGGGACTTTTTCTCTTTTGTCCTTTGGCTTTTCACCTTAAAACCGAAGATTAATTCTTTGAAAAATACATTACTGCAACCCCATTATCAACTCCAGAATATTCCTACTAAGCTTCATTTTCTTCAAGAGAAACACGGTGAATAGGAGTAAAAGTCCATCCTTTTTTATTTGTATGAACAATCACTGGCCAAAGAGCCTAATAAAATGGACTCGTGCACTAAGGATATTTAACGCATAGACCACGTAAATTTTTTTTGTTTATTATTACTTCATTTATACATTCATTACTTTCTTAAGCTCTAAAATATTAGGTTGCCGAAAAACTCGGTAAACAATAAGTGTTCCACCTTCTCCATTAGTATGAGGCCTTTTGGGAAGGTGCCCAAAAACAAAAACATGAGGGCTTAGGCCCAAAGCGAATAGTATCATACTAATGTGAGAGTCAAGGCGAGGTAGAAGCCCGACAAGGTGGAAGAATGGGGCCCAACAAGTGGTATCAGAGCTAAAGGTTTAGGAGCGCTTGGATAGTTTGCTGCGTTTGCGATGTGTGGGAGAAGCCCTCAATGTGATGACCTCACGATTGAAGATCCACATGGTGCCTTGTATTAAAAGTCTACTTGATATTGAGGTAGTCAAATGGTGTGTCCCGTTGATAATTATGGCAGTACAAGATGGAGATCGGTGTTAGGACCTATGTAGAAAGTCTTCCTGATGACAAAAGTGATGGTCAGGAGAGTTCCGTTGGTGATAGCGGTAAGGTGGTTTTGCTAGAGGGGAGGCCATGAGTATGTGGTCCTTGGTTTGAGGGGAGGATTGTTGGGGTATCAGCCCAAGTTCCACATTGGAAGAATAGACAAAAGTTGTCTTGAATATAAGTGTTCCACCTTCTCCATTAGTATGAGGCCTTTTGGGAAGGTGCCCAAAAATAAAACCGTGAGGGCTTAGGCCCAAAGCAGATAATATCATACTAATGTGAGAGTCAAGATGAGGTAGCGGCCCGACAAGGTGGAAGAATGGGGCCCAACAAGTTTGAATAGGTACTCACTATTAAAATAATTATATAAAAATGTTAAAATTTAATATTTTAACAAAGATAAAAAAAATGATAAACTTCAAGCGCAGCAAAATAACAAAGAAACGCAGCAAAGTAATTTACTCATTTTGGTAAAACTACCAAACCCACAAAGAGATATATATTTCACTTATCACTTCAAAATAACATATACTCTCTATCTCAATCTCTCCACCTAAATCTCAATACACCATTTGCTTCTTCCTCACTCTCACCACATGATAAACTCACACACACTTCTCTTTTGACAACTCACTATTTTTCTCCACACACACACCTCTCTCACACACAAAATATATATTTGTAAGGTTACAAAACTTGGGCATCAAGATAACTTAGAGACCAAGACATTCCAAAGCTTCCTTAAGAAGACTTTTCAAAACTTGGTCACCAAGACTTTCTTTTTCCCATAATTAATAGTTATCAAAAAGAAATTGCAACTTAAAAAATATAGATAAATAAATAATTTGAGTCAAACTCCAACAATCTCCACCTTGACTCAAATTCTCTAAACTCATAACTCAAACCATCAATAAGAGTATATATGTACTGAATTCATACTCTCATTGAACTTCACTTGAGCACTTGTCTTCACATTCTTCAATCTTTCACTGATGTCTTCTTTCTTCAAACAACTTTTAACTGAAATTAGAGTCTTCTCCACCTTGTCACATTCCTCATACTAATCGAATGCCTTTTGTGACTTGACTCCACATTCACAACTCCACCTAAAATAGTCTTCCTGACTAGCTTATACAAATTTTGCTCTTTCTTACCCTTCACAACAACCAAGCCACCTTTCTTGATAGTTATTTCACCATCTTTTGCGGAATAGACACAACCTCGAGTATTCAAAGCTCCCAAAGAGATTAAACTCTTCCTTAATGTTAGAACATGTCTCACATCAGTTAGTGTCCTCACAACACCATCAAACATTTTCACCTTAATAGTTCATATTCCAACAACTTTAGAGCTAGAATCATTTCCCATCAAAACAGTACAACAAACATATGCCTTATAAGTGTCAAAGTACTCCTTATACGGGGACATGTGGAACGAACAACCAGAATTCAAAATCCAAGAGTTAGAAAAGTTTGCACTAGCTATGATAGAGAGAACATCAGAGTCACTTTCAAAGCCTTCGCCAACAACATTAGTGGAATTTGATGTGTCTTTGCATTCTTGATTCCTCATTGCTTCAAGATGCTTGGTCAACTCTTCACAATTTCATCTAACATGTCCCTTTTTGTGACAATAGTAGCACTCCATTTCCTTTGAAGAGCATGAATGAGCGCGATTGTCTCTTCTGTCATCATATCTTCCTCTCGATGTACTCCTACCACGACTTGATTCTAACCTTGTCATAAGAGCTTGATCAGTATGGGACACACCACTTGGTTTCTTGATATTATCTGTCTCCAAAAGAGCAGTTGACACCTCATCTACAGTTAAAGTAGTCTTTCCAACCAAAAGTGTGGTCACTAATGTCTCATATGATTTTGGTAAAGATGCCAACAAAATAATAGCTTGATCCTCTTCATCAATTTTAACCTCTACACTTAACAATTGAGTTATGCACTTATTAAATCTATTTATATGATCCCTAACATCTTCTCCTTCAACTATTTCTAACTCATATAATTGCTTCTTCAAATATAATCTATTTGTTAGGGATTTTGACATATAAAGTTTTTCTAACTTTTTCCATAACTCAGACGGACATATTTCATTTAATACACTATACTTTAATTCAGGAGCCAAACTTAAATGAATAGTGCTTACCCTTTCGTCGCAATTCCTCCTAATCTTCATCAGTTATACTCCCAGGCTTCTTTCCTTGCATTGCCTTTAGCAGCCCTTGTTGTACCAACACATCTTTCACCGTGCTCCTCCATAAACTGAAATTATTCTTCCCCTCAAAAAGTTCGATCTCAAATTTTGTAGAAAACACAATCTTTGACATTTTCAGTGTAGATCTAAACCTTGGCTCTGATACCACTTGTTGGGAAAAATGATAAACTTCAAGCGCAGTAAAATAACAAAGAAACGAAGCAAAGTAATTTACATCTTCATTTAGTTTGCATGAAATACATCTAATAGATAGAACTGATCCGATTCAGTATCTAATGGATATGAGATCGATTGGATGACTGAAATTAATCAGATTTGATCGTAAAAGTTAATATCCAATATATAATTGACACATCCATATATCTATTCTATATAATGTGTGGCTATGTAACAAAATTCTTAGTTTAACGGAGTGTTTTGGTTTTCTACGTTAACTTTAACAGAATATTCCAATTACTCAACATAATATTCTTTATAAATTTTGTAATATTATTATATATATTTAAAAATAAAAATTATATAGATATTTTATATAAAAAAACATTAACTTAATTATATATATATTTAAAAATAAATATTACATCTAAATATAATCACATCTATATATAAATATATATATATTTAAATCTTAATTTCACGATAATTTTTTATTTTAAAATTAATTAATGATATATATATACGCTTTTAATAATTTATACATTTTATTAAAGCCACACTCTCTTAACTAGAAATTGTTAGAGATATTATTACAATGGAAGAAAATCAAGATATTACAATTCTATTGCAATATAATACAAGGATCAAGAAAGAGATTAAAGATATGTTACAACACATAATATACAATATATATATTATATAGAAGAAAAGGTAGAAGAAGATACAACACATGTTATATAATATATTTATATATACAACAAGAGAATAATATATATATATATACACTCACTCACAACTTTAAGTGTAGATTAGTGGGGATCAGCATGACTTGAACAAGGTATTACACCTTTGTCCAAAAGCTTATTTTTCCTATCTCTAAGCATTAAGGGAACTCTCATGAAAATAGATTTGGAAATTATCAAGCTTTTTAGGGTTTTCTAGCAAAGTGTTTTCTTGATAGAAAACTTGATCACTCTCAAATGAGCACCAAAGACTTTCTTTTATAATGTTTAGGTGATCACACTTAGAATTCAAATACTCCATCTCATTTCTCTCATATAATGAGAATTAATATAATTGTAACAACTATATTTCACACCATTTGAATCCTATCATCAAATTGTGTAACAACTCTTTTATCACACTAATAATGTGTGGTCAACACAAGAGTTACAAGTGATAACAAATTGGAACTCTTCTCCAAGTTACAACATGTAGGTTACAAAGTGTATATTAAAATCACAGGTTACATATTTATTTACCACACACTTAAATTATATTACTTAGATAATAATATATTTATCACATTTTAATCTATACATTATTATATTAAATATATAACAAAAATTAAGAATATTGTATCTGTCACTATCATTATTTTTTTAAAATATATGTTTGGACATAATATATAAAATGTATTTTGAAAGTAATTAATTCTCTAATCAAACTCAAATTTTGTCAAAATATTTTTTAATATAATACTTATATATATAGAGAGAGATCATTATAAAATATGTATAAAATACGTATAACAATAAAATTTATTCTTTTATTGTATATATATAATCACATCTAAAGAGCACACACTATTATAGCCGCAATAGCTAAAAAAAATTCTCAAAGATTAAAATCTTAAATTCTGTTTCAAAAATTAAAAAATAAAAATACATTATCTAATTAAAAAAAAATTAAACATACATGTATTGCACTTAACACCATTTAATTAAACCTAATTAAAAAGAAAACTAATTATACGTGAGTGCACGTAACATCAACCTAGTATATATATACACATTAACATTCTAATTAACACTTAATAGGTAAATCTAAAAAATGCATCAAATTTACAAATAGAATCAAAGATAAAAGAGTTTTAAGTGTTTAAATATTTAAACTTAAGGAGTTGTAAATTTCTCCTTTTAAAATAAAAATGTTTTGTACATTCATTACTCATTGCTGATAATTTTTTTTTGTATTTTAGTGTTAAAAGAAAAGAATCAACACCCACAAACAAAAAATAAAATTACGAAAACAAGAAAATACATTAAATTTTGGCAGGGTTGTTGTGATGGGCTTAACAAAGAAAAAAATCATGATAATTCATTGTTTTTAACGTCAAGAAAATTTGAGAAGTTATATCAAATGATTCGTATGTAATTAATTATTTTTATTTCAAAACTTGTTATTTATATTTTTTTTTGCCACATGAAAAAATCAATAATTATTTTTAAGAATTAGAAGCAAATTACTTAAAGAATATGGTATATCTATATTAATTTTATTAAAATATTTTTTATTTTAAAGTTATGTCGATTTTTTTTTTTTAATATATGAGTTGTTAGTATATAGATTTTGTTGTATAATATATTTTTCTATTTTGTTGATGGTATTTTATCATTCTTAGATGCTACTTATTTTTTATGTTGCTATGTATAATAGTAGTATATAATTTTGTTAGCATAATACTAATATTTTAGGGCTCGTTTGGAACGTCGTATTAGGTCGTATTGTATTGTATTGTATTATATTATATGGGATTATATATCATATTTTTATATAATACTATGTTAAACTTTAATTTATACCAAAATATTATATATTTAGGTGTCCATTAAATTTAATACCACATATAGTTTTACATAAAAATATTGCATAAAATGCAATTCAATATAATACAATACAATACAATACGACCTAATACGGCGTTAATGTATGTATATAATTTTATTGGCATGCTACATATATTAAATTATTATTTTTATATATTTTAATTGTATGATATATTGTTTATTTTAAGTAATATTTAATTAGTTTTTATTTTATTATATACAATGGTGGTATATAATTTTGTTATCATGATATATATATTTTAATTGTGATATATTATTTTTTTATTATTATTATTAGTATATAAATTTTGGTAAATGATATATGTATTTTTTGTTGTACGGTATATCATTTCTTTAAAATAATATTTAAGTTCTATTATATATTATACTTTTGTTGACATGACATATAATTTTATTAGTATACTATATATTTTTATTTTTATTCGTTGTTATTAATTCACATACTCGTGAGTATGAGTTTGCAGCTTATTGATCTACATTCTCGTGAGTACATATGCTTAAGGAATGAAAATAACTTCAGCATTCACTCATCTTGCTCTTAACGTATTGAAGTAACTACCTCACTAATATCTTTCTCAATGGTTAAGGAAGGCTATGAGATGCATCATAACTCAACACTTAACTTTTTTCTATAAAGATGTTTAAGAAAGATATCATTCAAACAGTGAGAGCAATTGCGCATAGTCAGCATAACCGTCTATGGATAAAAACAAAGAACGACTAGGTAGTTATTTATTATTATTCTATGTGCACATAGATGAAACGTGGAGAATGTCCATGTTTCATGAGCAGTTATGAATAATTAGATCTCAAGGGAATAACTGTCATCCTATACATCTATAAATAGGGACAGAACCCAAGGAACAAAGGATAACCAATCTGGGAAAATAGATAATATTTGCTATTATTCATTCCTAAAAAACAATACCATTTTATTATGTATACAAACACAAAAATCCTTAATAAGATGGATTCGTAGATTATGAAGATTTAACTTTAAAACCACGTAAAATTTTCTTGTTATTTATTTCTTCTTAGATCGTTATTGCAATACAATTAATTCTGCAGTTTATTTATTACAAAAAAGGCTAATTATTTAGTTAACGAAAATCTACGTTAACACTTCTCCTTCCACACCTCTATAGGTGTTTTAAAATCAATAGCAAATGAGGGACATCTGTTATTCAAATAACAGGCTATAACAGCTAATTCTGCCCAAAAAGTCTCAGGCAATTCAATATAGATTAGCATGCATCTAACTCTCTCTATATCAGGGTTGTACATATATTTTCGTAAACCGCCTAAATCGAATAACCTGCCTAAACCAAACTGAAAAAACTGCCAAAAAAAAATCGAAAAAACTGACCAAAAAAAAAATGCCCAATCTGTATATTAGGCAGGTTAAAAATAAAGTAACCCGCCCAATCAAACCGACTTAACTCGAAATAACCCGAATAACACTATTAATTTTTTATTTTTTATTTTTAAAAATATTATTTATTTTATCCTATTAAAAAAACTAAAGTGGCGGGTTTTATTAAAAATAATCATCATATTTTTATTAAAAAGTAAAAGTTAAAAAAAAAAAGAACCCTAAATCTAAGACTCAGTCACCACGACTCACTCGTCTCTCTCATTCTCATCCTCTCTCGCTTCCTCTATTCATTTCATGCCGTCATCATCTCAGTTGGTCTGAGCTCTCCCTCGTCACGACAACTTCACGCAGCCATGAACTTTCTTGGAGACTCATCGTCTTTGGTTCGGTACTCCGATAGCCAAACAGAGACCCAGGACTCGTCCCTCACCCAAATCTACGACCACAGCTCGACCTATTTCAACGATCAACATCAAGATCTTAAAGATGTTACTACATTTCAAGCTTTCTCTACTAACTCAGGCTCAGAAGTAGATGACTCAGTCTCAATCCCAAGTTTGGTCGGTTTGGGCGGCCCGACCAAACCGTTAGTCGGTTTACAGATTTTTTTTTTGAAATTGGACGGGTTGTACTTAAATTTTAGCAACCCGAACTTTAGATTGGGTTAGAAAATATATAGGATAAATCGTCCAAACCGACCGACATACAATCCTAGTTTATATTTCTCTATTAATTCTTTCAGCAAGTCCATTTTGCTGAGGGTTTTGAGGCATTGTTAGATGCTTCCCAATCCCTACTTGCTTGCAATATTCTTTGAGATCATCTCCACAGAACTTTAGCCCATTATTTGTTCTCAATTTCTTTACTTTCTTACCAGTTTGATTTTCCAACATGATTCTCAGTTCCTTAAACTTGCTCAGTGACTCATTTTTATTTTTTCAAAATAAAAATCCAAATATATCTTGAAAAATTATCAACAAAAATTAGGAAATACCTAGCATCTCCTCTTGATTTTGTTCTAGATGGCCCCCACAAGTGTAAGTGTAAATAATCCACAATCTCCTTGGTAGTGTGCTTCCAGTGCCAAACTTCACTTTGGTAGCCTTTTCAAGTATGCATTGCTCACATAGTCCCATCTGTTGTATCTTATACTTGCCAAATACCCCATGCTTGCTCAGAATTTTCACACCACCATAGCTGATACGACCCAATCTCTTGTGCCAAACTAGTGTCTATTCTTCACTTGTAGGAGCAACTGTATTCACCTGGTCCCTGAAAGTATTGCCCTACAACACATAGGTGCCATTCATCACAGTAGCTTTCATAACAACCATTGATCCTTTTGTCACTCTCACTGAGCCATTCCCAACTTTCACTGAGTATCCATCCTGATCCAACATTGCCATTGAGATCAAGTTTCCCTTTATCTTTGGAACATGTCTCACATGTTCTAGCATTGTAACTCTGCCTCCATCCATTTTGTAACTTGACTGATCTAATTCCAACAATTGGACAAGAGTGATTATCTCCCAATTTGACATTGCCAATGTTGATAATTCTATAATTGATGAATTATTTCCTGTCAGGACAGATATGGAAGGAGCACCCTGAATCGATTATCCAACCAGTCTCTGATCTAGCCTTTGAAATTACCAACACACTAGAACTAGGGTTGTACAAAAAAAATTTGTAAACCGCTCAAATCGAATAACCCGCCTTAACCAAATCGAAAAAATCGATAAAAATTACAAACCAAAATAACCTAAAAAAAACTACAAACCGCCCAATCTATTAATTGGGCGGGTTGAAAATAGGTCCAACCCGCCCAATTAAACCGAATGACCTGACCAACCCGACTTTGGATTTTTTTTTTTTACTTTTTAGTTTTTATTATATATAACATAAATGATTAAACATATAATAATATAAAGTTATATACTTAATTGTTAGTTTCAAAGTCATATATATTGTGTTGTGCTTCGGTAGAATCTGATATTTTTAATTTTTATTGACTTTGAAACCAAAAAAAAAGTTTGGCCGGTTTGGGTGGGTTAACCCGACCAAACCGCCCAAATCGTTGGTCGGTTTACAGATTTTATTTTTTTAAATTGGACGGGTTGCACTTAAATTTTAGCAACCCAAACTTTAGATTGGGTTAGAATATATATATAGGATGAACTGCCCAAACTGACCGATGTACAACCTTAACTAGTACTATCATAGCCATCACTATCTTCTCCATCAAAAACTACATCTGTATTTCCACTTTTCTTTGAGATATTGTCTTTCAAGATTGGGAAATCTTTTCTCAAATGACTTGATTTGTTACAAAGAAAACATCTTATCTTGAACTTGGCATTTTGACTTTCCTTTGTTTGCATTGCTTTGTTCCCTATTTTCTTTCTTTGAACCCTTTCACCAAACAAAGAGCCCTTCACCAGCATTGTCTTCTTGCTTGTCTACCTTTCTCTTCATCTTCTTTAACATTAAAGCACTATGAACTTCCTCTAATGTCAAAGATTCTCTACCATACATCATGGCATCAACAAAATACTCATAGCTTTTTGTTAGAAGAGAATTCAACACAATGATTGCTTGGTCTTCATCCTCCACCTTGATCCCAATATTCTCTAAATCTAGGATCACTTTATTGAAATAATCCAAATTCTTATCCCAATTTTTGTCCTCCTAACGTGGCAGTGCTTACGTAGACAAAATCAGTGTCACGTGGCAGTACAACTCACTAATAAGAAGACCAAGTCAGTACCTAAGCAAATGGAGACCCCGACACTCAAATGGGCATCAAGTGACAGACCAGCTTCCTCACAGAAGCTGGCCAGCCACCCTTGGCTTGCCCTATGGCCTGCTAGCCTCTAGACTGCACCATGGCCGACCAAAAGAAGCTCTGTAGGGTTCTCTGTGCACTTCTACACGTGGACAACATCATTTAGGCTGCGAATTGGGCCCTACAATCCCAATAGAATAATTGAATAATATCTATGTTCAAGGGCACTTTGGTCTTTTGTAATTAATTAATTAACTATGCAAATATCCTAGGGTTTTAAGTGTAAATTAGGGTTTTAGGCTTCCAGTATAAATGTCTTAACTCTAACCTATAAAACCTAAGTTTAGTTTAAGCCTGATACTAGCCTCCAAGCTCTAAGCCTAACTCTGATAGCTCTATTCTTCTTCACTTTCTCTCACATGCCCATACAAGCACTCTCATCACTTGAGATTTTCCAATCCCGATTCATACTTTGTATACTTAAGGGTGCTATATAAAATCCCACCTATAGTAATCTGAATATTATTAATCCTCGGTATTAATACAACTAAAAAGGGAGTAGATCACTACGCGATATCACAGGGGGCGAACCTTTATAAAAAATTTGTGTGTTCTTTACTTTATCATTCTATTTGTGTAACATGTAGCAAGCATCAGATCCACACGACCCCGCTGTCGGTTGATCACTTTTTGAGGTCAACAGTTTAATGCTTTCATTGAGAGCGTGGATATCGTATTTGATCAAACGCCATGGTTAACACGAGAAGAACCCCAGTCACACGATCTACATTTTCATGTCTCCCTCAAGACCCACAGACTGCAGATCAGAATGGCTCATGTTCCAGCCACAACTGGAATCCCCATGAACACTGCAGATGTGGTGAATCCTGTTACCACAATAGGCACCACAAGCCTGGCTACTACAACTGGCCAAACGGATATGAGCATCCCGACGGATCCAAATAGCAACCCTCTACCTCCAAGGGAAGACCCACCATTAGCGCCTCTCACTGAAGGAAGGACTCGTGGGCAACAACCCCCAGGAACAGCAACCGGGTCTCATCTCCAGTATTATGCAGAAGAGACAGGACCAATAATTGGTGAGACTGCGATTAACGAGCCCCATGTGGACTTGGGAGAAGATCTCGAGTTAGCCAGACTCAGAGAAGTTGTAGGCCATGCAAGCCCAACTGAAGAACCAGGTGCTACTAACTGCGATATATTCACTCAGCAGAGACATAAATTTTTGAGATGGATGGATGACTAGGAGTACATCCTTTGATCTCACCAAGTAGAATTGGATCACCACATATAAGAGGCCAACAATTTGATAAGGTGATTCAACCAGAGAATCGAAGGGAGAGGCAAGGATCTTATTAGAGATCCACTTCAAGGAAGACTGGTTGATAGATCAGAAAGGGTCTATCGACAAGCTAACCAACTTGGTTCCTCAGGAACTAGGACAAATCTTCTCTGCCAGAGGGAGGACAGACCTTTCCTCAAAGGTCTAATGGCGAGAATAGATCGATACCGACAACCAACAGCATGGGGGGCCGGCCAGGGATCTTTAGCTCAACATCACCACCCATTGTACAGCCTATGGCCGATCAGCCACCAGCAGGAGCACCCTGGGCTGGCTAGAGGACAACACTTCCTCCGTAAGGGGAGCGAGGCACCGAGAGGTTAATTTTCAACCGACAAGGACCAACAGCGGGTGGAAACACCCAAAATAGAGATTCGTGAAGTCAAACTGATTATTTCAGACACCTAGAGCCACCAAACTCCAACAATTGGTGTGATCTATCTTCCATCAACGCATAACCAACATCAATCAACTGGGGAGTCGCGAGCGGCTAGACCTTGCCCTTTGTAGGTCTGGCTGGCCATGGAAGCATTGCGGGCGGCCAAACCCTACCCTTTGTAGGTCTGGCCAGCATTAAAGGAGCAATGGGTGACCGGACCCTACACAAAGCAAGTCTGGTTGGCCAACGACAGCTATAACGCCCTATCCCATAGGGACGCCACATGTGAGATTTAATAAACTAGTTTATTGCTAATAGATTAATTAAATATTAAAAACAGTGATGATATTAAAAACTTGGCTAAAATAAAATACTAAAAATAGGCATCATAACAAAATTAAAAACGCGTTCTGGGCATCCTTGTTATAAAATGTTTACAAAAGACTATATACGACAACAATTCAAAACACAAAATCAAAATACACAACAGATACAGCTAGCCCAAGAAACTTCCTGGCAACTCATCACATAGGCTGGTGGGGTCAATATGTACATTGCTGGAGAAGACTATCATCTAATGGTTGATCTAGCCTTTTTTTACCTTTACCTACACCATATAGCACCTGTGAGTCACAAAAACTCAACAAGAAAAGTAATAACAATAATCATATAATTTATTATTCAAATATTATTATTTATACTCAGACAATAAGAATCAAACGATCACGCATTACTCATAAGATGAGATCCAAATCACTTCTGGCATCTGCCACGAATAAATATCAGTATACATATATTTGGTAATGCAAAACTATTATACCAATATTAGAAATCATATTCATTTAATAATATAAATTATATATATTATCTCATAAAGTAACCATCTTCATTACATCACATCGCCTAATAAGGCAAGTCGATGCTTTAGTCTGATAATCCTGTATTGCATTGCCTAATCAGGCAAGCCTGTGCCATAGCCTGGCACCCAAATATCGCATAACTGCATCACCTAATCAGGTGAGCCTGTGCCAAAAACTTGCACCCATATATCACATAATTGCATCACCTAATCAGGTGAGCCTGTGCCACAGCCTGGCACCAATATATCGATCGCCTAATCAGACGAGCCCGTACCTACGCCCAGTACTCACATGTCACTACTGCCTGTACCTAATAAGGTACGCCGCTAGAAAGAAACCCAATAACAATTTCAGTCTATGCCATAGTCTGACATTCTCATATCACTGTCGCCTGTACATAATATGGTACGACACCCGACATATCGCATCACCTAATCAATCAATCTTTTATTATATATCAATATTAACCATATCTTAATCTCAATATCAATCAATTCACAACAATATTAATTGTATTATTTTTCTTATTTTTAATCTAGATTCATGCATGTCGGCCAACCCAAGTGAAGAAATATCCCTGATGATCTTGGCCCTATGTCACAACAACGGTAAACCAATAAGTGTTTATCCCAAAATACTACTTAACACTCGCATAAGACAATCTAGAGTTTTCTACCAAATACTGCAGTATAAATATACTAAAATAAAACTTATATTTTGGCTCTAAATCATACACCATATTGTAGAGTTCATTGCAAGCTTCGAAACGATATATATAATGTCCAAAGCAGACACCCGAGTGAAAAGTTATGACAAAAATACGAATTCTGATATCTTAGGAATTTCTAAAAACGGTGAAACACGAAAAATCCCAAATTTTGCACTCACCGAAACACCCCCCAAAACCTATCCAAATCATTCCAAACTTCACAGGACACATATATCCATATATACTACAGTCCCAACGTAACCCAAATTGAAAGTGAGCTCTTAAATGGAAAACGTCATTAATGTTCGAGTAAGCTTTAAAAAGTTCCAAACAAAATTTTAAACTCAAAAGTACCTCAAATTCAACAAGTAAACATTGAAACTAGTCCCATAGCTACCAAAGAACAATTCTACGAAGTCGGAATCTCCATTACTATTCTAATTCATAAAACCCCTATCTAAAATTAATCATTTTTAGCTTAAAACAAAATTAAATCATACCTTAAGCTTTCTCTCTTCAAAGATTTGTTATCCCGCTACTACAAGAGCTTAGATCGCTAGGTTTTGGGTTGAAAATTAAAAAAAAAAATGAATAGAGCAGGATGAGGGTTTTGTTCATACGGTAGAAGAGGGTTTCGTTAGTACGTACTGTTTATAAACTTAATATATATAAACCAATAAACTTATTAATTTTAAAAAATATAATATTAATGAATAATAATAATATTAATAAAAAATTTATTATTAATAGTTATCTTATTATTTCTTAGCCACTAAGAAATCTCTAATTCTAGGGTATTTGGTTAATTTCGAGTACCCCAAAATATTTTGGTATTTCTAAAATCAACTTATCTCAATAATTCAACAATATCAATAACTAATACCGTTGTGACATTTTTAGTCTCCAATTGGGTCTCCAGGATTGCCGAATCTAAAAATATTTTTATTTGACGAACAACTTACATTATATCCACATATTTCAATTAAATCTCCGTAATTAATAAATTACACTTATTTATTCCCTTATCGGGTCTTCAGGGTCGCCGAACTTGGAAATATTTTTATTTCACAAATAACTTACATTGTATCCACATATTTTAATTAAATCTCCATAGTTAATAAATTACGTTTATTTATCCACTTATATTAAAATTTATAATTTATGCTAAATTAAGTTAGCAGGATCACTATCCTGCTCATTACTACTTAATTAACCCATAATATATAATAAATCTTAATTATTCATAATTAGGGTTTCGGGATATTACAACTATCCCCTCCTTATAAAAATTTCGTCCTCAAAATTTACCTAAATAATTTAGGATATTACTCCCGTATTCACGATTCTAACTCTCAAGTTACTTCTTCCATCTTCCTGTTTCTCTACAGCACTTTCTTAACTAGTGGAATTGCTCATTCCATATTACTTTCTTTTTCCAGTTTAAAACCTAGACAAGATATTTTTCCCATATAGTAAATTTGTCTGAAGCTTAACATCGTCACAACTCAGAATATGGGTCGAGTCTGATACATATTTTCTCAACATGGAGATATGAAACACATTATGCACTCCGAACAATGCAAGAGTCAAGGCTAGCTGATAGGCTACTTGGCCTACTTACTCCAGTATTAAAAAACCTAATGAATTTAGGGTTTAACTACCTCTCTATGTATCTCTTTCATAGGACATACTTGGAGAAAAACAAAAAATCTCTTATTTGGAACTCGATATTCCTACACTTTAAATTAGTGTAGCTTTTTGTGTACTCAATGAAGCGATCATACAACTCGAATTCACTCTATGATTTTTATAAGTTTTGTGGATCTTTTTGGTCCATTATTATTCTTTTCTCACCTGTATTACTCCAGTGAACATGTGTCTAGTAATTCTCTTGTACCACACTTATTTAAGTACATAACTAATGGTATATTTAATTATCACCCTTAGACAAACACTCCATCAGTGGAAGAGATTATTCCAAGATAATCTAACCTTTATCAAATATGCCCACTACATGTTTCTAATATTCCATTGATCCTCCCAAATTACCCATCTTTCAAGAATAAAATATCATACTATTTTCGCTTTAATCTCCATAATTCTCAATAACTTTCTTTAACTCTTAACATCATAGCCAAAGATATCAACTTTGAGATTTCACAAGATTAGACTATTCCTTCGTATGAATTCCATATCCTCATTTATTGTATAAATTGTCTACATTAATAGACAGTATATTAACTCAATATGTCCAACTATTACTACTCGGTCGAAATCATAAGATCCCATAGTACATAATTCATAATTATGTCTTTCTATTTCTCCTACGGGACCTCCTAAGCTGACCTACTGACTTAACTTAATAACAAGTTAAGAATTCATTTCTGATAGATATTCAATTAGAGCACTTCTTATTTTTACTCACTAACATATACTCATCTCGATACCTTATAAATCTTTACTTGTTAACGCATCCCTTCCTCTTGATAATCTCTGGAACAACTATCGATTCTGCATCCTTATATGAATCTTTCTAGCATACTTTGTCCTCATTCGTATGCTTTTCGAGATGACTTCCCGAAAGATTTCCCATCTTGAGATTACCCCAAGTTAAGTATGCTTAACTCCAAGGTAAGCTCATGGTGGGTTATCAGATAGTAGATGCTTCTTTGTTCCTAATTGTATTTTCTACTTTCATTCCTTCGTTAATTAAATCTAATTTTCATCAATCCCTTCATTAACCTCTTACAATTCCTCATCAGTTTTGTTCACTTAAACTTGAGGAATCCCTACCTTATTATCAACTTGAATCTTCTTCATCTCCACTTATTTTAACTTGCATTAATTTCTCTTGAACTGACACAACTTTTAAATTTCCCAATCACTTACAGTTAACCACTATTATAAAGTACAATAATGTAACCTATACGATAGAAGCAACATTGTTCTTACCAGGTACCCATAACTAAACTAGAAATACCCATTTTCTGAATTCTCAACTAATAACAATTAATTAGAGATCATTCCTTGACCTTGAAGTTTTGTTTCTGTATTTGGTAGAAGTCTTAAAAATCTTTTCAAACACATCCAAAGATATACGTACCTCAAGTATATTCTCTATTTTATTGACAATCCCTTGGCATGAACTACCATGCCAACTTATAGTGAGTCTCCCATTGATGATGCTAATTCATCAACATCTAAGACTCTCATATACTTTTCCCGTCATTACCACTAAGGTTTTAATCCCTGGTTCATACGCCACCATTGCTCCTTTACAATCATCACATCTTCATATTTGGTTAACCCCTCTAAAACTTATTTTACAGTCAATTATATAGTTCGTTGTTTAATAAACAACCTACTTTGTAACCACTTGAATACATGCCCATTAAATTGCATCCCAATTTTTAAAATTTTCACATTCTGGGTGAGCATACCCTTTCATCATTACTTAATAAGATAATCTTTTCTTGTAATTTTAATAGTCACCTCATATACCAGATTGACCATCTGGTCAAATATAAAAGCATTCTCCATCATTACCATATCACCCTGAATAATTTAGGTAATCTTCTTTACCTTAATGATACCACTACTCTCCTTAACATTCTGTTATATGTTACCTTTGTAACGTTCATACTTCGCCTCCATTGGGCTTTCTCCACACGGACTATTGGCTTTTATATACAAGTACGCCATTTTGGCCACTTTCCGGATCGATGACTGACATTTCAGGCCAACCTGAGTATTCCCAACGTGCTTTGTTCTGACTCGCAAGTTTTTTGGGAAAACTTCCTGAAATGAAATCACCCCAAGTCAAGAACACCTAATTGTAAAGTTCTTTCGTAATAGGCTACCAAAAACAAGATACACCTTGCTATTATAGGTATTCTCAATCCACCCATTCAAGTCCCCTACAACTATGTAGTCCCATACCTACATAGTCTCTGAATCATCATATACGACCTTCTCCTAGGCGATGTGGGATTGTATAGCTCCCAGTCTATTCCTTGTAGATCATAGGGCTCTGAGTGTCGCAGTTTGACTCATGTCCCCTTTGATCTCATTTTTCCCTTAGTAGTAAATAGATTAACCGACATAATTGTCTCCTTTAATTCACTTAGGATTTCGGACAATACTCATAAATCGTCCCACCTTTACTAATACTAGATCACTTCTAAACAAAAGATTCTTTTCTCTGAATCAATTAAATGGATGCCTTCATTGGCTACTCATGTCCTATATTCCACTTAGGAATACTAGTAAATTTAACTCATATTGTCATTTCCCTAATCTGTCTACCCCGTCAAATGAGTTACCACTAACTGACATACATGCACAATCCATTTAGATCTTTTGATGTCCTCTCATTGAGTGTACAATGTTTAATATTGATATCAATTGAAACAACAATTGTAATATTTCCCATAAAATTCTAACTTGAGTCGACCGAAGGACCGATACCTGAGTCCCCTTGAGTCATAACCCGCACTTGGACAGGACCCGTACACTTTTCTTCTTTAACATCAGTCTTTCTTAACTGCGAGCAAGTTCTTTTTAGATGACCCACTACCCCACAATAAAACAAGATCTGGCTCTACATTGGCTCAAATGGTGGTTTTTTTGCATCTTGAACACTTAGGATAAGGTCGCCATTTCTTATTCTCACCTTGACCGCTATCCTGGTCACCCTAGAACCTTTTGTTTTGTCCCATAATTGGTTGTTCATTCAGTTTTCACTTTCTGATTTCCTCGTAAGTTGGTTCCATGAGTTTCGCCACATCTAGTGATACAACAGAAAGTGTTGGTGGTACAGGAATAGACACAAGTCGAACCTGTTCTCTCATATGTCAAATCTTTTTCCCCTTGTTGTCTAATCATATATTGCATGGCAAAATTTACATGTTCCCAGTGTTGCACCAATAAAGGATTCTCTTCCTTATCATTTGCCCCGAGCCCAAACAACTCGCTAATTAGACTATTCGATTGCCCTTCCACTTACTACATAACTTATCACACAGTTAATCTGCATCTTCCAAGTATTTAGAACTCAGACAGATATCAATATCAATATGTATTTTCCATACACATATTCTTATCATAATCATCACTATACTACTTTTTCCAACATACTTGATAAGAGTCTAGGCAGTAATCCAATAACAAATAATATAAACACTTACTAGACCACGAGTCGATCTTTCTTCATAACAAATGTATGGTCTTTAGGACCTTTAAAACTATGGCTGCTCTGATACTAAGTTGTAACACCATATCCCATAGGGACGCTACATGTGTAATTTTATAAACTAGTTTAATACTAATAGATTAATTAATTATTAAAAATAGTGATAATATTAAAAACTTGACTAAAATAAAACACTAAAAATGGGCATCATAAGGACATTAAAAACGTGTTATGGGGATCTCTATCATAAAAGGTTTACAAAAGACTATATACAAAAACAATTAAAACACAAAATAAAAATGCACAACAGATACAGCCAGCCCAAAACAACTCCTGACAACTCGGTTCACAGGCCAATGAGGTCAATATGTACATTGCTGGAGGAGACTGTATTCTCATTGTTGATCTAGCTTTTCTTTACCTTTACCTACACCACATAGCACCCGTGAGTCACAAGGACTCAGCAAGAAAAGTAATAACAATAATCATATAATTTATTATTCGAATATTACCATTTATACTCAGACAATCAGAATTAAACGATCAGGCATTACTCATAAGATGAGATCCAAATCACTACTGGAATTTGCCACGAATAAACATCAGTATACAGATATTTGGTAATACAAAACCATTATACCAACAATAAAAATCATATTCATTTAATAATATAAATTATATATATGTCACCTCATAAAGTAACCATCTTCATTATATCATATTGCCTAATTAGACAAGTCGATGCTTTAGTCTAATAATCCTGTATTGCATTGCCTAATCGGGCAAGCCCGTGCCATAGCATGGCACCCATTTTTTGCATAATGACATCACCTAATCAGGTGAGCCTGTGCCAAAAACATGTACTCATATATCACATAATTGCATCACCTAATCAGGTGAGCCCGTGCCATAGCCTGGCACCAATATATCGCATCACCTAATCAGATGAGCCCGTACCAATGCCAGGTACTCACATGTCACTGCCACCCATACCTAATAAGGTACTCCGCTAGGAAAAAACCCAACAACATTTTCAATCTATGCCATAGCCTGGCATTCTCATATCACTGTCGCCCATACCTCCCATACCTAATAAGGTACGATGCCCGACATATTGCATCACCTAATCAGGTGAGCCTGTACCTACACCCGGTACTCACATTCATGGTATCATCATATTATTATTGCTTAATCAATCAATCTTTTCATTATATAATAATATTAACCATATCTTAATCTCAATATCAATCAATTCACAACAATATTAATTGTATTACGATATAACATGCTATGCAGTACAATATACTTTTCTTACCTTTAATCCAGATTCATGCATGTAGGCCAACCCAAGTGAAGAAATATCCCCGATGATCTTGGCCCTATGTCACAACAATGGTAAACCAATAAGAGTTTATCCCAAAATCCTACTTAACACTCGCGTAAGACAATCTAGAGTTTTATATCAAACACAACGGTATAAATATACTAAAATAAAACTTATATTTTGGCTCTAAAACTTACACCATATTGTAGTGCTTATTACAAGATTCAAAACGGTATATAGAACGTCAAAACGCACACCCAAGTAAAAAGCTATGACAAAAATATGATTTATGATCTCCTAAAAATTTCAAAAATCGGTAAAACACGAAAATTCCAAATTTTGCACTTACTGAAACACCCCCGAAACTTATCCAAATCATCCAAACTTCACAGAGCGCATATATACCATATATACTACAATCCTAATGTAACAGAAATTAAAAATGAGCTCTTAAACAAAAAACATCACTAATGTTCAGACTAAGCTTTAAAAAGTTCCAAACTCAATTTCTAACTCAAAATCACCTCAAATTCAACTAGTAAACATCAAAACTAGTCCAATAGCTACCAAAGAACATTTCTACGAAGTCAGAATCTCCATAACTATTCTAATCAGGAAATCCCGATATAAAAAATAATTGTTTTTAGCTTAAAACGAAATTAAATCATACCTTAAGCTTTCCATCTTCAAGAATTTGCTATCCCGCTACTACCAGAGCTTAGATCGCTAGGTTTCGGGTTGAAAATAAAAGAAAATAAATAAAGGAGGATGAGGGTTTCGTTCGTATGTGCTATCTATAAACTTAATATGTATAGACTAATAAACTTATTAGTTTTAAAAAACATATAATAATATTAATAATAATCATAATAATATATTATAATAATAATAATAATAATAATAATAATAATAATATAATATTAATAATATTAATAAAAACTTTATTATTAATAGTTATCTTATTATTTTTTAGCCACTAAAAAATCTTTAATTATAAGGTATTTGGTCAACTTCGAGTATCCCAAAATACCCCAGTATTTCTAAAACAACCTTATCTCAATAATCTCAACAATTTCAATAACTAATACTGTTGTAATATTTTTAGTCTCCAATCGAGTCCCTAAGGTCGCCAAACCTAAAAATATTTTTATTTTATGAATAACTTACATTATATCCATATGTTTTAATTAAATCTCTGTAATTAATAAATTACACTTATTTTATTCACTTATTGGATCTTCAGGGTCACCGTACCTGAAAATATTTTTATTTCACAAATAACTTACATTATATCCACATATTTTAATTAAATCTCCGTAATTAATAAATTATGCTTATTTATCCACTTATAGCAAAATTTATAATTTATGCTAAATTAAGTTAGCAGGATCATAATTCTACTCATTACTACTTAATTAACCCATAATTATAATAAATTCTAATTATTCATAATTAAGTTTCCAGAATATTACAACATCAGCCAAGTGTAGGCCTGGACTGTTGGGTTTTATGCCCTAAATAAAACTCTTTACAATCTGATTAGTAATCAATATAAGAAATTTGAAGTGATTTATGTTTGCATGAATTTTACATGCTAATGGTTTAATATGTTTATTACATTTACACACAAAATAAGTTAAATCCAGATCATATGTTTATTCACAATTAAAGTATCGTCAACACAGTGGAATGTGATTGTGATCATATGAATCAAAAGACTAAGTCCCTGTTTCATCAGTGTTTTGAATTTACACTAATGTGATAATCAGCGATGATGTGTACTTACACTTGGAGTAAGTGTTATGTTCTTTCCAGGACATTAGTAAAGTATACTAGTTTCGAATGTATGGAGTATACATTGGACTGGACCGATATTGTAACTTAGTTAAGATATTACAAACTTACCGTTATATATCTTTCCAAGTCAATATCAGTAGTTGATCTTAAGATTAAAAGAATCTAAATCCTGATATGCTTAGGCTCAACTCAGGAGTACTATTCATGTTCTTTGATTTATTAGTTAAGCCTACTTTTGGGTCAGGGTGATACATATATTTTGAGAACATGATAGTATGATTGAGTGGGAGTGCTGAACATAAATATGGAATCTATAGCTTCTACTGGTGTATAGAAGTCAAGTGATGATTCCCTTCGAGCTTAGCAAATAGAAGTAAATGGATGAGCTCTTGTTTAACAGACTAATTATTAGATCACTAAACACCATTTACAGGTAGCTAAGTGTTTTAAGGGGCAAAATACATTGAGGGGTGAGAACGGTAAAATTATCCCATCTCGATGTAAATCATCTATATAGAGGATCTTTGATCACAATAAGATTATAACAATGGTTAAATGAGATAGCATATCTATATCGTGGAACATATAATATGCTCTATATAAGTCTGAGAGTGCAATTCTAAGTTCTAAGAGTGGATTCAACGAAGAATTAATAAGTAGGAATTTACTTGGTAAATTCGGTTCACTTATTGGAAGCTCAGCATATAGATCCATGGTCCCCATTCTAGTTGAGAACATACTGCTTGTAAGACTCATTAATTGATTCGTGATTGATCAATTATAATTCTAAAGTTAAACTATGTCTAATTTGTGAATTTTCACTAAGCAGGGGCGAAATTGTAAAGAAAAGAGATTCTAGGTTTATTTATTTATTAATGGACTTTATATGTCTAGTTAATAATTAAATTAAATGTCTAAATGATAATATTATTTAATAATCTATTTTAGTTATTAAATAATTAGTTTTGGCATTTAAATGGTTAGAATTGGAAAATTGGCATTTTTGAGAAAATAGAAATAAAATTTGTTAAAACTGCAAAATCAAGTGGGGCCCATTCTACACACCTTGGCCGGCCACTTATTGTGGAATTTCAAAGTGATATCTTCATTATTTTAATGCCAAATAATTCCTAACCTAAACCTAGTAGTTGCCTATAAATAGAAAGTGATGGCTCAGTCAAATCACAAGTTTTCAATAACCTTTTCTGACAGAAAATTCTCTCTTCAAAAAAACTGAGCCTTCCCTTTTTCTATACCTTGGCCGAACCCCTCTCTTCTCTTTTCTTCTTCTATATTTCGAACCTAGTAAAAGAGTGAGTGCCCACACACAGCAAGCAGTAACTCAATCATAGATTGGAAGACTGTGAAGGATCAAACTCAAAGAGAAGGACATTCGGGCTCAGATCTTGATTATACTCTGCGACAGAAAGGATACAAGGGTTAGAGATCTGAGTGGAAGGAGACATTAATTCCGCTGCATCAATGTAAGGTTTTCTTAACTTTATATGTGTTTATTTTATCGTTTTAGAAAGTTCATATTTAGGGTGTTAAACAACATACTTGTCAGTAGATCTAAGATCATGGTAAAATAATATCCAACAACTGGCCTCAGAGCCATGGTAATTGATTTGCTTACAAGAAATTTAGACTTTAAAACGATTGTTTGTTATTTGGATGGTTTCATGTTGCATTGAGCGTTATATGATGATTGATTGATGTTTGTGAATTTTCATGAAACATAATTGAGATTTTGTTTCTGGAATTATTTTTATTGGATAGTATGGAAAAAATTAAGCAAGTTACTTTTTTACAGAACTCAATTTCGATTTAATTTGAATTAGTTATGATTTTTTGAAGATTCGAAAAAAGATAGGGCTGCTGCGTCACCCACGCGCGCGCGGAACCGAGTGCACCTCGGTCACACGCGTGTTCGGACAGCATTCTGTCCGAGCAACACGCCCGGGTGTCTGAAGACACCCCCCTGCGTGCGCGGAAATGCTGCAAGTCCCCCTCAGCGTCGAGGTTTCTCGGCCCAGCTCCTCACCTGCGCGCGCGGACGGGTATGCACAGCATCCCGTCCGTACAGCTCGCAAATTTTTCGTTTTTCTTCGTTTTTTCATGCTTTTTCATGGATTTAACTTCCGATTTTTTGTGTAGTTTTTTATTTAGACATTTACTATTCCTATTTCAATTCTAATTATCATAATTGAATTATTTAATATTTTTTTAATTTAATTAATGATATTAGTGTAATTTGAATTTGAAAATAGTAAATATCTATCTTTTTGCTTAATTATCTATCTTATTTTTAAATTTGATTATATCTTATCTTATTTTTAAATTTAAAGGTCAGATATTAATTTTTTAAATTAAATATTTTTTTTTTAAATAATTTGACCTTATTTGAATTTAAAATAAGATAAATATAATCATATAATTTTAAATAGATGTAAGATATTTTGCTAACTTTTAAATTTTGTTATTTTATTTATTTAAATTAAATTTAAAATCTGAAAAAGATATTTAATTTATCTTTTTTAATTTTTATTTAATTTTTGATTTATAAAATAACATTTAATTTTTAAAAGTAGTTAGCAAATTTTGAAATGATATTTAGGTTAGTTGAAACCTAATTTTTCAAAATTGTAGGTTTAATTTTAAATATATTTTTTAAAGAATTTCGAAATTAAATTTATTTTTTATTTTATTTTCAAAAATAAATATTTTTTTATTTTTTTATTTCTTTTTCCGAAAATTAAATATTAATTTTATTTATTTATTTAATTATTTTATTTTCGAAATTTATTTATTTAAAATTAAATAAATCCTACTTCCAACTATCCAGCTAACCTTGTTGCAGGAGTATGTAGTTTTAGCTTGTGTGTAAGTTTTCAAAACCTATTATTACTTGATTGCAAATAGCCATGGTTAACTTGTTGACAGATCCAATGATCTGATTTTAACTCATGACTCCCTTGGTCAAGTTAATAATTTGTAACAGGTAAATTTTACAATCTTCTTTCATCTGTGTATGACCTAGCAACATGATAGGACCCATCCAAATGTGTGCCTGTGTGAGCCTATATGTTTATTTTATTATATAGATGCATATAGGTTGTTGCTAAATAAAATGTCACACCATGATAGATTTTATTTAGGTCCATTTAGTTCTTGGACCTATTCAATTAATAACAGTTATTTATTTTAAGGTTAAATTCCTCTCTTTTGGGCCTTGTGTGAGAGTTTGGAGCCATAGAAGTGGGTACGACATACTGAACCCAGCACCCCCTCACATGAACTACCCCAATTGTGAAGGCCCATTTGCCTGATTTGAATAACTGTACTAGGTTAATTATATTAGTTTGACCTAATAAAATTGAATTAACAACATAATTAACTTTTAAAATATATGAAAATTTATTTTCATTTTAATATTTTAAAGTTAATTCTAAGAAAAACACTTTTAGTTTTAGATATTATTTCTAGTCAAACTATTTGTATTTTTCTTGTATTTAATTAAATAAAGAATTTTAACTAACTAGATTCTTTCTGGAACTTATTTAATTAAATATTCCTATTTAAGTTATAAATTAGTTATTTTAACTATTTTTTATATCTAACTTAAATTTGAATATTTTATTTAAATTTTAAATCAAGTTGAGGAATCCTAGGCATTAGTTATTAAAGATACTTAAGATATTTTTTAAGTTAGTTTTAAACTTAAAATGGAATATTTTTCAACTTAAGTGGTTACAACTTAATTTTTGATATTTAATTAAATCTAAATTTGAAATTATTTAAGTTCTAGATTTTTTCTAAACAAATTAAATTAGATATTTTTCAATTTTTTGTTGAAAAGATACTTAGTCAAATAAGATATTTTCTAGATAGTTATTTCTATACTACTTATTATTTCGAATATTTAAATAGGAAAATATTATACATTGTGAAATTAATTTTTGTACAATTTTATTTAAGTATATTTTTCCTAGTATTAAACTAGAAATTAATAATTAAGTCTTCTCTACACTTAATTATTTATTTCTTGAATTTAATACATTTAATTAATTGAAAATTTTAAATATCTAAGTTGATTCTTATCATGATACTTAAATATTTATTTTTCATGACACTTAATTAAATAGAAAATTATTTTTAGGTTGAAATTTAGTTTTTCAACTTAAATTTAAATAATTTTCAAAATATATTTTTTCTTTATTTTATTAATCAATTTCGAAAAAATTGCATTTTAATTATGCAATATTTTTGAATTTATCTTGAAAAATAGATTAAGTTGTAAATTAATTATTTATTTTAATTAATTCTTGGGCCAACTTAAATCAATGATTTTTTCATCTATTGATTAATTTAAAATAAATGAAATTTAAAATATATATTATTAGAAATTGAATTAACTAGTCAAAAGAAAATCTAGATAGGTGATATTTTTACTTGAAGTATTTTTTCTCAGTATTTATTTTTTTCGAAAATTTGTATAGTTTTTATACTTTATTTTTCGAATACAATAAATATATTCTTCTGGAAATTTTTAAGTTGCTAATTAATTTAACTTAATACAACTTAAATTAATTTTCTTAATATTTATATTTAAAATTACTACTTAGATGGAAATAATTAATTTTATTTCAATCACCATCTAAGTATAATTTTATAAATATTATATTAAATTCTTATTTTTGAATTTTTTAATTCTAAATTTGATATTTAATGAATATATTTATTAGAATAATAAAGAAAATACATTTTAAAGAATGAACTTTATTATTATTAAGATATTCGATCTCCATTGTTGGTTTTACATCGCGTTTGTTTTAGTGAGTAATCCTCCCTAATGGAGGAACGTTCATTAGCAATTTCGCACTGTTTAATCTCGAAAGATAAGTAGTTTGTAAGTGTTTTATATGGTATGGATCACCCTAATGGTGGCGACCATATTTGACTTGCAAATTGCGAAACAATGGTAGTAGCTCATAAGATAGAATAGCCTTGACTCTCTTCTAAACGGGACAACGCTGGATTCCAATCTTGATCGAATAAAAGGTTGCTAGAATGTTTAACATTTTAGATGAGCTGACAACTCTATTCAATAGATGGTAGCTTTGACTCTCGCCTAAACGGGACACTGATATCAGTTTGTTGAAAAACCTTAGAAATTATTTAGGATTGAATTTTTTTTAAGTATTTTCTCATATCATTCCTACTTGCTATGTGCTTATAATTTCTGAATTGATTTTGTGTTAAACCATTATTAATTTCTATTTGTTGATTTCTATTATTTTGTAGTATCCAGTATAAGCATGATGAATTCCATGTTATAACTATTTACTGAAAATAAGTTGAATGGATCTAACTTTCCTAAATGGAATGAGAACATTAATATTGCTCTCATAGGAGAAAGTGCCTTGTTTGTTTTAACTGAGCCGTCACCTGAAGTGCCGGGGGATAATGCATCCAAAGCTGTGAAAGAAAACTATGAGCGTTGGCAGAAAGCAAATGACAAAGCTCTATACTTTATGCTTTCCATCATGGTAGACACCCTCAAAACTCGGTTTTCTAAAACCGAAAAGGCTGCTGAAGTAATGACGAAGTTAAATGAGCTATTCGGTAAGGCATCACTTCAGTCTCGCTTTGACGCGACTAAAAAGTACATCAATGCACGGATGGAACCCCATCAAAACGTGCGTGACCATGTTCTCCTCATGGCAAGTTATTTCCAAGAAGCCCAGGATCATGGTGCTGAAATGGATAGCGCTACTCAAGTAAGCCTTATCTTGAATAGTCTGACTCCAGCATTTCTACCATACACATCAAATTATGTCATGAATAAGAAGGAAATAGACTTTCATGAGTTAGTCAATGACCTTCAAACTTATGAAAATTTGATTGGAGGACCCAAGAAGAAAGGGAGTAAACCTCACAATCCTGGGAATGGTAATGGGACGATAAAACCTGAAGCAAATGTTGCCTCTGCTTCGAAACCCAAATCGAAGAAGAAGTGGAAGAACACCAAGAAGCGTGCAAAAGCCATGAAAAACAAAAAAGCTGCTGCTTCTGGCGATGCTACACTCAAAGGGAAGTGTTTCTACTGCAATGAGAAACGTCATTGGAAACCCCAGTGTCCTAAACTTCTTGCAAATAAACAAGGTATTTCTATTTATAAACTTTAAGAGTTTTAGTGAATTATTATCCACTTGGATTTATGATTCTGGACTAACTTTGTTTATTTTCTTCTTCTTATAGGCCAAGCTACTTGAACTCAGATGAGTTGGATCGGAAAGCTGGACCAAGGGTGAAATCGTCCAGATGAAGATGAAGCTCTTCTATCTATTTTTGAATTAATTGTTTTAGTTTAAAGACAATTTGGATTTCGAATTTTAGTTAGGGATATTTATCCCTGTTTTTCTCATATTGTTGCAATATTTTTTATTATTAATAAAGTCTATTTAATTTTCGAATTCAAACCATTGCAATTTATGAGATTGAGCTTCATTTACTTTATCTTCATCAACAATTACCACATTATATTTATATGTTTGTATGTGTAAGTGTTTTTATTATTGATGCAAATTCTATAATATTTACAACTCTTCATAGAGTTATATTAAATAAATACTAGAAATTATTTCTATGTTTATTAATAATTGTTAATTTTAATACAATTATTAAGAATTTATTTAATAAAAGGATCTTTTGATCTGATAGCGGTGGAGAAAAGTTAAGAAAACTATGCAGTTCAACGATCTTTTATATCTAATGAACTCTGGATAGTATTCAACTCCACATCAACTCTATCACACTTAAAGAATCATGATCTTTACAACCTTTAGGGGTGGATCATAATCTCTATATACTTAGGGGTGGAGTTTATCCACAATACCCTATATGTATATACTTAGGGGTGGAGTCTATTCCACAATTCCCTATGCAACACATATTTTCTTTAAACATGGAAGTAATATAATGACTTAGCTATTATCAATATAAATCCTTGATCTTGATTGTATGTTCCATTTCGTTTTACTATTGTAAGTAAAAGTTTGATACCTATAAAAGTTCTTTGATAAAGTTTCACACTACCTTAATTGAGTGGGAGAATTTTAAAATTCTTTACCCATGTTCATTAGGTTGATACTTGTGATAGGTACTTAAGAACACTACTGAAAAGCAAATCTAACCATACACATGGATAGGTATAACTTATCAGAATTATGAGAATAAGATAAAGAACTCTAGTTCAGTCTATTCGAATGACTTGAACTAAGAATTCTTAATCCTCATAAAATTTAATAGTATCTTAATTTTGATTACTTAATCTCTGGCATGTATTTTTCACTTCAAATACTGGTCTGCTATGTTGATGACTTAGTCTTAACTTAAAGTTTCAGACTAATACAAAAGTCACAACTAGATAACTCTCCAAACAATCAGAGGTTAAAAGTATTATTTAACCAGACATCTGCTATTGAGTGAGAGCTATCTAAGATGTAATCAAATAGGGAACATTAGAAGATATTCAAGAAAGATTTATGAAAGTGATCTATATGTTAGATATTGAGGAACTGTGTATCAGTTATCCTTGTATCTCACCAACTCATTTCGAAATTCTTGAGGGAAAGAGAGAGAGAGAGAGCTTCCTTTGAAATTTTTTCTATTTTTGTCTAAGTTTGAAAAATAAGAGAAATGCCACCTACTCACTTATTTCAGCCAATATATCATCAAATACAACACATACTTCTCATTCATTAAGCCACAAAAAGACAAACTAATAATGGGGCAAAATGACCATTTTGCCCCTTCACACTAAAATCACATAAATCACACTAAAGGGGTATTTTTGGGAAATTCCAAATTCCCGGCCATTCCCAATGTCTAATAAACCGTCCCAAACTACTAACATACTAAGTTGTGATTTTACTGAGCCAAACACCGAGTTCCAAAATACCGGGCACCGGAATGCAAAATTATGAAAACTACTACATGACATAAAAATGCATCTCTGAATTCAATAATAACAGTATAATAAATTATTTAAATAGCTATAAATAATTTCATTATTAAACGTGATTATCTGCTAATTTCCAAATTAAACTAAGTGGTCTTTACAATTATCCCCCCCTTAAAAGGATTTCGTCCCCGAAATCTAACCTGAATAACTCTGGATATTGAGCTCTCATATCTGACTCTAGCTCCTAGGTGGCTTCCTCCACCTTGTTATTTCTCCAGAGAACTTTGACCAATGCTATGGTCTTATTCCGAAGGACTTTATCCTTTCTATCCAGGATCTGCACTGGGTGTTCTTCATAAGACATATCTGGCTGCAGTTCTAGGCTCTCATAACTGAGTATATGAGAGGGATCTGAAACGTATTTTCTCAACATCGAGACATGGAATACGTTGTGAACTGCTGATAAAGCTGGAGGCAATGCAAACCGGTATGCCACTTGACCTATCTTCTCGAGAATCTCGAAAGGTCCTGTAAATCTAGGGCACAACTTGCCTCTTTTCCCGAAACGTTTGATCCCCTTCATCAGAGATACCCGTAAAAACACATGGTCCCCTACTTGGAACTCAACATCTCTGCGTTTCGGATCTGCATAACTTTTCTGTCTACTCTGTGAGGCAAGCATTCTAGCTTTTATTTTCTCTATTGCCTCATTGGTCCGCTGTACTGACTCTGGACCTAGGTATTTCCTCTCCCCTGTCTCATCCCAGTGGATGGGAGACCTACACTTCCTACCGTATAAGAGTTCATAGGGAACCATCCCTATCGTACTCTGATAACTGTTGTTGTAAGAAAATTCTATCAGCGGTAGATATTTATTCCATGAGCCTTCAAAATCCATAACACAGGCTCTCAACATGTCCTCCAATATCTGAATTGTCCTTTCAGATTGACCATCTGTCTGAGGATGGAATGCTGTACTGAATTTCAGCTTTGTACCCATTGCTCGCTGCAAACTCTGCCAAAATTTGGAGGTGAACTTCGGATCCCTGTCCGAAACTATAGACTTCAGTACCCCGTGAAGTCTTACAATCTCTCTGACATACAACTCTGCCAACTGATCCACTGTAAAAGTCGTTCTAACAGGCAGAAAATGAGCAGATTTCGTAAATCGATCCACCACTACCCAGATGGAATCAAACAAACCCGTGGTCCTAGGTAACCCGACCACAAAATCCATCGTGATATCTTCCCACTTCCATTCTGGTAGGGTTAGAGGCTGCAACAACCCTGCTGGTCTCTGATGTTCAGCCTTAATCTGCTGACAAGTAAGGCATCTCAATACGAATTCTACCAAATTCTTCTTCATACCGCTCCACCAGAAGTACGGTTTAAGATCTTGGTACATCTTAGTGGTGCCGGGATGCAGAGAATACGGGGTAGAATGAGCCTCCTCAAAGATCTCATTCCTGAGTTCCACTCTATTCGGAACACAAACCCTAGCTTTATACAGAAGCATCCCGTTATCTGACACTGAAAAGTCCCTAGCTTGACCAGCCAAAACCTCATCTTTGATCTTCACTAACTCTGGATCAGTCATCTGAGCGACTTTAATTCTTTCCAACAGATCCGATTGCAGCGTTAAGTTGTGAAGCTGACCTACCACAAACTCAATGCTGGATCTAACCATATCCTCTACTAGCTGAGGTGAAATCTGAACCATACTAGTTACTTGTCCGGGACCCTTCCTACTCAGGGCATCGGCCACTACATTGGCCTTCCCAGGGTGATAAAGAATCTCACAGTCATAATCTTTCACTAACTCCAACCAACGTCTCTGTCTCATGTTCAAATCTTTCTGAGTAAAGAAATACTTGAGACTTTTATGGTCGGTATAGATTTCACACCTTTCTCCGTAAAGGTAATGCCGCCAAATCTTCAATGCAAAAACCACCGCGGCCAACTCTAGATCATGAGTCGGGTATCGCTGTTCGTAATCCTTTAACTGACGAGAGGCATAAGCGATGACCCGATCGGCTTGCATCAACACACACACCAAACCCTGTTTGGATGCATCACAATAAACTACAAACTTCTCGCTGTCTGAAGGCAAAGCTAGCACTGGAGCGGTAATCAACCTCTGCTTCAGCTCCTGAAAACTAGCTTCGCACTTGTCTGACCAGACAAACCGCTGATTCTTCTTTGTAAGTTCGGTTAGGGGCATTGAAATTTTTGAGAACCCTTCCACGAACCTACGGTAGTACCCAGCTAAACCCAAGAAGCTTCTGATCTCTGTCACAGTCTTCGGTCTCAGCCAATCCCTGACGGATTCGATCTTCCTGGGATCCACCTTGATCCCATCTTTGCTGACGATATGCCCTAAGAAGGACATCTGAGATAGCCAAAATTTGCATTTCTTGAACTTGGCATAAAGCTTGTGTTCCCGAAGCCGTTGCAGTACCATCTGAAGATGTAACTCATGCTCCTTTTCTGATTGAGAGTACACGAGGATGTCGTCGATAAACACAATCACACAGATATCGAGGAAATCCTTGAATACTCTATTCATCAAATCCATGAATGCCGCATGAGCATTGGTTAGTCCGAACGACATAACCAGGAATTCATAATGTCCATACCTAGTGCGGAAAGTCGTCTTCGGAATGCCCTCCTCTCAGATTCTCAACTGATGATAACCCGAACGGAGATCAATCTTAGAAAAGACCGTCTTCCCCTGAAGCTAATCGAATAAATCATCGATCCTAGGTAATGAATATTTATTCTTCACTGTCAGCTTGTTCAATTCTCTGTAGTCGATGCACATCCTCATAGTTCCATCTTTCTTCTTGACGAATAAAACCGGGGCTCCCCAGGGTGACACACTAGGCCGAATAAACCCTATGTCAAGCAACCCTTGGAGCTGAATCTTTAACTCCTTAAGTTCAACTGGAGCCATTCTATATGGGGCTTTGGAAACCGGTTCCACCCCTGGTGCCAAATCTATCACGAAGTCGATCTCCCGCTGAGGTGGTAACCCTGGAAGTTCTTTGGGAAAAACATCTAAAAATTCCCGAACCACCTTGATGTCCTCTGGCCGAATGGTATCTGGCCGAGTGGTGTCCACCACCACGGCCAAAAACCCTAAGCATCCACCATGCAATAATTATCTAGCTGACATGGTCGAAATCACTGGGATACGAGATCCCTGAACTGAACCAACAAACACAAATGGTTCTTCACTTTCCGGTTGGAAGATCACCATCTTCCTCTTGCAATCAATACTCGCTGAATATTTAGATAGGAAATCCATTCCTAAAATAATATCGAACTCTACTAAACTCATCTCTATCAAGTCAGCACTAAACTCTCTACCATCTATCCTGATCGGCATAGACCTAATCCACCTGTGGGAGATAACCAACTCTCCGCCAGGTAATAGGGTTCCAAACCCTGATTCATATCTATCGTACGGTCTATCCAATTTACTAAAGACTCTGGCTGCCACATAAGAATGTGTAGCCCCAGAATCAAACAGCAATGAGTAAAGCGAGTTATTAACAGAAAGCTGACCTGTCACAACTGATGGGCTGGCATCTGCATCAGCCTGAGTGATGGCGAACACCCTGGCTGGAGTGGGTATCGCCGGAGCTCTCGGTGCCTCTGAGCGGAGCTTGGGAGAGTCCCTCTTGAAGTGTCCGGGCATGCCACAGTGAAAGCATCCCTGACCTTTGCACTCACCCCGATGGTGCCTTTTGCAGCTAGGGCACTCGGGATAGGAGAATCGGGTCTCAGTACCACTGGAATGACTACCTCTATTCTGGTTCCCCCGGAACCTCTTGTTCTGACTCGAGCCACTAGATGCAGTGGATGCTCTCTTCCTCTGATCCATGGCCGAACCACTACTCCCCCTGCTAAAGCCTGATGCAGGAGGGGTAGGAGCCCCGCCACTCGCCGGAGTACTAGCTGACTCCGACATACACCCAACTGCGCCCTCAGCTCGCAGTGCCTTCTCCACCATCTCAGCATAGGTGGTCTTGTCGTCAGTGGTGATCATCAAATCGTGTTTAATCTTCGTATTTAGCCCGTCCAGGTACTTCTCTTTCTTGCTGAAGTCGGTTGGCATAATTCCCGAGGCTAACGTCGCCAACCGGTCGAACTGAGTAGTATACTCGGTCACGCTCATGTTCTCTCGCTGGGTCAGGTGACCGAACTCTTTCCTCTTGGCGCTTCTAACCGCCTCATTATAATACTTGGCGTTGAAGAGTTCCTGGAACCTTTCCCAGGTCATGGTGGTGACGTCATGAATCTGAGACACCATGTCCCACCAGACCAGAGCGTCCTCCTGGAACTGGAAAGTGGCACACACCACTCTGTCATTACCGTTGACACCCATGAAGTTCAGGCTTTTGGTAATCACCGTTAGCCACTGCTCGGCCTTCATTAAATCTGGGCCTCCCAGAAAGACCGGAGGTGCTTGCTTCCGGAACCGTTCATACAAAGGTTCCAATCTGTTGGCCGCCACAACTAATTCGGCCTGAGCAGCAGGGGCAGGTGCCACTGGAACTACTGGCACCGGAACTGCAGGAGCACCCTGCTGTCTCAACCTCTGAATCTCGAGGTCTTGCTCTTCTATTCTGGCTTGCATTTCAGCAAACCTAACCTCCAAGTTCTGGGCTCCCTGATCGGCTGAGGGAGCCTGGGCAGCCTGTGGCGGGTTCTCATCACCCCGACCACGAGCCCTACCCCGGGGACCTCTACCTCGGCCCCTAGCTGGCGGGGGAAACTGAGCTCCCTGTCCTTGATTCGACCCCACTGAATTGCCCTGGCTCCTGGTAGTCCGCCTGGCGTCCATCTAGTCAGAACCGCCTGCGAAACCAAGAGTTGGCATATCAGGTCGTATTCAAGGAGAGCTTACTAATGCCGCTTAATTTGGAAATTAAAAACGAAACATGCACCTATTCTACTATCAGGCTACTAACATGCTTCCTATCAGGCTTTTCTTATTCATAAAATAAATAAATAAACTACTAAAGCAATAAAGGCTTACTGAACCGTGGAACGAGCTAACTGCTGATGATGATTGTACATGTCGTGACGATCTTCAGAAGACAACCTGGCGGCTCTGATACCAAATTGTAACACCCTAACTAACATCGGCGTATTACGTGATTTTTAAACATGCTGTGCAGTTCGTTGCTAATCAACGAGGTTTATGGAAAACGTGATTAATTAAAATTTTTCCTTTTTAATTAAACTTGTAAAACATTTATACAAAAGATTCGGGATCCTGATTATAAAATCATTTACAAAAGTTTACTGTTCATACAAAATAATTGTCGCCTAGCGACTAGTTACAAAAATAGCCTTGATGTCCCGAGGATCGTACGCTCCAGGCCTAACCGCCCCGACATGTACAATCTTCACCGGCTCGCTCACGGTCCATCAGCTCTAGCCTTGCCTTTACCTACACATAAACATAGCACTGTGAGTCGACAGACTCAGTAAGAAAAGCATAATAATATTCATACATAAACCCCGGTCATGATCAGACGCCCATACCCCTGATCATAACCCTAACTGCCGTGTCCAACACGATACTGAGTCCCCCTAACTGCCGTGTCCAACACGGTACTGAGTTCTGAACGTTCATAGGGACGGTACTATTGACAAGTAACAGCCTGATTGGTCGAACCGGTCACACTCCGGCTGCTGATCATACTCCAGTCTGTACCGACGTGTTACAGTATAAGCCTGATTGGTCGAACCGGTTATACTCCGGCTGCTGGTCATACTCCTGTTGGAAATTATTTTACCAGGATCTTAGATCTACTCACAAGTATGTTTATTAACATCCTAAATATGAACTTTCTAAAACGATAAAATAAACACATATAAAGTTTAAGAAACCTTACATTGGGTGCAGCGGAATAATATGACTCCTTCCGTTCAGATATCTAGCCCTTGATTCCTTTCTCGTAGCGAGCATTATCAATATCCGAACTCGGATCTCTTTCTCCGAATCTTTGATGCCGAATCTCCTTTCGTCGATGATCTTTCTTCACGATCTTCCTCACTATGATTGAGGTATCACTTGATGTGTGTGGGCACTACTCTAATCACTAAGAGAGGTTCGAAATATTGAGGAAGAAAAGAAAGAGAGAGTGGCGGCTATAGAAGAGAGTGGAGGCTCAGTTTTCGATCTCGTAAAGTGTAATTTTCCTGAAGCCTTCACTATCTATTTATAGCATTCCTCTAGGGCTTGATTTGAATTATATGGCATTAAAATAATTAAAAAAAAATCATTTAAAAAAGATGACATAAGTGGCCGGCCCTAGGCTAGGTGGACTGGGCCTTATTTTTGCAATTTTGCAATTTTACCACTTTTGTATCTGATTTTCTCAAAAATGCCAATTTCCTAATTCAATCATTTAAATGCCAATTCTAACTATTTAATAACTATAAATAATTATTAAATAATATTGTCATTTATCATATTTATTAATTGAACCATACAAAGTATCATAATTAACAAATATGCCCCTATAAACTCTTTCTTTACAATTTCGCCCTTACTTAGTGAAAATTTCACAAATAGACATAGTCTAATTCGTGAATTATAATTGATTAATCAAAACCAATTACATGAGTCTTACAAGCAATATTATCTCAACTAGTGGGGACCATGGGTCTATATAACCGAGCTTCCAATAAGTAGATCAAGAATTTAACACTAAAATTCACTAACTTATTAATTCTTCGTTGAATCCACGCATAGAACTTAGAATTGCACTCTCAGTATATAGAATGCTCTATATGTTCCACCATATAGACACATCATTAGTTATCCATTGTTATAATCCTAATTTGATCAATGATCCTCTATATGAATGATCTACACTGTAAAGGGATTAAATTACCGTTACACCCTACAATGTATTTATTCCTTAAAACACTTGACCCCGTATAAATGATATTTCAGCTAATGTGAAATGAGTACTCCACCATTTATGTTCGTTTGGTCAAGCTCGAAGGAGATCATCCTTTGCTTACTATTCGCCAGATAGAAGCTATAGATTCCATGTTTATGCTAGCGCTCCCACTCAATTGCACTACCGTGTTCCCAAAATGTACGTATCACCCTGACCTAAAAGTAGGCTTAACTAACAAATCAAAGAACACGAATAGCCTTTCAAGATTGAGCCTAATCATATCAGGATTAAGATCATTCGATCTAGGATCAACTAGGCGATATTGACTTGAATAGATATTACGGTAAGTTTAATAAATCTAAGTCAAAGTTCAATATCGGTCCCTTCCGATGCATACTCCATGCATCCAACCCGAGCTTTACTTTAACCAATGCTCGGAAAGAACATAGTATTTCTCCAAATACAAGTAAACTCTTGTTGTAGATTATCATATCGCAAACCCTATGTCCGATAAATCTAGGAAACTTTATTCACATAGTCATGTTTACTTTCCAATGTGTTGACGACACAATAAACAAAAGGATCAAGTATGTGAAAAGGGTTTCGGATGAATTTATACATTATGTACATATAATCATGAAATAAATCATGTGAACCATGCAACATTAAATGTTATTTCGATCTATATTAATAAGTAAATCGATTATATTGAAATGAGTTTTATTTAGGGCATAAAACCCAACAAACTCCCACTTGCACTAATATAAAACAAAAAGTGCGTTTCAAATAATCTCAACACCTTGATATGCAAATCAAGTGTAGTAGTAGTAAACTCCTCGTAATAGGATCCTAAAAGGTTGAATTAACCACAACCTTTTCTCCACTATTACTCTTCCTTTAATCACAAAATCATTGATAATGTGAAATTCCTCTCTATATGTTTACTCTCTTGGGATATCGGATTCTATACCTTTGGCAACTACTTTTGGTTAATCGGAAATTAACACTAGTAGTTTAAGGCAATTTGGAATGGTGCCAAAGATGTATAGAACTTTCCTTAGATCGAATAAGTAACTTTCCAGCCTTTAACATTCGCCTCTCTCTCGGTAGACTTAGAGAATTCAGATAGGTTTTTACACTTCTCCAAAATCACTATTCCACCCTGAGTAATCACCATCTTATCGTAAATATTTACTAAGCACATAGGCAAATTTCGAAATTCGATATGGTGTAGTCTAAGAGTTTTAAACACACCCTTATAGTACTAACATATAGTTCCTCTTCTTAATCTTAAAATTTACTTGATTGTCTTCCAATGTTCTTCTCCGGATTAATCGATACCTACTCATTACTCCCACTCAACAACAGTGTCCGGTCAAGGCATACAAAAGCATATCTAAGACCTCTCACTTTGTTGATATAAGAAATTTTTCCATGGCTTTATCTTTTCCGGAATAGTTGAGACTTTTCCTTAGATAAATAAAATCTATGCCTAAGAAGTTTTGAAGCTTCTATAGATTGCCATTAGAAAGAAAATGCTTCAGCATCTTACTAAAGTAAGTTGCTTGCATTAGAGTACGTAATTACCAGTATACCACAAGCCATAGGTTTAGATAAACTCAAACCTATAATACTAGGAATAAAAGTTTTGTTAAGTCCATTGAATGGACTTATAAACGAAAATTTCCTTTTATGTCCTTGTAATAGAAAACTTTAGGTTACTCCATGTGAATGGATTAAACCATAGTTCTATTGGCTTTCTTCTTAGTTTCTTATCTTGACAATCCATTACTTGTTTAAACTCACAATGGATTTTAATCACTAGTGTCTCCCAAGTCATAAGAAGGTGAGTTCCTAGAAACTCTCCCACTACGACAAGGTACCGTGAATTATGTCTAAGAAAACTAAATGGTATTGATCTCTTCGGTTGTGACAAGACAACAGAGGCGGAGGGATCATCATATGTCATATAAGATGATAGAACACTTTTGGAATCAAGAATTAAGTATCTCCTTTATTTGCTACTTGTTTTTTCGGACTTAGTCATTTCTTGAAAAGTAGTATTTGTTTGAACAAACACTTTCTTATCTATTGACAATGGGATGGTCCACCCACAATCACTTAGAATAGCTAAGAAAACATGGTTAGAGTTCTAGCTTTTCTTAAGATTTTGATTAGGTCATCCATGAATCTAGTAATGATTTACATTAAGTATACAACCATTACATCATTCGAAATTGTATTACCATAGAAGGATTTAGGCAACGACTAAGTAACTAATCATCAACATGCAACTCGAAATTTCTCGGGGAGGTAAGTTTGGATATAATTCAAAAATCAATTTAATGATCTTTGAACCGCATATCTACTAACTATTTCTCCACCCCTATCGCCTCGCAAGATCTTTAACCACTTACCTTAATGGTTTTAACCATTGCTAGAAATTAATGAAATATTTAAACATTTCAAATTTCTTTGCATAAGGTATAATCTAGAGTTATCGTTTTAAGAATGCAACGAAAAACTCATATCCATCCCCTCGAATGTACATCCATCTTCGAATGAGATGAACTACTTTCGTGGATATAGGCATATTAACTCTTTGCGGAGATTGATCTTGTCAAAACCACTATGAACAAGATACAAATGCCATAGATTAAGAAAATGTGGTAGTTGTCTATGATGACATAGGTTTAGTTACATCAAAGAGTTCTTAGAATACTTCAAAGTGGATCCCGGTCACGTATACTTAACTCACATTCCATACGGCTTTAATCCATTAATAAAAAATGGATATTAAACACTTGAGAAAGTGTAACCGTATTGTATTCTCGGAATTAGAAATTTAAGAAAATTTCTGTTTGGATTCTAAAATTAAAGTCAAAGACTTAAATTCAACCAAATTTAATGAGTAATTCTTTCTTGGACCACCACTACTAATACAAACTCTATGATTTGCCTATACAAGTAGGAGATTTCTAAGATTGAGGATTTATATCAATTGGGAATAGAATTTCGGGGTTATAATCATATGCGTCATTTAATTTCTTAAGAGAAAATATAATGACATGAAATGATTCATAGACCATTCATCCAATGATATATTTGAAAGCTAATTCGAAATGAATAAGCTAAGAGGAATTAGGATAATTTCGTTTAAAATAAGAATCCAACGATGCTTCGATTAGCGAAAGTCAAAGTAATCTTATTTATATAATCTTCTTGTTTTATATCGTAAAAATACTAGTCTAAGGTGTCATCAATTGATGAACAACTAGATGTCGCATATACAATATTTATCTTTTCGAGATCTAACACTATTATGTATGTCTAATGGTGAAAATCCACTGGATTTATCTCATTAGATAAACAAGCCAAGTTAGACCAACAATGAAGATTCGAAATTAAACTACAACTTAATAACGAGAAAAATAACATGGTTCAATATAAATTCATACACAATTCGAAATTATAAACATATAGTAAGTAGGAATGACAAGTGAAAATACTAAAACTTACAATCCTAAATAATTTCCAAGGTTTTCAACAAACTGATATCAGTGTCCCGTTTAGGCGAGAGTCAAAGCTACCATTCATTGAATAGAGTTGTCAGCTCGTCTAAAATGTTAAACATTCTAGCAACCTTTTATTCGATCAAGATTGGAATTCAGCGTTGTCCCGTTTAGGCGAGAGTCAAGGCAATTCTATCTTATGAGCTTCCACCATTGTTTCATAATTTGCAAGTCAAGTATGGTCGCCACCATTAGGGTGATCCATACCATACAAAACACTTACAAACTACTTATCATGCGAGGTTAAACGGTGCGAAATTGCTAATGAACGTTCCTCCATTAGGGAGGATTACTCACTAAAACAAACGCGGTGTAAAACCCACAATGGAGATCGAATGTCTCTTGATAATAAAGCTCATTATTTAAAAAGAGTTGTATTTTCTTTTATTCTCTTTATTTATTCTATTTATTTTAAATATATATTTATTTATTTAAAATTTCCAATTTAGAATGAAAAATTCTAAATATAAATTTTAATTTAATATTTATAAATTTTACTTAGATGGATATGAAAATAACATGAATTATTTCCATCTTAGTAATAATTTCCAATAAATATTTAGAAAAAAATATTTAAGTTGTTACAAAATTAATTTAAATTAATTTACAACTCAAATTTAATTTTCTATAAATATATATTGCATTTCGAAAAATTAAAGTATATAAGAATACAATTTTCGAAAAATGCATATTAAAATAAAAAATAAATCCTGGAAAAATTATTCTAATTTAATGTTGGCCCAAAATTAATAAAATTAATTTACAACAAAAAATATAATTTTCCTATTTAATTAAATATATAAGAAAAATTACAAATATTTAAGTATGATGATGAAAATCAACTTAAATATTAATTTTCTATTTAATTAAATACACTAGAAAAATACTTCAAGCAAAAATATCACCTATCTAGATTTTCCTTTGACTAATTAATTCTATTTCTAATAATATACTTTAATTCAATTTATTTTAAATTAATCAATAAATGAAAAAATCATTGATTTAAGTTGATCCAAGAATTAATTAAAATAATTAATTTACAACTTAATCTATTTTTCAAGATAAAATTCGAAATTCTAGCATTTAAGAAATACAATTTCGAAAATTGATTAATAAAATAAAGAAAAAATATATTTTGAAAATTATTTAAATTTAGTTAAAAAAAATAAATTTCAACTAAAAATAATTTTCTATTTAATTAAATGTCATGAAAAAGAAATATTTAAGTATGATGATAAAAATCAACTTAGATATTTAATTTTCAAATTAATTAAATGTATTAAATTCAAGAAATAAATAATTAAGTGTAGAGAAGGCTTAATTATTAATCTCTAGTTTAATACTAGGAAAAAATATATTTAAAATAAATTGTACCAAAATTAATTAATAAATAATTAATTTCACAATTTATAATATTTTCCTATTTAATATTAGAAATAATAAGTGATGCATAAATAACTATCTGTAAAATATCTTATTTGACTAAGTATCTTTTCCACAAAATTTGAAAAATATCTAATTTAAGTTGTACTAGAAAAATCTAGAACTTAAATATTTTCAAATTTAAATTTAATTAAATATCAAAAATTAAGTTGTAACCACTTAATTTGAAAATATTCCATTTTAAGTTAATATTTGAAAAGATATTAACTTAAAAAAATATCTAAAGAATCTTAATAACCAATGCCTAAAATTCCTCAACTTAATTTTGAAATTTTGAATTCAAAAGATATTCAGATTTAAGTTGGTTAGTTGAAGATAACTAAATATCAACTTAAATAGGAATATTTAATGAAAAATTTAAATTAAGTTCCGAAGAATCTAGATGGTTATAATTCTATATTTAATTAAATACAAGAAAATACATATAGTTTAGCTTAGAATATAAAATTCCTTAAACTATATTTTTCTTAAATTAATTTCAAAATAAATGAAATTAATTATGTTGCTAATCAATTTTATTAGGTTAAACTAGTTTAATTAACCTAGTACAGTCATTCAAATCAGGCAAATGGGCCTTCACAATTGGGGTGGTTTGTGTGAGGGGGGTCAGTTCGCATGTCGTACCCACTTCTATGGCTCCCAACTCTCACACAAGGCCCAAAAGAGAGAATTTAACCTTAATAAGAATCAACTCGTTATTAATTGAATAAGCCCAAAACTAAATGGGCCTAAATAAAATCTATCAATGACTATGACATTTTATTTAGCAACATTAACCTATATGCATCTATAATAAAATTAAACACATAGGCTCACACAGGCACACTTTGGATGGGTCCTATCATGTTGCTAGGTCATACACAGATGAAAGAAGATTGTAAAATTTACCCGTTACAAATTATTAACTTGACCAAGTGGAGCCATCGATCATTAGATCTGGCAAAAAGTAACCATGGCTATTTGCAATCAAGTAATAATAGGTTTTAAAAACTTACACATAAGCTAAAACACATACTCCTGCAACAAGGTTAGTTGGATAGTTGGATGTAGGATTTATTTAATTTTAAATTAAATATTTAATTTCGAAAATAATTAATTAAATAAAAAATAATTTTTCGAAAAATTTAAAAAAAATTTGAAAAATTCGAAAATTTTTTAAAAAATTTAAATTTAAAATTAAACCTACAATTTTTGAAAAATTTGGTTTCAACCAACCTAAATATCATTTCAAAAAAAATTTGCTAACTACTTTTAAATTTTAAATGTTATTTTATAAATAAAAATTAAATAAAAAATTAAAAAAGATAAATAAATATCTTTTTCAAATTTTAAATGTAATTTAAATAAATAAAATAACAAAATTTAAAAAAATTAGCAAAATATCTTATATCATTTAAAAATTACATGATTATAAATATCTTATTTTAAATTTAAATATGGTCAAAATATCTAAAAAGATTTAATTAAAAAATCTTAAAAGATAAGATATTTTTAAAATATCTTAAAAGATATTATAAATATCTTAAAATATCTGACCTTAAATTTAAAAAAAAATATAATCAAATTTAAAAATAAGATAGATTTTTAAGCAAAAAGATAAATACTAATTCTATTCAAATTCAAATTACACTAATATCTTGAATTAAATTAAAAAAAAAATTAAATTAATTCAAAATGATAATTAGAATTGAATTAGGAATAGTAATAGTATATATACAAAACCATACAAAAAATTGGAAGTTAATTCCATGAAAAAGTATGAAAAATTGAAGAAAATTGAAAAAATTCGAAACTGTACGGACAGTTCTGATCATGCGAACTATCAAAGATGTACCCCCGATTTTGTCAAATCTTCAAAAATCATAACTAATTCAAATAAAATCCAAATTGAGTTCTGTAAAAGGCTAACTTGCTTAATTTTTTCCATACTATCCAATAAAAATAATGCCAGAACCGAAATAACAATTATTTTTCACGAAAATTTCACAATCATCAATCAATCATCAAATAACACTCAATACAACATGATACCATCCAAAGAACATACAAACAATCGTTTTAAAGTCCAAATTACATGTAAGTAAATCAATTACCATGGCTCTGAGGCCAGTTGTTGGAAATTATTTTACCAGGATCTTAGATCTACTCACAAGTATGTTTATTAACATCCTAAATATGAACTTTCTAAAACGATAAAATAAACACATATAAAGTTTAAGAAACCTTACATTGGGTGCAGCGGAATAATATGACTCCTTCCGTTCAGATATCTAGCCCTTGATTCCTTTCTCGTAGCGAGCATTATCAATATCCGAACCCTCGGATCTCTTTCTCCCGAATGCTTTGATGCTGAATCTCCTTTGCTGATGATCTTTCTTCACGATCTTCCTCACTATGATTGAGGTATCACTTGATGTGTGTGGGCACTACTCTAATCACTAAGAGAGGTTCGAAATATTGAGGAAGAAAAGAAAGAGAGAGTGGCGGCTATAGAAGAGAGTGGAGGCTCAGGTTTTTCTGATTCAGAAAGTGTAATTTTCCTGAAGCCTTCACTATCTATTTATAGCATTCCTCTCTGTGGCTTCGATTTGAATTATATGGCATTAAAATAATTAAAAAAAAATCATTTAAAAAAGATGACATAAGTGGCCTACCCTAAAGGCTAGGTGGACTGGCCTTATTTTTGCAATTTTGCAATTTTACCACTTTTGTATCTGATTTTCTCAAAAATGCCAATTTCCTAATTCAATCATTTAAATGCCAATTCTAACTATTTAATAACTATAAATAATTATTAAATAATATTGTCATTTATCATATTTATTAATTGAACCATACAAAGTATCATAATTAACAAATATGCCCCTATAAACTCTTTCTTTACAATTTCGCCCTTACTTAGTGAAAATTTCACAAATAGACATAGTCTAATTCGTGAATTATAATTGATTAATCAAAACCAATTACATGAGTCTTACAAGCAATATTATCTCAACTAGTGGGGGGACCATGGGTCTATATAACCGAGCTTCCAATAAGTAGATCAAGAATTTAACACTAAAATTCACTAACTTATTAATTCTTCGTTGAATCCACGCATAGAACTTAGAATTGCACTCTCAGTATATAGAATGCTCTATATGTTCCACCATATAGACACATCATTAGTTATCCATTGTTATAATCCTAATTTGATCAATGATCCTCTATATGAATGATCTACACTGTAAAGGGATTAAATTACCGTTACACCCTACAATGTATTTATTCCTTAAAACACTTGACCCCGTATAAATGATATTTCAGCTAATGTGAAATGAGTACTCCACCATTTATGTTCGTTTGGTCAAGCTCGAAGGAGATCATCCTTTGCTTACTATTCGCCAGATAGAAGCTATAGATTCCATGTTTATGCTAGCGCTCCCACTCAATTGCACTACCGTGTTCCCAAAATGTACGTATCACCCTGACCTAAAAGTAGGCTTAACTAACAAATCAAAGAACACGAATAGCCTTTCAAGATTGAGCCTAATCATATCAGGATTAAGATCATTTGATCTAGGATCAACTAGGCGATATTGACTTGAATAGATATTACGGTAAGTTTAATAAATCTAAGTCAAAGTTCAATATCGGTCCCTTCCGATGCATACTCCATGCATCCAACCCGAAACTTTACTTTAACCAATGCTCTGGAAAGAACATAGTATTTCTCCAAATACAAGTAAACTCTTGTTGTAGATTATCATATCAGTAAAACCCTATGTCTGATAAATCTAGGAAACTTTATTCACATAGTCATGTTTACTTTCCAATGTGTTGACGACACAATAAACAGGATCAAGTATGTGAAAAGGGTTTCAGATGAATTTATACATTATGTACATATAATCATGAAATAAATCATGTGAACCATGCAACATTAAATGTTATTTCTGATCTATATTAATAAGTAAATCTGATTATATTGAAATGAGTTTTATTTAGGGCATAAAACCCAACAACTCCAGCCTGTACCGACGTGATACGTCAAATAGTACGGAACTACCAACCTAGGTGTCAACCTGATCGGTCGAACCGGTCATACTCCGGCTGCTGGTCATACTCCAGCCTATACCGACGTGACACAGTTGGATGGTTCGAAGCCAACATACATAACTAATGTAATCTAACAGGCTTCCTACATGCACGCTAAACATATAATCTACATATGCATACTGTTATACTAATCTTACCTGAATTCCGAATTCAGGTGTGCCGGTCAACCTGACTGGAACTATCTGCGCGGCGGATTACAGGCTCCTAAACCATAAAAATCACAACACTATAAGTGATACGCTAAATCACTTCCCGGGGACTTAAACTAGGAACTAAAAGTTTCCCTATCGATAAAAAAGCATGGCAATACCCCAAAAACATAAAATCGAGGAAAACTAGGGTTCCTAAATTTTCCCCAACCGGTAGACCGGTTGCCCAACCGGAATTCTGGTTCTGGGAAATTTCAGAACCCATCCGGAATTCCGGTTCCTCGCAGGCAGAAATTCAAAATTTCACACTTTGCTCAAATCAACTCCAAACCATACTAAAACTTCCAGACCTAGTCCATATAACCCAAATAACATTTCTAAAGCATTAAATTCACCCAGAACGCACAGAAACGAAAAACACCATTAAAGCCCAAGCTTTGAGTTCCAAAACTCAAACTTGGTTAATAACAACTAACATGCATCCAATCCATGATTCAAACTCATAATCAAGCATATAACAACTGCAGAAACTAAAACCTAACTCATGCAAACACTACAGCCACCAAAACCTCAATTTTTCTTTGAAAATTCAAGCTTTTTAACAAGAATTCTATCCAAGTAGAGCAAGAAATACTAGCATGCAATTCAACCTAATTAAACCTACTTAAATCAACATTTTAATCATGGAAACAACAACAACAATTAACAACAGCAACATCATCAAAATCATCATGCATTGCTCATCTTTTTCATCAAAAATTTCAAGAAAACAAAGTAAGAAAACTAGACAAAGAAATACCTCTTCAAGGATTACACAATACTTGCTGAAAATTACTAGATTCACAAGAAAAAAATCCCCTTTTCCTTGCTGCACAAAGAGGCCGAAATGGAGAGGGAAAGAGAGAGAGAGCTTCCTTTGAAATTTTTTCTATTTTTGTCTAAGTTTGAAAAATAAGAGAAATGCCACCTACTCACTTATTTCAGCCAATATATCATCAAATACAACACATATTTCTCATTCATTAACCCACAAAAAGACAAACTAATAATGGGGCAAAATGACCATTTTGCCCCTTCACACTAAAATCACATAAATCACACTAAAGGGGTATTTTTGGGAAATTCCAAATTCCCGGCCATTCCCGACATTCCCAATGTCTAATAAACCGTCCCAAACTACTAACATACTAAGTTGTGATTTTACTAAGCCAAACACCGAGTTCCAAAATACCGGGCACCGGAATGCAAAATTATGAAAACTACTACATGACATAAAAATGCATCTCTGAATTCAATAATAATAGTATAATAAATTATTTAAATAGCTATAAATAATTTCATAATTAAACGTGATTATCTGCTAATTTCTAAATTAAACTAAGTGGTCTTTACATTCTTCATGTTCTTAGTGACTCGAAGAGCCAAGAATCACAATGAAGGTCGGATTCAGATCTTTTTCATCTAGAAATCACACATTATGTATCCTAAGGCTATCATGCAGATCAAAATACCAAAAGAACAACAATCTAACGTAGGAATCAAAGCATGTTCAAAGCAAGAAATAGTGTTCATGCAATCATGGCAAAATTAACCAAATAAGCTTGCCCACTATAAGAAACTGTCGAGGAAGAATCTGGGAAGCTCGGATCGTCGAAACGACACAAAAATCCCGAGAAAATTATGCTTGGTGGGTTTGGCCCTCTAGAGAGAAGGAGGAGCTTCTTCTAATGTAAATTTTTAGTGGGAGAATGTAGAATGTGAAAAGTGAAAAGTGAAAAAGCCTTTCCCCCAAAAAGCACTTATGTAGTACACGTGGGACCCTTTCTTCACTTACTTCACCTACACATCAATAAGACAATTAAAGCAGTTAATTTTCTACAACAAATGAGATGAAACAGTCAAGGCAAAAAATTTCAAAAGGCTAAAAACGCAGCAAATTTTATTCAGCAAAGGCTACAACAGTCCCAACCGCACCAGCATGGCTGGTAAGTCCCTATCAGTACAAATATCCGCATAAGGACTTGGAGGGAAAAACTTATCCTGATTTTTCTCCTCCTAACGTGGCAGTACTTGCGTGGACAAAATCACTGCCACGTGGCAGTACAGCCTACCAATAAGAAGACCAAGTCAGTACCTAAGCAAACGGAGACCCCGACACTCAAATGGGCATCAAGTGACTGACCAACTTCCTCACAAAAGTTGGTCGGCCACCCCTGGTCGACCCTATGGCCGGCCAGCCTCTGGACTGCACCATGGTCGGCCAGCCTTCCCCCTACAGGGGTCTGGATGGCCAAGAGAAGCTCTCTAGGGTTCTCTGTGCACTTCTACACATGGACAACATCATTTGGGCTGCAAATTGGGCCCTAAAAGCCCAATAGAATAACTGAATAATATCTATGTTTAAGGGCATTTTGGTCTTTTGTAATTAATTAATTAACTATGCAAATATCTTAGGGTTTTAAGTGTAAATTAGAGTTCATGCTTCTTATATAAAGACCTTAACTCTATCCTAGAAAATCTAAGTTCAGTTTAAGCCTGATACTAGCCTCCAAGCTCTAAGCCTAAGTCTGGTAACTCTATTCTTCTTAATTTTCTCTCACACGCCCATACAAGCATTCTCATCACTTGAGATCTACGAATCTCAATTCATACTTTGTATCCTTAAGGGTGCTATATCAGATCTCACCTATAGTGATTTGAATAGTATTAACCCTCTGTATTAATACAACTAAAAGGAGAGTATGTCATTACCCGCTATCACAGGGGGCCAAACCTCTATAACAAATCTGTGTGTTCTTTACTTTATCATTTTGTTTGTGTAACATGTGGCAAGCATCAGATCCACACGATCCCGCTGTCAGTTGATCACTTTTTGAGGTCAGCACAAATGATCTTCAATATCTTTTCATGGTATCATTTTAAAAGAGTACAATTTCTGTTTGAGGAACAACCTATTTGCCCGTGATTTTTTCGTATACAAACTCTCTAATTTCTTCCAAACACCAGCTGCAGAATCTTCTTCTAATATTTCTCTGAGAACCTTATCACCAAGGCTTAAAATTATGGCACTATGTGCCTTATCGAGAAGCTCTATTTTCTCTTTTTTTGTTAAACCTTTAGGCAGGTTCTTCTCTCCCAAAAGAGCATCTTGCAAACCATGTTGAACTAGGAGAGCCCTCATCTTGACTCGCCACAATCTGTAGTCATTCTTCTCTGTAAACTTTTCTAAATCGAATTTGACATTCCCTATTTTCTTGCTGGATTGATCACCTAGTTTTGGAACTGTCCCCTCTAATAAGAACCTTTCTTCTTGATTGATCAAGATTCTACTTCAAAGTTCCAAGATCCCCCTTCGACCAATCCCATCTCTGATACCACTTGTTGGAGATTCAAACCACGATCTCACACACCGGGGGAGTTCATAGAACATTTGAGAACAATCCTCAAAGCTCAAACAACCTCCAATGCTAATTGAACACACTTAAAGAACACAAATGAAATGAATTACTTCTTTATTGAATAGTTTCTAATCTAAATTTACAAATTGAGAGGTAGAGTTTCAAGTTACAAGAATAAGGGATATATAGTCTATTTCCCGAGTATACATTGAGTAAATAGCTACTAACTAACTAGATTAATTAACTTTTAGAGTTAGTTAATATTTGTTTGCTTAGGTGACATATTACTAAGGAACACTAACTTTAACAATACTTAACATATATTTTATTTTTGCAATATAGCGAGCGGGTGTGGCTTAAAAATTTCTATCTAGATTTTTGAGTCAACACTTTTAATAACAAATTAATGATTTGTTGACTTCTTTTACATATTTTTATTAAAATAAAATTTTATTTTACCCCTAGTGCGTTGGAGTACAATTATAAAATTTGAGCCAAATGTAATATTTATCATTTTTGAGCTAAATTTAGCATATATTTTACACCATCCATTAGAGATGGTCATATGTGGCTATGTATTATAGGTATAATTGCAGTGCAAATGCCTATTTAACAATTTTAAACTATCAAAATCTAGTTTATTGATACTAAATATATAAACATTAGCTTTACGAATGCATAGATATTTTCATAATTGATTATTAAACTGTTATTTATGTATTTATTTTTTATATGAACTCTTGAATTTGACTAGATTAGAAAATAAGCACAATGCAACTGCATGAGGAGATTTATAGTAATTTTTATAGTTTAGGAAGAATTTTTACAACAGAAAAAAAAACTCAAAAAATAAAACTCTACAAAGATTATAATTTAGAGGATAAATCATATTTATTAAAATATACATATATATATAGCTAAATCGTATTTTATAGTAAAGTATTACTATTAGATATTAGCGGTGTCCAACACATTTTAGAAGTGACGCTTTGTGATTTTTTAATAATATTTTATAAAAATTATTATATTAAATTATATACGACACAATATTTAATTATACTAATAACACATGTAATAGTGTGTAAAGTAATAACACCACCACCAATTCATTTGAGCATTATTATGGATCTCAAATTGCATAAATCACAATTTTACCAACAATTAATAGTACTCTAGTAATGTGCTCTCAAAAAAGATAAAATAAAAAAGAGTAATTTGCGGCATAAATACTTAAGCTTAACTCTCAGTTGTAAATAAATAACTAAGTTTAATTTTTGGCGGTAATAATACATAAGTTATAATTCTGGAACTTTTATGGGTACCTGACTGTTAATTGTTAAGTAAATTACCAACTGGGAATTCCTAATTAGTCCAAGTCATTAAATTTTTATTTTTTAAAAAAATTAATTAAAATATACTAATAAAAAATGACACGTGGATAATAACATAATATTTTAACGGTTAGGTACCTACAGAGTTTCAAAAATATAACTTAAGTATTATTAGCGCCCAAACTTAAACTTAGATATTTATTTGTAACTAAGAGTTAAATTTAAGTATTTATGTCGTAAATTATTCAATAAAAAAAATAATAATAAAGAAAAACTGTGTAATAAACCCTTAAGATTCTACATCACATGCTTTATTTATGAGAGATAAAAAATGAGACATCGAGAGGTGTGTTAATAACCCCTCGAGAGAGGAGCTGCGGCATTATTGTGTCCAAGCCACGGCACTAAAAGAACCTGAACTCATGCCGGTCAAACCGGGTTATGACCTCTAATAATAATTTTAAATTAGGGTAATGCACATCTAGTTATAAATCCTCACACTTACACTAGAGGCAGAAGAAAAGTTAACTAACATCTAAATTGAAATGATACTTTTCTATCTCACCTACAATATACAAACCTCTTAATAACTTCTTTATCAAAAAGTTAATGGTGAAAGAAAAAGTGACCCCCATCATCCTATTTCATGATTCCCTTAATAAAATACATGGGGACAAATGCATTTACATTTTAAAAAAGTATAGGAAATATATGTACTATATCTTTTAAAAGAGTATTGCGGTAGATACTTTTATTTATTTTAGTATTTAAAATATTTTTTTAGTCTATTTTTTCATGATCTTAGTACATTTTAATTAATTAGAATTATCTGTAAATTTTTTTTAAAAAATTAAATATTTTATAGTGCTGAAATTAAAGTTCAAATAATTACTTTCTACTTGAATAAATATTTACTTTATTTTTAATAAACTATTTCAAATTTTATAAATAATTTTAAATAATTACAATATACTCTATCATAAAAAAGAAATTAAACTAAAAACTCTCATGAATACCAAAGGGGTCTACTAGAACTCTCATTTAAAAAAAAAAAATATAGTATAGACTTATACATACTTTTATAAAAATGAAAAGTTCACTTAATTTAATGTTCTGCTAAGAACATCAACAATGCATAATACTTAAAATAGTATCAATAATTTATACACCATCGTGAAATATAATATTCAATTTTACTTTTAAAAGTATTCCAATGCTAATCACTATATTCTCAGACTTCCTTAGATATATCTTTTATTTTACATAAAAAATTTACTTTTTCTTTTAAAAGAAGAGAACATATGGCACCGATGCCACAATTAATGTTAGCACGGCATGCGCTTTAATGGGAGGACACTTAAAATTGGTGCTAAAAGCCAATGCCAATGGCAAGCTCAAAACCCAGTGTCAACCATTGTGGATGCTCTAATAGTAATATCTTTTAAATATATTAAAAATCTACACATTATTTTAAAATATAATATTTTATTTTATTTTTCTTCTACATTATTTTTTAGTACTCTTACTTCTAAAAATACTCCAATGTATATCACTCTTTAAAAATGTTATAATTATGATCTCACACATTATTATTTAATATATATCCTAAATTTGAGCTACAATAATTTTTAGCTACAATTTTTTATTAAAAAAATGAATAGCATCAATGCTACAATATAACATCCATGCAAATTTCTAAAATATCATTATTTTCTCTCTAATAGTATAACATTTCAATAATTTGCTACATAGTATATCCACTTCACTAAGCACACTTTAAAGTTTTATCATTGGAAATGCTCTAAGAGCAATCCATACTAGACTTTATGTTAATTTGATGAAGCTATTAACTGCAGAATAAGCATGTCAAAAAGATCCATTTAGTTGGAGCTCCGATCTGACAGATCTGTTGGAATTATTTTACCAGGATCTATATTTACTAATAAGTATGTTGTTAACATCCTAAATATGAACTTCTAAAACGATACGAAATAAACACATATAAAGTATCAGAAACCTTACAGTGGTTGCAGCGGAATATAATATCTCCTTCCACTCAGATCTCTAACCCTTGTATCCTTTCTGTAGCAGAGTATCACCAAGATCTGAGTTCGAATCTCCTTCTCTTGAAACTGGATTCTTCACAGCCTTACACACTATGATTGAGTACCACTTGATGTGTGTGGGCACTCACTCTTTCACTATAGGCTTCGGTTTTGAAGAGAGGAAGAGAAAGAGAGAGGTTTCGGCTAGGGTTAGGAAGATAGGCTCAAAAATTTTACTGAAGGAATGAGATGCATCATCTTTTCCCTTAAGCCATCACTACCTATTTATAGGAAACTGTAACGTCCCCGCTTCAAGCCTCCATTGGGTCCTTACACCCACGGACTAAATGACTCTTATACACGAGTACGTCACTTTGGCTGCTTCATGGACTGATGACTGACCCTACAGACCAACACGAGTGTTTCCAGCGTGCTTTGTCCTCACTCACACGCATCCTGGGAAAACTTCCCAGGAGGTCACCCATCCTTAAATTGCTCCCAAGTCAAGCACGCTTAACTGTGAAGTTCTTTCGTGATGGGCTACCGAAAAACAAGATGCACCTTGTTGACATAGGTAGTACCAATCAATCTATTTAAGCTCTTGAACTGTGTAGTCCCATATCTACACAGTCTTTGAATCATCCCACTTGACCTTCCCCAGGCGGTGTGGGATTGCACAGCTTACCCGGTATTTCCCCTTACGGATCACGGGACTACTGACTGTCACAATCACCCCCCCTTACGGGGTCCGACGTCCTCGTCGACCACACTTCCGGCTGGGTCAAGGCTCTGATACCATTTGTAACGTCCCCGCTTCAAGCCTCCATTGGGTCCTTACACCCACGGACTAAATGGCTCTTATACACGAGTACGTCACTTTGGCTGCTTCATGGACTGATGACTGACCCTACAGACCAACACGAGTGTTTCCAGCGTGCTTTGTCCTCACTCACACGCATCCTGGGAAAACTTCCCAGGAGGTCACCCATCCTTAAATTGCTCCCAAGTCAAGCACGCTTAACTGTGAAGTTCTTTCGTGATGGGCTACCGAAAAACAAGATGCACCTTGTTGACATAGGTAGTACCAATCAATCTATTTAAGCTCTCTTGAACTGTGTAGTCCCATATCTACACAGTCTTTGAATCATCCCACTTGACCTTCCCCAGGCGGTGTGGGATTGCACAGCTTACCCGGTATTTCCCCTTACGGATCACGGGACTACTGACTGTCACAGAAACCACTTAGGGTTAGGTTAGATTTAATTAGCATTAAAATAATAGAAAAATAAATGGTAAATTACAATAGTGTGGCCGGCTATGGATTGTTATTGGGCCCCACTTTACAATTTTGTCATTTTCTCATTTTTCCATCTTATTTTCTCAAAATGCCAATTTTTTAATTTAACCACTTAAATGCCAATTCTAATTATTTAATAACTAAAAATTAATTATTAAATAATATTATCATTTAATATATTTATTAATTAGACTTATCAAAGTCTCTTAATTAACAAATAAACCCTAGAAACTCTTTCTTCACAAGTAAGCCCTTGCTTAGTGAAAATTCATAAACTAGACATAGTCTAATTTTAGAATTATAATCGATTAATCAAAATCAATTAACTGAGTCTTACAAGTAGTATTGTCTCAACTAGTATGGAGACCATGGGCCTATCTATCTGAGCTTCCAATAAGCAGCTCTAGAATTTACTAAGTAAATTCACTAACTTATTAATTCCTTGTTCCATCCACCATAGAACTTGGAATTGCACTCTCAGTTATATAGAACGCTCTATATGTTCCACGATATAGATACGCTATTAGTTATCCATTGTTATAATCCCAATAATCAGTGATCCTCTATAGATGATCTACATTGTATAGGGATTAATTTACCGTTACACCCTTCAATGTATTTTATCCTTAAAACACTTAGCCACCTATAAATGATATTTCAGTGAACTAACATAATCACTGAAATGAGTACTCAACCATTTATCTCTTTTAACCAAGCTCGAATGAAATCATCATTTCACTTCTATGTCCTGATAGAAGCTATAGATTCTATATCTATGTTTAGCGCGCACACTCAATTGCACTACCATGTTCCCAAAATGTACATATCACCCTGACCAAAAAGTAGGCTTAACTAACAAATCAAAGAACATGTATAATACTCTTGAGATCGAACTTAACCATGTCAGGATCAACTAGGTGATATTGAATTGAATAGATATTACGATAAATTTATCATATCTGATTCAAAGTTCAATATCGGTCCCTTCCAATGCATACTTCATGCATCCAACCCAAGCTTTACTTTAACCAATGCCCTGGAAAGGACATAGCACTTATCCAAGGTGCAAGTAAACTATGTTGTAGATTATCATATCAGTTAAACCCAGTGTACTGATAAATCTAGGAATATATATTTAATCACACAATCTTGATTACTTTCCACTGTGCTGACGACACAATAATAAAAAACATAAATGTGATAAGGATTTGGATAAATTTATAAATCAAATAAACATATAAATGATAACATGAACCAGATGACACATTAAATAAGTGATGAAAATACTTCTGACTCTTTATTGATATTTAAATAATAGAGATTACATTGAAATAGAGTTTTATTTAGGGCATAAAGCCCAACAGGATCACCTCTGATCCGAAACATTCAGATACTTATTGGATCTTGGATCAGATCCGCTCCGCCCAACCTAATTTTTTTCTGGAACGGATCTGATCCAACCCGATTTAAATTTATTTAAAAAAACTTAATTTAAGACTCAGATCCCTTAGAACCTAGACCCGAACACAGACCTAGACCCGAACCAGGACCTAGGACTCGAGATCGGGACCCGGACCTTGACTCGGGACTCAAACCCAAACCCGGACCCAGACCCGGACTCAGGACCTGAGACCTGGACTCAGGACCCGGGATCTGGACTCAGGACCCAGGATCTGGACCCAGTACCCGAACCCAAACTCGGACTCGGGACCCAAACCCGGGACGTAGATTTATTCTGGACCCAAATTGGGACCCGAACTCGGACCCGGTACCCGACCCGGACTCGAGACCTAGACCCGGACCCTGACCCTGACCCGGGACCCAGACTCGAGACCCGAACCCGGACTCGAGACCCAGACCCGAGACCGGGTCCTAGGACTGGGACCGAGACCAGGACCCAAACTTGGACCCGAACCTAGACCCGGACCCAGGATCGTGACCCAGACCCAGACTCAGATTCTGAGCCAAACTTGGACCCGAACCCAGACTGAGACCGAGACCCGGACCCAAACCCAACCCGTTGTTGGTGTTGGGGTAGAGTTTATTAAAAGTATATTATCTTTACACAATCTACTAATACATGCCAATACCAAACATAGTATTATATTTAACAATACTAATACAAAATTAAAATAGATATAAAATTATAAGTTAATATTAAAATTCTTTAAAAAAAAAAAGTCGACTCGGATCAGATTCGATCCGAATAATTCGGGTCAGATCTGATCTAGTGGGGCGGGGTGGGGTAGATCCTTACATGATCTGGATCAGGTCGGATCATAGCTGGGTCAAATCCGACCTAACCCATTTACACTCCTACTGCAAAAATCGGTTCCATAAAAGAACAAAACAAAACTACACGTCAATGTATAAATCAGATTTTATTTATTTATTTTCGATTTGTATCCGACAACAAAGTGCTCCAATCTAAAGTGAATCAAAACAAGATCTTGCCTAACTGTATTTGTTTAGGTTAGGTTGGTCCTTTATCTACCTCAAATGAACTAGAGTTGTAAACATAGGCTGACTTTTTTTATCATACGAGTCCAAAAAGTACGAGCACAACTCAACAAGAAAAAAAAATTAAATTTAGCCATGACACGATATGATGTTGTGAATTAGCATGACACGATACAAAAAATATATTAGAGATTTTATATATCAATAAAAAATAAATAAAAAAAAATTACATCCCAACCGTAAAATAATACAAATGAGTAAAATAAGAGATATATAAATATTACAGCACGTATATATACTATATATTATATATAAGAAAAATACTAGAGATAAATTACAACACATATAATATACAACATATATAATATAGGAAGAGGTTTCAATGGTTACATTTTTATTGTAACCATCATGGTTAAATTTTTTTAAGTCATTGGATTACTATTAAATGGTTGTGATTAATTTGGAAATTTAATAAAAATAAATAATAAATAACTTGTAACTTGAAAGTAACCTAGTAATTTATTTCCTTATAAAACTTTAGTTAAGATTAAGGGAAAAAAACAGAAAAATACAAAAAAGGAAAAAAAATTACAAAAATACTATGGGCCGGCCCATTAAACATTTATACAGTCCACATACAAATATTTACAAAAATACCACATGCTCTAAACCTTTAGCTGCACGGAGCGAACAATGAAGCTGACATACCTTGATCGTTTCAAAACCGCAAAACAACTAAAATGAAACCAAAACGAAGAAAATACAACCATTAATTCCGGCGAAATCAACTGGAAAAGAAGACCTGCAATGATCTAAATAGAAATTTACGAAAAAAAACCAGAAAAACTGGGAAGAAACTAAAATTACACAATTATTTTCGGTTTTATTCGATCAAAACAACTCCCCCTAATATCGAAATCCGGATTCATGAAATGTAGATCTGTAACAAATAGATCTAGAGCTCCCCCCGAATCCAAAACAAGGTATGATGTGAAATTTTTTTAAAAAAAAATCTCATGAATAATAGATCTACGTTATATATAGTTGCATTTTGGTTGATTATTGGTTTCCAATGTGGAATATATTTTTAAAAAAACAGAATAAGAAGAGCAAATTTGAATTAAGGGACAACACGTTACGTATAAGTCTGTTTATTTTTTGTTTTGGTTGCATTATAGTTGCATTATCGTTTTAAGATAGTTTATATAATATGCAAGTAGCAAAACTATAATAAAACTACAAAATAACTGTAAACAAACTAAAATACAGAAAAAACTCTTTGAACATCAACATCCATGATAAATTAAATTGTTACCCATTGATGATATACAAATGGACAGGAAACAACTAGACAAAAACATATTTCGAAAAAAAATAGATACAGAACGTGTTTACACTATTAAAAAACTGTGAAAAAACTAATACAAACTTAGAATAGATCAAATGAAAAAACTGAAATGAAAAAGAATAAAACATCTGGAAAAACATAAAACAGAAAGAAAAAAATAAGACAACAAAATGAAACAGTTTTTAAGACTAAACAAACGAAAATGAAAAACCCATAAAAAGAACAAATAAATTAAACTAAAAAAATAGTAGCCCTAAAAAACCAAACGAAATGCTAAAATAAAAAACCTAGAATAGTAAAATCGAAAAACACAAGACACACAAATGGCAAATACAAACAAATTTTAAATAGGGGCGAAACCAAAAAGAAACTAAAATCAAACCTTATACTGAAGACCAACTCCATCTTGATCATTTTTTTTAGCATCATCTTGAGGAATTTTTTCATGGGCTGCCACCTTTGATTTCTTCTTTGGAAGAGATCGCCCACGTTTCGACAATGGAGCAAAATTAGAGTCATCATCCTCAACAACATGTCGTTTACCCTTGTTTCTATTAGCTAAAGATTTCAACTCCATTTTAGAAATTTTTTTTTGAACAAGGGAAGGAGTTGATGAAGAATAAGTTACAACCATATTTATATATTAAGAGAAAAATAAAAAAAGAGAAAACGGTTGATGGGAGTTGAAAAAAAAATTGAAGAACAAAAAGAAGAGTGAAAATGGAGTTGTGATTGTGAAGAGGGAAGTGTTAGCTATGAAAGTTATTATTTTTTAAAAAAAAAAACTGAAAAAGAAATAGAAAATAAAAGGAAAAAAGAAGAGAAAAAAGAGAGAAATGATGTATAGAGTGATTGATGTAATGCATCAATCAATCAATCACGTGTCAAAAAAGGTTGAATTGTGTGTGCATGTGGTAAAATAGTAATAAAATATAAAAGATGTGTAAAAAAGTTGGTTTAGCCGTGTATAGGTATTAATGTAATAAATTTATCATTTTAGATTTTTAGTGTAAAAATTTCTAAGATTAATTATATTTTAAAATTAAATTAATTATAATTATTAATTAATTTTTTGTAATTTATTACTATATATGAATTTTTTAGCAATTTATTTTCTTGCACTTAAATTATTTAAAATTTTATAGCAAAACTTTTTATAATTTAAAATTATTATACACATATAATTTCATAATTTAAATTTTATTATACTTGTAATCTTAATTTTAAATTATTACACTTAATTATTTAATTTTTTATTTAAATATTTAAAAGTAAAAAATGAAATAAGTTGAAGATTTTTTTTTTAAAAAAATGGCTACACTTGTTATCGATTGACTAGCTTGAGGCCTCATACTTAGTTCATCTAATTGTAACAAAATAGTTAAATATTATTTAAAAATTTATTATAAGAATAGAATTTTAATTTGTGTAAAAAGAAGTTTAATTTTTGTAAAAAAAAATAAATTTTATTGTAAATATTATAATTAAATTACTTAATTGTTAAAATCATTAGAGTAAGGATTTACATATAAATAAAAAAATTATTAATAAATATTAATTGCTAAAAGATGTCTTGTTAAATATTTAATTAATTATTTTAAGAAAATAGTTAATTATAATTAATTAATTCTAAAAAATGAATGTTTACCTATTAGTAACCTGCTATTACAGGTAAAAAAAATGTAACCATGATGGTTACAATAAAAATGTAACCATTGAATAGTCACTCATATAATATAATATGAAGAAGAAGATATATATATATATATACACTGACTCACAACCTTGAGTGTAGATTATCATGACTTGAAAAATGTATTATCACCTTTGTCTGAAAGCTTATTTCTCCCTATCTCTAAGTACTAAGAGAACTCTTATGGAAATAGCTTTGGAAATTATCAAGCTTTTAGGGGCTATTTGGTATGCGGTAATGGGAGAAGTGGGAATGGAAATTTGAAAGTTTTCTATGTTTTGTTAGGTTTTTAATATTTTAATGTTAGCTAAGTGAAAGTGGTGGGCTTTAGTTTGGCTGGCAAGGAAAACCCAAAGAAAATGTGGTTTTCACTTTCCAATGCTATTGGCAAACATAAATTTTTGCATTTTAAAATTGTTTTTTTTATATATGAATACTAATATATATATAAATATTTAAAATATGAAGTATTTTCCTTATTTTTTTATATATATTTTATTTTATAAAATATATTATCAATTTGTATATAAATTTACTTTTTATAATTATTTATTATTGTTAATTTTTTATAAAATTATATGAAAAATAATAAATAAAAATTATTTTGAACACTTAGAAAGAAAAAAATATTGAATTATTAGTATTTTATTAAAAAAAATAATTACCATTGTAAAAAAAAAAAAAGTTGTCACATTCCATTCCAATGTCAACCAAACACGGTAATGTTGCTTTCCTAAGTTTATCATTCCCTTCATCACACTCCAAGCAATGTTAAACCTATTCCCATGAAATGAAACATGCATACCAAACAGCTCCTTAGGGTTTCTAACAAAGTGTTTTGTTGATAGAAACTAGGTTGACACAATATGAGCATCTTAGACCTCTTTATATAGGGGTGTGCAACATCCAATCCAATCCAATTGAACCCAACCGATCTAATCCAATCTAATTACAAAAGGTTAGATATCCAATTACAATTGGATTAGATTGGATGCAAAAAGTTAGATTCTAATTGAATTGGATCGGTTATTGGATGTCAATCTCAAAATCTAATTAAAAACCGATCTAATATCTAATTACATTTATATATGTTTAAAAATTATTTATATAATTATTATATTTTTATTGGATTTTTTTGTGTTAAATTTACAATAGTTGGTTGTTTTGTATATTTATTTTCATGATATTTTATTCTATTTTATTATTTAGAAATATAGTTGTTTTAATTATTTGAAATTTTTAGTTACATTACAATGTAATGATGGTATGTTTATGAAGTATTAAACTTAAATAAAGAGTGATATTTAATTTTTACGTATTTTCTTCATATTTAATTAGTAATTGGATATCCAATTAAAAAACCGATCTAATTTAATTAGTAATTAGATTGGATTGGATTTTGAGGTTTAATTGGATTGGATCGGATGGTGATTTTTCAAATCCAATTACTAATTGGATTGGATCGGATGAGGAAAAAAATGTTGGATTGGATCGGATGCACACCCCTAGTGTAGGATATCACCATTTGAAATTATAACTCGTAACCTTCCATGGAGGTTATGGACTCAATAAATGAGTATAAAAATGATTCTCCAACAACTATAACTCAACAACTTTTAAGAATTTCATGTGTAACACCTTTTTACACACTTAATATTGGTGATAATTGTGGAGGTTACTCATAATAACAAGTAACTCTACCATATGTTACAAAATGATGACAACTAATATATATTATCATATGTTACATATAAATAGTTTATTATACATATTTAATCTATATATTATATTGTTTCAAAATAATATAACAATCCCCACAAGATTAAATATTATCTCTTTAGTAATAAACTTGTAACTTTGTAACATTTATTTAATCAATCAAAAATATTATATTAAAATATAACATTCATCTACTTTGATTGACTAAATACACACTTTTAAAAAAAATTTGCTTAGGTACATTAGGTAAAATATCTTTCGATTTGAATTTTATCTTATTGTAATTACCACAAAGTTTGATGAAATTTTTAGTTATCGTAGCATTGAACCACTATTCCTTTAGTACAAACTGGTGATAACACACACCATTGCTAATGCTCACTTAAGACAACATTTCTCGCTCTTGCACCGTTAATGGCCATGTGGCAAATTGGGAATAACTCCCAATTCTTATTAGAGGAGGGACCACCTCTAGCTCATATAGGTAGAATTTTAGTATCGCACCAGTCTTTAGACACTTCTTAAGCTTAAGTTCTATTAAAAAACTTTTCAATTTTAACCTTTAGTTTTCACCGCATGTACTTATCTATAGATGAGACAATTGAGTAGTACATTCACTCTATTGACTTGTTGTTACATATTGAATTTAAGATTAGATTTTTACTAGTGTTAAGATAGGTTATGTTGTCGGAGGAATTTAGACAACACTAAATAATATAAAAATAATAAATATTTAATAGAAAAATAATGAGTACTCAACTTAGAACAACGAGTATTCGAACGAGACTACCCGACAATAGAACAAAAATGGAAAAATATAATGAACATAAAGATATATAGTGGTTTAGTCAGATCACGGTCTGCTTAGTCTATTATTGCAAAAGATTTTTCTCTAGTTTATTCATGTTGGATCACTCCTTTATATACAAAGCAAGTGTCCTTTTAGTTACACAGAGTTGATCGATTATAGAGTCGTTTTACAATTAATATCAACATTAAATTAGGGTAAAAGAATAAATGAAAAAAAGTTTAAGTCCGTTTTAATAAGTATAGTAACGTATGCAACCTTTAGGGTGCGAGTTTCCTGTTCATATTCTCGTACAAGCTCGCAGGCTTTGGGTACGTTCTGTCTTTCTAAGGAGGACTAATGAGCCTCGTACTAAGGCGTCTGCGTTCTGATTGATTTGCATATATAGACACCTTATATGCGTCGACAACATGGGGCATGCAAGTGTTGGGTTTTGTGTCCTAAATAAAAATCATTTCAATATAATCAGATTTACTTATTAATAAAGATCAGAAATAACATTTTATGTTGCATGGTTCACATGATTTATTTCATGATTATATGTATATAATGTATGAATTCTTTTTAAGTCCAGAACATATGAATTTGTTAAAGATTATAGTGTTGTCAGCACAGTGGAATATAATCTTAATTATATGTTCAAAAGTTTATTCCTTGATTTGTCAGAACACTGGATTTAGACTGACATGGTATAATCAGCGATAGGTATTCTTACACCTTGGAAAAGTGTTATGTCCTTTCCAGGACATTGGCAAAGTTTACCAGTATCGGATGTATGGAGTATACATCGGAAGGGACCGATATTGAACTTTGATTAGATATATTAAAACTTACCGTAATATCTATTCAATTCAATATCACATGTTGATCCTAGATCAAATGACCTTAATCCTGATATGGTTAGGTTCGATCTCAAGAGTACTATACATGTTCTTTGATTTGTTAGTTAAGCCTACTTTTGGGTCAGGGTGATACGTACATTTTGGGAACATGATAGTATAATTGAGTGGGAGCGCTACCATAAATATGGAATCAATAATTTCTATAGGAACTTAGAAGTGAAACGATGATATCCTTCGAGCTTTGCTAAATAGAGATAAATGGTGGAGATCTCATTTCACTTTGCTGAAATATCATTTATACGGAGCTAAGTGTTTTAAGGATAAAATACATTGAAGGTGTAACGGTAACTTAGTGCCTTTTCAATGTAGATCATCTATTAGAGGGTCATTGATCACATTAGGGTTATAACAATGGATAACTAATGACGTGTCTATATCATGGAACATATAGAGCGTTCTATATGACTGAGAGTGCAATTCCAAGTTCTAAGTGTGGATTCAATAAGGAATTAATAAGTTAGGGAATTTACTTGGTAAATTCGGTTCAACTTATTGGAAGCTCGGTTATATAGACCCATGGTCCCCATACTAGTTGAGACCATACTGCTTGTAAGACTCAGTTTATTGATTTTAATTAATCAATTATAATTCTAAAAGTTAGACTATGTCTACTTTATGAATTTTCACTAAGCAAGGGTAAAACAGTAAATAGAGAGTTTAAAGGGTATATTTATTAAGGGAAATTTTATTTACACCCCAAAATTTTCTAAAGGCACCCCATTTTAATAATTTTTATTTTATATAAAATTTATATCTTTAATTGTACTAAATTTTTTTAACTTTTTTTTTCCAATTCATATTCTTAAAAAATATACCTATCAAACAAAAATAAATTATATTTTAAATATTATGAGAAAAAAATTAAAATAAAAAATTATATGAAATTTTCTTAGAAAAAATTAAAAAAAAAAAATATACATGAGTTAGAAAAAATTATGAAAATAAAATCAAAATAAGTATTGAAATTAACATGAAATAATGTGAGAAATTTTTTTTTAAAAAAATATTAAGAGTAATTTTTAAAAATTATTTAAGTTTATATTTTTTTTAATAATAGGCTGTACTTATCATTTTGTGGGGTGTAAATAGAACTCCCCATTAATTAATTGGGAAACTTTGATTAGTTTTTATTAATAAATAAAATAAATGACAATATATTATTTAATAATTAATTATAGTTATTAAATAATTAGATTTGACATTTATGTGGTTGAAAGAGAGAATTGGCAATCTTTGAGAAAATGGGAAACTAGAAATGATGAAATAGGAAAGTTGGAAAAGTAGAAGGCTTGTTTCCTCAATGTATGGCCGGCCACCTTTGCTTCTATTTCTCATTTTATTTTTCATTTTTAAATGTCAAATAATTCAACTTTAACCCCATGTAGTATTCTATAAATAGAAGGTAAAGGCTTCAGGTTTAAGACACACTTTACTTATTATTTTCTCAAACACTCTGAAGCCGCCACACTCTCTCTCTTTTACTCTCTAAATTTCGAAATCCCTTGAGTGAATGAGTAGTGCCCACACACATCAAGTGGTACCTCAATCATAGTATGTAAGACTATGGAAAATCTGCATCCAAGAAGGAGAGAAGAAGATCCAGATTCAGATCTTGATTATGCTCTGCTACAGAAAGGAATCAAGGGCTAGAGATCTGAATGGAAGGAGCCATAATATTTCGCTGCACCCACTGTAAGGTTTTCTAAACTTTATATGTGTTTAATTTCGTTGTTTTAGAATTCATATTAGGATGTTAATCAAACATACTTGGTAGTAAATCTAGATCCTGGTAAAAATAATTCCAACAACTGGCACCAGAGCCATGGTAATGATTTACTTTCATGTAATATGAATTAAAACGATGTTTTATATGTTCTGTGTTGATTTGGATGATTTCATGTTGGTTTATGTGCTTATGTGATGAATGTTTATGTTGTATGAATTTTTTCCATGAAAAATATCTTTTCTATTTTTGAAAATATTTTATTTAGATTCCTTGTGAAAAATTAAGCAATTTTGTTTTTTACAGAACTCGATTCCGATAAAAATTGAAAGAGTTATGATTTTTGGAAAATCGGGGTTCAATGGTGTCCCCCAAATTGCGATTTTTTTGGGTTTTTTCTCCAAAAATCCAATTTTTTATGGGATTGTTTCCCAAAATCCGATATTTCTAATTTTAGATTTTTCCAATTTGAAATATTTCCAATTTGAAATATTTCCAAATTTGAAATATTTCCCTTTTAAATATTTCCAATCTGGAATATTTCTAATTTTAAATATTTCCTATTATGGTCAGATTTAGAAATTTGTTAAATTCTTTAATATTTATATATTATTTAATAATAAGATTAGATGTTTTGATATTTAACATATTTTAAATTAAAAGATAACTTTGTCTTTTTATTTAAAATATAATATTAAAATTATCTTATATCACAAATTAAATAATTAATAAATTTGAAATTAACATAGATATTTTTATAGATACACTTACCATAATATTTTCAAATTCAAATTTTGTTATTTTATTAAATATTTAATTATTTATAAATTATAAGTTTAAAAATGATATTATTTCTATATATATATATCATTTTTTTCCTTATTGGAAATTTATAAATCATACCTTAAATATTTAAATAACTTAGATATTTTGTAAAAATTTGAATATTGCTTAATTTAGATATTTTGATATATAATTATGGTAATTATTATTTTATTCCTAAAATAATAATTATCTAACCAAATCTATTTTAAAATTGGTTTATTTTATTAAATTATAAGATTTGAAAGTGATTTTGAAGATTCTTTCCTTTCAAATCATTGATCTTATTTGATATTTAATTTAATTTGATTCAAATAAACCTAGATATTTTAAAATTAGTTTCCTTTATTTTTGAGATTTTAAGGTTTGTTTTAACAACCCTAAATTTTTAAAAATTTAGTTGGTTAGTTTAAGAATAATAATTTTAATTATATTAATATCTTATTTCACATCTGTTACATGGACAATGTTTGTTTATTTATATTGTTTATTCAATTTTTTTTTAACAAACCTATTATTTATCTGATCTAAATTGCTATGATTAACTTGTTGACAGATCCAATGATCTGATTTTAATCATAGTCCAATTGTCAATAGATCTTATAAATAATTTGTAACAGGTAAATTTTGTACTTCTTTCATCTGTGTAAACCTAGTAACATAATAGGGCCCATCCAAATCATTTGACCTGTGTGAGCCTATATGTTTGCTATTGGACTTAGATGCATATAGGAAGCCCATTTAAGTTTTACTAAGTAAATGGACTAGGTTGCTAAAATAAAATTTGATATAAGTAATTTTATTTAGGCCCAATTAGATTTGGACTTATTCAATGAATAACAATTGTTTATTTAAAGGTTAAATTCTTCTCTTTTGGGCCTTGTGTGAGAGTTGGAGGCCAATAGAAGTGGGTACGACATACTGAACCCAGCTCCCCCTCACATGAACTACCCCAATTGTGAAGGCTCATTTGCCTTATTTAAATAATTGTATTAGGTTAATTATATTAGTCTAACCTAATTAAAATTGAATTAGCAACATAATTAACTTTTAAAATATATGAAATTTATTTTTCATTTTAATATTTTAAAGTTAATTTTAGAAAAACACTTAGTTAATGATATATATTCTAGATAGTTATTTCTATACTAGTTATTATTTCTAATTTTAATTAGAAAAATATCATAGATTGTGAAATTAATTGTTTCATAATTAATTTTGGTACAATCTAAGTTTAGTATATTTTCCTAGTATTAAACTAGAATTAATAATTAAGTTTCCTCTATACTTAATTATTTATTTCTTGAATTTAATATATTTAATTAAATTGAAAATTTCAATATCTAAGTTGATTCTCATCATGATACTTAAATATTGTTATTTTCATGTTATTTAATTAAAGTTGAAAATTATCTTAAGTTTGGAATCTTAATTCAGAATAACTTAAGTTTGAATAATTTTCAAAATATATTTTATTTTATTTTATTAATCTTTTTCCCAAAATTTCGAAATTGCATTTCTTTAATGCAGAAATTTCGAATTTTATTTGAAAAATAGATTAAAGTTGAAAATTATTTATTTAATTTTGGACCAACTTAAATCAATGTTTTTTTTATTTAATGATTAATTAAAATAAATGAACTAAAAATATATTATAATTAGAAATTGAATTAATTAGTCAATGAAAGTCTAGATAGTTATTATCTGTTTTGCTTGAAGTATTTTTCTAGTAATATTTAATTAAATAGAAAATTAATATTTAAGTTGATTCTTAATCATGATACTTAAATATTTTAAATTTTTCTTAAATATTTAATTAAATAGGAAAATTATATTTTTTGTTGAAAATTAATTTTTATTAATTAATTTTGGGCCAACATAAAATTAGAGTAATTTTCCAGGATTTATTTTTATTTTATTTTAAAGCATTTTCGAAAGTAGTATTCTTATACGCTTCATTTTTCGAAATGCAATATATATTTATAGAAAATTAAATTTGAGTTGTAAATTAATTTAAATTAATTTTGAGACAACTTAAATTGAATAATTTTCTAAATATTTATGGAAATAATTACTAAGATAGAAATAATTCATATTATTTTCATATCCATCTAAGTATAATTTATAAATATTACATTAAAATTTGTATTTAGAATTTTTTATTCTAATTGAAAATTTTAATTAATATATATATATATTTAAAATAAACTGATTAAAATAAATATTAGAAGAAAATACAACTTTCATTAAATAAGGAGCTTTATTATTATTAGGATATTCGATCTCCATTGTTGGTTTTACATAACTATTATTTTAGTGAGTAATCCTCCCTAATGGAGGAACGTTCATTAGCAAGTTGGCACCGTTTAATCTCGAAAGATAAGTAATCTTGTAAGTTTTTTATATAGTTTTGATCACGCTAATGGTGGCGACTGTATAAGACTTGCAAGAATATGAAACAATGGTGGAAGCTCATAAGATAGAATAGCCTTGACTCTCGCCTAAACAGGACAACGCAAATTCCAATCTTGATCGAATAAAAGGTTGCTAGAATGTTTATCATTTTAGATGAGCTGACAACTCTATTCAATGGATGGTAGCTTTGACTCTCGCCTAAACAGGACACTGATATCAGTTTGTTGAAGACCTTGAAAATTATTTAGGATTGTATGTTTTAGTATTTTCACTTGTCAATCCTACTTGCTATGTGATTAATAATTTCTGAATTGTGTATGAATTTATATTGAACCATGTTATTTTCTGTTATTAAATTGTAGTTTAATTTCGAATCTTCATTGTTGGTCTAACTTGGTTTGTTTTTCTAATGAGATAAATCCCTAATGGATTTTCACCATTAGACTAACATAATAGTGTTAGATCTCGAAAGATAAATATTGTATATGCAACATCTAGTTGTTCATCAATTGATGACACCTTAGACTAGTATTTTACAATATGAAACAAGAAGATTGTATAAATAAGATTACTTTGCCTCTCACTAATCGGAGCATCGTTGGATTCTTATTTAAAACGAAATTATCCTAATTCCTCTTAGCTTATTCATTTCGAATTAGCTCAATGACATATCATTGGATGAATGGTCTATAAATCATATAAAGTCATTCCATATTTTCTCTTAAGAAATTAAATGACGCATATGATTATATTCCCGAAATTCTATGCCAAAATGATATAAATCCTCAATCTTAGAAATCTCCTACTTGTATGGGCAAATCAACTTAGAGTTAAATTAGTAGTGGTGGTCCAAGAAAGAATTACTCATTATACAGTTACACTTTCACAAGTGTTTCATAACCATTTTCTATCAATGGATTCAAACTGTATGAGTTTAGTATTCTGTGACCAGAATCCACTTGCACTATTCTAAGAACTCTTTGATGTAACTAAACTTAAGTCATCAAAAGATACAACCACATATTTTATAAATCTATGGCATTTGTATCTTGTTCATAGTGGTTTTGACAAGATCATTCTCTGCAAAGAGTTAATATGCCTATATCCACTGAAATTAAGTTCATCTCATTCGCAGATAGATGTACATTCAGGGGTGGATATGAGTTTTCGTTGTATTCTTAAAACGATCACTCTAGATTTTACCTTATGCAAAAGAAATTTGAAATGTTTGAAAAATTTCATGAATTTCTAGCAATGGTAAGTGGTTAAAGATCTTACGAACTGATAGGGGTGGAGAAAAAATTAGTAGATATGCAGTTCAAAGATCATTAATTTGATTTTTGAATTATATCCAAACTTACCTCCCCAGAAATTCAATTTGCATTAGTTACTAGTCGTTGCCTAAATCCTTCTATGGTAATATAATTTCAGAATGATGCAATGGTTGTATACTTAATGTAAATCATTACTAGATTCATGGATGACCTAATCGAAATCTTAAGAAAAGTTAGAACTACTAACCTTGGTTTGCATGTTTGTTAGCTATTCTAAGTGATTAGGGGTGGATCATCCCATAATCATTAGATAAGAAAGTGTTTGTTTAAACAAATACTACTTTTCTAAGAAAATGACTAAGTCTGAAAATAAAGTAGCAAATAAAGGAGATAATTTTTTCTTGATTCCATAAGTGTTCTATCATCTTATTCGTTACAAGATGATCCCACTGCCTCTGTTGTCTTAACACAACCGAAGAGGTCAATACCATTTAGTTTTCTTAGACATAATTCACGGTACCTTGTCGTAGTGGGAGAGTTTCAAGGACTTCACCTTCTTATGACTTGGAAGACACTAGTGATTAAAAATCCATTGTGAGTTTATCCAAGTAATGGATTGTCAAGATAAGAAACTAAGAAGAAAGCCAAGAGAACTATGGTTTAATCCATCTACATGGAGTAACCTAAAGTTTTCTATTACAAGGACATAAAATGAAATTTTCGTTAATAAGTCTATTCAATGGACTTAACAAAACTTCCAGTTCCTAGTATTATAGGTTTGAGTTTATCTAAACCTATGGCTTGTGGTATGCCTGGTAATTACTTACTCTAATGCAAGCAACTTACTTTAGTAAGATGCTGAAGCATTTTCTTTCCAATGGTAATCTATAGAAGCTTCACAACTTCTAAGCATAGATTTTATTTATCTAAGGAAAAGTCTCAACTATTCCAGAAAAGATAAAGCCATCAACAGTGGGAGGTCTCAGATATGCTTTAGTATACCTTAGACCAGACACCTGCTGTTGAGTGGGAGTAATGAGTAGGTATCAGATTAATCCAGGAGAAGAACATTGGAAGACAATCAAGTAAATCTTAAGATTAAGAAGAGGAACTATATGTTAGTCAATAAGGGTGTGTTTAAAACTCTTAGACTACACCACATCAGATCTCAAGACTTGCCTTTGTGCTAGAAAGTCTGCTGATAAGATGGTGATTACTCTGGGGGTGGAGTAGTGATTTTGGTGAACTATAAAAACCTATCTGAAATCTCTTAGTCTACCAGAGAGAGACTGAATGTTAAAGTTGCAGGAAAGATACTTATTCAGTTTAAGGAAAGTTCTATACAATTGTGGCACCGTTCCAACTTGTCTTAACTACTAGTGTTATTTCCTGAATAACCAAAAGTAGTTGCCAAAGGTATAGAATCCAGTATCCCAAAAGAGTAGACATATAGAGAGGAATTTCACAATATCAAGAATTTTGTGATTAAGGAACAGTAATGGTGGAGAATAGGTTGTGGTTAATTCAACCTGTCAGATCCTATTACGAGGAGTTTACTACTACTACACTTGATTTGTATATCAAGGTGTTGAGATTATTTGAAATGCACATTTTGTTTTATATTAGTGCAAGTGGGAGTTTGTTAGGTTTTGTGCTAAATATAACTCATTTCAATATAATCAGATTTACTTATTAATAAAGATCAGAAATAACATTTTATGTTGCGTGGTTCACATGATTTATTTCATGATTATATGTATATAATGTATTAATTCTTTTTAAGTCCAGAACATATGAATTTGTTAAAGATTATAGTGTTGCCAGCACAGTGGAATATAATCTTAATTATATGTTCAAAAGTTTATTCCCTGATTTGTCAGAACACTGGATTTAGACTGACATGGTAAAATCAACGATAGGTATTCTTACACCTTGGAAAAGTGTTATGTCTTTTCTAGGACATTGGCAAAGTTTACCAGTATCGGATGTATGGAGTATACATCGGAAGGGACCGATATTGAACTTTGATTAGATATATTAAAACTTACCGTAATATCTATTCAATTCAATATCACCTGTTGATCCTAGATCAAATGACCTTAATCCTGATATGGTTAGGTTCGATCTCAAGAGTACTATACATGTTCTTTGATTTGTTAGTTAAGCCTACTTTTGGGTCAGGGTAATACGTACGTTTTGGGAACATGATAGTATAATTGAGTGGGAGCGCTACCATAAATATGGAATCTATAATTTCTATAGGAACTTAGAAGTGAAACGATGATATCCTTCGAGCTTGGCTAAACAGAGATAAATGGTGGAGATCTCATTTCACTTTGCTAAAATATCATTTATACGGAGCGAAGTGTTTTAAGGATAAAATACATTGAAGGTGTAACGGTAACTTAGTGCCTTTTCAATGTAGATCATCTATTAGAGGGTCATTGATCACATTAGGGTTATAACAATGGATAACTAATGACATGTCTATATCATGGAACATATAGAGCGTTCTATATGACTGAGTGTGCAATTCCAAGTTCTAAGTGTGGATTCAATAAGGAATTAATAAGTTAGGGAATTTACTTGGTAAATTCGGTTCAACTTATTGGAAGCTCGGTTATATAGACCCATGGTCCCCATACTAGTTGAGACCATACTGCTTGTAAGACTCAGTTAATTGATTTTAATTAATCAATTATAATTCTAAAAGTTAGACTATGTCTACTTTATGAATTTTCACTAAGCAAGGGTAAAACAGTAAATAGAGAGTTTAAAGGGTATATTTATTAATTGGGAAACTTTGATTAGTTTTTATTAATAAATAAAATAAATGACAATATATTATTTAATAATTAATTATTGTTATTAAATAATTAGATTTGACATTTATGTGGTTGAAAGAGAGAATTGGCAATCTTTGAGAAAATGGGAAACTAGAAATGATGAAATAGGAAAGTTGGAAAAGTGGAAGGCTTGTTTCCTCAATGTATGGCCGGCCACCTTTGCTTCTATTTCTCATTTTATTTTTCATTTTTAAATGCCAAATAATTCAACTTTAACCCTATGTGGTATTCTATAAATAGAAGGTAAATGCTTCAGGTTTAAAACACACTTTACTGATTATTTTCTCAAACACTCTGAAGTCGCCACTCTCTCTCTCTCTCTTTTCCTCTCTAAATTTCGAAATCCCTTGAGTGAATGAGTAGTGCCCACACACATCAAGTGGTACCTCAATCATAGTATGTAAGACTATGGAAAATCTGCATCCAAGAAGGAGAGAAGAAGATCCAGATTCAGATCTTGATTATGCTCTGCTACAGAAAGGAATCAAGGGCTAGAGATCTGAATGGAAGGAGCCATAATATTCCGCTGCACCCACTGTAAGGTTTTCTAAACTTTATATGTGTTTAATTTCGTTGTTTTAGAATTCATATTAGGATATTAATCAAACATACTTGGTAGTAAATCTAGATCCTGGTAAAAATAATTCCAACAGTGAGTTCCTATCGAGTCATCGAATGCGCTTTATCGTTCAGACTAATTCATTATGTAAAGAAGCGATCATTACTTGGTTGTAGAAGAAGGCTACCTAGTCATCGCATATATCTTGGTATTTGCGCGACTTGTATAAACCCTTCTTGGTCTTGCTTTTTATATTACGCGAAGCATAATATTGCAACTAAACTCTGTCATGGTCACATCATCTCACGAGTTCAGTTCAAGCAAGGTTAATTCTCGAGGAGTCCCTTCTTGACAACTAGCTCATCAATCTTCTAAGGATGTGATTCTATGTGGCACCCTTGTTAGTTTTAATTAAACCACACTTTTCTTAAACTGTTAGTTTATTATTATAAACTAATTAATAAAAGCACACATGTGGCACCCTTGTAGATTAGGGCGTTATAGGGCCCTTTTACAATACTTGGCACGAGGAGGCACTACTGATAATACCCCCGTGTTGTTAGGCCTGGAGAACAAGACTCTGGTAGGCTTGCCCGACCACTGCCTGCGTCAAGAGACAAAGGCAAGGTTGCTGCCTCTGAAGATAGTCCCAATGATTCCTCTTCTGAGGATGATAGGCTTCCAGATTTCCCTTTAGATGTTATTAACTTTTTTTACTTTCTCTCGCATTTAGTACTTATAACTTGTATTCTAACTTTGTTACTTTTCTTTTTGAAAATATGACTTCCAGGATTAGAAACTTGGCGAAGGGACCTTCAGGTGGCACTTCTTCCGGCCACCCTCAAACCAAGGTGGCCTGAACCATTGAGTCTTCTGATGTGACTCAGTCTGTCTTGCCTCCCCCTCCTCAGGCCCTCCCCCAGCCAACCAGCCTGTGGTCATGGATCCTCCTCTGAGGAGCACCCCTCCCCCTCATAGGTCATCAGGCAAGGCAGCCCAGAGGCATAGCCAAGTGACTTGTTTGTCCAAGGGTGATAGGGCGATCGAGGTAGCCGAGGACTATCTTGGCAAAAATTTTCCAAGTGTCGATGAGGAGTTCTAGAAGCTAGATGCTAGACCCTGGATTACTTGACAATGAGCACCCTCAGAGATGCCTCCCCTGCAAGTAATTTATTTCTCTAACTTTTTATATGCAAGCCTTTTGTACAACTTTTCTAACTTTGTTTCTCTTTGGTTTTAGGTCTTGCTGATGCTTAGCCATGCTCATGCCAGGGCTAAAGGCTCTACCACAGCCTTCAAGAAGAAACTTGAGGGCAAAGAAGTTGAACTCAAGGCAAATGAGGATGCCCTTACAAAGGTGCATGTTGATCTAGACTCAACATTGACCCGCTTGGGCAATGTCCAACACCAGTATGATGGCCTGAATCAACTGCTTGGTCTCTGCTACTAAGAGCTGACAAGGCTGACTACTGAAAACTCCAGGCTGAAGAAAGAACTTGAGAAGGAGTGTAAGGAGAAGTACGCAACCCTTGATGAGCAACATGCGATTAAGGATAAGTACTTAGACTTATCCACGGAGGTGCTTTACGAGGTCTTTCTACACAACCCCGATGTCAATATAAAGTATATAGAGTTGCCATTCTGTGAGAGTTCACTTTAGCGAGGGAGGGAGCTCTACAAGAGTAGACTTCTAGTAAAGCAGGTCAGCCAGGGTGTCAAGGTGCTAGCTAGCCAGACCTTAGAGACACCTACTGGCCAGCCCATGGGGACATTGGCTGGCCAGCCTGTGGAGACATTGACTGGCCAGCCTTTAGGTGAGGTACCACCCGGCCAACCTGTTGGTGGTCAGAGTGTAGAACCCTCTTCAGAGGCTCCAACCTTCCCAGCTGATGTCGCTGCCTAGGATCCGACCAGTCTAAATCTTCCTACCCTTATTGTTACTCCTAATGATGTTTAAAAACTTATGTTCATTTTTTATGGTTTTATTTTGCACATTATTTTTTTGTTCTTGTATGGCTTATAGGCCCTTTACTTTTGAACAATGTTTATATATGACCTTAAGCCTTTTTACTTTAAATAGATGACCAACCAGGAGGTTTTCAATCCTGGCTTTACCTTCTTTTGTTAGACATATAAAAAAAAACTACTTCAAATTTAAAAACAACATCCTCTACAATGCAAAATCAACTTATGAAAAATTTAACAATTTTTTAAACATGTCTTCTATTTTGTATTTAAAATTCTTTTACCTAATTAATTCAACTATTTTTCTTTTAAAATAAATAAACTGATTTTTTTTTTTTTTAAAAAAAAAAATACAGGTCGGGCCTAACCCGGCCCGATTATCTCGGGTCGGACTTGACCCGCTAGGCCAAAGGAAGGAGTCGTGCCAGATTGGGTCGGACCAAAGTGATGTCGGGCCGCGCCGGTTTGTGGCGGGTCGGGCCCGGCCCGGCCCGGCCCGATTGACATTCCTAATTAAAAATTAAATTGTCATATATAATCATTTTAAACATCGGTTCTTGACCATTGTTAGAAGTATGTGAGAATTGCCATTAAAAATGACAATTAACGGTTGTTTTGGCATTGAAAATGATCACTAAAGTTTGTTTTGGCATTGAAAATGACCATTAACGGTTGTTTTGGCATTGAAAATGATCATTAACGACAGTTCTTAACCGCTATTAGAAATTAACACTTTTATCAACACTCATTCGACGATTTTTTCCATGCTTCACGATTTACTATCTTATATGTTGCTGTCTATGGCTTTTTTTTCTCTTATTTTCTTTGTCAGAGTGATGCTTGAAAAGTAGCATTGTATATTTAAAATGACTGTATTATATCTGTGTTTCAAGGCCATCGAGTTAAGGGAGAACTGTTGTGATTTAACATTTTTTAAAAAGAAAAACAAAAGTGATTAGCAGATTTTTATATGTGCGTCTTTTTTTAATCATTTATGTGTCTAGTAAATTATACTTATTTATTTATAGAAGAATATATATATTTTTTTAATTTATTTTGCTGTTTATAATCAATTACATTAATAAATTTATTCAATTCAAATTAATTGTATTAATAATATATAAATGTTAAATATTAAAAGTAAAAAATATTATCTACGATGTCTTCCATGAAATATCATAAGCGAGGCAACATACAATGACACCAATTATAACGTCTTCTCTTATGAAAGACATTGTATGTCTTCAATGACTAATAAACAATGTCATTAAAAAGCTCTTTTTTTTTTTAAAGGTATTCATATTTTTTTTTTAATTACTAATTAAATTTTAGCTCATTGGGATTTATTTTTTTCTAAAATTGTGTACATATTTTGCATAATACTTGAGAAGATGATAAAAAGTTTAAATTTAAAAGTTTTGAACACATAATATTGGTTTTACTCCTTTTTTTTTTTCATATCTAAATCTTTAAATTTGCTTAATTTTGAACAAATCATTTTTTTTTGCGATGCTCCAATGACACTCTAGGAACACCCTCAATTTCATGATTTTGAGGTAAAATGATGTCAAGTCAACATGAAAGCATCACAAAGCCATCATTTGTGATCTCAAAAGTATGAAAAATGGAAGTGTCCAATAAGCATTGTAAAAACATCATTTTATTCAAAATTCTACTGATTGTTAGAGGTTTGGATTTGAAAAAAAAAAACCAACTAATAATAAAAGTTCAATTACTAAAATACAAATTGATGTTTTCTTCAAACAACATCAAAATTAAGATTTCAATATCGTAATAGTATCGTAAGGAGAGAAAAGAAAAAAATAATTGAGAACACCTTTATGAACATTAATTTTTTTTTTTTTTTGTTGATAACCTCGTACTACAGGTATTCTCATTTTTCATAATTTTATTCGAAAAATGATGCATTAGTCACGTTCCCATGAAAACTTCACAGAAGTATGACTAATGCATTCTTTCTTACCTCAAAAATATGAAAAATGAAATCATCGCAAAAACATCATTTTGATCACAATTCTACAAAATTTTCAAAGGTTTAGATCTTAATAAAAAACTACAAACAAAACTAATAAATCATTTCTTAAAACTTTTAAATTAATGTTTTAAGTATATATTTATAGAGGTTAGATATTGAATTTCATTAACATAAAAAAAGTATATATAAGTGGTGCTTCAATGGGAAGATTCAGAAAGGAGGTGGAAGTGTCAATAGCAAAAACGATATTAGTGGTAGTGACAATATTAGCCTAGAGCTATGCCGCCGTAGTGAGGTAATAGTGGTGCAATCGTGGTGTGGTAGAAAGAACTTGAGAGACAGTATTATCAAAAAAGAAAGACAGTTAGAGAGTTAGAGAGAGACAAGTCCGCTAATGGAAGGGAAAGGCCATGCAATTCTTTTCAACAATTATTATTGACATCATAATTAAAAAGTAATTTTTTATTTTTAAAAACAGAAAATTATTTTTTGAAAACAATTAAGCTTGTTTGGCATTTTCTTTTTTAAAAAAAACAGTTTTCAAAAAACAAAGTTACAAAAAACAAGAATTTCGAATGTTTTAAAAAATAATTCACTTTTGGTCAATATTAGGGGTGTTCACTAAGTATCCGATCCAATCCAATCCGCACGATCCAATCCAATCCAATCCGCAAAATGCGGATATCCGCACTTGCGCGGATTGGATTGGATTGAAAAATCTAAAATCCGCACTTGTGCGGATCGGATGTTGTTTGACCTCAAAAAGTAACCGATCCAATCCAATCCGCACTTAATTATATATATTTTTAAAAAATTATAATATATAATATATATTAATTTTCTAGTAATATTAAAAAAAAACACAAACTTTTAATATATTAATCTTTTTTAGTAATATATTGAATTAGTATATTTTATTTGTTTTATAATAAAAAACACTAGAAAAATTATTCTATTCACATAGACACGTACACACAAATTTAAATATATATACTAACTTATTTATTTTAGTAATAAATACATATATATTTTAGTGTAAATTATATATTGACATATATGTATATGGGTTTTATTTATATATAAATGGAGATGGAAATAGATTATTATTGGAGATTAAGAAACAATAGTTTTTTTTTAATTTTTTTTTCTATGAAATATTAAATAATTTATTATTAAAAAAATAACCGATCCAAAATAACCGATCCAATCCGCACTATTGCGGATTGGATTGGATCGGATTTAAATTATTATGCGGATCGGATTGGATCCAAAATATGAAATCCGCACTTAGTGCGGATTGGATGTTGTTTGACCAAAAAAGTGCGGATTGGATCGGATGAACACCCCTAGTCAATATTGTTTTTAGAAAACATTAACCAAACGCGACTTGTATTGTGAAAACTTCAAAAACTACTTTTTGTTCACATTCTAAAAATACATTTTTAAAAACAAAATACAAAAAACAATACCAATCATGCTCTTAAGCTTTAGTTAGCTGGGTTCTCCTACCAGTTAGGTAACCAGTAAATTTCAGCTTTCAGATCTAAAAAGCTCTTTTAGTAACTGTTTTAGGAAGAGTTTCTAAGAAAGCTAAAAGAAAAAAGCAGAAGCTCAATCAAATAGGGCCTAAGACCAACAATTTTTTAATAAGGTATACTAGAACTAGAAAGTATACTCATAGTTCCCTTTTAATTTTGCTAAGTTTACCTTTGTTCCTAGAGGAGCTAATATGGCAGCACAGAGTTACCAAGTGGAATGGAGGATAACCTCCTACTGGCAGTTTATGATTATGTTAGGCACAAGAATGACAGCCCCACGGTAGAATTACACAAACTCTTAGAGAAGTTGGTTTAGATATTAAAAATACTATAGATATGAACATGGATTATAATATTTGTGATGCGATGTAATGTGCAACCTGGGTATTAAAAGAGATTGATTGACTAGAGATGGTAGAAACTAACGTGGTTTGAAATATCTCACAGTATGTATTCTGCTACCCCTTCATCCCTATCTGTACGCATAACGTTACCAAGGAAAAGTAACGATAACCAGAACAATAATATTAATATTAGAAAGGTAAGCCTACAAACACACTAATGCTCTCATGACCATCTATGGCTGAAAACGCTTTCGGCCTTAGATATGTACAAACACACCTACCATGAAAAGACTCACTTCACCAAGGCCCAGTCTGTGTTCTTCTCAAGCACCGTTTCTTTACTTCTCGCTGCAGGTTTATCATCTCCATTACCTAATGCACATATAAATAGAGCTATTCAAATCAATGGCAAACGTGAAGACATATTCATTTTCTGAGTGTCATGGATGCTTATTATACATATTTGTAGAGTTGTTGAAGTTAAGGGAGGATAAAAATCATAATAAATATAAATCATCAACAGGCGGCCATGAAATATCTCCATGATAAACTAAATGCCAGTCTTGATTGGTGATTAGCTAATTAGAGAGAAACAAACACTACATGTACAAGAGATAGAGAAAAATCTGAAGTACCTGTTTTTTCTGCATTTCCACAAATTCTTCCTACAACAACCGAAGGCAATCAAATAAGTCAGTCTTAATTACTAGTTTGGAAATATTATACGTAGAGAAACTTTGTAACGGAAATTACTTGTTTCTTCCTCAACTCTTCGTTCTTCTCTTTTAACTTGGCAACTTCTGCTTCCAGTTCCATAGTGTAAGCCTAGCAAAAGCCATACATCAGAATATTAGGAGAAACATCACACACGTTACAAAAAGGTACGTGACAAAGTATTTTATTAGTTATCGCCCGCTACACACCTCATATTAAGGAAAAGACTATAGACAAAGAGAAAGCTACAAGGCAGACTTAAAAGAAAGTGTAAAACAGAATGTCAGACTATAACTAACTAACTAATTAACTAAGCTAACTGAATAACTAAGCATATATATATTTTACATAATAACTATGTTTAATAACCACAGTTAAACATATTATACTAAGTTATAAAACAGAATTATGTTCATAGTTCCAGTAGCTATATATCTCTTCAGTTAAACTTCTTTGAATTTGAAATGTAGAATTCAACTTCATCCTACGTTGATTAATGTTCCATTACCTTGATACAAAACCAGATCCTTAAAAACTTCTCAAAACCTTTTTCATATCTCGTCATGCCAGATCGCAACCATATTACCACTCTGCCCCAAATGATCACTCACGAAGTTTTGACACACAGCACATTAATAGACCATAAAAGCAGAAGGTTATGGCTAGTAAATTTTATAAGGGGGCAAGAAGACTATAAGTATAACATTTTTGAAAATAATAAAAAAAATAGAAACTCGAATAAGAAAAAAAATAATTTAAGAAAAAACAGACTTTTGCTTAATCTTGTGTAACAATAGTACAGTCTACAGGTATTAAGTCCTACTCGTAGATTTCATAGACCATTAAAGTTGGTAGTGCTACAAAGAAGGAAGGCAAACGGTATGAGGTTTGGACACGTTAGCTTACAAGTTATTTGTTCTTAATATGAGGTTATGACACGTTAACTAACAAGTTATTTGTTCTTAATGAATTGGTTTGCGTGTTGTGTTATCGATCGTTCACTTGTCTAAACAAAAACCTAAGAGGAAACACCGTAGTTGAGTCGCTTATATTTGAATCCGAAGGCATAAATAAGAAAATCAATCAAACTCAAAGTGCTCACCTGCTTTCGAGCGCGGGACCTGGCAGCTGACTCTCTGTTTTTAATCATTCTCCTTTGCCTCCGCTCGACAACTTTCTCCACAGCCCCACTGCACTTTCTACCCCTCAAACCACCATTAAATACAAAAGGAACCGGCGAAACAGATGAGGTATCACCGTTACTCTTCATCCCATCAGAAGATATTTGGTTCGCTGGGGATCCAGTCCCCATAGTAACAGCCCCACCTCCTAATCCAACCATTCCCATACCTCCACCCTGAACCAAAGCATTACTCAAACCCTGATCCGTTATCCCCATAATCCCACCCCTCACTCCAGGACTACCCAACTGACCACCCGTTTGCAGAGGCAACTGAGATGCATAACTCACAGTAGGCTGCTTAGGAAAAATTTGCTGCTGGGCCAGGCCCTGGTGTTGTTGCTGGGCCAAGTGCTGCTGAGTCGATCTAACCCCATTGACGTTCAAAGGCAAATTCGCAGCTTGAATGGAAATCTGATTGTTAGTGTCAGGAATCCGATTACCCACCATTGTCGCAGCCCGATTCGCCTGCTCAAAACTGATTCCCAAACCTGTGTTATGATTATTAACGGAGCACGATAAATCACCAAAGAAGCCACTATTGTTAGGAGGCTTCCCGGCCATTTGGTTATCTTCTCGAACAACCCCAGCTCTCACCAAGAACTCCTCCAAAGTCATCTCTCCCAAAGTCTGCTGCCTCTGAGGTAAGTTAGGCCCAGCAGCTCCAGACCCATCCTTGGACAAGTCCCTCCAAACCTCGTCTACTGTCTTCTGGCTCAGCGTTCTAGGCAGTGTCAACGACCCCTGTTTCTGAAGAGGCGCACCAACCCCAGTTTGACCAGTATTCGAAGGACCAACTGAGGCCATGCTCTGGATCTCCTCAGCGCTCCAAATGTTCTTCAAAAGCTCATCCATATTCATTGACCCAAAGTCCTTTCCTATGCCACCCACTGTGCTCTGAAACTCATCGAAAGTTAGTGAATAGATCGAAGACTGTCTCACAAGGTGATTATTCGCCGGGGGCCGGCCACCACCACCGTTAGCCGACGGCTCGTTGCCCGTGCCCTTAAAGTTCAAATTCGACCCCATTTTCGTAAATCAAACTGCAACGAAACAGATCCCAAAAGAGTCTTACTCCAATATAACGTAAGAATGAAATCCCTGAAAATCAAGTACAGATAGATTCAAGCAAAGAGTTTCTGTTTATGATTTTAGTGTACACTGCAACTGCGAAGAATTGGAAGAAAACTTTTCAGACTAAGACGATGAAAATCAACATTGCTTGTACGAAATTGATTAGATGATAAGTTGGTAAAGACACTCATAGACCAATTCAATTTCAGATAAAAACGACTGAATTTACAACACCCCGAACTATCACCATAAATATAACATACACACTACTAAATGAGAAAAGAAAAAAGAAGGCCAAAATTGAAAATTTTACAGCAAAAATAGTAAATATTAAAGTAGTAGTTAGAGACGATATTCTTTAAATGTAAGAAAAAATAATTACTCAAAAAATAAAATGCAGGCAGATAATTTAACTTTTTTTTTTTTTTTGGTAAATTTGAGAAAAAAAAATCTCGTTCTGATACCTTCTTTGGCTGCGTTTCCTTTTTCTGGCTTTGCCAGAATCGCCAAATGTCGACTGTCCGTAGCTGCTGCTTTTATTTATAAATGATTAATGATTAATTAATGAAATTATTTATTTATATTTATATTTATATTTTAATTGTGGGTTGAAATGTAGAGACTTAAGACAAAGGAGTGGGGTGTCTAGCGAAAAAAAAAAAAGGACAAGGGAGTGGGAAGGCAGGGAGGGCTGGAAATAATGAAAAAGAAATGGTGTGAAATATAAATAATTGGGAGGTGGATCACACTGATCAGCTGCTTTTCTAACCGTGGACGAATCTGAATGGCTGGGAGGTTTTGATGTGACAGCAACCAATGAGAGATGGCTAAGTGGGAGAATCTTAGCCGCACACGTCTCTTATTAGGAAGGGTTTGGATTCGATTATACTATTACATAGTGGCGTTGGATAAGGATTTGGTGTAAAAGTACGCACTGGGGGTAAGTGCGCACTCTTAGACCTTGCGTGTGCCCCTGTGGCCTCTGGTGATGTTTTCCTTGGACATTTTGGACCATGCGTTATTCTATTTTGACTATTTCCCTCAGCAACAAAAGCTTGTCGTCACTGCATGTGATTCTTATCCAATTCCATCGTCTCTAAGGACTACATTAATTTTTTTTCATTTTCCACAAAGATATAAAGGGAAATTAACAAAGATTTATAAAATAATTAGATTTTTTTTTTTAAAATAAACAAAACAATATTTTATGATACATATTAAAAATAGGACTAAGATGAAAACTAAAAAAAAATTGTAAAATGGTTAAATATAATAAATTAGACAGTAAAAATTATAAAAATATTTTTATTTTATTTGATTTTTTTTCTTTTAAAAAAAGAATTATGTAATGATAAATTTTTGTTATATGAATTTACTAGTATTACATATTGTCAATACTAAAAATTAGCTTAACAACAAATTTACAAATTTGTATTTCCACTTCGAATTATTTACACTAAAATTATCCCGATTGAGATGAATAACTCTGTTTTATTACATTATTCTTCCAAGATCAACAATGATTTTTTTTCTCTCTCCAATCAATGTTTAGAGCTCAAGTATGTTTTGGAAGTGCAATTCGATAGAGTTTGGACCGAGCTAGTGTGGTCAAGGATCTGTCTATTTTTGAATGTTGGAGTCTCCTATTTATAAGTGAGAATGGTCGCGATATCCTTTTCCTCTACTCAGATTGGTCAGTGGATTCTCTCTTCTTGCTTCATAACATGCTTTTTTCCCGGCTATGCTTATCAAGTTCAATTCTTCAAGCTATTTCCCAGTTCTTTTCTTCTACCATTCCCTTTCTTTTAAGTGAAACAATGCATTTATATTGTTTTTGCAACGTCACTTTGTTAGCTTTGATGCTCTTATCATAATAAAATTACGTTTATACCCCTCAATTTATGTAACGTCCTATTAGTTTAGGCACGCTACTGTATTTTCTTAATTACTATATTAACTTTTGCTGATCAAAGAGTTTAATAGAAAATTGTATTTAATTAAAACTTTATAATAAATAAATGTTTTCATAAATAAACATCGTAAATGTAGATATTTACAAAACTCGAGATCCCGAAATCTATTTTTTAAATATAAACATTATGCAATATAACAAAAGTGTCGCCTAGCGACTAACAAAACTAAGTCCATATTTTCCTGAAGATCTGAACACTCCAGATCTACCCGTTCAGATATGTACAATTTTTACTGAGCTCCAATACTCACTGTTGTTCAACCATGGTCTTTACCTACACATGAAAGTATATTTGTAAGTCGACATACTCAGTAAGAAAAGCATAAACATAAATATATAACCGACCTGTAACTAGGTGCAAATACACCTAATCACAAAGTCTAACTCGCACCCAACGCGTATAATTGAGTCTCGAACGTTCTTGACTATAACATGATTGACCATAATATCAGCCTAGTCATACTTATGTGATAGCATCAATCCACACTATGAGTACAACTAGCCATAATGCACTCAGTACTTTAGTTGTACTAGTGTTGGTAGCACTAGTTCGTTCTCCCTGAAAGAACAACTAACTATAATACCACATGCACTCAGTATTCTAGGCGTACTAGTATTGGTTGTATTAGTTCGTACTTCCTAAACTGTCAAACATATATCCCGTCGATATCCAAGTGCAACTCTATGTACACCAATATTGTTCTTACTGATATGTTATCTAATTGGATAACATAAATATGTACGCTAAACATGTGCATATGTGCATGTGTTATACTAATCTTATCCCAATTTTATAATTAGGTGTGTCGGTCAACTTGAGTGGAAAAACTGCTCAACAAGTTGAGGCCCTAAGCCACATTCATGTAAAATAGGTAAGTGTCTCTCTAAAACAATTTTGGGGACTTAAACTCAAAACCAGAAGTTTTTCTATCGATAAATAGTATGGCATTACCCTAAATATCGAGAAAACATAAAAATTAGAGTACCCAAAAATCACCCAGCTGGTCACCCAGATCCCTAAATGATTCCACCGTTTCCTGGGGTTATTCTTGGGGAAACAATTCACCGTTTCTATAGAAATGGTGGACCGTTTCGTAGCAAAAGTTCCAAAACTCAATTTTTCTTCCAAAATTATACCCCAAATCTAACCACTTTCCAAAGCACCTAATTATAGTATAACAAACATAATTCAATCAAAAACTGCATCATCAAAGCCCCGAAATCAAAATCACCATTGTTGAGCTAAGTTTGAGTTCAAAAAGTCAAACTTAGCTCCAACAAAAACAGCATCAAACATTCAAAAATTATTCCCCAAAACAAATTCTAAACATTCCAAACCCTAACAGAACAAAAAAAAAAAACCAATTTCATGCTTTTAAACCAAACTTTTCTCTTAAAATTGCAAAGGAAAGAGGAGACTAGGGCATACCTTGAATTGGCTAACAAAAACCTTCTCAAAACTTAGCTGAATCCTTGTAAAAATTATGAAGAAACTCTGAACTTTAGTTTGGGTTTTCTTGGGATTTCTTAGAGCAGAGAGAGAGGGTGGGTGGGTGAGTATACTTTGGTTTTATTTGTTGTATTAATCTTCTCGTATCTGATTAATCAACTACATCATCAAATTAATCAACTAAATCATAAAATTCACCAGAAAAGTTGCTGTAAAAGTCATCGTCACTGGAAAAGTCATTGAAAAAGTCACCATCGCTGGAAAGTCAATAGAAAAGTCACCCAAAGTATATGTCACGATATAAATTAAAATACAACAAGTTCTATAACATAATTAATAAAAACAAGTAATATAGAATAATCAAACCGGTTATAAATTGAAATAGAACAGGTTCTATAACATAATGAATAAAAACAAGTAACATGCAATAATTCAAACCAGTTATAATTAAAAATAGAACCGGTTCTATACCATAATGAATAAAAACAAATAATACAAAATAACTCAAACTGATTATAATTGAAATATAACTTGTAATATCCCGATAAGCCTAATGGTAAATAATTATAGTTTATATTTATACTATGGGTTAATCGGGTAATTAGTAGGATTATGATCTTACTAATCTATTTCAGTATAAATTTTAAATTTTACTATAAGTGAGTAAATAAACGTAATTTGTTAATTATGGAGATTTATATAGCATGTGTGAATGTAATATGAGCTATATGTGGAATAAAAATATTTTCAAGTTCGGGGACCCTGAAGACTCAATAAGTGGATATATAAGCGTAATTTGTTAATTACGGAGATTTATTTAAAATACGTGGATATAATATGAGTTATTTGTGAAATAAAAATATTTTTCATGTTCGGCGAACCTGAAGACCCGATTGGAGGCCAAAAATGTCACAACAATTTTAGTTAGTAATGTTGATGAGATTATTAGGATAAGTTGATTTTAGAAATATCGAGGTATTTTAGGGTACTCGAAGTTGACTAAATACTTTAAAAATAGAGATTTCTTAGTGGCTAAAAAATAATAAGATAACTATTAATAATAAAATTTATATTAATATTATATTATTATTAATATATTATTATAATATTATTTATATATATATAAATTAACTTTAAGTTTATTTATATATATATTAAGTTCAGTAAAACAGAACGAACGAAACCCTCGTTCTTTCTTTCGACAAAACCTTCTTCTCCTATATTTATTTTTTTTTATTTTCAATCCAAAACTTAGCAATCTAAGCTCCGGTAGTAGCAGGATAGCAAATCCTTGAAAAGGGAAAGCTTAAGGTATGATTTAATTTCGTTTTAAGTTTAAAAACAATTGGTTTCGTATAGGATTTTGTGAATTAGAATAGTTATGAAGGTTCTGACCTTATAGAATTGTTCTCGGGTAGTCATGGGACTAGTTCCGATATTTTCTTGTTGAATTTGAAGTGATTTTGAGTTAGAAATCGAGTTTGAAACTTTTTAAAGCTTAGTCCGAACGTTGATGGCGTTTTCCATTTAAGGAGTCGATTTTTATTTCTGTTACGTAAGGATGGTAATATTTATGGTATATATGCGCCCTGTGAAGTTTGGAGTGATTTGGATAAGTTTTGGTAGTGTTTCGGTGAGTGCGAAAATTGAGATTTTTGAGTTTTATAGTTTTTAGAAATTCCTAAGAGATCAAAAATCGTATTTTTATCATCACTTTTGACTCGGGTGTCCGTTTTGGACATTCTATTTACCGTTTCAAAGCTTGCGACGAGCTCTACAATATGGTGTATAATTTAGAGCAAAAATATAAGTTCTATTTTAATGTATTTATACCGCGGGGTTTGGTAGAAAATCCTAGATTGTCTTATGTGAATATTAAGTAGTGTTTTGGGATAAACACTTTTTAGTTTATCGTTGTTGTGACATAGGGCCGAGATCATCGGGGATAGTTCTCCACTTGGGTTGGCCGAAATATATGAACCTGGATTAAAGGTAAGAAAAGTATATTGTACTGCATAGTACGTTGTATGTAATACAATTAGTATTGTTATGAATTGATTAATATTGAGATATAGTTAATATTGTTATATAATGAAAAGACTGATTGGTTGAGTATTGATAATGTGATAATATTATGCATGTGATATATGGGCTCACCTAATTAGGTGATGCAATTTTCCTGGCGATGTACTGGACGTAAGTACGGGCGTCAGTGATATATGATGAGTACCGAGTGTATGTACGGTCTCTCCTGATTAGGTGATGCGATTTTCCTGGCGACTTACTGGGCGTAAGTAGGGGCGTCAGTGACATGATAAGTACCGGGCGTGGGTACGAGCTCGTCTAATTAGACTATGCGATATATTGCTGCCAGATTGTGGCACGGGCTCACCTGATTAGGTGATGCAATTATATGATATATGGGTGCAGGTTTTTGGCACAGGCTCACTTGATTAGGTGATGCAGTTATGCGACATATGGGTGCCAGGATATGGCACGAGCTTGCCTGATTAGGCGATACAATACAAGATTATCAGATTAAAGCATCGACTTGCCTGATTAGGCAGCATGATGAAATGAAGATGGTTGCTTTATGAGGTAACATATATATTATTTATATGATTAAATGAATATGAATTCCATTATTTGTATAATAGTTTTGTATTACCAAATATCTGTATACTGATGTTTATTCGTGGCAGATGCCAGTAGTGATTTAGATTTCATCTTATGAACAAAGTCTGATGGTTTGATTCTTATTGTGTATAAATGACAATATTCGAATAATAAACAATATGATTGTTATTATTACTTTTCTTGCTGAGTCCTTGTGACTCACGGGTGCTATGTGGTGCAGGTAAAGGCAAAGAAAAGCTAGATCAACCATGAGGTGGCAGTCTTCTCTAGCAATGTACATATTGACCTCACCGGCCTGCGTGCCGAGTTGCCAGGAGTTGTTTTGGACTGGCTGTATCTGTTGTGTATTTTGATTTTATGTTTAAATGATTGTCGTATATATTTCTTTAGCAAAATTTTTTATACCAGGGATTCCCAGAACACACTTTTTATGCCGTTATAATGTCCGTTTTTAGTGTTTTATTTTAGACAAGTTTTTAATATTATCACGGTTTTTAATAATTAATTATTCTATTAGTATTAAACTATTTTATAAAATCACACACACGTGGCGTCCCTATAGATTAGGGCGTTACAGAACTGGTTCTATAACATAATGAATACAAACAAATAACATAGAATAACTCAAATAGGCTATAATGAAAAAAAAAAAAAAAGAATTGTTTCCAACAACATTGAGGCATAAATTAAATAGAACCGGTTCTACAAAAAATGAGCAAAAAAATACAACAAACAACTACTCAAAAACTAATTATAATTTTTTTTTTTAAAAAAAATAATAATATAAATCAACCACATCAAAAAACTAGTGCGTTTTTAGGAGATCCCTTTGAAATTAGCTAAGAAATAACACCAATAAAATGCAACACGATCTTTAACTAAATGAAGAACCAACTGAGAAAGATTACAAAATAAATACAACACGATCTTTGCAATTTATTAGCAAACTCATGATTGGGTCAATATTCAAATATGTTAGCTGGAAAAAAAATAAAACAATATAAAAAGTACTTGGAACTGGTGAAAATTAATTAAAAAAATAAAAAATAAATACAAACAAACCTTCTCATCTAAATGTTAGGTTATTTTTAGTATTAAATTTAGATTAATTTTAGCATATTTTTTATTTAGTTTAAATCATGTTTGGAGCATTTTCACGCTTTTTATCTTTTAATTTTGCAGATTTAAAATAGATGAAGATGTTGAAAATGTCAATAGAAAAATGATAAAATATCTCATAAAAATATCCCGGTGGAAAATATCAAATTCAAATCCGAAAAAAAAGATAAAAGCACGGAATATAGAGCAGAAGGCCACACGGGCCGCGGCATGGTATTAGCATGCCATGGCCCCCCTACGTGAAAAACCAAAGGAGATATCCTAGGAATGCCACACGGGCCGCGGCATGGCTTTAGCATGCCACGTCCGCCCTTATGTTAGCAGAAAAAAAAATATCTCGTTTGAGGTTTTCTAAAAAAAATTTAAATCCGAATGAGAATTTAAACATGTGCATTTTTCCATCTTTTTGGGCCCTCAATACCTATATAAAGGGAAGAAGAGAGTTGATTTCATCAAGCAATTTCAGAGAGAAAAAAAAAAGAGAGAATATAGATGCAAAGTGGAGAGATCAACTGCAATCTTTGAGGCATTCTTCAAAGGGTTTTCAACATTCTTCTCTTCTCTATTTTCATCTCTTTTCTTAAAGTTAATATGTGTGATTGTGCTCTCATAAACATGAGTAACTAAACATTTAATTAGGGTTAGATGGAGATTGTTTAACATTGTTTTATGGTTTTAATATGATTGATTTCCCCCCTAATTTCTATGTATTTTATTTCATTCGTACTTAATTACTTTTAGTTGTCTGGCCACCAATTCACTGTCTATGATTTTGATGCGAGATCTGAGAAGTGAGTGTCAATTATACTATAGTGAAATAGAACTGAATTTCGATATAGGACGAGAGTACCTATATGGTTTAGATAGCTTATAGGATTTCTTTGTTTAATGCCTGTTGCATGTTACATTTATCACGAGAGTAGAAAGTTTGCATGTAATTGAGATTTATATATCTGAGAAAACTATAAATTACCTTAGTAAACCTGCTATTGCATAGAAATTAACATTAGGAAAATAATCATATTAGGCCATAAACAATAGAAACAATTGAAATCGAAGCCCTAGTTTTTATTAACTGTTAATTTCCTTATTAGTTTAATTGCTTACTCTTTCACTGTTTTTATTTTCTAGTTTTAATCTTTTCTTAATTTTTATTCAACCAAATAAAAGTAAAAGTTTAATTTTAACGTACTTAACTACACTCCCTGCGGGATCGACCTCACTCCTGGTGAGTTTACTACTTGAAACGATACGTACACTTGCGTGTGCAAAATATCGCAACACAAAATTAATTGGAAAATTTGAAAAATTTCACAGTATCCAGTCAATATTTTACATTCTGCTATAAAGGGCATTTCGTAAATATAAAAACTAACAATAAGAGCCCCATAGAAAAGCCTTGAACATTCCTTTTGATGCTCACATACAAAATCCATTAATACATCAAATAAGAAATAGGAGTTTTTACAGCACATACTGAAATTTTCAATTTTTTTTACTTTTTTACTGTGAGGTGGAATTTTTTTCAAAAATACTGTGTACTGTGTACTGTGTTAAGTTTTCACTGTTGTTCAACGGTTATTTTTTAGTTGTGCCACTATTGTTTTAATTGTTTTATTTTTTTTACGGTTGTTTTATAAAAAAGACAGTATTTTTGTAAAAAAAATTCGTGTGAGAGTAAACTTGTAAACTTTTGCCTAAAATTAAGTATTTTTGTAAAACCCCGTAAGAAATATGCATCCGGGTCTGCTATTTTCTTAACAAAAAGATGGATACTGAAAATACAAAATCAATAACAGAACAAATCCAAATAAAGAGCATGAAATTCCTAAATTAAAATACAATCCTACTACAAATTATTGTTAGATCCAAACATCCAAAAAAACGAAAAGGTAAAGTAGTAACTAATGAAATATTAATGACCTTGCTTGTGATCGGCCCCTTTATCAACAGTGTGACATTGAGCACACTTGGTCCTGAAAATTTTTCTCTCTTGTCTTGGAATTTCCGGGAGGAGCTTCGTCGAAAGACGCCATTTTTTTTTCTCTCTCTGTGCAAGAAAGTTAGGGAGCTTCGTCTAGGGTTTCTAAATTATACGAAGAGAATACTCACCACCGGCATGCTTTCTACCACATCATCCTTCCACTTTTCTTTTTCTGTAAAGGAAAAACTTAAAATATGGGACATGAATCTTTTTTGGGAAATTATAGTAAATGGCTCTAAATACACCACTAGAAAAATAAGTTTCAGTGACCCACATTGAGTGACTCTAAAATTATTTAGTGACACTTCACTGCGCGTCACTAATGAGGGTGACTGAAAAGCTAGTTTTTAGTGACACTTCACGGGTGTCACTAAATCGTTTTACAATCACTCATTGCGCGTCACTATCGGCATTTAAACTCAGGTCATGTCAGACTATAAAAGTAATAGCTACATTTACTGTGCGTCACTATATCTATGTTTTTAAATTTATTTAATATTTTTTATATTTCAACTATTTATTATTATAATTATTTTAGATACATTTATTTTTTTTTGTCTACAATATTGAATAATATTTTCATTAATAAATAAACAATATACATGTTATAAAAATATTATAAAAAATAATTAATCAAAATAAATAGAAGCATAATTTTTATTTTTTTTATAACCTATATTGTGCATTATTCACACTAATTTCTGAAGAATTTTTTGATAAAACTTCATTAAAAAAAAAACCAGCAACAGCTGGAAAACACAACAACAAAACTAAGCTTACAGTAAGAGTTAAATAGATATCATATACCAAAAAAATAATCCTACAATACTGTAACAGATTATGAACATATGAACACACAAATTTACAGAACAAACAAAATATTTTCATAATCATTTTCCGTCGACCACCACAAACAGCGCCGAACCCCAATCCTTTGTCGACAATGAACCACCATAACCCCACAACCCAGTCGACTTCGAACAGCCACGAACCTTGAAGCTCTGAAGCCCCGTCGTCGATGAATAGCCTTGATACTCGAAGCTCTGAAGCTCCGTCATCCACGAACTTCCTTGATTCTCGAACCCAAACACCATAAAAACCATGGTCCACAACGAGTATCAAACTCCATCAACCACGAACTCGAACGACAAACATCGAGATCCTGCACAGATGAGAGACGGAGAGAGAGAAAGAGAGACTGAGAAATGAATGAGAAAACAAATCGACCTTAGGTTTGGGGGTTGGGACTCGAATCTTCAGCTGCCGGTGTCGCATGGAGCTTCCGCCGTCAGGTCGGGAAGTCGTTCGCTGGGGCTGGGAGGTGCTTCGACCGTCAGGTCGGGAAGTCGTTCGCTGGCTGGGAGGTGCTTCCGCCGTCAGTTCGCTTCTGGGATGTGTTTCCACCGTCAGAGAAAGAAAGAAAGAGTTAATGGTTAGAGAAAGAAAATGTGACAGGGTTAGAGAAAGAAAGAGTTAGGGTTACGTAGTTTTAAGTAACCAAGAGAGAAATAAATTATTATTATTATTATTATTATTGAAATGAATAAACAATAAAGAATACAGCTGTATTTTATTACTCATTTGGATTCTTAATTATTTTATTATTTTACTATTTTATTATTTACTTAGTAAGCTGATAGGGTTTGTAAAAGTGATAGGGTTGTTTTATTTTTTTTTATTAATTATAGATATATATCTTTTTACAAAAAAAATAGAATTATGATATAGTGATGCGCTAAGTGTGAGGGGATATATTTACCCAATCATATTTGGCGCGTCAGTATAGGTCAATATTTTTTAAATTAATAAAAATTAGAACAATATATATTCACTCTTTAGTGACACTCTATATTTTCAGTGACACACATTGCAAGAGACTAACACCTAATGTTTGGAGTCTAATTATGCATGTCACTAAAAGTTACTCCTAACTCTATAGTGACCCACACTTTTGTGCGTGACATTATTTGCCAAATTGTAGTAGTGAATGTTGGGAATTATTTGACTAGGATCTAGATTTACTAACTGTTGCGGTAATTTACAACATGCAAGTATACGTATCGTTTTAACAAGTAATACTCACAAAGAGTGGGGTCAATCTCACGAGAATTGTAGTTAAGTACGTTAAAATTAAATTCTTATTTCTATTTGGTTATATAAAATTTTAAGAGATAATAAAATCAGAAAAACAACGAAAGTAAGAAGCAGGTAAATTAATAAGGGAATTAACAATGAATAAAAGTTAGGGCGTTCAATTTTAATTGTATCTATTGATTATGGTTTAACATGATTTTATTCCTATTACCAATTTCTATGCAATAGCAGGTTTACTAAAGTAATTTATAGTGTTCTCAAATATATAAACCTCAATTATATGCAAATTTTCTACTCTCGTGATAAATGAAACATGTAACAGGCATTAAACACAAAAACCCTATAAGTTATCCAAACTATAGGTACTCTCGTCCTACATCAAAATTTGATTCTATTTCACTGTAGCATAATCGACACTCACTTCTCAGATTTTGCCTCAAAATCATAAACATTTAATTGGTGATCAGAAAATTAAACGTAATTAAGTACGAATGAAATAGAATACATGAAAATTGAGGAAAAATTAAATCACATTAAAACCAAAAATCAATATCAAACAATCTCCATCTAGACCCTAATGAATTGTCTAGCTACTCATGTTCATCGTAGAAATTTCACACATAATAATTTAGAATAGAAGAAGAAAATAGAGAAGAAAAGAATGTTGAAAACCCAGTTGAAAAAGCCTTCGCGATTGATTTTTATCTCCAATTTTCGTCCTTCTTGATTGCTTGTTGAAAACTATTGAAGTCCACTTCTTTTATAGCCAAAAAATAATGTATAAGAAGAGCTATAGAAAGCTTAATGCATGGGATTTTTACGTGGTTGGGGCATTAATGAGCCTTAGTCCACGAGTCTTTTTTATTAATGAGAGGATTTATTACAGAGAATGTTCTTGGTGGATTTCTCTCCTATTCTCTCTCTTTGATTCCTTAAAACCAAAAATGTTCGACCCCTTTTCAGTCTGTTTGTGGGGTATTTATAGTGTTTATCTGGGGTGATCCCTAGGAATAGATCACTTGTCTTTCTGTGTTAGCTTCATAGGGGCACATATTCCCAACACATACAAAATAAGAAATACATGACCTATACCGTAGGTATCTTAGGAGTTAGGTAGATATAATCTTTTATCCCCTCTTGACTGATGTGATTCTTCATAAGGTAGCCGTCACTAGCCTTATTGATTGTAGTGTAATAGCCGAAAAAGGGGGGTTACGCCATCTGTCATATCGTTTATGGAGATTTTAATACGTCTTCTCCCATGCGGCATTAAATGCGAAGTGACTGTTCAAGGGATCTCTGTACCTCCCGGAACTACCTTAGCATGCCTCTGGCCTCCCGGAGAGTAAAGATACTTCTTATGCTCTCCTCCGGAAGACACCTTCCCTGAGATACTCCTCTTTCGTCTAAGACTTAGTCGATTTCCATAAGTGTTGGTTCTTACAGATTCACGTGTTAGCCTTATCCAGGTCCACGTATTTTGGGAAAAATCAAGGGCAACACTCTGAAAACCTATTTTTTTAGGATTAGAAGAGGCGGGCCGCGACATGGGATTTCCATGCCTAGGCATGACCCCCCTTTATTTGGGCAGTGAGTATTCTACTGTGCTGACTGATAGTATTTTGACCATAATTCTCTCGATATTACTTGGAATTGGACTATTCAAGATGTTCTGAAAAGATAAAATAAAGATCTAGAACTTTTATGTTTTGACTTTTTCTAACATCTGATCAGATCATAGTCTAATTTAGGCTTGAAGTTTCAGATTTTTTTTTGCACAATTTTCTCTATTTTATAGATCATCTTTTTCCGAAATTTGACCAATTTATACAATCCAAGTGTCAAAACCTGAAATTAAAGAAAACAAGCGTAATTCTATTCTAAAAAGTCACAATGAAGAAAAAAAATTAACTCTAAAAATAAAATAAATAATAGGCTAAAAATATCCTAACAAATTCCCCCAAACTAAATCCTTACTCGCCCTCGAGTAAGACTAACAACTAAACACAACCTAAATGAAACAAGTCAATCAACCGAAACATGAGAAATTTTTAAGTAAGATAAATAACATGGTTATGAACAAAAAATTCCACCTATAATAATCCAGAATTTCAGTTCAATCACACCCTTGATTCACCTCAATCTTTTATTCAATTCATGAAACTATAATTAGCACTTAACCAACAGTTGAAACAATTTATGCATGCCAATTATAACCATCAATCCACTATCCCAAAAATATTCCATATGCTTGCTATACTTACTATTATCCACTAATATAAATCAATGCACAACCAAGAATCAAAAGGTCTTTCTAGGCTTGTAATGTTAGGCTTAGGTACGGGTAGTTGAAATGGTCATTTAGGCTTGCTTATACCATAAGATTCTCCAATCAATTCACCTCATAACTTTCACAAATAATCTCGATACCTATTTTTTTCTAATTCCATGATAGAATTTTTTTTTCAACAATATTTCAACACTTTATATTTATTATGTTTTCTCTTTTTTTTTTTTTTTTTGAATTTGAATTTGACACTTATTGTCAGATTGTTATCTTCTTTTTTTTTTCAAATTGTTGCCAATCAACTTTTTTTCATACATATAACAAATTTCCCATCCAAATTCCCCCAAACTAAAGATTCACTTATGAAATAAGTAATTTTTTTTTGGATATTCATGGGTTTATCTTGTTTAGGCTCAAAATGTGTAGAAACAAAGAATAGGTTAAGACTCAAAAAGGGTAACTAGGATAAAATTACAGGGATAACTTGAATGGCACAATTGATCCAAAAAAATGCCTAAATTACTTTTGTAGTCATTCATAATTTATTATTTCGCCTCAAATAGCAAGCAAGAAAATTCTAGAATTTTCAAACAACTTTCCATATTTCACAATTAGCATACATAAACTAATTCAATTGCTAGGGATTTACTTATTATAATTCCATGTTCTTTTAAAGCACAAAATTAAAATTATTCAAGAGTGTAATATCACCAAGCATACAGATTTTTCGAAATAATTGAAATTTTCAAATCATGCTATCTGCCTACTTTCAAATTGACTCACATTAAGCAAATTGACTCAAAATAAAGAAACTAAAAACTAAAAACTTATAGACTTAAAATTTTAAAAACAAAGGACTAAAAATAAAAATTTAAGTTCACCCCCAAACTTAATTGACACATTCTCCCCAATGTGACATTAAAGAGAGAGAAAAGGGAACTTATCTAAGCGCCACATCATTATGGCGGTGGTGGTGGTGGTGGCTGCAAAATTCAACTGGGATACAGTCCACCTCTTGCCTCCATAAGGGCCCTTGTACCAAATGAAGAGAACTGTCCTCCAACGTTGCTAATTTTGAACCTATCCATAAGATGAGATTCACCTTCACAATTTCCACACATCACTCTTTTCATACGTCGTCGAAAAGTTTGAAAGCGTTCTTTGGACTTTCCTTTCTTCTTGTTGGTAGTTACTTCTCGAATATGCTTTACTACTTCCACTCGACAACATGAAAGAATTTTAGTTGCGGCAAAGACATTGAAAGTCTCTTCTTCCTTTTGAACATGCAACTTTAACTCCCCTTTTTGCACATCAATTAACGCTCTCTCTGTGGATAAGAATGGTCATCCCAAAATGAGTCAAGTATTAAAAAAATCAGCATGGAAGATAAACTTACCAACCTTCACCAAAATATTTGCAATTATACACTGAGGATGAGTCAAAGAACGATCTGCCATTTGTAGAGTCACTGTTCTGGGCTTGACTGATCCTAATCTTAGTCTTTTAAACACAGATAAGGGCATTAAGTTAATACTCGCTCCCAAATCACATAGAGCTTTTGTTTCTATCAAACCCCCTATTGAGCATGGAATATTGAAACTACCCGGATCTTTAAGCTTGAGTGGTAGTTTCTTTTGCAGGATTGCACTGGACTCCTCAGTCAGTGCCACCATCTTCCAACTTTCTTTTCTTAGATAGAATGTCTTTCATGAACTTCAGATAAGTTGGCATTTGTTCCAAGGCCTCTACGAATGGAATGTTGATGTACAGTTTCTTGAATATTTGAAGGAATTTCAAAAACTGCTTATCCAGCTTATTCTTGTGAAGTATTTGAGGATAGGGAATTTTGATATGATGATCAATGCTGGTAAGAGGTGAAGGATTTTTTTGTTGAAGATCGTCAGTAGTCTTCTTTTTGTCTTGTGTTGGTACTAGTTCTTGTTGATCCTGGTCCTCTTTAACCACTTGTTGCTCTACCCTTGGTCCCTCATATTCTTTTTAACTTCTCAAGGAAATTGCTTGAAACTGTTCTTTCAGATTAATCTCCGTAGTAATAGGCAAATTACCTTGATTTTGGTTGGCCATTTGAGTAGTTAACTGCCCCATCTGAGTTTCAAAGACCTTAATGGAAGATTTAATCTCTATCAAGAACTGAAGTAACATATTGTCTGAAGATTAGACCCTCCATTAGAGCCTTGTTGTTGTTGATTCTATTGTTGACTATGTTGAGACTGATTTCTCTGTTGGTAGAACCCTTGTTGCTGCTGATTTGGAAACTACCCTTGAAAATTCTATTGATGACCCCCTTGGTTGTAACCATAGTTGTTGCTCTGATAGTTCCCAATGGCTTAAGCTTGCTTCATTGGCAAATTGTTCAGATCCACCAGACAAGTATCATAAGTGTGCGATCCCCCACATAGCTCACAAGTAACTTGAGCTTGCTTTGCCTGAGCAGTCACCAACTTAGTTAAGGCCTCCACCTGGGCTGTCAACTTTGTCATGGCATCGACTTCATGAATACCAGCAACTTTTTTAGATTGGCTTCTTTCTGTTGACCATTGTTGGTTATTCATGGCCATCTCTTCAAGTAGTTCGTAAGCCTCATTTACACTTTTCCTCATAAAAGCCCCACTAGCTGCAGCATCTATGAGTGTCGAGTGTTGCTAACTAATCTATTGTAAAAGTTGTGCACTTGCAACCTGATGAGAACACTAAGGCTAAAGATACAAGTAAAGTTTTAGTTGGCCCGGTGATAAGGGCGCAAGCCAAGAGATTCAAAGAAGAACTCAACAACTTAGTCAACAGAATTTTAAAAAAAGAGGAGACCACAGTCAACACTGAAGGAGAGCAAAAATTTGTGTTTCTCATCAAAGTGGACTCAATTTAGACCCAAGTTGAGCTTATCATGTTTTCTAAGGCAATTGGCAGCTTTCCTTTTTTAATTTTGTTTCCTTTATTTTGTCTTTGTTTTATTTGGAAAATTGTCTTTCTTTTAGTTTCCTTTTTTCTTGGTTGTAAGTTGGCTATATAAAGCCTTGTAAACACTTTAAAAAATCAGATTATTTTTTGAATAAAATTTTGAGAGGTTTTCTTCTTGAGTTCTTGAGAGAACTATTCGAACTTATCAAGGAGTATTCCTTGTGGCGTTCAACCTGACTTATCAAACGGATTTCCACCATCGTTTGTGGCGTCTTCCTTCATACCAAGGTTCATGCTTAACTAAGCATTGGGTCGCGGTTCCACATCCAAATTTCGAGAATTCTTAGAGTCTGCCATATTTGGTGTCGGGTTTCATCACAACTGTTGGTGTGGTTCGTATCAAATCTATTTCCTCATTTTTGTTTCTCATTGGTTTCCCAAAATTGTTTCATAAAGCTTGTCTACTCGGTTTCTTTTTTTTTTTCTGTGTCATTAGCAAGTAAAAAAAAAATTCGAATTTCTTAAAAAAAAAAAAAGGAAACCGAGCAAAAAAAAATATGGAAACCTCTCTTCAATTTTTTTTTTCTTAGTCTCCATAGTCTAGAGGCTTGTTTGCCAAAACCCCACAAAAGTGTTCCAGAAATCATCATTTATTTTTTTCAGTTTTCATCGGTGTTTGTTTGGTTTGTTTGGTTGGAATTGCTGCTTGAATCTTCTCTTGTACTGTTTGGTTAGTTTTTAAAGAACTTAAAGAAGAATATGAGTGGAAAAAGGCAGAGGTGTGAGCTTAGTTGAGGGTGAAAGCCATCGAATTTGAGTGAAAACACGAGTGAATTGAGTGATTTTTTTTTTGAGTGAAACACGTGAGGGAGTGTGGTGAGGTCTCTCTTTATCTGTTTCGAACTTATTTTTGTAGAATTTAATCATGTCAAAATCTCCAGAAGAAAATACTGGTAATGACACTACACCACCTACGGTTCCAAATTTACAACTTCAAGCTTTGATGGGGGAGATGAGGAGGATGATGCGAGAGGAGTGTGAACAAATACATGCAAGATTAGATAGAGTAGAAGAGGGAACCCAACGGAGGCAACGGAGAAATAGGGTTCACCAAAGGGATGATAATGAAGTAGATGGGGAAGGCATAATTTTTGATGAAGAGTTTGATGGGATACCAGCAAGTAACCATAGGAGGTATGGTCGGGATAGAGAAGCTAGGAACCAGGTAGATAATTATTTGGGAAATATAAAGATGAAAATTCCCTCTTTTCAAGGGAAGAGTGATCTTGAAGCGTACCTGGAGTGGGAGAAGAAGATGGAATTGGTGTTTGATTGTCACAACTATTCTGAAACGAAAAAGGTAAAACTTGCTGCCATTAAATTTACTGACTATGCTATTGTTTGGTGGGATCAGTTGTGCATGAACAGGAGGAGGAATGGAGAACGAGATATTGACTCTTGGGAGGCTATGAAGAGGGTAATGAGACGACGTTTTGTACCATCTCACTATTATCGAGACTTGTACCTCAAGTTGCAAGGTCTTCGTCAAGGGTACAAGAGTGTTGATGAGTATTACAAGGAGATGGACATGGCTATGATTAAAGCCAATGTGGAAGAGGATCGGGAGGCAACAATGGCAAGGTTTTTGAATGGATTGAATCGAGAGATTGCTAATACCATTGAACTACACCATTATGTGGAATTGGAAGATTTGGTGCACATGGCAATTAAAGTTGAAAGACAACTCAAGAAGGGTAGTTCGAGCTCAAAGCCAAAGCCAAGTCCACACAATCCAAATACAACACCTTGGAGGTCAAACTTCCCAAAGAAAGAGGATCAACCTAGTTCATCCTCTGCACCCAAACCAGCCACCGCAACTACAACCCCTCAAGGAAAAGCAGCCCCTCTTTCATCTCGTTCTAGTGAGATAAAGTGTTTCAAATGTCAAGGGCGAGGACACATAGCTAGCCAATGTCCAAATAAGAGAGTAATGGTGATGCAGGAAAACGGTGAAGTAGATTCTAAAGATGAAGAATAGCTTGCTGATATGCCACCATTAGAAGATGCATCTATAGAAGATGAAGAGTATGGGCCAGAATACGGTGACATGCACTAGTCACCAGACGAGCATTAAACTCGCAAGCAAAAGAAGAGGAAGAAGAGGTACAACGTGAGAACATTTTTCATACTCGTTGTCATGTGAAAGACAAGGTATGTAGTGTGATCATTGATGGGGGCAGCTGTACTAATGTTGCTAGTTCATCCATGGTTGAGAAGCTGGGACTTCCAACACTTAAACATCCACATCCTTACAAGTTGCTGTTGTCGAGTGAATTTCGCAACACCAAATTATATTATTTTATTAATACAAAAGAGAATTTTATGGGTAATGACAAGTGCGAGTATTCAACCTAGAATGGCGAGTACTCGACTTGGAATGGGAAAACAATCAACGAAATTGGAAAACAATAGTAAGACAGAGAATTATAGTGGTTCAGTCAGATTATGATCTGCTTAGTCCACTGTAGCCAAGGATTCGTAGGTGCCATTTCATGGTGGATCACCTCTTTATATACAAAGCAGGTGTCCAATCGGTTTCACAAGGATCACATTCATTGTTAATCCATTATTTACATATTGAATTGCAATAATTAAACCCAAGCAACGTTAACATTAATAAATGAACGACAGTTACTAAGTCTATCAACATGTGCGTCTTCCGCATCTGCGAGTTGACCGTTCATGTTCCGTTGTTGAGCTCGCAGGGTCATCAGTACGTTTGGAACGTCCGCGCCCTTAAGTAATCACCTCTTGTAGACATCGCATGTCGAGCTGATAGTACCTAGACACGCGAGTCTATATTGGTTTATCGTGGCCATTGGATCGTAGGGACCAAATCGCATCATAGAGAGTTGATCTCTATGCTTTTGCGGAAATAAAGAGAGGATACTCGCATATGTACTGACACATGCGAGTTGGATCCATCCTGTATAATGTGAGTTAAAGTTATGCGATTCGACTTAGGTCGTACTCGCAGTATCTCGCTGGTTTTATCCTGGGCGAGGTTGGAACATCGAGGAGTCTCTCATGGACAATTCAGCTTGCATTGGAAGGCTGAATACACGTGTCCTTTAAATAGGAGTCTGGTCTCGAGTTTCTAGGTGAGAGGAATCTCACTATAACACATGCCCCTAGTTTCGCGATGTGACAGCTGCGGTCACAGAGGGAAACTATTACTCGAGAGACAGGCGAAGGGTTGTCACGAGGAGGTGACCTTTCGGTTGTCCCATCGAGGGTTTCAAAATATGACGGCTGTAATTATTATCATTTATTGCATTTATGGTGCCACGTCACTTAAAACTCCTTGGTTTTCGTGTAGGCGTGGCCATGGTTGGCCGTTGGATTGGGCGACCTTAGGCATCCCAGTCGCCACGTGTCGTAATCCCAATTAATGAGGGATATGGGTATTTAAACCCTTTGATACGAATCAAACTCCCTATTTTTCCCTCTTGTTTCTTAACTCCGTCTCTCCCTTACAGAAACTTCAAAAACCATTCTCACCTTTGGTTCAGATTTCTACCGTTCATCTAAAGCATCCTTCAATCTCAGAAGCAATCAAGAGCAACCGCAGGAACAACTTGCCAAACTAAAGGTTAGTTTCGAGTTCCATTGTATTTCTTGTTTTCTGTATTTGAGAAAGGGTGTTCTTTCTGGTTTTTGGTATTTTGGGGCTTTTAGAAAATGCATGTTTGTAAGGGATATGTATGAGGTTATATTTTTTGGGTAACAAACTGGGTAATTTTATGAAAAATGACCTGTAATTTGGAATAACCGCATACTGAGTAAGAAACATTTAAATAGGCGCTGTTCCATACTTTGAATACTCGCGGGTATTCGGATGCACAGTTCTAATACTCGCACATTGACAGAACTTATTTACCTTTGACTATTTAGCTAGCTTTTTTAAGATTTTATATGTTGTGGGTTGAATTGCGAGAGTATTAATCGCTATTCCAAATGGTGGGTGTGTCTCAGTATTCTAATGGTCATATATGCGATTATATGCCCCTTGAGATACTGAGATACACTCAGCCATTTGCAACATGCGTTGATATTCAAATGAGCATACTCTTTGGCTGATAGGTAGTCTCGGAATGGTGGGAGTAACTCAGTAATTTCAGGGTCATGCCTGGGAACGCATGCCCCTCAAGTAACTGAGTTTCTCCCAGCCGTTCCTGGAGATATATCACTTGGCCCAGGATGCGCGACTTACTCGCGTTTCAACTCGCATAAAAATGGGGTGGTCAGCATTCGTAAGAATGCTGACTATTCTGGCAACTGCGATTCTATAATTTTAATGCGGGTGAGATCACTTATTTTTGTTTTTCACACATTCATCACGCTGAAAAGATCTTCTATCTTTCAGATGAGCGACTTGTCGGATAGCCAGCAGCTCGGCTCTGGAGGCCGTGCATTCAATGGCGAAGTTGACCAGGAGGAAGACAGCTTTCTCCCAACCTCGATTTCAGAAGAGGAGGCCGCACCAATAGAGGTAGGCCCGATGTCTTATGCAGACATCGAAAGAATGGTGCAGGAACTTGCCGAGCATGGGACCATCGACCTTCGAGACAGCGAGTCCACGGTGTCGGCCCGTGACTACCTTATTCACTCGAGGCATGCTCCTAATATTGAGGTCGAGGAGATGGACGATGATTGGACGGCCCCAGCTCGTGAGTAAGGCGAAGATGAAGAAGAGGCGGAAGGGAGCGGGACAGACTCGGTTGACGACACTCAGCTGAACGAGCCCTTCGCGTGTGAAGATCTGATTTCGAGGGTCACCAAATCAGATTTCACTACCTTTGTGAGGTTAAATCTGTTGCGACTTGCATTTCAGCGACCTAAACCGTCCCAGAGGGTGCATCTCCCGTTTACCAATCCTGCGATTATTCCCACAGAGGATGTGGTAGTCTCAATACCTATTCTCCGATGTGGGGTATCGATCCCCTTCCATCCTTTCATCGCAGCTATTCTCAGGCGATACGATGTATCGCCTTTTCAACTAACTCCAAACAGTTATCGCACTGCCCTGGCCTTCTATGCGATGTATATGGAGTATGTTCATAGGGCTCCCTCAGTAGAAGAGTTCAGCTATTTCTACGACATAAAAAGTGTAGGTCTTCATAACGGCTTCTACTGTTTTAGCAAATGGGCGACTTCTGAGATCAATGGAGTAGAAGGAATGGTGTCGAACATGGGGGACTGGAAATCGAAGTGGTTCTACGTCTTTAAAGTCCCTGGGATTAGAACTGACTTTAATTGCAGACCTAGTATGTCGCGTGTTTCTTAACTTAGGCATTTTCTGATTTATTTTGAGATTTTATGCTAACTCGCTTTTCCTTGTTCTCGTAGATAGACCAGCTCGACCGGCACTTGACGCGACTCGTAGAGAGACAGCCGAAATCCTTGGGAGCCTTTCGGTACAAGATCACGATTGGCGATTACTGTGTACGACTGCCAAGCTGCGAGAACACCAGCTGATTCCAGAGAACGCAAGTCTTCAAAGAGAGCCAGTATACAAAGAACCGTCTGAGAGGCAACAAGAGCGGATAGACAAACGCCTCTCCAAGCAAACTTCTCGACCAGTCTCAGGTAATTTATCTCTTGTTATAAACTGATGTCTTGAGTTTTATTTACACTTATCTTTCATTTATCCTCGCAGAGATGACTATTTTGAAGTCCGCGCCCGTCCTAAAGATCAAGCCGAAGGGAGGAGCAACGACGACCTCGCCCATTGTCGCCCAGAAGAGGAAGAGCGATGTGGTGTCTACTCTTGCCGCAGATTCTTCCAAGAAGCTGGCCAAGACCACGCAGGACAAGGGGAAGAAAGTCCTGATCGAGCCAACTGTCCGAGCTCGCGACTTCCTGGCCATCCAGGAGAAGTTCGTGGGCGAGGAGTTCATGTCCAAGGCGGAGAAGATCCCTTCTGAGGAGCTTGTTCCGCGCTCTGTGGAGTTGGCTTCGCAGTCGATGACCCTGTTCCTAAAAGCTGCTGCCGCTGGTTCGAAGGAAGCTGACTCGCTGAAGAGCCACAATGCCCAGCTTCAGGAGAACATGAAGAGGCTGAAGCAAGAGGCGGCTAGAAAGGATAAAGAGCTCGAAGAACTTTGCAAGGCTAAGGAGCAGGCCGAGCTCGAGGCCAAGAACTCGCGGGCGAAGGTCGAGGAGATGACTCGCGACTTGGAGGCCGAGAAAGAGAATGGGAAGAAACAATATGATCAGGCAGTTTCTGATTATATTTACACCACTCTTTCCAAAGTCCCAGACTTCGACTTCTCGATACTCAGAGCGGAAGCCGCTGAGATGGCCGAGGCTTTTCGTGCTATGTCGCCTACTCAAACTCAAGGTGGTGGAGGGAACCTTCCTGAAGAGGTCGAGGGTGCGGATGCTGAGGAAGCCGAGAACGAGGTCATCAATAAAGTCACGGATGAGACTGCTCCTGTTGCTCCAGATGCTTGATTTTCCTCTATGTTAAAACTGTTATGCTTTTTAATTTTACTTTTTTTTTTATATGCGGTACAGGGGTACTCGCGCTTTGTACTTAGACAAATTTGCTTTTTATTTTGGACAAATTTATATCCTCGCGGGGATAATTATTCTTTAACATTTTCGCAGTACACGGGTACTAGCGTTTTCAATATATATATCTGTGACTTTAATTACAGCTTGGTGTAATAAGTAGAAATATTTACAAGTCTTTTGATAAAATTTTGAAAATTTAACAATCATGAATCAATTTCCTTTATATAATCAATAGTACATTCTGGCATATATATCCCCCTATACTTAGGATTTTTTGTATGAAAAATATCTAAGTATAAGTACAAGAGTGAACATAGTTTAATAATGCGAGTACTATTGATAATATAATTTTGAACTCTCGCCATTCCAAGCTCGTGGAATCGAAATTCCATCGAGTGTTACGAGTCGGTATGTGGCATCACCAATTTTTTCTGCGATGAGATATGGTCCTTCCCAATTATCCCCAAAGACCCCATGTGACGGGTTTTTGGTATTTGGCATTACTCTTCTAAGGACCAAGTCTCCTGCTCGCAGGGCTTTTACTTTCACCTTGGAGTTAAAGTATCTTGCAGTTCGCTGCTGGTAAGCCGCATTTTTTAAGTGCGCTTGGTCACGCTTTTCCTCCAAAAGATCAAGGCAGAATAGCTGTTTCTCGCTGTTCTGCGAGATGTTGAAAACATCTCTGCGTAGGGAACCTGCCCCAATCTCAACTGACAACATGGCCTCGCACCCGTAGGAAAGTGAGAAGGGCGTTTCGCCAGTTGTAGATCGAGGAGTTGTATTATAAGACCATAGTACTTGCGGTAACTCGTCTGGCCAAGCCCCTTTGCGATCTTCTAGTTTCCCTTTGATGGTGTGCTTGATTATTTTATTAACAGCTTCAGTTTGTCCATTACTCTGCGGGTAAGCAACTGCGGAGAATGCCTTTTTGATTCCCAAATCGTCGCGTAGCTGTCGCATCTCTTTGCAGTCAAACTGTTTTCCATTGTCTGAGATGAGTTTGTGCGGAATGCCAAAGCGACAAATGATGGAGGTATAGACAAACTCGCGCAATTTTGTTGCTGTGATGGTTGCGAGTGCTTTGGCTTCGGCCCACTTCGTGAAGTAATCTACTGCGACTACCGCATATTTGACTCCACCTTTCCCTTTGGGTAGCTCGCCGATTAGATCAATCCCCAATATTGCAAAGGGCCATGGGCTTGTGATAGAATGGAGGTTACTTGGAGGTTGGTGGGTATATGTGGCTATTCGCTGACACCTGTCACACTTCTTCGCAAACGTGAGAGCATCTTGTCACAAGGTTGGCCAGTAATATCCTTGCCGCATGATTTTTAATGCAAGGGAGTTACCTCCGGTATGATTGCCACAAATCCCCTCGTGTACCTCACGAAGTATGTAACCACAATCTTCTCCGCTGATACATTTGAGAAGGGGTTGACTAAAACTCCTGCGATACAACCTTTGGTCATATATTACATAACGGGCGGCTCGCTGTCGCAACTTTCTTGCTTCTATTTTATCATCAGGCAAGAGCCCTTTTTCCAGATATGCGAGGATAGGAGTCATCCAGGTAATCTTCTGAATTGTATCTATTTCCATGATCACTTCTTGATTTATAGTTGGATGAGCCAATACGTCTACCGGAATCACGTCGAGCAATTCGGCTTCTCTAGTTGAGGCCAAACGGGCCAATGCGTCTGCGTGTGAATTTTGAGCACGCGGTACTCGAGACACGACTATTTTTTTGAACTTCTGCATCATTTCGCAGACAATGGCTAAGTATTTAACCAATCTCCCGCCTCTTGCTACATATTCTCCATTCACCTGGCAATCTGGCATACCACGATTTGGGAGTCGCTAAAAGCCTGAAGATACTCGACTTTCATCTCGAGAGCGAGTTTCAATCCTGCGATTAAAGCTTCATACTCGGCTTCATTGTTAGATGCAGAAAATTCAAAACGTAAAGCAGCGTGTACCTTGAAATTATTGGGACTGATTAACAAGATCCCACTACCAGAACCTTCGCTATTTGAGGCTCCATCGACGTACAATGTCCACGTCTCTCTGTTTGCTATAGCAATGTCGTTTCTGTCTTCTATGAGTGCTACCTCGGTGCTGGGGAATTCAAGTATAAAATCTGCCAAGGCTTGCCCCTTGATCGCAGTTCTTGGTTTATACTTGATGTCAAACTGACTCAACTCCATCACCCATTTTAACAATCTCCGCGATGCTTCTGGTTTCGCTAGAACTTGTCTTAAGGGGTAGTTCGTCAAAACTTCAATGCTGTGAGCCTGGAAATAAGGTCGCCATTTTCTTGAGGATATTATCAAGGCGAAAGCCAATTTCTCCATTTGGGGATAACGCGTCTCGGCATCCAGTAATCGCTTACTGACATAATACACTGGGTATTGGCGTCCTTGGTCCTCGCGTATTAGTACCGAACTAATCGCATATTCTGAAATGGCTAAATAGACGGATAGGACTTCACCGGACAATGGCTTTGACAAGATCGGAGGTTGCCCCAAGTGTATTTTTAAAGCTTGAAAGGCCTGCTCGCACTTTTCGTTCCAATGAAACTTTTTGTTGCCCTTCAAAATTTGAAAAAACTCCTTGCACTTATCAGAAGATCTGGATATAAAGCGGTTTAAAGCTGCGACTTTACCTGTGAGGCTTTGAACCTCCTTTGGCTTGGTTAGTGATGGCATTTCTACCAATGCCCTGATCTTCGCGGGATTGGCTTCTATTCCTCGCTGATTAACCATGAACCCAAGGAATTTCCCAGAGCCAACTCCAAAGACGCATTTCAGTGGATTTAAACGCATCTTATACCGTCGTAATATATCAAACATGGTCTGTAAGTGGGCAATATGATCTTTCGCATGTTGAGATTTCACGAGCATATCGTCAACATATACCTCCATGGTTTTTCCAATGAGATTTGCGAACATCATGTTCACTAGCCTTTGATAAGTCGCACCTGCGTTTATTAAACCAAAAGGCATGACTTTGTAACAGTATAATCCTCGATCAGTAATGAACGAGGTATGCTCCTGGTCTGGTGCATACATTGGGATTTGATTATATCCCGAATATGCGTCCATGAAACTCAAGAGTTCGTGACCTGCAGTGGCGTCAACAAGCTGGTCAATGCTAGGAAGGGGAAAGCTGTCTTTGGGACAGGCTTTGTTTAGATCTGTAAAGTCAACACATGTGCGCCATAAGCTATTAGGATTTGGCACGAGTACGGGGTTCGCTAACCAGTTGGGGTAAACCGACTCCCGTATAAAGCCGCAGGCAAGGAGGCGGTTGACTTCTTCTTTTAGCGCTTGGTACCTCGCGGGGTCCATTTTGCGGCGCTTTTGTCGGACACCTCGCACCTCGGGGTCAATGTTCAAGCGATGACACATGACTTGCAAAGATATCCTGACCATATCTGAGTGTTTCCAAGCAAAAACATCAAGATTTTGCTTTAAAAAGGTCGTTAATTGTTCTCGCAGCTGAAAATTTAATTTAGAACCAATTTTTAAAACTTTGTTATTATCTACAAGATCTATAGGTACCTCAATTGTGTCTTCCGCGGCTTGGGCTGCAGCGGTGTGATCGAGGATTCTTGGATCTAAGTCTGGTTCATCTATATGCGGCACTTCCTTGATTCTGAGGATCTCCTGGCGAGGAGGTGGTGCCTCCAAAAGGTAGAAAACATTTACCGTCCTTTTCTCTGCGAGTTTAACTGCTTCGTTGTAACATTCTCGCGATTCTGATTGGACTCCCCGCACAGAACCTACTCCAGCGGGAGTAGGGAACTTCATTGTCAGATGATAGATCGAGGTTATGATCTTCATCTCCTTCAGGATTGGTCGACCAATTACGGCGTTATACGCTGAGTATTGGTCGACATCGCAAAATACGCCATTGACTTGGTCACATCGGGGCAGTTCCCAAAGTGATTGGGAGTTTGATCATTCCTTTTATTGTTATGACATCCCCCGAAAAACCATAAATGCTCGACGTCATAGGTCGCAGATCCTTCTCCTGCAACCCCATTTGTTTGAATGCTTGGAAATTCAGCAGATTCACTGAACTCCCATTGTCGACAAGTATGCGATAGACATTATCCCCGCCTATATTGGCGACTATTACTAGTGCATCAGAATGTGGGTGATGGACCCATCTCGCATCACTCTCCATAAAGGTGATGTCGCCGCATTCTTTCTTAAACAGCTTCTCGGGCCGCTCACTAAGATTATTCACATTGGTAAGCGGCTTCTCTTTGGCTTCTCTGGCATATCGTTCTTGTGATTTGCGAGAGTCCCCTGCGATATGAGGTCCTCCAATTATAGTCAGGATGTTGCGAGGTGTTCTGGAGCCACTCGCATTCTGGTTTTCTCCTTTGTCATCCGCTTGGGGACGACTTTCCTCGCTCTTCTTATACTTGTCGAATTTCCCTCTCCGGATTAGCTCCTCGATTTCATCCTGCAAGACCCAACATTCTAAGGTAGTGTGACCAATATCCTTGTGGTACTTACAAAATTTTTTAGGGTCTCTCCTATCGCGATTTCCCCTGATGGGGGGCGGCTTCTTGAAGACTCCGTTTCTTTCCTCGATCGCGTAGATATGGTCTCGAGGGACTGCGAGTTCAGTATAGTTGACAAAGCGAGGTCCACCTTTCCTTTTCGGCGAGGATTCCTTCTTTGGAGGAGACTTGGCCAACTTCGGACTTCGCTGTCTTCGCGGGCTGCGTCTTCTTGGGCTTCGGCCCCTGGGGTTCTTCCCTCGTGGACTGCGAGATCGTGACCGCGGTATGGGTGATCGGCGTTTGTCCTTCCCTTTCTCTAACTCCGCTAGAGAATTCTCGATTCTTTTGTGAGGTTCGGCCATGGCGAAGAATTCAACTAAGGATTCGGGCCTTCGAGCCTGTAGCTCCTTCTAGAAGTCGGTCCTCGGCAAGATACCTGTTATCAGCATGCAAACAAGCGAAGACTCGGGGGCCTTCTCGACCTTTGTTACTTCTGCGTTAAAGCGTTTAAAATAGTCTTGTAAAGACTCACCAGGTTCTTGTTTGATGTTGGCCAAAGTCGTATAAGGTGGCCTATACGTCATTGTGGCCTGGAAATGTGTGAGGAATAAGTCGACGAAGGTTTCCCACATCGATATCGATGCTTCGGGTAATTGGGTGAACCAACCATGGGCATTTTCCTCGAGTGTTGCCGCAAGAATGCGGCACTTTGCGAGCTGCGGTACCTGGTCCACTTCCATTATAGTATTAAATTTTTCAAGATAATCTATCGGGTTAGAAGTACCTTTATATTTGAGAGATTCGGATTAACGAATCCCTTTTGGAAGTTGAGCCTGTCGCACTTCTGTAGTGAAAGGCGAGGTGCCATGCAACTTATATATAGGCTTTCGTTGCTGCTCGAGCATTTTCAAAGCCTGCAGAAGCATGCTTTGGTCAATCCCTCCAGTCGCAGGAGCCGGGGCTGCTATAACTGCGGGGCTCGCAACTATTGCGGCAAGATTTGCTGGGACATTAATCCCAGTGGTCGCGATCGGCGCGGTAGGCGGGTTGTTATAAGTATTGGCACCCTGATCGTCCGCATGGGGATCACGGAGTGTCTCAGTATTATGTGGGCGCGAGAACGTGCCCTGAACACTGCGTTGAGATGATCACGCAGATCACCTCAGTGTACCTGATAACGTCCTCCCTGTTGTGTCTGTACAGAGCCGGACCTTGTGTACCTGCTTGGAGTGCGACCATGCGATGACGAAGAGGCTGACTCTGCGTCGTTGTCTCTTGATGGTCGGCTGCGAGGATTACGGCGTTCTGGATCTTCATCGACTTGTGTGCTTTGGTTTGGAGACCTTGCGGATTGATCCCTCGACGTTGGATGGTTCAGGTCCAGACCTTCAGGGTTGGTTCTTCGTTCCCTGCGTACACGGTTAGTATGACGTCTAGAAGTCGTTACCTGAGGGTTATCGGTGCGAATAGTAGGAACTCGAGGAGGGCGTCGGGCTCGGTTTTGTCCATCTACTTCGGCCTGTAGTGCACGCAGTTGATCCTGAATCGCAGCATATTGATCAGTGGTGAGCTGGATCATTCCCTCGGATACAACCGCCGGAGTGACGGGGGGAAAATGCATGGTTGCTGGTGGCGTGGATGTGTCCCCGACTTGAGGGTCAGTCGTTTCTGGGAATAGGTTGAGAGGTCTGATATTGCTTCTCCCTACTCCGCCGTTAATGACGTCCACAGGTGGCGCTCCAGCTCTAGATAATGGTACGTTCATCATCCCAATATTGATGGACCCGTTGTTAGCTCCGTTGGTTTGATTTCCAGCCATGATGATATTGTTCTTTGAAATGAATGAAATCTTAGTCGCTTTCCCACAGACGGCGCCAAATTTTGTCGAGTGAATTTCGCAACACCAAATTATATTATTTTATTAATACGAAAGAGAATTTTATGGGTAATGACAAGTGCGAGTATTCAACCTAGAATGGCGAGTATTCGACTGGGAATGGGAAAACAATCAACGAAACTGGAAAACAACAGTAAGACAGAGAATTATAGTGGTTCAGTCAGATTATGATCTGCTTAGTCCACTGTAGCCAAGGATTCGTAGGTGCCATTTCATGGTGGATCACCTCTTTATATACAAAGCAGGTGTCCAATCGGTTACACAAGGATCACATTCATTGTTAATCCATTATTTACATATTGAATTGCAATAATTAAACCCAAGCAACATTAACATTAATAATTGAACGACAGTTACTAAGTCTATCAACGTGTGCGTCTTCCGCATCTGCGAGTTGACCGTTCATGTTCCGTTGTTTAGCTCGCAGGGTCATCAGTACGTTTGGAACGTCCGCGCCCTTAAGTAATCGCCTCTTGTAGACATCGCATGTCGAGCTGATAGTACCTAGACACGCGAGTCTATATTGGTTTATCGTGGCCATTGGATCGTAGGGACCAAATCGCATCATAAAGAGTTGATCTCTATGCTTTCGCAGAAATAAAGAGAGGATACTCGCATATGTACTGACACATGCGAGTTGGATCCATCCTGTATAATGTGAGTTAAAGTTATGCGATTCGACTTAGGTCGTACTCGCAGTATCTCGCTGGTTTTATCCTAGGCGAGGTTGGAACATCGAGGAGTCTCTCATGGACAATTCAGCTTGCATTGGAAGGCTGAATACACGTGTCCGTTAAATAGGAGTCTGGTCTCGAGTTTCTAGGTGAGAGGAATCTCACTATAACAGTTGCAATGGTTGAATGATAGTGGTGAAGTGAGAGTTACCAAATAAGTTTTGGTATCTTTCCAAATTCGCAAATATGAGGATGAGGTTTTGTGCGATGTGGTCCCAATGCAAGCTGGACACCTTCTTCTAGGAAGGCCGTGGCAATTTGATCAGCGAGTCCAACATGATGGGTTCACCAACAAGTACTCATTCATGTTCCGTCAACGAACAGTCACTCTAGCTCCTTTGACACCAAAACAAGTCTATGAAGACCAAGTGAGATTAAAAAAGGGTAAATACCATTTTGGACCCTCTGTTTTACAAAAGTTACCAATTAGACCCTGTGTTTTGTTAAATGACAAAATGGACCCTGTATTTTCTAAAATAGTACAAATAGGACCCTGAATTGATTTTTTGTCAAAATAAAGTTTAATTATAATCTGATCTAAAAGTGTTATGACAAAACTGTTTACATTTTTTTGTATCTGTTCGTATTAAGCATTGTCTTCAAGTTGGTTATATTAAAAAAAAAGTTGTTAAAAATTAAGCTCAGGGTCCTATTTTTACTATTTTTAGAAAATACAGGGTCTATTTTGTCATTTAACAAAACACAGGGTCCAATCTGTAACTTTTGCAAAACACAGGGTCTAAAATGGTATTTACCCATTAAAAAATTGAGTGATCAAAAGAATTTGAGTGATAAAAAGAAATTGAGTGATAAAAAGAACTTGAGTGAGCAAAAGAATGAGAAAAAAGAGAGCCAAAAAGAGAAAACAATCGAAGCAAGTGAGAGAGAAAAGAGAGAGAAGAGTTCTATCAATGAGAAAAAAATAGAGAGAAAACAGATTTGTGACACAAATAGGGAAACTAGAATTCAGCAATAACAAATTGGAGTTTTTTTTTTTTGAATTTTCGAATTTCAATTAAAAAAAAGGGAAACTAATTGACTAAAAATTTGGAGGCAAGAAATCAACCAAAAAAATTAAGAGTTTTGAATTTTCGATTTTTTTTAAGAAGAAAAGAAAAGCAAAAAGATGTTTGACACAAGAAAATTATCAGAATGTGGTTCTAACAGTTTTCAGATTTCACAAAGAAAAACAGAAGAGATGAAACACGAATTGACAGGAAAGTAGAACACAAGTTAAACAAGATTATAGAACATGAATTGAAAAGAAAAACACAAAAGATAGATAGGCCAAACCCGATGATCCTAGGCTCTGATACCAAATGACACGAACCACACCAACAGATGTGATGAAACCCGACACCAAATATGACAGACTCTAAGAATTCTCGAAATTTGGATGTGGAACCGCGACCCAATGCTTAGTTAAGCATGAACCTTGGTATGAAGGATTTCCACCGCCATTTGTGGCGTCTTCCTTCATACCAAGGTTCATGCTTAACTAAGCATTGGGTCGCGGTTCCACATCCAAATTTCGAGAATTCTTAGAGTCTGCCACATTTGGTGTCAGGTTTCATCACAACTGTTGGTGTCGTTCGTATCACAACCACTTTTCAATCCCATAGTTATGGCACTTCCACAATAAGTCCTTGAACCTCTCACAGGCTTCGTAAAGAGATTCGTTGTCCTATTGGATGAAGTTGTTAATTTCACCTCTCAACTTGGAAATCTTTGCAGGAGGAAAGAACTTGGAAAGGAATTTCAGGACAAATTCCTCCTAAGTGTTGATAGAATTGGGTGGTAAAGATACCAACCAACTATTGGCTCGCTCCCTTAATAAGAGAGGGAACAGCCTTAGCCTGATGGCGTTGTCACTAACTCCATTCACCTTAAATGTCTGACAAAGTTCTTCAAAGTTAGCAAGATGCATCTTTGGGTCTTCAGTTGGCAGCCCCCCAAACTAGACTGAAGATTAGACCATTTGCAGTATGGCCGGCTTGATCTCAAAGTTATTAGCATCAACGACTGGTGGCCTTATACAGGATCTGACCCTTGTCAAATTTGGTAGCAAATAGTCCCTCATGCTACGACCATTAGCCTGGTCTTCTACAGCACCTCCATTGTTACCATTGTTGCTGACGTTGGCGTTGTCAGCCATATCTACTTCGTGTTCAATCTCTAGTGTAGCTTTTTCCAATCTTTTCATTCTTTTGTTTTGTCTGCAAGTCTTCTCCATTTCAAGATCAATAGGCAATCTGACAGTTGCACCTTGACGTCTCATAAACTAGTTGAACCTAAAAAAAATAAGAATTTGAAACCAACAGAATTAGTACTAAAATTAAAAAAGAACCAAATTAGAATAAAATTTATTTTTTAATAATATTAACTAACAATCCCCGCCAAAAACTTGTTGTGGTAATTTGCAACACGCAAGTATATGTATCGTTTTAACAAGTAATACTCACAAAGAGCGAGGTTGATCCCACGAAGATTGTAGTAAAGTACGTTAAAATTAAATTCTTACTTCTATGTGACTATATAAAATTTTAAGAGAAAATTAAAATAAAAAAAAAAACAAGAAAAATGGGGAAAGTAAGAAGCCGATAAATTAATAAGGGAATTAACAATAAATAAAAGTTAGGGCTTTCGATTTCAATTGTATCTATTGATTATGATTTCACATGATTTTATTCCTATTACTAATTTCTATGCAATAGCAGGTTTACTAAGGTAATTTATAGTCTTCTCAAATGTATAAACCTCAATTACATACAAATTTCTACTCTCGTAATAAATTAAACATGTAACATGCATTAAACACAGAAACCCTATAAGCTATCCAAACCATATAGTTACTCTTGTCCTATATCGAAATTCGGTTCTATTTCACTATAGCATAATCGACACTCACTTCTCAGATCTTGTATCAAAATTATAGTCATTTAATTGGTGATCAGGAAATTAAAAGTAATTAAGTACGTATGAAATAGAATACATAGAAATTGAGGAAAAATTAAATCATTTTAAAACCAAAAATCAATATCAAACAATCTCCATCCAGGCCCTAATGAACTATTTAGCTACTCATGTTCATCGTAAAAATTTCACATATTAATTTAGAATAGAAGAAGAAAATAAAGAAGAAACGAATGCTTAAAACGCAATTGAAAAAGCCTTCGCGATTGATTTTTATTTCCAATTTTCGTCCCCCTTGATTGCTTGTTGAAAACTATTGAAGTCCACTTCTTTTATAGCCAAAAAATGATTAAAAAAAAGATAAAAGACGCTTAAAACCTATTTTTTTAGGATTAGAAGGGGCGGGCCGCGGCATGGGATTTTCATGCCTAGGCATGACCCCCCCTTTATTTGGGCAGTGAGTTTTCTTTAGTCTAATTTAGGCTTGAAGTTTTAGCTTTTTTTTTTTTTTGGCACAATTTTCTCTATTTTATAGATCATCTTTTTCTAAAATTTGATCAATTTATACATTCCAAGTGTCGAAACTTAAAATAAAGAAAACAAGCATCATTCCATTCCAAAAAATCATAATGAAGAAGAAAATTAACTCTAAAAATAACATAAATAATAGGCGAAAAATATCCTAACACTAACATGTATGTTGTTTAACACCCTAAATATGAATTCTCTAAAATAATAGAATTAACAAATATAAAGTTTAGAAAACCATATACTGGTGGCTGCGGAATAATATGTCTCCTTCCACTCAGATCTCTAACCCTCGTTCTTTTCTATCGCATAGTATTATCAAAATCTGAGCCCGATTCTCCTTCAAGTGTTGGATTCTTCACAATCTTCCGCACTATGATTGAGTACTTGAAATGCTATGGGTAGGCATGTACTCTTTCATTATAGGACTCGAAATTTATGAAGAAAAAGAGAGAGGGAGATTCGAATTCTATAGAAGGAGGCTCCTAAGTTTCTTGTAACGCCCTAAATAATTAGGCACGCTACCCAAGATACATACAAAATCCTAATCCCCTAATTGGGATTACTAATAAGATTAGCGTAGAAATTAAACTTTAATATAAACAGAATTAAAATAAAACTTGTAATAATTTAAACTTTACAATCTAAAAGTTACAGAAGTTGGGATCCCAAAAACATTTACAAAATATTATTACAAGTCCTTTTCTTTCGGCCGGCCTAAGCGGCAAAACAGAGTCTCAAAAATACAACACTGGTAGACCCCAACCCACTTGGTCTGATATGGCTCGGACATGTACATTCTTCGTCCAGCTCCTGCACTCATGGCTGATCAGCAATAGTCTTACCCTTTCCTGCACAGTAGAGCACCCGTGAGCCGAGCCCAGCAAGACAGTATAAAACATATCAACAATATGCTCATCATATAATACAAACAACAATGCCATTCAAATCTGTCTGTGTGACACAGACCTACATGTTGCGCTCACATGCCTATTTATGTTTACGTGGCATAAACCTACGTGTTGCTCTCACACGTCTATTTACAATAAGGCCTTAGAATGGTTCTTCTCAGTTCTGATTACCGAGCACAACCTGATTATGCCTTGATCGCATAATCCTTAAATCTCAATATAATCATACACTTAGCATGGCATAGCATTTATTCAACTTATATCACTAGGGTAATAACCCTAGGCTATTAACCGCTCATATTAGGGTAATAACCCTAATCCCGGTTACAATTACTCACATATATTAATCTCAATATAAGTGCCACCGCGCATACTCTACATGCTAACTACTGTCTTACCTGTTGTCCTGCAAAGGCAGAGATTCCAAATCCCCGGGTGCTCTGACCAGGTGCCGGTAATCCTAGTCACACAATTCGGGATTTTCACAAATAGGGTTAACCCCTGATTTCACATTTATAAAATATATTCATGGCATTTATAATATAGATAATCACATAGAGATCGAAACGAGCTTTCCAACGATATAAAGAACTCCCAAAACGGAGTCCCGAGTCAAAATTTATGGCCAAAACAAATTTCAGCATTTCCCGATGTACTCCAACCGGAATTCCGGTTGTAACAGCCCTGAACCAACCGGAATTCTGGTTGTCTGGGCAGCAAGAACTCGAAAAATTTCAATCTTTAAGCCCCCATAACTTACTCAAATCTTCCCCAAACACCACCAAACTTTCCAGAGGATCATTATATGACATAATAAACATATTCCACAGCTCAAACACAATAATTTCACTAAGAATCAAAAAGTGCCATTAAAGCTCCAAGCTTAAGTTCCATGAACTCAAAGCTTTCTTTTCACATCCAAATTCTCAATTTACAATCAAACTTTAAACTCAATGAAACCCTAAAAATGCCTCTGAATTTACCAAAAATAAATCCCACAATTAAACACAAAATCATGACTTTAACTCCTAAAATCAAAGCTCTTGAACTTGAGCATAAAACAAACTTATTTCCAATATTTTACAGCAGCCACATACCAAAAATAACAAGGATTTCAACCAAGAGAAAACCCTAAAATCTCAGCCACAACTTAATAATTAAAACCTACAACAATTCAAGTTATTCACACCCAATTTACCAAGATCAAACATCAAATTCAACAACATGCATAATCAAGAACACCAACACTCTAACATGCACTTTTTATAAATAATTTCAGCAAGGAATCCAAAAACAAAAACTGTAAAAACTACCTCAATTCCTTGCTCAAACAAGCCTCAAGCTTCCAACACAATTTTCTCAACAATCAAGCTTCAATTCCAACAAGTTTCTCCCAAATTAAAGTTGAAAAAAAATAAGAGAGGGTTTGAGAGAGAGAGAGAGGGTCGGCCAAGATGAAGCAAAAGACCAGAATTTTCTTTTCATTATCTCAAAAAATTCACTTTTATTAAATTAAGAAAATAAAGGTCAAAAGACCATTTTGCCCCTAGGGCCTAAATGAAGCATATGTATGAAACAAGGGTAAAAATGTCATTTCATTCACATATAAACCCAACATAATTTTCAGATTATCACTAATAAATAAAAATACCAAATATCTCAATCCAATTTACATTTCGAGCCCGAACCCAGTTCGGCCCGAAATACCCGGTTGTGACTATACCGCGCCAACCTGTCATAACACACTTGAAAAGACAACACATGCATACTATATAATAATATAGTTCTATTAAGCACGTAATTAAATTAATTTCATCAATTTACCCTTCTCGGATCATAATTACTAAAATGCCCCTGGCTCACCAACGGGGTCTTAGCATATTATAAATCAATTCGATTCACATATATTGAACGTGTTGGGTTTTATGCCCTAACTAAAACTCTTTACAATCTGATTAGTTATCAATATAAGAAATTTGAAGTGATTGATGTTTGCATGAATTTTACATGCTAATGGTTTAATATGTTTAATATGTTTATTCCATTCATACACACAGAATCAGTGAAATCCAGATCATATGTTTATTCACAATTACGATATCGTCAACACAGTGGAATGTGATTGTGATCATATGAATCAAAAGTTTTGGTCCCTGTTTCATCAGTGTTATTGGATTTACACTAATGTGATAATCAGCGATGATGTGTACTTACACTTGGAGTAAGTGTTATGTTCTTTCCAGGACATTAGTAAAGTATACTAGTTTCGAATGTATGGAGTATACATTGGACTGGACCGATATTGCAACTAAGTTAAGATATTACAAACTTACCGTTATACATATCTTTCCAAGTCAATATCAGTAGTTGATCTTAAGATTAAAAGAATCTAAATCCTGATATGCTTAGGCTCAACTCAGGAGTGCTATTCATGTTCTTAGATTTATTAGTTAAGCCTACCTTTGGGTCAGGGTGATACGTATATTTTGGGAACATGATAGTATGATTGAGTGGGAGTGCTGAACATAAATATGGAATCTATAGCTTCTACTGGTGTATAGAAGTCAAGTGATGATTCCCTTCGAGCTTAGCAAATAGAAGTAAATGGATGAGCTCTTGTTTAACTGACTAATCATTAGATCACTAAACACCATTTACAGGTAGCTAAGTGTTTTAAGGGGCAAAATACATTGAGGGGTGAGAAAGGTAAAGAAATCCCATCTCAATGTAGATCATCTATATAGAGGATCTTTAAATCACAATAAGATTATAACAATGGTTAAATGAGATAGTATATTGATATCGTGAAACGTGCAATATGCTCTATATAAGTCTGAGAGTGCAATTCTAAGTTCTAAGAGTGGATTCAACGAAGAATTAATAAGTAGAAATTTACTTGGTAAATTTGGTTCACTTATTGGAAGCTCAACATATAGATCTATGGTCCCCATTCTAGTTGAGAATATTCTGCTTGTAAGACTCATTAATTGATTCGTGATTGATCAATTATAATTCTAAAGTTAGACTATGTCTAATTTTATGAATTTTCACTAAGCAGGGGTGAAATTGTAAAGAAAAGAGTTTTCTAGGTTTATTTATTTATTAATGGACTTTATATGTCTAATTAATAATTAAATTAAATGAAAATATTATTTAATAATCTATTTTAGTTATTAAATAATTAGTTTTGGCATTTAAAAGGTTAGAATTAGAAAATTGGCGTTTTTGAGAAAATAGAGATAAAATTTGATAAAATTGCAAAATCAAGTGAGGCCCAATCAACACCATGGCCGGCCACTTAAGTTGATTTTTCAAATTAATATTTTCATTGTTTTAATGCCAAATAATTCTAAACCTAAACCTAGTAGTTGCCTATAAATAGAAAGTGATGGCTCAGTCAAATACACATCTTTGGATAAGCCTTTCTGACTGAAATTTCTCTCTTTAGAAAAACTGAGTCTTCCCCACTTTCTATACCTTGGCCGAAACTTCTCTCTCTCTTTTCTCCTTCATCTTTTTCGTGACCCTAGTGAAAGAGTAAGTGCCCACACACAGCAAGCAGTAACTCAATCATAGATTGGAAGACTGTGAAGGATCAAAACTTGAAGAAGAAGGACATTCGGGCTCAGATCTTGATTATACTCTGCTACAGAAAGGATTCGAGGGTTAGAGATCTGAGTGGAAGGAGACATTAATTCTGCTGCATCAATGTAAGGTTTTCTTAACTTTATATGTGTTTAATTTATCGTTTTAGAAAGTTCATATTTAGGATGTTTAAACAACATACTTGTGAGTAGATCTAAGATCCTGGTAAAATAAATTTCCAACAACTGGCCTCAGAGCCATAGTAATTGATTTACTTACATGAAATTTGGACTTTAAAACGATTGTTTGTTTATTTTTGGATGGTATCATGTTGTATTGGGTGTTATTTGATGATTGATTGATGTTTGTAAATTTTCGTGAAACATAATTGCGATTCAGTTTCTGGAATTATTTTTATTGGATAGTATGGAAAAAATTAAGCAAGTTAGCCTTTTACAGAACTCAATTTCGATTTTATTTGAATTAGTTATGAATTTTTGAAGATTTGAAAAAATCGGGGCTGTGCTGAAATTTTCCTGCAATCGCAAATCTGTCCGTACAGTTCACAATTTTTTCGTTTTTCTTCGATTTTTCATGCTTTTTCATGGAATTAACTTCCGATTTTTTGTATAGTTTTGTATATATACTATTTCTATTCCTAATTCAATTCTAATTATCATTTTGAATTAATTTAATATTTTTTAAATTTAATTCAAGATATTAGTGTAATTTGAATTTGAATAGAATTAGTATCTATCTTCTTGCTTAAAAATTTATCTTATTTTTAAATTTGATTATATCTTATCTTATTTTTAAATTTAAGGTCAGATTTTATATATATATTTTTTAAAAAATCAAATCTTTTTAGATATTTTGACCTTATTTAAATTTAAAATAAGATATTTATAATCATGTAATTTTAAATAGATGTAAGATATTTTGCTAACTTTTAAATTTTGTTATTTTATTTATTTAAATTAAATTTAAAATCTGATAAGATATTTCATTTATCTTTTCTAATTTTTATTTAATTTTTATTTTTAAAATAACATTTAATTTTTAAAAGTAGTTAGCAAATTTTTGAAATGATATTTAGGTTGGTTGAAACCTAATTTTTCAAAATAGTAGGTTTAATTTTAAATATTTATTTTTTAAATAATTTCGAAATTTAAACTTATTTTCTAAATTAATTAAATATTTTTTTTAATTTTATTTTTTCGAAAAATAAAATATTTTTTTTATTAAATATTTTTTTTTATTATTTATTTTTCAAAATTATTTATTTAAAATTAAATAAATCCTACTTCCAACTATCCAGCTAACCTTGTTGCAGGAGTATGTGGTTTTAGCTTGTATGTAAGTTTTCAAAACCTATTATTACTTGATTGCAAATAGTCATGGTTACTTTTTGCCAGATCTAATGATTTGATGGCTCCCTTGGTCAAGTTAATAATTTGTAACAGGTAAATTTTACAATCTTCTCTCATCTGTGTATGACCTAGCAACATGATAGGATCCATCCAAAGTGTGCCTGTGTGAGCCTATGTGTTTAATTTTATTATAGATGCATATAGGTTGTTGTTGCTAAATAAAATGTCACACCATGATAGATTTTATTTAGGTCCATTTAGTTATTGGACCTATTCAATTAATAACAGTTATTTATTTTAAGGTTAAGTTCCTCTCTTTTGGGCCTTGTGTGAGAGTTGGGAGCCATAGAAGTGGGTACGACATACTGAACCCAGCACCCCCTCACATGAACTACCCCAATTGTGAAAGCCCATTTGCCTGATTTGAATAACTGTACTAGGTTAATTATATTAGTTTGACCTAATAAAATTGAATTAGCAACATAATTAACTTTTAAAATATATGAAATTTATTTTCATTTTAATATTTTAAAGTTAATTTTAAGAAAAACACTTTTAGTTTAGATATTATTTCTAGACAAAGTATTTGTATTTTTTCTTGTATTTAATTAAATATAGAATTTTAACTAACTAAGATTCTTTCTGGAGCTTATTTAATTAAATATTCCTATTAAGTTATAAATTAGTTGTAACAACTGATTTTTCTTATCTAACTTAAATTTGAATATTTGATTTAAATTTTAAATCAAGTTGAGGAATCCTAGGCATTAGTTATTAAAGATTCTTAAGATATTTTTTAAGTTAATATCTTTTCAAATATTAACTTAAAATGGAATATTTAGATATTTTTTGGTTAATATCTTTTCAAATATTAACTTTAAAAAGATATCTTCAATTTAAGTGGTTACAACTTAATTTTTGATATTTAATTAAATCTAAATTTGAAATTATTTAAGTTTTAGATTTTTCTATATAACTTAAATTAGATATTTTTTCAAATTTTTTGAAAAGATACTTAGTCAAATAAGATATTTTCTAGATAGTAATTTCTAGACTACTTATTATTTCTAATATTTAAATAGGAAAATCATACTTTGTGAAATTAATTATTTAAATAATTAATTTTGGTACAATTTTATTAAGTATATTTTTCCTAGTATTAAATAGAAATTAATAATTAAGCCTTCTCTACACTTAATTATTATTTCTTGAATTTAATACATTTAATTAACTTGAAGAATCTAAATATCTAAGTTGATTTTCATCATGATACTTAAATATTTATTGTTTTTTCATGACACTTAATTAAATAGAAAATTATTTTTAGGTTGAAATTTAATTTTTCAACTTAAATTTAAATAATTTTCATTATATATATTTTTTCTTAATTTTATTAATCAATTTAGAAATTTTCATTTTAATTATGCAATATTTTCGAATTTTTTATTTTGAAAAATAGATTGAGTTGTAAATTAATTATTTATTTTAATTAATTTTTGGGTCAACTTCAATCAATGATTTTTTCATTTAATTGATTAATTTAAAATAAATGAATTTAAAATATATATATATTAGAAATTGAATTAACTAGTCAAAAGAATATCTAGATAGGTGATATTTTTGCTTGAAGTATTTCTTTTCTATTTTTTATTATTTTCGAAAATTGTATTTTTATATACTTTAAATTTTCGAACCCAATAAATATATTCTCAAAGGAAATTTTTAAGTTGCTAATTATTTATTTAATTCAACTTAAATTAATTTCCTTAATATTTATATTTAAGATTATTACTAAGATGGAAATAATTAATTTTATTTCAATCACCATCTAAGTATAATTTTATAAATATTATATTAAATTCTTATTTTTGAATTTTAATTCTTAATTTAGAATTTAATGAGATTTATTTATTAGAATAATAAAGAAAATACATTTTAAATAATGAGCTTTATTATTATTAAGATATTCGATCTCCATTGTGGGTTTTACACCGCGTTTGTTTTAGTGAGTAATCCTCCCTAATGGAGGAACGTTCATTAGCAATTTCGTACCGTTTAATCTCGCATGATAAGTGGTTTGTAAGTGTTTTATATGGTATAGATCACCCTAATAGTGGCGACCATATTTGACTTGCAAATTGCGAAACAATGGTAGAAGCTCATGAGATAGAATAGCCTTGACTCTCGCCTAAACGGGACAACGCTGGATTCCAATCTTGATCGAATAAAAGGTTGCTAGAATGTTTAACATTTTAGATGAGCTGACAACTCTATTCAATGGATGGTAGCTTTGACTCTCGCCTAAACGGGACACTGGTATCAGTTTGTTGAAAACCTTGGAAATTATTTAGGATTGAATTTTTTAAGTATTTTCTCATATCATTCCTACTTGCTATGTGCTTATAATTTCTGAATTGATTTTGTGTGTTAAACCATTATTTAATTTCTATTTGTTGATTTCTATTATTTTGTAGTATCCTGTATTATCAAAATGAATCCCATGTTATCACTGTTGACTGAAAAATAAGCTGAATGGATCTAACTTTAATAAGTGGAATGAGAACATTAATATTGCTCTCATAGGAGAAAGTGCCTTGTTTGTTTTAACTGAGCCGTCACCTGAAGTGCCTGGGGATAATGCATCCAAAGCTGTGAAAGAAAAGTATGAGCGTTGGCAGAAAGCAAATGACAAAGCTCTATACTTTATGCTTTCTAGCATGGTTGACACCCTCAAAACTCGGTTTTCTAAAACCGAGAAGGCTGCTGAAGTTATGACGAAGTTAAATGAGCTATTCGGTAAGGCATCACTTCAGTCACGCTTTGACGCGACTAAGAAGTACATTAACGCACGGATGGAACCTCATCAAAACGTGCGTGACCATGTTCTCCTCATGTCTAGTTATTTCCAAGAAGCCCAGGATCATGGTGCTGAAATGGACAGTGCTACTCAAGTTAGTCTTATATTGAATAGCCTAACTCCAGCATTTCTACCATACACTTCAAATTATGTCATGAATAAGAAGGAAATTGACTTTCATGAATTAGTCAATGACCTTCAAACTTATGAAAATTTGATTGGAGGACCCAAGAAGAAAGGGAGTAAACCTCACAATCCTGGGAATGGTAATGGGACGATGAAACCTGAAGCAAATGTTGCCTCTGCTTCAAAGCCCAAATCGAAGAAGAAGTGGAACAACACCAAGAAGCGAACAAAAGCCATGAAGAATAAAAAGGTTGTTCCTTCTGGTGATGCTACACTTAAAGGAAAGTGTTTCTACTGCAATGAGAAAGGTCATTGGAAATCCCAGTATCCTAAACTTCTTGCAAAGAAACAAGGTATTTCCATTTATAAACTTTAAGAGTTTTAGTGAATTATTATCCAATTGGATTTATGATTCTGGACTAAACTTTGTTTTCTTCTTCTTATAGGCCAAGCTACTTGAACTCAATTGAGTTGGATCAGAAAGCTGGACCAAAGGGTGAAATCGTCGAGATGAAGATGAAGCTCTTATATTTTTTGAATTAATTGTTTTAGTTTAAAGACAATTTGGATTTCAAATTTTAGTTTGGGATATTTATCCCTATTTTTCTCATATTGTTGCAATATTTTTTTTAATATTAATAAAGTTTTATTTTCGAAATTCCCTATTGCAATTTATGAGATTGAGCTTCATTTAATTTTATCTTCATCAATTATTACCACATTATATTTGTATGTTTGTATGTGTAAGTGTTTTTATTATTGATGCAAATTCTATAATATTTACAACTCTTCATAGAGTTATATTATATAAACACTAGAAATTATTTCTATGTTTATCAATAATTGTTAATTCTAATACAATTATTAAGAATTTGTTTAATAAAAGGATCTTATGATCTGATAGGGGTGGAGAAAAGTTAAGAAAACTATGCAGTTCAACGATCTTTTATATCTAATGAACTCTGGATAGTATTCAACTCCACATAAACTCTATCACACTAAGAGAATCATGATCTTTACTACCTTTAGGGGTGGATCATAATCTCTATATACTTAGGGGTGGAGGTTATCCATAGTACCCTATATGTATATTCTTAGGGGTGGAGTCCATTCCACAATTCCCTATGAAACACATATCTTGTTTAAACATAGAAGTAATATAATGAGTCAGCTATTGTCAATATAAATTCTTGATCTTGATTGTATGTTCCATTTCGTTTTTACTGTTGTAATTAAAAGTTTGATACCTTTGAAAGTTCTTTGTTAAAGTTTCACACTACCTTAATTGAGTGGGAGAATTTTAAAATTCTATACCCATCTTCATTAGGTTGATAATTGTGATAGGTACTTAAGAACACTACTGAAAAGCAAATCTAATCATTCACATGGATAGGTATAGCTTATCAGAATTATGAGAATAAGATAAAGAACTCTAGTTCAGTCCATTCGAATGACTTGAACATAGAATTCTTAATCCTCATAAAATTTGATGGTATCTTAATTTTGATTACTTTATCTCTGGCATGTATTTTTTCACTTCAAAATACTAGTCTGCTATGTTAATGACTTAGTCTTAACTTAAAGTTTCAGACTAATACAAAAGTCACAACTAGGTAACTCTCCAAACAATCAGAGGTTAAAAGTATTATTTAACCAGACATCTGCTATTGAGTGGGAGCTACCTGAGATGTAATCAAATAGGGAACATTAGAAGATATTCAAGAAAGATTTATGAAAGTGATCTATATGTCAGATATTAAGGAACTGTGTATCAGTTATCCTTGTATCTAACCATCTAATTTCGAAATTCTTGAGATGGTGCTTACTTTGGGGGTGGAGGAATTATTGTATAATAATTCAAGCTCTACCAGAAAAAGAACTATAACTTGGTCTATTCGAAAATACCAGAAAGTTATATCACTGAAGAAAAGTCTACACTGTATTATCTCAATTACATATTTTAAAATATGAGAGATATGTCTTCTGTTAATTCAGATGTACTTTTAAAACAGTAAAGATTTCAGTATCCCTTGATGAGTAAAGCATATAGTAAAGGATGTTTCATAAGAGTTTTTATGAACTAGTTCCAGAAGTTTGGGTGGATTCAAATATACTACACTTGATCTGAAGATCAAGACATCAGATTGACCTATTTGCGCAGTTTGTTTTATATTAGTGCAAGTGGGAGTTTGTTGGGTTTTATGCCCTAAATAAAACTCTTTACAATCTGATTAGTTATCAATATAAGAAATTTGAAGTGATTGATGTTTGCATGAATTTTACATGCTAATGGTTTAATATGTTTAATATGTTTATTGCATTCATACACACAGAATCAGTTAAATCCAGATCATATGTTTATTCACAATTACAGTATCGTCAACACAGTGGAATGTGATTGTGATCATATGAATCAAAAGTTTTGGTCCCTGTTTCATCAGTGTTATTGGATTTACACTAATGTGATAATCAGCGATGATGTGTACTTACACTTGGAGTAAGTGTTATGTTCTTTCCAGGACATTAGTAAAGTATACTAGTTTCGAATGTATGGAGTATACATTGGACTGGACCGATATTGCAACTAAGTTAAGATATTACAAACTTACCGTTATACATATCTTTCCAAGTCAATATCAGTAGTTGATCTTAAGATTAAAAGAATCTAAATCCTGATATGCTTAGGCTCAACTCAGGAGTGCTATTCATGTTCTTAGATTTATTAGTTAAGCCTACCTTTGGGTCAGGGTGATACGTATATTTTGGGAACATGATAGTATGATTGAGTGGGAGTGCTGAACATAAATATGGAATCTATAGCTTCTACTGGTGTATAGAAGTCAAGTGATGATTCCCTTCGAGCTTAGCAAATAGAAGTAAATGGATGAGCTCTTGTTTAACTGACTAATTATTAGATCACTAAACACCATTTACAGGTAGCTAAGTGTTTTAAGGGGCAAAATACATTGAGGGGTGAGAACGGTAAAGAAATCCCATCTCAATGTAGATAATCTATATAGAGGATCTTTAAATCACAATAAGATTATAACAATGGTTAAATGAGATAGTATATTGATATCGTGAAACATACAATATGCTCTATATAAGTCTGAGAGTGCAATTCTAAGTTCTAAGAGTGGATTCAACGAAGAATTAATAAGTAGAAATTTACTTGGTAAATTTGGTTCACTTATTGGAAGCTCAGCATATAGATCCATGGTCCCCATTCTAGTTGAGAACATTCTGCTTGTAAGACTCATTAATTGATTCGTGATTGATCAATTATAATTCTAAAGTTAGACTATGTCTAATTTTATGAATTTTCACTAAGCAGGGGTGAAATTGTAAAGAAAAGAGTTTTCTAGGTTTATTTATTTATTAATGGACTTTATATGTCTAATTAATAATTAAATTAAATGAAAATATTATTTAATAATCTATTTTAGTTATTAAATAATTAGTTTTGGCATTTAAAAGGTTAGAATTGGAAAATTGGCGTTTTTGAGAAAATAGAGATAAAATTTGATAAAATTGCAAAATCAAGTGAGGCCCAATCAACACCATGGCCGGCCACTTAAGTTGATTTTTCAAATTAATATTTTCATTATTTTAATGCCAAATAATTCTAAACCTAAACCTAGTAGTTGCCTATAAATAGAAAGTGATGGCTCAGTCAAATACACATCTTTGAATAAGCCTTTCTGACAGAAATTTCTCTCTTCAGAAAAACTGAGCCTTCCCCACTTTCTATACCTTGGCCGAAACTTCTCTCTCTTTTCTCCTTCATCTTTTTCGTGACCCTAGTGAAAGAGTAAGTGCCCACACACAGCAAGCAGTAACTCAATCATAGATTGGAAGACTGTGAAGGATCGAAACTTGAAGAAGAAGGACATTCGGGCTCAGATCTTGATTATACTCTGCTACAGAAAGGATTCGAGGGTTAGAGATCTGAGTGGAAGGAGACATTAATTCCGCTGCATCAATGTAAGGTTTTCTTAACTTTATATGTGTTTAATTTATCGTTTTAGAAAGTTCATATTTAGGATGTTTAAACTGTTGGGTTTTATCCCTAAATAAAACTCTGTTTCAATGTAATCCAGATTATTCTATATCAATAAAGTGACAGAAGTATTTTTTTCATTCACTTGTGTATGTTTTGGTTCACTTAATCAATTGCTTGTCTATTTGATTTATAAATTCATCCAAACCCCTTTCACATACTTGAACATGTTTATTGTGTTGTCAACACAGTGGAAAATAAACATGACTATGTGAATAAAGTATTCCTAGATTTATCAGAACACTGGGTTTCACTGATATGAAAATCTACAACAGAGTTTACTTACATTTGGAGAAATGTTATGTTCTTTCCAGAACATAGGTTAAAGTAAAGCTCAGGTTGGATGCATGGAGTATGCATTGGAATGGACCGATATTGAACTTTGAATTAGATTTTGAAACTTACCGTAAACATCTATTCAATTCAATATCAGAAGTTGATCCTAGATCACATGATCTAAATCCTGATATGGTTAGGCTTAATTTCAAGAGTGTTATTCGTGTTCTTTGATTTGTTAGTTAAGCCTAAAACTGTAGTCTGGGCAATACATACATTTTGGGAACACGGTAGTGCGATTGAGTGGGAGCGCTAACATAAATATGGAATCTATAGCTTCTATCTGGCGAATAGTAAGCAAAGGGTGATTTCCTTCGAGCTTAACCAAACGAGATAAATGATTGAGTACTCATTTCACTTAGTTGAAATATCATTTATACAGGGTTAAGTGTTTTAAGGATAAAATACATTGTAGGGTGTTACGGTAATCTAAGTCCCTTTACAGTGTAGATCATCCATATAGAAGATCATTGATCACATTAGGATTATAACAATGGATAACTAATAATGTGTCTATATGGTGGAACATATAGAGCATTCTATATACTGAGAGTGCAATTCTGAGTTCTATGTGTGGATTCAACGAAGAATTAATAAGTCAGTGAATTTAAGTGGTAAATTCAAGATCTCATTTATTGGAAGCTCGGATATATAGACCCATGGTCCCCTCACTAGTTGAGATGATATTACTTGTAGGACTCATTTAATTGATTTTAATTAATCAATTAAGAATTCTCAAGATAGACTTGTCAGTTTAAGAATTTAGCACTCATTAAGGGCAAAACAGTAAATAGAGATTTTGAAGGGCATATTTATTAATTAGGAAACTTTAATTAGTTTCATTATTAATAAAATAAATGATAATATATTATTTGATAATTATTTTTAATTATTAAGTAATTAGATTTGTCATTAATATGGTTGAACAATGGAATTGGCAACATTTCACAAAAAGCTTGAAATACACCGTCACAAGTGTAGGAAAAGGAAAGTTGGAAAAGAGGCAAGCCTTGTTTCCACATTGCCTAGGCCGGCCCCTTTACCTTCCTTTTCCCCTTGATTTTCTCAGTTCAAAATGTCAATCATAGCCCTTGGTGGTCTTCTATAAATAGAAGGCAAAGGCTTCAGTTTTTAACATCTCTGAAAAAGCTTTTCACAGCATTATTCTGAAAGAATTTTCTCTCAGAGGCGCCACCCTCTCTCTCTCTATACCTTCACTGTTTCGAAATGTATGAGTGCTAGAGTAGTGCCCACACACATCAAGTAATACCTCAATCATAGTGAGGAAGGCTGTGTAGATTTCAGAGACAACAAAGAAGGACTTTCGGGCTCAGATCTTGATTATACTCTGCTACAGAAAGGAATCAAGGGTTAGAGATCTGAGTGGGAGGAGACATATATATTCCGCTGCAATCCTTTGTAAGATTTACGATACTCTTATGTGTTTAATTTCATATCGTTTTAAAAGTTCATATTAAGGTTGTTAAATCAACATACTTGTGAGTAGATCTAAGTTCACCCGGTAAAATAACTTCCAACAACCTTGCATACCGCAGTCATGGTTATTGATTTGCTTGCAAGAAATTTGGACTTAAAACGATTTGCTTGTTTTTTGGATGGTATCATGTTGCTTTGAGTGTCATATTGATGTTTGAATGTTGTTTGTGAATTCTGGGAAAAATGGTTACTGTTTTTATTCTGTAATTATTTTTGTTGGATAGTTTGGAAAATTCTAAGCAATTTACCTTTTTACAGAACTCGATTTCGATTTAATTTGAATTAGTTATGAATTTTTGAAAATTGGAAAAATCGGGGTGACGAGCAACTTCATCACGCGCGCGGAAGGGCTGCTTGCAGCCTCCCTGCGCCGTGATTTCTCGGCCAATCACCCCAGATCCGCGCGCGGATGGCCATGCACAGCATGCCATCCGTACGGATTCATCTAATTTTCCAATTTTTTCGATTTTTCATGCTATTTCATGGAATTAAATTCTGATTTTTTGTGTAGTTTTGTATATTGATTTTTGTTTTTCAAATTTCAAATCTAATTATCAGAAATAAATTAATTTTAATATTTTAAAATTAATTTTAGATATTAGTGTAATTTGATTTTAAAAATAGGAAAAAATCAAGTTTTGCTTACCTTTTTCTTATTTCCTTTAAAATTTGATTATTTTATTTTTTTTAAGGTCAGATATTAATTTTTTTTGGTAACTTGACCTTAATTAAAATAAGATCATAATAATCATGATAATTTTAAAAGAGGAAATAAGGTATTTTTGTTAACTTTTAAATTTTGTTATTTTTTAATTAAATTAAATTATAAAACAAGAAAAGGGTATGTATTTACCATTTTCTATTTTATTTTTAATTTATTAAATAACATGAAATTTAAAAGGAAAGTTAGCAATTTATTTTGAAATGACATTTAGGTTACCCAAAACCTAATTTTTCAAAATGGTAGGTTTAATTTTATTTTTATTTTTCGAAATAAATGATTAAAATTAAATAAATCCTACATCCAACTATCCAAATCTAACCTTGTTGCAGGAGTATGTGTTTTAGATTGTTTGTAAGTTTTCTAAAACCTATTATTGCTTGATCTAAATTGCCTTGGTTAAATTGATGATAGATCAGTTGATCTAATTTTAACCAAATGTTCAATTGACGATAGATCAAGTAAATAATTTGTAACAGGTAATTTTTACAAACTTCTTTCATCTGTGTATGACTTAGCAACATGATAGGATTCATCCAAATGTGTATGCCTGTGTGAGCCTATATGTTTAATTTCTATTATAGATACATATAGGTGGTTGTTGCTAAATAAAATATCATAACTGATAGATTTTATTTAGGCTCATTTAGTTGTGAGCCTATTCAATTAATAACAGTTATTCATTGTAAGGTTAAATTCCTCTCTTTTGGGCCTTGTGTGAGAGTTGGGAGCCTTAGAAGTGGGTGCGACATATCGACCTGCACTCCTCACATGAACAACCCCAATTGTGAAGGCTCATTTACTCATTTGATTTGGATAAGCATGTGATAGGTTAATTATATTAGTTTGACCTAATAAAAGATTGATTAGCAACATAATTAATTTCATTGTTCCTTGAAATTAATTTAAGAAAAACATAGTTTGAATAGTCATATTCTGGAAAGCTATATGTATTTTTCTTGTTTTAATTAAATATGGAATTATAACCATATAAATTCTTTCTGAATCTTAATTTTATAATTTCATTAAATATTCCTATTTAAGTTGAGATTTAGTTAAATCTATCAAATCAACTTAGATTTGAATATTTTTGAGTTTCCTATTATAAATTAAGTTGTGGAATTTTGGAAATTGGTTATTAAGATTCTTTAGATATTTTTTAAGTTGATATTTTCTAAATATGGGAACTTAAAATGGAATATCTTCTAAATTAAGTGGTTACTACTTAATTGGTAATATTTAATTAAGTCATTGTTTGAGAAATATTTTAAGTTGGGTATTTAGATTTTCTAAACAACTTAAATAAGATATTTTTCAAAATTATTCCATTTTTGAAATTTAATTAAAGTTTTCACTTTAATTTGTAATATTTCATTATTGAGATATGGAATATAAATGATTAGACAAAATACATGTTTAAATAATGAGCTTTAATCAAAGAGAAATTCGATCTCCATTGTTGGTTTTACATAGCTATTGTTTTAGTGAGTAATCCTCCCTAATAGAGGAACGTTCATTAGCAAGTTAGCGCCGTTTAATCTCGAAAGATAAGTATTCTTATAGGTTTATTTATATGGTTCATGACCACCCTAATGGTGGCGACTATGTAAGACTTATAAGAATGCGAAACAATGGTAGAAGCTCATAAGATAGAATTGCCTTGACTCTCGCCTAAACGGGACAACGCTGAATTCCAATCTTGATCGAATAAAAGGTTGCTAGAATGTTTGACATTTTAGATTAATTGACAACTCTATTCAATGGATGATGCTTTGACTCTTGCCTAAACGGGACACTGTATCAGTTCGTTGGAAACCTTGGAAAATAAACTATGTTAGATTTAGTATTTTTATAACATAAGTGATTGTTTGTTTTCTGAACCTGTGTATGAATTTATAGAACCAAAACCTTACTTCTGATTATTGATATGTTGTAGTGCCAAAATGAATAACCCTCATCCCGATCCACTCCTAGTTAGTATCTTTGCAAAAGAACTCAATAGTGTGAAAATGCATCCTGGTAGTTGCATTAACTCGCACCTATTGTTGATGAATCTGAAATTCCAAAAGGCAAATCTACTAGGAATTGATTTATCAAAGGAACAATGGGTGAAACTCATACTTTATAGTCTTCCTCAGGAGTATAACAGTTTTGTTCTATATTACTTATTGAACAATCCTAACTCCTCCGACATGGACAAACTCGAGTCTGAGTTGAGGGCCCATGAGCGGGATCTGATTGCAATGAGACCTGCTAGCATTGCAAGTTTTAATCAGAGGAAGAAGATTAAGCATGAGGGCTCCAACAAAGCTGCTTCTTCAAGTACAAATGTCAGACATCATGTTCTATGTGCGAATTGTAATGGAAAGGGACATAAAGAAGAACAATGTCCCAGGCTTCTAGACAATTCAAACGAAGGTGATGCTTTTGTATTTGAATCATGTGTTTTAGAGAACGACAAATCCTCCTGGATTGTTGATTCTGGATCTACTAACAATGTATGTTCTTCATTACAGCTGCTTGAAACTTGGGAGAATCTTCACCCAGATGAGTTAAAACTTAAAGTTGGAAATGGCGAGTTGGTATCAGTTAAAGCAAGAGGAACAGCCCGAATCAAGTTTAATTCTAAGAAGTTTTTACTTTTAGAGAATGTTTTATATATTCCTAATTTAGTAGAAACTTGATTAGTGTTTCATGTTTACAGACACAATTTTATATATTGAATTTTTCGAGTTCAAATTGTTCAATTTCTCGTAATGGATTTCATATATGTGTTGCAAACATGGAACGAGGGCTTTATGTTTTAAGACCTGATACTCAAATCTCACTAAATACTGAACTTTTCAATGTAACTAGAAGCCTTAAGAGAAAAGAGATTGATAACGATGATCAAACTTATCTATGGCATTTACGTTTAGGTCATATAGGCTTTGATAGACTCAATAGGCTAACCAAAGACGGTCCATTGAAAAATGTCGTCTTAGGAAATTTATGGTCTAACTCCGCGAGTCTTGCCTAGAGGAAAAATGACCAAACGTTCTTTCTCTGCAAAGGGAGAGCGTGCCAAAGAACCCCTAGGGTTAGTACATTCAAATGTTTGCGACAACGCCAGAATTTGAATGTAAAAGCCGAGAGGGAGGTTATGAGTATTTCGTCACTTTCATTGACGATTTCTCTAGATATAGTTTTCTTTACCTAATGCAAAAGAAATCTGAAACGTTTGAAAAGTTTCAGGAATTTCATGCTTTGGCTCAAAACCAATTAGGTAAAACATTAAAGATCTTGCGAACTGATAGGGGTGGAGAATATATGGATATGCAGTTCAAAGATCATTTAATTGAACTTGGAATTGAATCCCAATATACTACCCCTAGCACTCCACAGCAGAATGGAGTTGCAGAAAGAAGAAATCGCACTCTCTTAGAAATGGTTAGGTCTATGCCGGAGTTGCTCAACTCTCGTCTACGTCCTTCTGGGGATATGCTATTCAAATGGCAAACGACATTTTGAATGTTGTTCCATCTAAAGCAGTCCCTAAGACACCCGTCGAACTATGGAATGGTCGCACACCTAGTTTGCGCCATTATAGGATTTGGGGGTGCCCTGCTCACGTCTTAAGAGAAAGAAAGAAAGCAAAAGCTTGGAATCGCGAACCGAGGTTTGCATGTTTGTCGGAAATTCTAAAGAGACTAGGGGTGGACTATTCTATAGTCACAAGGATAACAAAGTGTTTGTCTCTACAAATGCTACTTTCCTTGAAGAGAACTATATGAAAGACAACAAACCGAAAAGTGAAATTGTATTAGAGGAAATGCTCACGGATATCTTGTTCCTTCAAATGTACCATCTTCTTCTACTCAAGAAGAGGAACATCCCAGCTCCCTCAGTTGTAGCAACTGAGAAAACTACTACTAAAGCTCCTGTTCAGAAAGTCACTGCTCCTCGTTGTAGTGGGAGGGTTTCAACGAAACCATCTCGTTATGGCTTGGATGGTGAAATCAATATGGTCGTTTGTGACGGTATTGATGACGACCCATTGACCTATAAACAGGCAATGGCAAGTCCGCAACGGAAGCGATGGTCAGCCGGTATGGATTCAGAAATGGATTCCATGAAAAAGAACAAAGTCTGGGAATATGTAGAACCACCTGAAGATTTTCGTCCAATTGGATGTAAATGGGTCTACAAGAAGAAAAAAGAGGTGCCTTTGGAGGCGAAGTCGAAACTTTCAAAGCTGGGGCTTGGAATTCGCCAAGGGTTATACCCAAAGAGAAGGTGTAGACTATGAGGAAACTTTTAGTCCCCTGTTGCCATGCTCGAATCCATCCGAATTCTTCTCTCCATAGCTAAGCTTTAGATTATGAAATCTCGGCAAATGGATGTCAAGATGTACTTTTCTTAATGGGCTTCTTGAAGAAACCATCTATATGGAGCAACCAGAAGGTTATGTTCTTCCTGGGCAGGAGAATAAAGTTTGCAAATTAAATAGGTCCATATATGGACTTAAGCAAGCTACTCGCTCATGGAACAAAAGGTTTGATGAGATCATCAAGACCTACGGCTGTCATCAGAATGAAGATGAACCTTGTGTTTACCAACTCAAGGAAAACCAAGTAGTAGTATTCCTGGTCCTTTATGTTGATGATATTTTGATCATTGGAAACAATGTCAAGAAAATGACTCACATCAAGGAATGGCTTGACACTCAATTCGACATGAAAGACTTGGGTGAGCGGCACTTCCCTATGTTCTTGGTATTCAGCATTGTCGAGAAATCGGAAGAACGAGTATCCCTTGCTCTCTCTCAAACAGCCTACATTGACAAAGTTCTTGAGAGATTTTCCATGACCAATACCAAAGGGGCAAACATGCCCTCTAGACATGGTATCCGTCTATCTAAGGAACGATTGTCCTACCGATCCTCAAGAGATAGAAGACATGGCAAAAATTCCTTATGATTACGGGCAGCGTTGGGAGTCCGATGTATGCTATGCTATGCACTAGACACGACATACGCGGGTGCGAGCTTGGAATCGTGAGCAGTGTATCGATCAAATCCAAGAAGGGTACATTGGAACGCGGTTAAGTATATTTTGAAATACTTAAAGAGTACAAGAGATTATGTATTAGTCTACAAGGGTGGTGCTTTGAATCCCTTAGGCTATACGGAGACTCGTACTTTCCGGATCTCTTGAAGGCACGTGAAATCTACATGCAGGGATGGTGTTTACTCTTGGGGGTGGGGCAGTTGGTTTGGAGAAGTGCTAAACAAGCTGCGATTTCGCATTCTACCATGGAGGCAGAATACATGAAGTTGCGGGTGGAAAGTACCGGTAAAGAGGTTGTCTCGGCTTAGGAAGTTCTTCACCGGTCTTGGTGTAGTTCCCGGAATGGAAAGGCCTCTACCCCAAGCTTTGTGATAACAACCGGAGCTATAGCCAACAAGAAGGAACCTCGGAGCCACAAGAGAAGTAAGCACATAGAAAGAAAGTATCATATTATCGTAGAATATGTGGCAAGAGGGGATGTGACTCAGGGTGGAGAAAGTGGATACGCGGGATAACTCTGGTCGATCCATTCACCAAAGTCTTAGCGATAACTTCATTCGAAAAGCACCTAAGTCGAATTTAGGATTAATTGAAATGTACCTTGATTTGTTTTATATTAGTGCAAGTGGGAGTTTGTTGGGTTTTATGCCCTAAATAAAACTCGTTTCAATGTAATCAGTTATTCTATATCAATAGAAAGGATGTAAGTATTTTTTTCATTCACTTGTGTATGTTTTGGTTCACTTAATCAATTGCTTGTCTATTTGATTTATAAATTCATCCAAACCCCCCCTTTCACATACTTGAACATGTTTATTGTGTTGTCAACACGGCGTGGAAAATAAACATGACTATGTGAATAAAGTATTCCTAGAATTATCAGAACACTGGGGTTTCACTCGATATGACAATCTACAATTTGAGTTTACTTACATTTGGAGAAAATGTTATGTTCTTTCCGAACATAGGTTAAAGTGAAGCTCAGGTTGGATGCATGGAGTATGCATTGGAATGGACCGATATTGAACTTTGAATTAGATTTTGAAACTTACCGTAAACATCTATTCAATTCAATATCAGAAGTTGATCCTAGATCACATGATCTAAATCCTGATATGGTTAGGCTTAATTTCAAGAGTGTTATTCGTGTTCTTTGATTTGTTAGTTAAGCCTAAAACTGTAGTCTGGGCAATACATACATTTTGGGAACACGGTAGTGCGATTGAGTGGGAGCGCTAACATAAATATGGAATCTATAGCTTCTATCTGGCGAATAGTAAGCAAAGGGTGATTTCCTTCGAGCTTAACCAAACGAGATAAATGATTGAGTACTCATTTCACTTAGTTGAAATATCATTTATACAGGGTTAAGTGTTTTTAGGATAAAATACATTGTAGGGTGTTACGGTAATCTAAGTCCCTTTACAGTGTAGATCATCCATATAGAGGATCATTGATCACATTAGGATTATAACAATGGATAACTAATAGTGTGTCTATATGGTAGAACATATAGAGCATTCTATATACTGAGAGTGCAATTCTGAGTTCTATGTGTGGATTCAACGAAGAATTAATAAGTCAGTGAATTTAAGTGGTAAATTCAAGATCTGCTTATTGGAAGCTCGGATATATAGACCCATGGTCCCCTCACTAGTTGAGATGATATTACTTGTAGGACTCATTTAATTGATTTTAATTAATCAATTAAGAATTCTCAAGATAGACTTGTCAGTTTGAGAATTTAGCACTCATTAAGGGCAAAACAGTAAATAGAGATTTTGAAGGGCATATTTATTAATTAGGAAACTTTAATTAGTTTCATTATTAATAAAATAAATGATAATATATTATTTGATAATTATTTTTAATTATTAAGTAATTAGATTTGTCATTAATATGGTTGAACAATGGAATTGGCAACATTTCACAAAAAGGGAAACTATCAAGTGTAGGAAAAGGAAAGTTGGAAAAGAGGCAAGCCTTGTTTCCACATTGCCTAGGCCGGCCCCTTTACCTTCCTTTTCCCCTTGATTTTCTCAGTTCAAAATGTCAATCATAGCCCTTGGTGGTCTTCTATAAATAGAAGGCAAAGGCTTCAGTTTTTAACATCTCTGAAAAAGCTTTTCACAGCATTATTCTGAAAGAATTTTCTCTCAGAAATTTCTCTCTGAGGCGCCACCCTCTCTCTCTATACCTTCACTGTTTCGAAATGTATGAGTGCTAGAGTAGTGCCCACACACATCAAGTAATACCTCAATCATAGTGAGGAAGGCTGTGCAGATTTCAGAGACAACAAAGAAGGACTTTCGGGCTCAGATCTTGATTATACTCTGCTACAGAAAGGAATCAAGGGTTAGAGATCTGAGTGGGAGGAGACATATATATTCCGCTGCAATCACTGTAAGATTTCTGATACTCTTATGTGTTTAATTTCATATCGTTTTAGAAGTTCATATTTAGGTTGTTAAATCAACATACTTGTGAGTAGATCTAAGTTCCTGGTAAAATAACTTCCAACATAAACAACATACTTGTGAGTAGATCTAAGATCCTGGTAAAATAAATTTCCAACAGAACCATATAATAATATAATTCCTCACTTATTCATAATTATCTAATTAGGGTTTTGCTAATCCATTTCATAACTCTAGGGTATTACAATTACCCCCTCCTTATAGAAATTTCGTCCCGAAATTTACCTGAATAACTCCGGATGTTTCTGTTGCATATCCGTCTCGAGTTTCCAGGTTGCCTCTTCCACTTTACTGTTCCTCCACAGTACTTTCACCAATTCCACGGTCTTGCTTCTCAAGACTTTCTCTCTTCTATCGAGTATCTGCATCGGTTGTTCCTCATATGACAAGTCTGGATGGAGTTCCAATGGTTCATAGCTCAGGATATGGGACGAGTCTGAGACATACTTTCAAAGCATAGAAACGTGGAACACATAATTTACAGCTGCCAGCGCTGGGGGCATAGCCAACCTGTATGCTACTTGCCCTATCCTCTCAAGGATTTCAAAAGGTTCAATGAACCTCGGGCTAAGCTTCCCTTTCTTCCCAAAGCGTTTAATGCCTTTCGTCGGAGATATTCGAAGAAATACCATGTCCCCAACCTGGAAATCTATATCCCGACACTTTGGATCAGCATAACTCTTCTGTCTACTCTGAGCCGTGAGCATTCGCGCTCTAATCTTGTCAACTGCCTCACTTATTCTCTGAACAGCCTCGGGGCCCAAGAACTTTCTTTCACCCACTTCATCCCAGTGAATAGGTGATCTGCATTTTCTTCCATATAAAAGCTCATAAGGGGCCATCCCAATTGTTTCCTGATAGTTGTTGTTATAAGAGAACTCAATCAAGGGAAGGTACTATACCCATGATCCCGCAAAGTCAAGCACACATGCTCGTAGCATGTCCTCTAAAATTTGGATCGTCCTCTCAGATTGCCCATCCGTCTGAGCATGAAATGCCGTGCTGAACTTTAACTGAGTATCCATAGCTCGATGCAGACTCTCCCAGAATCTTGATGTAAACTTCGGATCTCTATCCGAAACAATGGACTTTGGGACACCATGAAGACGAACAATTTCTCTGACATATAACTCAGCATACTGGTCAATGGAGAAATTCGTCCCAACAGGTAAAAAGTGAGCTGACTTTGTAAACCTGTCCACAATGACCCACACAGAGTCAAACTGTCCCGTGGTTCTAGGCATACCTACCACGAAGTCCATAGCAATGTCCTCCCATTTCCACTCTGGTATGTTTAGTGGCTGCAGCAACCCTGCTGGTCGCTGATGTTCAGCTTTCACTTGTTGACACGTAAGGCACTTTGCAACATACTCAGCAATATCATTCTTCATGCCTGGCCACCAGAACATGGCCTTCAGGTCTTGATACATCTTCGTTGACCCTGGATGAACTGAATAAGGAGTCGTATGAGACTCATTCATAATCTCTTTCTTGATACTATCATCCATGGGCACACAAACTCGATTCCCGAATCTCAGCATTCCCGTTTCATCTACTGAGAAATCACTAGCCTTCCCAACCAAAACCCTAGCTCGGGTTTTTACTAATTCTGAATCTTGCACTTGTGCTTCTTTAATTCTCTCTAAAAGAGTGGATTGCAGAGTAATATTAGCCAATTGCCCCACAACCAACTCAATCTTAGCTCGAGTCATCTCATTTGCTAACTGTTGGGAGATTTGCTTCACAGTACTCAACTGACTCTGACCCTTTCTACTTAAGGCATCAGCAACCACGTTGGCCTTACCAGGGTGATAAAGGATCTCATAATCATAATCCTTCACCAACTCTAGCCAATGCCTCTGTCTCATATTCAGGTCTTTCTGGGTAAAGAAGTATTTCAAACTCTTGTGATCAGTGTATATCTCACATTTCTCGCCATATAGGTAATGCCTCCAAATCTTCAGCGCAAAGACCAGTGCTGCGAGTTCTAGATCGTGAGTAGGGTACCTCTGCTCGTACTCCTTTAATTTCCGAGAAGCATAAGCTATTCTCTTTCCAACCTGCATAAGCACACAACCGAGACCCTGTCTCGAGGCATCACAGTAAACCACAAACTTTTCCTTATTTGAAGGAAGAGTTAGCACTGGAGCGGTAATCAAGCGTTGTTTTAACTCCAGAAAACTTTTCTCACACCGATCAGTCCAAACAAACTTCAGGTTCTTTCGAGTCAGTTCCGTTAAGGGTACAACAATCTTTGAAAAACCCTCAACGAACCGACGGTAATACCCAGCTAAACCGAGAAAACTTCTAACCTCAGTAGCCGATTTTTGTGTTGGCCAATCCCAAACAGCTTCAAATTTTGCTAGATCCACCATGATCCCATCTTTATCCACTATGTGCCCTAGAAATGAGACAGGGGATAACGAAAACTCACACTTCTTGAATTTAGCATAGAGCTTATGATCCCGTAACCGTTGCAAAACTTCTCTGAGATGCAACTCATGCTCTTCTTCTGACTCGGAGTACACCAAGATGTCATCGAGAAACACGATCACACATCTATCCAGATAATCTTTGAATACTCGATTCATAAGATCCATTAATGTCGTAGGGGCATTAGTGAGTCCAAAAGACATCACAAGAAATTCATAGTGTCCATATCGAGTACGGAACGCATTTTTCGGGATATCTTCCTCTCGAATTCTTAGCTCATGATAGCCTGTGCGAAGATCAATCTTGGAGAAAACCGTCTTCCCCTTCAGTTGATCAAACAAATCATCAATTCGAGGTACAGGATACTTGTTCTTGATGGTAAGCTTGTTCAACTCCCGGTAATCAATACACATCCGCAGAGTCCCGTCTTTCTTCTTCACAAATAACATTGGAGCACCCCAAGGTGAGTAGCTCGGTCTAATGAATCCCAGATTTAGTAACTCTTGTAATTGTATCTTCAATTCTTTCAATTCCGCTGGAGCCATTCGATACGGCGCTTTTGATACTGGATCCGCTCCCGGAACCAACTCGATTACAAATTCAATCACCTGGGTAGGTGGCAATCCCAGTAAGTCTTCTGGAAAGACATCAAGGAACTCGCATACCAATCTTGTATTCTCAGGCCCTGATGTCACAGGTTGACTGGTGTCCACTGCAGTGACTATGAATCCCAGACAACCTCTACTCATCAAGTCCTTAGCTTTCAACAATGTTATTCTTGGTATGTGTGCCCCTGAACCTTATCCACGAATACTGCTGGATTAGCACTATCAGGCTCAAATACTACCATCTTCTGTTTGCAGTCGATCGTTGCCCCATACTTAGATAAAAATCCATTCACAGGATTATGTCAAAATCAGACAATCGCAATTCAATTAGATTGGCGGTCAACTCACAACCGTCAATCCAAAAGGACAAAGACCGAATCCACCTAGTGGATACAATAAGGTCTCCCGAGGGAAACAGGGTTCCAAACCCCGAAGCATAAATATCACGTGGCTTATGGAAACTTTCAATAACTCTACTCGACACATAGGAGTGAGTAGCTCCTGAATCAAACAACACAGTATAAGAACAGCCATTAATAGACAACTGACCTGTCGCAACTGACGGACTAGCATCAGCGTCAGCCTAAGTCATGGTAAAAAGTCATCTCGGGTTCTGAGTAGTATTCTTCTTAGGCTCCTCTTTCTTAGCCTGAGGACAATCTCTGATAAAGTGGCCCACCATGCCACACTGGAAACATGTCTTGGCCCGACACTCACCCGGATGGTGTTTCTTGCATTTTGGGCACTCGGGATATTATCGGAATGAGGACCCGCGGCCCTGGCGGCCACCTCTGTTTCCCCGAAACTTTCTGTTACCTCCTGATGCTCCAAAAGCCTCGGCCTTCCGTTTGTGATCAGGGTTGCCACTGTCGGTCCCCTTACTGATATTACCACTAGCAGGAGGATTCGATACCGTGACGGCATCCTTTACAGTCTGCTCTTTTGCAACATGTTGCTCAGCCTCCTTAGCAATTAAGGCTAGCTCCACCATTTTCTTGTACAAAGTGTCATGTGAAGTGGTAATCTTCAAGTCCTAACTGATTGTGGCATTTAGTCCTCTCACATATTTCTGTTTCCTGGTGAATTTGTGGGCACCAGATCACCAGCGAACTTAGGTAACCGATCAAACTCCAGGGTATATTCGGCCACTGACATTTTCCCTTGAGTAAGCTTCACAAAGTCCTCCATGTGTGAAGTTCTCATAGCAATATTGTAAAACTTTTCTTCAAATAGATTCTTAAATTCCTCCCAGGTCATTACACTGACATCCCGGGTTTGGCCCACGATATCCCACCAGACGCGGGCATGATCTTGTAACATGAAGGCTGCACAGTTCACTCTTTCAGTTCCTGTCACCCCCATATTATCGAGGATACGGGTGATTGTGCTCGACCACTACTCGGCCTTAATTATGTCAATACCTCCCAAAAAAGTCGGAGGTTGCAGCTTCACGAACCGCTCAAACACCGAGTCTCTATGCGGCATAACAAACCCCTGGTTACCCACCACTGGCACAAGTGCTGGTGGTAACACTTAATCAACAGGGGAAGCCGGTGCCAGTTGCCTTAATCGTCGCAACTCTTCTTCTTGACGAAGTATGACACTTCGTATTTCTTGAAACATTTGCAGCCAATTAGCAGGAGGATTAGCATTACCAACCCCTGCATTATCCCCCAGATTCTGCGGAGGTGGAGGCGGTGTCGGTGGATCAGTTTGGGCAGCCCCAGGCTCTACTTGCTCGCCCTGTGGTCTAGATGATTGCGGAGGGTCCATTACTAGTACCCTTGTAATCAACAACCCCAGCGAGTTAAGCACCAATACCACACTTACGCACTTATTGCCTTAAACCCTAACTCATTTATTTACCCCATATAGATATTCACTTAATCAAATAGCATTTAAAGCATGGCATCACATAACATATACACACTCTAGATGCTTGCATACTGCCTAAAACGGAAAGCGGTAAACAGATGATCACACAATCAGTAGAGTATTTACTATTAATACTGCACCATCAGTCGAGCATGTCTCTGACGATGAATGTACATGTTCGGCCGATCTATAGGAAGTTTAAAAACCTTGGCGCTCTGATACCAAATTGTAACGCCTAAATAATTAGGCACGCTACCCAAGATACTTACAAAATCCTAATCCCCTAATTGGGATTACTAATAAGATTAGCACGGAAATTAAACTTTAATTATAAACGAAATTAAAATAAAACTTGTAATAATTTAAACTTTACAATCTAAAAGTTACAGAAGTTGGGATCCCAAAAACATTTACAAAATATTATTACAAGTCCTTTTCTTTCAGCCGGCCTAAGCGGCAAAATAGAGTCTCAAAAATACAACACTGGTAGACCCCAACCCGCTTGGTCTGATATGGCTCGGACATGTACATTCTTCGTCCAGCTCCTGCACTCATGGCTGATCAGCAATAGTCTTACCCTTTCCTGCACAGTAGAGCACCCGTGAGCCAAGCCCAGCAAGACAGTATAAAACATATCAACAATATGCTCATCATATAATACAAACAACAATGCCATTCAAATCTGTCTGTGTGACACACACCTGCATGTTGCGCTAACATGCCTATTTATGTTTACGTGGCGTAAACCTACGTGTTGCTCTCACACGTCTATTTACAATAAGGCCTTAGAATGGTTCTTCTCGGTTCTGATTAACGAGTCCAACCTGATTATGCCTTGATTGCATAATCCTTAAATCTCAATATAATCATACACTTAGCATGGCATAGCATTTATTCAACTTATATCACTAGGGTAATAACCTTAGGCTATTAACCGCTCATATTAGGGTAATAACCCTAATCCCGGTTACAATTACTCACATATATTAATCTCAATATAAGCGCCACCGCGGATACTCTACCTGCCAACTACTGTCTTACCTGTTGTCCCGCAAAGGTAGAGATTCCAAATCTCCAGGTGCTCCTGACCAGGTGCCGATAATCCTAGTCACACAATCCGGGATTTTCACAAATAGGGTTAACCCCTGATTTCACATTTATAAAATATATTCATGGCATTTAAAATATAGATAATCACATAGAGCTCAAAACGAGCTTTCCAACGATATAAAGAACTCCCAAAACGGAGTCCCGAGTCAAAAGTATGACCAAAACAAAATTCAACATTTCCCGATCTACTCCAACCGGAATTCCGATTGGAGCAGCCCTGAACCAACTGGAATTTCGGTTGTTTGGGCAGCAAGAACACGAAAAATTTCAATCTTTAAGCCCCCATAACCTACTCAAATCTTCCCTAAACACCACCAAACTTTCCAGGGCATCATTATATGACATAATAAACATATTCCACAGCTCAAACACAATAATTTCACTAAGAATCAAAAAGTGCCATTAAAGCTCCAAGCTTGAGTTCCATGAACTCAAGATTGCTTTTCACAACCAAATTCTCAATTTACAATCAAACTTTAAACTCAATGAAACCTAAAAATGCCACTGAATTTACCAAAAACAAATCCCACGATTAAACACAAAATCATGACTTTAACTCATAAAATCCAAGCTCTTGAACTTGAGCTTAAAACCAACATATTTCCAATATTTTACAGCAGCCACATACCAAAAATAACAAGGATTTCAACCAAGAGAAAACCCTAAAATCTCAGCCACAACTTAATAATTAAAACCTACAACAATTCAAGTTATTCACGCCCAATTTACAAAGATCAAACATCAAATTCAACAACATGCATAATCAAGAACACCAACACTCTAACATGATCTTTTTATAAATATTTCAGCAAGGAATCCAAAAACATAAACTGTAAAAATGTTGGGTTTTATGCCCTAAATAAAACTCATTTCAATATAATCAGATTTGTTTATTAATATAGATCAGAAATAACATTTAATGTTGCATGGTTCACATGATTTATTTCATGATTATATGTACATAATGTATAAATTCATCTGAAACCCTTTTCACATACTTGATCCTGTTTATTGTGCCGTCAACACATTGGAAAGTAAACATGACTATGTGAATAAAGTTTCCTAGATTTATCGTGACACAAATGGTTTTACTGATATGATAATCTACAACAAGAGTTTACTTGTATTTGGAGAAATACTATGTTCTTTCCAGAACATTGGTTAAAGTAAAGCTCAGGTTGGATGCATGGAGTATGCATCGGAAGGGACCGATATTGAACTTTGACTTAGATTTAATTAAACTTACCGTAAAATCTATTCAAGTCAATATCGCCTAGTTGATCCTAGATCAAATGATCTTAATCCAGATATGATTAGGCTCAATCTTGAAAGGCTATTCGTGTTCTTTGATTTGTTAGTTAAGCCTACTTTTAGTGTCGTGGGTGATACGTACATTTTGGGAACACGGTAGTGCAATTGAGTGGGAGCGCTATCATAAACATGGAATCTATAGCTTCTATCTGGCGAATAGTAAGCAAAGGATGATCTCCTTCGAGCTTGACCAAACGAACATAAATGGTGGAGTACTCATTTCACATTAGCTGAAATATCATTTATACGGGGTCAAGTGTTTTAAGGAATAAATACATTGTAGGGTGTAACGGTAATTTAATCCCTTTACAAGCAGTAGATCATTCATATAGAGGATCATTGATCAAATTAGGATTATAACAATGGATAACTAATGATGTGTCTATATGGTGGAACATATAGAGCATTCTATATACTGAGAGTGCAATTCTAAGTTCTATGCGTGGATTCAACGAAGAATTAATAAGTTAGTGAATTTTAGTGCTAAATTCTTGATCTACTTATTGTTGAAGCTCTGCTATATAGACCCATGGTCCCCCCACTAGTCGAGATAATATTGCTTGTAAGACTCATGTAATTGGTTTTGATTAATCAATTATAATTCACGAATTAGACTATGTCTATTTCAGAAATTTTCACTAAGTAAGCGGCGAAATTGTAAAAGAAGAGTTTATAGGGGCATATTTGTTAATTATGATACTTTGTATGGTTCAATTAATAAATATGATAAATGACAATATTATTTAATAATTATTTATAGTTATTAAATAGTTAGAATTGGCATTTAAATGATTGAATTAGGAAATTGGCATTTTTGAGAAAATCGTATACAAAAGTGGTAAAAATTGCAAAATTGCAAAAATAAGGCCTGCATTCCACCTAGCCTAGGGCCGCCACTTATGTCATTTTTTTAAATGATTTTTTTTTATTATTTTAATGCCATATAATTCAAATCAAGCCACAGAGGAATGCTATAAATAGATAAGTGAAGGCTTCAGAAAATTACACTTTCCGAATCGAAAACCCGAGCCTCCACTCTCTTCTCTAGCGCCACTCTCTCTCTCTTTTCTTCCTCAATATTTCGAACCTCTCTTAGTGATTAGAGTAGTGCCCACACACATCAAGTGATACCTCAATCATAAGTGAGGAAGATCGTGAAGAAAGATTATCAAGAAAGGAGATTCAGATCAAAGATTCGGAGAAAGAGATCCTGGGTTCGCATATTGATAATGCTCTGCTACGTAAAGGAATCAAGGGCTAGATATCTGAACGGAAGGAGTCATTATATTCCGCTGCACCCAATGTAAGGTTTCTTAAACTTTATATGTGTTTATTTTATCGTTTTAGAAAGTTCATATTTAGGATGTTAATAAACATACTCGTGAGTAGATCTAAGATCCCGGTAAAATAATATCCAACAACCGGCCTCGAGCCATGGTAATTGATTTACTTACATGTAATTTGGACTTTAAAACGATTGTTTGTATGTTCTTTGGATGGTATCATGTTGTATTGAGTGTTATTTGATGATTGATTGATGATTGTGAAATTTTCGTGAAAAATAATTGTTATTTCGGTTCTGGCATTATTTTTATTAGATAGTATGGAAAAAATTAAGCAAGTTAGCCTTTTACAGAACTCAATTTGGATTTTATTTGAATTAGTTATGATTTTTTGAAGATTTGACAAAATCGAAATTTTATTGATAGTTCCCTCGCGATCCGTTAACTGTCCGTACAGTTTCGAATTTTTTCAATTTTCTTCAATTTTTCATACTTTTTCATGGAATTAACTTCCAATTTTTTGTATGGTTTTGTATATATACTATTACTATTCCTAATTCAATTCTAATTATCATTTTGAATTAATTTAAATTTTTTTTTAATTTAATTCAAGATATTAGTGTAATTTGAATTTGAATAGAATTAGTATTTATCTTTTTGCTTAAAAATCTATCTTATTTTTAAATTTGATTATATTTTTTTAAATTTAAGCGTCGTATATTTTAAGATATTTATAATATCTTTTAAGATATTTATAATATCTTTTAAGATATTTAAAAAATATCTTATCTTTTAAAGATATTTATAATATCTTTTAAGATATTTTTAAAAATATCTTATCTTTTAAGATTTTTTAATTAAATCTTTTTAGATATTTTGACCATATTTAAATTTAAAATAAGATATTTATAATCATGTAATTTTAAATAGATATAAGATATTTTGCTAATTTTTTTTAAATTTTGTTATTTTATTTATTTAAATTATATTTAAAAATTTGAAAAAGATATTTATTTATCTTTTCTAATTTTTATTTAATTTTTATTTATAAAATAACATTTAAAATTTAAAAGTAGTTAGCAAATTTTTGAAATGATATTTAGGTTGGTTGAAACCTAATTTTTCAAAAATTGTAGGTTTAATTTTAATTTTTTTTAAATTTCGAATTTTTTTTTAAATTTTTTAAAAATTTTCGAAATTTTTTAATTTTTTTTTATTTATTTAATTAATTAATTTCGAAATTAAATATTTATTTAAAATTAAATAAATCCTACATCCAACTATCCAAACTTAACCCCGTCGTTGAGTATGTGTTTTAAAATTTGTTTGTAAGTTTTTTAAAACCTATTATTACTTGATTGCAAATAGTCATGGTTACTTTTCGCCAGATCTAATGATCTGATGGCTCCCTTGGTCAAGATAATAATTTGTAACAGGTATATTTACAATCTTCTTTTTAAATCCGTGTATGTGACCTAAGAACATGATAGGACCCATCCAAAGTGTCTGTGTGAGCCTATGTGTTTAATTTTATTATAGATGCATATAGGTTAATGTTGCTAAATAAAATGTCATAGTCATTGATAGATTTTATTTGTGCCCATTTAGTTTGAGGGTTTATTCAATTAATAACGGTTCTTAATTAAGGTTAAATTCTCCTTTTCGGGCCTCAGGTGAGAGATTGGGAGCCATAGAAGGGTACGACATACCGAACCCAAGACTCCCCCTCACACAAACCACCCCAATTGTGAAGGCCCATTTGCCTGATTTGAATGACTGTACTAGGTTAATTAAACTAGTTTAACCTAATAAAATTGATTAGCAACATAATTAATTTCATTTATTTTTGAAATTAATTTAAGAAAATTATAGTTTAAAGAATTTTTTTTTATTCTAAGCTAAACTATATGTATTTTCTTGTATTTAATTAAATATAGAATTATAACCATCTAGATTCTTTCTGGAACTTAATTTAAATTTTTCATTAAATATTCTTATTTAAGTTGATATTTAGTTATCTACAACTAACCAACTTAAATCTGAATATCTTTTGAATTTCAAATTTCAAAATTAAGTTGAGGAATTTTAGGCATTGGTTATTAAGATTCTTTAGATATTTTTTAAGTTAATATCTTTTCAAATATTAACTTAAAATGGAATATTTTTCAAATTAAGTGGTTACAACTTAATTTTTGATATTTAATTAAATTTAAATTTGAAAATATTTAAGTTCTAGATTTTTCTATTACAACTTAAATTAGATATTTTTTCAAATTTTGTGGAAAAGATACTTAGTCAAATAAGATATTTTCTAGATAGTTATTTTTAACTACTTATTATTTCTAATATTAAATAGGAAAATATTATAAATTGTGAAATTAATTATTTATATAATTAATTTTGGTACAATTTATTTTAAGAATATTTTTCCTAGTATTAAACTGTAGATTAATAATTAAGCCTTCCTGCACTTAATTATTTATTTCTTAGAATTTAATACATTTAATTAATTTGAAAATTAAATATCTAAGTTGATTTTATCATCATACTTAAATATTTCTTTTTCATGACATTTAATTAAATAGAAAATTATTTTTAGTTGAAATTTAATTTTTCAACTAAATTTAAATAATTTTCAAAATATATTTTTCTTTATTTTATTAATCAATTTTCGAAATCGCATTTCTTAAATGCTAGAATTTCGAATTTTATCTTGAAAAATAGATTAAGTTGTAAATTAATTATTTTAATTAATTCTTGGATCAACTTAAATCAATGATTTTTTTCATTTATTGATTAATTTAAAATAAATTGAATTAAAGTATATTATTAGAAATTGAATTAATTAGTCAAAGGAAAATCTAGATAGGTGATATTTTTGCTTGAAGTATTTTTTTAAGTGTATTTAATTAAATAGAAAATTAATATTTAAGTTGATTTTCATCATCATACTTAAATATTTGAAATTTTTCTTATATATTTAATTAAATAGGAAAATTATATTTTTTGTTGTAAATTAATTTTATTAATTAATTTTGGGCCAACATTAAATTAGAATAATTTTTCCAGGATTTATTTTTTATTTTAATATGCATTTTTCGAAAATTGTATTCTTATATACTTTAATTTTTCGAAATGCAATATATATTTATAGAAAATTAAATTTGAGTTGTAAATTAATTTAAATTAATTTTTGTAACAACTTAAATATTTTTTCTAAATATTTATTGGAAATTATTACTAAGATGGAAATAATTCATATTATTTTCATATCCATCTAAGTAAAATTTATAAATATTAAATTAAAATTTATATTTAGAATTTTTCATTCTAAATTGGAAATTTTAATTAAATAAATATATATTTAAAATAAATAGATTAAATAAAGAGAATAAAAGAAAATACAACTCTTTTCAAATAATGAGCTTTATTATAGAGACATTCGATCTCCATTGTGGGTTTTACACCGCGTTTGTTTTAGTGAGTAATCCTCCCTAATGGAGGAACGTTCATTAGCAATTTCGCACCGTTTAACCTCGCATGATAAGTAGTTTGTAAGTGTTTTGTATGGTATGGATCACCCTAATGGTGGCGACCATACTTGACTTGCAAATTATGAAACAATGGTGGAAGCTCATAAGATAGAATTGCCTTGACTCTCGCCTAAACGGGACAACGCTGAATTCCAATCTTGATCGAATAAAAGGTTACTAGAATGTTTAACATTTTAGACGAGCTGACAACTCTATTCAATGAATGGTAGCTTTGACTCTCGCCTAAACGGGACACTGATATCAGTTTGTTGAAAACCTTGGAAATTATTTAGGATTGTAAGTTTTAGTATTTTCACTTGTCATTCCTACTTGCTATATGCTTATAATTTCTGAATTGTGTATGAATTTATATTGAACCATGTTATTTTCTGTTATTAAGTTGTAGTTTAATTTCGAATCTTCATTGTTGGTCTAACTTGGCTTGTTTATCTAATGAGATAAATCCCTAGTGGATTTTCACCATTAGACATACATAATAGTGTTAGATCTCGAAAGATAAATATTGTATATGCGACATCTAGCTGTTCATCAATTGATAACACCTTAGACTAGTATTTTTACGATATGAAACAAGAAGATTATATAAATAAGATTACTTTGACTTTCGCTAATCGAAGCATCGTTGGATTCTTATTTTAAACGAAATTATCCTAATTCCTCTTAGCTTATTCATTTCGAATTAGCTTTCAAAACATATCATTGGATGAATGGTCTATAAATCATTTCATGTCATTTTATATGACGCATATGATTATAATCCCGAAATTCTATTCCCAATTGATATAAATTCTCAATCTTAGAAATTTCCTACTTGTATGGGCAAATCTGACTTAGAGTTTGTATTAGTAGTGCTGGTCCAAGATAGAATTACTCATTATATTTGGTATAAATTTAAGTCTTTGACTTTGATTTTAGATTCCAAATAGAAATTTTCTTATATTTCTAATTCCAGATACAATACAGTTACACTTTCTCAAGTGTTTAATATCCATCTTTTATTAATGGATTCAAACTGTATGAAATATGAGTTAGGTATTCTCAAGGACCGTGGATCCACTTGCACTATTCTAAGAACTCTTTGATGTAACTAAACCTATATCATCAATAGACACTACCACATTTTTTTTTTAATCTATGGCATTTGTATCTTGTTCATAATGGATTTGACAAGATCAATCTCTGCAAAGAGTTAATATGCCTATATCCACTGAAAGTAGTTCATCTCATTCGCAGATGGATGTACATTCAGGGGTGGATATGAGTTTTTCGTTGTATTCTTAAAACGATAACTCTAGATTATACCTTACGCAAAGAAATTTGAAATATTTGAAAAATTTCATTAATTTCTAGCAATGGTTAAACACCATTAAGGTAAGTGGTTAAAGATCTTGCGAACTGATAGGGGTGGAGAAATAGTTAGTAGATATGCAGTTCAAAGATCATTAAATTGATTTTTGAATTATATCCAAACTTACCTCCCCAGAAATTTCGAGTTGCATATTGATGATTAGTTACTAGTCGTTGCCTAAATCCTTCTATGGTAATACAATTTCAGAATGATGTAATGGTTGTATACTTAATGTAAATCATTACTAGATTCATGGATGACCTAATCAAAATCTTAAGAAAAGCTAGAACTGTTAACCATGGTTTCTTAGCTATTCTAAGTGATTAGGGGTGGACCATCCCATTGTCAATAGATAAGAAAGTGTTTGTTCAAACAAATACTACTTTTCTAAGAAAATGACTAAGTCTGGAAAACAAGTAGCAAATAAAGGAGATATTTAATTCTTGATTCCAAAAGTGTTCTATCATCTTATATGACATATGATGATCCCACTGCCTCTGTTGTCTTGTCACAACCAAAGAGGTTAATACCATTTAGTTTTCTTCGACATAATTCGCGGTACCTTGTCGTAGTGGGAGAGTTTCTAGGAACTCACCTTCTTATGACTTGGGAGACACTAGTGATTAAAATCCATTGTGAGTTTAAACAAGTAATGGATTGTCAAGATAAGAAACTAAGAAGAAAGCCAATAGAACTATGGTTTAATCCATTCACATGGAATGACCTAAAGTTTTCTATTACAAGGACATAAAAGGAAATTTTCGTTAATAAGTCTATTCTATGGACTTAACAAAACTTCCTGTTCCTAGTATTATAGGTTTGAGTTTATCTAAACCTATGGCTTGTGGTATACCTGGTAATTACTTACTCTAATGCAAGCAACTTACTTTAGTAAGATGCTGAAGCATTTTCTTTCTAATGACAATCTATAGAAGCTTCACAACTTCTTAGGTATAGATTTTATTTATCTAAGGAAAAGTCTTAACTATTCCAGAAAAGATAAAGCCATGAAAGAATTTCTTACATCAACAGTGAGAGGTCTTAGATATGCTTTTGTATGCCTTAGACCAGAGACCTGCTCGTTGACAGTGGGAGTAATGAGTAGGTATCGCATTAATCCAGAGAAGAAAATTGGAAGACCATCAAGTAAATTTTAAGATTATGAAGAGGAACTATATGTTAGTCTATAAGGGTGTGTTTAAAACTCTTAGACTACACCATATCAGATTTCGAAATTTGCCTATGTGCTAGTAAATATTTCGATAAGATGGTGATTACTCGGGAATTGGAATAGTGATTTTGGAGAAGTGTAAAAACCTATCCGAATTCTCTAAGTCTACCAAAGAGAGACCGAATGTTAAAGTCAGCAGGAAAGTTACTTATTCAGTTTAAGGAAAGTTCTATACATCTTTGGCACCATTCCAAATTGCCTTAAACTACTAAAGTGTTGCCATTTCCATTAACCAAAAGTAGTTGCCAAAGGTATAGAATCCGGGTATCCCAAGAGAGTAAACATATAGAGAGGAATTTCACATTATCAATGATTTTGTGATTAAAGGAAGAGTAATAGTGGAGAAAAGGTTGTGGTTAATTCAACCTTTCGATCCTATTACGAGGAGTTTACTACTACTACACTTGATTTGCATATCAAGGTGTCGAGATTATTTGAAACGCACTTTTTGTTTTATATTAGTGCAAGTGGGAGTTTGTTGGGTTTTATGCCCTAAATAAAACTCATTTCAATATAATCGATTTGTTTATTAATATAGATCGTAAATAACATTTAATGTTGCATGGTTCACATGATTTATTTCATGATTATATGTACATAATGTATAAATTCATCCGAAACCCTTTTCACATACTTGATCCCGTTTATTGTCTGCCGTCAACACATTGGAAAGTAAACATGACTATGTGAATAAAGTTTCCTAGATTTATCGTACACGGGGGTTTTACCGATATGATAATCTACAACAAGAGTTTACTTGTATTTGGAGAAATACTATGTTCTTTCCGGTAACATTGGTTAAAGTAAAGCTCAAAGTTGGATGCATGGAGTATGCATCGGAAGTGGACCAGATATTGAACTTTGACTTAGATTTAATTAAACTTACCGTAAAATCTATTCAAGTCAATATCGCCTAGTTGATCCTAGATCAAATGATCTTAATCCAGATATGATTAGGCTCAATCTTGAAAGGCTATTCGTGTTCTTTGATTTGTTAGTTAAGCCTACTTTTAGGTCAGGGTGATACGTACATTTTGGGAACACGGTAGTGCAATTGAGTGGGAGCGCTATCATAAACATGGAATCTATAGCTTCTATCTGGCGAATAGTAAGCAAAGGATGATCTCCTTCGAGCTTGACCAAACGAACATAAATGGTGGAGTACTCATTTCACATTAGCTGAAATATCATTTATACGGGGTCAAGTGTTTTAAGGAATAAATACATTGTAGGGTGTAACGGTAATTTAATCCCTTTACAAAGGTAGATCATTCATATAGAGGATCATTGATCAAATTAGGATTATAACAATGGATAACTAATGATGTGTCTATATGGTGGAACATATAGAGCATTCTATATACTGAGAGTGCAATTCTAAGTTCTATGCGTGGATTCAACGAAGAATTAATAAGTTAGTGAATTTTAGTGCTAAATTCTTGATCTACTTATTGGAAGCTCCTGCTATATAGACCCATGGTCCCCCCACTAGTTGAGATAATATTGCTTGTAAGACTCATGTAATTGGTTTTGATTAATCAATTATAATTCACGAATTAGACTATGTCTATTTGTGAAATTTTCACTAAGTAAGGGCGAAATTGTAAAGAAAGAGTTTATAGGGGCATATTTGTTAATTATGATACTTTGTATGGTTCAATTAATAAATATGATAAATGACAATATTATTTAATAATTATTTATAGTTATTAAATAGTTAGAATTGGCATTTAAATGATTGAATTAGGAAATTGGCATTTTTGAGAAAATCAGATACAAAAGTGGTAAAATTGCAAAATTGCAAAAATAAGGCCCAGTCCACCTAGCCTAGGGCCGGCCACTTATGTCATTTTTTTAAATGATTTTTTTTTATTATTTTAATGCCATATAATTCAAATCAAGCCCTAGAGGAATGCTATAAATAGATAGTGAAGGCTTCAGGAAAATTACACTTTCTGAATCGAAAAACTCCGAGCCTCCACTCTCTTCTCTAGCCGCCACTCTCTCTCTCTTTTCTTCCTCAATATTTCGAACCTCTCTAAGGATTAGAGTAGTGCCCACACACATCAAGTGATACCTCAATCATAGTGAGGAAGATCGTGAAGAAAGATTATCGCAAAGGAGATTCAAACATCAAAGATTCGAGAAGAGATCCAGGTTCGATATTGATAATGCTCGCCTTTACTGAAAGGAATCAAGGGCTAGATATCTGAACGGAAGGAGTCATTATATTCCGCTGCACCCAATGTAAGGTTTCTTAAACTTTATATGTGTTTATTTTATCGTTTTAGAAAGTTCATATTTAGGATGTTAATAAACATACTTGTGAGTAGATCTAAGATCCTGGTAAAATAATATCCAACAAAAAACTACCTCAATTCCTTGCTCAAACAAGCCTCAAGCTTCCAACACAATTTTCTCAACAATCAAGCTTCAATTCCAACAAGTTTCTCCCAACTTCAAGTTGAAAAAAATAAGAGAGGGTTTGAGAGAGAGAGGGTCGGCCAAGATGAAGCGAAAGACCAGAATTTTCTCTTCATTATCTCAAAAAAATTTACTTTTATTAAATTAAGAAAATAAAGGTCAAAAGACCATTTTGCGCCTAGGGCCTAAATGAAGCATATGTATGAAACAAGGGTAAAAATGTCATTTCATTCACATATAAACCCAACATAATTTCAGATTATCACTAATAAATAAAAATGCCAAATATCTCAATCCAATTTACATTTCGGGCCCGAACCCAATTCGGCCTGAAATACCCGGTTGTGACTATACCGCGCCAACCTGTCAAAACACACCTGAAAATACAATACATGCATACTATATAATAATATAGTTCGATTAAGCACGTAATTAAATTAATTTCATCAATTTACCCTTCTCGGGTCATAATTACTAAAATGCCCCTGGCTCACCAACGAGGTCTTAGCATATTATAAATCAATTCAATTCACATATTTTGAACCATATAATAATATAATTCCTCACTTATTCATAATTATCTAATTAGGGTTTTGCTAATCCATTTCATAACTCTAGGGTATTACATTTCTAGTTGTTTGACAAAGAATGAAAACTAGGTTAACTTAGGTTGGATGAGAATGAGAGCCATCTTATTCCTTACATAAGATTTCTCCTAGGGTTAGATTTAAATTATATGGAATTAAAAAAGATAAAATTGGCTAAAATTCTCCTTAGGTGGCCGACCATACAATGTGGGCCCCACTAGTTAGAATTTTGTCATTTTATTCAATAATTTATCTTTTCTTTTACTAATGCCATATTTTCTAATTTCAATCATTTAAATGTCAAAGTATTTATTTAATAATTAAAATTAATTATCAAATAAAATTGTCATTTAACTTATTTACTAATTAGACTTAACAAAGTCTCTTAATTAACAAATAAACCCTAAAACCTCTTTTCTTCACAATTAAGTCCTTGCTTAGTGAAAATTCATAAATAAGACGTAGTCTAATTTTAGAATTATAATAGATTAATTAAAACCAATTAACTGAGTCTGCAAGCAGTATTATCTCAACTAGTGTGGGAACCATGGGCCTACATAATCAAGCTTCCAATAAGTAGATCTAGAATTTACTAAGTAAATTCTCTAACTTATTAATTCCCCATTGCACCACTATAAATTCAGAATTACACTCTTAATTATATAGAACGCTCTATATGTTCCAAGATAAAGATACGCTATGAATTATCCATCGTTCTAATCTAAATTATCAAAGATCTTCTATAGATGATTTACACTGAGTAAGGATAAATTTACCGTTCTACACCTCAATGTATTTTATCCTAAAAAACTTAGCTTCCTATAAATTATATTTCAGAAGACTAATATAATTACTGAAATAAGAGCTCTTCCATTTATCTCTATTAAGCCAACCTTGAAAGAAATCATCATTTCACTTCTATGTCTAGATAGAAGCTATAGATTCTATATCTATGATTAGCGCTCCCGTTCAATTGTACTATCATCTTCTCAAGATGTATGTGTTACATGAACCAATTTGTAAGCTTTAATGAAAAACTCTAAGAACATAAATAACACTCTTGAGATTGAACCTAACCATATCAGGATTAAGATCTTTTGATCTAAGATCAATCAGTGATATTGACTTAGAAAGATACAACGGTAAGTTTATACTATCTTTACCAAATTTATACTCCATACATCCAATACTAGCATATTTTACTAATACCTTGAAAAGGACATAACACTTATCCAAGGTGTAAGTAAACTTTATTGCTGACTATCACATTAGTGTAAATCCAGTGCACTGATGAATCATGGGGCATAAACTTTTGAAGCATAAAATCACAATTACCTTTCACTGTGTTGACATCACTGTAATTGTGAGTTACAATATGTTCTGGATTTAACAGAAATTATATATCAAACCTTAAGCATAAAAAATACATGTAAACATAAATGACTTCTAATCTTTTATTGATAACAAATAAGATTGTATTGAAATAGGTTTTGTTTAGGGCATAAAATCCAAACACTAAATCATAGGACTATATTAGTAAATGTCTCATTTTAAAACTTGTAGAGAAATGACCATTTTAAACTATTTATTATTTATATTATTTTTTACCACATAAAAAAATTAATAATTTTTTTTCATATATTTTTTTAGAATTAGAAGAAAATTTCTTAAAGATTATGGTATATCTATATTAGGTTTGTTAAAATATTTTTTATTTGAAAGTTATGTTAATTTTTTAAATTTTTATGAGTTGTTGGTTTATAGATTTTGTTGTACAGTATGTTTTTGTTTTGTTGTATGATATATTATTATTCTTAGATGATATTTATGTTGGGATTTTATGCCAAAAATAAAATTTATTTCAATATAATCAGATTTACTAATTAATAAAAGATCAGAAATCATTTTATGTTGCATGGTTCACATGATTGCTTACATACTTATATGTTTAATGTATAAATTCTATTAATATCCAGAACATATAGTTATTCATAATTATAGTGTTGTCAACATAGTGGAATATAATCATGATTATATGTTTCAAAATTTTTGTCCCATGATTTGTCAGTACACTAGATTTAGACCGACATGATAATCAGCGATAAAGTATACTTACACCTTGGATAAGTGTTATGTCCTTTCCAGGACATTGGCAAAGTATGCTAGGATCGAATGTATGGAGTATACATCGGACTGGACTGATATTAAACTTGGGTAAGATATCATAAACTTACTGTTATATCTATCTAAGTCAATATCAGTTAGTTGATCTTAGGTCAATAGATCTTAATTATGATATGGTTAGATTCGATCTCAACTGTGTTATTGATGTTCTTAGAGTTGTTTGTTAAAGCTCAATCGGCCTAATACTTACATCTTGGGAACATGGTAGTGCAATTGAGTGGGAGCACTAATCATAGATACGGAATCTATAGCTTCTATAAGTATTTAGAAGTGAAACGATAATTTTCTTCAAGCTTGGCTTAATAGAGATAAATGATTGAGGCCTCATTTTAGTAATTATATTAGTTTACTGAAATATCATTTATAGGTAGCTAAGTGTTTTAAGGATAAAATACATTGAAGGGTAGAACAGTAAATTTGTCCATATTCGATGTAGATCGTCTATAGAAGATCTTTGACTATTTAGATTGAAACAATGGGCAATTCAAATCGCATCTATTTTTGGTAATAGTGCGTTATATGTAATTAAGAGTTCAATTCCGAATCTATAGTGGCGCAAGGAGGAATTAATAAGTTAGGAAATTTACTTGGTAAATTTCATATCTACTTATTGTAAGCTTGATTGCATAGGGCCATGGTCCCCACACTAGTTGAGATAATACAGCTTGTAGACTCAGTTAATTGGTTATAATTAATCTATTATAATTCTAAAATTAGACTATGTCTTATTTATGAATTTTCACTAAGCTAGGGCTTAATTGTGAAGAAAAGAGATTTTGGGGTTTATTTGTTAATTAAGAGACTTTGTAAGGTCTAATTAATAAATAAGTTAAATGTCAATTTTATTTGATAATTAATTATAATTATTAAATAAATAGTTTTGACATCTATAAGATTGAAATTGGAAAATATGGCATTATTGAAAGAAAAGATGAATTATGAAATAAAGTGACAAAATTGTAACTAGTGAGGCCCACATGTGTGGTCGGCCACTAAAGTGGATTTTAGCCATTTATTTTATCTTTTTTTAATCCATATAATCAAATCCTAAACCTTAGTTGAAATACTATAAAAGGAATAAGAGGGCTCTCATTCTCATCAAACTCGATAACCTTATTTTCATTCTTTGTTAGACAACTAGAAACTTGAGAGCCTCCTTCCTTAGTAATTTCGAATCCTCTCTTCTTGTTCTTCATTGATTTCATTCCTTTAGTGATAGAGTACCATGCCCACTCATAGCAAGTAAAGTACTCAATCATAGTGTGGAAGACTGTGGTTAACCCAACTAAAGGAGAGAAGATCCAGGTTCAGATCTTGATAATACTATGCGACAAAAATGAATCAAGGGCTAGAGATCTTAACGGAAGGATCATTATTATTTTGATGCCATTAATGTAAGGTTTACTAAACTTTATATATGTTTATTTCATCGTATTAAGAAATTCATATTTAGGGTGTTAAATTATAGTTAATAATCAAACATACATGTTAGTAAATCTAGATCCTGATAAATTATACGAAGAGAATACTCACCACTGTCATGCTTTCTACCACGTCATCCTTCTACTTTTCTTTTTCTATAAGGAAAATTTGACAATTCATGTTTAAAAATTGTTCAGGGTCTTTTAGTAATGCATAGAAATTTTATATTCTAAAATTAATTAAATCTCAAAATACCCGCCTCATACATTCCTCTTTCTCTCTGTCCTCTCTCCCTTTCTCTCTAACTCTCACCAAACCCAACCGATACCCACGACCATAGAACCAGACTGAATCAGAGCCAGACCAAACCCACAACCACCGCACCACCTTCGGTAAAACCCACTCCGAAGATGAAACATAGGACAAAATCGAGGAGGATATTGCGAAACCACAAAGAGAAATCGTGAAACCCAAAACCCCAAACTCTATGAGCTCAACCACCTTGAAACCCCCGAAATCCCTACCCATCGTTGGAGTTCTCAACTCACTTATTTTCTGCATTTTTTTTTTCTAATTTTTGACGATGTCGTGAAACATCGCTAAATATCGCAAAACATTGCAAAATCATGAAATATCGCTAAATGTCTCCAATTCACAACATCGCTAAACACATCGCTAAATATCGCAAAATCATACTCAAGTTTTCACGATAATTAGCGATGTTTAGTGATGTGCTGTGTATTTTTTAGTCTCACATCACAAATACATCGTTAATATCATCGCAAAATATCACTAAATATGCAAAACATCGCCAAATATCAGAAATCATCGCTAAACTTCATCCTTAACCTCAGATTTGTATTATCATTGCAAATACATCGCTAAATATAGCAAAATATTGTACAAAAATTGGTAAACTAGAAGAAAGAAACGTAAAAAATGAGAGAGTCTGTCAGAAAAGATGATGATGAGGGCTTGCGACTGGGTTTTAGGGTCTGTGTGTTTGACGGTAGGGGTTCTAGGTCGGGGTTAATGCCGGAGAGTGAGAGAGTTAGAGAGAATTTTTTTTTAAATGTAAGGGTATTTTTGGCAGAAAAAGATATTAAAAGTATATGTATACTATTTTTAATTGGGTAGTATATAAAACAACATATTTTACATTTAAACATATTAAGTTAAATTTCTTATAAAAGAGAAACTTAAAATATGGAAATTTAATCTTCTTTTATACATATATAAAAAAGTTCATAATAATGTAAACAATAAATGTCCATAAGCCCAAAAAATTATTTAAATATGCCATAAAAAAAATAAACATTAAAAAAATCTCATAATTCATGTAATTTCTACTATATATATTTAAAGTATATTTTACTAATAAATGTTTTTTTTTTTAATTGTAAATTTCATTTCAACTAGACCAATTCAGTCTCAATAATATCAGCAACATCAAAAGAGAGATTAGGTTCTGAAAAATACAATCAACATATACACGAGACGTTCTAACCATAAGGTGAACAAATCAATTAGTATCGTTTGATAAAACATAAAAAAAATATTATTAAAAGAAGATAAATGTTATTAGTCATGAAGCACAATCTTGTACTTCGTTGTGCCGTGTTATGTTTTATTTAGTTAATTTGTTTGTGTAAGTTGTTATATTAAAGGATTCATTGATTTTAGGAGTACTCGGATAAATTTTCTATTTTTACATAATTTTAATTTCTTTTATTAAAAGTAGAGTTTATTTTCATCTTTGATACATTTTTACCAATATTATTTGCACTGGGTATTTTTTTTTTTTTGTACCATATTATTCAGTTAAATATGGTAGCATTAATGGAGTTTCAAAATCATGGTACTGTTGAATTGGTACTCTTTACTCTTTATTCTATCGATTCTCATTGTTTAGTTTTGAAACCGATTTTTTTCAAAGAATTATACTTTTTATAATGAATTAGGATCTTTATTAAAATATATTGTTAGTTTGTTTTCTAATTTTTTGCAAGAATCCCTAATTCATGTTTAACTAAGCATGAATTAGATATGCTCCACTTAGTGAGGATAGTAAACTCGCTTGGACAAATACTTAATTTTAATTTTAACTGTAAATAAATACCTAAATTTAATTTTTAGCAATAATAATACTTAAATTATATTTCTTAAACTTCTGTAAGTCATTATCCATGTATTATTTTTTATTGATATATTTGAATTAATTTTTAAATAAAAAATAAAAATATAATGACTTAAAACCAATCAAAAATTTTCACTTGGGAATTTATTTAACACTAACAGTAAGTATTTATAGGAGTTCTCGAATTACAAGTTAGGTATTATTATCGCTGAAAATTAAATTTAAATATTTATCTGCAATCAGAAGTTAAACTTAAATATTTATGCCGCAAATTACTGATTTATTAAACTTATTGCTATCAATAAAGAGTTCATTGTCAAACTAAATAAATACACAGCAAAAGGAAACCTAGAGTTTGCAAAAACTTTCATTCGAAACAAAACATCCCTAAGATTTTGTTGAGAGAAATTTTACTCTCTCGGTAGAATAACCCTAAAAACATTTCCATTGAAAAACCATAACTAACTAGTACAACCTTACAGTCGTAGAGAAGCAAGTTGGAAATTAATGCAGTAAACTTACAAGGTTAAATTATAAAAAGGTGCACGACTACAAAGACAATAGTTTAACGAAAAACCTGCAATTTCCAACTCCTTTTTCCAAATGAGAAAAATCTAGGCAACAAAACTGCACAATTTGGTCCTGAGTTCATAGTTGGATATACAGAGAAAAACTTATGATGGTTCTTTGAGCAGATTATATGGAGATAGGGTCAGACACATAATAAAGGTTCAACCTGAACCTATTTTTATCACATTACGTTTATACTTGATCACATAATATAGTCTAAAAACAAAGAGACCCTTGTGTCAACTCCTTTTGCCAACTGACCTCTCTTCTTTTATTAATGTCTTCAGCCAGCAATCTTGTCGATCATCTTTTATATTCGTTTCTGTCTGAATATGTGCAACAAGAATAAAATAAAGAAATAAAATAGAATTACCTATTCCAACATAAAAGTTTACGTCTCCTGCTTTTGTTCACCCTCTGATATCTCTGTTTCTTGCAAGTTCATCTGACCTGTAACAGCATAACCCATAAAACAAAATTACATCCACGCTATTGCAAGCTTCTATTTAAAAACAGACTCTGTAGATGACAAACTGGGAAACTAAATAACAAATCTTTCATCAACTAGATCGAACCAAAATTCAAATTTCTCATAAATTAATCAACAACTTATGAAATAAATATCCCAATATCTAATGTTTATATTTATGTCTATGTGCTTGTACTTCGCTAATAATGCAAGCTGAAGATTTTGGTTTTCTAAAATGATGGTTATGTAAGTCTATGAGAAACTACTAAAATTATTCTTATGTTGTGATCTTCATCAGGTATTCTTAAATTTACTCTGACCAATCAATCAGTTATGAACATGAAAATTATCTCATTCTAATCTCATTTGAAATGAAGAGGGGAACTCAGAATTCTGTGAATTTGATCCTTATTTTAAATTAAACCAAACATCTTCATAAAATTGTTAATAATACTAGTCCCGGGTTTAAAATCAATTTCATGGCTGCCAATGTTGGGAATTTATTAGCCTGCTATGATCTCTTTGAAGATCATGGTTCATCTTAAGTAGAAGTAGGTACAATACAATATTAATGATGCTCAGCTGTACCTAACAAGGTTATCAGAGAAGGAGATTTTTTCGACCCATTTGATCTCATGTCTGTACCTGCAATTCACACCAGAATTATGAGTTCAATGTAATAATAGGCGAGATCCTGTCAGATTGGAACCATTTATGGTGATTTTACTTCTCTAATGATGCAGGCTTAAGGTTTTGATCTCATGTCTGTACTGATACGCTAATATAGAAAGCAATGCAACCAACGGACTTGTTAATTTTCAATTAAAAGAACGTACCTGAATTTTCAAGGGATTTCAGGACATCTGATTTTTTGAAAGTATATCCAATGAAATTGGTATCTTTGGATGTCAACATCTGCAACATCATACAAGACCACAAATTAACCAGAAGTTATCCTTATATGCCAACATCTACAAAATCGAGAAAGAACTTTATGCTCATTTTTGGTTCCAATTCAAACCATCCAAGCGTTAACCTCGGGATAGCGTAATATAAACAGAATAAACATATTCCCAGGCAAGATTCTGGCACAGAAACCCCATAACTAAAGAGACCACAATAAAATTACCTTTCGCCATGGTCCCACTGTTGGAATTGAGGATGGCTGACCCTCTACCTACAAAATCCATAGAGACAAAACAACTTCAACACTGTGGTTGTGATACTTGAGAGAGATTAGTTTGAGTGAAACAAAAATTGAGTTTGGGTTGGATGAAAAACAAGGAAGCACTTGCTGCTTTTTGCATAGCCCAATCACCCGAAAAATGTATGAAAAATGTTTGAGTTACTCACTTCAGGAAACTTCTCGAAATTCTGCGTGTCCAAGTCACCAACCACTGTAGGTTTAAATGCAGCTTCCATTTCGTATAGCTTGTCCCACTGAATGCATCTGAACCATGGATGGGCCTGGGAAAACATCAACCAAACTATACCAATTAGAAAATGTGAAAAATAACCTAGGACTGGATGATATGAAAATCTCATAATTGTTCTTTCCGAATAACAGATCTGTTTCACCAAATGCAGTTACCTTTAGTTCTTCCACTCCTCGGCTGCCCAGCCTTGTTTCAACATTGCATAATAAGTGACATATCAAATCTTTAGCCTCATTGGATATTTTTGGTTCATCAGGGAATTTCAGGCATGTTCTCCAATTGATGATCTAAAGAAGAAAAATAGATTAAAAAAAAAAAAGATATTGAAGGATGATTGTGATATAGCTAAAATCATATGACTATATAATACCTTGCGGCATGTGATCCTTGGATCATCGGAGCAAAAGGGGGGATAGCCAATAAGCATTTCGTACATAATTGCCCCAAGTGACCACCAATCACATTCGATTCCATACCCCTTCTTTAGCAGCACTTCAGGAGCCATATAGTCGAGAGTGCCAACAGTCGAATAAGCCTGCAGTGTATCACAATAGTCCAAACATGTATTTTTTTTGCATTACAACAAAATATTTTTATTTATCAAACTATCAAAATTATAAAAATTATAAAAAGTAAAACAAAAAATATAAACAAATCTTGAAGATATACCAATGCCCGGCGATTACGTTTCCACTGCAGTAGTTGTTCTTTGGGCATCATCCAAGGGGGTCTATCACAGGCAGCTTGTCCTTCATTTTCAGAATTGGTTTCCCCATTGGTTAAGTCCTCATTTTCCAATAGCAAAGTTGAATACTTATCATCAAGAGGTTTACACAAGCCAAAATCTGAGAGTTTCAAATGTCCATTTCTGTCCAGTATCAGGTTATCTGGCTTTATGTCCCTGTAATATTAGAAGAGTGAACATAGCATACTGTTTATAGTTGGGAACAACATATGAGCTGAAAAGACAAACAAAAAATTTAACCCCTCATGCTCTGACCATAATTTGAGTAATAATATTAGTTCTTACCTTTTCTTAATGAAGAACACGATCTAACACTCACGAGCAAAAAAAATTATGCTCTTAACTACCTGGTCTATGAATTACGGAGAATGTGCCTTGATTAAACTTTCAGGCTCCCGAGAGCATATAGACAAGTCAAAATACTTGGAATTAAAACATTAATAAAAAGAGCATGTGAAGGCCGTACCTATGAATATAATTGTGTTGATGAATCGAATGAATGGCTAGAACACTCTCTGCCATATAAAAGCGAGCAACATCTTCGGAAAGAACATCTTCTCTCATCAATAATGTCATAATGTCTCCACCAGGTAAATACTCCATAATAAGGTATAAGAAGTCGGAATCTTGAAATGAATAGAAAAGCTTAACAATGCACCGACTATCAACCTCAGCAAGCAAGTTCCTCTCGGACCGGACATGCTCAACCTAAATTATTGAAGGAAAATAAAGTTGGCAATCAGTGAATAATGTATCGCACGAAACCATGAATAGGTAGTTGATTGAAAAGGTCCCGATACAATGTTAATTTTGGATCGCCACATTTAAATAAAAGAAAAAAAAGGAGTAATTATGCACATAGAAACAAGATTTTCCATTTATATGACCAAACAAGATATAAAGTACAATTACTTTAACTGGTAAATGCTAATCAAGAAATTAGTACTTGAAACTTTTACGAAACACATTAAAATGTCTTCCCATTCATATCCAAATGTTATTTTATTAACAGATTTGATAATGATTTGTCACCTGGCCACGGCTAAGCATATCTGACTTCTTCAGTTTCTTCATGGCAAAAATCTCCCCTGTATCTTTAGCACGGCACAATCTCACCTACAACCATAAAGAACAATGAATAAATTAAATCTGCACAGGAATTTAATATAATTCTACACCAATTAACTCAAGTCACCAGTACAAACTTATTCCGCTACCAGAACCTCCAAACTAATCATTCAAATTTAAGACAAGAAATACTTAATGGACTTCACAAACTCAATACCATCCACATATTTTTGAGTACTTGTAAATTCTTCTATACCTCCCCAAATGCACCTTTGCCAATTACAGTCAACTGCTCGAAGTCATCGATTCCAATTTTCCGGCGTTGGAGTCTCATATATTCAGTCTCTCTACGCTCCAAATTCCTCAACATCTGTTCTTGTTCCTCAGTCGATATTTGAGACTCCTGCGCTTTTCTCTGAAGCGTTCGACGTCTGAAAAAGAAAAGCCCAAAATTATCAAAAAGTAAAGAAACCAATCTTGATTGAAGATTACCTCACTACACATCAACAATCTCAGCTAATTAATCATGTTCTATTCCCACAAAATTAGACTGAGAACAACAATATCCCATACCTCTCTTTGCGCTCCTGCAATCCCTGAAGATAATTCTTGTAGTGATTCTCTATAAACTGTTTGGCGGCGGCGGCTTTCTGCCTCGTCACAGGAGAAGAAACAGATACATCGGGACTGGAATCAAACCCGACCCTATCCGACCTCAAATTCAAAGCCCCCAATCTCACCGTTCCATCGCCGCCGTCCATTCTCTATCGATCAAGCACCAAAAATAAAGTAAGAATCAAAGAAGAATTTACAGAGAGATCCAATTGACTGAAGGAGAGATCCAGGAGCTATAGCTCTGGGAACATACACAGAGCCAGAGCAGGAGTCAGGATTGAGAAAAGGAAAAGAGTAGAAACCATACCAGAGTCCAGACTACAAAGTGGCAGTTCAATATAAATACATGTGTGGATCGTGAGTGTGTCTTATCTATGGTACAAATTGTCGTTTATTTAGAATTGAGAAAAGATATACGGTTTTCTTTTTGCTTTCTGAGGAATTGAGTGCGATCGACGCCATCGTTTTCCTCGCATGAACTGGAATCTTGGACGCAAATATTTATTTATTAATTAATTTTTTTTTACTCTGACAATTTAATTTAATTATTATTTTTAATAATTGTTTGTGTGTGTTGGCGATTTGCGGTGTGGTGTCGGCGGAGATCTATAGAAGGTAAGCTGGAAAGTGATGCATTGACTGCAAATATGGACCGATTTTTGCGTGAGATTTCATTTATGAATGCGGGGTCATAGAAAAAGAATGAGCTGACGTGTCCAATTTGTGATTGGTTACCTCAGGAGATGTAAAAGTCTCGTGCGAGCGTGTGCCATGGACTTAATTAATGCCCTATTCATGGAAATGGCAGCTTCGCCACCGAAGCTTGCCAATTTACACCCGACGAGATTCGATTATTTTACTAGTACTTCTTCACTATAATTAATTTGCTACGGCTTATACAAATTAATTTCTTAACTAAGTACTATTATATTATATTTAGAGTAATAAATCTCCCTATATTTTACATATTATCACCATTAGAAAAATAACTGGGACACAACTCAAATTGCACATATTTATTACACATTATTTGTATATTATTTTAATATTTTTCAATTGTGGCTGATGCTTTAGCGGGTTTGCTAAGGGACATTGCCCCCTCTATGGCAATGAGTTTGTTTGGTTTCCTTCAATAAAATGACTTAATTAACAAAAAAAAAAAAATTGTTTTCGACATTTTACGATATATTCTACGATATGATTTAGTTAGAGACTGTATTTAACGCTAATAAGTTTTTGCAATTATTTGTGATCTTAATTTTGATGATATATGTCGGAGTGTTAATTTTGTATGATCTCCAATATTTTTTTATTATTTGCGATGTGATTTAATCAGAGGCCGTAATTTAATATTTTGTGATTTTATTTTCATTGTTAAATTACGAGTGTCTTTTTTTCTTTGCATGTATATTTTTTTATATATTTTATTATTAAAATTTAATATCTATTTTTTAATTATTTTTGTAGATGGCTCTTATTATTGAAGGAATTTAGACAATATTAAAAATATGTGAATATTTAAAGACTATTTGAATACCCATGTGAGTACTCACTTACAATAGCGAGTACTCATAAAATATAGTATAATATATAAATACGAGTATTGTATATAATATAAAAAAGACACAAATTATAGTGGTTCAGCAAGAGCTTGAGCTCGGCTTGCCTAATCCACTGTTGAAAGAGATCTCATGCTCTGTAATTTTATTAGAATCAGCCCCGTCCCTTTTGAATGTAGGGGGAAGCCCCTACTTATAGGTAGTAGGTAACGATTACAAAATTATGGTCATTATGATAGACCCTTACAAATAATAATAAAAGGCTTATTAATTGTACTAATTACAACAATTGTAACTCCTTCATTAATGACACTTGAATGCTTGACCATTTATTTTATGTTGATTGGTGTGTGTTGTTGGGTTTTATGCCCTAAATAAAACTCATTTCATATAATCAGATTTACTTATTAATAAATATCAGAAATAACATTTTATGTTGCATGGTTCACATGATTTATTTCATGATTATATGTATATAATGTATGAATTCTTTTTAAGTCCAGAACATATGAGTTGGTTAAAGATTATAGTGTTGTCAGCACAGTGGAATATAATCTTTATTATATGTTCAAAAGTTTATTCCCTGATTTGTCAGAACACTGGATTTAGACTGACATGGTATAATCAGCGATAGGTATTCTTACACCTTGGAAAAGTGTTATGTCCTTTCCAGGACATTGGCAAAGTTTACCAGTATCGGATGTATGGAGTATACATCGGAAGGGACCGATATTGAACTTTGATTAGATATGTTAAAACTTACCGTAATATCTATTCAATTCAATATCACCTGTTGATCCTAGATCAAATGATCGAAATCCTGATATGGTTAGGCTCAATCTCAAGAGTGTTATTCGTGTTCTTTGATTTGTTAGTTAAGCCTAATTTATGGTCAGGGCAATACATACATTTTGGGAACACGGTAGTGCAATTGAGTGGGGGCGCTAACATAAATATGGAATCTATAGCTTCTATTTGGCAAATAGAAGTAAAGGATGATTTCCTTCGAGCTTAACCAAACGAAGATAAATGGTGGAGATCTCATTTCACTTAGGTGAAATATCATTTATACAGGGTTAAGTGTTTTAAGGATAAAATACATTGTAGGGTGTGACGGTAATTTAATCCCGTGCAGTTGTAAATCATCTATATAGAGGATCATTGATCACATTAGGGTTATAACCATGGATAACTAATGACGTGTCTATATCGTGGAACATATAGAGCGTTTCTATATGACTGAGAGTGCAATTCCAAGTTCTAAGTGTGGATTCAATGAGGAATTAATAAGTTAGGGAATTTACTTGGTAAATTCGGTTCGACTTATTGGAAGCTCGGTTATGTAGACCCATGGTCCCCATACTAGTTGAGACCATACTGCTTGTAAGACTCAGTTAATTGATTTTAATTAATCAATTATAATTCTAAAAGTTAGACTATGTCTACTTTATGAATTCTCACAGTTTAAGGATGAAATCGTAAAGAAAAGGGTTTCTAAGTTTAATTATTAATTAAGAGACTTTGTATGTCTAATTAATAATTATTTTAAATGACAATATTATTTAATAATCTATTTTAATTATTAAATAATTAGTTTTGGCATTTAAATGATTAGAATTGGAAAAATGGCATTTTTGGAGAAATTGAAATAAAATTGAGGAAACTGCAAAATCCAAGTGAGGCCCATATCACCCTATGGCCGGCACCTCTTTGCTTGTTTCCCAATTATTATTTTCAATTTTAATTGCCATGTAATTGCTAATCAAAGCCTAGCTATAATAGGAAAGTGGTGGATCACACTAAATAAGGCAGTTAATCAATTACACAGTAATTAAGGAAACTGTTTTATTTGGAAAGTTGTGCTCTCCCTTCTCCCTATATATAGCAGCCCTTGTTCTCTTCTCTTGCATATCATTGTAAGTCATAAGCCACGAAATTCTACATCAAAGAAGGAGAAAAGAAGATCCAAGTTCAGATCTTGGTGATGCTCTGCTACAGAAAGGAATCAAGGGCTAGAGATCTGAACGGAAGGAGTCATATTATTCCGCTGCACCCACTGTAAGGTTTTCTAACTTTACATGTGTTTATTTTCATTGTTTTAGAATTCATATTAGGTTGTTAATCCAACATACATGATAGTAAATAGATCCTGGTAAAATAATTTCCAACAACTGGCACCAGAGCCATGGTAATGATTTACTTTCATGTAATATGAATTAAAACGATGATTTGCATGTTTTTGTGTTGATTTGGATGGTTTCATGTTGGTTTATGTGCTTATGTGATGAATGTTAATGTTGTACGAAATTTTTCCATGAAATATATTTTTTCAATTTTTGAAAATATTTTATTTGGATTCCTTGTGAAAAATTGAGCAATTTTCGTTTTTACGGAACTCGATTCCGATAAAAATTGAGAAAGATATGAATTTTAGAAGATTGGAAATCATGGTTGCTGCATGCAGCCTATCCTCGCAGATTGCGAATTTTTGAGGTTTTTTCCCAAAAATCCAATTTTTTCATGGGATTGTTTCCCAAAATTTATGTTTCCAATTTTAAATATTTTCAATTTGGAATTTTTCCAATTTTAAATATTTCTATTTTGGAATGTTTCCAATTTTAAATATTTCCTATTATGGTCAGATTTAAAAAATTTGTTAACTTCTTTATTATTTATTTATTATTTAATTATAAGATTAGATATTTTGATATTTAAGATATTTTAAATTAAAAGATAACTTTGTCTTTTTATTTAAAATATTATATTAAAATTATCTTATATGACAAATTAAATAATTAATAAATTTGAAATTAACATAGATATTTTTATAGATATACTTACCATAATGTTTTCAAATTCAAAAATTTGTTATTTTGTTAAATATTTAATTATTTATAAATTATAAGTATAAAAATGATATTTTTTCTATATATATATCATTTTTTCCTTATTAGAAATTTATAAATCATATCTTAAATATTTAAATAACATAGATATTTTTGTAGAGATTTGAATATTGCTTAATTTGAGATATTTTGACATATAATTATGGTAATTATTATTCATTTATTATTTTATTCCTAAAATTTTAATTATCTAACCAAATCTATTTTAAAATTGGTTTATTTTATTAAATTATAAGATCTAAAAGTGATATTGAAGATTCTTTCCTTTCAAATCATTAATCTTATTAGATATTTAATTTGATTCAAATAAACCTAGATATTTTAAAATTAGTTTCCTTTATTTGGTTAGTTTAAGAATAATAATTTAATTATATTAATATCTTGATTCACATCTGTTACATGGACAATGTTTGTTTATTTATATTGTTTATTCAAAACTTTTTAACAAACCTATTATTTATCTGATCTAAATTGTTATGATTAACTTGTTGACAGATCCTATGATCTGATTTTAATCATAGTTCAATTGACGATAGATCTTATAAATAATTTGTAACAGGTAAATTTTGTACTTCTTTCATCTGTGTAAACCTAGTAACATGATAGGGCCCATCCAAATCATTTGACCTGTGTGAGCCTATATGTTTGCTTTTGGACTTAGATGCATATAGGAAGCCCATTTAAGTTTTTACTAAATAAATGGACTAGGTTGCTAAAATAAATTTTGACATAAGGAAATTTATTTAGGCCCAATTAGATTTGGGCTTATTCAATGAATAACAATTGTTTATTTTAAGGTTAAATTCCTCTCTTTTGGGCCTTGTGTGAGAGTTGGGGGCCATAGAAGTGGGTACGACATACTGAACCCAGCTCCCCCTCTCATGAACTACCCCAATTGTGAAGGCCCATTTGCCTTATTTAAATAATTGTATTAGGTTAATTATATTAGTCTAACCTAATTAAAATTGAATTAGCAACATAATTAACTTTTAAAATATATGAAATTTATTTTTCATTGTAATATTTTAAAGTTAATTTTAGAAAAACACTTAGTCAATGATATATTCTAGATAGTTATTTCTAGTACTAGTTATTATTTCTAATATTAAATAGGAAAATGACTCAAAAAAAAATATTAAATAGAAAAATATCATTGATTGTGAAATTAATTGTCTCATAATTAATTTTGGTACAATCTAAGTTTAGAATATTTTCCTAGTATTAAACTAGAATTAATAATTAAGTTTCCTTTTTACTTAATTATTTATTTCTTGAATTTAATACATTTAATTAAATTGAAAATTTCAATATCTAAGTTGATTTTCATCATGATACTTTAATATTGTTATTTTCATGTTATTTAATTAAAGTTGAAAATTATTTTAAGTTTGGAATCTTATTTCAGAATAACTTAAGTTTGAATAATTTTCAAAATATATTTTATTTTATTTTATTAATCATTTCCCAAAATTTTGAAATTACATTTCTTTAATGTAGAAATTTCGAATTTTATTTGAAAAATAGATTAAAGTTGAAAATTATTTATTTAATTTTGGACCAACTTAAATCAGTGACTTTTTCATTTGATGGTTAATTAAAATAAATGAACTAAAATATATAATAATTAGAAATTGAATTAATTAGTCTATGAAAAGTCTAGATAGTTATTATCTGTTTTGCTTGAAGTATTTTTCTAGTGTATTTAATTAAATAGAAAATTAATATTTAAGTTGATTTTTTTTAATCATGATAGTTAAATATTTGAATTTTTTCTTAGATATTTAATTAAATAGGGAAATTATATTTTTTGTTGAAAATTAATTTTTATTAATTTTGGGCCAACATAAAATTAGAGTAATTTTCCAGGATTTATTTTTTATTTTATTTTAAAGCATTTTCGAAATGCAATATATATTTATAGAAAATAAAATTTGAGTTGTAAATTAATTTAAATTAATTTTGAAACAACTTAAATTGAATAATTTTCTAAATATTTATGGAAATTATTACTAAGATGGAAATAATTCACGTTATTTTCGTATCCATCTAAGTATAATTTATAAATATTAAATTAAAATTTATATTTGGAATTTTTCATTCTAAATTGGAAATTTTAATTAAATAAATATATATTTAAAATAAATGGATTAAAATAAATATTAGAAGAAAATACAACCCTTCATTAAATAATGAGCTTTATTATAAGGACATTCGATCTCCATTGTTGGTTTTACATAGCTATTGTTTTAGTGAGTAATCCTCCCTAATGGAGGAACGTTCATTAGCAAGTTAGCACCATTTAATCTCGAAAGATAAGTAATCTTGTAAGTTTTTTTTTATATAGTTTATGACCACCCTAATGGTGGCGACTATATAAGACTTGCAAGAATATGAAACAATGGTGGAAGCCCATAAGATAGAATAGCCTTGACTCTCGCCTAAACGGGACAACGCGGATTCACATCTTGATCGAATAAAAGGTTGCTAGAATGTTTGACATTTTAGATGAGCTGACAACTCTATTCAATGAATGATAGCTTTGACTCTCGCCTAAACGGGACACTGATATCAGTTTGTTGAAAACCTTGGAAATTATTTAGGATTGTATGTTTTAGTATTTTCACTTGTCATTCCTACTTGCTATGTGCTTCATAATTTCTGAATTGTGTATGAATTTGTATTGAACCATGTTATTTTCTGTTATTAAATTGTAGTTTAATTTCGAATCTTCATTGTTGGTCTAACTGGATTTGTTTTTCTAATGAGATAAATCCCTAATGGATTTTCACCATTAGACTAACATAATAGTGTTAGATCTCGAAAGATAAATATTGTATATGCAACATCTAGTTGTTCATCAATTGATGACACCTTAGACTAGTGTTTTACAATATGAAACAAGAAGATTGTATAAATAAGATTACTTTGACTCTCGCTAATCGGAGCATCGTTGGATTCTTATTTAAAACGAAATTATCCTAATTCCTCTTAGCTTATTCATTTCGAATTAGCTTAATGACATATCATTGGATGAATGGTCTATAAATCATATAAAGTCTTATTTTCTCTTAAAAAATTAGATGACGCATATGATTATATTCCCGGAATTCTATCCCTAAATGATATAAATCCTCAATCTTAGATATCTCCTACTTGTATAGGCAAATCATAGAGTTAGATTAGTAGTGGTGGTCCAAGAAAGAATTACTAATTATACAGTTACACTTTCACAAGTGTTTCATAACCATTTTCTATCAATGGATTCAAACTGTATGAGTTTAGTATTCTGTGACCAGAATCCACTTGCACTATTTTAAGAACTCTTTGATGTAACTTAAGTCATCAAAAGATACAACCACATATTTTATAAATCTAAGGCATTTGTATCTTGTTCATAGTGGTTTTGACAAGATCATTCTCTGCAAAGAGTTAATATGTCTATATCCACTGAAAGTAATTTCATCTCATTCGCAGATGGATGTACATTCAGGGGTGGATATGAGTTTTCGTTGTATTCTTAAAACGATCACTCTAGATTTTACCTTATGCAAAAGAAATTTGAAATGTTTGAAAAATTTCATGAATTTCTAGCAATGGTGAAGGTAAGTGGTTAAAGATCTTGCGAACTGATAGGGGTGGAGAAAAAGTTAGTAGATATGCAGTTCAAAGATCATTAATTTGATTTTGAATAATATCCAAACTTACCTCCCCAGAAATTCGAGTTGCATATTGATGATTAGTTACTAGTCGTTGCCTAAATCCTTCTAAGGAAATAAATTTCAGAATGATGCAATGGTTGTATACTTTATATAAATCATTACTAGATTCATGGATGACCTAATCGAAATCTTAAGAAAAGCTAGAACTGCTAAACCTGGTTTGCATGTTTGTTAGCCATTCTAAGTGATTAGGGGTGGAGCATCCCATAGTCATTAGATAAGAAAGTGTTTGTTTAAACAAATACTGCTTTTCTAAGAAAATGACTAAGTCTGAAAATAAAGTAGCAAATAAAGGAGATATTTTTTCTTGATTCCAAAAGTGTTCTATCATCTTATTTTACAAGATGATCCCACTGCCTCTGTTGTCTTAACACAACTGAAGAGGTCAATACCATTTAGTTTTCTTTGACATAGTTCACGGTACCTTGTTGTAGTGGGAGAGTTTCTAGGAACTCACCTTCTTATAACTTGGAAGACACTAGTGATTAAAATCCATTGTGAGTTTAAACAAGTAATGGATTGTCAAGATAAGAAACTAAGAAGAAAGCCAAGAGAACTATAGTTTGATCCATTCATATGGAGTAACCTAAAGTTTTCTATTACAAGGACATGAAAGGAAATTTTCGTTCATAAGTCTATTCAATGGACTTAACAAAAATTCCTATTCCTAGTATTAAAGGTAGGAGTTTATCTAAACCTATGGCTTGTGGTATACCTGGTAATTACTTACTCTAATGCAAGCATGAGATGCTGATGCATTTTCTTTCCAATGGAAATCTATAGAAGCTTCACAACTTCTTAGACATAGATTTTATTTATCTAAGGAAAAGTCTCAACTATTCCAGAGAAGATAAAGCCATGAAAGAATTTCTTAAATCAACAGTGAGAGGTCTCAGATATGCTTTTGTATGCCTTAGACCAGACATCTGCTGTTGAGTGGGAGTAATGAGTAAGTATCAGATTAATCCAGGAGAAGAACATTGGAAGACAATCAAGTAAATCTTAAGATTAAGAAGAGAAACTATATGTTAGTCAATAAGGGTGGTTTTGAAACTCTTAGACTACACCACATCATATTTTGAGACTTGACTGTGTGCTAGAAAGTCTGCTGATGAGATGGTGATTACTTTGGGGGTGGAATAGCGATTTTGGAGAAGTGTAAAAACCTATCTGAAATCTCTTGGTCTACCAGAGAGAGACTGAATGTTAAAAGTTGCAGGAAAGATACTTATTCAGTCTAAGGAAAGTTCTATACATTTGTGGCACTGTTCCAACTTGCCTTAACTACTAGGGTTACTTCCTGAATAACCAAAGAGTAGTTGCCCAAAAGTATAGAATCCAGTATCCCAAGAAAGTAGACATATAGAGAGGAATTTCACATTATCAAGGATTTTGTGATTAAGGAAGAGTCATGGTGGAGAAGAGGTTGTGTTTAATTCAACCTGTCAAATCCCATTACGAGGAGTTTACTACTATTACACTTGATTGGTATATCAAGGTGTTAATGATTATTTTAAATGCACTTTTTGTTTTGTATTAGTGCAAGTGGGAGTTTGTTGGGTTTTATGCCCTAAATAAAACTCATTTCATATAATCAGATTTACTTATTAATAAAGATCAGAAATAACATTTTATGTTGCATGGTTCACATGATTTATTTCATGATTATATGTATATAATGTATGAATTCTTTTTAAGTCCAGAACATATGAGTTGGTTAAAGATTATAGTGTTGTCAGCACAGTGGAATATAATCTTTATTATATGTTCAAAAGTTTATTCCCTGATTTGTCAGAACACTGGATTTAGACTGACATGGTATAATCAGCGATAGGTATTCTTACACCTTGGAAAAGTGTTATGTCCTTTCCAGGACATTGGCAAAGTTTACCTGTATCGGATGTATGGAGTATACATCGGAAGGGACCGATATTGAACTTTGATTAGATATGTTAAAACTTACCGTAATATCTATTCAATTCAATATCACCTGTTGATCCTAGATCAAATGATCGAAATCCTGATATGGTTAGGCTCAATCTCAAGAGTGTTATTCGTGTTCTTTGATTTGTTAGTTAAGCCTAATTTATGGTCAGGGCAATACATACATTTTGGGAACACGGTAGTGCAATTGAGTGGAAGCGCTAACATAAATATGAAATCTATAGCTTCTATTTGGCAAATAGAAGTAAAGGATGATTTCCTTCGAGCTTAACCAAACGAAGATAAATGGTGGAGATCTCATTTCACTTAGGTGAAATATCATTTATACAGGGTTAAGTGTTTTAAGGATAAAATACATTGTAGGGTGTGACGGTAATTTAATCCTTGTACAGTGTAAATCATCTATATAGAGGATCATTGATCACATTAGGGTTATAACCATGGATAACTAATGACGTGTCTATATCGTGGAACATATAGAGCGTTTCTATATGACTGAGAGTGCAATTCCAAGTTCTAAGTGTGGATTCAATGAGGAATTAATAAGTTAGGGAATTTACTTGGTAAATTCGGTTCGACTTATTGGAAGCTCGGTTATGTAGACCCATGGTCCCTATACTAGTTGAGACCATACTGCTTGTAAGACTCAGTTAATTGATTTTAATTAATCAATTATAATTCTAAAAGTTAGACTATGTCTACTTTATGAATTCTCACAGTTTAAGGATGAAATCGTAAAGAAAAGGGTTTCTAAGTTTAATTATTAATTAAGAGACTTTGTATGTCTAATTAATAATTATTTTAAATGACAATATTATTTAATAATCTATTTTAATTATTAAATAATTAGTTTTGGCATTTAAATGATTAGAATTGGAAAAATGGCATTTTTGGAGAAATTGAAATAAAATTGAGGAAACTGCAAAATCCAAGTGAGGCCCATATCACCCTATGGTCGGCACCTCTTTGCTTGTTTTCCAATTATTATTTTCAATTTTAATTGCCATGTAATTGCTAATCAAAGTCTAGCTATAATAGGAAAGTGGTGGATCACACTAAATAAGGCAGTTAATCAATTACACAGTAATTAAGGAAACTGTTTTATTTGGAAAGTTGTGCTCTCCCTTCTCCCTATATATAGCAGCCCTTGTTCTCTTCTCTTGCATATCATTGTAAGTCATAAGCCACGAAATTCTACATCAAAGAAGGAGAAAAGAAGATCCAGGTTCAGATCTTGGTGATGCTCTGCTACAGAAAGGAATCAAGGGCTAGAGATCTGAACGGAAGGAGTCATATTATTCCGCTGCACCCACTGTAAGGTTTTCTAACTTTATATGTGTTTATTTTCATTGTTTTAGAATTCATATTAGGTTGTTAATCCAACATACATGATAGTAAATAGATCCTGGTAAAATAATTTCCAACATGTGTTTGCACCTTTATTTGTTGATACCGCAAGTTATACTTCATTTGCGAGATGCCTTTCTTAATACCACGAGATATCTATTTTACCTAAATATTGTGAGGTCCCTTTCCATGCCATGAGTTTCCTTTAGTGTAGTCCTCACAAGAGTTGAAAATTTATCCGAATAACACATGCTCCTAGTTCTTCAGTAAATTTTATCCTGTGCTGGAGAACTTAAAGTAGAACGAGCTTGCATTTGTTAATTTTGAACCTTGCGAGTTTCTTATAAGATCATCGCATAATAATAATAATATGAACCTCCTGAGGTTCTTCTAGATATGTCTTATCCCATTTTTGCACTATTACGTGGTAGCATGTACGAGTGACACGTGTCCAACATTCCTTGCACTTGAGCGGAAAGATATTATAAATGGGCTTCAGGTAACATATCTACACTCACAACATTTGCTTATCCGAGCAGGGTAAAGGGCAGATTATTCGGGCAGAGAATGAGTTTGGTATTCCGAGCTGTGTACCAAGATTTGACTACTTCATAATGGTATCGTGAAGTCCAAGTACGAAGGCAATCCCTACAGTCATGGGATTGAATCAGAGGGATATGGCAGGCTGTCTCAATCCCCCATTTCATGTATTCTAATTATGTAATAAATGTTCTTTGAAATTATAGATATTGTAAACAAAAGGGAAACCTTTCCTCGTGCATTAAGCCCCTATAAATAGTGAACTAGCTTCATTGTAAAAGGGATCGAAAGAATTGCTCCAGAGAGAGATCTAAGAGAAATACTCAGAGATTTTATTGTGAGAGCTTTGAGAGAGGAAACACTATGTTCTTTGTTCTCAAGTTAGTACAATCTAAAGGGAGTAGGCTATTACCAAACTAAAGGGGTCAAACCTCTTCAAAACCTGGTGTTCTTTATTGCTTATTAGTTTTTGCTCTATTTTTATTCCATTTCTAATCTCTTCATAATTGACTCATTGTCGTTGACTTAAAGCGAGGTCAATATTTAGGTGCTTTCATTGAGAGCAAAAATCCAAGTTTGTTCTTTGTGTAAAGTCTCAACATGCATACAGAATGGTGGTGCAAACTCGCAGAGGCTTAGTTGATCAAAGTGACCCAATGGTGACAAACCCTGCTGCGCAAACCCCTAGGAATACAAGGGTCCCACCGGGAACCAATCCCGAGCAGCCTAACACACAACCACCTACTATGGGCCAAGGTGTGACTTCCCCTTTGGCTGGGATCACACCAGGTGTGCAAGAGACTGGGAATGCCAGTTCTGTAGCTGATCAAAGCACTCCCAACACTTGAATCCCATCCACAACCAATGCTCAGAGGACGATGGGGGATGACACTAAGATTAAAAACCTCCGCGATGCCCTTGGACTCATGCAAGATCATACTAACGCCTTACATCATGATCAGGAGGATCTCCGTGTTATAATAAACCTTGCGTTCAATGACCAGCGACGCCAGTTCATTGAGTGGAGGGACAGGGAGATGAAAACATTAAAGGCTTAGCATGCAACCATCGATGATCGAACAAGGTAGGCTACCGTACTAATACAGGGAGCCTATCAAGTTGCTAATCAGCAACCAGCTGCCACGTCTAGTATCCCACTGGGCGGTACAGAAAAAATTACTGCTGGGCATACCGCCCAGACTCATAATGCTCAGCCATCCAATCCCTAGCCACAGGTCCCACTTGTGGGCCAAATGGCAGACGGCCAGACCCTCTCTGACCATTCTTTAGGTGGAGTTATACCTAATAACTTCATCCAAACTGACGGTTTTGGCCAACCCACCGACCAAACCATTCAAACACTGAGACCACCTAGTGCTTCAGTATTCAATATATTGGGTGCAGCCCATGATCTCAGGAGTGATTTGAACAAAAGAAGAGGTCTGGACGAACAATACGTTCAACTAGCCGCTCAACCAGGTATCCGCATCCAGGACCCAGCTCTAAGAGATCCTGACTTGACACAGGTCGGTCAAGAGGCTGAACCGGTTCATCCATCTGTGCAAGCATAGTTAGATCAACTGAAAAATATGGTTCAAGGCCTGATTGGCCTAAAACTCACTGATCTCGAGCTTGAACGAGCACGCGGATCACCCTTCACCCCTGTGATCGACGTCCTTGAGCTACCCCTAAAGTTCAAAATGCCGACCTGGAAGTTGTACACAGAGAAAGAAGATCCCTTGTCACATCTTAAATATTTTGAGATGCAAATGGATCTGCAAGGAGTACGTGGTGATGTGCGATGTAGGGTATTCCCTGCCACACTTACAGAAGCCGCCCAACAGTGGTACTTCAAGCTACCACCAGGGAGATTTAATTCATGGAAGGTTTTTTCCTCAGAATTTCATGCGTAGTTCTCCTCCTCTCGTCAACTCCCATTACATCTAGAAGACTTGGTCGAAGTAAAACAAAAACCAGGAGAGCCCTTCAGAGCCTAAATAAGCAGGTTAATGGCAGAGGCTACCAAAGTCGCAAGATTAACTGAATAGAGAAGGCTGGCCGCCGTACTGGGGGCATCGAGCCACTCGGAGAACTGTGGAAGGACATTAAAAGATGTGGCCCCGTGGGGTCTATGGCAGAGTTTCTAGACCGAGCGGATGGGTTTATCAAGCTCGAAGAGGCTATTCAACAAGTAGATGTCGTCGAACCTAAGCAAGGCCAACCACATGTCTCCTCGGCAGGAGCACCTGCTTAGAGCCCACAATACCCTAGCAGCTCAACTCCGAGCGGAAAAAGGTCCAATAACAATGGCAGGCAAAGCAACGGGAAAAAGGGAAACTTCACAGGCAATGCTGTACACACCCCTAGAAAGAATGCCTCCAAGTTCACTGCCTTCTCTGTACTAACTGACTACCTAGAGACGATTTATGCAGCAACTCAGTTTATGGTCCCATACAAAAAACGGTTGGGTTTTGTGCCCTAAATAAAACCCATTTCAATATAATCAGATTTACTTATTAATAAAGATCAGAAATAACATTTTATGTTGCATGGTTCACATGATTTATTTCATGATTATATATATAATGTATGAATTCTATTTAAGTCCAGAACATATGAATTTGTTAATGATTATAGTGTTGTCAGCACAGTGGAATATAATCTTAATTATATGTTCGAAAGTTTATTCCTTGATTTTTCAGTTCACTGGATTTAGACTGGCATGATAATCAGCGATAGGTATTCTTACACTTTGGATAAGTGTTATGTCCTTTCCAGGGCATTGGCAAAGTTTACAGTATCGGATGTATGGAGTATACATTGGAAGGGACCGATATTGAACTTTGATTAGACATATTAAAATTTACCGTAATATCTATTCAATTCAATATCACTTGTTGATCCTAGATCAAATGATCTTAATCCTGATATGGTTAGGTTCGATCTCAAGAGTATTATACATGTTCTTTGATTTGTTAGTTAAGCCTACTTTTGGGTCAGGGTGATACGTACATTTTGGGAACGTGATAGTATAATTGAGTGGGAGCGCTAACATAAATATGGAGTCTATAACTTCTATAGGAATTTAGAAGTGAAACGATGATATCCTTCGAGCTTGGCTAAACAGAGATAAATGGTTGAGATCTCATTTCACTTCGCTGAAATATCATTTATACGGAGCTAAGTGTTTTAAGGATAAAATACATTGAAGGTGTAACGGTAATTTAGTTCCTATTCAATGTAGATCATCTATTAGAGGGTCATTGATCAAATTAGGATTATAACAATGGATAACTAATAGCGTATCTATATCGTGGAACATATAGAGCGTTCTATATGACTGAGAGTGCAATTCCAAGTTCTAAGTGTGGATTCAATAAGGAATTAATAAGCTAGGGAATTTACTTGGTAAATTCGGTTCGACTTATTGGAAGCTCGATTATATAGGCCCATGGTCCCCATACTAGTTGAGACCATACTGCTTGTAAGACTCAGTTGATTGATTTTAATTAATCAATTATAATTCTAAAGTTAGATGATGTCTACTTTATGAATTTTCACTAAGCAAGGGCGAAATTGTAAAGAAAAGAGATTCTAGGTTTATTTATTAATTAAGAGATTTTATATGTCTAAATTAATAAATATATTAAATGACAATATTATTTAATAATTAATTTTTAGTTATTAAACAATTAGAATTGGCATTTAAATGGTTGAATTGGAAAATTGGCATTTTTGAGAAAATGGGATTGAGAAATGACAAAATGGCAAAATTGCAAAGTGAGGCCCATTATATTTTTCATTATTTTAATGCCATACAATTCTAACCTAAACCTAGATGGCATTCTATAAATAGAAAGTGATGGCTTGAGGAAACCAAGGCAATGCATCTTATTTTCTCTCAGAAAAAACCTGAGCCTCCTATTCTATTGAAAGCCGCCACCCTCTCTTCTTCTTCTTCTCTTCAATTTCAAACCTTGAGTGAATAAGAGTAGTGCCCGCACACATCAAGTAGTATCTCAATCATAGTATGGAAGATTGTGTAGAATCCAACCATCAAAGAAGGAGAGAAAGAGATCCAGGTTCAGATCTTGGTGATGCTCAGCTACAGAAAAGAATCAAGGGCTAGAGATCTAAACGGAAGGAGTCATTATATTCCGCTGCACCCAATGTAAGGTTTCCTAAACTTTATATGTGTTTATTTCATTGTTTTTAGAATTCATATTAGGATGTTAATGAAACATACATGATAGTAAATCTAGATCCTGGTAAAATATTTCCAACAAAAACCTGCTCCAATGAAGAAGGACGTAAGTAAGATAGACATAATATGGATGATTCTTACAACTTCTGTTTTGGGAATCTAATAATATGGATGGCTGAAAATATGATGTACAATTATGAAATCTTGACTTTCCTAACAAATCAAATGTTGATTCCATTTATGTGTTAATTATGAAACTGGAAAGTTGTGCACCAATTCAGATGGGATTTTAAATTATACTCCCACTAGTTAATTAATAGAACTAAAGAATAAAGAAGTAATTAGAAGGGTAAAACAGTATTTTGATCAAAACTAATTACAAACCAACACATGGAGGGCTAATAAATAGAATTGATTATATCAATACACACTGCAGTTAAACTCAATAAATATAATTCTATAATTACTAAAAGTACAATTCTATATTTATTGTAACGCCCTAAAAAATTAAGCACGTTACCCAAGGTGATTAAGAAATCCTAATCCCCTAAACGGGATTACTAGAAGGATAAACAAGGGTAATTTAAACTTTAATAAAAAATAGATTGAAAATAATACTTGTAATAAATTTAACTTTACAATAAAAAATTACATGTTTCGGGATCTCAAAAATATTTTACAACATATTGCAAGTCTTTTCTCTACCCGACCTAAGCGGCAAAATAGAGTTACAAAAGTTCGTCACTGGTAGACCCCAACCCGCTTGGTCTAGTATGGCCCGAACATGTACATACATCGTCTAGCTCTCACACTCATGGCTAATTAGAGACAGATTTACCCTTTCCTGCACAGTAGAGCACCCGTGAGCCAAGCCCAGCAAGACAGTATTATTATCAATAATCATAATTAACACTTCACATAAATATTAATGTCATTTCACATTTGTTTGTATGACATAGACCCGCGTGTTACACTCACACGCCTATTTATGTCTATGTGGCATAGACCTACGTGTTACGCTCACACGTCTATTCACAATAAGGCCTTAGGAGCGGTTCATCTCGGTTCTAGTTACCGAGTCCAACCTGATTATGCCTTAAACACATAACCCTTAATTTTAATATACATCTATATACATCATGGCATAACAATTACATATTAACAATTTACTAGGGTAATAACCCTAAGCCAATAAACCACTCACTTTAGAATAATAACTCTAATCCCAGTTTCTAGTTTCTCATATATATCATATTCCAAATAAGTGCCATTGTGCATATCTCTACGTGATAACTACTGTCTTACATGATGTCCCACAAATATGGGGATTCCAAATCCCCGAGTGCTCCTGACCAAGTGCCAGTAATCCTAGTCACAATTCTGAGATACACAAGTATAAGATTAATCCCTAAATCTATTTCCACAAAATATAAAATTGGCATTCAAATTACAGATAATCACATAGAGCTCGGAATGAGCTTTCCAACGATATAAAGAACGTCCCAAACGGAGTCCCAAGTCAAAAATTATGGCCAAAACAAAAACCAAAAAAAAAACTGCCATAAAATGGCCGCGGCTACTGGGTTTAAAAACCCAATTTCCAACCATGAAAAATGCATCCAAAAACACCAATTTTCATGCTAAACCAGCCCATAATCATACTAAACTTTCACCTAGCATAAATCAAATAATTAGAGAAGAATTACACCTAATTTACTCTCCAACAACACCAAAAACCAGCAACACGAAAATCAGCCCAAAAACACCTAAATCCAACCAAAACATGCATCAATCCAAAATAACCTCCTACAGAATTAAACAACTACAGCAGGGAGCTAAACCACAAATTTTAAAGCTCAAAATTACAGCCTACGTGCATAGAAATTCAGATTCAAATAACATAAAATCAAAGCTCCAAACTTGAGCACAATATCAACAAGTTCAAGCTCACATCTTGAATCTTCAAATCCCAAAACATAAACTCAAACACAACACTAAAATTAGAGCTGCATAACAGATTAAAAACACTTATAAAATCCCTAAAATCATCTCAACAACATTACTCAAACATCCTACATCAATTTCTAACTCAATCAAGCATAAGATATCAAAATTACACCAATATCATCAAGCATGCATTCGAAGAACATTTAGAGCTTAAAATCATAATATTCATCTTCAATTCCAGCAAGAATTTCAAATTAAAAACAGTGAGAAGAGCTACCTCAATTTCTTAACAATCCAAGCTCCAAAGATTCCCACAAGACAAGCTTGAATCCAAGCAATTCTCACCAAATTCACAAATTTGAGTTAGGTTTAGAGAGAAATATGGGGTTCGACTATTTGGGCTGAGGAAAGCAGAAAAATAATTCTAATTTTACGCTAAAATACTTTTTGTTGAAAGTAATCTAATTATGCAAAAATTACAAAAATGCCCCTAGGGCAACATACTCATTTAGGCATTCAAGGGCAACTAGGTCAATTCTATTACATACCACATATTCAATTAATTTTCACGTTTCTCACATAAAAATAAAATACCAATAAATAATCCCAAAATACCCGGTTGTGACTATACCGCACAAACTTGTCAGAACACATCTGTAAAAGGACATAACAGGTATACTATATAATAATATAGTCCATAAGCATGTAATTAAATTAAATTCATAGTTTTACCTTTCTCAGGTCAAAATTACTAAAATGCTCCTAGCTCACCAACGAGGTCTTAACATGTCATAATTCACAATAATTCACATATAATAAATTATATAATAATATAATTCTATAATTATACACAGCTAACTAGCTAGGGTTTGCTAATCCATTCTCTTAATCTTAGGGTATTACATTTATAGTGAAGTAATCATGGAATTAATAAATAAGAGATTATTTGGTTGATGAGACTCAAGAAATAATCTAGTATATTGGAGTTTAGAATTATAGGTCCATGATCCATGAACTGCCACCTTGAAACATTGTCATGGGTAGGAATAAAGAGTTGTATAAAAATGTTCGAAAAAACTATTTTAAATTGAAAAAATAGTAATTATTTATTTTTGTAATAAATAAATAATTTTTTTTCAAATTAATTAAATAGGAAAAAGATAAAAATTGTTAAGACAAAATTTTTCGAGACAAGATTTGTTAGGACAAAAGTTGTTAGGGTAAAAGACACCAAGCTTGTCTTAAAGACATAGGTAGGCGCCTAGCATTGTTCTCATCCATATGGGATTTATCTTTTTGGGTTAATTAATTCAATTAGGTAAATATCTAATTTGAAAATTGGTTATAAATATTTCAAGGTTGTTGAGATATTCTTTCAAGTAGTTGAGAGATTCTCTCATGAATATCAGTAACCATATTCGGTTATTGATAGGAGCCTGATTTGAAAAATCAGATTCATTCTTTTTATTGCTATTTTCGAAATAGGGAAAGAAAAAGAAAGAAATAATTTTTCAATTGTTCTTGCTCATGTGTTGAGAACTCAACAAGAACAGCTTTATACACTTTATCCTAATAGCCCACATTATTCTTTGTGTGTGGTGGATCGATAAAACCAATAGATTGACACCTTGCAAGAATGTTTGACAAGTAATCACACAAGAAAGACAAGTCTTGAAAAGGGTGATTAGTGGTTAAAAATACACTTTTATTTATTTTAAATGATAAAATAAATTGAGTTTTAATTGGTATTTTCATGAAATTATTGTAATATATTTTATAAATGAAAATATTTGATTTTGATTCATTTTATGTCTTTCTTGTAGGAACTAAAGTGTATTTTTGTTGAAAGAAAGAGGAAGGAGCAAAGTTGAAAAGAAATGAAGAAAAAAATGACATTTTTGTTGAAGTCCAAAGCAACCCAACCCAAAAAGGTTAAGCCTAGCCCATGAAGCTCATCATCAATTTTGTCTCTTCCAAAGCATGTGATACAATGATGATAAGTCTAGGTCATCATCAACCCTATTTTCCTCTTCCACACTCAACCTTCATCCAAAGAGTAGAAGTCAAAATCACAATGATAACAAAAATAATATTAATTTTATTTTTGATTTGAAATGTCAAATTTAATCTTAATATTTATTTTAAAATCCCAAATTTTTATTTATTTATTTTTAGTCCTTTTATGGCTCTATAAATAGGAGCTCATTTTAGTAATTTTTGGTGTGTAATTTTTAGTGTAGAAAAACTATAGCAAAATTCTCTCATCTTTTCTTCTCATCTTTTCTCTTTAGAAATTTTATGAGAATGATTAGCATATTGGCCTAATCTTCCTTGGAAGGTTAGGGATGATTCCATATGCAAAGTGAGGTTATTTTGTATCTTTGATTCACTTTTTGTTGTAATATTTATTTGAGTAATGCAAGTTCATATTCCACTTTTATTTTTATGTTCTTCTTCCATCTATACTATCTATGCTATTATATACCAAATATATATATAGACTTAGTCATGCTCTTTCTATATATTTTTATTTAGTGATTATAGTAATGGTAGTATTGCTCATTTCTATCTTTTATGTTCATTTTTATTTACTTTTTGTTAAATGATATATAGGTTTAGTCATGCTCTCCCTATGTGTCTAAAAATTAATAAAAGTAATATTAATGTTCATTTCCTTCACTATCACCTCCATCTCCATCTCTTTGTCATTATTTTTACTAGAGATATATAGGATTAGCCATGCTCTTTCTATGTGTTACTATTTAGTAAAAATAATATTGATGTTTAGTTTTATATTTAATCTTTTATTGCATTATTGCTTGATGTATAATGTCATTTCTAGGTTCTACATAAGATTAAATTATTTCTTTTATTTTTAAGAACTTGTATACTCAAAATATAATGAACTTTAATGTTACATCATTGTGTCAACTTAGTGAATCAAAGGTACAAAATAGCTAAACAAGCATATGGATGATTCTTGAAGCCTTTCTCTCTTTTATTATTGATTACACATTTATTTGCTTTCCTTTAATATTTATTACCAAAACAAAAACCACAAAATCATTTGTTACTACTATCACTTATTATTAACCTTTTGTTTTTATTTTTCTACTAACGCTTTTGTCCATAATCACCTCCCTGTGGAATCGACCGCCCGATCTATACTACAACCACCGCTAGTGGAAGTCACATTTGGGCGTTAAACAAATTTTGGCGCCGTTGCCGGGGAGGTATTTTTTCGAAAGCTAGCGAAATCTACAATCAAGAGGTTAGTAACTTTTTTTGTTACATTTTATTTTCTTGTTAATATTGTCTTATGTTGTGTAAATATTTGTAAAAAAAAAAAAAAAAAAAAAATTACCAAGAATTCAAAGTATGCTCTAAGGTTGCGGTTTTATCCGATCTTCCTTATCAGAAATGATTTCTTGAAAAAAAAAAAAAAAAGTCTATTCCCTTTATTTATTATTTTTTTTTTACTTTAATTTTTGTTTAGTGTGATTGTTTATACTATCTTTTAGTTATTGTTTTCTTTTTTCATTAGTGTTTTATTTGTCTTTTTCTTAGTACTCATAGCATTTAAGTCCTCTAAAAAATCATAAAATACAAAAAAAAAAAAAAGTAAATTATAAAAACTCCTTCATAAAACGCTTAGTATTTGGTACAACAGTGTAATATTGTATATGACACAAACCAAGATTGTTCTGTCTAGAAAGATTGGTTTTTAAATAAGGTTTGTGTTAGTGTACCCTCCACCTTACCTGGGAACCTCGGTTCTGTCTAGGCAAGGTTGGGACGAAGCGGTACCTTGGCAACCTTTCCAATTGGCCTGGGAACATTTTTGTGTTAATCATTGTAATATTATATTTTTGTGCAATTTACTATAACAAAAACAACCTTGTTTTATCAAAAATAAGCAACTCATTTTTGCTTAGAAAGGTCTTTGGTCGAAAAGGTTAGTGAACCCTTCACACTTACCTGGTAACCCCGGGGAGTTCTAGTAAGTTGTGAAGGACCATTCTAAAAACCTCCAAAGTAACCTGGGAACAAGTTGAACAAAAAAAATTGAATATATTTAAAAAAAAAAAAGCAAACAAGAGTGGATGAGTAACTCTTCTTCTGACGAAACCACTTCTAGTGAAACTTCGTCCAATCCATCCACTACTCCTTCTCCCATTCACACGATAATCGGTAATCCTTTTGCAATGAATAATAATAATGAAATACAACAGAGAACACTTAATGATTACCTTCACCCCACCCAAACTTCCATACCATCATGCTTCATATTTCCACCTAATATGCCAAGTCTTGGTGTCAAACCCGGCATTATTCAACTTTTGCCAACTTTTCATGGAATAGAAAATGAAAATCCATACGTGCATATTAGGGAGTTTGAGGAAGTTGTTGACACTTTTTATGACCGAGCAACCATCAATGATGCTGCACGCTTAAAGTTTTTCCCCTTCTCCTTGAAGGATAAAGCTAAAAGTTGGTTGTATTCTTTGAGATCTAGGTCTATTGGAACATGGGAAGAAATGACCAAAACATTTTTTGTTAAATATTTTCCTGTCCATAAGACCAACAGTTTGAAAAGACAAATCTCAACATTTTCCCAAAAAGACAATGAAACGTTCTATCAAGTCTGGGAGAGATTTAAAGATCTCTTAAGTCAGTGTCCACACCACGGGTACGAGAGTTGGCGCATCGTCAGCTACTTCTATGAAGGCCTCACAAGTCGTGAGCGCCAGTTCGTAGAAATGATGTGCAACGGTGAGTTCCTTCAAAAGGAACCCGAAGAAGCTCTTGAGTTTCTCATTGAGCTTGCTGAAAAATCTCACACATGGACTGGTCCAAGTGCTGCTGAAAGCACCAACAGAAATCGACCAGCTGGGATTTACCAACTTCGGGAAGAGGATAGCTTAAAGGCCCAAGTCGAAGCTTTAAAAAAGCAAATTGAAATCCTTACGACTAAAGATGGCCAAAAAGGGCGCATGGTTGCCCAAGCACAAACTAGACCACTCGAACCTTGTTTCGTTTGTGGAGAAAATGACCATTTAGCTAAGGACTGCTTAGTTTACAAAGAAATGAAGGGGGTTCATGAGGAGCAATGCAATGCCTTAGGGCAATATAACAAGCCATTCTCCCATGCGTACAACCCTGGTTGGAGAAACCACCCGAATTTCAGTTGGAGAGATAATTCCAACCAAGGTCAAACGTCTGGAGGACAATGGAGAAATGAGAATCAAGCTCAACCTCCAAAGGCATATCATGCACCTCAATACCATGTTCAACAACAAGGAAACTCCCTTGAAAATACCATTCATGCATTCATTGAGGAACAAACCAAAATCAATCGCCAATTAAAGGAAGATGTCCAAGAAATAAAAAGTCAATTTTCAAAATTGAACACATCCTTAGCTATTTCTGAGAAAGGCAGACTTCCTTCCCAACCTCAATTCAATGCACAAGGGCAACATATGGCTGAAACCTCCACCTCTAATGATCCCATCGTTAAAGGGGTTAACGCCATCACAACAAGAAGTGGTAAAGCTTTGGAAGATCCATCCATCAAAACCACTACTTCAAATTCAAAAGTTGCCCCTGACAGTGCACCGATAAATGCTCAAGCAAAAGTACCATTTCCCCAGGCTCTTAGACCTGTTGGGAAAATTCCTGAAAATCGAGCTGAACTCCTTGAGCACTTGACACAAGTGAAGATTAATCTTCCTTTGCTTCATATCATAAAACAAGTGCCAGCTTATGCCAAAATCATCAAGGACTTGTGCACTGCTAAGAGAAAGCACCATGTCAAGAAGACTGCTTTCTTGGATCGAACAAGTGAGTGCGGTGATCGAACAAAAGACACCGCCAAAATATAAAGATCCTGGTTGTCCCACCATTTCATGCCAAATTGGGACTCATGAAGTCAGCCAAGCTTTGCTTGACCTTGGCGCGAGTGTGAATCTCATGCCTTACTCTGTGTACTCGCAACTTGGTCTTGGAGAAATGAAGCCAACCTCTGTTGTGCTGCAGCTTGCTGACCGCTCTATCAAAAAGCCTCGGGGTATCGTTGAGGATGTTCTTGTTCAAATTGAGAAATTCTATTATCCCGTGGACTTCCTTGTTCTAGATACTCAATCTGTGGTCAACATGGAATCCAAAATTCCCATCATCCTTGGAAGACCATTCCTTGCCACTGCAAATGCTTTGATCAATTGTCGTAATGGTCTAATGAAAATATCATTTGGAAATATGACACTTGAGGTCAACATTTTTCACATTGGGAAACAACTTCAAGAGGATGAAGAATGTCATCAAACATTCATGATTGACAATCTTGTTTCTGAAGAGATTCAATTGCAAAGAAATTTCGTTAATCTTGATGAACTCCTCTCTCGCCTTGAAAATGAAAATCCCAATTTTGTTGAGTCCGCTCTTGCTACCGTTGATCAATTGGACACACAAAACAGAGGGAAATTTTTTTGGAAGCCACACTTTGAAGCATTACCTCGTGAGAGGGAAACGCTAAAAGCTTCTGCCGAAGAACCTCCCAATGTTCAACTGAACCAACTTCCAAAGGGTTTGAAACATGTTTTTCTGGGAGATGGCCAAACCTTTCCAGTTATCATCTCGTCCGACCTTCAACTTTCTCAAGAATTGCAGTTACTCGAGCTACTGCGAAAATACAAACTTGCGATAGGTTGGACGTTTGCTGATATCAAAGGTATTAGCCCTCGAATTTGCACCCACCGAATTAATCTAGAAGAAGAAGCTATCCCACGAAGGGACCCTCAAAGAAGACTGAACCCACCAATGAAAGAAGTGGTGAAAAATGAAGTGTTAAAACTTCTTGATGCTGCTATCATTTACCCGGTGGCCGACAGCCAATGGGTCAGTCCAGTTCAGGTAGTACCTAAGAAATCAGGTGTTACTGTTGTCCAAAATGACAAAGGGGCCCTTGTTCCCACCAAAACTGTGACGGGTTGGCGCATGTGCATTGATTATCGAAAATTGAATGCCGCCTCCCGTAAAGATCATTTTCCGCTCCCATTCATTGATCAAATTCTTGAGCGCGTAGCTGGTCATCCTTTCTATTGCTTTCTCGATGGTTATTCAGGTTACTATCAGATTGAGATTGCATTAGAGGACCAAGAGAAAACCACTTTCACTTGCCCTTTTGGAACATATGCTTTCCGGCGTATGCCATTTGGACTGTGTAATGCACCAGCTACTTTCCAAAGATGCATGATGAGCATTTTCAGTGACATGATTGAAAACACCATGGAAGTTTATATGGATGACTTAACCGTCTTTGGAAAATCTTTTGACGCATGCCTTCTCAATCTTGAGGCTGTTTTAAAACGTTGCATCGAGAAAGGTCTTGTGCTTAATTGGGAAAAGTGTCATTTTATGGTATCTTCTGGAATTGTCTTAGGCCACATTGTTTCGAAAAGGGATTGAGGTTGATCAATCTAAAATTGACCTCATCTCTAAACTTCCTACCCCTAAGACTCCAAAGACATTCGGTCATTTCTTGGCCATGCTGGTTTTTATAGGAGGTTCATAAAGAATTTTTCAATGATTTCTCGCCCATTATGCAACCTCCTAGCCAAAGATGCTAGTTTTGAGTGGACACCAAAGTGTGAGGAGTCCTTCCGAACACTTGTGAATTCACTCACTTCTGCTCCCATTATTCAGTCACCCGATTGGAGTCTTCCTTTTGAAATCATGTGTGATGCCAGTAATTTTGCTATTGGAGCTGTTCTTGGACAACGAAGGGAGGGGAAACCTTTTGTTGTCTACTATGCAAGTAGAACTCTTAATAGTTCTCAAATGAACTATTCCACAACTGAAAAAGAGTTGCTTGCCGTTGTCTTTGCTCTTGACAAATTCCGAGCTTACCTGATTGGATCACCTATTACGATCTTCACCGATCACTCCGCCCTTAAGTACCTCCTTTCCAAAAAGGATGCTAAGGCACGCTTAATAAGGTGGATCCTTCTCTTGCAAGAATTTGACATAACAATCAAAGACAAGAAAGGTGTTGAAAATGTAGTCGCGGATCACTTGTCCCGACTTGAATTCAAAGGATCCCGCTGATGGCCCACCTATTCATGATGATTTCCCCGATGAACAATTATTCGTTGTTACTAAGTTACCGTGGTATGCGCACATTGTTAACTACTTAGTAACTGGTGAGCTCCCTTCTGAGTGGAGTTCACAAGACAAACGCAAATTCTTGGTCGAGGTGCGAAATTTCTTTTGGGATGATCCATACTTATTCAAGTATTGTCCCGACCAGATTATGCGAAAATGCATTCCCGATGATGAGGTGTCTAGTGTGCTAAATTTTTGCCACAATGATGCTTGTGGTGGTCACTTTTCTGTGAAGAAAACCGCTGCAAAAATCTTACAATGCGGTCTTTACTGGCCCACTTTGTTCAAAGACACCAATGATTTTTGTCGCTCTTGTGTAAGGTGCCAAAAGTTAGGCTCCTTGTCCCGTCGGCACATGATGCCCTTGAACCCAATTCTTGTCATCGAAGTATTTGATTGTTGGGGGATAGACTTTATGGGACCATTTCCACCTTCTTTTGGTTACCTTTACATCCTTCTTGCTGTGGATTATGTTTCAAAATGGGTCGAGGCGGTACCTTGTCGAAATAATGATAACGCGACTGTTGTGAAATTCTTAAAAGAAAATGTGTTATCGAGGTTTGGTACCCCTCGCACTATCATTAGTGATCAAGGCACTCATTTTTGCAACCGATCTTTTGAGGCTCTTATGCGAAAGTACGGTGTACTTCACAAAGTTGCCAATGCCTATCATCCACAAACCAATGGTCAAGCTGAGCTAGCTAATAGGGAGATCAAAAACATTCTTGAAAAGACGGTAAATCCCGACCGCAAAGATTGGTCAACACGTCTTCAAGATGCACTTTGGGCATATCGCACTGCTTACAAGTCCCCTCTTGGGATGTCTCCTTATCGGCTTGTCTATGGGAAAGCATGTCATTTACCTGTCGAACTTGAGCACAAAGCTTATTGGGCTATTAAGGCCCTGAACTTCGATCTACGTGCGGCAGGTATGAACCGAAAACTTCAATTGTCTGAAATTGAGGAGTTGAGAAATGATGCTTACGATAATTCTAGGATCTACAAAGCAAAGCTGAAAGTTGCTCACGATAAACAGATCCTAAGAAAACATTTTGAGCCGAATCAAAAAGTACATTTGTACGATTCTCGTTTGCATCTCCACCCCGGTAAGTTGAGATCGAGGTGGACTGGTCCATATGTGGTGAAACAAGTATTCCCCAACGGTTCTGTTGAAGTCAAGGACCCAACCGATGGGAGAATTTTTCGAGTCAATGGCCAGAGACTGAAACATTACATTGAGAGTGTGAGCCTTGTTGAAGAGGTCCTTCTTGAGGACCCAAATTATACACTCTGAATGTTTATTTTCCCTATCTCTATATTAAAGTATTTTATTTTATTTTTGTTTTGTGTTTTTGTATTTTTGTATTTTCTATGTTTGTTTTGGGTTACTGTTATCAGGTTATCTCCACTCTCACCCCGTGCATATTATCGTCGATCAGGTGTACTCTTTTCCCTATCTTTTTCATTTCATATTTTTTGTGACATTGAGGACACTGTCTAATTTTGAGTTGGGGGTGGTGAGCTCTGGTGAGCGTTCATTTAGAGAATTGTAATTGTCTTGTTGAATTTTTTTAAGTCAAATTTTTTTCAAAATTATCCAAGCATGATAGTAAAATTACAGTTTGAGTCAATATTTGCTATATTTTGTTACCAAGTTGTGATTTTCAGAGTTCTTTTGTGCATTTTCCAAACATGTGGTAAAATGGTTGTAAACACATATAGTTAAGAAAAATTTTGAGTGTAAAGTTTTTCATTTTTGGTGAGTTGTGAGAGTTGAGAAAACAACTTTTTGAACTTTCATTGATCATTTGAGTTGGTAAAGTCAAACTTTTGGAATTTCAAACATGACATTTACTAGAGGGATTAATTTTATGTCAAAAGAGCCTTTGTGTTTATTTCTTTGTAACTTTATTGTATTTCCTTATATCTTTATTTTTATATGTTGTCTCTTGTCAAAAAAAAAAAAAAGAAAAGAAAAAAGAAAAGAAAAAAAAAAGTAAAAAAAAAAAAGATCATCAAATCAAAAAAAAAAATATATCAAAAAAATATATATAATGAAAAAAAAAAAAAGAACAAGAGCAACATCATTTTATTTTGATTTTCAAGTAGTCTCCATCTTTTTTTTTTTTTGAGAAAAAAAATAAAAGTAGCAAAAGTAATATCATTTTATTTCTATTTTCCTCAATTCTTTCCATATCTAAAAAAAAAAATCATGTTAGTTTTTTTTAATTAAAAAAAAAAAGAGAAGCATCACATGTCTCTCTAAAGAAAAAAAAATTGTTATTATATTTCTTTATTTATTAGTTAGTTAGTTGGCTCTTTATTTTGTGAGTTTTTCATGTAATCCCAAAGGTTGTTTGTCATTTGAATTCTATTGGTTTGATATGTCTATCTTGTGATCAATATTTGTTCAAATTGCTTGTCCTAAAAAATTTATCCTCTCTCATTTGTGCGTTAATTGTTACATTTCCAACTCCAAAAGAGTGTCACCCTTCCAATATAAATACTTTCAATACCCGTGAAAAAAATTGGAGTTGAGACCTTTACACTTTTGAGATTTTTCGATACTATTTGTGTTAAGACTTGAAATAAAATAAATACAGTTTGGTACACACACACACAACTCTGTTGTTACAACTGAAATAACATGATAGCAATCTTTAACTCTCTACTAATATTTTGAAAATGCTTGGATTTTTTTGCGTGGTTTGACTTGTTTATTCAACTCGATTATTCTTTTTCTCCGCTTGAATTGCTAGGGACTAGCAATAAGCTAGTTGGGGTTGTGATTAGTGGTTAAAAATACACTTTTATTTATTTTAAATGATAAAATAAATTGAGTTTTAATTGGTATTTTCATGAAATTATTGTAATATATTTTATAAATGAAAATATTTGATTTTGATTCATTTTATGTCTTTCTTGTAGGAACTAAAGTGTATTTTTGTTGAAAGAAAGAGGAAGGAGCAAAGTTGAAAAGAAATGAAGAAAAAAATGACATTTTTGTTGAAGTCCAAAGCAACCCAACCCAAAAAGGTTAAGCCTAGCCCATGAAGCTCATCATCAATTTTGTCTCTTCCAAAGCATGTGATACAATGATGATAAGTCTAGGTCATCATCAACCCTATTTTCCTCTTCCACACTCAACCTTCATCCAAAGAGTAGAAGTCAAAATCACAATGATAACAAAAATAATATTAATTTTATTTTTGATTTGAAATGTCAAATTTAATCTTAATATTTATTTTAAAATCCCAAATTTTTATTTATTTATTTTTAGTCCTTTTATGGCTCTATAAATAGGAGCTCATTTTAGTAATTTTTGGTGTGTAATTTTTAGTGTAGAAAAACTATAGCAAAATTCTCTCATCTTTTCTTCTCATCTTTTCTCTTTAGAAATTTTATGAGAATGATTAGCATATTGGCCTAATCTTCCTTGGAAGGTTAGGGATGATTCCATATGCAAAGTGAGGTTATTTTGTATCTTTGATTCACTTTTTGTTGTAATATTTATTTGAGTAATGCAAGTTCATATTCCACTTTTATTTTTATGTTCTTCTTCCATCTATACTATCTATGCTATTATATACCAAATATATATATAGACTTAGTCATGCTCTTTCTATATATTTTTATTTAGTGATTATAGTAATGGTAGTATTGCTCATTTCTATCTTTTATGTTCATTTTTATTTACTTTTTGTTAAATGATATATAGGTTTAGTCATGCTCTCCCTATGTGTCTAAAAATTAATAAAAGTAATATTAATGTTCATTTCCTTCACTATCACCTCCATCTCCATCTCTTTGTCATTATTTTTACTAGAGATATATAGGATTAGCCATGCTCTTTCTATGTGTTACTATTTAGTAAAAATAATATTGATGTTTAGTTTTATATTTAATCTTTTATTGCATTATTGCTTGATGTATAATGTCATTTCTAGGTTCTACATAAGATTAAATTATTTCTTTTATTTTTAAGAACTTGTATACTCAAAATATAATGAACTTTAATGTTACATCATTGTGTCAACTTAGTGAATCAAAGGTACAAAATAGCTAAACAAGCATATGGATGATTCTTGAAGCCTTTCTCTCTTTTATTATTGATTACACATTTATTTGCTTTCCTTTAATATTTATTACCAAAACAAAAACCACAAAATCATTTGTTACTACTATCACTTATTATTAACCTTTTGTTTTTATTTTTCTACTAACGCTTTTGTCCATAATCACCTCCCTGTGGAATCGACCGCCCGATCTATACTACAACCACCGCTAGTGGAAGTCACATTTGGGCGTTAAACAAAGGGCCTGACCGATTAGTTAATATGTTGGCCAAGAGAAACGATGACATAAATGTTGGACAAAGCTACACAAGTCTTGATTTCTTCCTCAAACAACTTTCACATATATCTTTAACTGTATCCTACAAATGTGGATCTGACTGATCTACTCGAGATTCTAGGAGTTCCAAGAGATCGTAACTACGTCCTAGATGTTGGAATTTTATTTTACCAGGATCTTAGATCTACTCACAAGTATGTTGTTTAACATCATAAATATGAACTTTCTAAAACGATAATAAACACATATAAAGTTAAGAAAACCTTACATTGGTTGCAGCGGAATAATATGTCTCCTTCCACTCAGATCTCTAACCCTTGTATCCTTTCTGTCGTAGAGTATTATCAAGATCTGAGCCCGAATGTCCTTCTCTTTGAATTTGATCCTTCACAGTCTTCCAATCTATGATTGAGGTACCACTTGCTGTGTGTGGGCACTACTCTATCACTAGGAGGTTTCGAAATTATGAAGAAGAAAAGAGAGAGAGAGAGAGAGAGAGAGAGAGAGAGAGAGAGAGAGAGAGAGAGAGAGAGAGAGAGAGAGGGTCGGCTATAGAGAGAAAGTGGAAGCCTCAGTTTTTCTGAAAGGCAATCTCTTGAAATACTGTTGACAAAAACTTATTTTAGCCTGAGCCATCACTTTCTATTTATAGGCAACTACTAGGTTTAGGTTAGTAATTATTTGGCATTAAAATAATGAAAATATTAATTGGAAAAACCCAATCAAGTGGCCGGCCATAGGTGTTAGTGGGCCTCACTTGGATTTTGCAGTTTTCACAATTTTTATATCTATTTTCTCAAAAACGCCAATTTTCCAATTCTAACAATTTAAATGCCAAAACTAATTATTTAATAACTAAAATAGATTATTAAATAATATTGTCATTTAATATAATTATTAATTGGACATATAGAGTTTCTTAATTAATAAATAAACCGAGAATCTCTTTTCTTTACAATTTCACCCCTGCTTAGTGAAAATTCACAAATTAGACATAGTCTAACTTTAGAATTATAATTGATTAATCATAAATCAATTATTGAGTCTTACAAGCAGTTTGGTCTCAACTAGAATGGGGACCATGGATCTATATTGCTGAGCTTCCAATAAGCGAACCGAATTTACTAAGTGAATTCCTAACTTATTAATTCCTTGTTGAATCCACTCTTAGAACTTGGAATTACACTCTCAGACTTATATAGAGCATTCTATATGTTCCACGATATAGATATTGTTGGGTTTTATGCCCTAAATAAAACTCTTTACAATCTGATTAGTTATCAATATAAGGAGTTTGAAGTGATTGATGTTTGCATGAATTTTACATGCTAATGGTTTAATATGTTTATTACTTTTACACACAAAATCAGTTAAATCCAGATCATATGTTTATTCACAATTACAGTATCGTCAACACAGTAGAATGTGATTGTGATCATATGAATCAAAAGACTTGGTCCCTATTTCATCAATGTTATTGGGTTTACACTAATGTGATAATCAGCGATGATGTGTACTTACACTTGGAGTAAGTGTTATGTTCTTTCCAAGACATTAGTAAAGTATACTAGTTTCGAATGTATGGAGTATACATTGGACTGGACCGATATTGCAACTAAGTTAAGATATTACAAACTTACCGTTAAATATATCTTTCCAAGTCAATATCAGTAGTTGATCTTAAGATTAAAAGAATCTAAATCCTGATATGCTTGGGCTCAACTCAGGAGTGCTATTCATGTTCTTTGATTTATTAGTTAAGCCTACTTTTAGGTTAGGGTGATACGTATATTTTGGGAACATGATAGTATGATTGAGTGGGAGTGCTGAACATAAATATGGAATCTATAGCTTCTACTGGTGTATAGAAGTCAAGTGATGATTCCCTTTGAGCTTAGCAAATAGAAGTAAATGGATGAGCTCTTGTTTAATTGACTAATCATTAGATCACTAAACACCATTTACAGGTAGCTAAGTGTTTTAAGGGGCAAAATACATTGAGGGGTGAGAACGGTAAAGAAATCCCATCTCGATGTAGATCATCTATAGAGAGGATCTTTAAATCACAATAAGATTATAACAATGGTTAAATGAGATAGCATATTGATATCGTGAAACATATAATATGCTCTATATAAGTCTGAGAGTGCAATTCTAAGTTCTAAGAGTGGATTCAACGAAGAATTAATAAGTAGGAATTTACTTGGTAAATTTGGTTCACTTATTGGAAGCTCAGCATATAGATCCATGGTCCCCATTCTAGTTGAGAACATTCTGCTTGTAAGACTCATTAATTGATTCGTGATTGATCAATTATAATTCTAAAGTTAGACTATGTCTAATTTTATGAATTTTCACTAAGCAGGGGTGAAATTGTAAAGAAAAGAGATTCTAGGTTTATTTATTTATTAATGGACTTTATATGTCTAATTAATAATTAAATTAAATGACAATATTATTTAATAATCTATTTAAGTTATTAAATAATTAGTTTTGGCATTTAAAAGGTTAGAATTGGAAAATTGGCGTTTTTGAGAAAATAGAAATAAAATTTGATAAAACTGCAAAATCAAGTGGGGCCCACTACTACACCTTGGCCGGCCACTAATTGAGATTTTTCAAATTAATATTTTCATTATTTTAATGCCAAATAATTCCTAACCTAAACCTAGTAGTTGCCTATAAATAGAAAGTGATGGCTCAGTCAAATCATAAGTTTTTCAACATAAGTTTTCACATGCTTTCATTAGCTTTCTGACAGAAATTTCTCTCTTCAGAAAAACTAAGCCTTCCCTACTTTCTATACCTGGCCGAAATCATCCTTCTCTTTTCCCTTCATCTATTTCGAACCCTAGTGAGAGAGTAAGTGCCCACACACAGCAAGTAGTAACTCAATCATAGATTGGAAGACTGTGAAGGATCAAACTTGAAGAAGAAGGACATTCGGGCTCAGATCTTGATTATACTCTGCTACAGAAAGGATATAAGGGTTAGAGATCTGAGCGGAAGGAGACATTAATTCTGCTGCATCAATGTAAGATTTTCTTAACTTTATATGTGTTTAATTTATCATTTTAGAAAGTTCATATTTAGGGTGTTTAAACAACATACTTGTGAGTAGATCTAAGATCTTGGTAAAATAAATTTCCAACAGATATGCTATCTCATTTAACCATCGTTATAATCTTAATGTGATCAAAGATCCTCTATATAGATGATTTACATCGAGATGGGATAAATTTACCGTTTTCACCCCTCAATGTATTTGGCCCCTTAAAACACTTAGCTACCTGTAAATGATGTTTTAGTGATCTAAGAAATAGTCACTGAAACAAGAGCTCATCCATTTACTTCTATTTAGCTAAGCTCGAAGGGAATCATCACTTGACTTCTATACACCAGTCGAAGCTATAGATTCCATATGTATGTTCAGCGCTCCCACTCAATCATACTATCATGTTCCCAAAATATACGTATCACCCTGACCCAAAAGTAGGCTTAGCTAATAAATCAAAGAACATGAATAACACTCCTGAGTTGAGCCTAATCATATCAGGATTTAGATTCTTTTAATCTAAGATCAACTAGTGATATTGACTTGGAAAGATACAACAGTAAGTTTATAATATCTTAACTAAGTTCAATATCGGTCCAGTCCAATGTATACTCCATACATTCGAAACTAGTATACTTTACCAATGTCTTGGAAAGAACATAACACTTACTCCAAGTGTAAGTACATATCATCGCTGATTATCACATCGGTGTAAATCCAAAACACTGATGAAACAGGGACTTAGTCTTTTGAATCATATAATCACAATCACATTCCACTGTGTTAACAATACTGTAATTGTGAATAAGTATATGTTCTGGACTTAACTGACTTTGTGCATATATATTAATATATATTAAACCATAAGCATGAAAAATTCATGCAAACATAAATCACTTCAAATTTTTTAGATTGATAACTAATCAGATTGTAATGGGTTTTATTTAGGGCACAAAACCCAACACTAGAATATAGGGATATTTACTTTTGGATCACTTCTTTTACAGAGTCGATTGTAATAACCTTCCCCTATAAATAGTGAATGAGTTCACAGAAGGAAGGGACCTGAAATTATAATCTCGCACTAAGAGCACTTTGTTGAATATTCTCTATAAACATCCTGAGAGTTGTAGCTAGAATTCACTGTCTTCTTTAGTTATATGCACGACATTATCTTACAATTAATATAACTAAAAGGAAAGTAGGTCATTACACATATATAAGGGGGCCGAACCTCTATAATCCTATGTGTTCTTTTTATTTATTTATTTATTATTCTTAACTCTCTATTCGTGATTACTCAGCGTATATTAGACTCCAAGTCAGTTGATAACTTTTCCAGTCAACGATAATAATTTTATTTTTCTATAAATTAACACAACAAGATTTTTGAAACTCAATTTAAACTGTATTATAAATGGACAAAAACAAAATAAATTACATAAATTAAACAAGCAATCAGCAATAAACATACATTATTTTATATTTTTTTTCTTACATTATTATTTCATTAAAACAAGATTAACAATTCATAGCAGGCAATAAACGAAATAAATTTTGCTGTAAATAAATAACAATAAATCAACATTTTCATTGTTTATATCACAAAAAGAACTTTACACTACAAGATATATGAAACTCAATTTAAACTGTATTATAGATAAATAATAACAAATAAATTACATAAATTAAACAAGCAATTAACTAACATTACTATTTACTTATTTTTTTCATTATTATTTCATCAAAACAAAATCAACAATCAATAGCAGGCAATGAACGAAATCAATTTTGTTCCAAAAATTAACAACAAATCACCATTTTATTGTTAATATCTCCAAAACAAATTAATTGCAATTCCATTATTAATCTAGCAAGTAGATAATTTAATTCATCAACAATAGATAATTTGCTTACAAATTATCAAAAATTAATTTCAATATATCTTATAGGAATACAATACATTGAATCTAATTTTAGATTTAATAGGGAGTTCCAATGAATAATATTTTAACCTATTCTTATACGATCTGTGATACAATTACCGATTGTATCGAATTGCACTCTTCGAGTCAGTGCCAAACTCCAATAGGAATAATCTTAATTTTCTCTCTTTTCATTCATTGATTCCCATTGTATAATAGTATTACATATTTATACTAACTAGGCAATACTAACAATTGCTAATTAGTCCCTATAACTTTTCATGTAACACTCCCCAACCCTTCAAAATCACCTTGTCCTCAAGGTGGTAAAAATAAAAAGAAGACTAAAAAACAAGCACAACAAAAACATACAAAATATAAAACATTTCAAGCCCACATTTATTTTTTTTTAAAAAAAATTAGCTTCAAGCCCAGGCCCAAACTTCATAGGGCAAAGAGAGTCTCCATGTCATTCATAATGTGCATTCATAATGTGCCGCCTTCTACTTCTCCATCTTCTTCTTCTCAAAGTCATCGAAAAATAGCAAGTGATTCCCCATCCACCAATGAATTACTGGAGTGCATACTGATAATCTCCCAAACATTTTGTAATGGCTTCATGGGCTGTCGAACCAGTCCTTTCTTCTCTTTACTTCTTCTCCCTGGCAACATATTCCTTTAGCAGTTCCTTTGCCTGAACCAGTTTGGAAAGCAGATTGCGATATACATCAAGGTCCCGGTCCACACTTCTTTTGTTAATGTTCAAAGCTGTACAAAGCTTTTCCAATATTGTTGGTTCAGTTGCATTTGACAACTCAAGAAGACGAAAAAGACCTACAGCAAAGAACCTGCTGTAGCTGAAATTTCCATTGGCTGCTCTTTCTGAAATGTCCTTCAATATCTCCTCCACTTCTCCTTCTTTGGATGAAAACTCAACTAATGAGCTTGAATTCTGAGCCCGAGCCCACTCTTCCAACTTCTGTGAATCAGCTCTATACTTCTCTGGGTCCTCATTTAACGCTTTTATGTATGCTTGGAAGATAGCTTCTCGGTCTTCATCGCTGGGGTATCCATCCATAAGTTGATCATATACAGTCACAAAACCAAGAGCAAAGATAGGATCATAACTGTATGACTTCTTGTATTTTATCAAGTGTTGCTGAACTAGCAGCTCCTGCAACACACTGTTATAGACACTTGGGATTGGTCGTTTGTAAGACTTGAGAAAATTTAACTTCGTGTCAGCTACAGTGGGTGAGTTTCTCCAATGTAATTCTGCAATCCGGCGCGACCATGCCTCTCAACGCCCGCCAGTAACCGCCCTGCTCAGTTCATCGTCGATCAATTTTGCTCCTCGTCCTCGATCAAAGATCCACCTCTGTTCTGTCAGTAGCATGTGGAACCATTCCCATGGTGTGCCTGCATCAACACTGAAAAACAATCTCTCGTAGCACCACTTTACGATCCGCAAACACTCCACTAACATCACCTTCTTCTATGTACATGCAAGATGATCGGATTGCCCGATCAAGAGCTGGCGAGATTCTTGAATCCCCAATCTCCATTCGAGCAGAGAGCTTTTCCTCTACCTCCGGCGAACTGCGATTCAACTTTGGTTGTGCTTTGCTGCCATCTCGGATGAGATCCACATCGACAGCAATGTCTAAAGCTTCCTCAGGATCATCCAAATCCATCTCGCTTCTCACTGATTCAACAGGGGCATCACTGTGGTTATCAACCTCTGAAGAATCGGGTTGAGATGAGGAATCCAATAGTGCCTCTGTCGATGGGCAGTAGCGTTCAAATATGGCATCTAATTCCTTTAATTGAGCCTTGAAACGTCGCTCCATACGCAGTTCCATAGAACTCATCATGGATCTAACGAATTCAACAAGCTCTTCATCAATCATAGTGTTGATCTCTCACTGAAATCTCTCTATGAGATTCTCTCAATGAAAGCACCAATGATACATTTACCGATTGTATCGAATTGCACTCTTCGAGTCAGTGCCAAACTCCAATAGGAATAATCCTAATTTTCTCTCTTTTCATTCATTGATTCCCATTGTATAATAGTATTACATATTTATACTAACTAGGCAATACTAACAATTGCTAATTAGTCCCTATAACTTTTCATGTAACAATCTGTAAAATTAAAATAGTAATTTCATAAAATGTAGTATAGATCCTAGCCTATTCATTTTGAGTTTTGTGTTTCTGATATTTCATAGCTGTTTTTATGTAAATTGCTTCCAATAGAATTTGTTGTTGTTCGACTGTCGTTTTTTTTGATGAATTCTTTTATTTTATTCAATGTCCCTAGTCGAATTGGAAAGTCTTGTTAGGATTATGCATTGTGTTGTTGGTTTTTAGTGTCTAAAAGCTTGATCCAACAACAATGGCGTTACTGATATTTTTTTTCTGGGCAGAGAATAACGAAAGGGAAGGGATGATGAGTGTATACGGTAAGATGTGAGTATGTATTTTTTGTAATTAAAATAAGGAATACACATACCATATATAAGTTTAAAATTCATTGTAGCTGTATTTTTGTTAATTTTTAACCTTTTTTGTCAGTATATGAAAATTTTCCTAAAAAAAAGGATTATTTCACAAATACACTAAAATAAAAAAAAAAAATTACAAAAATATGGTTTCACGGAATTTTTAATATTTTTACGATTTTTTTAATTTTATTTACAGAAAATACGGTCTTTTTATGTTATATTCTTGTTAATTTGTTGTTGATTTTTTATTATTTGTATGTTATTTTTTGTTGTTATTTAAATGTTACTTTTATGTAGTTTTCTTGTTGTTTTCGTGCTATTTTTATGAAAAATCGTAAATGTATAAAAAAAAAATCGTGAAAATGTAATTTTTTTTTTTAAAAAAAATAGTACCTTATCTAATTATTTAAAAAAAATAAAAAATGTGTTGTCAACTCAAGAATGCCCAATAGCTAAGGTTAGCTGAAGTAACTAAGTTGGAGGCCCATTGGACCCCTGAGTTTTAAAGCCCAGAAGTATTCGACTGGATCAATCAAGATAGTAGGGCCGGCCTAGTAAGAAGTTGGGAACCACAGAATAAGAGCAGAGGAGGTGGAGATTGTAGAGCCAGCCACTGCCAGCCGAGCCGGGTTTCCTTTGCAACTTATCTGGTACACAAAACTAAACCTTATTAATTCATCCATCCATGGCTGGTGATGATGAATAATATGCAATCTCCCATGGCTTCCATACCCAAACCACCCCCAATAGCTGACCTTTACAGACATTCTTTCTCTTCTCTCCACTGTCTCGTCACTTTATCATTTCCTTTTCGCTCAACTACGTATCTTCCTCACCATCGTTTATGCGCCATTCAGACTGGCGCAGACGGTGGTCGTAGCAGAATCGAAAGGCAACAAGTGTTCGGCCCAGATTTACTGAGGAAGCCGGCCGTGTCTCCGATAAAGGACTTGTCGGAGGAGGAGGAGGAGGAAGAGGAAAATGAGCGGAAGAGGGTTTATGAGGACGACGAAGATGAGGAAAAGTGGGTGGATTGGGAGGACAAGATTTTGGAGGACACTGTTCCTCTGGTTGGATTTGTTAGGATGCTTATTCATTCTGGAAGGTACTGACAGTTTTTTCCAATTTAAAATTGAATCATTTCATTGCTAATGTAAATTGAGTTGTTCTATTTGGCTTTGGTATTTGATTGAATCGATTGTAATTGCTCTCCGACATAATTTAAGCAATGGTTGTCCATGTAAAAAAAAAGAAGCTATTTTTCTATGCATTAAGATTTATATATGCAATTCATTGAAAAAAAAAATTAGATGTGCAATTGGGTCTATGGAACACATTTTGGGTATAGATACTTTGGCGGGAATGGCTGGGTATCCTCTTATTCGTCTGTTGTTTGTGAAGTAACTTGTTACTTTTACTTAGGAACTAAGGTTGGGGATTTTAGTTCTAAATATACCAACTCCCCGAATTGGTGCTTTCTTTTTTTGTTTTTATAAATCTTACTACACAAAGCATTTATCCAATTACCAAAACAGAATTAAAGTGTGTAATATAAGCACCATATATTACTCTCACACATGAGCAATGAGGCATGTGGAATAAATACACAGAGGTTTCTTTTTTTTTTAATAAAATTACACCAAAGAGAACATTTATTTCATTACCAAAACGCTATTATAGGATTAAAACTTGGTAGCTACTAACTGTAATATAAATACCAAAAATTACTTACACAAATTATCAAAACTTTATCATGGAGTTAAAGCTTGGTTGCTACTAAGTGTAATATAAACACCACAAAGTACTCGAATTGTTGCTTATTTATGCTAAGATTGTTTCTCTTGACTTTGGAAAAAGGTAGTAATTTTTCTATGTGATAATAACTGGTGGCCCTGTTGAATGGGGATATCTGTTAATTAGTTGCTTTCACACAGTGGGATAGGCAACTAAAGTTTGAACTAGAGCTGCAGTAACTTCTGCCTGATTATTTTGCTGTATTACTTACTGAAAATATCTAGTATTTTTTCATGTTTTGTTATACATTTATAAAATTATATTGTGTCTTATTGTGTCATGTGCAAATTTGTAATATTATCTGCAGATATCAAAGCGGAGATAGGTTAAGTCCTGAGCACGAGAAAATCGTTATTGAGAAGTTGCTTCCCTTCCATCCAGAGTGTGAGAAGAAGATTGGATGTGGAATCGATTATATTACGGTAATTCTCTGCATATGATATGCCTAGATTTTGTTTTCCCCTGGGAAAAATATTAGAGTTGTGTGAATTTAATTGTTTTGTATCTTTATCTGAAAACATTTTTGTAGGATGATGTATTCATGCATCTTCATTTTGTTCTCTGAATGAGATTTTGGTATCTGCTATCTAGAATGTGCAATCAAGATGTTCTAATTGGGGTGATTAATTATTGAGTAATTATATAATTTTATCATATTCTAATGTAATCTTGTGTGTCCCTTTGAATTGTTAGGTTGGTTATCATCCTGATTTTGAAAGATCACGATGTTTGTTCATAGTTCAAAAGGACGGAAGCTTGGTTGACTTTTCATATTGGAAATGTATCAAGGGCCTGATTAGGAAGAACTATCCTTTATACGCCGATAGCTTCATTCTCAGACATTTCCGACAACGGCATAAGCGTGGATTATGAAGTTCAAATAATCATCGTCCCTGTTAATTATGCATGCACTCTTGAATGAGAAAAGGTAAAAGGAAAAGAAAAAAAAATAGAAAAATTCTTCCTGCTATATCTCATTCTTTTAGCGCATGGAATTAGAAAGTAGACTCTACTTATATATATATATATTTATTCATTAGAAGTTTTGTTGACATGGTTATTCTCTTCAATAGATATTACAATTTCGTGCTATTCTTCCCATTATGAATATATGATTGTTTGCCAGAATGTTTGGCTCTCCAAATTTCAGTTATTTTTTACGGTGTGCTGTTTTATATTCACAGTATTTTGGTCACTATCAAGTATCAACAAGTACTTGCGTTGTGACCTAACATTTTGGCATAATGCACTTCTAAAAACTTTAGAGGTTTAAGGGTTGTCTGACATTGTTTCTGTTTTTTATTTTTATAATTGTGGTTTCAGTAATGAGAACAGATGAGATGACAGTATGGGTAGTTTTCAAAATTGGTTAAATGTTTTCAAAAATTGTTTTAGATTTTTTTTGTAAAGAAAAAAAAAAAACCTTCAATATTCCACACCTTGACAAGACCCAACCTCGACCCTGGTATGGACTCTGGACGTCGGCTCTATCTTAATCCTGGACCTAAGGGTGTTCATCCAAACCACGCTACACCACACTGCACTAAAATATGCAGTTTAGGACCTCTGTGGTGTGGTTGCCATTTGAAATTTTACCAAACTGCGCAGTGTGGTGCGGTTTTTGTTTTGAGATTTCATAAATGTTGTTTAAACCATACCGCACCGCTCTTAGAAAAATACTGATATTTTTCAATATAATTTATATTTATATTTAACTTATAATTTTATTTAATCTTATTAGTGTTAGTTTGTTTAAGCATTACATTTATTAATTATGTACACATAAGTTTGTATTTATTTAATGAAAAATGTGAGCATGTTTTACAAATTAATCAATATTCTATGTTAGTATGAAAGTATTTTTTTAAAATATATAATGTGTACTATAGTTTATACTATATTATTTATTGAGTTAATTTAGCATTTTGTATCATAGTTTTATGTCATCTTCATTGTTTTGTTTGAATATTTTTAGTTATGAATTTTTTGCATTATAAACCTTTGTTTTGCATTGTTTAATTCTTAAATTAGTTAGTGATTATTGCAAATTGCTAACACTACACTGCACCACATTTTTGTTGTGCAATTTTGAGGTCTATATAGTGCGATGCAGTTTAGAAAATTGTTCAAACCACATGTATGGTTCGGTAAAAAAAAAAATAGGCTAAAAATGCACCACTCACACTGCAAACACTCCTACTTAGACCCAACTTGGGCACGGATCTCACCAGGCACATACCCTAACTTGGAGGACCTCGAACCCCAGTGCCAGACCTCGGCCTCGATCCTGGATATCGACCTCGATCTCAGGTCTCGGTCCCAAATCTCAGCCTCAGTCTCTCTGATCCTTACCCCTACCCTAGACTCGAGGCCCAACCTCGAGCCCTGGATCCCGATCTTGGCCCTGACCCCCAAATCTGTACCTCGATGTAGGCCTAGTTAAAAAAAAAATTATGAGAAAAAGAGAGGTATGTGAAAGAAAATGTAAAAAATAAAAATAAAAATAAATAAAATTACCATACACATGTATAAATATAATGGGAAATTTGATTTTCTATACTTAAACATTTTCAAAATTTTTTTTTTGAACCAATACATTTTACACTATGAAAAATATGACTCTTTTTTCAAAACTCCAAAAATACCCCCTCTATCTACTTTGTCTCTCTCTCTCTCTTGGACCGAAAAAAAAAAAAAAACATATGGTCCGATGGTCGGACCACATGGTCCGATGGGGTCCGACCAATCGGACCCATCGGACCATGTGGTCCGACCATCGGACCATGTCCATCTCTCTCTTCGTTTTCCTTAAAAAAAAAAAAAAATATATATGGTCCGATAGTCGGACCACATGGTCTGATGGGTCCGATTGGTCGGACCCCATCGGACCATATGTTTTTTTTTTTTTTTTTTCCTGTTCGAGAGAGAGAGACGAAGAGAGTGAGAGGGGGCGGTACAGTGAGTGGGTGGTGGAGGTGAGCCGTGGTGGTGCATTTGAAGGTGGGGGCGGTGAAATGGTTTGAGCGTCGACGGCGTGGGTGGTCTGCCGTGGGTGTGTGGGTGCGGCACCGAGAGAAAGAGAGAAAGAAAGAAAGAGAGGCAAAAGAGAGAGAGAGGGCTGATGGTTTCAAATGGGGGGTATTGTGGGAATTAAGAAAATGTTATCCTATTTTACCAATATTCCCCATTTTAAGTTTAGGGAAAAAATTATTCCTTAATGTAAGCATAGAAATTCAAATTTCCCAATATAATTTCATATTTAAAATTCTGAAAATTGGCTGATCTTTTAAACGATGTTCCAGTGATGTTCTAACAATATTTTTGCGATACTTAACGATGATATCATGAGAATTTAATTTAGGCAAAAAGAAAAGCTTTAGCATGTGCCATAAAACTGAAAGCATAATAATTTGGTGATGGTGACATTGGTGAGTGATGAAATTTCATAAGTTTTGATTCTGACATAACTTTTTTAACTCAAATATCAATTTGAGGTGAGTTTATATATATAGCTGTTAATTTTCTATCTTGTGGTAATACAACCGTAGGGTGTACTTAGAGTAGGTGCGTCAATAATCCCTCTTTTTCTTCATTCTCTCTTTTCTAGTCAATCGTTTTTTTTTTCTGGAACCAGGTTGAGAAATTCTCAGTGTTCATTCTTTCATTCTTTGGATAGAAAGTGGATTTTCTTTCTTAAAGAAATGGAAATCTTAATATATGAAAAGTCTCTAAAATGGCTTTAAATTGTTTTCTATCCTCTCTAAAACAAACGACGACACCTTGGATCCCGACTGTGGCCTCAACCCCTATATTTGTACCCTGACGTCGGCTCAGTTAGATTTTTTTTTTTTGAGAAAAAGGTATGTGAAATAAAATGTAAAAAAAAAAAAAAATTGCAATACAGGTATAAATATAATTTCAGATTTAAAATTCTGAAAACTGGCTGATCTTTTAGCGAAATAATGCTACAATGATGTTCTAACAATGTTTTTGCGATACTTAACGATGATGTCCTCACCTATTCTTCGGATAAGAAGTGGATTTTTTTTTTCTTAAAGAAAGTGGAAATCTTTTGATATTCTAAAATCATATGAAAAGTCTAAAATCGTTTTAAATTGTTTTCTATCCTCTAAAACTACTGCCAACACCCTTTGAAAATTCATCAAATCATTGTGCCACTTCTGTTAACACCGTTATTGAAACTCATATTATTTTCAGATCAGAAGAAATACACACATGTTGATAATCATCATCATGGCCTAACTGAGAATAACAACAGTACACTGTACATGTACATAATCTTTCTTGCCAAATGAAAGAAATGTCAAGAAATAATTATTAAAAATAAGAATTAATTTTACTAAAAAAAAATAAGAATTAATTGACTAGAAGAAATAGTCTAAATATTTAGGCCATGGTTAGCATAAAAACAAAGGAGAAGAAAGAAACAAAACAATAATTAGGTCCCAACAAAAAAAAAAAAAACAATAATTGGGCCCATTACAAAAAAAAGGGAAATTTACAAAAATACTGGAATTTGGATTAACTTTTACAAAAATACTGTCACATGGAAATTTTTTTAAAAATAATATTTTTATAAAACACCAGTAAAATACAAAGCAAAACAACTCAAAACAACAGTAGAACACTGGTAAAACACCAGTGAAAACTTAACACAGTATACTGCAGTATGAAACTTATAAAAAACACAGTAAAAAAGTAAAAAATACCGCCTGACAGTATTTTTGTAAAAAAATAGCAAAAGTTAGCATACCATGTAAATTTCTCTAAAAAAAATGGGGTAAGTTGAAAAATACCACTTTTATTAATCAATTAATCAAATTTACCTTTAATTTTAAATTTAATTGAAACATACCTCTTTTTATATGTATTGTACCCAAAATACCCTAATATAAGAGAGTTACATGGAGAATATCTTGAAGTGATAGGGGCAAAATTGGTACAATATTTTTTTGAAAAAAAGATAAAAATGATAGACTTTAAAAAAGAGGGTAAGAATAAAAGATGATAATATAAAAGGGTATAGAGTGTAATTTTCTAAAAAAAAAAACTTCAAATAATTAGGCCCGATTAGCATAAAAAAATAGGGATCATTTCACAAAAACATAACAATAACAAAAAAATTACAAAAATACGTTTTCACGGAATTTTAAACATTTTTACAATTTTTTTGATTTTATTTACAGAAAATACGGTCTTTTTATGTTGTAATCTTGTTAATTTGTTGTTGATTTTTTGTTATATGTATGTTATTTTTTTGTTGTTATTTTGATATTATTTTCATGTTACTTTTATGTAGTTTTCTTGTTGATTTTATGTTGTTTTCGTGTTATTTTTTGGAAAACCGTAAAAATGTAAAAAAACATTCTTTGAACGTAAAAATATAAATATTTTACAAAAAATAATGCCTTATGTAATTATAATTTGGTTCTCACATCAATTTTAAGGTTAAAATACTTTCAATAAAATCTTACTATAATAGCTATTAAATCGAATTAAAATATAAAATTAGAATAAATTACCGAATAAAATTTTTGGCTGAGTAGTCTTTAAGATGTTTTGCGACTCTACCCGAAGTATGCAAGCAACCACGATGTCTCTATGATAAAACAATCTCTGTATGAATCATTCCGCACGTGCAAGATAGCGTGTATGTAGTGGTCCGGTGTGTGAGTCCTTATCCGTGCGCACAAACTTCAGTGACCCTTAGAGCCCATACCCAATTCTCAAAGTTACACCTTATATACAATTTTAAATAAGTATTCTTATTTATTGTAAGACTCAAAGCACTATCACACACAATACATCTCATATTTTTGTTAAATTTTAACTTAAGTTCTAACAATAACTAATGGAAATTCATCAATAAATATCGATCACAAATTAACCATTTTATTGGTTTGTTCATGTTGATCTTGGGGAAGCCATTGACGTACAAATAATGTCCGATAAGAGCATCTCTAATGGTAATATTTTGGAGAATGCTTGATGAGGTGAAAAACTTATGTGGCAAAATATAAAGATGCTATACCATTGGAGATAAAAGAATGTTATTCTTGAAATTTGCATTGATGCCACACAATGGCATTGATGCTATGTCTTTTTTATACAATAAAAAATTAAAAGTGCAATATATATATAATAGTTTAATAAAAAAAAAACTTATATATATATATAATAATATGTGATATCATAATTATAACATTTTTAAAAGGTATTATACCATTGGATTGGAGTGTTTTAAAAAGTAAAGGTACCAAAAATGATGTGGAAGAAAAGTAAAATAAAATATTATATTTTGGATGATGTGGAGATATAGAGCATCTTCAAAGAATGCTACCATTGGAGATGCTCTAAAATGCATATTCCACATTCTCTGGTGTACTTAAAGGCTGCCACGTCTCCCCTCTTATTGCGTGCGTCAAACCATTTGATAAACAGTGGACCCAACCTAACTCCACTTGCATGAGAATCAACTACATACGGTCTTTAAAAATAGGAATTTTTTTTTTTTTCAGATTTAATAAAAAAAAATTAACAATATTACAAAAATACTTTTAGGTAGCTAAATAAATAAATATACAACCCAAATAAAAAAATTACACAAATACCACTTACACACACCTTCAACCTAGGATCCATGCTTCCTGGACAACCATCGGCGCAACTACGCAGCACCCAACGCAACCGAAACAAAAATTCAACCAGAAAGAGAACCACCATTAATTCTGACGACTTCACCTAAAAAGACGACCAGAATCAATCAAAACAGGGGCTGTTTCGAAGTCATGAAAAAAAAGTGTAGAAAAACTACTACGAAACTAAAATTTAACCAAAAATCCAGTTTAATTTGCATAAAACTAATGTCCTGACTTCAATTTTCAGATCCATAAAATGCAGATCTCAAAAAATTGAACTGGAGTTCCCAAACAATCCAACTCAAGTATAATCCAAAAAAAATTACATCAATACTATAGTAAAATGTTTATCCTGGTGTATTTTTGTTGTTTTCCAAATTTCTAATGGTGAATTTGTTCATATTAAATCATGAAGAGACATGTAGATAGAGTTACGTACGTAGAAACATGTTCTATTTTTTAATATTTCATAACAGTTGCATTACAGTTCCATAAACATTTTGCTAATAGTTATTTCGTCTGATTGAAACCTTTGTCTGATGCAACCTTCGGCCAACCACCCAACAACCTTCGTCTGATTGAAACTTTCGTATGATGCAACCTTCGGCCAACCACCTAACAACCACCTAGCAACCTTTGTGTGATTGAAACCTTCGTTTGATGCAACTTTCGGTCAACCACCAACAACTACCGTCTGATTGTGTAAATGATAGTGTAAGAGATATTTTGGTAATTAAAAACACGTAAAAGGTATAAATGTTTTCCACATCTTATGGAAGTATTTTTGTAAATAAAGTGTCAATTTGTATTTTCCATGTAATAATTCCTTAGAAATAAGTACAATTAATGTTATATTATTTGTTATAATATAATATAGATTAAAATTTTTAAATGTCACATAATATATATTAATCTCAATATTAATATATAATATGTGTTGGAGGTTGTATTATATCATATATAATATAATAATACACATAAAAGTTATAACATATGAGGAGTAACAAATCTGAAAATAGATTGTAACTTAAGGATCACAATTGATAATATGTAATTTAAGTGAGTTATTACATATGGAAGTTATGGAATCAATGGTATAAATTTCTAGTTGTTAGAAACTATTACAATACTCAATTATATCATTTAAATAGGTATTGAGACATTGAGAAAAGATTTGACTCGGAGAGGAGTTACAAAAACTAAATATTGAGTTTTCTGGAAACAGTTGTTTTTATAGTTATTTTTCGAACTTCTGGAACCAATTTTTTGAAAACGTCCATAAATGTACATGAATTGATTGAGCATGTTTCCAATTCTCTTATCCAACATTTTTAGTCCATTAAACACTAATTAAAGTATTGGTAACAACCATGTCGTGAAAAGACTTTGATTTTTATATGTGATCCTCAAAATACTATAAGTAGAGGTCTTGAGTTTATTTTGTAAGACAACAAGTTTCTATCAAGAGAGCACGTTGCTGGAAATTCTTTAGGCTTGATAAATCCAGAAAGTTATTTCTATTTTCTTTTCTCTAAGTGCTTGTGGTAGGGAAAAATAAGTTTTTGGATAAATGTATAAGACATTGTTCAAGTTTAGTGATTCTCCTATTATACACTTGTGTTGTATGTGGTGTTGGGATTGCTCTCACATCTCTTTTATATTTATGCTATTTATATATTGTATTTATGTGTAGCTTATTGCTTTGAGTTGTAGTCCCTCACTTCATCTTTATATTTTCTATTTTATGTGTATATTTTGTTTAGTGTTGTAACATTATTTAATCCATGATTTTATCCTTTGTATTATTTGTTATAGAGTTGTAATCTTGTTGGTTTGGTATTTCTATTGGAGCACAATAATTTTCAACAGTCGAAAGCTTATCCTTTCCTACCTTGGTTCAATGGAAGGTAAAAAATCCACATGTGATAATACAAGGGTAAGAATTGTGATATTTTGTGATTTACTATTTTTTTATATAGTAGAATATATATTCACATATTTTTTTATATTGAGATATGGATTGAGATATATGTATATATATATGAGTTATATATGTATGGGTGTATATGTCATATTAGTATAGTGATATATAATATGATATTTGAATATGTTACATGTTAATATGTATATGTGAGATATACATAATATATACCATGTATATGAGTTATATATATTATATATATGTTGAACATATGATAATATTGTTGGAATATATTTTACCAGGATCTAGATTTACTAACAAGTATGTTTTTAACATCCTAAACATGAACTTCTAAAACGATATAAAATAAATACATAAAAGGTATGAGAAACCTTACATTGGTTGCAGCGAAATTAAATGACTCATTCCGCTCAGATCTCTAACCCTTGTATCCTTTCTGTAGCAGAGTATCACCAAGATCTGAGCCCGAAACTCCTTCTTGTTGTTTGGATTCTTCATAGTCTTACACACTATGATTGAGGACTTACTTGATATGTGTGGGCATGCACTCAATCACTAAGGCTTGAAATTGTTTGTGAAGAGAGGCTATAGTATTTCAAAAATAGAAGAAGAAGAAGAAGAAGAAGAAGAAGAAGGAAGATGTCTCATAAACCTAGAGAGAAAACTAGGTTTTTAGCTTAAGAGGCATTAGTTGGATAATGAGACCATAGTCTTCCTTTTATAATAATTTTCACTAGGGTTAGGGTTGAATTATTTTGAATAAAAAATTGATAAAAATAGAGTAAAATTGGCACCTAGTGGCCGGCCACATAGTGGGCCCTACACTAGTTTGGACTATTTTATTTATTTTTCACAAATACCACTTTTTGCACTTTCAACCCTATAAATGCTAAAACTATTTATTTAATAATTAAAATAATTATGAAATAAAATTGTCATTTATAATATTTATTAATTAGACTCCATAAAGTCTCTTAATTAACAAATAAACTCTAAAATATTATTTCTTCATAATCAAGCCATATCTTAGTGAAAAATTCATAAACTAGACATAGTCTAATTTTAGAATTATAATTGATTAACTAAAATCAATTAACTGAGTCTTACAAGCAGTTTGTCTCAACTAGTATGGGGACCATGGGCCTATATAACCGAGCTTCCAATAAGCAGATCTAGAATTTACGAAGTAAATCCACTAGCTTATTAATTCTTCATTGAACCACTATAGAACTTAGAATTGCACTCTCAGTTACACAGAACGCTCTATATGTTCAACGATATAGATACGCTATTAATTATCTATTTTTATAATCTCAATAATCAATAATCCTCTATAGATGATCTACATTGCATAGGGATTAATTTACCGTTACACCCTTCAATGTATCTTATCCTTAAAACACTTAGCCACCTATAAATGATATATCAGAGAACTAATATAATCATTGAAATGAGTACTCAACCATTTATCTCTGTTTAGCCAAGCTCGAAGGAAATCATCGCTCCCACTCAATTGTACTATCATATTCCCAAAATGTATGTATGACCCAGACCAAAAGGTAGGCTTAACTAACAAATCAAAGAAGACAAATAACATTCTTGAGATCGAACCTAACCATGTCAGGATTAAGATCATTTAATCTGGGATCAACTAGGTGATATTGAATTGAATAAATATTACGGTAAATTTATCACATCTAATCCAAGTTCAATATCGGTCCCTTCCAATGCATACTCCATGCATCCAACCCAAGCTTTACTTTAACCAATACCCTGGAAAGGACATAGCACTTATCTAAGGTGCAAGTAAACTATGTTGTAGATCATATTAGTTAAACCTTGTGTACTGATAAATTTAGGAATACATTTAATCACATAATCTTGATCACTTTCCACTGTGTTGACGACACAATAAACAAGAATATCAATGTGATAAGAATTTGGATGAATTTATAAATCAAATAAACATATAAATGATCACATAAACCAAATGACATACTAAATAAGTAATGAAAATAATTTTGTTTCTTTATTGATAATTGAATGGAAAAGGTTACATTGAAATAGAGTTTTATTTAGAGCACAAAGTCCAACAAAAAAGATATATTTTTGATGAGAATAATTATGTATGTGATATATATAATATATTATGTGAAGATAATATTATGATGTGTATGCATGTTAAAATATATATGTTATATATATGAGATATGTAATATATATAATTGTGATGTATATTAATATTATGTGTATGTTATGTATGAGATGATATTAACATACATAATATATTAATTAGCATAAAATTTAGGATTTATAATTTTATGCATGAGAGTTATATATATTATTGGTATATGATAATATATGAGTAACTAATCACATTTAGTGCATATGATAAGAACAATAGTAATTTTGAGAAAAAAAATTACAATTTTTGAGAAGTTACATTCTTTGAGAATTATAAGTGATAATTATCTCATTTTATGAGACAAGAAAAGTGAACTACGAGAGTTATACTTATGAGATTTGTCTTGTCATAGCAAGAACAAATAGATCAAAAGTGGATCCAAACTTGTAAAATAAGTCATAATTGGAAGAGCAATTTTAGACTCAAATCAAAGTGAATCATGGTGGATTCAAAAATTGTGAAAAGATAACAAAATTGGAGAAGCAATTTTGAATCTTAAATAATCAAAGTGGTGAACAAAATTGTTGAGAATTTTGTTAACTTTGGTGTAATGGGTTAATCTCAATGAGGAGATAACCTTAAAATTATGGGTAAAAATAATCACATTATTTTTTAAGTGGTCATGTGAGTTTAATATTTTAGTTTTATTGAGAAAACTAAAAATATCAAATTGTATTTTTTAAAGTGATCTTAAAGAGTCATTTCAAGAGAAAAATAAACAAAAGTGATATTTTATATACACTTTATGGTAAAAATATAGGGGTGAGCCACAAGCTTAATCAAAATGTGATGAGACATTATTGATTAGTTTATTTGATTTTGAACTCAATTCTAAATCAATTTTGGCTATGTGCATATGCGAAAATTTTGACATATTTTTGCGTCAAATTTTGGTGAAAATAATTTCAAGAACGAAATTAATTTAAGAGAAATTATAGAGATAATATGGTCTTCTATATTTTAAAATTAAGATATTATCTTGATAGTGAAATATTAAAGTGTGGGGGTGATACTCCAACGTGAAAAATTTGAGACATGCTTGGTGTCTTAAAATAAATTGTAATTTAGACATGTTTGGTGTCTAAATTAGTGTTTAATTTTGATATGCTTGGTATCAAAATTATTGAGAATTTGAGTTGCGTGAAAATTTATCTTCTATGATTAAATTTTCAAAGCTTAAGTATACTTAATGAGAAAAGTTGCCATGTAATACTGAACACTAATTTTGGCTAGCAAGATTCGCTTGGAATCGAAAAGTGGGCGGTTATAACAAATCGCTTAATTTCTGTACAAGATTAAAGTATGAAATTTTGAGGGATGGGACCTAAACTCCCTTAGAGTTTTACTCATTGATGGTAACCTATCTTAACACTAGTAAAAATCTAGTCTTAAGTTCAATAGGTAATAACAAGTCAATAGAGTGAAAAAAGTAGTACTCAACTTGTCCCATCTATGAAAGAGTACTAATGGTAAAATTTAGAGGGTTAAAACCGAAAGGTTTTTTTAATGAAATGATTGTCTAAAGAGAAATTGTGAGACACTCGGTGCACAAGCGAGATATAATGAGGTCTCTAGTGAACTCTAGCAAAAATGTGTGTGTTATTACCGGTTTGTATTAAAGGAATAATGGTTCAATGCTACAACAACTAAAATTTCAACAAACTTTGTTGTAACTACACTAAGGTAAAATTGAAGTCGAAAGATATTTTACTTTATACATCTAAGCAAGATCTCTATACTAGTTATTTAATTTATTCAATCAAAGTGGGGAATATATGTAATATTTAATTGATTAAATAATGTTACAATGGTGTGTCACTAATTTTAATCTAGTGGGGGAATGTTATATTATTTGTTATAATATAATATAGATTAAAATATTTAAATGTGACTTATTATATTTTAATATGAGATTAATATATATTATGTATTGGAGGTTGTATTATATCATATATAGTATAATAATACACATAAAAGTTGTAGCATATGAGGAGTTACAAATCTGAAATAGATTGTAACTTAAGGATCACAATTGATAATATGTAATATTAGGTGAGTTATTACATATGGAAGTTATAGAATCAATGGGATAAGTTTCTAGGTTGAAATTCCGTATTTTAATATTCTGAGTTTGATTATTTAATTAAAAGATTAATTAAATGCGGAATAATAAAGCGATGTACGAAAACGATTTTACGTAGTTACAGAATGCAACTCTGTAACTCCAGAGAAACCCAGAAAAACAAACAGTGCATAAAAGTAAAAACACACAAGATTTTTGTACGTGGTTTCAACAATCCTTTCAGATTGTTACTAGTCCACGGGGCCACGCCCAGAGATAAGATTCATTAGATCGGTATCAAAAATACAAAGTAATTGACTTATGCATAAATAGACTCCCTCTTATTGTATGCGGCAAGCTTGATGTATTCCACCTACTAACCGAATCTTGATAAAACTCCAAGAGCTCGAACTCCCTTCGATCACCTTGAAGAGTGCTTGACTCCTCCCGATTCAAGGCTTAAAGGCTATCTCCCGAAAGCCTATACAACCATCTCCCGAAGGTTGTGTGCTTGTATCATCCCGATGCAAGACTTCAAAAGCAATCTCCCGAAAGCTTGTAAATACCCTTCTCCCGAAGGTGCACTGATGTTCTTCTTCGTTGTAGACTTGAATACAGACTCAAGACAATACAAACAACAAATAAACAGAGTAAGAGTAGAACAACTCTTCTCTACAAAACAAAGACACTCTTTTCTTATGATATGAAAGTGAATAAAAGAGTTAACATAACAAAGACACTCTTTCCTTAAGATATGAATATAATTCTAAGTGTGTGAAAGAGATACGAAACCTAGCAGCTATAAGATGTATTTATAATGAATATACATCTCATAGACAGCTTACATTAGGTCTGAACAAGACCTCAACCCACTAGAAACTTCCCTAAAATAATTCTTCAATCAGTCCAGGAATTTCTGTTTCTGTATCTACAGAATCGTGGGCAGTAACTACAACTTTCCTTTTATAGAAAAGGAAAGTCTAGCTCCGGTTTTCTCTTCAAGAAACCTAATCTTAGAAAAAGGGAAACTCAACACAAGATCAGAATAACAGCTGGTTAGCAAAGAATCAATGTGTAATCAAAACTTACCATATTTACCTCAATTTCCATAAATAGGAAAGCTAGTCAACTTTCCTTCCAAGTTTAGATTTACACAAATAGGGAAATCATATCAATATATGCCAGCCGAAATATACAAAGAATAATAAAATATTTTTGTCAATTAAATATGCCAAAAATGGAATTAACAATCTCCCCCTTTGGCACTTTGATTGACAAAACATTTTATTATGAGAAAACTTGCATCAAGTGTTAGAAACCAAAGCAAATAGCTTTTTAAAGATACAAGAGTATAAAAAATCCTCCCCCTGCATGAAAGCTCTCTAACACATAAAACAAAGAACTTTTTTTGGACGGAAAAGCTTGCAAACCGAAGAACACAACTTTTTAAATGGAAAAGTGTTAAACCACAAACAAGCAACTCCCCCTAAAACCAAGGGTCCAGAGTTGTAACAAATAGTTCAATGAATCCAAAAAATAATACTACTCCCCCTTTTTGTCTATCAAGGAGCCAAAGATAACAAAAACAAACATGGACAAATTCATAAGTTCAAATAAACATTAATAAAAAGCAAAAGATAAAAGATTGAACCACTTATTCATCATCATTGGGTGGGAAGTATTTCATGATGTTGTCCATCTTCCTAAGAAGCAAGGCCTGACTTGTCTCCATTCTTCCCAAATGCAAGTTGAATTCTGCCATTTCTGTAGGAGCAGAAGTGGAAGCAGATCCAGCAGCAGGATCATTTGTAAGACCAGGGGAAGCAGACCGAGCCTTTCTTTGAGCAGCTTTTCCTTGAGGAGGCTTCTCAGGAATTTTGAAAGTGGTTCCAACAGCAGGCATCTCAATTGATTCATTCTCAAGAATCAATTCCTCTTGATCAGATAAAATTTTATAGATTAAGTGAGGAAAAATGAGATTGAGCCTAGGTTTCTTACCCTTTCGAAGAGAAACAATTTGCTCCCAAATCATGTCAGCCAAATCAATTTTAGCACCAATTGAAACTTTATACAAAAAGAAAGCAAGTTCATTTGAAACATTTACCAGATTGGAGCAAGGAAACTAATTGGATAGGGCAAACCTCATGAGAGCAGCATGTTGATAGGTGAGTTGAGACATATGCATGGTGTCGGAGAGTTCAATTTCATTATCACCGGAGAGATAACCGAACACCTTTTGACGATCAAACTCCACATCAGTTGTCTCAATTCCCATAGGCAAATTGAGAGCCTCAGCAACATCCTTCACAGTAAAGGAATACCAGTGTCCTCTGACAAAAACTTTGCCAAACATGAAAGAGTCCTCATCGAGAAACTCATCAGTGATGTTAGCATAAAATTCCTTCACAATTCTATCCACATACCCATCAAAACCGATCAAGGTATCTACCCATTGTCTTTCTTTCAACATGTTATACACTCCAAAAGGCTTATGAGCAATAACATTAAAATTTTTCTCCACAGTAAAATTCCTATTCTCATAGAATTTCATATCTCTAGCATGATCATTATAACAAAAATAATGAGAGTGAGGCTTGAAGTTATCAAGAGAAATACCAGAGGGCCTCTTTCTTTTCTGTGGAAGAATAGGATTTGTAGAGACAATGGGCCTTTTTCCTTTGTCCTTCTTTGGAGCAGTAGAAGGGACTGGAACAGATTCTGTAGTGACAGGCTCAGTTTCTGGTTCTTCACTCTCGGATCCAGAATCATCAACAGCAGGAAGATCTTTGGGCACAAATTCTTCACTTGAATCGGACAAGCCCTCTGAATCATGATCCTCCTCACTTTCTTCTGGTTCAGAATCCGAGGAAGAGACCGAAGGGGGATTCTCCTTGAGATTTTTGCCCTTTGAAGATGAAGAAACCACCTTTTTCCCTTTGGATGCAATTTTAGGTTTAACCACTTCAGGCTTTTTAGGAGTGGAAACCTTGGACCTAGTTCGAGAACTCACCGTGGGCAAGGTCACCAAAGTTTGGTCGACATTAAGAGCACCATTCGAAGAAGAGGACTTCGACAATGTGTGATCGGATGAATGAGATTCATCATGATCACCCAACCCAGGTGTTGGAGAAGCAATAGGAGAGGCACCAACAAGAGGAGAGGAGAAATTTGCCACTGATTTTCGAGCTTGGGTCTTCGATTTCTTGGCAGACTTCTTCGGAGCAGAAGACGAACCAGAAGCTCCGGTTGCTGGTGCAGGCGGCGCAGGCGGGGTGACTGGAGAAGTAGAGGCAGAGCCACGAGAGGGCTTCTTGGACGGTTGGGCATTCTTAGTTTTGGCCATTTTCCTTTGAAAACCCTAGAACACAAGCACTCTTACACTTTGAAAAAAGTTAGACCTTTGAGAGAAAAAAAAATGAAAAGAGAAGAGAGTGGTGATCGTGGGTGAATGGGTGGTTGAACATATATAGCATTTCAATTTTAATTACCCAATAAGAAAGAAAATGGAAAAAGGAAAGTAACTTACTTACCTTAATCACCACGTGGGGAGAGGAAAAAAGGAAACCAAAAAAGGTTTTTCAAAATTTGGTCAATGTTTCCTTAAATGGAAAAAGGAAACCAAAAATCCCCACAAAATCTAAGAATTTAAAAACCCTTACCAAAACCGAAAATGCCACCAAAAAGGAAACAAAAAAATAATTAATTATTTAATTACAAGTTTCCTATACACACCAAAAAGACCAAGTCTCCACAAATAAAGGAAACATTCTAAATAAATAAATACAATTAAAACATGTTTCCATAAAATGAAAAACTAAAAGAAAAAAAAATGTACAAGGATTCGAAAATGAATTCGAAAAGAAAACAAAATATGCCCCCCTTTTTCTTTTATTTTTTTCAAAAAATGCCCCCCAAAGAAAGATTGCAAATAATGAGCAAGAGAACACACAAAGACACAAAAAACACTAATCACCACTTAAGAGCAAAAAATTGTGTCTAAGAACATAATGAAACATAACAAAAAATAACAAGAATTTTTAACAAAGCTCACTTGACAACTCGATCACGAACCTTTTTTTTTTTTTTTATATATATATATATTTTTTGTTTTTGATTAAAAGACAGAAAAATAAAATAACCTTGATATTTTTGCAACTAGAATTCACAATGTCCATTTGTCTTTGTCCCTGATGAAAAAATCAAACTCATAAGAATAATCAGAAATTATTTTATCAAACTAATGAAGTAATAGAATGAGGTCATACCGGTTCACAGGAAAAAATTGACTCCGTCACCAAGAATATTAAAGCACATCAAACAGTATGTAACAGGTTTATAACACCATTTTCGAGAAAAAAAACAATTTTTACCACAAACTGTGTCAAGCATTAGTGTGTGAAAGTGTAAGCAGGGAACATTGCCCAATTTGTCAAAAAGACTTTTTCTGATAAATTGTACCCATAGGAGACGCTGTCACACTACCTCAATGGTAGCGTATCTTCTACATAACTCCTAATTACATAGTTCCAACTTACTCAGAGATGGCTTTCACACATTGAGATAGGTAGCTCTATTCATCCAATGGAGCTTGAACACAGTTTTTGAACAACATTATTCGAAAATGGTAGCTTACATAACACTGTTTGGTGAACCTGAATATTCCTGTGAGGAGTGGACAATTTTCCTGACAAACCTGTATGACATCATAATATTACAACATTAGCAATAAAATAATGACTGAAATTCTTATAAGGTTGAAATTTTCTTCTAGGACAAAGACAAGACATTATGAACTCTAAGACAACTCAAATATCAAGGATTATGAAAAAAAATAAAAGCATTAAACAGTACAGACCCCTAAGGATTTCCTTAGAGAAATAAATCGGACCGAGTCAAGAGCTTTAGTAAAAATATCTGCAATTTGTTTGCTAGTTTCAACATATTCTAAGACAAGAATTTTATTTTCCACAAGCTCTCTAATAAAGTGATGACGAATGTCTATGTGCTTTGTGCGAGAGTGTTGAACAAGGTTCTTAGAAATGTTTATAGCACTAGTGTTATCACAAAAGATGGTTAAAGTTTTCAAATCAAACCCATAATCTGCCATCATTTGTTTCATCCATAACAATTGGGTACAACAACTACCCACAGCAATGTACTCAGCCTCCGCTGTGGACAGAGAGATTGAGTTTTGCTTTTTGCTATGCCATGAAACCAGATTGTTTCCAAGATAGAAACATCCACCACTAGTACTTTTTCTATCATCTGCATTACCTGCCCAATCAACATCACTAAAGCAAACAAGGTTAGAATTAGTGTCTTTTGAAAACCAAATCCCAAAATCAATAGTGCTATTTACATAGCGAATGATTCTTTTCACAGCAGAAAGATGAGATTCCATGGGATTTGCCTGATATCGTGCACAAACACCAACACTATAACAAATGTCAGGACGACTAGCAGTAAGATAAAGCAAACTACCTATCATACTTCGATACAAAGTTTGATCTACCTTTACTCCTGGTTCATCTTTGTTTAATTTCAAGGTTGTACTCATGGGAGTGTTGGTATGTTTGGCTTTCTCAAGACCAAACTTTTTCACCAAATTCTTTGCATACTTGCTTTGAGTGACAAAAGTTCCCTCATCTGATTGCTTCACTTAAAGACCGAGAAAATACGTGAGTTCACCTACCATACTCATTTCGAACTCCTTTTGCATTTGGGAAACAAAAACACACTTCGCAGTTAGAAGTAGAGCCAAACACAATATCATCAACATATATTTGAGCAACAATCACATCAGAATTAATGTTTTTGATGAAAAGTGTTTTATCAACATTTCCTCTCTTGTAATCATGAGAAAGCAAGAATTCAGTTAGATGCTCATACCAAGCACGTGGTGCTTGTTTTAGACCATACAACGCCTTGTCTAACTTATAAACATGATCAGGAAAATGTGGATCCTCAAACCCTTTAGGTTGTTCCACATACACCTCTTCTTTTAACAGCCCATTCAAAAAAGCAGATTTGACATCCATTTGATACAATTTAATACCAAGAATGCAAGCTATGGAAAGAAGTAACCTGATCGATTCCAGTCTAGCTACTGGAGCAAATGTTTCATCAAAATCAACACCCTCAACTTGAGTGTATCCTTGGGCAACCAACCTTGCCTTGTTTCGAATGATAGTGCCAAACTCATCACTCTTATTTTTGAAGATCCATTTGGTTCCAATGATGTTCACAAACGGTGGTCTTGGAATCATTTTCCAGACTTTGTTTCGAACAAACTGATGAAGCTCATCCTGCATAGCTAAAAACAAATCTTCATCCATTAAAGCTTCTTTTACAGATTTAGGTTCTAAAGAAGAAATAAAACATAAAAATTGAATTATATTAGCATATTTTCTTCTTGTAACCATGCTCTCATCCAAGTTTCCGAGGATGAGATCTGAAGGATGATTCTTTTTAACCCTGGAGGATGGTTCCCTCTGTATTGGATCAGTGATTGAATTTAAAGGATACTCAGATTCTTTTGTTGTTAGTTTTTCTGTAGCAACAGATTCCTGCACAGTAGCCTCGATGACTGTTTCTGAAGCTTAGTCAGGTTCCTTTTCCTCAGCAGCAGGCTTTTCAAGCAAATCTTCAATCTGTTCTTCTGTGGAAAACTCTGAAAAATCTTTTAGATCATCAACAACAACATTAGCAGATTCCATAACAGTTTGGGTTCTCATGTTATACACACGATATGCCCTACTATTTGTGGAATATCCTAAGAAAACACCTTCATCACTTTTAGCATCAAATTTACCAATGTAATCACGATCTCGTAAGATATAACACACACATCCAAACACATGAAAGTGACTTACATTTGGTTTCTTACCTTTCCAGATTTCATATGGTGTTTTGTGAGTACCTGAACGCAAGAATACTCTGTTGATAATATAGCAAGCAGTGTTAATGGCTTCGGCCCAGAGGCGCTTTGTGAGCTTCTTGCTATTCAACATTACTCTAGCCATTTCTGTTAGAGTACGATTCTTTCTTTCAACCACTCCATTTTGTTGAGGAGTTTTAGGAGCAGAAAATTCATGAGAAATACCGTTAGCTTTACAAAATTCATCATATACGGTATTTTCAAATTCCTTACCATGATCACTCCTAATCCTAACAATTTTGCCAATGTTACAATCTTTTTCAACTCGTAATTTCAAACACAGAGATTGGAAAGCTTCAAAAGTATCAGATTTTTCTCTCAAAAAATCCACCCATGAGAATCGAGAAAAATCATCAACACAAACAAAAATATACCTCTTACCATTTAAGCTTTCTACCTGGATTGGACCCATTAAGTCCATGTGCAAGAGTTCGAGAACTCTAGAAGTATTCACATCCGGGACACTCTTGTGAGAAATTTTCAGTTGCTTACCTAACTGGCATGGTCCACATTTTCCCAATGACTCTTTACCTAATTTAGGTAATCCTCGAACAATTCCTGAAACAGATAATTTTTTTCAGATTTTTAAAGTGGATGTGACCAAGTTTTTCATGCCATAGGTCAGTAACATTTTCAATGACAGAATGACAAGTGGCATGCGTAGTGAGAGTATAACAATTATCACTAGATCGCAGCCCTTGTAACACAATTTCATCAAGAATATTATATACATAGCAATGATTGCTATCAAAGCTCACAGTATAACCCTGATCACAAATTTGACTAATGCTAAGTAGATTAGCTTTTAGTCCTTCAACCAACATGACATTCTTTAGTTTAGGAAGCCCTTCGAACTTGAGAGTTCCCATTCCTATGACTTTACCAGTAAGACCGTTACCAAATGTAACTTCTCCACAGTGCATTGGTCTTATGTTCACAAGAAATTCTTTTTCACCTGTCATGTGTCTAGAACAACCACTATCAAAATACCACATGTTAGAAGCAACAGTTTTAAAACAAGTAGAACCTACCAAGCATTTGTTTTTGACAACCCATTTTTGTTTTTGTAAAACATGTTTATTTCCAATGTAATTAGATTTAAACATGACCTTTTACTCCACAAAAATGGCAAATAGGAATGAAACGTCTTCCAGTCCCTTTGAAATTGTCAAACTTACCGTGCTGCTTCTTTTCTGTAACAGCAGAGTGCTTTGCTGTAGAGACAGAAACCTGCGAGGTAGAAACAGTTCTTCCAGAAACAAAACTATTAGTGGTATTAAAAAAAGGTTGATTTGGAACATAACCCAGCCCAGCATGATTGGTTTGGCCAGATTTTTGAATTTTTTCAAAGATGGTGGAACCTGGATTTAGCATTTTAACATTCTTTTTAATGTTATCAATTTCCTTGGTTAAAGAAATAATCTTTGACTCTTTTAAAGACAATTCAGATTCACAACATTTAAGTTTATCTTCCAACTCATTAATGTTGTTACACAAAATTTTATTATCTTTAACCAAGGAGCGATTTTCAGCACAAGTTTCCAACCACTTACCAAACATTACCTTGTAGGATTCAACCATGGAATCCTCATCAATTTCTGACTCATCTGATTCGGATCTGGATTCTTCCTTGTTGTCATTGATCAGGATATTATTTAAGCAAATGCTTTTTCCTTTTTCCTGCAAATTTCTTGACAAAACACTTGTTAGGACAACCTTTTCTTTTTCATCCTCACTACTCTCAGAATCATCACTCCAAGTAACATTTAATCCCTTTTTATTTTTCTTTAAGGTATTAGCACATTCGGATTGAGTGTGACCAAAACCTTCACATTCTCTGCATTTAATACCTTTTTATTGTTAGATGAAAAAGGTTTAGAGGGAATATTACCAGAAATGTTACCTTTTGGGTTCTTTGAAAAGATCTTTTTATTTCCAGCAGATTTCATGAATTTTTAGAAATTTTTTGCCAATAGAACCATTTCATCATCATTTTCATCATCAGAAACAATATTTTCAGAAGCATTAAAGGCAATACCTTTACTTTTCTCATTCGAAAGATTTTGCTTACTCTTTTTCTTGATTTGTTGATTTAACTCAAAGGTTCTTAAAGATCCCATGAGTTCCTCAACCTTCATTTTGCCAAAATCTTTTGCCTCTTCCATTGCAAGCAATTTTGTATTAAACCTGTCAGGAAGAACTCGAACAATTTTTCGAACCAAGACAGATTCATCTAGTTTTTCTCCCAAGGCAAAAAACTCATTAGAAATATCAGATAATCTTTCATAAAAATCATTTAAAGTTTCAAAGATTCGACATTCTCAATTCATCAAATCTAGTTTGCAGCATGGTAAATCGTGATCTCTTTACATCAGTAGTACCTTCAAATTGAATTTGAAGGATTTCCCATGCTTCCTTTGCAGATTCACAAGATGAGATTAATTTAATAAAGCCTTCACCAACACCATTAAAAATAGCATGTAAAGCCTTATTATTATAACCAGGCAGTTTTTCATCTTCAGTGGTCCAACAGAGTTCAGATTTTACCTGAATATTACCTTTTTCATCATTTTCAGTAGGTTGAGACCAACCTGTAAGAATAGCTCTCCATGCCTTCTCATCTTGCGATTTGATGAATGCTCTCATCCTGACCTTCCAATAAGGATAATTTGACTTATTTAATAGAGGAGGTCTAGAGATAGAACTTCCTTCTGCAAACAAAGACATCTCACACAAAACAAGTTAAACGGAATAACCTCAAGATCTCACTAAGAATTTAGTGACTTGCTCTGATACCAATTGAAATTCCGTATTTTAATATTCCCAGTTTGATTATTTAATTAAAAGATTAATTAAATGCGGAATAATAAAAGCGAGTATCGAAAACGATTTTACGTAGTTACAGAATGCAACTCTGTAACTCCAGAGAAACCCAGAAAAACAAACAGTGCATAAAAGTAAAAACACACAAGATTTTTGTACGTGGTTTCAACAATCCTTTCAGATTGTTACTAGTCCACGGGGCCACGCCCAGAGATAAGATTCATTAGATCGGTATCAAAAATACAAAGTAATTGACTTATGCATAAATAGACTCCCTCTTATTGTATGCCGCAAGCTTGATGTATTCCACCTACTAACCGAATCTTGATAAAACTCCAAGAGCTCGAACTCCCTTCGATCACCTTGAAGAGTGCTTGAATCCTCCTGATTCAAGGCTTAAAGGCTATCTCCCAAAAGCCTATACAACCATCTCCCGAAGGTTGTGTGCTTGTATCATCCCGATGCAAGACTTCAAAAGCAATTGTTAAATGCCAAAATATTACATATTTTATAGTGTAAAAATACAAAATAAAATTAATTCTTTATAATATTTTCAAGAAATTAATGCAATATATTATTATATTGAAAATATTTTATTAAAGATTAATTTTATCTTTGTTTATAAATAATAATAGTATTTATGGCATAATTGAAAAAAAAAAGAAATAAAAAGTTAAGAAAATGCATTGTATTTATTTAAAGAAATACAAATTAATTAAATTTTAAATAAATATTTTCATTAAAATTATTGTGATATATTTTATGTTGAAAATATTTTGTTTGGATTTAATTTTGTTTGTGTTTGATTGAGAAAATAGCATTTGTGAAAAGAAAGGAAAAGAAAAAGAAAAATAGTAAAAATGTGATCCAAAGCAATGAAAAATGGCATTTTTGAAGCCCAAAAGAGAGCACAAAAGGACAAAAGCCCATTTGGCCCTCTTCTTCTCCCCTGCCGACATCAGCGCCACGTGGCGCTCTCCCATTGGCTCGGCAAAAGCAACAGGAGCAGCAGCTCCATTTGGCCCTCTCCCTCTTCACGCGCGCGTGAGGCACACGGCCTCACCCTAGCCGTGCGTGCGCCTCACGCCATGCCCCTGCGGCTGGCCTTCGTTTGGTCCGATTCTCTTCAGCCAAAAGGTGGCTTTCTCTCCTCTTGCCACGTGGCAAGTTGCACACCAAAGCCACCAATCCGAGCTTGACACGTGGCACTCTGAAATTAACTTTTTGTATTTACAATTTTACCCACATGCAATTTGTAATAAGTTTAATTGCGTATTAGTCCTTTTACCCTTCTATAAATAGAAGCTTAGGTTTTTAGAATTCAGTTACAGTTTCAGTTTCAGACAGAAAAATCCAGAGAAAACGCTCAGAGCGCTCAGTGTTAGTTTACCGCTTTCTTAGTTAATTTTCTTATGGGTTTCTAAGTTCCCTTATTATTAAGGAGGACGATGAAACCTAGTGTATTTAATTAAGTATTTATTTTTATTTTGATTCTCAGTACAATATATGTTTATGATTTTCGCTTCTTAAAATAATTTCTTTCATCTTTAATATCAAGTATTTTTGATAGTTAGAAATTATTTATGCTTGGTTCCATATTTTATTAAAAATAATATTCTTTGATTTTTTGTATTTACATTAAATTGTTTCACATTTAATGCTTAGAAGTTATAATTTTAAAGCGAAGGAAAATCTATTTTTTTTATTAGAAAATAATTGGTTTGATTACTGATTAAATTATGAGAATCAATATAAACATAAATATTTTTATATACATTAAGTGGATTCTGAACCCTTAATAATATCCTAAAATATTTCTGAAAATATCTGTTACTGTCATTTTTATCATTTAAACACTTTATTTTATTTTGTTACCAAAAACCTCACCATTTTCGGAACTAGGTTAGAGTTTTATTAGCTTAGATTAAATAAGTATTTTCTTCGATTTCACTCAATTCCCTTGGGTTCGACCTCGTTCTTCACAATCTCCATACTACAATAAAGATTCGTGCGCTTGCGAGTTGATAAATGTAAAACGTACCATTTTGGTATACAACAAGTTTTTGGCGCCGTTGCCGGGGAACTGCAAGAAAAAAAACTACTTTAATTCAGGTTGGTATAATTCTTCTACTAATTATTATATTATATATATATTATATATTACGTTTTTTAATAACGGAGTAAAACATATATATATATAAAGTTATTATTATTATTATTATTATTATTATTATTATTATTATTATTATTATTATTATTATTATTATCAGTTTACGTTTTTACGTAAACTGATATATATATATATAAAATTTATTATATATTATTATTATATATAATATTAATATATTATTTATTATTATATACATTACTTAACTATTAAGAATAGTTAAGAAAAGTATATTATTATTATAATTATATATAATAAAGTATATATTATAAATTATAATTAATATTAATATTTATATTTCTGTCAAATATATACATATTATTTATTTCCCGCTATATTTTAAATTCAGTCTTTATTTACGCAATTATATGGTAGGCACCGCCTCCTAATTTTTTCATGTTATTTTAATTTTTGTGATACTTGGTGTATGATTCGCTGGGAACGAAATTCTAAAAATCGTTTGGTAAAAAGAAAATTATTGTGGGTTGAAATTAAAAGTGAAAATTGCGACATCATGGAACCAAATCAAGTAAATGTGGAAGAAAAAACTCTTATTGATCATTTTTCTCCCATTTCTGCTAATCCACCATCATGCATTATTTTTCCTGAAACAAATGCTACACACTTTGAACTGAAACCTTCCATAATTCAACTTTTGCCATCTTTTTATGGGTTAGATAAAGAGGATCCATACATGCATGTGAAAGATTTTTTAGAAATTTGCTCTACATTTAGATTTCAAAATTTTTCTGATGAATCTGTTAGGCTTAGACTTTTTCCATTCTCATTAAAAGATAAGTCTAAAGCCTGGTTAAATTCACTCCCAGCCCGATTTATTTCTACTTGGGATGAATTAGTTAATAAATTTTTGTCCAAATTTTTTCCCATGTCTAAAACGGATAATATTAGGAGAGAAATCTCCGAATTTTATCAGAAAGATCACGAAGAATTTTATGAATGTTGAGAAAGATTTAAAGATTTATTGCTAAAATGTCCACACCATGGTTTTGAGAAATGGAGATTGGTAAAATACTTTTATGATGGATTATCTCCTTCAAACCGACAAATGGTACAATCAATGCACACTGGAAAATTTTTGCAATTTAGAGGGGATGAGGCTTGGGAGTCTCTTGAGAATCTTTCTGTAAATTCTCAATAGTGGAATTGCCAAGATCCTAGATCGAAAGCTTCCAACACACCTAAGAGAGGTGGAATTTACGATGTCAAAGATGACGTAGATATTAAAACATCATTAGCAAATCTAACTAGGAGAGTTGAACCTATGTCATTAAGTCAATCCATGAATACTCCTATACATAGGAATGAAATTTGTTCCTTATGCTATAGTACAAGTCATAGTGCCCAGTCATGTCCATCATTGTCTACATACCAAGAGGCATTTTCTGAAGAAGTGAACGCTCTTCAAACTTATGGGAAATCATCTGATAGCCCATTTTCTCAATCCTACAATCCAAATTGGAGAAATCATCCAAATTTTTCATGGAGACAGAACCAGCCTCCAATGAATCAAGGGCACCAGTACAACACGCCTAATCAGAGTCAAGCCCAACCTAATATGCCATATCCTCAACAACAAAGAAAACCATCTTTAGAGGATACACTACAACAGTTTATGCAAACCACCCAACAAGCTTTACACACAAATTCTCAATCCCTATTAAAGCTTGAAACACAAATGGGTCAGCTTGCTACACGTAGCTGAAAGGGAAAAGGGAAAACTTCCCAGTCAACCCATTCCAAATCCAAAGAGTCAGTACGAGGTAAGTACATCTAGACCTACTGAAGAAGCTAAATCAATTTCTATCCTTAGGTCTGGAAAAATAATTGAAAAACCTGATTACATACCTCAAACTGATGCTGAAATAAACAAAGACTCATTGAAAGAAAATGAAAAGAGTCAGCCTGAAAGTTCACATTCCAAAGACTCGGTTGAAGAATCGAGTCAAACCTTACCCTTCATTCCAAAAGCTCCATTCCCACAAATATTGCTCCCGATCAAAAGAGGTAGTCAGTATGGTGACATCTTAGAGGTATTCAAACAAGTAAGTATAAATATCCCTTTCTTAGATGCCATTAAGCAAATACCTGCCTACTCTAAATTCTTGAAAGATTTGTGTACTGCAAAAAGAAACACAAATGTTCCGAAAAAGGCATTTTAACGGAACAAGTCAGCTCCATAATTCAATATAAAAGTCTTGTTAAACACAAAGATCCGGGGTGTCCCACCATTCCTTGTATTATTGGTGATCATGTGATTAACAAAGCTTTACTTGATTTAGGAGCTAGTGTGAATTTATTGCCTTATTCTATTTATAAGCAACTTGGTCTAGGGGAACTGAAACCAACATCTATGACACTTCAATTAGCTGATCGTTCTGTGAAAATTCCTAGAGGTGTCATAAAAGATGTTTTGATTAAGGTAGGTAAATTTTATTTTCCTGTTGATTTCATTGTTCTTGATACTCATTTTGTTGAAGACATAAGTGCTCAAATTCCGATCATTTTGGGTAGACCATTTTTATCCACATCAAATGCAATCATCAACTGTCGTAATGGTGTTCTTAAATTATCATTTGGAAATATGACTGTTGAGTTGAATGTTTTTAATGTTGCTAATAAATCTGTTGATTGCGATGATGTATATGAGGTAAATTTTATTGATTCTGTCACACAAGATTTCATGCTAAACAAAGATAATTCTTTTGAAAATTGTGTAAGTCATTTTGGTATGAATTTTGAAAGTTCTTTTGATAGTGTAAATTCTTTGTTAGAGTCTACACCATTGATAAACACAGAAGAGTGGAACACCAAAGTTGAGTCAATTGAACCCTTGCGCCAATTAGAATCACAGTCACTCCCTGAACCACCAAAGTTAGATCTAAAGGTTTTACCTGAATATCTAAAATATGCATTCCTAGGAGAGTCAGAAACCTTCCCTGTTATCATCGCATCTGCGTTAGACAAGAAACAAGAAGAGAAATTGGTACAAGTTCTTAAGAGTCACAAAGAAGCCATAGGGTGGACCATGGCTGACATCAAAGGAATTAGTCCTTCGGTGTGCATGCATCGAATCCATTTAGAAGAAAATGCAAAGCCATTCCGTGAGTGTCAAAGAAGGTTAAATCCAAATATGAAAGAAGTAGTGAGAGATGAAATACTTAAAACATTAGATGTGGGTATTATATACCCAATTTCTGATAGTTCATGGGTCAGTCCGATCCATGTTGTTCCTAAGAAGTCTGGAATTACTGTAGTCAAGAATGCAAACGATGAATTAATCCCCACTAAAATCCAAACTGGATGGAGAGTGTGCATTGACTACATAAAACTGAATAGCCTCACCAGAAAAGACCATTTCCCATTACCCTTCATTGATCAAATGCTTGAAAGATTAGCTGGTCACGAGTACTACTGTTTTCTCGATGGTTACTCGGGATACAACCAAATCCCGATAGCATCCGAGGATCAAGAAAAGACCACCTTCACATGTCCTTATGGAACATTTGCTTATCGACGCATGTCTTTTGGCTTATGCAATGCACCTGCGACATTTCAAAGGTGTATGATTGCAATTTTTTCTGATATGGTTGAACATTTTTTGGAAATCTTTATGGATGATTTTTCTATTTATGGATCTTCTTTTGATGAATGTTTACACCACCTGTCTCTTGTCTTGATTCATTGTAAAGAAAAGAATTTAGTGCTAAATTGGGAAAAATGTCATTTTATGGTAAAACGTGGAATTGTCTTAGGACATGTGATTTCATCTGAGGGAATAGAAGTTGACAAAGCTAAAGTTAATCTTATTTCAAAACTTCCACCACCTAAAACTGTGAAAGAAATTAGATCATTCTTAGGTCACGCCGGTTTCTACCGGAGATTCATAAAAGACTTTAGCAAAATTTCACGGCCTCTGTGCCATTTACTTGGAAAAGATAATGCATTTGTTTTTGATCATGATTGTCATATTGCTTTTGAGAAATTGAAAACTATGCTAACTACTGCACCCATTATTCAACCTCCTGATTGGAACCTTCCTTTTGAAATAATGTGTGATGCTTCTGATTATGCTATAGGAGCTGTCTTAGGGCAAAGAATTGATAAAATACCACATGTTATTTCCTACTCTAGCAAAACTCTAAATGATGCTCAATTAAATTATTCCACAACTGAGAAAGAATTGCTTGCTGTAGTCTTTGCCTTAGAAAAGTTTAGGTCTTATCTGTTAGGATCTAAAATAATTGTTTATTCTGATCATGCTGCTTTAAGATATCTTTTGTCAAAGAAAGATGCAAAATCACGTTTAATCCGTTGGATACTTCTTTTACAAGAGTTTGATCTAGAAATTCGTGATAAAAAGGGGTCTGAAAATGTTGTTGCTGATCACTTATCTAGGCTAGTTATTAAAACTAGTAAAGAGCCTACCCCTATCACCGAAACTTTTCCTGATGAACAATTGATGCATGTTTCTTCTTTGCCTTGGTATGCTGACATTGTGAATTATCTTGTTACTGGTGAAATACCACCTCACTGGTCTAAACAAGATAAAAATAAATTTTATTCTGAGGTGAAAAATTTTATCTGGGATGATCCATACTTGTTTAAATATTGCCCTGATCAGATAGTACGTAGATGTATCCCGAATTGTGATCAAACTAAAATCATATCTTTTTGTCATGATCATGCCTGTGGAGGCCATTTCAGTAGTAAAAAGACTGCTGCAAAAATTTTACAATGTGGTTTTTATTGGCCCACAATTTTTCGTGATACATATGCATACTGTAAAGCCTGTGAACGTTGTAAAAAGTTAGGAAGTCTGTCTAGAAGAAACATGATGCCTTTAAACCCTATTCTTATTATTGATGTATTTGATGTTTGGGGTATTGATTTTATGGGACCTTTTCCTAACTCGTTTGGAAATTTGTATATTCTTGTTGGAGTTGATTATGTTTCAAAATGGGTCGAAGCTGTTGCATGTCACACAAACGACCACAAAGTGGTGGTTCGTTTCTTGAAAGAAAATATTTTTTCCCGTTTTGGCACACCACGTGCTATCATTAGTGATGGAGGTACACATTTTTGTAATAAGCCATTTGCACATCTCATGAAAAATTATGGCATTACACACAAAGTCACTACACCATATCATCCTCAAACTAGTGGTCAAGTTGAAATCTCTAATAGGGAAATAAAGCACATCCTAGAAAAAACAGTCAACCCAACTAGGAAAGATTGGTCCCTGAGACTAACTGATGCTTTATGGGCATATCGTACTGCATACAAAACTCCCATTGGAATGTCACCTTACCGCCTAGTGTATGGAAAAGCCTATCATTTACCTGTAGAGTTAGAGCATAGAGCCTTTTGGGCAATTAAACAACTGAATTTTGCTCTAGACAAAGCGGGAGAGAAAAGAAAGCTCCAATTAAATGAATTGGAAGAACTGAGAAACGATGCTTACGATTGTGCAAAAAGTTACAAAGAACGTACAAAGTTGTATCATGATAAGAACATCTTGCGAAAAGATTTCTCCACTGGTCAGAAAGTTCTTTTATACAACTCTCGCCTTCATCTGTTTCCCGGTAAGTTACGTTCTAAATGGACTGGTCTATTTACTGTTCGTACTGTTTTTCCTCACGGAGCTGTTGAAATTGAAAATTCTAAAACTGGTAACATATTCAAAGTCAATGGACAACGGTTGAAACCATTTTTAGAATTAACACCACCTGAAGTGGAGCAAACACTCCTTCACGATCCCATTTACCAAGGTTAGTGAATTCTTTCACTACTGGTCCTATCTTTAATTGCTTTCTTTATTTTTCAGTATTTTAGTTTATTTTCTGTCATTTGTTTTTTAGAAAATTAACATCTATCACTGTGCATATTCTCTGTTTTTTTTTTCGGTTCTCATCTCATGTTCTTATCATATACATATTTAGACATTGAGGACACTGTCTCATTTTAGTTGGGGGTACTGAGTATATTCTTGCGTTAAGTTCGATAAATTTCTTACCTTTTTGAAAATTTTGAGTCAAATTCTGCTGCTAATTATGTGAATAAATAAATATTGTGTTAGACTAGTTTATACTATATTTAGTTACTTAGATAGTAATTCCAGTAAAAATAGCACAAACTAAACATATGATTTGATTGTTTTTAACACATTTAATTGAGAAAAATCTTAAGTTAAAAGCTTTCATTTTTCGTGAGAAGTGAGAATTGAGAAAACGACTTTTTGAACATATATTGATCTTCTGAATTGGTAAAATCGAAATTTTTTGAAATTTGAAAATATGACAATTATTAGAGGGAAACTTTTTTTTAGAATTGAGCCTAATTGTAAATTTATTATCTTTATATTTTCTTATCACATGTTGCCTCTTGTAAAAAAAAAAAAAAAGATATATATATTGTGGATATTGCCCTTAAAAAAAAAATTAAATAAATATACATATATATCATATAAAGAGCAATATCTTACATACTATATATATTAAAAAAAAAAAAAATCAAACAAGAGCAACATTTCTCTGTCAGCGTAGCTTGGTCAAAATTCAAAAGATACCAAAGAAAATTTTGCTACGGTAAATAGTTATTGTGGATATTGCCCTTAAAAAAAAATACATATATATCATATAAAGAGCAATATCTTAGTTTTAATCATTTAGCAAAGTAAAAAATATATATCGGTAAAAATATATATGCATATATAATATATATATATATAGAAAAAAAAAATAATATATCATCATCAATCAAAAGAGACTTTGCTATAGTTTATTTTTCGTAAATTTTAGTCACCAAATACAAAAAAAAAAAAAAAAAAAAAAAGAGAAGAAAAATCGTTGTTTATTTCTTTATTTTGGCTCTAGGTACTGTAATGAAATCCCGAAAGTTAACTTGTCATTTGAATTTCAAAATATTTTTGGTTAGCCTATCTATGGGTCAATAATTGTTTACATTGTTCGTCCTAAAAATCTTTATCCATTTGAGCGTCAATTAATATATCTTTCCAGCTCCAAGAGTGACAACCCTTCCTCTTTTCAAATATTTCAATACCTGTGAGGATTTGGAGTTGAGACTTTTTACTTTAAAGATTTTTCAATATTATCTGTGTTATGATTAAAGCAAAGAATATGATTTGAAACACACACACAAAAAATCTGGAATTATATCTATTGTAATTTTTTATATATAGTATTTTCTAGAGTTTACACCAATATTTTATTTTGTTTCGATTAGTCAGAGTTTGTTTGATTTGTTCATTTTGGTAATATTTTGTTATCCGCTTGAATTGTTAGGGACTAGCAATAAGCTAGTTGGGGGTTGTGTTAAATGCCAAAATATTACATATTTTATAGTGTAAAAATACAAAATAAAATTAATTCTTTATAATATTTTCAAGAAATTAATGCAATATATTATTATATTGAAAATATTTTATTAAAGATTAATTTTATCTTTGTTTATAAATAATAATAGTATTTATGGCATAATTGAAAAAAAAAAAGAAATAAAAAGTTAAGAAAATGCATTGTATTTATTTAAAGAAATACAAATTAATTAAATTTTAAATAAATATTTTCATTAAAATTATTGTGATATATTTTATGTTGAAAATATTTTGTTTGGATTTAATTTTGTTTGTGTTTGATTGAGAAAATAGCATTTGTGAAAAGAAAGGAAAAGAAAAAGAAAAATAGTAAAAATGTGATCCAAAGCAATGAAAAATGGCATTTTTGAAGCCCAAAAGAGAGCACAAAAGGACAAAAGCCCATTTGGCCCTCTTCTTCTCCCCTGCCGACATCAGCGCCACGTGGCGCTCTCCCATTGGCTCGGCAAAAGCAACAGGAGCAGCAGCTCCATTTGGCCCTCTCCCTCTTCACGCGCGCGTGAGGCACACGGCCTCACCCTAGCCGTGCGTGCGCCTCACGCCATGCCCCTGCGGCTGGCCTTCGTTTGGTCCGATTCTCTTCAGCCAAAAGGTGGCTTTCTCTCCTCTTGCCACGTGGCAAGTTGCACACCAAAGCCACCAATCCGAGCTTGACACGTGGCACTCCGAAATTAACTTTTTGTATTTACAATTTTACCCACATGCAATTTGTAATAAGTTTAATTGCGTATTAGTCCTTTTACCCTTCTATAAATAGAAGCTTAGGTTTTTAGAATTCAGTTACAGTTTCAGTTTCAGACAGAAAAATCCAGAGAAAACGCTCAGAGCGCTCAGTGTTAGTTTACCGCTTTCTTAGTTAATTTTCTTATGGGTTTCTAAGTTCCCTTATTATTAAGGAGGACGATGAAACCTAGTGTATTTAATTAAGTATTTATTTTTATTTTGATTCTCAGTACAATATATGTTTATGATTTTCGCTTCTTAAAATAATTTCTTTCATCTTTAATATCAAGTATTTTTGATAGTTAGAAATTATTTATGCTTGGTTCCATATTTTATTAAAAATAATATTCTTTGATTTTTTGTATTTACATTAAATTGTTTCACATTTAATGCTTAGAAGTTATAATTTTAAAGCGAAGGAAAATCTATTTTTTTTATTAGAAAATAATTGGTTTGATTACTGATTAAATTATGAGAATCAATATAAACATAAATATTTTTATATACATTAAGTGGATTCTGAACCCTTAATAATATCCTAAAATATTTCTGAAAATATCTGTTACTGTCATTTTTATCATTTAAACACTTTATTTTATTTTGTTACCAAAAACCTCACCATTTTCGGAACTAGGTTAGAGTTTTATTAGCTTAGATTAAATAAGTATTTTCTTCGATTTCACGCAATTCCCTTGGGTTCGACCTCGTTCTTCACAATCTCCATACTACAATAAAGATTTGTGCGCTTGCGAGTTGATAAATGTAAAACGTACCATTTTGGTATACAACAGCAATCTCTCGAAAGCTTGTAAATACCCTTCTCCCGAAGGTGCACTGATGTTCTTCTTCGTTGTAGACTTGAATACAGACTCAAGACAATACAAACAACAAATAAACAGAGTAAGAGTAGAACAACTCTTCTCTACAAAACAAAGACACTATTTTCTTATGATATGAAAGTGAATAAAAGAGTTAACATAACAAAGACACTCTTTCCTTAAGATATGAATATAATTCTAAGTGTGTGAAAGAGATACGAAACCTAGCAGCTATAAGATGTATTTATAATGAATATACATCTCATAGACAGCTTACATTCGGTCTGAACAAGACCTCAACCCACTAGAAACTTCCCTAAAATAATTCTTCAATCAGTCCAGGAATTTCCGTTTCTGTATCTACAGAATCGTGGGCAGTAACTACAACTTTCCTTTTATAGAAAAGGAAAGTCTAGCTCCGGTTTTCTCTTCAAGAAACCTGATCTTATAAAAAGGGAAACTCAACACAAGATCAAAATAACAGCTGGTTAGCAAAGAATCAATGTGTAATCAAAACTTACCATATTTACCTCAATTTCCATAAATAGGAAAGCTAGTCAACTTTCCTTCCAAGTTTAGATTTACACAAATAGGAAAACCATATCAATATATGCCAGCCGAAATATACAAAGAATAATAAAATATTTTTGTCAATTAAATATGCCAAAAATGGAATTAACATAGGTGTTAGAAGTTGTTACAATACTCAAATATATCATTTAAATAGATATTGGGACATTGGAAAAAGATTTGACTCGGAGAGGAGTTACAAAAACTAAATATTGAGTTTCTCGAAACAATTGTTTTATGGTTGTTAATATGTTGTTTATGGTTATTTTTTGAACAGCTGGAACCAATTTTTGAAAACGTCCATAAACGTACATGAATTGATTGAGCATGTTTCCAGCTCTTTTGTCCAACGTTTTTACACTACTACAAAAACCCCCTTTAGAGGCAGTTTTTAAGCCCTTTCAGCGTCGGTTTTCGCAAAATTCGCTACCGACGCTGATCAGGGCGACGCTAAAGGGTTTATATGAACCGACGCCATATGTACCCCTATGGATGTACCCCTATGGCGTCGGTTATTAGCTGGGAACCGACGCCATAGGGGTACATATGGCGTCGGTTCCAAACCAATAACCGACGCCATATGTGGCGTAGCAACCGACGCCATAGGTACGCAAATTTCAGTTTTTTCATTTTTTTTAATTTAATTATATAATTTTAATTACATTTTAATTATATATTTATTAATTTATATATTATTTTATTTAATTTAAATTACATATTTATTTAAATTTTAAATTACATATTTATTTAATTTAATTATATATTAATTACATTTTAAATTAAATATTATTTAAATTTGGGTAAAAACATAATTTGATTTCATAAAAGTAATTAAATATTACACAAACACTAATGTAAAATTAGTTAAAAATATTAATAACTTAATAAATCTAACTACAAGTTAATCTATAAAAATTACATAATGAAGAAAAATTCTTCGACCTTTCAACCTCAATCGTCACCGTGAATCACCGCCATCAATTGTTCGATCCACTTTCGCTGTAGTGGTAACAATTCTGTTTTTGGATCGTATTGCTTCTTACTCCCAAACTGTTAAAAAAATTAAAAATTTATATTAGTTTATGTATATGTATATTATATATTTGTTATTATAGAATTTATATACTATAATCAATAATTAAAACTTACAGCTTTTTGATCTTGTATGTAACGGCTGGGGTTGGCACGTGCGACGATGTCAGTGATATATTTCAAAACATAAAAACCGCATTCTTGGCTTTTAGGTTGTCTTGGAAAATTTGCTTGGTTAATTCCTTGCCACGGGCCAAGATAGTCATGTGCGTTCCCTATATACATGAATGCCCTGTTTGGGAAAATTATATTAGCATTTCAATTCGTTAGTTAATTTAAATTCGTTACATAAGAAGTCATTAAATTATTACCTTCCGATCATTTGTTCTATTACTTCGGGAATTGGGCGGCCACTTATAGGGTTTAAATGGATAATTTTCCTTGGCGTAACCACCACTAGCATCCAATGCATCCTAGAAAATTATATTGGAATATAAGTAAGATAGTATAAAAATAATTTGAAGACATAATATAGAAATGAACAATTAGCACTAAAGAATTTAATAAAGTTTACCCGATATTCCAAGGAATAAAGAACATTTGGTGGTTGTTGTTCATTAATGATAACCAATTAGCCAATCGTCTTGCTGCATCGTCAAAAGACTGACTCTTTTCTTCATCGTTGATCCCATGCACTATGAGAAGCTCTGGGTCGTAAAACTTGAAAATTTTTCTCCGACCGTTGATGCTCTCCCATATGTGCCTGCCAAAAAAATTGTTAGTGTCTTATAATAATTTAACTATAATTTGATATAAGGTTAATTAGATTAAAGAAGAGTATACATCATTCCAAACAGCATTCCCTGGTTGCCGATGTAGTCACACGTAGCAACCTGCTGCAAATCCTCTCCAGATAACGTGATCTGGGTACGCGGTGCAATGAATCCTCGGGGGATAGGAATTGTGATTATATCACGTTTATCTTTGAGCCTCAGGAATTCATGAATCATCCATTTTAGCGAATTAGGGATCAACGCCATCTTCTCTTCCGTGAACAAGTCATCTTCCCGTGCACCACGGCCTTGTGGAGAAAGCATCGGAGCTTTCCCCTTTGACGCATCACGTCTTGAGGGCGGTTGAGCGAGTGGACCCTAAACAAAACAGAACATAATATATATATATATCAAATTTTATCCAAATTCTACCGAAATTTCGGTAGCATAACGGTTGTAATTGAATGAGTAAAACATATCTTCAATCCTATAGAATTTAACGTTTTTTTCACTTCATAAGTAGATTCCGGGAAGCAGTTGGCAAATGGTAAGATATCTTTAAAAGCAGCTAAAAATTGAGTAAAACATTTATCGCTCACTCCATTTTCTGCTTTTATGTTGTAAAACTTTACCATTATTGGTAATCTTAGTTTTTTACAACCATCGAACAGAGGTTTATCAACATCACTAAGAAAATTATCGAATTTCTCAGGATCATTAAGAAATTCCTCCTGTGCTTCGTTAAGCAAGTCCAATGGATAATCATCGAAATCATTACCCTCGATATCATCTACCCCCCGCTTTCCTAATGGATATGGATCATTAGGTAAATGTTCGCCATGGTAATACCAATTAGTATAACTTCTATTGAAACCTCGTAAATACACATGGTCCTTAATCATTGTAATATTCCCTTTAGATACATTACAACAATCTACACACGGACAATGAATACGATCGTGATTTTTAGAATTCTTTAAGGCAAACTCTAAAAATGCATCGAACCCTACTTGAAATCGCAGTGTGTCTCTCTCCTCACGCATCCATGATTTATCCATAACAAAAATCCTATCCAAAAAAATTCAGTATTTAGTAACTAATTATAGCTAGTTACTAATTACACAATGTAACTAACTAAGTTTCTCACAATTTATTCATATTAATTTATAAATTACTCAAATTCTCGTTTTAGATTAGTTCATATTATTAGGTTGTTTTGTTGATTAGAATGTTGGTAAAATGTTAAATATTTTTAATAAAAAAAGTTGAAGGGAAAAGTTTTTGGTAAAGCAATAAGGGTATTAACTAATATTTTCCCCTTTTAATTAACTTTTGCTCTTTATTGAAAAATAAAAATCCACATTGAACCTCTCAAATGAAAGAAGAAAAAAAATAAAAAAAGAAGGATTTTATATGTTTATTTTGTTAATGTATTTAGTAACTAATTATAGCTAGTTACTAATTACACAATGTAACTAACTAAGTTTCTCACACAATTTATTCATATTAATTTATAAATTACTCAAATTTTCGTTTTAGATTAGTTCATGTTATTAGGTTGTTTAGTTGATTAGAATGTTGGTAAAATTAAAAAGTTTACATAAATGTGAATATTATTATTTTTTATGTGACCTAACTTCTTATCACTATGTTATAATTAACTAGTTATTTGTATTATGTAAATATTATGAATGGTTTTAGTAAGATTTATCCTAATTCTACCGAAATTTTGGCAGCATAACGGCTGTAATTGGACGTTCCCAAAAATTTTACAAGTGCCTAAAATAACAAACAAAACAGATAAACAATACAAAATTAATCTACCCATCCGACCGCAGTACATGTATTCGCAGAACCTACTTCACTACGGATGAATATTTAAGATATTCAAACTCAACTAACATGCATTGATAATTAATTATATAATAAGAAAAAGTTAGTTAAAGTATATACCTATAATTGCAAGCCCAAATACGCTACACACAAAATTATGCCGAACCCCTACAATATAAAGAAATACAACAAAATTACAAAATTAATTATTTCATTACTTATAACTAGTTATAAAAAATTGTAACAAGTTACTTAGTTACTAAATTATACATACATATATATAATCAATTATATCTCACACTATTATCTCAAAAAAATAAAATTATATCACACACTAATTCAATTTTAAAATTTTTATTTCTAAACTAATGAAATCCCTCCAATGTCATTTTATTCACAATAAATATATATTACAAAAAATATATAAAATACAATTACAAAATTTATTTCCATAAAAAAATATACACACACTATATACACACAATATATACACACATTATATACAAATATTCAATAAAATATACAAATACATATATATACTATAACATTGAGGTATAAATTATTACCTAATAACCGCAATCCGACGACCACCGTAAAAAATCCCGGCACTATACACATAAAACACAATAATATTACTAATAAAATAAAAAAACTCAAATAATAATTTACAAAAACAAAAAATAAAACAATATACATAATACAAAAAGAATAGAAACAATATTTATACCTTAAACGAGGTTGAGATTGAACAATTTCTCAAGAAAAATGGGTGGCCGGATTTCAAACTCAAAGTTTACTATTTGGGTTCGGATGACACTTAAAGAGGGTAAAAAATCAAAACTTTTTAGGTGTATGTTATTAAGTATCGAAAATAGAGGATTTAAAAAAAAATGGGCTAAAAAGGTTAAGAAATGGGGGAGATATGGTGGTGAGGAGGGGGCTGCGGCGAGGGTTTTGCTGGGTATAAGCTCTCTGGTTTGCTGGGTTGCTGAGTGAAGTGGGAAGGAAGAAGAAAGGTCGAAGAACATATACTCTGAACGACCCTATGGCGTCGGTTCCTTCATAGGAACCGACGGAATAGGGTACACGTGTCAGCAGACCGTGTACCCTATGCCGTCGGTTCCTATGCTGGAATCGACGCCATATGGTAGTTCAGAAAAAAAAAATAATAATTAATTTCCAACCGCCTCTAAATGGTATAAAGCAATTTTATACCTACGGTTTTTATCAAAAAACCGCCTCTAAATGTCAATTTCGAACATAGCGGGTATTTTCACACCCTTTAGCTTCCCTTTTTATAAATGGGGTTGAAAAAACTGCCTCTAAAGGCTAATATTGTAGTAGTGTTATCCCATTAAATACAAATTAAAGTGTTGGTAACAGCCATGTGGTGAAAAGACTTTAATTTTCATATGTGATCCTCAAAACACTATAAATAGAGGTCTTGAGTTCATTTTGTAAGACAACAAGTTTCTATCAAGAGAGCACATTGCTAGCAACACTTTAGGCTTGATAAATCCAGAAAGCTATTTTTATTCTTTTTTTTTTTCTTTTCTCTTAGTAATTGTGGTAGGGGATAATAAGTTTTTGGATAAAGGTGTAAGACATTGTTCAAGTTTTGATTCCCCTATTATACACTTGTGGTGTATGTGGTGTTGAGATTGCTCTCACATCTCTTTTATATTTATACTATTTATATATTGTGTTTATATGTAGTTTATTGCTTTGAGTTGTAATCCGTCACTTCATCTCCTTATATTCTCTATTTTATGTGTATATTTTATTTAGTGTTGTAACATTATTTAATTTATGATTTTGTCCTTTATATTATTTGTCATAGAGTTGTAATCTTGTTGGTTTGTTATTTTTATTGGAGCACAACAATTTCCAACAATTAGAATTTCTTATTTTGTGATTGGTCTATTTCCTTTTCCTATATAATATGAGGTAAAAGTTACAGGTCCTACGGTATCCTTATATTATCTTCATGGGACATTTTATTAACCCTTAATGTTCCCTAATGTATACTTGATTGATTGTATGGGATTGAAAAAAAAAATGGGACATGTGTATTAAAAATATTGACAAACCTAAAAAGAAAATAAAAAACAAGCAATCTACTGAAACTTTTATATAAAATATTTTTTAAAAAAAAAATGCATATTAAAATTTTAAATGAGTAGATTCTCAGCAATAGAGATTGAGAAGCCATCTTCTAAACACTTTTTTTTTTTTTATCATTATTATTTATATTTATATTCTTTGGTTTAGTACTTTTCGTATCCTTGAGTTGTCTAATGCAATTGAACCAAACAATATTGAAAAGCAAGTACAGTTGATTTGAGCTGGAGATAAAATGAGCTTATCTTTCTAAAAGGAGAACAAGATGAAAGAAACATTATCTCTTTCTAACATGAAATAAGAATAATATACATCAATATTGCAGGGTCCATGCTTCATTATGGTTTACCCAAAAGCACAAATCTAATATATAACCATTACAGTTTTTCTTCTTGAAACTTTACATAAAAAATGTGTATAGTACCATACCATCGTGTATAAATAAAAAAAAAAACAAGAGAAAGTATAATATTTAATTATTTTTATATATAGAAAGATATTTATTTATTAAATATTATTAAAACAATATAGAAAATTATCTGATAGAGCATATTTTCTAACTATTATTATTATACAATATCTCTTTATGACTATTAGATGGATTATTTATGGTTACAAAAACTTTCCCACCTATGAACAAAAGAATGGTTCTACCATAAATATGTCATATATATTTATATTCTTTTTTTTTGTATTTTCTCGAGATGTAAGCGTCTTGAATGTATAATATTGAAATTTGGAGTTTGTAGATGTTGTCAGAAGAATTTAGACAACACTAAATTTGTGTGAGTATTCAAATAAAGTTAGAACATTCAAAAGCAAATATGCAAGCACTTACTTAAAGTAGCGAGTACTCAAAGTATAGGCTACTGGATAGACAAAACGAAAGTAGAAATAAAGAGAAACAGGAGAATTATAGTGGTTCAGTCAGAGCTTGGTCTGCTTAGTCAACTTTTGGTAATAATTTTTAGCTTAGTTTATTTAATTTGGATCACCCTTTTATATAGAAAGCAAGTGTCATTTAAGATTACATAACTGATCAGTTTAATACTGTTTTTACAATAAATGACAGTATTAAATCTAAATAAATGTTTGAAAAATGAATGAAGAATAGTTTCGTCCATTCTTGAATTAATTGCAACAACATATGCGACTTGATAAGTCGCAACTTGTCTATTCATATTCCATACACACGAGCTCGCAGGCTCTATGGTGTTGTACTCACAAGATGGGGCCTTTGGGCTTATTTCGTTAAATGTCTATGTTCAATTTTGATTGCATAGTCAAACAATATATGCATTGACAACTTGGGACATGCGAGTCCTTGACGAGTTGTTGAACACACTAGTCATTTGAACCAAACCTATGTAAATAGACGATCTTTACTCATCGCAAGAGAAATATACTTGGTCATCACATATAATCAGTATATGCGCGATCAGTATTAATTTTTCTCGGTCCTACCTATTCTTTGACTATGCGGGGCATAGTAGTGACAAGACCCTATCTCGATCGCATCTTCTCATCTTCTCGTAAGTTCACATCAAGCGAGGATAGCTCTACTAGAGCTATTTATTGACACGTCTTTGCCCCTAGTTTGCGATGACAACCGCTTGTCAAATAACAAAATTATACACAAGGGACAAGCGAGTTGCTCTGTCAGAAGACAGTGACCTTTGGCTGTCTTGTCGAGAATTTTGAAATGACAGTTGTATTTATTACTTTATTTTCCCAAGATGCCATGTCATCTAACCCTTTGGGGTTCGTGCAGGCATGTTTTGAGACAATTGTTGGATTGGGTAACCTTTGGTTTTCGAATGCCACATGTTAAGATCCTAACAGATGGGAACGGATGGGACTGATTCGTATTTAAACCTCTAGGATACGAATTGATTCACTTCACTTTCCCTCCTCTTTTTAGTTTCCATTGAAACTTTTCTCTCTAAAACTTCAAGAGAAACCTTTTTCAAAACTTCAATTCCTTTTGCTGAAGATTGTTTCAAAGTTCGAAGGGTCTTCTGAAGTGATAATCGAGCTTAGAAGAACAAGCTTTTAGATTAAAGGTTGGTTCTTTTCTAAAAACTTCCTCTATTTAATGTGTTTTCTTTGAATAATCGCATGCCTTTTGGGTTTTTCGAGTAGATTTTGCATGAAAACAGTGGGATATATTTTGGGCAATGAAACTCTAACAAGAATAAGGGAGTAAGGGGAATTTTTTTGGAAAAGTTTTGCATGTTACTTGAATGCTCGCATCTTCTTTGTCATGAACTTTGAATATTCACACTTTTAGTTAGAACACATTGAGTATTCGCATATACCAAATTATGATCTCAGACTAATAGAGTTTGAATTATTCACCAAGTGGTTGGGTGTTTCACAGTGATCAAATTTTTATTCAACTACACAAACATTAAATCACTGTGAAATACCAAACCACTTTGTTTTCTTTGGCGTTAGTTTTGTTATTTTTATTGACATTTTTATTCATTTTGAAATAGTTATACGTGCAAGGAAACTCCTCCTTAAATTGCACTCACAATATGTTGAAGAGATCTTCTATCTTTTAGATGAGCAATCTTTCGAACAATCAGACATTCGAATCTGAGGGTGGAGCATTCGCGGATGAATCTCAGAAGAGGATTTAGTTTCATGGGTAAGTAAGTTTGATTTGACGACATTCCAAAAACCTGAAGTTTATCAATGTTGGTTGTACGAAACCCATGTCGATGCAACGTCCTCACCCACCCTTCACCAACCCAACAATTATTCCGACTAGCATCACTGTGGTTTTAGTCCCCATCATTTGCTGTTGTGTCGCGGTTTCTTTCCTTTTGTCAAAGTGATTTTGATATATTATGATGTTTCTCCATTCCAACTCACCCCCAATAGTTATAGAACCACCCTTGAATTCTATGTGAAATAAATGGAATACATGCAAGCGAAACCTAGTATCGAGGATTTTCGCTATTTCTACGACATCAAGAACGTTGACCATGACAATTGTTATCCCAATTTTCGCCCACCTGACATGACAAGCTTACATAAATAATATCAGCGCCACGTGACAGTACAACTCACCAATAAGGAGGTCAAGTTAGCACCTTAGCCAACAAGGGTCTCAGCACTCAAACAGGACGACAAGTGACAAACCACCCACCTCAAGGGGGCTAGTCGGCCACCCCTAACCGGCCCTATGGCCGACCAACCTCTGGACAGCACAAGGTCAGCCAACCTACTGCCTGCAGGTTCTTGGTCAGCCAGAATTAGACCTAGTAGGATTCTGGTGCACAACCTTACACGTGGACTACAAGTTGGACTGGGAGTTAGGCCTTAACGACCCAATGAAGTAGATGGAAAATATCTATGTTTAAGGGAAAATTTAGTCTTTTGTATTTAATCAATTTAATATGTAAATATCTACTCATTTTATTTGTAAATTAGGGTTTAAGCTCTCCTATATAAAGATTCTTAACTTAACCCTAGAAAAGCTAAGTCATTAAGTCTTATTCAAGCCGTCAAACACTAAGTATGATAGCACTCTCTTTCTCTCTCCCATTCACACACCCACATAAGCTTCTCTCAACACTTGAGTTTTGACATCTTCGATTTTTTTACTTTGTAACCTTAAGAGAGCTATATCAGATCCCACCTATAGTGATGTGAATAGTGTTATCTCTCGGTATCTATACAACTAAAGGGGGAGTAGCTCATTACCCGCTAACTAAGGGGGTCGAACCTCTATAAAAATCCTTGTGTTCTTTACTTTTGAGTTCTAGTTGTGTAACATGTGGCAAACATAAGATTAATACGGCCCCGCTCTCGGTTGGCCACTTTTCGAGGTTAACAGTAACCAAGCTCCCAATAAGTAGATTCGAAATTTACTAAGTAAATTTTCTAACTTATTAATTCCTACTGACTCCACTATAGATTTGGAGTTGTACTCCTAATTACATAGAACGCTCTATATGTTCTAAATATAGATACGTCATTAATTATCTATTATTTCAATCCAAATAATCAAAGATTCTCTATAAATGATTTACATCGAGTAGAGACAAATTTACCATTCTACCCATCAATGTATTTTATCATTAAAATACATAGCTTCCTATAATTGATATTTTCAGTAAACTAATATAATTACTGAAATAAGAGCTTTTCCATTTATCTCTATTAAGCTAATCTCAAAGGAAATTATCATTTCACTTCTATATAATTATAGAAGCTATAGATTCTATATCTATGATTAGCGCTCCCACTCAATTGTAACACCATTTTCCCTACGTAACGAACTTTTTAAAGTAGCTAAACCTAGAAACCACAAAAAGCAAAAGATCGATGATGATAATGAAACATATCTATGGCATTTACGTTTGGGTCACATAGGCTATGACAGACTAAATAGGCTAACCAAAGATGGTCCATTGAAAAATGTCGTCTTAGGTGAATTACCTGTTTGCGAGTCTTGCCTAGAAGGAAAGATGACCAAACGTTCTTTCTCTACAAAGGGAGAGCGTGCCAAACAACCCCTAGGGTTAGTGCATTCAGATGTTTGCGGACCTTTGAATGTAAAAGCCCAAGGTGGTTATGAGTACTTTGTCACTTTCATTGACGATTACTCTAGATATGGACATATTTACCTTATGCATAAGAAATCTGAAACGTTTGAAAAGTTTCAGGAATTTCATGCATTGGCTCAAAACCAATTGGGTAAAACGTTAAAGATCTTGCGAACTGATAGGGGTGGAGAATATATGGATATGCAGTTCAAAGATCATTTGATCGAACTAGGCATTGAATCCCAATTAACCGCCCCTAGCACTCCACAGCAAAATGGAGTTGCAGAAAGACGGAATCGCACGCTTTTGGAAATGGTTAGGTCCATGCTGAGTTATTCAACTCTACCTACGTCCTTCTGGGGATATGCAATTCAGATGGCAACCGACATTCTAAATGTTGTTCCATCTAAATCAATCCCTAAGACACCTTTAGAACTATGGAATGGTCGTACACCTAGCTTACGCCATTACAGAATCTGGGGGTGCCCTTCTCATGTCTTAAGAAAGAAAGATGGCAAACTTGAAAAGCGAACTGAAGTGTGCATATTTGTCGGGAATTCTAAAGAGACTAGGGGTGGACTATTTTATAGTCGCAAGGATGATAAAGTGTTTGTTTCCACAAATGCTACTTTCCTTGAAGATGACTATATTAAGAATTTTAAACCACAAAGTAAAGTAGTGCTGGGGGAAATGCTTTCAGATATAAGTCCTTCCAATGTTCCGTCCTCTTCCCCTCAAAAAGAGGATAATCCCACTCCCTCAGTCGAACCAACTGAGAAAACTACTACCAAAGTTCCTGTTCAGAAAATCACCGCTCCTCGTCGTAGTGGGAGGGTTTCAACAAAACCATCTCGTTATGGCTTGGATGGTGAAATCAATATGGTCGTTGGTGACGGTATTGATGACGACCCATTAACCTATAAACAGGCAATGGCTAGTCTGCAACGGAAACGATGGTCAGCCGGCATGGATTCAGAAATGGATTCCATGAAAAAGAACAAAGTCTGGGAATATGTAGACGCACCAGATGACTATCATCCAATCAGATGTAAGTGGGTTTACAAGAAGAAAAGAGGCGCTGGAGGCGAAGTCGAAACTTTTAAAGCTAGACATGTAGCCAAGGGTTATACCCAAAGAGAAGGTGTGGACTATGAGGAAACTTTTAGTCCTGTTGCCATGCTCAAATCAATCTAAATTCTTCTCTCCATAGCTGCTGCCTTCGATTATGAAATCTGGCAAATGGATGTCAAGAGTGCCTTCCTTAATGGGGTACTTGAAGAAACCATCTATATGGAGCAACCAGAAGGCTATGTTCTTCCAGGGCAGGAAAAGAAAGTTTGTAAATTAAATAAGTCTATCTATGGTCTTAAGCAAGCTTCTCGCTCATGGAACAAAAGATTTGATGAAATCATCTAGACCTACGGCTTTCTTCAGAATGAAGATGAACCTTATGTTTACCAACTCAAGGAAGACCAAGTAGTAGTATTTCTGGTCCTTTATGGTGACGACATTTTGATTATTGGAAACAATATCAAGAAAATGACTAACATCAAGGAATGGCTTAACACTCAATTCGATATGAAAGATTTGGGTGAGGCAGCCTATGTTCTTGGTATTCATATTATTAGAAACCGGAAGAACAGATCTCTTGCTCTCTCTCAAATAACCTATATTGACAAAGTTTTAGAGAGATTCTCCATGAACAACACCAATGGGGCGAATATGCCTTCTAGATATGGTATTCGTCTATCTAAGGAACAGTCTCCTACTGATCCTCAAGAGATAGAGGACATGGCGAAAATTCCTTATGCTTCTGTAGTTGGAAGTCTAATGTATGCAATGTTATGCACTAGACCTGACATCTGCTATGCAGTTGGAATCGTGAGCAGGTATCAGTCTAATCCAGGACAGGAACATTGGAATGCAGTTAAGTATATTTTGAAATACTTAAAGAGTACAAGGAATCTTGTGTTAGTCTATAAGGGTAGTGCTTTAAATCCCATAGGCTATACTGATTCAGATTTCTAGGCATGTCTTGAAGACAGGAAATCTACATCTGGGATGGTGTTTACTCTTGGGGGTGGAGCAGTAGTTTGGAGAAGTACTAAACAAATCGCGATATCGGACTCGACGATGGAAGCAAAATACATAAAAAAATGACACGTTCCTTTTTTGTCGTGCCTAAAAGTTGGTGCCTAAATACTTCAACGGGCACCACAAATAGCATCGTGCCAATTGACTGATCAAATTACACGACACCTGTAGTGCCCACTTAGAATAAAAAATTCTATAAATCATACATTTAGGCATGACAAAGTCGTGCCTGTGGATTTAATTTTCCTTTTAATAAAAATAATTTTGTATTTTCAAATTAATTTATATTTATTTTTAAAAAATATAATCATCCAAAACTAATAAAAATTAATATATAAAAGTGTCTTCTACTATATAAATTAGGAATCAACACTACAATAAAAATATTCAATTAAATAAATACAACAACTAAAATAAGTTTTCAAATAAATAATAATACTTATATCATCATATGCATACAATTACAAATAACAATAATAATAAATAATAATCCTAATTGCGTGGATTCTTTCTCATCATCATCATCATCGCCATTCTCTCTAGACCGTTGTTGTGGAATTTATGATATTTGCAGATAGTATGGTTGCTGCGATACTTTTGGCATTTGCGGGTAGTATGGTGTTGGGTTTTATGCCCTAAATAAAACTTCATTTCAATGTAATCCATTTTATTCAACATCAATAAAGAAACAGAAGTATTTTTCATTCATTTGTGTATGTTTTGGTTCATCTTATCAATTGCTTGTCTATTTGATTTATAAATTCATCTGAAACCCTTTTCACATACTTGATCCTATTTATTGTGTTGTCAACACATTGAAAAGTAAACATGACTATGTGTATCAGACACAGGGTTTTACTGATATGATAATCTACAACAGAGTTTACTTGCATTTGGTATAATGCTATATTCTTTCCAGAGCATTGGTTAAAGTAAAGCTCAGGTTGGGTGCATGGAGTATGCATCGGAAGGGACCGATATTGAACTTTGACATAGATTTATCAAACTTACCGTAATATCTATTCAAGTCAATATCACCTAGTTGATCCTAGATCAAATGATCTAAATCTTGATATGATTAGGCTCAATCTCAAGAGTGTTATTCGTGTTCTTTGATTTGTTAGTTAAGTCTACTTTTAGGTCAGGGTGATACGTACATTTTGGGAGCACGGTAGTGCAGTTGAGTGGGAGCGCTAACATAAATATGGAATCTATAGCTTCTATCTGGCGAATAGAGAGTAAAGGATGATTTTCTTCGAGCTTGACCAAACGAAAATAAATGGTGGAGTACTCATTTCACATAGCTGAAATATCATTTATACGGGGTTAAGTATTTTAAGGATAAAATACATTGTAGGGTGTTACGGTAATCTAATCCCTTTACAGTGTAGATCATTCATATAGAGGATCATTGATCAAATTAGGATTATAACAATAGATAACTAATGACGTGTCTATATGGTGGAACATATAGAGCGTTCTATATAGTGAGAGTGCGATTCTAAGTTCTATGCGTGGATTCAACGAAGAATTAATAAGTCAGTGAATTTAGGTTATAAATTCTTGATCTGCTTATTGGAAGCTCGGTTATATAGACCCATGGTCCCCCCACTAGTTGAGATAATATTACTTGTAAGACTCATTTAATTGGTTTTGATTAATCAATTATAATTCTCAAACTAGACTATGTCTATTTGTGAATTTTTCACTAAGTAAGGGCGAAATTGTAAAGAAGGAGTTTTTAGGGCATATTTGTTAATTATAATAATTTGTATGGTTCAATTAATAAATATGATAAATGAAAATATTATTTAATAATTATTTATAGTTATTATATAGTTAGAATTGGCATTTAAATCGTTGAATTTAAAAATTGGCGTTTTTGAGAAAATGAGATGCAGAAATGATAAAACTGCAAAATTGCAAAAAGTGAGGCCCAAATCCATAATGCCATGGTCGGCCACTTTTATAGGTTTTATCATCTGATATTTTCATTATTTTAATGCCAAATAATTCAAACCTAACCCTATGTGGTATGCTATAAATAGATAGTGAAGGCTTCAGGAAATTAACACTTACAACTTCACATCTTGTTTCCTTCAGAGAAAAACCTGAGCCTTCTCTCTCTAACCTAGCCGCCACCTTCACTCTCTTCTTCTCTCTTGTAAATTTCGAACCTCTTAGTGATAGAGTAGTGCCCACACACAGCAAGTGATACCTCAATCATAGTGAGGAAGATCGTGAAGAAAGACATTCAACAAGAAGGAGATTCAGCACTAAAGAAAGGAGAGAAAGAGATCAGGTTCAGATCTTGATGATACTCTGCGATAGAAAGGATACAAGGGTTAGAGATCTGAATGGAAGGAGACATTTTATTTCGCTGCACCCAATGTAAGGTTTCTCATACTTTATATGTGTTTATTTTATAATCGTTTTAGAAGTTCATATTTAGGGTGTTAATCAACATACTTGTGAGTAGATCTAAGATCCTGGTAAAATAATTTCCAACATATGGCTGCTGTACGTGTGGCATGTGCTGCATTGGTGTCAAAAATATGTGCCTCTACAGTTAATAAATCATGTCGTATCGTATTTCGACATCTGGCACATAAAAATAAAAAAAATTTTCCAGTAAGTATCATCACAATAATTTTTTGTTATCCAATTTTTATTGATCGCCATCTACAAAAAATTTTTAAAAAAGAAGATTATTAAATTTATTTAACTCATATTTAAATTTTTAATTTTAAAAAACTTATGTTCACTTATTATGATAAATTATCTTTCACAATTATAAATTTATTATTTACTTAATTAATTATTTTAATTATTAAGCTTATTCATTATTTTTAATATTATGAATTAGTTATCTACTTAAATTATTCAAAAATTTTAAGTTGATTAATTAACATATTATACATTTTTTTCATTTTAAATAAGTTATAGTGACTATTATGATGAATTCTTTAATTATTTATATTTTTAATAATTATAAATTAATTTTGAATTTAATTATTTATAATAATAAAACTTTTAACAAAATTAAATTTATTTGTATTTCATATTTCACATTTTTCATTATATGATCATATATTAGATAAATAAGGCTTTTAATTAATTAATATATAACTATTCATCATATTAATTAAAATATTATTAACTATTAATTATTATTTAACATAAATTATTTATTAATAAAAATGCTAACTTAATCAATTTTTGAATTATCCACTTAAAATTTAATGTTTTAATTTTTATTATGATGAAGATAAAATTTTAAAGTTAATTTATAATTTTTTTTTCCACCATGATTAGGGCAACATAATAACTGTTTACAAATATTTACAAATAGTATGTGATATATTTACAAATAAATATTATATACATATACAAACTTATTCACATGTGCCAACATACATATACAAAATAAATAATCAAATAAACACAAATTTTTAACTTTAAATAAACATCAAACACATAAATATTCATACATTCACATTCACACACAACAATAATATACAAATTCACACTTTTACCATTGATAATCAACCCTCCTTTGTTCCTCAATATCTCAATCTAGGTGTACTCTTCAAACTCATTAACAAATCAAACTTAATGAGGAAAGTTCAAACTTTTCACACAATCTCAAATAATATTACTTAAAAATCAGGCAAAATGCAAAACAGTTCAGCAAAAAAAAAAAATAGAAAAATGCAAAATAAATCTGGACCAGTCAAGACCAAAACTATTGCACTAGATTTTTGGGTTGCCAAATATATTTTTTATATATATAAAAATCAAAGAAAACTAAATAACCAAATAGAAGAACAGATCTAAAATCAATCTAATTTTTTTTTATTAAATAAAAAAACCTGGAAGCCAAGTGGCATAGCCACCGTCGATCCCTTGCTAACACAAACTTATCGACCCCCCTAAGTACCCAAACACTATCAATCCCCTGCGAACTGAAATCCTCCGTATTTGAATCTTAATCCGTCGTCCCTGCCAAGGAAAAGAGAGACCCAAAGAATGAGATATATATATACATATTTATAGAGAGAGAGAGAGAGAGATAGAGAGAGAGAGAGAGAAAGAGTACAAAATGATGAGTGACCTTGGATTTTGATGGGTGGCGATCTCAGATCTGATGTTCGTTTGACTGTTGGGCACTGGAAACAAGTTGGTTGGACCAGTTGATGCACACGAAGAGAGAAGCCAATGTTTCTAAGTGCGGCTGATCTCAGACAAAAAAATAGTAGAATGAGTTTTTTCTTTTGCTGAATAAAAGTAGAGAGAGTATTCATATATGGGTTTAGGGAAAAAAAATAGGATGGAGGGGTGGTTTCTGATTGCTGGAGGCGGAGAGGGGCGAGAGAATGACTAAATGAGCTGAGAGAAGACTTGAGCTTTAGGTTGGAGAGTGGTTGGATGCTCTGATTTTATATTTGAAAAAGGGGAAAAAACTGGGCCCGACATTGTCGTGCCCATCTGTAATTGCGGGAAAATTCCGGCCTGCATCAATGTTTATTTTTTGAAACATTAGGGGCACGATAATATCGTGCCCATTGAGAGTGTGTCGTGCCCAAGTGTCTCCAAAAATTTTCTTTTAAAAAAAAAGAAAAATGTAATTGGCACCACATTAAGAGTGTCGGCCCCAAGTAGAGTATGTTATGGGCACCACACTATGTTGTGTCCCACTTAGACGTGCCTATATCCTATAATTGTTGTAGTGTAAATTTTATCGTTGATTATCATGTCAGTGTAAATCGAGTGCAAAGATAAATCATGGGACTAAAGCTTTGAAGCATATAATCATAATTACTTTCTACTATGATGACATCACTGTAATTGTGAATAACTATATGTTCTAGATTTAACAAAAATTATATATAAAACCATAAACATCAAAATAACATGTAAACTTAAATGACTTCTAATCTTCTATTGATGACAAACAAGATTATATTAAAATGAATTTTATTTAGGGCATAAAATCCAAGCATTGCAATCACTGATCAAGAGCCTAGTTGGATGGACCCAATTGTTAATTACTTGACTAAGGGAGAGCTTGTTGGGTTTTATGCCCTAAATAAAACTCATTTCAATATAATCAGATTTACTTATTAATAAAGATCAGAAATAACATTTTTTGTTGCATGGTTCACATGATTTATTTCATGATTATATGTATATAATGTATGAATTCTTTTTAAGTGCAGAACATATGAGTTGGTTAAAGATTATAGTGTTGTCAGCACAGTGGAATATAATCTTAATTATATGTTCAAAAGTTTATTCCCTGATTTGTCAGAACACTGGATTTAGACTGACATGGTATAATCAGCGATAGGTATTCTTACACCTTGGAAAAGTGTTTTGTCCTTTCCTGGACATTGGCAAAGTTTACCAGTATCGGATGTATGGAGTATACATCGGAAGGGACCGATATTGAACTTTGATTAGATATATTAAAATTTACCGTAATATCTATTCAATTCAATATTACCTGTTGATCCTAGATCAAATGATCTTAATCCTGATATGGTTAGGTTCAATCTCAAGAGTGTTACTCGTGTTCTTTGATTTGTTAGTTAAGCCTACTTTTGGGTCAGGGTGATACGAACATTTTGGGAACACGGTAATGCAATTGAGTGGGAGCGCTAACATAAATATGGAATCTATAGCTTCTATTTGGCAAATAGAAAGTAGAGGATGATTTCCTTCGAGCTTAACCAAACGAAAATAAATGGTGGAGATCTCATTTCACTTAGCTGAAATATCATTTATACAGGGTTAAGTGTTTTAAGGATAAAATACATTGAAGGTGTAGCGGTAACAGTAGTGCCTTTTCAATGTAGATCATCTATATAGAGGATCATTGATCACATTAGGGTTATAACAATGGATAACTAATGACGTGTCTATATCATGGAACATATAGAGCGTTCTATATCACTGAGAGTGCAATTCCAAGTTCTAAGTGTGGATTCAATGAGGAATTAATAAGTTAGGAAATTTACTTGGTAAATTCGGTTCGACTTATTGGAAGCTCGGTTATATAGACCCATGGTCCCCATACTAGTTGAGACCATACTGCTTGTAAGACTCAGTTAATTGATTTTAATTAATCAATTATAATTCTAAAAGTTAGACTATGTCTACTTTATGAATTCTCACAGTTTAAGGATGAAATTGTAAAGAAAAGGGTTTCTAGGTTTAATTGTTAATTGCGAGACTTTGCATGTCTAATTAATAATTATTTAAAATGAGAATATTGTTTAATAATCTATTTTAGTTATTAAATAATTAGTTTTGGCATTTAAATGATTAGAATTAGAAAAATGGCATTTTTGGAGAAATAGAAATAAAATTGAGGAAACTGCAAAATCCAAGTGAGGCCCATATCACCCTATGGCCGGCCACATGGTTTGATTTTCCCAATTATTATTTTCAATTTTAATTGCCATGTAATTGCTAATCAAAGCCTAGGAAAAATAGGAAAGTGGTGGATTACACTAAATAAGGCAGTTAATTGATTACACAGTAATTAAGGAAACTGTTTTATTTGGAAAGTTGTGCTCTCCCTTTTCCTATATAAAGCAACCATTGTTCTCTTCTCTTGTATGCTTATGTAAGCTTAAAAGCCACGAAATTAAGAGAGAAAAATATAGAGAAATTTCGAAATCCTTGTGAGATGAGTAGTGCCCACACACATCAAGTGGTACCTCAATCATAGTATATAAGACTATGGAAATTCTGCATCAAAGAAGGAGAAAAGAAGATCCAGGTTCAGATCTTGGTGATGCTCTGCTACAGAAAGGAATCAAGGGCTAGAGATCTGAACGGAAGGAGTCATATTATTCCGTTGCACCCATTGTAAGGTTTTCTAACTTTATATGTGTTTATTTTCATTGTTTTAGAATTCATATTAGGTTGTTAATCCAACATACATGATAGTAAATAGATCCTGGTAAAATAATTTCCAACAACTGGCACCAGAGCCATGGTAATGATTTACTTTCATGTAATATGAATTAAAACAATGTTTTATATGTTCTGTGTTGATTTGGATGGTTTCATGTTAGTTTATGTGCTTATGTGATGAATGTTAATGTTGTATGAAATTTTTCCATGAAATTTTTTTTTTTGATTTTTTAAAATATTTTATTTGGATTCCTTGTGAAAAATTAAGCAATTTTGTTTTTTACGGAACTCGATTCTGATAAAAATTGAGAAAGTTATGAATTTTGGAAGATTGGAAATCATGGTTGTTGCATTAAGCCTATCCTGCCCCTACAAATTGCGAATTTTGTGGGTTTTTTCCCCAAAAATCCAATTTTTCCAATTTTAAATATTTCTAAATTGAAATGTTTTCAATTTTAAATATTTTTAATTTGGAATTTTTCCAATTTTAAATATTTTATTTTTTGGAATGTTTCCAATTTTAAATATTTCCTATTATGGTCAGATTTAAAAATTTGTTAACTTCTTTAATATTTATTTATTATTTAATTATAAGATTAGATATTTTGATATTTAAGATATTTTAAATTAAAAGATAACTTTGTCTTTTTATTTAAAATATTATATCAAAATTATCTTATATGACAAATTAAATAATTAATAAATTTAAAATTAACATATATATTTTTATAGATATACTTACCATAATGTTTTTCAAATTCAAAATTTGTTATTTTGTTAAATATTTAATTATTTATAAATTATTAGTTTAAAAATGATATTTTTTCTATATATATCATTTTTTTTCCTTATTAGAAATTTATAAATCATATCTTAAACGTTTAAATAACATAGATATTTTTGTAGAGATTTGAATATTGCTTAATTTGAGATATTTTGACATATAATTATGGTAACTATTATTCATTTATTATTTTATTCCTAAAATAATAATTATCTAACCAAATCTATTTTAAAATTAGTTTATTTTATTAAATTATAAGATCTGAAAGTGATATTGGAGATTCTTTCCTTTCAAATCATTGATCTTATTAGATATTTAATTTAATTTGATTCAAATAAACTTAGATATTTTAAAATTAGTTTCCTTTATTTGGTTAGTTTAAGAATAATAATTTAATTATATTAATATCTTATTTTCACATCTGTTACATGGACAATGTTTGTTTATTTATATTATTTATTTAAAACTTTTTTTACAAACCTATTATTTATTTGATCTAAATTGCTATGATTAACTTGTTGACAGATCATGATCCAATGATCTGATTTTAATCATAGTCCAATTGACGATAGATCTTATAAATAATTTGTAACAGGTAAATTTTATACTTCTTTCATCTGTGTAAACCTAGTAACATGATAGGGCCCATCCAAATTATTTGACCTGTGTGAGCCTATATGTTTGCTTTTGGGCTTAGATGCATATAGGAAGCCCATTTAAGTTTTTACTAAGTAAATGGACTAGGTTGCTAAAATAAATTTTGACATAAGTAAATTTATTTAGGTTCAATTAGATTTGGGCTTATTCAATGAATAACAATTGTTTATTTTAAGGTTAAATTCCTCTCTTTTGGGCCTTGTGTGAGAGTTGGGAGCCATAGAAGTGGGTACGACATACTGAACCCAGCTCCCCCTCACATGAACTACCCCAATTGTGAAGGCCCATTTGCCTTATTTAAATAATTGTATTAGGTTAATTATATTAGTCTAACCTAATTAAAATTGAATTAGCAACATAATTAACTTTTAAAATATATGAAATTTATTTTTCATGTAATATTTTAAAGTTAATTTTAGAAAAACACTTAGTTAATGGTATATATTCTAGACAGTTATTTCTAGTACTAGTTATTATTTCTAATATTAAAAATTGAATTAGCAACATAATTAACTTTTAAAATATATGAAATTTATTTTTCATGTAATATTTTAAAGTTAATTTTAGAAAAACACTTAGTTAATGGTATATATTCTAGACAGTTATTTCTAGTACTAGTTATTATTTCTAATATTAAATAGGAAAATATCATAGATTGTGAAATTAATTGTTTCCTAATTAATTTTGGTACAATCTAAGTTTAGAATATTTTCCTAGTATTAAACTAGAATTAATAATTAAGTTTCCTCTTTACTTAATTATTTATTTCTTGAATTTAATACATTTAATTAATTGCAAATTCAATATCTAAGTTGATTTTTAATCATGATACTTAAATATTGTTATTTTCATGTTATTTAATTAAAGTAGAAAATTATCTTAAGTTTGGAATTTTTTTTTCAGAATAACTTAAGTTTGAATAATTTTCAAAATATATTTTATTTTATTTTATTAATCATTTCCCAAAATTTCGAAATTACATTTCTTTAATGTAGAAATTTCGAATTTTATTTGAAAAATAGATTAAAGTTGAAAATTATTTATTTAATTTTGGACCAACTTAAATCATTGATTTTTTTTTCATTTAATGATTAATTAAAATAAATGAACTAAAATATATTATAATTAGAAATTGGATTAATTAGTCAATGAAAGTCTAGATGGTTATTATCTGTTTTGCTTGAAGTATTTTTCTAGTGATATTTAATTAAATAGAAAATTAATATTTAAGTTGATTTTTTAATCATGATACTTAAATATTTGAAATTTTTCTTAGATATTTAATTAAATAGGGAAATTATATTTTTTGTTGAAAATTAATTTTTATTAATTTTGGGCCAACATAAAATTAGAGTAATTTTCCAGGATTTATTTTTATTTTATTTTAAAGCATTTTTCGAAAATGCAATATATGTTTATAGAAAATTAAATTTGAAGTTGTAAATTAATTTAAATTAATTTTGAAACAACTTAAATTGAATAATTTTCTAAATATTTATGGAAATTATGACTAAGATGGAAATAATTCACGTTATTTTCATATCCATCTAAGTATAATTTATAAATATTAAATTAAAATTTATATTTGGAATTTTTCATTCTAAATTGAAAATTTTAATTAAATATATATTTAAAGTAAATTGATTAAAATAAATATTAGGAGAAAATACGACATTCATTAAATAATGAGCTTTATTATTATTAGGATATTCGATCTCCATTGTTGGTTTTACATAGTGTTGTGATAAATCCAACACGCAAGTATACGTATCGTTTTAACAAGTAATACTCAGGTAAGTGAGATCGTTCCCACGAGGACTGTAGCTAAGTACCAATCAATTGAACTCTTATTTCTATTTGGCAGAATCAATAATAAGGTTGAATAATTAAATAACTAAAAATTAAAAAGCAGGATAATAATAATAAAAAATGTAATTAATTATGGATGAATATTTAGGGAAAAGAATCCTGTTGATTTAATTACCCAATTGTTAATGCTAATTACTATTCTCTTTCTCAATGTGAATGACAGATTATAAAAATTAACCTAACTCTTTTCAGATCTTTTAAGTCCTAAATCACATGTTATCTAATCATCTCTGGGATAGATTAACATATAATCAGCATTAAGCAATAATCTAAATGTCACAAAGGCTATGCAAATACTTTCGTTTCACATCAAAACCTAGTTTATCCAATTTTAGCATTCCCAATTCTCACTTTTCAGATTTTGAATTAGGATCATAGAACATGAAGAAGGTGATCAATCTTAAACATGTAATTAAACACAAATATGGATAAATTCACAATCAAGAAAGGAGAAATAGCAATTATCATTAACCGAAAGTAATTTCAATCAACATTCATCATCTCCCTAAATAGGAGTTTAGTTCATAAAATCCATAATAACATCCATAATCAAAACTAAAACAGAAATTAACATAGAAACTAAGAGTTTAAGAAAGAACTAGTTGGTGATTGCATTCCGGATCGCCACAATTGCTTCCTTTGCCTCCTTCTTCATCTCTAGGGTTTTATTTTTGCCTCCCTTCCTTCTAAAACATGAACCCCTTAAATAGAAATTAGGGTTGCTACCTCTTTGAAAAAGTAAAAAACTGCCCAAAAATCTCGTTTTTCGCCCCTAGTCGCGACTACATAAAGCCTAGTCGCGACCATGGGCAAAATACGAAAAAAATCTCGCTGTTTGGCTCCTAGTCGCGACCATGGTCGCGACCATGAAAAAGGGTCGCGACCATAGAAAGTGGTGGTCGCGACTACTGGAGCAAAATTTGACAGCTTCAGCATCTTTCAGTAAAATATGCATAACTTTCACATACAAACTCCAAATGAGTTGATTCAAGATGCGTTGGAAAGAAGAAAAAGAAATCTAAAACTTTTATGTTTTGACTTTTTCCAAAATCAGATTAGAACATAGTCAAATTTAAGCTTGAAGTTTCAGCTTTATTTTCTTGTAGAATTTTCTCTATTCTATAGCTTGTTATTTTCCGAAATTCGATCAATTGATATATTCCAAGTGTGAAACCTGAAATCAAAGAAAACAAGCGTAATTCTATTCCAAAAAGAATAACAAAGAAGGAAAACAACTATAAAAAGTGACCCAAAATGTAGGCTAAAAATAGCCTAACACATAGCTATTGTGTTAGTGAGTAATCCTCCCTAATGGAGGAACGTTCATTAGCAAGTTATCACCGTTTAATCTCGAAAGATAAGTAATCTTGTAAGTTTTTTATATAGTTTATGACCACCCTAATGGTGGCGACTGTATAAGACTTGCAAGAATATGAAACAATGGTGGAAGCTCATAAGAGAGAATAGCCTTGACTCTCGCCTTAACGGGACAACACGGATTCACATCTTGATCGAATAAAAGGTTGCTAGAATGTTTGACATTTTAGATGAGCTGACAACTCTATTCAATGAATGGTAGCTTTGACTCTCGCCTAAACGGGACACTGATATCAGTTTGTTGAAAACCTTGGAAATTATTTAGGATTGTATGTTTTAGTATTTTCACTTGTCATTCCTACTTGCTATATGCTTCATAATTTCTGAATTGTGTATGAATTTGTATTGAACCATGTTATTTTCTGTTATTAAATTGTAGTTTAATTTCGAATCTTCATTGTTGGTCTAACTTGATTTGTTTTTCTAATGAGATAAATCCCTAATGGATTTTCACCATTAGACTAACATAATAGTGTTAGATCTCGAAAGATAAATATTGTATATGCAACATCTAGCTGTTCATCAATTGATGACACCTTAGACTAGTGTTTACAATATGAAACAAGAAGATTGTATAAATAAGATTACTTTGACTCTCGCTAATCGGAGCATCGTTGGATTCTTATTTAAAACGAAATTATCCTAATTCCTCTTAGCTTATTCATTTCGAATCAGCTTAAAGACATATCATTGGATGAATGGTCTATAAATCATATAAAGTCTTATTTTCTCTTAAGAAATTAGATGACGCATATGATTATATTCCCAGAATTCTATCCCAAAATGATATAAATCCTCAATCTTAGATATCTCCTACTTGTATTGGCAAATCATAGAGTTAGATTAGTAGTGGTGGTCCAAGAAAGAATTACTAATTATACAGTTACACTTTCACAAGTGTTTCATGACCATTTTCTTTTAATGGATTTAAACTGTATGAGTTTAGTATTCCGTGACCAGAATCCACTTGCACTATTCTAAGAACTTTTTGATGTAACTTAAGTCATCAAAAGATACAACCACATATTTTTATAAATCTAAGGCATTTGTATCTTGATCATAGTGGTTTTGACAAGATCATTCTCTGCAAAGAGATAATATGCCTATATCCACTGAAAGTAAGTTCATCTCATTCGCAGATGGATGTACGTTCAAGGGTGGATATGAGTTTTCGTTGTATTCTTAAAACGATCACTCTAGATTTTACCTTACGCAAAAGAAATTTGAAATGTTTGAAAAATTTCATGAATTTCTAGCAATGGTAAGTGGTTAAAGATCTTGCAAACTGATAGGGGTGGAGAAAAAGTTAGTAGATATGCAATTCAAAGATCATTAATTTGATTTTGAATTATATCCAAACTTACCCTCCCCAGAAATTCGAGTTGCATATTGATGATTAGTTACTAGTCGTTGCCTAAATCCTTCTATGGTAATATAATTTCAGAATGATGCAATGGTTGTATACTTTATGTAAATCATTACTAGATTCATGGATGACCTAATCGAAATCTTAAGAAAAGCTAAAACTGCTAACCCTGGTTTGCATGTTTGTTAGCTATTCTAAGTGATTAGGGGTGGAGCATCCCATAGTCATTAGATAAGAAAGTGTTTGTTTAAACAAATACTACTTTTCTAAGAAAATGACTAAGTCTGAAAATAAAGTAGCAAATAAAGGAGATAATTTTTTTTCTTGATTCCATAAGTGTTCCATCATCTTATTCGTTACAAGATGATCCCACTGCCTCTGTGGTCTTGACACAACCGAAGAGGTCTATACCATTTAGTTTTCTTAGACATAGTTCACGGTACCTTGTTGTAGTGGGAGAGTTTCTAGGAACTCACCTTCTTATAACTTGGAAGACACTAGTGATTAAAATCCATTGTGAGTTTAAACAAGTAACGGATTGTCAAGATAAGAAACTAAGAAGAAAGCCAAGAGAACTATGGTTTGATCCATTCACATGGAGTAACCTAAAGTTTTCTGTTACAAGGACATGAAAGGAAATTTTCATTAATAAGTCTATTCAATGGACTTAACAAAACTTCCTGTTCCTAGTATTGTAGGTTTGAGTTTATCTAAACTTATGGCTTGTGGTATACCTGGAAATTACTTACTCTAATGCAAGCATGAGATGCTGATGCATTTTCTTTCCAATGGAAATCTATAGAAGCTTCACAACTTCTTAGATATAGATTTTATTTATCTAAGGAAAAGTCTCAACTATTCCAGAGAAGATAAAGCCATGAAAGAATTTCTTAAATCAACAGTGAGAGGTCTCAGATATGCTTTAGTATGCCTTAGACCAGACACCTGCTGTTGAGTGGGAGTAATGAGTAAGTATCAGAATAATCCAGAAGAGGAACATTGGAAGACAATCAAGTAAATTTTAAGATTAAGAAGAGGAACTATATGTTAGTCAATAAGGGTGGTTTTGAAACTCTTAGACTACACCACATCAGATTTCAAGACTTGCCTGTGTGCTAGAAAGTCTGCTGATGAGATGGTGATTACTTTGGGGGTGGAGTAGTGATTTTGGAGAAGTGTAAAAACCTATCTGAAATCTCTTGGTCTACCAGAAAGAGACTGAATGTTAAAGTTACAGGAAAGGTACTTATTCAGTCTAAGGAAAGTTCTATATTTTTGTGGCACCGTTCCAACTTGCCTTAACTACTAGAGTTACTTCCTGAATAACCAAAGAGTAGTTGCCAAAAAGTATAGAATCCAGTATTCCAAGAGAGTAGACATATAGAGAGGAATTTCACATTATCAAGGATTTTGTGATTAAGGAAGAGTAATGGTGGAGAAGAGGTTGTGTTTAATTCAACCTGTCAGATCCTATTACGAGGAGTTTACTACTGTTACACTTGATTTGTATATCAAGGTGTTAATGATTATTTGAAATGCACTTTTTGTTTTATATTAGTGCAAGTGGAAGTTTATTGGGTTTTATGCCCTAAATAAAACTCATTTCAATATAATCAGATTTACTTATTAATAAAGATCAGAAATAACATTTTTTGTTGCATGGTTCACATGATTTATTTCATGATTATATGTATATAATGTATGAATTCTTTTTAAGTCCAGAACATATGAGTTGGTTAAAGATTATAGTGTTGTCAGCACAGTGGAATATAATCTTAATTATATGTTCAAAAGTTTATTCCCTGATTTGTCAGAACACTGGATTTAGACTGACATGGTATAATCAGCGATAGGTATTCTTACACCTTGGAAAAGTGTTATGTCCTTTCCTGGACATTGGCAAAGTTTACCAGTATCGGATGTATGGAGTATACATCGGAAGGGACCGATATTGAACTTTGATTAGATATATTAAAATTTACTGTAATATCTATTCAATTCAATATCACCTCTTGATCCTAGATCAAATGATCTTAATCCTGATATGGTTAGGTTCAATCTCAAGAGTGTTACTCGTGTTCTTTGATTTGTTAGTTAAGCCTACTTTTGGGTCAGGGTGATACGAACATTTTGGGAACACGGTAATGCAATGAGTGGGAGCGCTAACATATATATGGAATCTATAGCTTCTATTTGGCAAATATAAAGTAAAGGATGATTTCCTTCGAGCTTAACCAAACGAAAATAAATGGTGGAGATCTCATTTCACTTAGCTGAAATATCATTTATACAGGGTTAAGTGTTTTAAGGATAAAATACATTGAAGGTGTAGCGGTAACAGTAGTGCCTTTTCAATGTAGATCATCTATATAGAGGATCATTGATCACATTAGGGTTATAACAATAGATAACTAATGACGTGTCTATATCATGGAACATATAGAGCGTTCTATATCACTGAGAGTGCAATTCCAAGTTCTAAGTGTGGATTCAATGAGGAATTAATAAGTTAGGAAATTTACTTGGTAAATTCGGTTCGACTTATTGGAAGCTCGGTTATATAGACCCATGGTCCCCATACTAGTTGAGACCATACTGCTTGTAAGACTCAGTTAATTGATTTTAATTAATCAATTATAATTCTAAAAGTTAGACTATGTCTACTTTATGAATTCTCACAGTTTAAGGATGAAATTATAAAGAAAAGGGTTTCTAGGTTTAATTGTTAATTGAGAGACTTTGCATGTCTAATTAATAATTATTTTAAATGAGAATATTATTTAATAATCTATTTTAGTTATTAAATAATTAGTTTTGGCATTTAAATGATTAGAATTGGAAAAATGGCATTTTTGGAGAAATAGAAATAAAATTGAGGAAACTGCAAAATCCAAGTGAGGCCCATATCACCCTATGTCCGGCCACATGGTTTGATTTTCCCAATTATTATTTTCAATTTTAATTGCCATGTAATTGCTAATCAAAGCCTAGGAAAAATAGGAAAGTGGTGGATCACACTAAATAAGGCAGTTAATTGAATACACAGTAATTAAGGAAACTGTTTTATTTGGAAAGTTGTGCTCTCCCTTTTCCTATATAAAGCAACCCTTGTTCTCTTCTCTTGTATGCTTATGTAAGCTTAAAAGCCACGAAATTAAGAGAGAAAAATAGAGAGAAATTTCGAAATCCTTGTGAGATGAGTAGTGCCCACACACATCAAGTGGTACCTCAATCATAGTATGTAAGACTATGGAAATTCTGCATCAAAGAAGGAGAAAAGAAGATCCAGGTTCAGATCTTGGTGATGCTCTGCTACAGAAAGGAATCAAGGGCTAGAGATCTGAACGGAAGGAGTCATATTATTCCGTTGCACCCACTGTAAGGTTTTCTAACTTTATATGTGTTTATTTTCATTATTTTAGAATTCATATTAGGTTGTTAATCCAACATACATGATAGTAAATAGATCCTCGTAAAATAATTTCCAACAGAGCTGCCCCAAGACATAGCAGCCTCTAGAAAAGTTTAGTGTTCGGCACCCCGATATCTCATAATTGATGGCATTCTGTACCGGAAAGGCTTGAGTATGCCTTATCTTAGGTGTGTTTCTGATTCCCAAGCCAAATAAATAATGAAAGAGATTCATGAAGGGTTCTATGGGGACCACACTAGAGGTCCCAACCTATCTAAACAAATTTTAAGACATGTATACTTCTAACCCACTATGAAGAAAGAATGCATAGATTACGTCCATAAGTGTGACTCTTGTCAAAGATTTGCAAACATCCCAAGGTTCCCTCCGAATAAGAACACATTGATGATAAGTGTAATGACCGCTTTAGTAATTTAGATTAGTAAAGGCAATTAGCACTAATTTTTATTATTTTATTATTATTTGTGAATTAATTTAATTGTGGACCCCAATATTTAAAAATAAATATTAGAGTTATAATTTCTCAATTCCAGAGATTTTATTAAACTCTAGGGGTATTATTTAACTTATATGTGAAATATGTAATTTTTGTAATTTTTGCTCGGCGACAACAAAAAATGCGATGGATGGCTAGATTGATCACATGAATAAGTTTAGAACCTTATTTCATAGTGGAAAATATTTTTAAGGAATTAAAATATCGGGATTGAGCGGGGTTATGGAATTTGACCATTTTACCCCTAGCTTTTGGTTTATCCTAGTTTTATGTGTAAGGGCATTTTGGTCATTTAGTAAAATGGCTAATGAGGGTTAGGTGGCAGCCTTAGGTGATGACACCTATTTTATTTTCAGCCTAATTGAATGAAAAGAAGGGTTTTACTTTGAAAGAAACAAACTAAGAAAAGGAAATTAAATTAGAGAAAATATCACTTCTCTTTTCTCTCTCTTGGTGTTCGGCCCTCCCAAACCAGAAGGAAAACCCAGCCAACTCATCATTTTTACTGTGTTTTCAACCAAGGATTCAAGGAAGAACAATCAAGGTAAACCCTAGCTCCTTTCCTTTTAAGTTTATGAAGTTGTATTTTAGTTTTAAGAGGTGATTTTGGGTTATAGGAGCTGTTAAGGTTTGATGTTTGTTTAGTTCGAATTCTAGGGTTAGTATGAGTTAATTTTGGTTCATAGCAGCTGGTGTGGTGATTGATTGTAAGTTTTATGCAACTTTGAGCTTTGAGTTCAAAGCTTTGGGCTTTAATGGCAACTTGGGTTTTGATGGTTTGTTCCGTGAATTACTGGCTGGATTATTTTGTTTATGCATTATATAGGAGCTCTGGAAGGTTTCATGGCAATTGGTGGAGAATTGAGCAACAAATGGAAGGTTTTGGGAAACCTGGTGCAAACCGGCTAGCCGGTTTTGGCAGGGTTCCCCGGGCCTTTCATTTTCTCAATTTTTGCCTTTGTGGTGCCTCGGTTGGGTGTTTCCCCATTTCCAGAGTTAGATTAACCCGTTAAGAGCATAGCAGAACCTAGGGTTTTGGTTTTAGGTTTCCCGGGATTAGGGTTTTAATCATGAAACTTACCCGGTTTCAAAATGTGATTAGGACATCCATCTAGCACGAGATTTCCGTTCAAGTCGGGCAGCACACTTGAATTCGGAAAACAGGTAAGAACTGTGTATAATGTGTGATATGGATATTCAAATGTATGTATGTGTTAATGTATATACATGCTTATTTGTTGTGATTCATACACTACCAACACTTGTACGGTTGCGGTACAGAGTGCATTGGTAAGGTGTATGATGTTTGGAAGTACATCATCGTGTTACCAGCACTTGTACGGGAAGGTACAAGGTGTCTGTGGTACAACACTTAACAGTACTCAAGGTGCGGTCCATACCCTACCTATACTAGTACGATAGTATACTGAGTGCATGTGGTACATGGTACATGGTCGTATCCTAGTTAGAACGTTCATACTCATCTGTTAAGCTCTGTAAATAGGTGTATGGGCGCCTATTTACAGGTCGGAAATTATATGATATGTTATATGCATTTCTTACTGAGTCTGTCGACTCACAGTTCTGCTTCCATGTGTAGGTAAAGGAAAGGCGAAGGCTGAACAGGAGTGAACCTAAGCTCGGGTGGGATTGTACATGTCTAAGCAGCGCGACGTGGAGTGTTCGGTCTCGGGACATCTGGGGATTGTATTTTGATAGTTGATGTGCGACCTGTAATAGAAGTATATTTTGGAATGTTAACTTTTAAAAGTTTGAAAACGGGATCCCGATATTTGTAAACATTTTATTATAATATAAAGTTTAATATTTAATATAAAAGTTTTAAATTAGCATGTTTTTCAAGAAAATTATTTGATTAGCAAAGATTGCACTATAATTGAAAAAGCACTGTAGCGTGCTTTATCATTAGGGCGTTACAATAAGCCCATGGTCCTTTGTAATATGGGGGACTGACCTCATTAGGTCCCTCCACACCAAAAGAGGTTAGAAATATAAAGTAGCAAGTAAACAGTAACAAGGGGAGCAAGGACTCACTGAGGTTAAAGCCACACTAATATCCTGATTTGGTAAATTGGGTTGGAGGAGGCATAAATAACAAATCTCTTTGTAGGGAGCTGGACTAAGTTAGAAGCAAAATGGCTAATCATTTCAGATGCAAAGGAAGCCAAGCAAGATCCCAAGAAGTTAAAGAACTTGTTTGTCATGGGGTCCAGATTCAGGTCCCAGACCTAGCCAGCATATTGCCCCCAGAGAGGTCTGTCTTGGTTCTCCATCAGCCATTTCCTTAAGGCTTCTGCTTCAGTGTTCCCCTTAGTCTGCTCATCAACAGTGAAGTTGTGCTTGGCTATTCGAAGCTACAAGTGAGCTTCATTAGGGTGGACAGGAGTCAGAGGGATAGATGGGACACAAGGATAAATATATGCTTTAGAGGGAACCCCTGAGTCGTTAGTACTCTATGAGGGCATCCTGGACGGCTTATGTTTCTTAGAGGACTCTTAGTTGACAACCACGTTCTTCTGCTTGCATTCTAACGGGACCACTTCCTCTTTCTCATTTATACAGACCACCTTCGGACTAGAAGTAGTGTTTTAATGGGGGCCTTTGAGGGTCACTATGACTTTCGAGAAGTCTGCTGGTGGAAGGGTATGGCCATCTCCGGGACTATCCAAAGCATCTAACATGGTAAAGGTTTCATCCATTGGTTCAGCTGCAAATAAAAGAAACATGAGGAACGCTTACATGAAAAAGCATAAGGATAAAACATACGAGAAGAGCTAATTCTACCTAGATGGTCTAATTCTGCCCTAGCAAATTCATAAATTATATTGTTAGTGTCGCCATCTTCTAAGAAACTATCTGAAGGGAGGAACCAGCTTGAATTAATGAAGCAAGAATGGTCCAGGAAAATACCAGAGGGTCTGACCTCATCTAAGACCTACCCAAAAAATCTCCAATGTTTAAAAAATATAACTTTTTTCCCTATAGCCCCACTAGGAGTGAGGCATTCGTAATCTATACAACCTCCTATCAAAGCTAATCGACCTTCAACGAGTGTAGCTCTGAACAAAAGGGATATAATGAAAAGTTAAAGGAGACTTACAGGCATCCAATGTACTCCCTCTAGAAGTGCCAGAGTTTGGGAGTGGGGAAGGAAAAGACAATCTTGGAGCCACCATCTTCTTATCAGTCTTCTTCCTTATCTTTCGCTCTGCCTCACTCCAGGCACGGACATAAAGATCCTCCTGCTCCTTTCTCCTCCTTTATGCTTGGTACTTTGTCTCTACCTCCCGAATATACTCAAGCTAGAGCTTCTTTTTAGCCTCTTTATTCTGAGGATTCAGATAAGTCACTGTGGAAAAATTAGTATCCTTGACCGACTGATGAACTTGTAGGAGCATAGACTTTTGACAATTTATGGTAGTCACCAAGTCTCCCATGTTAAGCTCTTCTTTAGAAAGGATTGCAAAAACAACAACATGGTTAAGGAACAATAGTGGGGGCCTTCCAAAGCATTGGAGGAATTTGGGTCCACTCGTTCAATAGGTCCGGATGCTCAAAAGTCCTAAAGCTGGAGGAGAAGAAAAACCAATGGTGGCAGTCCTTAACGTTCATTTGGAAATTAAATGGTACTAGAGTCTCATTGGCCGAGTGAGATTACAAAGAATAAAAACCATACTTACGCATGTCCCCCTTTTTTGGAGTAGAAACAAATTCATAAAAGTACAAGATTTGAGCGGGGCTGGGAGCAGGCCAGCCCCAAAAAGCATAAAAATGAAAAGGCATGGCAATAGGAGGTATCCTTGAGGGATGAGTTGGTATGGTGCGAGTCATATAAAGACTAAAAAACCAATGAAGTAATTTTGGGGTGGTAGCATTGCGTCGGACATGAGATGCATCTGGCTCTATGCCCCGAATCCTCCGTAGTTGTGATTAGGGGTCTCGATTTCTCGAGCCAGACGGTGATAAACCCTAGGTTCTCGAGGCATGATCCTGTTCTCATCAACAATCTTTCCCAAGTGTTGGACACATCCCATATACGAGTGCATATCATCAGCCTCCCAACCGATGGCCCAGTGGACATAGTTGGGGACCACAACTGGACCTTGTATCACCATCGACAAAGGTACTATGGGATACTTGTTGGAAATTATTTTAGCAGGATCTAGATTTACTAACAAGTATGTTGGATTAACAACCTAATATGAATTCTAAAACAATGAAAATAAACACATATAAAGTTAGAAAACCTTACAGTGGGTGCAGCGGAATAATATGACTCCTTCCGTTCAGATCTCTAGCCCTTGATTCCTTTCTGTAGCAGAGCATCACCAAGATCTGAACCTGGATCTTCTTTTCTCCTCCTTTGATGCAGAAATTCCATAGTCTTCCATACTATGATTGAGATACCACTTGATGTGTGTGGGCACTACTCATCTCACAAGGATTTCAAAATTTCTCTCTATTTTTCTCTCTTAATTTCGTGGCTTTTCATCCATGCAAGAGAAGAGAGCAAGGTTGCTTTATATAGGGAAAAAGGGAGAGCACAACTTTCCAAATAAACAGTTTCCTCTTTTACTGTGTAATTGATTAACTGCCTTATTTAGTGTGATTCACCACTTTCCTATTATAGCTAGGCTTTGATTAGCAATTACTTGACAATTAAAAAATAAAAATAATAATTGGGAAACACAAAGGGAGTGCTCGGCCATAGAGGGAAAATGGGCCTCACTTGGATTTTGCAGTTTCCTCAATTTTATTTCAATTTCTCCAAAAATGCCATTTTTCCAATTCTAATCATTTAAATGCCAAAACTAATTATTTAATAACTAAAATAGATTATTAAATAATATTGTCATTTAAAATAATTATTAATTAGACATACAAAGTCTCTTAATTAATAATTAAACCTAGAAACCCTTTTCTTTACGATTTCATCCTTAAATTGTGAGAATTCATAAAGTAGACATAGTCTAACTTTTAGAATTATAATTGATTAATTAAAATCAATTAACTGAGTCTTACAAGCAGTATGGCCTCAACTAGTATGGGGACCATGGGTCTATATAACCGAGCTTCCAATAAGTCGAACCGAATTTACCAAGTAAATTCCCTAACTTATTAATTCCTCATTGGATCCACACTTAGAACTTGGAATTGCACTCTCAGTCATATAGAAACGCTCTATATGTTCCACGATATAGACACGTCATTAGTTATCCATTGTTATAACCCTAATGTGATCAATGTTCCTCTATATAGATGATTTACACTGTACAGGGATTAAATTACCGTAACACCCTACAATGTATTTTATCCTTAAAACACTTAACCCTGTATAAATGATATTTCACCTAAGTGAAATGAGATCTCCACCATTTATCTTCGTTTGGTTAAGCTCGAAGGAAATCATCCTTTACTTCTATTTGCCAAATAGAAGCTATAAATTCCATATTTATGTTAGCGCTCCCCCACTCAATTGCACTACCGTGTTCCCAAAATGTACGTATTGCCCGGACTAAAGATTAGGCTTAACTAACAAATCAAAGAACACGAATAATACTCTTGAAATTGAGCCTAACCATATCAGGATTTCGATCATGTGATCTAGGATCAACTTATGATATTGAATTGAATAGATGTTTACGGTAAGTTTCAAAATCTAATTCAAAGTTCAATATCGGTCCATTCCAATGCATACTCCATGCATCCGATACTGGTAAACTTTGCCAATGTCCTGGAAAGGACATAACACTTTTCCAAGGTGTAAGAATACCTATCGCTGATTATACCATGTCAGTCTAAATCCAGTGTTCTGACAAATCAGGGAATCTACTTTTGAACATATAATAAAGATTATATTCCACTGTGCTGACAACACTATAATCTTTAACCAACTCATATGTTCTGGACTTAAAAAGAATTCATACATTATATACATATAATCATGAAATAAATCATGTGAACCATGCAACATAAAATGTTATTTCTGATCTTTATTAATAAGTAAATCTGATTATATGAAATGAGTTTTATTTAGGGCATAAAACCCAACAAACTCCCACTTGCACTAATATAAAACAAAAAGTGCATTTCAAATAATCACTAACACCTTGATATACCAATCAAGTGTAATAGTAGTATACTCCTCGTAATAGGATCTGATAGGTTGAATTAAACACAACCTCTTCTCCACTATTACTCTTCCTTAATCACAAAATCTTTGATAATGTGAAATTCCTCTCTATATGTCTACTCTTTTGGGATACTGGATTCTATACTTTTGGGCAACTACTCTTTTGTTATACAGGAAGTAACCCTAGTAGTTAAGGCAAGTTGGAACACTGCCACAAATGTATAGAACTTTCCTTAGACTGAAAAAGTATCTTTCCTGCAACTTTTAACATTCAGTCTCTTTCTGGTAGACCAAGAGATTTCAGATAGGTTTTTACACTTCTCCAAAATCACTACTCCACCCCCAAAGTAATCACCATCTCATCAGCAGACTTTCTAGCACACAAGCAAGTCTCGAAATCTGATGTGGTGTAGTCTAAGAGTTTCAAAAACCACCCTTATTGACTAACATATAGTTCCTCTTCTTAATCTTAAGATTTACTTGATTGTCTTCCAATGTTCCTCTCCTGGTCTAAGGTATCTGGTCTAAGGTATACAAAAGCATATCTGAGACCTTTCACTGTTGATTCAAGAAATTCTTTGATGGGTTTATCTTTTCTGGAATAGTTGAGACTTTTCCTTAGATAAATAAAATCTATATCTAAGAAGTTGTGAAGCTTCTATAGATTTCCATAGGAAAGAAAATGCATCAGCATCTCATGCTTGCATTAGAGTAAGTAATTTCCAGGTATACCACAAGCCATAGGTTTAGATAAACTCAAACCTACAATACTAGGAACAGGAAGTTTTGTTAAGTCCATTGAATAGACTTATTAACGAAAATTTCCTTTCATGTCCTTGTAATAGAAAACTTTAGGTTACTCCATGTGAATGGATCAAACCATAGTTCTCTTGGCTTTCTTCTTAGTTTCTTATCTTGACAATCCATTACTTGTTTAAACTCACAATGGATTTTAATCACTAGTGTCTTCCAAGTTATAAGAAGGTGAGTTCCTAGAAACTCTCCCACTACAACAAGGTACCGTGAACTATGTCAAAGAAAACTAAATGGTATAGACCTCTTTAGTTGTGTTAAGACAACAGAGGCAGTGGGATCATCTTGTAAAATAAGATGATAGAACACTTTTGGAATCAAGAAAAAAAAATATCTCCTTTATTTGCTACTTTTTTTTTCAGACTTAGTCATTTTCTTAGAAAAGTAGTATTTGTTTAAACAAACACTTTCTTATCTAATGACTATGGGATGCTCCACCCCTAATCACTTAGAATAGCTAACAAACATGCAAACCAGGGTTAGCAGTTCTAGCTTTTCTTAAGATTTCGATTAGGTCATCCATGAATCTAGTAATGATTTACATTAAGTATACAACCATTGCATCATTCTGAAATTTTATTTCCATAGAAGGATTTAGGCAACGACTAGTAACTAATTATCAATATGCAACTCGAATTTCTGGGGAGGTAAGTTTGGATATAATTCAAAATCAAATTAATGATCTTTGAACTGCATATCTACTAACTTTTTCTCCACCCCTATCAGTTCGCAAGATCTTTAACCACTTACCATTGCTAGAAATTCATGAAATTTTTCAAACATTTCAAATTTCTTTTGCATAAGGTAAAATCTAGAGTGATCGTTTTAAGAATACAACGAGGACTCATATCCACCCCTGAATGTACATCCATCTGCGAACGAGATGAAATTACTTTCAGTGGATATAGGCATATTAACTCTTTGCAGAGAATGATCTTGTCAAAACCACTATGAACAAGATACTAATGCCATAGATTTATAAAATGTGGTTGTATCTTTTGATGACTTACTTTAGTTACATCAAAGAGTTCTTAGAATAGTGCAAGTGGATTCTGGTCACAGAATACTAAACTCATACAGTTTGAATCCATTGATAGAAAATGGTTATGAAACACTTGTGAAAGTGTAACTGTATAATTAGTAACTCTTTCTTGGACCACCACTACTAATCTAACTCTATGATTTGCCTATACAAGTAGGAGATATCTAAGATTGAGGATTTATATCATTTAGGGATAGAATTTCGAGAATATAATCATATGCGTCATCTAATTTCTTAAGAGAAAATAAGACTTTATATGATTTATAGACCATTCATCCAATGATATGTCATTAAGCTAATTCGAAATGAATAAGCTAAGAGGAATTAGGATAATTTCGTTTTAAATAAGAATCCAACGATGCTCCGATTAGCGAGAGTCAAAGTAATCTTATTTATATAATCTTCTTGTTTCATATTGTAAAACACTAGTCTAAAGTGTCATCAATTGATGAACAGCTAGATGTTGCATTTACAATATTTATCTTTCGAGATCTAACACTATTATGTTAGTCTAATGGTGAAAATCCATTAGGGATTTATCTCATTAGAAAAACAAATCAAGTTAGACCAACAATGAAGATTCGAAATTACACTACAATTTAATAACAGAAAATAACATGGTTCAATACGAATTCATACACAATTCAGAAATTATCAAGCATATAGCAAGTAGGAATGACAAGTGAAAATACTAAAACATACAATCCTAAATAATTTCCAAGGTTTTCAACAAACTGATATCAGTGTCCCGTTTAGGCGAGAGTCAAAGCTATCATCCATTGAATAGAGTTGTCAGCTCATCTAAAATGTCAAACATTCTAGCAACCTTTTATTCGATCAAGATGTGAATCCGCGTTGTCCCGTTTAGGCGAGAGTCAAGGCTATTCTATCTTATGAGCTTCCACCATTGTTTCATATTCTTGCAAGTCTTATACAGTCGCCACCATTAGGGTGATCATAAACTATATAAAAAACTTACAAGATTACTTATCTTTCGAGATTAAACGGTGCTAACTTGCTAATGAACGTTCCTCCATTAGGGAGGATTACTCACTAAAACAATAGCTATGTAAAACCAACAATGGAGATCGAATATCCTTATAATAATAAAGCTCATTATTTAATGAAGGGTGTATTTTCTTCTAATATTTATTTTAATCCATTTATTTTAAATATATATTTATTTAATTAAATTTCTAATTTAGAATGAAAAATTCCAAATATAAATTTTAGTTTAATATTTATAAATTATACTTAGATGGATAAATAACGTGAATTATTTCCATCTTAGTCATAATTTCCATAAATATTTAGAAAATTATTCAATTTAAGTTGTTTCAAAATTAATTTGAATTAATTTACAACTCAAATTTAATTTTCTATAAATATATATTGCATTTCGAAAATGCTTTAAAATAAAATAAAATAAATCCTGGAAAATTATTCTAATTTTATGTTGGCCCAAAATTAATAAAAAATTAATTTTCAACAAAAAAATTATAATTCTCCTATTTAATTAAATATCTAAGAAAAAATTTCAAATATTTAAGTATCATGATTAAAAAATCAACTTAAATATTAATTTTCTATTTAATTAAATACACTTAGAAAAATACTTCAAGCAAAACAGATAATATCTATCTAGACTTTCATAGACTAATTAATCCAATTTCTAATTATAATATATTTTAGTTCATTTATTTTAATTAATCATTAAATGAAAAAATCAATGATTTAAGTTGGTCCAAAATTAAATAAATAATTTTCAACTTTAATCTATTTTTCAAATAAAATTCGAAATTTCTACATTAAAGAAATGTAATTTCGAAATTTTGGGAAATGATTAATAAAATAAAATAAAATATATTCTGAAAATTATTCAAACTTAAGTTATTCTGAAATAAGATTCCAAACTTAAAATAATTTTCAACTTTAATTAAATAACATGAAAATAACAATATTAAAGTATCATGATGAAAATCAACTTAGATATTGAAATTTTCAATTTAATTAAATGTATTAAATTCAAGAAACAAATAATTAAGTAAAGAGGAAACTTAATTATTCATTCTAGTTTAATACTAGGAAAATATTCTAAACTTAGATTGTACCAAAATTAATTATGAGACAATTAATTTCACAATCAATGATATTTTCCTATTTAATATTAGAAATAATAACTAGTACTAGAAATAGCTATCTAGAATATATCATTGACTAAGTGTTTTTCTAAAATTAACTTTAAAATATTACAATGAAAAATAAATTTCATATATTTTAAAAGTTAATTATGTTGCTAATTCAATTTTAATTAGGTTATACTAATATAATTAACCTAATACAATTATTTAAATAAGGCAAATGGGCCTTCACAATTGGGGTAGTTCATGTGAGGGGGAGCTGGGTTCAGTATGGCGTACCCACTTCTATGGCCCCCAACTCTCACACAAGGCCCAAAAGAGAGGAATTTAACCTTAAAATAAACAATCGTTATTCATTGAATAAGCCCAAATCTAATTGGGCCTAAATAAATTTCCTTATGTCAAAATTTATTTTAGCAACCTAGTCCATTTACTTAGTAAAAACTTAAATGGGCTCCCTATATGTATCTAAGCCCAAAAGCAAACATATAGGCTCACACAGGTCAAATGATTTGGATGGGCCCTATCATGTTACTAGGTTTACACAGATGAAAGAAGTACAAAATTTACCTGTTACAAATTATTTATAAGATCTATCGTCAATTGGACTATGATTAAAATCAGATCATTGGATCATGATCTGTCAACAAGTTAATCATAGCAATTTAGATCAGATAAATAATAGGTTTGTTAAAAAGTTTTGAATAAACAATATAAATAAACAAATATTGTCCATGTAACAGATGTGAATCAAGATATTAATATAATTAAATTATTATTCTTAAACTAACCAAATAAAGGAAACTAATTTTAAAATATCTAGGTTTATTTGAATCAAATTAAATTAAATATCTAATAAGATCAATGATTTAAAAAGAAAGAATCTCCAATATCACTTTCAGATCTTATAATTTAATAAAATAAACCAATTTTAAAATAGATTTGGTTAAATAATAATTACCATAATTATATATCAAAATATCTCAAATTAATCAATATTCAAATCTCTACAAAAATATCTATGTTATTTAAATATTTAAGATATGATTTATAAATTTCTAATAAGAAAAAAATGATATATATAGAAAAAAATATCATTTTTATACTTATAATTTATAAATAATTAAATATTTAACAAAATAACAAATTTTTGAATTTGAAAACATTATGGTAAGTATATCTATAAAAATATCTATGTTAATTTCAAATTTATTAATTATTTAATTTGTCATATAAGATAATTTTAATATAATATTTTAAATAAAAAGACAAAGTTATCTTTTAATTTAAAATATCTTAAATATCAAAATATCTAATCTTATAATTAAATAATAAATAAATATTAAAGAACTTAACAAATTTTTAAATCTGACCATAATAGGAAATATTTAAAAATTGGAAACAATCCAAAATAGAAATATTTAAAATTGGAAAAATTCCAAATTAAAAATATTTAAAATTGGAAACATTTCAATTTAGAAATATTTAAAATTGGAAAAATAAATTTTGGGAAACAATCCCATGAAAAAATTGGATTTTTGGGAAAAAACCTCAAAAATTCGCAATTTGTGGGGAACTGCCAGGATAGGCTGACCATGATTTCCAATCTTCCAAAATTCATATCTTTCTCAATTTTTATCGGAATCGAGTTCCGTAAAAAACAAAATTGCTTAACTTTTCACAAAGAATCCAAATAAAATATTTTCAAAAATTGAAAAAATATATTTCATGGAAAAATTTCGTACAACATTAACATTCATCACATAAGCACATAAACCAACATGAAACCATCCAAATCAACACAGAAACATGCAATCATCGTTTTAATTCATATTACATGAAAGTAAATCATTACCATGGCTCTGGTGCCAATTGTTGGAAATTATTTTACCAGGATCTAGATTTACTAACAAGTATGTTGGATTAACAACCTAATATGAATTCTAAAACAATGAAAATAAACACATATAAAGTTAGAAAACCTTACAGTGGGTGCAGCGGAATAATATGACTCCTTCCGTTCAGATCTCTAGCCCTTGATTCCTTTCTGTAGCAGAGCATCACCAAGATCTGAACCTGGATCTTCTTTTCTCCTCCTTTGATGCAGAAATTCCATAGTCTTCCATACTATGATTGAGATACCACTTGATGTGTGTGGGCACTACTCATCTCACAAGGATTTCAAAATTTCTCTCTATTTTTCTCTCTTAATTTCGTGGCTTTTCATCCATGCAAGAGAAGAGAGCAAGGTTGCTTTATATAGGGAAAAAGGGAGAGCACAACTTTCCAAATAAACAGTTTCCTCTTTTACTGTGTAATTGATTAACTGTCTTATTTAGTGTGATTCACCACCTTCCTATTATAGCTAGGCTTTGATTAGCAATTACTTGACAATTAAAAAATAAAAATAATAATTGGGAAACACAAAGGGAGTGCTCGGCCATAAATGGAAAATGGGCCTCACTTGGATTTTGCAGTTTCCTCAATTTTATTTCAATTTCTCCAAAAATGCCATTTTTCCAATTCTAATCATTTAAATGCCAAAACTAATTATTTAATAACTAAAATAGATTATTAAATAATATTATCATTTAAAATAATTATTAATTAGACATACAAAGTCTCTTAATTAATAATTAAACCTAGAAACCCTTTTCTTTACGATTTCATCCTTAAATTGTGAGAATTCATAAAGTAGACATAGTCTAACTTTTAGAATTATAATTGATTAATTAAAATCAATTAACTGAGTCTTACAAGCAGTATGGCCTCAACTAGTATGGGGACCATGGGTCTATATAACCGAGCTTCCAATAAGTCGAACCGAATTTACCAAGTAAATTCCCTAACTTATTAATTCCTCATTGAATCCACACTCAGAACTTGGAATTGCACTCTCAGTCATATAGAAACGCTCTATATGTTCCACGATATAGACACGTCATTAGTTATCCATTGTTATAACCCTAATGTGATCAATGTTCCTCTATATAGATGATTTACACTGTACAGGGATTAAATTACCGTAACACCCTACAATGTATTTTATCCTTAAAACACTTAACCCTGTATAAATGATATTTCACCTAAGTGAAATGAGATCTCCACCATTTATCTTCGTTTGGTTAAGCTCGAAGGAAATCATCCTTTACTTCTATTTGCCAAATAGAAGCTATAAATTCCATATTTATGTTAGCGCTCCCCCACTCAATTGCACTACCGTGTTCCCAAAATGTATGTATTGCCCGGACTAAAGATTAGGCTTAACTAACAAATCAAAGAACACGAATAATACTCTTGAAATTGAGCCTAACCATATCAGGATTTCGATCATGTGATCTAGGATCAACTTATGATATTGAATTGAATAGATGTTTACGGTAAGTTTCAAAATCTAATTCAAAGTTCAATATCGGTCCATTCCAATGCATACTCCATGCATCCGATACTGGTAAACTTTGCCAATGTCCTGGAAAGGACATAACACTTTTCCAAGGTGTAAGAATACCTATCGCTGATTATACCATGTCAGTCTAAATCCAGTGTTCTGACAAATCAGGGAATCTACTTTTGAACATATAATAAAGATTATATTCCACTGTGCTGACAACACTATAATCTTTAACCAACTCATATGTTCTGGACTTAAAAAGAATTCATACATTATATACATATAATCATGAAATAAATCATGTGAACCATGCAACATAAAATGTTATTTCTGATCTTTATTAATAAGTAAATCTGATTATATGAAATGAGTTTTATTTAGGGCATAAAACCCAACAATACTATGGGACCACTGTCTAAGAGGAAGAAGTGGTCGGAGCTTCATGATTTGACATCTTTGTTCTAGAGTAGAGTTCCAGAATTTCTCTGTCAAACACATGGAAACTGTGTTCGTGTAAGTGTCTCAAGATGTTGCTCATCTAAAAAGTAAGAATACACTTAGCAGTTAGCCCCTATATCAAACCCTAAACAAAGAAGGGAATGTGGGTCCCCTAACCGTTGAGAAAAGGCCCCCTCCGGATGCTAGCATGATCATAAATTATAAATTTCCTAAGCTAAACATCAGGTGCTAATTGCACCATGCCCAAGAACAATGGTACAAGGGACGAGAAAGAAAATGGCAAGTTCTATAAACCCTAGACATGGAAGCCCCAACCTAAGAAAAAAACTAGAGACGACTGGGGAAAATACCCAAATTACAATCACAGTATAAATACCATATTCATGCAAGCAAATTGCCAAAATAAAGCAACAATAATGAAAAGAAGTGCATTCTTACAAATAGAAGTTTGGGCGATTGCAGGGTTTGGCACACGACGTCGATAAAACTAGGCTTGACAACGTCAAAGAAAGAGATGTAAAAAATTTGGGGTGTTTAGAATTTTGGCTAGCTTGAGGTTCTGAGAAATATGAGAACGGAAATTTAAAAAAGAGAAATGTAGGACTTTTAGAGACCTCATGAGGTGACTCGGATTGTCAATTATTCGTTGTTTCCAATTCAAATTATGAAAAATCCCTATGATCCAACGATTAGGACACATCTATCAGAAGAACAAACATAAATAGGCAAATACACTACTCAAGCACCAATCTGACACCCTGCAATTAATGAGGACATCTAAATTAAGTAAAAGGAAAATTGAATCGCCTTCACCAAAATTGAAAAAACAATAAATTGTTATAAATATTAATAATTATGTGGATGTCCAAATCTTTTATTTATTACCATGAATTGTAATCAATATTCTTCTTTTCCTTAGTTTCCCTTTTTCTTAGTTTCTTAATATCTCACTCTTGTATTTGTATAAATAGGGGTTCACCCCATTGGAATAAACAACTCAGAAATTCTCATTCACTTTCTCTTTCTCTTCATCTTCTTCTTCTTTCTTCTCATCTACTTTATATTATTTTATAACACGTTATCAGCACGAGTCTCTGCCCAAGCTTCAAGCATGAATCTCTGCCTAAGACCCAATGTAAGTATTTTGTTAAAGTTCTTGAATTGTTTCAAAGTCACGATACACTAAATATATATTTATATATATACTCATCTGACTGAAACAATTTCAAGAATCATTTGGTTTCCTTTTTCTTTTTATCTATATATCTATATATTATATATGTATGTATATATTTTTATATATTTATTATTAATTTCATATATATATATTATGTTCTTATCATTCATAATATTTACAATATATGTGTGCCTATGATATGATAGAGAAAATCTATATAAATTATACATATATCCAAAAGATTATGTATTATCGATAAAATATTGCATATATCCTAAAGATTATGCATTATCGATAAAATATTGCATATATCCTAAAGATTATGCATCCTCGATAAAATATTGCATATATCCTGATGATTATGCGTCCTCAATAAAATCTTGCATATATCCTGAAGATTATGCAAACGTAATATTCATTATATAGTTGATGGATATATAATGAAAGAGATGAATACATATTTATATATATGTTCTTGTATTCTTTGAGGACAATGAAAAGTAATCTAATATCGATATAGATTTTGACAAACATTTCCTGAAGTAAATGTTTTATATTTGTCGAAAAAATGATTGTATTTATGTGAATACAACTAAAGAATCATTAAAAATGATTATTATTGATGCAATTTTATAGTGGGTTTTGAATATCCAAAAAGAATATTAAGAAAATTGCATTGAAACATCAAAGTATAAGAATAACAATGAGCATGACTAATGTTATTTAAATACATGAGGCATGTATTTATTGTTCATCATTCCCTGCAGAGAATGATACGAATTGAAGTCAATTACTTTTAAAGATTCCTCGTATTAGTCATGTTAATATACATTGTTATTACTTGCAATGTTGGAAATTATTGAATCTGACATATATTAAAGATTAAATTTTACATACATCTTGGAGACTATGCAAAAATTGCATTCATATATTCTTTGAAATATCGTAAAAGAAATTGTTGAATAATTTCTTATATTTTTATGGATGAACAAGTAATAAATTTTTAAGAAATTTATAATAATGTTCTACTTGTTCAACGTCATTCCCCGAAGTGAATGTAATGATTTTAAATAATCAATGACATTATTTACTACTCAAATATTTCCAGAAAAAAGTGGAAACAACCAAAAGATGAGATACCACACACAATCAAAGTGCATGAAATCTATATATCATGTGTGGAATTAAATAATAGTGGTCGCGTACTTGTAGTACGGACACACTTATAATCAAGATAAAAGTATACTTGATTATTTAATAGAATGTGAATTGTACAAACTTATTGTACATTTAGAATATTTAAATATCATTACCTAAAGAGAATGAATAGGCATGAAATTCTATTTCAAAGAATATAGATTTCACATATATTGGTAATGCCAGAAGCAAATTAATATATACATATTTTATTATTTCTTGAAATCAATAGTTTCAAACTATTGTTGGTACATGATATGTAAATATATAGTTACCATATAATTCAGTTTGCATATTCCCAAAAGTGGATATATAATTTACTAATATTTGTTAGTGATCAAATATAATCAAAGTGATAAAGAATCACAAAATGATTATTTGAAAAGCTTCCTGAAGAAGTCTTACATACAATTGCTACTTTGAGTAGTAAAATGTCTTTGTATGTACCTAGATGTGTAACTTTTATCTAGTTAAGAAAGTGATAATAAATAACTTATTATATGTACTTGTTGTACATTTAAATATATAATATATCAAGTCATGATAATTAGACTGATGAATAGTCTATTAGTAAATTAGACGACTTGTTAAAAAGATATCAGGAAAAATAAATGATATGTTATGGTTCTATCTATTTGACCATTACAATAACATGATGAAGTTGTCATGTATTTTTTAAATTATACACATCATTGAATTGATGATAGTGATTCCTGAAGAAATATAAAGTTTGATAAACATAATAGTGACTCCTGAAGAGTGTATATGTTTTGGAGAATAATATAATTATATTATTCGTGTATATAAAAATGAAACTTGTAATGATTATGTTGTAATGAATTTACATTACCTTTTGAAAGTTTCATTGAAATACAAATTATAGTGAACCTGAAGTTCATGAATTGAATTTTTTGACATGATCAATCATATGCAATAAATTGTCAAAGAATTTGACTAAATTTTGTTGAAGAACCAGAAGATTCTTCTCATTGTTAATTTATAAGGCTCAAAAGAAGAATGTGCATATATTTGCACATAGAAAATATTTAAATTATATTTCTCTAACAGTCTTGAGCCATTATTAGATTTTTATTGCATAGTTTCTTATCGATGTGATAAGATTATATAATCATGCATTTACAAAATGTGTAAATTTATGTATTTCTAATTATACACGTATGACTCATTCTTAGAAATGAATTAAGTTCATAAGGATTGAACTTGAAACTGAAGTTTATTGAACCTGAAGTTCAATGTCATATAGTATATATGAGTTTAAACAAATATTGATTCATTGTGATATACTGAAATCCCTACAGGTATATTAATATTATTAGATATCACAATTTTTAAAAATTCTCTCGATCAGGGGGAGAGAAGCAGTTGGGATCGATGATAATTTTTGAAAAATGATCCTTGCACAAAGTATATAAGAACAATATAGTTCAAAATGATATATACCAACTGCAAATCAATATTATTCAAAGTTGAGATAGAATGAGTTGAAAACGCCTGAAGCGTAAATGAACAATGTAGAAATTATTAATAAATGTTCATTTGATTTGCCCTGAAGTTGTTAAATCTAGAGGTACTCATGGAGATACCTTATTGTTATAAAGTATTAAAATGATAACCGTGATGAAAACGGTACTCGAAAAGACTCCCAAGAGAAGTTAGACATAACACATTTGATCATAATTGAATCCCTGAAGTGATTCTATATAGGTACCTATAAATGATAAACATATTTGAAAAATATGTAATTTAAAGAGATCTCTATAAGTTATGTCAATATGGGAGGAAATTATCATTGAAATTTTTGTCGACAATAAATATTGAATGTTTGCATATGCAATAAACTAACATGAGATAGCAAGGATCATGGTATTAGATTTGTCGAGAATCATCGACATACATTTTGATTTTTGGCCAAAATATTATGACGCAATCCAGGCAAATTTACTCACATAAAGTGAAGTAATACCTGTAGGGTGTGCAAATAAATATTTCTAATGAGAAATTTGCATATATGTATTTGTACATAATGAATTGTTGTACAAAATTTGCATAGACATGAGATTGATTGAAGTAAGGCTTAAATATTGAGAAAATATAATCATGATTTGATTATAGCCTGGAATATATTTTATGAGGATTTATAAGCGTCACATAAATGTTGCAACAAAAGGTTATTTATTTGGAGCTCCTAGTGAGAATTTAAAATAAGCCTTATCTAAAAATTCTAGAAGAATTTAATACATGTCTTAAGTGATATTAATTCAAAGTCGCGCGCACTATATGACAAAGATCTTTGTATGAAATAAAGACATGTAAGTAAATTATTATTTGAAAAATACCTATGGTTGTCTATGCAATATAAATACGTAAATTATACGTTGTGATAGACTCTTAAAGAGTTTTTGATTAATTGAAGAACAAACTTTTATTTCTTTTGTATTTAGAGAAATATTAATGTATAAAGTTTGTTCATTAGTATTGAAGTCCTGAAGTACTTCATATGTATCAAGAATTATAGATATATGATCATTTGATATGGAAATTAAGATCATAAAACAAGATGGAATAAATATATGGTCTTGGAGTACCATCATTGTTACAAATGAAAATTTATAGTACCATTAATGTGTTATGTTCATATCTACTTGAAATTTTAAATTTTCGTATGAACAAAGTTGTGTACACACATGAATGATACAATTAGTTGGATAAAGACTAATGTTCCACGAACCCCTCATCTATAATTTAGAAGTCCATACATACTCTGGAAGAGTTACAGAAAATATATGATCAAAGATTATATATGGTGATATTTTAAAAGTGATAACAATAATCTTATGAGATTTATTATCACCAAAAGAATTATGGATCATATGTGCATGAGGGGGAGACATATTCATGTTGCACTCTTTTTCCCTTAGTTCAGGTTTTGTCCTAATGGGTTTTCCTGGCAAGGTTTTTAACGAGGCAACTTGCAAATAATTATGAATATGAAATATATATTGTACTCTTTTCCCTAGCTCAGATTTTGTCCCACTGGGTTTTTCTGGCAAGGTTTTTAACGAGGCAACTATAAATCATGTTAACATACTTGCATTTTATGAAGCAAGTAGAGAATGTGTGTGAGTGAGATCATTGGCATAGCATATTCGGGAAACATATGGATTGCACTCAATAAAGAAGTATCAACCCAAGCAATTCTCTATGGATAATACTGCTTGCATCGTTCAACTAAAAAGAGGTACATTGAAGGAGATAGAGTTAGAACACATTTCACGAAATTCTTCTTTATACGCTTCAAGAAAATGCATATTGGTGTTCAACATATTCAATCAAGTGTCAATCTTACAAACTTATTTACAAAGTTATTACCAACATCAACATTTGAGAAGACGGCAGACAAGATCGAAATTCGTCGATTAGAAGATCTCCACAAATGTCTAAATGAGGGGGAGTTAGTTTACACTATACTCTTTTTCCTTTGATCAAGTTTTCAGCAAGATTTTTAATAAGACAGTTATTATGGACATCCAAGGGGGAGTGTTATAAATATTAATAATTATGTGGATGTCCAAATCTTTTATTTATTACCATGAATTGTAATCAATATTCTTCTTTTCCTTAGTTTCCCTTTTTCTTAGTTTCTTAATATCTCACTCTTGTATTTGTATAAATAGGGGTTCACCCCATTGGAATAAACAACTCAGAAATTCTCATTCACTTTCTCTTTCTCTTCATCTTCTTCTTCTTTCTTCTCATCTACTTTATATTATTTTATAACATAAATAACATTAAAATTTGCCACACACAGCATGATGTCAGCACTCCAAGAGGCAAGTCGCAAGCCCCATTTTCACATTATTACAAAATAGGACTAAGGGATAAATGTTTGATAACTCTAGAAATTAGAGTTATTTTTCACATTTTTTTTAGCTAAAATTGGCTTAGTTCTTAAGTTTTTAATTAATTGAGTAAGTTTTTAATTATTTTTGGATTTATTAGCCTTATATTTATTTTATAGTTTATTATATGTTTTTATAATTATTTTATGATAATATGTTATGTGTTATTTATTTTAGTTTCTAATTTACTTTATGTATTTTTAGGTGTAATTGGTGGTGAAGATTAGGAATAAATTGGAGAAATATTGAAGAAATGGGGTCAAAATACAATTTTAAAAGCAAAATCAAATCAGCCCAAGAAGAAGCCCACTCTCGGTCAGCTCTTTGACCGAATCTGAGCCGTCCATTTGATGATCGGAGCGTCCGGATGGGCGCGTGTGTCTCACCCCGACAGCAGGAGCGTGAGCTCCTTTTCTCTTCTCTCCAGCCTGCACGCGTGGGGCCCGCCTGGAGTCCCTCTTTCCCAGCTGGTCCCACCTCGTCAGCCTTCCCGGCCCCGGCCCGGCAAGCGCCACGCATGCACCCGGTCAGTGCGGCGGCTCAACCAGCCCTCGCCAAGTGTACCTGCAGAAGAAAAAGAAGAAGAAAAAAATTGACTTGTTATTTGCTTTTCTCTCAACCCAAAAAGATTTAAAAAAATATAAAATACCAACATTTTCTCCCACACATTACACATAAATACCTATTTACTCTTCCCAATTTATTTCACCTAAATAAACATTCCTAATTTATTTTTACCCTATCTTTTCACTATTTTTCCATCCAAACAAATATTTATTTTTTCCAATACTCTTACACATACTCTATTTATCCATTCTCTTCCCAACACTAATTAAATTAATCATTTTATTTATTTTATTTTGATTAATTTAATTCTCTAATTTTGCCTATAAATATGGTGTTGGAAGACCATTTCAAAACACATCTCTTCACCCTCCTAAACGCCTCTTCAACCCAAAACACTTCTCCATTCCACACTCTTCATTTTTACCATTTTCTTTCTACCATTTTTACACTTTGAAGAGCATGTCAAGTATGTTTATCTTTTGTAATTTTTATCTAGTTATGAGCTTCTAATCTTTTTTCAAGATTATTAAGATGATGATGAAGCAAAATGTAACTAGATAGTATTTATGTTTGTATGTTGATTTCCCATTTGTGCTATAAAGTTCATGAATTTTTCTATCAAAAAGATGTCTTTTTCATCTTCAATATCATGTATTTTTGATTGTTAAAGCATATTTCTACTTAGTTCTTTATTATGCAAAAATATAATACTCTTTGATTAAATGTCTTTCATTAAATTGTTTACATCTAATTCTTAGAATATAAGTGTTATATTTTGCCTAAACATAGTTTCTTTGATTTTGTGTAGTTTCATTAAATTGTAACACATTTAATGCTTAGAAATTATACATTTTATAAGTGAAGAAAAATCCTACCTTTTTGAAAATAACTTGTACTTAAATGAAAAATATATTTTGGAAAATATGGTGAGATTTATTTCAACTATATCTAAAACTTGGGAATCAATATACTTATAAATATTATTGAACTTGCATTTTGTGGATTCTAATATCTTAATAATCTTATTTTACACATCTTATTTGAAAATCATTTTCATACTCACTCATCTTTAATCTTAAGTATTTTAGTTACTTGTCTTTTATTTTATTTTGCAAAACTAAAATCCCATCAAATATTTGGAGCTAGGTTAGATTATTCTTATTTTGTTTGAAATAGTTTCTTTTGATGTTAGTCAACTCCCATGGGTTCGACCTTGCACTTACATGAACACTATATTCCGAAACGATTCGTGCACTTGCGAGTATAAATATTAAAACACTCACTTTTGAGGACAACAAGTTTTTGGCGCCGTTGCCGGGGAGTTGTTAGAAAGAAACGATCTTTCTACAAGGTAAGTAATACTCTTCTACTAGTTATTTTATTTTTTTTATTTTTTTTTATTTTCTCATTTTCGTCAAAAAAAAAAGTTAAAAAAAAATATCGAAAAAAAAGTTGAAAAAAAAGGGGAAGTTATACATATATATATTGTTATATATTATATATTATATACTATATATATACATATTTATTGGTAGTTGATGGCATTTTGTGCCTCCTACCTATTTGTTAGTTGAGTGCATTTTTGCCTCCTAACCTTTTTTCTTTTAGTAGTTGAGTGCATTTTGTGCCTCCTACATACTTGATAGTTGAGTGCATTTTTGCCTCCTATTATATCCCCTCTAGTGATGGCATTAGTGCCTCCTAGCTTTTATTTTTGTTTATCATTTTAGTTGATGGCATCTTGTGCCTCCTAAAATCTTGTTATTGCTACTAATATTACTACTACTACTACTATTATTATTATAGTTAGTTGATGGCATTTTGTGCCTCCTAACTTTAATATAACTATCTATCATTATTATTGTCATTTTTTTATTGTATTTATTTAGTTGTAATCTTATTTACTTTGCTTAAAAAAAAAATTTAAAAACAAAGCTTGTTCTTTCAACATAAGCAATTTTTGCTTAAAGGAAATTTGGCAAAGTTCCCATCCACACTTAATAATTAACCCCGGGGAGTTGTTATTAAGTCGTGAGTAAGTGGAATCAAATAGGCCTGGGAACAAGTCAAACCAAAAAAATTGAAAAATTAAAAATTTACAAAAAAAATCATAATCTCTTTGTGTTATAAGTATGCTCTGTGGTTGCGGTTTATAACTGATCTTCCACATCAGAAATTTGTCTTCTTGAGATTATTGTGTGTTATTTGTGTTTCTTTGTGAAATTTGTGACATTGCATGCATCATTGGTGTAATATCCGCTAACCCCGAAAGGGTATTTTTGTAATTTTATTTAGCTGAGAGTATTTTTTTTTTTATGTTACATATTTATGGATTTAAATATGTATGGGATTATTTTTATGATGATATAATATTTGATTTTATTGGCATGTGTATAATGCCTAATAGATACATATGTCTGGATATTGTTATATGGGTATATTACTATTATTATTATTATTATTATTATTATTATTATACGTATTAATATTATTATTATTATTATTATTATTATCATTATTATTATTATTATTATTATTATCATTATTATTATTATTATTATTATTATTATTATTATTATTATGTTTATTATTATTATTATTATTATTATTAACAACTAATATTCAAACTCACGTACGCATGAACGGAACACACAAACCGAACGCCTATTTTGGTGGAATGGGAATCGCTCCACTTCGGTTCAATGCGATATTTTGCTTGGGTTTAAACACGATAGAAATTAGGTTTTAAACTCTATTTTCGTTCACCCAAAACAGAGAACCAACGAGAGAGAGAGAGAGCACGTATACGGCGTATACGGTACCGAAAACTTTCGTTTCTTCAAGCGGAGTGAAACCTGGGTGAACGTGGGGGTTTGGGATCACTTATATACGACCTAAGGAAGCTTTTTAACGTGGTATAAGGGGCGGAAGTCGTCGTTTTGAGATTCGCCATTTTTGAAGCTTCAAAGGTGCGGCTTAGTTACGGACTCAAATTCGAACGTGTTTAAGCTTGTTATTGGGTCAAGGGAGGTTATATTTGAGTGCATGGGGCCCTAAGGATTGTTTTTGACGTAAGAAAACGAAGCTTTAACGTCCAAAACGAAAATCCAAAATTTTGACTCCATTAAAGGCGGTACACCGCCAACGAAGAAGACAACCCCGATCTGCCTTCTCGGACCACTTTTCTTGATCGTTTTGAGGTCCTGAGCATTGTGGAGAGCTTCCCCAATCGAAAGGACGCTTCAAGAGCCATCGGAGACAAAGTTACACTTTACCGGCGACGAAACCGACGAGAACGCCGGCGACCGCGTTCTGACCGTTTCTGAGGTGTTTTTCTTAGATATTTTTGTATATTTTGATTCCTTATTTTATTCTAAGGTGCTTGGTGAAGTTTCATAATTTTCTGAATTTATTTGGAATTATTGTGAATTATTTAGTATAATTCATAGATTAATTATGAAAAATACTTAGATTACTCAGAAAAATCTAAATATATTTTATATGATTAGTTATGAGATATAAACTATTGCAAAATTGGTAGATTCGAATTTCGGTTAATTTTGTATTTTTCATGAATTATTTGTGTTATTTATTAAATTAATTATGAAAAATACTTAGGTTGCTCAGAAAAATCTAGATTAATTTTATTTGATGGACTATGATATATAAACTGTTATAAAATTGGTAGATTGAATTTTCAGGCGATTATGTATTTTTCATGAATTATTGATGTTATTTCTTATTTAAATTATGAAAAATACCTAGGTTGCTTAGAAAATTCAAAGAAAATTATTTATGACTTATTACAGATTATGAAGTGTATTAGAAGAGTTAGATTCGGTTTTAATTTAATTTTGGTATTTTTCATGAATTTACTTAATTAATGCTTAAGTTAATTATGAAAAATAGATAAGTGTTGTTAAAATAGTAAAATGTATTTTTGAAATACCATTTACTGTCTATGACGTCAAAAGGAATAGGTTTTATTATTTATTAGTTTCTGTAGGTATTTATTATAATTATTGGTGATTAATTAACTATTTATTTGGACTTTAATAAGAATAAATAGTATTTTAGTAAATTTTACGTAAAAATGTGTTGTATGAATTCATGTTTTACGTTAAGAATGTTTGTTTGAGTCCATGCAATATGTTTGTGTGAATCTAAATAATAAATGCTTATGTATGGTGTGTCATGCAAGTAAAATGGACCTATGTGTTACGTATTTTTACATAAGTTTCTGTATGAGTTTAGAGATTCATACTTGAATGTATTTTGAGTGTATTGTTGTGTTAATGAATGTCTAGGATCTTGTTCTCAACAAGGAAATTCGTTGAGGTGCTCGAGGTAGCAAGTGTGGTCTTAGCAACTGAGGTAAGAAGAGTGGACATCTGTACACAGGGTGTATGTTATGCATACAACTTGGGTTGGTTTGTTATTTAATTTGATAGTGTTGTGATTTCTTTATATTTTGTGAGCATCATTAGCACGAGAATAATATTAGGGTCTTGCTGCTTGTGTGAGCATAACACTTGCAGGTTATAACATTATCATGGGTGAGTACAACTTATGGTAATTAATTGCCCTGTTGGATGCCAAGTGTGAGAATAACACAAGGCAGGGTAGGTTACCTCATGTCTGATCAACATGAGAGAATAGTTGATTATCGTATGTGAGTATAATGTGCGGTATGAGACTTGATGTGTGCATGTGAGAACAACATGCGTTGTGGATATATTTATGGCATGTGAATTACTGTTGATTAATATAAAAGAGCAAATTATGTCAAGTAACTAGTTAGGAGGGTTATGTCCTACATAGCTCTTCTTACTGGGCGTTAGCTCACGGGTACTCTGTGTGCAGGTAAGGGTAAGGCTAAGCAGTGAGAATGAAGAGCTCGAGGCGTGGACCGCATGTTAGGGGGCTGACACAGTATTTTGCTTTTAATGTTTTTAACTGCTAAACATTTTGGAACTATTATTTTGACTTAACTAGTTCTTATTTAAGTTTACAGTACTAAAAGTATTTTGTTTTAAACAATGAGATCTCATGCTTGGATATTTTTCAATAAAGCAGTATTTGATTGTTTTTATCTTATTAAATTGTTTTATACGGACTATCCTATGTGACATCTCGGGAAATCGGGGTGTTACAATATGGTACCAGAGCAATACGGTCCTAAAGAATGTGGTTAGCCCTAACATGTAAAGTTCACCGCCATGAGACGAGCTCGACTCACTGTACTGTAAGTGGTTATTACTTATAATTAAGTTGCCTTAAATTTCTGCATGCGAGAGGGTAACATTATTTTCATGTAAAATTGATGATCAAAATGATCTTGATGTGTATTGGTTTGTGTGGTTCAGGAGTTTAGAAATGCCTCCTAGAAGGTCAGTTAGAGTGGGTCGAGGTCGAGGTCGAGGCCAAGGCCAAGGCCGAGATGATGGAGGGATCAATGAACCACCTCAAGCACCACAGGGATGGGAAGAGCGCATTGCCGCACTGGAAGGAATCATTCATAGGCAGGACGAAGAACTTCGTCAGCTGAGACGTCAACCGGAGCCGCCAGTGCAAATAAGGCAAGATGCAGAAAATAGAGACCCACCAGCTGCAGTGGTATATCCTGCTACAGAGGCTAGACATGAGTTGTTAGCAGAGAGATTTCGAAAACAACACCCACCTGAGTTTGAGGGAGGCATAGACCCGGTAGTGGCTGAGGAGTGGATAAGTCGCATAGAAAGCATTTTGCAGATGCTAAGGGTGGATGGGAATGACCGAGTGAAGTGTGCATCTTACATGCCGAGGAAAGATGCTCGTATGCGGTGGGAGGTGGTGGAACAAACAAAGGATGTAGATACCATGAATCGGGACGATTTCAAAAGGGTCTTTAATGAGAAGTATTATAACTCGGCGGTTCTAGCGGCAAAGGTCGATGAATTTGCGGGTTAGTCCAAGGGAGTCTTACCGTGATCGAGTATGCACAAAAATTTGATAGATTGGCAAAATTCGCTCCGGATGCGGTACCTGCGATAGAGTGCGAGCACATCGATTTGTGGAGGGCACAGAAACCAATGGTTGCTCGAGATGTGGAAATTGTGTCAAGGGTCAATTCGGTTATGCTCGAGTTGTCGAAATGGCTCTTACGGCGGAGCGGAGTGAAAACAAAATTTGGAAGGAAAATGCTGCCAGGAGAGAGTCTAAGAAAGGTGGAGCCAATTCTAATGACCACAAGAAACGGGGACAGGACCAGTCCGGGCAGCCAAGTCAAGACAAGAGGTACAAAAGTGATAACGACCAACGATTTAATGGCAGCGGTGGGCGAAACATTCCAGAATGCCCTAAATGTACCAAACGTCATCTCGGCGAGTGTCGCGCCAAAGCATGCTACAAATGTGGAAAAGAAGGACACATCAAACGCAATTGCCCACTGTGGGGACAGACGGGAACGAGCGAGAACCCAAGAAAGATGACAAGTATGTTCCGGCCCGGAGTTTTTGCCATCACTCAAGCGAAGGCGAGGCCGGTCCTTCGGTTGTATCGGGTCGTATTCCTATGGCCAACACCACTTGTAAAGTTTTGTTTGATTCTGGTGCAACTCATTCCTTTATTGCTAGCACAATTGTAAATCATATAAATGCACCGAGTGAATTATTCTACCGTGGGGTTTGGGACCATGTTACCATCTGGGGAGGTTGTAATCTCTAGAAGTTGGCTTAGGGGTATACCTGTCAGGATAGATGGTAGAGAATTATTTGTAGACCTGATTGTATTAGATTTATTTGATTTTGATGTAATCTTGGGCATGGATTTTCTTACCAAATATGGAGCATCAATTGACTGCAAGCAAAAGAAAGTTGTTTTCACACCAGAAGATGGAGAGACTTTCGAGTTCAGGGGGGTAGGAAAGAAACCCCGCACTCCTATTATTTCGGCAATGAAGGCTGGGCAACTATTACAGCGTGGGTGCTTAGGGTATCTAGTTAATGTGGTTGATGACACCAAGAAAATTGAAAGAAAGCCGGAGGAAACACGGGTAGTTGCTGAGTTTCTTGATGTATTTCCAGAGGAGTTACCCGGGTTACCACCACACAGAGAAATCGAATTTGTGATAGAATTAGTGCCGGAACGGCACACCGGTTTCTCGCGCACCATATAGGATGGCACCATCGGAATTGAAAGAACTCAAAATACAGTTGGAAGAATTGCTTAAGTTAGGGTTTATCAGACCTAGCTACTCTCCGTGGGCCGCACCAGTTCTATTTGTTAAAAAGAAAGAAGGTACTATGAGAATGTGCATAGATTACCGAGAATTGAACAAGGTGACTATAAAGAATCGGTACCCACTGCCGAGGATTGACGACTTGTTTGACCAGCTTCAAGGGAAAAAGGTATTTTCTAAGATTGATCTTCGTTCAGGGTACCATCAGCTAAGAATCAAAAATGAAGACATACCGAAGACAGCCTTCAGAACGAGATACGGACATTACGAGTTCATGGTGATGTCATTCGGACTTACAAATGCCCCAGCAGCTTTTATGGACCTCATGAACCGAGTCTTCAAGGAATATCTGGATCGGTTGTCATTGTATTCATAGATGATATTCGATTTATTCTAAGACGAGAGGAGGAACATGAGGAGCACTTACGCTTGACCTTACGAGCGGCGAGAGAACATCAATTGTATGCCAAGTACAAAAAATGTGAGTTACGGTTGTCCGAGGTTGCATTTTTGGGCCACATTGTCACTAACGGGGGAATAAAAGTAGATCCCGCTAAGGTGGGCTGCGATGAAAGAATGGCCTAGACCAAAGACCGCCTCGGAGGTTCGAAGCTTTTTGGGTTTAGCGAGGCTATTATAGAAGGTTTGTTGAGGGGTTCTCAAAGATAGCCACACCCTTAACGAATTAACTAGGAAGAATCTAAAATTTTCACAGTCGAGACAAGTGTGGGCAAAGCTTCCAAGAGTTGAAGAATAGACTTATCTCAGCACCAATCCTCAGTTTACCAACAGAAGAGGGACAATTTGCGGTATATTGTGATGCATCTAAACAAGGGTTGGGTTGTGTTCTAATGCAAGAAGGGAAGGTAATTGCTTACGCTTCAAGGCAATTAAAAGAATACGAACGAGAGATACCCGACACATGACCTAGAGTTAGCGCGATGGTTTTTGCACTAAAAATGCGGCGTCATTATCTCTATGGAGTGAAATGTGAAATCTACACCGATCATAAGAGTTTAAAGTACTTTTTCACCCGGAGGGAGTTAAACATGAGGCGAGAGGAGATGGTTGGAGCTAGTCAAAGACTACGACCGCGAGATAATGTACCATCTGGTAAAGCCAATGTGGTAGCGGATGCACTCAGTAGTAGAGGTCCGGACTAGTTTCCACTTTACAAGGAGTATCAAGGGAATTAGTGGAAGACATGGAACGAGCTGGTATAGAGTTTATTACGGGACAACTTGCAAAGGTCACACTTCAATCCACTTTGTTAGAAAGAATTAAGGAGGGCGGACGACGGATCAAAAGCTCAGTGAACTAAAGCAAGAAATTTTGAATAGTAACGCCAAAGATTATGAAATATCAGACACGGGATTAATTCGGTTCAAGGGACGAATTTATGTGCCCGATAATGATGAGCTCAAGAAGGGGATATTGGTAGAAGCTCATACTACACCTTATTCAGTTCATCCCGGGACCACTAAAATGTACCATGACCTAAAAGCATTGTATTGGTGGCACAGTATGAAAAAGGATGTAGTTGAATTTGTGGCCAAATGCTTAACATGTCAACAAGTTAAAGCGAGCATCAAAGACCAGCGGGATTGTTACAACCAACGAAGCTCCCCGAATGGAAGTGGGAAGAGATTTCCATGGATTTTGTGGTAGGGTTACCTAAGACTACAAAGCAGCATGACGCCATTTGGGTAGTCGTCGATAGGTATACAAAATCTGCCCATTTTCTACCAGTACGCATGACTTACTCCATGGACCATTTTGTTGAACTTTATGTGAATGAGATTGTGAGATTACATGGGGCACCGTATTCTATTGTTTGTGATCGAGATGCTCGGTTCACTTCGTCTTTTTGGGAAAGCTTACAGAGCAATGGGAACTCGATTGAAGTTCGGATCGCATATCATCCGGAGACGGATGGTCGATCGAGAGAACAAATCGGATCTTGGAAGATATGTTGAGGGCATGTGTGATAGATTTCCAAGGATCATGGAGCAAATACCTGCCTTTGATTGAATTTTCTTACAACAACAGCTATCAGTCTACTATCGGGGTAGCACCCTATGAGATGTTGTATGGGAGAAAATGCAGGTCTCCACTGCATTGGGATGAGTTGGGAGAGAACAAACTCCTAGGGCCAGATGCAGTTCAGCACACCAACGAAGCTATTCAGAAGATCAGGGCTAGAATGATCACAGCTCAGAGCAGACAGAAATCTTATGCAGACCTGAAGCGGAGAGACATTGAGTTCGAAGTGGGTGATCATGTGTTCCTTCGAGTGACACCACGAAAAGGACTCTCGGTGAAGAGATTTGGCAAGAGAGGGAAACTAAGTCCTAGATATGTTGGTCCATTTCAGATATTGGATAGAGTGGGCAGTGTAGCTTATAGAATAGCTTTACCGCCATCATTATCTGGGGTGCATAATGTATTTCATGTATCTCAACTCCGGAAATATGTGTCAGACCCATCGCATGTTTTGAGCTATGAAACACTGGGTTTGCAGGAAGATTTGTCCTACAATGAACGTCCGGTAAAGATTCTTGATCAAAAGGATAAGATTTTGAGAAATAAGACAATTACCTTGGTGAAAGTCCTATGGAGAAACAGCGTGGTTGAGGAAGCTACTTGGGAGCTAGAGTCTGATATGCGAGAACAATATCCAGAATTATTTGAGTAAAATTTCGGGACGAAATTTTCTTTTAGAGGGGGATAATTGTAATATCCGCTAACCCCGAAAGGGTATTTTTGTAATTTTATTTAGCTGAGAGTATTTTTTTTTATGTTACATATTTATGGATTTAAATATGTATGGGATTATTTTTATGATGATATAATATTTGATTTTATTGGCATGTGTATAATGCCTAATAGATACATATGTCTGGATATTGTTATATGGGTATATTATTATTATTATTATTATTATTATTATTATTATTATACGTATTAATATTATTATTATTATTATTATTATTATCATTATTATTATTATTATTATTATTATCATTATTATTATTATTATTATTATTATTATTATTATTATTATTATGTTTATTATTATTATTATTATTATTATTATTAACAACTAATATTCAAACTCACGTACGCATGAACGGAACACACAAACCGAACGCCTATTTTGGTGGAATGGGAATCGCTCCACTTCGGTTCAATGCGATATTTTGCTTGGGTTTAAACACGATAGAAATTAGGTTTTAAACTCTATTTTCGTTCACCCAAAACAGAGAACCAACGAGAGAGAGAGAGAGCACGTATACGGCGTATACGGTACCGAAAACTTTCGTTTCTTCAAGCGGAGTGAAACCTGGGTGAACGTGGGGGTTTGGGATCACTTATATACGACCTAAGGAAGCTTTTTAACGTGGTATAAGGGGCGGAAGTCGTCGTTTTGAGATTCGCCATTTTTGAAGCTTCAAAGGTGCGGCTTAGTTACGGACTCAAATTCGAACGTGTTTAAGCTTGTTATTGGGTCAAGGGAGGTTATATTTGAGTGCATGGGGCCCTAAGGATTGTTTTTGACGTAAGAAAACGAAGCTTTAACGTCCAAAACGAAAATCCAAAATTTTGACTCCATTAAAGGCGGTACACCGCCAACGAAGAAGACAACCCCGATCTGCCTTCTCGGACCACTTTTCTTGATCGTTTTGAGGTCCTGAGCATTGTGGAGAGCTTCCCCAATCGAAAGGACGCTTCAAGAGCCATCGGAGACAAAGTTACACTTTACCGGCGACGAAACCGACGAGAACGTCGGCGACCGCGTTCTGACCGTTTCTGAGGTGTTTTTCTTAGATATTTTTGTATATTTTGATTCCTTATTTTATTCTAAGGTGCTTGGTGAAGTTTCATAATTTTCTGAATTTATTTGGAATTATTGTGAATTATTTAGTATAATTCATAGATTAATTATGAAAAATACTTAGATTACTCAGAAAAATCTAAATATATTTTATATGATTAGTTATGAGATATAAACTATTGCAAAATTGGTAGATTCGAATTTCGGTTAATTTTGTATTTTTCATGAATTATTTGTGTTATTTATTAAATTAATTATGAAAAATACTTAGGTTGCTCAGAAAAATCTAGATTAATTTTATTTGATGGACTATGATATATAAACTGTTATAAAATTGGTAGATTGAATTTTCAGGCGATTATGTATTTTTCATGAATTATTGATGTTATTTCTTATTTAAATTATGAAAAATACCTAGGTTGCTTAGAAAATTCAAAGAAAATTATTTATGACTTATTACAGATTATGAAGTGTATTAGAAGAGTTAGATTCGGTTTTAATTTAATTTTGGTATTTTTCATGAATTTACTTAATTAATGCTTAAGTTAATTATGAAAAATAGATAAGTGTTGTTAAAATAGTAAAATGTATTTTTGAAATACCATTTACTGTCTATGACGTCAAAAGGAATAGGTTTTATTATTTATTAGTTTCTGTAGGTATTTATTATAATTATTGGTGATTAATTAACTATTTATTTGGACTTTAATAAGAATAAATAGTATTTTAGTAAATTTTACGTAAAAATGTGTTGTATGAATTCATGTTTTACGTTAAGAATGTTTGTTTGAGTCCATGCAATATGTTTGTGTGAATCTAAATAATAAATGCTTATGTATGGTGTGTCATGCAAGTAAAATGGACCTATGTGTTACGTATTTTTACATAAGTTTCTGTATGAGTTTAGAGATTCATACTTGAATGTATTTTGAGTGTATTGTTGTGTTAATGAATGTCTAGGATCTTGTTCTCAACAAGGAAATTCGTTGAGGTGCTCGAGGTAGCAAGTGTGGTCTTAGCAACTGAGGTAAGAAGAGTGGACATCTGTACACAGGGTGTATGTTATGCATACAACTTGGGTTGGTTTGTTATTTAATTTGATAGTGTTGTGATTTCTTTATATTTTGTGAGCATCATTAGCACGAGAATAATATTAGGGTCTTGCTGCTTGTGTGAGCATAACACTTGCAGGTTATAACATTATCATGGGTGAGTACAACTTATGGTAATTAATTGCCCTGTTGGATGCCAAGTGTGAGAATAACACAAGGCAGGGTAGGTTACCTCATGTCTGATCAACATGAGAGAATAGTTGATTATCGTATGTGAGTATAATGTGCGGTATGAGACTTGATGTGTGCATGTGAGAACAACATGCGTTGTGGATATATTTATGGCATGTGAATTACTGTTGATTAATATAAAAGAGCAAATTATGTCAAGTAACTAGTTAGGAGGGTTATGTCCTACATAGCTCTTCTTACTGGGCGTTAGCTCACGGGTACTCTGTGTGCAGGTAAGGGTAAGGCTAAGCAGTGAGAATGAAGAGCTCGAGGCGTGGACCGCATGTTAGGGGGCTGACACAGTATTTTGCTTTTAATGTTTTTAACTGCTAAACATTTTGGAACTATTATTTTGACTTAACTAGTTCTTATTTAAGTTTACAGTACTAAAAGTATTTTGTTTTAAACAATGAGATCTCATGCTTGGATATTTTTCAATAAAGCAGTATTTGATTGTTTTTATCTTATTAAATTGTTTTATACGGACTATCCTATGTGACATCTCGGGAAATCGGGGTGTTACAATAGGCAACGTGATTCTAAAAATCGTTTGGTAAAAAGAGTAGTAACTTTAGGTGAAATTGAAAGTGTTTTTGAAAAATTAAGCATAATGGAACAAGAACCTAATATTGCGCAAGAAAAAACACTACTTGAATATTTTTCACCTATTTCATCTAATGCTCCATCATGCATTGTTTTGCCTACTACTAATGCCACTCATTTTGAACTTAAACCTTCAATCATTCAATTGTTGCCTTCTTTTTATGGTTTAGAAAGAGAAGACCCTTACATGCATGTAAAAGATTTCTTAGATATTTGCTCAACTTTTCGTTTTCAAAATTTTTCGGATGAATCGATTAAGCTTAGGTTGTTTCCTTTTTCTTTAAAAGATAGAGCCAAAGCTTGGTTAAACTCACTTCCAACCGGAACCATAACAACTTGGGATCAACTTTTTAATAAATTTCTTGCCAAATTTTTCCCCATGTCCAAAACTGATAATTTAAGAAGAGAAATCTCCGAATTTTATCAAAAAGATAATGAAGAATTTTATGAATGTTGGGAAAGATTTAAAGATTTATTATTAAAATGTCCCCACCATGGTTTTGAAAAATGGAGACTTGTAAAATATTTTTATGATGGTTTAACCCCTTCAAACCGACAAATGATTCAATCTATGCATACCGGAAAATTTTTGAAATTACAAGGGCAAGAGGCTTGGGAAGCTCTTGAAGAATTATCTGTTAATTCACAACAATGGAATTATTCTGAGCCTAGGTCTAGAGCAAATAATTCACCCAAAAGAGGAGGAAAATATGAAATTAAAGAAGAAACTTATTTGAGAACATCTTTTGAAAAATTAGCAAGAAAAGTAGAAGCCTTAGTCATAAGTCAAAATATGAATTCTCATGTTCAACCTAAAAAAGATGTTTTTGCTAGTACTTGTCATAATGATCAAGCATGTCCTTCTTTTCTTGAAACATTTTCCGAAGAGGCTAATGCATTACATTCATATGGTAAATCAAATGATAGCCCATTTTCAAACACATACAATCCTAATTGGAGAAACCATCCCAATTTTTCATGGAGACAAAACCAACCACAAATGAACCAAGGAAACCAATTCAACATGCCAAATCCGAATCATGCCCAACCAAGTCAAACTTACCCTCCACAAAGAAAGCCTTCCTTAGAAGACACTTTACAACAATTCATGCAATCCACCCAACAAATCATGCAAAATCAATCTCAATCCATTGCCAAACTTGAGACACAATTGGGTCAACTTGCCAATGCCGTAACTGAGAGAGAAAAAGGGAGATTTCCTAGCCAACCCGTCCCAAATCCTAAAAGCCAATATGAAGTAGGAGTCCCAAGTCATAAAGAAGAAGCCAAGTCTATTTCAACACTTAGGTCCGGAAAACAAATTGCCAAACCCGATTACACACCTCAAGTTGAAAAAGACCAAAGCCAACCTCAAAGTTCCAACACAAATGACTTGTCAAAAGATAATGATCAAATTCTTCCTTCCATTCCAAAAGCTCCTTTTCCACAAAGATTACTTCCACTCAAAAAAGGCAATCAATATAGTGACATCTTAGAAGTGTTCAAACAAGTAAGTATCAACATCCCATTCTTAGATGCCATTAAACAAATTCCTGCCTACTCCAAATTCTTGAAAGACCTTTGCACTGTTAAAAGAAACACTAATGTTCCAAAAAAGGCATTTTTAACTGAACAAGTTAGCTCCATAATTCAATATAAAAGCCTTGTGAAATATAAAGATCCTGGTTGTCCAACAATTTCATGCATCATTGGTGATCATTTTATTCTTTTATTTTATTTTCTCTCATTTCACACTTAGTAAAAAAATTAGAAATTTCAAAAGAAAACTCTCTCTCTCTTTTCCTCTCATTTTCGGCTGGTGCATGGGATTCAAAGGGCTGGGTTTTGTTCAATCTTTCAAGTGAATTCTCATCCTAATCTAAGCATTTTTCCAAGCTAGGTTAGCTCTCTTGATTTCTCCTTGAAATTATGAAAAAAATGATGAATATTGAGTGAAATGCATGATGTTTTTGGTGATTGTTACTACTGATTATTATTGTTGTTGTTCTTTGTTTAAATGTTGAAATAAATAGGTTTAATGAGATTGTATAGCATGCTTGAGTTCCTTGTTCTTGTAGGTTAGATTTTTATGTGAAAAGTTGAATTTTGGAAAGAAATGGTTCATTTTGTTTCTGTGAAATTTCTGGATGTTCTTGTGTGTTTTGAGAAGCTTATTCTTGCTTAGTTGAGTAGAATTAACTAGGTTTGGATGCATGTTAGTGGATTTAACCAAGTTTGAGTTTTGGAACTCAAAGCTTGGTCTTTAATGGTGAATTTTGCCTCTGTGTTTTCTAGGTGGTTTTGAGGCTTTAGATTTGTTCTTTGGGGTGTTTAGAACAGGTCTGGAAAGTTTGGTACCAATTGGGGTTGAATTGGTCGAGTTATGAGAATTTTAGTTGGGCACTGCGAGGAACCGGAATTAGGTTGCACATCCGGAATTCCGGATGAGGGTTACGAATTTTCCGAGCCGGAATTCCGGTTGGGCAACCGGTCTACCGGTTGGGGAAAATTCAGGGACCCTAGTTTTCCTCGTTTTTATGTTTTTAGGGGTATTGCCATGCTTTTTATCGATAGGGAAACTTTTAGTTCCAAGTTTTAGTCCCCGGGAAGTGTTTTAGCGTGTCACTTATAGCGTTGTGATTTTTATGGTTTAGGAGCCGATGTCCGTAAGCTCGGCTTCGGTTCCGGTCGGGTTGGCCAGAGCACACGAAATCGGAATCCGGAGTAAGATTAGTATAACGGTATGCATATGTAGATTACATGTTTAGCGTGCATGTAGGAAGCCTGCTAGATTACATTAGTTATGTATTTAGGCTTCGAACCATCCAACCTGTCACGTCGGTACACGGCGGAGTATGACCGGCGGCGGAGTATGACCGGTTCGGCCGATCAGTGACACTTGGTTGGTGGTTCGATCTTATTGACCTATCCGTCGGTACGGTGGAGTATGACCGGCGGCGGAGTATGACCGGTTCGACCGATCGGAGGATACTTGTCAATAGTACCGTCCCCCGAACGTTCAAAACTCGGTACCATGTTGGACATGGCGGTAGTGGCTCGGTACCATGTTGGACATGGCGATGGCGGGACTCGGTATCGTGTTGGACACGGCGATTAGTTATGTATGATATTATTATGCTTTTCTTGCGAGTCCGTCGACTCACGGTTTATGTTCATGTGTAGGTAAAGGCAAGGCATGGGCGATGGACCGTGAGCGAGCTTATGAGATTGTACATGTCGGGGCGATTAGGCACAGAGCGTACGATCCTCGGGACGACAAGGCCGAGATTTTTGTAAGCGTCGTTAGACGACTTTTATTTTGATGTAATAGTTAAACAGTTAAACTTTTGTAAATATTTTTATAATCGGGATTCCGAGTCTTTTGTAATATGTTTTACAAGTTTAATCCAAAAGCAAAATTTTAATTAATCACGTTTTTCCATAAACCTCGTTGATTAGCAACGAGCTGCACAGTACGTTTAAAAATCACGTAATACGCCTAAGGTAGTTAGGGTGTTACAATTTGGTATCGGAAGCCGCCGGGTTGTCTTAGAAGATCGTCACGACATGTACAATCATCATCGGCGGTTAGCTCGGTTCACGGTTCGGTAAGCCTTTATTGCTTTAGTAGTTTATTTTATTCAGTTATGACAAAGAAAAGCACTGTTAGGAAGCATGTTAGTAGCTTTGATAGTAGAATAGGCGCATGTTTCATTTCTAATTTCCAAATTAAGCGGCATTAGTAAGCTCGCCTTGAATACGACCTGATATGCCAACTCTTGGTTTCGCAGGCGGTTCTAATCAGATGGACGCCAGGCGGACTACCAGGAGTCAGGGCAACTCCGTAGGGTCGAATCAGGGACAGGGAGCTCAGTTTCCCCCACCTGCCAGGGGCCGAGGTAGAGGTCCCCGAGGCAGGGCTCGTGGCCGGGGTGATGAGAACCCGCCACAGGCTGCCCAGGCTCCCAGGCCGATCGGGGAGCCCGGGTGGGAGTTGCGGTTTGCGGAGATGCAAGCCCGGATCGAAGAGCAAGACCTCGAGATTCAGAGGTTGAGACAGCAGGGTGCTCCTGCAGTTCCTGTGCCCGTAGTTCCAGTGGCACCTGCCCCTGCTGCCCAGGCCGAGATAGTGGTGGCGGCCCATAGATTGGAACCATTGTATGAGCGGTTCCGGAAGCAAGCACCTCCGGTATTCCTGGGAGGTCCGGACGTGATGAAAGCCGAACAGTGGCTGACGGTGATTACCAGAATCCTGAATTTCATGGGTGTTACTGGTAACGACAGAGTGGTGTGCGCCACGTTTCAGTTCCAGGAGGACGCCCTGGTATGGTGGGACATGGTGTCTCAGATCCATGACGTCACCACCATGACCTGGGAAAGGTTCCAGGAACTCTTTAATGCGAAATACTACAATGAGGCGGTCAGAAGCGCCAAGAGGAAAGAGTTCGTTCACCTGACCCAGCGGGAGAACATGAGCGTCACTGAGTATACTACTCAGTTTGATCGGTTGGCGAGGTTAGCCTCGGGAATTGTGCCGACCGACTTCAGTAAGAAGGAGAAGTACTTGGACGGGTTGAATCCCAAGATCAGGCATGACCTGATGATCACCACGGACGACAGCACCACCTATGCTCAGATGGTGGAGAAGGCACTGCGAGCTGAGGGCGCAGTGGGGTGCATGTCAGAATCGGCCCGGTACTCGGTTAGTGGCGGAGCTCCTACCCCTCTGCGTCGGGCTATAGCGGGGAGTAGTGGTTCGGCCATTGATCAGAGGAAGAGGGCACCCACTGCTTCCGGTGGCTCGAGTCAGAACAAGAGGTTCCGGGGGAACCAGAACAGAGGGAGTCGTCCTGGTGGTACTGAGACCCGATTCTCCTATCCCGAGTGCCCTAGCTGCAAGAGGCATCATCGGGGTGAGTGCAAGGGTCAGGGATGCTTTCATTGTGGCATGCCCGGACACTTCAAGAGGGAATGTCCCCAGCTCCGGCCAGAGGCACCGAGAGCTCCAGCGATACCCACTCCTGCCCGGGGTGTTCGCTATCACGCAGCCGATGCGGATGCCGGCCCATCGGTAGTCACGGGTCGGCTTTACGTTAACAACTCGCTTTATTCGGTCTTTGTTTGATTCTGGGGCTACACATTCTTATGTGGCGGCCAGAGTCTTTAGTAAGTTGGGTAGACCCTTTGATAAATATGAATCAGGGTTTGGAACCCTGTTACCTGGCGGAGAATTGGTTATCTCCAATAGGTGGATTAGGTCTATGCCGATCAGGATAGATGGTAGAGAGTTAAGCGCTGATCTGATAGAGATGAGCTTAGTCGAATTTGATATTATTTTAGGAATGGATTTCCTATCTAAATATTCGGCGAGCATTGACTGTAAGAGGAAGATGGTGGTCTTCCAACCGGAAAGTGAAGAACCGTTTGTATTTGTGGGTTCGGTTCAGGGATCTCGGATCCCGGTGATCTCGGCTATGTCAGCGAGAGAATTATTGCACGGCGGGTGCTTAGGGTTTCTGGCCGTGGTGGTGGACACCACTCGGCCAGACACCGTTCGGCCAGAAGACATCAGAGTGGTTCGGGAATTTTTGGACGTTTTTCCCGAAGAACTTCCAGGGTTACCACCTCAGCGGGAGATTGACTTCGTAATTGACTTGGCACCAGGGGTGGATCCGGTTTCCAAAGCCCCGTATAGGATGGCTCCAGCTGAACTTAAGGAATTAAAGATTCAGCTCCAAGGGTTGCTTGACATAGGGTTCATTCGGCCCAGTGTGTCACCCTGGGGAGCCCCGGTTTTGTTCGTCAAGAAGAAGGATGGATCTATGAGGATGTGCATCGACTACAGAGAGTTGAACAAGTTGACGGTGAAGAATAAATATCCATTACCTAGGATCAATGACTTGTTCGATCAGCTTCAGGGGAAGACGGTCTTTTCTAAGATTGATCTCCGTTCGGGTTATCATCAGTTGAGAATCCGAAGGAGGACATTCCAAAGACGGCTTTCCGCACTAGGTATGGACATTACGAGTTTCTGGTTATGTCATTCGGACTAACCAATGCTCCTGCAGCATTCATGGACCTGATGAATAGAGTATTCAAGGATTTCCTCGATATCTGTGTGATTGTGTTTATCGACGACATCCTCGTGTACTCTCAGTCAGAAGAGGAGCATGAGTTACATCTTCAGATGGTACTGCAACGACTTCGAGAACATAAGCTCTACGCCAAGTTCAAGAAATGTGAGTTCTGGTTGTCTCAGGTGTCCTTCCTAGGGCACATTGTGAGTAAAGACGGGATCAAGGTGGATCCCGGGAAGATTGAATCCGTCAGGGATTGGCCGAGACCGAAGACAGTGACAGAGATCAGAAGCTTCTTGGGTTTAGCTGGGTACTACCGTAGGTTCGTGGAGGGGTTCTCCAAAATTTCAATGCCCCTAATCGAGCTTACAAAGAAAAATCAGCGATTTATCTGGTCAGATAAATGCGAAGCTAGTTTTCAGGAGCTGAAACAGAGGTTGATTACTGCTCCGGTGCTAGCTTTGCCTTCGGACAAGGAAAAGTTCGTAGTCTACTGTGACGCATCCAAACAGGGTTTGGGATGCGTATTGATGCAAGCCGATAGGGTTATCGCTTATGCCTCCCGTCAGTTAAAGGATTATGAACAGCGATACCCGACTCATGATTTAGAATTGGTCGCAGTGGTTTTTGCACTGAAGATTTGGCGGCATTACCTTTATGGGGAGAAGTGCGAGATCTATACCGACCATAAAAGTCTCAAGTATTTCTTTACTCAGAAAGATTTGAACATGAGACAAAGGCGTTGGTTGGAATTAGTAAAGGATTATGATTGTGAGATCCTCTATCATCCCGGAAAAGCCAATGTAGTGGCCGATGCCCTGAGCAGAAAGGGTCCCGGGCAAGTAGCTAGCATGGTTCAGATCTCACCCCAGCTAGCTGAGGATATGGTTAGATCCAGCATTGAGTTTGTGGTAGGTCAGCTTCACAACTTAACGCTGCAATCTGATCTGTTGGAAAGAATAAAGGTCGCTCAGATGACAGATCCGGAGTTAGTGAAGATCCGAGATGAGGTATTGGCTGGTCAAGCCAAAGACTTTTCAGTGTCAGATAGTGGGATGCTTTTGTATAAAGCCAGGGTTTGTGTTCCGAACAGTGTGGAACTGAGAAATGAGATCTTTGAGGAGGCTCATTCTACCCCGTATTCTCTGCATCCCGGCACCACCAAAATGTACCAAGATTTGAAACCGTACTTCTGGTGGAGCGGTATGAAGAAGAATTTGGTAGAATTCGTATCGAGATGCCTCACTTGTCAGCAGATCAAGGCTGAACATCAGAGACCAGCAGGGTTGTTGCAGCCTCTAACCCTACCAGAATGGAAATGGGAAGATATTACGATGGATTTTGTGGTCGGGTTACCTAGGACCACGGGTATGTATGATTCCATCTGGGTAGTGGTGGATCGATTTACGAAATCTGCTCATTTTCTGCCGGTTAGAACAACATTTTCAGTGGATCAGTTGGCAGAACTGTACGTCAGAGAGATAGTGAGACTTCACGGGGTACCGAAGTCTATAGTTTCGGACAGGGATCCGAAGTTCACCTCCAAATTTTGGCAAAGTTTGCAACGGGCAATGGGTACGAAGCTAAAATTCAGTACAGCATTCCATCCTCAGACAGATGGTCAGTCCGAAAGGACAATTCAGATATTGGAGGATATGTTGAGAGCCTGTGTTATGGACTTTGAGGGTTCATGGAGTAAATATCTACCGTTAATAGAATTTTCATACAACAACGGTTATCGAGTACGATAGGGATGGCACCACATGAAGCTGTTGTACGGTAGGAAATGTAGATCCCCTATCCTTTGGGATGAGACGGGGGAGAGGAAATACCTAGGTCCGCAGTCGGTTCGGCGGACCAATGAGGCAATAGAAAAGATAAAAGCTAGAATGCTTGCCTCACGGAAGCGGACGAAGAGTTACGCGGTCCAGAAACGTAGAGATGTTGAGTTCCGAGTAGGGGACCATGTGTTTTTGCGAGTATCTCCGATGAAGGGGATTAAACGTTTCGGGAAAAGAGGCAAGTTATGCCCTAGGTTTACAGGACCTTTCGAGATTCTCGAGAAGATAGGTCAAGTGGCATATCGGTTAGCATTGCCTCCAGCCTTATCAGCAGTGCACAACGTATTCCATGTCTCAATGTTGAGAAAATACGTTTCAGATCCCTCTCATATACTCAGTTATGAGAGTCTTCAGCTTCAGCCAGACATGTCATATGAGGAACAACCAGTGCAGATCCTGGATAGAAAGGATAAAGTCCTTCGGAATAAGACCATAGCTTTGGTCAAGGTTCTCTAGAGAAACAGTAAGGTGGAAGAAGCCACCTGGGAGCTAGAGTCAGATATGAGAGCTCAATATCCAGAGTTATTCAGGTTAGATTTCGAGGACGAAATCCTTTTAAGGGGGGAATAGTTGTAAAGCCCGCTTAGTTAATTTGGAAATTAGCAGTTGTTTATGTTTATTTATGAAATTATTTATAGCTATTTAAATAATTTATTACTGTTATTTATGGAATTCAGAAATGCATGATTATGTCATCAGTAGCTTTTATATTTTGCATTTCCGGTGTCCGGTATTTTGGAACTCGGCGTTTGGCTCAGTAGAAATCACAACTTAGTATGTTAGTAATTTGGGGACGGGTTTTAGACATTGGGAATGTCGGGAATGGCCGGGAATTTAGAATGTCCCAAAAATACCCCTTTAGTATGATTTATGTGGTTTTAAGGTGGAGGGGCAAATTGGTCTTTTTGCCCCCATTAGTATTTTGTCTTTGGTGAATTTATGAAATGGAAAATAAATGTTATTGTTTATTTTAATGGCTGAAATAAAATGGTTTAAGTGGCTTATTCTTTTATTTTATTTTCTCTCATTTCACACTTAGTAAAAAAATTAGAAATTTCAAAAGAAAACTCTCTCTCTCTTTTCCTCTCATTTTCGGCTGGTGCATGGGATTCAAAGGGCTGGGTTTTGTTCAATCTTTCAAGTGAATTCTCATCCTAATCTAAGCATTTTTCCAAGCTAGGTTAGCTCTCTTGATTTCTCCTTGAAATTATGAAAAAAATGATGAATATTGAGTGAAATGCATGATGTTTTTGGTGATTATTCTTCGATTATTATTGTTGTTGTTCTTTGTTTAAATGTTGAAATAAATAGGTTTAATGACATTGTATAGCATGCTTGAGTTCCTTGTTCTTGTAGGTTAGATTTTTATGTGAAAAGTTGAATTTTGGAAAGAAATGGTTCATTTTGTTTCTGTGAAATTTCTGGATGTTCTTGTGTGTTTTCAGAAGCTTATTCTTGCTTAGTTGAGTAGAATTAACTAGGTTTGGATGCATGTTAGTGGATTTAACCAAGTTTGAGTTTTGGAACTCAAAGCTTGGTCTTTAATGGTGAATTTTGCCTCTGTGTTTTCTGGGTGGTTTTGAGGCTTTAGATTTGTTCTTTGGGGTGTTTAGAACAGGTCTGGAAAGTTTGGTACCAATTGGGGTTGAATTGGTCGAGTTATGAGAATTTTAGTTGGCTGCCTGCGAGGAACCGGAATTCCGGTTGCACATCCGGAGTCGGATGAGGGTTCGAATTTTCCGAGCCGGAATTCGGTTGGGCAACCGGTCTACCGGTTGGGGAAAATTCAGGGACCCTAGTTTTCCTCGTTTTTATGTTTTTAGGGGTATTGCCATGCTTTTTATCGATAGGGAAACTTTTAGTTCCAAGTTTTAGTCCCCGGGAAGTGTTTTAGCGTGTCACTTATAGCGTTGTGATTTTTATGGTTTAGGAGCCCGATGTCCGTCGCTCGGCTTCGAGTTCCGGTCGGGTTGGCCAAGCACACACCGAAATCGGAATCCAGGTAAGATTAGTATAACAGTATGCATATGTAGATTACATGTTTAGCGTGCATGTAGGAAGCCTGCTAGATTACATTAGTTATGTATTTAGGCTTCGAACCATCCAACCCTGTCACGTCGGTACAGGCTGGAGTATGACCAGCACCCGGAGTATGACCGGTTCGACCGATCAGGTTGACACTTGGTTGGTGGTTCAGTGCTATTGACCTATCCCGTCGGTACAGGCTGGAGTATGACCGGCGGCGGAGTATGACCGGTTCGGCCGATCGGGAGGATACTTGTCAATAGTACCGTCCCCGAACGTTCAAAACTCAGTACCATGTTGGACATGGCAGTAGTGGCTCAGTACCATGTTGGACATGGCGAGCGGGACTCAGTATCGTGTTGGACACGGCAATTAGTTATGTATGATATTATTATGCTTTTCTTACTGAGTCTGTCGACTCACAGTTTATGTTCATGTGTAGGTAAAGGCAAGGCTGTAGCTGATGGACCGTGAGCGAGCTTATGAGATTGTACATGTCGGGGCGGTTAGGCCTGGAGCGTACGATCCTCGGGACAGCAAGGCTGAGATTTTTGTAACTGTCGTTAGACGACTTTTATTTTGATGTAATAGTTAAACAGTTAAACTTTTGTAAATATTTTTATAATCGGGATCCCGAGTCTTTTGTAATATGTTTTACAAGTTTAATCCAAAAGCAAAATTTTAATTAATCACGTTTTTCCATAAACCTCGTTGATTAGCAACGAGCTGCACAGTACGTTTAAAAATCACGTAATACGCCTAAGGTAGTTAGGGTGTTACACCGTATAAGAGTCGTATTATATTAAATAATAAATAACACTTTGTTTGGATAAAATAATGTATTGTATTAATTATTACCACCAAAATTTTTAATTTAATGTATGTTGTATTATTTAATACATAACAAATGGTTCGTATTAGCTTGTATTATAATATTTATAAATGATTCGGGATCAACACCAATCTCCCACCTGAACCTGACCCTGAACTCGAGACCCGGACCCAGACCCGAGACTCGAACTCGAACCCGAACCCCGGACCTGGACCCCAGACCTGAACCCGAACCCGAACCCGAGACCTGGACCTAGACCCGAACCCGAGACCTAGACCTAGACCCAGACCTGGACCCTAGACCCGTGACCTGTACTCGGACTTGGGACCCAGACTCGGACTCGGGACCTAGACCCGAACCCGAACTTGGGACCCAAACTTGGACCCGTACTTGAGACCCGGACCCGGACCTAGACTCGGACCCAAATCGGGATCCAGAATCCAGACCTGGACCCGGGACCCAAATCAGGACCTAAAATCTAGACCTGGACCTAGACCCAGACTTGGACCCGTACCCGTGACCCGGACTTGGACCCGAGACTAGTGACCCGGGACCGGGATCTAGACCCGAATCCGGACTCGGACCTGGACCCGGACTCGAACCTAGACCCAAACCTGCAACCTGGACCTAAGACTCGAGACTCGAGACCTGGACCCGGGACCCGGACCGGACCCGTAGTTTGTGTTGGGGCCGAGTATATTGAAAATATATTATAACTTTACACAATCTATTAATATAATACTAATGTAATACAATACAATATAATACAATATAATACAATACAATATAGCTTACCAAAAGAGCCCTAAAAATATATAAAAAAAAAACTGTTTTAAAGTTTAAAAATAAAAAAAAAAACCTTAAAAATAATGATGGACACGTGTTGTTGGAAAATTCAAGGTGGTCACGTCGTTTGCATTAAAAAATATTGTTTCGTAAAAGTGCCATATTTCTTTATTTTTTCTTGGAGACAAAGGAAAAATGTCATTTTATTTATTTAATTAAATTCAATTCCGCTCTCTTCTCTTTCCCCTCTTCCCATTTTTTTTTTTATCTGTACCAAATTATCGGCTACCATATCCTTCGATCCCGGTCCTGCTGTCCTAATACTTCTTTCAACACCAAATTTGTTAATTCGCGGCGCCTAAATTCAATTTCAAAACTTCTTCTTCAGCTCAAAATCCCTATTCTTTTCCGTCCCAACCAAACCCTGGATTTACAGCCAACCAATCCTTAATCTGTTCTTCTTTTCTTACAAAGTTAGTTGCGTTTTGATTCATTGTTTATTTTGGGTTATATCGTTGGAAATTGGTACTTGAAATGCCGCCATTTTCGTCTTATTCGAAGGTCATAGGATCCTTTGTATCACGCAGAAACGGTATAACACACCTGGTTAGGCTCGCTGAGAACGGTGGGCAGTCACGGAAATGGCATCAGCTTCGGTGCTTTAGCGGTATCGAAACTCCATTGGTGGGCCGCAGTCGAGAGGGTGTTTTTACTCCGAACCCGATTTCTTGCCATGCTAGTACTGTTCAAGGAAGGAGATTTCTTGGTTGCGGTGATGGTGAAGAGGGCGGTGTTCTATCCAAAATTTATGAGGAGAAGCGCGTTTTGGGGTAATTTTTGTTCGATGCAAGTTGATTTTGGTAATTCATTTGGAAAAAAGAAGTTTGATTATTTGATATGCTGTTTGAGCAGTAATTTTTATTTTTTTTAGAATTGCAGATATGAGCACCTAGTATAGTTATACATTGTTCTCTTAAAGTGAGTTTCTTTAGCTTATTTGGTGGTCTAAGTTATGTTTAAGAGATTTGTTATAGGTGGCCCAAACACATGCCCATTGCAGATGTTTGGTGCCAACTCTCTATGCCTCCTTTCTCTAATCCTGTGTTTGGTGGGAGGCAAGGGGAGCTTCATTACTGAAAAGTGAGTTATTTTCTTTTTGGTATCAAAGGAACCAGAGTTGTCCTACTTGGCGGGATTAAAACATTTCTCAAAGCTCAAGCATGATAGACAACTTAGTTCTTTGAAAGAATGATGAAAGGAATTTATTGATCAAAGCCAAAAGGCTAGTTGCAAAATCCAAGTTATTTGAGAAACTTGGAACCCCACAGAGTTATTTCTTACTCTAAACAATCACTAAACCAATCAATACCCTATCCCAGGTAAGGTCTATTTTATTTATAGGCTATGCCTAACAAGTCACCTATATAGCCACCCAGTAGTAACAAAGGTAAATGACAGCTCAATTAACACATAGCACCTCAACACTTAAAACTAAAACACTCAGCTGCCTTTTAGAGCAACTCAGCAATAAAACTTTAAATCCTTTACTACCTTGGATGCTTGGAATAGGTGAACGTGAATTGGAAGTAACAATATCCCCATTCCACACTTTCACCTTGTCCTTAAGTTGAACCTTAGAAAAATGATTGTTAATCATATCTTAGTCCTCCCAAGGTTGCTTTAAAATGATTTAGGAATCTCCATTGGACGGGGACCTCTAATGTGGCCAAACCATCTAATGTGTTTAGTCTAACATTTAGTACCTTTTCGGGTTCAACAAGTAGCTCCAAAGGTGGGGATGTTTGGGAGGAGAGTGGAAATGACATTGTGGCTCTATGTGCTCTCTTCAACTAGAAATGTAATTGCTTGGCCTAATGTCTATTGAAGAACCAATCTAGTAATGTTGTTTTCCCAATCTTGGTGGTGTAGAATCAGCCCATGTTCTACCTGAGGTTGCATTTGCCGTTACAATCTGGCCTCTTCCTTTGCCCTTATCATGAGTCCATTTCTTTCTCCCTTTTTCATTAAAACAATATGTAAATCTTACCATTGCCCTTATCTCGCAATCTAAAATCATAGCTCTTTGTTGGTTAGTACTCATTGGAGATATCCTAGTTTATCCTAGTAATTCAAGTTATTACATATGGCTTTAGGAAATTGAGATATGAGAGTGGTAGGCTCATAATAAGAGACTCACTCTAGAATATCCACGACTGTTCCTCAATTCATAGATTTCCACAAATATCAAGTCTAGGGTCTAATTCGTAGACTTCCATAGATAGACTCCCACTATCAAAGGGTCTCACTTTTGGAATATCCCTTCATGTTGTTGAAATCCATTTTTTCTTTTTCTAAAATATTTCCTTCCAATTAACCACCTTTCCCAAAGTCTGTTCACTTATCCTCTCAACCATCTCCACTTTTTCTTAATTTTCAATTATTTGCTTTTTTGAATAAAATGAGAATCGTGATTAAGAAGGGATATCATCCATAAATATGGATAACATCACATAGAGAGTATTACTTTCTAATAGTGCAAATCTGAGTTTGAACAAGAAGCTCTTGCAAGATGAGCAACTTTGTTGGCAGGCTGTTTAACAAAAACTATTGAAACATCATTTGAACTAGACAACAAAGCCTTACAATATGAAATCATTAAGCCAAAAGATTAGACAATACTAAAAGAACTACACATGGCCTAGATAAACCTTAGGTCAACCACTCAAACCTTCCTAGATACCTATAGCTTGACCACTCCTTGTATCATTCTTCTTGTCTTGCAAAAACTCTTGGCCTCTTGTAATCTTTTTATATGATTGCACACAACCATCTTGTAGCCAAACCTTCCTTCTTTATCAATTGTTGATGCATCTATGTTAACCTTCATTATGTTGATTTGGGGCTTACTCCAATGGCCTTTCCTTTCATCAGGCCAAGTTGTAGATATTAATAGTGTTGTTATGCTAGTTTGAGCATTCAACCTTTGTTGAAGGCAGACATTTGCCAATGAAACCACTTCTTCTGCGGTCGGAGATTGTTGTTGCCATACCTCTCATTACGAGCCTTCCATAGTGCTCAAACACAAGAAAGTAAGTTCAACTATCTTTTCCTTTCATCCTTTGTCAAAAATATCAGCAAGCCATGATCCAAGATCCATTTCACCACCCAGGGAACTGTCCTAAACCATCTAATTGTAGGCACCTCTAAGCAAATTGCAGTCAACTATGATTGTGAAAGTTAGATTCTTGAGACAGAGTATGCCAAACACATTGATTGGACCTCACCTAAAGCTTGAGTTAGCATTTGTACCATACCCACCCTTGAGTTCTTGGAGGAAACTATAGGCACTTTTGGTATAATAAATGCTCAAGCTTTCTTTAATCCACTACCACCTATCCTTGTCATAGCTAAACGAAATGCTAAACATGGGATTCTGGTCTCTCTTAACAAAGAAATCACTTCTAACATCCTTCACCCCACTCCCTAGCATCCATCTTCATAACTCTTTGGTCTTCTAACATATCAAGGCTTGTGCTTACATATGGATTTTGCAAATAGTACACCAGATGTAGCTCAAATTATTACCCAAAGAAGCACTCAAGAATGAGACCCTTGGATAATATCTAGCTATAAAGATCTTACACTAAGCGATAGGTTTAAGATCACCCGTAGACTTGGGATTCTTCTTCCTAGGACTCACGGCAATATTAGTATCACACAAGCCCTCATTGAAAGAACCATATGCAAAAGACCTTTTAACTGACACAACATCATGGCCTACAATGTGCTAGAATTTTTGAAAGAAACATGAATTCTTACAATTAAGCCCTGGCGACTTGTATTGATTCATCTAGAATATAGTATCTTTAATCTCCTGACCTAATTAAGGATTCAACAACTCCTCATTTTGTTCTGTAGACATAAATGGTTGAATATTCTCCACATTTTCTGCTCTTTCAGGGTTAGATTTCGAAAACAAATGCTTGAAATAATCAACCATAACATTTTCCAGCCCATTCTCCCTTTCAACCCATTCTCCATCATTCTTTTTCAATCTATGAATTGGATTATTTCTTTTTCTAGCACTAGCTTGAGCATGGAAACTTACTGATTTGGTTGCCTAACTTCAACCAAAACTGCTTTCTGACCCTTTGCCTCCAAAAGATCTCCTTTTGATCCAGAGTTTCAGATAGTTTACCCTGCCCTCATTAAACTGCCTGTGTACTCAAAGTCCCCATTAACACAAATTAACACACTTGCTAAAAAAATCACACTCAGAATAAATCTCCCAACTATCTCCTTCACTATCTGCTGGCATGTTGGTTCCCTCAACCAGCATTTTAGAACTTTAATTTCTTATTTACAACTGGAGCTAAACCATATCAATTTACTCATGATAATCAATCTTGAATAAGCCACTCTGGATACGGGGAACCTCCTCGCTTATCTCTTGGCTTGTCACATTATTCATATCCCCGACTATACATCATGGCATGGAACTACTTTCAGCCAAGCTTCTCATCAACTTTTAAGTTTGTTGAGAATTAGGTTCTCTTTATAAGTCAGTAAGTCTCCACTTTCTCATGCCATGCACCTTCGTCATCACATCCATGATTCATTGAGAAATTCAACAGACTGTCTCTCCTTTCAAACAGTCTAAATGACAGAAAAAATTCCTCTGTTCAGCATTTTACTCTATTCATGATGCAAAACTTTCAATTTTATGCTTTTATTTATATTGCAATTTGGAGACTCAAGATTAATTGTGCTCATCAGCTTATTTGTTAATTGAAAATTTCATATTAGTACTAAAATTTCATTGTTGCGCTACCAATTATATCTTTTCTATCCCAATTGTATTTTTTTATTATCAGCATGAACTCATGCAATGCAATGCAATGTTTGACTTTAGGTACTCTCCGGAGCAGTTATATAATGTTGTCGCCGCTGTTGATTTGTATCACGACTTTCTCCCCTGGTGTCAGCGTTCTGATATACTTAAACAATATCCTGATGGATCTTTTGATGCTGAACTGGAGATAGGCTTTAAATTTTTTGTTGAGAGTTATGTGTCTCATGTAGAATTAGTCAAGCCAAAGAGGATAAAGGTATAAACTTTTATTCGACATTAATTTGGATGAAGTTTTTCTTTTGCTTTTGGCTCTAACTTCATCTGTATGCTACAATTGCTACTTTTTAACTGATTACTATTTTTGCATGTTTATATTAATGTGTTTGTGCTGCCACTGAGGGCGATGTATACCACTACAGGGAATATTAAAACTAATTTTTGACTATGAAAGCAGAGTCCTATTTGGTTTTTAATGTTTTATTAGGTTTAGAAATTTCAGTTTAATGGAACATTATTCCAGAGGATCAATACTCCTGTCAGTAGCCTGTTTTTGATTGTGTTTTTATAGTTTCATCTTTAGCAACATTTAAGGGTGCGTTTGGAAAGCCACAATGTAATTGGATTTGTGTGTAATTGGAGGTAATTACACAATTTGGCATGTTTGTCTGACCATGTAATTATAGTGTAACTGTGTAATTGGAAGTAATTGAGGGGTTCCAATTACACTCTCCAATTCTCATGGCCCCCCATGAGAATTGAATGTAATTACATTGTGTAATTACTAAAAACTTTCCATATTAAACATTAGCTATTAAAAAAATATTATTTTCCTATATAATTACTAACTATTTTGCCAAACAAAATATTAGGAATTCATATGTAATTACCACCTCATATCCAAACACTCCTTGCATTTTAAAATATAGTGTAATTATTAAACTGTGTAATTACTACCCTAGTAATTACCCTACCTAGTAATTACACAGTTACTTCCAAACACACAATGCAATTCATGTAATTGTACAATGACTTATATCATGTGTTCTGTTCATCAAGTTTGGAGCTTACATATGGCTCATAATTATATTATTTTGTAACACTGTTTATTTAGTTTTTTAGCAAGTTGCTTATGATCATAGCCTCTGTTTCTATTTTTGTTTCAGACAACTGCTTCAGATACTACACTTTTTGACCACTTGATTAACATCTGGGAATTCAACCCTGGGCCAGTTCCAGGATCTTGCAGCGTTTACTTCCTGGTAGATTTTAAGTTTCAGTCACCACTTTATCGACAGGTAAGTTCTATTTTTGTTCATTTACTTTCCGGATATAAGTGGCGTTTATTTATTTTTCAGGTGGTATGTAACGCCCCAATTTCTTATTATGTTAGGTGCATGATTTTCGTGCAAATAGTATAAGATCAAAACCTATTTAAACAACCATTTTCAGCCATATATTAAGAAATTGAAGTCATTAAAATAATCACAAGCCTGAGATCCCATAATTGAAAATAAAATAATAATTTAACAATAAAAGTTTGTGAATCCTAAAATAGTTCAATGAGATTTGATCTCTAAGGACGTTAAATCATATAGCATGTACGCCCTCTGCTTAAGTCCTTTCTCATTGATTTACTCGTGAGCTAACGCTCAGCAAGAAGCTGTGAAGGACACAACCCTAAATCCAGTATAATAGAATCAAAACAAGTCATGTCATCATTTAGTCTCAAAAATTTCATAACAACACATAAGTATAACAATAACGCCCTTACGACAACCCACTACCTTTGTGATAACTTTACTGCTAGTCTGCTACCATGCACGCATCATAGTTCAGTAAAATTTAACAAGCTCAATGCGAATATACACAACGGAAACACTTCTGTAGAGCTTAGAGCATACACCCTGTGACATGTATTCACTCTTCTTACTTGAACTTCCAGTTCCAGCAGTGACAAGATCAGCTCCTTTCCTTGATCTGCTCTAAAAGCAACAACATTTACTCATGAATTTTTTAGCACTAAAACTCAATTAATGCTCTATATGATTAAACTTATTTTCTCTAAGACCTAATCAACCTCAAAATATTTTGATCACAATCCTAAACATCCAAACTGGAAATCCCCAAACATCCCCATTAAGCTTTCAAGCAAAATGAGAAAAGTCATGTTTCTGGGCAAACAGTGTGGTGTTGCGCTCGACGCAATCCCAGCAGTTGTGAATTTTCCGTCCTTGAAACAAATCCTAAGCACTTGAAGGAAATTGATTATCCATTGTTTTTTACGAAGTTCTGAGCAACCCCAACATCACAACATAAAACATATATTTTTCATAAAAAATGAAATTACACATTTCATCGTACGATCATTTAATAACATACACACAATGTAAAACTTTCAAAATGCCCTTAAAGACTACAAAATCACCGAACTACTCTTTTCAAGAGAGCGGACTATATTTAAACTTTTCAATTTTATTATTATATCAAGGACATTTTACATTTTTTTTTGGGTAAGTATAATTTCAGCTATTAGCGGCACATTTGTTGAATATTTGTCATTTTCTGTAGTTTTATAGAAAAATATAGTATATATCTTCTTTTGCTGCCATGCCACATCATTCACCAATAGCGGGAGATTGTACGCATATACTAAACATTTGCTTCCTTCGATTTTGAGTCTCTCTCTTTGGGTGTTACCTTTTATCTTATCCTCTCTTGATCACATTTGTTTTTGTTTAGACTTGGAGTTCTAGTTTTCAAAAGTATCATTAAACAAATGGATTGTTGGTCTTTTCATTTTCTGTGCGCTTAATATTGAAAATAGAATATGAGATAACCCTTGGTTGGATCCAATTTGCAGCTGATATTTTCAGGTTATGAGACTTATTTCTGCAGTAGTGAATGTAGTTGCATTTGTGTTTTTGATCTGCAGTAGATAACCAGTCCATTTTATTTTTTTGCTAGTATGACATAGGTGATTTGTTTGTCAGGTGGCGTCCATGTTTTTTAAGGATGTCGTTTCTAGATTGGTTGGCTCATTCAATGAGCGATGCCGAATAATATATGGACCAGCTGCTCGAGTTCTTGAAAATTCCTACGAGCATGGCGTCTGAGAGTTTGCAAATATGAGGTAGCTTTTCTTTTGCATTCTTCCTGGTACCCTTTGCAGCTATACTGATGCTGTTTCACAGATGAAAGAGTTGTAACTCAATTTTGTCCTCACTAATTTCATGGATCATTTTGGTCTATAAATGTTTGATTTTATGTCATACATGTATTTATACCAGCTTATTTATGATGTCCGAGGAAAATTGGGAAATACCATTTTTTTTCCGTTATTGTTATTATTGTATTGGTTGGCAGATAAATGAAAGTTTCATGTCATACTAAACGCATTGGATGTTTTTGGATCTGATATTCTGTCCCGTTTACTATTCTTTTCTCATGGTAAACCACCACTCTACTCTTAGTTTGGTTTGCTTGTACGAGTAGCCTGTGGGTGTTTTGTTTCAATTGATATAAATAAAATAGCGGAATTTTCATTTTTGTTTTTTTTTTGGTAAAATTTATAAAAAATGGTTTTTTTAAGAAAAATATATTTTGTGGATTTTTTTTTTTTAAAAGGGTTATGGGAAAAATTTAGGTAACCAACTAGTTATGTCCTTAGTGTAATCAGTTACTTTCTTGTTACTTATTTTTTTTCTATATTTTTAACCTTTTATATATATATAAATGTATATATATATATATTTACTAGATAGATGTTACGTGGTAAGTCACGTATGTTAATTTTATTTTAGTTTTTAATTTTTTTTAATATCATAATTTTAAAATTAATAATATTCAATGTAGTGATAATCATTGAAATTTAAAAGTATAATAGTGATTTAAATAAAAACAATAATTACTATTATACTTTGTAATAGTAATTAAAAAAAATTATTATTCGTCCTAAATTTATTTTCGCAATTAATGAAAATGCTCATCTAATTAAACTATCAAAACATTCAAATTTAATTTATAATAATATTTAAAATTTAACTAATTTTAAATATCAAAATTTAAAAATAATTTTTAATAAAAAAATAAAAAATATGAACAAATTTATTATTAATTGCAACACTTTAAATAGATTAATTATATTTAGATTTAACTAACTACATAAATGCTGACTCTTTATGTGACAACATATTTTATATAGAATAGATATATATATATATATTAACACAAATTTTCTTAAAAATTTCACAATAAAATGTACACATAATATTGTTTTTATTCTGGTCTATGTCAACGATAGAGTTGGAATCTTTGTTATTGAAATGTATAAAATCCTTGTACGTAAATTATAATGAGCGAAAATTCCACTCTACTAATATGCACAATTTGAGCCACACAATGGAAAAGTCTCATTTAATATCTGTGCCCAACTTGGATCCTCCAATACCATATCAAAATCCAATCCTTATCGTTAACATGTAGGGTTAAATAAAAATACAATTTCTGCTTTTACTGGTTTTTGCTTTGTTTACGGAATCAAGTGTAGTTGACCATTATTTAGCCAAATATATTTTAGATTTTTCTTTTGTTGCTGGTATTCACTAATTGCAGACTTGTCAATACCTCTGTAATCCACTCTCTTTTATGAAAATTCGTTTTTCAAAATAAATAAATAAATAAATAAAAGAGAATTGATTTCTCATTCTTTGATAGTCATATTGGAATTGTATTGTTTTTGTTCAAAGTGAAATCTTTGAAATTTGTAATTCTCATTATATGTTAGTAACAAATTTAATTCCATAGATAGTTTACACATTTGAGTAATGAAACTTTATTTGGCTGACATTCTAATGTTGTCACTCTTCCTAATTCAGTTTCAAGATCTTAGAGCATCTTTAATGGTACTTTTTTTTAGTTAAAATAGTTAAAAACGTAAAATAGAGCTATTTTTATTGTTGTTGTTTCAACCATGTTCTCTACAGTTAGTATTTGATTATATAGTTATATTAATGTGAGAATTTGGATTACATCATCTTGACTCTTGAGGGTAGTATAAAGATTAGTTCGGTAGTTAGGCTGTTAATCATGATTACTTAGGTTAGTTAGTGTTCTGTTTTGCTCTAATTACACATAGCAGGAGTATTTGGTCTCTTAAAATTATTCATATAAAAGCTTCTTCCACATTTTCTTTAAATCATTGAAATGGTTCTCTATTCATAGAAAAAATTCAATGAGCACGAAACATATAGTAATATCTTTTTATTTAAGAGATTATTTTAGAAACACTTCAAAAATCAAAATAAAAAAAAATTTACGTTTTTTTTTACATTTTTTCTACTTTTTGGCAGATTATTACTTTTTTTTAACAGAAATATGGACTGATATTTTTTGGTTATTCTAAAAAAATGTTATTTAAATATCGTTTTCACGTTACATAAAAATAGTATAACGTTACAGTAACGTAAAAATGACGTTATTATTATTATTTTTTTTTTTTTGAAAAAACAGCTCGTGAAAATGTTAAAATAAAAAGATCCCTAAAAAAAATGTAATGTTAAGTGCTTTGTGAATAATTCTCTTTATTTAATCACACATACATAGGGATAATTTCATACATATATAAAAACAACAAAAACATTACAAAAATATAGTTGTATGGAGTTTTAAATATTTTTACGGTTTTTAAAATTTTATTTACAGAAAATACTCTTTTAATGAATTTTATGTTGTATTTTTGTTGATTTTTTGTTATTTGTACGTTATTCTTTGAAATTTTTACATGAAAAATCCTTTTTACTCACTTTATTACATAATTACCCTCACACACCTATTACTACATTTATACTTACAAACTTATTTTTATTACACATTTACCACTTACTCATCATACCATGCATACACGTGTTCTATCCCCATGCATCATCAATCAAATCATACTCTCTTCCCTCTCTTTTTTCATTTTGTTTTGATTTCATTTTCTATTCTTCATTTCTGTTCTCTAAGTTCATTTTGAATTCAAGTAACCTCCATTAACCACTCACAATTTATCACGTTTTTCCCTCTTATTTTTGGTTCATCCACGAATTTTCAACTTCCTCTTAGCCCACGATTTAGCAACTGTTTTTCCCTCTCTGTTTCATTTTTTTTCAATCTTATTTATACCATGGCAATCACTCGGTCATCTTCATCCCCTTCTCCAGTTCTCAAAAAGAAATCAAAAATGGGCAAGAAATCTTTGGCCAACAAATCCAAGGGTAAACGCCCAATCATTGATGATTTTGATTCTGATTTTGAAGCTCCCATGCCGAAGCGTGTGAAACCCACTTCTTCGAAGAAATCGAAGCTGAACTTGGAGGAGTCCTCGCTTCCAGAAATTTCTGGGAAAAAATTTCAAAAACCTGTTACACATTCTGCAGATCGGACTGAGGTTGGTTTTTAGTTTTATTTTCGTTTCCCCCTTTTCTTCCATTTCTGCTTTACCCAGATTTTTGGCGTTTTCATGTTCATTTTGCTTTGTGTGATTTTAGGGTTTCATTTGCGCATTTTGTTTCATGTTTTTAAATTTTTTAGTTATTTATTGTTGCTTTTGATCTTTCCATTTGATTCTGGTCTGGGTGTTGTTATTTAATTTTGTTTTGTTTTCTTTATTTTTAGTGTTTTTTTGTGCTTACGGAGTTATGTGTTTTGTTTTCGTTTTTGGTGTTTTCAATCATTCTTCGTTAGTTTCTTTTCGGTTTTTAAATAGTTTATTCTTGGTATGTTTTGATGTGTTTTCGATTTTCATAAGTTTTTGTTGTTTCTTTGTTATATTTTAGATTTCAAAACGATTTTCAAATCTTTGCTCTATATTTTCCTATAGTTGTATATGTTTTTTAGTTTGTTTGTTGTTTTAATATAGTTTTGTTGTTCTTTTTATCTTGCATTTTTCGATTTCTTTTAGGGTTAGTTGTTTCTTGTTTTTTATGTTTCCAAACGATTTAAGGTCTTTCTTGTTATTTTTCGTGTAGTTGTTTGCCATTGATAGTTTGTTTTTAGTTTGTTTGTAGTTGTATTACGGTTTTTCATCTTGTTTAACTCGGGATTTATAATTTATATTGGCCCTTTTTTGTTATGTTGCGGGTTTGGGATCTGTAAATTTAGTCCTTCGATTTTTACGGATCTAAGTGTGTGTGCACCAAAGGTGTTGATACGTGATAAATAATATTAAAAACACTTTATCTGTTAATTTGCTTACTTTGTTTCGTCAAACTCAGTTTGGGCATTTTCTGGATATGCACGAGTTTGTTTTTCACCCTGAAGTCGTTCATAGTTTACTACTAAGGGAAGTTTTACGGCCTAATCCTAAGGAGTTTTGGGCTAAGGTTCTTGGCCGTTGCATACGGTTTAGTGCGAAGAATTTTACCTTATTTACGGTTTAGATTGTTTCGGTGATTGCAACAAGTTGTTGTTTTCACGGAAACAAATCAATTGGTAGAAACATGTTTCCGTGGTGTAAAAACTATTGACAACAAAGCCATCGAGGATGCTTTTTTGGGTAGTCGGTGGGGTTTGGATGAGTCTATTGGTTTGAAAATGGGTTTTTGTATTTCATTCGGTGTTTTCTTCTTAGCAATACTCCTGACAAAGAAGTGTCTAGGTTTGTTCTAGATGTAGTTGATAGCGGTCGGTGGGATGAGTATTGTTGGGGTAGGGAATCATTTGAATTGACAATTGACTCATTCAAAGGTAGGATTGAGCATGGGATCATTATGAAAAATAGAAAGGCGAGAGAAGGGAGGCCAATATGATGGGTGGTATAGGGCATTGGGATGTCCTTGGGTTTTTCTTGTTTGGTTTTATGAATGCTTTGTCCTGCAATGGTGAACTCTTTACGTAAGAGAGTTTCATCTTCTATTCCCGGGATTACGGAACTGGAGCAACACCATCGTCACCAAAAATCCAACCCTTCGAGACTTGAAGGGCAAGATGTTTGATTTACCTTTGGAGAAGGTACTTTACGGTTTCTTTCTTGTTTTTTCTAGTTTCTTTTCGAGTTTAATATATGTTGTTGTTTTTTGGTTTTTCCAATTGTTTTAATTTTTTCATATTATGTTTAATTATGTTGTTCGAGTTGAAGATAAAAAACATGCGTCCTGCGATGAAGAGAGGCGGCTTCAACTTGACGGTCTATTTCTCGATGAATCTATTGATGAACGTGGTGTAGCGAAGCAATCCTTCGAGGGTGGCTCATCTTCAAAGAAGTCGATTCAGCAGATATTGATTGGATGAAATCTAAGCTGGAGATGCTCAGTTCGAATCAATCATCATTGGCCGAGGACTTCATTTCGTTGAGGTGTTTTGTTGATTTTAATTTCAAATCCGTAATGACTGTAATTAAGGATATCCAAGAGAAGGTTAATGCCATTCATCGTCGTCCTTCTGACGAGGTATTTATTCTTATTTTATTGTTTAGGTTTTTTTATTTTTTTTTGTATAGTTTCTTTACTGTTTTATTTAAGTTTCATTTATGTTGGCTGATACAGGGAAAGTCATCGGATGAATTAGTAACTCAAGATTCTGATGATGATCCTGATGATGATGATGATGATGATGATGCCGAGGATGATGACAAGCAATTGCCTGATCCAGAAAATATTGATTCCGACTCCGACGATGGTGGTGAGTTGGTTAAAGTTGGTGGGGTTGCTGATGATGCTGACAAGGCTGTTACTGCTGTCCCTTCTGCTGAGGTGAATCCTTCTGAGGATGTTGGAGGGAGTGATAAAAATGTTAAGGATGTTGAGAAGCCGAAGGGCGATGAGTCTCGATTGAAGGGGGACGATTTCTTTGATGGATTGAGCCAGCTTGTAATAGATGATGATCAAGTTGTGTTGGCTGGCTTGGAGGCTGTTGCTAAAATCAATGTAAGTTTACTTTTAATTGTTTTCAAAAAAACTAGGTTTCTTTTTGGTTGCTCATTAGTTTCTAGTATGTTTTGCAACTGTTTTAATGCATTCTTTATTTTTTAGGTCCCCGCACCCAATCCAGATGTTGTTGGTGAGAAGTCAGATGCCCTTCATACTGATGAAGAAACTGAGGATACGTCTCGATACACCTCTCGTTGGATAAGAGGAAGCGTGCTCCGGCCTTGAAATCTCCATTTGTTGATTTCGGGTCTGCTGATGTCGGGAGCACTCCAATGGAGCTTATGTCCTCAGGTTCTCAGTCTGCTGGGGATGATAGGGATTTCAAAATGGTGACTTATGTGAAGGGCCTTTATGCTCTTAATGATGCTTTTGCTGATCCCGTATCTACCGAGATTGAGGCAAAATTTGACTCTTGGATTGGTGAAGGATTGCTTAAACATCCCAGGTGACTGTTTTTTATTAAATCTGTTTTTGTATTATTTTTTTTTTTCCAGTTTCATTCCTGTTTTAATGCTGTTTTTTTGCTGTTTTTTTTGTTGTTGTAGGCATTATAATTGTTATGAAGACGGCGCAAAGAAATTTACCCCGGGTTTTAGGCTAGGTGTTGATTATGTTGAGGATAAAACTTGGTTTTACCATTTGGCCACATGCGACATGTTTATGAACGACTCGGTAAAGTTTCCAATTTATATTGTACTTATGGTAGTTTGTTTTTAGTTTCTTTCTAAATGTTTTTCAGTTTTGATACTACATTTCAGTTTTTTTTCCGGTTGTTAAACCTTTTCATTTGTGTTTACGTGTTGTTTTTCTCTCAGCATATGAACACCATATTCTATTACCTTCGGAAAAAAGGTAAGTATTCTTCCGCTGTGACGTTGAATTTCGCAACCACTGATTGTCTTTTTGATGATTCGATCCAAGCATTGTACCACAAATTTAACAAGGCCAAGTCAATGAAGACTAAGATGTCACACATTCACGCTGCCCACCCAATTGCGCATTACATCCGAGGTATGCGCATTCCCTGTTCCAAGCCTTGATATGAAGCCGATCACGTGCTTTTCATCATCAATTTAAGAAGGGAAAGTCATTGGGTTTTTGGGCGTCTTGACGTGCACGAAAGGACGTTATTTCTGTACAATTCTTTGAGAACCGCGAAGATGAATGCCGCAGCTAGGAATGCGATGAAGGCTTATTCCGTGTTGCTGCCTTTGTTTTTCGATTTACTTGGGTTCTGGAAGAATAGAGCACAAGTTCTGCCTCGGTTTCGACCTACGACTCCATTCGAATCGTGGAGCTTAGTGGTATTGCGTCTCAGCAGAAGAAGTGAGTGTTTCTTTTAAGTTTCTTTTATGTTGTTTTTTAGTTTCTAATCTGTTTATTTTTTCTCTATATTTTTTAACAGTGATTGTGGAGCATATGTTGCTGCCTTTGCTGAATTCTTTATACACGGAAAGGATGTCCACTGCGGACTTTGACATCGAAGTTTATCGAACCCGAGCTTGCTTCACTTTTCTACTCGTACGGACAAAGGAAAATTGACGAAAGTATTGACAGCGATGATGAGAAGCAATCCAAGTCTTCTAAGGCATCTAAATTGAAGAAATAGGAACTTTTAATTTGGTGGCTCTATTATGTTATTTGTTGAATCTATTTACTTGACAAGTTTTAGTGTTGTTGTGTGTTTAAAACTATGTAGCTGGTTTAAAACTTTTAGGATATTTGACATTCACTACTTATAATATCTTTATTGTATAGGTTTGTATTTCCCAAAGTTTTGTGTTTTTTTAATTGTTCAAGTTCTTATATACGGTCGCACAACTATGGAGAAACTATTAACCAACTAAATACAAACTATGTTTTCATTTTTCCTAAATAGTGCTATGAATGTATATTTATTCTTCGTATTCCGTTAACTATTTTCCCTTATTCAAGTTATGTTTTATCAATTATTGATTGTTGCCTTTAAAGCGTAAACAATAAGTCATTCGGTACTTAATATTTTACAAAGGGTCGCAAGCCGTAACAAAACGATTTTGAAACTATTAAAAAAGCTGTTTCAAATTTCATAAAAATGAAATCCCATGTATTTAGAGCATCACAGATCAACCTGTTTGAATTTGCACACAAAATTAAACAATTCAAATATTTCATATGTATCTATTTTATTGCTTGATTGTTGCATGTCTTTCGATTGTGTCCGTGTTGTCCACATTTGCCGCACCTGTTATGTTTTTTTGTATCCCATTCAGATAAAAACCTTCGTTTCCTTGGTCTTCCAGATCTTATTTTTTGGTTTGGTGGCAGAACAATGATATCTTTTATGTTTTGTGGCACATCCCAAGTTGTGTGATTGTGTACGGATATGTTGAGCCGCCGTATGTTTCAAGCCATGTTCGCGTGGTGTAATAACCCGAACAATAGTTGTAAACATTCAAGTTCATCTCTTTTATAACAGCAAGCGCATGAGCACACGGTAACTCATCAAGTTGGAATCTGTTGCAACTGCATGTTTTCTCCTTGAGGTTGATGACCCATGATCTGGTTAGTTCAATGACTTCGAACATGGTCTCGTTTATTGGTTTTACCTGCGGATTAAGTGTGAAACTGTTAATATGTATGACAACGAAAAACAAACTATAAAGAAACTGAAATGCAACTAAAATATTTAACATGTCATTACATTTTCTGTCAATGATTCCACAAAGTTGTCGACTAATTTCTTTTCTGCTGTAGGTGTTAAAAATGTTGTTGTTTTCTCGTGCTTTTTTCCGTTTGTGTATGTCCATTGTTGAATCAATGCTCTCAATGACTCCATCGGTGTTGTGATTGGTAGCTCTCTAGTTGCCAAGTTTGCTGCATTTAGAGATTCAGCAATGTTTGAAGTCATAGTTGAATACCTGTTGTTTTTGCAGTGGTATCTTGACCATTTGTGGTATCCAACTTGTTGTAAATATGGTCTTACACGGATGTCCAAGCTGTCCAACTCGCTCATATGGTATTCAAATTTCCTCTCTGTGTATGCTCTGGCTGCAGCGAAGAATGGTTTATCCAGCTTGCTTGCATTCTTCTTGAAGGTTGCTTTTAGGTTGCTTAACAGGTGGTATACACAATAGCAATGTGTGATTTCTGGAAATACTTGACAAAATTTTGCCTTACTTATGCTCTCATGTCTATACGAGATCAAGCAACATTCCTCTCTAATCCCATATGTTTCTCTCACATTTGTGAAAAACCATTGCCATGAGTTGTTGTTTTACGAGATCCACAACGAGAAAAAGCTAGTGGAAAAATGTGCCCATTTGCATCACCGTGTACAAGCGAGAGAGCGAGTGTACCTCCATATGTTGATTTAAGGAAAGTTCCGTCAACAACTTTTATAGGTTTGCATTTCTTCCATCCTTTTATTGATGCATCCAGTGCGACAAACAAGTACTTGAAGGCACATTTGTCATCCTCTCGTTTCCATGTGCACTATTGTTCGGGATTAGTTTTTGCAACATGTGCAAAAAACCGGGCAGCTAACTTTGTATGATTCGTTGGCTTTTCCTCGTAATTCTTCTTGCGCGTGCTCTTTGCTTCTCCATGCTTTCATGTAGTTCATTCGGACCCCATACTTGTGTTTCATTTCTCCTCTGATGTCTTGTGGCGTTTGAGTTGTTTTTATGTTGGTGAACCGTGGCTTGATGTAGTTTCCAATCAATTTCGTTGTAGCTTGTCTCTTGTCGGCAAATCTGATGTTTAGATCACAAGTGTGTATCACCTTTCTGTCGTACTTTCGAATGATGAATGACTTTGTTGGCCCGTTTTTGGATGTTGTTAGTGCCCACTTGCATTTTGGATCCAAACAACAAATCTTGTATGTTCTTGCACATGATTTTTTAACTCTGAATTGGAAGTTGTTCCTAATTGCATAGAAACCAAGCACGCTCTGCAGTGTTTCTTTGTCTTTGTATATTTGTGCTTCTTCTATTTACGGATGATGCGGATCCGTGATTAGTAGTTCGTCATAATCTCGTGATTTGGTTCCTTTTTCTGTTGTTTTCCAGTTGCTCAACCATTTCCTCTGCCACAAGTTTTGCATAGTCCATGAAGTCAAAACTTTCTTCCCCAAATTCCAGTACTCTTGCTTCAATTATATGTTGTTGATTTGTTGAGTCTTGTTGTTCTTTGCATTGTATTCGATTGGTTGGAAGGCGCTTCTATGTGTAATTAATGAATTGTCATTTCCAAAGAATGTTGCATCGATGGTTGTTGTTGGGTTGTTGATGACATTCACACACATTGGGTATGTTGTGAAGTCGGGGTCTTTCAGTTTGAGTTGTATGTAGAAATGCGGTGCTTTGATCATCCTTTATCCTCAATGGTTGGTATCCTTCCTTCACTTGATATTTCAGTTGCAAAACAGTGTTTTCTTGGTTGCATTCCAGGGCATCTTTGAGTTTCTGTTGCAAATCTTCATAGTTACAATTGGCAGAAATGTAGTGTCCACTGGCTTCATAATTTTCATAATTCATTCGATCATCGAATTTTCCATTGTAGAAGACTAGGAATGGAATGTCTTTCCTTTCCTGTGTTTTTGCAATGGTTATTAGTCCGAGGCAACGAATTTTAAAACTGGTTTCATTATGTTATGAAATAGAGTACAAACTTACTACTATCTCTGTTCCTTTGTTCAAGCATTGTATTTCCTGTCCAGTTACGATTTTGCCATTTTTTTGGTAGTTAATAAACTACAAAGAAACGAGAATAAAACTATTAAGAAACTTCATTTAAATTTTGGGAAACTAACCATTTCTCAAACTGTTCTGTACTCTATCTTTTCCACAATAAATTCCTGCAAAAAACGTAATGAAACTATTATTAAATGATTATGCAACTGTAAACCAACTGAAAAACCACAATTATATCCCCAAAATTACATAGTTATTACGCATTGTCATTTTTCATCATGTTTATTCGAATCAGATCGATTTACAACTATTATAAAACTAATTTGCTACCATTAACATATATCTTACCTTGTATATATGCTAGCTCTTGGTACTTGTCATATAACACTTCTTCATGATTTCGAAACCATTTTCAAACGATAATGCAACTGTAAGCCAACGCAAAAAAAAAAATAAAAAAAAGTTATTACTATCCCTTGTTTCCTTAATCATAATCAGTTCTTGTTTATTGGTTTTTACCATATGTATTGCCTGTTGCACACCATTGAATCAACCAGAATGCAACTAAAAATGCTGTGTATCATTGTTGAAAAAAAATTTCAGTTCATACCTTTTTTTTGGATTTGAGGGGGAGCTCCAGATCTGTTCAATACAGATTTACATTGCTTCAATCTGAATTTTCGACGATCGTTTGAGTGATATTGCACTATAAAAACCGAAATCAAATGTTGAAATTCAGTTTCTCCACGGTTGTCCTGCTCTTTTTTTTAAAAAAATTTCTGTTTAGATCGTTGGATTTGTTCGTTTCCTATTGAAATTCGACGCGATTTACAGTTGTTTTACGTTCGATCTGGTTTCATTCTGGTTGCGTGGCCGACTGCATCGATGGAGCTTCATTCATCCTCTCCGTTTGTGACGTGCGGCTGAAGGTAAGGGCAAGTGGTATTTTTGTAATATTTTCATTTTGGGCTGTACAAATGTTCATTGGGCCGGCCCACAGTATTGTTGTAATATTTTTCCATTTTTAGAATATTCCTGTTTTTTTTCCTTATTCTTTTTGTTGTTATTTTGACGTAATTTTCTTATTATTTTTTTTGTAATTTTCTTGTTATTTTTGTGTTTTTATAAAACACTGTAACAATATAAAAAAAGAAATTTTTTGAAGGTAAAAGTAAAAATTAAAAAAAAAAAAAGAAAGAAAGTTATTTATGTAATTATACCATAAATAAGTAATGAATTGTGTGCTGTTTTACTTGGCTTGCCTAAAAACATTTCCCAAAAAATAAAATATAATACTTTTTCCTCGTTATGGTCATCGACCACTCTTACCACTAGGGTCCTAAAATTAGAATATACTTTCTCATTTTTTTACTTCCAAAGTTTGCATGTGCCTCGTAATATTATTTTGATAATCGGATAAAAGTTATGTTGGTATGAATCACCTTATCCCTTGCCCTTGAAAGGAAGTCTCACAGCAAAACGACAGTTTTTCAAGAACTAGTAGCCTTGATGTCATTAAGTTCTAAGTAAAGTCTTTGAGAGTTTAACTTCACATTAATGATCCCATTCACTTGTGTGCCATTAAGTCATACACTCTCAACAAATAGTGTTTAATGTATGTGATGCAACACATTCCTCATTTTCATTGGAAAAATCGAAGATGATAACAAATAACAGTGATAGTTACAAGTTTAATATACAAACCTCTACATCAATATTGTGCTTGAATCTTAGCACAATGAATCATATATACATATATATATATATATATATATATATCATAAGTAGGTAGGGAAATCGAGTTTGGGCGTTTTAATATGTGGAAAGTCTTTGTTTAGTATTATACAATCCCTATAAATATTTGTATATAATATCAACTGCATAATTTATTTTTAAAGTAACAAAGCCCAGAACTGAAAATATTTATTTAGATTAAGATACAGAGGATGTGTATTTACCAATCGCAGCAATAATCCTTTCTTTGTCCCTAGTTGGGAAAGCTTCCAATAGTACCCCGTTTTTATAGAAGTGGAAAAGGGGCACCGTCTGCATCAGTTTATTATGCTCATTAAGTTAAAATCACATGTTTTAAAAGCAACCAAACTAATGAGCCACAAAATTCATATGGGAAAAGATTCGACCATTTCCATCATCTAATGGAGTATGAAGACACTCTGTATTACTAGAGGAAGTTACCTTAATTCTTAGCCGTTCAGCAACCTCAGATTGTTCATCATATTCATCAATTACCTGTGTAAGAAATAGCAACTCGAGTTCAAAGCCTATTATATCTATATTTATATAATTTTTTGGTTAGATCCCATGTATAATAAATAGTACTCACATTGTGCTTTAGAAAGATTACTGAAGCTTCTTCATCACCAGCTCCCCTACACAACTTTGCAAATCCTTGCTCTATATATTTGCAGCTTCCGCAAGAAGTTCGATAAAAATCTACTACAACTAAAGAATTATGTTCTTTGGCTTTATCTAGGATCTTCAAGAACTCTTCATCAGTCTTGAATTCTCTAACACATTCCACAGGACAAAGATCATCATCTTCATCCGACAGCTCTCCTTGATTTCCATCTGCAGCTTTGATTTTGATGGGTCGGATTGAGTGGTCAAATCTCAAAGAAATTTTCTCCCTCACCAGGCTGAATCTGACATGACTCAAACTTGAAAGTGTGGACGGGCCACTTGTCTTCAATTGTCTTTTAATTGTGCTTGCTCTGAAACTGAACAAGTCCTTGTGATGGACCGTACTCTGCCCTTGCATGGCCACAAACACAAACCAGTTTCTTCTCTTCTTTTGCATAACGATTTACCAGTTTAGTCATTTACATAAAAGAAAAATCTATTAACAGGCATATTAATGAAACATATATAAGACACTCATGCATATATATGTAAACGGGATCAAATCAGATCAATCTATAAGTATCCATCAAGTATTGGAGATTCTGCAGCAGAAGAACCAAAACTAAAGAGTTTAATGGGCTCTTCCTTCAACTCCGTCAACTACCAGTACATGGATATTTCAATAATATTTTAAAAATTTATACATATGTACTGTATATTTAAATCATGAGGTGATGCTTCCAGCCAGTACTGAAAAATGACATAAATTGTCACTGTAGCTACAAAATCAGTAAATGTGATGCTATGCATATATCGTTGCAGCGCAGAAGTAAATTTTCCACTCTTTTTCTCTTCTTTGGAAAATACATTGAAACATGGATAAAATTTTATGTTTCTACATCTTTAATGCAAGGGGATAAAAGTAAAATAAACCATTTTATGGGAACCACATATTATTTTATCTTCAAAAAGTAACATAGTTCTTCTCAATATGAATAGAAACGCATACGGCATACTCATTCTAGTTCAATGAGGGTGCTGCATTAGTAACTTTCTATTAGGACCAGCAATGCATCAGCATATAGCATGTAATATAACGATAATGATTCTGGGATGGTACTTTCAAGCTGTTTATTAAAATCAGAAATAAGAAACTTGGATTTTTTTTTTTTTTGTTAAATGGAAAGAGAGCATATGAAATAGTCCAATTATCATATTTAAAACTTGGGGAAGCTCCAATAGTTCTAACTTCTAACTCTAAACTCTTACATGCCTCAATGAATTGAGAGTCTAAGTAACGAAGAGCAACTGGACAGATTTGAGTGAAACATAGAGATATAATGGTATTGGTTTAAGTGAGTGTGTATTAAATTTGGTGAACTGAATATTAGAGTTGGAAGAGATAATTGGTGCTTACCTCCGGTTGTTTGGTGATATGCCGTATCTGAATTGTGAGAGCAGATATCTACGAATGGGAAAAGAACACGATCTAAGCACCATATCTGCTTCTGTACTGCACTTCTATGTTCAAAAATGGGATCAGAAAGTTGGCCCATTAGATGGATGGACAACCTCAAAGGCCCTAAGCCGGCCCATTATGCAATAATAATAGGAAAACCCAACTGAAGAGAAAATTATAGGAAAATACACAAAAATAATGAAAAAAATTACAAAAATACGATTTCACAGAACTTTAAATATTTTTAGATTTTTTTGATTTTATTTACTAAAAATACAGTCTTTTTATATTGTTATCTTGTTAATTTATTATTGATTTTTTGTTATCTGTATGTTATTTTTTGTTGTTATTTAGATGTTATTTTCATGTTACTTTTATGTAGTTTTCTTATTATTTTCGTGCTTTTTCTATAGAAAACAGTAAAAATGAAAAAAAAATTCTTTAAATGTAAAAATAAACTTTTTTACAAAAATATTGTCTTATGTAATTATCTCTATCAAAAGGATGAAATTTTAAAATAAATTTTAAAAATGACCTTACCTATTTTATTATAATAGAATTAGCGTTTATTTTCTAGTTTTATTTCGGCCAGTGTATACCAATCAAAACTTATCTGAGATTTTTAGAATGTTTGAAAAAGTTTTTTTTCTCCTTTTATCTCTAATAGTGTATATGTCAGCTTCCTCTTTCTTTCAATTTTTTTTTGTCCTTTTATTTTTTTTCTTTTCTGTTTTGTCCTTTTATTCAGCATAAGCACATTTTTCTTTTAATTTAGAGTAATTTACGGCAAAACCCTCTCAACTATTAATTTACTTGCAAAAAACCATCCAACCTTATATTTTGGTGGGAAAACCCTCCAAAGTACTGTTCCGTTTACATTTTTAAGGTGTCGCCTGTCCAGCCTTGTTAAGTCCTAATTTTGTCCACGTGGCAATAACATATCACTAAAAAATTATCCTATGTGGCCATGATTTACAAAATAAAATAAAAACTTTAAGAGTAATTTGCGGCAAAACCCCCCCAACTATCAATTTACTTGCAAAAAACCATCCAAAAAAACTTTAAGGTTGGATGGCTTTTTGCAAGTAAATTGATAGTTGGGGGAGTTTTGCCGCAAATTACTCTTAAATTTTTAGTTTTTATTTTAATTTTTATTTTGTAAAATATTGCCACATAGGATAATTTTTTAGTGACCTGTCATTGCCACATGGGCAAAATTAGGACTTAACGAGGCTGGACACACGACACCTTAAAAATGTAAACAGAACAGTACTTTGGAGGGTTTTCCCACCAAAATATGAGGTTGGATGGTTTTTTGTAAATAAATTGATAGTTGAGGGGATTTTGCCGCAAATTACTCTTTAATTTATTTTGCTTGATACATTGATTTGAAGCATTCATTTTAAATATTTTATTTTATTATTGGATTTCTTTATCTCTTTCTCTCTTTCTTATAACTTTTAAAAATAAATCGGATCCTCAAGAAATTATTTTGGCTCAAGAATTACACAATCACAATTATTTTTGAAGATCATTATTTTAATGTGTGATAAGCATTAAAATTACAAAATAGACCGCGAAATTACAAAATCTAGAAATGAACGAAAAATTACAACTAATCAAAAGTCTTGAGAGATTTTTACATTGAAGCACATAGTTACCAATGCCCCAAACGGAACTATTCCCCTTCAACGTGTTGATTACTGTTTCAGAATCACTCTCCACTATCACAAATGAATGCTTTCCAATTGATCGCTGATTCCAGGGCTAACAAGCAGGTCGCCGCTTCTCTAATGAGTGGATCAGAGAAAGGGAGGTTATTGCTAGCCACCCACAAAATCGACTCCTTGTGGTCTCTAGCCAGAGCCACCACACACGTTGAGTCATTACTAACTCTAACGTCACAATTGATCTTAACCCAATCGTCTAGGGGTGGGGACCAGGTAGGAGTCGCAACCATCACCGACGAAGGAAACAAACAGGAACTGTAGTCTGTGAAACATATAGAAATAGAGTCAATCCATTGTTTAATGTTACATAAAGTATTATTATGAACCTTATCATTTCGGGTTTTCCATATGGTGTCCACGACAATCGAAGCATACAGGAACAATTCTTGAACGTTCTCTCCCTTTTCCTTTAGGCTCCACAAGAAATTGACCCAATCCCACATACGGGCCCCAGAGTCTATCACTGGCATCACACCCCAGGGGGAGGATCTCAAGAGGTGGAAAGCAAAGTTACAATAGAGGAACAGGTGTTCCATTGTTTTCTCTCCCTGACCACAAATAGGACAAGACGCATCTTCAATAATCATCCTTTTAGCAAGTGCAGCCCGAATAGGTAATGCATTTGAAAGAATACTCCACCAAAGGACTTTGTGACACTCCAATATACTAGCATTCCAAAGTTTATTCCATAGGGCGGGAGCAATATTGCAAATAGGAGCACGCGCCAAGGCCTGATAAAGATAGGTTAGTAGAAAAGCGACCATTAGGTTCTTTAGTCCAAATCCACTTATCACTACCTTGACCCCCAGGCCTACCACCTTTGAGAATGCAACTTCCTGTCTCTCGGTCAAATTGGAAATATCCCAATCGCCATTGACTGTTAATAAATCTGTAACTTTCTCCAATCCCTCAGTCGCCTTCTTATTGGATGGGGATTAAAGTCCTAACCGTGAATTAACTAGGGATCATCCCAAATGTCTGTATCCTTTCCATCTGATATGAGTTTACATGCTCTTTTCATAAGGATTTCTTTAGACTTCACAGCATTCTTGCAGAACCATGCGTCTAAATTTTTGGACGAACACTTCAAGAAAGGTCTACCTTTAAGGTACTTAGCACTTGAAACCTTACAACACAGTGACTGGTCCTCGGTAGTGAGAGCCCAACCCCATTTAGCCATGAAGGGCTGATTCATTTCCAGTGTCCTTCGAAAACCAAGTCCCCCTCTAGATTTAGGGAGACACAACTGATCCCAAACCTTTAGATAGATACCCCAATTTGATCACAACCCCACCAAAAATCTCTAACAATCCCATCTATTTTAGCTGCAAGTTTCTTGGACAACTTTGTGGTTTGAATCGCATACACTTGTAAAGATAGCTCGATCGATTTTATCAGTGGCACGACCCGCTTTAGATAAAGATTTTAACTTCCACCCATGCAGCTTTGATACAAGGTTATCCAGAATGAAGTTAAAATCAGTATGTTTATTGCGATTGCGGAACAAAGGGCGACCTAGGTAGTTAATGTTACCCATTCCCATATTGAGCCCAAGAGCCTGTTGAATACCACGTTTCATTCCATCACTGGTATTCTTGCTGAAGAAAATGCATGTTTTCAATTTATTAATGCGTTGACCCGACCACTCACAGAATTTCTCCAGACATTGCTAAAAGCCCGTAGCCTCCTCCATTATGGCTCTACCTACCAAAATTAGATCATTTGTAAACAAAAGATGGGAAAGTCGAGGGCCACTCCTGCTCAACTTGATTCTTCTAATAATGCCAGCATTTGGGGCATTCTCGAGGATACACGAAAGAATTTCTACACCCCAGATTAAAAGATACGAGGAGAGGGGATCCCCTCGCCTAATACCGCACTCCAGGTTAAGTCTACTAACCTTTCCTTCTCATTGATTTTAGCGAAAGTGAGTTGAGTATCAACCCACACTATTCAAGATGGTACTCAGACCATTGTGGAAGACTGTGTAAAAGGTGTTTTGTCAATTCAAAGAAGATTTGGGTTCAGTACTTGTTACTACTCCACAACAAAAAGGAACAAGGGTTAGAGTACTGAACGGAATGAGATATTTAATTCTACTACAACCAATGTAAGGATTTTTTTTTTTTTTTATATATATATTTTTACATGTTTATTTATCATTTTAAGATTTTTATATTTTAAGATGTTAGATTATAAATTTATAATCGAACATACATGTCAGTGAATTAAGACCTGGTAAAATAAGTTCCAACAGTAATATCAATCAATCAGTTTTATTTAAGATGAGTCCCACCTATCAAAAGTCACTTACCACATATGTAAGTATCATATTTGTATTCGATTCAAACGACTATCTTTCTTTAGTTAAAGAACAATATGCTCTGATTACGAAACATTTGTTGTTTTTCAGTATAAATGACAATTTGGCCTATTTTTAGAAAAAAAAAAGATGAACAAATATTAAGTTGATGAGAACGAGTAGTAGGTTGAGTCTTACATCATTTCCAAGCATGGAAAATGAAACCGAATGGGTGAAACTAGAGTTGTAAATACGGGTTGAGTTTTTTGACATGACACGAAACCAGTACGAAAAAATATGGACTTGAACATGACACAACACGATACTGTAAATTTGCACGACACGACACGACACAAAAAAATAAGTTTAAACATGACACGACTCGACAAACCCAAAAATACAACACGTAAACACGAATAAATTAACTTGAAAACATAACATAAAAAATTCTTATAATAATAATAATAATACATATATTTACTAATAAATATTCCAATTTTAATTATTCTAATTAATTTTTTTAATATGATTATATGTAAAGTATTATTAAAAAATTATATAAAAACAATTGAAATTATAAAAAATACATATAATTTAGTGATTAACTCATTAATTGTAAAAAAAAAATAGTGAAAAAATTAAACCCAAATTTGACCTTTATAAGAAAACGGTCTAACTCATTTATGAAAAATAAACCGACCTAAGTAAAGTGCGACACAAATCCAAGTACGGTACAAAAATATTAACTTACGAGTCGTGACAAACTTATCTTTTAAAATATTAAGACAACACGATACTTATCTTTTAATGGTCAGCACAACACCTATTTACAACTATGGGTGAAACTAGGGATAGACCCCATATGTAATACAAGTATGAGGGCTAGAGCCCAAGACGAAAAAAAAATGCATCAAAAAATAATTTTTTGTAAGGAAATTACATTAAAAATTTATATATTTTTTAAAATTTAATCAGTATACACTAAATAGAAAGAAAAAAAAACCCCATAAATAATATTTATAATAATTGAACCCCCCCAATATTATATAAATTTTGTTCAAAGTAGACACAATTTATTACTTTTTGTTTAATAACAATTTAGCTCGCATAGAACAAAAATTCTGGGTGTGAAACAAACAACAAACTTCAGACGAAAGAGACTTCTTCCTCATATTTGGAAAAGTTCAATAGTAATTATAATTCTCGTAGTAAGAACATTGTAACTATAAATACTACTACTCTAACTACAATTATGTTCAAATATTTAGTTGCAAACACATCATATATTTTTACATAGCTGAACCTTAAGAACGAGAAAGGCTCGGCCGCTCGCTCGTGTATGATCTTAGAGATCATTTAACCCTAGAACAGTTCTCCTGTTGTGACGATTACTTGTACAACTGAGTTCATGCTGCAAGTAGCTTCTGTATGTCCTTCTGCATTTATTTTTTTAGGAAAAAAATAATTATTTATTCTTGTTATAATTTTTGAGAAGAGGAAAAGGAAAGTTAAGACAGGCCTAAAATGTTCAAAACAACCATATTAGATTCCCAACTTCGTTTCTAATCTGTGATAAACAACGTACTGAGGCACTCTAATTGATCTTATACATCTGAATTGAAGATGTAAGTCATTGTAAAAAGGGTTTCCCAACCCTTCTAGCAAATTCGAAACTAAAATGCTAGAGGAGCATTCACTTAAAACTTTAGCTAATTACTTCAAGCATTGTCTGAATCTCAAAGATATTTTTCTAAGTTGACAAAATGTAAATGAGACTAAAAGGCAACTAATACCTCGATCTGAAAAGGAGATGTCGTTGGTGCATATCTCTCAACAACTACGCCATTTTTATCCACCAAAAACTTCTCGAAATTCCACTTTATTACATCCCCTAGAAAGCCTCCGGCACTAGATTTCAGAAACTTATAAACTGGAGCTGTCTGTGGTCCATTTACATCAACCTATTGCGAAAATTATTAGTCTTTCATGCAACCACCTGAACCAAACAATACTTTATCGATAAACACTTCATATACACACCTTATCAAAAATTGGGAATTCGGCTTTGAACCTTGTACAAGCGAACTGCTTGATTTCTGGATTTGATCCAGGTTCTTGACCACCAAACTGATTGCAAGGGAAAGCTAGTATCTCGAGTCCTACAATGAGGTTGTGCAAAGAAAATCAAGAGTTTATTCCAGGGAAAAAAAAAATAAAAGAAGCCTGTTTAACAAATAGGAACCCTGCTGAACCACATAAAGTAAACTGATTGCAAGAGAAGCTATATCTAGTGTCCTACAATGAGGTTGTATAAAGATAGTTAAGAGTTTATTCTGGGGGAAAAAAGAAGCGTGTTTAACAAATAGGAGCCCTGCTGAACCACATAAAGTTTGAGAAAAGAGAAACTTGTTTCCTTATTTACCAAGTGGCCCTAAGAAAATGAACCCCAGGAACACCTAGAATATGAAGAAGCATAACATGAATAATCTATTGAGCATGAATTTCAAAGATGCATATAGGTATCATGAACTTAATGATCTTCAATTTCAATTACAAATGCCTTGTGTTCACATCTTTTGCTCTAATATCAAATGCTAGTACATATTAAATTAGGTAGCTCAAACTTAGGATATGCTACATTAACAAACAAAAGATCGTATGATGAGTAATGAATTATAATCATCACGATTCATAAGTTTTTTTAAGGCTTCCATGTGCCATGGTAGACCCTCAAATTAAGGGAATAGAAAAACATTACTAGCTACTAAATAGAGTAGCGTACCTTGAGTCTTATACTTTTCATACAAGTGTGATAGCTCCGAATAATTTGCAGTTGTTAAACCACTGGCATTCAAGGAATTTACCATGTTAAATCACAAAGCGACAAAACATAATGAAAAGAAATTTAAAGAAGTGAATACCATCTAGAAGCCACATTGACAATCAAAAGAACTTTTCCCTTGAATTTGCTAAGAGGAACCTCCTTCCCTTCAATGTCCTGCATTCAAGTCATTTTTTGGTTATCCAACCAATAACATTTACATATACTAAGAAATATAAACCACTCATGGATATAAATAAAACCTCCTAAAAGAGAACGATGCAATCATAAATCAAACAAAAAAGTGAACATAGAAGAGGTGATGGGAGCAAGATTGAACCTTAACAGAGAAGTCATAGAGAGTCTTATCCGTAGCTGCTCTTGCAAAAACACCCGAAGATCGAGACTTTCCGAAAATCCCAGAAAGGTTGGATGATTGCGAAAAAAACCCAGAACGGAAAAAGCCTGATTTAGAGGAACCAATTAACAATTTGGCTGACGGTACCGAAAGTTCCATGGAAGGCCATAAAGTAGAATTGCAAGACTTTTGGATAGGCTTGGTTTGGAAAGAGGCATGGAAAGGAGTAGAAAAATTGGCAGTGGAAGGGGTAGAAGCCATTTTTGTTTGGTGATTGTTAAGTGGTGGACTGGATTGGAATTGAAGATAAAATTATATATTTAAATGCGATGGCTCTACACTCTGCTGGTTTCTCAGTTTTGCCAACCCCAATAAATAAATAAATCAACTTAAAAAGGTTTCTCAGTGGCGGTTGTATTTACACGTTATCTTTTCCTAAATTCCCAAAAGAAAATGATGATTGTCCCACGAGACTTGGAGGTAAAATAAACAGCTCTTCATAAATTATATATTTTTCCTAAAAATAAACAAAAAAATATATATTTATAGAAAAAAACTTGGTAAGCATCAATTTTGCTCTTGTTTTTTTTCTTTCTTATATACACGATAAATTATAAATTAAGGTGGTAATATTTTTTAGAAATTTTTACATGAAAAATCCATTTTGCACAATTTATTACCTAAATACCTCTACACGTCTATGTCTACATTTTTACTTACAAAGTTGGTTTTATTACACAAATACCACTTAGTCATCATTCTATCCATCATCAATCAAATCCTACTCTCTTCCCTCTCTTTTTTCAAATTCTATCAATCAATCCATCATTTCACTCTCTTTTTTTCTTCTTTTCTTTTTATTTTTAATTTTATTTCAGTTTTTAATTTTTTATTTTTAATTTTATTTCAGTTTTTAATTTTTAATTTTTTTTTCCATAACAATTTTTTTTCTTTTTTATTTTTAATTTTTAATCAGAAAGCTAGTTTCTTATATATCATTGCTTACAGGTCTAGATTGACTTCTATCAATCAATCCATCATTTCACTCTCTTTTTTTCTTCTTTCCTTTTTATTTTTAATTTTATTTCAATTTTTAATTAAATCTTTTTAACTTATTAGTTTAACTTTACAACTTCTGAAATACTTTCATGACAAAAGAGAAGACTTTGACTAGGCCATTCAACTGATATAAGCATGTACAAATAAATTCGTACAATTTTAATGTCATTTTCATTCTCGCTGGACTAGCTCAAAGCCACGTCGAAATAATTAGATAACAAAATAAAATAATAAGAAACAATTACCGATGATATTCTATACTTGAAAAGAAAACGATCTAATTCATGCTTATAGTAGTATTGACGTGAGTAAAGTTATAAAATTAATATTAGAAAAGTATTAGGACAAACATGATTAAGATTTATGAGTAAAGGTGGCAAAGCTAATAGATTAGATTAACCTGGTCAGTCCCATTTTTATATCACCAATGGGTAACAATGAGATTTATCATGGATGTTGATGTTCAAAGAGTTTTTCCTGTATTTTAGTTTGTATACTTGTTTTGTAGTTTTATTATAGCTACTCGTATATGTCATTTCACTATAAAATTAATATGCAACTATTTGCACAAAACTTACTATGTATAACTACTATTTCTTAGTCCCCATCAAATTAAATTCTTGCATAATATATAAACTATCATAAAACGATAATCGCAACTATAAGGCAACTATTTGCACTTGCATACAAATTGTTTGTAGTTTTATTATAGTTTTGCTACTTGCATATGTTATTTCACTATAAAATTAATATGCAACTATTTGCACAAAACTTACTATGTATAACTACTATTTCTTAGTCCCCATCAAATTAAATTCTTGCATAATATATAAACTATTATAAAACGATAATGCAACTATAAGGCAACTATTTGCACTTGCATACAGTTGTTTTGTAGTTTTGTTATAGTTTTGCTACTTGCATATGTTATTTCACTATAAAATTAATATGCAACTATTTGCACAAAACTTACTATGTATAACTACTATTTCTTAGTCCCCATCAAATTAAATTCTTGCATAATATATAAACTATCATAAAACGATAATGCAACTATAAGGCAACCAAAACAAAAAATAAATCAAAATGCAACTGTATATAACGTAGATGTATTATTCATGAGATTTTTTTTTAAATTTTTCACATCATACATTGTTTTGGATTTAGTGGGAGCTCCAGATCTGTTTGTTACAGATCTACATTTCATGAATATAGATTTCGATATTAGGGGGAGTTATTTTGATTGAATAAAATAGAAAACAAATGTGTAATTTCAGTTTCTTCACAGTTTTTCTAATTTTTTTTTTTTCGTCATTTTCAGTTTAGATCATTGCAGGTATTCTTTTCCAGTTGATTTTGCCAGAATTAATATATAGTTGTATTTTTCTCGTTTTGGTTTCATTTTGGTTGTTTTGCGGTTTTGAAACGAGCGCGTATTTTCATCTTCATGGTTCGCTCTGTACAGCTGAAGGCTTAGTGCATGTGGTATTTTTGTAAATATTTGTATATAGACTGTATAAATGTTTAATGGGCCGGCCCAAAGTATTTTTGTAATTTTTTTTCCTTTTTTGTATTTTTTTGTTTTTTTCCCTATTTTTTAATCAGTTTTTTGTTTTTAAAATTAAAAAAGTGAAAATATTTTTTAAAAATATGTTGTATAAAACTGTTTTCACTTTTTAATTTTTTAATTGAGAATCAAAATTTTAAAAATAAAAAAATCATTTTTAATATTTTTTTAAACAGTTTTTTTTTTCTTAATTAATATTTTGGAATCCGACCAGACCCGGACCCAAATCCCCCACGGCCCTGGCTTTGAACTCGGTCTCTGACCCGAACCCGAATTCGACCTTAGACCAAGACCCGACTTAAATAAAATAAAAAAATGAAAATGAAAAATGAACTTTACAGAACACATTATTATTTTCTGTTTTTAAAATTGAAAAAAAAATGGTTACAAAATACATTTTTATTCTTCAAACATAAAAATTTTACTTTTATTTTGTGATTAAAAAATTAGAAAACAAAAAAATTACCAAACGACACCTAAATTTTTTTATGGTAAATTATAGTTATACTATATATCTTACATATTTTTTTGAATAATTTAGAATCTTCAATCCAAACAATTAATTACACATATTTTATTTTATTTGTATGCAATTGATTTTTTTAAATTTATTTTAAATACTATAAAATATTTAAAATTTATTAGCGTTGAAAAAATTGCTGGAAAATTTGCCGGTGCTAGAAAAGTTATTGTCTTTGGAAAATTTGCCAAAAAAGTCACCGTTACCGGAAAAATTATTAGAAAATTCACCAGAAATAAATGTCTCAGATATAAATAAAATTAAAACCGATTCTATAACATAATAAATAAAAATAAATAACATAAAATAACTCAAACCGGTTATAACATAATGAATAAAAACAAATAACACAAAATAACTCAAATCAATTATAATTAAAATAAAATCGATTTTACAACAGTATTACAATGAATAAAAACAAATAAACTTAAAAAAAAAAAAAAAACATCAGCTAAAGCTGACTAAGAAAAACACTTGAAAATCATATTAAAGTTTCGGCTAATTAGGATTTTTGCCCCCTGAACTTTTAAGGTCGTTAAAATGTCCCTGAACTATTGAGATTGTTGGATTTAAGAACTTTTTTCCAATTTCAGTAAAAAAACTCTAACATGAATGAAAGTTCAGGGCATAATTTAGTACATGTTAAAGTTCGAAGGGCATAATTTGGTAGATATCAAAGTCTGGAGAGCATAGTTTAGCACATAAACAATCACTGAAATAGTAAAATTGAATGAAATTGGAAAAAAGTCCTTAAATCCAAAAATCTCAATAGTTCAGGGGGCATTTTTTACGACCTTAAAAGTTCAGGAGGCATAATTTAATACATGTCAAAATGCAAGGGCAAAAATTCTAATTAACCCAAAGTTTCTAAATAAATCAAATGTCATTGTCATTTGATTAAAATTGTAAATCAGTATAAACCAAAACGGATAAGATGAGAATGAAGTTAAATTCTGATTGGGCTGAGATGAATGTCAAGTTCTGGAATTTTGTGGACTTAAGCTCAGAGGTGGGAAAGTCACTTTCTGGTAATTGTTATTCCTTACTCCCTCCAATAATGCAACTCAAAAGCCCACTCAACATTTGGATCGGGCATCATACAAAAAAAAAAAAAAAAAAAGAAATAAACATTTTTTCTCAAGAGTAATTTGCGGTATTAACTTTTAGTTGTAAATAAATACCTAAGTTTAATTTTTAGCGGTAATAATACCTAATTTATATTTTTAAAACTCTGTAAGTACCTAACTGTTAAAATATTATGTCATTATCCACGTGTCATTTTCTCATTGGTATATTTTAATTAATATTTTTTAAAAAAATAAAAATTTAATGACTTAGACTAATTAGGAATTGCCACGTGACAATTTACTTAACAATTAACAGTCATGTACTTACAAAAGTTTCAGAATTATAATTTAGGTATTATTACCGCCAAAAATTAAACTTAGGTATTTATTTGCAACTGGGAGTTAAACTTAGGTATTTATGTCGCAAATTACTCTTTTTCTAAATATACATATAATTATATTTAAGTAGAATTTACATGGAGTATGGGTTTTTAAAACTTTTTATGATAAATATGGCATATTTAACTATGAACCTTTTATATGGCTTTTTTGAACTTTGTGCATACTCTATGGGATTTTAAAGCCCATACGGCTGGAATAATTTTGTAAAAAGCCCATATTGTGTGTTTTGTAGTTTCTTTAGGTCATTTTAGTAATTTTAAGTGTTTAAATTTTTTGGTACATTTTTTTTTGAACATAACCGTTTATGTTAGAGGGTTTTGCATGCAATCATCACGATTTGATGATTGCTTCCCCAGTTTATCTTACTTTTTAGTTTCCAATTTATGCTTATACACTATAAACCGCCTATAATATTATATCTCTCCCTCTCTTTTTTTCATTTCAACTTTCATTTTTATTCCACTTTCCTTTTCCTCTTTATTTTTCCTCTCTCGTTTCGTCTCTGTTTTGCTTCTTTCTTTCTTTTTTTTTTGCTGTCGATTTTTGGAGGGCATTGTTCTTCGGGTTGGAGCTTAGGGTTAAAGCATCCATTGTTCGTGTGTTCTTCAAGGTAAGCATGTGTTTTTTACTTTTTTTTTTCTTTGATTTTAGGGTTTTTTTAACTGTTTATTTTTGTGGATTTGTTGAAGTTGCATTGGTTCTTAATCCTTCTTACATTCTTAGATTTTTCGTTTTTTATTTTTTTATTTTGAATTTTTTACTTCAATGATGCTTAATCCGAAGAGAGAGAGAGTGTGTTGTTCTTGTTTTTTTAAAAAAATTAATCTGAAGTTATTGTTGTATTGTTTTATTTATTCATGCTGGATTAGTTGAGTATTTTGTGTTTTGGGTTTTGTTTTGTGGTTTACAATGTTGTTGTTTAGTTTTTTTTTTTTTTTAATAAAAATTGTTGATATTCCGTGTTGTTGTTGTTGTGTCTTTTTTTAGAATTTGGTTGGTTTTTGGGAATGTTTTGTTGAAACTGGTTTTTGGTAATATTAATGCTAATGAAACTTTATTTGGTAAGATTGAGTACTAGTACTGTGAGATGTACGTATAGACATACCTTTAGAATCATCTTTACAGTTGGATTGTTGTTGGTTTTAGTGTTAATTTTTCCTTCATTTTTTAGAAACTGGTTTTTGAGTATGATTTTCATGATGATTTTAGTAATTTCAATTATGGTAGTGGTGGAGAATGGAAAGTTGAAAGCAGAGGAAATGGTTAAGAGGGTGTTTGTGTTTAGTGACATGGAGTTTGACCAAGCGTGTTTAGTTACAGTTGTTTTGAACATTATGAGCATATTTCACAGTGTTTTTTTTTTACTAAAGTTAAAGACATTCCATTTTTGTGTTATGAGATTTTTGGCATTGGTATTGGTTTATAGGGGGGTGTTACTCACTTTTCAATTTATAATCCATTTATTTACTCATACACTCTTTTGTTTTGGTTTGGGATTATGATGTATTAAGCATTTCTTTGATTTTAATTTGGGTATATGTATTAAGCATTTCGGTTTCAGTTTGAGTTTTCTTTTTTAGTATATAGTTTGTGTTTATTTGTTTTTTTTTGTTGTTTTGGATATTTGTTTTAATGGTTGTCATGGTTGAGTTTTTGTAGTTTATGGTGGATTTGAGGTTTGAGGTTGCAAAATAAATATCATATGGAAAACCAGTTTCTATATTTTGGTAGCAGTTTTAAAAATTAGTTAGAATTGATGCAGGGGTTGTTTGGGCTCCTCAGATTTTTGGTTTGTGAGGTGTTTTAATGTTCAGGTTGCAAAATAATGCACATATTGAAAATGTGTTTTTTCAACTTTATCATACCTTTTTGAAAACCTCTTTGATCATACCTATTTTGGAAACATGTCAAAAACCAGTTTCTAGAGATTGATTTTTTGTTATTTGTGCGTTCCGTGATTTTTGGTGTGTGGGTGGTTTTAAGGTTAAGGTTGAGGTGTGTTACTATTAGTTTGTATGAAACTGGTTTTCATGTTAATTATCATGATTGTTTTTGTTGTTTGTGTCTAATGTTTATTTTGTGGTTTGTTTTTTATCAGATGGAGAGTGAATCAGATTCTAAAATCCCATCCATTGTTGAAAAGGTTGAGCCTGCTACGAAGGCTAAAGGGAGACCAAAAAAAGATTCACGTAAAGCTAAAGTATGTTTTATGTTTTGTATTGAAATCGGTTTTTATTAATTGTATATGTTTTTTTTTTGGTTATTACGAAACTGGTTTTAATTTTTTTTTTTTTATGAAACTGATGTTGTGTTGTTTTATTTAAGGGTGATAATGTTGTGGAACCTTTGAAAGCTCCAACAAGAAGATCTCCACGGAAAATTAAAGTATGTATTAAATTTCACTGAATCCGGTTTCGAATTTATTTTATGTTTCATTGTGGTTTGGTATTTTTATTGTGTTTAAATTTTCCAAGTACTTGTTTCTCGAAAATTGGTTTTTATCCTTTATATGTTTATTTTTGGATTTTACTATGTTATATAAAATTGGTTTTTTTGGTTTGTTTGTGTTTTTTTTTTATTTGTTCTGTTTTGTTTATGTTTATTTTTTTCAGGATGATAATCAAGAGGCTAAAGGCGATGTTGCTGATCATGTTTCTCACAAACACCGTTCTAAAAAAGTCAGTAAGAAGGCTACTAATGTCCTTCAAGCAGCGAGTGATGATGATTTTCAAACTCAGAAAGTTGTGGCAAATGTTGTTTCAAGCAAAAAAAGAAAAGCTGTTAGTGATGACGCTAGCGCGTCAAAGAAAAGTAAATCTAAGGATGTGGTGGACGATTCTAATTTGGTATGTCTTCTTTTTTTTCTTATATTTTTTTGGTTGTTTTATTTTAATAGTTTTGTTTTTTTCATTTTCATTTAACTGTATTGTGTTTTATGTTTTTTTAGGATAAAGTTTGTGAACCTAATATTGTTGATGATCAGAAGCTTGTTAATGTTGCTAAGAAATTCAAGAAGAAACTGGTTTCCAAATCGCATGGCAAGAAGAAGAGCGAGGCTCCTTCTGTTGACGCTCCATTGGTAATTTTTTATTTTTTAAGAAACTGGTTTTTTAATTTATTATTTTGCATGTTTCAGGTTTTCAATTTACAGTTTTATTTGAATATGTTTTTTTATAATATATATGTTTTTATTTTAAGTTTTTAGTTTTTCTCTTTGTGGTGGGTAACCAATTTTTGATTTTTTTTTCCCGTAATTTTAATTTCGATTGTTTATATTGTTTTTTCTCTCACGGGAATATTATTTTAAAATTGATGTTAAGAAGAGGTTTGCTGGGAAACCTCAACTTTACAATCCTTATAATGTCATTGATGATATCAATGAGAACCTTTCAGATGATCAGAAGGAGTTGTTTCGCAAGTCTCCATTTGGCCATTTTCTTGATGTGAGCAACTTTAACTATCAGATACAGCTGATTGATCTCGTTCTTTTGCGGCAGATTCACACCAAAAGGGATGATGTTGAGCTTTGGTTCAAATTGGGAGACAAGGCTGTTCGTTTTGGAATTGAAGAGTTTTCCCTAATAACCGGTTTGGATTGTACTAAATCCTATGATGTTGATCTCTTCAAATCAAAGAAGTTGCTTGCTTACAAGGAGGGTATTTTTTGTATGCATGGGCTGACTGAGAAGCTTACGGTGAAGGAAGTTGCTAGTGTTTTCTTCAGTGGTGCGTTGAAAGATGACGAAGATTATGTGAAGATAGCTCTTGTATACTTCTTTGCTGGGTATTTGTATGGTTATCCCCAAGGGAAAAAGATTGACAACTTTATATTTGCTATGGTTAATGGGGATGATTACATTGAAGTGTTTAATCGGTTTGGATGGGGGAGATTATTGTGGGAAAAGACTTTTTATCACTTGAAGATTGCATTAAAAGATGGAAACGATACCTTTGAACAGCTTGCTAAGAAGAAGATGATTGAGAAGGGTTACAAGCTTAAAGGATTTCCTATTGCATTTCTTATTTGGCTGTACGAGATTATCCCGTCTTTGTCTCCTCGATTTTGCAAAAGAATCAGCAACAAGATTCCTCGTGTTTAGAATTGGGAGAATAGCCCTACAACGGAGTTTAGTGAGTTGATTCAGGGTGTGTTTAACAATCTGAAGGTAATTTTTTTTTTTCAAATTTCATTTTTTGGTTATTGTTTGTTTTATTTTTCTTCGATTTTTTTAAATTGTTTTGTGTTTTTATATTTCCAGATTGTTGTAAAGGATTTTGTTGCTTTGAGTGGTGAAAAATCTCAAAGTATTTTTTCTAAATTCAAGTTTGATCCTAAATATGTTTCGAAGAGGATTGGTGGTGCTGTGTCTTCTGATGAAGTTAATGATCAGGTCAATGTATTAAAAACCGGTTTCTATTTGCATTTCTTTTGTGTATGTTTATCATTACATATTTTCATGTTTTTTATGTATACTATTCAAGTTTCTCATGGAAAGTTGGACCAGATTTGTGTTGAATTGAATTCTATCAAAGAGTGTCAACAACAAATTAAGGATGGTATTTCTAGTTTGAGGATGGAGTTTTTGAGTGAGTTTGCTAAATTAGTAGAAATTATCAATGGATTGAAGAAGAAGGAGAATGATGGCAGTTCTAAGGATTCTGAATTTTTTTCATCCCCTATAAGAGAGGTAACTAGTTTCTTTGTTTAGTGTTTTTTGATTATAGGTTTGTTGTTTATGGTTTTATTATAGTTTTTTTTATCATCTTGTTGAAACTAGTTTCTGTATTGAATGTGTTATTATATTGTTTTCCACAGTTGTTTGAAACAGGTTTCTGTTTTGGGTTCGGTTGAGATACGGTTTTTCTGTTTATTGACACTGGTTTCTGGTCTGGGATTAGGTCTCTGTCCCTGTGTTTTTTTTTGTAAGAAACGAGTTTCTTTATTTATGTTGTTTTTGGTTTTTTTTTTATAGTTTTTTCATCATCTTGTTTAATTTAGTTTCTGTATTGGATGTGTTATTGTATGATTTTTGACTGTTAGTTAAAACAGGTTTCTGTATTAGGTTGGGTTGAGATACGCTTTTTCAATTTATTGAAACTGGTTTCTGGTCTTTGTTTATGTCTATGTTTTTGTGTTATTTTCTGTAGGAAACCAGTTTGTATATTTATGTTTAAAATCTGGTTTCAATTAATTTATGGTTCAGGCGTACTATCAGGATATATCGGATGATGGTGGTGGTTTACAGTTGTCTGTTCATACTGTTGAAGCTGAGGTACAAGCTTTTTCACATTTATATTTTGCATTGTTTGAATGTTATTGTTTGTTCTAAATATTTTTTCTTCAATTTTATAGGAGGAAAAGGACACTTTGAATTTTGAAAATATGTTTATCGATCCTGATTTTCTTAAGGGTGTGGTTGATAGCACTGTTAAGAGTGCTTTGAAGACAGATGATGTTTCGTTTCATGATGATAGTGATAAGTTGAGTTTGGTTTTGTACGATGAATCATATTTGTCTCCGGAGATTCAAAAGAGGCAGCCAAAACCAAGCTCTGTTGTTCTGTCGCCATATGTTGTGGACTTTGGGTCTTCTTCATCTTCAAAGGAAGACTTAATGAGGATTGTGCAAGATGATAAATTTATTGTGCATGGAATCAATCCTTTTAAAGATGAAATTGGTTATAATACTGGTCCTGAGCAGTGCATTAAGTTTTCAAAATTTATTGATGAGAACATAGTCATGAATAGGGGGTTAGTATTTTTTGTATGTATATTTATATTTTTTACATTTGTTTTTATGTATTCTTTTTTTGTATGTGATTGACTTTTTTTTTGTGTTTGTTATTTTTTGTGTTGTCAGTGTGAAGAAGTACTCCGACGCGGACAACATCTTATCTCCACCGATGGATTTTTCTTTCATTGAAATTTAGGAGAAGATGTGGTTCTACTAGCTTCATGCTTGTGGTGAATTTCTGTGTGACAGTGTAAGAAACTAGTTTTTTTTTTTATTATTTTTTATGTGTTTGATGTTTATGTAGTCTATATTTCTGGTATCGGTTCTTTCAAAAACCGGTTTCTCATACATGTGTTTATTGCTTTTCTGTAGCATTTAGATGTGGTATTCTACTACCTTAGGAAGAAGATTAAGCAAGACGATACTTTGAACTAGAGGATTACCACTACCGATTGTTTGTTTGATCAAGTCATATGGAATTCCTACAATCAGTTCTTGAAATCGGGTTCTAATCCTTCTAAGATTGACTTTGATAATGTCATTCCTAGATACATTGTTGGTGAGTATTTGTTTTGCAATACTCCTTGGGTGCTTACTGACCATGTTCTTATATATGTCAATATTCAAAAGCAAAAACATTGGATATTGGTCTATTTTGTATCAAGGAGAGGATGTTGAACGTATATAACTCCATGTCTGGTGCTCTCAATAAGAAACGTGCCTTGGATCATGTCAAAGCTTATTCTACTATGCTGCCATTTTATTTGGAGTATCTTGATGTTTATTCTTCTAGGCCAGATCTTAATTTGGTTCAAGGTCCATATTCTGTTGAGAAAAGAGAACCTTTGAATTTCAAGTTCATAGATGGGCTTCCAAGTCAGGTCAATAGGTAATTCTTCCTCTTTTCATTATATATTTTTTTAATTGAAACTAGTTTCATGTTTTGTTCTGTTTATATTTTTTGTCAGGTTTTGTTTTGTTTGCACAGAAATCGGTTTTTTTTTATTTGAATTCATTTTTTTGTTTTATTGCAGTGACTGTGGAGTGTTTGTCATCAAGTTTGCTGAATTTTTCATTCGTGGGAAAATCGATGACATTCCAGCTAAGATGTCTGATTTGGTAGCAGTAAATAGAGATGATCTTGCTGTGAGTTTGTTTATTCATGCTAGGAGGAAACAAATTGGTGGTTATATAACTGATGATGAAGTGTTGAAAAAGGTGAAGAAATCAAAGGATAATGCAAAGGTCAAAGCGAAGGATATTCCAAAGGAAAAGGGCAAAGCGAAATGATTTCAAATGAATGGATAGATGTTTATAATAATTACATTTTTTTTTTGGATTTATGTTCCTATGTTTTCAGGAAACTGGTTTCGTTTGGTTTTTTTTTTTTTTTTTTTTTTTGTATTTGGTATTTTAAGACAATGTTATATAGTTTTTTAGTGTTTTTTTTAAAAGACTTGTTACTTAGTTAAAGTGTTTTTTTTTTTTTTTGTAAAGACTGGATGTTTGAATGAATCAGCAACACTTTGTATTATAAGTTTTCAGTTGATGGCTTAATTTTGTTTTTTTTTGTAACTGGTTTCTTGTTTACTATTAATTTCGTTTTGGTTTATTTGAATGTACAGTTAACTGATTTTTGTTTTTGTTTTGGTTTTTTTTTTTGTAGGCGTTATCCCAAAATTGGCACTCTGACGTGGCATCACAAGAATGGTGACACGTGGCATCAACTTAGAGCACCTGGTCGGATCAACATGCCGAGCAGGATGCCTCGCTGGCATGTCCATAATGGAATACTCAACGAGCCGTGCAGAATGAGCAACACTTAGCGAATTCGGCCAAGCATTTCGTGAGTCACCAGCTCAATCCCTATAACTCAGGGATCAACTTGTGTGGATATGGCATACACACGATTCCACTATCGGTGTATACAACCTCGATCCCACGATCCTAGCATTCAGCAATGATCTCACGATCTTTGTGTTTATGCGCTTTGTAACGAGAGAGGAAACTCCTCTCCTCAAGTTTCCTGCCCAATAAATAGTGAGGAATGTTCACTGGGCAGGGAGGACGAAAAAAGGGAGATTGATCGAAACTGTATAACAGTGATCATACGCCGAAACGCTATAAGCTAAGGCTATCTAAGAATTATATATTCAGAGATATTATTGTAAGAGCTATAAGAAAAGGAATCTTCTTCCTTATTCTTAAGTCAATACAACTAACGAGGATTAGGCTATTACAAAACTGCTCGGGGCTGAACCTCTATAAATTTTTTGTATCTTATTATTATTATTATTTGCTTTATTATGTATTCTTATTACGACATATCGTTTATCGCTTATCAAAAGACTCATTATCGTTGGCTAAAAGCGAAGTCAACATTTTGGTGCTTTCATTGAGAGAAGAATCACAGATCGCTCTTTCGACACGATGGTGCAAACTCGCAGAGGCCTGTCCGACCCAGCAAACCCACAGACGCTGGATCCAATGTTGCAGGACCCAGGGAGTTCGACGGTTCCACCGGCTGTCAATCGTGGACAGACGGGAAGCGTGGTGAATGATGGAACAACTCATGTTACTGAAACTGCGCCTGGTGTGCAAGAGACCGGAAATAACAGTTCTGCACACAGCCAGGATGTTCATAACATGACTGTTCCACCAGGCATCAGCGCCCAGACAACCATCGGAGATGCAACCGAATTGCAAAATCTCCGTGCTGCGCTTGGACTCATGCAGGGCCACAACAATACCCTGCATCACGATCAGGAGGAGTTACGTGCCGCAGTAAACCTCGCGTTTGACGAACAGAGGCGTATGTTCGCTGAGTGGAGAGATAAAGAGATGGAGGCATTAAGGGCTCACCACGCAGAAATCGAAGATCGTAGTCGGCAAGCTACTGTGCTGATACGGAGAGCCTATCAGACTGTAGGCCAGCAGGCGCCGAGCATCATTCCCCTTGGAGAAGCTGAGGATGACCCAACGGTGAATGCTTCCCAGACAAACAACGGTCAACCGTCCAATCCCCGGTCACGAGTTCCACTCGTGGGCCAAGAGGTAGGCGGACAGACCTTGTCCGGGAATTCATCAGGAGGAGTCATGCTCGATGGATCCACTCAAAATAATGGAGCCATTCCACCTGCCAACCAAGCGAACCAATCGCTAAGGCAGCCAGGTTCTTCTGTGTTCGAAAGGTTGGGAACACCCCGTGACCTATGGGATGACCTGAACAGAAGAAGGGGAGCAGACGAGCAGAATACTACAACGAATGTGTAGTCCGGAGCCCATACTCAAATCCTCGCTCAGAAAGACGCTGACGTAGCCCAACCCGACCATAATGCCAATGAAGTCAGCCCAGCCGTACAGGCCCAGCTTGACGAACTGAAGAATATGTTTCATGGCATGGCCGGGCAGCGTAATAATGATCTTGAGTTAGACCGCGCACGTGGAACTCCTTTCTCGCCAGAAATCAACCTCCTGCCACTACCTGACAAGTTCAAGATGCCAACGTGGAAGATGTACACTGGGAGAGAAGATCCTCTCTCTCATCTCAAGTATTTCGAGATGCAGATGGATTTACAAGGATTGCGAGGAGACGTATGCTGCAGAATCTTCCCAGCAACTCTGTCGGAGGCCGCACAGCAATGGTATTTCAAGTTGGCTCCAGGAAAGTTTATTTCATGGAAAACTTTCTCTTCAGAATTCCATGCACAATTCTCTTCCTCACGCCAACTCCCATTGCATCTGGGAGATTTGGTCGAAGTAAAACAGCGACCAGGCGAGCCACTTCGGGCATACATCAGCAGATTCATGACGGAAGCGACCAAGGTGTCACGGGTAACCGAGGATGGAAAGTTATCCGTGATACTGGGGGGCATTGAAGTCCTTGGCGAACTATGGAAGGTCATAAGGAAGAACGGACCGGTCGACTCAATGAGTGATTTCCTCGACCGGGCCGAAGGTTTCATCAAGCTCGAAGAAGCCATTCAGCGAGCAGAAGGTGAGCAAAAGCCGAACAAAACGAAGGCTCCTTCTACTGGAACGTCCGCCCAGCTTCCCCAATATTTTAGCAACTCAAGTGGCAAGCGTTCAGGCAACAACCACAAGCAAGGGAACGGGAAGAAGGGAAAGTTCATCGAAAAACCCGGACAGACTCCCCGTGATCGCGCCAAACACAATGCATTCACTATCCTAACTGAGGATATAGAAAGTGTGTATATAGCAACTCAGTCGCTGATTCCGTACAAGAAGCCCAGGCCCATGAAGAAAGATACCAGCAAGAGGGACATGACAAAATTTTGTCGGTTCCATGGAGACTACGGCCACGACACCAACGAATGCTACAACCTGAAGTGGGAGATAGAACTTCTGATCAAGAAGAACAACCCGCACCTACAGAAGTATGTCAAGGCCAACCAAGGTCAGAACAACCAGGATCTGATGCCTCCGCCAATAGATGGACACTTGCAAGTCATCATTGGAGGCCCACACATCGCTGGAGACACGGGAAAAGCTCGGGAACTATATGCCCGCACAGCTCAATACGAGCAAGAAGAAGTCATCCTGGCCGTGGAAGAAAGGAAGCCCAAAGTTCCACGAGCAGGAGAGCCAACCATAACATTCAACGACGAAGATGCTGTCCAGATAAGGTTTCTGCACAATGACCTGCTGGTCGTGGAAGTCTAGATAGCAAACAAAATGGTGTCCAGAACCATGATTGATAATGGGGCTTCTTCAAATATTTTGTTCAAGACTGCCTACGAGAAGATGGGGCTCCAGCTCAAGGATTTAACTCCATGCCTTCAGCCCGTCTATGATTTCTCCGGTCAAGGAGTTGCGCCCCTAGGACAAATCTGCCTACCCCTCACAGTTGGATAAGCTCCAACGAGCATAACTGTCATGGCACAGTTCCTGGTATTGGATGTTCCTTCAGCCTTTAACGTAATGCTAGGCCGACCAGCCTTGTATGACTTAAAAGCTGTCACATCAATATCCATTCGTGCCTGAAGTTTCCAACCAAAAACGGGGTAGGGTGTCTTAGAGGGAACCAACAATCTGCTCGTGAATGTTACAACCTTGCAGGCTAAGAAGGAAATATCCTCCAGCCAGAGCCCGGACAAGGGAATAAATATTCCCAAGTAGGAAACTGCCCAAGGCGAGGATGAAGATGGGGATCCTCGACTTGGGGACCCAAGCATCAATGTTGGACCTGTGGAAGAATTAGAAGAGATCGAGGTCGATCCAGATATCCCGGCCAGATAGCTGAAAATCGGAAAGGGTTTGTTGCTCGAAGTAAAATCAGAATTGATAAAATTTCTGAGAGCAAACCTAGACATTTTTGCCTGGTCACATGCGGATATGGTCGAAATCGATCCTTCTATTATTTCGCACGTCCTGAATATCGATCCTAATATACGGCCAGTTCAGCAAAAATGAAGACTGCTAGATAAAGAACGAGCAGTAGCCCTGAAAGACGAAGTTGAAAAGCTACGCAACAACAATTTCATTATTGAAGCTTTCTACCCGGCTTGGGTCGCGAATCCCGTACTCGTGCCTAAGCCGAACAAGAAATGGCGAGTCTATATTGACTTCACAGACCTCAACAAAGCGTGCCCTAAAGACTGTTTCCCACTTCCAAGAATCGATCAGCTCGTCGATGCAACAGCCGGGCACGAAATATTAAGCTTCATGGATGCTTATTTGGGCTACAATCAAATCAAGATGCATCCACCAGACCAAGAACATACAAGTTTCTGGACAGATATGGGTCTCTACTGCTACAAAGTCAGTCCATTCGGTCTTAAAAACATCGGAGCTACATATCAAAGATTGGTCAACAAAATGTTTAAAGATCAGATCGGTAGAAACATGGAAGTGTACGTGGATGATATGATCGTCAAATCTAGAAAGGCTGGGGGGCACATAGACGACCTGGACGAATGTTTCAAAGTCCTCAGAAAATACAACATGAAACTGAATCCCCTAAAATGCTCCTTCGGAGTCAGCTCGAGAAAGTTTCTAGGCTTCATCGTCAACGCTCGAGGAATTGAAGCCAATCCGGAAAAAATCTAAGCCCTCCTGGATATGAACTCGCCAACAAAAACCAAAGAGGTACAAAGCTCAACTGGTCGAATCGCCGCACTCAGCAGATTCGTGTCAAAATCAACGGATAAATGTGTCCCTTTCTTCAACATCCTGCGAGGAAACAAAAAGTTTGAGTGGACAGAAGAATGTGAGAGAGCTTTTCAAGATCTAAAGGCACAGCTCGCAAAACCTCCCGTCCTCTCTAAACCTCTGGACGGTGAGGAACTGGGGATATACCTGGCACTAACGGAGCATGCCATAAGCGCCGTACTAATCAGAGAAGAAGATGGCGTGCAACATCCAGTCTATTACATCAATAAAAGACTCGTTGAGGCCGAAGGCCGATATCCGTTGATAGAAAAGCTCGCCTACTGCCTCATCTTAGCAACAAGAAAGCTAAGGCCTTATTTTCAAGCTCATCCTGTTCGGGTGTACACCGACCAACCGCTACGGCAAATACTGCAAAAGCCAGATGCCTCTGGGCGATTACTCAAGTGGGCAGTGGAATTGGGGCAGTACGAAATCAATTTCCAACCCCGAACAACTATCAAAGGCCAAGCTTTGGCCGACTTTGTGGTGGAATGCACAGGAAAAACTGAAAGCATCCCAGAAGCCGATCCCGAGCCAACACCACAGCCGACCAGCACTGAAAGTAAGCTGACCTGGAAGCTTCACGTGGATGGATCGACCACAGATCAGCTATCCGGCGCAGGAATTGCCCTTGTCACACCTGGGGGGCAACACCTGCATGCAGCGGTCAAATTCAGATTCAAAGCCTCCAACAATGAGGCCGAATACGAAGCCCTAATCGCCGGACTCAAAATAGCAAAGGAAATGAAAGCTGAGCACATCGAGATCTGCAGTGACTCACAGCTAGTGGTTAATCATGTATCTGGCGAATACGAGGCTCGGGGAGAAAAAATGATAGCATATCCGAGCAAAATACATGATCTGCTCGCACAGTTCAAAAGCTACAGCCTCAAGTAGATTCCAAGAGAGGAAAATACAACTACAGATGCGCTAGCCCGTTTGGCGAGCAGCAATATAAGTGACAAGGCGAACCTGGTCGCGATCCAGTTTCCTGAAGAGCCTAGCATCACAGGCACGGAAGAAATCGAAATGATCGATACATCTCTGAACTGGATGACGCCAATAGCAGCCTATCTTAACTCTGAGGAACTCCCAGATAACCGAAATGAAGCTCGAAAAATGAGAAGAAAGGCAGCACGGTACATCATCGTAGACGGGATCATGTACAGAAGAGGATTCTCAATGCCCTTACTCAGCTGCGTCACACCAAATGAAGCTGCACGGCTTCTATATGAAGTTCACGATGGATTCTGCAGAAATCATGCAGCCGGACAGAGCTTATCAAAGAAAATGCTAAGGCAAGGCTACTTCTGGCCGACAATGATTGAAGATTTGAAAGCCTACGTAAAGAAGTGCGACGAATGCCAGAGATTTTCAAAGATACCAAGAGCTCCGCCCAACGAGCTGAAGCAGATGCATAGTCCGTGGCCCTTTACCATCTAGAGATTTGACCTAATCGGGCAATTACCTAAAGGTAAAGGTGGAGTGCAGTACGCAGTGGTAGCAGTCGACTACTTTACAAAGTGGACTGAAGCCGAACCACTTGCAACTATCACATCAAAGAAGGTTCAAGACTTTATAGTGAAGAACATCATATGCCGGTTCGGACTACCGTACAAAATAGTCTCGGACAACGGCAAGCAGTTGCACAGTCAATCTTTCACTGATTTCTGCGCGAACCATGGCATCATCAAAAGCTTCTCCGCAGTGGCACATCCACAAGCAAATGGTCAAGTTGAAGCAGTCAACAAGACCCTGAAGGACACACTAAAGAAGAAGCTCAAAGATGCCAAAGGAAATTGGCCGGAAGAACTCCCCGAAGTTCTATGGTCATACCGTACAATGGAAAAAACAGCAACCGGTCAGACACCATTCTCAATGGCGTACGGTTATGAAGCTATGCTGCCCGTCGAACTCGAACCACCATCCCACAGAAGGTTGACGTACGATCAAGGTACCAATCACATACTCCTTGCAGAATCACTTGATGAAATCGAAGAAAAACGAACAACTGCAAACTTAAAGTTGGTAGCTCATCAACAAAAAGTAGCTCGGTATTTCAACAAACAAGTGAAAGCTCGGAAATTCTTTGTGGGAGATATGGTCCTAAGAAGGGTATTCCTAAACACCAAAGACAGCACGTCAGGTGTACTGGGACCCAACTGGGAAGGACCTTATCAGGTGGTCGAAGTTCTCGACTCCGGAGCATACAAACTTGGTAAGTATGACAAAAAAATGCAACTCATTTTAGTACCACGATACTGGAATGGAGAACATTTAAGGAAATACTACCAATGAGTACTCAGGTCGGGTAGACCACTTCAAAGTACTCAGGTCAAATAGACCATTTCAAAGTACTCAGGTCGGGTAGACCACATTAAAGTACTATTGAACATTCGCTATAAGTGAATGGCCTCTTGGGCGGACTCCGCGCAAAGGTTTTAGAAACAAAAGTACTCAGGTCGGGTAGACCACTTTAAAGTACAGTTTCTTATTTATTTTATGCCATGTTAAGCTAAAAAGATCCATTGGATCACTAGCTCTGATGTAAGTTACTACGGTAACAAATACATTTTCGATCAATAAAAGAATAAAGATAGTATTTCCAATTCTATTGAGTCAAAAAAATCAGCATGATTATAATTTACCTAGAGTGCGTACAAAAGGTTCAGTCGAACCCAAAACACCGAACAAAAAAGTAATATATTTGCAAAGACAAGTGACCAAGAGTCATACGTCTGTTCGGTCACTTGGGGGGCACCTATACATGTACAAAGCATCTGGTAAACATAAAACAAAAACAATTGCACTGCAATTATAAATAGAGAATGAAATTCATTAAGGATAACAAGAGCAAAGCCTGGTCAGCCCGTTGTCCAAAAAATGAAAATTAATTCCAAGTTTAAAGACCGCTTGGCCGATCATGATGTCTTAAAGGCCTTACGGCCATATATAATATATATAAACAGGAGGGATAAAAAGATCAATGTTCAAACAGCTGGAGTCCCAGGCTCTGGATTTGGTTCTTCTGAGCCGACTGGAGCAGGAGGATCTGTTGTTTGAGCGAGAGAAGCATCAGCAGCCTGGTCAGAAGCTTGGCCGGAAGTTGAAGCAGCCACCTCTTTCCCACCATAGGCAACTTGGGCCGCGCAGTACTTGAGGTACATTTCCTTGGCGTCACCTAAGTAGTCGAAGTTGGCCTGGGGATTAGCCTTCCAAAAATCAAAGAAGAGCTCGAGGCCGGCAGTCTCCAAAGCATCAACCTTCTCCCTCAAGCGGTTCGCCTCGACCGTCTGAGCATCCTTATCATCCTTCAGCCGAAGGAGGACCTACCGCAGAGAAGTCCTTTCATCTTGAAGACGATCAACATCAGCAGATAAAGACTCGATGGTTTCCTCAAAGCGATCAGCAGCCTCGAGGTCCTTTGTCAGCATGGTGACCTTCTTCTCAGCGGCAAAAAGCTTCTTGTTGGCCTCACCCAACTCATGGCGAACAGCTGCAGTCTCCGCCCTGGCCTCCTCAGCTTCCTTCTTGGACAAGTCCGCCTCCGCCCTCAAGGTGTCGGACAGAGCTGTACTCTTAGAAGCAGCAGATTTAGCCCGGGAGTAAGCATAACCCAGCTTCAAACCAGCCTGCACAAAGGAAAAGGTCAGCATATGAAGCTAAGTATGAAAAGCTAAAAGGGAAGTGTCGAAAAGAAAAGACTAACCCTGGTAAGCTCCTGCAAGACTTCGCCCACCAACACATCCAGAGATGAGTGGTCCGCACCAGCCAGCTGCTCACCGACCTCAGGAACCAGCTGGTTCATGTGATGAGCCATCACCTCCCTGCCCTTCTTGACCTCAGGCAGCACGGGCATGGGTAGAGATGGTGCCTGCATCCGCTCAAGAACCCTCCTGACCAGTTCGGACCCAGATGCTGGTGGCTCAGACTCCTTAGACTTGGTAGATTGGGGAGTAGAAGGATTTGCAGCAGCCAGCTCCTCAGAAAGGTCAATGACCTCTCCAGAAGGCCTCTTCTCTGAAGACCCCTCTCCGACCTTGGACTTCTTGGACGGAGGGGAAGCACTAGAGCCTCCGCTCATCCTCTTCCTTAAGGCGTCCATCATCTGCTGAGACATGTCTGCACAAAGCAAAAACAGCATGGTTAGCAAAAACCAACAAAAAATACAAAGTACGGAAGCCAAGAAGCTGAAAAAGAAGTAAAGCGCAGAGTGACTGCCCGCCCAGAAAGTCAGAAGTCCATCATCACCTGACATCGACTTTATCTCAGCCATAACGACCTTCCCTTTTCCAGCATAAGGATGGGATGGCTGAACAGGTGAAATGGGCTCCTTTATGCGAATGCCGTGTTCCACGGGCCTGGGCGTGGCCGAGAGTTTCTTCTTCCTCCTCAAAGGAGCCACCTGCTCAGCCTCAGCCTCGGCCTCATCTTCAGAATTCATGGACTCCTGAGCATACTGCTTTGCCCGAACACCACCCTTCAACTTAGCTTCACGCTTCAGTTGAATCAACTCATCCTCCTGATGAGCTCGTTCAGGCCGAGCAGTAGCAGACTTCCTCTTCTTCCCCGTCACGGACTTAGAAGAAAAGTCCTCAGGGTAAAGCCCGTACTGCACCAAATTTGCATCAGAGGTCAACTGGATAATATCCCTGTCTTCCGCCGGCAACCAGGCAAGCTTCTGAGCCCTATCCCTAAGGGTAAGAGTAAGGGGAGGACGGTGATTTGTCAGAATCTGCTGAAACCGAGTCCGGGTGATGTTCGGATCCTTCACCATGAAGTACTAATCAACAAAACGCCCTATTTTGCTTATGGCCTTGTTGTCCGTCCCGCTCAACCACTTGAATCCTGGCTGAGAGAAGTAAAAATACCCCGACCTGCCTTGCTTGGGGGTAGACTTCAGATCGTATAACCAAGCGACCTCATGGGGAGAAGGAGCACCCCATCCCTGAGAAGTGTAGAGGACGAAGAGGGCAGACAAATACTTAATGCCCTTGGGAGTGATCTGGGCCGGGCAGAGGCCGAAGAAGTCCGCCACATCCCAGAAGTACTTATGCAAGGGCATCAACGCCCCTTGCTGGCCATGAGCCCCCGACCAGGTGCACATCCCCTCACTAGGGTTTGAAGTGCGATTGTCGTGGGCGGGAATGAAGCAGTCCAGCTCGCCCAGGTATCCGTCCTGGTCGAGAGTGCGGAGGCGTGCCTCCGAAATCTTGGACAGAGGACTCACCCATCTAGCGCCCAAGGCACCCTGCCTCCGATGAGGAACCGCCTCAGCAAGCTCCTCGGTGACGTAGTCAACGCCTGCAACCAGGACGTCCCCGCCAGCATCAACTGGTTGCCCAGCCTCATTGTACTCCCCATAGTTTGGGGGTTCAATCTCCTCCTCTCCCTCAGCAGCGGGAGGGCTGCTCGGACGTGCCTCGTCCAGTTCCTCAACCTCCTGGACTTCAGCGTCCCCCTCACGGTCCTCCTCCATTGGGACCGCCAAATCCTGTTTGGCGTCGGGCAGGGTGGCAAGCCGAGCCACCTGGGGATCAAAAGCGTCAGCCAAACGCGTAGTTTTCTCCGTACAAGCCATCATTCTATGGCTGGGTAGGGAATTAGAAGAAGGGTTAGCACGAAGACGAGAGTGGACTTCGGGCAGAAGTTGAAGCAGTTCCTGGTCGATTTGATGCTCAGGCTCCCAAGACTCACCAAGGTTCATCTACAAAAGACAACACGCAAGATGAGTGTTGGACGGAGTATCAAGCGAAAAAACAAGCAAATATGCCGACCAGGAGTACCCAACAGATTAAAGAACAGCCATGTTCGAAGAAAAGTCTAAACTCAAGAAGTCAGAAAGTTTTTCTTGAGTTAGGGCAAAAAAGTTCATGAAGCTTAAAGAAAGCAGAATGAAAAACAGACGCAATGCAGTTCTAAAAGAAGCCTTACGACTGAAAGCTAACGCAAGGACATGGAAAAAGAAGAGTCGCAGAAGTCTCAAACCCTAGGGTTTCCTATAGTGTTCTTTCTACAGCATAGATACATTCAAAAGCACAAGCATGCAAAGGAAAAACATAAAGGGATTCAAAAACTTACTCAAAGATTCAAGTGTCCGGATTCAAGCAAGCCTGAAATCGTCTATAAACTCTTCAGCAACTTTGAAGCCTGAAAACTCTCTCTTTTTGCTCTGAAGTTTGCTTAACAACGAAGGGTGATGAAATGAGGAAATGTGCCAGTACTCCAAGTATTTATAGGTAAAAGGGTAACTGTACGTAAAGGAACCTTAGACGCCTCGACTTCCCGCCTTGAAAGCAAATATGGGAAATCAAAATAATCGAGTGTAACCGTCAGCCGTGGAGAGAGAAATTTAGATTTTCAAAATATTAATTGTCAGAGCATTAATTAGCCAAAAACCGAAGGGACGCCCAGTCAGCTTCACATCGAGTCTCGAACGGTCATGCTCGACACGTGTCCCCTTCCAAGGCAGAGCCAGCTCGGAATAAGTCTATACGCAACCTCAGAGGTCCCGCACAGACTTGGTGGTCAAATGTTATCCCAAAATTGGCACTCTGACGTGGCATCACAAGAATGGTGACACGTGGCATCAACTTAGAGCACCTGGTCAGATCAACATGCCGAGTAGGATGCCTCGCTGGCATGTCCATAATGGAATACTCAACGAGTCGTGCAGAATGAGCAACACTTAACGAATTCGGCCAAGCATTTCGTGAGTCACCAGCTCAATCCGTATAACTCAGGGATCAACTTGCGTGGATATGGCATACACACGATTCCACTATCGGTGTATACGACCTCAATCCCACGATCCTAGCATTCAGCAATGATCCCACGATCTTTGTGTTTATGCGCTTTGTAACGAGAGAGGAAACTCCTCTCCTCAAGTTTCCTGCCCTATAAATTGTGAGGAATGTTCACTTGGCAAGGAGGACGAAAAAAAGGAGATTGATCGAAACTGTATAACAGTGATCATACGCCGAAACGCTATAAGCTAAGGCTATCTAAGAATTATATATTCAGAGATATTATTGTAAGAGCTATAAGAAAAGGAATCTTCTTCCTTATTCTTAAGTCAATACAACTAACGAGGATTAGGCTATTACCGAACTGCTCAGGGCTGAACCTCTATAAAATTTCGATGTCTTCTTATTATTATTATTTGCTTTATTACGTATTCTTATTACGACATATCATTTATCGCTTATCAAAAGACTCATTGTCGTTGGCTAAAAGCGAAGTCAACAGTAGGTGATAACAATGGCACTATGTGTTTTTATTTATTGGTAAGTGGCAATTATTTTTTTTTAGTTTACTTTTGTCAATAACTGGTTTCTTGTTTTTATAAAATTTATTATTTTTCATGTACCTTTTTAAAATAATATATGATATTAAGAAAAAATCTTTAAAACAATGATTGTGTAAACAGATAAAAATTCAAGAGTGTAAAAATGTTGTTGTGTGTATCCTTTTGAAAAAATTATTTTCTGTTCAACTTTATTCAATGCTGAGAAACCAGTTTTTATAAAACTGTCAATAAATATCTATTTATCTTGTAGCTGATCAATCATTCTTCTTTGACTCGTTGCTTTTGTTATTCTGTTTTGGAGGTTTGTAAAGCTGTGGGTTATTGCACGTTCTTCAGTTGTGGCCAACTTTTCCGCACCTTGTGAATTTCAAGACAACTTTTGGTTCTCCTTTTGATCTTAGTCTTTTCTTTCTAGGTCTTCTAGCTGGTTTTCTTGATTTTGGTGGCCACACTATTCTTTCTATGCTCTCAGGTATAGTCCATTCTCTTTCATTTGGTAGAGGATGTACAGTTCTTTCATAGGTTGCCTTCATTGTTGCTATTTTGTAGTAATCGGCAACATAGTCATAAGCTCTTAATCCTCTTTTTGCAAATACAGCTATTGCATGTGAGCATGGTATCTCATCTAGTTGGAACCTTCTGCAGCTGCATGTTCTTTCCAGTATGTTGATTGTGAAATCACCTTTTTCTTGCACCTTTACTTGGTATTGGATTGTTGTGATTGCGATGACCTGTTTTTGTTTTTTGAAATATAAGATAAGTGTCAGAAACTGGTTTTCCATGATGATCAAGAAACAGGTTTTTTAATAACTGTTATTTTTTATGATTTAGTTATTGTACCTGGTATTTCATTGCTTTAAGCAGATTGTCTCTCAGTAGTTTTTCAGCATCTGATGCTACTTCAGTAAATATTCCATGTGCTTCATTGCCATTTTTACACACCCATTTTTGTACAAGGCTTCTAAAGCACTCAATCATTGTTGTAATAGGTAATGATCTTTCAGCTAGGATCACCGAATTTATTGATTCTGCTATGTTTGAAGTCATCATTGTGTACCTTATTGTAGGGCAGTGGCTCCTGGTCCAAACCTCATGTCCAATTTTCTCAAGGTATGGTCTTATTCGTTTGTCGATTCTATCTATCTCTTCCATGTATCTCTCAAATGAGGTGAGATTGTACGTCTTTGCTGCCTTTACAAAGTTTATGGTCAGATCGTCTCCATGCACTCCAAAGTTTGTTTTGATGTTGTTTAGCAGGTGGAAGATGCATGCTCCGTGGAAGTGGTTTGGGTAGACATTGATCACCGCCTTCTCTATACTTTTATGCCTGTCTGATATTATTGTCAAACTTGTTCACGGAAACCAGTTTTTACAAGATCAATAGGTATGTTTTGGAAGCCTAATCAATTTTTTTTGTTTCTTTTTTTGGAATCGTAATATTTTTTTTTTTATTGTGGAAACTAGTTTCTGGTTTTTGTTATTTTTTTGTTTGAGATCAGTAGGTATGAAGTTAAATTTTTAGATGGAATTTGCGTTAAAGGAAACCAGTTTTTTCGATAGTGTACCTTCTCTATCTTCGAATGTTTCTCTTAGTTTTGTAAAGAAACATTCCCAAGAGCAGTCATTTTCTGAGTCTCCTATCCCAAATGCTAGAATGAATATGTTGTTGTTTGCATCCATTGTAGAAGCTGTGAATAGGGTTCCTCCAAATGATGTTTTTAAAAATGTTCTGTCGGTTACAATGACTGGCCTGCAATGTTTCCAACCTTCTATGGAGTTTGCAAAAGCTAGATACAAATATTTGAAACGATCCTTCTTATCGGTTTCCAATTGTGCAATTGTTCCAGGATTTACTACTTTTAGCATGTGCAGGTATTTTGGTAGTTGTTGATAAGATTCATCTTGCTTTCCTCTTGCCAACTCCAAAGCTTTCTCTCTTGCTCTCCATGCTTTTTGGTAGCTCATTGACACTCCAAAATCATCAATCATGTCTATCATAATGTCATTTGGTCTGTGATTTCTTTTGATTGACAAAAATTTCTTTTTTATCATTTCTGCAATCATGTTGCAGTTTGCCTGCTTGTGGTCGCCCATTACAATATCCAGTGAGCAGTTGTGATCTTGGACATATTTTCTTACTTTGAATGTTGAGGTACTCTTTAACTTTGAAGCTCTCAGAAACCAGTTACAGTTGTCATCTGCACAAGTCACCATATACTCTCTTGGTTCAGATCTTTTGGTTTTAAACTGGAAATTGTTAATCATAGCAAAAAAACCCACTGCAGTCTTCAATATTTTTCTGTCCTTGTAGATCTGTCCTTTTTCAATGTTGAAAACCTTATGATCTGTTATTATTTCTCTTTCTTCTTCCTGTCTTTTCCTTTTTTGTTCTAGTGTTTTCTCGATGATACAATCAGCAACACTATCAGCTACTTGAAATATGTTTGGTAATGCAAGTACCTCGCTTATTTCTGAAGTTTCATCATCGTATTCCATACAGTCGTATGTTGGCTGGTTGGTTATTTGTAAAATCAGTTTCTGAACATCTGTATCTTGTCTTACAGATTCACTTTCTGGTTTTTGTTGAGCAATGACCTGGAGTCTTGTCTCGTCTACTGTTGTGATGCAGAGTGGAGACTCACTAACTGCATTTTGTGTCTTTCTCAGTTGTAAGTAATGTTGGAAATATTTTACCAGGATCTAGATTTACTACCATGTATGTTTCATTAACATCCTAATATGAATTCTAAAACAATGAAATAAACACATATAAAGTTTAGGAAACCTTACATTGGGTGCAGGGGAATATAATGACTCCTTCTGTTCAGATCTCTAGCCCTTGATTCCTTTCTGTAGCAGAGCATCACCAAGATCTGAACCTAGACCTCTTTCTCTCCTTCCTTTGATGCTGATTCTCCTTCTTGCTGATTGGATTCTTCACAATCTTCCACGCTATGATTGAGATACCACTTGATGTGTGTGGGCGCTCACTCATTCACTCAAGGTTCGAAAAATAGAAGAAGAAAAGAGAAGAAGAGGGTGGCGGCTATGTATAGAATAGGAGGCTCAACTTTCATCTGACAGAGTTAAGTGTGAATGTGAGCCATCACTATTTATTTATAGGTAACCACCTAGGTTTAAGTTAAAATTATTTGGCATTAAAATAATGAAAAAATAAATGATAAAATCCATTAAGTGTGGCCGGCCATGGGCTTTGGATAATGGGCCTCACTTATGCAATTTTGCTGTTTTATCATTTCTGCATCTCATTTTCTCAAAAATGCCAATTTTCAAATTCAACCATTTAAATGCCAATTCTAATTATTTAATAACTAAAAATTAATTATTAAATAATATTGTCATTTAATATATTTATTAATTAGACATACAAAGTCTCTTAATTAACAAATAAAACCTAGAATCTCTTTTCTTACAATTTTGCCCTTGCTTAGTGAAAATTCATAAACTAGACATAGTCTAATTTTAGAATTATAATTGATTAATCAAAATCAATTAACTGAGTCTTACAAGCAGTATGGTCTCAACTAGTATGGGGACCGTGGGCCTATATAACTGAGCTTCCAATAAGCCGAACCGAATTTACCAAGTAAATTCCCTAACTTATTAATTCCTTATTGAATCCACACTTAGAACTTGGAATTGCACTCTCAGTCATATAGAATGCTCTATATGTTCCACGATATAGATACGCTATTAATTATCTATTGTTATAATCCTAATTTGATCAATGACCCTCTAATAGATGATCTACATTGAATAGGAACTAAATTACCGTTACACCTTCAATATATTTTATCCTTAAAACACTTAGCTCTGTATAAATGATATTTCAGCGAAGTGAAATGAGATCTCAACCATTTATCTCTGTTTAGCCAAGCTCGAAGGATATCATCGTTTCACTTCTAAATTCCTATAGAAGTTATAGACTCCATATTTATGTTAGCGCTCCCACTCAATTATACTATCATGTTCCCAAAATGTACGTATTACCCTGACCAAAAAGTAGGCTTAACTAACAAATCAAAGAACATGTATAATACTCTTGAGATCGAACTTAACCATATCAGGATTAAGATCATTTGATGTAGGATCAACGGGTGATATTGAATTGAATAGATATTACGGTAAATTTTAATATATCTAATCAAAGTTCAATATCGGTCCCTTCCGATGTATACTCCATACATCCGATACTGGTAAACTTTGCCAATGCCCTAGAAAGGACATACCACTTATCCAAGGTGTAAGAATACATATCGCTGATTATCATGCCAGTCTAAATCCAGTGAACTGACAAATCAGGGAATAAACTTTCGAACATATAATCAAGATTATATTCCACTGTGCTGACAACACTATAATCATTAACAAATTCATATGTTCTGGACTTAAATAGAATTTATACATTATATATATAATCATGAAATAAATCATGTGAACCATGCAACATAAAATGCTATTTCTGATCTTTATTAATAAGTAAATCTGATTATATTGAAATGAATTTTATTTAGGGCACAAAACCCAACAAGTAGAACATCAGTGAGTTGTCACTAATTATTTTCATTGGTGGTGAGTCTGGGCATAACTAGTAATGCATTTCTATTGTTGTGTTGCATTTGATTTCATTCTTTACTAATTCCAACAAACTTTTTAGATCACAGTTTGTTGGTATTAGTAGTCCAGTCATTATGTAGTCTTCATAGTTTTTATCCTCTTTCCATTGCCTTCCATATTTGACCACACACATTATTGAGTCCATTCCTGTACAATATTTGAAAATTGTTAGTTAAAAATTACAATGTATTAAGAAACCGTTTTTTTTTTTTGTTATTTGTTTTAAAATTATATGTGTTTTTTCACTATATATTTGAGAAACTGGTTTCCAACATTACTTTATATTTGTTTATGTTTAACAGATAATATCATTTTAAAAACTGTTAGTTAAAATTTATACAATGTATTAAGAAATCAGTTTCTTTTTTTTTTTGTTTTTATTTATTTTTAAATTATATGTGTTTTTTTTACTATATATTTGAGAAACTGGTTTCTAACATTACTTTATATTTGTTTATGTTTAACAGATAATATCATTTTAAAAACTGTTAGTGAAAATTTATAATGTATTTAGAAACTGGTTTTATATTCATAATTTTCAGTAATCGTTTCATTTTTGAGCGTGTACGTCTAAAAGTAAATTTTTCATAATGTTTATTTTTCGTTTTCTTTTTGTTTTTTGTTTGTGAAACTTCATACTCTAAATCTATATTAAGTATGAACATTTCATTATGAAGCAATGCATGATCATATAATTTTGGTATGAAATTTATTTCAATCTAGTTTTTTTTTTCTTTTAAGTTTAAATTGGAAATGCACATATTCGATGTATTTTTCTTTTGCAGTATATATATACCTATAATATTCATAGTATAATTTATATAATTGTACCTGTTTTTTATTTTGATCGCTGTTGACAGGGACGATCGGAGTTGGCTTGATTTGTTGATTGAATTTTGTGTGTGCAGGTTGATCGGTGCTTTGAGCTTAAGAATTCTTTTTCTGCTTTAAGGTGAGAGCTTCATTGCTTTTCAGGTGCCGATGGTGTTGGTTGCTTCTGTCTGTATGGCCATGGCTGAATTTTATATTTTCTGAGTTTTTCTGGTCAGTGTTGTTTGAATCAGAGGAATAATTTGCGCATGGAGAAGAGAGGAATTGAATCAGAGAAGATGGAGAAGAGAATTGCAGGCTAGAATCGAAGGAGAGAGAAGAGAGAATCGCAGGAGAGAGAGAAGAGAGAATCGAGAATCGCAGGAGAGAGATAGAGAGAATCCCAGGAGAGAGAGAGAGAGAGAGAGAGAGAGAGAGAGAGAGAGAGAGAGAGAGAGAGAGAGAGAGAGAGAGAGAGAGAATCGGTGTAGAGAGAGAGAATTTTATTTATATATGGTTAAAAATAATAAATTTCATTCATTTAAAATTAGTTTCTGTTTTTAAGTTATTTTATGGTTTTTTTTTTTTTTAAAAAAAAACCATATTTGTAGTTTGGTTGGTTAATTAATGCCATATTTTGTGGCATTTAGTTTTCTTGCCATATTTATCATAAGATGGTTCATTTTCCCCATATTTTTGAAACTATCCCTATATTTAATTACAAAAATAAATTATATGTTTTAATTTTTTATATATAACGTGCCACAAGCCCACAACATCAAAATGTACCAAAAGTTGAAAATATACTAGAAGGAGAATTTTCTCAACTTAGCACAAAAAAAGTAAATAAATAAATAAGGAGAATTATATTTACAGTATATACAATATTAAGTACACCTCATTATTAAAAGACAAAAATTAAATAATTTTTAAAAATTACTCTTAATATTTTTTTTAAAATTTTTCCTCACATTATTTTATGTTAGTTTCAATATTTTATTTTTATATTTTTTTTTTTCTAAATCATGTATATATATATATTTTTTTTTTCTAAGAAAATTTCATATATTTTTTTATTTTAAATTTTTTGTTATAATATTTAAAATTTAATTTTTTTTAATAGGTATAGTTTTTAAGAATATGAATTGGAAGAAAAAAATTAACAAAACTTAATACAATTAAAGATATAAATTTTATATAAAATAAAAATTATTAATAGAGAAAAGATTTATATAAAAAAATGGAGGGTTAATTGGAATCGTCCACAAACTGTTGAGTTAAGCATGTTTTGAAGAGATTTAACAGAGAAGTGGTTGGAGATGTTGTGAATGATTATTGGAGATCGAAAGAAGATTATAATACAGCCCAAGGGGACCTTGCTAATAACCCAAATGATTGAATGCTTCAATAGGAGGAGATGGTTAAACAACAAGAGTATACTATTTTATCGAAGAGCTATTTTAGTTTTCTCAAGCAGTAGAGTAAAATCACCTGGTTGAAATGTGGAGAAAAAACTCGGGATACTTCTATGCTTTTATGAGAAAAAGAAAAGTAGAGAATCGAATTATTACGTACGTATCTAATGAAGAAGTGGTTGATGACTACAATAAAGTTGTTGAGCATTTTCTAAACTATTTTAAAAAATTTATGAGGAGAAAAAGTTCAGCAACTAGAAGGATTGGTGTTGAACGCATTGAGCAGGGAAATACTCTGAATGTACAATAGCAAGTCAATTTATTAAGACCGTTCAATAACGGTGATGTGAAGAAGGCAATGTTTGGGATCCATTCGAATAAGAGCCTGGGGTGAGATGGATTTGGTTCTAGTTTTTTCAAGGGCCTTTAGGACGATATTGGTGATGAAGTTGCTTAAGCCATTCTAGAATTTTTTCAAGAAGGTAAGCTTTCAAAGTCTTTGAATGAAACTATTATTTCTCTAATTCCTAAGACTGAGAACCCAAAAGATGCTAGTGGCTACAAGCTTATTGCTTGTTGCAACACTCTCTACAAGTGTATATCGAAAATGCTTTGTGAAAGGCTTTCAAAAGTCTTGCCTTATCTTGTTTAGAGCAATCAGGGGGCCTTCATTAAGAATAGATTGCTTGCTCATAACATCTTAATCTTCCAAGACCTTCTCAAAGGGTATACAAAGAAGAATATTTCAGCTAGGTGCATCATGAAAATTGATTTCAGTAAGGCATATGATACTGCTGATTGGAATTTTTTAGCTGATTTACTAAAGAGCTTTTATTTCCCGTCGAGATTTGTTAACTGGATTCTAGTTTGTCTGAAGGGTACTAGCTATAAGCTTCTTATGAATGGAAGGCTCCAGGGTTCCTTCAAAGGAGAAAAAAGGCTTTGTCAGGGAGATCCCATATTCCCCATTCTCTTTATTCTTATTATGGAGTATCTAACCAGATTGCTAGCTCAGAGCTCTAACTGTAAAGACTTTGGTTTTCACCCCCTTTGTAAATCCCTAAAACTAACAAATCTGTATTTTGCAGATGATCTAATCATCTTTTGCAAAGGTAATACCAAGTCAGTGAAAAGTGTTTTTGATGCTTTCATGAAATTTTGTGAAACCCCAGGCCTTTCAGCGAATAAATCCAAGTCTCTCATTTACTTTAGAGGAGTTAAATAGGATATCAAACAAGAAATACTTAAGATGATTCATATGGAAGAAGATTCCTTTCCTCTAAAATACTTGGGAGTTCATCTTAGGCCTACAAAATGGAAAGCTTCGAATTGTGGCATAATCCTAAATAAGTTGAATAAAAAATTGAATTGTATGGCCGACCTGAGTGGAAGACCCAAAAATGTAGATGGTGTGACAGGAGTCCTTCTTGTGTTCACCATGACGTTTGATCAGATCACGATATCCACAATCTCAATAAAAGCACCAAACTTTTGACCTCAAAAAGTGATCAATCGATAGTGGGGTCGTACATATTCGATGCTTACCACATATTTGCACAAATGAGAATGAAAAGAAATAGACAATAAGATTTGTTATAAAGGTTCGACGCCCTTGTGATAGCAGGTAATGACCTACTCTCCTTTTAGTTGTATTTATACCGAGGTAATTACTATCCAGATCGCTATAGCTGGGATTTACTATAGTACCCTTAGGATTACAAGGTATGAATTAATACTGACAACACTAAAGTGTTGAGAAGTACCAGTGTAGGCGCGTGAGACAGAGGAAATGAGAAAAAAAGAGAGTTTATCAGACACTTGGAGTTTAGAGGTAGGTTTCTAGCTTAGAGGCAACTTAGGTTTTAAGCCTAAGGTTAAGGCCTTTATATAAGAGACCTAAAACCCTATGTTTACACTCAAATCCCTTAGTATTCGTATAGTTTGTTAGATATTTACAAAAGACCAAAGTGTCCTTGATTCTAGATATTATTTAGCCATTTTGTTGGGCTTTTAGGGCCCAATTCATAGCCCATAGCTGTTGTCCACATGTAGAAGTGTCCAGCAAAGCCTGCAGTGCACTCCTTGGCTAGCCAAGCCCCTATGGAGGCCAGGCTGGCCAGTCATGGTGTTGTCCCAAGGCTGGTCAGCCATAGGGCCGCCCAGGGGTGGCCGACCAGCTCTTGAGAGGGAGCTGGTTCGTCACTTAATCCCCGTTTGAGTGCTGGGGTGTTTGTTTGTTCAGGTGCTGACTTGACCTTCCTTTTAGTGAGCTGTTGTAACGCCCTGTCCAACAGGGACGCCACGTGTGTGCAATTTATTTAAAATACCAATAATTATATAAGATGTAATTATACTAAAAGTGTGGGTAATTAAATTTTGATAGTTAAAACTCAACTTTTAAACTTTTTAACAAAAGATAAGTAACATGGATTACGGGGTCCCCCTGTTTTCAAAATATTTACAAACTGGTTTCAAAGTATTTTACAACATAAGCTTTATATTTTCCAAAATACAATCAAAATAGAGCATCCTGTAAACTGGGTTGCCTACGGCTGGTATGTACATTGCTGCTGCGACCACAAACTCATGGTTGCTCAACTTTAGCCTTCCCTTTACCTGCACCATAAAGCACACGTGAGTAACAGAGACTCAGCAAGAAAGTAATCAAAACAATAATTGGAAGAAAAGTGAATATTAACTTGATCTTATGCCATTATGTTTACTTACTATTCAATATTAATAAGCATTCCTTTAAACATCACACATTCCTGGTACTTAATAAAGTACCACTTTTCTTACCACTCGTCACATACGAGCTGAATATGTCACTATCGTTGCCCGATAAAGCAAACGATAAGTAAGAAACCTAACCGCGGTTTCAAGAGTAATTACTCATAACGGTAATAACCGTTTCCAATCCCTAGGTCATAACCTACGCTTAATAAACTTTTAATCAACATCATGATAGTAATTAAGGCCACTTCCATTCATCCATTAGTTTTTAACCACATACGGTGCTTACCACTTTTCTTACCTTAATTCAGAAGTCAAAAGTATGGCCGACCTGAGTGGAAGAACAAGCTAGGCAATCCCGGTCCTATGTCACGACAATTGAAACACAATAAATACCTTAACTTAAAATTTCGAATTAAAACCCTAATTTAAAACCGATTAGACTTGGCCTTCACCAACTTTAAAATAATTCAAATAACTCAAAATCATTCAAAGGCAGGTACTAGGTTCAACCCCGAGCCAAAACAGGGTTCAGAGAAAACACGAGAAATTTTCCCCTATGTCAGGTCGGCCGGTTCGATACACCAACCAATCCGGTCGGCCGGTTCTTCGACCAGAAAAATTCTGGGTTTTCTTCCCCAGCTCGAACCAAAACCATTTCAGACCTAAATTGCATTTCCAGAACAGTTCAATATACCAAGTATAACATATTCAACACATCATTTAATCACAATTCACCATTTAACTCAAAATCACCATCTCACTTGACAATTTGCACTAAACATCACTTTCAACACCAATTCAATTGAACAGCCCTTAACCTCACTCAATTTTCATTCAAACAAGTTTCAATTCAACCCTAAGAACCTACCTTACCCTCAGTTATACCCCACCTCAGAATTCATGAAAACCTTTACCAAAACCTAAACTAAACTCAAGAAAATAAATCAAGAGAAGAGTAGAAGGATCATACCTCCACTTAGCTAGCTTCTAGGGTTAAGATTAGCTCAGGAAATTGAAGAAATGCAATGAATTTTCCTTGGTTCCCAGCTGCTTCTAGGGTTCAGCAGAGGAGAAGAAAAAAAAAGAAGTTTGATGTTATGAATCTTTTGTTTTCTTGCCTTGGAAGTAACCTTAAATAGGGTTGCTTTTCTTTTTTTTTTTCTTTTTTTATCTTTTAATAACAATCAGCCCACCAAAATACATAGGTCAAAATGTCAAAAACATAAAAAATGACTAATCTACCCCTCAAAGAAACCTAAACTTAAATTATAACCTAGGGGCATTTATGGTAATTTTACTAATTCCCCAATCCGACATTCTAATAAAATTCTAACTTAATCCGGGATATTCTCAAAATAATTCTTTCATTTAATGTCGTGACATTGCTAACCACATAGCTAAAATTCCACAATTGCCGGGCCCAAAATAACGTATTTCATTAAATAATTTCTCAACAATTACCTAAGTAAGATCATAATCCTACTTCATTTCCCAAGTAATTACATATTTAATAAAATATGTCCATTTAAATATTATTTATTTTCTGGGATATTACAACTATCCCCCACTTATAAGAATTTCGTCCTCGAAATTTACCTGAAAAGCTCGGGATACAACTCCCGCATCTGCGACTCTAACTCCCAAGTCGCTTCTTCAACTTTGCTGTTCCGCCACAACACTTTAACTAGTGGAATAGTCTTGTTTCGCAACACCTTTTCTTTCCTGTCTAAGATCTGTACTGGTTGTTCTTCATACGACAGGTCGGTTTGAAGCTCAATGTCTTCATAACTTAAGATATGAGTTGTATCAGATACATATTTTCGAAGCATCGAGACATGAAAAACATTATGAACCCCAGATAAAGCAGGAGGTAGAGCCAACCGATAAGCTACCTGACCTACTTTCTCAAGAATCTCAAATGGACCAATAAATTTGGGACTCAATTTTCCTTTCTTCCCGAACCTTCGAATTCCTTTCATTGGGGACACCCGAAGAAAAACAAAATCCCCAACTTGGAATTCAACATCTCTACGCTTTGGATCTGCGTAGCTTTTCTGTCTACTTTGGGAAGCAAGCATACGAGCTCGAATCTTTTCAATAGGCTCGCTCGTCCTTTGGACAGCTTCAGGTCCAAGGTACCTACGTTCACTAGCCTCATCCCAGTGAATAGGTGATCGACATTTCCTTCCATAAAGCATCTCATACGGAGCCATGCCAATGGTACTCTGATAACTATTGTTATAAGAAAACTCAATCAGAGGTAGGTACTTGTTCCAAGAACCTTCAAAGTCCATTACACATGCCCTCAACATATCCTCAAGTATCTGGATAGTCCTTTCAGATTGACCATCGGTTTGAGGATGAAAAGGCATCTTGAATTTCAACTTAGTACCCGTTGCTTGCTGTAAACTTTCCCAAAATTTGGATGTAAATTTTGGATCTCGATCTGAAACTATCGACTTTGGGGCACCATGAAGTCGAACTATTTCCTTGATATACAAATCAGCATATTGATCCACTGTATACGTTGTCCTCACCGGGAGAAAGTGAGCGGACTTCGTATATCGATCCACTATCATCCAAATAGAATCATAATACCCTACTGTTCTGGGTAAACCCACCACAAAATCCATGGTGATGTCTTCCCATTTCCATTCAGGAATCTTTAGAGGTTGAAGCAAACCTGCCGACCTTTGGTGTTCTGCTTTAATTTGTTGACAGGTTAAGCATTTTGACACATATTCAACAATATCCCTCTTCATACCCGGCCACCAGTATAAAGCTTTCACATCATGATACATCTTGGTTGTTCCCGGGTGTAAGGAGTACGGTGTAGTATGAGATTCATCAAGAATCTCTGTCGATTTCTTTATCAACCGGTACACGGTTCGTTTTTGTATCGCAACAACCCATCAGATAAGCACGAAAAGTCTCTTGCCAATCCAGCCTCTAACTTCTCCTTATGTCCCTGTAGCTCAAGGTCACCTTGTTGGGCTACTCTAATTCTTTCCAATAGATCAGACTGTATGGTGATATGAGCAAGTTTTCCAATTACAAATTCAATTCCCGCTCTCGTCATATCCTCAGCCAACTTTGCTGAGATTTCCTTTAGTTCACAAACTTGCCACAGTCCTTTCAGGCTTAGAGCATCCGCTACCACATTTGCTTTACCAGGGTGGTAGAGAATCTCGCAGTCATAATCTTTGACCAGTTCTAACCATCGTCGTTGCCTCATATTTAAATCCTTCTGAGTGAAAAAGTACTTGAGGCTTTTGTGATCTGTATAAATTTCACACTTCTCACCATAAAGATAGTGATGCCAAACTTTTAGTGCAAAGACAACCGCTGCTAATTCAATATCATGGGTAGGATATCGTTGTTCATACTCCTTCAATTGCCTGGATGAATAAGCAATCACTTTCCCTGACTGCATAAGAACACAACCTAACCCTTGTTTGGATGCATCACAATAAATCACAAACTTTTCATCACTTTTTGGTAAGGTTAGCACAGGAGCGGTAATCAACCTTTGCTTCAATTCCTGGAAACTACCTTTACACTTGTCAGTCCAAATAAACTTACAATTCTTTCGGGTCAATTCAGTTAAAGGCGTAGAAATCTTTGCAAAGCCCTCAACAAATCTTCGGTAATACCCTGCTAACCCCAGGAAACTTCTAACTTCGATTCTTGACTTAGGTCGAGGCCGATCACGAAGCGCTTCAATCTTTACTGGATCCACTAAAATACCATCTTTACTCACCACATGCCCCAAGAAACTCACCTGAGGTAACCAGAATTCACATTTCTTAAACTTGGCATACAACTTATGCTCCCTGAGACGTTGTAATACCATTCGAAGATGTCTTTCGTGAGTCTCTTCCGAGTCTGAATAAATTAGAATATCATCAATAAAGACAATAACAAAATCATCCAGAAAGTCTTTAAACACTCGGTTCATCAAGTCCATAAATGCTGCCGGGGCATTTGTTAATCTGAAGGACATTACCAGGAATTCATAATGACCGTACCGGGTCTGAAAAGCTGTCTTGGGAATATCCTCCTCTCGAATCCTCAGTTGGTGATAACCAGACCGAAGATCAATCTTAGAAAAGACAGTCTTACCCTGCAGCTGATCAAATAAATCATCTATTCTTGGCAAAGGATACTTGTTCTTCACTGTTAATTTGTTTAACTCTCGATAATCTATACACATTTGTAAAGTTCCATCTTTCTTTTTCACAAACAAAACTGGTGCACCCCAAGGTGAAGTACTAGGTCTAGTAAATTTTAAATCCATCATCCCCTGTAATTGAACTTTTAACTCTTTCGGCTACGCAGTGCCATCCTATAGGGAGCTTTCGATACGAGGCTCGGCTCACGGTATTAAATCAATCTCAAAATCAATTTCACGTTTTGGTGGCAACCCTGGTAACTCTTCTGGGAACACATCCAGGAATTCTCGAACCACTGGGACATGCTCCGGTCCCGCTAGTGGTTCCCTAGTAATATCCACAACACTTGCTAAGAAACCAATGCACCCCTCACACAACAAATCTCTTGCCTTAAGAGCTGAAATTAAGGGAATCCGAGATTCCTGCATCTTACCCACAAATACAAAGGGGTCCTCGCCCTCAGGCTGAAAAGTTACCATCTTTCTTTTACAATCAATGGTGGCGTTGTATTTAGCAAGCCAATCCATCCCCAAAATAACATCAAAATCCTCCAAATTCAATTCTATCAGATCAACTGATAACTCTCTTCCTTCCACAAATACTGGAAGGGATCGAACCCACCTGCTGGAGATAACCAACTCCCCAGTAGGCAACAAGGTTCCAAAACCTCTAGAAAGCACATCACTAGGTTTATTCAGCTTCTCAATTATTCTACTTGAAATATAAGAATGCGTCGCACCAGAATCAATTAGCACAGTCAATAAAGTACCAGCAACGAAGGCGGACTGTCACGGTAGAAGGACCCGGCATCGGCCTCGGCTTGAGTCAGGGCAAACACTCGGGCAGGAGCGGGTGTATCATCCTTCTTTTGCTCTAGCTGTAGCAATTGTGGACAATTTCTCTTCATATGACCCACCATTCCACGGTGGAAACGAGCCCCGGCACGACACTCGCCCAGGTGATGCTTTTTACACCTCGGACATTCAGGAAAAGTCCGCCAGTTTTCGTTTCCACTACGACGGAAACCTTGGTTACCCTGGAATCTTTTGTTTGGGCCTGCCGCTGATGATTCACTAGGTCTTTTCTGGCGGTCACCGGGATCAGTTCCCCTACCCGAACCAGCACCTGCTGTTTGCTTCCATGAATCTCTTCTGGCAATATTTTTCTTTCGTATCTGAGCTTCTGCACCCTCAGAAACTAAGGCCAACTTAACTATTTGAGCATAAGTTCGGGCAACCCCCGGTTGTTTAGAAGCAACAATCACATCCCGGGCGATGTGTTCATCCAGCCCCAGAATAAACTTTGCTTTCCTAGCAGCTTCAGTAGCCACCTCATCTGAGGCAAACTTTGCCAGTCGATCAAACTTAGTAGCATACTCTGTCACAGTCATACTACCCTGAGTTAACCGTATAAACTCTTCTGCCTTTGCTGCCTTAATAGACTCATTATAATACTTCTCATAAAATAAGGCCCGAAAGGTTTCCCAGGTCATGTTATTCAGATCATGGCCCTGAGATACAATCTCCCACCAAATACGGGCATCATCTCGTAGCATATAAGTAGCACACCTGACCCGGTCATTATCTTCAACTCGCATAAAATCAAAAATGGATGTTATCATACTCATCCATTGCTCTGCCTTGAGTGGATCAGCACCACCCTCAAACACTGGCGGGTTCTGCTTCCTGAACCGCTCATACAGTGGTTCCAAATGATTCCCTGCATCCGGTGGCACTACCAGAGGCGCTGGAGGATCAGGATTAAGATTTAGAGCAGGCTGAGCTCGCTGCTCTCTTAATTCCCTGATTTGCTCACCCTGCTGCCGAATAGTTTCTTGCATTGCAGCATATAACTCTTCCCAGTTAGGTGGTGGTAAAGGGTTCTCACCCTCACCGGCAGCCCTGAGCCCAGCTAGCTCGCGGGTACCCCTACCAGTCCGCCTCGGGTGCATAACTATACACCTGCGATCACATTCCAAGTAATAACAATGCTGATAAGTATTTCCATATATTATAATTCTTCCCACACCATTCCGATATCAACATAATTCAAATAATCAGGTAATCAGAAAATTAACAAGCTATCTTTTAACTTAAAGCTTACTAAACCATGAGTCGATCAGGTCCTTGCAGCCAATGTACATATCAAACCAGTCTTCAGGATCTAAAAACCTTGGTGCTCTGATACCATGTTGTAACGCCCTGTCCAACAGGGACGCCACGTGTGTGCAATTTATTTAAAATACCAATAATTATATAAGATATAATTATACTAAAAGTGTGGGTAATTAAATTTTGATAGTTAAAACTCAACTTTTAAACTGTTTAACAAAAGATAAGTAACATGGATTACGAGGTCCCCCTGTTTTCAAAATATTTACAAACTGGTTTCAAAGTATTTTACAACATAAGCTTTATATTTTCCAAAATACAATCAAAATAGAGCATCCTGTAAACTGGGCTGCCTACGGCTGGTATGTACATTGCTGCGGCAACCACAAACTCATGGTTGCTCAACTTTAGCCTTCCCTTTACCTGCACCATAAAGCACCCGTGAGTCACAGAGACTCAGCAAGAAAGTAATCAAAATAATAATTGGAAGAAAAGTGAATATTAACTTGATCTTATGCCATTATGTTTACTTACTATTCAATATTAATAAGCATTCCTTTAAACATCACACATTCCTGGTACTTAATAAAGTACCACTTTTCTTACCACTCGTCACATACGAGCTGAATATGTCACTATCGTTGCCCGATAAAGCAAACGATAAGTAAGAAACCTAACCACGGTTTCAAGAGTAATTACTCATAACGGTAATAACCGTTTCCAATCCCTAGGTCATAACCTAGGCTTAATAAACTTTTAATCAACATCATGATAGTAATTAAGGCCACTTCCATTCATCCATTAGTTTTTAACCACATACGGTGCTTACCACTTTTCTTACCTTAATTCAGAAGTCAAAAGTATGGCCGACCTGAGTGGAAGAACAAGCTAGGCAATCCCGGTCCTATGTCACGACAATTGAAACACAATAAATACCTTAACTTAAAATTCCGAATTAAAACCCTAATTTAAAACCGATTAGACTTGGCCTTCACCAACTTTAAAATAATTCAAATAACTCAAAATCATTCAAAGGCAGGTACTAGGTTCAACCCCAAGCCAAAATAGGGTTCAGAGAAAACCCGAGAAATTTTCCCCTGCTGTAACCGGTCGACCGGTTCTGATACACCAGAACCAATCCGGTCGACCGGTTGCTGTCAGACCAGAAAAATTCTGGGTTTTCTTCCCCAACTCGAACCAAAACCATTTCAGACCTAAATTGCATTTCCAGAACAGTTCAATATACCAAGTATAACATATTCAACACATCATTTAATCACAATTCACCATTTAACTCAAAATCACCATCTCACTTGACAATTTGCACTAAACATCACTTTCAACACCAATTCAATTGAACAGCCCTTAACCTCACTCAATTTTCATTCAAACAAGTTTCAATTCAACCCTAAGAACCTACCTTACCCTCAGTTTATACCCCAGCTCAGAATTCATGAAAACCTTTACCAAAACCTAAACTAAACTCAAGAAAATAAATCAAGAGAAGAGTAGAAGGATCATACCTCCACTTAGCTAGCTTCTAGGGTTAAGATTAGCTCAGGAAATTGAAGAAATGCAATGAATTTTCCTTAGTTCCAAGCTGCTTCTAGGGTTCGGCAGAGGAGAAGAAAAAAAAAGAAGTTTGATGTTATGAATCTTTTGTTTTCTTGCCTTGGAAGTAACCTTAAATAGGGTTGCTTTTCTTTTGTTTTTTCTTTTTTTTTCTTTTAATAACAATCAGCCCACCAAAATACATAGGTCAAAATGTCAAAAACATAAAAAATGACTAATCTACCCCTCAAAGAAACCTAAACTTAAATTATAACCTAGGGGCATTTATGGTAATTTTACTAATTCCCCAATCCGACATTCTAATAAAATTCTAACTTAATCCGGGATATTCTCAAAATAATTCTTTCATTTAATGTCGTGACATTGCTAACCACATAGCTAAAATTCCACAATTGTCGGGCCCAAAATAACGTATTTCATTAAATAATTTCTCAACAATTACCTAAGTAAGATCATAATCCTACTTCATTTCCCAAGTAATTACATATTTAATAAAATATGTCCATTTAAATATTATTTATTTTCTGGGATATTACAGCTGTACTACCATGTGGCACTGGTTCTGTTCACGTAAGCATGTCACGTCATGAGAACAAAAATTGGGATAACAACTTTGATTAAGTGTGGTTCATTAGATTGTTCACATCCAATTCTTAGAATATAAAAATTATATTTTTGCCTAAAAAATAATATCTTTGATTGTTGTAGTTCATTAACTTATTTCACAACTAATGTTATGAAATTATACATTTTGAGTGAAAAAAAATCATATCTTTTAAAAATAACTTATAATTAAATGGAAAATATATTTTTAAAAAATGATAGTTTGAATGAGTTCAACTATCAAGAAAATTTGGGAGTCAATACACTGTTTAATATTATTTATATATTGTGGATTCTAAAGTCTTAATAATCTTTTCTCTATCATTTATTCATCAAATCCCTTTTGTTTACTTTAAAAGCTTAATTATTTTCTTTTCTTTTATGAAACAAATCTCATCAAATATTTGGAGCTAGGTTAGAGTTTAATTAATTTTGAGCTTAAAAAGTCTCTCTTAGATATAAATCAACTCATTTGGGTTTGACCTCGTGGTTACATGAACACTATATTCCATACTTGATTCGTGCACTTGCGAGTATAAATATTTAAACCACATAACACCTTTAGGTTTAGAACAGTATGAGACATTGTTACCAACACTAGTACGGTACAAGTACGGAGTGTGTGCGGTATAATGCTCAGTTGTGCTTGAGGTACGGATTAACCCTACCAACATTAGTATGTGACGAGTACTTAGTGCATGTGGTATAAATGTTGTACTTCTATTAAGAATGTTCTTAATTCATATGTTAAGCCTTGTAAATAGGTGCATGGGCACCTAGATACAAGTCAGTAATATGTTTATATGTTTCATGATTTTTTTACTGAGTTTGTCGACTCACAGATATATTTGCATGTGTAGGTAAAGGAAAGACAGATGTTGAGCATCAATGAGTATAGAGCTTGAGGATGATTGTACATATTAGGATGGTTAGACCTAAAGTATTCGGTCTTGGGATGATATGGGCTTCTATTTTGTAGTCACTGGGTGACACTTTTGAGAAAAATGTATTTTGGATACAGCTGTAAATTTTTAAACGAGATCCCAGAAATTATGTAAAGTTATGTATTTATTAAAGTTAAAGTTTAATTTGTCACGTTTCGAAAAAACTCTTTGATTAGCAAAGGCGTGCCAGAAATTTGTAAATCACTATAGCATGCCTAAGTAAGGAAGGCTTTGATAAGTCGATATTTATCTTATAAATATGACCAATTTATGTTAAATATTCTTAAATTGATTCTTTAAATTATTGATTAGTGTGATTATAATTTGTTAGGCTATTTTAAAGGCTAATCTTATATTTGGAGTCTTTAGGAGGGATTTTAGCACATTTTAGTGGAGAATAGTAGAAGCCGGCGAGCTCAGTTTGACAAAACTGAACGTATATACGATTTATATGACTTTGGAAGTAGAACTAGACTTGGAGTTGGATATAAAAGTTGTAGATATATCGTTTTCAGCTTTGCGGAACATCTTGAATCGTCCAATTTTGAGTTGTGTTAAAGAAGTTATGACCAAAATACTAATCTAAACACGCGACAATATTTTTTTGGCAAGAAGTTGTGGCCGCAACGAGGCTCCTCGTGGCTGCGGCGAGGATGCAAATTCTACCAGATTTCGAATTTTATCTTTTTTTTAAAAAAAAAACTGAGATATTTTTAGGGGTTATATATAGGCTTTTAGGGTTCGAAATTTAGTACCTTTGAACTACGAATTTGAGAGAGAAATTTAGAGAGAGAGAATAAGAAGAAGATGGAGATTACGTCATCGATTTTTCTACATCATTGTTCTTTTACTTCTCCTTAAACTCTTACTTTTATTATGATTTTTATTATAATGTATAGTTCAGAGTAGTTTCTTTTTAGTTAAGGGTTATTTTAAAACCCAAGACATGAATTTTTAATTTTAATGATGAATGTTTATTATTTTCTATTATATTGAATTATTTATGTTCTTCTATGTTCAATGCCATGATTATTGTTTTAATCTCATTTAGATGATCACTAAATTAGGTTTTACTTTAATCTATTTTCATCTTAGAATTACTATTCACCTAATAGTCTAGGATTCTAAGTGTTTGTGATAAATTGTAATTTCTAATATTGTCAAATGTATTTTTAATTGTGATGAAGAATAGAACCTAGGTTAAATAAATTATATGTTTCATTAATTTATTGCTTGGATTAATCTCCATTAAACTTAAAGCTTTATCTAAGATAAATAAATTACATGCTTCGTGGATTTAATGCTTAGGTAAGAGAGTTACTTATTGAGCGTTTTGCCTTGATTACATGCCATAGGGAGATTGAGATAATTGAATGCTTCAGCGTTATTTGTAGAATCAATAGTTTGATTGAAAATCTGAAATAACATTCATTATTAGGAATTAAGGATGATTGTTGACAGTGGAGATTAACCTTTAACTATTTCTTGAATATCGTTGTATCTCATTCTATTTTTTTTTTTGTTTACGTTATTTAATCTTCATAATTAAAACCCCCTTTTTAATTCTTGTTACTAATTTTTGAATAATAAATTGATAATAGTCCTCGTGGAATCGACCTGTATTTATTGTTATACTGAAGTAATTGGTAATATAGAAACAAAACTAGTAAATTTGTTGTGGTAAACGACACACATTAAATTTTTAGCTCTATTACCGGGGACTATTTTATTCAATTTGTTATTAATTTTTTTCTTGTTACTAACTTGTTCTCCTAGTTGTGGTTTTAATTTTCAGATCATTCTTTGGAAACATGGTGATGTACAATCAACAATTCTGTGATCCACATTATGTCTCGCCATAAGTGCATCAATATGATCCATACTATGACCCAATATGAAGATCACACGAGCACAACATGCAGTCGAGCAAACGACATTAAACAAAGCAAAATTACAGGAGTTTTTTTACCCTTTTCTTTTTATTTTACATTGATTTATTTGATTGAGCCTTGAGGACAATGCTTATATTAAGTGTGGGGGAAGAATAACTATCGTGTCTATCCAGTTTTTTTTTTTCCTTAGTTGTTTAGTTATTTATTTTATTATTGTTTTTTTTTAATTTATATTAGTTTTTCTAGCTTTTAAAAAAATTAGTGAGCATGGTTTGAGTGGAATTCTATTGACAATAATTGCTCGTGTTTGATGTGTGTATTTACTTTGATGTCTTATGCATGGTCTTGATGATAAAATATTTGATTGTGTGATAGTTATAATTCTAGGAAAATGATAGATTCTCATGATTTGTGTGCCTAACTCATGATTAATTACTGCCCAAGCTTGATTTTTTTTTTTAACTTTTGCACATCAGTTGAATTATCACATTTGTTAATGTTTAGAAAGATAAATACATGTTTGACTTTTAATATTTGATCTCAACCACTCTAGAACTTGTTTGATAATCCTTTGAGGCAAAATTGATAAATTACATATGATTTTGAGATATGATATAGGTAATTTTTTGGATCGATTGAGCTTTTCAAGCCTATCCTATTTGTGAATTTCCTAGTTTTACCCAATTTGAGCCTAAATGTTTAAATCTTGTTTTTTCTTTTTAACCTTATACATGAACCTTTTGAGCCTTAAAAAAATTTATTGTTCATCCTTTTTCACACCATAGTATATTGATGTCCTATGTATTTGTAAAAATGTGAGAGTTTTGTTAGGGGAAAAATATTGATGGTTATGTATAAGTTGTGAAAAAAAAAATTCTATCTCTTTAGAATAAATGTTTGTAAGTTGCAAGTATTTTATTGAATTAAAAAACTAAAAGAAAATAAAAAATTCGATGAGAAATATATGAATACTTACAACAATCTAAGTGTTGGGGAATAGTATGCTAGAAAAGAAATATAAGGTTGAATTATATGGAAGTGATTGGGGAGTATAGTATAAATAGGAATTATTTAAGAGAATGTTGTATATATATATTATGGTGTGATTTGAGCCTAAATTAACATTCTTATTTACCTTTCACTTTAGCTTTACATTATAAGCCTATAAAGTCTAATCGATCTTTAGATTGTGTGTAATTGCATTAGTGGAGGATAGTTTGATAATTAAGCTTATGGAGTAGATTTTTGTTGAAATACACATTTATTTTAAGATAAACATTGATTATTGGCATGCATGAATTAATATGAATGTTAGTAATATGATGAGTTGATTGAACACACACACACAAAAAAAAAAGTTTGAAAAATAATTATCTTGAGTTGAAATTCTAATAATTTAAGAGTTGAGTTTTTTTTTTTTTTAGAATTATAAGTGGATGTACAATTTTTGAAACTAAAATTATTTTTCATAAAGACCAATTTGTTTAAGCATCATTCATGCTATCATTAACTTACTCGAGGATGATCAAGAGTCAAGTGTGTGGGAATTTAATAAGTCGATATTTGTCTTATAAATATGACCAATTTATGTATTAATATTCTTAAATTGATTCTTTAAATTATTGATTAGTGTGATTATAATTTGTTAGGCTATTTTAAAGGCTAATCATGCATTTGTAGTCTTTTGGAGGGATTTTTGCACATTTTGGTAAAAAATAGTAGAAGTCGGCGAGCTTAGTTTGATAAAACTGAACGTAAATGTTTAACGACTTTGGAAGTAGAACTGGACTTGGAGCTAAACATGAAAGTTGTAGATTTCGTTCTCAGATTTCTGGAACATCTTGAATCGTCCAATTCCAAGTTGTATTGATGAAGTTGTGACCAAAATACTAATCTGAACGCGCAATAGAATTTTTTCAGCATGAAGTTGTGGCCGCGGTGAGGACGGGAATTTTGCCAAATTTTGAATTTATCTTCTTTTTTTAAACTGAGATATTTTTAGGGGTTATATATGTTATATTATTTTATAATATAATAATAAAGTAGATTAAAATGTGATAAATATATGTGAATAATATATATTAAGTGTATGGTAAATAAATGTGTAACCTATGATTTTATAACCTACACTTTTGTAACCTACATGTTGTAACTTGGAGAGGAGTTACAATTTGTTGTCACTTGTAACTCATGTGTTGATCACACATTATTAGTGTAATAAAAGGGTTGTTACACAATTTGATGATAGGATTCAAATGGTATGAAATATAGTTGTTACAAACTATATTAATACTCATTTATATGAGAGAAATGTGTGTTGTGTATTTTGAATTCTAAGTGATCACCTATACATTATAAAAGGAGGTCTTTGGTGCTCATTTGTAAGAGATGTCAAGTTTTCTATCAAAAAAGCACATTGCTAGAAAACCCTAAGGCTTGATAATTCCCAAAGCTATTTCCTAGAGAGCTCCCTTAGTGCTTAGAGATAGGGGGAAATAAGCTTTTGGACAAAGGTGTAATACCTTGTTCAAGTCATGGTGATCCCCACTAATCTACACTCAAGGTTGTGAGTGAGTATTTATATATATATACATATATTATTCTCTTGTTATATATATACATATATGATATTACATGTGTTGTAATCTTCTCTTCTACCTTTCATATATATAATATATAGTGTATATATATGTATTGTAACATATATTTAATCAATCTCTTATTTTAATCCTTGTATTATTTTACAATAGAGTTGTAATAAATCTTGATTTTCTTCCATTGTTATAAAATCTCTAACAATCAAAAGCTTATTCCTTTTCAATGGAAGAGGAGATAAATCAAGATTGTGAGAATACAAGGATAAGAGATTTTATGTGAAAACCATTCATGGGTGAGCATGGTGGTGTATATTATGTGATTTATACTATTTTATATGATAGTAATATATATATGATATATATATATATATGTGACATATATGTGATCATGTGATTATATCATATTAATATATATAGTAGTATATAATATGATATTTGAATTTTATATCATGTTATTATATGTATATATGTGAGATATATAATATATAATATGTATGTATGAGTAATATATATTACATATATGTAGAGCATGTGATATAATATATATTAGTGAGATTAAATATGTAGAAATAATTACTTCTATGTATTTATGTGAGACATGCATATATAATATATAATATATGTATATATGTGTATATAATATATATCATGTATGTATATTAAAGTGTATATATATATGTTATATATGTGTGAGGTATGTAACATATATAGTTGTGTAATTAATGTATATATTATGTGTATATGATATATATATGTATATTATAGTATATATGTTATATATATATATGAGATATGTAACATATATATTGTGAATTTAATATTGATATTATGTGTATGGTTACATATTTGATGTTGATTAGTAACATACATATTATATTAGTTGGCATAGAATTATTATTTGAGAGTTATAATTCATGCATGAGAGTTATATATATTAATTTTGTATATTAATATACAAATTATATAATATATATGATAATAATATTAATAGTAGTATAATAGTGTTTATTACTATTGATGTGGAGATTATTATCATATATATTGTGAATAAAGAGAATTTGAATTTTGTTTTTTAAAAAAAAAAAAAAATTGTAACTTGTGAGAAGTTACATTCTTTGAGAATTTAAAGTGATAATTATCTCACTTTATGAGATAAAAAAGTGAACTATAAGAGTTACACTTAAGAGAATTGTCTTGTCATAGCAAGAACAAATGGATTAAAAGTGAATCCAAACTTGTGAAATGAGCCATAAATTGGAAGAGCAATTTTGGACTCAAAAGTAAATGAATCAATGTGGATTCAAAAATAGTGAAAAAATAACAAAATTGGAGAAGCAATTTTGAATATTAAATGATCAAAGTTGTGAACAAAATTGATGAGAATTTTGTTAACTTTGGTATAATTTTGGGCTAATCTCAATAAGGAGATAACCTTAAAATTATGAGTAAAAATAATCACATTATTTTATGAGTAGTAATGTGAGTTTGATATTTTAGTTTTGTTGAGAAAACTAAAAATGTCAAATGGTATTTTTAAAGTGGCCTTAAAGAGTCATTTGAAGAGAAAAATACACAAAAGTGATATTTTATATACACTTTATGGTAAAAATGTGGGGGTGAGCCACAAATTTAATCAAAATGTGTTGAGACATTATTGATTAATTTATTTGATTTTGAATTCAAATTCTAAATCAAGTTTGGCTATGTGCATAAGTGAAAATATTGACATATTTAGTGTCAAAGTTTTGGTAAAAATAATTTCAAGAAGGAATTTTTTTTTTTTTAAAAAAAAAAAAAAATTATAGAGACAAAGTAGTCTTCTATATTTTAAAATCAAGATATTGTCTTGATAATGAAATGTGAAAATGTGGGGGTGCATACTCCAATATGAGAAAGTTTAGACATACTTGGTGTCTAAAATTAAAATATGAGAATTTAGACGTATTTGGTGTCTAAATTAGTGTATTTTTGATATGCTTGGTATCAAAATTATTGAGAATTTGAGTTGAGTAAAAATTAATCTTTTATGATTAAATTTTCAAAGCTTAAGTACTTAAGGAGAAAAGTGGTCACAAAGTGAACACTATATTTTGGCATGCATGATTCACATGGAATCAATAGTGAGAGGTTATAACAAATCGCTTAATCTCCGTACAAGATTAAAGCAAGAATTTTCGAGGGATGGGACCTAAACTCCCTTAGTGTTTTGCTCATTGATGGTAACCTATCTTAACACTAGTAAACATCTAGTCTTAAGTTCAATAGGTAATAACAAGTCAATAGAGTGAATATGGTACTCAATTGTCCCATCTATGGATGAGTACATGTTGTGGAAATTGAGGGTTAAAACCAAAAGGTTTTTTACTGGAGCTTAAGCTTAAGAAAACTCACTTAAGCTTAAGAAGTGTCTAACGAGTGGTGAGACACTAAAACTCCACCTATATGGACTAGAGGTGGTGCCGCCTCTTATGAGAATCGGGAGTATTCTACTGTAGAGTCTATGAATTGGAATTTTGCACATGGCCATTAACGGTGCAAGAGCGAGACACGCGGTCTCAAGTGAGCATTAGCGAGGGTGTGTGTGTTATCACCGGTTTGTACTAAAGAAATAGTGGTTCAATGCTACGGCAACCAAAATTTCATCAAACTTTGTGGTAACTACACTAAGGTAAAATTCAAGTCGAAAGACATTTTACCTAATGCACCTAAGCAAGACTTCTTTAAAAGTGTGTATTTATTCAATCAAAGTGGGGGAATGTTATATTTTGATATAATATTTTGATTGATTAAATAAATGTTACAAGTGTGTTACAAGTGTGTCACACATTTTAATCTAGTGGGGGATTGTTATATTATTTTATAATATAATAATAAAGTAGATTAAAATGTGATAAATATATGTGAATAATATATATTAAGTGTATGGTAAATAAATGTGTAACCTATGATTTTATAACCTACACTTTTGTAACCTACATGTTGTAACTTGGAGAGGAGTTACAATTTGTTGTCACTTGTAACTCATGTGTTGATCACACATTATTAGTGTAATAAAAGGGTTGTTACACAATTTGATGATAGGATTCAAATGGTATGAAATATAGTTGTTACAAACTATATTAATACTCATTTATATGAGAGAAATGTGTGTTGTGTATTTTGAATTCTAAGTGATCACCTATACATTATAAAAGGAGGTCTTTGGTGCTCATTTGTAAGAGATGTCAAGTTTTCTATCAAAAAAGCACATTGCTAGAAAACCCTAAGGCTTGATAATTCCCAAAGCTATTTCCTAGAGAGTTCCCTTAGTGCTTAGAGATAGGGGGAAATAAGCTTTTGGACAAAGGTGTAATACCTTGTTCAAGTCATGGTGATCCCCACTAATCTACACTCAAGGTTGTGAGTGAGTATTTATATATATATACATATATTATTCTCTTGTTATATATATACATATATTATATTACATGTGTTGTAATCTTCTCTTCTACCTTTCATATATATAATATATAGTGTATATATATGTATTGTAACATATATTTAATCAATCTCTTATTTTAATCCTTGTATTATTTTACAATAGAGTTGTAATAAATCTTGATTTTCTTCCATTGTTATAAAATCTCTAACAATATATAGGCTTTTAGGGTTCGAATTTTAGTACCTTTGAACAACGAATTTGAGAGAGAAATTTAGAGAGAGAGTAAGAAGAAGACGGAGATTGCGACATCAATTGTTCTACATCATTGTTCTTTTTCTTCTCCTTAAACTCTTACTTTTTATTATAATATTTATTATAATATCTAATTTAGAGTAGTTTCTTTTTAGTTAATGATTATTTCAAAGCCCAAGACATGAATTTTTAATTTCAATAATGAATGTTAATTTTTAGTTTCTATTATATCGAATTATTTCTATTCTTTTATATTCAATGCCATGATTATTATTTTAATCTCATTTAGATGATCACTAAATTAAATTTTACTTTAATCAATTGCTGTTTCAAGATTACTATTCACCTGATAGTCTAAGATTCTAAGTGTTTGCGATAAATTACAATTTCTAATATTGTCAAAGGTATTTTTAATTGTGATGAGGAATAGAATCTAGGTTAAATGAATTATATGCTTCATTAATTTATTGCCTAGATTAATTTATCTCCATTTAAACTAAAAAATTTATCTAAGTTCAATAAATTGCATGCTTTGTGAATTTACTACTTAAGTAAAAGATTTAATTATTGAGCATTTCGCCTTAATTACATGCAATAGGGAGATTGAGATAATAGAAAGAAGGAAAACTAGGTGGGCTGGTGACGATCCTCAATTGAAAGCCCTTGGTCCGCTTCAGCTGCCTGACTTCATGAAGGCTTTTTAATTTGAATACGACTTGGTTATCTCTGATAAAGGTAGCTGTTAGGCTAATGGAACTAAACAACAAGCTGCCGAACTCAAACCTTCAAGATAATAGGCCCGAAAGGAAACTTATCTACTCCAATAGTTCGCTTGAAGCTCAACTTGACGTAAACCTTCGGTGCGGTAGACTCAACACCAACTCAATCTCGACTAAGCTTGTTCAGCTAAGCCGAACATTAGACACAAATAGAACAATGAACACTGACTTAATCTCTTCATTTAACCAGTCGCCACAAGATCACTACTTCGAAGAAAGTAGTTGCTAGAACACTTTCCATTTTCTTCTGTCTAAGCTGGTAGATTATTCTTACCCTAGTTAGTTGGCTTTATACTAGACTATCGGATAGCCTTATATATAAATTACATGCAATAGGGAGATTGAGATAATTGACTGCTTTAGCGTTATCTTCGGGATTTATAGTTTGATTAGAAATTTGAAATAACATTCATTACTAAGAATTAAGGATGATTGTTGAGGGTGAAGATTAACCTTCAACTATTTATTGAATATCATAGTATCTCATTCTATTTTTTTATTTATGTTATTTAATCTTCATAATTAAAACCCCCTTTTTAATTCTTGTTACTAAATTTTGAATAATAAATTGATAATAGTCCTTGTGGGATCGACCTGTATTTACCGTTATACTATAATAATTAGTAATATAGAAATAAAAATTAGTAAATTTGTTGTGGTAAACGACACAAATCAGGCATTACATTGTGCCTCCTACGTATTTGGTAACTGAGTGCAGTTTTGTCTCCTATACTCTTGATCAATCTATTTTCTCTAGTGATGGCATTAGTACCTCCTAGCTTTTATTTTTATTTTATATTTTAGTTAATGACATCTTGTGTCTCTTTATTGTTATGGTTATTATTATTATTATTGTAATGACCATATATTTAGACACATAAATTAGCAGAATATTATTGATTTACTTATTATTTATGATAATATGTGCATTAGCAAAAAATAAATCCTGTTGTTAAAAATAGGCATTAGTGTTATAATTTTTCAATTATGGAGATTTTATTAGATTCCAAATGTGACATGCATGCCATTTATTTATGAATTTTAGTATTTTCAATTTTATGCTCGGTAATAGTAAAAATTGATAATTTGGCCAATTATGTTATTTGGATACAGTTTAATATCTTAGAATTAGTGGAGTAAGATTTATAAATAATTATAATATCAGGGTTATGCTGGGTATTGGTTTATGGCCATCTTACCCATAGTTGTTAAGAATAGCTTAGAATAAAGTAAAGAGCATTATGCTCTTATCATCTAAGTTTTAAGTAATAGTTATTTTTATTAAATAATGATGTAAAATATGATTATATGTTAAGTTAGAATTCAAGAGAATCTATACTCTATATCTATAACTTAAATAAAAGCCACAATATTTTGGGCTTCTTCTTATTAAATTACACATATATCCTTTTTAAAGATACATATAACAATACAAACAAATTACAAAATATTTTGATTTATTTTTTCTCCTTCAATGAATTACTCATATATCATATTGAGCTTATATAGATGTAACAACGTTTCTATCATATTTAAATATTAACATATCATATATTTAAAAGGTTGTTTTTTTTTTCTCCTTCAATAAATTACTCATATATTATATTGAGCTTATATAGATGTAACATCTTTTCCATCATATTCAAATATTAATATATCATATATTTAAAAGGTACTATTTAGTATAATTCAAATAATTGAAATCAAATAGAGATTAAAAATTAAGTAAACTCAAATAAATTTGATTTTAATATTTAAAAAATATTATTATAATAATTGTAGCCAGAAAAATATAATATATATTATAGATTTATTAACATTATATATTTAAATATTTGAAACAAGATATATATTGTATTAAATAAATAATCTTACATATCAAATCCAATTACCAAAGAATTATATACTAATTAATATAAGTGGAGCTATATGAGATATTATGCCAAAAATTAGCATGATATAATAATATAATTTTTTTTAGGAATAATATAGACTCTTAACTTATGCAAAGGAAAAAAAATTAAGTAATAAATTAAATTTAAACGAGAATTATGTTTATTGTCCATAAAATATAAATACATACATTATATTTTAAAAATAAAAGAAAATTATTAACTTATTTAGATTTTAAGTTTTTTAAAAAATCTTTTTTTAAATTATTAAAATATTTAAGAGTAAATTTAATTTAATATACATATAATTCATATATTACGTGCTTAGCACGCGAAACTACACTAGTAGAATTAGATGAACCAAAAATGGTATAAACATCATTCTCTCTCTTCAACCTCTTCTCTCTTTTTGGCCCTAAGAAGAACCAATAACCCAAGTTGTAATTTCAGAGCTAATTCAACTTTCCAGAAAGGAATTCATGTTAAACTTAAGGATGAATTGGATGGAAGAGCAAGGTACCCCTAGACTCTTTTGTTTTGTTAGTTTTGGAAAGAAAAAGTTTGGTTTTATGTGAGTTTTGGTGATTTTGATTCTATATGAGTTTGGGGATATTAGAAATTGTTTGTAAGCTGATTATAAGGTTGTTTGAAGTTAATTTTGTAAGCTAATAGCAGTTGTATGTTGGTTTGAGTGAGTTTGAGTTTTTGAACTCAGACTTAGCACTCTAATGGTGGATTTTCATTGAGGGGTTTATTGTTGTGTTTGATTGTTGGATTATGTTTAGAACTTGATGTTAAAGTGTTTTGAAAAGTTTAGTGTGGTTTGGTTAAGATTTGAGCTTAAGAACTCGAGGTTTGGGGATTTCTGCTATGAAACGGTCCACCATTTCTGTAGAAATGGTCAACCGTTTCCCAAGCCAGGACCCCAATAAACGATTCACTGTTTGGGGATTCAGTCCACCAGTTGGGGTGGTTTTTAGGTACCTCAATTTTTGTGTTTTCTAGATATTTAGTGTAACGCCCTATTTACTTAAGCAAGTTACAGTGATTTTTTACTTACTGTGCAGGCCTTTGCTAATTAAAGGGTTTCTCGAAAATCGTATCAAATTTAAACTTTTAACTAAACTCTAGACTTTTATAAATATTTAACCGTACATAAAAGTTGGGATCCCATTTTAAAAGTTTATGACCATATTCAAAATACATTTTATAAACATGTCGCTCCATGACTACAAAATAAAGGCCCAAGTCGTGTCGAAACCAAACTCTCCAGGTCTACCATCCTGATATGTACAACCATCCTCGAGCTCTGCACTCACTGGTGATCAACCTTAGCCTTTCCTTTAACTACACACGCAAATAATGTCTGTGAGTTGACAAACTCAGTAAGAAAAGCACAAAACATATAACATAATACCGACTTGTATCTAGGTGCCCATGTGTCTCAAGAAACCCACTTGGTTTAGCCATAATTCACATTTGAAAAATTTAGCATACATCTTTTTCTCTCAGAGACGCTGTAAAACTTTCCTTACGTGTTCTTCATGCTCTTCTAGACTACGTCAGTAAATGAATATGTCATTGATATATATGATCACAAACTTATCTAAGAACTCAGCAAGCACTCTATGCATGAGATCCATGAAAGATACATGTGCGTTAATAAGTCCAAATGACATTACCGGGAACTCATAGTGACTATAACAGGTTCGAAACATCGCTTTAGGGATATCAACCTCTCTGATTTTCAACTGATAATAACTAGTTCTTAAATCAATCTTTGAAAATACTACGACTCCTTATAATTGGTCAAATAAATCGTCGATCCTAAGTAAGGGATATCATTTTTTTAATCATTACCTTATTTAGTTCACGATAATCGATATACATTCTCATGGAACCATTATTCTTTTTCACAAATAAAAATGGAGCTTCCCACAGAGAATGACTCGGTTTGATGATACTCTTGTTAAAGTAGTCCTAAAGTTGCGCTGGTAACTCCTTTAACTTCGTCGATGTCATTCAGTATGGGGCCTTAGAGATAGGTGTAATCCCTGGTATGAATTCTATTACCAACTGTATTCCCTATCCAGAGGCATTCCTAATAGATCTTTTAGAAATACATTTGGAAAATTAGACACCAGTCTAATATTCAATGGTTATTTCTTGCTCTCTTTACTTTTATCCATAACAGTAGCTAGAAATTTGACACATCCAAAAAATAAGAGAGAGAGATATGAGTAATGTGCTGGAGAAAAATAAATGAGAGGTATATTTTAAGAAAAAATTAAAAGAATAATATATTTCTTAGAGCACTCACATCATTTTTTCTATTTTATTCTTTAAAATAATTTAATTAAAATTTCAATTTTTTTATTTACCTCACACATTTACATTACCATACATCAAACTAGGAAACGGCCCGCGCTTCGGGTGCGGTATAAAAAAGTTGGATTTACTTTATGTAGGAGTGACAAAACTATCATCGTGTTGTGTTCATATTATATTTTATTTAACATGCTTCTATATATTTCGTGTCAGATGTGTCAACTGTTAGACAATTTATATGTATAAACTGAAACATACATGATTATGAATAAAGTGCGGAATTAATAAATCATATATGCACTATAAATAAGGATCGAAATACCTCCAGCCATTGATTCTTGAGCTTCAAACCCACATAAGTTTTGATTTGCAAAGGAAACTTGTTGATGTGGGTAATCGGGCTTCCTCGCTCTCTCAACTCTCTTTAGATGGAATTTGCTGTTATGAACAGAATGAGTGAGGAGCTCGGGGACTGAGACCCTATATTTATAGGTGAGATACTCCATCAGTATCTGTGCCACATTAATTGTCAGAATATTTTAACAATTAATTCAGGAAATCAAATCAGGTAATGAATATAGAAATCTGACCATATATAGAATATTACGTAATTGATTCTGTCCAGATTCAATGAATATAAAATATTCATTTATCAGAATCAATAATATTATTTTATTTCCTTAATTAGAAATATTCTAATATTCTCCCACTTGGTCAGCATTTAAACTAAAACATTCAAACCCAAACGTTCCTCATTATATAATAAACATACGAATCATAGCGACATGTCCTCATTATAAGTCGAGTATTATCTTCCATGTATTACGATATATTTATTATATAACAATGTACTTTATGTGGCAATGTACTTAAGTGAATAAACCCTAACCCTTATGTTTATTCAGGTCCTCTTACGATAATTTTCTCAGATGAAATTAAGGTGCACATAAATATGAGAAAATATCGAAATTAGAGTTTCATTAAATAATTTTTGGTTGTACAAATAAAAAAAACTGCATATGAGTTAACTGAATCCCATATTTACTTTATGATCCTTGAATTTGTGTTGCAGCATGCCTTTAGTCAAGGATCTATGCGATCACCCAATTCAGTTTGCGTGATTAATGACCACTTATCACGCCTTTTTATGGCTAAATACTTAATGTCGATGTGCTAGCTTCGACCAGTACTCTTATAGTTATTAGCCATAAATATTGTAGCTGAATTTATCGCAAAATTTTCTTAATGGCCTAATGAAACTGTAATTCTGAACTCTAGGCCTACTATGAAACTCTATAATACATCATACGAGATGTATCCTCAAAACAATAAATGAATTTGACTTCTATAGTGGAAATAACAATCAAGATTCTCTACAATATAACTTACTGGTAATCTTAAGGATGTAATAAAATATTGACTTACGTGAATCAATATAACCAGTGAAGTGCGTTAGAATCTAATTGGTTAACTATATTTCCAGATGGTCAATTCATCTTAACAAAATATGTATGAATATAATTTTAGTATCTTAAAGACACCTCATCACTTTGTATGAAGAATAAAGTGGTCTTAACTTTAGTTATTCTGATACTACTTAACGATCCTGAAACAAATATAATGCAAAGTCTTATTCAGACTCATAGGCATACATTAGGCTTCTAAAATCGAAGCAAATGAATGTTCTTAATTTATTCTCATTCCAAATCATTTTTCATATGTTGGTTTGAGTTGAATTATCACACTTAAAGATAAAAGTTATATCAGATGAATAATACATAATTTTATTTAATCAGAGATGCTGTGGCTACTCTCTAATTAATTAAAATTATACATGTTATTTATATTCATTATCTCAAAATAATAATTTGAGATATGAATTATTTCACCTCATATAGAAAACTTTTATCATCATTTGCAAGTAACATATTGTGTACGTATAAAACAAATATTACTCCCACTAACCTTCTGGTATATAATTATTTCCATAATTCTCTTTTCAAGTCTAAATGAAAAGATGATATAATACCAATTTGTGAGATGTTTGTTTTAATCTATAGGTAGACACCTTAAGCTTGCATATGTTCACCACTATTAGAGGAAAATCTTTATGGCAATCTGTATATTCTCCTCTAGTTCACTGTTTGGAACTGATTAATGAATTGAAACGAGCAACAAATGCCAAGGTCTATAATAGAATCATTTATAAAAACAAGTGAGAATGTAAATCTCTTTTGTTATTGATTCTTAGTTCAAAATGAACTTCTTAGCAATGAATATTCTTTTATATCTTTATGTTTCTCAATGTTGCCTAATGAATATTATTGGTGAAAAAACTTATGCTTAATTAATGTTCTCCACCCCATTAGGCAACTTTACTAAAGATAAACTTTATTGCTCTTTAAGATATTCATTTCTTCATTCATGGCATGTTGTACTACAACTTCAATTCTTTATCATTCTATAATTTAATTTGTGTCTCAAATTAATATTGTAGTTGAACTCTTATTGTACAAATGTAATCACTAGAAAACATTGATCTTACTGTTCTAATAAGTCATCTTAAGGATGGACCAACAAACTCTTAAAAGAGCAAATGGTTCAATAACATGTTATTTTAGAAATTGTAAGCAATTACTAAATAACATAACTTATTAGAATTTTACCAATGACTTGTATATTATTAATGATTAGTTATGAATTCTCAATAACCATTAATCTTAAGGGTTGTTGTGAATCATAATTAATCTAACACTTGAGGTGGAAGTTTGAGAAAATATGAATGATCTTTCTCGGAAACTAGGTTCCTAGATTGATCACTCCCACTGATCAAGTCAATTCTTAATTCCACAATTCTAGTGTTGTGAGATGGATAATAAAATATGTAACCCTTAAACCTTATAGCTTTTCAAATGAAATATGCTCATTTATGGTTTAGGGCCTAGATCTTTTCTTTGACAATTGTACTCTAACTATATATATGGGTATTTATAAAATGTGTACATGTCATCCAGTCGATTTTCAACCTTATCACAACTCAAAATATATTTGAGAAACAACTTTGGTTAGAACACGATTCGATATGTACACCCCATTGAAGAGTATCAATAGACAAAGATTTAGGAAGGTTTGGAGTTTTCTATGTAGGCTCCACCCCATGTCCAAAAAATGCTCAGTTTCTTAAATCTGTTACACACTATGATTTAGGTGTACCAGGCATATGTATTGGGCAATGAACCCATGCTTTTAAAGAAACTTTGCAAATGGACTGGGAGTTTATCCATACTCATGAATTTTAATGTAGTATTCTCCATTTTATAATTGATCTCACTATCTTAATATGCAAAATGCACCATTTCTCTACTTAAGATTTAAATGTCTTTGAAACATATAAATCTATACTTTTATAGAAAAATTATTTATGTGAGTAATCGTTAAAAAAGAGATGCAAAATTTGAGTCCATGTCTTCAAAATTAATTGACTTGTATGATTTCTAATATGATAGAATTCTAGTATGCACCGATTTTGACTTGTTGGAATACATATTCTTAATGAAATTCACACAAGTTCTAAATAAAGTTAGTAAAATCAAGTGTAATGAAGATCCCCACCATTTACTAACATTTATTCTATTTATGGAGATATGTTCCATAATTTTTGGTGCTATAATGTAGAAGAATTCTTATTAATAACACATTTCTTATTGTCAGATTGAACTTGCATATCTTTATGAGTGACATCATTTGTAGTAAAGACCTCTAAATGTGTCTAAATCAAGTTTCAATAGAATCTTGGAACATAAAGATCTTTGCCAATTTTAAAACAAAGTCACTACTATATTGCTTGTTCCTTAAACTTCTAAATGTGAGAACTTATCTTGTCTGTGGATAAGATTTGCTCACAGTTACTGACTTTCTTAGGTTTATTTGTAAACCTTGCAAGAAATTATGAATGTGGAATAACAATCTAAAATAATCCACTATGTGTTAATAATCACATTAACTATATTAGAATGAATTCATACACAATAAATTAAAATTTATTGGTGATAATAAAGTGTGATTTATTTTTCTTAATTATACAGTAAAAACTGTATATGTTAGATGAAGTTAATTATCAGAATAAATTTTGAAAATTTCTACTGTTATGGAAGAAATTTTCTACTAGTATGGAAGAAATTTATGAATAGTGATGTAATAAAATTACATATATAGTTTTGAGGTTTAAATGAATCATGTTTTTACCAATGAATAAACATGCTTAAATATGAAATCTTATTAAACAAAAATTGCCTGTGGGCTAAATTTTTAATTTAATAAGATTAGATTTAGATGTAGATTATGATAGATTTACACAATTTATGAAAAAACTTAAAGTTTAATATTTCTATCTTAATGAAAGGTATGAAACACTTAATTATTTATAAATGTTTCAAAATTTTATACTTTATGATAAAATTATTAAATTAAATCTACATAATTTCCTGTGGGATAAATTAAGAGAATTTAATTTAACATATTAATCATGTGAATATAATAAAATCCCTGTAGGGTAAGATTATTATGTTCACATAATTCATGTCCATTATGTGATCTTAATCCACTTAATATATATAATTTTATATAATTAAGGATGCTGTGGCTACTCCCTAATTATTTAAAATTATGTGGTTCACTAGACACCAAAGTATAAACTGAAGATTAAAATTTTACTAAATCCAAAATTGCATGTGGGCTAAATTTTAAATTTAATAAAATTAGATGAACCTTATGATAGATTTAATTAAACAATTAGTTTAGGAAAATGAAGGTTTATTATCTATCTTTAATTAAATTTGTGATAACACTATTAAATTAAATCCCCATAACTCCCTGTGGGGTAAATTAAGAGAATTTAATTTAACATATTATCCTAATTAATTATACAAATATAATAAAATCTCTGTGGGGTAAAATTATTATACATATATAATTAATTACAAGTTATGTCCATTAAGGTGAATTTTAATTAATATATAATTTTATACAAATAAGGATGCTGTGGCTACTCCTTAATTATATAAAATTATATTTTCACATTGACATTAGGTATTGGGTTCTACCTAAAAGTAATTTCGTTATTAACATAATAGACAATCACTGAGATTAGTGCTCCTAGTGTGGTCGTCCGAAGATCATTAAAAACCGTTCTAGATATGAGCATTTGTCCCAAGTTCATGTTTTCTTATGTCAAACCACAAAATTACTTACATTTTATTCATATTTTATTCATTTTAGGAAGTTTTATGAATATTTTATGAATAATTTTATGAGGTTTTATGAAACTTAATGTGCTATAATAAAATATTCAACCTATCTTAATGTTTGAATATTGCTAAATATATCTAGCACTATAAAAGGAATTTATGTATAGCATTTAAATCATACAAATCAAAATTAATTGTATTAAAAATAAATTTGCCAAATAAATACAAATTAATACAATTATTGTATGATAATAAATTAAATGCTTAATTCCATAATATATAATTAATTATGCATTTATGACCATATAATATCTTAAATATTTGCACTAATAATTAATTTGTATAAATAAGGTAAATATACAAATTAGTACAATTAATTATATGAAATGAATTAAATGCAAAATTAAAGAATATACTTAATGGCAGATTTTTTTTCAACTTTTATTAATTTAAACAATAAATTACATAAATTTGGTAATAAATAATTAAACGCACAATTATTACATGCCTAAATAAATCATGTAATTAATTACCAATTTAAAACAAATTTCCATTTTCAATTTATACTAAATAACATATTAATTCTAAATATATGTATTAAATTTAAAAATGGAAATTGAATAAATGTAATTTATTGACTAAATTAACACAAATTAGGAAAATAATTAATATTCCAAATAAATAAAAATTTGGAATTTTCCTCTTTTTTTTTTTGGAAAAAAAAAAAACTGCCCCGACCCAAACCCGAACAGGAAAACGAATTTCGACGATAAAAATTCATGGAATCACTCCCATTTGAATCTCCATGCATAAATAAAGAGATTCATGTCGGTTTTAGGCAATCAAAACACGTAAAAATTGGACTTTAATTTTAATAAAAAATTTCTAGTCCGTATGAGTTCTTAAAAAATTAATTTTCAAATTTCAATGATTTTTCACATGTTTAGATCGATCTATAATACTATATGAATATAGTGATGTATATAGAATTCGAAATAAACACCGAAAAAAGAAAAATGAAATAAAACAACCAACGGACCAAAAACTCCAATTTTTTTTTCCAAATGAATCTAAATGCAAAAATTAAGACATTCATATAGATTTCATGCATCGAAAACACGTAAAACAAAGACTTTAAAATCACCAAAAATTTCGGGTCCGATTTTTTTTTTTTGAGCTTTCTTTGTTTTTTCAAAATGAGTTTTCATGCTTTAGAACAATCTATATTAATATATGAATGTATTGATTCAGAATGTATAATGTATATATAAACATATATACATATATATACTGAAAATAAAATAATGTACCGTATGTATATATATATAATCATGAAATGTATATATGTATATATTTATATATAGCATTTAAGTATATAAACAATATGATATAATGAATATATGAACATATATATATACAATATATATACCTAATGAAATGAAGAAAATATCTATATATATAAACTGTATATGAATATATATATAAACTGAATGTATATATAAACAGAATGTATATGAATATATATATAAACTGAATGTATATAGGTATATACGTATGAAAATGTATATATATAATATGAATATATATAATATGAATGTATATACGAACCCGAAAATGAATATATAATATATATATGAACACCGTATATACGTATATATATATATATATATATGAAACTCAAACAAAATCAAGGCAGAGATAAAAACCGCTCTGATACCAACTGTTAGACAATTTATATGTATAAACTGAAACATACATGATTATGAATAAAGTACGGAATTAATAAATCATATATGCACTATAAATAAGGATCGAAATACCTCCAGCCATTGATTCTTGAGCTTCAAACCCACATAAGCTTTGATTTGTAAAGGAAACTTGTTGATGTGGGTAATCGGGCTTCCTCGCTCTCTCAACTCTCTTTAGATGGAATTTGCTGTTATGAACAGAATGAGTGAGGAGCTCGGGGACCGAGACCCTATATTTATAGGTGAGATACTCCATCAGTATCTGTGCCACATTAATTGTCAGAATATTTTGACAATTAATTCAGGAAATCAAATCAGGTAATGAATATAGAAATCTGACCATATATAGAATATTACGTAATTGATTCTGTCCAGATTCAATGAATATAAAATATTCATTTATCAGAATCAATAATATTATTTTATTTCCTTAATTAGAAATATTCTAATATCAACTCGTTTTTAAATTGCGTCTAATTTTTTCAATCCTAACTCTAACCATAAAAAATAGAATTATGTTCGTGTTAATCTATTTTGTTATTATTGAAGTTAAGAAAAATGTAAATTTATTCTTTGAAAAATTTATATGTATATCTATGTATACTAGATGAGAGTTACGTGGCGAGCCACGTAAATATTAGTTTTATATAAGTTCTAGTGGTTTTTGTTTAAGAATTCAATAACTAAGCAACGACAACAACAATGGTAGATAGATCTATTTTATAAGTTTTTCATATTTGTAAATATTATAAATCTAAAATTTTAATTTTCTTGATTTGAGATTTTGAATTGTTCTGATTTATTTGTTTATGAATTTATTGAAATACTTGAATATTTATTTGTTCTGATTTTGAATTGTTCTGATTTATTCATACTTGAATATTTATATTGATGATTGTTAATGAAATTAGTCTGTAGCTTTATGTTTCTAGAAAAAAAATGTATTTTTTAATATAGAGTTTAAATTTTATATTGATGATTGTTAATGAAATTAGTCGCTTTATGTTTCTAGAAAAAAAAAAGATATTATTTTATATAGAGTTTAAATTTAAATTTATATAAACATATTTATTTTTAAAAAGAGTAATTCATAAAAAAAAAAATCGCATAAATACACAAATAAACTAAAAAAATTATCAAGTCTATGGTGGCTCAAATTTTCGCGATAACTATATATATGTCCTATATGCTAATGTGGAACTCCATAGGATCATTACAAAGCCAATTGAAAACCCAAACTACAAAATCAAAATTAATCAAATCCACCCAACAATAAGAAGAAAGTAGATTAACAAATACGTAAGCTTCAATAATTTAATAACATACGAAGCTAAATTTGAAATTAAGAATAATAACAAGAAAATTAAAAGAATACCTGAAGCTCTTGGAAAAAAAAAAACAATTGTATACATTAATTATTTATATAAAATATATGTATACAATTTATACCGATATGTATTGATTTTTAAAAATAAAATATACTAATTATTATGATCACTTACCCACTCAAGCAATTCCTCTTTTTACAAGCACAACTGTCACTTCTAACCTTCTTACTCATTTTCCTGGAAACACAAAAACAATATTTATAATATGTTATAATTAAAAATATAATTTAAGCATTAGTAGACCTACTGGTTGCAGACATGTTAATCAACAGAAAGAAAAATACTCATATTAAAAATTGCTCACAAGTGTCTAATATATGCAAATCCCTCAGAGGATTCATCCCATCAGTACCCCCAAACACATAGAGATTATCACCAACAGTGGTACAGTGGCCGTCTGGGAGTTGGATGTGTGCCTTTTATCACTGGCTCGCTCCATTTCTGAGTGGCTGCAAAATAAGGTATTCAGAATTAGACCATTAACTTATGCTACAACAATCTTCAATTGAAATACGATATAATCCCAATACAAATCCAAGAAAAGTTTTAATACCAACCAGTACCTTCTTTGGCTGTACTGTACCATATATTTAAAAGGGGGGAATAAGATATAAATGCAAGAAACCCTTTAAAGATGGAAATTAACCCATCATAATCTCAAATATGAGATTAAGCATGAAACCCAGAAAACAAAACACTTTTTAAGCCAAAAAGAAAAAAAAATTAAGGCTCTCATTAACTCAAACAAGAAGAACGATCCAAAAAAAAAAAAAGCGAGCCCAACAAAAACCTTAAGCAACAAATTCCTATGATTTTCGATATAGATCTTTTTACACAACACATGAAAATATACACCTATAGATGGATACACCGCAAGAGAATGGGGATAATATATTTTCTTAAAAATCGGAGTGCAAACTGCGTTTGGTTGATCGTAAGCCAAAGCGAGAGCATTGGATTTGATAATTTAGGGATATACGGTTTGTTAGAGAGATATGTGGTTAAGATATTTTTTTTAATTTAAAAAAAGATTGTTTAATTTTTGATATGTGGCTAAGATATTTTTTTTAATTTAAAAAAAGATTGTTTAATTTTTTGGGTTTATTTGTTAACGGGAGATCAAACCTATCGTTAAATTTAACAGAATATTCTTTTATTTTTAAAAGTATATTCTGTTAAACCAAGAAATGCCGTTAGATAGACACTTTTAATATATAAAGATATATAGTTTTTATATATAATAAAAAATTAAAATTTTTAAAAAAATTTCAATTCATTTTTAAAAAATTAGTCAAGGAAAAAGAAAAAGAAAAGGAAAGGGAGAAAAATAAAATTATTTATTATTATTTGTTGTAGATTTTTTTTTTTTTGGAAATTTTATTAGTATATAGATATTTTTAGTTGAGGGCTATTTTTTTTAAATGGTGATAGCTATATATTCTAAATTTAATATCAAGACAATGTGTATAAATATGAATTATTATTGTAAATCACTAACCATATCAATATCTATTTATTTATAAACTATTCTTTAAAAATAATTGTAGATATTACCCAAAAAATAATTATAAGTTCTCCCCACTAAATATAAACTACTTATTCAAGACGTACACAAAATACCAAAATCATATTAAACATATGTAACTAAATGATTAGATGATATATTAGTATTACTGGAATTGATTCAAACTACAGTTTGATGAATAAGTACATTTTTTGCAGCTGAGAATGACAACAATAATCAGGAGTGATAAAAAGATTATTGCGTTCCAAAAAAAAAAATTTAATAAAATATTTTTTTTCTTCTCCAACTTACCAAATTAAGAATCTCTTTTTATATCATTGCAAAAAAAAAATCTCACTTTATATTTTCCATCTAAGGATATTGATTTTACTAACTAATATAATAATTTGACATTACACTATATTTCATAAAATAAAAAACCTGCTTATTAAATTATAATAGTTATCGTGGATATTTAGAAGTACACTAATATAAAGGAAAAAAAAAACATATATAATATACATACATACTCTTATATATATTAAATGTGGTTGACTTCATTGAAAATATTCAAAGGCCATAATAACTTTCAATCATAAAAAAAAAAAAAATATACAAAGAAGGAATTATAAGAAAATAGTTGAATATTAGTAGAAAAAGGGAAAAAATAGAAAACTGTAGGATTTATTTAAATAGATATTTATATGTGTGTTTTTTAAAATGGTATATAAATATATTTTTTTAGTAATAAAAAAATTAAAAAATAGAGAGAATCAAGGAGAAAATAGAATAAAGTATTCAAAAGTGTTTTATTAGTAAAAGTATTAGAAAAAAAGAAAAAAAATAGATAAAGTACTTTTAAGCAATTTTAACCTGCCACATTACCGTCTTATACTTTTCCTTTATATGTATATAGATTCTTTATATTTTCTCTATATTATTTAAAATTTATTTATTATAATATATTTTAGGGGCTTTTTTATTTTTACACAACTTAAATTGCAACAAAAAATCGTATAGAAACCCCTATTGCAACTAGCGCTGTAACCACTTTAAAAACCTAAACTGTAAATTTGAAAAAAAAGAGTTAAAAAAATAGTATATAGGGTAATTCTCCTTTATTTTATTCATTTTTTTTAAAAAAATGAATACAATAATATTAATATCACACACATATATTACAAATTTTTTTTGAAAAATTAAAGTAATATTTATAATAAATAGTATTTCTCTACATGTAGCTAAATACTATTCACAAGTAGAGTACTCCCAATAGATGAGCTAAAATAGCTCAATCTTTAAATTATAGAGGAAAAAATAACAAAATTGAGCTTCCAACAAGTGATGTAAACCTTAGCTATTTTACATATTTTTTAGCTCAATGAATAGTGCTTAGCTAAATGTAGAGATAACTATTCATTGAGCTAAATATATTATAATAATATTTTCTTTAACTTTTTAATATATGTGTATAAGATTATATGAATTATTAATATAAAATGAATAAAATATATTAATAATATAATATTTAAATGATATAGAGAAAAAATAGAGAAGCTGATGTATGATATAATATAAAAGTTTGAGGTAAAAAAAATAGTTGAGAGTTAAAAAAAAGGTCAAAAAATCACATCCAATAGATGAGCTAAAATAACTAAAAAAATTACCTTATGAATAGTGTTTAGCTAAATGTAGCTAAGAGTTATCTTAGTTTTAGTACTTAGTTATAATTTTTATAATGTATTTATTTAATTGTAAGTGTAAAAATAAATAAATATTATGTAATATATAATATTTTATTATTTGTGTGTACTATAAATATATTATTTAAATATTTTAGAGAAAATTATAAAAAAAATTGATGTATGGTATAATGTAAATGTGTGAGGTAAAATAAAAAAATTAAAATTTTGGTGACGTATTTTAAAAAATAGAATAGAGAAGCTCTTGTGAGTGTTCTTAGCTAAATAATTTAGCTCTTAGAGCACTCACAATAGCTTCTTCAAAATGAGCTTTTCTCTAAAATAGAGAAGAGATTGGTTAAAAATGGCATACATCAAGTGACCTATTTTATATTTTCTTTTAAAGCAATGAATAGTATTTCTCAATATGTATTGTGACAGTCAGTAGTCCCGTGATCTGTAAGGGGATATACCGGGTAAGCTGTGCAATCTCACACCGCCTGGGGAAGGTCAAGTGGGATGATTCAGAGACTGTGTAGGTATGGGACTACACAGTTGAAGAGAGCTTAAATGGATTGATTGGTACTACCTATATCAACAAGGTGCATCTTATTTTTCGGTAGCCCATCTCGAAAGAACTCCACAGTTAAGCGTGCTTGACCTGGGGCAATTTCAGGATGGGTGACCTCCTGGGAAGTTTTCCCAAGAAGCGTGTGAGTGAGGACAAAACATGCTGGAAACACTCGTGTTGGTCTGGAGGGGTGTGCATAAATCGATCAAATTTAATGAGAACCGACTGATCCAATTACAACCGACCGTCAAACATTGGATATCCAATTGCAATAGGATCAGATTGGATGTTATTTTTAAATATCCAATTGGATCGGATTGGATGGTGGATGAGGTGTCTAAAAATCCAATACATCCAACATCTAATCGAACTAATTAGTATTTTCTTTTAGTTTGGATGAGTAATTAGATTTTATATTATTATACGTCAAATCTATATGTATATCTGAAAATTAATATTAAAATTTTACTCTTTTTTTTTTCTTTGATTGGATGGATCCGGTCCAATTCAATACATACTAGACCTAAAATATTGGATGGATTCGATCTGATCCAAAAAATAATTAGGTTTAAAATATTGGATAAACCTAAATTAAATAAATAAATATATATGAAATACATCCAATGGATAGAACCGATTCAATCTAATATTTAATGGATGTTGGATTGATTTAATGATGAAAATTAATTGAATCAGATTAGATGGTAAAATCTAATTTCTAATATATAATTAAATCGGATCTGAATAGATTTAAAAAAATTTGAATTTGATACAATGAACACCCCTAAATCGTGAGTGCTTTATACTTCAAGGAAACGAAATTAGTGGGAGATTTTGTCTTCCTACCTACACTGTAACAATAAATTTCTTTTATAGAAAATTAAAATATTGTTAAATCAAATTAGAAAAAGAAATAATAAAAGAAGTGAAAAAGACTTAGTGGTAGCAGAATTAGAATTAGACAGTCTACGTGGGTGGGTAAGAGGAAAAAAGTCCAAACAGTTAGTTGGAATTTCCAAAGCTGCTTCTTACTAAGATCAACATTCCATCCACAAAGTCTCGTTCTTCTCTTCACTCATTCTTCTTTCTCTTTCACGGCCTTTCATTTTTCCATTTGATTAATTTCAACCAATTCCTGCTTCTCTTTCTTTCAGATTCCGTCAGAATATATTTATCATCTGGGTTCTGATTTTTCTGCTCACTACAATCGAATAAACCTGGCATGTAAGTGAATCTTAAATGTCTTTTTAAAATTCATATTTTTTGTTTAAATTTAATTTCTTCATGGAAATGTAAAGTTAGCTTCTGGGTCTTTGTTAGTAATTTTCGTTTCTTCACTTTTTTGTTTGCTTATAAGTATGCGATTTATTTTCTTCATCAAAAATGGAAATTGGTAGCTCGATTCTTCTACAATGTATGTGTTTAACTTGATATTGATTGATGTATATGTATGAATTAAAATTTCTTAATCTGACTCAGGTTTCCGCTTAAATCTCGTGAACCTTTTTTTTTAACCTTTGATTGAGCTGATCCCGTTTGATATTTTATGGGTTTTTTCTTTGTTGGTGAAGGTTCTGTTCTGCTTATTTTGTTTGATGATTTTTCATACTAACCGATTCCGATGTATTCAACATTTTTCTTTAATTTGAAGTTTGAGATTTGATTATTGAAAAATCTAGATATATACATACATACATATTTTTTCTTTCTTTCTTCCTTTCTGATAGTTCATGCCTTGTTTATTTTGAATAGAAAATGGGTACTTACCTCAGTACTCCCAAAACTGATAAGCTCTCTGAAGATGGTGGGAATGATCGGCTAAGATACGGGTTATCATCAATGCAAGGGTGGCGCGCATCCATGGAAGATGCTGTGAGTAATTAATAAAATCTTTTCTTTCTAAATTAGAACTGATCAGAAATTGATCCATTTTCTGATATTTAAAGTTTTAAATAATCTTCACTTCTATTGACAAGCCCGCTTTCAGTTTGTGTACTGGCAAGTCTCATTCTGTGACTTTTATCTTGTCAAAGATTATTCTTAAGTTACTGTGATTTTATTTTTTTTTTGTTTAGCATGCCGCTTATCCTGATCTGGATGCGTCCACTTCCTTCTTTGGGGTTTATGATGGTCATGGAGGTAAGAATTGGGAGGATGGGTTGCCACTATCTTTGTTGGATTACCAATTTTATTAGTATTTGTTTATGCATATTGTTGGATGGCCTTTCTGACTCAGTGATTCTTGATGGCAGTTTGCTCCATAGAATGTATTATGATAGTCTGTCACATGTTTCTGAGTAAGGGTGTCTTTTTAGTTGTGCTGTATGGGCAGACATGTGGCACACACTAAATATCAAATACAGTAAATCAACCCTTGAAACAATTCTGCTATTAGGGTTCTCATTGACTTATAAATATATATATATATATATATATATTTATTTATATAAATAGTTACAATGTTCCAAGTCTTCAAAGACACTTATTACTCTTCCCAAATTTAAATACAATAATCAGATGGCAAACTCGGAGAAATGAACCTATATATACTAGGTCTCTCTCCTACTAGGATTTAACAAAGTATCTTCCTCAACTAATTAAAAATGCAATCAACCAATTAGGAAAATGCAACTCAGCAGCAACTTCTAATTACTTGTGGTCTATTCTTGTGCTTGAATTTGTTAGGCATGTTACGCATAGTTGAGGCCTAACATTACCCTCAGCCCAAACATTCACCTTTTCCTCAAGGTGAAATTCAGGAAAATCTGTTGTATTTGGTAGTTCCCCTAAGTAGCTTAAGTTGTAGATTCAATGATTACTGACAAAATGACCGTCTCTTCTCTAACAACACAACTATGCAAGGAATCCTAATCTGAGTAGTATTCAGACTGTGAGTCAAGCTCCATTCCAGAATCTACCAACCAAACCAAGAACCTTGTCCATCCAGCTCATAACCTTTGACCAGCTCAAGGTAGGACATAAACGAAACATTTAGTCACTGTCAAAGCTCAACGGACCCATAAATCCTCCAGTGGCACTGGTTGTCGTTGTTCTTCCTTATTGATTCACGAGTTCCCAAGTTGTAGCCTGTAGTCCTTGGGTTTTCTTTTTGATATTTTATTTCTTCACACTAATAGTATATTTAAACTAATACGGAGTTCCTTATATAGGGAAATAAATCGTGGAATAAAGACTGTAGATAATTCCTATTAACTACTTTCCTAAAATTACTGAAACAATATACATAATACCTGTGTTATAACCTCACAAAAATCATTCCTACACTCTCCCTCAAGTTGCTGAAAGAAATCTCCATAACCAACTCTCTATTTAGAAAATCAAACATTTTTTTGTAAACTTCTTTTGTGAAGATATCGACTACTTGTTCTCCCATAGGTATGTAAGACATGCGCACTAGTCCATTCTCTATCTTCTCCTTAATAAAATGTTATCCACCTCGACATGCTTTGTGCAATCATGAAGCACTGCAATGTGAGCAATTGTGATTGCATGCAGTACAATTTCATAGGAGATGATTGTGATAACTTTATATCCTTAAGTAATCTTCTTATCCATAAAATCTCTCACATGTCGTGAGCCACAACCCTAAGCTCAGATTTAGCACTGTTGCTTCTAGCCATTACATTATGCTTCTTGATTTGCCGTGTAACTAAATTACCACAAACAAATGAGCAATAGTTTGAGTTAGATCTTCGGTCTACCATGCTTCCTACCCAATCAACATCTATATAATTTCTAGATGTTCTAGTGACTTAAACAAGAGACGCTTCCTAGGTGTTCCCTTTAGATATTTTAGAATTTGTAGACAACTTCAAAATGTTTAAGTCTCAGTGAATGCTAAAACTAGTAACCATGCTCACAAAGAATGCTATGTCTGATCGTGTATGTGATAGATAAATCAGTCTCCCAACTAATCTTTGATAACACTCCTGATCCTTCACATTTTCCACTTCTATGAGTTGAAATTTAACATTGTGTTCAATAGGCGTTTCGGCATATTTGCAGCCTATCATAATTGTCTCACTATGCAAATCAAGCACGTACTTATGCTTAGCTTACTTACGAAAATGCATGCTGCTTTGGATATTGCAAATTCAATTCCAAGAAAGTATTTTAGTACACCAAGTCTTTGGTTTCAAATTCTTGACCAAGTTTTCCCTCCAGCCTTTCTAATTCACGAAGATCATCCCAAGTTAGCACAATATGATCTACGTACACAATTAGAATGACCATCATTCCTTTCTTTGAGTGTTGGTAGAATATAGTGTGATCAACTTGACTTTGAGTGTGCCCATAACACTTTAACATTTTACCAAAGTGCTCAAACCATGTTCTAGGGGACTGTTTAGGTCTATCTAAAGACATTTCCTTTGCAAACTTTCCCAACTCCACTGGAAATAGTAAGAATAAAAGTCGTATGACTGTTTTATGTATATTAAAACTATTGATACAATGTAGGCTTTATAGCATTTACAAAGAAAGTAAAAAAGGAAAGAATAATCTTATTCAATGTAGGAAATCAGCTTATATTTACACCAGAAATGTCTATTTATACCAAAAAATATCTTTAAATCTCTACAGATTTGCACTCTTGATATTTGATCAAATCTCAAAGATTTGTCAATTGATTCGAAAATCTCCAAGAAAAAAGTTTTCTTCGAAGCCTGGTGGAGGATTCATGTACAATTCCTCTTCTAGATCACCATTAAAAGGTTGTTTTTACATCTAATTGGTGTAAAGGCCAATTAGAATCGACTGCTAGCGACAACAACAATCGAATAGAGTTAATTTTTGCAACATGAGCAAATGTTTCTTGATTGTATATTCTATGTATTTGGGTAAATCCCTTAGCCATACATTTCAATCTTCCATCAACTTTGCTTTTTATCGTAAACACCCATTTGCACATCCTATATTTTTTGTCTCGGTAATTCTACAATCTCACAAGTCCCATTCTTTTCAAAACATTCATTTTTTCAAGCACTACCAATTTCCAACTCGGTTCACCTAATGCTTCGTGAATGTTTCTAGGTGCACCAAATTCTGGATTTTTTGTAGTAAATTCTCTATAGGTTTCGGATGGTGATTGTATGAGATGTATTTGGCATTGGGGTTCTTAGTTCAGGCACGAAATCCTTTCCAAAGGGTAATGAGAAGATTATTTGGTTAAGATGTTTAGTAATAGGATTATTACCCTTTTTTATTTGGAGGATAGCCTAGAAAGGTACATTTTTCAGCTCTTGGGTCTAACCTAGACCTAGACTTAGTACCGTAGAAGTATCAGTTGGTTTTACAGCCTAACATGCCAATTTCTTTTAGAAGATCAAGAGAGTATGTTCTTTGAGAGACCCTAATGCCTTCTTGGATTGAGCAATTTTCGTTCCTAGGTGTTTTTTTTTGAACTGCAAATTTCATTCAACTACACCAACTTGGCCTCAACAATATCAACAACATTAAAAGGGAGATTACACTCTGAAAAAATACGATCAGCATATAAAGAAGCTGTTCTAACCGTAAGATGAGTAGCCCGATTAGCTGACTGTTTGACAAAACGTAAAGAAACATCACTAAAAAAAGATAAAAGTTGTTTACAATCATTAACGACACCACCAAAAGTGGATGACAAAACATTCAAATTTCTAACAGTTTGTACCAATACCAGACAATCAAATTTGATAATACTAACACCCGGAAGATATCAAGTGTCAAACGCAGGAAACAAACTTCTTTCGTAAGCTTTTCTCCACTGATCAAGAGTGATACGAGCCAAATTGACTACGAACTTCACCCGACTTTTCTTACCCTTCCACAAGAGTTGATTTCGTGTGAACCAAATTGCCCAAACCAACATCACTGCCTGAACACTTTGTTCCTCACCCAGTCGTGAGAACAAATGAAGAAACCAGTCTCCAAACGACCCTGCATCAACTGGAATCATAACCAAACCCGCTACCTGCCAACAATTCTGTGAAAAATCATAGGCAACTAAACAGTGCAAAATTGATTCACCTGCCCCATGACAAATAGAACACAACAAAGAGACATGTTTAGTCTTCAACTGAACTCTCGTAGGAAGACACCCACTAACCACCCTCCATACACAATTTTTTGCCTTTGGAGGAAGTTTTAATTGCCAAAACTTATTCCAAAATGCCACAACCTCCCCGTCCACACCACCCTCACAATTTGTCTGTGATGATTTAAACACACTCTTAACTATATACTCGCCAGAAGAGTCAAACCCCCAATACCAGTAATCCTTAGTAACCGAATTAGAAAGGGGAATACCAAAAATATTGACCGCCACTTCCTCATCAAACAAATCTTTGACAACATCAACATCCCAAGTTTTCTCACCCACCACAAACGACTACTAACCTGTTCATTAGGCAAACCAGGATCCAAACTACTTTGACTCGGGATTGACCCATTTGGAAGCTACGGAGCATCAAATAAAAGTGTCTCCTCTCCCTTACCAATTCCCTTCCGCGCTCCCTTACGAATCAAATCTTTTACCGCAACAAGACTTCTCCAAATATAACTTAGATTATTACCGAGTTCTGCCAAAAGAAAGTTCTCATTTTTAAAGTACCGAGCTTTGTACACTCGAGAAACCAACGAATCAGGGTTGGTCAGGAACTTCCAAGCTTGTTTACCCAACATAGCCAAATTGAAATCATGAAGAGAGCGGAAACCCAATCCCCCAACCCAACCTCCTTACTACATGCCATCCTCTCCCAACTCATCCACGAAATTCCTTGACGGGAATTCCTGGATAACTTCCACCAAAAATTAGCCATTAGTTGTTCCAAATTATGACACGTTCCCGTAGGCAAAAGAAAAACGCTCATAACAAAAGTTGGAAGACTTTGAGCCACATTACGAACCAGGACCTCCTTACTAGCACGTGACAAGAGTTTACCATTCCAACTTTGTATACGCTTCCTCATCTTTTCTTTCAGAAAGCCCAATACAACAGACTTGTTTCGACCGATTGTACTTGGGAAATTAGTTGTCAATTGGCTTAATTCTACTTTCCTAAGGTAGATACTTAGTTTTGTGTATAAATTTACCACTCCTTTCAATAAAACTAATGAGAAAGAATTCTCTTTTCATCTTTAACAATAGGAAATATTTGAGATTCCTAAGTCTTTGACTTTAAATTCTTTAAAAAGAAATTGTTTAACCTGACTTATTTTCTATTCATGATCTCGTGTCATTATTATATTATCAACTTATTCAATTGTAATAGCCAGCTTCCCCTTTTTAGATTGTTTTACAAACAATGTGTGATCACTTTGACATTGAGAATAACAAAACCTTTTTAAATATTAGTAAAGTGATCATACCTAGCTCGAGGAGATTACATGAGATCATACAAAGATTTCCTCAATTTTCCCTTGTCAAAAAACTCATGTTTAAAATTCATCTATGAAATGGAACACATGGCTATTGTCTTTGCTGTCACTAAATGTCGTCCTTATCTCTTGGGTTGACGCATTCTTCTATGTACAAATTAATAGAGTATGAAATGAGTATATCAAAAGTGGATTACGAAGCTTATGGGATTTGATTCTGACATTCCATGAATTTAATTGAGGGATGATTTTGATTTGGGGGCTGGGATACTGTCTTCATGGTGGTGGACAAACTCAGCAAATATACCGATTTTCTTCCCTTGACTAATTAATTCCCTGCTGCTGACATGTCATTTTTATTGTCACCTGGGTATTTACGAGGATACATGTATGTGAGGGGAGGCCTATCAAAAATCAATCCTAAATAATTTCTGCTATTAGGGTTCTCATTGATTTTTTAAGAAAAGCCAGAGTTACAAAGTCCAAGTCTCCGAGACACTTGGATGTCTCCACAATATTACTCCTCCCCAATTAAAATACAGCAATCATATTCTCAGAGAGATTGACCACTAAAATACTAGGTCTCTCTCCTACTAGAATTAACAAAATAACTATGTATACAACTCAGCAAGAGCTTCTTAATTACTTGTGGTCTATTCTTGTGCTTGAATGTGTTGGGCATGTTAGGTATATTTGAGGCGTAACATGTCTTGAACTGGAAACCCAATAGCCGTTCTTCAAATTTTGTCAGTAGGAGTTGAAAAATAATTCTTGGTACTCACAAGGTATTGCAAAATGTCATTGTCATTGGAAAATAATTCTGGACTTGCTTATCAACTTTAAACCTCTTAGGCCACAATTCACAGTATTTTGAAGATTGACTCCAGTCTTCTATTGATGAAACCTACCTATTGCCGCTATTTAATTTGTACTATGCATTGACTTCAGTCCATTGAAATCTCAGGTAAGGTGGTTGCTAAGTTCTGTGCGAAGTTTCTTCATCGGCAGGTTCTGAAGAATGACGCATACACTGGTGGAGATATAGGAACTTCTGTTCAAAAATCATTTTTCAGGTCTCTTATTCTTTTCTTTTGGTTTATCATCAGCATTTCTAATTAGTTGATATTGTTGCAGATATTAAAATAATGCTTTATAGGTTTAGGATTACGTACCAATTATCTATGTGAATCAAACTCCAATCAACAAATGTATTCTTCTTGTGTTCTGCTTTATATATCTTTTATTTTCTGACTAGAATACCATTGACTATGATGAAAAACTTTTTTACTTTGTTAAAAGCTTCCCAATCTTGTAGAGTAACAGTTATCATTGGTTGAGGTCAAGCCCCAAAGTCGATAGAAGTTCTCTTAGAAGCCTTGTGTACTACATTTACATTGTCATTTCAAAATTTAGTATGTTAAATTTGTTTCACTTCCTATGCTTTTGAAATTTTGTACCTTTCTAAAGTGGGATTACTGGATTTCTGTCAACCAAGGTGTCAAATGCATTGTTTTATACATTTTTCCCTTCCATTGTTATCTATTGGAAAAAAAATCAACAATAAAGGACCTCTTCAGTGATTGATAATTTTTATTTCAGAATTAGTTTTACATTTCTTCCGGTTTGTTAAATTTGTGTAATAAATGTGCAGAATGGATGAAATGATGCGTGGACAAAGGGGATGGAGAGAGTTAGCTATTTTGGGAGATAAGATAAACAGATTTACTGGCATGATAGAAGGGCTTATTTGGTCTCCAAGGAGCAGTAGCAGTGATACAAATGATCAAGTTGATGATTGGGCCTTTGAGGAGGTAGGTTTCAAAGTTATGAATGTTATATGTTATAGCAATTTTGATTTTTTTTTTAACATTTCAGTTTCACACCTCTTTGTTCCAAATTCGATTTCCTTCCTAAACGAAACTGGAAAAAAATGTTTTAGCAACTTTGTAGTACTTTAAAATAGGCTGTTACAATCCCCAATTTTCATACAGTCATCTATGTAACTTTAACATTTACACTATATATCTAAAAAGGAATCCATAATCTTCAAATTCACACAACCTCACACCTCCATTCTAAAAGTATAGTTCATAACTTTGATCTGACAGATTACATTCTTTTAACATATCTTTTGTATATGTAAAGATTGATATTCTGGATTTCATTCTTTAGTAGTTTCTGTTTTCTTAGAAAACTTTGAGATTGTTCTTGTTTACATTAGATAAAAACAACAGACGTATCAGTCATCAGTACTGGTATGCTTTTGGACTTCTCATTTTCAGTTGTAAATGAGCATCTTTGTTATTAGCTTTGTCATAAATGACTTAGTACACTAGGATGTTCTTTTTTGCAACTTGGTCGCTTTTTCAAAAAAAAAAAAAAAAAAAAAAACTTGGTCCCTTGGTTTATTGAGAGGAGAAATATATTTACTTGCAATTTCTATTAGCTTTCTGTTAAAGCATTTTTCTCGCTGGAATTAACGGTTCTTTGGGTGATAAGATCATTTACTGATTCATTCCTACAGCTAAGATGATAATAAATTATTTACTTATTTAACACATGTGGTCACATTTGATTTATATCTCATTGGTATAGCTCAAGTGGTTGTCTGGGTGTATTGTGAATCAGAGGTCTGGGGTTCAACCCTATCCTGGGCTAGTTTATCTAATATGAAAACTGTCTCATCTGAAGCACTTTTTCTTGAACCTTATTTTCTCTTTTGAAGTTCATTATCTTATACATAATTCCGTTGTAGGGGCCTCATTCTGATTTTAGCGGTCCAACTTCTGGGAGCACAGCCTGTGTTGCAATTATTCGAAACAACCAACTTGTTGTTGCAAATGCGGGTGATTCTCGTTGCGTCATATCAAGGAAGGGGCAGGTAGTATTTCTTTTTTTCTTTCTTTTTCTCATGTTATCTTTGCTATTATTTTATTAAGCACATCTTATTTTATTTGATTGGTCGACTCGACATATGTTTTCAGTTACCTTAAGCTTTGTATTCCAAATTAGTAAGGTGGTCGTTAGCTGATTATGATACACACCAACTACTCAACTAGGGTCCTCAAAACAATAGCAAAGGTAATAGGCAAATATATTGAGGTGTTTGGTATGGGAGTTCGGGTTCTTGGGAATGAGAACGTAGAACTAAATTTCTGTTTGGTATAATTTTAGTGAAGGGTTTATTATTAAGTGGGTCCTACTTTTAAGATTATTTTTAGGGTAATCTCAACCTCTTTAAATACTTGAGTTTGAAATTTCCTTAATCTCAATCTCTCTCAACTATAATCCACCAAGAAAAAATTAAAGTAGAAAGGCAATAGAAATAACTAGGCTGATCAGGAATTTGTCATTGAATAAACAAAGTGATGAGAACACACAAATCAAATACATTGAATTATCCGGGCTGCTGGATAATGTCAAGATTACAGTATCTTCTCTTTGTGATGTAAACAGCGAGTCAACTTTTTGTCGAAAGACCAATCCAATATTGATGTCTGTTTAACCACCTTGTTGACCTGTAGTATAGTTTTGGAGTTGTGAAGTGAAAATTCATTTTCAGCTAACTCAAGAAGTTCCATTGTGTCATGAAGTATGTGTGAATCTAGTATAATCGTAGCTGTTGCAATAGACTGATTACAGCCACACTATCCATGTATGATCAAATTAACATAAACCCAAGAAGAATCACAATGTAATAAGAACTACCCAGATAGGTATGATAAACCTTCAACTGGAGACATTCTAAATTCCTATTCTTTCTCCAGTGTTAGGACCTTTTCCCCTCTCCGTAAACCTCCACAGAAAAGTAAGCAAATAAGGCAAGTTAATTTTTATGTTTTTTTTTCTCTCTGAGTTGCAATGCTGACACCAACTGTCGCTACGCGTAGCTGCTGACTTCACAAACTCTGTTGTTGCTGCGACACATAAGACAGTGGTCGCGACGCAAAATATTGATTTTGCACTAGATTTCTTCTTTTGTCCTCAATGTTTCTTGCATATGACTTTTTCTTGTTCTAAAATTATTGATTGTATTAACACTACAAAATTATTAACAATCAATAATTTCTTAGGTATTATAGTGTTAATACACAGCATCGAATTCCCCAAGCTTAGCGGTTTGCTGGTCTCAAGCAAACAAAACTAAAAACAAACAATTAACTCGTTCAACAAACATGCCTTAAAGATTCCATAATGTATATAGTGAAAGATCAAGCAAATGCTACAATAGCGAGAATATTGCTTCATAAACTTTCCTCAACAATCCTGCTAAATTCCTTAAATGTGTATGTGTAATAAATTTTAGGAAACGACATGATATATAAAGGTGCATTTCCCTCAATGTACAGAAGTAGAAAAGAGAATTAAAGGTAACAAGAGAGGAGAATGATTGACCTGAACGAGGATACGACCATCGCTAGTTTCCTGCTTGCTTTGATGCGCATGAGATGGTGGGACAGTTGGCGGCATTGTGTACCCAAACTGAAGATGTGCGCACAAAGGTGCTTGTGGTGGTTTGGTTGGGAAATGAAGCCCTGTTTTCTTTTAGAAAGCATGATGATATTGTGACCTGCAAGGTTAGTGTCACAACGCTTAGCCATTAACTTGGAAAGCTTAGCAATTTTTGCCAGGTCTTCGTGGCATCAAACACTATAATGCTGGTTCGTATTTTGATGTCACGGCGCCTTTAGGTGAACTTGTCATGACGCCTAAGCTTGAAATGGTTTTTTTTGGTACTTTTGTTTCCATTTTTTTAACAAAGCAAAAAATTAAACAAGGAAATTATAGAACAAAACCTTAGATTGGCGGCTTAATTTAATCCTTGACCTGACGTTTTCTTCAGAATTGTTAAGCTATTCCTTAATACCATCAATGAACCAGCCCAATGCACCAATGACCCGGGTCTGATTCTTGGCAACAATGCTAAAAACTTATGCATGTTTTAAACAGCGCAAGTGCACGTTATCACAATAAGTAATAAAGTGATGAGTACCAATCTCTCATGACCAAAAGTTGTTAAGTACTAAAATTGTTTCTTCTCGCTCTTTTCCAAGTAATCAAAGCAAAATGAGTGAAACATTATTTCAAGCTTAAATCAACACTGCTCGTTGCGAAGCTTAGCTGCTAATTTCACAAACTCTATTGGCGTCACGACAAAAGACAGCCTTTGCGTTGCTGAACGCTGATTTTGCAATCGTTTTTTTCTTTGTTCCTCAATTTTTCTTGCATTTCATTTGCTTGCTCCAATGACTCCAAACAACAAAACACAATTAAATTTAAGTAAAACAAACTACAAAACATTAACAAAGAATAAATTCTAAAGTACTTGATAGTGTTAACATACGGTATCATGCACCAAACTAGTCAGTTCCGCCCAAATTATCTGTCCATAGTGATTTTCCAATTAGCGAATGTGTTTCTAATGCAACTGTCGTTATCAGTCATTTTCTGTGTGGAAAAATATTGCTTGGCCCGAACAATCCAATTGGCAGCTTCCCCTCTGTCAAATCTTGACGTTTGTCGTGTTAAGAGTACATTGGAAGTTGCTATCAGCACCAAAGATCGTTGGCTCCATTCCCACTTGATATACCCAAAGCTAAGCTAATGAGCGTATGAAAGTACACGACAATGAGAAGAACCAGGCAGATCTGGAATGTCATAGAATATACAAAACGATAAGAACACACTAGAATAATGAAGTATTAGAGAGACTAAATCTCCCTAGAGCAAATCTATACAAAATCAACATCAACATGTGCTTAGCTTTCTTTATATATATATACATGTATACTACCCGTGTTACTACAATTATCCACAATTAACCGTGTACCCTCTACTACATTTATTCTCTCAGTTTCCCACTTTACCACTCTATAGGTGTCTATTAAATTAATGTTCATCGTGTAGACATTTAGTTTGATATGATTCTTTGTTCCTTGAATTCCGCTTCTTAATTTCAGGCTTACAATTTATCTAGAGATCACAAACCAGATCTAGAGGTTGAGAAGGAAAGAATTTTGAAAGCTGGTGGTTTCATCCATGCTGGTCGGGTTAATGGCTCTTTAAATCTTGCAAGAGCTATAGGTATGCATCACCATGCCACTTAAGGCATATACATGCGTGCTAGCAAATTTAAGTGACCGCAAGTACACACCCTTTAGTAGATATATATCTGCAGTGGAAGCATATTCTTCCTTTGTCTTCATGCTCTGATTATTTTCTCTATAAACTTCAGGGGATATGGAATTCAAGCAGAACAAATTTTTGCCTGCTGAAAAGCAAATTGTAACTGCCAGCCCAGATATAAACACAGTATGTATACATGTACACATTTTAATCAAATATGCTGTTTATGAAATCTTTCCTCTGGTTTTAATATTTTAATTCTTGATGTTGAGTTAGGTCGAGCTATGTGATGATGATGAATTCCTGGTGCTTGCCTGTGATGGTATCTGGTGTGTGCTGTTCTCTCTTTCTTTAAATTTAGCTTTAGTCTCACACTCTACTAGAACTTTGGCGCTGATTGTGAAGTTTAAGTTTGATGGTGTCCCTTTGTTGGCTATGGCTATGTTGGAACTTGAAAGTTCTGAAATCATTTAAAATACAATTGATGCTCACAACAATATGAAAGATAAAAGATGATCCCGACCGGAAGTTAAGTTTCAAGAAAATAATACAATTAATGACTAGTGCGTTTGTTAATTGCTTCCAGGGATTGCTTGACAAGCCAACAACTTGTAGATCTTATTCATGAACAGCTTCAGTTGGTAAGTTATTCTAGAATCCAGTGCTCAACATAGAAATCAAGTTAGTCTATACTCAACTCTTCTTTCTGTTATTTGGAGGCAACATATAGAAGAAATGAGTGGTGTACCTGCACTAGCAAAAAAACTTTTAATTATAATATTTTTCCCTATGCATTACAAAAATGCAGCTGATTTCACTCCCTCTCTTAATCTAACGTCAGTGAATAAACCAGACTTCAATCTCAGAATCCTGACAAGCTACTTTTTATTAAAGCAATTTAAGACTCTTAATATTTCAAATGTGAATAAGTTCGTTCTTTTAATATTTATGTGAATATTTCCGAATTATCATTAAATGAATGCAGGAAAGCAAGCTCTCTGCAGTATGTGAGAAAGTGCTTGACAGATGCTTGGCACCGTCAACAGTCAATGGTGAGGGGTGTGATAACATGACCATGATCTTGGTGCAATTCAAGAAACCGACACAGCCCGGTTCATCTGCCAACGAGCAGCAATGTTCATCATCTAAAGTGGCTGAAAATGACTCGAAACAAGCTGAAGCCTGAGTCAGGCAAAAGAGTTGGATGGATATTTGATTGGATTATATTTTCTAATTACTGAGTCCATTTATTCGAGAAAGCTGGTTTGAAGTTTACAACAACCTCTCTCCATGTATACATGTTGGCCTCTCTCTGTTGTGTAATTGTAGATGGTGCAGCATGTAAGTGTTTGATTAGCCACCCAACAGGAAAAGGGTACGTTTTTGTGCTCTTTTGTGTGTATTTAGTCTTGAAAATAGAAGTAAAAACATCTGGGGCTCGGCTTGAACATCTCTGTACAGCTGATATACTTAGCTCCATTAGTCTTTTTGCTTAATTACGGCATGTTGTGACATAATAGATTTTAACTTTTATTTTTTTGTTTGTGTAGAAACCTAAGCCATCACTACATTCATTTCAAATAATTTTTCAGCTTGTTTTTGCCTTATATAAGCCAACTCCGTGTGCATGAGTTTGCAGTTATGTATATATAGGTATTAGGAAAATTTGAGTTTTGATTCTTAATTTTGCCATCTAACTAAAATAAATCTTTCGTTTTTATATTATGAGGGTCGGTTGTTCCATCTGGCCGAGATAGATAAAAAAGAACTTACAAAAATATTGTAAAATTTGAGAAAGTTTACAAAAATATTGGGACCCAGAGATTTTTAACTTTTACTGTACCAAGTTTATAAAATACTGTGTTAAAGTTTTAAAATTATAAAAATACCGTATTTCAATAAAATAGAAAAATAACTCAAAAACAACTAAGACAACTAAAAAATAATTGTATAACAACTTAACAAACAACATGAAAATAACTATAAAACAATAAAAAGATAATTACAAAGCCATAGAAAAATAACCAAACATTGACCTAATTACAATAAGTAAAATAAAATTAACTTCTCAATATGTTTTTGTATTACAATATTTTTTATTTAGTTTTGACAACTTGATTTATCTTTTTGTTGTAAAACCTTACTAGTTTAGGCGTGTTAACGTGATTTTTAACTTATCTGTGCAGCTCGTTGCTAATCAACGAGTTTATTGAAAATCGTGATTAATTAAAACTTTATTTAATTAATTATAAACCCTAAAATAATATACTTATATTAAACCGGGATCTCGTTTTACAAAATATTTACAACCATTTCAAAGTGCGAGTTACAAAAGTTTATCGCCTAGTGACTACACAAAATAAGCCCTACTGCCCCAAAGACTGTACGCTCCAGGCCTAACCGCCCCGACATGTACAATCTCCATCTGCTCGCTCTCACGGTTGCTCAACCTTAGCCTTGCCCTTACCTACACATGCAAACAATATCTGTGAGTCGACAGACTCAGTAAGAAAAACATAATTAATAACATAATAATAACCCGTATTATAATCATGCGCCGATACACCCAACCATAACCCTAACTGAGTCAGGAACGTTCTTGACAAATTATGACTAACTGCGAATCCAACCTATACTCAGTACTCTAGTCGTACTGATGTGGTAGCAGATAACTCATACTATCTGATAGCCTTGCATATATTTGTTGGCATCTCAGTGCAACTCTATGTACACCTCACCGATGCCCTGATATGCTAATCTGATGGCTATAGATTTGCCTATTCTCATGGCAAATAATATGTATAAACATATGCAACCATTATACTAATCTTATCTCGTTTCCGAATTCAGGTGTGCCGCCCAACCTGAGTGGAATAGCTGCTCGAGGAATTACAGACCCATAAATCACATTATTCGTAAAACTGATGAGTGACACGCTAAATCACTTTTTGGGGACTTAAACTTGAAACTAAAAGTTTCCCTATTGATAAATAACATGACAATACCCTAAATATTACAAAAACGAGAAAAACTAGGGTTCCCAAAACTGCCCCAACCGGTAGACCGGTTCTCCAACCAGAATTCCAGTTCAGTGGGGTTTTCTGGGGACCAACCGTAATTTCGGTTCCTATAGGCCCCCCTGAATCGGTCGACCGGTTCAGTGGAGGAAAACTTCAAAATTTCACTACTCTCTCAAATCAACCCCAAACTTAATCAAACCTTCCAGACTTGCTCAATATACCCCAAAGAACATAAACAAGGCAATAAAACAACCTAGCATGCTCAAAATCACAAAACACCAATAGAGAGCAAAGCTTGAGTTTTAAAACTCAAACCTTGCTCAAACAACACAAGCAACCATAAAACCAACTCAAATCAACATAAACAACCTTAATCTAACTCCAGAAAGCAAAAACAAGCAACCCTAGAAGCTACAACACTTAAACTTACAAAAATCAAGCAAAACCTTAACTTAAAGCTTAAGAAATCCATAGAACAAAGAGCTAGAGAGGTTACTTGGGTTGGAACACTTAGAAATTTGCTGGAAAACTTGAATTACACAGAAAACTTCTCAACCCTAGTTGGTTTCTTGAAGGCACGAGAGAGAGAGAGAGAGAGAGAGAGAGAGAGAGAGAGAGAGAGAGAGAGAGAGAGAGAGAGAGAGAGAGAGAGAGAGAGAGAGAGAGAGAGAGAGAGAGAGAGAGAGAGAGAATTGGTATGTGCTTTCTTTTAATTTTTTGAATAAAAGGTAAGTAAAAAGAGTTTTATTTAACTAAATCATATAATAAAATCAGATTAGTAACTTCAGATAACCTCATTAAAGGACAAAATCCAAATAGCCAAAAAGACTATTTTACTCCTCACTAAAACCATAAAGCTTCAAAGTTACTTAGGGGTATTTTGGTAATTTATAAAATCTCGACTAATCCCAACATTCTCAATGTCTAACTATATTGCCCCGCTATAACAAAAATACTAAAATGTGATCTATTGGCCAAACGCCGCGTTCTAATATTACCGGGCACAAAACATGCAAAAATCTAAAATTTCATATATGACATAATTTCAATAAATCTCCATAAAATGATATATCATAAATATTATGCAAGTTTCATAATTAAACCCTAATAATCTGCTAATTTCCAAATTAAAGTTAAGCGATCTTTACATTTGTACTATTACATTATTTTTTTTTATGAAGTTGGGGTGGTATAGTTGGAGGATGAAAATGATGTGGGGGGGGGGGGGGGTGGTGGGGGTGGTGTAGCTGGAGGTAGAAGACGAAAGAGAAAAAAAAGAAAAAAAGAAAAAGAAAAAATATATTTTATTAAAATTATTATTTGGATCAATAATTGTTGAACACGTGGCAATTATAAATAATTTAATAGATCCGTTAAATTTAAGACTAACAAATTTACAAAAATATGACCTTGATGACTATTGTCGCTATTTCTCAAGATTGGGGACTAATTTGCATTAAAGTAAACTCTTTGGGGACTTTTGCTATAAATTTCCCTTATATATAATATAATTTAATATGATGTTTTTTTTTAAAAAAAGTAATTTGATATGGTATTCACTTATATTATATTTATGCAGGATGAGAAAGTGTAGCACATGATTTATAAGTTCTAAGACAGATATTAATCAATCTAAACAATAGTATTTTATTTCCAAGTAAGTGATTAGTGGAATATTATTTATTGGTACGATAACTTATTTCTCTATTTTTTCTAGTTAAATATTTTTATGTTTATACATTTCAGATAAGTATAAACTATGGGGTGATTTTACAATGTACCCCCTAAAAAGGGATGTACTGATGCACCCTCTACTTCTTTCGGCATCCAAAAGAATTTTTTAGTCCAATTTTTTCATATTCGTATACGTTATAGTTATTTAAGATATCTTAAATTTTATTGAGAAATTTAGAATAATTTACAATATAGAAAATATTGTTCAAATAGTGTATTTCACACGCGTATAAAATAAAATAGTCACACGTGCAACACACTGTTTGAACCTTGTTTTTGGCGTGTTAAATTTTTCTGAATTTCTTAAAATTTTGCTAGACGTTTTAAATAACTATAACGTACATGACCATGAGAAAAAATTTGACTAAAAAATTATTTCAGATACCAAAACAGATAGGAATACATCATTACATCCATTTTAAGGGTGTACAATGTAGAATTTTCCTAAACTATGTGATGCAATATATCTATGCAGTTGAAGGTTTTTATCTCATTATCATAATGTTTGATATTGGTTAGGAGATTATCATCGAATGCATGTTGTAATAAAAGAGGAGAAATTTAACCATGCTCACGCTCAACTTATAAATGTTATCGAACGTTCATTTAGAGTTTTGAAAGCAAGATTTCCAATATAGGATAGGATGTGAAATTCCTAATTTTAATATTACAAATTTAGTAATTAATTAATTAATTAAATGCAGAATAAAAAAAAACCAACAAAGAATAAAAGTGTAGAAAAAGTAAAAACACAAAGGGCCCGTTTGGTACGCAGGACTGGATTGAATTAGACGGGCTAATTTGTTCAATTCAATGTTTGGGCATGTTAGAAGTCTGGATAACTAATCCAGCTAACCTCATCTGTCTGGGATTATTTATCCCATGCAGGTGAATTTTTTTTTTTTCATCATTTTTTTAATTTTAATTTTATTAATATATTTTAAATTTAATAAGAATTTAAAAGAAATAATTATCACATATTTATTTATACATTTTTTTTTATCAAAAATTTATTCATTAAAATTAGTGAAAATGTATAATTTTGAATTATTATACATATGTTTTCAAAATTTAGAATATTATTAATTAAATAATAGTTACTTGAATTGATTCGAAGAAAAATAATAAGACAATAAAATTATATATTATGTTTAAATTACTAGAAAATTTATATAAATATTTTAAAAAATTAATATTTATATTAAATTAGTGTTTAAGATAAATAATTTTATATTATTCAAGTATTTTTATTTTATTATTTTAATTATTTATTAAATAAAAAATATGAGAAAATATTTTATTATATATTTATGATATATACTTAATTATGTAGGATATATTATTTTATTTTATTTTATAATTTATTTATTTTTATTTTTTTTTTCTGCAAATTATTCATTTTTATTCATTTATTATTATATATTTTAATTTTAATTTATTATTATATATTTTTACTTTAATTTAAGTTTTTCTTTCAAAAAGAAATAAATAAAATAGTCCAGTCTATTCTTAAACCAAACACAGGATTACTTTCAGCATAATCCAATCTTGTCTAGTTCAGTCCAATCCAGCGTACCAAACGGGCCCAAAAGGTTTTTATACGTGATATCAACAATTCTTTAAATTGTAACTAGTCCACATAGCTACGCCCAGATATAAGATTAATTAGATAGATCTAAAAAATATAAAGTAATTGACTTATCTACAAATAGACTCCCTTTTGTTATATGCCGCAAGCTTGATGTATTCTACCTTCTCAAATAAATCTTACTGAAACTTCAAGTGCTCGAACTCCCTTCGATCTACTTGAAGAGTGCTTGCTTCCTCCTGAGGTAAGACTTGAAAAACTTTCTCTCGAAAGCTTGATGAACCTTCCCCTAAAGGCTTGCACTTTATTTGTTCTTCTTCTTTGTAGACTTGATTACATACTCAAGACAATACAAAATACATAAACATAGAGAAAGAGATGACCACCATCTCCTCTACACAACAGATACACTCTTTTTTTACAAAATAAGAATGCAATACAAAGAGATGAAAGAGATGCTAAATCTAGCTGCTATAACATGTATTTATTATTAATATACACATTATAGAAAGCCCATACACGGTCTGAACAAGACTACAGTTCACAAAAAACTTCCCTAAAAATGATCTTCAATCAACTTAAAAATTTATGTTTCTGTACCTACAGAATTGTGAGCTGTAAGTGTGATTTTCTTATTATACCAATTCAATTTTCTCTAATTAATACCTGATCAAATATTCAAGTTTTCTAATTAAAGTTTTATGCTGTTTTTTTTTTTATGTTTTTTTCAGGTAGAACTTCAGTATTTTATTGAGTTAGGAGTGTTGTTTGAAGATGTTATAGCTTTATTGTCTAAATTTTCGGATGCAGTTTTGTCCCATGGGGCTCGCTCTAAGATTTTAGCGGCCCATGGTTGGCAAAGCATGCTCTGCGGTTAGACGATGAGCTATCCTGGTTCGAGGAGGTTCCAGCGCCGGTGGCGGACGTGGGCGTCGTAAATTCATGAGTGATTTTAATCACTTTGTCAAAAAAAAAAAAAATATTCAACAAATAGCCCGAATAAGATCAATACACGACTGGATACAAATATGTGATTTTATTTTTATTAAACCATTTATATTTGACTTATTTTTTTTTTTTAAAAAAAAAACTAGACACCAAATATATCTTAAATGAATCAGTTAATTAAAAACATATATGAAAGATAAATGCAACTTACACAAGATATGTATAAAAAAATAGAAATAACAAGATGGTTCCATGTGATGGTTCCATGTGAGTTTCATGTCCAAAGAGATGTCATTGCATATTTTGCAATCAATAATTTTATAAGAAAAGAGCATAATAATAATGAATATTCACTCAATTTATTTAACCTTAGAGGAAGGATCATAAGAACAAATATAGAGAAAGCAAATGAATTTAGTTGGAGAGCGAAAGATGCATAACATAAATAATTTGAAGAATGAATTTGCACAGCTAATGCAAAGAAAAGGAAACAATTAATGCATAATTTCTTAACTTTAATTATGTTTTTATAGTTGAATATTTGAATATTTTTTTAAAATTAAATATATTTTAATAAATTTATTAATAAGTACAATTAAAAAGATGAAAAATATGTTTAGATGTAAAAAAATGAACTGTCTAAATATTTATATTTAAATTTAAAAATATTTTATTATTCAAATGTTCATAAAAATTTTGATTGAGAAGTTAAAATTAAAAATAAATGCAATGTTAAAAACTCTGAAGTGCCACATTATATTTTATGTTAATTAAATTTTGTCTTAATTTGATCATTTATGTTCATATTTTCAATGCACAATCATTTTTACACATTTCTTGATGCATAATCAAAACACTATTTTCCCATGGGGGCGTACAAAATTTTATTTTGCGTTAAATATTAATTAAGAGAAGTGCTAATTATAATTTCCTATTATAATTTCTTAGTTATCAATTTTCATGCTCGAAATCATATGCTGAAATATATATATTTTTTTTTTCATAGCGGTATTTGTTGTAGATATAATATCATCCCTGTAAATTTTTGAAAAATTCCGAATAGTTTACAATACCGAAAACAGAATTCTTGATATTTCAGTTTACCACGCATGTTCAAAAAACTTCAAACCTATTTTTGGCACTATAAACTATTTTGTAATTTTTTCAAGAGAGATAATATTGTGACTATAACACATTGCTATGAAAAAAATTGAAAAAAGAAAAAATTTCTGCATGTGTTTACAGACACAAAAATTAAGTAAGAGATTGTAATAGGAGGTTGATGATAACACTTCTCGTTGAATATTTGTATTATATATTTTGCTGAAGTATGGAGAATAATATTTACTTTTGAGATGGTAATGATATATTATTGTGTGTAAAATCCACTTGACTAGGCTTACAAAGGTTTTTTTTTTTTTTTTTTTTTTTTTTTTTTTTATTGGAGCCTGTAAATAAGAGTTGGACTTTTTGATACAGTACAAAGTCAGTACGAGTCTGGGTGACATGAGTACGATTAGATACGAAAAAAATATAGGCTTGGGTATGGTACGACACAATGCTACACATTGGCACGGCACGACACAGAAAATATGTATTTAAGCACGACAAGTATGTAAGCATGAATAAAATAGCCTAAAACACACAACATGAGACAAGCCCAAAAGACACGTGACACATTAAAAAATGTTGTATTTTAATAATAATAATAATAAATAAATAAATAAATAATTTTTAATAATAAATAAATTAAAGTAATAATAAACAACTTAAATATAATACTAAATATTATAATTTCATAATTAAAACTATTAAAAAATATAAAATTAAAATTATATATTAATTTATTTATAAAGTATGATATAAAAATTTAAGTATTTATAAATAAATATTAAAATTATAATAATTATAATAATTTTTTAATATGATTACATTAAAAAAATTATATTATGATAAAAAAATTATATAAATATAATTGGAGCTACCAGAAATATATATATATACTTTAGCAATTGGTTTATTAATTGTAAAATAAATGTGGAAAAGTAAAGTGTGATTTCGAACACTAATGTGATAACGAGTTAGTTTTTCTTTTTTTGGGTCAATACGAGAAAATCATGATGCGAATTCAAACACAATACGAAAATATCGGGCCTACGGGTCGTGTCGGGCCTACCGTTTAAAAATATTGACACAGCATGGCATGGCATGACAGACACAATTCATATTTTAAAAACCACAATATAATATAGATCGGACTAGCACGACACACACGAATATACAAATTAAGAGTGAGAGGATTCAAACTTAGGACCAACTTTTTTTATAAGAAAAGACGTTTGAACCACTAAACTATACTTATGACCACAAACTTATAAAGCCTTGATTCAATGAAGTACGAACTAATGATTCTATTACAGAAATTGAAATAAAAAGAGTGGTATTTTTTGAGTTTGATAAAAAAAAAAGGAAGAAACAGCGTGAAACATTAATGTCAAAGTGTTGTCAACAAAATCCAATTTTATTTTTTACCAAATGAAAATATGATCTGTACCTCACCAATTCCAATCTCACTTTAATAACACCAAACTACCTGTCTGTCACCACCACCACCACCACCACATAGAGACGACACCAATTTGTAGCACTAACATTACGCCAATATATGGCACTGTAGTCCTTTTACAAAGGCACACTTTAGAGCATACATAATTGCAAATGCCATTTGTGAGACATTAATTTCATTACGTGGCAATGTATATACATTTATCACTCTTTTGCTGGACTCATTAAATTGTATATTATTTAAGTTAAGAAAAATAAGCTTTACTAATAGGTTCAAAAACACAGTTGAAAAAAAAAAACAGTCAAATATTTCCTTAAAATTTAGAGGTTAGCTTTTATGGTGCCCATAAACAATAGAAGAAAGGAGTGTAGGATTGGTATGGGTTAAGCGCGGGCTCTCCCAGCTCCCAACTCATCTGGAGAATGAATTGGGACCCTGTGTTAATGATCTACTAGTTGATTCAAGATTCACGTGATTAACCCCATTTAACTAGTGTCAAAATAGGTTGGGAATTCGATATGATAGCACAACACAAGTCACTATTAATCATTATTAGAGTAAAATAAATAAAACTAATATTAAATTACATTAGTAATAATATTGAATGTTTAAATCTTTTGCTGACGACAGTTTAGTCTTTTTTGGAGCGATTAGGCAGGAGTGTGTATGGTTCTGAGACATTTTGTCTAAGTACTCGGCCGACTCTGGTCAAGTAGTTAACTTCCATAAGTCTAAAATGTGTTTTGGTCGAAAGGTGGGGATGAATACTCTGAGGCGTTTGGCTTCCTTGATTGGGGGTCAAGACTGTGGATAATTATGGCAAGTACCTTGGGCTTCCATCCTTTGTGGGTAGGACAAAAAAAGAGCTCTTTGAGGTGATTAAGAATCGGGTTTGGAATAAGGTTAGGGGCTGGAAAGCTTCCATATTCTCTGTGTCTGGCAATGAAGTCCTTATCAAAGCTATCTTACAAGCCATACCAACCTACACGATGACTTGTTTTAGGTTGTCCAAAGACACGATTAAAAGCTTGCACCGCGCATGGCAGCCAGGTTTTGGTGTGGATCCTCGGAACACAACAAGACAACTCATTGGTGCAAGTGGACATATTTGTGTAAGCCTAAGGAGAAGGGTGAGTTAGGGTTTAGGGATTTGGAGCTACACAACCAAGCTCTACTTGCTAAGCAAACATGGCGGTGTATTTGGTATTCAGATTCCTTGTGTAGTCGGGTTCTACAGGCTTGTTACTTTCCTGATGGTAATATTATAGAATCGAAGTGCGGGTCTAAAGCGTCTTTTGTATGGCGCGACTTGGTGTGGGGGAAGAAGATAATTTAGCAGGGTTATCGATGGCGAATCAGCAATGGAGAGAGGGTTAGGGTTCTTGAGGACCCGTGGTTACCAAGACCTGTGTCCTTTCGATTTTATGATAAACCTATCATGCCTGATCAAATGCGTGTGGCGAACTTGAAGAATGTTGATGGTACCTGGAATGTCAACTTTATCCATGGGATGTTTAATCCTACTGATGCGGGTTTGATTCTGAGCATTCCCTGTGGAGATTGGGAGTTGGAGGTGTTGGGTTTTATGCCCTAAATAAAACTCATTTCAATATAATCAGATTTACTTATTAATATAGATCAGAAATAACATTTAATGTTTCATGGTTCACATGATTTATTTCATGATTATATGTACATAGTGTATAAATTCATCTGAAACCCTTTTCATGATTTGTTTCATGGCATTCGCAGATGGATGTACATTCAGGGGTGGATATGAGTTTTTCGTTGTATTCTTAAAACGATCACTCTAGATTATACCTTTTAGCAAAGAAATTTGAAATGTTTGAAAAATTTCATTAATTTCTAGCAATGGTTAAAACCATTAAGGTCAGTGGTTAAAGATCTTATCGATAGGGGTGGAGAAATAGTTAGTAGATATGCAGTTCAAAGATCATTAAATTGATTTTTGAATTATATCCAAACTTACCTCCCCAGAAATTTCGAGTTGCATGTTGATGATTAGTTACTAGTCGTTGCCTAAATCCTTCTATGGTAATACAATTTCAGAATGATGTAATGGTTGTATACTTAATGTAAATCATTACTAGATTCATGGATGACCTAATCAAAATCTTAAGAAAAGCTAGAACTGTTAACCATGGTTTCTTAGCTATTCTAAGTGATTAGGGGTGGACCATCCCATTGTCAATAGATAAGAAAGTGTTTGTTCAAACAAATACTACTTTTCTAAGAAAATGACTAAGTCTGAAAAACAAGTAGCAAATAAAGGAGATATTTAATTCTTGATTCCAAAAGTGTTCTATCATTTTATATAACATATGATGATCCCCACTGCCTCTGTTGTCTTGTCACAACCAAAGAGGTTAATACCATTTAGTTTTCTTCGACATAATTCACGGTACCTTGTCGTAGTGGGAGAGTTTCTAGGAACTCACCTTCTTATGACTTGGGAGACACTAGTGATTAAAATCCATTGTGAGTTTAAACAAGTAATGGATTGTCAAGATAAGAAACTAAGAAGAAAAGCCAATAGAACTATGGTTTAATCCATTCACATGGAGTAACCTAAAGTTTTCTATTACAAGGACATAAAAGGAAATTTTCGTTTATAAGTCCATTCAATGGACTTAACAAAACTTCCTGTTCCTAGTATTATAGGTTTGAGTTTATCTAAACCTATGGCTTGTGGTATACCTGGGAATTACTTACTCTAATGCAAGCAACTTACTTTAGTAAGATGCTGAAGCATTTTCTTTCTAATGGCAATCTATAGAAGCTTCACAGCTTCTTACACATAGATTTTATCTAAGGAAAAGTTTCAACTATTCCAGAAAATATAAAGCCATGAAAGAATTTCTTATTTCAACAGTGAGAGGTCTTAGATATGCTTTTGTATGCCTTAGACCAGACACCTGCTGTTGAGTGGGAGTAATGAGTAGGTATCAGATTAATCTAGGAGAAGAACATTGGAAGACAATCAAGTAAATCCTAAGATTAAGAAGAGGAACTATATGTTAGTCTATAAGAGTGTGTTTAAAACTCTTAGACTACACCACATCAGATTTCGAAATTTGCCTTTGTGCTAGAAAAATCTTTCTGATAAGATGGTGATTACTCTGGGGGTGGAATAGTGATTTTGGAGAAGTGTAAAAACCTATCTGAAGTCTCTAGGTCTACCAGAGAGGGACTGAATGTTAAAGCTGCAGGAAAGGTACTTACTTATTCAGTCTAAGGAAAGTTCTATACATCTTTGGCACCATTCCAAATTGCCTTAAACTACTAGTGTTAATTTCCTGATTAACCAAAAGTAGTTGCCAAAGGTATAGAATCCAGTATCCCAAGAGAGTAGACATATAGAGAGGAACTTCACATTATCAATGATTTTGTGATTAAGGAAGAGTAATAGTGGAGAAAAGGTTGTGGTTAATTTAACCTTTCAGATCCTATTACGAGGAGTTTACTACTACTACACTTGATTTGTATATCAAGGTGTTGAGATTAATTGAAACGCACTTTTTGTTTTATATTAGTGCAAGTGGGAGTTTGTTGGGTTTTATGCCCTAAATAAAACTCATTTCAATATAATCAGATTTACTTATTAATATAGATCAGAAATAACATTTAATGTTGCATGGTTCACATGATTTATTTCATGATTATATGTACATAGTGTATAAATTCATCTGAAACCCTTTTCACATACTTGATCCTGTTTATTGTGCCGTCAACACATTGGAAAGTAAACATGACTATGTGAATAAAGTTTCCTAGATTTATCAGACACAGGGTTTTACTGATATGATAATCTACAACAAGAGTTTACTTGCATTTGGAGAAGTGCTATGTTCTTTCCAGAGCATTGGTTAAAGTAAAGCTCAGGTTGGATGCATGGAGTATGCATCGGAAGGGACCGATATTGAACTTTGACTTAGATTTAATTAAACTTACCGTAAAATCTATTCAAGTCAATATCGCCTAGTTGATCCTAGATCAAATGATCTTAATCCTGTTATGATTAGGCTCATTCTTGAAAGGCTATTCGTGTTCCTTGAATTGTTAGTTAAGCCTACCTTTTGGTCAGGGTGATACGTACTTTTTGGGAACACGGTAGTGCAATTGAGTGGGAGCGCTAGCATAAACATGGAATCTATAGCTTCTATCTGGCGAATAGTAAGCAAAGGATGATCTCCTTCGAGCTTGACCAAACGAACATAAATGGTGGAGTACTCATTTCACATTAGCTGAAATATCATTTATACGAGGTCAAGTGTTTTAAGGAATAAATACATTGTAGTGTAACCCGTAATTTAATCCCTTTACAGTGTAGATCATTCATATAGAGGATCATTGATCACATTAGGATTATAACAATGGATAACTAATGATGTGTCTATATGGTGGAACATATAGAGCATTCTATATAGTGAGAGTGCAATTCTAAGTTCTATGCGTGGATTCAACGAAGAATTAATAAGTTAGTGAATTTTAGTGCTAAATTCTTGATCTACTTATTGGAAGCTCGGTTATATAGACCCATGGTCCCCCCACTAGTTGAGATAATATTGCTTGTAAGACTCATGTAATTGGTTTTGATTAATCAATTATAATTCTCAAATTAGACTATGTCTATTTGTGAATTTTTCACTAAGTAAGGGCGAAATTGTAAAGAAAGAGTTTATAGGGGCATATTTGTTAATTATGATACTTTGTATGGTTCAATTAATGAATATGATAAATGACAATATTATTTAATAATTATTTATAGTTATTAAATAGTTAGAATTGGAATTTAAATGGTTGAATTAGGAAATTGGCATTTTTGAGAAAATCAGATACAAAAGGTGTTAAAATTGCAAAATTGCAAAAAGCAAGGCCCAATCCACTAAGTGTATGGCCTGCCACTTTTGTAGGAAATTTAAACTGATATTTTCATTATTTTAATGCCAAATAATTCAAACCTAACCCTAGTGGAATGCTATAAATAGATAGTGAAGGCTTCAGGAAAATTACACTAAAATTTTCTATTTTTCCTTCAGAGAAAAACCTGAGCCTTTCTCTCTCCCTATCTTTAGCTGCCACTTCTTCTTTCTCTCCTCTCTTGAAATTTCGAAATTTCTTAGTGTATGAGTAGTGCCCACACACAGCAAGTGATACCTCAATCATAGTGAGGAAGATCGTGAAGAAAGATCATCAGCAAAGGAGTTTCAGCATAAAAGATTCAGAGAAAGAGATCCAGGTTCAGATATTGATAATGCTCTGCTACAGAAAGGAATCAAGGGCTAGATATCTGAACGGAAGGAGTCATTATATTCCGCTGCACCCAATGTAAGCTTTCTTAACTTTATATGTGTTTAATTTCATCGTTTTAGAAAGTTCATATTTAGGGTGTTAATAAACATACTTGTGAGTAGATCTAAGATCCTGGTAAAATAATTTCCAACAGGAGGACACTATGTTGTGGCACTATAGTCGTAATGGTGAATACTCGGTTAAGAGCGGGTATAGGGTTGTAGCTGCATTAAAGGAGGAGATTCATCAATCAAATGTGGTGAACTCGGAGAGATGGTGGACTGAGATGTGGCGATTGAAACTACCCCCAAAGGTTAAGCACTTTGCTTGGAAGGTTTGTCACTCAAGGCTTCCAACTTATGCTGTTCTTTCTCAACGTAAGATGGCTGTAAGTTCAAAGTGTCGGCGATGTTCTTCGGGTAAGGATGAGGATGTGGCTCACTTGTTATAGGGCTATTCTGCAAGCATTAGAATATGAAAAAAATGTGGTTTATGGCAGGATATTAAGAGGTACGTTGTGAATGATAATATTTCTTATCTCCAAGCTCTGTTTGAAATGTGGCCGAAGGATACTTTTAATCTGTTCATGGTTATTTGCTGGTGTATATGGTTTATTCAGAATAGTGTCAACCATGGTGGCTGTCAACCTAGAGACGAAGATATGTTGGAATGGAGCAGCAACTTTCTACGGGATTACAATGATGGTAATAGCAGCAGGAACACAAACCAGCAAGAAAAAAGAGACCGAGTAGGCAAAGACCGGATGAAGGCTGGTTTACCGTTAATGTGGATGCAGGGGTTTCACAGAAGAAAGGGTGATGTGGTAGAGGGGTGGTTATTAGGAATGACAGTGGTCGGATCCTTTATGCTGCTGCAACATCACCGCCGGGGGTCCCTTCTCCACCTGCTGCTGAACTTGAAGCCATATTTTATAGCCTTAAGGTTGGCATTCAAAGAGGGTTGAGGCGTTTTAAGGTGGAGTCGGGTTGTCTTCAGGCCATCAATTTAATTAAGAAGGGCTATGAAGGATGCAGAGATGTTGATGGCTTGATCCTGGAGATAAAACAGCTGCTACATTCTCATCATACTGCTGATTTGACTTTTATTTATAGACAGGCAAATCAAGTTGCTCATAATTAAGCCAATTATGCATTGTGTAATGATGTTAGTGCTATATGGATTGGGGTTACACCCCCTTGTGCTCGACATGCCGCGAAGCATGACTTGTCATTTTCTTGTAATGTTGTTTGATTAATGAAGGCTTTCTATTTAAAAAAAAACTTTTATTTATTATTATCTCAAAAAAAATCTTTTATTTATTACCGTGTAATTATTATTCCTTTTTTTTTAGTTATATAATCATTGACTCTCATATGTTTATAAATACGAGATCACCCATTAGAATAAGATAATAAAAAAAAATTCTTATCTCTTTTTTATTTTCTTTCTCTAAATTATAATATTTTATAATACGTTATTATCACGAGTTTTTAACTAAGGTATAATAGTGTTTGTTATATATGATCTCGAATTGTTTCATAGTCTTGATACGCTAAATATATATACATACATATATATATTTATCTAAATGAAGCACATCTAAGCTAGCTATTATTTTAATTATTTATTTTGTTATGAATTAATATTTATACAATATATGTCTATATTTATACATATATATTTGTTAATGCAAATTTTTCGTTAACCAAAAATATTAGCTTGTTTGTAATAAATGAACTACAAAATTAATTACAGCAATAAATAAGCAATAGAAAGTTCTTAACATGGTTTTGAAGTTAATTCTTCAAAGTCCACGAGTCCATATTATTAGAACAAGAATTTGGAATACAGAATACAATAATATAAGTGATAATTATATCTTGCTTTTTTTTTTCTCTAGATTTTTCCATCCCCCTTTACCCTAGATTCTGTCCCTGTTTATAGTTGTGTAGGGTGACTGTTATTCTCTAGGATCTATTAATTCATAACCGCTCATGAAACATGGATATTTCTCACGTTTCATTATTGTGCATATGAGATAATATTGAATAACCGTTCAACTGCTCTTTTGTCTTTATCCATAGACGGTTATTGTAATACCTTAGAATTTTGAAGTGGATTAGCAAAACCTTAATTAGATAATTATGAATAATTGAGGAATTATATTATTATATAGTTCAATATATGAGAATTTATTTGATTAATTATATGTTAAGACCCCGTTGGTGAGCCAGGGGCATTTTTGTAATTTTGACCCGAGAAGGGTAAAATGATGAAATTAATTTAATTACGTGCTTAATAGAACTATATTATTATACATTATGCCTGTGTTGTCTTTTTAGGTGTGTTCTGACAGGTTGGCGCGATATAGTCACAACAGGGTATTTCGGGCCGAACGGAGTTCGGGCCCGAAATGCAATTTGGGGTTAAATGTTGGCATTTTATTTATTTATGTGAAATCTGAAATTAATTGGGTGTATTATATGGGAAATGTCATTTTTGCCCATGTGAGTGGATATGCTTGAATTTTTGGCCCTAGGGGCATTTTGGTCTTTTGACCTTAATTATTAGAATTTCAATTAAATGAGTTTTGGTAAGAAGAAGAGGAATTTTATGGCTTATTCCTTCTCATACCCGAACCCCTCTCTCTCAAACCCTCTTTTGAGATTTCAATTTCGTCTTTGGTGAATTGCTTGATTTGAAGCTTTGAATTGGAGGATTTCTTTTGAGTTTGGAATTTAAGGGAGTTCTAGCTTTGTTTGAGGTAGCTTTTACAGATTTTTAACCTTGTCTTCTTACTGAATTTTATGGTTGTAAAAGCATGGAAATGTGGTTTTGATCTTGTAAATGCATGTTTTTGTTCTTTAGTTGATTTGAGTATGTTATTGCATAAACCTTTGTTTGTGTGATGCTTTGGATTTTGGTAAGCTTTAGTTGGGATTTTGGAAGTATTTTCTAGCTTGAATCCATGTGTTTTTAAGGTTGTTGCTGCTGGAAATTGATTTAATTGAGTGAGTTGAAGCTCTAGTTCAAGAGCTTGAATTTTGCAAGTTTGAAGCTTGATTTTGGTATGTTTGTGCAATCTGAATTTTGAGAGTTGTTGTTGTTGTTAGCTCTCTATTGTGATGATTTTTTATCTATAAGAAGTTAATTTTGGGTATGGTTTGATTAAGGTTCGAATATATGGAAAAGTGGGTATTTTTAGACCTTAAAATTTGGTTTTCTGGGTTTTTTGAACCCAGTGGCCGCGACCAGATGTGTGGTCGCCGCGGCCATAAAACCTAGCAGAGAGCCATCCCTTTTTCTGATTTTGTTTTGGCCATAACTTTTGACTCGGGACTCTATTTTGGACGTTCTTTATATTGTTGGAAAGCTCGTTATGAGCTCTATATGATTATTTGTATTTTAAATGCCATGATTATATTTTGTGAAAGTGAAATTAGGGATTAACCCTATTTGTGAAATCCCGGATTGTGTGACTAAGATTACCGGCACCTGATCAGGAGCACCCAGGGGTTTGGAATCTCTGTTATTGCGGGACAACAGGTAAGACAGTAGTTTGCACGTAGAGTATGTGCGGTGGCGCTTATGTTGACTATGATATATGTGACTAATTGTAACTGGGGTTAGGGTTATTACCCTAATATGAGCGGTTAATAGTTTAGGGTTATTCCCCTAGTGAAATGTATTGTGTAAATGCTATGCCATGCTATGTATAGTGAGATTATGGATTATGCGTTCAAGGCATAATTAAGCTAGACTCGGTAAACTAGTACCTTGAGTTTAATTTTAATGCGGTCTTGGGTTATTACCCTAGAATATTATGAAAATAGGAAAGCGTTAATATATGGTAATGTTATTAATCCAATGAAAATATGAGTTAGGGTTATTACCCTAAGATTTTATATGATGAGCATATTATTGATATATTTTATACTGTCTTGCTGGGCTTGGCTCACAGGTGCTCTACTGTGCAGGAAAGGGTAAGACTGTTGTTGATCAGCCCCGAGTGGAGGAGCTGGACGAAGAATGTACATGTCCGGGCCATATCAGACCAAGCGGGTTGGGGTCTATCAGTGTTGCGATTTTGAGACTCTGTTTTGCCGCTTAGGCCGGGTGAAAGAATAGGACTTGTAATAATATTTTGTAAATATTTTTGGGATCCCAACTTCTGTAACTTTTAGTTTATAAAGTTTAAAATATTACAAGTCTATTTCCATTCCTATTGTTATTAAAGTTTAAATTCTACGCTAATTTTGTTAGTAATCCCGTTTAGAGGATTAGGGTTTCATAAGTATCTTGGGTAGCGTACCTAATTATTTAGGGCGTTATAGTTATGTTGATTATATTGGATGATTCTCGCCAAGTATATGTTATCCTTCTTTACTGTCTTTGTAGAAAAATGCTAAGTATAGAGATACAATGCTTCTCGCGGTTCTCTTTTGCCATTTCGGAAGGTACAACATTAGCGAGGCGGTTACTTCAACGCATAAAGAGCGAGATGGATAAATATTGTTATTCTTTGAACATACTCATAAGTATGTAGATCAATTAGCTATAAGCTCTTTACTTATGAGTATGTGGGTCAATGAGTTGCAAGCTCTTATTCACGAGTATGTGGGTCAATGAGCTGCAAGCTCTTTGTTTACTCGTCTTGAACAACTTTCATTATTGTTGACTGAGGTTTTCGGCAACCAATGAAACATTATAGGATTAAAGAGCTGTAAGAAAATTAGAGAAGGATTTTTACGTGGTTGGGGCGTTAATGAGCCTTAGTCCACGAGTCAATCTTATTTATGGATGTATTTAATACAGAGAATGTATTTGGTGAGTGTTTCACTCTTATAAATACAGAGAATGTTCTTGGTGAGTATTTACTCTTCTTGCTCTTATGCAACCCAAGATTCTCGACCCCATTTAATGAGCTTTGAGGGGGTATTTATAGTGTTTTTGGTGAGGTGATCCCCAAAATTATTGTACAAGTGTATCTGTAAGTATCCATAAAGTCGGGCATTCCCAATGAATATACCATGGATAATGCATGGTCAAATCCCTAGGTGCTGTAGGGCTTTTATGTGGAATGTCCTTATTGTCTTTTGACTGACGTGACTCTTCACAGTGTAGCCATCGATAGACTTAAATGATCATTACTTTGTAGCTGCAGATTGGGGGTTGTGCCGTCAGACTTTATTGCGTGTAGTAGTCCCAACACGTTTCCTCCCATGCGGCATTAAATGCGACTTGATTGCTCAGGGGAAGCCTGACACCTCGCGGAGATGCCTTAGTATTACTTGGGCTTCCGGGAGCGTATGGGGCTCCCTATGTCTTCTCCGGGAGGCATGTCCCGGATGCTGCCTTATTACATAAAGACTTAGCAAATAATTTGAATGTTAAGCTTGTTCGATCCACGTGTCCTTGTCTGATTGGTCCACGTATATTGGGCAAAATCAAGGGCAACATTTACCCCCAAGCCTTGTTTATTTGAAAAATAAAACAAGGCTTGCTCAAGTGCCTCCGGTCGACTCCTCGGTTTCCTGGCACGAGCCTTTGAGCGCGTGAGGGTGTATTTAATGATAGCTTTTAATGCAGCGATTCACTTTTTGCAGAGGTCGATTCGTTTCACGCCCATTGATTGATACGGCGCATTAATGGTGTCAGACGGATACTCAAACGTTTCTACCGCCTTAATTACGACTCAATCCAACCGTTGATCTTTGGGAATTCGAATGGTGCGTCTCCCCAACCGTTCGATTGGTAGGTGATAGTGCCTGCTCCTCATGCATTTTTTCCTATAAAAGCCACCACCTTTCCTTCATTTTGGTTACTTCCCATTTCTTGCCAACTTTGCTCGAGTTTCCCAGAGAGAAAGAAAATCCTCAGACCGAGAGAACACCTTCGAACACTTTACAAATTTCCCAGTTAACCTTCATTCACCACTGTCAATCTGCCTTTCCTTTGTTTGATCGACAACAGAACCCCCAGTCTCAACACTTCACTGTAAGTTTCTCGCATCCCTTGCTTTACTGTTAGTGTACATGGCATGCTTTACTTATCTGTTCGTTTTTTCTGGGTTTGGTATTTGAAGTTTCTGGGAATGCATTCTTTTGGATTTTTCACGTAACAGGTCTAGATTCACCATTTTTGGTGTTAGGGTTACTCTTGTCACGTATTTGTTGTTATTTTTACAAAGGACCATACGCTCTTTGTGTACTGGTCTTCTAGGGCATAGAGAGGACTTTGTTTTTTCTCGATTTTCTGCCCTTTCTTTTTCTTTAAGCGCAATGTTTTCTTCTGCGAGTTTATTGCACCCGACCTTTGTCCAGGAAATCCTTCTAGGGTTTTCTGGTTGACAGACGTCCGGAGGGGGCCTCTTTCCAGCGGTTAGGGGACCCCCATTCCCTTTTTCTTGGTTTAGGGTTTGGTATGGGGCCTAATTGCTGGAATCTTAACTCTTTTTTCAGAATCAAAACATGTCTGCGTCCGGTTTAAAGTCGTCCAAGAAGAGTGGTAAGCGTCTGGCTACCATTGAAGACGTCTCGCTGGGTCCCGTTGCTCAGGAGGGGTATAAGTCTCGGGCCACAGGATGGGAGGCGGCTGAGCTTCACTCCACTCTAACCTGTCCCCACCAGCTGGAGAACATCGTGGAGGTGGCTGGAATCAAACCCTCAACATATGGGACGTATCACCGGCCGCCCTGAGATGCGGAGACGCCCAACCACAACTATGGTAGCTTCGGGGCTTGGAGCCAGACGCACCTGATGGCCGGGGCCATGCTTCCTCTCCAAGACTACTTTATTAATTTTTTAGTTTTTGTCGGCCTTGCCCCATACCAACTGATTCCTCAAGCATACTACTTGCTCTCAGCTTATTTATTTTTTACTCCGCCCGGGGATGGGGCTCTCCCAGTCCGGTGGAGATTTTGTATTTTCATGAATTTGTTTCTGTCCCCAAGAAGGGGGACAAATTTAAAGATGGTTTTTACGGCTTCCGGGCCCACCCTGCCAATGATGGGGTGGTCCCTTATAATAGGAAAACTCACGTCAAGGAGTATCGCCATCGCTTCTTCTTCTCCTCCGGGTTCCGAGCAGTAGAGCACCCGGAGCTTCTCACAGAGTGGGTCAGGATCCCCTATGAGCGGACCGCGCCTACTCAGGTCTTTCTCCGGAGGGCCCAAGTCTTTGCAACTTACGACCGGGCAGAACTTGACGTCGGGGGCCTAGTCACGACAGAGAATTGCCGGAAGGCCAAGCTCATCCTGCCACACCAATCAGTGGAGGACTCTAACCTTTCTAAGGTTATTTTTCCGAACGTGAGGGTGCCTGCCACGGAGAAGACCTTCCGGGACGAAAGCATCGCCACCGCCGAGAATAAGTACCAGGAATATCTCTACCGGAAGGCCTAGGAGAAGGCTTATTCCAAGGCCCAGGCAGCTTCCGGGAGGCCCCTTCGCGTGGGGAGCCCGGTTGAGAGGAGAAGCCAGGCGATCGCTGGGAGGCCCCTTCGCATTGGGGACTCGGCTGAGAGGAGGGCTCCCAGGCCGAAGCCTTCGATTCAGGAGCCAAACACTGGGGCTCCTGGCGCCAGCACTTCCGGCTCGGGTAAGTCTCCTTTACCAGTACATTACGTTCCTTCCGTTGGCGAATATGCCGATCTTAGGCCTGTAGGGTTCGATGAGCGTCTCCATAGGTTTAGGATGCCCTCGACCCGGTGGGGAGACCATATGAAGGAATATTATTTTTCCAACTTAGGAGATTTCCTAGGTCAGTCCCGGATGGGTTCTGGTCCTCCGGAGCCCGTTCCCTTAGACCCTTCGGCTTACATTTCTTCCAGCTGGTTCTGGCCTTCGGACAGCTTTCTCAGAGACGATGCTGCCAGCGTTAAGATTCAGAACTTTGCTAGGGCCGAATTAGAGAGTCAGGGTAGGGCTAGCTTGATTGCTTTATTCGAGTGTTTATTGTTTTCCATGGGTGTTCTAACACTTGCCTTTTTTCTTTTGTTGTAGCAGGTACTTCCATGGATGCCATTTGGCCGAACATGCCGGGGCTCACACTCCTGATGCTTCCCTTCCTTTAACTTCCTCCCAGATGGCCACCCCCTTGAAAGCTTCTTCCAGTGCCCCTCCAGACACTATTGACTTAGTGGATGAGGAGGAGGTGCTTCCGGGAGAAGGTCAAGAAAAGCAATGGGGCTTTTTCTGAGGAAGTTGAAGAAGGTAAAGAAGAGCAACGGGCTCTTCCTGAGGAAGTTGAAGAAAGTGAAGAAGAGTAAGAAGTTGCTCTGATTCGCAAGCGCAAGGGCAAGATGGTTGCCCAGGAAGAGCCTAAACGGCAGCGGAGAGTTGAGACTCCGGCCCCTGGTCTTGATGGCGGGATCTCTCCCGAGGTGGAGGAACACACAGCCCCTCCCAACATTGTGCTGACTCCGGTTCCTGGAGATGAGGCGAGACAGGGACTCCGGATAGCTAAACACAACTACGCCATGGATGAATACTCCCGGGGGCATGCTGACGTGGATGCTTTGAGGAGGGTTTTGCGAGTTGAGATGCAAAATACCCTTAACGACCCAAACTACCAGAATCCGTGGGATCTAAACTTGGACCCCCTGTCTGATTGGTTCGGTCGTTTCCTCGGGCCCACACTAGCTCCCTTTACCGCGGAGATGACTGGCGAGTTTGCGTCTCAGCTTACCCGGTGCGCACCCAAGCGGTTTGCTGCTTGTGCATCCTTGAACTCCATCTTCCAAGTTCAGGATCTCAGCCACTCCCTCACCGTGGTAAGTATTTTGTAGTTTACTTTTTTCCTCATCATTTTCTCATAAGGACTTTTACTCATACTTATATCCTTTTCCAGCTTGCTTCCGAGGCCGGCCGCCTTTCCAAGAACCTTATTAACCATGGCTTCGTCTTGTACGACTTTGGGGGCATGGACGAAGTCATGAAGATCCTTCAGGATTTGACTGCTGAAAGGCAGCTTTACCAAGAGGACGCCGAGCGCCGGGAGGCCCTTGCCAAGGCCAGTGAGGAAGAGGCCAGGCGGAGGGAGGCACAAGCAGAGGCGATGATCCAGGAGGAGGCCCTTCGGAGGAATAGGCTTGAGGCCAGGCACCAGGAGGAGCTGAGGGCGGAGGGCGAAGTTGCTGCTAAGGCCAGGCGTGAGCTTCGGGAGGCTAGAGAAGCCTTGGATGAAATGGCTGCCAAGGTGAAGTCCTTAGAGGAAGTTCACCAGGCAGACTTGGAGTCTAGGGCCAACCTGGCCGTGGAGCTGAAGGAGCTCAAGGACTTCAAAGACCAAGCCTTGAAGAAGGCAAAGAAAGATGAGCTCCTTTCTCCCACTTCCTGCAGCCGGTGCGTCAAGCGTTTCGACGACGGCGTCTACATGGTCTGGTCTACAAATGACCAGAATATTAAGCTTAACTTCTATCCCAAACCCGCGAAGATGATTGCAAAATTCCGAGAGAAGAAGAAGAAGCTTGATGCCATGTTGGAGGCGCGCATTGGTCCTCGCCTTCCTCCTCGTATTGACTAGGCCGCTCTGAGTTCCACCCATTACAACGAAGATTTCACTCTCTTTTTTTTTTATTTACAGCTAATTATCTTGTACTTAAGACAATTTCTATTTACATAACTGTTTTTATTAAAGGGGAGACAATATTTAAGGCCTGTCCCCGGGCCCTTTGTATATATTTTTGACCTGCCCTTAGGGCTAGGATTTTTATATATTTATATATGATCTTTTTTTGTTTGATGCACATATCTTTCTTTTGGACCTGCCCTTTGAGTCAGGATGTTTATACATATGCTCTTTATTTTTCTTTTTTGTGCATACTTCTCTTTTTTTTTTGACCTCCCCTTTGGGTCAGGATGTTTCATTTAGCTTTTTGACCTGCCCTTTGGGTCAGGATATTTTACTTAGCTTTTTGACCTGCCCTTTGGGTCAAGATATTTTACTTAGCCTGTTTTTTGTCTATCCGTGTGGTATACCTTAGTACCCCCCTGAGTGGCATAGAAACTTTATTTTTAAGGCACTCAGTTTTATTTAACATGTGGAGGTTGTATACATTTAGACGGTACAAACTCTTTAAACAAAGTCTAAGTTACAATTTTGGCTATTGGTAATATTTTCTGAGGTGATTGGCGTTCCAGGCCCTTGGCACGATGGTTCCGTCCATCCTTTTTAGCTTGTAAGTGCCTGAACCGATTTCGTCCTCGATTTCATATGGTCCTTCCCAATTTGGCCCAAGTACCCCCACTCCGGGTTCTTGGGTGGCTGGGAAGACTCTTCTTAAGACCATATCCCCAATAGCAAATTTTCTGTTTTTAACTTTGGAGTTAAAATATTTGGTCACCTTCTTTTGATAAGCTACCATCCGTATTTGAGACTCGTCCCGGAAGTTCGTCAACTTGATCCAGAGCTTCTTGAAGTAAAGCTTGATTCGTGGCTTGATCGTAAGTCGTTCTCCTGTGGGACGGGAATAACGTTTCTACCGGGATCATCGCTTCGCAAACGTACGCCATTGAAAAAGGCGAGTAGCCGGTCGTGGTTCTAGGGGTCTTCCGATAGGCCAATAACACTCTTGGCAACTCTTCGGGCCAGTTGTTTTTGCAGGCCAGCAGCTTTTTCTTCAGGGTGACCTTTAGGATTTTATTGACTGCTTCTGCTTGACCGTTTATTTGCGGCCTTGCCACCGCGGAGAAGCTTTTCACTACTCCGTGTTGGTTGCAGAAGTCAGTAAATTCTTCGCAATCAAATTGCTTTCCATTGTCAGAGACTATTTTGTGAGGCAGGCCATATCGACACACTATGTTTTTGATAACAAAGTCTAGTTTTTTTTTAGCAGTTATAGTCTTCATGGGCTTAGCCTCCGTCCATTTGGTGAAGTAGTCTACTGCTACTATTACATACTTTACTCCTCCCTTTCCTGTTGGCAGGGACCCAATAAGATCTATTCCCCAAACCGCGAAGGGCCAGGGACTAGTCATCAGGGTAATTTCACTGGGAGGAGCTCTCGGTATGTTCGCGAACCTTTGGCACGAATTACACTTTTGGACATAGTCTATACAATCTTTTTTCATTGTTGGCCAGAAGTATCCCTGTCTCAATATTTTCTTTGAGAGACTGGGTCCTCCTGTATGATCTCCACAGAACCCTTCGTGGACCTCTAGCATGATTTGTCTAGCTTCAGGGTCCGATACACACCTTAAATAAGGCATGCTGAATTCTCTTCGGTAGAGAATTCGATCCATCATTACATAACGATGAGCCTGATACTGAATCTTTTGAGACAGTGCCCTTTCTTGGGGCAACTCACCTTTTGTTATGTATTCTATGATGGGGACCATCCAGCTGGGTTCTTGCCCAACCGTTGTTATGACCTCTTTTACTTTGATACTTGGCTCTGCCAAGCGTTCCACTGGTACTACCCCAGCCCTTCGATTTCACTATCTGAAGCTAACTTAGCCAGACAGTCCGCGTGAGCGTTCTTTTCCAGGGGGATTCTTTCTACCTTGTAGTCCGTGAACTCGTAGAGCAGCTCCCGGACTATTGTTACATACGCGGCCATTCGCTCGCCACGTGTTTGGTACTCTCCCGATATCTGATTTACGACCAGCTGGGAGTCACTGTAGACTTCCACTCTTTTGGCCCCTACGGCTTTCGCTAGCCTCAGCCCTGCTATCAAGGTCTCGTATTCTGCCTCATTGTTTGAAGCTGAGAAGTCAAACCGTAGGGCTGCCTGGAGTCGCAGTTCGGTCGAGGATATCATTGCCACCTCTGCTCCGGATCCATTTTCATTGGAGGCTCCGTCCACAAATACTCTCCATGTGGGGACCGATGGTGTCGGTGCATTTGCGGTTGCCTCGGCTTCATTGCATTCGGTAATGAAGTCTGCCAAGGCTTGGCCTTTTATGGAGATTCGTGGAATGTAGTGTAAGTCAAACTGACTTAACTCCATTGCCCACTTGAGGAGCCTTCCGGATGCTTCTGGTTTTTGGAGGACTTGCCGGAGCGGGTGGTTGGTCAGTACCTTGATCGGATGTGCTTGGAAATATGGCCTTAATTTTCTTGAGGCCATTAGGAGGCAGAAAACCAGTTTCTCGATGATGGGGTACCTCGTTTCCGCTCCTATCATGCGCTTGCTAACATAGTACACAGGATGTTGAGTTTTCTCTTCTTCCCGGACTAGGGCAGCGCTGACCGCGTGCTCGGAGACAGCCAAATATAGAAATAGGTCCTCTCCGAGAACGGGTTTTGATAGGATAGGAGGCTTGGCCATATGCTCTTTCAGTTTTTTGAATGCCTCCTCGCATTCGTCCGACCACTCAAACTTTTGACACTTCTTTAGTATGTTGAAGAAGGGGATGCACTTGTCTGTAGACCGGGAGATGAACCGGCTCAGGGCAACAACCTTTCCGGTCAGGCTCTGCACATCTTTATGCTTTTTGGGGGATGGCATGCTCAAGAGAGCTTGGATTTTTTCTGGGTTTGCCTCAATCCCCCTCTGGCTGACGATGAAGCCCAGGAACTTCCCTAACTTGACCCCAAAGGTGCATTTCTTTGGGTTGAGCTTCATGCCGTATCTCCGGACTACTTCAAAACACTCCTCTAAGTCGTCCGCATGACTATTGCATGCTTTGGACTTGGCGAGCATATCGTCCACGTATATCTCCATGTTTCATCCCAAGAGGCCTTTGAACATCCGGTTGACCATTCTTTGGTAGGTCGCTCCAGCGTTCTTTAGTCCGAGAGGCATGACTAGGTAGCAGTATACCCCCTTATCGGTCCTGAAGCTAGTGTACTCTTGGTCCGCCGTGTGCATCTTTATTTGGTTATACCCGGTGTAGGCGTCCATGAAGGATAGTAATTTGAATCTGGACGTGGCGTCTACCATCTGGTCGATCCTGGGTAGCGGGAAGCAGTCCTTGGGACAAGCTTTGTTTAGATCAGTGAAATCTATACAAACTCGCCAAGTTCCGTTCGGCTTGGGCACCAGGACCGGATTGGCTAGCCGTTCCGGATAGTACACGTCGCGAATCATGCTGTTCGTCAGAAGCTTATCCACCTCTTTCTCTAGGGCCTCGGCTTTTACCGAGTCGAGAGGGCATCGCTTTTGCTGGACTGGTGGCATGTTCGGGTGGACGTTGAGGACGTGGGTGATGACGTGGGGACTTATGCCAGTCATGTCCTCTTGGCGCCATGCAAAAATGTCGATGGCGCCCTTCAGTGTTTTTATTATTTTTTCTTTTTCCTCTGGATCTAGGCTCTTTCCCAGCCGGAGTACTTTGGTGGAGTCGAGGTCGCACACTGATATTTCCTCGACATCCTCCATTGGTTCCACAATTTTTTCGGACCCCACTCGGGGATCTAACTCATCTTCTTCAGCCATTTCTGGCTTAATGGTTTCCCAGACCATCAGTACGGGCAGGTGGGTTGAAACATTGTAACATTGCCTTGCCTCCCACTGATTTCCGCTCACCGTCCCTATTCCAGCTTCCTGGGTAGGGAACTTTAAGCACATGTGCTGAATGGATGTGACTGCGCCAAAGTCTACCAGGGCCGGTCGGCCGAGGATCGCGTTGTAAGCGGTAGGGCAGTCCACCACCATAAAAGTGCAGTACTTGAATGTGCTCTGGGGGGTGTCCGGGCACAAGGTGATTGGAAGTCTCACTTTTCCCATTGGGATAAGTGTTGTTCCATTAAACACCGTGAGTTGGGAACCACTGGGTGAGAGGTCTCGGTCCGTTAGGCCTATTGCAGTGAAGGCCTCCTTGAAGAGTAGATTCACGGAACTTCCGTTGTCAATCAAGACTCTGGCCACCACTTTATTAGCGATGGGGGTCTCGATGACCAACGGATCATGGTGAGGGAAGCGAACCATCTTGGCGTCTTCCTCCGTGAACGTGATGGGTTGATCCATCAGCTGGGGCTTTTGAGCTGGGAGTTGAGTAACCTCCCAAACCTCGTCGTGCTTTACGGCCCCCGCATACCGCTTTAGCTCTTTGCGGGTGGTTCCTCCAATATGGGGCCCTCCGGAGATCATGGCTACCCTCCCGTTGGGTCTGGGCGGCAGACCGGGGATGTGCTGGGCATCGCCCGCGGGAGCAGCTGGAGCTAATACTCCTGCAGCACCCCCCGGTGTTCCCTGGGGCACAACCCCTGTCGCCTGGCCCGGATTGAGGTGAGGCAGCCGATTCTTGATCCACTCATAGAGGTGGCCCAATCGGATCAGGTTTTCAATCTCGTCTTTGAGATTCTTGCATTCATTGGTGCTATGGCCAATGTCGTTGTGGTACTCGCATCTTTTGCTTGGATCCCTCCGGGAGCTATCTTTGTACAAAGGATGTGGTCTCCGGTAGTGCGTGTTTTGCCTATTGGCAAAGTACACACGCTCTTGGGAGTCCGTCAGCTCCGTGTACTGGGTGTACTGGGGAGTGTACCCCCTTTTCTGACGCTTCTCCCCCATCCGGGTGCTGCCTTTGGAGGATATTTTACTCCTCGAGCCCTGGGAAGGGCCTGCCAGGCTAGCGGTCGGAGCGGAGTGTGAGGGAGCTTGTCCATTTATCCCTGAGGGATTTCCAAAATGGGATGATGCGGGGGCCAAGGCCTGGCCCTGACTATATCCAGAAGTGTCAGAGAATTGTATGCCGCTCATCGGCGGAGCCGCGGTTGGGACAGTACCCGAGGGCGGTGCTCCGGGCATGTATCCTGCTATCCCGGTGGGATAGTATCCTCCACAGGCCACTATCTAGGCCTCTTCAAGGTTGATATATTTTTGGACTCTCTTCTGGAAGTCCTGAAGGCTAGCAGCCCCCTCTTGTTGTAGTTCGTTCCAGAAGGGAGTCCCTGTACGGATGCCTGCCTGGAGAAGGGCAAGTTGTTGTCCGTCATCAACTTTCTTGGTCTTCGAGGCTTCCTCTCGAAACCTCTTTATGTAGTTTTTCAAGGTCTCGGTGGGCAGTTGCTTGATGTTAGTCAAGGCACTGACCTCTAGGTTGACCTTTCTTGCGGCGACAAACTGTCTCCGGAAGTTGGTCTGTAACTTGTTCCAACAGCCCACAGATCCTGGTTCCAGCTTCTTGAACCATTCCTCCGCGGACCCACTTAGAGTAAGCGGGAAGCACAGACATTTTGCGTCATTGCTGACTCTCATGATCGTCATGACACGGTTAAACCGCGACAAGTGGTCGCTTGGATCGGAGTTCCCGGTATAAGCTGCCATTTCGGGCATCTTAAAGTTTTTGGGGAGGTCGGCCTCCAGGATGTGCTTAGCACATGGCTCCCGGTCCTCACAGTCTGAGTCAGAGTCATCCCCTTTTTGTCTCCGGGAGACTCGGGCAATATCTTTTCGGAGTATGGCGAGTTCCGCCATGATTCCTTCATTTAACGTACCCATGGAGACCGCGGGCCCGTATCTTTTTTGGTCAAGGTGATCCCGGAGGTCACCTTGATTCCCATTGATTTGATTTCTCAAATCAACGGGAGGACATCTCTGTCCTCTTCTTCCTCTACCTCCGGGCTCCTGGTGCACGGAAACGCTTTTTCGGTCCTCTCGATCCTGAGGGCCAAGACTCCCTTTTTGGAGCTTGCCCCTCTGCGGACCTTTCCCTTTAGGGAAATCTGAGCGGACCTTTCGCGGATCCTGCGCCTTTTTCTTTCGCCCAGGGGTAGAGGTAGGGTTTTTCTTTTGGTTCCCTTCAGCGGGATACCTTATGGGGCTAGGCTCCCTAGATTTTTGCTGTTGGGTGCTAGGCGAGGATTCCTCTGGTTCCTTACTGAGTCCAGCAGTCATTGCCTTGGGATGCACGTGAATGCCAGCCGCCTCCATGGCTTTTTGCATGGCCAGCATCACTTCTTGCATTTTTTGGTTTTGTGCTTTTTGGGCTTCAATCTCGGCTTCGTGATCGATAGCTTTTTGCCTTAAAAGCACCAACTCCGAGTAGCTACCTTCGTCGTAGGCATACTCATCGAGGTTTCCCTCGTAGTCGTCATCAGGAATTCCTTCTTCTTCCTCAGAACCCTCAGCTGCTCTTGAGGCTACATCCTCCTCATTTGGATCTTGAGCATCTTCTAGTGGGCGAGGTTGACGAGTACTTCTAGTCTCCACCATTTTTGTAAAGTGAAGTGTATGTTTGTAGAAGCTTTCTTCAGCTCTCAATGAAAGCACCAAAATGTTGACCGAGGTTTTCGGCAACCAATGAAATATTATAAGATTAAAGAGCTGTAAGAAAATTAGAGAAGGATTTTTACGTGGTTGGGGCGTTAATGAGCCTTAGTCCACGAGTCAATCTTATTTATGGATGTATTTAATACAGAGAGTGTATTTGGTGAGTGTTTCACTCTTATAAATACAGAGAATGTTCTTGGTGAGTATTTACTCTTCTTGCTCTTATGCAACCCAAGATTCTCGACCCCATTTAATGAGCTTTGAGGGGGTATTTATAGTGTTTTTGGTGGGGTGATCCCCAGAATTATTGTACAAGTGTATCTGTAAGTATCCATAAAGTTGGGCATTCCCAATGAATATACCATGGATAATGCATGGTCAAATCCATAGGTGCTGTAGGGCTTTTATGTGGAATGTCCTTATTGTCTTTTGACTGAAGTGACTCTTCACAGTGTAGCCGTCGATAGACTTAAATGATCATTACTTTGTAGCTGCAGATTGGGGGTTGTGCCGTCAGACTTTATTGCGTGTAGTTGTAACACCCTAACTAACATAGGCGTATTACATGATTTTTAAACATGCTGTGCAGCTCGCTGCTAATCAACGAGGTTTATGGAAAACGTGATTAATTAAAATTTTTGCTTTTTAATTAAACTTATAAATTAATATTACAAAAGACTCGGGATCCCGATTACAAAATCATTTACAAAAAGATTTAACTATTCATACAAAATAATTGTCGCCTAGCGACTAGTTACAAAATCAGCCTCGCTGTCCCGAGGATCGTACTCTCCAGGCCTAACCGCCCCGGCATGTACAATCTTCACAAGCTCGTTCACGGTCCATCAGCTTTAGCCTTGCCTTTACCTACACATAAACGTAGAACTGTGAGTCGACAGACTCAGTAAGAAAAGCATAATAATATTCATACATAATCCCGGTCATGATCAGACGCCCATACCCCTGATCATAACCCTAACTGCCGTGTCCAACACGATACTGAGTCCCACTACTGCCGTGTCCAACACGGTACTGAGTCACTACTGCCGTGTCCAACACGGTACTGAGTTCTGAACGTTCATAGGGACGGTACTATTGACACGTAACAGCCTGATCGGTCAAACCGGTCATACTCCGGCTGCTGGTCATACTCCAGCCTGTACCGACGTGTTACTATATCCACCTGATCGGTCGAACCGGTCATACTCCGGCTGCTGGTCATACTCCAGCCTGTACCGACGTGACAGGGTTGGATGGTTCGAAGCCAACATACATAACTAATGTAATCTAACAGGCTTCCTACATGCACGCTAAACATGTAATCTACATATGCATACTGTTATACTAATCTTACCTGGATTCCGAATTCAGGTGTGCCGTCAACTCGACCGGAACTTAACTGCGCGGCGGATTACAGGCTCCTAAACCATAAAAATCACAACACTATAAGTGACATGCTAAATCACTTCCCGGGGACTTAAACTAGGAACTAAAAGTTTCCCTATCGATAAAAAGCATGGCAATACCCCCTAAAACATAAAATCGAGGAAATCTAGGGTTTCAGAATTTTCCCCAACCGGTAGACCGGTTGCCCAACCGGAATTTCGGTTCTGGGAAAATTCAGAACCCCATCCGGAATTTCGGATGCACAACCGGAATTCCGGTTCCTCGCAGGCAGCAAACATAAAAATCCATATCTTGCTCAAATCAACTCCAATTCAAATGAAACCTTCCAGACCTGTTCTATATATCCCCTAGAACATTTCTAAAGCAACAAAACCACCCAGATTGCACATAATCAAAAATCACCATTAAAGCTCAAGCTTTGAGTTCTAAACTCAAACGTGAGTAAACCTAGCTAACATGCAATCAAACCAGCTTAAATCTACGAAATCAAGCATAATTAAGCCTCTGCAAACAACTACAAGCATCCACAACATCACAGCAACAGAACATAACCAACTCACTTTGAAAACCATAGTTTTAACATAGAAAAATCATAACTTTACTCAACCTAACTATCATGCTTCAAAACAACTTAAATAACCTTAATGTAACAAGCTTTAAACCTCTGAAATTAAGAACAAATTCACAGCAGCAACAACATCTAACAATCATGCATGCATAAACTATTTTCATCATTTTTTTCCAAGAAACAAAGAAAGAAAGATAGGGAGCACATACCACAACAAGAGATCACTAAAGTTTAGGTTGAATCTAGCTTGAAAATTGATGAAAACCAGCCCTAGAATTCCATGCAACCAGCCGAAAAAGAGAGAGGAAAAAGAGAGTGTTTCTTTGAAAATTTTCTATCTTTTTTCTAAGTTGTAATTTTTTTGATAAAATGAATAAAAAGCTATCTAACATAAATCAACTCCATTTCAGCCAACACATAACTAAATAAACATTTATTTTCCATTTAATAAAATCACAAAAAGACAAAATATCATTGGGGCAAAAAGACCATTTTGCCCCTCCACACCAAAATCACATAAATCACACTAAAGGGGTATTTTTGGGAAATTCTAAATTCCCGGCCATTCCCGACATTCCCAATGTCTAATAAACCGCCCCAAACTACTAACATACTAAGTTGTGATTTCTACTGAGCCAAACACCGAGTTCCAAAATACCGAGCACCGGAATGCAAAATTATGCAAACTACTACATGACATAAAAATGCATCACTGAATTCCATAATAACAGCATAATAAATTATTTAAATAGCTATAAATAATTTCATAATTAAACGTGGTTAACTGCTAATTTCCAAATTAAACTAAGCGGTCTTTACAGTAGTAGTCCCAACACGTTTCCTCCCATGCGGCATTAAATGGACCGATATTGCAACTAAGTTAAGATATTACAAACTTACCGTTATACATATCTTTCCAAGTCAATATCAGTAGTTGATCTTAAGATTAAAAGAATCTAAATCCTGATATGCTTAGGCTCAACTCAGGAGTGCTATTCATGTTCCTTGATTTATTAGTTAAGCCTACTTTTGGGTCAGGGTGATACGTATATTTTGAGAACATGATAGTATGATTGAGTGGGAGTGCTGAACATAAATATGGAATCTATAGCCTCTACTGGTGTATAGAAGTCAAGTGATGATTCCCTTCGAGCTTAGCAAATAGAAGTAAATGGATGAGCTCTTGTTTAACTGACTAATTATTAGATCACTAAACACCATTTACAGGTAGCTAAGTGTTTTAAGGGGCAAAATACATTGAGGGGTGAGAACGGTATGAAATCCCATCTCGATGTAGATCATCTATATAGAGGATCTTTAAATCACAATAAGATTATAACAATGGTTAAATGAGATAGCATATTGATATCGTGGAACATACAATATGCTCTATATAAGTCTGAGAGTGTAATTCTAAGTTCTAAGAGTGGATTCAACAAAGAATTAATAAGTAGGAATTTACTTGGTAAATTTGGTTCACTTATTGGAAGCTCAGCATATAGATCCATGGTCCCCATTCTAGTTGAGAACATTCTGCTTGTAAGACTCATTAATTGATTCGTGATTGATCAATTATAATTCTAAAGTTAGACTATGTCTAATTTTATGAATTTTCACTAAGCAAGGGTGAAATTGTAAAGAAAAGAGTTTCTAGGTTTATTTATTTATTAATGGACTTTATATGTCTACTTAATAATTAAATTAAATGACAATATTATTTAATAATCTATTTTAGTTATTAAATAATTAGTTTTGGCATTTAAAAGGTTAGAATTGGAAAATTGGTGTTTTTGAGAAAATAGAGATAAAATTTGATAAAACTGCAAAATTAAGTGAGGCCCAATAACACACCATGGCCAGCCACTTAAATAGGTTTTTCAAATTAATATTTTCATTATTTTAATGCCAAATAATTCCTAACCTAAACCTAGTAGTTGCCTATAAATAGAAAGTGATGGCTCAGTCAAATCACAAGTTTTCAATAACCTTTTCTGACAGAAATTTCTCTCTTCAGAAAAACTGAGCCTTCCTCACTTTCTATACCTGGCCGAAACCCTCTCTCCTCTTTTCTCCTTCATCTTTTTCGACCCTAGTGAAAGAGTAAGTGCCCACACACAGCAAGCAGTAACTCAATCATAGATTGGAAGACTGTGAAGGATCAAACTTGAAGAAGAAGGACATTCGGGCTCAGATCTTGATTATACTCTGCTACAGAAAGGATTTGAGGGTTAGAGATCTGAGTGGAAGGAGACATTAATTCCGCTGCATCAATGTAAGGTTTTCTTAACTTTATATGTGTTTATTTTATCGTTTTAGAAAGTTCATATTTAGGGTGTTTAAACAACATACTTGTGAGTAGATCTAAGATCCTGGTAAAATATATTCCAACAACTGGTATCAGAGCCAGGTTAATTGATTTACTTACAAGAAATTTGGACTTTAAAACGATTTTTCGTTTGTTTTTGGATGGTATCATGTTGTATTGAGTGTTATTTGATGATTGATTGATGTTTGTAAATTTTCGTGAAAAATAATTGCGATTCTGTTTCTGGAATTATTTTTATTGGATAGTATGGAAAAAATTAAGCAAGTTACCTTTTTACAGAACTCAATTTCGATTTAATTTAAATTAGTTATGGTTTTTTGAAGATTCGACAAAATCGGAGTTGCGCTGAAATTTTCCTGCGATCGCGAAAACTGTCCGTACAACTCACAATTTTTTCGTTTTTCTTCGTTTTTTCATGCTTTTTCATGGAATTAACTTCCGATTTTTTGTGTAGTTTTGTATTAATAGATTTACTATTCCTAATTCAATTCTAATTATCATTATGAATTAATTTAATATTTTTTAAATTTAATTCAAGATATTAGTGTAATTTGAATTTTAAAATAGTAAATATCTATCTTATTTTTAAATTTGATTATATCTTATCTTATTTTTAAATTTAAGGTCAGATTTTATATATATATTTTTTTTAAATTAAATCTTTTTTAAATATTTTGACCTTATTTAAATTTAAAATAAGATAATTATAATCATGTAATTTTAAATAGATGTAAGATATTTTGCTAACTTTTAAATTTTGTTATTTTATTTATTTAAATTAAATTTAAAATCTGAAAAAGATATTTAATTTATCTTTTCTAATTTTTATTTATAAAATAACATTTAAATTTTAAAAGTAGTTAGCAAATTTTGAAATGATATTTAGGTTAGTTAAAACCTAATTTTTCAAAATTGTAGGTTTAATTTTAAATATTTTTTTAAAAATAATTTCGAAATTTAAATTATTTTTTTTAATTTCGAAAATAAATATTTATTTTTTTTATTTTTGAAAATTAAATTATTTATTTTTTTAATTAAATATTTTTTTATTTAATTATTAATTTCGAAATTTATTTATTTAAAATTAAATAAATCCTACTTCCAACTATCCAGCTAACCCTGTTGCAGGACTATATGGTTTTAGCTTGCGTGTAAAGTTTTCAAAACCTATTATTACTTGATTGCAAATAGCCATGGTTACTTTTTGCCAGATCTAATGATCTGATGGCTCCCTTGGTCAAGTTAATAATTTGTAACAGGTAAAATTTTACAATCTTCTTTCATCTGTGTATGACCTAGCAACATGATAGGATCCATCCAAAGTGTGCTTGTGTGAGCCTATGTGTTTATTTTATTATATAGATACATATAGGTTGTTGCTAAATAAAATGTCACACCATGATAGATTTTATTTAGGTCCATCTAGTTATTGGACCTATTCAATTAATAACAGTTATTTATTTTAAGGTTAAATTCCTCTCTTTTGGGCCTTGTGTGAGAGTTGGGAGCCATAGAAGTGGGTACGACATACTGAACCCAGCACCCCCTCACATGAACTACCCCAATTGTGAAGGCCCATTTGCCTGATTTGAATAACTGTACTAGGTTAATTATATTAGTTTGACCTAATAAAATTGAATTAGCAACATAATTAACTTTTAAAATATATGAAATTTATTTTCATTTTAATATTTTAAAGTTAATTTTAAGAAAAACACTTTTAGTTTAGATATTATTTCTAGACAAACTATTTGTATTTTTCTTGTATTTAATTAAATATAGAATTTTAACTAACTAAGATTCTTTCTGGAGCTTATTTAATTAAATATTCCTATTTAAGTTATAAATTAGTTGTATCAACTGATTTTTCTTATCTAACTTAAATTTGAATATTTGATTTAAATTTTAAATTAAGTTGAGGAATCCTAGGCATTAGTTATTAAAGATTCTTAAGATATTTTTTAAGTTAATATCTATTCGAACATTAACTTAAAATGGAATATTTTAGATATTTTTTAGGTTAATATCTTTTCAAATATTAACTTAAAAAGATATCTTCAAATTAAGTGGTTACAACTTAATTTTTGATATTTAATTACATTTAAATTTGAAATTATTTAAGTTTTAGATTTTTTCTATATAACTTAAATTAGATATTTTTCAAATTTTTGAAAAGATACTTAGTCAAATAAGATATTTTCAAGATAGTAATTTCTAGACTACTTATTATTTCTAATATTTAAATAGGAAAATATTATACTTTGTGAAATTAATTATTTAAATAATTAATTTTGGTACAATTTTATTAAGTATATTTTTCCTAGTATTAAACTAGAAATAAATAATTAAGCCTTCTCTACACTTAATTATTATTTCTTGAATTTAATACATTTAATTAACTTGAAAAATCTAAATATCTAAGTTGATTTTCATCATGATACTTAAATATTTATTGATTTTTCATGACACTTAATTAAATATAAAATTATTTTTAGGTTGAAATTTAATTTTTCAACTTAAATTTAAATAATTTTCAATATATATTTTTCTTTATTTTCTTAATCAATTTCGAAAAATTGCATTTTATTTATGCAATATTTTTCAAATTTTTAATTTTGAAAAATAGATTGAGTTGTAAATTAATTATTTATTTTAATTAATTCTTGGACCAACTACAATCAATGATTTTTTCATTTAATTGATTAATTTAAAATAAATGAATTTAAAATATATATATATATATAATATTAGAAATTGAATTAATTAGTCAAAAGAAAATCTAGATAGGTGATATTTTTGCTTGAAGTATTTCTTTTCTATTTTTATTATTTTCGAAAATTGTATTTTTATATACTTTAAATTTTCGAACTCAATAAATATATTCTCAAAGGAAATTTTTAAGTTGCTAATTATTTAATTTAATTCAACTTAAATTAATTTCCTTAATATTTATATTTAAGATTATTACTAAGATGGAAATAATTAATTTTATTTCAATCACCATCTAAGTATAATTTTATAAATATTATATTAAATTCTTATTTTTTGAATTTCAATTCTAAATTTCGAATTTAATGAGAATTTATTCATTAGAATAATAAAGAAAATACGTTTTAAAGAATGAGATTTATTATTATTAAGATATTCGATCTCCATTGTGGGTTTTACACCGCGTTTGTTTTAGTGAGTAATCCTCCCTAATGGAGGAACGTTCATTAGCAATTTTGCACCGTTTAATCTCTCATGATAAGTGGTTTGTAAGTGTTTTATATGGTATAGATCACCCTAATGGTGGCGACCATATTTGACTTGCAAATTGCGAAACAATGGTAGAAGCTCATAAGATAGAATAGCCTTGACTGTCGCCTAAACGGGACAACGCTGGATTCCAATCTTGATCGAATAAAAGGTTGCTAGAATGCTTAACATTTTAGATGAGCTGACAACTCTATTCAATGGATGGTAGCTTTGACTCTCGCCTAAACGGGACACTGATATCAGTTTGTTGAAAAACCTTGGAAATTATTTAGGATTGAATTTTTAAGTATTTTCTCATATCATTCCTACTTGCTATGTGCTTATAATTTCTGAATTGATTTTGTGTGTTAAACCATTATTAATTTCTATTTGTTGATTTCTATTATTTTGTAGTATCCTGTTTTGTCAAAATGAATCCCATGTTATCACTGTTGACTGAAAACAAGCTGAATGGATCTAACTTTAATAAATGGAATGAGAACATTAATATTGCTCTCATAGGAGAAAGTGCCTTGTTTGTTTTAACTGAGCCGTCACCTGAAGTGCCTGGGGATAATGCATCCAAAGCTGTGAAAGAAAAGTATGAGCGTTGGCAGAAAGCAAATGAGAAAGCTCTATACTTTATGCTTTCTAGCATGGTTGACACCCTCAAAACTCGGTTTTCTAAAACCGAGAAGGCTGCTGAAGTTATGACGAAGTTAAATGAGCTATTCGGTAAGGCATCACTTCAGTCACGCTTTGACGCGACTAAGAAGTACATTAATGCACGGATGGAACCTCATCAAAATGTGCGTGACCATGTTCTCCTCATGTCAAGTTATTTCCAAGAAGCCCAGGATCATGGTGCTGAAATGGACAGTGCTACTCAAGTAAGTCTTATCTTGAATAGCCTGACTCCAACATTTCTACCATACACATCAAATTATGTCATGAATAAGAAGGAAATTGACTTCCATGAATTAGTCAATGACCTTCAAACTTATGAAAATTTGATTGGAGGACCCAAGAAGAAAGGGAGTAAACCTCATAATCCTGGGAATGGTAATGGGACGATGAAACCTGAAGCAAATGTTGCCTCTGCTTCAAAGCCCAATTCGAAGAGGAAGTGGAACAACACCAAGAAGCGAACTAAAGCCATGAAGAATAAAAAGGCTGTTCCTTCTGGTGATGCTACACTTAAAGGAAAGTGTTTCTACTGCAATGAAAAAGGTCATTGGAAACCCCAGTGTCCTAAACTTCTTGCAAAGAAACAAGGTATTTCCATTAATAAACTTTAAGAGTTTTAGTGAATTATTATCCAATTGGATTTATGATTCTGGACTAAACTTTGTTTATTTGTTTTCTTCTTCTTATAGGCCAAGCTACTTGAACTCAATTGAGTTGGATCAGAAAGCTGGACCAAAGGGTGAAATCGTCCAGATGAAGATGAGGCTCTTCAATTTTTTTTTGAATTAATTGTTTTTAGTTTAAAGACAATTTAGATTTCAAATTTTAGTTAGGGATATTTATCCCTGTTTCTCTCATATTGTTGCAATACATTTTTTTTATTAATAAAGTTTATAATTTTCGAAATTTACTATTGCAAATTATGAGATAGAGCTTCATTTAATTTATCTTCATCAACTATTACCACATTATATTTATATGTTTGTATGTGTAAGTGTTTTTATTATTGATGCAAATTCTACAATATTTACAACTCTTCATCGAGTTATATTAAATAAACACTAGAAATTATTTCTATGTTTATCAATAATTGTTCATTCTAATACAATTATTAAGAATTTGTTTAATAAAAGGATCTTTTGATCTGATAGGGGTGGAGAAAAGTTAAGAAAACTATGCAGTTCAACGATCTTTTATATCTAATGAACTCTGGATAGTATTCAACTCCACATAAACTCTATCACACTTAGAGAATCATGATCTTTACAACCTTTAGGGGTGGATCATAATCTCTATATACTTAGGGGTGGAGGTTATCCATAGTACCCTATATGTATATTCTTATGGGTGGAGTCCATTCCACAATTCCCTATGAAACACATATCTTGTTTAAACATGGAAGTAATATAATGAGTCAGCTATTGTCAATATAAATTCTTGATCTTGATTGTATGTTCCATTTCGTTTTTTACTGTTATAAGTAAAAGTTTGATACCTTTGAAAGTTCTTTGTTAAAGTTTCACACTACCTTAATTGAGTGGGAGAATTTTAAAGTTCTATACCCATCTTCATTAGGTTGATAATTGTGATAGGTACTTAAGAACACTACTGAAAAGCAAATCTAACCATTCACATGGATAGGTATAGCTTATCAGAATTATGAGAATAAAATAAAGAACTCTAGTTCAGTCCATTCGAATGACTTGAACCAAGAATTCTTAATCCTCATAAAAATTTGATGGTATCTTAATTTTGATTACTTTATCTCTGGCATGTATTTTTCACTTCAAATACTAGTATGCTATGTTGATGACTTAGTCTTAACTTAAAGTTTCAGACTAATACAAAAGTCACAACTAGGTAACTCTCTAAACAATCAGAGGTTAAAAGTATTATTTAACCAGACATCTGCTATTGAGTGGGAGCTATCTGAGATGTAATCAAATAGGGAACATTAGAAGATATTCAAGAAAGATTTATGAAAGTGATCTATATGTTAGATATTAAGGAACTGTGTATCAGTTATCCTTGTATCTCACCATCTAATTTCGATTTCTATGAGATGGTGCTTACTTTGGGGGTGGAGGAATTATTGAATAATAATTCAAGCTCTACCAGAGAAGAATTATAACTTTGTGTATTCGAAATCCAAGAAAGTTATATCACTGAAGAAAAGTCTACACTGTATTATCTCAATTACATATTTTAAAATATGAGAGATATGTCTTCTGTTTATTCAGATGTACTTTTAAAACAGTAAAAGATTTCAGTATCCCTTGATGAGTAAAGCATATAGTAAAGGATGTTTCATAAGAGTATTTATGAACTAGTTTCCAGAAGTTTGGGTGGATTCAAATATACTACACTTGATCTGAAGATCAAGACATCAGATTGACCTATTTGCACAGTTTGTTTTATATTAGTGCAAGTGGGAGTTTGTTGGGTTTTATGCCCTAAATAAAACTCTTTACAATCTGATTAGTTATCAATATAAGAAATTTGAAGTGATTGTTGTTTGCATGAATTTTACATGCTAATGGTTTAATATGTTTATTATGTTCACACACAAAATCAGTTAAATCCAGATCATATGTTTATTCACAATTACAGTATCGTCAACACAGTGGAATGTGATTGTGATCATATGAATCAAAAGACTTGGTCCCTGTTTCATCACTGTTATTGGATTTACACTAATGTGATAATCAGCGATGATGTATACTTACACTTGGAGTAAGTGTTATGTTCTTTCCAGGACATTAGTAAAGTATACTAGTTTCGAATGTATGGAGTATACATTGGACTGGACCGATATTGCAACTAAGTTAAGATATTACAAACTTACCGTTATACATATCTTTCCAAGTCAATATCAGTAGTTGATCTTAAGATTAAAAGAATCTAAATCATGATATGCTTAGGCTCAACTCAGGAGTGCTATTCATGTTCCTTGATTTATTAGTTAAGCCTAATTTTGGGTCAGGGTGATACGTATATTTTGAGAACATGATAGTATGATTGAGTGGGAGTGCTGAACATAAATATGAAATCTATAGCTTCTACTGGTGTATAGAAGTCAAGTGATGATTCCCTTCGAGCTTAGCAAATAGAAGTAAATGGATGAGCTCTTGTTTAACTGACTAATTATTAGATCACTAAACACCATTTACAGGTAGCTAAGTGTTTTAAGGGGCAGAATACATTGAGGGGTGAGAACGGTAAAGAAATCCCATCTCGATGTAGATCATCTATATAGAGGATCTTTAAATCACAATAAGATTATAACAATGGTTAAATGAGATAGCATATTGATATCGTGGAATATACAATATGCTCTATATAAGTCTGAGAGTGCAATTCTAAGTTCTAAGAGTGGATTCGACGAAGAATTAATAAGTAGGAATTTACTTGGTAAATTTGGTTCACTTATTGGAAGCTCAGCATATAGATCCATGGTCCCCATTCTAGTTGAGAACATTCTGCTTGTAAGACTCATTAATTGATTCGTGATTGATCAATTATAATTCTAAAGTTAGACTATGTCTAATTTTATGAATTTTCACTAAGCATGGGTGAAATTGTAAAGAAAAGAGTTTCTAGGTTTATTTATTTATTAATGGACTTTATATGTCTACTTAATAATTAAATTAAATGACAATATTATTTAATAATCTATTTTAGTTATTAAATAATTAGTTTTGGCATTTAAAAGGTTAGAATTGGAAAATTGGTGTTTTTGAGAAAATAGAGATAAAATTTGATAAAACTGCAAAATTAAGTGAGGCTCAATAACACACCATGGCTGGCCACTTAAATAGGTTTTTCAAATTAATATTTTCATTATTTTAATGCCAAATAATTCCTAACCTAAACCTAGTAGTTGCCTATAAATAGAAAGTGATGGCTCAGTCAAATCACAAGTTTTCAATAACCTTTTCTGACAGAAATTTCTCTCTTCAGAAAAACTGAGCCTTCCCCACTTTCTATACCTGGCCGAAGAAGCCCTCTCTCCTCTTTTCTCCTTCATCTTTTTCGACCCTAGTGAAAGAGTAAGTGCCCACACACAGCAAGCAGTAACTCAATCATAGATTGGAAGACTGTGAAGGATCAAACTTGAAGAAGAAGGACATTCGGGCTCAGATCTTGATTATACTCTGCTACAGAAAGGATTCGAGGGTTAGAGATCTGAGTGGAAGGAGACATTAATTCCGCTGCATCAATGTAAGGTTTTCTTAACTTTATATGTGTTTATTTTATCGTTTTAGAAAGTTCATATTTAGGGTGTTTAAACAACATACTTGTGAGTAGATCTAAGATTCTGGTAAAATATATTCCAACAAAGTGTTGTACCACATACACCATGTACCTTCTCGTACTTGTGCTGGTAACACCATAGTGTACTCTTCAGACATCGTACACTTTACCAATGCACTTTGTACTGTTAGGTTTTATGCCCTAAATAAAACTCCATTTCAATGTAATCTATTTTATTCAACATCAATAAAGAAACAGAAGTATTTTTCATTCATTTGTGTATGTTTTGGTTCACTTTATCAATTGCTTGTCTATTTGATTTATAAATTCATCTTAAACCCTTTTCACATACTTGATCATGTTTATTGTGCTGTCATCACATTGGAAAGTAAACATGACTATGTGAATAAAGTTTCCTAGATTTATCAGACACAGGGTTTTACTGATATGATAATCTACAACAAGAGTTTACTTGCATTTGGAGAAATGCTATGTTCTTTCCAGAACATTGGTTAAAGTAAAGCTCAGGTTGGATGCATGGAGTATGCATCGGAAGGGACCGATATTGAACTTTGACTTAGATTTAATTAAACTTACCATAAAATCTATTCAAGTCAATATCGCCAAGTTGATCCCTAGATCAAATGTTCTTAATCCTGTTATGATTAGGCTCAATCTTGAAAGGCTATTCGTGTTCTTTGATTTGTTAGTTAAGCCTACTTTTAGGTCAGGGTGATACGTACATTTTGGGAACACGGTAGTGCAATTGAGTGGGAGCGCTAGCATAAACATGGAATCTATAGCTTCTATCTGGCGAATAGTTTGCAAAGGATGATCTCCTTCGAGCTTGACCAAACGAACATAAATGGTGGAGTACTCATTTCACATAAGCTGAAATATCATTTATACGGGGTCAAGTGTTTTAAGGATAAAATACATAGTAGGGTGTTACGGTAATCTAATCCCTTTACAGTGTAGATCATTCATATAGAGGATCATTGATCACATTAGGATTATAACAATGGATAACTAATGATGCGTCTATATGGTGGAACATATAGAGCATTCTATATACTGAGAGTGCAATTCTAAGTTCTATGCGTAGATTCAACGAAGAATTAATAAGTTAGTGAATTTTAGTGCTAAATTCTTGATCCACTTATTGGAAGCTCGATTATATAGACCCATGGTCCCCGCACTAGTTGAGATAATATTGTTTGTAAGACTCATGTAATTGGTTTTGATTAATCAATTATAATTCACAAATTAGACTATGTCTATTTGTGAAATTTTCACTAAGTAAGGGCGAAATTGTAAAGAAAGAGTTAATAGGGGAATATTTGTTAATTATGATACTTTGTATGGTTCAATTAATAAATATGATAAATGACAATATTATTTAATAATTATTTATAGTTATTAAATAGTTAGAATTGACATTTAAATGGTTGAATTAGAAAATTGGCATTTTTGAGAAAATCAGATACAAAAGTGTTAAAATTGTAAAATTGCAAAAAGCAAGGCCCAAATCCACCAAGCCATGGCCGGCCACTTTTGTAGGCATTTTAAACTGATATTTTCATTATTTTAATGCCAAATAATTCAAACCTAACCCTAGTGGAATGCTATAAATAGATAGTGAAGGCTTCAGGAAAATTGCACTTTTGAATCAGAAAAACCTGAGCCTTCTCTCTCTTCCTTGGCCGCCACTCTCTCTCTCTCTCTTCTCTTCCTTCATATTTCGAAATTACCTTAGTGATTAGAGTAGTGCCCACACACAGCAAGCAATACCTCAATCATAGTGAGGAAGATCGTGAAGAAAGATCATCAACAAAGGAGTTTCAGCATCAAGGATTCAGAGAAAGAGATCCAGGTTCAGATCTTGATAATACTCTGCTACAGAAAGGATACAAGGGTTAGAGATCTGAACGGAAGGAGTCATTTAATTCTGCTGCACCCAATGTAAGGTTTCTTAAACTTTATACGTGTTTATTTCATCGTTTTAGAAAGTTCTTATTTAGGATGTTAATAAACATACTTGTGAGTAGATCTAAGATCCTGGTAAAATAAATTCCAACATGTACCGCTACCGTACAAGTGTTGGTAGTGTATGAATCACAACAAGCATGCATATATATTTCTCACATACATACATTCGCATATATATCACATGTTGTACACTATTCTTACCTCTTTTCTGAATTCAAGTGAGTTGGCCGACCTGAACGGAAAGTCTCGTGCTGGATGGATGCTCTAATCATATATTAAAACCGTGTGAATAACACGCCAAAACCCTAATTCGAGAAACCCGAACCTCCAACTTAAGGTTCTGCTACTACTAATTGGAACTACAATATCCTAGGAGATAGGGAAACACCCAAACGAGGCACTAAAGTGGACACGAATTGAATCGAATTGTTCGGGGAATCTGCCACAGGTCCTGGCAAACAGGTTAACCAGTTTGCACCAAGTTTCCCCAAATAATTAACAACCTGCTCAAAACATGTCCAAATGCCACCAAACTTTCCAAAACACCTAAAATGAGCTTACACAATATATTCCAATCAATAACACCCAAAAAAAATGCACAAATACAAAACATGCCATGGATGAACCAAGCTTGAGTGTGCATCCATCACCCAAAACAACCGAAACAGCTGCAAGAAGCTACTTCCAACTTAAATTAAACTTAAAAATCGAATCACAACCCAATCAAACCCTAACAACCCCTATTCTCTAAAATCACAAGTCAAAACAAACTAAAACATTAAGAAATTCATAAACTAAGAGTGTCTAGGGCTTACCTACACTAATTACTCCTTGAATCCAAGCTAAAATCCAAAAAGATGGTGATGAAGGTGGCTAGTTCCTCCTGGTGTGGTGGTGCTCAAAGAGAGAGAGAGAGAGAAAAAAGAATGATTTTTTCTTATTTTTTTCTTATTTTTCCTTCAATTTCTTTATTTCACAAAAGGACTATTAACTAATTAAACTTAACTTGGCTGAAAAACACACTAAATGGCCAGCTGCCATTCTCTAAAACAACCACCTAAGCCTCCTCTTAAAATGACAAAAATACCCTTTTGCTTACAATTTAGGCAATTTAAGGTCTAGGGGTAAAATGGTTAAAAACCATAACCCCGCCCAAACCCAGTATTTTATTTTTCTCCAATAGAGAAACTCACAGGAAAACATGCTCCCTGCCTAAAATGTAATGTCTTTACTCTTCAGATTAGCATAACTTTTCTACCTACTTTGCGACGCAAGCATCCGAGCCTTGATATTGTCTATAGCTTCATTGGTCCTTTGAACTAATTCCGGACCCAAGTACTTCCTTTCTTTAGTTTTGTCCCAATGGATTGGGGAACGACACTTCCTACCATACAACATCTCATAAGGAGCCATACCTATCGTACTCTGCTAGCTGTAGTTGTAGGAGAATTCAATTAAAGGCAAGTACTTACTCCACGAACCCTTAAAGTCCATGAGACAGGCTCGCAAAAATTCTTCTAATATCTAATTGGTTCTTTCTGATTGCCCATTAGTTTGAGGGTGAAAAGTTGTATTGAACTTCAGTTTGTACCCATAGCTCTCTGAAGACTTACCCAGAATTTTGATGTAAACTTTGGATCTCTGTCTGAAACAATGAATTTAGGAGCTCCATGGAGATGAACTATCTCCTTCACATACAGTTCTACATACTAATCCACTGTATAGGTAGTCTTTACTGGTAAAAAATGAGTTGACTTCATGAAACGGTCCACTATGACCCATACCGAATCGTACAGTCCTGTGATTCTAGGCAAACCAACCACGAAGTCCATTGCAATATCCTCTCACTTCCATTTAGGAAGGGCTAATGGTTGTAGTAACCCTCCCGACCTCTGATGCTTAGATTTGATTTGCTAACAGGTTAAATATTTTGTCACATAACCCACCAACTTTTTCTTCATTCCACTCCATCAATAATAGGGTTTCAAATCCTGATACATTTTAGTGGTTTCCGGGTGCAACGAATAAGGTGTAGTGTGAGCTTCATCAAGAATTTCCTTTTTAAGCTCACCATTATTTGGAATGCAAACCTGAGATTTTTATAGTAACATTTCGTTATTCGAGATCAAAAAGTCCCTAGGTCGACCGGCCAATACCTCATCCCAAATTTTAACTAGTTTAGGATCTTCCAATTTCGCCCTTCTAATCCTTTCCAACAAATCTGATTGAAGTCTTAAGTTGTGCAATTTCCCAACCACAAATTCAATTTAAGCCTTAACCATTTCTGAAGCTAGCTGAGGAGCTATCATTACAGTGTTAAAAACTTGCCCACGACCTTTTCTGCTCAAGGCATCTGCCACAACATTGGCTTTCCTGGGATGATACAGAATCTCAAAATCATAATCTTTAACCAATTCTAGCCACCGTCTCTGCTGCATATTTAAATCTTTTTGAGTGAAGAAATACTTGAGGCTCTTATGATCAGTGTAATTCTCACACTTTTCACGATAAATGTAGTGTCGCAATATTTTTTGACCAAAAACTACAGCAACAAGCTCTAAATCATGCATTGGGTAACGGTGCTCATAATCCTTTAGTTGACGAGAGGCATAAGCTATAACCCTGTCAGCTTGCATTAGAATGCATCCCAGACCCTATTGGATGCATCACAGTAAACAACAAAATTTTCTTGATCTGTTGGCAAAGCTAACACTGATGCTATTATTAACCGCTGCTTTAGCTCCTGAAAAATCGTTTCACACTTGTTAGACCATATGAACCGTTGATTCTTCTTAGTTAACTCGGTTAGTGCCATAGAGATCTTAGAAAATCCTTCGACAAAATGTCGATAATACCTTGCTAATCCAAGAAAAATTCGCACTTCCGTCACTGTTCTTGGCCTCAGCCAATTTTTCACTGACTCAATCTTGCCCGGGTCAACCATGATTCCATCTTTTCCGACAATGTGCCTTAGAAAAGATACCTCTGACAACCAGAATTCACACTTTTTGAATTTTTCATACAACTTGTGATCCCTGAATCGTTGTAATACCATTCAGAGATGTTGCTCATGCTCCTCTTCTGTCTGAGAGTACACAAGGATGTCATCGATAAACACTATAACACAGCTATCGAGGAAATTATTGAATACTCTGTTCATAAGATCCATAAAGGCTGCTGGAGCATTTTTCAACCCAAATGACATTACTAGAAACTCATAATGACTAGATCTGGTGCAAAAAGTGGTCTTTAGAATATCTTATTCTCGAATTCTCAGTTGATGATAACCAGATCGCAAGTCGATCTATGAAAATACAGTCTTCCCCTAAAGCTAATCGAACAAATTATCAACCCTGGGCAACAGATACTTGTTTTTGATCGTCAGCTTGTTTAATTCTCGATAATCCATACACATTCGGAGGGAACCGTCCTTCTTTTTCACAAATAAAACTGGAGCTCCCCAGGGCGATAGACTGGGTCGGGTAAACCCTAAATCGAGTTCCCCTGAAGTTGTATTTTTAGCTCCTTGAGTTCTGCTGGAGCCATTCAATATGGCGCCTTCGAAACCGATTCAGCTCCACGTGCCAAATCAATTATAAAATCTATCTCCTGCTGTGGTGGCAATCGCGGCAACTCCTAGGGGTGTTCACGGATTGGTTTGGTCCGAATTTTCATAGTTTTTGAACCAAACCAGTATAACGGTTTTTTCAATATTAGAAACCAAACCAGACCAAAAAATTTCTCAAACCAAACCAAACCAAACCATTAAGAACGGTTTAGTTTGGTTCAAAACCACGGTTTATGTGGAATTGATAATTATTCATATTTTTTAGTAATTGTACTATTTTTACTAAGGTTTTAATTTTATTTTTCAAAATATATATTTAACATGATAAGTAATAGATCTATAAGATATAAATAATGATATAAAAACATTCTCAAAAGTCAAACATAACATAAAAATCTAAAATTCATGCAATAAAAAACTTGACTCACAAAAAATTTCTAAATTATACATATAGTCATATATAAAAAAATATATAAATTAATTACTTATTATAAACGGTCCAGTCCGGTTTAACCGTTAATTATTTATTACGAACCGCAACCGAACCATTACGATGTAAACGATCCGGATTGACCAAACCACCAAAAACGGTTTCCCCGGTTACGATTTATAATGGTTCGGATTGTAGTGGTCCGGATTTAAACCGCAGTTTCCCGGTTTATATGAACAGCCCTAACTCCTCAGGAAATACATCAAGAAATTCTTTTACAACTCTGACTACCTCAGGCCCAAATGTTTCAGGTCTGCTAGAGTCAATTACAACCGCTAAATCCTACACATCCACTGTGTAGTAAATCTCTAGCCCTTAAGATTGAAATAATCGGGATTCGAGACCCCTAAACAGATCCAACATAAACAAAGGGATCTTCGCCCTCTGGCTGAGAAGTTACAATTTTTCGCTTACAGTCAATGCTGACCGAATACTTGGATAAAAAATCCATCCCAAGTATGATATCAAACTCTGCTAATTCCAGCTCTACTTAGTCAACACTCAACTCCCTATTTTCCACTCGAATTGGCGTAGACCTAACTCGCCTTTTGGAGATAACTAATTCCTCGATAAGAAGTAGGGTTCCAAACCCTCTTTTGATAAAGTCACATGGCCTATCCAATTGATTAATTACGCGAGATGCCACATATGAGTGTGTAGCCCTAGAGTCAAATAGTACAGTAAAATAGGAGTTGTTGACAATAACTTGACCTATCACCACGGAAGGATTGGCTACAACATCAACTTGTATGATAGCAAACACCCAAGCATGTACGGGTTTTGCCTCTTGCTTATGCTATTATTTTTTCACTTGAGGGCAATCTTTCTTGAAATGTCCAACCATGCCCCACTAGAAGCATGTTTTCCAGTTGCACTCTCTAGGATGATGTTTCTTACAACGTGGGCACTCAAGGTAAGAATAACCCTAGCATCCACCTCTGCCTTGGTTCCATCATAACCGCTTACTCTGTCCCCAACCACCAGATGTCGGGATAGCCTTTCTTTTTTGATCGGTGATGGAATCACCACTATCCCTATCATATGCAGGAGTAGCAAGAGTGGAGGTTCCACCAACACTTGGAGTCACTCGAGGCTCTTGCAGAAACTTCACTGCACCTTCGGCTCGCAGAGCCTTATCAACCATTTCAGCATATGTCATTGCTTCGTTAGTTGTGATTACCAGGTCATGTCTAATCTTCGCATTTAGACTCACTAGATACTTTTCTTTTTTGCTGAAGTTGATGGGCACTATACCCGATGCCAACTTGGCTAAATGATCAAACTTTGTTGTGTACTATGTTACTGACATACCCTCACTCTAAACCAGCTCGGTAAATTCTTTTTGCTTAGCACTGTGGACCGTCTCATTATAGTATTTGGCATTGAATAAGTCCCAGAATTCTTTCCAGATCATAACAGTGACGTCTCAAGTGAGGGACACTAACTCCCACCACACAAGCGCGTCTTTCTAGAACTGAAATGTAGAACAGGTTACTCAGTCATTTTCGTTAACTCACATGAAGTTCAAGATTCTTTCAATGATAGTGAGCCACTTCGTGGCCTTCATAACATCCGGGCCTCCCAGAAAAATTGGAGGCACTTACTTGCGAAACCTCTCATACAGTGGCTCCATACGGTTGCCAGTAACAGGTTGTTCTACTGGCACCACTAGAACCATAGCGACCTGAACTTGTGGTGGAGGCACTGTAGGAGGACCATGCTTTCTCAGTCTCATAATCTCTTCATCTTGCTGACGAATCCGAGCTTGCATTTCTACAAATCTTTGCTCCCAATCTGGTGGAGCTTGAGGTGGGTTTTCATGTCGATCACCCTGAAACCTTCCACGGCCTCTGCTGCGTCCATGGAGACTTTGGGGAATTCGATTTCTTTGAACGCCTCTAGTCTCGACCCTATTACCCTAACTCCTTGTATTTTGTTGGGTGTCCATTTAATAAGAGTTAGCCTACGAACCCATAAGTAAGTCAGGTCACACAGCGATCACATAGACTTAATACCGCACTTATGGCTTTTAAGGTAACACATTAAAATAAACAATTATAAACTAATATGCTTCCTAATATGCTTTACTAAACAAGTAAGGGCTTACTAAACCGTGAGTCGAGCTATTCTCTGATGATGATTGTACATGTCTTGACAATCTTCGGTAGACAAACCTTGCGGCTCTGATACCGAAATTGTAATGCCCTGATGCTTAGGCGCGCTGCAGTGATTTCCCAATTAATGTGTCACCTTTGCTAATCAAAGGGTTTTCCTTGAAAATCGTGTCAAATTAAAACTTTTGATTAAATTATCAAACTTTATAAACTTATATATATATTTATATGTTGGGACAGCGCGACCTGGAGTGTTCGGTCTCGGGACATCTAGAATAATATTTTGTAGTCGCTGTGTGACATGTATATGAAAATATTTTGGAAACATTTGTAAAAAGTTTAACTCGAGATCCCGACAATGTACTCTGAGAATTGAAAAATGGTTCTAGTGAAGGGAGGCTCGAGAGTCTAATTCGAATAGGCCACATTCTTTTGAGAGGAAAGAAATTTATAGATTATATTAGGAAAAATAAGCTTGTGGCTACGTTTTTTACCTCTTTAGAAGGAAATAATTTTCTCCATGATGAGAGAAGCCAAGTTAATGTTTACCCCTAAAGTGATTCAAAAAAGAAGAAAAGCCAAGTCTTGAGACACCATTGTCTTGTTGGAATTCGGAAGCCGATTGCTAAGACCAAACCGCATAAGAGAGACATGGCCATAAGTGAGATGAGTGATGCGAACACTTTGGCCAGCAGGCCATTTGACTTGTTCACCAAGGAGATCAGTAAGAATGAGGTCATGATTCATAGTCACTTCATCATTTTTTGCTCCTTTAGGCATTTTCAAGGCTTCTTCAATATCATTTTAAGTGAATGAAAACCAATGGCCACGAACATAGACTTTACCAAAGTACTTAGATTTTTTATCAAGCAAATCATGAGTAAAGTTAGCATAAAATTCCTTAACAATGCCATCAATGTAACCTTCAAACCCAGTTAAAGTGTCCTCCCAATTTTGATTTTGAATATACTTCACAATGCCATAAACTCTATGAGCATTTAAATTAAAATTTCTCTCAATTTTCAAACTTTCGGGTAGCATATAAGGTCCAATCATGTTGATTATCATTATAAAAGAATCTAGAACTTACTACTTGAGAGGAAGAAAGATTACCAGACAAAGTGCTTTTCATGGGTTGTTTACCCTTGGCTACTGCTGAAGCTTTGACTGTAGAAGCAGAACGAGAAGTTACTGCGCTGCAGATTTTGGCAAGGATGGCTCAGGATCCAGATTAACAAAATTATCCTCAATTTTGATTGGGACTTCCTCACTGTTAGAAGAGACAACATCATCGTCTACTGAAATGTCTTTTTCGGATGAAAAAGACTCAGTTTTGGAATCAGAATCCTTAGAAGACACTTCCATGGGTTCTTCTTCTTCATCATTACTCGAGGAGGCCGAGGGAGGGTTAAGTTTGAGCTTTAGCAGCAGGAACAGGCCTATCATGACGTCATTTGGTTTGAGCTTCTTGTTCAAGAGAAGCTTGCTAGGCATGGGTCTGAGATGAAAGACCTTTTAGGGTTGAACTAACACCAGTTGTAGCAGGTGGTGATTGAGTACCACGAAAAGGAGATGCCTCACCAGACAACGAGGAAGATTTTGAACCAGGCCTAGAAGTCTTAGGCAATCGGATATGCCTCATAGATTTTTGAGCAAGTATTTTGGGTGCTCTTTTGCTCGAAGGAGTGGAAGATGACACTTTCTTTGGTTCACATCGAAGATGAAATGAATAACCTAGATTCGAAGCTGTTGCTGCAGCATGAGATGGTTATGACGGCATAGGGGAGGCATTTGATGGAGCAGCCTTAGTATTAACCATCTTTCTTGGGTACCCTAAATTCTTTGTCTTAGCCATGAATTATTGAAAGTAAGAATGAAAACAAAGAGTGAGGAAAACAAGGGAGAGTAATATCGGGTAGAAGATGAGAGAATGTGAGATTAAATAAAAAATGAGTTGGTATAAATAATGATATGAAGGAAGAGCAAAAAGAAAACTGAAAACAACTGCCTTTCCCTCTTACAAAGAGAGAACCACCCCTCTTTTCTTATCTATTATTTTTTTTTTTTAAAAAAAAAACACAGAATAAAAAAAAAAAAAAGAACAAGAATAAACCAAGATTTTTTCCATAAACAAACCAATTAAAGTTGATAAATCTTTCAAGATCAACAATTAAACAAAATACAATGAATAAGATATCAAACTTTAAAAGGAAAATCATCATAAACAATCAATTAGAGCATATGTTGATACTTACCATAAGAAAAAACAAGGACCGAATTTCCTTAGCCCACAAGTCAAGTTACACAACCCTTTTTTTTTCAAAAAAAATCGAATAACAAAGAAACTAGAAAGATTTATACAAAAAATAAGTTATTTTAGAGCATGCATCTTACCAGGTTTCGTAAAAAGACAAAAAATCATGTTATGCTTTCAAAGATGATAAGAATTTAGTGTCTCAGATATAAACCATACTCACTAGATGTTGAGAAAAAAAAAACAAGTTACATAGAATGTGGACCATGATTTTTTTATTAATTTAGAAGAGGAGACTTACAAACTTGTACACACTTGTCAGACATTAGTGTGTGCAGTGAAAATAGGATCATTGTCCTTGGCAAGATTTTTATTTTTTTCCTTTTTCAATTTGATCCCGCAGCTAGATGCTACGACACCATACAAAAGCTAACCCTTTTCTATGGTAGTGCATCCTCTTCATAACTGTTAATTACAAACTTCCAGCTTACTCAAAAGATGGCTTTCACACCTCAGTATGGGTAGCTCTATTCCAGCAAGGGGCCTGATAAGAAACTGAAACAAAAGTTGCTCAACTCTGTATAAGACCTTTATGTAATCCCAATCACACATAAATAAGTAACTTGAATCTTTTAACTCAACCTCAAAAGTATGAAGAGTACAAGATACTAAGCTAATTATCATCTAAAAACAGAAACATATTTTGTCAACCAAGAATGAAACAAGGATAGATGCAAGAAAAGAACTACTCAACAATTTTGTACAAATTCAAGAACAAATGAAATTAGACAATGCAAACTCCCAAGGATTTTCTGAGGGAGTCAAAGCGACTTTAGTCTATGGCCTTGGTAAAAATATTAGCCAATTATTTTCCAGTATCAACATATTCTAAATGTAATGTTTGGTTGTCAACAAGTTCCCTAATAAAATGATGCCTTATATCAATGTGTTTTGTTCGAGAATGTTGAACATGATTTTTGAAAATATTTATGGCAGTAGTATTATAAAAAAAAATTATTAAAATACCCAACTCAAATCCATAATCAATTAACATTTGTTTCAACCATAAGAATTGAGTACAACAACTACCAGTAGCTATGTACTCAGCCTCAGCAATAGACAAGGAAATAGAATTTTGTTTCTTACTATGCAAAGAAACCAAATTGTTTCCAAGAAAGAATTAACCTCCACTAGTACTCTTACGATGATCTGCATTACCTGCCCAATCTGCATCACTAAAACAAGCCAAGCTAGAATTAGTGTCTTTAGAATACTAGATTCCAAAGTCAAGAGTACTATTAACATATCAAATAATCCTTTTAACTGCAGAAACATGAGATTCCATAGGATTACTTTGATATCAAGCACAAATTCCCACGCTATAGCTAATATTAGGACGACTAGCAATTAAATACAATAAACTACAAATCATACTATGATAAAGAGTAGTGTCTACCTTTACTCCATGTTCATCCTTTGTCAATTTCAAAGAGGTGCTCATTGGAGTACTTACCTGTTTAGCCGATTCAAGGCCAAACTTTTTGACAAGATTCTTAGCATACTTACTTTGAGACATGAATGTTCCTCCTTCCATTTGTCTGACTTAAAGCCCCAAAAAGAATGTAAGTTCACCAACCATACTCATTTCAAACTCATTTTTCATTTGATTAACAAACACTCGAACTTCATGGTTAGATGTAGAACTAAACACTATATGATCAACATATATTTGAGCAATGATAAAATCTAATTTTATGTGTTTGATGAAAAGAGTTTTGTCTACACTACCTCTTTGATAATCATGAGAAATTTAAAAAGGAGTTAACCTTTCATACCAGGCACAGGGGCCTATTTCAGACCATACAAAGCTTTTTCTAATTTGTATATATGGTCTGGAAACTAAGGATCTTCAAACCCCTTTTGTTGCTCAACATAAACTTCCTCACATAAAATCCCATTCAAAAAGGCTGACTTCACATCCACTTGATACCATTTGATATCAAGAAACAAGCAATACACAATAGTAAACAAATAGATTCTAATCTTGCTACTAGAGCAAATATTTCATCAAAGTCAATACCTTCTACCTATGTGTAGCCTTGTGCCACCAATCGAGCCTTGTTCCTCACAATCGTACCAAATTCATCACTTTTATTTTTAAAGATCTACTTTGTTCCAATCACATTGATACCTTTTGGTCTTTGAACTAAAATGCAAACCTTATTGCAAATAAACTGACTAAGTTCGTCTTGCATATCATTAAGCCATTCTTCATACGTCATGGGTTCCTTCACATTTTTTTGTTCGAATTGTGAGATAAAACAAAGAAATCTAATTAAATTAACATACCTTTTTCTTGTTACCATGCTTTCTTCAAGATTTCCAAAGATGAGATCTTTAGGATTATTCAGTTTTACTCTGGTGCTGGGTTCCTTCTGAATAGAATCAGTAATGATGTTTGGATGAAGTGAGACATGCTGTTCTGATTCTCATGCTTCGGTTGCAGCAATAGATTTGACATTTGCTTCTTCAGAATTCAAGTCTGCTGCATCAGAATCTACATTTGCTACATCTAGTGGAGTATCCAGAAAACTATCTATCTCAACTTTTGTGGAAAATTCTGAAATATCTTTAAAATCATCAACAACCACATTAGCTGATTCCATAACAGTTTGAGTTCTCATGTTGTAAACACAATAGGCTCTACTATTTGTGGAATATCAAATAAACACACCAACATCACTTTTAGCATTAAATTTTCCAATATGCTCCCGATATCTTAAAACATAACAAACACACCCAAAGATATGAAAATGACTTACATTTGGACACTTACATTTCAAGATTTCATAAGATTTTTTGGTTTATTGTATAGAAAGTTGTGTTTATAGCCTCTCCCCACAAACGTTTTGTTAGCTTCTTGCTATTTAACATAACTCTTGTTGTTTCTTGCAAAGTTCGATTCTTCCTCTCAACAACTCTATTTTGTTGAGGAGTTTTAGGAGCTAAAAATTCATGAGTTATACCTGTAGACTTATATTTATCATCATATACTGAGTTCTCAAACTCCTTACCATGATCACTCCGAATTCAAACAATTTTACCAATGTTATATCCTTTTTCAATTCTTAATCTCAAACAAAGTGTTTTAAAATCATCAAATGTGTCAGCTTTTTCTTGTAAAAAATCTACCCAGGTAAAGTGAGGGAAATCATCAACACACAAAAATATATCGCTTACCATTCATACTTTCAACTTGAATTGGACCCATAAGATCCATGTGAAGCAATTCCAATACTTTTGTAGTATTAATATCTGAAATACTTTTGTGAGTGATTTTCAATTGCTTACCAAGTTGATAAAGTTCACACTAACCAACACTTTCTTTACCCAGTTTGGGTAGTCCACGAATAACACCTATATTGGACAATTTTTTTCTTCAAATTTTTATAATTAATATGTATAAGTTTTGCATGCCACAAATCAGTATTGTTGATAGCTGAATGGCAAGTGAACACAGGGTTTAGGGTATAAAAAATATCATTAGATCGAAATCCTTACAAGACACATTGATTATCATCATTAAGTACATAACAATGATCACTATCAAAAGAGACAGTATACCCTTGGTCACATATTTGACGAACGCTAAGTAAATTAGCCCTTAGTCCCTCAACCAACATCACATTTTTCAATCTGAGCAACCCTTAAAAATTGAGAGTTTCCATTCCAATGACATTTCTAGCTAAGTCATTCCCAAATGTGACTTCGCCACACTACATTGGCATGATGTTTATCAAAAAAATTTTGTCACCTGTCATATGTCTAGAGAAACCACTGTCAAATACCAAATTTGTGAAGCAAAACTTTTATCAGAAAAACCAGCTACACATTTTTATTTTTCAATCCATTTCTGTTTGATAACACTATGCTTCTTTTGAAAATTTTTCAAATTATCAAAATGATTTGTTTTGTACATATTCTCCATGGTAAAACATTTAGGCCTAATATGTCTCTTCCTGCCACAAAAATGACAAATATGGACAAATATACTTACCTGAGATCTTACTCTTTTTGTAATTACTGGAGATTTTGCTTCTACTGTTTCTGCCTTTGCAGCGACATACTTTGAATTTACAGCAGGAAACTTTAAATTTGTAACATCAGGAAAACTTGTTGGAACACTAGATTTTACAAATTTTGTGATTCCAGAACTTTCAGTACCATCTGATCCAAGACCAGCAAAGCCTCTTTGACATGCATTCTGAACTTTCTCAAAAATAGAAGATCCAGGGTTAAGCATTTAAACATTTTTCTTGAGACTTTCAAGTTATTCCTTCTTTAATAGAGTAATCTTTTCATCTTTAATGAAAAAGTCAATCTCAAAATCTTTAATATTTAATTCAAAAGTTTCAATTTGATGAGACAATTGTTTATTCATTTTAGACAAGACTCTATTTTCAGAAGTAACTTGTATCCACTTTTCATACATGACCTTGTATGATTCAACGAGAGACTCTTCAAAAATTTTGGAATCATTTGAATCAGAATCTTCTTTTTCAATGGTATTATTTAAACATATCAATTTCTGTTTCCCCTGTGAATCACACAACAAACTAGGAATAAATGAGGTTAGAGTAACATTCTCAGAATTTTGTTCATCACTCTCAGTTTCATCATCACTCCAAGTGACATTGAAACTTTTCCTATTCTTTTTCAGAGTGTTTGCACACTCAAATTGAATGTGCCCAAAGCCTTCACATTCCCTGCACTGAATTACCTTTTTATTAGTCACAAAGGATTTAAAAGGTGTATTTACTTTTGAAAATTTCAGATTATTCTTTTTATTACCCATCTTTTTCATATATTTTTGAAAGTTCTTGTTTAATAAAGTAATTTCATTTTCACATTCATTATCAGAACTTTCTTTTTCAGTAACTTTTAAATCGATACTTTTACCGTTATCACCAATGGACTTAGGTTTTTCCTTTTAATTGATTTGTCGATTTAATTCAAAAGTATGCAAAGAACCCGTTAACTCTTCTACCTTCATTGTGCTAACATATTTGGCTTCCTCCATGGCCAAAAGTTTAGTGTCGAACCTGTTGGAAATATATTTTACCAAGAACTTAGATCTACTCACAAGTATGTTGATTTAACAACCTAAAATTGAACTTCTAAAACGATGAACTAAACACATAAAAGTTTAGAATAACTTACAGTGATGGCAGCAGAATTAAGTGTCTCCTTCCACTCAGATCTCTAACCCTTGATTCCTGTCTGTAGCAGAGTATAATCAAGATCTGAGCCCGAAAATTCTTCAGTTGGATGTGATCCTTCACCGTCTTCCTAATTATGATTGAGTTACTGAGTGATGTGTGTGGGCACTTCTCTTTCACTAGGATTTTCGAAATTCTCTCTTGTTTTTCTCTCTTGAATTCGTGTGATACAATGCAAAGCAAAAGCTTGTTTCAAGAGAAGAGAGGGGCGGCTATATATAGGAAGAAGGGAAGAGCACAACTTTCCAAATAAACAGTTTCCTCTTTTACTGTGTAATTGAATAACTGCCTTATTTAGTGTGATCCACCACTTTCTTATTTTTGCTAGGCTTTGATTAGCAGTTACATGGAAATTTAATTTGAAAATAATAATTGGGAAACATGCAAGCATGTGGCCGGCCATGGTGTGTATGGGCCTCACTGGAATTTTGCAGTTTCCTCAATTTTATTTCTATTTCTCCAAAAATGCCATTTTTCCAATTCTAATCTTTTAAATGCCAAAACTAATTATTTAATAACTAAAATAGATTATTAAATAATATTGCCATTTAAAATAATTATTAATTAGACATGCAAAGTCTCTTAATTAATAATTAAACCTAGAAACCCTTTTATTTACAAATTCATCCTTAAACTGTGAGAATTCACAAATTAGACATAGTCTAACTTTTAGAATTATAATTGATTAATCATAAATCAATTATAGAGTCTTACAAACAGTATAGTCTCAACTAGAATGGGGACCATGGATCTATATGCTGAGCTTCCAATAAGTTGAACCGATTTACCAAGTAAATCCCTAACTTATTAATTCCTTGTTGAATCCACTCTTAGAACTTGGAATTGCACTCTCAAACTTATATAGAGCATATTATATGTTTCACAATATCAATATGCTATCTCATTTAACCATTGTTATAATCTTAATGTGATTAAGAGATCCTCTATATAGATGATTTACATCGAGATGGGACCAATTTTACCGTTTACACCCCTCAATGTATTTTGCCCCTTTGAACACTTAGTTACCTGTAAATGATGTTTTAGTGATCTAATATATAGTCACTGAAACAAGAGCTCATCCATTTACTTCTATTTAACTAAGCTCAAAGGGAATCATCACTTTACTTCTATACACCAGTATAAGCTATAGATTTCCATATTTATGTTCAGCACTCCCACTCAGTTATGCTATCATGTTCCCAAAATATACGTATCACCCTGACCCAAAAAGTAGGCTTAACTAATAAATCAAAGAACATGAATAGCACTCCTGAGATTGAGCCTAAGCATATCAGGATTTAGATTCTCTTAATCTAAGATCAACTTCTGACATTGACTTGGAAAGATACAACGGTAAGTTTACAATATCTTTGACCAAGTTCAATATCGGTCCAGTCCAATGTATACTCCATACATTCGAAACTAGTATACTTTGCCAATGTCCTGGAAAGAACATAACACTTACTCCAAGTGTAAGTATACTTCATCGCTGATTATCACATCAGTGTAAATCCAAAACACTGATGAACAGGGACCAAATCTTTTGAATCATATAATCACAATCAAATTCCACTGTATTGACAATACTGTAATTGTGAATAACTATATGTTCTGGATTTAACTGATTTTGTGCATATATCAATTATATATATTAAACCATAAACATGTAACATACATGTAATCATAAATCACTTCAAAAATCTAAATTGATAACTAATCAGATTGTAATGGGTTTTATTTAGGGCACAAAACCCAACAAACTCCCACTTGCACTAACATAAAACAAGTTGTGCATTACAATCAATCTTTTTACCTCGATCCTCTGATCAAGTGTAGTATGTTTGAATCCACCCATATTTCCAGAACCAGGTTCATAAAACTTATGAAACCTTTTTAACTACATCCTTTACTCATCAAGGGATACTGAAATCCTTACTGCCCATTAAGTGCATCTGAACAAACAGAAGACATATCTCTCAAATTTTAAAATTTGGAATTGAGATAATGCAGTGTAGAATTTCCTTCAGTAAAATAACTTTCTGGTAATTTCGAATTTACAAAGTTATATCTTGTCTGATGAAGCTTGAATTATTATAGATGGGTTTTTACACTCTTCTATAATAATTTCTCCATCTCCAGAGTAACCACCATCTCAAAATTCTTAATGAGTCGGTGTGGATATTGGGATCACTAATGCATAGTTCCTTAATATCTAACATATAGGCCACTTTCATAAATATTTCTTGATTGTCCACTAATGTTCCCTATTTGATTACATCTCAGATGGCTCCCACTCAATAGCAGATCTCTGGTTAGAAACTTTTAACCTTTTACTATTGTTTCTGGGAACATCTCATTGTGACTTATTATCTTAGTCTGAAACTGTAAGTTTCTCTAAGATTAGGTCAACAACATAGCAGTCTAGTATTTGAAGTGTAAAATACTTGCTAGAGATTAAGCAATCAAATCAAGATACCATAAAATGTTATGAGGATTAGAAATCTTGAATCAAGTCTTTCGAATAGACTATGCAAGAATTCTTCTATCTTATTCTCATAATACTGATAGGTTATTTCTATCCATGTGAATGGTTAGATTTGTTTTTATCAGGGGTGTTCTTAAGTTCCTATCACAATTATCAACCAAAAGAATATGGGTAAAGAATTTTAATATTCTCCCACTCAACTAAGGTAATGTGATACATTATCAAAGAACTTTAATGGCATCATTAACTATTACAACAGTAAATCTAAGGTAATTTATTTTATTATTTCCATGTTTAAAATTATGTGTCACAAAGGGTACTGTGGAATAAAGTCCACCCCTAAGTTTATAGAGATTATGATCCACCCCTAAAGGTTGTAAATCTCTATGTGTGATAGAGAGTCTGTGGAGTTGAATATAATCCAGAGTTCATTAGATATAAAAGATCGTTTGAACTGCATATTATTCTTAACTTTTCTCCACCCCTATCAGATCAAAAGATCTTTTTATTAAACAAATTCTCAATAATTGTTTTAGAATTAACAATTATTCATAAACATAGAAGTAATTTCTAGTGTTTATGTAGTAATAACTCTGTAAGGAGTTTAAATATAACAATTATTCATAATATGCCTTTAGAATTTGTATCAATAATAAAAATACATACACATACAAAAATAATAAATAAAACAATTGGTAATAGATAAGATAAAGTACTGAAGCTCAACTCATAAATTGTAATTTATTTGAAAAAGATACTTTATTATAAACCAAAAAAATTGTTTGCAATATTATGAGAACCAAACAGGGAATAAAATCCCAAAACTTGAAATCCAAATTGTTTGAAAAACTAAACAATTAATTCAAAAAAAAAACTTCTTCTTTATCATAGACGACCTCCATCCACCATCCAGCTTTCTAATCCAACTCGTTAAGACAACATTCGAGTTTAAGAAGCTTGAGCTATAAGAAGAATGATAAACAAGGTTAGTAATCCAAAAGGATAATAATTCACTAAAACACATCAGTTTATAAAGAAATACCTTGTTTCTTTGCAAGAAGCTTAGGACATTGGGATTTCCAATGGCCTTTCTCATTGCAGTAGAAACACTTTCCTTTTGGTGTATCACCAGAAGCTCCAGCCTTTTTGTTCTTAGCTGCTTTCGCGGCTGAGCTCGCTTCTTGGCATTTTTCCACTTCTTCTTATGATTGGATTTGGAAGTACAACATGTGCCTCGGGATTACTCGTCTTATTACCATTTCCCGGTATCTTCGAGGTTTATTCCCTCTTTTCTTGGGACCTCCAATCAAATTTTCATATGTCTGATGGTCGTTGACTAAAGTATGAAAGTCTTGTTCCTTCTTATTCATGACATAATTTGATGTATAGGGCAGAAAATCTGGAGTCAGACTATTCAAAATGAGACTCACTTGAGTAGTCTGATCCATTTCAGCACCATGATTCTGGGCTTCCTGGAAATAACTAGCCATCTGGAGAAGGTGATCACGCACATTCTGATGGGGTTCTATCCGTGCGTTGATGAATTTCTTAGTCGCGTCAAAACGAGACTGGATAGATGCCATACCGAATAGCTCAGTTAACTGCGTCATGATTTCTGTAGCCGTGACAGTGTTAGCAAACCTTGTTTTCAAGGTGTCAACCATGCTGGAAAGCATGAAGTATCGAGCTTTGTTGTTAGCATTCTGCCAACGCTCGAACTTCTCTTTCACAGTTTTGGTTGCATTGTCACCGGGCCGCTCGTGACTCGCTCGAACACAAACGAGGCACTTTCACCTATGAGAGCAATGTTAATGTTATCTCTCCACTTTGGGAAGTTAGACCCATTTAGCTTATTTTCAGTTAAGAGTGATAACATGGGATTCGACATTGCAATTCAGGATACTACAAGATAATACATAGATATCAATTATGGTTTAACACAAAATCTTATTCAGAAATTATTAGCACATAGCAAGTAGGAATGACTAGAGAAAATACCAAAAAAAAAAAAAATCAATCCTAAATAATTTCCAAGGTTTTCAACAAACTGATATCAGTGTCCCGTTTAGGCGAGAGTCAAAGCTATCATCCATTGAATAGAGTTGTCAGCTCATCTAAAATGACAAACATTCTAGCAACCTTTTATTCGATCGAAAAGAGAATCCGATGTTGTCCCGTTTAGGCGAGAGTCAAGGTCATTCCTATTTCATGAGCTTCCACCATTGTTTCATACGTTTGTAAGTCTTATACAGTAGCCACCATTAGGGTGATCAATACTAATATAAATAACTTACAAATATACTTATCTTTTGAGATTAAACGGCGCTAACTTGCTAATGAACGTTCCTCCATTAGGGAAGATTACTCACTAAAACAATAGCTATGTAAAACCAACAATGGAGATCGAATATCTTAAAATAATAAAGCTCATTATTTAAAAAGATTTATTTTCTTCTATTATTTATTTATTTTAAATCTATATATATTTATTAAATTTTAAATTTAGAATAAAAATCTAAATAAAATTTAATTTAATATTTGTAAAATTAAACTTAGATGGTTAAGAAAATAAAATGAATTATTTCCATCTTAGTATTAACTTTCCAACAAATATTAAGAAAATTACTAAATTTGAGTTGTATTAATTTAAATTAATTTGCAACTCAAATTATAATTTTCTACCAATATATATATATTGTATTTCCAAAAATATCAAATTTCGAAATACATTAAAATAAATCAAACTTTTCTTATAAAAAAAATACTTCAAGCAAAAATACTATCTATCTAGATTTTCTTGACCAATTAATTCAATTTCTAATAATATATTTTAGTTCCTTTATTTTAAATTAATCATTAAATGAAAAGATCATTGATTTAAGTTGATTCAAAATTAATTAAAATAATTAATTTACAACTTTAATCTATCTTTCAAGATAAATTCAAAATCATCTTGCATAATTAAATGTAATTTTGAAAAATGATTAATAAAATAAATAAAATATATATTTTGAAAATTATTCAAATTTAAGTTGTTATGAAAATACCCAACTTAATATAATTTTCTTATTTAATTAAATATCATGAAAATAACAATATCTGAGTATCATTATGAAAATCAACTTAGATATTTAATTTTCAACTTAATTAAATGTATTAAATTCAGGAAACAAATAATTAAGTGTAGAGAAGGCTTAATTATTAATTTCCAATTTAATACAAGGAAAAATATCCTTAATTGAATTGTACCAAAATTAACTATTAAACAATTAATTTCACAATCAATGATATTTTCCTATATTAGAAATAATAACTAGTATAGAAATAACTATCTAGAAAATATCTCAATTTAACTAAGTATCTTTTCAAGATTTGGAAAATATCTGATTTAAGTTATTATAGAAAGAATCTATAATTTACAAACTTAAAATTTTCCAAACAAAATTTAATTAAATATCAAAATTAGGTGGTAACTACCTAATTTAAAGATATTCCCTTTTTAAGTTTAAAACCAACTTAAAAATATCTTTAAGAATCTTCAATAACTAATTCCTAGAATTCTTCAACTTAATATTAAATTCAAAAGATATTCAAATTTAAGTTAAAAGGGAAAATTAGTAACTTAAATAGGAATATTTAATGAAATAATAAAAGTAAGTTTCAGAAAGAATCTAATTTAAGTTAAAATTCTTTATTTAATTAAATACAAAAAAAATACAAATAGTTTATCTAGAAATGAAATTCATTAAACTATGTTTTTCTTAAATAAATTTCGAAGAAATTAATTATGTTGCTGTTCAATTTTATTAGGTCAAACTAGTTTAATTAACCTAGCACAGTTATCAAAATCAGGAAAATGGGCCTTCACAATTGGGGTTGTTCATGTGAGGGGGGGCTGGGTCCAGTATGTCGTACCCATTTCTAAGGCTCCCAACTCTCACACAAGGCCCAAAAGAGAGGAATTTAACCTTAAAATGAACAACTGTTATTAATTGAATAGGTCCATTAACTAAATGAGCCTAAATAAAATCTATCAGGTTATGACATTTTATTTAGCAACAACAACCTATATGTGTCTATAACAGAAATTAAACATATAGGCTCACACAGGCACACATATTTGGATGGATCCTATCATGTTACTAGGTCATACACAGATGAAAGAAGAATGTAAAATTTACCTGTTACAAATTATTTACTTGATCTATCATCAATTGAACCATGGGTTAAAAACAGATCATTGGATCTGTCAACAAGTTAACCCTGGCAATTTAGATCAAGCAATAATAGGTTTTAGAAAACTTACAAACAATCTAAAACACATACTCCTGCAACAAGGTTAGATTTCGATAGTTGGAAGTAGGATTTATTTAATTTTAAACATTAAAATTTATTTCGAAATTTAATTAAAAAAAATTTCGGTTTTAAAGAATAAATTAAAATTAAACCTACAATTTTTGAAAAATTAGGTTTTGGGTAACCTAAATATCATTTCAAAATAAATTTGCTAAACTTCCTTTTTTAAATTTCATGTTATTTAATAAATTAAATATTCAATAAAATAGAAAATTGTAAAAACATACCCTTTTCTGATTTAACAATCTAATTTAGGTAAAATAACAAAATTTAAAAGAGTTAACAAAAATATCTTATTTCCTCTTTTAAAAAATACCATGATTATAGTAATCTTATTCTAAATAAGGTCAATTAAAAAAAAATTAATAAAAAAAATTATTTTCTGACCTTTTATTCAAAAAATAAGATAAAATAATCAAAATTTAAAAGAAATAAGAAAAGAGGTAAGCAATACTTGATTTTATCCTATTTTCAAATTCAAATTACACTAATATCTAAAATTAATTTTAAAATAAAATTAATTTATTTCTGATAATTAGATTTGAAAATTGAAAAACAAAAATCAAAATACAAAACTATACAATCGGAAGTCAATTCCATGAAATAGCATGAAAAATCGAAGAAAACAAAGAAAAATAGCAGGTGGTACGGACAGCATGCAAAGCATGCTGTCCGCGCGCGTAATGAAGGGGGACAGCCGAGAAACCTCGGCGCTGGGAGGCTGCCAGCAGCCCTTCCGCGCGCGTGGGGTGGGTGATCACCACCTCGATTTTTCCCGATTTTTAAAAATTCATAACTAATTCAAATTAAATCGAAATCGAGTTCTGTAAAAAAGTAAATTGCTTAGAATTTTCCAAACTATCAAATAAAAATAATTCCAAATACAGATAATCAATTATTTTTCTCAGAATTCACAAACATCAATCAAACATCAATATGACACACCATGAAACCATCCAAATCAAAAACAAATCGTTTAAAGTTCAAATTTCTTGCAAGCAAATCAATTACCATGGCTCTGGTGCCAGTTGTTGGAAATATATTTTACCAGGAACTTAGATCTACTCACAAGTATGTTGATTTAATAACCAAAAATTGAACTTCTAAAACGATGAACTAAACACATAAAAGTTAAGAATAACTTACAGTGATGGCAGCGGAATTAAGTGTCTCCTTCCACTCAGATCTCTAACCCTTGATTCCTGTCTGTAGCAGAGTATAATCAAGATCTGAGCCCGAAAATTCTTCAGTTGGATGTGATCCTTCACAGTCTTCCAAACTATGATTGAGTTACTGAGTGATGTGTGTGGGCACTTCTCTCTCACTAGGATTTTCGAAATTCTCTCTTGTTTTTCTCTCTTGAATTCGTGTGATACAATGCAAAGCAAAAGCTTGTTTCAAGAGAAGAGAGGGGCGGCTATATATAGGAAGAAGGGAAGAGCACAACTTTCCAAATAAACAGTTTCCTCTTTTACTGTGTAATTGAATAACTGCCTTATTTAGTGTGATCCACCACTTTCCTATTTTTGCTAGGCTTTGATTAGCAATTACATGGAAATTTAATTTGAAAATAATAATTGGGAAACATGCAAGCATGTGGCCGGCCATGGTGTGTATGGGCCTCACTGGAATTTTGCAGTTTCCTCAATTTTATTTCTATTTCTCCAAAAATGCCATTTTTCCAATTCTAATCTTTTAAATGCCAAAACTAATTATTTAATAACTAAAATAGATTATTAAATAATATTGCCATTTAAAATAATTATTAATTAGACATGCAAAGTCTCTTAATTAATAATTAAACCTAGAAACCCTTTTATTTACAAATTCATCCTTAAACTGTGAAAATTCACAAATTAGACATAGTCTAACTTTTAGAATTATAATTGATTAATCATAAATCAATTATAGAGTCTTACAAACAGTATAGTCTCAATTAGAATGGGGACCATGGATCTATATGCTGAGCTTCCAATAAGTTGAACCGATTTACCAAGTAAATCCCTAACTTGTTAATTCCTTGTTGAATCCACTCTTAGAACTTGGAATTGCACTCTCAAACTTATATAGAGTATATTATATGTTTCGCGATACCAATATGCTATCTCATTTAACCATTGTTATAATCTTAATGTGATTAAGAGATCCTCTATATAGATGATTTACATCGAGATGGGACCAATTTTACCGTTTACACCCCTCAATGTATTTTGCCCCTTTGAACACTTAGTTACCTGTAAATGATATTTTACTGATCTAATATATAGTCACTGAAACAAGAGCTCATCCATTTACTTCTATTTAACTAAGCTCAAAGGGAATCATCACTTTACTTCTATACACCAGTAGAAGCATAGATTTCCATATTTATGTTCAGCACTCCCACTCAGTTATGCTATCATGTTCCCAAAATATACGTATCACCCTGACCCAAAAAGTAGGCTTAACTAATAAATCAAAGAACATGAATAGCACTCCTGAGATTGAGCCTAAGCATATCAGGATTTAGATTCTCTTAATCTAAGATCAAGTTCTGACATTGACTTGGAGAGATACAACGGTAAGTTTACAATATCTTTGACCAAGTTCAATATCGGTCCAGTCCAATGTATACTCCATACATTCGAAACTAGTATACTTTGCCAATGTCCTGGAAAGAACATAACACTTACTCCAAGTGTAAGTATACTTCATCGCTGATTGTCACATCAGTGTAAATCCAAAACACTGATGAACAGGGACCAAATCTTTTGAATCATATAATCACAATCACATTCCACTGTATTGACAATACTGTAATTGTGAATAACTATATGTTCTGGATTTAACTGATTTTGTGCATATATCAAGTATATATATTAAACCATAAACATGTAACATACATGTAATCATAAATCACTTCAAAAATCTAAATTGATAACTAATCAGATTGTAATGGGTTTTATTTAGGGCACAAAACCCAACAGAACCTATCTAGAAGAACTCTAACAACTTTTCTAACAAGAACAGATTCATCAAGCTTTTTACCAAGAGCAAAATATTCATTAGCTCTATCAGACAGTCTTTCATAAAACTCAATTAGGGTTTCATTTTCAGACATCCTAAGATCGTCAAATTTGGTCTGAAGCATAATAAACCTAGAACGCTTAACATCAGACGTTCCTTCAAACTCAGTTCCTTCAAACTGAGTTTGAAGGATCTGCCAAGCATCCTTAACATATTCACAAGAAGATATAAGCTTAATATAATATTCACCTACTCCATTAAATATAGCATGCAAAGCTTTGCTATTGTAACCAGACAATTTATCATCTTCAATAAACCATTCAAGTTCAAATTTTATTTTAGAATTACCTTCAAAATCTACCACAACAGGGCGAGACCATCATGAAAGAACCATCCTCCATGCTTTCTCATCTTGAGACTTGATAAAAGCCCCCATTCTAACTTTTCAATAAGGATAATTAGAATCATTGAGCAACGGTGGACGAGAAATGGAACTCCTTTTTGCAAAAAAAAGACATATTACACAAAAACACACAAAAATTTAAAGGACCACACTAAGAGTTTAGTGATCCGCTCTAATACCAATTGAAAAACCGTGTTTTTGCAAAAGCTAATAATTTTTTTACAAAATAACAGTAAAAACACAACTATAACAGTCTGCAGCAGAAGAATGTAATTATGTCACTGCAGGACACAGTTTTACAGAAACAACCTAGAACCAAAAATAAAATACCAGCAGAAAATAAAATCACTTAACACAAGAACACTGCTAGTCCATGGGGCAACGCTTAGAGAAAGAAATCAATTAGTAAAGTCTCAAATAATTACAAAGACAATTGACTTAAACAAGTTTAGACTCCCTCTTAATCTTTGCCGCAATCCTTTGTAATTCACTTCACAAATCTGATTTCTGAAATACCATCAAACAGCGAACTTCCTTCGTCTTTGATGTGTGAGTGCTTACTTCCTCTCAAAGTAAGGTTTGAATAAGTCTTCTCCCGAAAACCTTTCTCTTGTTCAGTCAAGTTGTTCAAACCGATCCTAAGACGAGACTAAGAATAAAAACAAAAACACTATTACCTACTTGAACAACTAGGTTCTCACAAAAAGAACACTCTCCTCACAAGAAACTATGCAAAAGTGAAAACTAGAAGAGCTAAACTGATTGGCTGCTACCTAGGTTTTGTTTATAAAAAATAACAACCTTAGAGACAGCCACAAAATCGATTCCATAGCTGTACAAACTTTCCTAAAAAAATCCTAATTTGCAGCATTAGAGTCGGATTTCTGGAGCAACAAATCAGACTAGAAAGAAAACTTGCCAAATAAGTGCCCGATCATGAACATGGACTTCATACCTGCCAAAAACAGTGTGCGATCTTACTAAGACAGAATCGAAAACATCAAAGAGAAAGAGCAAGGTCAAAGTTTTCAAATAAAATCAACTTTCCATAAGAGAATTCATTCTCTTACAAGAGTTTCCAAAACAAGAAAATGGACAGCTGAAAAAGAAATTTTTCATTTGAAAGAAAAGAGTAATAAATACACAAAATCAAAGTGAACAAATCGATCTAATTGCACAAGAAAATTATATAATAAATAAAAAATATTTTGACACTTAAATTGTCAAAAAAAACTTTACAGAAACATCATGATGTATTGTATCTAAACTTATATTTTTTTCGTATCTAATCATGTTCGTGTCTCTGAAACTCGTGTCGATTTCATGCTGCATTAAAAAAAAATAATCCGACCAATATTTAAAATACTAATCCATATTGAGATGGTTTAAGGTAGGAAACGGGAAGTTTCCTTTAGTTTTGAAAGGTGTATTTACGAAGAATCTGTGTCCGGGTGCAGTCAAAAGAGTTGATTCTGAGTCACAAGGCCCTCACTTTCACCGGCATTTGAAATCATTGCCATCCCCAAAATCCAAGAGATCCTTAGAAAAGACACCAAGACACTTGTCCTTTTTTCACTAGCTATTCAACTTGACTAAAAAGTTGATTACTTATAATAATATACAATAATAGTATCCTTTTTCGGCATCATTATAATAATTTAGTAGTCAATCTTTATTACTTAGTATCTGTATGTGTATTGCAGCTGTTCTCCTTAATTATTTGTGTTTTGGTAATTGGTCCAAATTAAAATATATATTTTCAATTAAGATGATTAAAATATTTTACAGCACCCCTTTAAAATAAATACATATGCACTTTTATTTATTTTTGATATCTAAGATAATTTTTTAGTTAAATTTTTTCTCATAATCATGTACGTTATAATTATTTAAGACATCCAACGAAATTTGAAGAAATTTAAAAAAATTTAACACGCTGAAAATAGAGTTTAAAAAGTATATTGCACACATAATTATTTATTTTATACGCGTGTGAAATAGACTATTTGAACGCTATTTTTTTATGTTGTAAATTACTCTAAATTTCTTATAATTTTGTAAAATATCTTAAATAACTATAACGTAAACGAATATATAAAAAAAATTAAACTAAAAAATTCTTCTGAATACTGAAATAAATAAACGATGCATTAATATATCTCTTTTTAAAGAGTACATCGCATAATCACCCAAAACAATATTATTATTAATAAATAGTGAAGAAGTCACGTGCTTCACATGTGACTCCAACTCACATTCTTTTTTATATATTTTTTTGCAAAGTACTTGCATTCTTTATGGGTAGAAATTTCACATTATTTTATTATGTTATTGAACATATTTTTTTTTTAGAATAATCAATAATTTTGTCTTCTGAATTTTCGACAATACTAATTTCGTTTCTTAAAATATACTACTTGTTAAAAATCATTCCTGAACTTTTATATTTATAGAAATTTAGTCCTGCTGTTAGGTACCATCCTATTATTCCGTTTAAATGATAATGTATCTTTGTAAATTAGTAATTTTACCCCCTAAACTTTGACAACTATCAAATCATACACCCTCAAAATAAAAATGAGAAAGATTAAATATTTTTTTTTAGTAAATATAAAATATAATTTATGTCTTAAAAAATCATTTTGAATGATTACGAAAATTAAAATTTTTGAAACTAAATAAGCGATTTAAAAAATTAGTTTTTTTATTAAAAATTTAATTTTTTTAAAAACTATCTAATTTTTTTTCTCCAAAAATCTAGATTTGTTTAAATAAACCTAATAATTTTTTTTATTTAATTTCTAACTTTTTTTTTTCAAAATAATTTTATATTTTTTATTGAATTTTTATTATTTTTTAAAATATGATTTTATAAATATAAATAAACTTGATTTTTTCTTCAAAAGAATCTTAATTTGTTTAAATTATTTATTGAATTTTCAATAATTTTGGTTTGATTTTTTAAGATACATGGTTATAAATAAAATAAAATTTGAAAATATTTTTTTTAAAGAATAATTTAGGTTTTTAAAGTAAACTGAATATTTTTTAATTAATTTAATATTTTTATTAGGTTCTTTGATAATATTTATTTATTTATTTGTTTTTTCAGAATTAACAGAATATTATAATTTTTAAAATTAATTTTTTTATTTAAAGGGGCAAAATTTTGTATTGGTCAAAGTTCAAGCGGTAAAAATGCTAAGAACCTAATAAAATGGGCATAATTATGTAACTGTTATATTTTAAGAAAAATTTGTAACAAGCCGTATATTTTAATTAAGGGGCATGATCATGTAGTGTTGAAAATTCAGAGGACAAAAATAATAATTATTCTATTATTTATGGTGGTTTTACGCTGCACCCTTCAAAAATTGGATATAGTGATGCACTTCTTTTGTCGTTTTAATATCCAGGAAGTTATTATTTTATTTTTTTACATGACGGTGTATATTGTGGTTTTTTAAAATATCCTGCAAAATTTTGAGAAATACAGAATAATTTATAATACATAAAGTAGTGTTCAAACAGTTTAATTCTCACGTGTATAAAATAAAAGAGGCACGCGTGCAATATACTATTTAAACTTTATTTTTAACACCTTAAATTATTTTAAATTTCTTAAAAGTTTACACGATCTTTTAAATAACTACTATGCACACTATGATGTAAAAAAATTTAAATTGAAATTAAAACTATTTGAATATCAAAAATAAAAACGAAATGCATTAATTCACCCATTTTCTAGCAGTGCACCATAAAATTTTCTTTTTATTTATATTGATGTCACAAATGTTATTAAGCAGGTGATAATTAATAAGTAACAATTTGATTGTTGCTAAAAAGATCATTAATTGGACGTTACCTTCCTTCACACACATTTTTACATCGTATTTTGAGACAACATATCACTTGTTGACTTATGGCATGGCGTAATGGCCCAGAGGAATTGTAAGGAATGAGTCAATTCCTATGCAATCCAACACACTGATCTTAGAACAATTACAAACCAGTTCGAACACTTAGAAAAACCGTGAGCAGTAATGCTCTTTTATTGAATCAATACTCTTGTATTTACAATGTGTGTCTAACTGAAAAACTAGTTACAAATGAATTGGACAAAGCTATTTATAGCTTTGTCATTTGGTGTCAAAATGGACAGTTAACGAACTTAACTGTCAACAGTTAAACTTAACAGAATAACCAACCATCAATCTAACAATCTCCACCTTGGTTGGAATTCTGGTAAGGCTAACTCTAATTACAAACAATAGACACAAAAAGAACTTTAAACTAGATTACAGACACTTGACAAGGATCACTGTTCTAGTTTGTAATCCTGAGAAGATTCAGACAATGTCTGAATTTTGCAGTTGGAAGAGCCTTGGTTAACATGTCTGAGGCATTCTCTGCAGTTGGCACTTTTGCCAATTTAACCTTTCCTTCAGCTAGAACATCTCTGATGAAATGTAATCTTACATCAATGTGTTTAGTCCTCTCGTGATACATCTGGTTTTTGCTCAAATGCAGAGCACTTTGACTGTCACACAGTATAGTGATGGCTCCTTGATTTATCCCCAACTCTCTAGTGATTCCCTTAAGCCAAATGGCTTCTTTTACAGCTTCTGTACAAGAGATGTACTCTGCTTCTGTAGTTGAGAGTGCCACTATGGTTTGGAGATTAGCTTTCCAGCTTATAGTGCAACAGTTTACTCTGAAAACCCAGCCTGACTGAGACCTTCTTGTATCGATGTCACCTGCATAGTCAGAGTCTACAAAGCCATTCACAACAAGTTCATTTCCATCAGGGCTGTACATTAATCCAACATCAGTAGTGCCTCTAAGATATCTCATTAACCATTTAACAGCCTTCCAATGCTCCATGCCTGGATTCCCCATGTATCTGCTGACAATACTAACTGCATGACTTAAATCGGGTCTAGTGCAAACCATAATGTACATAATGCTTCCAACCAGGTTTGTGTAAGGAATGTTCTCCATTTCTTTGGCTTCTTGTTCATTCAATGGAGACAAATTGCTAAATAATTTAAAGTGTTGAGCAATAGGTGTGCTTACTGGTTTTGCATCAGAAAAGCCAAAATTGCTCAATACTTTGTGGATGTATTCAGATTGTGATAGCTTCAGAGTCTTTGCTTTCATGTCCCTGAGAATTTCCATGCCAAGAATCTTTCGAGCATGTCCAAGATCCTTCATTTCAAATTCCCCACTAAGCATCCTCTTGACTTGAACAATCTCTTGAATATCCTTACTAGCAATTAGCATATCATCTACATACAAAAGTAGATAAACAGTGGCCTTTGTTTTTGATGATTTTACATAGACACAACTATCATACACACTCCTTTTGAATCCTGTTTTGTGTATGAAATCATCAAAACGCTTGTACCATTGCCTAGGTGATTGCTTGAGGCCATAGAGTGACCTCTTAAGCAAGCACACTCTGTCCTCCATTCCTTCTTCGACATATCCCTCTGGTTGTTGCATCAGAATTTGTTCCTCTAATTCTCCATGCAAAAATGCAGTCTTGACATCCATCTGTTCAAGTTCTAGGTCAAGCATTGCTGTCATGGCCAAGATCAATCTAATAGAGGTATGCTTCACCACAGGAGAGAATATTTCAGTGTAGTCAACCCCTTCTCTCTGTGTGTACCCCTTTGCCACTAGCCTAGCCTTGTACCTGCCATCTTTGTGTTTATATACCCATTTGCACCCGATTATTCTTTATCCTAGCAGTTTCTTAATCAAAATCCAGGTCTTATTCTTTTTAAGAGATAAAATCTCATCATCCATTGCAGCATTCCACTTCTCTCTATCAACTGACTTCATTGCTTCAGCATAGGTTCTTGGTTCATTGTTACACTGCTCAATGTTAAGAGCATAGTGTATAATGTCTGCAAAACCAAATCTCACAGGAGGTTTAATTTGTCTTCTCTGTCTATCTCTTGTCAGTTGATATCCCTGAGGTTCTGTAGTTATTTCTTCAGTCAATTCTTGTTGTTCTTCTTCATCTTCTTCATCAAAAATGCCCTCTTGAGTCACTGGTGTTTGATTTTCTCTGTGAGTTTCCCCAGCAGGCTCCACCTCAAACTCCAATTCATTCTCAGATTCATCACTGGTAGGTTTTGGTTGGGTTTTCATGACATGTCTATACACCTTGTCTTCCTCAAACACTACATCCCTGCTTATGATGTATCTATCCAAATTTCCAGCTTCAATACACCATAGCTTGTACCCTTTTACACCCTCAGGATAACCCAAAAAGATACATTTCTTTGCCCTGGGATCTAGTTTTCCTTGTTTGACATGTGCATAGGCTATGCAACCAAATGTCCTTAGGTTCCCATAGTTTGCAGGGTGTCCAGACCATAGTTCTATTGGTGTGTTTGCTTGGATTGCAGCTGAAGGACATCTGTTAATCAAGTAATAGGCTGTCACAACAGCTTCAGCCCAAAAATTTTTAGGCACACCAGAGTAGATTATCATGCATCTTACTCTTTCCAAGATGGTCCTTGTTGACCGAGATTTTCGGCAACTAATAAAATATGAATATAGTAATGAGCTGTAAGAAAGCGAGATGAAGACTTTTTACGTGGTTGGGGCGTTAATGAGCCTTAGTCCACGAGCCACTGATATTTATGGATATCTTTAATACAGATTCTACACTTGGGAGAATGTTTCTCTCTTTAATACAAAGAATGTTCTTGGTGAGTTTTTTCTCTGTTTGCTCTTAAGCAGCCAAGATTCTCCGACCCCATTAAATGAGCTTTGAGGGGGTATTTATAGTGTTTTTGCGGGGCAATCCCTAGAATTATACTTACATATGTGTCTGTAAGTATCCATAAAGTTGGGCATTTCCGATGAATATACCATGGGTGATGCATGGTCAAATCCCTAGGTGCTGTAGGGTTTTTATGGAGAATGTCCTTTTTGTCTTATGATTGACGTGACTCTTCGCAGAGTAGCCGTCACTAGACTTAAATGATCATTACTGTAGCGCTGCTGTTTGGGGGATGTGCCGTCAGACTTTATTGCGTGTACAGTCCCAACACGCTTCCTCCCATGCAACATTAAATGCGACTTGATGTCTCGGGAGAGACCTGACACATCCCGGAGTGTCTTTGAGCTATGCTCGCTTCCGGGAGTACCTTGTACTCCGGGTGCATCCTCCTGGACCCGTGCGAGTAACGCTTCCTGGTGTCATTCAAAGACAGTAGTTCTTCTCAAGTAATTTGATCCACGTGTCCTTTCCTGACTGGTCCACGTATATTGGGCGATTTTAGGAGCAACATTTACCCCCCAAGCCTTGTTTACTTAGTAAAAATAAACCAAGGCTTGTTCATGTGTCTCCGGTTGACTCCTCGTTTCCCCAGCTCGAGTCTCGAGCGCGTGGGGGGCACATTAAATGATGGTATTTAATGTGACAATACGTTTGTTCGTAGGAGTGTTTCCAGCCGCCTCCTCGATCTTACGATACGACGTGGGGCGCGTGAAGGTGTGTCTAATAATGGCATTAAATGCAGCGATTCACTTTTGCAGAGGTCGATTCGTTTCACGCCCCATGATTGATGCGGCGCATTGATGGTGTCAGGTGGATACTCAAACGTTTGCACCGCCTTAATGGCGGATTTATCTGGCCCGTTGATCTGCTGGGAATTCGAATCGTGCGTTCTCCCTACCGTACGATTGGTAGGTGAAGACGCCTGTTCCTCATGCATTTTTGCCTATAAAAGCCACCACCTTTCCTTCATTTCGGTTACTTTCCATTCCTTACCATTTTTGCTCGAATTTCTCAGAGAGAAAAATTCCTCAAAGTAGCACAAACCGTCTTAACACTTGAACATTTTCTGTAATCTTCCAGTGTTTGATTTCGCCAGTGCTTCTCAACTCTCGCTCAACCATACCCAGTACCCCCAGTTCATCAATCAATCTGTAAGTCTTTCGCATCTTTAGACAATAGCATGCTTACATTCATTTTGTTTGTTTTCTGGGTTCGCACTCAGAGATTTCTGGAGTGTGAGTGTTGAGCTCTTTGAGTTCTGCTCTTACGGTTTACTGTATTAGTTGTAGGCATACAGTTTTGTTTTAAGACGGCTGTGTATCCTTCGTTTAGCTTTTGCTTAGGGCATAGGAAGACTTTTTCTTTTCCTTTTTGCAAAACCACTTTTACTGTGATTTTACTGCACCCGACACTTGTTCAGGGATTCTCTTTCGAGTTTCCCAGGTGACACGTGTCCGGAGGGGGCCTCTTTCCAGCGGTTAGGGGACCCCCACTCCCTTTTTTTCTGGTTTAGGGTTTGATATGGGGCCTAACTGCTGGGTTTTTTTTCTTTTCGTTTTTTCTCAGAGCATATCATGTCTGCTTCTGGCTCAAAGTCCTCGAAGAAGAAGGGGAAGAGTATTGCCACCCTGGAGGAGGTTTCTCTGGGACCTGTTGCCCAGGAAGGGTACAAGTCCCGCGCCACTGGCTGGGAGGCGGCCGAGCTCCGATCGACCCTGACCTGCCCTCACCAGTTGGAGAACATCATTAACGTAGCTGGAATCAAGCCCTCTACCTCAGGGACCTTTCACCGGCCTCCCCGTGACTCGGAGACACCCAACCTCAACTATGATGGCTTCGGGGCTTGGAGTCAGACCCATCTGATGGCCGGTGCAATGCTCCCGCTCCAGGACTATTTTGTTGATTTCCTTGTATTTGTCGGCCTTGCGCCATACCAACTTATTCCCCAAGCATACCGCCTGCTCTCAGGCTTATTTATTTTTTATGCCGCACGCGGCTGGGGGTCTCCCAGCCCGGCGGAAATTTTATATTTTTACGAACTTGTATCCGTCCCCAAGAAAGGGGACAAACTTAAGGACGGTTTTTATGGGTTCCGGATCCACCCTGCTAACGAAGGGGTGGTTCCGTATAATAGGCAGACTCACGTTAAGGAGTACCGCCACCGATTTTTCTTCTCCTCCGGTTTTAGGGCCGTGGACCATCCGGAGCTGCTCACGGAGTGGGTGCGGATCCCACCTTACCAGCGGACGCTCACCACTCAGGCGTTCCTTCGAAGGGCCCAAGCCTTCGCCTCTTACGACCATGCCGATCTTGACGTCGGGGGCTTGGTCACCACGGAGAATTGTAGAAAGGCCAAACTTATCCTTTCTCACCAATCCGTGGATGACTCCAACCTTTCCAAGGTTATCTGCCCTAACGTGAGGGCGCCAGTCGCGGAGAAGGCCTTCCGGGATGAGCTTATCGCTACGGCAGAGAAGAAGTACCAAGATTATCTCTACCGGAAGGCCCAGGAGAAGGCGTATTCCAAAGGCCTCGTGCCGCTTCTTCGGGAGAGGGCTCCGTGTGGGGAGCCCGGTGGTGCGGAGGAGCCAAGCCATTGGCGGGAAGTCCGAAGCTAAATTTTTTGATAAGATACTTCAAGAAGAGATTGGAGGTCCTTCCGCCGGGGGACCTCTTCGTCTTGAAGGTTCTTCTGAGAACCAGACTTCCCGACCTCAGCCTTCAGTCCCCGAACCAAACTCGGGCGCTCCTGGTGCTAGCACTTCTGGTGCTGGTGGTAAGTCCCCTTTGATAATTCAATATGTCCCTTCTGTTGATGAATATACCAGTCGTAGGCCCATAGGGTTCGACGAGCGTCTCCGTAGGTTTAAGATGCCGTCGACCCGGTGGGGGGATCATTTGAAGGAGTTTTATTTTACAAACTTAGGAGATTACCTAGGTCGGTCCCGGATGGGCCCCGGCCCTCCGGAACCTATTCCCTTAGGTCCGTCGGCTTACATAGCGTCCAGCTGGTTTCGTCCCTCGGACAGTTATCTTGGAGATGATGCTGCCAGCATTAAAGTTCGGGACTTTGCTAGGGCCGAACTAGGGAGTCCGGGTAGGAGTAGTTTATTTGCTGCCCCTCCTTGTAAGTAGTTTCTCACGGACTTTTAACACTTGCTTGTTTTATTGGAACAGGTACCTCCATGGATGCCATCCTGGAACGGCTGGCTGGGGTCCATACTCCGGTGGCTCCTCCGGCTTTCACCCCCTCTCCCCCGGCCCCTTCCTTGAAGGTTTCTTCCGGCGCTCCTCCCGAAACCATCGACTTGGTGGATGACGAGGAGGTGCTTCCGGGAGAAGGCCAGGGGAAAGGGTGGGACTTCTCGGAGGAAGCCGCCGAGGGTGCTGGAGACCCTCAAGCTCTCCCAGTGGTAGCAGAGGAGGACGAGGAGGAGTCTGAAGTGGCTCTGATCCGCAAGCGCAAGGGCAAGATGATCGCCCAAGACGAACCGAAGAGGCCTCGGAGGGCCGATACTCCCGCTCATGGCCTAGACGGCGGGGTGTCTCCGATGGAGGAAAATCCTGCTCCTCCTCGCATTGAGCTCACCCCGATTCCGGGGGATGAGGCAAGGCAGGAGCTTCGCATAGCGAAACACAACTACGCTATGGACGAGTACTCCCGGGGATATGCCGATGTGGAGGCCCTTAGGAGAATTCTGCGATCGGAGGTTGAGGCGAGCATTAACCATCCGGACTATCATGATCCGTGGAACCTCAACCTGGATCCTTTGGCAGACTGGTTCCGCCCCCTCCTAGGGCCCACTCTGGCTCCTTTTGCCGCGGAAATGACCGGTGAGTTCGCCTCTCAGCTTACACGCTGTGCGCCTAAGCGGTTTGCCACTTGCGCTTCCCTGAACTCTATCTTCCAAGTCCAGGACCTCAGCCATTCCCTCACAGTGGTAAGTACTTTGCAGTTTCTTGCGTTTCCTTTATGGTGTTTGCATTTTGTTTTCTTCCTTTGAGAAATTTCTCCTTACGTCCCGTTATGGTTCAGCTTGCAGCTGAGGCTGGTCGCCTCTCCAAGAACATCATAAGCCATGGCTTCGCTCTGTCCGATTTTGGGGACATGAACGATGTCAAGAAGGTCCTCCAAGACCTTACTGCGGAGAGGCAGATCTACCAGGAGGCCGCCGAACGCCAGGAAGCAGCGGCCAAGGCTAAGGAAGAGAGGGCCAAGGCCAGGGAGGAGGAGGCCATCCGGAGGGAAGCTCAGGCGGAGGACATGATCCAGGCCGAGGCCCAGCGGAGAGGCCGGATGGAGGCCCATCATCAGGAGGAGCTAAGGGCTCAAACCGAGGCTGCCGAGAAGGCTAGGCGGGACCTTCGGGAGGCCAGGGAGGCTTTGGACGAAATGGCCGCCAAGGTGAGGTCTCTAGAGGAGACTCACCAGTCGGATATTGAATCCAAGGCCGCTCTGGCTGCGGAGTTGAAGGAGCTTCGGGACTATAAAGATCAGTCTATTAGGAAGGCCAAGAGGGCCGAGCTCCTTTCTCCCGTCTCCTGCGCCCGGTGCCCGAAGCGCTTTGATGATGGTGTCTATATGGCTTGGGCCACCAACGATCAGAGTATCAAGCTTTCTTTCTATCCCAAACCCGAGGACATGATTGCCAAATTTCGGGAGAAGAAGAAGAGACTTGATGCCGAGCTTGAGGCACGGATCGGACCTCGTCTTCCGCCGCGGGCTGACTGAGCTGCCCTATCATTGACCCAGATTGTACCCGTTCTTTTCATAACTCTTTTTTTTTCTTTGTACATACTTGCTGCTGCCTTAGAACAGTTTACTTACAGGCGGCAGCCTTTATTTAAAGGGGAGACAATTTGAGGCCTGTCCCCGGGCCATTTATATGTGTATGACCTAGCCTCCGGGCTAGGATATTTTTTTTTTATTTATATATATGTGCGATCTTTTTTCCACACTTTATATATTTCAACCTGTCCTTTGGCTCAGGATTTCATACTTACGCCTTTTATTTTTGCGCATGTTTTTGACCTGCCCTTTGGGTCAGGGTATTTTACTTAGCTTAACTCTCGCCCTTTGGGTCAGGATGTTTTACTTAGCTTGACCTGCCCTTTGGGTCAGGATATTTTACTTTGCTTAACCTGCCCTTTGGGTCAGGATGTTTTACTTAGCTTGACCTGCCCTTTGGGTCAGGATATTTTACTTAGCTTGTTTTTGTTTGTCCGTGCGGTATACCCTAGTACCCCCCTGAGTGGCATAGAAACTTTGTTTTTAAGGCACTCAGTTTTATTTAATATAGAGGAGGCATACATTTGGACGGTACAAACCCTTTGAACAAAAACTAAGTTTAATTCGCTACTGGTAGTATTTTCTGAGGTGATCGGCATTCCAGCTCTTGGGACGGTAGTTCCGTCCATTCTTTTCGCCTTGTAAGTGCCGCAGCCGATTTCTTCCTCGATTTCATATGGTCCTGCCCAATTTGGTCCAAGTACCCCCACTCCGGTTCTTGGGTGGCTGGGAAGACCCTTCTTAGGACCATGTCACCGATAGCGAATTTTCTGTTTTTAACCTTGGAGTTAAAATACTTGGTCACCTTCTTTTGATAAGCGGCCATCCGTATTTGGGACTCATCCCGGAGTTCTTCGACCTGATCCAGAGCTTCTTGGAGCAGGGCCTGATTGGTGGCCGGATCATAAGTCGTTCTCCTGTGGGATGGGAATAATGTTTCCACCGGGACCATTGCTTCACAACCGTATGCCATTGAGAACGGCGAGTGACCGGTTGTGGTTCGGGGGTCGTCCGTAGGCCCACAATACCCTTGGCAATTCTTCGTGCCGCTATTTTTACAAGCCGCAGCTTCTTTTTCAAGGTGACCTTTAGGATTTTATTGACCGCCTCCGCCCGGCCGTTTGTTTGAGGCCGGCTACCGCGGAGAAGCTTTTCACTACTCCGTGTCGGTTGCGTGTCGGTAAATTCCTCGCAATCAAATTGCTTTCCATTGTCTGAGACTATTTTGTGAGGTAAGCCGTATCGACACACTATGTTTTTGACAACAAAGTCCAACGCCTTCTTAGCGGTTATTGTCTTCATAGGCTCAGCCTCTGTCCATTTGGTGAAGTAGTCTACTGCTACTATTGCATACTTTACTCCTCCTTTTCCCGTAGGTAGAGACCCGATGAGATCTATGCCCCGTACCGCGAAGGGCCAGGGGCTTGTCATCAGCGTGATCTCATTTGGAGGAGCTCTCGGTATGTTCGCGTACCTTTGGCACGAGTCACACTTTTGGACATAGTCTATACAATCTTTTTTCATTGTTGGCCAGAAGTATCCCTGCCTCAATATTTTCTTTGAGAGGCTGGGTCCTCCCGTATGATCTCCACAGAACCCTTCGTGGACCTCCAACATGATTTGTCTAGCTTCAGGGTCCGATACACACCTTAAATAAGGCATGCTGAGTCCTCTCCGGTAGAGAATTTGGTCCATCATTACATAACGATGAGCCTGATACCGAATCTTTCGAGACGGTGCCCTCTCTTGGGGCAACTCACCCGTGGTTATGTATTTTATGATGGGGACCATCCAACTCGGGTTCTTGCCCAACCGTTTGTGTGGTCTCTTTTATTTTGATGCTTGGCTCGCCAAGCGTTCCACGGTACTACCCCCGGCTCTTCGATCTCACTATCCGAGGCTAACTTAGCCGGACGGTCCGCATGAGCGTTCTTTTCTGGGATTCTTTCTATTTTATAGTCCGTGAACTCGTGGAGCAGCTCTCGGACTATTGTTACATACGCGGCCATTCTTTCGCCGCGGGTTTGGTATTCTCCGGATACTTGGTTTACGACCAGCTGAGAATCGCTGTAGACTTCCACCCTTTTGGCTCCTACAGCTTTAGCCAATTTTAGCCCTGCTATTAGGGCCTCATACTCGGCTTCATTATTCGAAGCTGTGAAGTTGAATCGGAGTGCTGCCTGGAGCCGCAACCCAGTGGGTGATATCATAGCTACTCCGGCTCCCGAACCGTTTTCGTTTGAAGCTCCATCCACGAATACTCTCCAAGTGGGGATGGGTGGCTCCGGAGTATTGGCTGTTGCCTCGGCTTCATTACATTCGGTGATGAAGTCTGCCAAGGCTTGGCCTTTTACAGAAATCCGGGGCACGTAATGCAAGTCAAACCGACTCGGTTCCATTGCCCATTTGAGGAGTCTTCCGAGGCTTCGGGTTTCGGAGGACTTGCCGAGTGGATGATTGGTCAAAACTCGATTGGATGGGCTTGGAAGTATGGTCTCAACTTCCGTGATGCCATCGGAGGCGTAATACTAGCTTTTCAATGACCGGTACCTTGTCTCGGCCCCTATCATGCGTTTACTAACATAGTACACGGGATGCCGGATCTTTTCTTCCTCCCGACCAATGCAAGACCGACAAGATGTTCGGAAACAGCCAAGTAAAGGAACAAGTCTTCTCCAAGGACGGGCTTTGATAGGATAGGAGGTTTTGCCATATGGTCTTTTAACCTTTTGAATGCCTCCTCGCATTCGTCCGTCCATTCGAACTTTTGGCATTTCTTCAGTATGTTGAAGAAGGGTATGCACTTGTCCGTGGATCGTGAGATAAAACGGCTCAACGCGGCCACCTTTCCGGTCAAACTTTGCACGTCCTTATGTTTCCTGGGGGATGGCATGTCCAAGAGAGCTTGGATTTTCTCCGGGTTCGCCTCAATCCCCCTTTGGCTGACTATGAAGCCCAGGAATTTTCCCGACTTGACTCCGAAAGTACACTTCTTCGGATTGAGCTTCATGTCGTATCTCCGGACGACTTCGAAACATTCTTCTAAGTCGTCTGCATGGCTATTGCATGCTTTGGATTTGACGAGCATGTCGTCTACATATACTTCCATGTTTCGTCCCAGGAGGCTTTTAAACATCCGGTTAACCATCCTTTGATAGGTTGCTCCGCGTTTTCGATCCGAAAGGCATGACTAGGTAACAGTATACCCCCTTATCGGTCCTGAAGCTAGTGCACTCCTGGTCTGCCGTATGCATCTTTATTTGATTGTACCCAGCATAGGCATCCATGAAAGATAGCAGTTTAAATCCGGAGGTGGCGTCCACCATCTGGTCAATTCTGGGCAACGGAAAGCAGTCCTTTGGGCAGGCTTTGTTTAGATCTGTGAAATCTATGCAAACCCGCCAAGTTCCGTTCGGCTTGGGCACCAGGACCGGATTGGCCAGCCATTCCGGATAGTATACGTCGCGGATCATGCTGTTGGACAAAAGTTTATCCACCTCTTTCTCTAAAGCCTCGGCTTTCGCCGAGTCGAGCGGGCGTCTCTTTTGTTGTATAGGAGGCATGTCCGGGTGGACATTGAGGACATGGGTGATGACATGAGGGCTGATGCCGGTCATGTCCTCTTGGCGCCATGCAAAAACATCAATGGCGCCCTTCAGTGTTTTTATTATTTTATTTTTTTCCTCCGGATCTAGGCCTCTCCCTATCCGGAGTACTTTGGTGGAGTCGTCGTCGCACACTGGGATCTCTTCGACGTCCTCCATTGGTTCTACAACCCTTTCGGATCCTATACGAGGATCCAACTCGTCTTCTTCAGCCTTCTCTACTTCAGGGGGCCCCCGGACCATGAGTACTGGCAAGTGGGTGGCAACGTTGTAACATTGCCTGGCCTCTCCTTGGTTTCCCCTCACCGTTCCGACTCCGGCTTCCTGAGTAGGAAATTTTAGGCATAGGTGTCGGATAGAAGTTATTGCACCAAAGTCGACGAGGGCCGGTCGGCCTAAGATTGCGTTGTAGGCTGTTGGACAGTCTACCACCACGAAGGTGCAATACTTAAACGTGCTCTGTGGAGTGTCCGGGCATAGGGTAACTGGGAGCCTGACTTTTCCCATCGGGATTAGAGTTGTCCCGTTAAACCCTGTGAGCTGCGATCCGCTAGGAGAGAGGTCCCGGTCGGTCAACCCTATCGCAGTGAAGGCCTCTTTGAAGAGCAAGTTCACGGAGCTTCCATTATCAATCAGGACCCTGGCCACCACTTTATTTGCAATGGGGGTCTCTATGACCAGCGGGTCGTGATGAGGAAAACGCACCGTCTTGGCGTCTTCTTCCGTGAACGTTATGGGTTGGTCCATTAGCCGAGGCCTTTGAGCTGGGAGTTGAGTGACCTCCCACACTTCACTGTGCCTTGCGGCCTCGGCATATCTCTTTCGCTCCTTTCGAGTGTTTCCTCCGATATGGGGACCTCCGGAGATCATGGCTACCCGTCCATTAGGCCGAGGCGGTAGTCCGGGTATATGCTGGGTGTCACCTGCGGGAGCAGCTGGAGGCAATACTCCTGCTGTACCCCCTGGTGTTCCCGAAGGCATGCCCCCGGCCACCTGCCCCGGGTTAAGGTGGGGTAACCTATTCTTGATCCACTCATAGAGGTGGCCCAACCGGATCAGATTCTCAATCTCATCTTTGAGATTTTTACACTCGTTGGTGCTGTGGCCGATGTCGTTGTGATATTCGCACCTTTTGCTCGGATCTCTCCGGGAGCTGTCCCTGTACAAAGGCTGGGGTCTCCGGTAATGCGTATTCTGCCTTGTGGCAAAATAGACACGTTCCTGAGAGTCCGTGAGCTCTGTGTACTGGGTGTATTGGGGTGTGTACCCCTTCTTCTGGCGCTTCTCTCCCGTTCGGGTGCTGCCCTTGGAAGACCTCTTGCTTCTAGACCCTTGAGTGGGGCCTGTTAAGCTAGCGGTTGGGGCAGCCTGTGAAGGAGCCCGTCCGTTCACCCCGGACGGATTGCCGTAATGGGAAGATGCCGGGGGCAGAGCTTGCCCTTGGTTGTACCCGGGAGTGGCAGAAAACTGTATGCCACTAACCGGAGGGGTCGCGGTCGGGACAGTACCCGAGGGCGATACTCCTGGCATGTATCCAGCCATCCCGGTTGGATAATAGCCTCCGTAAGCCACGATCTGGGCTTCTTCGAGGTTAATATATTTTTGGACTCGCTTCTGGAAGTCCTGAAGGCTAGCAGCGCCTTCTTGCTGTAATTCGTTCCAGAAGGGAGTCCCAGTACGGATTCACCGCTTGGAGAAGCGCAAGCTGTTGTCCGTCGTCAACCTTCTTGGTCTTCGAGGCTTCCTCTCGGAACCTCTTGATGTAATTTTTCAAAGTCTCGGTGGGTAGTTGCTTGATGTTAGTCAAGGCACTAACTTCCAAATTGACCTTCCTAGCGGCGACAAATTGTCTCCGGAAGTTGGTTTGGAGTTTGTTCCAACATCCCACCGAACCTGGTTCTAGTTTCTTGAACCACTCCTCCGCCGAACCGCTCAGAGTGAGGGGGAAGCATAGGCACTTGGCGTCATTGCTGACCCGCATGACTGTCATGACTCGGTTGAATCGTGACAGGTGATCGCTGGGGTCGGAGTTCCCAGTATATGCCGCCATTTCGGGCATTTTGAAGTTTTTAGGGAGCTCCGCCTCCAGGATATGCTTGGCGCAAGGCTCCCGGTCCTCACTGTCCGAGTCGGAGTCATCTCCCTTCTGCCTTCGGGAGACTCGGGCAATATCTTTTCGAAGGCTGGCAAGCTCTGCCATAATCCCTTCGTTTACAGTACCCGAGGAGACTTCGGGTCTGTATCTTTTTTGATCAAGGTGATCCCGGAGGTCACCTTGATTCCCATTGATTTGATTTCTCAAATCAACGGGTGGACATCTCTGTCCTCCTCTTCCTCTACCCCCCGGTTTCTGGTGCACGGAAACGCTCTTTCGGTCCCCTCGATCCTGAGGGCCAAGACTCCCTCTTCGGGGCTTGCCCCTCTGCGGACCTTTCCCTTTAGGGAAATCTGAGCGGACCTTGCGCGGATCCTGCGCCTTTTTCTTCCGACCAGGGGCAGAAGTAGGGTTTTTTGTTTGGTTTTCCTCAGCAGGGTGCCTTATAGGGCTAGGTTCCCTAGGCCTTTGCTGCTGGGAATTAGGCGAAGACGTAGCTGGCTCCTCCTCGAGTCCAGCGGCCATTGCCTTGGGATGCACGTGAATGCCAGCTGCCTCCATGGCTTTTTGCATGGCTAGCATCACCTCATGCATCTTTTGATTTTGCACTTTCTGAGCTTCGATCTCAGCTTCGTGATCGATGGCTTTTTGTCTGAGGAGCACCAGCTCTTGGTAGCTTCCATCATCGTAAGCGTATTCGTCGAGGTGTTCCTCGTGGTTTTCATCTGGAACTTCTTCCTCGGACTCCTCCGCTGCCCTCGAGGCTACATCCTCTTCATTGGGATCTTGAGCGTCTTCTAGAGGGCGAGGGTGACGTGTAGCTCTTGTCTCCACCATTGTTATGAAGTTAAATGCTTGTTGCGAAGCAGCTTTCCTCAGCTCTCAATGAAAGCACCAAAATGTTGACCGAGATTTTCGGCAACTAATAAAATATGAATATAATAATGAGCTGTAAGAAAGCGAGATGAAGACTTTTTACGTGGTTGGGGCGTTAATGAGCCTTAGTCCACGAGCCACTGATATTTATGGATATCTTTAATACAGATTCTACACTTGGGAGAATGTTTCTCTCTTTAATACAAAGAATGTTCTTGGTGAGTTTTTTCTCTGTTTGCTCTTAAGCAGCCAAGATTCTCCGACCCCATTAAATGAGCTTTGAGGGGGTATTTATAGTGTTTTTGCGGGGCAATCCCTAGAATTATACTTACATATGTGTCTGCAAGTATCCATAAAGTTGGGCATTTCCGATGAATATACCATGGGTGATGCATGGTCAAATCCCTAGGTGCTGTAGGGTTTTTATGGAGAATGTCCTTTTTGTCTTATGATTGACGTGACTCTTCGCAGAGTAGCCGTCACTAGACTTAAATGATCATTACTGTAGCGCTGCTGTTTGGGGGATGTGCCGTCAGACTTTATTGCGTGTACAGTCCCAACACGCTTCCTCCCATGCAGCATTAAATGCGACTTGATGTCTCGGGAGAGACCTGACACATCCCGGAGTGTCTTTGAGCTATGCTCGCTTCCGGGAGTACCTTGTACTCCGGGTGCATCCTCCTGGACCCGTGCGAGTAACGCTTCCTGGTGTCATTCAAAGACAGTAGTTCTTCTCAAGTAATTTGATCCACGTGTCCTTTCCTGACTGGTCCACGTATATTGGGCGATTTTAGGAGCAACAGTCCTGTTTAGTCTTTCAGCTAGACCATTCTGCTGTGGGTTTCTTGGCACAGTTTTGTGTCTAGCAATCCCACTTTGTTTGCAGAATGAGTTAAACAACTCAGAACAGTATTCAAGTCCATTATCAGTTCTGAGCTTTTTAACTTTCTTCCCTGTTTGAGTTTCTACCAGTATCTTCCATTCTTTAAATGTACTCAAGGCTTCATGTTTATGTTTCAAAATTGATACCCAGACATATCTAGAATAGTCATCAATTATGGTTAGAAAGTACCTGGCTCCACCTCGAGACACAATTCTGGAAGCTCCCCAAAGATCTGAATGAACATAGTCTAGAGTGCCCTTTGTTGTATGTCTCCCTTTCCCAAACTTAACCTTGGTAGACTTACCCAAAATGCACTGCTCACAGAAATCCAGATCTTGTAGGGCATCTTTTCCCAACAGTCCTTTCTTGTTCAACACTTCCAATCCCTTCAAGCTGACATGTCCTAGTCTTTTATGCCATAGGGACATTGAATTGGTTATTTCCTTTGAAGCTACTGAAGCCAGGTTGCTTGAGGTGATTCCTTGTAGTACATACACTCCATTGATCATTGAACCCTTCATCATTACCATTGATCCTCTTAATACCTTGAGAATTCCACCTTCAACCCTTATAGAACACCCTTCTTTGTCTAACATTGTCACAGAAATCAGATTTCTCTTAATGTCTGGCACATGTCTAACTTGATGAATTTTCATAGTGGCTCCCCCTGATAATTGCAATTGTACAGATCCAATCCCAACTATTGAGCATGATCTATTATCCCCAAGCCTCACAGTTCCACCATCAATTTCCTTGTAATTAAGGAAATGTTCTTTATCTGGACATATATGGAAAGAACATCCAGAATCGATCACCCAATTTGACTTCACAGAGTCATTGGTTACCACCATTACATCAGCACTTTCATACCCTTCATCTGAAGCTACATCTGCATTTCCATACCTTCTGTGATCTCCTTTTTTCAATTCTGGACAATCTTTCTTTAGATGAGAAGTTTTGTGGCATATGTAACATCTTTTCTTGAATTTTGACTGAGTCTTTCCCTTGTGCATGTTCCCATGGTTCTTGTTCTCCCTTTGATCAAATCTTCCTCGAGATACCAGTAAGCCATCTGCAGAATTCTCTTCCTTCAGTTCTTGTTTCTTTTTCAACTCCTTGGACATCAAAGCACTTTGCACTTCTTCCAATGTCAGAGAGTCCCTCCCAAACATCATCGTATCAACGAAATGTTCATAATTATCTGAAGGTAAAGAATTCAAGACAATTATGGCCTGATCCTCATTTTCAATCTTGATGCCTATGTTTTCAAGATCGAGGATTATCTTGTTGAAATCATCCATATGATCTTCAACTGATTTTCCAGATTGCATCTTAAAAGCATACAGCTTTTGTTTCAAGAACAGTCGATTGGCTAGGGACTTTGTCATGTACAGACTTTCCAGCTTGTTCCATAGGCCAGCAGCAGTCGTCTCCTTCGACACTTCTCTCAGGACTTTGTCACCCAAACAGAGTATAATGGCACTGTGTGCCTTATCAAGAATCTCAGTCTTCTCCTTCTCTGTTCTTTCCTTGATGTTTTCTTCACCAAGTAAAGCCTCCTGAATCCCTTGCTGCACTAACAAAGCTCTCATCTTCACCCTCCACAATCCGAAATCATTCTTGCCTGTAAACTTCTCCAAATCGAACTTCGCATTCCCCATTGCTGCCCTGGATGTTCTTCACGTTTGATCACGCTGAGCTTGTCTCTTCAAGACTCAAGAACCCGTCCAGCTCTGATACCAGTTTGTAAGGAATGAGTCAATTCCTATGCAATCCAACACACTGATCTTAGAACAATTACAAACCAGTTCGAACACTTAGAAAAACCGTGAGCAGTAATGCTCTTTTATTGAATCAATACTCTTGTATTTACAATGTGTGTCTAACTGAAAAACTAGTTACAAATGAATTGGACAAAGCTATTTATAGCTTTGTCATTTGGTGTCAAAATGGACAGTTAACGAACTTAACTGTCAACAGTTAAACTTAACAGAATAACCAACCATCAATCTAACAGGAATGAAGCAAGGTACGAGAAAATATAAGCTCAGGGAATCTCAGGAATAGCATCAATGATCATAGGAAAGATAAGGCACCTATATGTGATGAGGCCTAACTTATTGTTGGCTCAAATAGCTGACCTACAGAAGGTAACAACCTGTCTTACCCAAAAACAAAATGGTGAAGACTCTCACTCAGACAATGACGATCGAGGGCCTTTTGCAGAACATATACTGGAAGTGGAGCTCCCAAAATGTTTCAAGATGCCAGAAATGACACAATATATCGAGACGACTGATCCCAGAGATCATTTGTCAAGGTAAACAAGTGAGTCTGAGCTTCTATAGCTTTGGGATAATGTTATCAGTGTTTCCAACAAGGGACATGTGGATTCCAAATAGAAGCTTAAGGTCCATCAGTGGGCCAAATAACATAAAATGTGTCGAGCCCACGATCCATTTTGCCTTCTGGGAGAACAATAGCAAACTCACCCAGGCGAAGTTTCGTCAAGCCTAGTCAGCATTCGAAAGGTCTATCTCCGTGTATCTGGAAGAGGTTGTCAGTGTGTATTCGGAAGCCTGTTATAGTATCCCATTTACTGCCTTGCACAAGATCACGAATTACTTCCTAAAATTTCGGACAAAGAATAATATCTTAGTAAAAGGAGAAATTAGGTAATTGGAAATCAAGTAATTAATATGTCACTAATTACCCTTGAATATAGGACATAGTATGAACAACTAGCTCATGATAATGCCTCCACATCAGCATGTACAAGGTGCCTCATGGGTTATATTTCACCAGATAAGTCCAAAGTCAATGTATTATTTGTAAATACCCTATTAAAGGGAAAATGATAACTAGTATGACCTTTACGACACTATAAATACTCAATGAATCCTTCATGCAAAGGGTTGGAAAATCTTGACTTATTTGCTCAAGAAAAGAATAGAGTGATTATACTTATTGTAATCTCAAATGATTTTTTTAGCCAACTTCATAATCAGGGCGGATGTACATTAGAACTTATGGTGGCCTTGGCCCCCCTAGCTTTCTACAAATGAAATATATGTCATATATAATAATAATTAACAATCAATATTAAATAAAACAAATTAAGTTGAAAAGTCAAATGTAAGTATAGTAAAATCAATAGAAATAAATTAAGTGAATTACTAATTGTGCATTTCAAAACGATAAAAATAATATTTAAATATATATAATAAAATATAATTTTTCTTAATATTAATAAAATATTAATTACATTTCAAAAAGACAATATATATATATATATAATTAGTTAAATGAATATGTATAAGTGTGGTTCTATATAAATTAACATAATAATTTAAAGATACTTAAAAAAATATGTATGATAATTTTAATTAAATGATTCATATATATTTATCTTAATTTATAATATTTATAAAAATTTTAAATTGAATTTAGAAGAATAATATATTGGATCACCAATGAATATAATTAATACCATCTACAAATAAAAAATTTGTTCACCAAAATTTATAGATATGAAATTTTATTTTGCATGTGTCGCTCGTTATTGGCCCTCCTAAATATTTAATCCTGGCTCCGCCCCTGTTCATAATAATATTAACTCGTAGACTAAGGCTCATTAACACTCCAAAGACGTAAAAACTCAGAGTGTCTTCTTCATATATTTCATTCTTAATTGGATTTTCTTGAGCTCTTATATTTAATAATTAGTTTTTTGAAAAACCTAGTAAATTGGTAACAAATAGCACCAGGTCTGCAAGGACAGGTCAAGCTTCCTCAGAGAGTAGTGCCACCACCAACACAGAACCCTTAAATGCTCCATTTGTATGACAGCCAAGACCTGGGTATCCATTGTTGGTATTTATGGTCCATATTAGAGTTAGAAAAGCAAAAGTGAATTTGATAAAAATAATTTTTATCTAATATGAACCATAAGCCCAAAGATCTCAATATAATATATAGATTAAATCTAGACTAATGAAAAGAAGACAATACTTCTTGTAGCCTATAAAGGGATCCTTTCTATCTTTTAGTATATTACAATCATCCAATCCAAGAACTATCATTGAAGAATTCACATTGCAATTTTCTAAGCTAGCCTCAATACTCAAAAATAGAGTGGGATATTAGATCTTATAGGATGAACAAATTTATGTATTACAGTGTATTCTCAACTCATGGGATACTATAATTGAGATAGTGTTGAACACTATCTCACACACACCTTGAATGGTGTAGGTTTGTGAGATGAGGAGAGAGAGGGAGAGAGTGAGGCGTGTAGAAGAGAGAGAATGGGAGTGAAAATTAATTTTATTTTCTCTCAACTTGTTACTATATTTCTCATCAGGTTTTTGTTGTCTATCTATTTATAATACTATATATCCTATACTTAGTGTCATAAAAAATCCTTTTAATCATTTATTAAAATAAAAAAAATGTCTAATTTGATTTAAATTCAGAATTTAAATTCAAATATAAATATCTAATAACTGATTAACAGAAATCAGTTAAACCTTTTATTTTATTATTATCTTTTTTAATTAAATACATTATCCAATAATATATTCAATTTCACAATTAAAAGATAATTAATTAATTTAATTTGAATTATTTTAACCAATAAAATAATCAAAAAAAGTTAACATGGGCTTTTATATATCACCCTACACATGTGGGCCATATTTTAAGGTCCATAATTAATTTCTCAATTTTGACTTAAATAAGACTTATTATTTATTCTGCCAATAAATAATAATTGATTAATTTTCATTAAATTCTTATTTCACAAGAATTAAAATAAATATTATTTTCTTTAAAATAATATTTTTCTCTCTTTAATATTATTTAAGAATAATATTATATTTAACTAATTAATACAGTTTTATCTCATAAAATTAAATAGTTAAATATTATTAATTGTACAATTCATAATTGTCATAAATAAGCAAAATATTAATTTCACAAATTACTATTTTTTCCTTAAGAATTTATTTCACATAGAAATTAATTCTCACTCGAAATTTGTTCATCAAATAAAACTTTTCCTGTACAGTGTTGTATAGAGGTGACTCCGAAACCATAGACCTATATTTCGAAGATCCAATAAAGACTTGATTATTATTGATATCATCAATAGAATAATTTAATTTATTAATTTTATTATTGCTCCACTATAAATATAGAATTGCACTCTTTGACAATATAGTCCATTTATATAATCAATATATGTAGTTCACTCTCCAATTATTAGTTCATAATTAGAGTTGGTCAAAATTATCATTTTACCCTTCTAATTATCTCTTGATTTCTTATGTACCATTAATTCAATATGAACAGTTAATCTATAACTTATTATAGATTTGGATCCAACTGTTAGCACTCCCAGAATTAACACTATAAGAGAACTAACATTCAATCCATTAGGAAAGCTTGGATTCCACTATTGTATAACATGTTCCCAGCCACTCATGTTATTAAGCTCTCAAAACAAAAATTGTAAGAATCATCTTCTTTGAGAAACTTTAACGAGTGAATCAAAGAACTCAATGAATACAAATAAGACTTCATATATACTTAGGATTCAGGCTGATCTGCTAATGATAATCGTTGAGATATGAATAACTCTTTCATGGTAAATGGTACGTTAATGAAAGATATTAATGACTAGTCATGCATAATCAAATTGTACACAACACCTTTGCTACATATCTATCCACATATGTGATCCGAACCAAAATCACACATACTAGAAGTATATTGTATAGTAAATCGTACTTAGCAGTTTCATATTAAAGATTTCAAATATTGTAATATAATATTGACTTATTTTATTCATATCGTATAATCTTAATTATCTTGTACGTCCATACAAGATTATACTTTCTCCAATTGAACAAAGAATTTTTAGATATTTAATAATTATATTATTATAATTATGTATCATTTATCTTATAATTTCATGTCACATATTCTCTAATATATATCCATTAATTACTTTCTTTTAGGGAATAAGTCTCAATAATCTCCCACTTACACCAAAAGTAAGTGCAACATATTCTATAACTCTTATAGATGTTGTATCTCATTTGACTATTTCGGTTAAGTCATATGAACGAGACTCTCCACATAATGTAGTTCCAGATCTGTGAGACCACCACATCATCATTGAAAAAATATACAGAATTTTGATCTCAGTATATTTAGTTTATTCATTCTTTTATTTCCTTCGGTTCATGCTTGTGTGATCAATCATTTAATATATTAAATATATATTTGTTCAAAACTTTATTTTAAAATTGATTAATCTAAAACTCTCTATTAGTCATATTTAATTAATTTTTTAATTATGATAACTAATGAACTTAATAGATCCCATAATTAATCAAGCCACATATTTGGAATGAATCATTTTATTTCACATCCTTTCTTGTTTTAAGAAACTGACACAATTAATGATTATATTATTTAATATTACATAATTAATAAGAGTAGTTATTTCTCGTTTATCAAATAATACAATAATATATATTCTTAAATTAATTATTTTATTAATCTTAAATTCTAATAAGTCGTTACAAATGGATTCACCTCTTGAATCGTCTTTTAAATATACTTTCAACATACTTAATAGTCTCACTCAATTAAACAGTTCCTTATCTATCTATTTTCTTTGATCATTTAATTAAGGCTCTTCTTAATTTATAGTTTGAAATTTATTACTTGTGTAATCTCATCATATAAGTATCCTTAAATTTCAATAGTTAAACAATTATAATATTCAAAACTTGTATCTCATACATTGAATATCCTTTGAATTATTTATTTAATACTTTAATATTCTTATTTTTATATTGTACTATTAAATCCACATTTAGTAATACTATTTATTAGTAATTATACTTCATAGATATCAATTAATATTTTATTCTTCTAATAATATTTGATATATAAAATTACTACTGTATTATATTATTTGAATTTAATCACATCAAAATTTAAATCTAAACATAATAACTCAAATGTTTATCTTCTGAAGTTAATGACCAAGTCATTCTTCTCTTAGTGGATATTTTTTGAACTAACCCATATACATCTATTAATTACTGTAATTAATATCAATTTTAATTAGGTCAAGGTTTATCACTTATTAAAAATTCTATATTCAATATCATCTTAATGTATTAAATAATTAATGAGACTATTAATGTATGATTATTGAATAATTATATTTCGACTCCAAAGTTCGAAATTGGAAAGTATTAACTATCCCATTAATTTTTTTCTCATAAGATTTGATGTTCCATATGCCAAAACAATCACTAATTTAAATTAGCTAGACATTCAAACATTTTTTTGGTATATATATATATATATATATATATTTTATTTTAATAAATCTCATTTATTAAAATTCGTATAGTTCCATGGAAACCATGATTTGATTTAAAAACACTAATTGTTGTAATTAAGAATAATCTAGTTTTCTTAAAATCATCTAATTTAATGAGTAGTATACTCCCACTAAGATACTTCGTTACCTTTGAATATACTTGATGGTTATAACTATTAAAATTTAATTTTGACTCTTTAAAATTATTCTGTTTTTTTAATTGTCATCTTTATTGAGATTTAATTGTTTAAACACCTTCTATCATTTATTCTCAATCTTGATGTATTCCAAACACACCATTTAAAATACTTTTAATTTACTTAAATCATATCTCATATTAATTTAAATGTATTAGTTATAATATATTTCAATAAATAAATTCAACTAAAAGAATATTTTAATGTGAATTAATTCAATTAGATAATTCTAATTAAATATTTATGTTTCTAGTAATGATTCCTTAATGAATCATTAACGTACAAGATTGGAATGGAATTTAATATCCATGTATAAGTTTGAATAGTCATTCAAACTTTTAATTAAATCTCATTTAATGTCTAAGTTTAATAATATAGAATTAAAATCACATTTTAATTTATTTTAAACTTTATTGTTGAAATATTCATAAATTACTATTTCAAACAGTTACTTATGTATTATGTAGTCAAAATAATAATTAAGACATTTAAACTTGATTTTAGATTTATACTATGAGCATTGAAGTCTTATTTAGTTAACTTTACACACATAAATTTGAAATTAAATGAACATTATTGATAAAAAATAAGATGGTCAAAATAAAATTATTTAAATAAAACAAACTTTACATGTGCAACTAGATTTAAAACAATAAAAGTAAGGAAATTGTCTTTGAAATTTAAACTAAAAAATTGACTTCTTCGTTGCTCTTCTAAAATCCTTATCCATCTCAAACTTTGTAGAAGTCTCACTTCCTCATATCATCTTCGCCGTCTATTCACGAATCTACATGCAAGAGAAAAACAATGTTAGTAATTAAGAACAATTCAATCTACTATTATTTATAATCAAGAAAAAAAAGTAAATCATATTTACCTTCCTATCCAGCTTCGTAACTCTGCGATGTCCATCCTGTTAGGATGACATTTCTCACATAGGCCAATTTGTCATGAGTGGCAGCATACTTGTAACGCCCTAATGATTATGCATGCTACAATGTCTTTTTAATTACAGTGCACACCTTTACTAAACAAAAGGTTTTCTCAAAAATCGTGACAAATTTAAAATTTTATAAATATATTTACATATATCCATTCAAAAAAGGTCAGGATCCTACTTTAAAAACTTATATTCATTTCCAAAAGAAACTTTACAAACATGTCGCACAACCAGTACAAAATGAAATCCAAGTTGTTATGAGACAGAACTCTCCATGTTGCACCATCTTGAGATGTACAATCATTCCTGAGCTTTGGAATTGCAGTTCAACCTTAGCCTTTCCTTTACCTACACATAAAAATAATATCTAAGAGTCATCAGACTCTGTAAGGAAAAGCATATAACATATAATTTATTACCGACTTGTATTTAGGCACCCACACACTTATCTATAAGGCTATACAGATAATCAAGCACGTTCTTAACAGAAGTACGACCTATGTACCACATGCACTAAGTACCGCTACTATGCTAGTGTTGGTAGGGCTGAACCGTACCCCGAGTACTACTGAGTGTTGTACCACATGCACTACGTACTTAACCGTACTAGTGTTAGTAATATCGGATCATACCCTTTGAACATCATATACTGTACCAATGCACTCAGTACAACTACCGTACTAGTGTTGGCAATATATGAATCACATTACCAACATGCATATAATATACATACACATATTCATACATATATATATATATATTCTATGCTAGTCTTAACTCATTTTCAAACTCAAGTGTGTCGGTCGACCTGAATCGAAAATCACGCGTTGAATGGAGGCCCTATGTTACAACCACATAAACGGGTAAAGAACTTGCTAAAACCTTTTTTGGGGATCTAAACTCAAAACTAGAAGTTTTGCTATCGATAAGTAGTGTGGCTATTTACTGAGATTTTTAGAAACTAATAAATCAATGCTTAAGAAATAAATAAAATAGCAAATAATAGACAAATGATTTTTACATGGTTCAGGAGTTAATAATCCCTAGTCCACGAGTTAGTTGTATTGGCTCTTTGGGCAAGTAGTTGAATAATACAAATGTTTACAGTAAAAACCCTAGCTCTACAGTCCTTTAATTTCTCTTAATGAAGAAGAAAGCTTATAGGAATTTTTACAGAGGTTTGGCTAGTATATAATTGTTCACCCTTTTGTACATAAAAAATAAAGGTATTTATAGGCTTACATGTGGGTAAAGGCATTTCCTTTACCTACCTAGGGTTTCGTACTAAACATGCTGCAAGGGCAGGCCTTACAACATGACGATCTGATCGTTGGTTGGTAAGAAGCTCCTCATCGTGTGCTATACAGCTGCAATAAAGGACTCCACGTGAACAAGGACACACATCACCCAAAAGTTTCACCTTGAAAATATGTTGCCTAGATAATTTGTTGGACAAAAAGGGGGTTTTAGAGGCACATACACGCAATACTATGGTCTGATGTAGGGGACTTGGTTGCCATCATTTTACCTTTTACCACCTTGGATAGAGCTTTTGTGATTCTGTGAATTCTGGTCTTACTGAACGGATGTATTTGTAGCAATGGTATGTTGTTGGTTCTTTTTCTACCCAACTCTGTCCACATGCTGAACTGCTTCTTCGAGCTTTGTAAATCCATCTGTTTGGTCCAAGAATTCTACCATTGACCCTATAGTTAGTCTTTTATGTCTTTTTACAATTCTTCTAAAGGCTCAATACATCTTAGGATTGCAGCTAGCCTCCCTTCCTTGGTTAACCCTTTCACTTTTGTAGCTGCAATAATGAATTTGTTGATATAAACTCTCAGGGGCTGTTTGGTATGCAATTTTCCTTACTTAGGAATGAGAATATGAAGTCAAACCAATGTTTGGTATTGCTTTTTAAATTTTTTAGCTGAGGTGTTCATTTTACTATGGGGTCAAGTTGACTTTACACAGAGCTAATATCCACCTCTCCAAAATAGTTGAGTTTTATTTGCCAAGGAAAGCTCACTCTAAAAAAACTCTCATTTTGTGTGAAAGTATCTCTTCATTCCTTTGCTAACACAAGGTATCTCGCTCTCTCTCTCTCTCTCTATATATATATATATATTAACATTCTTATATATATATATATGTATATTTTATTTTTTATAATTATTTATTATTGTTAATTTTTTTATAAAATTATATGAAAAATAATAAATAAAAATTATTTTGAACACTTAGAAAGAAAAAAAAGTATTAAATTATTGGTATTTTACAAAAAAAAAAATAATCATTAATGTAAAAAAAAATAATCATTATTGTAAAAAAAATTGTCACATTCCATTCCTATGTCAACCAAACAAAGTAATCTTTATATTCCCAAGCACATCATAATATTATTGCACACCACCAAACACAATAATGTTGCTTTCCTAAGTTTATGATTTCCTTCATTACTCTCCAAGCAATGCTAAACCTATTCCCATGAAATGAAACTTGCATACCAAACGGTTCCTTAAGGGTTTCCTTGGTATTTGTTTCACTTTGGCTAAGTGAGATGGGAGTTGCTGAGAAGAGGAAAATTGTGCATGAAACGTTGACATGAAGGAGTTCCATGGACTAAACTTCCCTGGAGCAAACTTGAAAAACCATTGTTGGGCGGCTTTCACCAATGTAGCTGGGAAAATTCTGCACCGTACATCATCTCTCACCACTTGTAAGTCCATCTGTATTTTAAAGTACTAAATGTGAGACAAAGGATCTTCTTTGCCCATGTACATTTTCCATGTTGACATTTTAAACTTTGGCAGTAGATCGAGAGAATTGATTTTTGGTGAGAATGGTGATCCTCTAGTGTAGTCAAGTTGTAGATCTATGAGTTTTGGGTAGGTTAGGCCTTGAACGAGGCTCTTAAGTTGATCTATATGGGCTTGCACCAATGGATCAACTTAACCTGCCTATTGACTAACTTGTGTCATATGAGGATCTCTTAGAACAGGGCAGGGCACATAGTAATTTGTATTATTTGGCTGAATGGTAGGAGGGATGTCCTACCCGTCTAATCTAGTTTTGCGATTTAGATCATTCTAGAAAATGTGCAAGGTGCCTAATCGGTCAAAGACTTATTCTCCTGGAGGCCTTCGTGCCTGGCTATTGTGAGAAAAGGGTCGACTGGGTATTTCCGTCTGGGGACAAACATTATGCTGGTCACTCCCTCCCAAGTAACGAGTTAGCAAAACTTGCTCCTCTACTGTGTGGCTCACAGTTTGACTCTGTGGCCCTGGATTGAACGACCATTAACTTGGGTTTGCTAAGTGTGTTTAGGTGGACCCTCTTCTGGCCCATGCTGTGGCCCAATAGAAATGTAGGTATCGATCGCCGGCTGTTGGCTAGTGACTTGATAGGCTCTCCTGATCAGTATGGCAGCCTGCCTAGAACATAATTACTTCTTGTTGGGCTTTCATGATTTCCATCTCTTGATCCTTCCACTCTTTGAACTAGCATCTTTGTTCTGCAAAAGCTTATAGCTGCTCTAGTATCTTACTCATCGTAATGAAGAGTGTTACTGTGGCTTTGTATTTTCCCTAGTGTAGCTTGCAAGTTCTGTAGTTCGGTGTCATCACCCATTGGTCTTTGAGAATTTGTAGCAGAAGGGATTCTAGTACCAAGGGCTGTTTGCTCGGTCTAAGTACTAGTTGTTCAAATTTCTTGCACGCCCGAAGCGAATTCAACAAGAAGGGTAGTCACTCATTGCCCTATTATTTGTGGGCTTGTTGGTGGCTGAGGATTAGTTAGATCGGGATCCGTCCTAACTGGATTTTCGGGTTTGCAGGTGTCTGCATGTTTGGATTTGTGGCCATTGGATTTGTAGTGTCAGTATAATTTCCCCTCCGCGTTGTTACACCAATCTTGTGTCCTGAAAAGACATAAAATAAAGACTCGTGTTTCTTTGCTCTCAATGAAAGCACCAAAATATTGATCTCGTTTTTAGCCAATAATATTGAGTCAAATTAAAGCGATTTCACAATAATTGAAATAAAAAATATGAATAATGTAAAGTAAAGAAAATACCAGAATTATAGAGATCGGCCCCTTGATGATGGTAATAGCCTACTCCACTTTATTTGTATTGACTTGTGAGTAGAGAAGCAATAAGGCCTTGATCTCTCTCGAAAGCTCTTACAATGATCTTAGAGTATTTTACTCTTGAATCTAGGTTTCTCTCATGTGTTTCTCTCTGCATGAATTTCTTGTCCCAAATAGTGAGATGATTCTACTATTTATAGGGATTAATTACATCAATTGGTTTCCAAAAATTAATAAGAAGTAAATGAGGAAACTATTTATTTTCTATAATTACAATGAGAAAAATAGGAAACTAGGCAAGTTACCTTTTTTTCTTTGATACTACATATCCATCCCATGAAATTAAGAATATTGTGTCTTGCAAGCATGAAGATATGTGGGATATCTTTAAAATTATTCAACTCACATCCTCTAGTAGGCTCATGCGAGCTGCTCACATGTTAGAACTGGTCGGGTGTTCTCACATGCCTTACTCGGACGTTCCAGCTTCTGGTAACTTTGAGTAACCAATTTCCCTCCACGGTTCATCAAAGAGAAGAATCTTCCCGTCCCGGTCATGAAATCAATCACGTGTCACCCAAGTGGATGCGACATCACCTTGTGTATAAATTTGGATAAAAATTAGAATAAAGTCTAATTAAATTGGATTAATTTCTAGTTAAATTGAAACAAGTTCTAAAATATTTCTTATAAGGAATATCCAAAGCGAAAGGCCGCTCGGGCCGACCGACTAACACACGAAAACAAAATGCTAATAAAAAAAGGGGACTAAGACAACATCCTAAAAAAACTAGCAACTATCTACTTTTGCATAAGCTCCTCGATATGTGCCATAGTCACTTCTGGTGCACCTACGAGTGCAGGCATGTTCGGATGCTCAGGGTTGTAGCCTTCAACTCCTGTAGTATCCCCGACATCCAAGACATCACCATTCAAGTTAAATTCGATGTCATAAAGAAAAACTCAATATCATGCCATTTACATTCACCAACCAAGAAAGCAACCTGGTTCTTAGCAAAGGCTGCCTAGTTAAAGCTGATAGATCCACTATTGCGCGACCATGAGTTGAAAATAGAATCAAAGTAGTAGCCCTCATAAAGAGCGATATCCACAATGACCTTTACTTCTAGGGCCACCACTTGGTCCTCAAGTTGATGAGCTTGACCTCCCAGCTCAACAACACTCAAGGTCTTTTTGTCAAGAGACTTTCTGAGGGGCTCTTCTACCTTAAAAGTCTTCTTTCTTGCAGCAGAAAGCTCTTTCTTAAGGCGCTTTTCATGATCTCTGGCATTGCTAACAGTGCCCTGAAGGTCTGAAACTCCAGTCTCAAGTTCACCAGTGGCCTTCTCCAAGTCAATGACCTTGGCCTCCGTATTAGAAGCTCTCTGCTCAGCAACTGCCAATTTCTCAGCTGGCTCTACAACTCTCTTATGCTCATTATCAATAGCATAAGCGAAGCTAACAAAAGCGTGCAAGAAACAAAAATAAGGTCAGGAGAAGATCTTGGTAAAGAAGAAAAAGATAAGTAAAAATGGGTTAAGGCTAACTACCCTAAAGATGTTGCTAAAATCTCTTCGAACAATAATATGAGGAGGTTTGGTGGATACCAATCTTCCTAAAGGCTTGCATTCGGACTTGGAGTTGATCAGAATATCTCTAGTCACCAACAACATGGTGCCTTGTGCTTGTAAATTGGCCACAAGCTCTGATTCCAGAGAGCCAGGATCGACATCATCCCAAACTTTCAAAGAGGTAACCATTGGAGATATAGAAGGTTCGTCCTCAATTTCGGTCACCTTCTTTTCCCTTATGTGGATCTCTCATAGGGGAAGGATTGCTGGACATGACATTCTTCTCTTTCCTCCTTGACTTCTTTAGAGGAGTCGAAGAAGTCACACGAGCTGCCTATGCAATCTCTCGATTGGGAGGATCTTCAGTCTTGGTCACTGGATTCTTCCTCTTAGCACAAGAAACCATGGCAGCGAGGAAGCTCATCTTGTCTGTAAAACGAACAAATGGTTAGTACGTAAGACAAATAAGAAAGTAAGTAAACAAGTAAAAGATGACTTTGGTGCATCAGCAACCTATTGATTCTCCAACTCCCTCAGACACACTAGCCTCAGTGGACCTAAAAGTTCAATATCTTTTCCTCAATACCACCTCCTGAAATTTCATCAAAGCCAATGACAATACCATCCTACCCAGTCTCCTCATCCGCAAGAGGCATTGTCCAAGAATTATCAGCAAAGCGAGCATCAACATACACAAGCTGACAAGTCATTATTAGGCTCACACGACGGAGGTTGTCATCAATGAAAAATATTTCTCCATCCCTTTCCAGTAAGCTAATATCAGTCAACATAGAATCTGCTATATGCATCATGTCAATGGAGCAAACCTTTTGAAGGGAAAAGCCTTTTGAAAGTAACATGTCTTTAAAGGATGTCAGGATTATAGAAATACTCTTCGTGGTAGAGGCTGCAATTGTTTTCAGTGATGTTGTCAATATACACTTTAAACTGATCACATAAGCCATTCTTCTTTTGAGTAAGACTTCTTTTTAGATCACATAAGAAGTTGATCTCATGAGGAGTTAGCATGAGCCAATTGTGTAGACGATAGAAGATGAAGAATGTCGATAAAATCCAGTAACCATTTGGATTTATCTGATATGTGCAGGCTTTAAAGTAATCAACTATCAACACGAACTACAAATGAAGAGGCAAGAATGCACATGCGCTCATAGGAAACCTTGACCAAGCACTACAAGAAGGGTTTTGAGAGCCACTTGGGAACCCTCTGCTTGGTTTTCTAATAACAGTGTCAGGAAGCGAGTACTTATTGTTGGGTTTTATGCCCTAAATAAAACTCATTTCAATATAATCAGATTTACTTATTAATATAGATCAGAAAAAACATTTAATGTTGCATGGTTCTCATGATTTATTTCATGATTATATGTACATAATATATAAATTCATCTGAAACCCTTTCCACATACTTGATCCTGTTTATTGTGCCGTCAACACATTGGAAAGTAAACATGACTATGTGAATAAAGTTTCTTAGATTTATCAAACATAGGGTTTTACTGATATGATAATCTACAACAGAGTTTACTTGCATTTGGAGAAGTGCTATGTTCTTTCCAGAGCATTGGTTAAAGTAAAGCTCAGGTTGGATGCATGGAGTATGCATCGGAAGGGACCGATATTGAACTTTGACTTAGATTTATTAAACTTACCGTAATATCTATTCAAGTCAGTATCGCCTAGTTGATCCTAGATCAAATGTTCTTAATCCTGTTATGATTAGGCTCAATCTTGAAAGGATATTCGTGTTCTTTGATTTGTTAGTTAAGCCTACTTTTAGGTCAGGGTGATACGTACATTTTGGGAACGCGGTAGTGCAATTGAGTGGGAGCGCTAGCATAAACATGGAATCTATAGCTTCTATCTGGCGAATAGTAAGCAAAGGATGATCTCCTTCGAGCTTGACCAAACGAACATAAATGGTGGAGTACTCATTTCACATAAGCTAAAATATCATTTATACGGGGTCAAGTGTTTTAAGGAATAAATACATTGTAGGGTGTAACGGTAATCTAATCCCTTTACAGTGTAGATCATTCATATAGAGGATCATTGATCACATTAGGATTATAACAATGGATAACTAATGATGCATCTATATGGTGGAACATATAGAGCATTCTATATACTAAGAGTGCAATTCTAAGTTTTATGCGTGGATTCAACGAAGAATTAATAAGTTAGTGAATTTTAGTGCTAAATTCTTGATCTACTTATTGGAAGCTCAGTTATATAGACCCATGGTCCCCGCACTAGTTGAGATAATAATGCTTGTAAGACTCATATAATTGGTTTTGATTAATCAATTATAATTCTCAAATTAGACTATGTCTATTTGTGAATTTTTCACTAAGTAAGGGCGAAATTGTAAAGAAAGAGTTTTAGGGGCATATTTGTTAATTATGATACTTTGTATGGTTCAATTAATAAATATGATAAATGACAATATTATTTAATAATTATTTATAGTTATTAAATAGTTAGAATTGGCATTTAAATGGTTAAATTAGAAAATTGGCGTTTTTGAGAAAATCAGATGCAGAAAAGATAAAACTGCAAAATTGCAAAAAGTGAGGCCCAAATCCACTTGTATAGGGCCGGCCACTTTTGTAGGAAATTTAAACTGATATTTTCATTATTTTAATGCCAAATAATTCAAACCTAACCCTAGTGGAATGTTATAAATAGATAGTGAAGGCTTCAGGAAAATTACACTTTTCTTCTGACACTTCTGAATCAGAAAAACCTGAGCCTTCTCTCTCTTCCTTGGCCGCCACCCTCTCTCTCTCTTCTTCCTTCAGATTTCGAACTTACCCTAGTGATTAGAGTAGTGCCCACACACAGCAAGCAATACCTCAATCATAGTGAGGAAGATCGTGAAGAAAGATCATCAGTAAAGGAGATTCAACATCAAGGATTCAGAGAAAGAGATCCAGGTTCAGATCTTGATAATACTCTGCGACAGAAAAGATACAAGGGTTAGAGATCTGAACGGAAGGAGTCATTTAATTCCGCTGCACTCAATGTAAGGTTTCTTAACTTTATATGTGTTTAATTTATCGTTTTAGAAAGTTCTTATTTAGGATGTTAATAAACATACTTGTGAGTAGATCTAAGATCCTGGTAAAATAAATTCCAACACTTATATCGTATCAGTTTAACTTGGTGTTGAGTAATAAAGCTAAAGATGAGAGGTCTTAGTTCAAAGGCTCTATCCCTCGGGTCCTCACTTTCAATAGCAGCAGTGAGTAACTCAATCTCTATGACTTTTCTACCACGATTCTTGTTTAATTCTTTGGACTTGGGTAGCGTGAGTTTTATTCAAATAAATTGAGCAGTATCTCGGTCATATTATTCAGTTTTTCTTGTAATTCTTCTCACACGAGGCATGTCTACTCTTAACTTGACTTTCCTCAACTTGGAACAACTGAATATCAAATTAATTCAGCTCAAAACAACTTTTTCCAAGCAAATTAAAAAAAATTGCACCTTGCACGAAGGAAAAAGTACAGCTCAAACGACTCACATAAAAATCATATTTTTAATTTTTGAAGGGCTTCCCATTGAAGTTTAAAAATTTCCAACAAGATCCAAAATCCTTAAACTAAGCTTCAAAAAGGAGAAGAAGAAATAAATAATTCTGTAAAAAATAATGAATCGAATTGTGCATGTATTTCATAGAATAATACATATTTATATACAAAGCTAGGAGACTAAATGGGAAACTACTAAATACAAATAGGAAACTACTTAAATACAAGTTTCCCTAATTTCTTTGCAACTAATATTCTAACACTCCCCCTCAAGCTGGAGCATAGATGTTAATCATGCCCAGCTTGTTACAAAGATAATTAACCCGCACCCCATTCAAAGATTTTGTAAAAATATCTCGTAGTTGTTCTCTGGTCTTCACATATCCTGTGGAGATCAGACCTTGTTGAATTTTCTCACGAATTTGCTCGTGGAATATGGGATTTGAGGCAATATACAGAGCAGCTTGATTAGCAAAATTTAGTCAAAAGTTGATAAATCCATATTACTGTTGGAAATAATTTTACCAGGATCTAGATTTACTAACAAGTATGTTGGATTAACAACCTAATATGAATTCTAAAACAATGAAAATAAACACATATAAAGTTAGAAAACCTTACAGTGGGTGCAGCGGAATATTATGACTCCTTCCGTTCAGATCTCTAGCCCTTGATTCCTTTCTGTAGCAGAGCATCACCAAGATCTGAACCTGGATCTTCTTTTCTCCTTCTTTGATGCAGAAATTCCATAGTCTTCCATACTATGATTGAGATACCACTTGATGTGTGTGGGCACTACTCATCTCACAAGGATTTCAAAATTTCTCTCTATTTTTCTCTCTCAATTTCGTGGCTGATAGCTCATATGATGTACAAGAGAAGAGAACAAGGGCTGCTATATATAGGGAGAAGGGAGAGCACAACTTTCCAAATAAACAGTTTCCTCTTTTTTAGTGTAATTGATTAACTGCCTTATTTAGTGTGATTCATCACTTTCCTATTATAGCTAGGCTTTGATTAGCAATTACATGACAATTAAAAAATAAAAATAATAATTGGGAAACACAAAGGGAGTGCTCGGCCATAGAGGGAATATGGGCCTCACTTGGATTTTGCAGTTTCCTCAATTTTATTTCAATTTCTCCAAAAATGCCATTTTTCCAATTCTAATCATTTAAATGCCAAAACTAATTATTTAATAACTAAAATAGATTATTAAATAATATTGTCATTTAAAATAATTATTAATTAGACATACAAAGTCTCTTAATTAATAATTAAACCTAGAAACCCTTTTCTTTACGATTTCATCCTTAAACTGTGAGAATTCATAAAGTAGACATAGTCTAACTTTTAGAATTATAATTGATTAATTAAAATCAATTAACTGAGTCTTACAAGCAGTATGGCCTCAACTAGTATGGGGACCATGGGTCTATATAACCGAGCTTCCAATAAGTCGAACCGAATTTACCAAGTAAATTCCCTAACTTATTAATTCCTCATTGAATCCACACTTAGAACTTGGAATTGCACTCTCAGTCATATAGAAACGCTCTATATGTTCCACGATATAGACACGTCATTAGTTATCCATTGTTATAACCCTAATGTGATCAATGATCCTCTATATAGATGATTTACACTGTACAGGAATTAAATTACCGTAACACCCTACAATGTATTTTATCCTTAAAACACTTAACCCTGTATAAATGATATTTCACCTAAGCGAAATGAGATCTCCACCATTTATCTTCGTTTGGTTAAGCTCGAAGGAAATCATCCTTTACTTCTATTTGCCAAATAGAAGCTATAGATTCCATATTTATGTTAGCGCTCCCACTCAATTGCACTACCGTGTTCCCAAAATGTATGTATTGCCCAGACTAAAAATTAGGCTTAACTAACAAATCAAAGAACACGAATAATACTCTTGAAATTGAGCCTAACCATATCAGGATTTCGATCATGTGATCTAGGATCAACTTATGATATTGAATTGAATAGATGTTTACGGTAAGTTTCAAAATCTAATTCAAAGTTCAATATCGGTCCATTCCAATGCATACTCCATGCATCCGATACTGGTAAACTTTGCCAATGTCCTGGAAAGGACATAACACTTTTCCAAGGTGTAAGAATACCTATCGCTGATTATACCATGTCAGTCTAAATCCAGTGTTCTGACAAATCAGGGAATAAACTTTTGAACATATAATAAAGATTATATTCCACTGTGCTGACAACACTATAATCTTTAACCAACTCATATGTTCTGGACTTAAAAAGAATTCATACATTATATACATATAATCATGAAATAAATCATGTGAACCATGCAACATAAAAATGTTATTTCTGATCTTTATTAATAAGTAAATCTGATTATATGAAATGAGTTTTATTTAGGGCATAAAACCCAACAATTACCTCACACACAGACTATGCTATAGCTCTATATTCTGATTCAGCACTGGCTCTAGATACAACATTTTGTTTCTTACTCTTCCAACCAGATCGCCCCCAACAAATACACAATATCTTGAAGTGGATCGTCTATCTACCTTGGAGCCTCCCTAATCTACATCAGAGAAACGCTCAATCTGGGTATGTCCATGATCCTTGTAAATTCTACCTCGTCTTGGTGCTCCTTTCAAGTAACATAAAATTTGCTCTAGTGCTGCCCAATGATGAATTGTTGGAGAAGAGATGAACTGACTAATTACACTAACTGGGAATGCAATATCTGGACGAGTCACAGTTAGATAATTCAACTTTCCAACCAATCTGCGATATTTCTCAGGATTTTCAAATAGTTCCCCAGCACGTGTAAGATGCATAACTGGATTCATTGGAGCATTACAAGGTTTTGCTCCCAATTTTCCTGTCTCAGTTAACAAATCAAGTACATACTTTCTTTGAGACAGAAAAATAACTTATTTACTTCGAGTAACTTCAATACCCAAAAAATACTTGAGCTCCCCTAAATCTTTCGTGTGAAACTGGGTATGAATGAAAGACTTAAGGGATTAGATGCCTTCAGTATCATTTCCAGTAATAACTATGTCATCAACATACACCACTAACAAAATGATCCCAGTAGTTAATCTTTTATAAAACACAGAATGATCTGACTTACTTTTCAACAAACCAAATTTCTCAACAGCCTGACTAAATTTACCAAACCAAGCACGAGGGCTTTGTTTCAATCCATATAAAGATTTGCAAAGACGACAAACTCGCCCTAACTCCCCCTGAGCAACAAACCCAGGAGGTTGCTCCATACATACTTCTTCCTCAAGATTTCCATGAAGAAAAGTGAAAAACCAAGTTTTCGCAAATGTCAATAATATATATGAAAATATAAAACTATATACGTCTGTAGAAGCAGAATGTAATTCTGTTACTGCAGAACCCAATTTTGCAGCGACAAAACAGAACAGATAGAATATAAAAATAATTGCAGAAAGTTAAATAACTTGACACAAGAGATTTGTACGTGGTATCAGTGTTCTTTCGAACACTCCTAGTCCACGGGGCCACGCACAGAGAATGAAACTAATTAATAAAGTATCAACAATTACAAACACAATTGACTTATACAAGTTTAGACTCTCACTAAATTATTGCCGCAATCCTTTGTATTGCACTTTATGATCTGACTTCTGAAACACCTTCAAGCACGAACTCCCTTCGTCTTTGAAGCATGAGTGCTTACTTCCTCCCGAAGTAAGGCTTCAACAAGTCTTCTCCTGAAGACCACTCTCTTGTTCAGTTAAGTCGTTCTAACAAACTCTAGGATAGAGTAAGAACTGATATATAAAACACTAGAGCCTAGATGAACAACTAGGTTCTCACATAACAAAGACTCTCTCCTCACAAATAAGAAAAATGCAAAAAATGAATACTAGAAGAGTTGATTCGAATGGCTACTCTCTAGGCTCTATTTATAGAACATAGAAACCCAAGAGACAGCCACAAGATCGAATCTACAGCTGTTGTACAAAACATTCCTAAGATAAACTCGATCTGCAGCATCAAAATCGGAATTTGACGCAGCAAATCAGACCAGAAAAGGAAACTTGTTATAAACGGGTCTGATCTTGTATTGAGTCTTGATTCATACCATAAACAGTTTATATATTCTGATTGTATCAAGACACAATCGAATTTAATAAGAGAATTGCTTCTCTTACAAGAAGTTTCCATGCAAGAAAAGTTCAGCTGTAAAATGCATCTTTCCTAACATAGAAAAGAGCAATAAAAACTGAATAAACAAGGTAAGAAAATCGGCTATGAATGCAAATAATTCTTACCATAAAAGAAAAAATATTTTGGCATCTAACTTGCCAAAAAAGGACTTTACAATCGCCCCCTTTGGTACTTTAGATGAACAAAACATTTTTTAACAAAGAAGTACCTGCAAATCAAAGTTAGCAAGACAAATCAAAATCTCCCCCTGAGAAACATAATCGAAAACCGAAATAACAAAATAACAAGCTAACTTTTAACTCAAAAAAATCACAAGTACCAAACACAACTCCCCCTGGAAAAAGGGTCCAGAGTTGAGACAATAAGCAGTTAAAAACAAATTATTACTCCCCCATTTTCTTTATCTAAGGGCTAAAGACAAAAAGACATGAAAATATGGAAATGTTGTTAGAATTTATTTTACCAGGATCTTAGATCTACTCACAAGTATGTTGTTTAACACCCTAAATATAAACTTTCTAAAACGATAAATAAACACATATAAAGTTAAGAAAACCTTACATTGGTTGCAGCGGAATAATGTCTCCTTCCACTCAGATCTCTAACCCTTGTATCCTTTGTGTCGCAGAGTATTATCAAGATCTGAGCCCGAATGTCCTTCTCTTTGTGTGTGATCCTTCACAGTCTTCCAATCTATGATTGAGGTACCACTTGCTGTGTGTGGGCACTACTCTATCACTGAGGGTTTCGAAATTATGAAGAGGAAAAGAGAGAGGGTTAATCTCGGCTATAGAGAGAAAGGGAAGGCTTTGTTTTCTGAAAAAGTTGATTTTCTGAAAAAGGTTATGAAAACTTGTTATTTGACTGAGCCATCACTTTCTATTTATAGGCAACTACTAGGTTTAGGTTAGGAATTATTTGGCATTAAAATAATGAAAATATTAATTCGAAAAAGCTATCCAAGTGGCCGGCCATAGGTGTTAATGGGCCTTACTTGGATTTTGCAGTTTTCACAATTTTTATTTCTATTTTCTCAAAAACGCCAATTTTCCAATTCTAACCATTTAAATGCCAAAACTAATTATTTAATAACTAAAATAGATTATTAAAAAATAAGTTCATTTAATTTTATTATTAATTAGACATATAAAGTCTATTAATTAATAAATAAACCTAGAATCTCTTTTCTTTACAATTTCACCCCTGCTTAGTGAAAATTCACAAATCATACATAGTCTAACTTTAGAATTATAATTGATTAATCACAAATCAATTATTGAGTCTTACAAGTAGTATAGTCTCAACTAGAATGGGGACCATGGATCTATATGTTGAGCTTCCAATAAATGAACCAAATTTACTAAGTAAATCCCTAGTTATTAATTCTTCGTTGAATCCACTCTTAGAACTTAGAATTGCACTCTCAGACTTATATAGAGCATATTATATGTTCCATGGTATAGATATGCTATCTCATTTAACCATTGTTATAATCTTATTGTGATCAAAGATCCTCTATATAGATGATTTACATCGAGATGGGATAATTTTACCGTTCTCACCCCTCAACATATTTTGCCCCTTAAAACACTTAGCTACCTGTAAATGATGTTTAGTGATCTAAGAATTAGTCACTTAAACAAGATCTCATCCATTTACTTCTATTTAGCTAAGCTCGAAGGGAATCATCACTTGACTTCTATACACCAGTAGAAGCTATAGATTCCATATTTATGTTCAGCACTCCCACTCAATCATACTATCATGTTCCCAAAATATACGTATCATCCTGACCCAAAAGTAGGCTTAACTAATAAATCAAAGAACATGAATAGTACTCCTGAGTTGAGCCTAAGCATATCAGGATTTAGATTCTTTTAATCTTAAGATCAACTACTGATATTGACTTGAAAAGATATGACGGTAAGTTTATAATATCTTAACTAAGTTGCAATATCGGTCCAGTCCAATGTATACTCCATACATTCGAAACTAGTGTACTTTACCAATGTCCTGGAAAGAACATAACACTTACTCCAAGTGTAAGTACACATCATCGCTGATTATCACATTAGTGTAAATCCAAAACACTGATGAAACAGGGACTTAGTCTTTTGATTCATATAATCACAATCACATTCCATTGTGTTGACGATACTGTAATTGTGAATAAACATATGATCTGGACTTAACATATTTTGTGTGTAAATGTAATAAACATATTAAACCATTAGCATGTAAAATTCATGCAAACATAAATTACTTCAAATTTCTTATATTGATAACTAATCAGATTGTAAAGGGTTTTATTTAGGGCACAAAACCCAACAAATATGTCCAACAAAAGAATATAAAAAAGAAAGAGAACTTATGCCCCATAGAGCTTGATCAATGAATACAGTTGCTTGGACATCTCTTGCTGAACCTCCTCCATGGCAGCAAGATGATTGTTCATCAGTTGAACCTCATGCTTGACTTCCTAGACATTTGCAGGAGCAAAAATCAAACTTGCAGCAGCAGCAAAACCAGCTTTAGGACGCTTTGGAAAAGCTCCATCAAAATACTCTCAGGGTTGGAATATGGTGCCAGTAAGTGGAGACTCAAGTGTTGCATGAGATTGAGCCACATCTTTCTAAGAGGACAAAATTTTATAGATGAGGTTAGGAAACACAAGCTTATGAGTACGTTTTTACCTCCCCGAAAAGAAACAATCTGGTCCAATATTGATGAAGCCAGATCAATGGGTGCCCCCGAGGTGATATAAAAAAAAGAAAGGATGCCAAATCTTGAGACACCATGGTTTTGTTGGAATTTGGGAGCCAATTTCTAAGAGCAAACCTCATGACTGATGCATGAGCATAGGTGAGATGTGTAATTCGAAGACTATCCCCAGATTTCCATTCAACCCGTGCACCAGTAAGTTCAGTGAGCATCAAATGGCGATCCATAGACATGATAGCATTGGGCACACCTTTGGGTAATTTCAAAGCCACTGCAATGTCCTTGACAGTAAAAGAAAACCAATGCCCCCAAACATAGACTTTACCAAAAAAATCAGAATTCTCATCACGCATGTCATTAGTCAAATTGGCATAAAATTCTTTGACAATATTTTCAATATACCCTTCAAAACCAGTGAGAGTATTTCCCATTGATGGTATTGAACAAACTTAACAATACCATATACCCTACGAGCATGCAAATCATAATTCCTTTCACTTTCAAACTTTCGGGTACCTTAAATATTCCAATCACGCTCATTATCACGAAAGAAAAATCTAGAATTGACAGCTTGAGATAGAGAGATATTACCTAGAGAGGAATCCTTCATAGGTTGCTTGCCTTTCGCAGCAGTAGATGCCTTGGTTGCTGAAGATGCACGAGGAGGTGCTGGAGCAGATTTGGGCAAAGGAGGCTCGGGTTCGAGTTCAGTGTCCTCATAATCAGTGGAGACTCCAAAGTCTTCAGGAAGCTCTTTTTCAGAATGGATAGACTTGGATTTTGTCTCGGATCGAAGCAACAGAGGGATCCTCCATGGGTTCTTCTTCTTCAGAATTTGAAGAAAATGAGGGGGGGATTCAATTTCAGCTTCTTGGCTAGAGGAGCTAGTCTGTCATGGCTTCGTTTCGTGCAAAGTTCCTTCTCGAGAGTTGCTTACTGGGCACGGGTGCGAGAGGAAGGACTTGTTGGAGTTGATGCAGCAACCCCCTTCCCTGATGCAGTAGGAGGCGATGCAGTAGCATTTGGAGGAGACCCCTTCGAAGATGAAGACGATGAAGTCCAACATTTGTAGGGTCGCATAGATTTTCTAACCACTTGTTTAGGATTTCATTTCGGCTTGGGCTTCACGGGCTGAGATTCACGCTGAGGAAACGATGAATCTCCTGGGTTTGAAGCAGTTGCAGCAGCAGACAACAAGATTGGAGCAGCAGGAGCCCTAGGTTCCACCATTTTCCTTGGATGCCCTAGGTTCTTAGTCTTAGCCATGAATTTCTGAAAAGAAGAATGAGAAACAGAGAAGCAAGAACACAAAGGAATAGGGATCGGGTAGGTTATGAAAATAAATGACAAAGGAAGTTGGTTTATATAATCATGTGAGAGAGAAACACAAAAGGAAACCAATTTTAAAAAAAAAAGAAAAGAAAAGAGTAACTACCAGCCCAGGAACACAGAGGAAACCTCCCCCTTTTTTCAAAATTATTATTTTTTTTAAATAAAAAAGGAAACTAGAATATCAATGACAAAGTACAATGAATAAGATATCAACCTTAAAAACGAAACATATCAGAATAAACCAATTTCGAATAAATGTTGAAACTTTCCAAACAAAGCACAAAATTTTCTTAGCCCATGATTCAAGTCACCAACGCCTCCCTCTCTTATTTTTTTTTATTTTTATTTTTGAAAAAGTGAAAATAATACAAAACAAAATAAAATATGTACAATAAATATAAGGTATTCTAAAGCAAGCAACTTAATCAAAATTCATCACAAATGACAAATATACATGTTATGCTTTCAAAAGAGAATAATTAATTAGTATCTCAAGAACAAACCATACTTAGTAGATGTTGAGGAAAAAGATATGCATGTTACTCAAAAAAATGTGAACCAGGATTTTTTTTTTATTATTTTAGTAGAGGAGACTTACAAACTTGAACACACTCGTCAGACATTAGTGTGTGCAGTGAAAATAGGATCATTGCCCTTGGCAAGATTTTCATTTTTCGCCTTTTTATTTTTGATCCCGCAACTGAATGCTATCACTGTTGGATTTATTTTACCAGGATCTAGATTTACTACCATGTATGTTGTTTAACATCCTAATATGAATTTCTAAAACAATGTAAATAAACACATATAAAGTTTAAGAAACCTTACATTGATTGCAGCGGAATATAATGACTCCTTCCGTTCAAATCTCTAGCCCTTGATTCCTTTTTCTAGCAGAGCATTATCAAGATCTAAACCTGGATCTCTTTCTCTCCTTCTTGTTGATTGGATTCTTCACAGTCTTACATACTATGATTGAGGACCAACTTGATGTGAAGGAATAGGTCTCATCAAAAGTAAGGTTATTAGCTTTGGAGGCATTAGTTTGGATGAAGAGACCATAGACTTCCTTTTATACTATCTTCAATAGGGTTAGGGTTGAATTATATGGACTAAAAAAGAATAAAATATTGGGCAAAAATAACTTGTTGTCCGTACACTTCAAAGGGCCAATCTCTAGTTACAATTTTGCCACTTTATTTCAACCAATTATTCTTCTTTTCAATAATACCATATTTTTCAATTCAAACCTATAAATGCCAAAACTATTTATTTAATAATTAAAATAATTATCAAATAAAATTGTCATTTATAATATTTATTAATTAGACTCCATATAGTCTCTTAATTAACAAATAAACTCCAAAACACTATTTCTTCACAATCAAGCCATAAGATAGTGAAAAAATTCATAAACTAGACATAGTCTAATTTTAGAATTAAAATTGATTAATTAAAATCAATTAACTGAGTCTTACAAGCAGTTTGTCTCTACTAGTATGGGGACCATGGGCCTATGTAACCGAGCTTCCAATAAGCAGACCTAGAACTCACCAAGTAAATTTACTAACTTATTAATTCCTCATTGCATCCACCATAGAACTTGGAATTGCACTCTCAGTTACATAGACTGCTCTATATGTTCCACGATATAGATACGCTATTAATTATCCATTGTTATAATCCTAATAATTAATTATCCTCTATAGATGATCTACATTGCATAGGGATAAAATTATCGTTACACCCTTTCAATGTATTTTATCCTTAAAACACTTGGCCACCTATAAATGATATTTTAGTGAAATAATATAATCACTAAAATGAGATCTCAATCATTTATCTCTATTCAGCCAAGATCGAAGGAAATCATCGTTTCACTTCTAAATACCTATAGAAGTTTTAGATTCCATTTCTATGTTTAGCGCTCCCACTCAATTGTACTATCATGTTCCCAAAATGTACGTACCACCCTGACAAAAAAGTAGGCTTAACTAACAAATCAAAGAACATGAATATCACTCCTGAGATTGAACCTAAGCATTTCAGGATTAAGATCATTTGATCTTGGATCAACTAGGTGATATTGAAATGAATAGATATTACGGTAAATTTATCATATTTAATCAAAGTTCAATATTGGTCCCTTCCAATGTATACTCCATACATCCGATACTGGTAAACTTTGCCAATACCCTGGAAAGGACATAACACTTATCCAAGGTGTAAGTATACCTATCGCTGATTATCATGCCAGTCTAAATCCAGTGAACTGACAAATCAGGGAATTAAACTTTCGAACATATAATCATGATTATATTCCACTGTGTTCACAACACTATAATCATGAACAAATACATATGTTCTGGACTTAATAGAATTTATAATCATGAAATAAATCATGTGAACCATGCAACATAAAAATGATTTCTGATCTTTATTAATTAGTAAATCTGATTATATTGAAATGGATTTTATTTAGGGCACAAAACCCAACAATCACACCATACTGAAGGTAGCCCTTTTCTATGGTAGTGCATCCTCATCAAAATTGTTAATTACAATGTTCCAGCTTACTCAAAAGATGGATTTTACACCTCAGTATGGGTAGCTCTATTCCAACAAGGGGCCTGATAAGTAACTGAAAAAAAATACGCTCAACTCTGTATAAGAACATTATGTAATCCCAGACACATATAAGAAGTAACATGAAGCTTTTAACTCAACCTCAAAAGTATGGTAAGAACGAGATCCTAACTAATTATAATCCAAAAGCATGTACATGATTTGTCAAATTAGAATGAAAGAAGATTAGATGCAAGCAAAGAATAACTTAACAATATTGTACAAAAATAAGATTAAGAGAGATTAGACAATGCAAACTCCCAAAGATTTTCTGAGGGAGTCAGAGCGACTTGAGTCTAAGGCCTTGGTAAAAATATCAGCTAATTGTTTTTCAGTATCAACATATTCTAATTGCAAAGATTTATTTTCAACAAGTTCCCTGATAAAGTGATGCCTTATATCAATGTGTTTTGTTCTAGAATGTTGAACAGGATTTTTAGAAATATTTATGGCACTAGTGTTATTACAAAAGATAGTTAAAACACCCAATTCAAATCCATAGTCAATCAACGTTTGTTTTAACCATAACAATTGATTGCAACAACTACTAGCAGCAATGTACTCAGCCCCAGCTGTGGACAAGGAAAGAGAATTTTGTTTCTTACCGTGCCATGAAACTAAATTATTTCCAAGAAAGAAACAACCTCCACTTGTACTTTTTCGATCATCAACATTGCCTGCCCAATTTGCATCACTAAAACAAGCTAAGTTAGAATTAGTATCTTTAGAATACCAAATTCCATAATCGAGAGTATTATTAATATATCGAATAATCCTTTTTACATCAGATACATGAGATTCCATAGGATTACTTTGATATCTAGCACAAACTCCCACACTATAACTAATATCAGGACGACTAGCAGTCAAATACAATAGACTACCAATCATACTACGATAAAGAGTAGTGTCAACCTTCACTCCATTCTCATCTTTTGTCAATTTCAAAGTGGTGCTCATAGGAGTACTAAGCTGTTTAGCCGACTCAAGACTAAACTTCTTGACAAGGTTCTTAGCATACTTACTTTGAGATACAAATGTACCTCCTTCCACTTGTCTGACTTGAAGTCCCAAAAAGAAAGTAAGCTCTCCTACCATGCTCATTTCAAACTCACTTTTCATTTGATCAACAAACACCTGCACTTCATGGTTAGATGTAGAACCAAAAACTATATCATCAACATAGATTTGAGCAATGATAAAATCAGATTTTATATGCTTGATGAAAAGAGTTTTATCCATCCTACCTCTTTGATAAGCATGAGAAATTAAAAATTGAGTTAACCTTTCATACCATGCACGATGAGCTTGTTTCAGACCATACAAAGCTTTTTCAAGTTTGTACACATGGTCTGGAAAGCTAATCAAATTAACATACCTTCTTCGGGTTACCATGCTTTATTCAAGATTTCCAAGAATGAGTTCTTTGGGATGGTTCAATTTAACTCTGGTGCTTGGTTCCTTCTGGATAGAATCAATGATGATGTTTGGATGAGTTAAGATAGGCTGTTCTGGTTCTCCTGTCTCAGTTGCAGCGACAGATTCGTCATTTGCGTCGTCAGAATTTAGTTTTGCTGCATCAAAATCTACTTTTGATACTTTTGGTGGAGTATCCATAAAGCTATCTATCTTGGCTTTTGTGGAAAATTTTGAAAAGTCTTTAAAATCATCAACAACCACATTAGCTGATTCCAAAACACTTTGAGTTCTCATGTTGTAAACACGATAAGCTCTACTGTTTAAGGAATATCCAATGAAAACACCAACGTCACTTTTAGCATCAAATTTACCAATATGCTCACGATTTCTAGAAACATAACAAACACATCCAAAAATATGAAAATGACTTACATTGGGACATTTACCTTTCCAAATTTCATAGGATGTTTTTAAGGTACCTGGACGAATAAACACTCTGTTTATTATATAGCAAGCTGTGTTAATAGCTTCTGCCCATAATCACTTTGTCAGCTTCTTGCTATTCAACATCTCTCTTGCCATCTCCTACAATGTTCGATTCTTCCTCTCAACAACTCCATTTTGTTGAGGAGTTTTGGGAGCAGAGAATTCATGAGTTATACCTGTAGACTTAACAAAAGTTATCACAAACTGAGTTCTCAAACTCCTGTCCATGATCACTCTGAAATTCAAACAATTTTCCCAATATTACATCACTTTTCAACTTTTAATCTCAAACAAAGAGTTTTAAAAGCATCAAAAGTGTCAAACTTTTTTCTTAAAAAATCTACCCGAGTAAAACGAGAGAAATCATTAACACACTCAAAAATATATCACTTACCATTTAGACTTTCAACTTGAATTGGACCCATAAGATCCATGTGAAGCAATGCCAATACTTTTGAGGTATTGATATCAGACACACATTTGTGAGTGATTTTTAATTGTTTACCAAGTTGACATGGTTCACACTTACCAACACTTTCTTTACCAAGCTTGAGTAGACCTCAAACAATACCTGCATTTGACAATTTTTTCAGATTTTTATAAGTAATATGTCCGAGTTTGGCATGCCACAAATCCGTGGTGTTGTTGATGGCTGAATGACAAGTAAACACAAGAGTTAGGGTATAACAATTATCATTGGATCGAAATCCTTGCAAAATACATTGATTATCATCATTAAGTACATAACAATGATTACTGTCAAATGAGACAAAATACCCTTGGTCACAAATTTGACTAATGCTAAGTAAGTTAGCCCTTAGTCCTTCAACTAACATCACATTTTTCAATCTGGGTAACCCTTCAAAATTGAGAGTTCCCATACCAATGACTTTTCCAGCTAAGCCATTGCCAAAAGTGACTTCCCAACACTGCATCGGCCAAATGTTAGTCAAAAATTTCTTGTCACCTGTCATATGTCTAGAGCAACCACTATCAAAATACCACATTTGAGATGCAGCACTTTTATAAGAAAAACCAGCTAGACAATTTTTCTTCACCCATTTTAGTTTCAAACCTATATGTTTCTTTGGAGATTTTTCCAAATTACCAAAATAATTTGTTTTAAACATATTTTGCAATGTGAAACATTTAGGCCTAATATGCCCCTTCTACCACAAAAATGACAAGTGGGAAAAAATCTTTTTACCTCAGATCTTACTCTTTTTGCAAATCCAGGGGATTTTGCAGCAGCAGAAGCAGCTTCTGCAACGACAGGTTGTGAAACTGTTGCAACAGACTTTGCAACACCATGAAAATTTGTTGGAACACTAGATTTTACAAAATTCGTGATTCCAGAATTCTCCATACCATTTGATCCGATGCCAGCAAAACCTCTTTGACCTGCATTCTGAGCTTTTTCAAAAATAGAAGATCCAGGATTAAGCATTTTAACATTTTTCTTAAAATTTTCAAGTTCCTTCTTTAAAAGAGTGATTTTCTCATCTTTAACACAAAAATCTATCTCATGTTCTTTTATTTTTAACTCAAACATTTTAATTTGATGAGACAGTTTTTTATTCATTTTAATCAACTCTCTATTTTCAGTAGTAACCTGAATCCACTTTTCATACATGACTTTGTATGATTCAGCAAGAGATTCTTCACAGACTTCAGAATCATCAGAATCTGATTCTTCTTGTTTAGTGGTATTATTTCTTTCAGTTGTGAATCACACAACACATTAGTCAAAACAGAAGTTAAGGCAACATTCTCAGAATTTTCTTCATCACTCTCAATCTCATCATCACTCCAAGTGACATTGAAACTTTTCTTACTCTTTTTCAAAGTATTTGCACACTCAGATTGAATATGCCCAAAACCTTCACATTCCCTGCACTGACTTCCCTTTTTCTTAGACACAGATGGTTTAATAGAAGCATTTCCCTTTGAAAATTTTGAGTTATTCTTTTTATTACCCATATTTTTCATATATTTATGCAAATTCTTGGTTAATAAAGAAATTTCATCATCACATTTAGTATCAGAAATTTCATTATCAGCAACTTTTAAAGCGATACTTTTACCTTTATGAGCAACGGATTTGGGTTTGTCATTTTGTTTAATTTGTTGATTCAATTCAAAAGTACGCAAGGAACCCATTCCACTTTCATTGTGCTAAAGTCTTTAGCTTCCTCCATTGCCAAAAGTTTAGTATCGAACCTCTCTGGAAGAACTCTAACAATTTTCCTCACAAGAACAGAATCATCAAGTTTTTCACCAAGGACAAAATATTCATTAGCAATATCAGATGGTTTTCATAGAATTCAGTTAGGGTTTCATTATCTGACATCCTAAGCTCATCAAATTTAGTTTGAAGCATAATAAATCTGGAGCGCTTAACATCAGATGTTCCTTTAAACTGAGTTTGAAGGATCTCCCAAGCTTCCTTAGCAGATTCACAAGATGATATAAGTTTTATATAACCTTCACCTACGCCATTAAATATAGCATGCAGCGCTTTGCTATTGTAGGCAGAAAGTTTATCATCTTCAATAGACCATTCAAGTTCAGATTTTAGTGTAGAATTACCTGCGGAATCTGTCTCCACTGGAGAAGACTAACTTGATAAAACCATCCTCCAAGCTTTCTCATCTTGAGATTTGATGAAGTCCCTCATTCTAACTTTCCAATCAGGATAATTAGAATCATTAAGCAAAGGTGGTCTAGAAATCGAACGTCCTTCTGCAAAAAATGACATTTTACACAAAACCGTTAAAGGACCACACTAAGAGTTTAGTGTCCCGCTCTGATACCAATTGAAAAACTGAGTTTTTGTAAATATCAATAATATATATAAAAATATAAAATTGTATACGTCTGCAGAAGCAGAATGTAATTCTGTTACTGCAAAATCCAGTTTTGCAACGACAAAACAGAACAGAAAAATAATTGCAGAAAGTTAAATAACTTAACACAAGAGATTTGTATGTGGTATCAGTGTTCTTTCGAACACTCCTAGTCCACGGGGCCACGCCCAGAGAATGAAATCAATTAATAAAGTATCAACAATTACAAAGAAAATTGACTTATACAAGTTTAGACTCCCTCTAAATTATTGCCCCAATCCTTTGTATTGCACTTTATGAATCTGACTTCTGAAACACCTTCAAGCACGAACTCTCTTCGTCTTTGAAGCATGAGTGCTTACTTTCTCCCGATGTAAGGCTTCAACAAGTCTTCTCCAGAAGACCACTCTCTTGTTCAGTCAAGTCGTTCTAACAAACTCTAGGACAGAGTAAGAACTGATATATAAAACACTAGAGCCTAGATGAACAACTAGGTTCTCACATAACAAAGACTCTCTCCTCACAAATAAGAAAAATGCAAAAAAAAAAAAATGAATACTAGAAGAGTTGATTCGAATGGCTGCTCTCTAGGCTCTATTTATAGAACATAGAAACCCTAGAGACAGCCACAAGATCGAATCTACAGCTGTACAAAACTTTCCTAAGATAAACTCGATCTGCAGCATCAGAATCGAAATCTAACACAACAAATCAGACCAAAAAAGGAAACTTGCTATAAACAGGTCCGATCTTGTATTGAGTCTTGATTCTTGCCATAAAAAGTTTATATATTCTGATTGTATCAAAACACAATCGAATTTAATAAGGAAAAAGGCAATAATCAAAATATCCTTTAAAAACCAACTTTCCATAAGAGAATTGCTTCTCTTACAAGAAGTTTCCATACAAGAAAAGTTCAGCTGTAAAATGCATCTTTTCTAACATAGAAAAGAGTAATAAAAACTGATAAAACAAGGTAAGAAATTCGGTTATGAATGCAAATAATTCTTACCATAAAAGAAAAAATATTTTGGTATCTAACTTTCCAAACAAGGACTTTACAAAAAGCATTTTTAATATCAAGCTGATGCAAAGGCCAATGATGAGTAGTTGCCATAGAAATGAACAGTCGAACATATGTGAGTTTAGCAACAGGAGAAAAAGTATCACAGTAGTCCACTCCATAGGTTTGAGCATAACCCTTGGTAATAAGATGAGCCTTTAAGCGAGCAATTGTTCCATCTTGATTGAATTTAACCATAAACACCCATTTGCACCCTATGGCCCGTTTTCGTGAAGGTAGATTAACCAAGACCCAAGTACCATTTACAACTAAAGCATTCATATCTTCTATCATTGTAGCAAGCCAACCAGGATGAGACATTGCTTCACAAACAGTTTTAGGAATAGCGATAGAATCAAGAGAAGCAATAAAAGAGCAAGAAGTAGAGGAGAGATAATTATAAGAAACAAAAGAAGAAATAGGAAAAGTACATTGGCGTTTACCTTTACGTAGTGCAATGGGAAGATCATCCTTGATTTTTGGATCTGATGACAAAGATGCAGGTGCAGGACATGAAATAGGAGATGGAGGAGGGGGCGCCTGGTGTAAACTATAGGAGGCCGAGGGAGTGGTGGAGGTGGAGGAGGTGGTTATGACCGAGGCAGGAGAAGGAACTAGAGACTCATCAGAACATGTATCAAGTGCAGAGGATGTGACAAAATGTACCAATAAATCATCATCCTCTCCCTAACTAGTAGGAGTGGTGGAAGATGAAAAATAAGGTGTATTTTGTACAAAGGTAACATCAATAGAAACAAGATATTTGTTGAGATCAGGACAATAACATCTATACCCTTTCTAAAGACGAGAATAACCAAGAAAGACACACCTTAGTGCCTTAGGGTCTAATTTGGTGACAGATGGGCGGACATTGCGAGCAAAACAAACACTGTCAAATACTCGAGGAGCAACTGGAAATAATGACTTATTAGGAAAAAGAATTTTAAACGGGATTTCACCATTAAGGACAGAAGATGGCATGCGATTAATAAGAAAGCATGCCGTGGAAACAGCATCAGCCCAAAACAGTTTAGGAACTTTCATTTGAAACAAGAGGGCACGTGCAGTTTCAAGAAGATGTCTATTTTTACATTCTGCGACACCATTTTGAGGTGCAGTATCAACACAAGAAGTTTCATGAAGCATGCCATTAAAGGTCATGTAAGATTGAAATTGAGCAGATGTGTACTCTTTGGCATTATCACTTCTCATAGTACAAACAGATACATTAAATTGATTTTGAATCTCAACACAAAAAGCACAGAATATAGAAAACACCTCAAAACGATTTTTCATTAAATATAACCAAGTTACACAAGAATAATCATCCAAAAAGTAACAAAATACCTGAATCCAGGTTGAGACAAAATAGGAGAAGGACCCCAAACATCAGAATGAACTAACTCAGAAGGAACACTAGCACGTTTATGTACTCGAGGACTCAAACTAACATGATGATGTTTGGCAAACTGACATGACTCATAATCTAGTGAAGACAACTTACTATATTGGGGACAATGTTTCTTGAGCAAAGGAAGGGATGGATGACCCAAACGACAATGAGCCTCAAAAGCGGAACCAACACTTAAACAAGCAATAGAGGTTGGTGGAAGTGGGTCAAGAACATACAAGCCACCAGATTCATGTCCTTTACCAATAATCTTCTTCGTCATAAGATCCTGTAACAAACAATGATCAGGAAAGAATGAGATGCAACAATTTAGATTATGAGTGAGTTGACTAACAGAAAGTAAATTAAAGGACAAATTAGGTAAATGTAAGACTGATGACAAAGTGAGCATAGGTGTGGGAACAATAGTGCCAAATCTAAGAACAGAAAGTTGTTGATCCATCAGCTAAGGAAACAATAGAAGTGGGACTACGAGACTGAAAAGTGGAAAAGAGACTGGAATTACCTGTCATATGATCTGTGGCACCAGAATCAATGACCCATTTGAGGATTTTGAAAGAAGGCATGCATTAGAGTTACCTGAATAACCACTAGTAGTGACAGAAGAAGATGAAGACTTAAGTGTTTCCTGATACCTTGAGAACTTGGCAAATTCATCAGTAGAAATAAGGACCGATTTGTCAGATGCATCACTAGTGCTTGCAATATTAACAGAGTGTTGTTGTCGATTCTTGAAATGTAACTTCCTACACTCAAACTTGGTGTGGCATGGTTTCTTACAATAGTTGCACATGATGCTCCCAGAATTTGGTGTTCGATTATTAGGTCCTTGTGAATTACCTCCTTTGTATCCACTTGGAGTAGAGTTTTTTTCTGGTGCAAAATTATTACGACTCACCAAGGTGCTATTAAGAGGAGTTAAAGAGGTAGTTTTTGTGCGAAGAACACGAGTAAACACATCTTGTAAGGAGGAGACATCAAAACCAGAGAGAACTTGAGACTTTGTAGAGTCAAATTCAGATGAGAGTCCTGCAAGAAACTTCATAATAGCCATTTGCTCTCGTTGGCACTGTTGAACTTTCACATCAAGACTAAAGGGCAATAACACATTATGCTCTTCATATGTCTTCTTAAATGCCATAAAGTAACTCATAAGAGACTTATCTTGTTTCTCCGCATGATAAAAGGCTTTGCAAACATCATATGTGCAAGATATGTTGTCTTTGCCAGAATACAAAAATTCTAAGTAATCCATTAGTTCTTTAACTAATTAACAATGATTAATCAAACTAATTACCTTATTACGGATAGAATTTCAAACTTGAAGGAACAAGTGAGCATCCTCACGGAGCCATATTTTTCTTGAATTGTCTTTTTCTTTAGGAGGATCGTCAGTCAAGTGATCATCTTTGTCAATACTCCTCAAATACAGTCGAATCGTCTTACTCCATTCCAAATAATTCGAACCAATCAATTTAGGATCCGTGATTTTAGACATCACGGGAACCACATCAGAAATAACGACTGATTTCTAATCTAATTTTATCTCTGCCATAATCTCAAAAGCAAAAAGCAATTGACAGAGAAAAGGAACACCAAAGAATGAACCCCCAAACACGAAGAAGACAAAAAAAAATACCAAATTACAACCTTAAACAGATGCAAGTGTGCTTAAAAGAACTGAGTAAAGAACCGGCAAAAGAACGCAGTCGAAGATGCTGTCACATGTGCCTCCACGCGCTGGTGCGTGGGAAAGTATGCAGAAACTTCAGGTGGCGCGTGAGCCCCACGTACGAGGAAGCCGGCGACCGAACTTTAGGGTTTGGTAGATCGGCGGCTGGGCAACACTCCTGAGTGGGCGGTGAGAATAAATTCGCACTCCAAATAAGGTTTTCGAAAAAGAACCCTAAACTCAAACCCTAATCTCTTTTTTTTTATGAATCCTAATTTCGAATTTTGAATATCAAATCACAATTCTAAGTATGGCTCTGATACCATGTAGAAAATAATGAATCGAATTGTGTATGTATTTCATAGAATAGAACATATTTATATACAAAGCTAGGAGACTAAATGATTAACTACTAAATACAAATAGGAAACTACTAAAATACAAGTTTTTCTAATTTCTTTACAACTAATATTCTAACAAAATTATATTTCATGCAATATTTTTATGTAAAACTAAATATGGTATTAACTTTTATGAACTCCTAAATATATAATATTTTAGTATAAATTAAAATTTAATATAACATTATATAAAAATATGATATATAATTTAATTTAATACAATATAATACGATCTAATACAACGTATCAAACTAATTGATGCTATGATCAAAAGCACCATTAAATATAGAGTATTGTTTTGTACTACGTACTACAGCTCTCAACAAGATCGGAAAATAGAGGTAATAGACCTGGTGAATAGAATGTAAGAGTTGGTTGCGTTTGGTCTGCTTTAGGCTTTAGCAAAGTGGTTTGTTCTATTGTGTTTGTGATTAAATATTTTTCTTCATGGTTAAAAAAAAAATTGTTTGAAGATAAACATCGATGTAGCAAAATAGCTAGTGCTTTAAAAAATCAATATCATCCTATGGAGCAAAATGCCTTATATTTGTAATATCACAACATCACACCCAAGCTACTTAATACAATAAACAATTTTAATATAATAGTTGTTATAAAATAATATAAAGTAGATGAGAAGAAAGAAGAAGAAGATGAAGAGAGAAAGAGAAAGTGAATGAGAATTTCTGAGTTGTTTATTCCAATGGGGTGAACCCCTATTTATACAAATACAAGAGTGAGATATTAAGAAACTAAGAAAAAGGAAAACTAAGGAAAAGATGAATGTTGATTACAATTCATGGTAATAAATAAAAGATTTGGACATCCACATAATTATTAATATTTATAACACTCCCCCTTGGATGTCCATAATAATTGCCTTATTAAAAATCTTGCTGAAAACTTGATCAAAAGAAAAAGAGTATAGTGTAAACTAACTCCCCCTCATTTAGGCATTTGAGGAGATCTTCTAATCGACGAATTTCGATCTTGTCTGCCATCTTCTCAAATGTTGATGTTGGTAATAACTTTGTGAATAAGTTTGTAACATTGACACTTGATTGAATATGTTGAACACCAATATGCATTTTCTTGAAGCGTATAAAGAAGAATTTCGTGAAATGTGTTCTAACTCTATCTCCTTCAATGTACCTCCTTTTAGTTGAACGATGCAAGCAGTATTATCCATAGAGAATTGCTTGGGTTGATACTTCTTTATTGAGTGCGATCCATATGTTTCCCGAATATGCTATGTCAATGGTCTCACTCACACACATTCTCTACTTGCTTCATAAAATGCAAGTATGTTAACATGATTTATAGTTGCCTCGTTAAAAACCTTGCCAAAAAAACCCAGTGGGACAAAATCTGAGCTAGGGAAAAGAGTACAATATATATTTCATATTCATAATTATTTGCAAGTTGCCTCGTTAAAAATTTTGCCAGGAAAACCCATTGGGACAAAACCTGAACTAAGGGAAAAAGAGTGCAACATGAATATGTCTCCCCCTCATGCACATATGATCCATAATTCTTTTGGTGATAATATATCTCATAAGATTATTGTTATCACTTTTAAAATATCACCATATATAATCTTTGATCATATATTTTCTATAACTCTTCCAGAGTATGTATGAACTTCTAAATTATAGATGAGGGGTTCATGGAACATTAGTCTTTATCCAACTAATTGTATCATTCATGTGTGTACACAACTTTGTTCATACGAAAATTTAAAATTTCAAGTAGATATGAACATAACACATTAATGGTACTATAAATTTTCATTTGTGACAATGATGGTACTCCAAGACCATATATTTATTCCATCTTGTTTTATGATCTTAATTTCCATATCAAATGATCATATATCTATAATTCTTGATACATATGAAGTACTTCAGGACTTCAATACTAATGAACAAACTTTATACATTAATATTTCTCGAAATACAAAAGAAATAAAAGTTTGTTCTTCAATTAATCAAAAACTCTTCAAGAGTCTATCACAACGTATAATTTACGTATTTATATTGCATAGACAACCATAGGCATTTTTCAAATAATAATTTACTTACATGTCTTTATTTCATACAAAGATCTTTGTCATATAGTGCGCGCAACTTTGAATTTATATCACTTAAGACATGTATTAAATTCTTCTAGAATTTTTAGATAAGGCTTATTTCAAATTCTCACTATATTAGGAGCTCCAAATAAATAACCTTTTGTTGCAACATTTATGTGACGCTTATAAATCCTCATAAAATATATTCCAGGCTATAATCAAATCATGATTATATTTTCTCAATATTTAAGCCTTACTTCAATCAATCTCATGTCTATGCAAACTTTGTACAACAATTCATTATGTACAAATACATATATGCAAATTTCTCATTAGAAATATTTATTTGCACACCCTACAGGTCTTACTTCACTTTATGTGAGTAAATTTGCCTGGATTTCGTCATTGTTGCTCCTAAATTCGCCCAATATACGTGGACCAGTCGAGAGGGGACACGTGGATCAGATAACTTGGGAAGATTTGCTAAATCTTTTTATGCCACCAGGAAGCGCTATTCGCATGGGTCCCGGAGGATACACCCGGAGCACAAGGTAGTCCAGGAAGCTAGCATAGCATGAAGGCACTCCGGGATGTGTCAGGACCCTCCCGAGAAATCAAGTCGCATTTAATGCTGCATGGGAGGAAGCGTGTTGGGACTGTAACACGCAATAAAGTCTGACGGCACAGCCCCCGAACAGCAGCGCTACAGTAATGATCATTTAAGTCTAACGACGGCTACTCTGCGAAGAGTCACGTCAATCATAAGGCAAAAAGGACATTCTCCATAAAAACCCTACGGCACCTAGGGATTTGACCATGCATCACCCATGGTATACTCATCGGAAATGCCCAACTTTATGGATACTTACAGACACATGTGTAAGAACAATTCTAGGGATTACCCCACCAAAACACTATAAATACCCCCTCAAAGCTCATTTAATGGGGTCGAGAATCTTGGTTGCTAAAAGAGCAAGAAGAGAACAAACTCACCAAGAACATTCTCTGTATTTAAGAGAAAAACATTCTCTCAAGTGTAGAATCTGTATTAAATACATCCATTAATAGCAGTGGCTCGTGGACTAAGGCTCATTAACGCCCCAACCACGTAAAAAGTCTTCATCTCACTTTCTTACAGCTCATCATTATAATTATATTTTAATAGTTGCCGAAAACCTCGGTCAACATTTTGGTGCTTTCATTGAGGGCGGGGAAGGCTGCTTCACAACAAGCATTTAACTTCACGATAATGGTGGAGACAAGAGCTACACGTCACCCTCGCCCTCTGAAGACGCTCGAAGATCCCAATGAGGAAGATGTAGCCTCGAGGGCGACGAGAGGAGTCCGAGAAGAAGAAGAAATAGTTCCCGAGGAAAACCACGAGGAACACCTCGACGAGTATGCCTATGATGATGGAAGCTACCAAGAGCTGGTGCTCCTCAGACAAAAAGCTATCGATCATGAAGCTGAGATCGAAGCTCAGAAAGTGCAAAATCAAAAAATGCAGGAAGTGATGCTAGCCATGCAGAAAGCCATGGAGGCAGCTGGCATTCACGTGCATCCCAAGGCGATGGTCGCTGGACTCAACGGAGAGCCAGCAACGTCTTCGCCTAATTCCCAGCAGCAAAGGCCTAGGGAACCTAGCCCTATAAGGCACCCTGCTGAGGAAAACCAAACAAAAAACCCTACTTCTGCCCCTGGTCGAAAGAAAAAGGCGCAGGATCCGCGAAAGGTCCGCTCGGATTTCCCTAAAGGGAAAGGTCCGCAGAGGGGCAAGCCCCAAAAGGGAGTCTTGGCCCTCGGGATCGAGGGGACCGAAAAGCGTTTGCGTGCACCGGGGAACCGGGGGGTAGAGGAAGAGGAGGACAGAGATGTCCACCCATTGATCCGAGAAATCAAATCAATGGGAATCAAGGTGACCTCCGGGATCACCTTGACCAAAAAAGATACGAGCCGTAGTCTCCTCGGGTGCGTAAACGAGGATTATGGCGGGAACTTGCCATACTTCGAAAAGATATTGCCCGAGTCTCCCGGAGGCAGAAGGGAGATGACTCCGACTCGGACAGTGAGGATCGGGAGCCTTGTGCCAAACATATCCTGGAGGCGGAGCTCCCTAAAAATTTCAAGATGCCCGAAATGGCGGCATATAGTGGGAACTCCGACCCCAGTGATCACTTGTCACGATTCAACCGAGTCATGACAGTCATGCGGGTCAGCAATGACGCCAAATGCTTATGCTTCCCCTCACTCACTGCGAGCGGATCGGAGAGGAATGGTTCAAGAAATTGGAACCGGGATCGGTGGGTTGTTGGAACAAACTCCAAACCAACTTCCGAGACAATTTGTCGGCCTGCCAAGAAGGTCAACTTGGAGGTTAGTGCCTTGACCAACATCAAGCAAGCGCCCACCGAGACCTTGAAGAATTACATCAAGAGGTTCGAGAGGAAGCCTCGAAGACCAAGAAGGTCGACGACGGACAACGGCTTGCGCTTCTCCGAGCAGAATCGCGCACCGGGACTCCCTTCGGAACGAATTACGGCAAGAAGGCGCCGGCTAGCCGCCGGGACTTCCAGAAGCGAGTCCAAAAATATATTAACCTCGAAGAAGCCCAGATCGTGGCTTACGGAGGCTATTATCCCACCGGGATAGCAGGATACATGCCAGGAGTATCGCCCTCGGGTACTGTCCCGATCGCGACCCCTCCGGTAAGTGGCATACAGTTCTCTGCTACTCCCGGATACGACTGGGGGGCAAGTTTTGCCCCGGCATCTTCCCATTACGGCAACCCGTCCCGGGGTGAGTGGACGTACTCCTTCACGAGCTGCCCGACCGTGGCCCAAGCTTACGTGCCTACCCGGGGGTCGAGGAGCAAAAGGTCTTCCAAAGGTAGCACCCGAACGGGAGAGAAGCGCCAAAGAAGGGGTACACACCCCAATACACCCGATACACGGAAGCTCACGGACTCTCGGGAACGTGTATATTTTGCCACAAGGCGAATACGCACTACGGAGACCACAACCATTGTACAAAGACGGCTCCGGAGAGATCGAGTAAAAGGTGCGAGTACCACAACGACATTGGTCATAGCACCGATGAGTGTAAAAATCTCAAAGACGAGATTGAAAATCCGATCCGTTTGGGCCACCTCTATGAGTGGATCAAAAATAGGTTGCCCCCACCTTAATCCGGGGCAAAGGGCGGGGAGTATGCCTTCGGGTACACCGGGGGGTACAAGGCGGGAGTATTGCCTACCGCTCCGCGAGTGACGCCCAGCATATACCCGGACTACCGCCCCGGCCTAATGGACGGGTAGCCATGATCTCCGGAGGTCCCCATATCGGAGGAAACACTCGCAAGGAGCGAAAGAGATATGCCGAGGCCGCAAGACACAGTGAGGTATGGGAGGTCACTCAACTCCCGGCTCAAAGGCCTCGGCTAATGGACCAACCCATAACGTTCACGGAAGAAGACGCCAAGGCGGTGCGTTTTCCTCACCACGACCCGCTGGTCCTAGAGACCCCCATCGCAAATAAAGTGGTGGCTAGGGTCCTGATTGACAATGGGAGTTCCGTGAACTTGCTCTTCAAAGAAGCCTTCACTGCGATAGGGTTGACCGACCGGGACCTCTCTCCTAGTGGATCGCGGCTCACGGGGTTTAACGGGACGACGCTAATCCCGATGGGAAAAGTCAGGCTCCGGTTACCCCTGTGCCGGATACCCCCAAAGCACATTCAAGTATTGCACCTTCGTGGTGGTAGGCGTCCAACGGCTTACAACGCAATCTTAGGCCGGCCCCTCGTCGACTTTGGTGCAATAACTTCAATCCGACACCTATGCCTAAAATTCCCTACCCAGGAAGCCGGAGTCGGAACGGTGAGGGGAAATCAAGGAGAGGCCAGGCAATGTTACAATGTTGCCACCCACTTGCCAGTACTTATGGTCCGGGGGCCCCCTGAAATAGAGAAGGCTGAAGAAGACGAGTTGGATCCTCGCATAGGATCCGAAAGGGTCGTAGAGCCAATGGAGGACGTCGAGGAAATACCAGTGTGCGACGACGACTCCACCAAAGTACTCCGGATAGGGAGAAGCCTGGATCCGGAGGAAAAAGATAAAATAATAAAAACACTGAAGGGCGCCATCGACATTTTTGCATGGCGCCAAGAGGACATGACCGGCATCAGCCCTCATGTCATCACCCATGTACTCAACGTCAACCCGGACGTGCCCCACCGGTGACAAAAGAGACGCCCGCTCGACTCGGTGAAAGCCGAGGCTTGAGAGAAAGATGTGGACAAACTTTTGTCCAAGGGCATGATCCGCGACGTATACTATCCGGAATGGTGGCCAATCCCGCACTGTGCCCAAGCCAAACGGGACTTGGCGGGTTTGTATAGATTTCACGGATCTAAACAAAGCCTGCCCAAAGGACTGCTTTCCGCTGCCCAGGATCGACCAGATGGTAGACGCCACGTCTGGATTTAAGCTGTTGTCTTTCATGGATGCCTATGCGGGGTACAACCAAATAAAAATGCATACGGCAGACCAGGAGTGCACTAGCTTCAGGACCGATAAGGGGGTATACTATTACCTAGTCATGCCTTTCGGACTGAAAAACGCGGAGCAACCTATCAAAGAATGGTTAATCGGATGTTTAAAAGCCTCACAGGACGAAACATGGAGGTATATGTAGACGACATGCTCGTCAAATCCAAAGCATGCAGCAGCCATGCAAACGACTTAGAGGAATGTTTCAAAGTCGTCCGGAGATACGGCATGAAGCTCAATCCGAAAAAATGCACCTTCGGGGTCAAGTCGGGGAAATTCCTGGGCTTCATAGTCAGCCAAAGGGGGATCGAGGCAAACCCGGAGAAAATCCAAGCTCTCCTGGACATGCCATCCCCTAAAAAACATAAGGACGTGCAGAGTTTGGACCGGAAAGGTAGGCCGCACGGCGATTTATCTCACGGTCCACGGACAAGTGCATACCACTTCTTCAACATGCGAAGAAATGCCAAAAGTTCGAATGGACGGATGAATGCGAGGAGGCATTCAAAAGGTTAAAAGACCACATGGCCAAACCTCCTATCCTATCAAAACCCGTCCTTGGAGAAGACTTGTTCCTTTACTTGGCCGTCTCCGAGCATGCGGTCGATCTTTCTTGGTCCGGGAGGAAGAAAAATTCAGCACCGTGTATTATGTTAGTAAACGCATGGTAGGGGCCGAGACAAGGTACCGGTTATTGAAAAATTAGTATTACGCATACGATGGCATCAAGGAAGTTGAGACCATACTTCCAAGCCCATCCGATCGAATTTTGACCAATCATCCACTCACGGCAAGTTCTCCGAAGCTCGAAGCATCCGGAAGACTCCTCAAGTGGGCAATGGAGCCGTCGGTTCGACTTACATTACGTGCCCCGGATTTCCATAAAAGGCCAAGCCTTGGCGGACTTCATCACCGAATGTAATGAAGCGAGGCAACCGTGCCAATACTGCACGAGCCACCCATCCCCACTTGGAGAGTATTTGTGGATGGAGCTTCTAATGAGAACGGTTCGGGAGCGGAGTGGCTATGATATCACCTCATGGATTGCGGCTCCAAGCGGCACTCCGATTCAACTTCACGGCTTCGAATAATGAAGCCGAATATGAGACACGATAGCGGGGCTAAAATTGGCTAAAGGCTGTAGGAGCCAAGAGGGTGGAAGTCTACGGCGATTCTCGGTGGTCGTAAACCAAGTTTCGGAGAATACCAAACTCGCGGCGAAAGGATGGCCGCATACGTAACAATAGTCCGAGAACCGCTCCACGAGTTCACGGACTATAAAATAGAAAGAATCCCACGAGAAAGAACGCTCACGCGGAGCATGTACGCTAAGTTAGCCTCGAGCAGGCGAAATCGAAGAGGCGGGGGTAGTACCGGTGGAACGCTTGCGAGAGCCAAGCATCAAAATAAAAGAGACCACACAAACGGTTGGGCAAGAACCCGGTGGATGGTCCCCATCATAAAGTACATAACCTCGGGTGAGTTGCCCCAAGAAAGGGCATCTCGAAAGATTCGCATCAGGCTCATCGTTATGTAATGATGGATCAAATTCTCTACCGGAGAGGACTCAGCATGCCTTATTTAAGGTGTGTATCGAGACCACGAAGCTAGACAAATCATGCGGGAGGTCCATGAAGGGGTTCGTGGAGACCATACGGGAGGACCCGGCCTCTCAAGGAAAATATTGAGGCGAGGGATACTTCTGGCCAACAATGAAAAAAGATTGTATAGACTATGTCCAAAAGTGTGACTCGTGCCAAAGGTACGCGAACATACCGAGAGCTCCTCCAAATGAGATCACGTTGATGACCAGCCTGGCCCTTCGCGGTACGGGAATAGATCTCATCGGGTCTCTACCTACGGGAAAAGGAGGGGTAAAGTATGCAATAGTAGCGGTGGACTACTTCACCAAGTGGACGGGCCGAGCCTATGAAGACAATAGCGCTAAGAAGGCGTTGGACTTTGTTATCAAAAACATAGTGTGTCGATACGGCTTGCCTCACAAGATAGTCTCAGACAATGGAAAGCAATTTGATTGCGAGGAATTTACTGACTTTTGCAACCAACACGGAGTGGTAAAAAGCTTCTCCGCGGTAGCCCGGCCTCAAACAAACGGCCAGGCGGAAGCGATCAATAAAATCCTAAAGGTCACCTTGAAAAAGAGGTCTTGCTCCGTAAAAATAACGGCTCCGAAGAATTGCCAAGGGTATTGTGGGCCTACCGACGACCCCCAGGAACCACAACCGGTCACTCGCCGTTCTCAATGGCGTACGGTTGTGAAGCAATGGTCCCGGTGGAAACATTATTCCCATCCCACGGGAGGACGACTTATGATCGGCCACCAATCGGGCCCTGCTCCAAGAAGCTCGGATCAAGTCGAAGAACTCGGGACGAGTCCCAAATACGGATGGCTGCTTATCAAAAGAAGGTGACCAAGTATTTTAACTCCAAGGTTAAAAATAGAAAATTCGCTATTGGGGATATGGTCCTAAGAAGGGTTTTCCCAGCCACCCAAGAACCCGGAGTGGGGGTACTTGGACCAAATTGGGAAGGACCATATGAAATCGAGGACGAAATCGGTTCTGGCACTTACAACTGAAAAGAATGGACGGAACTACCGTCCCAAGAGCACGGAATGCCGATCACCTCGAGAAAATATTACCAATAGCGAATTAAACTTAGATTTTGTTCAAAGGGTTTGTACGTCCAAATGTATGCCTCCTACATATTAAATAAAGGCGAGTGTCTTAAAAACAAAGTTTCTATGCCACTGCAAGTACTAGGGTATACGCACGGACAAACAAAAACAAACTAAGTAAAATATCCCGGACCCAAAGGGCGAGGTCAAACTAAGTAAAATATGCGACCCAAGGGCGGGTCAAACTAAGTAAAATATCCCGACCCAAAGGGCGGGTCAATCTAAGTAAAATATCCCGACCCAAAGGGCGGGTCAATCTAAGTAAAATATCCGACCCAAAGGGCGGGTCAATCTAAGTAAAATATCCGACCCAAAGGGCGGGTCAATCTACCTAAGTAAAATATCCACGACCCAAAGGACGAGGTCAAAAAATATGCGCAAAAATAAAGAGCATAAGTATAAAAACACGAGCCAAAGGACAAAGTTAAAACATATAAGTGTGACAAAAAAGATCGCATATATATAAAAAAAAAAAAAAAAAATATCCTGGCCCGAAGGGTGGGTCATACACATGTAAATGGCCCGAGGACAGCCTTAAGATATAAGCTGTCTCCCCTTCAAATAAAAAGTACGCCTATATGTAAATTGTTCTAAGGCAGCGGCAAGTATGTATACAAACAAAAAAAAGAGTTATAAGAAGAACGGGTAAAATGCGGGTCAATAATATGGCGGCTCGGTCGGCCGCGGTGGAAGACGAGGTCAATCCGTGCCTCAAGCTCGGCATCAAGCCTCTTCTTCTTTTCCCGAAATTTGGCAATCATGTCCTCGGGTTTGGGATAAAAAGTAAGCTTGATACTGCGATCATTGGTGGCCCGAGCCATGTAGACACCATCATCAAAGCGCTTCGGGCACGCCGGCGCGAGAGGACGAGGAGAAAGGAGCTCGGCCCTCTTGGTCTTCACAGTAGGTGATCTTTGTAGTCCCTAAGCTCCTTCAACTCCGCAGCTAGAGCGGCCTTGGATTCGATATCCGACTGGTGAGTCTCATCTAGAGACCTCACCTTGGCGGCCATTTCATCCAAAGCCTCCCTGGCCTCCCGGAGATCTCGCCTGGCCTTCTCGACAGCCTCGGTTTGAGCCCTTAGTTCCTCCCCGGTGATGGGCCTCCATCCTGTCTCTCCGCCGGGCCTCGGCCCGGATCATGGCCTCACTTTGAGCCTCCCTCGGGTGGCCTCCTCTTCCTTGGCCTTGGCCTCCTCTTCCTTGGCCTTGGCCATTGCCTCCCTGGCGCTCGGCGGCCTCCTCGGTAGATCTGCCTCTCCGTTGTGAGGTCTTGGAGGACCTTCGACGTCGTTCATGTCCCCAAAGTCGGACGAGCGAAGCCATGATTTATGATGTTCTTGGAGAGGCGACCGGCCCTCGGCGGCAAGGCGAACCATAACGAGGTATAAGGAAAAATTTCTCAAAGGAAGAACACAAAATACAAACAACAAAAAGGAAACGCAAAAAATTGCAAAGTACTTACCACTGTGAGGGAATGGCTGAGGTCCTGGACCTGGAAGATAGAGTTCAAGGAGGCACAAGTGGCAAACCGCTTGGGCGCGCAGCGTGTGGGCGAGAAGCGAACTCACGGTCATCTCCGCGGCAAAGGGAGCAAAAGTGGGCCCTAGGAGGGGACGGAACCGGTCCCGTTAAAGGGTCCGATTGAGGTTCCACGGATCATGATAGTCCGGATGGTTGATGCTCGCCTCAACCTCGGCTCGCGAATCCTCCTAAGAGCCTCCACCTCGGCATACCCGGAGTACTCGTCCATAGCATAGTTGTGTTTGGCTATGCGAAGCTCTGCCCTCACCTCATCCCCCGGAATCGGGGTAAGATCAATGTGGGGAGGAGCAGGATTTTCCTCCATCGGGGAAACCCCGCCGTCTAGGCCATGAGTAGGAGTGTCGGCCCTCCGAGGCCTCTTCGGCTCGTCGTGGGCAATCATCTTGCCCTTACGCTTGCGAACCAGAGCCACTTCGGGCTCCTCCTCGTCCTCTCTCGCTACCACCTTGGATGGGCTTGAGGCTGCTCCAATACCCTCGGCGGCTTCCTCCAGAAGTCCCACCCTTTCCTTGGCCTTCTCCGGAAGCACCTCCTCGTCATCCACTAAGTCAATGGTTTCGGGGGAACGCCGAAGAAACCTTCAAGGAAGGAGCGGGGGAGAGGGGGTGAAAGCGGAGGAGCCACGGGAGTATGAACCCCGACGAGCCGTTCCGGGATGGCATCCATGGAGGCAATTCGTTCCAATAAAATAAGCAAGTGTTAGAAGTTCGTGAGAAACCACTTATAAAAGACGCAACAAATAAGCTACTCCTACCCGAACTTCCTAATCTCGGCCCTAGCAAAATCCGAACTTTAATGCGCGGCATCATCTCCAAGATAACCGTTCGAGGGCCGAAACCAGTGGACGCTATGTAAGCCGACGGACCTAAGGGGAATAGGTTCCGGAGGGCGGAGCCCATCCGGGGACCCGGGTAATCTCCTAAGTTCATAAAATAAAATTCCTTCAAATGATCCCCACCGGGTCGACGGCATCTTAAACCTACGGAGACGCTCGTCGAACCCTATGGGCCTATGACCGGTATATTCATCAACGGAAGGGACATAGCGAATTATCAAGGGAGACTTACGCCGCACCGAAGTGCTAGCACGGGAGCACCCGAGTTTGGTTCGGGGGCGAAAGGGCGAGGTCGGAAGTCTGGTTCTCGGAAAGAACCTTCAAGACGAAGGAGCCTCCGTGGCGAAGGACCCCCAATCTCTTCTTGAAGTATCTTGTCAAAAAATTTTGCCTCGGACTTCCCGCCAATGGCTTGGCTCCTTCGCACCACCGGACTCCCCACGCGAAGCCCTCTCCCGCAGGCGGCTCGGGCCTTAGAGTACGCCTTCTCCTGGGCCTTCCGGTAGAGATAATCTTGGTACTTCTTCTCTCGCCGTAATGAGCTCATCCGGAAGGCCTTCTCCGCAACCGCGCCCTCACATTAGGGCGGATGACCTTGGAGAGGTTGGAGTCATCCACGGATTGATGAGAAAGGATAAGTTTAGCCTTCCTACAATTCTCCGTGGTGACCGGGCCCAGACATCAAGATCGGCATGGTCGTAGGAGGCGAAGGCTTGGGCCCTTCGAAGGAAAGCTCGAGTGGGGAGCGTCCGTGGTAAGGTGGGATCCGCACCCACTCGTGAGAAGCTCCGGGTGGTCCACGGCTACGAACCGGACGAGAAGAAAAAACCGGTGGCGGTACTCCTTAACATGAGTCTGCCTATTATATGGAACCATCCCCTCGTTGGCAGGGTGGATCCGGAACCCATAAAAACCATCCTTAAGTTTGTCCCCTTTCTTGGGGACGGATACAAGTTCATAAAAATATAAAATCTCCGCCGGGCTGGGAGACCCCTAGCCACGGGCGGTGTAAAAAATAAATAAGCCTGAGAGCAGGCGGTAAGCTTGAGGAATAAGTTGGTATGGCGCAAGGCCGACAAATACAAGAAAATTCACAAAGTAATCTTGAAGCGGGAGCATGGCACCGGCCATCAAATGGGTCTGACTCCAAGCCCCGAAGCCGTCATAGTTGTGATTAGGCGTCTCCGAGTCACGAGGAGGCCGGTGGAAGGTCCCTGAGGTAGAGGGTTTGATCCCGGCCACATTAATAATGTTCTCGAGGGCGGGTGAGTGGCAAGTCGAGGTCGATCGAAGCTCGGCCGCTTCCCAACCGGTTGCGCGGGACTTGTACCCCTCCCGGGCAACGGGTCCCGGAAGAAACCTCCTCCGGGGTGGCTATGTTTTTCCCTTTCTTCTTCGAAGATTTCGAGCCGAACGGACATTTTATGTTCGAGAAAAACAAAAAGAAAAAACCCAACGATTAGGCCCCATACCAAACCACTAAATCGGGGAAAAGGGAGTGGGGGTCCCCTAAACCGTGGAAAGAGGCCCCCTCGGACACGTGTCACACAGGAAACTCGGAGAGAATCACACGAACAAGTGTCGGGTGCAGTAAAAACGCAGAAAGTGGTTTTGCAAAAAGGAAAAGAAAAGAGAAAAGCCTTCCTATGCCCTAAGCAATTGTTAAACGAAGAACACATGGCCTTCTTCAAACAAAGCTGTGTGCCTATAACAAAGGCATGGCAATGGCGACTCTACAACTAACGCAGTAAACATAAAGCAGAACTCGAAGAACTTAAACACTCACACACCCAGAAAACAAACGAAGTAAATGTAAGCATGTTATTATCTAAAGATGCAAGAAACTTACAGTCGATTGTTGAACTGGGAATGCGAAGTATGGTTGAGTGAGAGTTGAGAAGCAACGGCGAAGTCAAACGGAAGAAATTTGAAAGAAGTGTTTAAGTATTAAAGCAGTTTGTGCTACTTTGAGAAATTTTCTCTCTAGGAAATTCAAGCAGAAATGGCAAGGAATGGAAAGTAACCGAAATGAAGGAAAGGTGGTGGCTTTTATAGGCAAAAACGCATGAGGAACAGGCGTCATCACCTACCAATCGCACGGTGGGGGAGACGCACGATTCGAATTCCTGAAAAATCAACGGATCAGATCGATCTACCATTAAGGCGGTGGAAACGTTTGAGTATCCGTCTGACACCATCAATGGGCCGCATCAATCATGGGGCGTGAAACGAATCGACCTCTGCAAAAGCGAATCGCTGCATTTAATGCCATTATTAGACACACCTCCACGCGCCCCCAAGTCGTATCAGAAGACCGAGGAGGCGGCTGGAAACATTCCTGCAAAAAGCATATTGCTGCATTAAATGACATCATTTAATTTGCCCCCACGCGCTCAAGGCTCGAGCTAGGAAAACGAGGGGTCAACCGGAGACACTTGAACAAGCCTTGGTTTATTTTTACTAAGTAAACAAGGCTTGGGGGGTAAATGTTGCTCCTAAATTCGCCCAATATACGTGGACCAGTCGAGAGGGGACACGTGGATCAGATAACTTGGGAAGATTTGCTAAGTCTTTTTATGCCACCAGGAAGCGCTATTCGCATGGGTCCCGGAGGATACACCCGGAGCACAAGGTACTCCGGGAAGCTAGCATAGCATGAAGGCACTCCGGGATGTGTCAGGACCCTCCCGAGAAATCAAGTCGCATTTAATGCTGCATGGGAGGAAGCGTGTTGGGACTGTAACACGCAATAAAGTCTGACGGCACAGCCCCCAAACAGCAGTGCTACAGTAATGATCATTTAAGTCTAACGACAGCTACTCTGCGAAGAGTCACGTCAATCATAAGGCAAAAAGGACATTCTCCATAAAAACCCTACGGCACCTAGGGATTTGACCATGCATCACCCATGGTATACTCATCGGAAATGCCCAACTTTATGGATACTTACAGACACATGTGTAAGAACAATTCTAGGGATTACCCCACCAAAACACTATAAATACCCCCTCAAAGCTCATTTAATGGGGTCGAGAATCTTGGTTGCTAAAAGAGCAAGAAGAGAACAAACTCACCAAGAACATTCTCTCTATTTAAGAGAAAAACATTCTCTCAAGTGTAGAATCTGTATTAAATACATCCATTAATAGCAGTGGCTCGTGGACTAAGGCTCATTAACGCCCCAACCACGTAAAAAGTCTTCATCTCACTTTCTTACAGCTCATCATTATAATTATATTTTAATAGTTGCCGAAAACCTCGGTCAACAGTCATAATATTTTGGCCAAAAATCAAAATGTATGTCGATGATTCTCGACAAATCTAATACCATGATCCTTGCTATCTCATGTTAGTTTATTACATATGCAAACATTCAATATTTATTGTCGACACAAATTTCAATAAATGATAATTTCCTCCCATATTGACATAACTTATAGAGATCTCTTTAAATTACATATTTTTCAAATTTGTTTATCATTTATAGGTACCTATATAGAATCACTTCAGGGATTCAATTATGATCAAATGTGTTATGTCTAACTTCTCTTGGGAGTCTTTTCGAGTACCATTTTCATCACGGTTATCATTTTAATACTTTATAACATTAAGGTATCTCCATGAGTACCTCTAGATTTAACAACTTCAGGGCAAATCAAATGAACATTTATTAATAATTTCTACATTGTTCATTTACGCTTCAGGCGTTTTCAACTCATTCTATCTCAACTTTGAATAATATTGATTTGCAGTTGGTATATATCATTTTGAACTATATTGTTCTTATATACTTTGTGCAAGGATCATTTTTCAAAAATTATCATCGATCCCAACTGCTTCTCTCCCCCTGATCGAGAGAATTTTTAAAAATTGTGATATCTAATAATATTAATATACCTGTAGGGATTTCAGTATATCACAATGAATCAATATTTGTTTAAACTCATATATACTATATGACATTGAACTTCAGGTTCAATAAACTTCAGTTTCAAGTTCAATCCTTATGAATTTAATTCATTTCTAAGAATGAGTCATACGTGTATAATTAGAAATACATAAATTTACACATTTTGTAAATGCATGATTATATAATCTTATCACATCGATAAGAAACTATGCAATAAAAATCTAACAATAGCTCAAGATTGTTAAGGAAATATAATTTAAATATTTTCTATGTGCAAATATATGCACATTTTTCTTTTGAGCCTTATAAATTAACAATGAGAAGAATCTTCTGGTTCTTCAACAAAATTTAGTCAAATTTTTTGACAATTTATTGCATATGATTGATCATGTCAAAATAATTCAATTCATGAACTTCAGGTTTACTATAATTTGTATTTCAATGAAACTTTCAAAATGTAATGTAAATTCATTACAACATAATCATTACAAGTTTCATTTTTATATACACGAATAATATAATTATATTATTCTCCAAAACATATACACTCTTCAGGAATCACTATCATCAATTCAATGATGTGTATAATTTAAAAGATACATGACAACTTCATCATGTTATTGTAATGGTCAAATAGATATAACCATAACATATCATTCATTTTTCCTGATATCTTTTTAACAAGTCGTCTAATTTATTAATAGACTATTCATCAGTCTAATTATCATGACTTGATATATTATATATTTAAATGTACAACAAGTACATATAATAAGTTATTTATTATCACTTTCAAAACTAGATAAAAGTTACACATCTAGGTACATAAAAAGAAATTTTACTACTAAAAGTAGCAATTGTATGTAAGACTTCTTCAGGAAGCTTTTCAACTAATCATTTTGTGATTCTTTATCACTTTGATTATATTGGATCACTAACAAATATTAGTAAATTATATATTCACTTTTGGGAATATGCAAACTGAATTATATAGTAACTATATATTTACATATCATGTACCAACAATAGTTTGAAACTATTGATTTTAAGAAATAATAAAATATGTATATATTAATTTGCTTCTGGCATTACCAATATATGTGAAATCTATATTCTTTGAAATAGAATTTCATGCCTATTCATTCTCTTTAGGTAATGATATTTAAATATTCTAAATGTACAATAAGTTTGTACAATTCACATTCTATTAAATAATCAAGTATACTTTTATCTTGATTATAAGTGTTTCCGTACTACAGGTACGCGACCACTATTATTCAATTCCACACATGATATATAAATTTCATGCACTTTGATTGTGTGTGGTATCTCATCTTTTGGTTGTTTCCACTTTTTTTTTGGAAATATTTGAGTAGTAAATAATGTCATTGATTATTTAAAATCATTACATTCACTTCGGGGAATGACGTTGAACAAGTAGAACATTATTATAAATTTCTTAAAAATTTATTACTTGTTCATCCATAAAAATATAAGAAATTATTCAACAATTTCTTTTACGATATTTCAAAGAATATATGAATGTAATTTTTGCATAGTCTCCAAGATGTATGCAAAATTTAATCTTTAATATATGTCAGATTCAATAATTTCCAACATTGCAAGTAATAACAATGTATAATAACATGACTAATACGAGGAATCTTTAAAAGTAATTGACTTCAATTCGTATCATTCTCTGCAAGGAATGATTAACAATAAATACATGCCTCATGTATTTAAATAACATTAGTCATGTTCATTGTTATTCTTATACTTTGATGTTTCAATGCAATTTTCTTAACATTCTTTTTGGATATTCAAAACCCACTATAAAATTGCATCAATAATAATCATTTTTAATGATTCTTTAGTTGTATTCACATAAATACAATCATTTTTTTTTTTGACAAATATAAAACATTTACTTCAAGAAATGTTTGTCAAAATCTATATCGATATTAGATTACTTTTCATTGTCCTCAAAGAATATAAGAACATATATATAAATATGTATTCATCTCTTTCAATATATATCCATCAACTATATAATGAATATTACGTTTGCATAATCTTCAGGATATATGCAAGATTTTATTGAGGACGCATAATCATCAGGATATATGCAATATTTTTTATCGAGGATGCATAATCTTCAGGATATATACAATTTTTTATCGATGATGCATAATCTTTAGGATATATGCAATATTTTATCGATGATGCATAATCTTCAGGATATATGCAATATTTTATCGATGATGCATAATCTTTAGGATATATGCAATAATTTATCGATAATACATAATCTTTTGGATATATGTATAATTTATATAGATTTTCTCTATCATATCATAGGCACACATATATTGTAAATATTATGAATGATAAGAACATAATATATATATATGAAATTAATAATAAATATATAAAAACATATACATACATATATAATATATAGATATATAGATAAAAAGAAAAAAGAAACTAAATGATTCTTGAAATTGTTTCAGTCACATGAGTATATATATAAATATATATTTAGTGTATCGTGACTTTGAAACAATTCAAGAACTTTAACAAAATACTTACATTGGGTCTTAGGCAGAGATTCATGCTTGAAGCTTGGGCAGAGACTCATGCTGATAACGTGTTATAAAATAATATAAAATAATATAAAGTAGATGAGAAGAAAGAAGAAGAAGATGAAGAGAGAAAGAGAAAGTGAATGAGAATTTCTGAGTTGTTTATTCCAATGGGGTGAACCCCTATTTATACAAATACAAGAGTGGGATATTAAGAAACTAAGAAAAAGAGAAACTAAGGAAAAGATGAATGTTGATTACAATTCATGGTAATAAATAAAAGATTTAGACATCCACATAATTATTAATATTTATAACAATAGTAATAATAAAATAAATTAATAACCACACACGAGACCCTTCCATAAATAGAAGCCAATGATAGGAACATGAAACACTGGTGTGTTACCCAACAAACCAATATCACTTCACACATACATAATAGCACATATAATAGGCACCTGGCTACCAAACCACAATTATAGCTTCTCTATCAAAAAAAAAAAAAGAATTAAAAAAAAAAAATCTAGCTTGATGGTGCCAACCAATAAGCAAGAACTAATTTCATCATTTCTTTTTCCTTTGTTTTTTTTCTATAAAAGTGGGACCCCAAAAAAATCAGCTCCCATTGAGAATATAATATTACAAATGGACTTTCTCCCTCGAAAACAAAGTATACAGTACTATCCAATATCTGATCATGAAAACTTCAAATTGTAATATGCTTATTGTAAAACCTGCTGAAAACAAAATCACTCGCACAATGTAACAAATCCAACCCAAATCTTCAATACTAGCTAATTATTATAAGCTGATCATGTTATAACCAATATATAATCACTAAAACAAATACTTATTATATATATATATATCTCTATATATATAAAACTGACTCCCGGCCTCGTAATTATATAATATATAGGACGTTGAAAATAATCTTAATTAATTTTCAATATGTTTTATTTATTAATGTTACGTCATTATATTTTGTTGTATATAATTTATGAAAAAAAAAATACTATTGCTACCTAACAATAATATATAGGTTAATTAGTTAAGGATCCCAAAGAGAATCGTTATGCATATCCTCATAATCACCATGATCCCAGTACTGATCATTATCCTGATCACCATTGTTGAATCCAAACACCGCTGACTCCTCCACCATTTGCATCCACATCTTTGGCGAGTCAAGCGGAGACTCGTTGATTGCCTGAATTTGGCTCGGCGAAAGCCGAACCGTGACAGGCGCCATACCCATACCATCAGAGCCGGAGCCACCAATCTCCTCCACTGTGGAAGGACCCACTGTCCCACTTCTCAGCCTCAACGCCGCCTCCTGAGACGCTATGCGAATGTCCTCCGAACTCGAGCTCACCGGTCGGGGTAGGCAGTCAACGAGGTGAGGGAAATTGACCCTCGCCTCACGTCCCCTGAAATGCAGGGCCGCCACATCATAGGCGGCTGCTGCCATCTCCGGAGTCTCAAAGCTTCCGAGCCAAATTCTTGTTTTCTTGCCTGGTTCACGAATTTCGGACACCCACTTGCCCCATTTTCGCTTGCGAACTCCTCTGTAGATAGAACTGGCCGCGCCATGGTTCCCCATGAAGCTATTATTATTCTCAGTGCTTGGCTCTCCCATGAAATTACTAGCTATATATATGTCAGTATGTGTGTGTTTGTGTTCTCAAATATAATGGTTACTATAGAGGAAGTATATTAGATCATATACTTAAGTATGTCATGATATATGTAACATGTTCTTATTTATAGATGTGTATTTATCTTTAGCACATTAGATTTTTTTATCTTCATGGAGGTGAAACACATATGCTTCGAAGTAAGCTTCCACGTAGGTTCACAACCAAAAAGTTTTTCATTATCATTATTTTTTCTAGTTTTAATTGGGTGAAGGTGTGCATGTGTGTTGGGTTATTGAGTCTTATGGACCATCCATTAAAACAAAATACAAACTTATATTCATGAAATTATTTGTTATTTAAAAAAGAACAAAAAAAAAAAAATCCCGTGTACTAGAGACCTATCACAACTTTATTACAAGATTTTTGTGCACATATGTACATAGAGCAAGATTTGTGATTGCTAAATTTGGTGAATTCGATAATGGGAAATTGAGGTGCAAAATATAAACTTATAATAATTGGATAAGGAGGGAAAAACTTATATTATAGATAAATATTTAGATATAAATAAATGTCGTTATCCATGGAATACGCGGTTTGTGAAATAAGATATTTGCAATTGGACCCACTATACAGTGAAGTGAACTCTCTCATGGCTAATCTAATTAATGAATATATGTATATAATGGAATGCACATCAAATTAGAGAATTCTATAGGGCTCGTGCTCTTATAGTCCTGAATGGCTCGTTTGGTGCAAAAAAATTGCTGCATATATGGTACATAACAATTATTAGGTTCTATTAATATAGTTAACCTAGACAAATTCAGTTGAGTCTTCATAATTGGAGTTTCTAGTTAGAGGAATTATGGGTCTAATGTATCGCACTCACTTCAAAACCCTCCTAACTTATACACAAGACCCGAAAGATAGCCATTTAATCTTTCTTGTATTAATTGTTAATTGATTAGGCCTAACAGTGTCGAATTAATTTGAGATATTATTGCAGATATGACCCCAAATCATGCAAGTAAATATACTGAGAGAAATTACTCTTTTATACCATTTATTATTTATATTATGTTTTGCTACATAAAAAAAATTAATAACTTTTTTTCTTGTATATTTTTTTTAGAATTAGAAACAAATAATTTAAAGATCATGGTATATCTATATTAATTTTGTTAAAATCTTTTTTTATTAATTATGTAGATTTTTTAAATTTTATATAAGTTATTGTGAATTGTTAGTATATATATTTTGTTGTGCAGTATATTTCTGTTTTGTTGTATGATATATAATTACTCTTTGATGAAATTATTTATTTTTTATTTTGCTATGTATAACAGTGGTATATAATTTTATTAGCATAATACAAACATTTTAATGTAGGTATATAATTTTATTTTTAAATAATATCCAATTAATTTTTATTTTATTATATACAATGGTGGTATATAATTTTTTTTTTTTGTCATAATATATGTATATTTTAATTGTGGTATATTATTTAGTTAGTATAATATATAGTATATATATATATTAGTAATATATTTTTTTTATTATTATTGTTAGTATATATATTTTGCTGAATGGTATATGTACTTTTTGTTATACGCTATATCATCTTTTAAAAAGAGTAAATTGCGGTAAAACCTCCAAAAGTGTCACATTGCTAGCAATTAACCCCCCAAACTCATTTTTTGACGGTAAACCCTCCAAACCCGTGTTCTTTTAACAGATTACCATTTTTATATATTTTTTAGTGTTAACTGCCATGTTAGATTTACATAGTGTGTTGCACATGTGGATAAGTGTACACATGGAACAATTTTATTTGTCCACGCAATAAATACATTTTAATAAAAATTAAAATAAAAAATAATTCATTTTAAAAATAAAATAAAATTATTTACGAATTATTTTTATTTTTTCTTTTTTACTAAATAAATAAAAGAATAATAATTAAAAAAAATCCTAATTTCTTTTCCATTTGCTGTGTCACTTCCATCTTTACAACCTAAAGCTTCAAACCCTAATAATCCTCAAAGTGTGGTGCCACTTCCACCCTCGAAGTCGACTGTCTCCATCACCTCTGCTGCAATTGACGATGGGTAGGTCAGTAGTAGCTCTGACGCCAACAACCCTTTAATCTCTCGACCTTCTTCTTCTTCATCAGGTGGGTAATGGTCGAATCTGTTAGAGATTTCATTACAATGAAAGAAAATCAAGATATTATAACTCTATTGTAATATAATACAAGGTCCAACAAAGAAATTAAGTAAATGTTACAACAACATATACTATATATATGTATATATGAATAATATAAGTGATGAATAGATACATAATATTATATAACATATATATAATATGAAGAAGAAAATAAGATCACTCACTCACAACCTTGAGTGTAAATTAGTGAGGATCACCATAACTTGAACAAGGTATTACACCTTTGTCCAAAAGCTTATTTTTCCTATCTCTTAGCACTAAGGGAACTCTCATATAGAAATAGCTTTTGGGAATTATCAAGCCTTTTTGGATTTTTTAGAAATATATTTTTTTGATAAAAACTTAATTCTTCTCAATATGAGTACCTTAGACCTCTTTATATAATGTTTAAGATATCACCATTTGAAATTCAAACTCATAACCCCATGGATGTTATGGACTCAAAAGTAAATTATGCACACACCAGAACTCCTATAGCATTAAGAATTTCAAATTAAGATATGTAATACCATTTTGCACACTTAATATTGGTGATAATTATGAAAGTTACTCATAGTATCAAGTAACTCCCCCATATGTTATGAAATAATGACAACTAATATATATTGTCATATGTTACATATTATTAATTTATTACATATATTTAATCTATATATTATATTATTTATAAATAATATAACAATCCTCCACTAGATTAAACATTATCTCATTAGTAATAAACTTGTAAATTTTGTAATATTTATTTAATCAATCAAAAATATTATATGAAAATATAACAATGCTCCACATTGATTGACTAAATACATACTATTATAGAAGTCTTGCTTAGGTGCATTAGGTAAAATATCTTTCAACTTGAATTTTACCTTACTATAGTCACCACAAAGTTTGATGAAATAATGGTTGTTGTAGCATTGAACCATTATTCCTTTAATACAAACTAGTGATAACACACACCCTTGCTAATGCTCACTGAGACTGCATGTCTCGCTCTTGCACTGTTAATGACCATATGTAAAATTCCAATTCATGAATTCTCTAGAGAATAACTCCCAATTCTCATAAGAGGGAGTACCACCTCTCACCCATATAGGTAGAGTTTGTGTCGCACAACTCTTTAGACACTTCTTAAGCTTAAGTGAGTTTTCTTAAGCTTAAGCTCCATTAAAAAATCTTTCAGTTTTAGCCCTCAATTTTTACCACATGTACTTATCTATAGATGAGACAATTGAGTACCACATTCACTCTATTGACTTGTTATTACCTATTAAACTTAAGATTAGATTTTTACTAATGTTAAGATAGGTTACCATCAATGAGAAAAATACTAAGGGGGTTTAGGTCTCATCCCTCAAAAACTCATGCTTTAATCTTGTACCGAGATTAAGCGATTTTTTATAATCTCTCACTATTGATTCCATGTGAATCATGCATGCTAAAATATATTGTTCACTTTGTGATCACTTTTATCCTTAAGTACTTAAGTTTTGAAAATTCAATTATAAAAGATTAATTTCACACAACTCAAATTCTCAATAATTTTAATACCAAAAATATTAAAATTAAACACTAATTTAGACACCAAACATGTCTAAATTACACTTCATTTTAAGACACCAAGCATGTCTCAAATTCTCATATTGGAGTGTCACCCCCACAATTTCACATTTCATTTATCAAGACAATATCTTGATTTTAAAATATAGAAGAGCACTTTGTTTCTATAATTTCTCTTAAAAAAAAATTCACCAAAATTTGACACCAAGTATGTCAAAATTTTCACATATTCACATAGCCAAACTTGATTTTAAATTTGAATTAAATTAATCAATAATGTCTCAACACATTTTGATTAAATTTGTGGCTCACCCCACATTTCTAGCATAAAGTGAAATTTTTATAAGAATCACTTTTCACCAATATTAGTTATCTAAATAATCTCCACATTATTTAAAGAGGTTTTTACACCACATATTGAATTTTTTAACTTTTTTATATTTTTATTATGGGGTGGAATTTTATTCAAAAATACTGTGTGTTTTTTATACTGTGCACTGTGTTCAGTTTTTACTGTTGTTCCACGGTTATTTTTTAGTTATTCCAATGTTATTTTAATTATTCTATTTTGTTATTTTATGGTTATTTTATAAAAGGTTAGTATTTTTGTAAAACATTCTGTGTGACAGTAAAATTTTAAACTTTTCCCCAAAAATTAGTATTATAAAAACCCCTTATTTAAATAACTTTAGTTTAATCATTTTTCTAAAATGCCTCTTAGAGATCATTATTAGAAAAATGTCATTTGACATTCTTAGTTTTCTCAACAAAACTAAAATATCAAACTGACATCACCACTTATAAAATAATATGATTATTTTTACCTACTATTTTATATATAGTTGTCTCCTCAATGAGATTAACCCAAATATTACACTAAAATTAACAAATTCTCATCAATTTTGTTCACCACTTTGATTTTATTAAGAGTCAAAATTGTTTCTCCAATCTTGTAATCTTCTTACAATATTTGAATCCACATTGATTCACTTTTTTTGAGTCGAAAATTACTCTTCCAATTTATGACTCATTTTACAAGTTTGGATCCCCTTTTGATTCATTTATTCTTGCTATGACCAGACAATTCTTATAAGTGTAACTCTCATAGTTTTTTTTTCTTCTCATAAAATTAGATATGTAAAGATCACTTAATTTTAATATGAGAATTAGTTGATAATTAGGGTTTAATTTGGAATTACTTTGAATTATGATTTATAAATTTATGGTGATATATTTGAATTCTAGATGTGTTATTTATGTTGTATATAAAATTTCATGTTTTTCATATTTTATGTCCGGTAATAGTGGAACGCGACGTTTGGCCGATATAGTCACATTTTCTTATGGTTTAGTATTTTAGAAATAGCGGGACAAATTAGATAGACATTGGGAGTGTCAAGAATATTCAAAGTAAGAAGAATATCGGGAATATTCGAAGTATTAGATTTGACCAAAATCCCCTAGGTGGCATGGATGCTTTTTGGTTAAGTAAGAGGCAAAATAGTCTTTTGCCATATAAATTCTTTGTCCTTAGTGGAGTTATATTATGTTTTATAATATGAAGATATTTATTAAAATAAGTTAGATAATACCTTAGATTAATACATTTAACCAAAAGTAGAAAAGTTAACATTCAACCTTCTCTCTCTCTCTCTCTCTCTCTCTCTCTCTCTCTCTCTCTCTCTCTCTCTCTCTCTCTCTCTCTCTCTCTCTCTCTCTCTCTCTCTCTCTCTCTCTCTCTCTCTCTCTCTCTCTCTCTCTCTCCATCAAGAAACCAACAACAAGTAGGGGATTTTTCAGCTCAATTCTGAGTTTTCTAGCAAGATTTTAGTTTTTCCACTTCTAGGTAATCAAATTCCCTTTGTTTTCTCTTTAAATTTTCATGGTTTGAAGTTTAGGTTTCATGCAATTTTTGAGGATAGGTTGTTCTAGGTTTTATTGTTGTGTTTCTATTTTCAGAGGTAGTTTTAAGGTTCTTTATGTTTGATTAAGTTGAGTTAGAGGCTGGTAGAGAGGTTTGATCAAGGTTTGAGCATAAGACCTCAAACTTTGCTCTTTAATGGTGTTTTTAGTTTCTGGGTATATTGCTTGAATTATGTTTGTTGTGACTCAAAACGCTTAGGAAGAATGACCTGGGGAAACTGAGGGACCCCCTGAAAATGAGCAACCCGGGGAAACTGAGGTTTCCCCTAAAAACCCAAATGATCAGCCAGAACCATCACATAGAAATGAGAATAGGAGGCGACTCAAAACCAAGGAATAGGAAATTCCACGTGAAAACGAGAAAAATCTTAGGACACAACCTGGGGGACGTAGGTCACCAGCGAGAAACCACCAGCGTTCTTTCCAGACCCACAAGGAATGGGCTCGTACAAATCTTAGTAGGGGAAACACGACGAACCATGCCCAAGGACCCACAATCGATCAACATGAGGAGGAGAAAGTACCTGTCGCAACAATGATCGAGAAAGCATAGGTACAAGTAAGACTGTAAGTCACTCAAGGACGAGGTCCATGAGCAGGACGAGGTCCGTAAGTAGGACACAGTCCATGAGTAGAACGAGGTCCGCTAGTAACTATAACCAACCGGATCTGCGAGAGCACTTGAACTAGAAAAAACCTAATCTTCGCCAACAACTCGGTCCAAAGTAAGAGGATCCAATCCAATTGCGAATAGATGAGTTGGAGGATAAGTTCAAAAGGTATCAAGTAGGGGAGCTTGGAAAACAATCTGGATATGACTAAGATGAGGAACTCGAGCCATACCATCCAGATATCATGAATACTCCTTTTCCCCAGGGATTTAAAAACCCTCATGTCTCGTCGTATGATAGGACCACCGATCCGGTCTCGCATTTGAATAACTTCAAGACTATAATGTGAGCTAGTAACGTTACAAACAATTTACGTTGTATTTTGTTTCCCACCTCACTAGTTGGAGCAGCAGCTGGTTCAATAAATTTACTCATCATTCCATTACTTCTTGGGAACAGCTGTCCAAGGACTTCAAAAAGCAGTTCCAAGCCGCAAGGGATAGGTGACCCGAAGCGTCCTCACTCACCAACATAAAGCAACAGCCTGGTGAGACGCTTAAGGCGTACTTAAGTTGTTTTAGCACGGCTGCTGCAAGAGTAAGAAATTTGGATGATAGTACACAACTTACTGCCCTTCAGGCAGGGATCACTACTGATCTCTCCACCACTGGGGGTGAATTGTGGGACGACTTACAGGGTCGTCTAGTGAAGAACATCACCGAGTTCAACGAGAGGGCTTAGGTCTTTATTCTAAAAGAAGAAGCTCAAAAAGAGATGAACTTGTTAAAAACTGGCTCGGGAGGCAAACCCAGCACTGTTTCAACAAGTACCATCTCGACGAAAGCTGATAACTCAGAGGCCTCTGGCTCAAAGAGGAAAGACGACTCTAAGGGGTTGTCCAAAGACAAGAAGAAACAAAAGAAGCACGATAATTACATGCCAGTTTATACTATTTATATCGAGCTTAATGAAACTCAGGAAAATATTTACCTCACGCATGAGCACAAGGTTGCCTTCAGTAAACCTGAGCCCATGAGGCACGCGAGGCATAAAAGAGATCCGACCAGGTACTGCAAGTACCATAAAGACATTGGGCACACAACAGACAAGTGATGTCAGTTGAAAGATGAGATAGAAAGTCTCATCGCGTAAGGCCACTACAAGCAATATGTGAAGAGACAGGGAAATAAACATAACCAGCCCAATTCACCCAAAAACCCAAGCAACCAGGGATTACAACCTCCTCCTACTGAAGGAGAGGATATCCTAGTTATCTCTGAGGGGCCGCATATTACAGGAGAGAGCAACAATGCCCAAAAGAGGTACGTGAAGGAAATAAAAAATGAGCAGTTAGTATTTGCCCCAGAACCTTCCAAGAAGGTAAAAACTGAAGAACCTCCAATTATATTTTCGAAGGAAGATGAGAAGAACGTGAGATACCCTCACGTCGATCCATTGGTGATTACTATCCAACTCACCAATAAAAGGATAAAGAGGGTGCTGATAGATAACGAGAGTTCAGTGAACATCCTTTATAGGGAAACACTGAAGAAGATGGGGCTCGAAAAGGTGAAATTGAGGCCTTGCATGGCTAATCTATGAGAATTCATTGGCGACATTATCTCCAGTCAAGGTATAATCGAGCTCGAATTGACCTTGGGTGAGGCACCTCTATCCGCCACAATTATGCAAGACTTTCTGGTTGTCGATCTTCCATCAGCTTACAATATATTACTGGGTCGTCCAGCATTGATGAGACTATGGGTAGTTAGTTCGATTAAGCACTTATGCCTGAAGTTTCAAACACCGGAGGGTGTGGGTGTAAGGCGATCAGATGCTGGCTAGCGATTGCTATCGCATAGAGCTGCAACACAGAAAAGTCGGTCACTAGTTAATGGCAGTCTTGGTAGAAGAAAGCAAAAAAGGGACGAAGATCTTGATCCTCAGATTCAAGATGAAAGAAACTTATTGAAACCAATTGAAGAATTGGAAGAAGTTATTCTGGACCCAAGAAATCCTACAAAGTGTGTTTACATTGGGAAGAACCTGGATGAGCAGTTGAAGTAGTAGCTAATAAGTTTCTTAAGGGCGAACTAGGATCAATTCTACTGGAACCATGGAGATATGATAGGGATTGACCCAAATATTATCTGCCATCATTTAAACGTTGATCCAAACTACCTAGTAAAGAGACTGAAAAGGAGACCCTTGGATTCTGAGAGACAAGGGGCACTCAAACAGGAAGTGGATAAGTTGTTGTTCAATGACTTTATACGCGAGGTGTTTTATCCCTCGTGGATAACCAACCCTGTTCTCGTCCCAAAACCTAACGGAACTTGGAAAACTTGTATTGACTTCTCTGATATGAATAAGGTGTGCCCAAAAGATTGTTTTCCACTACCTAGGATTGACCAGCAGGTGGATGCAACTACTGGGCACGAGCTTATATCATTCATGGATGCATATTCTGGCTATAACTAGATAAAAATGCATGTTCTAGATCAGGAACATATGAGCTTCGTAACCAACATGGGACTATACTATTACAAAGTCATGTCATTTGGGTTGAAGAATGCTGGGGCAACATATCAGCGATTGGTAAATGAGATGTTCGTGAATCAAATCAGTCGAAACATGGAGGTTTACGTCAGTGATATGTTGGTAAAATCAGTGAAAAGTGGGAGTCATACCAAGGACCTCGCAGAATGCTTCGAAATACTAAAGAAGTACAATATGAAGCTTAACCCGAAAAAATGTTCCTTTGGAGTTTCCTTAAAAAAAATTCTAGGATTCATAGTCAACGGGAGGGGCATTAAAGCAAACTCTGAGAAAATCAAGGCTTTGATAGATATGCCATCACCAATAAAGCCGAAGGAAGTCCAAGCACTAACAGGAAGGATGGCTGCACTTAACAGATTCATTTCGAAGTCGACTAATAAGTGTTTGCTATTTTTTAATGTATTGCGAGGCAACAAGAAATTTGAGTGGACAAAAGAATCCGAGGAGGCCTTTCAAAATATTAAAAGGCATTTGGCGACGCCTCCAGTTTTGGCAAAACCAGTGACTGGAAAAACATTACTCCTCTATCTGGCAATCTCAGAAGACACGATTAGTGCAGCAATAGTGCGAGAAGAGGCACTACAAGAAAACCTACTTTTGCCGACGCATTTTTGTGCCGGCAAAAGTACACTAAAGGTGCCGGCAAAACATGTCTGCGAATCTTGGTCGGTAAAGGACTTTTTACCAACAAGTAGGTGAAATGCACCGGTAAAGGTGAATCGCCGGTGTAAAAGGATACCCTTATCCGTTATGAACCTGCTTTGATAATCTTTTGCCGGCGCAATATAACACCGGTAAAAAGAATCGCGCCAATCCTCAAATTGGCACGAAAAGTTTTACCGGCGCTATAGATGCACCGGCAAAACTATTCAGGATTGGCGCGAACCTTTTTGTTGCTACCTTTTGAAACTATTTTTTTTAAAAAAATTAATTAATTATATTTAATTAATTATAATTAATTATATTATAGACCCAAAATTAATTATATTAAATTTTATATTAAGAAAAAAACCAACATAATTTACATTAAAAGATAAACAAACATTAATTATATTATGTTGTACTAAAATTAGTATATAAACAAAACATTAAAAGATGTTCGAATCAGATAATAAAAAAAAGTAAAGTTCTATAGGCGAGTAATATCATCGTCATTGTTTCTCTGAGTCTGGGGAGGATGTGATGACGGTCCAGCACCAGGAGCATGAGATGACGATCCAGCACCAGGAGTGGGCAATGGTGGAAGATCCATGGGAGGCAAGTTGAAACCCGGAACAGCTCGAGAAAGATACTCAAACTAATCTTGGAATCGTCTGAGGTAGAGTTGTTGTGTTTCATATTGCTACCTTGTATATTGAGTTTTCTACTCTGCTTCCTCCACTTTTTACTGTAAAGCCTCGTACTATTCCATTGTAACAATCGTGGGGGCTGAAAAATGTGTGGCGTATGCTCTTTTGGCCCTAACTCCCTTCAGTCTAGGGAGATGGCCAAAGCCTCTTAGATGTCGAGATTGCTCCCCGAGTACTTGCGTCATAACAGGTAAGTCTCGGGGGTACTATGTAGGATCGACAACAGTCTCATCAAGCTGATCTACAGTGGGTGCTGGTTGAGTTTCCACTATTTCAACCATTTTCTCCTAAAACAAACAAATAAATGAAATGGTTAATTTTAATACAAAATAAATTGAAAGAAATAAATTAAAATGTAAACTTACGTAAGCTTGTTGCGCGTACTCGATGCGCCAATTGTTGCGTTTATGGTGAAACTTTTGAAAAGTTTCCACCGCAGTTGGCAGTTCTCCGCTGTCGGGGTTAGCCTAATTTTAAGAAAAATTATATTATTATTATTATTTTACTAAAAACAAATTAAATCAATGATAATGTAATATATAAACTTACCCCCTCGACAACATGTGAAACAATAGGCTTTGATCCCCAGCCTCCTTGAAGTTTCATCTTACCCCGACTTTCTTTATTTTTTGCTGCTCTCGCCTAAAATTAATAATTTTTCTAACAATTAATTATTTATTATTGACTATATAAGATGAAACATTATTAAAATTAGAAATTTTATTAAATACCTTTTGTTTGTCTGTGTTCGAATAAGCAATCCAGTCACTCCACACCTCCTGAGTTACTCCGTCAGGAGGTAACATGTCGGCCCTCTCCTGTCCAAGCTCCTCAATGTTTTGTATCCACTTTTTCTTACAATCTGCCCTCCAGTCACGTAAACTCTTTGGCATCTCGTACTCACCATAGTCTACAAATGTAGGGTTATCTCTTGGGAGGACAAACTTGGTCTGCAAAAAGTTACACATTAATACATTAATTACAATTTAATAAGAATATAGTAATTTAAAAATTAAAAAATTTATTACAAAATACCTCAAGTCTGTCCCATAGTGCATTGATTTCAGCTCTATTAACATCTTCCCAGTTGAATTTATTCATGGGGATAGACATGTGAACCATCCATTTACACGTATTGTTGAAATTTTTTCCGTTTTTGCCGACTGGGGTGCCCGTCTCTGCATGCAACTCAATGTGTAACTTGGTAGATGGTGTTTTGGAGAGCTCTTCTTCAATATTTTTGCCTTTGTATTTACCTCTGACCCCTTTCTTTTTCGAACTACTGCCACCTGGTGTAGACATACTACATATACAACACATATTTTTTATTTAAAATAAACAACCATATTGAAAACATATTAAACAAGAACGATTTTAATTTTTATTCCTATTAAAATACTGTTACAATTACAATTCATTATCCTCATCATTAGTTACCTATACAACATTATCATCACTGTCACTCTCTAATTCTAAAGAGTTGTCTTCTTCGGTATTTAGACCCTTGGTGTCATCATCGACAATGAAATCATCTAATTGTTGAGGTTGTGAATTCACATGATGGATGTTTGCAACTTCAGTTGGGTCCACATCATGGCGAACATAGTCAACATCATCCAACTGTGGAAGTTGAACAGCGAGCTCGGTTTCAGCTTAATTATTTTCCTGTATAAAGGGTGTCTCCCCATCAGTGTTCGGGAAGTCCCAAACATTTCGTGGGATGTACTCATTTACAATCAGCCAGTCTTTACCGTTCTTCAGATCAGGAATGTAATACATCAATTTTACTTGAGATGCAAGTATCAACAGTTCATTTTGGTATCACTCTCGGTTGACGCAAATGCTAGTAATAACACCGTCACTATCCATTCTACTCTCATTAGTGTCAAACCACTTACACAAAAATAAGAGAACACTGCATTCTTTTAAATAACTGAACACCATAATTTTTTAAAGTGTGCCATAAAAATCATTAGAGCATAAGTAGGAAAATCATTTATTGTCCACAACACTGCCGCACGCATTGAAAAATAGAGTTCCGTTGTAGGCATCTTGGGCTTCAACACTCGTCTCCCACAACTGTTTAAGTTCATCAATTAACGGTCTCATGAATACATCTATGTCTTTCCCAAGAGAAGATGGACTTGGAATCAATAAGGCCAACAACAACGATTCAAAACTCATACACTTTCACGGTGGAAAATTATATGGGACACAAATAACTGGCCACAGGCTGTAAGAGTTGCTCATATTGCCAAATGGATTAAAACCGTCCGTAGCCAATCCCGGCCTGACATTTCTAGGTTCAACAGTAAAAGACGAATGAAGGCGGTCAAACCGCTCCAATTCTTCAGCATCCGCAGGATGCCTAAGCACACCGTCTTCTTTCGGTCTTTATGAGTAATGCCACCGCATATCCTCCGCGGTGTGTCTTTAGCAATATAATTGTTTTAGTCTCGGTGTGAGTGGAAAGTAACGCATAACTTTGTGAGGAACTTTTTTCCCCTTACCTTTTTTTTTTACCCATCGTGATTCGCCACATATAGGGCAAAACCTTTTCTTCTCATTCTCCTTCCTCAAAATGGCACAATTATACTTGCATACATCTATTGAGTCGTAACCCAAACCTTGATCGCGCAATCGCATCTTCGACTCATAATGCGACTTCGGTAATTTTGTCCCCTCCAGAAATAGTTCAATCACGATAGACAGCAACATATCGAAAGAGTGGTTACTCCATTTATTCAAAACCTTGCAGTGCATAAGTTTTACCAGTGCATTGAGGGCCAATTTTTTCAACCTGGATACAACTCAGACTCCATCTCCTTAAATAATTCATCAAACTTGTTGTTGTCATTGATAGGGGGTTCATTGAAAGAAGTAGTAGTGCTGGCAAATTCGTCAAACCCAGGATCCCCTCTTAACATGTCTGCCAACATATCTGTCATTTCCTCTTCGTCGCTTTCAGGAAGTTCAACTGCGGGCTGAGAAAAAGTCTCCCCATGGAAATACTAGGGGTTGTACGAAGGTTGGATCCCGCTGAGAAATAAATGAACCCTTATAGTTGCAGGTGTGTGGAAATTCACATTCAAACACCGCATGCATCGGCATCGAGCTAATTCGTGAAAATTCATGTGGTTCGTTGCAACCGCAACAAACTCGTCAATGCCACTTCGAAACTCTACAGAGCACCGGTGCGCCTTCATCCAACTTCGGTTGGTAGCCATCTTCCACTATTAAGTAATTAACAAAAAAAAAATTTAAAAATAAACAAGAAAATGTGCAAGTGTCCTAATCCACCTTCTCACTCCATTACTAAAAGGGTAAAGAACATATCCCATTCAAATTTGTAATATACATATAGTACAATCTACGCTCTTAAGATTATTTTATTTTTGTAAAAATTTCGGCAGCACCTCCCCACAGTTCTTATAAGTTAGCAAACTTATAGTAATTAAGTTTGTCGACTTACAAGAACGTGTAAGAAGATGATGTACCAAAATATTTTTACAAATGAAATAATCAAATAAGCAATAGATCTTATAAATTTAAAACAAGCCTAAACTATCCATGTGGACAAACAGACCTGGATAATTTAGAGAAGCGTATTTAAGAGTCCTCACTGACTCAGCCTCTCCAAACGGGTCTAAGGTATTTCGTGCACGTGTAAAATTAAAAAAAAAATTATCACTATGTGATAATACAAATACAAATACAATTATTATATCCTATCTTTGGTGTATAACCAAAGAGATCAAGAAAAGATAATAAAAATTTTATTTTATGCTATTTTACAATATCTTATCATACTTTACAATATCTTATGCTCATTTATACTTATTATAATATCACTTTATTACATTTTAAATTATATATTACATGTTATAATTATATTATTTCTTAATCATTTATTATTTGAATTAAAATTACTAACTTTTTAAAATTTATAATATCACTTTATTACATTTTAAATTATATATTACATTTTTTAATTTTATTATTTTTTAATCATTTATTATTTAAATTAAAATTACTTACTTTTTAAAATTTATCATATCACTTTATTACATTTTAAATTATATATTACATGTTATAATTATATTATTTCTAAATCATTTATTCTTTAAATTAAAATTACTAACTTTTTAAAATTTATAATATCACTTTATTACATTTTAAATTATATATTACATTTTTTTTAATTTTATTATTTTTTAATCATTTATTATTTAAATTAAAATTACTAACTTATTAAAATTTATAATATCACTTTATTATATTTTAAATTTTATATTACATGTCATAATTAAATATTTTTCTAATCATTTATTATTTAAATTTAAAATATTTTTTTTTTAGAAAAAAGTATTACTTTACTAAATTTTTAATTACATGTTTCAATTTTATGTTTTACCTTATTTATTTTCTTTTATCAACAATTAATTTTTTTTATTTTATTCTTAATAGTAAATCAATTTTATTTCATTTAAACAATTAATTAATTTTACATTATCTCTACTAAAATTTAGGCAGCATAACAGCTTAAAAATTGTAAACCCAAAATTTTCAAAACCTATAAATAACACAAACAAATATTTCACGACAATATATGTACAAAAAAATAATCCACCCATCCAACAACAGTCAATTTTATCACAGAACCTACTTCACTAACATGCATAGGCATATTAACTAAAAACAAAAACTACTAGCTAGTAAGAGAAAGCAAAAAAAACATACCTGAATCGAGTACAAAAATAATAATTGCGGACAGCTAGCGGTAATCCGGAGCGGTCGAACATGGACCTAATTTCATAAAAAAGTAAAACCAAATTAAAAATTTAATACCTAAATACATATGTACACATACACACATATATACGTATATACACTCACATACACATATCCATTCACCTACACTCACTTACACATATAAACACACATACACATACACTCACATACACTTATACACACACATACACATACACTCACTTACACACATATATACATACATATTTACATACATACATACATACATACATACATACATACATATATACATACATACATACACATATATACATACATATCTATATAATACATATATACATACATACATACTCACCTACACATACACACATATATACATACATATCTACATACATATATACATACATACATATTCACCTACACATACACACATATATACATACATATCTACATACAAAAATACATACATACATAAATATACACATATACATACACTCACATACCATATGCATATATATACATATATACATACATAATCATACATAGGGGTGAAATTCGGTCGGTTACGGTTGGTTTTTACCTACTGCCAAACCGACCAGGCGGTTACGGTGTAATTGTTCACAAAACCGTAACCGACCGTTAACATCAAAAAACCAACCGTAACCGATCGCGGTTATAAACGGTTTTTAACGGTTTGGGCTTAACAAGGCCCATTAAATTGGATTTAATGGTTTTTTTACATTAGATAGACTTAGACATACCAGTTTGGGGGTTCACTAGCAGAAATTTTTTTAGCTTAAACCCTTTTTTTCTAATAATTTTTCGTTCCCAGTCGCAGGCTCGCAGCAGGCAACAGCCACCAGTGCTCCTCCTTCCTTCCTTCTTTTGATTTTGAGTTTAGTTGGTAACCATAGTTGAGAGAGAGAAAGATAAACCATAGTTGCGGTTTTTTAAATATTGAGAGGGATAAAGAGAGATTGAGAGAAATTAAGAAAGATTGAAAGAGGTTGAGAGGGAATCAGAGAGAGAACGAGAGAGGGGGCTAGGTTTGTTTGAGAACAAAATGAAAATGGGGAAGAAAGGGGGATTCGCGCTCCCTGATACATATTAATACTTTTACCGGCGCATCGAGTTACGCCGGTAAAAGTGTTTAAAGAGACATTTTGACCTAGGTCAAAATGCGCGTTTAATTTAATATTTTTTGCAGCACAATTGTGGGCCAGTAAAAGTATCCCCACCTACCACAAAAAATCCATGCATGAAGTTTCCCTCCCTTTTTTTTGAGACTTTTTCCGGTGCGCCAGCAAAAATAAAATGAAAGGTAGAAAACTTCTCGCGCCTTTTGACGCTTCATTTTCTTACTTCTACCGACGGATGTTCATTATTGCGCCGGCATTAATATGTTTTGTTGGTGCAATAATGAAAGTGGGATTTCAGGTTTTGCTTTGTGTCAACAACTTTTACCGGCGCATTTGACGAAATGCCCCGGTAAAAAGGCCTTTGCTTGTAGTTAGGAAAAGCACCAGCAACCTGCTTACTATGTCGGTAAAAGGTTACTATGGGTAGAATTGAGGTATCCCCCTCCTGAAAAACTTGACTTATGCCTCATCCACGCGTCTCGCAAGTTACGACCTTACTTCCAGGCACACCCAATAAAAGTGTTAATTGATCAACCCTTGAGACAAGTTTTATCAAAACCAGACGTTTTTGGAAGATTGATAAAATGATCAATTGAACTGGGGTAATTTGACATAACTTATCACCCTCAAACATCCATCAAGGGCCAAGCTTTTGCAGACTTTTTAATAGAAAGAATAACTCTAGAGAAAAATCCGCTTATTCACCAAAATGCAGACACTTGGAAGTTATTCGTGTAGGGTGCATTTAATGAGCAGGGCTCGGGTGCAGGGGTAATATTAATTTTTTCAGAAGGCTTTACGTTTCATTGTGCTTTGAGATTTCAATTTGACGCGTCAAACAACGAGGCTGAATATGAAGCCTTGGTCGCTGGCTTGAGGATAGTCGAGGCGTTGAAGGCCAAGAATCTCATATGTCATAGTGATTCGCAATTGATTGTAAATCAGGTTCTCAGGGAATACCAAGCTAAGGGCTTAAAAATGGATAAGTACCTAGAGAAGGTTCGGAAGAACTTGGAAATGTTTGATTACTTTAAAATCGAGAAAATCCCAAGAGAACAAAACTCAAACGCTAATGCGTTAGCAAAACTGGCCTCGCAGAACGACTTGGATGAATTAAACTTGATTCCAGTGGAAGTACTAAATGAGCCCAGTATATGTGAAAAAAAAGATGTTGAGATGATAGATAGCTCACCTACATGGATGACTCGTATAATCAACTATCTACTCAACGGACAACTTCCAACTAACAAAAACAAGGCACGAAAACTCCTATATGCAGTGCCTCGCTACATGATAATTGAAGGCAAACTATACAGAAGAGGTTATTCCATGCCCCTACTTCGATGTGTCCTTCGTACAGAAGCGAACGAGATCATCAGAGAAATTCATGAAGGCTTTTGCAGGGATCACGCAGGTTGGCAGAGTCTATAAAAAAAGATCATTAGACAAGGATATTACTGGCCAACAATCAATAAGGACACCCATGAGTTTGTCAAGAAATGTGATAAGTGTCAGAGATTTTCACATATACCTCTTGTACCACCAACAGAACTGAGGATGATGACCTCGCCTTACCCATTTGCTATATGGGGGATTGATCTAATTGGGGAACTTCCCACAGGGCGAGGAGGAGCCAAGTACGCAGTAGTAGCAGTCAATTTCTTCACTAAATGGACCGAAGTTGAACCTTTTGTCTCCATAACCTGGAAAAAAGTCGTCGACTTTATTGTAAAAAACATCGTCTGTAGGTTTGGAATTCTAATGAAGATAGTATCTGATAACGCAACTCAGTTCGATGGTGTCTTGTTCACTAAGAGGAATAAAATAATGAAAAGCTTCTCGTCTGTGTCTAGGCCTCATGCGAATGGACAAGTGGAAGCAGTTAACAAAACGTTGAAGGATACTATCAAGAAGAAGCTAGATGCTGCCAAAGGTAGATGGGTTGATGAGCTACCTCAAGTACTTTGGGCCCATAGAACTACTGAAAAAACAGCAAAAGGACACACCCTATTCTCACTGGCATTTGGCTCGGAAGCAATGTTACCTGTGGAAGTGAACATATCGACTCATATACGAGAGTTTTATGATCAAGAAGAAAACTAAGAACTCCTAAAACTGTCCTTGGATATGCTTGACAAAAAACAAACTGAGTCGCAAGTCACTAATGCAGCGTACCAACACCGAGTAACAAGATACTTCAACAAAAGAGTCAAGAAGAGGCTATTCAACGTTGGAGACTTGGTGCTAAGACGAGTATTTGCGAATACGCGAGATGCGTCAGCGGGAGTATTTAATCCGAACTGGGAGGGTCCTTATGTGATTGAAGTGATAGTAGGAACCGGGGTTTACAAATTAGCTCGGCCGAATGGCTTGCTAATAAAGAACTACTGGAACGTGGAACATTTGCGACCCTACTACCAGTGAACTAATGATTGTAAATTGCATTGCTGATGTAATATTTTGAACTTCAGTTATGAATAAAGTTATCATTTCTTTTTCTTACGTAATTTCAAAGTGTTACTCTTTAAAATTACTTAAGGGGCATAGGTGTATAATTAATCGAAATTTATCAAGAAATACATGATATAGTGCAAACCCACAAAACTTTAAAATTTTTTGAATTTTTTTTAAAGTTTTTTGATCAAACCTTTCTGAGGAGAAAGGGATCAAACCATCGTAACTTTTGATTTAAAACCTGTCTAACGAGAAAAGAAAATCAAAAGCTATAAATGAGAATAACTCATAACTCGCGTTCGAAACTGAATATTAACGGCTCGCACAATATAGAAAAGTATTAAATGAGACATCAAGGTGTCTTGATAAAAGTACTTAAACCTAGTATATGAATAGATGATTTAACTATTCATATAAGAAATCAAGAATGTACAAAGTGATAAGATCATTGAAAGTATATTCAAGATTGCTTGAAACAGATTATAACTATTATTGCGAGACAAAGTTGATAACTGCTTGCAAATCAAAAGCCTGGCACATAATAAACTGCTCGCGCACATAGTAGATTACTAACTACTTAAATGGAAAAATACGAGGCATTTAAAGATAATTAAAAGCTTAGTTGGCCAACCAACTTCACAAACTTGTCTTTACAAAAATTCTGCAAGGGGCAAACCATTAGGCCATTTTCCTAAACAAAAAATAAATAAATATAAATACAAGACAAAGTCTACATTATCATAGGGGACTTTGTGGGATTTTCTTGTTCTGCGTCAACCTCTTCTTCCTCGCTAAATTCTTCCTCCCGAGTCTTCTCGCAATAAGCATGCACAGTTTCAGCCTTATCACTCGAAAAAAAACTCAAGTTCAACTCGGGGTTGGCTGACCAAATCTGATAGATGGCCCTTTAACCGATATTGTTGATCCTCTCTTTGGTTTCAGTCCCCAATTCCTTGAGCTTTTGATCATAATCAACTTGTTTTTTAACAAGATTAGCTTGAAGAAATTTAACATAATTCTCGAGTGCTTTAATTTTTGTTGGTCAGCTTGGTGTTGCTTTTCTACTTCATCCTTAGTGCAAGAAACCTCAGCTTCAGCATCGCTCTACTTCTTGGCTACAACATCCTATGTTCCTTAATTTAGCGAAATTCAGTCTCTAGCGTCTCGACCCTTTGAGACGACCGGTGATGTGTAGCGTAAACGAGAAAAGACGCCTGAAGAGAAAAGTTAGTAAGAAAGAATGAGGTACTCACTGCGTGAAGTTGGAAGGTTGGATACTAAAAAATTCTGCAAATAAAGATATGACAACTGCCAAAATCAAAGGCATACAAAATTTCAAAAAGGGATTATGACGAATATACCTTCTGTGTTCATTTAAAAAGCACTTTTTATAAGAACTTTTTAAGGGGAAATTGTTATACCCAAAATTCGGCTATCATTTCAAAGGAGGACACGTATCAAATTGGGAAGAATATGAATCTATGAATGTAACGGTAATTATATTTGAAAATGGAATAACTCATTAATGCGGAATTGACAGAGTATATTTACAAAATTAAGATCTTACGCGAGATAAAGATATACAAACTATTGATTCACATTAACACCATACAAATTTAGATGTACAAGGCGAGGCATAAACCTCACTACGCATTAGGAGACGATACATAGTGACTGGTAAGACACTTAGTGTATATTACACCTTATACAGACTAAGTATAAAAGTCAGATAAATCCAAACATCTAATAGCAAGGCACCCATCTTGCTATAGGAAGGCACGCTCATGGTACCTTCATTAATCAGCTTCAGACACCTTTCGATCGGGATAACAGCTCCGTCGAGTCAGCTCTCTCAGATAGAAGCTGACATACAAATGATGTTGATTGCTGAAGTCAACCTTGTCGCCAAGAACTGTAATTTTTAGATGGAGCATTATGTCTTCAAGCGCAGGAATGACGAGGCTTACATCATCAACCTCGGAAAGACATGGGAAAAGGTTCTAGGTTGCTACCAAGGCTATTGTTACCGTGTTCCCAGCGAGACATCCCAGAACGTTACAGCTGTGTGATTTTCAAATATTAACCACATTTATTTTACATGGTATTGATGAGTCCATATTTGTCTTATAAATATAGCTAATTTATGTATTAATATTCTTAAATTGATTCTTTAAATTATTAATTAGTGTGATTTTAATTTTTTTATGCTATTTTAAAGACTATTCATGCATTTAGAGTCTTTTGGAGGAATTTTAGCATATTTTGGTGGAAAATAGTAGAAACCGGTGGGCTTGATTGTACAAGGCGGAACTTAATTGCAAATTCTGACGATCTTAGAGACATAACTGGACTTGGAGCTCAACATAAACGTTTTAGATCTCGTTCTTATCTTTCCATAGCATCTTGAATCGTCCCATTCCATGTAGTATAGAGAGAGTTATGGCTAAAATAATATCAGTCATTGCAGCAGGAAATTTTTGAAAAAAGGATAGCGAAAATAAAGATAGCTTTTCAAGTAGAGTTGCATTTTTTTTTTATCTTTTTTTCAAAAGATGAGTTATCTTTTCTTTTAGTGAGATATTTTCTAATACTATAAATAGAATCCTAATTCTAGTAGGATTCATCTATCTTGAAGCACTATAAATAGAATCCTAATTCTAATAGGATTCATCTATCTTGAAGCACTATAAATATGACTTCTTAGGCTACCAAGAAAATAACTCTAAAGCTACAAATTAGAGAGACAGAGCAAGGAAGAGACGGAGATCGACTTCGAAGTGTTCTTCATCATAGTTCTTTTCTTCTCCTTAAACTCTTACTATTTATTATGATTATTATTATAATGTCTAGTTCTGAGTAGTTTTCTTTTAGGTGCCGTTTGATAACACTTTTGTTTTTTAATTTTTTAATCACAAAATAAAAGTAAAATTATTGTTTTTAAAATTTTTATTTTTGAAAAACAAAAATGTGTTCTGTAACCACTTTTATTTTTTAATTTTAAAAATAAAAAACAAAAGTGTGTTCTGTAAAGTTTATTTTCATTTTTATTTTTTGATTTTATTTAAGTCGGGTCTAGGTCCGGGGTCGAATTCGGGTTCGGGTCAGAAGTCGGGTTCAGCGCTAGGGCCGTGAAGAGTGGATTTGGGTCCGGGTCTGGTCGGAGTCCAAAATATTGATTAAGAAAAAAAATTGTTTAAAAAAAATATTGAAAGTGATTTTTTTTTTTTTGTTTTTAAAATTTCGATTTCTAATTAAAAAATTGAAAAGTGAAAACAGTTTTATAGAACATACTTTTGAAAATATTTTTTTACTTTTTCAATTTTAAAAACAAAAAACTGATTAAAAAAGTGTTACCAAACGCCACCTTAGTTAAGGGTTATTTTGAAACCCGAGACACGAATTCTTCATTTCATTATTAAATGTTAATTTTTAGTTTCTATTACATATCAAATTGCTTCTATTCTTCTATGTTCAATGTCATGATTATTGTTTTAATCTTGTTTAGATGGCCACTAAATTAGGTTTTATTTTAATCTACCATCATCTTAGGATTACTATTCACCTAATAGTCTAAGATTCTAAGTGTTGTGACAAATTATAATTTTTATTTGTGATGAAGAATAGAACCTAGGTTAAATGAATTATATGCTTCATTAATTTGTTGCCTAGATTAGTCTATCTCCATAAATCTCAAAGCTTTATCTAAGTTAAATAAATTGCATGCTTCATGGATTTACTGCTTTAGGTAAAAGAGTTAATTATTGCGTGTTTTGCCTTGATTACATACAATAGGGAGATTGGGATAATTAACTGCTTCAGCATTATCTACGGGATTAATAGTTTGATTGGAAACTAAAAATTACATTCTTTAATAGGAATTAGGAATGATTAGTGAGGGTGGCGAATAACCTTTAACTAGTCTCTCATACCGTAGTCTCACTTTAAATTTGTTCTTTTCTTTAATTTTTATTATTGCAATTTTTATTCTAATCTTCAAAACGCCCCTTTTCTTAATTCTTGTTACTAATGTGTGAATAATTAAATAAGCATAGTCCTCGTGGGATCGACCCTTACTTACGATTATACTAAAATAATTGAAAGTATTGGAATAAAAAAATAGTAAATATGTTGTGGCTTACGACACGCATCAGGTATGTACTCAAACCCCACGATTTCAGGGTATAATTATTGTAAGATATCAGTCAACTATGTAATTAACTGCGTCACTATGTAATTATAAATAGAGGCAAGTTACACTGAAAAAGGGACGAAAAATTATCAGAGAAAAAACAACCTGAGAGTTGTATCAGAAATCTAATAAGACTGACTTGTAGACTATGCAGAATTTTAACTGCAAAACCACGTAAAAACCTTTGTGTTCATATCTTTCTTTTTCTGCTTTTATTTTCTGTGCAAATCCATCACTGTTTAGGCTCAAATATAGTTAACGAAAATCGGCGTTAATATATATTGTGGATTCTAAAGTCTTAATAATTATAATACTTTCTATTTATTCAACAAATCCCTTTTACTTTATTTATTTTAAAACCTTAATTATTTTTTTTTCTTTTATGAAATAAATCTTATCAAATATTTGGAGCTAGATTAGAGTTTAATAAATTTTGAGCTTAAAAAGTATCTCTTAGACATAAATCAACTCCTTTGAGTTCGACCTCGTACTTACATGAACACTATATTTCATATACGATCCGTGCACTTGTAAGTATAAATATTTAAAATACATAACACCAATGGGTGTACAACTATATGATAATGCTTCCAAGTCAATCAGAGGACTTAGAAGCCGTCAAGGAAGCGATCAAGGATTTTCAGTCTCCCCAAACCCTAGCCTATCGCTATCTTCATATAGACCTAGGGTTTATTAGTGATCCCCCCATATGTTGGCCTGTCTCACTCTCAAATCCTGTATCCCTTTCTAAAATAACGAATAAAAAATATGAATAAATAGAGATCTAAAATATCTCATTATTATAGGAAATTATCCCACAATTGTTGGGATTATTGTTGAAGTTGTTATTTCCCTTATTTTTTGAAATTGCTTATGTTGCATTGTCCTATAGGAATGGAAAAATTAGAGAGAGAAGACCAAGGGATGGCACATCTCGGCTAAGGCATGTAGAGAGTCACAAATGCTGTGGCACAGGTCTCTTAAAATCCCCTTGTGGCCCACACTTAATAAAACTAATTAATTCCCGAGTAAAGTATGTCAGCCTATCTTGTAACCCAATTTTGAGCCCAATAACTTTCGAATTGAGCTATGACCATGCGACACACTTAGATCTGCCATCAAAAGATCTTTCAAATGCAAGTTAGCTCAAGTTCTTTGGATAAAAATTGAGAGAGTTATGTCTGTTTTACCGAAGGATAGTATATATTTTCAGCTCCAAATTCGATCTATGCCATGTCATCATGATCTGTGCCACCTCATTATGGCCTAGGTCGACCGTACATGTTCTTAGACACCTAGGGGTGTGTTTTGACTTGTTTTTTATTGGTAAAACATATTTTGTAGGTCTCGGGACCTCAAAATCTCATTTCGACATTTGAAACCCTAACGGGAGACCTGCGCCATCTTTTGGTGCCAAAAGATGGTATAGGCCGGCTAAGGTTTATGGGAAGCCCTTAATGGTGTTTCTTGCTTAGTTTAGTCATATGGATGCTAGAAAAATACTATGGCCACATTAGTTCTTGGCCAATTGGTGGGAGAGACCTATGCCATCTTTTGGGACACAAAGATGGCACAGGTCTGCCATAGGTGTTCTACACCCCTTGATTATTTTTCTCACTTGTATTTGGTACCTTGATGTTAAAAATATACTTTGGCCAAAGAAATTCCTCCCCAATTGATGTGGTCGTCTTGTGCCATCTTCTTGTGCACAAAGATAGCACATGTCGGCTAGGTTGTTTCTCTACCACTTGGTGGCCTTCCTCACTTAGTTTTGATGTGTTAATGATGAAAAAGTACTTTGGCCAAAAAATCTCCTTCCCATTTGGTGTGGTCGACCTGTGCCACTTGTTTGTGCACAAAGATGGCACAGATCGGCTACGATGAATCTTTGATGAAAAATAGTTTCTTTTACTTGTGTTATAATCTTTAGTGTTGAGGGACCACATTTGTACAAGTCTTCTTTAGTGTTTTGAGAGTAGAGACTTGTGCCATCTTTTTATGCCAAAAGATGGCATAGGTCAGCCAGGCATTATGGAGAGGCTTTCTTATGTAATCTTGACTTTATAGTCATTTTATGCCTAAATAAGTCAAGTCCTTAATGGTTTTCTTGTCGGATTGAGGTTCTAGGATGAAAACCCTTGTGCGGGACCATAAACTCTATGTTGGGCACACTTGGATGTGTGTTGGTCTCATCACAAAATGGTTGGTTAATATTTTCATGAGCTTCCCAGAGGTGTCATGGGGCCCTCAAGTAGGATATCTTAATTTTTTTGACCCTTGTAAGTCTTGGTCAAAGTCGCAAGGTTGACTTTTTTAACTTCTCAAAAATTGGGTATAATAGTTCCATTAAAACATTACCCACATCTATAAATATATATTTTTTTTTGATGAATAAGGTTCTTGTATTGCTCAACAACATTTACAACTTACTTTGATTACATCTGAAAATCATCCTTTTCCCACCTGTGTAAGCAATTACACTACAACAATTACACTTTCCAGTAAAGAATTAGATATTCACAATCCATTCTCTATCTACATCTTTAGTTTTCCTAGGCATTATTTCTATAATCCTGAGCTTGCTCTCCCATTGTATCCGTTTCACCATTGCTTTGATATGTCTCACCTTTTGATTCCACAAGACATCATTCCTAGCCTCCCAAATGTGATAAACCAGTCAAGCTAGCACTACTTTCAGCATGCTTCTTCGAGTTGCTGAAATAGTTTTGTTGTTCTTGATGTTTTGCAAGAGGCTGTGAATTGAATCCGCTTTTGCTCTCCATACCAGCCATGTTTTTACTTCTTGTAAGCACTTCCTACTGTAGTCACAAGTAAAGAAGAGATGCTTAATCGATTCTTTCTCCTTCCCACATAAGAGACAAGTTTCATCTATGTTCATATCATACTTGGCAAGCTTTTCTTTGGTGTTTAATCTGCCCCACATAACTAACCAAAGTATGAATTTGTGTTTTGGAATGATAAGTCTATCCCATACATCTCTATGCCAAGGAACTTTCTCATTGTTAGTGAAAAGCATATCATATCCAAGCTGAATTGTATACTTCTGCAGTAAAAAACCAGCAGAGTCAATTTTCTCCTTCAAACGGCTTTTCACTCCTATAATTTTCTTCCAATACCAGCTACAATCGTTAGGAACATACTCCCACCATTGTTGATCCTTAAAGTATACTGTGTATCCATTTCACAAATAACCAGTCCTTTTTGCTTGCAATATCCCAGACGAACCTGCCAAGGGCTGCAATGTTCCATTGCTGAATGTTCCTGAAGCCTAATCCCCCCGAATTCTTTAAATTACAAACAGCCTCCCATGCTATTAAACCAGGGCCTGCTCCTCCTTGTATTCCTTTCCATAAAAAGGATCTACATATGGCTTCTATATCTTTGAGGAACTTCTTAGGCAAAATCATTATTTGAGCCCAATATGTGTGAATATAGATCAAGATAGCATTGATTAAAGTTACTCTTCCCATATAAGAAATATTCCTTGAACTCCAAGACCGAATTCTGCTCACTATTTTCTCAAGAAGCTCCTGGCATTCAGCCTTGTTAATCTTCTTTGAACATATAGGGATTCCCAAGTACTCGAAGGGGAGAGTGCTTCTCTTAAAGTTAGATGCATCAAGTATTCTGTTAACATCTCCATCTGCCATACCTGAGCAATAAATAACAGTTTTTTGCTCATTGGGAAGGAGACCAGAGGTTGCAGAAAACAGCTTCAGTCCCTTAAGCATCAACATAATGGAAACAAAGTCCCCATTACTGAAAATTAAGAGGTCATCAGCAAAACAGAGGTGGTTTAACTACAGACTTGAGCATCTGTCATGAAACTTGAAACCTGGCCATTCTCTAACCTTCTTTAGTATTCTGGACAAGTATTCCATGCCTAATACGAAGAGCAATGGGGACATGGGATCCCCTTGTCTTAATCCTCTTTTGGCATTGAAGAAACCACACATGGACCCATTGAGGAGCAAAAAAAACTTTGGGGTTCTTTTGCAATTCATTATAAGGGAAATGAATTGACTTGGGAACCCAAAAGCTACCATCATTTCCTCAATAAAGTCCCATTCAACTGTATCGTATGCCTTCCTGAGGTCGATTTTGATCATACAACTTGGCTTGCAATTCTTTCTTCCATATAATCTTACCAAATCCTGGCAAACTAACACATTATGTGCATTGAATCTCCCATGTACAAAGCCACCTTGATTATCTGCAATAAGATCAGGTAAGATAGTCCTCAATCTATTACAAATCACCTTGGTGGCAATTTTGTATAATACATTACAACAAGAGATTGGTCTGAAGTCAGCAACACTCTTTGGGCAAGTCAGTTTGGGGATAAGAGTGATGGTGGTGGCATTAATCTCCTTTAAGTATCTGAGTTATCACACCAGTTCCCATTCTCATCTTCAATAGAAAAAATTCTATTATGGGCTCTTCTAGCTTTTATCGATGCATGAAACAATGCTGAAGTTTCATCCCCATACCTTAACCAAGACATCTTTGCTTTCTATGAAAGGAAGAGGGTATAGGCTTTGGGTACTTCTGTATAATTCCTGCATGCTTCTTGCTTAGCTTTCATTTTTTCCTCATTGAGAGGATCTGTACTCAGCTGCTTTTGAGCCTCCTCTAAGGCCTCCTTCGATATTTTCTCAGCTTTGTGGATGTCAAAAAATCCCTCTTTCTTAATGCCCTTGAATACCTGCTTCAACCTTCTTAGTTTAGTGACAATTCTAAACATTTTAGATCCCATGGTCACCTGATTCCAACTCTTAGTAACTTGATCATCATATCCCCGTGCCAATTTCCACATGTTGAAATATCTAAAGGGTTTTTTCCCAAAGCACCAATCCAAGTAGATTGAAACAAGGATAGGGCTGTGATCAAAAACACCTTCAAGCAGAAACACGGTTTCTGAATCCGCAAAGGACTCCACCCAATACGAGTTCACTAAAGCCCTGTCGATTTTAGAGAATACCCTGTCATCTGGTTTCTGCTTGTTATTCCAGGTAAAAAAATTACCTAAAAATTTCATATCACTCAAACCACAATGATCAGTGCAGTCCCTAAACCATTGTGATGGATTATTCCCTGCTCTTTTGCCAACCCTTTCACTAGCATTAAGAATTTCATTAAAGTCTCCCATTACTAGCCATGCCTCTTTAATGTTCTTGCCCAATTCCTCCAAATCTATCCACATCTGCTCTCTTTTATTCTCATCATTGAATCTATTTATCAGAGTAAGTTGAAATTGTCCCGGATGTTGTTTGAACTGCACAATGCAGTGCATCATTTGGCTTGAACAAAACCTAATGTTGACTGTGTAAACATTTGGTTGCCAAGCCATTATTATTCTCCCATTATCCAACTAGGAATTGTTATTCGAAAAACACCAACCCGAAAAAAGACTAGAATACACTTTCCCCATATTTTTATTCTGTACTTTCGTTTCAAGGAGACTAACCAAGCCAAGTTGCTTAGATTGAATCAATTGCTTGATTTCTTGGTGTTTATGTTGACTGTTAATCCTCCTAACATTCCAACAAAGCAGCCTATCCATTGGAAGTAGAGGGATCTCATCCCCCTCCAGTATAATTTTGCTCTGCAAGTGAATCAAACATGTTCCGTACTTCAGTTGGAACCACCTCCTCATCTACCACAACTTTTTTCCCCTTAGTCACCTTCTGAAACCCATCTCCATCAATTTCCTCTTCTTCCTTACTTTGTTTTTATTTTGGAACCCAAATCTGCTTCCCCTTCTCCTCCATTGTCTCTTTCTTTCTGCAGTTATTTGTCTCATGACCAATACCAGCACAATGATAGCATACAAGGGGAATCCATTCATACTTAACCTCCAAGTCAATATCTTGATTAAATTCATCAGTAAAAGAAGTCGAGCTAGAGAATTCCTGTGATAGGCTAACATGTATAAGAATCCTGGGATATTGTAGCCGTTCTCTATTTTTTGTGATATTGTCCACTTGCAACGGGTCTCCAATTTGGCTGACAATCTTAAAGAGAGATGTTTCCCCCAATACTTGATATCCAGTCCTTTCAGCTGAATCTATGTAGGGACATTAGTAACTTCTTCCTTAGTAAAGTCGTCAATGGGATTCTATGGCTTCATCACCATAGGCTTCCTATCAAAGAATACATATCCTTGCTGCATCACCTTGTCCCTTTGTTCCATGTTTTGAAATCGTATGATGAAAATCCCTTTAGCCAACAACCTAACTTTCACCACAGATTCTTTCCATATGCGTCTCACGTATCCATCGAGAATGTTAACAGGAGGATTTGCACCAATTACATAGCAAACAAGAGATGGCTGCCAGTAATTGACTTCATCCTCAATATTAGCAAACTCGATCTTCACTTTACTCTTCGAACTCTACAGTTTCTCCTCACTTTTCAAATTTGAGCCCTTAAACGCACTTTCAAGATTTCGAACAATGTTAGATCTAAGTATTGGAGGAGAAGGATTCTTCCCAATAGGGGTGTTCAATAAAATTTACAAACCGCCCAACCCGAATAAACCGCTCAAACCAAACCGAATAAACCGATAAAAAATACAACCCGAAATAATACAATAAAAATCCAAACCGCCCAATGAATATATTGGGTGGTTTACAAATTATTCTAAACCGCCCAATTAACCCGAATAAACCGAATTAAACCGATTTATATATATTTTTTTTATAAAAGTTATATATTATATCACATAAATTACATTTATTAGTTAAACTATTTTGTATTTAAAGTTTAAACATTTTAGTGTTTAACTTAAACTTAGACTTTATAGTTAATAGTTTTTATTGTATTTGGATATTGAAGTTAAAGTTTAAAATCTCTACCATATTTTATTACTTTTTTTATTCAATTATTTTATGTTTACTCAATTATATTTATCTTATATTAAGGTTTTTAAAATTAATTTAAACTATAGTATTTTTTAACTTGAAATATAAATAATATATTTTTATTTTTTAAAAAATCTAATTATTTGAATAGTAGAAACTAACAATAATAATTATAAAAAAAAAGTGAAGAACGGTTTGGACGGGTTAACCCGACCAAACCGACGAAATCATTGGGCGGGTTGAACTTTCTCTAATTTTTGATTGGGCGGGTTATGGTTAAATATTTGCAACCCGATATTTATATTGGGTTGATAAAAATATGCTATAACCCGACTAAACCGACCGACGTACACCCCTACTTCCCAATACTTACATCCTGAGAGACCTTATTTCCTACATACAGCCAAGCCGAAAAATCCTGCTAAAACTCACTTCGTTGAAACGCATCAATCGCAGCAGGTGAAGAGAAATGTTCTTGGTACTGTTCCATTGAATCTGTTGCCTCTGGTACTTCTAATTCCTAAACTCCAAGTATTGCATCCATAGATCTGGTCTTGATGACCCTATCCGAGGATGAAGGCCCTGTCTTCTTGCCCTCATCTTTAACTTTCCTGGCTAGTTTCGTCATTTTTGCCATAGCTCTGGTGGATCACCGAGAGAGAGAGAGAGAGAGAGAGAGAGAGAGAGAGAGAGAGAGAGAGAGAGAGAGAGAGAGAGAGAGAGAGAGAGGGAGAGAGGCGGGAGAGTTTTTTTATTTTTATAAATATATATTTATATATATAAACATATATGAAGACATAAATTATTAGTTTATATAATTATAAAATAAAAATTTAATTCAATTTTATTATATTTTTTAAATGTCTTTAATTTAATTTAAATTTAAACTTACATCATATTTAAATTTAAATTCTATTCTATAAAACTTAACTTTAAATTCTATTATACTTTTAAATAATAATAATAATAAATAAATAAATAAATAGCTATAGTTCAATTCTATCATTATTTTTTAAATATAAAAAATTTAACTCAAATTTAAATTTATATTTAGACTTATATTATATTTTTTATATATATTTTTAAAATTAATAATAAAAAAAATAATCTATTTAAATTTTATTATATTTCTTTAATATATAAATTTATATGTATATATTTAATGATATTAGTTTAACTTTTGACTTTAAAATAAAAAAAAAATAAAATAAAATTATTAAACCAATAATTTTCGTTAAATAACCATGGCCATACTTTGTATTAAAAGTTTATCTAATAGATTTTTTTTCTATTATTGTATTTTAGAACTTTGTAATCAATTATCTAACATCTTAATTAATATCTAAATAAATTATTTTCTAAATAACTAAATTATATTATTATTTATAATTTATTTGGGTGTTGAAAACAAAAAAAAATATCTCTACAATAATAATAACAGTGAGAACTAAGCATTTTCTATAGATATATTAATAGAGCTGAGAATCCCATTCACTCCAATATCTTTCTTCTTAAGCTTCAAAATCTAATATGATATAGTTCGATTAGTAGTTAAATTGGACCAGTTAAATTTTAACTCAACATTTGATTTTTAATATTAACTAAAAATAATTTAAATAAAAAAATTAGAAAAATTAAACTATATGTAAATTCTTAGAGTTTTTTTTAAGCATTTCTTTTATCGTGTGTAATAAAATTCATGTAAAATTAATAAACAATAAGAGAATAAAATTCAAATATTGTTTGATTATATAAGAATAAATATAATATGTTTTTTAATATATATTATATGTATGTAATTTGATTTGATCAGTAAAGTGTCACTCAATAAATTAACCAATCTAAATAAAATTCAATTATTTACATCCAATCTAATTATATTCAATTGTAATTGTAATGTATCTAATTTTTTATATTTAGATTGAATTAAATTAGTTTGGATCCTTCTCACCCCTAGATACTAACAAGAAAGAAAAATGTAAAATCTATTTCCAGGCTAAAAGTTTAAAAGAGAAAGAAAAGGCATATTTGGGTCAATAAAACTCTTGATCTGTCTGTCTATAAAATAGTCTCCTTCTTAAGAACACGGACTTCGTATATACCTAGCAGTACAAGTAGTATTATGTATATGTATGTGTAGTGATATGATTATGAAGAGGGGTGATTAGAATTATTCTTTTGAAGTTGACCTGATTAAAAAGATATATTTGTTTTAAGAATGGTTGAAGCTTACACGTGGCTTATTTTTTTAAAGAAGAAAAGAACAATATAGTTGAAACTTAGTAAGATCCAGCTGTTATTGAGCTCTTAAACTACATTTAGTTTATGGTCACATTTTAATGAATATGCCTTTTGGTTGGTACCCAATCTCAATAGATTTATATTTATATATTTCACTCTTCTTCGTGTTTTTATCACTAGCACTAGCAGCGCCACATCACAACTTTCTGCACGAATAGTACGCTCCTTGGCTTGGCTTTGTAGTTTTAATTTTTTCAAAAACAAAAAAAAAATTAAATTTTAAAAACAAAAATAAAAATAATTATAGCTATTTTTATTTTTTTAAAATAAAAATATCGTGGTCGTGGTTAGGCCAGAGCCAGGGTCTAAGTTCAGGATTGGGGTAGGAGTTTGAGTCTATGGTCCGAGTTTGAGGCAGGGACCGGGCTCAGGGTCCAAGTCTAGGTCTGAATTTGGGGATGGTCGGGCTAGGTCGGGGCAGAGGCTAGGGTCCGAGTCCGGGCCTGAGTTTAGGGTTTGGGGTTTGGGTCCGTAGTCCAAGTGTGGGTCTGGGTCTGGGTCTAGGGTCTATGTTCGAGTTCAGGGTCTAAGTCCAGGGTATTGGACCAGGGTCTAAGCTCAGGCTCGGGGTCTGGTTCTAAGTCTGTGTCTGAGTCCAAATCTAGGGTTTAGGTTTGGTCTAAGTACGGGTTTGGGGCTAAGGTCGTGGTCTGGCTCTAAGTCCGGAGTCCATGTCTAGGTTGAGGTCTAGGTCTAGGTCCAAGCATGAAGTTCAGGTCCATGTCTGAGGTTCTAGTTTGAGAGGAGTCTGGGTTCAGAGGCCAAGTCCGGATCAAGGTTAGAGTTGGGATTCAAAATATTAATGAAAGAAAATACAAATAGATTATAATTAAGAAAAAAATTTGTTTAAGTAAATTTTGAAAGCAATTTTTTTTTTCTTTTCATAATTAGATTTTGATTTTAAAAATTAAAAAGTAAAAATAATTTTATAGAACCTATTTTTTTTTTTATAAAATTGTTATATTTTAATAAAAAAAAAATAATTAAAAAGTTGTTACCAAACACAACTATAATAAGATGATTATTAGTGCGATAACTTATAATGTAACCTTTTCTTTTCAGAGAAGTAAATAAAGGGGATGATGGTATATGACGAAAATAATATAAATATAGTTATTTAAGACATTTTGTAAAATTTTAAAAATTTAAAATAATTTAATATGCTGAAAATATGGTTCAAGTAATATACTACACGTGTGATTCTTTTATTTTATATGTATATGAAATAAAAAAATTACATTGTATACCTACTTTTTATTTCCTATTTTAATTTTTATATTTTATTACTCTTTAATTTATATGGATGATTACAAAAGGCGTCATTTTTTGTAAAATAATTACACTTTTACGTTTAAAGAATTTTGTTTTTTTTACATTTTTACGGTTTTTCATAGAAACAACATGAAAACAACAAAAAAATTACATAAAAGTAACACTGAAAATAACATCTAAATAACATCAAAACAACAACAAAAAATAACATACAAATAACAAAAAATCAACAACAAATTAACAAGAGTACAACATAAAAATACTATATTTTTTGTAAATAAAATTAAAAAAAATCGTAAAAATGTTTAAAATTCTGTGAAACGGTATTTTTGTAATTTTTTTGTTGTTTATGTGTATTTGTGAAATAATCCATAATTTATACCTAAATTTATAAGTCATATCCTTATTACGTGTGTCAAAGACTCTCATTTTAATAAGTTACATGAGGTATTATATTTGATACTTTGATTAAAAAAGAAGGTATTTATCAATTAAAATTATTTTGCAGTTATGTTTAGTTAATGTGTAATAAAAAATTGTAGTTTTTAACTTATCCCGTGTGAAAATTAATGTTGTTTTAACACTGTTTTGTATATTGTAAATTATTATAAATTTTTCAAAATTTTGTAGAATGTTACAAATAACTATAATGAACACGTGTAAAAAAATTTGGACTAAAAAATTTTCTTAAATGCCAAAATAGTACGAGATACATAGATGTACCTTTTTTAGGTTCCTTTTTGTGCTAGAAGCACCCCATAAATATATTTATGCATATATAATACAAATGCAAAAGTTAAGACTTAATAGAAATGGTAAGGGGCACCTTAAATACAAAGTTACATATTATTAAGGGTCAAGATGCAAAATGGTCCTAAATCTAACAATTAAGTTAATAAATGTCCCTTTTTAAAAAAAATTAACAAAATGTCCATTCTGTTAAAAGTTTGATAATGAAATTACAATTATAACCTTGAATAATTAAGTGTTTGATATAGTTATTTTGCACAATAGTATATCGTTTTTATGTGCAATAATATATTAAAAAAACTGAAAGGTAGTATATATATACATTTTTTTTTTGAAATAACTGAAAGGTAGTATATTAGTTTAAGATTGTATTATATCATTTTAATGTGTTATGGTATATAATGAACAAAAGACGAAAATTAAAAAATGTGGAATATTAGTTTAAGTTTAAGGTATAGTTATATTTCACTAAGAAATATTATCTTTATATTCGTTAGTATATCATGAAGGAAAGAAAAAGAAAAAAAACATGTGGAATATCAAATTAAGTTTTTGGTATATATATATATATATATTCCACTATACTGGTGGTATATTAATTTTTCACTATAGTATTTATGGTTATGATTGCAGAATATAGTTTTTATAAGCTATTGTATAAAAATTATTTAATAGTATATTAGTTTAAGTTTATGGTATATTTATATTGATCTAAGGTATATCGTTTGTATGTGATATGTATATCGTGATGGATAGAAAGGAAAAAAAAACTATTAAATATTAATTTAAGTATGAGGTATAGTTATATTTGACTGAGGTATATTGATTTTATGTTCATTGGTATTTCATGAAGGAAAGAACAAGAGAAAAAAACTTGTAGAATATTAAATTAAGTTTTTTGTATAATTTTTTTTTCACTATGCTGGTGGTATATTAATTTTTGATTATGGTATATCTGCTTATGATTGTGGTATAAGTTTTTGTATGCTACTGTATATTGTGGAAAACAATTCATTTAATAGTATATTTGTTTAAGTTTGTGATATATGTATATTGGTTTAAGGTATATTGATTGTATATCATACGATATATTAATAAAAAATACTAATTATATGCTTAAATAACATATTAGACAGCAACAACAATAACAAAATCTAAAAGAATAAAACATATAATACCTTTTATATGATAAAAAAAATAGTTGACAAAAATTCAGTAAAGAGGTTTTGATCTATTGTTTTTCATAATTTCTATTAAAGGAATAAAACATATAATACATTTTATATAATGAAGAGTATTTTAGGTATTAAAAAGTAAAAAAGGAATTTGCTTTATTATTTTAAAAATGAACATTAACTATCTATTAAGTTAAAAATAAAATCATTTACTTGAATTTCTCTATTATTAACACTATAATCGTGTTATAGTGCGGTACTAAGCACCTTAAAATACAGAGATAGCATTACTCAAAAATTAAATGTAACCAACCTATTATGAGGTAAAGATTACTTCACGGTATAATATTTGTTGTGCTGCTAGCCTGCTACCTAGGGTACTACTTTCATGGGTGATGGGTCTTGAAATGAACAAAAATCAAAACATTGTGTATAATTTAACAATGATTAATTTAGCTTTTGGAGTTCATAACAATAATAATTGTGCCCGCGTAAAAGTAATTAAAACACTAAATTGGTGAAGAAATTACACTATATATTTACTTTTTATTTTTTATTTCTATTTTATTACTTTTTAATTTATACCCAATTTTTTAGATCATATTCTCATTATGTGCATTAGGAATTATAATTAATAAGTTATGTAAGGTTATATTTAGTACTTTAATTATAAAAGATGATATTTATTAAATAAAATTATTTTAGAGTTGTATTTAGTTAATTTATAATAAAAAGGGGTAGTTTTCAACTAATCCCAAAATTATTCTACAATGTTAGATGGGTATTCAAAATTGCCATTTTTTTTAGGGAAATCAAAATTGCCATTGAAATAGGCTTAGACTTTTTTTTTGGTTTATTTCACAATTAAATACACTAGAACAATAAAAATTACAAAAATACGGTTGTACGGAATTTTAAATATTTTTACGATTTTTATAATTTTAATATGGTCTTTTAATGTATTTTTATGTTGTACTCTTATTAAGTTTTTATTGACATTTTTTATTATTTATGTTATTTTTTGTTATTATTTTGATGTTATTTAAATATTACTATTCGGTTACTTTTATGTCATTTTTTTATTGGGCTAATGTTCTTTTTATAGAATACCCTAAATTAAAAAAATCCTAAAAGGTAAAAGTGTAAAATTTTTACAAAAATATAGTAATTTTTTTTATTATCTCTTTTTTTCTTATTTGTCAGACCTTAATATTAGGTTACAAATTTAATGGAGACTGGTGGCTGGAGCAAACAATGATTTTGGACCGTTGATAACGCACCCCAGTTGTTTTAACCTTTAAAAAATTTAATACTAAATATTATTTATTTATTTGTAAGGATTAATTATTATTTTTATTTATTTATTTATTTGGGTAGAAATTATAAATTATAGGTAAAGTTTGAATTCCTTTTCTCTAAAATAGGTTTGGTTGAAAAAAATGAAAACACAAAAATAAAATGAGAATAAGAATAAGAATAAGAATAGAATAGAATCAAATTTAAAATGCATAAAAAATTGATCAAAACAATTATTAAAATTTTTCTTGCATTGGATTGCTCATTCCTTCCATTTCAAAATGAAATAGTCATTTCATCAAAATGATAGAAAAATCAAGTATTTATTGGAACTTCAAATATAGGTCCATGGTCTCCGAGTCACCTCTATACAACATTGTACATGTGAAAGTTTTATTTGATGAGTAAGTTTCGAGTGAGAATTAATTTCTATGGGAAATAAATTCTTAAGGACAAAACAGTAATTTGTGAAATTATTTATTATTTTTTTTAACAGAAATTTGTGAAATTATTGTTTTGAATAAATAGACACTTATGAATTGTAATTAATAGTGTTTAACTATTTAGTTTTATAAGATAAAACTATATTAATTAGCTAAATAAATATTATTTTTAAATATTAGAGAAAATAATATTTATTTTAATCCTTGTGAAATAAGAAATTAATGAGAATTAATCAATTATTATTTATTGGCAGAATAAATAATAAATTTTATTTGTGACAAAATTGAGAAATCAATTTCGGACCTTAAAATATGGCCTACATGTGTAGGCCTAACCCACACGTGTAGGGTGACATATAAAGGTCCATGTTAATTTTGTTTGATTATTTCATTGGTTAAACTAATTCAAATTAAATTAATAATTATCTTTGAATTATTGAATTAAATGTATTATTGGATAATATATTTATTTAAAAAGATAATAATAAAATAAAAGTTGTAACTGATATTTATTAATCAGTTATTAGATATTTATATTTGAATTTTAATTTTAAATTCAATCAAATTAGATATATAAGATATAAATTATAATAAACAAATAAGACAACTTAACCTGAGATATACATTAAATAGTTAAGAGAAATTAGGAATTGAATTTCACTCCCTCATTCTCGCTCTCTTGCACGCCACACACACACACACACACTCTCTCTCTCTCTCTCTCTCTCTCTCTCTCTCTCTCTCTCTCTCTCTCTCTCTCTCCTCATCTCACACGCCCACACCATCAATGTGTGGTGTGAGATTGTGATCAACCCTATCTCAATATGGTGTCTCATGAGTTAAGAGTACACTGTAATACATAAATTTGTCTATCCAAATAGAATCTAATAGCCCACTTTATTCTTGATCGTTAAGCATGAATATCCTTTGTCTATGGTTGAGCATAGCGGGTTTATAGAATATTCAAGCACTTTGTGTCCCATGTTTCAAATGGTGTCAAGAAATACGGTTAGGTCTGATATTATGAAAATGTATAAAACTGAGAAAGAAAAATACAGTCAAAATTTAGAAAAAAAAAAGTAGGAGCAGAATAGGTGTAATGACCGCTCTAGTAATTTGGATTAGTAAGGGCAATTAGCACAAATTTTTATTATTTTATTATTATTTGTGAATTAATTTAATTGTGGACCCCAAAATTTAGAAATAAATATTAGAGTTATAATTTCTCAATTCCGGAGATTTTATTAAACTCTAGGGGTATTATTTAGCTTATATGTGAAATATGTTATTTTTGTAATTTTTGTTCGGCGACAACGGAAAATGCGATGGATGACTAGATTGATCACATGGGTAAGTTCAGAACCTCATTTCATAGTGGGAAATATTTTAGAGAAAATAAATTATCGGGATTGAGCGGGGTTATGGAATTTGACCATTTTACCCCTAGCTTTGGAAATACCCTAGTTTTAAGTTTAAAGGGCATTTTAGTCTTTTCCTTGGTGAGGATAGGTGGCTGCCCTAGGTGATTGACACCTAGCCAAATATTATTTCAGCAAGAGTTAATTGGGGAAAAAACTCTTTTCATTAAGGAAATTAAGAAAAAAGGAGGAAATTAGAAATTAAGGCATTTTCTTGAATTCTCTCTCTCTCTTTCTTTCGGCTGGGACAAAGTAAGGGCAAGAATCAATCTTCTCTTTCAATTTTCTGAGTTTCAGCAAGGAATCCAAGGGGGGAAATCATCCTAAGGTAAGTTCTAAAGAAACCCTTCTTAGTTTTCAAGTTTTTAAGTTAGGTTGAAGTGGTGTTTTGGAGTAATAGGAACTGTTAGGTTTTCATATGCCTAGGGTTCGAATTTTAGGGTCTTGTTGAGTTGATTTTAACTCCTTACAGCTGGTTTTGATTGGTGTTGATGGTTTTATGCAATTTTAAGTTTAGAGTTCAAAGCTTTGAGCTTTAATGGCAAGTTGTGATTTGTTGGTTTGTTCTGTGAAATACTGCCTGGATTTTATTGTTTATGCATTGAATAGGTGCTCTGGAAGGTTTCATGGCAATTGGTGGAAGATTGAGCAACAAATGAAAAGTTTGGGGAATACTGGTGCAAACCGGCTAGCCGGTTTGCAGTGCCACAAAAATCGGCTAGCCGGTTTTGGCAGGGTTCCCCGGGCCTTTAATTTTCTCAATTTTTGTCATTTCGATGCCTCGGTTAGGTGTTTCCCCATTTCCAGAGTTAGAATAACCCATTAAGAGTATAACAGAACCTAGGGTTTTTGTTTTGGGTTTCCCGGGATTAGGGTTTTAATCATGTGACTTACCCGGTTTCAATATGTGATAAGGGCATCCATCTAGCACGAGAATTCCGTTCAGGTCGGCCAACACACTTGAATTCGGAAAAAAGGTAAGAACTGTGTATAATGTATGATGTGGTTATCTGAATGTGTGTATATGTGTTTGTATATGCATGCTTAAATTATGTTATGCACTACCAACACTTGTATGAATAAGTTACAGAGTGCATTGGTATAGTGATTAATTTCATTGTGAGTACGATACAGTGATACCAACACGGGCACGGGAAAATGCTAAGGTGTGTGGTACATCACTCAGTGTTACTCAGTGTTCGGGGTAAACCCTACCAACCCTCGTACAGTTAGGTACGATGTGTATGTGGTATAGTGGTTGTACCCCAGTGTTGAACGTTCATACTCATCTGTTAAGCTCTGTAAATAGTTGTATGGGCGCCTATTTACAGGTCGGAAATTATATGATATGTTATATGCATTTCTTACTGAGTCTGTTGACTCACAGTTTCTGCTTCCATGTGTAGGTAAAGGAAAGGCGAAGGCTGAACAGGAGTGAACCTGAGCTCGGGTCAGATTGTACATGTCAAGCGGCGCGACCTGGAGTGTTCGGTCTCGGGACATCTAGGAGTTGTATTTTGAAAGTCGCTGTGCGACCTGTAAATTTGTGTATTTTGGAATGTATAGTTTGAAAAGTAAATTTTACAAAGTTTAAAACGGGATCCCGGCACTTGTAAATATATTATTATATTACAAAGTTTAGTATTTAATGCAAAAGTTTTAATTTGACACGTTTTTCAAGAAATTTCTTTGATTAGCAAAGATTGCACAATAATTGAAAAAGCACTGTAGCGTGCCTTAGCATTAGGGCGTTACAATTTTGGTATCAGAGCCGCCAGGTTTGTCTACCGAAGCTTGCTATGACATGTACAATCTTCATCAGAGAAAGCTCGGTTCACGGTTCAATAAGCCTGTACTTGTTTAGTACTTTAAATAAATGTGAATGTGAAAGCATGTTAGGAAGCATATTAGATTTAAATTAAATATATTTCTTTAAAAAAAAAAAAAGTGTGTTGCCTTTAAGTCTTTAAGAGCGGTGTTAATTTTGATCGCTGTCTAACCTGCTTGGCTTATGGATTTGCAGGCTAAGTCCTATTAAATGGACGCCCCGCGAAATACAAGAAGTTAGGGTGATATGGTTGAGACCGGAGGCGGTCAAAGGAATCCCCAAAATCCTCGCGGTCGCGGCCGTGGCCGTGGCAGAGGTCAGGGTGGTCGCCCTGTAAATCCACCTCAAGCTCCTCCTGATTGGGAGCAAAGATTTGCGGAGATGCAAGATAGAATCTGCCAACAAGATGAAGAGATCCAAAGATTGAGGCAGCAGCGTCCTCCTGCCGTGCCTCCTCAAGTGGTTCAGGCTGTTGCAGTTCCTGCGATGCCAGCAGAACAACCTGTTGTTGGCAACCGTATGGAGCCGTTGTATGAAAGATTCCGGAAACAGGCACCTCTAGTGTTTCTGGGAGGCCCTGATGTGATGAAGGTCGAGCAGTGGCTTTCAGTGATTGATCGCATCCTCAATTTTATGGGAGTGGTTGGTAATGACCGGGTCACCTACGCCACTTTCCAGTTTCAGGAAGATGCTCTCGTGTGGTGGGAGTTGATAACCCTCACTCGGGACGTCACAGTGATGACCTGGGAAGAATTCAAGGAGTTGTTCAACTCCAAGTATTATAACGAAGAAGTCCGCAGTGCAAAGCGGAAAGAGTTCACCGAATTGGTTCAAACTGAGGGAATGTCAGTCACTGAATACACGACAAAGTTTGACCGGTTGGCTAAGTTGGCAGCGGGAATTGTGCCAACTGATTTTAGCAAGAAAGAAAAATATTTGGCGGGTTTGAGTGCAAAGATTCGGCATGATCTGGTTATTACTACTACTGAGGCAACCACATATGCAGAGATGGTTGAAAAGGCTTTAAGAGCCGAGGGTGCAGTGAAATTTCTTCAGGAGCCCCGGGTGACTCCGAGTGTTGGTGGAACCCCCACTGTTCCTACTCTTGTTTATGGTAGGGATGGTGGTGAGTCCACCACCGAGCAGAAAAGAAAAGTTGTTCCAGCTTCTGGTGGCTCGGGGCAAAGTAAGCGGTTCCGTGGGAACCAAGGCAGAGGAGGACGCCAGGGTTACTCTTACCCTGAGTGTCCACGGTGCAAGAAACATCATCCGGGAGAATGCAACCGGAAGACATGCTTTCTGTGTGGCATGGTGGGGCATTTCAAGAAAGATTGCCCCCAGGCAAAGAAAGAGGAGCCGAAAGCTGAGGTGAAACCGGTTCCTGCTCGAGTGTTTGCCATCACCCAAGCTGATGCTGCAGCCAGTCCTTCTGTTGTGACAGGTCAGCTTCCCGTCAACAATTTATTGTTTACAGTATTATTTGACTCGGGAGCTACACGCTCATATGTGGCTACAAGAGTAATTGATCTCTTGGGTAGGCCTTGTGATGTTTTAGAAAAAGGGTTTGGAACCCTAATGCCTAGCGGGGAATTTGTTATCTCTAATAGGCGCATTAGGTCTATGTCGATTAGGATCGAGGATAGGGAATTGAGTACTGACCTCATAGAATTGAAATTAACTGAGTTTGATATTATACTGGGAATAGATTTTCTATCCAAGTATTCGGCCAGTATAGATTGTAGGCGGAAAATGGTGACTTTTCAGCCCGAAGGTGAAGATCCATTTGTTTATGTTGGATCAGTTCAGGGGTCTCGGATCCCGGTTATTTCGGTATTAAAGGCTAGGGATTTACTATGCAATGGTTGTGTAGGATTTCTAGCGGTGGTATTTGACTCCAGCAGACCTGAAATATTTGGGCCTGAGGTAGTTAGGGTGGTAAAAGATTTTCTTGATGTGTTTCCCGAGAAGTTGCCGGGATTGCTGCCACAGCGAGAGATTGACTTTGTAATTGATCTGGCACCTGGAGTCGAGCCTGTTTCTAAAGCTTCATATAGGATGGCTCCAGCAGAACTCAAGGAGCTTAAGTTGCAGCTTCAGGGGATGCTTGATATTGGGTTTATTCGACCCAGTGTATCGCCCTGGGGAGCTCCGGCTCTTTTTGTGAAAAAGAAGGATGGTTCCCTCAGAATGTGTATCGATTATCGGAAACTTAATAAGTTGACGATTAAGAACAAGTACCTGTTGCCCAGAATCGACGATTTGTTCGATCAGCTTCAGGGAAAGACAGTGTTTTCGAAGATTGATTTACGGTTTGGTTATCATCAACTCAGAATTCGGGAGGAGGACATACCGAAGACTGCTTTTAGAACCAGATATGGGCACTATGAGTTTCTGGTAATGTCATTCGGATAGACTAATGCTCCTGCGGCCTTTATGGATCTTATGAATAGGGTATTCAAGGATTTCCTCGATAACTGCGTTATAGTGTTTATCGATGACATCCTTGTATACTCTCAGTCAGAAGAGGAGCACGAGCATCATCTTCGAATGGTATTACAGCGACTTAGGGATCACAAGTTGTATGCCAAGTTCAAAAAGTGCGAATTCTGGTTATCTGAGGTGTCCTTTCTAGGTCATATTGTTGGAAAGAATGGAATTATGGTCGATCCAAACAAGGTAGAATCAGTGAAGAATTGGCCGAGGCCCAAGTCTGTGACGGAAGTTCGAAGTTTTCTCGGGTTAGCAGGGTATTATCGACGTTTCGTCGAAGGATTTTCTAAACTTTCTATGCCCCTAACCGAATTGACCAAGAAAAATCAGAGATTTGTGTGGTCAGATAAGTGTGAAACAAGTTTTCAGGAGTTGAAGCAACGTTTGATAACAGCTCCGGTGTTAGCTTTGCCATCAGATCAAGAGAAATTTGTGGTTTATTGTGATGCCTCCAGACAGGGTCTGGGATGTGTTCTGATGCAAGCTGACAGAGTCATAGCCTATGCCTCTCGTCAATTGAAAGATTATGAGCAGCGTTATCCAACTCATGATTTAGAGCTCGCTGCTGTGGTTTTTGCTTTAAAGATATGGCGACATTATCTTTACGGTGAAAAGTGTGAAATTTATACAGATCATAAGAGTCTCAAATACTTTTTCACCCAGAAAGATCTGAATATGAGACAGAGAAGGTGGTTGGAGTTGGTTAAAGACTACGATTGTGAAATACTGTATCACCCCGGGAAAGCCAATGTTGTGGCCGATGCTTTAAGCAGAAAAGGTCCCGGGCAAGTTTGTACTACGGTTATGATAGCTCCTCAACTAGCCTCGGAAATGGTTAGTGCAGGAATTGAGTTCGTGGTCGGGAAATTACATAATTTAACACTTCAATCTGATCTGTTAGAGAGAATCAGAAAGGCACAGCTAGAAGATCCTGAGCTAGTTAAGGTTCGAGACGAAGTAGTGGCTGGTCGGCCTAGAGGCTTTTCAGTCTCGAACAGTGGAATGTTGTTATATAAAGCTCGAGTTTGTGTTCCTAGCGTTGATGAGCTTAAGAAAGAAATACTGGATGAAGCTCACACCACGCCTTATTCGTTGCATCCGGGAACCACCAAAATGTATCAGGATTTGAAACCCTACTTCTGGTGGTATGGGATGAAAAGAGATGTGGTGGACTATGTGTCCAAGTGTTTAACCTGCCAGCAGATTAAAGCTGAACATCAGAGGCCGGCAGGGTTACTGCAACCTTTAGTCCTTCCAGAATGGAAGTGGGAGGACATTGCAATGGACTTCGTAACTGGTTTGCCTAGAACTACGGGGATGTATGATTCGGTATGGGTCATTGTGGACAGGTTCACAAAGTCAGCTCACTTTCTACCAGTGAAAGTTACATATTCAGTGGATCAATACGTTGAATTGTATGTGAAGGAGATAGTTCGTCTCCATGGAGCTCCTAAATCTATTGTGTCAGATAGGGATCCAAAGTTCACATCGAAGTTTTGGGTGAGTCTTCAGAAGGCTATGGGTACCAAGTTAAAGTTTAGCACAGCCTTTCACCCTCAGACCGATGGTCAGTCAGAAAGAACTATTCAGATTTTAGAAGACTTACTGCGAGCCTGTGTCATGGACTTTGAGGGTTCATGGAGTAAGTACTTGCCTTTAATTGAATTCTCCTACAACAGTAGCTACCAAAATACAATAGGGATGGCTCCCTATGAGATGTTATATGGTAGAAAATGTCGTTCTCCTATTCATTGGGACGAGACAGGAGAAAGGAAGTACTTGGGTCCAGAATTAGTGCAGAGGACCAATGAGGCTATTGATAAGATCAAGGCTCGGATGCTTGCAGCTCAAAGCAGGCAGAAAAGTTATGTTGATCTGAAGCGCAGAGATGTTACATTTCAGGCAGGGGAACATGTTTTCCTGCGGGTTTCACCGATGAAGGGTATTAGGCGCTTCGGGAAGAAGGGTAAGTTAAGTCCTAGGTTCATTGGGCCATTTCAGATACTCGAGAAGGTCGGGCAGGTAGCGTATCGGCTAGCCTTACCACCAGCATTATCGACTGTTCATGACGTATTTCACATTTCCATGTTAAGGAAATACGTGTCAGACCCGACTCATGTCTTGAGTTATGAAGCCCTTGAACTGCAGTCAGACTTAACCTATGAAGAACGACCTGTACAGATTTTGGATAGAAAGGAGAAAGTTCTTCGGAACAAGACTATTGCACTAGTTAAGGTGCTCTGGAGGAACAGTAAGGTGGAAGAAGCCACCTGGGAATTGGAGTCGGATATGAGGAATCAACATCCAGAGCTATTCAGGTTAGATTTCGAGGACGAAATCCTATTAACGGGGGGATAATTGTAATGACCGCTCTAGTAATTTGGATTAGTAAGGGCAATTAGCACTAATTTTTATTATTTTATTATTATTTGTGAATTAATTTAATTGTGGACCCCAAAATTTAGAAATAAATATTAGAGTTATAATTTCTCAATTCCGGAGATTTTATTAAACTCTAGGGGTATTATTTAGCTTATATGTGAAATATGTTATTTTTGTAATTTTTGTTCGGCGACAACGGAAAATGCGATGGATGACTAGATTGATCACATGGGTAAGTTTAGAACCTTATTTCATAGTGGGAAATATTTTAGAGAAAATAAATTATCGGGATTGAGCGGGGTTATGGAATTTGACCATTTTACCCCTAGCTTTGGAAATACCCTAGTTTTAAGTTTAAAGGGCATTTTAGTCTTTTCCTTGGTGAGGATAGGTGGCTGCCCTAGGTGATTGACACTTAGCCAAATATTATTTCAGCAAGAGTTAATTGGGGAAAAAACTCTTTTCATTAAGGAAATTAAGAAAAAATGAGGAAATTAGAAATTAAGGCATTTTCTTGAATTCTCTCTCTCTTTCTTTCGGCTGGGACAAAGTAAGGGCAAGAATCAATCTTCTCTTTCAATTTTCTGAGTTTCAGCAAGGAATCCAAGGGGGGAAATCATCCTAAGGTAAGTTCTAAAGAAACCCTTCTTAGTTTTCAAGTTTTTAAGTTAGGTTGAAATGGTGTTTTGGAGTAATAGGAACTGTTAGGTTTTCATATGCCTAGGGTTCGAATTTTAGGGTCTTGTTGAGTTGATTTTAACTCCTTACAGCTGGTTTTGAATGGTGTTGATGGTTTTATGCAATTTTAAGTTTAGAGTTCAAAGCTTTGAGCTTTAATGGCAAGTCGTGATTTGTTGGTTTGTTCTGTGAAATACTGCCTGGATTTTATTATTTATGCATTGAATAGGTGGTCTGGAAGGTTTCATGGCAATTGGTGGAAGATTGAGCAACAAATGAAAAGTTTGGGGAATACTGGTGCAAACCGGCAGTGCCACAAAAACCGGCTAGCCGGTTTTGGCAGGGTTCCCCGGGCCTATCATTTTCTCAATTTTTGTCATTTCGATGCCTCGGTTGGGTGTTTCCCCATTTCCAGAGTTAGAATAACCCATTAAGAGTATAACAGAACCTAGGGTTTTGGTTTTGGGTTTCCCGGGATTAGGGTTTTAATCATGTGACTTACCCGGTTTCAATATGTGATTAGGGCATCCATCTAGCACGAGAATTCCGTTCAGGTCGGCCAGCACACTTGAATTCGGAAAACAGGTAAGAACTGTGTATAATGTATGATGTGGTTATCTGAATGTGTGTATATGTGTTTGTATATGCATGCTTAAATTATGTTATGCACTACCAACACTTGTATGAATAAGTTACAGAGTGCATTGGTATAGTGATTAATTTCATTGTGAGTACGATACAGTGATACCAACACGGGCACGGGAAAATGCTAAGGTGTGTGGTACATCACTCAGTGTTACTCAGTGTTCGGGGTAAACCCTACCAACCCTCGTACAGTTAGGTACGATGTGTATGTGGTATAGTGGTTGTACCCCAGTGTTGAACGTTCATACTCATCTGTTAAGCTCTGTAAATAGGTGTATGGGCGCCTATTTACAGGTCGGAAATTATATGATATGTTATATGCATTTCTTACTGAGTCTGTTGACTCACAGTTTCTGCTTCCATGTGTAGGTAAAGGAAAGGCGAAGGCTGAACAGGAGTGAACCTGAGCTCGGGTCAGATTGTACATGTCAAGCGGCGCGACCTGGAGTGTTCGGTCTCGGGACATCTAGGAGTTGTATTTTGAAAGTCGCTGTGCGACCTGTAAATTTGTGTATTTTGGAATGTATAGTTTGAAAAGTAAATTTTACAAAGTTTAAAACGGGATCCCGGCACTTGTAAATATATTATTATATTACAAAGTTTAGTATTTAATGCAAAAGTTTTAATTTGACACGTTTTTCAAGAAATTTCTTTGATTAGCAAAGATTGCACAATAATTGAAAAAGCACTGTAGCGTGCCTTAGCATTAGGGTGTTACAATAGGCATAACCAGTGACATGTGGACTGCAATCATCAGAAGAGTGGATATATGGCTTTAACAGCTCATTTTATTGATGATTCTTGGAAATTACACATTCATATTTTGAGTTTTAAGTATGTTCTGTGTCCTCACGATGCTCCGGCACTACTTGAGGCCCTAAGATCTTGTCTTAATGAATGAAAAATAGAAGACAAGATCAATACAGTGACTCTCGATAATTGTACTTCAAATGATGCTATGATTGAGCTTTTGAATGGACAATTTGAGTCTGACAGTTTTATTTTGAAGGGAAAGTTGCTACATGTGTGTTGTTGTACACATATTTTAAATCTAATTGTCAAAGATGGCTTATCTGTCATTGGTGATAGTGTTGACAAAATTCGAGACAGTGTTGCTTATTGGTCGGGCACACTAAAAAGACATGAAAAATTTGAGGACATTGCTCGTCAACTTGGAGTACCATACACCAAAAAATATCACTTGATTGTGTAATAAGGTGGAATTCAACTTTTTTGATGTTTAGCACAACTTTATCATACAAGTTAGTATCTGAACGTGCAAGGCTACGTGAGTTGCGTTTGAGGTGTGCCCCTTCGGAAGTTGATTGGCAGAATGCTCAACAATTATGTGACAAATTAGAGTTGTTTCATGAAGTGATAGAATTGTTTTCTGGAACAAAGTACCCTATCGCTAATATTTTTTTCCCAAAAATATGTGAAATTAAGATAAATATTGAATCATGGATGTCATCAGATGTGCCTTTTATTAAGGACATGACAATTCAAATGATGTCTAAGTTCTAAAAATATTGGGGAAAGATTCACGGGCTTATGTGTGTGGCAGTTGTTTTAGGCCCGAGGTACAAATTTATGTTTCTCGAATATTATTTCCATGTAATCTATGGAGATGAGAAATATGTAACTGAAATGGCAAATGTTCGTGAGCTTTATTGCGAGCTACTCGAGGAGTACGGGTCTAACTTTCCTCATTTGAGAGAAAGAAGGGTACAGGTGAAAATATATCAACATCTTTCTTCAACACGGTGATTGGATGCCCTTTAACTTTGATAGATTTGTTAGAGCTTCCTATCGAGTAGAGAATGTGAAATCTGAACTGGATTTATATTTAGAGGAAAACTTGGTACCTATGACTGAAGAGTTATTTGATATATGCAATTATTGGAAGGTGACGGACCTCAAATACCCTTTGTTGAGTATGATTGCCAAGGATATATTTGTTGTGCCTGTCAGCACTGTTGCTTCAGAATCTACATTTAGCACTGGTGGTAGACACGTGAGTCCACATCGATCGAGGCTTCATCCTTATACACTAGAAGCATCAGTATGTATACAAAATTGGTTGATGACTGACAAAAAAAGTAGATATCATTTAACAATTATATATTTATATATATTTTTATTTTTTTTATTAGAATTAATTTTTGTTTTGTTTTTTTTTACAACAACAGTGAATGATGAAGATAATGATGTTGATCCAACAATAGTAATTAATTAAGTTTTTGTAATTTATCAAATAAATTATTAGTTTTTATTATTAATATTTTTCTTTGTTTTTAAATTTTTTGCAGGAGCCTTACGTAGTTCATCTTGATGATTAGAATATACATTATTTTTTTTTTTAGTATATGAGTGAGGACATGGATGAGAACAAAATAGAAATGAATGAAAAAATGTCCATTTAGTGTTTATGGTTGGTGTAGTTATTATGTTTGAGTTTATGGTTAGTAGCTATTATTGATGTACCAAATATTATTAGGAACAAAAATCCAATCTCAAACTTATGCAAAATTTAATAAATTGTTAAATATGTCTTCTATTTTTATTAGAAATTCTTTCACCTAATAAATTTTATTACCAAATGAATCAAACTATTTATCTTTAAGCAAAAAATACTTAAAAACAACATCCTCCACAATGCAAAATTTAATAAATTGTTAAACATGTCTTCTATTTTTATAACAAATTCCTTTACCTAATGAATTTTACTATCAAATGAATCCAATCATTTATCTAAAAAAAAAGCTACTTAAAAAAATATCCTCCACAATGCAAAATCAACTTATGGAAAATTTAATAAATTTTTATACATGTCTTCTATTTTTATTGGGAATTCTTTTACGTAATGAATTAAACAATTTTTCTTTAAAAATAAATAAACAAATAAACTGATTTAAAAATATATACGGTCGGGCCTGACCCGCTAAGATGAAGAAAGTAGTCGGGTCGGGCCATGCCGGGCAAAATTGATATCGGGGCGGGCCCAACCCGATTGACATTCCTAGTTTATGTGTTTAATTTTACTACTTAATAAAAAAAAAATCTCTCTTTTTACATTATATAAAAAATATATTTATATTTAGCATTACTTTTATCCCCCTCTCTCTAGCTAAAACTCAATGTTTGTTTTTATTTCTTTCTTGGTCCCATGGAACAACCACAACCATATAATGTCAAAATAAATGATTTCTTTTAATTAGATAACAAAATTAACCATAAAAAAATTAAAATGTTCTAATAATACTCATTTATAAATAATACCGGCCCATTAAGAATATATCTATTCTATATAAAATGTGGCTACATAACTGAATTCTTGGTTTATGAGAAATTATTGGGTGATTTTTTTTTTTAAAAAAAATATATATTATTGTGTGATTTTTTCTTTTAAATTTTTTTTTAATCATACATCTATCTAAAATTTCTCTCTATACTCTATTATTATTTTCTAATTTTTTAACCCAATATCAATTTAAAAAATATACAAAAATATCATCATATAAATCGTGTATTTAAACAAAAATCAAATTATACTATATATAATATAAACTCTAAAGTTAATCTAATTAATTTACACGATCTCTCTCTCTCTCTCTCTCTCTCTCTCTCTCTCTCTCTCTCTCTCTCTCTCTCTCTCTCTCTTAGCAATAATAAAAACTCAACTCAATGTTTTTTCACCAAAAGACAATTATTTAAGGTCTTCTCTCTTCTCTCTTTTGATATCTTTGTATAAACTTATGATAAGAGGTTCCAGATGAGATACCATAATCAGACTTTTGTAGCCCACCCCAAATTTATTTCTTTATTTACTACTAACAAAATATTATTTTATTTTATTATAATACTATTATGAAAATTGTCTTTTAGTTATTCTCTGGTTGATGAGAAAATTGGACAGAAAAATAAAACTAACTTCTAGAATTTATGTAGTAGGTCAAAGAAACTTCTACAATTTGTCTACTGGTATCAATTATTTTTTTTACTAATGAATGTATATTGATTGAGTTTTGAATTTTGTTTGGATTTAGTTTGAAATTGAAATTTGAGTTTTGAGTTTAAAGAGAATGACATAAGGTATATTGTTGATCCATTTTTCTTCTTCTTTTTTTTTTTTTGTTTGCATCAAATTCTATTGATTAATTCAGATGTAAACAATATATAGATAATTTGACACATTTATTTTGGTGTTGTCATATAAATTGATTATACCGGATATTTTATGCGGATAGATGGAGAAGTTATTATTAAGCGTAGTGATGATTTTTGTTGAATAATCACAATATATTTGATATAATGTATTACAAGAAATAAAAATAAAAATAACTCTATAAAATAGTTAATATTAATTTATATTGACTTAATTACTTTATATTAAAACAAATTCAATTAAACTATAAAAATAAATTAAATTACATATATCTATATATATAATATGTTATATCATTTATAATAGACTTATATAACACCTAAAATAAAACAAATTAGATGTGTCTTGCATATAAGTTTGATCTACAATAAAACTATAACCTGAAAAGTATTAGATCTCGATTTCAAAATATAATTATACGTGCACATAGAATAAAACTAAATATACGTGCTTGGCACGTAACTTTCTTCTAGTATATATATATATATATATAATATTAAATCATCATACGATTGCATATTAATTTATTTATAAACAAAAATAAGACAACTTGAGAAAATAATGAGAAAAATATATACTATGACTACATATATTGAAAAACAAACTCTTGTTTCAACTTGGAGATTAAGAATATTAGGTACCGTATAGTGTGTGTTCATGAATTATATTATGACGAGTAAGAAGTGATGAAGTACTAAACATGCATAATCAATTATGGATATATATTTATATATATATAAATATGATAATTTGATGTTAAAATTAAGATCATATATAACAAAAAAGAAATAAAGATATGTCTTGAGTATTATTATTATTGCAAATAAAAATTTATATTTTTATCATCAATGTATCATATTCATATCTACTTAAATTTTCAAAATTTGGGTTGTGAATGATGTTATACACACACATGAATTATCAAATAAGTTGGATACATGATGTACTAAGAACCTGTAAGCTCATGTCTCATTCTTAATTTAGAAGTCCACACATATATTACAAGAGTTATCATAAATATATAAACATAAATAATATATGATGATATTTTAATAATTATTACAATATCATGATAATAATCTTATGAGATATTATCGCAAAAATAATTATAGATATGTGCATGAATGGAAGATATGTATATGTGTTGCACTCTTTTTTCTTGAGTTTAGATTTTGTCTCACTAAATTTTTCTAACAAGGTTTTTAGTGAGACAACTTGTATATAGATCGTGCGATATATATGTATTGATGAATCTTTTTTTCGTTAGCTCAGGTTTTGTCCTAATAAATTTTTCTGACAATATTTTAATGCTATAATTTCTAAATCATGTTGAGATCATTGAAATTCACTAACATAGATTTGTAGCTAAGATCATTAACATATCGTATTTGACAAACATGGGGATTATTACACAATTCAAAATTACATGGAGTTTTCTATTAAGACAATACATTGTAATACTCAATTAAAGACTTATTCACAAAATTATTAACAACGTAAACATTTGAAAAGACGATATATATAATTAAAATACATCAACTGAAAGATCTCTAGGAACGCAAAAGAAAAAAAGAGTTAATATACACTACACTCTTTTTTTCTTAACGATTTGTTTCACCGGGTTTTCTGACAGAATTTTTAATGAGCCAGTTATTATGAACATCATATAAAAAAAAAAAAAAGTATTATCAATATTATGTATAGAGATTTTCAAAAATCCCCCAAGAAGCCAAATATCCTAATAGTCTTTGATTGGAATTACCATTATTTCATTTATTTAGTTTTTAATATTTTGCTCACTTTTGTACAAGTAAGAGATCACCCTGGAATAAATGAGTTGAAATGCTTTTTTTTTTTTTTTGCATTGTCTCTTCATTAATTTTTTTAGTGTCTTCATAATTGTTTTATAACAAATTTAAAATTTCCAATAAATTAAACCCGAACCAAATATTTGCCAATTATTACAATGATTAGTTTAGCTATAAAAACACTAGTCACATGGTCCTAAAAGAACATTAATTCTTAGTATTAATGGACCTACATTGGATGTAATGGTATTGTGCAAAATATTTTCCCATGTTGTATATTATTTGGAAATAACCCAAACATATAGGATGAATATCATACCAATATCATTTTGAGAAAAAGGCCTAACTAAGCTGGTCTGTTTTTCTCTTTCATCGATAGTAAAGTAAGAGCATCTTCGAGAATCGAAATATAAATAAATGATCTAAAACAAAAATATTAGCCTTAGTAAAAAAACATGCTCCAATAATATATCATAAGGTGATATAGATTCTGTACATATACTTACTATGTGCGAAATCTATATCACCTTATGATATATTATTGGAGCATATTTTGCATTTAGACATAGTAATATTATTTTGAACGTAGTAAATATTGTGTAAATATAGTAAATATGTATTATTTTTATTTAATTTTATAATATTTTATTAGTTAAAATAAAATTACTATATTGAATTATGTACTATTTATATTTTTTTATTATTATACATAATAAAATTACTATATTGAATTTCACATCATGTTTTATTACTATAGATTGATAGATAATACTATAAATTGATATATATATATATGTATATATATATGCCAAATATAACATAATTTTTGAGAGATATGATCGTCTAATAGTAATAGTATTAAAAGGGCAGTTCATAAAAAATAATAGTAATAAAAGGGCAGGAGTGGGTGAGTGAGTGAGTGAGGGAGAGACTGGATCAGAGAGAGGCAGCGGAGCAGTAGTAGTAGTAATGGATGAATGGTCAAATGGGGACAGTACGTAGTATGTAGTTGCTAGGGTCGGTGCATTGCAACGCGCAAACCGTACGTACGGTGACGAATGTGCCACCTTGCTAGCAAGCTTCCACTCCACCCACCTTTATCCTCAATCTCAACTATATATAATAACATTAGATATGGTAGTAGTGGCCTAGGACTGCTTTTCAAGGTTGTTGGTTGGGGGGCTTTGACTGCAAGGACCAAAGTAAGCCTATCTTTGATCTGTCCAGCTGGCATTTCATCTCACCTAGCTAGCTTGATCCAGCTCATGTCTTATGTTTCAGGAAATAGTACGCAACCAAACAAATATATGGTGACTTGGTCTACCTCTCAATTATTTATCACTTTTTGAATTTCACCTTCTATAATATATACATTGAAACGTTAACATTCACAAGTACAATAATATTCTCCGGCATTTAAGCGAAAGAAGTCAAATCGTAGATATCCAGTAGTAAAAAAATTTAGGGTTACCTGTGTTAATACAAGAGAAGAAAATCAAATACTACTTAATAACTATCAACATGATTAGACATGAAAATGAGATTATTAATAATTAATTAGTAATTTTGAGAATATGTGCATTATTATAAAATAAATTCTATTATTAAAAATAAGTATTTGTGTCTTTCAGAAAAAAAGTATTTATTATATAATTTTTGAATTACAGAAATTTTATTAAATTTTAGATGCTATAAATATGTAATATATAATATATCAAATGTGATATTTTCATATTATTTTATTCCACAACAGTGGAAATTTAACAAATTGGCCAATAATATCACAATAATACGCTTTGATATTCTAAATGCATCACAGAAGGTTTTTGATTAGTTGGGATCTTGAAGTTGTGAGGGATAATTGGGTTATGACCATTTTACTCATAAGCCTTTAGTTACTTAAGAATTAAGCTAAAGGGAAAATCGATCTTTTAATAAGTGAGATTATTAGTTAAATTAATTATTTCATTTAGTAGATAAAGGTTGACTTAATTCAGATTTTGTGTAGAATAATCAAGAAACACTACTACAAAAATAATTTTTCTCGATGTTTTTAAATAGCTATTTAAAGTATTCTCGTCGGTTTATATAATCACTGCCTATACGATCATTGCAAAATAGGCAAAATAAGTGAGACTATTTTGCCTATACTGCCTATACGACCATTTTACTCATAAGCCTTTAGTTACTTAAGAATTAAACTAAGGGGAAAATCGATCTTTTTGCCAATAAGTGAGATTATTAGTTAAATTAATTATTTCATTTAGTAGATAAAGGTTGACTTAATTCAGATTTGGTGTAGAATAATCAAGAAACAATACTACAAAAATGATTTTTCTCGATGTTTTTAAACAGCTATTTAAAGTATTCTCGTCGATTTATATAATCACTGCCTATACGACCATTGCAAAATAGGCAAAATAGGCGACAATTAAAAACCGTCGCTAATGTGGACTTAAAATCGTTGCCTATAGTATAGGCTACGATTTAAAACGTCGCCTATACCTTGTTATAAGCGACAGTTTTAAACCGTCGGGAATGTAAAAAAAAAAAGAGAAAAATGGCAGAAAAATATTTATTTTCCCCCATTTTTTTCCTGCATTAGTTTATAATTTTACCTAAATTAAAATAAAACAACTAATTAACCTTATTACAATAATAACTAACTTTAAAACACATTAAATTTATACAATAACAAAATAAATATATAAAATAAATAAAAAAGTATATAAATAAATAAATGTATTTATACCGAGCTTGGAGAGAGAAAGAGAGAGAGGTAGACAGACGGAAGGTGGTGGTGGTCCGACATATGAGACGGAGATGAGAGGGACACCGACGGGATGTGGTGGTGGTCCGACGTATGCGACGGAGAGGAGAGGGAGACCGACGGGAGGACGGGTGGGTAGAGATCGATGGACGAGAGAGACGAGAAGAAAGGGAGATCGAGAGAGGGAGGAAGACGGCGAGAGAGGAGGGCGATGGTGCAGAGGGGTGGGTGGGGTTTTAGAGAGTTAAGATTTTTATTTTAGGGTGTGGGAAATAGAGAAGAAGTAGGTGGGCATGTGGGAAATAGAAAAGAAGTAGGTGGCCATGGCACGTGGGAAATGTGGCGAGAAGTAGGTGACAATTTTTTAGTGGGCCCTTATACCTGACAGTTTAGGCAACAGTTTAAATTGTCGCCTATACTATACTTGACGGTTTTAAACTGTCGGGTATAAGGGCCCAATAAATTTATGAATTGTAATTAAAACTGTCGCCTATTCCTATAATTACTGTTATAAACCGTCAGGAATACTAATTTTTCCTGTCAATTTTAAACAGTTACTTAATTTTTTTAGCGACGGTTTCCCACAAAAAAATTTTTTAGGACCGTCGCGAATTCTGACTTTTGTAGTAGTGAAATACAAATACAACAGAAACACTCACTCTCTCCTGAAATTCTCTCTCTCGACCTACACAAAACCAAAGGAAGACCAAGGTGGTTCAGAGTTTCTCTTCCCAATTCCAACAAGGAATTAAATCAGTGATTAAGGTCAAATTGGAGTCAAGTTTAAGGTAAGTTCCTAGGTTCTTTTTCTTTTTGAATTTTGATGAAAAGCTTGGGTTTTTATGTGAGTTTTGGAATTAGGTTTTGTATGATATTGTTTGAGTTAGAAGTTGATTAATTTGTTTGTTTTATAATTTAATATAGTTGGTTTTGTGGTTAGTTAGTAGTTGTAGCAAGTTTGAGTTTTGAAACTCTAAGCTTGCTCTTCAATGGTGGTTTTTTATTCTTTAGCGTGGTTTGTGTTTTGAGCTATGGAATATGTTGTATTGTTGATTTAGAACTGCTTTGGAAAGTTTTATGGTAATTGGGAGAAGTTTTGCGAGCTTTAAAATTTGAAATTTTAAACTTAATCTGCCTAGACAACCGAAATTCCGGATGGTACAGGGTTGTACCAACCAGAAGTCCGGTTGGATTGTTTTGGGAAGGCTGATTTTCATATTTTGGCCATATCTTTTCACCTGGATCTCCATTTTAGACGTTCTACATATGGTTTGAATCCTACTGAAAGGCCCACTAGGGATCATAAACTGATGAAGAAAGAACAAGATATTTGATCATATTATAACGAATTATTTGATAATTTAGAAGAAGCTTTTTTAGAAAGCTCGTGAAAAGCTCTACAACATGATATATAATTTAGACCAATAATATGAGTTTAATATTTAGGATTTTTCCACCACGTAATTTGGTAGAAAAACCCTAGAATTTTTATATGGGTATTAGGAAGTGTTTTAGAATAGACACTTACCAGTTTAATGTGAATCTGATTAAGGGCCTTTGATAGTCGAGCAATTTTTCCACTTAAGTAGACTGGCTGTAACGTCCCGCTTCAAGCCTACATTGGGCCCTTACACCCATGGAATGAATGACTCTTATACACGAGTACGTCACTCTGGCTGCTTCATGGAATGATGACTGACCCTACAAACCAACATGAGTGTTTCCAGCATGCTTTGTCCTCACTCGCACGCTTCCTGGGAAAACTTCCCAGGAGGTCACCCATCCTTAAATTACCCCAGGCCAAGCACGCTTAACCGTGGAGTTCTTTCGAGATGGGCTACCGAAAAACAAGATGCATCTTGTTAATATAGGTAGTATCAATCAATCTATTTAAGCTCTTTTTAACTATATAGTCTCATACCTACACAGCCTCGAAATCATTACACTTGACCTTCCCTAGGCGATGTGGGATTACACAGCTTACGCTGTATCCCTTACGGATCACGGCACTACTGACTATCACAATCAGCCCCCCTTACGGGGTCCAATATCCTCGTCGACTACACTTCTGGCTGGGTCAAGGCTCTAATACCATTTTGTAACATTCCCGCTTCAAGCCTCCATTGGGCCTTTGCACCCACGGAATGAATGGCTCTTATACACGAGTACGTCACTCTGGCTGCTTCATGGAATGACGACTGACCCTACAGACCAACACGAGTGTTTCCAGCATGCTTTGTCCTCACTCGCATGCTTCTTGGGAAAACTTCTTAGGAGGTCACCCATCCTTAAATTACCCAAGGCCAAGCACGCTTAACCGTGGAGTTCTTTCGAGATAGGCTACCGAAAAACCAGATGCACCTTGTTAATATAGGTAGTATCAATCAATCTATTTAAGCTCTCTTTAACTGTGTAGCTACATAGCCTCGGAATCATCACACTTGACCTTCCCTAGACGATGTGGGATTACATAGCTTACCTGGTATTTCTCCTTACGGATCACGAGACTACTGACTATCACACTGGCACACCTAAATTCAAATTTAAGGTAAGATTAGTATTCAGATGCACATATACGCATGTTTTAGATATACATATTTTATGATACTGTTTACCTGGTGTACTAGAGATAGCACTATGGATGTACATAGAGTTACATTTAGATACCGATCTAGTGATATTATTGGGTATCAAATAGTATATATTGCCAATTACATTAACATATAAGAAATAGTAGTATGGTGTACATAGAGTTGTACTAGGATACTGATATGTTAGGAAATATAAAAAGTACGAATTAATGCTACCACTACTAGTACAATTAGAGTAGTGAGTACATTTGTGTATTATAGTAAATTGTACTTAGTTAAGAACGTTAGAGACTTAGTTATACACGTTGGACGTGGGTAGTAGATTTATGGCAATTAGGTGTATAGGGACCTAATTATAGGTTAAATATATATTGTATGTTTTTATACTTTGTTTACTAAGTCTACCAACTGTTAGTTATGTTTCTATGTGTATGTAAATGTAAGGCTAAAATAGAGCAGCAGTGACTGATGAGCTTAGTGAAGATAGTACATATCCTAACGGTTATGTAACACCCTAACTATCTTAGGCGTATTACGTGATTTTTAAACGTACTGTGCAGCTCGTTGCTAATCAACGAGGTTTATGGAAAAACGTGATTAATTAAAATTTTGCTTTTTCATTAAACTTATAAACCATTTTACCAAAAAGTCTCGGGATCCCGATTTATAAAAATATTTACAAACGTTTTCACTATTCAACTTTTACATCAAAATCAGGTCATCTAACGACCATTACAAAAATCTCAGCCCTGCTGTCCCGAGGATCGTACGCTCGGGCCTACTTGGCCCGACATGTACAATCCCATAAGCTCGCTCACGGTCCATCAGCAACTGCCTTGCCTTTACCTACACATGCAACGTAAACTGTGAGTCGACGGACTCGATGAAAAGCATAATAATATCATACATAAAACCGATCGCCGTGTCCAACACGATACCGAGTCCGCTCGCCATGTCCGACATGGTGCGAGCACTTCTTGCCATGTCCAACATGGTGCGGAGTTTTGAACGTTCGGGGGACGGTACTATTGACACGTAACAACTTGATCGGTCGGGCGGGTCATACTCCGCCGCTGGTCATACTCCGGCTGTACCGACGTGTTACTATATCCTCTGATCGGCCGAGCCGGTCATACTCCTGGTCATACTCCGGCTGTACCGACGGGATACGTCAATAGCACGGAACCACCAACCAAGTGTCAACTCCGATCGGTCAAACCGGTCATACTCATTCTGGTCATACTCCGGCTGTCTGGCGTGACGAGTTGGATGGTTCGAAGCCTAATACATATCTAATGTAATCTAACAGGCTTCCTACATGCACGCTAAACATGTAAACTACATATGCATACTGTTATACTAATCTTACACGGATTAGATTTCAGGTGTGCGGTCAACTTGTTAGGAACCGAAGCCGAACGGCGGACATCGCTCCTAAACCATAAAAACCACAACTCTATAAGTGACACGCTAAATCACTTCCGGGGACTAAAACTCGAAACTAAAAGTTTCCCCTATCGATAAAAAGCATGGCAATACCCACAAAAACCCAAAAACGAGGAAAACTAGGGTTCGAAAAATCCCCCATCCGGAAGTCCCGGTTGCCCAACCGGAATTCCGGTTCGGGACAATACGAACCCCCATCCGATTCGGATGCTCAACCGTCGGTTCCTCGCGAAAGAACCAAAAATTCCCATATCTTGACCAATTCGAATCCAAATGGTCCCAAACTTTCCGTACCTCCTACATGGGTCCCAAATGACCATTCCAAGGCCTCAAACCTACCCGAAACCTCACAAGCAAATTTCACCATTGGAGCTCAAGCTTTGAGTTCCAAACTCAAGGCTTGAGCAAACCACCAAAACCAGCATGCAAACCAACTAAAATCAACCTAAACTAGCATAATATAACCTCTGAAAACAAACAACAACCTCCAGCAATTCACAGAAACAAAACATGGCATTTTCTTCTCAAAATCACATATTTTCACATATTCACTTCTAGCATGCTCAACCTAGTAATCAAGCATCAAAACAACCCTAAACTCATCATGCTTAAACACAAAATAATCACTAGATTACAGCAGCAACAACAACATAAAAAATCCAACATGCAATTCACATTTACACACATTTTCTTCAAGAATTTAAAGAGGGAAAGAGACATGAACCAACCTAGTTGCAATAGACCTTAAAGGATGTAGAATAACCAGCCAAAATCAAAGGAAAAACACCTTCTCCTAGTGCTCAAGGCCGAAAATGGAAGAGAAAGAAGAGAGAGTTTGAAACTTTTTTGGAATTTTTCTAAGTGTAGTAAAATAAAAGAAAAATCATTTAATACCAACCTAATAAAACCATTTAATTAAACTCATTTCAGCCAATATTTAATAAAATAAATACTTAATTTTCCATTTAATAAATCACATAAAACAAAAACACTAATGGGGCAAAAAGACCATTTTGCCCCTCCACCATAAAATCACATAATTCATACTAACGGGGTATTTTTGGGACATTCTAAATTCCCGGCCATTCCCGACATTCCCAATGTCTAAAACCCGTCCCCAAAATCTAACATACTAAGTTGTGATTTCTACTGAGCCAAACGCCGAGTTCCAAAATACCGGACACCGGAAATGCGAAATATAAAAACTACTGAAGACATAATTATGCATATCTGAATTCCGTAAATAACAATGATAAATTATTTAAATAGCTATAAATAATTTCATGATTAATCCCAATTAACTGATAATTTCCAAATTAACTAAGCGGGCTTTACAACTATCCCCCCCTTAAAAGGATTTCGTCCCCGAAATCTAACACGAATAACTACGGATATTGAGCTCGCATATCCGATTCTAGCTCCCGAGGTGGCTTCTTCCACCTTCTTGTTTCTCCAGAGAACCTTGACCAACGCTATGGTCTTATTCGAAGGACTTTATCCTTTCTATCCGGGATCCGCACCTTTGGCCGTTCCTCATAGGACATATCCGATCGAAGGGAAGGCTCTCATAGCGAGTATATGAGAGAGTGCGAAACGTATTTTCTCAACATTGAGACATGAAATACGTTGTGCACGCCGATAAAGCCGGAGGCAATGCTAACGATATGCCACTTGACCTATCTTCTCGAGAATCTCGAAAGGTCCTGTAAATCTAGGGCATAACTTGCCTCTTTTCCCGAAACGTTTAATCCCCTGCATCGGAGATACTCGCAAAAACACATGGTCCCCTACTCGGAACTCAACATCTCGACGTTTCGGATGCGCGTAACTCTTCCGTCTGCTGCACGGGAGGCGAGCATTCTAGCTTTAATCTTCTCTATTGCCTCATTGGTCCGCCGAACCGACTCGGACCTAGGTATTTCCTCTCCTGTCTCATCCCGGTGGATAGGGGATGCGCACTTCCTGCAGGTACAACGGTTCATAGGGTGCCATCCCTATCGTACTCGATGCTTGTTGTTATAAGAGAACTCTACTAACGGTAGGTATTTATTCCATGAACCTTCAAAGTCCATAATACAGGCTCTCAGCATGTCCTACAATATACGAATTGTCCTTTCGATCGACCATGCAATGCGAGGATGGAATCTTTGTCTTGAATTTTAGCTTCGTACCCATTGCCCGTTGCAAACTCTGCCAAAATTTGGAGGTGAATTTCGGATCCCTGTCCGAAACAATAGACTTCGGTACCCGTGAAGTCTCACTATTTCCCCGACGTACGGTTACGCCAATCGATCCACCGAAAATGTTGTTCGACCGTGAGAAAATGAGCAGATTTCGTAAATCGGTCCACCACTACCCGAGATGGAATCAAACATACCCGTGGTCTAGGTAACCGACCACAAAATCCATAGTAATGTCCTCCCATTTCCATTCGGTAGGGTTAGAGGCCGCAACAACCTGCTTGGTCTACGATGTTCAGCCTTGATCCGCGACACGTGAGGCATCTCGATACGAATTCTACCAAATTCTTCTTCATAGTTCCACCGGAAGTACGGTTTCAAGTCTTGGTACATCTTGGTGGTCTTAGGGATGCGAGAATATGGAGTAGAATGAGCCTCCTCAAATATCTCGTTCCTCAAGTCCACCTTTGTTCGGGACACAAACCCTGGCTTTATACAAAAGCATCACTATCCGACACCGAAAAGTCCTTGGCTTCGGCCGGCCAATACCTCATCTCGGATCTTCACTAACTCCGGATCATGTCGTCGAGCAACTTTTATTCTTTCTAACGGATCAGTTGCGGCGTTAAGTTGTGTAGCCGACCTACCACAAACTCAATGCTGGACACGACCATATCCTCTGCTAGGCCGAGGTGAGATCCGAACCATGCTAGCTACTGCCGGGCCCCTTTCTACTCGGGGCATCGGCCACTACATTGGCTTTTCCGGGATGATAGAGGATCTCGCAATCATAATCCTTCAATAACTCCAACCAACGCCTCTGTCTCATGTTCAAATCTTTCTGAGTAAAGAAATACTTGAGACTTTTATGGTCGGTATAGATCTCGCACTTCTCTCCATACAAGTAATGCCGCCAAATCTTCGGTGCAAAAACCACTTTGCGGCCAATTCTAAATCATGAGTCGGGTATCGCGTTCATAATCCTTTAGCGACGGGAGGCGTAAGCGATAACCCGATCGGCTTGCATCAATACGCACCCCAAACCCCTGTTTGGATGCGTCACAATAGACCACGAACTTCTCCTCGTCGAAGGCAAAGCTAGTACGGAGCGATGAATCAATCTCTGTTTCGACTCACGAAAACTAGCTTCGCATTTATCTGTCCGGATAAATCGGCGATTCTTCTTTGTAAGCTCGGTTAGGGGCATTGAAATTTTGGAGAACCCCTCCACGAACCTACGGTAATACCCGCCTAATCCCAAAAGCTTCGATCTCATCCTTTGTCTTCGGTCTCGGCCAATCCACGACGGATTCAATCTTCCCGGGATCCACCTTGATCCCATCTTTACTCACTATGTGCCCTAGAAAGGACACACGAGACAACCGGGGAACTCACATTTCTTGAACTTGGCGTAGAGTCTATGTTCTCGAAGTCGTTGCGGTACTATCCGGAGGTGTAACTCATGCTCCTCTTCGGCGAGTGTACACGAGGATGTCGTCGATAAACACGATCACACGGATATCGAGGAAATCCTTGAATACCCTATTCATCGGGTCCATGAATCTTGCGGGGAGCGTTGGTTAGTCCGAATGACATAACCAGGGAACTCGTAGTGTCCATACCTAGTGCGGAAAGCCGTCTTTGGAATGTCCTCCTCTCGGATCCTCAGGCGATGATAACCCGAACGGAGATCAATCTTAGAAAAGACCGTCTTCCCCAAGGCGATCGAACAAGTCATCGATCCTAGGTAATGGATATTTATTCTTCACCGTCGGCTTGTTCAACTCTCTCGTAGTCGATGCACATCCTCATAGATCCATCCTTCTTCTTCACGAACAAAGCGGGGCTCCCCCGGGGTGACACCTTGGGCCGAATGAACCCTATGTCAAGCAACCCCTGAGCTGAATCTTTAGCTCTTTAAGTTCACGGAGCCATCCTATACGGGGCTTTAGAAAGCCGGATCCACCCACAGTGCCAAGTCAATCACGAAGTCAATCTCCCGTGAGGTGGTAACCACTGGAAGTTCTTCGGGAAAAACGTCCAAAATTCCCGAACCACGCCGTGTCCTCGGAAGTAGAATGGTGTACGGCCGAGTGGTGTCCACCACCACGGCCAAAAACCCTAAGCACCCACCGTGCAATAATTCTCTCGGCGACATAGCGAGATCACCGGATCCGAGATCCCCGAACCGAACCCACAAATACGAACGGTTCTTCACTTTACGAGTTGGAAGACCACCATCTTCCTCTTGCAATCAATGCTCGCCGAATATTTAGATAGGAAATCCATTCCTAAAATAATATCAAATTCGACTAAGCTCATCTCTATCGATCGGCGCTCAACTCTCTACCATCTATCACGATCGGCATAGACCCTAATCCACCTATTGGAGATAACCAATTCTCGCGGAGTAACGGGGTTCCAAACCCGATTCATATCATCAAAGGGTCTACCCGACTTACTAAAGACTGCGGCCGCCACATAAGAACGTGTAGCCCCGAGATCAAACGACGCGAATAAAACGAGTCGTTAATAAGAATCGACTGTAACAACCGATGGGGGCATCCGCATCAGCTGCGTGATCGCGAATACCTGTTTGGAGTGGGCATCGCCGGAGCTCTCGGTGCCTACGGCGGGCCTGGGGACATTCCCTCTTGAAGTGCCGGGCATGCCACAATGAAAGCATCCCTGCCCCTTGCACTCTCCCGATGGTGCCTCTTTGCGGCTAGGGCACTCGGGATAGGAGAAGCGAGTCTCATTACCACTAGGACGACTCCTGCGATGTCGGTTCCCCGGGAACCTCTTGTTCGACTCGAGCCGCCGAAGCGAGTGGGTGCCTCTTCCTCGATCAATGGCCGAACCACTACTCCCCTGCCGAGCTGATGCGGGAGGGGTAGGAGCTCCGCCACCAACCGGGAGTACTAGGCGACTCGACATGCACCCACCGCGCCCTCGGCTCGCGGTGCCTTCTCCACCATGCGAGCGTAGGTGGTGCGTAGTCTGTGGTAATCATCGGGTCATGCCCGATCTTGGGATGCAACCCGTCCGGATACTTCTCCTTTCCTGCCGAAGTCGGTCGGCACAATTCCCGAGGCTAACCTCGCCAACCGTCGAACCGAGTAGTATACTCGGTGACACTCATGTTCTCCGGCCAGGTCGGGTGAACGAATTCTTTTCTCTTGGCGCTTCTAACCGCCTCATTGTAGTACTTCGCGTTGAAAAGTTCCCGGAACCTCTCCCGAGTCATGGTGGTGACATCATGAATGCGAGACACCATGTCCCACCATACCGGGGCATCCTCCCGGCCCGAAATGTGGCGCACACCACTCTGTCGTTGCGGTGACACCCATAAAGTTCAAGATTCGGTGATCACCGTAAGCCCTTTGCTCGGCTTTCGACACATCTGGACCTCCCGGGAATACGGAGGTGCTTGCTTCGGAACCTCTCATACAAAGGCTCCAATCGTGGGCCGCCACTACCATCTCGGCACAGGCGGCGGGCGAAGTGCGGCGTGGAACTGCGGCAACGCCAGCTGCGGGAGCACCTGGCTGTCTCAACCTCGAATCTCGAGGTCTTGTTCTTCGATCTGGCTTGCATCTCTCATAGCCGCAACTCCCCGGTTCGGGGCTCCACGATCGAGCCGGGGAGCTGGGCAGCTGTGGCGGGTTCTCATCACCCCAGGACCACGAGCCCTGCCTCGGGGACACTCTACCTCGGCCCACAGCGGTGGGGGAAACCGAGCTCCCTCTCCTCGATTCGACCCCACCGAGTTGCCTCGACTCCCGATAGTCCGCGGCGTCCATCTAGTTAGAACCGCCCTGCGAAACCAAGAGTTGGCATATCGGGTCGTATTCAAGGCGAGCTTACTAATGCCGCTTAATTTGGAAATTAGAAATGAAACATGCGCCTATTCTACTATCGAGTTACTAACATGCTTCCTAACGGGCTTTTCTTTTTCATAAGCGAATAAAATAAACTACTAAAGCAATAAAGGCTTACCGAACCGTGAACCGAGCTAACCGCCGATGATGATTGTACATGTCGTGACGATCTTCGGAAGACAACACAGCGGCTACGATACCAAATTGTAACACCCTAACTATCTTAGGCGTATTACGTGATTTTTAAACGTCTTGTGCGGCTCGTTGCTAATCAACGAGGTTTATGGAAAAACGTGATTAATTAAAATTTTGCTTTTTCATTAAACTTATAAACCATTTTACCAAAAAGTCTCGGGATCCCGATTTATAAAAATATTTACAAACGTTTTCACTATTCAACTTTTACATCGAAATCGGGTCATCTAACGACCATTACAAAAATCTCGGCCACTGTCTCCCCGAGGATCGTACGCTCCAGGCCTAACCGCCCCGACATGTACAATCCCATAAGCTCGCTCACGGTCCATCGGCAAGCTGCCTTGCCTTTACCTACACATGCAACGTAAAGCGCGGGTCGACGGACTCGGTAAGAAAAGCATAATAATATCATACATAAACATTTCGCCGTGTCCAACACGATGCGAGTCCAGCCTCTTGCCATGTCCAACATGGTGCGAGCACTACCGCCATGTCCAACATGGTGCGGAGTTTTGAACGTTCGGGGACGGTACTATTGACACGTAACAACACTGATCGGTCGAACCGGTCATACTCGCCGGTCATACTCCGGCTGTCTGGGCGTGTTACTATATCCTCCCGATCGGTCGAAGCCGGTCATACTCCAGGAGCTGGTCATACTCCCGGCTGTCACAGACGGGATACGTCAATAGCACGGAACCACCAACCAAGTGTCAACACGATCGGTCAACCGGTCATACTCATTCTATTTGGTCATACTCCAAACTCTGTCTCGACGTGACGGGATTGGATGGTTCGAAGCCTAATACATATCTAATGTAATCTAACGGGGCTTCCTACATGCACGCTAAACATGTAAACTACATATGCATGCGTTATACTAATCTTACGGATTCGATTTCGGGTGTCTTGTCAACTTTAGCCCGAAGGAATCGGCGGATTACTGGCTCCTAAACCATAAAAACCACAACTCTATAAGTGACACGCTAAATCACTTCCCGGGGACTAAAACTCGAAACTAAAAGTTTCCCTATCGATAAAAAGCATGGCAATACCCTAAAAACCCAAAAACGAGGAAAACTAGGGTTACGAAAAATCCCCCATCCGAAGTCCGGTTGCCCAACCGAATTCGATTCGGGACAATACGAACCCCCATCCGAATTCCGGATGCTCAAGCGAATCGGTTCCTCGCGAGCGACAACCAAAAATTCCCATATCTTGACCAATTCGAATCCAAATGGTCCCAAACTTTCCAGACCTCCTACATAGGTCCCAAATGACCATTCCAAGGCCTCAAACCTACCCAGAAACCTCACAAGCAAAATTCACCATTGGAGCTCAAGCTTTGAGTTCCAAACTCAAGCTTGAGCAAACCACCAAAACCAGCATGCAAACCAACTAAAATCAACCTAAACTAGCATAATATAACCTCTGAAAACAAACAACAACCTCCAGCAATTCACAGAAACAAAACATGGCATTTTCTTCTCAAAATCACATATTTTCACATATTCACTTCTAGCATGCTCAACCTAGTAATCAAGCATCAAAACAACCCTAAACTCATCATGCTTAAACACAAAATAATCACTAGATTACAGCAGCAACAACAACATAAAAAATCCAACATGCAATTCACATTTACACACATTTTCTTCAAGAATTTAAAGAGGGAAAGAGACATGAACCAACCTAGTTGCAATAGACCTTAAAGGATGAAGAATAACCAGCCAAAATCAAAGGAAAAACACCTTCTCCTAGCTGCTCAAGGCTGGCCGAAAATGGAAGAGAAAGAAAGAGAGAGTTTGAAACTTTTTTGGAATTTTTCTAAGTGTTGTAAAATAAAAGAAAAGTCATTTAATACCAACCTAATAAAACCATTTAATTAAACTCATTTCAGCCAATATTTAATAAAATAAATACTTAATTTTCCATTTAATAAATCACATAAAACAAAAACACTAATGGGGCAAAAAGACCATTTTGCCCCTCCACCATAAAATCACATAATTCATACTAACGGGGTATTTTTGGGACATTCTAAATTCCCGGCCATTCCCGACATTCCCAATGTCTAAAACCCGTCCCCAAAATCTAACATACTAAGTTGTGATTTCTACTGAGCCAAACGCCGCGTTCCAAAATACCGGACACCGGAAATGCGAAATATAAAACTGCTGATGACATAATTATGCATATCTGAATTCCGTAAATAACAATGATAAATTATTTAAATAGCTATAAATAATTTCCTGATTAATCATAAATAACTGCTAATTTCCAAATTAACTAAGCGGGCTTTACAGGTTAGACCTAGAGGGTTGCAATCTTCGGGACAACACATGCTTAGTTTTGGCTGTCGCTAGGTAACACTTTTGATATAATGTATTTTATGTATGTTTTAAAAATAAATTTCAAGATCCCAAATTATAAATATTTTATAATACTGCTATATGTTTGGTAAAGTTTCAATTAATATAAAATTGTATTAAACATACTTTTTGGTTAAAACTCTTTGATTAGCAAATGTTAGCACAATAATTAAGAAAATACTTGTAACATGCCTAAGCTAGTAGTGCGTTACAATGTGGTATCAAAGCTACTAGGTTTTCCTCCAAGGACCACCTAGACTTGTATAATAATTATCAAAGACAAGTTTGATTCACGTTTCAGTAAACTTTTATGTGCTTTAAAATTTAATAAGGTGATATGATTAGAAATGTATGACAGGAAGCATGTTAGTAGTATGTGTTATGATTTATGCCTTAAAAAAGCATATAAAGATATTTTTGATTATTAATAAAGAGTTGAACATTTTGATATATACATGAATATTAAGTTATTAATATTTATTATTGAATAATTTATATAAATATTAAAAAATTCTTTATTCATATATGAGGTTGTAACTTGTAGATGTACAAAGAACTAAGACCACTTAGCTAGAATAAAACTGTTAGTAACACATTAAAGTTATAGACTCTTTAATCAATGGTTGCTAGTACAGTTCATTGATGCTCATTCTTCACTATAAGTAATCTCAATTTGGATTACTGGTGTAGTATGACATCTAAGTGAATGTGTTATATATAATAGAGATTATATATAACAAGAACCGATATGAATTAAGTTGTCTTTATCAGATATGTTGTTTACTATAAATACCTAATCTATATCATAATGATGATCAATTGTTGATTGTCCTAAATCCTGAGTAATCATAAACTCTTGTTCATGTTAATAGTTTCTTTGATTCACTTGTTAAAATTTCTCAAAGAAGATGATTCTTACAATTTCTATTTTGGGAATCTAATAATGTGAATGGTTCAGAACACGATCTACAATAATGGATCCTGACTTTTCTAACGGATCGAATGTTGGTTATCTTTATGTGTTAATTCTAGAATTGGAAAGTTGCGCTCACATTTAGATGGGATCTAAATTATACTTCCACTAGTGAATTAATGGTACTAAAGGATAAATAAGTAATTAGAAGGGTTAAACAGTAATTTTACAAAAACTAATTACGAACCGACACAAGGAGGGCTAATCACTAGAATTAATTATATCAATGAACACTACAATAAAACTTAATAAATATAATTCTATAATTACTGAGAGTTCAATTCCATATTCATAATGGAGTAATCATGGAATTAATAAATAATGATTATTTGGTTGATAAGACACAATAAATAGTCTAGTTTATTGGAGCTTATAATTATGGGTCCATGGTTCTTGAATTGTCACCTTGAAACACTGTCAACGGTGGGGATAAAGAATTATATAATGTTGTTCGAAAAAATCTATTTTGAATTGGCCAAATAGTAATTATTTATTTTGCTGACAAATAATTCTTCAAATTAATTAAATAGGGAAAATGACAAAAGTTGTTAAGAAAAAATTTGCCAAGATAATATTTATTGAGACAAAAGTTATCAAGAAAAAAAACACCATCCTTGTCTCAATTAAGGCAAGGTAGGCGCCTACCCTATAGTAGAGTGTCCCTGTTAGTTTTATCTTTTGGATTAATTAACTAATTAATTCATTAATTCAATTAGATAAATATTTGAATTTGAAAAGTGGTTAAAGATATTTCAAGTTAGTTGAGATATTCTCTCAAGTGGTTGAGAGATTCCCTCATCTCAAATATCAATAACTGAATTTAGTTATAGATATATATTTAAATAATTAAATATGATATAATTAATAGGAAATTAACTATTATAAATAGAAGCCTGATTTGAGAAATCAGAAGATAATTTTTCACTGCTATGTTCGAAATACAGAGGAAAAAAGGAAAATTATTTCTCTCTCAAATAGTTCTCGCTCATGTGTTGAGAATTAATCAAGAACAAATTATAAGCTTTATCCTAATAGCCCACATTATTCCTTGTGTGTGGTGGATCGATTTGGAAGACTACGGTATGAGTTTCTGATCAACCAAAAGGATACAACTTACGAGAAGTTTTGAGGATACTTTAATAATCATCAAGAGGTATAAATACCTTTCATATTATTTTATGTTTTGATTTAGAGATTCATTGGGATTGTGGTACAATGGTAATTAGACATATGAAATCTTTCGTTGCGTACCTGATTTAGTATCATAAAACTAACAATTAGTATCAAAGTAGTTCTATGAATGTATATACATTAAATGATGTGTGGGTTTTATACATTTATATATATGTGTGATATGTATGTGAATGGATAATTATATTATTGTGAATATATGAGAGGTGATGAATCGTTAATTATATAGTAAAATTTGGTGTAGGTTTGTTGTTATTTTTCTTAGAAAATAATGTAAGCTATTTTTGGGCATAGGAATTTTTTATGTAATTTTAATTTTATGAAAATTTATTTATATGTAAACTATACACCTATGTAAGGTATATTGCATGTGATTAATTTCTAAACTTAAAACCTGACCATGAACATCGAAATCACATGCATACGAGCTTGGGTTCATGGAAGAACCCCGCTCAACTTCAGGTATCATGCACTTCTCCATGAAAAGTGACATTAATGTTGATTGTATGCATGGGAAACAATGCACGATGCATGGACGTCGAGGATGCCAAGCTCCTGATGGAGCTAGTTCAGGATTTAAGTCCCCTTCTCCCTCGACATCTGCTTAGTGCCATCGTAAGTCACGAACTGAAACAGTCCGGTCCTCCTCCTCCGTCTGGTTTCAATTAACCCGCTTGCGTCTTGTTTTAACCCGCGTTGTACAATTTGCATGCTTTGCATGTAAGGACCTTATGTCGGCCATTGACCTTTGACATTTCTGTTAGAAAGCTTATTTAATTGGGACCTTATTTACTATTCAAGTATGTTAAATTATATTTAATCCAACAACTTAACATGGATTCTAAAACAATTAAAATCAACATATAAGGAGTTTAAGAAAATCTTACAGCGATTGCAGCGAAAATTAATGTCTCCTTCCGTGTAGTTCTCTCACCTTTGATCCTTTTTGTCGAAGAGTGTAATCAAGAAGTGAACCTCAATTCTCCTTCAGCGTGTGAAAGACTACACAGTGTTCTATACTTACTTGAGTATTTCCTTGATATGTGTGGGCATATACTCAACACTAATAGCACTCGAAATTATAGAAGAAGGCTACGAGAAATTTTAATACTATAAAATAGTAATAGCACTTTCTGACAAGGAGAGTCAGAATTCTCTCTATGTTATATATTATATATGAACAAGTATATGAACATCTTTGTATACATATAGAGGCGTGTAGTTTATTTTCTGTAGCAAAAGAATATATAAAGTGTATATATATTGTTATTTCTTAGGTTAAAAGCTATACTATTTTATTTATAGTATTATTCTTAGGGTTAGATTTAGACTCTTAAAATAGATCAAGAAAGATAAAAGAAAAAAAAATGGGATTATTTCACAAAAACATAAAAACAACAAAAAAATTACAAAAATACGGTTTTACGAAATTTTAAATATTTTTACGATTTTTTTGATTTTATTTACAGAAAATACGGTCTTTTTATGTTGTAATCTTGTTAATTTGTTGTTGATTTTTTGTTATATGCATGTTTTTTTTGTTGTTATTTTGATGTTATTTTCATGTTTCTTTTATGTAGTTTTTCTGTTAATTTTATGTTGAACGTAAAAATGTAAATATTTTATAAAAAATGGTGTCTTATGTAATTATTCCAAAAAAAAGCCGTTTATAAACACCATGCCTGAATTCATTAGAAGCCCATGGATTTCAAAAATGTCATTTTATGTCAAGACATATCTTTTCTCAATAATACCATTTTCTAGTTCAAAGCTTTTAAATGTTAATTTTATCTATTTAATAATTATGATAAATTATCAAATAAAACTATCATTTAACTTATTTATTAATTAGACTTTTCAAAGTCTCTTAATTAACAAATAAACTTTAAATTTCCTTTTCTTCACAAATTTACCCTTGCTTAGTGGAACTCATAATTAAGACATAGTCTTACTCAAAATTTTGATTGATTAATTGAAACCAATTAATTGAGTCTACAAGACAACACTATCTTAAGTAGTGTGGGGACCTTGAGCCTATATAATTAAGCTCCCAATAAGTTGTTCCAGAATTTACTGAGAAAATTCTCTATCTTATCAATTTCTCTCGACTCTACTATAGATTTACAATTGCACTCTTGATTACATAGAATGTTATATTCACCAAAAATAGATACGCTATATGTTATCCAATATTTTAATCTACATAATCAATGATCTTCTATAGATGATTTACATTGAGTAGGGACTAAAATTACCGTTTTATCGTTTAATGTATTATATCCTTAATATACTAAGCTTATTATAAGTGATATTTTTGTAAACTAATATAATTACCAAAGTAAGAGCTCTTCCATTTATGTATGTTAGCCAAGCTCTAAGGAAATCATCATTTCACTTCTAAGTATTTTATGGAGGCTATAGATTCTATTTCTATGATTAGCTTTCCTACTCAATTACACTACCGTTTTCCCAAGATATGAGTATTGAGATGATCTTTTGGTAAGCTTGTAATGAACAAGTCAAAGAACACATGTAGTACAGTTGAGCCAAAACCTAACCATCTTATGATTAAGATCTTTGTGTTGGAACTTATTTTACTAGGAACTAGATTTACTAACATGTATGTTTGATTATAATCTATAATCAAACATCCTAAACATGAATTTCGTAAAACAATAAAATAAACACATATCAAGTTTTAGAAAACCTTACATTCGTGGCAGCGAAATATAATGGCTCCTTCCGTTCAAATCTCTAACTCTTATTCCTTTCTGTTGCAGTGTATTATCAAGATGTAAATCTGGATCTCCTTCAGGTAATGGAATTCTTCACAATCTTCCACACTATATTTGAGTATTAATTTGAATTGTGTGGGCAAGTACTCTCTTCACTATAGGCTTCGAATTCTAGAAGGGAGAAGAGGAGGAATTTTGAAAATTATAGGAGCTCTCTTATTTGTCTGACAAAGTAAATTTTGAGTTATCAGCTTATGAAAATAAGAGCCTATAGTTATCTATTTATATGATACCTATTAGGGTTAGGTTAGGATTTAAAATATGGATTAAAAAAAAGATAAAATTGCTTTAAATTGAACCCTTGTGGCCAAACCCCTTGTGGGCCTTACGGGTTTTAATTTTGCCACTTTATTAAATAACCTATCTTTCTTTCTTAAATACTATATTTTAACTCTAACTCTATAAATACTAATTTTATCTATTTAAAAATTATAATTAATTATTAAACAAAAATTTTCGTTTAATTTATTTATTAATTAGACCTATCAATGTCTCTTAATTAATAAACATCATAAATTCTCTTTTCTTTTCAATTAAGTCATTGCTTAGTGAAAATTCATAAATAAGAGATAGTCTAATTTAGAATTTTAATTGACTAATTAAAGCCAATTAACTGACTTTACAAGCCAGTATTATCTCAACTAGTGCGGGGACCATGACCTATATAATCAAGCTCCCAATAAGTAGTTCTAGAATTTACCAAGTAAATTTTCTATCTTAATAATTCCTCCTGACTCCACTATAGATTTGAAATTGCACTCGTGATTATAGAGAACGCTTTATATGTTCCAAATATAGATACACTATTAATTATCTATTGTTTCAATTCAAACAATCAATGATCCTCTATTGATGATTTGTATCAAGTAGGGACAATTTTACTATTCTACCCTTCAATGTATTTTATCCTAAAACTTTTAGATCCTCGTAAATAATATTTCAATAAACTAATATAATTACTAAAATGAGTATTCTACCATTTAATCTCATTGAGCCAAGCTCGAAGGAAATTATCGTTTCACTTCTATGTATTTATAGAAGCTATATATTCCGTATCTATAATTAGCGCTCCTACACAATTATACTACTATGTTCCCAAGATGTAAGTATTGGGAAGATCCATTTGGTCAACTTTAACAAACAAGTCAAAGAAGACAAATAATACAATTGAACCATAACCTTACTATCTCAAGATTGAGATCGTTGATCTAAGATCAACTAAAGGATATTTACTTAGAATAAATATCACAGTAAATTTATGATATCTATTTTTAGTGAATATCGGTCCAGTCTGATATTTAATAATACATCCAATACAAGCTTACTTTACCAATACCTAGAAAAAGACATACCACTATCTAAGTGTAAGTAAACCAAATTGTTGATTATCATATTAGTGTAAATCATGTGTACTGATAAATCATGAGACTAATGTTTAATCACATAATCTTAATTATTTTCACTGTGTAGATAACACTATAATCATGAATAACATTATGATAAGCATTTCAAAGAATTTATACATCAAACAAATGACCATGAAACAAACAGGTGAACTAAGCATTAAATTAAACAAGTAATAAAATAATTATATTCTTTTATTGATAAATGAAATTCAAGATAACATTGAAATAGAGTTTTAGTTAGGGCACAAAACCAAACAAACTTCCACTTGCACTAACATAAAAACAATTAGTACATTCAATTAATCCTTGATTCTCTCTATGCTTCTCAAATGCAGTCTCTATCAATATATTGGTGAATGGGTCGGCTAGGTTATCTTATTCTTCAATATCAACCTTTTCTACCAGTACCTCTCCTCTTGCCACATACTCTTTGATGATGTGGTATTTCTTCTTAATGTGTTTACTCCTCTTATGGCTTCGAGGCTCTTTAATATTGGCTATAACACTAGTGTTGTCACAAAGTAACACCAATGGTTTTTCCATGCCTAGAACAACACCAAGCTCTATGAAGAACTTTCTTAGCCAGACTTGTTCCTTACTAGCCTCAGCGGCAGCTATGTATTCGGCCTCCATCGTAGAGTTAGATATTGCAGATTGCTTAACACTTCTCCAAACAACTGCTCCACCCCAAGAGTGAATACCATCCCAGATGTAGACTTCTTGTTGTAATACCCTAGGATTAAGAGAATGGATTAGTAAAACTCTAACTAGTTGATTGAGTATTATTATGAAATTATATTATTATATAATTTAATATATGTGAATTAATATGAGATTTGATATGTTAAGACCCCGTTGGTGAGCCAGGGGCATTTCAGTAATTTTGACCCGAGAAGGGTAAAACAGTAAAATTAATTTAAAAACGTGCTTATGGAACTATGTTATTATATGGTACGCTTGTGTTGTCTTTTTCAGGTGTGTTCTGACAAGTTGGCGCGGTATAGTCACAACCGGATATTTCGGGCCGAACTGGGTTCGGGGCCGAAATACAATTTTGGGATAAATTATTGGCATTATATTTATAAGTGAATAATCTGAAATTTTATTTTTAAAGAGTTATTTTGGAAATGACTATACTATCCTTGAAATGTCTATTTGAGAGTTGTGTGACTTGTGGGCATTTTAGTAACTTTGCTTATTTGAGTTATAATTCAACAAAAAAAAAAGCATTTTAATTAAAATAAGAGGCATTTCTTTTCTGGTTCTTTCTCCACAAAACAACCCCCTTCTCTCTCTCTTTCTCACTCTCTCTCTCTCTCTCTCTCTCTCTCTCTCTCTATATATATATATATATCCCTCTTTGTATTTTGTTAAAAAATTTGGTGATTTGCTTGGTGTTCAAGCTTAAAATTGGAGGGTGTTAAAGCTTGATCTTGGCTGGTACTTGAGGTAATTTCTCTTGCTGATTTATAGTTGAGTTTATTGCTGAAAATTTTATGTGGAAAAGCAAGAAATTGTGTGGTATTTTCTTGAAATGCATGTGACTTGAATTCATGTTAATTTTGATGGGTTTTGGCTTAGATTGAATGGCTTTGTAATGGATTTTGTTTGTTGAGCACTAGGTGAGTTTTTAGGGTAATTTCCATGTTTAAATTCAATTCTTGCTTGATATTTTGTTGCTGAAAAAAAAAAAAGGTTAAAGCTAGCTTGAAGTTTAAGTTCTTGAATATGAGTTCTTGGTGATTTTGCTCAAGTTGGAGCTTTGAATTTTACGTTGTTTAATCTGAAATTTTGATGTGTTTTGCTGGTGTTTAAGCATGAAATTATATATGTTAATGCCTATTTAGGTACTTTATCATTTGGTGAATGATTAGCTTGAGTTGTGTTTGGGTTTGTGTTGAATTGGTTAAATTTTGGGGCTGAAATTTGTTGCTGGTTTTTGGTGTTGTTGGAGAGTGAATTAGGTGTAATTCATCTCAATATATTTGATTTATGCTAGGTGAAAGTTTTCTATGATTGTGGGCTGTGGGCTGGTTTAGCATAAGAATTGGTATTTTTGGATGCATTTTCGTGGCTCGAAACAGGGTTTCCTGGGTTTTTCAACCCAGTAGCCGCGGCCATTTTTGGCAGCTTATTGTATTTTTTTCGGATTTTTGTTTTTGTCATAACTTTTGACTCGGGACTCCGTTTGGGACGTTCTTTATATCGTTGGAAAGCTCGTTCTGAGCTCTATGTGAATATCTGTAGTTTAAGTGCTAATTTTATAATTTGTGGAAATGGATTTACGGATTAACCCTATACTTGTGTATCTCGGGATTGTGACTAGAATTACCGGCACTTGGTCAGGAGCACCTAGAGATTTGCAATCTCTATATTTGCGGGACATTAGGTAAGACAATAGATAGCACGTAGAGATATGCGCAATGGCGCTTATATGGAATTTGATTTATATGTGAAACTAGAAATCGTGATTAGAGTTATTACCCAAGTGAATTGTTAATATGTAATTGTTATGCCATGATGTATATAGATGTATATTAAAGTAAAGGGTTATGTGTTCTAGGCATAATCGGGTTGGGCTCGGTAACTAGAATCGAGATGAACCGTTCTAAGGCCTTATTGTAATTAGACGTGTGAGCGTAACACGTAGGTCTATGCCACATAGACATAAATAGTTGTGTGAGCGTAACACGCAGGTCTGTGTCATACAGACAAATATGAAATGGCATTATTATTTATGTGATGAGTTATATATGATTAACGATATATTTTACTGTCTTGCTTGGCTTGGCTCACGGGTGCTCTACTGTGCAGGAAAGGGTAAATCTGTCTCTGATCAGCCATGAGTATGGGAGTTGGGCGATGTATGTACATGTTCGGGCCACACTAGACCAAGCGGGTTGGGGTTTACCAGTGTTGAAACGTTTGTAACTCTGTTTTGCCGCTTAGGTCAACTAAGGAGAAAAGACTTGTAATATTTTGTAAAATGATATTTGGGATCTCGAAACATGTAACTTTTGTTTGTAAGGTTAAAATATTACAGGTTTATTTTCATTCTGTTTTTGTTTAAAGTTTAATTTCTGCGCTTATTTTATTAGTCATCCTGTTTAGGGGATTAGGGTTCTTAATCATATCGGGTAGCATGCCTAAATCTTAGGGCGTTACAATATGGTATCAGAGCGCCAAGGTTTTTAAATTTCCTGTAGACCGGCTGAACATGTACAATCATCGTCAGAGATAATCTCAACTCATGGTGCAGTAAGTGTTTGAGAGTAAATACTTTACTGCTTATGTGATCATTTATTTACCGCTTTCCATTTTAGGCAGTATGTAAGCATCTAGAGTATTTATGTGATATGTGATGCCATGCTGTATGTTAAGTGTTTATTTATATGGAGTAAATAGTTGAGTTGGGGTTTAAGGCAATAAGTGCATAAGTGTGGTATTGTTGCTTAATTCGTTGGGGTTGTTGATTACAGGGGTACTTGTAAAATGGACCCTCCGCAATCATCCAGACCACAGGGCGAGCAAGTAGAGCCTGGGGTTGGCCAAACCAATCCACCGGCACTGCCTGCACCTCCACAGAATTCGGGGGATAATGCGGGGGTTGGCAATGCTAATCCGCCTTCTGACTGGTAGCAGATGTTTCAAGAAATGCGAGGTATCATACTTCATCAAGAAGAAAAGTTGCGTCAATTAAGGCAACCGGCACCAGCTGCCCCTGTTGAGCAAGTATTACCACCAGCACCTGTGCCAGTGGTGGGTAACCAGGGGTTTATGATGCCGCATAGAGATTCTGTGTTTGAACGGTTTGTGAAGCTGCAACCTCCAACTTTTTTAGGAGGTACTGATATAATTAAGGCTGAGCAGTGGATGAGTACAATCAGCCGTATCCTTGATAATATGGGAGTGACGGGAACAGAGTGAGTGAATTGTTCAGCTTTCATGTTGCAAGATCATGCCCGCGTCTGGTGGGATATTGTGGGACAGACTCGTGACGTCAGTGTGATGACTTGGGATGAGTTCAAGAGTCTGTTTGAGGAAAACTTTTATAACATTGCAGTGAGGACTTCACATATGGAAGATTTTGTGAAACTAACTCAGGGGAAGATGTCTGTGGCCGAGTACACTCTGGAGTTTGATCGGATGTCCAAGTTTACTGGTGATCTGGTGCCCACAGATTTCACCAGGAAACACAAATATGTGAGAGGACTGAATGCCACAATCAGTCGGGACTTGAAGATTACCACTACTCATGACACTTTGTACAAGAAAGTGGTAGAGCTAGCCTTAATTGCTGAGGAGGCTGAGCAACAGGTAATAAAGGAGCAGACTGCAAAGGATGCTGTCACGGGATCGAACATTGCTGCTATTTGTAATATAAGTAAGGGGACCGACAGTGGTAACCCTGATCACAAATGGAAGGCTAATGCTTCGGGAACATTAAGGGGTAACAGGAAGTTTTGGGGAAACACAGGTGGTCGTCAGGGCCGTGGATCTTCATTTTGATCTTATCCTGAGTGTCCTAAATGCAAGAAACACCATCAGGGTGAATGTCGGGCCAATACTTGTTTCCAGTGTGGCATGGTGGGCAATTTCATCAGAGATTGTCCTCAGACAAGGAAAGAGGAGCCTAAGAAGAATGTTACTCAGAACCCGGGACGACTTTTTACCATGACTCAGGCTGACGCTGATGCTAGTCCGTTAGTGTTGACAGGTCAATTGTCTATAAATGGTTATTCTTATACTGTATTGTTTGATTCGGGAGCTACCCACTCTTATGTGTCAAGTAGAGTAATTGAAAGTTTCGATAAACCATGTGATATTTATGCTTCGGGGTTTGGTACCCTGCTACCTTTGGGAGACCTTATAGTATCCACTAGGTGGATTCGGTCCTTATCTTTCTGGATTGACGGTTGTGAATTCACCGCCAATCTAGTAGAATTGCAACTGTCTGATTTTGATATAATCCTGGGAATGGATTTTCTGTCTAAGTATGGGGCAACGATTGACTACAAGCGGAAGATGGTGGTGTTTGAGCTTGATAGTGCCAACCCAGCAGTGTTTGTGGGTAAAGTTCAGGGGGCACGCATACCAGGAATAACACTTTTGAAAGCTATGGACCTAATGAGTAGAGGTTGTCTGGGATTCATAGTTATTGCAGTGGATACCAGCCAACCTGTGACATCTGGACCTGAGAGTACAAGATTGGTATGTGAGTTTCTTGACGTCTTTCCAGAAGATCTACCGGGATTGCCACCTACCCGGGAGATTGAATTTGTAATTGAGTTGGTTCTGGGAGCGGAACTAGTATCAAAGGCACCGTATCGAATGGCTCCAGCAGAATTAAAGAATTGAAGCTACAACTGCAAGAATTACTGAATCTGGGATTCATTAGGCCAAGTTACTCTCCTTGGGGTGCTCCGGTATTATTTGTGAAGAAGAAAGACGGGTCTCTGTGAATGTGTATAGATTATCGGGAGTTGAACAAGCTTACCATTAAGAACAAGTATCCTTTACCTCGAATTGATGATCTTTTTTATCAACTGAAAGGGAAGACGGTCTTCTCCAAGATCGATCTTCGCTCAAGCTATCATCAGCTGAGAATTCAAGAGGAAGATATCTTGAAGACTGCGTTCTGTACTCGGTATGGACATTATGAATTCCTTGTGATGTCTTTTGGACTCACCAATGCCCTGGCGGCATTCATGGATCTTATGAATCGGGTATCCAAGGATTACCTGGATAGTTGTGTGATCGTGTTTATCGATGACATCTTGGTTGATTCTGAATCAGAAGAGGAACATGAGTTGCATCTCAGATCGATTTTGCAACGGTTACGAGACCACAAGCTGTATGCTAAATTCAAAAAGTGTGAATTCTGGTTATCTCGTGTCTCTTTCTTGGGGCACATAGTGGATAAGGATGGAATCATGGTGGATCCAGCCAAGATTGAAGCTGTTCGGGATTGGCCAACACCAAAATCAGCCACTGAAGTTAGACGCTTTTTGGGCTTAGCTGGGTATTATCGTTGATTTGTTGAGGGTTTCTCAAAGATTGTTGTACCCTTAACAGAGCTGACCCGAAAGAATTGGAAGTTTGTTTGGACTGATCGGTGTGAGAAAATTTTTATAGAGTTAAAGCAGCGCTTGATTACCACTCCAGTGCTAACTCTTCCTTCAGATAAGGAAAAGTTTGTTGTTTATTGTGATGCCTCGAGACAAGGTCTCGGCTGTGTTCTTATGCAAGCTGGAAAGGTAATAGCCTATGCTTCTCGGCAGTTAAAGGAGTACGAGCAGAGGTACCCTACTCACGACTTAGAACTCGCGGCAGTAGTATTTGCACTAAAGATTTGGCGGCATTACTTATATGGCGAGAAATGTGAGATATACACCGATCATAAAAGTCTGAAATACTTCTTTACCCAGAGAGACCTGAATATGAGACAAAGACGCTGGCTAGAACTTGTGAAGGATTATGATTGTGAGATCCTTTATCACCTTGGTAAGGCCAACGTTGTTGCCGATGCCTTGAGTAGAAAGGGGCAGAGTCAGATAAATACTGTGAAACAAATCTCTCAGCAGTTAGCAAATGAGATGACTCGAGCTAAAATCGAGTTGGTTGTAGGGCAGTTGGCTAATATTACCATGCAATCTACTCTTTTAGAGCGAATCAAAGAAGCACAATTGCAGGATCCAGAGTTAATGAAATCCCGAGATAGGGTTTCAGTTGGGAAGACTAGTGACTTTACAGTGGATGAAACAGGAATGTTACGATTTATGAATCGTGTTTGTGTGCCTATGGATGACGGTATTAAAAGAGAGATTATGACTGAGTCTCATACGACTCCTTACTCAGTTCATCCGGGGTCAACGAAGATGTATCAAGACCTCAAGGCCATGTTTTGGTGGCCAAGCATGAAGAAAGACATCGCTGAGTTTGTTGCTAAGTGTCTTACCTGTCAGCAAGTGAAGGCTGAACATCAGAGGCCTGCAGGGTTTCTGCAGCCATTGAATATTCCAGAGTGGAAATGGGAAGACATTGCTATGGACTTCGTGGTGGGATTACCTAGAACCACGGGACAGTACGACTCTGTGTGGGTTATAGTGGACAAATTTACAAAGTCAGCGCACTTCTTACCTGTTCGAATGAATTTCTCCATTGATCAGTATGCTGAATTATATGTTAGAGAAATTGTTCGTCTTCATGGTGTGCCAAAGTCCATTATTTCGGGTAGAGATTCGAAATTCACATCAAGATTCTGGGAGAGTCTGCATCGAGCTACGGGAACTCAGTTAAAGTTTAGCACAGCATTTCATTCTCAGACGAATGGAAAATCCGAGAGGACTATTCAGATCTTAGAAGACATGCCACGGGCATGTGTGCTTAACTTTGAAGGATCATGGGTAAAGTACCCTTCCATGATCGAATTCTCGTACAACAACAGCTATCAGGCAACAATCGGGATGGCCCCTTACGAGCTTTTATATGGAAGAAAATGTAGATCACCTATTCACTGGGATGAAGTGGTTGAAAGAAAGTTCTTGGGTCCCGAAGCTGTTCAGAGAACAAGTGAGGCAGTTGATAAAATCAGAGCGCGAATGCTCGCGGCTAAAACCAGACAGAAGAGTTATGCTGATCCAAAATGTCGGGATATTGATTTTTAGATCGGGGACATGATATTTCTCCTAATATCGCCGATGAAAGGCATTAAACGCTTTGGTAAGAAAGGGAAGCTTAGCCTGAGGTTCATTGGACCTTTTGAAATCCTCGAGAGGATAGGGCAAGTAGCGTACAGGTTGGTTATGCCCCCAGCGTTGGCAGCTGTACATGATGTGTTCCATGTTTCAATGCTTCAGAAATATGTCTCAGATTCATCCCATATCCTGAGTTATGAAGCATTGGAACTACAGCCAGATTTATCATATGAGGAACAAACGGTGCGAGTATTAGACAGAAGGGAGAAAGTCTTGAGAAACAAGACGATTGCACTAGTAAAAGTATTATGGAGAAACAGTAAAGTGGAAGAGGCAACCTGGGAAATCTAGACGGATATGCAGCAGAAATATCCGGAGTTATTCAGGTAAATTTCGAGACGAAATTTCTATAAGGAGGGGGTAATTGTAATACCCTAGGATTAAGAGAATGGATTAGCAAAACCCTAACTAGTTGATTGAGTATTATTATAAATTTATATTATTATATAATTTAATATATGTGAATTAATATGAGATTTGATATGTTAAGACCCCGTTGGTGAGCCAGGGGCATTTCAGTAATTTTGACACGAGAAGGGTAAAACAGTGAAATTAATTTAAAAACTTGCTTATGGAACTATGTTATTATATGGTATGCCTGTGTTGTCTTTTTTAGGTGTGTTCTGACAAGTTGGAGCGGTATAGTCACAACCGGGTATTTCGAGCCGAACTGGGTTCGGGGCCGAAATACAATTTAGGGATAAATTATTGGCATTATATTTATAAGTGAATAATCTGAAATTTTGTTTTTAAAGAGTTATTTTGGAAATGACTATACTATCCTTGAAATGTCTATTTGAGAGTTATGTGACTTGTGGGCATTTTGGTAACTTTGCTTATTTGAGTTATAATTCAACAAAAAAAAAAGCATTTTAATTAAAATAAGAGGCATTTCTTTTCTGGTTCTTTCTCCACAAAACAACCCCCTTCTCTCTCTCTCTCTCTCTCTCTCTCTCTCTCTCTCTCTCTCTCTCTCTCTCTCTCTCTCTCTCTCTCTCTCTCTCTCTTTGTATTTTGTTGAAAAATTTGGTGATTTGCTTAGTATTACTCTCTCTCTCTCTCTTTGTATTTTGTTGAAAAATTTGGTGATTTGCTTAGTATTCAAGCTTAAAATTGGAGGGTGTTAAAGCTTGATCTTGGTTGATACTTGAGGTAATTTCTCTTGCTGATTTTTAGTTGAGTTTATTGCTGAAAATTTTATGTGGAAAAGCAAGAAATTGTGTGGTATTTTCTTGAAATGCATGTGACTTGAATTCATGTTAATTTTGATGGGTTTTGGCTTAGATTGCATGGCTTTGTAATGGATTTCGTTTGTTGAGCTGTAGGTGGGATTTTAGGGTAATTTCCATGTTTTTTTTTGAATATGCGTAATTTCCATGTTTAAATTCAAGTCTTGCTTGATATTTTGTTGCTGGAAAAAAAAAAGAGGTTAAAGCTAGCTAGAAGTTTAAGTTCTTGAATATGTGTTCTTGGTGATTTTGCTCAAGCTGGAGCTTTGAATTTTATGTTGTTTAATCTGAAATTTTGATGTGTTTTGCTGGTGTTTAAGCATAAAAATTATGTATGTTAATGCCTATTTAGGTACTTTATCATTTGGTGAATGATTAGCTTAAGTTGTGTTTGGATTTGTGTTGAATTGGTTGAATTGGTTGAATTTTGGGGCTGAAATTTGTTGCTGGTTTTTGGTGTTGCTGGAGAGTGAATGAGGTGTAATTCATCTCAATATATTTGATTTATGCTCGGTGAAAGTTTGCTATGATTGTGGGCTGGTTTAGCATAAAAATTGGTATTTTTAGATGCATTTTCGTGGTTGGAAATAGGGTTTCCTGGGTTTTTAAACCCAATAGCCGCGGCCATTTTTGGTAGCTTATTGTATTTTTTTTGGGTTTTTGTTTTGGTCATAACTTTTGACTCGGGACTCCGTTTGGGATATTCTTTATATCGTTGGAAAGCTCGTTCTGAGCTCTATGTGAATATCTGTAGTTTAAATGCTAATTTTATAATTTGTGGAAATGGATTTAGGGATTAACTCTATTCTTGTGTATCCTGTGATTGTGACTTGGATTACCAGCACTTGGTCAGGAGCACCCAGAGATTTGGAATCTCTATATTTGCGGGACATCACGTAAGACAGTAGTTAGCACGTAGAGATATGCACAATTGCGCTTATATGGAATGTCATTTATATGAGAAACTAGAAACCGAGATTAGAGTTATTACTTTGAAGTGAGCGGTTTATTGGCTTAGGGCTATTACCCAAGTGAATTGTTAATATGTAATTGTTATGCCATGATGTATATAGATGTATATTGAAGTAAAGGGTTACGTGTTGAAGGCATAATCGGGTTGAACTCGGTAACTAGAACCGAGATGAACCGTTCTAAGGCCTTATTGTAATTAGACGTGTGAGCGTAACACGTAGGTCTATGCCACATAGACATAAATAGGTGTGTGAGCGTAACACACAGGTCTGTGTCATACAGAGCAATATGAAATGGCATTATTATTTATGTAATGAGTTATATATGATTAACGATATATTTTACTGTCTTGCTGGGCTAGGCTCACGGGTGCTCTACTGTGCAGGAAAGGGTAAATCTGTCTCTGATCAGCCATGAGTATGGGAGTTGGGCGATGTATGTACATGTTGGGCCACACTAGACCAAGCGGGTTGGGGTCTACCAGTGTTGAAACTTTTGTAACTCTGTTTTGCCGCTTAGGTCAGCTAAGGAGAAAAGACTTGTAATATTTTGTAAAATGATTTTTGGGATCCCGAAACATCTAACTTTTGTTTGTAAGGTTAATATTATTACAGGTTTATTTTCATTCCATTTTTGTTTAAAGTTTAATTTCCGCGCTTATTTTATTAGTAATCCAGTTTAGGGGATTAGGGTTTCTTAATCATATTGGGTAGCGTGCCTAAATCTGAGGGCGTTACACTTGTCATCAAGACAAACTTGGAAATTTGGTTCGGCATAGCCTATGGGATTTAAAGCACCACCCTTGTAGACTAAAACATAATCCCTTGTCCTTTTTAAGTATTTTAGAATATGCTTAACTGATGTCCAATATTCCTTTCCTGGGTTTGACTGATAATTGCTCACAATTCTCACTGCATAGCAAATGTCTGGTCTAGTGCATAACATAGCATACATTGGACTTCTAACTACTGAAGCATAAGGAAATTTTCTCATATCTTCTACTCTTGGGGATCAGTGGGACACTGTTCCTTAGATAGTCGCAAGCCATGTTTGGAAGACATAATTGCCCTTTTGGCATTGCTTATTTAGAAACGCTCTAGCACCTTATAAATGTAAGCTGCTTGCGAGAGAGCAAGTAATCTATTCTTCCAGTTTCTAATAATTTGGATTCTGAGAACATAATTAGCTTCACCCAAGTTTTTCATTTTGAATTGGGTGTTTACAAATTCCTTTATTTCAATCATCTTCTTGACATTGTTTGCAATGACTAAAATGTCATCAGCATAAAGGATCAAGAATTTTACCACTTAATTATCCTTGAGTTGGTAAACACAAGGTTCATCTTCATTTTGATGAAAGTTGTAGGTTTTGATTATTTCATCAAACTTTTTGTTCGAAGAGTGAGAAGCCTACTTAAGTCCATAAATGCACCCATTTAGCCTCCAAACTTTCTCTTCTTTTCCTAAAAGTTTATAACCTTCTAGTTACTCCATATAGATTGTCTCGTCAAGAATTCAGTTAAGAAAATCTGTCGTAACATCCATTTTCCAAATCTCATAATCGAAAGCGGCTACTATGGAGAGAAGACTTCTGATAGATTTGAGCATGGAAAATTGACTAAAAGTATCCTCATAGTCCACACCTTCTCTTTGGGTATAACCCTTTGCTACAAGTCTAGCTTGAAAAGTTTCGGCTTCTCCACTAGCACCCCATTTCTTCTTGTAGACCCATTGACATCAAATTGGATAATAATCATCAGGTCCATCTACATATTTTTAGACTTTATTCTTCTTCATGGAATCCATTTTTGAATCCATGCCAACTGACCATTGTTTCAATTTTGGACTTGCCATTGCCTATTTATACAATTTCCCATCCATGAGCACATATCTTAGGGCTGGGTATTGAACTTTCCATGAAGTTGCTCTGTCATCTTGAAGTGTTCCAGATTCTAGATACTTCTGGATTGGAGCCATCCAAGAAGTGGATAGATCAATAGTTGTTACCCCTAGTGTTATCGTGCTTGGAGCAGAAAAATGGGCGATGGAGACTAATCCATACTTTTCTATCTTTGGATCTGTTGCCAACTTTGCTAGCATACCCGCAAAGGCATTTCGATCTTTGGGAATTTTCTTGACGGAGTAATGCTTAAAATGCTGCAATAGCTCTTTAGATTTTGCTACGTAATTAGCTATATTCTCCCCTTTAGTTTGGTATTCTCTAGAAATTTAGTTAACTACCAACTGTGAATCACTATAGAGCTCAATGTTCACGGCTCCAACTTCTTTAGCTAATTATAAGCTAGCAATCATTGCTTCATGCTCTGCTTCGTTGTTGAAAGCTTCAAACTCAAAACAGAGTGCACTCTCTGTCTACATTTATTTACTAAACTTCTAGCTCCAGGATGGGTTCTTCAGGGTTGTTGTCCATCCCTGTGCATTCAGAAATAAAGTCTATAAAAGCTTAACCTTTTATGGATATTCTTGGCTGGTAATGGATGTTGAACTGGCTCAATTCTATTACCCGCTTCAAGAGTCTTTTGAATGATTCTGGCTTTTGCAACCCTGACGAAAGGGATGGTTTGTCAAAACCCTATTGGCATGGGCTTGAAAATATGGTCTTAACTTTCGTGATGTAATTAGTAACGAATAGAAAAGCTTTTCGATCATTGGATACCTAGACTCTGCGCCAAACAATCTCTTGCTTACATAATATACAACATGTTGTAACTTTCCTTCTTCTCGCACTAAAGCGATAATTATTGCATGATGTGACACTACCAGGTACAAAAACAATGGTTCCCCTTCAACAGGTTTAGACAATATTGGGGCCTTAGTTAAATGTTCTTTAAGTTTTTAAAAGGCTTCTTCACACTCAGCTGTCCATTCAAATTTGTTATTCCCACAAAGGACATTAAAGAACGAAATGCATTTGTTTGTTGATTTGGAAACAAATCTACTGAGTGTTGTAATCCTCCCAGCTAAACTTTGCACATCTTTATGCTTTTGGGGTGAAGTCATATCTAGAAGAGCCTTAATCTTTTCCAGGTTTACTTTGATTACTCTGGAACTGATAATGAACCCTAGGAATTTCCTTGAGAAAACTCCAAAATTACTCTTTTCTAGGTTCAATTTCATTCCATATTTCTAGATGATGGAGAAAGCTTCTTCTAAATCTTTATTATGGCTCATGGAGGTCTTTGACTTCACCAGCATGTCATCAACATAGACTTTCATATTCTTCCCCAGATCTTCTATGAACACCTTGTTAACAAGGCATTGGTATATGGCTCCAACATTTTTTAAACTGAATGGCATAACTATGTAGCAATAGATTCGTTTGTCAGTTTGGAAACTAGTGTGTTCCTGGTCAGCTACGTGCATTTTGATCTAGTTATAGGTGGAGTATGCATCCATAAAGCTCAAAAGTTCATATCCTGAAGTAGCATCAACCAATTTGATCTATTTGTGGAAGTGGAAAATAGTCCTTTGGACAAGCCTTATTTAGGTCGGTGAAGTCTATGCACATTCTCCAAGTTCCATTAGGCTTTGGGAGAAATACTGGATTGGCTAGCCATAATAGATATAAAGCTTCCCGAAGAAACTATATGTTAGTTAGCTTGTCTACTTTTGCATTCACTACTTCAGATCTTATTGGATCTAATGGTCTTAACTCCAAACGGATTAATTCTACAGTAGGATCTACATTCAAAGCATGACAAATCACATCTGGAATAATTCTAGTCATGTCAGAATGGCTCTAGGCTAGCACATCACTATTCTCTTTTAGTGTAGCGACAATTCTTTTTCTAGCAGCTGGAGGTAAATTCTTTCCAACTTTGATGACTTTAGTGGAATCTTCATCACTGATGCACACCTCTTCTATCTCCTCCATAGGTTCAATTATTCTTTCCATACCCACACGCGGGTCTAATTCATCTTCTTCTCAAACTACCCACAATGTTGGCTAGGTGGATGTTCCAAGTTCTTCATGATTTCTCTCTTGGACCATTGAAATGGTCTTGGTTAAAAACATTGTAAAAAATTCCTACACTTTTTTTATCTCCTTTGATTGTTCCAATGCTTCGGAACTTTAAGCACAAATGGTGAATTGATGTTATTATTGGGATTTTATGCCCTAAATAAAACCTATTTCAATATAATCAGATTTACTAATTAATAAAAGATCAGAAATCATGTTATGCTGCATGGTTCACATGATTACTTTCATAGTTATATGTTTATTATATAAATTCTATTAAATCATGAACATATAGTTATTCATGATTGTAGTATTATCTACACAGTAGAAAATAATCATGATTAAATGCTTCAAACTATTTGGTCCCACGATTTATCAATGTAGTGGATTTACACTAATGTGATAATTGGAGATGTGTTTTACTTACACTTGTATAAGTGGAATGTCCTTTCCAGGTTATTAGCAAAGTAAACTAGTATCGGATGTATCAGCTGTGCATCGGACTGGACCAATATTGACAGAGAAAAAGATTTCATAAACTAACTGTTATGTCTGTTCTAAGTCAATGTCACTTAGTTGATCTTAGGTCAATTGATCTCAATCCCGAGATGGTTACGTTCTAGCTTAATTGTACTATATGGGTTCTTTCACTTGTTTGTTAAAGCTGACCAATTGGATATAGTCCAATACTTACATCTTGGAAACTCGGTATGTCAAATGAGTGGGATCGTTAATCATAGATATGGAATCTATAGCTTTTATAAGTACTTAGAAGTGAAAGGATAGTTTCCTTAGAGCTTGGCTAAACACGTTTAAATGATTGAGGTTTCATCTCAGTAATTATATTAGTTTCCCGAAATATTATTTACAAGTAGCTAAGTGTTTTAAGGACAAAATACATTGAAGGGTAAAACAGTAATTTAGTCCCTATTCATTGTAGACCATCTATAAGGGATCATTAATTATTTAGATTGTAACAATGAATAATTCATAGCATCTATATTTAGTATATAGAGCATTTTATGTAATCAGAATTGTAATTCTAAATCTATAGTGGAGTTAGGTGGAATTAATAAGCTAGGAAATTTATTTGAAAATTTCGGATCTACTTATTAGGAGCTTGATTACATAGGCCCATGGTCCCCGAACTAACTGGGATAATATTGTTTTGTAGTCCCAATTAATTTATTTATTTAATCAATATGGATTCTAAATAATGAATATGTCTTATTTATGAATTTTACTAACGAATGGCATAATTGAGAAGAAAAGAGAAATAGGGGTTTATTTGTCAATTAGTACACTTTGTGGGTCTAATTAAAAGATAAATTTAAATTGTATTTTATATAATAATGATTTATAATTATTAAAATAAAATTGTTATTTAAATAATTAGATGAGAAAAAGGCTAAAAATAGGAAAAGACATATTGTTTCATTAGTTAAAATAAAGTGGCAAAAATCTTAACTCTAAAGCCCATATGTATATTCGGAACTAAGAGTAAGATTCAACCCAAGTCTTTATTCCAAGCTCATGTCATCTAATCCTAACCCTAAGTGAAGCCTATAAAAAGAAAGAGAAGAGAGCTTTGTCAGGTGATTTTCTAAGCTAGAAAACCCTAAAAAGCTCACTTCTTCTCTTTTATTTTCGAAAATTCAGAGGCTATTTTCTCTTGGATTTCTTTATAAAATTGTTAGGATTTATCAAACACTCAAGAAATATATAAATCACAAATCTAAACATATTCCTAAAAGTGCTTTAATATAGAAAATCCTAAATCATAAATCTATAGAACTTTTGCTAAATTAAAGGAGAAGAAGATGATAAAAGATGAGCGGAAGCACTAACCTCAAGCCATTGTTGGAGATTGCAGAGAAGGTTTTGATCATCCAAGAATACACTATTTTCTAAAATATTTTCTCTGATGGGGAAGGAGAGAATACAGAAACCCTAGTGTTTCTTGGGGACCACTACCTATTTATAGACTCATCTTAGAATGAGTTTTGGATATTTATAATTTGGCCCCTCAACAAATTATAAATTAACTTATGGTATCTACACATTATTTCTATGGCAATTTAATACTCTTTTGATACCCATAACATAATTGGTCACTTAATTTTGTATCACACTTTATAATAGCATATACATTATACATATGTGCCCACAATAGGATTTTTAATCCAACAATCTCCCACTTGGGCAACATATGTTACCTGATAAATGTATAACCTTATGAGCTCAAAATTTGCTATTATGTAAAGGTATTTACAATAATCTCGTCCATCAACTATACCCATATAGGATCAAAGCGATTTTTGTCATATCAATCATGACTAAATCCATCAATGGTCACATATACAAATATAGCCAAATGACATAGATCAATCATGGATGTGTAGCATAGAAATTACATGCAATGTGAACCAAACATGCCTATTTCCAACTTCCTTAATCCAAAGTGAGGTCAGACTTAAACATAACAAAATAAAGTGAATAAACTGAAGACTTTATTTCTGATCAGAAAATAACCAAATACATAAATTTCTTACACAAACATAAAGCAAAGAAAATACAAACTCCCACTAAATCATGATATCCTCAAGTAATACTACACCCATATGAGCAGTGTGCCCATGAAAGACCTTGGGTGGAAATCCTTTTGTGAGCGGATCCGCTATCATAAAGTTTGTCCCAATGTGCTCTATGGATATCTGTCCACTCTGCACTATTTCTTTCACAACTAGGAACTTTATGTCAATATGCTTTGACTTGGATGAGCTCCTATTGTTATTGGAATACAACACTACTGATTTATTGTCACAAAATATCTTGAGTGGTCTTTCTACATTCTCCAAAATACGCAGCCTGGTGACAAAGTTTCTCAGCCATATTTCCTGATTTGATGCCTCATAACATGCTACGAATTCTGCTGCCATAGTGGAAGAAGCTATAGTGTCTGTTTGATACTTTTCTAGGATATAGCTTCTCCAGCTAACAAAAAAATGTAGCCTGATGTAGACTTTCTGCTATCTTGGCATCCAGCAAAATCAGAATCAGAATACCCTACGACCTCTAAATGATCTGACTTCCTGTATGTGGGCATGTAATCTTTTGTTCTCTGAAGATACCTCATAACCCTCTTGGGTGTTATCCAATGGTCCATACCAGGGGTGCTTAAATATCTGCATACGCAATATCAAGACACGTACATACCTGAAGATACATTAGACTCCCTACAACTGATGCATAGGGAATCTTTTTCACTTCCTACATTTCAGGACTGCTTTTAGGGAATTGACTAAGACTGGATTTGTCTCCTTTAGCAACAGGGGTATCACCTGGTCTACAATCTTGCATGCCAAACCTTTTGAGTACTTTATCGATGTAGCTCTTTTGTGATAATCTAAGAATACCCCGAGAACGATCTCGACGTATGTGAATTCCTAAAACAAAAGAGGCGTCACCAAGATCTTTCATATTAAATTTCTTAGATAAAAATCTCTTGGTTTCGTGCAATAAGCCTATATCATTAGTGGCAAGCATCGACATATAGAACCAAAAAAATGTATTTACTCCCACGGAACTTGTGATATACACAATCATCAATAATATTCATCTCAAAACCAGAAGAGATAATTACTTGATGAAACTTGTGATACCATTGACGAGAAGCTTGTTTGAGTCCATAGATGGATTTCTTTAATTTGTAAACCATACTTTTTAGGTCACCAACCACAAAGTTTTCTGGTTGCTCCATATAAATTGTCTCATCAATGTTGCCATTGAGAAACGAAGTTTTAACATCCATCTGATGTAACTCAACGTCAAAAGAGCAAGAAGTGCCAATATTATCCTAAAAGAGTCTTTCGATGAAACCGAAGAGAAAGTCTCTGTATAGTCAATGCCTTATTTTTGAGTATAGCCTTTTGCAACATGACGTGCCTTAAATCTCACAACATTACCATATTCATCCTTCTTGGTTTTAAGTATCCACTTACAACCAATTGGTTTTACACCTTGTGGTAATGGGACAACTTCTCAAACTTTATTGTCTTGCATAGACTTTTTCTCTTCATTCATGGCATCAATCCACTTTTGAGAGTTAGAACTTTTCATGGCCTGATGCAAGTTGATTGGATCATCTTCCATCATTCCAATTTCATCCTCATGTTCTTGAAGAAATACAAAATAATCATTTGAAATAGCATTTCTTCTCTCTCTTGTTGACCTCCTTTATGGCTCTTGTTCTTGAGGGTGCTGAATTTGTTCTTCAGAAACAATAACCTCATCCTGATTTGGGAGTTGTTCAACATTGACTTGTTGAGGTTCCAGATTCATTTCTTGATCAATGACAGGTGTGGAAGCCTGAACATTGTCTAAAATGATAGTAGGAACTGAGGTTGAATTCAATTCCTCCTCAAAAGCAATGTCTCTAACCTTATTTCTCCCCCCAAATTCAACATCCTCAAAAAATATTGCAGTTACCGTCTCAAAAATATTTCTGACAGTGGGATCATAAAACTTATAGCCCCTAGATCGCTTAGAATAACCAATAAAGTAGTCGCTAACTGTTTTGGAGTCCAATTTATTTTCATGTGGCCTATAAGGCCTTGCCTCAGCTGGACATCCCCAAATGTGAAAATGCTTTAGATGGCTTTCGACCTATCCAAAGCTCATAAGGTGTTTTTGTAATTGCTTTACTTGGTACTCTATTCAGTATGTAAACTGCTATCTTTAATGCTTCTCCCCAGAGGGACTCAGGTAAGGTAGAATGAGCGATCATGCTCCTTACCATATCCTTAAGATTCCCATTTCGTCTCTCAGCAACACCATTCATGCTAGGTGATCCTGGCATGGTGTACTGTGGGACAATACCACATTCCTTTAGGAATTTAACAAATGGTCCTGGACGTTGTTTACTTGAGCCATCATATCTACCGTAGTACTCATCACCACGATCAGATTTGACGTTCTTAATTCTTTTGTTGTGTTGACTCTTAACTTCAGCTTTGTAAGCTTTGAACACGTCCACAGACTGAGATTTTTCATGAATGAGATATAGGTACCCATAACGTGAGTAATCTTCTATGAATGATATAAAATATTGTTGACCATTCCAAGATGTCGTAGGGAATGACCAAAAAATATCTGTGTGAATCAATTCTAAGACTTCTGAAGCTCTATTGGCACCTAAACTCTTTGTTTCGGTTTGTTTTCCCTTGATACAATCTACACAAACATTTAAATTTGTGAAGTCAAGAGACTTTAAAATGTCATCAGACACAAGACGCTCAATTCTACCTCTTGAGATATGACCTAAGTGTTTATGCCATAATGACGCTAAATTTTCTTTATTTAATTTGTGTTTAGTACCTCGTGATTCCACATGCAAGGTTTCATTATAGGATACAATTGTTTCTAGCAAATAAAGATTGTCATAAGAATTTCAATAACCAGTTCCAATAACATTTGAATTTAAAGACAAAGTAAACTGATTGTTTCCAGATGAACAACAATATCCAGATTTGTCCAACAAAGAAATAGAAACTAAATTTCGTCTAAAAGACGGCACAACAAAAGTGTCTTTCAACTCCAAAGAAAAACCAGTTCCCAAAAACAATATGAAATGCCCAATTTCTTCCACTTCCACCGATTGTCCATCGCCCACAAAGATGTATCTTTCACCATCACTTGGCTTTCAGTAGCTCAGGCAACCCTGCATAGAAACACTTATGTGAGTAGTAGCACCAGAATCTATCCACGTAGTATTTCTATGTATTGAAACTAAATTAACCTCAGAACGAACCAAAGCAAGATTAATACCTTTCTTTACATGCCATGTGTGATATTTGGTACAATCTTTCTTCACATGTCCAGGTTGGTTACAAAAGAAACAACTCGTAGAATCCTATTGTTGTTTCTTTTGAACTGGACCCATAGCAGCTTCATTCTCAAATGTCCTTTTCTTGCCCTTATCCTTAGGGGTAGTGGCCAAGTGAGCAGTTTCAGTTTTGTCCTTTTTCAACCTTTCTTCCTCTTGCACACAATGGGAAATGAGCTCGTTGAGAGTCCATTTCTCCTTTTGACAGTTGTAACTAATTTTGAATTGGTTAAATTGTGGAGGAAGCGTCAACAAAACCATGAGTACAAGTACATCATCCGAAAGCTCAATCTTAAGTGTCCTTAATCCTGAGACAATATGATGCATTTCTGTAATGTACTCCCTTACATTTCCTTGACCCTTATACTTCATGTTCATTAAAGAACCAAGAAGTGTTGTCATTTCAACCTTATCATTTTTAGCAAAACATTCCTCAATTTGTTCAAGGGAATTCTTAGCTATAGTAACCCCTTCGGATTTTGTGCCCCAAAAGGCTTCTGGAATGATGTGTTTGATAATCATTAGACTCATGCGATGTGAACAATCCCACCTCTCAAATTCCCTTTTATCATCATGGGAACTTTTCTTAGTGAGAGGTGCAAGTTGTTCATTCCTTAGTGCATGGTCTAAATGTTGGGTTTTACGCCCTAAATAAAACTCTATTTCAATGTAATCCAGATTATTCAATATCAATAAAGTAACAGAAGTATTTTTCATTCATTTGTGTATGTTTTGGTTCACTTAATCAATTGTTTGTCGATTTGATTTATAAATTCATCCAAACCCCTTTTCACATACTTGATCATGTTTATTGTGTTGTCAACACAGTTGAAAGTAAACATGACTATGTGAATAAAGTATTCCTAGATTTATCAGAACACTGGGTTTTACTGATATGACAATCTACAACAGAGTTTACTTGCATTTGGAGAAATGTTATGTTCTTTCCAAAACATAGGTTAAAGTAAAGCTCAGGTTGGATGCATGGAGTATGCATTGGAATGGACCGATATTGAACTTTGAAATAGATTTTTGAAACTTACCGTAAATATCTATTCAATTCAATATCATAAGTTGATCCTAGATCACATGATCGAAATCCTGATATGGTTAGGCTCAATTTCAAGAGTGTTATTCGTGTTCTTTGATTTGTTAGTTAAGCCTAATTTTTGGTCAGGGCAATACATACATTTTGGGAACACGGTAGTGCGATTGAGTGGGAGCGCTAACATAAATATGGAATCTATAGCTTCTATCTGGCGAATAGTAAGCAAAGGATGATTTCCTTCGAGCTTAACCAAACGAGATAAATGATTGAGTACTCATTTCACTTAGTTGAAATATCATTTATACAGGGTTAAGTGTTTTAAGGATAAAATACATTGTAGGGTGTTACGGTAATTTAGTCCCTTTACAGTGTAAATCATCCATATAGAGGATCATTGATCACATTAGGATTATAACAATGGATAACTAATGATGTGTCTATATGGTGGAACATATAGAGCATTCTATATACTGAGAGTGCAATTCTGAGTTCTATGTGTGGATTCAACGAAGAATTAATAAGTCAGTGAATTTAAGTGGTAAATTCTAGATCTGCTTATTGGAAGCTCGGATATATAGACCCATGGTTCCCCCACTAGTTGAGATAATATTACTTGTAAGACTCATTTAATTGATTTTAATTAATCGATTAAAATTCTCAAGATAGACTGTGTCTATTTGAGAATTTATCACTTATTAAGGGCAAAATAGTAAATAGAGATTTTGACGGGCATATTTATCAATTAGGAAACTTTAATTAGTTTCATTATTAATAAAATAAATGACAATATATTATTTGATAATTAATTTTAATTATTAAATAATTAGATTTGACATTTATGTGGTTGAACAAAGGAATTGGCAGTTTTTGACAAAACAGGAAACTATCAGTGTAGGAAAAGAAAAGTTGGAAAAGTGGCAAGCCTTGTTTCCACAATGCCTAGGCCGGCCACTTAAGTTCCCTTTTCCCTTTGATTTTTTCAATATTAAATGTCAATTAATTCAATCATAACCCTGGGTGGTTTTCTATAAATAGAAGGCAAAGGCTTCAGATTTCAACATAACTGATACACAACATTATTCTGACAGAATTTTCTCTCTGAAAATTCTCTCTGAGCCGCCACCCTCTCTCTCTCTATTCCTTCACTGTTTCGAAACCTATAAGTGCTAGAGTAGTGCCCACACACATCAAGTAATACCTCAATCATAGTGAGGAAGGCTGTGTAGAATTCAGAAACAACAAAGAAGGACTATCGGGCTCAGATCTTGATTATACTCTGCTACAGAAAGGAATCAAGGGTTAGAGATCTGAGTGGGAGGAGACATATATTCCGCTGCACCCAATGTAAGATTTCTGATACTCTTATGTGTTTAATTTTCTATCGTTTTAGAAGTTCATATTTAGGTTGTTAAATCAACATACTTGTGAGTAGATCTAAGTTCCTGGTAAAATAACTTCCAACAACTGGCACCAGAGCCATGGTAATTGATTTGCTTGCAAGAAATTTGGACTTAAAACGATTTGCTTGTGTTTTGGATGGTATCATGTTGCTTTGTGTGTCATATTGATGTTTGATTGTTGTTTGTGAATTCTGGGGAAAATAGTTACTTTTCTGTCTCTGTAATTATTTTTGTTGGATAGTTTGGAAAATTCTAAGCAATTTACTTTTTTACAGAACTCGATTTCGATTTAATTTGAATTAGTTATGAATTTTTGAAAATTGAAAAAATCAGTGTGATGAGCACCCTCATCACGCGCGCGGAATGGCTGCAAGCAGCCTTCCTGCGCCGTGATTCCTCGGCGTGCACCCCAGATACGCGCGCGGATGAGCATGTATGGCATGCCATCCGTACAGTTCATCATTTTTTTTCTTCAGTTTTTTCGATTTTTCATGTTATTTCATGGAATTAAATTCTGATTTTTTGTGTAGTTTTGTATGTTGATTTTTGTTTTTCAAATTTCAAATCTAATTATCAGAAATAAATTAATTTTATTTTTTAAAATTCATTTTAGATTAGTGTAATTTGATTTTGAAAATAGGAAAAATCAAGTTTTGCTTACCTCTTTTCTTATTTCCTTTAAAATTTGATTATTTATTTTTTTAAGGTCAGATATTAATTTATTTTTGGTAACTTGACCTTAATTAGAATAAGATCAAAATAATCATCATAAATTTAAAAGAGGAAATAAGGTATTTTTGTTAACTTTTAAATTTTGTCATTTTTAATTAAATTAAATTGTAAAACAAGAAAATGGTATGTATTTGCCATTTTCTATTTTATTATTTAATTTATTAAATAACATGAAATTTAAAAGGAAAGTTAGCAATTTAATTTTCAAATGACATTTAGGTTACCCAAAACCTAATTTTTCAAAATGGTAGGTTTAATTTTAATTTTTATTTTTCGAAATATATGTTTAAAATTAAATAAATCCTACATCCAACTATCTAAATCTAACCTTGTTGCAGGAGTATGTGTTTTAGATTGTTTGTAAGTTTTCTAAAACCTACTATTGCTTGATCTAAATTGTCTTGGTTAACTTGATGATAGATCCAATGATCTAATTTTAACCAATGGTTCAATTGATGATAGATCAAGTAAATAATTTGTAACAGGTAATTTTTATAAACTTGTGTATGACCTAGTAACATGATAGGATCCATCCAAATGTGTATGCCTGTGTGAGCCTATATGTTTAATTTCTGTTATAGATACATATAGGTTGTTGTTGCTAAATAAAATATCATAACTGATAGATTTTATTTAGGCTCATTTAGTAGTGAGCCTATTCAATTAATAACAGTTGTTCATTTTAAGGTTAAATTCCTCTCTTTTGGGCCTTGTGTGAGAGTTGGGAGCCTTAGAAGTGGGTACGACATACTGGACCCAGCCCCCCTCACATGAACAACCCTAATTGTGAAGGTCCATTTGCCTGATTTGGATAACTGTGCTAGGTTAATTATATTAGTTTGACCTAATAAAAAATTGATTAGCAACATAATTAATTTCATTCTTCCTTGAAATTAATTTAAGAAAAACATAGTTTGAATAGTTATATTCTGGAAAACTATATGTATTTTTCTTGTGTTTAATTAAATATGGAATTATAACCATATAAATTCTTTCTGAATCTTAATTTTATAATTTCATTAAATATTCCTATTTAAGTTGAGATTTAGTTAAATCTATCAAATCAACTTAGATTTGAATATTTTTGAATTTCCTATTATAAATTAAGTTGAGGAATTTTAGGAATTGGTTATTAAGATTCTTTAGATATTTTTTAAGTTGATATTTTATAAATATGGGAACTTAAAATGGAATATCTTCTAAATTAAGTGGTTACTACTTAATTGGTAATATTTAATTAAGTCATTGATTGAAGAATATTTAAGTTGGGTATTTAGATTTTTCTAAACAACTTAAAAAAGATATTTTTCAAAATTATTCCATTTTTGAAATTTAATTAAAATTTTTACTTTAATTTGTAATATTTCATTATTGAGATATGGAATATAAATGGTTAAACAAAATACATATTTTTTTTTTTTAAATAATGAGCTTTAATCAAGAGAAATTCGATCTCCATTGTTGGTTTTACATAGCTATTGTTTTAGTGAGTAATCCTCCCTAATGGAGGAACGTTCATTAGCAAGTTAGCGCCGTTTAATCTCGAAAGATAAGTATTCTTATAAGTTTTTTATATGGTTTATGACCACCCTAATGGTGGCGACTGTATAAGACTTATAAGAGTGCGAAACAATGGTAGAAGCTCATAAGATAGAATTGCCTTGACTCTCGCCTAAACGGGACAACGCTGAATTCCAATCTTGGTCGAATAAAAGGTTGCTAGAATGTTTGACATTTTAGATGAATTGACAACTCTATTCAATGTATGATGCTTTGACTCTCGCCTAAACGGGACACTGTATCAGTTCGTTGGAAACCTTGGAAAATAAACTATGTTAGATTTAGTATTTTTATAACATATGTGATTATTTGTTTTCTGAACCTGTGTATGAATTTATAGAACCAAAACCTTACTTCTGTTTATTGATATGTTGTAGTGCCAATATGAATAACCCTCATCCCGATCCACTCCTAGTTAGTATCTTTGCAAAAGAACTCAATAGTGTGAAAATGCATCCTGGTAGTTGCATTAACTCGCACCTATTGTTGATGAATCTGAAATTCCAAAAGGAAAATCTACTTGGAATTGATTTATCAAGGGAACAATGGGTAAGAATCATACTTAATAGTCTTCCTCAGGAGTATGATAGTTTTGTTCTATATTACTTATTGAACAATCCTCACTCCTCCGACATGGACAAACTCGAGACTGAGTTAAGGGCCCATGAGCGGAATCTGATTGCAATGGGACCTCCTGGTATTGCAAACTTTAAACAGAGGAAGAAGATTAAGCATGAGGGCTCTAACAAAGCTGCTTCTTCAAGTACAATTATCAGACATCATGTTCTATGTGCGAATTGTAATGGAAAGGGACATAAAGAAGAACAATGTCCCAGGCTTCTAGACAATTCAAACGAAGGTGATGCTTTTGTATTTGAGTCATGTGTTTTAGAGAACAACAAATCCACATGGATTGTTGATTATGGATCTACTAACCATGTATGTTCTTCATTGCAGCTGCTTGAAACTTGGGAGAATCTTCACCCAGATGAGTTAAAGCTTAAGGTTGGAAATGGCGAGTTGGTATCAGTTAAAGCAAGAGGAACAACCCGAATCAAGTTTAATTCTAAGAAGTTTTTACTTTTAGAGAATGTTTTATATATTCCTAATTTTAGTAGAAACTTGATTAGCATTTCATGTTTACAAACACAATTTTATATATTGAATTTTTCGAGTTCAAATTGTTCAATTTCTCGTAATGGATTTCATATATGTGTTGCAAACATGGAACAAGGGCTTTATGTTTTAAGACCTGATACTCAAATCTCACTAAATACTGAACTTTTCAATGTAGCTAAACCTAGAAGCCTTAAGAGAAAAGAGATTGATAATGATGATCAAACTTATCTATGACATTTACGTTTAGGTCATATAGGCTTTGATAGACTCAATAGGCTAACCAAAGACGGTCCATTGAAAAATGTCGTCTTAGGAGAACTGCCAGTTTGCGAGTCTTGCCTAGAAGAAAAAATGTAACACCCTAACTAGCATAGGCGTATTACGTGATTTTTAAACATACTGTGCAGCTCGTTGCTAATCAACGAGGTTTGTGGAAAACGTGATTAATTAAAATTTTGCTTTTTAATTAAACTTGTAAAATATTTATACAAAATACTCGGGATCCCGATTACAAAACCATTTACAAAAGTTTACTGTCTATATAAAATACTTGTCGCCTAGCGACTAATTACAAAAATAGCCTTGCTGTCCCGATGATCGTACGCTCCAGGCCTAACCGCCCCGACATGTACAATCTTCATAGGCTCGTTCACGGTCCATCAGCTCTAGCCTTGCCCTTACCTACACATAAACATAGCACTGTGAGTCGACAGACTCAGTAAGAAAAGCATAATAATACTCATACATAAATCCCGATCATGATCAGACGCCCATACCCCTGATCATAACCCTAACTGCCGTGTCCAACACGATACTGAGTCCCCCTAACTGTCGTGTCCAACACGGTACTGAGTTCTGAACGTTCATAGGGACGGTACTATTGACAAGTAACAGCCTAATCGGTCGAACCGGTCATACTCCGGCTGCTGGTCATACTCCAGCCTGTACCGACGTGTTATAGTATCAGCCTAATCGGTCGAACCGGTCATACTCCGGCTGCTGGTCATACTCCAGCCTGTACCGACGTGATACGTCAAATAGTACGGAACCTCCAACCTAAGTATCAGCCTAATCGGTCGAACCGGTCATACTCCGGCTGCTGGTCATACTCCAGCCTGTACCGACGTGATACAGTGTCAGCCTAATCGGTCGAACCGGTCATACTCCGGCTGCTGGTCATACTCCAGCCTGTACCGACGTGACACAGTTGGATGGTTCGAAGCCAACATACATATCTAATGTAATCTAACAGGCTTCCCACATGTACGCTAAACATGTAATCTACATATGCATACTGTTATACTAATCTTACCTGGATTTCGAATTCAGGTGTGCCGGTCAACCTGACTGGAACTATCTGCGCGGCGGATTACAGGCTCATAAACCATAAAAATCACAACACTATAAGTGATACGCTAAATCACTTCCCGGGGACTTAAACTAGGAACTAAAAGTTTCCCTATCGATAAAAAACATGGAATTACCCCAAATAACATAAAATCGAGAAAAACTAGGGTTTCTGAAAATCACCCAACCGGCAGACCGGTTGCCCAACCAGAATTCCGGTTCTGGGAATTTTCAGAACCCTATCCAGAATTCCGGATGCACAACCAGAATTCCGGTTCCTTGCAGAAAACATTCAAAAATTCACAATTTGCTCAAATCAATCCCAAACCACACCAAAACTTCCAGACCTGTTCTAAATACCCCAAAGAACATTTCTAAAGTATCAACACAGCCCAGAAAATAAAGAATCGAAAATCACCATTAAAGCTCCAAGCTTTGAGTTCAAAACTCAAACTTGGTTAAACCTAAATAACATGCATCCAAACTAGCTCAAATCTTCCTAAACATGCATATAATAACTTCAGAAAACAACAGCAAGCATCAACAACCACTGCAGCAACATATTTCATTATTTCACTTTGAAAAGCATAGTTTTTGAACCAAAACTCTAAATTAGTTTCAAACCAACCCAACATGCATCAAAACAGTTTCATTCCACTCAATTAAACAAGATTAAACCTCTGAAAACAATCCATAAACACAGCAGCAACAATGACCTAAAACTAAGCATGCAACACATCATTTTCATCAAAATTCATCAAGAAAATTTAAAAGAGAAGCTAGAGGAAACATACCAACAACAAGAGGTCAAAATCAATGCTAAAATCAGCTTGAAATCCAATAGGAAATCCTCTTTTCTTGCTGCTCAAGGGGCCGAAAAAGAGAGAGGAAAAGAGAGAGAGTTTTTTGAGAAATTTGTAATTTTTTCTAACTTTGAATAAATGAGAAACATGCCAAAAACATATCCTTTATTTCAGCCAACAAAACAATAAAACACTTAATAAATTTATTTTCTAAGTCCACTAAAGGACAAACTAACAATGGGGCAAAATGACCATTTTGCCCCTTCACACTAAAATCACATAAATAACACTAAAGGGGTATTTTTGGGAAATTCTAAATTGCCGGCCATTCCCGACATTCCCAATGTCTAATAAACCGTCCCAAACTACTAACATACTAAGTTGTGATTTTACTGAGCCAAACACCGAGTTCCATGATACCGGGCACCGGAAATGCAAAATTATGAAAACTACTAAATGACATAAAAATGCATCTCTGAATTCAATAATAACAGTATAAATAATTATTTAAATAGCTATAAATAATTTCATAATTAAACGTGATTAACTGCTAATTTCCAAATTAAACTAAGCGGTCTTTACAAAAAATGACCAAACGTTCTTTCTCTACGAAGGGAGAGCGTACCAAACAACCCCTAGGGTTAGTGCATTCAGATGTTTGCGGACCGCTGAATGTAAAAGCCAGAGGTGGTTATGAGTATTTTGTCACTTTCATTGACGATTTCTCTAGATATAGTTTTCTTTACCTAATGCAAAAGAAATCTGAAACGTTTGAAAAGTTTCAGGAATTTCATGCTTTGGCTCAAAACCAATTAGGTAAAACATTAAAGATCTTGCGAACTGATAGGGGTGGAGAATATATGGATATGCAGTTCAAAGATCATTTAACTGAACTTGGAATTGAATCCCAATATACTGCCCAAGCACTCCACAGCAGAATGGAGTTGCAGAAAGAAGAAATCGTACTCTCTTGAAAATGGTTAGGTCTATGCTGAGTTATTCAACTCTGTCTACGTCCTTCTGGGGATATGCTATTCAAATGGCAAACGACATTTTAAATGTTGTACCATCTAAAGCAGTCCCTAAGACACCCGTCGAACTATGGAATGGTCATACACCTAGTTTACGCCATTATAGGATTTGGGGGTGCCCTGCTCACGTCTTGAGAAAGAAAGAAGGAAAACTGGAATCGCGAACTGAAGTTTGCATGTTTGTCGGAAATTCTAAAGAGACTAGGGGTGGACTATTCTATAGTCACAAGGATAACAAAGTGTTTGTTTCTACAAATGCTACTTTCCTTGAAGATAACTATATGAAAGACAACAAATCGAAAAGTGAAATTGTATTAGAGGAAATGCTCACAGATACTGTTCCTTCAAATGTACCATCCTCTTCTACTCAAGAAGAGGAACATCCCACTCCCTCAGTTGTAGCAACTGAGAAAACTACTACCAAAGCTCCTGTTCAGAAGGTCACCGCTCCTCGTCGTAGTGGGAGGGTTTCTACAAAACCATCTCGTTATGGCTTGGATGGTAAAATCAATATGGTCGTTGGTGACGGTATTGATGACGACCCATTAACCTATAATCAGGCAATGGCAAGTCTGCAACGGAAGCGATGGTCAGCCGGCATGGATTCAGAAATGGATTCCATGAAAAAGAACAAAGTCTGGGAATATGTAGAACCACCTGATGATTTTCGTCCAATTGGATGTAAATGGGTCTACAAGAAGAAAAGAGGTGCTGGAGGCGAAGTCGAAACTTTCAAAGCTAGACTGGTCGCCAAGGGTTATACCCAAAGAGAAGGTGTGGACTATGAGGAAACTTTTAGTCCGGTTGCCATGCTCAAATCCATCCAAATTCTTCTCTCCATAGCTGCCGCTTTAGATTATGAAATTTGGCAAATGGATGTCAAGACAGCCTTTCTTAATAGGCTTCTTGAAGAAACCATCTATATGGAGCAACCAGAAGGTTATGTTCTTCCTGGGCAGGAGAATAAAGTTTGCAAATTAAATAGGTCCATATATGGACTTAAGCAAGCTTCTCGCTCATGGAATAAAAGGTTTGATGAGATCATCAAAACCTACGGCTTTCATCAGAATGAAGATGAACCTTGTGTTTACCAACTCAAGGAAAACCAAGTAGTAGTATTCCTGGTCCTTTATGTTGATGACATTTTGATCATTGGCAACAATGTCAAGAAAATGACTCACATCAAGGAATGGCTTGACACTCAATTCGACATGAAAGACTTGGGTGAGGCAGCCTATGTTCTCGGTATTCAGATTATCAGAAACCGGAAGAACAGATCCCTTGCTCTCTCTCAAACAGCTTACATTGACAAAGTTCTAGAGAAATTTTCCATGACCAATACCAATGGGGCAAATATGCCCTCTAGACATGGTATCCGTCTATCTAAGAAACAGTGTCCTACCGATCCTCAAGAGATAGAAGACATGGCGAAAATTCCTTACGCTTCTGCAGTTGGAAGTCTAATGTATGTTATGCTATGCACTAGACCTGACATCTGCTATGCAGTTGGAATCGTGAGCAGGTATCAGTCAAATCCAGGACGGGTACATTGGAATGCTGTTAAGTATATTTTGAAATACTTAAAGAGTACAAGAGATTATGTATTAGTCTACAAGGGTGGTGCTTTAAATCCCTTAGGCTATACAGACTCAGATTTCCAGGGATGTCTTGAAGACAGGAAATCTACATCTGGGATGGTGTTTACTCTTGGGGGTGGAGCAGTGGTTTGGAGAAGTGCTAAACAAACTGCGATTTCGGATTCTACCATGGAGGCAGAATACATAGCTGCGGCTGAAGCAGCTAAAGAGGTTGTCTGGCTTAGGAAGTTCTTCACCAGTCTTGGTGTAGTTCCTGGAATGGAAAAGCCTCTAGTCCTGCTTTGTGATAACAATGGAGCTATAGCCAACAGTAAGGAACCTCGGAGCCACAAGAGAAGTAAGCATATAGAAAGAAAGTATCATATTATCAGAGAATATGTGGCAAGAGGGGATGTACTGGTGGAGAAAGTGGACACGCAGGACAACTTAGCTGATCCATTCACCAAAGTCTTGGCAATAACTTCATTCGAAAAGCACCGTCAGAATTTAGGATTAATTGAAATGTACTGATTTGTTTTATATTAGTGCAAGTGGGAGTTTGTTGGGTTTTATGCCCTAAATAAAACTCTATTTCAATGTAATCCAGATTATTCAATATCAATAAAGTAACAGAAGTATTTTTCATTCATTTGTGTATGTTTTGGTTCACTTAATCAATTGTTTGTCTATTTGATTTATAAATTCATCCAAACCCCTTTTCACATACTTGATCATGTTTATTGTGTTGTCAACACAGTGGAAAGTAAACATGACTATGTGAATAAAGTATTCCTAGATTTATCAGAACACTGGGTTTTACTGATATGGCAATCTACAACAGAGTTTACTTGCATTTGGAGAAATGTTATGTTCTTTCCAGAACATAGGTTAAAGTAAAGCTCAGGTTGGATGCATGGAGTATGCATTGGAATGGACCGATATTGAACTTTGAAATAGATTTTTGAAACTTACCGTAAATATCTATTCAATTCAATATCATAAGTTGATCCTAGATCACATGATCAAAATCCTGATATGGTTAGGCTCAATTTCAAGAGTGTTATTCGTGTTATTTGATTTGTTAGTTAAGCCTAATTTTTGGTCAGGGCAATACATACATTTTGGGAACACGGTAGTGCGATTGAGTGGGAGCGCTAACATAAATATGGAATCTATAGCTTCTATCTAGCGAATAGTAAGCAAAGGATGATTTCCTTCGAGCTTAACCAAACGAGATAAATGATTGAGTACTCATTTCACTTAGTTGAAATATCATTTATACAGGGTTAAGTGTTTTAAGGATAAAATACATTGTAGGGTGTTACGGTAATTTAGTCCCTTTACAGTGTAAATCATCCATATAGAGGATCATTGATCACATTAGGATTATAACAATGGATAATTAATGATGTGTCTATATGGTGGAACATATAGAGCATTCTATATACTGAGAGTGCAATTCTGAGTTCTATGTGTGGATTCAACGAAGAATTAATAAGTCAGTGAATTTAAGTGGTAAATTCTAGATCTGCTTATGGGAAGCTCGGATATATAGACCCATGGTCCCCCCACTAGTTGAGATAATATTACTTGTAAGACTCATTTAATTGATTTTAATTAATCAAATAAAATTCTCAAGATAGACTGTGTCTATTTGAGAATTTATCACTTATTAAGGGCAAAACAGTAAATAGAGATTTTGAAGGGCATATTTATTAATTAAGAAACTTTAATTAGTTTCATTATTAATAAAATAAATGACAATATATTATTTGATAATTAATTTTAATTATTAAATAATTAGATTTGACATTTATGTGGTTGAACAAAGGAATTGGCAGTTTTTGACAAAACAGGAAACTATCAGTGTAGGAAAAGGAAAGTTGGAAAAGTGGCAAGCCTTGTTTCCACAATGCCTAGGCCGGCCACTTAAGTTCCCTTTTCCCTTTGATTTTTTCAATATTAAATTTTAATTAATTCAATCATAGCCCTGGGTGGTTTTCTATAAATAGAAGGCAAAAGCTTCAGATTTCAACATAACTGATACACAACATTATTCTGACAGAATTTTCTCTCTGAAAATTCTCTCTGAGCCGCCACCCTCTCTCTCTCTCTATTCCTTCACTGTTTCGAAACCTATAAGTGCTAGAGTAGTGCCCACACACATCAAGTAATACCTCAATCATAGTGAGGAAGGCTGTGTAGAATTCAGAAACAACAAAGAAGGACTATCGGGCTCAGATCTTGATTATACTCTGCTACAAAAAGGAATCAAGGGTTAGAGATCTAAGTGGGAGGAGACATATATTCCGCTGCACCCAATGTAAGATTTCTGATACTCTTATGTGTTTAATTTTCTATCGTTTTAGAAGTTCATATTTAGGTTGTTAAATCAACATACTTGTGAGTAGATCTAAGTTCCTGGTAAAATAACTTCCAACACTAAATCCGTACATCCCAAAACTATAAGTAAGTTTCTTTTCCAATCCTTGAAATTGGTCCCATTAAGCATAAGAATAGAATTAATATTAGCATATATTGAGGCAGCAGAAGATGAACTAGCTAAATATAGAACAAATAAAACAAGCTCACATTAATATACATGATAAAACAATAAATTCAAAAATTGGTTAATCCCATCTCAAGATACCTAACATACTTTAATATCAAGTCTTTGGACAGTAATATTAACTGTAAATTGTACTCTTGGTGTAGCAATCAAACATTGACAATAAAACTGTGTCAACAATAGATTAATCTTTGGACTAACGTATTGCTCACACAAAGTACCTTATAATTGTCACACATTTATCGCCACATGTATATTTAAAATTTAGCAAAATATTCACTTACCTTTGGTTAGTCAATATATGCATCAATTACAAACACACAACCATCTTAATATTTAAATAAATTAATCTACACAAAAGATTTTACTTTGGCAACATATTATTTCTATTAATTTACTCAAATATTAGACATAAACCAACACCAAAATTTTAATTAAATTATTTAAACTAAGATGTAAATATATAAATATATATACTAAACTGTACATCAATATGTATTACACAATACCAAAATATTTACAAGCATATATATAGGCCAACAGGAAAATAAAATTACAATCAGATATACCATTAAATCTGATTTTAAATGTGTAAATGCAATACGTGAATTCGGCATTTAACATAGTGCCATATATATATATTTATATATATACTAGATGAGAGTTACGTGGCGAGCCACGTAAATATTAGTTTTATATAAGTTCTAGTGGTTTTTGTTTAAGAATTCAATAACTAAGCAACGACAACAACAATGGTAGATAGATCTATTTTATAAGTTTTTCATATTTGTAAATATTATAAATCTAAAATTTTAATTTTCTTGATTTGAGATTTTGAATTGTTCTGATTTATTTGTTTATGAATTTATTGAAATACTTGAATATTTATTTGTTCTGATTTTGAATTGTTCTGATTTATTCATAGTTGAATATTTATATTGATGATTGTTAATGAAATTAGTCTGTAGCTTTATGTTTCTAGAAAAAAAATGTATTTTTTAATATAGAGTTTAAATTTTATATTGATGATTGTTAATGAAATTAGTCGCTTTATGTTTCTAGAAAAAAAAAAGATATTATTTTATATAGAGTTTAAATTTAAATTTATATAAACATATTTATTTTTAAAAAGAGTAATTCATAAAAAAAAAATCGCATAAATACACAAATAAACTAAAAAAATTATCAAGTCTATGGTGGCTCAAATTTTCGCGATAACTATATATATGTCCTATATGCTAATGTGGAACTCCATAGGATCATTACAAAGCCAATTGAAAACCCAAACTACAAAATCGAAATTAATCAAATCCACCCAACAATAAGAAGAAAGTAGATTAACAAATACGTAAGCTTCAATAATTTAATAACATACGAAGCTAAATTTGAAATTAAGAATAATAACAAGAAAATTAAAAGAATACCTGAAGCTCTTGGAAAAAAAAACAATTGTATACATTAATTATTTATATAAAATATATGTATACAATTTATACCGATATGTATTGATTTTCAAAAATAAAATATACTAATTATTATGATCACTTACCCACTCAAGCAATTCCTCTTTTTACAAGCACAACTGTCACTTCTAACCTTCTTACTCATTTTCCTGGAAACACAAAAACAATATTTATAATATGTTATAATTAAAAATATAATTTAAGCATTAGTAGACCTACTGGTTGCAGACATGTTAATCAACAGAAAGAAAAATACTCATATTAAAAATTGCTCACAAGTGTCTAATATATGCAAATCCCTCAGAGGATTCATCCCATCAGTACCCCCAAACACATAGAGATTATCACCAACAGTGGTACAGCTGTGGCTGTCTCTGGGAGTTGGATGTGTGCCTTTTATCACAGGCTCGCTCCATTTCTGAGTGGCTGCAAAATCAGGTATTCAGAATTAGACCATTAACTTATGCTACAACAATCTTCAATTGAAATACGATATAATCCCAATACAAGTCCAAGAAAAGTTTTAATACCAACCAGTACCTTCTTTGGCTGTACTGTACCATATATTTAAAAGGGGGGAATAAGATATAAATGCAAGAAACCCTTTAAAGATGGAAATTAACCCATCATAATCTCAAATATGAGATTAAGCATGAAACCCAGAAAACAAAACACTTTTTAAGCCAAAAAGAAAAAAAAAATTAAGGCTCTCATTAACTCAAACAAGAAGAACGATCCAAAAAAAAAAAGCGAGCCCAACAAAAACCCTAAGCAACAAATTCCTATGATTTTCGATATAGATCTTTTTACACAATACATGAAAATATACACCTATAGATGGATACATCGCAAGAGAATGGGGATAATATATTTTCTTAAAAATCGGAGTGCAAACTGCGTTTGGTTGATCGTAAGCCAAAGCGAGAGAATTGGATTTGATAATTTAGGGATATACGGTTTCTTAGAGAAATATGTGGTTAAGATATTTTTTTTAATTTAAAAAAAGATTGTTTAATTTTTGATATGTGGCTAAGATATTTTTTTTAATTTAAAAAAAGATTGTTTAATTTTTTGGGTTTAATTATTGGGTTTATTTGTTAACGGGAGATCAAACCTATCGTTAAATTTAACAGAATATTCTTTTATTTTTAAAAGTATATTCTGTTAAACCAAGAAATGCCGTTAGATAGGCACTTTTAATATATAAAGATATAAAACAAATTAGTATATATGAAATTATAATTATTATCGAAAGTTGTGAATCAAGAATTGATTTAAATATATACTTCTTATACCACCAATAAGAATGACGTCTAGAAGTCGAAATCAATAAAAAACAACTAATTCCAAGAATCACAAATTGAATTAAATACATATATATATATATGGAGCATTGTTATTAAGTACCAGTGGTGTTTAGCACCTTTGCGACATGTCGCATTGCGATTGGCTAGCGATACTCCTAAAAGCTATTATATTAAAGTTTATGGGACCCGATATACTTAATTGGACTAATAGCGATATAGACACGTAGGAGGGTACTAGGCACTACTGGTACCCTTTAGCATTTCTCATATATATGTATTACCATATATTGAAGTCCACAACTATGATCATCACATAAATTAAAATTTAAACATATGTCAGAGAATCCAAAAAACCCCCCCAAAAAAATTGCTGTCGCAGAATTACTTTAACAAAAATCAAAATCCTAATTATTAAAATCCTTAAATTTCGTAAACAAAATCATCAGATCTTCAATAAATTTAGCAAAAGATGGTTCTGGTACCACTTGTTAGAATTTATAAAATACTCAAAAAATATATAAATCACAGATCTAAAGATATTCCTAAAAGTACTTTAATATAGAAAACACTAAATCATAAATCTATAAAACATTTGTTAAATTAAAGAAGAAGATGATGATAAAAGATGAGCGGAAGCACTAACCTAAAGTCATTGTTGGAGATTGTAGAGAATGGTTTGATCTTCTAAGAATACACTATTTTCTAAAGTATTTTCTCTAACGGGGAAGGAGAGAATACAGAAACCCTAGTGTTCTTTGGGGACCACTACCTATTTATAGACTCATCTTAGAATGAGTTTTGGGTATTTATAATTTGACCCCTTAACAAATTATAAATTAACTTATGGTATCTACACATTATTTCCATGACAATTTAATATCCTTTTGATACCCATAACATAATTGGTCACTTAATTTTGCATCACACTTTATAATAGCATGTATGTATATTTATACATATCTACCTACAATAGGCTTTTTAATCCAACAAAAATTTCTTTCTCCTTGTTGTTGAGAATATGCCCACACATATCAAAGCAGTACTCAACATAGTGAGGAAGATTATGTAGTTCAATCGTCATCAAAAGAAGAATTCAGGTTCAGATCTTGATCATACCCTATAACAGAAAGGATCAAGGGTTAGAGATCGGAACAGAAGGAGTCATATTGTTCTGCTACCATCACTGTAAGGATTTCTTAATCCCTAATGTTTTTATTTATTGTTTTTAGGAATTTTATATTTAGGATGTTAGATTATAAAATTATAATCAACATACATGTTAGTAAATTTAGATCTTAGTCAAATAAGTTTCCAACAACTAGCCTCAGAGCCATGGTAATTATTTACTTTCATGAAATATGGATTTAAAATAATTTTGGATTGTTTGGATGTTTCATGTTGTGTTTATGTGAGTTTGATGATTGAATGTGTTTTTGTAAATTTTTTTATAGAAAATAATTTTATAATGTTTATGAAATTATTTTATTTGGATAGTTGGTTAAATTTTAAGCAAGTTTGCTTTTTACAGAACTTGTTTCCGATAAAAAACAAAAAAAATATTAATTTTGGAAGTTCAAAGGTGCTGGCTGCCTATGAGCATCTATCTGAGCACGACCAAGGCTGCAATTTCCCATGTCTTTGGGCCATTGAGCCTAGGGTTGTACATAAATTTTCATAAATCTTCCAAACGGAAAAAACCCGCCCAAACTAAGCCGAAAAACCCGACCAAAAATATAAATAAAAAAAAAACTTGACAAAATTATAAACTGTCCAATTTGCTAATTGGGCAAGTTGAAAATAGATCCAACTCGCCCAAGTAAACTGAAATAACCCACCCAACCCGACTAATTATTTTCTATTTTTTTCCTTCACATTTCACTTCTATTATATATAATATATTCTATCTTTCTATTTATCTATTATTATAGCTTGTAGTACTAATTGCATTTATCTTTACATTTATATAATTTATTTTGGCATATAATATGTATAGGTATAATAAACTATAAAACTTTGCCTTTTATTATTTTTGTCACAAGTATATTTGATTATTTATATATATATATATATATATGATATGTATGCATAAAAATGATAAGTGATACATTTTATGAATTCCTTCCTACTAATAATTATAGTCAAACACTTTTTTATTTTTGACTTTATAACATAAAAAATAAAAAACCTTTTTTCGTTGGGTTAACCCGACCAATCTGTCTCGGTCGGTTTAAGATTTTTTTTTCTTTATTTCAGCGAGTTGTACTTAGAATTTTGTAACCCAATCTTTACATTGAGTTAAAAAAATATATAGTATAGACTGACCAAACTGACCAACGTACAACCTTAATTGAGCCTACATAACGCGTTTTTTCCTTGACACGTCCGAGATTTGCAGTCTCACATGCATGCTTTCGCATGCAAATGGTATTTTTAAGATATTTTGAGTTTTATAAATCATTTTTAATGATTCAAAAGTCAAAATTTATTAATTTTTTTTTGTGTAGAATTCAAATTTCAAGTTGAAAATAGAAATATCAGAATAAAAATAATTTTTATTTATTTTTTAATTAATAAAAGTTATTTTTAGATATTATGATATTTTAAACTTGAAAAATTAATATGCTATTATTTGAAATTGGTTAAAATCAATTTTATCTTTTATTTTAAATAATGAGATTAGTTATTTGGAGTATTAGAAATATTAAGTTTAAAATAATATTTTAAACTATAATATTAAATTTAAAATTATCTTATTTAATATTTTAATTAAAAAGATAAAATTCAAAACCTAAAAATATTTTAAATTAGATAACCATAATAATCAACTTTCAAATTTATTTTATTTATTTAAATTTTAAGATTAGAAAAATGATAAAAGATACATATCTTTTTCCTAAAATAAGATATTTTATCATTTTATCTTAATAAACATTTGAATAATAAAATATTATTAAAATAAAAATTTGAATTAAAAAAAAAAATAAATTGAATTTGTAAGTTAATCAAAATTGAATAGATATTTTGGTTGTTGTACAACTTATTTTTTTTCAAATTTTATGTTTGAATTGTAATTTGGTTATTTTTTTTAAATTGATTATTTATTATTTTAATTATAAGGTTAGATATTTTCATATTCTATTTATTTATTTAATATACGTATATATGAAATGGTCTTATTTGACATTAAAATAACAATAAAATTTTTAAAATAATCTAGATAATTTTAAAAATCTAACCATAATTATCAACTTTCAAAATTTGATTATTTTATTATATTTTATTAATTTAAGTTATAAGATTAGATAAATGCTAATTATTTACTATTTTATTTTATTAGATATTTATTTTTTAAAATATTTTTATAATAAAATAAAATTTTGATAGTTATTTGATGTTTTTATTTTTGAAATAGATATTTAGGGTTGTTACAACCTTACTAACTTTTCGAAAAGTCGAGATTATTTTATTTAATTAAATATAAAATAAAATAAAACCCTTTAACCAACTATCCTTAATTGTTGTATTTTTGTTTATTTAAATTTTTTTAATAAACTTATTATTTATTTAATTTAAATAGCTATGATTAACTTTTTGATGGATCTAATGATCCAAATTAGTCATAGTTAATTGTCAATAAATCAATTAAATAATTAGTAACAGGTAATTTTTCAATTTTCTTTTGTTTGTGTCATAAACCTTGTAATATGATAGGATCCATCCAAATTAATATTTATGTGAACCTATATGTTTGATATTGGGCTTAGATACATATAGGAGCTCATTTAACTTTAGATATTTAAATGAACGAGGTTGCTAAAAATAAAATAATCACCATGATAGTTTTATTTAGGCCCAATTAGTATTGGGCTTATTCAATTAATAATAATTATTTATTTAAAGGTTAAATTCTTCTCTTTTGGGCCTTGTGTGAGAGTTAGGGGGTCGTAGTAGTAGGTGCGACATACTGAACTCAACTCTCCCTCACATGAACTATCCCAATTGTGAAGGCACATTTCCCATTATTTTGAAACTAATTTAGAAAAATATACTTAGTTTAATGAAATAAATTCTAAATAATTATTTTTTAGTAAACTAATTTGTATGTTTATGATATTTAATTAAATAAGAAAATAAATATTAAGTTGAATTCTATTCAAGATACTTAATTAATTATATTATATTTAATTAAATAGAAAGTTATATTTAAGTTAAAAATTAATTAATTTTAGAACAACTTAAATTAGAATATTTTAAGAATGTATTTTATTTTATTTTAATAATTATTTATTTATTCAAAGAAAACATTTTTTTAATGTTAGAATTTTGAAATTTAAAGTTTGAAAATTAAATTAAAGTTAAAAATTAATTTCTTAATTAATTATAAATCAACTTAAATTAAATAACTTTCATTAATAATTAATTAAAATAAATAGGTTAAAATATATTATAATTAGAAAAACTAACACTTAGTTTATGAAATAAATTCTAGATAATTAATTTCTAAGCAAACTATTTTGTATTTTTCTACATATTTAATTAAATAGAAAATTAATATTCAAGTTTATTTAATTTAAGATACTTAAATATTGGATAATTTTTTGAGGCATTTAATTAAATGAGAAAATTATATTTATGTTGAAAAATTTCTTAATTAATTTTAGATCAACATATATTAGAATAATTTTTCAAGATTTATTCTATTTTATTTTAATATTAATTTGAATTTATTTTTAAAATACATTGGATTTTGAATTATGATTAATATATTTATAAAAAATTAAATTTAAATTGAAAATTAATTCTTAATTAATTTTAGATCAACTTGAATTATATAATTTTCATCATATTTATTTGAAAGATATATATTAAGTTTGGAAGATACTTTTTTTAATTTATTTTCAGATCAATCTAAGTAAATATTTCAATAAATATTAAAATAAAATTTATATTTAGTTCATCTAAATAAGTAATTTTAATTAAATAAATAGATTAAAATAAATATTTAAAATGAAAATACAATTTCTTTTAAAATAATGAGCTTTAATTATAAGATATTCGATCTCCATTGTTGGTCTTACATGTTTTATTTTCAATGGGACCTCGAGGCGCTAGATTTTGTCTCCCTAATGGATGGTCATCCATTGCAGATTTAACACTGTAAGATCTCGAATGATAAGTATTTTGTAAAATTTTTTTCCTAGTAGACTCATCCCTACATTGACTACTTAGAATTAAATTTACAAATATGAAACAATGGTAGAAGCTCAAGAAATAAGATAACATTGACTGTCGCCTAACGGAACAACATTGGATTCTTATTTTGATCGAATAAAAGGTTGTTAAAATAGTGTCCATTTTAAATGAGTTAACTACTCTATTCAACCGATGATATCTTTGACACTCGCCTACTGAGATATTGTATATCATCTAGTTGAAAATCTTAGAAAAAAATATTTGAGATGTATTTGTTTTGTATTTTTCTATATCTTCATTACTTGCTAAATGTTTACAAATTTCTAAAAATTGTGTATGAATTTATATTGAACCTGTATTGTTTTCTGCTATTGATTATGTAGTATCAATTTTGAATCTTCATTGTTGGTCTAACTTAGCTTATTTTTTTAATGGGGCAGTCCCCAATAGATTTTCATCTGTTAGACAACATAATAGTGTTAGATCTCGTGAGATAAGCATTATAATGACCGCTTTAGTAATTGGGATTAGTAAAGGCAATTAGCACTAATTTCTGTCATTTTTATAATTATTTATGAATTTTATTATTTTTGGACCCCAATATTAGAAATGGGCATTAGAGTTATAATTTCTCAATTCCGAAGATTTTATTAAACTCTAGGGGTATTATTTGACTTATATGTGAAATATGTTATTTTTGTAATTTTTGCTCAGCGACAACGGAAAATGCGATGGATGGCTAGTTTGATCACATGGGTAAGTTTAGAACCTTATTTCTTAGCGGGAAATATTTTAGAGAAAATAAAATATCGGGATTAAGCGGGGTTATGGAGTTTGACCATTTTACCCCTAGCTTTAGAATTACCCTAATTTTAAGTACCAGGGCAATTTAGTCATTTTGTAAAGTGGGGGTTGAGGTGGCTGCCTAGTCTTGTGACACCTAGCAAAATAAGTTTCAGCCAAGGTTTAATTGAATAAACCTTTATTTCATTTAGAAAGAAAAAGAGAAAATAAGCTAAAAATCAAAAGATGGAAGGAAACCTCTCTTCCCTTCCTCTCTCTCTTCGAACCAGCCAAAGTAAGGGGAATTGGTTGCTGATTCTTAGTGTTTTCAGCAAGGAATTCAAGGGGAAATCAAGCCAAGGTAAGCCCTAGCATCTCTTTGCCTTAGTTCTTGAATTTAAGTTTAGGTTGAGTTTATGATTCTAGAGATTAGGGGCTTTTAGGGTTTAACTTTTGTGTAATTCGAATTATAGGGTTCATTTGAGTTGGTATTAGCTTTTTGTAGCTGGTTTTGATGGTTAGATTAGGTTTTGTGCAAGTTTGAGCTTTGAGTTCAAAGCTTTGATCTCTAATGGCATAATTTGTTTCATTGAGTTTTTCTGTGAATTACTTGCTGGAATATGTTGTTTATGCATTGATTAGGTACTCTGGAAAGTTTGGTGGCACTTGGTGGAAAATTGAGCAAAGAATGAAATGTTTGGGGTGGACTGGTGCAAACCGGCTAGCCAGTTTTACCAGACCCCCAAAAGCCGGTTTTGGCATGATCCCCAAACACTTCATTTTCTCAATTTTCGTCCATTTCAGTGCCGTGGTTGGGTGTTTCCCTAATTCTAGAGTTTGAGTAACCTCTAGGGAGTATAACAGAACTTAGGGTTATGGATTCGGGTTTCTTGGGATTAGGGTTTTGATCGTGTAACTCACCCGGTTTCATAATGTGATTAGGGCATCCATCTAGCACGAGACTTTCCGTTCAGGTCGGCCAGCACACTTGAATCTGGAAAGAAGGTAAGAACTGTATATAATGTACGATATCAATATCTGAGTGTATGTACACGTTATGTGTATATGCATGCTTAAAGTGTTAGTTGCACTACCAACACTTGTACAGTTAAGATATAGAGTGTATTGGTATAGTGAATGTTAGTTGAGAGTACATTACAGTGATACCAGCACAAGTAAGGGAAGTACTGGGTGTGTGTGGTATATCACTCAGTGGTACCCAGGGTATGAAACAAACCCTACCAACACTCGTACAGTGAAGTATGTAGTGTATGTGGTATAGTGACTATACCCTAGTATGGAACGTTCTTACTCATCTGTTGAGCCTTGTAAATAGGTGTATGGGCACCTAAATACAAGTTGGAAATTATATGATATGTTATATGCTTTTCTTACTGAGTCTGTCGACTCACAGTTTTTCTTCCATGTGTAGGTAAAGGAAAGGCGAAAGCTGAACAGGAGTGAACTTGAGCTGGGCTGAGGTTGTACATGTCGAAGCAGCGCGACCTGGAGTGTTTGGTCTCGGGACATCTGGAGTTGTATTTTGTAGTCGTTGTGCGACTTGAATATTATGTATTTTGAAGTATTATGTTAAAAAGTTTGAAAACAGGATCCCGAAACTTGTAAATGGTTTTGTATATTATAAAGTTTACTAAATAATATAAAAGTTTTAATTTGACACGTTTTTCAAGAAAATTCTTTGATTAGCAAAGACAACACTGTAATTGAAAAAGCACTGTAGTGTGCCTTAGCATTAGGGTGCTACAATTTTGGTATCAGAGCCGCCAGGTTTGTCTACTAAAGCTTGCTAAGACATGTACAATCTTCATCAGAGAAAGCTCGGTTCACGGTTCAGTAAGCCCGTACTTGTTTAGTATTTTAAATGATTATTAAAGTATGATGGGAAGCATATTAGATTATAATTATTTATTTTAAGTGTGTTGCCTTTAAGTCCATAAGAGCGGTATTAAGTTTTATGATCGCTGTCTAACTTGCCTGGCTTATGGGTTCGCAGGCTAAGTCCTATAAAATGGACGTCCAGCAAAATACTAGAAGTCAGGGTAACATGGTTGAGACCGGAGGCGGTCAGGAAAATCAAAATCCCCAGAATCCCCGTGGACGCGGTCGTGGTCGTGGCAGAGCTTAAGGTGGTCGTCTTGTAAATCCACCACAAGCTCCTCCGGATTGGGAGCAGAGGTTTGTAGAAATGAAAGATCAAATCCCCCAGCAGGATGAAGAAATTCAGAGGTTAAGGCAGCAGGGTCCTCCTGTCGTGCCTCCTTAACAAGTTGCTCAGGCCATTGCAGTTCCAGCGGTGCCAGCAGAACAACCTGTTGCTGGCAACCGTATGGAGCCGTTGTACGAAAGGTTCCGTAAGCAAGCACCTCTAGTGTTTTTGGGAGGTCTCAATGTGATGAAGGCTGAGCAGTGGCTCACAGTGATTGAACGAATTCTAAATTTTATGGGAGTGGTTGGTAATGATCGGGTTACCTGTGCCACTTTCCAGTTCCAGGAAGATGCTCTCGTGTGGTGGGAGTTGATAACCCTCACTCAGGACATCACAGTTATGACCTGGGAAGAATTCAGCGAGTTGTTTAACTCCAAATATTATAATGAAGCCGTCCGCAGTGCTAAGCGGAAAGAGTTCACTGAGTTGATGCAAACCGAGAGGATGTCGGTTACTGAGTATACTACAAAGTTTGACCGTCTGGCCAAGCTCGTCGTGGGTATCGTGCCAACTGACTTTAGCAAGAAAGAGATGTATTTGGCCGGTTTGAATGTGAAGATTAGGCATGATCTGGTGATCACTACTAATGAAGCAACCACATATGCTGAAATGGTTGAGAAAGCCCTGCGGGCTGAGGGTGCTGTGAAATTCCTTCAGCAGCCCCGAGTGACCCCGAATGTTGGTGGAACCCCCACTTTTCCTACTTCTGTTTATGGTAGGAATTGTGGTGACTCCACCACTGATCAGAAAAGGAAGTTTACCTCGGCATCTAATGGTTCGGGGCAAAGCAAGCAGTTCCGTAGGAACCAAGGTAGAGGTGGACGTCAGGGTTACTCTTACCCTGAGTGCCCACGTTGCAAGAAACATCATCCGGGAGAGCGTAACCGGAAGACATGCTTTCTGTGTGGCATGGTGGGGCATTTTAAGAAAGATTGCCCTCAGGCAAAGAAGGAAGAACCGAAAGCAAAGGTAAAACCTGTTCCTGCTCGGGTATTTGCTATCACCCAAGTTGATGCTACAGCCAGTCTTTCTGACGTGATAGGTCAGCTTCCCGTCAACAACTCCTTATTTACAGTATTATTTGATTCAGGAGCTACACACTCATATGTGGCTACGCGAATAATTATCTTTTGGGTAGGCCTTGTGATATCCTAGAAAGAGGGATTGGAACCCTAATGCTTAGCGGGGAGTTGGTTATCTCTAATAGGGGCATTAGGTAGATGCCAGTTAGGATCGACGATAGGGAGTTGAGTGCTAACCTTATAGAATTCGAATTAACTGAGTTTGACATCATACTTGGGATGGATTTTCTGTCCAAGTATTCTGCTTACGTTGTCACTCTATTTTTTTTATAAAAATGAGTGGCATAGATGACCATATTCTAGATATTCTATCCTGTAATGATATAAATCCTCAATCTTAGAAAATTTTCTTCATATGCTTACTAAAGATAACTCAAACTTAGAGTTGAATTAGTACTTTAGTGGTGGTCCAACCTAGAATAATTACTCATTAAATATTTGGTATAAATTTATGTCTTTGACTTTAAATTTTAGATTCCAAATAAAATTTAATTTCAGTTTCCAGAATACATTGAACACTACAGAACAACTTTCACAAGTTGTTAATATCTATTTTTTATCAATGGATCCAAACTGTATGTTAAATGTATGGATTATGAATTTTATATTCTGTGACCAAAATTCACTTGAACTATTCTAAGAATTCTTTATTGTAACTAGACCTAGGAATCATGGAAAGTCCACAACCGCAATAATATATCTATGGAATTTACATCTTGTTCATAGTAATTTTAACATGATTCTTCTCTGTAAAGAGATAACATGCCAATATCCACTTGGAAGTGTATCCATCTGTATATGAACATATAGATGTACATTTAGGGGTGGATATGAGTTATCGTGAAATTCTTAAACGATCACTCTAGATATTTACCTTATGCAAAGAAATTTGAAATGTTCAAAAAATTTCATGAATTTCTAGCAATGTTAAAAACCAATAAGGTAAATGGTTAAAGATCTTGTGAACTAATAGGGGTGGAGAAATATTTGGTTATGAAGTTCAAAGATCATTAAGTTGAACTTCGAATTGTATCAAAACTTACCTCCCTAGAAATTCAAAATGCATGTTGATGAAAATGATAAGTCTATGATTAGTTACTAGCAGCTGCCTGACTCCTTATAGGGAAATGCCTTAGAGATAGCAAATGACATTCTACGCGGTACCATCTAAGTCTGGTCCTAAGAAAACCTCGGAATGATGGAATGGTCGTAAACTCAATATACACCATTACTAGATTTAGGGATGCCCTAAAAATGAACTTAAGAAAAACTAGAACGGTTAACTAAGGTATACATGTTTAATATCTATTCTAAAGTGATTAGGGGTGGACCATCATATGGTCATTAAGATAAGAAAGTATTTGTTTCAAAAAATACTATTTTTCTAAGAACATGAATAAATCTAAAAATAGAGTAGCAAAGTAGAGGAGATACCATTTGAGTCAAACTCAAAGTGTTCCATCATCTTATACTATATAAGATGGTCCCACTGCCTCTATTGTATTGACACAACTAATGAGGTCAATGCCACTAATGTTCCTAGAAAAAAAGTCACAGTACCTTGTCGTAGTGGGAGGGTTTTAAGGAACTCGCCCTGTTATGACTTGGAAGACACTTGTGATAAAAATTCATTGTTAGTTTAAACAAGTAATGGATAGTCCTAATAAGGAACTAAGAATCAAATCCAAGAGAACTATGGTTAAAACTATTCACATGGAGCAACCAAAAGTTTTCTATTACAAGGACAAGAAGGGAAGTTCTGATAATAAGTCTATTTAATGGATTTAACAAAACTTCATGATCTTAGTCTCATAGTTCCGAGATTATCTAAACCTGTAGCTTGTGGTATACCTGTTAATTTACTTACTCTAGTGCAAGTAACTTACTTTAGTAAGATATTGACGCATTTTTCAAATGGCTAACTCTAAAGGAAGTCTTTTGGCTCCTAGACATAGAGTTTATTTATCTAAGAAACAGTTTCATCTATTCCAGAAAAGATAAAAGTCAAGGAAAGAACTCCTTAAGCATCAACAATGAGAGGTCTCATGTATGCTCTGGCATGCATTAACACCTGATGTTTAGTGGGAGTTATGAGTAGGTATCAGTTTAATCCAGGAAACGAATATTGAAAGACAATGAAATAAATCTTAAGATCAAGGAGGACCTATATGTTAGTCTATAAGGGTGATGTTTTTGAAACCCTTTAGGCTGCACTCACTTAGATTTCAAGATTTACATTAATGCTAGAATGTCTAAATTTTGGATGGTGAGTACTCTAGGGGTGGAGCAGTGATTTTTGGAGAAGTGTTAAAACCTATTCGGAGTCTCTACCTCTACCAGTGAGACTGAATGTTAAAGTGGCCCAGAAGGCTACCAGATAATTATTTAGCATATGGGAAGTTCTATATAGTTTTTGGAATTATTCTACTCATGGATTAACTACTAGTGTTACTTTCTGATAACACACATATAGTTGCCAAAAAAGTGAAGAATTCAATACCATAAGAGGACTAAACATATAGATAGGAATTTCACAATATCAAAGATTTTGTGACTAAGGAGATGTAATGGTAGAGAAGGTTGAAAGTCAAACAACCTATCAGATACTATTATAATGATAATACTACATACCGCACTTGAGCTGGACATCAAAATTACAAAATTAATTGAAATACACTTTTAGTTTTATATTAGTGCAAGTGGGAGTTTGTTAGGATTATATGCCCTAAATAAAATCCATTTTAATATAATCGGATTTACTAATTAATAAAAGATCATAAATCATTTCATGTTGCATGGTTCACATGATTACTTTCATGGTTATATGTTTAATATATAAATTATATTAAATCTTGAATGTATAGTTATTCATGATTATAGTGTTGTCTACACAGTGGAAAATAATTATGACTATATGCTTCAAACTGTTTAGTCTCACAATTTATCAGTGCACTGGATTTACACTAACGTGACAATCAGTGATGTGTTTTACTTACACTGTATAAGTAAAATGTCTTTTCCAAGACATTAGCAAAGTAAACTAGTATTAGATGTATTGGCTATGCATCGGACTGGACCAATATTGACAGAGGAAAAGATTTCATAAACTTTTGGTTATGTCATTTCTAAGTCAATGTCACTTAGTTGATCTTAGGGCAATTGATCTCAATCCTGAGATGGTTAAGTTCTATCTTAATTGTACTATATGGGTTCTTTTACTTGTTCGTTCAAGCTGGCCAATTGGATCGGTCCAATACTTACATCTTGGGAACTCTGTAGTTCAATTGAGTGGGAGCATTATTCATAGATATGGAATCTATAGCTTCTACAAGTACTTAGAAGTGAAATGATGGTTTCTTTAGAGCTTGGCTAAACGCATTTAAATGATTGAGGCCTCATTTCGATAATTATATTAGTTTCCCAAAATATCATTTACAAGTAGCCCAGTGTTTTAAGGATAAAATATATTGAAGGGTAAAACGGTAATTTAGTCCATATTCAATGTAGACCATCTATAGAGAATGATGGATTATTTAGATTGTAACAATAGATAATTCATAGTGTATCTATATTTGGTATATAGAGTGTTCTATGTAATCAGGAGTGCAATTCTGAATCTATAGTGGAGTCGGGAAGAATTAATAAGCTAGAAAATTTACTTGGTAAATTTCGGATCTACTTATTAGGAGCTTGGTTACATAGGCCCATGGTCACCAAACTAACTGGGATAATATTATTTTGTAGTCTCAATTAATTGATTTATTTAATTAATTAGGATTCTAAATAATGACTATGTCTTATTTATGAATTTCATTAATATAATTGAAAAGAAAAGAGAAACAAGGGTTTATTTGTTAATACACTTTGTGGTCTAATTAATAAATATATTTAAATTGTATCATATTGGATAATTGTTTATAAGTATTTAAATAATTAGATGAGAAAAGTGCTAAAAATAGGAAAAGGCACATTAGTTCATTAGTTGAAATAAAGTGACAAGAATCTAACTCTAATGCCCATATGTATATTTGGCCCTAAGAGTAAGATTCAACCCAAGTCTTTATTCCAAGCCCTAATCATCTAAACCTAAATCTAAGTGAAGCCTATAATAAGAAAGAGAAGAGAGCTTTGTCTGATGATTTTGTAAGCTAGAATATCCTAAAAAAGCTCACTTTTTCTTCTCTTTTATTTTCAAAAATTTAGAGGCTATTTTCTCTTGGATTTTTTCATAAAATTTTGTGCTCCTTGGTGTTGAGAATATGCCCATAGATATCAAATCAATACTCAGCATAGTGAGAAAGATTATGTAGTTCAACTGTCATCAAAAAGAAGAATCTAGGTTCAGATCTTGATCATACTCTGCCAATCAAGGGTTAAAGGAGTCATATTATTTTGTTGTCATCACTATAAGGATTTATTAATCCCTAATGTTCTTATTTATCGTTTTTAGGAATTTCATATTTAGGATGTTAGATTATAGAATTATAATCAACATACATAAAAATCGTCATCCTGGTAAAATAAGTTTCCAAAAGTTATAGCCCCAAAGTCAACTAGACCAAGTCATCCTAGGATGACATTATAGGCTGTTAGGCAATCCATTATCACAAAAGTACAGTATTTGAAAGTTGATATTGTAGGAAATTATTTTACCAGGATCTTAGATCTACTCACAAGTATGTTGTTTACACACCCTAAATATGAACTTTCTAAAACAATAAATTAAACACATATAAAGTTAAGAAAACCTTACATTGATGCAGCAGAATTAATGTATCCTTCCACTCAGATCTCTAACCCTTGTATCCTTTCTGTAGCAGAGTATAATCAAGATCTGAGCCCGAATGTCCTTCTTCTTCAAGTTTGATCCTTCACAGTCTTCCAATCTATGATTGAGTTACTGCTTGCTGTGTGTGGGCACTTACTCTTTCACTAGGGTTCGAAATTGATAAAGAGAGAAAAGAGAAGAGGGATTTCGGCCAGGTATAGAAAGTGGGGAAGGCTCAGCTTTTCTGAAGAGAGAAATTTCTGTCAGAAGATGATATGAAAACTTATGATTTGACTGAGCCATCACTTTCTATTTATAGGAAACTACTAGGTTTAGGTTAGGAATTATTTGGCATTAAAATAATGAAAATATTAATTTGAAAAACCCTCAATAAGTGGCCGGCCATGGTGTTATAGTGGGCCCCACTTGATTTTGTAGTCTTATCAAATTTTATTTCTATTTTCTCAAAAACACCAATTTTTCAATTCTAACCTTTTAAATGCCAAAACTAATTATTTAATAACTAAAATAGATTATTAAATAATATTGTCATTTAATTTAATTATTAATTAGACATATAAAGTCCATTAATAAATAAATAAACCTAGAAACTCTTTTCTTTACAATTTCACCCCTGCTTAGTGAAAAATCATAAAATTAGACATAGTCTAACTTTAGAATTATAATTGATCAATCACGAATCAATTAATGAGTCTTACAAGCAGAATGTTCTCAAATAGAATGGGGACCATGGATCTATATGCTGAGCTTCCAATAAGTGAACCAAATTTACCAAGTAAATTCCTACTTATTAATTCTTCCTTGAATCCACTCTTAGAACTTAGAATTGCACTCTCAGACTTATATAGAGCATATTGTATGTTCCACGATATCAATATGCTATCTCATTTAACCATTGTTATAATCTTATTGTGATTTAAAGATCCTCTATATAGATGATCTACATCGAGATGGGATTTCTTTACCGTTCTCACCCCTCAATGTATTTTGCCCCTTAAAACACTTAGCTACCTGTAAATGGTGTTTAGTGATCTAATAATTAGTCAGTTAAACAAGAGCTCATCCATTTACTTCTATTTGCTAAGCTCGAAGGGAATCATCACTTTACTTCTATACACCAGTAGAAGCTATAGATTCCATATTTATGTTCAGCACTCCCACTCAATCATACTATCATGTTCCCAAAATATACGTATCACCCTGACCCAAAAGTAGGCTTAACTAATAAATCAAAGAACATGAATAGCACTCCTGAGTTGAGCCCAAGCATATCAGGATTTAGATTCTTTTAATCTTAAGATCAACTACTGATATTGACTTGGAAAGATATGTATAACGGTAAGTTTGTAATATCTTAACTTAGTTGCAATATCGGTCCAGTCCAATGTATACTCCATACATTCGAAACTAGTATACTTTACTAATGTCCTCGAAAGAACATAACACTTACTCCAAGTGTAAGTACACATCATCGCTAATTATCACATTAGTGTAAATCCAATAACACTGATGAAACAGGGACCAAGTCTTTTGATTCATATGATCACAATCACATTCCACTGTGTTGACGATACTGTAATTGTGAATAAACATATGATCTGGATTTAACTGATTTTGTGTGTAAATGTAATAAACATAATTAAACCATTAGCATGTAGAATTCATGCAAACATCAATCACTTCAAATTTCTTATATTGATAACTAATCAGATTGTAAAGAGTTTTATTTAGGGCATAAAACCCAACACATATTGTGTTACTTCCAAAACTAGCTCTATTCAATGTAACCGAAAGTTGTATTTTTCCCATTGCAACAAGGGTATCTCCATTAAAGCCTTGAAGTTGAACTGGGCAAGATGATAGATTTGTTTCCACAAGACATATGACTTTAAAAGCTTCTTTGAAGAGAATGTTGATCGAGCTTCTGTTATATATGAGAATCTATGACACTCTCTTGTTAGCAACTTAAGCTTCTATCACCAATGGATCATTATGTGAAAAATGTACATGCTTAGCATCTTCTTCCGTGAATATTATAGGAAGAATCATCATTCGAGGACGTTGTGTAGGTGATTATACCAGACTATAGGCTTCACCATGCTTCAACTCATTCAAATACCTTTTCTATGCATTTCTCATGTTTTTTGCTATATATGGTCCTCCAAATATTGTGGCTACATGACCATCTAATGCTAGCAGAGCAGCTTCATTCAAAAAAAAAATGCTAGCAGAGCAGCTCCAGGTGGGTACGGGTTTCCAGATCCAAGAGCAACTGTAGTTCTTACCACTAGGGCATTTTGTACCCCCGAGGGGTTTGTATAGCTGGAGCTTGTATTCTATGAGCTTACTGGATTCCTACTCCCTAAGGAGGATTTATGGCTCCAGGCTATCCAGGAATAAAAAAATTGTATGTGTGCTACTGCTTGTCTAGGATAGATAACTAAAATCCTTACCCAGTTGGATAAGTGGCCATGGCAGACTAATCCTTCAATTTTTTCTGTTAAGTAGTCACATTCATTCGGTGTATGACCAACATCGCCATGATATTCGCACCTTTTATTTAGATACCTTCTTTGTTTTCCACTTTTATACATTGGCGGATACCTTATGTAGTGCATCGTGCTGCAAGTTGATTTGTATACATTATCTTGAGTATCGATCAAGCTTGTATACTCAGATTATCTTGGTTCCTAAGTTCTCCCCTTCTTCGAAGATTCGCTCCTACTTGGGGCTTTAGAACTTCTTTTGCCTCAAGGATTGCTAACGTTCGATTCTGGTACTTCCTTTTGTTGGTTCATTTGTCTAAGAGCAGAACTATATTCAGTTTGTGCCACTCCAAAGCTAGAGAAACTTGCTTATCCAGTTGGTTATATGGAAGTACCAGCTCTGTAAATAGTAGGCGTTGTGAATGTAGATGTTGGAGGCAAAATAGCGGGAGTAGTTATTTGAGTTGTGGATGTGTTTGATGATGGTGTTAGAAGTATTCCATATGCCTAAGCATAAGCTTCTTCCAGGTTGATGAATCCTTGAATTGCCCTCTTTCTCTGAAGCCCACCCCATAGTAAGGATCCAGTGGATATTCTTGATGTTAAAGCCACCATCTTCATATCATCAGTAACCTTCATCTTTGTAGAAATATCCATCATATGCTGTATGTATTTTTTGAGGCTTTCTTTTGGTTGTTGTTTGATGTTGGTCAAGGAGCTAACTTCTAGATCGAAATCCTTTGGTGCTATAAATTGTTTCTTGAACATGGCTAGCAAATCTCTCCAGTTATGAATTGATCGAGGAGACAACCTCTTCCACCAATCTTTAATGGATTTTGTCAGAGTAAGTGAAAAGCAAAGACACTTTGCATCATCACTAGCCTTAGCAACTTGCATCATACAGTGGTATTTGGATAGATGGTCCTTGGGGTCCATTCTTCCTTCATACAATTTCATATGAAGCATTTTGAAATGCTCCTATAGTAGTGCGTCTATAATTCTTTTCACATATGGCTCTGTGTCTTCTTCTTCCAAATTAGACACAGTTCCATTATGCTTCCGAGAGATCTTCTCCGTGAGTTTCATTAACTCTTCAAACTTGCATTCCAAGCATTGAGTTTTGTCATCTAAAGATTCTCTTCTATAAAATTAATCATTAATGTGATTCCTTAAGTCATCTCCACGAGGTCTGACTTTCTCTGTTCTAGATTTTTCTTTCTTTGCATTTAATTTTCTCTGAAGATCAGTTGTGGAGAGACTCCCACTGTTGTGATCTGATAATAGATGCACTTCTTCAACATTGTCACTTTGACTGAGTCAATCGTCGTATTGATTTGCATCCTTTCAGGCAGTAGGCTTTTTGGCTTTGGCATCAGATTTATCTTTTTACGCAGCTCTGCCCCTAGAATTAGTTCGGTTACCCTACCCTCAAGCATGGTTTCCTTTCTTTTTCTATTGAGGTTGGGGGCAGATTTAGATGTCATTTGTTGGTCAGTTTAAGGAGCTTTCCTCGAAGTTTTGCCTACTTTTTCTTTCCTTTTATCTTTATAAGGGTCATAAGTTCCAAGATTTTTCTAATCAACCTTCCCGGTGGCATTGTCCGTTGGAGTTGTTTGTTTAGTTTTGTTTCATATAGCCAGTGATGTCATTACAAATTCTATTCTCGACATTTTCTCAAGCATTAGCAAAGAAAATTCTTCCTATCAAGTTAATTTTATTTCAACTATTTGTAACTTCTTCGCCATGATGACCACAGGATCTGACTTGTCTGGGTCGTCCTTCTTTTCGCCACAATCAGTAGGCATGTCTTGGTAATCATCTTTCGGTGTATCTTGGTGATCATCTGAACTATTCTCTCCTGATTCATTGTCTTCGACTATAGGATCATTAGGATTTTGGTCTTTACTATGTTGATCCTCGTGGCGACTGGTTACCCTAGTTGGATCTATTGTATCTCCTGCGTTAGCATTAGGATTAGTATAGTGATGACCAAAATTTTTTCGGGTGAGTACCATAATTGCTGAACGTAATTTGAGGTGGTATCACTTCTTTCTTTAGCTCTGAATGATAGCACCAAAATATTTATCGAAATTTTTACAAAACAAATTATTTAATGTAAGAACTAAGGAACAATAATCAAAAGAGAACACTGTTTTTATGTGGTTGGGGCGTTAAAGAGCCTTAGTTCACGAGTCAGTTTTATTATCTGCTAGGCTAGAAAAGCCAAAGGGATTACAATGAATATATTTGCTCTATTCTCTTCTCAAGCTTGTGAGTTAAGAATTTCTAACCCTTTGCTTGAAGGATTTGTTGTGTAGGTATAGAGTAATAAAAATTATACTTAGTTACCCTTTCATAATACAATACATTGGATTTATCGTGAAAACCCCAGCCCATGCGGCAATGACTGTATGCTGACTTGGCAAGTTGATCACGACGATAGTTGTTCATACCGTGTTCTTTGATTGTGGGTAATTAATTATTTGATCTTAAATTATGTTATTTCCCTTTTAAGCTTAATATTGTTCTCTATCCTAGATCTATGGAAAGTAATTTCCTGATTCTACTTGGATTGGAAAAGAGAAACTATAATTTACTTCCAAGAACACACTGGCAAATTCCTCTGGCTATGTAGAGCTAGAAGTCCTCCGGATGCAAGTTATACTTGACAGAGACTCACCTGGATGAGTAACATGATTTCCTTCCCGGAAGGTTAACTGATATTGGGCTTGGCCCAATCCTTGTTGTTTTCAGCCCACTGATGGGCTTTAATTATTTGTCCTAGTCCACATGTCCCTTGCCAAAAACACAAATAACAAGTAGTATTCTTAGGGTTATACCCAAAATTTGGCTAGCACATCAGAGGTAGACATGTGTCCTCCTGGGAAGAATACGAATCAATGAATGTAATGATAATTATAGTTGAAGATGGAATAACTCATTAAATGCAGAATTGACAGAGTATATTTATAACTTGCTGACTGTAAGGTCTTACGCGAGATAAAGATATAAAAAATGTTGATTTGAGCATAAACGAGAAACTATACGACTTCAAGATGTATAAAGTGAGGCATCAACCTCGCCACGCATTACAAGACAAAGACGAGGCATGATGACTACTAAGACACTTAGTGTATAATAAACATTATGCAAACTAAGTATAACAGTCGAGTAAATCAAAACAGTTAATAGCAAGGCACCCATCTTGCTATAGGAAGGCGCGCTCATAGAACCTTCACTAATCAACTCCAGACACCTTTCAATGGGATTCACAGCTCCGTCGAGTTAGCTCTCTCAGATAGAAGCTGACACACAAATGCTGTTGACTGCTGAGGTTCACCTTGTCACCAAGAACTGCGATTTTTAGATGGAGCATTATGTCTTCAAGCGCAGGAATGACGAGGTTACATTATCAACCTTGGAACGACATGGGAAAAGCTCCAGCTCGCTACCAAGGTTATTGTTGCTATGATTCCCAGTGAGACGTCCCAGAACGACGCGATTTACAACGTATTTAATACACGTTTACATTGACCCGGTAAAAGTAGACCTATCACATCTGTGTGATTTTCAAATATTAACCACATGTATTTTACGTGGTATGTAATCCAATCCCACAATTTCAGGGGATAATTGTTGGAAAATATCAGTCAACTATGTAATTAACTGCACTCCTATGTAATTATAAATAGGAGCAGGTTATACTAAAAAAGGGACAAAAAATTCATAAGAAAAAAGGCCTGAGAGCTATATCAGAAATCTAATAAGATTGACTCGTGGACTATGTAGAATTTTAACTGCAAAACTACGTAAAAACCTTGGTGTTCTTATTTTTTATTTACTGCTTTTAATTTATGTGCAAGTCTATCACAATTTAGGCTCAAATATAGTTAACGAAAATCTGCGTTAACAATTAGGTTTAGACTCTTAAAATGGATCAAGAAAGTTAAAAAAAAAATAGCTTTTTATAAGCACCATACTAGAATTCATTAGATGTCCATGGGTTTCAAAATTACCAATTTATGTCAAGATTTATCTTTTCAAAATAATACTATTTTCTAATTCTAAGCTTTTAAATGTTAATTTTATCTATTTAATAATTATAATAAATTATCAAATAAAATTATTATTTAACTTATTTATTAATTACACTTTCTAAAATCTTTTAATTAACAAATAAACCCTGAATTTATTTTTTTTTTTTTTCAAATTTGCCCTTGCTTACTGGAACTCATAATTGAGACATAGTCTTACTTAGAATTCTAATTGATTAATTAAAACTAATTAATTGAGTCTACAAGAAAATATTATCTCAGATAGTGTGGGGACCATGGCCCATATAATTAACCTCCCAATAAGTAGTTCTAGAATTTATCGAGTAAATTCCCTATCTTATTAATTCCTCTCGACTCCACTATAGATTCAGAATTTTACTCTTGATTTGAACACTCTATTAACCAAAAATAGATACACTATAAGTTATCTATTATTGCAATCTAAATAATCAATGATCCTTTATAGATGATTTACATTAAGTATGGACTAAAATTACTGTTTTACTCTTCAATGTATTTTACCCTTAAAACACTTAGTTTCTTATAAATGATATTTCTTAAACTAATATAATTACTGAAATAAGAGCTCTTCTATTTATGTCAACTAGCCAAGTTCTAAGGAAATCATCATTTCACTTCTAAGTATTTTATAGAAGCTAAAGATTCCATTTCTATAATTAGCGCACCCTCTCAATTGCACTACCGTGTTCCTAAGATGTAAGTATTGAGCTGTGTTGGGAATATCCTACCAGGATCTAGATTTACAAACAAGCATGTTGAATTAACATCCTAAATATGAATATCTCTAAAACAACGAAATTAAACACATAAGAGTTTAGAAAATGTTACATTGGTTGCAGCGGAATAATATGACTCATTCCACTCAGATCTCTAACCCTTGTTCCTTTGTGTCGCGGAGCATTATCAAGATCTGAGCCTGTATCTCTTTCTCTCCTTTGGGTTTGGTTACCACCGTCTTTCACACTATGATTGAGTACTTGACTTACTATGTGTGGGCATGGCACTCTATCACTATGGGCCGATTATGAAGAACAATGAAGGAGGGTTTGAATCACTATAGAAGGTGTCTATCATCTACTAGTTGTCTGACATAGTTAGAAACTAGATTTGGCAGGTTGAAAAGTGTTGGATGGCATCATGTTCCTTTTATAGTGTTTCAACTAGGTCTTAGGTTTGAATTATATGGAATAAAAAAAGAATAAAATAATGGGCAAAATTACACACTAAGGCCGGCTACTTAGTGGACCACTCTCTAGTAACAATTTTGCCACTTTATTTCAACCACTTTGTTGACTTCGCTTTTATCCAATGACAATGAGTCTTTTTGATAAGCGATAAACGATATGTCGTAATAAGAATACGTAGTAAAGCAATAATAATAAGACACAGAAATTTTATAGAGGTTCAGCCCGAGCAGTTCGGTAATAGCCTAATCCTTGTTAGTTGTATTGACTTAAGAATAAGGAAGAAGATTCCTTTTCCTATAGCTCTTACAATAATATCTCTGAATATATAATTCTTAGATAGCCTTAGCTTATAGCGTTTCGGCGTACAATTTCTCCGTCCTTTGCCCAGTGAACATTTCTCATTATTTATAGGGCAGGAAACTTGAGGAGGAAGAGTTTCCTCTCTCGTTACAATGCGCATAAACAAAAATATCGTGTGATCAATGTTGAATGCTAGGATCGTGGGATTGAGGCTGAATACACTGATAGTGGGATCGTGCGTATGCCACATCCACGCAAGTTGATCCCTGAGTTATATGGATTAAGCTGGTGACTCACGATGCGCTTGGTTGAATTCGCTAAGTGTTGCTCATTCTGCACGGCTCGTTGAGTATTCCATTATGGACATGCCAACGAGGCATCCTGCTCGGCGTGTTGATCCGACCAGGCGCTCTAAGTAGATGCAACTGTTGGGTTTTATGCCCTAAATAAAACTCTTTACAATCTAATTAGTTATCAATATAAGAAATTTGAAGTGATTGATGTTTGCATGAATTTTACATGCTGATGGTTTAATATGTTTATTACTATTATACACAGAATCAGTTAAATCCAGATCATATGTTTATTCACAATTGCAGTATCGTCAACACAGTGGAATGTGATTGTGATCATATGAATCAAAAGACTTGGTCCCTGTTTCATCAGTGTTATTGGATTTACACTAATGTGATAATCAGCGATGATGTGTACTTACACTTGGAGTAAGTGTTATGTTCTTTCCAGGACATTAGTAAACTAAGTTAAGATATCACAAACTTACCGTTATATATATCTTTCCAAGTCAATATCAGTAGTTGATCTTAAGATTAAAAGAATCTAAATCCTAATATGCTTAGGCTCAACTCAGGAGTGCTATTCATGTTCTTTGATTTGTTAGTTAAGCCTACTTTTAGGTCAGGGTGATACGTATATTTTGGGAACATGATAGTATGATTGAGTGGGAGTGCTGAACATAAATATAGAATCTATAGCTTCTTCTGGTGTATAGAAGTCAAGTGATGATTCCCTTCGAGCTTAGTAAATAGAAGTAAATGGATGAGCTCTTGTTTAACTGAATAACTATTAGATCACTAAACACCATTTACAGGTAGCTAAGTGTTTTAAGGGGCAAAATACATTGAGGGGTGAGAACGGTAAAGAAATCCCATCTCGATGTAGATCATCTATGTATAGGATCTTTAAATCACAATAAGATTATAACAATGGTTAAATGAGATAGCATATTGATATCGTGAAACATATAATATGCTCTATATAAGTCTGAGAGTGCAATATTAAGTTCTAAGAGTGGATTCAACGAAGAATTAATAAGTAGGAATTTACTTGGTAAATTTGGTTCACTTATTGGAAGCTCAGCATATAGATCCATGGTCCCCATTCTAGTTGAGAACATTCTACTTGTAAGACTCATTAATTGATTCGTGATTGATCAATTATAATTCTAAAGTTAGACTATGTCTAATTTTATGAATTTTCACTAAGCAGGGGTGAAATTGTAAAGAAAAGAGATTCTAGGTTTATTTATTTATTAATGGACTTTATATGTCTAGTTAATAATTAAGTTAAATGACAATATTATTTAATAATCTATTTTAGTTATTAAATAATTAGTTTTGGCATTTAAAAGGTTAGAATTGGAAAATTGGCGTTTTTGAGAAAATAGAGATAAAATTTGATAAAACTATAAAATCAAGTGGGGCCCACTAACACACCATAGCCGGCCACTTATTGTGGATTTTCAAATTAATATTTTCATTATTTTAATGCCAAATAATTCCTAACCTAAACCTAGTAGTTGCCTATAAATAAAAAGTGATGGCTCAGTCAAATCACATGCTTTCATTAGTTTTCTGACAGAAATTTCTCTCTTCTGAAAAACTGAGCCTTCCCCACTTTCTATACCTGGCCGAAACCCTCTCCTCTCTTTTCCCTTCATCAATTTCGACCCTAGTGAAAGAGTAAGTGCCCACACACAGCAAGCAGTAACTCAATCATAGATTGGAAGACTGTGAAGGATCAAACTTGAAGAAGAAGGACATTCGGACTCAGATCTTGATTATACTCTGCTACAGAAAGGATACAAGGGTTAGAGATCTGAGCGGAAGGAGACATTAATTCCACTGCATCAATGTAAGGTTTTCTTAACTTTATATGTGTTTAATTTATCGTTTTAGAAAGTTCATATTTAGGGTGTTTAAACAACATACTTGTGAGTAGATCTAAGATCCTGATAAAATAAATTCCAACAGCAACGTGTCACCATTCTCGTGATGCCACGTCAGAGTGCCAATTTTGGGATAACATTTGCCCCCCAAGTCTGTACGGGACCTCCGAGGTTGCGTGTAGACTTATTCCGAGCTGGTTCTGCCTTTGAAAGGGGACACGTGTCGAGCATGACCGTTCGAGACTCGATGTGAAGCTAACTGGGCGTCCCTTCGGTTTTCGGCTAATTAATGCTCTGACAATTAATATTTTGAAAATCCGAATTTCTCTCTCCACGGCTGACGGTTGCACTCGATTATTTTGATTTCCCATATTTGCTTTCAAGGCGGGAAGTCGAGGCGTCTAAGGTTCCTTTACGTACAGTTACCCTTTTGCCTATAAATACTTGGAGTACTGGCACCTTACCTCATTTCATCACCCTTCATTGTTGAGCAAACTTCAGAGTAAAAGGAGAGAGCTTTCTGGCTTCAAAGTTGCTGAAGAGTTTACAGACGATTTCTGGCTTGCTTGAACCCGGACACTTGAATCTTTGAGTAAGTTTCTGATTCCCTTTATGTTTTTCCTTTGCATGCTTGTGCTTTGAATGTAACTTTGTTGTAGAAAGAACACTGTAGGTAACCCTAGGGTTTGAAACTTTTGTGACTCTTCTTTTCCATGTCCTTGTGTTAGCTTTCAGCCGTAAGGCTTGTTTTAGAACTGCATTGCGTCTGTTTTCCATTCTGCTTTTTTCAAGCTTCATGAACTTTTTTGCCCTAACTCAAGAAAAACTTTCTGACTTCTTGAGTTTAGACTTTTCTCTGAACATGATCGTTCTTTAATCTGTTGGGTACTTCTGGTCGGCATATTTGCTTGTTTTTTCGCTTGATACTCCATCCAACACTCATCTTGTGTGTTGTCTTTTGTAGATGAACCCAGGTGAGTCTTGGGAGCCCAAGCATCAAATCGACCAGGAGCTGCTTCAACTTCTGCACGAAGTCCATCCTTGTCTTCGTGCTAATCCTCCTTCAAGAGAAGGATATTCTTCTGATTTCGTACCCAGCCATAGGATGATGGCTCGTACTAAGAAAACTACGCGTTTGGCTGACGCTTCTGACCCCAGGTGGCTCGGCTTGCCACTCTGCCCAACGCCGAATAGGATTTGGCGGTCCCAATGGAGGAGGACCGTGAGGGGGACGCTGAAGTCCAAGAGGTTGAGGAGCTGGACGAGGCGCGTCCGGGCAGCCCTCCCGCTGCTGAGGGAGAGGAAGAGATTGAACCCCCTAACTATGGGGAGTACAATGAGGCTGGGAAACCAGTTGATGCTGACGGGGACGTCCTGGTTGAGGGCGTTGATTACGTCACTGAGGAGCTTGCTGAGGCGGTTCCTCACAGGAGGCAGGGTGCCTTGGGCGCCAGGTGGGTGAGTCCTCCGTCCAAGATTTCGGAGGCACGCCTCTGCACTCTCGACCAGGACGGATACCTGGGTGAGCTGGACTGCTACATTCCCGCCCACGACAATCGCGCTCTTCGTCCGCTCTCTTCGTCCTCTATGCTCCCAAGGGATGGGATGCTCCTTCTCCCCACAAGGTCGCTTGGTTCTTCAACCTGAAGTCTACCCCCAAGCAAGGCAGGTCGGGGTATTTTTACTTCTCTTAGCCTGGCTTCAAGTGGTTGAGCGGGACGGACCACAAGGCCATCAGCAAAATAGGGCGTTTTGTTGATGAGTACTTCATGGTGAAGGATCCGAACATCACCCGTACTCGGTTTCAGCAGATTCCGACATATCACCGTCCTCCCCTCACCCTTACTCTTAGGGATAGGGCTCAAAAACTTGCTCGGTTGCCGGCGGAAGACAGGGATATCATCCAGTTGACCTCCGATGAAAATCTGGTGCAGTACGGGCTTTACCCAGAGGACTTTTCTTCTAAGTCCATGACGAGGAAGAAGGGGAAATATGCTGCTGTCCGGCCTTAACGAGCTCATAAGGAGGATGAGCTCATTCAACTTAAGCGAGAGGCTAAGTTGAAGGGAGGTGCTCGAGCAAAGCAGTATGCTCAGGAGTCTATGAATCCTGAAGATGAAGCTTAGGCTGAGGCTGAGGCTGAGGTTGAGCAGGTGACTCCTTTGAAGAGGAAGAAGAAACTCCTAGCCACGCCCAGGCCCGTTGAACATGCCATTCGCATAAGGGAGCCCATTTCACCTGTTCGGCCATCTCATCCTTATGCTGGAAAAGGGAAGGCTGTTATGGCTGAGATATCAGGTGATGATGGACTTCTGACATTCTGGGCGGGCAGTCACTCTGCGCTTTACTTCTTTTTCAGCTTCTTGACTTTAATACTTTGTATTTTTTGCTAGTTTTTGCTAACCATGTTATTTTTGTTCTGTGCAGACATGTCTCGGCAGATGATCGACGCTTTAAGGAAGAGGATGAGCGGAAACTCTAGCGCCTCCCCTCCAGCCAAGAAGTCTAAGGGCAGAGAGGGGTCTTCAGAGAAGAGGCCTTCTGGAGAGGTCATTGACCTTTCTGAGGAGCTGACTACTGCAAATCCTTCCACTCCCAAATCTACCAAGTCTAAGGAGTCTGGGCCACCAACATCTGGTTCCGAACTGGTCAGGAGGATTCTTGAGCGGGTGCAGGCATCAACTCCACCCATGCCCGTGCTGCGTGAGGCCAAGAAGGGCAAGGAGGTGATGGCTCACTACATGAACCGGCTGGTTCCTGAGGTCGGTGAGCAACTGGCTGGTGCTGACGACTCATCTCTGGATGTGTTGGTGGGCGAAGTTTTGAAGGAGCTTACCAGGGTTAGTCTTTTCTTTTCGACACTTCCCTTTTAGCTTTTCATACTTAGCTTCATATGCTGACTTTTTCCTTTATGCAGGCCGGTTTGAAGTTGGCTTATACCTACTCCCGGGCTAAATCTGCTACTTCCAAAAGCGCGGCTCTGGCCGACACCTTGAGGGCGGAGGCGGACTTGGCCAAGAAGGAAGCTGAGGAGGCCAGGGCGGAGACTGCAGCTGTTCGTCATGAGTTGGCTGAGGCCAACAAGAAGCTGTTTGCCGCTGAGAAGAAGATCACCATGTTGACCAAGGACCTCGAGGCTGCTGATCGCTTTAAGGAAACCATCGAGACCTTATCTGCTGAAGTTTATCGTCTTCAGGATGAGAGGACTTCTCTGCGGCAGGTCCTTCTTCGGCTGAAGGAAGATAAGGACGCTCAGGCGGCCGAGGCGGACCGCTTGAAGGAGAAGGTCAATGCTTTGGAGACTGCCGGCCTCGAGCTCTTCTTTGATTTTTGGAAGGCTAATCCCCAGGCCAACTTCGACTACTTGGGCGACGCCAAGGACATGTACCTCGAGTACTGCGCGGCCCAACTTGCCTATGGTGGGAAAGAGGTGGCTGCTTCAACCTCCGGCCAAGCTTCTGACAAGGCTGCTGATGCTTCTCCTGCTCGAACAACAGATCCTCCTGCTCCAGTCGGCTCAAAAGAACCAAATCCAGAGCCTGGGACTCCAGCCGTTTGAACATTGATCTTTTTATCTCTCATGTTTATATATATATATTATATATGGCCTTAAGGCCTTTAAGACATCATGACCGGGCAAGCGGTCTTTAAACTTGGAATTATTTTTCATTTTTTAGACAACGGGCTGACCGAGCAGCTTTTAATCCTGGTACTTTATGCTCTTGTTATCCTTAATGAATTTCATTCTACTGTTTACAATTGCAATGCAATTGTAATTGTTTTATGTTTACCAAATGCTTTGTACAGGTATAGGTGCCCCCCAAGTGACCGAGCAGACGTATGACTCTTGGTCACTTGTCTTTCGCAAATATATTGCTTTTCTGTTCGGTGTTTTGGGTTCGACTGAACCTTTTGTACGCACTTTAGGTAAATTATAATCATGCTGATTTTTTCGACTCAATAGAATTGGAAATACTATCTTTATTCTTTTATTGATCGAAAATGTATTTGTTACCGTAGTAACTTACATCAAAGCTAGTGATCCAATAGATCTTTTTAGCTTAACATGACATAAAACAAATAAGAAATTGTACTTTAAAGTGGTCTACCCGACCTGAGTACTTTTGTTTCTGAAGCCTTTGCGCGTAGTCCGCCCAAGAGGCCATTCACTTATAAGCGAATGTTCAATAGTACTTTAATGTGGTCTACCCGAACTGAGTACTTTGAAATGGTCTATTTGACCTGAGTACTTTGAAGTGGTCTACCCGACCTGAGTACTCATTAGTAGTATTTCCTTAAATGTTCACCATTCCAGTATCGTGGTACTAAAATGAGTTGCATTTTTTCGTCATACTTACCCAGTTTGTATGCTCCGGAGTCGAGAACTTTGACCACCTGATATGGTCCTTCCCAGTTAGGTCCTAGTACGCCTGACGTGCTGTCTTTGGTGTTTAGGAATACCCTTCTTAGGACCATATCTCCCACAAAGAATTTCTGAGCTTTCACTTGTTTGTTGAAATACCGAGCTACTTTTTGTTGATGAGCTACCAACTTTAAGTTTGCATTTGCTCATTTTTCTTCGATTTCATCAAGTGATTCTGAAAGGAGTATGTGATTGGTACCTTGATCGTACGTCAACCTTCTGTGGGATGGTGGTTCGAGTTCGACAGGCAGCATAGCTTCATAACCGTACGCCATTGAGAATGGTGTCTGACCGGTTGCTGTTTTTTCCGTTGTACGGTATGACCATAGAACTTCGGGGAGTTCTTCCGGCCAATTTCCTTTGGCATCTTAAAGTTTCTTCTTTAGTGTGTCCTTCAAGGTCTTGTTGACTGCTTCAACTTGACCATTTGCTTGGGGATGTGCCACTGCGGAGAAGCTTTTGATGATGCCATGGTTCCTGCAGAAATCAGTGAAAGATTGGCTGTCGAACTGCTTGCCGTTGTCCGAAACTATTTTGTACGGTAGTCCGAACCGGCATATGATGTTCTTCACTATAAAGTCTTGAACCTTCTTTGATGTGATAGTTGCGAGTGGTTCGGCTTCAGTCCACTTAGTAAAGTAGTCGACTGCTACCACCGCGTACTGCACTCCGCCTTTACCTTTAGGTAATTGTCCGATTAGGTCAATTCCCCAGATGGCAAAGGGCCACGGACTTTGCATTTGTGTCAGCTCGTTGGGCGGAGATCTTGGTATCTTTGAAAATCTCTGGCATTTGTTGTTGGAAATTATTTTACCAGGATCTTAGATCTACTCACAAGTATGTTGTTTAAACACCCTAAATATGAACTTTCTAAAACGATAAATTAAACACATATAAAGTTAAGAAAACCTTACATTGATGCAGCGGAATTAATGTCTCCTTCCACTCAGATCTCTAACCCTTGATTCCTTTCTGTAGCAGAGTATAATCAAGATCTGAGCCCGAATGTCCTTCTTCTTCAAGTTTTGATCCTTCACAGTCTTCCAATCTATGATTGAGTTACTGCTTGCTGTGTGTGGGCACTTACTCTTTCACTAGGGTCACGAAAAAGATGAAGGGAAAAGAGAGAGGGATTTCGGCCAGGTATAGAAAGTGGGGAAGGCTCAGTTTTTCTGAAGAGAGAAATTTCTGTCAGATTACTAATGAAAGCATTATGTGAGACTGAGTCATCACTTTCTATTTATAGGCAACTATTAGGTTTAGGTTTAGAATTATTTGGCATTAAAATAATGAAAATATTAATTTGAAAAAACAACATTAAGTGGCCGGCCTAGGTGTTAGTTATGGGCCTCACTTGATTTTGCAGTTTTATCAAATTTTATCTCTATTTTCTCAAAAACGCCAATTTTCCAATTCTAACCTTTCAAATGCCAAAACTAATTATTTAATAACTAAAATAGATTATTAAATAATATTGTCATTTAATTTAATTATTAATTAGACATATAAAGTCCATTAATAAATAAATAAACCTAGAAACTCTTTTCTTTACAATTTCACCCCTACTTAGTGAAAATTCATAAAATTAGACATAGTCTAACTTTAGAATTATAATTGATCAATCACGAATCAATTAATGAGTCTTACAAGCAGAATGTTCTCAACTAGAATGGGGACCATGGATCTATATGCTGAGCTTCCAATAAGTGAACCAAATTTACCAAGTAAATTCCTACTTATTAATTCTTCGTTGAATCCACTCGTAGAACTTAGAATTACACTCTCAGACTTATATAGAGCATATTTTATGTTCCACGATATCAATATACTATCTCATTTAACCATTGTTATAATCTTATTGTGATTTAAAGATCCTCTATATAGATGATCTACATCGAGATGGGATTTCTTTACCGTTCTCACCCCTCAATGTATTTTGCCCCTTAAAACACTTAGCTACCTATAAATGGTGTTTAGTGATCTAATTATTAGTCAGTTAAACAAGAGCTCATCCATTTACTTCTATTTGCTAAGCTCGAAGGGAATCATCACTTGACTTCTATACACCAGTAGAAGCTATAGATTCCATATTTATGTTCAGCACTCCCACTCAATCATACTATCATGTTCCCAAAATATACGTATCACCCTGACCCAAAAGTAGGCTTAACTAATAAATCAAAGAACATGAATAGCACTCCTGAGTTGAGCCTAAGCATATCAGGATTTAGATTCTTTTAATCTTAAGATCAACTACTGATATTGATTTGGAAAGATATGTATAATGGTAAGTTTGTAATATCTTAACTTAGTTGCAATATCGGTCCAGTCCAATGTATACTCCATACATTTCAAACTAGTATACTTTACTAATGTCCTGGAAAGAACATAACACTTACTCCAAGTGTAAGTATACATCATCGCTGATTATCACATTAGTGTAAATCCAATAACACTGATGAAACAGGGACCAAAACTTTTGATTCATATGATCACAATCACATTCCACTGTGTTGACGATACTGTAATTGTGAATAAACATATGATCTGGATTTAACTGATTTTGTGTGTATGAATGTAATAACCATATCAAACATATTAAACCAGTAGCATGTAAAATTTATGCAAACATCAATCACTTCAAATTTCTTATATTGATAACTAATGAGATTGTAAAGAGTTTTATTTAGGGCATAAAACCCAACAAACTCCCACTTGCACTAATATAAAACAAACTGTGCAAATAGGTCAATCTGATGTCTTGATCTTTATATTATGTGTTTGTATTTTTGTAGTATATTAGTATATTTTTATAATTTTTTTTAATATATTAGTATCATTTTTGTAGTGTATTGTATTTTTGTAGATAAAGGGTTAAAATTTGCATGAAATTTTTTAAAAACTTTGAACATTATTAATAACTTTTGATCTTTTTTTTGAACTTGGGTATTTTTGTGTTTTATTTTGCTATTTTACTTAACATAAAATAATAGAATTCTTATTTTAAGTATTAGAATCAATGTTTATAATGTATTTGTTAATTCTAGTGTGTTTTGGTATATTGGTAAAAACTTATCAATCTATCCTTTTGGTCACAAGTTCAAATCTCAATATAGACCTTTTTTGTATTTTTTTTATAGCTTACTATATCTATCCTTAGCACTCAACAATAAATATCATATGTATTACATCAATATTATTCTAAAATTACTCTAAGCATTTAAAGATTATCTAAATATATATGAAAAATATTCTTATAAAAGTAGGTTAAAGAAAGCATACCTTATACCAAAAATTATGTACTTGTCTTCCGATAAAGTCACTTCCGATAAAATCCTAACAACCAAGTTTAAGAGAAATTAAAATCAAATATTATCCTAATTTTACTGAAATTTCGGCAGCATAACGACTATAATTGAACGTTTCCGAAAAATTCAAACCTATTAATAACAACAAAACACAATTCAAAACAATATGAAATAATCACAACAACATTTAGCAATATAAAAATTTACCACCCATTCGATCAAGTACATGTATTCACAGAACCTACTTCACTAAGGATGAATATTGAAGATATTCAAACTCATCTAACATGCATATTATTTCACCCATCGATCCGGCGCATTACAATATATTACAGAACCTACTTCACTACGGATGAATATTTAAGATATTCAAACTCTACTAAGCATTCATAATTAATTTATAATAAAATTTAGTAAGTGTATACCTCGAGCTAACTAGAAACCGATCAATACCAAATAAGTCAGATCCTTGCAAATTGACCTCACAACCTACAACATAAAGAAATACTACAAAATTACAAATTTTTATTTAGCTACTTACTAGTTATATAATTTATGAGTATTTAGTTACTAACTAGTTAATTTATTACTAACTAGTTAAAAATACATGAATAGAATGAAAATTAGTAACTTGCTAAGTAGTTGTAATTAACTATCTACTAGCTACTAAAAAAAATAAAAACACATGAATAAAATTGAAAATAGAAAAAAATTGATACAAAATAGAGTTAATTTTTAAACTTTTGTTTCTAAACTAATTTTTTAGAAAACAATTTCTAAACTTTTATTTTAATACTCTCTTATCTCATTCTCATTCACAATATTTAACAAAACTATTTGTTTAAAATACTCAATATATACATATACAATATATAAAATACTCTCCTATTTATCTCATTTCTCATTCACAATATATACACACACACAATACATATTCAATACAACACAAAATACATACATATATACTCTCCTATATCACATTTTTCATTCACAATATATATACACACAATACATTTCTCATTCACAATATATATACACACAATACATATTTAATAATATAGAAAAACCCTAAAAAAATTTATAAAATAAAAAATAAAGCAATGTACAGTACTAAAATTAGTAGAAATTAGATTTATACCTTAATAGACGTTGAAATACAATGTTTTCTCCACTAAAAACGGTGGCCGGAGGTATAACCACCACCACCACTACCTCTACCTTCGGTTTTCCCTAAAAAATGAGGAAAAATGTGATCTTTTCAGGTATATAGTTTTAGGTATGAAAAATAGAAGATTTAGAAACAAAAATGAGCTAAAATGGTGAAAAAATGGTGAAATGGGGGTGGTTTTTCGTGGTGGTTGGCGGAGAGGGTTTGGGGTTCTCTGGTTTGGGGGTTTCTGGGTTGGCTGGTCGAATGAGGAAGACGATGGGCTGGGCTAGGGTTATAAACCCTTTAGGCGTCAGTTTTTTTAGAAATAACCGACGCCATAGGGGGGACACCCTATGGCGTCGGTTATTTCCAAAAAACTGACGCCATAGGTGGTGTCAAAATCCCTTCCAAAAAATTTCAACCCTATGACGTCGGTTCTTTAATATTTGCTGAAAAAAAGTGCCTCTAAAAGCTTGGTTTGTAGTAGTGTTTTATGAGGATTAAGAATTCTATGTTCAAGTCATTCGAATGGACTGAACTAGAGTTCTTTATCTTATTCTCATAATTCTGATAAGCTATACCTATCCATGTGAATGGTTAGATTTGCTTTTCAGTAGTGTTCTTAAGTACATATCACAATTATCAACCTAATGAAGATGGGTATAGAAATTTAAAATTCTCCCACTCAATTACGGTAGTGTGAAACTTTAACAAAGAACTTTCAAAGGTATCAAACTTTTACTTGCAACAGTAAAATCGAAATGGAACATACAATCAAGATCAAGAATTTATATTGATAATAGCTGACTCATTATATTACTTCCATGTTTAAACAAGATATGTGTTTCATAGGGAATTGTGGAATGGACTCCACCCCTAAGAATATACATATAGGGTACTATGGATAACCTCCACCCCTAAGTATATAGAGATTATGATCCACCCCTAAAGGTTGTAAAGATCATGATTCTCTTAGTGTGATAGAGTTTATGTGGAGTTGAATACTATCCAAAGTTCATTAGATATAAAAGATCGTTGAACTGCATAGTTTTCTTAACTTTTTTCCACCCCTATCACATCAAAAGATCCTTTTATTAAACAAATTCTTAATAATTGTATTAGAATGAACAATTATTGATAAACATAGAAATAATTTCTAGTGTTTATTTAATATAACTCGATGAAGAGTTGTAAATATTGTAGAATTTGCATCAATAATAAAAACACTTACACATACAAACATATAAATATAATGTGGTAATAGTTGATGAAGATAAAATAAATGAAGCTCAATCTCATAAATTGCAATGGTGTTTTCGAAAATAAAAAAACTTTATTAATAATAAAAAAAATATTGCAACAATATGAGAAAAACAGGGATAAATATCCCTAACTAAAATTTGAAATCCAAATTGTCTTTAAACTAAAACAATTAATTCAAAAATAAATTGAAGAGCTTCATCTTCATCTGGACGATTTCACCCTTTGGTCCAGCTTTCTGATCTAACTCAATTGAGTTCAAGTAGCTTGGCCTATAAGAAGAAGAAAACAAATAAACAAAGTTTAGTCCAGAATCATAAATCCAATTGGATAATAATTCACTAAAACTCTTAAAGTTTACAAAATGGAAATACCTTGTTTCTTTGCAAGAAGTATAGGACATTGAGATTTCTAATGACCTTTCTCATTGCAGTAGAAACACTTTCCTTTAAGTGTAGCATCACCAGAAGGAACAGCCTTTTTATGGCTTTTGTTCACTTCTTGGTGTTCTTCCACTTCTTCTTCGATTTGGGTTTTGAAGCAGAGGCAACATTTGCTTCAGGTTTTATCGTCCCATTACCATTCCCAGGATTGTGATGTTTACTCCCTTTTTTCTTGGGTCCTCCAATCAAATTTTCATAAGTTTGAAGGTCATTGACTAATTCATGAAAGTCAATTTCCTTCTTATTCATAACATAATTTGATGTATATGGTAGAAATGCTGGAGTCAGGCTATTCAAGATAAGACTAACTTGAGTAGCACTGTCCATTTCAGCACCATGATCCTGGGCTTCTTGGAAATAACTAGACATGAGGAGAACATGGTCACGCACGTTTTGATGAGGTTCCATCCGTGCATTAATGTACTTCTTAGTCGCGTCAAAGCGTGACTGAAGTGATGCCTTACCGAATAGCTCATTTAACTTCGTCATAACTTCAGCAGCCTTCTCGGTTTTAGAAAACCGAGTTTTGAGGGTATCAACCATGCTAGAAAGCATAAAGTATAGAGCTTTGTCATTTGCTTTCTGCCAACGCTCATACTTTTCTTTCACAGCTTTGGAAGCATTGTCCCCAGGCACTTCAGGTGACGGCTCAGTTAAAACAAACAAGAAACTTTCTCCTATGAGAGCAATATTAATGTTCTCATTCCACTTATTAAAGTTAGATCCATTCAGTTTATTTTCAGTCAACAGTGATAACATGGGATTCATTTTGACAAAACAAGATACTACAAAATAATAGAAATCAACAAATAGAAATAAATAATGGTTTAACACAAAATCAATTCAGAAATTATAAGCACATAGCAAGTAGGAATGATATGAGAAAATACTTAAAAAATTCAATCCTAAATAATTTCCAAGGTTTTTCAACAAACTGATATCAGTGTCCCGTTTAGGCGAGAGTCAAAGCTACCATCCATTGAATAGAGTTGTCAGCTCATCTAAAATGTTAAACATTCTAGCAACCTTTTATTCGATCAAGATTGGAATCCAGCGTTGTCCCGTTTAGGCGAGAGTCAAGGCTATTCTATCTCATGAGCTTCTACCATTGTTTCGCAATTTGCAAGTCAAATATGGTCGCCACCATTCGGGTGATCTATACCATATAAAACACTTACAAACCACTTATCATGCGAGATTAAACGGTGTGAAATTGCTAATGAACGTTCCTCCATTAGGGAGGATTACTCACTAAAACAAACGCGGTGTAAAACCCACAATGGAGATCGAATATCTTAATAATAATAAAGCTCATTCTTTAAAATGTATTTTCTTTATTATTCTAATAAATAAATTCTCATTAAATTCGAAATTAAGAATTAAAATTCAAAAATAAGAATTTAATATAATATTTTTAAAATTATACTTAGATGGTGATTGAAATAAAATTAATTATTTCCATCTTAGTAGTAATCTTAAATATAAATATTAAGGAAATTAATTTAAGTTGAATTAAATTAAATAATTAGCAACTTAAAAATTTCCTTTGAGAATATATTTATTGAGTTCAAAAATTAAGTATAAAAACTATACAATTTTCGAAAATAATAAAAATTGAAAAGAAATACTTCAAGCAAAAATATCACCTATCTAGATTTTCTTTTGACTAATTAATTCAATTTCTAATATTATATATATATATTAAATTCATTTATTTTAAAATAATCAATTAAATGAAAAAATCATTGATTGTAGTTGGTCCAAGAATTAATTAAAATAAATAATTAATTTACAACTCAATCTATTTTTCAAAAAAAATTCGAAAATATTGCATAATTAAAATGCAAATTTCGAAATTGATTAATAAAATAAAGAAAAATATATATATTTTGAAAATTATTTAAATTTAAGTTGAAAAATTAAATTTCAACCTAAAAATAATTTTCTATTTAATTAAGTGTCATGAAAAATCAATAAATATTTAAGTATCATGATGAAAATCAACTTAGATACTTAGATTCTTCAAGTTAATTAAATGTATTAAATTCAAGAAATAATAATTAAGTGTAGGGAAGGCTTAATTATTAATTTCTATTTAATACTAGGAAAAATATACTTAATAAAATTGTACCAAAATTAATTATTTAAATAATTAATTTCACAAAGTATAATATTTTCCTATTTAAATATTAGAAATAATAAGTAGTCTAGAAATTACTGTCTAGAAAATATCTTATTTGACTAAGTATCTTTTCAAAAAAAATTTGAAAAATATCTAATTTAAGTTAGATAGAAAAAATCTAAAACTTAAATAATTTCAAATTTAGATTGAATTAAATATCAAAAATTAAGTTGTAACCACTTAATTTGAAGATATCTTTTTAAAGTTAATATTTGAAAAGATATTAACCAAAAAATATCTAAAATATTCCATTTTAAGTTAATATTTGAAAAGATATTAACTTAAAAAATATCTTAAGAATCTTTAATAACTAATGCCTAGGATTCCTCAACTTGATTTAAAATTTAAATCAAATATTCAAATTTAAGTTAGATGAGAAAAATCAGTTGATACAACTAATTTATAACTTAAATATGAATATTTAATTAAATAAGCTCTAGAAAGAATCTTAGTTAGTGAAAATTCTATATTTAATTAAATACAAGAAAAATACAAATAGTTTGTCTAGAAATAATATCTAAACTAAAAGTGTTTTTCTTAAAATTAACTTTAAAATATTAAAATGAAAATAAATTTCATATATTTTAAAAGTTAATTATGTTGCTAATTCAATTTTATTAGGTCAAACTAATATAATTAACCTAGTACAGTTATTCAAATCAGGCAAATGGGCCTTCACAATTGGGGTAGTTCATGTGAGGGGGTGTTGGGTTCAGTATGTCGTACCCACTTCTATGGCTCCCAACTCTCACACAAGGCCCAAAAGAGAGGAATTTAACCTTAAAATGAATAACTGTTATTAATTGAATAGGTCCAATAACTAAATGGACCTAAATAAAATCTATCATAGTGTGACATTTTATTTAGCAACAACCTATATGTATCTATATTAAAACAAAATAAACATATAGGCTCACACAGGCACACTTTGGATGGATCCTATCATGTTGCTAGGTCATACACAGATGAAAGAAGATTGTAAAATTTACCTGTTACAAATTATTAACTTGACCAAGGGAGCCATCAGATCATTAGATCTGGCAAAAAGTAACCATGGCTATTTGCAATAAAGTAATAATAGGTTTTGAAAAACTTACATACAAGTTTAAACCATATACTCCTGCAACAAGGTTAGCTAGATAGTTGGAAGTAGGATTTATTTAATTTTAAATAAATAATTTCGAAAAATAAATAATTAAATAAAAAAAAACATTTTAATTTTCGAAAAAAAAAATTTTAAAAAAAATATTTAATTAGTTTCGAAAATAAAATAAAAAATAAATTTAAATTTCGAAATTATTTAAAAAATAAATATTTAAAATTAAACCTACTATTTTGAAAAATTAGGTTTCAACCAACCTAAATATCATTTCAAAAAATTGCTAACTACTTTTAAAAATTAAATGTTATTTTAAAAATAAAAATTAAATAAAAATTAGAAAAGATAAATGAAATATCTTTTCAGATTTTAAATTTAATTTAAATAAATAAAATAACAAAATTTAAAAGTTAGCAAAATATCTTACATCTATTTAAAATTACATGATTATAAATATCTTATTTTAAATTTAAATAAGGTCAAAATATCTAGAAAGATTTAATTTTAAAAAAAAATATCATAAAAGATAAGATATAATTAAAAATATCTTAAAAGATAAGATATCTTAAAAAATATCTTAAAAGATTTTATAAATATCTTATAAAATCTGACCTTAAATTTAAAAAAAAAAAATAAGATATAATCAAATTTAAAAATAAGATAGATTTTTAAGCAAGAAGATAGATACTAATTCTATTCGAATTCAAATTACACTAATATCTTGAATTAAATTTTAAAAAAAATATTAAATTAATTCAAAATTATAATTAGAATTGAATTAGGAATAGTAATAGTATATATACAAAACTATACAAAAAATCGGAAGTTAATTCCATGAAAAAGTATGAAAAATCGAAGAAAAACGAAAAAATTGTGAACTGTACGGACAGATTTGCGATCGCAGGAAAATATCAGCACAGTCCCGATTTTTTCAAATCTTCAAAAAATCATAACTAATTCAAATAAAATCCAAATTAAGTTCTGTAAAAGGCTAACTTGCTTAATTTTTTCCATACTATCCAATAAAAATAATTCCAGAAACAAAATCACAATTATGTTTCACAAAAATTTAACAAACATCAATCAATCATCAAATAACACTCAATACAACATGATACCATCCAAAGAACATACAAACAATCGTTTTAAAGTCCAAATTTCATGCAAGTAAATCAATTACCATCGCTCTGAGGCCAGTTGTTGGAAATTATTTTATCAGGATCTTAGATCTACTCACAAGTATGTTGTTTAAACACCCTAAATATGAACTTTCTAAAACGATAAATTAAACACATATAAAGTTAAGAAAACCTTACATTGATGCAGCGGAATTAATGTCTCCTTCCACTCAGATCTCTAACCCTTGATTCCTTTCTGTAGCAGAGTATAATCAAGATCTGAGCCCGAATGTCCTTCTTCTTCAAGTTTTGATCCTTCACAGTCTTCCAATCTATGATTGAGTTACTGCTTGCTGTGTGTGGGCACTTACTCTTTCACTAGGGTCACGAAAAAGATGAAGGGAAAAGAGAGAGGGATTTCGGCCAGGTATAGAAAGTGGGGAAGGCTCAGTTTTCTGAAGAGAGAAATTTCTGTCAGATTACTAATGAAAGCATTATGTGAGACTGAGCCATCACTTTCTATTTATAGGCAACTACTAGGTTTAGGTTTAGAATTATTTGGCATTAAAATAATGAAAATATTAATTTGAAAAAACAACATTAAGTGGCCGGCCTAGGTGTTAGTTATGGGCCTCACTTGATTTTGCAGTTTTATCAAATTTTATCTCTATTTTCTCAAAAACGCCAATTTTCCAATTCTAACCTTTCAAATGCCAAAACTAATTATTTAATAACTAAAATAGATTATTAAATAATATTGTCATTTAATTTAATTATTAATTAGACATATAAAGTCCATTAATAAATAAATAAACCTAGAAACTCTTTTCTTTACAATTTCACCCCTACTTAGTGAAAATTCATAAAATTAGACATAGTCTAACTTTAGAATTATAATTGATCAATCACGAATCAATTAATGAGTCTTACAAGCATAATGTTCTCAACTAGAATGGGGATCATGGATCTATATGCTGAGCTTCCAATAAGTGAACCAAATTTACCAAGTAAATTCCTACTTATTAATTCTTCCTTGAATCCACTCTTAGAACTTAGAATTGCACTCTCAGACTTATATAGAGCATATTGTATGTTCCACGATATCAATATACTATCTCATTTAACCATTGTTATAATCTTATTGTGATTTAAAGATCCTCTATATAGATGATCTACATCGAGATGGGATTTCTTTACCGTTCTCACCCCTCAATGTATTTTGCCCCTTAAAACACTTAGCTACCTGTAAATGGTGTTTAGTGATCTAATTATTAGTCAGTTAAACAAGAGCTCATCCATTTACTTCTATTTGCTAAGCTTGAAGGGAATCATCACTTGACTTCTATACACCAGTAGAAGCTATAGATTCCATATTTATGTTCAGCACTCCCACTCAATCATACTATCATGTTCCCAAAATATACGTATCACCCTGACCCAAAAGTAGGCTTAACTAATAAATCAAAGAACATGAATAGCACTCCTGAGTTGAGCCTAAGCATATCAGGATTTAGATTCTTTTAATCTTAAGATCAACTACTGATATTGATTTGGAAAGATATGTATAATGGTAAGTTTGTAATATCTTAACTTAGTTGCAATATCGGTCCAGTCCAATGTATACTCCATACATTCGAAACTAGTATACTTTACTAATGTCCTGGAAAGAACATAACACTTACTCCAAGTGTAAGTATACATCATCGCTGATTATCACATTAGTGTAAATCCAATAACACTGATGAAACAGGGACCAAAACTTTTGATTCATATGATCACAATCACATTCCACTGTGTTGACGATACTGTAATTGTGAATAAACATATGATCTGGATTTAACTGATTTTGTGTGTATGAATGTAATAACCATATCAAACATATTAAACCATTAGCATGTAAAATTTATGCAAACATCAATCACTTCAAATTTCTTATATTGATAACTAATCAGATTGTAAAGAGTTTTATTTAGGGCATAAAACCCAACATTTGTCGCACTTCTTGACATAAGCTTTCGAATCTTCAATCATCGTCAGCCAGAAGTAGCCTTGCCTTAGAATTTTCTTTGATAAGCTCTGTCCGTCTGGATGATTTCCACAGAATCCGTCGTGAACTTCATATAGAAGCCGTGCAGCTTCATTTGGTGTGACGCATCTGAGTAATGGCATTGAGAATCCTCTTCTATACATGATCCCGTCTACGATGATGTACCGTGCTGCCTTCCTTCTCATTTTTCGAGCTTCATTTTGGTTATTTGGGAGTTCCCCAGAGTTGAGATAGGCTGCTATTGGCGTCATCCAGTTCGGAGATGTGTCTATCATTTCGATTTCTTCCGTGCCGGTGATGCTAGGCTCTTCAAGAAACTGGATCGAGACCATGTTTGCCTTGTCACTTATATTGCTGCTCGCCAAACGGGCTAGCGCATCTGCTGTTGTATTTTCCTCTCTTGGAATCTGCTTGAGGCTATAGCTTTTGAATTGTGCGAGCAGGTCATATATTTTGCTCAGATATGCTCTCATTTTTTCTCCCCGAGCCTCGTATTCACCAGATACATGATTAACCACTAGCTGTGAGTCACTGCAGATCTCGATGTGCTCGGCCTTCATCTCCTTTTCTAGTTTGAGTCCAGCGATTAGGGCTTCGTATTCAGCCTCATTGTTGGAGGCTTTGAATCCGAATTTGACCGTTGCATGTAGGTGTTGCCCCCCAGGTGTGACAAGGGCAATTCCTGCGCCGGATAGCTGATTTGTGGTCGATCCATCCACATGAAGCTTCCAGGTCGGCTTGTTTTCAGTGCTGTTCGGCTGTGGTGTTGGCTCGGGATCGCCTTCTGGGATGCTTTCAATTTTTCCTGTGCATTCCACCACAAAGTCGGCCTAGGCTTGGCCTTTGATAGCTGTCCGGGGTTGGAAGTTGATTTCGTACTGCCCCAATTCCACCGCCCACTTGAGTAATCGCCCAGAGGCATCTGGCTTTTGCAGTATTTGCCGTAGTGGTTGGTCGGTGTACACCCGAACAGGATGAGCTTGAAAGTAAGGTCTTAGCTTTCTTGTTGCTAATATAAGGAAGTAGGCGAGCTTTTCTATCAACGGATATCGGCCTTCGGCCTCGATGAGTCTTCTACTGATGTAATAGACTGGATGTTGCACGCCATCTTCTTCTCTGATTAGTACGGCGCTTATGGCATGCTCCGTTACTGCCAGGTATATCCCCAGTTCCTCACCGTCCAGAGGTTTAGAGAGGACGGGAGGTTTTGCGAGCTGTGCCTTTAGGCCTTGAAAAGCTCTTTCACATTCTTCTGTCCATTCAAACTTTTTATTTCCTCGCATGATGTTGAAGAATGGGACACATTTATCCGTTGATTTTGACACGAATCTGCTAATTGCGGCGATTCGACCAGTTAGGCTTTGTACCTCTTTGGTTTTTGTTGGCGAGTTCATATCCAGGAGAGCTTGGATTTTTCCAGATTGGCTTCAATTCCTCGTGCGTTGACGATGAAGCCTAGAAACTTTCCCGAGCTGACTCCGAAGGAGCATTTTAGGGGATTCAGTTTCATGTTGTATTTTTTGAGGACTTTGAAACATTCATCCAGGTCGTCTATGTGCCCCCCAGCCTTTCTGGATTTGACGAGCATATCATCCACGTACACTTCCATATTTCTGTCGATCTGATCTTTAAACATTTTGTTGACCAGTTTTTGGTATGTAGCTCCGGCATTTTTAAGACCAAATGGCATGACTTTGTAGCAGTAGAGACCCATATCTGTCCGAAAACTTGTACGTTCTTGGTCTGGCAGATGCATCTTGATTTGATTGTAGCCCGAATAAGCATCCATGAAGCTTAATATTTCATGCCCGGCTGTTGCATCGACGAGCTGATCGATTCTTGGAAGTGGGAAACAGTCTTTAGGGCATGCTTTGTTGAGGTCTATGAAGTCAATACAGACTCGCCATTTCTTGTTCGGCTTAGACACGAGTACGGGGTTCGCAATCCAAGCCGGGTAAAAGGCTTCCTTGATGAAGTTGTTATTGCGCAGCTTTTCAACTTCGTCCTTTAGGGCTACTGCTCGTTCCTTATCCAGCAATCTTCATTTTTACTGAACTGGCCGGATATTAGGATCAATATTCAGGACGTGCGAAATAATAGAAGGATCGATCCCGACCATATCCGCATGTGACCAGGCGAAAACATCTAGGTTTGCTCTCAGAAATTTTAACAATTCCGATTTTACTCCAAGCAACAAACCCTTTCCAATTTTTAGCTTTCTGGCTGGGATAGCTGGATCGACCTCGATCTCTTCTAATTCTTCCACAGGTCCAACATTGCTGCTTGGGTCCCCAAGTGAAGGATCCACATCTTCATCCTCGCCTTGGGAAGTTTCCTACTTGGGAATATTTATTCCCTTGTCCGGGCTCTGGCTGGAGGATACTTCCTTCTTAGCCTTGGCCACTGCAAGGTTGTAACATTCCCGAGCAGATTGTTGGTTCCCTCTAAGACACCCTACCCCGTTTTTGGTTGGAAACTTCAAGCACGAGTGGAATATTGATGTGACAGCTTTTAAGTCATACAAGGCTGGTTGGCCTAGCATTACGTTAAAGGCTGAAGGAACATCCAATATCAGGAATTGTGCCATGATAGTTATGCTCCTTGGAGCTTGTCCAACTTTGAGGGGTAGGCGGATTTGTCCCAAAGGCGCAACTCCTTGACCGGAGAAACTATAGACGGGCTGAAGGCATGGAGTTAAATCCTTGAGCTGGAGCCCCATCTTCTCGTAAGCAGTTTTAAACAAAATATTTGAAGAAGCCCCATTATCGATCATGGTTCTGGACACCATTTTGTTTGCTATCTGGACTTCCACGACTAGCGGGTCGTTGTGCGGAAATCTTATCTGGACAGCATCTTCGTCGTTGAATGTTATGGTTGGCTCTCCTGCTCGTGGAACTTTAGGCTTCCTTTCTTCCACGGCCAGGATGACTTCTTCTTGCTCGTATTGAGCTGTACAGGCATATCGTTCTCGAGCTTTGCCCGTGTCTCCAACAATGTGCGGGCCTCCAATGATGACTTGCAAGTGTCCATCTATTGGCGGAGGCATCAGATCCTAGTTATTCCGACCTTGATTGGCCTTGACATACTTCTGTAAGTGCGGGTTGTTTTTCTTGATCAGAAGTTCTATTTCCCGCTTCAAGTTGTAGCATTCGTTGGTGTCGTGGCCGTAGTCTCCATGGAACCGACAAAATTTTGTCATGTCCCTTTTGCTGGTATCTTTCTTCATGGGCCCGGGCTTCTTGTACGGGATTAGCGACTGAGTCGCTATATACAAACTTTCTATATCCTCAGTTAAGATAGTAAATGCAGTGTGTTTGGCGCGATCACGGGGAGTCTGTCTGGGTTTTTCGGCGAACTTTCCCTTCTTCCTGATTCCTTGCTTGTGGTTGTTGCCTGAACGTTTGCCACTTGAATTGCTGGAATATTGGGGAAGCTGGACGGACGTTCCAGTAGAAGGAGCCTTCGTTTTGTTCGTCTTTTGCTCACTTTCTGCTCGCTGAATGGCTTCTTCGAGCTTGATGAAACCTTCGGCCCGGTCAAGGAAATCACTCATTGAGTCGACCGATCCGTTTTTCCTTATGTCCTTCCATAGTTAACCAAGGACTTCAATGCCCCCCAGTATCGCGGATAACTTTCCATCCTCGGTTACCCATGACACCTTGGTCGCTTCTGTCATGAATCTGCTGATTTATGCCTGGAGTGGCTCGCCTGGTCGCTGTTTTACTTCGACCAAATCTCCCAGATGCAATGGGAGTTGGCATGAGGAAGAGAATTGTGCATGGAATTCTGAGGAGAAGGTTTTCCATGAACTAAACTTTCCTGGAGCCAACTTGAAATACCATTGCTGTGCGGCCTCTGACAGAGTTGCGGGGAAGATTCTGCAACATACGTCTCCTCGTACCCCTTGTAAATCCATTTGCATCTCGAAATACTTGAGATGGGAGAGAGGATCTTCTCTTCCAGTGTACATCTTCCACGTTGGCATCTTGAACTTGTGAGGTAGTGGCAGGAGGTTGATTTCTGGTGAGAAGGGAGTTCCGCGTGCACGGTCTAACTCAAGATCATTGTTACGCTGTCCAGCCATGCCATGAAACATATTCTTCAGTTCGTCAATCTGAGCCTGTACGGCTGGGCTGACTTGATTGGCATTCTAGTCGGGTTGGGCCACGTCAGCATCTTTCTGAGCGGGGATTTGTGTATGGGCTCCGGACTGCACATTCGTTGTAGTATTCTACTCGTCTGTTCCCCTTCTTCTGTTTAGGTCGTCCCTTAGGTCATGGGTTGTTCCCAACCTATCGAACACAGAAGAACCTGGCTGCCTTAGCGATTGGTTCGCTTGGTTGGCAGGTGGAATGGCTCAATTATTTTGCGTGGATCCATCGAGCATGACTCCTCCTGATGAATTCCCGAACAAGGTCTGTCCGCCTACCTCTTGGCCAGGCCTCTACGAGTTTGCACCATCGTGTCGAAAGAGCGATCTGTGATTCTTCTCTCAATGAAAGCACCAAAATGTTGACTTCGCTTTTAGCCAACGACAATGAGTCTTTTTGATAAGCGATAAACGATATGTCGTAATAAGAATACGTAGTAAAGCAATAATAATAAGACACAGAAATTTTATTGAGGTTCAGCCCCAAGCAGTTCGGTAATAGCCTAATCCTTAGAGTTGTATTGACTTAAGAATAAGGAAGAAGATTCCTTTTCTTATAGCTCTTACAATAATATCTCTGAATATATAATTCTTAGATAGCCTTAGCTTATAGCGTTTCGGCGTACAATTTCTCCGTCCTTTGCCCAGTGAACATTCCTCACTATTTATAGGGCAGGAAACTTGAGGAGGAAGAGTTTTCTCTCTCGATACAATGCGCATAAATAGAAAGATCGTGTGATCAATGCTGAATGCTAGGATCGTGGGATTGAGGCTGAATACACTAATAGTGGGATCGTGTATATGCCACAACCACCCAAATTGATCCCTGAGTTATAGGGATTGAGCTGGTGACTCACGATGCGCTTGGTTGAATTCGCTAAGTGTTGCTCATTCTGCACGGCTCGTTGAGTATTCCATTATGGACATGCCAGCGAGGCATCCTGCTCGGCGTGTTGATCCGACCAGGTGCTCTAAGTAGATGCCACATGTCACCATTCTCGTGATGCCACGTCAGAGTACCAATTTTGGGATAACACACTTATTCTTCTTTCAATAATACCTTATTTTCCAATTTCAATCCTATAAATGTCAAACTATTTATTTAATAATTATAATTAATTATCAAATAAAATTACCATGTATATTATTTATCAATTAGACCATACAAAATCTCTTAATTAATAAATAGACCCCAAAACCTCTTTTCTTCACAATTAAGCCATTGGTTAGTGAAAATTCATAAATAAGACATAGTCTAATTTTAGAATTATAATTGATTAATTAAAACCAATTAACTGAGACTGCAAGCAGTATTATCTCAACTAGTGAGGGGACCATGGGCCTATTTAACCGAGCTTCCAATAAGTAGATCTAGAATTTACCAAGTGAATTCCCTAATTTATTAATTCTGCCTTATGCTACTATAGATTGGTTGGAAGTTATTTTACCAAGAACTTAGATCTACTCACAAGTATGTTGATTTAACAACCTAAATATGAACTTCTAAAACGATAGAAAATTAAACACATAAGAGTATCAGAAATCTTACATTGGGTGCAGCGGAATATATGTCTCCTCTCACTCAGATCTCTAACCCTTGATTCCTTTCTGTAGCAGAGTATAATCAAGATCTGAGCCCGATAGTCCTTCTTTGTTGTTTCTGAATTCTACACAGCCTTCCTCACTATGATTGAGGTATTACTTGATGTGTGTGGGCACTACTCTAGCACTTATAGGTTTCGAAACAGTGAAGGAATAGAGAGAGAGAGGGTGGCGGCTCAGAGAGAATTTTCAGAGAGAAAATTCTGTCAGAATAATGTTGTGTATCAGTTATGTTGAAGTGGCCGGCCTAGGCATTGTGGAAACAAGGCTTGCCACATTTCCAACTTTCCTTTTTCTACACTGATAGTTTCCTGTTTTGTCAAAAACTGCCAATTCCTTTGTTCAACCACATAAATGTCAAATCTAATTATTTAATAATTAAAATTAATTATCAAATAATATATTGTCATTTATTTTATTAATAATGAAACTAATTAAAGTTTCCTAATTAATAAATATGCCCTTCAAAATTTCTATTTACTGTTTTGCCCTTAATAAGTGATAAATTCTCAAATAGACATAGTCTATCTTGAGAATTTTAATTGATTAATTAAAATCAATTAAATGAGTCTTACAAGTAATATTATCTCAACTAGTGGGGGGACCATGGGTCTATATATCCGAGCTTCCAATAAGCAGATCTAGAATTTACCACTTAAATTCACTGACTTATTAATTCTTCGTTGAATCCACACATAGAACTCAGAATTGCACTCTCAGTATATAGAATGCTCTATATGTTCCACCATATAGACACATCATTAGTTATCCATTGTTATAATCCTAATGTGATCAATGATCCTCTATATGGATGATTTACACTGTAAAGGGACTAAATTACCGTAACACCCTACAATGTATTTTATCCTTAAAACACTTAACCCTGTATAAATGATATTTCAACTAAGTGAAATGAGTACTCAATCATTTATCTCGTTTGGTTAAGCTCGAAGGAAATCATCCTTTGCTTACTATTCGGCAGATAGAAGCTATAGATTCCATATTTATGTTAGCGCTCCCACTCAATCGCACTACCGTGTTCCCAAAATGTATGTATTGCCCTAACCAAAAATTAGGCTTAACTAACAAATCAAAGAACACGAATAACACTCTTGAAATTGAGCCTAACCATATCAGGATTTCGATCATGTGATCTAGGATCAACTTATGATATTGAATTGAATAGATATTTACGGTAAGTTTCAAAAATCTATTTCAAAGTTCAATATCGGTCCATTCCAATGCATACTCCATGCATCCAACCTGAGCTTTACTTTAACCTATGTTCTGGAAAGAACATAATATTTCTCCAAATGCAAGTAAACTCTGTTGTAGATTGTCATATCAGTAAAACCCAGTGTTCTGATAAATCTAGGAATACTTTATTCACATACTCATGTTTACTTTCCACTGTGTTGACAACACAATAAACATGATCAAGTATGTGAAAAGGGGTTTGGATGAATTTATAAATCAAATAGACAAACAATTGATTAAGTGAACCAAAACATACACAAATGAATGAAAAATACTTCTGTTACTTTATTGATATTGAATAATCTGGATTACATTGAAATAGAGTTTTATTTAGGGCATAAAACCCAACAAGATTTAGAATTGAATTGCACTCTCAATTATATAGAACGCTCTATATGTACCAGGATATAGATACGTTATGATTATCCATTGTTACAATCCTAATAGTCAAAGATTCTCTATAGATGATCTACACTGAATAGGGATAAATTTACCGTTCTACCCTTCAATGTATTTTATCCTTAAAAAACTTAGCTACCTATAAATGATGTTTCAATAAACTAATATAATTACTAAAATGAGGCCTCAATCATTTATCTCTATTCAGCCAAGCTCAAAGAAAATCATTGTTTCACCTCTAAATACTTATAGAAGCTATAGATTCCACATCTATGATCATCGCTCCCACTCAATTGAACTACCATATTCCCAAGATGTAAATATCTGCCAGAACCATTGGTTAGCTTCCACGAACACCTCTAAGAACATAAATAATACAACTTAGTTAAACATAACCATATAAGAATTAAGATCTATAGACCTAAGATCAACCAGTGATATTGACTTAGAAAGATATAACGGTAAGTTTATGATATCTTATTCAAGATCAATATCGGTCCAATCTAATGTATACTCCATACATCCGATACTGGTAAACTTTGCTAATACCCTGGAAAGGACATAACGCTTATCCAAGGTGTAAGTATACCTTATCGTCAATTATCATGTTAGTCTAAATCCAGTAAACTGAAAAATTATTGGAATTAAACTTTTGAACATATAATCATGATTATATTCTACTATGCTAACGACACTATAATCATGAACAATATATATATTTATATATGTTCTGGACTTAATCGAATTTTTACATTAAGTATAATCATGAAATAAATCATGTGAACCATGCAATATAAAACGATTTCTGATATTTTATTAATTAGTAAATGTAATTATGTTGAAATGGGTTTTATTTAGGGCAGACAACCCAACAAGTTGATCCTTTGGTAGCCTTGTAACGAACAAGTCAAAGAACACATGTAGTACATTTGACCCAGAACCTAACCATCTCAGAATTAAGATCTTTGATCTAAGATCAACTAAGTGATATTTACTTAGAAAAGATATTACAGTAAGTTTATGATAACTTTTCTACTGTGAATATGTAAAGACCGCTTAGTTTAATTTGGAAATTAGCAGTTAATCACGTTTAATTATGAAATTATTTATAGCTATTTAAATAATTATTTATACTGTTAATATTGAATTCAGAGATGCATTTTTATGTCATTTAGTAGTTTTCATAATTTTGCATTTTCGGTGCCTGGTATCATGGAACTCGGTGTTTGGCTCAGTAAAATCACAACTTAGTATGTTAGTAGATTGGGACGGTTTACTAGACATTGGGAATGTTGGGAATGACCGGGAATTTGGAATTTCCCAAAATACCCCTTTAGTGTTATTTATGTGATTTTGTCCTTTAGTGGACTTAGTAAGTGGAATATTATGTGTTTTAGTATGTTTTATGTTGGCTGAAATAAAAAGAGCTAGGTTGCATTTATTTCATTTAGTCAAAAATTTCAAAAGTTAGAAAATTGGATATTCAAAGGCTCTCTTTCTTTCTCTCCTTTTCGGTTTTGAGCAGCTGGGTTTGGAGGGGATTTCTCTTGGAGTTCAAGCTGATTTTAGCATAGATTTTGACCTCAAGTTGTTGGTAAGATCCTTGTAGCTCTCCCTTTTAGTTTCTTGAAGAATTTTGATGAATTGATGATGTTTGCATGCCTAGTTTAAGTTGTTATTGTTGCTGTGATTTTATAGTTGTTTGCAGAGGTTTAAGCATGACTAATTGATGTTATTAAGCTGCTTGTAATGCTTGATGGTTAGGTTGTTAGAGTTGTGGAGTTTTTAGTGTAAAAGCTTAGGTTTTCAAAGAGAAATTTGGATTTTTAGTGGCTGTAGTTGTTGCATGAGTTAGGGTTTGATTTCTGCAGTTTTTAAATGCTTGGATATGTGATTTTAATCTAGGTTTAATGCATGATAGGTTGTTTAGTCAAGTTTTGAGTTTAGAACTCAATCTTTGACCTTTAATGGTGAAATGAGTTTCTGTGTGTGAAGCTCGGTTTTGTTGCTTTAGAAATGTTCTAGGGGTTGTATAGAACAGGTCTGGAAGGTTTGAGGTTAATTGGATTTGATTTGGCTGAGTTGTGAATTTTTGAAGTTCTGCCTGCGAGGAACCGGAATTCTGGTTGTGCATCCGGAATTCCGGATGGGTTTCGAAAATTCCCAGAACCGGAATTCCGGTTGGACAACCGGTCTACCGGTTGGGGAAATTTCGGAAACCCTAGTTTCCTCGATTTTATGTTATTTGGGGTATTGCCATGCTTTTTATCGATAGGGAAACTTTTAGTTCCTAGTTTAAGTCCCCGGGAAGTGATTTAGCGTATCACTTATAGTGTTGTGATTTTTATGGTTTAGGAGCCTGTAATCCGCCGCACAGATAGTTCCAGTCAGGTTGACCGGCACACCTGAATTCGAAATCCAAGTAAGATTAGTATAACAGTATGCATGTGTAGATTACATGTTTAGCGTGCATGTAGGAAGCCTGTTAGATTACATTAGATATGTATGTTGGCTTCGAACCATCCAACTGTGTCACGTCGGTACAGGCTGGAGTATGACCAGCAGCCGGAGTATGACCGGTTCGACCGATTAGGCTGACACTGTATCACGTCGGTACAGGCTGGAGTATGACCAGCAGCCGGAGTATGACCGGTTCGACCGATCAGGCTGATACTTAGGTTGGTGGTTCCGTACTATTTGACGTATCACCTCGGTACAGGCTGGAGTATGACCAGCAGCCGGAGTATGACCGGTTTGACCGATCAAGCTGATACTGTAACACGTCGGTACAGGCTGGAGTATGACCAGTAGCCGGAGTATGACCGGTTCGACCGATTAGGCTATTACTTGTCAATAGTACCGTCCCTATGAACGTTCAGAACTCAGTACCGTGTTGGACACGGCAGTTAGGGGGACTCAGTATCGTGTTGGACACGGCAGTTAAGGTTATGATCAGGGGTATGGGCGTCTGATCATGACCGAGATTTATGTATGAGTATTATTATGCTTTTCTTACTGAGTCTGTCGACTCACAGTGCTATGTTCATGTGTAGGTTATGGCAAGATTAAAGCTGTGGAACCGTGAGGACGAGCCTATGAAGATTGTACATGTCGGGGGGTTAGGCCTGGAGCGTACGATCATCGGGACAGCAAGGCTATTTTTGTAATTAGTCGCTAGGCGACAAGTATTTTATATAGACAGTAAACTTTTGTTAATGGTTTTGTAATCGGAATCCCGAGTATTTTGTATAAATATTTTACAAGTTTAATTAAAAAGCAAAAATTTTAATTAATCATGTTTTCCATAAACCTCGTTGATTAGCAACGAGCTGCACAGTATGTTTAAAAATCACGTAATACGCCTATGCTAGTTAGGGTGTTACAATTTGGTATCAGAGCCGCCAGGTTGTCTTCCGAAGATCGTCACGACATGTACAATCATCATCAGCAGTTAGCTCGTTCTACGGTTCAGTAAGCTTTTATTGCTTTAGTAGTTTATTTATTTTTATGAAATAAGAAAAGCTTGTTAGGAAGCATGTTAGTAGCCTGATAGTAGAATAGGCGCATGTTTCGTTTTTAATTTCCAAATTAAGCGGCATTAGTAAGCTCTCGTTGATCGTAACCTGAAATGCCAACTCAGGGTTTCGAGGCTGTTCAGACTAGATGGACGTCAGACGAAATATTAGGAGTCAGGGCATCTCAGTCGGGTCAGATCAAGGTCGAGGAGCTCAGTTTCCCCCAAGTGTTATGGGCCGAGGTAGAGGTCCCAGGGGCAGGGCTCGTGGTCGGGATGATATCAACTCGCTACAGGCTGCCCAAGTCAATCAGGAAGCCCAGAATTGGGAAGTTAGGTTTGCTGAAATGCAAGCCAGAATGGAGGAGCAAGATAATGAGATTCAGAGATTGAGGCAGTAGGGTGCTCCTGCAGTGCCTGTGCCAGTAGTTCCAGTGGCACCCGCCCCTGCTGCTCAGGCCGAAATAGTTGTGGCGGCCAACAGATTGGAACCTTTGTATGAACGGTTCCGGAAGCAAGCACCTCTGGTCTTTTTGGGAGGTCCAGATGTGATGAAGGCCGAACAGTGGCTGACGGTGATCACCAAAATTCTGAACTTTATGGGTGTCACCGGGAATGACAGAGTGGTGTGTGCCACCTTCCAGTTTCAGGAAGACGCTCTTGTCTGGTGGTACATGGTGTCTCAGATTCATGACGTCACCACCATGACCTGGGAAAGGTTCCAGGAACTCTTCAACGCCAAGTATTATAACGAGGCAGTCAGAAGCGCCAAGAGGAAAGAGTTCGCTCACCTAACCCAGGGAGAGAATATGATCGTGACAGAGTATACTACTCAGTTCGATCGGTTGGCGAGGTTAGCCTCGAGTATAGTGCCAACCGACTTCAGCAAGAAAGAGAAGTACCTGGACGGGTTAAATGCAAAGATTAAACATGACTTGATGATCACTACTGACGACAAGACCACCTATGCTGAGATGGTGGAGAAGGCACTGCGAGCTGAAAGCGTAGTTGGATGTATGTCGGAGTCAGCTAGTACTCCGGCGAGTGGCGGGGCTCCTACCCCTCTTGCATCAGACTTTAGCAGGGGGAGTAGTGGTTCGGCCATGGAACAGAAGAGGAGAGCATCCACTGCATCCGGTGGCTCGAGGCAGAACAAGAGGTTCCGAGGGAACCAGAATCAAGGCGGTCGTCAGGGTAGTGTTGAGACCCGTTATTCCTACCCGGAGTGTCTCATTAGTAAGAGGCATCCTCCGGGTGAGTGCTTAGGTCAAGGATGTTTTGTGTGGCTGCCAGAATCTTTAGTAAATTGGATAGACCGTATGATAGATATGAATCAGAGTTTGGAACCCTATTACCTGGCGGAGAGTTAGTTATCTCCAAAAGGTGGATTAGGTCTATGCCGATCAGAATAGATGGTAGAGAGTTAAGTGCTGACTTGATAGAGATGAGCTTAGTAGAGTTCGATATTATTTTAGGAATGGATTTCCTATCTAAATATTCGGCGAGTATTGATTGCAAAAGGAAGATGGTGATCTTCCAACCGGAAAGTGAAGAACATTTTGTGTTTGTTGGTTCGGTTCGGGGATCTCGGATCCCGGTGATTTCGGCCATGTCAGCTAGAGAATTATTGCACGGTGGATGTTTAGGGTTTCTGGCCGTGGTGGTGGACACCACTCGGCCAGATACCATTCGGCCAGAGGACATCAAGGTGGTTCGGGAATTTTTGGATGTTTTTCCCGAAGAACTTCCAGGGTTACCACCTCAGCGGGAGATTGACTTCGTGATAGATTTGGCACCAGGGGTGGAACCGGTTTCCAAAGCCCCATATAGAATGGCTCCAGCTAAACTTAAGGAATTAAAGATTCAGCTCCAAGAATTGCTTGACATAGGGTTTATTAGGCCTAGTGTGTCACCCTGGGGAGCCCCGGTTTTATTCGTCAAGAAGAAAGATGGAACTATGAGGATGTGCATCGATTACAGAGAATTGAACAAGCTGACAGTGAAGAATAAATATCCATTACCTAGGATCGACGATTTGTTCGATCAGCTTCAAGGAAAGACGGTCTTTTCCAAGATTGACCTTCGCTCGGGTTATCATCAGTTGAAAATCCGAGAGGAGGACATTCCAAAGACAGCTTTCCGAACTAGGTATGGACATTATGAATTCCTGGTTATGTCGTTTGGACTAACCAATGCTCCTGCAGCGTTTATGGATTTGATGAATAGAGTATTCAAGGATTTCCTCGATATCTGTGTCATTGTGTTTATCGATGACATCCTTGTGTACTCTCAGTCAGAAGAGGAGCATGAGTTACATCTTCAGATGGTTTTGCAACGGCTTCGGGAACACAAACTTTATGCCAAGTTCAAGAAATGCGAATTTTGGCTATCTCAGGTGTCCTTCTTAGGGCATATTGTGAGCAAAAATGGGATCAAGGTGGATCCCGGGAAGATCGAATCCGTTAGGGATTGGCCGAGACCGAAGACAGTGACAGAGATCAGAAGCTTCTTGGGTTTAGCTGGGTATTACCATAGGTTCGTGGAAGGGTTCTCAAAAATTTCAATGCCCTTAACCGAACTTACAAAGAAGAATCAGCGGTTTGTCTGGTCGGACAAGTGCGAAGCTAGTTTTCAGGAACTGAAACAGAGGTTGATTACCGCTCCAGTGCTAGCTTTGCCTTCAGACAATGAGAAGTTTGTAGTTTATTTTGATGCATCCAGACAGGGTCTGGGGTGTGTGTTGATGCAAGCCAATCGGGTCATCGCTTATGCCTCCTGTCAGTTAAAGGATTACGAACAGCGATACCCGACTCATGATCTAGAATTGGCCGCGGTGGTGTTTGCATTGAAGATTTGGCGGGATTACCTTCACGGAAAAAGATGTGAAATCTATACCGACCATAAAAGTCTCAAGTATTTCTTTACTCAGAAAGATTTGAACATGAGACTGAGACGTTGGTTGGAATTAGTCAAAGATTACGACTGTGAAATTCTCTATCACCCTGGGAAGGCCAATGTAGTGGCCGATGCCCTGAGCAGAAAGGGTCCCGGGCAGGTAGCTAGCATGGTTCAGATTTCTCCTCAGCTAGCAGAGGATATGGTTAGATCCAGCATTGAGTTTGTGGTAGGTCAGCTTCACAACTTAACGCTACAATCTGATCTGTTGGAAAGAATTAAAGCCGCTCAGATGACTGATCCAGAGTTAGTGAAGATCAGAGATGAGGTCATTGTCAGACAATGGGATGCTTTTGTATAAAGCTAGGGTTTGTGTTCCGAATAGTATGGAGCTCAGGAATGAGATCTTTGAGGAGGCTCATTCTACCCCTTATTCTCTGCATCCCGGCACCACTAAGATGTACCAAGATCTTAAACCATACTTCTCGTGGAGCGGTATGAAGAAGAATTTGGTAGAATTCGTATCGAGGTGCCTCACTTGTCAGCAGATTAAGGCTGAACATCAGAAACCAGCAGGGTTGTTGCAGCCTCTAACCCTACCAGAATGGAAGTGGAAAGATATCATGATGGATTTTGTGGTCGGGTTACCTAGGACTACGGGTTTGTTTGATTCCATCTGGGTAGTGGTGGATCGATTCACAAAACCTGCTCATTTTCTGCCTGTTAGAACAACTTTTACAGTGGATCAGTTGGCAGAATTGTATGTCAGAGAGATTGTAAGACTTCACGGGGTACCGAAGTCTATAGTTTCGGATAAGGATCCGAAATTCACCTCCAAGTTTTGGCAGAGTTTGCAACGAGCAATGGGTACAAAGTTGAAATTCAGTACAGCATTCCATCCTCAGACAGATGGTCAGTCCGAAAGGACAATTCAGATATTGGAGGACATGTTGCGAGCCTGTGTTATGGATTTTGAAGGCTCTTGGAATAAATATCTACCGTTGATAGAATTTTCTTACAACAATAGTTATCAGAGTACGATAGGGATGGCTCCCTATGAACTGTTATACGGTAGGAAGTGTAGATCTCCCATCCACTGGGATGAGACAGGGGAGAGGAAGTACTTAGGTCCGGAGTCAGTGCAGCGGACCAATGAGGCAATAGAGAAGATAAAAGCTAGAATGCTTGCCTCACAGAGTAGACAAAAGAGTTACGTAGATCCAAAACGCAGAGATGTTGAGTTCCAAGTAGGGGACCATGTGTTTTTACGAGTGTCTCCAATGAAGGGGATCAAACGTTTCGGGAAAAGAGGCAAGTTATGCCCTAGATTTACAGGACCTTTCGAGATTCTCGAGAAGATAGGTCAAGTGGCATACCGGTTAGCATTGCCTCCAGCTTTATCAGTAGTTCACAACGTATTCCATGTCTCGATGTTGAGAAAATACGTTTCAGATCCCTCTCACTTACTCAGTTATGAGAGCCTAGAATTGCAGCCAGATATGTCTTACGAAGAACAGCCAGTGCAGATCCTGGATAGAAAGGATAAAGTCCTTCGGAATAAGACCATAGCATTGGTCAAAGTCCTCTGGAGAAACAGCAAGGTGGAGGAAGCCACCTGGGAGCTAGAGTCAGATATGAGAGCTCAATATCCAGAGTTATTCAGGTTAGATTTCGGGGACGAAATCCTTTTAAGGGGGGAATAGTTGTAAAGACCGCTTAGTTTAATTTGGAAATTAGCAGTTAATCACGTTTAATTATGAAATTATTTATAGCTATTTAAATAATTATTTATACTGTTAATATTGAATTCAGAGATACATTTTTATGTCATTTAGTAGTTTTCCTAATTTTGCATTTCCGGTGCCCGGTATCATGGAACTCGGTGTTTGGCTCAGTAAAATCACAACTTAGTATGTTAGTAGATTGGGACGGTTTATTAGACATTGGGAATGTCGGGAATGGCCGGGAATTTGGAATTTCCCAAAATACCCCTTTAGTGTTATTTATGTGATTTTGGTGTGAAGGGGGCAAAATAGTCATTTTGCCCCATTATTAGTTTGTCCTTTAGTGGACTTAGTAAGTGGAATATTATGTGTTTTAGTATGTTTTATGTTGGCTGAAATAAAAAGAGCTAGGTTGCATTTATTTCATTTAGTCAAAAATTTCAAAAGTTAGAAAATTGGATATTCAAAGGCTCTCTTTCTTTCTCTCCTTTTCGGTTTTGAGCAGCTGGGTTTGGGGGGGATTTCTCTTGGAGTTCAAGCTGATTTTAGCATAGATTTTGACCTCAAGTTGTTGGTAAGATCCTTGTAGCTCTCCCTTTTAGTTTCTTGAAGAATTTTGATGAATTGATGATGTTTTCATGCCTAGTTTAAGTTGTTATTGTTGTTGTGATTTTGTAGTTGTTAGCAGAGGTTTAAGCATGACTAATTGATGTTATTAAGCTGCTTGTAATGCTTGATGGTTAGGTTGTTAGAGTTGTGGAGTTTTTAGTGTAAAAGCTTAGGTTTTCAAAGAGAAATTTGGACTTTTAGTGGCTGTAGTTGTTGCATGAGTTAGGGTTTTATTTCTGCAGTTTTTAAATGCTTGGATATGTGATTTTAATCTAGGTTTAATGCATGATAGGTTGTTTAGTCAAGTTTTGAGTTTAGAACTCAATCTTTGACCTTTGATGGTGAAATGAGTTTCTGTGTGTGAAGCTCGGTTTTGTTGCTTTAGAAATGTTCTAGGGGTTGTATAGAACAGGTCTGGAAGGTTTGAGGTTAATTGGATTTGATTTGGCTGAGTTGTGAATTTTTGAAGTTCTGCCTGCGAGGAACCGGAATTCCGGTTGTGCATCCGGAATTCCGGATGGGTTTCGAAAATTCCCAGAACCGGAATTCCGGTTGGACAACCGGTCTACCGGTTGGGGAAATTTCAGAAACCCTAGTTTCCTCGATTTTATGTTATTTGGGGTATTGCCATGCTTTTTATCGATAGGGAAACTTTTAGTTCCTAGTTTAAGTCCCCGAGAAGTGATTTAGCGTATCACTTATAGTGTTGTGATTTTTATAGTTTAGGAGCCTGTAATCCGCCGCGCAGATAGTTCCAGTCAGGTTGACCGGCACACCTGAATTCGGAATCCAGGTAAGATTAGTATAACAGTATGCATGTGTAGATTACATGTTTAGCGTGCATGTAGGAAGCCTGTTAGATTACATTAGATATGTATGTTGGCTTCGAACCATCCAACTGTGTCACGTCAGTACAAGCTGGAGTATGACCAGCAGCCGGAGTATGACCGGTTCGACCGATTAGGCTGACACTGTATCATGTCGGTACAGGCTGGAGTATGACCAGCAGCCGGAGTATGACCGGTTCGATTGATCAGGCTGATACTTAGGTTGGTGGTTCCGTACTATTTGACGTATCACGTCGGTACAGGCTGGAGTATGACCAGCAACCGGAGTATGACCGGTTTGACCGATCAGGCTGATACTGTAACACGTCGGTACGAGTACTGGAGTATGACCAACGGCCGAGTATGACCGGTTCGATCGATTAGGCTGTTACTTGTCAATAGTACCGTCCCTATGAACGTTCAGAACTCAGTACCGTGTTGGACACGGCAGTTAGGGGGACTCAGTATCGTGTTGGACACGGCAGTTAGGGTTATGATCAGGGGTATGGGCGTCTGATCATGACCGGGATTTATGTATGAGTATTATTATGTTTTTCTTACTGAGTCTGTCGACTCACAGTGCTATGTTCATGTGTAGGTTATGGCAAGATTAAAGCTGTGGAACCGTGAGGACGAGCCTATGAAGATTGTACATGTCGGGGCGGTTAGGCCTGGAGCGTACGATCATCGGGACAGCAAGGTTATTTTTTGTAATTAGTCGCTAGGCGACAAGTATTTTATATAGACAGTAAACTTTTGTTAATGGTTTTGTAATCGGGATCCCGAGTATTTTGTATAAATATTTTACATGTTTAATTAAAAAGCAAAAATTTTAATTAATCACGTTTTCCATAAACCTCGTTGATTAGCAACGAGCTGCACAGTATGTTTAAAAATCACGTAATACGCCTATGCTAGTTAGGGTGTTACAGAATATCAATCCAGTCTAATGTACAGCCAATACATCCGATGCTAGTTTAATTTACTAATGCCATGGAAAATACATTTCACTTATCTAAGTGTAAGCAAACCCATCGCTAATTATCACCTCAGTATAAATCCAGTGCACTGATAAATCGTGGGACTAAATAATTTGATGTATATAATCATAATTTTTTTTTACTGTAATGATATCACGTAACTGTGAATAAATATATATTCAGAATTTAATAGAACTTATATATTAAACATATAATCATGTATAAAATATGTGAACAAAGCATATGACAAGGTCAAGATATGATTTCTAATCTTTATTGAAAGTAAATAAAATTACAATAAAATTGGATTTTATTTAGGGCATAAAATCCCAACAGTTTCTCTGTCTCCTATTGTATCTGCATGAGTGTGTACTGGAGGAGGCTCGTTAACATCATCCATAGCAATATCTTCTTTACCCTCACGAACAATAGATTTTGCAATGGTTTCTCAAGTATCCACCATCATTGTAAGTGACAACTTTGGTAAAAAAATCTTCAAACTCCTAATGAAAGTACTGAGATTTTTGATTACCATTTCATTTTAAAATTATTAGAACTTAAGAAATTAATAAAATAAAGAAGAAGACCAAGATTTTATGTGGTTGGGGCGTTCAGGAGCCTTAGTCCATGAGTCAATATTATTAGCTGAAAAACTTTGATGTATTACACAAGGATAATGTTCTTGGTCGAGCTTAAAAATCCTAATTTTAGTATTAGTGTTTGAATAATAATTTTCTAACACTTTGCATGGAGATATAATCTTTTATATATTTATAGGCTAGGGTTTAGACTGTTAGGATTTTTTTATGAAGCTAGATCCACTGATGGGGTAAATATTCATTTAATATGGACTTTGGATAAGTTAGGAAAGACCTGATTTACAAGATCACGATCAGCCATAATCGTGGGGTCCATTTAATGTTGACAGTTGTTATACGCTGTCAGATTCATAAAATAAATGTTAGAGGATATGGCCTAAGGTGAATCCCTTATTTAGTGAGATCCCATATTGGAGGTATCTCCACATATCTTGTAGACAGTTCTTTTGGGAATACCCCATGAGGGCATCCGAATATGCCATGTTGGGCGCCTTCTTTCTTATGGCTGAGAACCTTTCCCGGACCTAGATGGTCTGTGTAATACCCTAAGAGTTAGAAAATGGATTAGCAAACCCTAACTAGTTAAATGTGTATTATTGTGGAATTATATTATTATATAATCTATTATATGCAAATTATTATGATTTATGACATGTTAAGACCCCGTTGGTGAGCCACGAGTATTTTAGTAATTTTGACCCGAGAAGGGTAAAACTGTAAAGTTAATTTAATTATGTGCTTGTGGACTATATTATTATATAGTATACCTATTTTGTCTTTTTCAGGTATGTTCTGACAAGTCAGCGCGGTATAGTCACAACCGGGTATTTCGGGCCAAACCGGGTTCGGGGCTGAAATACAATTTTGGGATGAATTATTGGAATTTTATTTATGTGTGGATAATCTGAATTTATTTGAGTATATTTGTGATGGGAATGACTATTTTTCCTTGAATTTGTACTTATGTGTGTGTATGGCCCTAAGGGTATTGTTGGAATTTTCTACTAATTTGTTATTTGCAACAAAAGGAAATTTTAAGTAAAACAAAGTCTTATTTTCTGCATTGTTTCCTCAGCCCTATTAGCCGACCCTCTCCTTCTCTCTAAACTCATTTCTAATCCTTGAATTTTGATTGTGAATTGCTTAGATTCAAGCTTGGTGTTGGTGGCCTTTGGTGCTAGAGATTGGAAGGAATTGAGGTAGCCCTTTATATTAGTTTTTTATTTGGAATTCTTGCTGAAATTTATTTTTCAAACATGAAAATAGGGTATGATGTTCTTGGTATGCATGTTTGATGATATTGGTGTAATCTTTACACCTTATGCTTGATTGAGCTAGAAATTTAAAGTAAGATGCTTGTGTGGTATTTTTGAGATGATTTGTAAGGATTCTAATGATATTTTTAATCTGATACACATCCCTCATTTAGTGTTGTGCTTGAGTTTATGTTTTAGGATTTGAAGATTCATGGTGGTGAGCTTGAATTTGTTGATATTGTGCTTAAGTTTGGAGCCTATGTTGTTTGTTGTTTAAATCTGAGTTTAGATGCATTTGAGCTGTGACTTTTGAGCTTTAATATGTGTTTTTGCCCTCTATTTTGGTTGAGGTTCGAAATTTAGGAGAAGTGGCATTTTTAGACCTTAAAATCTGGTTTTGTTGGTTTTTTGAACCCAGTGGCCGCAGCCAAAAACCCAACAGAGAGTCAGCCCTTTTCTCGATTTTGTTTTGGTCATAACTTTTGACTTGGGACTCTATTTTGGACGTTCTTTATATCGTTGGAAAGCTCGTTCCGAGCTATGTGATTATCTGTACTTTGAATGCCAATTTTATATTATGTGAAAGTAGATTTAGGGATTAACCCTATACTTGCGAATCCCAAAATTGTGACTAGGATTACCGGCACTTGGTCAGGAGCACTCAGGGATTTGGAATCTCCACGTTTGCGGGACATCAGGTAAGACAGTAATTAGCACGTAGAGTTATGCGCAGTGGTGCTTATATTGGGTGTGATATACGTGAGCAATTAAAAATCGGGATTAGGGTTATTACCCTAAAGCGAGCGGTGTATTGACTTAGGGTTATTACCTTAAAGTGAGCAATTTATTGGCCTAGGATTATTACCCTAGTGAATTGTAAATGCGTAATTGTTATGCCATGATGTATATGCATATTGAGATTAAGGGTTATGCGTTCAAGGCATAATCGGGTTGGACTGGGTAATTAGAACTGAGATGAACCGTTCTAAGGCCTTATTGTATTTAGACGTGTGAGCATAACACGTAGGTCTATGCCACATAGACATAAATAGGCGTGTGAGCGTAACATGCGGGTTTGTGTCATGCAGACAAATGTGAAGTGGCATTAATATTTATGTGATGTGTTATTATAACTATTGATATTTTATATTGTCTTGCTGAGCTTGGCTCACGGGTGCTCTACTGTGCAGGAAAGGGTAAATCTGTCTCTGATCAGCCATGAGTCTGAGAGTTGGGCGATGTATGTACATGTTCGAGCCACACTAGAGCAAGCGGGTCGGAGTCTACCAGTGATGTACTTTTAAAACTCTGATTTTGCTGCCTAGGTCAGCTAGTGAAAAGGCTTGTAATATTTTTGGAATCCCGAAACATGTAATTTTTGATTGTTAAGCTTATTACAAGTTTTATTTTCATTTTTTTTCGATTAAAGTTTAAATTACCCGTCCTTATCTTTCTAGTATTCCCGTTTAGGAGATTAGGATTTCTTAATCACCTTGGGTAGCATGCTTAATTGTTAGGGCATTACAGTCTGACCTTATAATGGATGAGTTTAATATGTTACTAAACACTGAGTTACAGATCGACTCCCTTAGTGGGCTGACCCACTCATTAGGGCCCGAGAATGAGACTTCTTGAAATGGGATGAATCTTAGAAGTACATGTGTTTATGTTTATTAAAGTTCGAATTATAATAAAAATTTTACTAAACACGCTTTATGTAAAAATCCTTTGATTAGCTAAGGTTAGCATAATAATTAAGAAAACATCGCAACATGCTTTGGCTAGTAGGGCATTACAATACCCATAAAGCTTCTAATTAGTGGTCTAAGAGAACTAATCATACTCACAGGCCATAGACAAAGAGTCTGCCCGAACTCAATCAGAGATCAAGAATCCAAGAACACAACAAAGCACAGGACCAACAACAAGGATTAGGAAGCTTATAGCGACAGAACCAGGTCTGAAATTCGTAAGATCCCCAATAAAAACCCCAACAACGGTTCGAAATGAACTAGACACTCCCAGCTACAGAACCACACTTCAATCCTCGACACCTCAAAACAACAACAACCAACAGTGGACGTGTCTAAGATCAGGAAGCTTCTATTCGCCTTCTGAACGAAGAGAACTTGTAGAGATAGACGATAAACCTGGTTGCTTGACGAAAGTCAGCACGAAGATGATCTTAGACGACGGAACCTGGGAGGAAGGCAAGCGATTCACTGTTCAAAGAAACAAAAAATCTTTTTCATACAGGGAGAAAGAAGCTTTGGAACCACCATTCAAAGAAATGGATCCCTCAAGAACGGGAGAGTAATTGAGCCTAAGCAAACGGGGACCCCAAAAACTGTTGGAAATTATTTTACCAGGATCTTAGATCTACTCACAAGTATGTTTATTAACACCCTAAATATGAACTTTCTAAAACGATAAAATAAACACATATAAAGTTTAAGAAACTTTACATTGGGTGCAGCAGAATATAATGACTCCTTCCGTTCAGATATCTAGCCCTTGATTCCTTTCTGTAGCAGAGCATTATCAATATCTGAACCTGGATCTCTTTCTCTGAATCTTTGATGTTGAAACTCCTTTTGCTGAATGTCTTTCTTCACGATCTTCCTCACTATAATTGAGGTATCACTTGTTGTGTGTGGGCACTACTCATACACTAAGAATTTTGAAATTTAAGGAAGAAGAGAGAGAGAGAGAGAGAGAGAGAGAGAGAGAGAGAGAGAGTGGGTTCGGCCAAAGATAGGGAGAGAGAAGGCTCAGGTTTTTCTCTGAAGGAAAAATAGAAAATTTAAGTGTAAATTTCCTGAAGCCTTCACTATCTATTTATAGCATTCCACTAGGGTTAGGTTTGAATTATTTGGCATTAAAATAATGAAAATATCAGTTTAAAAATTCAAACCAAGTGGCCGGCCATGTAGAGTAATGGGCCTTACTTGGATTTTGCAGTTTTCTCAATTCTGCATCTGATTTTCTCAAAAACGCCAATTTTCAAATTCAACCATTTAAATGTCAATTCTAACTATTTAATAACTATAAATAATTATTAAATAATATTGTCATTTATCATATTTATTAATTGAACCATACAAAGTATCATAATTAACAAATATGCCCCTAAAACTCTTTCTTTACAATTTCGCCCTTACTTAGTGAAAAAATTCACAAATAGACATAATCTAATTTGAGAATTATAATTGATTAATCAAAACCAATTATATGAGTCTTACAAGCAATATTATCTCAACTAGTGCGGGGACCATGAGTCTATATGTTGGAAATTATTTTACCAGGATCTTAGATCTACTCACAAGTATGTTTATTAACATCCTAAATAAGAACTTTCTAAAACGATAAATTAAACACATATAAAGTTTAAGAAACCTTACATTGGGTGCAGCGGAATTAAATGACTCCTTCCGTTCAGATCTCTAACCCTTGAATCCTTTCTGTAGCAGAGTATTATCAAGATCTGAACCTGGATCTCTTTCTCTGAATCCTTGATGCTGAATCTCCTTTGCTGATGATCTTTCTTCACGATCTTCCTCACTATGATTGAGGTATTGCTTGATGTGTGTGGGCACTACTCTAATCACTAAGGTAGGTCCGAAATATGAAGGAAGAAGAGAGAGAGAGAGTGGCGGCTAGAAAAGAGAGAGGAGGCTCAGGTTTTCTGAATCAGAAGTGTAATTTTCCTGAAGCCTTCACTATCTATTTATAGCATTCCACTAGGGTTAGGTTTGAATTATTTGGCATTAAAATAATGAAAATATCAACTTAAAAAGCCTACAAAGGTGGCCGGCCATGGCTTAGTGGACTGGGCCTTGCTTTTTGCAATTTTGCAATTTTAACACCTTTTGTATCTGATTTTCTCAAAAATGCCAATTTCCTAATTCAACCATTTAAATGCCAATTCTAACTATTTAATAACTATAAATAATTATTAAATAATATTATCATTTATCATATTTATTAATTGAACCATACAAAGTATCATAATTAACAAATATGCCCCTATTAACTCTTTCTTTACAATTTTGCCCTTACTTAGTGAAAATTTCACAAATAGACATTGTCTAATTTGTGAATTATAATTGATTAATCAAAACCAATTACATTAGTCTTACAAACAATATTATCTCAACTAGTGGGGGGACCATGGGTCTATATAACCGAGCTTCCAATAAGTAGATCAAGAATTTAGCATTAAAATTCACTAACTTATTAATTCTTCGTTGAATCCACGCATAGAACTTAGAATTGCACTCTCAGTATATAGAATTCTCTATATGTTCCACCATATAGACACATCATTAGTTATCCATTGTTATAATCCTAATTTGATCAATGATCCTCTATATGAATGATCTACACTGTAAAGGGATTAGATTACCGTAACACCCTACTATGTATTTTATCCTTAAAACACTTGACCCCGTATAAATGATATTTCAGCTTATGTGAAATGAGATCTCCACCATTTATTTTCGTTTGGTCAAGCTCGAAGGAGATCATCCTTTGCTTACTATTCGCCAGATAGAAGCTATAGATTCCATGTTTATGCTAGCGCTCCCACTCAATTGCACTACCGTGTTCCCAAAATGTACGTATCACCCTGACCTAAAAGTAGGCTTAACTAACAAATCAAAGAACACGAATAGCCTTTCAAGATTGAGCCTAAACATAACAGGATTAAGATCATTTGATCTAGGATCAACTTGGCGATATTGACTTGAATAGATTTTACGGTAAGTTTAATTAAATCTAAGTCAAAGTTCAATATCGGTCCCTTCCGATGCATACTCCATGCATCCAACCTGAGCTTTACTTTAACCAATGTTCTGGAAAGAACATAGTATTTCTCCAAATACAAGTACACTCTTGTTGTAGATTATCATATCAGTAAAATCTTGTGTCTGATAAATCTAGGAAACTTTATTCACATAGTCATGTTTACTTTCCAATGTGATGACAGCACAATAAACATGATCAGGTATGTGAAAAGGGTTTAAGATGAATTTATAAATCAAATAGACAAGCAATTGATAAAGTGAACCAAAACATACACAAATGAATGAAAAATACTTCTGTTTCTTTATTGATGTTGAATAAAATAGATTACATTGAAATGGAGTTTTATTTAGGGCATAAAACCTAACACTATATAACCGAGCTTCCAATAAGTAGATCAAGAATTTATTACTAAAATTCACTAACTTATTAATTCTTCGTTGAATCCACGCATAGAACTTAGAATTGCACTCTCAGCTATATAGAATGCTCTATATGTTCCACCATATAGATGCATCATTAATTATCCATTATTATAATCCTAATTTGATCAATGATCCTCTATATGAATGATCTACACTGTAAAGGGATTAGATTACCGTTACACCCTACAATGTATTTTATCCTTAAAACACTTGACCCCGTATAAATGATATTTCAGCTTATGTGAAATGAGTACTCCACCATTTATGTTCGTTTGGTCAAGCTCGAAGGAGATCATCCTTTGCTTACTATTCGCCAGATAGAAGCTATAGATTCCATGTTTATCTTAGCGCTCCCACTCAATTGCACTACCGTGTTCCCAAAATGTACTTATCACCCTGACCTAAAAGTAGGCTTAACTAACAAATCAAAGAACACGAATAGCCTTTCAAGATTGAGCCTAATCATAACAGGATTAAGAACATATGATCTAGGATCAACTAGGCGATATTGACTTGAATAGATATTACGGTAAGTTTAATAAATCTAAGTCAAAGTTCAATATCGGTCCCTTCCGATGCATACTCCATGCATCCAACCTGAGCTTTACTTTAACCAATGCTCTGGAAAGAACATAGCACTTCTCCAAATGCAAGTAAACTCTATTGTAGATTATCATATCAGTAAAACCCTATGTCTGATAAATCTAGGAAACTTTATTCACATAGTCATGTTTACTTTCCAATGTGTTGACGGCACAATAAACAGGATCAAGTATGTGAAAAAGGTTTCAGATGAATTTATACATTATGTACATATAATCATGAAATAAATCATGTGAACCATGCAACATTAAATGTTATTTCTGATCTATATGAATAAGTAAATCTGATTATAATGAAATGAGTTTTATTTAGGGCATAAAACCCAACAAAAACAACTAAAAATCGAAGTCGATTAAGCGGAGCAAAGGCGTCACAGCCTCACTTAGAGACTAGGAGGAACGTACTAGCGATTTCAAAATCATATCCGGTACGGAGTGTAAGAGGGCATTCTGGTCATTTGCTTATTTAACATAAAATTAATCACAAAATCAATAATTTAAATTTGAGTAATTTGCGGCATAAATACCTAAGTTTTATGCCGAGTAACAGATAAATACCTAAGTCGAATTTTTGGCGGTAAAAATACCTTCTGTCACACTTCTAGAACTTCTGTAGGTACCTCTCCGTTAAGTTACATGTAAGTGTCCACATGTCATCTTCGCATTGGTCCACATCATTAATTTTTTATTTTTCATTTTAAAATTCATTTAAACTTATTTAAAAATCATTTTAAAATAAAAAAAATTATTTAGAATATATAAAAAAAAATAAAAATATATTTTGAAACCTAAAAAATTTATTCTTACTTTTTTTCTTAAATAAGTATTTTATTTTTTAAATGGATTTTTCATTTATTTCTTTTTCTATTCTTTTCTCAGATTTTGAAACAAATTTAAGATCAATAGTGATACATCATCACACCTGAATCAAACTCAAATTTTAAACAAACAAAACAAAAACAAATAAAGAAACCCAAATATGCAATTGACAATGTCCATAAACATTAAAAAGATTGTTTAACACATCCCTTAAACCTAAAACCCAGAACTTGCCAAGAACAAAAACTTTATACAGATCCTAAATCAAAATATATTACAAACAAAATACAAAGGCAACAACCAAATCTAAAGTAAAACCCCGAAACTATAGCCTTGAATGAAAAAGGTAAAGAAAAAATATCAATTAAGACCATGACCGAGCCAAACCCACAAACCCAGAATTAAAAACTCAAACCCAGAAATAGAACACAAACCATAAACCCAAATGCCCAAAAATTCAAGCTCACCTGCAAACAGAGGGATTTTTTTTTAACAAAGGTTACATATTTCTCAATGTAAATGTAAAAACAAATCACATTTAGATAACCTTGTCGATCTGCATTCCAGTATAGTGCTCCTCTTCGGCTTGTCGATCCTCATTCCCAGTACGAAACTCACTAACCCTTTCAACCCCGCATGCTTCTGACTTCGATCCTGTGGTTACTCGCTGGTAGATCTCTTGAGTGATGATAGATTTGGGATTTTTTTTAATTGTCTAGGATTTGGATACTGAGAGAAAAAGGAAGAAGAAGAGAGGAAAATAGGAAAAGGGGAAAAGAGGGAGGTTGGATTGTGGTGTAACAGGTCTAATCTAATGGTGAGAAGGAAAAAAAATGATGAGAGGAAGAAGAACAAGATGATGAATGGGGATTCCGACAGGTGATCTCTCTTTGACTCAACGCTCTCAATGGTTCTCTCGCTTTAGATCTGGCTTTTGGGGCTTTAGATCTGGCTTTTGGGTTTAGATTCTTATTTCTGGGTTTGAGACCCAAAAAGAACCCAGAAGAATTATGTACAAAGAAGAAGAGGAATGCCATTTACGTTGTCCCACTCCAAAAACCACTCTGTGGTGGAATTGAAAACTTGATATGCTTTGTTGATCTGTTATTGAGAGAAGCCATGATATTTTTTATTTTTTTTTTTTGAATGAAGAAGCCATGATATGATTCTTCTCTGATATGGATTTGGAAAGACTTTTCTTTTTTTAATAATTTTGTAAAAAGAATTATTTTTATTATTTTGAGTTTAATTTTTTCTGTTTAATAATTTTGTAATTTTTTTAAATTTTCAAACAATTTTTTATTTAATTTTGAAATATTCAAATAATTTTTTAAATAAAATATAATTAATAAATGATCTGGACTAATATGATGTTGCCACGTAGATACTGATTTGGCACTTAACGACCAGGTACCTACGGAAGTTCCAGAAGTGTGACAAAAAGTATTTTTACCGCCAAAAATACGACTTAAGTATTTATCTGGTACTCGGCATAAAACTTAAATATTTATGGAAATTACTCTTTAAATTTTATGAAACTTAAAAATTGATGGCTACTACACAAGAGAAAAAGTTTTTTTAAAAAAAAAAACAATTGCGTCATATGAAGAAAAATTTAAAATATACATAGTTACAAAGATTATGATGTGACTGCATTATATAATATAATGCATAGTTATATGCACGTGTTCATTCATTGACAGCTTTCAACTTTCAATATACGTGTAACTGCTGCGAAGCTCACTCATCCAGTCCTCATCATCTGAATTATAATAATATTTATCTTTCAATTTATTAAATTTTAATCGATCACATCTCGTGTGTTTATACATACATATATATATATGGTTGAGAGTTGAGAAATTTTTTAAAGTGGTCTCTTCATAACAAAAACTGAGAACGCGATTGTTAAAAATGGAACAACAAGTAGTACTAGAATCCGAGTACGGACACGTGGCACCGTCGTACAGAGGAGTCCGGAAGCGAAAGTGGGGGAAATGGGTATCCGAGATTAGAGAGCCCGGCAAGAAATCCCGGATATGGCTGGGAAGCTACGAAACTCCCGAGATGGCTGCAGCCGCATACGACGTGGCAGCGCTCCACCTCCGAGGACGTGCGGCTCGGCTTAACTTCCCCGAGCTGGCCGAAGCCCTCCCAAGGCCCGCCACATCTAGGCCCGAGGATGTCCAGTTGGCGGCCCAGCAAGCCGCAATGCGGTTCAGGAGGGAGCAGGAGCACGCCGAGGAGGAGCCGATGATGGATCGAGCGAACGAATTAAACGTTAGGTCGTCTGGTAATGCTGATATTAAGAGTGGTGAGTCCTACTCAGTGCCGGTGACGGTGGGGCTTTCGCCGAGTCAGATTCAGGCGATTAATGAGTCGCCGTTGGATTCCCCAAAGATGACGTGGATGCAAATGGCGGCGCCGGCGCCGTTGACGGGGAGTGATCAGTACTACTTCTACTCCTCGTCTCATCATGTGCGTTTAAACGAAGACGTTGATTTTTCTGATTTTGACGAAATACTACATGATTCAATTTGGGACATATGATATTAATTTTTACACGAATATATATATTAGTCACTCTAAATAATTATTCACTTTAATTACACAATACACAAATATATGTATAATTATTTTTTCTAAATCAACCAGAGAACCTCTTCTTTTTCTCCAACAATTCTCAACCTAATCTTTTAAAAGGTTGTGTATGTACTTTTATATTTACCAGCCAAGGTTTTCACACAGGAAAAGTCAGTATATTTTATTCAATACAATATTTTTTTTTTTTTTTGGAAAATGGGCTGTAATAATAAAAAAGATTAATGCTCACGTCCATCAAAAGATTAAAAATTTTGTAATGTTATTCCGTACGTAGTTAGCACTTTCTCGATATGTTGCATTACGATTAGTTAGTGATACTTTCTAAAAATTATTATATTAAACTATATGGCACCTTATACTTAGTTAGACTAATAGTAATATTGACACATAAGAAGATTTAGGCGCCACTAGTGTCGTTTAACATTTTTCTATTCTAAACTATTCACGAAGATCGCAGCAAATAGAATTAAAAGATTTATGCTATTCGATCATAGATCTAATATTATACCTTCAGTTAATTAATATAATAATATTCAGTGGGACATTTTTGGATCTCCATATGCTTTTTTTTTTCAAAGGGAGGATCTCCATGCTTAGCAAATATGAAATATTCGTATTATTATTTTTGTAGGAAATGGAGATGGTGTATATATGAATGTTTGAAAATGCATGTAACATATTGTGTGTGAATTGTGATATTACACTTCTGTCGAATTGCTCTAGAGCAGTAATAGTAAGGTGTATAATACTCCAGCCAATTTACACTTGTATCAATGCTGAAACAAAAAAATTATATTCTCTATTGTAACAAAAATTCCGTCACTGTAGTAATATACTACTATATTGTCTTTTGGTCTAGTTAGTTCAATTGCAAACATTGTTATTAGAGGTATGTTTTTGCCATTGATTAGTAATATCTAAATTATATTGAACTTTATATCTTTTAGTATATATTTCTGTTAATTTTTTTTATAATAGGGGTCATATATGTTAGATCCTGTTTAAAAAATTAATTAATTACTATATATTATATATTTTTACATGGACCCACTAAGAGTTATACTTTTTTAAATAAATTAAAATTTGTTTCTTCTCCTTCTCTACGAATATTAATCTACTGTCTTATTTTTGCTGTTTCATTATTGTCGCACTAATAAAAAGTAGACATGTGTCCTTTGCTTTTAATCTCTCTGTTAGTATACTATTGCTATTAATTTTGGTCTTTATTGATTTTTCTTTGAGTCAGAAATTTCACAGTATAATTAATGTTTCGGAAAATGTAAATTGTAATTATATTAGATAGCGTTTGGTAACACTTTTTTAATCAATTTTTTGTTTTTAAAAGTGAAAAAGTGAAAATATTTTTCAAAAACATGTTCTGTAAAACTGCTTTTAATTTTCAATTTTATAATTAGAAATTAAAATTTTAAAAACAAAAAAAAATCACTTTCAATATTTTTTTAAACAGTTTTTTTTCTTAATCAATCTTTTGGATTACAACCAGACCCGAACCCAAATCCCCAAGGCCGCTGAACCCGGCTTCTGACCCGAACCCGAATCCAACCCCGGATCTTGACCCGAGTTAAACAAAATCAAAAAATAAAAATGAAAATGAACTTTACAGAACACACTTTTGTTTTCTATTTTTAAAATTGAAAAACAAAAGTGGTTACAGAACGTATTTTTGTTTTTTAAAAATAATTTTTTTAAAAACAAAGATTTTACTTTTATTTTGTGATTAAAAAATTAAAAAACAATGCATGGTTAACTTGTTTGCACTGTGCGTCTGGCAGGGTCGGCCAGAGGGTAGGGCAGTCGGGGCCTCGGCCCCAGGCCCCACAATTTTAAAGGCCCCGAAAAAATTAAAATTGATATATATACATATAAAAAATAAAAAAAATATAATATATAAATATTTAACTTAACAATTTACATGAAAGACGTATGGCATAATTGGAATCGGGGCTTTTATTGGCTTTGAGGTTGAGGGTTCGATCACTTCTTCAGTCATCTTTTAAAATGTATATTTATTATCTATTTTTTTAAATATATATAATTTAAACACATTTTTTTTTCTTTCAAATGTGTTAAAATACATAGCACTTTAATAAATATGCTCTTAATAATTAAATATTACTTAATTTTATTTTTTTTAAAAAAAAAAGAAATATTACTTGATTGAGTTAGCTTACGTTAAATAAAAAAATTAAAATTGATATTTTGTCAAAATTTCATTAAAATTTATTTAAAATTTTTATATAAAAAAGGTCTCAATTTAAATTTTGCCCTAGGCCTTTCATCACCTTAAGACGGGCCTGGCGTCTGGTTATATGTGATAATATATTTTTATATTTTTTTAATAAATATAGGGAATTTTACAAAAATACTGCTTTTGGACCAAAACTTTACAATTATACTGGGACACGGCAAAAACAACATTTTTACTGCCCCAGCCCAATTTCATTACTTTTGTACTGCCCAAGCCCAACATCATTTCATTTATACTGTGAACAGTAAAACACACGGGAAACAACCTTCTTCGTGTGTGGGGAGTCGCCGGTGACGGAAATCACCAAGAAAAAACCATTAAATCCGGCGAAGAGTTTTTTGTAAAGGAATCAGAATTGAAGAACAAGACGTACAGAAAACTGTCCCCCCAAAATAACAGAGGTAAACACAACAAAACCCAAAAAATAATTTAATTCTTAAGAAACCAAAAAAAAATAAAAAATAAAAAAAAACAAGATTTAGATCTGAAGTTTTTAAAAAAAAAACGAAAAAACAAATGTGATATTCTTTAATTTATGATGCAAAAGCATAAATGAGGGTTGTTCTATTGTTAATTTGACGTTTGTAACACAAAATGATTTCGAAAAAAAAAATTGATAAATTAGTACAATTATTCAAACACAAAATTAGGGTTGTTCTAATGTTGTTTTGCGGTTAGTAATACAAAAACATTCCTACATATATGTATCAGACAAATATAATAATAAAAACTAACAAAAAATATAATGGGTATTTCTGTTTGGTTGTTTTTGTGTTGTTTTATCGTTGTTGTTTTATTTTTTTTGTTAATTTTTTTTTTGTGGTTTTGCTATTGTTTTATTGTTGTTGTACTATTGTTTTAACATTAAATAAGACCCTGGAATGACAGGTAATGGAACGTCTACCAGTACTCATCAAGAGCAATGGACAATGGAATGAAGATCACAATTATGTGAACTATGTGGCTAGTGGAGAATTCATACCAACAAAATGCAAGTACGAAGAGCTACTGCAAATACTGCTTACTTCATTGGGTTGCGAAAACACCAGCACAACACTACAAATACAGTACCAAGCTAAAGAAGGAATACCACCGATCAAAATATGCAACGATCGAAGCCTCTACTTTTACTTGGAATTGAAAATGAAGGAAACAGATTTCACGACATATCCACTATGTGTCAACCAGCAAAACAACAACACAACACCAGCTGCAACACCAACTTCGATATCCACGACAACACCGTATGAATATAATGTGGCAATGATCGAAAACAACACAACAACGCTTGAAAACAACATAACAACAACAGAATCATACTCAACGAGACAGCAAACAGAAGAAGGGGAAAAGTCAGAAACAATAGAAGATGAGGAGGACAAATTCGACATAATTGACTATGCAAATCTGGTTGCTGAAGAAATGGTAGAACAACTTGAAAACACCAAGAAAAACCGGATCCGTAAATCGACATCAACAATGCAAAGTTAATAACAGACAAGCAACACCCCGAAGTGGAAAAAGGACAGCATACAAAGACAAAGAAACTCTAAAAAATGTCCTCACTACTACGCAATCAAAAACAACTTTCAAGACAAAGTGTGGAAGTCGTGCTCTCAAGAGTACAAATGCGAAATGTGTTTACGAAAGCTGCAATTGGTCACTAAGAGCATCGAGAAATGGCCCAACAAACACATTCATAATCAGGAGGTTTGTTTTTAATAGTTTTTTAATGTTGTTTTAGTTGTCAGCCTGAACAAATGTCCTTTTTCCACAATTTGTACTGAAATACACATGTTTGGTATCTGCAACAGGTTTGTTTTAATAGTTTTTTTAATGTTGTTTTTGTTGTTTTTTTGTTTCAATAGGTTCTCAAATATGCACACATGCCCCATAAATATTAGGCATGAAGACCAAAGGCAAGCAACATCGAAACTGATAGGGGAATGCATAAAACCGAAGTTCTTGAACATAAAGACCAAGGCAACAGCGATGGACATAAAAGGGGAGTTGAAATACAGATTTGGCATCAAAATGAACTATATGAAAGCTTGGAGAAGTAAGGAACATGCAAGAACGACTTGAGAGGTAATGCTAGTGACTGCGTACAGTTTAATACCGAGTTTCTTACACATGGTGGAAAAAACAAACCCTGGATCATTTGTCGATCTGAAAACGGCAGAAGACAACAGCTTGCTCTTTGTTTTCATGGCGTTGGATGCATCCATAAAAGGGTGGGGAGCATGCAGACCGATAGTTGTTGTGGACGGAACGTTCCTCAAAGCAGCTTATGGGGGAACTTTGTTGTGCGCATGCACACAAGATGCAGCAGGTCATATTTTTCCTCTAGCGTTTTGTGTTGCAGATTCTGAGAATGACCAATCTTGGAAATGGTTCTTCAAAAAATTTAAAGAAGCGTATGGGGTACGGGAACACCAATGCCTAATTTCAGACAGGAATGAAAGCCTCATCAAAGCAGCAAGAGAAATCTATCCGTAAATTGCACACGATTCTGCGGTTACCACATTTTGAGCAACCTTAAAACAAGCTTCAAACAACATGCTGCCAAATACAATCTACCATTCTTTGGAGCAGTCAAAGCCTACACAGAAAAGCAATTCGAGTTCCACATGGCTGAATTGGATGGATTGGACAAACGCATAAGACCTTACCTAAAAAAAATCGGTTATGAAAAGTGGTCAAGAATTCATAGCCAAAACAAGAGGTATTCCACAATGACCTCAAACATATCAGAATCACTGAACGCTGCAAATTTGGCAGCAAGGGAGCTACCAATTACAACACTGCTAGAATGCTTGAGAGCATTGGTGCAAAAATGGACGCATACTAATAGGACAAAAGCACAAAACACCTTCACTAAGCTATCACCAACTGGAGAAGACATACTGTTGAAAAATTACACATACTCATTGAATCTGGAGGTAAAATATTAATTATGCTTTTTTTTTTTGAAAAAAAAAAAACAAACAGTAAGTAAAAGGTGTTGTTGTAGTGTTGTTTTAATAGTTTTGTATTGTTGTTGTAGGAATTACAGCTATGTTTGTTTTTTTTTTTAATAAAATTTAAAACAGGTTAAAGCAACAACAGATTACTTGTTTGAGGTAACAAGAATGAAAGAATCGTGGGAAGTAGACCTAGAAAAAAGAACATGCACGTGCAACAGGTTCCAAATAGATGAAATGCCATGCGGGCACGCAAAGGGCCGTGATGAGGGAGATGAACATGGACCCGTACACCTACCGTTCGCATTACACAAAAAAAAATTGGCTGGCAACTTATTCAGGGACAGTTTACTCAATAGGACACCAAAGTGAGTGGGAGGTACCGGAAGAAGTGAAGAATATTATAGTCTTGCCTCCACATGAAAGAGTAAAATCAGGAAGACCAAAAACATTAAGAAGGAAGGCTGGATGGGAAAAGGATCAACACAACAAGTGCAGCAAATGTGGTGAACTGGGGCATAACAAAAGAACATGCAGCAGAAGACGTAGAAGGGAATAAAAACAACAACAGAACAACAGTGGAAAAACAAAAGAAAACTACACATACGTTTTGAGAATGAGATATTGAGAAATTTAAATTTCTGAAATACAAAGGGAATACAGTTTTTATTTGAAAAACATTGATTACATTGGGAATTGTTGATACTTTAGATTGGATATTAAAAGATGTTGGATACTAAATTGAATATATATATATATGAAGTTTGTTATTGAAACAGTTTGTGTTTTTAATACTGAAATGAATATTTGTATTCAAAAAAACAGAGAAACTATAAGAAAAAAAAACAAAAAAAGAAGGGATGTGAAATGAAAAAACTAACAACTTTAACATACCAACTTGTTTGTACATAAAAATAATAAGAAAAAACATACAAAAATAAAAGATTACATATTGTCCACACAAAACGTAAGGAAACACAACAGAACACCAATGTTTGTTTACGAAAAACAACATAAAAAACATTAAAACAACATTAAAAAACTATAAGAACAATGACAGTCTGATTGAAAAAACAAATCACTTCTTGGGAAGGCTGGGAGGGGCCTCTGATTCACTTTCAATGTTCTCAGTTTGCTTCTTCATCCCATATTGATAAAATAACACAGCCAAACGATCGCGGTGAATTTCCACATCAAAATCAGAGGATGGGATGGGTTTGCCATCAATGAAATACTCAGCAAATGATGCAACAAAAACACCACAATCACTGGAAAAAAAACACAAGAAAACACAAAAAAGACACTATGAGAACACTGATAAAAAACAAAGTCACATAACAAAAAAATAAAAATACAAACAACCAGTGAAAAACATTGAACACTAAACATAAAACTTACGCTGTGACCTACTCGGGTAAACCATCAACAGCAACAATAGGGAACGGTTCCATAGTGCTAAACTTAGCTTCGTTGCGAAGGCCTTTGAAGTCTAACATAGAGAAGTAATATGGTAAAATAACAGAGAAAGGCTTGCAAGCCTCTTTGGCAGCTGTCATATACCTCCCAGAACGCAATGAATTATACAGATATATGCGCCTGTCAACTATGTTAAGACGACCACAAATCCAATGATCCTGTAATTTTACATTGATAGGCATAACAACATGATCAACCAAATGCCAAGGAGTGGCACATAATATCTTACCACCTTGAATGTACTGGGCCACATTGTGAGAAAGAGACAACACCGATATATCGTTGTTTTTCTCAACAAACTTCTCATACAAAGTTGTTATGCTAGAACAAAAGAGGCAATCAGTTGTGGTGACTTTGATTTTCGGCTCGGCTGAGTACATTATTTTCTTACGAAGATAATAGAAAATGATGTCAATGTGCTGAACAAAAAGAAAAAAAAAAGTAAGTAAAAAAACATACAAACTTATAAAAAACTAACAGAACAACACTTAAAAACATTAAAAAAATAAATAAAAAAACAATATGTAAAATAATAATAATAATAAAATAAAAACTTACAGAATTGGTAAGGAAACAATTAGGGTAGGCAAGGTTGTGAAACCACATCTTGTTGCTGATGTCCTCAACACCAAAACGAAATGGCGGAAATATTGTGTCCTTACCCTTACAATACACATTAGTTGTTGTGCTAAAAAAAACAAATAAAAAAATATCAAAACACAAATAAAAAATAAAAAATAAATGGAAAACGATAACAGATATATAACTGAAAACACCTACAAAAATACTTACTTAGATTTATGCTTTCTAAGACCTGTATCAACCCACTTGACAAACTCAGCTTCCAATTGCGGATCGACAGGTTCACCAATCTTGTTGTCCAACGGGCACAAACCACGCACATATTTAACGACCTTATACACAGAATCATCAGGAGAAACTGAGGATGAACCTGATTTAGATGCACCAGAAGCAAGCTCAATGAATGGGGATTTCAAAACAGCTCCTTTCTTCCGATCCCTCTTTTGAGGACGTAAAATAGGAGTCTCTTGAAAAACAACCATTTCAAGATCAGTCTTCTCATAAGTCTCAACAGGAGCAGGGGCATGAGTTGAGGAACCAATCTAAAAAAGAGAAAGGATAAAAAAAAAGAGATTTTTTTTAAATTTCAAATAGTACAATAAAAACACCATAAAAACAACAATAGAATACCATATAAATACAAATTACAAAAAACAAAAACAGAAACACAAACCAAATTCTCCACAGCTTTAACAGCAGATGCAATTGTTGCATCAACATCAATGTTCTCCTCCCCACCTTGAGACTGTTCAGGCTGACAACAAAAAAAACAGTAAAAAACTATTAAAACAAACACAAAACACAGAAATCCACACAAAAAAGCACAAAAAAATGATGTCCAAACAAGAAATACACCTGTTTGATCTCTGCAATAGGTTCCACAGGGTCAGAATTCTTGGCATCATCCACCTTGCCGGTATCATCATCCCTCGAAACAACCTCGGGGACAACAACACCCTCATCGTTACGAACATCGCCCGTGTGAGCCTCATCCTGACCAGCACCAACACCATCTCCACCCAGATCATCATCATCATCATCAGTTTCATCGTCATGATGATCATCTCCTTTGTCATCGTCGAATTTATCATCCTCGTCTTCCTCCGAAGTGGAATCTTCATCATCCTCATTTTCTGAAGTACGAAGAGCATCTTCAGACTGAGATCCATTGTGAGTAAGACCACCTTGGGATGACTGAGAACAAAAAAAAAATTAAAAAATTAATTAACTGTATAAAACAACATAAAAACACTACTAAAAAAATAACAGAAAAAGTAATGACAATTAAAAAAAAGACCTCAATAAGAATGTCCAGCTTCTTGTTCATCTCAAAGAACAGATTTCATAAGAATCCCTTGCTGGCTGACAACAACAGATAAACACTTTTTAAATTCCTCAAACTCAACTCGGGAGACATTCTCATGAGCAGATGATGAAGAAGAACCCATCAAGCCAGGTTGACTAGCAGGCTTGGAACCACCTTTAATTTTGAATTTTACAGCCTCGGGAGTAGTCTCACCAGAGAAAAAATCAGTGAGGCTCAAACTCAATCTCTCAACGAAAGTTGGAGTGATGTTTCTTAATTTTAACTGAAACAACAAAAACCAACAAAAAACAATATGCACATGAAACTGAAATTATAAAATAACAACAACAATAAAAACATAAAGTATAAATAATGTACACAAAAACAACATTAAAACAACAGTGGAAATAGTGTAAAAAACAACAGGATTACCTCTTTCAAAGACCGATCGAAAATGAGGGTGTTCATGACATCCATTTTCACCATACCCTCCTTGTCCTTGGGTAATTTAGGCCAATTCAAAATCCTTGGAATGCCAACATTTGAGTACAAGGACAAGCTTTCCCAATAACATACGGGCAACACTCGAAAAACCAGAATTGAATAGCCAAAGGAAAACCCAATAACCTGTAATACCCACCATCCTCGTCACTACGAACTACCCTCTTATAACCAGAATCTATCTTACCCTTCAAAGAATGCATAGTGATATCAAAACAATGCTTGCCCCACCCAAATTCATTATATCGACCACTATCGACAACATCTATTTCCTCAGACGAAACAACTTTACCCGAGGGACCACCTAACAAATAACACTGCACAAAATACAATACAGCCAACTTGACTGCAAGATCGTCGTTATCCTTAAGATTGTCAGCAATAAAAGCAGTCTGAATAGCACCTTTGGTAATTTTTTTGTACCCCTTAAAACAATGTTTGACCAATTCATTATCATCTTGCTTAAACTGATAAAAATCAGAATCAACATGACAATCTAACCCCGTGACCAACGCAAACTCTTCGATACTAAACCTAAGGTATTTCCCTTGGACACAAACCCAAAACTCCAACCCATTAGGCTGCTGAACCTCCCTCAACAGCAAACAATGAAGCAATTGGTAATGAATTATGTACTCAGGAATTCGAAGAAAATAACCAAACACAGATTTTGAAAAAATTTCCAATTGGCTTTCAGTTAAAATTCTCTTAATGTCACCAAGTACAGAGTAATACCCAGATGTTACTACTCTAGAATGATAGAATTGAGATCGGGTGTACTTGCATTCCCAATCCTAAAAAACAGAACAATAAAAACACTGATAAAACACCATAAAACACTACGAAAATAACAACAACAAAAAAACAATAAAAAAAACATAGAACAAAATGCATAACATGACAAACCTCAACAATCCTATTAACATGAATTTCTTCAGAAACACCTGATGATGGCAACACCTTTACAGGGGATTTACCCTTGCCCTAAAATAAAACAAAACAACACCAACAAAACAACAAATAAAAAATTAACAAAAACACATAAATAAATCAAACAATATATATAAAACAATTACAAATACATAAACAAAAACAAACAAATACCCAGATATATGAACTTCAAAAATCGAATTTAACAAAAAAAAACAAAAAACCTCAAAAACAACAACAGATAAATAGTAAAATACCTTAACAGAAACAGGCGACTTAAGAAATTCAGAATCCAACTCAAAATCTGAGTCTGAATTTTCAACAACAGTTCGAGGTCTTTTTCCTCGAGTGTTCTTCGAAGGTCCAGCAATGGTTTTTCTTTTAACAGAAGGGGAAGTGGGGCTAGGAGGGTTCTCTTTCAGATTTTTTTTACCCATTTTTGATTTGGGTCTGGTTTTCTGCGATTGTTTTGTGAGTTTTGTAACTTTAGCCGGAGATGGTGATGAACGAGTAACGGCCATTATCAAGAACTATGAAGGTATTTATAGACAAAAATAATAAAAATGGGAGGGAAAATGAGAGGGAAGTTTAAGATAGTGGGATGGGATTTGAAATTTTTTAAAATGAAAAAACCACCCACTACTACAACCGTATAAGAAAACTGAAAATGGGGAAGAAGATGAACAGTTGAGGTGAGAGAGATTTACAATTACAAAATTTATATTCGAAAATAATAAAAAAAAATAAAAGAAAAATACATAAATACAATACCTTTTTGATCAGAACACATAACCGTCAAATTAAACAATTAAAAATATTTTTTTAAAAAAAAAAAATAAACGTGGCAAAACCCTATCGTGACAAGTGGCAATGAGAAGTCCCTTACACGGCTAAAGTTTCAAGGCAGTAAACTGCCAAAAAAAAAAAACAGTATAAATGTTGTTTCCAGCGTGGCACAGTATAAATGAAATAAAATGAGAAAAATCAGTAGTGGGTGTAAATTTCCCTAAATATATATATCTCTTCGATAATATCTACATACTGTATGTTTTAAAAGAATATTGTATATTTTCATTTTTTATACCAATAACAAAAAGAATGCATGAGTTTATATTTTATTTAGTTTTAATAAAAAAGCTTACATTTGAAAAGGTAAAAAACAAAATACTATAATCGAACATAATTTTTATTCGAAGAAAAATAAAACTAAAGAAATAAATTTAAAATAAAATATGTTTTATTCTTTACACACTTTTCAAATGAAGAAAAAAAATAAAAATTAGAGTAATATAATTTTAATAAAATAATATTTTTTACAGAATAAAATAATATATTTAAATAGTTTTTCTTTTTTTTTTTTAGAGAAATTTTATTTTACACCCCAAATTTTTTAAAGACACCCCATTTTAATAATTTTTATTTATATAAAATTTATATCTTTAATTGTAGTAAATTTTTTTAACTTTTTTTTTCCAATTCATATTCTTAAAAATATACCTATCAAATAAAAATAAATAATATTTTAAATATTATGACAAAAAAAAGTAAAATAAAAAATTAGATGAATTTTTTTAAAAAAATATTTATACATGAGTTAGAAAAAATTATAAAAATAAAATCAAAATAAGTATTGAAATTAACATAAAATAATTTGAGAAAAAAATTTTAAAAAATTTATATTTTTAAAAATTATTTAAATTTATATATATATATTTAATAATGAAGTGTATTTATCATTTTATGATGTCTAAATAGAACTCTCTTTTTTTAATCTTAAAAACAACCGATTTTTAAACGAAGAGGAATAGTGTGTTTAAATTTGATACATTATTTTTTTTTAATTAATACAAAATAATGATTCCTATTAAAATAAAACATCTTGTTAGCAAAAAAAGATATAAGTATAAAAGATTGTTGAATAAAAGAAGCAATTATAGGAAAAAAAAAAGTCTTATAAAAAAAATTGTGTGACATGACTTTTTTTATTAGGTAAATAAAAATATTATTAATTAATTAGTATAATTACTATTTACATTTCTCGAAACATTAATTATAATGTGTAAAATTTCAGACTCAAGAAAAAGCAATAAAGACCAAAACTAACAGCAATAGTATACTAACGGAGAGATTAAAAGCAAAGGACACATGTCCACTTTTTATTAGTGCGACAGTAATGTGACAGCAAAAATGGGACAGCAGATTTTTATTCCTTCTCTACACGTACTTTTCTTACTTTTTCTTTCTTCTATTTTTCTCTTCCACCCATGGACAAGCTTAGATCCACCATTCTTCAGGCCGCACTCATACCCCAAAGCTATCGACTAGTAGAGATTTCATACCTCAAATTTAGTGGTAATCGGAGCTTAGACACACTCATACGGGTCGTGCAAAGTTTCACGTAAAAATTTTAAGTTGATATTTCGGCCAACTTTGGCGACCATTTGACGAAAGGTTGGTATTTAAAATCTACACCGCAAGAAGAACATGGCTCACTAAGTCATTTTGCCCAACCAAAAATTTAGAAGAGATAAGAGAGAGAGACACTACAACAATTAAGAGTAGTACCGGTAGAAACTTCTGCCGGTACTAATTAGACATACTTATTGAATATTATCGACAGATTTTGCCGGTAATAATTAGTCGCTAATATTAGTAATAGCGACCAAAATATATTTCCTAATATTAATACCGGCGGATTAATAGCTATGGGGTCTGCCTGTATTAATGTCTGTTCTTACATACGCTGACACATTAATATCGGCAGACCAACTTTAGTATTCCGCCGGTATTAATATTTTTTATATAAAAAAACTATTTTTCAATTTTTAATATTTATATAATGAAAATAATTAGAATAAAAATAATTATAATGATAATAATTATAATATTATATATTATATATAATAATTATTTTAAAAAAATAATATTAATTAATATTTAAATTTACGAAATTAAACATTAATATTAATTTATCCATAAAAATATATACTATTATCTTAAATAAAATCATAAAATTGTCTTAAAAAGATTTTAAAACATAAAAATTTACTTAATTAAAAAATCTAATTATCATTGTTTAGATTAATAAATGGCATAAAATAATCTGCATTCGAGCTAAGTCTTGAACTGTCACGATTATCACGAGATTGAGGAGCCGGTAGGGTAGGGTAATAAGGTTGTCCAGATTGTTGTGTAGGTAAGATCTCCACAAATTGTCGAGTCTGCGGACGAACCAAAGTAGGTTGTTGTTGCTGACTTTGCGCACTGAAAATCTAACCATACATAGGTTGTTGTGAAGATCCTCCTATTTGACCATACACAGGTTATTACTGCAATAATAACCCAAATTGACCGTACACAGATTGTTGTTATGATGACCCAAATTGACCATACATAGGGTATTGTTGTTGTTGCGATGAGCCTCCAAAATGGCCAACCATAGGTTGTTGTGTCTGAGATCCTCCTGTGGCATCTGAAAAAAAAAAATATAGGAGGAGACTGGGAGGGATGCCCAAACATGTAATGTAAATGAGGCGACTGTGAGGAGCCAGTAGTTGGGAGAATTTTGTTGTTGTTGTTGAAAGAATTGAGGCATCTGAGGCAATTGTGGTTGTTAAAACTTATTGTTCTGGCATTGACATTGGACGTGGGGTTGAAATGGACGCATTACCTTGCTGTTGTGATAGTAAAAAAATTTCAAACCATTGGTCATGTAGAGAAGGGTCACTAAAGGTGCCAGACTGATCAATCTTATCACGCATTTTTAACATAAACTCAGCAAAGACTCACAAATCTTCTGGACTAATAGATGGAGAAACGCCTTGTGATTGAGCCTGACTTTGAGTTCGGGAATTTGTTACCGATTTGTCTTTCAATTTATAACCCACTCCTCTTTGATAGTCCGACCGATTCCCAAGAACTTTACTCAGTTTGAAATTGCTTGTATTTGGTAGAAGATCCATTGCTAGAATCATTTTCTGTTCCCGTCATGCTGGCAACCTCTTCAAGCATTTGCTCCTGATCAAATAAAATATTAGAAACACAATATTACCTTCATTCAATAATTTTAAAAATATTATAAAACTTAACAAAAATTTGAAACTTACATGTATTTCTCTGCATGTCACGCTAATCCAAGTGTCCTCCGTTCTTTTTTAAGGTGGCCTTTTTTTCCAAGTATGAATTGCATAGTCTTCAGGGACGTCTTGTTCAAAAATAAAGTTAGTTTGTGTAATTTGTAAAAAAAATTACAAATAGAAAGTTAATAATTTTACTTACAAATTCATTACGAGACGATGCCATCGATTTTGTGCCTTGCGTGGACAAATACTTCATTTCTTTTCTATTTTTCTTATTTTGATTAGATCGAGCAATAAACTTTGGGCTTAGAAATAATTCAATAATTTGCTTCCAGCTCTCTGTAGAGCAGTGATCAGGTACAACATTGATAACACTTTCAAAATCATCTGGATCCCCAGAATAATGTTCCTAAGAGTGAGTGTGCCTGATATTCTTTCTCTCAGAAGACCTTCTCTTCATCTCATGATAAAGAGTTTGCATCACCTTTTCAGGCTTTGGATGACCATCAATATCGTACAAATACTACGAATAAATAGTATTTGTTAAAGAATTTTGTATTCATTGAAATTAAAAATTTACAACATTAAACTTGTTAATGTGTTTTACCTTCATTTTTTGTACAATCTGGTCTTTAAAGTGTTGAGGTACATCTTTAAGATTCAAGTAGTGTCCTAGCAATGTCAATGTGACTTCAACACCCATTTGACGTACAAAAGCTTGGTTCTCCGTACCAACCACTTTGCCTGTCATTTCATCAAGTTTTAGTGGTAATGGTTTTCCTGCATCCCACATTCGTTGTTCAACATTAAGGTTAGTAGCAAGGTCACGTCCCTTTCTTCTTGGCGGTGGAGTTGACTCACATGTCGACGGTACCCTACTAGGGTCTGGTGGATCTGGTACCACACCACGTCTCCACCATGATAAGTTGATACGTCAGCTGACATAACTATTTATTAAAAAATATATATACTGTTTATTAGCAATAGTAGAAATAATTTAAAATTAATAATGTTAACTTGAAATAGAAAATATTAACTTGAAATTAATAATTGTATGTATTACAAAATAAAGTGTCTGAAAATTAATCATCCATAACAATATAACTATTAATTAAATTATCGTTCACATCATCTTCACAAAGGTTAACTAAAATTTCATCATCAGATTCTTCAATAGCTTCATCTTCGTCCATGTTGCGAACTTCTTAGTTAACATGCAAACTTTTGTTCAGTGCCAATGTCAATCGGAGGTTCATTAGGTAGCAAAATTAACTCTCCAAGATCAACAGTTAATACAAAATTTGATGAGTTTGTGTCGTGTACCAAATCAACTTTGACATTAGCGTCACCATCCACGATGTCCCAGATTTGTCGATGGTTTACATTCTCAACTATTTTCCAATTTTTCCCTCTCAATAAATTATCGAGATAAAATACTTACTTTGCTTGATTAGCAAGTATGTATGGGTCATCTTTATACCATTCACCATTAACATTAATACTAGTGATATGATTCTCAACGATTATTTTCTTCCGTCTTGGATCTATATTAAACCACTTGCACTTAAATAATGTGACGGAGTAAACACTAGTGAAGGTTAACTTTAGTACTACTTCAAGTGTGTCGTAATAATTAAAACCTTCTGTTCGAGCCACGAACACTCCATTATTTTGTGTGCTCCTCTTCTCATCTCGTTTGATAGCCATAAATCGAACTCCATTCACAATACAACCTTCATAGTAAGTACCTAAGTGATCAGACCCGAATGTTAAAGCTAGCAACTCTTCACCATCTACTAGTGCTCCAAACTTGTGCAAGTCATATATCTATAAAAATAAATACCTCATTAGAGAATAACAAACACCACTTAAGATAATAAACTTTTACTACATCCATATTTACCTTCTTGTAAACCACAGCCGATTTTTTTTTTTTTTTGTGTAGAACATTATGATCCCCATTCGGGTATTTTTGTCTGATCACTTCCAAGTGTTCACTGTAAAATCAAATAGTTTTGAATTAATTGATTGAAAATTTAAGTGAAAAAAAATCAAAAATAAGATAAACTTACTCTAAGTAAGCTTGAATTTCAGGTGAATTGTTAAATATATACCACTCTACTTGTTCACGAGTTGCGCGATCAAGAGCTCGAAGATTGGCTTTTGTAATGGGTCGATATTGAGATTGAAACACAGAAAGCTTTCTAGGGACAACCTCATCTTCATTGCGATCAAGACGGTTAAATCTTGTTTCAACCCCCTTGAAATACATTGAACAAAATGTCAAAGCCTCTTCTACAATGTAACTTTCCGCTATCGACCCTTCAGAACGTGCTTTATTTCCTACGTAGTTCTTCAATTTTTTCATGTACCTTTCAAATGGATACATCCACCTCATAAAAACAGGTCCACCTAAAATTTCTTCTTTAGGCAAATGAAGGACCAAATACGTGCTTTATTTCCTACGTAGTTCTTCAATATTTTCATGTACCTTTCAAATGGATACATCCACCTCATAAAAACAGGTCCACCCAAAATTGCTTCTTTAGGCAAATGAAGGACCAAATGAATCATTATGTCAAAAAATGTTGGAGGAAATATCGACTCCATTTTACACAATATTAAAATAAGGTCTTGTTGAGCAACGTCCATGTCTTTAATATTTATAGTCCTAGAACAAATTTGCCTGAAAAAGTTGTACAATTCAGAAATGGTGGTCGATATAGATTTCGGGAGAAACTTGCAAACACCAACATAAAGTAATTGTTGCATTATTACATGGCAGTCGTGTGATTTTAACCCAATAACATTTGATAATTTTTTGTTTACTTTCTTTTTCAAATTCGAACAAAAGCCATCTAGAAATTTCATATCTCTAATAAATTTACAAAATTGGAGCCTATCATTAGGTTTAAGAACGTAAGGAGCATGCGGTTTCTACAACTTCCCCCTCTCATCTTCATAAATCTACAACCATTCTCTGACTCATAACTTCTTCAAATCGTGTCTTGCATTGGTGGTATCCTTGGATTTATCATTGTCCAAAATTGTGCCCAATAAACTGTCACAAATATTCTTCTCAATATGCATGACATCAATATTGTTTTTAAAATGTTTGAACACCAATAGTCAAGCTCGTAGAAGATGCTTTTTTTTCCTCCAATTTTGATTTTTCGCCACTTGCCTATGCTTCACACCACCAAATAGCTCATGATTTCTCGAGAGTTGGGGTGGGAGTTTGTTTACTTGTTCTAATACTTCCTCATAAGTGAAACGTCTCGGAGGTCTTCTCTCAATTTTTCTGTCAAATTGAGTATCCCTTCTCATTCGATAGTTATTTGGCAAAAATCTTCTATGACCTACATAAGATGTCTTACCAATTACTCGAATTGAAGAGATATCTTCATTACAAGTGGGACAAGCTTTGTATCCCTAACCACTCCAACCAGACAAATAACTACGAGCTGGAAAATCATTAACTGTCCACAGAAGAGATGCGCGTAGCTTGAACACAGTGTTGGTTCAACTATCTCTCGTATCTACTCTGTTAACCCACAAGTCCTTCAACTCATCTACTAAGGGTCTTAAAAATACATCTATGTCTATACCCGGTGATTTTTTTCCAAGAATAAGAATGGCCAACATAAAATTATTATCTTTCATACATAACCAAGGTGGAAGATTGTAGTTCGCCAAAACTACAGGCCACATACTGTAAGCTTGGCTCATGTTGCCAAATGGATTAAAGCCATCAGCAGCTAAACCTAGATGAACATTTTGAGGTTCACTAGCAAAATCAGGATGTTTGGCATCAAAGTCCTTCCACGCTGCACCATCCACAGGGTGTCGCATCACCCCGTCATCTTTTGATTTATCAGTGTGGTGCCATACCATGTATTTTTGCCGTATGCCTTAAACTATATAGTCTCTTCAATCACAAAATTAACGGAAAATAACGCATCACCTTATGAGGCACCTTTTTTGCTCCTGAATTTTCTGAATTTATCTATCTACTAGTGCCACAAATTGGACATGAATCTTTATTTGCATGTTCATTGTAAAATAAACAGCAATTATGCTTGCACACATGAATTGACTCATACCCTAACCCTAATTTCTTTAATCTTTTCTTGGCATCATAGTAGTTTGATAGAATTTTATTTTCCTTTGGAAAAGCTAGTTTTAATAACTTCAGTAATCATCAAATATGTTGTTAGGAATCTTTCCCCTAACTTTCAAATACAATAACTTTGCCAAAAAGTTAAGAGAAGATATCCAATCACAATCAGGATACAACTCGACCTCAATCTCTTCAAATAACTCGTCGTGTTATTGATTTGTATCAGGATTATCATCCATTTCAAATGACAGCTAAAGGAAGTCATCCACTATTGGAATCATCTCGTCAATTTTAGGGTCATCATCAGCGTCATCATGGTCATTGACTACATTAGTGGGGCTTGATTCTACTTCACTATGGTAAGTCCATTTCTCGTAACCAGTAAAAAAACCCCAATCGAATATGTGTGCTTTTACAACAGGTAAAGTTTGAAGCCTATTGTTCACACATCTTACATAAGGGCACCTAATTCTACCATCACAATCTTTACATTTAGATTATCAAATAAAATTGTCATTTAACTTATTTATTAATTAGACATTATAAAGTCTCTTAATTAACAAATAAATGCTAAAATCTTCTTTCTTCTCAATTAAGCCCTTGCTTAGTGAAAATTCATAAACAAGACATAGTCTAATTTAAAATTCTAATTGGTTAATTAAAACCAATTAACTGAGTCTACAAGTCAATATTATCTCAACTAGTGCGGGGACCATGAGCCTATATAATCAAGCTCCCAATAAGTAGATCTAGAATTTACCGAGTAAATTCCCTAACTTATTAATTCCTCCTGACTCCATTATAGATTCGGAATCACACTCTTGATTACATAGAACGCTCTATATGTTCCAAATATAGATACACTATTAATTACCCATTGTTATAATCCAAATAATCAAAGATTCTCTATAGATGATTTACATCGAGTGGGGACAAATTTATCGCTCTACCTTTCAATGTATTTTATCCTTAAAACACTTAGCTTCCTATAAGAGATATTTCAGTAAACTAATATAATTATTGAAATAAGAGCTCTTCCATTTATCTCTATTAAGCCAAGTTCAAAGGAAATAATCATTTCACTTCTATGTCATTATAGAAGCTATAGATTCTGTATCTATGATAAGCGCTCCCACTCAATTGTACTACCATGTTCCCAAGATGTAAGTATTGGACCGATCCAATTGGTCAACTTTAACGAACAAGTCAAAGAACACAAATAACACAGTTAAGCTCAAACCTAACCATCTCAGGATTAAGATCTATTGATCTAAGATCAACTAAGTGATATTGACTTAGAAATATATAACGGTAAGTTTATGATATCTTATCCAAGTTCAATATCGGTCCAGTCCGATGTATACTCCATACATCCGATACTAGCATATTTTACCAATGCCCTGGAAAGGACATACTACTTATCCAAGTGTAAGTAAACTTTATCGTTGATTATCACGTCAGTGTAAATCCAATGCATTGATAAATCATGGGACTTATACTTTGAAGCATTTAATTACAATTACTTTTTACTGTGATGACATTACTGTAATTGTGAATAACTATATGTTCTAAATTTATCAAAAATTGTATATTAAACCATAATCATGAAAATAATATATAAACTGAAATAACTTCTAATCTTCTATTGATAGCAAACAATATTATATTAAAATGGGTTTTATTTAAGACATAAAATCCCAACACTCCGAACCTTAGACTCGAACCTAGACCTCGAACTCAAACACACTCTCGACCTAAACTCGGACCCTGATCTCAATCTTGCCCCCGACCTCAAACCACAAGTCCTCACCCTGAACTTTAGATTTTAACTATTTTAATAAAAATCATTTATTATATATTAAATAATACAATCACTTCATATTTAATTAAAACTTATAGTTGTAATAATTAACAAACAACAAAGTCTATCGAGACATAGAGTTATAAAACGTACCCAATGAGTCTTTAGAGTAGAAATATATAGTTATGACCCAATCTCGGTTTAGTATTTCAATGAGTGGATTTTGTGCAAAGAAGTTGGGTGACGTGGCTGTTGTAGGACCTAGATGCATGGAAAGTTTTTAAGACACATCAGTACCACACCCTCACCCACACCGACGTCCGAAGAAAACAAAAAAAAAAAAAAAAAAGAAAGAAAGAAAATATAGAAGAGCGCCGGAGAGTTGCTCTCCTGTTCAAGCAAGGAACTAACTTAAAACTGTCTGGCTACTTCTTTGATGCTTCTTGATTTTCACTACTCTCTCTCTCTCTCGCTCGATCTCTCTCTCTCTCTCTCGATTCTTCTTTGCTTCCAACTTTTGCAAGTTACTCACTATTTTCCCTCTTTTCTTGACTACCTTCCATTAGTATCATTGCTGGTAAAAATTGTGATTGGATGTCAAGAGAAACCTATCCAAACAATGAGAATGCATGTACAAAAGGGTTAGACGAATTTTGAGTCAATTACTGGAAATGGCTACCGATACTGATTTTCATCATAACTCCCACTGCCATAGCTTGTCACTACCCTCATCACAGAGCCAGAATCCACAGGTACACCACTACATTAACTATTATTTTCTTGCTCATGTTATTATTCCTTACGATCAATTTTGAGAATTGGCGCTTTCGAAGTTTTCCATGATGAAAATTAGTTTGTGTTGCTTGATTTAATGCTTGAGTGCGAATCATGATATGGGGCTATTCTAGCTTATAATTAGGCCTATTGCGGTGTTGAAAATATCTTGAGGAAAAAAATTGTGATTACGAAGTTGAATTATTGCACAAGGCCAACTAGATCGTAGATCAAAAGTTGGGTTTCCACGAATAGTTAACAGAACTAACAAATTTATATGGGTTCCTGTGTGATCATGTAGAAAGGGTATTATAAAAATAGGATTATATAAGGTACTGATGATATGTGTGTAGATATTTATATATCACACATTGTATAGTTTTTAACTTTTTATTACTTGGTAAATCAATCTTTTCCTTTTCTGTAATAGTAACTAAGGCCATGGCACGGCCTTTTTCATTTTATTTTTATTTTTTTACGTTTTTTTTTTCTTGGCAATGAAGGAAGGGAATAGATTTTATCTAATGTCTAAGCAGTCGTTGAAACTATACATGTCCCAGTTTTTAATAATATATATTGAATTCATAGTTTTCACCGTTATTAATCATTGAAGAATGAGAAGTTACTTCAACATAGCCGTAAAATAATGGCCAAGTTTGTAGTTGGTTTTTTGCTTTTGTGATCACTATTTGGTGTTTTTCTTGTTTGTAAGCAGGCTGTAGTATCTGTCTCCGAAATACTACTACGAGATAGTGGTTCCATATCATTTGGAAGATTTACTGCTGATTCACTAGCATGGGAGAAATGGTCAGCTTTTTCTCACGACAGATGCAAAGAGGAGCTTGAAAAGTTTAAGGTTCTTGGATTTGTTGCTCAAAAGAAGGCCTATTTTGAAGAATACTATAAAAGAATTAGAGCAATGAAGGCATCACAATTGCAGGAGGAAAACACCACTGGGCTTGTTACACTATTAGAAACTAGTACTAACGATAGTCAGTCAAATGAGGATAGAAAATATAGCTATGCTAGACAAGTTCAGATTCTAGACGATGATGTAGGTGCCAACTCTGATTCGTCAATGGAGAGCATTGTGCTGAAACAAACAGCAGCCACCAGAGAGCTATTGAGTAAGAATAAAGAAAATGATAGCATCCCAGATGAGACTAATGAATCTTTATGTGCTTCTGGAGCAGAGCAACCAATTAAACATACTACCAATTTACATGCTCCCACCACCAAGAACTCAGAAATCGTCCAGCTTGAAAGCCTTGTTGCCAACTCAGTCAAGGTTAAAGCAAATAAACCAAAAACTCAGGTAACTTGGTTCTTTGTTCTAAATGTTACCAGTTCTTTCACTAACTTAAAAATAAGACATATGACTAAGCTTAAACTCTTGATTGCTACAATCCTGCCCACATATAATCCATTTACTAGATAGTTAAAATTGTCCTAAAGTTGAGGTCCATAATAGGAAATTCCGCATCATTTCACCAAACAAACACAAATCTGCATGTATTTCCTTGTGTATAATTTCAATTAAGGTTTGTCTTTTATGCAACATTCTGTGCTTGAGTAAAATGGAATGATAACTCTTTTATGGGATAATATTAATAGTAGATTGGTGGGTGTTGCTTTTACAATGTGCCTTGAACATGAAAAAATCTTCAAGTTTGAAGTTTTTGATGAAGAAATTACTTTGAAGTTGCTTCTGTAATTTTTCCCATTTTTATCCTCCTTTTTCTTCCAGGCAAATGTAGCTTGTTCACAAAATAGAGCAAATTTGGGAAGCATAAATACAAATAAGGAAATCAAGTTAACTGAGAAGAAAAAACCACCTCCACATGATAAACTCATAGGAAAGTGCAGCACTTCAAAAGCGGCATTTAGGAATAATTCTATCCTTGTTTCATCTCGTAAACAACTTACTCAAGTATCCTCCCGTTCTACAAGTCTGCATGCTTCTTTGGTGAGCAACAGATTGGAGTCATCTTCTTCTACTGGTGGTAAAACTGGTAAAATAAAAGCAAACTCACCTTTGGCAGACAAACTTCTGAGAAGTCTACCAGGCCATAGACAATCTGCTCAGGTAGACAATCTACTTTTAAGATTCAAATTCAGTTTTAATTAGCTGTTTTGCTAGTGCTTCTCCAGTGACCATATAGATCTTATCTTGTTTATGCAGTGCTCTCTGGATACTCTGGATACTGTTTCTGGTGATTTGGAACATAAGGGCTCTGACATGATAAATTTGGGAAGCAGAAATACAAAGTTAACTGAGAAGAAAATCCTATCTCCACGTGACAAATTCATTGCAAATGCAGAGAGCAGGAATGTCGTAGGAAAATGCAGCATTTCAAAAGCTGCAATGGGGAATAATATCCTTGTTTCATCTCGTAAACATATTCTAGTGTCCTCCCGTTCTACTACCAGTCTGCGTGCTTCTTTGGTGAGGAACAGGTTGGAGTCATCTTTTTCTACTGGTGGTAAAACTAGTAAAACAAAAGCAAACTCAACTTTGGCAGACACAGTTCGGAGAAGTCTACCAGCTCATAGACAATCTTCCCAGGTAGACAATCTACTGGTAAATTCATAGTTGGTTTTAATAAGCTGTGTTGCTAATGCTTCTCAAGTGACCATATAGATCTTAACTTTTTTATGCAGTGCAATCTGGATACTGTTACAGTTTCTGGTGATTTGAAACATAGGGGCTCTGACAACAGGTATTATCATTTCATAACAATAACATAATTTTTATTGGCAGCCATATTTCTGCGTTTACAAACAGATTTTTTTCATGCTGTAAGATTTGTGCAAATGAATCTAATTGTTCAAGTTTGGGGAAATGCAGGCCTAGAAACCTTCATAACATGAATAAATCACAGCAAAGTAGCAGAGTTGAATCTTCACAGAGGAGTTACGACAAAGAGAGAAAGCAGTACTTAAATGCCAGCTGTAGCCTAGTATGTCCACACCAGGAAACATTATCCAAGCTGTAGTTTCGCTCTTATTTTTAATTGTAGACATGAATACAAGCTTTGGTTTTCATTAATGGGTCATCTTATTAGTAATATTTGATGTAATCGACAGGGAGAGGACAAAAGTAAGAGCACAACTGAAAGAAGTTCCAAGTTTGCCCCAACCATGCCATCAAGCAGTCGCAACACTTTAACATCAGTTCAGAAGGTGTGTCTTTAATTAATTTTTCATTAGTCTGCTTAAATATTCTAAGAGGGCCAAAAACTTGAAGACAATATTTTTCCACTTCATTTACAAGATTCAGCGTCGGTTTTTTCTTTTTATTATTTTCTTTCTCCTTCCATTTCTTTTTTTATCATATATTCAATGGGAAAAATAAAACATCATATCGAATCTAAGCTATATCCACAAGTGTTCAATTCCTCTAACTACATTATTATTATTATTATTATTATTATTATTGTTACTGTTATTGTTATTATTGTGCATAAACTACTAAAACAATATGTTATCATCACTTGCCAGAATGTAACACAGCCCACAAGTCTGACACATGCTCAAAAGGAAAGGTATGAAATGTCCTCTATTCCTAATATGAATTTTATATGAACCAGGACTTCAACGTGTATTTGGATTTATATACTGATCATAGCGCATAGCGCCATGTTACCATGCAGATGCAAGATGCTGCCGTGCTGGCGGTGACAAACTGCAGTTGTTTCTAAAATGTATGCAACGCAAGCTCATCCGGACGAGACCAAGAAAGACCACAAACGTCTGTCATGAATGGAAAGCTTTTCAAGAATTTGAGATGCAAATGCGTGCAATGAACATAAAACCAATAATACGATGAAATTCAATAGGGTAAACTGATATTGGCTACGAGGAGATGAATTAGAAGCAAGTAGGAATAACTTTGTTAAAAACATCCAGCATCTATAGCATCTATAGCCACTACGAGGTGCACATTGTAAAATACAGAAAACTTGATAAATCAATATGAGATCTAATTGATGCGTGTGATTGTTGTACAGTTTTATATGCAGCTGTTTGACTCATAAATCTTCTGAATTTAAAAGGAAATTGGTCAAATTTCCATGCATTCATTGCCAGGAAGATCACAGTATCTCAAAAGTGATCCCAGAAAAATACAAGCACGTCAAAATTACAAATCTAAGGATATTAATTCTTCTTAGTGATAAAAAACATGAAGATCTATTTACGCTAAAGAATTGTGATATCAAGTGTAGATCAGTACAGAAAAAGGGCTTCTCCTGTCTTTTCCTACTTTGTTGAGTATTTATCTTGTTATACTTATAGGTGACTCGCGTAGGACTGCCAAAAACGCATCCCTGAAAGATACATAAGGATTGCTCTTTACAAAACAGAAAGCAAAAAAAATGCAGCCAAAAGAAGCAATAGAAAAAGCTAATCCTTCTCTAACTTACCTGGAACACAAGGAATTGTTTGCTTTAGGATATAGAATTGGAAACTAATCTGTACAACTTGTACCAAAAAGCTTTCGACATTGTTGTTTCAGCCATAGGAAGTTCCAAGATAGTAAATTTGATAAGTTAATCCCATAAATGATTAGTTCCCGCCCATATAAATACTCTGAAGATGTAAAGGTTACAAGTCTGTCTGTGTCTGTATAAATCACTCCGCGAACATAGAATTATCCCATTTCTGTTATTCTGTCCTCAAAATCAAGACTAGAGAATCTCTTCTCCAAATCTCTAGCTTCTTCATGTCTGCCTATACTCTGGAGACCTTTCAACAGAGTCATGCACACTCGAATGCTTGGCCTAAGACCCTTTTCAATCATCTCGGAGATAATGGCTTGGGCGCTGACCAAATCTTTTTCCTTCAGATAAAGATCTGCGAACAAGCTGTAAACTGCGTTGCTCGAGTAACTATGCTTAAAACTTGCATCAACCACATACTTATGCGCCTCCTCATATCTACGCACCTTAAAGAAACCCTTGACAAAGACAGCATGTGTTGTAAGCCGAGGTTTGAGTCCCCACAACATCATGTTATCCAAAAGCTCTATGGCAAAATCGAACTTGCCAACTTTACATAAGTGAGAAATAATAATCTCAAAGGTTAATTCATTGGGAGAACAATCCATTCCTTTAATTTCCTTGAGTAATTCTTCAGCACGTTCACCGCTCTTACACAAGTTACTAAAAAAAAGATTGTAAGTTGTGACATTTGGTTTACAACCCAGTTGCCTCATTTCATGAACTAGAGCTCTTGAACCTTCAATATCACATCTGCGACATGTTTCTTTAATCATGATATTGTAATAAGTCGTGTTCATCTCTGTTATCTCCATTACAAACTTGGCCATTTTAAATGAGCCTAAGCTGCTAAACATCTGAATCAAAGAGCCAACTCCAGAAGATCGACATGTTCCACCAACTCCATTCAATATCATTACAACATCACTAACGTAATTCTTAAGAGAATCCTCATCTGTGGCCAACTCCGGTATGAACAAAAATGAATTTTGAGTCAAGCAAATTCCTTTTTTACTAAACTCATTCAAAGTACAAGTCATTGTCTCGTAATCTTTTAATCTTCCACAATTATCAACTATCAAACTGCAAATATCATAGTTACGACCAAGACCAGGTCTTGAATCTTTAATCCATTTATAAAAACGCAAAGCAGAAATTTTCTCTGAATTCAATAACTGCAAAATCAGAGTGATTAAAGCATTTGATAGACTTACACTGAACCCATTCAATTTGAACTCCAAATCATTCTCACCCCTTTTAATCCAACCAACAACTTCCCAAGCTTTCTTCCAAAATGCTTTCGATCCCGTTCTTTCAGGACCGGGATTCCTAACGCGCGCATTCTCAGAAGAATTCGACATTTTCAGCGTACCAGAATTGGGGAGCTCTTTGCTAGACGAAGCTGAGAATGGCCTGAAACCCTTACAGTGGCGAGGAGTCGCCAAGTCCATTCCATGACCAAATACTGCGAATTTGGGAGCAGAAACTGAGAAGGACCCAGATGAAGAAATCAATGAATTTGGCAGATTACACAAAGAATTTGATCCAAACTGATCTGAAGCGAAGAAGCTAGCTGGAAAGGGCAGAGGTGAGGCGGGGTGTGGGAGTGGGTGTGGAATATGAAAAATGAGAGAAAAGAGAAGACGAGACCTTGACAAGTATCTGAACTCATTTTTCAGGCTTGGGACTCCCATTGCCATGGTGCTAACTGCTAAGCTATAGAGGGTGACATTGAGCAAGAGCACCATACACCATTAAAGTAATAGAGAGGAGTTAAGAAGAAGTGAAGAATGTAGTGTGAGGTCGGCCAAGCCGCCACGATGATTCCCTCCGGTTCTCAACTGTCCCTAGTAGTCGGGCCTTAACCCCTGGCTTTCCCTTCCTGCTTTGTTCAGATGGGCTCTTCTTTCATGGTTTCTCACAAATCCGGGCCCAAGTGGATGATCCATCAATTGAAGGGCTCGATAGACAATTTTTTGGGAAATTTACAAAAATACTGTAATTTGAATTAACTTTTACAAAAATATTATCACACGGAAAAGTTTTCAAAAATACTGTGTTTTTATAAAACACCAGTAAAACACAAAGCAGAACAACTCAAAACAACAGTAGAACAACTACAAAACACCAGTAGAATACCAGTGAAAACTTAACACAGTATGCTGCAGTATAAAACTTGTAAAAAAAAACACAGTAAAAAAGTAAAAAATACCGCCTGACAGTATTTTTGTAAAAAATTAGCAAAAGTTAGTATACTATATAAATTTTCCTAATTTTTAAGGGAAATTTTCAATTTTTATGGATTTTAAGGTATAAGTTTGTAAAATTAAAGCTTATTATCAAAAAAGTTATTTTATGGTAAAATTTAGGGATTCACAAATACACAAAAATAACACAAATACGGTTTTACGGAATGTTTAATAGTTTTACAATTTTTTTGATTTTATTTATAGAAAATATGATCTTTTTATGTTGTACTCTTGTTAATTTGTTATTTATTTTTTATAATTTGTATGTTATTTTTTGTTGTTGTTCTTTTGATGTTATTTTCATGTTACTTTTATATAGTTTTCTTGTTGTTTTCGTGTTGTTTGTATAAAAAACCGTAAAAATGTAAAATATATATATATATATATTCTTTAAACGTAAAAATGTAATTTTTTTACAAAAAATAGTGTCTTATGTAATTATCCATGAAATTTATTAAAAAAGTTAAAAAAAAAAATATGGAAAAAAAAATATGAGGTAACTAGTTACCTTCTGGCTGGGTTTCGAGTCCAAAAGAATGAATCTGAACCTGAATAGGGATCGAGTTGACGGGTTAGCAAGTTGGCGGGTCAAAGGTTTACTGGGTTGACCTGGTCAACTCGATCAACTCTTTAAAAAATAAATAAACATGTTATAATTATCTTCTTCTCCTTGCCGATGTTGAGAACAATAAGCTTCACCAAACCTTTGGTGTTCATAAGCACGCCCAAAACAAACGAATCCCTTGCCGGAATCATACAGAGCATGGCCACCACAAACGTCCACTGAAAAGTTAAGGAAAAGTTAGGGTGTTTTAATATTTTTTATTTTTTAATTAATATATAATATATGTAATAAAAAAATAAGAATATATATAATATAGGGGTAAGTTGAAAAATACCTCTTTTATTAATCAATTAATCAAATTTACCTCTAATTTTATATTTATTTGAAACATACCTCTTTTTATATGTATTGTACCTAAAATACCCTGACATAAGAGAGTTACCTAGAGAGTATCTTGAAGTGATAGGGGCAAAATTGGTATAATGTTTAAAAAAAGAGGTAAAAATGATAGACTTTAAAAAAGAGGGTAAAAATAAAAGAGGACAATATAAAAAAGGTATAGAGTGTAATTTCCTCTATAATATATTATATAACTGGGTTGGCGGGCAGGTTCGGGTTTAACTCGAAACCCGGTGGTCCTTAAAATCTAACCTGCATTGACCTGCCTGAATATTTTTTTTTTGTTTTTGAAATTTGTGGGTTGATCGGGTTGGGTTCGGGCGGATTGCCCGGGACCGGATCGAACCCGCTCAAAATATTCAGTCTTACTGGCTACTCTATGAGACATTTGGTATGAAATTTAGACCTGAGCTAAGGCAGATTAAGCCCGTGTTTAAGGCCCACTCGTCTAAAGCCTCTAAAAAAATTGTTTTTTCCTTAAAAATATACGAATGTTTTTAGTATTTTAAAAATACTATTTTTAAAATAAAGAGTAATAATTTTTCTTTAAGGTCTATCCAATTTTAAGGTCAGTGTTGATGATTTTTTTTTTTTTTTTATTGGAGCGGAAAAGTAAAATGACATTTTCTCGTCATTATCTTTTATTCAATGCCCACCAAAGTTGAACGTATACATTTGTGAAAGGGAAGAAAAATACTATTTGGCGTACAATTTTCAATATTTGACAATAAAAAATAATAGAATGACATTGTCACGTGAAGAAGACGTGAAGTTCAAAAAATACTTGTTTCTACCTTCTACAAAATTCAATAGATGATTAGGAGTGAGTAAAATATTCGCTTAACCACCAGACCCACATTATTTGCATTGCATTGCACGATGTGGTATGTTAATTTTATTTGTAGTATGGTTACGGTACGGTGAGATTAAGTAAAATAAATATTAAAAAACCTCAATATTTATACCACACCATATATATAATATTAATATTTTATATATTATTATAGTTGTTTAATGTAAAATAGATATGAGTTCAAAAAAAAAAATGTAAAATAGATATATATTTCTTGATGATAAATTACAATATTTTTTTTATTTTTTTAAGAGAATTATTTTATATATTATTTTTTTAAAATTTATAATTTGAGTTGTTCCTGATTTCTCTGGTAATTTTTAAGTGTATTGTTATATGAATTTTGAGTATGATTTAAATTGGTTCGTTAGTTGTTATTGAAATTTTTGTGTGAAATTCAATAAAAATACAAAAAATATATTAAATTTCACACAAAAATATCAGTAGCTAAAAAAATTCTTTCTTTATATTACTAGCAGTATGGCCAAAAAACTTTAATATGTTTATTGAATTTGTTTTACATTTTTATTTAATATATAAAATTATTAATTTAATTATAGTTAATCACATTATTTTGCACCGGACATAGGTACGGTGTAGTTTTTTTTTTGAGAGATAAGTAAGGTGTAGTTTGTGGTTAAGAAATATAAAATTAATCTTGCAGTTAATTTTTTTTATTTAACAGTACTTTGCGGGTTTGTTAAATTTTCATCAATTCTCTGCCCAACTCAAACTATCCTCGTCTCTATAGTTGACAATGAAAATTCTTCCCTAAATATATCTATTCTATATAAAGTGTGCCTATATAACCGAATTCTTGGTTTATGAGAAATTCATGGTGACATCTTATTTATATTAAAAATAAAATAGTTTATTATTAAAAATAGAATGGTTTATGAGAAATTCATGGGTCACTTTTTATTTATATATAATAAAATAAAAATAAAATAAATCTCATTAAATTCAAAAAAAAAAAAAGAAACATCATTAAATAAAAACAAAAAAATGACTCAACATCAAATCTTCAATTACACGATACATGTAATTACTCAAACATCACATCTTTCAATTATAAAAAAAAATGACTTTTTAGGAGGGAAAATATGATTGTCTAATAGAGCTAAAACAATATGTTTCCAGTGTGATGAAAAATTAAAGCAACAATTTTGCTAATATCAAAAAGTTTAATTCAATTAATATTATAATCTTAATTTTACGCTTTCTAGAATCAATATATGAACAATAATTTGAATTAATCTTATAATTTTAATTTTTTAATTCAATTAATAATTATTTGTCACGTAATTATTAAGTCCTTTCCCTTTAATTTTCCTTTTGTTGATGATACTAATTTATTCATATTTTGATTTCTACAATTTTTGTGTTCAGACCATTAAGGTAGTGTTCTACTAGGGGATCTAACGAGTTTTGCCCATTCGCTAATGGTCTTTAAGAGTTCAAATTCCAGTATTGTATAAATCTTCAATTTGTTCTATTTCTTATATTAACTGAAATTTTGCTACTTTTTTTTTTTAATTTACAACTTTATTGTTTATATCTTATTAGGGACATTCATGGAAATTAGGGTTTCTTTGAAATATACAATTAATGAGCATTACTTTTTTATCATAGTGTATTTTCAATAGTTGAAAACCTCAATAATCTCTATCATTTGATATCAAATAATACAAAATTATCATGATGTATACATTATGGTTATTTAATAAGTAATTAGTGTGTTAAAATTGTCAAGCTGATATTTAGAATTGTTTATAATTGAATTGTTTCTTTGTCAAAATTAATATTAAATATATTTATATGTTTATAGGTTTATCTATTTTCTCTTAGATCAATCATGCTTATATAGCAAAAAAATCATACTCATATAGACATGTTATTTTCATTTTGTAATTTAGATCTTCTTAGTCATTATTTAGTTCACTTAAACCTTTTTCGATTATGGTAACTGAAGTTAGCGTGACAAATTATTGTTCATATATTGAATAATTATTTTTGAATAATGGGATTCATATATATAACTGTGTATATTGAATTCTTTATTCAAATAATTATTTTTTTATTTTTATGTGATTATTTATTGTTCATATATTTAAAACCCTATTTGATTAAAGTTAAGATTATAAGATTAATTAATTTGTGATTTCTTCCTATACACATAATAATAATCTCACATAATAACTAATAATATTTTTTCTTTAATTTTTAATTGTATAACTTTCAAATAACATAGAAAAAAATTAGCATAAAATTTAGTATACGTGCCTCGCACGTAGCTTTTTACTAGTATATATATATATATAATGAATACTAGTAAAAAACTACGTGCGAGACACGTATACTAAATTTATGCTAGTTTTTTTCTATGTTATTTGAAAGTGATACAATTAAAAATTAAAGAAAAAATATTATTAATTATATTATTAGGTGAGATTATTATTATGTGTATCTAAATATTATATTTTATAATGTTGTCAATTAAAAGTGAATACCGAATGCAATATATTAGTGTTTAAGAAAGCTTGATGATTTAAATATGTTCTTAAGTTAATCCAAAAATAAATTAAAAATTAATGTTCCAATACTTAAAGAAACATTACTTAAATGGGTGTAAGATAAAAAGAAAATTAAAAATCAATCTCTAAATTATTGATAATTGAAGATATCATTTGTCTAAAAATTGTAGATAAAAAAACTAATGATAGTCATTGGTGGATTTCAATCTTCATTTGCTTCGATAGAGACAATAGTGTAATTTTTGTATTTTGCACTTTTCATTCTAGCCGGGTCCGCATATATCTGGATTGTCCATTTTTTCGTTGATAAATTGAATATGGTAGTGTCGACAAAAAGTGAAAACCATGTTTAACAAAAAGTGATAGTATTCTATAACAAAATACTATTAAATTATTTTAAATAATATATTTTATTAAAATAAAACTCTATGCGATTAAAATTTCATATTTATCTTTACTCAAAAAGAAAAAAAAAATTGATCAAAAAAAGAAAAAAAAAATGAAAAGTTTCTATTATGGCGGTGTTCCTGCAAATAGTTATTTATTTTCATTTAAGATAATTAGACATGGTGTGCATAATTAATTTAATTAAAAAAATTTACTTATGAAAGACAAGTAAAGTTATTTTATTTCTTTAAAACTACACCTCTGCAGTATAATCCATTAATTGGACACCAGTACACGAAAATATTTTTTCCTGTGAAAAAAAAAATAATTAGAAAATTAATTTTCTTTTTTCTTAAGATAAAACGAAATTAGGGTAAGTAATTTTTTTTTTGTTTTGATATTATTTTTATAATATTTTTTAAGATCATCAAAATTTTTTTTTAAAAATATCAGTGTATATTTTTGTAAAGGATAATTTTATGATTTTTTTGACTCATGTGGACCCAACGCGCATGGATAATTCAGTTTTTTTTTTTTTTGTTATTTCATATTAGAGAGAGTGAAAAAAAGCTATATATTATTTAAAAAAAAAAAGCTATATATTATATTTATTAACTAATCCTTTCGAAGATAGAAAAGAAAAAGGACTGTATATGAATATACTGCATAGTAAAACACATTAAGCTAATTAAACGTATTCATAAGATCAAATTTTTAACATAATCCAAATATAGAATATAACAACATGTTTTTTGATGTGAAGGTTAAACATAACAAATGGCATAGTTTAGTCTCCGTATAACACAACAACGATGTGAGCTCATTAATTTTGATAGAAACAATGCAGATTTGAAAAGATTTAATAAGGAGACAAAAATCCCAAAATGTTAGAAAATGAAAAATTAATCTTAAAAATTGGGGTATAATTTACGAATAAAAAGAAGACCCAATTAGATCAGAACCTGAAATTGGGGGACGATTTTTTTGAATTTCTCACAGCGAATTTGCGACAGATCCTCCATTTTTTGCAGATTCACTCATCCATCTAGATGACAATAAGAATTTGCTTGCTCTGTTCATTGAATAGTGGGAGTGGACTGCGATTGAAAAAAAATATATAAATGAAGATAAATAGCTAGAGGAAACCTAAATGATTTGGTAAAAAAAAATTCCATATATAATTCGTTCTTTTCCTGATCTCTCTCAACAAACTAATTGTATATGCGGTTTAAGGTTCAATTTATTTTATATATATATATTTTTTTAATTTTTTGAGTTATAGTTGTGATTATATATAGAGTTGAAATATGCTAAATATCAGTTCAAATATTAATAAGATTTGTTTTATTATTATTTTATTATATATAAATAATATTTTAATATTTTATTAAATAAAAATAAAAAGTTACGAATTTTTCATAAACCAAAAATTTCAGTTATATAGACACACTTTACATAGAATATCTATTCTATATAAAGTGTGCCTATATAACTGAATTCTTGCGTTTATGAGAAATTCATGAATAATTTTTTTTTAAAATAATTTTCTATTCAAAAATAATATATTTTTTTATTAAGATGTATTTTAATATTAATTTTTAAATAAATTAATATTACTTTTAAATTTTAATCGGGTTTATAAGAAATTTATGGGTAACTTTTTTTTTAAAATAATTTTCTATTCAAAAATAATAATTTTTTTTATGAAAATGTATTTTAATATTAATTTTTAAATACATTAATATTACTTTTAAATTTTAATCGTATAAACCTAACCGGAAACACAATCTCTGAAAATTCTCAATAAAATAACTAACCCCAAAAGGATGAGCAACCAATCGTGATTATTTAGGATAATCATTTATAATTTCTTTTTCTAAATCTCAAACCCTCAAACCCTATATTGCTATTGAATTATTGCCTCATCTTCTATGCCGTGATTCATGGCCTCTCTGCTGCGATTCCTCACTTTTTGTTTATTTGGGTGTAATATTCAGTGTTCTATTAGCGAGTTATCCTTTGTTGCTCAAGTAATTATTTATTTGAGTAAGTCTTCTATTCCCTTGGCTTTACTTTTAAACAGCTTTAGGATATGCGAAATATAATGTCATCCGTTAGAGAGTTTGTTGGGCACACCAAAAGTAACAAGATATCCTTTTCAATTTATAATCCTTGAATTTTTGATGATGCTCATTTTGAAAGGTTAGGTGTAATTGTAATGTCGGAGTAGCTAGATTTTTCCCAGAAGATAAAACTCACATCAGCACCGCCATTGCTGGCACCCATTCTAACGAATACTATTCTTCTAAGCTCATATCTAACACACAATCCTATGGGAACAACATAAAATTGAGTTGAACCAAGATGAGATAAACATTTTTAAGTGTATTACCTTTTAATATAATAAAAAATACCTAGCATAAAATTTAGTATACGTGTCTCGCACGTAATTTTTTACTAGTATATATATATATAATGAATATGTCACGTGAAGACTTGAAGTTCTAGGGAAGCCAAAGTTAGAACTAGTAATACTTCTTCTACAAAAATTCGATGATTGAATAATCAATTCTTTACTTTTTTTTTATAAAAGAAAAAGAAAAAACAAAAGAAAAGAAGAGTAAGATTGAAGAAATGTTATAATATTAATATCTAACAAATCCATCCTCAAAAGAAAAATATCTAACAAACCGAAGCTCGTGTACGACCCACTTCCAGTTCCAAGTTCCAGCTTCCCAACCGCTCCCATTGGCCGTCCCCTAGTTCCCAATATATATTTATATATAAAATAGTCTTTATATATATATATATATAAAAAAAAAAAAAACATTATTCACTTGTATTATTGTATATACATTTTAAATGTTATCTCTGCTTTTCTCTTAGTTGCCCTCATTTCGCTTGGTTGTCTGCTCAAATTGATAGCCTCAATTTTTTATTTTTTTTTTCAAAAAAGGTATTAATTAATTTTCTCTCCGATGAATTATTCAGTTTCTGCTTCTATCAGTTCAGTTATGTTAGATTTGGCATCTGTTCGTTCTGACAGAAATCGGCTTCAAAGTGAATAATCTGGGAATCCGTTGTTTCTTTGAATAAGATTGATTAATCAGAAAGATTGTAATGGGATATTTGTATTTATGATGGCTGTTTTATGGCAAAAAATGATGGGTTAAAGCTTTGAGAATGGAAAGTGATAAAAGGGCAAATCAAATTGTCTAGTGGTCCATTAATACCACCACATGTTTGATCCTTAAAATGGGAATTTGATTTCCTGTAAAGACAAGTACTAGTAGTACATTATCTCTTGAGCATATATATATAAATATATATTCTTGTTATGAAGTTGGGTCTTCCTGAAATATCATTGAATTAATGTTTGTTTGTACTGCTATAAAATGTACAGTGCAATATTCTATATTTACTAGATCAATTTTTTTACTCTTAAGTTTCTTCTAGTGTGGAGATAGTTTACTTTTAGAAAGATTTTGTGTAAATCGTTGCTTTTTTCTATATGATTCTTTAGGAAAATGGAAAATGGTTATGAAGAAGAGTGCGAAATTGAACTTCCTTCTCAGTTTTCTTCACACAAGGTAAGCTAATATGTATTCTGCTTATGTATATTTGCAATATATCTCTATATTCAAATTGAAATTTGTGTTCATCTTATTTTGTTTAACTGATTGTCTAGTTGTATTACCTATAAAGAGTGCTTTTTTTTAGTCAAATTTATGTATTTGTAGTAATGTACCTTTTACTAATTATTTTTTTTTTTTTTTTGTGTTCATTAATATTAGGTTAATCCTGGGAAACCTGCTGCCCTGACTTGGCAACGGAAATTAGACAGTATTGAAAAAGTTCCTTCAGAGTTCTCTGTCAATTTTAGTGAGACAGTTCAGATGGTAAAGGGAAAATGTATATGTGACTTTCTTGACTTTTCTAGGAAAGGATGAAGAAGTTTATATTTTGTTATAATTTAATTACTTGAGATCAGCGATCTCTTTTTCTTATTAGATTATTCTCCAATTTTATAACTAGTTTCTGTACTTTGTGTAATTTTATGAACTCTGAAGGCCCCTCTTGGTATTCGGATGTTGAGACTTGTTAGACAAGAAGCAGCAGAAGGAAAAGTAATCATCTCACTTCAAGTTGAAATTTGAAACTAATGATTTGGTATCTTTTTCGTTTGTATGAAGATAAGAATTCTGTATTCAGCTATATTTTCCTTCACATTCACCTTTTCCTACCAAATTTCAGATATCAATGTTTGACATGTTCAAGAAGCGCCATATTACAAGTAACCACGGTGTTCCTTTAGGTGGTATTGGGTAGGTACTCATTCCCCACAGAAAACAACTTAATGTTGCTGCCGATTTGTAATCACAAATAGTTATAGGTGACATATATGTAGTTGAAATTCCAGTAATCCTGTTAAATCAACTCTAAGAATAGTACACGTCCAGTAACATTAGTTGTTGGAGACTTTAGCTGATGATGGTTTTCACAAGAAACTGAGAAATCTTAGTTGATGAAAACATAACATTAAAGATGATTCTCACAAGGAAAACCAACACTTTTCACTTAGTAGTCAAAGTATAGCGAAACTTTGATTTGAAGTTCATTCTCTGATTTATTCTTACGGCTGAAACCATGAACTTTAGTGCAGGAAGCATTGGAAGAAGTTACAGAGGCGAGTTTCAGCGTTTTCAACTATTTCCCACAAAATATGAGGAAGTCCCAGTTTTAGCAAATCAGTTTTCAGTGAGTTTTTCTTCATTGGTTCAAATATAGCTTCCAAAAACATAGACAGTAATCAGATTATAGAAGTGTTGGACACTGATTTGAGATTAGCATTTTATGATTCACCATGTCTGGAGAAATGATTTATCAAGTACTATCAACATGTAACATATTTTTTTAGCAGCTAATTTTGCTTTACCTAAATGTTTTAATACAAACTGACCATCAGAATTCCCTTGCTTCGCAGGTTTTTGTTAAACGGCCCAGTGGTGAGAGATACTCAACTGTATTATGCCCTAAGAGCCTAGAGGTGGCCAAGTGAGTTATTTGGTGTGCAGGACTTGATTTATACTCTTTAAGGTTTTTGAAATGACATCTCAACTAAATTGACTAGTGATTGTTATCCAGAGAATTCAAAAATTCTGGCATTGAATCATGGGATTGGAATTTGGATGCAGAGAAGTGTACATACCATGCTCTATTTCCCAGAGCTTGGACAGTCTATGATGGTATTAGACTTTAGTGTTCTGTTTGGCAGAACTTATAATATTGCTTGCAATATCTTATGTTTTGCTTCATATTCAAATGTAGGTGAACCTGACCCAGAACTTGTAATTGTTTCACGTCAAATTTCACCATTTATTCCCCACAATTACAAAGAAACCAGTTTTCCTGTATCAGCATTTACTTTCACGGTAGGGATGGAAATATATTTTATATATATATATATATATATATATATATATATATATTTATTAAATTTTGTAAAAAGTAGCATTTTCTTTGAATTAAGTCCTAAGAAGTTTCTTTATCTATGATTTCAGGTAACTAACAAAGGGCGGACCTCTGCGGATGTAACCTTGATGTTTACTTGGGCTGTGAGTAAAGAAAGATTATATGGTGCATATTCAGATGTTTCCTTTCCACTAAATACCAAGGAGCTTTTGTTTGTTACTTGGTTATTGTAAAACTATACTCCAAGATCAAATTCTTTTTTCGTCTCTGTTAGGCAATTTTTTCTGACATTAACTTTTTATTCCTTTCCCATCTGAACATGAATCCTAAGCTCTTAACTACATCATAATTTTTTTTGTGAATAGGCTTTGAATACTAAATAATAAACCCAGTTCCCATGAGTAAAATTTCTTTCATGCTGTATGCCCTTCCATTGTGGTATAATTTAGTGACAAAGTGGAGTCAAACACTTGCATGATTCACATAATCTTTTATAATTTTAAACAATTTATGTTTCTGATAATACAGAATTCAGTTGGTGGGATCTCTGGAGCTTCTGGTGATCATTATAACTCAGAAATGAAGTAAGGGCATATTATAACTAAAGAGTATCATTAGTTAAGGATAATTCAGATTTCAAGATGAAGGCATTCTTTATCTTAGCCTTTCTTTAACATCATCGTTTGATCTATGCTGTTTCTCAGTCCCATTTTGTTAATTAAGCTAAAACTTAAACATTCCTCAATGCTTAATTCTTATCAGGACAGAGAATGGAGTGCATGGAGTACTTCTACACCACAAGTAATCTTTAATTTAGTTCAAGAAACAGTAACTCATTAAATTTTTACAACTTATTATCTTGATGAATCTCTAATCCACATCCAATCGTGAACTTTCAGAACTGCAGATGGACAGTCTCCTGTTACTTTTGCCATAGCAGCAGAGGAAATGGATGATGTCCATGTTTCTAAGTGCCCCTACTTCTTAATATCTGGTAGTTCCAAGGGTATCACAGCAAAAGAAATGTGGAATGAAATAAAAAAGGTTAGCTGCTGAACTATCCTCCTTTCTTTATTTTAATGTTCATGTAAATTTTCGTTACTGAACAAACATATAATTTTCTTATTGGTTATGTAGTGACAATTTTATATGAAATATTTCATAACTTTTCTTTTTTTTTGAAAGTGTACATTTCAATATTTCATAACTTTAAACACATCCTATGCCTAGTCTCTGGTTCATAAGCATCTATCCAAGGTCTAATCACTTTTATTAACTTAATACATGTGTTAAATAATTTAGTACGGAACGTTTGATCACCTTGACTGCAATGAGACTTCAGTGCCTTCAAAACCAGGGTCAACTATTGGAGCTGCCATAGCAGCAACTTTGACTATCCCATCTGGTGCTGTACGCTCTGTGACATTTTCATTGGCATGGGACTGCCCAGAAGTGAGATTCATAGAGAAAACTTATCATAGGTAGATATCTCAATCTCTAGTCACTTCAGTCTGACTAAAGAGTATACCTCATTGCTTGTGTTTAGTTATAAAATTTGCTAACATAAGCTTAAATGGTAGGCGGTACACAAAATTTTATGGTTCTCATGGTGATGCAGCTGCCAATATTGCCCGCGATGCCATCCTTGGTAGTACTACTTGCGCAACTTTGTTTTATTATTTAAGAAAATAATACATGAACATATTTATATAGGATAGACAATTTTCTGACAATTTTCATTGAACTAAACAGAAGATTTTGCAGTTTGTAACTTGTGAACTGACAAATCACACAATTGATTTTCTACTTCTAAAACAGAGCATGCTGATTGGGAATCTCAAATAGAAGAATGGCAAAGACCTATTCTTGAAGACAAAAGGGTTCCTGAATGGTACTTGATCAAATATATGATTTATATTATAGTAAAGTAAATAGATGCAGCTTTTTGGAAAAAATTTAAACGGTGAGAAGTGTCTCCGCAGGTATCCAATCACTCTTTTCAACGAGCTCTATTATCTCAATGCAGGAGGGACAATTTGGACAGGTATTTACGGAATTCAAATACCTCTTAGGAGGAGAAATATCTGGTTCCACTCTATTTATGAAACGGCAACTTTTTGATAGGAATTTTCTATCAATTTAGTATAACAATAGCAATTATAGGAAAATAGTGAGTTGTATATTGATATAGAAAAAGAGGATGACAATGTTGCTGGGTATTTGAGACCCAGCTCTCTCCCAAGAGCTAAGAGCTCACTTAACTAAAATCATTCCCCCTAAAACCCTTCTTAGAGTCTCCTATATATACTCTCCCAATACCCCTTATTACAGTGACCCATATACCCTTTTTATTTATCCTAAGGCCTAACACTTTTCTCTTTGCAGATGGATCGCATGCATTGCAACGTATATCAACTGTTGGAGAAACAAAATTCTCCCTTAGAAGTCCCAAACTAATTGCCAAAGACACCATAGACATGTCCCGTAACAATGATACTGCTGTTGAAATCCTTGAAAGGATGACATCTGTCCTTGAGCAAATACATGGTCCTGCTATGAAAAATTCTGCTTTCGGAGCATATTTGCTCAATGATGAAGAAGAAAATATAGGACAATTCCTTTATCTTGAAGGACAAGAATACATAATGTGGAATACCTATGATGTCCATTTTTATTCATCTTTTTCTCTACTAATGCTATTTCCAAAACTTGAACTAACCATCCAGAGAGACTTTGCAGCAGCTGTAATGATGCATGATCCTAGCCGTATGAAGATCATGAGTGATGGGAAAATGGTTCCACGAAAAGCTATTGGTGCTGTTCCACACGATATAGGATTAAACGATCCTTGGTTTGAGTTAAATGCTTACAATTTGTTTAACACAGACAGATGGAAAGACTTAAACTCAAAGTTTGTTCTCCAAGTTTACAGGGATGTGGTTGCTACTGGTGACAAAAGTTTTGCCAAAGCTGTTTGGCCCTCGGTCTACATGGCAATGGCTTTCATGGATCAATTTGACAAGGATGGAGATGGAATGATTGAGAATGAAGGGTTTCCTGATCAGACATATGATGCATGGTCTGTTACTGGTGTTAGTGCATACTGTGGTGGCCTGTGGGTGGCCGCTCTCCAGGCTGCTTCGGCCATGGCTCATGAGGTTGGAGATGAAGCATCTGCAAACTACTTTTGGATTAGATATCAAAAGGCAAGAGGTGTCTATGACACTTTATGGAATGGTTCCTACTTCAATTATGATAATAGCAATGGTAGTTCAAGTTCGTCTATTCAGGCTGATCAGTTGGCTGGACAATGGTAAGTATTCAGTTAAAAAAAGACAAGTGTGTTTGCTTACCACCTCCTAAGACCTTATAATTATACGTATCAATTTCTGGAAAGATTATAAAACTATGGCGGCCCTAAGTTTGCATTGTTATGATTTCACTTCTTGATTTGATTTTGATCACAAGAGAATCAGTAAACTATTAGGTGGAACACTTACTGTTCACAATTTTTATTTTCAACCAGAAATTTACTTAGATTTTGTGTCATATATATGGATTTTGGATATGCACTTTTCATGCTGATACTCGTTTTATACTCGTATAGGTATGCCGAAGTGTGTGGTCTTTCGCCAATTGTTGATGAAGACAAAGTGAAGCTTGCACTTGAGAAAGTTTACAGTTTCAATGTGCTAAAAATGAAAGGAGGTTCACGTGGAGCTGTGAACGGAATGCTGCCTGACGGAAGAGTTGACAAGTCGGCTATGCAATCAAAGGAAATATGGGCTGGCGTAACGTATTCTGTTGCTGCTACGATGATTCAGGAGGGAATGGTTGAAATGGCATTCAAGACTGCAGCCGGTGTTCACCAAGCAGCCTGGTCTCAACAAGGCCTTGGGTTAGTAATTTCATTAGGTGTTAAATTAAGAAAGCGACACTTTAAAAATGAGGAGAATTACCATATATTTATTTATACCAAAGTCCACAGGAGTCCACATCTCAATTTACAAATTTGCTTGCATCTTATTAGTTTTCTCTTTAGCTAAGCAGCTAGAGACTTTATTTCTTCCTCTTTAAGCAGCAATCCGGGACTTGAACCCTTTTTCACATCTACCATATTTTGTGTATATGACTCACGTTCATGCTGTCCAAGTCAGTTGACCCCAATTTTATCAAATGATTTTTGGTTGCAGATACTCATTTCAGACTCCGGAAAGTTGGAACGTAGATGACCGATACAGATCTCTCTGCTACATGCGTCCATTGGCCATATGGGCCATGCAATGGGCCTTGACAAAGCCCAAGATCACTAAACAAGAAATGAATTACAAAGACGTAAAAGAAGACCATTCATATGCTAGACAACATGCTGCATTTTCCAAAGTTGCAAGCCTCTTGAAGCTCCCAGAGGAGGAAGCCAAAGGCTTTCCACAGATGCTATACGAATTAACCTGCAGAAGATTCTCACACTCACACTGATTCTTTTGGTCAAATTATACAATAGAACCATATATATATATTTCATGATTTCTAAAAAAATAATTTTACAAAGTGTGAAAAAAACGATTAAATGCCACCATTGGCACAATTGTACGATCGGGGACAAACAATTAAAGCCTGTTTAGTGATTCTGTTTCGCTTGGATTGTTACAGAAATTATTTGAATCACACGGTGATATTAATAATGACCCTTGATTATTCTGTTTGTATAACTTTGAACCTAAATTTCTAATTACATGTTTTGTAATTTATTAAATGAGGAATTATTTCAATATACTGTTTCTTTTAACTTTTTTTTTTTAATTTACGGTAAGAGTTTCCAAAGTGGTTGCAGTGTTAGTTGTAATAGAAATTTCTATACGATTTTTTTATTGCGATTTAAGTTGTAGTGCTAGTTGTAATAGGAGTTTTTATATAGAAAAAAAAAAAATGTTTTGAAGTGTAAAAATAAAAAAACTCTCATTAAATTCACTTGTTTAGGTTATGTTGATAGTCAAATGTTTTGAATATGTTCTGTTTAAAATGTGTAGTGATAATATTGGTAGCCATAATTTACTATCACCGTTGAAAGTTTGAAGAGTATATTTATATCCCCATGATATAAATTACACAGGGCCTCATCTGCGCAAAATATTTGCTCAACTACACAAGCTGCCCAATTCACACTCTATTGTGCAATGTAGTGACATTAATTTTGGACTGATTTTAATGCTACTGTAGCGGTGCAGTACACTTTGTAGTAGCGTTACAATTCGTGACACGATATGATGATATGACGACATAATTCAAAAATGACACGAATAAATAAATTTAGATGACATTTAATGTTCGTGTCATAATTGTGTTCACGTTTAACATAATTATTAACGTGTCATTTTTGGGTCAAACATACTTAACCCCTAAATATCATGATTATAACATATAAGAAAATAAAATTGTCTTTAATTTTTATATTATGTGAAATAAGTGTATCTATGTTATATTAAATGTGGCTATATAACAAAAAAATATTTTCTTTTTAAACATTATAATTTAAATTTAAACTCACTACATATCTCTCTCTTAACTTTTAATTATATTAAATGTAGCTATATAATGTAAAATATTTTTTTTTTCAATATTGCAATTCAAATTTAAACTCATAAAACATATCTAAAAAAATATATTTCTATTATAATTTTTTTTTACCAAATCCACATATCTAATTTTTTTTCTTCTATTATTATTTTCTTTTTAAACAATAAAATAAAATAAATATTTATATTTCTTAAATAATTTTTATTGTGACGCCGTTACTTATTGCAGTTACCAAAAAAATATCTTTATATATTATTTTTTATTTTAAAAAAATAGAAATCTATATTATATTAAATGTGGCTATATAATAGAAAAAAATGTTATTTTTTTTTAACATTACAATTTAAATTTAAACTCATTTTATATATCTCTCTCATCTTTTAATCATATTAAATGTGGCTATATAACATAAAATATTTTTCTAATATTGCAATTCAAATTTAAACCCATTATAATATCTAAAAAAAATATTTCTATTATAATTTTTTTACCTAATCCACATATCTAAAAAAAATGTCTTTCTATATTATTTTCCTTTTAAACAATAAAATAGTAAAAATATTTATATTAAAGAATAACTATTGTGACGCCATTATTGCAGTTGCCATAAAAATATCTTTATATTATTTTTTTATTAAAAAAAGTAGAAAAAGTGTATAATATTTCTAAAAAAAATGAATAGTATTATAAAATTAGAAATATTACTCTTAAATTAGAATTATAATTAATTTTTTTTTAATATTATTATATTTTATTTTTTCAGATAGCACTTAAATTAAACATTATATAATAAAAAAGTTATATTGTTTATTGAATAACATCAAAAAAAAAAAAAATTAATTACACAACTAAAAATATACAGTTAACTTAGATTTTCGTTAACAATAAATGAAGTCTTATAAATAAAAATTAACTATTTATAATTAATAAATATATATCAAACACTAAGAGTTTTTACGTGATTTTGTAGTTAAAATCTACATACTCCACGAGTCATTATTATTTATGAGTATTTCTTGAGAAAGTACTTGAATTATAGGAGAATAACTACGAATATTCACTCAATCTTATAGGATATTTCCTTCACAAAATGATCGATTCCTTTCCCCTTAGGTTTTGTCCCTATTTATAGGGTTTTAACTATGATAGTTACTCTTTTTCGATCTTATCTAGATAACTGTTCATGAAACGTGGTCAATTTCCACGTTTCATGTTTACAATATATGGATAAAATGAAAACTGCTGATAACCGTCTTTTGATCTAATTTGGAAGTAGTCTTTTGTTGTCAAGGTAACTTATTCTATCCATGGCTCGCATTTTTTCATCGATGCTCAGGAATAGTTAGTCGCATTTTGTGAGACACTGATTAAGATTATTTTCCTCACTGTTTCCTTTTTCGGTAATTACTGACCAGTCCTTTAAGAACTCCGAGAGTGGTTGCTTCTGACTTATTTTCCTTAATCTTTCAACATACTCACGAGTATGTGGGTCGATGAGTTGCAAGCTCTTAAAGGACTCATTATCTACCCTTTCCAATGATACAGTTTTGGTCTGTTATACTCGAAATGACTTCTATCTTTATCATCTCACCATACGTTGTTTATCTCGCTATCTGTTTGCCAATGCATAATGCGAGACAAGTATTGCTCTTTATTTATTATCCCTCCAAGACAATTCATTTATTACACAATGAGTTTTTCATAATTTTTGTGTCTAATTATCCACGTGTCATGTCCATATTCATGGCTCAAAATATGGGCATAACAATTGCCCCTAAAAAATTCTTTCTAAAAATAAAAGGGTTTTTTTGCAGAAGCTACAAATGGACATTTTGATCTTTTCTCTTTCAACAATGAGTACTTTCTTTGGCGGTTTCATCTTCTTGAGAAAGTGTATTCCATCATAAAATTGTGCATCTTTTCAACTGATGGGCTTTTCAACTATCCTTTCATTTTATCAAGATTGAACCCCAGCCGCTTGATCTAAATTTGAAACCTGATCAATGGTTCTTCATCTTTCAATATAAAAAAAGTTTTTACCATTGCCTTCTTCCTTTCTTCACTCGAAACACAAAACTAGAGAGAAAAAACCTATTTTATTCAAAAGGTTCTTACATGCTCGGTTTTTCTTTGACCTATTTTCTTCGTGTAATTAATGTTATTTTTTCTCAACCAAGCTCTCGTTATATCCCCTACCCATGGTACCAGCGATTTCCTGTGAGAAACTATCAACGCTATCATAGAAACTCAGAAGCTGGTAAGCCTTCGTTTTCCATTCTTTTTTATTTTTATTTTCTATTATTTCTTTTAAATGTTCTCGTTCTGAAGTAATTAGGTAGTTTAAATTTTAGAAACTCCCTTCCCCGGACTTAACTATTTTCAGAGTTTTTTGAATGAAAAAACCCAAAACAATTTAAGATCACGACCTGAACATTCGAAAACAATTTTAGAAATTAATGATGAGAAAGTTAAGTTGTTTAACAAAAAACTTGATCGAGAGGATACTTCTATTCACTCTAGACATTTCATTGATGAAATTATTGATGGAAAATGACATTTCCTGCGAGATGTGGCTTGGTCAGAACCCCTTTGTTTAACTGTGTATCCGGTAGCGAGCCCATTATTTTTATCCAAAGTTACTGTTACTTTTTCCTCAAGTCAATTAAATTTTGAGATCATGTCTTCAAAGGAACGTAAGTCTAAGTTACCCCAAAACCCAACTGTTCTATTCGAAGCTCAACTGATTGAGTCTAGGGCTAGGTCACTTGCTTCCTACATGGATACTTTTTTAAAGTCCCGCGGTATTAAGAGCGAGAAGGGGTGTCAGAGTCATTCGGTTGAACCAAGCGAGTTCAGGTGCTTTTCACCAACTCGTTTAATGGAGGAACAAGAGGATTGTTGTAGCTCAAGTGGTTCTTCATCGATAGGCACTTAGAGTGTCGAACATATTAGAGCTAGGGCCATCCTTCCCTTAAATCAGTATTTCAAGGATTGTTATAATTATCTTGGAGTTGCGCCTTCTTAGCTCATCCCAAACACATATAGGATTGGCCTGTTTGAAGATGCTATACCACATCCTGGGATGGGAATGCCTGACATCGTTAGAGATTTATGTTTTTATAGTTTAAAAGCATGCCCCTCGAGAAAGAACTGCTCGGCAGGCTTTTATTACTTAGGCACCCACTCTAACAACAACAAGATTATTGTTTGGCTTCCTAACAAAAAGGAGCTTAAGAATGATTTTTTTGGACGACTGGCCTTCATCCAATAAACACAACTACCTTCAAGATTATACGTAAGTGTTTATCATCTCAAATTTTTGGTCTCGGTCTTGAATATATGTTCGAGTTTGCATTGACTTTTCCTCCTTTGATATTCTTTCAGCTCTTTCAAAAAGACCGATCCTACTCCTACCATCCAAAGGTGCCTTGAAATTCTTGTGAAATCGCCATATGGTTTGTGTGCGGCAGATTTTCTTCTTCATGAAAAAAATTTAAAAATTTGTGGCCTTCTCGGGACTAACCAGTACATCATGGATCCCAAGTATCTAACTTGACAACGAATTCTAGTGCCCAAGGACAAAGAAGATCACGGTTTTGTTGCTCGCACCCATTATTTGAACACCCTTGCTATTCGAGAAGTCAGCGAGACCACATATAAGGCTCCCCGAGGTAAAACTTCTTATTTTTATGGATGGTCTCCTATCATCCTTAGGACTAAGCCAACGTATCTAGTTTAGTGTTGCATAGAATTTCTCCTAAAACACGTAGCAGATCAGGAGCAAGCCAGGTGGCAATGGGACCCACGTTACAAGGCACACCCCCTTAATCACTCCTGAAGTCTATTAGTTCAAAGGAGATGATAGATTAGTCATTCCTGGGAGGGTCCAGCTGGACAGCGAGTATCTCTTGTCTTTTCCTCTTCATGAGTGAAGTCTTCTCAGAGAAGGGTACGAGAGGACTGATGAAGTATAACACGTTGTTCGAGGATCAAAATGATGTATACGCATTTAATGCGACATGGAGAAGAACATTTGACACCTTACGATGACAGACGTGTTTAAGGATTTACACCCATCACTCCTTGATTTCACGAGATCCCATACATCAATCGATGACTGCATAAATGAGTCGTCAAGTCATAAATAAAGGATAAGATAAATGAGTCGTCAAGTCATAAATAAAGAATAAGAAAAATCCCACCCAATACCGATACACAGTCCAAAATTCATCATAATAATAGGCAATTATGCCCTAAAAATCTGATTTTAAAAATTGTGCAAAGTATAGTGCAAACAAACACGACAATTGTGACATTTTATCACCATTATGAGCCTATAAATACCCAAAATGATGTAAAGTAAGGGGGATGGGTCGAAAAAACTCTCTGTAATAACTACTCTCATAAATAAAGTGACTCGTGGACTAATGCTCATTAATGCCCCAACCACGTAAAAATTTTCACTTGTAACATTCATTAATTACGTCATACAACTCTAATTATTAGTTGGAAAAATAATCTCGGTGAATATTTTAGTGCTTTCATTGAGAGCTGTAGGAAGCTTACCAAAAGAGGAAGTCATAAATAACCTCGTGGCATAATGTTAAAGACAAGAAACACTTCATGTCCAGAACAACTAGATGACCCAAAGGATCCAGATGAAGAACAGGTGGCTTCTTGGGTGGATGCTGAAGGAGAAGGAGACACTAATGATCCAATATATTCAAACTAAGAAGAATATGAAAACTACGATGAATACAACTATACAGAATTAGTTGATGCCGAAGAATATGCAAAATAAGTGCCCCATTGCTTATTTTAGCCAGGCTTTGTCTTCTCGATCTCACGCCAAGTTTGTGTATGAATGAGAATTGATGGCTATTGTGCTTGCTATTCAAAAATGGCGCCCGTATCTTTTAGGGCACCGATTCATAGTCTGAACGGATTAGCGTAGCCTTAAATATTTTTTTGGAGCAAAGATTAATGGTGGATGAGCATAAAAAATGGTTAACCAAACTGTTGGGTTATGACTTTGAGATTCAATATCTTTTGAGCTGGAGAACAAGGCAGTTGATGCCCTCTCTCTCTTGGGTTCAACTTGATTCTTTGGCTGCTTTATCTATGCCTCATGTGATTTCAATTCCGGACTTACAATCATAAGTGCAAGCGGATCTGATGTTGTCCAAGGTTTTAAGTGAGCTGACAAAGGGACATGATGGGGGCAGCTATACCTTGGTTCATTTTCGAGGCCAGTTGGTATTGTCATCTAAGCCGCCTTTCATTCTGCTTCTTTTACAAGAGTACCATAGCAGCTCGGTTGGGAGACATTCCGGAGTGTTCAAAACCTTCCAATGGGTGGGTGCCGATCTGTATTGGCCAGGTATGAGGAAGGATATTCAAAAGTATATTGTTGAATGTGTGTTTTGCCAGCAAAATAAGTATGTGGCTCAGTCTCCTGCTAGTTTATTAAATCCTCTACCCATTCCAGAACAAGTTTGGGAAGATATTTCTATGGACTTCATGGAAGGGCTACCTATATCCCACGAATTTGATTCAATTATGGTGGTTGTGGACTGCTTAACTAAGTATGGCCATTTAATTCCCTCGAGACATCCTTATTCACCCACTACCGTGGCTGAGGTGTTCGTGCCTGAGGTGGTCAAACACCACGATTTCCCTCACTCAATCGTGTCAGACCGTGACAAAATCCTTTTGAGCTTGTTTTGAAAAGAGTTGTTCCGTTTGCAAGGCACTCACTTGAAGCATAGTACCGCCTATCATCCCTAATCGGATGGTCAAACAGAAGTGGTTAACCGTTACTTGGAAATATATCTCCGCTATTTTCTAGGGGTGAAGCCTACCAAGTGGGTTAAGTGGTTGGCATGGGCGAAATATTGGTACAATAATCCTACCATGTTTCAGCGACACCATTCAAAGCTAAATACAATCGAGATCCCCCGCCACTTATTTGCTTTGAACCAGCCAATACCAAAGTGTTGAAAGGGGATCAGCAACTCCAAGCTCGTGATGCCATTCTAGTTTTGCTAAAAGAAAACCTCCAACGCGTCCAACAAAAAATAAAATCAAAAGGAAAACGTGGCCTATTTAATTTTATTGACTTGGTAGTATATATTATGGCAGATTCCATTTGTTGACTTGGCCATATATATATATCATTCTTTTTAATATGCCACTTGATCCACTTTTATCTCAAAATTGAGAGCAACGTTCTTCATGAACGTTAGTGCTTTATACATATATATAGGCACTTAAGAGAACAATAAGAGATACATCGTAAAAGAGTTTTCATATATATATATATACAGTATCGCATATATACAACATATATATACATTATATATTATATATGTATAATTATTCTTGGCTGGGTATTATATTGTTTTTGCTGTTTCTGTTTTCCTGGTTCTTTCATTGTAATCAGAAGACATGTTGAATCCTGGGGGATTACTTTGTAAATCCTTAAGGACAGTGTCTTGTTTGCACGCCTCAGGTGTTATCAGTTTATTATTGTATTGTAATTATTTTTCTAACAATCTTAAGGATTTATGGATCCCAATGCTACTACTGCTGCTGCTGTTGATAACACCTTAGGTTCTCTTCCTATTGGTGGTACTCCTTCTGTCACCGCTGCCATTAATGGAGATATATCTATTGGCATTGGACCAATCAATCTTTCTGCTCCTTCTTCATCTGCTGCTGTTGTTCCGTACTCCAAGCCATTCCCTGACATTTCGAAAATAGAAATGTTTGATGGTCAATTTTCAAAAGATGGCAAGAAAGAGTCTTCTCACTCCTTGATATACATGCTGTTGCATGGGCTCTTTCTGAAGAGAAAACAAACACTAATGCTGATGCTTGGACTCATGCCAATAAGGTATGTAGACACACAATTTTGAATACACTTTCTAATGATTTGTTTGATGTCTACTGCTCTTATAAGGAATCCAAGGAGATATGGAACTCTATGATTGCAAAGTACACTGCTGAAGATGCTGGAAAACAAAAGTTCGTGGATGGCAATCTTGATCGTTGGAGGATGGAGGATAACAAAGACATGAAGGCTCAGATTAATGAGTATCACAAACTCAATGAAGATCTCAAGGCAGAGAGCATTATCCTACCAGAAATTTTTTTGACTGGATTATTAGTTAAGAGGCTTCCTGAATCGTGGAAAGAATATAAGAGTCACCTAAAGCACAAGCATAAGCAGCTGTCCCTTGCAGATATGATTACCCACATCATTATTGAAGATACTAACCGCAAGGAACTCCAAGCTACCAAAGCGAGAGAAATGGCAGCAAAGGCGAATCTCGTACAAACACAAAACAAAAATAAAAGGTATGTCAACAAACCCAATCATTCAAATAACTCTGTTTACAAGCCTAAAGCTAATAACACCACTACCTTTAAGAAAAAAGGGAGTTGTTTTGTTTGTGGAAAGCCAGGTCATCATGCACCTCAGTGTAGAAAAAGAGTGAGAAATGACAATCCTCTTAAACCAAATGCAAATTTGGTAGAAGGAGATGATATTATTGCTGCTGTCATTTCTCAAGCTTATCTTGTGGCCAATGTGAAAGGATGGGTGGTAGACTCTGGTGCTACCAGACATATTTGTGCTAACAAAGATGTCTTTTCCTCCTACAAACTAGTAGGGGATGGTGAAGAACATGTTTATCTTGGTGATTCTCGAACTGCTCAAGTTCTTGGTAAAGGAAAAGTTGTTCTTAAACTCACATCTGGCAAGACTTTGGCTCTAAATGATGTACTTCATGTTCCTAATATAAGAGCAAATTTAATTTCTGTGGCTCTATTAGGAAAGGTTGGAGTAAAGGTGTCATTTGAATCTGACAAGATTGTAATGACCAAAAATAATATATTTGTGGGGAAAGGCTACTGTAATCAGGGTCTTTTTGTATTGAATGTTTCTGATGTTATTAATAAGAATGCATCTTCTTCTGCTTACTTGGTTGATTCTATTGATTTATGACATGCTAGATTAGGACATGTTAGTGTTAGTTATATAAATAAAATGCAATCTCTTGGTCTGATTTCTGGAGTTAATAATTCTAGTCTAAATAAATGTGAAATTTGTGTTGAAGCTAAATTAACTAAGAAATCTTGTAAATCTGTTCAAAGAGAATCTGAATTGTTAAGTTTAATTCACATTGACTTGGGAGATTTAAAACAAACTATGACAAGAGGTGGTAAAAAATATTATGTGATTTTTTTAGATGACTTTTCTAGATATGCTAAGGTATATTTACTTAGAAATAAAGATGAAGCATTTAATATGTTTTTATCTTATAAAGCTGAAGTAGAAAATCAATTAAATAAAAAGATTAAGAGAGTTAGATCTGATCGTGGAGGTGAATATCTATCAATAAATGATTTGTGTGAAAAAGAAGGCATAATTCATGAAGTAACTCCTCTGTATTCTCCTGAATCCAATGGAGTTGCAGAACGGAAAAATAGAACCTTAAAAGAAATGATGAATGCAATGCTTATTAGTTCTTGTGCACCTAATAATCTTTGGGGTGAAGCTATTTTGTCTGCTTGTCATCTACAAAATAGAATCCCCTATAAGAAAACAGGTATGTCTCCTTATGAGCTATGGAAGGGATACAAGCCTAACTTAAAATATTTAAAAGTGTGGGGGTGTCTTGCAAAGGTCTTGTTACCTAATCCTAAGAAAAGAAAATTAGGCTCTAAAACTTTTGATTGCATGCTCATTGGTTATGCTAATCATAGCGTTGCTTATAGATTCCTTGTTGTGAAAAGTGATGTGCTTGATTGTAATACTATTATTGAAACAAAGAATGCTGAATTTTTTGAAAATATTTTTCCTTTGAAAAATGAGTCAATTTCTCATGTGCCTGCTGGAAATAATTTTGAAAATTCTTCTGAAGAGCTTAGAAAGAGTAAAAGGCAAAGGAAAGAAACTTCTTTTGGAAATGATTTTTATACATATCTTATTGAAAGTGATCCTTTAACCTTTCTTGAAGCTATTTCTTCATCTGATTCATCATTTTGGAATGCAGCAATTAATACTGAAATTGATTCCCTTATTAAAAATAAAACTTGGATTTTGGTTGGCTTACCTCCTGGAGTTAAACCTATTGGTTGTAAGTGGATTTTCAGGAAAAAATATAATCCAGATGGGTCTATTGATAAATTTAAAGCTAGATTGGTTGCAAAAGGTTTTACTCAAAAAGAAAATGTTGATTATTTTGACACTTTTGCTCCTGTTGCTAGAATTGCTTCAATTCGAGTTTTAATTGCTTTAGCTTCTATCCATAAACTTTTGATTCATCAAATGGATGTTAAAACTGCTTTCTTGAATGGTGATTTAGAAGAAGAAATTTATATGGTACAACCTGAAGGATGTGTTGTTTATGGTGAAGAGAATAAAATGTGCAAATTGTTAAAATCTCTTTATGGCCTAAAACAAGCTCCTAAACAATGGTATGAGAAGTTGGATCATGTGTTAATATGTGATGCATTTTCTTCTTTAGAGGTTGATAAATGCATATATACTAAAGTTGTTGATAACGAGTGTGTAATAATTAGCCTTTATGTGGATGATATGCTTATTTTTGGTACTAATATTGACATTATACTTAATACCAAAGCTTTTCTTGCTTCCAAATTTGATATGAAAGATATGGGTGAAGCAAGTGTGATATTGGGTGTCAAAATCATAAGGAAAGGTGATAGTATAATGCTATCACAAGAGCATTACGTTGAGAAACTTCTTAAGAAGTTTGGACATTTTGATGTCACACCTGTGAGTACCCCTTATGATGCTAATACTCAATTAAAGAAAAACTTGGGAGAGCCTATTGCTCAATCTGAATATGCACAAATTATTGGGAGTTTGATGCATTTAATGAATTTCTCTCGACCTGACATAGTTTATGCAGTATGCAGATTGAGTAGATATACACACAATCCCAATCGTGATCATTGGGCTGCAATAGTCAGACTGATGAAATATTTAAGAGGAACCATGAATTATGGTATCCTGTATAGTGGATTTCCCGCTGTATTAGAAGGCTACAGTGATGCTAACTGGATCTCAGATTCAGATGAGATAAAATCCACTAGTGGTTACATATTCACTCTAGGTGGAGGTGCAGTTTCTTGGAAATCAACCAAACAAACTATTATTGCAAAATCTACTATGGAGTCTGAATTTGTAGCTCTAGAGTCGGCTGGAAATGAAGCTGAGTGGTTGAGAAACTTCTTAGCCAATATTCCATTGGATATAAAACCAACACCTTCTGTGTCTTTGCACTGCGATTGCCAAGCAGCAATTGCTATTGCAAAGAATAAAACCTTCAATGGTAAGAATAGACATATTCGTCTAAGTCATGAAGTAATCAAGCAGCTGCTAAAAGATGGATCTATATCCATTGATTATGTGAAGTCAGAAGTGAATTTCGCCGATCCTCTGACTAAACCATTGGGTAGAAAATTAATTAATGAAACATCGAAGGAAATGGGACTTAAGCCTATTTAAGATATTAGCAGTGATAGTAACCCAACCTTTTCTATTGGAGATCCCATGAATAAGGTTCATATGGGTAACAACAAGTTGTTTGCTAATACTGCTAGCACTAATTTTGTCCCTTCCTATGTGTGAGAAGTGCTAGACTGCATAATTGTGAGGATGAGCTATTGTGCTCTTAATGAATTTCATATCCATTATGGGTGGTGTATTAAATGCAGTATATACTTGATGAAATCACCTATATGAGTGTGGAGTGGGGCCGCTCCTATGAAATTGTGGCATAATTTCTAAAGCACTCATAAATAACCAGGCACGCGCAAGGCCTATTTGCGCAACCCCGCGTCAAACAGCAAAAATTGTGAGGGTGTAATGTGACTGATAAGATTATAATTTATACCAAAGAGTATTGGTTCATAGAAGCTACAAGTTTCACCAATATTCTATTTATTATGTCTTATCTTTCTAGAACTGGTTCATAGTCCAAAAGACACCAGATTCAAAGCATCTTACACTCATATATATATATATATATTTACCCAGCAAAATTTATTTATTTTATTAAAATTCCTTTTGAAATATGTGGGGGATTGTTGTAAATTATATAACTAATTATAAATATATTTCAAAAGGAAAACGTGGCCTATTTAGTTTTATTGACTTGGTAGTATATATTATGGCAGATTCTATTTGTTGACTTGGCCATATATATATATATCATTCATTTTAATATGCCACTTGATCCACTTTTATCTCAAAATTGAGAGCAATGTTCTTTATGAACGTTAGTGCTTTATACATATATATATATATAGGCACTTAAGAGAACAATAAGAGATACATCGTAAAAGAGTTTTCATATATATACAGTATTGCATATATACAACATATATATACATTATATATTATATATATATATAATTATTCTTGGCTGGGTATTATATTGTTTTTGCTATTTCTGTTTTCCTGGTTCTTTCATTGTAATCAGAAGACCTGTTGAATCCTGGGAGTTTACTTTGTAAATCCTTAAAGACAGTATCTTGTTTGCACGCCTCAGGTGTTATTAGTTTATTATTGTATTGTAATTATTTTTCTAACACAATATATTTGGCATGTTGCCACCTTCTTATGGTCACATCAACATGGATACTTCAACATTATGATTTGTCCTCCAAGAGCGATGATTCCTGCAAAATGTGTTGTTGTGTATGATGGGCACCACAAAGGGACCAACCAAACATTCCCTAGACATCGCCAAAGGTTAATGGAGTGTTTGTTATGGGGTTTAAGATTCTAAGACGAGTTTAAGATCTTGGGAATGGGAATGTAAAGCAAACCTAAGTTTGGATCATATTAGTGGAAGGATTATGATTAAGTCCTATTTTTAAGTATAATTTTGGTGTAATCTCAAACGCTTTAAATACTTGAGTTTGATATTCCCTTAATCTTAACTCTCTCAACTAAAACCCACCAAATGAAGTTCTTACACCAAACACCCCATAAGGGTCTACTTGGTGACCTTGAGCTATGAGAGTGGCTTTCATGGCATTTACTATTTTTTTGGGCCTAAACAGTATTTCATTATGCGGCCATCTCCAGCTTTTGGGCAGCCACTTGATTTCAAAGGGTTAACATCACATGTGCTCCTATCTCTATCCTCCTTGCAGGCTGTGGTTGGTCATCTTCTTGCTCAACATGACAAGCTTAAATATTTTAACATCAATATTACCTTCAAACTAGATTAAGTTTGAAAATTTTCCTAAGCTTTCATAGAAGATTGACCTAATGATATAATTTTGGTATAATCCTCACCATAACCATTAAATAGTTCATGCAATGAATAATTACTTTAATTGGACAATTTATCATAATTAATTGACGAGTTAAGTTCAAATTTTACCTTTGATGTAATAGTTCACCAATTTTTGAGCAAGAAGAAACATGTGATTGAGTCACCTTCTGCAAAGCAAAGAGAGGCATGATACCAACACAAGTAATACATAAAATCTTCACTAAGAGTTTAGTGATCTCCTTACCCATTGAAGTTCTGATGAATCAGGTAAGCAATCAGATCTATCAACTTGTAAGAGAAGAAACATAAATGCAAAAATCGTAAATAACAAAGAAGATTTTTTACACGGTTCAATTGAACGTAAGCCAATGCCGAAAGAACTTTATTTGTAAGATTTTCAACACTGAAATTCACTTGATTTATGCAAAGAAAGACTTATTGAGCCAAAAGAATTTTTAATTCTCCTTAAGTGAAACACGGTTAGAGTACCATTTAAATGTATAGGCATATATCTTATTGCCATTTTCTTTTACACATTAATAGATAACATGAAATATATTGGTAGTTAAAAGTACATAGCAGCAGCAGAAACTTCAGTAGTTATAGTTGTTGGTGATGGAATTTTAATTTCTAAAAGGAACCATTATTTACACATCACTAATGGGCCGGAGAATATAAATATAGTTTTAAGTATCAGCTGCAGCAGCTGGTTGGGAATTTTGTGCACATGAACGTAATATCAGCGAAATCAAGCTATCAAAACCACAAGGAGCATTTTTAAAATGTCTTTTTTATCAAAGACATAGCACTATGGGGTATGAGGGGTGCCCAAAAGAAAAATTAGAAAAATGAAACAATTGCATGTAATGTAACATAATGAAACCTAAACACAGAATAGCATTGATATGAAAATCAAAACCCAAAATAAATACACATCGATAAATGACAGGACAGGACTCCTACCAAACTCTGTCATTGTTGAGGACGAAAAATAAGATAAAAAGGGAAAACAGAGTAATGAAATAGAAGAGCGATACAATGTACTCAAATATACAGCATCTATTTTACATATTCAATTCCTAGCATAAGAATATAACAAGTCCAGGATAATAAAAAGATTCCCCTTAAGAAGACTCATAACACTGACTTTCCTAGTTCATTCTTTAAAATGAACATCGGAATCAAACTGAGGGAAAGTTTTAGGAATGAGATTCACACAAGATATAAAGTGCACACCTAGCAGGGACGGCATCTATAGAAAACAAACGTAAAAGTAGCATGAATAGTGGACAACTAGTTTGATTTCTAAAGCACTAAGCACAACTTTTTAGAGGAATGTTCACTTGTTAAACAAAGATAGGATTAGGTTAGGTTAGGATGCAATCATGCAAAAATACCTTCAATTACAACCCAGAATAGCATCTGTTAATGTAAAAGCTTCCTTCAATGTAAGTTGTTAGGAAATTGTTCTCCTATAATTGATGTATGTTGACTAGGATATACATGGCTAAGTATGTGGAAAGGTCTCATGTTATACAAAATTAGAAAGGGATTCCAGGCTTTTCCTTATTCTTTTCTTTTTTCTGTGCCACAAAAGACGAGAGTAAATACATATATCAAACTACACAACACTGTTGTTTTTTAAAATCATTTGTTGGAACTTCAAATATCGAGTTCCAACAAATAATATCCATTCTAAGGACCTTGTGCAAGGGAAGAAAAAACAAAGATCAGATAGTGATATTAATATGGCAGCCACCATTAAATTTAATAAGAAACATGATCGTGTATATTGATATCTGTGTACATAAAACGATTCCTTGTATTGTACCGGTATACCCTTCAACATAGTCTAAGTATGGATATGCCAACTCAGACCATTGACTTTAAAATGAACGCTAAAAGAATGAACTTGGTGCCACAATTTTGTAGCATGGAGAATCCAAGGAAGAAACAAATTTTGCTATTCAGTTTACTGTAGCCCTTTCTATCTAAATCCTAGTTCTAACGTAGTAGGAGGACATTACATTGGTTAATATTGATTGGCTATACTAAGATGGACGTATTTAAATCTCAAATCAACCTCATTCTGAGCCACAAATCTCCCTAATTGCAGATAATAGAACCTTCTCTCCAGCAACCAACCGGAACTGCTTGATGAAAATGTCTTTTGAAATTTTTCCATCCTGTAATAAGGCACAAACAAGGGCGAAAAAATATTTCGATTCTAAGTTTGATATTTCTATGCTATTTCCAGATCAAACATTTACATATCAAAGATAATGAATCAACACGTTGACCAAACTGGAAGGCTGTTACCTTTAGTGAATTGTACAAAGTTATACATTCCTGAACTTTCACCGGAGGAAGGGAACACTTTATCTTACTAAACAGTTCAGCAAATGTGTACTTAGTTAGTGCAAACCCTCCCAGATCAGCTGAGAGATAAGAACAGAAAACAGGTTTCAGTAGACAGTAATTAAGGCAACAATGTATACGAAAATAAACAAGGGGGCTTATCATACCTTGTTTGTTTGCAGAAGATTTGAAGCTCACAACACAATCCGGAAGAATGTGCCTGCTAATATTGGTGGACCATACGACATACCAGTTGGGATTCGTGGGATCATCAGCCCCAGTATCGAACTCTGAACTAGATGGATAATATTGTTGGGAACTTGCCTCAACTTTTTCAACGTTACCCAATATAACTCGGCAAAGTATCATATGTTTTTCGCCATTATCGTCCGCCTTCGATTGCATAGCACTGAACCACCACTCACAACCGTCAGAATTACATTGATAATATAACAAAGTATGCAATAAAAGCAAAAACAAACTGAAAAGGAACAACGTAATCACCTTCTAAAAGGATTGGCCAAGGGGGAGAGACGGACACCGGCCGCGTTAGCATCGGAGCCAGAAAGCTTTCCAGCCACACTAAACCCATGTGCCAAAACGCCTGCAATGGCTTGTGCTGATCCCCCAAACCAGGCATAAACCATATTCGATGTCCCCCGAGCAGCCTTAGTAATTTCAATTTGCTTTGAAAAAATTTCGCGATGAGCTTTCTCCAATGGCCGCATGCGCGAGCACTGATGAATCGTGGCGATGATAGCACCGGGATGAATCTTCCTAATCCCACGCAGAAATATGCTCCTGACAATCGTATAAGCGTTCTCTTCTTCTCTCAGCAATTTCGTGTTCGGCCATCGAGGATTTTCCAGCTTGGAATCCTTAATACAATGCCGTTTTGGCATTACTCCATGCCTATACGAAGAACTCACTTCCTTATCCTCCTCCTCCTGATGTTCCACCATCTTCTCTTCTTCTCTCATCCTTTTACCCAATTTCGGCTCCAAACTCCCTTTGACTTCGATCTCAATTTCTACATTCGCATTCTCTACATCGTAGATCTCAAATTCATCTCCGATAAATTGTTTAGGGAAGAAACACTTACCTTGCTCATCAATCCAAGCAATCGATCTCTGATTCCCAGCCCCCAAATGAATCTGCAACATACCGAGAAAATCAAAATGGTAATTTGACCCTTCAATCACCATATCAATCGCCGAAGTCCGGTCTAGAAAGCACGAACAAAGAGAAGCCACAATTTCTCTAGAAAAATCAATCCACATCCCAACCTTGTAGAACATAAATCGAACAGGAGCTCCACTGAGCTTGAAATTAGCATGGTTCTGAAGCAGTAACCGAGCTGAGAAAGAATCAATCGTTCGATTATAAAGCTTTACATTCCTTGGCGGCGATGATGACGATGATGATGATGACGATGATGATGATGATGATGATGAAGAGCTCTTGGGAGCACGAAATTTGATAGATTTGATGGCTTTGGAAGCTACAAAATTTGGGCTTGCAGTATATGAAGCCATTGATATATGGATTCTACAGTTCAAAGTCAAATGCAGCCGAGGGAAGCTTAAATGAACTGAGAGAATCAAAATATTCGAATGCTCGTGAAGTCGGCTTTATGGAGTTCATGGAGATACCCATCGTAGAACCGAAATTACTTATATAGCCCTATACTCTTTCGGCTAAATCAACGTCGGCAAGTAAATCTGTATAGGGGTATGTTAGTCATTTCAGATGTTACCTTTTTCTGTACAAAATTTTTGGGTCAACGGCGATTAGGTATCCTCCGGCGGTGTGGTGTTAGTGACTTGTGGGCTAAGTTAGCTAACTCAATTACGAGTTATGTAATGGAATAGAATCATCTTTTTTCTTCGGGCCAAAGAAATGTGTTTTTTTTATTAAAGGCCTAAAGAAATGTTGTGAATAAATATATTTTCTTTTATATTATTGACTTTCTTGTTCATAAAAAAATAATTAAATAAAAGTAAAAGTCTTTGTTTTCTTTTTTTGGAAAAGGAATAAAAGTCTTTGTTTAATGATAAATGATTTTATTTTTCGTGTGGGTTTGATTATTTATTAGATTTAGACGTTTTCTTGCTCAAGAAGAATATGTTAAAGAAAGAATTGTATAGTTCATGCTTTATCTTTTCTAGACGAGTATTTGTTTGAAACCATGTTGATTAAGATTGGAAAATTGCTAAAATATATTACTATCACTTAGTATTTTTTTCGGTGTCATATTATTATTAGTGTAAAAAAATATTGGTCCCATGTAACTTAAGAAGATAATTATTAGATAATATCCCTAACCAATCGTGGAGCTCTACCTATAGAAGGTATTAGACATCACTAGTGCCCAATAACAATGCTCTTAAGATTGCTTATTCAGAAATCGAAAGACATAGAAAGAGAGGACCCCACAAATATTGAAACTTACCAAGTGTTTTTTATTTTTTTTATTTTTAACAATGAACAAAATTTCATTGAAAAAAAATCAGCATTGAGTACATCATAAAAAAGAGATGGAAAATCCTCCATCCAAATTAGCTCACCATTCACCTTAAGTGTGTGCAGAACTAATTTATGTGTAGCCATATTGGTCGAATGATTTGTATGAATAAAGGACGCCTTAGAAAAATTAAACAGTATACTAAAAGGGAAATTTTATAATTTGCCCTTAATAAAATACCCCATATCAAAATTTATACCCTCCACTAATTTGTACAAATTAATTCTATTGATTACATGAACTTCCCATTTTACCATTTTTTTTTAAAAAAAAATAAAATTGTTAAAAACTGAAAACAACTTCCCTCTCTCTTCCCTCTCTCTCGTGCACCACTCTCTCTCTAGAAAAAACTGAAAAAACTTCCCAAAAACTTCCCTCTTTCTCGTCCCACTCTCTCGTCCCTCTCTCTCGTCCCTCTCTCTCTCTTCCGTGTTGAATGGTTGTTTCTCGGTGGGCGTTGGTGGAAAACCGGAGCACACCCCAATATCACTCAAGAATCTTACACCATTATAATGAGTAAGTTGTGTTTTAAGCATTTTGTTAGACCTTATGTAGTTTGCTTTCGTTATATGTGTCGTATTTGTTGGAACTTGTGTTTTTTGGTCTGAAATGGTTGAGATCTGGTAGATCTGGTTTTCTGTCAAAATCTGGGTTTTCTAGATGTTATCGATGCTTTATCGATAGAATATCGATGCTATGTCGATAGTCTGCCAAGAAAGGTCAGTGATGACCATTATCGACATGTTGTCGATAGCATGTCAATGAAAAAACAAATTAACATGCATAAGTTATTTGAGAAGCTGTCGACATTTTGTCAATAGTATGTCGACATTAAGTCGACCAATAATGTCAACGATATATCGATGCAATGTCGATGTATTGTCGATTTTGAACTCAAAAATTGAAAAAAAACCATAAAACATAAAATAACATCAAAGTTCATTCAAACATAAAATAACACAAAACATAAAACATAAAATAACATTAAAATAAAACATAAAAGTTCATAAAAAAAAACAAACATTAAATAAAACTCACCACAAACCATAAACTAATAAATTAAAATTGTTTGGCTTGTGGGTGAGACTTGCAATACTTGCATAAAGATCCACGCTTACCATTAAAGATGCCTAATTTGTAACGACGACATCCTTCGGGGAACCCTAGTGATGGAGCCGGCCATACACCAGTTTTGCTAAATTGTGCTTCAAGTTGTATCAACCTTAACTCGTTCAGATTTCGTTTCAAAAGCTCTATCGGCGTCTAGAACTTTCTGCATTTGAGGAGTAATTATGCCATCATCCTCCTGCTTGAGCTCTTAAGAATAAGAGAAATTTACCTTTAATTTTTATTTGTTAGAGAGAAGTAGAAGACAAGAGCACTTATGAATTAGAAAGGGATCTGCTTTTATAGAGCAGTATACATGTTTGGAATGTATGAAAAATTAATGGCCATTAAATGTGTAATTGTACAGGTGCAACGCATAAAGTGTGTATTTGTCGACACAATATCGATACTATGTCGATAATTTGTCGACAACATGATAAACAAATGAAAAAGGCATACATATTTTTCGATATGATGTCGACGTTATGTCGATAGCTTATCGATAATACACGTGTCTTACATGCAATGTGGCGGTTGGAAAGAGTTGTTGGGAACGTAGGTAAAATTTATTAACATTAAATGTGTAACCGTACAAATGAAACGCATGCAATGTGTATTTGTCGAGTGAATATCAATACAATGTCGATAGCTTGTCGATAGTTGAATGGTTTAATTACCATTGTACACGTGTCTGACATGCGAATTGCATTGTGGAGTCTATGTCGATAGTATGTCGATGGTGTCTCGATTATATATCGATGAGGACTGCCACCCTCATGATTGATAATGTTATCGACATAATGTCGATAGTATGTCGATTATTTTTTGATGGAAACTGTCGAACTTTCTGTTGTTTTTATCGACATAATGTCGATGGATATCGATGGGATGTCGATATTTGTTATTTTTTGGTATTTTTTCCTGTACTCACCTTGTTTTGTTTGAAATTGCAGGATCAACAGTGTTTCTTGTTGTATCGTACGATGGTGTTTGGTGTGTTGAGGGTTATAATTGGGTTTACAAAGTAGAAGACAACTTGACGTTGACAGTTACAACTGACACAACACCCTACAACAAATGCGCCAAATTTTATATGAAGAGTTGGAGGTTGATCCTTTGGCGTATGATTTAAAGTTGGAGATTTGTTCCTTGTACATGAAGGGACAAATGGTTCTGCCAGAGGTTATTAAGAAAGAACGCCAACTGAGAACGTTCTTAGAGATGAGGGAAACAATGTCAAATACAGAGTTTATGCCATTATTCGTGACCTGGAACTAGCAGTAGCGGGACCTTACTTGAATATGAACGATGAACATGATTTGGCAGTCAATGAAGCCGTAGCGGGACCTTACTTGAGGTTAGAGTGTGTACCGTGCAACCATGGTACACTGCAAGAACGATAACCCCGTAATGAAAATCGTACTACACCTGGAACTAGCAGTAGTCGACAAGGCAGAATTGAAGAACATGCTGTTGGATTTTGTGTCCTAAAGAAAACCCATTACAATCTGATTAGTTATTAATTTAGAATTTTGAAGTGATTTATGTTAACATGTATTTTACATGTTTATGGTTTAATATATATATTTAATATATGCACAAAATCAATTAAATCCAGAACATATATTCATTCACAATTGCAGTATTGTCAATACAGTGGAATGTGATTGTGATTATATGATTCAAAAGACTTAGTCCCTGTTCATCAGTGTTTTGGATTTACACTGATGTGATAATCAGCGATGAAGTATACTTGCACTTGTAGTAAGTGTTATGTTCTTTCCAGGACATTGGTAAAGTATACTAGTTTCGAATGTATGGAGTATACATTGGAGTGGACCGATATTGTACTTAGATAAGATATTATAAACTTACCGTTGTATCTTTCCAAGTCAATATCAGAAGTTGATCTTAGATTAAGAGAATCTAAATCCTGATATGCTTAGGCTCAATCTCAGGAGTGCTATTCATGTTCTTTGATTTATTAGTTAAGCCTACTTTTGGGTCAGGGTGATACATATATTTTGGGAACATGATAGCATAACTGAGTGGGAGTGCTGAACATAAATATGGAATCTATAGCTTCTACTGGTGTATAGAAGTCAAGTGATGATTCCCTTCGAGCTTAGTTAAATAGAAGTAAATGGATGAGCTCTTGTTTCAGTGACTATATATTAGATCACTAAAACATCATTTACAGGTAACTAAGTGTTTTAAGGGGCAAAATACATTGAGGGGTGTAAACGGTAAATTTGTCCCATCTCGATGTAAATCATCTATATAGAGGATCTTTTAATCACATTAAGATTATAACAATGGTTAAATAAGATAGCATATGTATATCGTGAAACATATAGTATGCTCTATATAAGTCTGAGAGTGCAATTCCAAGTTCTAAGAGTGGATTCAACAAGGAATTAATAATTTAGGGATTTACTTGGTAATCGGTTCAACTTATTGGAAGCTAAGCAATATAGATCCAGGGTCCCCATTCTAGTTGAGACTATACTATTTGTAAGACTCTATAATTGATTCATGATTAATCAATTATAATTCTAAAAGTTAGACTATGTCTAATTTGTGAATTCTCACTGTTTAAGGATGAAATTGTAAATAAAAGGGTTTCTAGGTTTAATTATTAATTAAGAGACTTTGTATGTCTAATTAATAATTATATTAAATGAAAATATTATTTAATAATCTATTTTAGTTATTAAATAATTAGTTTTGGCATTTAAATGGTTAGAATTGGAAAAGTGACATTTTTGGAGAAATAGAAATAAAATTGAGGAAACTGCAAAATCCAAGTGAGACCCATATTACACCATGGCCGGCCACCTCTTTGCATGTTTCCCAATTATTATTTTCAATTTTAATTGCCATGTAATTGCTAATCAAAGCCTAGCAATAATAGGAAAGTGGTGGATCACACAAAATAAGGCAATTAATCAATTACACAGTAAAAGAAGAAACTGTTTATTTGGAAAGTTGAGCTCTTCCCTTTTCCTATATAAAGCCGCCCCCTCTCTACTCTTGGTAAGCCTTTGAATGCTTTGATCTTCATGCCATATTGTATCACACGAAATCAAGAGAGAAAAAGAGAGTGAATTTCGAATTCCTTGTGAGAGAGAAGTGCCCACACACAGCATACAGTACCTCAATCGTAGATTGGAAGACTGTGAAGGATCACATCCAACTGAAGGACATTCGGGCTCAGATCTTGATTATACTCTGCTACAGACAGGAATCAAGGGTTAGAGATCTGAATGGAAGGAGACACTTAATTCCGCTGCCATCACTGTAAGGTTTCTTAACTTTATGTGTTTTTATTTATCGTTTTCGAAGTTCGTATTTAGGTTGTTAAATCAACATACTTGTGAGTAGATCTAAGATCCTGGTAAAATATAAGTCCAACATATGCTCCTTCTCGTCATGCAACCTTCTCAACGTTCTCCTCTTTTGAAGTTTGTACCAAGTTCAAAGCTCCTATGTGGACAAAGGAAGATATAATGGAAAATCATGAGCTAACTACTTGTTTACAAAGTAAGGAAGCAGGGGTGATAGAGCTTGGTAATTTTTATGAAAACAAGGAAGAAGTAAGACAAGTAGTAGGTAGGTTTGCACTTAATAACAATTTTGAGTGGATGGTGAAGAAGTCATCCCCTAATGTGTTGTACGTAACATGCAAGGCTCCAAATTGTAAATGGAGATTGAGGGGGGGGGGGGAGAAGATGCATTCTGAGAACTTCGAGGTCATTGTATTTCACAACGAACACACATGTAACCTGAATGCGAGACGTTCAGATCACCATCAAGCAGCACCATGGGTGGTTGGCCACCTTATTAAGGGGAAGTACACCCAAGATGGAAGTAAGTACAAGGCTAAAGACATACAGAGGGACATGCTTGACAACAATGGTATCCAGATGAGTTATGTGAAGGCGTGGAGGTGCAGGGAGATAAGACTTACGTATGCTAGGGGTACGCCTGAGTTTTCATACATGAAGCTTCCTGGATACTTGTACACGCTATAGCAGAAGAATCCAGGTACCATTACTGACTTGTATTTAGAGGATGAGCGGTTTAAGTACTGTTTTATATCACTCGGTGCATGTAGAAGGGGCTTTTCTTTCTTATCGTCCTATTTTGAGTATCGATGGCACCTTGAAGACGAAGTACGACGGTATAATGTTAGTTGCTGTGGCATACAATGCGAACAACCAATTGTTGCCGGTTGCTTATGGTATCGTTGACAGTGAGAATAACGACTCTTGGATGTATTTCTTACAGAAGTTGAGGGTAGCAATTGGCGTGGTTGAGAACTTAGTGTTTGTGTCAGATAGGCATCAAAGCATTGATCATGCTGTTGAACTCGTTTTCCCCGAAGCAATCCACTGTGCATGCTATCACCACATTATTATGAACGTGAATGCCAAGTTCAAGACTGATGCTTTTCGCAACCAAATATATAATGTTGCTTACTCATGGTCGAAAACTGAATGTGATAGAGAGTTCAAGAAGCTTAGAAAGATGAATCCGGCCATTACTGCATATGTTGAGAGTATAGGGTTTGAGAAGTGGGCTCACCCTTATTGTTTGGGCGATAGATACAACATCATGACCAGCAACGCTGCCGAAAGCTTCAACAGTGTTACAGAAGAGTTTAGGAAATATCCAATAACTACTTTGGTTTAATTTATCAGGTTCACACTGCAATCGTGGTTCGCTGATCACCTCGAAAATGCTGACAAATGTACAACCCCTTTGGCCACGCTCTTTGAAAAAAACTTGGCGAAAATTCATGAAAATGCAAGGTACAGGCGCGTCCAACGAAATGGAGCCAATTTGTATAACGTTGTTAGGGGACCTAACGGTGAAAGAGGTGGTGATGTGAACCTAGTTGAAAGAACATGCACTTACGGCGTGTTTACGTTATTGAAACTCCCTTGCCTTCATGAATGTGCCGCGGCATTGAAGACGAATACAAGTGTGTACACGCTTTGCTCACCTTATTATTCGAAAGAAACGTGGAGGAAGATTTACGATGATACCATCAATCTTGCTGGTGACGAGGATGATTGGGTTCTCCCAGAACACATTAAGAATATGAAAGTTGGGGTACCTGTGGAAAAGAAGCCAATAGGTCGTCTAAGGAAAAGCAACGCTGGAAGAAGACGGGAGAACCGTTTCCCGTCTGGTGATAAAAAAGGATATGTACCTCAAAACTGTAGCCGCTGTGGCAGTTCAGGCCACAACAGAGCAACATGCAAAGCCCGCATTTGAGGCGTAGTATACTTATTGGCTGTAATAACATGTTTTGTATTTCTTATTCAAAACTGCTTTAAAATAAGGTTGAGGTTGATAATTTTTTGTTGTGAATCAAAGACAATGTTAAATATTTTTACAAGACTAAGAATAAGTATGTTAAATCTATTATGAAGAACTGAGACACTGTTAGACTTTACAAGACTAAATACCAAAAAAATATTTTTAAGTAAACAGAATATATAACTGTATTTTTAATTACAAAAAACATACACATATAATCAGCCGACATTCTGGTAAAACAAATCAACACACCACCGTTCACGAAACAACTTGATCCGGCCTTGCGTGACATCAGTTAATTCACGTCGCATCATGAGATGCTTCACATACTCAATGTAATAAACGCCACAATCACCACTAAATGCAACATAAAATATAAAGTTAGTACAATGTAAATCATATCTTAATACTATAGTACTTTTTTATCGCTATGTACCTGATTGTTGCCTTCGGAGCTAAGTCGTGAGTGGCTCGACTCGCATGCATATTCAGAAGCACGATGATCTCCTTATTAGTTAACGCCATGATCTGGTTATTAAGTGGAAAATCCCTGGATGCATGGATTAGTGAGGGCAACAGTTCTTTCCAAATCTTCAAGATGGGTGCCATGGCGGTCCAATGACAAATGCTGGAATCACAGTCGTACACATTAATTTTCCACAGCTCTATGTCAACTTCAACTATGACCCAGTGCCTATGGTCGGGAAGATGCAAAATGAAGTAAATGAACTCATTACCCCTCCATCTCGGAAAGAACTGGGTCTGTAATTATGGAGAAAATCTAAACAATTAACAAACCATAATAAACTTATAATCATAGTTCAACATTTAAAATCTTACTAAAACAATACTTGATGAACACCTCTGCAGTACTCCAGGATATAATCTTCCCACACAAAGTTTCTCCTATGACCCTTGTGATTCGTCCATGAGCTGGTGATCATGCTGGTAACGAATGTAGAGAGAATGATACCCTTCTGAGGAAATGTCAGTGGATAGTTGGCGCGTCGCCTCCTCAGCATATGGACTGCTACATCTATATGCTGCATATAAAGGTTAGAGAAAGCAGTTAGACAACAAAATATATTAATTGTAGATTAGTTGTAAAGTAAAGTAAAATTATAAATTAGTTTACGTACGTCATCTGTAAGCAATTCCTGTAGTGTCAACAGCTTCCAAAAGAACGATGGACCGTAATCACCACTTTTCAAATCCCGAAGCGGGTGGTTGAAATGAGTCCAGAACACCACTTTCGGAAAGTATCCAACAATCGCTCATCTGGTGGCGCCAGGGGATCAAATATCGAAGAAGGTCTCTGTTTCTTCTTCATCTCAGTGTAGTCACGGAACCATACAAGGGGATTTCTCTTCCTCTTCCGACTCTTAACCCCTGCAGGTTGTGCCTCTATCGCCAAAATTTCACCCTGAGACTCACTGTCTGGTATACAGATAACACATGCACTGATAGGAGTAGCTGGAGCTCCCTCATAAGGATCATACCCATCAGGAAAGACCTCCTCCTCTTGTAGTGGGGGTAATGCAGCTGGCAGTGGGGTAGATGGATCTGCTAGGGCCTCTGGTGCTGAAACTGTCGTTGGCGGACGATTCAACATGGCCAATATATTTCTGAGCTGCTCCATAATTACGTTCTGACCAGCCTTCAACTCTACATGGCTGGGCTCATATGCCATCTTCAGCTCGGCATGACAAGCGTACATACCCTTCTAGTCAGCCTCGATCCTACCCAACCTCGCCACTAATTCACTGTACTCGACACCACAAACGCCTGATGAAGATGGTGCACTGGGCTGAGGGTCTGAACCAGTGGCCTGAAAAAATATATACCAAAAAAATACGGTAAGCATACGGTAATACCACAATGTAACAAATATCACAGCACAAAAAGAAAAAAACAATCAAGTTATACAATCATAAAAAAAAAATCCAAAAATTGGTACCTGAGTTTCTGGTACCTGAGTCTCTGACACCTGAGTATCTGCCTCAGCCTCTGTGTCATCCACACCATCATCAACCAAGTTTTCCACACCATCGTAAGAGATGGTCCTCACAAATGCCTCCTCTTCTGTTCGTGGAAGTAGCCCCTTCACCACTTCAAGATTCTGTTTAAGGTTCAAAAAATATCAGAGTAAAACGATTTAGCATTTAATATAAGTATTTATGTTAAATAATTACTTTAAACATAAGTGAAACTCATACCCGTCTAGAAAATAATGCACTGACTTCTTTCTTCCCTATATCACCCTTGCTCGTCCAGCTAAGCATCCTGGGAAACCGAATCCCATGATTCGTGCCATACCTCTTCCCAACCTCTAAACCTCATACGCCCAATATTGTACTGGAGGTGCGAAGCCATAAGCTGTGTATTTGCACTCATGCTGAACATCCGAACTCAGCTTCTTCTCATAGTTGGCCTTCTGTTTCAACATGTCCTTTTGAAGCGAGTACATAAGTCTGGAATGAGTGCTTCCCCCGAGGAATCCGGAAGAAGAACTTGAGATCTTCTACAATCTAAGTATGTCAGGCGTAATCAACACGTTAGCCTCACGAACTAGAAGCACTCCTCAACAAACAAGCACAAGTCAAGCTTGTACAAGTCTTCCGGGTTTTAACAGTTTGTGAACCTATCTTGGAGTGCTTCTGTCTTCACACTACCAGACCGATTGAAATATTTGTTGATCAATCGGTCTGACCCTGAGCGAGCAACCTGCGCAGCCTTCTCCTTTTCTGTTGGCCCCAAGGAGAAGTCTAGGCCTGTAATGAGTGCAAACTCAAGCACTCCGAATCTGAGCTCCTTCCGACCAATGTAAAACTGCATCCTCAACTCCTCCTGAGCATCAACCTTCATCTTGTGCAATATAAGTTGGTGAAATAACACCGAGGAGAATGTCGGGGGTATGACATTCCAAAAGTTGCCGAAATGACTTTCCTTCGCCGTGTTATTCAAGTTGAACTCCTGAAACCGAGACTTGATTTTCGCAAAAGTTCCGGTGCCTCTATAAGTCACTCGACCAGTAAAATGCTCGGATGCTGGAATTATGAGTCTGGGACCAATTTGAAAAAAATAAATAACAAAGTAATATTACTGCCAAAAAATTAAAAAATGGTTGACATAACGTCGACATCATGTCGATATTCTGTCGACATTATCAAACAGTTAGCAACCACATAATTTGGTCGACATGCTGTCGACATTTCAATAATATCATCACACTTATTCAGCAAGAGAAATTGTCGACACAATGTTGACATTATCACACAAGAAGCAATAAAATAACATTGTCGACAGCATATCGACATACTATCGACATGACATACTGTCGACATGCTGTCGATATTCCAAGAAAAATGGATCATAATTTGTAGCAAACCAAAATCGTCGACAAAAGGTCGACATCATGTCGACATGAGGTCGACATTATCAAACTTAGCTATCACAGGAAGCAACTACAACTCATTGTCGACAACTTATCGACATACCGTCGACAAATTGTCGACATTTCAGGTCAAAACTACATAACAACAAAGACAAATCTAATGGTCAAACTACTTTCATGTTTGGTCGACATTATATCGACAACCTGTCGACAACATTGTTCAAACACACAAACAGACATCCAAATATATCGATATCCTATCGATATTGCATCGATAACACTGTAAAAAACACAAACACCATTGAAACATATCCAACATATACAACCTATCACAAGAAAGAGCACAAAATCTACAAAAATTCCACTAATCTCAACAACATGGAATGATTGGCATCCAAATCTATGAAAAATATATTTTTTCAAAAAAAAAACCTTACCTTTGACTGAATTCGGTGGTGGCGGCGACAGTTCCTGCTCGTGGTGGCGACGGTAGTTTTCCGTGGGTTTGGGTCGAAGATCGATAGACCTCGATTTGGGTTTGCGTTCGCCTGGTTCGTGAGTTTGGGTTCGCTTAGTTCGTGGGTTTTTTGGTTTCATGGTTGAGATGGGTCGACATAGATGGGTTTGGTTCGCCTGGTTCGTGATGGCTCGACGGAGAAAAAATGGGTTCGTGATGGCTCGCCTGGTTTGTGAGTTCGTGAAGAGAGAGAGAGAGGGAAAGTCAGAGAGAGAGAGAGAGAGAGGGAAAGTCAGAGAGAGTGAGTGAAAAGTTTATTTTAGGGGTATTTTAGGAATCTTTTTAAATTAGTGGAATCAATTTGTACAAAAAATAAAGGGGTCTAAATTTTGATATGGGGTATTTTATTAGGGGAAAAATATGAAATTTCCCTACTAAAAAAAGAATTAATAGAGAGCATAAATCATTATAGAAAGAAATTTTTTAAAAGAAGGCAGGGATCAAGGCTAAACAATCAGACTCAAAATAATTGAGAGGAAATTAAATTCCAACAACCAATTCAAAGCAACCATAGAGCGACAACTTCTGCCTGAATAACTATGAGATTTCCTTGAGCCCATCTTAATCCAACCAAAACAATAAGAAATGCTTGAAAAGTTGATACCTAAACCGAAAAATACCAAATAAATAAATTTAGTAACTTCATAAATAAATAAATAAATTTCAAAAAGGGCTAAAATAAGTAATTTTAAAATTATGTCATATAAATTAATAACATAGTAAATTTTTTAAAATAAAATTGTAATAAAACTTAGGAGAATTACCCCATATGCTATTTTTTTAACCTTTTTTTTTTCCAAATTTACGGTTTGGATTTCTAAAGTAGTTGCAGCGCTAGTTGCAATAGGGGTTTCTATACTATTTTTTGTTGTAATTTAGGTTGCAGTGCTAGTTGCAATAGGAGTTTCTATGTAAAATTTCGTAAAAATGAAAAAAAAAACCGTTTTGAAGTGTAAAAATAAAAAAGCTCCTAAAACTTATTTTTAAAAGTCCTTATATCTTAAGATGTCCAAGTGAGTTAAATAGAAATACACCTATATAGAAGATATAAAATTTAAATAACACACTAGTTGGTAATATTAAATTAAATGAAACTTTTTATTTAAATGTTAACAAAATATTATTTTATGAAGAAAAATTTATCTTTGTTATCTGTAGAACAGATAGTTTGTCACTGCTACCTTGTGTCATTCTTAGTATAAATCTAAAATAACTATCATATATGGTAAACTATCATATATGGTACCAAACAAGATAAATTAAGCACATAAACATACTACTACACAAGATACAAAACAAATCACAATTTACACAAACAAACTACGAAACTTATGGTAAAAAATAATCTTCAGTAGATACTATAAACTAAAACTTAAATAACCAGTAAAGCTTCTTTAAGAAAAAAATATATAAATTAGAGTGAAAATAGAGAGTCATCTTATCGAAATTAGTTTCTGATTTATAGAGCTATCTATAAGTTTATATAATTAAATAAAATTATTTAAAAAGTTAAGAAATAAATAACCGAATAAATGGTAATTAATAAGAATTTTTAATGTAATTAATTAGATTTTAAAATAAAAGATGATTAACATAAATGATGAAATAATGTTTCCAAGATTAATTGGAAATGCATATAAAATTTAAATATGGGCATCAAAAATATTTAAACAAAATTAAATAAGATAGATAAAATTATAATTGTTGACCACCTAAAGTCTAATTAAAATTAAAAAAACTTTTCTAATTTTAATATAAAAAGGTTTTATAATAAAATAAAATAAATAAAATCTACTAAATTTAAAATTTCAGTAATTGAAGGTAATTTTGGAAAAAAAAAATTGATCATTAATACTAATTTAATTATATAAAAAATTCAATTAATTTTATATATTCTATATATTAAATGAAAAAAATTAAAACTTAGGATAATATAATATATAAGACTTTTTGAACAATAATATATAAGAAAATAATCTATCAAAATCTTCTCCTTTTTTAATGTCTATTGTTATTCCTATTTTTATCCACATGACAAGGTATGTCTATGTGGACAAGATCAATGTCACGTGGAGTACAACTTGTTAACAAGAAGACCAAGTCATCTAGACAACACTTCAGCTGACGGAAAGTTTGAGTACCTAAGAGGGACGAAGAGAAGACGAACTAGCCACCCTAAGAGAGTTGGGGTGGCCAACATAGGCAGGCCACCCTTCAGCTATTGTAGGGCAAATCAGCCTGCACCTAGCAGGTACTTGGCCAGCTAGCCTGCACCTGGCAGGTACTTGGCCGGCCAGCCTGCACTTGGCAGGCACTTGACGTGCATCCTTCATCTGGGATAGCAAGCTAAGTTGCGATTTGGGCTTCAACAACCCATAAAAATAGGGGAGAAATATCAGCTACTCCCCTATTCTTGGGGAATAATTAACCCTTTAACCAATTATTATTTAATTACATAAATAATACTTTATAATTCCTATTTTTTAGGAATTTTAGGTTGTTATCTTCATGTAAGAGCATTAGCATAACCCTAGTTCTCTAAGTCCTAAGCCTCTAAGCTCACTAAAGTTTGAAACCCTAACTCTCTCTTCCCTTTCCCTCTCACACACCCAAGGCTTCATTCTCACTTGAGATTTACCAACTTGATTCTCATATTATAATCCTACGAGAGCCACTTCAGATTCCACAACCCTTGTGATCTAATTGGTATTATCTCTAGTATTAATACAACCAAAAGAGGAGAGGTCATTACCCGCTAGCTAAGGGAGCCGAACCTCTATACAAATATTGTGTTTATTCTACTATTCTGCTCTTATAGTGTACACGTGTTAAGCATCTGTAATAAATATGACTCTACTGTCGGTTGACCAAATCTGAGATCAACAGTTTGGTGCTTTGAGAGCGATTTATCAATTTATTTGATCAAACACCATGGTTAGCATAAGGAGAACTCCGGCTACAACTTCTGCCTCATCGGGTCTTCCACAAGACCCTATGGCAGCTGATCCTGATGTCCGTGTTCCAGACACAACTGTAATCTCCACGAAGCTGATAGACTAGTCAGGTGGACACTACCAACCCTGTTGGTCTTAATGGCTAACCTTTGCTGCCCCGGGAGGACTCTCCGCTGGTGCCTCGTACTGAAGGAATGGCCAACGTGGAGCAACCCCCAAGCACCACGACTGGATCTGGTCCCCGGTATTATGTTGGAGAGATGGGGTCAGGAATTGGCAAGCCAGCCATTGGCGAGCCCCATGTAGACTTGGGAGAAGATCTTGAGTCAGCCAGACTTAGAAAGGTCGTCTGTCAAGTCAGCCAAATTGAAGAACCACGCGTTGTTGGCTACGATGTATTCGTAGAATAGAGATGCAAATTTTTGAGATGGATGGATGATCAAGAGTACATCCTCTGATCTCAATAGGCGGAGCTAGACTACGGAACAGAGAAGCTAACGACTTGATAAGGTAGTTCAATGAAAGAACTACCAGAAGAGGTCAAGATCTCATCAAAGATCCTATCCAAGGGAGACTAGTTGACAGATCGGGACTGTCCAACCAAGTTCCTCTGGAACCAAGATAGACCTTCCCCTGCGCGAAGGAGGACAAGTCTTACCACAAAGATCTAGTGGCGAGAATAGCTAAACCCTGACAACCAGTGGTCTGAGGGCCAGTTAGGGATCTTTGACTCAACAACACCCATGATTGGCCAACCTTCGGCCGACCAGCCCTTAGTGGTGCACCTCTGGCCGACCAAAAAGGTGAACTCTCGACTCGGAACATCTAGGAGCGAGTAACCCAAAGACTAGTCTTTAACCGACTAGGTCCAGGAACGGGTGGAAACACCCAAGATAACAACAACATGAGAAGTGAGTCCAACCACTTCAGATACTTATATCCACCTAACTCCAGCAATTGTTGTGATCTACCCCTATCACAGTTGGAACTTATTTTACTAAGATCTAGATTTACTAACATGTATGTTGACTAACACCCTAAATATGAATTTTTAATACAATGAAATTAAACACATAAGAGTTTAGAAAACCTTACATTAACGGCAGTGGAATAATATGATTCATTCCGCTCCGATCTCTAACCCTTGTTCCTTTTTATCGTAGAGTAATAACAAGATCTGAGCTTGGTTCTCATTCTTTCCTTCAGGTTGGTTAACAACCGTCTTCCACACTACTTGACTTGCTATGTGTGGGCATGGTACTCTATCGCTATGGCTCAAATTGGTGAAGAACAATGAATAAGGTGCAAAATCACTATAGAAAATGAGTCTCTCATCTACTAGTTGATAGAGAATGAAAACTAGGCTTGATTTGGTTGAAGTGAGTTATTGGATGAGAATGAGAGCATCATGTTCCTTTTATAGTATTTCAACTAGGGTTTAGAATTTAATTATATGGATTAAAAATAATAAAATAATGGGCAAAAATCGCACTAGTGGCCGACCACTCTAATGGGCCTCCTAGTTACAATTTTGCCACTTTATTTCAACTATTTATTCTTCTTTCAATAATACCATATTTCTAATTTCAATCCTATAAATGTCAAAACTATTTATTTAATAATTATAATTAATTATCAAATAAATTTATCATTTATCTTATTTATTAATCAGACCATACAAAGTCTCTTAATTAACAAATAAACCCCAAAACCTCTTTTCTTCACAATTAAGCCCTTGCTTAGTGAAAGTTTATAAATAAGGCATAGTCTAATTTTAAAATTATAATTGATTAATTAAAACCAATTAACTGAGTCTGCAAGCAGTATTATCTCAACTAGTGTGGGGACCATGAGCCTATATAATCAAGCTTACAATAAGTAGCACTAGAATTTGCCAAGTAAAATCTCTAACTTATTAATTTCTCCTTGCGCCACTATATATTCGAAATTACACTCTTAATTATATAGAATGCTCTATATATACCAAGTTATAGATACGTTATGAATTATTCATTGTTACAATCCAAATAGTCAAAGATCTCCTATAGATGATCTACATCGAATAGGGATAAATTTACCGTTCTACCCTTCAATGTATTTTATCCTTAAATACTTAGCTACATATAAATAATATTTCAGTAAACTAATATAATTACTGAAATAAGGCCTCAATCATTTATCTCTATTAAGCTAAGCTCAAAGGAAAATATCGTTTCACTTCTAAATACTTATAGAAGCTATAGATTCCATATCTATGATTAGCACTCCCACTCAATTAAACTACCATGTCCTTAATCTGTATGTCATGAGAAGATCCAATTGGTCAACTTTAATGAACAAATTGAAGAACATAAATAATACAATTAAGATCGAACTTAACTATCTCAGGATTAAGATCTATAGACCTAAGATCAACCAGTGATATTGACTTAGAAAGATATAACGATAAGTTTATGATATCTTATCCAAGATCAATATCGGTCAAATCCAATGTATACTCCATACATCTGATATTGGCATACTTTGCCAATGTCTTGGAAAGGACATAACAATTATCCAAGGTGTAAGTATACCTTATCGTCGATTATCATGTCAGTATAAATCTAGTGTACTGATAATCATGGGACTTAAACTTTTAAACATATAATCATGATTATATTACATTGTATTGACAACTTTATAATCATGAATAAATATATGTTCTAGACTTAATAGAATTCATACATTAAATATAATCATGTGAACCATGGAACATAAAATGATTTATGATATTTTATTAATTAGTAAATCTGATTATATTAAAATGAGTTTTATTTAGGCACAAAATCCAACAAACTCCCACTTGCACTAATATAAAACTAAAAGTACATTTCAAATAATGTCAACACCTTGATATCCGGATCAAGTGTAGTATGTAGTATTCTCTTTGTGATGGGATTTGACAGATTGTATTTAATACAAACTTTCTCTACCATTATATCTCCTTAGTCACAAAATCCTTGATATTGTGAAATTCCTTTCTATATGTTTACTCCTTTAGGGATCCTGGATTCTTTACTTTTTGGAAACTACAACTGTGTTAGTCTGAAAATAACACTAGTAGTTAATTCATTATTGGTACAACGCAAAAAATTGTATAGATTTTTTCATAGGATGAATAAGTATCCTTCCTGCAACTTTTACATTCAGTCTCACTGGTAGAGTTAGAGACTCCGGATTAATTTTTACACTTCTCCACCCCCAGAGTAATCACCATCTCATTAGTAGACTTTCTAGCATTAACGCAAGTCTAGAAACCTGATTTGGTGTAGTCTAAAAGTATTAAAATACCACCCTTATCAACTAACATATAGTTCCTCTTTTGATCTTAAGATTTATTTGATTGTCTTCTAATGTTCCTTTCCTGGATTAATCTAATACCTACTCATAACTCCCACTCAACAGCAGGTGTGTGGTCTAATGCATACAAGAGCATAAATGAGACCTCTCACTGTTGATGCTTAAGGACTTATTTTTAATGACTTTTATCTTTTTTGGAATAGTTAAAACTGTTCCTTAGATAAATAAAATCCAAGTCTAGGAGCCAAAAGGCTTACTTTAAAATTATCCATTAGAAAAATGGTCCATCATCTTACAAAAGTAAGTTACTTGCACTAGAGTAAGTAAATTACCAGTCATACCACAAGCCATAGGTTTAGATAATCTCAAACCTACTATACTAAGATCAGGAAGTTTGTTAAGTCCATTGAATAGACTTACTATCCAAATTTCCTTTCTTGTCCTTGTAAATAGAAAACTTTTTGGTTACTCCATATGAATGGTTTTAACCATAGTTCTCTTGGTTTTGCTTCTTAGTTCCTTATTCTGACTATCCATTACTTATTTAAACTAACAATGGATTTTATCCCAAGTGTCTTCCAAGTCAGAACAGGGTGGGTTCATTGAAACCCTCCCACTACGACAAGGTACAGTGACTATTAGTCTAGGAACATTAGTGGTGTTGACCTTATCGGTTGTGTCAAGACAACAGAGATAGTGGGACCATCTTATATAGAATAAGATGATTAAACACTTTATGAATTAAAATATCTCCTCTACTTTGCTACTTTCAGATTTAGTCATATTCTTAGAAAAATAGTATTTGTTGAAACAAACACTTTCTTTTCTTAATGATCATAGGATGGTCCACCCCTAATCACTTTAGAACAACTGTCAAACATGCAAACTTAAGTTAATAGTTCTATCTTTTCTTAGGTTCATGATCAAGACACCCATGAATCTAGTAATGGTGTACATTAAGTATACAGCCATTCCATCATTTTAAAGTATTCCTATCACTAGTGTATGTCCCTTGAAGGACTTAGCGAACTACTAGTAACTAATCATAGACCTTTTACTTTCATCAACATGCAATCCGAATTTCTAGGGAGGTAAGTTTGAATATAATTCGAAATTCAACTAATATCATAATCAAATATTTCTCTACCCCTATCAGTTTGCAAGATTTTTAACCTCTTACCTTAATGTTTTTCAACAATGCTAGAAATTCATGAAATTTCTCAAACCTTTCAAATTTCTTTACATAAGGTAAAATCTAGAGTGATCATCTTAAGAATATAACGATAACTCATATCCACCCCTGAATGTACATCCATATGTTCGAATATAGATGATCCTACTTTCAAGTGGATATTGGCATATTTTCTCTTTGTAGAGAATGATCTTGTCTACACCACTATGAACAAGATGCAAATGCCATAGATATATACATATTATGTGGTTGTGGTCTTTTAATGACTTAGGTCTAGTTACAACAAAGAGTTTTTAAAATAGTTTAAGTGGGTTCTGGTCACAGATTACAAAACTTATAATCCATACATTAACATACAACTCAGATTCATTATTAGAAAATGGATATTAATAACTTGTGAAAGTTATACTGTATTGTCTAATTTTTCGGAAAGTGAAATTTGAAATTTCTATTTGGAATCTAAAATTTAAAGGCAAAGACTTAAATTTATACCAAATATTCATTGAGTAATGATTCTTTCTTGGACCACCACTACTAATCTAACTCTAAGTTTAAGTTGACAACAGTAAGCATATACAAGTAGGAGATCCTTTAAGATCGAGGATATATATTATTTCCGGATAGAATATCTGAAATATAGTCATCTACGCCACTTATTCTATAGAAGAAAATAGAGTGACATCATAAGCAGATGATTTATAAACCTTCTGTCCAATGACATATTATCTAAGCAATTTCTTAATGAAAAAGTTAAGAGGAAAAACTAAAGGATAATTTCGATTAAAATAAGAATCCAATGATGTCTCGTTTAGGCGAGAGTCAAAGTTATTCTTATTTTATAAACTTCTTCATTCTTTCATATTGTAAACACTAGTCTAAGTTGTCATCTTTGGATGAGTAAACTAGATTTTGCATTTACAAATATTTATCTATCAAGATCTAACACTATTATGTTGTCCAACGGATGACAATCCTTTGAGATTTGTCCCATTAAAACAACAAATTAAGTTAGACCAACAATGAAGACTCGAAATTTATAACTACAATAATTAATAACAGAAAATAACATGAAGGTTCAATATCAATTCATACACAATTCAAAAAATATCATACATTTAACACGTAACAAAGACATGTGAAAATACAAAACAAACATATCTCAAATAATTTCCAAGATTTCCAACCAGCTGATACAGTGTCCTGGTAGGCGAGAGCCAAAGATATCATCAGTTGAATAGAGTAGTCAGCTCATCTAAAATAGACACCATTTTAGCAACCTTTTATTCGATCAAAATAAAAATTCAACGTTGTCCCGGTAGGCGAGAGTCAAGGTTATTCTTGCTGAGTCTTTGTGACTCGTGGGTGCTTTGTGGTGCAAGTAAGGGCAAGGATTATCTAGGACAGCCATGAGATGACAGTCTTCTCCGGCAAATGTACATATCGACATATCTGACTTATGTGGTCAAGTTGTCAGGAGTTGTTTTGGGTTGTACCTGATGTGTATTTTGACTTACTTTTTTATATAGCCCTTTTTGCAAAACTTTTATAATAGGAGATTCCCAAAACAAATTTTTAGCGATGTCATCTTGTTTATTGCCATGATTTTATTTTAGGGAAATTTCTACTATTATCACAGATTTGATTAAATAGTTAATTTACTATTAGCAAACTATGTTTCAAAAATAAACACATGGCGTCCCTAGGGTCTATGGCATTATAAAAACTCTAAGTATTGTCCTGTTCCTTCTCTATGAATTATTTAATCTAATCTCTTATAATTAGTCTTCCAAAAATATTGGTAAATAATTACATTTAGTGGAGCCCATGTGTGATCCTAATGCTATGGAAAAAAGACAGAATTGTGCATGCGATTTTATGCTCAACAACATTCAACTTCCACTCATGTGGCACTATGGCACATTCATGGAAATAACTATTGACACTAATGGTGACGTGGCACAGTCCATCATGAAAATCCGTAGAATTCAAGTGATGACAAAGTGTTCCAATGATTGCTAACGATTGGGGTTCTCGGCCAAGAGAATGCCCACATGGTGACGTGTCATTTATTGAATCTAGAAAAAAAATAATTAAACGATACAAACATTCAAATCTACATATTTGAAGAATTCGCACAAGCCCACACAAGTAAAGTAACAAAAAACACTTGTTTTTCTCTCTTGAGAATTTCAACAAACACTTGGTGATCTAATTTTTTAACATCCACATTTACACTTAAATTTTGTAAATCTTGCTCAAAACTAACAACATTAATTTTAAATCATTCAAATTTAACCACAACATCAAAATCAACTCAAAATAATTCCAAATTCTACTCAAATTACATTCAAACATCACGTACCTCAAACACATTCAAGAAAAGCCATGTTATACCGAATTTCCTAAATCAATTCCATTTAACTCATGCAATTAACAACCAATTACAAACTACCAAGAAAACAAGAAAGTAGAAATTTACCTCAAGATTTGCTCGAACATCGAAAGGTCTTGAAGAATTCCTCTTCTCCCCACCAAGAATAGGCCACAACTAGGAGAAAGATTTTCCTTGGGTTAGGTTTCTTTCAAAGGCAATCGATGGATGAGGAAAAGAATGAAGAAAAAAAAAGATACCTTGAATTGGTATGTGGATGTTGTACCGAGATGAGGGAAGGAGAAGGAGAGAGTTGAAAGTTTTTAAGTTTTTTGAAAGTGTTTTGAGAATGAGATATTGGATGTGAAGTGAATGAAGGAATTATTTAAAGATTGAAAAGGCCTTTTGGTCGTGGCCTACAATTGGCCAAGGATTTCCAAAAATACCTTTGGCACAATTGCCACATAGTCTTCACTAAAAGCCCAAAGTCACTTCTCTCCATTTGCCACTTGTCACAAGATTTATTTATGTGAAAGATTAAAATTTTTCATTCATAGACAAATTAAAATTCTTATCATAGAATTAAATTTAAATTTCATAAATTCCAAAAGAAGTCATTAGAAGACAAAATTGACTCATGCCGAAAAAAGTCTCATTCGGGTACTCCAAGAGACGACGAAATAAGCGAAAGGCGACACCTTATTACATTCGAGATGAGAGGGGTACAATATCAAGTCTATCCCGAAGGTTTTTGACAAACACTTTTAGGGGCAAATGTTATACCTGATTTTCAAGAAATTAAAAAAGTCAACCCTACAACTTTGACCAAGACTTACAAAGGCAAAATAAGTTAAGATATCCTACTTGAGGATCCCAAAGCACCTCTAGAAGACTCATGAAAACATTAACCAACCATTTGGTGTTGGGACCCACACACCCAAGTGTGCCTAACCTAGGGTTTATGGGCCCGCGCCAGCATTTTCACCTTAGAGACCTCAATCCGACAAGGAAACCATCAAGGACTTATTTAGGCCTAAAATAGCCAACACTTGAAATTAAAGTCAAGAATGCACAAGAAAGCCATCCCATGATGCATGGCCGACCTGTGCCAAAAGATGGCACATGAAGATGGCACTTGTCTGTACTCTCTAAACACCAAAGGAGACTTGTCAAAATGTGTTCCCTCAACACCAAGGAGTACAACACAAGTGAAAGAAACCATTTTTCAACAAGGAATCACCCTAGACGACTTGTGCCATCTTTGAGCACAAATAAAAGGCACAGGTCGACCACACCAAATGGGAAGGAGATTTCTTGGCCAAAGTACTTTTCATCATCAACATATCAAAACCAAGTGAGGAAGGCCACCAAGTGGTATAGAAACCACTTGGCCAACCATTGTCATCTTTGTGGCCCAAAGAGTGGCAGTGGTCAGCCACCACAAATGGTGGGGAATTTCTTTGGCCAAAGCATATTTCCAACATTAAGGTATCAAATAAAAGTGAGAAAATTCAGAAAAGAGTGTGTAACCCTCATAGGCGACCACAACCAACTTTGTGCCCCAAATGATGGCAGTGCTCTATTCTACCAATTGGCAAAGAACTAATGTGGTCAAAGTATTTTTTATAACATTTATATGACTAAAATAAGTAAGAAACACCATCAATGGCTTCCCATATGCCCCAGCCGACCACTGCCATCTTTTAGTACCAAAAGATGGCGCAGGTCTCCTGTTAGGGTTTTGGATGTCAAAATGTGGTTTTGGGCTCACGAGACGTCCAAAATATGATTCACCATCAAAAAAATGTCAATACGTACCCTGAAGTGTTCGGGAACATGCACGGCTGACCTGCGCTAATGGGGTGTTACGAATCATGATGACATGTCACAGGTCAGTTTTGGAGCTGAAAAGTACATACTTCCCTTCGGTAAAACATGCATAACTCTCTCACTGTTTATCCAAATGACTTGGTTCAAATTTCATTGGAAATATCTTTTCATGACAGATCTAATTATGTCTCATGGTCATAGCTCAATTCTAAAGTTATCAGGCTCAAAATTAGCTCACAAGATAGGCTGACACATTTTACTCGGAAATTAATTGGTTATATTAAGTATGAACTATAATGGGATGTTGGGAGAGCTATGCCACAGCCCATGTGGCACCATGACCGAGAAGTACCACCCCAAAATACTTTTCTCCAACACTTCTATTCCATTGAGAGAATTTCTAGGTGAGAGGTGACATCCTCTATCACTCCTCTCCAATTTTGCATTTCCAAAGCACAATGCCACACAAGCAAGTTTAAGACAAGGGAAATAACCAACTTCAACAACAATCCTAATGTTTGTGGGATATTTCACAATGAATAAGGGATCTTTTCGTAGATATTTGTTTATTCCTATTTTTTATTCATTGTTTAGAATAACATTTGAAATTTGAAAGTGAGACACCCGGACATGTGGGGGATCACTAACAAATCCCAAGCCTATATAAAGATAGTGATAGGCTAGGGTTTAAGGGATGAGACGACTTGAGATTGAAATCCTTGATCTCATTCTAAGAGCTTCCTAGACTTTGATACCATTGGAGGATGTATTTTCCTTCTGCATCTTCTTCTTTGTGTTCTTCACGACACCAAGCTTCCATTATTATACCTTTGACAAATACCATTATCTCAAACATATTTACCAAGGAAGATAGACCATTCTCTATTTCTTGTTCTCATTGGATTATTGTTCCCAAGAACACTACAACCCCCATCCTTATTAGATTTATGAATGTTGGATCTCCCATGAGTCTCGTGTTCATAAGTCTCAATATAAATTTCACATGGAGATCTCTTTTGTGCAATTATCTACACATTCTTGAGAACATAATTCTAGTGTGTCGAATCCAATTAATAAAAATAAAGTAGATGTAGTCCCATTACCATCGCGTATGGGGGTGAACTACTATAAATCCCTGATGTCCTTTTTATTTATCGTGGTTTTATTTAGCTAAATTAATTTATCACAGTCCTCTTATTTTTATGATCTTCTTAGATCAGTTGACAAAAAGTCGCGTCAACATTAAAAATAATGAAATTTACTATTGATCACATTATATATATTTCAAAAATAATTTTACCATGTAGAAGAGAAGAATGCTGAATTGACTTTTTTTTTTATATTAAAATATAGGCTATCACTTTATACCCTATGCTATGTAAAAATTATCAATAATTATTCTCATTATTCTGTTAAATGACAATTCGGACCTTATATTTTATGAAATGGTATATAGAATACCCTAAGCTTAATTTTATTCATTTTTTTTAAATGACTAAAAAATATATAATCAATCTAAATCGAGTTTCTAGTACAAAAGAGATGTCAAAAATATAACTAATCTTGTCATAACACTTCCAACTCGGGGTATTATTATGTTCTATTTTGAAAAATACAGGGCATGAATTGTCATTTAACAAAATAGAGAGTCCAATCAGTAACTTTTACAAAATAAAAAATCCAAATTTTATTTAATAAAAAAAATTATAGTAGAATCTTAAGGGTTAGAGGAGGATAATAAGCTATAAATATTTTTTAGGGGAATTTTCACAAATACCTTTTTTTTATGTTTATGTACAATTTTACAGCCTAAAGTTTTTATTTATAAAAATACAATTGTAAAATTTTAAAATTACAAAAATATACTTTGCTCAGCAAAAAGTGAAAAAATAACTAAAAAATAATAAAAAATCAACCTTACCACAATTATAAATAAACTATTAAACAATCAGAAAAATAACATCATGACAAATATAAATGAACTATAAAACAACCAAAAGAAATTATTTATTATTTTTACTGAAGATGTTTTTGTAAATAAAAAACATTCAAAACATAAAAATAAAAGAAAAGTTCATGTTGTAATTTTTTTTCAAAACTTGTGATCAATTATGTAAATTTTTCTATTTTTAAAAATTCAATAAAAAATAAAAAATAAACGCATATGAAAACAAATGAGTTAACGAAAAGTGTAAATGAGAAAAAAAAATATATGATTAAGCATCACAAAAATATTTATGTAAAAATTTAACTATACTTTTCCTCCCTTTGCTTTTATTACATTATTTTTTTAATTGTAAAAAAAAATCAACTTAGCAATACTTTTGCGATACTTGACGATGCTTTTGTGACACTTAAATATATTTTTGCGTTGCTTAACCATACCTTTATGATTGTAGCATGTAAATTTATAGTTTTAAAAAATGATGATTAACATTTCTTAACAATGACATAATAAAAATTTGATTTTTCGCCAAAATATTGTTAAAATGATGCTTCACAATGGTTTTGCAATAAAGTTTGATTAAAACTTGGTTGAAGCATAATTATGCATCCCGATTTCAAGTGGAGATATAATATATATAATCTTTAATTTTGGTATTTCTTTTTTGTAAAAAACAAAAATCTGCATGTTTAGAATTGTAGAACCTTTCATTTAGAGTGTATAGCATACACAATTTAATTATTTAAATCTTGAAATCATTACGGCCTCAAATGAATATCTTGAAATTTGTTGTTTTACATCCCAAATTTGAAGTTCTTCACATTCTGTATTGTTTGGTATTAGGTGTAAGGTGGGAAGGATGGAGAAAAACCTGATTAGTAAAATTATAAAATTATCCTTTTAAAAATAAAATTATTATTTTTTTAAGGATAGTTATTGTATTTTATAAAATGTATTTTGTCTTTTTCTACAATCCTACCAAATTTGGGATTAAATTTTGAAGGTTTGGAGGGAGACATTCTCCCTTCATCTCTCCTCTCCCTTCTTATCTCCCTCTTGCCAAACAAGTGATTTAGTCTTTCCTTCCATCACTCTCCCTCCACCCCTCTCCATCTACCCGTCTCCCCCTCCTACCAAACATAGTGTTAGATTTCGAAAGAAAATATATAAATCCCTTCAACTAACGTTCAAGTTAAAAGTAATACATCATCAAAATTTTATCATATTTTATTTCAAAAGTAAAGGCAAAATAATTATTTTTGGCTAAAAAAAAGTCATGTTCACTGTTTTTTTTTTAAAGAAACAATAAGCTTTTATGTGCTACCATCGTTAGTCATCTCCAAGTTTCAAATTCTACAAATTTTGAAAGTTAAATTGATACGCTACATTAAATCGTATTATATTGTATAACTTAAGTATTTTATATTATACTTTTATATAATATTACGTTAAATTTTAATTTATATGGAAATATTATTCATACATATGTATAAATACGCCAATATCAAATGTATTATATAAAAATATTACATATAGTACAATTATTCGCTGTAATATAATAAAACACAATTAAATATACCAAACAACTATTTTAGATCTGAGTAAAAAGTGTGAGCAAAACAATAAATCATACATAAAGGTTAATTTGGTAGAGCATATAAGAGTGGTATTGTATTAAATAACAAATAACATCGTATTTGGATAAAATATTGTATTGTATTAATTATTATGATTATAAATTTTAATACAACGTGAGTCATATTATTTAATACATAACAAATGGCGCGTATTAGCTTTTATTATAATATTTACAAAAGGTCTGGGCCAAACTCGGCCTTGACCCCAGCCCTAGACCCCGGACCCCAAACCTTAATCTGAACTTGGACCCAGACACGAACCTAGACCCAGACCCGAACCCGCACCTCGGACCCAAACCTGAACCCGAACTCATACCCCAAGCTTGGACCCCAGACCCGAACCTTGAACCCAGCCCCAGAACTAGACCCACTCCTTGACCCCAAACAAAAATTTGAACTAGGACCACGGACCCCTGAATCGAACCCCGACCCTGACCTCGACCCCTGACCTCGACCCCGACCTCCACCCTGGACCCAAACCCCGAACCGAGACCTGAACCGCAGACTCGAACAAGGATCCAAACCTCAAACTCTAACTAGGACTCAAACCCGAACCCGGACTAGAACTGGAACTACGGTATAGGTTCGGGGTTCGAAGTCGGGCCCGACTAGACCTGGGTTCGAAGCCGAGCCAATCGAAATTAGGTTTGGGTCCGGGGTCTAGGTCTCGATTTGGGTCTAGGGTCGAGGTTTGGGTTCGGGTTCGGGTTCAGGTCGGGGCCCCCGACCTCAGCCCTAGACCCAAACCTGGACCGTAGATCTAACCCCGCACCCTAGACCTAAATCTAGACCTGAACCTAGAATCGAACCCCGAACCCTGGACCCAGACCTAGACCCAGAGCCAAACCCGAACCTAGACTCGAACCCTAGGCCTGGACCTGTACCTGAACCACAAATCTGGACCAGGCCTTGGACTCGGATTCGAACCTGAACACGGGACCCAAACCTAAACCCAAATCGCATACCCCAATCCCAACCTAGACCCTGACCCAAACCTCGAACCCCGACCCAAACCTGAACCCCAAATCAAGACCGAGACCTAGACCCTAGACCCGAACTGGGACTTAGACCCTGGACCTGTACCTAAACCCAAATTAGGACTTGGACCCAGACCTTAGACCCGAACCCAGACCTGGATCTCGGACCGGGACTAGGGTCAGAGTCTGAGGTTTGGGGCCGAGCCCGGCCGAACCTGGCTTTGGGTTCGAGGTCCAAGTCTCGACTTGGGTCTGGGGTTCAGGTCTGGGGTTCAAGTTCAGGTCAGGGTTAGGGTCGGGGTCCGGGTTTGGGGTTTGAGTCCATGGGTCTGGGTCCGAAGTCCATTTCCATGGGTTTGGGTTTGGATATGAGGACCGGGTTTCGGTCTGAGTCCGAGTCCGAGTTCAGGTCCCGGTCTGGGATCTGAGTCCTAGTTCTGGTATGGGTTTGGGGCGTTTCGGGTCCGGGTCCGAGTCCAAGCCGTGGTTGCGGTTGCGGTCGAGTATATTGTGAAGAATTTATAATTTTATATAACCTATTAGTACAAGGTGATAGTAAACATAATATTGTATTAAATAATAGGGTTATTTGCGGCAAAACCTCCTAAAGTGGACAGGTTTTTGCAACTTACCCCCTAATCTAAAATTTTGGTGGTAAAACTACCTAAACCACTAGTCCGTTAGCAGTTAGCCTTTTCCATCCATTTTTGGCTGTTAAGTGCCAGGTTGGAATGTCCACGTGTACACAGTGTACACGTGGCACAATTTTATTAGTCCACGTAAAAATTTATTTAAAAAAAATAAAAAATAAAAAAATTATTTTAAAATTAAAAAAAAAATTATAAATAAAAAATTAAATAATTTTTTTTTATTTATTTTTTTTTTTTTCCTTTCTTTCTTTTTCTTTTTCTTTCTTTTTTCTTTTCTTTCTTGCAAACAGTCTTTCTCGATCCCCCTCTCTCTCAGCACTCGATCCCCACCTCTCTCAATCTCAGCCATCACTCTCGCTCTATCACTCTGCCCAGACCACCGCCCACACCACAACCACCCTTACTCTGCCCAGACCACCCTTCCTCCACCCAGACCACCACTGCCCACCACAACCGAACTGCCCACACCACCAAAACCACATCTACACACCAAAACCATCACCGAAACCTCTTTTTCAGATCCAAACAAAACCCCACATCAAGATCTAAACACATCAAAGAGACCTTAGATTAAAGAGAAATAAAATCGCAACTAACGGAGAAAGAAAATCGCAAGGGCGAGAGAGAGGGCTTACTGAACACGAGGCTCGTGAGTTCTGTGATGGGGCTCGTGAGATCGGAGATCTGTCGATCTCCTCCTTGGTGTCAGGCGAGGCTTGTGAGGGTGGAGAACTGTGGTGGCCGCCCAAGGGGGTTTTGAAATCCCTAGATTGAAAACGAGAAAGAGAGAGGAGATCGAGAGAGAGGAGATCGAGAGAGAGTGATGTAGAGAGAGAGGGTTTGTGTTTGTTTCAAACGAAAGAAAAAGAAAAAAACAGAAAAAAACAGAGAGGAGATCGAGAGAGAGGAGATCGAGAGAGAGTGATGTAAAGAGAGAGGGTTTGTTTCAGACGAAAGAAAAAGAAAAAACCAGAAAAAAAAAGAAAGAAAAAGAAAAAGAAAGAAAGGACAAAAAAAAAAGAAAAAAAATTATTTAATTTTTTATTTATAATTTTTTTTTAATTTTAAATAATTATTTTTTTTTATTTTTTTATATTAATTTTTTAGGTGGACCAATAAAATTGTGCCACGTGTACACTGTGTACACGTGGACATTCCAACATGGCACTTAACAGCCAAAAATGGATGGAAATGGCTAATTGCTAACGGACTAGTGGTTTAAGTAGTTTTACCACCAAAATTTTAGATTAGGAAGTTAGTTGCAAAAACCTATCCACTTTAGGAGGTTTTGCCGCAAATAACCCTAAATAATACTAATACAATACAATATAACCCAACACAATACTAATCAATGCAATACAATACAATATATCGGTGTACCAAAAGAGCCCAAGTGTTTAACATGCACTATTTTGTTTAGAGGAAGTAGTGTTCAACATGCACCTTTAAAATAGTGTTTTAAGTGAATATTCATTTGGGTTTTAATCTTGAACATTAAACACAAATAAGAAAATGGACATCTACCATCTTCATGTGAATCAGTCCTTATTAGCTGCACATTAATAGTAGGTCTTAAGCTTCTTTTGAATAGGGACTAGAAATAGTTCCTCTCATTTTTTCACAGTTTTTCTATTCTTTATTTGATTTCATTTTTTCTAGGCTGGTTGATGAAAAACGTCGCAATTAAGAGTTATTGTAGAAGTAAAAGTCTTATATTGAAGAAATTTTGTTTTGCAATTTTTCTTCTGACGAATAATACTAACATTGATCAGCAGACTAAGACCTTACAGCATTGGTATTGAAGATAACATACAGACTTGCAGGTAAGGTATTTTATAATAATAATAATAATTTTTATGGTTTTTTTTTTTAATACTGAGAGGGAAGAAACTACACACACCGTTGGGGACAACTAGCTAAGGCTATTGTGATGGATCATTGTGTTTTGAATGGCTTATATGTCTTGACATCTGTGGCCAAGCCTTGAATAGATCCGGCAGCAGCGACAATGGACACAATCAAACAGGCACCGCTCAAGATCTTGAGCATATTCCATCTGAATGAATACTTGGGTATTTTTGACTGAACAATATGCATTTCAATGGGGAAGTAAACAGTCAACGGCCAAAACGATGCTGCTCCAAGGAGACCCAAGAAGTCGTTGAAGAAAGGGAATATCATAGCTACTAATGTCGTCACTACAACGTATGCGGTTCTCCACACCAACTTGAAGGGGCTCAAATAGTAGACACCATGGAATGGAATGTTCATGGCATACTCACGCGATATGAACTTGTTTTCTGGCCAGCGTTTATTGCAGAATCCTTCTACGAGTCCGTATATGGGCTGACAGAACACCTGGAAATGATAATAAAATTAATAAAGTTGGGAAATCACATTCTGATGATGATGTTGTTGTTGTTGTTTTTATCATAAGAAATTATGCATAAGAGAAACTAATATATGTGATTCACACAATTTTACCTGATAGGCACCAATAAGATGAATGGCAATGCAAACGTTGGCCAAATCGATCAACCAAAATGGTTCATAGAACCCAAATCCAGTGAGGAAATTTCCTGGTGCGTTATTTCCAAATGCTGCATAACCAACACAACCGCATAGAATATAGAAAGTCGTTGTAGTCATAATTCCAGCAAAAGTTGCCTTTTTCATACTCCTGTTTTCTGGTGGGCTTGATCTCAACGTGTCCTGTAATTTGCACACACATAATGATAAGATTCAACTTATATTTTACTATTTGGGTTGGGCTTCAAGCCTGAATAACCCAATTCGTAATTCGTATTGGGTCATATATATACTTGTTAGATATATAAAAGTGTATTTATTTTATGTTATTTGTGAGTAATTTTAGTATTGGGGGGTTTTTGGAGTCCATTGTGTGGGGGCCATGGTGAGAGATGTTTGATTATTTGATAAAGTGAATTCAAATAAAGATGTGACGAATCGTAAAGAGGGTGGAGAATTTGACAAGAGGAAAATAGTTGCATGTAAAGTTGGTAAAAGGTATATATAATAATGCACTCAAAGAAAGGAAAAGGATGGAGGAGAAGAAAAGGGGAAACAATTCTAAATTTCTTTTTGGAAAAGTCCAACATATTCAGTGGCCCAAATATTGGACTTCCTTGGTCCACTTCGGATGGTCCACTGGGAATCTTATAAAGTTTTATACCAAAAAATAATAATAATAATAATAATAATAATAATAATAATAATAATAATGTAATGAAAGTTTTTGTTTGTTTCTTTTGTGTGTATTGAACAGGCTAGGAAAACAAAATCTTTATAATTAAGTGATTTTCACTTCTTTCGCATTCACGAACCAGAAGTTACCAAAGCCCCATCACACAAGATGACTCCCAATCTCAATGAAACAATATAATAATCTCTTTTCAAAATTATTAAAAAAAAAACAGTAACATCAAACGATTTTATCATGTGATAGTCTTTTGTTTGCATTCTAGTTTCTTCTATCTGTCTTCATCGGCTGTATCTCGTTCCAAAATATTGCATGCCTAACAATTACAAAACTGACAAGTGGGCCCCACAGGTATTTTTAATTACATTACATTATTTTGGTTAAGCTCAATCAGATTTATTGAGGACATGGACAGGTTTCAATCAAACCCCTCACTACCCCCAATTGGCAACTTGCTCTAGAACAGTCACAGGACAAGAGTAGCTTCGACCCCACAACACACAACTATTATATTGTGCTAAACCACATAAATTTTATACAAACAAACAATTGTTATCAATACTAATGGGGTTGTACTTGTATAATTGTTGCATATTATACATACATGTAAATACCTATCTAAACAAGCAACTATTGGTTTTGTGACACCTAGCAAATAATGTTATATATCCTCCAAAAACCAGCATGCATTGCTATGCCGACACTAACTGCTCAGCATGGCACACATTCCAATATATGTATATTAAAATGAATGTCTTAGTCAAAATAATATATTTATTGTTGCTCTACATTATTGATATGTCTTATAAATTATTTTTCTACTTCTTTAGAGGGTGCAGACAAAAAAGGATTGACCCAATATCTACCTATATATATGTGCATGTGCACCAGCTACGGATGCTTACGAGGTGGAATTAATACACTGTTGTATTGATAAGTGTTATCCGTAATAATATGCATATTTAAGTATGTTTTTCTCCTACAAGAATACAAGCCACGTGTTTGTAACAGTTGTTCTTACTTCTTTTAGTTGTCTTTTGAGAGGTATATTATGCACAAACATAAAAACTGACTTTGCTGCCCAGAGACACACGGTGGTGTTTGGCCATGTGAAGTTCTTATAATAAGTATTTATTTTTTTTTAAAAAAAAAAGGTTACATCTTTCTACACATATGTGCATAATAAATATTATATAACACACTAAAAAATAAAAATAAAGTCTTTAAATTAATATATATGTTATAGGTAAAGAAGAAGAATATGTAAAATTCCTTTTCATCTTGAGTGCTTTACTTTATCTGACAGGACGATTTCCCAATATTGCATGCAAATTGCAATAATATAAAAGGCATGCATCGCATTTATAGTAAAAGAGAGCGTACATAGGCACATATAATAATAAAAGGTTGGTTCACTAAAGTTTGGAAAGAAATAGAAAAAGACCTCCATAGTTCATTCCATAAAAAATACGAATATTAACGATAGATATATACTTCAATTTTTATATAAATATGTATGTCTTAAGCTTCTTTTGAATAGGGACTAGAAAAGGTTTTAGTTTTACCTGTATTTCAATGAGAACAGTTGAAAAGGCATAAGCAAAGGCAATATCTCCAATGGCTTGGAAAGTCCTCCAAACTTTCTCCGATCCTGTAACGTCTATCCCAACTTCCACTCCCGTTAAGGTTGTCTTCACATGCGTCCCCCCTTCATTTGTCATTCATTATTCAATTATTTTTGCAAAAAAAAAAAAAAGTGAATATATTTGTATTAATATTCGAACCACACATTAATTAATTAATATTCTGCAGATTAATAATCTATTACTTACCTACAACTTTAGCGATGGAGAGTCCAACTCCGATAAGAGAGTAAGCGAAGGACATAACAGCAGCGAGTATAGAGAGCCAAGAAAGATCATGAAAATTCGGTATTTGACTCAGAATAATTTGGATGCAAGCAAATATTATCATAAACGGGTAATTTGAGATTGAACATTTAGCCGAGTGACCCTCTTTGTGAAAGCAATTCGACCTTTTTACAGCCCTGAAATATTATTGGTTTTTTCATTTCAATAAATTAATCATAACAAACCAAAATTACTATAACTACCACTCTAGTAATTAATTAATATGTAACGTAAAATATGTATTGAGTAACACAAAGTTGACTTACACCATGCTGATAGAGGCAGTAATAGTGTAACCGACTGTTATTCCAACCAAATTACCATACTGAGCCAACCCACAAAGCTGTACTTTTCTCCCACCTGCCCAAATAAAAATCACAACCCCATTAATATTTTTTGAACCTATCTAAGAATCCTTCTAAAATTTCTTTCTACTTTCTTTAAAAAAGAGTGATAATATTTACTTTTGCCGCATAGGGAAATGAATTATAATACTATTGGGAATCACAACACATTAAATATGATATACATTTTTTTTTAATTATTTTTAAAAAACATTGTGTATTCTCGTTTTGAACGAGGTTTCATTTTTATGGACAATATCCAATGTTATTTTATTTATTTATTTATACCTAAGTAGGCTTTCACGGCGGCCATGTAGGTATAATTTCTCTTCCCGGTAACGGGGTCTGGGGCCCTGTAGCAGTCGGCTAGAAGAGTAGAAGTGAAATAGGTGATGAAAGAAAAGGCCATCAAAACAGCTGGGCCTGCAGCCCAACCCAACTGAGCATTGGCCCACGCCAACGACAGTACTCCCGATCCAATCACCGCCGTGATGATATGTGCGCTCGCCGTTACCCATGTCCCTTCATTATTATTATGTAACAAAATTAAATCATAAATATATATACATAATAAGCCCTGAAACTAATAAAATTAAAAGGTAAATGGGGAATTTGAGTATTGAGTAGATACCACTTCTTTTGGGGCGGCCATCTTCATCAACGTTCTTACGAAAGTCACCGTTTTCTATAACGGCAGAATTGTGGTGAGGTTGTGGATGATTTTGTTCTATGAACATTGGGTTCTTCTGAAACTCTTTGGCCATCGTAGGAGTAGAGTAGAAGTAGTACTAGTTAGTGGGTTTTTCTGTCTTTCTCTCTCTCTCTCTTTGAGTTTTGTTTGAGAGCAAATGTGAGTAGGAAATGACTCTAGAGAGTGGTATATATTTGAATGAGGAAACCGGAGGGTTGGGACATAAGTGTAATATAGAAGAGAAAAAGTGGGGAAGTAAATGGTGGGTAAGAAAGAATCAAGTCAAAATGACTTTGCTTTGCGTGAAACAGGAAAACATGTAAGCTAAATTAATCACCTTACAAGTGGTGCACTACTACTTATCTCTCTCTCTCTCTCTCTCTCTCTCTCTCTCTCTCTCTCTCTCTCTCTCTCTCTCTCTCTCTCTCTCTAATTATATATATCTAATTTCTTGAAATAGAAAAAAAAATGCTAAAATGCACACTTAACATTTAATATTAGTGAGAAGCTAATTATAACTTTGTATTACAATTTTTTAATCAATTTACACGCTTGAAATCACATGTTAGAATATATTTTTTTCAAATTTTTTTAGAGCGGTATTTGTTATAGTTACAGTATTATCTCTGTAAAATTTTTAAAAATTCTAAATAATTTACAATACCGAAAATAGAGTTCCTGATATTTCAGTTTACGTATCACACACATTCAAAAAACTTCAAATGTATCTTTGGCACTGTAAACTATTTAAAAATTTACAAGAATAGTGTTATAAATATTAATATAAGAATACCACCATGAAAATTTTAAAATGATTCACTACGAAAATTGACTAAAAAATTATAATAAAAGATTATTTATAACACTCTTTAATATTATTTAATTTAATAACAATTATAAAATATAATAATTTCACCTAATAACAATATCTAGACAAAATTAATAGTAATACCATTTCAACAAAAAAAAAATCAAAAACAAAATCTCTAAATGTATGTTTTTTTTTGTTTTTTATTTATTTATATATATTTATTGATATTGCTTCTAAATAGAGCATTACTAAATGGCATTGTATGGTGTCCCACTGGCCAACAGTATCAGCTCTCACATATTCTTTTTTTTTTTTGGCTAATTAGGATTTTTATCCCTTGAATTTTGACATGTACTAAATTATACCTCTTGAATTTTTAAGGTCATTAAAAATATCTCCTGAACTATTGAGATTGTTGAATTTAAGGACTTTTGTTCAATTTTGTTAAAAAAAAAGTCTAACGTGGATGAAAGTTCAAGGGCATAATTTACTACATGTCAAAGTTCGAGGGACATGATTTAGTAGATATCAAAATTTGGGGAGCATGGTTAGTACATAAACAATCACTGAAATAGTAAAATTGAATGAAATTAGACAAAAGTCCTTAAATCTATCAATCTCAATAGTTCAAGGGGAATTTGTAAGTGTTAGAAAAATTTAGAGGCATAATTTAGTACATGTTAAAATTTAAGGAAAAAAATCATAATTAACCTTTTTTTCTGTAAGGCCAAATTATTAAATTATATATACAGGTATTAAATGGTATTAGATAGGTGCCTCAAAACAATATTCTTCTAAAGAGTAATTTGCGGTATAAATACCTAAGTTTAACTCTCATCAGTTGCAAATAAATACCTAAGTTTAATTTTTGGCGGTAATAATACCTAAGTTATAATTTTTGGAACTCTGTAGGTATCTAACCGTTAAATATTATGTCATTATCCACGTGTCATTTTCTTATTGGTATATTTAATTTTTTTAAAAAAATAAAATAAAATTTAATGACTTTGACCAATTAGGAATTGCCACGTGGCAATTTACTTAAAAATTAACAATTAGGTACCTACAAAAGTTCCAGAATTATAACTTAGGTATTATTACCGCCAAAAATTAAAGTTAAGTATTTATTTGCAACTGAGAGTTAAATTTAAGTATTTATGCCGCAAATTATTCTTCTACTAAATATAACTATGACAATATTATATATATAAATATAAATATAAATATATTCGTCTAAAATTACACTCTCTTAGGCCAACTCCAAGGAGGCGGCAAATTGATACTTTGGTGTTGATGATTGATCCAAGGAGGCAGCAATTGTGACTGCAAATTGAGGGTTTGTCTACAGTGCACGGCATATATGCCGTGCACTGTAGCCACGGCATGCCTTTTTTTTTTTTTAGTTTTTTTAATAATTTAATTAATATTTATATATATTTATATTATTATATTTGTAAAATTAAGAATTATTTTTTGGGAAATTTTTTAATACACATTTTTAAAAGTGATGTACGAATCTACTCCTATTTATTTCGGCACCCAACAAACTTTTTTAGTCTATTTTTTTTATATAGTAGTGTATATTATAATTATTTAAGACATCCTGTAAAATTTAAAAAAATTTAGAAAAATTTAATACGCCGAAAATAAAGCACTTCTTTAAAAGTGGTGCACTGATTTACTCCTACCTGTTTCGGCATTCGGGAGACTTGTTTAGTCTTTTTTTTTTATGGTCGTGTACATTATAGTTATTTAAAACATCTTGCAAAATTTTAAAAAAATTAAAAAAATTTAACATGCCGAAAATAAAATTCAAACTTTCTGTTGCGTGACTCTTTTATTTAGAAGAATACATTGTAAAAGCACCTTATAATATTTATTTTTGTGTAAATTTAAATGTGAATATCATAAATTATTTTTCTTTTTAATTAGAATTTAAGAAAAAATTTATTATATTTTTTTATTTTTTTATATTAAACAATAAAAATAATTTTTAAAATTGAACACATATTAAAATTAATATGATATTATTTTTTAAATTTATTAAAAAATTAATATAATAATAAGGAATATTTTTTTAGTGTAATTTTTGGTGTTGTGGTTGGAGTAGAAATAATTTTTGACACCAAATTTGGTGATAGTGTAACACCAAATTTAGTGTCTCTTTGGAGATGCTCTTATACCTTTCTGTTCAATGTTTTAATCCCAATAACCAAACCCACTAATATTTAGGTAAGAAATAAGTAGCATTATCTCTTTGATTATTAGTTATATATTTTGGCTACTGAAAATCAATATTTTTCTTCAGCGAATAAGTAATTTTATATTGATTATGAATTAGGCCGTTTGATTTGAAAATAAAATATTTGGATATGGTTGATACAGTTATGACGCACAGTTTTGTGGCTAAACAGAAAAGAATAAGAATTCTTTGGCATAGAGTTAGCTAATAGAAAAACAAGATAAGAATGCTATGAAGCAAAATGAACAGAAATAATTCTGTATTGAATGAATGAAAAATTGTTCCAAGAGTGTTACTATTACTACTACCATAAAAGAGGGAATTCTCGTCAATCACAAAATTGGATTTTTTAAAGGACCGATGTGAATAAAATTAAGTGACTATTTTAAACTGATGGCTATAGTATATCATCGGTCTATAACGGTCATAAAGAGTTTTTGTCGATTTAAAAAGGTCATTGTCAAGAAAACTAAAAAACGGTATATATTTTTTGGACATTCTCGTCGATTATGAAGGGTCACCATTATTTTTTTTTTTCGGAAGCCAACAGTCCATTTAATGAAATCTTACAACTCTCCTTTTCCATTCTCACCCGCACAAAATATTCTCATCACGATTACCTCTCTCTCTCTCTTCTTCTCCGTCAACATCTCTCTCAGACCACTCCAAACCACCATTGAACGAGTAGGCCAACGTCGACTCTCTCTCTCTGTATATATATGTATGTATATCCATGGTGAATGATCCCCCTCTCTCTCTCTCCGCACTACTACGAAATTGGTTTTTTCCAACATTTTTAAACAGTCGGATAAAGTACTCTCGTCGATTTCTATAATCGTCACTTATACGACCGTCACAAAATGGACGGAATAGGCGAGAGTTTGAAACACTCGCCAATTTGAACTTCCTCACAGTTTAAAACTGTCGCCTATGCTTAGGTATAGGCGACAGTTTATAACCAAGTCCTATACTCAGGGCCGGCCCTAACCATAGGCAGACTAGGCCCGCGCCTAGGGCCCACTTATTTTAGGGGTCCAAATAAAAAAATTACCTTTTAAAAATATACATATATTTTTAATAATTTTTAAAAATACTATTTATCTATATAGTAAGGGCTCAAAAAATATTTTTTAGCTATGGCTCATTTCAACTCAGTGTCGGCCCTGCCTATATTATAGGCGACAGTTTAAAATCGTCCCCTATAAACAGTTTCTTATAGTATAGGGCACGGTTATGTATCGTCGCCTATACCTAAGCATAGGCGACAGTTTTAATCCGTGCCATATAGTACAGGTAACAATTTTCAAGTTTAAAATGTATATTTGAGCGACTTTTTTTTTCAATCATTATATTGGAAAAATAGGGGGAAAATGTAAATTTTCTACCATTTTTTCTCCTGCATTAATTTTTAAATTTTTTGCAAATATATAGTAACAATAATTAAACTAACATTAATATTATTTAAATATATTTACAAATTTATGTAGTAACAATAATTAAATTAACATTAATAATCATCTAAATATATTTACAAATCTATAGTAACAATAAATTGAGATCTATACACGGATTAACAAGGCAACATCGATCCGCTTCCGCTTTCACGTAAAGAATCCACCGATCACATATAACATTTATCTCGTCATTTGTGTACGACGTGGAGAACCAAAGGTATATATTAATTAGTAAAGACCTATTATCATATGCTATTTAATAAAGAATAATATTATTATAATACTTATTAATTTTTTTACCAGTTGTGTCAATTCTATTATTAGATCTTCTACGGTCATGAAACTTTCAATGGATTTCATGATGTAGTATCTGTTGGGTCTTGTGCCCTAAATAAAATCTATTTTAATATAATCAGATTTACTAATTAATAAAGATCATAAATCATTCTATGTTCCATGGTTCACATGATTTATTTCATGATTATATTTAATGTATAAATTCTATTAAGTTCAGAACATATATAAATATGTATATATTTGTTCATGATTATAGTGTCGTCAGCATAGTAGAATATAATCATGATTATATGTTCAAAAAGTTTAATTCCCATAATTTGTTAGTTGATTGAATTTAGACTGACATGATAATCAACGATTAGGTATACTTAAACCTTGGATAAGTGTTATGTCCTTTCCAGGACATTGTCAAAGTTTACTAGTATCGAATGTATGGAGTATACATTGGAAAGGACTGATATTGATCTTAGATAAGATATCATAAACTTACCTTTATATCTTTCTAAGTCAATGTCAATGGTTGATCTTAGGTCTATAAATCTTAATCCTGATATTGTTAGGTTCAATTTAGTTGTATTATTTATGTTCTTCAATTTGTTCGTTAAAGTCGACCAATTGGATCTTCTCGTGACATGCAGATTAAGGACATAGTAGTTCAATTGAGTGGGAGTACTGATCATAGATATGGAATCTATAGTTTCTATAAGTATTTAAAAGTGAAACGATGATTTCCTTCGAGCTTGGCTGAATAGAGATAAATGATTGAGGCCTCACTTCAGTAATTATATTTATTTACTGAAGTATCATTTATAGGTAGCTAAGTGTTTTAAGGATAAAATACATTGAAGGGTAGAACGGTAAAGTTGTCCCTATTCAGTGTAGATTATCTATAGAGGATCTTTGACTTTTAGGATTATACGACCGTCGCAAAATGGACGGAATAGGCGAGAGTTTGAAACACTCGCCAATTTGAACTTCCTCACAGTTTAAAACTGTCGCCTATGCTTAGGTATAGGCGACAGTTTATAACCAAGTCCTATACTCAGGGCCGGCCCTAACCATAGGCAGACTAGGCCCGCGCCTAGGGCCCACTTATTTTAGGGGTCCAAATAAAAAAATTACCTTTTAAAAATATACATATATTTTTAATAATTTTTAAAAATACTATTTATCTATATAGTAAGGGCTCAAAAAATACTTTTTAGCTATGGCTCATTTCAACTCAGTGTCGGCCCTGCCTATATTATAGGCGACAGTTTAAAATCGTCCCCTATAAACAGTTTCTTATAGTATAGGGCACGGTTATGTATCGTCGCCTATACCTAAGCATAGGCGACAGTTTTAATCCGTGCCATATAGTACAGGTAACAATTTTCAAGTTTAAAATGTATATTTGAGCGACTTTTTTTTTCAATCATTATATTGGAAAAATAGGGGGAAAATGTAAATTTTCTACCATTTTTTCTCCTGCATTAATTTTTAAATTTTTTGCAAATATATAGTAACAATAATTAAACTAACATTAATATTATTTAAATATATTTACAAATTTATGTAGTAACAATAATTAAATTAACATTAATAATCATCTAAATATATTTACAAATCTATAGTAACAATAAATTGAGATCTATACACGGATTAACAAGGCAACATCGATCCGCTTCCGCTTTCACGTAAAGAATCCACCGATCACATATAACATTTATCTCGTCATTTGTGTACGACGTGGAGAACCAAAGGTATATATTAATTAGTAAAGACCTATTATCATATGCTATTTAATAAAGAATAATATTATTATAATACTTATTATTTTTTTTACCAGTTGTGTCAATTCTATTATTAGATCTTCTACGGTCATGAAACTTTCAATGGATTTCATGATGTAGTATCTGTTGGGTCTTGTGCCCTAAATAAAATCTATTTTAATATAATCAGATTTACTAATTAATAAAGATCATAAATCATTCTATGTTCCATGGTTCACATGATTTATTTCATGATTATATTTAATGTATAAATTCTATTAAGTTCAGAACATATATAAATATGTATATATTTGTTCATGATTATAGTGTCGTCAGCATAGTAGAATATAATCATGATTATATGTTCAAAAAGTTTAATTCCCATAATTTGTTAGTTGATTGAATTTAGACTGACATGATAATCAACGATTAGGTATACTTAAACCTTGGATAAGTGTTATGTCCTTTCCAGGACATTGTCAAAGTTTACTAGTATCGAATGTATGGAGTATACATTGGAAAGGACTGATATTGATCTTAGATAAGATATCATAAACTTACCTTTATATCTTTCTAAGTCAATGTCAATGGTTGATCTTAGGTCTATAAATCTTAATCCTGATATTGTTAGGTTCAATTTAGTTGTATTATTTATGTTCTTCAATTTGTTCGTTAAAGTCGACCAATTGGATCTTCTCGTGACATGCAGATTAAGGACATAGTAGTTCAATTGAGTGGGAGTACTGATCATAGATATGGAATCTATAGTTTCTATAAGTATTTAAAAGTGAAACGATGATTTCCTTCGAGCTTGGCTGAATAGAGATAAATGATTGAGGCCTCACTTCAGTAATTATATTTATTTACTGAAGTATCATTTATAGGTAGCTAAGTGTTTTAAGGATAAAATACATTGAAGGGTAGAACGGTAAAGTTGTCCCTATTCAGTGTAGATTATCTATAGAGGATCTTTGACTTTTAGGATTGTAACAATAGATAATCATAACGTATCTATATCGTGGTACATATAGAGCGTTCTATATAGTTGAGAGTGTTATTCAATTCTAAATCTATAGTGGTGCAAGGCGGAATTATAAGTTAGAGAATTTACTTGGTGAATTCTAGTTCTACTTATTGAAAGCTCGGTTATATAGGCCCATGGTCCCCTCACTAGTTGAGATATTACTGTTTGCAGACTCAGTTAATTGATTTTGATTAATCAATTATAATTTTAAAATTAGACTATGTCTTATATATGAATTTTCACTAAGCAAGGGCTTAATTGTGAAGAAAAGAAGTTTTTGGGTCAATTTCTTAATTGAGAGACTCTGTATGGTCTAATTAATAAATTACATAAATGAAAATTTTATTTAGTAATTAATTATAATTATTATATAAATAGTTTTGGCATTTATAGGATTGAATTGGAAAATATAGTATTATTGAAAAGAAGAATAAGTGGTTGAAATAAAGTGGGAAAAATCTAACTAGAGACTGGTCCATTGAGTGTACGGCCTAGAAGTGATTTTTTTCCAATATTTTATTCTTCTTTAATCCATATAATTCAGTCCTAAGCCCTAGTTGAAACACTATAAAAGGAACATGATACTCTCACTCATCCAACTAATGTCAACCTGACTATTCAACCAACCTAGATGAGAGAGTTCTTCCTTAGTGATTTTAACCTACTTTATTGTTCTTCACCATTCGAACCTATAGTGAATGAGTGACATGCCCACACATAGCAATTTAAGTACTCAATCATAGTGAGTAAGACGGTGGTAACCAAACTCGAACGAGAGAAAGAGATCCAGGTTCATATCTTGATAATGCTCTGCTACAGAAAGGAATCAAGGGCTAGAGATCTTGAACGAAAGGAGTCACATTATTCCGCTGCAATTAATGTAAGGTTTTCTTAAACCTTTATGTATTTATTTCATTGTTTTAGAGAATTTATATTTAGGATGTTAATTCAACATACTTGTTAGTAAATCTAGATCCTGGTAAAATATTACCAACAGTATCCACATTATTTGTCGTCTGTTTGTTCTGGACATATAGGAGTTATCCACTGGATAGGTCTATTATGCCGTCTTGTCATTTGATTGTAAATGGTAAACGATTCACACAAAAAGTAAAGTTAGCATATAAATTTAAATATAAAACACGCTTACATATTGTGATGTTGGATATAGAACTTACGTAAAAATAATAAATTTCAAATCATCTGGTACATCACCATTGTTGGAATCTAAGTACGCCACCGTCTGCGTACTTAGTTGGATTAGTATAAGCATCCAATGAACATTTGTCTGCACACAAAAATATGTGTAAAATTGTTAGTACATAATAATATATATTATGAAGAGTTATAAATTATGAAATCATTCATTCTAATTCTACTTACGGATTATTATAAGGGACAATAACCCATTTATCCGGATTGGTCATTTTGGTCATACGCGTGACTAGTGCTTGACAATAGATACTATCAACTTTGGCTTCAATGGCAATGGCACTAGAATTCAAAAATTCATATATTCTGTTTAATCCATTGATACCCAGGAATCGCTCTTTCATGTGCATGATATAAAGACATAATTAATAACCGTCACTGTCAAAAGAAAATTATTAAGTTTATTAAGAGTTAGAAATCATACTTGCACCAAACTGCTATAGGTTGGACTCCTAAGTATTGCATGGTGTAGAATTTATGAATGTCTTTTTTAGAAGGAAAATCGAGTTATCTTCGACCCCCAAAATAATCTTCTGTAACTCAGAATTGGATTATTCTCTACAACGACCACTTTTTCACCGAGTTTCAAAAGTTAGTGATTGAGATAGTTTGTCATGGTTGGACATAACGATCATGACTTGTTGGCTTACTCAACCTCTTAGGGTGTTTTCGAGGTTGTGTTTAAGGACTGAGTAAACCTTCAGAGGCTTGTCTGCTTCTCCTCACAGGTTGCTTCTGAAGTTGCTTGGTGGGTGGCTATGTATATGGAAAAAAAAAACAATAAAGTTAGAAATTTCATTAATCAACAAACACAATAAGTTAAGTAAAAAAATTAAAACATACCAAGTATTTTTAACAGTTGTAACATAGTCTTTGGGCCATGCTAGGTAACTTTTTATAGCTTGACCTACTTTTGTGAATGCATCTTGGGTAATAGGACACGGAAGCAGTGCATTCTCTACATTGACTTCTTCAATGAATACCCAACGATAATCTGTGTATAGGTATTCATTATTGTGAATCGAGAACTTTCCATATTTCAAACATTTCTCCTTCACAATGTGCCCCAAAGCAACCTTTAATACCATCCCACTAGGCTCCAACCGACAGTGCATCCAACATAGAAAAGTCTACATATCCAAATCAGACAAGCAATAATTTAGTTTGTAAAATTGACCATATTTATAATTTTACATTAGATCAATTCGTAAAATAATATTAAGATTACCTCTTTTGATCTACCACCAGTAGGTGGCAATGTTGCTGGTGGAGCAGAAACCTTTTGGGAATGTGGTGGTGGTGATGGAGTAGAGACATTGGCAGCACTTGATGGTTGTGCTATGGGATCTGGTAGAGTAGAGACATTTACAGTACTTGATTGTTGTGCTACGGGATCGGAGTTAAGGTCAACATGGGCTTGTTCATTCAATGCTCCCCCAACACCAGAACCATACACATGGGATGTACTCGCAACGCTGCTATGCTGGGAACGAACTAGACAAAGGAGCTCATCCATTTACTCTTGTAGTTGTCTGTTGCTCTCCTCTGTCTCACAAATGCATCTTTCCAAATCTGATGATTCCTGGTTTGACCCATTCTTGTTTTTCTTTTTAGGGCGTGGAGTGTTGAAATATTTGGTTTGGGTGATGACATAACCCATGGCTCGATCCTGACCACCATGCTCATATATCCCAGCACCATGCTTAACACGTCCCTCTTCCCTTCCACATGCAAAACTCCGTCTTCCACTTGCTTACGAAAGTCGTCCTACAAATATAGCAAATAGAGATAGAATTAAATTGTGAAACATAACAATATAAATAAAATTATACTTTAAAGTTACAATCCATTTGACGATTTTTGCAGCTGGGCCCTCCACCTCACCTTTCGTGTTAATGTGAAGTTTCACATCTATCAAAATCGGTAATTTGGCGGCTTGCCTCTTTTTCCATTTATTTTGAACCATCCTTACACCACCTCGTCTGGTGCAATGGTTGTAAATATATTTTTCCGTGCTCCGTTGTGCCTTTTTTCTCCTCGCCCCAAATTTAGAACTTAATCTCGTAGCCACAAACTCTCTCCATTATTACAAATCAATTATGCTTTCATACAGTTTCAGTGGCTTATCGAGAAGTTAGGGAGCCACATCTTTGAATGTAAAAATACTTTTTATTAGGATATTTTTCCAATCCTTCCATCTCTCTCTACCTTTTGAAATGGTTGATTTCTTGTCCATCTTCGGTACATCGAACATAGCCTAAAAAAATTAACAATCATAGTTTTAAGTACAAATTATAATCAATAGTTAAAAACACGAATAATAAAATTAATATTACCTTTATGCCATTCCATAATTGGTTTTTAATGTCTTCACTAACTTTAGGCCACGATATATCTCGAAGTCGAACATTAACTACCCATGCTCCAATTCGGGTAACTTTTGTCGTCCCTCCCTTTTCCCAGTGTTGTCCGTTATTATTTTACTCAACCTCCAACTTTTTCCCTCTCCTGCCATTTTGGATATATCGCTCTGTTTGCTTCTCTAGCGAGTATTTTTCTACGGTGGTTGTTCAAGATCAACACTATATTCATCTTCCATGGATGATTGTTCAAGATCAACACTATATCCTTTTGGCACGGATGGACCATCATCACCATCATAATCTAACCAAGCACTCCACTCATCTTCCCCACCTGGTTCCATGATGAATAATCCTACAAATTTGAAAGCATACATTAGAATATACAAAATTCTGTATTGATACCAATACGTGTTCGATGACTCATGTATTGATAAATTCTTTCACCCATAATCCTTCACCATCATCACGAGATGATATGATATTGTCCCTAACAGTGACATCAATAGGTGGTGGAGTGATTTAATGAATTTGGTCTCTAAGCATGAGATCATCGTCATTAGACTCTTGATTAGCATAATCTTTTGATTGCAGTGTCAAGACAATTGACTAGCGTGCATCTAATAGATCGTTCATGTAAAACACTTGATTGGCTTGGAACACCATTATAAACCTATTAGACTTGTGTCCAATTTGATTCAAGTCCACTAACTTGAATGTAAATTTATCGTCTTTAACCCTATTATCACTCTTAACCCAATCATAAATAAAAATATGGATCTAAAAACTACTATAATCTAATTCCTAAAATTCTTGAATTACACCGTGAAAAGACATGTCACATTCAATAGGATTTTTGTCTTTTGAACTAGATATTTAGAAAGTCTTAACAACTATCATAACATCACTATTTTGTGTTTTTCTAGATTTATCACTGGCTTGGGTATAAAATTGAGTACTATTTATATAATATGATTGGTACTTGTGTACATCACCTGAATGGCCTTTTGATATGGAAAGAAGTGTGTTGGATACATTGCTCGAGGATTCACACATTTTTACATATACCTATCAACATATAAGTAGATTAGTGAACAAAGATAAATAAATATATGATGTGTAACAAATAATAATGTTAATAGTATCTTTTTTTAATCATGTACTAAAATTTCGATAATGTTCATCTTGTACATATTTTTGATTTCGTGCCTTAGTCGGATTAGTGGTCTTGATCCAATTAAAATGTTCCCTTCAAGTATTCGATGGATTTTTTTTAGTTTCAATTGAATATTATTATTTTATTTTAACTATGAAAATTTAACTTAAACTCACTCAATGTACAGTTGGACCTTGTCAATATTTTACAACACAAGTCGGTACACTTTTTCACGATCAGCGTGGCTTACACTGCAAAGAGAAACACCCCTACTCCCTCTACCTTATCGACCCGAGTTGGGCAAGAGCCAACAGTTGTAACCTCTGACAAGTAGTCTGAGAAAAATTTAATCGTCTCTTCAACAATGTATGATTCAACAATACAACCCTCATGCCTACTTTTATTTTTGACATAACCCTTCAAGATTTTCATGTATTGCTCAAATGGGTACATCCATCTAAAGTACACAGGTCTACAAAAATTCACCTCCCTCACCAAATGCACTGTGAACCACTATGTCAAAAAAGGAAGGCGGGAAAAATTATTCTAAATAACACAAAACTTCCACAATCTCTAACTTGAGATTCTCTAACTTAGTCACATCAACCATTTTCCAGCAAAAAGATTTGAAGAACAAACACAACCTCGTGATTGCATATCTAATTTTCTTAGGCAAAATAGAACGGATACTCACTGGTAGAATGTGTTGAATAAATATATGATGATCGTGAGATTTCAGACCACTCAAAATTAGTTTGTTCCTATCTACCCAATTTGAGACATTTGAGGAGTACCCTTCAGTTACCTTCACCTGGGAGATAGTATTGGAAATATTTTACCAGGATCTAGATTTACTACCAAGTATGTTTTATTAACATCCTAATATGAATTCTAAAACAATGAAATAAACATATAAGAGTTTAAGAAAACCTTACATTGGGTGCAGCGGAATATTATGACTCCTTCCATTCAGATCTCTAGCCCTTGATTCTTTTCTGTAGCAGAGCATAATCAAGATATGAATCTAGATCTCCTTCTCTCCTTCTTTGATGCTGATTTTTCATAGTCTTACATACTATGATTGAGGTACCACTTGATGTGTGTGGGCACTACTCATTCACTCAAGGAATTTCGAAATTTAGAGAAGAAAAGAGAGAGGAAAGTGGCGCTCAGGAATTCTCTCTGAAAAGAATGAGATGCAATTGTGTGTTGTTTCCTGAAGCCATTACTTTCTATTTATAGAATGCCCTCTAGGTTTAGGTTAGAATTGTATGGCATTAAAATAATGAAAAAATAAAATGGTAAACCTCTTGCATAGTGGGCGGCCCATATAAGGAAATTAGGCCTCACTTTGCAACTTTCCCATTTTGTTATTTTTCATTCCCATTTTCTCAAAAATACCAATTTTCCAATTTAACCATTTAAATGCCAATTCTAATTATTTAATAACTTAAAATAATTATTAAATAATATTGCCATTTAATATATTTATTAATTTAGACATATAAAGTATCTTAATTATAAATAAACCTAGAATCTCTTTTCTTTACAATTTCGCCCTTGCTTAGTGAAAATTCATAAAGTAGACATAGTCTAACTTTAGAATTATAATTGATTAATCAAAATCAATTAACTGAGTCTTACAAGCAGTATCGTCTCAACTAGTATGGGGACCATGGGTCTATATAACGAGCTTCCAATAAGTCGAACCGAATTTACCAAGTAAATTCCCTAACTTATTAATTCCTTATTGAATCCACTCTTAGAACTTGGAATTGCACTCTCAGTCATACAGAACGCTCTATATGTTCCACGATATAGATACTGTTGGAAATTATTTTACCAGGATCTTAGATCTACTCACAAGTATGTTTATTAACATCCTAAATATGAACTTTCTAAAACGATAAATTAAACACGTATAAAGTTAAGAAAACCTTACATTGATGCAGCGGAATAAATGTCTCCTTCCACTCAGATCTCTAACCCTTGACTCCTTTCTGTAGCAGAGTATCATCAAGATCTGAGCCCGAATGTCCTCCTTCTTCAAGCTTTGATCCTTCACAGTCTTCCAATCTATGATTGAGTTACTGCTTGCTGTGTGTGGTCACGAAAAAGATGAAGGGAAAAGAGAGAGAGGTATTTCGGCCAAGGTAGAGAGTGAGGAAGGCTCAGTTTTCTGAAGAGAGAAATTTCTGTCAGAAAGCTAATGAAAAGCATGTGTTGTGACTGAGCCATCACTTTCTATTTATAGGCAACTACTAGGTTTAGGTTTAGAATTATTTGGCATTAAAATAATGAAAATAATAATTTGAAAAAGCCTTTTAAGTGGCCGGCCATATGGTGTTATTGGGCCTCACTTAATTTTGCAATTTTATCAAATTTTATCTCTATTTTCTCAAAAACGCCAATTTTCCAATTCTAGCCTTTTAAATGCCAAAACTAATTATTTAATAACTAAAATAGATTATTAAATAATATTGTCATTTAATTTAATTATTAATTAGACATATAAAGTCCATTAATAAATAAATAAACCTAGAAAACTCTTTTCCTTACAATTTCACCCCTGCTTAGTGAAAATTCATAAAATTAGACATAGTCTAACTTTAGAATTATAATTGATCAATCACGAATCAATTAATGAGTCTTACAAGCAGAATGTTCTCAACTAGAATGGGGACCATGGATCTATATGCTGAGCTTCCAATAAGTGAACCAAATTTACCAAGTAAATTCCTACTTATTAATTCTTCGTTGAATCCACTCTTAGAACTTAGAATTGCACTCTCAGACTTATATAGAGCATATTGTATGTTTCACGATACCAATATACTATCTCATTTAACCATTGTTATAATCTTATTGTGATTTAAAGATCCTCTATATAGATGATTTACATCGAGATGGGATTTCTTTACCATTCTCACCCCTCAATGTATTTTGCCCCTTAAAACACTTAGCTACCTGTAAATGGTGTTTAGTGATCTAATAATTAGTCAGTTAAACAAGAGCTCATCCATTTACTTCTATTTGCTAAGCTCGAAGGGAATCATCAGTTAACTTCTATACACCAATAGAAGCTATAGATTCCATATTTATGTTCAGCACTCCCACTCAATCATACTATCATGTTCCCAAAATATACGTATCACCCTGACCCAAAAGTAGGCTTAACTAATAAATCAATGAACATGAATAGTGTTGGGTTTTATGCCCTAAATAAAACTCATTTCAATATAATCAGATTTACTTATTAATATAGATCAGAAATAACATTTAATGTTGCATGGTTCACATGATTTATTTCATGATTATATGTACATAATGTATAAATTCATCTGAAACCCTTTTCACATACTTGATCCTGTTTATTGTGCCGTCAACACATTGGAAAGTAAACATGACTATGTGAATAAAGTTTCCTAGATTTATCAGGGGTTTTGCTGATATGATAATCTACAACAGAGTTTACTTGCATTTGGAGAAGTGCTATGTTCTTTCCAGAGCATTGGTTAAAGTAAAGCTCAGGTTGGATGCATTGAGTATGCATCGGAAGGGACCGATATTGAACTTTGACTTAGATTTATTAAACTTACCGTAATATCTATTCAAGTCAATATCTCCTAGTTGATCCTAGATCAAATGTTCTTAATCCTGTTATGATTAGGCTCAATCTTGAAAGGCTATTCGTGTTCTTTGATTTGTTAGTTAAGCCTACTTTTAGGTCAGGGTGATACGTACATTTTGGGAACACGGTAGTGCAATTGAGTGGGAGCGCTAGCATAAACATGGAATCTATAGCTTCTATCTGGCAAATAGTAAGCAAAGGATGATCTCCTTCGAGCTTGACCAAACGAACATAAATGGTGGAGTACTCATTTCACATAAGTTGAAATATCATTTATACGGGGTCAAGTGTTTTAAGGAATAAATACATTGTAGGGTGTAACGGTAATTTAATCCCTTTACAGTGTAGATCATTCATATAGAGGATCATTGATCACATTAGGATTATAACAATGGATAACTAATGATGTGTCTATATGGTGGAACATATAGAGCATTCTATATACTGAGAGTGCAATTCTAAGTTCTATGCGTGGATTCAACGAAGAATTAATAAGTTAGTGAATTTTAGTGCTAAATTCTTGATCTACTTATTGGAAGCTCGGTTATATAGACCCATTGTCCCCCCACTAGTTGAGATAATATTGCTTGTAAGACTCATGTAATTAGTTTTGATTAATCAATTATAATTCACAAATTAGACTATGTCTATTTGTGAAATTTTTCACTAAGTAAGGGCAAAATTGTAAAGAAAGAGTTTATAGGGGCATATTTGTTAATTATGATACTTTGTATGGTTCAATTAATAAATATGATAAATGACAATATTATTTAATAATTATTTATAGTTATTAAATAGTTAGAATTGGCATTTAAATGGTTGAATTAGGAAATTGGCATTTTTGAGAAAATCAGATACAAAAGGTGTTAAAATTGCAAAATTGCAAAACCCAAGGCCCAATCCACTAAGGCATGGCCGGCCACCTATTGTGTGTGTTTTAAATTGATTTTTTTATTATTTTAATGCCATATAATTCAAACCTAACCCTAGTGGAATGCTATAAATAGATAGTGAAGGCTTCAGAAAAATAAGACTTTTCTTCTGACTTCTTCTGATTCCGAAAAACTGAGCCTCTCTCTCTCTCCCTATCTTTAGCTACCACTTCTTCTTTCTTCTTCCTTTGAATTTCGAAATCCTTAGTGATTAGAGTAGTGCCCACACACATCAAGTGATACCTCAATCATAGTGAGGAAGATCGTGAAGAAAGATCATCAGCAAAGGAGATTCAGCATCAAAGATTCAGAGAAAGAGATCCAGGTTCAGATATTGATAATGCTCTGCTACAAAAAGGAATCAAGGGCTAGATATCTGAACGGAAGGAGTCATTATATTCCGCTGCACCCAATGTAAGGTTTCTTAAACTTTATATGTGTTTATTTTATCGTTTTAGAAAGTTCTTATTTAGGATGTTAATAAACATACTTGTGAGTAGATCTAAGATCCTGGTAAAATAATTTCCAACAACTGGCCTCAGAGCCATGGTAATTGATTTACTTGCAAGAAATTTGGACTTTAAAACGATTATTTGTATGTTCTTTGGATGGTATCATGTTGTATTGAGTGTTATTTGATGATTGATTGATGTTTGTGAAATTTTTGTGAAAAATAATTGCGATTTTATCTCTAGAATTATTTTTATTGGATAGTATGGAAAAAATTAAGCAAGTTAGCCTTTTACAGAACTTAATTTGGATTTTATTTGAATTAGTTATGATTTTTTGAAGATTTGAAAAAATCGGGGCTGTGCTGATTTTTTCCTGCGATCGCAAATCTGTCCGTACAGTTTCGAATTTTTTGTTTTTCTTCGATTTTTCATGCTTTTTAATGGAATTAACTTCTAATTTTTTGTATAGTTTTGTATTTATACTATTACTATTCCTAATTCAATTCTAATTATCATTTTGAATTAATTTAATATTTTTTAAATTTAATTCAAGATATTAGTGTAATTTGAATTTGAATAGAATTAGTATCTATCTTCTTGCTTAAAAATCTATCTTATTTTTAAATTTGATTATATCTTATTTTTTTTTAAAATTTAAGGTCAGATTTTATAAGATATTTATAAAATCTTTTAAGATATTTTTAAGATATCTTATCTTTTAAGATATTTTTAAGATATCTTATCTTTTAAGATATTTTTAATTATATCTTATCTTTTAAGATATTTTTTTAAAAAATTAAATCTTTTTAGATATTTTGACCTTATTTAAATTTAAAATAAGATATTTATAATCATGTAATTTTAAATAGATGTAAGATATTTTGCTAACTTTTAAATTTTGTTATTTTATTTATTTAAATTAAATTTAAAATCTGAAAAGATATTTCATTTATCTTTTCTAATTTTTATTTAATTTTTATTTTTAAAATAACATTTAAAATTTAAAAGTAGTTAGCAAATTTTTGAAATGATATTTAGGTTGGTTGAAACCTAATTTTTCAAAATTGCAGGTTTAATTTTAAATTTAATTTTTTTTAATTTTTCGAATTTTTTCAAATTCTTTTAAAATTTTCGAATTTTTTTTTATTATTATTTAATTAATTATTTTCGAAATTAAATATTTAATTTAAAATTAAATAAATCCTACATCCAACTATCCAGCTAACCTTGTTCCAGGAGTATGTGTTTTAGCTTATGTGTAAGTTTTCAAAACCTATTATTACTTGATTGCAAATAGTCATGGTTACTTTTTGCCAGATCTAATGATCTGATGGCTCCCTTGGTCAAGATAATAATTTGTAACAGGTATAATTTACAATCTTCTTTCATCTGTGTATGACCTAGCAACATGATAGGACCCATCCAAAGTGTGCCTGTGTGAGCCTATGTGTTTAATTTTATTATAGATGCATATAGGTTAATGTTGCTAAAATAAATTATCATAGTTTTTGATAGAATTTATTTAGGCCTATTTAGTTTTTGGGTCTATTCAATTAATAACAGTTGTTCTTATTAAGGTTAAATTCCTCTCTTTTGGGCCTTGTGTGAGAGTTGGGAGCCATAGAAGTGGGTACGACATACTGAACCCAGCACCCCCTCACACAAACCACCCCAGTTGTGAAGGCCCATTTGCCTGATTTGAATGACTGTACTAGGTTAATTACACTAGTTTAACCTAATAAAATTGATTAGCAACATAATTAATTTCATTTATTTTGAAATTAATTTAAGAAAAATATAGTTTAAAGAATTTTTATTCTAAGCTAAACTATATGTATTTTCTTGTATTTAATTAAATATAGAATTATAACCATCTAGATTCTTTCTGGAACTTAATTTAAATTTTTCATTAAATATTCTTATTTAAGTTGATATTTAGTTATCTACAACTAACCAACTTAAATCTGAATATCTTTTGAATTTCAAATTTCAAAATTAAGTTGAGAAATTTTAGGCATTGGTTATTAAGATTCTTTAGATATTTTTTAAGTTAATATCTTTTCGAATATTAACTTAAAATGGAATATTTTTGAATTAAGTGGTTACAACTTAATTTTTGATATTTAATTAAATTTAAATTTGAAAATATTTAAGTTCTAGATTTTTTCTAATACAACTTAAATTAGATATTTTTTTCAAATTTTGTGGAAAAGATACTTAGTCAAATAAGATATTTTCTAGATAGTTATTTCTAGACTACTTATTATTTCTAATATTAAATAGGAAAATATTATACATTGTGAAATTAATTATTTAAATAATTAATTTTGGTACAATTCATTTTAAGTATATTTTTCCTAGTATTAAACTAGAGATTAATAATTAAGCCTTCTCTACAATTAATTATTTATTTCTTGAATTTAATACATTTAATTAATTTGAAAATTAAATATCTAAGTTGATTTTTATCATCATACTTAAATATTTCTTTTTCATGACATTTAATTAAATAGAAAATTATTTTTAGTTGAAATTTATTTTTTCAACTAAATTTAAATAATTTTCAAAATATATTTTTTCTTTATTTTATTAATCAATTTTCGAAATTGCATTTCTTAAATGCTAGAATTTCGAATTTTATCTTGAAAATAGATTAAGTTGTAAATTAATTATTTATTTTAATTAATTCTTGGATCAACTTAAATCAATGATTTTTTCATTTATTGATTAATTTAAAATAAATTGAATTAAAGTATATTATTAGAAATTGAATTAATTAGTCAAAGGAAAATCTAAATAGATATTTTTGCTTGAAGTATTTTTTCTAGTGTATTTAATTAAATAGAAAATTAATATTTAAGTTGATTTTCATCATCATACTTAAATATTTGAAATTTTTCTTATATATTTAATTAAATAGGAAAATTATATTTTTTGTTGTAAATTAATTTTATTAATTAATTTTGGGCCAACATTAAATTAGAATAATTTTTCCAGGATTTATTTTTTATTTTAATATGCATTTTTTCGAAAATTGTATTCTTAAATACTTTAATTTTTCGAAATGCAATATATATATTTATAGAAAATAATATTTGAGTTGTAAATTAATTTAAATTAATTTTGTAACAACTTAAATTGGTATTTTTCTAAATATTTATTGGAAATTATTACTAAGATGGAAATAATTCATGTTATTTTCATATCCATCTAAGTAAAATTTATAAATATTAAATTAAAATTTATATTTAGAATTTTTCATTCTAAATTGGAAATTTTAAATAAATATATATTTAAAATAAATAAATTAAATAAAGAGAATCAAAGAAAATACAACTCTCTTTAAATAATGAGCTTTATTATTAAGACATTCGATCTCCATTGTGGGTTTTACACCGCGTTTGTTTTAGTGAGTAATCCTCCCTAATGGAGGAACGTTCATTAGCAATTTCGCACCGTTTAACCTCGCATGATAAGTAGTTTGTAAGTGTTTTGTATGGTATGGATCACCATAATGGTGGCGACCATACTTGACTTGCAAATTGCGAAACAATGGTGGAAGCTCATAAGATAGAATTGCCTTGACTCTCGCCTAAACGGGACAACGCTGAATTCCAATCTTGATCGAATAAAAGGTTGCTAGAATAACATTTTAGATGAGTTGACAACTCTATTCAATGGATGGTAGCTTTGACTCTCGCCTAAACGGGACACTGATATCAGTTTGTTGAAAACCTTGGAAATTATTTAGGATTGTAAGTTTTGGTATTTTCACTTGTCATTCCTACTTGCTATATGTTTATAATTTCTGAATTGTGTATGAATTTATATTGAACCATGTTATTTTCTGTTATTAAGTTGTAGTTTAATTTCGAATCTTCATTGTTGGTCTAACTTGGCTTGTTTATCTAATGAGATAAATCCCTAGTGGATTTTTACCATTAGACATACATAATAGTGTTAGATCTCGAAATATGCGACATCTAGCTGTTCATCAATTGATGACACCTTAGACTAGTATTTTTACGATATGAAACAAGAAGATTGTATAAATAAGATTACTTTGACTTTCGCTAATCGAAGCATCGTTGGATTCTTATTATAAACGAAATTATCCTAATTCCTCTTAGCTTATTCATTTCGAAAAGCTCAATAACATATCATTGGATGAATGGTCTATAAATCATTTCATGTCATTTTATATGACGCATATGATTATAATCCCGAAATTCTATTCCCAATTGATATAAATCCTCAATCTTAGAAATCTCCTACTTGTATGGGCAAATCTGACTTAGAGTTTGTATTAGTAGTGGTGGTCCAAGAAAGAATTACTCATTATATTTGGTTGAATTTAAGTCTTTGACTTTAATTTTAGAATCCAAACAGAAATTTTCCTATATTTCTAATTCCAGAATACAATACAGTTACACTTTTTCAAGTGTTTAATATCCATCTTCTATTAATGGATTAAAACTGTATGAAATATGAGTTAGGTATTCTGTGACCAGGATCCACTTGCAGTATTCTAAGAACTCTTTGATGTAACTAAACCTATGTCATCAATAGACACTACCACATTTTTTTTAATCTACGGCATTTGTATCTTGTTCATAGTGGATTTGACAAGATCAAGCTCTGCAAAGAGTTAATATGCCTATATCCACTGAAAGTAGTTCATCTCATTCGCAGATGGATGTACATTCAGGGGTGGATATGAGTTTATCGTTGTATTCTTAAAACGATAACTCAAAATTATACCTTTTAGCAAAAAAATTTGAAATGTTTGAAAAATTTCATTAATTTCTAGCAATGGTTAAAACCATTATGGTAAGTGGTTAAAGATCTTGCGAACTGATAGGGGTGGAGAAATAGTTAGTAGATATGCAGTTCAAAGATCATTAAATTGATTTTTGAATTATATCCAAACTTACCTCCCCAGAAATTTCGATTTGCATATTGATGATTAGTTACTAGTCGTTGCCTAAATCCTTCTATGGTAATACAATTTCAGAATGATGTAATGGTTGTATACTTAATGTAAATCATTACTAGATTCATGGATGACCTAATCAAAATCTTAAGAAAAGCTAGAACTGTTAACCATGGTTTGTTAGCTATTCTAAGTGATTAGGGGTGGACCATCCCATTGTCAATAGATAAGAAAGTGTTTGTTCAAACAAATACTACTTTTCTAAGATAATGACTAAGTCTGAAAACAAGTAGCAAATAAAAGAGATATTTTTCTTGATTCTAAAAGTGTTCTATCATCTTATATAGCATATGATGATCCCATTGCCTCTGTTGTCTTGTCACAACCGAAGAGATCAATACCATTTAGTTTTCTTAGACATAATTCACGGTACCTTGTCGTAGTAGGAGAGTTTCTAGGAACTCACCTTCTTATGACTTGGGAGACACTCGTGATTAAAATTCATTGTGAGTTTAAACAAGTAATGGATTGTCAAGATAAGAAACTAAGAAGAAAGCCAATAGAACTATGGTTTAATCCATTCACATGGAATAACATAAAGTTTTCTATTACAAGGACATAGAAGGAAATTTTAGTTAATAAGTCTATTCAATGGACTTAACAAACTTCTTGTTCCTAGTATTATAGGTTTGAGATTATCTAAACCTATGGCTTGTGGTATACCTGGTAATTACTTACTCTAATGCAAGCAACTTATTTTAGTAAGATGCTGAAGCATTTTCTTTCTAATGGCAATCTATAGAAGCTTCACAACTTCTTAGACATAGATTTTATTTATCTAAGGAAAAGTCTCAACTATTCCAGAAAAGATAAAGCCATGAAAGAATTTCTTAAATCAACAGTGAGAGGTCTTAGATATGCTTTTGTATGCCTTAGACCAGACACCTGCTGTTGAGTGGGAGTAATGAGTAGGTATCAGATTAATCCAGGAGAAGAACATTGGAAGACAATCAAGTAAATCTGAAGATAAAGAAGAGGAACTATATGTTAGTCTATAAGGATGTGTTTAAAACTCTTAGACTACACCATATCAGATTTCGAAATTTGCCTTTGTGCTAGTAAATCTTTCTGATAAGATGGTGATTACTCTGGGGGTGGAATAGTGATTTTGGAGAAGTGTAAAAACCTATCTGAAGTCTCTAGGTCTACCAGGAAGGGACTGAATGTTAAAGTTACAGGAAAGGTACTTATTCAGTCTAAGGAAAGTTCTATACATTTTTGGCATCATTCCAAATTGCCTTAAACTACTAGTGTTAATTTCCTGATTAACCAAAAGTAGTTGCCAAAGATATAGAATCCAGTATCCCAAGAGAGTAGACATATAGAGAGGAATTTCACATTATCAATGATTTTGTGATTAAGGAAGAGTAATGGTGGAGAAAAAGTTGTGGTTAATTCAACCTTTCAGATCCTATTACGAGGAGTTTACTACTACTACACTTGATTTGTATATCAAGGTGTTAAGATTATTTGAAACGCACTTTTTATTTTATATTAGTGCAAGTGGGAGTTTGTTGGGTTTTATGCCCTAAATAAAACTCATTTCAATATAATCAGATTTACTTATTAATATAGATCAGAAATAACATTTAATGTTGCATGGTTCACATGATTTATTTCATGATTATATGTACATAATGTACAAATTCATCTGAAACCCTTTTCACATACTTGATCCTGTTTATTGTGCCGTCAACACATTGGAAAGTAAACATGACTATGTGAATAAAGTTTCCTAGATTTATCAGACATAGGGTTTTACTGATATGATAATCTACAACAGAGTTTACTTGCATTTGGAGAAGTGCTATGTTCTTTCCAGAGCATTGGTTAAAGTAAAGCTCAGGTTGGATGCATGGAGTATGCATCGGAAGGGACCGATATTGAACTTTGACTTAGATTTATTAAACTTACCGTAATATCTATTCAAGTCAATATTGCCTAGTTGATCCTAGATCAAATGTTCTTAATCCTGTTATGATTAGGCTCAATCTTGAAAGGCTATTCGTGTTCTTTGATTTGTTAGTTAAGCCTACTTTTAGGTCAGGGTGATACGTACATTTTGGGAACACGGTAGTGCAATTGAGTGGGAGCGCTAGCATAAACATGGAATCTATAGCTTCTATCTGGCAAATAGTAAGCAAAGGATGATCTCCTTCGAGCTTGACCAAACGAACATAAATGGTGGAGTACTCATTTCACATAAGCTGAAATATCATTTATACGGGGTCAAGTGTTTTAAGGAATAAATACATTGTAGGGTGTAACGGTAATTTAATCCCTTTACAGTGTAGATCATTCATATAGAGGATCATTGATCACATTAGGATTATAACAATGGATAAATAATGATGTGTCTATATGGTGGAACATATAGAGCATTCTATGTACTGAGAGTGCAATTCTAAGTTCTATGCGTGGATTCAACGAAGAATTAATAAGTTAGTGAATTTTAGTGCTAAATTCTTGATCTACATATTGGAAGCTCGGTTATATAGACCCATGGTCCCCCCACTAGTTGAGATAATATTGCTTGTAAGACTCATGTAATTGGTTTTGATTAATCAATTATAATTCACAAATTAGACTATGTCTATTTGTGAAATTTTTCACTAAGTAAGGGCAAAATTGTAAAGAAAGAGTTTATAGGGGCATATTTGTTAATTATGATACTTTGTATAGTTCAATTAATAAATATGATAAATGAAAATATTATTTAATAATTATTTATAGTTATTAAATAGTTAGAATTGGCATTTAAATGGTTGAATTAGGAAATTGGCATTTTTGAGAAAATCAGATACAAAAGGTGTTAAAATTGCAAAATTGCAAAACCCAAGGCCCAATCCACTAAGGCATGGCCGACCACCTATTGTGTGTGTTTTAAATTGATTTTTTCATTATTTTAATGCCATATAATTCAAACCTAACCCTAGTGGAATGCTATAAATAGATAGTGAAGGCTTCAGAAAAATAAGACTTTTCTTCTGACTTCTTCTGATTCAGAAAAACTGAGCCTCTCTCTCTCCCTATCTTTAGCTACCACTTCTTCTTTCTTCTTCCTTTGAATTTCGAAATCCTTAGTGATTAGAGTAGTGCCCACACACATCAAGTGATACCTCAATCATAGTGAGGAAGATCGTGAAGAAAGATCATCAACAAAGGAGATTCAGCATCAAAGATTCAGAGAAAGAGATCCAGGTTTAGATATTGATAATGCTCTGCTACAGAAAGGAATCAAGGGCTAGATATCTGAACGGAAGGAGTCATTATATTCCGCTGCACCCAATGTAAGGTTTCTTAAACTTTATATGTGTTTATTTTATCGTTTTAGAAAGTTCTTATTTAGGATGTTAATAAACATACTTGTGAGTAGATCTAAGATCCTGGTAAAATAATTTCCAACAATAGCACTCCTGAGTTGAGCCCAAGCATATCAGGATTTAGATTCTTTTTAATCTTAAGATCAACTACTGATATTGACTTGAAAAGATATGTATAACGGTAAGTTTGTAATATCTTAACTTAGTTTCAATATCGGTCCAGTCCAATGTATACTCCATACATTCGAAACTAGTATACTTTACTAATGTCCTGGAAAGAACATAACACTTACTCCAAGTGTAAGTACACATCATCGCTGATTATCACATTAGTGTAAATCCAATAACACTGATGAAACAGGGACCAAAACTTTTGATTCATATGATCACAATCACATTCCACTGTGTTGACGATACTGTAATTGTGAATAAACATATGATCTGGATTTAACTGATTTTGTGTGTATGAATGTAATAAACATATTAAACATATTAAACCATTAGCATGTAAAATTCATGCAAACATCAATCACTTCAAATTTCTTATATTGATAACTAATCAGATTGTAAAGAGTTTTATTTAGGGCATAAAACCTAACAGATACGTCATTAGTTATCCATTGTTATAATCTTAATTTGATCAATGATCCTCTATATAGATGATTTACACTGTAAAGGGATTAAATTACCGTAACACCCTACAATGTATTTTATCCTTAAAACACTTAACCCTGTATAAATGATATTTTAGCTAAGTGAAATGAGTACTCCACCATTTATTTTCGTTTGGTTAAGCTCGAAGGAAATCATCATTTACTTTCTATTCGCCAGATAGAAGCTATAGATTCCATATTTATGTTAGCGCTCCCACTCAATTGCACTACCGTGTTCCCAAAATGTACGTATCACCCTGACCGAAAAGTAGGCTTAACTAACAAATCAAAGAACACGAATAACACTCTTGAGATTGAACCTAATCATATCAGGATTAAGATCATTTGATCTAGGATCAACATGTGATATTGAATTGAATAGATATTACGGTAAATTCTAATATATCTAATCAAAGTTCAATATCGATCCCTTCCGATGTATACTCCATACATCCGATACTGGTAAACTTTGCCAATGTCCTGGAAAGGACATAACACTTTTCCAAGGTGTAAGAATACCTATCGCTGATTATACCATGTCAGTCTAAATCCAATTTTCTGACAAATCAGGGAATAGACTTTCGAACATATAATTAAGATTATATTCCACTGTGCTGACAACACTATAATCATTAACAAATTCATATGTTCTGGACTTAAATAGAATTCATACATTATATATATAATCATGAAATAAATCATGTGAACCATGCAACATAAAATGTTATTTCTGATCTTTATTAATAAGTAAATCTGATTATATTGAAATGGGTTTTATTTAGGGCACAAAACCCAATAGATAGAATCACACAAAGATTATTTTTCTACTTTAGTTAAAGCATAACAAACTAGTGGTAAGAATGTTCGTCCACCAACAATTTGTGGGTGTAAATTGGCCCAAATCCTTAACTCATTCAAATTTAGGCGGGATTTGATTCCATCTTTGCTCTGCCAAGAAATATTGAACTAGGTATTAAGAAAGCTATCTGATACATTTTTCTCAATGTGCATCACATCCAGATTATGACGTAACAACAAATACTTCCAATACTCGAGCTAAAAAAATATTGACTTCTTCTTCCATGGCCCCTGAGGTTCATTTGTAACAACGTCACTTTTCTCACGACGACCTTTTCTTTTCTTTGAAGTCGCTTTTCACTTTCCAAGGTGGAATTGAACTTTATTTAACTTTTCTAACATTTGTTCCCCTTGCAAAGGTGGCAGTGGCGGTGGCAATTTAAATTCGTGCTTATAGTCAAATGCCTTTTCATAAGTCCAAAACACATGTTCGATTGGCAAAAACCTTCGATGTCCCATTTAATACACTTTCTTCGAGTATTTAAAATTTATAGAGCATGTTTTCTCCTCACAAATAGGACATGCTTTGTACCCTTTCACACTGTATCCAGAAAGATTTCTGAAAGTTGGAAAATCATTAATGGCCCACAGTAATATGACCTTAAGATTGAATTCTACTTTCCTAAAGGCATCGCATGTAGGAATACCCTCATACTAAAATTTACTCAAATCATCAACTAAAGGGGCTAAGTACACATCAATATCATTACCAGGCTATGAAGGGCCTAATATCAACAATATAAGCATAATTAACTTCCTCTTCTTTACCAACCAAGGTAGCAAGTTATACATCACAAGTAAAACTGGCTAGCAACTATACTTACTGCTAAGGGTAGTATGTGGATTGATTCTGTAAAGCCCGCTTAGTTAATTTGGAAATTAGCAGTTGTTTATGTTTAATTATGAAATTATTTATAGCTATTTAAATAATTTATTACTGTTATTTATGGAATTCAGAAATGCATGATTATGTCATCAGTAGTTTTTATATTTCGCATTTCCGGTGTCCGGTATTTTGGAACTCGGCGTTTGGCTCAGTAGAAATCACAACTTAGTATGTTGGTAATTTGGGGACGGGTTTTAGACATTGGGAATGTCGGGAATGGCCGGGAATTTAGAATGTCCCAAAAATACCCCTTTAGTATGATTTATGTGGTTTTATGGTGGAGGGGCAAAATGGTCTTTTTGCCCCATTAGTATTTTGTCTTATGTGATTTATGAAATGGAAAATAAATGTTAATTGTTTAATTTAATGGATTTTTATGGCTGAAAAGAATGAGTATTTGTGACTTGTTTCATTTTATTCCTTTTTCTCAAAAAATCACTAAGTAAAGAAAGAAGAAAATTTTTCAAAGAACTCTCTCTTTTCTCTCTATTTCGGCTGTGCATGTGGGTGCTTGGAGCTGGGTTTTGTTCAAATCTTTCAAGTGAATTCTCATCCTAATCTAAGCATTTTTCCAAGCTAGGTTAGCTCTCTTGATTTCTTCCTTAAATTTATGAAAAAAATGATGAAAAAGTTGAGTAAATGCTTGTTAATTGGAAGTTCTTGCTGCTGTGATTTGTTGTTGTTTTCTAAAGTTTATCTTGCTATTTTTAAGTAATTTAGAGCTAGTGTATGCATGTTGATTACTTGGATTTATGTTTTGGGGAGTTTTTAGTTCAAGAGCATGAATTTTGAAAATGTATGTGAATCTGTAAATTACTGGCTGTGGTTGATCATTTTCATTTTCAGAGGCTTAGTTATGCATATTTATGTAGGTTTGATCTAGCTTGATTGCATGTTAGTGGTTTTTAATCAAGTTTGAGTTTTGGAACTCAAAGCTTGGTCTTTAATGGCATTTTGTGATTCTGTGAGTTCTGGGTGAATTTGTTGCCTTTGAATGGTTATTTGGGGCATATAGATCAGGTCTGGAAGGTCTTGCATGATTTGGGTTAGATTCGATCGAGTTATGAATTTTTGAAAATTCCTGCGAGGAACCGGAATTCCGGTTGTGCAACCGGAATTCCGGATGGGTGTCCAAGACTCCCGAACCAGGAATTCCGGTTAGCAACCTGCCTACCGTTGGGGAATTTTTCCAAACCCTAGTTTTCCTCGTTTTTATGTTTTTAGGGGTATTGCCATGCTTTATATCGATAGGGAAACTTTTAGTTCCTAGTTTAAGTCCCCGGGAAGTGATTTAGCGTGTCACTTATAGCGTTGTGATTTTTATGGTTTAGGAGCCGATGTCCGCCGCTCGGCTTCGGTCGTCGACTCTAATGACACACACGAAATCGGAATCCGGAGTAAGATTAGTATAACAAGATGCATATGTAGATTACATGTTTAGCGAGCATGTAGAAAGCCTATTAGATTACATTAGTTGTATGTTGGCTTCGAACCATCCAACCCTGTCACGTCGGTACGAAATTTGGAGTATGACCAAGAAGCCCGGAGTATGACCGGCTTGACCGATCAGCCGACATTTGGTTGGTGGTTCCGTACTATTGACGTATCCCGTCGGTACAAAGCCGGAGTATGACCAATGACGGAGTATGACCCGGTCGACCGATCGGGGAGGATATAGTAACACGTCGGTACAGCCGGAGTATGACCAAGGCACGGAGTATGACCGGTTCGACCGATCAGGATGTTACGTGTCAATAGTACCGTCCCTATGAACGTTCGTAACTCGCACCATGTTGGACATGGCAATAGTGGCTCGATGCCATGTTGGACATGGCGATGGCAGCGGACTCGCATCGTGTTGGACACGGCAGTTAGTTTTATGTATGATATTATTATGCTTTTCTTGCGAGTCCGTCGACTCACAGTTTATGTTCATGTGTAGGTAAAGGCAAGGCTATAGCTGATGGACCGTGAGCGAGCTTGTGAGATTGTACATGTTGGGGCGGTTAGGCCTGGAGCGTACGATCCTCGGGACAGCAAGGCTGAATTTTTGTAACTGGTCGTTAGACGACTTTTATTTTGATGTAATAGTTAAACAGTGAAACTTTTGTAAATGATTTTATAAATCGGGATCCCGAGTCTTTTGTAAAATGGTTTGTAAGTTTAATTAAAAAGCAAAATTTTAATTAATCACGTTTTTCCATAAACCTCGTTGATTAGCAACGAGCTGCACAGTACGTTTAAAAATCACGTAATACGCCTAAGATAGTTAGGGTGTTACAGATTCCGTCTGCAAAAAGACCAAGACGGATATTCTTAGGTTCATTGCCAAATTCAGACCACCTATCATCAATTGATTTCCAAGCGGGTGAGTTAGCTGGTTGTCTCATCTTACCATCTAATTATCTATTGTTGGCATGCTAAATCAAATTTTTAGCATGATTAACATTTTGAAAGAACTGAACCAACTGAGGTATTGGGGTTAAGTACGATAATACCTTAGTAGGGACACCAACCTTTACCTCGTCGAAATTATTTTTCTTTTGCCACCTAGACTCATCACACGTGGGACACGATATTACATCCATAAATATCTTACGGTATAGGAGGCAATCATTAGGACATGCATGCATTTTTTTTATATTGCATGTCTAAGGAAGAAAGTGTCTTTTTTACCCACGATATTACATCCATAAATATCTTACGGTATAGGAGGCAATCATTAGGACATGCATGCATTTTTTTTATATTGCATGTCTAAGGAAGAAAGTGTCTTCTTTGCCTCGTAAAAAGATAAAGGCACCACATTACCTTCAGTTAATAACTCTAATAGAAAAGCTAGTAAATCCGTAAAACTCTTATCACTCTACCTGTGTTTGGCTTCTATATTGTATAACCTAATAAGTGTCAATAATATAGTAAACCTATTGCAATTCGGGTAAATAGGCTTCTCAACATCCTCTACAAAACTTTGAATTTCAATGGATCGATATTTAATTCAAATTGTGTATCTCCTATCATTTTTAGAATGTGATCATCCTCAAACATTTAAAATGTCAGTTGCCATCTGAATAGCATATCCCCAGAAGGACGTAGGTAGAGTTGAGTAGCTAAGCATGGAACTAACCATTTTTAAAAGTGTGCGATTTCTTCTTTCAGCAACTCTATTTTGTTGTGGAGTGCTAGGGGCAGTCAATTGGGATTCAATTCTAAGTTCAATTAAATGATCTTTGAACTGCATATCCATATATTCTCCACCCCTATCAGTTCGTAAGATCTTTAAAGTTTTACCCAATTGGTTTTGAGCAAATGCTAGGAATTCCTGAAACTTCTCAAACGTTTCAGATTTCTTATGCATAAGGTAAATATGACCATATCTAGAGTAATTTTCAATGAAAGTGACAAAGTACTTACAACCACCTCTAGCTTTGACATTTAGTGGTCCATAAAGATCTGAATGCACTATGCCTAGTGCTTCTTTAGCACGCTCTCCCTTTGCAGAGAATGAACGTTTTGTCATTTTGCCTTCTAGGCAAGATTCACAAACTGGTAATTCACCTAAGGTGACATTTTTCAATGGATCACCTTTGGTTAACCTGTGAAGTCTATCATAGCCTATATGACCAAGACGTAAGTGCCATAGATATGTTTCGTCTTCATTATCGATCTTTTGCTTTTTGTGGTTTCTAGGTTTAGCTACCTCAAACAGTTCGTTATTGAGCACAAATGGTTCATCTGGTCTTTGAACATAAAGCCCTTGTTCCATAGACGCAACACAAATTTAAATGTCATTTCGAGAAATGATAGAACCAGAACTCGAAAAATTCAATTTGTATTGTTACAAATGTAAACATGAAACAGAAATTAAGTTTCTACCAAAATTTGGAATAAATAGGACATTGTTTAAATCCAAAATTCTGTTCTGAAACTTGAGTTTTGCTTTTTCTCTAGCTCTAACCGATACCATTTCGCCATTACCAACTTTAAGTTTCAACTCTCTAGATTTTAAATAATTCCAGTTTTCAAGCAATTGCAATGAACAATAGACATGGTTAGTAGATCCATAATCAACAATTCATATGGATTTGTCATTATCTAAAACACATGATTCAAAAACTAAAGCATTACCATTATTCTTAGTGTTGAGAAAAATGGGACATTTTGATTTAAAATGTCCCTTCTGTTCACAATTAGAACATTGAATTATATGTCTTCTTAACTGTTATTGGATTGTTCTTATTGTTGGTTCAATCTGTTGTGAAAGATAATTTGAGTAAGTGGAATCACGTTCTCTATCTTTTTCAACTGAGCCTGAAGTAGTAGGATTTTTAGAGGAATTATTCTCAATATCTTCAGCTTTCCTTTTGCCCTTATTTGCATTACTGAAGAAGGACCTCCATGCAAGTGACAATGTCCGTTCATAAGCACGCAATTGAGCTTCCAGCTTGTCTATGTCGGACGAGTTCCAATTATTAACAACGAATTGGTTAAACTCAAGTGATAAGTTGTTGAGAACTAAATGAACTCTTTGCTCTCTAGATAAAACAATTCCCAGAATAGCTGCTTTCTAGAATTTCATGTTCATCATGAGCAAGTGTGAAGTGATACTTTGACCAGGAGTCATCTTCACACTTTGGAGTTCATTCTTAAAGGCATATTCTAGATGAGGATTGGGGTGTGGGTTGTACATTTTGACACTACAAATATCAATTAACAGATATAAATCATTGGTTTCAATTAAATTCATACAAAAGTTCAGAAAATAACAAGTAAAACAAATATGTTTGCAAAAATACCAAAATAAAACATATTAATTATTTTTTAAGGTTTCCAACATAATGAAATACAGTGTCTCGGTAGGCGAGAGTCAAATATAACATTAGTTGAATAGAGTAGTAAACTCATCTAAAATGGACACCATTTTAGCAACCTTTTATTCGATCAAAATAAGAATTCAACGTTGTCCCGGTAAGCGAGAGTCAAGGTTATTCTTATTTTATGAGCTTCCACCATTGTTTCATACTCTAAAAGTTTATTTCTAAGTAGTCACCGTAGGAGAGAGTCTAATAGAAACGAAAACTTACAAAATACTTATCATACGAGATCTTACGGTGTTAAGTGCTTTCAATGAATAACCATCCATAAGGGGGACAGAGTCTAGCTTCTCGAGGTTATATTGAAAACAATTAACCATTGTAAGACCAACAATAGAGATCGAATATCTTTTTGATTAAAACTCATTATTTAAAATAATGTATTTTTAATTAATCATTTATTTTAATCTATATATTTTAATAATGAAAATTACTTAATTTAAGTTGATCCAAAATTAATTAAAAATTCATTTTCAACTTTAATTTAATTTTCAAATAATAATTTCGAAAATCCATTTATAATTGAATATAAAATTTCAAAATTATATAAAATATAAAAATAAATTTCTGAAAAATATCTAATTTAAGTTGTTCTAAAATAACAAAAATTTCAACTTAAATAATTATCTAAAATTTAATTAAATAACAAATTAAGTATCTTGAACTAATCACCTTAATTTGAAAAATACTCCTATTTAAGTTGATCCAAAATTAACAAATTTTCAACTTAAAAAATATTTTAAAAGAATATCAGTATAACTAATTTCCTTAGAAAATTCTACTTAATTATTAATTTCAAAATTCTAATTAAGTTGATCCAAAATTAGTTTGAAAAACTAATTTTCAACTTAAACATATTTTCTATGAAAATCAAAATAATTAAGTATCTAGAAGAATCTAATTAATTATAACTTCTTTTATTTAATTAAATACAGAAAACTACATCTAGTTTATCTTGAATATGTTTCATTAAATTAAGTGTATTTTTCTTAAACTAATTTCAAAATAATCTGATTAAAAATTAATTTCATAAATTTTAAAATTAATTATGTTGCTAATCAATTTTATTAGGTTGAACTAGTTTAATTAACATATTACAGTTATTCAAATAAGGCAAATGAGCCTTCATAATTGGGGTTGTTCATGTGAGGGAGGGATGAGTTCAGTATGTTGTACCCACTACTAATGGCCCCTAACTCTCATTCAAGGCCCAAAGGAGAGGAATTTAACCTTAATTTAAACAATTGTTATTCATTGAATAGGCCCAATACTAATTGGACCTAAATAAAATCTATCAAATGTGACAATTTTATTTACCAACCTAGTCCATTTTAATTACAAAAATTTAAATGGGCTCCCTATATGCATCTAAGCCCAAAGCAAACATATAGGCACAGGCACAGACTGATTTGGATGGATCCTATCATGTTACTAGGTTTATATACAGATAAAAGAAGATTATAAAATTTACCTGTTACAAATTATTTATTTGAACTATTGACAATTGAACCATTAGTTAAAATCAGTGAATGTGTCGACAAGTTAATCATGGCAATTTAGATCAAACAATAATAGGTTTTACAAAAAAAATATTTAATAACAATATATAAAACACACACATGCAACAAACTGGATAGTTGGATATATGATTTATTTAATTTAAATTAATCAAATAATTAAATTATTTTCAAAACATCTAAATAATAAATTATTATTTTTGAAATTAATTTTAAAATTAAACCTATAAATTTGAAAAATTAGGTTTTTAACCAACCTAAATATCTATTCAAAAATGCCAACTAACTTTTCAAAATTTATGTTATTTTAAAAGAAAATAAAATTAAATATCTAATAAAATAAAATGATAAATAAATATCATTTATCCAATTCTATAATTCAATTTAAATAAAATAACAAAATTTTGAAAGTTGACAAAATATTTGGTTAGATTTTTTTTTAAAATTTTCTAGATTAAAATAATCTTATTTCAAATTTCAAATAAGGCAATTTTATAAAATTAATTAAATAATATAAAATATAAAATATCTGACCTTAAATTTAAAAATAAGATAAAATATTCAAATTTTAAAAAATAAGGTAACCAATTAAGTAAAATATCAAATTTGATCCATTTTCAGGTTCAAAATCTACTAATATCTAAAATTAATTAATTTTATTCTGATAATTAGATTTAAAATTTGAAAAATAAAAATCTAAATACAAAATTATACAAAAAATTCGAAATTAATTCCATGAAAAAGCATGAAAAAAACTTCATTTGGTGCGGATAGTATGCAATGCATACCATCCGCGCGCGCAGGAGGGATGCACATCTAGGATTTCACGCACACGCATCCTGCATTGCAGGATCTTTGCACGTGCAGGGCTGTTCAGGGGGACTGCCGAGCTTTTTCAAACAAGCCCTGTCCTAATGCGCGTGCACACGGAGTGATCACTCGTGCCCGCGCGCACACGTGGGCATCCCTTTCTTGATTTTTCAAAAAAAAAACGTAACTTATTCAAATAAAATCGAAATTAAGTTCTGTAAAAAAAATGAATTGCTTAATTTTTTCCATACTATCCAACTAAAATAATTTAGAATAAAATTCCAATTATTTTATTTAAAATTTTTGCAAACATCAATAAACACATAGATCAACATGAATCACATCCAAATCACACATACATCGTTTTAAGTCCATATTTCTTGAAAGGAAATTAATTACCATGGCTCTGAGGCCAGTTGTTGAAATATCTTTTACCAGGACCTAGATTTACTAACAAGTATGTTTTTAACATCCTAAAACACATATAAACACATATAAAGTATGAGAAATCTTACATTGGTTGCAGCGAAATTAAATGACTCCTTCCACTCAGATCTCTAACCCTTGTATCCTTTCTATCGCAGAGTATCACCAAGATCTGAGCCCGACACTCCTTCTGTTATTTGGATTCTTTACAGTCCTACACACTATGATTGAGGACTAACTTGCTATGGGTGGGCATGCACTCAATCACTAAATGTTGAATTTTATTTTATGAAGAACACTAAGGATTTCAAATTAGAGAAGAAAAGAAGAAGAAGAAGAAGTCTCAAACTCTCTAGTTGTCTGACAAGATGAAAACTAGGTCAAGAGTCATTAGAAGCATTAGTTGGATAATGAGACCTTTCTTTTCTTTTTATACTAATTCACTTAGGGTGAGGATTGATTTATTTGGAATAAAAAAATGATAAAATAATGAAAAAAATGGACTAAGTGGCCGGCCCCTAGTGGGTCCATCACTAGTTAGATTTTTGCCACTTTGCTCAACCATTTATCTATTTTTCACAAATACTACTTTTTGCAAATTCAATCCTATAAATGCCAAAACTATTTATGTAATAATTGAATTAATTATGAAATAAAATTGACATTTATATTATTTATTAATTAGACTCCACAAAGTCTCTTAATTAACAAATAAACCATAAAATCCTATTTCTTCACAATCAAGCCATAACTTAGTGAAAATTCATAAACTAGACATAGTCTAATTTTAAAATTATAATTGATTAACTAAAATCAATTAACTGAGTCTTACAAGCAGTTTGTCTCAACTAGTATGGGGACCATGGGCCTATATAACCGAGCTTCCAATAAGCAGATCTAGAATTTACCAAGTAAATTCTCTAACTTATTAATTCCTCCTTGCACCACTATAGATTTGAAATTACACTCTCAGTTATATAGAACGCTCTATATGTTCCACGATATAGATACGCTATGATCAGTTATCCATTTGTTATAATCCTAATAATCAATGATCCTCTATAGATGATTTACATTGAGTATGGACAAAATTACCGTTACCCTTCAATGTATTTTATCCTTAAAACAGTTAGCAACCTATAAATGATATTTTAGTGAACTAATTTAATCACTAAAATGAGCGCTCTATCATTTATCTCTATTAAGCCAAGCTCGAAGGAAATTATCGTTTCACTTCTATGTCCGGATAGAAGCTATAGATTCCATATCTATGATTAGCGCTCCCACTCAATTAAACTACCATGTTCTTAATCTATATGTCACGAGAAGATCCATTGGTCGACTTTAACGAATAGATTGAAAAACACAAATAATACAATTGAACTAGAACCTAACCATCTCAAGATTGAGATCATTTGATCTAAGATCAACTAAGTAATATTGAATTGAATAGATATTACGGTAGGTTTATCATATCTATTTCAAGTTCAATATCGATCCCTTCCGATGCATACTCCATACATCCAACTCAAGCTTACTTTAACCAATGCCCTGGAAAGGATATAGCACTTATCTTAGGTGCAAGTAAATTACGTTGCAGATTATCCTATCAGTTAAACCATGTGCACTGATAAATAAAAGGAATACATTTAATCACACAATCTTGATTACTTTCCACTGTGTTGACAACACAATAAACAAGAATATCAGTGTGATAAGGATTTAGATAAATTTATAAATCAAATAAGTAAATAAATGATCACATGAACCAAATAACACATTAAACAACTAATGAAATTAAATTTGTTTAAGAAAAAATTATATTGAAATAGAGTTTTATTTAGGCACAAAGTCCAACAGTTTTTTGACTAGTTGTTTTTGTTTCTGTCTGTTGAACTTAACTTTGTCAGTTGGTAAACTGTGTAATTATTATTTTTTGGTTTATTGGTAATTGCTTTCGCGTTTTGATATTTTGTGTCTCTCTTCCTGAATATTGTGCTTGGTCGTTGATCATAATTTTCCAAGGGCGAGATTGTAAGTGCAATGTTTTCTGTATGGAAAATTATATGGTAGTTTACTAGTTCAGTATATTGTTTTCTAGTTGTTGTCTCGGTCTTTTGAATTGTTCATCTAAGTTGGTCTTATCTGCTTTGTCTGTTATCTCTTATTGTTTGCCATGTTAGCTTTTTAGCATTTATGTTTTTTATTCAGTTTAAGTCGGTGCCAACTGGCTTGAGCTGTTGAGTTATTTAGCTGAGGCATTTTTTCCAAAGTTTGATTTATAGTGAGCTGATATTGCTTTTTTCTAACTAACTCTCATCTTTGATAGAATCTTCGAGTAATTCTTGCTCTACTAGGGCAAAATATTTTTCTGTGTTTCTTTGATTGTACCTTGCATAATGTAATTCATTAGATCTTCAGAGTTCAAACTGATCTGCTGGAGGAATTTCAACTTGGTGGAAGCAAGTGGAGCTTGTCTTCTTGGATCTAAGTATGCTTAGATCAGTTGTCTTGATTGTATTTAAGAGTTAGGTAAATCTTATGTAAAGTCATTTCAGATTATATTGTTTGATTTGTAAAAACAGAACTAGTGAATGCAATTAAAATAATTTTATAATAAATGTTACTTTATCCGGTTCTTGGGAACCTAAGCGGGTTAGAATGTGTTTCCAACGCTGAGAATTTAAGCTTATAAATCTAGTGTTCATTGATTTATCTTTCTACTTTAATTCATCAAGATATGCAATTAACTCAATTACTGTTATGAAATATTAGTATTATGTAATATTATAATTTAGAGAAAGAAAATAGAGAAGAGATGAGAATTTTCTGAGTGTTTTATTCCAATAGGTGATCTCCTATTTATACACATACAAGAGTCAAATATTAAGAAACTAAGAGAAAGGGAAACTAAGAAAAAGGGAATGTTGATTACATTAATGGTAATAAATAAAAGATTTGGACATACACATAATTAATACTATTTATAACACTCCCCCTTGGATGTCCATAATAACTGCCTCATTAAAAACCTCGCCGAGAAAACCCAGTGGGACAAAACTCGGTCAAGGAAAAAAGAGTGCAGTATGAAATTACTCCCCCTCATTTTGGCATTCGTGGAGATCCTTTAATCGACGCATTCCAATCTTGTGAACCATCTTCTCAAAAGTTGATGTTGGTAATGACTTCGTGAATAAGTCTGCAAGATTATCGCTTGATCGAATTTGTTGAACATCGATATCACCATTTTCTTGAAGATTGTGTGTAAAGAAGAATTTTGGTGAAATATGTTTAGTTCTGTCTCCTTTAATGTACCCTCCTTTAAGTTGAGCGATGCAAGCAACATTATCTTCATAGAGAATTGTTGGTACTTCTTTATTAGATGTTAATCCACATGTTCCTCGAATATGTTGTGTCATTGATTCCAACCAAACACATTCTCGACTTGCCTCGTGAATTGCAAGTATCTCAAAGATGATTTGAGGAAGTAGCCACCAGAGTTTGCTTTGTTGATCGCTGTGATATAGCAGGTCACCGCAAGTGAACAACAGCCATTGAGATCCGGCTTTACGTGGATCGATAAATATCCCGCATCCGCGTAGCCAATAAGTTGTGACCCACAATTATTAGAATAGAATAATCCTTTATCAATAAGTACCCGAGATAGCTGAGTATGTGCTTAATCCCTTTCCAATGTCTATATGTTGGAGTTAGAACTAAATCTTGCTAATAAATTGACAAACAGAAAGCTATATCAGGTCTTGTACAATTAGCAAGATACATCAATGCTCCTATTGCACTAAGATATGGTACTTCTGGACCAAGGAGCTCTTCATGTTCTTCTCTAGGTCGAAAAGGATCTTTTTCTACATCAAGTGACCTAACTACCATTGGGCTACTCAATGGGTGTGATTTATCCATATAAAACCGTCTCAAAATCTTTTCAGTATAAGTTGACTGATGAATGAAAATTCCACATTTTAAATGCTCAATTTGTAGACCAAGACAAAATTTTGTTTTTCCTAAATCTTTCATTTCAAACTCTTTCTTTAGATATTCCACAAATTTTCCGAAAGTTTTTCAGAGTTCCAATAATATTCAAATCATCAACATATACAAAGAATGATAACAAACTCAGACTTGAACTTTTTATAAAAACACATGGGCAAATAGGATCATTTTTATATCCTTCTTTTAATAAATATTCACTAAGTCGATTGTACCACATGCGTCCTGATTGTTTTAATCCATACAATAATCTTTGTAATTTAATTGAGCACATTTCTCGATTGTTTGAATTATATGCATTAATAGGCAACTTAAATCCTTCAGGGATCTTCATGTAAATATCACTATCTAGTGATCCATATAAATAAGCTGTGACTACATCCATTAATCGCATATCGAGTTTTTCACTCACAAAACTAGCTAACCAAATATCTTAATGTTATTGCATCCACTAAGGAGAATATGTCTCCTCATAATCAATACCTGGCCTTTGAGAAAAACCTTGAGCTACAAGTCTTGCTTTGTATCTCAAAACTTCATTTTTCTCATTTCTTTTACGTAAACATACCCATTTGTATCCAACGGGTTTCACACCTTCAGGTGTTTGGACTATAGGTCCAAATACTTTGCGTTTAGCAAGTGAATTCAATTTCCGCTTGAATTGCTTCTTTCCATTTTGGCCAATCTTTTCTATTTTGACATTCTTTGATAGATTTAGGTTCAAGATCCTCGTTTTCATTCATAATTTCTAGCGCTACATTATAAGCAAAAATATTGTCGACAATTACTTCGAGCCTGCTCCATTCTTTCTTTGTATTGACATAATTTATTGAGATCTCATTATTGCTAATATTTTCGTGTACCCGAATCTCTTCAAGAGATTTGTTTATGTCAACATCTTCCTCGAAATTTTCAGCCTCTTCATTAGGGTCATCTTGATTATTTGCTCCCTTTCTTTTTCGAGGATTTTTATCTTTGGAACCGACTGGTCTACCACGTTTCAAACGTGCTTTAGAATCATTAATTAATTGTCCTTCTGGGACTTCAATTCGAATTGGAGCATAGCTGGAATATGTGATTTTGTAATTTTCTTTGGGTCAGTGAATGCATTTGGTAATTGATTTGCAATATTTTGCAAATAAATTATTCTTTGAACTTCAAGTTCACATTGATTTGTACGAGGATCAAATTGAGATAATGATCAGTGCATTCCATATAATTTCTTTTTCCACTGCTTTCTTTTTCCCCTCCCCTAAAGCCGGGAAACTTGTCTCATCAAAATGACAATCAAAGAAACGTACGTAAATACATCTCCAAATGTGGGTTCGAGATATTTAATGATAGATGGAGATTCATACCCAACATATATTCCCAGCCTCCTTTGAGGACCCATCTTTGCTCGTTGTGGTGGAGCAATCGAACATATAACCGTACAACCAAAGATTCTTAGATGGGAAATATTTGGCTCCCGACCAAAAACCAATTGTACCGGGGAGAATTTGTGATATGATGTTGGCCTAATGCGTACAAGTGCCGCAAAGATGTAAAATAGCATGTCCCCAAGCTATAATTGGGAGTTTTGTTCTCATAAGTAATGGTCTTGCGATTAATTGGAGTCGCTTAATAAATGATTCTGCTAGACCATTTTGTGTATGTACATGAGCAACAGGATGTTCAACATTTATCCCTATTGACATACAATAATCATTAAAAGCATGTGATGTAAATTCACCAGCATTATCAAGGCGAATTGTCTTGATTGCATAGTCTGGGAATTGTGCTCGTAATCGGATTATTTGAGCAAGCAATCTTGCAAATGCTACATTACGAGTAGATAATAAGCAAACATGTGACCATCTAGTTCGATGCATCTATCAATACCATAAAATATCCGAATGGTCCACATGGTGGGCAAATAGGCCCACATATGTCGCCCGAATTCGTTCAAGAAATCCAGGGGATTCAATTCCAACCTTTACCTAAGTGAGGGCTTAATGATTAACTTTCCTTGAGAACAAGCAAGACATGAGAACTCACTGGATAAAAGAATCTTTTGGTTCTTCAATGGATGACCATGTGAGTTTTCTATTATTCTACGCATCATAATTGAACCGGGATGGCCTAACCGGTCATGCCAAATAACAAATAAATTTTTCTGGTTTGCGAACTTCTCGTTCACAATAACATGAGTTTCTATTGTACTTATACGTGTAACGTACAAACCTGAAGACAAACCAGGTAATTTTTCTATCATGCATTTTTTTCTTGAAACAATAGATGTAATGCAAAGATATTCAAAATTATTTTCATCTATTGTCTCAATATGATATCCATTACGACGTATATCTTTGAAACTCAACAGATTCCTTTTTGATTTGGTGGATAATAAGGCATCATCTATAATAATTTTTGTTCCTCTAAAGGCATCAATATAATGGCTCTTCCGAGCCTTCAATTAAATTTGCAAAAGGCTCGATATTGTATTAACATTTGCCTTCATTCTTGATAAATTTGAAAAATATTTATCACTTCTGAGTATTGTATGAGTGGTTGCGCTATCCACCAAACACATATCATCACCATTATTTGTAGAATCATGTATAGAATGACAAATGTCCATTACTTCATTAACAAAAAAAAAATATAATAAGTTCAAAATATAAATGCTTAAATAATAAAAGTTTATTACATAAATATGCCAAATAAAATAAACACCTTAAAGTAAATAAATGATAATAATAAAAAAAAACATAACAAAGAAAAGTGACTAATTGTGGACATTCCCATCTCCATTATCGATATTCATGTTGTTATTAATGAGATCTTCATTAAAGAAATCGCAACATCTAAGTGCGTAATATCCAAAGGCTCTTTCGAGAAAACCATCATCTTGATAGGCAAAATTTGCTTCTATTTTCTCCTTTCCTTTCACGTATGCTTGATAAAGATCAAAGAAGGTGTTTCGTCGTACGACAAGCACGTGCCCTGTCCTTTTATTCCACATCCGGAACATAAATTTTCGAATTTCTATGATTATTATTTTGAGGACCTTTTCCCTTGTTCTCGTAGTTGTGCTTTTCATTGGAGTATATGAATTTTTATTTTGACCATTACGATGCCAAACATTGCTTCGACCGCGATCGCGACCACGACCGCGACTTTGATTATGGTCACGACCACGTCTATTACTTCGATTATGATCACGACTACGACTATGATTATGATTGTCAGCAATTGTAGCATTCACTTCGTGAATGGAGCAGACCCGCCGGGCGAGATTCATGATTTTTCATCAAAAGTTCATTATTCGCTCAACCTACTAAGACATGAAATCAATTCGAATATTTTTTAAAATTTCGCTCTCTATATTGCCGCCGTATGAGCACATTAGAGGCATGAAAAGTAGTATATGTTTTTTCTAACATTTCATAGTCGTAACTTTTTCTCCACACAACATTAATTTAGAAGTGATATTAAACATTCAGTAGTTATAATCACTTACCGATTTAAAATCTTGCAACCTCAAGTAACCAATCATTCTTAGCCTTTGGCAATATGACAGCTTTTTCATGGTCATATCTTTCTTTCAAATTTTGCCAAAGCACAAGAGGATCTTTTACTTGCTAAATATTCGCATTTTAACCCCTCATGGAGATGATGGCGAAGGAAAATCATAGCCTTGGTCTTATTTTGTTTTGTTTCAGTATTTTGATCTTTGATGGTGTCTCCAAGACCCATAGCATCTAAATGGATTTCAGCATCAAGAATCCATGACAAATAGTTTTTTCCAGAAATATCAAGTGCCACAAAATCAAGTTTTGCAAGGTTTGCCATGGATAAAACTAAATCAATATAAAGTGTAAATTATTAGACATATACATAAACTTTGAAAAAAAATACAACAAAATATAGTACAATATAGAATAAGATAATAAGATTAAACAATATAATATGATAAACAAATCAACACACATATATAATATATAAGCATCTATATAGATATATATAAGCATAGACATATATTGTATAAATATTACTTCATTAAAAAAAATAGCTAACTCGAATGTGTTTACTCGATGAGTATATATATATATACATATATATATATTTAAGGTATCATGACTTTGAAGCAATTCGAGATCACATAACAAAAATATTGTTATACCCTTAAGAGCTCGTGCCGATAACGTGTTATGAAATATTAGTATTATGTAATATTATAATTTAGAGAAAGAAAATAGAGAAGAGATGAGAATTTTCCGAGCTGTTTTATTCCAATAAAGTGATCTCCTATTTATACACATACAAGAAATAAATATTAAACTAGTTATAGAAATAAAAACTAAGAAAAAGTAACGCTGACACATTAATGGTAATAAATAAAAGATTTGGACATACACATAATTAATACTATTTATAACAATTACTTAGTTTTCTGAATTATTAGGACTTTCAATTGTATATATACACGTCATTAGAGGGAGCAAGTTTAACATAAATTATTCTCCGCGTCACAAACAAAGAGCCATACCATACCGAACCCTTAAGTTATTCATATCAAACAATATTGGTTTCATTTTCTTTCTCCTTTCACTATACGCTCTCCCTTTGATCGAAACACACTTTTAGTGTAAAAATAATTATTTGATAGTAGGATTATAATGATTACCATCTAACAATTATAAAGTAAGAAAAAAAAAAAGAAAGAAAGTGTTTAGAATTTAATATAAATAAGACTTAATTAGAATATGTATATATATATATAAATGGTTGGTTGTGGAGGAATTATTGAGAGGGGGTCGGGCGTTTGAGCACCATTGATGGTGGTTAAGGGGGTGTGTGCCTGTGAGTGTGTGTTCTGGAACCCCACTCCACACTTTTGTTTTCCTTTATTTGTTTAGGAACTAGTCTTGTCCATCCATTTGGAGATTTTTAAGTGGCAATAAGTTGAACATCCACCATATATATTTATTTTCATTTCTCTATTTTATTTATTTATTTTATTTTATTTATTTGAGAAAGATGATTAATAATAAATGATAAGAGAGAGAGAGAGAGAAAGGAAAAATGATCCTTTCAATTCAAGGGTGTACGACTGCCGTCTGTCATATTAAGGGTCCCACCAAGCACCTTTTGTTAGGTCGGTTCCCTTTTGGACTTGGGTAATTCATCTTTAGAAAAGTCCACCCTCCAATTCCTACCTCTGGCTTGTAAAAAATAAATAAATCAAAGATAAGAAAATAAGAAGTAAACAATCAATAAAACTTGGATTCGTTTTCAATGCCTTGTTTTGTATTTCATTGACCTATCAATCTCCTCCATCAGAAGTTGTGGACAATTGTGATTATGATTAATGATTACCAGATGCTTCGACCTTTTGCCGTGATGCTTTTTTTTTTTATATATATATATAGTAAATAATTTTGTACATATATACAGGTACATTTAAGTTAACAAATCGTATCAAGTAATACTAAGATAACTATTGATGAGTTCACATCATATAATGAAGTTTAAATAAAATTGGACCGATGCTTCATTTAAAAACAGACCATTTTCCATAGAATAATTGTGTTTACTTTCGTTACGTTCAATCATTTCTTAAGTGGTGTATCAAAATTGACCTTATTAATTGAAAGTGTTCATGTACTTTGCATACTATTTTCGTATATATGCATCCAAGAATATTGGGTGTACTATCTATATTTTACGACACATCCATCTTTGTTTCTTAATGCTAATTTTAAAACATTAGATTCATTGTCTTGTAACGATCGATAAATATTATTATATATTTAGATAACAAGCTTGTTCTCTCGTTAACTAAAAGAGAAAATAAAGATATATATTCTCTTTTGTTATAGATTAATTATATAATAGAAATTTAAAATTAATTATTGTTCATTAAATTGCAAAAATAAATAAAAGAAAATATTTTCTGGTTGTCTCGTGAAATGTTTAATTTGCATGTGGGGGTGGTATCCATATCTCTCTATACACGTACGTACGTTGTTAAAGTTGGAATCAATTCCTTTCTCTTCTTTATTGGTAATACAACTAAGAAGAATATTAATGAGTTGTGTGTGATAGTATTAGTAGTTATAAATATATGTAGTACTGAACTCCGGTTATAAATTATGTCTAATTGCAAAATAATAAAATGTCACCCATACATATAATTCTAGTAGAGAGTGTGTTTTTCTGAATCCAATTCAATCTTTTCAGTAAGATATTAGATTTGAAAATCTTGATTTATAGTTCAATCCAAATTCAATTTGTCTTTATAATCTAATCCGATCCCAAAATATTGGTCCCTATGTAAACATGACATCACATCACTAGCGTTTACAATTGGAAAACTTGTTGCTATGCATCATAATACCCCTACGTACCATTCAAAGTCAACTCTCTCTCAAATTAAACCACGCGACAATAAAAAAAAAAAAAAAAAAAAAAAAAAAAGAAAAGAAAAACAGAATCCATGCCATTAAACCATTGAAACACTCATTTAAGAACCATTGAAGCATTCATTATTATTATTATTATTATTATTATTATTATTATTATTATTATTATTAAAAATTATTACATGAGTGGACACTTTATTTACAAAGATACCTTCATAAAGTGTGGACAACATTTATACTTTTTATGTAATTTTAATTACTAAATACCTCTTACAATATCACTTATACAATCAGACGTTAGTCACAGGGTGGTTGTTGCGTGGTTGTATTGTGATTGCATCAGATGGAGGTTCCAATCAGACGATGGTTGCAGAGTGGTTACTAGGTGGTTGACCGAAGGTTGTATCAGACGATGGTTTCAATCAGATGAAATAACTGTTAGCAAAATATTTATGCAACTGTAATGCAACTGTTATGAAACATTAAAAATCAGAACAGTACGTAACTCTATCTACATGTCTCTTTATGATTTAATATGAACAAATTATTCATCATTAAAAATTTGAAAAACAACGAATACACCATGATAAATATTTTACTATAGTATTGATGTATTTTTTTTTTTTGGATTATACTTGAGCAAGATTATTTGGGAACTCCAATTCAACTTTTTGAGATCTGTCTTTCATGGATTTGAAAATTGAAATCAGAACATTAGTTTTATGCAAATTAAATTGGATTTCCTGTTGAATTTTAGTTTCGTAGCAATTTTTCTACACTTTTTTTTTTCACGAAGTCAAAATAGCCCATGTTTTGATTGATTTTGGTCCTCTTCTCAGGTAAAGTTGCCGAAATTAATGGTGGTTCCCTTTTCGGTTGAATTTTCGTTTTGGTTGTGTTAGGTTGTTGCGTGGTTACGCGATAGTTTCCCAGGAAGCATGGATCCTAGGTTGAAGGTGTGTGTAAGTGATATTTGTGCAATTTTTTTTTTATTTAGGCTGTATATTTTATTTATTTGGCCAATTAAAAGTATTTTTGTAATATTGTTACTTTTTTTTGGTTAAAAATGAAAAAAATCCTTTTTATTATTATCATGTTTTCACAATTATAAATCCAATTCAAACTTAAACATAAGTAATAACATGAGACAACTTATAAATTTGAAAGATTTATGTACAAGATTTTTTTTTATTTTGTTTGAACATCATTTATTTGCCCTAAAAATTACAAGTTCTGCATATTAAAATCAATAATTGTTTTGGCCTAATGAAATCTTTTTTTTTTCTCATTTTATTAAAAAACGATATTTAACGATATATTTACAATACAATTGCAATGATGCCATAAAAATTTAATTTCTTGCAATCACACACACAAAAAAAAGTAACGATATCTAATGATGCATTTACAATAGTTTACAATAAAATTTGATAAACATTGCGTGGTTGCGCGATATATATTTGCCCAAAAAGCATGGATCCTGAGTTGAAGGTATGTGTAAGTGGTATTTGTGTAAATTTTTTTATTTAGACTGTAAATTTATTTATTTGGCCAGCTAGAAGTATTTTTGTAATATTGTTACTTTTTTTAGTTAAAACTGAAAAAAAAAAAAAAAAAAAGAAACCCTTTTTATTATTATCATGTTTTCACAATTATAAATCTAATTCAAAACTTAAACATAAGTAATAATTTGAGACAACTTATAGATTTGAAAGATTTATGTACAAGTTTTTTTTTTTTATTTTGTTTAAACATCATTTATTGGCCCTAAAAATTACAAATTCTGCATATGTAAATCAATAATTGTTTTGGCCTAATGAAATCTTTTTTTTTTTCTCATTTTATTAAAAAACAATATTTAACGATGTATTTACAATACAGTTGCAATGATGCCATAAAAATTTAATTTCTTGCAATCACACAAAAAGAAAGTAACGATATCTAATGATGCATTTACAATAGTTTACGATAAAATTTGATAAACATTTTGTTGAGAGGCCTACCTAATTTTTCACTTTTAATGTCATCACATTGAGGTGAAATAAAAAAGTTGGTATTCTTTTTGTATAAGATCAACATGTACGTATACAATACGTAGATGTCCAAATTTTGAAGATGTCGAAGGCATTAAAATTTTAATTAATAAATGAAGTTTGTAATTAAAATGTTGTACTGTAGTATAATAGAGTAAAACTATAGTATAATGTTTCGAAATGAATTTATCTAAAAGAAAGTCGATCTTTTCTCTATAATTTGTAATGCTGTTCTCTCTATCTTTTTCTTTTTTCAATTTGTAATGTTTATCATTATATAATTTGTATTGTCAATAGTTTAGCAATACTATTGATATAAAAAATAATTTTTTTTAAATTAATTCAAATTACAAATACAATTGAGAAATTAAGAGAAAGTTTTCAAGTTCCCAATTCATTCGTCTGGTTCAATAAAAAGCATACTTTCGTGGCGAAGTATTAAGCCTACTAATAGCTAGTTAATTGTTAGTGATTCTGTTGGTATAATCGGTTAGGCTCCACTACCTTAGCAATATTGATTTTACTTCAGTTGTGTAAAATCGATATACGGTTGTAATGATGTTTGTCGGCAGTGACAGACCCAGAATTTTTATTTTGTGGGGGCTTATTTATAATAAAAAATATTTATACTTATATTATAATCACTCTTATTATATTTATTTAATTTTGTGGGGGTTTTTCTACTATTTTAACTTATAATTATCAAATTAAAAAAGATTACATTTAAATTTTTAAAAGATAATATTTTTGTTATAGCCCTCACATTGATACATGTGCGTCCGTCACTGCTTGTCGGTATCTCAATAATTAAGATTATTAAACTAATCTTCTTCCTCGGTCTCTCTCCATCTCCCTCTCTCCTAAAATGTCTTATGAAATTCAATATGGTATTAGAACTCTTTCCTCCATTAATGGCAAATAGTTGTATCCAGATGTTCTTGACCTAATGGTTCAAGGAATAACACTAGCAATGGTGAGAAGGGATGTGTACCTGAAAATCAGAACAATTATCAGTCGGAAATGGTTCGACCGAAGATTAAAGATCAAGATTTTTCTCCAATTTATTTTACCCATAATATTTCTATCAAATTAAATGATCACAATTTTTTACTTTAGAAGCAATAAATTCTTGTTACCATTGGCAATAGATTACAACCATACATCAAAGGCAATCCCCCAACTCAATTTATTTCTAAAGAAGATGGTGTTGTAAGTACTTACAATCTGGCATATCTTGATTGAGATGTCCAAGGTTAGGTTTTAATGTTCAAGATCCTTTCGTCTAGGACTGAAAGCTTGCTCACTAACATGGTTTGATGTGAAACATCAAGCTAGATCTGGTCTCTAGCAATAATTTGTTGGAAATTATTTTACCAGGATCTTAAATCTACTCACAAGTATGTGTTGGGTTTTATGCCCTAAATAAAACTCATTTCAATATAATCAGATTTACTTATTAATATAGATCAGAATTAACATTTAATGTTGCATGGTTCACATGATTTATTTCATGATTATATGTACATAATGTATAAATTCATCTGAAACCCTTTTCACATACTTGATCCTGTTTATTGTGTCGTCAACACATTGGAAAGTAAACATGACTATGTGAATAAAGTTTCCTAGATTTATCAGACATAGGGTTTTACTGATATGATAATCTACAACAGAGTTTACTTGCATTTGGAGAAGTGCTATGTTCTTTCCAGAGCATTGGTTAAAGTAAAGCTCAGGTTGGATGCATGGAGTATGCATCGGAAGGGACCGATATTAAACTTTGACTTAGATTCATTAAACTTACCGTAATATCTATTCAAGTCAATATCGCCTAGTTGATCCTAGATCAAATGTTCTTAATCCTGTTATGATTAGGCTCAATCTTGAAAGCCTATTCGTGTTCTTTGATTTGTTAGTTAAGCCTACTTTTAGGTCAGGGTGATACGTACATTTTGGGAACACGGTAGTGCAATTGAGTGGGAGCGCTAGCATAAACATGGAATCTATAGCTTCTATCTGGCGAATAGTAAGCAAAGGATGATCTCCTTCGAGCTTGACCAAACGAACATAAATGGTGGAGTACTCATTTCACATAAGCTGAAATATCATTTATACGGGGTCAAGTGTTTTAAGGAATAAATACATTGTAGGGTGTAACGGTAATTTAATCCCTTTACAGTGTAGATCATTCATATAGAGGATCATTGATCAAATTAGGATTATAACAATGGATAACTAATGATGTGTCTATATGGTGGAACATATAGAGCATTCTATATACTGAGAGTGCAATTCTAAGTTCTATGCGTGGATTCAACGAAGAATTAATAAGTTAGTGAATTTTAGTGCTAAATTCTTGATCTACTTATTGGAAGCTCGGTTATATAGACCCATGGTCCCCGCACTAGTTGAGATAATATTGCTTGTAAGACTCATATAATTGGTTTTGATTAATCAATTATAATTCTCAAATTAGACTATGTCTATTTGTGAATTTTTCACTAAGTAAGGGCGAAATTGTAAAGAAAGAGTTTATAGGGGCATATTTGTTAATTATGATACTTTGTATGGTTCAATTAATAAATATGATAAATGACAATATTATTTAATAATTATTTATAGTTATTAAATAGTTAGAATTGGCATTTAAATGGTTGAATTAAAAAATTGGCGTTTTTGAGAAAATCAGATGCAGAAAAGATAAAACTGTAAAATTGCAAAAAGTGAGGCCCAAATCCACTTGTATAGGGCCAGCCACTTTTGTAGGAAATTTAAACTGATTTTTTCATTATTTTAATGCCAAATAATTCAAACCTAACCCTAGTAGAATGCTATAAATAGATAGTGAAGGCTTCAGGAAAATTACACTAAAATTTCACACTTTTCTTCTGACACTTCTGATTCAGAAAAACTGAGCCTTCTCTCTCCCTATCTTTGGCCGAACCCACTCTCTCTTTCTTCTTCCTTAAATTTCGAAATTCTTAGTGTATGAGTAGTGCCCACACACAGCAAGTGATACCTCAATCATAGTGAGGAAGATCGTGAAGAAAGACTTTCAGCAAGAAGGAGGTTTCAGCATCAAAGATTCAGAGAAAGAGATCCAGGTTCAGATATTGATAATGCTCTGCTACAGAAAGGAATCAAGGGCTAGATATCTGAACGGAAGGAGTCATATTATTCCGCTGCACCCAATGTAAGGTTTCCTAAACTTTATATGTGTTTATTTCATCGTTTTAGAAAGTTCATATTTAGGGTGTTAATCAACATACTTGTGAGTAGATCTAAGATCCTGGTAAAATAATTTCCAACAACTGGCCTCAGAGCCATGATAATTGATTTACTTGCAAGAAATTTGGACTTTAAAACGATTGTTTGTTTGTTTTTGGATGGTATCATGTTGTATTGAGTGTTATTTGATGATTGATTGATGTTTGTAAATTTTCGTGAAAAATAATTGCGATTCTGTTTCTGGAATTATTTTTATTGGATATTATGGAAAAAATTAAGCAAGTTACTTTTTTACAGAACTCAATTTCGATTTAATTTGAATTAGTTATGATTTTTTGAAGATTAAAAAAAAAACGGAGCTGTGCTGAAATTTTCCTGTGATCGCGAAAACTGTCCGTACAGCTCACAATTTTTTCGTTTTTCTTCGTTTTTCATGCTTTTTCATGGAATTAACTTCCGATTTTTTGTGTAGTTCTGTATTTATACTATTACTATTCCTAATTCAATTCTAATCATCATTTTGAATTAATTTAATATTTTTTAAATTTAATTCAAGATATTAGTGTAATTTGAATTTGAAAACAGTTAGTATCTATCTTTTTGCTTAATTATCTATCTTATTTTTAAATTTGATTATATCTTATCTTATTTTTAAATTTAAGGTCAGATTTTAAATTTTTTAAATTAAATCTTTTTTTAAATAATTTGACCTTATTTAAATTTAAAATAAGATAACTATAATCATGTAATTTTAAATAGATATAAGATATTTTGCTAACTTTTAAATTTTGTTATTTTATTTATTTAAATTACATTTAAAATCTGAAAAAGATATTCATTTATCTTTTCTAGTTTTTTATTTAATTTTTATTTATAAAATAACATTTAAATTTTAAAAGTAGTTAGCAAATTTTGAAATGATATTTAGGTTGGTTGAAACCTAATTTTTCAAAATTGTAGGTTTAATTTTAAATTTAAATTTTTTTTAAATTTTCGAAATTTTTTTTATTTTATTTTAATTTTTTGAAAATAAATATTTTATTTATTTAATTAATTATTTCGAAATTAATTATTTAATTTAAAATTAAATAAATCCTACATCCAACTATCCAGCTAACCTTGTTGCAGGAGTATGTGTTTTAGCTTGTGTGTAAGTTTTCAAAACCTATTATTACTTGATTGCAAATAGCCATGGTTACCTCTTGCCAGATCTATTGATTTGATGGCTCCCTTGGTCAAGTTAATAATTTGTAACAGGTATATTTACAATCTTCTTTCATCTGTGTATGACCTAGCAACATGATAGGACCCATCCAAAGTGTGCCTGTGTGAGCCTATGTGTTTAATTTTATTATAGATGCATATAGGTTGCTGTTGCTAAAATAAATTATCATAGTTCTTGATAGAATTTATTTAGGCCCATTTAGTTTTTGGGCCTATTCAATTAATAACAATTGTTCATTTTAAGGTTAAATTCCTCTCTTTTGGGTCTTGTGTGAGAGTTGGGAACCATAGTAGTGGGTACGACATACTGAACCCAGCACCCCCTCACATGAACCACCCCAATTGTGAAGGCCCATTTGCCTAATTTGAATAACTGTACTAGGTTAATTAAACTAGTTTAACCTAATAAAATTGATTAGCAACATAATATTTCATTTATTTTGAAATTAATTTAAGAAAAATTTTTGTTTAAAGAATTTTTTATTCTAAGCTAAACTATATGTATTTTCTTGTATTTAATTAAATATAGAATTATAACCATCTAGATTCTTTCTGGAGCTTAATTTAAATTTTTCATTAAATATTCCTATTTAAGTTGATATTTAGTTATCTCCAACTAACCAACTTAAATCTGAATATCTTTTGGATTTAAAATTTCAAAATTAAGTTGAGGAATTTTAGGCATTGGTTATTAAGATTCTTTAGGTATTTTTTAAGTTAATATCTGTTCGAATATTAACTTAAAATGGAATATTTTAGATATTTTTTAAGTTAATATCTTTTCGAATATTAACTTGAAATGGAATATTTTCAAATTAAGTGGTTACAACTTAATTTTTGATATTTAATTAAATTTAAATTTGAAAATATTTAAGTTCTAGATTTTTTCTAATACAACTTAAATAAGATATTTTTTCAAATTTTGTGGAAAAGATACTTAGTCAAATAAGATATTTTCTAGATAGTTATTTCTAGACTACTTATTATTTCTAATATTAAATAGGAAAATATTATAAATTGTGAAATTAATTGTTTATATAATGAATTTTGGTACAATTTATTTTAAGTATATTTTTCCTAGTATTAAACTAGAGATTAATAATTAAGCCTTCTCTACACTTAATTATTTATTTCTTGAATTTAATACATTTAATTAATTTGAAAATTAAATATCTAAGTTCATTTTCATCATGATACTTAAATATTTCTTTTTCATGACACTTAATTAAATAGAAAATTATTTTTAGTTGAAATTTAATTTTTCAACTAAATTTAAATAATTTTCAAAATATATTTTTTTTTTCTTTATTTTATTAATCAAATTTGGAAATTGCATTTCTTAAATGCTGGAATTTCGAATTTTATTTGAAAAATAGATTAAAGTTGTAAATTATTTATTTTAATTTTGGACCAACTTAAATCAATGATTTTTTCATTTATTGATTAATTTAAAATAAATTGAATTAAAATATATTATTAAAAATTGAATTAATTAGTCAAAGGAAAATCTAGATAGGTGATATTTTTGCTTGAAGTATTTTTCTAGTGTATTTAATTAAATAGAAAATTAATATTTAAGTTGATTTTCATCATCATACTTAAATATTTGAAATTTTTCTTATATATATTTAATTAAATAGGAAAATTATATTTTTTGTTGTAAATTAATTTTATTAATTAATTTTGGGCCAACATTAAATTAGAATAATTTTTTCCAGGATTTATTTTGTAAAGCCCGCTTAGTTAATTTGGAAATTAGCAGTTGTTTATGTTTAATTATGAAATTATTTATAGCTATTTAAATAATTTATTACTGTTATTTACGGAATTCAGAAATGCATGATTATGTCATCAGTAGCTTTTATATTTCGCATTTCCGGTGTCCGGTATTTTGGAACTCGGCGTTTGGCTCAGTAGAAATCACAACTTAGTATGTTAGTATTTTGGGGACGGGTTTTAGACATTGGGAATGTCGGGAATGGCCGGGAATTTAGGATTTCCCAAAAATACCCCTTTAGTATGATTTATGTGATTTTATGGTGAAGGGGCAAAGTGGTCTTTTTGCCCCATTAGTGTTTTGTCTTATATGATTTAATAAATGGATTAAATGTTTATTTTTAAATAATAATTGTGGCTGAAATAAAGTGTTATATGCATTAAAATCCATTTTCTCCTTCACTTGAACACTTAGTCAAAATTAGAAATTCATTTTCCAAAAAAATCACACACTCAAGCTCTCTCTCTCTCTCTCTCTTTTCGGCCAAGGCTTGGCTGCTAGGGCAGGGATTTTTCTCCTCCAATTCTTGTGATTTTCATCTCATCTTTGTGTAATCTAATCAAGGTGTGATCTCTTAGAACTTCCTTTTGTGTTTTCTTGAGTTTTAAGTAAATTTGATGAAATGCATGCATGATTTGGATATATTGTTGTTGCTGTGATTCTGTGGTTAATTTCTGTGGTGTAAGCATGTTAAATTGAAATGAATTAAGCTATGTTAGAAGCATGTAGGTTAGATTGTTAAAGCCTTGAGTTTTCTTTGCAAAAATATGATTTTTTTGAAGGAAAATGTTGTGAATATGTTCTGTGATGTTGCTGGATGTTCTTGTTAGTTTGCAGAGGTGATATTATGCTTAGTTATGTAGAATTAAGTTGGTTTGCATGCTTGTTTAGGTGGTTTGCTCAAGCTTAAGTTTGGAACTCAAAGCTTGAGCTCCAATGGCAAATTTTGTATCTGTGGTTTCTGGGTAGGTTTGATGCCTTGGATATGTTATTTGGGACATATAGAGAAGGTCTGGAGAGTTTGGGACCAATTGGGGTTAAATTGGTCGAGTTATGAAATTTTATGGTTCTTTGCTACGAGGAACCGGTCGGTTGTACATCCCAAATTCGGATGGGGGTTCGAAATTCCCGGAGAATTGGGTTGAATGACCGAATACTTGGGTTGGGGGATTTTTCGAACCACTAGTTTTCCTCGTTTTTGGGTTTTTAGGGGTATTGCCATGCTTTTTATCGATAGGGAAACTTTTAGTTTCGAGTTTTAGTCCCCGGGAAGTGATTTAGCGTGTCACTTATAGCGTTGTGATTTTTATGGTTTAAGTAATCCGCCGTTCAGCTTCGGCTTCGGTTCCAGATCGAGTGGCACCCTTTGAAATCGGAATCCGAGTAAGATTAGTATAACGGTATGCATATGTAGATTACATGTTTAGCGTGCATGTAGGAAGCCCGTTAGATTACATTAGATATGTATTTAGGCTTCGAACCATCCAACCCGTCACGTCGGTACGGTGGAGTATGACCAAGACGGAGTATAGCCGGCTCGACCGTCAGTCGACACTTGGTTGGTGGTTCGATCTTATTGACCTATCCGTCGGTACGGCCGAGTATGACCAATGAGCCTATGGAGACGGCTCAACCGATCGAGAGGATACTTGTCAATAGTCACCTCACGGAACGTTCAAAACTCGCACCATGTTGGACATGGCGGTAGTGCTCGCACCATGTTGGACATGGCGGAGCGGGACTCGGTATCGTGTTGGACACGGCGATTAGTTATGTATGTTATTATTATGCTTTTCTTGCGGGTACGTCGACTCACCGGTTTATGTTCATGTGTAGGTAAAGGCAAGGTCAGAATCGATGGACCGTGAGCGAGCTTATGAGATTGTACATGTCGGGGCGGTTAGGCTGGAGCGTACGATCCTCGGGACGACAAGAAGGCCGAGATTTTTGTAAGCGTCGTTAGACGACTTTCTTTTTGATGTAATAGTTAGTCGATTAAAACTTTTGTAAATATTTTTATAAATCGGGATCCGAGACTTTTGTAAAATGGTTTATAAGTTTAATGAAAAAGCAAAACTTTAATTAATCACGTTTTTCCATAAACCTCGTTGATTAGCAACGAGGCACAAAGATGCGTTTAAAAATTACGTAATACGCCTAAGATAGTTAGGGTGTTACAATTTGGTATCGTAGCCGCTGTGTTGTCTTAGAAGATCGTCACGACATGTACAATCATCATCGGAGTTAGCTCGGTTCACGGTTCAGTAAGCCTTTATTGCTTTAGTAGTTTATTTTATTCAGTTATGAAAAAGAAAAGCCTGTTAGGAAGCATGTTAAGTAGCTTTGATAGTAGAATAGGCGCATGTTTCATTTCTAATTTCCAAATTAAGCGGCATTAGTAAGCTCGCCTTGAATACGACACGATATGCCAACTCTTGGTTTCGCGGGCGGTTCTAACTAGATGGACGCCGGGCGGACTACCGGGAGTCGGGCAACTCCGTGGGGTCGAATCGAGGGAGGAGCTCGGTTTCCCCACCGTTGGGGCGGGGGTAGAGGTCCCCGAGGCGGGGGCTCGTGGCGGGGTGATGAGAACCCGCCACGAGCGCCCGAGGCTCCCCCGCCCGATCGGGGAGCCCGGCGGGAGTTACGGTTTGCGGAGATGCAAGCCGGATCGAAGAGCGAAGACCTCGAGATTCGTAGAGGTTGAGACGACGGGGTGCTCCCTGCGGTTCCGGTGCCTGTAGTACCGGTGGCACCTCGCCCGCCGCCTGAGGCCGAGATAGTGGTGGCGGCCCATAGATTGGAACCATTGTATGAGCGGTTCGAGCGAAGCAGGCACCTCCGGTATTCTGGGAGGTCCCGATGTATCGAAAGCCGAGCGTGGGCGACGGTGATTACCAGTGCGAATTTCATGGGTGTCACCCGTGAGTGGTGTGCGCCACATTTCGGTTCCGGAGGACGCCACGGTATGGTGGGACATGGTGTCTCGGATCCATGACGTCACCACCATGACTTGGGAAAGGTTCCGAGAACTCTTCAACGCGAAATACTATAATGAGGCGGTCGGAAGCGCCGAGAGGAAAGAGTTCGTTCACGACGACCCGGCGGGAGGAACATGAGCGTCCGAGTATACTACTCGGTTGGCCAGGATTGGCGAGGTTAGCCTCGGGGAATTGTGCCGACCGACTTCGGCGGGAAGGAGAAGTATACGGACGGGTTGAATCCCCCAAGATCGAGGCATGACCGATGATTACCACCGACGACAAGCACGGCACCACATGCTCGGATGGTGGAGAAGGCACGCGGGCGAGGGCGCGGTGGGGTGCATGTCGGATTCGGTCGATTACTCCGGTTGGTGGCGGGGCTCACCCTCGCATCGGGCTTTAGCGGGGAGTAGTGGTTCGGCCATTGATCGCAGGAAGAGGGCACCCATCGCTTCGGCGGCTCGAGTCGAACAAGAGGTTCGGGGAACCAGAACGAGAGGAGCGCGTCCCGGTGGTAATGAGACCGATTCTCCTATCCCGAGTGCCCTAGGCTGCGCAGGCATCATCGGGGTGAGTACGAGGGCAGGGATGCTTTCATTGTGGCATGCCGGACAAGAGGGAATGTCCCCAGCTCCGATCGAGGCACGAGAGCTCCGGCGATACCCCTCCAGCCGGGGTATTCGCTATCACGCAGCGATGCGGATGCCACCATCGGCCTGTTACAGTCGGCTTTTTATTAACAACTCGCTTTATTCGATCTTGTTTGATCTCGGGGCCACACATTCTTATGTGGCGGCCGGTAGTCTTTAGTAAGTTGGGTAGACCCTTTGATAGATATGAATCGAGGGTTTGGAACCACCGTTACACAGCGAGAATTGGTTATCTCCAATAGGTGGATTAGGTCTATGCCGATCGGGATAGATGGTAGAGAGTTAAGCGCCGATCCGATAGAGATGAGCTTGAGTCGAATTCGATATTATTTTAGGAATGGATTTCCTATCTAAATATTCGGCGAGCATTGACCGTAAGAGGAAGATGGTGGTCTTCCAACGGGAAAGTGAAGAACCGTTTGTATTTGTGGGTTCGGTTCGGGGATCTCGGATCCGGTGATCTCGGCTATGTCGGCGAGAGAATTATTGCACGGTGGGTGCTTAGGGTTTCGGCCGTGGTGGTGGACACCACTCGGCCGGTCTCATTCGGCCGGAAGGACATCGAGTGGTTCGGGAATTTTTGGACGTTTTCCGAAGAACTTCCCGGTGGTTACCACCTCACGGGAGATTGACTTCGTGATTGACTTGGCACTTAGGGGTGGATCCGGTTTCCAAAGCCCCGTATAGGATGGCTCCGGTGAACTTGGGAATTAAAGATTCGGCTCAAAGGGTTGCTTGACATAGGGTTCATTCGGCCCCGGTGTGTCACCACAGGGAGCCCGGCTTTTGTTCGTCAAGAAGAAGGATGGATGCTATGAGGATGTGCATCGACTACGGAGAGTTGAACAAGTTGACGGTGAAGAATAAATATCCACATACCTAGGATCGATGACTTGTTCGATCGGCTTCAGGGGAAGACGGTCTTTTCTAAGATTGATCTCCGTTCGGGTTATCATGCGGTTGAGGATCCGAGAGGAGGACATTCCAAAGACGGCTTTCCGCACTAGGTATGGACACTTACGAGTTTACGGTTATGTCATTCGGACTAACCAATGCTCTGCGGCATTCATGGACACGATGAATAGAGTATTCAAGGATTTCCTCGATATCCGTGTGATTGTGTTTATCGACGACATCCTCGTGTACTCTCGGTCGAAGAGGAGCATGAGTTACATCTTCGGATAGTGCGCAACGACTTCGAGAACATAAGCTCTACGCCAAGTTCAAGAAATGTGAGTTGGTTGTCTCGGGTGTCCTTCCTAGGGCACATTGTGGGTGAAGACGGGATCGAGGTGGATCCGGGAAGATCGAATCCGTCGTGGATTGGCCGAGACCGAAGACAGTGACGAGATCGAAGCTTCTTGGGATTAGCCGGTACTACCGTAGGTTCGTGGAGGGTTCTCCAAAATTTCAATGCCCCTAAGAGCTTACAAAGAAGAATCGGCGATTTATCCGTCGAATAAATGCGAAGCTAGTTTTCGGGAGCCGAAGCAGAGGTTGATTACCGCTCCGGTACTAGCTTTGCCTTCGGACAAGGAGAAATTCGTAGTCTCTTGTGACGCATCCAAACGGGGTTTGGGGTGCGTATTGATGCAGCCGACGGTTATCGCTTATGCCTCTCGTCAATTAAAGGATTATGAACGGCGATGCGGACTCATGATTTAGAATTGGCGCGGTGGTTTTTTTGCCCGAAGATTTGGCGGCATTACCTTTATGGGGAGAAGTGTGAGATGCATACCGACCATAAAAGTCTCAAGTATTTCTTTACTCGGAAAGATTTGAACATGAGACAAAGGCGTTGGTTGGAGTTAGTGAAGGATTATGATTGCGAGATCCTCTATCATCCGGAAAAGCCAATGTAGTGGCCGATGCCCTGAGTAGAAAGGGTCCCGGGCAAGTAGCTAGCATGGTTCAAATCTCACCTCGGTGGCGAGAGGATATGGTTAGATCGGCATTGAGTTTGTGGTAGGTCGGCTTCACAACTTAACGCTGCATTCGATCGTTGGAAAGAATAAAGGTTGCTCGGATAATGAATCCGGAGTTAGTGAAGATCCCGAGATGAGGTATTGGCCGGTCGAGCCAAAGACTTTTCGATGTCGGATAGTGGGATGCTTTTGTATAAAGCCGGGGTTTGTGTTCGAGCAAGCAGTGGAATTGAGAAACGAGATCTTTGAGGAGGCTCATTCTACTCCATATTCTCTGCATCCCGGCACCACCAAGATGTACCAAGATTTGAAACCGTATACTTCTCAGTGGAGCGGTATGAAGAAGAATTTGGTAGAATTCGTATCGAGATGCCTCACGTGTCGGCGGATCAAGGCTGAACATCGAGGAGACCGACAGGGGTTGTTGCAGCCTCTAACCCTACCAGAATGGAAATGGGAGGATATTACGATGGATTTTGTGGTCGGGTTACCTAGGACCACGGGTTTGCATGATTCCATACGGGTAGTGGTGGACCGATTTACGAAATCTGCTCATTTTTCCGTCGAACAACATTTTCGGTGGATCGGTTGGCGGGCGTACGTCGTGGGAAATAGTGAGACTTCACGGGGTACCGAAGTCTATAGTTTCGGACAGGGATCCGAAATTCACCTCCAAATTTTGGCAAAGTTTGCAACGGGCAATGGGTACAAAGCTAAAATTCAGTACAGCATTCCATCCTCAGACAGATGGTCAGTCCGAAAGGACAATTCAGATATTAGAGGATATGTTAAGAGCCTGTGTTATGGACTTTGAGGGTTCATGGAGTAAATATCTACCGTTAATAGAGTTTTCGTACAACAACGAGTTATCGTAGTACGATAGGGATGGCACCACTATGAAGAACCGTTGTACGGTAGGAAATGTAGATCCCCTATCCGCAGGATGAGACAGGGAGAGGAAATACCTAGGTCCAGAGTCAGTTCAGCGGACCAATGAGGCAATAGAGAAGATTAAAGCTAGAATGCTTGCCTCACAGAGCAGACAAAGGAGTTACGCAGATCCGAAACGCAGGGATGTTGAGTTCCAAGTAGGGGAACATGTGTTTTTGCGAGTATCTCCGATGAAGGGGATTAAACGCTTCGGGAAAAGAGGCAAGTTATGCCCTAGATTTACAGGACCTTTCGAGATTCTCGAGAAGATAGGTCAAGTGGCATACAGGTTAGCATATCCTCCAGCCTTATCAGCAGTGCACAACGTATTTCATGTCTCAATGTTGAGAAAATACGTTTCAGACCCCTCTCATATACTCAGTTATGAGAGTCTTCAGCTTCAGCCAGACATGTCCTATGAGGAACAACCAGTGCAGATCCTGGATAGAAAGGATAAAGTCCTTCGGAATAAGACCATAGCATTGGTCAAGGTTCTGCGGAGAAACGATGGGTGGAAGAAGCCACTGGGAGCTAGAGTCGGATATGCGAGCTCAATATCCGAGTTATTCGTGGGTTAGATTTCGGGGACGAAATCCTTTTAAGGGGGGGATAGTTGTAAAGCCCGCTTAGTTAATTTGGAAATTAGCAGTTGTTTATGTTTAATTATGAAATTATTTATAGCTATTTAAATAATTTATTACTGTTATTTACGGAATTCAGAAATGCATGATTATGTCATCAGTAGCTTTTATATTTCGCATTTCCGGTGTCCGGTATTTTGGAACTCGGCGTTTGGCTCAGTAGAAATCACAACTTAGTATGTTAGTATTTTGGGGACGGGTTTTAGACATTGGGAATGTCGGGAATGGCCGGGAATTTAGAATTTCCCAAAAATACCCCTTTAGTATGATTTATGTGATTTTATGGTGAAGGGGCAAAGTGGTCTTTTTGCCCCATTAGTGTTTTGTCTTATATGATTTAATAAATGGATTAAATGTTTATTTTTAAATAATAATTGTGGCTGAAATAAAGTGTTATATGCATTAAAATCCATTTTCTCCTTCACTTGAACACTTAGTCAAAATTAGAAATTCATTTCCAAAAATCACACACTCAAGCTCTCTCTCTCTCTTTTCGGCCAAGGCTTGGCTGCTAGGGCAGGGATTTTTCTCCTCCAATTCTTGTGATTTCCATCTCATCTTTGTGTAATCTAATCAAGGTGTGATCTCTTAGAACTTCCTTTTGTGTTTTCTTGAGTTTTAAGTAAATTTGATGAAATGCATGCATGATTTGGATATATTGTTGTTCTTTGTGATTATGGTTAATTTCTGTGGTGTAAGCATGTTAAATTGAAATGAATTAAGCTATGTTAGAAGCATGTAGGTTAGATTGTTAAAGCCTTGAGTTTTCTTTGCAAAAATATGATTTTTTTGAAGGAAAATGTTGTGAATATGTTCTGTGATGTTGCTGGATGTTCTTGTTAGTTTGCAGAGGTGATATTATGCTTAGTTATGTAGAATTAAGTTGGTTTGCATGCTTGTTTAGGTGGTTTGCTCAAGCTTGAGTTTGGAACTCAAAGCTTGAGCTCCAATGGCAAATTTTGTATCTGTGGTTTCTGGGTAGGTTTGATGCCTTGGATATGTTATTTGGGACATATAGAGCAGGTCTGGAAAGTTTGGGACCAATTGGGGTTAAATTGGTCGAGTTATGAAATTTTATAGTTCTTGCTGGGAGGAACCTAATTCCGATTGTACATCCGGAATTCGGATGGGGTTCGAAATTCCCGGAACCGGGAATTCGGTTGGACAGCCGGTCTGCTGGGGGATTTTTCGAACCCTAGTTTTCCTCGTTTTTGGGTTTTTAGGGGTATTGCCATGCTTTTTATCGATAGGGAAACTTTTAGTTTCGAGTTTTAGTCCCCGGGAAGTGATTTAGCGTGTCACTTATAGCGTTGTGATTTTTATGGTTTAGGAGCCGATGTCCGCCGGCTTCGGCTTGGAGGTTCCCGTCGGTTGAGGCACACCTGAAATCGGAATCCAGGTAAGATTAGTATAACAGTATGCATATGTAGATTACATGTTTAGCGTGCATGTAGGAAGCCTGCTAGATTACATTAGATATGTATTTAGGCTTCGAACCATCCAACCCCTGTCACGTCGGTACGAGCCGGAGTATGACCGGAAATATGACCGGTTCGACCGATCAGTGACACTTGGTTGGTGGTTCGATCTTTTGACCTATCCCGTCGGTACGAGCTGGAGTATGACCAGCAACGGAGTATGACCGGTTCGACCGATCAGGAGGATACTTGTCAATAGTACCGTCCCCTGAACGTTCAAAACTCGATACCATGTTGGACATGGCGATGAGTGCTCGATGCCATGTTGGACATGGCGATGGCGGGACTCAGTATCGTGTTGGACACGGCAGTTAGTTATGTATGTTATTATTATGCTTTTCTTACTGAGTCTGTCGACTCACAGTTTATGTTCATGTGTAGGTAAAGGCAAGGCACATGGCGATGGACCGTGAGCGAGCTTATGAGATTGTACATGTCGGGGCGGTTAGGCCTGGAGCGTACGATCCTCGGGACAGCAAGGCTGAGATTTTTGTAACTGTCGTTAGACGACTTTCTTTTTGATGTAATAGTTAGTCAGTTAAAACTTTTGTAAATATTTTTATAAATCGGGATCCCGAGACTTTTGTAAAATGGTTTATAAGTTTAATGAAAAAGCAAAACTTTAATTAATCACGTTTTTCCATAAACCTCGTTGATTAGCAACGAGCTGCACAGTACGTTTAAAAATCACGTAATACGCCTAAGATAGTTAGGGTGTTACATATTTTTTATTTTAACATGCATTTTTCGAAAATTGTATTCTTAAATACTTTAATTTTTCGAAATGCAATATATATTTATAGAAAATTAAATTTGAGTTGTAAATTAATTTAATTTAATTTTGTAACAACTTAAATTGAATATTTTTCTAAATATTTATTGGAAATTATTACTAAGATGGAAATAATTCATATTATTTTCATATCCATCTAAGTAAAATTTATAAATATTAAATTAAAATTTACATTTAGAATTTTTTTATTCTAAATTAGAAATTTTAATTAAAGAAATATATATTTAAAATAAATAGATTAAATAAAGATAATAAAAGAAAATACAACTCACTTTAAATAATGAGCTTTATTATTAAGATATTCGATCTCCATTGTGGGTTTTACACCGCGTTTGTTTTAGTGAGTAATCCTCCCTAATGGAGGAACGTTCATTAGCAATTTCGCACCGTTTAAACTCGAATGATAAGTAGTTTGTAAGTGTTTTGTATGGTATGGATCACCTTAATGGTGGCGACCATACTTGACTTACAAATTATGAAACAATGGTGGAAGCTCATAAGATAAAATTGCCTTGACTCTCGCCTAAACGGGACAACGCTGAATTCCAATCTTGATCGAATAAAAGGTTGCTAGAATGTTTATCATTTTAGATGAGCTGACAACTCTATTCAATGGATGATGCTTTGACTCTCGCCTAAACGGGACACTGTATTAGTTTGTTGAAAAACCTTGAAAATTATTTAGGATTGTAAGTTTTAGTATTTTCACTTGTCATTCCTACTTGCTATATGTTTAATAATTTCTGAATTGTGTATGAATTTATATTGAACCATGTTATTTTCTGTTATTAAATTGTAGTTTAATTTCGAATCTTCATTGTTGGTCTAACATGTTTGTTTTTCTAATGAGATAAATCCCTAATGGATTTTCACCATTAGACATATATAATAGTGTAAGATCTCGAAAGATAAATATTGTATATGAAACATCTAGCTGTTCATCAATTGATGACACCTTAGACTAGTATTTTTACAATATGAAACAAGAAGATTACATAAATAAGATTACTTTGTCTTTCGCTAATCGAAGCATCGTTGGATTCTTATTTATAAACGAAATTATCCTAATTCCTCTTAGCTTATTCACTTTGAAAAGCTCAATAACATATCATTGGATGAATGGTCTATAAATCATTTCATGTCATTCTATATTTTCTCTTAAGAAATTAAATGACGCATATGATTATAATCCCGAAATTCTATTCCCAATTGATATAAATCCTAAATCTTAGAAATCTCCTGCTTGTATGGGCAAATCAGACTTAGCGTTAAATTATTAGTGGTGGTCCAAGATAGAATTACTCATTATATTTGGTATAAATTTAAGTCTTTGACTTTAATTTTAGATTCCAATAGAAATTTTCTTATATTTCTAATTCCAGATACAATACAGTTACACTTTCTCAAGGGTTTAATATCCATCTTCTATTAATGGATTCAAACTGTATGGAATATGAGTTAGGTATTCTGTGACCAGGATCCACTTGCAGTATTCTAAGAACTCTTTGATGTAACTAAACCTATGTCATCAATAGTCACTACCACATTTTTTTTAATCTATGGCATTTGTATCTTGTTCATAGTGGATTTGACAAGATCAATCTCTGCAAAGAGTTAATATGCCTATATCCACTGAAAGTAGTTCATCTCATTCGCAGATGGATGTACATTCAGGGGTGGATATGAGTTTTTCGTTGAATTCTTAAAACGATAACTCTAGATTATACTTTTTAGCAAAGAAATTTGAAATGTTTGAAAAATTTCATTAATTTCTAGCAATGGTTAAAACCATTAAGGTAAGTGGTTAAAGATCTTGCGAACTGATAGGGGTGGAGAAATAGTTAGTAGATATGCAGTTCAAAGATCATTAAATTGATTTTTGAATTATATCCAAACTTACCTCCCCAGAAATTTCGAGTTGCATGTTGATGATTAGTTACTAGTCGTTGCCTAAATCCTTCTATGGTAATACAATTTCAGAATGATGTAATGGTAGGGTACTTAATGTAAATCATTACTAGATTCATGGATGACCTAATCAAAATCTTAAGAAAAGCTAGAACTGTTAACCATGGTTTGTTAGCTATTCTAAGTGATTAGGGGTGGACCATCCCATTGTCAATAGATAAGAAAGTGTTTGTTCAAACAAATACTACCTTTCTAAGATAATGACTAAGTCTGAAAATAAGTAGCAAATAAAAGAGATATTTAATTCTTGATTCCAAAAGTGTTCTATCATCTTATTTGATATATGATGATCCCACTGCCTCTGTTGTCTTGTCACAACCAAAGAGGTTAATACCATTTAGTTTTCTTCGACATAATTCACGGTACCTTGTCGTAGTGGGAGAGTTTCTAGGAACTCACCTTCTTATGACTTGGGAGACACTAGTGATTAAAATCCATTGTGAGTTTAAACAAGTAATGGATTGTCAAGATAAGAAACTAAGAAGAAAGCCAATAGAACTATGGTTTAATCCATTCACATGGAATAACCTAAAGTTTTCTATTACAAGGACATAAAAGGAAATTTTTGTTAATAAGTCTATTCAATGGACTTAACAAAACTTCCTGTTCCTAGTATTATAGGTTTGAGTTTATCTAAACCTATGGCTTATGGTATACCTGGTAATTACTTACTCTAATGCAAGCAACTTACTTTAGTAAGATGCTGAAGCATTTTCTTTCTAATGGCAATCTATAGAAGCTTCACAACTTCTTAGACATAGATTTTATTTATCTAAGGAAAAGTCTCAACTATTCCAGAAAAGATAAAGTCATTCTTAAATCAACAGTGAGAGGTCTTAGACATGCTTTAGTATGCCTTAGACCAGACACCTGCTGTTGAGTGGGAGTAATGAGTAGGTATCAGATTAATCCAGGAGAAGAACATTGGAAGACAATCAAGTAAATCTTAAGATAAAGAAGAGGAACTATATGTTAGTCTATAAGGGTGTGTTCAAAACTCTTAGACTACACCACATCAGATTTCGAAATTTGCCTTTGTGCTAGAAAATCTTTCTGATAAGATGGTGATTACTCTGGGGGTGGAATAGTGATTTTGGAGAAGTGTAAAAACCTATCTGAAGTCTCTAGGTCTACCAGAGAGGGACTGAATGTTAAGGTTGCAGGAAAGGTACTTATTCAGTCTAAGGAAAGTTCTATACATTTTTGGCATCATTCTAAATTTCCTTAAACTACTAGTGTTAATATCCTGATTAACCAAAAGTAGTTGCCAAAGGTATAGAATCCAGTATCCCAAGAGAGTAGAGAGGAATCTCACATTATCAATGATTTTGTGATTAAGGAAGAGTAATGGTGGAGAAAAGGTTGTGGTTAATTCAACCTTTCAGATCCTATTAGGAGGAGTTAACTACTACTACACTTGATTTGTATATCGAGGTGTTGAGATTATTTGAAACACACTTTTTGTTTTATATTAGTACAAGTGGGAGTTTGTTGGGTTTTATGCCCTAAATAAAACTCATTTCAATATAATCAGATTTACTTATTAATATAGATCAGAAATAACATTTAAATGTTGCATGGTTCACATGATTTATTTCATGATTATATGTACATAATGTATAAATTCATCTAAAACCCTTTTCACATACTTGATCCTGTTTATTGTGTCGTCAACACATTGGAAAGTAAACATGACTATGTGAATAAAGTTTTCTAGATTTATCAGACATAGGGTTTTACTGATATGATAATCTACAACAGAGTTTACTTGCATTTGGAGAAGTGCTATGTTCTTTCCAGAGCATTGGTTAAAGTAAAGCTCAGGTTGGATGCATGGAGTATGCATCGGAACGGACCGATATTGAACTTTGACTTAGATTCATTAAACTTACCGTAATATCTATTCAAGTCAATATCGCCTAGTTGATCCTAGATCAAATGTTCTTAATCCTGTTATGATTAGGCTCAATCTTGAAAGACTATTCGTGTTCTTTGATTTGTTAGTTAAGCCTACTTTTAGGTCAGGGTGATACGTACATTTTGGGAACACGGTAGTGCAATTGAGTGGGAGCGCTAGCATAAACATGGAATCTATAGCTTCTATCTGGCGAATAGTAAGCAAAGGATGATCTCCTTCGAGCTTGACCAAACGAACATAAATGGTGGAGTACTCATTTCACATAAGCTGAAATATCTTTTATACGGGGTCAAGTGTTTTAAGGAATAAATACATTGTAGGGTGTAACGGTAATTTAATCATTTTACAGCGTAGATCATTCATATAGAGGATCATTGATCAAATTAGGATTATAACAATGGATAACTAATGATGTGTCTATATGGTGGAACATATAGAGCATTCTATATACTGAGAGTGCAATTCTAAGTTCTATGCGTGGATTCAACGAAGAATTAATAAGTTAGTGAATTTTAGTGCTAAATTCTTGATCTACTTATTGGAAGCTCGGTTATATAGACCCATGGTCCCCGCACTAGTTGAGATAATATTGCTTGTAAGACTCATATAATTGGTTTTGATTAATCAATTATAATTCTCAAATTAGACTATGTCTATTTGTGAATTTTTCACTAAGTAAGGGCGAAATTGTAAAGAAAGAGTTTATAGGGGCATATTTGTTAATTATGATACTTTGTATGGTTCAATTAATAAATATGATAAATGACAATATTATTTAATAATTATTTATAGTTATTAAATAGTTAGAATTGGCATTTAAATGGTTGAATTAGAAAATTGGCGTTTTTGAGAAAATCAGATGCAGAAAAGATAAAACTGCAAAATTGCAAAAAGTGAGGCCCAAATCCACTTGTATAGGGCCAGCCACTTTTGTAGGAAATTTAAACTGATTTTTTCATTATTTTAATTCCAAATAATTCAAACCTAACCTTAGTGGAATGTTATAAATAGATAGTGAAGGCTTCAGGAAAATTACACTAAAATTTCACACTTTTCTTCTGACACTTCTGATTCAGAAAAACTGAGCCTTCTCTCTCCCTATCTTTGGCCGAACCCACTCTCTCTTTCTGCTTCCTTAAATTTCGAAATTCTTAGTGTATGAGTAGTGCCCACACACAGCAAGTGATACCTCAATCATAGTGAGGAAGATCGTGAAGAAAGACTTTCAACAAGAAGGAGGTTTCATTATCAAAGATTCAGAGAAAGAGATCCAGGTTCAGATATTGATAATGCTCTGCTACAGAAAGGAATCAAGGGCTAGATATCTGAACGAAAGGAGTCATATTATTCCGCTGCACCCAATGTAAGGTTTCCTAAACTTTATATGTGTTTATTTCATCATTTTAGAAAGTTCATATTTAGGGTGTTAATCAACATACTTGTGAGTAGATCTAAGATCCTGGTAAAATAATTTCCAATAGTATGTTGATTAATACCCTAAATATGAACTTTCTAAAACGATGAAATAAACACATATAAAGTTTAGTAAACCTTACATTGGGTGCAACGGAATAATATGACTCCTTTCGTTCAGATCTCTAACCCTTGTATCCTTTCTGTCGCAGAGTATTATCAAGATCTGAACCTGGATCTCTTTCTCAGATTCTTTAGTGCTGAAACTCCTTCTTGCTGAAAATCTTTCTTCACGATGTTCCTCACTATGATTGAGGTATCACTTGCTGTGTGTGGGCACTACTCTAATCACTAAGTATTTCGAAATCTTAAGGAAGAAGAGAGAGAGAGAGTGGGCGACCAAGGTAGAGAGAGAAGGCTCAGATTTTTCTAAATGAGAAGTGTGTAAGTTAAGTGTAAATTTCCTGAAGTCTTCACTATCTATTTATAGCATTCCACTAGGGTTAGGTTTGAATTATTTGGCATTAAAATAATGAAAATATCAGAGGATAATTCCTATAAAAGTGGCCGGCCATGGCAGTATGGATTTGGGCCTCACTTTTTGCAATTTTGCAGTTTTATCACTTTTGCATCTGATTTTCTCAAAAATACCAATTTTCAAATTCAACCATTTAAATGCCAATTCTAACTATTTAATAAATATAAATAATTATTAAATAATATTGTCATTTATCATGTTTATTAATTGAACCATACAAAGTAACATAATTAACAAATATGCTCCTAAAACTCTTTCTTTACAATTTCGCCCTTAGTGAAAAATTCTCAAATAGACATAGTCTAATTTGAGAATTATAATTGATTAATCAAAACCAATTATATGAGTCTTACAAGAAATATTATCTCAACTAGTGGGGGGACCTATGGTCTATATAACCGAGCTTCCAATAAGCAAATCAAGAATTTATTACCTAAATTCACTGACTTATTAATTCTTCGTTGAATCCACGCATAGAACTTAGAATTGCACTCTCAGTATATAGAATGCTCTATATGTTCCACCATATAGACACATCATTAGTTATCCATTGTTATAATCCTAATTTGATCAATGATCCTCTATATGAATGATCTACACTGTAAAGGGATTAGATTACCGGTACACCCTACTATGTATTTTATCCTTAAAACACTTGACCCCGTATAAATGATATTTCAGCTTATGTGAAATGAGTACTCCACCATTTATTTTCGTTTGGTCAAGCTCGAAGGAGATCATCCTTTGCTTACTATTCGCCAGATAGAAGCTATAGATTCCATGTTTATGTTAGCGCTCCCACTCAATTGCACTACCGTGTTCCCAAAATGTACGTATCACACTGACCTAAAAGTAGGCTTAACTAACAAATCAAATAACACGAATAGCCTCTTGAGATTGAGCCTAATCTTAACATGATTAAGATCATTTGATCTAGGATCAACTAGGCGATATTGACTTGACTAGATTTTACGGTAAGTTTAATAAATCTAAGTCAAAGTTCAATATCGGTCCCTTCCGATGCATACTCCATGCATCCAACCTGAGCTTTACTTTAACCAATGTTCTGGAAAGAACATAGCATTTGTCCAAATGCAAGTAAACTCCTGTTGTAGATTATCATATCAGTAAAACCCTGTGTCTGATAAATCTAGGAAACTTTATTCACATAGTCATGTTTACTTTCCAAAGTGTTGACAACAAATAAACTGGGTCAAGTATGTGAAAAGGGTTTTAGATGAATTCATACATTAAGTACATATAATCATGAAATAAATCATGTGAACCATGCAACATTAAATGTTATTTCTGATCTATATTAATAAGTAAATCTGATTATATTGAAATGAGTTTTATTTAGGGCATAAAACCCAACAAACTCCTACTTGCACTAATATAAAATAAAAAGTGCATTTCAAATAATTTCAACACCTTGAGATACAAATCAAGTGTAGTAGTAGTAAACTCCTCGTAATAGGATCTGAAAGGTTGAATTAAACACAACCTTTTCTCCACCATTACTCTTCCTTAATCACAAAATCATTGATAATGTGAAATTCCTCTCTATATGTCTACTCTTTTTGGGATACTGGATTCTATACCTTTGGCAACTACTTTTGGTTAATCAGGAAATAACACTAGTAGTTAAGGCAATTTGGAATGGTGCCAAAAATGTATAGAACTTTTCTTAGACTGAATAAGTACCTTTCCTGCAACTTTAACATTCAGTCCCTTTTCTGGTAGACCTAGAGACTTCAGATAGGTTTTTACATTTCTCCAAAATTACTATTCCACCCCCAGAGTAATCACCATCTTATCAGAAAGATTTCTAGCACAAAGGCAAATCTCGAAATCTGATGTGGTGTAGTCTAAGAGTTTTAAATACACCCTTATTGACTAACATATAGTTCCTCTTCTTAATCTTAAGATTTACTTGATTGTCTTCTAATGTTCTTCTCCTGGATTAATCTGATACTTACTCATTACTCCCACTCAACAGCAGGTGTCTGGTCTAAGGCATACTAAAGCATATCTGAGACCTCTCACTATTGATATAAGAAATTCTTTCATGGCTTTATCTTTTCTGGAATAGTTGAGACTTTTCCTTAGATAAATAAAATCTATACCTATAAGTCGAGAAGCTTCTATAGATTGCCATTAGAAAGAAAATGCTTCAGCATCTTACTAAAGTAAGTTGCTTGCATTAGAGTAAGTAATTACCAGGTATACCACAAGCCATAGGTTTAGATAAAACTCAAACCTATAATACTAGGAACAGGAAGTTTTGTTAAGTCCATTGAATAGACTTATTAACGAAAATTTCCTTTTATGTCCTTGTAATAGAAAACTTTAGGTTACTCCATGTGAATGGATCAAACTATAGTTCTCTTGGCTTTCTTCTTAGTTTCTTATCTTGACAATCCATTACTTGTTTAAACTCACAATGGATTTTAATCACTAGTGTCTTCCAAGTCATAAGAAGGTGAGTTCCTAGAAACTCTCCCACTACGACAAGGTACCGTGAATTATGTCTAAGAAAACTAAATGGTATTGATCTCTTCGGTTGTGACAAGACAACAGAGGCAGTGGGATCATCATATGTCAAATAAGATGATAGAACACTTTTGGAATCAAGAAAAATATCTCCTTTATTTTCTACTTTATTTTTAGACTTAGTCATTTTCTTAGAAAAGTAGTATTTGTTTAAACAAACACTTTCTTATCTATTGACTATGGGATGGTCCACCCCTAATCACTTAGAATAGCTAACAAACTATGGTTAACAGTTCTAGCTTTTCTTAAGATTTTGATTAGGTCATCCATTAATCTAGTAATGATTTACATTAAGTATACAACCATTACATCATTCTGAAAATGGATTACCATAGAAGGATTTAGGCAACGACTAGTAACTAATCATCAATATGCAAATTGAAATTTCTGGGGAGGTAAGTTTGGATATAATTCAAAAATCAATTTAATGATCTTTGAACTGCATATCTACTAACTATTTCTCCACCCCTATCAGTTCGCAAGATCTTTAACCACTTACCTTAATGGTTTTAACCATTGCTAGAAATTTATGAAATTTTTCAAACATTTCAAATTTCTTTGCATAAGGTATAATCTAGAGTTACGTTTTAAGAATACAACGAAAAAACTCATATCCACCCCTGAATGTACATCCATCTATGAATGAGATGAACTACTTTCAGTGGATATAGGCATATTAACTCTTTGCAGAGATTGATCTTGTTAAAACCACTATGAACAAGATACAAATGCCATAGATTAATAAAAATGTGGTTGTGTCGTTTTGATGACTTAGGTTTAGTTACATCAAAGAGTTCTTAGAATAGTGCAAGTGGATCCTGATCACAGAATACTAAACTCATATTCCATACAGTTTGAATCCATTGATAGAAAATGGTTATTAAACACTTGTGAAAGTGTAACTGTATTGTATTCTGGAATTAGAAATATAAGAAAATTTCTGTTTGGATTCTAAAATTAAAGTCAAAGACTTATTTATACCAAATATAATGAGTAATTCTTTCTTGGACCACCACTACTAATTTAAACTCTAAGTCAGATTTGCCCATACAAGTAGGAGATTTCTAAGATTGAGGACTTATATCATTGTGGAATAGAATTTCGGGTTAAATCATATGTCATTTAATTTCTTAAAAGAAAATAGAATGACATGAAATGATTTATAGACCATTCATCCAATGATATGTTATTAAGCTAATTCGAAATGAATAAGCTAAGATGAATTAGGATAATTTCGTTTATAAATAAGAATCCAACGATGCTTCGATTAGCGAGAGTCAAAGTAATCTTATTTATACAATCTTCTTGTTTCATATTGTAAAAATACTAGTCTAAGGTGTCATCAAATGATGAACAGCTAGATGTTGCATATACAATATTTATCTTTCGAGATCTAACACTATTATGAATGTCTAATGGTGAAAATCCATTAGGGATTTATCTCATTAGATAAACAAACCAAGTTAGACCAACAATGAAGATTCGAAATTAAACTACAGCTTAATAACAGAAAATAACATGGTTTAATATAAATTCATACATAATTCAGAAATTATTAAATATATAGCAAGTAGGAATGACAAGTGAAAATACTAAAGCATACAATCCTAAATAATTTCCCAGGTTTTCAACAAACTGATATCAGTGTCCCGTTTAGACGAGAGTCAAAGCTACCATCCATTGAATAGAGTTGTCAGCTCATCTAAAATATTAAACATTCTAGCAACTTTTTATTCGATCAAGATTTGAATTCAGCGTTGTCCCGTTTAGGCGAGAGTCAAGGCAATTCTATCTTATGAGCTTCCACCATTGTTTCATAATTTGCAAGTCAAATATGGTCGCCACCATTAGGGTGATCCATACCATATAAAAAACTTACAAACTACTTATCTTTCGAGATTAAACGGTGCGAAATTGCTAATGAACGTTCCTCCATTAGGGAGGATCACTCACTAAAACAAACGCTATGTAAAACCAACAATGGAGATCGAATATCTTAATAAGAAAGCTCATTCTTTAAAATGTATTTTCATTATTATTTATAATAAAATATATATTCATTAAATATCGAATTTAGAATTAAAATTCTAAATTAGAATTTAATTTAATATTTATAAAATTATACTTAGATGGTAATTGAATTATTTCCATCTCAGTAGTAATTTCGATATATAAATATTAAGAAAATTATTTAAGTTGTATTAATTTAAATTAATTTGCAACTTAAAATAAATTTTCATGAGAATATATTTATTGTATTTTGAAAAAGAAAGTATAAAAACTTTATATTTTCGAAATACTTACATAATAATTACTTAGAAAAATACTTCAAGCAAAAATATCACCTATCTAGATTTTCCTTTGACTAATTAATTCAATTTCTAATAATATACTTTAATTCATTTATTTTAAATTAATCAATAAATGAAAAAATCATTGATTTAAGTTGGTCCAAGAATTAATTAAAATAAATAATTAATTTACAACTTAATCTATTTTTCAAGATAAATTCAAAATCATCTTGCATTATGAAATGCAATTTCGAAAATTGATTAATAAAATAAAGAAAAAATATATATTTTGAAAATTATTTAAATTTAAGTTGAAAAAATAAATTTCAACTAAAAATAATTTTCTATTTAATTAAGTGTCATGAAAAAGAAATATTTAAGTATCATGATGAAAATCAACTTAGATATTTAATTTTTAATTTAATTAAATGTATTAAATTCAATAAATAAATAATTAAGTGTAGAGAAGGCTTAATTATTAATCTCTAGTTTAATACTAGGAAAAAAAAATATACTTAAAATAAATTGTACCAAAATTAATTATTTAAATAATTAATTTCACAATGTATAATATTTTTCTATTTAATATTAGAAATAATAAGTAGTCTAGAAATAACGATCTAGAAAATATCTTATTTGACTAAGTATCTTTTCCACAAAATTTGAAAAAAATATCAACTTAAAAAAATATCTAAAGAATCTTAATAACCAATTCCTAAAATTCCTCAACTTAATTTTGAAATTTGAAACTCAAAAGATGTTTAGATTTAAGTTGATTAGTTAGTGATAACTAATTTTCAACTTAAATAGGAATATTTAATGAAAAATTTAAATTAAGCTTTAGAAAGAATCTAGATGGTTATAATTTCATATTTAATTAAATACAAGAAAATACATATAGTTTAGCTTAGAATAAAAAATTCTTTAAACTATGGTTTTCTTAAATTAATTTCAAAATAAATGAAATTAATTATGTTGCTAATCAATTTTATTAGGTTAAACTAATTTAATTAACCTAGTATAGTTATTCAAATCAGGCAAATGGGCCTTCACAATTGGGGTGGTTCATGTGAGGGGGTGCTGGGTTCAGTATGTCGTACCCACTTTTATGGCTCCCAACTCTCACACAAGGCCCAAAAGAGAGGAATTTAACCTTAAAATGAACAACTGTTATTAATTGAATAGGCCCAAAAACTAAATGGGCCTAAATAAAATCTATCAAAAACTATGATATTTTATTTAGCAACAACAACCTATATGCATCTATAACAAAATTAAACATATAGGCTCACACAGGCACACAATTTGGATGGATCCTATCATGTTGCTAGGTCATACACAGATGAAAGAAAATTGTAAATTTACCTGTTACAAATTATTTACTTGACCAAGGGAGCCATGAGTTAAAATCAGATCATTGGATCTGTCAACAAGTTAACCTTGGCTATTTGCAATCAAGCAATAATAGGTTTTAAAAACTTACAAACAAGCTAAAAAATATACTCCTACAACAAGGTTAGCTGGATAGTTGGATGTAGGATTTATTTAATTTTAAATAAATAATTTCGAAAAATTAATTAAATAAAAAATTTATTTTCGAAAATAAAAAAAAATTAAAAAAATTTAAAATTTTCAAAATTAATAAAATAATATTTAAAATTAAACCTACAATTTTGAAAAATTAGGTTTCAACCAACCTAAATATCATTTCAAAATTTGCTAACTATTTTTAAAAATTTAATGTTATTTTATAAATAAAAATTAAATAAAAATTAAAAAAAAAAGATAAATAAATATCTTTTTCAGATTTTATAATTTAATTTAAATAAATAAAATAACAAAATTTAAAAGTTAGCAAAATATCTTACATCTATTTAAAATTACATGATTATAGTTATCTTATTTTAAATTTAAATAAGGCCAAATTATTTTTTTCAAAAAAAATATTTAATTTACAAAAAAATTTAATATCTGACCTTAAATTTAAAAATAAGATAAGATATAATCAAATTTAAAAATAAGATAGATAATTAAGCAAAAAAGATAGATACTTACTATTTTCAAATTCAAATTACACTAATATCATGAATTAAATTTAAAAAATATTAATTAATTTAATTATGATAATTAGAATTGAATTAGGAATAGTAAATGTATAAATGCAGAACTACACAAAAAATCGGAAGTTAAATCCATGAAATAGCATGAAAAATCGAAGAAAAACGAAAAAAAAATGCGAGCTGTACGGACGGTATGCTGTGCATAATCGTCCGCGCGCGCTGGTGGGTTGCTTGGGCGAGGAGACACGGCGCAGGGAAGGAATTGCATGATTTCCGCGCGCGTGTCCCTGTTGCTCAATCCCGATATTTTTGAAACTTCAAAAAATCATAACTAATTCAAATTAAATCGAAATTGAGTTCTGTAAAAGAGTAACTTGCTTAATTTTTTCCATACTATCCAATAAAAATAATTCCAGAAACAGATATTCAATTATTTTCACGAAAATTCACAAACATCAATCAATCATCATATAACACTCAATACAACATGATACCATCCAAAACATCAAACAATCGTTTTAAAGTCCAAATTTCTTGCAAGCAAATCAATTACCATGGTTCTGAGGCCAGTTGTTGGAAATTATTTTACCAGGATCTTAGATCTACTCACAAGTATGTTGATTAACACCCTAAATATGAACTTTCTAAAACGATGAAATAAACACATGTAAAGTTTAGTAAACCTTACATTGGGTGCAGCGGAATAATATGACTCCTTCCGTTCAGATCTCTAACCCTTGTATCCTTTCTGTCGCAGAGTATTATCAAGATCTGAGCCTGGATCTCTTTCTCTGATTCTTTAGTGTTGAAACTCCTTCTTGCTGAAAATCTTTCTTCACGATCTTCCTCACTATGATTGAGGTATCACTTGCTGTGTGTGGGCACTACTCTAATCACTAAGTATTTCGAAATCTTAAGGAAGAAGAGAGAGAGAGAGAGAGAGAGTGGGCGACCAAGGTAGAGAGAGAAGGCTCAGGTTTTTCTGAATGAGAAGTATGTAAGTTAAGTGTAAATTTCCTGAAGCCTTCACTATCTATTTATAGCATTCCACTAGGGTTAGGTTTGAATTATTTGGCATTAAAATAATGAAAATATCAGAGGATAATTCCTATAAAAGTGGTCGGCCATGGCAGTATGGATTTGGGCCTCACTTTTTGCAATTTTGCAGTTTTATCACTTTTGCATTTGATTTTCTCAAAAACGCTAATTTTCAAATTCAACCATTTAAATGCCAATTCTAACTATTTAATAACTATAAATAATTATTAAATAATATTATCATTTATCATATTTATTAATTGAACCATACAAAGTATCATAATTAACAAATATGCCCCTAAAACTCTTTCTTTACAATTTCGCCCTTACTTAGTGAAAAATTCTCAAATAGACATAGTCTAATTTGAGAATTATAATTGATTAATCAAAACTAATTATATGAGTCTTACAAGCAATATTATCTCAACTAATGGGGGGACCATGGGTCTATATAACCGAGCTTCCAATAAGCAGATCAAGAATTTATTACCTAAATTCACTGACTTATTAATTCTTCGTTGAATCCACGCATAGAACTTAGAATTGCACTCTCAGTATATAGAATGCTCTATATGTTCCACCATATAGACACTGTTGGGTTTTATGCCCTAAATAAAACTCATTTCATATAATCAGATTTACTTATTAATAAAGATCAGAAATAACATTTTATGTTGCATGGTTCACATGATTTATTTCATGATTATATGTGTATATAATGTATGAATTCTTTTTAAGTCCAGAACATATGAGTTGGTTAAAGATTATAGTGTTGTCAGCACAGTGGAATATAATCTTTATTATATGTTCAAAAGTTTATTCCCTGATTTGTCAGAGCACTGGATTTAGACTGACATGGTATAATCAGCAATAGGTATTCTTACACCTTGGAAAAGTGTTATGTCCTTTCCAGGACATTGGCAAAGTTTACCAGTATCGGATGTATGGAGTATACATCGGAAGGGACCGATATTGAACTTTGATTAGATATATTAAAATTTACTGCAAATATCTATTCAATTCAATATCACTAAGTTGATCCTAGATCACATGATCGAAATCCTGATATGGTTAGGCTCAATCTCAAGAGTGTTATTCGTGTTCTTTGATTTGTTAGTTAAGCCTAATTTTTGGTCAGGGCAATACATACATTTTAAGAACACGGTAGTGCAATTGAGTGGGAGCGCTAACATAAATATGGAATCTATAGCTTCTATTTGGCAAATAGAAGTAAAGGATGATTTCCTTCGAGCTTAACCAAACGAAGATAAATGGTGGAGATCTCATTTCACTTAGGTGAAATATCATTTATACAGGGTTAAGTGTTTTAAGGATAAAATACATTGAAGGTGTAGCGGTAACAGTAGTGCCTTTTCAATGTAGATCATCTATATAGAGGATCATTGATCACATTAGGGTTATAACAATGGATAACTAATGACGTGTCTATATTGTGGAACATATAGAGCGTTCTATATGACTGAGAGTGCAATTCCAAGTTCTAAGTGTGGATTCAATGAGGAATTAATAAGTTAGGGAATTTACTTGGTAAATTCGGTTCGACTTATTGGAAGCTCGGTTATATAGACCCATGGTCCCCATACTAGTTGAGACCATACTGCTTGTAAGACTTAGTTAATTGATTTTAATTAATCAATTATAATTCTAAAAGTTAGACTATGTCTACTTTATGAATTCTCACAGTTTAAGGATGAAATTGTAAAGAAAAGGGTTTCTAGGTTTAATTATTAATTGAGAGACTTTGCATGTCTAATTAAAAATTATTTTAAATGACAATATTATTTAATAATCTATTTTAGTTATTAAATAATTAGTTTTGGCATTTAAATGGTTAGAATTAGAAAAATAGCATTTTTGGAGAAATAGAAATAAAATTGAGGAAACTGCAAAATCCAAGTGAGGCCCATATCACCCTATGGCCGGCCACCTCTTTGTGATTTTCCCAATTATTATTTTCAATTTTAATTGCCATGTAATTGCTAATCAAAGCCTAGCAGAAATAGGAAAGTGGTGGATCACACTAAATAAGGCAGTTAATTGATTACACAGTAATTAAGGAAACTGTTTTATTTGGAAAGTTGTGCTCTCCCTTCTCCCTATATAAAGCAACCTTTGTTCTCTTCTCTTGTAAGCCATAAGCCACGAAATTCAAGAGAGAAAAAGAGAGAAAATTTCGAAATCCTTGTGCGATGAGTAGTGCCTACACACATCAAGTGGTATCTCAATCATAGTATGTAAGACTATGGAATTTCTGCATCAAAGAAGGAGAAAAGAAGATCCAGGTTCAGATCTTGGTGATGCTCTGCTACAGAAAGGAATCAAGGGCTAGAGATCTGAACGGAAGGAGTCATATTATTCCACTGCACCCACTGTAAGGTTTTCTAACTTTATATGTGTTTATTTTCATTGTTTTAGAATTCATATTAGGTTGTTAATCCAACATACTTGTTAGTAAATCTAGATCCTGGTAAAATAATTTCCAACAACTGGCACCAGAGCCATGGTAATGATTTACTTTCATGTAATATGAATTAAAACGATGATTTGCATGTTTCTCTGTTGATTTGGATGATTTCATGTTGGTTTATGTGTTGTTTGATGAGTGCTGATTTTGTACGAAATTTTTCCATGAAATATATTTTTTCAATTTTTTAAAATATTTTATTTGGATTCCCAGTGAAAAATTAAGCAATTTTATTTTTTACGGAACTTGATTCCGATAAAAATTGAGAAAGATATGAATTTTGGAAGATTAGAAATCATGGATGCTGCATGCAGCCTATTCTGGCAAACCCCTACAAATTGCGAATTTTGTGGGTGTTTTTTTTTTCCCAAAAATCCAATTTTTTCATGGGATTATTTCCCAAAATTTATTTTTCTAATTTTAAATATTTCTAAATTGAAATGTTTCCAATTTTAAATATTTTCAATTTGGAATTTTTCCAATTTTTAAATATTTCTATTTTAGAATGTTTCCAATTTTAAATATTTCCTATTATGGTCAGATTTAAAAATTTGTTAACTTCTTTAATATTTATTTATTATTTAATTATAAGATTAGATATTTTGATATTTAAGATATTTTAAATTAAAAGATAACTTTGTCTTTTTATTTAAAATATTATATTAAAATTATCTTATATGACAAATTAAATAATTAATAAATTTAAAATTAACATAGATATTTTTATAGATATACTTACCATAATGTTTTTCAAATTCAAAAATTTGTTATTTTGTTAAATATTTAATTATTTATAAATTATAAGTATAAAAATGATATTTTTTCTATATATCATTTTTTCTTTATTAGAAATTTATAAATCATATCTTAAATATTTAAATAACATAGATATTTTTGTAGAGATTTGAATATTGCTTAATTTGAGATATTTTGACGTATAATTATGGTAATTATTATTCATTTATTATAATTATCTAACCAAATCTATTTTAAAATTGATTTATTTTATTAAATTATAAGATCTGAAAGTGATATTGGAGATTCTTTCCTTTCAAATCATTGATCTTATTAGATATTTAATTTAATTTGATTCAAATAAACCTAGATATTTTAAAATTAGTTTCCTTTATTTGGTTAGTTTAAGAATAATAATTTAATTATATTAATATCTTATTTTCACATCTGTTACATGGACAATGTTTGTTTATTAATATTGTTTATTCAAAACTTTTTAACAAACCTATTATTTATCTGATCTTAATTGGTATGATTAACTTGTTGACAGATCATGATCCAATGATCTGATTTTAATCATAGTCCAATTGACGATAGATCTTATAAATAATTTGTAACAGGTAAATTTTGTACTTCTTTCATCTGTGTAAACCTAGTAACATGATAGGGCCCATCCAAATTATTTGACCTGTGTGAGCCTATATGTTTGCTTTTGGGCTTAGATGCATATAGGAAACCCATTTAAGTTTTTACTAAGTAAATGGACTAGGTTGCTAAAATAAATTGACATAAGGAAATTTATTTAGGTCCAATTAGATTTGGGCTTATTCAATGAATAACAATTGTTTATTTTTAAGGTTAAATTCCTCTCTTTTGGGCCTTGTGTGAGAGTTGGGGGCCATAGAAGTGGGTACGACATACTGAACCCAACTCCCCCTCACATGAACTACCCCAATTGTGAAGGCCCATTTGCCTTATTTAAATAATTGTATTAGGTTAATTATATTAGTCTAACCAAATTAAAATTGAATTAGCAACATAATTAACTTTTAAAATATTTGAAATTTATTTTTCATGTAATATTTTAAAGTTAATTTTAGAAAAACACTTAGTCAATGATATATTCTAGATAGTTATTTCTAGTACTAGTTATTATTTCTAATATTAAATAGGAAAATATCATTGATTGTGAAATTAATTGTCTCATAATTAATTTTTGTACAATCTAAGTTTAGAATATTTTCCTAGTATTAAACTAGAATTAATAATTAAGTTTCCTCTTTACTTAATTATTTGTTTCTTGAATTTAATACATTTAATTAAATTGAAAATTTCAATATCTAAGTTGATTTTCATCATGATACTTTAATATTGTTATTTTCATGTTATTTAATTAAAGTTGAAACTTATTTTAAGTTTGGAATTTTATTTCAGAATAACTTAAGTTTGAATAATTTTCAAAATATATTTTATTTTATTTTATTGATCATTTCTCAAAATTTTGAAATTGCATCACCTTGATGCAGAAATTTCGAATTTTATTTGAAAAATAGATTAAAGTTGAAAATTATTTATTTAATTTTGGACCAACTTAAATCATTAATTCTTTCATTTAATGATTAATTAAAATAAATGAACTAAAATATATTATAATTAAAAATTGGATTAATTAGTCTATGAAAGTCTAGATAGATATTATCTATTTTGCTTGAAGTATTTTTCTAGTGTATTTAATTAAATAGAAAATTAATATTTAAGTTGATTTTTAATCATGACACTTAAATATTTGAAATTTTTCTTAGATATTTAATTAAATAGGAAAGTTATATTTTTTGTTGAAAATTAATTTTATTAATTAATTTTGGGCCAACATAAAATTAGAGTAATTTTCCAGGATTTATTTTTATTTTATTTTAAAGCATTTTTGAAAATGCAATATATATTTATAGAAAATTAAATTTGAGTTGTAAATTAATTCAAATTAATTTTGAAACAACTTAAATTGAATAATTTTCTAAATATTTATGGAAATTATTACTAAGATGGAAATAATTCACGTTATTTTCATATCCATCTAAGTATAATTTATAAATATTAAATTAAAATTTATATTTGGAATTTTTCATTCTAAATTGGAAATTTTAATTAAATAAATATATATTTAAAATAAATGGATTAAAATAAATATTAGAAGAAAATACAAACCTTCATTAAATAATGAGCTTTATTATTATAAGGATATTCGATCTCCATTGTTGGTTTTACATAGCTATTATTTTAGTGAGTAATCCTCCCTAATGGAGGAACGTTCATTAGCAAGTTAGCACCGTTTAATCTCGAAAGATAAGTAATCTTGTAACTTTTTTATATAGTTTATGCTCACCCTAATGGTGGCGACTGTATAAGACTTGCAAGAATATGAAACAATGGTGGAAGCTCGTAAGATAGAATAGCCTTGACTCTCGCCTAAACGGGACAACGCAGATTCACATCTTGATCGAATAAAAGGTTGCTAGAATGTTGATCATTTTAGATGAGCTGACAACTCTATTCAATGAATGGTAGCTTTGACTCTCGCCTAAACGGGACACTGATATCAGTTTGTTGAAAACCTTGGAAATTATTTAGGATTGTATGTTTTAGTATTTTCACTTGTCATTCCTACTTGCTATGTGCTTCATAATTTCTGAATTGTGTATGAATTTGTATTGAACCATGTTATTTTCTGTTATTAAATTGTAGTTTAATTTCGAATCTTCATTGTTGGTCTAACTTGATTTGTTTTTCTAATGAGATAAATCCCTAATGGATTTTCACCATTAGACTAACATAATAGTGTTAGATCTCGAAAGATAAATATTGTATATGCAACATCTAGCTGTTCATCAATTGATGACACCTTAGACTAGTGTTTTACAATATGAAACAAGAAGATTGTATAAATAAGATTACTTTGACTCTCGCTAATCGGAGCATCGTTGGATTCTTATTTAAAACGAAATTATCCTAATTCCTCTTAGCTTATTCATTTCGAATTAGCTTAATGACATATCATTGGATGAATGGTCTATAAATCATATAAAGTCTTATTTTCTCTTAAGAAATTAGATGACGCATATGATTGTATTCCCGGAATTCTATCCCAAAATGATATAAATCCTCAATCTTAGATATCTCCTACTTGTATAGGCAAATCATTGAGTTAGATTAGTAGTGGTGGTCCAAGAAAGAGTTACTAATTATACAGTTATACTTTCACAAGCGTTTCATAACTATTTTCTTTCAATGGATTCAAACTGTATGAGTTTAGTATTCTGTGACCAGAATCCACTTGCACTATTCTAAGAACTCTTTGATGTAACTAACTTAAGTCATCAAAAGATACAACCACATATTTTATAAATCTATGGCATTTGTGTCTTGTTCATAGTGGTTTTGACAAGATCATTCTCTGCAAAGAGTTAATATGCCTATATCCATTGAAAGTAATTTCATCTCATTCGCAGATGGATGTACATTCAAGGGTGGATATGAGTTTTCGTTGTATTCTTAAAACGATCACTCTAGATTTCACCTTATGCAAAAGAAATTTGAAATATTTGAAAATTTTCATGAATTTCTAGCAATGGTGAAGGTAAGTGGTTAAAGATTTTGCGAACTGATAGGGGTGGAGAAAAAGTTAGTAGATATGCAGTTCAAAGATCGTTAATTTGATTTTGAATTATATCCAAACTTACCTCCCCAGAAATTCGAGTTGCATATTGATGATTAGTTACTAGTCGTTGCCTAAATCCTTCTATGATAATGAAATTTCAGAATGATGTAATGGTTGTATACTTAATGTAAATCATTACTAGATTCATGGATGACCTAATCGAAATCTTAAGAAAAACTAGAACTGCTAACCCTGGTTTGCATGTTTGTTAGCTATTCTAAGTGATTAGGGGTGGAGCATCCCGTAGTCATTAGATAAGAAAGTGTTTATTTAAACAAATACTACTTTTCTAAGAAAATGACTAAGTCTGAAAATAAAGAAGCAAATAAAGGAGATATTTTTTCTTGATTCCAAAAGTGTTCTATCATCTTATTTTACAAGATGATCCCACTGCCTCTGTTGTCTTAACACAACTGAAGAGGTCTATACCATTTAGTTTTCTTTGACATAGTTCACGGTACCTTGTTGTAGTGGGAGAGTTTCTAGGAACTCACCTTCTTATAACTTGGAAGACACTAGTGATTAAAATCCATTGTGAGTTTAAACAAGTAATGGATTGTCAAGATAAGAAACTAAGAAGAAAGCCAAGAGAACTATGGTTTGATCCATTCACATGGAGTAACCTAAAGTTTTCTATTACAAGGACAAGAAAGGAAATTTTCGTTCATAAGTCTATTCAATGGACTTAACAAAACTTCCTGTTCCTAGTATTATAGGTTTGAGTTTATCTAAACCTATGGCTTGTGGTATACCTGGTAATTACTTACTCTAATGCAAGCAACTTACTTTAGTAAGATGCTGGAGCATTTTCTTTCCAATGGCAATCTATAGAAGCTTCACAACTTCTAAGAATAGATTTTATTTATCTAAGGAAAAGTCTCAACTATTCCAGAAAAGATAAAGCCATGAAAGAATTCTTAAGTCAACAGTGAGAGGTCTTAGATATGCTTTAGTTTGCCTTAGACCAGACACCTGCTGTTGAGTGGGAGTAATGAGTAGGTATCAGATTAATCTAGGAGAGGAACATTGGAAGACAATCAAGTAAATCTTAAGATTAAGAAGAGGAACTATATGTTAGTCAATAAGGGTTGTTTTGAAACTCTTAGACTACACCACATCAGATTTCGAGACTTGCCTGTGTGCTAGAAAGTCTGCTGATGAGATGGTGATTACTTTGGGGGTGGAGTAGTGATTTTGGAGAAGTGTAAAAGCCTATCTGAAATCTCTTGGTCTACCAGAAAGAGACTGAATGTTAAAAGTTGCAGGAAAGATACTTATTCAGTCTAAGGAAAGTTCTATACTTTTGTGGCACTGTTCCAACTTGCCTTAACTACTAGGTTTACTTCCTGAATAACCAAAGAGTAGTTGCCCAAAAGTATAGAATCCAGTATCCCAAGAAAGTAGACATATAGAGAGGAATTTCACATTATCAAAGATTTTGTGATTAAGGAAGAGTAATGGTGGAGAAGAGGTTGTGATTAATTCAACCTATCAGATCCTATTACGAGGAGTATACTACTATTACACTTGATTGGTATATCAAGGTGTTAATGATTATTTGAAATGCACTTTTTGTTTTATATTAGTGCAAGTGGGAGTTTGTTGGGTTTTATGCCCTAAATAAAACTCATTTCATATAATCAGATTTACTTATTAATAAAGATCAGAAATAACATTTTATGTTGCATGGTTCACATGATTTATTTCATGATTATATGTGTATATAATGTATGAATTCTTTTTAAGTCCAGAACATATGAGTTGGTTAAAGATTATAGTGTTGTCAGCACAGTGGAATATAATCTTTATTATATGTTCAAAAGTTTATTCCCTGATTTGTCAGAGCACTGGATTTAGACTGACATGGTATAATCAGCAATAGGTATTCTTACACCTTGGAAAAGTGTTATGTCCTTTCCAGGACATTGGCAAAGTTTACCAGTATCGGATGTATGGAGTATACATCGGAAGGGACCGATATTGAACTTTGATTAGATATATTAAAATTTACCGTAAATATCTATTCAATTCAATAACACTAAGTTGATCCTAGATCACATGATCGAAATCCTGATATGGTTAGGCTCAATCTCAAGAGTGTTATTCGTGTTCTTTGATTTGTTAGTTAAGCCTAATTTTTGGTCAGGGCAATACATACATTTTGGGAACACGGTAGTGCAATTGAGTGGGAGCGCTAACATAAATATGGAATCTATAGCTTCTATTTGGCAAATAGAAGTAAAGGATGATTTCCTTCGAGCTTAACCAAACGAAGATAAATGGTGGAGATCTCATTTCACTTAGGTGAAATGTCATTTATACAGGGTTAAGTATTTTAAGGATAAAATACATTGAAGGTGTAGCGGTAACAGTAGTGCCTTTTTAATGTAGATCATCTATATAAAGGATCATTGATCACATTAGGGTTATAACAATGGATAACTAATGACGTGTCTATATCATGGAACATATAGAGCGTTCTATATGACTGAGAGTGCAATTCCAAGTTCTAAGTGTGGATTCAATGAGGAATTAATAAGTTAGGGAATTTACTTGGTAAATTCTGTTCGACTTATTGGAAGCTCGGTTATATAGACCCATGGTCCCCATACTAGTTGAGACCATACTGCTTGTAAGACTCAGGTAATTGATTTTAATTAATCAATTATAATTCTAAAAGTTAGACTATGTCTACTTTATGAATTCTCATAGTTTAAGGATGAAATTGTAAAGAAAAGGGTTTCTAGGTTTAATTATTAATTGAGAGACTTTGCATGTCTAATTAATAATTATTTTAAATGACAATATTATTGAATAATCTATTTTAGTTATTAAATAATTAGTTTTAGCATTTAAATGATTAGAATTGGAAAAATGGCATTTTTGGAGAAATAGAAATAAAATTGAGGAAACTGCAAAATCCAAGTGAGGCCCATATAACCCTATGGCCGGCCACCTCTTTGTGATTTTCCCAATTATTATTTTCAATTTTAATTGCCATGTAATTGCTAATCAAAGCCTAGCAGAAATAGGAAAGTGGTGGATCACACTAAATAAGGCAGTTAATTGATTACACAGTAATTAAGGAAACTGTTTTATTTGGAAAGTTGTGCTCTCCCTTCTCCCTATATAAAGCAACCTTTGTTCTCTTCTCTTGTAAGCCATAAGCCACGAAATTCAAGAGAGAAAAAGAGAGAAAATTTCGAAATCTTTGTGAGATGAGTAGTGCCCACACACATCAAGTGGTATCTCAATCATAGTATGTAAGACTATGGAATTTCTGCATCAAAGAAGGAGAAAAGAAGATCCAGGTTCAGATCTTGGTGATGCTCTGCTACAGAAAGGAATCAAGGGCTAGAGATCTGAACGGAAGGAGTCATATTATTCCGCTGCACCCACTGTAAGGTTTTCTAACTTTATATGTGTTTATTTTCATTGTTTTAGAATTCATATTAGGTTGTTAATCCAACATACTTGTTAGTAAATCTAGATCCTGGTAAAATAATTTCCAACAGACACATCATTAGTTATCCATTGTTATAATCCTAATTTGATCAATGATCCTCTATATGAATGATCTACACTGTAAAGGGATTAGATTACCGTTACACCCTACTATGTATTTTATCCTTAAAACACTTGACCCCGTATAAATGATATTTCAGCTTATGTGAAATGAGTACTCCACCATTTATTTTCGTTTGGTCAAGCTCGAAGGAGATCATCCTTTGCTTACTATTCGCCAGATAGAAGCTATAGATTCCATGTTTATGTTAGCGCTCCCACTCAATTGCACTACCGTGTTCCCAAAATGTACGTATCACCCTGACCTAAAAGTAGGCTTAACTAACAAATCTAAGAACACGAATAGCCTCTTGAGATTGAGCCTAATCATAACAGGATTAAGATCATTTGATCTAGGATCAACTAGGCGATATTGACTTGACTAGATTTTACGGTAAGTTTAATAAATCTAAGTCAAAGTTCAATATCGGTCCCTCCCGATGCATACTCCATGCATCCAACCTGAGCTTTACTTTAACCAATGTTCTGGAAAGAACATAACATTTCTCCAAATGCAAGTAAACTCCTGTTGTAGATTATCATATTAGTAAAACCCTGTGTCTGATAAATCTAGAAAACTTTATTCACATAGTCATGTTTACTTTCCAAAGTGTTGACAACACAATAAATAGGATCAAGTATGTGAAAAGGGTTTCAGATGAATTTATACATTAAGTACATATAATCATGAAATAAATCATGTGAACCATGCAACATTAAATGTTATTTCTGATCTATATTAATAAGTAAATCTAATTATATTGAAATGAGTTTTTATTTAGGGCATAAAACCCAACATAATTTACACTTCAAGTTTCAACAAAAATCTTGAAGTTTTGCAAGAAGCTTCGAAACCTAACAAAAGGCTCTCTTTCCTTTTCTGAGTACTTGTTGAAGGGAAAACATATGATTGATCATCTTGTATCTATTGGTTAGGCTCTAAGTGCTCAAAATCACATTGTTGCCTTATTTAAGGGCCTTTCAAGTGAATATGGCACGTTTTTCATCTCCACCAACATAAGAATTGAAAGTTATACTATGAAAAAGATCGATGCTCTTATAGCATTTGAGTCCAAAATTGAGAAGACTAAGAAAGAGATTAATCTCAGTGCTCATGTGGCGCTTCCACTAAGATCGATCATCCTGAGGCCAATCTTGCGAGCCTTAACTAGAGTTTCAAACAAAACTAGTTGTTTTTGCAATTCAATATACTCCTCAATACCACAACTTTGGTAACGCTGAGTTAACCTACTAGCTAATAATAGAGGATGCTATCGAGGAAGCTTTTCTCATGGAGTCAACACTAACTCGAGTTACTATTTTGGTGGATTGAGTGAATCTCAAGGTAGAGAAATACCTTCATGTTTGGGAGGTTTCAGAAGGGGAGTTAGATTCACTAATCTAGCCAATAAAGCTCAATGCCAATTGTGTTTTCAAATTGGTCGCACTTCACAAGGCTACTTCTATCACTTTGAAAAGAGTTCTACAGGACCTCACTAATTATAACTAATTCTAATAGTCATGTGTAGGCTAATTTACTATTATAGTAGTTGAAAGTGATACCAATTGGTATCTATATTTTGGAGCAACCAATCACTGTACCCTAGATGCATCTAATTAATCTCTCTCATGGTTTTTAGTATGATGGCCCCATAAAGATGTTCGTTGATAATGGCACAGGTTTGTCAATTAAGCATGGTCTATAATTGTCATCTTTCAAATCAATCTTACTCAATAGTGTATTACATGCCCTTGCTATTACTGAAAATCTCTTGAATTTTCCAAAATTTTCCAAACATAATAATGTTTTCTTTGAATTTCATGTTGATTTATGTTTCGATAAGGATAGTGAGACCCTTTGTACTCTGTTGTTGGGAACACATCAAAATGGCCTATTTTATTTTGATGCATCTCAACTCCAGTTCCTATCATCAAAGTCCAACACTCCTTCTTATCCTTCATCTGTCTCTTCATCTCAAAACTCTAATCAGTACACAATTTGTTACTAAAGTTGAAGCAAACACTTCCTCAAATTGTAGTGTTAAAGATTTTTATGATATTTTCATTTTGCACAATTATTTAGGGCATTCTTCTCTGCGGATCATTCAATTGGTTCTCGATAGTTATAATGTAGATATTAATAATAAAAGCATCCTTAATTGAGTATATTGAACCATTTCAGCTTCTTCATGTGTCTGACTTGTGGGGTCCCTCGCATACTATTTTATCTAATGGCTATAATTATTGCATACACTTTGTAGATTTTTTTTCAAGGTTTACTTGGATCTATATATATGCTAAAGAACAAATCTAATTCACTAAAATTATTTACCGAGATTTTCAAAAAATAATTACAATAAGAGTTGGGAAATTAAATAAGCAATAAAAATTAGAGATGGATATTTTTATGTGGTTCAGGTGTTAGTGAACTCTAGTCCACGAGTTAAACATATTGGGCTAAATAACCTTAATATATTACAATGGGGTTTTTACAAGATTATGAACCCTAGCTTCTTGCTATAGTGTTTGCACAATTAATTTCTAACCCTTGGCTTAAGGGTAAAATGATGTATTTATAGGCTAGGATTTGGGTTCGGGTATATCTCTGACCCACTAGGGTTTGCATGTAACCTTGGCCCCCTTAATAGGGTGAATACACGAAATACATTGACTGGGGGCCCATAGACCAGGGTCAGCCTATAGGGGGAGGCAATCCGTAGGCTTAGGGGACTACGTAATCTTCAACTGATGTCATGTATGCATCGATTTTAATTATTGTGGTCCCAAAATCGAGTCATTTGACAAAATAGAGGTTTTCTTTTGGTGGTGTGCGCACTCTTAAGGTCTGACAAATGGGACGATCCTCTAATTCTATGGGATTTAGTGTGAGAGGGTTGCTCGTCATCCTATATCAGGTCTCCAAGGCACCTCTTTGAATGTCCCTTCCGAATGTATCCCAAATGCCTATCCAGAGGGTTTCAGTTACTTCTTCTCATGAGGGTGGGAGGCCCTTCCAGATCTGGATAAGTCTGGTCACGGAGGTGTGCCTCCTAGGCCTCGGATGGGCTTGAACTCGTCCTTCCACACAGGCTGGGCTTGTCCTCTTTTTAGAGCTTTTAGCCAGGCCCTAATTGATAAATTTTAATTTAGGAATGCCACGTGTCCCCCTTGCAGAAAAAAATATAACATTTACTCTTAAGCTTCTGTGACTTGAGAGTTGCGGAGGCTTGTAGTCTTCTCTCTTGATGGCTAGGGAAAAGTGGAGAATTCAAAAGGAGAGCACCCTTTTCAACTTGTGCATTCCTTGATTGAAGACGATTAGGGAGTTTCGATTATAGCTAGCAAAGCACTCGTGGCATCAACTTCTTGGTCGGTGAACTTTTTATGTGTTGGGAAGGTGTGTGAGGCTTAGGGTAGCATGTTCACGATTAAATTATGCCAGCACTTGTACCAAGGCAAATTTTATGATTTGAAAACTCTTCAATTCCAATGTTTTGCATTAAATGCTAATGTAACACCCTAACTAACATAGGCGTATTACGTGATTTTTAAACATGCTGTGCAGCTCGTTGCTAATCAACGAGGTTTATGGAAAACGTGATTAATTAAAATTTTTGCTTTTTAATTAAACTTATAAAATAATATTACAAAAGACTCGGGATCCCGATTATAAAATCATTTACAAAAGTTAACTGTTTATACAAAATGAATGTCGCCTAGCGACTAGTTACGAAAATCAGCCTTGCTGTCCCGAGGATCGTACGCTCCAGGCCTAACCGCCCCGACATGTACAATCTTCATAAGCTCGCTCACGGTCCATCAGCTTTAGCCTTGCCTTTACCTACACATAAACGTAGAACTGTGAGTCGACAGACTCAGTAAGAAAAGCATAATAATATTCATACATAAAACCCGGTCATGATCAGACGCCCATACCCTTGATCATAACCCTAACTGCCGTGTCCAACACGATACTGAGTCCCACTACTGCCGTGTCCAACACGGTGCGAGTCGCATCGCCGTGTCCAACACGGTACTGAGTTCTGAACGTTCATAGGGACGGTACTATTGACACGTAACAGCCTGATCGGTCGAACCGGTCATACTCCGGCTGCTGGTCATACTCCAGCCTGTACCGACGTGTTACTGTATCCACCTGATCGGTCGAACCGGTCATACTCCGGCTGCTGGTCATACTCCAGCCTGTACCGACGGGATACGTCAATAGTACGGAACCACCAACCAAGTGTCAGCCTGATCGGTCGAACCGGTCATACTCCGGCAGCTGGTCATACTCCAGCCTGTACCGATGTGACAGGGTTGGATGGTTCGAAGGCAACATAGATAACTAATGTAATCTAATAGGCTTCCTACATTCACGCTAAACATGTAATCTACATATGCATACTGTTATACTAATCTTACCTGGATTCCGAATTCAGGTGTGCCGGTCAACCTGACTGGAACTTTAACTGCGCGGCGGATTACAGGCTCCTAAACCATAAAAATCACAACACTATAAGTGATACGCTAAATCACTTCTCGGAGACTTAAACTAGGAACTAAAAGTCTCCCTATCGATAAAAAGCATGGCAATACCCCCTAAAACATAAAATCGAGAGAATCCAGGGTTTCAGAATTTTCCCCAACCGGTAGACCGGTTGCCAAACCGGAATTCCGGTTCTGGGAAAATTCGAAACCCCATCCGGAATTCCGGATGCACAACCGGAATTCCGGTTCCTCGCAGGCAGCAAACACAAAAATCCATATCTTGCTCAAATCAACTCCAAATCAATTCAAACCTTCCAGACCTACTCCATATAGCCCAAATAACATTTCTAAGGCATTAAATCTACCCAGAATGCACAGAAATGAAAAACACCATTAAAGCTCAAGCTTTGAGTTCTAAACTCAAACTTGAGCAAACCTTGCTAACATGCAACCAAACTAGCTCAATTCTACTTAATCAAGCTTAGAATAACCTCAGAAAACAATAACAAACATCAACAACACCACAGCAACAGATTCAAATCATTTCTCTCAAATATCATATGTTTTGCATAGAAAAACCCAAAGCTTTAAACAAGATAGCAAGCATGCATTAAAACCTAGATAATCCATTCATTTTAGACCTAATTAAGCTTCTGTAAACAACATATAAACACAGCAACAACAGCCACAAATTCATGCATGCATCATACCATTTTCATCATTTTTTTCCAAGAAACAAAGGAGAAAAAGCTAGAAAGACATACCACAAAAAAAGATTACTTGAATTTAGGTTGAAGCTAGCTTGAAAATCAAAATCCCAGCCCTTGGAACACCCTTCCAGCCGAGAGAGAAAGAGAGGAAAAGAGAGAGTGTTTTCTTTGAAATTTTTTCCAATTATTTTCTAAGTGTAATTTTTTGTAAAAAGAAATAAAAACCACATAGCATATATCACTCATTTCAGCCAAATAATAAAGGAAATAAACATGTATAATCCATTTAATAAAATCACAAAAAGACAAAATCTCATTGGGGCAAAAAGACCATTTTGCCCCTCCACACTTAAAACCACATAATTAACACTAAAGGGGTATTTTTGGGAAATTCTAAATTTTCGGCCATTCCCGACATTCCCAATGTCTAATAAACCGTCCCAAACTACTAACATACTAAGTTGTGATTTCTACTGAGCCAAACACCGAGTTCCAAAATACCGGGCACCGGAAATGCAAAATATGAAAACTACTACATGACATAAAAATGCATTTCTGAATTCAATAATAACAGTATAATAAATTATTTAAATAACTATAAATAATTTCATAATTAAACGTGATTAAATGCTAATTTCCAAATTAAACTAAGCGGTCTTTACAGCTAATGCTTCTATTCCCTGATCATCATATTACTTTTGTGTTTTCTTAAATGCCATTTGAGTCGTGGATTGAAGAAGCACGTGGATCGTTACTCTTTGCTTATAAATAGGGTGAGGAAACACAATTCACCACTTTTGCTCATTTGATACTCTAAGTTCAAATTTTTTGATAGATAAAAACCATAACTTGCTTCTAGTGAGTGTCTAATATTTTCAATGATTGCCTTAACCTTCTCCTTTGAATTCGAGCCAGAGAAAACTCAGAAGCATACCATTTTTGAAGATAATTTATCCTGATCCATCAAGGCCATTTGATATCCAAGTAGATATCAACACACTCATATTTTGAGGGTATGGACTTTAGGCTAGACTTCCCCATGAAGACTCTGTTGCAGTTCCGCCAACGCAAATCTTGCCACCCTTACAGTCTCCATATTTCTCAAGTAAGTGCTATTTCCCCTTTTAAGCAGTTGAACTCTTTTGAGTTGAAATGCTTGTTCATATTCTTGGTAAGATATGTGCCTTCTCTGTCGAGGGCTTATGTGATTGTACACTAAGGGCTTTCAATGAGACTGTAGCCTTATCCTGGTGTGAGTGTTGTCAACAATCAAATTACGATCTATGAACTCTGCCAGTCATTAGTTTCATGTGTTGGTTGAGTTTAAGGTCTCATTGAACTTTTTTTATCTTAACTTTCTCTGTCTAGAGCTCTTACAGTTCTGGGTAAACATTTGGGAACCTTCGATGTATAATTGAGTTTCCGATCTGATTGTCTCTGAGCAAAGTTCAGTGAGGGTTTTGCTTCCAAATAACGGGTCTTGTGGGGGACCTCTCGAAGCAGTTTTAGGGGAGGAATCTCTCGTACCCCTACTATTTCTTTTAGTGTGGGTATTTGATGCGTGTCGTATGCCATATCAAATTTACTATAATTTTTTTTATTCCAATTCTTTCAATTATTTCAGTATAAAGGCAAGTACGGGTCGAACCCACGAGGACTATATTTATTCAATCATTCAAAAATTAATGACAAGAGTTAGAAAAAGGGGTTTTGAGATTAAGATTAAAATAGCAGAAATAAAAATAAAACAAACAAATTAATATTGAGATTATGATATGCGAAACTAGTTAAAGGTTATTCGCCACCCTCAATAATCATTCCTAATTCTTATTAATGAATGTGTTATACCCGAGATTCGGATTCCATCTCAGTGGAGGACATGTGTTAAGATAAAGGGAATATGAATCGATGTAATCGCCTTTTATGGAATAACTCATTAATTACGTAAGTATCAGAGTATATTTAAAATCTGCTAACTGTAAGGTCTTAGGCGAGGAATCAATATACAAACTGGCACTTATTATATTTGCGAGAAACCATATGTCACTGAAAGCGAATAGCAAGGCATCAAGGACAGTACACATAGGAAGACGAAAGCGACATATATCAATTGTGAAAGCCCTTAGTGTACAAACTAAGTCTAACGGTCGGATCGGCTCAAGACCTAGTAAGCGAGGTGCCCGTCTCGCTATGGGAAGACTTCCTATAACTTCATCACGTCGACGCTAGCGAGGCTCAATACCCTGGCAAGTCAAGAAGCTAACATTCAAATGGGCTTCGAAGAACTCTTTGTAAATAAGAACTGCAATCGACACAAGACACGCATCGTCGACCTCGGAAGAAAAAATAGCCCCAGCTTGCTATTGAGATCACTGGAACCAAGATTTTGTCGAGACAACTCCAGATACAATAAAAAAAGGACGTGTTTAAAACACGATCATTTTGACCAAGTAAAAGCAGGAAAATCACAACTATATGATTTTCAAATCATAATCGCATTTACACTACGTGATATGTAATCAAATCCCATGATTTTAGCAATGATTGTTGTAAACATATTACAGTCAACTTTGTAATTAACTGCCCACTATTTAATTATAAATAGTGGCAAATAAGATTAAAAAAGGGACGAAAAAAACTCATACAAGAGAGGCCCTGAAAAACAATCAAAGATCTGAATAAGATTGACTCGTGGACTGTGCAGAATTTTAACTGCAAAATCATTTAAAAAAACCATGTGTTCATGCTTTTATTTTTTACAGCTTTTATTTTTTCTATGTGAAATCACTACCTTGAGGCTCAAATTTGGTTAGCGAAAATATATTGTGAGACTTTCTTGCAGGTTATGGAGATGAGGGGCTTGGCCTCTATCCATTTAGTGAAGAACTCGACTGCTACTACTGCATACTTAGCTCCTCCTCGCCCAGTGGGTAATGCCCCAATTAGGTCGATCCCTCATATAGCAAATGGGTAGGGAGAGGTCATCATTATAAGTTCTGTTGGCGGTACGCGAGGTATATGTGAAAACCTCTGAAACTTATCACATTTCTTGACAAAGTCGTGTGTGTCCTTATTGAGCGTTGGCCAGTAATATCCTTGTCTAATGATCTTTTTAGACAGACTTTGCCAACCTGCATGATCCCCACAGAAGCCTTCATGAATTTCTCTAATGATTTCGTTTGCTTCTATAGGAAGAACACATCGAAGTAGGGGCATTGAATACCATCTTATATATAGTTTGCCTTCGATCATTGTGTAACAAGGGACTGAATACAATAGTTTTCGTGCCTCATTTTTTTCATTTGGAAGTTATCCATTAAGTAAATAATTGATAATAGGTGTCATCCATGTTGGAGAGCTATCTATCATCTCGACGTCTTCAGTTTCACATATACTTGGCTTGCTCAGCATCTCTACCGAGACTAGATTCAATTCATCCAGGTCATTCTGCGAGGCCAGTTTTGCTAAGGCATCGACATTGGAGTTTTGTTCTCTTGGAATTTGTTCGATTTTTAAAGTAATCGAATCTTTCCAAGTTCTTCCAAACTTTCTCTAAATACTTCGCCATTTTTAAGCCTTTAGCTTGGTATTCCCCGAGCATCTGGTTCACGATCAGTTGCGAATCACTATGACAAATGAGATTTTTGAGTTTCAATGCCTCTGCTATCTTTAAGCCGGCGATCAAGGCTTCATACTCAGCCTCGTTATTAGATGCGTCAAATTGGAATCTCGGAGCATAATGAAACTTAAAGCCTTCTGGCGATATTAATATTACCCCTGCACCTAAACCCTATTCGTTGGATGCGCCATCCACATATAACTTCCAGGTTTCCACGTCTCGCTGATCAGATGAAGAATGACATCGCTGAGTTTGTTGCTAAGTGTCTTACCTGTCAGCAAGTGAAGGCTGAACATCAAAGACCTGCAGGGTTGCTACAGCCATTAAATATTCCAGAGTGGAAATGGGAAGACATTGCTATGGACTTCGTGGTGGGATTACCTAGAACCACGGGACAATACGACTCTGTGTGGGTCATAGTGGACAGGTTTACAAAGTCAACGCACTTCTTACCTATTCGAACGAACTTCTCCATTGATCAGTATGATGAGTTATATGTTAGAGAAATTGTTCGTCTTCATGGTGTCCCAAAGTCCATTGTTTCGGATAGAGATTCGAAATTCACATCAAGATTCTGGGAGAGTCTGCATCGAGCTATGGGAACTCAGTTAAAGTTTAGCACAGCATTTCATCCTCAGACGGATGGACAATCCGAGAGGACTATTCAGATCTTAGAAGACATGCTACAGGCATGTGTGCTTGACTTTGAAGGATCATGGGTAAAGTACCTTCCCATGATCGAGTTCTCGTACAACAACAGCTATCAGGCAACAATCGGGATGGCCCCTTACGAGCTTTTATACGGAAGAAAATGTAGATCACCTATTCACTGGGATGAGGTAGGTGAAAGAAAGTTCTTGGGTCCCGAGGTTGTTTAGAGAACAAGTGAGGCAGTTGATAAAATTAGAGCGTGAATGCTCGCGGCTCAGAGCAGACAGAAGACTTATGCTGATCCAAAGCAACGGGATAATGATTTTCAGATCGGGGACATGGTATTTCTTCGAATATCGCCGATAAAAGGCATCAAGCGCCTTGGTAAGAAAGGAAAACTTAGCCCCAGGTTCATTGGACCTTTTGAAATCCTTGAGAGGATAGGGCAAGTATCGTACAGGTTGGCTATGCCCCCAGCGCTGGCAGCTGTACATGATGTGTTCCATGTTTTGATGCTTCGAAAGTATGTCTCAGATTCGTCCCATATCCTGAGTTATGAAGCATTGGAACTACAGCCAGATTTATCATATGAGGAACAACCGGTGCAAATACTTGACAGAAGGGAGAAAGTCTTGAGAAACAAGATGATTTCACTGGTGAAACTGTTATGGAGGAACAGTAAAGTAGAATAGGCAACCTGGGAACTCGAGACGGATATGCAACAGAAATATCCGGAGTTGTTTAGGTAAATTTCAGGATGAAATTTCTATAAGGAGGGGGTAATTGTAATACCATATGATTAAGGAAATAGGTTAGCAAAACCCTAACTAGTTAATTGAGTATTATTGTAGAATTATATTATTATATAATTTATTATATGCGAATTAATTTGAGAAATGACATGTTAAGACCTCGTTGGTGAGCCAGGGCATTTTAGTAATTTTCACCCGAGAAGGGTAAAACTGTGAATTTAATTTATTTATGTGCTTGTGAACTATATAATTATATAGTATATCTGGTGTGTCCTTTTTCAGGTGTGTTTAGACAAGTTGGCGCGGTATAGTCACAATCAGGTATTTCGGGCCGAACTGGGTTCGGGGCCGAAATATAATTTTGGGATAAATTATTGGCATCTTATTTATGTGTGAATAATCTAAATTTTTTTTTTTTTGAGTTTATTTGTGATATGAATGACCATTTTGTCCTAGAATGCTTTTAAGTGTGTTATATGGCCTTAGGGTCAATATGGTAATTTGGCCTACATGTATTATTTGTAGTAAATGGAATTATTTGTAAAAAAGAGATTGTATTTTCTAGTTTTTCACACCCAGCCGACCCCTCTCTTTCTCTCTCCCTAAACTTCTTTTCCAAGTTTTGATTTTTGTTGAGAAAGAGCTTGAATTTTTGCTAACTTTTGGAGCTTGGAATTTGGAGGTGTTGGGGATTGTTCTTGCTATAATTTGAGGTAGTAATTACTGTTTTAAATTTAACTTTCCCTTGCTGAAATTTGTTGAGAGTAATGTTTTTGGGCTTTGAATGCATGAGGGTGGAAAAGAGGAGCTAATGGTGATTTCTTTGTAACTTGAACTTGTTTAATTATGGGTTTTGCACCTATGTTGTTAGCAAGTTTTAGGGTTGTTTTCCAAGTTGAGAAATCTGATTTTTATCCCAATTTATTGTCGTTGGATGATGGTGAAGCATGTGGGGATTTTCAAGTTCTTGAATTGCATGTATGTGTTAATTGAGTTGTTCTTGATGTTATGAACTTGTGATGTCTTAAACTCTTGATTTTTGCTTTGGGTAAGCTTTGGGTGTGATTAATTGAGTTATATTTCGTGTTTATATTATGATTTATAGCTCTGAATTTATTTTTGCTTGAAGCTTGAGATTTTGACTTGGATGAGCAAGTCTTTATTGTTGGAGTTCTATGGATTTAAGCTCTTGGTTTGGAGCTTAGTTTAGATGTTGTTAAATCTGAACTTTGAGGGGTATATGGTTGGATTTTGATGCATGTTTTATGTATTTTAATGCCCTATTTTAGAACTTGCTAGTTAATGGTGTATGACTTTGAATTATATGAAAATTTGTGTTGAATTGGTTTAATTTTGGGGCTGAAATTTGTTGCTGGTTTTTGGTGTTGTTGGAGAGTGAATTAGGTGTAATTCCTCTCTAATTACTTGGTTTATGCTAGGTGAAAGTTTGGTATGATTGTGGGTTGATATAGCATGAAAATTGGTGTTTTTGGATGCATTTTCGTGGCTGGAAACTGGGTTTCCTGGGTTTTTAAACCCGGTAGCCGCGGCCATTTTATGGCAGCATATTGTGTTTTTTTCGGGTTTTTGTTTTGATCATAACTTTTGACTCAGGACTCCGTTTGGGACGTTCTTTATATCGTTGGAAAGCTCTTTCCGAGCTCTATGTAAATATCTAGAATTTAAATGCTCAGTTTATAATTTGTGCAAGTATATTTAGAGATTAACCGTATATTTGTGTATCCCGGAATTGTGACTAGGATTACCGACACTTGGTTAGGAGCACCCGGGGATTTGGAATCTCCATATTTGCAGGACATCAGGTAAGACAGTAGTTAGCACGAGATATGCGCAATGGCGCTTAATGGAATGTGATATATATGAGAAACTAGAAACCGGGATTAGAGTTATTACTCTAAAGTGAGCGGTTTATTGGCTTAGGGTTATTACCCAAGTAAATTGTTAATATGTAATTGTTATGCCATGATATATATAAATGTATATTGAAGTAAAGGGTTATGTGTTCAAGATATAATCGGGTTGGACTCGGTAACTAGAACCGAGATGAACCGTTCTACGGCCTTAATGTAAATAGACGTGTGAGCGTAACACGCAGGTCTATGCCATATAGACATAAATAGGCGTGTGAGCGTAACACGCAGGTCTGTGTCATACAGACAAAAATAAAATGGCATTAATATTTATGTGATGTGTATTTATGACTATCGATATATTTTACTGTCTTGCTGGGCTTGGCTCACTGGTACTCTACTGTGCAGGAAAGGGTAAATTTGTTTCTAATCACCCATGAGTGTGGGAGCTGGGCGATGAATGTAAATGTTCGGGCCACACTAGACCAAGCGAGTTGGGGTCTACCAGCGTTGAAACTTTTGTAACTCTGTTTTGCTACTTAGGTCGGCTAAGGGAAAAGACTTGTAATATTTTGTAAAATAATTTTGGGATCCCGAAACACGTAACTTTTGTTTGTAAGGTTAAAATTATTACAAATTTATTTTCATTCCGTTTTCGTTAAAAGTTTAATTTCCACGCTTATTTTATTAGTAATCCCGTTTGGAGGATTAGGGTTTCTTAATCATCTTGGGTAGCGTGCCTAAATGTTAGGGCGTTACAAAACTTGTAATAATTTAAACTTTATAAACTAAAAGGTTCATGTATCGTGATCCCAAAAATATTTTACAAAATAATATTACAAGTTCATTTTCATTAGCCGACCTAGGCGGCAAAATAGAGTCACAAAATACATCACTGGTAGATCCCAACCCGCTTAATCTAGTGTGGTCCGAACATGTACATACGCCATGCAGCTCCCATACTCATGGTTGATTTGAAACAGATTTACCCTTTCCTATACAGTAGAGCACCCGTGAGCGCCAAGCCCAGCAAAACAGTATAAAATATTGATAAACATATTTACCACATTATATAAACAATAATTTCATTCTCATATGCATGTATGACACATACTTACATGTTACACTCACATGCCTATTTATGTCTACGTAACGCAGACCTACGTGTTGTGCTCACACGTCTAAATACAATAAGGCCTTAGAATGGTTCATCTCGGTTCTAGTCACCGAGTCCAACCTGATTATGCCTTAGACACATAACCCTAAATCTCAATATACTCATATGTTTAACATGGCATAGCATTTACACAACATGTATCACAAGGGTAATAACCCTAGGCTATTAAACCGCTCATGTTAGGGTAATAAACCTAATCTCGGTTACTAATTACTCATATATATCATTTCCAGTATAAGCGCCACCACGTATAACTCTATGTGCTAACTACTGTCTTACCTGATGTCCCGTAATAATAGAGATTCAGAATCCCTGGGTGCTCCTGACCAGGTGCCGATATTCCTAGCCACAAATTCGGGATTTTCACAAATAGGGTTGACCCCTAATTCCACATTCATAAAATATATACATGGCATTTAAAATACATATAATAACATAGAGCTTAGAATGAGCTTTCCAATGATATATAGAACTCCCAAAACGAAGTTTGGATCACAAAGTTATGAATTTTCAAAGTTTGCACTTGAATTTGCCCGAAAACTCGAGGGCGGGCAGCGGCATGCAAAAGCCATGCCGCGGCACCTGGGACCAACTCCCAGGTTCCATTCAAAGAGGCAGGCTGCGGTATGCTAAAAGTCATGTCGCGACACTTGGGTTCCAAACCCAGAAACCAGCATGCAAACCTTCGAATTCAGCAACGCAACACACCCAAATCATCCCAATTTACATCCAAACTCTCAAATCACTAAATAAAGTTGCTAGAAACATTAGAGAGTTAAAATGCATCAAATCCCCAATAAAACACACTAAAATTCAGATTACAAATCAATGAATATTAAGCTCCAAACTAACAAAATTCAAGCTCATGAACTTGAGCTTCAAACCATTCAATCTTACTATTTTCTAGCAGCATAACACTAAATAAAACATGAATTCTAACCTAGAAAATTCCCTGAAATCTCAGCCAAAACTCAACAACATAACCTTCAACAAAACCAAGCAATCACACTCAAACTCTTTCAAAATTAACACTCATGCAACCATCATTCAAAGCTTAGAAAAACATGATTTTCAATTTTTACTTCAGCTACAATTACAAATAAAGGCCATGAAAAGTTACCTCAATTCAAACCCAAAACCAAGCACCAAGATCCACAATTATCAAGCTTCACACCAAGCAATTTCTCACAAAACTCACTAACTTTGAAATAGATTTTGAGAAAAAGAGCTAGAGAGAGGGGGTCGGGTTTAAGGTGAAAGAACCAGAAAATTCATCCCTTAATTCCCAAAATTTCTTTTATTTGTTGAAAATAATACAAAGGGTCAAAAAGACCAAATTGCCCCTAGGGCCAAAAATGCACACACATAACACTTAAGGGCAAAAATGTCATTTCACACATAAAGAAACCCAATTAAAATTTTAGATTATTCACCAATAATTAAAATGCCAATAATTCAATTCAAATTGCATTTCGGGCCCGAACCCAGTTCGACCCGAAATACCCGGTTGTGACTATACCACGCCAACCTGTCATACACACTTGAAAAAGACAACACAGACATACTATATAATAATATAGTCCCATAAGCATGTTAATAAATTAATTTCACTGTTTTACCCTTTTCGGGTCAAAATTACTAAAATGCCCCTAACTCACCAACGAGATCTTAACACGTCATAAATCATATAAATTCACATATATTAAATTATATAATAATATAATTCCTCAATAATACATAATTATCTAATTAGGATTTTTTTAATCCATTTCATAATTCTAGAGTATCACAGAAACAATCTGTTGGACATACCTTATTCAGATCAGAGAAGTCGATACAAGTTCTCTAAGTTCCGTTAGGCTTTGGGACGAGAACATGATTGGCTATCCACGAGGGATAAAATACCTCGCGAATAAAGTCGTTGACTAACAACTTGTCCACATCCTGTTTTAGGGCCCCTTGCCTCTCACAATCCAAGGGTCTTCGTTTCTGTCGCTTTGCTGGGTAGTTTGGATCAACATTTAAGTGATGGAAGATAATATTAGGGTCGATCCCTATCATATCTCCATGGCTCCAGGCGAACTGTTCTTTGTTCGCCTTCAAAAAGCTTATTGCTGCTATTTGAGCTGCTCGTCCAAGTTCTTCCCAATGTACACACAATTTGTGGGATTTCCTGGGTGGAGAATAACCTCTTCCAATTATTCGATTGGTTTTAGCAGGTTTCTTTCATCTTGAACTCGATGATCAAGATCTTCGTCTTTCTTCTCGTTTTCTTTCGCCAAGATCATCATCAACTGATGACTGGCCTTTCTATGCTGCAACTCTATGCGGTAGCAATCGCGAGCCAGCATTTGGTCACCACGCACCACTCCCACACCATCTGGCATTTGTAATTTCAAGGATAGGTGCTTGATCGAACTGACTGCCCCTAGTCCGATCAGTGTTGGATGACCCAACAATATGTTGTAAGCCGAGGGTTGGTCAACGACTAAGAAATCTTGCATAACAGTAGTAGATAAAGATGCCTTACCTAAAGTTAATGCGATTATGCCAAGGCTGGCGATACTGTCTCTGGTGAATCCGCAAAGGTTCACCATACAAGGCCTTAATTTTTCCTTTTCGAGCCCTATTTTTTTTAGGGTCTCCTTATAAAGGATATTTACCGAGCTGACATTGTCTATTAACACTATCTTAATCCTTATATTAGCGAGCTGAATGGCTATCACCAATGGATTGACGTGAGAATACCTCACATTTTTCTCATCTTCCTCCATGAATGTAATGGGAGGTTCCTCGATTTTCACCTTCTTGGAAAGTTCTGGGGAAAAAACCGACTGCTCGTTCTTTATTTCTTTCACATATCTTTTCTGGGCGTTATTGCTTTCCCCTGCAATATGTGGCCCTCCCAGAATAACCAGGGTGTCCTCTCCTTCCATAGGAATAGGTTGCAACCCCTAGTTATTTGGGTTATTGGGCAGATTGGGCTGGTTGTATCCCTAGCCCTATCTTTTCACATACTGCCTAAAATGGCCTCGAGCGATAAGACTTTCTATCTCGTCTTTCAATTGGCAAAGTTTTTCGGTTGTATGTCCAATATCCTTATGGAATTTACAGTATTTGTTAGGATCTCTTTTGCTCCTCGAATTCCTCATAGGCTCGGGTTTGCTGAAGGCTACCTTCTACTCATGTGCGAGATAAATATTGTCCTGAGTTTCATTAAGTTGGATATAAATAGTATACACGGGCACGTATTTGTCATGCTTCTTTTGTTTCTTTCTCTCCTTCAACGGTTCCTTAAATCCATCCTTTCTCTTCGGACCAGAAGCCCCTGAGTTATCAATTCTCGTGGAAACAGTACCTGTTGAAACATTGCTGGGTTTACTTCCCAAGTTTGTTTTCAACAAGTTCATTTCCTTTCGGGCTTCTTCCTTCCAAACAGGAGCCCTTTCGTTGAACTTTGTGATGCTTCTCACCGAACGTCCTTGTAAGTCATCCCATAACTCACCCCCTGCGGTTAATGGATCAGTAGAGATCCCCGCCTGAAGGGCTCTAAGTTGCGTGTTATCATCCAAATTTCTAACCATAGCGGCAGCTGTGCTAAAACGACTTAAGTATGCCTTAAGTGTTTCGTCGGGCTGCTGCTTTATATTGGTTAGTAAGACCGCCTCGGGTTGCCTATCCCTAGCGACCTAAAATTGCTTCTTGAAATCCCTAGATAGCTGCTCCCAGGAAGTTATTGAATGATGAGTAAACTTGTTAAACCAGCTACTCGCTGCTCCAACAAGCGAGGTGGGGAACAAAATACAATGTAAATTGTTCATCACATTACTCGCTCATATTATTGTGTTAAAGTTATTCAAATGCGAGATCGAATCTATGATTCTGTCATAAGACGAGACATGCGGGTTTTTGAATCTCGGAGGAAAAAGGGTATTCATAATATATGGATGATAAGGCTGAAGCTCCTCGTCAGAGTCGTATCCAGATGGTTTCCCTAATTCCCCCACTAGATATCTCCCAAACTTGTCCTCCAGCTCGTTTATCCGCAATTGGATTGGATCCTCTTGCTTTGGACCAAGTTGTTGGCAAAGGTCAGGTTTCTTCCGATTCAAGTGCTCTCGCAGATCCGGTTGGGAGTAATTGCTGACAAATCTTGTCTTACTCATTGACTTTGTCTTTGAGTGGCTCGCGGATATACTGGTTCCCATACTTTCTCGATCATTAGCTCGTTGAGTACTTTCTCCTCTTCGAGTTGATCGACCATGGGTTTTGGATCGCCTCGAAGTCACGCTTGCTTCTTCATGCTCTGTTCTTTCCTCCCGAAAGTGGTTTGTCGTATTTCCCCCATCAGGGTATGTATGAGTCCTCACTCTATAAGTTTGGGAAGAACGTTGGTGATTTCTAGTAGGTGATCTCCGTTCTCCCGATTGAGTCCTAAGATCCTCCTCATTTTATGAGGGATTTCTCGTTCATCAGTTTCTGATTGCCTCCCATCTGGCTGTTCATCCTGATTTTTAGGGGGTGTCTTATTTTCCCTAGGTTGTTCTTCCCGGACCTTTTCCTGTCTCCTGGTTCGTGAGCCACAAGGTCTGCCTCGTGGTCTTCTCACTTCAAGTTCAGGTTGATTTTAAGCGTTCATGTGCCGACCTGGCCGAGGCTGCCTCACGTTCTAACTCAGTGTTCCTACGCTGGGCCTCTTCTAGACGGCATCTCTGGCAACGGCTTTCCGTTTCATAAGTTCTTTCTCCTACAGATTGGGCACCTCCACGATTGAGCTTTTCATCCCCCGTCTCAGGGTTCTGACCATTCCCACGCTGAGTTCTCCTCGAGCGTGTTGTCCGCGTACTAGGATCAACGTCGGGTTGAGTTCTTTAGGAAGTGTGGTCCGTGCACTGGGGCCACCCTCAGGTTGAGCCCTTCTGGACTACAGATTGGTAGATCTTCTGGAGCCCATGGGCTCTTTTCCAAAAAGATGGTTGGCTTCCTCATGCGGGGTGTTAACATTTTCTGGATTTTGAGCCATGTAGAAGGTTGTTTTTCTTCAAAAGAAGGGAGGGTTTTTTCTGAGCTTTTTCACAGAGGCTCTCAATGAAAGCGCCAAACTGTTAACGCAGATTTTCGTTAACCAAATTTGAGCCTCACAATATTGATTTCACACAGAAAAAATAAAAGTTATCAAAATAAAAAATATGAACACAAGGTTTTTGTTGGGAATTATTTTACCAGGATCTTAGATCTACTCACAAGTATGTTTATTAACATCCTAAATATGAACTTTCTAAAACGATAAAATAAACACATATAAAGTTAAGAAAACCTTACATTGATGCAGCGGAATAAATGTCTCCTTCCACTCAGATCTCTAACCCTTGATTCCTTTCTGTAGCAGAGTATAATCAAGATCTGAGCCCGAATCTCCTTCTTCTTCAAGCTTTGATCCTTCACAGTCTTCCAATCTATGATTGAGTTACTGCTTACTGTGTGTGGGCACTTACTCTTTCACTAGGGTCACGAAAAAGATGAAGGAAAAGAGGGAGAGAGGTTTCGGCCAAGGTAGAGAGTGAGGGAAGGCTCAGTTTTTCTGAAGAGAGAAATTTCTGTCAGAAAGCTAATGAAAGCATGTATTGTGAATGAGCCATCACTTTCTATTTATAGGCAACTTACTAGGTTTAGGTTTAGAATTATTTGGCATTAAAATAATGAAAATATTAATTTGAAAAAGCCTTATAAGTGGCCGGCCATAGGTGTTGTAATGGGCCCCACTTAATTTTGCAATTTTATCAAATTTTATCTCTATTTTCTCAAAAATGCCAATTTTCCAATTCTAACCTTTTAAATGCCAAAACTAATTATTTAATAATTAAAATACATTATTAAATAATATTGTCATTTAATTTAATTATTAATTAGACATATAAAGTCTATTAATAAATAAATAAACCTAGAAAACTCTTTTCCTTACAATTTCACCCCTGAATAGTGAAAATTCATAAAATCAGACATAGTCTAACTTTAGAATTATAATTGATCAATCACGAATCAATTAATGAGTCTTATAAGCAGAATGTTCTCAACTAGAATGGGGACCATGGATCTATATGCTGAGCTTCCAATAAGTGAACCAAATTTACCAAGTAAATTCCTACTTATTAATTCTTCGTTGAATCCACTCTTAGAACTTAGAATTGCACTCTCAGACTTATATAGAGCATATTGTATGTTTCACGATACCAATATACTATCTCATTTAACCATTGTTATAATCTTATTGTGATTTAAAGATCCTCTATATAGATGATTTACATCGAGATGGGATTTCTTTACCGTTCTCACCCCTCAATGTATTTTGCCCCTTAAAACACTTAGCTACCTGTAAATGGTGTTTAATGATCTAATAATTAGTCAGTTAAACAAGAGCTCATCCATTTACTTCTATTTGCTAAGCTCGAAGGGAATCATCACTTAACTTCTATACACCAGTAGAAGCTATAGATTCCATATTTATGTTCAGCACTCCCACTCAATCATACTATCATGTTCCCAAAATATACGTATCACCCTGACCCAAAAGTAGGCTTAACTAATAAATCAAAGAACATGAATAGCACTCCTGAGTTGAGCCCAAGCATATCAGGATTTAGATTCTTTTCAATCTTAAGATCAACTACGATATTGACTTGGAAAGATATGTATAACGGTAAGTTTGTAATATCTTAACTTAGTTGCAATATCGGTCCAGTCCAATGTATACTCCATACATTCGAAACTAGTATACTTTACTAATGTCCTGGAAAGAACATAACACTTACTCCAAGTGTAAGTACACATCATCGCTGATTATCACATTAGTGTAAATCCAATAACACTGATGAAACAGGGACCAAAACTTTTGATTCATATGATCACAATCACATTCCACTGTGTTGACGATACTGTAATTGTGAATAAACATATGATCTGGATTTAACTGATTTTGTGTGTATGAATGTAATAAACATATTAAACATATTAAACCATTAGCATGTAAAATTCATGCAAACATCAATCACTTCAAATTTCTTATATTGATAACTAATCAGATTGTAAAGAGTTTTATTTAGGGCATAAAACCTAACAAACTCCCACTTGCACTAATATAAAACAAACTGCGCAAATAGGTCAATCTGATGTCTTGATCTTTAGATCAAGTGTAGTATATTTGAATCCACCCAAACTTCTGGAAACTAGTTCATAAATACTCTTATGAAACATCCTTTACTATATGCTTTACTCCTCAAGGGATACTGAAATCTTTACTGTTTTAAAAGTACATACGAGATTAACAGAGGACATATCTCTCATATTTTAAAATATGTAATTGAGATAATACAGTGTAGACTTTTCTTCAGTGATATAACTTTCTGGTATTTTCAAATAGACCAAGTTATAGTTCTTCTCTGGTAGAGCTTGAATTATTATACAATAATTCCTCCACCCCCAAAGTAAGCACCATCTCATATAAATCGAAATTAGATGGTGAGATACAAGGACAACTGATACACAGTTCCTTAATATCTGACATATAGATCACTTTCATAAATCCTTCTTGAATATCTTCTAATGTTCCCTATTTGATTACATCTCAGATAGCTCCCACTCAATAACAGATGTCTGGTTAAATAATACTTTTAACCTCTGATTGTTTAGAGAGTTACCTAGTTGTGACTTTTGTATTAGTCTGAAACTTTAAGTCAAGACTAAGTCATCAACATAGCAGACTAGTATTTGAAGTGAAAAATACATGCCAGAGATTAAGTAATCAAAATTAAGATACCATCAAATTTTATGAGGATTAAGAATTCTATGTTCAAGTCATTTGAATGGACTGAACTAGAGTTCTTTATCTTATTCTCATAATTCTGATAAGCTATACCTATCCATGTGAATGGTTAGATTTGCTTTTCAGTAGTGTTCTTAAGTACCTATCACAATTATCAACCTAATGAAGATGGGTATAGAACTTTAAAATTCTCCCACTCAATTAAGGTAGTGTGAAACTTTAACAAAGAACTTTCAAAGGTATCAAACTCTTACTTACAACAGTAAAAACGAAATGGAACATACAATCAAGATCAAGAATTTATATTGACAATAGCTGACTCATTATATTACTTCTATGTTTAAACAAGATATGTGTTTCATAGGGAATTGTGGAATAGACTCCACCCCTAAGTATATAGAGATTATGATCCACCCCTAAAGGTTGTAAAGATCATGATTCTCTAAGTGTGATAGAGTTTATGTGGAGTTGAATACTATCCAGAGTTCATTAGATATAAAAGATCGTTGAACTGCATAGTTTTCTTAACTTTTCTCCACCCCTATCAGATCATAAGATCCTTTTATTAAACAAATTCTTAATAATTGTATGAGAATGAACAATTATTGATAAACATAGAAATAATTTCTAGTGTTTATATAATATAACTCTATGAAGAGTTGTAAATATTATAGAATTTGTATCAATAATAAAAACACTTACACATACAAACATATAAATATAATGTGGTAATAATTGATGAAGATAGAATTAAATGAAGCTCAATCTCATAAATTGCAATAGGGAATTTCGAAAAAATAAACTTTATTAATAATAAAAAAAATATTGCAACAATATGAGAGAAACAGGGATAAATATCCCTAACTAAAATTTGAAATCCAAATTGTCTTTAAACTAAAACAATTAATTCAAAAAATAAATTGAAGAGCTTCATCTTCATCTGGACGATTTCACCCTTGGTCCAGCTTGCTGATCCAACTCAATTGAGTTCAAGTAGCTTGGCCTATAAGAAGAAGAAAACAAATAAACAAAGTTAGTCCAGAATTATAAATCCAATTGGATAATAATTCACTAAAACTCTTAAAGTTTATGAAAGGAAATACCTTGTTTCTTTGCAAGAAGTTTAGGACATTGGGGTTTCCAATGGCATTTTTCATTGCAGTGGAAACACTTTCCTTTAAGTGTAGCATCACCAGAAGGAGCAGTCTTTTTCATGACTTTTGTTCGCTTCTTGGTGTTCTTCCACTTCTTCTTCGATTTGGGCTTTGAAGCAGAGGCGACATTTGCTTCAGGTTTCATCGTCCCATTACCATTACCAGGATGAGGTTTACTCCCTTTCTTCTTGGGTCCTCCAATCAAATTTTCATAAGTTTGAAGGTCATTGACTAATTCATGAAAGTCAATTTCCTTCTTATTCATGACATAATTTGATGTGTATGGTAGAAATGCTGGAGTCAGGCTGTTCAAGATAAGACTTACTTGAGTAGCACTGTCCATTTCAGCACCATGATCCTGGGCTTCTTGGAAATAACTGGACATGAGGAGAACATGATCACGCACGTTTTGATGAGGTTCCATCCGTGCGTTAATGTACTTCTTAGTCGCGTCAAAGCGTGACTGAAGTGATGCCTTACCGAATAGCTCATTTAACTTCGTCATAACTTCAGCAGCCTTCTCAGTTTTAGAAAACCGAGTTTTGAGGGTGTCAACCATGCTAGAAAGCATAAAGTATAGAGCTTTGTCATTTGCCTTCGCAATGCTCATACTTTTCTTTCACAGCTTTGGATGCATTATCCCCAGGCACTTCAGGTGACGGCTCAGTTAAAACAAACAAGGCACTTTCTCCTAGGAGAGCAATATTAATGTTCTCAGTCCATTTATTAAAGTTAGATCCATTCGGCTTATTTTCGATCAACGGTGATAACATGGGATTCATTTTGACAAAACAGGATACTACAAAATAATAGAAATCAACAAATAGAAATTAATAATGGTTTAACACACAAAATCAATTCAGAAATTATAAGCACATAGCAAGTAGGAATGATATGAGAAAATACTTAAAATTCAATCCTAAATAATTTCCAAGGTTTTCAACAAACTGATATCAGTGTCCCGTTTAGGCGAGAGTCAAAGCTACCATCCATTGAATAGAGTTGTCAGCTCATCTAAAATGTTAAACATTCTAGCAACCTTTTATTCGATCAAGATCGAATCCGGCGTTGTCCGTTTAGGCGAGAGTCAAGGCTATTCTATCTCATGAGCTTCTACCATTGTTTCGCAATTTGCAAGTCAAATATGGTCGCCACCATTAGGGTGATCTATACCATATAAAACACTTACAAACCACTTATCATGCGAGATTAAACGGTGCGAAATTGCTAATGAACGTTCCTCCATTAGGGAGGATTACTCACTAAAACAAACGCGGTGTAAAACCCACAATGGAGATCGAATATCTTAATAATAATAAAGCTCATTGTTTAAAATGTATTTTCTTATTATTCTAATAAATAAATCTCATTAAATTCTATTTAAGAATTAAAATTCAAAAATAAGAATTTAATATAATATTTATAAAATTATACTAGATGGTGATTGAAATAAAATTAATTATTTCCATCTTAGTAATAATCTTAAATATAAATATTAAGGAAATTAATTTAAGATGAATTAAATAAATAATTAACAACTTAAAAATTTCCTTTGAGAATATATTTATTGGGTTCGAAAATTAAGTATAAAAAAAATTATACAATTTTCGAAAATAATAAAAATAGAAAAGCAATACTTCAAGCAAAAATATCACCTATCTAGATATTCTTTTGACTAGTTAATTCAATTTCTAATATATATATTTTAAATTCACTTATTTTAAATTAATCTATTAAATGAAAAAATCATTGACTTGAGTTGGTCCAAGAATTAATTAAAATAAATAATTAATTTACAACTCAATCTATTTTTCAAAAAAAATTCGAAAATATTGCATAATTAAAATGCAATTTCGAAATTGATTAATAAAATAAAGAAAAATATATATTTTGAAAATTATTTAAATTTAAGTTGAAAAATTAAATTTCAACCTAAAAATAATTTTCGATTTAATTAAGTGTCATGAAAAATCAATAAATATTTAAGTATCATGATGAAAATCAACTTAGATATTTAGATTTTTCAAGTTAATTAAATATATTAAATTCAAGAAATAATAATTAAGTGTAGAGAAGCCTTAATTATTAATTTCTATTTAATACTAGGAAAAATATACTTAATAAAATTGTACCAAAATTAATTATTTAAATAATTAATTTCACAAAAGTATAATATTTTCCTATTTAAATATTAGAAATAATAAGTAGTCTAGAAATTACTATCTAGAAAATATCTTATTTGACTAAGTATCTTTTCAAAAATTTGAAAAATATCTAATTTAAGTTATATAGAAAAAATCTAAAACTTAAATAATTTCAAATCTAGATTTAATTAAATATCACAAATTAAGTTGTAACCACTTAATTTGAAGATATCTTTTGAAGTTAATATTTTAAAAAAATATCAACCAAAAAATATCTAAAATATTCCATTTTAAGTTAATATTTGAAAAGATATTAACTTAAAAAAATATCTTAAGAATCTTTAATAACTAATGCCTAAGATTCCTCAACTTGATTTAAAATTTAAATCAAATATTCAAATTTAAGTTTGTTAAGAAAAATCAGTTGATACAACTAATTTATAACTTAAATAGGAATATTTAATTAAATAAGTTCCAGAAAGAATCTTAGTTAGTTAAAATTCTATATTTAATTAAATACAAGAAAAATACAAATAGTTTATCTAGAAATAATATCTAAACTAAAAGTGTTTTTCTTAAAATTAACTTTAAAATATTAAAATGAAAATAAATTTTCATATATTTTAAAAGTTAATTATGTTGCTAATTCAATTTTATTAGGTCAAACTATTATAATTAACCTAGTACAGTTATTCAAATCAGGCAAATGGGCCTTCACAATTGGGGTAGTTCATGTGAGGGGGTGCTGGGTTCAGTATGTCGTACCCACTTCTATGGCACCCAACTCTCACACAAGGCCCAAAAGAGAGGAATTTAACCTTAAAATGAATAACTGTTATTAATTGAATAGGTCCAATAACTAAATGGACCTAAATAAAATCTATCATGGTGTGACATTTTATTTAGCAACAACCTATATGCATCTATATAATAAAATAAACATATAGGCTCACACAGGCACACTTTGGATGGATCCTATCATGTTGCTAGGTCATACACAGATGAAAGAAGATTGTAAAATTTACCTGTTACAAATTATTTACTTGACCAAGGGAGCCATCAGATCATTAGATGCGGCAAAAAGTAACCATGGCTATTTGCAATCAAGTAATAATAGGTTTTTAAAACTTACATACAAGCTAAAAACACATACTCACTCGCAACAAGGTTAAATTTGGATAGTTGGAAGTAGGATTTATTTAATTTTAAATAAATAATTTCGAAAAATAAATAATTAAATAAAATATTTTAATTAATTTCAAAAAAAAATAAAAATAAATTAATTAATTTCGAAAAAAAATAAAAAAAATTTAAAATTTCGAAATTATTTTAAAAAAAAATTTAAAATTAAACCTACTATTTGAAAAATTAGGTTTCAACCAACCTAAATATCATTTCAAAATTTGCTAACTACTTTTTTAAAAATTAAATGTTATTTTAAAAATAAAAAATTAAATAAAAATTAGAAAAGATAAATAAAATATCTTTTCAGATTTTTAAATTTAATTTAAATAAATAAAATAACAAAATTTAAAAGTTAGCAAAATATCTTATATCTATTTAAAATTACATGATTATAAATATCTTATTTTAAATTTTAAATAAGGTCAAAATATCTAAAAAGATTTAAAAAATCTTAATAGATAAGATATTTTTAAAATATCTTAAAAGATAGGATATTTTTAAATATCTTAAAAGATATTATAAATATCTTTAAAAGATATTATAAATATCTTAAAAGATAAGATATTTTTAAATATCTTAAAAGATATTATAAATATCTTAAAAGATATTTTAAATATCAAAAAATATCTGACCTTAAATTTAAAAAAATATAATCAAATTTAAAAATAAGATAGATTTTTAAGCAAAAAGATAAATACTAGTTCTATTCAAATTCAAATTACACTAATATCTTGAATTAAATAAAAAAAAATTAAATTAATTCAAAATGATAATTAGAATTGAATTAGGAATAGAAATAGTATATATATAAAACCATACAAAAAATTGGAAGTTAATTCCATGAAAAGGTATGAAAAATTGAAGAAAATTGAAAAAAATCGAAACTGTACGGACAGCTCTGCGATCGCAGGAAACTATCAAGACAATTTTGTCAAATCTTCAAAAAATCATAACTAATTCAAATAAAATCCAAATTGAGTTCTGTAAAAGGCTAACTTGCTTAATTTTTTCCATACTATCCAATAAAAATAATTCCAGAACCGAAATAACAATTATTTTTCACGAAAATTTCATAATCATCAATCAATCATCAAATAACACTCAATACAACATAATACCATCCAAAGAACATACAAACAATCGTTTTAAAGTCCAAATTACATGTAAGTAAATCAATTACCATGGCTCTGAGGCCAGTTGTTGGGAATTATTTTACCAGGATCTTAGATCTACTCACAAGTATGTTTATTAACATCCTAAATATGAACTTTCTAAAACGATAAAATAAACACATATAAAGTTAAGAAAACCTTACATTGATGCAGCGGAATAAATGTCTCCTTCCACTCAGATCTCTAACCCTTGATTCCTTTACGTAGCGAGTATAATCAAGATCCGAGCCCGAATCTCCTTCTTCTTCAAGCTTTGATCCTTCACGGTCTTCCAATCTATGATTGAGTTACGCTTCTTGTGTGTGGGCACTTACTCTTTCACTAGGGTCACGAAAAAGATGAAGGAAAAGAGGGAGAGAGGTTTCGGCCAAGGTAGAGAGTGAGGGAAGGCTCGGTTTTACGAGAGAGAAATTTCTGTCAGAAAGCTAATGAAAGCATGTATTGTGAATGAGCCATCACTTTCTATTTATAGGCAACTTACTAGGTTTAGGTTTAGAATTATTTGGCATTAAAATAATGAAAATATTAATTTGAAAAAACCTTATAAGTGGCCGGCCATAGGTGTTGTAATGGGCCCCACTTAATTTTGCAATTTTATCAAATTTTATCTCTATTTTCTCAAAAATGCCAATTTTCCAATTCTAACCTTTTAAATGCCAAAACTAATTATTTAATAATTAAAATACATTATTAAATAATATTGTCATTTAATTTAATTATTAATTAGACATATAAAGTCTATTAATAAATAAATAAACCTAGAAAACTCTTTTCCTTACAATTTCACCCCTGAATAGTGAAAATTCATAAAATCAGACATAGTCTAACTTTAGAATTATAATTGATCAATCACGAATCAATTAATGAGTCTTATAAGCAGAATGTTCTCAACTAGAATGGGGACCATGGATCTATATGCTGAGCTTCCAATAAGTGAACCAAATTTACCAAGTAAATTCCTACTTATTAATTCTTCGTTGAATCCACTCTTAGAACTTAGAATTGCACTCTCAGACTTATATAGAGCATATTGTATGTTTCACGATACCAATATACTATCTCATTTAACCATTGTTATAATCTTATTGTGATTTAAAGATCCTCTATATAGATGATTTACATCGAGATGGGATTTCTTTACCGTTCTCACCCCTCGATGTATTTTGCCCCTTAAAACACTTAGCTACCTGTAAATGGTGTTTAATGATCTAATAATTAGTCAGTTAAACAAGAGCTCATCCATTTACTTCTATTTGCTAAGCTCGAAGGGAATCATCACTTAACTTCTATACACCAGTAGAAGCTATAGATTCCATATTTATGTTCAGCACTCCCACTCAATCATACTATCATGTTCCCAAAATATACGTATCACCCTGACCCAAAAGTAGGCTTAACTAATAAATCAAAGAACATGAATAGCACTCCTGAGTTGAGCCCAAGCATATCAGGATTTAGATTCTTTTCAATCTTAAGATCAACTACTGATATTGACTTGGAAAGATATGTATAACGGTAAGTTTGTAATATCTTAACTTAGTTGCAATATCGGTCCAGTCCAATGTATACTCCATACATTCGAAACTAGTATACTTTACTAATGTCCTGGAAAGAACATAACACTTACTCCAAGTGTAAGTACACATCATCGCTGATTATCACATTAGTGTAAATCCAATAACACTGATGAAACAGGGACCAAAACTTTTGATTCATATGATCACAATCACATTCCACTGTGTTGACGATACTGTAATTGTGAATAAACATATGATCTGGATTTAACTGATTTTGTGTGTATGAATGTAATAAACATATTAAACATATTAAACCATTAGCATGTAAAATTCATGCAAACATCAATCACTTGAAATTTCTTATATTGATAACTAATCAGATTGTAAAGAGTTTTATTTAGGGCATAAAACCTAACAGTTTTTTACGTGGTTTTGCAGTTAAAAATCTGTATTGTCCACGAGTCAATCTTATTCAGATTTCTGAGTATTTTTTAGGGCCTCTTTCATATGAGTTTTTTTGTCCCTTTTTTGATCTTCTTTGTCACTATTTATAATTACATAGTGGACATTGAATTACAAAGTTGACCGAAATAATTTTACAGCAATCATCCCTAAAATTGTGGGATTTGATTACATATCACGTAGTGTAAATGCAGTTTATGATTTGGAAATCGTATAACTGTGATTTTCCCGCTTTTACTGGGTCAAAACTATCGTGTATCAAACACGTCTTTAACTGTTGAATCTAGAGATGTCTTGACAGAAACTTGATTATCGTGATCCCAATAGCGAGCTGGGGCCACTCTTCCTTCCTAGGTCGACAAGGTATGTCTTGTGTCGATCGCGGTTATTTACAGAGAGGTCTTTTGACTCGCCAGGGTTGTAAGCCTCGCTCCTGTTAGATGGATGAAGCTATAGGAAGTCTTCTCGTAGCGAGATGGTCACCTCACTTATTTGTTCTTTGAGCCGATCCATCTTTTTCACTTAGTTTGTTCATTGCACGCTAAGGACTTTCACGGTTGATACTTGTCGCTTTCTCTAGTACCTCACTATTCGCATTTAGCGATATATGGTTTCTCGCTAATATGCTAAGTGCCAGCTTGTACATTGATTCCTCGCCTAAGACCTTACAGTAAACGGGTTACAAATATACTCTGACTCTTATGTAATTAATGAGTTATTCTATAAGAGGAATTGCATTGATTCATATTCTCTTAATCCTGACACGTGTCCTTCATTAGGGTGGCCGCCGAATTTTGGGTATAACATGCGTTAACAGAATGTAATTTCAATTTTTAAACAAACTATTAATCTCGCAGATAGCACTGAAGCAGCCAATTATCCCAATCTCCCTATTGTATGTAATCAAGGTGAAGCACTCAATAATTAATGCTTTTACCTAAGTAGTAAATCCACGAAGCATGCAATTTATTTAACTTAGATAAAGCTTTGAGATTTATGGAGATAGACTAATCTAGGCAACAAATCAATGAACCATATAATTCATTTAACTTAGGTACTATTTTTCATCACAATTAAAATTATAATTTGTCACAAACACTTAGAATCCTAGACTATTAGGTGAATAGTAATCCTAAGATGACAATAGATTAAAGTAAAACCTAATTTAGCCACCGTCTAAACAAGATTAAAATAATAATCATAACAGTGAACATAGAAGAATAGAAGCAATTTAATATATAATGGAAACTAGAAATTAACATTCAATAATGAAACTAAAAATTCATGTCTCGGGTTTTGAAATAACCCTTAACTAAAAGAAAACTACTCAGAACAAGACATTATAACCAAAATCATAATATTTAGTAAAAGTAGAAGGAGAAGAAAAGAACTAGAATGAAGAACACTTTGAAGTCGATCTCCGTCTCTTCCTTGATCTCTCTCTGAGCTTCTCTCTCTAATTTGTAGTTTTAGAATTATTCAATTCGTAGCCTAAGAGGTCTTATTTATGCTGCTTGAAAAGATAGATGAATCCCCTTAGAATTAGGATTCTATTTATAGTATTAGGAAATATCTCACTAAAAGAAAAGATAACTCATCTTTTCTTTAAAAAAAAAAGATAAAAAATCGCAACTCTACTTGAACAACTATCCTTTTATCTTTTTTTTTTCAAAAATTTCCTGTTGTAACGACTGATAGTATTTTGGCCATAACTCTCTCGATATTACTCGAACTTAAACGATTCAAGATGTTCCAGGAAGCTAAGAATAAGATCTAAAACTTTCATGTTGAGCTTCAAGTCTAGTTCTACCTCTAAGCTTGTTGAAATTTGCCATTAAATTCTGCCTTGTAAAATCGAGCTCACCGGCTTCCATTATTTTCTATCAAAATATGCTAAAATCCCTCCAAAAGACTCTAAATGCATGAATAGTCTTTAAAATAGCCCAACAAATTAAAATCACACTAATTAATAATTTAAAGAATCAATTTAAGAATATTAATACATAAATTGATCATATTTATAAGACAAATATGGACTCATCAAATTCCCCCACACTTGACTCTTGCTCGTCCTCGAGTAAGTTAATGATAAAATGAATGATGCTTAAACAAATCGGTCTTTATGAAAAAAGAAAAAATAGTTTCAAGAATTGTACATCCCTTTATAATTCCAAGAAAAATTACTTTTCCTGGAATTTCAATCATTAGAATTTCAACTCAAGATAAATTACTTTACAAACTCAATTTTTTTTGTGTGTATGCAATCAACTCATCATATTACTAACATTCAAATCAATTCATGCATGCCAACAATAAACACATCTCAAAAGAAATGTGTATTTCAACGAAAATCTACTTCATAAGCTTAATTATCAAACCATTCTCCACTAAATATAATCATACACAATCTAAAAATCAATAGGACTATAGGCTTATAATGCAAGGCTAGGGTGAAAGGTAGATAGAGAATGTTAATTTAGGCTCAAATCACAACATAGTATACATATGCAATATTCTCTCAAATAATTCATATTTGTATTCTCCAATCACTCTCCTCAACAATTCAATCTTGTATCTTTTTTTTTTCCATAAAACTTACTATTCCCCCACACTTAAATTGTTGCAAATATTCATTTTGTTATTTATTTTTCATTGATTTTTTTTTTTGAAATACTTACAACTTGCAAATATTCATTCTAAGGGAATAATAATTTTTTTTTTCTCATCATCACTTATACATAACCATGAATATTTTCTCATCAATAAAACTTTCACACTTTTATAAACACATTAAACATCAATATCTATGGTGTGAAAAATGATGAATAAGTTTTTTTTTAGGCTCAAAAGTTTATTGTATAGGGTTAAAAAGAAAAAACAAAGATGTTAACATTTAGGCTCCAATTAGGTAAAACTATGGAATTACAAATAAGGTAGACTTGAAAAGCTCAATCGATCCAAAAAAAATTGCCTATATCATATCTCAAAATCATGTGTAATTTATCAATTTCATCTCAAATGATTATCAAACAAGTTCTAAAGTGGTTGAGACTTTAAATTAAAAGTCAAGCATGCACTTATCTTTCCAAGCATTCGCAAAATCATGTATGAAAGTTTTTTTAAAAAAATAAAGCTTGAACAGTAATTAATCATGAGTTACGCACACAAATCATGAGAATCTATCACTTTTCTAAAATTATAACTATCACACAATCAAGAATTTTATTATCAACAAAATTATTTTTCACAAGACCATGCATAAGACATCAAAGTAAAAATACATATCAAATACGAGCAATTATTGTCAACAGAATTTCATTCAACCCACACTCACTAAAATTAAAGTAAGAAAAATTAATATACACTAAAAAAAACGATAAAAAAATAACTAAGGAAAAAAACTGGATAGATACGATAGTTAATCTCCCCCCCACACTTAATATAAGCATTGTCCTCAAGGCTCAATCAAATAAAATTAATGCAAAATAAAAAGAAAAGGATATGAAAAACTCCCGTAAGTTTACTTTGTTTAGCGTCGTTAGCTTGACTGCATGTTGTACTCATGTGGTCTTCAAGTGAGGTCTTCTAACAAAGACTCATTCTTTATGTACCTATCTATAGAATTTAACACATTGAATTTGAGTATTTCACCATCAAATTCCATTCTAAGTATCAATGCTTTTGTATCCAACTTCTTACTTGCAGTGAGTAAGAAGGGTCTCTCAAATAGAGTTGATGTAGGATTGGTCACATATATTTTTGAAAGCAAACTAAAACTAAAACTAATAACTTACATGGTGGATACAAAAGCATTGATACTCATAAATCTGAATAAGATTAACTCGTGGACTGTGCAGAATTTTAACTGCAAAACCACGTAAAAAACCTTGTGTTCATATTCTTTATTTTGATAGCTTTTATTTTTTTCTGTGTGAAATCAATATTGTGAGGCTCAAATTTGGTTAACGAAAGTCTGTGTTAACACTGGTATACTCGAAATATCTTGCTTCATGACTCCTCCCCTTCTTTAGAGCTTTAATCCAACTTGTATTCTTAGCACTTCTTTTGTTCCTAGAATGACTCACATTTAATTCAAAACTGCCATTTGTTGACTCGTCTGTCTGGGGGCGACACTGTTGGGTTCTATGCCCTAAATAAAACCCATTTCAATATAATCAGATTTACTAATTAATAAAGATCAGAAATAACATTTTATGTTGCATGGTTCACATGATTTATTTCATGATTGTTTAATGTATAAATTCTATTAAGTCCAGAACATATGTTGTATTTGTTAATGATTATAGTGTTGTCAGCACAGTGAAATATAATCATGATTATATGTTCAAAAGTTTAATTCCCTGATTTGTCAGTTCACTGGATGTAGACTGGCATGATAATCAGCGATAGGTATTCTTACACCTTGGATAAGTGTTATGTCCTTTCCAGGGCATTGACAAAGTTTACCAGTATCGGATGTATGGAGTATACATTGGAAGGGACCGATATTGAACTTTGTTAGATATGATAATTTTACCGTAATATCTATTCAATTCAATATCACCTAATTGATCCTAGATCAAATGATCTTAATCCTGACATGATTAGGTTCGATCTCAAGAGTGTTATTCGTGTTCTTTGATTTGTTAGTTAAGCCTACTTTTTGGTCAGGGTGATATGTACATTTTGGGAACATGATAGTACAATTGAGTGGGAGTGCTAATCATAGATATGGAATCTATAGCTTTTATAGGCATTTAGAAGTGAAACGATGATTTCCTTCGAGCTTGCTAAATAGAGATAAATGATAGAGCGCTCATTTTAACGACTATATTAGTTCACTATAATATCATTTATAGGTGACAAGTGTTTTAAGGATAAAATACATTGAAAGGGTGTAACGGTAATTTTATCTCTATGCAATGTAGATCATTTTTAGAGGATCATTGATTATTGGGATTATAACAATGGATAATTAATAGCGTATCTATATCGTGGAACATATAGAGCGTTCTATATGACTGAGAGTGCAATTCCAAGTTCTATGCGTGGATGCAACAAGGAATTAATAAGTCAGTAAATTTACTTGGTACGTTCTGGGTCTGCTTATTGGAAGCTCGGTTATATAGGCCCATGGTCCCCATACTAGTTCAGACCATACTGCTTGTAAGACTGAGATAATTGATTTTAATTAATCAATTATAATTTTAAAATTAGACTATGTCTAGTTTATGAATTTTCACTAAGCAAGGGCAAAATTGTGAAGAAAAGAGATTCTAGGTTTTATTTATTAATTAAGAGACTTTATATGTCTAATTAATAAATATATTAAATGACAATATTATTTAATAATTAATTTTTAGTTATTAAATAATTGGAATTGGCATTTAAGTGGTTAAATTGGAAAATTGGTATTTTTGAGAAAATAGGATGAAAAAATGACAAAATAATAAAATTACAAAGTGGGGCCCAATCCAATACCCATGGTCGGCCACTTGGTGTAGGTTTTACCATTTATTTTTCTAATATTTTAATGCTAATTAATTCTAACCTAAACCTAGGTGGTTACCTATAAATAGATAGTGATGGCTCACACTTAATAGTTTTGATGAAATTTCTTGTCTTCAAAAAATTGAGCCTCCTATTCTATTCCTTAGGTCGAACCACCATTCCCTCTCTTTTCTTCTTCATAATTTCGAACCTTGAGTGATAGAGTGAGTGCCCACACACATCAAGTGGTATCTCAATAATAGTGTGGAAGACTGTGAAGAATCCAATCAACAAGAAGGAGAATCGGGCTCAAAAAGGAGAGAAAGAGATCCAGATTCAGATCTTGATAATGCTCTGCTACAGAAAGGAATCAAGGGCTAGAGATCTGAACGGAAGGAGTCATTATATTCTGCTGCACCCAATGTAAGGTTTTCTTAAACACTTATGTGTTTATTTCATTGTTTTAGAATTCATATTAGGATGTTAATGAAACATACTTGTTAGTAAATCTAGATGATAGGTCAAATATTTCCAACAGACACTACATCTAGTTTATACCACCCCTGAGCTAGAAAAACTAGTCTGTGCAGAAGTTTTTCTTGAGAGATTGGGTCCATACACTGTTGGACTTATGAATACACTTTCGGGAGGAGTTATGGTTAAAGTAGAAAATTGAGGTGTCAGAGTTGAACTACTAACAATTGTTGACGATGCAAGAGGCACTTCATAAGCATGGACATAAGCCTCTTCCAAATTTATGAAGCCTTGAGCTCTGGATAAAAAATCTGACAATGTATCAGACCTCTTTCTTTGCAAATCTCCCCACAACAGGGATCTAGTAGATATCCCTGAAGTTAAGGCCACAAACTTCATGTCATTGTTGACCTTATTTTGGCTATTGCATCCATCATCCTTTGGATAATCTTTTTGAGACTTTATCCTGGTTCTTGTTTTACATTGGTCAATGAATTAACCTCCATGTCATAATCCTTAGCAGCTATGAAATATTTTTTAAACATGGTTTGTAAATCTTTCCATTTACGAATTGAGTCGGGAGACAATTTCTTCCACCAGTCTTCGCTAGACTTCAATAAAGCTAACAAAAAATAGAGGCACTTTGGGGTTGTTTGGTATGTGGTAATGAGAGAAGTGGGAATAGAAATCTGAAAGTTTACTATGTTTGGTTAGGTTTTTAATATTTTAATGTTGGCTAAGTGAAAGTGGTGGCTTCAGTTTGGCTGGCAAGGAAAACCCAATGAAAATGTGGTTTCCACTTTCCAATGCTATTGGCAGACAAAAACTTTTGCATTTTAAAATTATTTTTTTTATATATGAATACTAATGTATATAAAAATATTTAAAATATGAAGTATTTTCTTTATTTTTTTATATATTTTATTTTATAAAATATATTATCGATTTGTATATAAATTTATTCTTTATAATTATTTATTATTGTTAATTTTTTTATAAAATTATATGAAAAATAATAAATAAAAATTATTTTAAATAGTTAGAAAGAAAAAAATATTGAATTATTAGTATTTTACAAAAAAAAATTATTATTGTAAAAAAAAAAATTGTCACATTCCATTCCAATGTCAACCAAACACGGTAATATTACTTTCCTAGGTTTATCATTCCCTTCATCACTCTCCAAGCAATGTTAAACCTATTCCCATGGAATGAAACCTGCATACCAAACGACCCCTTTACGTCATCACTTGCCTTTTCTACTTGCATCAATCAGATATATTTAGACAGGTGGGCCCTGGGATCCATCCCGCCCTCATATAGCTCCATCTGAGGCATTGTAAAGTGTTCCAGCAAGGGTGCTTCTATTATTCTTCTCACGCAAGGTTCCAAATCTTATTCTTCCGAGTTAGATACGACTTCTACTTTTGAGTCAGATACGACCCCACTTTATTTTTGGGCAAGTCATTTTGTGAACTTAGTCAACTTAGCTATTTGATCTTCCAAATGCTTAGTGTTATCATCTTGGAATTCAAGCTCACAGACTTTGTCATTGATGTGATTTCTAAGATTGTTTCCATGAGGCCTAGCCTTCTCACCTCTAGCTTGTTCTTTTTGCATTTAAGTGCTTCTAGAGGTTCGCTGTAGAGAAATTATCTTCTGGAATGGGTTGAACCTCACCTACTCTATCGCTGAATAATATATTTTTATACTTGGGTACCATGCCTATCATTCTGCGGAACTCTACCTCGTGGATCAATTAGGAAATTTTTCCCTGGAGCATTAACCACCTTATTTTTTCGCAGAGGTTGGTTGGCAGTATTCATGTTGTTCCTTGGAGTAGTGGGGACAATCTTTTTTATTGGTTCCTTTATAACACCCTTTTATCTGTCCCCTGTGGGATCAGAAGTTCTAGGGTCTTTGGTTTGTTTTCCTGAGGAGCATGGTCATCAAGAATATTGTCATCGCGAGCCACTTCCCCTAATTCAATTTTGGCCTCCAGTTTTGCTAGAGTTTCTCACATTTGATGGAGAATTCCTCCTGATCTGCCAACTGTTGGAAGTTATTTTACCAGGAACTTAGATCTACTTACAAGTATGTTGATTTAACAACCTAAATATGAACTTCTAAAACGATATGAAATTAAACACATAAGAGTATCAGAAATCTTACAGTGATTGCAGCGGAATATATATGTCTCCTCCCACTCAGATCTCTAACCCTTGATTCCTTTCTGTAGCAGAGTATAATCAAGATCTGAGCCCGAAAGTCCTTCTTTGTTGTCTCTGAAATCTACACAGCCTTCCTCACTATGATTGAGGTATTACTTGATGTGTGTGGGCACTACTCTAGCACTCATAGAAACAGTGAAGGTATAGAGAGAGAGAGGGTGGCGGCTCAGAGAGAATTTTCTGGGAGAAAATTCTTTCAGAATAATGCTGTGAAAAGCTTGTACAGTTGTGTTAAACTCTGAAGCCTTTGCCTTCTATTTATAGAAGACCACCAAGGGCTATGATTGACATTTTGAACTGAGAAAATCAAGGGGAAAAGGAAGGTAAAGGGTCCGGCCTAGGCAATGTGGAAACAAGGCTTGCCTCTTTTCCAACTTTCCTTTTCCTACACTTGATAGTTTCCCTTTTTGTGAAATGTTGCCAATTCCATTGTTCAACCATATTAATGATAAATCTAATTACTTAATAATTAAAAATAATTATCAAATAATATATTATCATTTATTTTATTAATAATGAAACTAATTAAAGTTTCCTAATTAATAAATATGCCCTTCAAAATCTCTATTTACAGTTTTGCCCTTAATGAGTGCTAAATTCTCAAACTGACAAGTCTATCTTGAGAATTTTTAATTGATTAATTAAAATCAATTAAATGAGTCCTACAAGTAATATCATCTCAACTAGTGAGGGGACCATGGGTCTATATATCCGAGCTTCCAATAAGCAGATCTTGAATTTACCACTTAAATTCACTGACTTATTAATTCTTCGTTGAATCCACACATAGAACTCAGAATTGCACTCTCAGTATATAGAATGCTCTTCCTGGATTTGACTGATACCTGCTCACGATTCCAACTGCATAGCAGATGTCAGGTCTAGTGCATAGCATAGCATACATCAGACTCCCAACTGCAGAAGCATAAGGAATTTTTGCCATGTCTTCTATCTCTTGAGGATCAGTAGGACACTGTTCCTTAGATAGACGGATACCATGTCTAGAGGGCATGTTTGCCCCTTTGGTATTGGTCATGGAAAATCTCTCAAGAACTTTGTCAATGTAGGCTGTTTGAGAGAGAGCAAGGGATCTGTTCTTCCGGTTTCTCACAATCTAAATACCAAGAACATAGGCAGCCTCACCCAAGTCTTTCATGTCGAATTGAGTGTCAAGCCATTCTTTGATGTGAGTCATTTTCTTGACATTGTTTCCAATGATCAAAATGTCATCAACATAAAGGACCAGGAATACTACTACTTGGTTTTCCTTGAGTTGGTAAACACAAGGTTCATCTTCATTCTGATGAAAGCCGTAGGTCTTGATGATCTCATCAAACCTTTTGTTCCATGAGCGAGAAGCTTGCTTAAGCCCATATATGGACCTATTTAATTTGCAAACTTTATTCTCCTGCCCAGGAAGAACATAACCTTCTGGTTGCTCCATATAGATGGTTTCTTCAAGAAGCCCATTAAGAAAGGCTGTCTTGACATCCATTTGCCAGATTTCATAATCTAAAGCGGCAGCTATGGAGAGAAGAATTCGGATGGATTTGAGCATGGCAACAGGACTAAAAGTTTCCTCATAGTCCACACCTTCTCTTTGGGTATAACCCTTGGCGACCAGTCTAGCTTTGAAAGTTTCGACTTCGCCTCCAGCACCTCTTTTCTTCTTGTAGACCCATTTACATCCAATTGGACGAAAATCTTCAGGTGGTTCTACATATTCCCAGACTTTGTTCTTCTTCATGGAATCCATTTCTGAATCCATACCGGCTGACCATCGCTTCCGTTGCGGACTTGCCATTGCCTGTTTATAGGTCAATGGGTCGTCATCAATACCGTCACCAACGACCATATTGATTTCACCATCCAAGCCATAACGAGATGGTTTCGTTGAAACCCTCCCACTACGACGAGGAGCGGTGACTTTCTGAACAGGAGCTTTAGTAGTAGTTTTCTCAGTTGCTGGCGAGGGAGTGGGATGTTCCTCTTCTTGAGTAGAAGAAGATGGTACATTTGAAGGAACAGTATCTGTGAGCATTTCCTCTAATACAATTTCACTTTTCGGTTTGTTGTCTTTCATATAGTTCTCTTCAAGGAAAGTAGCATTTGTAGAGACAAACACTTTGTTATCCTTGTGACTATAGAATAGTCCACCCCTAGTCTCTTTAGAATTTCCGACAAACATGCAAACTTCGGATTCGCGATTCCAGTTTGCCTTCTTTCTTTCTTAAGACGTGAGCAGGGCACCCCCAAATCCTATAATGGCGCAAACTAGGTGTGCGACCATTCCATAGTTCGACAGGTGTCTTAGGGACTGCTTTAGATGGAACAACATTTAGAATGTCGTTTGCCATTTGAATAGCATATCCCCAGAAGGACGTAGACAGAGTTGAGTAACTCAGCATAGACCTAACCATTTCTAAGAGAGTGCGATTTCTTCTTTACTGCAACTCCATTCTGCATGTGGAGTGCTAGGGGCAGTATATTGGGATTCAATTCCAAGTTCAATTAAATGATCTTTGAACTGCATATCCATATATTCTCCACCCCTATCAGTTCGCAAGATCTTTAATGTTTTACCTAATTGGTTTTGAGCCAAAGCATGAAATTCCTGAAACTTTTCAAACGTTTCAGATTTCTTTTGCATTAGGTAAAGAAAACTATATCTAGAGAAATCGTCAATGAAAGTGACGAAATACTCATAACCTCCTCTGGCTTTTACATTCAGCGGTCCGCAAACATCTGAATGTACTAACCCTAGTGGTTCTTTGGCACGCTCTCCCTTTGCAGAGAAAGAACGTTTGGTCATTTTACCTTCTAGGCAAGACTCGCGGTAGCGGCTCTCCTAAGACGACATTTTTCAATGGACCGTCTTTGGTTAGCCTATTGAGTCTATCAAAGCCTATATGACCTAAACGTAAATGCCATAGATAAGTTTGATCATCATTATCAATCTCTTTTCTCTTAAGGCTTATAGGTCTAGCTACATTGAAAAGTTCAGTATTTAGTGAGATTTGAGTATCAGGTCTTAAAACATAATGCCCTCGTTCCATGTTTGCAACACATATATGAAATCCATTACGAGAAATTGAACAATTTGAACTCGAAAAATTCAATATATAAAATTGTGTCTGTAAACATGAAACACTAATCAAGTTTCTACTAAAATTAGGAATATATAAAACATTCTCTAAAAGTAAAAACTTCATAGAATTAAACTTGATTCGGGCTGTTCCTCTTGCTTTAACTGATACCAACTCGCCATTTCCAACTTTAAGCTCTAACTCATCTAGGTGAAGATTCTCCCAAGTTTCAAGCAGCTGTAATGAAGAACATACATGGTTAGTAGATCCAGAATCAACAATCCACGAGGATTTGTCGTTCTCTAAAACACATGATTCAAATACAAAAGCATCACCTTCTTTTGAATTGTCTAGAAGCCTGGGACATTGTTCTTCTTTATGTCCCTTTCCATTACAATTCGCACATAGAACATGATGTCTGACATTTGTACTTGAAGAAGCAACTTTGTTGGAGCCCTCATGCTTAATCTTCTTCCTCTGATTAAAACTTGCAATGCTAGCAGGTCTCATTGCAATCAGATCCCGCTCATGGGCCCTCAACTCAGACTCGAGTTTGTCCATGTCGGAGGAGTTAGGATTGTTCAATAAGTAATATAGAACAAAACTGTTATACTCCTGAGGAAGACTATAAAGTATGAGTTTCACCCATTGTTCCTTTGATAAATCAATTCCTAGTAGATTTGCCTTTTGGAATTTCAGATTCATCAACAATAGGTGCGAGTTAATGCAACTACCAGGATGCATTTTCACACTATTGAGTTCTTTTGCAAAGATACTAACTAGGAGTGGATCGGGATGAGGGTTATTCATTTTGGCACTACAACATATCAATAAACAGAAGTAAGGTTTCGGTTCTATAAATTCATACACAGGTTCAGAAAACAAACAATCACTTATGTTATAAAAATACTAAATCTAACATAGTTTATTTTCCAAGGTTTCCAACGAACTGATACAGTGTCCCGTTTAGGCGAGAGTCAAAGCATCATCCATTGAATAGAGTTGTCAATTCATCTAAAATGTCAAACATTCTAGCAACCTTTTATTCGATCAAGATTGGAATTCAGCGTTGTCCCGTTTAGGCGAGAGTCAAGGCAATTCTATCTTATGAGCTTCTACCATTGTTTCGCATTCTTATAAGTCTTACATAGTCGCCACCATTAGGGTGGTCATGAACCATATAAATAAACCTATAAGAATACTTATCTTTCGAGATTAAACGGCGCTAACTTGCTAATGAACGTTCCTCCATTAGGGAGGATTACTCACTAAAACAATAGCTATGTAAAACCAACAATGGAGATCGAATTTCTCTTTGATTAAAGCTCATTATTTAAACATGTATTTTATCTAATCATTTATATTCCATATCTCAATAATGAAATATTACAAATTAAAGTAAAAACTTTAATTAAATTTCAAAAATGGAATAATTTTGAAAAATATCTTATTTAAGTTGTTTAGAAAATCTAAATACCCAACTTAAAAATATTCCTCAAACAATGACTTAATTAAATATTACCAATTAAGTAGTAACCACTTAATTTAGAAGATATTCCATTTTAAGTTCCCATATTTAGAAATATCAACTTAAAAAATATCTAAAGAATCTTAGAGCATGTTTGGTATTGTTTTCTGTTTTTTGTTTTAAAAAATTGTTTTTAGAAATGAGAACAAAAAATAGTTTTTGAAGTTTTTAAAACACAAGTCATGTTTGGTTAGTGATTTTTAAAAACAATATTGACCAAAAGTGAATTGGTTTTTAAAACAGAAAACAACATTTTGTTGTTTTCAAAATTTTTGTTTTTTGTAACTTTGTTTTCTAAAAACTGTTTTTAAAAAACAAGACCAAACAAGCCAAATTGTTTTTAAAAACAATTTTCTGTTTTTAAAAACAAAAAACAATTTTTTAGTTATGATGCCAAACATGCACTTAATAACCAATTTCCAAAATTCCTCAACTTAATTTATAATAGGAAATTCAAAAATATTCAAATCTAAGTTGATTTGATAGATTTAACTAAATCTCAACTTAAATAGGAATATTTAATGAAATTATAAAATTAAGATTCAGAAAGAATTTATATGGTTATAATTCCATATTTAATTAAAACAAGAAAAATACATATAGCTTTCTAGAATATGATTATTCAAACTATGTTTTTCTTAAATTAATTTCAAGGAACAATGAAATTAATTATGTTGCTAATCAATCTTTTATTAGGTCAAACTAATATAATTAACCTATCACAGTTATCCAAATCAGGCAAATGGGCCTTCACAATTGGGGTTGTTCATGTGAGGGGGAGCTGGGTCCAGTATGTCGCACCCACTTCTAAGGCTCCCAACTCTCACACAAGGCCCAAAAGAGAGGAATTTAACCTTACAATGAATAACTGTTATTAATTGAATAGGCTCACAACTAAATGAGCCTAAATAAAATCTATCAGTTATGATATTTTATTTAGCAACAACCACCTATATGTATCTATAATAGAAATTAAACATATAGGCTCACACAGGCATACACATTTGGATGGATCCTATCATGTTGCTAAGTCATACATAGATGAAAGAAGTTTGTAAAAATTACCTGTTACAAATTATTTACATGATCTATCGTCAATTGAACCTTTGGTTAAAACTAGATCATCTGATCTATTATCAAGTTAACCAAGGCAATTTAGATCAAGCAATAATAGGTTTTAGAAAACTTACAAACAATCTAAAACACATACTCCTGCAACAAGGTTAGATTTGGATAGTTGGATGTAGGATTTATTTAATTTTAATCATTTATTTCGAAAAATAAAAATAAAATTAAACCTACCATTTTGAAAAATTAGGTTTTGGGTAACCTAAATGTCATTTCAAAATAAATTGCTAACTTTCCTTTTAAATTTCATGTTATTTAATAAATTAAAAAATAAAATAGAAAATGGTAAATACATACCCTTTTCTTGTTTTACAATTTAATTTAATTAAAAAATAACAAAATTTAAAAGTTAACAAAAAATACCTTATTTCCTCTTTTAAAAATTATCATGATTATTGTGATCTTATTTTAATTAAGGTCAAGTTACCAAAAAAAAAATTAATATCTGACCTTAAAAAAATAAAATAATCAAATTTTAAAGGAAATAAGAAAAAGGTAAGCAAAACTTGATTTTTTTTCCTATTTTCAAAATCAAATTACACTAATATCTAAAATTAATTTTAAAAATTAAAATTAATTTATTTCTGATAATTAGATTTGAAATTTGAAAAACAAAAATCAATATACAAAACTACACAAAAAATCGGAATTTAATTCCATGAAATAGCATGAAAAATCGAAAAAATTGGAAAATTGGATGAACTGTACGGATGGCATGCTGTGCATGGCCATCCGCGCGCGGATCTGGGTGCATGACCGAGAGATCACGGCGCAGGGAGGCTGAAAGCAGCCCTTCCGCGCGCGTGATCATGTTGCTTGTCACCCCGATTTTTCCAGTTTTCAAAAATTCATAACTAATTCAAATTAAATCGAAATCGAGTTCTGTAAAAAGGTAAATTGCTTAGAATTTTCCAAACTATCCAAAAAAAATAATTACAGAATAAAAACAGTAACCATTTTTCCCAGAATTCACAAACAACATTCAAACATCAATATGACACTCAAAGCAACATGATACCATCCAAAAAACAAGCAAATCGTTTTAAGTCCAAATTTCTTGCAAGCAAATCAATTACCATGGCTCTGGTGCCAGTTGTTGGAAGTTATTTTACCAGGAACTTAGATCTACTCACAAGTATGTTGATTTAACAACCTAAATATGAACTTCTAAAACGATATGAAATTAAACACATAAGAGTATCAGAAATCTTACAGTGATTGCAGCGAAATATATATGTCTCCTCCCACTCAGATCTCTAACCCTTGATTCCTTTCTGTAGCAGAGTATAATCAAGATCTGAGCCCGAAAGTCCTTCTTTGTTGTCTCTGAAATCTACACAGCCTTCCTCACTATGATTGAGGTATTACTTGATGTGTGTGGCACTACTCTAGCACTCATACATTTCGAAACAGTGAAGGTATAGAGAGAGAGAGGGTGGCGGCTCAGAGAGAATTTTCTGAGAGAAAATTCTTTCAGAATAATGCTGTGAAAAGCTTGTACACAGTTGTGTTAAACTCTGAAGCCTTTGCCTTCTATTTATAGAAGACCACCAAGGGCTATGATTGACATTTTGAACTGAGAAAATCAAGGGGAAAAGGAAGGTAAAGGGGCCGGCCTAGGCAATGTGGAAACAAGGCTTGCCTCTTTTCCAACTTTCCTTTTCCTACACTTGATAGTTTCCCTTTTTGTGAAATGTTGCCAATTCCATTGTTCAACCATATTAATGATAAATCTAATTACTTAATAATTAAAAATAATTATCAAATAATATATTATCATTTATTTTATTAATAATGAAACTAATTAAAGTTTCCTAATTAATAAATATGCCCTTCAAAATCTCTATTTACTGTTTTGCCCTTAATGAGTGCTAAATTCTCAAACTGACAAGTCTATCTTGAGAATTTTTAATTGATTAATTAAAATTAATTAAATGAGTCCTACAAGTAATATCATCTCAACTAGTGAGGGGACCATGGGTCTATATATCCGAGCTTCCAATAAGCAGATCTTGAATTTACCACTTAAATTCACTGACTTATTAATTCTTCGTTGAATCCACACATAGAACTCAGAATTGCACTCTCAGTATATAGAATGCTCTATATGTTCCACCATATAGACACATTATTAGTTATCCATTGTTATAATCCTAATGTGATCAATGATCCTCTATATGGATGATCTACACTGTAAAGGGACTTAGATTACCGTAACACCCTACAATGTATTTTATCCTTAAAACACTTAACCCTGTATAAATGATATTTCAACTAAGTGAAATGAGTACTCAATCATTTATCTCGTTTGGTTAAGCTCGAAGGAAATCACCCTTTGCTTACTATTCGCCAGATAGAAGCTATAGATTCCATATTTATGTTAGCGCTCCCACTCAATCGTACTACCGTGTTCCCAAAATGTATGTATTGCCCAGACTAAAGTTTTAGGCTTAACTAACAAATCAAAGAACACGAATAACACTCTTGAAATTAAGCCTAACCATATCAGGATTTAGATCATGTGATCTAGGATTAACTTCTGATATTGAATTGAATAGATGTTTACGGTAAGTTTCAAAATCTAATTCAAAGTTCAATATCGGTCCATTCCAATGCATACTCCATGCATCCAACCTGAGCTTTACTTTAACCTATGTTCTGGAAAGAACATAACATTTCTCCAAATGTAAGTAAACTCTGTTGTAGATTGTCATATCAGTGAAACCCAGTGTTCTGATAAATCTAGGAATACTTTATTCACATAGTCATGTTTATTTTCCACTGTGTTGACAACACAATAAACATGTTCAAGTATGTGAAAGGGGTTTGGATGAATTTATAAATCAAATAGACAAGCAATTGATTAAGTGAACCAAAACATACACAAGTGAATGAAAAATTACTTCTGTTACTTTATTGATATAGAATAATCTGGATTACATTGAAACAGAGTTTTATATAGGGCATAAAACCCAACACCAACTTCTTTTTAGTTTCAGCAAGTTCTTTAGCCATTCGAATGACTTTAGGATCTGGTTCATAATAATACTCCTCTTCTTTGTCTTTTCTATCATCATTAGGATCATTGTCCTTAGGAACATCTTTTGGATCTTTTGGGTCATCTTCATTAATCTCTCTCCTCTCACTGTCTCTGTCTCTAAGTTTTATTTTTGTCTTTCAGATCTCAGAACGAAGAACAAGAGATTTGGTTCTAAAAAATGAAGATTTTCTATAGGTATAAAGATTTTCTACTATTAATATTTATTTTTATAATTTCTTTTGTTGATATGGGATCTTGATTTGTCTTTGATGTGTTGTGTTCAATTGCTTGTAATTTCTAATCTTGAGGTTTTCACTTGAGTTTGAGGATAATCTCTGGTCATTCTCTTTATTCTCTTATGTATTTCTCTTAGGGTTGGCACTTCGTGTTATTGTGTCATGTTTATGTCGACACATTTATGATACGACACGATTAAGGTAAACACAAACACGATATGTTTATTAAATGTGTCAAAACCTTAAACACAAACATGACATGTTTATTAAACGTGTCGAAACCTCAAACACGAACACGACACAATTAATTAGTAGGTCACACGACTCGATAACACGATTATCATTATAAATACGAAAATTGAGTTTTTTATATAATATATGAAAAGTAATTCGTGTTATCGTGAATTATGACACGACATGATTACTAAACGTGTCAAAAACTTAATCACAAACACGACACAATTATTAAACATGTTAAAAACTCAAATACGAACATGATACGATTATTAAACGTGCCACCCAAATTTATTTATTTCGTGTTGTATTCGAGTTGTGTTGTCGTGTCGTGACCTATATTGCCAGTCCTAATTTCTCTTTTGTATGATCTCTCATTGATGGGTTTTCACTGTGGTGGACCTTGCTTCTACTACTGTTAATACATCTGCGAAGCTCAATAAAACTCCTTATTACTTAGTTTTAATATGAAACTGTATTGAAGTCTGCCCAACCAATTAATTTTCCATGGGTTTTAGTTTTGAATTTTTTTTAAAGTTGATTACGAGTCTTTAGAATCATTTCCAAGTATGGTTTTTATGATGACTAGATTTTTCTCATATAAATTGTTAGTTGTACTATCTGGCCATATTGGTTGTTTCTTGCTTAGCCTTATGTGGTGAGTTTATTTCCAAGGAAAAAATATCATAGTTTGGCAACAACTTGATTTAAGACTTTTTACCAAGCTTGGATATGGTGATATCTATGTTAAATCTCTTGTTACATCAAAGAAAAAAGTCTTTATTGCTCATCAAGATAGTAAAATAGTATGGAGGGCGTCTAGGAGATCCGAGAATATTTTAAGCTTGTGGACACACTTCCAACAACAAAAGATTATTTTGGGAAATTCATGAGACAGAAAAATTATGTACAAACTAGAAGTAACTATAAGAAATTATGAATTGAACATGCTGATAATATATCTTGTTTGGCAATCTGTAATGGGTTGATTTATTCAAGTTCATTGGATAAGACTTTGAAGGTTTTGAGGGTATATGATTTGAAGTGATTAGAGTCAATTAAAGCACATGATGATGCTATAAAATCATCATACCCAGTTTACTTCTATTTTGTTGTGTGTGAAAACTATAGCCTAATTATTATTTATAAATTTTGTGATTGCTCAGGTGAATTTCCAAAGGCAGGCAAACACCTGACAAGTCTCTCTAACAGGCGCTGAGGACATAGGCCGACAGCCAAGACGCCAATGTGATGGTAGCCTTAACGAAAATGGTTTGGTGACTGACTGCCTGAGTGGGGAGAACAAAAGTCACGTCTTGTTCAATGACTTTATGGTTAGAAAATTCAAAATAACTTTAGACTGCGAAAGATATCTAAGCAAAGAAATCAGTATTTGGAACAATTAATTTCTCTCTATGGGAATGATTCAGTGGAAGAGCAAATGCAGCTTGGGTGTGTTTATTCAAAGCACTTCTCACCAAGTATTTGGATCTCAGAACATTGAATTACGAAAGGACATGTGAAATTCATCAACTCTAACTCTTTTCATATAGGTCATTGTTTTTGTTATGTAAAGAATCATGTGTTTTTGTTTAGGATATTTATTTTTTATTTGTATTTTTAATTCTCTTCATTATGATATTTTGGAGATGGTGAGGATGACGGTCTTTCCAGATTGGTTGGTTTAAGGGATGGAGCAAGAAATTTGCATTATGCTTCATACTTTTTTTTTAAGATACATTATCCTTCATACTTAGATGTGATTGAACTGCTTTTGCTTTATTTTTTATTTAAATAAATAAAAAAAATAAAAATTCATGTTTTTTGTTTTTAAAATTGATAAATAAAAGTAGTTGTAGAATACACTTTTATTTATTATTTCTAAAATTAAAAAACAAAAATAATTACAAAACACATTTTTATTTTTCAAAAACAAACTTTAAAAAATAAAAATACTCTTTCTTTGTCATTATAAAATTAAAAAATAAATTTTTTTACTAAACATCACTTAGAACATCTCCAATGGTAGCATCCTTTAAGGATGCTAAAAATCTCCATATCATCTAAAAATATAATATTTTATTTTATTTCTCTTTCACATTATTTTTGACACTATTACTTTTAAAAACACTCCAATGGTATAGCACTCTTCAAAAATGCTATAACTATGATCTCACATATTATTATTTAATATATTACTTTTTTAATTATAAATACATTATCACACTAAATTTAAAGAAATTATATATTAATATAAATATGCATAACATAAAATTTAAATTTCTTAACTATAAGAAAAAAAAAATACACTAACTTTTAAAATAACAAAATTATAATTAAACAATCTAATATAAAATTAAGATAAACTAAATTAAAAATAACTCATTAAATAACATAATTAATAAATATTATAATATAATTAAAAAGTACTAATTAAAATAATTTTTAAATTTAGACCATATGTGCTCCACTAAGTCTGCCTGAAGATTGCGATGAATATTTCTATCGCGAATTTGAGCATTTATTTGAAGCATCGCCGAAAAATTAGAAATGGGTCCATGTGATACTTCAACTATTGGAGTGTCGGCGGGGCCTTCATCATAATTAAAATCTGAAATACCCTTATATGTATCTCTTTCATCCTCGACAATAATATTGTGTAATATGATGCAAGCATACATAATATCTTTGAGAACATCTCTTTGCCAGAAACGCCCAGGACCACGTACAATGGCAAAGCGAGATTGAAGTACCCCAAATGCTCGCTCAACATCTTTGCGCACAGCTTCTTGACATCGTGCAAATAATTTTCTTTTCTCCCCTTGAGGTAATGGGATAGTCTTAACAAATGTAGCCCACTCTGGATAGATACCATCTGCTAAATAATAACCCTTGTTATATTGTGTACCATTTACCATAAACTCAAAAGTGGGAGCTTCCCCTTGCAAGATGTTAGTTAATAAGGATGATTGATTTAACACGTTGAAATCATTATTGGAACCTGGAACACCAAAAAATGCATGCCAAATCCAGAGATCTTGTGATGCAACTGCCTCAAGCATGATTGTTAGGGTACCATGATCACCACGTGTAAATTGGCCTTTCCATGAAACTGGGCAATTTTTCTATTCCCAGTGCATACAGTCAATGCTTCCTAACATACCTCGAAAACCTCGAACCTCTCCCATTTGAAGTAAGCGACGAATATCATCAACATTGGGTCTTCTCAAATATTCGGTCCCAAAAATCTCATTCACTCCCCGAACAAAATTCACTAGGCAATCAATAGCAGTAGTTTCACCAATTCGAACATACTCATCAACGTAATCGGCAGGCGCTCCGTACGCCAACATTCGCATAGCAGCAGTGCACTTCTGTAGTGGAGACAACCCTCTTTTACCGGTTGCGTCAAACCTCATTTGGAAATAACTTGAATGACTTTCTAGAGCTTGTACTATGCATAGGAAAACGTGCTTACACATTCTAAATCTTCTTCGAAATTGATATTCTGTATAGACCGGATGATCAGAAAAGTAGTCATCAAACAAAAGTTGGTGTCCTTCTTCACGACTCTTGTCTATGTGATTTCTCTTTCGTCCTTGCCTTGTAGAGCTACTTCTAGCTAAGAATTCATTGTAATATTTTTCATCGGAATCGTCAATTAATTCTGAAATTAAGATATCATCCAAACTCATATTTTCGTACGGATTTGGAGAATTTAGTGAATCCATGATAAAACTTAAAGTAGATTAAATTTGATAAATATAATAAGTAGGTTATATTTGGGCACAGCTTTACTACTTCCAATCTCCTAACTAAGGGTCTTACCACCAACATCGCTTCTTCCTTCAACGCAACGGCGAATTCAATACATAAGTATAAGGTTGATAAATATAAGTAGATTATAGTGAAAAATTGATTAAAATGGGGACTAAAATCTGATATTTATAGATGTTAAAATGTTAAATTGCTCAACTAATTTAGAAGTAATTAAAATTGTAAGTGCTCAACTAACCTAATTAAATTTACAAGTACCCAACTAACTTAATAATTAAAAGTTAGGTGTCTACTTCCTAACTAACTACTACAATCCTATATAAAATAAAATGTATGAAAAAACATCAAAAAAAAGTGATTACCAATAATTTTTTTTGGCTCTCTTTAATTACCAATGCCTCTACCATTGGATAATTAGAACTTTTTTCTATGCCTTCACATTGATATTGATGATATTATCAAAAGAATTCAATCTCATAAAACAACAAATTTTCATATCATTAAAAAGAGAAATCAATTAAGACCAAAACTTAATCACATCTATTTATATTACATTATTTATCTATTACCTATTATAAAAGAGTGAAGTTTGGTGTTGAAATTTGGGTCAAATAATTTTGTCTTTTGTTAATTAAACTTTTTGTCTTTTTGTTTGGTTTCTTAATTTATTTCAAGTTTTTTAGAGAGTATGTTTCTTTTTCTTTTTTAATTATATTTGGCATGCATGCCATATTTGTTATAAATTTTAAATTAAACTTCTAAATATGAATGTATAGATAGGTCTTTTATAAATGATATTATTGGCATTGAGTAATGATAAATAATAATAGATATTGTTGGCAACCATTAGAAATTTTTAAATATAGAAAATTTAAGTTACACTAGTTTAAAATAAAATTAAAAATATTAACTAAATAAAATAATAAATATTAATAAAAATAGTACAAATACATAACATTACAACTTTAAAATATTAGTCTTAATATGACTACATAGATTTTCATGATCTTTTTTTTGTTCCGCCGTCATGTGTGATGTGTCCATGACGAGATAATCCATATATTTTATCATCATATTATGTTCCGTCTCTTTTTCTTTTATCGCCACCAATTTTTCTAAAGCAACTGTTTTCCGTGCATTAACATCTATAAATGCAGTATGTGTTTCTTTTTTTTTTTTCCTTTCCCTTCCGCTTAGCCGCCTTTTGGCCAGTAGGGCACACTTCATGAACTTCATGCTCACTCATTTCCGCATTGGACGATGAAGTATATGCCCCTAATTCGGAGAGCTTTGTTCTCTTACCACCTTCTTGTGGTTGAAAAGGTTGTATTCCATTTCAGCTCATCCTTTAGCAATCTCCAGCAGGGTACATACAAAAAATTAGAATTGTTATTTTCATATTTATACATTTCATGCGCAATTTCAGTAATTTGCTCTTCAGACTAACCACTATGATGTGCTTGTTGTACTCGTTTATAACACCCATTGAAACGCGTCACCTTTTGATTCATCTTGCCCCAATGATCTTTGCATTGTTTTCCAGTTCTTCGTTCTTCACCTTTGTGGTTGGTATTGAAGTATTCTGCGATTCGATCCAAAAATTTAGCAGAAGTTTGGTCATTTCCTACCACAACATCCTTAGATGTATTAAGCCGTCCACTTATTAAAAGTATATTTGCTTCTTTGCTCCACTTGAGTTTACTTCTCTGGCTTGGTAGATTTTCATTGTCTATAACCACATTTTCCAGCCCTATATGATGGGTTTCAGATGCTGATGCCGATGCCGATGAAGTTTCAACATTCAAATCAATTGTACTCTTTTCCATATTTGATCTATGAAAGCCATATGGTAGTGAATTTCGTAGTGTGAATAATGGAGTATGTTGAGAAGTCTCAAAAGAGTTAAAATTTTGGTGAGGGAATGAAGATATGGGAAAATTTTGACTGAGTTGAGAATACTGAAAATTTGGATTGCGGGAATTAGTATGTGGAGAATTTGAAATTTTTTGGTTAAATTGAGAATACAATAAATTTGGATTTTGGGAGTTGGTATATGAAAATTTTTGAGAATTTTAGGAGTTTTGTGAATCTATTATTTGGTAAGAAAAAAAAAAAGTAGCATGAATTGTAAAAGAAGAGTATGTGAAATTATTTAGAAGATGAATTTGTGTTAAAAATGTAAAATGATTAGTGACTATTTATAAAGAAATAAAATAATAAAAAATTAAATTTAAAACGATAAAATTACTGTTGCTCAATTCTTGTTTTTTTTTTTGAAATCTAACATAATTCAATGCAAATTTTTCTAATATATTAATATTTTATATATATATTTAATTATTCAATTTTAATTAAAATATTATATAATCGTTTTTTTTTGAAACAGTACAACACATTTTTATAATATTTTATTATTATATATAACAAGTTAAAAATATAACAGTATTATTGTATATGTAAATTATTTGGTTATAATTAAAAATTTTTATATGTTTCTTCATTTTTAACAACAACAAATTTTTAGTTTTAATTTTTTATTAAAAAATTATGATAGTATTGATGCTACTGTATAGTATCCCCACAATTTTTAGAATGTTATTCTTTCTACTCCAATAGTATAACATCTAAACATTTTACCACATCATTTATCTACTTAAGTAAGTATTTTCTTTTTTTTTACCATTAGAGTTGCTCTTAAAATAATAAATTTTTTCACTATTTTTCTTTGAGAGATCCGTCATTTTTTTTTTTTAATTTTCAAGAAAAAAATGATTAATTTTGTCATTATTATTTTGTCACGTGGCTCTCATGATATATGTTTGTTTGTTTTTCTTTTTTTTTTTTAATTTTTTTTTTATTTTATTTTTTTATTTTTTAACGAAATTATGTGTATGTTAGATTTTAATAGAAGCCTCATTTCAAAAAAAAAAAAAAAAAAAAAAAAAAATAGAAGACAAATGAATTGGGGTGATTTGAAACATTTTAGAAACACGAGGATATAATTGCATAAAAAAAAATAAGTTAAGGGCCAAGTAACAAACTACGATTAACTTAGGGGCAATACACACACCTCCTTGAAGGACATTGATCACAATCATCGGCGTTAGAGAGGAGGACAACGTTGTAATTGAGCACCAAACAAGGAAATTCAACGTTGTCGAAAGATTTTTGTCCCAAATGGCTTCTCCACTAATCAATCGCTCTCGCAAAACCAAACCCTAGCTCCACCTCTCTCTCTCTCTCTCTCTCTCCCTCTCTCTCCCTCTCCACTGCGCCAGATCTTCTCACGGTACCTTCGTGTTTTACTTCCTACATTTACAGTCCTTGCATATTTGTGTATCTTTTTGTTTTGTTGACATCTTGTTCGATCAATTTCCCTTTGCCACCTAGCTTTATTGAATGTCATTTTCAGACCAGAAAAAGAAATTTATTACTTTTTTTCGTAATAAATATGTTCTGGACATAAAATGGTAATGGGGTAGTGATTGAAGCTCCTGTATTGAATTCGTGTATGGTGGCAGTGATTCTAAGTGTTAATGTAATCCTTATTGTTTTTATTATGAATATTGTTTATATGTTTTCACTTCGGAAGCTGAGGCTAAATTGTATGATTTGTGTCTGGTTTTGCAGCTGCACAAAGCTCTTGTGCCCCCTTGGAAAGTTAAATTGTTGAGGTGGAAAGTGTAATTACATTACAGAGAGAGAGAGAGAGTGAGTGAGTGAAAGAAAGAGACTTTACAACTATTCAGTGAGGCTTGTGAAAGGATAGGTTGAATTGGGCTGGAAATGGGATTGGGAATTGACATTGACTGAAAACGAAGGGAGGGATGCAAGTTTATTTGATAGTTAATTACGTATGTTTCGGCGTCTTGGATGGTGGGTTGGTCTAAATTATAGAAGCTGGTCAGGAAAGAGGTTGGCAGATGCCCAGCCTCACCCGGCGAAGATTAAGCCTGTGGCTATGTTTGACACGGTACAGGAGATTGCTGTTTATATTCATAGGTTTCACAATCTCGACCTTTTTCAACAAGGGTAAGTGCTTATCGAGTATTTCTTTCATTTACTATCAAAATGATATTCTTAATATGTATCTGTAACTTTGTTTAACATGATTTTCTGTTGTTGTAGCTGGTATCAACTCAAGATTACCATGCGATGGGAGAACAGCGAGTATAATTCTGTGGGTACTCCAGCAAGAGTTGTCCAATATGAAGGTATGACTAGAACTTGGGACGTCTTCTATGTGAGACAATGGTAATACTACTAGGCTATGCAACTAGATATTGGACAAAGAAATCAGACTAAGATAATTACAACAATAGAGCTCTAATTATTATCTAAGTTAGCAAACAAAAAACACATTAAATTCTGGTAGCGAAATAGAAGAATTTCATGATACTGTTAGTATATATGAAATAATCATCTTTATGATAGAAATCTGCCAATGAGAAGAAGAAAAGAAATGTCAAACTAAGGCTGTGTCTTAAAGTTGTTTTGCTGTCCCCTAATGTTATTTTTTATCTATATTCCAGCTCCAGATATAGGTGCTGATGACGTATATGGAGTGTGGATGATTGATGATACAGACAATAGCTTTTCAACACAGCCTTTCCGGATAAAATATGCAAGGCAGGATGTGTTGCTATCAGTTATGATATCGTTCAATTTATCTCTTGGCAAAACTGAGGTAATTGTCTGCGTTAAACACAAACTATACTGCTATAACAATGTAAACATGTTGTAATTCATCATTGATATTTAAGTTGTACAGCATGTCAGAAAATGAATGTGACTTAGCCTGCCACTTTTATTAGGAAAATGATAATACACAATATTTCATTCTTTCATAAAGGCATTTCTGCTTATGCAAGTCCATTTGTATGGTTTGTACTAAGTAGATATGCCTCGTACCTTGCATTAACATTTTGAAATACGTAGTGTGTGGTTTTATTGCTTAAAGCCTAACAAGACTTCGTATGAGATTAGGTCTAAAATTAATGATGTTTTAAGAAATGGTTTGATGTGCCCCATACATCCCTTTTAGTCAACCTAGCAATAATATGAACAATAACAATAGCCAAATGCAAAGAAATTAGAAACATGAGTGTTTATTGGAATTAACTGGGAAAAGGTAAAACTCTGCACCCCAGGTATTCAAGAGGCTTGGTGCTCTCGATGCGATGAACCAACTTAATTCATGCATACCTCACTCTTCTAACAAAAGGCCTATATATTCAGTCACAAGGCCAACCACTCAAAGACCAAACCACCCATCCTTTTTCAATTAGCTTGCTGTCCCAAAACTACCCTTGTGCAGTGTTCAAAATTGCATTTGTTAGGTGCACCTCACTTTGAGGTGGAACCTTTACGCACTATGGCATGTGCCTTCATATGCAACAAAGAGGCATACGTCTTCATATGTAGCAATGAGGCGTATGCCTCACATTGGTGATGCACCTTTGATCTGACTGATGCCTGAAAATGATCAAGGCATGGGCCTTAGAAAAAAAAAGAAGAAAAATCGTATTGGACTTTTGAATGCTCAAAAGGCCAAAACTAATGTTATTTTAGTTTTTCAGCTTAAGTAACTTAAGCCCATTGGTTAAATAACTGAAAAAAGTCCAATATAACTCAACAAATTTAAAAAGTTCCAATAAATAGCTGTCATTTGCTTCCCCTCCCTCCTCCCTCAATTTTGATTTTAAAACTCCAGAGAACACAAAAAAAATTGTCAAGCATGTAGTGTTCTTCTCGAGCTGTTGGTTGAAGCTTCTTCTTCTTTCTTGCAAGCTAAAGCTTCATTTCATAGTAGAAGGAGAGTTCAACTTTATTTTAGTTTTGAGTTTTATGAGACACTTTATGGTATGTTTGAGTTTTATGAGACTTTTCATAGTATGTTTGAGCTTTATAAGAGATATTATTCATCCTTAATATTTTTAGGTGCTTTAAAAATATTTTTTCAATTAAATATTTGAGGCTTACGCCTTACCTCACAAATAATAATAATAATAATAATAATAATAAATAAAAAGAAAGAATAACTTCTCAAGGCTTAAAAGCGTTATTTTAAACGTTGTCGTGCTGTAGGTCCTTTACCCTCCTCACACATATGAATTGTATGAGAGGCCTAATAATACCCTCTAATATATTTCACCTTGTCCTTGAGGTGAAAATCTAGAAAATGACTTTGAATGGCATCAAAATTCTCCCAAGTCGCTTCAAAAAGAGGCAGGTCCTTCCATTTAATTAAAACTTCGAAGGTGCGTTAACTGCCATGCCGAACCTCTAAGACTTCAACAGGTTCCACTTGCAGCTCTATATTACCAGTATGTTGAGGAGGTAAAGTTGGAGAAGAATTTGCTACCGTGGGCAGCTCGGAGTTGTGACATATGACACACCAGATAAACCACAAAGGAGGTAGGAAATTCAAAATGAGATGTTACTGCCCTAATGCGACGCAACATCTTAAAAGGGCCATTAAAGCGAGTAGCTAATTTCTCATTTTCTGGACGACCAAAGACTTCTGATGATAGGGGTATAACTTCAAAAACACATGGTCCTAACTTGAAGCTCCACATGATAACGCGAAACATCAGCTGTTGCCTTCATCTTTTGCTGTGCTTGGAGCGAATTCATCTTAAGATCATCAAGGAAAGAGTCGCGCTCCTCCAGCCATTGATCCTCAGCGACCATAGAGGTATGTAGACCTCACTGAGTAAAGGACAAGAGTGGGTGTATTGCGATTATACAACACCTGGAAAGGAGTATACACCCCAAGGAATAAAGAGAACTATTGTTACCAATACAACACCTGGAAAGGAGTATACACCCCAAGGAAGAAAGAAAACTATTGTTACCAATACTCCGCCCGTGGCAGCCATTTTGTCCAAACTTGTGGCTTCTCCAAAGCAAAATAATGTAAATAAGTTTCTAAGTAATGATTGACTACCCCAGTTTGGCCATCAATCTTAGGATGATAGGTGTTGCTATGTCGTAACTCCATACCTTGGAGATGGAACAACTCCACCTAAAAATGACTAAGAAACACCTTATCACGGTCAAAATTGATGGGGTGTGGGATGGCATGTAGTTTCACCACATGCTTGTGGAAGGCTTCAACATCTACCTTGGCATTAAAAGGGCGCTTCAAAGGAATATAGTGTTTGTACTTACTCAGCTAATCCACCACCACAAAAATGACTCTATCAAGTTAAGGTAAGCCTTCAATAATATCCATTGTCAAATCCTCCCACACTTGATCGGGGAGCGTCAAGGGCTAGAGCAACCCCGTAGGAGGCATAACTTGATGTTTATTGCACTGGCAGATGTTGTAGTTACGCACAAACTCAAGTAACTGCCTTCTTCATTCCCTTTCAAAACACATCAACAACTATTGATTCTCCCACTTGAACCAATCAAAGCTGCCCCATCCAAACAAATAATACCAGAATCAAGTTTCTAGGTCGGTAAGAGTAGTTGGAGTTCGAAATAATGCTTTGCTCAATTGGTCTGCTTGTCGGGTCCTCACCCAAGAATATTGTAAGCTCAATCTTTTGAGGACAGAGTTCAAGTCGTCAATTGCTTTCCCCATCCGTCTAGAGTAGGCTTGCTCGGACATAGAGCAAGTCGGATTGGAAATTGCAAGGCTTAGTCAACAATTCTTTCAGGTGATCGAGTTTGGAATTGATGGCTGCAAGTCCTTTATGATTTATCCTGATTGCACATCTTCTCTTTCAACATGATCAATTCATCCTGAACAGTTTCGACTACCCTTTCCATTGATTCGACGTGGGATTCGATGTTTCTTTTAGGCATTCGCCAAAAAAATATATGCTCTCATACCAATTGATGTGCCCCATACACCCTTCTAAGTCAAGTCAGCAATAATATGAACAATAAGCCAAATGCAAATGCAAAGAAATCAGAAACCAGAGTGTTTATTTTTTGGAATTAACTGTGAAAAGATAAAACTCAACACCCTAGGTATTTGAGAGACTTGGTGCTTTCCAAGATGCAATGAACCAACGTAGTTCATGCATACCTCACTCTTCTAAAGAAAGGGCTATATATTCACTCACAAAACCAACCTCACAAAGACCAGACTGCCCATCATTTACAATTAGCTTGCTGTCCCAAAACTACCCCCGTACAGTAAGACCTTTACCTTTCACATAAGTGAATCGTATGGGAGGCCTATCATGATTTTACATTATGGTTTGTGATGTCTATTATGAATAACGAGAATGAGTAAAAAAGAACATTTGACAGTCTTGTATAATAAAATTGCTCTCAGGGTCCACCCATGTCAGCTGTAATTTTGAAGTTTGAGCTTATGTATGCACCCATATCGGAGACTGGGTGAGTTTTTTTTTTCCTTACTTAAGCTTTATTGTCCACACCTTGTGTGTTTTTTTTACCTCAATTTAGATCCTTAATTGTAATTTGAAAAACATGCAGGTCTAACTTGCAGGCTTCTCTAAGTGCTTGCTCTGCTGCAGTCCATGAATTTCGAATTCCTCCTAAAGCTCTTTTAGGTTTGCATTCATATTGCCCTGTTCATTTTGATGCACTACATGCTGTGCTCGTTGATGCAAGTGTACACATTAGTCTACTTAAAGGTGAATCATATATAGCTGCAGAAAAGCTTCCAAGGTTTGTGATCTTTTACCAGTTTTGGGAAGTCTAGATTATTTGCAGTGGCTTTTTGATATGTTGAAGTAACAGAGTTATTTAATTATTTCAGTGATTCTATTAGTACCACAGTTGCTGATGGTGAAAGTAATGGGTCAAACCAGGTAGGTTTTCACACATTGTTCCTCTATATAGTTTCCTAGTGACATCTTTTTGTCAAAATTTATTTATTATTAACTTATTTATCTTATGTGTTATTATTTTTTCTAAAGTTTGTTTACAAAAAATAAAAATAAAATAATTATAATAAATAAGTTCTTTCACCTAATTTGAAATATGTGGTTATTATATTAGGCACAGGGTCAGTTGGATACGACGGATTCAAAAGCTGTCATGCTTATCAAGTCATTAGTAGCTGCTCGTGACATTCTACTTGAAGAGTTACAAAGGTTCAGCAAAGCTGCCGATCAAGTTATTGATTTGGATGAGTTTATATCAAAAATGGATGATATAAAGCTTTCTGATTCTGTCTCTCAAGGAAATTTTTCTGTCATAAATGGAAAATTTTCTGGACAAGGCAAGCTACAAAATGTTTCTGAGGTCCTTACTTGTTTCACGCAGCAAGTCTTATTTTAGTCTTTGTTCGCCTTTCTAGTCATGGATTTTGTTGCTAAAATGCTTCTTTGTTTCTTGAGCAGAATGAGAATGGTACTTTAGACCTACAATGTGGTGAATCACTCCTCTCTTTGCCAAAGAGTGTTCTATTAAACACGCTTCATTTATTGGGCGATCAAGTGTTATATTTATGGAACACATTTTTGCAGTTCCACAGGTTTTATTTTTCTTCTCTTTTCCAAATGTGTTTTTAATTTTTATATCATTGGCGATTTAGTAGTTTTCACTTTTTTTCTTGTTCTTCATCTAGGCAGTCGCATAATGCAATCTCAAATTATTAAATTTATTTTTTGAGGGGGAAAGCCAATTCCAGTAGCTTGCTACTCGGGCTTTCAAGTGTCACCTAAGCTTTGCACTATCGCTTGGGCCTGGCGCACCTCATAAAAAAAAAGAAAAAATAAGTAGGACTAGAGTACAGAAACACACACACACAGAACACGTGTAATAATGTAATGTGAGCTCCAGTTTGTATGTATGCATATGCATGCATACATATTTTTATTAATGGGATGGCAATATATTCATTCAGTTATCAATTTATCATTAGAAACCTGATTCATTGACAGGTTTTTTGAGTTCATTTTAATCTTTTAATTATTCAGCTTCGTGTCAATAGTAGTATATGTAATGTGCTGAAAAGTGATTTGATCCTATGGTCTAATTGCTAAATCACCTGGTTTTGTTGCAGGTCCAATAAAACTAGGATATTGGAATATCTGCGTGATGGTTGGGCTAAAGATAGAAGGGCAGAATGGTCAATATGGATGGTATACTCTAAGGTTGAGATGCCTCATCATTTTTTAAATAGTGGTACAGATGATTCTTCTCCCCATAGTGTTCATAAAAGAGTATCAAGTATTTGGAAGCTCACTGATGATGTAAGTGATAGAAAGTGATAAAAGTTTTGTTGGTCATGCCATATTTTTAATCCGGGCAAGAATTAATTCTTCACTATGTTCTAATAAAATATTATTTTGTGCTCTGTACAGCCAGCCCAGACTGCTGCTATGCGTGCTGAGCGCCATCGGCGAAGTATTGCTCAAATGAAAGTGAGTCCTGTGGACCTGGCCACTCATGAAGTGACCTATTGCTCGTATCTTCTGTAAATTGTTATTATTTTATCTTTTTGTGAATGGAAATTTATTTAGTGCAGATTAATAATCGGTCAATCCAAGACATGTACATATTTGGAGATCCCTCTCGTATTCCTGTTCTTATTGTGGAGCGTGTCATGAATGCACCAACGCGTGCTACTAGTGAAAATTCTTACTTGAGACATTTGGATGTGATTAATTCACCTGCTTTACTTAGTGCACGTGGCTCTGAAGCTGTTAAGCTAACTGGCACTAACAAACCAAAGAATGGTCGTGTTTTAAAGGTGGTTGTATTCGTGCATGGGTTTCAGGCAAGTCTTGATGAACTGTTTTTAAATGTTTAGGATTTTATATGGATTGTTGGAAAGTTGCTGTGCCTGTTAGCTTTAATTATGTAATCGTAGTTGTGTGATATTAGAAGATTAGAAAGTTGGACCTTTGGCTTAGAAGATATATATAATGGACATTTCCTCTTGGAAAATACCAGCGGAATATTTCTAAGCTTTTTTTTCTTCAATTAAGTTTTTCAGTTTTGTAGGTCCAGTAATTATATATATAATATTCTCTTTTACAAGATTTTACTGTCAATTATTTTATGGACAGCAGAGAATACACTTTGCAATCATTGCATTATACTGGTTATTATCTTATTCCGCAAAATATTTTTTTTGTGTTTCAATCTAAAATCATAGGGCCATCATCTGGATTTAAGGCTTGTACGGAATCAATGGCTTTTGTTCGATCCCAAGATAGAGTGTCTTATGTCAGAGGTAAATGAAGACAAAACATCTGGAGACTTTAGAGAAATGGGACTAAGGCTGGCCCAGGAAGTGATTTCTTTCCTAAAGAAAAAAATGGATAAGGTTTCAAGACATGGGATCTTGACTGATATTAAGCTTAGCTTTGTTGGACATTCTATTGGAAATATCATTCTAAGAACGGCACTAGCAGGTACAAGTATGGTTTTCGAGTCATTCTTTTTCATGAATTTATACTTTGGCACTAGATATTTATGGTTGTCTTTTTGCAGAAAGCATAATGGAGCCATACCTAAGGTACCTGTATACATATGTCTCTATATCCGGTCCACACTTGGGGTATCTCTACAGTTCGAACTCTTTATTTAATTCTGGACTATGGCTTTTGAAGAAGTTCAAGGGCACCCGGTGCATTCACCAACTTACTTTCACGGATGATTCCGACATTCAGAATACATTCTTTTACAACCTGTCCAAGGTACTGAAGTTTTTCATGCCTTTTTCTGGTGTTGCTTGTTATGTGCATGGAACTATGAAATGTTTCACGAGATCTTGTCCATGTATGTTACTTTATTGACATGGAAAGTAGTATCTGAACCACTCCTAAGTTCTTTTCTTTCTTTCTTTCTCTCTCTCTCTCTCTTTTTTTTTTTTCGAAAACATTGTCAGATTTGGTGTCTGTCATGTCAAACTATTTATATTCATTCATTTCTTGAGCATGTTGCTCAACAAGCTATAGGCTGACTGGAAAACTTATATTTATTGGTTCAAGTTTTTTGAATTATTCATTTTTGTAAAAATCAAGCTAGCTGTAAATTTACATTTAATGCATTTTTTTCATTTACTCTAGGATTACTAGGTGACATTGTATTATATATACGCTGTGTATAATACTTAAAAAGTCCGAAAATAAAAAACATTTTCCCCTCATTTGCTTCAATTTTCTAATTGCAGCAAAAGACACTGGAGCACTTCAGGCATATAATCCTGCTATCTTCGCCACAGGTATTTCAATATTGATTATGTCATTTCCAGTAAAGATTTAATTACTGAAAATGGCCTTTCTTAGTTTGATTAATTAATTGTTTTTCACGTATCTATCTTACAATTTCTTTCATTTTTCCTCTGCTGATTTTAGTGCGCTATTTAATTGTGCTGTAGGACGGTTACGTACCATACCATTCTGCTAGAATTGATATGTGCCAGGCAGCTTCATGGGATCACTCAAAGAAAGGCAAAATATTTTTGGAGATGCTGAATGATTCTTTGGACCAAATTCGGGCTCCTTCACCAGAACAGAGAGTGTTTTTGCGTTGTGATGTCAACTTTGATACTTCTTCCTATGGGAAGAACTTAAACACCTTCATAGGACGAGCTGCTCATATAGAGTTTTTGGAATCTGACATTTTTGCAAGGTTTGTGTTGTGGTCTTTTCCGGAACTATTTCGGTAAAAGCTGCATGAACTGCTTTTGCAGTGATCCAGCTTTTCTGACCTGTTATCCATAGCGATCTTCCATCAGTCTAATTTTCTCTAACATAGTGGACAAGAAGACGGTGGTGTTTTATTATGTCCTTGCAGATGGATTAAGATGATGAGGAAAGGTGTGGGAGACATTGGCCATTGTAAATTATTAGCATGAAGCTAATTTCATGTAAGGAATTTTAGCTGAAAAGTTACACCAAGGCTCTGAAAAATGATAGTGTTGTGTAAATTAGTGTAGGTTTAGATAAAATTCCTTTTTTTTTTTTTGTGATAATGTCCATCTTCCAAGTACAGCTAGAAGCCGTAACAAGGAGTTGGACACTTGGAATACGTAGTGGTCCTGGTATAATAAACTTGGTAAATACTAGTTTAGTTTTTAGTTTTTCTTGATGGAGCCAAACAAAGAAAATTATTAGGGTTGCTCTCGATATAATTTCTGATAAGAGTATCGTTTTGAGATTTTCTTTGTCAAGTATTGTTTTTAGAGTTAAATTTTAGTTAATGCCCATTTTTATTTTACTTTATTAAAGGTTTTTTTTTAATCATTCGTTTTTTATTTCTTATACGTATTTATATAAATAAATTACTTCGTCATGTTAGTGATGAATTGATCCTACTGGATCTAATTTATACATTTTAATAGAGAAATGCTATAGGGTACTACTGGTATTTAGTATTCTATTACGTGTTAATATCGCTATTGGTGCAATTAAGTATTAGGTTTCATATAGTTAAATATAATAATTTTTATGGAATATTGTTAATTAATTGCAAGACGACAGGTTTAAAAGGTGCTAAGCATTACTGGTGCCTAATAGCAATGCTCATTTTAATATTATTGTATTTGTTTATATTAATGTCCATTGCGATAACAATAAAAATGGTTCAGTTAAAATCATGCAGATACAAATCACTTGGCAATTATTTTCCTGTGTTGTTGATAGTATTTTTTATCATCTTTAGGGTGTGTGGGTTTTTACCAAAACCAAGTCTTTTGTGTAAGAATGAACAAAAGGTGTTTGTGAGAGTTAAGTTTACTCTCAAAAAATTTATTGATGATAGTTCATCATTTTGGGAAGAGAGCAATTCTTTTTATGATGATGACCTCTCGGTTATACAAAGAACAAATGTGACAATCACTGTGTTGAGATTTATGAAAGTAAGCGATTAAATTTTAATGAAGAAAGATTTGTGTGCGAAAAATATTTAATTGATCCAAAATAGAACTACAAATTTTAAAAAAGGTTATTGTTTTGTTTTATAACTTTTAACTCGTAACGTTTAGTTTTGACACAACGTAGTTGTTCTTTGTAATCTTGAAAAATGTGACTATTTGGGCGATAACATTTAGTCGTTACTCGATTACGAAATTTCATATAGAATAACCAATCATATGCTGGCGAATATTATATCTATTTGAGCGACTTGATATGTTATTTTCACATAAAATGACATCAATCATACGTTAACAACTTTATTGTGACAATATTTAGTCGTTATAGAAGATTACGTTTTCCTTTGAAGAACAACATTAACGACGTTGGAAGTGCTAAAGGTAGATGTGCATAGTACGTTTGAAGTGCTCAAGGTAGACGTGCCTTGTAATCGCTTTCGCTTGCTAAGATAACAGTCTCCTAGATATTTTAGAAGGACTCGGATACAAAATGATCCTAAATTTAGAAACTAAGTTACTAAATGTACATTTTTAAAAAAAATTAAGAAAATGACCAAATATAATAAATTAGCTAATAAAAATTATAAAAATATATTTATTACATATTATTTTTTTTAAAAAAATATATATAATAATTAAATTAAGTTATATAATTTTTTAGTATTGCATATTATTATATTGTAACAAAAACAGATAAATATATTAGATCATTAAATATATACAACAATATTTGATATATCGTATCATTGAAAATTAATATACCGTAGTAATAAAATTATATAATGAAAAACTAAGTTTTTACAAATGCCAATAATAAATACAAAAATATAAAATTGTATACGTCTGCAGAAGCAAAATATAATTCTGTTACTGTAGAAGCCAGTTTTGCAGCGACAAAACAGAATAGACAGAATATAAAAATAATTGTAGAAAATTAAATCACTTGACATAAGAGATTTGTACGTGGTATCAGTGTTCTTTCGAACACTCCTAGTCCACGGGACCACACCCAGAGAATGAAATCAATTAATAAAGTACAACAATTACAAAGACAATTGACTTAAACAAGTTTAGACTCCCTCTAAATTATTGTCGCAATCTTTTGTATCGCACTTTATGAATCTGACTTCTGAAACACCTCCAAACAGCGAACTCCCTTCGTCTTTGAAGTGTGTGTGCTTACTTCCTCCCGAAGTAAGGCTTGAACAAGTCTTCTCCCGAAGACATCTCTCTTGTTCACTCAAGTTGTTCTAACAAACCCTAAGACAGAGTAAGAACAAATATGAAAAATCCTAGAACCTAGATGAACAACTACGTTCTCACAAAAATAACTCTCTTCACAAATGAGAAAAATGTAAAAAATGAAATCTAGAAGAGTTGATCTGAATGACTGCTCTCTAGGTTCTATTTATAGAACATAGAAACCCTAGAAACAGCCACAAAGACAAATCTACAGCTGTACAAAACTTTCCAAAGAAAAACTTGATTTGCAGCATCAGAAACAAATTTTGTCGCAGCAAATCAGACCAGAAAAGGAAACTTGCCAAAAACGAGTTCGATCTTGTATTGGGTCTTGATACCTGCCATAAACAGTGTGTATGATCTGATCTTATCAATACACAATCAAATTTATTAAGGAAAATAATAATAGTCAAAGTTTCCTTTAAAAAACCAACTTTCCATAAGAGAATTTTTTCTCTTACAAGAAGTTTCCATACAAGAAAAGTCCAGCTTAAAATCAATCTTTCCTAAGATAGAAAAGAGCAATAAAAACCGAATAATAAATGTGAAAAAATCAGTTATGAATGCAAATAAATCTCACCATAAAATAAAAAATATTTTGGCATCTAAATTGCCAAAAAAAGGACTTTGCATATAATACAAATAAATTATAACAATACTAAATTAATATTAAAATATATATAATGCTAACAAAATTATATATACTACTATTAAAATATGTATACATATCAAAAAATTTATATATAATAAAATAGAAACTTAATATCATCTTAAATAAATGATATACTATAGACAACAAAAACCATATACCATACAACAAAATATATATACTTACAATAAAAATAAAATAATATAATATTATTAAAAAATTATATATACCATATTAATAAAATTATATCACCTTTATATATAATAAAATAAAAACTAAATATGCATAATCTAAAATAAAATTATATACTATATAATAAAATTTATACACAATATAACAAAAAATGTACACCTTACAATAGAAATATATATATATAATAACAACAAATAAAAATAAAAATATATAGGATGCTAATAAAATTATATATCATGTCAATAAAGCCGTTATTGTATTTTAATACATAAAACATTTCATTACTAATTATGGAAAACAAGTACACAGCATATTTGGACATTCTACTAAAATGGGAGTTCGGGACCAAGCCTTCAATGTCGGACGATCATTTTAGTTTAGTGACTAAACCCCGTGAGTTAAGAACGAACAAATTTATAATTTTCCATTAAGCAATAAGGGACTAAATGTCCCACCTCATGCAAAAGGTGGGGTGGAGGGGAGTGGAGTCATGTGAGGCACATGATCCCACTTAACTTTTAATAAATAAATTTTTGGGAAATCACTTTTTATACATTTAGTTGTACTTTTTTTTTTTTAATTTAAGTTTTTTATTTTTTTCATATACTTACTTTTACATTATTTTTATTTTTATTTTTTATTTTTACATGGTTCTCAGTCAGTTTTCATTCTCCCTTTTATCAAAGAAAAAAACTTTCCATTCTCATATTCCCTCTCAAATCCATCATTCTCAGAGACCTACGTTTCTTTTTCATAGAGTTTTCTTTCTTCTCTATCGGTTGATTCACATTGTAGATCATCATCATTGTTTCTTCATATTACGTAACAATAGTTCTTTTGGTTTTTTTTCCTTTAATCTTCTTTTTCATCTGAGATACCATCGATTTTTTCTTATGTAACCTTCTATTTCATCTGAATCGCTTCTCCATCTTTTCTTGCCCATCTAAATCTATATTGCAACCCCACGTCACACATTTCCCCTAAAATTAACACCCAATTTGTAACCCTAGATCCCAATCTAAAACCCATTGCACAATATCCTCAAAATCAAAACCAATTTCAAGAACAAATCAATCCATATTGCAGTTGTTGGAAAATTCTCATTACAAGAGAGAATAGGAGGATTACAATCAAAATACTCAAAATACAAATAAAAGTATTTCATCAAGATTACAAGAAAGCTAGAGAAGAAGAAAAATGATAACACACAAAAAGCTTGACCAAGGCTCAAGGACCTTTGTCCTAAAAGTCATTTCCTCCCTCATATGAACACTTAGGGAAACTCTAGAAATGCTCTTAAAGATTTATCAAGCCTCATATGCTCAGCCTAGTGTCTAAGGATGAGCATATCCTCACAAGGTTCTAACCACAACAAATGGTTTGAACTACTACTTTTACAGGTGAACAATATGGCATCTATTTATAGAGTTTTCACTCTCATATGAACATGAATGACCACCATAAAGTCCTTGGATGTTACCAATCATAAATTGGGCATTTATGTTATTAATTGGGTGATTTGGAGGAGTTTTGGGCTGTTACAAAGGCTCTCAAACTTTCAAAAACGTGTGCAATAATATGCTGAAAAAAACAGTAACTAGTTACTAGTTACCAATTTTTCAGCTTTGGCCAATTCTTCTCCAAAGTGTTCCAAATCATTCACACTTGATTTTGAACCATTTATACACCTTATAAATGAATAAATCAAGTCTCCAACAACTATATTTTTAATAGCTATCATTCATTCACATTCATAAATAATTAGTAACATCTTTTACTAATTTAAGAGTGAAAAAGAGATGAGAGTTACATATTCAAGTGATCATCAATTTAAAGGATTTGCAACTCCTATTTTGTGATCATTCTACATACATTTTGTAACTCCATAATGTATGTTACAATTTGACAAAATTAATACTTTGTCACACTTAATTATTTACAACTTAATTATTTAATCTAAATATTATATTATATAAAATAATATAACATTCCCCCACTAGATTAAATAATATCTCATTTGTAACAAATAATTTTGTAGCAAATAATATAACAACAATCTTTAGATACTAATATTGCAATAATCTGTGTATTTGGATTTTAAATTCTGCAGATGATGCTTACTTCTTTCTTTTTTTTTTCTCTGCAGAAAGGAGGGATAGAAATACACATTCACTATGTGCATTCTGTTTGTGTCCTTACCAAAGATAGAAGTGTATCTCTATGTGGTATTTTTGAGTAATTCTTTCCACTCCACGATCTGCTAAGAAGACTGTCTTGAGAGCACCTAGCACGCCCCACAAAAATGTCAGATTATATGTCATAGTCTATTACTTAAATGCTTAACAAAACATGTGGAAAATGACATAGGAAAGCCAACTTACTTTACTTTGGCATGATCTCAAAATTTTGGTTATAAAATGACACTGCCTATGAAAGTCTGTTATTAGATTTCTATAATCTGTAATATCATAATAATATATATGAGTAATAATAGGATCAATTTGCTTTTCTTTTTGTTCTATACTATTTCCATCTTTATCTTCTTTTTATCATGGATAATAATATGAAATGAATCTCATCTTAGGTGCTTATAAGTAAGTGTATTTTTGGTTGCAATTGAAAACAATGGAATGGCGATTCCTTCCAAAGTGAGAGGAGAGGATATTCTAATGCATAATGAATATATGTAACTTATTTTCCTCATATTAAATGTCATTTTATTCTCATTCTTGTTTCTTTATTTTCATTTTAAATCAACCCATATTGTAAATGCAGTAACAACAATCGAAAGTGTTTATGAGATTTTCAGAATACCAATTATAAATAATTAGAACTGAAGAAATAAATAATTAACAGAGAAAGAGTAAGAACAACACAAACATTTTTTACTTGGTTGGGGTGTTAACGAGTCTTAGTCCACGAGTCAATGTTATTATGTAACTTTAAGCTAGAAAAACCTTTGGGAATACAATGAGCATAAGTTCTCAAGTTTTCCTGAAAAATATTGTAAGAGAATTTAGTCCTTAATTCGAAGGATTCATTGGGTATTTATAGTGTTAAGAGAATTGTACTTAGTTTCTCTTTTCCCACTATTAGGGAGCTTACATTGAATTACTTAACTTGGGTCGTCTCGTGAAGTCCAACCCACGAAGGAGACAATCTTCTGACTAGGCAGATTAGATACAATTGAATTTGTCAAAATCGTATCTTATAATCGTGGGCAATTAATCATGAATTAATTGTTTAATCTTTATTTAGGAAGTTTTCCCTTTTTTCTTGATATAATCTTCTGTCAAAATTTGGGAGCATTTATTTCCTTATTTGTGCAAATGAATAAAAAGGAAAACTAGACTGGTCTTCTAGGAACATTCGTGCTTCCCCCTTGGCACACTTGGACTTGGAGCTCTTCTTGACTGGTGGCTCCACTTCCAACACTACCTCCTTAGAAAGGTCGATGACTGACTCACCAAACTCTTCTCCTGGGGCGGTACCTCGTCCACCTTGGGTTGTTTGGCATACAACTTATTGTCCCGTAATCATTGTGAAACTGATCTGAGATGCAACTCATGTTCTTTATCTGTTTCAGATTACACCAAGATGTCATCGATAAACACGATCACACATCTAATCAGGTAATCTTGGAACGTCCGATTCATATAATCTATATCAAGTATACTACGTAGCTTTGGCCCATCTTTCACCCTGATGGTGATTCTTACATTTCGGACATTCAAGATATGACTTGAAAGAGGATTCGTGACCTTGACGGTCACCTCAATTTCCCCAATACTTTCTATTACTCCCTGATACTTCGAAAGCCTCAGCCTTCTGTTTGTAATCAGGGTTGCCACTGTCGGTCCCCTTACTGACGTTACCATTAGCAGGCAGATTCGATGTCATGACGGCATCCTTTGTGGTCTGCTCATTTATTTCATGCTCTTTCAAGACTTAAACTCAAAAATTAAACAAAGATTCAATCCAAAGAAAGTTATCTCAAACTCAATTTAAAGCCAAGCTCAATCAATCCTCAAATACTAAGCTTCAAACCAAGCAAATCTTCACAAAATCAAGTTTGAAATTTAAAGAGGGTTGAGAGAGAGAGGGGTTCGGGTATGAGGGAGGAGAAACCAGAATTTTCTATTCATTTTCCTCAAAATTCCATCTTTTATTAATTGTAGAAAATAAAGGTCAAAAGACCATTTTGCCCTCATGGCTTAAATTCACACATACACCCTCACAAGGGTAATTTTGCCATTTCATGCATACATAATTCACAATTAATTTCAGATTATCACTCATCAAATAAAATGCCAAATAAATTAATCCAATTTACATTTCGGGCCCGAACCCAACCCAGTTCGGCCCGAAATTCTCGGTTGTGACTATACCGCGGTAACCTGTCAGAACACACCTGAAAAGACAACACAGGCATACTATATAATAATATAGTTCTATTAAGCATGTAATTAAATTAATTTCATCATTTTACCGTTCTCGGGTCATAATTACCAAAATGCCCCTGGCTCACCAACGGGGTCTTTAATATATTAAAATTCATATAAAATCACATATATTGAACTATATAATATTATAATTCCTCAATTATACATAATTATCTAGTTAGGGTTTTGCTAATCCATTTCTTAATTCTGGGTATTACAGTGTCACCCTGGGGAGTTCCGATTTTGTTCGTCAAGAAGAAAGATGGAACTATGAGAATGTGCATCAATTATCTGGAATTAAACAAGCTAACAGTGAAGAATAAATATCCACTACCTAGGATCGATGATCTTTTTGATCTACTTCAGGGGAAGACGGTCTTTTCCAAGATTGATCTCCGATCGGGTTATCATCAGTTGAAAATCCGAGAGGAGGACATTCCGAAGATGGCTTTCCGTACTAGGTATGGACATTACGAATTCTTGGTTATGTCGTTTGGACTAACCAATGCTCCCGCAGCATTTATGGATTTGATGAATAGAGTATTCAAGGATTTCCTCGATATCTGTGTAATTGTGTTTATCGACGACATCCTTGTGTACTCTCAATCAGAAGAGGAGCATGAGTTACATCTTCAGATGGTTTTGCAACGGCTTCGGGAACACAAGCTTTATGCCAAATTCAAGAAATGTGAATTTTGGCTATCTCAGGTGTCTTTCTTAGGGCAAATTGTTAGCAAAGATGGGCTCAAGGTGGATCCGGGGAAAATAGAATTCGTCAGGGATTGGCCAAGACCGAAAACAGTGACAGAAATTAGAAGCTTCTTGGGTTTAGCCGGATATTATCGTCGGTTCGTGGAAGGGTTTTCTAAGATTTCAACACCCTTAACCGAACTTACGAAGAAGAATCAGCGGTTTGTTTGGTCAGATAAGTGCGAAGCTAGTTTTCAGGAGCTGAAATAGAGGTTGAATACAGCTCCAGTGCTAGCTTTGCCTTCAGATAAAGAGAAATTTGTAGTTTATTGTGATGCATCCAGACAGGGTCTGGGGTGTGTGCTGATGCAAGCCGATCGGGTTATCGCTTATGCCTCCCGTTAGTTAAAGGATTATGAACAGCGATACCCGACTCATGATCTAGAGTTGGGCGCGGTAGTTTTTGCATTGAAAATCTGGCGGCATTACCTTTACAGAGAAAGGTGTGAAATCTATACCAACCATAAAAGTCTCAAATATTTCTTTACTCAGAAAGATTTGAATATGAGACAGAGGCGTTGGTTGGAATTAGTGAAAGATTACGACTGTGAGATTCTCTATCACCCTGGGAAGGCCAATGTAGTGGCTGATGCCCTGAGCAGGAAGAGTCCTGGGCAGGTAGCTAGCATGATTCATATCTCACCTCAGTTAGCAGAGGACATGGTTAGATCCAGCATTAAGTTTGTGGTAGGTCAGCTTCACAACTTGACGCTGCAATCTGATCTACTGGAAAGAATTAAAGCCGCTCAGATGACTGATCCAGAGTTAGTAAAAATCAGAGATGAAGTTTTGGCTGGCCAAGCCAAGGATTTTCAGTGTCAGATAACGGGATGCTTCTGTATGAAGCTAGGGTTTGTGTTCCGAGTAGTGTGGAACTCAGGAATGAGATCTTTGAAGAGGCTCATTCTACCCCTTATTCTCTGCATCCCGGCACCACCAAGATGTACCAGGATCTTAAACCGTACTTCTGGTGGAGCGGTATGAAGAAGAATTTGGTAGAATTCGTATCGAGATGCCTCACCTGTTAGCAGATTAAGGCTGAACATCAGAGACCAGCAGGGTTGTTACAGCCTTTAACCCTACCTGAATGGAAGTGGGAGGATATCACGATGGATTTCATGGTTGGGTTACCTACAACCACGGGTTTGTTCGATTCCATCTGGGTAGTGGTGGATCGATTCACGAAGTCTGCTCATTTTCTGCCTGTTAGAACAACCTATTCAGTGGATCAGTTGGCAGCATTGTACGTTAAAGAGATTGTAAGACTTCACGGGGTACCGAAGTCTATAGTTTCGGATAGAGATCCGAAGTTCACCTACAAGTTTTGGCAGAGTTTGCAACGAGCAATGGGTACAAAACTGAAATTCAGTACAACATTCCATCCTCAGACTGATGGGCAGTCCGAAAGGACAATTCAGATATTGGAGCACATGTTACGAGCCTGTGTTATGGATTTTGAAGGCTCTTGGAATAAATATCTACCGTTGATTGAATTTTCATATAACAACAGTTATCAGAGTACGATAGGGATGGCTCCCTATGAACTGTTATATGGTAGGAAGTGTAGATCTCCCATTCACTGGGATGAGACAGGGGAGAGGAAATACCTAGGTCCGGAGTCAGTGCAGCGGACCAATGAGGCAATTGAGAAAATAAAAGCTAGAATGCTTGCCTCACAGAGTAGACAGAAAAGTTACACAGATCCGAAACGCAGAGATGTTGAGTTCCGAGTAGCGGACCATGTGTTTTTACAGGTGTCTCCAATGAAGGGGATCAAACGTTTCGGGAAAAGAGGCAAGTTATGCCCTAGGTTTACAGGACCTTTCGAGATTCTCGAGAAGGTAGGTCAAGTGGCATACCGGTTAGCGTTGCCTCCAGCTTTATCAGCAGCTCACAATGTATTCCATGTCTCTATGTTGAGAAAATACGTTTCAAATCCTTCTCATATACTCAGTTATGAGAGCCTTGAACTGCAACCATATATGACATACGAAGAACAGCCAGTGCAGATCCTGGATAGAAAGGATAAAGTCCTTCGGAATAAGACCATAACATTGGTCAAGGTACTCTGGAGAAACAGTAAGGTGGAGGAAGCCACCTGGGAGCTAGAGTCAGATATGAGAGCTCAATATCCAGAGTTGTTCAGGTTAGATTTCAGGGACGAAATCCTTTTAAGGGGGGAATAGTTGTAAAGACCGCTTAGTTTAATTTGGAAATTAGCAGTTAATTATGTTTGATTATGGAAAATTATTTATAGATATTTAAATAATTGTTTATGCTGTTATTATTGAATTCTGAAATGCATTTTATGTCATATAGTGAAATTCATAATTTTACATTTCCGGTGCCCGGTAACATGGAACTCGGTGTTTGGCTCAGTAAAATCACAACTTAGTATGTTAGTATTGGGGGACGGTTATTTAGACATTGGGAATGTCGGGAGTGGTCAGGAATTTAGAATTTCCCAAAATACCCTTTAGTGCCCTATATGTTATTTTAGTATGGAGGGGCAAATTGGTCATTTTGTCCCATTATTGTTTTATCCTTTAGTGGACTTAGTGATTTGAATATATGATTTATGTGGCTTCTTTTGGCTCAAATGAAGGTTTATTACATGCATTTTCTCTCATTTTATTCAAATTAGAAAACTTAGAAAAATTAAAAAAAACTCAAGTTCTTTTCCTCTCTCTCTCTCTCTCTCTCTCTCTCTCTCTCTCTCTCTCTCTCTCTCTCTCTCTCTCTCTCTCTCTCTCTCTCTCTCTCTCTCTCTCTCTCTCTCGGCTGGTGTGGATTGCTAGGGCTGGGAGTTCTTCTTGATTTTTTCAAGCTTAATTCATCCAATCTAAGTGTAGTTCAAGTGCTTGGTAAGATCATTGTAGCTTCTCTTTTAGTTTTCTTCGTTTTTAAGAAAGTTGAGTATTGCATGCTTGAGAGTTTGTGGCTGTGGTTATTGTTTGTGATTGCTTTTGATTTCTGAAGTTTAATTATGATTTAAAATGTTGATTCAAGCAAGATTGTGTTGGTGATTAGTTGGTTTTATCAAAATATGGAATTCTTACTCAAAACTATAGTTTTCAAAGAAAAATGATGAAATCTGTTGCTGCACTTGTTGTTGATGCTTGCTGTAGTTTTCAGAGGTTATTATATGCTTATTTAGGGAGATTTGAGCTGGTTTGAATGCATGTTATTGATGCTTGACCAAGTTTGAGTTTTGAACTCAAAGCTTGGAGCTTTAATGGTGATTTTTGATTCTGTGTTTTCTGGGCTGTGTTATTGCTTTAGAAATGTTCTTTGGGGTATTTAGAACAGGTCTAGAAGGTTTGGTATGAATTGGGTTTGATTTGAGCAAGTTATGAATTTTTGGGTGTTTTCTGCGAGGAACTGGAATTCCGGTTGTGCAACCGGAATTCCGGATGAGGGTTCAGGAATTCCTAGAACCGGAATTCCAGTTGTAGAACCGGTCTACCGGTTGGGGGATTTTTAGGAACCCTAGTTTTTCTCGTTTTTATGTTATTTGGGGTATTGCCATGCTTTTTATCGATAGGGAAACTTCTAGTTTCTAGTTTAAGTCCCCGGGAAGTGATTTAGCGTATCACTTATCTAGTGTTGTGATTGTTATGGTTTAGGAGCCTGTAAATCGCCGTGCAGTTCGTTCCACTCAGGTTGATCGGCACACCTTAATTCGGAATCGAGGTAAGATTAGTATAACAGTATGCATATGTATTACATGTTTAGCGTGCATGTTAGGAAGCCTGTTAGATTACATTAGATATGTATGTTGGCTTCGTACCGTCCGATTGTGTCAGATCGGTACAGGCTAGAGTATGACTAGCAGCTGGAGTACGACCAGCGTACCGAGTATAGGCTGACATTGAATCACATTGGTTAGGCTAGAGTATGACTAGCAGCTAGAGTATGACCAGTGAACCGAGTATAGGCTGATACTAGGGTTGGTGGTACTGTACTATTTGACCGTATCACATCGGTACAGGCTAGAGTATGACTAGCAGCTGGAGTATGACCAGTGTACCGAGTATAGGCTGATACTGTAACACATCGGTACAGGCTAGAGTATGACTAACAGCTAGAGTATGATCGATTAATGCAGAGTATAGAGCATTTACTTGTCAATAGTACCGTCTTATGAACGTTCGGGACTCAGTATCGTGTGGGACACGACAGTTAGGGTAATGGTCAGGGGTATGGGCGTCTGATCATAACTCGGGATTTATGTATGATTATGTTTATACTTTTCTTACTGAGTCTGTCGACTCACAGTGCTATGTTCATGTGTAGGTAAGGGCAAGGCCAAAGCTGAGGAACCGTGAGGACGAGCTGATGAAGATTGTACATGTCGGGGCGGTTAGGCCTGGAGCGTACGATCCTCGAGACAACAGTGCTTTTGTAGTTAGTCGCTAGGCGACAAGTATTTTATATTAGTCAGTAAACTTTTGTAAAGCGTTTTGTAATCGGGATCCCGAGTATTTTTGTATAAATATTTTATAAGTTTAATTAAAAAGCAAAAAATTTAATTAATCACGATTTCCATAAACCTCGTTGATTAGCAACAAGCTGCACAGTACGTTTAAAAATCACGTAACACGCCTATGCTAGTTAGGGTGTTACATATAAAATATGGTTGTGTCTTTTGATGACTTGATTTAGTTACATCAAAGAGCTCTTAGAATAGTGTAAGTGGATTTTGGTCACAGAATACTCAACTCATACAGTTTGAATCCATTAATAGAAAATGATTATTAAACACTTGTGAATGTGTAACTGTATCATGAGTAATTCTTTCTTGGACCACCACTACTAATCTAACTCTAAGTTAATTTGCCCATACAAGTAGGAGATTTCTAAGATTGAGGATTTATATCATTTCGAGATAGAATTTCGGGAATATAATCATATTCGTCATTGAATTTCTTAAGAGAAAATATAGAATGACTTTATATGATTTATAGACCATTCATCCAATAATATGTCATTGAGCTAATTCTAAATGAATAAGCTAAGAGGAATTAGGATAATTTTGTTTTAAATAAGAATCCAACGATGCTCCGATTAGCGAGAGTCAAAGTAATCTTATTTATACAATCTTCTTGTTTCATATTGTAAAATACTAGTCTAAGGTGTCATCAATTGATGAACAGCTAGATGTTGCATATGCAATATTTATCTTTCGAGATCTAACACTATTATGTTAGTCTAATGGTGAGAATCCATTAGGGATTTATCTCATTAGAAAATCAAACCAAGTTAGACCAACAATGAAGATTCGAAATTAAACTACAATTTAATAACAGAAAATAACATGGTTCAATATAAATTCATACACAATTCAGAAATTATTAATCACATAGAGCAAGTAGGAATGACAAGTGAAAATACTAAAACATACAATCCTAAATAATTTCCAAGGTCTTCAACAAACTGATATCAGTGTCCCGTTTAGGCGAGAGTCAGTGATACCATCCATTGAGTAGAGTTGTCAGCTCATCTAAAATGATAAATATTCTAGCAACCTTTTATTCGATCAAGATTGGAATGCGCGTTGTCCCGTTTAGGCGAGAGTCAAGGCTATTCTATCTTATGAGCTTCCACCATTGTTTCATATTCTTGCAAGTCTTATACAGTTGCCACCATTAGGGTGATCAATACTATATAAAAAACTTACAAGATTACTTATCTTTCGAGATTAAACGGTGCTAACTTGCTAATGAACGTTCCTCCATTAGGGAGGATTACTCACTAAAACAATAACTATGTAAAACCAACAATGGAGATCGAATATCCTAATAATAAAGCTCATTATTTAATGAAAGTTGTATTTTCTTCTGAAATTTATTTTAATTTATTTATTTTAAATATATATATTTATTTAATTAAAATTTCCTATTTAGAATAAAAAATTCTAAATATAAATTTGAATGTAATATTTATAAATTATACTTAGATGGATATGAAAATAACGTGAATTATTTCCATCTTAGTAATAATTTCCATAAATATTTAGAAAAATATGCAATTTAAGTTGTTTCAAAATTAATTTAAATTAATTTACAACTCAAATTTAATTTTCTATAAATATATATTGCATTTCGAGAAATGAAGTGTATAAGAATACTACTTTCGAAAATGCTTTAAAATAAAATAAAAATAAATCCTGGAAAAATTATCTTAATTTTATGTGGGCCCAAAATTAATTAATAAAATTAATTTACAACAAAAATATAATTTTCCTATTTAATTAAATATTTAAGAAAAATTTCAAATATTTAAGTATCATGATTAAGAATCAACTTAAATATTAATTTTCTATTTAATTAAATACACTAGAAAAATATTTCAAGCAAAACAGATAATATCTATCTAGACTTTCATTGACTAATTAATTCAATTTCTAATTATAATATATTTTAGTTCATTTATTTTAATTAATCATTAAATGAAAAAATCATTGATTTAAGTTGGTCCAAAAATAATTTACAACTTTAATCTATTTTTCAAATTAAAATTCGAAAATTCTGCAATAAAGAAATGCAATTTCGAAATTGTGGGAAAAAAATTAATAAAATAAAATAAAATATATTTTGAAAATTATTCAAAAATAAGTTATTCTGAAATAAGATTCCAAACTTAAAAATAATTTTCAACTTTAATTAAATATCATGAAAATAACAATATTTAAGTATCATGATGAAAGTCAACTTAGATATTGAAATTTTCAATTTAATTAAATGTATTAAATTCAAGAAATAAATAATTAAGTATAGAGGAAACTTAATTATTAATTTTAGTTTAATACTAGGAAAATATACTAAACTTAGATTGTACCAAAATTAATTATGAAACAATTAATTTCACAATCAATGATATTTTCCTATTTAATATTAGAAATAATAATTAGTACTAGAAATAACTATCTAGAATATATATCATTAACTAAGTGTTTTTCTAAAATTAACTTTAAAATATTAAAATGAAAAATAAATTTCATATATTTTAAAAGTTAATCATGTTGCTAATTCAATTTTAATTAGGTTAGACTAATATAATTAACCTAATACAATTATTTAAATAAGGCAAATGGGCCTTCACAATTGGGATAGTTCATGTGAGGGGGAGCTGGGTTCAGTATGTCGTACCCACTTCTATTGGCCCTCAACTCTCACACAAGGCCCAAAAGAGAGGAATTTAACCTTAAAATAAACAATTGTTATTCATTGAATAAGCCCAAATCTAATTAGGCCTAAATAAAATTACTTATGTCAAATTTTATTTTAGCAACCTAGTCCATTTACTTAGTAAAACTTAAATGGGCTTCCTATATGCATCTAAGCCCAATAGCAAACATATAGGCTCACACAGGTCAAATGATTTGGATGGGCCCTATCATGTTACTAGGTTTACACAGATGAAAGAAGTACAAAATTTTCCTGTTACAAATTATTTATAAGATCTATTGACAATTGGACTATGATTAAAATCAGATCATTGGATCTGTCAACAAGTTAATCATAGCAATTTAGATCAAATAAATAATAGGTTTGTTAAAATTTTTTTGAATAAACAATATAAAATAAACAAACATTGTCCATGTAACAGATGTGAAATAAGATATTAATATAATTAAATTATTATTCTTAAACTAACCAATTAAATTTTAAAAATTTAGGGTTGTTAAAACAAACCTTAAAATCTCAAAAATAAAGGAAACTAATTTTAAAATATCTAGGTTTATTTAAATCAGATTAAATTAAATATCAAATAAGATCAATGATTTGAAAGTAAAGAATCTTCAAAATCACTTTCAAATCTTATAATTTAATAAAATAAACCAATTTTAAAATAGATTTGGTTAGATAATTATTATTTTAGGAATAAAAAAATAAATAAATAATAATTACCATAATTATATGTCAAAATATCTCAAATTAAGCAATATTCAAATTTCTACAAAATATCTAAGTTATTTAAATATTCAAGATATGATTTATAAATTTCCAATAAGGAAAAAAATGATATATATAGAAAAATATCATTTTTAAAATTATAGTTTATAAATAATTAAATATTTAACAAAATAACAAATTTTGAATTTGAAAATATTATGGTAAGTATATCTATAAAAATATCTATGTTAATTTCAAATTTATTAATTATTTAATTTGTCACATAAGATAATTTTAATATAATATTTTAAATAAAAAGACAAAGTTATCTTTTAATTTAAAATATGTTAAAGATCAAAATATCTAATCTTATAATTAAATAATAAATAAATATTAAAGAAGTTAACAAATTTTTAAATCTGACCATAATAGGAAATATTTAAAATTAGAAATATTCCAAAATGGAAATATTTAAAATTGAAAATATTTAAATTTAGAAATATTTAAAATTGGAAAAATGAATTTTGGGAAACAATCCCATGAAAAATTGGATTTTTTGGGAAAAAACCACAAAAGAGGCAACTTTGGGCTGGCTGCCCAGGAGGCTGCAAAATTGCCCTTACGCGCGCGGAGCTGGATTTGATGCCGAGTAAACTCGGCTCCTGCAGCATGCCTGACCGAGAAAAATCGGTCAGCTGCTGGGTGCTTCACGGGGTTGTTGCAGCATATACGCGCGCGGATGTGCCTGGCTCGCCCGAGTGTCTGGTGCACTCGATGCACCCACTCGACAACCATGGCACCCAAATTTTAAAAATTCATAACTTTTCCAATTTTTATCGGAATCTTGTTCCGTAAAAAACAAAATTGCTTAATTTTTCACAAGGAATCCAAATAAAATATTTTCAAAAATAGAAAAAATATTTTTAATGGAAAAAATTCTTACAATACAAACTTTCATCACATAAACACATAAACCAACATGAAACCATCCAAATCAACACAAAACATATAAAACATCGTTTTAATTCATATTACATGAAAGTAAATCATTACCATGGCTATGGTGCTAGTTGTTAGAAATATTTTACCAGGATCTAGATTTACTAACAAGTATGTTTGATTAACATCCTAATATGAATTCTAAAACAATGAAATAAACACATAAGAGTTTAAGAAAAACTTACATTGGGTGCAGCGGAATATTATGACTCCTTCCATTCAGATCTCTAGCCCTTGATTCATTTCTGTAGCAGAGCATTATCAAGATCTGAATCTGGATCTCTTTCTCTCCTTCTTTGATGGTTGATTTTCCATAGTCTTACATGTTAACTCAAACTTTTCGATCTCCTTGTTTTGATGATTAGCAAATATTTGATTATTATTTGTTACTAATGATTTATTGATTTTGTAGCAAATTTAAAAGAGAAAATAAATATTTTGGTATTTTTACCAAACTTTTAAAAGCAACACTAAATGGACTCAACAAGCATGTCAAGAGCAAAAGATTCATCAAGGGATCAACAACTCAAGACCCTATTCAAAAGAGGTCTTCAAAATCCCAAAGTCAAAAAGTCAACCCGAAAGTCAAAGTCAAAGTCAAAGTCAAGGTCAACTCTCGGGAAAAATCAACTTGGGATCAAAAACATGCAAATCAAGCTAGGAGGCTCATCTACATCAAGACTACTCAAAATTAAATGGTATAAATCTACTTTAGTCTTGTTAAAGCGATTTGCATAGCACACTAAGTTTTTACAAATTTGAATTTTGGCCCATTCACTAACTTGTGCAACAAGTTTTCTCACACGATAGTTCAAAAAGTTTTTGATTGAATTTCTAAATTACATTTTGTTTAACTAAGAGAACAAAGTTGAAATTTCTGAAATCGGATAATCGAGTAAGAAGTTATGCGCGTTTAAGTCCCGAAAAATGGCACTTTTGCCACTGGTCAGTCATCCGGAATTCCGGATGGCAACCGGATGGCAACCGGAATTCCGGTTGCAATCAATCCGGAATTCCGGTTCCCATCCGGACCTCCGGTTCATGGCTGACCCCACCTCGGGAAACGTGCTAACGGCTATAAACGGCTAGTTTTTTATCAAACACTATATAAACTCGATTTTTCTTTCAAAAAATAAGTTGGTTGAGCATTTATTACATATATCTAACCTATCTAAGTGAGATTAAGGAGCTTCAAAGTTTGAAATCCAAACCAACACATTTCACACACTTTGAGCCAAATTTTGATTTTATTCATCTTAAGTGTGCTTGCTTTTCACTCTAGGTTTCCATTGTATCATCATATTTCTAGAGTGATTTTAGCTTGTATATCAAACACATTTCCATATTGTGATTGAGGTGAGGTTGGCACCGGTTTTGTAAACAACCCGGAAATAGTGAGATTGGCACTTTAACAATCCGAGAAAGAGGTTAATAGTCCTCGGGGGTGCGAAACTATTGTAAGAGGTTTGGAAATACCTTGGTGAAAATTTCCCGGTTGTAAGGGTTAGTCAAGCCCGTTAACTTGGCTCGATATTGGAACTCAAAGCTAGGTCCATAGCTTTGAAGACCAAGGACGTAGGTGGCATAGTTCTACCGAACCTTGTAAAAATCGAGAGTTTGCATTTTCTAATCCTTAAACTCTTTACTTTACAAGTTTAATTATTTGTCTTAATATATTGCTTGCCATACTACTTGCTTTTACTTGATTAATTGACTAATTGCATAATTTTGTGTTAAAAGTTTTAATTTTCCGAAATTAGTTTAAATTTCCAATTCACCCCCCCTCTTGGAAATATATCTTGGGCTAACAATTGGTATCAGAGCAAGGGCTCAAATTATTTGATTAGATTTCACAATCTAGAGCATGGCGTTTCCAAGTAATTCACAAAATAACATGTTAGAAGGTTTTAGCACAAATAGAGCACCATACTTCAATGGAGTAGATTTTCCTTATTGGAAAATTAGAATGGAAACTTACCTTCAATCTATTGACTATGATTTGTGGCATATTGTATCTAGTGGTCCTTATGTTGCTAAACATGTCATAAATGGTGTTGAAGTAATTAAGACTTATGAAGCATATGATGAAAATGATAAGAAAATGCTTTCTAAAAATGCTAAAGCTAAATATGCTCTTATATGTGGTTTGGATAGAGATATTTTTAAAAATATTGAACAAGCCTCTACCGCTTATGATATGTGGAAAATGCTTGAAGTTACTCATCAAGGAACTAGTGCTATGAAGGAAACTAAAATTCAAATTTATTCCACTCAATATGAGAACTTTAAGATGAAATCGGATGAAACCATTGCTAATATGTATACTCGCTTCACTACAATTACTAATGGTTTGAACTCTCTTGGCAAGGTACTTACTCAAAAGGATATGGTGACCAAGATTTTGAGAAGTCTCACCAAGGCGTATCAAGGAAAGGTGGTTGCCATTCAAGAAGCCAAGGATCTCTCAACACTTCCCTTGGAAGAACTAATTGGCTCACTCATGAACCATGAAATTTTCATGAGTGCTCAAGAAGAAGAGGAAGTTGAGAAGAAAAAGAAGACTATTGCATTCAAGTCTTCCTCCTCCCATGCCATTAGTGAAGAAGATGAGGAAAGCTTATGTAGTGACATGGAGGACTTGGCACTCTTCTCTAAGAAATACAAAAAGTTCATGAAATTCAAAAAGAACTTTGGGAAGAGGCCACAAAGAGGGAGTGACTCAAAAGAAAGAAAAAGCAAAGATGATCCACCAATTTGCTTTGAGTGCAAGAAGCCCGGACATATGAAGATGGATTGTCCAATGAGAAAGAAGAACAAATACAAAGGAAGGGAAATGTTGGCGGATTGGCTCAATAGTGACGAAGAGGACTCACGAAGAAGAAGGAAAGAATGAAGTGGCAAACATGTGCATGATGGCACTTGATGATGGGGTAAGCATTTCTAACCAAAATAATTGTGATAGTGAAAATGATGATGATAACTTAGATATGTCATATGATGAGTTGTCTAATTCATTTAAGGAACTATTTGATGATTTTGGTAAATTGCTTGTTAAAAACCAAACCCTTAGAGAGAAGACCAACATGCTTTTAAAAGAAATTGAGATTTTGAAAATAAATGAAAAAGAACTTATAGCTAAATCTCAATGTACTACATGTGCTTCACATAAGAAAGAAATTATTGATTTGAAAGCCCATGTGAGAAGCCTAAAAAATGACATATATACCTTCACTAGAGGTAAGGAAGGCTATGATCTCATGGTGGGAAACCAATCATGTGGTTTTTCAAAAAATGGTATTGGTTATGATCCTAGTAAGAAACAAAAATTTTTGAGAAACTTTTTTGTGAAATCATCTAGTCTACCTCACTTTACATGCACATATTGTAACCGAGATGGCCATACTATTTCCTATTGTCATGTAAAGAAATTTGCATATCTAGGCAAGACTAAATGGGTACCAAAGGGTTCTAGAACTAACATGAATGGACCCAAAGTTATATGGGTACCAAAAGCCAACAAATGAATTTGTTTTTGTAGGAATCAACAAGAAAGAGCCAAAGCTTATGGTTCTTGGATAGTGGATGTTCAAAGCATATGACCTGTGATCCATCAAGATTTTCAAGCTTTAAAAGCAAGGAAAGTGGCTTTGTCACTTTTGGAGACAATTCAAAAGGAAAAATCTTGGGCATTGGTGATATCGGTAACATATACTCTCCATGTATTAAAAATGTGCTTCTTGTTGATAATCTTAAACATAACTTGCTTAGTATTAGTCAATTATGTGATATAGGTTTTCGTGTTGTGTTTGAATCCTCAAAATGCTCCATTGAAAATGTTTCAACCAATGAAGTTATTTTCCTTGGAGTAAGGAAGGATAATGTGTATGTTATTGATGTTGACTCTTTTGATAGTAAAAATAAATGTTTAACCGTTATGAATGATAATTCTTGGTTGTGGCATAGAAGATTAGGACATGCTAGTATGGATTCTATTTCAAAATTGGTTAGAAAAGATCTTGTTATTGGTTTGCCATCTATTCCGTTTGTTAAAGATAAACTTTGTGATGCATGCCAATTTGGAAAACAAATTAAAACATCTTTTCATTCCAAGAAAGAAATTTCAACTACTAGACCTTTGCAATTGCTTCATATTGATTTATTTGGTCCTTCTAGAATTGCTAGTCTTGGTGGTAAATACTATGCATTTGTAATTGTTGATGATTTTTCAAGATTTACTTGGGTTATTTTCTTGACTCTTAAAAGTGATGTTTTGGAAAACTTTGTCAACTTTTGTAAAAATGTGCAAAATGAAAAAGGATATTCTATTACCTCCGTTAGGAGTGACCATGGTGGTGAGTTTGACAATGATGCCTTAGAATTGTTTTGTGATGATCATGGTTTTAACCATAACTTTTCGGCACCAAGAACTCCACAACAAAATGGAGTTGTCGAAAGGAAGAATAGAACAATTCAAGAAATGGCTAGGTCAATGCTAAATGAAATTTCATTACCAAAATACTTTTGGGCCGAGGCCGTCAATACTTCTTGTTATATTTTGAATCGTGTTTTCATTAGGCCCAACATGAATAAAACCCCTTATGAGCTTTGGAAAGGAAGAAAACCCAACATTGGCTATTTTAAAGTTTTTGGATGCAAATGTTACATTTTAAACACCAAGGACAACCTTGGAAAATTTGATGCTAAATCCGATGTTGGAATTTTTATAGGGTATTCAACACATAGTAAAGCTTATAGAATTTATAACAAAAGAACTAATGTTGTTGAAGAATCTATTCATGTTGCTTTTGATGAGACTAACCCGCCTACAAGCAAAAGTTTAGATGATGATGTTGTAGGTTTGGGAGATGAGGTTCAAAATCTCGAAATTGGAGAGACTTCTAATGCTCCTTCACAAACTCCCAAAGAGGAACCACCCGTGGAAAAGGTAAATGAAAGCCAAGGTATGAACTCTAACCTTCCACATGAGTGGAAATTCAAAAGTGCTCATCCTATAGACCAAATTCTAGGTGATCCTTCTCAAGGTGTCACTACTAGAAACTCCCTTAGAAACTTGTGTAATTTCATTGCTTTTATTTCTCAAATTGAACCAAAGAATTTTAAAGAGGCCGAAGTTGATGAATTTTGGCTTCTAGCTATGCAAGAAGAAATAAATCAATTTATAAGAAATAATGTTTGGGAGTTAGTTCCAAGACCGTCACATCAATCGGTGATTGGAACAAAATGGGTCTATAGAAATAAGGTAGATGAGCATGGGGTCATTGTGCGTAACAAGGCTAGATTAGTGGCCCAAGGTTACAATCAAGAAGAAGGAATTGATTATGAGGAAACCTTTGCCCCGGTAGCAAGACTTGAGTCCATTAGAATGTTGTTAGCTTTTGCATGCCACAAGAATTTTATCTTGTATCAAATGGATGTAAAAAGCGCATTCTTAAATGGGTACATTATGGAAGAGGCTTATGTCTCTCAACCACCCGGTTTTCAAAATCATAAATACCCTAACCATATTTACAAATTGAAAAAGGCTTTATATGGTTTAAAGCAAGCTCCTAGAGCTTGGTATGAAAGATTAAGCACTTTTCTTATTTCAAATGGTTTTTCAATGGGAAAAGCGGATAATACACTTTTTATAAAAAAGAAAATCCAAAGACATTATTATAGTACAAATTTATGTTGATGATATTATCTTTGGTGCTACTAATGATGCTCTTTGTGAAGAATTTTCTAAGTGTATGCATAGTGAGTTTGAGATGAGCATGATGGGAGAACTCAACTTTTTTCTTGGACTTCAAATCAAGCAACAAAAAGATGGCATATTCATAGGTCAAACTAAGTACATCAAGGATCTCCTTCAAAAGTTTGACTTGGCAAATGCAAAGTCCATGAATACACCCATGAGCACATCCATAAAGATGGACAAAGATGAAAGCGGTAAAAATGTGGACATCACCAAGTATCGAGGTATGATTGGCTCTTTATTATATTTAACCGCTAGTAGACCGGATATTTTGTTTAGTGTTGGTCTTTGTGCTAGGTACCAATCTTGTCCTAAAGAATCCCACTTAAGTGCCGTTAAAAGAATATTTAGATACTTGATAGGCACAATGAATCTAGGACTTTGGTACCCCAAGAACTCAAACTTTGAAATAGTTAGCTACTCGGATGCCGACTTTGCCGGTTGTAAGACGGATAGAAAAAGTACTAGTGGAACTTGTCACTTTTTAGGAAATTCCTTAGTGTCATGGTTTAGCAAGAAACAAAACTCGGTAGCTCTATCCACAACCGAAGCCGAATATATAGCCGCGGGTAGTTGTTGTGCACAAATACTTTGGATGAAACAAACTCTTAAGGATTTTGATATTGATTTTGAATGTACACCCATAAAGTGTGATAACACTAGTGCCATTAACCTCTCTAAGAATCCAATATTGCATTCTAGAGCCAAGCATATTGACATAAGGCACCACTTCCTTAGAGATCATATCCAAAGAGGTGATATTATGCTAGACTTTGTAAGCACCGAATTCCAATTAGCGGATATATTCACCAAGCCTCTTAGTGATGAGAGATTTAGTTTCATTAGAAGAGAGCTAGGCATGACCAACTTAAATGAAATATAAGGTTTGCTAGCTATGAAAAATTTCATATCTCTTTACTTACTTATTTATGCATAATTGTTCCAAATATGATATTAATGAGATTTATATGCATAGATGAGAAAATTTATTGATACTTGACCTATATGAACTATCCTTGTTGAAAAACTTAAAATTATAGGTCAAAATGTGGATTTTTGGTGAACTTTGGACTTGTTTTTAAACAAGTGAACATGTGAATTTTTGCATATTTGATTTTCTTGTGTGTCTATATGCTTGAATATGTGAAATTGAATGTATTTAGTATGCCTATAGGTTTGCCTTGATTGAAATTTGCATGAAATAAATTTTTGGTACCTCACTTGTTGAATTTTTAGATTTTTAGGCCTAAAAGAGTGTTTTTCGCCAAACTCTCTCATTTTTCCACATTTTTTGATTCCGTAAGTTTGTACACCTCACATTTTATTTTATAAAACTGCTGGAAAAAGAATTTTTCAATTTCGTTGCATAAAACTCATTTTTGGTACGGTTCTAGTTTTCTTGGCAATTTTCGAAAAACTTACCGTAAATCGTCATTTTTCATTATTTTTCAGATTTTCTTGATTGAGCAATTTTGTTTTATCATATTAAAGGTATTAGAATTGGTTTGGGGTCATTTGGGTCAAAATTGAATTTTTTAGCACGTTTTTAGGATTTTTTTTGCTGGTCCTGTACCAACCGGAATTCCGGTTGTACCATCCGGAATTCCGGATGGCACAGGATCAGCAACAGGGGTGTTTTTGTCATTTTATTGCGATTTTTTTCCCTTTTTAAACCCTACCACCGAATTTTTTCTCCCCCATTCAGTTTTTTCAACCCTAAAACAGCAGCCACCATCTCCTTCTCTCTAAAATTCTCTCTTTCAAAGCCTCACTCTCATCTTCCAATAATTAAAAAAAACAAAAGAGAGAAGTGTGTTCTTCAATGGCTTCCTCATCAAGAGCTCCCAAGAGAATGGCTAGTGCAATTCAACAAAGGGAAATAAGGGCAAAAGCAAGGCAAGAGCCCACTCTCTTCTTCAATGATGAAGATCACAACAAGTTTGTCAATGATTTCTCCTCTAGGAAAATTCTCAAAGGTAAAATTTGTGATCTCCCTAGCCTTGATTGTGTTGATTTTAGTCATCATTTTGATACCCTAGGATGGACATCTTTTATTCACATTAATACTCCATTGTATCCTAGGCTAGTTCAAGGTTTTTATGCTTGTATTAAACCTACATTAGAACCTTTAGGTGTTAGAGGAACCCTTAGAGGAGTAGCTTTTGAACTCAATGTAGCATCTCTTAATGACATGTTAGGAGCACCAAATGGTGGCATATTACTTGAACCCAAACTTTCTCTCAAAAATGATGCCATTTTTAACTTTGATGAGTGTTCTAGGAATATTTGTGGTGATGGCCCTTTTATTATGAGACCAAAAAGACACCAACTCACTTTAGAGGCTAAAATCCTCCACAAATTTATTGTTGCAAATCTTGCTCCTAGAAGTGGCCACCAAGATGAGATCAATTCCATTGATCAATTACTCATGCATCTCATTATAGCCAAAACCACACCCATCAACCTAGGCTATCTTATTTTAAAATTCATACTTGATGTGGACAAGCCTAATATGATTAAGGCACTTCCCTTTGGTTTTCTTCTTAGCTACCTTTTTCCTCTCTTAGGAATTCCTACCCTACATGAAAAGAAAAATGATCCTACCTCTAGCGACATTCTAGGATCCAAAACTTTCAAGGCTATGGGTTACAAATTCCTTAACAATGAGTGGGTGTTCACACCCAAAAGAGGGCAAAGAATGCAAATTGATTTGGAGAGTGATGATGAAGAAATTAATTTGCCCGCAAGTGAAAGTGAAGAAGAAGAAGAAGAAGAAGAAGAGATGCCTCCTCAAGCTCCTCCCATGCCTACTTTTCCCCAATTCAACCTTGAGGAAGCTTTTACTCGTCTTCACACTTCGGTTGACAACCAATTTCAAAACTTGCGAAATGATCTCAACTCACAACTCACCAACCTCAACAATGACATTAACACCATGAGGAGTGACATGGTTCATGGGTTTGCAAATGTGCAAGAGGAGATGGCACAATGGAGGGCATACATGGATCGCTTTGGCCCCCCACCAAACTAGTTCTTGCATTATTTTTTTATTTTTTTTATTTTTTTATTTTTATTTTTTATTTTTTTATTTTATTTTATTTTTTTTTTGTTGTTTGAATGTTATTTTGGATGTTGTGTTTTTTTTTAATGCATTGGCTTGTTGCTTTGTTTTTATTTTTATTATTTTTTTTCTCTTTTCTTATATATTTTGTGAATTCCTTGCCACCCTTTTTGATGAATCAAAAGGGGGAGAACAACTATTGATTAATTTTTTGGCATCACCTCAAATTTTTTTTTGATATCTAATCCTTTTATCATAAGTAAAAATTGAGGGGGAGTTTACAATTTCATGCAAGGTAAAATTAAAAGGTAAATTTTTTTTTCTTGCACACATTAAGGGGGAGCTAATCCAACTTACTTTGCTTAAATTTTTTTTCTTTCCCTTTAAAAAATAATCAAATATTTGATATCATCAAAAAGGGGGAGATTGTTAACTCAAACTTTTCGATCTCCTTGTTTTGATGATTAGCAAATATTTGATTATTATTTGTTACTAATGATTTATTGATTTTGTAGCAAATTTAAAAGAGAAAATAAATATTTTGGTATTTTTACCAAACTTTTAAAAGCAACACTAAATGGACTCAACAAGCATGTCAAGAGCAAAAGATTCATCAAGGGATCAACAACTCAAGACCCTATTCAAAAGAGGTCTTCAAAATCCCAAAGTCAAAAAGTCAACCCGAAAGTCAAAGTCAAAGTCAAAGTCAAGGTCAACTCTCGGGAAAAATCAACTTGGGATCAAAAACATGCAAATCAAGCTAGGAGGCTCATCTACATCAAGACTACTCAAAATTAAATGGTATAAATCTACTTTAGTCTTGTTAAAGCGATTTGCATAGCACACTAAGTTTTTACAAATTTGAATTTTGGCCCATTCACTAACTTGTGCAACAAGTTTTCTCACACGATAGTTCAAAAATTTTTTGATTGAATTTCTAAATTACATTTTGTTTAACTAAGAGAACAAAGTTGGAATTTCTGAAATCGGATAATCGAGTAAGAAGTTATGCGCGTTTAAGTCCCGAAAAATGGCACTTTTGCCACTGGTCAGTCATCCGGAATTCCGGTTGCAATCAATCCGGAATTCCGGTTCCCATCCGGACTTCCGGTTCATGGCTGACCCCACCTCGGGAAACGTGCTAACGGCTATAAACGGCTAGTTTTTTATCAAACACTATATAAACTCGATTTTTCTTTCAAAAAATAAGTTGGTTGAGCATTTATTACATATATCTAACCTATCTAAGCGAGATTAAGGAGCTTCTAAGTTTGAAATCCAAACCAACACATTTCACACACTTTGAGCCAAAATTTGATTTTATTCATCTTAAGTGTGCTTGCTTTTCACTCTAGGTTTCCATTGTATCATCATATTTCTAGAGTGATTTTAGCTTGTATATCAAACACATTTCCATATTGTGATTGAGGTGAGGTTGGCACCGGTTTTGTAAACAACCCGGAAATAGTGAGATTGGCACTTTAACAATCCGAGAAAGAGGTTAATAGTCCTCGGGGGTGCGAAACTATTGTAAGAGGTTTGGAAATACCTTGGTGAAAATTTCCCGGTTGTAAGGGTTAGTCAAGCCCGTTAACTTGGCTCGATATTGGAACTCAAAGCTAGGTCCATAGCTTTGAAGACCAAGGACGTAGGTGGCATAGTTCTACCGAACCTTGTAAAAATCGAGAGTTTGCATTTTCTAATCCTTAAACTCTTTACTTTACAAGTTTAATTATTTGTCTTAATATATTGCTTGCCATACTACTTGCTTTTACTTGATTAATTGACTAATTGCATAATTTTGTGTTAAAAGTTTTAATTTTCCGAAATTAGTTTAAATTTCCAATTCACCCCCCCTCTTGGAAACATATCTTGGGCTAACATTACATACTATGATTGAGATACCACTTGATGTGTGTTGGCTACTCATTCACTCAAGGGATTTTGAAAACAGAGAAGAAAAGAGAGAGGAAAGTGGTGGTTCAGGAATTCATTCTGAAAAGAATGAGATCTAATTCTGTGTGAAACCTGAAGCCTTTACCTTCTATTTATAGAATACCACACAGGGTTAAGGTTGAATTACTTGGCATTTAAAATTGAAAAATAAAATGATAAAAGGGAAGCAAAGTGGCCGGCCATAGAAAAGTGGAAACAAGCCTCTCACTTTTGCAACTTTCCTATTTTATCATTCTTAGTTTCCCATTCTCAAAAATTGCAAATTTTCTCATTCAACCACATAAATGTCAAATCTAATGATTTAATAACTATATATAATTATTAAATAATATATTATCATTTATTTTATTTATTAATAAAAACTAATCAAAGTTTCCCAATTAATAAATATACCCTATATAAATTCACAAATAGACGTAGTCTAATCTTGAGAATTATAATTGATTAATTAAAATCAATTAACTGAGTCTTACAAGCAGTATGGTCTCAACTAGTATGGGGACCATGGGTCTATATAACCGAGCTTCCAATAAGTCGAACTGAATTTACCAAGTAAATTCCCTAACTTATTAATTCCTTGTTGAATCCACACTTAGAACTTGGAATTGCACTCTCAGTCATATAGAACGCTCTATATGTTCCACGATATAGACACGTCATTAGTTATCCATTGTTATAATCCTAATGTGATCAATGATCCTCTATATAGATGATCTACACTGTAAAGAAATTAAATTACCGTAAGACCCTACAATGTATTTTATCCTTAAAACACTTAACCCTGTATAAATGATATTTCAGCTAAGTGAAATGAGTACTCCACCATTTATTTTCGTTTGGTTAAGCTCGAAGGAAATCATCCTTTACTTACTATTCGCCGGATAGAAGCTATAGATTCCATATTTATGTTAGCGCTCCCACTCAATTGTACTACCGTGTTCCCAAAATGTACGTATCACCCTGACCCAAAAGTAGGCTTAACTAACATATCAAAGAACACGAATAACACTCTTGAGATTGAACCTAATCATATCAGGATTAAGATCATTTGATCTAGGATCAACAGGGTGATATTGAATTGAATAGATATTACGGTAAATTATAATATATCTAATCAAAGTTCAATATCGGTCCCTTCCGATGTATACTCCATACAGTAAATTTTGCCAATGTCCTGGAAAGGACATAACACTTTTCCAAGGTGTAAGAATACCTATCGCTGATTATACCATGTCAGTCTAAATCCAGTGTTCTGACAAATCAGGGAATAAACTTTCGAACATATAATTAAGATTATATTCCACTGTGCTGACAACACTATAATCATTAACAAATTCATATGTTCTGGACTTAAATAGAATTCATACATTATATATATAATCATGAAATAAATCATGTGAACCATGCAACATAAAATGTTATTTCTGATCTTTATTAATAAGTAAATCTGATATATTGAAATGGGTTTTATTTAGGGCACAAAACACAACATGTTCTACCTCAGGCAAGGTGGCAAGGCGGGCAATGTGTGGGTCAGACAGTGAAGATTTTCGTACAGTCTGCTTGGTTCGCGCCATCATATTACGCTTAGATGGAGTTTTATCAGACATGTGCATAGCAATAGTCATGGGGAAGGTGGCAACAGGCTTATCTGCAATAGCAGGGTTTGGGTGGCCCTCGGGCAGAATGTCAATTACGTTTCGGCGGACTATGTACGTCCAGTTGGACGAAAGATAGCGTCTCCACCCTTTGCTAAGTTCCCAATTGAAACGACCGTATCCCTGACCTTGGATCTGGTCGGGATAAAAGTGATGTTGCACTTCAGGATTTGGGGAAGGCGTGTGTGTTGGAATTATTTTACCAGGATCTTAGATCTACTCAAAAGTATGTTGATTTAACAACCTAAGTATGAACTTCTAAAACGATAATAAATTAAACGCATAAAAGTATGAGAAACCTTACATTGGGTGCAGCGGAATATATGTCTCCTCCCACTCAAATCTCTAACCCTTGATTCCTTTCTGTCGCAGAGTATAATCAAGATCTGAGCCCGAATGTCCTTCTTTGTTGACTCTGAATTCTACACAGCCTTCCTCACTATGATTGAGGTATTACTTGATGTGTGTGGGCACTACTCTATCACTTAGAGGATTTCAAAAAACAGAGAAGGTAGAGCGAGAGAGTGGCGGCTTCAAGATGATTTTTGGGTGAAAGAAAATAATGTCAAAGTGTGTAAAACCTGAAGCCTTTACTTTCTATTTATAGAAGACCACATAGGGTTATGGTTGAATTACTTGGCATTAAAAAATGAAAAATAAATGGGAAAAGGGAAGCAAAGGTGGCCGGCCTAGCAATTGTGGAAACAAGCCTTCCACTTTTCCAACTTTCCCTTTCCATCATTCCTAGTTTCCCATTTTGTCAAAAACTGCCAATTCCCTTATTTAACCACATAAATGTCAAATCTAATTATTTAATAATTATAATTAATTATCAAATAATATATTGTCATTTATTTATTAATAATAAAACAAATCAAAGTTTCCCAATTAATAAATATACCCTTCGAATTCTCTATTTACTGTTTTGCCCTTAATAAGTGATAAATTCTCAAATAGACATAGTCTAACTTGAGAATTATAATTGATTAATTAAAATCAATTAAATGAGTCTTACAAGTAATATTTTCTCAACTAGTGAGGGGACCATGGGTCTATATATCCGAGCTTCCAATAAGCTGATCAAGAATTTACAACTTAAATTCACTGACTTATTAATTCTTCGTTGAATCCACGCATAGAACTTAGAATTGCACTCTCACTTATATAGAACGCTCTATATGTTCCACCATATAGACACGTCATTAGTTATCCATTGTTATAATCCTAATTTGATCAATGATCCTCTATATGGATGATTTACACTGTAAAGGGATTTAATTACCGTAACACCCTACAATGTATTTTATCCTTAAAACACTTAACCCTGTATAAATGATATTTCAGCTAAGTGAAATGAGTAGTCCACCATTTATTTTCGTTTGGGTAAGTTCGAAGGAAATCATCCTTTGCTTTCTATTCGCCAGATAGAAGCTATAGATTCCATATTTATGTTAGCGCTCCCACTCAATTGCACTACCGTGTTCCCAAAATGTACGTATCACCCTGACCCAAAAGTAGGCTTAACTAACAAATCAAAGAACACGAATAATACTCTTGAGATTGAACCTAATCATATCAGGATTTAGATCATTTGATCTAGGATCAACTAAATGATATTGAATTGAATAGATATTACGGTAAGTTTAATAAATCTATTTCAAAGTCCAATATCGGTCCATTCCAATGCACACTCCATGCATCCAACCCAAGCTTTACTTTAACCAATGTTCTGGAAAGAACATAGCATTTCTCCAAATGCAAGTAAACTCTGTTGTACATTGTCATATCAGTAAAACCCAGTGTTCTGATAAATCTAGAAATCTTTATTCACATAGTCATGTTTACTTTCCACTGTGTTGACAACACAATAAACAAGATCAAGTATGTGAAAAGGATTTGAATGAATTTATAAATCAAATAGACAAGCAATTGATATGGTGAACCAAAACATACACAAATGAATGAAAAATACTTCTGTTACTTTATTGATATTGAATAATCTGGATTACATTGAAATGGAGTTTTATTTAGGGCATAAAACCTAACAAACTCCCACTTGCACTAATATAAAACTAATCAGTACATTTCAATTAACCCTAAATTCTGACGGGGCTTTTCAAATGCAGTCACTGCCAAGACTGTGGTGAATGGATCAGCTAAGTTGTCCTGTGTGTCCACTTTCTCCACCAGTACATCCCCTCTTGCCACATATTCTCTGATAATATGATATTTTCTTTCTATATGTTTGCTTCTCTTGTGGCTCCGAGGTTCCTTACTGTTGGCTATTGCTCCATTGTTATCACAAAGCAGGACTAGAGGCTTTTCCATTCCAGGTACTACACCAAGACTGCTGAAGAACTTTCTAAGCCAGACAACCTCTTTAGTTGCTTCAGCCGCAGCTATGTATTCTGCCTCCATGGTAGAATCCGAAATCGCGGTTTGTTTCGCACTTCTCCAAACCACTGCTCCACCCCAAGAGTAAACACCATCCCAGATGTAGATTTCCTGTCTTCAAGACATGCCTGGAAATCTGAGTCTGTATAGCTTATGGGATTTAAAGCACCACCCTTGTAGACTAATACATAATTCCTTGTACTCTTTAAGTATTTCAAAATATACTTAACAGCATTCCAATGTTCTTGTCCTGGATTTGACTGATACCTGCTCACGATTCCAACTGCATAGTAGATGTCAGGTCTAGTGCATAACATTGCATACATTAGACTTCCAACTGCAGAAGCATAAGGAACTTTTGCCATGTCTTCTATCTCTTGAGGATCAGTAGGACACTGTTCCTTAGATAGACGGATACCATATCTAGAAGGCATATTTGCCCCATTGGTATTAGTCATGGAGAATCTCTCTAGAACTTTGTCAATGTAAGTTGTTTGAGAGAGGGCAAGGGATCTGTTCTTCCGGTTTCTGATAATCTAAACACCGAGAACATAGGCAGCTTCACCTAAATCTTTCATATTGAATTGAGTGTCTAGCCATTCCTTGATGTGAGTCATTTTCTTGATATTGTTGCCAATGATCAAAATGTCATCAAGATAAAGGACCAGGAATACTACTACTTGGTCTTCCTTGAGTTGGTAAACACAAGGTTCATCTTCATTCTGATGAAAGCCGTAGGTTTTAATGATCTCATCAAACCTTTTATTCCATGAGCGAGAAGCTTGCTTAAGTCCATAAATAGACCTATTTAATTTGCAAACTTTATTTTCCTGCCCAGGAAGAACATAACCTTCTAGTTGCTCCATATAGATGGTTTCTCCAAGAAGCCCATTAAGGAAGGCTGTCTTGACATCCATTTGCCAGATTTCATAATCGAAAGCGGCCATGATGGAGAGAAGAATTCGGATGGATTTGAGCATGGCGACAGGACTAAAAGTTTCCTCATAGTCCACACCTTCTCTTTGGGTATAACCCTTGGCGACTAGTCTAGCTTTAAAAGTTTCAACTTCGCCTCCAGCGCCTCTTTTCTTCTTGTAGACCCATTTGCATCCGATTGGACGATAGTCATCGGGTGGATCTACATATTCCCAGACTTTGTTCTTTTTCATGGAATCCATTTCTGAATCCATGCCGCTGACCATCGCTTCCGTTGCGGACTTGCCATTGCCTGTTTATAGGTTAATGGGTCGTCATCAATACTGTCACCAACGACCATATTGATTTCACCATCCAAGCCATAACGAGATGGTTTTGTAGAAAACCTCCCACTACGACGAGGAGCGGTGACCTTCTGAATAGGAGCTTTGGTAGTAGTTTTCTCAGTTGCTACAACTGAGGGAGTGGGATTGTCCTCTTCTTGAGTAGAAGAGGATGGAACATTTGAAGGAACTATATTTGTAAGCATTTCCTCTAATACAACTTTACTTTTCGGTTTGTTGTCTTTAATATAGTTATCTTCAAGAAAAGTAGCATTTGTAGAAACAAACACTTTGTTATCCTTTTGACTATAAAATAGTCCACCTCTAGTCTCTTTAGAATTTCCGACAAACATGCAAACTTCAGTTCGCGTTTCCAGTTTTCCTTCTTTCTTTCTCAAGGCGTGAGCAGGGCACCCCCAAATCCTATAATGGCGTAAACTAGGTGTACGACCATTCCATAGTTCGACGGGTGTCTTAGGGACTGCTTTAGATGGTACAACATTTAAAATGTCGTTTGCCATTTGAATAGCATATCCCTAGAAGGACGTAGGCAGAGTTGAATAACTCAGCATGGACCTAACCATTGCTAAGAGAGTGCGATTTCTTCTTTCTGCAACTCCATTTTGCTGTGGAGTGCTTGGGGCAGTATATTGGGATTCAATTCCAAGTTCAATTAAATGATCTTTGAACTGCATATCCATATATTCTCCACCCCTATCAGTTCGCAAGATCTTTAATGTTTTACCAAATTAGTTTTGAGCCAAAGCATGAAATTCCTGAAACTTTTCAAACGTTTCAGATTTCTTTTGCATTAGGTAAAGAAAACTATATCTAGAGAAATCGTCAATGAAAGTGACGAAATACTCATAACCACCTTGGGCTTTTACATTCAGAGGTCCGCAAACATTTGAATGCACTAACCCTAGGGGATGTTTGGCACGCTCTCCCTTTGCAGAGAAAGAACGTTTGGTCATTTTTCCTTCTAGGCATGACTCGAATACTGGCAGTTCACCTAAGACGACATTTTTCAATGGACCGCCCTTGGTTAGCCTATTGAGTCTATCAAAACCTATATGACCTAAACGTAAATGCCATAGATAAGTTTGATCATCATTATCAATCTGTTTTCTCTTAAGGCTTCTAGGTTTAGCTACATTGAAAAGTTCAGTATTTAGTGAGATTTGCGTATCAGGTCTTAGAACATAAAGCCCTTGTTCCATGTTAGCAACACATATATGAAATCCATCACGAGAAATTGAACAATTTGAACTCGAAAAATTCAATATATAAAATTGTGTTTGTAAACATGAAACACTAATCAAGTTTCTACTAAAGTTTGGAATATATAAAACATTTTGTAAAAGTAAAAATCTTTTTGTATGAAACTTGATACGGGTTGTTCCTCTAGCTTTAACTGATACTAACTCGCCATTTCCAACTTTTAGCTTTAACTCATCTGGGTGAAGATTCTCCCAAGTTTCAAGTAGCTGCAATGAAGAACATACATGGTTAGTAGATCCAGAATCAACAATCCAGGTTGATTTGTCATTCTCTAAAACACATGATTCAAAGACAAAAGCATCACCTTCGTTTGAATTGTCTAGAAGCCTGGGACATTGTTCTTCTTTATGTCCCTTTCCATTACAATTCGCACATAGAACATGATGTCTGATAATTGTTTTTGAAGAAGCAGCTTTGTTAGAGCCCTCATGCTTAATCCTCTTCCTCTGATTAAAGTTTGCAATACCAGGAGGTTCCATTGCAACCAAATTCCGCTCATGGGCTCTCAACTCAGTCTCGAGTTTGTCCATGTCGGAGGAGTGAGGATTGTTCATCAAGTAAGATAGAACAAAACCATTATACTCTGGAGGAAGACTATTAAGAATGAGTCGTACCCATTGTTCTTTTGATAATTCAATTCCAAGTAGATTTGCTTTTTGGAATTTCAGATTCATCAACAATAGGTGCGAGTTAATGCAACTACCAGGATGCATTTTCACACTATTGAGTTCTTTTGCTAAGATACTAACTAGGAGTGGATCGGGGTGAGGGTTATTCATATTGGCACTACAACATATCAATAAACAGAAGTAAGGTTTTGGTTCTATAAATTCATACACAAGTTCAGAAAATAACAAATAATCACATATGTCATAAAAATACTAAATCTAACATAGTGTATTTTCTAAGGTTTCCAACAAACTGATACAGTGTCCTGTTTAGGCGAGAGTCAAAGCATCATCCATTTAATAGAGTTGTCAATTCATCTAAAATAATAAACATTCTAGCAACCTTTTATTCGATCAAGATTGGAATTCAGTGTTGTCCCGTTTAGGCGAGAGTCAAGGTAATTCTATCTTATGAGCTTCCACCATTGTTTCATACTCTTGTAAGTCTTATACAGTCGCCACCATTAGGGTGGTCAAAACTAATATAAAAAACTTACAAGAATACTTATCTTCTGAGATTAAACGGTGCTAACTTGCTAATGAACGTTCCTCCATTAGGGAGGATTACTCACTAAAACAATAGCTATGTAAAACCAACAATGGAGATCGAATTTCTCTTGATTAAAGCTCATTATTTAAAATATGTATTTTATTTAATCATTTATATTCCATATCTCAATAATGAAACATTACAAATTAAAGTTAAAAAAAAACTTTAATTAAATTTCAAAATGGAATAAACTTGAAAAATATCTTATTTAAGTTGTTTAGAGAAATCTAAAATATCCAACTTAAATATTCTTCAATCAATGACTTAATTAAATATTAACAATTAAGTGGTAACCACTTAATTTAGAAGATATTCCATTTTAAGTTTTCCATATTTATAAAATATCAACTTAAAAAATATCCAAAGAATCTTAATAACCAATTCCTAAAATTCCTCAACTTAATTTTATAATAGGAAATTCAAAAGATATTCAAATCTAAGTTGATTTGTTAGATATAACTAAATCTCAACTTAAATAGGAATATTCAATGAAATTATGAAATTAAGCTTCAAAAAGAATTTAGATGGTTATAATTCTATATTTAATTAAACACAAGAAAAATACATATAGTTGTCTAGAATATCATTCATCAAACTATGTTTTTCTTAAATTAATTTCAAGGAAAAAATGAAATTAATTATGTTGCTAATCAATTTTATTAGGTCAAACTAATTTAATTAACCTAGCACAGTTATCCAAATCAGGTAAATGGGCCTTCACAATTGGGGTTGTTCATGTGAGGGGGGCTGGGTTCAGTATGTCGTACCCACTTCTATGGCTCCCAACTCTCACACAAGGCCCAAAAGAGAAGAATTTAACCTTAAAATGGACAACTGTTATTAATTGAATAGACCCATTAACTAAATGAGCCTAACTAAAATCTATCAAGTTATGACATTTTATTTAGCAACAACAACCTATATGTATCTATAACAGAAATTAAACATATAGGCTCACACAGGCACACAGATTTGGATGGATCCTATCATGTTACTAGGTCATTCACAGATGAAAGAAGAATGTAAAAATTACCTGTTACAAATTATTTACTTGACCTATTGACAATTGAACCATGGGTTAAAATCAGATCATTGGATCTGTCAACAAGTTAACCATGGCAATTTAGATCAAGCAATAATAGGTTTTAGAAAACTTACAAACAATCTAAAACACATAGTCCTGCAACAAGTTAGATTTGGATAGTTGGATGTAGGATTTATTTAATTTTTAAATGTATTTCGAAAATAATAAAAAAAAATTCAGTTTTTTAAAAAAAATATTTAAAAATTAAACCTACAATTTTGAAAAATTAGGTTTTAAGTAACCTAAATATCATTTAAAAAAAATTGTTAACTTACCTTTTTTAAATTTCATGTTATTTAATAAATTAAATATTCAATAAAATAGAAAATGGTAAATACATACCCTATTCTGATTTTACAATTTAATTTAAGTAAAAATAAAAAAATTTAAAAAAGTTAACAAAATATCTTATTTCCCTTTTTAAAATATCATGATTATTGTGATCTTATTCTAAATAAGGTCAAGTTACCAAAAAAAATTTAATATCTGACCTTAAAAAAAATAAAATAATCAAATTTTAAAGGAAATAAGAAAAGAGGTAAGCAAAAACTTGATTTTTTCCTATTTTCAAAATCAAATTTCACTAATATCTAAAATTAATTTTGAAAAATCAAATTAATTTATTTCTGATAATTAGATTTGAAATTTGAAAAACAAAAATCAATATACAAAACTACACAAAAAATCGGAAGTGAATTCCATGAAACAGCATACCACCCGCGCGCGCATGTGGGGTGTGCTGCCTTGATTTCAAGGCGCAGGGAGGCTGCTGGCAGCCCATCCGCGCGCGTGGGTCAAGTGCTCACCACCCTGATTTTTCCAATTTTCAAAAATTCATAACTAATTCAAATTAAATCGAAATCGAGTTCTGTAAAAAAGTAAATTACTTAAAATTTTCCAAACTATCCAATAAAAATAATTACAGAAACAGAAAAGCAACTATTTTTTCCCAGAATTCACAAATATCAATCAAACATCAATATGACATACAAAGCAACATGATACCATCCAAATCACAAACAAATCGTTTTAAGTCCAAATTTCTTGCAAGCAAATCAATTTACCATGGCTCTGGTGCTAGTTGTTGGAATTATTTTACCAGGATCTTAGATCTACTCACAAGTATGTTGATTTAACAACCTAAATATGAACTTCTAAAACGATAATAAATTAAACACATAAAAGTATGAGAAACCTTACATTGGGTGCAGCGGAATATATGTCTCCTCCCACTCAGATCTCTAACCCTTGATTCCTTTCTGTCATAGAGTATAATCAAGATCTGAGCCCGAATGTCCTTCTTTGTTGACTCTGAATTCTACACAGCCTTCCTCACTATGATTGAGGTATTACTTGATGTGTGTGGGCACTACTCTATCACTTAGAGGATTTTGAAAAACAGAGAAGGTAGAGAGAGAGAGTGACGGCTTCAAGATGATTTTTGAGTGAAAGAAAATAATGTCAAAGTGTGTAAAACCTGAAGCCTTTACCTTCTATTTATAGAAGACCACATAGGGTTATGGTTGAATTACTTGGCACTAAAAAATGAAAAATAAATGGGAAAAGGGAAGCAAAGGTGGCCGGCCTAGCAATTGTGGAAACAAGCCTTCCACTTTTCCAACATTCCTTTTCCATCATTCCTGTTGGAAATTATTTTACCAGGATCTTAGATCTACTCACAAGTATGTTTATTAACACCCTAACTATGAACTTTCTAAAACGATGAAATAAACACGTATAAAGTTTAAGAAACCTTACATTGGGTGCAGCGGAATTAAATGACTCCTTCCGTTCAGATATCTAGCCCTTGATTCCTTTCTGTAGCAGAGCATTATCAATATCTGAACCTGGATCTCTTTCTCTGAATCTTTGATGCTGAAACTCCTTCTTGCTGAAAGTCTTTCTTCACGATCTTCCTCACTATGGTTGAGGTATCACTTGCTGTGTGTGGGCACTACTCATACACTAAGAATTTTGAAATTTAAGGAAGAAGAAAGAGAGAGTGGGTTCGGCCAAAGATGGGGAGAGAGAAGGCTCAGGTTTTTCTGAATCAGAAGTGTCAGAAGGAAAGTCTAATTTTCCTGAAGCCTTCACTATCTATTTATAGCATTCCACTAGGGTTAGGTTTGAATTATTTGGCATTAAAATAATGAAAATATCAGAGGTAAATTCCTATAAAAGTGGTCGGCGCTATACTAGTGGATTTGGGACTCACTTTTTGCAATTTTGCAGTTTTATCTTTTCTGCATCTGATTTTCTCAAAAATGCCAATTTTCTAATTCAACCATTTAAATGCCAATTCTAACTATTTAATAACTATAAATAATTATTAAATAATATTGTCATAAATCAAATTTATTAATTGAACCATACAAAGTATCATAATTAACAAATATGCCCCTAAAACTCTTTCTTTACAATTTCGCCCTTACTTAGTGAAAAATTCACAAATAGACATAGTCTAATTTGAGAATTGTAATTGATTAATCAAAACCAACTATATGAGTCTTACAAGCAATATTATCTCAACTAGTGCGGGGACCATGGGTCTATATAACCGAGCTTCCAATAAGTAGATCAAAAATTCATCACTAAAATTCACTAACTTATTAATTCTTCGTTGAATCCACGCATAGAACTTCGAATTGCACTCTCAGTATATAGAATGCTCTATATGTTCCACCATATAGATGCATCATTAGTTATCCATTGTTATAATCCTAATGTGATCAATGATCCTCTATATGAATGATCTACACTGTAAAGGGATTAGATTACCGTAACACCCTACAATGTACTTTATCCTTAAAACACTTGACCCCGTATAAATGATATTTCAGCTTATGTGAAATGAGTACTCCACCATTTATGTTCGTTTGGTCAAGCTCGAAGGAGATCATCCTTTGCTTACTATTCGCCAGATAGAAGCTATAGATTCCATGTTTATGCTAGCGCTCCCACTCAATTGCACTACCGTGTTCCCAAAATGTACGTATCACCCTGACCTAAAAGTAGGCTTAACTAACAAATCAAAGAACACGAATAGCCTTTCAAGATTGAGCCTAATCATAAAAGGATTAAGAACATTTGATCTAGGATCAACTAGGCGATATTGACTTGAATAGATATTACGGTAAGTTTAATAAATCTAAGTCAAAGTTCAATATCAGTCCCTTCCGATGCATACTCCATGCATCCAACCTGAGCTTTACTTTAACCAATGCTCTCGAAAGAACATAGCATTTCTCCAAATGCAAGTAAACTCTTGTTGTAGATTATCATATCAGTAAAACCATATGTCTGATAAATCTAGGAAACTTTATTCACATAGTCATGTTTACTTTCCAATGTGTTGACGACACAATAAACAGGATCAAGTATGTGAAAAGGATTTCAGATGAATTTATACATTATGTACATATAATCATGAAATAAATCATGTGAACCATGCAACATTAAATGTTATTTCTGATCTATATTAATAAGTAAATCTGATTATATTGAAATGAGTTTTATTTAAGGTACAAAACCCAACAAACTCCCACTTGGACTAATATAAAACAAAAAAGTGCGTTTCAAATAATCTCAACACATTGATATACAAATCAAGTGTAGTAGTAGTAAACTCCTCGTAATAGGATCTGAAAGGTTGAATTAAACACAACCTTTTCTCCACCATTACTCTTCCTTTAATCACAAAATCATCGATAATGTGAAATTCCTCTCTATATGTCTACTCTCTTGGGATACTGGATTCTATATCTTTGTCAACTACTTTTGGTTAATCGGGAAATTAACACTAGTAGTTTAGGCAATTTGGAATGGTGCCAAAAATGTATAGAACTTTCCTTAGACTGAATAAGTACCTTTCCTGCAATTTTAACATTCAGTCCCTTTCTTGTAGACTAAGAGACTTCAGATAGGTTTTTACACTTCTTCAAAATCACTATTCCACCCCCAGAGTAATCACCATCTTATCAGAAAGATTATCTAGCACAAAGGAAAATTTCGAAATCTGATGTGGTGTAGTCTAAGAGTTTTAAACAAACCCTTATAGACTAACATATAGTTCCTCTTCTTAATCTTAAGATTTACTTGATTGTCTTCCAATGTTCTTCTCCTGGATTAATCTGATACCTACTCATTACTCCCACTCAACAGCAGGTGTCTGGTCTAAGGCATACAAAAGCATATCTAAGACCTCTCACTGTTGATATAAGAAATTCTCTCATGGCTTTATCTTTTCTGGAATAGTTGAGACTTTTCCTTAGATAAATAAAATCTATACCTAAGAAGTTGTGAAGCTTCTATATATTGCCGTTAGAAAGAAAAATGCTTCAGCATCCTACTAAAGTAAGTTGCTTGCATTAGAGTAAGTAATTACCAGGTATACCACAAGCCATAGGTTTAGATAAACTTAACCTATAATACTAGGAACAGGAAGTTTGTTAAGTCCATTGAATAGACTTATAAACGAAAATTTCCTTTTATGTCCTTGTAATAGAAAACTTTAGGTTATTCCATGTGAATGGATTAAACCATAGTTCTATTGGCTTTCTTCTTAGTTTCTTATCTTGACAATCCATCACTTGTTTAAACTCACAATGGATTTTAATCACTAGTGTCTCCCAAGTCATGAGAAGTTGAGTTCCTAGAAACTCTCCCACTACGACAAGGTACCGTGAATGATGTCTAAGAAAACTAAATGGTATTAACCTCTTTGGTTGTGACAAGACAACAGAGGCAGTGGGATCATCATATGTCAAATAAGATGATAGAACACTTTTGGAATCAAGAAAAATATCTCCTTTATTTGCTACTTGTTTTCAGACTTAGTCATTATCCTAGAAAAGTAGTATTTGGTTGAACAAACACTTTCTTATCTATTTTGGATATAATTCAAAAATCAATTTAATGATCTTTGAACTGCATATCTACTAACTATTTCTCCACCCCTATCAGTTCGCAAGATCTTTAACCACTTACCTTAATGGTTTTAACCATTGCTAGAAATTAATGAAAATTTTCAAACATTTCAAATTTCTTTGCATAAGGTATAATCTAGAGTGATCGTTTTAAGAATACAACAAAAAACTCATATCCACCCCTGAATGTACATCCATCTGCGAATGAGATGAACTACTTTCAGTGGATATAGGCATATTAACTCTTTGCAGAGATTGATCTTGTCAAATCCACTATGAACACGATACAAATGCCATAGATTAAAAAACTAATGTGGGTGTGTCTTTTGATGACATAGGTTTAGTTACATCAAAGAATTCTTAGAATAGTGCAAGTGGATCCTGGTCACAGAATACCTAACTCATATTCCATACAGTTTGAATCCATTAATAGAAGATGGATATTAAACACTTGGAAAGTGTAACTGTATTGCTTCCTAGAAATAGAAATATAAGAAAATTTCTGTTTGGATTCTAAAATTAAAGTCAAAGACTTAAATTCAACCAAATATAATGAGTAATTCTATCTTGGACCACCACTACTAATTTAACTCTAAGTCTGATTTGCCCTCACAAGTAGGAGATTTGTAAGATTGAGGATTTATATTAATTGGGAATAGAATTTCGGGATTATAATCATATGCGTCATTTAATTTCTTAAGAGAAAATATAATGACATGAAATGATTTATAGACCATTCATCCAGTGATAGATTATTGAGCTAATTCGAAATGAATAAGCTAAGAGGAATTAGGATAATTTCGTTTATAAATAAGAATCCAACGATGCTTCGATTAGCGAAAGACAAAGTAATCTTATTTATGTAATCTTCTTGTTTCATATTGTAAAAATACTAGTCTAAGGTGTCATCAATTGATGAACAGCTAGATGTTGCATATACAATATTTATCTTTCGAGATCTTACACTATTATGTATGTCAAATGGTAAAATCCATTAGGGATTTATCTCATTAGAAAAACAAACATGTTAGACCAACAATGAAGATTCGAAATTAAACTACAATTTAATAACAGAAAATAACATGGTTCAATATAAATTCATACACAATTCAGAAATTATTAAAGATATAGCAAGTAGGAATGACAAGTGAAAATACTAAAACATACAATCCTAAATAATTTCCAAGGTTTCCAACAAATTGATACAGTGTCCCGGTAGGCGAGAGTCAAAATATCATTTATTGAATAGAGTTGTCAGCTCATCTAAAATAGAAACCATTCTAGCTTTATTCGATCAAAATAAGAATCCAACGTTGTCCGGGTAGGCGAGAGTCAAGGTTATTCTCATTTTATGAGCTTCCACCATTGTTTCATGTTTTATAAGTTTATCTCTAAGTAGTCACCGTAGGGGAGAGTCTAATAGAGACGAAAACTTACAAAACACTTATCAAAGGAGATCTTACGGTGTTAAATGCGTTCAACGAATAACCATCCATAGGGGGACGAAGTCTAGCGTCTCGAGGTTATATTGAAAACATTTAACTATTGTAAGACCAACAATGGAGATCGAATATCTTAATAATAATAAAGCTCATTATTTAAAGGGAGTTGTATTTTCTTTGATTCTCTTTATTTAATCTATTTATTTTAAATATATATTTATTTAATTAAAATTTCCAATTTAGAATGAAAAATTCTAAATATAAATTTTAATTTAATATTTATAAATTTTACTTAGATGGATATGAAAATAATATGAATTATTTCCATCTTAGTAATAATTTCCAATAAATATTTAGAAAAATATTCAATTTAAGTTGTTACAAAATTAATTTAAATTAATTTACAACTCAAATTTAATTTTCTATAAATATATATTGCATTTCGAAAAATTAAAGTATTTAAGAATACAATTTTCGAAATTGCATATTAAAATAAAAAATAAATCCTGGAAAAATTATTCTAATTTAATGTTGGCCCAAAATTAATTAATAAAGTTAATTTACAACAAAAAATATAATTTTCCTATTTAATTAAATATGTATAAGAAAAATTTCAAATATTTAAGTATGATGATGAAAATCAACTTAAATATTAATTTTCTATTTAATTAAATACACTAGAAAAATACTTCAAGCAAAAATATCACCTATCTAGATTTTCCTTTGACTAATTAATTCAATTTCTAATAATATATTTTAATTCATTTATTTTTAAATTAATCAATTAATGAAAAAATCATTGATTTAAGTTGGTCCAAAATTAAAATAAATAATTTACAACTTTAATCTATTTTTCAAATAAAATTCGAAATTCCAGCATTTAAGAAATGCAATTTCGAAATTTGATTAATAAAATAAAGAAAAAATATATTTTGAAAATTATTTAAATTTAGTTGAAAAATTAAATTTCAACTAAAAATAATTTTCTATTTAATTAAGTGTCATGAAAAAGAAATATTTAAGTATCATGATGAAAATCAACTTAGATATTTAATTTTCAAATTAATTAAATGTAGTAAATTCAAGAAATAAATAATTAAGTGTAGAGAAGGCTTAATTATTAATCTCTAGTTTAATACTAGGAAAAATATACTTAAAATAAATTGTACCAAAATTAATTATTTAAATAATTAATTTCACAATGTATAATATTTTCCTATTTAATATTAGAAATAATAAGTAGTCTAGAAATAACTATCTAGAAAATATCTTATTTGACTAAGTATCTTTTCCACAAAATTTGAAAAAATATCTAATTTAAGTTGTATTAGAAAAAAAATCTAGAACTTAAATATTTTTCAAATTTAAATTTAATTAAATATCAAAAATTAAGTTGTAACCACTTAATTTAAAAATATTCCATTTTAAGTTAATATTCGAAAATATATTAACTTAAAAAATATCTAAAGAATCTTAATAACCAATGCCTAAAATTCCTCAACTTAATTTTGAAATTTTAAATCCAAAAGATATTCAGATTTAAGTTGGTTAGTTGTAGATAACTAAATATCAACTTAAATGGGAATATTTAATGAAAAATTTAAATTGAGCTTCAGAAAGAATCTAGATGGTTATAATTCTATATTTAATTAAATACAAGAAAATACATATAGTTTAGCTTAAAATAAATTCTTTAAATTAATTCGAAAATTTAAAAATAATTTAAATTTAAAATTAAACCTACAATTTTGAAAAATTAGGTTTCAACCAACCTAAATATCATTTCAAAATTTGCTAACTACTTTTTAAAATTTAAATGTTATTTTATAAATAAAAATTAAATAAAAAATTAAAAAAGGTAAATGAATATCTTTTTCAGATTTTAAATGTATTTTAAATAAATAAAATAACAAAATTTAAAAGTTAGCAAAATATCTTACATCTTTTTAAAATTACATGATTATAGTTATTTTATTTTAAATTTACATAAGGTCAAATTATTTAAAAAAAAATTTAATTTAAAATATTTAAAATCTGACCTTAAATTTAAAAACAAGATAAGATATAATCAAATTTAAAAATAAGATAGATTATTAAGCAAAAAGGATAGATACTAACTATTTTTAAATTCAAATTACACTAATATCTTGAATTAAATTTAAAAAATATTAAATTAATTCAAAATGATAATTAGAATTGAATTAGGAATAGTAATAGTATAAATACAGAACTACACAAAAAATCGGAAGTTAATTCCATGAAAAAGCATGAAAAAACGAAGAAAAACGAAAAAAATTGTGAGTTGTACGGACAGTTTCGCGATCGCAGGAAAATTTCAGCACAACTCCGATTTTTTCAAATCTTAAAAAAATCATAACTAAATCAAATTAAATCGAAATTGAGTTCTGTAAAAAAGTAACTTGCTTTATTTTTTCCATACTATCCAATAAAAATAATTGCAGAAACAGATATTCAATTATTTTTAACGAAAATTCACAAACACCAATCAATCATCAAATAACACTCAATACAACATGATACCATCCAAAAACAAACAAACAATCGTTTTAAAGTCCAAATGTGACAGTCAGTAGTCCCGTGATCCGTAAGGGGAAACACCGGGTAAGCTGTGCAATCCCACATCGCCTGGGGAAGGTCAAGTGGGATGATTCTAAGACTATGTAGGTATGTGACTACACAGTTGAAGAGGGCTTAAATGGATTGATTGGTACTACCTATATCAACAAGGTGCATCTTGTTTTTCGGTAGCCCATCTCGAAAGAACTCCACAGTTAAGCGTGCTTGGCTTGGGAGCAATTTCAAGGATGGGTGACCTCCTGGGAAGTTTTCCCAGGAAGCGTGTGAGTGAGGACAAAGCACGCTGGAAACACTCGTGTTGGTCTGTAGGGTCAGTCATCAGTCCATGAAGCAGCCAAAGTGACGTACTCGTGTATAAGAGTCATTCATTCCGTGGGTCTAAGGGCCCAATGGAGGCTTGAAGCGAGGACGTTACAAATGGTATCAGAGCCTTGACCCAGCCGGAAGTGTGGTCGACGAGGACGTCGGACCCCGTAAGGGGGGGTGATTGTGACAGTCAGTAGTCCCGTGATCCGTAAGGGAAAACACCGGGTAAGCTGTGCAATCCCACATCGCCTGGGGAAGGTCAAGTGGGATGATTCTAAGACTATGTAGGTATGGGACTACACAGTTGAAGAGGGCTTAAATGGATTGATTGGTACTACCTATATCAACAAGGTGCATCTTGTTTTTCGGTAGCCCATCTCGAAAGAACTCCACAGTTAAGCGTGCTTGGCTTGGGAGCAATTTCAAGGATGGGTGACCTCCTGGGAAGTTTTCCCAGGAAGCGTGTGAGTGAGGACAAAGCACGCTGGAAACACTCGTGTTGGTCTGTAGGGTCAGTCATCAGTCCATGAAGCAGCCAAAGTGACGTACTCGTGTATAAGAGTCATTCATTCCGTGGGTCTAAGGGCCCAATGGAGGCTTGAAGCGAGGACGTTACACCAAATTTCTTGCAAGTAAATCAATTACCATGGCTCTGAGGCCAGTTGTTGGAAATTATTTTACCAGGATCTTAGATCTACTCACAAGTATGTTTATTAACACCCTAAATATGAACTTTCTAAAACGATAAAATAAACACGTATAAAGTTTAAGAAACCTTACATTAGGTGCATCAGAATTAAATAACTCCTTCCGTTCAGATATCAAGCCCTTGATTCCTTTCTGTAGCACAGCATTATCAATATCTGAACTTGGATCTCTTTCTCTGAATCTTTGATGCTGAAACTCCTTCTTGCTGAAAGTCTTTCTTCACGATCTTCCTCACTATGGTTGAGGTATCACTTGCTCTCATACACTAAGAATTTTGAAATTTAAGGAAGAAGAAAGAGAGAGTGGGTTCGGCCAAAGATAGGGAGAGAGAAGGCTCAGGTTTTTCTGAATCAGAAGTGTCAGAAGGAAAGTCTAATTTTCCTGAAGCCTTCACTATCTATTTATAGCATTCCACTAGGGTTAGGTTTGAATTATTTGGCATTAAAATAATGAAAATATCAGAGGTGAATTCCTATAAAAGTGGCCGGCCCTATACTAGTGGATTTGGGCCTCACTTTTTGTAATTTTGCAGTTTTATCTTTTCTGCATCTGATTTTCTCAAAAACGCCAATTTTCTAATTCAACCATTTAAATGTCAATTCTAACTATTTAATAACTATAAATAATTATTAAATAATATTGTCATTTATCATATTTATTAATTAAACCATACAAAGTATCATAATTAACAAATATGCCCCTAAAACTCTTTCTTTACAATTTCGCCCTTACTTAGTGAAAAATTCACAAATAGACATAGTCTAATTTGAGAATTATAATTGATTAATCAAAACCAATTATATGAGTCTTACAAGCAATATTATCTCAACTAGTGTGGGGACCATGGGTCTATATAACCGAGCTTCCAATAAGTAGATCAAGAATTTATCACTAAAATTCACTAACTTATTAATTCTTCGTTGAATCCACGCATAGAACTTCGAATTGCACTCTCAGTATATATAATGCTCTATATGTTCCACCATATATATGCATCATTAGTTATCCATTGTTATAATCCTAATGTGATCAATGATCCTCTATATGAATGATCTACACTGTAAAGAGATTAGATTACCGTAACACCCTATAATGTACTTTATCCTTAAAACACTTGACCCCGTATAAATGATATTTCAGCTTATGTGAAATGAGTACTCTACCATTTATGTTCGTTTGGTCAAGCTCGAAGGAGATAATCCTTTGCTTACTATTCGCCAGATAGAAGCTATAGATTCATAGATTCCATGTTTATGCTAGCGCTCCCACTCAATTGCACTACCGTGTTCCCAAAATGTACGTATCACCCTGACCTAAAAGTAGGCTTAACTAACAAATCAAAGAACACGAATAGCCTTTCAAGATTGAGCCTAATCATAACAGGATTAAGAACATTTGATCTAGGATCAACTAGGCGATATTGACTTGAATAGATATTACGGTAAGTTTAATAAATCTAAGTCAAAGTTCAATATCGGTCCCTTCCGATGCATACTCCATGCATCCAACCTGAGCTTTACTTTAACCAATGCTCTGGAAAGAACATAGCATTTCTCCAAATGCAAGTAAACTCTGTTGTAGATTATCATATCAGTAAAACCCTATGTCTGATAAATCTAGGAAACTTTATTCACATAGTCATGTTTACTTTCCAATGTGTTGACGACACAATAAACAGGATCAAGTATGTGAAAAGCATTTCAGATGAATTTATACATTATGTACATATAATCATGAAATAAATCATGTGAACCATGCAACATTAAATGTTATTTCTGATCTATATTAATAAGTAAATCTGATTATATTGAAATGAGTTTTATTTAGGGCATAAAACCCAACAATTCCTAGTTTCCCATTTTGTCAAAAACTGCCAATTCCCTTATTCAACCACATAAATGTCAAATATAATTATTTAATAATTATAATTAATTATCAAATAATAAATTGTCATTTATTTATTAATAATAAAACTAATCAAAGTTTCCCAATTAATAAATATACCCTTCCAATTCTCTATTTACTGTTTTGCCCTTAATAAATGATAAATTCTCAAATAGACATAGTCTAACTTGAGAATTATAATTGATTAATTAAAATCAATTAAATGAGTCTTACAAGTAATATTTTCTCAACTAGTGAGGGGACCATGGGTCTATATATCCGAGCTTCCAATAAGCAGATCAAGAATTTACAACTTAAATTCACTGACTTATTAATTCTTCGTTGAATCCACGCATAGAACTTAGAATTGCACTCTCAGTTATATAGAACGCTCTATATTTTCCACCATATAGATACGTCATTAGTTATCCATTGTTATAATCCTAATTTGATCAATGATCTTCTATATGGATGATTTACACTGTAAAGGGATTTAATTACCGTAACACCCTACAATGTATTTAATCCTTAAAACACTTAACCCTGTATAAATGATATTTCAGCTAAGTGAAATGAGTACTCCACCATTTATTTTCGTTTGGTTAAGCTCGAAGGAAATCATCCTTTGCTTTCTATTCGCCAGATAGAAGCTATAGATTCCATATTTATGTTAGCGCTCCCACTCAATTGCACTACCGTGTTCCCAAAATGTACGTATCACCCTGACCCAAAAAGTAGGCTTAACTAACAAATCAAAGAACACGAATAATACTCTTGAGATTGAACCTAATCATATCAGGATTTAGATCATTTGATCTAGGATCAACTAAGTGATATTGAATTGAATAGATATTACGGTAAGTTTAATAAATCTATTTCAAAGTCCAATATCGGTCCATTCCAATGCATACTCCATGCATCCAACCCAAGCTTTACTTTAACCAATGTTCTGGAAAGAACATAGCATTTCTCCAAATGCAAGTAAACTCTGTTGTAGATTGTCATATCAGTAAAACCCAGTGTTCTGATAAATCTAGGAATCTTTATTCACATAGTCATGTTTACTTTCCACTGTGTTGACAACACAATAAACAAGATCAAGTATGTGAAAACGGTTTGAATGAATTTATAAATCAAATAGACAAGCAATTGATAAGGTGAACCAAAACATACACAAATGAATGAAAAATACTTCTGTTACTTTATTGATATTGAATAATCTAGATTACATTGAAATGGAGTTTTATTTAGGGCATAAAACCCAACAGTGTGTTCACTGCTTATTTCCCAGTCTTCAAAGCTAGAGACGAGGATGATCCTCATACAAAAGTTGAAGCAGATCATGGTCGATACGGTGGTTGCTTCCCCAAAACTCACCAGGGTTCCATCTACAAAAGGTAAGAGAGAAGAAAATGAGAATTGGTCAGAGCAATGAATAAAAAATATGTTGAATGTACCAACCAGGTTCGATTGAGGAATCAAAAGTAGAAATTTCACTCAGAAATAGAATTTTCAACCTAGAAGTTCAAAACTTCGAATTGGAGTTTGATTTTCACTATACCCCTAATGGATAAGTGAAAATGGATCTTGTAAGGTTAAAATCAAAGCATAGTTAAATTCAGACATCGTGGTTAAGCACAATCAAGATTTCTAAACTTTGAACCTAAGATTTCTAGGTCATCCTAGAATAGTTTAAGAACAGTCAAGATCCATGGCCAAAAACCCAGAAAATTAAGCATGCAAATATGTAAAAGAAAGAAATAAAGAACTTAATCACTGGTTTGAAGCTCCTTGTTCTGCTCGGATGATGTTTTCAAGAGTTTCATGGGAATCCTTCGTAGAATTTGAGAGAAAAATTCGCCTAAGAATTTTTCGCTCTGGTTTTTCAAGAACGAAAATGGCTAAAAGGATCTTTGGAGGTTTTTCAATCCTATTTATAAGCAGTTCGAAAAAGGGAAATAATCATTTCAAAAATTTAAACTCCTCCAATTCCCCCCAAAAGTATATGTTATGTACTCATTACAGGCAGAGTAACTGTCAACACGTCCAGACATCGAGGTGTGATTCGAGGCAAGACTGTCAATCAGCATTAATGATCCAAAATTGAAGAGACCCCTGGTCAGGGTCATATCGGTTTGGCATTCGATGCCTAGGACATGCGTCACCCATCTAGATAAGACTCCAGGTTGAGTGAAGTCCACGTTCGACCAGGATGGTCCTGCACAGACTTGGGGGGAAAATGTTATTCAGCTTTTTGCACATTGACGTGGTGATAGGATCAAACGACACGTGTCCCATATTTTTGATACCTAGGCGGAGGAAAATATCCCTAGCAACCTGCACATGACTAGTCAACATCTATAATAGTATGTTATCCGAGCAAAGTTGTGGAGAAGAATTTGACTAGATGAAAGCGTGTTTGCGCTGAGAAACTTACAAGAAATAGTGACTTTAGAGAATAATACCGTTGTGTCCAAACACGAAGGCGATCCTTATAATTGTGGGATTGAATCAGAGAAAAATGACAACCTGTTCTAGTTTCTTATTTCATATATTGTAATTATAGAATAATTGTAATTTTTTATTTTGTGCATTGTAAGCGAAAGAAAAACCATCCCTCATGTATTAATCCCCTATAAATAGTGACCTCACGTCACTATGAAAGGGATCGAAAGAATTGCCTCAGAGAGATAATCTAGAAAGAAAAGAGTGATCTAAGAGAAAAACACACTTAGAGATCAGTTGTAAGAGCGTTTAAGGAAAAGAACACTTCGTTCCTTCTCTTAAGTCAATATAATATAAGGAGAGTAGGCTATTACCACAATAACGGGACCGAACCTTTTTAAAATCTAGTGTTCATTTTACTTTATTTGTTTTGTTCTTTTTTTATTACGTTACTTAATTATTTTATTATCTGACTCACTGTCGTTGACAACTGTAACTTGAATTGTGGTACACCACTAATTAGTTAAATGAAATATTATTTCATTATTATGTAGCTACTACTCTAAACTACGAAGACATGTCAAAAATGAATAGAAATCAAGCTAGGAACTAATCCAATTGTTACCGGTGACATATTTTGAACTGCCAAGAACATTTATAGTGTTAAAATATTTTATATGGACTTATATAAATAAGTGTTGCTCATAGAGTGTCAATATTAATATATGTGGATAACTATATGCATCGTATAATGCCGATTATGCAATTAGGACCATAATGGGATGGTCAGTTTTATTATCTGCATTTGAGGCACATGGAAGCACCCAAATGACTATAAATTGGCCCATTAAATTATAGTCCACCACCACTAGCATTTTAAACCCAAAAACTATGTCCACTCTACCCCTAGGGTAAATTAGTATACATATATATATGTGTGTGTGTGATTTTAGTGGAATAGGGATCTATATATATGGGTGATATGGTGGTAAAAGTTTTACAAGGGGATGCTTTCCATAAGCTCTCTTAATGCTTAAAAGATGTTGTGGTGAATCAAGGAGACTCACAATTAAAGAATGCACAATATTAATGTATGTTTATTATTATTCAATGCCCTAAATAAAATGATTGATCTTGGATGTTTATGAGTATTAATTGTGTTTATTATTATTGATAATAGTATACTCATTGTGTAGTAATTTTAACAATTGGTATCATGAGCTTGGGCATTTGATTTTAGGGCTTATTATTTAAAAAAAAAAATTATATATATGGATTTTTCAAGTTATTCGTAGAGAAAATTTGATTGGAAGATGATTATTGAGTTAATCTATATTTTAAACCATATTTCCCGTTTCCTTTTTTGTTGAAAATGCTAAGAACCCAAGCTTTTTTAAAAAAGTTTGTTAATGGCCGAATATGGGTATGTGATTTACGGGTTTAGAGTGTTTTCGAGTGAAATGAGTTTGGGAAAAAGAGAGAATATGAAAAATGGTGAATTTCCCCTCAAACGACGTCGGAAACGGAGCACCGGAGGTGGTGTTTCCAGTCGGTCGGAAAATCGGCTTCGCTGTCGGATCGCACGACCCGGATTTGACCCGCGTGCCCAGGTGAAGGTAAGGGATGACCTCAAAACGACGTGTCGTTTTTAGGCTCTCCTTCAGACAAAACGACGTGTCGTTTCATGTAAAGGGCTGCGCTGCACTTCCAGCGAACGACATGTCATTTTTCGAAAACGACATGTCGTACGGATAGACCAAATTTTTCAAAAAAAAAAAAATTGCGTAGCGCGTCGGGGCGCGTGGAGGGTTCTTTTAGACCATTTTTTTCACCATTTTGCTCTAATTTAATGTTTTCATTTAATTGTGTGATTATATTTTGATTTTGGTCAATTTAAATAATTAATTGACTCATAATCACATAATTAAATTAAGGTAAATTATTTTTTTTAATATTTATTATCTCACAATTTTATTATGTGTTATTTATCAATTGAATCATAATTATATTCATGTCATAACACTATTGTACAAATGATTGACATTTTCTTTGATAGTATAATTATGTTAGTGAATAATTAATTGAGTGCTTATGTACTCACCTATCATGAGTCTAAGCATGTCAATTTCGTTAATCATAAAATTGTGTGAATTGTGACAAATTTATTATTAATTTAATCTCATACAATGCCATTTTTATTTGATTATCATTTCATAAGTCTTGTTATATATATGCCTTTGGTGATTTTGAGAATTTTTTGTGAATTTTATTCTTGTTATTATTATAAAATTCTTTTAAGGCATATACTATGAAAAATGTGTAATAAAATATTGATCATAATTTACGCATTTACCATACAAATTATTGTCAATATTTAATTGATATTTTTGGTAATAGAATTGCTAGAAATTCAAAATGTACATTTGGCATTAGATAATTATGAGATTAAAATTATTCATTGAATGTGTTATGCTTACCTGTCGTAAGTTTTCACATGTCAATTATCGAAAATTGTGGTTCATGTTAATACTTTTCTCCCGTATCAATCACAATTATTATTAAGATCCATACATGCAATTTATTCATCCTATCGATGATTTTATGGTGAAGGAAACAAATTAGATGTCATGAACCACACAATCTTTTCTACCCTATCGGTAGTGGATTACTTGAATTTGGTTATGACATTTGAAGTAGTTGTCCTTACTTGCGTAAGAGTCATATATTTTGTTTAAACGACTCTAGCATGACATGATCGTTTCCGTTGATAGATCATTGAGAAAGCTAAGAAAACGAGCAGATTGCATAATCCTTATTTTCACATAGTGGCACTGCTCTAAGATATTCTTTTTAGCTTTAAACAATCCTAAAATTTCTACCACATAGTTATCAAATGGGACTATAATATGTCTTGTCATATTGATCTCTCATTGAAAAATTGGACTAGGCCTCAAAATTGATAAATTAATCTTGAAATCACATTTGAATGTAAAAGATGTCAAGTTACTGCATGCTCAGTGGGAGTATTGCAATGGGTGTCGGCTTGTTATTATGAGGTATATATATCTGTCCATCGATCCTTATATGACAAGTTTTATGAGGATGAATTCGCTTAGGAACTTCCCTGGATACTCGAAGTGAAATTCTTATGTTTGCTCCATAATGATGAGTTCAGGGGACTAGTGTGTTTTGTTTTGTGCCTTGAAATAGTTTCAATGGAACTAGTGAATCAATTATTACAATGTTTTTATGCTTAAGGATCAATATAAGGCATAGATCATAAGTGGACAAGTTTTGGATTACTATTACAATATATGTATGATTACAATTATCTATTTTGATGTGATAATCGTGTTAATGCGTGTGTACTCTATATCACATTATTGTTGCTACCAAAATTTGAATATGGCTACGGTATAATTAGATGACAATTTTTGGATTGACTGAAGTCTAAATAAATTTTTCACGTGGTAACGTGGATGGCTTAGTATCAACTTTGGACAACAAATGGAAAGAATAGACGAATTAAAGCTTTGTCTTATCTAAAGATAAAATACATGTTGATCATGTAAGTTGGTTGTCCATAAAGTTTTCATGATCTACAGTACCATGTATAAAATTTAAAGAGATATCGAGTATTCATTACTACTTTGTTAAGATCTCTCTCATAGGAATGTCGTAAACATAGTCTCTCAAAGTTTGGACTCATCAAAAGTTGAAAGCTTTTATGTTTTAGAAAGCTTTAAAATGAAAAACATCAAAATAGATTAATCCATGCATGCATAATAATAGGCAGTCACTTTTTATGTGTATTATTTTTCAAAGTGATAAATACACAATAAGACTGATATATGGTCTTAATTATTGTACTGCTTGCATCTTGGTTTAATGGTTGTTATTATATTTGAATGTCTCCCAGGCCAAATTATGTGTAGTATACATATCCTATCGATATGATATCATACATAATTTATTTGACTGCCTATTGCATGATGGAGATTAATATGGTGTTTGTTGATTATATTTGTCCAAGTGGGAGAGATCTTGGAATCTTTTATGGACTAATATAATCACAAACATAATTTCATATTCACAACCATGTTAGATGTTTTCTAAAGAGACCATATGAGATTAGTCTTTCGCAACAACTCTCAAGATACTGAGATTCAATGGATCATATCGTTTTATTTTGAATAGCCTCATGAATGTTGTCACTGAATAAGGATTTGCATATAAGGCTATTTAAGGAGTTTTAATATTATGAGGCAATATATGACATTGTATTTGACAATCTTGGATTAATCATATAAGTGAAGACGAATATCTCAAAGGTTTTATTGAGAATGTCCAGTTTAATACGTATGTCCCTCTTAGCTAATACTGTTGATAAGTAAATAAAGCTACATATGTTGAAGTTTTAAGCTGGCATTAGACAAGTTTAAAATTTTATTTTATGGGATAATTGGGTTTATCCCTCATTTTGTTGCTTCCGCTGTTATTATTAATTATCTACTATTGGCCAGAATATGGTAAGAAACTCTATATGTGGACAAATAAAAATAAAGGATCGAGGCAGTTTGATGAACCTGTGTTTCTATACACGAGACAAGTTTGATTACATATACCTCTAAAGTTCTAATCTATAGCCATTGGTAGTTCTTAATTCTTATTTGGAGAATTGATATGGTTATATCACGATTTCCAAGATACGATCAAATGTGAAAGTTTTAAGATTAAATCCCATATCAATTGGGAGATTTTCTTGATGGTCAAAGTAAGGTGAATTAAAGCTTGTCCACTAGAACGGTTGGAGCAACTGGAGCTCCTATTACACCTAGAAGCTATTGTTGGTTGTTGGCTAGGCTCGATCTGTACAATCGGGCTTACCCAGTTAAGTCTACCACTATAACAATGGTTTTGTTATGAGTTGTAAAGTGGTGACTATTTGGAAATCAATACATAAGGATATGAGAACTAAATTCTTGTTTAAAGATCATACCATGTTAAATGGCTCGATTAAACCTGGAAAAGGTAACTAAAAGGACAACCGAGTTCAATAGATTTAATCCCTTTTGAGGAAGGACATCAAGATAGTGATGACTGTAATTCTCAAAATGGTCAATTCAAAGCATTATCGTTAGTCAATACTATGTGAGAGATCAGTGGGAGCAATGATATGTTTATATTATTACTTGATATAGTACATTGCTCATATTTTATGATAGTGATCTATGCTGGAGACGGTTGAACTGTTATTTGATAATCTCTGAAAGAGAAAGAATCCTTGATGAACTTTATATGGTCTAATTATTTTAGATTCTTTGTGATAAGATCAAAAACAAACTAAATTGTCTCATAGTTTGCATTGACTCACTATTGTTGTGATTAATGTTTGATTTCATTGAGAATTTTTTTAAATAGTTTAAAGTATGATTTGTTATGAAAGGCCTAAAGTCCATGTATATTAGTAATAATGAGAGATTAGTATTGAAATTGTCCCATGTGCATATATGCTTATTCCAGGCAGCCTAGGGTTCGCTAAGTACATGCATTCCTATTGGGATATTTGTTGCAGGCATGCTGGATTGGTACTTGAGCTATCGTTCTTATGGTACGAAGGATTTGTTAACAATCGACAAACCAATATTATGACATATAAAAGTTGGTTTTACTGATATCGATTGGATAGGCTGCATGGATGATAAAATCCACTTATAAGCATTTATGATTCTAGGAGGAGCTATATTGTAATTAAGTGTCATATGAACACCTACAACTTCATCTTTTATACAAAGAAAGTGTAATGATATGGGAAGTTATATGTGACTAGGTGTTGTATGGACATTTACAACATCCTCATTTTGTAAAGGTAGAATGTGTGGCGTGTTACGAGGACATTGATTGTACATTACAATTGTGATATTTTGTTTCAGTGTTAAGAGTAGTTGATTCTATTGTGAACTTGCTGAACTTATGTGATGAGTATCACAATCATATCTTTCTCTCGGAACTTGAGAAGCATCATTGCTCCATTAATGGCGATGACGTTCCCTATGTAGTGAGAAAGTTGTGAGGTTCTCTACCAGTATCATAACACGCACTTACAGACAACATGTTAATGACTACACTGATACGGCTTACCTGAACGTATGTACTAAGAAGTTATTTCTTGTTATGGATTGTTGGGAGCCAAAGATGTATTTGATCAGTGGGAGTCATTGTTTTTCATGTATGATAGACATGTTGAGAATTTCTATTGATTGTTGAATACATGCACATTCTGGATAACTCTTTGATGTTGTGTGTGCACACTTGTTGATGCGAGCTAATGGCTTAGTCTCGGTGCTATAGTCGAGTGGATCCAGATTAATAGTTACCGTCTTGGTATATGAATCTCAGATGTCTCGTTATGTATTATATATGTATCCTGTCGATATAATATGATGCATAATTAGTCTTATAGACAATAGTGTTTCTTGAGATTTCTGCGTATTGACACTATTGCTTAGTGAGCACATATTGGTATAATTATGTAGTCCAAGTGGGAGAATGTTAGAATATTTTATATGGACTTACATAAATAAGTGTTGCTCATAGAGTGTCAATATTAATATATGTGGATAACTATTTGTATGGTATAATGCCGATTATGCAATTAGGACCATAATGGGATGGTCGGTTTTATTATCTACATTTGAGGCACATGGAAGCACCCAAATGACTATAAATTGGCCCATTAAATTATAGTCTACCACCACTAGCATTTTAAATCCAAAAACTATGTCCACTCTACCCCTAGGGTAAATTAGTATACATATATATATATGTGTGTGTGATTTTAGTGGAATACGGATTGTTGCTCCTAAATTCGCCAAATATACGTGGACCAGTCAAGAGGGGACACGTGGATCAAATTACTTAAGAAGAACTGCTAAGTCTTTTCATGACACCAGGAAGCGCTATTCGCATGGGTCCCGGAAGATGTACCCGGAGTACAAGGTACTCCGAGCCGAAGCATAGCTTGAAGGCACTCCGGGAGGTGTCAGGTCTCTCCCGAGAAATCAAGTCGCATTTAATGCTGCATGGGAGGAAGCGTGTTGGGACTGTAACACGCAATAAAGTCTGACGGCACAACCCCCAAACAGCAGCGCTACAGTAATGATCATTTAAGTCTAGCGACGGCTACTCTGCGAAGAGTCACGTCAATCATAAGACAAAAAGGACATTCTCCATAAAAACCCTACAGCACCTAGGGATTTGACCATGCATCACCCATGGTATATTCATCGGAAATGCCCAACTTTATGGATACTTACAGACACATATGTAAGAACAATTCTAGGGATTACCCCACCAAAACACTATAAATACCCCCTCAAAGCTCATTTAATGGGGTCGGAGAATCTTGGTTGCTCAAGAGCGAAAAAAGAGAAAAAACTCACCAAGAACATTCTTTGTATTAAAGAGAGAAACATTCTCCCAAGTGTAAAATCTGTATTAAAGATATCCATTAATAGCAGTGACTCGTGGACTAAGGCTCTTTAACGCCCCAACCACGTAAAAAGTCTTCATCTCGCTTTCTTACAGCTCATCATCATAATCATATTTTATTAGTTGCCGAAAACCTCGGTCAACATTTTGGTGCTTTCATTGAGAGCTGAGGAAAATTTCGCTTCACAACAAGCATTTAACTTCACGATAATGGTGGAGACAAGAGCTACACGTCACCCTCGCCCTCACAGAAGACGCTCAAGATCCCAATGAAGAGGATGTAGCCTCGGGGCAAGCGGAGGAATCGAGGAAGAAGTTCCAGGATGAAAACCACGAGGAACACCTCGACGAGTACGCTTACGATGATGGAAGCTACCAAGAGGCCGGTGCTCCTCGGACAAAAAGCTATCGATCACGAAGCCGAGATCGAAGCTCGGAAAGTGCAAAATCAAAAGATGCATGAGGTGATGCTAGCCATGCAGTAAAAGCCATGGAGGCGGGCGGCATTCACGTGCATCCCGAGGCAATGGGCCGGACTCGACGGAGAGCCGATTACGTCTTCGCCTAATTCCCGGCGGCAAAGGCCTAGGGAACCTAGCCCTATAAGGCACCTGTGAGGAAAACCAAGCAAAAAACCCTACTTCGCGCCCCGGTCGAAAGAAAAGGCGCGGGATCGCGAAAGGTCCGCTCGGATTTCCACTAAAGGGAAAGGTCCGCAGAGGGGCAAGCCCAAAGAGGGAGTCTTGGCCCTCGGGATCGAGGGGACCGGAAAAGCGTTTCCGTGCACCGGGAACCGGGGAGTAGAGGAAGAGGAGGACGGAGATGTCCACCCATTGATCCGAGAAATCAAATCAATGGGAATCGAGTGACCTCCGGGACCACCTTGATCGAAAAGATACGGAACCGAAGTCTCCTCGGGTACCGTAAACGAAGGGATTATGGCGAGCTTGCCATCCTTCGAAAAGATATTACTGAGTCTCCGGAGGCGGAAGGGAGATGACTCAGACTCGAACGGTGAGGACCCAGGGAGCCCCTGTGCCAAGCATATCCTGGAGGCGGATCTCCCTAAAAACTTCAAAATGCCGAAATGGCGGCATATGCGGGAACTCGACCCCAGTGATCACTTGTCACGATTCAACCGAGTCATGACAGTCATGCGGGTCAGCAATGACGCCAAATGCCTATGCTTCCCCCTCACTCTGAGCGGTTCGGCGGAGGAGTGGTTCAAGAAACTAGAACCAGGATCGGTGGGATGTTGGAACAAACTCCAAACCAACTTCCGGAGACAATTTGTCGCCGCCAGGAAGGTCAATTTGGAAGTTAGTGCCTTGACTAACATCAAGCAACTACCCACCGAGACCTTGAAAAATAACATCAAGAGGTTCGAGAGGAAGCCTCGAAGACCAAGAAGGTCGATGACGGACAACGGCTTGCGCTTCTCCAGCGGGAATCCGCACCGGGACTCCACTTCCGGAACGAATTACGAAGAAGGCGCCGCAGCCTTCAAGACTTCCGAAGCGAGTCCAAAAATATATTAACCTCGAAGAAGCCCGAGATCGTGGCTTACGGAGGCTATTATCCGCACCGGGATAGCCGGGATACATGCCGGGAGTATCGCCCTCGGGTGCGGCCCGGCCGCGACCCCCTCCGTTAGCGGCATACGGTTCTGCTACTCCGGATACGGCGGGGCCAAGCTCGGCCCCCGGCATCTTCCCATTATGGCAATCCGTCCGGGGTGAATGGACGGGCTCCTTCACGAGCTGCCCCAGCTAGCTTAACAGGCCCTACCCAAGGGTCTAGAAGCAAGAGATCTTCCAAGGGCAGCACCCGAACGGGAGAAAAGCGCCAAAAGAAGGGGTACACACCCCAATACACCCAGTACACAGAGCTCACGGACTCTCAGGAACGTGTCTATTTTGCCACACGGCAAAATACGCATTACCGGAGACCCCAGCCATTGTACAGGGACAGCTCCCGGAGAGATCCGAGCAAAAGGTGCGAATATCACAACGATATTGGCCACAGCACCAACGAGTGTAAAAATCTCAAAGATGAGATTGAGAACCTGATCCGGTTGGGCCACCTCTATGAGTGGATCAAAAATAGGTTGCCCCACCTTAACCCGGGGCAGGTGGCAGGGGGCATGCCATCGGGAACACCAGGGGGTACGGCGGGGAGCATTGCCTCCAGCTCCGCAGTGACGCCCAGCATATACCCGGACTACCGCCCCGGCCTAATGGACGGGTAGCCATGATCTCCGGAGGTCCCCATATCGGAGGAAACACTCGAAAGGAGCGGAAGAGATATGCCGAGGCCGCAAGGCACAGTGAAGTGTGGGAGGTCACTCAACTCCCAGCTCAAAGGCCTCGGCTAATGGACCAACCCATAACGTTCACGGAAGAAGACGCCAAGACGGTGCGTTTTCCTCATCACGACCCGCTGGTCATAGAGACCCCCATTGCAAATAAAGTAGTGGCTAGGGTCTTGATTGATAATGGAAGTTCCGTGAACTTGCTCTTCAAAGAGGCCTTCACTGCGATAGGGTTGACCGACCGGGACCTCTCTCCTAGCGGATCGCAGCTCACAGGGTTTAACGGGACAACTCTAATCCCGATGGGAAAAGTCGGGCTCCCGATTACCACTGTGCCGGATACTCCCGAGCACGTTCAAGTATTGCACCTTCGTGGTAGTAGAGCGTCCAACGGCCTACAACGCAATCTTAGGCGGCCGGCCCTCGTCGACTTTGGTGCAATAACCTATCCGACACCTATGCCTAAAATTTCCTACCCGGGAAGCGGAGTCGGAACGGTGAGGGGAAATCAAGGAGAGGCCGAGGCAATGTTACAACGTTGCCACCCACTTACCGGTGCTCATGGTGGGGGCCCCCGAGTAGAGAAGGGTTTGAAGAAGACGAGTTGGATCCTCGTATAGGATCCGAAAGGGTCGTAGAACCAATGGAGGACGTCGAAGAGATACCGGTGTGCGACGACGACTCCACCAAAGCACTCCGTGATAGGGAGAGGCCTAGATCGGAGGAAAAGGATAACATAATAAAAACACTGAAGGGCGCCATTGACATTTTTGCATGGCGCCAAGAGGACATGACCGGCATCAGCCCTCATGTCATCACCCATGTCCTCAACGTCAACCCGGACATGCCTCCCATACAGCAAAAGAGACGCCCGCTCGACTCGGTGAAAGCCGAGGCCTTAGAGAAAGAGGTGGACAAACTTTTGTCTAATAGCATGATCCGCCGACGTATACTATCAGGAATGGTGGCCAATCCGGTCTGGTGCCCAAGCCAAACGGGACTTGGCGGGTTTGCATAGATTTCACGGATCTAAACAAAGCACGCCCAAAGGCCACTGCTAAGTTGCCCAGTTGACAAGATGGTGGACGCCACCTCCGGATTTAAAGCTTGCTATCTTTCATGGATGCCTATGCGGGTACAATCAAATAAAAATGCATACGGCGAGACCGGGAGTGCACTAGCTTCGGGGCCAGATAAGGGTATACCGTTACCTAGTCATGCCTTTCGGGCCGAAAATGCCGGAGCAACCTATCAAAGAATGGTTAACCGGATGTTTAAAAGCCTCACGGGACGAAACATGGAAGTATATGTAGACGACATGCTCGTCAAATCCAAAGCATGCAATAGCCATGCAAACGACTTAGAAGAATGTTTCGAAGTCGTCGGAGATACGGCATGAAGCTCAATCCAGAAAAAGTGTACCTTCGGGGTCAAGTCGGGAAAATTCACAGGCTTCATAGTCAGCCAGAGGGGGATCGAGGCAAACCCGGAGAAAATCCAAGCTCTCTTTGACATGCCATCCCCCAAGAAACACAAGGACGTGCAAAGTTTGGCCAGGAAGGTGGCGCATTGAGCCGCTTTATCTCACGATCCACGGACAAGTGCATACCCTTCTTCAACATGCGAAGAAATGCCAAAAGTTCGAATGGACGGACGAATGCGAAGAGGCATTCAAAAGGTTAAAAGACCATATGGCCAAACCTCCTATCCTATCAAAGCCCGTCCTTGGAGAAGACTTGTTCCTTTACTTGGCCGTCTCCGAGCATGCGGTCGGTCTTGCATTGGTCGGGAGGAAGAAAAGATTCAGCACCCCGTGTACTATGTCAGTAAACGCATGATAGGGGCCGAGACAAGGTACCCGGTCATTGAAAAGCTAGTATTCTGCCTCCTGATGGCATCACGGAAGTTGAGACCATACTTCCAAGCCCATCCGATCAGAATTTTGACCAATCATCCACTCCGGCAAGTCCTCCAGAAACCTGAAGCCTCCGGAAGACTCCTCAAATGGGCAATGAACCGAGTCGGTTGACTTGCATTACGTGCCCGGATCTCCGTAAAAGGCCAAGCTTTGGCGGACTTCATCACCGAATGTAATGAAGCCGAGGCAACAGCCAATACCGAGCCATCCATCCCCACTTGGAGAGTATTTGTGGATGGGGCTTCTAATGAAAACGGTTCGGGGAGCGGAGTGGCTATGATATCACCTGCGGGTTGCGGCTCCGGGCGGCACTCAGATTCAACTTCACGGCTTCGAATAATGAAGCCGAATATGAGGCCACGATAGCGGGGGCTAAGGTTGGCTAAAGCTGTAGGAGCCAAGAGGGTGGAAGTCTACAGCGATTCTCAGCTAGTCGTAAACCAAGTATCCGGAGAATACCAAACCCGCGGCGAGAGGATGGCCGCGTACGTAACAATAGTCCGAGAACTGCTCCACGAGTTCACAGACTATAAAATAGAAAGAATCCCCCGAGAAAAGAACGCTCACGCGGACTGTCTGGCTAAGTTAGCCTCGGACAGCGAGATCGAAGAGGCCGGGGGTAGTACCGGTGGAACGCTTGGCGAGCCAAGCATCAAAATAAGAGAGACCACACAAACGGTTGGGCAAGAACCCAAATTTGGATGGTCCCCATCATAAAATACATAACCTCGGGTGAGTTGCCCCCGAAAGGGCACCGTCTCGAAAGATTCGGTATCGGGCTCATCGTTATGTAATGATGGATCAAATTCTCTACGAAGAGGACTCGGCATGCCTTATTTAAGGTGTGTATCGGACCACTGAAGCTAGACAAATCATGCTTTGGAGGTCCATGAAGGGTTCGTGGAGATCATACGGGAGGACCCAGCCTCTCAAAGAAAATATTGAGGCGAGGGGATACTTCGGCCAACAATGAAAAAAAGATTGTATAGACTATGTCCAAAAATGTGACTCGTGCCAAAGGTACGCGAACATACCGAGAGCTCCTCCAAATGAGATCACGCGATGACAAGCCCACGGCCCTTCGCGGTACGGGGCATAGATCTCATCGGGTCTCTACCTACGGGAAAAGGAGGAGTAAAGTATGCAATAGTAGCGATAGACTACTTCACCAAGTGGACAGGGTGAGCCTATGAAGACAATAACCGCTAAGAAGGCGTTGGACTTTGTTATCAAAAACATAGTGTGTCGATACGGCTTACCTCACAAAATAGTCTCGGACAATGGAAAGCAATTTGATTGCGAGGAATTTCTTGACACGCAACCAACACGGAGTAGTGAAAAGCTTCTCCGCGGTAGCCCGACCTCAAACAAACGGCCGAGGGCGGAGGTCAATAAAATCCTAAAGGTCACCTTGAAAAAGAAGCCTCTGGCTTGTAAAAATAGCGGCCCGAAGAATTGCCAAGGGTATTGTGGGCCTACCGGACGACCCCCGGAGACCACAATAGGTCACTCGCCGTTCTCAATGGCATACGGTTGTGAAGCAATGGTCCGGTGGAAACATTATTCCCATCCCACGGGGAGAACGACCTACGATCGGCCACCCCTTAATCGAGGCCACTGCTCCAAGAAGCTCGGATCAAGTCGAAGAACTCCGGGATGAGTCCCAAATACGGATGGCCGCTTATCGAAAGAAGGTGACCAAGTATTTTAACTCCAAGGTTAAAAACGAGAAAATTCCCTATTGGTGACATGGTCCTAAGAAGGGTCTTCCCGGCCACCCAAGAACCCGGAGTGGGGGTACTTGGACCAAATTGGGAAGGACCATATGAAATCGAGGACGAAATCGGTTACGGCACTTACAAGGCGAAAAGAATGGACGGAACTACGTCCCGAGAGCACTGGAATGCCGATCACCTCGAGAAAATACTACCGATAGCGAATTAAAAACTTAGCTTTTGTTCAAAGGGTTTGTACGTCCAAATGTATGCCTCCTCTATATTAAATAAAACCGAGTGCCTTAAAAACAAAGTTTCTATGCCACTCGAGGGGGGTACTAGGGTATACGCACGGACAAACAAAAACAAGCTAAGTAAAATATCTGACCCAAAGGGCGGGTCAAGCTAAGTAAAATATCCCGACCCGAAGGGCGAGGTCAAGCTAAGTAAAATATCCCGACCCAAAGGGCGGTGTCAAGCTAAGTAAAATATCACGACCCAAAGGGCGGGTCAAAAACATGCGCAAAAATAAAGAGCGTAAGTATGAAACCACGAGCCAAAGGACGGGTTGAAATATATAAAGTGTGAAGAAAGATCGCACATATATATAAATAAAAAAAAAAAAATATCCTAGCCGAAGGGTAGGTCATACGCATATAAATGGCCGGGGACGAGGCCTTAAATTGTCTCCCCTTCAAATAAAAGCTGCCGCCTGTATGTAAATTGTTCTAAGGCAGCAGCAAGTATGTACAAAGAAAAAAAAAGAGTTATAAAGAGAACGGGTACAATCTGGGTCAATAATATGGCAGCTCAGTCAGCCCGCGGCGGAAGACGAGGTCCGATCCGTGCCTCAAGCTCAGCATCAAGTCTCTTCTTCTTTTCCCGAAATTTGGCAATCATGTCCTCGGGTTTGGGATAAAAAGAAAGCTTGATACTCTGATCATTGGTGGCCCAAGCCATGTAGACACCATCATCAAAGCGCTTCGGGCACCGGCGCGGGAGACGGGAGAAAGGAGCTCGGCCCTCTTGGCCTTCCCGATAGGCGATCTTTGAAGTCCCGAAGCTCCTTCGGCCTCAGGCCGGAGCGGCCTTGGATTCGATATCCGACCGTGGTGAGTCTCCTCTAGAGACCTCACCTTGGCGGCCATTTCATCCAAAGCCTCCACACGGCCTCCCGGCAGGTCTCGCCTAGCCTTCTCGGCAGCCTCGGTTTGAGCCATTAGCTCCTCCCGATGGTGGGCCTCCATCCCGCCTCTCCCGGGCCTCGGCACGGATCATGTCCTCCGCCCGAGCCTCCCTCCGGATGGCCTCCTCTTCCCTGGCCTTGGCCTTCTCTTCCGTGGCCTTGGCCGCTGCTTCCTGGCGCTCGGCGGCCTCTCAGTAGATCTGCCTCTCCGCCCCATTGTAGGTCTTGGAGGACCTTCGCGTCGTTCATGTCCCCAAAATCGGACAGAGCGAAGCCATGACTTATGATGTTCTTGGAGAGGCGACCAGCCTCAGCTGCAAGCTGAACCATGACGGGGTGTAAGGAAAAATTCCTCAAAGGAAGAAAACAAAATACAAACACCAAAAAAAGGAAACACAAGAAATTGCAAAGTACTTACCACTGTGAGGGAATGGCTGAGGTCCTGGACCTGGAAGATGGAGTTCAGAGAAGCGCAAGTGGCAAACCGCTTGGGCGCACAGCGTGTAAGCTGAGAAGCGAACTCACCGGTCATTTCCGCGGCAAAGGGAGCCAAAGTGGGCCCTAGGAGGGGACGGAACCAGTCCGCCAAAGGATCCAGGTTGAGGTTCCACGGATTATGATAGTCCGGATGGCTAATGCTCGCCTCAACCTCCGCTCGCAGAATCCTCCTAAGGGCCTCCACATCGGCATATCCCCGGGAGTACTCGTCCATAGCGTAGTTGTGTTTGGCTATGCGAAGCTCCTGCCTTGCCTCATCCCCCGGAATCGGGGTAAGCTCAATGTGAGGAGGAGCAGGATTTTCCTCCATCGGAGAAACCCCGCCGTCTAGGCCATGAGCGGGAGTGTCGGCCCTCCGAGGCCTCTTCGGCTCATCCTGGGCAACCATCTTGCCCTTACGCTTGCGAATCAGAGCCACTTCAGGCTCCTCCTCGTCCTCCTCTGCTACCACTAGAAGGGCTTGAGGCTCTCCAGCACCCTCGGCGGCTTCCTCCGAGAAGTCCCACCCTTTCCCCTGGCCTTCTCCCGGAAGCACCTCCTCGTCATCCACTAAGTCAATGGTTTCGGGAGGGGCGCCGGAAGAAACCTTCAAGGAAGGGGCCGGGGGAGAGGGAGTGAAAGCCGGAGGAGCCACCGGAGTATGGACCCCGGCAAGGTTGTTCCGAGGATGGCATCCATGGAGGTACCGTTCCAATAAAATAAGCAAGTGTTAGAAGTCGTGAGAAACCAACAAAAAGGTGCGACAAATAAACTACTCCTACCGGACTCCTAATTCGGCCCTAGCAAAGTCCGAACTTTAATGCGGCAGCATCATCTCCAAGATAACCGTCAGTAGGCCGAAACCAGCTGGACGCTATGTAAGCCGACGGACCTAAGGGAATAGGTTCCGGAGGGCCGGGACCCATCCGGGACCGACCTAGGTAATTTCCTAAGTTTGTAAAATAAAATTCCTTCAAATGATCCCCCCACCGGGTCGACGGCATCTTAAACCTACGGAGACGCTCGTCGAACCCTATGGGCCTACGACTGGTATATTCATCAACGGAAGGGACATACTGAATTATCAAAGGAGACTTACCACCGGCTCCGAAGTGCTAGCACGGGAGCGCCCGAGTTTGGTTCGGGGACCGAAGGCCGAGCCGAAGTACGAGTTCTCAGAAGAACCTTCAAGACGAAGGGGTCCCCCGGCGGAAGGACCTCCAATCTCTTCTTGAAGTATCTTGTCAAAAAATTTAGCTTCGGACTTCCCGCCAATGGCTTGGCTCCTCCGCACCACCGGGCTCCCCACGCGAAGCCCTCTCCCAGAGGCAGCCTGGGCACTAGAATACGCCTTCTCCTGGGCCTTCCGGTAGAGATAATCTTGGTACTTCTTCTCTGCCGTAGCAATGAGCTCATCCCGGAAGGCCTTCTCCGCGACCGGCGCCCTCACGTTAGGGCAAATAACCTTGGAGAGGTTGGAGTCATCCACGGATTGGTGAGAAAGGATAAGTTTAGCCTTTCTGCAATTCTCCGTGGTGACCAGGCCCCCGACATCAAGGTCGGCATGGTCGTAGGAGGCGAAGGCTTGGGCCCTTCGAAGGAAAGCCTGAGTGGTGAGCGTCCGCTGGTAAGGTGGGATCCGCACCCACTCCGTGAGAAGCTCCGGATGGTCCACGGCCCTAAAACCGGAGGAGAAGAAAAATCGGTGGCGGTACTCCTTAACATGAGTCTGCCTATTATACGGAACCACCCCTTCGTTAGCAGGGTGGATCCGGAACCCATAAAAACCATCCTTAAGTTTGTCCCCTTTCTTGGGGACGGATACAAGTTCATAAAAATATAAAATCTCCGCCGGTGAGGAGACCCGCGCGCGGCGTAAAAAATAAATAAGCCTGAAAGCAGGCGGTAAGCTTGAGGAATAAGTTGATATGGCGCGAGGCCGACAAATACAAGAAAATTAACAAAATAATCCTGGAGCGGGAGCATTGCACCGGCCATCAGATGGGTCTGACTCCAAGCCCCGAAGCCATCATAGTTGAGATTGGGCGTCTCCGAGTCACGGGGAGGCCGGTGGAAGGTCCCACGAGGTGAAGGGTTTGATTCCGGCTACATTAATGATGTTCTCCACCGGGTGAGGGCGAGGTCGGGGTCGGCCGAAGCTCGGCGGCTTCCCAACCGGTAGCGCGGGACTTGTACCCTTCTGGGCAACAGTCCCGGGAGAAACCTCCTCCCGGGGTGGCAATATTCTTCCCTTTCTTCTTTGAAGACTTCGAACGTGAAACGGACATGTTATGCTCGAGAAAAACAAAAAAGAAAAGAAAACCCAAGCAGCGGTTAGGCCCGTGCCAAACCCTAAACCGAGAAAAGGGAGTGGGGGTCCCCTAACCGCTGGAAAGAGGCCCCCTCCGGACACGTGTCACCTTGGAAACTCAAAAGAGAATCCCTGAACAAGTGTCGGGTGCGGTAAAATCGCAGTAAAAGTGGTTTTGCGAAAAGGGGAAGAAAAGGGAAAAGTTTTCCTATGCCCTAAGCGATGGCTAAACGAAGGATACATGGCCTTCTTCAAACAAAATTGTACGCCTACGACAGAGGCATGACAATGGCGACTCTACAGCTAATACAGTAAAACGTAAAGCAGAACTCGAAGAACTCAAACCCTCATACTCCAGAAATCTCTAAGTACGAACCCAGAAAACAAACAAAATAAATGTAAGCATGTTATTATCTAAAGATGCAAAAAACTTACGGTTATTTGAACCTGGGAAGTGCGGGTATGATTGAGCGAGAGTTGAGAAGCACCGGCAAAAGCAGAACCTTTGGAAAATTACGGGAAGTGTTTAAGTGTTAAAGGGGCGGTTTATGCTACTTCGAGGAATTTTCTCTCTGAGAAATTCAAGCAAAAATGGTAAGGAATGGAAAGTAACCGAAATGAAGGAAAGGTGGTGGCTTTTATAGGCAAAAGTGCATGAGGAACAGGCGTCTTCACCTACCAATCGTACGGCAGGGGAAACGCACGATTCGAATTCCCAACAGATCAACGGGCTAGATCAATCTACCATTAAGGCGGTGCAAACGTTTGAGTATCCGCCTGACACCATCAATGCGCCGCATCAATCATGGGGCGTGAAACGAATCGACCTCTGCAAAAGTGAATCACTGCATTTAATGCCATTATTAGACACACCTTCACGCGCCCCCAAGACGTATCATAAGACCGAGGAGGCGGCTGGAAACATTCCTGCGAACAAGCATATTGTCGCATTAAATAACACCATTTAATGTGCCCCCACGCGCTCGAGGCTCGAGCTAGGGAAATGAGGAGTCAACTGGAGACACTTGAACAAGCCTTGGTTTATTTTTACTAAGTAAACAAGGCTTGGGGGGTAAATGTTGCTCCTAAATTCGCCAAATATACGTGGACCAGTCAAGAGGGGACACGTGGATCAAATTACTTAAGAAGAACTGCTAAGTCTTTTCATGACACCAGGAAGCGCTATTCGCATGGGTCCCGGAAGATGTACCCGGAGTACAAGGTACTCCCGGAAGCGAGCATAGCTTGAAGGCACTCCGGGAGGTGTCAGGTCTCTCCCGAGAAATCAAGTCGCATTTAATGCTGCATGGGAGGAAGCGTGTTGGGACTGTAACACGCAATAAAGTTTGACGGCACAACCCCCAAACAGCAGCGCTACAGTAATGATCATTTAAGTCTAGCGACGGCTACTCTGCGAAGAGTCACGTCAATCATAAGACAAAAAGGACATTCTCCATAAAAACCCTACAGCACCTAGGGATTTGACCATGCATCACCCATGGTATATTCATCGGAAATGCCCAACTTTATGGATACTTACAGACACATATGTAAGAACAATTCTAGGGATTACCCCACCAAAACACTATAAATACCCCCTCAAAGCTCATTTAATGGGGTCGGAGAATCTTGGTTGCTCAAGAGCGAAAAAAGAGAAAAAACTCACCAAGAACATTCTTTGTATTAAAGAGAGAAACATTCTCCCAAGTGTAAAATCTGTATTAAAGATATCCATTAATAGCAGTGACTCGTGGACTAAGGCTCTTTAACGCCCCAACCACGTAAAAAGTCTTCATCTCGCTTTCTTACAGCTCATCATCATAATCATATTTTATTAGTTGCCGAAAACCTCGGTCAACACGGATATATATATATATGGGTGATATGGTGGTAAAAGTTTTACAAGGGGATGCTTTCCAGAAGCTCTCTTAATGCTTAGAAGATGTTGTGGTGAATCAAGGAGACTCACAATTAAAGAATGCACAATATTAAGGTATGTTTATTATTATTCAATGCCCTAAATAAAATGATTGATCTTAGATGTTTATGAGTATTAATTGTGTTTATTATTATTGATAATAGTATAGTCATTGTGTAGTAATTTTAACATATAGTACTAATGAGCCAGCAGTTACTTTAAATGCTTCTAGTGGAAATTTGGTATTATATTTTGGCGAAGTTTTTTTTTTTTTTTTTTAATTTTTATTTTCTCAGTGCCTAACGTCGACTAAATAATGATCTGGTATATAGTTCGTGAAGTTTATTGTTCAGCCAATTTATTAACCACTAATCATTACTAAAATTGTCATTTTCAGGCAGTGGGGAGCCAGGGCAAACGAGGTTTCTAGTATATAAGTGGACACTGGACGCATGTTTGTCAAGATAAAAGAAATACACTGGGAACGAAAATAGAATGAGTATTGTCATGACTAGCTATATGAACGTACTTTACTTATTGCCATTATCAATTTGCTTTATAAGTCAATATTTCTGGTTTATCATATCTCTTTCCTCTCCTAATTTCATTTTAGTACTTGTGGAGGAGATATTATATATATTTATATGTGTATAAAGTGTGTGTGTGTATGTGTACTGATACCCTATCTTTTCATGGAAGAACTATTCTCTTTAGAATGAAAGGTTAGTGCTTTTGTTTTATGGAGTCTCCACCATGTCCAAAAGAATTATTTTATCTCCATGAATCTTATTTGTTACTTTGAGGACCCCCCAAACCACTCAACAAAGATGGGCTACAAAGTACTCAGTACTTGATCCAATGGTGTTAGGCCTATCGAAATGTACAGCTTTCCAAATGGCTGTGATTTATATATATTCTTCCCAATAGAGAACAATGTTATTTTTCCCTTGAAATACCATATACAAGAATATAAAAGTACATTATTATTATTAGAAATGTAATTAGTTAAAAGACTATTTGCATATTTATCTTTTTATCCTTTCGAAATCCAATGTTACACTCATGTGAGATTTATCGTCGCGTGTGAACTACTTTTGTTTTGCCGGGTAGTGTGAACTACCCTTTGGTGTTTAGAAGATCACTGGTTTTAGCTTTTAAATAGTACAATATTTTCTTGAAAAAACAGAGTTAAAATATTATTAGTATCCATCGCCCTCACCAAGCCTATATGTACATATTGCATATATATTAATGACGTAGTTCCATCTCGTTTGTGGTGATTCTTGGTCTCCTTCTTTGCGAGGGTGGTTATTGGTACATGTGCAGGTATATTTAACTCTCATGTTCTTGAATAGCTTACAAAGAACCACAAATCCAGGAGTTGTGCATAATTTAATGTAATATAAGTTTACATTTGTGTTGAACTAAAATGTTTTAGCCCATGAACCTTAATAAAAATAGGGATTTTTATAAAAATATTAGATTTTGGGTAAAAGTTTACAATTTTATTGTCACACGGAATTTTTTACAAAGATATTGTTTTTTTATAAAACAATCGTAACACGACAAAACAGAACTATTAAAACAACAGTAGAACAACTAAAAAACAAACGTGGAACAACAATGAAAACTTAACACAGTACACATTATAAAACTTACACAGTATTTTTGATAAAATATCTACCCCACAGTAAAAAAAAAATAAAAAAAATTAGAAGTTTCAGTATGTGGTGTAAAAACTCCATAAAAATATTAAAGGCAAGGCCCAAGAATGCCCAATAATGAAATTTTCCTACCAGATTGGATCCAAATATATGCGTCTAAGCGCACCAAATATTTCCACAATCAGACGACAACTTGAGCTTAGCTATGCTAACATCATCCATCCACAAAATTAGATATGGGGCTTAGTTGACGTCAGCAATCCGTGTGTTCGATTCATTAGGGCAAAGCGGAAAGTTTAGGGCCACAAATTCAAATAATCGTTGAGTTGGTTGTGCTTAATTGACTCAAGTTATTTTTCCACCTTCACTACCTAAGTTATAAATAGGTGTAATTGAGTACAAAAAGGGTCAATTCCGTCTCAAATTCAAATATATTTTCCTTCTCTCACTAGGATTCATTTGGATTAAAGCATCATAGAGTTTTTTTTTTTTTTTTTTTTTTATAGAAAACCCCCTCTATACTCCAATCAGTCCAATAAGAAGAAAGAGGAGTTAGAAGAAGAAGAAGAGAGATCAAGGAATCTAGACTTGCTATAATTGGAAATGTCCACAAAGCAATTTTTTGACCTCAACCATTGGCGCCATCTCTGGAAACTTCTTTGACCTTGATCGGAGATAAGTCCTACTAAATCATTCATGTAATCATATGAGATCACTGAGTGAAATTCTAAGATTTGAATAGAAAACATCATTCTCCTAAAACTGACTAATAATAGAGCTCAGATGCAAAAAGCAATGGCTGCGAAATTCTCAGATTTGAAAAATAGAAAGCATCTTGCTACCAAAACTAACTAATTAGGGACGCGGAGAGCTTAGCTCAGATGCAAAAAGTAATGGCTGATACAACATCCAGAAGACACGTCTAACTAATTTGAATGTGATCGTGGCTAAGGACAGATGATGCAAACGTGTAATCCTGTAACACCCTAACTAACATAGGCGTATTACGTGATTTTTAAACATGTTGTGCAGCTCGTTGCTAATCAACGAGGTTTATGGAAAAACGTGATTAATTAAAATTTTTGCTTTTTAATTAAACTTATAAAATAATATTACAAAAGACTCGGGATCCCGATAACAAAATCATTTACAAAAAGTTTTAACTGTTTAACTGATACACAAAATAAATGTCGCCTAGCGACCAGTTACAAAATCAGCCTCGCTGTCCCGATGATTGTACGCTCCAGGCCTAACCGCCCCGACATGTACAATCCTCACAAGCTCGCTCACGGTCCATCAGCTTTAGCCTTGCCTTTACCTACACATAAACGTAGAACTGTGAGTCGACAGACTCAGTAAGAAAAGCATAATAATACTCATACATAAATCTCGGTCATGATCAGACGCCCATACCCCTGATCACAACCCTAACTGCCGTGTCCAACACGATACTGAGTCCCGCTACTGCCGTGTCCAACACTCTGCATCGAGCCACTACCGCCATGTCCAACATGGTACCGAGTTCCGAACGTTCATAGGGACGGTACTATTGACACGTAACAACACGATCGGTCGAGCCGGTCATACTCCGCCTTGGTCATACTCCGGCTGTACCGACGTGTTACTATATCCTCCTGATCGGTCGAACCGGTCATACTCCGGCTGTTGGTTATACTCCAGCCTGTACCGACGGGATACGTCAATAGTACGGAACCACCAACCAAGTGTCAGCCTGATCGGTCGAACCGGTCATACTCCGGTTGCTGGTCATACTCCAGCCTGTACCGACGTGACAGGGTTGGATGGTTCGAAGCCAACATACATAGCTAATGTAATCTAATAGGCTTCCTACATGCACGCTAAACATGTATTCTACATATGCATACTGTTATACTAATCTTACCTGGATTCCGAATTCAGGTGTGCCGGTCAACCTGACTGGAACTTTAGCTGAGCGGCGGATTACAGGCTCCTAAACCATAAAAATCACAACACTATAAGTGACACGCTAAATCACTTCCTGGGGACTTAAACTAGGAACTGAAAGTTTTCCTATCGATAAAAAGCATGGCAATACCCCCTAAAACATAAAAACGAGGAAAACTAGGGTCCCTGAATTTTTCCCAACCCAGGTAGGCTGTTGCCCAACCGGAATTCCGGTTCTGGAAAATTCAGAACCCTCATTCGGAATTCCGAATGCACAACCGGAATTCCGGTTCCTCGCAGGCAGCAAACATAAAAATTCATAACTTGCACAATTCAACCCCAAATCACATGAAACCTTCCAGACCTGTTCTATACCTCCCCTAGAACATTTCTAAGGCATCAAAACAACCCAGATTGCACATAATCAAAATTCACCATTAAAGCTCAAGCTTTGAGTTCTAAACTCAAACTTGAGCAAACCTAACTAGCATGCAATCAAACTAGCTTGAATCTCCTAAAACAAGCATAACTAAGCCTCTGAAAACAATTAAAAACATTAACAACAACACAGCAACAGATTCACAACAATTTCTTCAAAAATCACATTTTTGAGCTAGAAATTCCAAACTTGAAACAAGGTAATTTACATGCATTTCTAATAGCTTAATTAACCTCAAATCATCATGCTTACATCACAGAAATTAACAATAAAACACAGTAGTAACAACAGCCACAAATTCATGCATGCATCATACCATACTTTCTTAAAACACAAGAAAACACAAAGAGAAGTTATAGGTGATCAAACCTTGACTTGGATTACACAAAGAGGAGATGAAAATCACAAGATTTGAGCAGAAAAACCCCAGCCCTAGCAGCCCAAGCCTTGGCCGAAAGGAGAGAGAGAGAGCTTGAGAGAGTTTTGAAAATTTTCTCTTTTTTAAACTTATGATTTTTTTGTAAAATGAAAAATGAATAAAGACACCTAGCATATAACCCATTTCAGCCAAATAAACAATAAAATAACCATTTATTTTCCAATAATAAAATCACTAAAAGACAAAATATCATTGGGGCAAAAAGACCATTTTGCCCCTCCATACTAAAACCACATAAATCATACTAAAGGGGTATTTTTGGGAAATTCTAAATTCCCGGCCACTCCCGACATTCCCAATGTCTAATAAACCGTCCCAAACTACTAACATACTAAGTTGTGATTTCTACTGAGCCAAACGCCGGGTTCCAAAATACCGGGCACCGGAAATGCAAAATATGAAAACTACTGAATGACATAAAAATGCATTTCTGAATTCCATAAATAACAGTATAATAAATTATTTAAATAGCTATAAATAATTTTCATAATTAATCATAATTAACTGCTAATTTCCAAATTAAACTAAGTGGGCTTTACAAATCCGTTTTGTGCAGATGGCACCGTTGAGCTAATGGAATTGACAATGAGCAGAGCCAAGACTTATCTATTTTTTAGCAGATCCTTAATGAGCCAAAATAGAAGGATTTCAGTACCTCCAACCTTGCTAACTTTCAACTAGAAAAGGGGATCCACTTACACACATCTATCAGTTTCAGCAAAAGATGGCTCTAAAAACTGTAAGTTTGGTGATCCTATTTAAGTTATTCTCTACTACCTTATAGGGGACGACTCTCACTTTGTTTAGAAAATTGTAGCCCAGATCTGTATCGAACTTCAAAGATCTTCGTAAACATTAAGTATCTAAACACGACTGTAACAGCTGTAATTACATCAAGCTTGAGTAAACATGTGACCGGAAAAGGCTTGTGAGATTTTAGCTTCATTTGCGGGGTAGGTAACTTTAAAATAGGTTCTGAGGATTTTTGAGACCGTAGAAACTACCGAGGAAGATGTACAACTCACCATGAAGCAAAAAAAATGATCAGGCGGTACAAGGCCCACTGCCACACTGTTAATTTTTTAATGTTGCATGACCATTACTTCCCAGCTGTGCCAATCATCTTCATCAAAATAGATTTGCAGATGCTAGATCTACCACATGAAGATGCGCGAGTAATTGATACCAATTTCATGTTGACTATCCTTATTCCTAGAGCCAAATCACCGGGAAAGAATATGGATGTATTTCTAAAGCCTTTGGTGGACGAATTAAAAGAATTGTAGGTGATTGGGGTCGATACAAGAGATGCTACTACCAATTCAATGTTTAAGATGCATGCAACTCTGTTGTGGACTGTGAATAATTTTGTTACTCGCAATAGCTTATCTGGGTGGAGTGGTCAAGGTTACAAAGCTTGTACTACATGTAACGAAGAAACTTGTTTCATGAGAGTGCTCGGTAAGACCTCCTATGTTGGCCATACAAGATTTTTTCCGTCTAATCATCGAATGAGATATGATTGCGCATTCGATGGATCAATTGAGAAGAGACGTCCTCCTAGAAGATATACATGTGAGGAGATATTAGAAAAAGTAAAGACCCTACCAAGTAAAGTTGTTGGAAAACACATGTCTTTTAGTTATGTGAAACAAAAAAGTGGCGAGGATACAAGTAATTGGAGGAAAAAAAAGCATATTTTATGAACTTTAATATTGGAGTTCAAATGAGTTGAAGCGTAACATAGATGTCATACATATTGAGAAGAAAGTATGTGACAGTATTCTTGGCACACTTTTAGATAATGACAAATCGAAAGACACCCTTAATGCAAGACGTGATTTGCAAAATCTAGGTGTGCGGCAGTCATTATGGATCTACGAAGATACTAATAAAAAGTTAATGAAGCCTCATGCTCCTCATGTGCTGACTATTGAAGAAAGACAAGAGTTTTGTCAATTTCTGAAGGGAGTTAAATTGCCAGATGGGTTTTGTTCTAACCTTAAGAAGAAGGTAAACAAAAAAGACACAAATATTGTTGGATTAAAGTCTCATGATTTCCATGTGATAATGCAGCGATTACTCCCAATTTGTGTTGACAAGTTTTTTGGATAAGAGAACATGAGGTACCATCATAGAACTTTTCCAATTATTCCAAATGTTATGTTCAAGGACAGTAAATGTGAAGGATTGGAAAAGGCTCAAGAAGATCTCATTCATATATTGTGTAAGATGGAGTTGATCTATCCTCTGTCCTTTTTCGATATTATGATCCATTTAGTGCTACATTTTTCAAAAGAAGTTATAATGGGCGGCCCAGTATTTTATGAGATTGATGTACCCTTTTGAAAGGTACATGAAAAAATTAAAAAATTATGTCAAAAATAAGGGATATCGACTAAACCACCTGAACTTTACGGTTTGTAACACTTAACCACAAAAATCGAAATTTGGCGGCTAAACTACCTAAACCCTGGTTCGGTTTTGCTCTGGACACCTCCATCCAAAAATCACAATTAAGTGCCATGGTGGACTGTCCACGTCTACACACTTGTACACGTGACAATTTTTTAGTGGTCCACGTAATATTAATTTTAAAAAATAATTATAAATATTAAAAAAATCAAAAATCAAAAAAAAAATAAAAATAAAAATACTTTTTTTACTTTTTTTTTCTTTTTCCTTTCCTTTCCTTTTTTTTTCTTTTCTTCTTCTTCTTCTTCTTTCTTCTTTTCCTACAGACCAAGCCCTCACAGAACTCCCAGCCCTCTTCGACCCCCTTGTGCCCCTTGTGCGACGTCGACCAACCCCGACGACCACTTCGACCCCCTTGTGTGACGTCGACCAAACCGAGGTACACCTTCTCTTTGATTTGAAATTGAATAGGCCCCTGCGATTTAGGGTTTAAGCTCTCCCTGCTTCCCCTCTCCAATGGCTTCTTCCATTTCATCCCTTTACAAACCCTAGCCAACAAATATTCATAATCTTTATATTTATTTATTATTTTTCAGTTTCAATATTTCGATTTAGGGTTTAGGGATTTCTTCTATTGATTCTGTGTTTAGCCATAGCAGATGCATTAGATAGTTACTACAAGTATAAAGACCCAAAACAACCCATAAATGTTCGAATAAATGACTTACTGAAGCGTATGACTATGGAGGAAAAGATTGGGCAAATGACACAAATTGACAGAAATGTTGCTTCCAATGAGGTCATGAAGAAGTACTTTATTGGTAATAAAACACAAAAGCAACAACACTATCTTTGTTCTATTTTTTGTTTCCATTGAAAACACACATAACTAAGTAAATTGATTGCAGGTAGTGTATTGAGTGGAGGAGGAAGTGTTCCTTCTAAGAAAGCTTCACCAGAAGCTTGGATTGACATGGTTAATGATTTTCAAAAGGGAGCTTTATCTACATGTCTTTTCATTCCAATGATTTATAGAGTTGATGCTGTTCATGGCCATAACAATGTCTACAAAGCCACCTTCTCCTTGATTTATTTACTATATGGCTTATTTGTTTTCCAATTATGGTAGAATTAGAGGTCGAGAGAGGTTGCCGAAGTTGGTCGACGTCACACAAGGGGGTCGGGGGTGGTTGGGGCTGATCGCCGGGGTTGGTCGACGTCGCACAAGGGGCACAAGGGGGTTGCAGACGGCTGGGAGTTCTGTGAGGGCTGGGTCTATAGGAAAAGAAGAAGAAAAAAAAAAGAAAAAGAAAAGAAAAGAAAAGGAAAAAGAAAAAAAAAAGTAAAAAAAATATTTTATTTTTTTTCTGATTTTTTAATTTTTTTTTTTAAATATTTATAATTATTTTTTAAAATTAATATTACGTGGATCACTAAAAAATTACCACGTGTACAAGTGTGTACACGTCAACAGTCCACCGTGGCACTTAACTGTGATTTTTGGACGGAGGTATGCAGAGCAAAACGGAACCAGGGTTTAGGTAGTTTAGCTGCCAAAATTTCAGTTTTTGTGGTTAACTGTTACAAACCGTAAAGTTCAGGTGGTTTAGCCGCTAATATCTCCAAAAATAAAGCTCGTCCAGAAGGGTCCATCGCTAAATTATATGTTGTGGATGATGTTTTGACATTTTTTTCCATGTACTTCAAAGGCATACAAATAAGATTATTTAATTATCTTGATCGTAATGTGGATACACCTTTTTTCCCTAATCACCTAACCGTGTTTGAATCCCAATGTCATCCACTTGGAAAGCAAATCATAATTTCATTTGATGATAAATATCGAAAGAAAGCTGAGTGGTTCATATTGCATAATTGTTCTCAAATCGATCCTTATATGGAGTAAGTTAATAAATGTCTATTACGTTAATGCTTAGTATATTTAATTAACACATCAATTTGTAACAATTTGTTTTCTACATTAGGGAACACTTCAATGAGATTCGACAGAGGGATGGAGTTTCTAACCATAATCTTTTACATGAGAAAGAATTTCCCAAATGGTTTCATGCAAAGGTAATTATTGCCTTACAGTTGTAGACTTTGAACTAAATTGTTCTAAATTCTCAAATTTATGTTAGAATATTTTACTATCTGCAAATGCACGAACTAAATCATCTCGGATCTTTAGAGCATGGTGATGAACTGCTAGCTCTGGCATCTGGGTATGATATTGTGGTTTACTCTTATCCAGTGTGTACAATGAATGGGGTTCGATTTGTTACACTCAAAAGAGATAAAAAAAAAATACTTAACTCAAAATAGTGGTGCGTCTATTAAGGGGACAAATTTTTTTGACTATTACGGTAAACTTTTAGAAATTTTGCATCTGTCTTTTGGTGTAAATGGTTCAACAAAGATCCTAGAAGGAAAAAGAATAATTACCAAAAATAACATCACTAGCATAAAAGTGAGTAGTGTATGGTATGAAGATGAGCTATACATTCTGGCCAATCAAGCGAAACAAGTTTTCTTAGTGGATGATTTGGTTAAAAGTCGAAATTGGAGGGTTGTCCAAGATGTGAATCATCACCAACTTTGGGACAAAATTGTAGATGGCACCGATGACAACGATGATGTTGACATTGATATTGTACATGAAACAAACTCATCAAATTTTTCACTATTCCTTGAATGTGCAACAAACTAATCATCCACCAACAATAATTATTGATGTCCCTAAAAGTTTATCGATAGTTGTAGATGACGATGATATTGAAGATAAAGATGAAGATGAAAAAATCTTAGATGCAGAGGATGACATACTTGTTGATGATGCTTTTGATGATGATTCAAATTATGTGTCACCATCCCCACGAATAGACTCAAATTCGATTAGTGATGATGATAGTGACTATTGTATTTAGTTATATTATTCTCAAAATTAAATTATATTTTGAACTTTTGTTATAGTAATGGATGGTGTGTTTTTTTAATATAATATTTATTATATTTATGGTGACAATTTAATAAGGTGGTATATTTTTTAGTATAATATCGACAGATGTTGCTAGATACTATGAGGTAATGGTAGGGGTGAGGGCCCACTAGATCCTACTAGGATTCCCACCGATTGTGAGTTTGCTTCTGAAGCTTCTGAAGATGAAAATGAGATTTCTAATTTTTTGACAAAGAGGAAACGTGATTGTAATGTCCTTAATAAATTAGACGACCAAAAGAAAAATATTTCAGTGCTGCTACTTCTTTTGTGTGACGTTCGTGCTATTAAAATAGTTGGAGTGAGAGTGGCGCTTTTTTCTCGTTTGATTGGGAGAGAGATTAGAATTTAACGTCTCAGGATATTATGGTAGCTGGAAAAAAATCTTAAGGATGAATCATGATGCAGTCTTCAACAAACTTCGGATAAAAAAAATTATATTGAATTTTTTCTTACTCGCGATTATTATGTTGCTAATTTAGTTTTTAAACCAGTATTATTTCAATATCAACAAAAATGAATATTTTGAGATAATTACAAATATTGCATGGACTGAAATAGCATATAGATATAAGAAATGCAAGTTGTTAAGACATGCACATTTTAAAAAATACTACAAAAAAATTGCTGATTTTGATAATGTTGTTGCCCACCTGCCTAGTGATTTTACTCCAGAGGATATTGGCTTCCTCTTTGTAAGTTTTTACCAGTCTAGAGTTTATTGCTCGTTCTAAAATAAACGTTGAAAATAGAAAAAAAAAAAAAGATGTGGTAACCTACAACACAGGGATCGAAATCTATGGCTTAGAGTTATTAATTAAGTTATTAAATTTTACAATTTTTAATTTTTTTAATTTCTCTTAGAAGAGTAAGAGTTACATTGAGACTTGGAAGGATGTTCATACCTCAAAAAGAACAAATATATTTGTTAATTTATTGGTTGCACAAAGATATGTAAGTAATTATTCATATGTTATAAATAAAATACTCTTTTACATATGTTTATAATGCTTTCTGACTTGTATTCTTAAAATAGGGTGGGCTACTTTCCACTTATAAAAAATGAGCCAATACTCCTGACATTGAACCTGTTGAGGAGATTGAAATGAGCGTACCCATTGAAGTACTTGGTGAATGGCGTGGTGATCACCGAGGAGTGGTGATAAAATTAAAGGAACAATCTTCATCACAGTGCACACAACCTATTCATACTCAAGATATGCTTATGGATCCCAGAGTGTAGCGTCAATTTGAAAAATTGACAAGAAAAATATTATGGATTTCTCAAAGGTTGGGACCTGATGTTCGTCTACCTAGTAAAGAGGAGTTATTCGGGATGCCAATGCCTCCAACACAGACGTTTCAACCTCAAATGTCTGGAGGTGGGTCTGCTTTATCTTCAGAGCCCGGGACTTCCCAATATCACCAAACGCAGCAGAGTACTATTCTATTTATGTATCCTTTATCATCACCTCAGCAAATGTCCCTTTTTCCTTGGTTGTCATCACTGATGTCGCAGCTGTAGGTAAATTATATACAACAAACAATCACCACAGATTTAGCAACAACCTTTGATGCAACAAACACCACATATACAGATGTAGCAGACACCATAGATACAGATGCAGCAGCAGCCTTTTATGCAACACACACTACAGATGCAACAGTTGCCTTCCATGCAACACACACCATAGATGTAGCAACAAAGACCACAGATGCAGCACCACCAGATGCATTTGATGCAGCAAATGGCGCATATTTAACATGTGACATTTGCAATAGATGCTTTTTATGCAGCAGACACCGCATATGCAACAGATGCCTTCGATGCTATCGATGTAACATATACCACTATAGTCTCAGATGCAGCAGTCGTCACTGATGATATTAATGCAGCAGATGCCACACATACAACAGTCGTACTACTCGCAAATGCCATAAGTGTCTCATACTCTACAACAATAGACTTTTAGTGACACGCACAAAAGTGCGGGTTACTAAAGAGTTAGGAGTAATTTTTAGTGACATGCACAATTAGACTCTAAATATTTGGGGTTAGTCTTATGTATTGTGCGTCACTAAAAAGTAAAACCCAAAATTATTTGATTTTTGTCAATTTAAAAAATATTGGTCTATAGTGACACGCCAGGCGTGACTGGGTATATATGTCCCGACCCACTTGTCGCGTCACTATATCATAATCTTAATTATTTTTAATATAAAGTACAACTATTTTTTTTTAAAAAAAAATACAACTATTATCAATAAGTAAATAAAAAATAATTTATAAAAAATAAAAAGGGAGTCTATTTCTTTAAGAAAACAGTAAAATAAAAAATAAAATAAAATAACAAGATCGCCTCTCTCTCTCTCTCTCTCTCTCTCTCTCTCTCTCTCTCTCTCTCTCTCTCTCTCTCTCTCTCTCTCTCTCTCTCTCTCTCTCTCTCTCTCTCTGTAATGACCGCTCTAGTAATTTGGATTAGTAAAGGCAATTAGCACTAATTTTTATTATTTTATTATTATTTGTGAATTAATTTTAAATGTGGACCCCAATATTTAGAAATAAATATTAGAGTTATAATTTCTCAATTCCGGAGATTTTATTAAACTCTAGGGGTATTATTTAGCTTATATGTGAAATATGTTAATTTTGTAATTTTGCTCGGCGACAACAGAAAATGCGATGGATGGCTAGATTGATCACATGGGTAAGTTTAGAACCCTATTTCATAGTGGGAAATATTTTAGAAAAAATAAATTATCGGGATTGAGCGGGGTTATGGAAATTGACCATTTTACCCCTAGCTTTAAAAATACCTAAGTTGTAACCTTAAGGGCATTTTAGTCATTAGTAAATTGGTTAAATGAGGGTTAGGTGGCAGCCTTGGGTGATGACACCTATTTTATTTTAATATAATTGAATGAAAAGGGGTTTTACTTTGAAAAAGAAATTAAAATTAGAGAAATCATTTCTCCTTTCTCTCTCTTGGTGTTCGGCCCTCTCAAACCAGAAGGAAAACTCAATTTTTCTTCATAATTTTCTGTGTTTTCAACCAAGGATTCAAGGAAAAATAACTAAGGTAACCCTAGCTCCTTTCTTTTTCAAGTTCATGAAGTTGTATTTTGGTTTCAAGAAGTGATTTTGGGTTATAGGGGCTGTTAGGGTTTGAGGTTTGATTAGTTCAAATTTTAGGGTTTGTTTGGCTTAATTTTAGTTCATGGTAGCTGGTTTAGAGATTGATTGTTAGTTTTATGCAATTTTAAGCTTTGAGTTCAAGCTTTGAGCTTTAATGGCAAGTGGAGATTTATTGTTTTATTCTGTGAAATACTGCCTGGAAATCATTGTGTATGCATTGTATAGGTATACTGGAGAGTTTGGTAAAGTTTGGGCTTGATTTGAATTAAGGGGGAAGATTTTTGGTTCCCAGCAGTAGAACCGGAATTCCGGTTCTGGGAGGCCAATACCAACCGGTCGACCGGTTGGTGACCCAGAACCGGGATGCCGGTTGGGAACCGGTCTGCCTGTTGGGGGAATTTCCAGAACCCTAGTTTTGGCCAATTTTGAGATATTTAGGGTATTGCCATGAGGTTTATTGATAGGGAAACTTTTAGTTTCAAGTTTAAAGTCCCGGAAAGTGATTTAGCGAGTCACTCATCTGTATTACTATTATTGTGATTAGGGCATCCATCTAGCACGTGAATTCCGTTCAGGTCGGCCAGCACACTTGAATTCGGAAAACAGGTAAGAACTGTGTATAATGTATGATGTGATTGTCTGAATGTGTGTATATGTGTTTATATATGCATGCTTGAATTATGTTAAGCACTACCAACACTTGTATGAATAAGTTATAGAGTGCATTGGTATAGTGATTATTGTGGCTGTGGGTACGATACAGTGATACCAACACGGGCACGAGGGAATGCTAAGGTGTGTGGTACATCACTCAGTATTACTCAGTGTTCGGGGTAAACCCTACCAACACTCGTACAGTGAGGTACGATGTGCATATGGTATAGTGGTTGTACCCTGGTATTGAACGTTCATACTCATCTGTTAAGCTCTGTAAATAGGTGTATGGGCGCCTATTTACAGGTGGGAAATTATATAGTATGTTATATGCATTTCTTACTGAGTCTGTTGACTCACAGTTTCTGCTTCCATGTGTAGGTAAAGGAAAGGCGAAGGCTGAACAGGAGTGAACCTGAGCTCGGGTGAGGTTGTACATGTCAAGCGGCACGACCTGGAGTGTTCGGTCTCGGGACATCTGGGAGTTATATTTTGAAAGTCGCTGTGCGACCTGAAAATTATGTATTTTGAAATGTAAAGTTTAAACAGTGAATTTTACAAAGTTTGGAATCGGGATCCCGGAATTTGTAAATATTATATTATATTATAAAGTTTAATAATTAAAGTAAAAGTTTTAATTTTACACGTTTTTCGAGAAATTTCTTTGATTAGCAAAGATTGCACAATAATTGAAAAAGCACTGTAGCGTGCCTTAGCATTAGGGCGTTACAATTTTGGTATCAGAGCCGCCAGGTTTGTCTACCGAAGCTTGCTATGACATGTACAATCTTCATCAGAGAAAGCTCGGTTCACGGTTCAGTAAGCCCGTACTTGTTTAGTATTTTAAATAAGTATGATGTGAAAGCATATTAGATTTAAATTAAATATATTTCTTTAAAAGAAGAAAGTGTGTTGCCTTTAAGTTATTATTATTAAGAGCGGTGTTAATTTTGATCGCTGTCTAACCTGCCTGGCTTATGGATTCGCAGGCTAAGTCCTATTAAATGGACGCCCCGCGAAATACAAGAAGTCAGGGTGGCATGGTTGAGACCGGAGGCGGTCAGGGGAATCCTCAAAATCCTCGTGGTCGCGGCCGTGGCCGTGGCAGAGCTCAGGGTGGTCGCCCTGTAAATCCACCTCAAGCTCCTCCTGATTGGGAGCAAAGATTTGCTGAGATGCAAGATAGAATCCGCCAGCAAGATGAAGAGATCCAAAGGTTGAGGCAGCAGGGTCCTCCTGCCGTGCCTCCTCAAGTGGTTCAGGCTGTTGCAGTTCCTGCGGTGCCAGCAGAACAACCTGTTGTTGGCAAACCGTATGGAACCGTTGTACGAAAGATTTCGAAAACAGGCACCTCCAGTGTTTCTGGGAGGCCCTGATGTGATGAAGGCCGAGCAGTGGCTTTCAATGATTGAACGCATCCTTAATTTTATGGGAGTGGTTGGAAATGACCGAGTGACCTGCGCCACTTTCCAGTTTCAGGAAGATGCTCTCGTGTGGTGGGAGTTGATAACCCTCACTCGGGACGTCACGCTGATGACCTGGGAAGAATTTAAGGAGTTATTTAACTCCAAGTATTACAACGAAGCGGTCCGCAGTGCAAAGCGGAAAGAGTTCACTGATCTAGTTCGGGCGAGGGAATGTCGATCCTTTGAGTACACAACGAAGTTTGATCGGTTGGCTAAGTTGGCAGCAGGAATTGTGCCCACTGACTTCAGTAAGAAAGAAAAATATATAGCGAGTTTGAGTGCAAAGATCCGGCATGATCTGGTTATTACCACTACTGAAGCAACCACGTATGCAGATATGGTTGAAAAGGCTTTAAGAGCCGAGGGTGCAGTAAAATTTCTTCAGGAGCCCCGAGTGACTCCGAGTGTTGGTGGAACCCCCACTATTCCTACTCCTGTTTATGGTAGGGATGGTGGTGACTCCACCACTGAGCAGAAAAGAAAAGTTGTTCCAGCTTCTGGTGGCTCGGGGCAAAGCAAGCGATTCCGTGGGAACCAAGGTAGAGGAGGACGCCAGGGTTACTCTTACCCTGAGTGTCCACGGTGCAAGAAACATCATCCGGGAGAGTGTAACCGGAAGACATGCTTCCTGTGTGGCATGGTGGGGCATTTCAAGAAAGATTTCCCCCAGGCAAGGAAAGAGGAGCCGAAAGCTGAGGTGAAACCGGTTCCTGCTCGTGTGTTTGCCATTACCCAAGCTGATGCTGCAGCCAGTCCTTCTGTTGTGACAGTCGGCTTCTCGTCAACAACTTGTTATTTACAGTATTATTTGACTCGGGAGCTACACGTTCATATGTGGCTACAAGAGTGATTGATCTTTTGGGTAGGCCTTGTGATATTTTAGAAAGAGGGTTTGGAACCCTAATGCCTAGCGGGGAATTGGTTATCTCTAATAGGCGCATTAGGTCTATGCCGATTAGGATCGAAGATAGGGAATTGAGTACTGACCTTATAGAATTGAAATTAATTGAGTTTGATATTATACTGGGAATGGATTTTCTATCCAAGTATTCGGCCAGTATAGATTGTAGGCGTAAAATGGTGACTTTTCAGCCGGAAGGTGAAGATCCATTTGCTTATGTTGGATCAGTTCAGGGGTCTCGGATCCCGGTTATTTCGTGTCTTTGAGGGCTAGGGATTTACTATGCAATGGTTGTGTAGGATTTCTAGCAGTGGTATTTGACTCCAGCAGACCTGAAACATTTGGGCCTGAGGTAGTCCGGGTGGTGAAAGATTTTCTTGATGTGTTTCCCGAGGAGTTGCCGGGATTGCCGCCACAGTGAGAGAATGACTTTGTAATTGATTTGGCACCTGGAGTCGAACCTGTTTCTAAAGCTCCATATAGGATGGCTCCAGCGGAACTCAAGGAGCTTAAGTTACAACTTCAGGGGATGCTTGACATTGGGTTTATTCGACCCAGTGTATCGCCCTGGGGAGCTCCGGTTCTTTTTGTGAAAAAGAAAGATGGTTCCCTCAGAATGTGTATTGATTATCGGGAACTAAACAAGCTGACGATTAAGAACAAGTACCCGTTGCCTAGGATCGATGATCTGTTCGATCAGCTTCAGGGAAAGACAGTGTTTTCGAAGATTGATTTACGGTCTGGTTATCATCAACTCAGAATTCGGGAGGAGGACATACCGAAGACTGCTTTTAGAACCAGATATGGGCACTATGAGTTTCTGGTAATGTCATTCGGATTGACTAATGCTCCTGCGGCCTTTATGGATCTCATGAATAGGGTGTTCAAGGATTTCCTCGATAACTGCGTTATAGTGTTTATCGATGACATTCTTGTATACTCTCAGTCAGAAGAGGAGCACGAGCATCATCTTCGAATGGTGTTACAGCGACTTAGGGATCACAAGCTGTATGCCAAGTTCAAAAAGTGTGAATTCTGGTTGTCCGAGGTGTCCTTTCTGGGTCATATTGTTGGGAAAAATGGAATTATGGTTGATCCAAACAAGATAGAATCAGTGAAGAATTGGCCGAGGCCCAAGTCTGTGACAGAAGTTCGAAGTTTTCTCGGGTTAGCAGGGTATTATCGACGTTTCGTCGAAGGATTTTCTAAACTTTCTATGCCCCTAACCGAATTGACCAAGAAAAATCAGAGATTTGTGTGGTCAGATAAGTGTGAATCAAGCTTTCAGGAATTGAAGCAGCGTTTGATAACAGCTCCGGTGTTAGCTTTGCCATCAGATCAAGAGAAATTTGTTGTTTATTGTGATGCATCCAGACAGGGTCTGGGATGTGTTCTGATGCAAGCTGACAGAGTCATAGCTTATGCCTCTCGTCAACTGAAGGATTATGAGCAGCGTTACCCAACTCATGATTTAGAGCTCGCTGCTGTGGTTTTTGCTTTAAAGATATGGCGACATTATCTTTACGGTGAAAAGTGTGAAATTTATACTGATCATAAAAGTCTTAAATATTTTTTCACCCAAAAAGATTTGAATATGAGGCAGAGAAGGTGGTTGGAGTTAGTTAAAGATTACGATTGTGAAATACTGTATCACCCCGGGAAGGCCAATGTTGTGGCCGATGCTCTAAGCAGAAAAGGTCCCGGTCAAGTGTGTACTACGGTTATGATAGCTCCTCAACTAGCCTCGGAAATGGTTAGTGCAGGAATTGAGTTCGTGGTCGGGAAATTACATAATTTAACTCTCCAATCTGATCTGTTGGAGAGAATCAGAAAGGCACAACTAGAAGATCCCGAGCTAGTTAAAGTTCGAGATGAAGTAGTGGCTGGTCGGCCTAGAGGCTTTTCAGTCTCGAGCAGTGGAATGTTGTTATATAAAGCTCGAGTTTGTGTTCCTAGTGTTGATGAGCTTAAGAAAGAAATACTGGATGAAGCTCACACCACGCCTTATTCGTTGCATCCGGGAAACACCAAGATGTATCAGGATTTGAAACCCTACTTCTGGTGGTATGGGATGAAAAGCGATGTGGTGGACTATGTGTCCAAGTGTTTAACCTGCCAGCAGATTAAGGCTGAACATCAGAGGCCGGCAGGGTTATTGCAACCTTTAGTCCTTCCAGAATGGAAGTGGGAGGACATCGCAATGGACTTTGTAACTGGTTTACCTAGAACTACAGGAATGTATGATTCTGTATGGGTCATTGTGGACAGATTCACAAAGTCGGCTCACTTTCTACCAGTGAAAGTTACCTATTCAGTGGATCAGTATGCTGAATTGTATGTGAAGGAGATAGTTCGTCTCCATGGAGCCCCTAAATCTATTGTATCAGATAGGGATCCAAAGTTCACATCAAAGTTTTGGGTGAGTCTTCAGAAGGCTATGGGTACCAAGTTAAAGTTTAGTACAGCCTTTCACCCTCAGACTGATGGTCAGTCAGAAAGAACTATCCAGATTTTGGAAGACCTACTGCGAGCCTGTGTCATGGACTTTGAGGGTTCATGGAGTAAGTACTTGCCTTTAATTGAATTCTCCTACAACAACAGCTACCAAAGTACAATAGGGATGACTCCCTATGAGATGTTGTATGGTAGAAAATGTCGTTCTCCTATCCATTGGGACGAGACAGGAGAAAGGAAGTACCTGGGTCCAGAGTTAGTGCAGAGGACCAATGAAGCTATTGATAAGATCAAGGCTCGGATGCGTGCTTCTCAAAGCAGGCAGAAAAGTTATGCTGATCCGAAGCGCAGAGATGTTACATTTCAGGCAGGGGAACATGTTTTCTTGCGGGTTTCACCAATGAAGGGTATTAGGCGCTTCGGGAAGAAGGGTAAGTTAAGCCCTAGGTTCATTGGGCCATTTTAGATACTCGAGAAGGTCGGGCAGGTAGCGTATCGGCTAGCCTTACCACCAGCTTTATCAGCTGTTCATGACGTATTTCACATCTCTATGTTAAGGAAATACGTGTCAGACCCGACTCATATCTTGAGTTATGAAGCCCTTGAACTACAACCAGACTTATCCTATGAGGAGCAACCTGTTCAGATTTTGGATAGAAAAGAAAAAGTTCTTCGCAACAAGGCTATTGCACTGGTTAAGGTGCTCTGGAGGAACAGTAAGGTGGAAGAAGCCACCTGGGAATTGGAGTCAGATATGAGGACTCAACATCCAGAGCTATTCAGGTTAGATTTCGGGGACGAAATCCTATTAACGGGGGGATAATTGTAATGACCGCTCTAGTAATTTGGATTAGTAAAGGCAATTAGCACTAATTTTATTATTTTATTATTATTTGTGAATTAATTTTAAATGTGGACCCCAATATTTAGAAATAAATATTAGAGTTATAATTTCTCAATTCCGAAGATTTTATTAAACTCTAGGGGTATTATTTAGCTTATATGTGAAATATGTTAATTTTGTAATTTTGCTCGGCGACAACGGAAAATGCGATGGATGGCTAGATTGATCACATGGGTAAGTTTAGAACCCTATTTCATAGTGGGAAATATTTTAGAGAAAATAAATTATCGGGATTGAGCGGGGTTATGGAAATTGACCATTTTACCCCTAGCTTTAAAAATACCTAAGTTGTAACCTTAAGGGCATTTTAGTCATTAGTAAATTGGTTAAATGAGGGTTAGGTGGCAGCCTTGGGTGATGACACCTATTTTATTTTAATATAATTGAATGAAAAGGGGTTTTACTTTGAAAAAGAAATTAAAATTAGAGAAATCATTTCTCCTTTCTCTCTCTTAGTGTTCGGCCCTCTCAAACCAGAAGGAAAACTCAATTTTTCTTCATAATTTTCTGTGTTTTCAACCAAGGATTCAAGGAAAAATAACTAAGGTAACTTTAGCTCCTTTCTTTTTGAAGTTCATGAAGTTGTATTTTGGTTTCAAGAAGTGATTTTGGGTTATAGGGGCTGTTAGGGTTTGAGGTTTGATTAGTTCAAATTTTAGGGTTTGTTTGGCTTAATTTTAGTTCATGGTAGTTGGTTTAGAGATTGATTGTTAGTTTTTTGCAATTTTAAGCTTTGAGTTCAAGCTTTGAGCTTTAATGGCAAGTGGAGATTTATTGTTTTATTCTGTGAAATACTGCCTGGAAATCATTGTGTATGCATTGTATAGGTATACTGGAGAGTTTGGTAAAGTTTGGGCTTGATTTGAATTAAGGGGGAAGATTTTTGGTTCCCAGCAGTAGAACCGGAATTCCGGTTCTGGAAGGCCAATACCAACCGGTCGACCGGTTGGTGACCCAGAACCGGGATGCCGGTTGGGAACCGGTCTGCCTGTTGGGGGAATTTCCTGAACCCTAGTTTTGGCCAATTTTGAGATATTTAGGGTATTTCCATGAGGTTTATTGATAGGGAAACTTTTAGTTTCAAGTTTAAAGTCCCGGAAAGTGATTTAGCGAGTCACTCATCTGTATTACTATTATTGTGATTAGGGCATCCATCTAGCACGTGAATTCCGTTCGCTCGGCCGGCCAAAGACACTTGAATTCAGAAAACAGGTAAGAACTGTGTATAATGTATGATGTGATTGTCTGAATGTGTGTATATGTGTTTATATATGCATGCTTGAATTATGTTAAGCACTACCAACACTTGTATGAATAAGTTATAGAGTGCATTGTTATAGTGATTATTGTGGCTGTGGGTACGATACAGTGATACCAACACGGGCACGAGGGAATGCTAAGGTGTGTGGTACACACTCAGTATTACTCAGTGTTCGGGGTAAACCCTACCAACACTCGTACAGTGAGGTACGATGTGCATATGGTATAGTGGTTGTACCCTGGTATTGAACGTTCATACTCATCTGTTAAGCTCTGTAAATAGGTGTATGGGCGCCTATTTACAGGTCGGAAATTATATGGTATGTTATATGCATTTCTTACTGAGTCTGTTAACTCACAGTTTCTGCTTCCATGTGTAGGTAAAGGAAAGGCGAAGGCTGAACAAGAGTGAACCTGAGCTCGGGTGAGGTTGTACATGTCAAGCGGCACGACCTGGAGTGTTCGGTCTCGGGACATCTGGGAGTTATATTTTGAAAGTCGTTGTGCGACTTGAAAATTATGTATTTTGAAATGTAAAGTTTAAACAGTGAATTTTACAAAGTTTGGAATCGGGATCCCGGAATTTGTAAATATTATATTATATTATAAAGTTTAATAATTAAAGTAAAAGTTTTAATTTTACACGTTTTTTGAGAAATTTCTTTGATTAGCAAAGATTGCACAATAATTGAAAAAGCACTGTAGCGTGCCTTAGCATTAGGGCGTTACACACTCTCTCTCTCTCTCTCTCTCTCTCTCTCTCTCTCTCTCTCTCTCTCTCTCTCTCTCTCTCTCTCTCTCTCTCTCTCTCTCTCTCTCTCTCTCTCTCTCTCTCTCTCTCTCTCTCTCTCTCTCTCTCTCTCTCTCTCTCTCTCTCTCGAATAAAAGAAAACCCTAATATTGTGTCGTCTCATTCTCGCCTCTCTCTCTCTCTCTCTCTCTCTCTCTCTCTCTCTCTCTCTCTCTCTCTCTCTCTCTCTCTCTCTCTCTCTCTCTCTCTCTCTCTCTCTCTCTCTCTCAATCAAAGCCTCTCTCTCTTTCTCTCAGTCGATGCCTCTTTCTCTTTCTCTCAATCGGAGCTACTGCTCCTCTTCTCCGATAACCAACAACACCCTTTCCCTCTCTCCCTCCTCAGTCCTCGAAGCCCCAATCTCTCCTCTCAGTTCAACGTCTTGCTGCCCCGAACAAAGCCCCAATCATTCCTCTTCTCAGCGCAACACCACATTTCTCTTCCCCCTCTTTATTTTTCCTTCTCGTGGAGCTCTTGCTCAGGCTAGATGGCCATGCTTCGGTGATTTGGGGCAGGTGGACTGAGGCGATTTATGGTTTGATCCATCTACTCCTCTACCACCATCTTGGTTAACTGAAGGAGACCTCTCAGTCTATGCATCCCTGTATGAAAAATCGGGATTTCGTTATGCTTTACAGATTCCATGTAGGCAAGAAAATTCTTCAAAACGACTCGTACATATTATTATATGTATGATTATTTGATCTTTTGTTTGTCTCTCTGTTTCTCTCTCTCTCTCTCTCTCTCTCTCTCTCTCTCTCTCTCTCTCTCTCTCTCTCTCTCTCTCTCTCTCTCTCTCTCTCTCTCTCTCTCTCTCTCTCTCTCTCTCTCTCTCTCTCTCTCTCTCTCTCTCTCTCTCTCTCTCTCTCTCTTTGCTGTGTAGGTGGACTGAGGCAATTCGGGGTTTTTCGCCAAGGATGGTAGTTTGGGTTAATGGCCGACGGTGGTTGTCCGAGATTTATGGCTGATTTGTTTTTAGTTTTTTAGGTTTTTTTTTTGTTCTAAACATGTTCTGATTTGTTTTGGATTTGTATTGCCTCTGATTTATTATTTTTTTTTTGTTAAAATTAATGTCATATACCTAATGTACATTTTTATATAAAGTATAATGTGTGTATTTTATAATTTGTTTAATAATTCAAATATTCTGTTAATTGCTATTTAAAAAATAATATATTATTAATTTTTTTTGAAACGAATATATTATTAATTTATTATATAAAATTAATATATTATTAATTTATATAAAAATTAGAATTATTTTAAAAAATAAAATATTATAAATTTATTAATAATATATATGTATATTAGTTTATTAGTAATTTTATAACTAAAATTAAAATATATTAATTTATAATTGATAAATATATAGTTAAATTAAATTGTGTCATTAATATAATTATTTTTATAAATTCATAATATATATTCTGAATTTTAAAAAAATAATATTAATATTTTTATATATAAAAAGCATATTAATATTAATAAAAAATTAAAAAAAAAAAAAGATATAGTGACACTTCATGTGTGTGGCTGTTACCGTTTTAGTCTGACAAAACCTGACTCTATACGCCTATAGTGACACGCAGAAAGTGAATGTAAAAAGGTTCAGTGACACGTGTGAAGTGTCACTAAAAATTGTCTTTCCAGTCACCCTCATTAGTGATGCGCGTTGAAGTGTCACTAAACAGTTTTAGAGTTACTCAATGTGTGTCACCAAAACCCGTTTTTCTAGGGAATTTTTACAAGATTATACTAAATTATATATTTTATTTACAAAAATACGATTAGACATATATTTAAACTTTTATACAGTTTATGCTTTGTATTTTTTCATTTATACTGTAATGTTTTGAGAAAGGAAGAAGAAGGAGAAGGGAAAAAATAAGAGAGAGAGGGGGTTGGAGGAGAACGTGGCTAGGATTTTCAGAGGTTGGATATTTCGGAGATGGGGTTCGCTTGAGCTCACGGCAGAGAGCGACGAGGGTAGACCGTAAAGCTCTGAGAGAGAAACAAAAAGAGAGCTAGGGCCTCCATCGACAATCTGCCATTGTTACCGGTTGGAGAAATAGAGGTCCATTTGACTTGAATTTTTGCATCTTTACTTATGAAAAAATATAATATATGTTGAATGAGTTATTTATTCTTTCTCTGATAATAGTATGAATGAACAAAGGGATTGACTTATTCATGTGTGTCTACAAACACATATTATTGACTCTTTTACATGTATCTACAAAGACATACATATATAATTTTTTTGAAATTTTAGATCCAAAAGATGAATGGGTCTTTTTGTTTGCCCTTTAAATTATCTTTGTTTTTATAATTTTTTATCTGTTACTTCAATTGGGTGATTAAAATTATGTTTTAGTTATAGCTTAAAATATATTGGAATATGCTTGTATATAATGTGTTTGATAAAATGCTTGTTAGAACCAATTTAAAATTAACATGCCTATTAACAAATATACATATATATATATCATGCTAATTTGTTAAAAATATTTCAGAGTTGCCAAGAAAAAAATAATCATATATGCTTATTATTAGATCCATGTGTTTTGGGGTTGATTTCTAGTTGAGTAATTTTTGTAATACAATTGGTTGATATGTAGGTGATTAATAGTTTTTTTTTTTTTTTTAATTTTATGGTGATTGTATCAATGTTGTTTTTAAGTTGCTTTTGGCTTGGGTACTAATGTATTGATGTTTGGTTGATTTGTATATTAAAATAGAGTTGTATTTTAATTATTTATTCGTTCATATTTAGTTGTACAATTGTTAGAATATCAAATCAAATTATCCTAAATGAGTATATGTTTATTTTTTTTTTTTTGGTACATATATTTTTAAGTTGAATTACAAGTGATATTTAGTTGTTTCTAAGTTTATTTTATTTTTCAACAAAAGAAAAAGTTTGTTTGTTTTTCCTGAGGTTATTATTTAGTTGTTTGTTTGTTATTATTTAGTTGTTTAAAAAAAATAACTTTCTATTTATTTTTTATGGATACATATATTTTTGAGTTGGTGTACAAGCATTTTGTAGTTCCTTTTAATGTTTTTTTTTTTTAAGACTATTGATATTTTTTTTTTGAGTTAATGCAACGTGTCATCCTATTTAAAGTGTGTATTAAAGTGAGGTTATTTTTTAGTTGTTTTTTTACTGTTATTAAGTTGTTTAACTAAGTTAAAAATGATTGTGTATTTAGTACTTTATGGACGTGTATATTTATCAGTTGGTGTTGAAGTGTTTTGTAATGAGTAAATGCTTTTAAATTTAGTTTATAAATTACAAGTGTTTTTTTTTTCTTGGAGTTGATTATGCAATCTCTGAAATTATTTCATGATGCCTATTTATTTTGCATATTACAGTATAATTGTTATATAATTTTTTTTTTGTTATCTAGTCGTGTTCAAAAAAAAAAAATGAATGTCTAAACATATTTAATTTATCATGGACACATATTAAGAATGTTGTTTTATTATTTTTTTTAAGATTATTTGTTTTTTTTTTAATTTAACACAGTGTGTTGGTGCCCAATAACTTTTTATTAAGAATGTTGTTTTATTATTTTTTTTAAGATTATTTGTGTTTTTTTTTCAATTTAACACATTGTGTTGGTGCCTAATAACTTTTTATTAAAATAGAGTTGTTATCTAATTATTTGTGCGTTGTTATTTAATTGTTCAACCAAGTAAAAACTAACTGAGTATATGTTTTATTTTTGATAGATGCATATTTTTTTGAGTTAATGTACTAGTATTTTGTAGTTTTTTTTTTCGAGATGATTTATGTGTTGTTTTTGAGTTTCTTTTGAGTTGATGAAATTTGTTGTTGCCTAATTAATTTACATCTTAATATGAAATTGTTATTTATTTATATTAAAGTGAGGTTGTTATCAAATTATTTATTTTACATATTTTTTTGTTATATAGTCTATGTTTTAGTTTTTATGTTACATATTTTTTGAGTTTATATACAAGTATTTTGTAGTTACTTTTTTTTCAAGTTAATTTTGGGTTTTTGTGTCTTTATTTTTATGTATTATTATTTTTAATTTTAAGTTTATGTGTCGTTATTTTTATGTATAATTATTTTTAAATTGATTTGGGTTTAAGTACATTTATTTTTATATGTAATTATTTTTAAAAAAAAATTCAAAAAATTTTAAAGTTAGTTTTGGTTGTTTTCAAGTTGTTATTTTGTTGCTAATTAGTTGTTGTATTGAGAAAAGAAGTCCAACACGCTCAAGTGCACTTTGTCCAAAGTTGACACGTGGCAGCCACTGGCACGTTCTGACGCTGTAATATTGCGTGCGTCAGCGAACTTTGATGGTTTTGTCCCCTCACTCGCGTGTGAGCCTCACTCGCCTGCATAGTCTACTTGTGTATTTTACTTTCTCCTTTCACAAGTGGGTTTTATCTCCAACCGTATATTTGTAAATAAAAAACTTTGTAAATTGTATTTTTGAAATCAACAAATAGCATAAATATTTATTTTCTCCTTATAATTGTATTAATGTTTATTTTGGGTAGTATTAGCTTAAAATTAAAAACATCCCTTTTTCTAGTAGCAATTTTAAATATAAATTAATCTTAAATTACAAAATTATTCTTTTTTAAAATACAACTCATTGGGCACCACAAGGTCGTGCCTAATAGTATGGTTGATAGTATTAACCATCTCAAATGGGCAATACATGTGTCATGCCATTAGATCAGTCAGTTGGCACGATATTATTTGTTGTGCCCGTTAAAGTTTTTAGACACGAACCTATTGATACAACCAAAAGGGCAGGACAAATCATGCCTTCGTATCTATGGGCACTAAAAATTGAATTTGTTGACACTAATTTTGTCATACGAATACCATTTTTTGCTTGTAATTAAATGGAAAAGATAGCTCTTGTGACAAGGACTACGTTTGTACTTATCTTGGCGGGCGGTAAGCTTTGACAGTAATGAAAAATGGCCATAAATTTTGGTAGAGCCAAGAATTTCCAAACATTATCTCTTGACGGAAAATAGTGTGATCAGGAACGAAGTAACTCCAAGATTGAGCTCCTTTGTTGACAATAATCGGCTGGTAGTGCTTATGAGGGCTTGCCGACATTAATGGTGTAGGGTGGAGGGCTGGCCAAGCATTTTGGGGACTCGTGCAAAATTTTAAAATTGGACTCTTTAAAAAGAAAAACCGTATACATTAAAACTACAATTCTATTACTAACTTTTTTTAAAAAAAAAATACTAAAATTTGGGTTAATTTTTACAAAAATACTGTCACACGGAAAAGTTTTCAAAACTACTGTGTTTTTATAAAATACTAGTAGAACACAGAACAGAATAACTCAAAAACAACAGTAGAACAACTAAAAAATACCAGTAGAACACCAGTGAAAACTCAACACAGTATACTGCAGTATGAAACTAATAAAAAAATACAGTAAAAAAGTAAAAAATACCGCCTGACAGTATTTTTGTAAAAAAATGACAAAAGTTAGTATACCATGTAAATTTCCCAAAAGAAATGTAGAACTTACATGGAGTATGGGTTTTTTTAAACATTTTATGATAAATATGACATATTTAACTATGGACCTTTTATATGACTTTTTTAAACTTCGGGCATAGTCTATGGGATTTTAAAGCCCATACGGCTGGCATGATTTTGTTAAAAGCCCATATTGTGTGTATTGTAGTTTCTTTAGGTCATTTTAGTAATTTTAAGTGTTTAAATTTTTTGGTTCAATTTTTTGAACATAACCGTTTATTTTTAGAGGGGTTTTGCATGTAATCATCACGATTTGATGGTTGCTTCCCTATTTTAACTTACTTTTTCAGTTTTCAATTCATGCCTATAAACTCTAAACCGCCTATACTATTATATCTCTCCCTCTCTTTTTTCATTTCAACATTTATTCATTTTCCTCTTTCCTTTTCCTCTCTCGTTTCGTCTCTGTGTTCTTTCTTTCTTTTTTTTTTTTTTTTTGCTCTCGATTTTTGGAGGGCATTGCAGCCATTGTTCTTCGGGTAAGAGCTTAGGGTTGGAGCATCCATTGTTCGTGTGTTCTTCAAGGTAAGCATGTGTTTTTTACTTTTTTTTCTCTGATTTTAGGTTTTTTAAACTGTTTATTTTTTGTGGGTTTGTTGAAGTTGCATTGGTTCTTAATCCTTATTACATTCTTAGATTTTCGTTTTTATTTTTTTATTTTGAATTTTCTACTTGAGTGATGCTTAATCCGAAGAGAGAGTGAGAAAAATGAGAATATAAGAGAGTAGTTCATTGAGAGAAAAATATGAGGATTAAGATAGAAATTAGGAGATTCGTTGGAAAATTATCTCAACCCATTTTATGTTTTAACATTATTAGTGTGTTGTTGTTCTTGTTTTTTTAAAAAAATTTAATCCGAATTTATTTTTGTGTTGTTGTATTTATTCATATTGGATTAGTTGAGTATTTTGTGTTTTTGGTTTTGTTTTATGGTTTAGAATTTTGTTGTTTAGTTTTATTTTTTTTAATTTTTGTTGATATTCGGTGTTGTTGTTGTGTTTTTTTTTTTTTTTAAATTTGGTTGGTTTTTGTGAAGGAAGTTGCTAGTGTTTTCTTCAGTGGTGCGTTGAAAGATGACGAAGATTATGTGAAGATAACTCTTGTATACTTCTTTGCTGGGTATTTGTATGGTTATCCCCAAGGCAAAAAGATTGACAACTTTATATTTACTATGGTTAATGGGGATGATTACATTGAAGTGTTTAACCGGTTTTGGATGGGGAAAATTATTGTGGGAAAAGACTTTTTATCACTTGAAGATTGCATTGAAAGATGGAAACGATACCTTTGAACAGCTTGCTAAGAAAAAGATGATTGAGAAGGGTTACAAGCTTAAAGGATTTCCTCTTGCGTTTCTTATTTGGCTATACGAGATCATTCCGTCTTTGTCACCTCGATTTTGCAAAAGAATCAACAACAAGATTCCTCGTGTTCTGAATTGGGAGAATAGCCCTACATCAGAATTTAGTGAGTTGATTCAGGGTGTGTTTAACTATCCAAAAGTAATTTTTTTATTCAAATTTCATTTTTTTGGTTATTGTTTGTTTAATTTTTCTTTGGTTTTTTTAAATTGTTTTGTGTTTTTATCTTTCCAGATTGTTATAAAGGATTTTGTTGCTTTGAGTAGTGAAAAGTCTCAAAGTCTTTTTTCTAAATTTAAGTTTGATCCTAAATATGTATTGAAGAGGATTGGTGGTGTTGTGTCCTCTGATGAAGTTAATGATGAGGTCAAGGTATTAAAAACCGATTTCTATGTGTATTTCTTTTGTGTATTTTGGTAATTATATGTTTATCATTACTTACTTTCATGTTTTTTATGTATAATATTCAGGTTTCTCGTGGAAAGTTGGACCAAATTTGTGTTGAACTGAATTCTATAAAAGAGTGTGAACAACAAATTAAGGATGGTATTTCTAGTTTGAGGATTGAGTTTTTGAGTGAGTTTGCTAAATTAGCAGAAATTATCAATGGATTGAAGAAGAAGAAGGAGAATGATGGCAGTTCTAAGAATTCTGAATTTTTTTCATCCCCTATAAGAGAGGTAACTAGTTTCTTTGTTTCGTGTTATTTGATTATAGGTTTGTTATTTTTTGTTTTATTATAGTTTTTTTATCATCTTGTTGAAACTAGTTTCTGTATTGGATGTTTTGTTATATGATTTCCCTAGTTAGTTGAAACAGGTTTCTGTATTGGGTTGGGTTGAGATACGTTTTTTCAATTTCTTGAAACTGGTTTCTGGTCTGTGTTTAGGTCTCTGTTGCTGTGTTTTTTTCTATAGGAAACCAGTTTCTGTATTTATGTTTGAAATCTGGTTTTCAATTAATTTATTGTTCAGGCATACTATCAGGATATATCGGATGATGGTGGTGAGTTACAGTTGTCCGTTCATTCTGTTCAAGTTAAGGTACAAGCTTTTTACATTTATATTTTGCTTGTTTGAATTTTATTGTTTGTTCTAAATATTTTTTCTTCAATTTTGTAGGAGGAAAAGGACACTTTGAATTTTAAAAATGTGTTTATCGATCCTGATTTTCTTAAGGGTGTGGTTGATAGCACTGTTAAGAGTGCTTTGAAGACAGATGATGTTTCATTTCATGATGATAGTGATAAGTTGAGTTTGGTTTTGTACGATAAATCATATTTGTCTCCGGAGATTCAGAAGAGGCAGCCAAAACCAAGCTCTATTGTTCTGTCGCCATATGTTGTGGACTTTGGGTCTTCTTCATCTTCAAAGGAAGACTTAATGAGGATTGTGCAAGATGATAAATTTATTGTGCAAGATGATAAATTTATTGTGCATGGAATCAATCCTTTTAAAGATAAAATTAGTTATAATACTGGTCCTGAGCAGTGCGTTAAGTTTTCCAATTTTATTGATGAGAACATAGTCATGAATAGGGGGTTAGTATTTTTTGTATGTATATTTATATTTTTTACATTTCTTTTTATGTCTTTATTTTATATGTAATTGACTTTTTTTTTGTGTTTGTTGTTTTTTGTGTTGGTCAGTGTGAAGAAGTACTCCGATGCGGACAACATCTTATCTCCACCGATGGATTTTTCTTTCATTGAAATTTTCGAGAAGATGTGGTTCTACCAGCTCCATGCTTGTGGTGAATTTTTGTGTGACAGTGTAAGAAACTAGTTTTTTTTTATTAATTTTTATGTGTTTGATATTTGTGTAGTTTATAATTCTGTTATCGGTTCTTTCAAAAACTGGTTTCTCATACATGTTTTTATTGCTGTTTTGTAGCATTTAGATGTGGTATTCTATCCTTAGGAAGAAGATTAAGCAAGATGATACTTTGAACCAAAGGATTACCACTACTGATTGTTTGTTTGATCAAGTCATATGGAATTCATACAATCAGTTCTTGAAATCGGGTTCTAATCCTTCTAAGATTGACTTTGATAATGTCATTCCTAGATACATTGTTGGTGAGTATTTGTTTTGCAATACTCCTTGGGTGCTTACTGACCATGTTCTTATATATGTCTATATTCAAAAGCAAAAACATTGGATTTTGGTCCATTTTGATATCAAGGAGAGGATGTTGAGCGTATATAACTCCATTTCTGGTGCTCTCAACAAGAAACGCGCCTTGGATCATGTCAAAGCTTATTCTACTATGCTGCCGTTTTATTTGGAGTATCTTGATGTTTATTCTTCTAGGTCGGATCTTAATTTGGTTCAAGGTCCATATTATGTTGGGAAAAGAGAACCTTTGAATTTCAAGTTCATAGATGGGCTTCCAAGTCAGGTCAATAGGTAATTCTTCCTCTTTTCATCATATATTTTTTTAATTGAAACTAGTTTTATGTTTTGTTCTGTTTATATTTTTTGTCAGTTTTTGTTTTGTTTGCACAAAAACCGGTTTTTTTATTTGAATTCATTTTTTTGTTTTATTGCAGTGACTGTGGATTGTTTGTCATCAAGTTTGCTGAATTTTTCATTCGTGGAAAAATTGATGACATTCCAGTTAAGATGTCTGATTTGGTAGCAGTATATAGAGATGATCTTGCTATCAGTTTGTTTATTCATGCTAGGAGGAAACAAATTGGTGGTTATATAACTGATGATGAAGTGTTGAAAAAGATGAAGAAATCAAAGGATAATGCAAGTGATAAGGCAAAGGTCAAAGGGAAGGATATTGCAAAGGGAAAGGGCAAAGCGAAATGATTTCAGATGACTGGATAGATGTTTATAATAATTACATTTTTTTTTTGGATTTATGTTCTTATGTTTACAAGAAACTGGTTTTGTTTGGTTTTTTTTTTTTTTTTTTTTGTATTTGGTATTTAAAGACGATGTTATATAGTTTTTTAGTGTTTTTTTTAAAAGACTTGTTACTTAGTTAAAGTGTTTGTATTTTTTTTTTTGTAAGACTGGAAGTTTGAATGAATCAGCAACACTTTGTATTATAAGTTTTTAGTTGATGGCTTAATTTTTATTTTTTTTTGAAACTGGTTTTTGTTTTACTATTAATTTCGTTTTGGTTTCTTTTGAATGTACAGTTAACTGATTTTTGTTTTTGTTTTGTTTTCTTTTTGTAGGTGATAACAATGGCAATATGTGTTTTTATTTATTGGTAAGTGGCAATTGTTTTTTTAGTATACTTTTGTCAATAACTGGTTTCTTGTTTAGTAAAATTTATTCTTTTTCATGTACCTTTTTGAAATGATCTATGATATTAAGAGAAAATCTTTAAAACAATGATTATTTAAATAGATAAAAATTCAAAAGCCTAAAAATGTTTGTTGTATGTATCTTATTGAAAAAATTGTATTTTGTCCAACTTTATTCAATGCTGAGAAACCAGTTTTTATAAAACTGTCAATCAATATCTATTTATCTTGTAGCTGATCAATCATTCTTCTTTGACTCGTTGCTTTTGTTATTCTGTTTTGGAGGTTTGTAAAACTGTGAATTATTGCACGTTCTTCGGTTGTGGCCAACTTTTTCGCACCTTGTGCATTTCAAGACAACTTTTGGTTCTCCTTTTGATCTTCTTCTTTTCTTTCTAGGCCTCCCAGCTGGTTTTCTTGATTTTGGTGGCCACACTATTCTTTCCATGCTCTCAGGTATAGTCCATTCTCATTCATCATTGTTGCTGTTTTGTAATACTCGACATCATAGTCATAAGCTCTTAATCCTCTTTTTGCAAATACAGCTATTGCATGTGAGCATGGTATCTCATCTAGTTGGAACCTTCTGCAGCTGCATGTTCTTTCCAGTATGTTGATTGTGAAATCCCCTTTTTCTTGCACCTTTACTTGGTATTGGATTGTTGTGATTGCAATGACCTGTTTTTTTTTTTTTTGAAATATAAAATAAGTGTTAGAAACTGGTTTTTCATCATGATCAAGAAACATGTTTTTTAATAACTGTTATTTTCTATGATTTAGTTATTGTACCTGGTATTTCATTGCTTTAAGCAGATTGTCTCTCAGTAGTTTTTTAGCATCTGATGCTACTTCAGTAAATATTCCATGTGCTTCATTGCCATTTTTCCACATTCATTTTTGTACAAGGCTTCTAAAGCACTCAATGATTGTTGTAATAGGTAATGATCTTGCTGCTAGGATCGCCAAATTTATTGATTCTGCTATGTTTGAAGTCATCATTGTGTACCTTCTTGTAGGGTAGTGGCTCTTGGTCCAAACCTCATGTCCAATTTTCTCAAGGTATGGTCTTATTCGTTTGTCGATTCTATCTATCTCTGCCATGTATCGCTCGAATGATGTCAGCTTGTACGTCTTTGCTGCCTTTACAAAGTTTATGGTCATATCGTCTCCATGCACTCCAAAGTTTGTTTTGATGTTGTTTAGTAGGTGGAAGATGCATGCTCCGTGGAAGTGGTTTGGGTAGACATTGCTCACTGCCTTCTCTATACTTTTATGCCTGTCTGATATTATTGTCAAACCTGTTCACGGAAACCAGTTTTTACAAGATCAGTAGGTATGTGTTGGAAGCCTAATCATTTTTTTTTTGTTTCTTTTTTTAGAATCGTAATCATTTTTTTTTATTGTGGAAACCAGTTTCTAGATTTTTTTTTATTTTTTAATGTTATGGCATAACAAGTATTTAATATCTTTTCTGTTTGTAATTTGTATGTAAATGAAGTAAAATTTTTAGATTGAATTTACATTTAAGGAAACTAGTTTTTTCGATAGCATACCTTCTCTATCTTCGAATGTTTCCCTTAGTTTTGTGAAGAACCATTCCCAAGAGCAGTCATTTTCTGAGTCTCCTATCCCAAATGCTAGAATGAATATGTTGTTGTTTGCATCCATTGTAGAAGTTGTGAATAGGGTTCCTCCAAATGATGTTTTTAAAAAATGTTCCGTCAGTTACAATGACTGGCCTGCAATGTTTCCAACCTTCTATGGAGTTTGCAAATGCTAGATACAAATATTTGAAATGATCCTTCTTATCAGTTTCCAATTGTGCAATTGTTCCAGGATTTACTACTTTTAGCATGTGCAGGTATTTTGGTAGTTGTTGATAAGATTCATCTTGCCTTCCTCTTGCCAACTCCAAAGCTTTCTCTCTTGCTCTCCATGCTTTTTGGTAGCTCATTGACACTTCAAAATCATCAATCATGTCTATCATAATGTCATTTGGTCTGTGATTTCTTTTGATTGACAGAAATTTCTTTTTTATCATTTCTGCAATCATGTTGCAGTTTGCCTGCTTGTGGTCGCCCATTACAATATCCAGTGAGCAGTTGTGATCTTGGACATATTTTCTTACTTTGAATGTTGAGGTACTCTTGAACTTTGAAGCTCTCAAAAACCAGTTACAGTTATCCACACAAGTCACCACATACTCTCTTAGTTCAGATCTTTTGGTTTTAAATTGGAAATTGTTGATCATAGCAAAAAAAACCCACTGCAATCTTCAATATCTTCCTGTCCTGGTAAATCTGTCCTTTTTCAATGTTGAAAACCTTATGATCTGTTATTATTTCTCTTTCTTCTTCATGTCTTTTTCCTCTTGTGTTCTTGTGTTTTCTCAATGATACAATCAGCAACACTATCAGCTACTTGAAATATGTTTGGTAATGCAAGTACCTCACTTATTTCTGAAGTTTCATCATCGTATTCCATACAGTCGTAAGTTGGCTAGTTTGTTATTTGTAAAACCAGTTTCTGAACATCTGTATCTTGTCTTACGGCTTCAGTTTCTGGTTTTTGTTGAGCAATGATCTGGAGTCTTGTCTCGTCTACTGTTGTGATGCAGAGTGGAGACTCACTAACTGCATTCTGTGTCTTTCTCAGTTGTAAGTAGAACATCAGTGAGTTGTCACTTATTATTTTTATTGGTGGTGAGTCTGGGAATAACTGGTAATGCATTTCTATTGTTGTGTTGCATTTGATTTCATTTCTTACCAATTCCAACAAACTTTTTAGATCACAGTTTGTTGGTATTAGTAGTCCAGTCATTATGTAGTCTTCATACTTTTTATCCTCTTTCCATTGCCCTCCATATTTGACCACACATTATTGAGTCCATTCCTGTACAATATTTTGATAACTGTTAGTTTTAAAAATCTTAATGTATTAAGAAACCTAGCTTTTTTTTTTTTTTTTGTTTTTATTTTGTATTCAAATTATAAGTGATTTTTTCACCATATATTTGAGAAACCAGTTTCCAACATTAATTTATATTTGTTTATGTTTAACAGATAATATCATTTTGAAAACTGTTAGTTAAAATTTATAATGTATTTAGAAACTGGTTTTATATTCATAATTTTCAGGAATCTTTTCATAAAACTAAATTTTTCATAATATTTAATTTTCAGTTTCTTTTGTCTTTTGTTTGTGAAACTTCATAGTCTCAATCTAGATTGAGTATATATGAACATTTCATTATGAAGCAATGCAAGATCATATAGTTTTGGTATGAAATTTATTTCAATCTAGATTTTTTTTTTCTTTTAAGTTTAAATTGCAAATGCACATATTCGGTGTATTTCTCAATTTATATATATATACATATAATATTCATAGCATAATTTATATAATTGTACCTGTATTTCTTTTGATCGCTGTTGACGGGGACGATCGGAGTTAACTTGATTGTTGATTGAATTTTGTGTGTGCAGGTTGATCGGTGCTTTGAGCTTAAGATTTCATTTTCTGCTCTAAGGTGAGAGCTTCATTGCTTTTCAGGTGTCGATGTTGATGGTTGCTTCTGTCGGTATGGCCATGGTTGAATTTTATATTTTCTGAGTTTTTCAGGTCAGTGTTGGTTGAATCAGAGGAAGAATTTGCGCATGGAGAAGAGAGAAAGTGAATTGGAGAAGATGGAGAAGAAGAATCGCATGCCAGAGAGAATCGTAGAAGAGAGAGAGAGAATCGCAGGAAAGAGAGAGAGAGAATCGCAGGAGAGAGACAGAATCGGTGTAGAGAGAGAGAGAGAATTTTGTTTATATATGGTTAAAAATAATAAATTTCCTTGATTTCAAATTAGATTCAGTTTTTAAGGTATTTTATGGTTTTTTTTAAAAAAAAAAATCCCATATTTGTAGTTTGATTGGTTAGTTAATGTCATATTGTGTGGCATTTAGTTTTCTTGCCATATTTATTATAACATGGTTCATTTTTCCCATATTTTTGAAAATATCCCAAAAAAAATTCGTCATAAATTTTCAATTATAAATTTTTTATTTATGTATATATGAGAAAAAAAAAAGAAATAAATAAGCCTTTTCTTTAAAAAATAAAAATGGGCCTTAAAAAAATAAGAGCTGCTCAAGCTGCCCAATGCTTGGGCCGGCGTGGCTCACATGATGTGTGAAGAAGGAATAAAGGAATGAAAGAGGAAAGATGAAAGAGGAAAGAGGAAAGAGGAGGGTATATTATTGTTCTTTTAAGTCCTTCCTTTTTCTTTTAAAGAATTTGAACCGTTACATTATTTCAAAAGCTGGGTATAAATTAAGAAACATAAAATGAAAAAAAAAATTACTTCATAATCTCCTCCGTCGTAAAATTCTGAAAATAGACAGAAGATGCTAATGATCAATCGAAAGATTATTCTCATATAGATAGGATATTGCTCTCAAGTGGTCCTTCCACAGACGAATCATGCCATCTAAATTTTTAAAATTAAGAATCAGAAACCCACTTCAATGCAAAAAGAAAGACAAGGAATAACCCCTTGCAATATATATCTCAACTCTCATGTGCATTTTTTATTTTATTTGTTATTCTTTCTTTCTTTTTTCTGATATGAATATGATAAAAAAGAAAAAGAAGAACATGTACAAGAGGTTAAAAAAAACGCACAAAATCTGACACTGATTCTTCATTAGTGGGACTAGAGAAATAGAAACCTTATATTGTTTTCTAAATTATATATCATTTATCATAATTAAGCCATAAAATTAAATGTTAATGCAAGCACGTATAATTGAAGTATACACACACAGAGACTATAATTTTTTTTTTTTGAAAGGCACAGAGACTATAATTTGATTATTACATGCATGCATGTTATTTCTCAACAGTAAATAACAATAATAATAATAATAATAATAAGGTTAAAAGAGGCCCCTACAGAATCTACAAGCCCAATTTTCCATTAATAATAATAATAAGTATGTAATATTCTATATATATACTATATATTTATATTTATATTTATATTTGTAGTACATAACCTTGAATGATGAAGTTGGCATCACCCAAACAAACAAGTGTCACGAAGACTGAGTAGAATTCATAATTCATCAAACTGGTCACCTTTTACCTTAATGGTATTTAATGGGTACTCTTTAGTAATAGTAGAAGTAGTATTAGAATTGGTTTTATAGTTGGAGGAATCAAACTTGCATGGATCAGCCTCCAACAGCAACTGAACGACCTCCTTCATAGTTGGTCGGAGAGCCGGGTTCTTGTAGGTGCACCGAACCGCAACTCGGAGGACTTGGATCATCTCATCCTTATAGGAATCGGATAGAGTTTGGTCAAGTACCTCCATGGCTCCTTCTCGGGTATCCACCTTGTTAGAAACCCAATATATGATGTTCTTGTTTTCTCCAAACTCAGCTTCCACTGGCTTTTTCCCTGTTATCAGCTCCATTAGGACAACTCCAAAACTGTACACGTCACACTTTGTAGTTGCTTTCGATGAATATGCGTATTCTGAGTAATATAATTAAATTAGTGATCATCATCAGCATACCACTTCTTTTCTTTTTGGAACGAAATCATTATAAAATATCACGGCTTAAATTTAAACAACTAGGCATATAACAATAACAATAAAAAAATAAAAGATACATAAAAATTTAATGTAATTATTATACGTATATTTTTTAATGTAATTAATTATTATTATTATAAAAAATAATTACAAGTATAACAATAAAATAAATAAAAATGATTTGTGAAAATCGAATTGTGAATTAAAAAAATATATTTCATATTAAAATAATTTGTTAACTTTACCTATAAAATTAATTTATATGTGCGTATATGATCACTATATATGATCATAAAAGGATATTAACGTAACAAGTTTGAAACATAAAATAAGAACAAAGTTTTTTGAATAAAACATCCATTTTTTCAGTGTTTCTAAGTTCATTAATAAAAATAAAAGAGTATATCTTCAAATTAAATAAATGTTAAAATTATTATTTTTTTTAACACTATGATAAAAGCTGGAAGGTAAGAAAAAAACATTAATTTACCAGGAGCCAAGTAACCATAGGTGCCGGCAATAACAGTGGTTGTAGAATCTTTGCCTCCTCTAGCTTGCAAAACCTTGGCTATACCAAAATCAGCCACCTTTGGATGATAATTCACATCAAGAAGAATATTAGTAGATTTAATGTCTCTATGAATAATGGGACGAGGAAGATCATGGTGGAGATAAGCCAAGCCTTGAGCTACCCCTAGAGCAATCTGGTGCCTAGTTGGCCACTCCAAATGGAAGTTATTCCACCCTCTGTGGAGAGCATCCCAAAGATTTCCATTAGGCATGTACTCATACACCAAAAGATTACAATCCAAGCTGGAGAAATAACAAAACAACTTGACTATATTCTTATGCCTTATGCTCCCCAAAGTCTCCACCTCTGTTTTGAGCTCCTTGTTCAGTATCAATTGATCATCATCTTCCGAAGTCCATTTCTGCTCTGTTCTACTCCATAGTCGTTTGACTGCCACGACTTCTTTGTTGCTCAACTCAATCTTGTACACTGTGCCAGACCCACCACGACCCACTATGTTCTTATCAACCATAGCTTCCATGATTTCACGTTGGTCAAACGTTATGCGGTGGAAGCTCTTGACTTCGTAGGAGAAGTACGAGGATAGGGTCTCGTCGTTTTCCACTGAGGCTCTTTCTTTGCCAAAACGACGCTTAATGAGCAAAACGACCCCGATTATGAGGATGACGATTGATATTGATATTGCCCAGATGGAGTTCAATTTCTTTTGGTTGTATGATCGTGATGGACAAAGAGGGAAAGTTACGTTCTTATGGGAAGTAGAGGATTTGGCCAGAACTGACGAGTCAATGCATAGACCCGGGTTACCTGAAAAGCTTTCTACTAATCCTCCTTTGATTAATGAGGGTGGGATTGGACCTGAGAGGTTGTTGTTGGAGAAATTGATTGAGTTTGGTAAAAGTTCACAGAGACTCTCTGGTATATTACCAGTCAAAAGATTGTTGGAGAGGTCAAGAACGTTGAGATATTTAAGGGAAGAGAGTGAGTCAGCTGGGATTGAAGAATTCAACTTGTTGCCTTGTAAAAGAAGCAAATTCAATTTTTTCAAGCCTCCAATATGGGATGGGATTGGACCGGAAAGAAGATTGTTACTAAGATCAATTTTGACCAAATTTGTAGCTCTAGAAATCTCAAGGGGAAGCACCCCTGAAATTTTGTTATTCTGTAGGAACAACTCAGACAAGTTTCGAGCTCTTCCAATGGAATCAGTTATAGGGCCACTGAAATTATTGTAACCAAGATCAACAATTGAAACATGAGGAAGAGCCAGCAGGCCCTCAGGGATTGATCCCACTAAATTATTAGCACTCACTCTAAACCTCAGTAATGAATAGCAATTTCCATAGCTCTGAGGTAACTCCCCTGAGAACTTATTATCAAGTACCAAAAAATATTGTAACTTACCAGCTTGACAAACGTGAGCAGGGAGTGGTCCTGTCAAGTTATTTTCTGACAAATCAAGCACTTCCATAGGCGACGACTGTCCAAGATTCCAAGGTACTTGGCCAGTCAAGTAATTGTCGTAAAGCGACAAGATCTTTAGTGTGGTTGATTCAGCGATCACACTTGGGATTTCTCCTGTGAGGCTATTGTTGTAGAGCTGCAATACATGAAGATTGGGCAAACGACAAATCGAGGCTGGAATTTGACCAGTCAAACGGTTGACCGACATGTCAAAGTCATTTAGCTCCGTCAGGTTCCCTAGCTCCTCAGGTATTGGTCCCACTAGCTGGTTGTAGTATAGCTCCAACAATTTGATATTCTTTAACAACCCAATCTCAGCAGGGATTTTTCCCGATATGAAGTTCCCACTAAGCTCCAGATCAACTAGTGACGTCATGTTCCCGATGGACCGTGGGATTTCTCCGTACACCATGCAGGTGGTCAGCACCATTGACTTTAGCTTCTTTAAGTTTGCGATACTCTCCGGCAATCGCCATAATTCGAAGTTCCCATTCTCGTTGAAGTTGAGGACTTCTAGGTTGGTGAGGTTGACGACCGAAATCGGAAACTTTCCTTGGAAAAAGTTATAAGACAAGTTGAGAATCCTCAATTTTTTCATACCGGAAAAGTCCGGCAGAGTTCCAGTGAGGTAGAGATAACTCATGTCCAACTCTTCAAGCTGAGTACAGTTGACAATGGTAGTTGGAAACTCACCAGAGATTCGGTTCCGTCCGAGTCGAAGGACCCTTAATTTTGGAAGATAATAACATATGTTGGAGGGGAAGGTCCCAGAGAGTGACCAACCGTACATGTCGATTTTGATGACTTGGCCTCCACTATCGCATTCTATGCCGGAGAAGTTACATATTGGTTTTTTAGCCCCGGAACCAACATACCAATTGTCCAAGGTGGCACCGGAGAGAGATTTCTTCATGAGGACGAAAAAGTCTGTCTGGTTGTTGGCTCCAATGATGGTCGATTCATTTGAATAAAGCTGTGATATGAAGAACAAAAGACAGAGGAAGCATGCTATAGAGTTGGGCGCCATTTGATTTGAGTAGCTGAAAATCTAGATTGAGAGAGTTTTAATATTTATGCTTTGGTTGAGTAGGAGAAGAAGAAGAAGAGTATATAAGCATATAGCAGGCATAAGGTTTGTTTAGATAAAAGAAATACATTGGGAAAGAAAAAAGAATGAGTATTGTCATGACTCCTCTAATCAAGCACAAACGTACTTTACTTATTGCCACTATCAATTTGCTTTATATCACAAAATTTATGATTTATCATCTCCTTTTCCTCTCCTAATTCATTTTAGTACTTGTGGAGGAGATATTATATAAATATAAATATACATTTATATAAAGTAAGTGTGTGTGTATGTGTATATGATACCCTGTCTTTTCATGGAAGAACTATTCTCTTTATAATGAAAGGTTGGTGCTTTTGTTTTATGGAGCTTCCACCATGTCCAAAAGAAATATTTTATCTCCATGAATCTTATTCGTTTCTTTGAGGACCCCCCAAACCACTCAACAAAGATGGGCTACAAAGTACACTGTGCTTGATCCAAGTGTGTTATGCGTATCCAAATGTACAGCTCTCCAAAGATCTTCACTTGTTGCTGTGATTTATATATATATATTCTTCCCAATAGAGATCAGTGTTCTTTTTTTTTTTTGAAAGTTGAGATTTTTTAAAGTTTTATTTTTTTTTCCTTTTCCCTTCAAGGAAATATAATACAAGAATATAAAAGTAACATTATTATTATTAGAAAAGTAATTAGTAAAATGACTAGTTTTGGATAGTTTGTCTTTATCCATTTGAAATCCAAGCTTACTCTCTAATCTAATGTGAGCTTTATGGTCACGTGTGAATTACCGTGTTTAGAAATAGATAATTTCTTTTAAAGAGTGATATTAAAAGTGTCTATCTAACGGCAATTCTTGGTTTAACAGAATATACTGAATATTCTGTTAAATTTAACGATTAGGTTTGATCTCCCGTTAACAAATAAAGCCAATAATTAAACCAAAAAATTAAACAATCTTTTAAATATTAATAATCTCTTTTTAAATTTTTTCAAAAAATAAAAAAAAAATAATAATCTCTTTTTAAATTAAAAAAATCATCTTAGCCACATATCTCTCTAACAAACCTATCTTGGGAGAATATTAATATTTTTTTTTATTTATTTTCTAAAAAAGAAAAATCTTTATATATTAAAGTTAACCTCACGTTATCTAATGTTTTCTCTGGATAAGCATAGGAAGCAGAAATACCACTTCTATCTTTGTGTGATTGCAGATATACCACTTCTGTCATTGACCCACTTTTTAGCTTTATAAATGGAGATGTTCATATAATATTAACACTTTACAGAATATTTATAGATATAAACTTACATTACAATGCTATGTTAAAAAAAGAACTAAATAGATTAATCTACTACTCCAATAATAAATTTATTTACAATTTTATAATTACACTAATATTATTTTTAATATATTATTAAATAATATTTCAAATATAAATATTTAATTTTTTCAAACAAAAAATTTGTAATCTTTAAAAATAAAATGCATTCAAAATCTTAAAAAGACCAAAATCTTAAATGAAACTAGCAATACGTGGCTCGGCACGTACATTCACCTAGTATATATAATAAGTGTGGTAGATGTGTTTATAATGATATATCTTATTTTTATTATTTATATTTATACAATTAATAAAAAAAAATTATGTTTAAACAAGAGAATATAAATTCGCTTATAAAATTAAAATCATCAGTCCTCCTATCTAAATGTAAGCATATGTAATTTTTTCCATTATTATATATTAATAAGCAAAGTTTAAATGAAAAATAAAATAATAATTAACAAAAATTTATGAAAAAAAAAAATAAAATAACAACACAAAAAAAATATTAGTACTATATGTATGTTTGCATGGCGGATCTAGGGGTGTTGAGGGAGGGCTAAAGTCCACCCTGAAATTAAAAATATATTAATATACAATTTTTGTTTTTATATATACATAGTAGTCAAATAGCTAGAATAATTGGTTAAGATGCTTTAAATTGACATGGGAGACCATATTTTGAATCTCATTGTCCATTTTTTCTATGTGTATTTACTTTTTATTTATTAGAAAAAACAAATGAAGTACAAGGTTCAAATTAAGTCCAAACTTATGACCACTATAATAGGAGGATGTTGCTAAATCATATTCTATTTAAATTTAGCTAGTTATTTATTATTTTGGATTATATTAAATGTATAATTAAGCCCACTCTAAAATTTAATCTTGGGTCCGCCAATGTATGTTTGTATAGTATTCTACACTACTATACTAAAAAAATTTAAAAAAAGTTAAATAAGCAAAAAATTAAAGAAAAAAATAGGAAAAAAAGATAGAAAGAAAATGTAGAAAAGACTCACAAAAGTATTAATAATTGGTCCAAATATGAAAAAAAAAAAAAAATCACAAACACACAAAAATTGCTAATATGACCTTATCCAGCTTGAGAAAATACAAAAAAGTAAAGACAATAGGAAATCTTTACCTATACGGTGTGCAACAAGTAAAAAAAATTACAAAATTACGTATAATTAGACAAAAAGTTAAATTCTAATAAATATGTACATATTAATAAAGAAAATGTTAAGGGATGGGCTAAATACCATAAATAGGAGCATATAGTTATTGGTACATTTTAATATCGAGTCTCACAAATTTTAATCTATTAAATAATATAAGAAACTGCTAACCAATTATTTAATGTTATATTCTTATAGTATTGTATTAGGCATCTTAATGTGTCAAATAATAATATTTTATTAATAATAATAATAAATAAATAAATAAATAAGCAAAACAAAGTTGTACAAAAGATTATTCATTAAAAAAAATCATTCATAATAAACAAAAAGAAAAAAAAAAATATGATCATAAAAAAACAACCACATAAATCTATTTATATATGACAGATTTAATAGAACATTTATTATGATAAAAAATTTATATTATTATAAATGCACAATTTTACGGAATATATAGTGTAATTCGGAGCAATTTAAATCACAACTCAATTCAGACTCCAATCCACATCGCAACCCACACAGCAACTGAGATATCAACCAATGAAACAACCTAAATCGTAAAAATAAAAAAAAGAAAAACAAAAACAAAAACAAAAAATCACAAAAATAGAAAGAAAAAAAGGTTAAAATTTGGTATATAGGGTGGTTCCCCATAAAGTATTTACTTTTATGCTACTTTTATTATTTTATTAGTATATTTAATTACAGTATAATTATGAACTATTATATTCTATTTTTATTGTTTATATTCAAAAATTAATGACAAGGTTATTTTTTTTTTTATATACTTAGTAATAAAAATATTAAATTTTGCACTAATTTTTACAATTGTGCATTGAAGTACAATGCTAAAAATTGATGCATAATGTCACAAAATATTTTTATTTGTTAAATCTAGTACAATTCTTACATCTCCTATTGGAAATGCTCTTAAACTTATGAGTAACTGATAAAAAAATAAAATTATAAACGATGCTAATAAAGATATGTACGTATTAATAATGAAAATATTAAGTTTTAAACGATGTTAATAAAGATATGTACATATTAATAATGAGATTTACAACTTTTATGTTGAGCTCCAAATCTAGCTCCGCCTTTAAAGTCGTAGAAATGTACAATTAAGTTTTGCCTTGTAAAACCGAGCTTGCGGGCTTCCACTATTTTCTACCAAAATGTGCTAACATCCCTCCAAATAACTCTAAATGCATGATTAGTTTTTAAAATAACCTAATAAATTATAATTACACTAATTAATAATTTAAAGAATCAATTTAAGAATATTAATACATAAATTAGCTATATTTATAAGACAAAATATTGACTTATCAAATTCCCCTACACTTGACTCTTGGTCGTCCTCGAGTAAGTTAATGATAAAATGAATGATGCTTAAATAAATCGGTCTTTATGAAGAAAAAAAATAGTTTCAAAAATTATACATCCACTTATAATTTTAAGAAAATTTAAACTCTTCAATCATTAAAATTTTAACTCAAGATAATTACTTCTCAAACTCAATTTTTGTGTGTGTTGTTCAATCAACTCATCATATTACTAACATTCAAATTAATTCATGCATGCCAAAAATTAATTTTTATCTCAAAATAAATTTGTATTTCAATGAAAATTCACTCTGTAAGACCATGCATAAGGCATCAAAGTAAACACACATTAAACACGAGCAATCATTGTCAATAGAATTTCATTCAAACTATGATCACTAAAAAAACTAATATAAACTAAAAAAAAACGATAAAAAAATAAATAAATAACTAAGGAAAAAAATCTGGATACACACGACAGTTAATCTCTCTCCCACACTTAATATATGCATTGTCCTCAAGGCTCAATCAAATATAATCAATACAAAATAAAAAGAAAAGGGTAAAGAAAAACTCTCGTAATTTACTTTATTTAACGTCGTTAGCTCGACTTTGATAATACCTTTAGTGTTGATGCTGGATTATTAGATTTAAATACACTAAAATGTATTTGATCACCATCAAATTCCATCATTAATGTTCTTGACTTAACATCCAATATTATACTCGCCGTACTCATAAATGGTCTACCCAACAACACCAGTGTAGTGCATGGAATAGAGTCATCTTTCATGTCTAGGATATAAAAATTAACTGGGAAAACTAAGTTTTTACCTTAACGAGAACATCCTTCACTACTCCACGAGGATAGACATTAGATTGATTGGCTAATTGAATGACTATTCCTGTTTCTTTTAGTGGCCAAAGATTCAACGAAGCATAAATAGAATATAGCATGAGATTTATTGAAGCTCCCAAATCCAACATACATCGATCAATCAATTTATCCCCCATAATACAAGGGATCATAAAACTTCCTAGATCTTCACATTTAGGAGGAAGTTTTTTTTTTGGAGAATCACAGACACATTCTCCCCCACACTTACTTTTTCTTCCTCTTTCAACTTTTGCTTACTCGTACATAATTCTTTTAAAAATTTTGCATAGCGAGGTACTTGTCTAATAGAATCAAGTAATGATAGATTTACCTCAACTTTGCAAAATGTCTCAAGGATTGCTTTGTCAACTTCATCTTTCTTTGTCTTCCTCAATCTACTAGGGAATGAAGGAACAAGAACATAAGTAGGTAGAGGTGGTTTAGGCATTGGTGCATCCTTGGGAGGTTGAATCTCATCCTCTTGTGGTGATGGTGCAAGAGGAGATTGGATGGATGAGGAAGGTGGAGTTGATGGTGCATAAGTTGTGCCACTTCTCAACGTTATGGCGTTAGCATGAGCTCTTGGTTTTTCAATAGGTCAAGAAGGCAATCTTTTAGAAAGTTTGGCTTCTATCTTGGCCATAGATGTAGCCATTTGCCCATAGAATTTGCCAAACTCTTCAACGTGGCTTCAGTTGTTTGTGGAAACCGTAGTGCATTCGTGGCCAAGGGAGTAATCAAGTCTTGAATAGAGGGCTTGGAGTTTTATGGTGGTGCTTGTTATGCTTGAGGTCTTTGTTGATAGTTAAACTCAGGTGGTCTAGTTGGTGCAACTTGTTGTTGGTTTCCATAACTAAAATTTGGATGATCACGTCATTCCTCATTAAATGTGTTCGAACCAGGATTATATTGCTGCCTTGGTTGACCTGGGAAACTTTCAATAGCATTAACATCTTCTGTTGGCCCTTCAAATAGAGTAGGACAAGTATCAACAGTATGCCCCACAACCTGACATATCCCACAAGGTCGTGTCGGTTGGCCTAAAACAAGTTATTGTACTATAGACGTTAAGTGATCTAGATGCAACCCAAATTGGTTATCAATAGGAGTGCTCACTGTTGGAAATATTTTACTAGGATCTAGATTTACTAACAAGTATGTTTCATTAACATCCTAATATGAATTTCTAAAACAATGAAATAAACACATAAGGGTTTAAGAAAACCTTACATTGGGTGTAACTGAATATAATTACTTCTTCCGTTTAGATCTCTAGCCCTTGATTCCTTTCTGAAGCAGAGCATTATCAAGATCTGAACCTGCATCTCTTTCTCTCCTTCTTGAGTCCGATTCTCCTTCTTGTTGATTGGATTCTTCACAGTCTTACACACTATGATTGAGATACCACTTGATGTGTGTGGGCACTCACTCTATCACTAAAGGCTGAATAATATGAAGAAGAAAAGAGAGGAAGAGGGTGGCGGCTAGGGTATAGGTAGAAGGCTTATGTTAGGTTATATTTAGCCTATGTTTCTGTTGGAAATTTATTTTACTTGGATCTTAGATCTACTCACAAGTATGTTGTTTAACACCCTAAATATGAACTTTCTAAAACGATAATTAAACAAATATAAAGTTAAGAAAACCTTACATTGATGCAGCAGAATAATGTCTCCTTCCACTCAGATCTCTAACCCTTGTATCCTTTCTGTCGCAGAGTATTATCAAGATTTGAGCCTGAATGTCCTTCTCTTTGTGTGTGATCCTTCACAATCTTCCAATCTATGATTGAGGTACCACTTGCTGTGTGTGGGCACTACTCTATCACTAAGGTTTCGAAATTAAGAAGAGGAAAAGAGAGAGGGATAGGGTCGGCTATAGAGAGAGAAGTGGAAGGCTCAGTTTTTCTCAAAAAGTAATTTTCTGACAGAACGCTTGAAAACTTGTTGAAAACTTGTTATTTGACTGAGCCATCACTTTCTATTTATAGCCAACTACTAGGTTTAGGTTAGTAATTATTTGGCATTAAAATAATGAAAATATCAATTTGAAAAACCAGCTTAAGTGGCCGGCCAAGGTGTTTATTGGGCCTCACTTGGTTTTTGCAGTTTTCACAATTTTTATTTCTATTTTCTCAAAAACGCCAATTTTCTAATTCTAACAATTTAAATGCCAAAACTAATTATTTAATAACTAAAATAGATTATTAAATAATATTGTCATTTAATTTAATTATTAATTAGACATATAGAGTCTCTTAATTAATAAATAAACCTAGAATCTCTTTTCTTTACAATTTCACCCCTGCTTAGTGAAAATTCACAAATTAGACATAGTCTAACTTTAGAATTATAATTGATTAATCACAAATCAATTATTGAGTCTTACAAGCAGTATAGTCTCAACTAGAATGGGGACCGTGGATTTATATGCTGAGCTTCCAATAAGTGAACCGAATTTACTAAGTAAATCCTTACTTATTAATTCCTCGTTGAATCCACTCTTAGAACTTAGAATTGCACTCTCAGACTTATATCGAGCATATTATATGTTCCACGATATAGATATGCTATCTCATTTAACCATTGTTATAATCTTATTGTGATCAAAGATCCTCTATACAGATGATTTACATCGAGATGGGATAATTTTACCGTTTTCACCCATCAACGTATTTTGCCCCTTATAACACTTAGCTACCTGTAAATGATGTTTAGTGATCTAAGAATTAGTCACTTAAACAAGAGCTCATCCATTTACTTCTATTTAGCTAAGCTCGAAGGGAATCATCACTTGACTTCTATACACCAGTAGAAGCTATAGATTCCATATTTATGTTCAGCACTCCCACTCAATTATACTATCATGTTCCCAAAATATACGTATCACCCTGACCCAAAAGTAGGCTTAACTAATAAATTAAAGAACATGAATAGTACTCCTGAGTTGAGCCTAAGCATATCAGGATTTACATTCTTTTAATCTTAAGATCAACTACTGATATTGACTTGGAAAGATATAACGGTAAGTTTATAACATCTTAACTAAGTTCAATATCGGTCCAGTCCAATGTGTACTCCATACATTCGAAACTAGTATACTTTACCAATGTCCTGGAAAGAACATAACACTTACTCCAAGTGTAAGTACACATCATCGCTGATTATCACATCAGTGTAAATCCAAAACACTGATGAAACAGGTACTTAGTCTTTTGATTCATATAATCACTTTGACAATACTGTAATTGTGAATAAACATATGATCTGGACTTATAAGATTTTGTGTGTAAATGTAATAAACATATTAAACCATTAGCATGTAAAATTCATGCAAACATAAATCACTTCAAATTTCTTATATTGATAACTAATCAGATTGTAAAGGGTTTTATTTAGGGCACAAAACCCAAAAAACTCCCACTTGCACTAACATAAAACAAACTGTACAAATAAATCAATCTGATGTCTTGATCTTCAAATTAAGTGTAGTATATTTGAATCCACCCAAACCTCTGGAAACTAGTTCATAAAAATATTTATGAAACATCCTTTACTATATGCTTTACTCATCAAGGGATATTGAAATCCTTACTGTTTTAAAGTACATCTGAATAAACAGAAGACATATCTCTCATATTTTAAAATATGGAATTGAGATAATACAGCGTAGATTTTTCATCAGTAAAATAACTTTCTGGTAATTTCAAATTTACAAAGTTATAAATCTTCTCTGGTAGAGGAAGCTATCTTGAAGACCCGGAGCGATATCACCTTCTAGTTTCTTTCTTTTACCCTTATTTCTTTCTTTTATGTTTAGTTTTGTTTCAGATTTAATCATGGATGTTTTTATTGTTTTTATGAGCTAAATTTCTCATTAAGGGAGGATGATGAATGTTGTTTTAAGTTTATGCCTAGTTAATAAATAATTGCCATTCCTCCATCTTGATTGTGAATACTATCTATATTTGTGTTTAATTCCATGTGCAAGTTTGATCACCTTTTACATGTTTAATGATCTCAATTCGAAATCTGAAAAGTGAGAATTGAGAATGCTAAAATTGGATAGTCTAGGTTTTGATGTGAAACGAAAGTATTTACATAGCCTTAGTGACAAATAGATTATTGCTTAATGCTGATTTCATGTTGATTTAATTAAGAAGTTAATTAGAGAACATGAGATTTAGAACCTAAAAGATCTGAAAAGAGTTAGGTTAATTCATAATTTGTCATTCACATTGAGAAAAGGATAGCAATTAGGTATTAACATTGGTAACTTAACAACAGGATTCACCTCCCTAATGTCTCATCTTTATTAATCTTCATTTATTCTTTTAATTTTTTGAATTGTTTTCTTTTATTCACAAAAAGTATTGTTTTACCAGATAGAATCATAAGTGTAATTTAGTAGTACTTAGTCCAATTCCCTGTGGTTCGACCTCACTTGCGTGAGATACTACTTGATTGCGTATACTTGCGTAGTAACCATAATTTTCGTAATAGCTTAGAATTTTTCTCTGAAGGAATGAGATGCATCATCTTTTTCCTGAAGCCATCACTACCTATTTATAGGTAACCACCCAGGTTTAGGTTAGATTTATTTGGCATTAAAATAATAGAAAAATAAATGGTAAATTCCTTAGTGTGGCTGGCCATAGGATGTTATTAGGCCTCAGTTTGCAATTTTGCTATTTTGTCATTTTCCCATCTCATTTTCTCAAAAACGCCAATTTTCCAATTTAACCACTTAAATGTCAATTCCAATTATTTAATAACTAAAAAATAATTATTAAATAATATTGTCATTTAATAATTAATTAGACATATAAAGTCTCTTAATTAATAACTAAAACCTAGAATCTCTTTTCTTCACAATTTAGCCCTTGCTTAGTGAAAAATTCATAAACTAGACATAGTCTAATATTAGAATTATAATTGATTAATTAAAATCAATTATCTAAGTCTTACAAGCAGTATGGTCTCAACTAGTATGGGGACCATGGGCCTATATAACCGAGCTTCCAATAAGCAGACCCAGAACTTACCAAGTAAATCCACTGACTTATTAATTCCTTGTTGCATCCACGCATAGAACTTAGAATTGCACTCTCGGTCATATAGAACGCTCTATATGTTCCACGATATAGATACGCTATACATTATCCATTATTATAATCCCAATAATCAATGATCCTCTATAGATGATCTACATTGCATAGGGATAAAATTACCGTTACACCCTTTCAATGTATTTTATCCTTAAAACACTTGCCACCTATAAATGATATTTTAGTGAACTATAGTCACTAAAATAAACGTTCTATCATTTATCTCTATTTAGCAAGCTCGAAGAAAATCATCGTTTCACTTCTAAATACCTATAGAAGCTATAGATTCCATATCTATGTTTAACACTCCCACTCAATTGCACTATCATGTTCCCAAAATGTACGTATCACCCTGACCCAAAAGTAGGCTTAACTAACAAATCAAAGAACATGTATAATACTCTTGAGATCGAACCTAACCATATCAGGATTAAGATCATTTGATCTAGGATCAACTAGGTGATATTGAATTGAATATAAATTACGGTAAATTTATTATATCTAATCAAAGTTCAATATCGGTCCCTTCCAATGTATACTCCATACATCCGATACTGGTAAACTTTGTCAATGCCCTGGAAAGGACATAACACTTATTCAAGGTGTAAGCATACCTATCGCTGATTATCATGCCAGTCTAAATCCAGTGAACTGACAAATCAGGGGATTAAACTTTCGAACATATAATCAAGATTATATTCTACTGTGCTGACAACACTATAATCATAAACAAATACATATGTTCTGGACTTAATAGAATTTATACATTAAATATAATCATCAAATAAATCATGTGAACCATGCAACATCAAATGTTATTTCTGATCTTTATTAATTAGTAAATCTGATTATATTGAAATGGGTTTTATTTAGGGCACAAAACCCAACAAACTCCCACTTGCACTAATATAAAACAAAAAGTGCATTTCAAATAATCTCAACACCTTGATATACAAATCAAGTGTAGTATGTAGTGTACTCTCCATAATAGGATCTGACAGGTTGTATTCAACGCAACCTTTTCTCCACCATTACATTTCTTTAATCACAAAATTCTTGATATTGTGAAATTCTTCTCTATATGTCTACTCTCTTGGGATATTGGATTCTTTACTTTTGGCAACTACTTTTGCGTTAGTCAGGAAGTAACACTTGTAGTTAATAAATGTTGGAACAAATGCCAAAAATGTATAGAACTTTCCTTAGACTGAATAAGTACCTTTTCTGCAACTTTAACATTCAGTCTCTCTCTGGTAGACTTAGAGACTTCAGATAGGTTTTTACACTTCTCCAAAATCTTTAGTCCACCCCCAGAGTAACCACCATCTCATCAGCAGACTTTCTAGCACTAAGGCAAGTCTAGAAATCTGATTTGGTGTAGTCTAAGAGTATTAAATACACCCTTATCGACTAACGTATAGTTCCTCTTCTTAATCTTAAGATTTACTTGATTGTCTTCCAAGTTCCTTTCCTGGATTAATCTGATACCTACTCATTACTCCCACTCAAAAGCAGGTGTTTGGTCTAAGGTATACTAAAGCATATCTGAGACCTCTCACTGTTGATTTAAGGAATTCTTTCATGGCTTTATCTTTTCTGGAATAGTTGTGACTTTTCCTTAGATAAATAAAATTTATGTCTAGAAGTCGAGAAGCTTCTATATATTGCCATTAGAAAAGAAAATGCTTCAGCATCTTACTAAAGTAAGTTGCTTGCACTAGAGTAAGTAATTAACCAGGTATACCACAAGCCATAGATTTAGATAAACTCCAACCTATAATACTAGGAACAGGAAATTTTGTTAACCATAGTTCACTTGGCTTTACTTCTTAGTTTCTTATTCTGACAATCCATTACTCGTTTAAACTCACAATGGATTTTTATCATAAGTGTCTTCCAAGTCATAATAGGGTGAGTTCCTAGAAACCCTCCAACTACGACAAAGTACCGTGAATTTTGTCTAAGAATACTAAATGGTATTAACCTCTTCGGTTGTGTTAAGACAACAGAGGCAGTGCGACCATCTTATACAGAATAAGATGATAGAACACTTATTGAATAAAAAAAAAATATCTCCTTTATTTGCTACTTTATTTTCAGACTTAGTCATTTTTCTTAGAAAAGTAGTATTTGTTGAAACAAACACTTTCTTATCTAATGACTATGGAATGGTCCACCCCTAATCACTTAGGATAGGAAACAAACATGTAAAACTTGGTTAACAGTTCTAGCTTTTCTTAAGATTTCGATTAGGTCATCCATGAAACTAGTAATGGTTTACACTAAGTACACAACCATTCCATCATTCTGAAATTTTTGTTTCACTAGGGTATTTCCCTAGAAGGACTTAGGCAACGACTAGTAACTAATCATCAATATGCAAATCGAATCTCTGGGGAGGTAAGTTTGGATATAATTCAAAAAATCAACTTAATGATCTTTGAACTGCATGTGTACTAAATATTTCTCCACCCCTATCAGTTCGCAAGATCTTTAGCCACTTACCTTAATGGTTTTCACCATTCTTAGAAATTCATAAAATTTGTCAAACATTTCAAATTTCTTTTGCATAAGGTAAAATCTAGAGTGATCGTCTTAAGAACATAACAAAAACTCATATCCACCCCTGAATGTACATCCATCTTCGAATGAGATGATTATACTTCCAGTGGATATAGGCATATTGACTCTTTGCAGAGAATGATCTTGTCAAAACCACTATGAACAAGATACAAATGCCATAGATTTATAAAATATGTGGTTGTGATTTTTTTTTTTTGGTGACTTAGGTTTAGTTACATCAAAGAGTTCTTAAAATAGTCCAAGTGGATCCTGGTCACAGAATACTAAACTCATATTCCATACTTTAATATACAGTTTGAATCCATTGACAAAAAATGGATATTAAACACTTGTGAAAATGTAACTGTATTGTATTCTGGAATCTAAAATTCAAAGTCAAAGACTTAAATTTATACCAAATATACATGAGTATTCTTCTTTCTTGGACCACCACTACTAATTTAACTCTAAGTCTAATTTTCCTAAAGTAAGCATATACAAGTAGGAGATTCTAAGATTGAGGATTTATATCATTTCGGGATAGAATGTCGGGAATATAATCATATGCGTTATTCAATTTCTTAAGAGAAAATAGAATGACTTTATATGATTAATAAACCATTCATCCAATGATATATTATTTAAGCTAATTCAAAATGAATAAGCTAAGAGGAATAAAGGATAATTTTGAATTTAAAATAAGAATCCAACGATGCTCCGATTAGCGAGAGTCAAAGTTATTCTTACTTTTATAAACTTCTTGTTTCATATTGTAAATACTTGTCTAAGGTGTCATCAATTGATGAACAGCTAGATGTTGCATTTACAATATTTATCTATCGAGGTCTAGCATTATTATGTTTGTCTAATGGATGACAATCCATTAGGGATTTGTCCCATTAAAACAACAAGCCAAGTTAGACCAGCAATGAAGATTCGAAATTTAAACAACAATTAATAACAGAAAATATGGTTCAATATAAACTCACACACAATTCAGAAATTATTAAACATATAGCAAATAGGAATGACAAGCGAAAATACTAAAACATACAATCCTAAATAATTTCCAAGGTCTTCAACAAAACTGATATCACTGTCCCGTTTAGGCGAGAGTCAAAGATACCATCCATTGAATAGAGTTGTCAGCTCATCTAAAATGATAAACATTCTAGCAACCTTTTATTCGATCAAGATAAGAATATAGCGTTGTCCCGTTTAGGCGAGAGTCAAGGCGATTCTATCTTATGAGCTTCCACCATCGTTTTATACTTTTGCAAGCCCTATTAAAGTCGCCACCATTAGAGTGATCCATACTAAAATAAATACTTACAAATAGTACTTATCTTTCGAGATTCTACGGCGTTAAATTACTAATGAATGTTCCTCCATTAGGGAGGATTACACACTAAAACAATAACTATGTAGAACCAACAATGGAGATCGAATGTCCAAATAATAATAAAGCTCATTATTTAAAATGTATTTTCTTCTAATATTTATTTTAATCAATTTATTTTAAATATATATATTTATTTAATTAAAATTTTCAATTTAGAATAAAATTCTAAATATAAATTTTAATTTAATATTTATAAAATTATACTTAGATGGATATGAAAATAAAATGAATTATTTTCATCTTAGTAATAATTTCCAATAAATATTTAGAAAATTATTCAATTTAAGTTGTATCAAAATTAATTTAAATTAATTTACAACTCAAATTTAATTTTCTATAAATATATATTGCATTTCAAAAAATTAAAGTATATAAGAATACAATTTTTGAAATTGCTCTAAAATAAAATAAAATAAATCCTGAAAAAATTATTCTAATTTTTATGTTGGTCCAAAATTAATTTTCAACAAAAAATATAATTTTCCTATTTAGTTAAATATTAAGAAAAATTGCAAATATTTAAGTATCATGATGAAAATCAACTTAAATATTAATTTTTTTATTTAATTAATTATTAATAGAAAAATACTTCAAGCAAAACAGATAATAACTATCTAGACTTTCATTGACTAATTAATTCATTTTTTAATTATAATATATTTTAGTTCATTTATTTTAATTAATCATTAAATGAAAAATATATTGATTTAAGTTGGTCCAAAATTAAATAAATAATTTTCAACTTGAATCTATTTTGTAAATAAAATTCAAAATTTTCGGCATTTAAAAAAAATGCAATTTCGAAATAGATAAAAAAAAAATGAGTAATAAAATAAAATAAAATATATTTTGAAAATTATTCAAATTTAAGATGCTTGAAATTAAAATTTCTAACTTAAAATAATTTTCTATTTAATTAAATATCATGATAATAATAATATTTAAGTATCAAGAATGAAATCAACTTAAACATTTAATTTTCAATTTAATTAAATGTATTAAATACAAGAATTAAATAATCAAGTATAAAAGAAACTTAATTATTAATTCTAATTTAATACTAGGAAAAATATTCTATATTTAAGTTGGTTCAAAATTAATTAAAATAAATAATTAATTTTTAACTTAAAATATTTTCCTAATTAAATATTAGAAAATATAACTAGTGCTAGAAATAACTATCTAGAATATATTTCAATTAATTAAGTGTTTTTCTAACATTAACTTTAAAATATTAAATGAAAAAAATTTCATATATTTTAAAAGTTAATTATTGCTAATTCAATTTTAGTTAGGTTATACTAATATAATTAACCTAAGACAATTATTTAAATAAGGCAAATGGGCCTTCACAATTGGGGTAGTTCATGTGAGGGAGCGCTGGGTTCAGTATGTCGTACCTACTGCTATTGGCCCCCTAGCTCTCACACAAGGCCCAAAGGAGAGGAATTTAACTTTTAAATAAACAATTGTTATTCATTGAATAAACCCAATACTAATTGGGCCTACATAAAATTACTTATGTCAAATTTTATTTTAGCAACCTAGTCCATTTACTTAGTAAAACTTAAATGGGTTTTCTATATGCATCTAAGCCCAAAAGCAAACATATAGGCTAACACAGGTCAAATGATTTGGATGGGCCCTATCTTGTTACTAGGTTTCACAGATGAAAGAACTACAAAATTTACTTGTTACAAATTATTTATAGGATCTATTGACAATTGGACTATGATTAAAATCAAATCATTGGATCTGTCAACAAGTTAATCATAGCAATTTAGATCAAATAAATAAGAGGTTTGTTAAAAAAAATTTGAATAAACAATAAAATAAACAAACAATGTCCATGTAACAGATGTGAAATAAGATATTAATATAATTAAATTATTATTTTAAACTAACCAACTAAATTTTGAAAAATTAGGGTTGTTAAAACCAACCCTTAAAAATCTCAAAATTTAAAATTCAAAATTGAAAAACTAATTTAAAATATCAAGGTTTATTTTGAATTATTTTTATCAAATTAAATTAAATGTCAAATAAGATAAATGATTTGAAAAAAAAAATATCTTCAAAATCATCTTCTAATCTTATAATTTAATAAAATTAAAATAATAAAATAAACTAATTTTAGAATAGATATGGTTAGATAATTATTATTTTAAGAATAAAATAATAAATAAATAATAACTTTCCTAATTATATGTCAAAATATCTTAAATTAAACAATATTCAAATTTCTACAGAAATATCTAAGTTATTTAAATATTTAAAATATAATTTATAAATTTCTAATAACTAAAATGATATAAAATAGTAAAATATCATTTTTTTTAACTTATAATTTATAAATAATTAAATATTTAACAAAATAACAAATTTTTGAATTTAAAAATATTATGGTTAGAATATTTATAAAAATATCTAGGTTAATTTTAAATTTATTAATTATTTAATTTGTCATATAAGATAATTTTAATATAACATTTCAAATAAAAAAGATAAAGTTATCTTTTAATTTAAAATATGTTAAGTATCAAAATATCTCATCTTATAATTAAATAATATATAAATATTAAAGAAATTAACAAATTTTTTAAATCTGACCATAATTTAAAAAAATAAAATAATCAATTTTTAAATTTAAACCTCAAAATATCAAAATTAATAATAATCTATTGAAAAAAAAAATATTATTAAATTAAAAAAATGATATTTAAGTTCAAATATATTAAAAAATAAAAATTTATTTTAAATTTGGGGTTTGAAAATTAGAAAAATCTGAAATTGGGAAAAAATCCTGCAAAAATCGGAAATTAGGGTGAAGATGGCAGTAGGTTGCACGTTGTAGCCCCAGGAGGCTGCAAACAGAGGCTTACGCGCGCGCAGGAAGGAGACACGCCAAGAAACCTCGGCGGATGCAGCATCCCTGACCGAGAAACCTCGGTCAGCTGCAGCATCCGTGACCGAGGCTTTAGACAAAAAAATTGTATAAATACGCACGCGGATGGAGTGTTGTCCGAGTGCCTGGTGCACTCGATGCACCCACTCGACACCCCTTCAACCCGATTTTTCCAAAATTCATAACTTTTGCAATTTTTATCGGAATCGAGTTCCGTAAAAACCAAAATTGCTTAATTTTTCACAAGGAATCCAAATAAAATATTTTGAGAAACAGAAAAAATATTTTCTATGGAAAAAATTCGTACAACACATACATTCATCTCATAAGCACATAAACCAACATGAAACCATCCAAATCAACACAAATCATCGTTTTAATTCATACTTCATGAAAGTAAATCATTACCATGGCTTTGAGGCCAGTTGTTAGAAATATTTTACCAGGATCTAGACTTACTAACAAGTATGTTTCATTAACATCCTAATATGAATTTCTAAAACAATGAAATAAACACATAAGGGTTTAAGAAAACCTTACATTGGGTGCAGCGAAATATAATGACTCCTTCCGTTCAGATCTCTAGCCCATTGATTCCTTTCTGTAGCAGAGCATTATCAAGATCTGAACCTGGACCTCTTTCTCTCCTTCTTGAGTCTGATTCTCCTTCTTGTTGATTGGATTCTTCACAGTCTTACACACTATGATTGAGATACCACTTGATGTGTGTGGGCACTCACTCTATCACTAAAGGCTGAATAATATGAAGAAGAAAAGAGAGGAAGAGGGTGGCGGCTAGGGTATAGGTAGAAGGCTTAGAATTTTTCTCTAAAGGAATGAGATGCATCATCTTTTTCCTGAAGCCATCACTACCTATTTATAGGTAACCACCTAGGTTTAGGTTAGATTTATTTGGCATTAAAATAATAGAAAAATAAATGGTAAATTCCTTAGTGTGGTCGGCCATAGGATGTTATTGTGCCCCACTTTGCAATTTTGCCATTTTGTCATTTTCCCATCTCATTTTCTCAAAAACGTCAATTTTCCAATTTAACCACTTAAATGCCAATTCCAATTATTTAATAACCAAAGATTAATTATTAAATAATATTGTCATTTAATATATTTATTAATTAGACATATAATGTCTCTTAATTAATAAATAAAACCTAGAATCTCTTTTCTTCACAATTTAGCCCTTGCTTAGTGAAAAATTCATAAACTAGACATAGTCTAATTTAAAATTATAATTGATTAATTAAAATCAATTATTTGAGTCTTACAAGCAGTATGGTCTCAACTAGTATGGGGACCATGGGCCTATATAACCGAGCTTCCAATAAGCAGACCCAGAACTTACCAAGTAAATCCACTGACTTATAATTCTTTGTTGCATCCACTCATAGAACTTAGAATTGCACTCTCAGTCATATAAAACGCTCTATATGTTCTACGATATAGATACGCTATAAATTATCCATTATTATAATCCCAATAATCAATGATCCTCTATAGATGATCTACATTGCATAGGGATAAAATTATCGTTACACCCTTTCAATGTATTTTATCCTTACAACACTTGCCACCTATAAATGATATTTTAGTGAACTAATATAGTCACTAAAATGAACGTTCTATCATTTATCTCTATTTAGCAAGCTCGAAGGAAATCATTGTTTCACTTCTAAATACCTATAGAAGCTATAGATTCCATATCTATGTTTAGCGCCCCCACTCAATTGCACTATCATGTTCTCAAAATGTACGTATCACCCTGACCCAAAAGTAGGCTTAACTAACAAATCAAAGAACATGTATAATACTCTTGAGATCGAACCTAACCATATCAGGATTAAGATCATTTGATGTAGGATCAACTAGGTGATATTGAATTGAATAGAAATTACGGTAAATTTAACATATTTAATCAAAGTTCAATATTGGTCCCTTCCAATGTATACTCCGTACATCCGATACTGGTAAACTTTTCCAATACCCTGGAAAGGACATAACACTTATCCAAGGTGTAAGCATACCTATCGCTGATTATCATGCCAGTCTAAATCCAGTAAACTGACAAATCAGGGAATTATACTTTCGAACATATAATCAAGATTATATTCCACTGTACTGACAACACTATAATAATAAACAAATACATATGTTCTAGACTTAATAGAATTTATACATTAAATATAATCATGAAATAAATCATGTGAACCATGCAACATAAAATATTATTTCTGTTCTTTATTAATTAGTAAATCTGATTATATTGAAATGAGTTTTATTTAGGGTACAAAACCCAACACTCACTTCATTAACTTTCTTTGGTGGCATAACATCTTGGTGAATGCCAAATTGTTGTGAGTTGGCAGCCATATTAGCAATTAAGCTGCTGGCTACTCCAGGAGTCTTGTCAACTAGTGCTCTTCCACTGGCTACATCTATCATACTCCTATCAAATGGTAAGAGACCTTCATAAAAGTATTAAATTAGGAGTCGTTCGCTAATCTGATGATGAGGGCAACTAGCACACAACCTCTGGAAACGCTCCTAATATTCATACAAGGACTCCCGTGAAACTGGTCTGATGTCGCATATTTCTTTTCGGATACTTCCAACTTTAGATTCAAGAAAGTAACGCTCTAAGAATACAGTTTTCATGTCATTCCATGTTATCGTACCAGGTGGGAGATAGTAAACCACTCTTTAACTTCATCCTTCAACGCATCTTAATTTGTTCTTCAGTCACTGAAGGAGGTTTCATACTAGAGCAGACAATATGTAACTCATTTAAATGCTTGTTAGTGTCTTCACCAGGCAACCCACGAAAAGCTAGCAGAGAATGGATGAATCCCAATTTCAGTTCAAAGTTGACATCCAAAGGTGGATAATGGATGCACAGTGGTTGTTGGTCAAGATCTAATGCGACCAACTCCTTTAATGTCCTATTTTGAGCCACGGTCCTGTGAGAATTAACCGAGTCGTCCGAATCAGACTCGGGGTCAGTTGATTGTGGCTCTTTCATAGGACCAAGAGGTTGAAAGAGTCGATTATCGATGATATTCTTCAATGACCGAGAAGCAGACAATGACTCAAGATATTGTTTTACCCTTGATAGTCTCTCTTGAGTATCGTCTACACTAGACATGTACACCTAAGATTGCCAAAGTAAAAATAAGTTAGTAAGACAAAAATTAAATATGAATAATAAAATAAAACAATAGTTTCCGGCAACGGTGCCAAAAATTTGATGTGCATCATTTACCACAACAAATTTACTATTATTTATTTATATAATACCAATTACTTATGTATAACGGTAAATGCGTATCAAGTATTATTGTAAGTCTTTTATTCTTAGTAGTGTCCACCCCAATAGTGGCTGCTAAGAGTAGGGCTTACAAAGTACGAAATAATGATGGAAGCTCAGAAGATAGAATAGCCTTGACTCTCGCTTAAATGGGACAACATCGGATTCTCATCCTAGTCGAATAAAAGGTTGTTAGAATGGTGTCTATTTCAGATGAGCTGACTACTCTATTCAATGAATGATATCTTTGACTCTCGCCTAAATAGTACACTATATTAGTTTGTTGGAAACCTTAGAAATTATTTAGGATTGTTTTGTTTTTGTATTTTCACATGTCATTTCTACTTGCTAAATGATTAATAATTTCTGAATATGTATGATTTTGTATGGAACCTTATTTGATTTCTATTTATTGATATTTATAGTTTCCAATATGTCTATGAACAACCCAATTGTGTCACTGTTGACTGATAACAAGCTCTATGGAGCTAACTTTGTCAAATGAAAAAAGAACATTAATATTGCTCTCATAGGCGAAAACTCCCTGTTTGTGTTAACTGAAGATGCTCCTAAGCAACCAGGCGAGAATGCAACCAAGATAGTTGAGGTTAAGTTTGAGAGTTGGCAGAATGCTAACAATAAAGCTTGATACTTTATGATGTCTAGCATGGTTGATACCTTGAAAATAAGGCTTGCCAACACTCTCACGGCTGCAGAAATCATGAATCAGTTGACTGGACTGTTTGGTATGGCATCAAATAAGGCTCGCTTTGAGGTGACCAAGAATTTTATCAATGCACGGATGAAGCCTCATCAGAACATGTGTGATCACCTACTTCAAATGGCAAGTTATTTCCAGGAAGCTAAGAATCATGGAGCTATTATAGATCAAGAAACTCAAGTGAGTTTAATCTTAAATAGTTTGACTCCAGCTTTTTTTCCCTTTACATCAAATTATGTCATGAAAAAGTTGACTTTTGACTTTCACGAGTTAATCAACAACCTTCAGACATTTAAAAATTTGATTGGAGGACCGCAGAAACGAGGAAACAAAGATCCTAGTTCTAGTACTGCTACTAATGGTACGACCAAGCCTGAGGTAAACATTGCCTCTACTTCGAAACCCGGAAAGAAGAAGAAATGGAAGAATAGCAAGAAGCCTCTTAAAGTTGTTAACACAGCAAATAAGAATAAGAAGGTTGCTAATCCAAAACCAAAGAAAAAAGGAAAGTAATTCTATTGCAACAAAAAGGGTCACTGGAAACCCCCAATGTCCTAACTTCTTAGCAAAGAAATAAGGTATTTTTAACATTGTTATTGTTATACCCAAAATTCGGCTAGAGGACACGTGTCAAGGTAAAGGGAATGTTAATCGGTGCCATATCTTTTTATGGAATAACTCATTAATTGCGTAAGTATCAGAGTATATTTGTAACCCGCTGATTGTAAGGTCTTAGGCGAGGAATCAATGTACGAACTGGTACTTAGTGTATTAATGAGAAATCATATGTCGCTAAAGGAAAATAGTGAGGCACCAGAGAAGAGTAACACATACATTAGCTTATAATAAGCAAACTAAGTGTAAAAATTGGATCGGCTCAAAGAACAAGAATGTGAGATGACCATCTCGCTACGAGGAAAATTCCTATAGTTCCATCCAACTAACGGAAGCGAGTGTTGCGAAAATTATTAATTACTACGCAAGTGCACGCAATCAAGTAGTATACTCACGCAAGTGACGTCAAACCACAGGGAATTGGATTAATTACTACTAAACTATACTTATAATTCTATTTGGCAAATCGAAAGTATTTATGATTGAAAAAGGAAGATAGAAATTCAAGAAACTTAAAGAAACAAGTGAATATTAATCAAGATGAGAGAATAGGGAGACGAATCATGTTGTTAAGTTACCAATGTTAATGTCTAATTGCTATCCTTCTCTTGAAGTGAATGACAGATTATAAATTAACCTAGCTCTTTTCAGATCTTCTAGGTTCTAAATCTCATGCTCTCTAATTAATCTCTTAATTAAACTAACATGAAAACAACATTAAGCAATAATCTAAATGTCACAAAGGCTATGTAAATACTTTCGTTTCACATCAAAACCTAGACTATCCAATGTTAGCATTCTCAATTCTCATTTTTCAGATTTCGAATTGAGATCATAAAACATGTAAAAGGTGATCAATCTTGGACATGGAAATTAAACACAAATATGAATAGTGTTCACAATCAAGATGGAGGAATGGCAATTATTCATTAACTAGGAAAAAATTAAACAACATTCATCATTCTCCCTAAATAGGAGTTTAGTTCAAAACATCCATAATCAAATCCATAATTAACATTGAAACAGAAAATAGCATAGAAAAATTAAAGAGAAGAGAAAGAACTAGTTGAAGCAATTGATCCGGGTCGCCACAAGCCGCTCTTCTAGCCTCCTCCTTTGTTTCTAGGGCTCCCATTCTGAATCATCCCTAATTTTCACGAACTCTCTCTATTTAAACCAAATCTCATCTTTAAAATTCGTGAAATTACGAAACTGCCCAAAAATCCCGTCATTGGGGTCCCCGTCGCGACGGGGTTAAGCTTCGACTTCTTGAAAATCTCTCTGCCAGTTCCCGTCGCGACTGGCAAATTCCCCGTCGCGACTGGAACAGGCAGCGACACAATATTTGGTTTTTCTTCTCGATTCTTTCACCACGCGTCCTCAATTCTTGTACATACTTTCTTTAAACACCCAAGGACCTGAAACAAAAGAATCAAGCGTAAAATAGCCCTAAAACTAGAAACAAAGAGTGAAAACTAACCGAAAATATAACCCGAAACTTAGACTAATTTTGGCCTAACAGCGAGACTCATAACCTTAGCAAGTCAGAAGATTTTCGTGTACCTGCAATTGACGTAAAACATATCTTGTCGACCTCAGAAAGAAGAATGGTTCCAGCTCGCCATTGGGATCACTACAATCAAGTTTCTGTCAAGACATCTCCAGATTCAAGACGTGTTTAGTACACGATATTTTTGACCCAGTAAAAGTAAGACAATCACAGCTAAATGATTTTCAAAATCATACACCGCATTTACATTTCATGATATGTAATCAGATCCCACGATTTAAGGGATAATGACTGTAATCATATTTTGGTTAGCTTTGTAATTAACTACCACTATGCAATTATAAATAGGGGCAAACAATCTCAAAAAGGGGACGAAAAAAATCTTATGCAGGAGGTCCTGAAAAAATACTCAGAAATCAGAATAAGATTGACTCGTGGACTATGCATAATTTTAACTGTAAAATCACGTAAAAAACTCGGTGTTCATATTTTATTTTTCTATAGCTTTTATTATTTCGGTGTTGAATTATCATTGTGAGGCTCAAATTTGGTTAACAAAAATCTGCTTTAACAGTTATAAATTCATATGTTTTAGAGAATTATCATCCCTTTGGGTTATTAATTCTAGATCTACTAACCATGTTTATTTTATTCTTATTTTAGCTCCAGCTACTTAAACATGGGATGATATCCTAGCGAGTTGAGTCAGATGGTTGGACAGAAGGGTGGAGATTGTCCAAGTTGAAGATGAAGCTCGTTTTTCTTCTTTAATTTTTGAATTAATTGTTTTAATTATCGAATAATTTAGTTTCAATTATTACTATAGAATTTTACTCCCTATTTCATATTTTGTAGACAATTTATTATGACATTTTCGAGAGTATCAATAAAAAAATTTCTTTAAGAGGTTTTCATTATGAATTGCTTTTATAAAATTGAGCTTCATATTCTTTTACTTGTATGCCAATACCGTATTATATTTATATGTTTATCATATTTTTTTATGTGTTTTGTATTTATTAATGATATAAAATCTATGGTATAATAATCTCTGGAAAGAGATAATACCACATAAACATTTAGAATTTAAATTCAATATTTATGAATAATTATCATTTCTTCAATAATTATTAAGATTTTGTTTAATAAAAAGATCTTTTGATCTGATAGGGGTGGAAGAAGTTAAGAAGTAATATATGCAGTTCAAATATCTTTTATATCTATTAAACTCTAGATTATATTCGAAACTCCACAGAATCTCTATAACACTTAAGGGTGGAAGAAGTTATTGATATATGTAGTTCAAACACTTTTAATTTTGAACTTTAGACTATACTCAATACACCCCAGAATCTCTATGACACACATATTTTGATTAGACATGGATATAATATAATAAACGAACTAGCAAACTAATAGAACTTATTCTTGATCTTGTAAGTGTTCTAATTAACATGTTACTATCGTAATAGTAACTTGATACCAGTAAAAGTCCTTGGACATAGAATCACAGTACCTCATCTTAGTAGGAGGATTTTAAAATTTCAGCCCATTATTATTTGGATGACACTAGTGATAGCCTACTATGATATGTTCAAAAAAAAAAAAACTTTAGAATAAAACTAAGAAAGTAAATCTAGCCATCCATGTGGATAGTAATGACTTATCTTTATTATAAGGATAAGATAGGAAATTATGCTCAGATCTTGATAATACTCTGCGACAGAAAGGAATAAGGATTAGATATCTGAGTGGAAGGAGACATTTAATTCCGCTGCAATCAATGTAAGGTTTCTTGAACTTTATATGTGTTTAAATTCCGTTATTTTAGAAATTCATATTTAGGATGTTAAACAACATACATGATAGTAAATCTAGATCCTAGTAAAATAATCCCCAACACATCGAAGATCCAGAGTGATGTGCGACTTCTCAGTCGACTGTGAGGAGTGGAACGAGAGAGAGGTTGTTCAGTCGAGGGTGCCAAAATGTGTGTGGATAAAAAAAAAAAACTCATAGGCCTCATATTCTTTATTTTGAAAAGACTATTTCCATAATATTTTTTTGGTTACTGTTATAGGTGGGTATTATAGAAAGTCCATTTTCTTGTGTCTTAGAACTTGGTAGCATCGTCGGGAGAGGTGTCGGTGCTAGAACTGGAACCGAAGTCGGTGGGAGGTCAAGGTAATTGGGAGAGAGTTTGACTGGAGCAACGTCCCAAATGTGTTGGAGGTCAAAGCAGCTATGGTATTCACTTGTTTGTGCAAGAACATAATAGGAGAGAGAGAGAGAGAGAGAGAGAGAGAGAGAGAGAGAGAGAGAGAGAGAGAGAGAGAGAGAGATGCTAAAAAAAATAAATTAATTAATTGAAGGATGTTAGAATATATTAGTAATCTATTTAAATAATTATTATTTAATTCAAGAATATTATTTAAAAATAAATTTATGAATAATTTAATACATTCTCAATATTAATCATTTATATACACTCATTAATTTATCACCATTAGATTAAATATCTATGACTATAAATGCCTACTATAGTGACAAAACTAATCTGCTTACCATAAACATATTCTATATATATAATCAAACTCATTTTATAATATTTAAAAAACTATTTTGTTTTAAAAATTTATTAAAATAATTCGATAAAATTAACTTATTTACAATACTATGATAATTAAAAAAAAAAAAATAAGAACAAAATACATTATAGTAACTTATTAGACTCGAGTGACATATTTAATTTTGTTGATTTTAAAATTTAATTAATTAAATAGAAAAGGAAAAAGACATTAAAAAGTTTATTTCGGTCATCTTTTCCGGTGAAATTATTTTTTTCAAAATGTCGTGGTTTAATGTAATTTTCTCTAATAATAACCTAAATTTTGGAAAGGGTTTTTTTTATAAATCTGGATTTTTATAAAGTCAATTAGAAAAATATGGATATTTAAGGAAATAACTTAAAAGCTGGAAAAAAGAATAAAAAACTTAAAAAATGGAAATAATAATATACTTTTTCCATATTTAGATTCAACAATCTAAGTTAACCCTAACAGTTCCCAATTTTCTCTCTTCTTCTTGTTTTCTCACTTCTCCTCTATTTTCTTTTGGTGGGATTGGCATTCTCGTCAAATTTCTTTGGTACGATTATCATTCTCCTCTAATTTTCTTTGGTGTTGTTGTACATTCTTCTTCCTCATCTTCATATTCTAAGCAAATTAATAAATATTTATTTGATTTGATTGAAAAATAGAGAAAGGTAATTTATTGATTGATTTTTTCAACCAATTGTAATTTTAAATTCTATTGTTATTTCCACTATTGACACTCATACATATATTTTGATTATATCCTTGACTTAATTAACATGTTATTCGGAAAAAATGACAAGGTATTTTAATTTTAAGCTTTTGTTTTGCTTTTTAAAGTAATCTAGTACCTTCACATGAGTATGTTGAGTTATGATTGTATTTTTTTAATGAAGAACCTTCATATCTTGAAAAAGTCACCTGATAGTTCAATTTTAGACTTTTATTTTACTTCTAAAAATAATCTGATACTTTCACTTTTGAATAAGGTTGAGTGTATTGAGTTGTGATTGTATTTTTTAATGAAGAACACCTCATATCTTGAAAAAATCACTTAGTAGTCCAATTGTAGGCATTTATTGTGCTTCTAAAAAAGTAACATGGTACCTTCACTTTTTTTTTTTTGAAAAGTGGTACCTTCACTTTTTTAATGAAGAACCATCATATTTTGAAAAAGTCACCTGATAGTTCAATTTTAGGCTTTTCTTATGCTTCTGAAAGTAACTTGGTACTTTCATTTTTAAATAAAGCTGAATATGTTGAGTTGTGATTGCATTTTTTAATGAAGAACCTTCATATTTTGAAAAAGTTACATAGTAGTTCAATTTTAGGCTTTTATTGTACTTCTAAAAGTAACTTCACTTTTGGATAAGGTTGAGTGTAGTGTTGTGACATCAATTTTTAACAAAGAAATCCTGCTATTTTTTTTTTTCTTGAAGTAACTTGTTAAATGATTTTATTCTTTCTTTTTGCTTCAGGAAGCAACTTGGGACCTGTAATTTTCTTGAAGAATGAGCTTCATTAAAGCATTAATTCATTATAGAGGAGAGATTTGAATGAAAATAACAGTAACTCAAATTACAAAGTGATTGGTGTACATGTTCTAACTACATAATCTTAAGAATTTGATAAAAAAAAAAAGTAACTTGCTATGTTTGTTATGCTTTATAAAGTAGTATGGTTATGTAGAAAAGTAACCTAATGTATGATTGGTGTACATGTTCTAACTACATAATCTTAAGAATTTGATAAAAAAAAAAAAAAGTAACCTGCTATGTTTGTTATGCTTTATAAAGTAGTATGGTTATGTAGAAAAGTAACCTAATGTATGTATGTTGGCATTAATTCCACTTTATAAAGTAACCTGGTACAATCAAAATTGAATTTGTGTAGAAATAACTTAATATGAGTTGTTACCTTGTAAAATTGAATTTGGTTGAGAATGTTGGCTTTATGAAGCATAATAAAAATGCTAAATACAATTATCTACTTACTTTTAAAGTAAACGAGTTAAGTTGTAAATAATAGAAGTAACTTGCTACCTTGCAAATTGAATTTTGTTGAATTTGTTGAGTTATGATAGAGTTTTATGAAGAAAGTAATCTATTTATTTACAATATAAATCATGATATGTGTTTTAGTAATATACCTAGTTGAGTAACGTGTTAATTTGAAAAGTAACCTAGCTGTTAAATTTTAGACTTTATTTTTATTCAGGAAGTAACCTGATACTTTTACTTTTGATTTTGGTATACTTTATTAAGTTTTAATTGCATTTTTGCACAAAGTAACGTAGTTGTTAAATTTTAGACTTTGTTTTTGCTTCAAATTGTAACTCGGTACTTTTACCTATAATCTTTGTATAGTTTGTTAATTTTGATTTTATTTTTGCATAAAGTAACATATAAGTTTGTAAGTCATCTAATACATGTATCATAAAATATGGTTGAGTGTGTTGAGTTGTGACTGTAGTTTTAAAAAATAAATTAATCATTTTGAAAAAGTAAAGTAGTAGTTGAATTTTTAGCTTTAATTTTTCTTCTAAAAATAACCTGGTACATATATTGTGCGTTATGCTATGGTTTTATAAAGTAAAATATTAATTGAAAAAAGTAACCTGATTGTTAAACTTTAGACATTGTTTTTACTTTATAGAGTAAACAGATACTTTTACTTTTGATTTTAATAGTAATACTTAATTCATATGAAGAACTATCATTTACAAGTATAACATGAAAATATTTTTTCTTTCTATCATTTTTTTTGGTAAGGTCTGTATCAAAAAGTTAAAGTACAATAAAACAATTTAAATAATAAATTAAATATTTATTTTTCTCAAACTAAAAAAAACTAACATGAAAATATTGTGAAACACAAATATATATATATTAAATTACAAATTCAATATTAATAATTAAAATAAAATAATAAATTTTTCTAAAGAATTAATACAAATCTCTACAGAATAAGTTAACAAATAAAATATGGCTTTATTTTATAAAAACTTAAAAATATGGAAATATAATTCCATATAACTAACCCAAATTAAAAAAAAGCCATAGATTAAATAAAATTATAATTTCTCCATATTTATCAAACTTTAGAAAAGAAATCCATATTCTACATAATTTCCTCTTTTGGAAAATGGGCATTGGCCCAAAGTTAGAAAAAGGACACAAATGGCATTGATTTTTGAAAATACCACCTTATGTCTTAGTTTCACTAATTGGTGAATATTAGTGGTTTTAACTTTTAAAGCTATAATTGGACATATCTCACCAATAAAATAATTAAATTAGTGTGTGTAATAAGTGGTATTTTTGCAAATAAAGCAACGAAATAGATGCTTGTGTCCTAAACAAATGAACGATCCTTCCTTCCAACACCGATGCTGAATAGCTACGTTGAAATTGTGATAAGACCCAATGCTAATCTTGGACTCCGCAGAGCCCTTAAGTTATCGTTTGTAATGAAACCAATTTTGTGGGCTACGTGTTATTATGAGATGTTAGGAAAGGAATTAGCTCAAGTTACACTTAAAAAACGAGGAAATTACATTGTATACCCACTTTACTTTACTTATTTTAATTTTTATCTCTATTTTTATATTCTTTAAGATATACCTACTTTTATAGATGATGTCTCCGTTAGAGTTCTTAAGTTAATGTAAATTATATGCTAGACTTAAGTAGAGAGTAGGGGTATATTAGGCAACTCACTCATAAAAGTGGGTATATTTTAATAAAATATAATATGAGGGTATTTTTGATTAATAGATATAAAAAATAGGCTATTTACAAAAATATGAGAAAATGAAGATATGTTTTGATATATATGGCATAAAAACTTAATTACCCTAAATATGGCATTTTAAAAAAAACTTACAAATATGGGAAAATGTCATGAGGAATGCCATAAAAAACTTTAAATTTGTGTTTCTTTTTATTTTTTTTTTAAAAAATAAAACACTAAAATAAATAAAAAAATAATCTCAACTGTAGATGTTGTTTTTTTTTTTACAGAAATTAAACTTGTTTTTTTTTATTTAAACTACTGTTTGTTTTTTTTCTTTATTTTTTTTGTTAAAAACTAATTATTTCATTAAAAGCAGCGGAAGAAAAAAATCCAGTTTCATCAACATCATCCTAAAAAAAAATAATAGAAAAAAAATATAATCTAAAAATAATACAAACTTTAAAAATCAGTTTCATCAACATTGAAAGAAACTAATAATTTCATTAAAAGAATAAAAAATTAATAGTTTCATTATGTTATTACAAATTTTTTATTTTAAGTTACTTTTTTATTATTTTGTTTTTAGGTTCGAAACTTACACTTATATTTTGTTTTTAATATTGGTATGCATGGTGTGTTGTTTTGATTATATTTGTGATTAGTATTTTTTTTTTTTTGTACTTTTGTGTGTGTGTATTTTTTTTATTTGATTGTCTGATGAAACTGGTTTTAGTTAACTTTATAATTAACATTTATATTTTGTTGTGATTTTTTATAGTGTCGAAACTGGTTTCACATGTTTTAACTGTTTTGTAATGGGGTTGCTCCATTTTTATGATATTATTGTATTTTTTTTTTTGTATAAAACCAGTTTTATTATTGTATGATATTTGAACAACAATTTTTATTTTATTTTAAATAATCAGTTTCTGACACACATATTATTTTATTATTTTCATAACTGGTTTTTTTAAGTAACTAGTTTTCATAACTGGTTTTTTTAATTGTTGTTCATAATTAAGTTTTAAGTTTCAATTTTTTATTTGATTATTTCAAGAAACTGGTTTTTATTTTAGTTGTTTTACTAACTAGTTTCTCACATTCCACTGTTTTTTTTGTTAATCTTTTATGGTTTTTATTGCATTTTTGTCTCTTTAATTTTCTTTGTTTCTTTTTTTCTCTTTAATTTTAATTTCTGTTTCTCTTTGTTATATTTGCTACATAATGTATGTTTAAATCAATTCTATTTTTTGAGCAAGCAAATAAAAATTAAATGCCAAAATAAAGAATGAAGTTAGAAGTTTGGTTACTATGTATTGATATAAAATTTATATGTTCAAAACTGGTTTTCAAATTTAGTATCGTTTGTAAAAGTTTAGTTATTAGGCATTGCGTATTTTTTCATTATGTTATTGATGAAACTATTTTTTTTTTTTTTTTGCCTCTTTTAATAAAATAATTAGTTTATTTTAATATTGATGAAACTAGTTTTTAAAGTTGGTATCGTTTTTAGATTGTAATTTTTTTTTCATTATCTTGTTAATGAAACAAATTTTTTTTTATCCTTTTAATGAAATTATTAGTTTTTTTCAATGTTGATGAAACTAGTTTTTAAAGTTTGTATTCTTTTTAAATTATGATTTTTTATATTGTTTTTCTTTTCATGATGATGTTGATGAAACTGGTTTTTTTTTTCTGCTGTTTTTTTATAAAATAATTAGTGTTTAACAAAAAAATAAAAAAAAAAACAAATAATAGTTTAATTAAAAAAGTAAGTTTAATTTTTGTAAAATAATGATATACAAAAACATACACTAATTATATATATTTATATATATACAAAGAGAAAAAAAATAGTTTGAGAAAAAAAATAAAAAAAAAAGACAAAGAGAAATTAGAAAAAAAAATAAAAAAGAAAATTAGAGAGAGAGAGAGAGAGAGAGAAGAGAAAGAAAGAAAAAAAAAATCAACAACTGACTTAAAAATGAAAAAAAAAAAAAAACTAAAATTGACTAAAAAATATAAAAAAAAGACAAAAAAAAAAGTTTTTTAAAACTTTAATAAGTAAAAAATAGTAAAAAAGAAAAAAAAAATAAGAAAAGTATAAATGTAAAAATTTCTTTGTCAAATTATAAATGTAATGTTTGAAAAAAAAGTTAGTATTTAGTGTAAATTTTTCAAATAGAAAGAAACCCTAAAATGTAAAAGTAAAATAAACTAAAAAAAATAAAACTAATTAAGTTAGAAACAAAAACATGAAATATGAGTTCGGATAATAGGTTTACAAAAATATGGCATATCAAATACCATAAAAAGTCTTAAATGTGAAAAACTGCCATAGAAGAGTGACAAACCTATAAATGCCATATTTTGGTAACTTTTTTACAAAATTCCATATTTCATGTAATTTTCACATAAAAAAGAGGTATTTTTCAAATTTATCAAAAAAAAAAAATTATACCACATATTAAAATTTTATATTTTTTTTTCTTTTTTTACTGTAGGGTAGAATTTTTTTTAAAAAATACTGTATACAGTAGAACCTCTATCCAAGAATACACTTGGGACCAAGTAAATTATATTCTAATTGAGAGGTTATAACTAAATAGAGTTACACTAGAAAAAAAAATTAAAAAACCAAAAAATATCAATGTTACAATAATAACAATAAATAATCATTAATACTATATCATAATAGAAATATTTTAGAGTAAATATAATTTCATATATGTATTATAATTTAAAATAAAATTATTAATTTTACATAAATAAATTTATAAAATACATGTATATTTTATTAAGATGTAATTATTCTTATATAGAGGTATACTTTGTTAATACGGGACTTAAAAAATGTATAACTAATTACAATTTAGAGGTTATTCTTATTTATAACTGGCCCAAATCGGGACTTGATTTTTTTATAACAAATTAGAGGTTATTCTTGAATAGAGTATTCTTAAATAGAGGTTCTACTGTATTTTTATACTGTGTACTGTGTTAAGTTTCCATTGTTGTTCTACTGTTATTTATTAGTTGTTCACTATTGTGTTTTAATTGTTCTGTTTTGTTGTTATACGGTTGTTTTATAAAAAAAAAAGTAGTATTTTTGTAAAAAAATTCTTGTGGCAGTAAAATTATAAATTTTTGTCAAAAATTTAATATTTTAATAAAAACCCCTTAAAAATGACCAATCTCAACATACTAATCTTGATGGTTCTTTATGTTTGGGAAATTTACATGGTATACTGATTTTTACTATTTTTTTTATATTTTTACTGTGTATTTTTATAAGTTTCATACTGCAGTATACTGTGTTTATTTTTAGTTTTTTTGTTTGTTTTAGTGTTGTTTTACGGTTATTTTTCATAATTTATTTTTTTAACGTTGATTTCACCGTTCTTGCTCCATCTTGCTGGAATTAATGATTGTTTTCTGGGTGTTCTCGTGGTGCTATGGTGGTTCTATCTGTAGGTGTGGAAGATGGAGGCTATAAAATACATTTCTTCTTCCTTCTCTATGGTTATTTTGTGGTTATTTTTTTATTTTAGTTCTCCTAAAAATACATTTGACGAGCTCACTAGAAAAAAAATTTTAAGGTGTGTGGTTCTTTTATGTTTTTAAGTGGTTATATCTGGTTATTGTTTTACATTTGTTTTTGTGTTGTTTTAGTAGTTTTTTTTTGTTCTGATTTTTTAAGATTGGGCTTGCAAATATAACTGTTATTGCATTGGGTATTGAGACTGTATAGAACAATTTTTAGTTTTTTTTTAATCATGTTTTCCTTTCTTTTGTTTGATTTGATTTAGTGTTGTTTTACAATTATTTTGCCATGATTATTTATTGGACGTCGATTTCACTTTTTTTTTTCTCAATCTCGCCGAATTAATGGTTGTTATTCCGATTGTTCTGGTGTTCTTGTGGTGGTCCTGTCCGTGAGTGTGGAAAAATGGAGGCCTCATTTTTTTTTGGTGTTTATAGTATAAAAGAAAAAAAAAATTAGCCAAGATAGTATAAAAGTAAATTCTACTGTATGATAGTATTTTTTTAAAAATTAGGCTAAAAGTCAATATGACCAATCTTTGCGGCTGATGTGTGCCCATCGAGATTGGTGCATATTTTTTAAAAAGGGAAATTTACGCCTGGTACTGTCTTTTCTACTTTTATTTCATTTTTACTGTTGAACGTTATTTATTACATTTTTACTGTATCTTAACTTTTTGCTAAACCAATTTGTTATTCCATTTTAACTGATACATGTCACACTATAGATTATTTATATTCATTTTTATTATTTTAATGAGTGTAAAAGTTATGATTAGATTGATTAAAGCTGAACAAACTTTCTTTTTCAAGTTTATTATCCCATGGATTATTTGTATTAATTTTTATTATTTTAATGAGTGTAAAAATTATGATGTGATTAATTTTGTGGCAGTTTTTTTATTTATTTATCAAAAATAATGATAAAAGTTGAACAAACCTTCTTTTACATGTTTATTTTTATTTTTATTAAATTAAAATTAAAGATGATAAAGATTTGAGTTAAAACGTGTCTTCATTTTACTTTTTGATGAAAGTGAGTCACACTCCATAAAAGTGACAACACACCAGCTCCTATCCCAAATATCTACAAATATTTTATCAAACACCTTTCCTTCTAAAATTTTTGCAGAACAAGAACAACATGAAGTACTTGTTCTTTTTAGAAGATGGGTGGACTCATCTAAGGTGTCATGTAATAGTAATTGCTCCTCTTCTGTTCTTCTTCTTCTTCATGGGTCTCTTTCTTTCTTTTGTTTTTTTTTTCAAAATCCATACACTTATCATCTTTTTTCTAACTATCTTCCTTCTTAAGTTCTCTTACTCTCTCCATTAACATATAAATTTTTTATTTTATTTCTTGTTCAGTTCTTCTTCTTCATCTTCTTCTCATTTTTTTAGTTTTTCTAATTTTTAGTCACACTTTTGGGGGGAAATAAAAGGGTGGTTTTTTTATTTTGATTTTCTAGATCTGTTCTTGTAAATATAGGTTCTGGTACTTCAAAGAACACTAAATCAAAAATACCCTCAATCTGTGTTGGAGAACTCCGACTCTGATTTTGAGTTTGAGCCAAAGTTCCAAAGTCTCCCAAATCTGATAAGGTTTTTTTTTTTATTGATCTTGTGTTGTTTTAGGGTTTTTTTCAAGTTGATTATATTTCCTTTTTTTTTTTGCATGTTTTTTTTTTGTTTAGTCCTATTTTATAGTTTTCTGTTTGTTTGACTTTGTGTCTTGTTTTGGTTTTATTTTGTTAACTCTTAGGAAAAGGGTTGTTGAGGTTTGTCATTTCATTATTTTAGTTTTAATGTTTTTTTATGCTTGTTTTTTATGTTCTTTATTTTTTTTTTTTGTTGTTTTAGTTTTGTTTTAGTAGTGTTTTCTTATGTTTTTTTATAGGATTGGGAATCCAAGTACACCCAATTGGAATACTACCATTCTAGAGTTTTTTTACGCTTGTTTTTTATGTTCTTTATTTTTTTTGTGTTGTTTTAGTAGTGTTTTCTTATGTTTTTTTATAGGATTGGGAATCCAAGTACACCCGATCAGAATACTACCATTCTAGAGTTTTTTTATGCTTGTTTTTTATGTTCTTTATTTTTTTTTTTTGTTGTTTTAGTAGTGTTTTCTTATATTTTTTTATAGGATTGTCACATTCTCTTGAAATAATTATGTTCTTTTTCCTATTGTCCATTGCTCTTTATGAGAACTGGTATAGATTCCATGTCCTGTCATGTTTTACAATATTTCATTTATGTGGCTTTTTTTTTTATATTAAAACAACAGTAAAATAACACTACAAAACAGTAATTTATTGTTGATTTAGTAATTTTTTCTCTTTGCCAGATTTTATGGTTTTTTTCTGGTGTTTCTATGATTCCAGTGTTGATTTGTCTGTCCCTAACCACGAAGGACAGGTGCAGTTTGTGTTTTATTACTGTTTACAGTATAAAAGTAAATATATTAGGCCTGGGCAGTATAAAAGAAATAAAAATGGGTTTGGACAGTAAAATGTAAAGTTTGCCGTGTCCCAATATTTTTGAAAACATTTGGTAAAAAAATAGTATTTTTGTAAGTTTCCCTTCAAAATAAGGCATTCTCAATAAACCCATTTAGAACTACCAAGATTGGTAAAAGCCCAAATATGTCTCTCGCTTTACCACTCTCATCTCTTTCACTCTTATCTCAACCTCACACTCATTTCGCTCAACTGTCACTTTCTCTCTCTGCGCCGCACTCTTCACGATCCTCTCTCTTTGTTCCTCGGGTGATTTTCTTTTTTTTTTTTTTAAAATGTTTTCGTTGGCCAATGATTTATTTCCACCACATTTTTTTTTTGGTCATTTGATCATTTTGTGAGATAGTTTGTAAGGATTGAGATTTATTAATTGAAAACCCTAAACTTAATTTTTAGGATGTTTGATCTTCTCTGGATCTAGATTACAAATTGTAGAAACTATAATCGGGAAAATTACAAGAGTTTATTTTTTTATTACATAAATAAATAATGCCATGAGGATATAGTTTTTTTTGTTTTTTTTTTAAATTTTTGTACATTTATATGAGATTTTTTCTACCATATTTTTGTAAAAAAGGATGAAAATCCCATATTTTTAAAACAATAAAAAGTTTTGCCGAAAAAGTCACCGGTGCCAAAAAAGTCATTGGTGCAGAAAAAGTTATTGCCGCCAGAAAAATTACCGTCGTCGGAAAAGCCACCGGAAAAATTACTGGAAAAGTCACCAGAAGTAGATGTCTCAGATGTAAACAAAAATAACTGGTTCTATAACAATGAATAAAAATAAATAATACAAAATAACTCAAACTAGTTATAATTGAAATATAACCGGTTCTGTAACATAATGAATAAAAACAAATAACAATAAATAACTAAAACCAGTTATAATTAAATTCTAATCGGTTCTATAACAGTGTTATAATGAATAAAAATAAATAATACGAAATAACTCAAATCGGTTATAACTAAAATAAAACCAGTTATATAACATAATTAATGAGTATTTTTGAGGTAGATATGGTATGGGTGTAATTATTTAGTCGGTTAGAGCATGTTGAATGGATGTTTTCGTTTGAATTATTTTATTTAACTGATTTTTGTGTGTGAGTTTTTATCTTAGTTGCTTTACGGAACTAATTTTTTTTGTATCAAATTTTTAACTAGTTGATAAATATATTTAGTTTCTTTATATTATATTTGAGTTATTGTGTGTTATTATTTGTGTTTATTTATTTTGTTATGGAACCGATTCTTCTTCATATTTATGCCTCAATATTTTTTGGAATTGATCTCCATTTTTTTTTTTAAAAAAATTATAATCAGTTTTATGATGTATTATGTGTTATGAGGTATTTTGTTATGGAACTAGTTTTGTTTTTAATTTATGTTTCAGTATTTTAGGAACTGATTTCCTCTTTATTTTTTAATTGTAATCGGTTTGAGTTATTGTGTGTTACTTGTTTGTATTCATTATGTTATATAACCGGTTCTATTTTAGTTATAACTGGTTTAAGTTATTTCATGTTATTTATTTTTATTCTTTATAACACTGTTATAGAACCGGTTCTATTTTAATTATAACTGATTTAAGTTATAGTGTGTCATTTGTTTTTATTCATTATGTTACAGAATTGGTTATATTTCAATTATAACCAGTTTGAATTATTTATTTTTATTCATTATGTTATAAAACCAGTTCTATTTTTTGTTTATATCTGAGATATTTACTTCTGGTGACTTTTTCAGTGACTTTTTTTCGGCAACGGTGAATTTTCTGGCAACTTTTTCGGTGTGGATAAATTTTCCAGCAACTTTTCTGACGACTTTTCCGACAACACTAACTTTCCTGGTGACTTTTCCAGCACCGACGACTTTTCCGACGCCGGTGACTCTCCAGATGATTTTTCCGGCGAACCTTGTTATTAAAAGTTTTATCAAATTTATTTATTATTTTTTTCCTATATTTTAAACTTCAATTATTTTTTAATCCCATATTTTTTTACATTATTTATTTATGCCATAAAAAAGTAAAATCTACTATATTTTCCCATATTTATGAAAAAACACCTTAAAATTTAAGAAAGATAATTTTACATTAAAATGTTATTTTTCTAATTTATTTCAAATAAAAAATTTGATTTTTATGCATACATTGGGCTAAAATTTTGAACGTAAACCCAAGGAATCTTTCCTTTTGGCCTTGGTTATCTTTCAATGAATACCATTCCTTGTTTTGATAATTGTCTGTGCAACTATGTTTTTTGTATTTTTTTAGCCTATTATTTACTTTTACTAATGTTTTGTACGGGTATAGTTGCCCCTAAGTGACCGAGCAGACTTTGACTCTTGGTCACTTGCATTTCACAAGTATGGTTTTTGTCTGTTCGGTTCATTGGATTCGAGCAATCCTTTATACGCATTTAACGGTAAATTTATAACTTGCTAATGGAATTGACACAATCTGAATTTAAATAGACATCTTTATTCATTCATTGGTCGAAATATTTTTGTAACCGTAGTAACTTACATAAAAGCTACTTTATTGATCTAATCCGTTCTTTAGCTGAATTTAAACAAAACAAATTGCATTTAAAAGAAATTGTACTTTCAGAGGTGGTCATATGACCTGAGTACTTAGTTATTTCACTCGAACCTTTGGACGGGGTCCGCCCAAAATGCCATTTACTTAAGAGTAAATGTTCTTTAATTTTGTACTTAGAGTGGTCATTCGACCTGTTACTTTTACTAGTAGTATTTTCTTAAATGTTTCCCATTCCAATACCTTGGTACTAGAACGAGTTTCATATTTTCGTCATACCGCCCCAATTTGTATGCTCCCGATTCTAGAACTTCAACCCCTGATATGCCCCTTCCTAGTTTGGTCCGAGCACACTAGTCGTGCTATCTTTTGTGTTTAGAAATACTCTTTTGAGGACCATATCTCCCACAAAAAACTTTTGTGCCTTTACTTGATTATTGAAGTACCGAGCCACCTTTTGTTGATGGGCCACCAACTTTAGGATTGTTGCAGCTCGTCTTTCTTCGATTTCGTCAAGTGATTATAATAGGAGAGCATGGTTAGCCTCTTGATTATGGCTGTTCATAAAGTATCCGATCCGATCCAATCCGCACGATCCAATCCAATCCAATATGCAAAATGCAGATATCCACACTTGTGCGAATTGGATTGGATCGAAAAATTTGAAATCCGCACTTGTGCGGATTGGATTGGATTGAAAAATTTGAAATCCGCACTTGTGCGGATTGGATGTTGTTTGACCTCAAAAGGTAACCGATTCAATCCAATTCGCACTTAATTATATATCAAGAAAATTATAATATATAATATAATTATTATAATATTAATTTCTAGTAATAATATATAAAATAATCTGACCTAAAAAATTCTAAACCTAATAATCGTTTCACTTTCTTCTCTTTCTCCTACAGCCGTTTTCATCTCCTACCACCAGTCCTAACGACTGAGAAATCGACTGAGCCCTTGCCGACCAGTCTAGATCTGCAGTCGGCGGTCTACTTCAGTCACCTTAACAGCGGCCGTCTCTTCAGTCGCCTGAGAAATCGACACCATCTCTTCAGTTGACCATCTCTTTAACGGTATTTCTTCTCTCTCTCTCTCTCTCTCTCTCTAATATTTTAGTCAGTGTTGACATTTTTTCTGATGAACCGTAGTCCAAGCTTGTGTTTTCTCTGTTTTGCTAGTTTCCTAATGCTATTGTTTCAGGTGTTAAGTCATAGTTCTCTGTTTATTGAAAGAAATATTCTATTATGTGCTTGGTATATTGATTTATGATAATTTTATGCTTTTGATGTAAAAGAAATGATCTATCTACTATCTATCTTTTTTATTTTTATTAGATAATATAAATAATGAAATGCTTTTGATGTAAGTAACTACCCCTATCGCGTTCAAAAGCTCTGTTTATGCACACTGCAAGAGGTTGCTTGTTATTGTTTCATCAGCAAACACTCGTGTCTGAATTAACGTGATTTCAAATTTATCGTTCCTTGTTGCTTAAGTAGTGAAAGTTTTACCATGTTTAACTTGGCAATGTCTTTCTTCCTTTTCACTTTTTGATTTTGTTGTTTGAAATATGATAATGGTTCTATTCAAATAGCTAGGAGCTAGCTTGGAAAGTGAGCATGTGGGTTTGAAATTTTTTTATGTAGGTGTTGATTGTTGCTTTTGGTGCTTCATACTACCATCTATTCAAACACAATTTATCAAAATATTGATACTATTTATTAATGTTTGTTTCAACATGAAGTTCTTCTTGGAAAGCATTATTGCATTTACTTCGATCATGTCAATCTTTATTACATTATTAAATAAAAATAGTTAAGTTAATTTTGATATTTTATTATACTAACAATAAATAACACAATGTGTTGCTGTTGTGATAATATTTTGGATACTTTATGTTTGCCGGAAATTTTTGAAAAGATGAAAAGAGTGGAAGGAAAAAGAATGAGAGAAATGCCAAAATCACTTATTTAATTGCTCTTAAGTTTCCTGTTTTAATCATTTTGTTGATCGTGCATTTGACATTACTGTGATTAATTGAGTTTCTAGCTGTTGTGTTCTTGAATGAGGTGAATCCAATTCACCACACTTTGTGATAAATGGAAGAACTGATCAATTGAAAAAAGAAAAATAATTGTTATATAATATATGGACATAAACTGGCATTATGCTATACCACATTTTGAAACTTTATATGTTTGATTCGTAATAACTGTATTAAGATGTAACTTTCATTGTCTATTTCTTAATTTTTTCAGCGATTATGTTATTTTAGAGTTTAAGTTTTGTGTTCTTCATATTTGCATTTTATTGTTTATTGGTTTGCATATTGACATATATGTATATTAGTTTGTTATGTATGTAGATGTAGATGGAGAGAGATGATTGTGTAGAAGTATCAAAATAGATTGGAATTCCATCTCCAATTGAGTCCATCAATGAAAGTCAGCCTCAAGCAAATAGTTCTCAAATTAACAAAAGTGGAGCTGCAAATATAATGATGAGCTCTAATAGTTTTCCTATGGGACCATCAATTGATAAATTACCATCGCTAACATCTACAAATAACAACTTTAAGGTACCAACTAAACACAAACCTGTTAAACCTCCATCTCCTGCTTGGGATCATTTCACAAAAGATGTGAAGGATAAAGATAATATTAGAGCTATTTGTAATTATTGCAAGAAAGATTATGCATGTGGTCATAGAAAAAATAGGACATCAAATTTGTTGGCACACATAAGTGTTTGCAAATTCTTTCCTTCTAACATGGATAACAAGCATAAGACATTGAATTTTTGTGAAAAAAGAGAAGTGGGTGGGGTTGTAGAACTCACTGCACAAATATATAATGTAGAAAAAATTAGAGAAGTCATTGCTAGGATGATAATTATTAATGAGCTTCCATTTAGTCATGTCGAAAATGAGGGATTTAGGTATTTGATGAATTTGTTTGAGCCTAGATTTAAAGTTCCTTCCCGATCCACAGTTACTAGAGATTGCTTTAATCTCTATTTAACTGAGAAGAAAAGATTGAAAGATTTGTTAACTAAGTCTAGCCAACGTGTTTGCCTCACCACTGATACATGGACTTCATGTCAAAATCTCCATTATATGTGTTTGACTGCCTATTTTATTGATGAATCATGGAACTTACATAAGAGAATTCTCCATTTTTGTATTGCTCCGGACACTAAAGGAGAAACTCTTGGTAAGGCTATTGATCAATGTTTGCATGATTGGGACATAAGTAGAGTATTTATAATTACAGTTGATAATGCTTCTTCAAATGATATTAGTGTCGCTCACATGGTTAAGAAAGTTAATAATAGAAGTCATGCAATCTTAAAAGGTGATTATATGCATGTAAGATGTGCTGTCCATATTTTAAACTTAGTTGTGAGAGATGGATTAGCTGAATATGAAGGTTGTATAAGTAAGATTTGGGATGCTGTGAGATATGTGAGAGGGTCGTCTTTGAGCATGGCCAAGTTTAAGGCTGCTACAGAAAAAGAGAAGATTTCAACAAAAAACTCATTTTCTTAGATGTTCCAACTAGATGGAATTCAACATATTTAATGTTAGATGTTGCTAAGAAGTTTGAGAAGGCTTTTGACCAAATGGAGGATGATAATGTTGGGTATAGTCGTGAATTTTGTAGCGGCACAACTAAAAAGTGTCCTAATTTAGTTGATTGGGCTCATGCTAGGGTACTTACAAAGTTCTTGAGAATTTTTTATGATGCCACACTTAAATTTTCTAGTTCTTTGAATGTTACTGCCAATGCTTTTCTTGACCAAGTTTGTTTTATTAAGACACAATTAAACTTTTGGTTGGGAAGTGAAGATGAAAACTTATACTTTATGGCTTCTTCTATGATACATAAGTATAACAAGTATTAGGGTGGGGTAGAAAAAATTAATATCATGATGTTTAATTGCTGTGATACTTGATCCACGACACGAGGAAAGGTTTCTCAATTTTTCGATTAGATAATTGTGTAACAATGAAGAAGAAAAGATTGTTGAGATGAAAAAGAAGATTAGATTAGTTTTGGATAAGATGTTTGAAGAGTACTCTTTAATTTCCAACAAAAGTGTTCTAGACTCAAGTGTTACAAATTCATTACAAGCGACAACTATGAAAGTGGATGGTCATAGTGGTGATGTGGATGCTTACCAATTATACTCCTTACAGTATAAGAAACTTGTTAGAGAAGAAGAAAATACAGAGAAAGAAACTGAGGTTGGATAGATATTTGATGGAGCAATGTGTGGATGTTGATGATGTTGATTTTCATCTTTTAACTTGGTGGAAATTAAATGCATCAAGATTTAAAATTCTTTCCATGATTGCTCAAGATGTTTTAGCTATTTTGGTCTCTACTGTTTCCTCTGAATCTGCATTCTCTATTGGAGTACGTGTTGTTGATCCTTTTAGATCTTCATTGACACCAAAGACAGTGGAAACACTTATCGGCACTCAAAATTGGAATCATTCTAAACCAATAATAGACATTTGAAATTCATTAGAAGAATTGGAAAGTCTACAAGAAGGTAATATTTATAAATTATACTTATTTTTTGTATTAATCTCATAACAATTGAGTCTATTGTGATGGTATTTTATATATATATATATATATATGTAGCAATCTTGAAGGGTGCTGAAATTAAACTTGATTGAGTGAAAATGAATTCTTGGATACAAGAACATGAGGTAATATTTAAGGACTATTATGTTATTATACTTTTACTATTTTAGTAAGTTGATGATAGTAAAATTATTTGACTAATCATTTATTTATTTTTTTCTTGTTAGAAATATGGAGCATTGGATTTGGAACATGAAGCATTGGATTTGGATTTGAATTTGGAACATGTTTTTTTTTTTTTTGCTGAAATGGAATTGGAACATGTTATACTTTTGGATTTAGATTATAGAATTATCAATTATGGGCCTGATTGTGCTACTGGTACCTACTATTATGTGTAGGTTTTTTTTTTTTTTGCATTTAATTTTTTGATGAAATATTAAATAATTTTTAACATTAAAAAAAGTAACCGATCCAAAGTAACTGATCCAATCCGCACTATTGCGGACTGGATTGGATTGTATTTAAACTGTTATGCGGATTGGATTGGATCTAAAATTTAGGATCCGCACTTAGTGCAGATTGGATGTTGTTTGACCAGAAAAGTGCGGATTAGATTGGATGAACAACCCTACTCTTGATCATAGGTCAATATTCTGTGGGACAGAGGTTCTAATTCTACGGGTAGCATAGCTTCATAACCATAGGCCATAGCGAATGGAGTTTGTCCGATAACTGTTTTTTAAGTTGTGCGGTAAGGCCATAGTACTTCTAGTAGTTTCTCCGGCCAGTTCCCCTTTGCTTCCTCAAGTCATTTTTTCAAAGTATCTTTAAGTGTCTTATTGACTGCTTTGACTTGACCATTTGGTTAAAGGTGTGCCACTGTAGAGAAACTCTTCATGATTCCATGGTTTGCACAGAAATCGGTGAACAATTGGCTGTCAAACTGTGTACCATTGTCCGAGACTATCTTGTATGGGAGTTCGAACCGACATATTATGTTCTTCACCACAAAGTCTAACACTTTCTTAGATGTAATTATCACTAATGGCTCGACTTCTGTCCATTTAGTGAAATAATCCACTACAACCACTGCATACTGTACTCCCCCTTTGCCTTTAGGCAATTGTTCGATTAGGTCAATTCCCCAAATAGCAAAAGGTTAAGGACTTTGCATTTGAGTTAGTTTGTTGGGCAGTGCACGTGGTATCTTTGAAAATCTTTGGCATTTATCATATTTCTTAACATAGGCTTTTGAATCTTCACTCATGGTCGGCCAGAAATATCCTTGCCTTAGTATTTTCTTTGAAAGGCTTTCCTCGACTTTCCTCTTCTTGTGTAACACATCTAAGTAGTAGCATGGAGAATCCCCTTCTATACATGACTCCTTCTACGATGATATACCGTGCAACCTTTCTCCTCATCTTTCGAGCTTCATTTCTGTCATTTGGAAGTTTCCCCAGTATCGAGGTAGGCTGCTATTGGTGACATCCAGTTCGGAGCTGCGTCAATCATTTCAATTTCTTCTGTACAGGTGATTTGGGTTCTTTAAGGAATTGAATTGGGCTTAGATTAGCCTTATCAGCTATGTTGCTGCTTGCAAGTCAGGCTAAGGCATCAGCAGTTGTATTTTCTTCTCTTAGAATTTGCTTAAGAACGTAGCTCTTGAATTGTGCAAGCAGATCATGTATTTTGCTCAAATAGGCTATCATTTTTCCCCCCGGACCTCGTACTCTCTAGACACATGATTCACTATCAACTGTGAGTCACTACAGATTTTGATGTGCTCAACATGTAGTTCCCGAGCAAGTTTTAGACCGACAATGAGGCTTCGTATTCTGATTCATTATTGGAAGCTACGAATCCAAATTTGACTGCCCCGTGTAGGTGTTGCCCCCCAGGTGTGACAAGGGCAATCCCTACACCAGATAGTTGATCTGTAGCCGACCCATCCACGTGTAATTTCCAGGTAGGTTTGTCTTCATTGTTGTTCGGCTGAGGCTCTTGTACTGGCTCCGGGTTGCCTTTTGAAATGCTTTGTTATTTGTCGGTGCACTCAACTACAAAGTCTGCTAAAGCCTGTCCTTTGACTGCTGTTCGGGGTTGAAAGATTATTTCGTATTGACCCAATTTCACTGCCCATTTGAGTAACCGTCCAGAAGCATCGGGTTTTTGTAATATTTGGCGTAGTGATTGGTCAGTGTATACCCGAACAGGATGACCTTGAAAGTAAGGCCTTAGCTTCCTTGTTGCTAAGATTAGGCAGTAAGTAAGCTTTTCTATTAGCGAATATCGTCCTTCAGCTTCAACAAGTCTTTTGCTGATGTAATAGATCGGATGTTGGACGCTGTTTTCTTCTTTGATCAGCACGACACTCACAACATGTTCTGTAACAGCTAAGTATATTTCTAGTTCTTCTCCGTCCAAAGGTTTTGAGAGTACAGGAGGTGTTGCAAGTTGTCTGTTTAGTTCTTGAAAGGCATTCTCGCATTCCTCCATCCATTCAAATTTCTTATTTCCTCGAAGGATGTTGAAGAAAAAAACACACTTGTTTGTTGATTTTGAAACAAAAATCTACTAACTGCGGCTATCCGACCAGTTAAGCTTTGAACTTCTTTAGTTTTTATTGGCGATTTCATATCCAGGAGGGCTTGAATTTTCTCTGGATTGGCTTCAATACCTCAGGCATTGACAATGAAACCAAGAAACTTACCCAAGCCGACTCTAAAGGAGCACTTTAAGGAATTGAGTTTCATGTTGTACTTTATGAGGATCTTGAAGCATTCATCAAGGTCATCTATATGCCCCCAGCCTTCCTGGATTTGACGAGCATGTCATCCATGTATACTTCCATATTTTTCCGATCTGATCTTTGAACATTTTGTTTACCATTCTTTGGTAAGTAGCTCCAGCGTTCTTTAGACCAAATGGCATGACCTTACAACAGTACAGACCCATATCTGTTCAGAAACTTGTAAGTTCTTGGCCTGTTAGATGCATTTTGATTTGATTATACCCCGAATAGGCGTCCATAAAGCTTAGGATCTCGTGCCTGGCTATTGCATCCACGAGCTGATCTATTCTTAGAAGTGGAAAATAGTCTTTGGGGCCCGCCTTGTTAAGGTCGGTGAAATTAATACATACTCGCCATTTTTTGTTGGGCTTGGGTACCAGTACGGGGTTAGCTACTCAGGCCAGATAGAAAGCTTCAATGATAAAGTTGTTATTACGTAGCTTTTCTACCTCTTCTTTTAATGCTTGTGCCCGTTCTTTGTCTAATAATCTTCTTTTTTGCTGAATGGGACAGAAGTTTGGATCAATGTTTAGGGCATGGGATATTATAGAAGGATCGATACCGACCATGTCTTCATGTGACTATGCAAAAATGTCTAGGTTTTCTCTTAGAAATTTTATCAAAGCTGATTTTACCTCAAGCAGCAAACCTTTGCCAATTTTGAGTTTCCTTGTCGGGACATTTGGGACGATTTCTATCTCTTCCAATTCTTCCATTGGCCCAACATTTGTATTTGGTTCCCCAAGTCGGGGATCCACATCCTCGTCCCCGCCTTGGGCGGCTCCCTATTTGGTAATGCTTTTCCCCTTGTCCAAACTCTGGCCAGAGGAATCTTCCTTTTTGGCCTTGGTCAGGGCAAGGTTATAACATTCCTGTGCAACTTGTTGATTCCCTTTTAGGCACCCTACCCCATTCTTTGTTGGTAACTTGATGCACAAATGAAAAATTGATGTGACAGCCTTCAGGTCATATAAGACTGGTCGGCCTAACAAAACATTAAAGGCTTATGGAACATCAATTATCAGAAATTGTGCCATCACAGTTATGCTCCTCGGAGCTTGTCCAACTGTGAGGGGTAGGCGAATTTACCCCAAAGGTGTGACACTCTGATCGGAGAAACCATACACCGATTGGGTACATGGGATCAGATCTTTGAGTTAGAGTCCCATCTTTTCATATAGTGTCTTGAATAGAATATTTGCAGAAGCTCCATTATCTATCATGGTCCAGGCCACTATTTTGTTTGCTATCTGCACTTCTACGACCAAGGGATCGTTGTGCGGGAAGCAAACGTGGATAGCATCTTCTTTAGTGAAGGTTATAGTCGGTTCCCCAACCCATGGCAATTTTGGCTTTCTTTCTTCTACAACCAAAACTACTTCCTTTTGTTCGTGCTGTAAAGTTCGGGTTGTTGGAATTTATTCTACTAGGATCTTAGATCTACTCACAAGTATGTTGTTTAACATCCTAAATATGAAATTTCTAAAACGATAATAAACACATATAAAGTTTAGGAAACCTTACATTGGTTGCAGCGGAATAATATGTCTCCTTCCACTCAGATCTCTAACCCTTGTATCCTTTCTGTCGCAGAGTATTATCAAGATCTGAGTGCGAATGTCCTCTTTGATTTGGATTCTTTACGATCTTCCAGACTATGATTGAGGTACCACTTGCTGTGTGTGGGCACTACTCTATCACTAGGGTATTTCAAAATTTGGAAGAAGAAAAGAGAGAGAGAGAGAGGGGTCGGCTATAGAGAGAAGGTGGATGGCTCAATTTTCTGATAGGCAATCTCTTGAATTACTGGAAAAAAAACTCTTATTTTAGTGTGAGCCATCACTTTCTATTTATAGGTAACTACTAGGTTTAGGTTAGTAATTATTTGACATTAGAATAATGAAAGTAATAATTGGAAAAAAAATCTATTCAAGTGGTCGGCCATGGTGTTAATGGGCCCCACTTGGAATTTTGCAGTTTTAACAATTTTCATTTCTATTTTCTCAAAAACGCCAATTTTCCAATTCTAACCATTTAAATGCCAAAACTAATTATTTAATAACTAAAATAGATTATTAAATAATATTGTCATTTAACATAATTATTAATTAGACATATAGAGTCTCTTAATTAATAAATAAACCTAGAATCTCTTTTCTTTATAATTTCGCCCTTGCTTAGTGAAAATTCACAAACTAGACATACTCTAACTTTAGAATTATAATTGATTAATCATAAATCAATTATTGAGTCTTACAAGCAGTATGGTCTCAACTAGAATGGGGACCATGGACCTATATTACTGAGCTTCCAATAAGCCGAACCGAATTTACCAAGTAAATTCCGTAACTTATTAATTCCTTGTTCAATCAACTCTTAAAACTTGGAATTGCACTCTCAGATTTATATAGAGCGCTCTATATGTTCCACGATATAGATACACTATCACATTTAACCATCGTTATAATCTTAATTTGATCAAAGATCCTCTATATAGATGATTTACACCGAGAAGGGATAAATTTACCGTTTCATCCCTCAATGTATTTGGCCCCTTAAAACACTTAGCTACCTGTAAATGATGTTTTAGTGAACTAAGATATAATCACTGAAACAAGAGCTCATCCATTTACTTCTATTTAGCTAAGCTCGAAGGGAATCATCACTTGACTTCTATACACCAGTAGAAGCTATAGATTCCATATTTATGTTCAGCGCTCCCACTCAATCATACTATCATGTTCCCAAAATATACGTATCACCCTGACCCAAAAGTAGGCTTAACTAATAAATCAAAGAGCATGAATAGCACTCCTGAGATTGAGCCTAAGCATATCAGGATTTAGATTCTTTTGATCTAAGATCAACTAGTGATATTGACTTGGAAAGACACAACGGTAAGTTTATAATATCTTGACTAAGTTCAATATCGGTCCAGTCCAATGTATACTCCATACATTCGAAACTAGTATACTTTACTAATATTGTAGAAAGAACATAACACTTACTCCAAGTGTAAGCATACTTCATCGCTGATTATTGTTGGGTTTTATGCCCTAAATAAAACTCATTTCATATAATCAGATTTACTTATTAATAAAGATCAGAAATAACATTTTATGCTGCATGGTTCACATGATTTATTTCATGATTATATGTATATAATGTATGAATTCTTTTTAAGTCCAGAACATATGAGTTTGTTAAAGATTATAGTGTTGTCAGCACAGTGGAATATAATCTTCATTGTATGTTCAAAAGTTGATTCCCTGATTTGTCAGAACACTGGATTTAGACTGACATGGTATAATCAGCGATAGGTATTCTTACACCTTGGAAAAGTGTTATGTCTTTTCCAGGACATTGGCAAAGTTTACCAGTATCGGATGCATGGAGTATGCATTGGAATGGACTGATATTGAACTTTGAATTAGATTTTGAAACTTACCGTAAATATCTATTCAATTCAATATCATAAGTTGATCCTAGATCACATGATCGAAATCCTGATATGGTTAGGCTCAATTTCAAGAGTATTATTCGTGTTCTTTGATTTGTTAGTTAAGCCTAATCTTTAGTCTGGGCAATACGTACATTTTGGAAACACGGTAGTGCAATTGAGTGGGAGCGCTAACATAAATATGGAATCTATAGCTTCTATTTGGCAAATAGAAGTAAAGGATGATTTCCTTCGAGCTTAACCAAACAAAGATAAATGGTGGAGATCTCATTTCACTTAGGTGAAATATCATTTATACAGGGTTAAGTGTTTTAAGGATAAAATACATTGTAGGGTGTTACGGTAATTTAATCCTGTACAGTGTAAATCATCTATATAGAGGATCATTGATCACATTAGGGTTATAACAATGGATAACTAATGACGTGTCTATATCGTGGAACATATAGAGCGTTTCTATATGACTGAGAGTGCAATTCCAAGTTCTAAGTGTGGATTCAATGAGGAATTAATAAGTTAGGGAATTTACTTGGTAAATTCGGTTCGACTTATTGGAAGCTCGGTTATATAGATAGACCCATGGTCCCCATACTAGTTGAGGCCATACTTCTTGTAAGACTCAGTTAATTGATTTTAATTAATCAATTATAATTCTAAAAGTTAGACTATGTCTACTTTATGAATTCTCACAGTTTAAGGATAAAATCGTAAAGAAAAGGGTTTCTAGGTTTAATTATTAATTAAGAGACTTTGTATGTCTAATTAATAATTATTTTAAATGACAATATTATTTAATAATCTATTTTAGTTATTAAATAATTAGTTTTGGCATTTAAATGATTAGAATTGGAAAAATGACATTTTTGGAGAAATTGAAATAAAATTGAGGAAACTGCAAAATCCAAGTGAGGCCCATTTCCCTCTATGGCCGAGCACTCCCTTTGTGTTTCCCAATTATTATTTTTATTTTTTCATGGTCATGTAATTGCTAATCAAACCCTAGCTATAATAGGAAAGTGGTGAATCACACTAAATAAGACAGTTAATCAATTACACAGTAAAAGAGGAAACTGTTTATTTGGAAAGTTGTGCTCTCCCTTCTCCCTATATATAGCAGCCCTTGTTCTCTTCTCTTGTACATCATTGTAAGCCATGAGCCACGAAATTGAGAGAGAAAAATAGAGAGAAATTTCGAAATCCTTGTGAGATGAGTAGTGCCCACACACATCAAGTGGTATCTCAATCATAGTATGGAAGACTATGAAATTCTGCATTAAAGAAGGAGAAAAGAAGATCCAGGTTCAGATCTTGGTGATGCTCTGCTACAAAAAGGAATTAAGGGCTAGAGATCTGAACGGAAGGAGTCATATTATTCCGCTGCACCCACTGTAAGGTTTTCTAACTTTATATGTGTTTATTTTCATTGTTTTAGAATTCATATTAGGTTGTTAATCCAACATACTTGTTAGTAAATCTAGATCCTGGTAAAATAATTTCCAACAACTGGTATCAGAGCCATGGTAATGATTTACTTTCATGTAATATGAATTAAAACGATGATTGCATGTTTCTGTGTGGATTTAGATGGTTTCATGTTGGTTTATGTGCTTATGTGATGAATGTTTATGTTGTACGAAATTTTTCCATGAAATATATTTTTTCAATTTTTGAAAATATTTTATTTGGATTCCTTGTGAAAAATTGAGCAACTTTCGTTTTTACGGAACTCGATTCCGATAAAAATTGAGAAAGATATGAATTTTGGAAGATTGGAAATCATGGCCGTACGCATGCAAATTTATCCCCGACAGTTCCCCACAAATTGCGAATTTTTGAGGTTTTTTTCCCCAAAAATCCAATTTTTTCATGGGATTGTTTCCCAAAATCTATTTTTCCAATTTTAAATATTTCTAAATTGAAATGTTTCTATTTTTAAATATTTTCAATTTGGAATTTTTCCAATTTTAAATATTTCTATTTTGGATTGTTTCTAATTTTTAAATATTTCCTATTATGGTCAGATTTAAAAATTTGTTAAGTTCTTTAATATTTATTTATTATTTAATTATAAGATTAGATATTTTGATATTTAATATATTTTAAATTAAAAGATAACTTTGTCTTTTTATTTAAAATATTATATTAAAATTATCTTATATGACAAATTAAATAATTAATAAATTTGAAATTAACATAGATATTTTTATAGATATACTTACCATAATGTTTTTCAAATTCAAAAATTTGTTATTTTGTTAAATATTTAATTATTTATAAATTATAAGTATAAAAATGATATTTTTTTCTATATTTACATCATTTTTTTTCTTATTAGAAATTTATAAATCATATCTTAAATATTTAAATAACATAGATATTTTTGTAGAGATTTGAATATTGCTTAATTTGAGATATTTTGACATATAATTATGGTAATTATTATTTAACCAAATCTATTTTAAAATTGGTTTATTTTATTAAATTATAAGATCTGAAAGTGATATTGGAGATTCTTTCCTTTCAAATCATTGATCTTATTAGATATTTAATTTGATTCAAATAAACCTAGATATTTTAAAATTAGTTTCCTTTATTTGGTTAGTTTAAGAATAATAATTTAATTATATTAATATCTTGTTTCACATCTGTTACATGGACAATGTTTGTTTATATTGTTTATTCAAAATTTTTTACAAACCTATTGTTTATCTGATCTAAATTGCTATGATTAACTTGTTGACAGATCATGATCTAATGATCTGATTTTAATCATAGTCCAATTGACGATAGATCTTATAAATAATTTGTAACAGGTAAATTTTGTACTTCTTTCATTTGTGTAAACCTAGTAACATGATAGGGTCCATCCAAATCATTTGACCTGTGTGAGCCTATATGTTTGCTTTTGGGCTTAGATACATATAGGGAGCCCATTTAAGTTTTTACTAAGTAAATGGACTAGGTTGCTAAAATAAATTTTGACATAAGGAAATTTATTTAGGCCCAATTAGATTTGGGCTTATTCAATGAATAACAATTGTTTATTTTAAGGTTAAATTCCTCTCTTTTGGGCCTTGTGTGAGAGTTGGGGGCCATAAAAGTGGGTACGACATACTGAACCCAGCTCCCCCTCACATGAACTACCCCAATTGTGAAGGCCCATTTGCCTTATTTAAATAATTGTATTAGGTTAATTATATTAGTCTAACCTAATTAAAATTGAATTAGCAACATAATTAACTTTTAAAATATATGAAATTTATTTTTCATTGTAATATTTTAAAGTTAATTTTAGAAAAACACTTAGTCAATGATATATTCTAGACAGTTATTTCAAGTACTAGTTATTATTTCTAATATTAAATAGGAAAATATCATTGATTGTGAAATTAATTGTCTCTTAATTAATTTTGGTACAATCTAAGTTTAGTATATTTTCCTAGTATTAAACTAGAATTAATAATTAAGTTTCCTCTTTACTTAATTATTTATTTCTTGAATTTAATACATTTAATTAAATTGAAAATTTCAATATCTAAGTTGATTTTAATCATGATACTTTAATATTGTTATTTTCATGTTATTTAATTAAAGTTGAAAATTATTTTAAGTTTGGAATCTTATTTCAGAATAACTTAAGTTTGAATAATTTTCAAAATATATTTTATTTTATTTTATTAATCATTTCCCAAAATTTCGAAATTGCATCACCTTGATGCAGAAATTTCGAATTTTATTTGAAAAATAGATTAAAGTTGAAAATTATTTATTTAATTTTGGACCAACTTAAATCAATGACTTTTTCATTTAATGATTAATTAAAATAAATGAACTAAAATATATTATAATTAGAAATTGGATTAATTAGTCTATGAAAGTCTAGATAGATATTATCTGTTTTGCTTGAAGTATTTTTTTCAAAGGTATTTAATTAAATAGAAAATGAATATTTAAGTTGATTTTTTAATCATGATACTTAAATATTTGAAATTTTTCTTAGATATTTAATTAAATAAGGAAATTATATTTTTTGTTGAAAATTAATTTTTATTAATTTTGGGCCAACATAAAATTAGAGTAATTTTCCAGGATTTATTTTATTTTATTTTAAAGCATTTTCGAAAATGCAATATATATTTATAGAAAATTAAATTTGAGTTGTAAATTAATTCAAATTAATTTTGAAACAACTTAAATTGAATAATTTTCTAAATATTTATGGAAATTATTACTAAGATGGAAATAATTCACGTTATTTTCATATCCATCTAAGTATAATTTATAAATATTAAATTAAAATTTATATTTGGAATTTTTCATTCTAAATTGGAAATTTTAATTAAATATATATTTAAAATAAATGGATTAAAATAAATATTAGAAGAAAATACAACCCTTCATTAAATAATGAGCTTTATTATAAGGATATTCGATCTCCATTGTTGGTTTTACATAGCTATTGTTTTAGTGAGTAATCCTCCCTAATGGAGGAACGTTCATTAGCAAGTTAGTACCGTTTAATCTCGAAAGATAAGTAATCTTGTAAGTTTTTTTTATATAGTTTATGACCACCCTAATGGTGGCGACTGTATAAGACTTGCAAGAATATGAAACAATGGTGGAAGCTCATAAGATAGAATAGCCTTGACTCTCGCCTAAACGGGACAACGCGGATTCACATCTTGATCGAATAAAAGGTTGCTAGAATGTTTGACATTTTAGATGAGCTGACAACTCTATTCAATGAATGGTAGCTTTGACTCTCGCCTAAACGGGACACTGATATCAGTTTGTTGAAAACCTTGGAAATTATTTAGGATTGTATGTTTTAGTATTTTCACTTGTCATTCCTACTTGCTATATGCTTGATAATTTCTGAATTGTGTATGAATTTGTATTGAACCATGTTATTTTCTGTTATTAAATTGTAGTTTAATTTCGAATCTTCATTGTTGGTCTAACTTGATTTGTTTTTCTAATGAGATAAATCCCTAATGGATTTTCACCATTAGACTAACATAGTAGTGTTAGATCTCGAAAGATAAATATTGTATATACAACATCTAGCTGTTCATCAATTGATGACACCTTAGACTAGTGTTTTACAATATGAAACAAGAAGATTGTATAAATAAGATTACTTTAACTCTCGCTAATCGGAGCATCGTTGGATTCTTATTTAAAACGAAATTATCCTAATTCCTCTTAGCTTATTCATTTCGAATTAGCTTAATGACATATCATTGGATGAATGGTCTATAAATCATATAAAGTCTTATTTTCTCTTAAGAAATTAGATGACGCATATGATTATATTCCCGGAATTCTATCCCTAAATGATATAAATCCTCAATCTTAGATATCTCCTACTTGTATAGGCAAATCATAGAGTTAGATTAGTAGTGGTGGTCCAAGAAAGAATGACTAATTATACAGTTACACTTTCACAAGTGTTTAATAACCATTTTCTTTCAATGGATTCAAACTGTATGAGTTTAGTATTCTGTGACCAGAATCCACTTGCACTATTCTAAGAACTCTTTGATGTAACTAAAGTAAGTCATCAAAAGATACAACCACATATTTTATAAATCTATGGCATTTGTATCTTGTTCATAGTGGTTTTGACAAGATCATTCTCTGCAAAGAGTTAATATGCCTATATCCACTGAAAGTAATTTCATCTCATTCGCAGATGGATGTACATTCAGGGGTGGATATGAGTTTTCGTTGTATTCTTAAAACGATCACTCTAGATTTTACCTTATGCAAAAGAAATTTGAAATGTTTGAAAAATTTCATGAATTTCTAGCAATGGTGATGGTAAGTGGTTAAAGATCTTGAGTACTGATAGGGGTGGAGAAAAAGTTAGTAGATATGCAGTTCAAAGATCATTAATTTGATTTTGAATTATATCCAAACTTACCTCCCCAGAAATTCGAGTTGCATATTGATAATTAGTTACTAGTCGTTGCCTAAATCCTTCTATGGTAATAAAATTTCAGAATGATGTAATGGTTGTATACTTAATGTAAATCATTACTAGATTCATGGATGACCTAATCGAAATCTTAAGAAAAGCTAGAACTACTAACCCTGGTTTGCATGTTTGTTAGCTATTCTAAGTGATTCGGGGTAGAGCATCCCATAGTCATTAGATAAGAAAGTGTTTGTTTAAACAAATACTGCTTTTCTAAGAAAATGACTAAGTCTGAAAATAAAGTAGCAAATAAAGGAGATATTTTTTCTTGATTCCAAAAGTGTTCTATCATCTTATTTTACAAGATGATCCCACTGCCTCTGTTGTCTTAACACAACTGAAGAGGTCTATACCATTTAGTTTTCTTTGACATAGTTCACGGTACCTTGTTGTAGTGGGAGAGTTTCTAGGAACTCATCTTCTTATAACTTGGAAGACACTAGTGATTAAAATCCATTGTGAGTTTAAACAAGTAATGGATTGTCAAGATAAGAAACTAAGAAGAAAGCCAATAGAACTATGGTTTGATCCATTCACATGGAGTAACCTAAAGTTTTCTATTACAAGGACATGATAGGAAATTTTCGTTCATAAGTCTATTCAATGGACTTAACAAAACTTCCTGTTCCTAGTATTATAGGTTTGAGTTTAACTAAACCTATGGCTTGTGGTATACCTGGTAATTACTTACTCTAATGCAAGCAACTTACTTTAGTAAGATGCTGAAGCATTTTCTTTCCAATGGCAATCTATAGAAGCTTCACAACTTCTTAGATATAGGTTTGATTTATCTAAGGAAAAGTCTCAACTATTCCAGAGAAGATAAAGCCATGAAAGAATTTCTTAAATCAACAGTGAGAGGTCTCAGATATGCTTTTGTATGCCTTAGACCAGACACCTGCTGTTGAGTGGGACTAATGAGTAGGTATCAGATTAATCCAGGAGAGGAACATTGGAAGACAATCAAGTAAATCTTAAGATTAAGAAGACGAACTATATGTTAGTCAATAAGAGTGGTTTTAAAACTCTTAGACTACACCACATCAGATTTCGAAACTTGCATGTGTGCTAGAAAGTCTGCTGATGAGATGGTGATTACTTTGGGGGTGGAGTAGTGATTTTGGAGAAATGTAAAAACCTATCTGAAATCTCTTGGTCTACCAGAAAGAGACTGAATGTTAAAAGTTGCAGGAAAGATACTTTTTCAGTCTAAGGAAAGTTCTATACATTTGTGGCAGTGTTCCAACTTGCCTTCACTACTAGGGTTACTTCCTGTATAACAAAAGAGTAGTTGCCCAAAAGTATAGAATCCAGTATCCCAAAAGAGTAAACATATAGAGAGGAATTTCACATTATCAAGGATTTTGTGATTAAGGAAGAGTAATAGTGGAGAAGAGGTTGTGTTTAATTCAACCTGTCAGATCCCATTACGAGGAGTTTACTACTATTACACTTGATTTATGTATCAAGGTGTTAATGATTATTTGAAATGCACTTTTTGTTTTATATTAGTGCAAGTGGGAGTTTGTTGGGTTTTATGCCCTAAATAAAACTCATTTCATATAATCAGATTTACTTATTAATAAAGATCAGAAATAACATTTTATGCTGCATGGTTCACATGATTTATTTCATGATTATATGTATATAATGTATGAATTCTTTTAAAGTCCAGAACATATGAGTTTGTTAAAGATTATAGTGTTGTCAGCACAGTGGAATATAATCTTTATTGTATGTTCAAAAGTTGATTCCCTGATTTGTCAGAACACTGGATTTAGACTGACATGGTATAATCAGCGATAGGTATTCTTACACCTTGGAAAAGTGTTATGTCCTTTCCAGGACATTGGCAAAGTTTACCAGTATCGGATGCATGGAGTATGCATTGGAATGGACCGATATTGAACTTTGAATTAGATTTTGAAACTTACCGTAAATATCTATTCAATTCAATATCATAAGTTGATCCTAGATCACATGATCGAAATCCTGATATGGTTAGGCTCAATTTCAAGAGTATTATTCGTGTTCTTTGATTTGTTAGTTAAGCCTAATCTTTAGTCTGGGGAATACGTACATTTTGGGAACACTAAAAAGGCAATTGAGTGGGAGCGCTAACATAAATATGGAATCTATAGCTTCTATTTGGCAAATAGAAGTAAATGATGATTTCCTTCGAGCTTAACCAAACAAAGATAAATGGTGGAGATCTCATTTCACTTAGGTGAAATATCATTTATACAGGGTTAAGTGTTTTAAGGATAAAATACATTGTAGGGTGTTACGGTAATTTAATCCTGTACAAAGGTAAATCATCTATATAGAGGATCATTGATCACATTAGGGTTATAACAATGGATAACTAATGACGTGTCTATATCGTGGAACATATAGAGCGTTTCTATATGACTGAGAGTGCAATTCCAAGTTCTAAGTGTGGATTCTATGAGGAATTAATAAGTTAGGGAATTTACTTGGTAAATTTGGTTCGACTTATTGGAAGCTGGGTTATATAGACCCATGGTCCCCATACTAGTTGAGGCCATACTGCTTGTAAGACTCAGTTAATTGATTTTAATTAATCAATTATAATTCTAAAAGTTAGACTATGTCTACTTTATGAATTCTCACAGTTTAAGGATAAAATCGTAAAGAAAAGGGCTTCTAGGTTTAATTATTAATTAAGAGACTTTGTATGTCTAATTAATAATTATTTTAAATGACAATATTATTTAATAATCTATTTTAGTTATTAAATAATTAGTTTTAGCATTTAAATGATTAGAATTGGAAAAATGACATTTTTGGAGAAATTGAAATAAAATTGAGGAAACTGCAAAATCCAAGTGAGGCCCATTTCCCTCTATGGCCGAGCACTCCCTTTGTGTTTCCCAATTATTATTTTTATTTTTTCATTGTCATGTAATTGCTAATCAAAGCCTAGCTATAATAGGAAAGTGGTGAATCACACTAAATAAGGCAGTTAATCAATTACACAGTAAAAGAGGAAACTGTTTATTTGGAAAGTTGTGCTCTCCCTTCTCCCTATATATAGCATCCCTTGTTCTCTTCTCTTGTACATCATTGTAAGCTATGAGCCACGAAATTGAGAGAGAAAAATAGAGAGAAATTTCGAAATCCTTGTGAGATGAGTAGTGCCCACACACATCAAGTGGTATCTCAATCATAGTATGGAAGACTATGAAATTCTGCATCAAAGAAGGAGAAAAGAAGATCCAGGTTCAGATCTTGGTGATGCTCTGCTACAGAAAGGAATCAAGGGCTAGAGATCTGAACGGAAGGAGTCATATTATTCCGCTGCACCCACTGTAAGGTTTTCTAACTTTATATGTGTTTATTTTCATTGTTTTAGAATTCATATTAGGTTGTTAATCCAACATACTTGTTAGTAAATCTAGATCCTGGTAAAATAATTTCCAACAATTATCACATCAGTGTAAATCCAAAACACTGATGAAACAAGGACTTAGTCTTTTGAATCATATAATCACAATCACATTCTACTTTGTTGACAATACTGTAATTGTGAATAAATATATGTTCTGGACTTAACTGATTTTGTGCATGTATTAAATATATATATATTTATTAAACCATAAGCATGAAAAATACATGTTAACATAAATCACTTCAAATCTCTTAAATTGATAACTAAACAGAGTAGATTGTAATGAGTTTTATTTATGGCACAAAACCCAACAAACTCCCACTTGCACTAACATAAAACAAGTTGTGCATTCCAATCAATCTGTTGTCTTGATCTTCAGATCAAGTGTAGTATATTTGACTCAACCCAAATTTCTGGAACCAAGTTCATAAAACATTATGAAACATCCTTAACTATATGCTTTACTCATCAAGGGATACTGAAATCCTTATTGTTTATTAAGTACATCTGAATAAACAGAAGACACATCTCTCATAGTTTAAAGTTTGGAACTGAGATAATACAGTGTAGAAATTTTCTTCAGTGGAATAACTTTCTGGTAATTTCGAATTTACAAAGTTATATTTCTTCACTAATGGAGCTTGAATTATTATAGAAAGGTTTTAACACTTTTCTAGAATAACTCCTCCACCCCCAGAGTAATCACCATCTCAAATTCTTAATGAGTTGGTGTAGATATAAGGATTACTAATATAAATTTCCTTAATATCTAACATATAGGTCACTTTCATAAATCTTTCTTGACTGTCCCCTAATGTTCCTTATTCGATTACATCTCAGATGGCTCCCACTCAATAGTAAATGTCTGGTTAAATTTTGCTTTTAACCTCTTACTATTGTTTTGAGGGATATCTAGTTGTGACTTATTATCTTAGTCGGAAACTATAAGTTTCTTCAAGACTAAGTCATCAACTTAGCAATCTAGTATTTGAAGTGTAAAATACTTGCTAGAGATTAAGTAATCAAATTGAGATACCATAAAATGCTATGAGGATTAGAAATCTTTGCTCAAGTCATTCGAATAGACTATGCAAGAATTCTTGTATCTTATTCTCATAATTCTGATAAGTTATTTCTATCCATGAGAATGGTTAGATTTACTTTCTCAGTAGTGTTCTTAAGTTCCTATCGCAAGTGTCAACCAAATGAAGATGGGTAAAGAATTTTAAAATTCTCCCACTCAATTAAGGTAGTGTGATACATTATCAAAGAACTTTATTGGTATCATTTTCTATTACAACAGTAAATATAAACTGGAACATATAATCAAGATCAAGAATTTATTCTGATAAGAGCTAATTCATTATATTACTTCTATGTTTAAGATTATGTGTCACAAAGAGTATTGTGGTATATAATCCACCCCTAAGTATATAGAGATTATGATCCACCCCTAAGGGATATAGAGATCATGATTCTTTAAGTATTATAGAGATTATGTGGAGTTTCGAATATAATCCAGAGTTCAATAGATATAAAAGATCGTTGAACTGCATATTATTCTTAACTTTTTCTCCACCCCTATCAGATCAAAAGATCTTTTTATTAAACAAATTCTTAATAATTTTTTTTAGAATTAACAATTATTCACAAACATAGAAAATAATTTATAGTGTTTAAGTAATAACTCTATGAAGAGTTTAAGGAACTATAGAATTTGTATCGATAATAAAAACACATACACATACAAACATATAAATATAATTGGTAATTGATACATAAGATAAAGAAGATAAAGCTCAATTCATAAATTGCAATTTGTTTTGAAAATAGAAAACTTTATTATAAAATCTTAAAAAAAATGTTTGCAATAATATGAAAGAAAATAGGGAATAAAATCCCAAACTAATAATAGAATTCCAAATTGTTCTTAAACTGAAATAATTAATTCAAAAATAAATAAACGAGCTTCATCTTTATCTTGGACGAACTCCACCCCTATGTCCAGCTTTCCGATTCAACTCGTTAAGATAGCACCTGAGTTCAAGCAGCTTGGGTTGTAATAAGAAGAAAAATAAATAAACAAGGTTAGTAGTCCAGACTTAATAATCCAAATGGATAATAATTCACTAAAACTCATCAGTTTATAGAAAGAAATACCTTGTTTCTTTGCAAGAAGTTTAGGACATTGAGGTTTCCAATGGTCTTTATCATTACAGTAGAAACACTTTCCTTTTAGTGTATCACCAGGAGTACCAGCCTTTTTGTTTTTAACTGTTTGCACAGCTTGAGCTCGCTTCTTGGTATTTTTCCACTTCTTCTTTGTCTTGGGTCTGGAAGTAGAGGCAACGTGTGCCTCAGGTTTAATCGTCCCTTTACCATTTCAGAATTCTGAGGTTTACGCCCTTTTCTTCTTGGGTCCTCCAATCAAATTTTCATACGTTTGAAGGTCATTGACTAACGTGTGAAAGTCTTGTTCCTTCTTATTCATGACATAATTTGATGTATGGAGTCAGACTATTCAAGATAAGACTCACTTAAGTTGTCTGATCCATTTCAGCACCATGATTCTGGGCTTCTTGGAAATAACTTGCCATTTGGAGAAGGTGATCACGCACATTCTGATGGGGTTCCATCCGTGCATTGATAAATTTCTTACTCGCGTTAAAGCGAGACTGAATAGATGCCATTCCGAATAGCTCAGTTAACTTCATCATTATTTCTGCAGTCGAGACAGTGTTTGCAAACCTTGTTTTCAAGGTGTCAACCATGCTGGAAAGCATGAAGTATCGAGCTTTGTTGTTAGCATTCTGCCAACGCTCGAACTTCTCTTTAACAACTTTAGTTGCATTGTCACTCGACTATTCAGGAGACGGCTCAGTTAACACAAACAGTGCACTTTCACCTATGAGAGCAATATTAATGTTCTCTTTCCATTTAAGGAAGTTAGATCTATTTAGCTTATTTTCAGTCTACAGTGATAACATGGGATTTGACATGGTTATACATGATACTACAAAAAAAAAATAGAAATCAATTATAGTTTAACACAAAATCTTATTCAGAAATTATTAGCACATAGCAAGTAGGAATGACAAGAGAAAATTCTAAAACATACAATCTTAAATAATTTCCAAGGTTTTCAACAAACTGATATCAGTGTCCCGTTTAGGCGAGAGTCAAAGCTACCATCCATTGAATAGAGTTGTCAGCTCATCTAAAATGATAAACATTCTAGCAACCTTTTATTCGATCGAAAAGAGAATCCGATGTTATCCCGCTTAGGTGAGAGTCAAGGTCATTCCTATTTCATGAGCTTCCACCATTGTTTCATACGTTGTAAGTCTTATACAGTCACCACCATTAGGGTGATCAATACTAATATAAAAAACTTACAAATATACTTATCTTTCGAGATTCTACGACGCTAACTTGCTAATGAACGTTCCTCCATTAGGGAGGATTACTCACTAAAACAATAGCTATGTAAAACCAACAATGGAGATCGAATATCTTAATAACAATAATAAAGCTCAATATTTAAAATGTATTTTCTTCTATTATTTATTTAAATTTATTTATTTTAAATATATATTTATTTAATTAAATTTAAAATTTAGAATTAAAATTCTAAAAAAAAATTAATTTAACATTTATAAAATTATACTTAGATGGATATGAAAATAAAATGAATTATTTTTATCTTAGTATTAATTTTCCAATAAATATTAAGAAATTATTTAATTTAAGTCATATTAATTTAAATTAATTTGCAACTCAAATTTAAATTTTCTATCAAAAATATATATTGCATTTTGAAAAATTAAAGTATATAAAAATATACAATTTTGGAAATTAAAATAAATTTAAACAAAAAAAAAAACTTCAAGCAAAAAAAAATAATGTCTATCTAGATTTTCTTGACTAATTAATTCAATTTCTAATTATAATATATTTTAGTTCATTTATTTTAAATTAATCATTAAATGAAAAAATCATTGATTTAAGTTGGATCAAAAATTAATTAAAATAAATAATTAATTTACAAATTTAATCTATTTTTCAAGATAAATTCAAAATTATCTTGCATAATTAAATGCAATTTCGAAATTGATTAATAAAATAAAAAAAATATATATTTTGAAAAATTATTCAAATTTAAGTTGTTATGGAATTTTAAAGAAAATTTCCAACTTAAAATAATTTTCTATTTAATTAAATATCATGAAAATAACAATATTTAAGTATCATGATGAAAATCAACTTAGATATTTAATTTTCAATTTAATTAAATGTATTAAATTCAAGAAATAAATAATTAAGTATAGAGGAGACTTAATTATTAATTCTAGTTTAATACTACTTAACTTAAATTATACCAAAATTAATTATTAAACAATTAATTTCACAATCTATGATATTTTCTTATTTAATATTAGAAATAATAATTAGTACTAGAAATGATTATCTAGAAAATATCTCAAATTAACTAAGTGTTTTTCTAAAATTTGAAAAAGAAACTAATTTAAATTGTTATAGCAAGAATCTAAAATATCCAACTTAAATATTTTTCAAATTAAATTTAATTAAATATCAAAACTAAGTTAAAACAACCTAATTTAAAAAAATATTCCATTTTAAGTAAAAAAAATATCAACTTAAAAAAAATATCTCTAGAATCTTCAATAACCAATTCCTAGAATTCCTCAACTTAATTTTAAATTCAAAAGATATTCAAATTTAAGTTGATATGAAAAATTAGTTAGAAATAACTAATTTATAACTTAAATAGGAATATTTAATGAAATAATTAAGATAAGGTTCAGAAAGAATCTAGTTAGTTATAATTCTTTATTTAATTAAATACAAGAAAAATACAGATAGTTTATCTAGAAATAATATCATTAAACTAAGAGTGTTTTTCTTAAAATTAACTTTAAAATATTAAAATGAAAAATAAATTTCATATATTTTAAAAGTTAATTATGTTGCTAATCAATTTTATTAGGTTAAACTAATTTAATTAACCTAGTACAGTTGTCCAAATTAGGCAAATGGGCCTTCACAGTTGGGGTAGTTCATGTGAGGGGGAGCTGGGTTCAGTATGTCGTACCCACTTCTATTGGCCCCCAACTCTCACACAAGACCCAAAAGAGAGAAATTTAACCTTAAAATGAACAACTGTTATTAATTGAATAGGCCCAAAAACTAAATGGACCTAAATAAAATCTATCAAGGTGTGACATTTTATTTAGCAACAACCTATATGCATCTATAACAAAAAGAGTAAACATATAGGCTCACACAGGCACACAGATTTGGATGGATCCTACCATGTTACTGTTGGGTTTTATGCCCTAAATAAAACTCATTTCAATATAATCAGATTTACTTATTAATATAGATCAGAAATAACATTTAATGTTGCATGGTTTACATGATTTATTTCATGATTATATGTACATAATGTATAAATTCATCTGAAACCCTTTTCACATACTTGATCCTGTTTATTGTGCCGTCAACACATTGAAAAGTAAACATGACTATGTGAATAAAGTTTCCTAGATTTATCAGACATAGGGTTTTACTGATATGATAATCTACAACAGAGTTTACTTGCATTTGGAGAAGTGCTATGTTCTTTCCAGAGCATTGGTTAAAGTAAAGCTCAGGTTGGATGCATGGAGTATGCATCGGAAGGGACCGATATTGAACTTTGACTTAGATTTATTAAACTTACCGTAATATCTATTCAAGTCAATATCGCCTAGTTGATCCTAGATCAAATGATCTTAATCCTGATATGATTAGGCTCAATCTTGAAAGGCTATTCGTGTTCTTTGATTTGTTAGTTAAGCCTACTTTTAGGTCAGGGTGATACGTACATTTTGGGAACACGGTAGTGCAATTGAGTGGGAGCGCTAGCATAAACATGGAATCTATAGCTTCTATCTGGCGAATAGTAAGCAAAGGATGATCTCCTTCGAGCTTGACCAAACGAACATAAATGGTGGAGTACTCATTTCACATAAGCTGAAATATCATTTATACGGGGTCAAGTGTTTTAAGGAATAAATACATTGTAGGGTGTAACGGTAATTTAATCCCTTTACAATGTAGATCATTCATAGAGAGGATCAGTGATCAAATTAGGATTATAACAATGGATAACTAATGATGTGTCTATATGGTGGAACATATAGAGCATTCTATATAACTGAGAGTGCAATTCTAAGTTCTATGCGTGGATTCAACGAAGAATTAATAAGTTAGTGAATTTTAGTGCTAAATTCTTGATCTACTTATTGGAAGCTCGGTTATATAGACCCATGGTCCCCGCACTAGTTGAGATAATATTGCTTGTAAGACTCATGTAATTGGTTTTGATTAATCAATTATAATTCTCAAATTAGACTATGTCTATTTGTGAATTTTTCACTAAGTAAGGGCGAAATTGTAAAGAAAGAGTTTATAGGGGCATATTTGTTAATTATGATACTTTGTATGGTTCAATTAATAAATATGATAAATGACAATATTATTTAATAATTATTTATAGTTTTTAAACAGTTAGAATTGGCATTTAAATGGTTGAATTAGAAAATTTGCGTTTTTGAGAAAATCAGATGCAGAAAAGATAAAACTGCAAAATTGCAAAAAGTGAGGCCCAAATCCACTAGTATAGGGCCGGCCACTTTTGTAGGGTTTTTCCCTCTGATATTTTCATTATTTTAATGCCAAATAATTCAAACCTAACCCTAGTGGAATGCTATAAATAGATAGTGAAGGCTTCAGAAAAATGACACTTTTCTTCTACACAGTTTCAGAATCATCCCACTTGACCTTCCCCAGGCGGTGTGGGATTGCACAGCTTACCCGGTGTTTCCCCTTACGGATCACGGGACTACTGACTGTCACATCTTCTGACACTTCTGATTCAGAAAAACCTGAGCCTTCTCTCTCCCTATCTTTGGCCGAACCCACTCTGTAACACCCTAACTAACTTAGGCGTATTACGTGATTTTTAAACGTACTGTGCAGCTCGTTGCTAATCAACGAGGTTTATGGAAAAACGTGATTAATTAAAATTTTGCTTTTTAATTAAACTTATAAAACAATATTACAAAAGACTCGGGATCCCGATTATAAAATCATTTACAAAAGATTTAACTGTTTAACTGTTACATAAAATTAAAAGTCGTCTAACGACCAGTTACAAAATTTCAGCCTTGTCGTCCCGAGGATCGTACGCTCCAGTGCCTAACCGCCCCGACATGTACAATCTCATAAGCTCGCTCACGGTCCATCGCCTATAGCCTTGCCTTTACCTACACATAAACGTAAACCGTGAGTCGACGTACTCGCAAGAAAAGCATAATAATATTCATACATAATTCTAACTGCCGTGTCCAACACGATACTGAGTCCCGCTACTGCCATGTCCAACATGGTACTGAGCCACTACTGCCATGTCCAACATGGTACTGAGTTTTGAACGTTCACAGGGACGGTACTATTAACAAGTATCCTCCTGATCGGTCGAACCGGTCATACTCCGACTGCTGGTCATACTCCAGCCTGTACCGACGGGATAGGTCAATAGCACGGAACCACCAACCAAATGTCACTGATCGGCCGAACCTGGCCATACTCCGCCGCTGGTCATACTCCAGCCTGTACCGACGTGACAGGGTTGGATTGTTCGAAGCCTATAAACATAACTAATGTAATCTAGCAGGCTTCCTACATGCACGCTAAACATGTAATCTACATATGCATACTGTTATACTAATCTTACCTGGATTCCGAATTCAGGTGTGCCGGTCAACCTGACTGGAACTGAAGCTGAGCGGCGGACATCGGCTCCTAAACCATAAAAATCACAACGCTACAAGTGACACGCTAAATCACTTCCCGGGGACTAAAACTAGGAACTAAAAGTTTCCCTATCGATAAAAAGCATGGCAATACCCCCTAAAACATAAAAACGAGGAAAACTAGGGTTTCAGAAAATTCCCCAACCGGTAGACCGGTTGCCCAACCGGAATTCCGGTTCTGGGAATTACTGGACACCCATCCGGAATTCCGGTTGCACAACCGGAATTCCGGTTCCTCGCAGGAATTTTTTCAAAAATTCCTAACTCAATCAAATCAAACCCAATTGGTTCCAAACCTTCCAGACCTGCTCTAAATACCCCAAAGAACAAATCTAAGGCAACAAACTAACCCAGAAATCACAGAAACAAAAAACACCATTAAAGACCAAGCTTTGAGTTCCAAAACTCAACTTGGTTAGAATCCACTAATCATGCAATCAAACTAGATCAAACCTACATAATTATGCATAACTAAGCCTCTGAAAACTACTAAGAACATCCAAAGAACTTCACAAAGAATAATTTGAACCATTTCATTCAAAAATTCATAACTTTTTACATGAAAATCTAACCTACAAGAACAAGGAACTCAAGCATGCTATATAATCTCATTAAACCTATTTATTTCAACATTTAATCAAAGAACAACAACAACAATAATCAGCAGTAACAATCACCAAAAACATCATGCATTTTACTCAATATTTCATCATTTTTTTCATAATTTCAAGGAGGAAATCAAGAGAAGCTAACCTAGCTTGGAAAAAGCTTAGATTTGGATGAGAATCCACTTGAAAAATTTGAGCAAACCCAGCTCCAATCACCCACATGCACAGCCGAAAATAGAGAGGAAAAAGGGAGTGTTTTTTTGAAATTTTCTTTCTTTTCTTACTTAGTGATTTTTTTGATAAAAAGGGAAAATGAGATACACTACATACACTATTCATTTCAGCCAAGTATAAAATTAAATAATTATTTATTTTTCAAATAAAAAGGCCACTAAAAGACAAAACACTAATGGGGCAAAAAGACCATTTTGCCCCTCCACCAAAAAATCACATAAATCATACTAAAGGGGTATTTTTGGGAAATTCTAAATTCCCGGCCATTCCCGACATTCCCAATGTCTAAAACCCGTCCCAACTAATAACATTCTAAGTTGTGATTTCTACTGAGCCAAACGCCGAGTTCCAAAATACCGGACACCGGAAATGCAAAATATGCAAGCTACTGAATAACATAAATAACAGTATAATAAATTATTTAAATAGCTATAAATAATTTCATAATTAATCATAAACAACTGCTAATTTCCAAATTAACTAAGCGGGCTTTACAACTATCCCCTCCTTAAAAGGATTTCGTCCCCGAAATCTAACCTGAATAACTCTGGATATTGAGCTCTCATATCTGACTCTAGCTCCCAGGTGGCTTCTTCCACCTTACTGTTTCTCCAGAGAACCTTGACCAATGCTATGGTCTTATTCCGAAGGACTTTATCCTTTCTATCCAGGATCTGCACTGGCTGTTCCTCATAAGTCATGTCTGGTTGAAGCTGAAGACTCTCATAACTGAGTATATGAGAGGGGTCTGAAACGTATTTTCTCAACATTGAGACATGGAATACGTTGTGAACTGCTGATAAGGCTGGAGGCAATGCTAACCGATATGCCCCTTGACCTATCTTTTCGAGAATCTCGAAAGGTCCTGTAAATCTAGGGCATAACTTGCCTCTTTTCCTGAAACGTTTAATCCCCTTCATCGGAGATACCCGTAAAAATACATGTTCCCCTACTTGGAACTCAACATCTCTGCGTTTCGGATCTGCGTAACTCTTCTGTCTGCTCTGTGAGGCAAGCATTCTAGCTTTTAACTTCTCTATCGCCTCATTGGTCCGCTGAACTGACTCTGGACCTAGGTATTTCCTCTCCCCTGTCTCATCCCAGTGGATAGGGGATCTACATTTCCTACCGTACAACAGTTCATAGGGAGCCATCCCTATCGTACTCTGATAACTGTTGTTGTAAGAAAATTCTATCAACGGTAAATACTTACTCTATGAGCCTTCAAAGTCCATAACACAGGCTCTCAACATGTCCTCCAATATCTGAATTGTCCTTTCGGACTGACCATCTGTCTGAGGATGGAATGCTGTACTGAATTTTAGCTTTGTACCCATTGCCCGTTGCAAACTTTGCCAAAATTTGGAGGTAAACTTCGGATCCCTGTCCGAAACTATAGATTTCGGTACCCCATGAAGTCTCACTATCTCTCTGACATATAACTCTGCCAACTGATCCACTGTAAATGTTGTTCTAACCGGCAGAAAATGAGCAGATTTCGTAAATCGATCCACCACTACCCAGATGGAATCAAATAAACCCGTGGTCCTAGGTAGCCCGACCACAAAATCCATCGTAATATCCTCCCATTTCCATTCTGGTAGGGTTAGAGGCTGCAACAACCCCGTCGGTCTCGATGTTCAGCCTTAATCTGGCCGACAAGTTGAGGCATCTCGATACGAATTCTACCAAATTCTTCTTCATACCGCTCCACCAGAAGTACGGTTTCAAATCTTGGTACATCTTAGTGGTGCCGGGATGTAGAGAATATGGGGTAGAATGAGCCTCCTCAAAGATCTCATTTCTAAGTTCCACACTGTTCGGAACACAAACCCTGGCTTTATACAAAAGAATCCCACTATCTGACACTGAAAAGTCCTTGGTTTGACCAGCCAACACCTCATCTCGGACCTTTACTAACTCTGGATCTGTCATCTGAGCGACTCTTATTCTTTCCAACAGATCAGATTGCAGCGTTAAGTTGTGAAGCTGACCTACCACAAACTCAATGCTGGATCTAACCATATCCTCTGCTAGCTGAGGTGAGATTTGAATCATACTAGCTACTTGCCCGGGACCCTTTCTGCTCAGGGCATCGGCCACTACATTGGCTTTTCCGGGATGATAGAGGATCTCACAATCGTAGTCCTTCACTAGTTCCAACCAACGCCTTTGTCTCATGTTCAAATCTTTCTGAGTAAAGAAATACTTGAGACTTTTATGGCTCAGATAGATCTCACACTTCTCCCCATAAAGGTAATGCCGCCAAATCTTCAGTGCAAAAACCACTGCGACCAATTCTAGATCATGAGTCGGGTATCGCTGTTCATAATCCTTTAACTGACGGGAGGCATAAGCGATGACTCGATCGGCTTGCATCAATACACACCCCAAACCCTGTTTGGATGCGTCACAGAAGACTATGAACTTTTCCTTGTCCAAAGGCAAAGCTAGCACCGGAGCAGTAATCAACCTCTGTTTCAGCTCCTGAAAACTAGCTTCACATTTATCTGACCAGATAAATCGCTGATTCTTCTTTGTAAGCTCGGTTAGGGGCATTGAAATTTTGGAGAACCCTTCCACGAACCTACGGTAGTACCCAGCTAAACCCAAGAAGCTTCTGATCTCTGTCACTGTCTTCGGTCTCGGCCAATCCCTGACGGATTCAATCTTCCCGGGATCTACCTTGATCCCATCTTTACTCACAATGTGCCCTAGGAAGGACACCTGAGACAACCAGAACTCACATTTCTTGAACTTGGCGTAAAGCCTATGTTCTCGAAGTCGTTGCAGTACCATCTGAAGATGTAACTCATGCTCCTCTTCTGATTGAGAGTACACGAGGATGTCGTCGATAAACACAATCACACAGATATCGAGGAAATCCTTGAATACTCTATTCATCAGGTCCATGAATGCTGCAGGAGCATTGGTTAGTCCGAATGACATAACCAGAAACTCGTAATGTCCATACCTAGTGCGGAAAGCCGTCTTTGGAATGTCCTCCTCTCGGATTCTCAACTGATGATAACCCGAACGGAGATCAATCTTAGAAAAGACCATCTTCCCCTGAAGCTGATCGAACAAGTCATTGATCCTAGGTAATGGATATTTATTCTTCACCGTCAGCTTGTTCAACTCCCTGTAGTCGATGCACATCCTCATAGATCCATCCTTCTTCTTGACGAACAAAACCGGGGCTCCCCAGGGTGACACACTGGGCCGAATGAACCCTATGTCAAGCAACCCTTGGAGCTGAATCTTTAATTCCTTAAGTTCAGCTGGAGCCATCCTATACGGGGCTTTGGAAACCGGTTCCACCCCTGGTGCCAAGTCAATCACGAAATCAATCTCCCGCTGAGGTGGTAACCCAGGAAGTTCTTCGGGAAAAACGTCCAAAAATTCCCGAACCACTCTGATGTCCTCTGGCCGAATGGTATCTGGCCGAGTGGTGTCTACCACCACGGCCAGAAACCCTAAGCAACCGCCGTGCAACAATTCTCTCGCTGACATAGCCGAGATCACCGGGATCCGAGATCCCTGAACCGAACCAACAAATACAAACGGTTCTTCACTTTCCGGTTGGAAGATCACCATCTTCCTTTTACAGTCAATGCTCGCCGAATATTTAGATAGGAAATCCATTCCTAAAATAATATCGAATTTGACTAAACTCATCTCTATCAGATCAGCGCTTAACTCTCTACCATCTATCCCGATCGGCATAGACCTAATCCACCTATTGGAGATAACCAATTCTCCGCCAGGTAACAGGGTTCCAAACCCTGATTCATATCTATCATAGGGTCTACCCAATTTACTAAAGACTCTGGCCGCCACATAAGAATGTGTAGCCCCAGAATCAAACAGTACAGAATATAGCGAGTTGTTAATAAAAAGCTGACCTGTGACAACTGATGGGCTGGCATCTGCATCAGCCTGCGTGATAGCGAACACCCTGGCTGGAGTGGGTATCGCTGGAGCTCGCGGTGCCTCTGGTCGGAGCTGGGGACAATCCCTCTTGAAGTGTCCGGGGATGCCACAATGAAAGCATCCCTGACCTTTGCACTCGCCCCGATGGTGCCTCTTGCAGCTAGGGCACTCGGGATAGGAGAATCGGGTCTCAGTACCACCAGGACGACTCCCTCTGTTCTTGTTCCCCCGGAACCTCTTGTTCTGACTCGAGCCACCGAAGCAATGGGTGCTCTCTTCCTCCGATCAATGGCCGAACCACTACTCCCCGCTATAGCCTCGATGCAGAGGGGTAGGAGCCCCGCCACTAACCGAGTACCGGGCCGATTCCCGACATACACCCCACCGCGCCCCCCGCCCGCAAAGGCCTTCTCCACCATCCGAGCATAGGTGGTGCCGTCGTCCGTGGTAATCATCGATCATGCCCGATCTTGGGATTCAACCCGTCTAGATACTTCTCCTTCTTGCCGAAATCGGTCGGCACAATTCCCGAGGCTAACCTCGCCAACCGATCAAACCGAGTAGTATACTCGCGGACGCTCATGTTCTCCCGCCGGGTCGTGTGAACGAACTCTTTCCTCTTGGCGCTTTCCGACCGCCTCATTGTAGTATTTCGCATTAAAGAGTTCCCGGAACCTTTCCTGTGTCATGGTGGTGACGTCATGGATCCGAGACACCATGTCCCACCATACCAAAGCGTCCTCCCGGAACCGAAACGTGGCGCACACCACTGGTCGTTACCTAAGTGACACCCATGAAATTCGGCATCTTGGTGATCACCGTCGCCCATTGCTCGGCTTTCATTACATCCGACCTCCCAGAAAACCGGAGGTGCTTGCTTCCGAACCGCTCATACAGCAGGTTCCAATCTATGGGCCGCCACCACTATCTCGCCCCGGGCAGCAGGGGCGGTGCCACCGGAACTACGGCACAGAACCGGCAGGGCACCCCGCCGTCTCAACCTCTCGAATCTCGAGGTCTTGTTCTTCGATCCGGCTTGCATCTCCGCAAACCGCAACTCCCAACCCGGCTCCCCGATCGGCCGGGAGCCTGGCAGCCCGTGGCGGGTTCTCATCACCCCGACCACGAGCCCTGCCTCGGGGACCTCTACCTCGGCCCCTAGCAGGTGGGGGAAACTGAGCTCCCTGACCTTGATTCGACCCCACTGAGTTGCCCTGACTCCTGGTGGTCCGCCTGGCGTCCATCTAGTTAGAACCGCCTGCGAAACCAAGAGTTGGCATATCAGGTCGTATTCAAGGAGAGCTTACTAATGCCGCTTAATTTGGAAATTAAAAAAAAAACGAAACATGCGCCTATTCTACTATGAGGCTACTAACATGCTTCCTAACAGGCTTTTCTTTTTCATAACTGAATAAAATAAACTACTAAAGCAATAAAGGCTTACTGAACCGTGAACCGAGCTAATCGCCGATGATGATTGTACATGTCGTGACGATCTTCGGAAGACAACCTGGCGGCTCTGATACCGAATTGTAACACCCTAACTAACTTAGGCGTATTACGTGATTTTTAAACGTACTGTGCAGCTCGTTGCTAATCAACGAGGTTTATGGAAAAACGTGATTAATTAAAATTTTGCTTTTTAATTAAACTTATAAAACAATATTACAAAAGACTCGGGATCCCGATTATAAAATCATTTACAAAAGATTTAACTGTTTAACTGTTACATAAAATTAAAAGTCGTCTAACGACCAAGCCACAAAATTTCAAACCTTGTCGTCCCGAGGATCGTACGCTCCTGTGCCTAACCGCCCCGACATGTACAATCTCATAAGCTCGCTCACGGTCCATCGCCTATAGCCTTGCCTTTACCTACACATAAACGTAAACCGTGAGTCGACGTACTCGCAAGAAAAGCATAATAATATTCATACATAATTCTAACTGCCGTGTCCAACACGATACTGAGTCCCGCTACTGCCATGTCCAACATGGTACTGAGCCACTACTGCCATGTCCAACATGGTACTGAGTTTTGAACGTTCACAGGGACGGTACTATTAACAAGTATCCTCCTGATCGGTCGAACCGGTCATACTCCGGTCACGTCGGTCATACTCCGGCTACCGTACCGACGGATAGGTCAATAGCACGGAACCACCAACCAAATGTCGACTGACGGCCGAACCGGCCATACTCCGGCCGTCGGTCATACTCCACTCGTACCGACGTGACAGGTTGGATGGTTCGAAGCCTATAAACATAACTAATGTAATCTAGCAAAGCTTCCTACATGCACGCTAAACATGTAATCTACATATGCATACCGTTATACTAATCTTACCCGGATTCCGAACTCGTGTGTGCGCCAACCCGACTGAACCGAAGCCGAGCGACGGACATCGGCTCCTAAACCATAAAAATCACAACGCTACAAGTGACACGCTAAATCACTTCCCGAGGACTAAAACTAGGAACTAAAAGTTTCCCTATCGATAAAAAGCATGGCAATACCCCCTAAAACATAAAAACGAGGAAAACTAGGGTTTCAGAAAATTCCCCAACCGAGACCGGTTGCCCAACCTAATTCCGGTTCGGGAATTATCGGACACCCATCCGAATTCCGTTGCACAACCGAATTCCGAGTTCTCGCAGAATTTTTTCAAAAATTCCTAACTCAATCAAATCAAACCCAATTGGTTCCAAACCTTCCAGGCCTGCTCTAAATACCCCAAAGAACAAATCTAAGGCAACAAACTAACCCAGAAATCACAGAAACAAAAAACACCATTAAAGACCAAGCTTTGAGTTCCAAAACTCAACTTGGTTAGAATCCACTAATCATGCAATCAAACTAGATCAAACCTACATAATTATGCATAACTAAGCCTCTGAAAACTACTAAGAACATCCAAAGAACTTCACAAAGAATAATTTGAACCATTTCATTCAAAAATTCATAACTTTTTACATGAAAATCTAACCTACAAGAACAAGGAACTCAAGCATGCTATATAATCTCATTAAACCTATTTATTTCAACATTTAATCAAAGAACAACAACAACAATAATCAGCAGTAACAATCACCAAAAACATCATGCATTTTACTCAATATTTCATCATTTTTTTCATAATTTCAAGGAGGAAATCAAGAGAAGCTAACCTAGCTTGGAAAAAGCTTAGATTTGGATGAGAATCCACTTGAAAAATTTGAGCAAAACCCAGCTCCAATCACCCACATGCACAGCCGAAAATAGAGAGGAAAAAGGGAGTGTTTTTTTGAAATTTTCTTTCTTTTCTTACTTAGTGATTTTTTTGATAAAAAGGGAAAATGAGATACACTACATACACTATTCATTTCAGCCAAGTATACAATTAAATAATTATTTATTTTTCAAATAAAAAGGCCACTAAAAGACAAAACACTAATGGGGCAAAAAGACCATTTTGCCCCTCCACCAAAAAATCACATAAATCATACTAAAGGGGTATTTTTGGGAAATTTTAAATTCCCGGCCATTCCCGACATTCCCAATGTCTAAAACCCGTCCCAACTAATAACATGCTAAGTTGTGATTTCTACTGAGCCAAACGCCGAGTTCCAAAATACCGGACACCGGAAATGCAAAATATGCAAGCTACTGAATAACATAAATAACAGTATAATAAATTATTTAAATAGCTATAAATAATTTCATAATTAATCATAAACAACTGCTAATTTCCAAATTAACTAAGCGGGCTTTACACACTCCCTCTCTCTTCCTCTTGAATTTTCGAAATCCTTAGTGTATGAGTAGTGCCCACACACAGCAAGTGATACCTCAATCATAGTGAGGAAGATCGTGAAGAAAGACTTTCAGCAAGAAGGAGTTTCAGCATCAAAGATTCAGAGAAAGAGATCCAGGTTCAGATATTGATAATGCTCGCTACGTAAAGGAATCAAGGGCTAGATATCTGAACGGAAGGAGTCATTATATTCCGCTGCACCCAATGTAAGGTTTCTTTAACTTTATATGTGTTTATTTCATCGTTTTAGAAAGTTCATATTTAGGGTGTTAATAAACATACTTGTGAGTAGATCTAAGATCCTGGTAAAATAATTTCCAACAGTTACTAGGTCATACACAAATGAAAGAAGAATGTAAAATTTACCTGTTACAAATTATTTACTTGACCTATTAACAATTGAACCATGGGTTAAAATCAGATCATTGGATATGTCAACAAGTTAACCATGGCAATTTAGATCAAGCAATAATAGGTTATATAAAACTTACACATAAGCTAAAACACATACTCTTGCAACAAGTTGAATTGGATAGTTGGATGTAGGATTTATTTAACTTAAAATAATTAATTAAATTTTGAAAATAATTAAATAATAAAATAAAACAAATATTTTCGGATTTTTGAATAAAAATTTAGATAAAATAAATTAATATTTAAAATTAAACCTACAATTTTGAAAAATCAAGTTTCAACTAACCTAAATATCATTTCATTACTAACTACCTTTTAAATTTCATGTTATTTTATAAATTAAATATTCAATAAAATAATATAATAAATAAATATATTTTTTATTGATTTTATAATTTAATTTAAATAAAAAATAACAAAATTTAAAAGTTAGCAAAATATCTTATTTCTATTCAAAATATCATGATTATAATTATTTTAAATTTAAATAAGGTCAAATAATTTAAAAAGTAGAGTAATTAAAAAAAAATTTAATATCTGACCTTAAATTTAAAAATAAGATAGACAATTAAGCAAAAAAAGTTAGATATTTACCTATTTTCAAGTTCAAATTACACTAATATCATGAATTAATTTTTTAAAAAAACTCAATTAATTTAATTCTGATTATTAGAATAGAAATATGAATAGTAAATATCTAAATACAAAACTACACAAAAAATCGGAAGTTAATTCCATGAAACAGCATGAAAAATCGAAGAAAACGAAAAAATGAGAGTTGTATGGATGGTATGCAGTTGCATACCATCCGCGCGCGCCCACTAGGTGATCTGCCGACAAATCTCGGCGCAAGCCTTTCCTGGCATGATTTTCGCGCGCGAATAAGGGGTTTAAGACACCCCTGGGCGTGCCGCTCGGACAAGACCCTATCCGAACACGCAGCTGACCAAGGGACACTTTGTTCTGCCCGCGTGGGATGGGTGATCAACCTATCTTTTTTCAAATCTTCAAAAAATGATAACTAATTCAAATAAAATCGAAATTGAGTTCTGTAAAAAAATAAATTGCTTAATTTTTTCCAAACTATCCAATAAAAATAATTCTAAAAACGAAAAATTAATTATTTTTCACGAAAATTCACAAACATCAATCAATCATCATATAACACACATATCAACATGAAACCATCCAAATCACAAACAAATCGTTTTAAGTCCAAATTTCTTGCAAGAAAATCAATTACCATGGCTCTGAGGCCAGTTTTTGGAATTTATTTTACCAGGATCTTAGATCTACTCATAAGTATGTTGTTTAACATCTTAAATATGAACTTTCTAAAACGATAATAAACACATATAAAGTTTAGGAAACCTTACATTGGTTGCAGCAGAATAATATGTCTCCTTCCACTCAGATCTCTAACACTTGTATCCTTTCTGTCGCAGAGTATTATCAAGATCTGAGTCCGAATGTCCTTCTCTTTGATTTGGATTCTTCACGATCTTCCAGACTATGATTGAGGTACCACTTGCTGTGTGTGGGCACTACTCTATCACTAGGGTCTTTCAAAATTTGGAAGAAGAAAAGAGAGAGAGAGGGGTCAGCTATAGAGAGAAGGTGGATGGCTCAATTTTCTGATAGGCAATCTCTTGAATTACTGAAAAAAAAAACTCTTATTTTAGTGTGAGCCATCACTTTCTATTTATAGGTAACTACTAGGTTTAGGTTAGTAATTATTTGGCATTAAAATAATGAAAATAATAATTGGAAAAAAAAAACTATTCAAGTGGCCGGCCATGGTGTTAATGGGCCCCACTTGGAATTTTGCAGTTTTAACAATTTTTATTTCTATTTTCTCAAAAACGCCAATTTTCCAATTCTAACCATTTAAATGCCAAAACTAATTATTTAATAACTAAAATAGATTATTAAATAATATTGTCATTTAACATAATTATTAATTAGACATATAGAGTCTCTTAATTAATAAATAAACCTAGAATCTCTTTTCTTTACAATTTCGCCCTTGCTTAGTGAAAATTCACAAACTAGACATAGTCTAACTTTAGAATTATAATTGATTAATCATAAATCAATTATTGAGTCTTACAAGCAGTATGGTCTCAACTAGAATGGGGACCACGAACCTATATTAATGAGCTTCCAATAAGCCGAACCGAATTTACCAAGTAAATTCCCTAACTTATTAATTCCTTGTTGAATCCACTCTTAGAACTTGGAATTGCACTCTCAGATTTATATAGAGCGCTCTATATGTTCCACGATATAGATACGCTATCACATTTAACCATTGTTATAATCTTAATTTGATCAAAGATCCTCTATATAGATGATTTACACCGAGAAGGGATAAATTTACCGTTTCATCCCTCAATGTATTTGGCCCCTTAAAACACTTAGCTACCTGTAAATGATGTTTTAGTGAACTAAGATATAATCACTGAAATAAGAGCTCATCCATTTACTTCTATTTAGCTAAGCTCGAAGGAAATCATCACTTGACTTCTATATAACAGTAGAAGCTATAGATTCCATATTTATGTTCAGCGCTCCCACTCAATCATACTATCATGTTCCCAAAATATACGTATCACCCTGACCCAAAAGTAGGCTTAACTAATAAATCAAAGAACATGAATAGCACTCCTGAGATTGAGCCTAAGCATACCAGGATTTAGATTCTTTTGATCTAAGATCAACTAGTGATATTGACTTGAAAAGACACAACGGTAAGTTTATAATATCTTGACTAAGTTCAATACTGGTCCAGTCTAATGTATACTCCATACATTCGAAACTAGTATATTTTACTAATATTATGGAAAGAACATAACACTTACTCCAAGTGTAAGCATACTTCATCGCTGATTATCACATCAGTGTAAATCCAAAACACTGATGAAACAGGGTCTTATTCTTTTGAATCATATAATCACAATCACATTTTACTTTGTTGACAATACTGTAATTGTGAATAAATATATGTTCTGGACTTAACTGATTTTGTGCATATATTAAATATATATATATTAAACCATAAGCATGAAAAATACATGTTAACATAAATCACTTCAAATTTCTTAAATTGATAACTAAACAGATTAGATTGTAATGGGTTTTATTTAGGGCACAAAACACAACACGAGCATACCTCTCCCGAGCTTTGGCTGAATCTCTAGCAATGTGTGGGCCCCAATAATGACTTGTAAATGCCCGTCTACTGGTGGAGGCATTAGTAGGTCTTATTTGTTGGCTACTTAGGTGGCCCGTTGATTCTGATCGGCCTTGACGTATTTCTGCACGTGTAGGTTATTTTTTCTTATCAAGAATTCAATTTTGCTCTTCAGGTTGTTGCACTCATTTGTGTCGTGGCCATAATCTCCATGAAAACGAAAAAAATTAGGCATGTCCCGCTTGCTTATGTCCTTTTTCAGGGGAGCAGGTTTTTTGTATGGGACAATAGACTAGGTTGCCATGTAGATTGTCTCTAGGTCGTCAGTTAGGACAAAGAAGGCAGTGACTTTAGAGGCATCTTCTCTAGGGGTTTGTTCGGCTTTGCCTGCGAACTTTCCTTTCTTCCCATTGCCTTGCCTGCTATTGTTATTGGATCTTTTACTGCTCAGAGTTGAGGTACTAGGATATTGTGGGCTCTGAGCAGGTGCTCCTACCGAAGGGACCTGTGCTTGGCTCGACCTAGGTTCGACATATGCTCGCTAAAAAGCCTCTTCGAGCTTGATAAATCCATCTGCTCGGTCTAAAAACTCAGCCATAGATCCTACAGGGCCACTTTTTTTTAATGTCTTTCCACAGTTCTCCAAGTACTTCAATGCCCCCAAGTATGGCGGCCAACATGCCCTCTTTAATTAACCTTGCTACTTTCGTAGCTTCTGTCATGAACCTGCTTATGTAGGCTCTAAGAGGTTCTCCTAGTCTTTGTTTCACTTCGACCAGGTCTTCTAAATGTGATGGGAGTTGACGAGAGGATGATAATTTCGCATGGAACTCTGAAGAGAAATCTTTCCATGAATTAATCCTTCCTCGTGGTAACTTAAAATACCACTATTGTGCGGCCTCTGAAAATGTGGCAGGGAATAAGCTACACCGCACATCGCGTCGTACCTCTTATAGATCTATTTGCATTTCAAAATATTTAAGATGTAATAAGGGATCCTCCTTCCCAGTATACATCTTCCAGGTGTGCATTTTGAACTTAAAGGGTAGTTCTAGGACATTGATCTCGGGAGTAAAGGGTGATTTGCATGCTCGATCTTGCTCGAGATCAGTGAGTTTTTGGTCGGCTAGGCATTGGAACATATTTTTTAGTTCATCTAATTGTGCTTGCACAGATGGGTGAACTGGTTTAGCCTCTTGGCCGACCTGTGTCACGTCAGGATCTCTTACAGCTGAATCCTGGATGCGGATACTTGACTGAGTGGCCGGTTGGACGTATTGTTCGTCTAGACTTCTTCTTCTATTCAAATCATTCCTGAGATCATGGGTCGTACCCAATCTGTTGAATACCGAAACACAAGGTTGCCTCAGTGATTGATTGGTTTGGCCAGTTTATTGGCCAGAACTGTCAGTTTGGATGGAGTTATTAGGTATAATTCCACCTAAAGAATTATCAGATAGGGTCTGGCCACCTACCACTTGACCCACAGGTGGAACCTGTGACTGGGGATTGCACGACTGACCATTATGAGTTTGGGCAGTATGCCTAGCAGGGATCTCTTCTGTGCCGCCCAGTGGGATACTGGACGTAGCAGCTGGTTGTTGATTAATAAGTTGATAGGCTTTCCGTATCAATACGGTGGCCTGTCTTGTTCGGTCATCGATGGCTGCCTGCTGAGCCTTCAATGTTTCCATCTCCCTATCCCTCCACTCAATGAACTGATGCCTCTACTCTTCGAACGCAAGGTTCATTGCAGTACGATGATCCTCCTGGTCATGATGCAAGGTATTAGTGTGACCTTGCATGACTCCAAGGGCATTACGGAGGTTCTAAATCTCAGCGTCATCTCCTATTATTGTCTGAGCATTGGTTGTGGATGGGATTCCAGTGCTGGGAGTGCTTTGATCGGTTGTCGAAGTGGTATTCCCAGTCTAGTGCACACCTGGTGTGATCCCAGCCAGAGGAGATGTCACACCTTGGCCCATAGTAGGTGGCTGCGTGTTTGGCTGTCCAGGGTTGGTTCCTGGTGGGACCCTTGTAATTCCAGGAGTTTGCAAGGCAGTATCTGTCAATAGTGAGTCAACCACGCCTCTGCGAGTTTGCACCACCATTATATGTGTTTTCTAAAACTTAAGGCAAAGAGCAAACTTGGATTTTTGCTCTCATTAAAAGCACAAAAATATTGACCTCGCTTTTAGCCAACGACGGTGATTAATAAACAATTAGAAATGTAATTAAGACAGAGTAGAAATCAGTAAGCAATAAAGAACACAAGATTTTAAAGAGGTTCAGCCCCTTTGGTTTGGTAATAGCCTACTCCCCTTAGATTGTATTGACTTGAGAACAAAGAAAACAATGTCTCCTCTCTCAAAGCTCTCACGATGAAATCTCTGATTATTTTCTCTTAGATCTCTCTCTAAAGCAATTCTTTTGATCCCCTTCACAAGAGGATAGATCACTATTTATAGGGCTCAATGCATGAGTGAAGGTTTCCCTTTTGCTAACAATATCTATAATTGGTAAGAATATATATTACATATTGAGACAACTTACTATATCCCTTTGATACGATCCCATGATTATAGGGACTGCTTGTATGCTTGAGCTTCACGATATCAGTCCTAGAATAATGAAGTCTTGATACACGGCTCAGATGACTCTTTGCTCGGGTCATCTACCCTTGCTCTGCTCGGTCAAGAAGACTTTGTGCGTGCATATATCTTGCTTGGAGTCTGTTCGGAACATTTCTCTAACCAAGTGTAAGGAATAACTGACACGTGTTACTAGTATGTATTGCCACATCATAGTGCAAAAAGTGGGATAACACACTCTCCTATTCTCTCTCTCTCTCTAGGTCTCACACGCCTACAACAATTAAGGTGTGTGTGAGACTAAAAAACTCTATCTCAATTGCAGTGTCTCATGAGTTGAGTACACAGTGTAATACCTAAATTGATTCATCAATTAAGATCTAATAGCCAACTCTCTTCCTGAGTGTTGAGGCTAACTTGGAAGATTAAGGTGTGAATTCTTCAATGATAGTTCTAAGATTGGAGGATCGTTAACTTTACTAAAAGATAGCAAGGATACATTGATAGGCTTCAAGATGTATTGTCTTTCTTTCATTACTCTAGATTTAATCTATATATTATGTTGAGATCCTTGGGCTTATGGTTCATATTGGATAAAAAATTATTTTTGTTATCTTATTTTTCGCACTATGACGTGGTAACGCATACTGGTGACACGTGTCTGCTATAATCTACATTTGGCTAGAGAGATATTCCAAACAGACCTTAGCCTTGCGTCTGCATGGACAAAGTCTGACTGACCAAGCACGGCAAGGGCAGATGATCCGGACAACAAACTAAGTCATCTCTCTGAGCAATGTATCAAGACTTAGCAACTTTAAGATTGATATCGTGAAGCACACAAACAATCTCTACAATCATGGGATCATATTAAAAGGATATGGCAAGCTGTCCGAATCCCTCAATTTATGTATTCTAAATATGTAATGTATGTTCTTACCAATTATAGATATTGTAAGCAAAAGGGAAACCTTCCTTCATGCATTTAGCCTTATAAATAGTGATCCATCCTCACTGTAAAAGGGGTCAAAAGAATTATTTCAGAGAGATCTAAGAGAAAATACTCATAGATTTCATTGTGAGGGCTTTGAGAGAGAAAACACTGTATTTTTTGTTCTCAAGTTAATACAATCTAAGGGGAGTAGGCTATTACCGAACTAAAGGGGCCGAACCTCTTTAAAATCTTGTGTTCTTTATTGCTTACTAGTTTTTGCTCTATCTTAATTACATTTCTTATCGCTTATTAATTGACTCATTGTCGTTGGCTAAAGGCGAGGTCAATATTTTAGTGCTTTCATTGAGAGAGAAAATCCAAGTTTGCTCCTTGCCTTAAGATTTATCAGACACACAAAATGGTGGTGCAAACTCGTAGAGGCGTGGTTGATTTGACCCACTGTTAGTAGATCCTGCATTGCAGACTCCTGGGAATACAAGGGTCCCACTAGGTACCAATCTTGAACAACCAAACACGCAACCACCTACTATGGGCCAAGGTGTGACATCCCCTCTGGTTGGGATCACACCAGGTGTGCAAGAGACTGGAAACACCAGTTCGGCAGTCAATCAGAGTACTCCCAATACTGGAATCCTATCCACAACTAATGTTCAGACGACAATAGGAGATGATACTGAGATTCAGAACCTCCGCAATGCTCTTGGACTCATGCAAGGTCACACTAATACCTTACATCATGATCAAAACTCCGTGCTGCAGTGAACCTTGCATTCGAAGAGCAAAGGCGTCAGTTCATTGAATGGAGGGATAGAGAGATGGAAACGTTGAAGGCTCAGCAGGCAGCCATCGACGAACGAACAAGACAGGCCATCGTACTGATACAGAAAGCCTATCAAGTTTCTAATCAGCAACCAGCTGCTACGTCCAGTATCCTACTAGGCGGCACAGAAGAAATTCCTGCTGGGCATACAACCCAAACTCATAACGGTCAGCCGTCCAATCCCCGGTCACAGTAACCACCTGTGGGCCAAGTGGTAGGCAGCCAGACCTTATTCGACAATTCTTTAGGTGGAATTATTTCAGAGAGATCTAACAGAAAATACTCAGAGATTTCATTATGAGAGCTTTGAGAGAGAAAACACTATATTTTCTATTCTCAAGTTAATACAATCTAAGGGGAGTAGGCTATTATCGAACTAAAGGGACCGAACCTCTTTAAAATCTAGTGTTCTTTATTGCTTACTGGTTTTTGCTCTATCTTAATTACATTTTTTATCGCTCATTAATTGACTCATTGTCGTTGGCTAAAAGCGAGGTCAACAATTTTTATCAAATCCGCTCCCGCTTTTATAACTCTCATATGGACCAAAAAACCAACAATTTTTGTCTCATGTGGCTCGCGATAAGAATTTTGCAGCCTATAATTTGGCAAAGCATGCCTTTCGGTTAGACAATGAGCTATCTTAGTTCGAGGAGATTCTACCGCCGATTGTGAATATCTGAATCGTTAATTCATGAGTGATTTTGATCAATACGTTAAAAAAATCTCTATGATAGAGTTTTCGTTATGGATATGGAATATATACTAAGGATATTTGCGGTAAAACCCCCTTAACATTTGTAATTGTTACACGTATGACCCTAATAAAAAAAAGTAGCGACAAAAGTACCTTATCTTATAATTTTGTTACAGTCGTACCCTTGTTTGGTTGTTAAGTACCAATTAAGCCCGTTAAGTGCCAGCTTAAAAACATGTGGCGACATATTTCTTTAGTTTATCTAATACATAGTTCAATAATATGTCACCACGTATTTTTGAGTTCACATTTAATGGCTAAAAACGGATACGTCTGCAATAAAATCGTAAAATAAAGTACTTTTGCCACTACTTTTTTTTATTAGAATTATATGTGTAATAATTATAAATATTAAGAACATTTCACCGTAAATATCTCTAAATACTATATTTTATATAATCATTATTTTTTTAAAGCAAACAAACAAACAAAAGCCCCTTAAAGTTTGGGCATTTAAGATTGGAATAATTACATAAGGCACCATTTTTTGTAAAATAATTACATTTTTACGTTTAAAGAATGTTTTTTTACATTTTTACGATTTTCCAAAAAATAACACAAAAACAACATAAAATCAACAAGAAAACTACATAAAAATAACATCAAAATAACAACAAAAAATAACATACAAATAACAAAAAATCAATAACAAATTAACAAGATTACAACATAAAAAGACCGTATTTTCTGTAAATAAAATCAAAAAAATTGTAAAATTATTTAAAATTTCGTGAAACCGTATTTTTATAATTTTTTTGTTGTTTTTATGTTTTTGTAAAATAATCCCTTTAAGATTTATAGAGATAGTGCTTAATTTTAAAAGGATTTTTTTATCACTCTTAATTCTTATACAAATATATATGGTTATTAAAGATTTTTGACCCGAACTATGACATATATATTAATATATATTGTGCCTTTTGAACTTTTCAACTTATTACAAATAGTTCATAAACTATTCATAGTATTGTAAATGAGTTTTTTTGCGAAATTTTGTCACACGTAGCAAACAAAATGATGACATGATTGCTTAGTCAATTGTCACATCAGCGACACATGTATAATTTATTATTGAAAAAATAAAAATTATGTAGTTTTAAAAAATTATTAAACTAAAAATCAATTAGAAGAAAATTACGTAAAACTAAATTAAAAAATATTAAAATATTTACATGACATGGCACTAACGTAACAATTGGTTAAGCAATTATGTCATTATTTTGTTTGTCACGTGTGACAAAATTTAATAAAGTGACCAATTTATAATACTGTGAATAGTTCATGAACCATTTATAATGGATTGAAAAATCAAAGACATAATAATACACATCATAATTTTATGAAAAAATATTTAAATAGTCTATATATATATATATACTAGATTAAAGTTACGTACAATGTACGTACATTTAATTATATTTTAATTAACTTTTAATTATTATACTATATAATATTATTATAGTTTAATTAAATAAATAATCTTATTTTAAAGTAATTATTTATCATAAAATAAAAAACATAATGATATATATTGGGAAAAAAAAATAATGTGTAAAATTTCAAAACTAAACTCTTATTTCTTGTTCATAATTTAAGATAATTAATGTATTAGCTTTGATAAATAAATCAACAATCACTAAGAACATCTACAATAGAGATGCAAATAAGTGGTTAAAAACTAAAATGTAATTCATTTAACAAAAAGCATACTCTAAATCTAATGATGTGCTAAAAAGTATGTAAATTTAACACGTAAGACTATCTTCCATTAGTAATAAAATTGATAATAAAGTTATTAGTTTTTATTTTATTCTTAATAAAAACATTAATTAGATATTAAATTTTATATTTTCGTAATTGTGCATTAGAGCATAATACTAAAATTTAATTTAAACTACCACAAATTTATTTTTTGTGCCAATAAAATAATAATCAATAAATAATAGTAAATAGTGATCGATAAATTTCATTCAAAAGACGACACATGAATCTCCACATAGTCCTCTATAATGGAATAATGATGAGCCTATAACACATTTTCTACACATAAATGAACACAATCCTAAAGAATATTATGTAGCAAAAAAATAATCCACATAGATTTGGATATTACATCCTTAATACTTCAAAATATACTCACATTTCAAAGATTTTACACAAATAATAATAATATAATTGAACATGAATCCACAAATAATTGAGTACAGAGAGTCAATATTTAAGCAACATAAATTTAGAATTTCTAATACGGGTGTAATAAAAAAAATGAATAATATTAAAGCGTATAGATAATTTATGGAGTAATAAATATATGTGCATGTGAATCTATATTATGCATAAGCATGTGATTCAAACAATACCATTCAAACAAATATAGTAAATACATTAAAATGTATGTATATCAAATGATTCATCGTTGGAGGGACTGAGAATTCTATACGGAGCTACATTTAAAGAATTGAATATAAATTTGTTTAGAAGATGTTTGGAGCAGTTCAAAAATATTTACGTGATGATATTTCTGAACTTTCTGAGATGAAGATTTTCCATTATATTTATCATTGGAAGTGGATGCAATTCTTCACCTAATCTTTAACTTTTTTTTAGTTAAAATAACAAATATTTACTGTTATTAACATTATTAAATTAAAAGAATAATATTTACATAAAAATAAAGAAGGAAAGAGAGTTGTGACTCTCGAATAATTAGCATCAAATATCAGTTCAAATATTAATGGGATTTGTTTTATTTTTATTTTATTATTTTATTAAATATAAATAAAAAGTAACCCATAAATTTCTCATAAACCAAGAATTTAGTTATATAGGCACACTTTATATAGAATAGATATATATTATCTTGTCTGTTGATAATTATAATTGTTTATCACGAAAATCTGAATAATATAAAATTATTTGTATTATAAATTCATAATGTCGTTACAAAATATTCTAATACAATAAAGTCTAAATTCAACATACTAAATAGTCCAACTTAACACAATTAAAATTTGAGAAATTAATGTTAATGGATACCTTCAATACGTACTAAAAAAAAAGAAGCAAATACATATAATTTATAATCGGATCTAATATATTTAATTGCTATAAGTTATCAGTGGTGCTATTACTTTCTATAAGTAGCGTCTTACGATTGACTATCGATATTTCTTAAAAAATATTTCTTAAATTATATGAGATCCCGTACTTAATTATACCAATATTAATATGACACCGACGAATATGCTAGTTACCAATAATGTTTTTTAGTAATTCTTTTAAATAAATAATATAAGAAACTGTTAATTAATTACAACATACTACTTCAGTATTGGGTACCTTAAAATTAAGGCGACTAAAAGCATCTCCAATGGTAGTATTTTTAAGGATGTTAAAAATTTACACATCATTTAAAAATATAATATTTTATTTTATCTCTCTTCCACATTATTTTTGACACTTTTACTTCTAAAAATACTCCAATGTATAACACTATTTAAAAATTCTATAATTATGATCTCACACTTTATTATTTAATGTGTACCGTAATTTTTAGCTACAATAATTTTTTTAGCTACAATAATTTTTAAGCTTCAATTTTTTATTAAAAAAAATGAATAGCATCAATACTACAACATAGCATCCATGCAAATTTTTAGAATGACATCATTTTTTCTTTAATGATATAGTATTTCAATATTTTACTACATAATATGTCCACCTTAGCAAGTATCCTCTAATTCATTGTAATGGTAATAGTAATAGTAATAGTAATGAGTAGGTTCATTACATTGATTAGATATCAAAACTAATGTAATCCCCATTACAATTACACCCCATTACAAAGAAAAACAAATAATATGTTAATAAAAATATAGTAAAAAAAGTCAAAGTCTATATTACCCTTTTCTTAAATATTTTATAATTTTATAATAAAAAGTAATAGGGTTATTTTAGTCAATACACATTTTATTTCATTATATTCTCATGCCAAACCAAACACAATAATTTTGATTACAATGTTCATTCTAACTACAAACCAAACATTGTAATCAATTCCTATTACCATTCTTATTCCATTACATTACTATTACCATTACCATTACCATTACATTACATCAAACCAAACACCACTAATAACAATGCTCTTAAAATACAATCTGGGTGGGAGATCGTGTTTCACTAAGAAGATGCATGTATATAAGCATAACCAACACGTTTTGGTATCTCTTGAATGATCCAATTGCGATACGAAATGGAAAGAAGTGATGCATATCTTCTCATTGCGCAAGGAAACCGATACCCCATTGCCGATAACTATTGTTTATTGTGTGATTCCCCTTTTTTGCCAGCTATTTCTTTTTCTTATTTTTTTTTCCTAAATATTATTTCAAATTCAAAATAGTGACTTGTATATTCAGCTAGTACGTACCTAACTATTAATATAAGACAAACGAATCCTTCTCGAAGATAGCTGAGTTGAACTGCACAACTCACAGTCTCAGCTGCTGTCTAGAAACCAAAGTAATAAATTAATAAAACACCCATCAGCACATGATCAAATGAAATAATTTTTTTTGGACTTGTCAAATTATAATATTAGTTATAGCCATAAGTTAATTAACATATAAAATGTAATATATTAATATTATATGAGTACAGTGAGGAACATGCTAAATTCTTAGTCACATTAAGTATTTATTTTTTATTTTTTATCTAAGTTACCTTTGTAGTTTATCTTTTATGTATGATTTTGCGTTACTACTGAACATTCCCCAAGTAAAACAAAAAAAAACATTCGTTAAAATACTTAATCATTGCCAAAAAAATTAAAAGGAAATCTTCATTCCCACAACAACTACAGTCCAAAGCTAACTATAAGGCAATTTCATCACCAAAACTGGTACAAAAATTATTAATATGCCGCCGACCACTACATTGCCCCCTAATACAGTTTATTTATCTATTTTGTTTATTTTTTGTGAACAACCCCTAATATAAAAATTCGAATACATTATATATTGTACAAGTTATCTCGATTTATAGATATGCTACGCGGCGGTGGTACATAATAAACACTAAGTAATTATTTTATGAAACTTGTCATCTAGACCCTCCATGGTTTCAGTGGCACCATCTTTGGTGACAATAATTCCCACCAATTTACAAGGCTCAGCCTCCTCAAGCATTTGGACAACACTCCTCATGGTGGGCCTCTGCTCAGGGAGTCTAGCTGTGCTTAGAACTGCAATTTTCAATACCTTAATAGCATCTTCTCTAAGAACCTCTGGAATATCTGAGTCAACTAAATTCAATACGCTCTCTCTGTTGTTAAGGTTGTTGTAAACCCAGCTCACTATGTCTGTGTTCTCTCCAAACTCTGGTTCTATTGGCCTCTTCCCAGTCACTAGCTCCATTAACACCACACCAAAACTATAAACATCACTCTTCTCATTCACTTTGTAGGTGTATCCGTACTCTGCAATATTAAAGGAAAATATTAATTATAAAAAAAAAAAACAAACTTAATTCACTAAATGCATGATAACTAATTGTTGTTTCCAATATATACAAGACTAACCAGGAGCAATGTAGCCATGAGTTCCAGCAATGACATGAGTAGAGCTTTGGCCTTCTTTACTAGCATGAACCACATTCTTGGCGAGACCAAAATCAGCAATTCTAGGCTTCAAAAACTCATCCAACAAGATGTTGCTGGACTTGACATCCCGGTGAATTAATGGCCGGCCGCAGCCGTGGTGGAGATACTCAAGGCCCTTGGCAGCTCCCACAGCAATCTCATGGCGCGAATTCCAATCTAGTTTGTTCTTTCGGCAGCAGTGGAGCCGGTCCCATAAGCTGCCATTAGGTAAATACTCATAAACAAGCAAGCTTGAGTCTTCACTTGTTATGCTGCAATACAATTTTACCACGTTAACATGCCTAATTGAGCTGAGGGTCTGAACCTCAGCATCGAATTCCTTCGACTTGCTGCTGCTTTTCCTCAGCATCGGTGTCGTACTACTCCGGTCCTTTCGCCGGCCAAATTGTGAGTCGAGGTTGTTCCAAATGTGCTTCACGGCCAGCTCTTTGCCATTAGAAATAGGAACTCGGTAAACCTTTCCCGACCCTCCTTTTCCAATGAGATTCTCTTCCTTGATGGAATCAAGAATCTCTTCCTCCGTGAATGTTAAAACATGGAATGACTTTAAATCCCAAGATTCTTCTTTTAAAGACCGATCTTGGTAATCATCTTTCTCACTCTTTCTTAAATAGTTGTGCCAAACTAAAGCCAGCAGAAGGATAGCTGACCCTACTGCGAAGCAAATTATGAGTGTACGTACATCCTTGGACATGCCTGAATTAGGAGGACATCGCCGGAAAGAGTTGATTTCCGAACTGCAAAGGCCTGGGTTACCGGCAAAGCTTCCATTATAGGCCGCAATTGACAGAGACGCTGGTACTCGACCGGCGAGCCAGTTGTGCGATAAATCAAGAAGGCTCAATCTCACAGAAGCCAGAGTTATCGGAATTCGGCCGGAAAGTTGATTGTGCGACAAATTTAGAGCATTTAAACTTTGTAGAGTTCCTAAAGAGGAAGGGATTTGGCCGGAAAGAGAGTTGTTTGCCATGTTTAGATCGTTTAGAGACAAACATGAGCCTAGTGACTCTGGTATTGATCCAGAGAACATATTATTCTGAAAATGAAGATTGCCAACATGTTTTAATTCACCGAATGTCGCCGGAATCTTGCCGAAGAAATGATTGTCGTTTAGCTGAACCGAAACCAACGAGGTCGCTTCCGAAATTTCTACCGGTAGTTCCCCGTTAAGCCGATTATTCCCAGCGAATAGTTGAGTAAGACTCTTTGCTGTTTTTATATCAGAGGCAATCGGACCTTCCAGTTGGTTGAACTCGATATCGATTATATTGACTGCTGGCAATCCCCAGATTCCGGCGGGAACTTTGCCGGTGAGGGAATTTTTGCTGACTCTGAAACGAAGTAAGGTCGGACAATTCGCATAGCTTTCTGGGATTTCACCTGTCAAATTATTCTGAAGCATAAGAAGCTTCTTCATTGTACCTCGTTTACACATGTCCGGTGGTATCGGACCGGTCAGGAAATTCTCCGAAACATCTATGAAATCGAACTCTGCCCAGGAACCCAGTTTCAGAGGGAGAGGCCCCGTGAGATTATTAGTGTACAAAGACAAGTTCACCAGTCGTCTAAACTCTCCAAACTCAGCCGGAATAACACCTGAGAAACTGTTCTCAAATAACTGCAGAGATACAAGGTTCTTCAAGAACTTCAATTCCGACAAATCTCCTTCAAGATAGTTCGTCGAAGCGTCGAAGTTCTCAAGGTTCGTGAGGTTTCTCATCCCAATAGGGAGTTTTCCGGTGAACCTATTATTGTAAAGTTCAAGCTGCCATAGCTTGGTGAGTTTTCCAATTTCCTTCGGTAGCTCGCCGGTCATATTATTATCTGAAAGCTCCAAGTTTTGAAGCTCCACAAGATTTCCAATTCTAGCGGGTATTTCCCCTCCGAGGCTGCAATTCGAGAGGTAAAGAAGTTTCAAATTGGTGAGGCTCAACAGCTCGTTGGGAAACTCAGCAGTTGGTTCGAATGAATTATCCCCAAGACTAAGGTGGACCAGACCGTTCAATTTTCCAAGCGATTTCCACGGAAAAGTACCAGAGAATCCACTCTTATTCAAATACAGGTACTGTAAATCGGTCAATGGGCTCAAATCAGGGACGGGTCCGGTGAAAACGTTGTTACCCAAATCCAAGTACTTCAGTCTCGTGCAGTTCCTCAAGTCCTCCATTACATTACCGTACAAGGAATTGAACCCCAGAGAGAGCTTTTCAAGTGATTTGAGCTGGCATATCGAATCCAATGGAAGAATCCCAGATAAGTTCTGATTCGATAATTCGATTCCAGTGACAAAACTTTTGTTGTTGCAGATAATTCCAGCGAAAGTGCATAAAGTGTTGTGGGAATCCCATGAGTTGAATAACTGGGAATTGGACTTTTGGAATGCGGATTTGAATCTAAGAAGAATTTGGAGGTCGTCTGATTTGATTCCGGAGAGAAGGGTGAGAAAACAGAGGAAAGAAAAAGAGGAAGTGAGAGTCCAAGAATGGGTGGTGGAAGCTGACATTGCGGAATGGAATAGGATTATTGCCAATAGAAAGGTCGGTCTATCTAGGGAATGGGAATGGAGACGAGGAGTGGAAGTAAGACTTTCTAGGATATTGCCATTTTAACAACAGGCTGAGGTGCCACTGTAGTGACCCACTTTAGACTTTGGAGGCTGTAATTATTACAATGTACAATTATAAAATTGTGTATCTTTCTGTTATTAAAAAGGAAAGAGAAAAGAAAAATGTGTATCTTCCATCTCCAATTCTACTTTACTTTATTATCAGTGGATAATTAATGGTTTTGTCTTATATCCCATATCTTATCTTTCTTAGACCATTCCAATTTAATCCGTTGTTTTATTATACTTTCTACTTTTTTTTCATCAGTTATATAATTATTTCTTTTCTCTCCAATAATTAATTAACATAGTAATATTCCCTAAATAAATTAACTTTAACTAATATTTTAGAGGTGTTAAGTTATTATATTGGTAATGTTTTAGAACTACTATATATATATATATATACTCAAATATATATATGCTTCTATGTACTAATCAATACTAATTACTGATTGTATTTTTAAAAGCAATGAGATTTCTTCTGAGTTGTTTCGTGTAATCTTAAATGGTTGCAATTAATAAAGTTAATAAATTTCTTCAAAAAAAAAAAAAAAATACTAATTATTAATACTTATATTATACTAGGGAATAAGGTGAGCTTTTGCGCGATTTAATTAATTTTTAAAATATATATTATAATTTTTTTAATATTTTTGTTTAATTATGAATGAAATTTGAAGTTTTATACTTTCAAATTTTTCTTATGAATAATATAATAAATTATATAATTTTAAAAAATATTTCTTATCTCAATAAAATTAGCGGAATGATAAATTATATGTAATACAATAAAATCTCGCATCAATTATTTATAATAATTAAAAGATATATATTTAATTTAATTATTTTTACCAATTATATAGTATATTGTTGTATAATTTTTGGTCCCCTATTTTATAAAAAATATTAGAGATTTTAGTCTTTTAGTTAGTTGTTAACTAACTTAAGTGTTTTAATAATTAGTAAGTTAGTTAGTTAGCTCAGTTTTCCCATCTTTTTGGAGCCTAAGTAAGAAACTATAAATAAGATCATGTGTTCTCTATTTAGGTGACGATCTAGAAAGAAAATTTTGAAAAGAAAATAATGAGATAGGAGGGATACAAGGTTTGTGTGTGTTTGATCACAACACTCTCAAGAGAGTTTTTTGTAAGTGCAAAACACTATTTTTGACTTTGATCATTAGTGATCATCCCTGTAATTTGAGTTAAATTCTCTTTGAATAAAAATTGGTCTCAAGGTAGTTTCTCTAAGGGATTAGGTCCAAAGTATAACGGCTTGTGATTGAACCTCGTTAAATCCTTTGTCTTCTATTTTATACTATTATAAAAATTCTAGTATAATCTGTTATTGTTAGTTATATTTCTGGTTTATTGATTGTCATTATTCAATTGATTCTGATTCTTTATCGGAACATTAAATTCTTGATCACGTGATTATTCACAACAAGTGGTATTAGAGATTCATAGTTAGATCAAAGATTCAAGAACCATGTTTGAAGTTTCAAGAACTCGACATTAGTGACATCAAGCATATTTGAAGCTAACAAGTTCACGGGAAAAAATGATCTCGGTCTATGGAGGATTAAGATGAAGGCTCTCCTAGTTCATCAAGGTATTTTAGCACTTGATGCTACTTCTCTCAAAGAGCTTGGAGATGATAAGAAGAAAATTCTAGAAGTGGAATCAAAGGCTCAGTGCAATCATGTTGAGTCTTGGTGATGAAGTCCTTTAGGAAGTATCAGATGAAGGTACTGCATAGGGTCTCTGGACAAAGCTTGCAGCCATTTACATGAAGAAATCTCTGGTGATCAGTAAACTTTTCCTAAAGAAGAAGCTCTATACGATGAGCATGGAGGATTCAAAAGAGCTTATGAAACACCTGGATGAATTCAATAAAATTGTTCTTCATCTAAACAATATAGGGGTGAAGGTAGACGACGAGCATCAAGCAATTATATTGCTAAGATCATTGTAAAAGGCATATGAATACTTTGTGGACACCAGGGCGGAGGTACATGGTTGTTTATAGTGGTCATGGCCCTCCTAGCATATATGTAATTATGTATATGTAATTCTAAGTCTTAAACTTTAGTATATTGTAATTGACCCCTAGCATATATGTAATTATGTATATATAATTCTAAGTCTTAAAATTTAGTATATTGTAATTGAACTTTTTTAATAATTATTATATAGTGACTCTTTTAAAAAAAGTCAAAGTAAAATTTGAAGAAAATAAAATGTATTTTGTCTAAGTAATACTTACAAAATCATATAAATTATTATTTTCCTTTATAAAAAGAATAATAAGTGTCATTTTTGTTTTAAAGTGTTTATTTATATTCTTTAAAAATATTTATTTGGTTTATTTGCTAGTTAGACCATTACCACTTCACAATATTTTTCAAAAAAAATGTTTAAAAAAAAGTGGAAAACTTCTTGATTTTATTCTTTTAGCAACCATTTCTGATTTATTTATGTCAGTAGTTAGTAAAAACTAAAAAAGTAAAAAAAAATTAATTTGTGTATACAGTAGTAACTCTTATTCTACACTTTCAGTTTCTACAGCTACTGCAGATCAATCTTTTTTCGCTATGAATATAGTAAAAATTACACTCTTCGCAACAAAATAAAAGATATATTTTTAAGTAATTGTTTGCTAGTATATATAAAAAAAAAAAAATTGCTAAAAAAATTAGTATAAATTCACTTATATAATATGACTTTTATGATATTTAAGAGAGACGTATTGTATTTTAATTTTTATTATAATATTAATAATATATTTTGAATTATCTGTCACTTAATTTATAATATAGTTTGGCCCCCGTTAAATTTCGACTCTGGCTCCGCCCCTAGTGGACACCATTCTCTATGAATTCAATAAAATTGTTCTTCATCTAAACAATATAGGGGTGAATGTAGACAAATAGCATCAAGCAATTATATTGCTAAGATCATTGTAAAAGGCATATGAATACTTTGTGGACACCATTCTCTATGGTAAGAAAACATTGACAATGGCCAAGGTAAAAGCTATATTGAACTCGAAGGAAATTCAAAAGAACTTTGTTGATTCCCACGATTCAAGTGGAGAGTCTATCCGTGAAAGGAAGATAGAGAAGAAAAGTTTCAAGAAAACTAAAGGAGGAAACATACCAAGATCCAAATCAAGAACCCTACTGATAAGAAATGCTTTTATTGCACAAAGGATGGACATTTTAGCTGAGTGTTATCTTTTAAAGAACAAATAATTAATTATTTAAAAATTTATTATATAAGAAGAGATCTCTAATTTGTGTAAAAAGAAATTTAATTTTTGTAAAAAATAAATAAAGTATTATTGTAAATATTATAATTAAATAGCTTAACTATTAAAATAATTATAGTAAGGATTTATATAAAGTATTATTTATAAATATTAATTGCTAAAATAGGTCTTGTTAAATATTCAATTAATTATTTTAAGAAAATAATTAATTATAATTAATTGATTCTAAAAAAAGAAATTTTACCTATTGGTAACTTTCTATTACAAGTAAAAAAAAAATGTAATCATGATTACAATAAAAATGTAACCATTAAGTAGTCACCCTTTAATATATATGATTTTTAAAAATGTAACCATTAAGTAGTCACCCTTTAATATATATGATTTTATTTATTTATCTAAAAAATAAATATATATTAAATTATTTTTGAAAAAATATTTGAATTATATTTCTTTAGCAATCTTGAGCCGTTGTTGAATTTTTATTGCATAATTTCTTATCGATGTAATAAGATTATAGGATCATGAATTTATAAAATTTGTAAATTTATATATTTCTAATTATACATATTTCTTATAAATAAAATAATTTCTTAAGAGAATGAAATTTATATGAATTACACTGAATTTAAGTTGTGCACAATTCACCCTCATCTTGAGGAGAAACAAGAAAGGAAAAATTCAAATCACAATAATTGTATTGTCTTTAGATGATGACAGAGAAGAAATACTCACACATCACAACAAATATTAAATACGAAATATTAAAATAATATAGTCAAGGTTGTAATCCAGATTTTATTTGGCTTATTATTTAAGCGGAGGGGATTGAGAAAGATTCTAAAGTAAACATTATTTAAAAATAGTTGGAAAAATGAAAGGAGTGCCATAAACCGTAGTGATCATTAGTCATAGTATATAGACAAAGAGAAAACCATGGACATAATAATCTGTCACTTTAATTATTTTTTTGTATGTGATGAGGTGTGGTTATGGATGGAAAAGACTACTTCGTAGTGGAAACATACGAGTAATTAATATATAGACTAAAAAAAAATCTCCAATAAACAAACATAGTGGAATTTAACTTTCAGTGGATGGTCCACTCTGGCCAATTATCGAACGCAAAGACGAAAAAGAGGAAGAGATTATTCAATAATGATAATCACATAGTATTGTTTCTGTGGTACTCAAAACAAATTGGGGTGTCTAAGTATGCTTGCCACTTTCAAATTTTAAGTCAAATTGATTAAAATATATAATAGACATAAACAATATTAGTTATAGGTTAATTATATATAATTAACTCATAATAACATTTTATGTTACTAATTTCCAATTATTAAATAATAAATTACACCTTTATCATTTGACGATGTACATGTGGGCGGCTCGTCCTGGTCTAACTTATATTTTAGAAAGCCCATTTCTAAAAATAAAGACCTAGTTTGATCCGTATAAACATATGGGTTCTACCGCGACGTTAGAGACTTTAATACCATATAAAAAATACATCAGCTATTCATTTTATTATAATAGTGTTATAGTTTTATTATATTATACTTTCTTCGCTACATTTTCATATTCTAATATGATATTAAAATTAAAATAAAATTCTAACGAATATCTAATCTAAAATTATTAACTAATCAAAAAAGAAAAACCAAAAGAGTCGATGAGTAAAAAATAGTCACCAATATTAAAGAGGCTCATATTGATAATGTGTGAGTTTAATTTTATATATACGATGTATAAGCTACTCATCTCAGTGTACAGTGTCAGACCTAGAATTTAAAGTGATGTAGCATAATTGTTGTTAGTGAGATTCAATCCTTTGACTTTTAACATATATGTAATCTAACTTAACCATTACACCAAATTTATTATTATGTCTATAAATATCATTTTTTATTACAAATATATGTTGTAACCAACTAAAATACATATACATTTTTTCCTAATTTTTTTAGGAGGCGGCCCCTCTCGTTACAATGTGGGTCCGCCCCTATCAGTGTAGGGTAAGTCTCATGTATCTTACTCTACACTCACTTTATTCTACTTTCTTCACTATATTTTCATATTCTAACATGATATCAAAGCTAAAATAAAACTCTAACGAGTATCTGAACTAAAATTATTAACCATTAAAAAAAAAAAAAAAGAGTCAAAAGAGTCTATAAGCAAAAAATAATCGCTATTTCAAGAGAATGTTTTTGTATTAATAATATGTGAGAACTTAATATTACATATTTATAGCTGCAATTCATGTTTTTTTATTCCCGATTTTTGTGTTTATTTATGTGCTTTTATACTTGGTGTGTGGTCTTGTGAATAATTTTTTTTTTATTTGTCTAAATCTACATTTTTTCATGTTATACCAGATCAAAGTCCCATTATCTTTTTTTTTTGGCCATATCATGCTCGTGTCTCTATGACTTTATCGTGCAGCTCAGCCCGAATGTACAACCATAATTTTGAGTGGCTTTAATTTGTAATGGTTTGGTGCTTAATTAATATCTCTGGGTCTTTACATCTTATCCAAGTCTTTATTACTATTATTGATAATATTATAAAATAGTTTCTATTTATCGGTTGACCAATCGAAGACCTTCTAGATGGTATCCAAAATACGAGTCAGAACTGGGTTGTTGAATTGAAATACATTTTGTGGGGCTCCAATAATTTGTTTGTTTTTTTTTTTTTTTGAAAAGTAATCTTTATTAACAAAGCCCAAAACTACAAAGAAGGAGAGAGATCACCTTTACAAAAATTAGCTAACCACTCAAGAAAAGAATTGAAAAAGGATTAATTTAACTTGTTCTCAAGGCTTCTCTTAGATAACTTATGAGCAATCTCATTATGATTTCTGTTTACAAAATTGAGCTTTGTACAAAAGGGGAAACGCTGGTGACGCTTTATCTTGTTGAAAACAAGGCTTACATCACTTAGATTACTGCCTTCTTCCTTAAATTCGTCCACCAGCCTCTTGCAATCGGTTCTAATCTCAAAAAAGTTGCTATTGTCAATTGGGCAAGCCTTCAGTGCATCAAAAATTGTTTCTGCTTCAGCAAGGATCACAGAACAGATGTTTGGAATGAAAATCATACATGCTACAATATTTTTGCCAGACCAGTCCCTCCAAATAAATCCCAGCCCCACGCCTTCTTTTCCAGGATTCAGAGCCGCATCGCAATGGACATAATAAACACCCTGGGGGGGGGGGGACCCAGCGCCCCAGATTAGTAGCAGGTGTAGGCATCTGTCTACAGTTTTTCTCCCTGCTTCTAGCAGAGTTTGGGTAGCTATTAAGCACCCAATCAATCAGCCGAGCCCCATCCATAACAGGCAGTTTATTCCACTGCCTATTCCTATTCTCCCAAATGGCCCAAAGGATTTTAATCACCTCCTCAAACTCCTCTTTGGACAGCTGATGTCTAAACTCCACTAAAAGATCAAACATAGAGCAGCCTTTGCTCTCCCGAATCTGTTTATAGTAAGGCATTAATTTCCACACTACTTTAACCTTATCACAATTCCATAACGCATGAGGGAGAGACTCAACGTACCGACCACATTGGTTACAATGAGGATCAATCATCATGCCATCAAGTTTATTTTAGCCGGGAGCCAATTGTGACAAAGCTTCCAACCAAATAACTTGATCCGGGGAGGAAGTTGAAGTTGCCACCACATCTTCCACCAAGCATTGATTTGATCCATGTCCAAACAACGAGTAGGGCAAAGATTGCTTTACCGGGCCACTCTATACCCACTCTTAACCAAGTAATGCCCATTCGTAGAAAAATGCCAGATCAAGGTGTCTTCCAATTGAGTATCAAGAGGAGTACCCAAAATCCAAGGAACTGTTGGGTTTTGTGCCTTAAATAAAACCCATTACAATCTAATTAGTTATCAATTTAAGAGATTTGAAGTGATTTATGTTAACATGTATTTTTCATGTTTATGGTTTAATATATATATATATTTAATATATGCACAAAATCAGTTAAGTCCAGAATATATATTTATTCATAATTACAGTATTGTCAACACAGTGGAATGTGATTGTGATTATATGATTCAAAAGACTAAGTCCCTGTTTCATCAGTGTTTTGGATTTACACTGATGTGATAATCAGCGATGAAGTATACTTACACTTGGAGTAAGTGTTATGTTCTTTCCAGAATATTGGTAAAGTATACTAGTTTCGAATGTATGGAGTATACATTGGACTGGACCGATATTGAACTTAGTTAAGATATTATAAACTTACTGTTGTATCTTTCCAAGTCAATATCACTAGTTGATCTTAGATTAAAAGAATCTAAATCCTAATATGCTTAGGCTCAATCTCAGGAGTGCTATTCATGTTCTTTGATTTATTAGTTAAGCCTACTTTTGGGTTAGGGTGATACGTATATTTTGGGAACATGATAGTATAACTGAGTGGGAGCGCTAAACATAAATATGGAATCTATAGCTTCTACTAGTGTATAGAAGTCAACTGATGATTCCCTTCGAGCTTAGCTAAATAGAAGTAAATGGATGAGCTCTTGTTTCAGTGACTATATCTTAGATCACTAAAACATCATTTACAGGTAGCTAAGTGTTTTAAGGGGTCAAATACATTGAGGGGTGAAGACAGTAAATTTATCCCTTCTCGATGTAAATCATCTATATAGAGGATCTTTGATCACATTAAGATTATAACGATGGTTAAATGAGATAGCGTATCTATATCGTGGAACATATAGAACGCGCTATATAAGTCTGAGAGTGTAATTCCAAGTTCTAAGAGTGGATTCAACAAGGAATTAATAAGTTAGGGAATTTACTTGGTAAATTCGGTTCGGCTTATTGGAAGCTCAGTAATATAAATCTATGGTCCCCATTCTAGTTGAGACCATACTGCTTGCAAGACTCAATAATTGATTTATGTTTAATCAATTATAATTCTAAACTTAGACTATGTCTAGTTTGTGAATTTTTTCACTAAGCAGGGGTGAAATTGTAAAGAAAAGAGATTCTAGGTTTATTTATTAATTAAGAGACTCTATATGTCTAATTAATAAATATATTAAATGACAATATTATTTAATAATCTATTTTAGTTATTAAATAATTAGTTTTGGCATTCAAATGGTTAGAATTGGAAAATTGGCATTTTTGAGAAAATAGAAATGAAAATTGTGAAAACTGCAAAATCCAAGTGAGGCCCATTAACACCATGGCCGGCCACTTGTGCAAGCATTTTCCAATTATTATTTTCATTATTTTAATGCCAATTAATTACTAACCTAAACCTAGTAGTTACCTATAAATAGAAAGTGATGGCTCACACTAAAACAAGCAGTTAAGCAATTATTCAGTAATTCAGGAAACTGCCTCTTTCAGAAAATTGAGCCTTTCCTTTTCTCTCTATAGTCGAACCCTCTATCTCTTATGTTTCTCTTCCAATTTCGAGATACCCTAGTGAAAGAGTAGTGCCCACACACAACAACTGGTACCTCAATCATAGTTTGGAAGATCGTGAAGGATCCAAATCAAAGAGAAGAACATTCAGACTCAGATCTTGATAATAATTAATTACTTTTAATTAGTTAGTTTAATTTAGTATTATTATAAAAAATAATTAAAAAATTTAAAATCACCATAAAATAGAAAGATGGTAATACTATCTTTATAGAAAGCCACCTCAACTCTCTTAAAATCTTCCTTTATATATATACTAGGGAACTAATCCGCGCTTCGCGCGGTCTTTCATAATAATTATAATATTTTTTTGGTAGTTAAATTTATATATCAAATAAGTGATGCGATAAAAAATATAATATTATAGTATAAAAATTATAAAAATTACAAATATGGAATAATAATCTTTCTCTTAGAATTAAACTATTTCATTCTAAACTCTATCACTCATAGAGTAATAATAAAATAAAAAGAAACTCATAATTTAAAGATTTTTCTTTGTTTATTGTGTCAATATTATGCCTGTCACTATCACACTGATACTATTATAGCCACTGTCGTACTGTTACTATTATGGCCACTGTCAATCTTTTAATATTTACTGCTGATATTATCATTATATTTTGCTTTATTTGTATAATTTAAAGTATTATTCAATACTAATAAATTATATCAATGAGGAAAAATTATAATATTACGAACTTTAAACATTGTTTTTGAATATGTTATTATATATAAAGTATAATAAAACTTATACACATTACTAATTACATAATTAAGTTGTTTATATAAGATCGCCAAATAATTAAATAAATATTATAAAAGATGAAAATTAGAAAAATCATGCTATGTATAAGACAAATAAAAATAATTTTCTTATAGATACATATATAAATATATATTTATATAGACTCCCACTATTTTTTTTTCATCAATGAGATAAATAATAGAAAAGATTCAATGATAAACAAAAACTTAATATTTACAACAATATATTAACTATAATATACACGATAAATCAGAATTATTACTATTTAGAAAGAATTTAATAAAGTTATAAAATAAAAAATGATCATTTAGTCTAAAATCTTTAATTTCTATTATATTTACGTTGCAAAATATAAATAATAATTATTATATATTGTTAATATTAATATGTAACTGCTAAAATTTAAATATTATAATAAATTATTATTATTAGTAACTCTTATGACTACATCAAAAGTCATAATTTACTTATATATTTATGTAACACTATTTATTTATTTGTGAGTTATGAGAATAAAAAGACACTAACTTTAATTAATTACTACATTATTATGAAATATCAAAATAATTAATAAAAAATTAAAAATTGAGGAAAAAAAATGAAGAACAATTCATATAAGTTGTCATATTATCTTTTTGTATTGGAAGTGCTGTTTTTTTCTTGAAGTTATTTCATCTTTTTTTTTTAGTAAATGAGTGTTCTATTGTTGTTATTGTATAGTTGATATATTTTAGATGAGTTGGTAAGAAGTAAAATTACTAATTAAAATGATAATATAAATAGAATATTATTAATATGGCTATTACTATAAATCTTAAAACACCTCATTAAACTAATTCTAAATAAATTAGTGGACACCTTATTAAACTCATTTTATATATACAAAAATATCTAATTTCCAAATACGGTTACCTTTGACCGTATTTTTAAAAAAGTATTTGTAAAAAATCTTTACATCTATAATTAAAAAAAATGACAAATAGAAACAGTATAATTTTAATAAAACTAATCATCCACTTATATAGTTTCATCATACTTTTCTCAGAAAAGAGAATTTCAATTTCCAATTGGACAAGATGAGTAAGGTTTTAATTACCATTATATTGATAAAAGAATGGGAGTGAGCAAACATTTTTTATGAAATAAAATAATGCTCATGCCAACAATACACATTAGTCAATGTTACTTATTACATCAGATAGAATTTATTAAAAAAACTCTTGCAATATCTAAATAACCATAGAAATATAATTCATACCTAAAATCTATTGATGGGTTCTTCCCTTGCCATCCCACTTCTTTTAATTGTGCACATAAAACAAAAACTCTAAACAATATTTTATGGACCTTTTTAATTTCTTTTAGGATATAGAAAGAAATATCCAAATTTACAAAGACTTACAAATGATAAAGTTAATGAACATATCACAAAAATGTCTATTCAAACCGTTTAAATAAGAGAGAACATACCACAAATTACATATGATAATAATAGAATGTTATGTACAAAGATAAGTAAAGCAATTCACTCACCACAACACATTATCAAGAAAATCATCATAGAAACTAAAGGCAAAAAAAAAAAATAACAGAAAAACTTTCTGTCAAAATTACAAAATTAAAAAATGAATTAATGACTTAAAATAGAGAAAATATAAAGATATCACCTTAAAAATGAATGACACCTGTTGACTCAATTTTGAGAGCCATAGAGGACAATGGAAATTCCTCTCTATAACTTCAACTTTCCAAGCGAGAGAATAATAGTATTTCTCCATATCGTTCTTCAATTTTTAGTTGCATATTCCCTTATTGATATATTTATCTATATAAAGAAGAAGAATGAGAGTTTAATTGAGAGAGATAGTTGTAGAAAATAATAAAAAATGGGAGTCTTATTGAAGACATTCTTATGATTGAATAAATACCATGTTGTTAATGAGAGGGAAAGACCAAAAGGTTGAAAGATGAAAAGGTTAAAATTAAATGTTAGGAGTTTCATTTTTAAATAATAAATTAGCAATTATTCAAAAATAATAATAATAAATTAGCAATAAATGATGATAAATATAATACATAAAAAATAATATATTTTTATTAAAAAAAAGAGAGAAATTAGAATGCTTAGAAATAGTGAAGATGTTCATAGAGACTGTCATATCACCGTGTTTGTGCTTTCCTTTATTTATATATATAGATATAGATTTATATATATAGATTGATACTATTAGTGAAATAATACTCCCCACCTAAACTACTTACAAAAATAAATTATAAAATACAATATTTGCCTATTATATATATATATATTTTATAAATAATTATATCATTAAGTTATGTATCATAAATAACTATATTATTGCTCTAAAAAAAACTATATTATTATAATAATTATACAAAATCAGATTATTTTACTAATTTTTTGTAATTATTGGTGATATTTATACTAAATTATAATATATATATATATATCCATATTATTTTATCTATTCATATAAATATAATTATTTATATTAATTTATTATGTAATTATTAGTTAATTATACAAAAAAAAAAAATACAATATTTTATTAATTTTTGTAATAAACAGTAATATTTATATATTAATTATAACATATACATATTGTATTATATGATTATTTTTATATTAATTTATTGTATAATTATTAACTAATATATAATTATCAATGGGGATTGATTAAAAACCAAAAATATCACATCAAAATAATGTGATTTGTATTGAACTACAAAAAATTTTAATTGAAAAATAAATGAAGGTTAAAAAAATAATCTAAGTTGTAAAGCCAAAAATTATTAACACTTTTATATAGTTATAGATATTAGATAAGGGATGTTTATGGTCTTTGTGACCCTGAGTGACTCTTCATGGTCTTTGTGACTCTGCATTATAATTGATTTGTTGGTGATCTTCGGTTTAATGGCTACGGTGATGACTGAAAGTACGGAAGATGAGATTGTGCAATTGACTGATAAACTAGGAATGGAGCAAGAAAAGGAATGGGAAGTTAATGAGGCACAAACAGTTGAGTTTGGGAAGTAGTCTTTGATTGGGAGAAATGTCTCAAAATAAATTGTAAATGCGAGGCTATTCAGAACCATATGTGGAAAGCAATTGGAGAGTGGAAAGTGAAGGCTATTGATGAAGAAAAAGAGCACAAGTGTTTTGGGGTGTCTTTTGCTAGCAGAGTCGACGCAAAGAAGATATTAGAGAAGCAACATTGGCTATTCAATGGAGGAATGTTGGTGCTTGAAGAATGGCCAACCAGTGGACAATGGAGAGACGCGAGGTTGGATAAAATCTCAAGTTGGGTTAAAATATGCAAGGTTTCCCACTAAAAGCTCTTACTTTCAATAATGTTAAGCGCGCTTGGGGAATATGGCTGAGGGTTGAAGATGTTCTTTGGAATAATCCGCAACAAATATTCTTAAATGGATATGTACGTGCAAAGATTGGATTTCCAATTGATTGTGAGGTGTTTATTGGGCGGCACATACCAGTTGATGGCAGTAAAAGATGGGTGCAATTTAAGTTTGATAAACTACCTTTGATATGTATATTTAACCATACAAAATTAAATATATACTAATTTTTCTCTTGGTTAAATAACTAAATAACAACAAACAAAAAATTGAATAATAACTACACAAAAATAATATTAATGTATGTACTTATAAAAAAATTAAGCGTATATATATTCATTTTTTCTCTTGGTTGAACAATTAAATAACAACGAACAATGAATTAACAATAATCAAATAAATAGATAAAAAAACTCAAAATTATATATATAAAAAATTGACTTTTATTCGATAAAAAAAGTACAACTACACAATAACACTAAATTAATATGCAAATCATTGGACTTCAATAAATATTGTCTAGAACCTTTAAAGAAACATAATCTTAATATATATGTTTAAACAACTAAATAATAACAAACAAATAACTTTATAACAACACCATGTTAATATGCAAATTAAATATGTATCAATACATTGTGACAACAAAATAAAAATAAAAAAAGACATCAATAATTATAAAAAAAAAAATAAAAGAAACTTAAAAATAATTACAAAACACATGTATACTAACTCAAAAGTATATGTACCTATAAAAAGCTAAACATATATAAATTTTTCTCTTATTTAAACAACTAAATAATAACAAATAAAAAAACTAAATAATAACAGTACAAAAACAATATTAATATATGTACCTATAAAAGCTGAATAGTAACAACAAAAATAATATTAATTGTTAACAAATATTTAACAACAACATAAAAACAACTGAATATAAAATTCAAGGAATCTACAAACTTTAACCACTAAAGTTCAACATACAAACAACATGAAAATAACATGTTTAAAAAAACAAAGAAATCAAACAACATGTTTATAACTTTAAAACAACTCTAAAGCAACAAACAATGTTACTAAAAAATATTAATTTTAGATAGCATGTAAAATATTAGACTTCTATCATACTTGATTTCTAATAGTGAGTAGAGTTTTTAACTAGATATATAGTTGTATGTGAAATTATAATGTCACTACTACAATTTGGCCTTTTAGTGACACTATTTAGTGACACGCACAAAAGTGTGGGTCACTAAATGTTATATTATTTATTATATAATATAATGTTTAAGATTAAAATTGTGATGTGTTATATATATTATTACATATAATATAATTGGGAATTATATGCATGTAATAAATCACAATATTATGTGATTGGGAGTTACATATAGTTGTAACATATAAGAGGTGGAGTTAATATTTTGTAACTTCCACATGATCACTAATTAAGTGTAAAGAGTGGTTACACAACTTAATTTTTGAAATTTAAAAACTATAATTCAAATATAGTTGTTGGGGATTGAATTTTATCATTTATAATGTGTATAAGTGATATAAAATAAAGTGGGAATAGTTTGGAATAGGTTGGAGTGTTATTTGCAAAGGCTGAAAAATTTAGTAACTAGTAACTAGTTACTATTTTTTTTTCAGCATTAAGAGTAAAATATTTTTTTTGTTGTTGGGATGGCTTTTAACAACTCCCATAACCTTCAAATCACTCATTTAATCCCATGTACACCCCATTAAGAAATGGTAACAGCCATTGGGTGTGTGGTGTTTGAATTTCAAAGTTTGTGATCCTAAACACTATAAATAGAGGCCTTGGTTCACCCTTTGTGACACACTCTTCTCTTCTATCTTTCAAACACAAAGCTAGAGAGTTCTAAGGCTTGATTATTCCTAGAAGTATTTCCACAAAGCCCTAAGTGTTTCATAGAGGGGGAAATAATCTTCTTGGACAAAAGTGTAGAAACTTTTTCAAGCTTTTGGTGATCCCCATCTCCACTTTGGGTGTTTGTTCTTCTTTCTTATTTTGTTCTATTCTCAAGTTTTATTTTGTTCTCTTGTTCTCCTCTAAACACTCCTATATATATATACTATCATATGTTTATATATATATATTATATATACATACTATATATACACTCTTTATATCTCTACTATATATCATCTATTATATATATTCTATATCATATATATATACTCTATTATATATATTCTATATCATATATATCCTATATCATATATATATACTCTATTATATATATTCTATATCATATATATACACTATTATATATATGCTTTTATATAGTTTACATTTACTTGTATCTTTGAGTTTTGAGTTGTAACTCTTTCCATTTATTTGTATTTTGTGCTTTGGGATTGTAACTCTTTATTTAATATATTGTCCATGTAATATTTTGTTTAGAGTTATAATTGTCTTAGTGTTTTATTCATCTTATTTTATTCTTCCATTGTAATCTCTCTATTATTTCTAACACTAAATAGATAGGAGTAATTTTTAGTGACATGCACAATTAGACTCTAAATGTTTAGTGTTAGTCTCTTGCAATGTGTGTCACTGAAAATATAGTGTCACTAAAGATTAAAATCTATTTTTTTTATTTTTATTAATTTAAAAAATTGAGACTTATAGTGACACGCCAAGCGCGAGTGGGTAAATGTACCCTGACACACCTGGCGCGTCACTACATCCATACCCTATTTTTTTTTTTAAAAAAAAAAAAACACAGCTGTAATTTAAAATTAAAAAAAATAAGAAAAAAAATTATCAAACCCCAACTAAAATGTAATCTGATAAATAAAAAATAAAAATAAAAAAAATAATTTATATAATTATCACCTCTCTCTCTCTCTTTCTTCTCAAACCAAAACCCTAATCTAACAACCCTTATCTCTTTCCCCTCTCTCTTAAACACAAAAAAAACCCTAAATTTCTAACAGCCAACATCTCAGCCGCAAGAGGCCTCTCATCCCTGCCTCTCTCTGTTTTTGCACCGGAGCCACGACCTCTCACCCTCTCTCTATTTTCTCAACGGAGCCATGACCCCGACCTTCTCTCTCGCTCGACTTCTCACCATCTCTTTGTTTTTGCACCGAAGCCACAAATCCATTTGCCTCCATTCCAAGAACCCAAAACACCCAACACGCATTGTCCCGACCTTCTCTCTCGCTCATCTTTCTCTCTCTCTCATTTTTGCTCGGTTCGACGGGCTACATCCGCCATCGTGAACCCAAACAGGGAGGCGCCGCTCCCAGACGTGGTTCTGCCGCCGAACGGGGAAGTTGGAAAGAGTGCCGATTCCATGATTGTGAAATATGAACAAAAGAAATTGTTAAGAGTAGAATTGTGAGGTCTACTGCTAAGATAATAGAAGTTGGGTGTTTGGATGAGAAATGTATGTGCAGGAAGGTTAAGCATTGCTGATTTTTTTTTAGGTGAGAACTTATGATAATGTGCATACTTGTGATTTGGATGCTGTAAGAGTAAAATATACATGATTGTTGTTATCATTTATTAGAAACTCCTTACCCTTTTAATTTTATATTGATCTGAATGTGAAGAGTTTTGTTAATTTAAATTAGTAGTCATCCTCTGTTCTATGTTTCTGTGTGTATATGCAGGTGGACGAAAAAAGTTTGGGGGTGATCAAGACCTTCGACGGGGCTTCGCATTTAACGGGGATTTAGAGCTGGGCTCGTGTTCAATCTAGACTATTCATGTTTAGAAAATGAGCAATTTTTTTTTTTTCAGAAATGTATTTTGTAACTGGGTTTGAGTTATAACTTTCATTTTATTTCTTATTTTCTGGGTTTGAAGTGTTGATATCAAGTGTTATTTTGGTTGGGTTACTGTACATTTGGATTCTTAGTATGAAAAAAGATTAGTATTGGTAAAAAAAAATTGTTCATTTGTAAAGTCTGTTGATTTTGGTAAAATGGTTAATACAAAATATTTGTTTACTTAATTAAAATTATTATTGTTATTTTTAATTGTATTTTTATATAATTAATATAAATTATTATTTATAATATATAAAATTTAAATTAAAATAATTAAATATTATTTTTTTGTAGAAAAATATTTAATATAGTGACACTTTTTAAAATATTAATAAAAAAGAAAAAAAAAGGATATAGTGACACTTTATGTGTGTGGCTGTTACATTTTCAATCTGACTCTATACGCCTATAGTGACGTGCAAAAAATGAATGTAAAAGGGTTTAGTGATACGTGTGAAGTGTCACTAAAAATTATCTTTCCAGTCACCCTCATTAGTGACGCGCGTTGAAGTGTCACTATATAATTTTAGAGTCACTCAATGTGTGTCACTAAAACCTAATTTTCTAGTAGTGTGTAGTTATATACATCGTTTAAATTATGTAATTATTTTGTTGATTTACTACTATTTATTCAAATAAAAAATCAATTAAATATGCAACAAAAATACAAATACAAAACAACACGAATTAAATATGTAAATCAAGTGGACACAAAAAAATATTTTTGACAATTTTAAAAAACATATACAACACCCAAACAACTTTAATACATGTTTAAACAACTAAATAACAACAAACAAATATCTGTATAACTACTATACTTTAATATACAAATTACATAATAGGCATAAAAAAATAAGACATCAAATAATAATCTTACAAAATAAAAGGAATTTAATAGCAATTATAATACACTTGCTCACCAAATATATATGTAACCTTGAAAACTAAACATATACTCATTTTTCTCTTAGTTGAACAAATAAATAGCAACAACTAAAAAATTTGATTACAACTCTGTAGTTGTCACTTTTACCTTACAATGACATTACTATTTGTAGGTTTCTCTTTATGTCCTTAATTTATAATTGTTTTATTTAATATCATCTTTAGTTTTCAAGCATTATTTAATTTCATAAAAACAAAATGACAGGATAAGCTCCAAATGCGCATGTGCGTCCTCCTCCAATCAGCTGTAAGCGGGGACCACGGTCGTCAGCCACTCTCTTAGCACCGTATAAATGAAAAGAAAAATGTGAAAATATAAAAAAGAAAAAAAAAAGCCTGTAAGACTAAAATTATAAATAAAAAGAATTTTTAGTTATTTGATGTAAAATTCCCAAAAAAAGAAAAATACAGAACAATCAATTCAACAAGAGATTTATTTGCTGTAAAAAATTTATTCAACATTCAATAACCCAAAAATAATAACCATTAATGTTACCTTGTATGTGATATGCTATTTCAACATGTAGATAATTTTAATTTAAATTATATATATTGTAATTATTTAAGATATATATCATAAATTTTTTCAAAAATTTCAGAATAATTTAATGTGTTGAACACGTGGTTTAAGTAATTTATTGTACATATATTTTTTTATTATATATGTGTAAAATAGACAGTTTGAATCTTTTGTATTGTAAATTATGCAAAAGTTCTGAAAACTTTATAGGATATTTGTTTTTTATTTTTATTTTTGTAAAGACTTTGTAGAGTATCTTAAATTGTACACTATTATATTAAAAATATTAAAATTAACACTATTTGAATATCAAAAATAAAAAAAAAAAATATATAGAGAGAGAGGAATTTGTGGTGAAACTCCTTTATTTTTTAATTTTTATACACTATTTAACTCTTTTATCTTTTTTATTTGTGGAAAAACTCCCTAAGTTTAATTTTCTTTGTAAATTTAAGGTGTCAGTTAGATATTACCGTCAAATACCAACTAGATTACTACTCTATCGACTTCGAAGTTTTACTGTTACATATATACATATGCAGTGGTCATTCTTTTTTTTTTTTTTTTTGAAAGAAAGCGTATTTGATTAATTAACAAACTAGACCTCGCGGTCATTACATAAAATGTTCAAAGGGATGGTGGATAGCGGAATATCACCAACCAACTTGTGGGAGAAATCCCACTTAGCCACATTATGGACAACAAAATTACAAGTCCTGTTTATATTAGAGAAAGTACAACTAGAAAAACAAGAAGAGTGACTATTACAAAAAGAGACATAATTATTAATGACCCAACGGGACACCTTCGCATTGAGAGCATCGATAACTACTCTCGAATCACTCTCCACAATGATATACTGGGCTTGCACTTCTAAGGCTGCAGAGATGGCCAAACAGCAAGCCGTCGCTTCCCCACAAAGCGCATCAGTGAAATCCAACAAGCCGTGTGAACCTTCACCACCTCTCCCAGATGGTTTCTAGCCATCGCTGCTAAACACATGCTATCAAGTCCCACTCTGACATCACAGTTCAGTTTAATCCAGCCCTGAGGAGGGGGGGACCAGCACTGCTCTAGGCACGGAGCGGGGACAGGGAAAATAGTAGCACGCAAGTCTGCAAAAAAAAAAAAATAGAATAGAATCAATGCAATTTGTTAAGTTCAAAGTTATATTATTGTGGACCTTTTCGTTTCAAGTACGCCATAAATTGTCTACCACAATTGTAGCATATAGGAAAACCTCTTCCCCATTTAATCCCTTGTGAAACAGATCCCAGATGAATTTGACCCAATCCTAAAGTCTGATTCCGTTATCTTGAGTGGGGTAAATACCCCAAGGCGAAGAGAGCCAGACATGAAGAGCTATATCACAGGTAAGGAATAGATGTTCCACAGTTTCTTCCTCCCTTCCACAAAGAGGGCATCTCACCTCCTCAATATGAAATCTCTTGTTAATAACAGATCTGAGAGGGAGAGCATTGGAGAGGATGCACAACCAGAGAACCTTGTGACGTTCTAGGACTTTACTGTTCCAGAGTTTATTCCAAAATGGAAGGAGCCAAAACACATTGGGGAGCTCTCTCCAACGACTGAGAGAGATAAGCAGATTTGCAGGAGAAATGCCCATCCTTTTCAAGTGTCCAAACCCACTTTCCTGCCCCAAACCAGATGGAATTCCTCCTCTCAAAATAGCCAACACTGTGACCCGATCAAACAGGCTATTATGTTTGTGAACATCCCACCGGCCATCTGAGGAGATCAAATCAGCCACAAAAGTGTGTACCCCAGTATTTGAAGTGCGAGGCTTAGGTTTGAAATCCTTCAAGTGGGGAATCCAAGGATCCTCCCAGATCCGAGTCTCCCTTCCATCCGCCACAATCTTGCAAGCTCCTTTCTCTAGGATGGTCCTAGATTTAATGACGTTTTTCCCGAACCAGGAATCAGAACTCTTAGAAGCACAATTAAGAAACTCTTTTCCTCTTAGGTATTTTGCAGTAAGCACCCTGCAACACAGCGATTGGCTTCCGTTCAAGATGTTCCACCCCCACTTGGCAAGAAAAGCTCGGTTCATCTCTCTCGTTTTCCTAAACCCCAAACCTCCCAGAGATTTCGGAAGACATAACTTGTCCCAAGCTTTAAGATAGAGTCCGTGGTTATCCTTCTCAAAACCCCACCAGAAATCACGCACCATACTATCAATTCTGGATGCCATTCTATTGGATAGCTTAGTATTTTGCATGGCATACATCGGCATTGACAGACCTACCGATTTAATGAGAGTAGCCCGACCCGCTTTGGAGAGGGTTTTAGCTTTTCAACCCTGAAGTTTTGTAGAGAGGTTGTCCAGAATGAAGTTGAAGTCAGCATCCTTTTGACGAGATCTGAAGAGTGGTAAGCCAAGATATTTAACATTTCCTTCTGGGGATCCAATACCTAGCATATCTTTGATCTCCTGTCTCAGGCCCCTTGGCGTATTCTTACTGAAAAAGATTGAGGTTTTGAGTTTATTGACCTGTTGCCCAAACCAAGAACAAAAGCTCTCCAGACACTGCCAGTATCCTCTGACTTCATCCACGTTAGCTCTCCCCACTAAAATTAAGTCATCGGCAAAGAATATGTGAGATAGAATCGGACCTCCTCTACTCAGTCTTATACCTTTAATATTGTTCTTATCTAAGGCACAATTTAGGAGTCTAGATAGAATCTCAGCCGTCCATATGAACAGGTAAGGAGACAGAGGATCCCCTTGGCGGAGGCCGCAGGAAGGGTTAATCGTTCCCACTTGCCCCCCATTGAGGCAGATGCTAAGAGTAGTGGTGGATACACACTGGGATATCCAATTGCGAAATTTCATGGGGATACCGAAATAAGACAACACTTGATTGATTGCTCCCCAGCTCAGCCTGTCATAGGCTTTCATGAGATCTATTTTAATAGCAAAAAAACCTTCTTTGCCCCTTTTCCGATTAAAAGAGTGGATGATTTCCTGAACGAGAACATTGTTGTCTTGAATGTTTCTTCCGGGCACAAAAGCAGCTTGAGTAGGATAAATAAGCTTTGGAAGAATAGGTTTAATTCTATTTACAATGATCTTGGATATGACCTTGTACATAACATTGCAAAGAGAAATAGGCCAAAAGTGGTTGGTTCGCTTGGGGTTCTGGACCTTAGGGATTAGGACAATATTCGTAGCATTGACTCCTTTATGCATTTTGCTACTCGTGAAAAAATTCGAAACAGCCTCACAAAAGTCATCTCCCACCGAATCCCAGTAGTGCTTAAAAAATAGGACAGACATTCCATCAGTGGTCATTCAGTTGATATTTAATGGTAATATTTAACTGGTGTGTCAAATTTACAAAAAAAAAATAAATAAATAAACTTAAGGGGGTTTTACCACCAAAAAATAAAATAAAAAGGTTAAGTGTATAAAAATTAAAATATAAGAGAATTTCATCGCAAATTGCTTATATATATTTATATATATATATATCAATATATCCTTTTATAGGTGCACCATCAAAGTATCCTATATCTTTACTTAAAAATAAAATATTATAATAAAAGTAGTAAAATAAAAATAATAAAAGCAGTGCGCCAATTCTTAGCATATTTAAATAAAATAATATTTTAGAGGCGATGCAAAATGTGAAGCAAGATAGCAAAATACAAGTATCTTATGGGGAATTTATAATTTTATGTACATTATAGTACTTAATTATATTATATGTGCATAAAAAATTATTTACAATTTATCATACATTTTATTAATTATGAGAAAGATATTCCTAATTTTTATGTACAAACTATATATGGTAAAAATAAATAATAAACATACATGTTTTATTTATAAATTTCTATTTAAATTTTAATACATATTATATCAACATATGATCACACACTTGGTCAAAAAACAATATATCTTCACAAATATTATCATAAAAAATATATTAGATTAATAATTAATAAACATTATCAATAATAATATAAACATAGTATTTATACATAAGGCCACATTTAATTACAATTTTGTTTATTTGTTTAAACATATTTTTCAATAACTAATAAACATGAGTGTTATTTAAAGTATTTATTCAAAATAAATAAATAAACTTAAGTGTTCCATTTTTAAAATTATGATATTTTAACAAATAAATTATATTTATTATCATAATAAATATGCTAGATTAATAATAACATTATAAACATTAATAATATTAATCAAATGTTTAATAAACATATATTGTTTATAAAATATAAATAAAATTTATAAATGTACTTGTATATTTTTTTTTAAAATTTCATATTAAATTTTAGTAAACACATTATTTTAGTAATATATCAAAATATAAATATTAACTTTTTATATTTACATATTTAACTTTATACGTTTTTTTTTAAAAAAATCAATTGAAAGTAATTAGCAAGTTAAAATTGTAAACATATATGATTATTTGTAAATATTCATAAAATTATATAGAATTATGTAATTATTTTTTTTTTTACATATTTTTTGTAATATTATACATTTACTTGTATATAAATAAAAATTGCCCTTATTTTATATCATTTTTAAATTTTACTTTATCACCATCTAATGATGTAAAATTTCGTCGACAGAAAAAAAAAATAATGTGAGTAATAATAATAATAATAATAAGGGTAAATATCATTTTGGATTCTGTATTTTGTAAAAGTTACTAATTGAACCTTCTGTTTTGTTAAATAACAAAATAGATCCTGTATTTTTTAAAATAGTACAAATAGAACTCTGAATTGATTTTTTGGCAAAATAAAATTTAATTATAATCCGATCTAAAAGTGTTATAACAAAACTGTTTACATTTTCAGTATATGTTCGTGTTATGAATTGTTTTCAAGTTGGTCATATTAAAAAAAAGTTGTTAAAAATTAAGATTAGGGTCTTATTTTTTCTATTTTAAAAACTATATGATTTATTTTATTATTTAATAAAATAGATGATCCAATTAATAATTTTTACAAAATACAAAGTTCAAAATGATATTTATTTCTAACGGTAAATGAGAAGTGTTGGTTCGGATCACGTGGGAAGCATTTGACCTCTTCGACTAGATAAACAATATTTAAAGAGTATAATTGGATTATTTGACGTCTATTACTATAAGAAAATACACTTTTGCTAACGAAAAAAATGCATTTTAGTCTGCAAAATGACTTTTGTTTTCACATACTTAATTGCGCTGATAAAAATTGTATTGGTCGGAAAATGTTAGAATTTTTTTTTTTTTTTAAGAAGCGTATCCATTTCATTGATGAAGACAGAAGTGCAGGATACAAATTACATAGAGAAATTATGAGCTTTCCAGATAGCTTCCTGATCTAAGCCTAATGCATACTTTGCAAGATGATGAGCATCCTCATTTTCTTGCCTAGAAATGTGCCTGAAAGTAGCATTAGGGAAAAAAGACAGCAAGCTTCTAATATTTGTTGCAAACCTATTCAAAAGCAAATGATGTGTAGCATTATTACAAATATAATCCACAAGTGTTTTACAATCAGATACAATGTAATCCAATTTTATGTTATGTCTTTGGCACCAGGATAGCGCAAAGGAAAGTGCATGGGCCTCCATTAGCAAAGCTGATTGAGTGCCATTCCAAGGAGATGATACAGTCAACACCGGGTCCCCATGCGTGTTATATATAGCAAAACCAAGGCCCGTTTTGTTGGCTGCAACATTCTGGGCTGCATCCACTGAGAGTTTTAGTTGAAAACCTGAAGGAGTTTCATTGTTTGGCTCTATAGGGACCATGGAAGTCTTGAAGGAGATTTGCTGTGTGTTGTGTTGCTGATATTGTTCTAAAAAGTCAGCCACTGCGTGAATTTGAGAAGCTGGTGCCACAACTCTTCTGTGATGAAGGAATTCATTCCTGCAATGCCACATCTTCCAAAGCAAGCAAAGAAAAAATTGGAACTCATTGGCCATGAGTTCAGTACCAGCCACATGAAGAAAGTTCCTGCAAGTTAGTGCAATATATTTTGAAATAAAAGAATAAAAGCTTGTTAATTTCCATACCTTCTGGACAGCTTCACACCTGAAGAGAGCATGCTCTAGGGATTCCGGTTGGTTGTAGCATCGGCAGCAGGCAGGTGTAGATAGGGTCTTCCTTTTGTGCAAGTTGGAGCCAGTAGGTAGGATATCATAATATGCTCTCCAAATGAAATGTTTGGTTTTTGAGGGAATTGGTTGTGACCACAAAGTTTTCCACCAGGTTTGAGTGTTTAGGGTACTAGAGGGTGAGGGCTCATGGTTATGATTTAAGCTATGTGCTAGGTGATAGCCCGAGTTGACTGTATAACTACCATGGGATGTGAATGGCCAATAATAAGTGTCGGGGGAAGGGATGGGAATGAGCGGGATGGATTGAATTGCTTGACTAATATCAGGGGGAAAGATGGTGTTAATGCAAGAGGTATTCCATTGGTGAGAAGAGATAATAAGATCAGAGACTTTTGGTATCCCCCTCGACAAATGAGTAAGATAATTAATCTTACCATGACCTGAGATCCAGGTGTCATGAAAGATAGATGTCGTATTACCATCTCCTATTGATTTCCTAATTCCCATCTTAAGAAGCTCTTTACCCCAAGTGATACTGATCCAGACAAGAGAAGGCCTGCGGCCTTTATTAGCCTCAAGGAAAGTGGTGTGGGGAAAATAGCGGGCTTTGAGAATGGTTGCCACAAGGGAAGTAGGTGCCTGAAGTAAGCGCCAAGCTTGTTTGGCCAACATGGCTTGGTTGAAAGCCTTCATTGAGCGAAATCCCAGTCCTCCATGAAATTTTGATAGGCTAAGAGCGGACTATTTTTTCCAATGAATTTTCCGACTATGTTCGGTTCCTCCCCACCAGAAGGAAGCCATCATAGATTCGATTTTTGAGAGGAAGGAAAATGGTAGTTTGAAGCAAGCCATGGCATAAGAAGGGATCGCCTGAACCACTGATTTTAAAAGGACTTCTTTTCCTCCCTTTGAGAAGTGTTGCGCATTCCACCTATTCAAGTGCGACCAGACTCGATCAGTGAGGTAGTTGAAGGCCTCTTTCTTTGTTCTCCCAAAAGTTTGGGGAAGCCCCAGATATTTCTCGATCGAGTCGCGAATAGGAATACCGAGAAGGGTAGTGATTTGATGTTGAATGTCCTCGGCTGTGTTGGGCGAAAAATAGAGGGAGGACTTGTGAAAATTGACCATTTGGCCAGAAGCAAGGCTGTAGTCATGTAATACTGCTTTTATAGTTGCAGCAGCCAAAGGGGATGCTGTACTAAAAAGAAGGCTGTCATCAGCAAAGAAAAGATGAGAAATGATTGGAGCCGTACGAGCAATTTTGAGGCCAAGTCCTTGATTACTCGTACATTTTGTTTTGGATCATTCTAGACACATCACTCCACACCTCTGTCGTCGTCACTCCATTCGTAAATCTAGTATTTGCTCGATTCTCCCCCATTTCCTCTTTATTCTTCTTCTACGTACTACACCTTCATGTTGTGTAACCCTTTCAACATTGCCTTCTCATTGTGAACGTGTGAATATCTCGCGGCAGAATAAATATGGTTTCCAGAAAAGTGCAATAAAGCTATATTTGTATAATAATTTCATATTTGTCTCACATCACGCTTATTACATTAATATAACTGAGAAAAATAATTTAAGTCTACTCTTTTTTTAAACAATCAACATTACTCTTATTTACCGTAATCATATCAATAATATCTCAAATAAACCCTTATAACAATTAAAAAAAGAAAGAAGGTATTCCTTAATATTATCATTACTTTGTTAACATTAATTCTTTCTAAAAAGTTTTTAAAATTTTAAGAACAATACTTAAAAATATTTTAATTTTTAATATTTAAATGGATATTAAATATATTTTTAATTTTTATTTAATTTTATATATTTAAATTAATTTAATTAAATAAAAAAAAAATTAATTTAAACATTCTATACCATGTGATCACTTACCTAGCACAAATCAATCATGTACTTTTCAACGTTCTAGAACTTTAGTACCATAAAGTATTTTCACTGTCAAAAAATTTAATTAAGTATTTAAAATAACATAAATAAATTATTAATCCCACATACTAATCCACCAAAACAAACAATTTTGACCAGCCATAAACACTTTTTCTATATCAATGTGATTAACTTTTTTAATGGAGACGACGGATTTCCACTACTTTCAAGTACATCAACGAGTGCCTTTACTTTATTAAAAAAGAAAGAAAGAAAGGAAGAAAGAAAGAAAGACAAGGAAAAACGAGTGACTTTTACTATTTTGCTCCTTTTTTTTTTCCTTTTTGATGATTAGCTTAAGAATAGTACATATTTAGGGTTTTTTTTGGGAAGTGAAGTGTAGTTAACTATACTGGCTTCCTAATGTAAGAGATTTATATATCAATGGATGTCAATACAAAAAAAATTACAATTCAATTGCAATAAAAATAGAGAAATTTACATCAACTCTCCAAATCTCAAATTATTAACACAATTATCCGTCAACATTTAATTATTACAAATACGAATGGTTTTCTAATAACTGTGAGGAGGAGGTATGTTACTTCTTTTCCCCTTCTTTTTTTTTTTTTTTTAATATAAAATTGTAATTAACACTTCTCTTTAAAGGAAAATTTAACATTTAATGTTAAAATATTACACATAGTTTTAAAATATTTTTCCTCACTACATATTTCTAAGGAATTTTTTTAAATATATACATAATTTTTGAAATTATTTATAAAAATAACAAAGCTAATTTAAACCATCACAATAGCGTGGTCTTCCGTGTACTTTTTTACCTACACCAAATTTGGTATTTAGACTTTTTATTTTTCTTCTTATCACTTGTGAGCGCTTGGCTTTCTCTCTCAATATTCTTTTCTTACTTTGTTTTGTTTGTTTTTAATATCTATCCTTACACAATTGGGATTCCTAATTATTTTAGTTTGAAAATAATACTATTAAGATTTCTTTTCAATATAATCATAGAAGCATACAGTGGGGTTTAGAACACTTAAACAACTTCACTAACTGCCTTGACAGTAGGCAGCTAATTCGGTTAGTGTTGTCCTATCTAACCGAGTACTATATATAGAAGATTTTACAACTAACTAAGATTGAGATAGAGAGAGATCAAGTTGGTGAGGGTGCGACACAAATTAAATCAGTGTGTTATAGAGATGAATTCTCTTTGAGATTGAGGGTTGTAAAAGGCATTTCCATGTGTTTGATTAGATTTCCTCAAGTGAGTTTATGTTTGTAATTGGTGTATATCACCATTAGTATTCTTTGTGTACTTGATCTAATTGTTTGTAAGTTGTAATTCTTGCCATTCATTAATCAAATCATCACAGCCAACAAAGTTGCTTCTACCCGGGGATTAGGTCTAAGTTTTATCCAAAACTTGTGATTGAACCTCGTTAGACTTGCTGTCCAATTTTTATTTCTGGTTTCATTGGCCCATGTTTCAGGCCAATTATTCTTTTTGCAATTGTGTTCTTGTCTGTGCTTGAGTGCACAACAAATGGTATTAGAGCAGTAGGGAGATCGGGGATTAGTTCAAGAATCAAGTGCAAGAAATCAAGATTGTTACAAGATGGCAACAACTAGATTTAAGGTGGAAAAATTCACTTGCACTAATGACTTTAGTTTGTGGAGAATTAAAATGAAAGCTTTTCTTGTTCATCAGGGAATTTTAGAGCCCTTGAATGAAGAAGCTATGAAGGAGATCGATGACAAGAAGAAGAAAGTTGAGATTGAAACTAAGGCACACAGTGCCATCCTTCTTAGTCTTGGAGATGAAGTTTTAAGGGAAGTTTCAAGTGAAGAAAAGGCGCTTGGATTATGGAACAAATTGGTTGCAATTTACATGAAAAGATCATTGGCTAATAAACTGTACCTCAAGAAGAAGCTATACACTCTTCGAATGGATGAATCTAAGGATCTTCGAAGACATCTTGATGATTACAAACAAGATTATTCTTAATCTGAATAATCTTGGAGTAAAAATTGAAGAGGAGGATCAAGCCATCATTCTTCTAAGTTCATTGCCAAAAATGTATGAATATTTTGTAGACACCATCTTGTATGGTAAAGACACCTTGACAATGATAGCAGTCAAGGCTGCATTGTGTTCAAAAGAAATTCAAAGGAAAGATGATCGAGTAGATAACAGTGGTGATGGGTTGTTCACAGCAAAAGAAAGATTTCAGAAGAAAGACTACAATGGGCACAAGAATTCCTTCAATAACAACAAAGACAAAGGTGACATGTTCAAATCAAAGGGTACATCAGGTAAGCAATTTTATTATTGTAAGAAAGAAGGTCATTTTCGTGATGATTGTTTGGCACTTAAGGCAAAACTAAAAAGAGAGAAAAATTGTGGAAAGAATGGAGAAGCTGATATAACAAGTGGCTATGAATCAGCTGAAGTGCTAGTTGCATCTAGTTGCACTTCTGATGGAGCCTGGATCTTATATTCAGGTTGTTCTAAATGTGTATGATATTTTATTGAACCTTACTTGATTTCTATTTATTGATACTTGTAGTACCCAATATGACTATGAACAATCCCATGGTGTCACTGTTAACTGACAACAAGCTCTCTGGGGCTAACTTTGTCAAATGAAAAGAGAACATTAATATTGCTCTCATAGGTGAAAATACCATGTTTGTGTTAACTAAAGAGGCTCCTAAGAAACCAGGTGAGAATGCGACCAAGGCAGTTGAGGAAAAGTTCGAGCATTGGCAGAATGCTAACAACAAAGCTCGATACTTTATGCTATCTAGCATGGTCGACACCTTGAATACAAGGTTTGCAAATACTCTCACGGCTGCAGAAATCATGAACCAGTTGACTGAACTGTTTGGGATGGCGTCAGATCAAGCTCAATTTGAGATGACCAAGAATTTCATCAATGCACGGATGAAGCCTCATTAAAAAGTTCCTGATCACCTACTCTAGATGGCAAGTTACTTCGAAGAAGTTGAGAACCATGGAGCTATTATAGATCAGGAAACTCAAGTGAGTTTGATCTTAAATAGTTTGACTCCAGCTTTTTTGTCCTTTACATCAAACTATGTCATGAACAAGTTGACTTTTGACTTCCACGAGTTAATCAAAAACCTTCTGATATTTGAGAATTTGATTGGAGGACCAGAGAAAGGAGGAAATAAAGCTCCTAGTTTCGACACTGCTAATGGTACGGCCAAGCCTGAGGCAAACATTGACTCTACTACGAGATCCAGCAAAAAGAAGAAGTGGAAGAATAGCAGGAAGCCTCTTAAAGCTATTAACACAGGTAATAAGAATAAAAAGGTTGTTGATTCAAAGGAAAAGCAAAAAGGAAAGTGCTTCTATTGCAACAAAAAGGGTCACTGGAAACCCCAGTGTCCTAATTTTTTGGCAAAGAAAAAAGATATTTCTATTTTTGTTATAATTCCATGTGTTTAGAGAATTATTATCCCCTTCAGTTATTAATTCTGGATCTACTAACCATGTTTATTTTCTTCTTATTTCAACTCCAGCTGCTTAACCTTGGATTGCTATCCTAACGAGTTTTGTCGAATGGTTGGACAAAAGGGTGGAGATTGTCCAATGTGAAGATGAAGCTCGTTATCTTCTTTAATTTTGAATTAATTGTTTTAGTTAATGAACAATTTAATTTCAAGTATTAATTTGGGATTTTATTCCCTATTTCCTATTTTGCAGACAATTCATTATGACTTTTTTGAGATTGTTAATAAAATTTTCTCTTTAAGAGGTTTTCATTATGAATTACTTTTATGAAATTGAGCTTCATATTTACTTTAACTTGTATGCCACTACCGTATTATATTTATATGTTTATCATATTTTTTGCGTTTTGTAATTTATTATTGATATAAAATCTATAGTATGTTATTCTCTGCAAAGAGATTATACCACAAAATATTTAGAATTTAAATTCAATGTTGAAATTCCGTATTTTAATATTCCTAGTTTGATTATTTAATTAAATGATTAATTAAATGCGGAATAATAAAACTGGTACTGAAAATAGTTTTCTGTAGTTACAGAATGCAACTCTGTAACTCCAGAGAAACCCAGAAAAACAAACAGTGCATAAAAGTAAAAACACACAAGATTTTTGTACGTGGTTTCAACAATCCTTTCAGATTGTTACTAGTCCACGGGGCCACGCCCAGAGATAAGATTCATTAGATCGGTATCAAAAATACAAAGTAATTGACTTATGCATAAATAGACTCCCTCTTATTGTATGCCGCAAGCTTGATGTATTCCACCTACTAACCGAATCTTGATAAAACTCCAAGAGCTCGAACTCCCTTCGATCACCTTGAAGAGTGCTTGAATCCTCCCGATTCAAGGCTTAAAGGCTATCTCCCGAAAGCCTATACAACCATCTCCCGAAGGTTGTGTGCTTGTATCATCCCGATGCAAGACTTCAAAAGCAATCTCCCGAAAGCTTGTAAATACCCTTCTCCTGAAGGTGCACTGATGTTCTTCTTCGTTGTAGACTTGAATACAGACTCAAGACAATACAAACAACAAATAAACAGAGTAAGAGTAGAACAACTCTTCTCTACAAAACAAAGACACTCTTTTCTTATGATATGAAAGTGAATAAAAGAGTTAACATAACAAAGACACTCTTTCCTTAAGATATGAATATAATTCTAAGTGTATGAAAGAGATACAAAACCTAGCTACTATAAGATGTATTTATAATGAATATACATCCCATAGACAGCTTACATTCGGTCTGAACAAGACCTCAACCCACTAGAAACTTCCCTAAAATAATTCTTCAATCAGTCCAAAAATTTCCGTTTCTGTACCTACAGAATCGTGGGCAGTAACTACAACTTTCCTTTTATAGAAAAGGAAAGTTTAGCTCCGGTTTTCTCTTCAAGAAACCTGATCTTAGAAAATGGGAAACTCAACACAAGATCAGAATAACAGCTGGTTAGCAAAGAATCAATGTGTAATCAAAACTTACCATTTTTACCTCAATTTCCATAAATAGGAAAGCTAGACAACTTTCCTTCCAAGTTTAGATATACACAAATAGGGTAACCATATTAAACACTCCAGCCGAAATACACATTAAATAATAAAATATTTTTGTCAATTAAATATGCCAAAAATGGAATTAACAATCTCCCCCTTTGGCACTTTGATTGACAAAACATTTTATTATGAGAAACCTGCATCAAGTGTTAGAAACCAAAGCAAATAGCTTTTTAAAGATATAAGAGTATAGAAAATACTCCCCCTGCATGAAAGCTCTCTAACACATAAAACATAGAACATTTTTTGGACGGAAAAGCTTGCAAACCGAAGAACACAGCAACTTTTTAAACGGAAAAGTGCAAAACCACAAACAAGACAACTCCCCCTAAAAACAAGGTTCCAGAGTTGTAACACATAATCCAAAAAAAAGTAAGTACTACTCCCCCTTTTTGTCTATCAAGGAGCCAAAGATAGCAAAAACCATGAACAAGGTCATAATAGTTTAAGCATTCACAAATAAAAAGCAAGAGATAGAGAATTGAACCACTTATTCATCATCATTGGGTCGGAAGTATTTCATGATGTTGTCCATCATCCTGAGAAGCAAGGCTTGACTTGTCGCTATTCTCCCCAAACACAAGTTGAATTCACCCATTTCTGTAGAAGCAGAAGCAGCAGCAGGTTCAACAGTAACACCAAGGGAAGCAAGGTTGTAAGTCGACTTTCAAGCTTTGGTCTTCAACTTTCTGGCAGATTTCATCGGAGCAGATGACGAACTAGGAACTCCGGTTGCTGGTGCAGGCGGCGCAGGAGGGGAGATCGGAGATGCAGAGGCAGAGCCACGAGAGGGCTTCTTGGACGGTTGGGCATTCTTAGTTTTGGCCATCTCTTTGAAACCCTAGAACACAAACACTCTTACACTTTGAAAAAAGTTAGACCTTTGAGAAAAAGAATAGAAAGAGAAGAGTGAGTTGTGATCGTGGGTGAGAGGGTAGTTGAGCATATATAACATTTCAATTTTAATTACCCAATAAGAAAAAAAATGGAAAAAGGAAAGGAACTTACTTACCTTAATCACCACATGGGGAGAGAAAAAAAAGGAAACCAAAAAAAGATTTTTCAAATGTGGTCAATGTTTCCTTAAATGGAAAAAGGAAACCAAATATTCCCACAAAATCTAAGAAATAAAAACCCCACCAAATCTGAAATTGCCACCAAAAAGGAAACAAAAAAAATAATTAATTATTTAAATACAAGTTTCCTATACACACCAAAAAGACCAAATCTCCACAAATAAAGGAAACATTCTAAATAAATAAATACAATTAAAACATGTTTCCATAAAATGAAAAACTAAAAGAAAAAATGTACAAGGATTCGAAAAAAATTTGAAAAGAAAGAAAAAATATGCCCCCCTTTTTCTTTTATTTTTTCAAAAAATGCCCCCCAAAGAAAAATTGCAAATAAAGAACAAGAGAACACACCAAGACACAAAAAGCACTAATCACCACTTAAGAGCAAAAATTGTGTCTAAGAACATAATGAAACATAACAAAAAATAACAAAATTTTTTAACAAAGCTCACTTGACAACTCGTTCACGAACCTTTTTTATTTTTTTGATTAAAAGACAGAAAAATAAAATAACCTTGATATTTTTGCAACTAGAATTCACAATGTCCATTTGTCTTTGTCCCTGATGAAAAAATCAAACTCATAAGAATAGTCAGAAATTATTTTATCAAACTAATGATGTAATAGAATGAGGTCATACCGGTTCACAGGAAAAAATTGACTCCGTCACCAAGAATATTAAAGCACATCAAACAAAAGATGTAACAAATGTACTTTATAACACCATTTTCGAGAATAAACAATTTTTACCACAAACTGTGTCAAGCATTAGTGTGTGAAAGTGTAAGCAGGGAACATTGCCCAATTTGTCAAAAAGACTTTTTCTGATAAATTGTACCCATAGGAGACGCTGTCACACTACCTCAATGGTAGCCCTTTTCAATGGTAGCGTATCTTCTACATAACTCCTAATTACATAGTTCCAACTTACTCAGAGATGGCTTTCACACATTGAGATAGGTAGCTCTATTCATCCAATGGAGCTTGAACACACAGTTTTTGAACAACATTATTCGAAAATGGTAGCTTACATAACACTGTTTGATGAACCTGAATATTCCTGTGAGAAGTGAACAATTTTCCTGACAAACCTATATGACATCATAATATTACAACATTAGCAATAAAATAATGACTGAAATTCTTATAAGGTTGAAATTTTCTTCTAGGACAAAGACAAGACATTATGAACTCTAAGACAACTCAAATATCAAGGATTATGAAAAAATAAAAGCATTAAACAGTACAAACCCCTAAGGATTTCCTTAGAGAAATAAATCAGATCGAGTCAAGAGCTTTAGTAAAAATATCTGCAATTTGTTTGCTAGTTTCAACATATTCTAAGACAAGAATTTTATTTTCCACAAGCTCTCTAATAAAGTGATGACGAATGTCTATGTGCTTTGTGCGAGAGTGTTGAACAGGATTCTTAGAAATGTTTATAGCACTAGTGTTATCACAAAAGATGGTTAAAGTTTTCAAATCAAACCCATAATCTGCCATCATTTGTTTCATCCATAACAATTGGGTACAACAACTACCCGCAGCAATGTACTCAGCCTCCGCTGTGGATAGAGAGATTGAGTTTTGCTTCTTGCTATGCCATGAAACCAGATTGTTTCCAAGATAGAAACATCCACCACTAGTACTTTTTCTATCATCTGCATTACCTGCCCAATCAGCATCACTAAAGCAAACAAGGTTAGAATTAGTGTCTTTTGAAAACCAAATCCCAAAATCAATAGTGCTATTTACATAGCGAATGATTCTTTTCACAGCAGAAAGATGGGATTCCATGGGATTTGCCTGATATCGTGCACAAACACCAACACTATAACAAATGTCGTATCACATTGTAGCAGTAAGATAAAGCAAACTACCTATCATACTTTGATACAAAGTTTGATCTACCTTTACTCCTTGTTCATCTTTGCTTAATTTCAAAGTTGTGCTCATGGGAGTGTTGGTATGTTTGGCTTTCTCAAGACCAAACTTTTTCACCAAGTTCTTTGCATACTTGCTTTGAGTGACAAAAGTTCGCTCATCTGATTGCTTCACTTGAAGACCGAGAAAATAAGTGAGTTCACCTACCATACTCATTTCGAACTCCTTTTGCATTTGGGAAACAAAAACCTGCACTTCAGAGTTAGAGGTAGAGTCAAACACAATATCATCAACATATATTTGAGCAACAATCACATCAGAATTAATGTTTTTGATGAAAAGTGTTTTATCAACATTTCCTCTCTTGTAATCATGAGAAAGCAAGAATTCAGTTAGACGCTCATACCAAGCACGTGGTGCTTGTTTTAGACCATACAAAGTGTTGTCTAACTTATAAACATGATCAGGAAAATGTGGATCCTCAAACCCTTTAGGTTGTTCCACATACACCTCTTCTTTTAACAGCCCATTCAAAAAAGCGGATTTGACATCCATTTGATACAATTTAATACCAAGAATGCAAGCTATGGAAAGAAGTAACCTGATCGATTCCAGTCTAGCTACTGGAGCAAATGTTTCATCAAAATCAACACCCTCAACTTGAGTGTATCCTTGGGCAACCAACCTTGCCTTGTTTCGAATGATAGTGCCAAACTCATCACTCTTATTTTTGAAGATCCACTTGGTTCCAATGATGTTCACAAACGGTGGTCTTGGAATCATTTTCCAGACTTTGTTTCGAACAAACTGATGAAGCTCATCCTGCATAGCTAAAAACCAATCTTCATCCATTAAAGCTTCTTTTACAGATTTAGGTTCTAAAGAAGAAATAAAACATAAAAATTGAATTATATTGGCATATTTTCTTCTTGTAACCATGCTCTCATCCAAGTTTCCGAGAATGAGATCTGAAGGATGATTCTTTTTAACCCTGGAGGATGGTTCCCTCTGTATTGGATCAGTGATTGAATTTAAAGGATACTCGGATTCTTTTGTTGTTGGTTTTTCTGTAGCAACAGATTCCTGCACAGTAGCCTCGACGACTGCTTCTGAAGCTTCGTCAGGTTCCTTTTCCTCAGCAGCAGGCTTTTCAAGCAAATCTTCAATCTGTTCTTCTGTGGAAAACTCAGAAAAATCTTTTAGATCATCAACAACAACATTAGCAGATTCCATAACAGTTTGGGTTCTCATGTTATACACACGATAAGCCCTACTATTTGTGGAATATCCTAAGAAAACACCTTCATCACTTTTAGAATCAAATTTACCAATGTAATCACGATCTCGTAAAATATAACACATACATCCAAACACATGAAAGTGACTTACATTTGGTTTCTTACCTTTCCATATTTCATATGGTGTTTTGTGAGTACCTGGATGCAAGAATACTCTGTTGATGGTATAGCAAGCAGTGTTAATGGCTTCGGCCCAAAGGCGCTTTGTGAGCTTCTTGCTATTCAACATTACTCTAGCCATTTCTGTTAGACTACGATTCTTTCTTTCAACCACTCTATTTTGTTGAGGAGTTTTAGGAGCAGAAAATTCATGAGAAATACCGTTAGCTTTACAAAATTCATCATATACGGTATTTTCAAATTCCTTACCATGATCACTCCTAATCCTAACAATTTTGCCAATGTTACAATCTTTTTCAACTTGTAATTTCAAACACAGAGATTGGAAGGCTTCAAAAGTATCAGATTTTTCTCTCAAAAAATCCACCCATGAGAATCGAGAAAAATGATCAACACAAACAAAAATATACCTTTTACCATTTAAGCTTTCCACCTGGATTGGACCCATTAAGTCCATGTGCAAGAGTTCGAGAACTCTAGAAGTGTTCACATCCGGGACACTCTTGTGAGAAATTTTCAGTTGCTTACCTAACTGGCATGGTCCACATTTTCCCAATGACTCTTTACCTAATTTAGGTAATCCTCGAACAATCCCTGAAACAGATAATTTTTTCAGATTTTTAAAGTGAATGTGACCAAGTTTTTCATGCCATAGGTCAGTAACATTTTCAATGACAGAATGACAAGTGGCATGCGTAGTGAGTGTATAACAATTATCACTAGATCGCAGCCCTTGTAACACAATTTCATCAAGAATATTATATACATAGCAATGATTGCTATCAAAGCTCACAGTATAACCCTGATCACAAATCTGACTAATGCTAAGTAGATTAGCTTTTAGTCCTTCAACCAACATGACATTCTTTAGTTTAGGAAGCCCTTCGAACTTGAGAGTTCCCATTCCTATGACTTTACCAGTAAGACCGTTACCAAATGTAACTTCTCCACAGTGCATTGGTCTTATGTTCACAAGAAATTCTTTTTCACCTGTCATGTGTCTAGAACAACCACTATCAAAATACCACATGTTAGAAGCAACAGTTTTAAAACAAGTAGAACCTACCAAGCATTTGTTTTTGACAACCCATTTTTGTTTTTGTAAAACATGTTTATTTCCAATGTAATTAGATTTAAACATGTTATGCATGGTTATGCATTTAGGTCGAATGTGACCTTTTACTCCACAAAAATGGCAAATAGGAATGAAACGTCTTCCCGTCCCTTTGAAATTGTCAAACTTACCGTGCTGCTTCTTTTCTGTAACAACAGAGTGCTTTGCTGTAGAGACAGAAACCTGCGAGGTAGAAACAGTTCTTCCAGAAACAAAACTATTAGTGGTATTAGAAACAGGTTGATTTGGAACATAACCCAGCCCAGCATGATTGGTTTGGCCAGATTTCTGAATTTTTTCAAAGATGGTGGAACCTGGATTTAGCATTTTAACATTCTTTTTAATGTTATCAATTTCCTTGGTTAAAGAAATAATTTTTGACTCTTTTAAAGACAATTCAGATTCACAACATTTGAGTTTATCTTCCAACTCATTAATGTTGTTACACAAAATTTTATTATCTTTAACCAGGGAGCGATTTTCAGCACAAGTTTCCAACCACTTACCAAACATTACCTTGTAGGATTCAACCATGGAATCCTCATCAATTTCTGACTCATCTGATTCGGATCTGGATTCTTCCTTGTTGTCATTGATCAGGATATTGTTCAAGCAAATGCTTTTTCCTTTTTCCTGCAAATTTCTTGACAAAACACTTGTTAGGACAACTTTTTCTTTTTCATCCTCACTACTCTCAGAATCATCACTCCAAGTAACATTCAATCCCTTTTTATTTTTCTTTAAGGTATTAGCACATTCGGATTGAGTGTGACCAAAACCTTCACATTCTCTGCATTTAATACCTTTTTTATTGTTAGATGAAAAAGGTTTAGAGAGAATATTACCAGAAATGTTACCTTTTGGATTCTTTGAAAAGAACTTTTTATTTCCTGCAGATTTCATGAATTTTTGGAATTTTTTTGCCAATATAACCATTTCATTCTCATTTTCATCATCAGAAACAATATTTTCAGAAGCATTAAAGGCAATACCTTTACTTTTCTCATTCGAGAGATTTTGCTTACTCTTTTTCTTGATTTGTTGATTCAACTCAAAGGTTCTTAAAGATCCCATGAGTTCCTCAACCTTCATTTTGCTAAAGTCCTTTGCCTCTTCCATTGCAAGCAATTTTGTGTCAAACCTGTCATGAAGGACTCGAACAATTTTTCGAACCAAGACAGATTCATCTAGTTTTTCTCCCAAGGCAAAAAACTCATTAGAAATATCAGATAATCTTTCATAAAAATCATTTAAAGTTTCAGTATCTGACATTCTCAATTCATCAAATCTAGTTTGCAGCATGGTAAATCGTGATCTCTTTACATCAGCAGTACCTTCAAATTGAATTTGAAGGATTTCCCATGCTTCCTTTGCAGATTCACAAGATGAGATCAATTTAATAAAGCCTTCACCAACACCATTAAAAATAGCATGTAAAGCCTTATTATTATAACCAGACAGTTTTTCATCTTCAGTGGTCCAACTGAGTTCAGATTTTTACCTGAATTTTACCTTTTTCATCATTTTCAGTAGGTTGAGACCAACCTGTAAGAATAGCTCTCCATGCCTTCTCATCTTGTGATTTGATGAAAGCTCTCATCCTGACCTTCCAATAAGGATAATTCGACTCATTCAGTAGAGGAGGTCTAGAGATAGAACTTCCTTCTGCAAACAAAGACATCTTCACACAAAACAAGTTAAACGGAATAACCTCAAGATCTCACTAAGAATTTAGTGACTTGCTCTGATACCAATTGAAATTCTGTATTTAAATATTCCTAGTTTGATTATTTAATTAAATGATTAATTAAATGCGGAATAATAAAACTGGTACTGAAAACAGTTTTCTGTAGTTACAGAATGCAACTCTGTAACTCCAGAGAAACCCAGAAAAACAAACAGTGCATAAAAGTAAAAACACACAAGATTTTTGTACGTGGTTTCAACAATCCTTTCAGATTGTTACTAGTCCACGGGGCCACGCCCAGAGATAAGATTCATTAGATCGGTATCAAAAATACAAAGTAATTGACTTATGCATAAATAGACTCCCTCTTATTGTATGCCGCAAGCTTGATGTATTCCACCTACTAACCGAATCTTGATAAAACTCCAAGAGCTCGAACTCCCTTCGATCACCTTGAAGAGTGCTTGAATCCTCCCGATTCAAGGCTTAAAGGCTATCTCCCGAAAGCCTATACAACCATCTCCCGAAGGTTGTGTGCTTGTATCATCCCGATGCAAGACTTCAAAAGCAATCTCCCGAAAGCTTGTAAATACCCTTCTCCCGAAGGTGCACTGATGTTCTTCTTCGTTGTAGACTTGAATACAGACTCAAGACAATACAAACAACAAATAAACAGAGTAAGAGTAGAACAACTCTTCTCTACAAAACAAAGACACTCTTTTCTTATGATATGAAAGTGAATAAAAGAGTTAACATAACAAAGACACTCTTTCCTTAAGATATGAATATAATTCTAAGTGTATGAAAGAGATACAAAACCTAGCTACTATAAGATGTATTTATAATGAATATACATCTCATAGACAGCTTACATTCGGTCTGAACAAGACCTCAACCCACTAGAAACTTCCCTAAAATAATTCTTCAATCAGTCCAGGAATTTCCGTTTCTGTACCTACAGAATCGTGGGCAGTAACTACAACTTTCCTTTTATAGAAAAGGAAAGTTTAGCTCCGGTTTTCTCTTCAAGAAACCTGATCTTAGAAAATGGGAAACTCAACACAAGATCAGAATAACAGCTGGTTAGCAAAGAATCAATGTGTAATCAAAACTTACCATTTTTACCTCAATTTCCATAAATAGGAAAGCTAGACAACTTTCCTTCCAAGTTTAGATATACACAAATAGGGTAACCATATTAAACACTCTAGCCGAAATACACATTAAATAATAAAATATTTTTGTCAATTAAATATGCCAAAAATGGAATTAACAAATGTTTATAAATAATTGTTAATTCTTAAGCAATTATTAAGATTTTGTTTAATAAAAAGATCTTTTGATCTGATAGGGGTGGAAGATGTTAAGAAGTAATATATGCAGTTCAAAGATCTTTTATATCTTTTAAACTCTAGACTATATTCATAACTCTATAGGATCTCTATAACACTTAGGGGTGGAAGAAGTTATTGATATATGTAGTTCAAACACTTTTAACTTTGAACTCTAGACTATACTCAATACACCACAGTATCTCTAATCTATGGCACATATATTTTGATTAGACATGGGTATAATATAATAAACAAACTAGTAAATTATTAGAACTTATTCTTGATCATATAAGTGTTCCAATTAACATGTTACTGTAGTAATAGAAATTGATATCAATGAAGTTCTTGGACATAGTATCACAGTACCTTATCTTAGTGGGAGAATTTTAAAATTCTAGCCCATCATTATTTGGATGACACTAGTGATAGCTATTGGGTTTTATGCCCTAAATAAAACTCTGTTTCAATGTAATCTTTATCTTTTAAATATCAATAAAGAAACAGAAGTATTCATCACATTTTGTGTCATTTGGTTCATGTTATCATTTATTTATTTATTTGATTTATAAATTCATCCAAATCCTTATCACATTTATATTCTTGTTTATTGTGTCGTCAGCACAGTGGAAAGTAATCAAGATTATGTGATTAAATATATATTCCTAGATTTATCAGTACACAGGGTTTAACTGATATAATAATCTACAACATAGTTTACTTGCACCTTAGATAAGTGCTATGTCCTTTCCAGGGCATTGGTTAAAGTAAAGCTTAGGTTGGATGCATGGAGTATGCATCGAAAGGGACCGATATTGAACTTTGAATCAGATATGTTAAACTTACCGTAATATCTATTCAATTCAATATCACCTAGATCAAATGATCTTAATCCTGACATGGTTAGGTTCGATCTCAAGAGTATTATACATGTTCTTTGATTTGTTAGTTAAGCCTACTTTTTGGTCAGGGTGATACGTACATTTTGGGAACATGGTGGTGCAATTGAGTGGGAGCGCTAAACATAGATATGGAATCTATAGCTTCTATCAGGGTATAGAAGTGAAATGATGATTTCCTTCGAGCTTGGCTAAATAGAGATAAATGGTTGAGTACTCATTTCAGAGATTATGTTTAGTTCACTAAAATATCATTTATAGGTGGCTAAGTGTTTTAAGGATAAAATACATTGAAGGGTGTAACGGTAGTTTAACCCTTGTTGACCGAGGTTTTCGGCAACTATTAAAATATGATTATAATAAAGAGCTGTAAGAAAGTGAGATGAAGATTTTTTACGTGGTTGGGGCGTTAATGAGCCTTAGTCCACGAGCCTCTGTTATTAATGGATGTATTTAATACAGATTCTACACTTGAGAGAATGTTTTTCTCTTAAATACAGAGAATGTTCTTGGTGAGTATTTTCTCTTCTTGCTCTTTTGCAAACCAAGATTCTCGACCCCATTAAATGAGCTTTGAGGGGGTATTTATAGTGTTTTGGTGGGGTAATCCCTAGAATTGTTCTTACACATGTGTCTGTAAGTATCCATAAAGTTGGGCATTTCCGATGAATATACCATGGGTGATGCATGGTCAAATCCCTAGGTGCTGTAGGGCTTTTATGAAGAATGTCCTTTTTGCCTTGTGATTGACGTGACTCTTCGCAGAGTAGCCGTCGCTAGACTTAAAGGATCATTACTGTAGCGCTGCTGTTTGGGGGTTGTGCCGTCAGACTTTATTGCGTGTTACAGTCCCAACACGCTTCCTCCCATGCAGCATTAAATGCGACTTGATTGCTCGAGAGAGACCTGACATATACCGGAGAGCCTTCACGCTATACTAGCTTCCTGGAGTACCTTGTACTCCGGGTGCCTCCTCCGGGACCCATGCTAACAGCGCTTCCTGGTGGCGCACAAAGACTTAGCAAATGTTTACAAGTTATCTGATCCACGTGTCCCCTCTCGACTGGTCCACGTATTTTGGGCGAATTCTGGAGCAACATTTACCCCCCAAGCCTTGTTTACTTAGTAAAAATAAACCAAGGCTTGTTCAAGTGTCTCCGGTTGACTCCTCGTTTCCCTAGCTCAAGCCTCGAGCGCGTGGGGGCAAATTAAATGATGTCATTTAATGCAGCGATTTGCTTTTTGCAGGAATGTCTCCAGCCGCCTCCTCGGTCTTCTGATACGAACTTGGGGCGCGTGGAGGTGCGTCTGATAATGGCATTAAATGCAGCGATTCGCTTTTGCAGAGGTCGATTTGTTTCACGCCCCATGATTGATGCGGCGCATTAATGGTGTCAGACGGATACTCAAACGTTTCCACCGCCTTAATGGTAGATTGATCTGATCCGTTGATTTTCGGGAATTCGAATCGTGCGTTTCCCCCACCGTGCGATTGGTAGGTGATGACGCCTGTTCCTCATGCGTTTTTGCCTATAAAAACCACCACCTTTCCTTCATTTCGGTTACTTTCCATTCCTTGCCATTTCTGCTCGAATTTCCCAGAGAGAAAATTCCTCAAAGTAGCACGAACTGTCTTAACACTTCGGCACTTCATTCAGTTTTCCAGTGTTTGACTTCGCCAGCTCTTCTCAACTTTCACTCAACCACATTCAGTACCCCCAGTTCAACGATCTACTGTAAGTTTCTTGCATCCTTAGATAATAACATGCTTATATTTACTTCGTTCGTTTTCTGGGTTCGTACTTAGAGGCTTCTGGGTGTGTGAGTGTTTAAGTTCTTCGCTTAACAGTTGCTTAGGGCATAGGATGGCTTTTCTCCTTTTTTTTTCTTTTTGCAAAACCACTTTCTGCGATTTCACTGCACCTGACACTTGTTCAGGGATTCTCTCCAGAGTTTCCCATGTGACACGTGTCCGGAGGGGGCCTCTTTCCAGCGGTTAGGGGACCCCCACTCCCCTTTTCTTGATTTAGGGTTTGGTATGGGACCTAACTGCTGGACTTTTCTTTTTCCCTTTTTGTTTTTCTCAGAACACAAAATGTCTGCTTCTGGCTCAAAATCTTCGAAGAAGAAAGGGAAAGGTATGGCCACGCTGGAGGAGGTTTCTCTGGGACCCGTTGCCCAGGAGGGGTATAAATCTCGCACAACCGGTTGGGAAGCGGCCGAGCTTCGATCAACCCTGACTTGTCCTCACCAGCTGGAGAACATTATTAATGTGGCTGGGATCAAACCCTCCACCTCAGGGACCTTTCATCGGCCTCCTCGTGACTCGGAGACGCCTAATCATAACTATGACGGCTTCGGGGCTTGGAGTCAGACCCATTTGATGACCGGTGCCATGCTCCCGCTCCAAGATTACTTTGTTAATTTTCTTGTATTTGTCGGCCTTGCGCCATACCAACTTATTCCTCAAGCTTACCGCCTGCTCTCAGGCTTATTTATTTTTTACACCGCCCGTGGCTGGGGGTCTCCCAGCCCGGCGGAGATTTTATATTTTTATGAACTTGTATCCGTCCCCAAGAAAGGGGACAAACTTAAGGATGGTTTTTATGGATTCCGGATCCACCCTGCTAACGAGGGGGTGGTTCCGTATAATAGGCAGACTCACGTTAAGGAGTACCGCCACTGCTTTTTCTTTTCTTCCGGGTTCAGGGTCGTAGACCACCCGGAGCTTCTCACGAAGTGGGTGCGGATCCCACCTTACCAGCGGACGCTTCCCACTCAGGCTTTCCTTCGAAGGGCCCAAGCCTTCGCCTCCTACGACCACGCCGATCTTGATGTCGGGGGCCTGGTTACCACGGAGAATTGCAGAAAGGCCAAACTTATCCTTTCTCATCAATCCGTGGATGACTCCAACCTCTCACGGGTCATTTGCCCCAATGTGAGGGCGCCGGTTGCGGAGAAGGCCTTCCGGGACGAGCTCATTGCCACGGCAGAGAAGAAGTACCAAGATTATCTCTACCGGAAGGCCCAGGAGAAGGCGTACTCTAAGGCCCAGGCTGCCTCTGGGAGAGGGCTTCGCGTGGGGAGTGTGGTGGTGCGAAGGAGCCAAGCCATTGGCGGGAAGTCCGAAGCTAAATTTTTTGACAAGATACTTCAAGAAGAGATTGGGGATCGTCCCGCCGGGAGGCCCCTTCGTCTTGAAGATTCTTCCAAGAAGCAGACTTCCCGGCCACAGCCTTCAGCCCCCGAACCAAACTCGGGTGCTCCCGGTGCTAGCACTTCCGGTGCCGGCGGTAAGTCTCCCTTGATAATTCGCTATGTTCCGTCCGTTGATGAATACACCAGTCATAGGCCCGTAGGGTTCGACGAGCGTCTTTGTAGATTCAAGATGCCGTTGACCCGGTGGGGGGATCGTTTGAAGGAATTTTATTTTACGAACTTAGGAGATTACCTAGGTCGGTCCCGGATGGGCTCCGGCCCTCCGGAACCTATTCCCTTAGGTCCATCAGCTTACATAACGTCCAGTTGGTTTCGGCCCTCGGACAGTTATCTTGGAGATGACGCCGCCAGCATTAAAGTACAGGACTTTGCTAGGGCCGAATTAGGAAGTTCGGGTAGGAGTAGCTTATTTGCTGTATCTTGTATAAGCGGTTCCTCACGGACTTCTAACATTTGCTTATCTTTTGAAACAGGTATCTCCATGGATGCCATCCTGGAACAGCTCGCCGGGGTTCATACTCCCGTGGCTCCTCCGGCCTTCACCCATTCTCCCCCAGCCCCGTCCTTGAAGGTTTCTTCCAGCGCTCCCCCCGACACTATTGACTTAGTGGATGACGAGGAGGTGCTTCCGGGAGAAGGCCAAGGGAAAGGGTGGGACTTCTCGGAGGAAGCCGTTGAGGGCGCAGGACAGCCTCAAGCCCTTCCGGAGGTAGCAGAGGAGGACGAGGAGGAGCCTGAAGTGGCTCTGATTCGCAAGCGTAAGGGCAAGATGGTTGCCCAGGATGAGCCGAAGAGGCCTCGGAGAGCTGACACTCCTGCCCATGGCCTAGACGGCGGGGTCTCCCCGATGGAGGAAAATCCTGCTCCCCCCCACATCGAACTTACCCCAATTCCGGGGGACGAGGTGAGGCAGGAGCTTCGCATAGCCAAAAACAACTATGCTATGGATGAGTACTCCCGGGGGTATGCCGAAGTGGAGGCCCTTAGGAGTAGGGGTGTTCAATAAAATTTACAAACCACCCAACCCGAATAAACCGCTCAAACCAAACCGAATAAACCGATAAAAAATACAACCCGAAATAATACAATAAAAATCCAAACCGCCCAATGAATATATTGGGTGGTTTACAAATTATTCTAAACCGCCCAATTAACCCGAATAAACCGAATTAAACCGATTTATATATATTTTTTTTATAAAAGTTATATATTATATCACATAAATTACATTTATTAGTTAAACTATTTTGTATTTAAAGTTTAAACATTTTAGTGTTTAACTTAAACTTAGACTTTATAGTTAATAGTTTTTATTGTATTTGGATATTGAAGTTAAAGTTTAAAATCTCTACCATATTTTATTACTTTTTTTATTCAATTATTTTATGTTTACTCAATTATATTTATCTTATATTAAGGTTTTTAAAATTAATTTAAACTATAGTATTTTTTAACTTGAAATATAAATAATATATTTTTATTTTTTAAAAAATCTAATTATTTGAATAGTAGAAACTAACAATAATAATTATAAAAAAAAAGTGAAGAACGGTTTGGACGGGTTAACCCGACCAAACCGACGAAATCATTGGGCGGGTTGAACTTTCTCTAATTTTTGATTGGGCGGGTTATGGTTAAATATTTGCAACCCGATATTTATATTGGGTTGATAAAAATATGCTATAACCCGACTAAACCGACCGACGTACACCCCTACTTAGGAGGATTCTGTGAGCTGAGGTTGAGGCGAGCATCAACCACCCGGAATACCAGGATCCGTGGAACCTTAATCTGGACCCCTTAACGGACTGGTTCCGTCCCCTCCTAGGGCCTACCTTGGCTCCTTTTGCCGCGGAGATGACCGGCGAGTTCGCTTCTCAGCTCACACGCTGCGCGCCCAAGCGGTTTGCCACTTGTGCTTCCCTGAACTCCATCTTCCAGGTCCAGGACCTCAGCCATTCTCTCACGGTGGTAAGTACTTTGCAATTTTTGCGTTTCCTTTTGTTGTTCGTATTTTGTTTTCCTCCTTTGAGAAATTTTTTCTTATACTTTGTTATTGCTCAGCTTGCTGCTGAGGCTGGCCGCCTCTCCAGGAACATCATAAACCATGGCTTCACTCTGTCCGACTTTGGGGACATGAATGACGTCAGGAAGGTCCTCCAAGACCTCACAGCGGAGAGGCAGATCTACCAGGAGGCTGCTGAGCGCCAGGAGGCAGCGGCCAAGGCCAAGGAAGAGGAGGCCAAACGGAGGGAGGCTCAGGCGGAGGCCATGATCCGGAATGAGGCTCAGCGGAGAGACAGGATGGAGGCCCATCACCAGGAGGAACTAAGGGCTCAAACCGAGGCTGCTGAGAAGGCCAGGCGAGACCTCCGGGAGGCCAGGGAGGCTTTGGATGAAATGGTCGCCAAGGTGAGATCTTTAGAAGAGACTCACCAATCGGACATTGAATCCAAGGCCGCTCTAGCTGCGGAGTTGAAGGAGCTTAGGGACTTCAAAGAACAATCCACCAGGAAGGCCAAGAGGGCCGAGCTCCTTTCTCCTGTTTCCTGCGCCCGGTGCCCGAAGCGCTTTGATGATGGTGTCTATATGGCTTGGGCCACCAATGACCAGAGTATCAAGCTTACTTTTTATCCCAAACCCGAGGAGATGATTGCCAGATTTCGGGAAAAGAAGAAGAAGCTTGATGCTGCGCTTGAGGCACGGATTGGACCTCGTCTTCCTCCGCGGGCTGACTGAGCTGCCGTATTATTGACCCAGATTCTACCCATTTCTTTTATAACTCTTTTTTTTTGTTTGTACATATTTGCTGCTACCTTAAAACAATTTACATATAGGCGGCAGCTTTTATTTGAAGGGGAGACAATTATATCTTAAGGCCTGTCCCCGGGCCATTTATATGTATATGACCTGCCCTTTGGGCCAGGATATTTTTTATGCGATCTTTATTCGTCACACTTATATATTCTAACCTGTCCTTTGGCTCAGGGTTTTTATACTTATGCTTTTTATTTTTGTGCATACTTTTTGACCTGCCCTTTGGGTCAGGATATTTTACTTAGTTTGTTTTTGTTTGTCCGTGCGGTATACCCTAGTACCCCCCTGAGTGGCATAGAAACTTTGTTTTTAAGGCACTCAGTTTTATTTAATATAGAGGAGGTATACATTTGGACGGTACAAACCCTTTGAACAAAATCTAAGTTAAATTCGCTACTAGTAATATTTTCTGAGGTGATCGGCATTCCAGGCTCTTGGGACGGTGGTTCCGTCCATTCTTTTTAGTTTGTAAGTGCCAGAACCAATTTCGTCCTCGATTTCATATGGTCCTTCCCAATTTGGTCCAAGTACCCCCACTCCGGGTTCTTGGGTGGCTGGAAAAACCCTTCTTAGGACCATATCCCCAATAGCGAATTTTCTGTTTTTAACCTTGGAGTTAAAATACTTGGTCACCTTCTTTTGATAAGCAGCCATCCGTATTTGAGACTCATCCCGGAGTTCTTCGACTTGATCCAAAGCCTCTTGGAGCAGTGCCTGATTGGTGGCCGGATCATAAGTCGTCCTCCTGTGGGGTGGGAGTAATGTTTCCACCGGGACCATTGCTTCACAACCGTACGCCATTGAGAACGGCGAGTGACCGGTTGTGGTTCTGGGGGTCGTCCGGTAGGCCCACAATACCCTTGGCAATTCTTCAGGCCAGTTATTTTTACAGGCCAGTAGCTTCTTTTTCAAGGTGACTTTTAGGATTTTATTGACTGCTTCCGCCTGGCCGTTTGTTTGAGGCCGGGCTACCGCAGAGAAGCTTTTTACCACTCCGTGTCGGTTGCAGAAGTCAGTAAATTCCTCGCAATCAAATTGCTTTCCATTGTCTGAGACTATTTTGTGAGGCAAGCCGTATCGGCACACTATGTTTTTGATAACAAAGTCCAATGCCTTCTTAGCAGTTATTGTCTTTATAGGCTCAGCCTCTGTCCACTTGGTGAAGTAGTCCACTGCTACTATTGCATACTTTACCCCTCCTTTTCCCGTAGGTAGAGACCCGATGAGATCTATTCCCCAGACCGCGAAGGGCCAGGGGCTGGTCATCAGAGTGATCTCATTTGGAGGGGCTCTCGGTATGTTCGCGTACCTTTGGCACGAGTCACACTTTTGGACATAGTCTATACAATCTCTTTTCATTGTTGGCCAGAAGTACCCTTGCCTCAATATTTTCTTTGAGAGGCTGGGTCCTCCCGTATGATCTCCACAGAACCCTTCATGGACCTCTAGCATGATTTGTCTAGCTTCAGGGTCCGATACACACCTTAAATAAGGCATGCTGAGTCCTCTCCGGTAGAGAATGTGGTCCATCATTACATAACGATGAGCTTGATACTGAATCTTTCGAGACAGTGCCCTCTCTTGGGGCAACTCACCTGTGGTTATGTACTTTATGATGGGGACCATCCAGCTGGGTTCTTGCCCAACCGTTTGTGTGGTCTCTTTTATTTTGATGCTTGGCTCTGCCAAGCGTTCCACTGGTACTACCCCCAGCTCTTCGATTTCGCTGTCCGAGGCTAACTTAGCCAGACAGTCCGCATGAGCATTCTTCTCTCGGGGGATTCTTTCTACTTTGTAGTCCGTGAACTCGTGGAGCAGTTCTCGGACTATTGCTACGTACGCGGCCATCCGTTCGCCGCGAGTTTGGTATTCTCCGGAAACTTGGTTTACGACCAGCTGAGAATCACTGTAGACTTCCACTCTCTTGGCTCCTACAGCTTTAGCCAATTTTAGCCCTGCTATCAGGGCCTCATATTCGGCTTCATTATTCGAAGCTGTGAAGTTGAATCGGAGTGCCGCACCGGAGCCGCAATCCAGTAGGTGATATCATAGCCACTCCGGCTCCTGAGCCGTTCTCATTAGAAGCTCCGTCCACAAATACTCTCCAAGTGGGGATTGGTGGTTCCGGTGTATTGGCTGTTGCCTCGGCTTCATTGCATTCGGTGATGAAGTCTGCCAAGGCTTGGCCTTTTATGGAAATTCGGGGCACGTAATGTAAGTCGAACTGACTCAGCTCCATCGCCCACTTGAGGAGTCTTCCGGATGCTTCGGGCTTCTGGAGAACCTGCCGGAGCGGATGATTGGTCAAGATTCTGATCGGATGGGCTTGGAAGTATGGTCTCAACTTCCTTGATGCCATCAGGAGGCAGAATACTAATTTTTCAATGACCGGGTACCTTGTCTCGGCCCTACCATGCGCTTACTAACATAGTACACGGGGTGCTGAATTTTTTCTTCCTCCCGGACCAGTGCAGCGCTGACCGCATGCTCGGAGACGGCCAAGTAAAGGAACAAGTCTTCTCCAAGGACGGGTTTTGATAGGATAGGAGGTTTGGCCATGTGGTCTTTTAACCTTTTGAATGCCTCCTCGCATTCATCCGACCATTCGAACTTTTGGCATTTCTTCAGTATGTTGAAGAAGGGTATGCACTTGTCCGTGGATCGTGAGATAAAGCGGCTCAGTGCGGCTACCTTTCCGGTCAAGCTCTGCACGTCCTTATGTTTCTTGGGGGATGGCATGTCCAGGAGAGCTTGGATTTTCTCCGGGTTCGCTTCGATCCCCCTTTGGCTGACTATGAAGCCCAGGAATTTTCCCGACTTGACCCCGAAGGTGCATTTTTTCGGATTGAGCTTCATGCCGTATCTCTGGACGACTTCGAAACATTCTTCTAAGTCGCTTGCATGGCTGTTGCATGCTTTGGATTTGACGAGCATGTCGTCTACATATACCTCCATGTTTCGTCCCAGGAGGCTTTTAAACATCCGGTTAACCATTCTTTGATAGGTTGCTCCGGCGTTTTTCAGTCCGAAAGGCATGACTAGGTAACAGTATACCCCCTTATCGGTCCTGAAGCTAGTGCACTCCTGGTCTGCCGTATGCATTTTTATTTGGTTGTACCCAGCATAGGCATCCATGAAAGACAGCAGCTTAAATCCGGACGTGGCGTCTACCATCTGGTCGATCCTGGGCAGCGGAAAGCAGTCCTTTGGGCAGGCTTTGTTTAGATCTGTGAAATCTATACAAACCCGCCAAGTCCCGTTCGGCTTGGGCACCAGGACCGGATTGGCCAGCCATTCCGGATAGTATACGTCGCGGATCATGCCATTGGACAAAAGTTTGTCCACCTCTTTCTCTAAGGCCTCGGCTTTCACCGAGTCGAGCGGGCGTCTCTTTTGCTGTACAGGGGGCATGTCCGGGTTGACATTGAGTACATGGGTGATGACATGAGGGCTGATGCCGGTCATGTCTTCTTGGCGCCACGCAAAGATGTCGATGGCGCCCTTCAGTGTTTTTATTATTTCATCTTTTTCTTCCGGATCTAGGCTCTTCCCTATCCGGAGTACTTTGGTGGAGTCGTCGTCGCACACTGGTATTTCTTCGACGTCCTCCATTGGTTCCACGACCCTTTCGGACCCTATGCGAGGATCCAACTCGTCCTCTTCAGCCTTCTCTATCTCAGGGGGCCCCCGGACCATGAGTACTGGTAAGTGGGTGGCAACATTGTAACATTGCCTGGCCTCTCCCTGATTTCCCCTCACCGTTCCGACTCCGGCTTCCTGGGTAGGGAATTTTAGGCATAGATGTCGGATTGAAGTAATTGCACCAAAGTCGACGAGGGCCGGTCGGCCTAGGATTGCGTTGTAGGGCATTGGACGCCGCCTACCACCACGAAGGTGCAATACTTAAATGTGCTCTGGGGGGTATCCGGGCATAGGGTAACTGGGAGCCTGACTTTTCCCATCGGGATTAGCGTCGTCCCGTTAAACCCTGTGAGCTGTGATCCACTAGGCGAGAGGTCCCGGTCGGTCAACCCTATCGCAGTGAAGGCTTCTTTGAAGAGCAAGTTCACGGAACTCCCATTGTCAATCAGGACCCTAGCCACCACCTTATTTGCGATGGGGGTCTCTATGACCAGCGGGTCGTGGTGAGGAAAACGCACCGTCTTGGCGTCTTCTTCCGTGAACGTTATGGGCTGGTCCATTAGCCGAGGCCTTTGAGCCGGGAGTTGAGTAACCTCCCACACCTCACTGTGTCTTGCGGCCTCGGCATATCTTTTTCGCTCCTTGCGAGTGTTTCCTCCGATATGGGGACCTCCGGAGATCATGGCTACCCGTCCATTAGGCCGGGGCGGTAGCCCGGGGATATGCTGGGTGTCACCTGCGGGAGCAGCTGGAGGCAATACTCCTGCTGTACCCCCTGGCGTTCCCGGAGGCATACCCCCGGCCACCTGCCCTGGATTAAGGTGGGGCAACCTATTTTTGATCCACTCATAGAGGTGGCCCAAACGGATCAAATTTTCAATCTCGTCTTTGAGATTTTTACACTCATTGGTGCTATGACCAATGTCGTTGTGGTACTCGCATCTTTTACTCGGATCTCTCCGGGAGCTATCTTTGTACAACGGCTGGGGCCTCCGGTAGTGTGTATTTTGCCTAGTGGCAAAATATACACGTTCCTGGGAGTCCGTGAGCTCCGTGTACTGAGTATATTGGGGTGTGTACCCCTTCTTTTGGCGCTTCTCTCCCGTTCGGGTGCTGCCCTTGGAGGACCTTTTACTCCTCGACCCCTGGGTAGGGCCTGTTAAGCTAGCAGTCGGGGCAGCCTGTGAAGGAGCTTGCCCATTCACCCCGGGCGGGTTGCCGTAATGGGAAGACGCCGGTGCCAAAGCTTGACCCTGGCTGTATCCGGGAGTAGCAAAGAACTGTATGCCACTTACCGGTGGAGTTGCGGTCGGGACAGTACCCGAGGGCGACATTCCTGGCATGTATCCTGCTATCCCGGTGGGATAGTAGCCTCCGTAAGCCACGATCTGGGCTTCTTCGAGGTTAATATATTTTTGGACTCGCTTCTGGAAGTCCTGAAGGCTAGCAGCGCCTTCTTGCTGCAACTCGTTCCAGAAGGGAGTCCCAGTGCGGATTCCTGCTTGGAGAAGCGCAAGCTGTTGTCCGTCGTCGACCTTCTTGGTCTTCGAGGCTTCCTCTCGGAACCTCTTGATGTAATTCTTCAAGGTCTCGGTGGGCAGTTGCTTGATGTTGGTCAAGGCACTAACCTCCAAGTTGACCTTCCTGGCAGCGACAAATTGTCTCCGGAAGTTGGTTTGGAGTTTGTTCCAGCAACCCACCGATCCTGGTTCCAGTTTCTTGAACCATTCCTCTGCTGATCCGCTCAGAGTGAGGGGGAAGCACAAGCATTTGGCCTCATTGCTGACCCGCATGACTGTCATGACACGGTTGAACCGTGACAAGTGATCGCTGGGGTCGGAGTTCCCAGTATATGCCGCCATTTCGGGCATCTTGAAGTTTTTAGGGAGCTCCGCCTCCAGGATATGTTTGGCACAAGGCTCCCGATCCTCACTGTCTGAGTCGGAGTCGTCTCCCTTCTGCCTCCGGGAGACTCGAGCAATATCTTTTCGAAGTATGGCAAGTTCCGCCATAATCCCTTCGTTTACAGTACCCGAGGAGACCACGGGCCTGTATCTTTTTTGGTCAAGGTGATCCCGGAGGTCACCTTGATTCCCATTGATTTGATTTCTCAGATCAATGGGAGGACATCTCTGTCCTCTTCTTCCTCTACCCCCTGGTTCCTGGTGCACGGAAACGCTTTTCCGGTCCCCTCGATCCTGAGGGCCAAGACTCCCTCTTTGGGGCTTGCCCCTCTGCGGACCTTTCCCTTTAGGGAAATCTGAGCGGACCCTTCGCGGATCCTGCACCTTTTTCTTTCGCCCAGGGGTAGAAGTAGGGTTTTTTGTTTGGTTTTCCTCAGCAGGGTGCCTTATAGGGCTAGGTTCCCTAGGTCTTTGCTGCTGGGAGTTAGGCGAAGACGTCGCTGGCTCCCCGTCGAGCCCAGCTGCCATCGCCTTGGGATGCACGTGAATACCAGCTGCCTCCATGGCTTTCTGCATGGCTAGCATCACTTCCTGCATTTTTTGATTTTGCACTTTCTGAGCTTCGATCTCAGTTTCATGATCGATAGCTTTTTGTCTAAGGAGCACCAACTCCGAGTAGCTTCCTCCGTCATAGGCATACTCGTCGAGGTGTTCCTCGTAGTTCTCGTCGGGAACTATCTCTTCTTCTTCTTCCTCGGACTCCTCTGCTGCCCTTGAGGCTACATCTTCCTCATTGGGATCTTGAGCGTCTTCTAGAGGGCGAGGATGACGTGTAGCTCTTGTCTCCACCATTGTTGTGAAGTCAAATGCTTGTTATGTAGCAGCTTTCCTCAGCTCTCAATGAAAGCACCAAAATGTTGACCGAGGTTTTCGGCAACTATTAAAATATGATTATAATAAAGAGCTGTAAGAAAGTGAGATGAAGATTTTTTACGTGGTTGGGGCGTTAATGAGCCTTAGTCCACGAGCCTCTGTTATTAATGGATGTATTTAATACAGATTCTACACTTGAGAGAATGTTTTTCTCTTAAATACAGAGAATGTTCTTGGTGAGTATTTTCTCTTCTTGCTCTTTTGCAAACCAAGATTCTCGACCCCATTAAATGAGCTTTGAGGGGGTATTTATAGTGTTTTGGTGGGGTAATCCCTAGAATTGTTCTTACACATGTGTCTGTAAGTATCCATAAAGTTGGGCATTTCCGATGAATATACCATGGGTGATGCATGGTCAAATCCCTAGGTGCTGTAGGGCTTTTATGAAGAATGTCCTTTTTGCCTTGTGATTGACGTGACTCTTCGCAGAGTAGCCGTCGCTAGACTTAAATGATCATTACTGTAGCGCTGCTGTTTGGGGGTTGTGCCGTCAGACTTTATTGCGTGTTACAGTCCCAACACGCTTCCTCCCATGCAGCATTAAATGAGACTTGATTGCTCGGGAGAGACCTAACATATACCGGAGAGCCTTCACGCTATACTAGCTTCCTGGAGTACCTTGTACTCCGGGTGCCTCCTCCGGGACCCATGCTAACAGCGCTTCCTGGTGGCGCACAAAGACTTAGCAAATGTTTACAAGTTATCTGATCCACGTGTCCCCTCTCGACTGGTCCACGTATTTTGGGCGAATTCTGGAGCAACAACCCTTATACAATGTAAATCATCTATAGAGGATCATTGATTATTGGGATTATAACAATGGATAACTAATAGCGTATCTATATCATGGAACATATAGAGCGTTCTTTATAACTGAGAGTGCAATTCCAAGTTCTATGGTGGATGCAACAAGGAATTAATAAGTCAGTGAATTTACTTGGTAAATTCTGGGTCTGCTTATTGGAAGCTCAGATATATAGGCCCATGGTCCCATACTAGTTGAGACAATACTACTTGTAAGACTCAGTTAATTGATTTTGATTAATCAATTATAATTCTAAAATTAGACTATGTCTAGTTTATGAATTTTCACTAAGCAATGGCTTAATTGTGATGAAAGAGTTTATGGGATTAATTTGTTAATTAAGAGACTTTGATTAGTCTAATTAATAAATATATTAAATGACAATATTATTTAATAATTAATTTTTAGTTATTAAATAATTAGATTTGGCATTTAAGTAGTTAAGTTGGAAAATTGGCATTTTTGAGAAAATAAGATGAGAAAATGAGAAAATGGCAAAATTGCAAAGTGGGGCCTAATATCCAACCTATGGCCAGCCACTTATGTAGCATATTTACCATTTATTTTTTTTATTATTTTAATGCCATATAAATCTAACCTAACCCTAGGTGGTTTCCTATAAATAGGTAGTGATGGCTTAAGGGAAAAGATGATGCATCTCATTCCTTTAGATAAAATTTGAGCCTCCTTCCTAACCCTAGCTGAAACCTCTCTCTCTCTTCCTCTCTTCTAAACCGAGCCTATAGTGAAAGAGTGAGTGCCCATACACATCAAGTAGTACTCAATCATAGTGTGTAAGGTTGTGAAGAATCCAGTTTCAAGAGAAGGAGATTCAGACTCAGATCTTGGTGATACTCTGCTACAGAAAGAATACAAGGGTTAGAGATCTAAGTGGAAGGAGACATTATATTCTGCTGCAACCACTAAAAGGTTTCTTATACTTTATATGTGTTTATTTCATATCGTTTTAGAAGTTCATATTTAGGATGTTAACAACATACTTGTTAGTAAATCTAAGATCCTGGTAAAATAATTCCAACAACTGGCCTCAGAGCCATGGCAATTCATTTACTTTCAAGAAATTTGGACTTAAAACGATTTGTGTGTGATTTGGATGGTTTCATGTTGATCTGTGTGTTATTTGATGATTGATTGATGTTTGTGAAATTTTTATAAAAAATAATTGAATTTTCGTTCTGGAATTATTTTTGTTGGATAGTTTGGGAAAAATTAAGCAATTTACTTTTTTACAGAACTTAATTTCGATTTTATTTGAATCAGTTATGATTTTTTGAAAATCGAAAAAAAAAATCAGAAATCGTGTGCACCACACACGCGCAACACCGAGTTGCACTCGGTCAGATGCGTGTTCAGACACTGCGTGTCCGAAGAAACACGCATGGGATGTCCGAATTCCCCTATCTGCGCGCGGAAAGGCTGCGTGCAGCCTCCAGCGCCGAGGATTCTCGGCCAGCATCCCCCCTATGTGCGCGTGGATGGTGTGCGATGTATACCATCCGTACCAAATGCAATTTTTTCCAATGTTTCTATTTTTTCATGCTTTTTCATGGAATTACTTTCGAATTTTTTGTGTAGTTTTGTATTTTGATTTTTACTTTTCATATTTCAAATCTAAGTATCAGAATTAAATTAATTATTTTTTAAAAATTAATTATTTTTTTGAAATTAATTTAAGATATTAGTGTAATTTGAACTTGAAAATAGGTAAAAATCTAATTTTTTGCTTAATTAATTATCTTATTTTTTAAAATTTGATTATTTTATCTTATTTTTAAATTTAAGGTCAGATATTAATATTTTTTAAATTATTCTTTTTTTTTTAATAAATTGACCTTATTTAAATTTAAAATAAGATTAGTTTAATCATGATATTTTAAATAAAAATAGGATATTATGCTAACTTTTAAATTTTGTTATTTTTTTTATTTAAATTAAATTATAAAATCAAAAAAATGATATTAAATTATCATTTTATTTTATTGAATATTTAATTTTTTTAAAAATAACATGAAATTTGAAAAATAATTAGCATTTTTTTTTGAAAAAGATTCTTGGGTTAGTTGAAACCTAATTTTTCAAAATTATAGGTTTAATTTTATTTTATTTTTAATTTATTTATTTATTCCGAAAAAAGTATTTTATTTATTTATTTATATTTTCAAAATTTTTAAATTAAATTAAATTAAATAAACCCTATATCCAACTATCCAACTTGTTGCAAATGTATGTGTTTTATATTGTTTGAGTGTAAAACAAGTTTTATAAAACCTATTATTGCTTGATCTAAATTGCCATGGTTAACTTGTTGACAGATTCAATGATCTGATTTTAACCCATGGTTCAATTGTCAATAGGTCAAACCAATAATTTGTAACAGGTAAATTTTACATTCTTCTTTCATCTGTGTATGACTTAGTAACATGATAGGATCCATCCAAATCTATGTGCTTGTGGGAGCCTATATGTTTGCTTTGGGCCTAGATGCATATAGGAAGCCCATTTAATTTTTGTAATTAAAATGGACTAGGTTGCTAAATAAAATGTGACACCATGATAGATTTTATTTAGGCCCAATTAGTATTTAGGCCTATTCAATTAATAACAGTGGTTCATTTTAAGGTTAAATTCCTCTCTTTTGAGCCTTGTGTGAGAGTTAGGGGGACAATAGCAGTGGGTACGACATATTGAACCCAACTCTCCCTCACATGAACAACCCCAACTGTGAAGACCCATTTGTCTGATTTGAATAACTGTACTAGGATAATTAAACTAGTTTAACCTAATAAAAATTGATTAGCAACATAATTAATCTCAAAATAAATGAAATTAATTTTTCATTCGAATATTTGGAAATCAATTTAAGAAAAACACACTTAGTTTAATGAAATTAATTCAAGATAAACTATATGTATATTTCTTGTATTTAATTAAATATAGAATTATAACTAATTAGATTCCTTCTGAAGCTTTTTTTTTTAATATTTCATTAAATATTCCTATTTAAGTTGTAAATTAGTTATTTCTAACTAATTTTTTTTATCAACTTAAATTTGAATAATTTTGAATTTCAAAATTAAGTTGAGGAATTCTAGGAATTAGTTATTGAAGATTCTTGGAATATTTTTTAAGTTGAAAGTTTGTTAAACTTTGGATCAACTTAAAATGGAATATTTTTCAAATTAAGTAGTTATAACTTGATTTGTTATTTAATTAAATTTTGAAAAATAATTTAAGTTAAAATTTTGTTATTTTAGAACAACTTAAGTTAGATATTTTTCAAGTATTTATTTTATTATATTTTAAATTTTCGAAATTTTATATATTATTATATAATGATTTTCGAAAATTAAATATTAAAAATTAAATTAAAGTTGAAAATTAATTTTTTAATTAATTTTGGACCAACTTTAAATTAATTAACTTTCATTATTAAAATATATGAATTAAAATAAATGATTAATTAAAAATACATTATTTTAAATAATGAGCTTTAATCAAAAGATATTCGATCTCCATTGTTGGTCTTACAATAGTTAAATATTTTCAATATAACCTCGAGACGCTAGACTTCGTCCCCTTATGGATGGTTATTCATTGAAAGCATTTAACACCGTAAGATCTCATTTTATCTACACCAACTCAGAATATTGGAGATGGTGGTTACTCTGGGGGTGGAGGAATTATTTTAGAAAAATGCAAAAACCCATCTATAATAATTTAAGCTCCATCAGTGAAGCTAAAAAACTTTGTTGCTTTCGAAAAGTACTGGAAAATTATTCAAACTGAAGAAAGTTCTTAACTGTTTTGTTTCTCTATTCCATTTTTGATATGTAAAGTCTTTTTTTGGCAATTTAGATGCTAAAATATTTTTTATTTATGGTGCAATTTTTTGGCTTTAATAAAACTGATTTTCTCACCTTATTTAAATTTTTTTATTGGTCTTTTCTATCATAGGAAATATTCTATTTCAGCTGTCCTTTTCTTTGTATGGAAACTTTTGTAAGAGAAGAAATTCTCTTATGGAAACTACAACACCCTAAGAAACAGCGAACACCCTAAGAGAAAGGTTTTAAAATTACCCATGTGATTCAAATGGCCATCCATCACATTTACCGTCATCGCCGAGCAAAAATTATAAACATAACATAATTCATATATAATTCAAATAATACCCCTAGAGTTTAATAAAATCTCAAGAATTGAGAAATTATAACTCTTGTTATCCCAAATTTGGCACTCTGATGTGGCATCACGAGAATGGTGACACGTGGAGTCCACTTGGAGCATCTGCTCGGAACGATAGGCCGAGCAGGACACCTCGCTGGCACATCTAGAATGAAATATTCAACGAGTCGTGCAGGGCGATCAACACTTAGTGAATTCAGCTTTCGCATCGTGAGTCATCAGCTCAATCCCTACAACTCAGGGATCAACTTACGTGGATGTGGCATACACACGATCCCACTATCAATGTATTCAGCCTCAATCCCACGATCCTTGCATTCAGCATTGATCACACGATCTTTCTGTTTATGCGCATTGTAACGAGAGAGGAAACTCATCCTCCTCAAGTTTCCCAGCCCTATAAATAGTGAGGAATGTTCACTGGGCAAAGGACCGGAAAAATTATAAGCTGATATGCAGTTAAGCTAAGGCAATATTATTATCTAAGAATTATATATTTAGAGATACTGTTGTAAGAGCTATAAGAAAAGAAAACTTTTTCCATGTTCTTAAGTCAATACAAACAACGAGGATTAGGCTATTACCGAACTGCTCGGGGCTGAACCTCTATAAAATTCTTGTGTCTTATTATTGCTTTCTTATATTGGACTGCTCGGGGCTGAACCTCTATAGTTCTAACCAAATGTAAGCCCAAGTTCTTGTCTTCCATTACTGTCGACTTCAGACACAGTGGAGACTCCATCATCCTCAGATTCAACAGACTGATGACTTTGAGCCATGAAAGCCACTACCTGTTTATCCTCATTAGAACTTTTGCTTGCAATAGAGTCTTTTTCTTCGTCACTATCGCTCCAGGTGGCAACAAGGGCTTTCTTCTTTTTGAGAGTGTTAGCACACTCGGCCTGAATGTGTCCGAACCAATCACATTTTCTACACTGAATGCCCATGCTCTTATTGTCACTGGGTTGCTGACCATGCCAGAAGTTCTCAAGAGGATTTCTTTTGGAAGCATTTTTCTTACCTTCAGAACACAGTTTCTTGTACTTCTTTTTCAAGAATTTTGCATAGTTCTTGGTTAGCAAATCTACAGCTTCATCTGAGAAACCAGCAGACAAATCTGGGATAGACGTATTTTCTTCTTTGTGAATGAACGCAATATTGTTGTCCCCTTTTTCTTTGTTCACATCCATCTTCTTTTTTTCTTTCTTCCACCTTGTTAATGACATTTCATATCTGCAAGGATCCAATCAGTTCATCAAGATCCAGTTCCTCCACGTTTCTCATTTCTTCAATGGAGGTTACTTTAGACATAAATCTCCTAGGTAGAACTCCAAGGACTTTACGAATCAGTTTTGCATTAGAATAAGTCTTTCCCAAAGCATAACATTCATTTGATATGTCACACAATTTAGCATGGAACTCAGCCACCGTTTCTTCTTCCTCCATTGATAAATCTTCAAACGCTTTTGCCAAAGCACGAAGACGGGATTTCTTTACAGCATCCGTTCCTTCATTTTTAATTCGTAGTTTTTCCCAAGCCTCTTTGGCCATCTCACAGTTTGCAATGACCTTCAATTGATTTGTGGACACTGCATTGAACAAAGCATGCATGGCCTTCGAATTAAAATTGGCCCTCTCCATCTCATCTGGAGTCCACAAGCTCGTAGGTTTTGGTTTGGTGACACCGTTATCCATCATCGTTGGGCATGTCCAACCATCTTCTATGGCCATCCAAACTCTTTCATTCTCCGCCCTCAAGAATGCTCGCATTTTGGTTTTCCAGTATGGGTAATTAGCACCTTCCAGCATTGGGGGTCGTGATGTGGACCCTCCTTCTCTGAACATCTCCATTCCTGTACTAACAAGGAAAAACAAAACAAAGATAGAGAGCAATATACTCCCAGAGTCGTGTCTGGAGAGGGGGTTAGTTCCAACTGGGTGTTGCAGAAAGAAAAAATGCAGAAAAATCAAGAATTGCAAAGAATAATAAATTTCAGAATAACGAATCTTGCAAGAACCCTAAGGATCAATATTTCTAACAGAAATAGCTGGCTCTGATACCAAATGTAAGCCCAAGTTCTTGTCTAACCTATCTTTTTCATATTTAGATTGATTTTATCTTGATTTAAGCTTGAATATAAAAAGAACAAAATCAAAGATTCAACACCAGAATTTTACAAGCTTCATCTGCACTGAGAACACATCTCAGCCGACTAGTGCTTGGGTTCCCCGAACCAGGGTACATTCATCCACTAATTCTCAAAGGTTCATATTACAATTTCCAATTCTCTCTAAAGGAATCAAATACAACCTTAACAGCAATTAGTAATGAATTACCAACAACAATCAAGAACACTGATTGTTAATGCACAATCCCTTGTGCTGCAACTGAGCTCTTCTCAACATGTCTTCAACCTGAAATCCCTTCAGATTCGATGATGAAGATGACACTGAACTCCCTTTAGTTTGAACTCAGCAATTCCAGATTCAGACCATTCCGCCATTGATGAACATCCTCAAGCTCCAAGATCTGACCTGCCATGAAACGTACAGAAGAAACAAGACGAAAGAAACGTAATCCCAAATCTCCGATCAAAAGTACGTCAACAAAATATCTAGAAATCGTATTTATACCCAGCTAAACCAAGAAACCCGAAATAGACAGCTGTTACCATCTGAACAATTAAAACCTAAAATATCTTTGCTGACGTGGACTAACACTAACAGTACGAACCCCAGACAAAACACTACGAGACCCAGACGCAACTGGAATGCTACAGGACATAATTTGTCACTATAGAAAATAATAGTTCTAACAATATTCTCATTACGACATATCGTTTATCGCTTATTAAAAAGACTCATTGTCGTTGGCTAAAAGCGAAGTCAACATTTTGGTGCTTTCATTGAGAGTAGAATCGTAGATCGCTCTTTTCAGCATTCGACACGATGGTGCAAACTCACAGATGCTGGATCCGACATTGCAAGACCCAGAGAGTTCAAGGGTTCCACCCGTTGTCAATCCTGGATAGACGGGAAGCATGGTGAATGGTGGGACAACTCCTGTTACTGAAACTGCGCCTGGCGTGCAAGAGACTGGGAATAACAGTTCCGCACACAGCCAGGGCGTTCATAACACGACTATTCCACCAGGAATCAATGCCCAAACGACCATCGGAGACGCAACCGAATTGCAAAATCTCCGTGCTGCGCTCGGACTCATGCAGGGTCATAGCAATACTCTGCATCATGATCAGGAGGAACTGCGTGCCGTAGTAAATCTCGCGTTTGATGAATAGAGGCGTATGTTCTCTGAATGGAGAGACAAAGAGATGGAGTCATTAAGGGCTCACCATGCAGAGATCGAAGATCGTAGTCAGCAAGCTACTGTGCTGATACGAAGAGCCTACCAGACTGTAGGCCAACAAACGCCGAACGTCTTTCCCCTGGCAGAAACGGAGGATGACTCCACTATGAATGCCTCCCAGACAACCAATGGTCAGCCGTCCAATCCCCGGTCACGAGTTCCCCTCGTGGGCCAAGAGGTAGGCGGGCAGACCTTGGCCGCGAATTCATTAGGAGGAGCCATACCTGACGGATCCAATCAGAATAATGGAACCATTTCGCCTGTCAACCAAGCGAATCAATCGCTAAGGCAACCAGGCTCTTCTATGTTCGATAGACTTAGAGCGACTCACGACCTAAGGGAGGATCTAAATAGAAGAAGGGGGACAGACGAGCAGAATACTACAACGATCGTGCAGCCTGGAGCCCATACTCAAATCCCCGCTCAGAAAGACGCTGACGTAATCCAAACCGACCAGAACGCCAATTAAGTCAGCCCAGCTGTACAGGCCCAGCTTGACGAATTGAAGAATATGTTTCATGGCATGACCAGACAGCGTAACAATGATCTTGAGTTAGACCGTGCTCGCGGAACTCCTTTCTCACTAGAGATCAATCTCCTGCCACTGCCCCACAAGTTCAAAATGCCAACATGGAAGATGTATACTGGGAGAGAAGATCCTCTCTCCCATCTCAAGTATTTTGAGATGCAAATGGATTTACAGGGAGTGCGAGGGGACGTATGTTGCAGAATGTTCCCCGCCACTCTGTCGAAAGCCGCACAACAATGGTATTTCAAGTTGGCTCCTGGAAAGTTTAGTTCATGGAAAACCTTCTCTTCGGAATTCCATGCACAATTCTCTTCCTCACGTCAGCTCAAATTGCATCTGGGAGATTTGGTCAAAGTAAAACAACGACCAGGCGAGCCACTCTGGGCATACATCAGCAGATTCATGATAGAAGCGACCAAGGTGTCGCGGGTAACCGAGGATGGAAAGTTATCCGCGATACTGGGGGGCATTGAAGTCCTTGGCGAACTATGGCAGGATATAAGGAAAAACGGACCGGTCGACTCAATGAGTGATTTCCTTAACCGAGCCAAAGGCTTCATCAAGCTCGAGGAAGCCATTCAACAAGCAGAAGGTCATCAAAAGCCGGGAAAAACGAAGGCTTCTTCCACTGGAACGTCCGCCCAACTTCCCAATTATTCCAGCAATTCAAGTGGCAAGCGTTCAGGCAACAACCACAAGCAAGGAAACGGGAAGAAAGGAAAATTCACCGAGAAATCCGGATAGAATCCCCGTGATCATGCCAAACACACTGCATTCACTATTCTAACTGAAGATATAGAGAGCGTGTATATGGCCACTCAGTCGTTAATTCCGTACAAGAAGCCCGGGCCCATGAAGAAAGATACCAACAAAAGGGACATGACGAAATTTTTTCGGTTCCACGGAGACTACGGCCACGACACCAACGAATACTACAACCTGAAGTGGGAAATAGAATATCTGATCATGAAAAACAACCCGCACTTACAGAAGTATGTCAAGGCCAACCAAGGTCAGAACAACCAGGATCTGTTACCTCCACCGATAGATGGACACTTGCAAGTCATTATTGGAGGCCCACACATCGCTGGAGATACGGGCAAAGCTCGAGAGAGATATGCCCGAACAGCTCAGCACGAGCAAGAAGAAGTCATCCTGGCCGTGGAAGACAGGAAGCCCAAAGTTCCACGCGCAGGAGAGCCAACCATAACTTTCAACGATGAAGATGTTGTCCAGATCCAATTCCCGCACAACGACCCGCTGGTCGTGGAAGTCCATATAACAAACAAAATGGTGGCTAGAACCATGATCGATAATGGATCTTCTTCAAACATTTTGTTCAAAACTGCTTACGAGAAAATGGGGCTCCAGCTCAAGGATCTAACTCCATGCCTCCAGCCTATCTATGGTTTCTCCGGTCAAGGAGTTGCACCTCTAGGACAAATCCGGCTACTCCTCACAGTTGGACAAGCTCCGACGAGCATAACTATCATGGCACAGTTCCTAATATTGGATGTTCCCTTCAGCCTTTAACGTAATGCTTGGCCGACCAGCCTTGTATGACTTAAAAGATGTCACATCAATATTTCACTCGTTCCTGAAGTTCCCAACCAAAAATGGGGTAGGGTGTCTTAGAGAGAATTAGCAATCTGCTCGGGAATGTTACAACCTTGCAGTGGCCAAGGCTAAGAAGGAAATATCCTCCAGCCAGAGCCCAGACAAGGGAAAAAACATTCCCAAGTAGGAAACTTCCCAAGGCGAGGATGAAGATGTGGATCCTCGACTTGGGGACCCAGGCAGCAATGTTGGACCTGTGGTAGAGTTAGAAGAGATCGAGATCGATCCAGCTATCCCGGCCAGAAAACTAAAAATTGGAAAGCGTTTGTTGCTCGAAGTAAAATCAGAATTGATAAAATTTCTGAGTGCAAACCTAGATGTTTTTGCCTGGTCACATGCGGATATGGTCGGAATCGATCCTTCTATTATTTCACACGTCCTGAATATCGATCCTAACATCCGGCTAGTTCAGCAAAAACGAAGATTGTTGGATAAAGAACGAGCAGTAGCCTTGAAAGATGAAGTTGAAAAGCTGCGCAACAACTTCATCATTGAAGCTTTTTACCCGGCTTGGGTCGCAAACCCCGTACTCGTACCTAAGCCGAACAAGAAATGGCGAGTCTGTATTGATTTCACAAACCTCAACAAAGCATGCCCTAAAGACTGTTTCCCACTTCCAAGAATCGATCAGCTCGTTGATGCAACAGTCGGGCACGAAATATTAAGCTTCATGGATGCTTATTCGGGCTACAATCAAATCAAAATGCATCCGCCAGACCAAGAACATACAAGTTTTCGAACAGACATGGGTCTCTACTACTACAAAGTCATGCCGTTTGGTCTTAAAAACGCCGGAGCTACATACCAAAGATTGGTCAACAAGATGTTTAAAGACCATATCGGCAGAAAATGGAAGTGTACGTGGATGATATGCTCGTCAAATCCAGAAAGGCGGGGGGGGGGGGCACATAGACGACCTGGACGAATGTTTTAAAGTCCTCAGGAAAATACAACATGAAACTAAATCCCTTAAAATGCTCCTTTGGAGTCAGCTCGGGAAAATTTCTAGGCTTCATCGTCAATGCTCGAGGAATTGAAGCCAATCCAAAAAAAAATCCAAGCCCTCCTGCATATGAACTCGCCAACAAAAACCAAAGAGGTGCAAAGCCTAACTGGTCGAATCGCCGCACTTAGCAGATTTGTGTCAAAATCAACGGATAAATGTGTTCCATTCTTCAACATCTTGCGAGGAAATAAAAAGTTCGAGTGGACAGAAGAATGTGAAAGAGCTTTTCAAGATCTAAAGGCACAGCTCGTAAAACCTCTCGTCCTGTCTAAACCTCTGGACGGTGAGGAACTGGGGATATACCTAGCAGTAACGGAGCATGTCGTGAGTGTCGTACTAATCAGAGAAGAGGACAGTGTGCAGCATCCAGTCTATTACATCAGTAAAAGACTCGTCGAGGCCGAAGGCCGATATCCGTTGATAGAGAAGCTCGCCTACTGCCTCATTCTCGCAACAAGAAAGTTGAGGCCTTACTTTCAAGCTCATCCTGTTCGGGTGTATACCAACCAACCACTACGACAAATACTGCAGAAGCCAGATGCCTCTGGACGGTTACTCAAGTGGGCAGTAGAATTGGGTCAGTACGAAATCAATTTCCAACCCTGAACAGCTATCAAAGGCCAAGACTTGGCCGACTTTGTGGTGGAATGCACAGGCAAAACAGAAAGCATACCAGAAAGCGATCTCGAGCCAATACCACAGCTAAGTAATATTGAAGACAAACCGACCTGGAAGCTACATGTGGATGGGTCGGCAAGAGATCAACTATCTGGTGCAGGAATTGCCCTTGTCACACCTGGGGGCAACACCTGCACGCAGCGGTCAAATTCGAATTCAAAGCCTCTAACAACAAAGTTGAATACGAAGCCCTAATCGCTGGATTTAAACTAGCAAAGGAAATGAAGGCCAAACACATTGAGATCTCTAGTGATTCATAGCTGGTGGTAAATCATGTATCCGGCGAATACGAGACTCGGGGAGAAAAAATGATAGCATATCTTAGCAAAATACATGATCTGCTCGCACAATTCAAAAGCTACAGCCTCAGACAAATTCCAAGAGAAGAAAATACAACGGCAGATACGTTAGCTCGATTGGCGAGCAGCAATATAAGTGACAAGGCAAACCTGGTCCCTATCCAGTTCCTTGAAGAGCCTAGCATCACTGACACAGAAGAAATAGAAATGATCGACACATCTCCAAACTGGATGACGCCAATAGCAGCCTATCTCAACTCTGGGGAACTCCCAGATAACCGAAATGAAGCTCGCAAAATGAGAAGAAAGGCAGCACGGTACATCATAGTAGAAGGGATCATGTACAGAAAAGGATTCTCGATGCCATTACTCAGATGTGTCACACCAGATGAAGCTGCACGGCTTCTATTTGAAGTTCACGACGGATTTTATGGAAATCATGCAGCCGGGCAGAGCTTATCAAAGAAAATTTTAAGGCAAGGCTACTTCTGGCCAACGATGATTGAAGATTCGAGAGCCTATGTCAAGAAGTGCGACAAATGCCAGAGATTTTCAAAAATACCAAGAGCTCCGCCCAACGAGCTAACACAGATGCAAAGTCCGTTGCCCTTTGCCATCTGGGGAATTGACCTAATCAGACAGTTACCTAAAGGTAAAGGCGGGGTGCAGTACGCAGTGGTAGCAGTCGACTACTTTACTAAGTGGACTGAAGCCGAACCACTCGCAACCATCACATCAAAGAAGGTTCAAGACTTTATAGTGAAGAACATCATATGCCGGTTTGGACTATATTACAAAATAGTCTCGGACAACGGCAAGCAGTTCGACAACCAATCTTTCACTGATTTCTGTGCGAACCATGGTATCCTCAAAAGTTTCTCTGCAGTGGCACATCCTCAAGCAAACGGTCAAATTGAAGCAGTTAACAAAACCTTGAAGGATACACTAAAAAAGAAACTCGAAGATGCCAAAGGAAACTGGCCAGAAGAACTCCCTAAAGTTCTATGGTCATACCGTACAACAGAAAAAACAGCAACCGGTCAGACACCATTTGCAATGGCGTACGGTTATGAAACTATGCTGCCCGTCGAACTCGAGCCACCTTCCCACAAAAGGTTGACGTACGATCAAGGTACCAATCACGTACTCCTTGCAGAATCACTTGATGAAATCGAAGAAAAACGAGCAACTGCAAACTTAAAGTTGGTAGCTCATCAACAAAAAGTAGCTCGGTATTTCAACAAACAAGTGAAAGCTCATAAATTCTTCGTGGGAGATATGGTCCTGAGAAGGGTATTCCTAAACACTAAAGACAACACGTCAGGTGTACTAGGACCTAACTGGGAAGGACCATACCAGGTGGTCGAAGTTCTCGACTCTGGAGCATACAAATTGGGTAAGTATGACGAAAAAATGCAACTCATTCTAGTACCACGGTACTGGAATGGAGAACATTTAAGAAAATACTACCAATAAAGTACTCAGGTCGGCTAGACCACTTCAAAGTACTCAGGTCGGCTAGACCACTTTAAAGTACTAATGAACATTCGCTTCTAAGTGAATGGCCTTCTGGGCGGACTACACGCAAAGGTTTCAGAAACAAAGTACTGAGGTCGGCAAGACCACTTTAAAGTACAGTTTCTTATTTGTTTTATGTCATGTTAAGCTAAAAGATCAGATTAGATCACTAGCTCTGATGTAAGTTACTACGGTAACAAATACATTTTCGATCAATAAATGAATAAAGATAGTATTTCCAATTCTATTGAGTCGAAAAAATCAACATGATTATAATTTACCTAAAGTGCGTACAAAAGGTTTAGTCGAACCAAAAACACCGAACAAATAAGCAATATATTTGCAAAAGACAAGTGACCAAGAGTCATACGCCTGCTCGGTCACTTGGGGGGCACCTATACCTGTACAAAGCATTTGGTAAAAATAAAACAATCACAATTGCACGGCAATTATAAACAGAGAATGAAATTCATTAAGGATGACAAAAGCACGTAGTACCGGGATTAAAAGCTGCCCGGTCAGTCCGTTGTCCAAAAAATGAAAAATAATTCCAAGTTTAAAGACCGCTTGGTCGGTCATGATGTCTTAAAAAAGGCCTTGAGGCTGCATATAATTTATATATATAAAGGAGATAAAAAGAGAAGTGTTTAAACAGTTGGAGTCCCAGGCTCTTGGTTCGGTTCTTCTGAGCCAACTGGAGCAGGAGGATCTGTTGTTCGAACAGGAGAAGCATCAGCAGCCTGGCCAGAGGCTTGGCCGGAGGTTGAAGCAATCGCCTCGTTCCCACCATAAGCAACTTGGGCTGCGCAGTACTCAAGGTACATGTCCTTAGCCTCGCCCAAGTAGTCAAAATTGGCCTGCGGATTAACCTTCCAGAAATCGAAGAAGAGCTCAAGGCTCGCTGTCTCCAAGGCATTGACCTTCTCCTTCAACCTGTCCGCCTCGGCTACCTTGGCGTCCTTCTCCTCCTTCATCCGAAGAAGAACTTGCCGCAGAGAAGTCCTCTCATCCTGAAGACTGTTAACTTCAGCAGATAAGATCTTGATGGTCTCCTCAAAGCGATCAGCAGCTTCGAGGTCCTTTGTCAACACAGAGATCTTCTTCTCGGCAGCAAACAGCTTCTTGTTGGTTTCGCCCAACTCCAACCGAATAGCTCCAGTTTCCGCCCTGGCCTCCTCAGCTTCCTTTTTGGCCAAGTCCGCCTCCGCCCTCAAGGTGTCGGACAGAGCCGCACTCTTGGAAGTAACAGATTTAGCCCGGGAGTAAGTGTAAGCCAACTTCAAACCGGCCTGCACAAAGGAAAAAAGTCAGCATATGGAGCTAAGTGTGGAAAGTTAAAAGGAAGTATCAAAAAAGACTTAACCTGGTGAGCTCCTTCAGGACTCCGCCCACCAACACATCCAGAGATGAGTCACTATCAGCACCAGCCAGTTGCTCACTGACCTCAGGAACTGGCCGGTTCATATTGTGGGCCAGCATCTCCTTGCCCTTTTTGGCCTCTGGCAGCACGGGCAAAGGTGGAGTTCGTGCCTGCACCCGCTCAGGAACACTCCTGACCAGTTCAGTCCCAGTCGTTGGTGGTCCAGACTTCTTGGACTTGGCAGATTTGGGGGTAGAAGGGTTTGCAGCAGTCAGCTCCTCGGAAAGGTCAATGACCTCTCCAGAAGGTCTCTTCTCCGAGGACCCCTCACCGCCCTTAGACTTTTTGGCCGGAGGAGAGGCGCTAGAGCTTCCGCCCATTCTCTTCCTTAGAGCATCGAGCATCTGCCGAGACATGTCTGCACAGAAGAAAAACAGTGTGATTAGAAAACAGCCATCAGAAAACATAAGGCATGAAAGTCAAGAAGCTCAAAAGTAAAGAAAAATGTAAGGCGACCGCCCGCACAGAGAGTCAGAAGTCCATCATCACCTGACATCAATTTTATTTCAGACATGACAGCCTTCCCTTTTCCAGCAAAGGGGTGAGATGGCCGAACAGGTGAAATGGGCTCCCTTATGCGAATTGCATGTTCAACAGGCCTAGGCGTGGCCGGGAGTTTCTTCTTCCTCTTCAATGGGGTCACCTGCTCAGCCTCAGCCTCAGCCTCATCCTCAAGATCCAAAGGCTCATGAGCGTACTGCTTGGCCCTGACACCTCCCTTCAACTTAGCCTCTCGCTTCAGTTGAATCAACTCATTCTCTGGATGAGCTCGTTCAGGCCGGCCAGCACCGGACTTCCTCTTCTTCCCTCCCACGGACTTAGGAGAAAAGTCCTCAGGGTAAAGCCCATACTTCACCAGATTATCATCGGAGGTCAACTGGATGATATTCCTGTCTTCCTCCGGCAATCAGGCAAGTTTTTGAGCTCTATCCCTAAGAGCAAGGGTGAGGGGAGGACAGTGATATGTCAGAATCTACTGAAACTGAGTCCGGGTGATACTCGGATCCTTCACCATGAAGTACTCATCAACAAAATGCCCTATTTTGCTGATGGCCTTGTCATCCGTGCCGCTCAACCACTTGAAGCCTGGCTGAGAGAAGTAGAAGTACCCCGACCTGCCTTGCTTGGGGGTAAACTTCAGGTCGAAGAACCAGGCGACCTCCTCCATCGGGACGGCCAAATCCTGTTCGGCGTCGGCAGAGTGGCAATCCGAGCATCTTGAGGATCAGAAGCGTCAGCCAGACGCGTGGTTTTCTTCGTACGAGCCATCATCCTATGGCTGGGTACGGGGTCAGAAGAGTTTCCTTCGCTAGAAGGAGGACTAGCACGAAGACGAGGATGAACCTCGTGCAGAAGTTGAAGCAAATCCTGGTCGATCTGATGCCCGAGTTCCCAAGACTCACCTGGGTTCATCTACGAAAGACAACACACAAGATGAGTGTTGGACGGAGTATCAAACGAAAAACAAGGAAATATGCCGACCAGGAGTACTCAATAGATTAAAGAACGACTATGTTTAAAGAAAAGTCAAAACTCAAGAAGTCAGAAAGTTTTCTTGAGTTAGGGCAAAAAAGTTCATGAATCTTAGAATAAGCAAGATGGAAGACAGACACAATGCGGTTCAAAAATAAGCTCTACGACTGAAAGCCCACATGAAGATATGGAAAAGAAGAGTCGCAGAAGTTTCTAACCCTAGGGTTTCCTAAGCATTCTTCCTACAGCATAGTTGCAATCAAAGCGTAAACATGTAAAGAAAAGCATAAAGGGAATCCGAAATTTCTCAAAGATTCGAATGTCTGAGTTCAAGCAAACCAGCAATCGTCTGAAGGCACTTCAGCAACTTTGAAGCCAGAAAACTCTCTTTTCGCTCTGGAGTTTACTTAACAACGAAGGGTGATAAAATGGGTTATGTGCTAGTACGATGAGTATTTATAGGCAAAGGGGGAACTGTATCCAAAGGAACCTTAGACGCCTCGACTTCCCGCCTCAAAAGCGAAGTATGGGAAATCAAAAGTAATCAAGTGCAACCGTCAGCCGTGGAGAGAGAAATTTGGATTTTCAAAATATTAATTGTCAGAGCATTAATTAGCCGAAAACCGAAGGGAGGCCCAGTCAGCTTCACATCAAGTCTCAAATGGTCATGCTCGACACGTGTCCCTATCCAAAGGCAGAGCCAGCTCAGAATAAGTCTACACGCAACCTCAAAGGTCCCGTACAGACTTGGGGGGCAAATGTTATCCCAAATTTGGCACTCTGACGTGGCATCACGAGAATGGTGACACGTGGAGTCCACTTGGAGCATCTGCTCGGAACGATAGACCGAGCAGGATGCCTCGTTGGCACATCTAGAATGAAATATTCAACGAGCCGTGCAGGGCGATCAACACTTAGCAAATCCAGCTTTCGCATCGTGAGTCATCAGCTCAATCCCTACAACTCAGGGATCAACTTACGTGGATGTGGCATACACACGATCCCACTATCAATGTATTCAGCCTCAATCCCACGATCCTTGCATTCAGCATTGGTCACACGATCTTTCTGTTTATACGCATTGTAACGAGAGAGGAAACTCTTCTTCCTCAAGTTTCCCAGCCCTATAAATAGTGAGGAATGTTAACTGGGCAAAAGACCGGAAAAATTATAAGCTGATACGCAGTTAAGCTAAGGTAATATTATTATCTAAGAATTATATATTCAGAGATACTGTTGTAAGAGCTATAAGAAAAGGAAACTTCTTCCTTGTTCTTAAGTCAATACAAATAACGAGGATTAGGCTATTACCGAACTGCTCGGGGCTGAACCTCTATAAAATTCCTGTGTCTTAGTATTACTTTCTTATATATATTCTCATTACGACATATCGTTTATCGCTTATTAAAAAGACTCATTGTCGTTGGCTAAAAGCGAAGTCAACAACTCTAATGCCCACTTTTAACAATGGACACAATTAAATAAATTCATAATTAACTATAAAAATATCAATAATTAATACTAATTGCCTTTACTTATCCATATTCTAAAATACGGTCATTACATTCCAGTTCTGCTCCTGCAGATGTCCAGGAGGTCAAGCAGGAAGTTATACAGGTGAATAATCGTCTAGCTGCCATGGAGGAGGTTCAGCTAAAGATGTCCAAGCAACTGTCCATCTTGATCAAGCTTTATGGGGCATAAGTTTTTTTTTATTCTTTTTCACTTTTTGTTGGACATATTTTTATAACTATTTGTCTTTGGCCCTTTAATAAACAAAAAGGGAGAGTAATAGTTTGTTTTTTAATTTATTGTTTTCTCAACTCTGGACCCTTTTTCCAGGGGGAGTTGAGATCAGTACTTGTGTTTACCTTTGGATTAAAAGTTAGCTTTTCATTTCGGTTTTATGATGTGTTTCTCAGGAGGAGTTTTGTTTGGTATGACTAACTTTGTTTTGCAGGTACTCTCCTGTTAAAAAATATTTTGATTATCTAAAGTGCCAAAGGGGGAGATTGTAAAGTCCTTTTTTTGGCAATTTAGATGCCAAAATATTTTTTATTTATGGTGCGATTTTTTCGCTTTTATAAAATCGATTTTCTCACCTTATTTAAATGTTTTTATTGCTCTTTTCTATCATAAAAAAGACTCTATTTCATCTGTCCTTTTCTTTGTATGGAAACTTCTTGTAAGAGAAGAAATTCTCTTATGAAAAGTTTGCTTTTTATGGAAACTTTGACTAATCTTATTTCTCCTTAATGAGTTCAATTTTGTCTTGATAAGATCATATCAAACACACTGTTTTTGGCAGGTATCAAGTCCAAATACATGATCGGACACGTTTTTGGCAAGTTTCCTTTTCTGGTTTGGTTTGCTGCAGCAGAACCTGTCTCTAATGCTGCAAAACAGGATTTTCTTTTAGGAAAATTTGTACAGCTGTAGAATCAACTTTGTGGCTATCTCTAGAGTTTCTATGTTCTATAAATAGATATAGAGAGCAGCCATTTGATTCATCTCTTATAGCTTTCATTTTTGGCATTTTCTCATTTGTGAAGAGAGAGTTCTTTTTGTGAGAACCTAGTTGTTCATCTAGGTTCTAGTGTTTATATATCTGTTCTTATTCTGGTCTTAGGGTTGGTAAGAACATCTTGATTGAACAAGAGAAAGGTCTTCGGGAGAAGACTTGTTCAAGCCTTACTTCGGGAGGAAGTAAGCACTCACACTTCAAAGACGAAGGGTGTTCGCTGTTTGAAGGTGGTTCTGAAATCAGATTCTTGAAGTGCATTACAAAGGATTGCGACAAAGATTTAGAAGGAGTCTAAACTTGTTTAAGTCAATTGTCTTTGTAATTATTGATACTTTATTAATTAATTTCTTTCTCTGGGCGGGGCCCTGTGGACTAGGAGTGTTCGAAAGAACACTGATACCACGTACAAATCTCTTGTGTCAAGTGATTTAATTTTCTACAATTATTTTTATATTTTGTTGGTTCTTGTTTGTTTTCGCAAAACTATTTTCTGCAGTAACAGAATTACATTCTACTGCTGCAGACTATTACAATTATATATTTATTATATTTCTGTAATATTTATTGATATTTGCAAAAATTTAGTTTTTCAGGATAGATTTAGAGATTTGTCTTCTGTATATTCAGAAGCACATAATAAGCAGTAAAGAATTCAGTAACCCTAGAGGAGTAACACATATAGAAAAAGTGATTTGCATAATGTTTTATGAACACAAAGGAAGTAATGGTGGATAAAGCAGTTGTTTACCACAGACTTACAATTCTTGTAATTTGGGTTTAGGCGTATACACTGCACTTGATTTGGATATCAAGACAATAGATTGATTGAAATCTTCTTGTTTTATGTTAGTGCAAGTGGGAGTTTGTTGAGATTTTATGCCCTAAATAAAACTCATTTCAGTATAATCTGATTTGTTATCAATAGAAGATTAGAAATTATTTATGTTTAAATGTAGTTTTTATCTTTATAGTTTAATATACTAATTCTGTTAAGTCCAGAACATATAGTTATTCACAATTATAGTGATGTCAACACAATGAAAGGTAATTGTGATTATATGCTTCAAAAGATAATGTCCCATGATTCATCAGTGCACTAGATTTACACTGATGTGATAGTCAGCGATAAAGCTTACTTACACCTTGAATAAGTGTTATGTTCTTTCCAGAACATTGGCAAAGTATGCTTGTATCGGATATATGGAGTATACATTAGACTGGGACCGATATTGATCTTGGTAAAAATATTATAATCTTATCGTTGTATCTTTCTAAGTCAATATCACTGGTTGATCTTAGATTAAAAGATCTTAATACTGACATGGTTACATTTGATCTCAAGGGTGTTATTTGTGTTCTTAGAGTTGTTAGTTAAAGCCTACCATTTGGTTTGGGTTATAACACGTACATCTTTGGAACATGATAGTACAATTGAGTGGGAGCGCTAATCATAGATAAAGAATCTATAGCTTCTATCTGGACATAGAAGTGAAATGATGATTTCCTTCGAGTTTGACTTAATATAGATAAATGGAAGAGCTTTTATTTCAGTGATTATATTATTTACTGAAATACCATTTATAGGAAGCTAAGTGTTTTAAGGATAAAATGCATTGAGTGGTGAAACGGTAAATTTGTCCCTACTCGATGTAAATCATCTATAGAGGATCTTTGATTATTGAGATTAGAACGATGGTTAAATTTCATAACGTATCAATATCGTGGAACATATAGAGCGTTTTATATAATTGAGAGTGCAATTCCAAATCTATAGCTGTGCAAAGAGAAATTAATAAGTTATGGAATTTACTTGGTAAATTCAAGATCTGCTTACTGGAAGCTCGGTTATATAGGCCCAATATCCTCATACTAGTAAGACAATACTGCTTGTAAGATTCAGATAATTGATTTTAATTAATCAATTATTATTCTAAATTAGACTATGTCTTATTTATGAATTTTCACTAAACTAAGGCTTAATTGTGAAGAGAAGAGGTTTTAGGATTTATTTTTTTAATTAAGAGACTTTATTAAGTCTAATTAATAAATATATTAAATAAAAATTTTATTTGATAATTAATTTTAATTATTAAAGAGATAGTTTTGACATTTAAATAGTTGAATTGAAAAATTATGGCATTTGTGAAAGAAAATAATAAATAGTTCCTAACAAACAAAAATTAATATTTCAATCAAATTAGCATCCAAGTATTTTATCAAACTTAGGGACCATATATCATAAATATAGTTATAGTAGTTAATTAACCTTTAGTTGATTTTTATGTGAAGTTAATTTAACTACAAAAATATAATAAATTTTCCTCTAACACATTCCTCTTTCAGTTTGTAATATTATTGTTGTTTAACAGTACGAATATGTTAGAGAAAGAAAGAAAAAATCTCACTACCTAAAACATTTTGCTGCAATGTGCCAAAGCAAAGAAAAGACTAGATTCATGATTCAATACAAAAGATTACTTTAAGGGAATCACACAATGACATTTAAGAGAAATCCAAGTGTCCAAGTACCCTAGAAAGGCACTTGCTGCTACGATTTATAGCACATGGCTCAATAGAAATACTTGTTTCTTTAATTGCTGCTATTACTCTATAATAGGATTTATAAAATGATTTAAGAAAATGTTAAAGCCAGAGTCTCAGGTCTAGTAAGTAAGAAGTCTTCAAAGAGAGAAAGTGTTATGCTAGATTTCATTAACAATTTGTAGTGTAGCTTGTTGTTGCTCAAAAAAGAGGAGTTGAGGAACAAACAAACATGTAGGATCAATTTAGCATATCAGGAAGTAGGGTTGAGCATCGGTCGGTTTGGTCGGTTTTTTTCTATATAAAAATCCAAAATTCGGTTTTCGGTCAGGATTGGTGCAATTCGAAAATGGACCGACCAATCCAGAACCTATCTCAAAACCGTCCATTTTGAACCTCGATTTGGTTAGTTTAAACCGCCAAAACCGAACTTTTTTTTTTTTAAAAAAAAAATTATCTAATTTATTTTATAAATACATTATTCTATATTTTACAACTACAAACATATAAATTAATTGTTCAAAAACTAATTATCTTATTCTTTTAACTTTAATATTAATAAAAAAAATAATATATTATTAGTAACTATAATACATGCAAAAAAAAAAAAAAACATTAATAAATTAATATCTTTATATATTAAAAGTGTCTATCTAACGACATTTCTTGGTTTAACAGAATATACTTAAAAATAAAAGAATATTCTGTTAAATTTAACGATTAGGTTTGATCTCCCGTTAACAAATAAACTCAATAATTAAACTCAAAAAATTAAACAATCTTTTAAATATTAATAATCTCTTTTTAAATTAAAAAAATTCACATATCTCTCTAACAAACCTATCTTGGGAGAATATTAATAATTTTTTTTTTAAAAAAATATAGATAAAATGTCTAGAAAAAATAATATAAATGTGAGACTGTATATGAGTTGCATTTTTCTGTAATTACCTAGAAAAGATAAAATGTATAGATAATTATATATGTGAGACTGTATATGTAAGAGAATTTAATTAAAAAAAAATAATATAAATAATTACAGAAGGGCAACTCATTGCTATCGGGGAAGAAGAAGATTGATTGTGTTGGCTTAGAGATTTTTGGGCTTGAGCTTAAAAAAATGAAAAGAAAATGAAATGAGCTGTAATTAGTATTTACCTTATATGTTTGTGCTTATTTTTAGTTTTATTTTTAATTTTACCACCAAGAGGAGAATGTTGAAAAATATTAGAATATGAAAATATTATTGGTGCTTATTAGTAATTTGTAAAGAATGTGAAAGTCTATAAATATATAGTTGTGTAGCTATTATTAGATATGAAATGAGATAATAGAACTTTTTTCAATTAGAAGATTAATGTACATTTTACTATTAATAACATACATTATTATGAATGTCCTTAACAATCCTTATGTTATCTTTTAAATATACTGACACATATTTTATTTTCATAAAACAAATCTTCAAATAATTATACTATTTTAATTATTAATTAAAATAAAAAACTAAAATATTAAAAAAACTAACACTACGTGGCTTGACACGTAACAATCACCTAGTATATATATATGTATAACGGTCGGTTTCGATTTTTTTTAGTCGGTTTATTATCCAAAAAAAAAAACCGACCGTTCAATGGCGGTTTTAACCGTTAGCGATTTTTTCGGTTTTCGGTTTCGTTGGTTTCGGTTCCAACAGTATTCGGTAGGTCGGTTTGAATGATTTTTTCAATTTTCTGGATTTTATGCTCACCCGTACCAGGAATAAGACATATAATATCTGACCACTAAAATATCTCTATACTCATTTCAAAATATAATATGGGGATCCTATAAGAAATGCTTATTGTGGTTCTCACCTTAAGTGAATCTCTATCCTTGATTTTCTCAAATGTGGTACAAAACTAAGAGTTTATAAACTAAGCTCTAAAATATTCATTATGAAGTCACATGAAAATAGCAAACTAAGTATCTTGGCCTGGTGTTCAGTATCTAGAATTAAAATCATAAACAGAACATACCATAGAACATTGTTATAAAACACTCAGAACAAACGACAACAATGAAATATTTTTTTACAGAGACTAAAGAAAAAGAAAAAACTCTAATATTGCAGAACATTTAATCTACCAAACTTACTTACATCTTCATACACGATCTGGTACTTAGAGCAGGGCACTCAACCTCTCTTTCCAGATGATAGGAACCCAATCAGTTCATTGAAATGGGCAACATGATAATCAATGATTTAGAAGATGGTTAATCAAATTAATCAATTTGCTTTTCAGTTCCATTTCTTTTAATCTAAGGTAGAGTACTACTAGAGTTGTTTAATTACTCAAACTGAACAACTCATTTAACAATACATGGCTTACAACAATCAAGAATCCAAATTGTGAACTAGAGATATGGAGCAAGAGAACAAGAAGAAATTTGGATTTACAGAGATCAAAATGGAGGAGAGAGAGAATAAGAAGAAATTTGGATTTATAGGAATTAAAAGCAAGCCCAATTTCACAAAAAGTGTGTTCTGTTATGTGAGTTTGGCGCCAACGATGAGAGAAAGCGAGTGCTCTTAGTAAATACATAGACATTCAATTGAACAAATCTCATTCCAAACATTCAATTTAACATATGTCGTAGTACTGGACGCAGTTGTCGTTTGTGAAAACACCGGTCCAATTCTTCTTCTTCTTCTTCTTCTTCCATGAGCAGCGACGAAACCAGAAGCCGCTCTTGCTGCATTTCTCATCAATTCTTCAAAGCAGCTTACCACAACCCCAACAATGTCGCCCTCATTCACGCTCGCTTTCCCAATCATGGCCACCGCTGCTTCACCTACTCCCACCTACTCGCCTCCGTCAACTCCCTCGCCTCCCGTCTCCGCTTACCCCTCGCCTTCACCTCTTCGTCACTACCCAGAATATTTGGGATATACGCACCGCCCTCAGCGGAGTACGTGGCGTCGGTACTGGCCGTGCTGAGGTGCGGCGAAGCTTTTCTCCCTCTTGACCCCTCATGGCCCAAGGCTAGGGTTCTCTCCTCCATGGCTTCTTCGAGTGTCGATTTTGTTATTGCGAGTAAGTCTCCTTTTGGTTTCGAGTCCGAGTCGAGTTGGCTGGAGGAGTCCGCCACCTGTCCTGTGCTGCGGTTTTCTTTAGAAGAGGAAGAAGAAGAAGGTGGAGAGCCTCAAGGCTTGGCTTGGCCTTGTGAGAGTGGAAAACTGAGACAGTTCTGTTACGTGATGTACACTTCGGGCTCGACAGGGAAGCCCAAAGGTGTTTGTGGAACTGAGCAAGGTAACACTTTTACCAAAGCAAATTTTGTTTTTTGTTTTTGGAAAACTTGATGAGTTAGTTAAACTTCTTCACTTTGTGAAATTTCTAATGTGAAATTGGGTTATACTTGATGATGCATATAAACTGGCCTGGTCTATCAATATTCAAACACATTAATCCATTCAATAACAAATTTTGGAACTACACAATTTCTGCAGGGCTTCTTAACCGGTTCTTATGGATGCAAGAATTGTATCCCTTGAATGGAGATGAAACTTTGTTGTTCAAGACGTCAATTAGCTTTGTTGATCACTTGCAAGAGTTCCTTAGTGCTCTCCTCACTGCTTGTACGTTGGTCATTCCTCCTTTCAATCAGCTCAGAGAAAATTTGTTTTCTATTATTGATTTTATACAGGTATGCTTGTTAGTAAATAATGCAAGCATGTTATAATCCGTGTGTGTGTGTTTTTGTTTTCAGTAGGTTTTAATTCTTTTATATATATATTTATATAGATATAGATATAAAAGATTTAATCTTTTTAGTGCTGAACTTACGATTGAATTGATAGTTTTATAATTTTGTTAGTATTATTGCTGTTTTGAGCCTGGAAATATGCTTCACTGTTATGGTTTTTGTTTTTTGTCTACTTTTTAATCTCATAAAAAATAGTTGCTCTGCTCTTGTAGGCTTATTCTATCACTAGACTTACTGCTGTTCCATCATTAATTAGAACAATTCTTCCTGCTTTGGAAAGTCAGCACGATAGCCATGTTCTGAGTTCATTGAAGTTGTTTGTGCTAAGTGGTGAAGTTCTGCCTTTATCATTGTGGGAAGTATTGTCGAAGTTATTACCAGGGACTACTATTTTGAATCTTTACGGAAGTACAGAGGTTAGAAGTTGATCCTTTTTGGTTTTAATAATCCAATTGATGGTGTGATGTTTTGTTGTTTGGTTTCGCAAAATTGACAAGATAATTGTTGCTGTTTTTTCTTATTCCTTTCACCCTGTTTCTCCTTGTATAATTCAAAATACTCGTGGTTATTTTGTGGGAAATTGATTTATAAAGGTCTATGAAAGATATAGATTCACTTGGTGATAAGTCTTTTGTATAAATCTCCTATATTTAAGAAAAAACTTGGATTAATGGATAAAGTTAGTTGTTCCTGATGCCATTTAGTGTTCTGATTTATTTAGTCATGTTTCAATATGATATTATTTATATTAATAGCTGTGTTTCTTTTTTTGTGTTCGTGATTGGTGACTAACATGTGAATTACTGAAATCAAGGTATCTGGTGATTGTACTTATTTTGATTGCAAGAGGCTGCCTATGATTTTGGAGTCTGAGACACTAACAAGTGTTCCAATTGGTATGCCTATTGCTAATTGTGAAGTAGTTCTTGTTAGTGATGATGGCATGCCCAATCATGGAGAGATATATGTTTCTGGTAGTTGTAATTCGATCGGATACTATTCTGATTCTATGTTTACGTATCTGGACCAAGTAAAGTTGTCCCACGACCATGTCAACTGCATTTCAGCAAATAAACATAGTTTGTATTATAGGACAGGTGACTTTGCTGAAAGACTCGAAGGTGGCGACTTAGTGTTTCTGGGTAGAAAAGATCGGATTGTTAAATTGAATGGACAGCGTATTGCTTTACAGGAGGTTGAAGATACATTAAGGGGACATCCAAACATAGTTGATTGTGCAGTAATCACCAATAAAATTCAAGGAGAGATTTTGTCACTGATAGCATATGTAATTTTAGAAGACTACAAAAGCAATGGAATATTAAGATCTCATATCAAAAGTTGGATGGTTGACAAAGTTTCAGCAGCGATGGTCCCAAATTACTTCATTTTCACTGAAGCATTTCCGATTACTTCTAGTGGAAAAGTTGATTATGATTCATTGACTTCTGAATTTATTGCAAATCATGTCAAGGATGAGATTGATGTTGTTGAAAATATTGACCTAATGACAGTTATTAAAAAGGTTTGCCTTTCTCCCTCCAAAATATTAATTTTCATTGCGGACTTTCTTTACTATTCTTGTTGTAATAAAACTGATGGTATTATTGTCCCGTTATTCGGTTCGCACATAGTAACTTTAATGACACATACGCAATTCTAAGTAGTAGATATAAGCCTTGACCTTTTCTCACCTTTTTTTTCTACTAAATGAAGGAACTTTTCAAAAGAAGGGAGTCAATCATATTTAGAAGGCTCTAATACAATGTCTTTATCCATAGTGGTATAATTTAATATTTATATTGCTGTGCAATTGTGGCCTTGGGGTTAATTAGGTGGTTGTATATGTGTGTGTAATCTAGGTTCAAATTCTAGTGTTTTCTTATATTGTTTCCTCTTCTCCTAAACCAGTAAAATAAAATAAAACGTTGAAATAATAGCAAAAATTTCATGTCTTCAAAATGTTGAAAATTATCAAGCAGTCTTCTTCTTTAAATTCTATGCGGTGTAAACTAGTTTCTAAGCATTTCCTCCTGTAAATATCAAATATTTTGGTGTTAATTTTAACACACACCAGTTTAGGTGATCCTTGGTCTTGTTTTTAATTCGAGATCTATTGCTTGACTAAATTTCAAATGTCAAATTGTTTTGCGTTGGGAATGCAAACTGGTAGAAAAAAGATTGAATAGCTTATTGAAACCTGTTTAGTAGCAATTATTTTTCTAGCTCATGCTTCTCAATTTAATAGCTAAAAAATGTGAACATTTTACTTTTGAAAATTCTTAATGAAGTCCTATGTGGTTTTGTGCAGGCCTTTTGTGATGTATTAATGGTTGCAGAGGTTTCTGATGACGACGATTTCTTTATGATGGGTGGAAACTCTATTGCTGCTGCACATCTTTCTAATAACCTTGGAGTTGATATGAGATTGCTTTACTACTTTCCAAGCCCATCTAAACTTTGTACTATTCTTGAGAGGAAAAGATCAGAACTAGATTTGAGAAAAGATGCTAATTGGGAAATAAATCTGAAACAGGGCAAAAGGAAACCGTTTAATGCTGTTCACTTTAGGACTCCTAATCCTGCAAACAATAACTCAGGGAATAAATTATTGGGAACCCTTCATGGTGGAAAGGATGAAATTCATGCTCTTACCTCTAAACGCTTGAAGCTAGATTCAAATGTAAATGTTACTTTGGAAGGCATCACTTCACTTAATTGGTCTCCATGGAATACTGCTTCAATATGCTTTTCGTGTTCATTCAGCCGGTGCAACAATGTTTTATACGAATGTTATAACAAGCTGAATGAATATGACAATAAGATGGATGACAATCATCAAGAAACCTGCATGAAAGTCCCAAGTGACACAAAATTTCTCATGCAAAAATTATGGAAAGTTTATCTGGGCTCCTGTGTTGATGCATCCCCACTTATAGTGTTTAAAAGCCCTGACACCTACTTGTTTATCGGATCTCACTCGCATGAATTTACATGTGTTAATGTTAGAAGGTAAGGGCCGTACTTTTTTATGTTACTTCTATACAAAATTGGTTAAATGTTTATTGCCATCTTCTTCACGAGCTTTTCCATGTAGGGGAATTTTGTAATTCTTTTCACAGTAGAGATTTGTTAGGGTGTGTTTTATCGTTCTAAATTCTAAAACTCTCTTCTTCTTCACTGCATTTCATATTGTGGTTGGACTCTTACATTCTTTGTATTGGGATCGGCCATGTTTGATTTTTGATGTGTTTTAGATGGGAAATAGATGCATAACTGCATAAGTTGAGAAAAAAAGTGTCACATAAGACAACAAATAAATAAACAACAGGAGTTTGGCATCAACTATTAAGTGATTAATTGAAAAATAGATTGAGTCTTTCTCTAGCAGTATAGTTTTATCAGCACTAAGCTATTTCAAGAAATATATATATATATATATATATATATGTGTATATTTATATAATGATGTGCAGCTTGAGAAGTAGAATTGTGCAATCATGTAAATTGGTTTAGTGGTTATATCCAGTGGAAAATCCAGCTGGAAGGACGCGTTGAATGTTCAGCAACTATTCTTGGCCACTTTTCTCAGGTTATACTTTAAATTGAAAAGTTATTCAGCAAATGAGCTTTAATGCTCTGTTTGAACTTATGGAACTGCTTTATCAGTTTCTCATGGTCTGACTCTTTTAGGTTGTAGTCGGATGCTACAAAGGGAAAATATATTTTCTTGATTTTTCAGATGGCAATATTTGTTGGACATTCCAAACTACTGGCGAGGTATGGTTTTTCATATGCTCAAGTATAATATAGTTTCATATGTTCTATGTTGTGTCTTTCTGGTTATGGATTCCTTTAATTGGTCTAACCCATAATCAATCCATTTTCTGAAGGTTAAGTCACAACCAGTTGTCGACATTCGAACGCAATTGGTCTGGTAATATTTGTTCCTCTGCTTCTATATAACTAATCATTATTGCTGCATGAGTTGTGGTTACAGGACCTAATGGAGAAATTTCTTCGTTTGTTTTTTCTCCCCCTAATTAAAGATAAAATTAATATGTGCTAAAACTGTGTAGGTGTGGATCACATGACCATAATTTATATGCTCTCGACTACATTAATTATCGTTGTATCTATAAGATTTCATGTGGTGGGAGTATATTTGGATCACCTGTGATTGATAAGGTAAATTTAACAGTCATTGCCTCGTCTAATTAGCTTGTCAAATTTTGCTCTAAGCAGGGAGCACAATTAGGCAAAGTGAGTTGAATATTTTGTTTTATCTTCTATAATATGATTAATTAATTTATTGAGTATGATCACTTACTGCCATTTTAAACTAAAAATAAAGGACACGTCTTTGTATAACTTGAATCTATGTTGTTGAATTTTTGTTTTCTAAGTTGAGTAGCTCTCTTTTTAGCTTCAGAGTCTACCAAATATGAAGATTTATTGTTTAAATATTTCACAAGAGCTTAAGCAAGTTGTAGGGTGCTTGTTTGATTCTTTTAAATTTTTATAGTGCTGTCATGGAAGGAAAATGAAAGGAGGAAGAAAATAAGTGTTTTAAATAAAATAAATATACCAATCATTTGCAGTTTATTTTTTTTTTGAATAAATCATTTGCAGTTTATTGAGCTGTCTTCAATTTAATAAGTGTTGTGTATATTATCTAATTGTCTTGCAGGTCAATGATACACTTTATATAGCTTCTACTAGTGGTCGAATAACAGCTATATCGATAAAGGTAATAGGACATTATATTAGCCCACTGGGCCTTATTTTCGGCCCATTCTTTCTAGGGTTACCCTCTCTCTCTCATTATAAATACATACTTTGTGTTTTCCTATTTTCACGCATTTCTGCCGTATGGGAATAGCAATAATAAAGGAGTCTTCATCTTGTTATAGTGTCAGATACACATAAACCTTAGCCTCCCTTCCTTCATCATCTTCTTGTTCCATGGCTCCAAGAACCAGGAACTCCATGGCCGCCGCTTCTGTCACCGAGCCCACCACCATCTCCGGCCACGACATCTCCTCTGCCGAAGCCATTGTCGCCAACGTCGAAGCTCCGCCCGCCTTACCTCCTACTGCTCCTCTCTCGTCAAACACGATCGGAGCTCCTCCTTCAATGTCCGATCCTTCCACTTCTAGTGTTTTCGGCTCCGGTCACGTTGCCGATCTCTCCATTAGTGGAACGATTGGACCACTCTCCACAGCTCCGATTGGTTCCCACTCGACGCCAGCGCCATCCTTCAGGGCTTCACCATCTTACAATCCGCTTTCGCCATTCTCCGCCACCACCATGACCCCGACGGTTCAACAGACGGCTCCCATTTTTTTCGGCACCACCAATATCCCCGCCACCACCTTCGGCCAACCGCACCCCTCCACCACCTTCGGCCAACAGAACCCCGCCACCACCTTCGGCCAACCGAACCCCGCCACCACCTTTGGCCAACCGAACCATGCTTTTCTTGGTGGTAATATTCCTAACCTTGGACATCAAGGCCATGTGTAATGATAACTCTTTGTTTAATGCTAATTTCGGCCTTTCTCGTGCCGTTCTTGATCGACCTTCCCATGATGAACGTACTCCGTATCATCTCGGAACTGGAGATCACCCAAATAACCTCATCGCTTCATTTCTCTTAACTGATCAAAAAAATTTCCAGTCATGGAAGCGTGCGACCTCTATAAATATTGCTGCAAAAAAACAAAACTCCCTTCATTGAAGGCACCATACCCCGTCCTCCTCCAAATGATCAATCTCGCTCTGCGTGGGACATTTGCAACAATATGGTCATGTCATGGATTATTCAGTCTGTATCTCGTGAGATCGCTGCTAGTATCATGTTCAAAACCACCGCTCGTGAGATGTGGACTAATCTCCATGACCGCTTTAATCAAAGCAATGATCCCCGCATCTTACAGCTCAAAACCTCCGTTGGCAATGTTAAACAGGGTGATAATTCTGTCACCACTTATTTCACTCAATTGCAAGCTCTTTGGGACGAGCTCAACGAATACCAACCTAATATCCCCTACACATGTTGTTGTACTTGCAGCGCGATGCAAAAAGTTCAAGACTATTACACAAGAGACCAGATCATTCAATTCTTGATTGGTCTCAATGAGTCTTACTGGGGTATTCGGGCTCAGATTTTACTTTATGAGCCACTGCCCTCTCTATCCAAGGTGTTCTCCATGGTCGTTCAACAAGAGCGACAACGCTGCCTTGGCAATACTGGCATTGTTGTTGCTACTTCGGCCAAACCTAATCCCAACCAACCATCTCGAAACAAGAAACCTCGACCAACTTGTTCTAACTGTCTCAAACCGAGTCACCTTGTTGACAAATGCTACTTTCTCCACGGTTTTCCTCCCGGTTATGGAGACAAGAAAAAGACCACCACCACCGCTCGTGCCAATCAAGCCACGGTGACTCCCACTCCAGACCCCTCCGCGGTTGGCACGATCGGTGGTGGTGGTCTTTTTCTTGTCTCCATAACCGGGAGGAAAACCGTGGAGAAAGTAGCATTTGTCAACAAGGTGACTCGGCTTGAGACAGTTAGAACAAGTTGGCCGAGGTTTCTTCTTTCGAGATGGTTGGTTGGGATTAGGTTTGGCCGAAGTAGCAACAACAACGCCAGTATTGCCAAGGCAGCGTTGTCGCTCTTGTTGAACGACCATGGAGAACACCTTGGATAGAGAGGGCAGTGGCTCATAAAGTAAAATCTGAGCCCGAATACCCCAGTAAGACTCATTGAGACCAATCAAGAATTGAATGATCTGGTCTCTTGTGTAATAGTCTTGAACCTTTTGCATCGCGCCGCAAGTACAACCACATGTGCAGGGGATATTAGGTTGGTATTCGTTGAGCTCATCCCAAAGAGCTTGCAATTGAGTGAAATAAGTGGTGACGGAATTATCACCCTGTTTGACATTGCCAACGGAGGTTTTGAGCTGTAAGATGCGGGGACCATTGCTTTGATTAAAGCGGTCATGGAGATTAGTCCACATCTCACGAGTGGTGGTTTTGAACATGATACTAGCAGCGATGTCATGAGATACAGAATGAAGAATCCATGACATGACCATATTGTTACAAATGTCCCACGCAGAGCGAGATTGATCATTTGGAGGAGGACGGGGTATGGTACCTTCAATGAAGGGAGTTTTGTTTTTTTGCAGCAATATTTATAGAGGCCGCACGCTTCCATGACTGGAAATTTTCTTGACCAGTCAAGAGAAATGAAGCGATGAGGTTATTTGGGTGATCTCCAGTTCCGAGATGATACGGAGTACGTTCATCATGGGAAGGTCGATCAAGAACGGCACGAGAAAGGCCGGGATTAGCATTAAACAAAGAGTTATCATTAAAAGACACATCGCCTTGATGTCCAAGGTTAGGAATATTACCACCAAGAAAAGCATGGTTCGGTTGGCCGAAGGTGGTGGCGGGGTTCTGTTGGCCGAAGGTGGTGGTGGGGTTCTATTGGCCGAAGGTGGTGGCGGGGTTCTGTTGGCCGAAGGTGGTGGAGGGGTTCGGTTGGCCGAAGGTGGTGGCGGGGATATTGGTGGTGCCGGAAAAAATGGGAGCTGTCTGTTGAACCGTCGGGGTCATGGTGGTGGCGGAGAATGGCGGAAGCGGATTGTAAGATGGTGAAGCCGTGAAGGATGGCGCTGGCGTCGAGTGGGAACCAATCGGAGCTGTGGAGGGTGGTCCGATCGTTCCACTAATGGGGAGATCGGCAACATGACTGGAGCCGAAAACACCAGAAGTGGAAGGATCGGACATTGGAGGAGCTCCGATCGTGTCCGACGAGAGAGGAGCAGTAGGAGGTAAGGCGGGCGGAGCTTCGACGTCGGCGACAATGGCTTCGGCAGAGGAGATGTCGTGGCCGGAGATGGTGGTGGGCTCGGGGACAGAAGCGGCGGCCATGGAGTTCCTGGTTCTTGGAGCCATGGAACAAGAAGATGATGAAGGAAGGGAGGCTAGGGTTTATGTGTATCTGATACCATAACAAGATGAAGACTCCTTTATTATTATGCTATTCCCATACGGCAGAAATGCCAAAAGTGAAATAGGAAAATACAAAGTACGTATTTATAATGAGAGAGAGAGGGTAACCCTAGAAAGAATGGGCCGAAAATAAGGCCCAGTGGGCTAAAATCTAATATCGTATTAGAGTTGTATTGTATTAAATAACAAATACATTATGTTTGGATGTAACATTGTATCGTATAAATTATTACAACCATAAATTTTAATATAATTTGAATCGTAGTATTTAATACATAATAAATGATCCATATTAACTTGTATTGTAGTATTTACAAAGGGTCTGTCTGGACCCCAGACCCGGACTACGAACCCAGACGTAGGAATTGGCCGCATCCCTGGATCCGAACGCCAGACCCGAACCCTAGACGTTCGGGCTTGGATCGTCCCCTTAGACATCCGGGTTCGGGGTCTGGGAATGACTGGGTTTGGGGTCTGGGAATGACTGGGTCCGGGCCGAAGTCGGAGTTGGGATCGAGTTTATAGTAAAGATAATATTAGTTTGCACAACCTATTAATACAAGTCAATACCAAAGATAGTATTATATTAAATAATACTAATATAATCCAACACAATATTATACAATATAATATAATACAACACGGTGTATTAAACGAGCCCTTACTGTTTAATTCCTTTTCCTTCTTTTTATTTTAGTTAAGGTGGCTTGTTGATATAAAGGCTTTGTTTCTTACACTGTAGGCTATGCCATTTAATATCTTGTGGGTGCATGAGTTGGAAGTGCCAGTGTTTGGATCGCTTGCCATGAGTTCTCGGACTGGGAATAGTATGTTTTTCAATTATGTGACTTTCATCTAGTTATTGTGTTTGTATCTTTGAGAAATCCTGTCGCACAATTTTATGTAGTTTAATTGTTGGCCCTTTTGATGTGTCTGGTCTCTCATTGAAATTCTGTGATATTTTTTTGACAAATGCAGTAATATGTTGCTTGGTGGATGGGCGTGTAATAGCTTTGGATTCAAGTGGATCCAAAATTTGGAAGGTACAATACAATTCTAGTTGTTTAAAGCCAAATTTTAAATTCTACTTTGTTAGATTGACACTGCAAACATGAGTTTTTTAACCTGCTGAAAGCACTTGTTTATCTATCAGCATTGCAGCCCTTTGGGCATCTATCACTGCAATATATTAAACACTTGTTTAATGGATTTTTATTTTACAATGAAAAGTGTTGTGTACTAGCTTCTCCATCGTCACCATTTTTTTTTTTCAAATACCAGAAGAAAAGTGTAAGAATTAATATTTAGTTTTATCTTTCTCCGAGAATTAATATTTCGTTTTATCTTTCTCTGGTAGCATTTCATTTTACATACTGATATGTAATGTGTATACATAAATATAGGAAAAGAAATTTTGTGAGAGCATTAATTTCGCTCATATCTTAGGGGTATCTCTTGTTTTTGGTATATAGAGAAAATATAAACTAATTTTTTTATATGATAGTATACATTATAGTTATACTAAGAATTCTACCTGTTTTCGGAAAATTTTGAATAATTTATGGGTTAAAAAATAAGATTCAAACATTTAATTGTACTCGTGTCTATTTTATTTTATATATGTGCAAAAAATTATTTTGAATTTTATTTTTGATTTCGAAAGATATTCAAAATTTCTCGAAAACGGATATAATATCTATTATAACTATAATAATTCATACAAAAAATAGGACAATTTCTTAAAATACGAAAAATAAGAAATGTTTGGAGCAAAAGTGATCCCCCAGCTCCCTATGTATATATTTACATATATAAATGTACTTGCGTTTGTGTAATCTAGGAGTTGTTACCTCTTTACACCATTCCTTAAGTTCGCATGTGATTCATTATTTTTTGATTGAATATTTGATCAAATGTATTAGATGTTATGACATCTATCAAATCCAATTCCTCGAGATGATCTGTAGGAAATTTATATTACCATCTAAAACTTTTACATGAAAAGAATTTTCTAATACAAATTGATTTAGCATGGCATGTGTACGAGACATGAAAGCTTGTGGTTTGATCGTAGGGTGGAACGAAGCTACTCGACTGATTTTATCGTGCACTGATTTTATCGTGCTTTCTCTCCATACTTATTTTTTGTTAGACTAATTAAAGTTCTATCCTATTGATGATGTCAATGCTCTTATTTCAGTGTAAAATTTCCGGTCCAATATTTGCTGGAGCCACCATATGCTCTGCTCTTCCTTCTCAAGTATGTTTTTAAATTTCCTTCGACAATTTTTTTTTTTTTGGTAGTGATCTGAATCACATGAAGACAAAAACGTGGAGGGACTTTAAAAGACAAGTATAACTGAATAAAACATGACATTAACCGGAAAAAAAAAACAGAAGAAGAATAAGAAGAATGGCAATGACCATGATGATGTAAACTTTTTTCTTTGTAATCTTTCTGTAGGTGCTCATATGTTCTAGAGATGGGAGGATATATTCATTTGAACAAGTAAGCTGCAGTGTTCATCCCATCTCTATTTTGATCTTATTTATAAGTTATCTTGTGAAAATTTAACATTGATACTAATGCTAATGCAGGAAAAGGGTACAATACTCTGGCAATACAATGTTGGAGATCCAATTACTGCATCTGCGTATGTTGACGAGCACCTGCGTTTGACGTCGGATTCTTCTCTTTTATCAGACAGGTAAAAATAAACGCAAAGGAAGAGATTTTTATTTTTATTTTTTTTTTGATAGGGAAGACGGAATTAGCTTAAAGAAAAATACCCATTCATATGGACATTCTAAAACGATTTTGCAGGTTGGTATGTGTATGTTCTAGCTCTGGAAGTGTAATTTTGCTTCGAGTGAAGATGGAAGCGCGTGGAGAATCGGATGACGTCGAGGAAGTTGCAAGGCTAGACCTTGAAGGAGATGTGTTTTCCTCACCTGTCATGATTGGTGGAAGAATTTTTGTTGGTTGCAGGGACGATTATGTGCATTGTTTTGTTGTTAACATATGAATTTTTAATCATAATTTTGATGAGCTTATAGCTAAAACCTGTACCCAAAAGCAGTACTTTTCCATTAGTTAAAGGGGAAAGAGGAGTCGCATATGATTTATACATGCGTGTAAGAATACCCAAAATAACATGAAAAGATGAAAATATTATTTATTATCCTTTCGTTTGCTCAAGATATATTCTACCTTTTTTGTTTTGGGTTGTTTATTTTATGTTAAACTAGGAAATAAATTCGCGTTTCGTGCAGTTTTATGACAGTATAAAGACAGTTTTAAATAATGTATTTTGTAAAATAGAACATATAATCCTAATTTCAGAAAAACAAATAATTTTAGTCAATTAATCTTTTGATTCTATGAGTTCAAGTTTAGCTAAATAATTTTAATCTTAGTTCTAAATTTTTCTCCTTCTAGGGGTGAAATTTTTTATTTCCTAACACTAACAAATTTTGACCCAATTTTTAATACAATCCTAATTCTAAAAAAGCTACACATTTAATACATTTGCTTTTTTGTAAACAAAAAAAAATACAATGCTCTCATAAAATACTAACATTATGAGATGCTCTCATAAAAATTTGTAATTGGTTTTAATTTTGGTAGTGGGTTGGTGGTCAAGTCTTAAAGCTTCTACGAAGCAAGTAAAATTTATGTATGAGTTTTTGTATTTGTAAAAATTTTTTGTAAAGAAACTTATTTTTAAAGGAATAATTACATAAGGCACCATTTTTTGTAAAATAATTACATTTTTTACGTTCAAAAAATATTTTTTTACATTTTTACAGTTTTCTAAAAAATAACACGAAAACAATATAAAATCAACAAAAAAACTACATAAAAGTAACATGAAAATAACAACAAAAAATAACATACAAATAATAAAAAATCAACAACAAATTAATAAGATTACAACATAAAAAAGACCGTATTTTCTGTAAATAAAATTAAAAAAATCGTAAAAATGTTTAAAATTCCGTAAAACCGTACTTTTGTAATTTTTTTGTTGTTTTTATGTTTTTGTGAAAATAATTCCATTTTTAAATATATAGAATTAAGTAGTTTATTGATTTATTACTTGAAAAAATAAATTTAGTATTGCATCAGTTTTTGTTAAAAAAAAAGTTCCTAAGTTGAGATTATTTTTTTTTCTTTATTTTAGTGTTTTATTTTTTACAAAAAAAAAAAAAAGAAAAGAAATACAATTTTAAATTATTTTATGACATTCCTTTATATATAAAATAATTTATTTTATTTTTTAAGTTTTTTTTTTAAAATATTATATTTAGTATAATAAGTTTCTATCTTATATATGTATATGGGTGATTATTCAATGATTACATTTTTATTGTATCCATCATGGTTACATTTTTCTTTGACCTGTAATAGCAGGTTACCAATAGATAAACATTCTTTTTTTAGAATTAATTAATTATAATTAACTATTTTCTTAAAATAATTAATTAAATATTTTACAAGACCTCTTTTAGCAATTAATATTTATAAATATTTTTTTATTTATATAAAAATCCTTACTCTAATTATTTTAACAATTAATCCATTTAATTATAATATTTATTACAATAAAATTTATTTTTTTACACAAATTAAAATTCTTTTCTTATAATAATTTTTTAAATAATTAATTATTTTGTTACAATTAGATGAACTAAGTATGAGGCCTCAAGCTAGTCAATCGATAACAAGTGTAGCCATTTTTTTTAAAAAAAAAATTCTTCAACTTATTTCACTTTTTACTTTTCAAATATTTAAATAAAAAAAATTAAATAATTAAGTGTAATAATTTAAAATTAAGATTACAAGTATATATAATAAAATTTAAATTATGAAATTATAAAAAGTTTTGCTATAAAATTTTGAATAATTTAAGTGCAAAAAAATAAATTGCTAAAAGATCCTTCTATATTAATAAATTATAAAAAATTAATTAATAATTATAATTAATTTAATTTTAAAATATAATTAATCTTAATTAAAGTTTTATAAGGAAATAAATTATTAGGTTACTTTTAGGTTAAAAGTTATTTATTATTTATGTTTATTTAATTTCCAAATTAATCACAACTATTTAATAGTAATCCAATGGCTTTAAAAAATGTAACCATGATGGTTATAATAAAAATGTAATCATTAAAACCTCTTCCATACATATATATATACTAGTAAAAAGCTACGTGCGAGGCACGTATATTATATTTTATGCTAATTTTTTTCTATGTTATTTGAAAGTGATATAATTAAAAATTAAAGAAAAAATATTATTAGTTATAAGGTGAGATTATTATTATGTGTATAGGAAGAAATCACAAATTAATTAATCTTATAATCTTAACTTTAATCAAATAGAGTTCTAGATATAGAACAATAAATAATCACGTAAAAATCAAAAATAATTATTTGAATAAAGAATTCAATATACACAGTTATATATATGAATTCCATTAATCAAAAATAATTATTCAATATATGAACAATAATTTGTCACGCTAAATATTTCCCAATAAAGAAATCCACCTCCTCATAGTCAAAAATAAATAATACATGTAATACATATCTTTGTAATGGAGTACCTAAAAGAAACAAAACTTCAGTTACCGACCATAATCGGAAAAGGTTTAAGTGAATTAAATAATGACTAAGAAGATCTAAATTACAAAATGAAAATAACATGTCTATATGAGTATGATTTTTTTGCTATATGAGCATGATTGATCTAAGAGAAAATAGATAAACCTATAAACATATAAATATACTTAATATTAATTTTGACAAAGAAACAATTCAATTATAAACAATTCTAAATATCAGCTTGACAATTTCAACACACTAATTACTCATTAAATAACCATAATGTATACATCATGATAATTTTATTTTATTTGATATCAAATGATAGAGATTATTGAGGTTTTCAGCCATGGAAAACACACTATGATCAAAAAGTAATGCTCATTAATGGTATATTTCAAAGAAACCCTAATTTGCATGAATGTCCCTAATAAGATATAAGCAATAAAGTTGTAAATTAAAAAAAAAAAAGTAGCAAAATTTCAGTTAATATAAGAAATAGAACAAATTGAAGATTTATATAATACTGGAATTTGAACTCTTAGAGGCTATTAGCGAAGGGGGCAAAGCTCGTAAAATTCTTTAGTAGAACACTACCTTAATGGTCTGAACACAAAAATTGTAGAAATCAAAATATGAATAAATTAACATCATCAACAAAAGGAAAATTAAAGGAAAAAGACTTAATAATTACGCGACAAATAATTATTAATTGAATTAAAAAGTTAAGATTATAAGATTAATTCAAATTATTGTTCATATATTGATTAATCCCATTAATAAAAAATAATTCAATATATGAACCCTATTTGGTTTTTTTTTATTAATGGGATTAATCAATATATGAACAATAATTTGAATTAATCTTATAATCTTAACTTTAATCAAATAGGGTTTATAAAACAGGCATAAATAATCAAATAGGGTTAGAAATACGGTAATTAAAGAAAATCTAGAACCCTATTTTTTTTTTATTTTTTGAATTTAATGAGATTTATTTTATTTTTATTTTATTATATATAAATAAAAAGTGACCCATGAATTTCTTATAAACCAATTTATTTTTAATAATAAACTATTTTATTTTTAATAATAAACCATTTTATATTTAATATAAATAAAAAGTCACCCATAAATTTCTTATAAACCAAGAATACCCATGAATTTCTTATAAACCAGTTTATTTTTAATAATAAACTATTTTATTTTTAATAATAAACCATTTTATATTTAATATAAATAAAAAGTCACCCATAAATTTCTCATAAACCAAAAATTTTGTTATACAGGCACACTTTATATAGAATAGATATCAAAATTTATTGTTTTTCTATATTTTTGTAAATAGCCTTTTATTAAATTAAATTGGATCAATCCGTAAACTCTAATTTTAATTTTCATGTATATATAGATGTCAAATCATCCAAAATAATTTTTCTTTAATTCATCTTTTTTACTTCTTATCTATTTTATATTATTCACAATAATTGTATAACAATACATATATATTTTAAATATAACAATATAAAATTTAATTATTTATCTAAACTAAATAAAAATACTAATTAGTTCGATTAGATATTAGATGTATTTGATTTTTGAACCCCCATCCAGTATCCGATCCAATCCAATTGAATATTCAAAATAACATTTGGTCCAATCCAATCATAATTGTATATCCAATATTTGGCGATCGATTGTGATTAGATCGATCGGTTGTAATTGGATTAGATCAATTTATGCACACCCTATTTGTTCTGACACATTTAGTTCAGGCTAATAAGGATTTTTAACCCCTAAACTTTGACATGTACCAAATCATCCTCTCTAAACTTTTCTAACTGTTAAAAATTCTCTTTGAACTATTGAGATTATCGAATGTAAGGATTTTTGTCCAATTTTATTCAATTTTACTAATTTAGTGATTGTTTATGTACTAAATCATGCTCCCCAAACTTTAATATCTATCAAATCACGCTCTTCGAACTTTGACACGTGTCAAATCATGCCCCCTAAACTTTCATCTATATTAGACTATTCTTATTAAAATTGGATAAAAGTCCTTAAATCTAACAATCTCAATAATTCAGAGGGATTTTTAACGACCAGAAAAATTTAGAGGTATAATTTAATACATGTCAAAGTTCGAGAAAAGTTCGAGGTGTGAAAATGTTAATTAACCTTGCGTTTGGTTGGGAGGAATGAAAATATAGGAATAGGAATGGGAATGGGAATGGGAATAGGAATAGAATAGAATAAAATTTAAAATGCATAAAAAAAATTGATAAAAAAATAATTAAATTTTTTTTCTTGTTACATTGGAATGGTCATTCCTTCCTTTTTAAAATGGAATAGCCATTCCACCAAAATGGTGGAAAGAGCATTCTATTGGAATGCCATTCCAATACTTTAAAATGCAACCAAACAAAGGAATAGAGTGAAAATTGTTTCCTTCCCATTCCATTCCATTTCATTACCTCCAACCAAACGCCACCTAGTTCATAATAAATGCATCCAACCTTGTTTAAGTACATTATCTATAAAAACAGCCAAATAAAGTACACATATGATATCGCGTCAAAAAAAAAAAAAAAAGTACACATATGATATGATCAACGTCTTGCTAATATATATTACATAGCCAATGCACGTTAATTAAAAACATAATCATAATAAAACAATTTTTTGTAATTTTTTGTGAAACCGCCCAATGTTTCAAAAATCAATACAAAAAATGTAAAATAAACTTGATCACTTCTTCATTTCAGGGCTCCTCTTTCTATACCTCAACAACTACAACCCTTTCTCTCCTTCACATCAGAGAAAGCAAAACAATTATTATACTGAAACAAGTTTGTGATTAACAAAAATGAAGAACTAAGGTGTTGGATTAAAATTCTTTGTGGCACATATGTATAATGTATATGCTATTATAAAGTGTGATATAAAATTAAGTGACCAATTATGTTATGGGTATCAAAAGGGTATTAAAGTGTCATGGAATTAATGTGTAGATACCATAAGTTAATTTATAATTTGTTGAGGGGCCAAATTATAAATACCCAAGAGTTATTCTAAGATGACTCTATAAATAGGTAGTGATCCCCAAGAAACACTAGGGTTCTGCATTTTCTCCTTCCCCATCAGAGAAAATACTCTAGAAAATAGTATATTCTTGGAAGATCAAAACCTTCTCTGCAATCTCCAACAATGGCTTCAGGTTAGTGCTTCCGCTCATATTTTATCATCTTCTTCTTTAATTTAGCAAAGGCTTTATAGATTTATGATTTATGATTTTCTATATTAAAGCACTTTTAGGAATATGTTTGGATCTGCGATTTATATATTTCTTAAGTGTTTTATAAATCCTAACAAGTGGTACCAGAGCCACCTTTGTTGAATTGATTGAAGATCTGATGATTTGTTTATGAAATTTGAGAATTTTGAAATTAGGATTTTTTATTTATTTTGCCGCTGCTCTTGATTTTATCGCATATATATTTTTTTATTTAATATGGACACGATTGGGGATTAAGTATATTATGCATATTTACATTGAATTTGTTGCGGTAGAATGCGGTTTTCTGGCTTCAGCGTTTGAAAAGTCCAGCCGAATTTTTGTTTTATTCGAATGACATATATGTACATTATGTTTTTCGGTTGTTGCTTCAGTTCTGGTGGTATATAGTGTACTGGTTAGTACATTGATTAAATATATATTGTGACCATATTTTGTTTTAGAGATGAGGATTCTTTTTCTTTAAAACAAAAAAAAAAAGTTTGGAATTGATCAGTTAATTTTTTTTTTTTTAATTTCTCGAAGTTGTCATATTAGTTATACAGATATATATATATACAGATAACCTATTATGCCTCTTGCGGTTGAATGCAACCATAGGTTCTTATATATATGTTTACAAAATTTTGTCTTCTATGCTGTATATATATATATTTCGATTGAATGTTTCTGTAAGTATTTTTCGTTTGTTTTATTTTTTTTTTTATTTTGGACTTCAGTTATTATATATATAATATGTTTTAGTGTGTAATATATATTGCAGTATAGTTTGGTAAATATGTATTTTGGTGCAAACAATTTCATTCAAATTTTGGTGTTGGTTATGACTAATATTTTGAGTAAATTAATTGAAACAATATGTCGCCAAAGTGACCTCTTTTGTGTAGATTAATTTATTTAAATATTAAGATAGTTGTGTGTTTGTAATTGATGCTTATATTGACTAGCCCAAAGGTAAGTGAATATTTTGCTAGATTTCAAACATACTTGTGGCAATAAATGTGTGACAATTATAAGGTATTTTGTGTGAGCAATACGTTAGTCCAAAGATTGACCTATTGTTTGACACAGTTTTATTGTCAATATTTGATTGCTACACCAAGAGTACCGCTTACAGTTAATATTACTGTCTAAAGACTTGATATTAATGTGTGTTTGGTATCTTGAGATGGGATTAACCAATTTTTGAATTTATTGTTTTATTATGCATATTAATGTGAGCTTGTTTTATTTGTTCTATATTCAGCTAGTTCATCTTCTGCTGCCTCAATATCTGCTAATATTAATTCTATTCCAATGCTTAATGGGACCAATTTCAAGGATTAGAAAAGGAACCTACTTATAGTTCTGGGATGTATGGATTTGGACCATGCACTAAGGAATGAACAACCTGCACCTCTCACTAAGGAAAGTTCCCATGATGATAAAAGGGAATTTGAGAGGTGGGATCGCTCAAATCGCATGAGTCTAATGATTATGAAACACAACATTCCAGAAGCCTTTTGGGGCACAGAATCGGAAGGGGTTACTATGGCTAAGAATTTCCTTGAACAAATTGAGGAACGTTTTGCTAAAAACGATAAGGTTGAAATGACAACACTTCTTGGTTCTTTAATGAACATGAAGTATAAGGGTCAAGGAAATGTAAGGGAGTACATTATGGAAATGCATCATATTGTCTCAAGATTAAGGACACTTAAGATTGAGCTTTCAGATGATGTACTTGTACTCATGGTTTTGTTAACGCTTCCTCCACAGTTTAACCAATTTAAAATTAGTTACGACTGTCAAAAAGAGAAATGGACTCTCAACCGAAAGTGCTCATTTGGCCACTACCCCTAAGGATAAGGGCAAGAAAAGGAAATTTGAGAATGAAGCTGCTAAGGGTCCAGTTCAAAAGAAACAACAACAGGATTCTAAGGGTTGTTTCTTTTGTAACCAACCTGGACATGTGAAGAAAGATTGTGCCAAATATCACGCATGGCGTGTAAAGAAAGGTATTAATCTTGCTTTGGTCTGTTCTGAGGTTAATTTAGTTTCAGTACCTAGAAACACTTGGTGGATAGATTCTGGTGCTACTACTCACATAAGTGTTTCTATGCAGGGTTGCCTGAGCTACCGAAAGCCAAGTGATGGTGAAAGATACATCTTTGTGGGCGATGGTCAATCGGTGGAAGTGGAAGCAATTGGGCATTTTAGATTGTTATTAGAAACTGGTTTTTATTTGGATTTGAAAGACACTTTTGTTGTGCTGTCTTTTAGACGGAATTTAGTTTCTGTTTCTTTGTTGGACAAATTTGAATATTCTTGTTCATTTGGAAACAATCAGTTTACTTTGTCTTTAAATTCAAATATTATTGGAACTGGTTATTTGAATACTTATGACAATCTTTATTTGTTAGAAACAATTGCATCCTATAATGAAACCTTGCATGTGGAATCACGAGGTACTAAACGCAAATTAAATAAAGAAAATTCAGCGTCATTATGGCATAAGCGCTTAGGTCATATCTCAAGAGGTAGAATTGAGCGTCTTGTGTCTGATGACATTTTAGAGTCTCTTGACTTCACAGATTTCAATGTCTGTGTAGATTGTATCAAGGGAAAACAGACCAAAACTAAGAGATTAGGTGCCAATAGAGCTTCAGAAATCTTAGAATGGATTCACACAGATATTTGTGGGCCATTCCCTACGGCATCTTAGAATGGTCAACAATATTTCATATCATTCAGACGATTACTCACGTTATGGGTACCTATATCTCATTCATGAAAAATCTCAGTCTGTGGACGTGTTCAAAGCTTACAAAGCTGAAGTTGAGAATCAACTCAACAAAAGGATTAAGAACGTCAAATCTGATCGTGGTGGTGAGTACTACGGTAGATATGATGGCTCAGGTGAACAACGTCCAGGACCATTTGCTAAATTCCTAGAGGAATGTGGTATTGTCCCACAGTAAACCATGCCAGGATCACCTAGCATGAATGGTGTTGCTGAGAGACGAAATAGGACTCTTAAGGATATGGTAAGGAGCATGATCGCTCATTCTACCTTACCTGAGTCCCTCTGGGGAGAAGCATTAAAGACAGCAACTTACATTCTGAATAGAGTACCAAGTAAAGCAGTTGCAAAAACACCTTATGAGCTTTGGACCGGTCGAAAGCCTAGTCTAAAGCATTTCCACATTTGGGGATGTCCAGCTGAGGCAAGGCCTTATAGGCCACATGAAAATAAATTGGACTCCAAAACAGTTAGCAGCTACTTTATTGGTTATTCTGAGCGATCTAGGGGCTATAAGTTTTATGATCCCACTGTCAGAAATATATTTGAGACGGGAACTGCAACATTTTTTGAGGATGTTGAATTTGGGGGGAGAAATAAGGTTAGAGACATTATTTTTGAGGAGGAATTGAATTCAAACTCAGTTCCTACTATCATTTTAGACAATGTTCAGGCTTCTACACCTGTCATTGATCAAGAAATGAATCCGGAACCTCAACAAGACAATGTTGAACAACTCCCAAATCAAAATGAGGCTATTGTTCCAGAAGAACAAATTCAACACCCTCAACAACAAGAGCCATTAAGGAGGTCCACAAGAGAGAGAAGAAATGCTATTTCAGATGACTATTTTGTATTTCTTCAAGAACATGAGGATGAAATTGGAATGATGGAAGATGATCCAATCAACTTGCATCAGGCCATGAAAAGTTCTAACTCTCAAAAGTGGATTGATGCCATGGATGAAGAGAATAAGTCTATGCAAGACAATAAAGTTTGGGAAGTTGTTCCATTACCAGAAGGTGTAAAACCAATTGGTTGTAAGTGGATACTTAAAACCAAGAAGGATGAATATGGTAATGTGGTGAGATTTAAGGCACGTCTTGTAGCAAAAGGCTATACTCAGAAACAAGGCATTGATTATACAGAGACTTTCTCTCCGGTTTCATCGAAAGACTCTTTTAGGATAATATTGGCACTTGTTGCTCATTTTGACCTTGAGTTACATCAGATGGATGTTAAAACAGCGTTTCTCAATGGCGACATTGATGAGACAATTTATATGGAGCAACCAGAAAACTTTGTGGTTGGTGACCCAAAGAATATGGTTTGCAAATTAAAGAAATCCATCTATGGACTCAAGCAAGCTTCTCGTCAGTGGTATCACAAGTTTCATCAAGTAATTATCTCATTTGGTTTTGAGATGAATATTATTGATGATTGTGTATATCACAAGTTCAGTGGGAGTAAATACATATTTCTGGTTCTATATGTCGATGACATATTGCTTGCTACTAATGATATAGGCTTATTGCACGAAACCAAGAGATTTTTATCTAAGCAATTTGAGATGAAAGATCTTGGTGACGCCTCTTTTGTATTAGGAATTCAAATACGTCGAGATCGTTCTCGGGGTATTCTTGGATTATCACAAAAGTGCTATATTGATAAAGTACTCAAAAGGTTTGGCATGCAAGATTGTAGACCATGTGATACCCCTGTTGCTAAAGGAGACAAATTCAGTCTTAGACAATGCCCTAAAAGCAGCCTTGAAATTCAGGAAATGAAAAAGATTCCCTATGCATCAGTTGTAGGGAGTCTAATGTATCTTCAGGTATGTACGCGTCCATATATTGCGTACATTGTTGGGATGTTAGGCAGATATTTAAGCAACCCTGGTATGGACCATTGGATAGCAGCCAAGAGGGTTATGAGGTATCTTCAGAGAACAAAAGATTACATGCTCACATACAGGAAATCAGTTCATTTGGAGGTCGTAGGGTATTCCGATTCTGATTTCGCTGGATGCCAAGATAGCAGAAGGTCTACATCAGGCTACATTTTCTTGTTAGCTGGAGGAGCTATATCCTGGAAAAGTGTCAAACAGACACTTGTAGCTTCTTCCACTATGGCAGCTGAATTCGTAGCGTGTTATGAGGCATCAAATCAGGGAATATGGCTGAGAAACTTTGTCACTAGGCTGCGTATTTTGGAGAATGTTGAAAGACCACTTAAGATATTTTGTGACAATAAATCCGCAGTGCTGTATTCCAATAACAATAGGAGCTCATCCAAGTCAAAGCATATTGACATAAAGTTCCTAGTTGTGAAAGAAAGAGTGCAGAGTGGACAGATTTCCATAGAGCATATTGGGACAAACTCCATGATAGCGGATCCGCTCACAAAAGGATTACCACCCAAGGTCTTTCATGAGCACACTGCTCATATGGGTGTAGTATTACTTGAGGATATCATGATTTAGTGGGAGTTTGTATTCTCTTTGCTTTATGTTTGTTTAAGATATTTATATATTTGGTTATTTTCTGATCAGAAATAAAGTTTTCAGTTTATTCACTCTGTTTTGTTATGTTTAAGTTTGACCTCACTTTGGTTTAAGGAGGACCAGTTGGAAATAGGCATGCTCGGTTCACATTGCATGTAATTTCCATGCTACACATCCATGATTAATCTATGTCATTTGGCTATATTTGTATATGTGACCATTGATGGGTTTAGTCATGATTGATATGACGAAAATTGCTTTGATCCTATATGGGTATAGTTGATGGACGAGATTGTTGTGAATACCTTTACATAATAGCAAATTTTGAGCTCATAAGGTTATACATTTATCAGGTAACATATGTTGCCCAAGTGGGAGATTGTTGGATTAAAATCCTTTGTGGGCACATATGTATAATGTATATGCTATTATAAAGTGTGATACAAAATTAAGTGACCAATTATGTTATGGGTATCAAAAGGGTATTAAAGTGTCATGGAATTAATGTGTAGATACCATAAGTTAATTTATAATTTGTTGAGGGGCCAAATTATAAATACCCAAGAGTGTTAAATGCCAGAATATTACATATTTTATAGTGTAAAAATACAAAATAAAATTAATTTTTTATAATATTTTCATAAAATTAATGCAATATATTATTATATTGAAAATATTTTATTTAAGATTAATTTTATCTTTGTTTATAAATAATAATAGTATTTATGGCATAATAGAGAAAAAGAAATAAAAAGTTAAAAAATGCATTGTTTTTATTTAAAGAAATACAAATTAATTAAATTTTAAATAAATATTTTCATTAAAATTATTGTGATATATTTTATGTTGAAAATATTTTGTTTGGATTTAATTTTGTTTGTGTTTGATTGAGAAAATAGCATTTGTGAAAGAGTGGAAAAGAAATAAAAAGGTGATAAAAATGAGGCCCAAAATTATGAAAAATAGCATTTTTGAAGATCAAAAAGAAAGCCCAAGAAGGAGAGCCCATTTGGCCCAAGCTGTAACACCCTAACTATCTTAGGCGTATTACGTGATTTTTAAACGTACTGTGCAGCTCGTTGCTAATCAACGAGGTTTATGGAAAAACGTGATTAATTAAAATTTTGCTTTTTAATTAAACTTATAAACCATATTACAAAAGACTCGGGATCCCGATTATAAAAATATTTACAAAAAGTTTAACTGCGGTTTAATCGTTACATCAAAATAAAAGTCGTCTAACGACCACTACAAAAAAACTCACTTGCCGTCCCGAGGATCGTACGCTCCAGCTGCCTAACCGCCCCGACATGTACAATCTCATACGCTCGCTCACTACGGTCCATCGAGCCTATAGCCTTGCCTTTACCTACACATGAACATAAACTGTGAGTCGACAGACTCAGTAAGAAAAGCATAATAATATCATACATAATTCTAACTGCCGTGTCCAACACGATACTGAGTCCCGCTACTGCCATGTCCAACATGGTACTGAGCCACTACTGCCATGTCCAACATGGTACTGAGTTTTGAACGTTCATAGGGACTCGCACTATTGACAAATATCCTCCCGATCGGTCGAACCGGTCATACTCCGGCCGGGTCATACTCCAGCTCGTACCGACGGATAGGTCAATAGCAATCGAACCACCAACCAAATGTCGGCTGACGGCCAAACCGGCCATACTCCGCCGCCGGGTCATACTCCACTTGCACCGACGTGAGGTTGGATGGTTCGAAGCCTATATACATAACTAATGTAAACTAACAGCTTCCTACATGCACGCTAAACATGTAATCTACATATGCATACCGTTATACTAATCTTACAGGATTCCGATTTCGGTGTGTCACAACTCCGACCGGAACCGAAAGGCCGAGTGGCGATTACCGTTAAACCATAAAAATCACAACGCTATAAGTGACACGCTAAATCACTTCCCGGGGACTAAAACTAGGAACTAAAAGTTTCCCTATCGATAAAAAGCATGACAATACCCCTAAAAACATAAAAACGAGGAAAACTGGGGTTTCTGAAAATTCCCCAACCGGTAGACCGGTTGCCCAACCGGAATTCCGGTTCTGGGAATTACTGGACACCCATCCGGAATTCCGGTTGCACAACCTATTCGGTTCCTCGCAGGAATTTTTCAAAAATTCCTAACTCAACCAAATCAAACCCAAATGGTTCCAAACCTTCCAGACCTGCTCTAAATACCCCAAAGAACAAATCTAAGGCATCAAACAAACCCAGAATTCACAGATACACAACTTGCCATTAAAGCTCAAGCTTTGAGTTCTAAACTCAAGCTTGAGCAATTCCCACAAACATGCATTCAAACCTAGTTAATTCTACTCAAATATGCATGAATAAGCTTCTGAAATCAAGTAAAAACATACACAACAACCCAGCAACAGATTCACCATAATTTCACCAAACTCACATATTTAAGCTTAAAATTTCCAAACCTTGAATAACACAACTAGCATGCATTAAAACCTATATAATCCATCCATTTAAAACCTAATTAAGCTACTGAAAACAACAATTAAACACAACAACATACAGCTTCACAAACTAACATGCAACTTACCATTTTCACCTCAAAAACATCAAGAACAAAGAGAAAAGTTGAGAACCACTTACTAGTAACTAAGGATCACAAAATCAACACAAAAAGGACTTGAATCACCAAGGAAAACTCCTCCTCCTTGCTGCTCAAAGAGGGCCGAAAAGAGAGAGGCTTGAGAGAGTTTCTTTTTTTAAGTTTTCTAATTTCTACACTTAGCATTTTTTGTAAAAATTGGAGAATAAAAATAAAGGCATTTATCTCATTTACTTCAGCCAATAAAATAAACAAATAACACTTATTTTTCAAATAAACAAGTCACTAAAAGACAAAAAGTCATTGGGGCAAAAAGACCATTTTGCCCCTCCATACTAAAATCCATAAATCATACTAAATGGGGTATTTTGGGAAATTCTAAATTCCCGGCCATTCCCGACATTCCCAATGTCTAAAACCCGTCCCCAAACTACTAACATACTAAGTTGTGATTTCTACTGAGCCAAACGCCGAGTTCCAAAATACCGGGCACCGAAAATGCAAAATATGAAAAACTACTGATAACATAATCATGCATTTCTGAATTCCATAAATAACAGTAATAAATTATTTAAATAGCTATAAATAATTTCATAATTAATCATAAACAACTGCTAATTTCCAAATTAACTAAGCGGGCTTTACAACTATCCCCCCCTTAAAAGGATTTCGTCCCCGAAATCTAACCTGAATAACTCTGGATATTGAGCTCTCATATCGACTTAGCTCCCAGTGGCTTAACTTCCACTCCATCAGCCTTTCTCCAGAGAACCTCGACCAATGCTATGGTCTTATTCCGAAGGACTTTATCCTTTCTATCCAGATCTCGCACCGGCCGTTCCTCATAAGTCATGTCCGTCGAAGCCGAAGACTCTCATAACCGAGTATATGAGAGGGGTCTCAAACGTATTTTCTCAACATTCGAGACATGGAATACGTTGTGAATCGGCCGATAAGGCCGAGCCAATGCTAACCGATATGCCACTTGACCTATCTTCTCGAGAATCTCGAAAGGTCCTGTAAATCTAGGGCATAACTTGCCTCTTTTCCCGAAACGTTTAATCCCCTTCATCGGAGATACTCGTAAAAACACATGGTCCCCTACTCGGAACTCAACATCTCTGCGTTTCGGATGCGTAACTCTTCTCGTCCGTCTGTGAGGCAAGCATTCTAGCTTTTATCTTCTCTATCGCCTCATTGGTCCGCTGTACTGACTCAGGACCTAAATATTTCCTCTCCCCTGTCTCATCCCAGTGGATAGGGGATCTGCATTTCCTACCGTACAACAGTTCATAGGGAGCCATCCCTATCGTACTCTGATAACTGTTGTTGTAAGAGAATTCTATCAACGGTAGATACTTACTCCATGAGCCTTCAAAGTCCATAACACAGGCTCTCAACATATCCTCCAATATCTGAATTGTCCTTTCGGACTGACCATCTGTCTGAGGATGGAATGCTGTACTGAATTTTAGCTTCGTACCCATTGCCCGTTGCAAACTTTGCCAAAATTTGGAGGTGAATTTCGGATCCCTGTCCGAAACTATAGACTTCGGTACCCCGTGAAGTCTCACTATCTCTCTGACGTACAGTTCTGCCAACTGATCCACTGTGAACGTTGTTCTAACCGGCAGAAAATGAGCAGATTTCGTAAATCGGTCCACCACTACCCAGATGGAATCATACAAACCCGTGGTCCTAGGTAACCCGACCACAAAATCCATCGTAATATCTTCCCATTTCCATTCTGGTAGGGTTGAGGCCGCAACAACCCCCGCTGGTCTCTGATGTTCAGCCTTGATCTGCTGACAAGTGAGGCATCTCGATACGAATTCTACCAAATTATTCTTCATACCGCTCCACCAGAAGTACGGTTTCAAATCTTGGTACATCTTAGTGGTGCCGGGATGCAGAGAATACGGGGTAGAATGAGCCTCCTCAAAGATCTCATTTCTAAGTTCCACACAGTTCGGAACACAAACCCTGGCTTTATACAAAAGCATCCCACTGTCTGATATTGAAAAGTCCTTGGCTTGACCAGCCAATACCTCATCTCGGATTTTCACTAACTCCGGATCTGTCATCTGAGCGACTTTTATTCTTTCCAACAGATCAGATTGCAGCGTCAAGTTGTGAAGCTGACCTACCACAAACTCAATGCTGGATCTAACCATATCCTCTGCTAGTTGAGGTGAGATCTGAACCATGCTAGCTACTTGCCCGGGACCCTTCTCGCTCGGGCATCGCCCACTACATTGGCTTTTCCGGGATGATAGAGGATCTCGCCATAGTCCTTCACTAATTCCAACCAACGCCTTTGTCTCATGTTCAAATCTTCTCTGAGTAAAGAAATACTTGAGACTTTTTTATGGCTCGGTATAGATCTCACACTTTTCCCCATAAAGGTAATGCCGCCAAATCTTCAGTGCAAAAACCACTGCGGCCAATTCTAAATCATGAGTCGGGTATCGCTGTTCATAATCCTTTAACTGACGGGAGGCATAAGCGATGACCCGGTCGGCTTGCATCAATACACACCCCAAACCCTGTTTGGATGCGTCACAGTAGACTACGAACTTCTCCTTGTCCGAAGGCAAAGCTAGCACCGGAGTAGTAATCAACCTCTGCTTTAGCTCCTGAAAACTAGCTTCACATTTATCTGACCAGATAAACCGCTGATTCTTCTTTGTAAGCTCGGTTAGGGGCATTGAAATTTTGGAGAACCCCTCCACGAACCTACGGTAGTACCCAACTAATCCCAAGAAGCTTCGATCTACATCACTGTCTTCGGTCTCGGCCAATCCCTGACGGATTCAATCTTCCCGGGATCCACCTTGATCCCATCTTTACTCACAATGTGCCCTAGGAAGGACACCTGAGACAACCAGAACTCACATTTCTTGAACTTGGCATAAAGTCTAAGTTCTCGAAGCCGTTGCAGTACCATCTGAAGATGTAACTCATGCTCCTCTTCTGATTGAGAGTACACGAGGATGTCGTCGATAAACACAATCACAGCCGTATATCGAGGAAATCCTTGAATACTCTATTCATCGTGTCCATGAATGCTGTTATGAGCATTGGTTAGTCCGAATGACATAACCAGAAACTCGTAATGTCCATACCTAGTGCGGAAAGCCGTCTTCGGAATGTCCTCCTCTCGGATTCTCAACTGATGATAACCCGAACGGAGATCAATCTTAGAAAAGACCGTCTTCCCTTGAAGCTGATCGAACAAGTCATCGATTCTAGGTAATGGATATTTATTCTTCACCGTCAGCTTGTTCAACTCCCTGTAGTCGATGCACATCCTCATAGATCCATCCTTTTTCTTGACGAACAAAACCGGGGCTCCCCAGGGTGACACACTGGGCCGAATGAACCCTATGTCAAGCAACCCTGAGCCGAATCTTTAATTCTTTAAGTTCGACTGAGCCATCCTATACGGGGCTTTGGAAACCGTTCCACCCCCGGTGCCAAGTCAATCACGAAATCAATCTCCCGCCGAGGTGGTAACCCCGAAGTTCTTCGGCAAAAACGTCCAAAAATTCCCGAACCACTCGATGTCCTGCGGCCGAATGGTGTCCGGCCGAGTGGTGTCCACCACCACGGCCGTAAACCCTAAGCACCCGCCGTGCAACAATTCTCTCGCTGACATAGCCGAGATCACCGGGATCCGAGATCCCTGAACTGAACCCACAAATACAAACGGTTCTTCACTTTCCGGTTGGAAGACCACCATCTTCCTTTTACAGTCAATGCTCGCCGAATATTTAGATAGGAAATCCATTCCTAAAATAATATCGAATTCGACTAAGCTCATCTCTATCGATCATTAACTCTCTACCGTCTATCCCGATCGGCATAGACCTAATCCACCTATCGGGAGATAACCAATTCTCCGCTGTGTAATGTGGTTCCAAACCCCGATTCATATCTATCATAGGGTCTACCCAATTTACTAAAGACTCGGCCGCCACATAAGAGTGTGTAGCCCCAGAATCAAACAAAGATCGAATATAGCGAGTTGTTAATAGAAAGCCGACTCCGTGACTACCGATGGGGCCGCATCCGCATCGGCTGCGTGATAGCGAACACCCCGTCGGAGTGGGTATCGCCGGAGCTCTCGGTGCCTCTCGGGCCTGAGCCGGGGACATTCCTCGGTGTCCGGCATGCCACAATGGAAGCATCCCCGACCTTTGCACTCGCCCCCCGATGGTGCCTCTTGCGACTAGGGCACTCGGGATAGGAGAATCGGGTCTCGCACCACCAGACGACTCCTCTCGTTCGGTTCCCCCGGAACCTCTTGTTCGACTCGAGCCACCGGAAGCGTGGGTGCCCTCTTCCTCCGATCAATGGCCGAACCACTACTCCCCGCTATAGCCCTCGATGCGGGGAGGGGTAGGAGCCCCGCCACCAACCGAGTACGGGCCGATTCCCGACATACACCCCACCGCGCCCCCGCCGCAGTGCCTTCTCCACCATTTGAGCATAGGTGGTGCTGTCGTCTGTGGTAATCATCAGATCATGCCTGATCTTGGGATTCAACCCGTCCATATACTTCTCCTTCTTGCTGAAATCGGTCGGCACAATTCCCGAGGCTAACCTCGCCAACCGATCAAACTGGGTAGTATACTCAGTGACGCTCATGTTCTCCCGCTGGGTCAGGTGAACGAACTCTTTCCTCTTGGCGCTTCTGACCGCCTCATTGTAATACTTTGCGTTGAAGAGTTCTTGGAACCTTTCCTGTGTCATGGTGGTGACGTCATGGATCCGAGACACCATGTCCCACCATACTGTGGCGTCCTCCTGGCCGAAATGTGGCGCACACCACTCGTCGTTACCGTGACACCCATAAAATTCGGTATCTTGGTGATCACCGCCGCCCATTGCTCGGCTTTCATTACATCCGACCTCCCAGAAAACCGAGGTGCTTGCTTCCGAACCGCTCATACAATGGTTCCAATCTATGTGCCGCCACCACTATCTTGGCACAGGCGGCAAGAAAGGTGTGCCACCGGAACTACGGCACAGAACCGGCAGTGAGCACCCCGCCGTCTCAACCTCTCGAATCTCGAGGTCTTGTTCTTCGATCCGGCTTGCATCTCCGCAAACCGTAACTCCCTGCCGGGGGCTCCCCGATCGACTGGGGAGCCCGGGCAGCTCGTGGCGGGTTCTCATCCCCCGGCCACGAGCCCCGCCTCGGGGACCTCTCGCCTCGGCCCCTAGCAGTGGGGAACCGAGCTCCCTGTCCTTGATTCGACCCCACGGAGTTGCCCTGACTCCTGGTAGTCCGCCTGGCGTCCATCTGATTAGAACCGCCTGCGAAACCAAGAGTTGGCATATCAGGTCGTATTCAAGGCGAGCTTACTAATGCCGCTTAATTTGGAATTTAAAAACGAAACATGCGCCTATTCTACTATCAGGCTACTAACATGCTTCCTAACAGGCTTTTCTTTTTCATAACAGAATACAATAAACTACTAAAGCAATAAAGGCTTACTGAACCGTGAAACGAGCTAACTGCTGATGATGATTGTACATGTCGTGACGATCTTCTAAGACAACCCCGCGGCCTCGATACCAAATTGTAACACCCTAACTATCTTAGGCGTATTACGTGATTTTTAAACGTACTGTGCAGCTCGTTGCTAATCAACGAGGTTTATGGAAAAACGTGATTAATTAAAATTTTGCTTTTTAATTAAACTTATAAACCATATTACAAAAGACTCGGGATCACGATTATAAAAATATTTACAAAAAGTTTTAACTGTTTAACTGTTACATCAAAATAAAAGTCGTCTAACGACCAGCTACAAAAAAACTCAGCCTTGCTGTCCCGAGGATCGTACGCTCCAGGCCTAACCGCCCCGACATGTACAATCTCATAAGCTCGCTCACGGTCCATCAGCTATAGCCTTGCCTTTACCTACACATGAACATAACTGTGAGTCGACGGACTCGGTAAGAAAAGCATAATAATATCATACATAATTCTAACTCGCCGTGTCCAACACGATGCGAGTCCCGCCATCGCCATGTCCAACATGGTACCGAGCCACTACCGCCATGTCCTACATGGTACTGAGTTTTGATCGTTCATAGGGACGGTACTATTGACAAATATCCTCCTGATCGGTCGAACCGGTCATACTCCTGTCGGTCATACTCCAGCTCGTACCGACGGATAGGTCAATAGCACCGAACCACCAACCAAATGTCGACTGACGGCCAAACCTGGGCCATACTCGCCGTCGGTCATACTCCCTCGTACCGACGTGACAATGGTTGGATGGTTCGAAGCCTATATACATAACTAATGTAAACTAACGTGCTTCCTACATGCACGCTAAACATGTAATCTACATATGCATACTGTTATACTAATCTTACTCCGGATTCCGATTTCGGGTGCTTGGCCAACCCGACCGGAACCGAAGCCGAGTGGCGGATTACCGCTCCTAAACCATAAAAATCACAACGCTATAAGTGACACGCTAAATCACTTCCCGGGGACTAAAACTAGGAACTAAAAGTTTCCCTATCGATAAAAAGCATGGCAATACCCCTAAAAACATAAAAACGAGGAAAACTAGGGTTTAAAAATTCCCCAACTAGGTAGGACCGTCTGCCCATCGGAATTCCGGTTCCGGGAATTATCGGACACCCATCCGAATTCGGCTGCACAACCGGAATTCCGGCTCGCAGAATTTTTCAAAAATTCCTAACTCAACCAAATCAAACCCAAATGGTTCCAAACCTTCCGTACCGCTCTAAATACCCCAAAGAACAAATCTAAGGCATCAAACAAACCCAGACCATTCACAGATACACAACTTGCCATTAAAGCTCAAGCTTTGAGTTCTAAACTCAAGCTTGAGAAATTCCCACAAACATGCATTCAAACCTAGTTAATTCTACTCAAATATGCATGAATAAGCTTCTGAAATCAAGTAAAAACATACACAACAACCCAGCAACAGATTCACCATAATTTCACCAAACTCACATATTTAAGCTTAAAATTTCCAAACCTTGAATAACACAACTAGCATGCATTAAAACCTATATAATCCATCCATTTAAAACCTAATTAAGCTACTGAAAACAACAATTAAACACAGCAACATACAGCTTCACAAACTAACATGCAACTTACCATTTTCACCTCAAAAACATCAAGAACAAAGAGAAAAGTTGAGAACCACTTACTAGTAACTAAGGATCACAAAATCAACACAAAAAGGACTTGAATCACCAAGGAAAACTCCTCCTCCTTGCTGCTCAAAGAGGGCCGAAAAGAGAGAGGCTTGAGAGAGTTTCTTTTTTTAAGTTTTCTAATTTCTACACTTAGCATTTTTTGTAAAAATTGGAGAATAAAAATAAAGGCATTTATCTCATTTACTTCAGCCAATAAAATAAACAAATAACACTTATTTTTCAAATAAACAAGTCACTAAAAGACAAAAAGTCATTGGGGCAAAAAGACCATTTTGCCCCTCCATACTAAAATCCATAAATCATACTAAAGGGGGTATTTTGGGAAATTCTAAATTCCCGGCCATTCCCGACATTCCCAATGTCTAAAACCCGTCCCCAAACTACTAACATACTAAGTTGTGATTTCTACTGAGCCAAACGCCGAGTTCCAAAATACCGGGCACCGAAAATGCAAAATATGAAAAACTACTGATAACATAATCATGCATTTCTGAATTCCATAAATAACAGTAATAAATTATTTAAATAGCTATAAATAATTTCATAATTAATCATAAACAACTGCTAATTTCCAAATTAACTAAGCGGGCTTTACACAAGCCTTCTCTCTCACTCTCTCTCTCTCTCTCCGCTGCCACGTGTCACGCGCAGAGGCCATCTGCGCCTGGGCCCCACACGGACAGCACCTGTTGGTGCCTTGTCTCCTCACTCTCCTCACGCGCGAGTGGCACGCACGGCCCCTCCTGGGCCTTTCGTTTGCTGCACTCGCCAGCCACGCGGCTGGCCTTCGTTTGGTCCGAGCTCCATCAGCCAAAAGCCACTTTTCACGTGGCTTTCTCTCCTCTCACCACGTGTCAAGTTGCACACCAAAGCCACCAATCCGAGCTTGACACGTGGCACTCCGTTTATAATTTTTCGTATTTACATTTTTACCCACATGCAATTTGTAATAAGTTTAATTGCGCATTAGTTCTTTTACCCTTCTATAAATAGAAGCTTAAGTTTTTAGAATTCAGTTACAGTTTCAGTTTCAGACAGAAAAATCCAAAGAAAACGCTGAGAGCGCTCAGTGTTAGTTTACCGCTTTCTTAGTTAATTTTCTTATGGGTTTCTAAGTTCCCTTATTATTAAGGAGGACGATGAAACCTAGTGTATTTAATTAAGTATTTATTTTTATTTTGATTCTCAGTACAATATATGCTTATGATTTTCGCTTCTTAAAATAATTTCTTTCATCTTTAATATCAAGTATTTTTGATAGTTAGAAATTATTTATGCTTGGTTCCATATTTTATTAAAAATAATATTCTTTGATTTTTTGTATTTACATTAAATTGTTTCACATTTAATGCTTAGAAGTTATAATTTTAAAGCGAAGGAACATTTATTTTTTATTAGAAAATAATTGGTTTGATTACTGGTTAAATTATGAGAATCAATATTAACATAAATATTTTTATATACACTTAAGTGGATTCTGAACCCTTAATAATATCTCCAAATATCTCTGAAAATATCTGTTACTGTCATTTTTATAGTTTAAACACTTTATTTTATTTTTTTTTACAAAAAACCTCACCATTTTTGGAACTAGGTTAGAGTTTTATTAGCTTAGATTAAATTAGTATTTTCTTCGATTTCACGCAATTTCCATGGGTTCGACCTCGTTCTTCACAATCTCCATACTACAATAAAGATTCGTGCGCTTGCGAGTTGATAAATGTAAAACATACCATTTCGGTATACAACAAAGAGTTATTCTAAGATGACTCTATAAATAGGTAGTGGTCCCCAATAAACACTAGGGTTCTGTATTCTCTCCTTCCCTATCAGAGAAAATACTCTAGAAAATAGTGTATTCTTGGAAGATCAAAACCTTCTCTGCAATCTCCAACAATGGCTTCAGGTTAGTGCTTCCGCTCATATTTTATCATCTTCTTCTTCTTTAATTTAGCAAAGGCTTTATAGATTTATGATTTAGGATTTTCTATATTAAAGCACTTTTAGGAATATGTTTGGATCTGCGATTTATATATTTCTTAAGTGTTTTATAAATCCTAACAAAAGGTAGTACCATCTTTTACATTATACTATCATCTCTATTATGATTATTACACCTTCTTCTTTTTATTATTATTCTTTCCATGGCAGTTGGAATCACTGACATTACTACTATTTCTAATGCACGCAAATTTTCTCTTCATTTCTCTCCACAAACTCATCTTCTTCTCTTTCTCATTCTTCTTCTCAATTCTGAAACTCTCGTCTCTCTCAATCTCTTTCTTTATCACACAGCACTCCTTTTCAAGCTCCACCAGCTTCATGCTCATCTTCTCCATCTCTGTCCTCATCCTCTCCTCACCAAATCCTCCTCTTACTACTTTTTCTTCTTCATCTTCCTCCTCCAACTCATCCTCTTTCTCGCCAAACCGACGGCTACCTTGAACCTCCTTCATGATTGAGTCTCTGAGCTGCATTTGTGCCACAAACAATATCTGCACGGTCACCCTCACTGGCAGCCTCTCATTTTTCGCGGCATGATCACAAGCTTTTTCTGACATTTTGTTGAAATCCAAAGGTTGACAGGCTTTCTCTCGCTCTGATTCAGTTAGATATCTATGCTTGTCCAAGTATATGTCAATGGCCTTATATAATCCATCAGACTTTTTCTGAGTTCCCATAGATAGACTAACTGACAGCTCAGCCAATTCAATGAATGTCTCTAACTTCAAATCTATGTCACTACTAGAAATTTCAGCCAAGAACTCTTCAAATAACTCAGCCACTAAAATCAAACCTGACAAATGGGAACTTGAGTAGTTCCCATAAAATTGCTTCAAAATCCTTCTTATACAATCAATGTCATACTTAACTTCCCTGCTGCAAACTTGGTTTTGAGAGAGTATCAGAAGATCTTTGACAGTTGCATGATGAAGACTTGTTCCAATCCTAAACTCCAAACCATCTCTACACTCCAAGCTAGCATTGAAAAACATTGCAGACTTTAGAATCCGGAGCAATATAGTGCAAGGGATGATGAGTCCTCTTTCACGTGGCAAAAGCCTCTCCACAGCTTCAATGATTTCTCTCTGTGAATTGCTCTCATATAAGGAAAGCTTCTCTTTATCCACTGTTGCAGCTGATGTGAAAGTGGGAAACACCCACTTCTTAACATAGTTAAGAAGAGAAGAAGTCGCATAGCTTAAGGGCACTCCTCTCTTCACCATTTCACAGATGAGAGGTTCATAGAGCCTGAGAGACAGCGTTGTAAGATCCTCATTTTGCAAATTCAGTCCAAACAATCTTCTTCTCGCACTTGGCCAATGATGAAACTCTTTGTCTTTGTCTTCGATTTCATCTTCCTCCTCCTCACTACTAGTGTCAGTGTTGATTGGTTCTCCGAGAAGGCGAGGATCGGAGAGTGCCTTGGCCATTAGAGAATCGAAACAAGCACCATCTAGGCCAAGTTGCACTGCTTGATCAAGAATGTTTTCAGTGGTTTTAAGGGCCTTGAGGGTTTGATTCCAGCTAAAGAGGACACTTTGTTCAAAGTAAGTAAGAGCCCTTTTCAAAAGATTAATTTTTGAATGAGTTTCATTCATTCCCAAGTGATGAGCAACACAACAGAGTGGAACCACATTGTCTCCTGACAGATGAATTTCATAGCCGTGACAGAAGCTTATAACAAGGCCCATAGTCTTTGAATTCGCAGGAATTTCACCAAGAAAAGGAGGAAGATCTTTTGGTGATCCACGTTTGAGAATTGAATAAATGTTGGCACATTTTGTAGCCAGAAGTTCCTGTGAAGATATAATCAAATATCATCATCATTATAATAATAATATTTATTATAATAATGGCCTAATGAGGTTACAGAATTACTTACATATAACTCCATATCTGATGAAGACACAGGCTTGGCAATCCTGAGAAGATTTTATGAGTCAGATTTTGAGCTATCAAATGAAAAAGTAATTAATAAGGAATTTGTTACCATGATGAAAGGACTTTTCCTGGTGAAGTGGACATACTCCTTTGAGTCTCCAATGGAGATTGGAGAGATGAAGAAGAAGAGATTTTTAAATTTCAACTGTTATAAGTAACTTAGCATTATTAGTCTTTAAGTCGGGTTGTGATATTGTGTCAAACCCTGTGAGCGTGTGTGCAGTAAAATCTAGAGTTATTAGGATTAAAGGTTGAAAGAGTAATTGGTTAGTTAAAAGATTAAGCAGGAATAAGAATTACTAGAGACAAAAGTGGAGTTTATGACGTTTTCTGTTATAATGGTACAACGTTCCTATTTCAAATCTAAGCTGATCAATTAGGATTTGTATATTAGCACGTACTTTTTACCTTCATCAACAAGTCCGTTGTAGTCTAGTTGGTCAGGATATTCGGCTCTCACCCGAAAGACCCGGGTTCAAGTCCCGGCAACGGAACTTTTTATTTAATTAATGTTATATTAATTTGGGCTTTTCAATATTATGTCAAAAAATAAAAAAAAAACCAGTCCAATTTTAATAGAGAAATTTACACTACATACTGTTTTTTCTTATTTTATTTTAATTTTACTGTTGTAAGGGAAATATAACATTTTTACTGTTTTGTTTTTTCTATACTATATATGTGTTGTACTGTTTTTTATTTATTTTTTTTTTATTTTTTACTTTTCACAATTGCCTATCCACATATTATATATATATATATATATGGAAGAGGTTTCAATGGTTACATTTTTATTGTAACCATCATGGTTACATTTTTTTAAGCCATTGGATTACTATTAAATGGTTGTGATTAATTTGGAAATTAAATAAAAATAAATAATAAATAACTTGTAACCTGAAAGTAACCTAATCATTTATTTCCTTATAAAACTTTAATTAAGATTAATTATATTTTAAAATTAAATTAATTATAATTATTAATTAATTTTTTGCAATTTATTACTATACACGGATCTTTTAGCAATTTATTTTTTTATACTTAAATTATTAAAATTTTTATAGCAAAACTTTTTATAATTTAAAATTATATACATATAATTTCATAATTTAAATTTTATTATACTTGTAATCTTAATTTTAAATTATTACACTTAATTATTTAATTTTTTTATTTAAATATTTAAAAAGTAAAAAAATGAAATAAGTTGAAGGATTTTTTAGAAAAAAAATAGTTGCACTTGTTATCGATTGATTAGCTTGAGGCATCATACTTAGTTCATATAATTGTAACAAAATAATTAATTATTTGAAAATTTATTATAAGAAGAGAATTTTAATTTGTGTTAAAAGAAGTTTAATTTTTGTAAAAAAAATAAATTTTATTGTAAATATTATAATTAAATGGCTTAATTATTAAAATAATTTAAGTAAGGATTTAAATATAAATATTAATTGCTAAAAGAGGTCTTGTTAAATATTTAATTAATTATTTTAAGAAAATTGTTAATTATAATTAAATAATTTTAAAAAAGGAATGTCTATTTAATTAATTATTTTAAGAAAATAGTTAATTATAATTAATTAAATTTAAAAAAGGAAAGTCTACCTATTAGTAACCTGCTATTACAGGTCAAAGAAAAATATAACCATATGGTTACAATAAAAATGTAGCCATTGAATAGTCACCCATACTATTTTACTAGGTGATTGTTACGTGCCAAGCCACGTAGTGTTAGTTTTATTTAATATTTTAGTTTTTTATTTGAATTAATAATTAAAATAGTATAATTATTTGAACGATTTGTTTTATAAAAAATAAAATATGTGTCAGTATATTTAGTAAGTAAAATATAGTTGTGTTATAATAATGTATGTTATTAATAGTAAAATGTACATTAATCTTCTAATTGAAAAAAGTTCTATTATCTCATTTTCATATCTAATAATAGCTACACAACTATATATTTATAGACTTTCACATTCTTTGCAAATTACTAATAAGCACCAATAATATTTTCATATTCTAATATTTTTTAACTTTCTCCTCTTAGTGGTAAAATTAAAAATAAAACTAAAAATAAGCACAAACATATAAGGTAAATACTAATTACAGCCCATTTTATCTTTTTTTTTATTATTTTTTTAAGCCCAAGCCCAAAAATCTCTAAGCCAACACAATCAATCTTCTTTTATATTATCTTTTCTAAATATTTTATCTATATTTTTTTTAAAAAAAAAAATAAATAAAAAAATTATTAATATTCTCCTAAGATAGGTTTGTTAGAGAGATATGTGGCTAAGATGATTTTTTTTAATTTAAAAAGAGATTATTAATATTTAAAAGGTTGTTTATTTAAAAGATTGTTTAATTTTTTGGTTTAATTATTGGGTTTATTTTTTAACGGGAGATCAAACCTAATCGTTAAATTTAACATAATATTCTTTTATTTTTAAGTATATTCTGTTAAACCAAGAATGTTAAACCAAGAAATGTCGTTAGATAGACACTTTTAATATATAAAGATATACTAAATAAAAGTAAAAAACGTGTGGGAGTGGTAGATTTTTTATTTTTTTTTTATTTTCTTTTAATTAAAATTATATTATATTTTAAATGATATAAAAGTGTGATGTGACTTGTATTGTCACTTTAGTGACATTTTTTTTTAATTTTCTTTTAATTAAAATTGATGATAAAAATATGATACCCTAAATTAATACCCATTTCTTTCATTTAATCTCACTTCCCCATTATTCTCTCTTACTATTCATCATCTTCTTCCTTTTTTTTTCACTCTCTACTTCCTCAAGTTCTCCCTATTTTTCTCCATTAACATATAAATTTTTTATTTTTTTTCTTATTCAGTTCTTCTTCTTCATCTTCTTTTTCATTTTTCTTTTATTTATTTTGAAGTTCTTAGTCACGTTTTTGGAAAATATAAGAGTTAGTGTGATTTTTTTTTGTTCTAATTTTTCAGAACTTTCTTGCAAATATAGTGCATCTAGTATTGAGGATGTGCATAAGATAGTTAATTTTTTAATCATTTTTTTATTTGTTTTAGTGTTGTTTTAGTGTTGTTTTACTGTTGTTTTTCATGATTTATTTATTTGACGCCGATTTCACTGCTCTTGCTCCATCTCGTTGGAATTAATAGTTATTTTCTGGGTATTTTCGTGTTGTTGTGGTGGTTCTGTCTGTGGGTGTGGAAGATGAAGACTATAAATACATTTCTTCTTCGTTCTCTTTGGTTATTTTTGTGGTTTTTTTATTCTAGTTCTCCTATAAATACATTTAACGAGCTCACTGACAAAAGAGTTTTGAGGTGTGTGGTTCTTTTATATTTTTCTAAGTGGTTATATTTGTTTCATTTGTTTTTGTGTTGTTTCAGTGTTGTTTTAGTAGTTTTTTTTATTAAGATTTTCTAGGAATGAACTTGCAAATATAGTTGATTTTGCATCTGGTGTTGAGGCTCTGCAGCAAATTGTTTGTTTTTTTAAATCATTTTTTTCTTTTGTTTTGTTTGATTGTTTTAGTGTTGTTTTACAGTTGTTTTTTCCATGATTATTTATTTGATGTCAATTTCATTATTTTTGCTCAATATTGTCGGAATTAATGGTTGTTTCCAATTGTCCTGGTGTTGTTGTAGTGATTCTGTCTGTGGTTGTGAAAGATAGAAGTCTCATATTTTTTTTTTGGTATTTACAGTATAAAAGAAAAAAAAAAAGGAAGGGCAGTATAAATGTAACATCTGCCGTGTGGCAGTAAAATTGAAAAGTATTAACCCAAATTCAATATTTTTGTAAAATGCCCTTTCAATACCAGTTATTGGGCTGGGCTTTTCGCAGAGTCTCAACAGCCGTGGGTATTCATCTAATTCAATTGGAAGAAGTTGAAAAATACTTTTTTTTTATATAATTAAATTTACCTCCAAATAAAGTTTAATTCAAATATACCTCTTTTTATGAGTATTGTACCCAAATTATCCTTCCACAATCACATAACTAAGACATAATTTCAAACATAATAGATTTGTGTTCTTTGTAGATGGATGTATAAGTTTGTGGGAAAGTTGGAAAAAAATTTTGATTAAAGAAAAATGAAAACTATCATAAAATGATAGGGGTAAAATTAGTAGAGTGATTGAAAAAATAGGTAATTATAATAGATTTTGAAATAGAGAGTAAAAATTAAAGAGTAAAATTAGTAGAATGATTAAAAAAATAGGTAATTATAATATATATTCTCTCATTTAGTTTACTTGAATCTTCGTTATTTCTGATGACAGAAAAAATGCCCATAACATTTTTTGCTGAACTTGATTAGAAACAGCTCAGATTGACAAAATGTCAACCTGGGCGTTGAGTCCCTCTTTTGGCCTTTTGAAAATTTTGTTTGATCCTTTGAAATAGTTGAATCTTAATATTTTTTGAAGACGAAGAAGATGCACGAAAGAATTCCTAAAAAACTCTATTTTAAATGGTCCAGGTTAACAAAATGTCAACCTGGGTGCAGGGCCAGCCCCAGGTGTCAACATGGGGGCTGGGTCTTATATTTGTACCCAAGAATTATTGTTTTTCCTCCACAAGGACCTATTTCCTTGTATTTTATGAAGACAAATACGATGTAAAAGTCAGATCTGTAATTGGACACTTGGAAGGTGCCTAGGTTGACAGATTGTCGACCTGGGCACTGGGGGCTCGGGGGCCCGGGGCCCCGGGTGCTCAAAAATTAACTTGCTCCGATTCTGATTTTGATGCCTCAAATATGTTCGTGGTATGTCTAGTTGATGTCCTAATGCAAGTTTTGACCATTTTGCACTAAGACGTGGTCCCAAAAATTGAAACCTTAGTTGAGGATGTCAACCTAAGCGCCAAGTGAAACCCTAGGTGTCCATGTTGGCTTCCGAGTTGTAGGTTTGTGTAATTTCAGCTCCCGGAGCTTGGATTAGATTGCTCCATGTCTTCATGGTACAGAATACTAAAAGATAGTGTAACACCCTAACTAACTTAGGCATGTTAACGTGATTTTTAACGTATTGTGCAACTCGTTGCTAATCAACGAGATTATCGAAAAACGTGATTAATTAAAATTTTTCTTATTTAATCAAAAACATAAAGTAACATACATATAAAATTCCGAGATCCCGTAACATAAAAAAAATATTTATAAAAGTTTAACAATACATGTACAAAAGTTTGTCGCCTAGCAACTACACAACAAAAGCCTTGATGTCCCAAAGATCGTACGCTCTAGGCCTAACTGTTGGGATTTGTGCCCTAAATAAAACCCATTACAATCTGATTAGTTATCAATATAAGAAATTTGAAGTGATTTATGTTTGCATGAATTTTACATGCTTATGGTTTAATATGTTTTAATATATATACACAAAATCTGTTAAGTCCAGAACATATATTTATTCACAATTACAGTATTGTCAACACAGTGGAATGTGATTGTGATTATATGATTCAAAAGACTAAGTCCCTGTTTCATTAGTGTTTTGGATTTACACTGATGTGATAATCAGCGATGATGTGTACTCACACTTGGAGTAAGTGTCATGTTCTTTCCAGGACATTGGTAAAGTATACTAGTTTCGAATGTGTGGAGTATACATTGGACTGGACCGATATTGAACTTAGTTAAGATATTATAAACTTACCGTTGTATCTTTCCAAGTCAATATCAGTAGTTGATCTTAGATTAAAAGAATCTAAATCCTGATATGCTTAGGCTCAACTCAGGAGTGCTATTCATGTTCTTTGATTTATTAGTTAAGCCTACTTTTGGGTCAGGGTGATACGTATATTTTGGGAACATGATAGTATGATTGAGTGGGAGCGCTAAACATAAATATGGAATCTATATTTTTTACTGTTTTTTATAGAAGTCAAGTGATGATTCCATTCGAGCTTAGTTAAATAGAAGTAAATGGATGAGCTCTTGTTTCAGTGACTAATTCATAGATCACTAAAACATCATTTACAGGTAGCTAAGTGTTTTAAGGGGTCAAATACATTGAGGGGTGAAAACAGTAAAATTATCCCATCTCGATGTAAATCATCTATATAGAGGATCTTTGATCACGTTAAGATTATAACAATGGTTAAATGAGATAGCATGTCTATATCGTGAAACATATAGAATGCTCTATATAAGTCTAAGAGTGCAATTCTAAGTTCTAATAGTGGATTCAACGAGGAATTAATAAGTAGGGATTTACTTAGTAAATTCGGTTCACTTATTGGAAGCTCAGCATATAGATCCATGGTCCCCATTCTAGTTGAGACCATATTGCTTGTAAGACTCAATAATTGATTTGTAATTAATCAATTATAATTCTAAAGTTATACTATGTCTAATTTGTGAATTTTCACTAAGCAGGGGTGAAATTGTAAAGAAAAGAGATTCTAGATTTGTTTATTAATTAAGAGACTCTATATGTCTAATTAATAATTAAATTAAATGACAATATTATTTAATAATCTATTTTAGTTATTAAATAATTAGTTTTGGCATTTAAATGGTTAGCATTGGAAAATTGGCGTTTTTGAAAAAATAGGAATAAAAATTGTGATAACTGCAAAATCCAAGTGAGGCCCATTAACACCTATGGCCGGCCACTTGGGTTAGGTTTTCCAATTAATATTTTCATTATTTTAATGCCAAATAATTGCTAACCTAAACCTAGTAGTTGCTTATAAATAGAAAGTGATGGCTCAGTCTAAATATATGAGTTTTCAAGAGATTGCCTTTTCAGAAAAACTGAGCCTTCCACTTTCTCTCTCTATAGCCGACCCTACCTCTCTCTCTTTGCCTTTTCACAATTTCGAAACCTTAGTGAGAGAGTAGTGCCCACACACAACAAGTGGTACCTCAATCATAGATTGGAAGACTGTGAAGGATCACACACAAAGAGAAGGATATTCGGGCTCAGATCTTGATAATACTCTGCGACAGAAAGGATACAAGGGTTAGAGATCTGAGTGGAAGGAGACATTATTCCGCTGCCACCAATGTAAGGTTTTTTTAACTTTATATGTGTTTAATTATCGTTTTAGAAAGTTCATATTTAGGGTGTTAAACAACATACTTGTGAGTAGATCTAAGATCCTGGTAAAATAAATATCCAATAACTGGCCTCAGAGCCATGGTAATTGATTTGCTTGCAAGAAATTTGGACTTAAAACGATTTGTTTGTGATTTGGATGGTTTCATGTTGTTTTGTGTGTTATATGATGATTGATTGATGTTTGTGAATTTTCGTGAAAATAATTGAAATTCTGTTTCTAGAATTATTTTTATTGGATAGTTTAGAAAACATTAAGCAATTTACTTTTTTTATAGAACTCAATTTTGATTTTATTTGAATTAGTTATGATTTTTTGAAAATCAGAAAAAATATCAGGGTGGTGCACCTACCCACGCGCGCGGATGAGGGGCATCCCTCGGACAGCACGCGCACAGACAAAATTTTGTTTGAAACCGAGCCTTGCGCGCGCGGAGAGGCTGCATGCAGCCTCCTGCACCGAGGTTTCTCGGTCAAGCATCATCCCCAGCGCGCGGGCAGTATGCAATGCATACTGTTAGGCTATTTTTAGCCTAAGTTTCGGGTCACATTTTATAGTTGTTTTTCTTCCTTATTATTGTTTTTGGAATAGAATTACGCTTGTTTTCTTTGATTTCAGGTTTCAACACTTGGAATGTATAAATTGGACAAATTTCGGAAAACAGTGATCTATAAAATAGAGAAAATTTTAAAAGAGAATAAAGCTGAAACTTCAAGCCTAAATTCGACTATGTTTTGATCATATTTTGGAAAAAGTTAAAACATAAAAGTTTTAGATCTCTTTCTTATCTTTCCAACGCATCTTGAATCAGCCCATTTGGAGTTTGTATGAGAAAGTTATGCCCATTTTACTAAAAGATGTCGAAGCTGAAAATTCCATCTCGCCGCGGCGAGATTTCCATGGCCGCGGCTAGAAAGTCTGGGCAGAAACGTAGTTTTTTGATGCACTTTTGGCCGCGGCGAGACCACTTTTGGCCGCGGCGAGCGTCCGTACGGTCAGGGGTATTTTTGTCCAACGAACCCTAAAAATTAGATATAAATAGAAAACTGCGATTGGAAGTCAAGTGAAGCGATTTGGAACCCTAAAACACAGCAGAAAGAGGCAAGAAGAGCAAAGGAAATCAAAGTGAAGATCCAGATTCATCCACCAACAGTTTCTTTCTCTATTCCTCTTTAATTTATTTATGTTGAATATTGCTTTAGGAATGGTTATGGATTTGTTTCTGAACTAAATTTCCCATTTAGGGAGGATGATGATTGTTGTTTAATGTTTTGCCTAGTTAATGTTTAATTACCATTCCTCAATTCTTGTGTGTGAAATTATCTTAGTTTGTTCTTAATTTCATGTTTAAGATTGATCACCTTGTGCATGCTCTATGATCTCAATTCAAAATCTGAAAAGTGAGAATTGAGAATGCTAAAATTAAGATAATCAATGTTCTATGTGAAACGAAAGTATTTGCATGACTTATGTGACGAGTAGATTATTACTTAATGCTGATTTCATGTTAGTTTAATTAAGGAATTAATTAGATAACATGTGATTTAGAATCTAGAAGATCTGAAAGGAGCTAGGTTGTTTCATAATCTGTCATTCACTTCAAGAATAGGATAGTAATTAATCATTAACGATTTGGGTAAACAACAACAGGATTCTCCTCCCTATTGTCTCATCTTGCTCAACTTTAAATTGTGTTATTAAGTTTTCTGAATTTCTTTCATATTTTACTGTTTTTAAATCATACTTGCTTTCGATTTACCGAATAGAATCATAAGTATAATTTAGTGGTACTTAATCCAATTCCCTGTGGGATCGACCTCACCTGTGTGAGATTTACTACTTGATTGCGTATACTTGCGTAGTGTTTAAAATTATAGCAACAAGTTTTTGGCGCCGTTGCCGGGGAATTGTTAAAGATTGATATTACATAAAATTATACTAACTTCTACTTTGGTTCTTTTTGCTTATTTCTAATCTGTTTCTTTTAGATTAATTTTTGTAATATTATTAAAAATTAAATTTTGTTCTAATTTGGTTTTACTTTTTAGTTTTAGTATTAATTTTGTTGTTTCAATTTTTTTTATCTTTTTAGTATTAATTTAGTTTTATTTTTCTTTTAATTTTACTAATGTGTTACTTATGAGTTTGACCTGCAAGATAAATCCAGATGTTATATCTTGAGGATTTTGCCCAACAACACAATGAACCATTCTATTCTGCTTGGAGGAGATTTAAAGAGCTTGGAGAGAGATGTTATCCCACTTTCTCAAGTGGGTGTTTTACATGGCTCTTTTATAATGGGCTTAATGATGAAACAAGAAGCTGGGTTGATTATGGAGCAGAGGCAACTGGAGCACCTCTATTAATGAGAGGCTATGATGTAATAAATCTGTTGAATAACATGGCAGATTTTGATTACGACTGGCATTGGGATCCATCACTTCAGGGTTGGAGTCACCAATACCCACCTTATTGCCCAAATTCATCCCAACAAACTGAAAAAGAGGAGCAACTACTATCACTTCTACAATCACTTCCAGGAGAGATTAATCGCTTAACTGACATGGTGAGATCCTTATGTGATAATTCAATGACTCATGATTCAGAATGTAATAACTCCAATGATGAAAGTTATGAGAGTTGTTGGTACAATGAAGAAGGGTCATTATTTGAATACAAGGAAGATAATGAGCCTACAATTGAAGATCAAGATCCTTGTGAAGAGGAACTCATTGAATATGAAATCACAAGCAAGGGTATGGATAGCCAAGTGGAGAGTGAGCAACAAGAAGAAGTGTTGTTAGATGAAAGTGTAGAAACTGTGACATTGGAGGATGAAGAAGAACATGGCATCATTGATTCGACTTCATCAATGATATTGACTAATAAACCACCAATGAATTCATATATTTCATCAACACCATATTATATCCTCTACAAGCTACAAAAGGCATCTCCCCAAGCTTATCATCCAAAGTCTTATGTTGTTGGTGCTGATTTTGGTTCAAACTCATCACTTGCCAAGCTTGAAGGCAAGTACAACAACAATTTTCAAGTTGTCTTGCATGACGCTTATTACGGGCGTCAACCGCTTATTGATGTGGCACTCAGGTAAGTTTCCTTTCCTTTTTCTTTAATGTCACATTGGGGACAATGTGCATCTTTAGTTTGGGGGGAGAGATTTAATTTTTTTTTTTCAATTTTTCAGTTTATGTTTTTTTTTTTAGTTTAGTTTTTGTTTTTGTTAGTGTCATGTGTTGATAACTAAGCTGGAATATTGATTGACTTACTGTTATTCACATGTGCAATGGATTGAAATCTTAACTGTGTGCTTGAGTCATAACTTTTTGAATTGAATTAGATGTGTATTAGAAGGTTGTTCATTTAGATGTAAAACATTTATTTTTGACGCATATCACTTTTTTTTTTCTATTTGGATTGTGGAATGATTTGGCTTGACATGGAATAGAATTTGTTTGACATACTCTCTTGAAGCGAAATCCTTGATGATTTTTGTTTGGAAAATGATTTAGGCAAATTTTCTTTGGATCGATTGAGCCTTTCAAGCCTACCTAAAAAAGTTTTATCCTTAGTATACCCAAAGTTGAGCCTTAGCTTATTCTAAAAAAATTTTCACCACTTAACTAAGCTGAATTCGTTATCTTTAACTACTTTCACCCTCAACATACCTTATTATGCCATAAGCTTTTAAGCAAGTTTGGGGGGGATAAATTATTGTAAGTGGGGGAATAAGTTTTGCAGTAAGAGATTAAAAAAAAAATTAAATAGTTGTCATGTGTTGTGCCTCTATTGAAAAAAAAAAGAGAAAGAAGAAAAAAAAGAGAAAAATGACATGTGATAATTTCTTCTTGAGAATCAATTGTGAACAATGGGGTAGGCACATAGAAAAAAATATGCAATCTCTTACTATCTTCTTTGGGATATATGAAAAAGAAAAAATGGATAAGTGTGGGTGCTTGTTTGGTATAATTGTGCTTATGGTATAATGTAACCTAAATGACTTCTCATCTACCCGTTTTGCCTAAGCCATGCTATTATAACCGAAAAAGACCTTTTGATTCCGAGCAAAAATTGTCAACATTAGTGGAGAGAGGTATGTCATCCAAACTTATTGAACATGGGTTAGCGGAATGTCGGAAAGTGTAGAATGGTTGTGATATGAATGTCAAAAGCGATGTTTTGTGCCTGTATGAATTGCTTACTTCTGAATTATGCATCCAAGTTAGTTCGTAGAGTTATTGAGTTGAAATTCTGGTTATTGATTTGCTTGAAGTTGTACAGGTGGTAGTGGGAGTTCAATCAATTGAAGGTTTAGTTATCGATTGCATTGTTTAATTTCAGTTTGAGTTTTAGATTTACTCGAGGGCGAGTAAAGATTCAGTTTGGGGGAATTTGTTAGGCTATTTTTAGCCTAAGTTTCGGGTCACATTTTATAGTTGTTTTTCTTCCTTATTATTGTTTTTGGAATAGAATTACGCTTGTTTTCTTTGATTTCAGGTTTCAACACTTGGAATGTATAAATTGGACAAATTTCAGAAAACAGTGATCTATAAAATAGAGAAAATTTTAAAAGAGAATAAAGCTGAAACTTCAAGCCTAAATTCGACTATGTTCTGATCATATTTTGGAAAAAGTCAAAACATAAAAGTTTTAGATCTCTTTCTTATCTTTCCAACGCATCTTGAATCAGCCCATTTGGAGTTTGTATGAGAAAGTTATGCCCATTTTACTAAAAGATGTCGAAGCTGAAAATTCCATCTCGCCGCGGCGAGATTTCCATGGCCGCGGCTAGAAAGTCTGGGCAGAAACGTAGTTTTTTGATGCACTTTTGGCCGCGGCGAGACCACTTTTGGCCGCGGCGAGCGTCCGTACGGTCAGGGGTATTTTTGTCCAACGAACCCTAAAAATTAGATATAAATAGAAAACTGCGATTGGAAGTCAAGTGAAGCGATTTGGAACCCTAAAACACAGCAGAAAGAGGCAAGAAGAGCAAAGGAAATCAAAGTGAAGATCCAGATTCATCCACCAACAGTTCTTTTCTCTATTCCTCTTTAATTTATTTATGTTGAATATTGCTTTAGGAATGGTTATGGATTTGTTTCTGAACTAAATTTCCCATTTAGGGAGGATGATGATTGTTGTTTAATGTTTTGCCTAGTTAATGTTTAATTACCATTCCTCAATTCTTGTGTGTGAAATTATCTTAGTTTGTTCTTAATTTCATGTTTAAGATTGATCACCTTGTGCATGCTCTATGATCTCAATTCAAAATCTGAAAAGTGAGAATTGAGAATGCTAAAATTAAGATAATCAATGTTCTATGTGAAACGAAAGTATTTGCATGACTTATGTGACGAGTAGATTATTACTTAATGCTGATTTCATGTTAGTTTAATTAAGGAATTAATTAGATAACATGTGATTTAGAATCTAGAAGATCTGAAAGGAGCTAGGTTGTTTCATAATCATTATTCACTTCAAGAATAGGATAGTAATTAATCATTAACGATTTGGGTAAACAACAACAGGATTCTCCTCCCTATTGTCTCATCTTGCTCAACTTTAAATTGTGTTATTAAGTTTTCTGAATTTCTTTCATATTTTACTGTTTTTAAATCATAATTGCTTTCGATTTACCGAATAGAATCATAAGTATAATTTAGTGGTACTTAATCCAATTCCCTGTGGGATCGACCTCACCTGTGTGAGATTTACTACTTGATTGCGTATACTTGCGTAGTGTTTAAAATTATAGCAACACATACTGTCCGTACAGTTCGCAAATTTTTTTCGTTTTTTTTTTTATTTTTCATGCTATTTCATGGAATTAACTTCCGATTTTTTGTGTAGTTTTGTATTTTGATTTTTACTTTTTAATTTTCGAATCTAATATCAGAAATAAATTAATTTGAATTTTTTAAAATTAATCTTAGATATTAGTGTAATTTGAATTTGAAAACAAGTAAAAATCTATCTTTTTGCTTAATTTTTTATCTTATTTTTAAATTTGATTATTTTATCTTATTTTTAAAATTTAAGGTCAGATATTAAATTTTTTAAATTAATTTTTTTTTTAAAATATTTTGACCTTATTTAAATTTAAAATAAGATAACTATAATCATGATATTTTGAATAGAAATAAGATATTTTGCTAACTTTTAAATTTTGTTATTTTTTTATTTAAATTAAATTATAAAATCAGAAAAATATTTTTTTTTTTTAATTTTATTGAATATTTAATTTATAAAATAACATGAAATTTTTTAAAAGTGGTTAGCAAATTTTTGAAATGATATTTAGGTTAGTTGAAACCTAATTTTTCAAAGTGTAGGTTTAATTTTAAATATTATTTTATTTTGTTTTGTTTAAAAGCCGAAAAAAATATATTTTTTATTATTTATTATTTTTCAAAATTTAATTATTTAAAATTAAATAAATCCTACATCCAACTATCCAGTTCATCTTGTTGCAATAGTATATGTTTTAGCTTATGTGTAAGTTTTATAAAATCTATTATTGCTTGATCTAAATTGCCATGGTTAACTTGTTGACAGATCCAATGATGTGATTTTAACCAATGGTTCAATTGTCAATAGGTCAAGTAAATAATTTGTAACAGGTAAATTTTACATTCTTCTTTCATCTGTGTATGACCTAGTAACATGATAGGGTCCATCCAAATCTGTGTGCCTGTGTGAGCCTATATATTTATTTTATTATAGATGCATATAGGTTGTTGCTAAATAAAATGTCACACCTTGATAGATTTTATTTAGGTCCATTTAGTTTTTGGGTCTATTCAATTAATAACAGTTATTTATTTTAAGGTTAAATTCTTCTCTTTTGGGCCTTGTGTGAGAGTTGGGGGCCAATAGAAGTGGGTACGACATACTGAACCCAGCTCCCCCTCACATGAACTACCCCAATTGTGAAGGCCCATTTGCCTGATTTGAATAACTGTGCTAGGTTAATTAAATTAGTTTAACCTAATAAAATTGATTAGCAACATAATTAACTTTTAAAATATATGAAATTTATTTTCATTTTAATATTTTAAAGTTAATTTTAAGAAAAACACTCTTAGTTTTTAGATATTATTTCTAGACAAACTATTTGTATTTTTCTTGTATTTAATTAAATAAAGAATTTTTAACTAACTAGATTCTATCTGAAGCTTATTTATTAAATATTCCTATTTAAGTTATAATTAGTTATTTTAACTGATTTTTCTTATCTAACTTAAATTTGAATATTTTTTGAATTTAAAATTAAGTTGAGGAATTCTAAGAATTAGTTATTGAAGATTCTTAAGATATTTTTTAAGTTACTTTTAAACTTAAAATGCAATATTTTTCAAATTTAGTGGTTACAACTTAATTTTTGATATTTAATTGAATTTAAATTTGAAAATATTTAAGTTCTAGATTTTTTCTATAACAACTTAAATTAGATATTTTTCAAATTTTTTTGAAAAGATACTTAGTTGAAATAAGATATTTTCTAGATAGTTATTTCTAGACTACTTATTATTTCTAATATTAAATAGGAAAATATTATACATTGTGAAATTAATTATTTAAATAATTAATTTTGGTACAATTTAAGTTAAGAATATTTTTCCTAGTATTAAACTAGAGATTAATAATTAAGCCTTCTCTACACTTAATTATTTATTTCTTGAATTTAATACATTGAATTAAATTGAAAAATTAAATATCTAAGTTGATTTTCATCATGATACTTAAATATTTTTTTTTCATGACACTTAATTAAATAGAAAATTATTTTAAGTTGAAATTTATTTTTTCTACTTAAATTGAAATAATTTTCAAAACATATTTTCTTTATTTTATTAATCAATTTCGAAATTGCAAGATAATTTTGAATTTATCTTGAAAAATAGATTAAGTTGTAAATTAATTATTTATTTTAATTAATTTTTGAACTAACTTAAATCAATGATTCTTTCATTTAATGATTAATTTAGAATAAATGAACTAAAATATATTATTAGAAATTGAATTAATTAGTCAAAAAGAAAATCTAAATAGATGATATTTTTGTTTGAAGTATTTTTTCTAAGTAATTATTATTTAAGTATTTCGAAAATAGTATAGTATTATACTTCCTTTTTCAAAATACAACAAATATATATATTCTTATGAAAATTTAAATTTGAGTTGCAATTAATTTAATACAACTTAAATTCAATAATTTTCTTAATATTTATTGGAAAATTAATACTAAGATGGAAATAATTCAATTTATTTTTCATAACCATCTAAGTATAATTTTATAAATATTAAAATTAAATTCTACTTAGAGTTTTATTCTAAATTTTGATATTTAATGAATATATTTTATTATAAATAATAAAGAAAATACATTTTAAATAATGAGCTTTATTATTATTAAGATATTCGATCTCCATTGTTGGTTTTACATAGCTTTTGTTTTAGTGAGTAATCCTCCCTAATGGAGGAACGTTCATTAGCAAGTTAGCACCGTTTAATCTCAAAAGATAAGTAGCTTTGTAAGTGTTTTATATGGTATTGATCACCCTAATGGTGGCGACTGTATTTAACTTACAAAATATGAAACAATGGTAGAAGCTCATAAGATAGAATAGCATTGACTCTTGCCTAAACGGGACAACGCTGGATTCCAATCTTGATCGAATAAAAGGTTGCTAGAATATTTATTATTTTAGATAAGCTGACAACTCTATTCAATGGATGGTAGCTTTGACTCTCGCCTAAAAGGGACACTGATATCAGTTTGTTGAAAACCTTGGAAATTATTTAGGATTGTATTTTTTAGTATTTTCTCTTATCATTCCTACTTGCTATGTGCTTATAATTTCTGAATTGGATTTTGTGTTAAACCATTATTGATTTCTATTTATTATTTTGTAGTATCCTGTATAGCCATGTCGAATCCCATGTTATCACTCTTGACTGAAAATAAGCTAAATGGATCTAACTTTCCAAAATGGAATGAGAATATTAATATTGCTCTCATAGAAGAAAGTGCCTTGTTTGTGTTAACTGAGCCGTCTCCTGAACAGCCGGGTGACAATGCAACCAAAGTTGTTAAAGAGAAGTTCGAGCGTTGGCAGAATGCTAACAATAAAGCTCGATTCTTCATGCTTTCCAGCATGGTTGACATCCTTAAAACAAGGTTTGCAAAAACCGACACGGCTGCAGAAGTTATGACGAAGTTAACTGAGCTATTCGGTATGGCATCTATTCAGTCTCGCTTTGACGCGACTAAGAAGTTCATCAATGTACGGATGGAACCCCATCAGAATGTGCGTGATCATGTTCTCCTAATGGCGAGTTATTTCCAAGAAGCCCAGGATCATGGTGCTGAAATGGATCACACTACTCAAGTAAGCCTTATCTTGAATAGTCTGACTCCAACTTTTCTGCCCTATACATCAAATTATGTCATGAATAAAAAGGACATAGACTTTCATGAGTTAGTCAATGACCTTCGGACATATGAAAATTTGATTGGAGGACCCAAGAGGAAAGGGAATAAACCTCACAATTCTAGAAATGGTAATGGGACGGTTAAACCTGAGGCACACGTAGCCTCTACTTCAAGACCCAAATCAAAGAAGAAGTGGAAAAATACCAAGAAGCGAGCCAAAGCTGTGAAAACAGTTCAAAACAAAAAGGCAGCTGCTTCTGGTGATGCACTAAAAGGAAAGTGTTTCTACTGCAATGAGAACGGCCATTGGAAACCCCAATGTCCTAAACTTCTTGCAAAGAAACAAGGTATTTCTTTCTATAAACTTGATGAGTTTTAGTGAATTATTATCCAATTGGATTTTTGATTCTGGACTCACTTTGTTTATTTGTTTTTCTTCTTATTATAGCCCAAGCTACTTGAACTCAGATGCTATCTTAGTGAGTTGGATCGGAAAGCTGGACAAAGGGTGAAGATCGTCCAAGATGAAGATGAAGCTCATTTATTTATTTTTGAATTAATTGTTTTAGTTTAAAAACAATTTGGATTTCGAATTTTAGTTTGAAATTTTTATCCATGTTTTTCTCATAATGTTGCAATACATTTTTTTTATTAATAATATTTTATTTTCTTTTACAAATAAATTGCAATTTATGAGATTGAGCTTCATTTACTTTATCTTAAACCACAATTACCAAATTATATTTATATGTTTGTATGTGTAAGTGTTTTTATTATTTGTACAAATTCTATAATATTTACAACTCTTCATAGAGTTATATTACATACACACTATAAATTATTTCTAAGTTTATAAATAATTGTTAGTTCTAATACAATTATTGAGAATTTGTTTAATAAAAGGATCTTTTGATCTGATAGGGGTGGAGAAAAGTTAAGAAAAATATGCAGTTCAACGATCTTTTATATCTAATGAACTCTAGATTGTATTCAACTCCACATTATCTCTATAACACTTAAGGAATCATGATCTTTATAACCTTTAGGGGTGGATCATAATCTCTATATACTTAGGGGTGGATTTTAAAATCTACAGTACCCTATGTAACACATATTTTCTTTAAACATGGAAGTAATATAATGAATTAGCTATTATCAGTATAAATCCTTGATCTTGATTATATGTTCCAGTTTAGTTTTACTATTGTAGTAAATAATGATACCAATAAAGTTCTTTGATAATGTTCCACACTACCTTAATTGAGTGGGAGAATTTTCAAATTCCTTACCCATCTTTATTTGGTTGACACTTGTGATAGGAACTTAAGAACACTACTGAAAAGCAAATCTAACCATTCATGTGGATAGAAATAACTTATCAGAATTATGAGAATAAGATAAAAGAATTCTAGCATAGTCTATTCGAATGACTTGAGCCAAGATTTCTAATTCTTGTGGTATCTTAATTTGATTACTCAATCTCTAGCAAGTATTTTTCACTTCAAATACTAGTCTGCTATGTTATTGATTTAGTCTTAAAAGAAACTTATAGTTTCAGACTAATATAATAAGTCACAACTAGATATCCCTCCGAACAATAAGAGGTTAAAAATATTATTTAACCAGACATCTGCTATTGAGTGGGAGCTATCTGAGATGTAATCAAATAAGGGACGTTAGAAGATATTCAAGAAAGATTTGTGAAAGTGATCTATATGTTAGATATTAAGGAACTGTATATCAGTTATCCTTATATCTACCCCAACTCATTCAAGATTTTGAGATGGTGGTTACTCTAGGGGTGGAGGAGTTATTCTATAATAAATCAAGCTCTACTAGAGAAGATTTATAACTTTGTAAATTCGAAATTACCAGAAAGTTGTCTTACTGAAGAAAATTCTACACTGTATTATCTCAATTCCAAATTTTAAAATATGAGAGATATGTCTTCTGTTTATTCAGATGTACTTTAAAAACGGTTAGGATTTCAGTATCCCTTGATGAGTAAAGCATATAGTAAAGGATGTTTCATAATGTTTTTATGAACTTGTTTCTAGAAGTTTGGGTGGATTCAAATATACTACACTTGATCTGAAGATCAAGACAACAGATTGATTAAAATGCAAAGTTTGTTTTATCTTAGTGCAAGTGGGAGTTTGTTGGGATTTGTGCCCTAAATAAAACCCATTACAATTTGATTAGTTATCAATATAAGAAATTTGAAGTGATTTATGTTTGCATGAATTTTACATGCTTATGGTTTAATATGTTTTAATATATATACACAAAATCTGTTAAGTCCAGAACATATATTTATTCACAATTACAGTATTGTCAACACAGTAGAATGTGATTGTGATTATATGATCCAAAAGACTAAGTCCCTGTTTCATCAGTGTTTTGGATTTACACTGATGTGATAATTAGCGATGATGTGTACTTACACTTGGAGTAAGTGTTATGTTCTTTCCAGGACATTGGTAAAGTATACTAGTTTCGAATGTATGGAGTATACATTGAACTGGACCGATATTGAACTTAGTTAAGATATTATAAACTTACCGTTGTATCTTTCCAAGTCAATATCAGTAGTTGATCTTAGATTAAAAGAATTTAAACCCTGATATGCTTAGGCTCAACTCAGGAGTGCTATTCATGTTCTTTGATTTATTAGTTAAGCCTACTTTTGGGTCAGGGTGATACGTATATTTTGGGAACATGATAGTATGATTGAGTGGGAGCGCTGAACATAAATATGGAATCTATAGCTTCTACTGGTGTATAGAAGTCAAGTGATGATTCCCTTCGAGCTTAGTTAAATAGAAGTAAATGGATGAGCTCTTGTTTCAGTGACTAATTCATAGATCACTAAAACATCATGTACAGGTAGCTAAGTGTTTTAAGGGGCCAAATACATTGAGGGGTGAAAACGGTAAAATTATCCCATCTCGATGTAAATCATCTATATGGAGGATCTTTGATCACATTAAGATTATAACAATGGTTAAATGAGATAGCATGTCTGTATCGTGAAACATATAGAATGCTCTATATAAGTCTGAGAGTGCAATTCTAAGTTCTAAGAGTGGATTCAACGAGGAATTAATAAGTAGGGATTTACTTAGTAAATTCGGTTCACTTATTGGAAGCTCAGCATATAGATCCATGGTCCCCATTCTAGTTGAGACCATACTGCTTGTAAGACTCAATAACTGATTTGTAATTAATCAATTATAATTGTAAAGTTAGACAATGTCTAATTTGTGGATTTTCACTAAGCAGGGGTGAAATTGTAAAGAAAAGAGATTCTAGGTTTGTTTATTAATTAAGAGACTGTATATGTCTAATTAATAATTAAATTAAATGACAATATTATGTAATAATCTATTTTAGTTATTAAATAATTAGTTTTGACATTTAAATGGTTAGAATTGGAAAATTGGCGTTTTTGAAAAAATAGGAATAAAAATTGTGAAAACTGCAAAATCCAAGTGAGGCCCATTAACACCTATGGCCGGCCACTTGGGTAAGGTTTTCCAATTAATATTTTTATTATTTTAATGCCAAATAATTGCTAACCTAAACCTAGTAGTTGCTTATTTATAGAAAGTGATGGCTCAGTCTAAATACATGAGTTTTCAAGAGATTGCCTTTTCAGAAAAATTGAGCCTTCCACTTTCTCTCTCTATAGTCGACCCTACCTCTCTTTCTTTTCCTTTTCACAATTTTGAAACCTTAGTGATAGAGTAGTGCCCACACACATCAAGTGGTACCTCAATCATAGATTGGAAGACTGTGAAGGATCACACACAAAGAGAAGGACATTCGGGCTCAGATCTTGATAATACTCTGCGACAGAAAGGATACAAGGGTTAGAGATCTGAGTGGAAGGAGACATTATTCCGCTGCCACCAATGTAAGGTTTTCTTAACTTTATATGTGTTTAATTATCGTTTTAGAAATTTCATATTTAGGGTATTAAACAACATACTTGTGAGTAGATCTAAGATCCTAGTAAAATAAATTTCCAACACTAACTGCCCCGACATGTACAACCTCTATCTGCTCGTTCTCACGGCTTCTCAGCCTTAGCCTTGCCCTTACCTACACATGAAAATAGCAATTGTGAGTCAACAGACTCAGTAAGAAAAGCATAACATAAAGTATAATAATATCTAGGGTTATAATCAGGCACCCATACACCCAACCATAACCCTATTCCCGTGTCCCACATGATACTGAGTCTAGAATGTTCATACGACAAAGTATGACTAACTGCGAATCCAGCCTATACTCAGTACTCTAGTTGTAATGATGTGGTAGCAGATAACTCATACTATTTGATTGCCTAGCATATATATGTTGGCATCTCGGTGCATATCTCTGTACACCTCACCGATGCCCTGATATGCTAATCTGATAACTATAGATTTGCCTATTCTGACGGCAGCTAACATGTACGCTAAACATATATAAATATATGCATATCATTATACTAATCTTACCTTCTTTCCGAATTCAGGTGTGCTGGCCAACCTGAGTGGAACAACTGCTCAGCGAATTACAGGCCCCTAAATCACATCGATCATAACATGGATAAGTGACATACTAAAACACAACCGGGGACTTAGGTTTTAAACCAAAAACCTACCTATTGTAAGTTAACATGGAAATACCCTAAACTAACAGGGAATAACCAACCAAAGCTCTGAAACTAACACGAATCAACAACACGAAATTTTACAGGATCTGTAAAATCGGTTAACCGGTTTACACCAGATAACCCAAACAATTCGAAAACCTAATTAATTTGAATCCAATCCATACCAAACCTTCTAGACCTTCATATTATACCCCAATAGACATATTCCAAGCAATAAAACAACTACCAAGCTCAGAAACAAAAATCACTATTAAAGAGCCAAGCTTGAGTTCTAAAACTCAAAGCTTGCTCAAACAACACTACAGTCCTTAAAATCAGCTCAATACAACATAAATAATCATCAACTAACTTCAGAAAACAGAATTAAGCACTATCAACAAGAATAGCAACTAAAACAAAGAAAAGCCATGAATAACAAACTTGAACTCTAAGAACACAACATGAACAAGCTTAGAATCAATACCTTGACTTAAAACCACTACAACCTTGCTGAATTTCCCTTAATTGAGCAACTAAAACAAGCAAACCCTAGCTGGTTCTAGGGGATTTCAAAAGAGAGAGAGAGAGAGAGAGAGAGAGAGAGAGAGAGAGAGAGAGAGAGAGAGAGAGAGAGAGAGAGAGAGAGAGAGAGAGAGAGAGAGAGAGAGAGAGAGAGAGAGAGAGAGAGAGAGAGAGAGAGAACACTTTTCTTTCTAATTTTGATTTTTATAAAAAAAAAATGAAATGAATAAGTGATTTATCAAATAACATTGGTTTAATATTCAAAATTAAAGACCTTATTTAAAGTCCACTAAAGGACAAAATACAAATAGGCAAAAAGACTATTTTGCCCTTCCCATAACAAACTAGTCATAAAATCACTTAGGGGTACTTTGGTCACTTTTAGAATTTTGACTATTCCCGACATTCTTGATGTCTAACTATATTGCCCTACTATACTAAAAATACTAAGATGTGAATCTAATAGCCAAACACCGCGTTCCAACATTGTGGGGCACAAAACATGCAAAAATATGAAATTCCATATATAACGTATAAAAGGCATTCTGAATTCAAATTAATCTCCGTAAAATGATAATTCATAACTAATATGCAAATTTCATAATTAAACCCTAATTATCTGCTAATTTCCAAATTAAAGTTAAGTGGTCTTTACAATTATCCCCCCTTAAAAGGATTTCGTCCTCGAAATCTAACTTGAACAACTCTGGATATTGAGCTCTCATGTCGGACTCCAACTCCCAGGTGGCTTCCTCCACCTTGCTGTTTCTCCAAAGTACTTTGACCAAAGCTATGGTCTTGTTCTGAAGGGCCTTATCCTTTCTGTCTAGGATCTGAACTGGCTGTTCTTTGTATGATAAGTCTGGTTGCAGCTCAAGATTTTCATAACTTAGTACATGAGCAGGGTCTGAAACGTATTTTTGTAGCATAGAAACATGGAATACGTTGTGAACTGCTGAAAGAGCTGGAGGCAAAGCTAAACGATATGCCACTTGTCTAACCTTCTTGAGAATCTCGAAAGGTCCTGTAAATCTAGGGCATAATTTGCCTCTTTTCCCGAAACGTTTGATCCCCTTGGTTGGAGACACCTGTAGGAGCACATGATCCCTTACTTGAAACTCTACATTTCTGCGTTTCAGATCTGCATAACTCTTTTGCCTGCTCTGAAAGGCAAGCATTATGGCTTTAATCTTCTCGATTGCTTCATTAGTCCGTTGTACTGATTCCGGACCTAAGTATTTCCTCTCCCCTGTCTCATCCCAGTGAATGGGAGATCTACACTTTCTGCCATATAAAAAATCATAGGGAGCCATTCCTATTGTACTTTGATAACTGTTATTGTACAAGAACTCTATCAGTGGTAAGTACTTACTCCAAGAGCCCTCGAAATCCATAACACAGGCTCATAACATATCTTCCAGTATCTGAATTGATCTTTCGGAATGTCCATCAGTCTGAGGATGGAAAGCTGTACTGAATTTCAGTTTGGTACCCATAGCCCAATGTAAACTCTGCCAGAATTTAGAGTAAACTTTGGATCTCTATCCGAAACTATAGACTTTGGTACACCATGTAATCTTACTATCTCCTTGACGTACAAATCTGCATACTGATCCTCTGTAAAGGTTGTTTTAACTGGTAGAAAATGTGCAAACTTCGTGAATCGATCTACCACAACCCAAATTGAATCAAACAAACCCGTGGTTCTAGGTAATCCAACCACAAAGTCCATGGTGATATCTTCCCACTTCCACTCAGAAAGTGTCAAAGGCTGCAACAAACCTGCCAGTCTCTGGTGTTCAGCCTTGATCTGCTAACAGGTTAGGCATCGCGATATGAATTCTACCACATTCTTCTTCATCTCACTGCACCAGAAGTAGGGTTTAAGATCTTGATACATCTTGGTGGTGCCAGGATGCAAGGAGTATGGAGTGGTATGAGCCTCTTCAAGAATTTAGTTTCTAAGTTCTGCACTACTTGGAACACAAACCCTCGTCTTAAATAACAGCATCCCACTATCTGACACTGTAAAATCTCTGGCTTGACCAGCTGAAACCTCTTCCCTGATCTTCACTAACTCTGAATCAGTTAACTGAGTAGCTTTAATTCGTTCTAACAGATCAGATTGAAGCGTCAAGTTATGAAGTTTACCTACAACAAACTCGATGTTTGATCTGACCATGTCCTCTGCTAACTGAGGTGAAATCTGAATCATACTAGTTACCTGTCTAGGACCCTTCCTGCTCAGGGCATCAGACACTACATTGGCCTTCCCAGGATGGTAAAGGATCTCACACTCGTAATCCTTAACCGACTCTAACCAACGCCTCTGTCTCATATTTAAGTCTTTCTGAGTAAAGAAGTATTTGAGGCTCTTATGGTCAGTATAAATTTCACATCTCTCTCCGTAGAGATAATGCCGCCAAATCTTCAAAGCAAACACTACCGCGGAAAGTTCTAGATCATGAGTCGGGTACCGCTGCTCATATTCTTTCAACTAACGAGAGGCATAGGAAATAACCTGATCAATCTGCATCAGTACACACCCGAGACCCTGTTTGGATGCATCACAATAAACCATGAACTTCTCTTTATCAGAAGATAGGGCTAACACTGGAGCCGTGATTAATCTCTATTTTAACTCCTGAAAACTTGCTTCACACTTATCCGTCCACACATAACGCTGATTTTTTTTAGTAAGCTTGGTTAAGGGTGTTGAAATTTAACAGAACCCTTCTATGAACCGACGATAATAACCAGCTAGACCTAAGAAACTTCTAACTTCTATAGCTGTTTTCAGTCTTGGCCAATCTCTGACAGATTTTATCTTTCCCAGATCCACTTTAATTCCATATTTGCTGATAATGTGCCCAAGATAGGACACCTAAGATAGCCAAAACTCGCACTTCTTGAATTTGGCATACAGCTTGTGTTCTTGAAGCCGTTGTAGAACCATCCGGAGATGTTGCTCATGCTCCTCTTCTGATTGAGAGTACACAAGGATGTCGTCGATAAATACAATAACACAAATATCGAGGAAATCCTTGAATACCCTATTCATCAGGTCCATAAAAGCTACAGGAGCATTGGTTAGTCCAAAAGACATAACCAGAAATTTATAATGCCCATACCTAGTACGGAAAGTCATCTTTGGAATGTCTTCCTCTCGGATTCTCAACTGATGATAGCTCGATCAGAGATCAATCTTTGAAAAGACCGTCTTCCCCTAAAGTTGATCGAAAAGATCGTCGATCCTAGGTAAATGATAATTATTCTTGATTGTCAGTTTATTCAATTCTCGGTAGTCAATGCACATCCGCAAAGACCCATCTTTCTTCTTGACAAACAGTATAGGGGCTCCCTAGGGTGACACACTAGGCCATGAAAACCCTATGTCAAGCAACCCCTGAAATTAAATTTTCAGTTCTTTAAGTTCTGTTGGAGCCATTTTGTAAGGGGCCTTAGAAATCGATTCTGCTCCAGGTGCCAAATCAATAACAAAATCAATTTCCCTTTGCGGTGGTAAACCCGGAAGTTCATCAGGAAAACATCTAAGAATTCCCGAACCACCTTGATGTCCTCTGGCCGAACAGACTCAGGCCAAGTGGTATCCAATACCACGGCCAGAAACCCTAGACATCCATCTCGTAACAATTCCCTGGCTGTTAGTACTGAAATTACTGGGATCCGAGACCCCTGAATCGATCTAACAAAAACCAACGGTTCTTCGCCTTTTGGTTAGAAGATTACCATCTTCCTTTTACAATCAATACTGGCTGAGTATTTGGATAAGAAATTCATTCCCATTATAATATCAAAATCTACTAAATCCATTTTTATTAAGTTAGCACTGAACTCCCTATCCTCAATTCTGATCGGCATAAACCTAATCCACCTTTTGGAGATGACTAATTCTCCGCCAGGCAGTAGGGTTCCAAACCCTGATTCATAACTATCGTGCGGTCTACCCAATTTACTAAAAATTCTGGCTGCCACATAAGAGTGAGTGGCCCCAGAGTCAAATAACATAGAGAAGTAAGAGTTGTTGACCGAGAGCTGACTTGTTACCACTGAGGGGTGGCTTCTATTGGGTTTATTGCCCTAAATAAAACTCATTTCATATAATCAGATTTACTTATTAATAAAGATCAGAAATAACATTTTATGTTGCATGGTTCACATGATTTATTTCATGATTATATGTATATAATGTATGAATTCTTTTTAAGTCCAGAACATATGAATTTGATAAGATTATAGTGTTGTCAGTACAGTGGAATATAATCTTAATTATATGTTCAAAAGTTTATTCCCTGATTTGTCAGAACACTGGATTTAGACTTACATGGTATAATCAGCGATAGGTATTCTTACACCTTGGAAAAGTGTTATGTCCTTTGCAGGACATTGGCAAACTTTACCAGTATCGGATGTATGGAGTATACATCGGAAGGGACCGATATTAAACTTTGATTAGATATATTAAAATTTACCGTAATATCTATTCAATTCAATATCACCTGTTGATCCTAGATCAAATGATCTTAATCCTGATATGGTTAGGTTCAATCTCAAGAGTGTAATTCGTGTTCTTTGATTTGTTAGTTAAGCCTAATTTTGTGTCAGGGTGATACGTATATTTTGGGAACACGGTAGTGCAATTGAGTGGGAGCGCTAACATAAATATGGAATCTATAGCTTCTATTTGGCAAATAGGAGTAAAGGATGATTTCCTTCGAGCTTAACCAAACGAAGATAAATGGTGGAGATCTCATTTCACTTATTTGAAATATCATTTATACAGGGTTAAGTGTTTTAAGGATAAAATACATTGAAGGTGTAGCGGTAACAGTAGTGCCTTTTCAATGTAGATCATCTATATAGAGGATCATTGATCACATTAGGGTTATAACAATGGATAACTAATGACGTGTCTATATCGTGGAACATATAGAGCGTTCTATATGACTGAGAGTGCAATTCCAAGTTCTAAGTGTGGATTCAATGAGGAATTAATAAGTTAGGGAATTTACTTGGTAAATTCGGTTCGACTTATTGGAAGCTCGGTTATATAGACCCATGGTTCCCATACTAGTTGAGACCATACTGCTTGTAAGACTCAGTTAATTGATTTTAATTAATCAATTATAATTCTAAAAGTTAGACTATGTCTACTTTATGAATTCTCACAGTTTAAGGATGAAATCGTAAATAAAAGGGTTTCTAGGTTTAATTATTAATTGAGAGACTTTGCATGTCTAATTAATAATTATTTTAAATGACAATATTATTTAATAATCTATTTTAGTTATTAAATAATTAGTTTTGGCATTTAAATGATTAGAATTGGAAAAATGGCATTTTTGGAGAAATAGAAATAAAATTGAGGAAATTGCAAAATTCCATGTGAGGCCCATATACCCTATGGCCGGCCACCTCTTTGTGATTTTTCCAATTATTATTTTCAATTTTAATTGCCATGTAATTGCTAATCAAAGCCTAGCAATAATAGGAAAGTGGTGGATCACACTAAATAAGGCAGTTAATCAATTACACAGTAAAAGAGGAAACTGTTTTATTTGGAAAGTTGTGCTCTCCCTTTTCCCTATATAAAGCAACCCTTGTTCTCTTCTCTTGCATGTCTTTGTATGCACCATAAGCCACGAAATTAAGAGAGAAAAAGAGAGAAAAATTTCGAAATTCTTGTGAGATGAGTAGTGCCCACACACATCAAGTGGTACCTCAATCATAGTATGTAAGACTATGGAATTTCTGCATCAAAGAAGGAGAAAAGAAGATCCAGGTTCAGATCTTGGTGATGCTCTGCAACAGAAAGGAATCAAGGGCTAGAGATCTGAACGGAAGGAGTCATATTATTCCGCTGCATCCACTGTAAGGTTTTCTAACTTTATATGTGTTTATTTTCATTGTTTTAGAATTCATATTAGGTGGTTAATCCAACATACTTGTTAGTAAATCTAGATCCTGGTAAAATAATTTCCAACAACTGGCACTAGAGCCATGGTAATGATTTACTTTCATGTAATATGAATTAAAACGATGATTTACATGTTTTTGTGTTGATTTGGATGGTTTCATGTTGGTTTATGTGCTTATGTGATGAATGTATGTGTTGTACGAAATTTCTTCATGAAATATATTTTTTCAATTTTTTAAAATATTTTATTTAGATTCCTTGTGAAAAATTAAGCAATTTTGTTTTTTACGGAACTCGATTACGATAAAAATTGAGAAAGATATGAATTTCGGAAGATTGGAAATCATGGTTGCTGCATGCAGCCTATCCTGACAGTTCCCCACAAATTGTGAATTTTTGAGTTTTTTTCCCTAAAAATCCAATTTTTCCATGGGATTGTTTCCCAAAATTTATTTTTCCATTTTTAAATATTTCTAAATTGAAATGTTTCCAATTTTAAATATTTTCAATTTAGAATTTTTCCAATTTTTAAATATTTTTATTTTGGAATGTTTTCAATTTTAAATATTTCCTATTATGGTCAAATTTAAAAATTTGTTAATTTCCTTAATATTTATTTATTATTTAATTATAAGATTAGATATTTTGATATTTAAGATATTTTAAATTAAAAGATAACTTTGTCTTTTTTATTTAAAATATTATATTAAAATTATCTTATATGACAAATTAGATAATTAATAAATTTGAAATTAACATAGATATTTTTATAGATATACTTACGATAATATTTTTAAATTCAAAATTTGTTATTTTGTTAAATATTTAATTATTTATAAATTATAAGTTTAAAAATGATATTTTTTCTATATATATCATTTTTTCCTTATTAGAAATTTATAAATCATATCTTAAATATTTAAAAAAACATAGATATTTTTGTAGAGATTTGAATATTGCTTAATTTGAGATATTTTGACATATAATTATGGTAATTATTATTCATTTATTATTTTCCTAAAATAATAATTATCTAACCAAATCTATTTTAAAATTGGTTTATTTTATTAAATTATAAGATCTGAAAGTGATATTGAAGATTCTTTCCTTTCAAATCATTGATCTTATTAGATATTTAATTTAATTTGATTCAAATAAACCTAGATATTTTAAAATTACTTTCCTTTATTTGGTTAGTTTAAGAATAATAATTTAATTATATTAATATGTTATTTCACATCTGTTACATGGACAATGTTTGTTTATTTATATTGTTTATTCAAAACTTTTTAACAAACCTATTATTTATCTGATCTAAATTTCTATGATTAACTTGTTGACAGATCCAATGATCTGATTTTAATCATAGTCCAATTGACGATAGATCTTATAAATAATTTGTAACAGGTAAATTTTGTACTTCTTTCATCTGTGTAAACCTAGTAACATGATAGGGCCCATCCAAATCATTTGACCTGTGTGAGCCTATATGTTTGCTTTTGGGCTTAGATGCATATAGGAAGCCCATTTAAGTTTTTTACTAAGTAAATGGACTAGGTTGCTAAAATAAATTTTGACATAAGGAAATTTATTTAGGTCCAATTAGATTTGGGCTTATTCAATGAATAACAATTGTTTATTTTAAGGTTAAATTCCTCTCTTTTGGGCCTTGTGTGAGAGTTGGGGGCCATAGAAGTGGGTACGACATACTGAACCCAGCTTCCCCTCACATGAACTACCCCAATTGTGAAGGCTCATTTGCCTTATTTAAATAATTGTATTAGGTTAATTATATTAGTCTAACCTAATTAAAATTGAATTAGCAACATAATTAACTTTTAAAATATATGAAATTTATTTTTCATGTAATATTTTAAAGTTAATTTTAGAAAAACACTTAGTCAATGATATATTCTAGATAGTTATTTCTAGTACTCGTTATTATTTTTAATATTAAATAGGAAAATATCATTGATTGTGAAATTAATTGTTTCCTAATTAATTTTGGTACAATCTAAGTTTAGAATATTTTCCTAGTATTAAACTAGAATCAATAATTAAGTTTCCTCTTTACTTAATTATTTATTTCTTAAATTTAATACATTTAATTAAATTGAAAATTTCAATATCTAATTTGATTTTCATCATGATACTTTAATATTGTTATTTTCATGTTATTTAATTAAAGTTGAAAATTATCTTAAGTTTGGAATCTTAATTCAGAATAACTTAAGTTTGAATAATTTTCAAAATATATTTTATTTTATTTTATTAATCATTTCCCAAAATTTTGAAATTGCATTTCTTTAATGCAGAAATTTCGAATTTTATTTGAAAAATAGATTAAAGTTGAAAATTATTTATTTAATTTTGGACCAACTTAAATCAGTGACTTTTTCATTTAATGGTTAATTAAAATAAATGAACTAAAATCTGTTATAATTAGAAATTGGATTAATTAGTCAATGAAAGTCTAGATAGATATTATTTGTTTTGCTTGAAGTATTTTTCTAGTTTATTTAATTAAATGAAAAATTAATATTTAAGTTGATTTTTTAATCATGATACTTAAATATTTGAAATTTTTCTTAGATATTTAATTAAATAGGGAGATTATATTTTTTTGTTGAAAATTAATTTTTATTAATTTTGGGCCAACATAAAATTAGAGTAATTTTTCCAGGATTTATTTTATTTTATTTTAAAGCATTTTCGAAATGCAATATATATTTATAGAAAATTAAATTTGAGTTGTAAATTAATTTAAATTAATGTTGAAACAACTTGAATTGAATAATTTTCTAAATATTTATGGAAATTATTACTAAGATGAAAATAATTCACGTTATTTTCATATCCATCTAAGTGTAATTTATAAATATTAAATTAAAATTTATATTTGGAATTTTTCATTCTAAATTGGAAATTTTAATTAAATAAATATATATTTAAAATAAATGGATTAAAATAAATATTAGAAGAAAATACAACCCTTCATTAAATAATGAGCTTTATTATTATAAGGATATTCGATCTCCATTGTTGGTTTTACATAGCTATTGTTTTAGTGAGTAATCCTCCCTAATGGATGAACGTTCATTAGCAAGTTAGCACCGTTTAATCTTGAAAGATAAGTAATCTTGTAAGTTTTTTATATAGTTTATGCTCACCCTAATGGTGGCGACTGTATAAGACTTGCAAGAATATGAAACAATGGTGGAAGCTCATAAGATAGAATAGCCTTGACTCTCGCCTAAACGGGACAACGCGGATTCAAATCTTGATCGAATAAAAGGTTGCTAGAATGTTTGACATTTTAGATGAGCTGACAACTCTATTCAATGAATGGTAGCTTTGACTCTCGCCTAAACGGGACACTGATATCAGTTTGTTGAAAACCTTAGAAATTATTTAGGATTGTATGTTTTAGTATTTTCACTTGTCATTCCTACTTGCTATATGCTTTCATAATTTCTGAATTGTGTATGAATTTGTATTGAACCATGTTATTTTCTGTTATTAAATTGTAGTTTAATTTCGAATCTTCATTGTTGGTCTAACTTAGCTTGTTTTTCTAATGAGATAAATCCCTAATGGATTTTCACCATTAGACTAACATAATAGTGTTAGATCTCGAAAGATAAATATTGTATATGCAACATCTAGCTGTTCATCAATTGATGACACCTTAGACTAGTGTTTTACAATATGAAACAAGAAGATTGTATAAATAAGATTACTTTGACTCTCGCTAATCGGAGCATCGTTGGATTCTTATTTAAAACGAAATTATCCTAATTCCTCTTAGCTTATTCATTTCGAATTACCTTAATGACATATCATTGGATGAATGGTCTATAAATCATATGAAGTCATATTTTCTCTTAAGAAATTAGATGACGCATATGATTATATTCCCGGAATTCTATCCCTAAATGATATAAATCCTCAATCTTAGATATCTCCTACTTGTGTAGGTAAATCATAGAGTTAGATTAGTAGTGGTGGTCCAAGAAAGAATGACTAATTATACAGTTACACTTTCACAAGTGTTTCATAACCATTTTCTATCAATGGATTTAAACTGTATGAGTTTAGTATTCTATGACCAGAATCCACTTGCACTATTCTAAGAACTCTTTGATGTAACTAAAGTAAGTCATCAAAAGATACAACCACATATTTTATAAATCTATGGCATTTGTATCTTGTTCATAGTGGTTTTGACAAGATCATTCTTTGCAAAGAGTAAATATGCCTATATCCACTGAAAGTAATTTCATCTCATTCGTAGATGGATGTACATTCAGGGGTGGATATGAGTTTTCGTTGTATTCTTAAAACGATCACTCTAGATTTTACCTTACGCAAAAGAAATTTGAAATGTTTGAAAAATTTCATGAATTTCTAGCAATGGAAAGTGGTTAAAGATCTTGCGTGTAACACCCCCATTTCCCGAGATGTCAAATAGGATAGTCCGTATAAAACAATTTAATAAGATAAAGACAATAAAATACTTCTTTATTGAAAAATATCTAAGCATGAGATCTCACTGTTTAAAACAAAATACTTTTAGTACCCTAAACTTAAATAAAACTAGTTAAATCAAAATAACGGTTCCACAATGTTTAGCATTAAAAAAAACATTAAAAGCAAAATACTGCGCCAGCCCCCTAACATGCGGTCCACGCCTCGAGCTCTTCAATCTCACTGCTTAGCCTTACCCTTACCTGCACACAGAGTACCCGTGAGCTAACGCCCAGTAAGAAGAGCTATGTAGGACATAACCCTCCTAACTAGTTACTTGACATAAGTTACTCTTTAACATTAATCAACAGTAATTCACATTCCATAAATATATCCACAACGCATGTTGTTCTCACATGCACAAATCAAGTCTCATATCGCACATTATACTCACATACGATAATCAACTATACGCTCATGTTGATCAGACATGAGGTAACCTGCCCTGCCTTGTGTTATTCTCACACTTGGCATCCAACAGGAAAATTAATTACCATAAGTTGTACTCACCCATGATAAAGTTATAACCTGCAAGTGTTATGCTCATACAAGCAGCAAGACCCTAATATTATTCTCATGCTAACGATGCTCACAAAATATAAGGAAATCACAACACAATCAAATTAAATAGCAAACCAACCCAAGTTGTATGCATAACATACACCCTCTGCACAGATGTCCACTCTTCTTACCTCAGTTGCTAAGACCACACTTGCTACCTCGAGCACCTCAACGAATTTCCTTGTTGAGAACAAGATCCTAAACATTCATTAACACAAAAATACACTCCAAATACATTCAAGTATGAATCTCTAAACTCATACAGAAACTTACGTAAAAATACGTAACACATAGGTCCATTTCACTTGCATGGCACACCATACATAAGCATTTATTATTTTGATTCACACAAACATATTGCATAGGCTCAAACAAACATTCTTAACGTAAAACATGAATTCATACAACACATTTTAACATAAAATTTACTAAAATACTATTTATTCTTATTAAAGTCCAAATAAATAGTTAATTAATCACCAATAATTATAATAAATACCTACAACAACTAATAAATAACAAAACCTATTCCTTTTGATATCATAGGCAGTAAATGGTATTACAAAAATACATTTTACTATTTTAACAACACTTATCTATTTTTCATAATTAACTTAAGCATTAATTAAGTAAATTCATGAAAAATACCGAAATTGATTAAAAACTGAATCTAACTCTTCTAACACAGTTTATAATCTGTACTAAGTCATAAATAATTTTCTTTGAATTTTCTAAGCAACCTAGGTATTTTTAATAATTAAAATAAGAAATAACATCAATAATTCATGAAAAATACATAATCGCCTGAAAATTCAATCTACCAATTTTATAACAGTTTATATATCATAGCCCATCATATAAAATAAATCTAGATTTTTCTGAGCACCCTAAGTATTTTTCATAATTAATCTATGAATTATACTAAATAATTCACAATAATTCCAAATAAATTCAGAAAATTATGAAACTTCACCAAGCACCTTAGAATAAAATAAGGAATCAAAATATACAAAAATATCTAAGAAAAACACCTCAGAAACGGTCAGAACGCGGTCGTCGGCGTTCTCGTCGGTTTCGTCGCCGGTAAAGTGTAACTTTGTCTCCGATTGCTCTTGAAGCATCCCTTCGATTGGGGAAGCTCTTCACAATGCTCAGGACCTCAAAAAGATCAAGAAAAGTGGTCTGAGAAGGCAGATCGAGGTCGTCTTCTTCGTTGGCAGCGTACCGTCTTTAATGGAGTTAAAATGTTGGATTTTTGTTTTGGACGTTAAAGCTTCGTTTTCTTACGTCAAAAACAATCCTTAGGGTCCCATGCACTCAAATATAACCTCCCTTGACCCAAGAACAAGCTTAAACACGTTCGAATTCGAGTCCGTAACTAAGCCGCACCTTTGAAGCTTCAAAAATGGCGAATCTTAAAACGACGACTTCCGCCCCTTATACCACGTTAAAAAGCTTCCTTAGGTCGTATATAAGCGATCCCAAACCCCCACTTTCACCCAGGTTGCGCTCCGCTTGAAGAAACGAAAATTTTCGGTATCGTATACGCCGTATATTTCACTCTCTCTCTCGTTCGTTCTCTGTTTTTGGTGTACGAAAATAGAGCTCAAAACCTAATTTCTATCGTGTTTAAACTCAAGCAGAGAGATCGCTTTGAACCGAAGTGCAACGATTCTCATTCCACCAAAATCTCGGTTCGGTTCGTGCGTATATACGTACAACCACATCATATTCTGTTTCGTATTAACAACCTCAACTTATTATTATTATTATTAATAATAATAATAATAATAATAATAATAATAATAATAATAATAATAATAATAATAATAACGTTAAATTTAAATATAATAATAATAATAATATTAATATTAATATTAATGATAATAATAAATAATAATAATAATAATGTTAAAAATAAATATAATAATATTAATAATAATAATAATATTATTAATGATAATAATAATAATAATGTTAAATATACCCTTTAACACTATAATAATATTTACCCATATTATTAGACCAAAATAATAATCCCAATATTATTATAAGTTAACATTCATCATTATTATTATTCCTACACTAATAATAATATGTACCAAAATCAAACAATTCACACACCCATATAATAATAGCCAGATATATATATTTATTAGGCATTATGCACATGCCAATAATATCATATCATCACAAAGAAAAATTCTCATACATATTTAAATCCATAAATATGTAAAATAATAAAAAAAAAAATACTCTCAACTAAATAAAATTACAAAAATACCCTTTCGGAGTTAGGAAATATTACAATTATCCCCCTCTAAAAGAAAATTTCGTCCCGAAATTTTACTCAAATAATTCTGGATATTGTTCTCGCGTATCAGACTCTAGCTCCCAAGTAGCTTCCTCAACCACGCTGTTTCTCCATAGGACTTTCACCAGGGTAATTGTCTTATTTCTCAAAATCCTATCCTTTTGATCAAGAATCTTTACCGGACGTTCATTGTAGGACAAATCTTCCTGCAAACCCAGTGTTTCATAGCTCAAAACATGTGATGGGTCTGACACATATTTCCGGAGTTGAGATACATGAAATACATTGTGCACCCCAGATAATGATGGCGGTAAAGCTATTCTGTAAGCTACACTGCCCACTCTGTCCAATATCTGAAATGGACCAACATATCTGGGACTTAGTTTCCCATTCCTGCCAAATCTCTTCACTGAGAGTCCTTTTCGTGGTGTCACTCGAAGAAACACATGATCACCCACTTCGAACTCAATGTCCCTCCGCTTCAGGTCTGCGTAAGATTTCTGTCTGCTCTGAGCTGTGATCATTCTAGCCCTGATCTTCTGAATAGCTTCGTTGGTGTGCTGAACCGCATCTGGCCCTAGGAGTTTGTTCTCTCCCAACTCATCCCAATGCAGTGGAGACCTGCATTTTCTTCTATACAACATCTCATAGGGTGCTACCCCGATAGTAGACTAATAGTTGTTGTTGTAAGAAAATTCAATCAAAGGCAAGTATTTGGTCCATGATCCTTGGAAATCTATCACACATGCCCTCAACATATCTTCCAAGGTCTGATTTGTTCTCTCAGTCTGACCATCTGTCTCTGGATGATATGCAGTGCTGAACTTCAATCGAGTTCCCATTGCTCTCTGTAAGCTTTCCCAAAAAGATGAAGTGAACCGAGCATCTCGATCACAAACAATAGAATACGGTGCCCCATGTAATCTCACAATCTCATTCACATAAAGTTCTGCAAAATGGTCCATGGAGTAAGTCATGCGTACTGGTAGAAAATGGGCAGATTTTGTATACCTATCGACGACTACCCAAATGGCGTCATGTTGCTTTGTAGTCTTAGGTAACCCAGTCACAAAATCCATGGAAATCTCTTCCCACTTCCATTCAGGGAGCTTCAGTGGTTGTAATTGCTGGAAATTATTTTACCAGGATCTTAGATCTACTCACAAGTATGTTTCTTAACATCCTAAATAAGAACTTTCTAAAACGATAAATTAAACACATATAAAGTTTAAAAAACTTTACATTGGGTGCAGCGGAATAATATGACTCCTTCCGTTCAGATATCTAGCCCTTGATTCCTTTCTGTAGCAGAGCATTATCAATATCTGAACCTGGATCTCTTTCTCTGAATCTTTGATGCTGAAACTCCTTTGCTGATGATCTTTCTTCACGATCTTCCTCACTATGATTGAGGTATCACTTGATGTGTGTGGGCACTACTCTCACACTAAGATTTTCGAAATTGAAGAGGGAAGTAGAAAGAGAAGGGTCAGCCAAAGATAGGGAGAGAGAAGGCTCAGGTTTTCTGAATCAGAAGTGTCAGAAGAAAAGTGTGAAATTTAAGTGTAAATTTCCTGAAGCCTTCACTATCTATTTATAGCATTCCACTAGGGTTAGGTTTGAATTATTTGGCATTAAAATAATGAAAATATCAGAGGTAAATTCCTATAAAAGTGGCTGGCCCTATACTAGTGGATTTGGGCCTGACTTTTTGCAATTTTGCAGTTTTATCTTTTCTGCATCTGATTTTCTCAAAAACGCCAATTTTCTAATTCAACCATTTAAATGCCAATTCTAACTATTTAATAACTATAAATAATTATTAAATAATATTGTCATTTATCATATTTATTAATTGAACCATACAAAGTATCATAATTAACAAATATGCCCCTATAAACTCTTTCTTTACAATTTCGCCCTTACTTAGTGAAAAATTCACAAAAAGACATAGTCTAATTTGAGAATTATAATTGATTAATCAAAACCAATTACATGAGTCTTACAAGCAATATTATCTCAACTAGTGGGGGGACCATGGGTCTATATAACCGAGCTTCCAATAAGTAGATCAAGAATTTAGTACTAAAATTCTCTAACTTATTAATTCTTCGTTGAATCCACGCATAGAACTTAGAATTGCACTCTCAGTATATAGAATGCTCTATATGTTCCACCATATAGACACATCATTAGTTATCCATTGTTATAATCCTAATGTGATCAATTATCCTGTATATGAATGATCTACACAGTAAAGGGATTAAATTACCGTAACACCCTACTATGTATTTTATTCTTAAAACACTTGACCCCGTATAAATGATATTTCAGCTTATGTGAAATGAGATCTCCACCATTTATTTTCGTTTGGTCAAGCTCGAAGGAGATCATCCTTTGCTTACTATTCGCCAGATAGAAGCTATAGATTCCATGTTTATGCTAGCGCTCCCACTCAATTGCACTACCGTGTTCCCAAAATGTACGTATCACCCTGGCCTAAAAGTAGGCTTAACTAACAAATTAAAGAACACGAATAGCCTTTTAAGATTGAGCCTAATCATAACAGGATTAAGATCATTTGATATAGGATCAACTAGGCGATATTGACTTGAATAGATTTTACGGTAAGTTTAATTAAATCTAAGTCAAAGTTCAATATCGGTCCCTTCCGATGCATACTCCATGCATCCAACCTGAGCTTTACTTTAACCAATGCTCTGGAAAGAACATAGCACTTCTCCAAATGCAAGTAAACTCTGTTGTAGATTATCATATCAGTAAAACCCTGTGTCTGATAAATCTAGGAAACTTTATTCACATAGTCATGTTTACTTTCCAATGTGTTGACGGCACAATAAATAGGATCAAGTATGTGAAAAGGGTTTCAGATGAATCTATACATTATGTACATATAATCATGAAATAAATCATGTGAACCATGCAACATTAAATGTTATTTCTGATCTATATTAATAAGTAAATTTAATTATATTGAAATGAGTTTTATTTAGGGCATAAAACCCAACAAACTCCCACTTGCACTAATATAAAACAAAAAGTGCGTTTCAAATAATCTCAACACCTTGATATACAAATCAAGTGTAGTAGTAGTAAACTCCTCGTAATAGGATCTGAAAGGTTGAATTAACCACAACCTTTTATCCACTATTACTCTTCCTTTAATCACAAAATCATTGATAATGTGAAATTCCTCTCTTTATGTCTACTCTCTTGGGATACTGGATTCTATATCTTTGGCAACTACTTTTGGTTAATGAGGAAATTAACACTAGTAGTTTAAGGCAATTTGGAATGTTGCCAAAGATGTATAGAACTTTCCTTAGACTGAATAAGTACCTTTCCTGCAACTTTAACATTCAGTCCCTCTCTGGTAGACCTAGAGACTTCAGATAGGTTTTTACACTTCTCCAAAATCACTATTCCACCCCCAGAGTAACCACTATCTTATCAGAAATATTTACTAGCACATAGGCAAATTTCGAAATCTGATGTGGTGTAGTCTAAGAGTTTTAAACACACTCTTATAGACTAACATATAGTTCCTCTTCTTAATCTTAGGATTTACTTGATTGTCTTCCAATGTTCTTCTCCCTGGATTAATCGATACCTACTCATTACTCCCACTCAACAACAGTGTCTGGTCTAAGGCATACAAAAGCATATCTAAGACCTCTCACTGTTGATATAAGAAATTCTTTCATGGCTTTATCTTTTCTGGAATAGTTAAGACTTTTCCTTAGATAAATAAAATCTATACCTAAGAAGTTGTGAAGCTTCTATAGATTGCCATTAGAAAGAAAATGGTTCAGCATCTTACTAAAGTAAGTTGCTTGCATTAGAGTAAGTAATTACCAGGTATACCACAAGCCATAGGTTTAGATAAACTCAAACCTATAATACTAGGAACAGGAAGTTTTGTTAAGTCCATTGAATGGACTTATAAACGAAAATTTCCTTTTATGTCCTTGTAATAGAAAACTTTAGGTTACTCCATGTGAATGGATTAAACCATAGTTCTATTGGCTTTCTTCTTAGTTTCTTATCTTGACAATCCATTACTTGTTTAAACTCACAATGGATTTTAATCACTAGTGTCTCCCAAGTCATAAGAAGGTGAGTTCCTAGAAACTCTCCCACTACGACAAGGCACCGTGAATTATGTCTAAGAAAACTAAATGGTATTGATCTCTTCGGTTGTGACAAGACAACAGAGGCAGTGGGATCATCATATGTTATATAAGATGATAGAACACTTTTGGAATCAAGAATTAAATATCTCCTTTATTTGCTACTTGTTTTCAGACTTAGTCATTTTCTTAGAAAAGTAGTATTTGTTTGAACAAACACTTTCTTATCTATTGACAATGGGATGGTCCACCCCTAATCACTTAGAAAAGCTAACAAACCATGGTTAACAGTTCTAGCTTTTCTTAAGATTTTGATTAGGTCATCCATGAATCTAGTAATGATTTACATTAAGTACCCAACCATTACATCATTCTGAAATTGTATTACCATAGAAGGATTTAGGCAACGACTAGTAACTAATCATCAATATGCAACTCGAAATTTCTGGGGAGGTAAGTTTGGATATAATTTAAAAATCAATTTAATGATCTTTGAACTGCATATCTACTAACTATTTCTCCACCCCTATCAGTTCGCAAGATCTTTAACCACTTACCTTAATGGTTTTAACCATTGCTAGAAATTAATAAAATTTTTCAAACATTTCAAATTTCTTTGCTAAAAGGTATAATCTAGAGTTATCGTTTTAAGAATACAACGAAAAACTCATATCCACCCCTGAATGTACATCCATCTGCGAATGAGATGAACTACTTTCAGTGGATATAGGCATATTAACTCTTTGCAGAGATTGATCTTGTCAAATCCACTATGAACAAGATACAAATGCCATAGATTAAAAAAAATGTGGTAGTGTCTATGATGACATAGGTTTAGTTACATCAAAGAGTTCTTAGAATACTGCAAGTGGATCCTGGTCACAGAATACCTAACTCATATTCCATACAGTTTTAATCCATTAATAGAAGATGGATATTAAACACTTGAGAAAGTGTAACTGTATTGTATTCTGGAATTAGAAATATAAGAAAATTTCTATTTGGAATCTAAAATTAAAGTCAAAGACTTAAATTTATACCAAAAATAATGAGTAATTCTATCTTGGACCACCACTACTAATACAAACTCTAAGTCAGATTTGCCCATACAAGTAGGAGATTTCTAAGATTGAGGTTTTATATCAATTTGGAATAGAATTTCGGGATTATAATCATATGCGTCATTTAATTTCTTAAGAGAAAATATAGAATGACATGAAATGATTTATAGACCATTCATCCAATGATATGTTTTGAAGCTAATTCGAAATGAATAAGCTAAGAGGAATTAGGATAATTTCGTTTATAAATAAGAATCCAACGATGCTTCGATTAGCGAAAGACAAAGTAATCTTATTTATGTAATCTTCTTGTTTCATATTGTAAAAATACTAGTCTAAGGTGTCATCAATTGATGAACAGCTAGATGTTGCATATACAATATTTATCTTTCGAGATCTTACACTATTATGTATGTCTAATGGTGAAAATCCATTAGGGATTTATCTCATTAGAAAAACAAACATGTTAGACCAACAATGAAGATTGGAAATTAAACTACAACTTAATAACAGAAAATAACATGGTTCAATATAAATTCATACACAATTCAGAAATTATAAACATATAGCAAGTAGGAATGACTAGTGAAAATACTAAAACATACAATCCTAAATAATTTCCAAGGTTTTCAACAAACTGATATAGTGTCCCGGTAGGCGAGAGTCAAAGCATCATTTATTGAATAGAGTTGTCAGCTCATCTAAAATAGAAACCATTCTAGCAACCTTTTATTCGATCAAAATAAAAATCCAACGTTGTCCCGGTAGGCGAGAGTCAAGGTTATTCTCATTTTATGAGCTTCCACCATTGTTTCATGTTTTATGAGTTTATCTCTAAGTAGTCACCGTAGGGGAAAGTCTAAATAGAGACGAAAACTCACAAAACACTTATCAAATGAAATCTTACAGTGTTAAATGCGTTCAACGAATAACCATCCATAGGGGGATGAAGTCTAGCGTCTCGAGGTTATATTGAAAACATTTAACTTTTGTAAGACCAACAATGGAGATCGAATATCTTAATAATAATCAAGCTCATTATTTAAAGTGAGTTGTATTTTCTTTGATTCTCTTTATTTAATTTATTTATTTTAAATATATATTTATTAAAAATTTCCAATTTAGAATGAAAAATTCTAAATATAAATTTTAATTTAATATTTATAAATTTTACTTAGATGGATATAAACATAACATGAATTATTTCCATCTTAGTAATAATTTCCAATAAATATCTAGAAAAATATTCAATTTAAGTTGTTACAAAATTAATATAAATTAATTTACAACTCAAATTTAATTTTCTATAAATATATATTGCATTTCGAAAAATTAAAGTATTTAAGAATACAATTTTCGAAAATGCATGTTAAAATAAAAAATTAATCCTGGAAAAATTATTCTAATTTAATGTTGGCCCAAAATTAATTAATAAAATTAATTTACAACAAAAAATATAATTTTCCTATTTAATTAAATATATAAGATAAACTTCAAATATTTAAGTATCATGATGAAAATCAACTTAAATATTAATTTTCTATTTAATTAAATACACTAGAAAAATACTTCAAGCAAAAATATCATCTATCTAGATTTTCCTTTGACTAATTAATTCAATTTCTAATAATATACTTTAATTCAATTTATTTTAAATTAATCAATAAATGAAAAAATCATTGATTTAAGTTGATCCAAGAATTAATTAAAATAAATAATTAATTTACAACTTAATCTATTTTTCAAGATAAAATTCCAAATTCTAGCATTTAAGAAATGCAATTTCGAAAATTGATTAATAAAATAAAGAAAAAATATATTTTGAAAATTATTTAAATTTAGTTGAAAAAATAAATTTCAACTAAAAATAATTTTCTATTTAATTAAATGTCATGAAAAAGAAATATTTAAGTATGATGATAAAAATCAACTTAGATATTCAATTTTCAAATTAATTAAATGTATTAAATTCAAGAAATAAATAATTAAGTGTAGAGAAGGCTTAATTATTAGTCTCTAGTTTAATACTAGGAAAAATATACTTAAAATAAATTGTACCAAAATTAATTATTTAAATAATTAATTTCACAATTTATAATATTTTCCTATTGTAATATTAGAAATAATAAGTAGTCTAGAAATAACTATCTAGAAAATATCTTATTTGACTAAGTATCTTTTCAACAAAATTTGAAAAAAAAAAATCTAATTTAAGTTGTATTAGAAAAAATCTAGAACTTAAATATTTTTCAAATTTAAATTTAATTAAATATCAAAAATTAAGTTGTAACTACTTAATTTGAAAATATTCCATTTTAAGTTAATATTCGAAAAGATATTAACTTAAAAAATATCTAAAGAATCTTAATAACCAATGCCTAAAATTCCTCAACTTAATTTTGAAATTTAAAATTCAAAAGATATTCAGATTTAAGTTGGTTAGTTGTAGATAACTAAATATCAACTTAAATAAGAATATTTAATGAAAAATTTAAATTAAGTTCCAGAAAGAATCTAGATGGTTATAATTCTATATTTAATTAAATACAAGAAAATACATATAGTTTAACTTAGAATAAAAAATTCTTTAAACTATAATTTTCTTAAATTAATTTCAAAATAAATGAAATTAATTATGTTGCTAATCAATTTTATTAGGTTAAACTAGTGTAATTAACCTAGTACAGTTGTTCAAATCAGGCAAATGGGCCTTCACAATTGGGGTGGTTCATGTGAGGGGGTGCTGGGTTCAGTATGTCGTACCCACTTCTATGGCTCCCAACTCTCGCACAAGGCCCAAAAGAGAGGAATTTAACCTTAATAAGAACAACTGTTATTAATTGAATAAGCCCAATAACTAAATGGGCCTAAATAAATTCTATCAAGAACTATGATAATTTATTTTAGCAACAACAACCTATATGTATCTATAATCAAATTAAACACATAGGCTCACACAGGCCACTTTGGATGGGTCCTATCATGTTGCTAGGTCATACACAGATGAAAGAAGATTGTAAATATACCTGTTACAAATTATTATCTTGACCAAGGGAGCCATCAGATCATTAGATCTGGCAAAAAGTAACCATGGCTATTTGCAATCAAGTAATAATAGGTTTTGAAAACTTACACATAAGCTAAAACACATACTCCTGCAACAAGGTTAGCTGGATAGTTGGATGTAGGATTTATTTAATTTTAAATTAAATATTTAATTTCGAAAATAATTAATTAAATAATAAAAAAAAATTCGAAAAATTTAAAAAAAATTGAAAAATTCGAAAAATTTAAAAAAAATTGAAAAATTCGAAATTTTTAAAAAATTTAAATTTAAAATTAAACCTACAATTTTTGAAAAATTAGGTTTCAACCAACCTAAATATCATTTCAAAAATTTGCTAACTACTTTTAAATTTTAAATGTTATTTTATAAATAAAAATTAAATAAAAAATTAGAAAAGATAAATAAATATCTTTTTCAAATTTTAAATGTAATTTAAATAAATAAAATAACAAAATTTAAAAAATTAGTAAAATATCTTATATCATTTAAAAATTACATGATTATAAATATCTTATTTTTAAATTTAAAATAAGATAAGATATAATCAAATTTTAAAATAAGATAGATTTTTAAGCAAGAAGATAGATACTAATTCTATTCAAATTCAAATTACACTAATATCTTGAATTAAATTTAAAAAATATTAAATTAATTCAAAAAGATAATTAGAATTGAATTAGGAATAGTAATAGTATAAATACAAAACTATACCGAAAATCGGAAGTTAATTCCATGAAAAAGCATGAAAAATCGAACAAAAACGAAAAAATTGTGAACTGTACGGACAGTTTCGCGATCGCAGGAAGCCTCGATTTTTTCAAATCTTCAAAAATTCATAATTAATTCAAATAAAATCGAAATTGAGTTCTGTAAAAAGCTAACATGCTTAATTTTTCCCATACTATCCAATAAAAATAATTCCAGAAACAAAATCGCAATTATTTTTCACGAAAATTTACAAACATCAATCAATCATCAAATAACACTCAATACAACATGATACCATCCAAAGAACATACAAACAATCGTTTTAAAGTCCAAATTTCTTGCAAGTAAATCAATTAACCTGGCTCTGAGGCCAGTTGTTGGAAATTATTTTACCAGGATCTTAGATCTACTCACAAGTATGTTTATTAACATCCTAAATAAGAACTTTCTAAAACGATAAATTAAACACATATAAAGTTTAAGAAACCTTACATTGGGTGCAGCGGAATAATATGACTCCTTCCGTTCAGATATCTAGCCCTTGATTCCTTTCTGTAGCAGAGCATTATCAATATCTGAACTTGGATCTCTTTCTCTGAATCTTTGATGCTGAAACTCCTTTGCTGATGATCTTTCTTCACGATCTTCCTCACTATGATTGAGGTATCACTTGATGTGTGTGGGCACTACTCTCACACTAAGATTTTCGAAATTGAAGAGGGAAGTAGAAAGAGAAGGGTCAGCCAAAGATAGGGAGAGAGAAGGCTCAGGTTTTCTGAATCAGAAGTGTCAGAAGAAAAGTGTGAAATTTAAGTGTAAATTTCCTGAAGCCTTCACTATCTATTTATAGCATTCCACTAGGGTTAGGTTTGAATTATTTGGCATTAAAATAATGAAAATATCAGTTTAAATTGCCTACAAAAGTGGCCAGCCATGTTTAGTGGATTTGGGCCTGACTTTTTGCAATTTTGCAGTTTTATCTTTTCTGCATCTGATTTTCTCAAAAACGCCAATTTTCTAATTCAACCATTTAAATGCCAATTCTAACTATTTAATAACTATAAATAATTATTAAATAATATTGTCATTTATCATATTTATTAATTGAACCATACAAAGTATCATAATTAACAAATATGCCCCTATAAACTCTTTCTTTACAATTTCGCCCTTACTTAGTGAAAAATTCACAAAAAGACATAGTCTAATTTGAGAATTATAATTGATTAATCAAAACCAATTACATGAGTCTTACAAGCAATATTATCTCAACTAGTGGGGGGACCATGGGTCTATATAACCGAGCTTCCAATAAGTAGATCAAGAATTTAGTACTAAAATTCTCTAACTTATTAATTCTTCGTTGAATCCACGCATAGAACTTAGAATTGCACTCTCAGTATATAGAATGCTCTATATGTTCCACCATATAGACACATCATTAGTTATCCATTGTTATAATCCTAATGTGATCAATTATCCTCTATATGAATGATCTACACAGTAAAGGGATTAAATTACCGTAACACCCTACTATGTATTTTATCCTTAAAACACTTGACCCCGTATAAATGATATTTCAGCTTATGTGAAATGAGATCTCCACCATTTATTTTCGTTTGGTCAAGCTCGAAGGAGATCATCCTTTGCTTACTATTCGCCAGATAGAAGCTATAGATTCCATGTTTATGCTAGCGCTCCCACTCAATTGCACTACCGTGTTCCCAAAATGTACGTATCACCCTGGCCTAAAAGTAGGCTTAACTAACAAATCAAAGAACACGAATAGCCTTTTAAGATTGAGCCTAATCATAACAGGATTAAGATCATTTGATCTAGGATCAACTAGGCGATATTGACTTGAATAGATTTTACGGTAAGTTTAATTAAATCTAAGTCAAAGTTCAATATCGGTCCCTTCCGATGCATACTCCATGCATCCAACCTGAGCTTTACTTTAACCAATGCTCTGGAAAAAACATAGCACTTCTCCAAATGCAAGTAAACTCTGTTGTAGATTATCATATCAGTAAAACCCTGTGTCTGATAAATCTAGGAAACTTTATTCACATAGTCATGTTTACTTTCCAATGTGTTGACGGCACAATAAACATGATCAAGTATGTGAAAAGGGTTTCAGATGAATATATACATTATGTACTTATAATCATGGAATAAATCATGTGAACCATGCAACATTAAATGTTATTTCTGATCTATATTAATAAGTAAATCTGATTATATTGAAATGAGTTTTATTTAGGGCATAAAACCCAACAGTAATAATCCCGCTGGTCTTTGATGCTCTGCTTTAACTTGTTGACATGTTAAGCATTTCGCCACAAATTCAACTACATCATTTTTCATACCAGGCCACCAATACAATGCTTTCAGGTCATGGTACATTTTAGTGGTCCCGGGGTGAACTGAATAAGGTGTAGTATGAGCTTCTTCCAATATCCCCTTCTTGAGCTCATCATTATCGGGCACATAAATTCGTCCCTTGAACCGAATTAATCCCGTGTCTGATATTTCATAATCGTTGGCGTTACTATTCGAAATTTCTTGCTTTAGTTCACTAAGCTTTTGATCTGTCGTCTGCCCCTCCTTAATTCTTTCTAACAAAGTTGATTGAAGTGTGACCTTTGCAAGCTGCCCTGTAATAAACTCTATACCAGCTCGTTCCATGTCTTCCACTAATTCCCTTGATACTCTTTGTAAAGTGGAAACTAGTCCTGGACCTCTACGGCTGAGTGCATCCGCTACCACATTGGCTTTACCGGGATGGTACATTATCTCGCAGTCGTAGTCTTTGACCAACTCCAACCATCTCCTCTGCCTCATGTTTAACTCCCTCTAGGTGAAAAATTACTTTAAACTCTTATGATCGGTGTAGATTTCACATTTCACTCCATAGAGATAATGACGCCAAATTTTTAGTGCAAAAACTACTGCGGCTAACTCTAGGTCATGTGTCGGGTATCTCTATTCGTATTCTTTTAATTGCCTTGAAGCGTAAGCAATTACCTTCCCTTCTTGCATTAGAACACAACCCAACCCTTGTTTAGATGCATCACATATATCGCAAATTGTCCCTCTTCTGTTGGTAAACTGAGGATTGGTGCCGAAATAAGTCTATTCTTCAACTCTTGGAAGCTTTGCTCACACTTGTCTGACCAGGAAAATTTTAGATTCTTCTTAGTTAATTCTGTTAGGGGTGTGGCTATCTTTGAGAACCCCTGAACAAACCTTCTATAATAGCCTGCTAAACCCAAAAAGCTTCGAACCACTGAGGCAGTCTTTGGTCTAGGCCATTCTTTCACTGCAGCAACCTTGGCAGGATCTACTTTTATTCCCCCGTTAGTGACAATGTGGCCCAAAAATGCAACCTCGGACAACCAAAACTCACATTTTTTGTACTTGGCATACAATTGATGTTCTCTCAGTCGCTGCAAGGTCAAGCGTAAGTGCTCCTCATGTTCCCCCTCTGTCTTAGAATAAATCACTATATCATCTATGAATACAATGACAAACTGATCCAGATATTCCTTGAAGACTCGGTTCATGAGGTCCATAAAAGCTGCTGGGGCATTTGTAAGTCCAAATGACATCACCATGAACTCGTAATGCCCGTACCTCGTCCTGAAGGCTGTCTTCGGTATGTCTTCATTTTTGATTCTTAGCTGATGGTATCCTGAACGAAGATCAATCTTAGAAAATACCTTTTTCCCTTGAATTTGGTCAAACAGATCATCAATCCTCGGTAAAGGGTACCGATTCTTTATAGTCACCTTGTTCAATTCTCGGTAATCTATGCACATTCTCATAGTACCGTCTTTCTTTTTAACAAATAGAACTGGTGCGCCCCACGAAGAATAGCTAGGTCTGATAAACCCTAACTTAAGCAATTCTTCCAACTGTATTTTGAGTTCTTTCAATTCAGATGGTGCCATTCTATATGGTGCGCGGGAAACTAGTGCCGTCCCGGACACTAATTCTATCACAAATTCGATTTCTCTGTGTGGTGGTAGCCCGGGTAACTCCTCTGGAAATACATCAAGAAACTCAGCAACTACCCGTGTTTCCTCCGGCTTTCTTTCAATTTTCTTGGTGTCATCAACCACATTAACTAGATACCCTACGCACCCACGCTGCAATAGTTGCCCAACCTTCATTGCCGAAATAATAGGGGTGCGAGGTTTCTTTCCTACCCCTCTGAACTCGAATGTCTCTCCATCTTCTGGTGTGAAAATAACTTTCTTTTGCTTGCAGTCAATTGATGCTCCATATTTGGTAAGAAAATCCATGCCCAAGATTACATCAAAATCAAATAAATCTAATACAATCAGGTCTACAAATAATTCTCTACCATCTATCCTGACAGGTATTCCCCTAAGCCAATTTCTAGAGATTACAACCTCCTGAGATGGTAACATGGTCCCAAACCCCACAGTAAATAATTCACTCGGCGCATTTATATGATTAACAATTGTGCTAGCAATAAAGGAATGAGTTGCACCAGAATCAAACAAAACTTTACAAGTGGTGTTGGCCATAGGAATCCGACCTGATACAACCGAAGGACTGGCTTCAGCTTCTGCTTGAGTGATGGCAAAAACTCTGGCTGGAACATACTTGTCATCTTTCTTAGGTTCTGCTCTGTTCCCAGTCTGTCCCCACAGTGGGCAATTGCGTTTGATGTGTCCTTTTCCACATTTGTAGCATGCTTTTGCGCGACACTCGCCGAGATGACGTTTGGTACATTTAGGGCATTCTGGAATATTTCGCCCACTGCTGCCATTAAATCGTTGGTCGGTATCACTTTTGTACCTCTTGTCTTGACTTGGCTGCCCGGACTGGTCCTGTCCCCGTTTCTTGTGGTCATTAGAATTGGCTCCACCTTTCTTAGATTCTCTCCTGGCAGCATTTTTCTTCCAAATTTTGTTTTCACTCCGCTCAGCCGTAAGAGCCATTTCGACAACCTGAGCATAACTGAATTGACCCCTTGACACAATTTCCACATCTCGAGCAACCATTGGTTTCAGGCCTTCCACAAATCGATATGCTCGCACTCTATCAGTAGGTACCAGATCTGGAGCAAATTTCGCCAATCTATCAAATTTTTGTGCATACTCAGTCACAGTAAGACTCCCTTGGACTAATCCAGTAAATTCATCGACCTTTGCTGCTAGAACTGCTGAGTTATAATACTTCTCATTAAAGACCCTTTTGAAATCGTCCCAGTTCATGGTATCTACATCCTTTGTTTGTTCCACCACCTCCCACCAGATACGAGCATCTTTCCTCAGCATGTAAGATGCACACTTCACTTGGTCATTCCCATCCACCCTTAGCATCTGCAAAATGCTTTCTATGCGACTTATCCACTCCTCAGCCACTACCGGGTCTATGCCTCCCTCAAACTCAGGTGGGTGTTATTTTCGAAATCTCTCTGCTAACAACTCATGTCTAGCCTCTGTAGCAGGATATACCACTGCAGCTGGTGGGTCTCTATTTTCTCCATCCTATTATTTGGACTGGCGGCTCCGGTTGACGTCTCAGCTGACGAAGTTCTTCATCCTGCCTATGAATGATTCCTTCCAGTGCGGTAAGGCGCTCTTCCCATCCCTGTGGTGCTTGAGGTGGTTCATTGATCCCTCCATCATCTCGGCCTCTATCTCGGCCTTGGCCTTGGCCTCGACCTCGACCTCGACCTCGACCCACTCTAACTGACCTTCTAGGAGGCATTTCTAAACTCCTGAACCACACAAACCAAAACACATCAAGATCATTTTGATCATCTATTTTTCATGAAAAGAATATTACACTCCCGCGTGCAGAAATTAAAGGCACCTTAATTATAAGTAATAACCACTTACAGTGCAGTGAGCCGAGCTCGTCTCATGGCGGTGAACTTTACATGTTAGGGCTAACCACATTCTTTAGGACCGTATTGCTCTGATACCATATTGTAACACCCCCATTTCCCGAGATGTCAAATAGGATAGTCCGTATAAAACAATTTAAAAAGATAAAGACAATAAAATACTTCTTTATTGAAAAATATCTAAGCATGAGATCTCACTGTTTAAAACAAAATACTTTTAGTACGCTAAACTTAAATAAAACTAGTTAAATCAAACTAACGGTTCTACAATGTTTAGCATTAAAAAAAACATTAAAAGCAAAATACTGCGCCAACCCCCTAACATGCGGTCCACGCCTCGAGCTCTTCAATCTCACTGCTTAGCCTTACCCTTACCTGCACACAGAGTACCCGTGAGCTAACGCCCAGTAAGAAAAGCTATGTAGGACATAACCCTCCTAACTAGTTACTTGACATAAGTTACTCTTTAACATGAATCAACAGTAATTCACATTCCATAAATATATCCACAACGCATGTTGTTCTCACATGCACAAATCAAGTCTCATATCGCACATTATACTCACATACGATAATCAACTATACGCTCATGTTGATCAGACATGAGGTAACCTGCCCTGCCTTGTGTTATTCTCACACTTGGCATCCAACAGGAAAATTAATTACCATAAGTTGTACTCACCCATGATAAAGTTATAACCTGCAAGTGTTATGCTCACACAAGCAGCAAGACCCTAATATTATTCTCATGCTAACGATGCTCACAAAATATAAGGAAATCACAACACAATCAAATTAAATAGCAAACCAACCCAAGTTGTATGCATAACATACACCCTCTGCACAGATGTCCACTCTTCTTACCTCAGTTGCTAAGACCACACTTGCTACCTCGAGCACCTCAACGAATTTCTTTGTTGAGAACAAGATCCTAAACATTCATTAACACAAAAATACACTCAAAATACATTCAAGTATGAATCTCTAAACTCATACAGAAACTTACGTAAAAATACGTAACACATAGGTCCATTTCACTTGCATGACACACCATACATAAGCATTTATTATTTTGATTCACACAAACATATTGCATGGGCTCAAACAAACATTCTTAACGTAAAACATGAATTCATACAACACATTTTAACGTAAAATTTACTAAAATACTATTTATTCTTATTAAAGTCCAAATAAATAGTTAATTAATCACCAATAATTATAATAAATACCTACAACAACTAATAAATAACAAAACCTATTCCTTTTGATATCATAGGTAGTAAATGGTATTACAAAAATACATTTTTACTATTTTAACAACACTTATCTATTTTTCATAATTAACTTAAGCATTAATTAAGTAAATTCATGAAAAATACCCAAATTGATTAAAAACCGAATCTAACTCTTCTAACACAGTTTATAATCTGTACTAAGTCATAAATAATTTTCTTTAAATTTTCTAAGCAACCTAGGTATTTTTCATAATTAAAATAAGAAATAACATCAATAATTCATGAAAAATACATAATCCCCTGAAAAATTCAATCTACCAATTTTATAACAGTTTATATATCATAGCCCATCATATAAAATAAATCTAGATTTTTCTGAGCAACCTAAGTACTTTTCATAATTAATCTATGAATTATACTAAATAATTCACAATAATTCCAAATAAATTCAGAAAATTATGAAACTTCACCAAGCACCTTAGAATAAAATAAGGAATCAAAATATGCAAAAATATCTAAGAAAAACACCTCAGAAACGATCAGAACGCGGTCGTCGGCGTTCTCGTCGGTTTCGTCGCCGGTAAAGTGTAACTTTGTCTCCGATTGCTCTTGAAGCGTCCTTTCGATTGGGGAAGCTCTCCACAATGCTCAGGACCTCAAAACGATCAAGAAAAGTGGTCCGAGAAGGCAGATCGGGGTCGTCTTCTTCGTTGGCGGTGTACCGTCTTTAATGGAGTCAAAATGTTGGATTTTCGTTTTGGACGTTAAAGCTTCATTTTCTTACGTCAAAAACAATCCTTAGGGTCCCATGCACTCAAATATAACCTCCCTTGACCCAAGAACAAGCTTAAACACGTTCAAATTCGAGTCCGTAACTAAGCCGCACCTTTGAAGCTTCAAAAATGGCGAATCTTAAAACGACGACTTCCGCCCCTTATACCACGTTAAAAAGCTTCCTTAGGTCGTATATAAGCGATCCCAAACCCCCACTTTCACCCAGGTTGCGCTCCGCTTTAAGAAACGAAAATTTGGTATCGTATACGCCGTATATTTCACTCTCTCTCTCTCTCTCGTTGTTCTCTGTTTTTGGTGTACGAAAATAGAGCTCAAAACCTAATTTCTATCGTGTTTAAACTCAAGCAGAGAGATCGCTTTGAACCGAAGTGGAACGATTCTCATTCCACCAAAATCTCGGTTCGGTTCGTGCGTATATACGTACAACCACATCATATTCTGTTTCGTATTAACAACCTCAACTTATTAATAATAATAATAATAATAATAATAATAATAATAATAATAATAATAATAATAATAATAATAATAATAATATTAATGATAATAATAATAATAACAATAATAATAATAATAATAATAATGTTAAAAATAAATATAATAATATTAATAATAATAATAATAATAATAATATTAATGATAATAATAATAATAATGTTAAATATACCCTTTAACACTATAATAATATTTACCCATATTATTAGACCAAAATAATAATTCCAATTTTATTATAAGTTAACATTCATTATTATTATTATTCCTACACTAATAATAATATGTACCAAAATCAAACAATTCACACACTCATATAATAATAGCCAGATATATATATATATTTATTAGGCATTATGCACATGCCAATAATATCATATCATCACAAAGAAAAATTCTCATACATATTTAAATCCATAAATATGTAAAATAATAAAAAAAAAATACTCTCAACTAAATAAAATTACAAAAATACCCTTTCGGAGTTAGCAGATATTACATTGCGAACTGATAGGGGTGGAGAAAAAGTTAGCAGATATGCAGTTCAAAGATCATTAATTTGATTTTGAATTATATCCAAACTTACCTCCCCAGAAATTCGAGTTGCATATTGATGATTAGTTACTAGTCGTTGCCTAAATCCTTCTATGGAAATAAAATTTCAGAATGATGCAATGGTTGTATACTTAATGTAAATCATTACTAGATTCATGGATGACCTAATCGAAATCTTAAGAAAAGCTAGAACTGCTAACCCTGGTTTGCATGTTTGTTAGCTATTCTAAGTGATTAGGGGTGGAGCATCCCATAGTCATTAGACAAGAAAGTGTTTGTTTAAAAAAATACTACTTTTCTAAGAAAATGACTAAGTCTGAAAATAAAGTAGCAAATAAAGGAGATAATTTTTTTCTTGATTCCATAAGTGTTCTATCATCTTATTCGTTACAAGATGATCACACTGCCTCTGTTGTCTTAACACAACCGAAGAGGTCAATACCATTTAGTTTTCTTAGACATAATTCACGGTACCTTGTCGTAGTGGGAGAGTTTCAAGGAACTTTACCTTCTTATGACTTGGAAGACACTAGTGATTAAAATCCATTGTGAGTTTAAACAAGTAATGGATTGTCAAGATAAGAAACTAAGAAGAAAGCCAAGAGAACTATGGTTTGATCCATTCACATGGAGTAACCTAAAGTTTTCTATTACAAGGACATGAAAGGAAATTTCGTTAATAAGTCTATTCAATGGACTTAACAAAACTTCCTGCTCCTAGTATTGTAGGTTTGAGTTTATCTGAACCTATGGCTTGTGGTATACCTGGTAATTACTTACTCTAATGCGAGCATGAGATGCTGATGCATTTTCTTTCCAATGGAAATCTATAGAAGCTTCACAACTTCTTAGATATAGATTTTATTTGTCTAAGGAAAAGTCTCTACTATTCCAAAAGAAGATAAAACCATGAAAGAATTTCTTAAATCAACAGTGAGAGGTCTCAGATATGCTTTAGTATGCCTTAGACCAGACACCTGCTGTTGAGTGGGAGCAATGAGTAAGTATCAGATTAATCCAGGAGAAGAACATTGGAAGACAATCAAGTAAATCTTAAATTTTAAGAAGAGGAACTATATGTTAGTCGATAAGGGTGTGTTTAAAACTCTTAGACTACACTACATCAGATTTCGAGACTTGCCTGTGTGCTAAAAAGTCTGCTGATGAGATGGTGATTACTTTGGGGGTGGAGTAGTGATTTTGGAGAAGTGTAAAAACCTATCTGAAATCTCTTGGTCTACCAGAGAGAGACTGAATGTTAAAAGTTGCAGGAAAGATACTTATTCAGTCTAAGGAAAGTTCTATACTTTTATGGCACCGTTCCAACTTGCCTTAACTACTAGGGTTACTTCCTGAATAACCAAAGAGTAGTTGCCAAAAGTATAGAATCCAGTATCCCAAGAGAGTAAACATATAGAGAGGAATTTCACATTATCAAGGATTTTTTGATTAAGGAAGAGTAATGGTGGAGAAGAGGTCGTTGTTAATTCAACCTGTCAGATCCTATTACGAGGAATTTACTACTATTACACTTGATTTGTATATCAAGGTGTTAATGATTATTTGAAATGCACTTTTTGTTTTATATTAGTGCAAGTGGGAGTTTGTTGGGTTTTATGCCCTAAATAAAACTCATTTCATATAATCAGATTTACTTATTAATAAAGATCAGAAATAACATTTTATGTTGCATGGTTCACATGATTTATTTCATGATTATATGTATATAATGTATGAATTCTTTTTAAGTCCAGAACATATGAATTTGATAAGATTATAGTGTTGTCAGCACAGTGGAATATAATCTTAATTATATGTTCAAAAGTTTATTCCCTGATTTGTCAGAACAATGGATTTAGACTGACATGGTATAATCAGCGATAGGTATTCTTACACCTTGGAAAAGTGTTATGTCCTTTCCAGGACATTGGCAAAGTTTACCAGTATCGGATGTATGGAGTATACATCGGAAGGGACCGATATTGAACTTTGATTAGATATATTAAAATTTACCGTAATATCTATTCAATTCAATATCACCTGTTGATCCTAGATCAAATGATCTTAATCCTGATATGGTTAGGTTCAATCTCAAGAGTGTTATTCGTGTTCTTTGATTTGTTAGTTAAGCCTAATTTTGTGTCAGGGCGATACGTACATTTTGGGAACAAGATAGTGCAATTGAGTGGGAGCGCTAACATAAATATGGAATCTATAGCTTCTATTTGGCAAATAGGAGTAAAGGATGATTTCCTTCGAGCTTAACCAAACGAAGATAAATGGTGGAGATCTCATTTCACTTAGGTGAAATATCATTTATACAGGGTTAAGTGTTTTAAGGATAAAATATATTGAAGGTGTAGCGGTAACAGTAGTGCCTTTTCAATGTAGATCATCTATATAGAGGATCATTGATTACATTAGGGTTATAACAATGGATAACTAATGACGTGTCTATATCGTGGAACATATAGAGCGTTCTATTTGACTGAGAGTGCAATTCCAAGTTCTAAGTGTGGATTCAATGAGGAATTAATAAGTTAGGGAATTTACTTGGTAAATTCAGTTCGACTTATTGGAAGCTCGGTTATATAGACCCGTGGTCCCCATACTAGTTGAGACCATACTGCTTGTAAGACTCAGTTAATTGATTTTAATTAATCAATTATAATTCTAAAAGTTAGACTATGTCTACTTTAGGAATTCTCACAGTTTAAGGATGAAATCGTAAATAAAAGAGTTTCTAGGTTTAATTATTAATTGAGAGACTTTGCATGTCTAATTAATAATTATTTTAAATGACAATATTATTTAATAATCTATTTTAGTTATTAAATAATTAGTTTTGGCATTTAAATGATTAGAATTGAAAAAATGGCACTTTTGGAGAAATAGAAATAAAATTGAGGAAATTGCAAAATTCCTCGTGAGGCCCATATACCCTATGGCCGGCCACCTCTTTGTGATTTTTCCAATTATTATTTTCAATTTTAATTGCCATGTAATTGCTAATCAAAGCCTAGCAATAATAGGAAAGTGGTGGATCACACTAAATAAGGTAGTTAATCAACTACACAGTAAAAGAGGAAACTGTTTTATTTGGAAAGTTGTGCTCTCCCTTTTCCCTATATAAAGCAACCCTTGTTCTCTTCTCTTGTATGTCTTTGTATACACCATAAGCCACGAAATTAAGAGAGAAAAAGAGAGAAAAATTTCGAAATCCTTGTGAGATGAGTAGTGCCCACACACATCAAGTGGTACCTCAATCATAGTATGTAAGACTATGGAATTTCTGCATCAAAGAAGGTGAAAAGAAGATCCAGGTTCAGATCTTGGTGATGCTCTGCTACAGAAAGGAATCAAGGGCTCGAGATCTGAACGGAAGGAGTCATATTATTCCGCTGCACCCACTGTAAGGTTTTCTAACTTTATATGTGTTTATTTTCATTGTTTTAGAATTCATATTAGGCTGTTAATCCAACATACTTGTTAGTAAATCTAGATCCTGGTAAAATTATTTCCAACAGCTTCTGCATCGGCCTGAGTTAACGCAAATGCCCTTGTTAGAGCGGGTTTCGCTGCGATCTTCTGTTCTTCCTTCTTGAGTTGGGGGCAATCCCTTTTATAGTGTCCTGGCATACCACACTAGAAGCACCCCTGCCCTCTACACTCTCCCAGATGATGCTTTTTACAATTGGGGCATTCAAGGTAAGTGTATCGGGTTTCGGAGCTACCCTGATGATTGCCTCGACCCTGGTTCCCTCGGAACCTCTTGTTCTGACCTGAACCATTGAATGCAGTAGGTGCCTTTCTTTTCTGGTTAGTGGTTGAGCCACTACCTCCCCTACTAAAGCCTGATGTAGGAGGAGTAGGAGCCCCACCAACAACCTGAGTCCCTCGAGACTCTAGGGTGCACTTCGCTGCCCCCTCAGCTCAAAGTGCCTTACCCACCATATCAGCATAGGTGGTTTTGTCATTGGTAGTGATCATTAAGTCATGTCTTATCTTTGAGTTCAACCCGTCCAGGTATTTCTCTTTCTTGCTAAAATCGGTTGGCACAATTCGTGTGACCAATCTTGCTAAGCGGTCAAATTGAGTCGTGTATTCAATAACACTCATATTTGTCTTCTGAGTCAACTGAGTGAATTCTTTCCTTTTTGCGCTTCTAACTGCTTCGATGTAATATTTTGCATTAAACAATTCTTAGAACTTTTCCCAGGTCATTGTAGTAACGTCATGAGTCAGGGACACCATGTCCCACCACACTAGAGCGTCTTCTTAGAATTGGAATGTGGCACATGCCACTCTATCATTGTCGGTGACACCCATAAAGTTAAGAATTTTGGTAATCACTGTTAGCCACTGCTCGACTTTCATAACATCAGGACCTCCCAGGAAAAATGGAGGTGCCTGCTTGCGGAACCTTTCATACAATTGTTCTATTCGGTTCATTGCAGCGACTGGTCCTGCCCACACAATAAAGGCAGGAGGTACTTGCACTGCTGGAGCTGGGATTGCAGGAGCACCCTGTTGTCTAAGGCGTCAAATCTCTTCATCTTGTTCATTAATCCTGGCTTGCATTTCTACAAACCTATTTTCCTAATCTTGGGCAGCCTGGGCAGATTGAGCAGCCTGTGGCGGGTTAATATCACCCCGGCCGCATGCCCTGCCTCTAGGACCTCTACCTCGGCCGCAAATATTTAGGGGAGTCTGAACTCCTTGACCACCACTAGATCCAACCGAGTTACCCTGGCTCCTGGTGTTTCGCTTGACATCCATACTATTAGAACAACCTGCGTAACCAAGAGCTAGTCTGGTCAGATCGTGATCAAGTAAAACTTACTAATTGCCGCTTATTTGGAAATTAAAAACATGCGCCTATTCTACTATCAGGCTACTAACATGCTTCGTAACAGACTTTTCTTAAGTCATACAATTAAAATAAACTACTAAAGCAATAAAAGCTTATTGAACCATGAAACGAGCTGATCGCTGATGATGATTGTACATGTCATGACGATCTTCGGAAGACAACCTGGCAGCTCTGATACCAAATTGTAACACCATAAGTAACTTAGGCATGTTAACGTGATTTTTAACGTACTGTGCAACTCGTTGCTAATCAACGAGATTATTAAAAAACATGATTAATTAAAATTTTACTTATTTAATCAAAAACATAACGTAACATACATAAAAAATATTTAATATATATTAGATTTTAAAATTATTATTTTCTACATGTATATATAATATTAGAGAACATTGTCCCACTTGGACTAAATGTAAAAGTATTGAGCCATATATAATTATATGGACTACTCCACTCATCACCAATTGGTTTTTAGATGGAACCCTATGATTCGCAACATGGTATTAGAGCCACATTCCTAGCGGGCTTTCAATCCACACCGATCCAGATGGTTAGCCAGCCGCACGAGATCCAGATAGTGCAAAGACGTTTGAGATCCGAATAAAAATAAGCGAGCAAATGGCATAACTTGTGATAAGGTGATTCAAGATTAGTGAGCAAAAATAATCACCATCTTGAGGGGAATATTTGAGAACATTGTCCCACATAGATTAAATGTTAAAGTATTGAGCTATATATAAGAACATGGACTACTCCACTCATCACTAATTGGTTTTGAGATGGAACCCATGATTCTCAATATATAACTTTTAAAATATATATTTATATCTATTCTATATAAAATGTGGCTATATAACAGAATTTTTAGTTTAACGATGTTTTTTGGGTTTTACGTTAATTTTAAGAAAATAGGAATATTCTTTATTAATTTTGTAATATTTTTTTTTATATATATATTTAAAAATAAAAAATTATATAATTATTTTGTATAAAGAAATTTTAATTTAAAATAGTTAAAATATTATAAATATTTTTAATCATATTTTTAAATTTATTGGTTTAACTTTAAATTAAAATAAAAAGAAAAATTATGTAGATATTTTATATAAAGAAATTTAAATTTAAAATATTATAAATATTTTTAATTTTATTATTATTTATTTTATATTTAAAATTGAAATGGTTGTGATAAGGAATTGATTATTTTTTGTTTTATTTATGGTAAACTGATTCATACACTATATTTTTTCGTAAAGTTTGAGAATAAAAAATCTTTATATCAAATTTATAAATTCGATCTATATATAAACATACTCAAATTTAATTATGTGAGTTTTGGTTAAGAATATAATAAATTACAATATATACATCACTAATGTACCAATAATTAAATTTTTTTTCTTAAAGATCAAAATCTCGAACTCTATTTCAAAAATTAAAAGAATATATTACCTAATAAAAAAAATTAAATAAATATATATATATATTTATACTAGCGAAAAGCTACGTGCGAGGCACGTATATACTAAATTTTATGTTAGTTTTTTTTTATGTTATTTGAAAGTGATACAATTAAAAATTAAAGAAAAAATATTATTAGTTATTAGGTGAGATTATTATTATGTGTATCTAAATATTATAGTTTATAATGTTGTCAATTAAAAGTGAATACCAAATGCAATATATTAGTGTTTAAGAAAGCTTGATGATTTAAATATGTTCTTAAGTTAATCCAAAAATAAATTAAAAATTGATGTTCCAATACTTAAAAGAAGCATTACTTAAATGGGTGTAAGATAAAACGAAAATTTAAAATCAATCTCTAAATTGTTGATAATTGAAGATAACATTTGTTAGTCATTGGTGGATTTCAATCTTCATTTGCTTCGATAGAGACAATAGTGTAATTTTTGTATTTTGCACTTTTCATTCTAGCCGGGTCCGCATATATTTGGATTGTCTATTTTTTTGTTGATAAATTGAATATGGTAGTGTCGACAAAAAAGTGAAAATCATGTTTAACAAAAAGTGATAGTATTCTATAACAAAATACTATTAAATTATTTGAATTTAAATTATTTTAAAATACTATATTTTATTAAACTAAAACTCTATGCTATTAAAATTTCATATTTATCTTTATTCAAAAAGAAAAAAAAAAATTGATAAAAAAAATGAAAAGTTTCTATTATTATCTCTAGTGCCTTTCTAGATGTGAATAATGTCTTCTCTTATGTGCTTCTTTATTTTTTGTATATTGTGTTTGCGGCATATATGTAAATTATTACGTAACTTTAAAAAACTTTGCTCTGGAAACTAATGCATATGCGAGCACTTACAATCATTTGTTAGCTGTAAATTTTGTTGGGTTTTTTGCCATTGATGCTTGGTTTTGTGAATTTCGATAAAAGTCACGCTTCTTTTTTATTATTATTATTACTTATATATTTTGTTATTAAGTTGTGAAGAAGAAAAAAGAGAAGTGTGGATTGGAATATTATGTGTGATCTCATGGAATGTCTAAATTGTAATAGGAAAAGGAATACAATAAATAATTAAAGAAAATTCAATCGTAGATGTACAACAGCAAAAACCGTATTTTTTTTGGATTTAATGGGATTTCTTTATTTATTTTATTATATTTAAATAAAAAGTGATCCATGAATTTTTCATGAACCATTTTATTTTTAATAATAAACTATTTTATTTTTAATATAAATAAAAAGTTACGTAAATTCTCTCATGTCAAAGTGTTATATAGAGCAACTTTATATAGAATAAATAATATGTTGATTCACGTCAAAAAAAAAATATGTTGATTATTCTTTAATATATTACTCATCAAATAGTTGTTTAAAAAATAAAATTATATATTTGGTATATGGACTAAAATTTGATCAACATATATATGATCAAATTCAATCTTCACCTAAATGTTACTTGTCGAGCCACCTAAATGTTAATTTTATTATAGTTTTAGTATTTTTTTTTTTCCTTTTTAGATTTTGGTAACTAATTTCTTGATACGTGCACCAAAATTCTAGATGACAGTAGCATATTTATCATGATTTTCAATTGTCTATTCTGTTCACCAATATATTAGTTTTTGGAATAAGCAAAGGTGATTGCCTACTCACACTTTTCAACCTGAGAAAGAGCCACAATCTCTAATTACGAAGTTAAAATTAAAACATTCTGCAGAAAAGTTACAGAGAAATGAAAATGACCTTATAGACGCAAGGTAGCTAAAGAGTTGTGGGCCTAGGCAAAATTATAAGAGGAATTTCATAAAACAAAGAACAACAGGTTTCAAAAAAAATTATGAAACTCATTTATGCTGGTAGGAGAAGAAAAAACGGTACATCTTCAGAGCCAACTATGGTTGGGCCACGTTGCTGTCTTTTGCATTGGTCATCGTCATCATAGGTAGACCTCACTTTGGTCAAATCTCCATTTGAAAACGCAGTTCCATCGTGTCCATCACAGATCGTCAACTTCGTCTATATATTGAACATGCAGCAACAGGAAACCAAGCATTGCATGAGCCATTCCTCAATCCATACATTCTCACCTAGACAAATAAACTAATTTTAGTATAAATATATCTGTGTATATATTCTTTTATGTGCACCCAATAAATTAATTTTAGTATATATACATATATAAGTATGAACATATATATATATATATTCATGTATTCTTTCCACAGTACTCTTAACTCCTCATGATGTTGCTTCTATGATGATAGAATTATACAAAACTAAGCATAATTAAAAACAGTAGTAGTAATTAGTAAACAATGGCAAGGCTTACATGGTTTGAGAAAGCTCCCCGAATTTGAGAAGAACATAATTAGTCATTCTTGATGTCGGTGGGATAAAATTTATCCTGTTCTGTTCCACTAATTTTCTCAAATCCACGATACACATTTAAAAGCATGAATAAATAAGCAAATACACAAATTAAGATATACATAATTCACGAAACATTTTGAAAAAACCACTACACAGAACAGAGCTACTACGCAACAATAAGCTAATTCTAGAAACCAAACCTAGTTGAGAAAAAATAAGCTCTAACGAGAATATAAGGCCTGGTATCTTCATCCACATTGCTAATGTCATCATCTCCGACCTCCGAGTGATCTAGTTGAAATATAACAAAGATACAAAACACTTTTCATTTACAACATACACATACTAAAGTCAAAAGTCAAATCTATATTCAAGGAAGTTGCATAGTATGAAACAAATAGAACTGACAAATCATAGTTTTTAATTCAATCCCAAGAAATAAATTTAATGAAGAAAAGGTGATACTGCTGAAATGTAGAAGGCATCAGCTAAAACAATAGAAAAAATGATAATAGTAAATAAGGAAATTACATTAACAAACCATCAGAGACAATGACCATAAAGCTAAATCATGCCGTAAACAATGTCCTCCAAATCAATATCAAATTGACAAGAAGAGAAAATGAGTAATCGTTAAGAATAAACTTAAATACATGGAAAAAAAGGCACCTTATTTAGATATCTTTTGCTCAAGAATAGTGGTATTGAAGTCCATCTTCATTCCTTTATTACCACGATAGATGAATCCACAAAAAATTACAATTGAAAGTCAATAAACCAAAAAAATAAAATACAATCAAAATTCAAAGATTCAACTTGATCAACCATGTTTAAGATTAGTAAGAAGACAAAGAGGATCAAAGTTGGGTGTAGAGGTAAGGAAAAGAGAACTGGGTTTTCCATCCTCATTCAATCGCAGCATAGGAATTAAATTTTACCATTATTTTTGAGGAATTAGTAAGATTAAATATTGGTAGAATTATATATTAAATTAATCAATTTAATATCGGTTCAAATATTAATAGGATTTATTTTATTATTATTTTATTATATATAAATAATATTTTATTATTTTATTAAATAAAAATAAAAAGCTACATGCGTGAATTCTATGCCAAAAATTTGATTATATAGAAACAAACTTTATATAGAATAGATATATATATATATATTATATTACACTTAACATCATAACCTAATTATTGTCTATCAACATTTAATCTAATACATCTCATCTTGCAAATTAAATTAGATTGAATTAAGTGAAACTTTTCTCCAATTTTTTTGTTTGGTTAGATTTTTTCCATATATTATTTCGGTTGATTTTTATTCTTCTTTGGTTTGATAATTAGCTTGGTTAAGACTTGAGAGGACAATGGCGAAAGGTTTGATATGGGCGACGGCGGAGGATTTGGCCCGGAACAAGGGACGTGTTCTGTCTCTGTATCGTCAAATATTGCGAAGCCTCAACTCGCCGGAGCTGCCACTTACTTGGGCCGCACGGTTGTCGAAGAAGGCGGAGGCTCGATCCATATTCTTAGTGGCTTCGGAAGAGCGATCACTCCACAATATTGCCGATCTTATTGATGTAGCTGAGCACACTCTTTCTCTCCTAAGAAAAGGCCAAATTCCTAAACTCCCCTTAATATGAGCGCCTTCTTTATACTTACTTGTAAGTCTTATTTTCTTCTGACTATAATTTTGTTGGGTTTTCATTGATTTTGGTGCGTAAGGACTGTTTAGGAATCAATTACACAGACGGGTTGTACTTGAAGTTTGTAAAGTGTAAATTTTAGGGAGAAAATGTGGTAATGGAAGGCAATTCTTTATTAAACAATGTGCAGAGATTGAAGTTTCGTTCTTGACATCAAACTTTATTTGGGTATATTTGTTGTGTTAATTTAGCATAATCATCGAAAGATATGTTTGGAAAACTTTCATGGGAGAGTCATATACTCTTATTATTATTATTTTGTTATGGATGGTGTGTTTGCTCATAATAAATTGAATTAAATTTAGGCTTATGCACCATATTATGTTGTGTGTTAACTATGAATCAAATCAATGATAATGTTACTTGATTTGCTTTATTAGGAGAGGTTTCTAAATAATATTTTACTGTACATGAGCTATATGTTCTCTATAACCTATTCTGCCTTACGTTCAATGTGGTTGTAATTTACTTAAGCTTGAAACACTAATATATTGTCAAATTATTCTGTCTTAATTTCTTGCCAAGATAGAAACATGGATTGGCTCCTCTGAATTTTATTTATTCATTTTTGCTGGATAGGTATCTCTTTGTCTTTCCTCCTTGTCGGGGGAGCTACTTTCAGTGCATTGAGTTTAGGAGCTTGCTTTTTTTTGGGGTGTAAAATGAGACAATAAGGAAGGTATTTGTGTATTTTGATTGTAAGCCGAGTAAAATGTAATGAAAAACTGCTTTATAAAATGTATTAACAGTGGATACTTCCATTTTTGTAGATTTTACAGAGATTTACTTTTTTTTTTTTTGAAAAAAAAAACAATACATATATTTTCTTACAAAGCACTTGAGTGCAAGATCCATATTGTATTTGTTGATTTTATCCGTACTGGACTTTCTTATTTTTCACTTCATACCTTAAGTGGAAGATCACTTGAGCTTTGATAGTATGTATGGTTTTCAGAACTTTGACAAACATATGAATCACATCACATCACTTTACTGACATTGTAACTTACTAACATAATCGCATTCATTTTAATTCTTGAAATCATGTTCTCCAAGCCACACACACTATCAAGCCCTCTTATGTTTACTGTCATAGTACTGTATTATATAGAGTAGCCAACCTGCAACATGAGAGAAATCAAGAGACTTCCACAATAAGGCCCATTTCGTGCCCCCTCAACTGCTTCAATCGAAGAAGTGGCTTTCAGACATCTGCATTGCCTAAGTGATCACCAAAGCAACAGTAACAAATTTATCATCCAAACCAGGTGGCTTGCATGGTTTCCGAAGAAGGAATAAACTGTCTGAAGGAACAATATAGAATTGCTGAATGATAAGCTGCAGAATTTGTCATAGTATCTGTCATCAATGTTTTATATATCCAACCAAAGTTCTTGGACACAGAGACAACCGGTTGATCTTCTTATGCAGATTTTTTTTTTACAGGACACCTCAACAAACAACAATCTGAACTGCAGCATAGGTGGTGTTGGATTTTAGTCAAAGTCATGAGCTGCATGAAGTACCAATTGGAGTCTTCAACAGCAAGAGGCAATAAGTTAGAGTTTTTAACATCATGAAAGCAGTTGTCATGTGATTTGTGCTTTTCGGGCATTAGCAGCCTCGATGTAATGTGTTCCTTTACTGCTCCTTTTAGCACTATGAGTCTATGATGATTCACTAAGGAAATTTCTAGTACACGTTGAGGCATTTCACATTCCTAAACCATTGCTACATTGCTGTTCTTGTTGATTTTCCATGAAATCACCCAAGATCACAAAGAAATAATTTTATTCTTCATATTCTGGACTGCTTGATAAGTAGATGAAGCGACATATTTCATATATGCTCAAGAAAAGGAGGGTGTGTAAAGGGTACGTGGTTAATGGGCTAAAATCGCAAGCATCACAAATTTGATACTTTACACTAATGTGGTTGCATTTTATCATTCTTTAACTTAATTATAAAACTGATATTCCCTTGTAATAGAAGGCATTCTTGAGTGTTGTATTTAACAAGAGATGCCATTGAAAATAACGGTTTCAATATTTCCCACAAGTAGTCTTTTGTAGTTGTTGAGACGGGTGAACACTAAGATGAACTAGACCAGCCAATATGCCCAAGGTTACCATTACCATTTACCAATACATCACAATGAGAAGCAATTTCTCCTAGAACAAAATGATCAAAACCTTTTCATGTAGTAAGGTGTCATGGAAATTTTGTTCATGCATGCATCCTTTGTTCATAAAAGAAAAGAAAAGAAAGATATAGATTGAGCTTCAAGTCTAGGCCAGCTCTCTTTGGAAGCCTTAGCATAGAGATGAAAATTATTCTCATAGAAAATAAGCCAAACTTCAAGTGTTCCTCAAGTGTTAGTAGCATTAAGAGATCACAACACAAGTATACTAATAACCATAACCTCTACTTATAATATGTATGTTCCCCCAATTGTCAGAATGAGGTCTAAAACCATCATTCCTACAACCAAAGGTTTATTATATCTATTAATAAGTCTCTCAGTCTACCAACTTCATATTAAACTGTAACATATATATTATAAAGTGATAACATCTTAGATTGTCAAATAGCTAATAGCTATTTGTAGGTGGAAGTGGAAGAATGACTCCAAATTGCCTATCCAGAACATCCATGAGTTTGTTGGCAATGGCACTTGCATACAAAGAAGAGCCTTCATATATCTGCAACACACACCAAGATCATCATCATCACCAACCAACCAACTCTAGAAGACAAAGTCAAATTGTAAAGATAGATAATAAGAAAAATAGGTCAGTAGAGTAGAACCAACTAACCTTGGTGTTGAACAAGAAGCTGTAAGTGTCTCCCACATGTCCACCAGCGACATGGCGAAGATCAAGCTGAAGCTCATCAAGAACTCTTGAGGCAGTGAGCAAGAGGTTGATCTTCTTCCTCTGGACGAGTTTGATGGTTACCTCATCGTCGATTATGCGAACATCAACTTCAGTGTCCTTAGATTTCCTCTGCAGCCAAGAGCTCCTTATGTAGGAGTGATCAGGTTCAGGCTTGATGTTGCAATTCTCTACCTCTCCAGCAGTATCTTCCTCTGATTTACGCCTCTTGTTAGCCTCTATGCCTCTCCTCTTCTTCTCCACCAGTATCTTTAGCTCATTCACTGTCCTCCTCAGCTCTCTGATGTACTCAATCGCATCTCCCACTACTGATGCTCTATCATTCTTTTAACCATACCACAACACACACACACACACAGAGATACAGTTAAATCTGTAACAAATTAAATGTATGTATGTAGAGGTTAAACAGTTGAATACATCAGAGAAAGAAAGGTTATAATTTTTATACAAATTACCTTAGTTGGGTTAGGAACTAAGCTCTTTAACACGTGGTACTTGTCACTCATCTGCACTCTCCTATGGCGCTCTGAAGCAAAGTGTTTGGTTCCTCTGCCATCTCTTCCTCTGTCAATATAAGATCTGTCCCTTGCAAACTCCAACACACCACTTTCAAACTGCATTCCTTCAAGTCCATCCTGATAAACCCCACCACTCCCCTCTCCATCCATATCCATTACACCATTACTGAACAAGGATCCATTTCTTGAGGATGAGGAGGGAAAGGCATAGCCATTTGGGAGAGGCTGAAACAAGTCCTTAAACAGAGGAGGCTGCGGAGGTAAGTTCAGATGAAGCAGCGGGTCGTACAGAATAGACGAGGAAGGAGGGCTGTCAGTTCCCATTGGAACATCTCCCAGAAAGGCCAGGGAAGTGTTTGGGAAGTTGGCTGTTTTCGGTGGGGTCGGGTTGGTGAAGGTGATGGATGAGGAGGAGGTGGCCGAGCATCTGGGCAAGTGGAAGAGGCTGAGGAGATCAGCAGGCTCCTGATGATGTTGATTATGGCGATGATTATTGTTGTTGTAAGACATGTCTTCATTATCCCATTGAGGCTGCTGCTGATGATGATGATGATTGTGATGCTGAAGATGATCAAATGACACCAACTGAGCAGTGGTGTTGATATCAGTGTTGTAAGAGTTGTCCATGTTGAATGCGAGTTGTTGCTGAAGCTCCATATTAATGGCTGCTTCTTCTTGAGAATTAGGAAGAAGATGATGGTGCTGGTGCTGGTGCTGGTGTTGATGTTGGTGGTAAGCAAACTCTTCTACAGCTGAGGCAAGCTCTTCTGCAGCTGAAGTAATCTCATCAGCAGCTGAAAAGCCCGTCATGGATGGTAGTGGTGGCGGTGGAGGAGGCAGCTGGGAGTTGAAGGCATCTTCAGGACCAACGGCAGTGGCTTCTGCTGTGTCAATGGGATCAAAGCTGCAGCTTCCATTATCCATATACATGTTTGTTTGTATTTTCTGGTAAGACTTTCAATGACTCACAAAACCCCACCTTTCTCTTGTAGTGTTGTATAGTCTAGTCTAGTCTGCTAAGATGATCACACATATCAAAAATAAAACAAAGTTAGACAAAAACGAACGACTGAATGAGCACTTATGTAGATGTATATTTGACTCAACAATGATCATTTTTATTCATTCATAACCTTTTTAACAGACAAAGGAAATCTTTACTTGACATCTGTTTTCAAATAAAACTCAGAAAAACAGGAAATTCATGGAAGAAATGAACAGAAACCTACATCAAACTTCTCCATCTGATTACATAATTTGGCCAAGTTTACTTAATTTATTGTAATGTTTTAATGAAAAAAATAAAGAAAAATATATAGGCAAACTAGTCCAACCTCAAGTAAAAGGTTTCTACTTTCTGTTGTAGAGGAAATAAAAGAGTATACTGCTAAAGCAGGGATTGGATGGATGGCCTTACTGGGGGAGGCAGGAGGTGATTAGGTAGGTTTGTACATATAAAAATGAGTTATATACTTTACAATTTGGTAAAAAAAGATGAAAAACAAAAAAGTACACCCAAACTGAAGTTAGTTAGAAAGTCACAAAAGAATGAGTTATATACTTTTCTAATGTATTTCCTTCTTTAATTTATTTATTAATCAAGAATATTAAAAATAATATAAAGAGAGTTTTGCTATATAACCAAACATGATTGTCTGTAATGGACGGTTAGGATCTCTTTGTGTCTAACCATAGTATTTTTCAAATGAAAATCGGTTGAGATTTGGTTGGATAGCATTTACAGAATGAAAATCTCATTCCTTTATGAAACTCTCTTGATTGATTTTTGCTTTGTTTCCTAATATAGTTTCTTTGAGTGACCAATCTTTGCTTCTGCCACTTTTACTGGTGTTTTAATTTGTTTCCCTCATAAAAAGGCTTCTTTTTATCAGTCTCTCTTTGTCTTTACCCTTCTTTTTGGTTAGCAAGGCTTTTTTGGATCATTTACACTCGAACAAATTCATAATTCTTTCTTATCTATAAAACTTGCTCACTAAAGAAAAAAAAAAGCTAACTACTTGGCCAGGCCAATATTATCATGTCAAAACCCTCTTTAGTACTATATTTTTGGATAAGAACCAAAAGGAATCCTCTAATTTCAAAGTACTGACAAAAATCACACTTTTTTTTTATAATTATTATTATTTTTTGAAACTTTTCATTTATGTTTAATGTTTATTTGAAATTTATTAAAATAACATTCACGACTCATGGGAATATGCTTCATCCAAATTTCATGTAGAAGTATAAATCACACTAAAGAGTGAGTTATTTATATTATATCTATATAATAAGTTACATGTACATTTACAAAATTTATAAATCTATATTCATTTATATAAATATAATGTAGGGTAATTTACACCCAAGTACGTAAATTATAATTTATTTCTAAAAATATGGTGGGTCTCATATAAATCAAAATTATGCCGTTTTATCATACCCTTTTAAAAATAATTAGTTTTCCTTTTGATGACGTCAGCCCATCATAGCTTTCCCTCCACGTTTGACAACCTGCAAAAAAATCATGATCCACCATTTTCTTAGTTATTTTCAAAATTGTAGTTGGTTATTTTTGTGTGTGTAATAGTTTATAATCAAATAATTGTTAATAAACTATGTGACTCATTTTATTTTATTTTAAAAAATAAAATAAATGTATATTTTTCACGAAAATAATATAAAATTATCTTAAAAAATTATAATATAATTTAAAAATGAACATATAGTTTTAAAAATAACTACTCCAAATATTGAAAGTTACATATATAATATTGGGTGATTCTACAGATAGGGGTGCATCAATATATCCATTTTAAGGGTGTGCATTGTAGAATTTTTCTATAATATTTTTATTTTAAAGTATATTGTTTTATAAAAGGTAACCAATTAATATTTTATTGACATCATAACCAACTATATCGCTACTCATTAATTTTGATTCAATTGTATATGAAATAATAAAATACTATAATATAACCTACAAAACAACTAACTCATTATTAAGATGTATACAAATAAGTTTGGTAGAAAAAAAAATATATCTCAAATTATATACTCATTAGTTATCATTCTACAATTTTTATTAGTTAACAAATAAATCTTATTTTTAAAATTCAGAATATATACTTATATAATATATCAGTGACGAAATATATATTACATCGTTTTATTTGAATATTACTATGAAGTATACTAAATAAAATTAATTTATATATATGCTTATTTGTTTTATTATTTGAAGTATACTTATAGGTTTATTAGCGTATATCATTTTATATTTGATTATAGTTTACTCTGTATTGAAAAAAAAATATTTTTCCAACAAATAAAAACTAGTAGGTTTAGCGACATATATAATGGTAGGCTATATGAAATAAAGAATTGTTGTTCCAATATACGAAAAGTAAAATAAAAATTTGTTTCAATATGCTAAAATAAACTAGTGGATTTATTAGCATATACGATAGTATAAGCTATACGAAAAGGCTACTATGTAAACAAAGAATAAAAATTTGTTTCAATATGTCAAAATAAATCATTTTATTTTGCATGTATGAGTATAGGCATAGTATAGCCATATATGCCAAATAAACTTCTGAACAAGACATTTCATGTGAGCAAGATATTTTATCATATTCAAATCTTTGACAAGTGCATATATTGTTAGCTAGGTTTACTATGTAAGGCATGTTACAGTCATGTTCTTTATATACATCCAGATTTGATGTCTAGACTTGAAAAAAATAGACTAATTAGTTTGTTATTTTATAGCACACATTGTGTTTGAAATAAAAAATGAACTTTTATTCCAATATACGAAAAATAAACTAATAGGTTTATTGGTGTATATCATTATGTTTGATTATCGTTTACTTTGTATTGAAAACTATAAAATATTGTTCCAACAAACGGAAACTAGTAGGTTTATTGACATATATAATGGTAAGCTATATAAAACGAAATGAATTGTTGTTCCAATATAGGAAAAGAAAAATGTAAATTTGTTTCAATATGTCAAAATAAACCAATAGTTTTATTAGCATATACGATGGTAGGCTATACGAAAAATGTAAACAAAAAATGAAAAATTGTTTCAATATGCCAAAATAAACTAATAAGTTTGTTTGGCATATATGAGTATAGGAATATCTGACTATAGGATATTTGGTCTGATCCTCATCTTTTTATTTTAAAATTGATGATTTTATCAAAAGTAACCAATTGGTAACTTATCGAAATCATAACTAATTGGTCCAAAAAAAAAATGTCTTGTTAGTAATAATTTAGAAATTGTTTACAACTTCATTCTTTATTTAACTAATCAAAAAGTATATATTAATATACATTTAAAACATATAGGTGACTTAAACATTTATGATATATATTTTTTAAAAATATATTTTACTAAAATAGTAGCTTACTGGATGACAACTCATTATTTTTGAAAATAAACTTCAAAATTACTCAAATGTATTAATATAACCTAAATAATTAATTGATTATTAAAGTGTATAAATATAAGTTTTAGAGGTAACCAAAATGTATCTCAAATTATATAATATAAAAGTGATACTTTTTTATAAAAAAGTTACTTATTGGTTTATTATCAAAATCATAAGTAACCAAAAGGTTACTCTTGAAACGCAGGAAAATTAAAAAAAAAAAAAAAGAATTTCGGGATTAGTTTCATTCAGGTATATAATTTTGAAATTAAGGTATTTTTTAATGATGTGGTAAGATATTATTGTAATTGAAATTTATTAAGTTATTTTTGTAATTATTTTCTATTTTACTTATATTTTTGAAAAAATCCCTATAATGTATGAGGTGACATAATAATTTAAAATTATTTTAAATATCTCATTTTAATTTTTTTTTTAATTTTTTAATTTCGCTTATAAATATTACTTAATCAATCAATTAAAAAAAAATAAATTCAAAATCTTTATTTATTATTTTTTTTTAAATAAAAAATCTTTATATAGTCATACATATATATATATTTGTAATTGCATTCCTAAAATTCTATTCAAAAACTTTAACTACATGTGTATGTGTGATACACTATCAGGGGTGTGCATACATTGATCAAATCTAATGATAACTGACCGATCCAATTACAACCGACCACCATTGAATATCCAATTGTGATCAGATCGGATTAGATGTTATTTTTTAAATATCCAATTGGATCGGATCAGATGGTGAATGGGGTGTCCAGAAATCTAATACATCTAACATCCAATCAAATTAATTAGTATTTTCATTTAGTTTGAATGAGTGATTAGATTTTATATTGTTATACGTAAAATCTCTATGTATATATGAAAATTAACATTAAAATTTTACTCTTTTTTCTTAGATTGGATGGATCTAGTCTAATTCAGTACATACTAGACTTAAATATTAAATAGATTCGATCCGATCTAAAAAAATACTAGGTCTAAAATATTGAGTAAACTCAAATTAAATCAGTAAATATATATGAAATACATCCAATGGATAAAACCGATCCAATCCAACATCCAATGCACGTTTGATCGATTGGATGACTGAAACTAATTGGATCAGATCGGATGGTAAATCTAACATCTAATATATAAATAGATCGAATCTGGATAAGCCTTAAAATATTGGATGTGGTCCAATAAACACCCATTTATAAATATTCAAGGAAGAAAACAAGAATATTGGATGAATTACCAACATTCATACTTTCAAATTTAATGTTAAGTATAATATTTTTTTAAGAAGTGCTTTGTATAACTATATTAAACTTCATATTTAGGGTATAACCTCTTTTCATTTTAATAGTCCCTTTGTTTAATTTTTTTAATAAGTTGCCAATCTTTCTTCCTCTCTTCTTGACCCCTTTCTTTCTACTAACTAATTAATACTACTTACCATCTTTATAGTTACTCTTTCTTAATCTAATATATCTCTACCATATATATATGAAATACTTCTTAATGGGTATTACTTATTAAAGGGTAATAAACAAATTTAACTATTAATATTAATTTTAAAAATATTAAACCATTAGATTTTAGTTGGATAGCGAATAATAAAAGAGAAATTTGAATTTCTATGCTTAATTTAGCTACTTAATTAAAAACAAAATCAAAAATACCTCTTTTTACATTATATAAAAAATATATTTATATGTAAAATATTTAAGTCAAATTCAACTTTTTTTTATCACTTTTTTGCCAAAAAACTGTTTTTTATTATTTTTTTTTCAGCTGATGGACCAATCTCGGCCCATATAATGTAAAAATGAGAAATTTTTCTAATTAAATGGAAAATTTAATCATTAAAACTCAAAATTTTCTAATATTACCCATTCATAGTAATACCCATTAAAAGTGCACCCATATATATATATGCTTTGTATAATAATTATATATTCCATTCAATATCTTCTTTACTAACATATATTTAGTACAATTTATTTAAGAAAGAAACTTTTATTCTCCCAAAGTAATACAATAGTTTATATGATTGTTTTAGTTTTTATACTATATTGTACCAATTTTATTTTGGGGTTTTTTATAATATTGTTATAAAATAATATAATATAGATAAGAAGAAAAGAAGAAAATGATGAAGAGATAAATAGAAAATGAATGAGAATTTCTTAATTGTTTATTCCAATGTGGTGAATCTCTATTTATACAAAAGTATTGACTAAATGAATGAGAAACTAAATTAATATGTAATAAAGGAAAATATAATCAAGCATTAATGGTGATAATTAATATGGTGATTTAGACATCCATAAACAATATTTCATAACACTCCCCATTGGATGTCCATAAAAACTGTCTCATTAAAAATCTTGCTGAAAAACTTGATCAAAAAAAAAAAAAAGAGTACAGTGTAAACTAACTCCCCCTCATTTAGGCATTCATGGAGATCTTCTAATCGACGAATTTCGATTTTGTCTACCGTCTTTTCAAATGTTGATGTTGGTAATAACTTTGTGAATAAGTTAAAAAATTGACACTTGATTGAATTTGTGAACACCAATATGTATTTTCTTGAAATGTATAAAAATGAAATGTGTTTTTATTTTGTCTCCTTTAATGTATCATCCTTTTAATTGAGCGATGAAAGCGGTATTGTCTTCATAGAGAACTGCTTGTGTTGATACTTCTTTATTAAGTGTAATCTATATGTTTCCCGAATATGCTATGTCAATGATCTCACTCTCAAACATTCTCTACTTGCTTCATAAAATGCAAGTATGTTAACATGATTTAAAGTTGTCTCGTTAAAAACCTTGTCATGAAAACTCAGTTGGACAAAACCTGAGCTAAAGAAAAAGAGTGCAATATATATTCATAATTATTTGCAAGTTGCCTCGTTAAAAATCTTGTCAGGAAAACCGAGTGGGACAAAACTTGAACTAAGGGAAAAAGAGTGCAACATGAATATGTCTCCTCCTCATGCACATATGATCCATAATTCTTTTGGTGATAATATATCTCATAAAATTATTGTTATCACTTTTAAAATATCACCGTATATTATCTATGATCATGTATTCTCTATAACTCTTCCAGAGTGTATGTGTGGACTTCTAAATTATGGATAAAGGGTTCCTGCAACATCAATATTTATCCAACTTGTTGTATCATTCATGTGTGTATACAACTTTGTTCATAATAAAATTTAAAATTTTAAGTAGATATGAACATAACACATTAATGATAATATAAATTTTCATTTGTGACAATGATGGTACTCCAAGATCATACATTTGTTCCATTCTTGTTGTATGATCTTAATTTCTATATCAAATGATCATATATCTATAATTCTTGATGCATATGAAGTACTTCAGGACTTCTCTACTAATGAACAAACTACATACATTTAATATTTCTCGATATACAGAAAGAAATAAAAATTTGTTCTTCAATCATTTATAGAAAACTCTTCAAGAGTCTAACCCAACGTATAATTTATGAATTTAAGCATAGACAACTATGCGTATTTTTCAAACAATAATTTACTTACATGTCTTTATTTCATACAAAGATCTTTGTCATATAATATGCGCGACTTTGAATTTATATCACTTAAGACATTTATTAAATTCTTCTAAAATTTTTAGGTAAGGCTTATTTCAAATTCTCACTGTATTAGGAGCTCCAAATAAATAATCTTTTGTTGCAACATTTATGTGACGCTTATAAATCCTCATAAAATATATTCCAGGTCAAATCATGATTATATTTTCTCAATATTTAAGCCTTATTTCAATCAATCTCATGTCTATGCAAATTTTGTACAACAATTCATTATGTACAAATACATATATGCAAATTTCTCATTAGAAATATTTATTTGCACACCCTACAAGTCTTACTTCTTTTTATGCGAGTAAACTTGGTGAAAAATCAAATGTATGTCTATAATTCTCGACAAATTTAATATCATGATCCTTGCTATTTCATGATAGTTTATTGCATATGCAAACATTCAACATCTATTGTCAATAAAAATTTTATTATATCATAATTTCCTCCCATATTGATATAACTTATAGAGATCTCTTTAAATTACATATTTTTCAAATATGTTTATCATTTATAGGTACTTATATAGAACTAATTCAGGAATTCAATTATGATTAAATGTGTTATGTCTAACTTCTCTTGGGAGTCTCTTCTAGAGTACCGTTTTCATCACGATTATCATTTTTAAATCATCTATACTTTATAATATTAAGGTATCTCCATGAGTACCTCTAGATTTAACAACTTCAAGACATATCAAATGAACATTTACTAATAATTTCTACATTGTTCATTTACGCTTCAGGCGTTTTCAACTCATTATAAATCAACTTTGAATAATATTTATTTGCAGTTGGTATATATCATTTTGAACTATATCGTTCTTATATACTTTGTGCAAGGATCATTTTTCAAAAATTATCATCGATCTCAACTGCTTTTCTCCCCCTGATCGAGAGAATTTTCAAAAATTGTGATATGTAATAATATTAATACACCTGTAGGGATTTCAATATATCACAATGAATCAATATTTATTTAAACTCATTTATACTATATGACATTGAACTTCATGTTCAATAAACTTTAGGTTCAAGTTCAATAGTTATGAACTTAATTCATTTTTAAGAATGAGTCATACGTGTATAATTAGAAATACATAAATTTATAAATTTTATAAATGCATGATCATATGATCTTATCACATTGATAAGAAACTATGCAATAAAATAACAATGACTCAAGATTGTTAAAAAAAATAATTCAAATATTTTCTGTGTGCAAATATATGCATATTCTTCTTTTGAGCCTTATAAATTAACAATGAGAAGAATCTTCTGGTTCTTCAAAAAAATTTAGTCAAATCATTTGACAATTTATTGCATATGATTGATCATGTCAAAATAACTCAATTCACGAACTTCAGGTTTACTATAATTTGTATTTCAATGAAACTTTCAAAAGGTAATGTAAAATCACTACAACATAATCATTACAAGTTTCATTTTTATATACACGAAAATAATTATATTATTCTCCAAAATATACACACTCTTTAGGAGTCACTATTATGTTTATCAAACTTTATATTTCTTCAGGAATCACTATCATTAATCCAATTATGTGTATAATTTAAAAAGTACATGACAACTTCATCATGTTGTTGTAATGGTCAAATCTATATAACCATAATATAACATTCATTTTTCCTCGTATCTTTCTAACAAGTCATCTAATTTATTAATAGACTATTCATCAGTCTAATTATCATGACTTGATATATTATATTTAAATGTACAACCAATATATATATAATAAGTTATTTCTTGTCACTTTCATAACTAGATAAAAATTATACATCTAGGTACATACAAAGATATTTTACTACTCCAAGTAGCAATTGTATGTAAAACTTCTTCAGTAAGCTTTTCAAATAATCATTTTGTGATTCTTTATCACTTTGATTATATTAGATTATATTGGATCACTAACAAATATTAGTAAATTATATATTCACTTTTGGGAATATGCAAACTGAATTAAATAGTAAACATATATATATATATATATCATGTACCAACAATAATTTGAAACTATTGATTTCAAGAAATAATAAAATATGTATATATTAATTTGCTTCTGACATTACCAATATATGTAAAATCTATATCCTTTGAAATAGAATTTCATGTCTATTCATTCTCTTTAGGGAATGATATTTAAATATTCTAAATGTACAATAAATTTGTACAATTCACATTCTATACAATAATCAAATATAATTTTATCTTGATTATAAGTGTGTCCGTACTACAGGTATGTGACTACTATTATTTAATTCCACACTTGATATATAGATTTCATGCACTTTGATTGTGTGTGGTATTTCATCTTTTGATTGTTTTCAATTTTTTCTAGAAATATTTGAGTACTAAATAATGCCATCGATTATTTAAAATTATTGCATTCACTTCAAGGAATGACGTTGAACAAGTAGAATATTATTATAAATTTCTTAAAAATTTATTAATTGTTCATCCATAAAAATATAAGAAATTATTTAGTAATTTTTTTTACAATATTTCAAATAATATATGAGTACAGTTTTTGCATAATCTTCAAGATGTATGTAAATTTGATCTTTAATATATGTCACATGCAATAATTTCTAGTATAAATATTGCAAGTAATAACAATGTATAATAACATGACTAATATATAGAATACGAACAATCTTTAACAGTAATTGACTTCAATTCATATCATTCTCTGCAGGAAATGATGAACAATAAATACATGTCTCATGTATTTAAAAAACATTAGTCACGTTCATTGTTATTCTTATACTTTAATGTTTCAATGCAATTTTCTTAACAATCTTTTTGGGTATTCAAAAGGGAAATTTGAATTTTCATACTTACAATACCCTAAAATTATTTCCCTAAATGCATAGTTATTAAAATTGGTCATATATGACCACATTGTTAATTTCCCAAAAATACCCTTCACATTTGAAAACCCTAAACTCAAGCATCTCTCTTCCTCTCTGCCGACCACGAAAGCACCACACCCACATCCCACCATCACCCAAAACCCCCATCGGAGCAACTCCAGTCCGACCCCAACCCCTCCGACCCAACCCGAAACCCCACACCCACCGTCATCAACGCATATCCTTCCTCCTCGAACCACCCACGCACGGCGTTCACCACGCACGCCGATCACCACGCACGCCGATCCACCACGCACGGTGAACCACAAAAACCGGCCGAACACCACTGGAGATCCACGCCAAATCGAACCACCATGTCAAAGGTAGATCCACGCCGAACCGAACCGAACCAAACCGCCCCCTCTCACTCTCTTCGTCTCTCTCTCTCTTGGACCGAACTGAAAAAAAAGAAAAAAAGGCATATGGTCCGATGGTCGGACCATGTGGTCCGACCATCGGACCATATGCCTTGTTTTCTTTTTTTTTTTTGTTTCAATTTGAGGAAAACGAAGAGAGAGATGGACATGGTCCGATGGTCGGACCACGTGGTCCGATGGGTCCGATTGGTCGAACCCCATCGGACCATGTGGTCCGACCATCGGACCATATGTTTTTTTTTTTTTGTTCGGTCCGAGAGAGAGAGAGACAAAGTAGATAGAGGGGGGTATTTTTGGAGTTTTGAAAAAAGAGTCATATTTTTCATAGTGTAAAATGTATTGGTTCAAAAAAATTTTTTTGAACATTTTTAAGTATAGAAAATCAAAATTCCCTATTCAAAATCCACTATAAAATTGTATCAATAATAATCATTTTTAATGATTCTTTAGTTGTGTTATCCCAAATTTGGAACTCTGACGTGGCATCACGAGAATGGTGACACGTGGACTCTACTTAGAGCATCTGTTCGGATCAACATGCCGAGCAGGATACCTCGCTGGCATATCCAGAATGGAACACTCAACGAGCCGTGCAGAATGAGCAACACTTAGCGAATTCAACTTAACGCATCATGAGTCACCAGCTCAATCCCTATAACTCAGGGATCAACTTACGTGGATGTGGCATACACACGATCCCACTATTAGTGTATTCAGCCTCAATCCCACGATCCTTGCATTCAGCATTGATCACACGATCTTTCTGTTTATGCGCATTGTAACGAGAGAGGAAACTCTTCCTCCTCAAGTTTCCAGCCCTATAAATAGTGAGGAATGTTCAATGGGCAAAAGACTGAGAAATTATAAGCCGAAACGCTGTAAGCTAAGGCTATCTAAGAATTATATATTCAGAGATATTATTGTAAGAGCTATAAGAAAAGAAAACTTCTTCCTTATTCTTAAGTCAATAAAACTAACGAGGATTAGGCTATTATCGAACTGCTCGGGGCTGAACCTCTATAAAATTTCTGTGTCTTATTATTGCTTTATTACATATTCTTATTACGACATATCGTTTATCGCTTATCAAAAAGACTCATTGTCGTTGGCTAAAAGTGAAGTCAACATTTTGGTGCTTTCATTGAGAGAAAAATCACAGATCGCTCTTTTCAATACTTGACACGATGGTACAAACTCGTAGAGGCCTGTCCGACCCAGCAAACTCACAGACGCTGGATCCGACATTGCAAGACCCAGGGAGTTCAAGGGTTCCACCCGCTGTCAATCCTGGATAGACGGGAAGCGTGGTGAATGGTGGGACAACTCCTGTTACTAAAACTGTGCCTGGTGTGCAAGAGACCGGAAACAACGGTTCCGCACACAGCCAGGGCGTTCATAACACAACTGTTCCACCAGGCATCAACGCCCAAACGACCATCGGAGATGCAACCGAATTGCAAAACCTCCGCGCTACGCTCGGACTCAGGCAGGGTCACAACAATACTTTGCATCACGATCAGGAGGAATTACGTGCCGCAATAAACCTCACGTTTGACGAAGAGAGGCATATGTTTGCCGAGTGGAGGGACAAAGAGATGGAGGCATTAAGGGCTCACCATGCAGAAATCGAAGATCGTAGTCGGCAAGCCACTGTGCTGATACGAAGAGCCTATCAGACTGTAGGCCAGCAAACGCCGAGCGTCATTCCCCTGCGGGAAACAGAGGATGACCTGACGGTGAATGCCTCCCAGACAACCAACGGTCAGCCGTCCAATCCCCGGTCACGAGTTCCACTCGTGGGCCAAGAGGTAGGTGGACAAACCTTGTCCGGGAATTCATCAGGAGGGGTCATGCTCAACGGATCCACGCAAAATAATGGAGCCATTCCACCTGCCAACCAAGCTAACCAATCGCTAAGGCAGCCAGGTTCTTCTGTGTTCGATAGGTTGGGAACAACCCATGACCTAAGGGACGATCTAAACAGAAGAAGGGGAACAGACGAGCAAAATGCTACAACGAACGTGCAGTCCGGAGCCCATACTCAAATCTCCGCTTAGAAAGACGCTGATGTAATCCAACCCGACCAGAATGCCAATCAAGTCAGCCCAGTCGTATAGGCCCAGCTCGACGAACTGAAGAATATGTTTCATGGCATGGCCGGGCAGCGTAACAATGATCTTGAGTTAGACCGTGCACGCGGAACTCCCTTCTCATCAGAGATCAACCTCCTGCCACTACCCCACAAGTTCAAGATGCCAACATGGTAGATGTACACTTGGAGAGAAGATCCTCTCTCCCATCTCAAGTATTTTGAGATGCAAATGGATTTACAAGGGGTACGAGGAGACATATGTTGCAGAATCTTCCCCGCCACTCTGTCGGAAGCCGCACAACAATGGTATTTCAAGTTGGCTCCTGGAAAGTTTAGTTCATGGAAAACCTTCTCTTCGAAATTCCATGCACAATTCTCTTCCTCACGCCAACTCCCATTGCATCTGGGAGATTTGGTCAAAGTAAAACAGCGACCAGGCGAGCCACTCCGGGCATACATCAGCAGATTCATGACGGAAGCGACCAAGGTATCACGGGTAACCAAGGATGGAAAGTTATCCGCGATACTGGGGGGCATTGAAGTCCTTGGCGAATTGTGGAAGGATATAAGGAAAAACGGACCGGTCGACTCAATGAGTGATTTCCTTGATCAGGCCGAAGGCTTCATCAAGCTCGAAGAAGCCATTCAGTGAGTAGAAGGTGAGCAAAAGCCGAGCAAAACAAAGGTTCCTTCTACGGAACGTCCGCCCAACTTCCCCATTATTCCAGCAATTTAAGTGGCAAGCGTTCAGGCAACAACCACAAGCAAGGAAATGGGAAGAAGGGAAAGTTCACCGAAAAACCCGGACAGACTCCCCGTGATCACGCCAAACACACTACATTCACTATCTTAACTGAAGATATAGAAAGTGTGTACATAGCAACTCAGTCGTTAATTCCGTACAAAAAGCCCGGGCCCCTGAAAAAAGATACCAGCAAAAGGGACATGACAAAGTTTTGTCGGTTCCATAGAGACTACGGCCACGACACCAACGAATGCTACAACTTGAAGCGGGAAATAGAACTTCTGATCAAGAAAAACAACCCGCACTTACAGAAGTACGTCAAGGCCAACCAAGGTCAGAATAACGAGGATCTGATGCCTCCGCCAATAGATGGACACTTGCAAGTCATCATTGGAGGCCCGCACATCGCTGGAGACACGAGCAAAGCTCGAGAAAGATATGCCCGAACAGCTCAATACGAGCAAGAAGAAGTCATCCTGGCCGTGGAAGAGAGGAAGCCCAAAGTTCCACACGCAGGAGAGCCAACCATAACATTCAACGACGAAGGTGCTGTCCAGATATGATTTTCGCACAACGACCCGCTAGTCGTGGAAGTCCAGATAGCAAACAAAATGGTGGCCAGAACCATGATCGATAATGGGGCTTCTTCAAATATTTTATTTAAGACTGCTTACGAGAAGATGGGACTCCAGCTCAAGGATTTAACTCCATGCCTTCAGCCCGTCTATGGTTTCTCCGGCCAAGGAGTTGCGCCTCTAGGACAAATCCGGCTACCCCTCACAGTTGGACAAGCTCCGACAAGCATAACTATCATGGCACAATTCCTGATATTAGATGTTCCTTCAGCCTTTAACGTAATGCTAGGCCGACCAGCCTTGTATGACTTAAAAGCTGTCACATCAATATTCCACTCGTGCTTGAAGTTTCCAACCAAAAACGGGGTAGGTGTCTTAGAGGGAATTAGGAATCTGCTCGGGAATGTTACAACCTTGCAGTGGCCAAGGCTAAAAAGGAAGTATCCTCCAGCCAGAGCCCAGACAAGGGAATAAATATTCCCATGTAGGAAACTTCCCAAGGCGATGATGAAGATGTGGATCCTCGACTTGGGGACCCAAGCAGCAATGTTGGACCTGTGGAAGAATTAGAAGAGATCGAGATCGATCCATCTATCCCGGCCAGAAAGCTAAAAATTGGAAAGGGTTTGCTGCTCGAAGTAAAATCGAAATTGATAAAATTTCTGAGAGCAAACCTAGATGTTTTCGCCTGGTCACATGCGGATATGGTCGGAATCGATCCTTCTATTATTTCGCACGTCCTGAATATTGATCCTAACATCCGACCAGTTCAGCAAAAACAAAGATTGCTGGATAAAGAACGAGCAGTAGCCCTGAAAGACGAAGTTGAAAAGCTGCGCAACAACAATTTCATCATTGAAGCCTTTTACCCGGCTTGGGTCGCGAACCCCGTACTCGTGCCTAAGCCGAACAAGAAATGGCGAGTCTCTATTGACTTCACAGACCTTAACAAAGCATGCCCTAAAGATTGTTTCCCACTTCCAAGAATCGATCAGCTCATTGATGCAACAGCCGGGCACGAAATATTAAGCTTCATGGATGCTTATTCGTGCTACAATCAAATCAAGATTCATCCACCAGTCTAAGAACGTACCAGTTTTCGGACAGATATGGGTCTCTACTGCTACAAAGTCATGTCGTTTGGTCTTAAAAACGTCGGAGCTACATACCAAAGATTGGTCAACAAGATGTTTAAAGATCAGATCGACAGAAATATGGAAGTGTACGTGGATGATATGCTCGTCAAATCCAGAAAGGCTAGGGGGGGGGGGCACATAGACGACCTGAATGAATGTTTCAAAGTCCTCAAGAAATATAACATGAAACTAAATCCCCTAAAATGCTCCTTTGGAGTACGCTCAGGAAAGTTTCTAGATTTCATCGTCAATGCTCGAGGAATTGAAGCCAATCCAGAAAAAATCCAAGCCCTCCTGGATATGAACTCGCCAACAAAAACCAAAGAGGTACAAAGCATAACTGGTCGAATCGCCGCACTTAGCAGATTCGTGTCAAAATCAACGGATAAATGTGTCCCATTCTTCAACATCCTGCGAGGAAACAAAAAGGTCGAATGGACAGAAGAATGTGAAAGAGCTTTTCAAGACCTAAAGGCACAGCTCGCAAAACCTCCTGTCCTTTTTAAACCTCTAGACGGTGAGGAACTGGGGATATACCTAGCAGTAACGGAGCATGCCGTAAGCGTCGTACTAATCAAAGAAGAAGACGGCGTGTAGCATCCAGTCTATTACATCAGTAAAAGACTCATCGAGGCCGAAGGCCGATATCCGTTGATAGAAAAGCTCGCCTACTGCCTCATCCTAGCAACAAGAAAGCTAAGACCTTACTTTCAAGCTCATCCTGTTCGGGTATACACCGACCAACCACTACGACAAATACTGCAAAAGCCAGATGCCTCTGGACGGTTACTCAAGTGGGCGGTGGAATTAGGTCAGTACGAAATCAACTTCCAACCCCGAACAGCTATCAAAGGCCTAGCCTTGGCCGACTTTGTGGTGGAATGCACAGGCAAAACCGAAAGCATCCCAGAAGGCAATCTCGAGTGAACACCACAACCGAGCAACACTGACAAAAAACCGACCTGGAAGCTGCATGTGGATGGGTCGGCCACAGATCAACTATCCGGCGCAAGAATTGCCCTTGTCACACCTAGGGGGCAGCACCTGCATGCAGCGGTCAAATTTGGATTCAAAGCCTCCAACAATGAGGCTGAATACGAAGCCCTAATCCCTGGAGTCAAACTAGCAAAGGAGATGAAGGCCGAGCACATTGAGATCTGCAGTGATTCACAGCTAGTGGTAAATCATGTATCTGGAGAATACGAGGCTGGGGGAGAAAAAATGATAGCATATCTGAGCAAAATACATGATCTGCTCGCACAATTCAAAAGCTACAGCCTCAGATAAATTCCAAGAGAAGAAAATACAACAGCAGATGCGCTAGCCCGATTGGCGAGCAGCAATATAAGTGACAAGGCAAACCTGGTCCCGATCTAGTTCCTTGAAGAGCCTAGCATCACTGGCACGGAAGAAGTCGAAATGATCGACACATCTTCGAACTGGATGACGCCAATAGTAGCCTATCTCAACTATGGGGAACTCCCAAATAACCGAAATGAAGCTCAGAAAATGAGAAGAAAGGCAGCATGATACACCATCGTAGAAGGGATCATGTACAGAAGAGGATTCTCAATGACATTACTCAGATGCGTCACACCAAATGAAGCTGCACGACTTCTATATGAAGTTCACGACGGATTCTGTAGAAATCATGCAGCCGGACAGAGCCTATCAAAGAAAATCCTAAGGCAAGGCTACTTCTGGCCGACGATGATTGAAGATTCGAAAGCTTATGTCAAGAAGTGCAACAAATGTCAGAGATTTTCAAAGATACCAAGGGCTCCGCCCAACGAGCTGACACAAATGCAAAGTCTGTGGCCCTTTGCCATTTGGGGAATCGACCTAATCGGACAGTTACCTAATGGTAAAGGCGGAGTGCAGTACGCAGTGGTAGAAGTCGACTACTTTACTAAGTGGACAAAAGCCGAACCACTCGCAACTATCACATCAAAAAAGGTTCAAGACTTTATAGTGAAGAACATCATATGTCGGTTCGGACTACCGTACAAAATAGTTTCGGACAACGGCAAACAGTTCGACAGTCAATCTTTCACTGATTTCTGTGCGAACCATGGTATCATCAAAAGCTTCTTCGCAGTGGCACATCCCCAAGCAAACGGTCAAGTTGAAGCAGTCAACAAGAACTTGAAGGATACACTAAAGAAGAAACTTGAAGATACCAAAGGCAATTGGCCAGAAGAATTCCCCGAAGTTCTATGGTCATACCGTACAACAGAAAAAATAGCAATCGGTCAGACACCATTTGCAATGGCATACGGTTACGAAGCTATGCTGCCCGTCGAACTCGAGCCACCATCCCACAGAAGGTTGACGTACGAGCAAGGTACCAATCACATACTCCTTGCAGAATCACTTGATGAAATCGAAGAAAAACGAGCAACTGCAAACTTAAAGTTGATAGCTCATCAACAAAAAGTAGCTCGATATTTCAACAAACGAGTGAAAGCTCGAAAATTCTTTGTGGGAGATATGGTCCTAAGAAGGGTATTCCTAAACACCAAAGATAGTGTGTCAGGCGTACTAGGACCCAACTGGGAAGGACCATACCAGGTGGTCGAAGTTCTCGACTCCGAAGCATACAAACTGGGTAAGTATGACGAAAAAATGCAACTCATTCTAGTACCATGGTACTGGAATGGAGAACATTTAAGGAAATACTACCAATAGAGTACTCAGGTCGGATAGACCACTTCAAAGTACTCAGGTCGGATAGACCACTTCAAAGAACTCAGGTCGGGTAGACCACATTAAAGTACTATTGAACATTCGCTTCTAAGTGAATGGCCTCTTGGGCGGACTACGCGCAAAGGCTTCAGAAACAAAGTACCCAGGTCGGGTAGACCACTTTAAAGTACAGTTTCTTATTTATTTTATGTCATGTTAAGCTAAAAAGATCATATTAGATCACTAGCTCTGATGTAAGTTACTACGGTAACAAATACATTTTTCGATCAATAAAAGAATAAAGATAGTATTTCCAATTCTATTGAGTCGAAAAAATTAGCATGACTATAATTTACCTAAAGTTTGTACAAAAGGTCTAGTCGAACCCAAAACACCGAACAGAAAAGCAATATATTTGCGAAAAACAAGTGACCAAGAGTCATACGTCTGCTCGGTCACTTGGGGGGTACCTATACCTGTACAAAGTATTTGGTAAACATAAAACAATCACAATTGCACGACAATTATAAATAGAGAATGAAATTCATTAAGGATAACAAGAGCATATAGTACTGGGATTAAAAGCTGACCGTTCAGCCCGTTGCCCAAAAAATGAAAAATAATATTAAGTTTAAAGACTGCTTGGTCGGTCACGATGTCTTAAAGGCCTTAAGGCCACATATAATATATATATAAACAGGAGATAAAAAGAGAAGTGTTCAAACAGCTGGAGTCCCAGGCTCTTAGTTTGGTTCTTCTGAGCCAACTAGAGCAGGAGGATCTGTTCTTCGAGCAGGAGAAGCATCAGCAGCCTGGTCAGAAGCTTGGCCGGAAGTTGAAGCAGCCACCTCTTTCCCACCATAGGCAACTTGGGCCGCGCAGTACTCAAGGTACATGTCCTTAGCGTCGCCCAAGTAGTCGAAGTTGGCCTGAGGATTAGCCTTCCAGAAATCAAAGAAGAGCTCGAGGCCGGCAGTGTCCAAAGCATTGACCTTCTCCTTCAAACGGTCCGCCTCGGTCACCTGGGCGTCCCTCTCCTCCTTTAGCCGAAGAAGAACTTGCCACAGAGAACTCCTCTCATCCTGAAGACTGTTAACTTCAGCAGATAAGATCTCGATGGTTTCCTCAAAGCGATCAGCAGCCTCGAGGTCCTTTGTCAGCACGGAGATCTTCTTCTCAGCAACAAACAACTTCTTGTTGGCCTCACCCAACTCACGACAAACAGCTCCAGTCTCCGCCCTGGCCTCTTCAGCTTCCTTCTTGGCAGAGTCCGCCTCCGCCCTCAAGGTGTCGGACAGAGCCGCACTCTTGGAAGTAGCAGATTTAGCCCGGGAGTAAGTGTAAGCCAACTTCAAACCGGCCTGCACAAAGGAAAAAAGTCAGCATATGGAGCTAAGTGTGAAAAGTAAAAAGGGAAGCGTCCAAAAAGACTTACCCTGGTGAGCTCGTTCAAGACTCCGCCCACCAACACATGCAGAGATGAGTCGTTGTCAGCACCAGCCAGTTGCTCACTGACCTCAGGAACCAACCGGTTCATGTAGTGAGCCAGCATCTCCTTGCCCTTTTTGGCCTCAGGCAGGACGGGCACAGGTGGAGTTGGTTCCTGCACCCGCTCAGGGACCCTCCTGACCAGTTTGGACCTAGTTGTTGGTGGCCCAGACTCCTTAGACTTGGCAGATTTGGGAGTAGAAGGATTTGCAGCAGTCAGCTCCTCAGAAAGGTCAATAACCTCTCCAGAAGGTCTCTTCTCAAAAGACCCCTCTCCGCCCTAGAGCTTCCGCCCATCCTCTTCCTCAGAGCGTCAAGCATCTGCCGAGACATGTCTGCACAGAACAAAAACAACGTGGTTAGAAAAAACCAGCAGAAAATACAAAGCATGAAAGTCAAGAAGCTGAAAAAGAAGTAAAGCGCAGAGTGACTGCCCGCCCAGAAAGTCAGAAGTCCATCATCACCTGACATCGAGTTTATCTCAGACATAACGACCTTCCCTTTTCCAACAAAGGGATGAGATGGCCGAACAGGTGAAATGGGCGCCCTTATGCGAAGTGCATGTTCAACAGGCCTGGGTGTGGCCGGGAGTTTCTTCTTCCTCTTCAATGGGGTCACCTGCTCAGCCTCAGCCTCAACCTCAGCTTCATCTTCAGGATTCATAGGCTTCTGAGCATACTGCTTGGCCCGGGCACCTCCCTTCAACTTAGCCTCTCGCTTAAGTTGAATCAACTCATTCTCTGGATGAGTTCGTTCAGGCCGGCCAGCATCAGATTTCCTCTTCTTCCCCACCACGGACTTAGGAGAAAAGTCCTCTGGGTAAAGCCCGTACTGCACCAGATTCTCATTGGAGGTCAACTGGATGATATTCCTGTCTTCCTCCAGCAACCGGGCAAGTTTTTAGCTCTATCCCTAAGAGCAAGAGTGAGGGGAGGATGGTGATATGTCGGAATCTGCCGAAACCGAGTCTGGGTGATGCTCGGATCCTTCACCATGAAGTACTCATCAACAAAACGCCCTATTTTGCTGATGGCCTTGTCGTCCGTCCCGCTCAGCCACTTGAAGCCTGGTTGAGAGAAGTAAAAATACCCCGACCTGCCTTGCTTGGGGGTAGACTTCAGGTCGAAGAACCAAGCGACCTCGTGGGGAGAAGGAGCATCCCATCCCTGGGAAGCGTAGAGGACGAAGAGAGCGGACAAATACTTAATGCCCTTTGGAGTAATCTTGGCCGGGCAGAGGCCGAAGAAGTCCGCCACATCCCTAAAGTACTTATGCAAGGGCATCAGCGCCTCTTGCTGGCCATGAGCCCCCGACCAGGCACACATCCCCTTATCAGGGTTTGTGGCACGATTGTCGTGGGCGGGAATGTAGCAGTCCAGCTCGCCCAGGTATTCGTCCTGGTCGAGAGTGCGGAGGCGTGCCTCTAAAATCTTGGACGGAGGACTTACCCACCTGGCGCCCAAGGCACCCTGCCTCCTGTGAGGAACTGCCTCAGCAAGCTCCTCACTGACGTAGTCAACGCCCTCAACCAGGATGTCTCCGTCAGCATCGACTGGTTGCCCAGCCTCATTGTACTCCCTAAAATTAGGGGGTCCAATCTCTTCCTCTCCCTCAGCAGCGGGAGGACTGCCCGGATGCGCCTCGTCCAGCTCCTCAACCTCCTAGACTTTAGCGTCCCCCTCACGGTCCTCCTCCATCGAGACCGTCAAATCCTGTTCGGCATCGGGCAAAGTGGCGAGCCGAGCCACTTGGGGGTCAGAAGCGTCAGCCATACACGTGGTTTTCTTCGTATGAGCCATCATCCTATGGCTGGGTACGGAATCGAAAGAATTTCCTTCTCTAGAAGGAGAGTTAGCACGAAGACGAGGGTGGACTTCGTGCAGAAGTTGAAGCAGCTCCTGGTCGATTTGATGCTTGGGCTCCCAAGACTCACCTTGGTTCATCTACAAAAGACAACACACAAGATGAGTGTTGGACGGAGTATCAAACGAAAAACAAGCAAATATGCCGACCAGGAGTACCCAACAGATTAAAGAACGACCATGTTCAAAGAAAAGTCTAAACTCAAGAAGTCAGAAAGTTTTCTTGAGTTAGGGCAAAAAAGTTCATGAAGCTTGGAAAAAGAAAAATGGAAAACAGACGCAATGCAGTTCTAAAAGAAGCCTTACGGCTGAGAGCTAACACAAGGACATGGAAAAGAAGAGTCGAAGAAGTTTCAAACCCTAGGGTTTCCTAAAGTGTTCTTTCTACAACAAAGTTACATTCAAAGCATAAACATGCAAAGGAGAGCATAAAGGGAATCAGAAACTTACTCAAAGATTTGAATGTCCGGGTTCAAGCAAGCCAGCAATCGTCTGTAGGCACTACGACAACTCTGAAGCCAGAAAATTCTCTCTTTTCGCTCTGAAGTTTACTTAACAACGAAGGGTGATAAAATGAGTAATGTGCCAGTACTCCAAGTATTTATAGGCAAAAGGGTAACTGTACATAAAGGAACCTTAGACGCCTCGGCTTCCCGCCTCAAAATCGAATATGGGAAATCAAAAGTAATCGAGTGCAACCGTCAGCCGTAGAGAGAGAAATTTGGATTTTCAAAATATTAATTTTCAGAGCATTAATTAGCCAAACCGAAGGGACGCCCAGTCAGCTTCACATCGAGTCTCGAACGGTCATGCTCGACACGTGTCCCCATACAAAGGCAGAGCCAGCTCGGGATAAGTCTACATGCAACCTCGGAGGTCCCGTACAAACTTGGGGGACAAATGTTATCCCAAATTTGGCACTCTGACGTGGCATCACGAGAATGGTGACACATGGACTCTAATTAGAGCATCTGTTCGGATCAACATGCCGAGCAGGATGCCGAGCTGGCATATCCAAAATGGAACACTCAATGAGCTGTGCAAAATGAGCAACACTTAGCGAATTCAACTTAACGCATCATGAGTCACCAGCTCAATCCCTATAACTCAGGGATCAACTTACGTGGATGTGGCATACACACGATCCCACTATCAGTGTATTCAGCCTCAATTCCACGATCCTTGCATTCAGGATTGATCACACGATCTTTCTGTTTATGCGCATTGTAACGAGAGAGGAAACTCTTGCTCCTCAAGTTTCCAGCCCTATGAATAGTGAGGAATGTTCACTGGGCAAAAGACCGAGAAATTATAAGCCGAAACGCTGTAAGCTAAGGCTATCTAAGAATTATATATTCAGAGATATTATTGTAAGAGCTATAAGAGAAGGAAACTTCTTCCTTATTCTTAAGTCAATACAACTAACGAGGATTAGGCTATTACCGAACTGCTCGGGGCTGAACCTCTATAAAATTTATGTGTCTTATTATTGCTTTATTACATATTCTTATTACGACATATCGTTTATCGCTTATCAAAAAGACTCATTGTCGTTGGCTAAAAGCGAAGTCAACAAGTTGTATTCACATAAATACAATATATTTTTTTTTGACAAATATAAAACATTTACTTCAGGAAATATTTGTCAAAATCTACATCGATATTAGATTATTTTTCATTGTCCTCAAAGAATACAAGAACATATATACATATATGTATTAATCTCTTTCATTGTATTTCAGTCAACTATACGATGAATATTACATTTGCATAATCTTCAGGATATATGCAAGATTTTATTGAGGACGCATAATCTTCAAGATATATGAAATATTTTATCAAGGATACATAATCTTCTAGATATATATATAATTTATATAGATTTTCTCGATCATATTATAAACACACATATATTATAAATATAATAAATGATAAGAACATAATATATATCATATATATACATATGAAATCAATAATAAATATATAAGAATAAGAACATATACATACACATGTAATATATAGATATATAGATAAAAAGAAAAAGAAAAAAAATTCTTGAAATTATTTCAGTCAGATGAGTATATATATAAATATATATTTAGTGTATCGTGACCTTGAAACAATTCAAGAACTTTAACCAAATACTTACATTAGGGCTTGTGTAGAGACTCGTGCTTGAAGCTTGGGAAGAGACTCGTGCTAATAACGTGTTATAAAATAATATAGAATAATATATATAGATAAGAAGAAAAGAAGAAGAAGATGAAGAGATAAACAGAAAGTGAATGAGAATTTCTCAGTTGTTTATTCTAATGGGGTGAATCCCTATTTATACAAAAGTATTGACTAAAGGAATGAGAAACTAAATTAATATGTAATAAAGAAAAATATAATCAAGCATCAATGGTGATAATTAATATGGTGATTTGGACATTCATAAATAATATTTCATAACAAATATACATTTATTGTGCCAATTATAAGGTTGGCTTATAAAGAACTTGAAAACTTATAGAAATTACATAATTTATGGAAGAAAAAAAATTAGAATTCACTTTTTTTTTATGACATAATTAAATAATAGTTTGGGATTATAGATTTTTTAGTTTGTTTAGCTTTTTTCTGTCATATTTTTGTATAATGAATCAGGAATACCACATTTTATAATTTCTCTCGTCTGTCTCGCTCTCTTTTACTCTTGCGAGACCTAAGCGAACTAGACACAATTTCGGTTGACCTCTCCCAGTTGTTGCCACAACGAAATGTTAAAGCTTCTCTCTAGGGGTGTTCATAAAATAACTGATCCAATCCAATCCGTAAAGTGCGGATTGGATTGGATTGAAAAATTCAAAATCTGCACTTGTGCGGATCGGATGTTGATTGACATGTAAAAGTAACCGATCCAATCCAATCCACACATATTTATAAAAAATTAAAAAATTATATATACAAATAATATTTTGATGTAAAAAAAATAGTAATTTAAAAGTCTAATATATATAATACAATTATATTTCAAAACTTAATAAATCACATGTACATTCCATTCTTATATATAATTTTTTTTTTCTACATACAATGTAAAATAAAATTAAACATTTCTTTATACATATTGTTAGGATAGAGTTAGTTATAATTTCTATTTTTTATTTTTACAGTTAGTTAGTTATAACTAACTATTTCTTCAGCTGCTTTCTTTTCCAGCTCTTGCATCAATCTCATGTACATTGGATCCAATATATATAGTGGTTTGCTCCTCATTCTTGAGTAGGCCTCTTTCATTTCATTTCGTTTCATCTCTCTATTTCTCTCTCTCACTCTCATACATGGTATCAAAGCTTTCATGGCGTCGATAGGAGCAAACTCAACCAACAATGGTGGACAATTCGATGGAGATGATGCTCCTCCGATCGCAGCTCAACCGATCCCTCCTGCACCTGAGGCTCCCCAAGCAGGACTCCCACATAACAATCTACTTCCGTTCAATCTTTGACTTGACAGGAACAACTACACTTTCTGGAGATCACTAGTTCTTGCAGCAGCCAGAGCTTACAACTTGGATGGCTACATTCTTGGATCGATTCCCCCATCGCCTCAAAATCTTGAAGGTAATGCATCCAACCCTACTTATCTTCAATGGTTAAGATTCGATCAATTTCTAATGCATTGGTTAATGAATTCTGTATCTGAACCAATGCTTGGCCACATCATCAATTGTCGATCCTCCTCTGAGATCTGGAGCATTTTCTCAAGACTTTTTGCTTCAAGATTCAGAGCTCGAGTCTTGAAAATCTATAGATTACTCCATGCCACCAAGAAAGGATCCTCATCAATTGAAGACTTTCCTAAAGATGAAAAGTTATGCTGATGCTCTGGCAGCTGCTGATCAACATATCTCTGATGACGATCTTGCTTTATACATTCTTGGAGGGTTAGGCCAAGAATATGAAGCTATCATAGTCAACCTCACCTGTCGAGAAACTCCTCTCAGTTTACAAGAAATACAATTCATGCTTCACAGTCATGAACTCAGGATTAACCAACACACCACTGAAGCCCTGGCCAATGTCCAAGCTAACATGGCAAATCTATCTATAGGCAACAATCACAGAGGAGGATACAATGGACGTGGTTTAAGAGGAAATTACAGAGGAGGTCGTGGTTAATCGACAAATTGAGGTGGACGTGGCAATAAACATGTGTGCCAACTCTATGGCAGGGTATGTCACACAGCACCGAATTGTTACCATAGATTTGATATCACTTTTACAGGTCCCTCATCATCTGGTTAATCCAGCAACACCAGTGAAACAACCCTCAAGCAAACCTGGCTAAACCCCTACCACAAGTGATATATCTGGTGCATGGTTTCTTGACACAGGTGCCACAAATCACATGAAAGTTGATGCTCAAAACCTACAAAACCATGTGGACTACAAAAGCAAAGCAAAAGTTCTTGAATGTAATGGTAATTCTATGCCCACCTTTCAAATTGGATCTAATCTTGTCCCCACCACACATCAAAATCAATTTCTCATTCTTAAAAATATTTTACATGGTCCCTAATGTCACCAAAAATCTTTTGAGTATATCTCAGTTCACTAAAGACAATAATGTCATTCTTGAGTTTAATGATATTTGTTGTCTTATTAAGGACAAGACAATGAGGCAAGTTATTCTAAAGGGTTCCTTTAATGATGGTCTATACAAACTCCAAGTGCAGCCCTCAAGTGTCCCTGTCCAACAAACTAGAACAAACAAAACTACTCCTGCTCACACCAGCAGGTTTCCCTCAATTTTCAATTGTACTACTACTAGTAATCATGTATTAGATAAGTCCAATATAGTTTCCACTTGGCATTGTAGGCTTGGTCACCATCCAAGCCAATTTTATCCAAAGTTTTATCTCATGTCTGTCCCAATATCAAATGTAAGAATGTCACTTTCTGTGATGCTTGTCAAATAGGAAAAATGCATCAATTTAGTTTCAAATCGACTATAAATAAAACTACTTCCCCTCTTCAAATTATCCACACTGATGTTTGGGGACCCTCATTTTACACTTCCATAAATGGTAACAAATATTATCTTAGCTTTGTTGATGATTATAGTAAATTTGTGTGGATATTTCCTATGAAAACTAGTCTGAAGCTACTACATTGTTCAATCAGTTTAATGCCTTTGTAAAAAAGCAATTTCAAGTTAAAATTAAAAGCATTAAATCAAACTTAGGAAAAGAATTCTCCCCTCTCAAAGATCATTTTCTTGCCAAAGGAATTGTGATTAGAAACTCATGTCCCCATACACATCAACAACAAGGGAGAATAGAGAGGAAGCATAGACATGTGGTTGATATTGGCTTAACTCTCCTAGCTAAAGCTGATATGCCCTTAAAATTCTGGTGGGAGGCATATGTCTCTGCCTCTTACTTAATTAATCGTCTGCCTACCCCCATTAATAACTATTTGCCACCCTATGAAAAACTATATAAAATTGTACCTGATTACGATTTAGTCAAAATATTTGGATGCTCTTGCTTCCCCTTACAAAGACCTTACCAAAATCACAAGGTGTCATTTCGATCCTCCAAATGCCTGTTTATAGGGTACAGTATGACTCAAAAAGGGTATAGGTGTTTACACCCAAGTGGTAGAATCTATGTTGCTAGGAGTGTACAATTTAATGAAAATGAGTTCCCTTACAAAGCTTTATTTTCCAACAACAAGCCCACATCTGTTCCACAGTGTACTATCCTAAACCCAAATGATTACCAACTTCCTCTATCGCTGCTTCCCCCTTCTCCCACACCAGTCACTCATAACCCTCACATAGAAGCTCCAAATTCCCCTAACCATGTCTAGTCCAATGAATTTTTGTCTACTCCAAACCCAGCCTCTGAGTCATCTCATTCATCACATACACCCACTATCAACCAGATGCACACCCCTTCTGTCTCCCACAACCCTAACTCAAATACATCTCTGCCCACACCAGCACCTGTCCCAGAACCAAATCAAAACAACCATCCTATGGTTACTAGATCCAAGGTGGGTATCTATAAGCCAAAAATATACTTGGCTGATGTCAAGACAGAATAAGAACCAACCACAGTCAAACAAGCTATGGCAAATCCCAAATGGAACAAAGCTGTGAATCATGAATTCACAGCTTTAAAGAATAAGAAAACATGGAAATTGGTTCCCCCACACCAGACATGACAATTGTCACAAATAAGTGGCTGTTCAGGATCAAGTACAACTCAGATGGGTCTGTCAACAAACTCAAGGCCAGGTTAATTGTTAGTGGTTTTCAGCAAACACATGGGGTAGATTTCTTTGAGACATACAATCTTGTTATTAAGCCATGCACAATTCGAATCATGTTTACACTTGCAACCACAAATAGATGGGACATACAACAAGTCGATATCAACAATGTGTTCTTAAATGGCCAACTTACTGAAGATGTGTACATGACACAACCCCAGGGTTTTGTTGAAAAAGATTATCCTCACTATGTCTGCAAGTTAAACAAGGTGATTTATGGTTTAAAACAGGCCCCTAGGGCCTGGTTTGATCAGCTCAATTCTCATTTGTTGTAGCTTGGATTTCACAACTCAAAGGCTAACACAAGTCTATTTTACAGCAAAATTATTGGCCAACTTGTGCTCTTTCTTATGTATGTCGATGACACACTCATTATAGGAGCAAACACATAGCAGATACAAAAATTGATACAAAATCTCCATGCCAAATTCGATCTTAAACAGTTGGGGACAATAAACTATTTTCTTGGCTTCGAAGCTTTCAAAAATGGCAGCACCTACTATCTTACACAACAAAAGTACATTAGGGACCTTTTACACAGAACAAACATGATGGACTCAAAACCTCAGTCCACCCCCCATGTGTGCAACATCAAAGCTGTCACTCAACTCAGGGCAACCACTTGAATATGCTAAATAATACAGAAGCATCATTGGAGCATTACAGTATCTCACCACGACCAGGCCTGACATCTCTTTTGTTGTAAACAAATTGAGTCAGTTCCTCAAATCTCCTACAACTACTCATTGGGGTTCTTGCAAACGGGTTCTGAGATACATGGCAGGAATAATTCACCTTGGCCTTTCTTTTTCCCCTGCCACAAACCTTGATCTTCAAGGTTATACTAATGCTGACTGGGTTAGCAGCTATGATGACAGAAAATTGACATTTGGATACCGTGTCTTTCTTGACCAAAACCTCATCAGTTGGTGCTCCAAGAAACAGAATGTTGTTGCTCGTTCCAGCACGGAGTCTGAATATCAAGCCTTAGCTCTTGCCACTGCTGAATTAGTTTGGATCCAATCTCTTCTCACTGAGATTTCAATCAATCTCCCTCAAAGTCCCATACTATAGTGTGACAATCTTGGTGCAGGATCTCTGGCCTCGAATTCGGTCTATCATGCTCGCATTAAACACATAGAAATAGACCTTCATTTTGTGCGAGACAGAGTCCTTGCCAATCAGCTTGAAGTTCGATATGTGGACACTCACTACCAAATAGCTGACATCCTGACAAAACCTTTGCCTATCACGCAATACAACCGCTTCAAGGACAAGTTAACACTTCGGTGCCCAAGTGTAATTATTAAACTATTAGATTTTAGTCCGATGGCGAATAATAAAAGAAAAATTTGAATTTCTATGCTTAATTTAGCTACTTAATTAAAAAAAAATAAAAAAATACTTCTTTTTACACTATATCAAAAATATGTTTATATGAAAAATATTTAAATCAAATTCAACTTTTTTTATCATTTTTTTGTCGAAAAATATTTTTTTTATTATTTTTATTTTCAGTTGATGGACCAATCTCGGTCCATATAATGTAAAAATGAGAATTTTTTTAATTAAATAGAAAAATTAATCATGAAAATTCAAAATTTTCTAATATTACACATTCATATTCATAGATAATATCCATTAAAAGTACTGTAATATATATATATGGGTAAATACCATTTTGGACCCTCTGTTTTACAAAATGTATTTATTTTGTTTCACCTACTTCCCTAATTCAGCAGATTTACCCCCTACCATTTACCACTACTTTTCTCATGCTCAAACTAATTAATCAAACTTGCATCATATTAGTTTTTGAAAGTAATGAACAAATTCGCTACTATAAATACTATACATCTTATGTTTATCAAACAAATACTAAACATGTCACATTTATTAAAATAATACTATACATCTCACAAAAATATGAATAGTTATATAACTAAACAAGTTGTTTATCTATTCCAAGAGCATGAACAACTAATCCTTGCAATGAAAGAACTGGTTTAAAGATGATAATATTCTAAATTACAGTGGCCATCAAATCCACTGCAATGAAAAAAAAAAATAAAACTAGAACGATATGCAACTGATAAAACACTCACTCTCCCTCCCAAACAGAAAGAGTAATTTGAGTTTGAATAGAATAGATCATTAATGGCAAGATTACGTGTAAGTTAAACAAGTTTATGGTGACAATTATACACATAATTTGATTAACAAATCTACATCTACAAGAATGTGACGGTACAACACGTTTCTTGGGTGGCTGCATTTTGTTATAAACTAATAATATTTTAAATTCTAGTAGTTTAGCCACAAAACTATACACTTTGCAGGAGCCATAATATTTGTGTGACTCATCATTGACTTCTTTTTCTCAACACTCTCTTCTTTTCTTGTACGTTAATCTACTATTAACATTAACATCCCGAACACATAAACAGGCCATTACAGTTGACCAATTTAAGTAACATCACTCACCTCAAAATCTTCATCTCACACATCAAATTGACAATTTTGGAAAAGGGTTTTCAGTGTTGTATTCCATCACTAAGTTGCAGCTCAATATTTACATTATGATATTCTGCAGTGAAACTATATTCTACTATGAAGTTGATGAATGAATAACCACATTTGTGAATTTGAACTAGAGAACTAAACCAAATATGGCCAACAAATAATTGGGTGGTTTGTTTCACTGTAAAATCGTCCAGTTCATCATTGTGCCAAGTTGTTGAAGTTCTTTATGTGGCTCATGATTTCCTCCAGCAGCTTGTATATCTCTTTACTTCTTGGGTGCGATTTACCACCCTTTCGAAACTCGTAAACTACACCATCGAGTTCAATCGAACTACACCCTGGAGTTTTCTTGATGTTCTTGCCTTTCATTTCCTTCCTTAACTTCACTGCATCCCTCCATTTATTTGCAGATGAATATATATTTGACATAAGTACATATGCACCATCTCTCTCTGGCTCCACCTTCAGTAGCTTTTTCATTACATCTTCTCCAAGTTCAACACAACCGTGAATCCTACAAGCTCCCAAAAGGGCTCCCCATATATAAGCATCAGGCTCCATCGGCATGTTTTCAATAAGCTCCTGTGCTTCCTCAATTAATCCAGCACGGCCAAAAAGGTCGACCATGCAACCATAGTGTTCTGTTTGAGGTCTAAGGTTATACACACATGACATGTCTTTGAAGTACCTTTTTCCTTCCACAACAAGACCTGCATGACTACAAGCTGTTAAAACACCTATAAATGTCACCTCATCTGGTTTTATACCTCTTCGAGGCATATCGGAGAATATACTCAGTGCCCTTTTTGCTTCTCCGTGCATAGCTAAACCAATAATAATGGCAGTGTAAGAATACACATCCCTACACTTCATGCCTCGGAACACTTTAAAGGCTTGGTCTATGGCTCCACACTTAGCATACATATCCACGAGTGCATTCCCTATGAACCTATCAGCCTCAATCTGTTTTCTATCGATGTATGCATGAACCCACTTCCCCAACTCAAGCAATCCAAGATTTGCACAGGAATTCAAAACGCCCACCAATGTAAAGTCATCAGGCTCAACCCCTATGCTTTGCATTTTCCGAAACATATCCATTGCATCCTTGAATTCGCCTTGGTTAGCCAATCCTGATATCAAAGAATTCCAAGAAACTACATTTCGAACAGGCATTTCATCAAATATTTTGCGTGCGGAATTAGCATCACCACACTTGAGATACATATCAACCAGTGCATTGCCCACGTACACGTCTGAGGGAACCCTATTGTCCAGTATATAGTCATGTAATTTTCTACCTAATTTTAAGTCTCCTAGCTTTGAACAAGCAGAGAGAACAATAACCGCTGTCATCTCATCGGCTTTCATTTTGGCATCACACATCTCAAAGAAAGTCAAAATAGCTTCCCTGGCAAAGCCATTCTTCACGTAACACTGAATGAGCGTGGTCCAAGATACCACATCTCTCAGAGAACTTTCTTCAAACACCTTGCGGGCGTAACTCACAGACCCACAAACAGAATAAAGCCTGATGAGAGTGTTCTTCACGTACACATTGGATAACACCAGCCCAGTCTTGACAGCATAAGCTTGAACCTGGACACCTTCTCTGAGCGCCTGAGACTTGGAACAAGCCTTGAGAACATAAGGAACCGTATAGTTATCAGGACGGAAGCCATTGACAAGCATCTCGCGAAACAAAACGACAGCTCGAAGTGAGTTGCCATTAAGGCTCCGAACGATGTCATTGCATATGTCGAGGCCGAGGTCCTGGTTTTCCAAGTGCTTTAAGATAAAACATAGATAACCCAGATTTCTAGAGGAAGAAATGAGTTCAAGGGTCGGCGGTGGGAGAGGGAAAGAAGCAGTTTTGAGTATAAAGGCGTGGATTTGCCGTAGATTTTTAATGTTGTCCGTTTTGGTCCCCCCGGCGGCGACCCGAAAAGCTTGTGAGTTGACGTAATTTGTGGTTGCCCAGTAGCTGCTCATACAAATCAACATGAACATAAAAACATGCAAGGAAGAAGCAATTAGCAACGATAAATGTTTAGGTATGAAAATGAAAGTAAGGGAATATGTATGATAAATTAAAAGCTCATTAGGATTTTTGCTTACACATGTACCAAATTATGTAAGTTGAGGGGCATAATTTAGTACATGTCAAAATTCGAAGGGCATGATTTGGTAGATATCAAAGTCTGGGTAACATGGTTTAGTATATAAACAATTATTGAAATAGTAAAATTGAATTAAATTAGACAAAAGTCTTTAAATCCAACAATCTCAATAGTTCATGGGGCATTTTCAATAGCTTTAAAAGTTCAAGGGCATAATTTGGTACATGTCAAAGTTCAGGGGGAAAAATTCTATGTTGATTTAGTTTCTCCCAATCTCAACTGTTATGACCCTTTTCTTTTTACCGTTACATTACATGGCACAACACACCTAGAAAACACAAGAGAGTTATTTAAGTCAAAATTGAGAAGTGTAGTTGCAGAGTATTGAGGAAGAGGTTGAGGACTGTATAGAGGAGCACAATTTTGAACTTTAAAATCAAAATTCAAAATTTAAAATAAACAAATATATATAGGATAAGAGTATAGTAAGAACTATTGTTTTGTTCCTACCGTAGGGATGTTTTTTTAACCATAAATAATTTAATGGTAATAAATGAGTAGATGTATAATAATACTTTACACTTGCCGTGCATTATATAATTTCTTCTTATATTATTATAATAATATTTCATAATTAAATATTCTTTTTTTTTAAAAAAAAAAAAACTTCCATTAAATAAAAAATTTCCTCTTAACGAAGTCTCTTCCTCTATCTCTCTCACTCATCTTCTATTTCTTCAACTGAAGCCCTTATTAAATTGGCGTTTTTTCTCAAATCATCCATACCCAAATCACCGTCCACATCTCTTATAAGAACTAAAGGAATCGATGAAGGAATGGAAGAAGAAACTGAAGGATTACTGGAAGGAGAGGGTGAGTTCGGGAAGGGCATGATTCAGATGAGGAAGAAGGAGCTTTCTTTGTGATGCAATGAGAAGAAAATAAAGGGAAGGTTGTCTTTATTTTATACTTGCTGGGAGAGAAACTTCTTGGGTTGGTTTGACCACATATAGTAATAAATTGTAAATGTATTAGCTTCAAGAAAAGAATGGGTTCAGCTATCTTGAAACATGCTTATTCCCAAACAACTACAATGGGAATACAATTCATGCCGTAACCTTCTTCAAAAACAAAAAATAAAATAAAATAAAAGGGAAAAGAAAGATCTCCACCAAAGAAGCTTCTATCTAAGTATCAATGTAATGTTTTAATGTCATTGCTTTAAAAAAAAAAATGTAATGTTTTAATAAACATTTGTTTTCTTCAATATTTTATATTAAAGGCCATATCTTTTTATATTTTGAAATGTCAGAATTTTTGAACCATCGGATTTCAGATTGGAAACTTTCAAAAAGGTTTTATCTTTGTTTTCCATTCTGAATTTAGATTTTTGGGATAGTTTGTTCTTGGTTCCTGAGATAGTTTGTTTTGGGTTCCTTGTAGTAACAATTGAGCTACTCATAGGATTGTCGCTTGAGCTGCTCATATGATTGCTACTTGAACATTTTCTTTTAATATTTTTTATTTCTCACTGTTGGGGAGCTTGCACCCCTGTTGCAGCCATGGACTGGTGTTGACGTTTTTCTTCTCTTTTTTCTCTTATCTTAATGAAGTTTTTTATTCAGCAGGAAAAAAAAGAGGTGTCAGAATTTTTAAACAGCAGTTTATTAAATATTTAATCTAATAATCTTTTCTCAAAAAAAAAAAATAATCTAATACACATAAGCCTATATTAAATAGGATGTATCCTCAAAAGTCACATGTATCAAGGGTTAAAAAAATGTATGTATACTATGAGAACAAAACTAGTGTTCCTATGATAGAATTATTCTATATATATATATATATATATATATATATATTTATATGAAAAATTGTTCAATAGTGACTTTTTAAAATCACTGTCCGTAATTGTTACTTTTTTTTTTTAGAAAATAAAACTAAAACTTAAGATAACTTACCATTGTAAGTAATTTTTTTTTAATAATTAATAATAAGAATAAGAATAAAATTAGTTTATTAGAATAATTGTTTAAAAATTTTCATAATAATCAAAAATTTGTAAAGTATTACTAATATACAATACAATACTTTATGAAGTGTTATTTCACTTGTCAATTTTTTTTTTAATTTATGTCCGCACATCTACTCATCCATAAAGTCAAGAAAATCCCAACATCTATATAAATAGTCTTTCTACAACTAGGTAGATGGTAAACTCGGCCACCAAACTTGAGAGATGTCACAATTTTGTAAGAGAATGAGCGAGAGTATTACTACTCCATTTCTATTAGAGTTAATTAGATTAGTTAGTCTGTTAATTAGTTGTTAGGAATAACCGGTTCAGTTAGTTAAGTTGGTTAGCTTCTCTTCTTAACCGATTCTATTTTTCATTACCTATATATTTAGCTCATGTGTATTTAACAAACATAATTCAATAATAAAATCAAGACAAAGTTTCTTGCTTTGTTTCTCTCATATGGTATTAGAAGAATTCTTGCCCACTACTTCCATGGCAAGATCTTCAACTCGTTCCCAAGATGGTGGTCCTCCATCCACGGTCGACACTCAAATAGCTGACATCACATCCCATCCTCACGTTGCTCCTAATCTCAATTCCTCGGTTGTTCCTCACAAAAATCAATCTTCCAGGCCCCAATCTCAGAATACCTTGAACCCAGAAATGGTTCATTCACAAAATCAATCCACCATTGTCGATGATCACAAGACCACATCTCCTCTACAAGCCAATCGTCTAGTCAATGATGATCATTCCAGTCCTTCTTTCTTAGCACTAGTGATCATCCTGGACTCGTGCTCGTGTCTATTGTCCTCAATGGCAGCAACTATTAATCCTCGAAAAAAGGAATCACCATGGCTTTGGTTGCCAAGAACAAGATTGCCTTCATCGACGGTTCCCTTCCTCGTCTAGAAATTGGTAATCTCTATCTCAATTCTTGGCTTCGATGCAACAATATGATTATATCATGGTTAGTTAATTCTGTATCACATGAAATTTCTCAAAGCATTATGTATTTTGACTTGGCCATTGACATGTGGAACGGTCTTGCTTAGCGGTTTAACGAAGGCAATGGCCCTCACATTTACAAACTAACTCACCCGTTTACAGCAAAGTGACCAATTTGTTTGTTCATACTTAACTAAAATGAAATCCCTTTGGGATGAGTTAAAGGAATTTTAACCAATCACCACTTGCACTACTTGTGGTGCAATGAAAATTTTCTTAGATTACTATAGCCAGAATCAAGTGCTTCAATTCTTGACTAGTTTAAATGAATCTTTTGCATCGGTTCGAGCTCAAATCTTGCTCAATGAACCAATCCCCAATCTATCTCGTGTGTCTGCCATGATCATACAAGAAGAGTGTCAAAGATCTCTTGGCTCTGCTGAAACACTTCCCTTGGCTGCTGCTACAAACTCCATGCCTACTAATCCTCCAAGAGCCAAGAAACCCCGCCCTTCTTGCTCTAATTGTGGCAAACCAAGTCACTGTTGGAATTTATTTTACCAGGATCTTAGATCTACTCACAAGTATGTTGTTTAAACACCCTAAATATGAACTTTCTAAAACGATAAATTAAACACATATAAAGTTAAGAAAACCTTACATTGATGCAGCGGAATTAATGTCTCCTTCCACTCAGATCTCTAACCCTTGTATCCTTTCTGTAGCAGAGTATAATCAAGATCTGAGCCCGAATGTCCTTCTTCTTCAAGTTTGATCCTTCATAGTCTTCCAATCTATGGTTGAGTTACTGCTTGCTGTGTATGGGAACTTACTCTCTCACTAAGGTTCGAAATTGATGAAAAAGAAAAGAGAAAGGGATTTTGGCCAGGTATAGAAAGTGGGAAGGCTCAGTTTTTCTGAAGAGAGAAATTTCTGTCAGAAAGCTAATGAAAAGTATGTGAAAGCATTTGTTGTGACTGAGCCATCACTTTCTATTTATAGGCAACTACTAGGTTTAGGTTAAGAATTATTTGGCATTAAAATAATGAAAATATTAATTTGAAAAACCCTTAATAAGTGGCCGGCCATGGTGTTATAGTGGGCCCCACTTGATTTTGCAGTTTTATCAAATTTTATCTCTATTTTCTCAAAAACACCAATTTTCCAATTCTAACCTTTTAAATGCCAAAACTAATTATTTAATAACTAGAATAGATTATTAAATAATATTGTCATTTAATTTAATTATTAATTAGACATATAAAGTCCATTAATAAATAAATAAACCTAGAAACTCTTTTCTTTACAATTTCACCCCTGCTTAGTGAAAATTCATAAAATTAGACATAGTCTAACTTTAGAATTATAATTGATCAATCACGAATCAATTAATGAGTCTTACAAGCAGCATGTTCTCAACTAGAATGGGGACCATGGATCTATATGCTGAGCTTCCAATAAGTGAACCAAATTTACCAAGTAAATTCCTACTTATTAATTTTTCGTTGAATCCACTCTTAGAACTTAGAATTGCACTCTCAGACTTATATAGAGCATATTGTATGTTCCACGATATCAATATGCTATCTCATTTAACCATTGTTATAATCTTATTGTGATTTAAAGATCCTCTATATAGATGATCTACATCGAGATGGGATTTCTTTACCGTTCTCACCCCTCAATGTATTTTGCCCCTTAAAACACTTAGCTACCTGTAAATGGTGTTTAGTGATCTAATATATAGTCAGTTAAACAAGAGCTCATCCATTTACTTCTATTTGCTAAGCTCGAAGGGAATCATCACTTGACTTCTATACACCAGTAGAAGCTATAGATTCCATATTTATGTTCAGCACTCCCACTCAATCATACTATCATGTTCCCAAAATATACGTATCACCCTGACCCAAAAGTAGGCTTAACTAATAAATCAAAGAACATGAATAGCACTCATGAGTTGAGCCTAAGCATATCAGGATTTAGATTCTTTCAATCTCAAGATCAACTACTGATATTGACTTGGAAAGATATGTATAATGGTAAGTTTGTAATATCTTAACTTAGTTGCAATATCGGTCCAGTCCAATGTATACTCCATACATTCGAAACTAGTATACTTTACTAATGTCCTGGAAAGAACATAACACTTACTCCAAGTGTAAGTACACATCATCGCTGATTATCACATTAGTGTAAATCCAATAACACTGATGAAACAGGGACCAATACTTTTGATTCATATGATCACAATCACATTCCACTGTGTTGACGATACTATAATTGTGAATAAACATATGATCTGTATTTAACTGATTCTGTGTGTAAACATAATAAACATATTAAACCATTAGCATGTAGAATTCATGCAAACATCAATCACTTCAAATTTCTTATATTGATAACTAATCAGATTGTAAAGAGTTTTATTTAGGGCATAAAACCCAACAAACTCCCACTTGCACTAATATAAAACAAACTGTGCAAATAGGTCAATCTGATGTCTTGATCTTCAGATCAAGTGTAGTATATTTGAATCCACCCAAACTTTTGGAAACTAGTTCATAAGTACACTTATGAAACATCCTTTACTATATGCTTTACTCATCAAGGGATACTGAAATCTTTACTGTTTTAAGAGTACATCTGAATAAACAGAAGACATATCTCTCATATTTTAAAATATGTAATTGAGATAATACAGTGTAGACTTTTCTTCAGTGATATAACTTTCTTGGATTTCGAATAGACAAAGTTATACTTTTTCTCTGGTAGAGCTTGAATTATTATTCAATAATTCCTCCACCCCCAAAGTAAACACCATCTCATAGAATCTCGAAATTAGATGGTGAGATACAAGGATAACTGATACACAGTTCCTTAATATCTGACATATAGATCACTTTCATAAATCTTTCTTGAATATCTTCTAATGTTCCCTATTTGATTACATCTCAGATAGCTCCCACTCGATAGCAGATGTCTGGTTAAATAATACTTTTAACCTCTGATTGTTTGGAGAGTTACCTAGTTGTGACTTTTGTATTAGTCTGAAACTTTAAGTCAAGACTAAGTCATCAACATAGCAGACTAGTATTTGAAGTGAAAAATACATGCCAGAGATAAAGTAATCAAAAATTAAGATACCATCAAATTTTATGAGGAATAAGAATTTTAGATTCAAGTCATTCGAATGGACTGAACTAGAGTTCTTTATCTTATTCTCATAATTCTGATAAGCTATTCCTATCCATGTGAATGGTTAGATTTGCTTTTCAGTAGTGTTCTTAAGTACCTATCACAAGTATCAACCTAATGAAAATGGGTATAGAATTTTAAAATTCTCCCACTCAATTAAGGTAGTGTGAAACTTTAACAAAGAACTTTCAAAAGTATCAAACTTTTACTTACAACAGTAAAATCGAAATGGAACATACAATCAAGATCAAGTATTTATATTGATAATAGCTGACTCATTATATTACTTCCATGTTTAAAGAAGATATGTGTTACATAGGGAATTGTGGAATAGACTCCACCCCTAAGAATATACATATAGGGTGCTATGGATAACCTCCACCCCTAAGTATATAGAGATTATGATCCACCCCTAAAGGTTGTAAAGATCATGATTCTCTAAGTGTGATAGAGTTTATGTGGAGTTGAATACTATCCAGAGTTTATTAGATATAAAAGATCGTTGAACTGCATAGTTTTCTTAACTTTTCTCCACCCCTATCAGATCAAAAGATCCTTTTATTAAACAAATTCTTAATAATTGTATTAGAATGAACAATTATTAATAAACATAGAAATAGTTGTTGGGTTTTATGCCCTAAATAAAACTCATTTCAATATAATCAGATTTACTTATTAATATAGATCAGAAATAACATCTAATGTTGCATGGTTCACATGATTTATTTCATGATTATATGTACATAATGTATAAATTCATCTGAAACCCTTTTCACATACTTGATCCTGTTTATTGTGCCGTCAACACATTGGAAAGTAAACATGACTATGTGAATAAAGTTTCCTAGATTTATCAGACATAGGGTTTTACTGATATGATAATCTACAACAGAGTTTACTTGCATTTGGAGAAGTGCTATGTTCTTTCCAGAGCATTGGTTAAAGTAAAGCTCAGGTTGGATGCATGGAGTATGCATCGGAAGGGACTGATATTGAACTTTGACTTAGATTTAATTAAACTTACCGTAAAATCTATTCAAGTCAATATCGCCAAGTTGATCCTAGATCAAATGTTCTTAATCATGTTATGATTAGGCTCAATCTTGAAAGGCTATTCGTGTTCTTTGATTTGTTAGTTAAGCCTACTTTTAGGTCAGGGTGATACGTACATTTTGGGAACACGGTAGTGCAATTGAGTGGGAGCGCTAGCATAAACATGGAATCTATAGCTTCTATCTGGCGAATAGTAAGCAAAGGATGATCTCCTTCGAGCTTGACCAAACGAAAATAAATGGTGGAGATCTCATTTCACATAAGCTGAAATATCATTTATACGGGGTCAAGTGTTTTAAGGATAAAATACATAGTAGGGTGTTACGGTAATTTAATCCCTAAACTGTGTAGATCATTCATATAGAGGATCATTGATCAAATTAGGATTATAACAATGGATAACTAATGATGTGTCTATATGGTGGAACATATAGAGCATTCTATATACTGAGAGTGCAATTCTAAGTTCTATGCGTGGATTCAACGAAGAATTAATAAGTTAGTGAATTTTAGTGCTAAATTCTTGATCTACTTATTGGAAGCTCGGTTATATAGACCCATGGTCCCCCCACTAGTTGAGATAATGTTGCTTGTAAGACTCATGTAATTGGTTTTGATTAATCAATTATAATTCTCAAATTAGACTATGTCTATTTGTGAATTTTTCACTAAGTAAGGGCGAAATTGTAAAGAAAGAGTTTATAGGGGCGTATTTGTTAATTATGATACTTTGTATGGTTCAATTAATAAATATGATAAATGACAATATTATTTAATATTTATTTATAGTTATTAAATAGTTAGAATTGGCATTTAAATGGTTGAATTAGAAAATTGGCGTTTTTGAGAAAATCAGATGCAGAAAAGATAAAACTGCAAAATTACAAAAAGTGAGGCCCAAATCCACTAGAAAATTAATATTTAAGTTGATTTTCATCATCATACTTAAATATTTGAAATTTTTCTTATATATTTAATTAAATAGGAAAATTATATTTTTTGTTGTAAATTAATTTTGTTAATTAATTTTGGGCCAACATTAAATTAGAATAATTTTTCCAGGATTAATTTTTTATTTTAACATGCATTTTCGAAAATTGTATTCTTAAATACTTTAATTTTTCGAAATGCAATATATATTTATAGAAAATTAAATTTGAGTTGTAAATTAATTTATATTAATTTTGTAACAACTTAAATTGGATATTTTTCTAAATATTTATTGGAAATTATTACTAAGATGGAAATAATTCATGTTATTTTCATATCCATCTAAGTAAAATTTATAAATATTAAATTAAAATTTATATTTAGAATTTTTCATTCTAAATTGGAAATTTTAAATAAATATATATTTAAAATAAATAAATTAAATAAAGAGAATCAAAGAAAATACAACTCACTTTAAATAATGAGCTTGATTATTATTAAGATATTCGATCTCCATTGTTGGTCTTACAAAAGTTAAATGTTTTCAATATAACCTCGAGACGCTAGACTTCGTCCCCCTATGGATGGTTATTCGTTGAACGCATTTAACACCGTAAGATTTCATTTGATAAGTGTTTTGTAAGTTTTCATCTCTATTAGACTCTCCCCTACGGTGACTACTTAGAGATAAACTTATGAAACATGAAACAATGGTAGAAGCTCATAAAATGAGAATAACCTTGACTCTCGCCTACCGGGACAACGTTGGATTCTTATTTTGATCGAATAAAAGGTTGCTAGAATGGTTTCTATTTTAGATGAGCTGACAACTCTATTCAATAAATGATGCTTTGACTCTCGCCTACCGGGACACTGTATCAGTTTGTTGAAAACCTTGGAAATTATTTAGGATTGTATGTTTTAGTATTTTCACTAGTCATTCCTACTTGCTATATGTTTATAATTTCTGAATTGTGTATGAATTTATATTGAACCATGTTATTTTCTGTTATTAAGTTGTAGTTTAATTTCGAATCTTCATTGTTGGTCTAACATGTTTGTTTTTCTAATGAGATAAATCCCTAATGGATTTTCACCATTAGACATACATAATAGTGTAAGATCTCGAAAGATAAATATTGTCTATGCAACATCTAGCTGTTCATCAATTGATGACACCTTAGACTAGTATTTTTACAATATGAAACAAGAAGATTACATAAATAAGATTACTTTGTCTTTCGCTAATCGAAGCATCGTTGGATTCTTATTTATAAACGAAATTATCCTAATTCCTCTTAGCTTATTCATTTCGAATTAGCTTTAAAAACATATCATTGGATGAATGGTCTATAAATCATTTCATGTCATTATATTTTCTCTTAAGAAATTAAATGACGCATATGATTATAATCCCGAAATTCTATTCCCAATTGATATAAATCCTCAATCTTAGAAATCTCCTACTTGTATGGGCAAATCTGACTTAGAGTTTGTATTAGTAGTGGTGGTCCAAGATAGAATTACTCATAATATTTGGTATAAATTTAAGTCTTTGACTTTAATTTTAGAATCCAAACAGAAATTTTCTTATATTTCTATTTCCAGAATACAATACAGTTACACTTTCTCAAGTGTTTAATATCTATCTTCTATTAATGGATTAAAACTGTATGGAATATGAGTTAGGTATTCTGTGACCAGGATCCACTTGCAGTATTCTAAGAACTCTTTGATGTAACTAAACCTATGTCATCATAGACACTACCACATTTTTTTAATCTATGGCATTTGTATCTTGTTCATAGTGGATTTGACAAGATCAATCTCTGCAAAGAGTTAATATGCCTATATCCACTGAAAGTAGTTCATCTCATTCGCAGATGGATGTACATTCAGGGGTGGATATGAGTTTATCGTTGTATTCTTAAAACGATAACTCAAGATTATACCTTTTAGCAAAGAAATTTGAAATGTTTGAAAAATTTCATTAATTTCTAGCAATGGTTAAAACCATTAAGGTAAGTGGTTAAAGATCTTGCGAACTGATAGGGGTGGAGAAATAGTTAGTAGATATGCAGTTCAAAGATCATTAAATTGATTTTCGAATTATATCCAAACTTACCTCCCCAGAAATTTCGAGTTGCATATTGATGATTAGTTAGTAGTCGTTGCCTAATCCTTCTATGGTAATACAATTTCAGAATGATGTAATGGTTGTATACTTAATGTAAATCATTACTAGATTCATGGATGACCTAATCAAAATCTTAAGAAAAGCTAGAACCATTAACCATGGTTTGTTAGCTATTCTAAGTGATTAGGGGTGGACCATCCCATTGTCAATAGATAAGAAAGTGTTTGTTCAAACAAATACTACTTTTCTAAGAAAATGACTAAGTCTGAAAAACAAGTAGCAAATAAAGGAGATATTTTTCTTGACTCCAAAAGTGTTCTATCATCTTATATAACATATGATGATCCCACTGCCTCTGTTGTCTTGTCACAACCGAAGAGATCAATACCATTTAGTTTTCTTCGACATAATTCATGGTACCTTGTCGTAGTGGGAGAGTTTCTAGGAACTCACCTTCTTATGACTTGGGAGACATTAGTGATTAAAATCCATTGTGAGTTTAAACAAGTAATGGATTGTCAAGATAAGAAACTAAGAAGAAAGCCAATAGAACTATGGTTTAATCCATTCACATGGAGTAACCTAAAGTTTTCTATTACAAGGACATAAAAGGAAATTTTCGTTTATAAGACTATTCAATGGACTTAACAAACTTCCTGTTCCTAGTATTATAGGTTTGAGTTTATCTAAACCTATGGCTTGTGGTATACCTGGTAATTACTTACTCTAATGCAAGCAACTTACTTTAGTAAGATGCTGAAGCATTTTCTTTCTAATGGCAATCTATAGAAGCTTCACTACTTCTTAGGTATAGATTTTATTTATCTAAGGAAAAGTCTCAACTATTCCAGAAAAGATAAAGCCATGAAAGAATTTCTTATATCAACAGTGAGAGGTCTTATATATGCTTTTGTATGCCTTAGACCAGACACCTGCTGTTGAGTGGGAGTAATGAGTAGGTATCAGATTAATCCAGGAGAAGAACATTGGAATACAATCAAGTAAATCCTAAGATAAAGAAGAGGAACTATATGTTAGTCTATAAGGGTGTGTTTAAAACTCTTAGACTACACAAATATCAGATTTCGAAATTTGTCTTTGTGCTAGTAAATCTTTCTGATAAGATGGTGGTTACTCTGGGGGTGGAATAGTGATTTTGGAGAAGTGTAAAAACCTATCTGAAGTTTCTAGGTCTACCAAAAAGGGACTGAATGTTAAAGCTGCAGGAAAGGTACTTATTCAGTCTAAGGAAAGTTCTATACATTTTTGGCATCATTCCAAATTGCCTTAAACTACTAGTGTTAATTTCCTGATTAACCAAAAGTAGTTGCCAAAGATATAGAATCCAGTATCCCAAGAGAGTAGACATATAGAGAGGAATTTCACATTATCAATGATTTTGTGATTAAGGAAGAGTAATGGTGGAGAAAAGGTTGTGGTTAATTTCAACCTTTCAGATCCTATTACGAGGAGTTTACTAATACTACACTTGATTTGTATATCAAGGTGTTGAGATTATTTGAAACGCACTTTTTGTTTTATATTAGTGCAAGTGGGAGTTTGTTGGGTTTTATGCCCTAAATAAAACTCATTTCAATATAATCAGATTTACTTATTAATATAGATCAGAAATAACATCTAATGTTGCATGGTTCACATGATTTATTTCATGATTATATGTACATAATGTATAAATTCATCTGAAACCCTTTTCACATACTTGATCCTGTTTATTGTGCCGTCAACACATTGGAAAGTAAACATGACTATGTGAATAAAGTTTCCTAGATTTATCAGACATAGGGTTTTACTGATATGATAATCTACAACAGAGTTTACTTGCATTTGGAGAAGTGCTATGTTCTTTCCAGAGCATTGGTTAAAGTAAAGCTCAGGTTGGATGCATGGAGTATGCATCGGAAGGGACCGATATTGAACTTTGACTTAGATTTAATTAAACTTACCGTAAAATCTATTCAAGTCAATATCGCCAAGTTGATCCTAGATCAAATGTTCTTAATCCTGTTATGATTAGGCTCAATCTTGAAAGGCTATTCGTGTTCTTTGATTTGTTAGTTAAGCCTACTTTTAGGTCAGGGTGATACGTACATTTTGGGAACACGGTAGTGCAATTGAGTGGGAGCGCTAGCATAAACATGGAATCTATAGCTTCTATCTGGCGAATAGTAAGCAAAGGATGATCTCCTTCGAGCTTGACCAAACGAAAATAAATGGTGGAGATCTCATTTCACATAAGCTGAAATATCATTTATACGGGGTCAAGTGTTTTAAGGATAAAATACATAGTAGGGTGTTACGGTAATTTAATCCCTAAACTGTGTAGATCATTCATATAGAGGATCATTGATCAAATTAGGATTATAACAATGGATAACTAATGATGTGTCTATATGGTGGAACATATAGAGCATTCTATATACTGAGAGTGCAATTCTAAGTTCTATGCGTGGATTCAACGAAGAATTAATAAGTTAGTGAATTTTAGTGCTAAATTCTTGATCTACTTATTGGAAGCTCGGTTATATAGACCCATGGTCCCCCCACTAGTTGAGATAATGTTGCTTGTAAGACTCATGTAATTGGTTTTGATTAATCAATTATAATTCTCAAATTAGACTATGTCTATTTGTGAATTTTTCACTAAGTAAGGGCGAAATTGTAAAGAAAGAGTTTATAGGGGCGTATTTGTTAATTATGATACTTTGTATGGTTCAATTAATAAATATGATAAATGACAATATTATTTAATAATTATTTATAGTTATTAAATAGTTAGAATTATTTTAATGGTTGAATTAGAAAATTGGCGTTTTTGAGAAAATCAGATGCAGAAAAGATAAAACTGCAAAATTGCAAAAAGTGAGGCCCAAATCCACTAGTATAGGGCCTGCCACTTTTGTAGGAAATTTAAACTGATAATTTCATTATTTTAATGCCAAATAATTCAAACCTAACCCTAGTGGAATGCTATAAATAGATAGTGAAGGCTTCAGGAAAATCACACTTAAATTTTCTATTTTTCTTTCAGAGAAAAACCTGAGCCTTCTCTCTCCCTATCTTTGGCTGAACCCACTCTCTCTCTCTTCATCATTGAGATTTCGAAATCCTTAGTGTATGAGTAGTGCCCACACACAGCAAGCAATACCTCAATCATAGTGAGGAAGATCGTGAAGAAAGATCATCAGCAAAGGAGATTCAGCATCAAAGATTCAGAGAAAGAGATCCAGGTTCAGATATTGATAATGCTCTGCTACAGAAAGGAATCAAGGGCTAGATATCTGAACGGAAGGAGTCATTTAATTCCGCTGCACCCAATGTAAGGTTTCCTAAACTTTATATTTGTTTAATTTATCGTTTTAGAAAGTTCATATTTAGGATGTTAATAAACATACTTGTGAGTAGATCTAAGATCCTGGTAAAATAATTTCCAACAATAGTTTCTAGTGTTTATTTAATATAACTCGATGAAGAGTTTTAAATATTATAGAATTTGCTTCAATAATAAAAACACTTACACATACAAACATACAAATATAATGTGGTAATAATTGATGAAGATAAATTAAATGAAGCTCAATCTCATAAATTGCAATTGTGAATTTCGGAAATAAAACTTTATTAATAATAAATAAACAAAAATATTGCAACAATATGAGAAAAACAGGGATAAATATCCCTAACTAAAATTTGAAATCCAAATTGTCTTTAAACTAAAACAATTAATTCAAAAAATAAATTGAAGAGCTTCATCTTCATCTGGACGATTTCACCCTTTGGTCCAGCTTTTTGATCAAACTCAATTGAGTTCAAGTAGCTTGGCCTATAAGAAGAAGAAAAGAAATAAACAAAGTTAGTCCAGAATCATAAATCCAATTGAATAATAATTCACTAAAACTCTTAAAGTTTATAAAGAGAAATACCTTGTTTCTTTGCAAGAAGTTTAGGACATTGGGGTTTCCAATGACCTTTTTCATTGCAGTAGAAACACTTTCCCTTAAGTGTAGCATCACCAGAAGGAACAACCTTTTTATTCTTCATGGCTTTTGTTTGCTTCTTGGTGTTCTTCCACTTCTTCTTCGATTTGGGCTTTGAAGCAGAGGCAACATTTGCTTCAAGTTTCATCGTCCCATTACCATTCCCAGGATTGTGAGGTTTACTCCCTTTCTTCTTGGGTCCTCCAATCAAATTTTCATAAGTTTGAAGGTCATTGACTAATTCATGAAAGTCAATTTCCTTCTTATTCATGACATAATTTGAAGTGTATGGTAGAAATGCTGGAGTTAGGCTATTCAAGATAAGACTTACTTGAGTAGCACTATCCATTTCAGCACCATGATCCTGGGCTTCTTGGAAATAACTTGACATAAGGAGAACATGGTCACACACGTTTTGATGAGGTTCCATCCGTGCATTAATGTACTTCTTAGTCGCGTCAAAGCGTGACTGAAATGATGCCTTACCGAATAGCTCATTTAACTTCATCATAACTTCAGCAGCCTTCTCAGTTTTAAAAAACCGAGTTTTGAGGGTGTCAACCATGCTAGAAAGCATAAAGTATAGAGCTTTGTCATTTGCTTTCTGCCAACGCTCATACTTTTCTTTCACAGCTTTGGAAGCATTGTCCCCAGGCACTTCAGGTGACGGCTCAGTTAAAACAAACAAGGCACTTTCTCCTATGAGAGCAATATTAATGTTCTCATTCCACTTATTAAAGTTAGATCCATTCAGCTTGTTTTCAATCAACAGTGATAACATGGGATTCATTTTGATAATACAGGATACTACAAAATAATAGAAATCAACAAATAGAAATTAATTATGGTTTAACACAAAATCAATTCAGAAATTATAAGCACATAGAAAGTAGGAATGATATGAGAAAATACTTTAAAAAAATCAATCCTAAATAATTTCCAAGGTTTTTCAACAAACTGATATCAGTGTCCCGTTTAGGCGAGAGTCAAAGCTACCATCCATTGAATAGAGTTGTCAGCTCATCTAAAATGTTAAACATTCTAGCAACCTTTTATTCGATCAAGATTGGAGTCCAGCGTTGTCTCGTTTAGGCGAGAGTCAAGGCTATTCTATCTTATGAGCTACTACCATTGTTTCGCAATTTGCAAGTCAAATATGGTCGCCACCATTAGGGTGATCTATACCATATAAAACACTTACAAACTACTTATCCTTCGAGATTAAACGGTGCAAAATTGCTAATGAACGTTCCTCCATTAGGGAGGATTACTCACTAAAACAAACGCGATGTAAAACCCACAATGGAGATCGAATATCTTAATAATAATAAAGCTCATTCTTTAAAATGTATTTTCTTTATTATTCTAATAAATAAATTCTCATTAAATTCGAAATTTAGATTTAAGATTCAAAAATAAGAATTTAATATAATATTTATAAAATTATACTTAGATGGTGATTGAAATAAAATTAATTATTTCCATCTTAGTAGTAATCTTAAATATAAATATTAAGGAAATTAATTTAAGTTGAATTAAATTAGATTAATTAGCAACTTAAAAATTTCTTTGAGAATATATTTATTGAGTTCGAAAATTTAAAGTATATAAAAAATACAATTTTTGAAAATAATAAAAATAGAAAAGAAATACTTCAAGCAAAAAATATCACCTATCTAGATTTTCTTTTGACTAATTAATTCACTTTCTAATAATATCTATTCTATATAAAGTGTGTCTATATAACTGAAATTCTTGGTTTATGAGAAATTCTTGGTTTATGAGAAATTCATGGGTGAATTTTAATTTTTATTTAATAAAATAATAAAATATTATTTATGTATAATAAAATAATGGTTTATGAGAAATTCATGGGTGAATTTTAGTTTTTATTTAATAAAATAATAAAATATTATTTATATATAATAAAATAATAATAAAATAAATTCTATTAGTATTTGAACTGACATTAAATAGCTCTTCCCAATTTAAAAAAGAAAACATACCGTATCTTAAATTCCTAATGAAATTTTTATAGGAAGTTAATATCTAAAAAATATTAACCTTGGTCAAGTAAATAATTTGTAACAGGTATATTTACAATCTTCTTTCATCTGTGTATGACCTAGCAACATGATAGGATCCATCCAAATTGTGTGCCTGTGTGAGCCTATGTGTTTAATTTTATTATAGATGCATATAGGTTGTTGTTGCTAAATAAAATATCATAGTTCTTGATTGATTTTATTTAGGCCCATTTAGTTTTGGGCCTATTCAATTAATAACAGTTGTTCATTTTAAGGTTAAATTCCTCTCTTTTGGGCCTTGTGTGAGAGTTAGGAGCCATAGTAGTGGGTACGACATACTGAACCCAACACCCCCTCCCATGAACTACCCCAATTGTGAAGGCCCATTTGCATGATTTGAATAACTGTACTAGGTTAATTAAATTAGTTTAACCTAATAAAATTGATTAGCAACATAATTAATTTCATTTATTTTGAAATTAATTTAAGAAAACCATAGTTTAAAGAATTTTATTCTAAGCTAAACTATATGTATTTTCTGGTATTTAATTAAATATAGAATTATAACCATCTAGATTCTTTCTGAAGCTTAATTTAAATTTTTTATTAAATATTTTTATTTAAGTTGATATTTAGTTATATTTAACTAATCAACTTGAATCTGAATATCTTTTGGATTTAAAATTTCAAAATTAAGTTGAGGAATTTTAGGAATTGGCTATTAAGATTCTTTAGATATTTTTTAAGTTTATATTTTTTCAAATATTAACTTAAAATAGAATATTTTCAAATTAAGTGGTTATAACTTAATTTTAAATTTAATTAAATCTAATTTGAAAGATATTTAAGTTGATTTTAGATTCTTCTAAAACAACTTAAACAAGATATTTTTTCAAATTTTGTGGAAAAGATACTTTGTCAAATAAGATATTTTCTAGATACTTATTTCTAGACTACTTATTATTTCTAATATTAAATAGGAAAATATTATACATTGTGAAATTAATTATTTAAATAATTAATTTTGGTACAATTTATTTTAAGTATATTTTTTCCTAGTATTAAACTAGAGATTAATAATTAAGCCTTCTCTAAACTTAATTATTTATGGGTAAATACCATTTTAGACCCTCTGTTTTACAAAAGTTACCAATTGGACCCTGTGTTTTGTTAAATGACAAAATGGACCCTGTATTTTCTAAAATAGTACAAATAGGACCCTGAATTGATTTTTTGTCAAAATAAAGTTTAATTATAATCCGATCTAAAAGTGCTATGACAAAACTGTTTACATTTTTTGTATCTGTTCGTATTAAGCATTGTCTTCAAGTTGGTTGTATTAAAAAAAATTGACAAAAATTAAGCTCAGGGTCCTATTTTTACTATTTTAGAAAATACAGGGTCCATTTTGTCATTTAACAAAACACAAGGTCCAATCTGTAACTTTTGCAAAACACAGGGTCCAAAATGGTATTTACCCATTATTTATTTCTTGAATTTAATACATTTAATTAAATTGAAAATTAAATATCTAAGTTGATATTCATCACGATACTTAAATATTTCTTTTTCATGGCATTTAATTAAATAGAAAATTATTTTTAGTTGAAATTTATTTTTTCAACTAAAGTTAAATAATTTTCAAAATATATTTTTTTTCTTTATTTTATTAATCAATTTTTCCAAATTGCATTTTATAATGCAAGATGATTTTGAATTTATCTTGAAAAATAGATTAAGTTGTATATTAATTATTTATTTTAATTAATTCTTGGAGCAACTTAAATCAATGATTTTTTTCATTTATTGATTAATTTAAAATAAATGAATTAAAGTATATTATTAGAAATTGAATTAATTAGTCAAAGAAAAATCTAGATAGATGATATTTTTGCTTAAAGTATTTTTCTAAGTAATTATTATTTAAGTATTTCAAAAAACATAAAGTTTTTATACTTTCTTTTTCAAAATACAATAAATATATTCTCATGAAAATTTATTTTGAGTTGTAAATTAATTTAAATGAATACAACTTAAATAATTTTCTTAATATTTATATAAATTACTACTGAGATGGAAATAATTCAATTTATTTTAATCACCATCTAAGTATAATTTTATAAATATTAAATTAAATTTTAATTTAGAATTTTAATTCTAAATTCGATATTTAATGAATATATTTTATTATAAATAATAATGAAAATAAATTTTAAATAATGAGCTTTATTATTAAGATATTCGATCTCCATTGTTAGTTTTACATCGCGTTTGTTTTAGTGGGTAATCCTCCCTAATGGAGGAACGTTCATTAGCAATTTCGCACCGTTTAATCTCGAAAGATAAGTAGTTTGTAAGTGTTTTATATGGTATGGATCACCCTAATGGTGGCGACCATATTTGACTTGCAAATTATGAAACAATGGTGGAAGCTCATAAGATAGAATTGCCTTAACTCTCGCCTAAACGGGACAACGCTGAATTCCAATCTTGATCGAATAAAAGGTTGCTAGAATATTTAACATTTTAGATGAGCTGACAACTCTATTCAATGGATGGTAGCTTTGACTCTCGCCTAAACGGGACACAGATATCAGTTTGTTGAAAACCTTGGAAATTATTTAGGATTGTATGTTTTAGTATTTTCACTTGTCATTCCTACTTGCTATATGTTTAATAATTTCTGAATTGTGTATGAATTTATATTGAACCATGTTATTTTCTATTATTAAGTTGTAGTTTAATTTCGAATCTTCATTGTTGGTCTAACTTGGTTTGTTTATCTAATGAGATAAATCCCTAGTGGATTTTCACCATTAGACATACATAATAGTGTTAGATCTCGAAAGATAAATATTGTATGTGCAACATCTAGCTGTTCATCAATTGATGACACCTTAGACTAGTATTTTTACAATATGAAACAAGAAGATTGTATAAATAAGATTACTTTGACTCTCGCTAATCGAAACATCGTTGGATTCTTATTTATAAACGAAATTATCCTAATTCCTCTTAGCTTATTCATTGCGAATTAGCTCAATAACATATCATTGGATGAATGGTCTATAAATCATTTAATTTCATTCTATTTTCTTTTAAGAAATTAAACGACACTTTTGATTATATTCCCAAAATTCTATCCCAAAATGATATAAATTCTCAATGTTAGAAATCTCCTACTTGTATGGGCAAATCTAACTTAGAGTTTATATTAGTAGTGGTGGTCCAAGATAGAATTACTCATTATATTTGGTATAAATTTAAGTCTTTGACTTTAATTTTAGATTCCAAACAGAAATTTTCTTATATTTCTATTTCCAGAATACAATACAGTTACACTTTCACAAGTGTTTAATATCCATCTTCTATTAATGGATTCAAAACTGTATATTAAAGTATGGAATATGAGTTTAATATTCTATGACCAGGATCCACTTGCACTATTCTATGAACTCATTGAAGTAACTAAACCTAAGTCATCAAACGACACAACCACATTTTATTAATCTATGACTTTTGTATCTAGTTCATAGTGGTTTTGACAAGATCAATCTCTGCAAAGAGTTTATATGCCTATATCCACTGAAAGTTGTTTATCTCATTTGTAGATGGATGTACATTCAGGGGTGGATATGAGTTTTTCGTTGTATTCTTAAAACGATCACTCTAGATTATACCTTATGCAAAGAAATTTGAAATGTTTGAAAAATTTCATAAATTTCTAGCAATGGTTAAAACCATTAAGGTAAGTGGTTAAAGATCTTGCGAACTGATAGGGGTGGAGAAATAGTTAGTAGATATGCAGTTCAAAGATCATTAAATTAATTTTTGAATTATATCCAAACTTACCTCCCCAGAAATTTTGATTTGCATATTGATGATTAGTTACTAGTTGTTGCCTAAGACCTTCTATGGTAATACAATTTCAGAATGATGTAATGGTTGTATACTTAATGTAAATCATTACTAGATTCCTGGATGACCTAATCAAAATCTTAAGAAAAGCTAGAACTATTAACCATGGTTTGTTAGCTATTCTAAATGATTAGGGGTGGACCATCCCATAGTCAATAGATAAGAAAGTGTTTGCTTAAACAAATACTACTTTTCTAAGAAAATGACTAAGTCTGAAAAGTAGCAAATAAAGGAGATATTTTTTCTTGATTCCATAAGTGTTCTATCATCGTATTTGACATATGATGATCCCACTGCCTCTGTTGTCTTGTCACAATCGAAGAGGTCCATACCATTTAGTTTTCTTAGACATAATTCACGGTACCTTGTTGTAGTGGGAGAGTTTCAAGGAACTTTACTTCTTATGACTTGGAAGACACTAGTGATTAAAATCCATTGGGAGTTTAAACAACTAATGGATTGTCAAGATAAGAAACTAAGAAGAAAAGCCAATAGAACTATGGTTTAATCCATTCACATGGAATAACCTAAAGTTTTCTATTACAAGGACATAAAATGAAATTTTCGTTAATAAGTCTATTCAATGGACTTAACAAAACTTCCTGTTCCTAGTATTATAGGTTTGAGTTTATCTAAACCTATGGCTTATGGTATACCTGTTAATTACTTACTCTAATGCAAGCAACTTACTTTAGTAAGATGCTGAAGCATTTTCTTTCTAATGGCAATCTATAGAAGCTTCTCGACTTCTAGGCATAGATTTTATCTAAGGAAAAGTCTCAACTATTCCAGAAAAGATAAAGCCATGAAAGAATTTCTTATATCAATAGTGAGAGGTCTCAGATATGCTTTAGTATGCCTTAGACCAGACACCTGCTGTTGAGTGGGAGTAATCAGTAGGTTGTTGGAAATTATTTTACCAGAATCTAGATTTACTAACAAGTATGTTGGATTAACAACCTAATATGAATTCTAAAACAATGAAAATAAACACATATAAAGTTAAAAAACCTTACAGTGGGTGCAGCGGAATAATATGACTCCTTCCGTTCAGATCTCTAGCCCTTGATTCCTTTCTGTAGCAGAGCATCACCAAGATCTGAACCTGGATCTTCTTTTCTCCTTCTTTGATGTAGAAATTCCATAGTCTTACATACTATGATTGAGATACCACTTGATGTGTGTGGGCACTACTCATCTCACAAGGATTTCGAAATTTTCTCTCTTTTTCTCTCTTGAATTTCGTGGCTTTTAGCATCATAGAGAAGAGAACAAAGGTTGCTTTATATAGGGAGAAGGGAGAGCACAACTTTCCAAATAAACAGTTTCCTCTTTTACTGTGTAATTGATTAACTGCCTTATTTAGTGTGATCCACCACTTTCCTATTATTGCTAGGCTTTGATTAGCAATTACATGGCAATTAAAATTGAAAATAATAATTGGGAAACACACAAAGAGGTGTCGGCCATAGGGTGAAATGGGCCTCACTTGGATTTTGCAGTTTCCTCAATTTTATTTCAATTTCTCCAAAAATGCCATTTTTCCAATTCTAATCATTTGAATGCCAAAACTAATTATTTAATAACTAAAATAGATTATTAAATAATATTGTCATTTAAAATAATTATTAATTAGACATGCAAAGTCTCTCAATTAATAATTAAACCTAGAAACCCTTTTCTTTACGATTTCATCCTTAAACTGTGAGAATTCATAAAGTAGACATAGTCTAACTTTTAGAATTATAATTGATTAATTAAAATCAATTAACTGAGTCTTACAAGCAGTATGGTCTCAACTAGTATGGGGACCATGGGTCTATATAACCGAGCTTCCAATAAGTCGAACCGAATTTACCAAGTAAATTGCCTAACTTATTAATTCCTCATTGAATCCACACTTAGAACTTGGAATTGCACTCTCAGTCATATAGAACGCTCTATATGTTCCACGATATAGACACGTCATTAGTTATCCATTGTTATAACCCTAATGTGATCAATGATCCTCTATATAGATGATCTACATTGAAAAGGCACTACTGTTACCGCTACACCTTCAATGTATTTTATCCTTAAAACACTTAACCCTGTATAAATGATATTTCACCTAAGTGAAATGAGATCTCTACCATTTATCTTCGTTTGGTTAAGCTCGAAGGAAATCATCCTTTACTTCTATTTGCCAGATAGAAGCTATAGATTCCATATTTATGTTAGCGCTCCCACTCAATTGCATTACCGTGTTCCCAAAATATACGTATCACCCTGACACAAAATTAGGCTTAACTAACAAATCAAAGAACACGAATAACACTCTTGAGATTGAACCTAACCATATCAGGATTAAGATCATTTGATCTAGGATCAACAGGTGATATTGAATTGAATAGATATTACGGTAAATTTTAATATATCTAATCAAAATTCAATATCGGTCCCTTCCGATGTATACTCCATACATCCGATACTGGTAAACTTTGCCAATATCCTGAAAAGGACATAACACTTTTCCAAGGTGTAAGAATACCTATCGCTGACTATACCATGTCAGTCTAAATCCAGTGTTCTGACAAATCAGGGAATAAACTTTTGAACATATAATTAAGATTATATTCTACTGTGCTGATAACACTATAATCTTTAACCAACTCATATGTTCTGGACTTAAAAACAATTCATACATTATAGACATATAATCATGAAATAAATCATGTGAACCATGCAACATAAAATGTTATTTATGATCTTTATTAATAAGTAAATCTGATATATGAAATGAGTTTTATTTAGGGCATAAAACCCAACAAACTCTCACTTGCACTAATATAAAACAAAAAGTGCATTTCAAATAATCATTAACACCTTGATATACAAATCAAGTGTAACAGTAGTAAACTCCTCGTAATAGGATCTGACAGGTTGAATTAAACACAACCTCTTCTCCACCATTACTCTTCCTTAATCACAAAATCCTTGATAATGTGAAATTCCTCTCTATATGTCTACTTTCTTGGGATACTGGATTCTATACTTTTGGGCAACTACTCTTTGGTTATTCAGGAAGTACCCCTAGTAGTTAAGGCAAGTTGGAACAGTGCCACAAAAGTATAGAACTTTTCTTTTTTTTATTTTTTTGAAATGGACTTTTCTTAGACTGAATAAGTATCTTTCCTGCAACTTTTAACATTCAGTCTCTTTCTGGTAGACCAAGAGATTTCAGATAGGTTTTTACATTTCGCCAAAATCACTAATCCACCCCCAAAGTAATCACCATCTCATCAGCAGACTTTCTAGCACACATGCAAGTCTCGAAATCTGATGTGGTGTAGTCTAAGAGTTTCAAAACCACCCTTATTGACTAACATATAGTTCCTCTTCTTAATCTTAAAATTTACTTGATTGTCTTCCAATGTTCCTCTCCTGGATTAATCTGATACCTACTCATTTCTCCCACTCAACAGCAGGTGTCTGGTCTAAGGCATACTAAAGCATATCTGAGACCTCTCACTGTTGATTTAAGAAATTCTTTCATGGCTTTATCTTCTCTGGAATAGTTGAGACTTTTCCTAAGATAAACAAAATCTATATCTAAGAAGTTGTGAAGCTTCTATAGATTGCCATTGGAAAGAAAATGCATCAGCATCTCATGCTTGCATTAGAGTAAGTAATTTCCAGGTATACCACAAGCCATAGGTTTAGATAAACTCAAATCTACAATACTAGGAACAGGAAGTTTTGTTAAGTCCATTGAATAGACTTATTAACGAAAATTTCCTTTCATGTCCTTGTAACAGAAAACTTTAGGTTACTCCATGTGAATGGATCAAACCATAGTTCTCTTGGCTTTCTTCTTAGTTTCTTATCTTGACAATCACTAGTGTCTTCCAAGTTATAAGAAGGTGAGTTCCTAGAAACTCTCCCACTACAACAAGGTACCGTGAACTATGTCTAAGAAAACTAAATGGTATAGACCTCTTCAGTTGTATTAAGACAACAGAGGCAGTGGGATCATCTTGTATCGAATAAGATGATAGAACACTTATGGAATCAAGATAAAATATCTCCTTTATTTGCTACTTTATTTTCAGACTTAGTCATTTTCTTAGAAAAGTAGTATTTGTTTAAACAAACACTTTCACATCTAATGACTATGGAATGCTCTACCCCTAATCACTTAGAATAGCTAACAAACATGCAAACCAAGGTTATCAGTTCTAGATTTTCTTAAGACTTCGATTAGGTCATCCATGAATCTAGTAATGATTTACATAAAGTATACAACCATTGCATCATTCTGAAATTATATTACCATAGAAGATTTAGGCAATGACTAGTAACTAATCATCAATATGCAACTCGAATTTCTGGGGAGGTAAGTTTGGATATAATTCAAAATCAAATTAATGATCTTTGAACTGCATATCTACTAACTTTTTCTCCACCCCTATCAGTTCGCAAGATCTCTAACCACTTACCTTCACCATTGCTAGAAATTCATGAAATTTTTCAAACATTTCAAATTTCTTTTGCGTAAGGTAAAATCTAGAGTGATCGTTTTAAGAATACAACAAAAACTCATATCCACCCCTGAATGTACATCCATCTGCGAATGAGATGAACTTAATTTCAGTGGATATAGGCATATTAACTCTTTGCAGAGAATGATCTTGTCAAAACCACTATGAACAAGATACAAATGCCATAGATTTATAAAATATGTGGTTGTATCTTTTGATGACTTAAATTTAGTCACATCAAAGAGTTCTTAGAATAGTGCAAGTGGATTCTGGTCACAGAATACTAAACTCATACAGTTTGAATCCATTGAAAGAAAATGGTTATGAAACACTTGTGAAAGTGTAACTGTATAATTAGTAATTCTTTCTTGGACCACCACTACTAATCTAACTCTATGATTTGCCTATACAAGTAGGAGATTTCTAAGATTGAGGATTTATATCATTTAGGGATAGAATTCCGGGAATATAATCATATGCGTCATCTAATTTCTTAAGAGAAAATAGGACTTTATATGATTTATAGACCATTCATCCAATGATATGTCATTAAGCTAATTCGAAATGAATAAGCTAAGAGGAATTAGGATAATTTTGTTTTAAATAAGAATCCAACGATGCTCCGATTAGCGAGAGTCAAAGTAATCTTATTTATACAATCTTCTTGTTTCATATTGTAAAACACTAGTCTAAGGTGTCATCAATTGATGAACAGCTAGATGTTGCATATACAATATTTATCTTTCGAGATCTAACACTATTATGTTAGTCTAATGGTAAAAATCCATTAGGGATTTATCTCATTAGAAAAACAAATCAAGTTAGACCAACAATGAAGATTCGAAATTAAACTACAATTTGATAACAGAAAATAACATGGTTCAATACAAATTCATACAAAATTCAAAAATTATGAAGCACATAGCAAGTAGGAATGACAAGTGAAAATACTAAAACATACAATCCTAAATGATTTCCAAGGTTTTCAACAAACTGATATCAGTGTCCCATTTAGGCGAGAGTCAAAGCTACCATTCATTGAATAGAGTTGTCAGCTCATCTAAAATGTCAAACATTCTAGCAACCTTTTATTCTATCAAGATTTGAATCCGCGTTGTCCCGTTTAGGCGAGAGTCAAGGCTATTCTATCTTATGAGCTTCCACCATTGTTTCATATTCTTGCAAGTCTTATACAGTCGCCACCATTAGGGTGGTCATAAACTATATAAAAGACTTACAAGATTACTTATCTTTCGAGATTAAACGGTGCTAACTTGCTAATGAACGTTCCTCCATTAGGGAGGATTACTCACTAAAACAATAGCTATGTAAAACCAACAATGGAGATTGAATATCCTTATAATAAAGCTCATTATTTAATGAAGGTTGTATTTTCTTCTAATATTTATTTTAATCAATTTATTTTAAATATATATTTATTTAATTAAAATTTCCAATTTAGAATGAAAAATTCTAAATATAAATTTTAATTTAATATTTACAAATTATACTTAGATGGATATGAAAATAACGTGAATTATTTCCATCGTAGTAATAATTTCCATAAATATTTAGAAAATTATTCAATTTAAGTTGTTTCAAAATTAATTTTTAATTAATTTACAACTTCAAATTTAATTTTCTATAAATATATATTGCATTTCAAAAATGCTTTAAAATAAAATAAAATAAATCCTGGAAAATTACTCTAATTTTATGTTGGCCCAAAATTAATAAAAATTAATTTTCAACAAAAAATATAATTTCCCTATTTAATTAAATATCTAAGAAAAATTTCAAATATTTAAGTATCATGATTAAAAAATCAACTTAAATATTAATTTTCTATTTAATTAAATACACTAGAAAAATACTTCAAGCAAAACAGATAATATCTATCTAGACTTTCATGGACTAATTAATCCAATTTCTAATTATAAGATATTTTAGTTCATTTATTTTAATTAACCATTAAATGAAAAAGTCACTGATTTAAGTTAGTCCAAAATTAAATAAATAATTTTCAACTTTAATCTATTTTTCAAATAAAATTCGAAATTTCTGCATTAAAGAAATGGAATTTCAAAATTTTGGGAAATGATTAATAAAATAAAATAAAATATATTTTGAAAATTATTCAAACTTAAGTTATTCTGAAATAAGATTCCAAACTTAAAATAATTTTCAACTTTAATTAAATAACATGAAAATAACAATATTAAAGTATCATGATGAAAATCAACTTAGATATTGAAATTTTCAATTTAATTAAATGTATTAAATTCAAGAAACAAATAATTAAGTAAAGAGGAAACTTAATTATTAATTCTAGTTTAATACTAGGAAAATATTCTAAATTTAGATTGTACCAAAATTAATTATGAGACAATTAATTTCACAATCAATGATATTTTCCTATTTAATATTAGAAATAATAACTAGTACTAGAAATAACTATCTAGAATATATCATAGACTAAGTGTTTTTCTAAAATTAACTTTAAAATATTACATGAAAAATAAATTTCATAATATTTTAAAAGTTAATTATGTTGCTAATTCAATTTTAATTAGGTTAGACTAATATAATTAACCTAATACAATTATTTAAATAAGGCAAATGGGCCTTCACAATTGGGGTAGTTCATGTGAGGGGGAGCTGGGTTCAGTATGTCGTACCCACTTCTATGGCCCCCAACTCTCACACAAGGCCCAAAAGAGAGGAATTTAACCTTAAAATAAACGATTGTTATTCATTGAATAAGCCCAAATCTAATTGGACCTAAATAAATTTCCTTATGTCAAAATTTATTTTAGCAACCTAGTCCATTTACTTAGTAAAAACTTAAATGGGCTTCCTATATGCATCTAAGCCCAAAAGCAAACATATAGGCTCACATAGGTCAAATGATTTGGATGGGCCCTATCATGTTACTAGGTTTACACAGATGAAAGAAGTACAAAATTTACCTGTTACAAATTATTTATAAGATCTATCGTCAATTGAACTATGATTAAAATCAGATCATAGGATCTGTCAACAAGTTAATCATAGCAATTTAGATCAGATAAATAATAGGTTTGTTAAAAAGTTTTGAATAAACAGTATAAATAAACAAACATTGTCCATGTAACAGATGTGAAAATAAGATATTAATATAATTAAATTATTATTCTTAAACTAACCAAATAAAGGAAACTAATTTTAAAATATCTAGGTTTATTTGAATCAAATTAAATTAAATATCTAATAAGATCAATGATTTGAAAGGAAAGAATCTTCAATATCATTTTCAGATCTTATAATTTGATAAAATAAACCAATTTTTAAAATAGATTTGGTTAGATAATTATTATTTTAGGAATAAAATAATAAATGAATAATAATTACCATAATTATATGTCAAAATATCTCAAATTAAGCAATATTCAAATCTCTACAAAAATATCTATGTTATTTAAATATTTAAGATCTCATTTATAAATTTCTAATAAAAAAAATGATATATGTAGAAAAAATATCATTTTTAAACTTATAATTTATAAATAATTAAATATTTAACAAAATAACAAATTTTTTGAATTTGAAAAACATTATGGTAAGTATATCTATAAAAATATCTATGTTAATTTCAAATTTATTAATTATTTAATTTGTCATATAAGATAATTTTAATATAATATTTTAAATAAAAAGACAAAGTTATCTTTTAATTTAAAATATCTTAAATATCAAAATATCTAATCTTCTAATTAAATAATAAATAAATATTAAAGAAGTTAACAAATTTTAAATCTGACCATAATAGGAAATATTTAAAAATGAAAACATTCCAAAATAGAAATATTTAAAATTGGAAAAATTTCAAATTGAAAATATTTAAAATTGGAAACATTTCAATTTAGAAATATTTAAAATTGGAAAAATAAATTTTGGGAAACAATCCCATGAAAAATTGGATTTTTGGGGAAAAAACCTCAAAAATTCGCAATTTGTGGGGAACTGCCAGAATAGGCTCCATGCAGCAACCATGATTTCCAATCTTCCAAAATTCATATCTTTCTCAATTTTTATCGGAATCGACTTCCGTAAAAACGAAAATTGCTCAATTTTTCACAAGCAATCCAAATAAAATATTTTCAAAAATCAAAAAAATATTTTTCATGGAAATCAAAACTGTACAACATCAACATTCATCAAACAACACATAAACCAACATGAAACCATCCAAATCAACACAGAAACATGCAATCATCGTTTTAATTCATATTACATGAAAGTAAATCATTACCATGGCTCTGGTGCCAGTTGTTGGAAATTATTTTACCAGGATCTAAATTTACTAACAAGTATGTTGGATTAACAACCTAATATGAATTCTAAAACAATGAAAATAAACACATATAAAGTTAGAAAACCTTACAGTGGGTGCAGCGAAATAATATGACTCATTCCGTTCAGATCTCTAGCCCTTGATTCCCTTCTGTAGCAGAGCATCACCAAGATCTGAACTTGGATCTTCTTTTCTCCTTCTTTGATGCAGAAATTCCATAGTCTTACATACTATGATTGAGATACCACTTGATGTGTGTGGGCACTACTCATCTCACAAGGATTGTGAAATTTTCTCTCTTTTTCTCTCTTGAATTTCGTGGCTTTTAGCATTATAGAGAAGAGAACAAAGGTTGCTTTATATAGGGAGAAGGGAGAGCACAACTTTCCAAATAAACAGTTTCCTCTTTTACTGTGTAATTGATTAACTGCCTTATTTAGTGTGATCCACCACTTTCCTATTGTTGCTAGGCTTTGATTAGCAATTACATGGCAATTAAAACTGAAAATAATAATTGGGAAACACACAAAGAGGTGTCGGCCATAGGGTGAAATGGGCCTCACTTGGATTTTGCAGTTTCCTCAATTTTATTTCAATTTCTCCAAAAATGCCATTTTTCCAATTCTAATCATTTGAATGCCAAAACTAATTATTTAATAACTAAAATAGATTATTAAATAATATTGTCATTTAAAATAATTATTAATTAGACATGCAAAGTCTCTCAATTAATAATTAAACCTAGAAACCATTTTCTTTACGATTTCATCCTTAAATTGTGAGAATTCATAAAGTAGACATAGTCTAACTTTTAGAATTATAATTGATTAATTAAAATCAATTGATTGAGTCTTACAAGCAGTATGGTCTCAACTAGTATGGGGACCATGGGTCTATATAACCGAGCTTCCAATAAGTCGAACCGAATTTACCAAGTAAATTCCCTAACTTATTAATTCCTCATTAAATCCACACTTAGAACTTGGAATTGCACTCTCAGTCATATAGAACGCTCTATATGTTCCACAATATAGACACGTCATTAGTTATCCATTGTTATAACCCTAATGTGATCAATGATCCTCTATATAGATGATCTACATTGAAAAGGCACTACTGTTACCGCTACACCTTCAATGTATTTTATCCTTAAAACACTTAACCCTGTATAAATGATATTTCACCTAAGTGAAATGAGATCTCTACCATTTATCTTTGTTTGGTTAAGCTCGAAGGAAATCATCCTTTACTTCTATTTGCCAGATAGAAGCTATAGATTCCATATTTATGTTAGCGCTCCCACTCAATTGCATTACCATGTTCCCAAAATGTACGTATCACCCTGACACAAAATTAGGCTTAACTAACAAATCAAAGAACACGAATAACACTCTTGAGATTGAACCTAACCATATCAGGATTAAGATCATTTGATCTAGTATCAACAGGTGATATTGAATTGAATAGATATTACGGTAAATTTTAATATATCTAATCAAAGTTCAATATCGGTCCCTTCCGATGTATACTTCATACATCCGATACTGGTAAACTTTGCCAATGTCCTGGAAAGGACATAACACTTTTCCAAGGTGTAAGAATACCTATCGCTGATTATACCATGTCAGTCTAAATCCAGTGTTCTGACAAATCAGGGAATAAACTTTTGAACATATAATTAAGATTATATTCCACTGTGCTGACAATAATATAATCTTTAACCAACTCATATGTTCTGGACTTAAAAAGAATTCATACATTATAGACATATAATCATGAAATAAATCATGTGAACCATGCAACATAAAATGTTATTTCTGATCTTTATTAATAAGTAAATCTGATTATATGAAATGAGTTTTATTTAGGGCATAAAACCCAACATAGGTATCAGATTAATCCAGGAGAAGAACATTGGAAGACAATCAAGTAAATCTTAAGATTAAGAAGATTTCGAGATTTGCCTTTGTGCTAAAAAATCTTTCTGATAAGATGGTGATTACTCTGGGGGTGGAATAGTGATTTTGGAGAAGTGTTAAAACCTATCTGAAGTCTCTAGGTCTACCAGAAAGGGACTGAATGTTAAAGTTGCAGGAAAGGTACTTATGCAGTCTAAGGAAAGTTCTATACATTTTTGGCACCATTCCAAATTGCCTTAACTACTAGTGTCATTTCCTGATTAACCAAAAGTAGTTGCCAAAGGTATAGAATCCAGTATCCCAAAAAGAGTAGACATATAGAGAGAAATTTCACATTATCAATTATTTTGTGATTAAGGAAGAGTAATGGTGGAGAAAAGGTTGTGTTTAAATCAACCTTTCAGATCCTATTACGAGGAGTTTACTACTACTACACTTGATTTGTATATCAAGGTTTTGAGATTATTTGAAATGCACTTTTTGTTTTATATTAGTGCAAGTGGGAGTTTCTTGGGTTTTATGCCCTAAATAAAACTCCATTTCAATGTAATCATTTGTGTATGTTTTGGTTCATATCATCAATTGCTTGTCTATTTGATTTATAAATTCATCTGAAACCCTTTTCACATACTTGATCCTGTTTATTGTGTCGTCAACACTTTGGAAAGTAAACATGACTATGTGAATAAAGTTTCCTAGATTTATCAGACACAGGGTTTTACTGATATGATAATCTACAACAGAGTTTACTTGCATTTGGAGAAATGCTATGTTCTTTCCAGAGCATTGGTTAAAGTAAAGCTCAGGTTGGATGCATGGAGTATGTATCGGAAGGGACCGATATTGAACTTTGACTTAGATTTAATAAACTTACCATAATATCTATTCAAGTCAATATCGCCTAGTTGATCCTAGATCAAATGATCTTAATCCTGTTATGATTAGGCTCAATCTCAAGAGGTTATTCGTGTTCTTTGTTGTTAGTTAAGCCTACTTTTGGGTCAGGGTGATACATACATTTTGGGAACACGGTAATGCAATTGAGTGGGAGTGCTAACATAAACGTGGAATCTATAGCTTCTATTTGGCGATCTCCTTCGAGCTTGACCAAACGAAAATAAATGGTGGAGTACTCATTTCACATAAGCTGAAATATCATTTATACGGGGTTAAGTGTTTTAAGGATAAAATACATTGTAGGGTGTAACGGTAATCTAATCCCTTTACAGTGTAGATCATTCATATAGAGGATCATTGATCAAATTAGGATTATAACAATGGATAACTAATGATGTGTCTATATGGTGGACCATATAGAGCCTTCTATATACTGAGAGTGCAATTCTAAGTTCTATGCGTGGATTCAACGAAGAATTAATAAGTAAGTGAATTTAGGTTATAAATTCTTGATCTGCTTATTGGAAGCTCAGTTATATAGACCCATGGTCCCCCCACTAGTTGAGATAATATTGCTTGTAAGACTCATATAATTGGTTTTGATTAATCAATTATAATTCTCAAATTAGACTATGTCTATTTGTGAATTTTTCACTAAGTAAGGGCGAAATTGTAAAGAAAGAGTTTTAGGGGCATATTTGTTAATTATGATACTTTGTATGGTTCAATTAATAAATGTGATAAATGACAATATTATTTAATAATTATTTATAGTTATTAAATAGTTAGAATTGGCATTTAAATGGTTGAATTTGAAAATTGGCGTTTTTGAGAAAATGAGATGCAGAAATGATAAAACTTCAAAATTGCAAAAAGTGAGGCCCAAATCCATATAGCCATGGCCGACCACTTTTATAGGGTTTTTCATCTGATATTTTTATTATTTTAATGCCAAATAATTCAAACCTAACCGTAGTGGAATGCTATAAATAGATAGTGAAGGCTTCAGGAAATTTACACTTAATTTTCTACTTTTTCCTTCAGAAAAACCTGAGCATCTCTCTCTATTCTTGGTCGACCGCTCTCTCTCTCTCTTCTTCCTTAAGATTTTGAAATACTTAGTGATTAGAGTAGTGCCCACACACAGCAAGTGATACCTCAATCATAGTGAGGAAGATCGTGAAGAAAGACTTTCAGCAAGAAGGAGTTTCAGCACTAAAGAATCAGAGAAAGAGATCCAGGTTCAGATATTGATAATGCTCTGCTACAGAAAGGAATCAAGGGCTAGACATCTGAACGGAAGGAGTCATATTATTCCGCTGCACCCAATGTAAGGTTTACTAAACTTTATATGTGTTTATTTCATCGTTTTAGAAAGTTCATATTTAAGGTGTTAATCAACATACTTGTGAGTAGATCTAAGATCCTGGTAAAATAATTTCCAACATATACATGCTTAAAAACAAGTTTGATGTCCAAACTATAATACCTAATTTTTTCAACATGGTTTGCACTCAATTCTCAACCAACATTAAAGCAGTCTGATCGAATAATGCTAAAGAACTAAACTTATAAACGTTTTTTGCCTCAAAAGGCATCACACATTACAATTCATGTGTGGAAAGACCACAACAAAACTCGGTTGTTGAAAGAAAACGCCAACATATTTTAAATGTAGCTCAAGCTCTAGGTTTCCAATCTAATTTACCTTTGGTAATTGGTATATTGGCCCTATCTAGTTCAAACTGCTATTATCTTATCAATAGAACACCTTCCAAGTTGTTCAAAGGCCTCACTTCTTATGAAACATTTCATAATACTGCTCTCCATTATGATCATTTAAGAAGCTTTGGTTGTTTAGCCTATGGCTCCACTCTCCCTTCCAAAAGACACAAATTTAGACCAAGAAGTAGAGCCTCTATTTTTATTGGCTATCCACAAGGTATGAAGGCTTATATGCTTATGGATATTGAGATAAAACAAACTTATGTCTCTGGGGATGTTGTTTTCTATGAACATATCTTCCCTTTATTTTCCCTAACATCCCCCTTTGAGATTAACAATTTGTTTCCTCACACTGTGCTTCCCACTGTTAGACCTGTGCAGGAGACTCACAGGCCAATAACCACCAATTTCATGATCATTCCTGCATCTAAACTAGTTAAAGTTGATCCCCATCTCAGCCAGCCAAGTTCTCCATCTACTAAACCTGACCAAATTCAATCAACACCAGTTCCCACTGATGCTACTGTTAGAATATATTTTACCAGGATTTAGATTTACTGACAAGTATGTTTATTAACATCCTAAATATGAATTTCTAAAAGAATGAAATTTAAACACATATAAAGTTTGAGTAACCTTACATTGATTGCAGCTGAATGTAATGACTCCTCCCACTCAGATCTCTAACCCTTGTTCCTTTCTGTCGCAGAGTATTATCAAGATCTAAGCCCGATTCTTCTTCAGGTTGTTTGGATTCTTCATAGTCTTACACACTATGATTGAGTACTAGACTTGCTATAGGTGGGCATGTACTCACTCACTAAGGCTCGAAAAAATTATGAATAACATTCAAGGGATTTCAAAATTAGAAGGAAGAAGAAGAAGAAGTCTCAAGAACTCTCTAGTTGTCTGACAAGCTGTAAACTAGGTTATGAGTCATTAGTTTGATTATGAGACCATCCTATTCTTTTTATACTAATTCACTTAGGGTTATAATTGAATTATATGGAATAAAAAATAATAAAATAATAGCCAAAATAGGGATTAAGTAGTCGACCATATGTGGGCCCCACTAATTATATTTTTACCGTTTTTTCAACCATTTATTTATTATTTCACAAATGCTATATTTTCTAATTTTAATCCTATAAATGCACTTATTAAAAAAATTCTATAAATGTCAAAACTATTTAGTTAATAATTATAATCAATTATCAAATAAAATTATCATTTATATTATTTATTAATTAGACTCCACAAAGTCTCTTAATTAACAAATAAACCCTAAAATTTCTTTTCTTAACAATTAAGCCATAAATTAGTAAAAATTCATAAATAAGACATCGTCTAATTTTAAAATTATAATTGATTAATAAAAATCAATTAACAGAGTCTTACTAGCAGTATTGTCTCAACTAGTATGGGGACCATGGACCTATATAACTGAGCTTCCAATAAATAGCTCTAGAATTTACCAAGTAAATCCTCTAACTTATTAATTCCTCTCTGCACCACTATAGATTTAGAATTGTACTCTCAATTATATAGAGCGCTCTATATGTTCTACGATATAGATACGCTATGAAATTATCCATTGTTATAATCCTAATAATCAATGATCATCTTTAGATGATTCACATTGAGTAGGGACAAATTTACCGTTACACCCTTCAATGTTTTTATCCTTAAAATACTTAGCTACCAATAAATGATATTTAAGTGAACTAATATAATCACTAAAATGAGTAAACTATTTATCTCTATTAAGCCAAGCTCGAAGGAAATTATCGCTTCACTTCTATGTCTAGATAGAAGCTACAAATTATGTATCTATGATTAGCGTTCTCACTCAATTGAACTACCATGTCCTTAACCTATATGTCACGAGAAGATCCATTGGTTGACTTTAACGAACAGATTGAAGAACAAAAATAATACAACTGAACTAGAACCTAACCATCTCAGGATTGAGATCATTTGATCTAAGATCAACTATGTGATATTGAATCAGATAGATATTACGGTAAGTTTATTATATCTTATCCAAGTTCAATATCGGTCCCTTCCCAGGGCCGGCCAGAGGGTGGGGCAACCAGGGCCTCGGCCCCAGGCCCCACAATTTTGGAGGCCCCGAAAAAATTAAAATTAATATATATACATATAAAAATGTATAATATATAAATATTTAACTCAACAAAATACATGAAAAACATGTAGCACAAATGGTAAGTGGAGCTTCAATTGGACTTGAGGTTCAAGGTTAGATTCTTCTCTCACCACTTTTTATACTTTTAATTATTTGTGATAAATAATAATATTATAACTTAACTATTTGTATTAGATTGTATAAAAAAAAATATATTAAAGTATTTTTAATTTTAAAATATTAATAATAAATAAGATTTATATTTATTATCTATTTTTTTAAATATATATAATTTAAACACATTATTTTTTTTCTTTCAAATGTGCTAAAATATATATCACTTCAATTAGGGCCGACCCTGAAATTTAGTGGGCCATAGAAAAAAATATATTTTGGGCCCTCATTTAGGAAAAAGTGTGGTATTTTTCAAAATTGATAAAAAAAAATGTGTAATTTTAAAAGGGAACAATTTTTTTGGGCCCCTGAGCTAGGTGGGCCCTAGGCACAGGCCTAGCCCGCCTATGCTCAGGGCCGGCCCTAACTTCAATATAGATGTTCTTAGTAATTAAATATTACTTTGATCGAGTTAGCTTACGTTGCAAAAAAATATTTATTTCATAGAGATAAGAGAATTAAAATTAATACTGTGTCAAAATTTAATTAAAATTTATTTTTAATTTTTATTAAAATAAAAGTCCTCGTTTCAAATTTCACCCTAGGCCTCTCATCACCTTAAGACGGCCTTGTCCCTTCCGATGCATTCTCCATATATCCAACCCAAGCTTACTTTAACCAATACCCTAGAAAGAATATAGCACTTATCCAAGGTGCAAGTAAACTACATTGTAGATTATCCTATCAGTTAAACCCCGCATACTGATAAATTATAGGAATACATTCAATCACACAATCTTGATTACTTTCCACTGTGTTCACAACACAATAAACAAGAATTTCAATGTGATAAGGATTTGCATGAATTTATAAATCAAATAAGTGATCACATGAACCAAATAACAAATTAAATAAGTAATAAAAATAAATCAGTTTCTTTATTGATAAATGAATATAAAAGATTACATTGAAATATAGTTTTATTTAGGGCATAAAACTCAATAAACTCCCAGTTGCACTAACATAAAACAATCAGTACATTTCAATTAATCCTAAATTCAGTCTGTGCTTTTCAAATGCAGTTACAGTCAAAATTTTGGTGAATGGATCAGTTAAGTTGTCTTCAGTATCAACTTTCTCCACCAATACGTCCCCTCTTGCCACATATTCCCTGATGATGTGGTATTTCCTCTCTAAGTGTTTGCTTTCCTTGTGGCTTCAAGGCTCTTTACTATTGGCTATAGCACCAGTGTTGTCACAAAGTAATACCAATGGTTTTTCCATTCCAGGAACAACACCAAGTTCTATAAAGAACTTTCTTAGCCAGACCAGTTCCTTAGTAGCCTCAGCGACAGCTATGTATTCGACCTCCATGGTAGAGTTTGACGTTGCGGTTTCCTTAGCACTTCTCCAAACAACTGCTCCACCCCTAAGAGTAAATACAATCCTAGATATAGAGAAAGAGGTCGTAGTCAGTAAGACGGTGGTAACCAAACCCGAATGAGAGAAAGAGATTCAGGCTCAGATCTTGATAATACTCTGCGACAAAAAGGAACAAGGGTTAGTGATCTGAGCGGAAGGAGTCATTATATTCCGCTACAACCAATGTAAGGTTTTCTAAACTCTTATGTGTTTAATTTCATTGTTTTAGAGATATTCATATTTAGGATGTTAATCAACATACTTGTTAGTAAATCTAGATCTTGGTAAAATATTCCCAACACAATAGTAGATTAGCCTAAATCCTGAGTAATCATGAACTCCTATTTATGTTATTAGTTTTTTTTATTCACTCGTTAAAGTTTCTCAGAGAAGATGATTCTTACAACTTCTTTTTTGGGAATCTAATAATGTAGATGGCTGGGAACATGATTTTTAATTATAGAATCCTGACTTTCCTAAAGGATCGAATGTCAGTTCCCTTTATTATCGTTAATGTGAATGGTTGGGAACAGGATCTGCAATTATGGAATCGTGACTTTCCTAAAGGATCGAATGTTGGTTCTCTTTAAGTGTTAATTTTGGAATTGAAAAGTTGTGCACAAATTTAGATGGGATCTAAATTATACTTTCACTAGTGAATTAACGGTACTAAAAGATAAAAAAGTTATTAGAAGAGTAAAATGGTATTTTGACCAAAACTAATTACGAACCAACACAAGGAGGGCTAATCACTAGAATTGATTGTATCAATGGACACTGCAGTAAAACTCAATAAATATAATTCTATAATTACTAAGAGTTCAATTTTATATTTATAGTGGAGTAATCATGGAATTAATAAACAGGATTATTTGGTTGATAAAACTCACTAAATAATCTAGTTTATCGTAGCATAGAATTATAGGTCCATGGTCCCGGAATTGGTACCTTAAAACACTATTAAGGGTAGGGATAAAGAATTGTATACTGTTATTCAGAAAAATCGATTTTGAATTAGAAAAATAGAAGTTATTTAGTTTTATATTAAATAAATATTTTTTCAAATTAATTAAATAGGAAAAAGACAAAAGTTATGAAGACAAAATTTGTCACGACAAGAATTCTTGTCACAAAAGTTATCAGGACAAAAAATACTATCCTTGTCTTAATTGTGACAAGGTAGGCGCCTACCCTATAGTAGGGTGTCCCTATTAGGTTTATCATTTTGGGTTAATTAATTATTTGATTAATTCAAATAGATAAATATTTGAATTTGAAAAGTGGTTAAAGATATTTCAAGTTAGTTGAGATATTTCCTCAAAGTTAGTTGAGAGATTCCCTCATCTAAAATATCAGTAACTGAATTCGGTTATAGATATTTGTTTAAATAATTAAATATGATTTAATTAATGAGAAATTAACTACTATAAATAGAAGCCTGATTTTATAAATCAGAAGAAGCTTTTCACATTGGATTTTTGAAATTCACTTGGAGAAAAGGAAAACTATTTTTTTTTCTCTCAAATGTTCTTGCTCACGTGTTGAGAATTAATTAAGAACACTTATACACTTTATCCTAGTATGCCACACTACTCCTTATACGTGGTGGATCCATTTGGAAGACTACAGTGTGAGTTTCTAATCAACCCAAAAGGATTCAATTTACGAGAAGTTTCGAGGATAACTTAATAGTAATCAAGAGGTAAACATTCCTTTCATGTAATTTATGTTTTGATTTAATATTTATACCTCTGGAGATCCATTGGAGCTATGGTACATTGATAATCAGATATACAAATCTTTCATTGCGTACCTAATTTAGTACCATAAAACTAATAAAGGAATGTGAGGAGAAAGAAAAAAAAATAAATGAACAGACCTCTTCAGAATCAATATAAGAACACAATAATTTTAGAAAATGCAAAAAAAAAAAGGCTTACCAATCTTCTCTATTACATCATTAGTGTTCCTAATGTTTGTTGTATCAAGAAGTGTAATAGAAATTCAATACATGCCTCAACCACATTAAGAGTGATTCTAATTAACTTCTTATCCTTGTACATCATGAGTGGTTCTAACGATACTTATAACTATTGCTCTATCACTTTGCACTTTATATAAAAACATGACATTTATTATGATGACAAACTTATAATAAATTACGTAATTATACAGTACAAGTAAAAAAAATAAAAATCACACCCTCTCTCTACAAATAATCACCAATATTGTGGAAAAAAACTAATATAATAAATTTACATAAATTTTGCCCTTAGAAAATTTACAAATTGAAACAATTTTATCTTAATAAGTTGGCAACTTAGAGAAATGATCATTTGTACATCATTGAACAACTTCTTAGTCAATAATCTTGACGTGTTTCTTAATTTTTTTTTTTATTTTTCCCTAACACAATAAGTAATCTTCATAAACAATTGATAATAATAATAATAATAATAATAATAATAATAATAATAATAATAATAATAATAATAATAATAAAACTTTTATTTTTTGTTTTTAATTTACACATTAAAAATCATTAAAACATTTAGAAACAAAATAGATAAATTAATAATTTAAAAAGTAATTCACGGTGATAATACTTAAGTTTATCTTTTAGTTGCGTATTTATACCTAAATAAAGAAAAAAAAAAGATAAAATAGTATCAAAGAGAAGGAACAACGAAAGAAAAAGACATATATAATTTTGTACAAGCACGTGTAAATGCTTTTTTTACTAAGAAAAGCAGCTCATCCAAGATTGAGGTTTGTGAAAGATCATGACCAAATAATAATCGATAAAGAAAAGTCAATCATAAAATTTATTTTGCGGTATTTTATCTAAAGTCAACCATAATAAAATCTATTTTGCAGTGTTTTGTCTCACTATAAGGATTAACACTTTCACAGGCACAATTTAGTGCCTACAAAAGTCCCATACATCGCCTGCAAAAGTATCACAGACAAATTTTTGAGCGCCCTCTAGCGTCCACAATTGCGCTATTACAAAAAGTCATGCAAGCGCAACTCCCAAGAGCGTACGGAAAGAAAATACCTTTTTGTAGGCGCAACAATAGCGCCTAGAAAAAATATTGAGAAATAAATTTTATCTTCTTAAAAATATTTTTGCAAGCACTTTTAATTCACCCACACAAAAAAATTGTTAATACTTTTGTAGAAGCATTCAAAGCACCTATAAAAGTATTTTTATAAAAATAATATATATTTATATAATATAATATATATTTTAAAATCAATTCAGATACTTGTTATTTCAACACTAATATTTATAAATCTAATTATTTCCATACAAATATTTGTAAATTTAATATGGCATCAATTTCTTTTAAAATGTTCATTACATGATATGGTTGTCTAAATTTGTAAATTTTACAAAGTGTAAGAACATTTTATTATGTTAGCTAAATTCTCAAATACAACTAGACAAAATTAGAGAATCAACCCAACATATTAAAAGTTCAAACACAAATATTCATATAATGTGATAATATTCATACAATATTATCAAAAGTTTTATAAATTACATATTAGATATTGGATGAAAATGCATTACTAGAAGGCAGATAGTTGAAACCCTGTAAATATTTCTTCAATTTCTCAAAAAGTCCTTCAAAATTATATTGAGTCTCTATTAACTTTTGTGTGAAAGAAGTAATGGTAGCAACTTAATCTTTATATAGATTATAAACAGAGTTATTAGAAGATGTTGTTCTACCAATTGCCTTCAGCCTAGGCATTTGACATCTTCCTTTTTTATAACGTGAACGGGTTCCCAATACCATATCAACAATCTGATCTTCAGATAAAATATCTAACTGATCAACAGTAACATCAGAACCAATAAGCTGACTAACATGTGTTCTCTGAGTAGAACGCAAGTTGTCCATCTCTATTTGCAACATTAGAAAAAAGTAAAAGCAAACCCATGAATCTCATCTCTTTGTTAATCCATAAAATGAAAATTTATAAAGCAACACATATATATTGCAATTTCAATAATCCAAACTAAAAATTACACAAATAAAAAAAAGTATTTTAAATATATATAAAAAGAACAGACTCCAAATGAGAAACAAAAATGAACTCTTAGCATTACAACTCAAAAGTTCTTTTACATTAACTAATACACATTAAATGAGCTCTTAGCATTACAACTCATCACTTATATAAATATCTCTTCTCATCATTACCCTAAAGACATCTAGATTTGTGGTCTCAATAAACATTTAAACAAATAATTTATCTCATAAACAAATGGATAAAAACTAATGCAGTAATAAAGTACACAAAAAATCAAAAATTTCGTGTTTCAGCTCTTCTTGAGCCTCAGTTCACAAGAACAACCAAACTCAAATACTTTTATCGATTAAAGCTTCAGTACAATAGCAACTGAGCAGAACACAACAATAAATTCTTGCTTAAACAACTATACAGAAGATAAAAACAAAGAACAAACTTTGTACTTGATAGTTAATTTCTATCTTCTCTCAAAATAATTATTATTTTGATGCAATGACACACATAACAAATAAACAAAGACATGATTTCAAACTTACAAATTTATCACTTGCAGTTTCCTTTATCCACTTTTTTATTGGATGCTAGTGCATATTTTTAAAACTGTCCACCAAACTGGGCATTTATTTTGTGGTTGGATCCTCCTATAATTGAATATAAAAATAATTAGTATGACAAATATAGATAAAATTAAAATGATAAAAATAAAATAAATATTTATCATATTACCTTGCTCTTCATATGAGAGAAATAAGATTTTGATCCATGTCGACTCTCAGATGGCATTACTGAACAATTAGCAAAATTTTTCTCTGATAATTGCTGTAAAAAAGAAGTCATTAAATTATTAGATTAAAGTAAATAAGATTTCAATTGACTTCAAAATTACGCATACCTTCTGTTTTTTTGAACTGAAGTAGTCACATAGAACCAACCAAGCTGAAAGTTCTATATTCTTTGGTGGATTAGTTTTAGGTGCATTTGGGTCTTTCTCTCCATCCAACAATTTTTAATGTCTGTTTAAAATATGTCACCATGCAGAGTAAGACATGGTCAAATAGACTTAAAGCCATAATCCCTGGGCTTGAAGTTCTAAGGACCGGGGTATGACTGACAGGCTAGGATTATCCTTTGATAGCCAACATATTATCATCCCGGATATGGGCTCACTGAGCGGAACCAAGGTGGCGACAGATCGCCAAGCTATTTCTAATATTCATCTATTAACGAGAGTTCGTCCATGAACGAATTGTAGGAAATACACGCCAGCAGATTGATTTAATTTTCATGAAAACAAATATTTAACGTAAATATTAATTACCTATAACATGCAATTCACTTATAGAGTCCATAATACAATACAGAGTTTTACACATCAAAATATGTCTCCTCCCATTTAGTGATCTAACTCATGTTCCTATCTATAGCAGAGTATCACCAGTCATTGAATCCGAATCTTCTTAGAACCTGAATTCAACTACCAATTTCTTCACAATCTTTCCCAGTGATCTAGATGTTGAAACATAATAGTGTAGGCAAGTGTTACACATAACACTAAGATTTCTAAATTTAAAGAGAGAATTAGAGAGATAGAGTGGCGACTAGGTTAGAGAGAGTGAGGAGAACAATTTTTTAAGAATTTCTCGATTCTCAAGTGTGTGTATTAAGAGCATTGTTATTGGGCACCAGTGGTGCCTAGCACCCTTAAGACATGTCGTCTTGCGATTGGCTAGCAATACTTCGTAAACGCTATTATATTAAACTATATGGGACCCAATACTTAATTAGACCAATAGCGATATTGACACGTAGGAGGGTGCTTGGCACCACTGGTGCCTTTTAGCATTTCTCATGTATTAATCTTCATTAGTTATCTTCTATTTACAGGCAAGTGAATCGCCTATTTTCTCCCTTTGATTAAACAAGTAATAAAAATAAAATACAAGAATAGGAAACCCTTTCTAGCCGCCCCTAACACATGGGCTTGTACTAGAGTTTTCTTATGGGCCAAGATAAAAAATTGTCCTAAATTTAACAATTAAGTTAATAAATGTCCCTTTTTATAAAAAATTAACAAAATGTCCATTCTCTAAAAGTTTGATGATAAAATTAAAATTATAACCTTGAATAATTAAGTGTTTGGTATAGTTATTTTGCACAATAGTATATCGTTTTTTATGTGCAATAGTATATTAAAAAAAACTGAAAGATAATATATTAGTTTAAAATTGTGATATATTATTTTAATGTGCTATGATATATAATGAATGAATGACGAAAATTAAAAAATGTGGAATATTAGTTTAAGTTTGAGGTATAATTGTATTTCACTAGGAAATATTGTCTTTATGTTCATTAGTATATCATGAAGGAAAAAAAAAGCATGTGGAATATTAAATTAAGTTTTTGGTATATATATATTTTTTCCACTATACTGGTGGTATATTAATTTTTCACTATAGTATTTATGCTTATGATTGCAGAATATAATTTTTATATGCTATTGTATATTGTGAAAAAAAAAATTATTTAATAGTATATTAGTTTATGAAAAACCGAGTTTTTACAAATGTCAATAATATATACGAAAATATAAAACTGTATACGCCTGTAGCGACAAAATAGAACAGACTGAATATAAAAATAATTGCAAAAATTTAAATAACTTGACACAAGAGATTTGTACGTGGTATCAGTGTTCTCCCGAACACTCCTAGTCCACAGGGCCACGCCCAGAGAATGAAATCATTTAATAAAGTATCAAAATTACAAAGACAATTGACTTAAACAAGTTTAGACTCCCTCTAAATTATTGCCGCAATCCTTTGTAATCCACTTTATGAATCTGATTTCTAAAACACCTTCAAGCCCGAACTCCCTTCGTCTTTAAAGTGTGAGTGCTTACTTCCTCCCGAAGTAAGGCTTCAACAAGTCTTCTCCCGAAGACCAAAGTGCTTACTTCCTCCCGAAGTAAGGCTTTATCAAGTCTTCTCCCGAAGACCACTCTCTTGTTCAGTCAAGTCGTTCTTCACAAACTCTAGGACAGAGTAAGAACAGATATATAGAATACTAGAACCTAGATGAACAACTAGGCTCTCACATAACAAAGAAACTCTCTTCTCTCAAATAAGATAAGTGGAAAAAATAAATAATGGAAGAGCTGATTCGAATGGCTGTTCTCTAGGCTCTATTTATAGAACATAGAAACCCTAGAGACAGTCACAAGATCGAATCTACAGCTGTACAAAACTTTCCTAAGATAAACACAATCTGCAGCATCAGAATCGGAAGCTGACGCAGTAAATCTGACCAGAAAAAGGAAACTTGCTATAATCCGGTCCGTGTTGGGTTTTATGCCCTAAATAAAACTCCGTTTCAATGTAATCCATTTTATTCAACATCAATAAAGAAACAGAAGTATTTTTCATTCATTTGTGTATGTTTTGGTTCACCTTATCAATTGCTTGTCTATTTGATTTATAAATTCATCTGAAACCCTTTTCACATACTTGATCCTGTTTATTGTGTTGTCAACACATTGGAAAGTAAACATGACTATGTGAATAAAGATTCCTAGATTTATCAGACACAGGGTTTTACTGATATGATAATCTACAACAGAGTTTACTTGCATTTGGTATAATGCTATGTTCTTTCCAGAGCATTGGTTAAAGTGAAGCTCAGGTTGGGTGCATGGAGTATGCATCGGAAGGGACCGATATTGAACTTTGACATAGATTTATGAAACTTACCGTAATATCTATTCAAGTCAATATCGCAGAGTTGATCCTAGATCAAATGATCTTAATCCTGATATGATTAGGTTCAATCTCAAGAGTGTTATTCGTGTTCTTTGATTTGTTAGTTAAGCCTACTTTTGGGTCAGGGTGATACGTACATTTTGGGAACACGGTAGTGCAATTGAGTGGGAGCGCTAACATAAATATGGAATCTATAGCTTCTATCTGGCGAATAGAAAGTAAAGGATGATTTCCTTCGAGCTTGACCAAACGAAAATAAATGGTGGAGTACTCATTTCACATAGCTGAAATATCATTTATGCAAGGTTAAGTGTTTTAAGGATAAAATACATTGTAGGGTGTTACGGTAATCTAATCCCTTTACAGTGTAGATCATTCATATAGAGGATCATTGATCAAATTAGGATTATAACAATGGATAACTAATGACGTGTCTATATGGTGGAACATATAGAGTGTTCTATATACTGAGAGTGCAATTCTAAGTTCTATGCGTGGAATCAACGAAGAATTAATAAGCCAGTGAATTTAGGTTATAAATTCTTGATCTGCTTATTGGAAGCTCGGTTATATAGACCCATGGTCCCCCCACTAGTTGAGATAATATTGCTTGTAAGACTCATATAATTGGTTTTGATTAATCAATTATAATTCTCAAATTAGACTATGTCTATTTGTGAATTTTTCACTAAGTAAGGGAGAAATTGTAAAGAAAGAGTTTTAGGGGCATATTTGTTAATTATGATACTTTGTATGGTTCAATTAATAAATGTGCTAAATGACAATATTATTTAAAAATTATTTATAGTTATTAAATAGTTATAATTGGCATTTGAATGGTTGAATTTGAAAATTGGCGTTTTTGAGAAAATGAGATGCAGAAATGATAAAACTGCAAAATTGCAAAAAGTGAGGCCCAAATCCATATAGCCATGGTCGGCCACTTTTATAGGCATTATCATCTGATATTTTTATTATTTTAATGCCAAATAATTCAAACCTAACCCTATGTGGTATGCTATAAATAGATAGTGAAGGCTTCAGGAAATTAACACTTTCACTTCTAGTTTCCTTTAGAGAAAAACCTGAGCCTTCTCTTTCTAAACCCTAGCTGCCACCTTCACCCTCTTCTTCTTCCTTGAATAATTTCGAACCTCTTAGTGATAGAGTAGTGCCCACACCCAGCAAGTGATACCTCAATCATAGTGAGGAAGATCGTGAAGAAAGACATTCAACAAGAAGGAGATTCAGCACTAAAGAAAGGAGAGAAAGAGATCCAGGTTCAGATCTTGATAATACTCTGCGACAGAAAGGATACAAGGGTTAGAGATCTGAACGGAAGGAGACATTTTATTCCGCTGCACCCAATGTAAGGTTTCTCATACTTTATATGTGTTTATTTTATAATCGTTTTAGAAGTTCATATTTAGGGTGTTAATCAACATACTTGTGAGTAGATTTAAGATCCTGGCAAAATAATTTCCAACAGTCTGATCCTCTATTAAGTCTTGATTCCTGCCATAAACAGATTATATATTCTGATTGTATCTAGATACAATCGAATTCAACAGGGAAAAGGCAATAATCAAAGTTTCCTTAAAAAACCAACTTTCCATAAGAGAATTTCTTCTCTTACAAGAAGTTTCCAAAAAAAGGAAAGTCCAGCTGAAAAGTCCATCTTTCCTAACATAAAAAAGAGCAACTAAAACCGAATAAACAAAGTAAGAAAATCAGGTATGAATGCAAAACAATCTTACCATAAAAGAAAAATATTTTGTCAACTAACTTGCCAAAAAAGGACTTTACAATCTCCCCCTTTGGCACTTTAGATGAACAAAATATTTTTTAACACATAAGTACCTGCAAATTAAAGTTAGCAAGAACAAATAACAACTCACCTTGAGTGACACAATCGAAAACGAAAAACAACAAACAAACATGCTAACTTTTAATCCAAAAAGATCACAAGTACCAAACACAACTCCCACTGAAAAAAGGGTCCAGAGTTGACAAATAAACAGTTAAAAATAAAATATTACTCCCCCTTTTTGTTTATCTAAGGGCCAAAGATAATAAACATGAAAATATAGAAATATGTCCAACAAAATCAATAAAAGAAAGAAAAACTTATGCCCCATAAAAGCTTGATCAATGAGGACAGCTGTTTGGATAGCTCTTGTTGAACCTCCTCCATGGCAGTAAGTCGATTGTTCACTAATTGAACCTCATTCTTGACCTCCTGGACGTCTGCAGAAGTAGAACTCGAGCTTGCACCACCAGCAGCAACAGCACCAGCTTTAGGCCTTTTTAGAAAAGCTCCATCAAAATACTCCGAGGGCTGGAATATGGTTCTAGCCAGGGGAGGCTCAAGTGTTTCATGAGATTGGGCCACATCTTTCTGAGAGGACAAAATCTTAAAGATTAAATTTGGAAACACAAGCTTAAAAGTTCACTTTTTACCTCTCCAAATAAAACAATATGGTCTAAGATTGAAGAAGCCAGATCAATAGATGCCCCCGAGGTGATTCGAAAAAGAAAAGATGCCAAGTCTTGAGACACCACAGTTTTGTTGGAATTCGGGAGCCAATTTCTTAGAGCAAACCGCATGAGGGATGCATGAGCTTATGTTAGATGTGTAATTCGAAGACTCTCCCCAGATTTCCATTCAACTCGTGCACCATTAAGTTCAGTAAGCATCAAATGACGATCCATAGACATGATATCATTAGGCACACCTTGGGGTAATTGCAAATCCACTGCAATATCCTTGGCAGTAAAAGAAAACCAATGTCCCCTAACATAGACTTTACCAAAGAACTCAAAATTCTCATCAAGCATATCATTAATCAAATTGGCATAAAATTCTTTGACAATATTATCAATATACCCTTCAAAACCAGTGAGAGTGTTTTCCCATGAGTGGTATTGAACAAACTTAACAATTCCATATACTCTATGAGCATGCAAATCATAATTCCTTTCACTTTCAAACTTTCGGGTAGCATATATATTCCAGTCACACTCATTATCACGAAAGTAAAATCGAGAATTGACAGCTTGAGATGGAGAGATATTACCAGGAGGAGAATCCTTCATAGGCTGCTTGCCTTTGGCAGCAGCAGGCAGGAAGATTGGAGCAGCAGGAGGAGCATTCGAGGGGGCTTGTTCGGATTCCACCATTGTTCTTGGATGCCCTAGATTCTTAGTCTTAGCCATGGATTTCTGAAAGAGAGAATGAACAACAAGAAGGCAAGAAAACAAAGAAAGAGAATCAGGTAGTTTGGTGAGAATAAATGACAAGGAAATTGGTTTAAATAAATATGGAAGAATGAAGCAAAAAGGAAACCAATTTTGAATTTTTGAAAAATAACCGCCAGCCCATGAACAAAAGGGAAACCGCCCACTCTCTTGCCAAATTATATTTTTCTCCTTTCCTTTGATTTTTTTTTTTTAAAAAATAAATAAAGGGAAACTAGAAATACCAACATATTTTCCAAAAATATCCCATTTAAGAAAATCTTTCAAGATTAAGGACAAATTACAATACATGAGAGATCAAACTTTAAATGAAAACATATCAAAATAAATCAATGAAGAATAAATATTGAAACTTACCAATTAAACACAAATTTCCTTAGCCCATGATTCAAGTCACCAACGCCTCCCTCTCTTTATTATTTATTTATTTTTTTTTATATTTTAATTTTGAAGAACCGAAAATAAAACAGAATAAAATAAAGTATGTACAATAAATATAAAGAATTCTAAACCAAAAAATTTAATCAAAAATCATTACAAATGACAAAAATACATGTTATGCTTTCAAAAGAGAATAACTAATTAGTGTCACAAGAAAATCGTGTATGAATGAAAAACAATCTTACCATAAAAGAAAAATATTTTGTCAACTAACTTGCCAAAAAAGGACTTTACAGTTTAATTTTGTGGTATATTTATATTGGTCTAAGGTATATCGTTTGTATGTGATATGGTATATCGTGAAGGATAGAAAGAAAAAAAAAACTATTAAATATTAATTTAAGTTTTTAGTATTTTTTTTATTTTGTACAATACATCTTTATTATGTGCTATGATATATTAATAAATAAATAGAGTGGTATATTATTTTTATCTGCTATGTGTTGCCCCTGATTTTGCCCAATATACGTGGACCAACCGTACAATGACACGTGGATGGAAAGGGTTTAGCACTTGAATTAAATAGCTAAGTCTTTATAAAGCAAAGGATTATGCTTCCCGGAGAAGGCATACGAAGCTTCATATGCTCCTGGAGAGCATATAGCATCAAAGCATCTCCGGGTGGTGTCAGGCTTCCTCTGAACAGTCATCTCGCATTTAATGCCGCATGGGAGGAGGCGTATTGGAACTGCCACACGCAATATAGTCTAACGACACAACCCCCGATATGTACCTATTAGGCTATGACCAATAAATTCTAGTGACGGTTACTCTGTGAAGAATCACATTAGTCAAAAGGGATTAAGGACTGCCCTCATAAAATCCCTACAGCACCTAGGGATTAGACCATGCATTACCCATGATATATTCATTGGGAATATACAACTTTACTGATAGTTACAAAAACGCGTGTACCTTAATTCTGGGGATCACCCCACAAAAACACAATAAATACCCCCCAAAACTCATTAAAGAGGGGTCGAGAATTCTGGGTTGCATAAGTGCTAGAAGAGTAAAAACTCACCAAGAACATTCTCTGTATTAAATACTATTATAAATACACAGACTCGTGGACTAAGGCTCATTAACGCCCCAACCACGTAAAAAATCTCTCTCTTAATTTCTTTTAGCTCTCTAAGTTATTATTATTTTATTGGTTGCCGAAAACCTCGGTCAACATTTTGGTTCTTTCATTGAGAGCTGAAGAAAGCTTCTGTAAACACACACTACATTACAACAATGGTGGAGACTCGAAGCACACGTCAACCTCGTCCTCTTCAAGATGCTCAAGATCCGAAGGAGGAGGACGTGGCCTCAAGAGCAACCGAGGGTTCTAAGGAAGAAGAAGGGATTCTTGATGACGATTACGAAGGAAACCTCGATGCGTACGCCTACGACGAAGGTAGCTACTCAGAACTGGTGCTCTTAAGGCAAAAGGCTGTCGATCATGAAGCTGAAATCGCAGCCCAAAAAGCACAAAACCAAAAGATGAAATACGTGATGCTGGCCATGCAAAAAGCCATGGAGGCAGCAGGAATCCACGTGCATCCTAAAGCCATCCCTGCTGGACTTGGAAAGGAACCGGAGGAATCCTCACCAAGTACCCAAAAGCAAAAATCTAGGGAACCAAGCCCTATAAGGTATCCTGGTGAAGGGAACCAAAAGAAAAACCCTACTTCTACCCCCGGGAAAAAGAAAAAGGTGCAGGATCCGCGAAAAGTCCGCTCAGATTTCCCGAAAGGGAAAGGTCCGCAGAGGGGCAAACTCCAAAGAGGGAGTCTTGGCCCTCAGGATCGAGAGGACCGAAAGAGCGTTTCCGTGCACCAAGAGCTCGGGGGGAGAGGAAGAAGGGGACAGAAATGTCCTCCCGTTGATCTGAGAAATCAAATTAACGGAAACCAAGGTGACCTCCGGGATCACCTTGACCAAAAGAAATACGGACCCGCGGTCTCCACGGGAACGTTAAACGAAGGAATCATGGCAGAACTCGCCATACTTTGAAAAGACATCGCCCGAGTCTCCCGGAGACAGAAAGGCGACGACTCCGACTCAGACTGTGAGGACCGAGAGCCGTGTGCCAAACACATCCTCGAAGCGGAGCTCCCCAAAAACTTTAAGATGCCCGAAATGGCAGCTTATACCGGGAAATCTGATCCAAGTGATCACCTATCACGGTTCAATCGAATCATGACGGTCATGAGAGTCAGTAATGACGCTAAGTGTCTGTGCTTCCCGCTTACCCTAAGCGGGTCCGCATAAGAGTGGTTCAAGAAATTAGAACCAGGATCCGTGGGCTACTGGAATAAGTTACAGACCAACTTCCGGAGACAGTTTGTCACCGCAAGAAAAGTCAATCTGGAGGTCAGCGCCTTGACTAACATCAAACAGTTGCCTACGGAGACACTAAAAAATTACATAAAGAGGTTCCGGGAGGAAGCCTCAAAAACCAAGAAAGTAGATGACGGACAACAGCTTGCCCTCCTCCAAGCAGGCATTCGTACAGGGACTCCATTCTGGAACGAACTACAACAAGAAGGAGCTGCAAACCTTCAGGACTTCCAGAAGAGAGTCCAAAAATACATTAACCTTGAAGAGGCCCAGATAGTGGCCTATGGAGGATATTATCCCACCGGGATAGCGTGATATGTGCCCGGAGCTCAGCCCTCGGGCACTGTACCAGCAGCAGCTTCGCCGATGAGCGGCATACAGTTCTCTGCCACTCCCGAATATAGCCAAGGCCAGGCCATGGCCCCTGCATCGTCCCATTTTGGAAATCCCTGAGGGATAAATGGACAAGCCCCCTCGCACTCTGCTCAGAACGGCCCGGCCCTGGCAGTCCTTCCCAGGGCTCGAGGAGTAAAAGGTCCTCCAAAGGCAGCACTCGGACGGAGGAAAAACGACAGAAAGGGGGGTATACTCCCCAATATACCCAGTACACGGAGTTAACGGACTCTCAAGAACGTGTGTACTTTGCTACTAGGCAAAATACACACTACCGGAGACCGCCTCCTTTGTACAAAGACAGCTCCCGGAGGGATCCCAACAAGAGATGCGAGTACCATAACGACATTGGGCACAGCACCAATGAATGCAAAAATCTCAAAGACGAGATCGAAAACTTAATCTGACTGGGACACATCTACGAATGGATCAAGAATCGGTTGCCTCACCTCAACTCGGGTTAGGCGGCTGGAACTTTGCCGCAAGTAGTACCAGGGGGTGCAGCAGGGATATTGGCCACAGTTGCTCCCCCCGGAGATGCTCAACATATCCCCGGCCTGCCACCTAGACCTAACGGGAGAGTGGTTATGATCTCGGGAGGACCCCACATCGGAGGGACCACCCGCAAGGAGCTGAAGCGGTACGCAGGGGCCGTGAAACACAATGAGGTTTGGGAAGTTACTCAACTCCTAGCTCAAAGGCCCCGACTGATGGATCAACCCATTACATTCACGGAAGAAGATGCTAAGGCGGTGCGTTTTGCTCACCATGACCCGTTGGTCATAGAGACCCCCATCGCCAATAAGGTGGTGGCCAGGGTCCTAATCGACAACAGGAGTTCCGTGAATTTGTTGTTTAAAGAGGCCTTCACCGTAATAGGCCTGACGGACCGAGACCTCTCACCAAGTGGTTCCCAACTCACGGGGTTCAACGGAACAACACTTATCCCAATGGGAAAAGTGAGGCTTCCCGTCACCTTGTGCCCGAACACACCCCAGAGCACTTTCAAGTACTGCACGTTCGTGGTGGTGGACTGCCCGACAGCCTACAACGCAATCCTCGGCCGACCGGCCTTGGTGGACTTTGGTGAAGTCACGTAAGTACGACACTTGTGCCTGAAATTCCCAACCTAGGAAGCTGGGATAGGGACGGTGAGAGGAAATCAAGGGGAGGCGAGGCAATGGTATAACGTTGCTACCCACCTACCTGTGCTAATGGTTCGAGAAACTATTGAGCCAGAAATGGCTGAAGAACCAATGGAGGACGTCGAAGAGATATCAGTGTACGACCTCGACTCCACCAAAGTACTCCGGCTAGGAAAGAGCCTAGACCCGGAGGAAAAAGAAAAGATAATAAAGACACTGAAGGGTGCCATTGACGTTTTCGCGTGGTGCCAAGAGGACATGACTGGCATAAGTCCCCACGTCATCACCCATGTCCTCAATGTCCACCCAGACATGTCGCCGATCTAGCAGAAACGACCTCCCCTCGACTCAGTGAAGGCCGAAGCCTTAGAGAAAGAGGTGGACAAGCTATTAACAAGCGGCATGATCCGCGATGTTTACTACCTGGAATGGCTAGCCAATCCGGTCCTAGCGTCGAAGCCTAACGGGACCTGGCGAGTTTGTATAGACTTCACTGATCTAAACAAAGCTTGCCCAAAGGACTGTTTCCCTCTGCAAAGGATCGACCAGATGGTAGACGCTACCTCCGGATTCAAATTGTTATCCTTCATGGACGCATATGCCGGTTATAACCAAATAAAAATGCACACGACAGATCAAGAGTGCACTAGCTTTAGGACCGATAAGGGGGTATACTCTTACCTAGTCATGCCCTTCGGACTGAAAAACGCTAGCGCAACTAATCAAAGAATGGTTAACCGGATGTTCAAAGGCCTCTTGGGGCGAAACATGGAGGTATACGTAGACGACATTCTAGTCAAGTCTAAGGCGTGCAATAGCCACGCGGACGACCTAGAAGAATGTTTTGAAGTGTTCTGGAGATATGGAATGAAGCTTAACCCAAAGAAATGCACCTTCGGGGTCAAATCAGGGAAGTTCCTGGGCTTCATTGTCAGTCAGAGAGGGATTGAGGCAAACTCAGAAAAAATTCAAGCTCTTCTGAGCATGCCATCCCCCAAGAAACACAAAGACGTGCACAGCCTAATTGGAAAGGTTGCTGCCCTTAGCCGTTTTATCTCCCGGTCCACAGACAAGTGCATTCCCTTCTTTAACATTCTGAAGAAGTGCCAGAACTTTGAATGGTCTGACGAGTGCGAGGAGGCATTCAAAAAACTAAAAGAGCACATGGCCAAGCCTCCAATCTTGTCAAAACCCGTTCTCGGAGAAGACTTGTTTCTGTACTTGGCCGTCTCTGAGCACGCGGTCAGGGCGGCCTTAGTCCGTGAAGAAGAGAAAACTCAGAATCTCGTGTACTATGTCAGTAAGCGCATGATAGGGGCGGAGACGCGGTACCCCGTCATTGAAAAACTGGTTTTTTGCCTCCTAATGGCCTCGAGGAAGTTGAGACCCTACTTCCAAGCTCACCCAATCAAGGTGTTGACCAATCACCCACTCCAGCAAGTCCTACAAAAGCCACAGGCATCCGGAAGGCTCCTTAAATGGGCAATGGAGTTAAGTCAATTCGACTTACACTACGTACCTCGTATTTCTATAAAGGGGCAAGCGCTAGCAAACTTCATCACCGAATGTAATGAAGCCAAAGCAACCGCGAACATACTGGCACCGTCGGTCCCAACATGGACAGTATTTGTAGACGGAGCGTCCAACAAAAATGGATCTGGAGTGGGGGTTGCAATGATATATCCGAGTAGACTTCGACTCCAGGTAGCCCTATGGTTCGACTTCTCGGCTTTAAACAACGAGGCCGAGTATGAAGCCTTGATAGCAGGGTTGAGATTAGCAAAGGCTGTGGGGGCCAAAAGAGTAGAAGTCTACAGCGACTCCTAACTGGTAGTGAACCAGGTGTCGGGAGAGTATCAGACGCGCGGAGAAAGAATGGCCGCGTATGTGGCGATAGTCCGGGAACTGCTCCACGAGTTCACGAATTATAAAGTAGAAAGAATCCCCAGGGAAAAGAACGCTCACGCGGACTGTCTGGCTAAATTAGCTTCAGACAACGAGATTGAGGAACTGGGGGTAGTACCCGTGGAACGCTTGGCAGAGCCAAGTATCAAAATAAAAGAGGCCATAGCAACGGTTGGGCAAGAACCCAATTGGATGGTCCCCATCATAGAATACATAACAAAAGGTGAGTTGCCCCAAGAAAGGGCACTGTCTAGAAAGATTCAGTATCAGGCTCACCGTTATGTAATCATGGATAAAATTGTCTACCAAAGAGGACTCAGAATGCCTTATTTAAGGTGTGTATCGGACCCTAAAGCTAGGCAAATTATGCTAGAGGTCCATGAAGGGTTCTGTGGAGATCATACAGGAGGACCAAGTCTCTCAAAGAAAATATTGAGACAAGGGCACTTCTGGCCAACAATGAAAAAAGATTGCATAGACTACGTTCAGAAATGTGATTCGTGCCAAAGATTCGCGAACATACCGAGAGCTCCTCCCAATGAGATTACCCTGATGACTAGCCCCTGGCCCTTCGCGGTCTGGGGGATAGATCTTATTGGGTCCCTACCAACAAGAAAGGGAGGAGTAAAGTATGCAATAGTAGCAGTAGACTACTTCACCAAATGGACGGAGGCTGAGCCATTGAAGACTATAACTGCTAAAAAAGCACTAGACTTTGTTATTAAAAACATAGTGTGTCAATATGGCTTGCCTCACAAAATAGTCTCTGACAATGGAAAGCAATTTGATTGCGAAGAATTCACTGACTTCTGCAACCAACACGGAGTCGTTAAAAGCTTCTCCGCGGTGGCGAGACCGCAAACAAACGGACAAGCAGAAGCAGTCAACAATTTTCTAAAGGTCACCCTGAAGAAAAAGTTGTTGGCCTGCAAAAACAACTGGCCCGAAGAGTTGCCAAGAGTGTTATGGGCCTACCGGACGACCCCAAGAACCACGACCGGCCACTCGCCTTTTTCAATGGCGTACGATTGTGAAGCAATGGTCCCGGTAGAAACGTTATTCCCGTCCCACAGGAGAACGACTTATGATCCAGCTACAAACCAAGCTTTATTACAAGAAGCGCTGGATCAGGTTGAAGAGCTCCGGGACGAGTCACAAATATGAATGGCAGCTTATCGAAAGAAAGTGACCAAATATTTTAACTCCAAAGTTAAAAATAGAAAATTCACTATTGGGGATATGGTCTTAAGAAGAGTCTTCCCAGCCACCCAAGAACCCGGAGAGGGGGTACTTGGGCCAAATTGGGAAGGGCCATATGAAATCGAGGATGAAATCAGCTCCGGAACCTATAAGCTAAAGAGGATGGATGGAACCATTGTGCCAAGGGCCTGGAACGCCGATCACCTCCGAAAATATTACCAATAGTCCAAATATGTTAACTTAGGCTTTGTTTAAAGGATTTGTACCGTCTAAGTGTATGCAACCTCCAAATTTTAAATAAAACTGAGTGCCTTAAAAACAAAGTTTTCATGTCACTCAGGGGGGTACTAAGGCATACCACACGGACAGAACCATGCCGAAAGTAAAATATCTTGACCCAAACGGCAGGTCCAAAAGAAAAAATATGCATAAAAAAAGATCATATATATAAATATCCTGACCCAAAGGGCAGGTCCAAAAGAAAAAAAAAATATGCATAAAAAAAGATCATGTATATAAAAATCCTGGCCCTAAGGGCAGGTAAAAAAAAAAAGTATATACAAAGGGCCCGGGGACAGGCCTTAATCATTGTCTCCCCTTAGAAAATAAAGTAGCTATTAAGTTAAAGATTGTCTTAAATAAAAGAAAAATAGCTGTAAATAAAAAAAAATGAGAAAAAGCTTGGTAAAGTGGGCTGGACTCAATCGGCCTAATCAATGCGAGGAGGAAGACGAGGACCAACACGCGCCTCGAGCATAGCATCAAGTTTCTTCTTCTTCTCTCGGAATTTGGCAATGACCTCCTCAGATTTAGGGTAGAAGTCAAGCTTGATACTCTGGCCATTTGTCGACCACGCCATATAGACGCCATCATCGAAGCGCTTGACACAACGCTTACAGGAGACAGGGGATAGGAGCTCATCTCTTTTAGCCTTCTTTAAGGCTTGATCTCTGAAGTCCTTTAGCTCCTTCATCTTCTACGGCCAAGTTAGCTCTGGACTGCAAGTCCGCCTGGTCCAACTCCTCTAAGGACCTCACCTTGGCGACCATTTCGTCTATGGCCTCCTTAGCCTCCCGGAGCTCGCGCTTGGCCTTGGCAGTGGCCTCGCCCTCCGCCCTCAGTGCCTCCCGGTGCCTCGCCTCCAGCCTATCCCTCCGCAGGACCTCCTCTCGGAGCATCGCCTCCGCCTGGGCTTCCCTCTGTTTGGTCTCCTCCTCGAGCTTCGCCTTAGCGAGGGCTTCCTTTCGCTCAGCCTCCTCTTGGATCGCCCGCCTCTCAGCGGATAGGTCCCGTAGGATCCTCACGACCTCGTCTATGCCCCCGAATTCGGACAGGACGAAGCCATGATTGACGATGGTCCTAGAGAGGCGGCTGGTCTCCGTAGAAATCTGAAAAAGGAGAAAATAGTGAGATCAAGTGCCTTAGAAAAAATATTGAGGAAAGAAATGAATCAAGTGCTTACCGCGACCATGGCGTTGCTGATGTATTGAACTTGGTAGACGGAGTTCAAGGATGCACAAGCAGCGTACCGTTTGGGCGGAAATTGAGTCATGTGGGAGGCATACTCGCTGGTCATCTCCGCGGCAAAGGGAGCCAAGGTGGGCCCCGGGAAGCGATTAAACCAGTCCGTCAGCAGATCCATATTCAGGCCCCACGGATTCCGGAAGTCCTTCGCACTGAGGACGTTTCACTGCTCCTCCCGTAGGACCCTCTTCAAGGCCTCCACTTCGGCATGCCCCCGGGTGTATTCATCAAGGGCGTAGTTGTGCTTGGCTATCCGAAGATTCTGCCTCTCCTCGTCTCCAGGAATCGGAGTCAACACAATGCCGAGAGGCACTGCGTATTCCTCCGCCTCGGAGGGGATCCTGGAGTCATGACTCGGGGCCGGAGTGTCCACCCTCCGGGGGGTTTAGAAGGCTCCTCTTCCACCATCTTGCCCTTGCGCTTGCGCACAAGAGCAACCTCTTGCTCTTCTTCACCTTCTTCAGCTTCCTCAAGAAGTGCCTCCTCCTCGTCCACTAAGACAATAGGGCCCGAAGTGGCGCTGGAAGAAGCCTTCCCGGGAGTGACCAACTGGGAAGAAGTAGGAGGAGGGGAAACATCAGGACTGTGGGCTCCAGCAAGAGGGGCCAAGATTTCATCCATGGGAACGGCTGCTGCAGCAAGAGAAAAAGGTTAAGTGTTAGAATATCTGTGAAAGTAGCGTACACTTAACAAAAAGCAATCAAGCTGACCCTACCCTGACTCTCTAATTCGGCCCTAGCAAAGTCCTGAATCTTAACACTGGCGGCATCATCCCCGAGATAGCTGTCCGAGGGACGGAACCAGCTAGAGGATAAGTAGGATGAAGGGTCCAAGAGTATGGGCATCGAAGGTCCAGAACCCATCCGGGACCGACCTAAATAATCGCCTAAGTGAGAGAAATAATACTCTTTGGCATTATCCCCCCACCGAGTGGAGGGCATCCTAAACCTATGGAGACGTTCATCGAACCCTATAGGCCTAAGGCTAGCATATTCACGGACAGAAGGGACGTAGTGTATCATTAAAGGGGACTTACCAGAACCAGAAGTGCTGGCATCGGGAGCCCCCGTATTCGGCATTGGGGCCACAGGCTTTGGTCTGGGGGTCCTTCGCTCCACCGGGCTCCCAATACGAAGGGGCCTTCCGGCGGCCACCTGGGCCTTATTGTAAGCCCACTCCTGTTCCTTCTGGAAGAGGTATTTTGTACTTATCTACCGCTGTGGCGATGATATCATCCCGGAGTACCTTCTCTACGGCCGGAACCCTCACATTTGGGCAGATGACTTTAGAAAGGTTGGAGTCGTCCACCGACTGATGCCCCTGGATCAGCTTGGCCTTCCGGCAGTGCTCCGTCGTGACCAACTCCCCGACGTCGAGGGCCTTCTTGTTGGGTTTTATGCCCTAAATAAAACTCATTTCAATATAATCAGATTTACTTATTAATATAGATCAGAAATAACATTTAATGTTGCATGGTTCACATGATTTATTTCATGATTATATGTACATAATGTATAAATTCACCTGAAACCCTTTTCACATACTTGATCCTGTTTATTGTGCCGTCAACACATTGGAAAGTAAACATGACTATGTGAATAAAGTTTCCTAGATTTATCGTACACGAGGGTTTTACTGATATGATAATCTACAACAGAGTTTACTTGTATTTGGAGAAATACTATGTTCTTTCCAGAACATTGGTTAAAGTAAAGCTCAGGTTGGATGCATGGAGTATGCATCGGAAGGGACCGATATTGAACTTTGACTTAGATTTATTAAACTTACCGTAATATCTATTCAAGTCAATATCGCCTAGTTGATCCTAGATCAAATGATCTTAATCCTGATATGATTAGGCTCAATCTTGAAAGGCTATTCGTGTTCTTTGATTTGTTAGTTAAGCCTACTTTTAGGTCAGGGTGATACGTACATTTTGGGAACACGGTAGTGCAATTGAGTGGGAGCGCTATCATAAACATGGAATCTATAGCTTCTATCTGGCGAATAGTAAGCAAAGGATGATCTCCTTCGAGCTTGACCAAACGAACATAAATGGTGGAGTACTCATTTCACATTAGCTGAAATATCATTTATACGGGGTCAAGTGTTTTAAGGAATAAATACATTGTAGGGTGTAACGGTAATTTAATCCCTTTACAGTGTAGATCATTCATATAGAGGATCATTGATCACATTAGGATTATAACAATGGATAACTAATGATGTGTCTATATGGTGGAACATATAGAGCATTCTATATACTGAGAGTGCAATTCTAAGTTCTATGCGTGGATTCAACGAAGAATTAATAAGTTAGTGAATTTTAGTGCTAAATTCTTGATCTACTTATTGGAAGCTCGGTTATATAGACCCATGGTCCCCCCACTAGTTGAGATAATATTGCTTGTAAGACTCATGTAATTGGTTTTGATTAATCAATTATAATTCACGAATTAGACTATGTCTATTTGTGAAATTTTCACTAAGTAAGGGCGAAATTGTAAAGAAAGAGTTTATAGGGGCATATTTGTTAATTATGATACTTTTTATGGTTCAATTAATAAATATGATAAATGACAATATTATTTAATAATTATTTATAGTTATTAAATAGTTAGAATTGGCATTTAAATGATTGAATTAGGAAATTGGCATTTTTGAGAAAATCAGATACAAAAGGTGTTAAAATTGCAAAATTGCAAAGCCCAAGGCCCAATCCATTAAGTGTATGGCCGACCACCTTTGTAGCTTTTTTAAATTGATTTTTTCATTATTTTAATGCCATATAATTCAAATCGAAGCCCTAGAGGAATGCTATATATAGATAGTGAAGGCTTCAGGAAAATTACACTTTCTGAATCAGAAAAAACCCGAGCCTCCAACTCTCTTCTCTAGCCGCCACTCTCTCTCTCTTTTCTTCCTCAATATTTCGAACCTCTCTTAGTGATTAGAGTAGTGCCCACACACATCAAGTGATACCTCAATCATAGTGAGGAAGATCGTGAAGAAAGATCATCAGCAAAGGAGATTCAGCATCAAAGATTCAGAGAAAGAGATCCGGGTTCGTATATTGATAATGCTCGCTACGTAAAGGAATCAAGGGCTAGATATCCGAAACGGAAGGAGTCATATTATTCCGCTGCACCCAATGTAAGGTTTCTTTAACTTTATATGTGTTTATTTTATCGTTTTAGAAAGTTCATATTTAGGATGTTAATAAACATACTTCGTGAGTAGATCTAAGATCCTGGTAAAATAATTTCCAACAAGCGGCCTCGAGCCATGGTAATTGATTTACTTGCAAGAAATTTGGACTTTAAAACGATTGTTTGTATGTTCTTTGGATGGTATCATGTTGTATTGAGTGTTATTTGATGATTGATTGATGATTGTGAAATTTTCGTGAAAAATAATTGTTATTTCGGTTCTGGCATTATTTTTATTGGATAGTATGGAAAAAATTAAGCAAGTTAGCCTTTTGCGAACTCAATTTGGATTTTATTTGAATTAGTTATGATTTTTCAAGATTTGACAAAATCTGAAATTTGTCACAATAGTTTCCTCATGATCGCAGAACTGTCCGTACAGTTTCGAATTTTTTTTCAATTTTCTTCAATTTTTCATACTTTTTCTGGAATTAACTTCCAATTTTTTGTATGGTTTTGTATATATACTATTACTATTCCTAATTCAATTCTAATTATCATTTTGAATTAATTTTTTTTAATTTAATTCAAGATATTAGTGTAATTTGAATTTGAATAGAATTAGTATTTATCTTTTTGCTTAAAAAAATCTATCTTATTTTAAAATTTGATTATATCTTATCTTATTTTAAATTTTAAAAATAAGATATTTATAATCATTTAATTTTTAAATGATATAAGATATTTTGCTAATTTTTTAAATTTTGTTATTTTATTTATTTAAATTACATTTAAAATTTGAAAAAGATATTTATATCTTTTCTAATTTTTTATTTAATTTTTATTTATAAAATAACATTTAAAATTTAAAAGTAGTTAGCAAATTTTTGAAATGATATTTAGGTTGGTTGAAACCTAATTTTTCAAAAATTGTAGGTTTAATTTTTAAATTTTTTTTAAATTTCGAATTTTTTTTAAATTTTTTAAAAATTTTCGAAATTTTTTATTTTTTTTTATTTAATTAATTATTTTCGAAATTAAATATTTATTTAAAATTAAATAAATCCTACATCCAACTATCCAACTAACCTTGTTGCGAGTACGTGTTTTAGCTTATGTGTAAGTTTATAAAACCTATTATTACTTGATTGCAAATAGCCATGGTTACTTTTTGCCAGATCTAATGATACGATGGCTCCCTTTGGTCAAGATAATAATTTGTAATGTGTAAATTTTACAATCTTCTTTCATCTGTGTATGACCTAGCAACATGATAGGACCCATCCAAAGTGTGCTGTGTGAGCCTATGTGTTTAATTTTATTATAGATGCATATATAGGTTAATGTTGCTAAATAAAACGTCATAGTCATTGATAGATTTTATTTAGGCCCATTTAGTTTTGGGCTTATTCAATTAATAATGCTTGTTCTTATTAAGGTTAAATTCCTCTCTTTTGGGCCTTGTGTGAGAGTTGGGAGCCATAGAAGTGGGTACGACATACTGAACCCAGCACCCCCTCACACAAACCACCCCAATTGTGAAGGCCCATTTGCCTGATTTGAATGACTGTACTAGGTTAATTACACTAGTTTAACCTAATTAAAATTGATTAGCAACATAATTAATTTCATTTATTTTGAAATTAATTTAAGAAAAATATAGTTTAAAGAATTATTTTTTATTCTAAGCTAAACTATATGTATTTTCGTATTTAATTAAATATAGAATTATAACCATCTAGATTCTTTACGGAACTTAATTTAAATTTTTCATTAAATATTCCTATTTAAGTTGATATTTAGTTATCTTCAACTAACCAACTTAAATCTGAATATCTTTTGAATTCAAAATTTCAAAATTAAGTTGAGGAATTTTAGGCATTGGTTATTAAGATTCTTTAGATATTTTTTAAGTTAATATCTTTTCGAATATTAACTTAAAATGGAATATTTTCAAATTAAGTGGTTACAACTTAATTTTTGATATTTAATTAAATTTAAATTTGAAAAATATTTAAGTTCTAGATTTTTTCTAGTCAACTTAAATTAGATATTTTTTCAAATTTTGTGGAAAAGATACTTAGTCAAATAAGATATTTTCTAGATAGTTATTTGTAGACTACTTATTATTTCTAATATTAAATAGGAAATATTATACATTGTGAAATTAATTATTTATTAATTAATTTTGGTACAATTTACTTTAAGTATATTTTTCCTAGTATTAAACTAGAGATTAATAATTAAGTCTTCTACACTTAATTATTTATTTCTTGAATTTAATACATTTAATTAATTTGAAAATTAAATATCTAAGTTGATTTTTATCATCATACTTAAATATTTCTTTTTCATGACATTTAATTAAATAGAAAATTATTTTTAGTTGAAATTTAATTTTTCAACTAAATTTAAATAATTTTCAAAATATATTTTTTCTTTATTTTATTAATCAATTTTTTTCGAAATTGCATTTCTTAAATGCTAGAATTTCGAATTTTATCTTGAAAAATAGATTAAGTTGTAAATTAATTATTTATTTTAATTAATTCTTGGATCAACTTAAATCAATGATTTTTTTCATTTATTGATTAATTTAAAATAAATTGAATTAAAGTATATTATTAGAAATTGAATTAATTAGTCAAAGGAAAATCTAGATAGGTGATATTTTTGCTTGAAGTATTTTTCTAGTGTATTTAATTAAATAGAAAATTAATATTTAAGTTGATTTTCATCATCATACTTAAATATTTGAAATTTTTCTTATATATTTAATTAAATAGGAAAATTATATTTTTTGTTGTAAATTAATTTTATTAATTAATTTTGGGCCAACATTAAATTAGAATAATTTTTCCAGGATTTATTTTTTATTTTAATATGCATTTTTCGAAAAATTGTATTCTTATATACTTTAATTTTTCGAAATGCAATATATATTTATAGAAAATTAAATTTGAGTTGTAAATTAATTTAAATTAATTTTGTAACAACTTAAATATTTTTTCTAAATATTTATTGGAAATTATTACTAAGATGGAAATAATTCATATTATTTTCATATCCATCTAAGTAAAATTTATAAATATTAAATTAAAATTTAAATTTAGAATTTTTCATTCTAAATTGGAAATTTTAATTAAATAAATATATATTTAAAACAAATAGAATAAATAAAGAGAATAAAAGAAAATACAACTCTTTTCAAATAATGAGCTTTATTATAGAGACATTCGATCTCCATTGTGGGTTTTACACCGCGTTTGTTTTAGTGAGTAATCCTCCCTAATGGAGGAACGTTCATTAGCAATTTCGCACCGTTTAACCTCGCATGATAAGTAGTTTGTAAGTGTTTTGTATGGTATGGATCACCCTAATGGTGGCGACCATACTTGACTTGCAAATTATGAAACAATGGTGGAAGCTCATAAGATAGAATTGCCTTGACTCTCGCCTAAACGGGACAACGCGAATTCCAATCTTGATCGAATAAAAGGTTGCTAGAATGGTTATCATTTTAGATGAGCCGACAACTCTATTCAATGGATGATGCTTTGACTCTCGCCTAAACTAGACAATCGTATCGTTTGTTGAAAAACCTTGGAAATTATTTAGGATTGTAAGTTTTAGTATTTTCACTTGTCATTCCTACTTGCTATATGCTTATAATTTCTGAATTGTGTATGAATTTATATTGAACCATGTTATTTTCTATTATTAAGTTGTAGTTTAATTTCGAATCTTCATTGTTGGTCTAACTTGGCTTGTTTATCTAATGAGATAAATCCCTAGTGGATTTTCACCATTAGACATACATAATAGTGTTAGATCTCGAAAGATAAATATTGTATATGCGACATCTAGTTTGTTCATCAATTGATGACACCTTAGACTAGTATTTTTACGATATAAAACAAGAAGATTATATAAATAAGATTACTTTGACTTTCGCTAATCGAAGCATCGTTGGATTCTTATTTTAAACGAAATTATCCTAATTCCTCTTAGCTTATTCATTTCGAATTAGCTTTCAAATATATCATTGGATGAATGGTCTATGAATCATTTCATGTCATTATATTTTCTCTTAAGAAATTAAATGACGCATATGATTATAACCCCGAAATTCTATTCCCAATTGATATAAATCCTCAATCTTAGAAATCTCCTACTTGTATGGGCAAATCTGACTTAGAGTTTGTATTAGTAGTGGTGGTCCAAGAAAGAATTACTCATTAAATTTGGTTGAATTTAAGTCTTTGACTTTAATTTTAGATTCCAAATAGAAATTTTCTTAAATTTCTAATTCCAGAATACAATACGATTACACTTTCTCAAGTGTTTAATATCCATCTTTTATTAATGGATTAAAACTCGTATGGAATGTGAGTTAGGTATTCCGTGACCGGGATCCACTTGAAGTATTCTAAGAACTCTTTGATGTAACTAAACCTATGTCATCATAGACAACTACCACATTTTCTTAATCTATGGCATTTGTATCTTGTTCATAGTGGATTTGACAAGATCAATCTCTGCAAAGAGTTAATATGCCTATATCCACTGAAAGTAGTTCATCTCATTCGCGGATGAATGTACATTCGGTGGATATGAGTTTTTCGTTGTATTCTTAAAACGATAACTCTATATTATACCTTATGCAAAGAAATTTGAAATTTTTTAAAAATTTCATTAATTTCTAGCAATGGTTAAACACCATTAAGGTAAGTGGTTAAAGATCTTGCGAATCCATAGGGGTGGAGAAATAGTTAGTAGATATGCGGTTCAAAGATCATTAAATTGATTTTTGAATTATATCCAAACTTACCTCCCCGTAAATTTCGAGTTGCATGTTGATGATTAGTTACTAGTCGTTGCCTAAATCCTTCTATGGTAATACAATTTCGTAATGATGTAATGGTTGTATACTTAATGTAAATCATTACTAGATTCATGGATGACCTAATCAAAATCTTAAGAAAAGCTAGAACTTGTTAACCATGGTTTCTTAGCCATTCTAAGTGATTAGGGGTGGACCATCCCATTGTCAATAGATAAGAAAGTGTTTGTTCAAACAAATACTACTTTTCTAAGAAAATGACTAAGTCCGAAAAACAAGTAGAAAATAAAGGAGATATTTAATTCTTGATTCCAAAAGTGTTCTATCATCTTATATAATATATGATGATCCCACTACCTCTCGTTGTCTTGTCACAACCAAAGAGGTTAATACCATTTAGTTTTCTTCGACATAATTCACGGTACCTTGTCGTAGTGGGAGAGTTTCTAGGAACTCACCTTCTTATGACTCGGGGAGACACTAGTGATTAAAATCCATTGTGAGTTTAAACAAGTAATGGATTGTCAAGATAAGAAAATAAGAAGAAAGCCAATAGAACTATGGTTTAATCCATTCACATGGAATAACCTAAAGTTTTCTATTACAAGGACATAAAAGGAAATTTTGTTTATAAGTCTATTCAATGGACTTAACAAACTTCCTGTTCCTACTATTATAGGTTTGAGTTTATCTAAACCTATGGCTTGTGGTATACCTGGTAATTATTTACTCTAATGCAAGCAACTTACTTTAGTAAGATGCTGAAGCATTTTCTTTCTAATGGCAATCTATAGAAGCTTCACAACTTCTAAGGTATAGATTTTATTTATCTAATGAAAAGTCTTAACTATTCCAGAAAAGATAAAGCCATGAAAGAATTTCTTACATCAACGATGAGAGGTCTTAGATATGCTTTTGTATGCCTTAGACCGGTACACTGCTCGTTGAGTGGGAGTAATGAGTAGGTATCGGATTGATCCGGGAGAAGAACATTGGAAGACAATCAAGTAAATCCTAAGATAAAGAAGAGGAACTATATGTTAGTCATATAAGGGTGTGTTTAAAACTCTTAGACTACACCATATCAGATTTCAAAATTTGCCTATGTGCTAGTAAATATTTCTGATAAGATGGTGTTTACTGCGGGGGTGGAATAGTGATTTTGGAGAAGTGTAAAAACCTATCCTAAGTCTCTAGGTCTACCGTAAAGGGACCGAATGTTAAAGCTGCAGAAAGTTACTTATTCAAATCTAAGGAAAGTTCTATACATCTTTGGCACCATTCCAAATTGCCTTAAACTACTAGTGTTAATTTCCGATTAACCAAAAGTAGTTGCCAAAGGTATAGAATCCGATCATCCCAAGAGAGTAAACATATAGAGAGGAATTTCACATTATCAATGATTTTGTGATTAAAGGAAGAGTAATGGTGGAGAAAAGGTTGTGGTTAATTCAACCTTTCGCATCCTATTACGAGGAGTTTACTACTACTACACTTGATTTGTATATCAAGGTGTTGAGATTATTTGAAACGCATTTTTTGGTTTATATATTAGTGCAAGTGGGAGTTTGTTGGGTTTTATGCCCTAAATAAAACTCATTTCAATATAATCGTATTTACTTATTAATATAGATCGAAATAACATTTAATGTTGCATGGTTCACATGATTTATTTCATGATTATATGTACATAATGTATAAATTCACTCGAAACCCTTTTCACATACTTGATCCCTTGTTTATTGTGCCGTCAACACATTGGAAAGTAAACATGACTATGTGAATAAAGTTTCCTAGATTTATCGGACACGGGGTTTTACCGATATGATAATCTACAACAAGAGTTTACTTGTATTTGGAGAAATACTATGTTCTTTCCAGAACATTGGTTAAAGTAAAGCTCAGTTTGGATGCATGGAGTATGCATCGGAAGGGACCGATATTGAACTTTGACTTAGATTTATTAAACTTACCGTAATATCTATTCAAGTCAATATCGCCTAGTTGATCCTAGATCAAATGATCTTAATCCTGATATGATTAGGCTCAATCTTGAAAGGCTATTCGTGTTCTTTGATTTGTTAGTTAAGCCTACTTTTAGGTCAGGGTGATACGTACATTTTGGGAACACGGTAGTGCAATTGAGTGGGAGCGCTATCATAAACATGGAATCTATAGCTTCTATCTGGCGAATAGTAAGCAAAGGATGATCTCCTTCGAGCTTGACCAAACGAACATAAATGGTGGAGTACTCATTTCACATTAGCTGAAATATCATTTATACGGGGTCAAGTGTTTTAAGGAATAAATACATTGTAGGGTGTAACGGTAATTTAATCCCTTTACAGTGTAGATCATTCATATAGAGGATCATTGATCACATTAGGATTATAACAATGGATAACTAATGATGTGTCTATATGGTGGAACATATAGAGCATTCTATATACTGAGAGTGCAATTCTAAGTTCTATGCGTGGATTCAACGAAGAATTAATAAGTTAGTGAATTTTAGTGCTAAATTCTTGATCTACTTATTGGAAGCTCGGTTATATAGACCCATGGTCCCCCCACTAGTTGAGATAATATTGCTTGTAAGACTCATGTAATTGGTTTTGATTAATCAATTATAATTCACGAATTAGACTATGTCTATTTGTGAAATTTTCACTAAGTAAGGGCGAAATTGTAAAGAAAGAGTTTATAGGGGCATATTTGTTAATTATGATACTTTTTATGGTTCAATTAATAAATATGATAAATGACAATATTATTTAATAATTATTTATAGTTATTAAATAGTTAGAATTGGCATTTAAATGATTGAATTAGGAAATTGGCATTTTTGAGAAAATCAGATACAAAAGGTGTTAAAATTGCAAAATTGCAAAGCCCAAGGCCCAATCCATTAAGTGTATGGCCGACCACCTTTGTAGCTTTTTTAAATTGATTTTTTCATTATTTTAATGCCATATAATTCAAATCAAGCCCTAGAGGAATGCTATAAATAGATAGTGAAGGCTTCAGGAAAATTACACTTTCTGAATCAGAAAAACCTGAGCCTCCACTCTCTTCTCTAGCCGCCACTCTCTCTCTCTTTTCTTCCTCAATATTTCGAACCTCTCTTAGTGATTAGAGTAGTGCCCACACACATCAAGTGATACCTCAATCATAGTGAGGAAGATCGTGAAGAAAGATCATCAGCAAAGGAGATTCAGCATCAAAGATTCAGAGAAAGAGATCCAGGTTCGGTATATTGATAATGCTCGCTACGTAAAGGAATCAAGGGCTAGATATCTGAACGGAAGGAGTCATATTATTCCGCTGCACCCAATGTAAGGTTTCTTTAACTTTATATGTGTTTATTTTATCGTTTTAGAAAGTTCATATTTAGGATGTTAATAAACATACTTGTGAGTAGATCTAAGATCCTGGTAAAATAATTTCCAACACTTCTTATCATATGTGGCAAAGGTCTTGGCCCGTTAGAGGAAAAGCTGAGTAGGTTCAGTCCGCGCATAAGGAGGGATCCTAACCCACTCCGTGAGAAGCTTCGGATGTTCCACAACCTGGAACCCGGAGGAGAAGAAGAAGCGGTGACGGTATTCCTTCACATGCTTCTGGTAGTTAAAAGGGACTGGGCCCTCATTCAAAGGATGGGCCCGGAAACCGTAAAAACCGTCCTTAAACTTATCTCCCTTTTCAGGGAAGGAAACGAGTTCGTAAAAATACAAAATCTCTGCCGGACTGGGAGAGCCCCAGCCCCGGGCGGAGTAAAAAATAAATAAGCCTGAAAGTAGGCGGTAAGCTTGGGGAATAAGTTGGTATGGTGCGAGGCAGACAAATACAAGGAAATCTATAAAATCTTGAAGGGGAAGCATGGCCCCGGCCATCAAGTGCGTCTGACTCCAGGCTTTGAAGCCCCTGTAGTTATGATTGGGCATCTCCGCATCCCGGGGCGGCCGGTGGTATGTCCCGGAGGTCGCAGGCTTGATACCTGCCACCACCACGATGTGTTCCAGCTGGTGGGGACAGGTCAGGGTAGAGTGAAGCTCGGCCGCTTCCCACCCGTTAGCACAGGACTTGTACCCTTCCTGCGCCACTGGACCCTTCATAACTTCCTCCAGGGTGGCCAGACGTTTCCCTCCTTTCTTTGAAGATTTGGAACCGGATGCAGACATCTTAGTTCTGAAGAAGATTAAAAAATCCAGCAGTCAGGCCCCAAACCAAACCCTAAGTCAAAAAAGGGAATGGGGTTTCCTAACCGCTGGAAAGAGACCCCCTCCGAACACTTGTCAAAAGGAAAGCCTTAGAAGGTTTTCCTTGACAAGAGTCGGGTGCAAGAATCCCACAGATGGTGACATTGTGAATAAGCAAAGAAAAGGAAAGAGGGGTAAAAATCGAGAGGACAAAGTCTACTCTAAACCCTTGAATGTCATTACGTGAAGAAAAGATGCGTCCTTGACAAAAAATACATAGAATAGAAGTAACTCGAGCACCAGAAAAGAGGAATCTAACGTGTTACACAGAAACTCGAAATAGAAATTCCCAGAAAACTCAAACATCAAACCCAGAAAAAGCAGATGAACAGTAAAGCATGCGAGGTACACTAACAATAAACTAAAGTACAAGATGCGAAGAACTTACATAAAGCTTGAGAACTGGGCGTTCGTGTTGATCGACAGTAAAGAGTTGATTGACAGCGACGAAGGAAAAGAAGTAAGAAATCTATGGTGTTTGAGGGTTTCTGTTTCTCGCTGGAAAACTTGAGAAAGTTTGGCGAAAGTTTGAAAGTAACCAAATGAAATGAGAAGGGTGGCTTTTATAGGCCAAAACACATGTGAAACAGTTGTGATCAGCTACCATCGAACGGTTGGGAAGGCACACGATTCGAATTCCCAAGATCCAACGGTTGGATTGGATCGTCATCGAGGCGGTGGAAACGCTTGAGTGTCCGTCTAACACCCATTAATGCGCCGTATCAATCAATGGACAAGAAACGAATCGACGCCTACAAAAAGTGAATCGCTGCAGTAATGATGATCATTAAATACACCCTCACGCGCCCAAAGCACGTGCCAGGAAACCGAGGAGCCAACCAGAGGCATCTAAGCAAGCCTTGTTCACTTCACAATTAAACAAGGCTTGGGGGGTAAATGTTGCCCCTAATTTTGCCCAATATACGTGGACCAACCGTACAATGACACGTGGATAGAAAGGGTTTAGCACTTGAATTAAATAGCTAAGTCTTTATAAAGCAAAGGATTATGCCTCCCAGAGAAGGCATACGAAGCTTCATATGCTCCCGGAGAGCATATAGCATCAAAGCATCTCCGGGTGGTGTCAGGCTTCCTCTGAACAGTCATCTCGCATTTAATGCCGCATGGGAGGAGGCGTATTGGAACTTCCACACGCAATATAGTCTGACGACACAACCCCCGATCTGTACCTATTAGGCTATGACCAATAAAGTCTAGTGACGGCTACTCTATGAAGAATCACATCAGTCAAAAGGGATTAAGGACTGCCCTCATAAAATCCCTACAACACCTAGGGATTAGACCATGCATTACCCATGATATATGTTGGAAATTATTTTACCAGGATCTTAGATCTACTCACAAGTATGTTGATTAACACCCTAAATATGAACTTCTAAAACGATTATGAAATAAACACATATAAAGTATTAGAAACCTTACATTGGGTGCAGCAGAATAATATGACTCCTTCTGTTCAGATCTCTAACCTTTGTATCTTTTCTGTCGCAGAGTATTATTAAGATCTGAACCTGGATCTCTTTCTCTCCTTCTTTAGTGCTGAAATTCCTTCTTGTTGAATGTCTTTCTTCACGATCTTCCTCACTATGATTGAGATATCACTTGTTGTGTGTGGGCACTACTCTAATCACTAAGTGGTTCGAAATTTCAAGGAAGAAGAAAGAGAAGAAGGTGGCGGCTAGGTATAGAGAGAGAAGGCTCAGGTTTTTCTCTGAAGGAAAAAGTAGAAAGTTAAGTGTAATTTTCCTGAAGCCTTCACTGCCTATTTATAGCATTCCACTAGGGTTAGGTTTGAATTATTTGGCATTAAAATAATGAAAATATCAGATGATAAAGCCTATAAAAGTGGTCGGCCTAGGCAATGTGGATTTGGGCCTCACTTTTTACAATTTTGCAGTTTTATCATTTCTGCATCTCATTTTCTCAAAAACGCCAATTTTCAAATTCAACCATTTAAATGCCAATTCTAACTATTTAATAACTATAAATAATTATTAAATAATATTTTCATTTATCATATTTATTAATTGAACCATACAAAGTATCATAATTAACAAATATGCCCCTAAAACTCTTTCTTTACAATTTCGCCCTTACTTAGTGAAAAATTCACAAATAGACATAGTCTAATTTGAGAATTATAATATATTAATCAAAACCAATTATATGAGTCTTACAAGCAATATTATCTCAACTAGTGGGGGGACCATGGGTCTATATAACCGAGCTTCCAATAAGCAGATCAAGAATTTATAACCTAAATTCACTGACTTATTAATTCTTCGTTGAATCCACGCATAGAATTTAGAATCGCACTCTCAGTATATAGAATGCTCTATATGTTCCACCATATAGACACATCATTAGTTATCCATTGTTATAATCCTAATTTCCTCTATATGAATGATCTACACTGTAAAGGGATTAGATTACCGTTACACCCTACAATGTATTTTATCCTTAAAACACTTAACCCCGTATAAATGATATTTCAGCTTATGTGAAATGAGTACTCCACCATTTATTTTCATTTGGTCAAGCTCGAAGGAGATCATCCTTTACTTACTATTCGCCAGATAGAAGTTATAGATTCCATGTTTATGTTAGCGCTCCCACTCAATTGCACTATCCTGTTCCCAAAATGTACGTATCACCCTGACCTAAAAGTAGGCTTAACTAACAAATCAAAGAACACGAATAGCCTCTTGAGATTGAGCCTAATCATAACAGGATTAAGATCATTTGATCTAGGATCAACTAGGCGATATTGACTTGAATAGATATTACGGTAAGTTTAATAAATCTAAGTCAAAGTTCAATATCGGTCCCTTCCGATGCATACTCCATGCATCCAACCTGAGCTTTACTTTAACCAATGCTCTGGAAAGAACATAGCATTTCTCCAAATGCAAGTAAACTCTGTTGTAGATTATCATATCAGTAAAACCCTATGTCTGATAAATCTAGGAAACTTTATTCACATAGTCATGTTTACTTTTCAAAGTGTTGACAACACAATAAACAGGATCAAGTATGTGAAAAGGGTTTCAGATGAATTTATAAATCAAATAGACAAGCAATTGATAAGATGAACCAAAACATACTTCTGTTTCTTTATTGATGTTGAATAAAATAGATTACATTGAAATGGAATTTTATTTAGGGCATAAAACCCAACAATATATTCATTGGGAATATACAACTTTACTGATAGTTACAGAAAGGCATGTACCTTAATTCTGGGGATCACCCCATAAAAACACTATAAATACCCCCCAAAACTCATTAAAGAGGGGTCGAGAATTCTGGGTTGCATAAGTGCTAGAAGAGTAAAAACTCACCAAGAACATTCTCTGTATTAAATACTATCATAAATACACAGACTTGTGGACTAAGGTTCATTAACGTCCCAACCACGTAAAAAATCTCTCTCTTAATTTCTTTTAGCTCTCTAAGTTATTATTATTTTATTGGTTGTCGAAAACCTCGGTCAACACTATGGTATATCATGAAAGAGAAAAAAAAAACTTGTAGAAGTTTATTTAAGTTTTTTTTTTTTGTATATTTATTTGACTATAAAATTGTTGTGGTATATTCATATTACTCTAAGGTATAATATTTGTATGTTATATTATATATCATTAAGGAAAAAAATAAAAATAAAATTAAAAGATTGCCTATCAGTAAAAGTAAAAAATGACATAATACTCATATTACTCTATGGTATATTATATGTATGTTATATTCATATTACTCTAAGATATTTTTATAATACCTTTTATATAATGAAAGATGTTTTAGGTATTAAAAAGTAAAAAGGACATTTGTTTTATTATTTAAAAAAAAAAAAAGACATTAACTATCACTAAAGTTAAAAATATGACTATTTACTTACATTTCCCTTTTCTTATATTTCTATTTTAAGCGCAATGAACTCAAAATCATGTAATTTTTATTTTTGTTATATTTAATCATTCTTTTTTATATTTAAATACTAGTTTTAATTTAATTATCATAAGTACATAATTATTAAATAAAAATATAATTTAAATATTATTATTAATTATTACAAAAAATATCTTAATTAATAATCCAACTTCTATTCTCTCTTTCTTCTAAATTTCGCCAACTTAATATCTTAAAATTGATAAAATCAATAATGTGATTTTTAATTGATTAAATAAATTAATTATTGTAACCTAATATTAAACATTATCCTAGATACTGTAAGGACCATGAGCCTATAAAATCAAGCTCCCAATAAGTAGACTCAAAATTTGACAAATAAAGTTCCTATATACCTCATGACTCCACTATAAATTCAAAATTGTACTCTTAATTTTATAGAATACTTTATATACATAATATAAATACACTATAAATTATCAATTATTTTTATTATATCAATCAATAATCCTCTATAGACACTCCACAATTAAGGACAAAAATGACTATTTGATCATTTAATAGTATTTTATCTTTAAAACACTTAGTTAATATAAATGATATTTTAGTAAACTAATTTAACTACTGAAATGAATGCTCTATCATTTAATGCTTCAACCAAGCTCAAAGAAAACTGTCATTTTACTTCTAACATAATAGAATCTATAGATGTTCATATCTATGACTAACACTCTCACTCAATTATGCTACTGAGTTCCTAAGATGTAAGTATGGGCTAGTCCGTAAGGTAAGTTGGAAACGAACAAGTCAAAAGATCTCGAATAACAAAATTAGCTTAAAGCTTAATCATGTCAGGATTCATGTTTAATTGATCTATGATAAACTAAGTGATATGACTTAGAATAGATATAACTATAAGTTTATAATATATGTTCTACTGTCAATATTGGTCCACTTTGATATAAAATTATATATTCAATATCAAGTCTATTTTACCAATGTCTTGGAAAAGTTATAGCATTTGCCTTAGTATAAATAGACTGCATCACCGATTATCACATCAGTATAAATCTAGTGCACTTATAAATCTCGAGACTAAAATATTTGAATCATATAATAATAATTATTTTTAACTAAACTTTACTTATAAACTCAAATGCAAAGTGGTGAAGATGAAAAGCTTAAGAGGAACTTAGAACATTAATGGAGAAAAATAGTTGTGTATTGAATCTCTAAACTCTTTTGCAAATGATTATTTTCTAATCTCTTTTTTAATGAAAGAGAGAGGTATTTATAGGGAGTTCTAATGGCTCTAAAATACAAGTTGTCCCAAAAGTTAGGGGACAAGATTACTTTTATACCATGAAGATCAGCACGTTAGACGGGTAGTGGTACGACAGTTGTCAGGTGTCAGTTAGTAATCCGAATGAGAAAAATAGTGTCTCCATTACTTGTACTTGTCGTACAACCACTACTTCTTTAGAGTTATGCGTACTTTAGCGACTTCATCCTTTGTTGTACGTTCCCTTGGCATCCCTCTCTTTACGCTCATGATGCGAGTATAACACTTTAGAGAAATAACTAAGTGATGAGTCTATGGGAGGTGAGTCTTGTTTAATCTTGGTAGCAACTCCCTCTCCCATCTTTTTGGTAGTCACTCCGTTGTAACATATATACACTAAATGTGATTGCTCCCTTGTATAGAGAATGTGGTGTTAGGTGATGATTAAGGGAGTAAGGGAACAAGTGAGAGTGAGTGAGGGAGTGGGGAGAGGGAATGTTGTGGGGAGAGAGGGGAGCTCCTCACTCATCTCAAGAGTGTTATTCGTGTTCTTTGATTTGTTAGTTAAGCCTACTTTTGGGTCAGGGTGATACGTACATTTCGGGAACACGGTAGTGCAATTGAGTGGGAGCGCTAACATAAATATGGAATCTATAGCTTCTATTTGGCGAATAGAAAGTAAAGGATGATTTCCTTCGAGCTTAACCAAACGAAAATAAATGGTGGAGTACTCATTTCACTTAGCTGAAATATCATTTATACAGGGTTAAGTGTTTTAAGGATAAAATACATTGTAGGGTGTTACAGTAATTTAATCCCTTTACAGTGTAAATCATCTATATAGATGACCATTGATCAAATTAGGATTATAACAATGGATAACTAATGACGTGTCTATATCATGGAACATATAGAGCGTTCTATATGACTGAGAGTGCAATTCCAAGTTCTAAGTGTGGATTCAATAAGGAATTAATAAGTTAGGGAATTTACTTGGTAAATTCAGTTCGACTTATTGGAAGCTCGGTTATATAGACTCATGGTCCCCATACTAGTTGAGACCATACTGCTTGTAAGACTCAGTTAATTGATTTTAATTAATCAATTATAATTCTAAAAGTTAGACTATGTCTACTTTATGAATTTTCACTAAGCAAGATCAAAATTGTAAAGAAAAAGAGATTCTAGGTTTATTTATTATTTAAGATTCTTTATGTTGACTGGATTTTTAACTAATCGAAGCGGAGTCGTAATAAATGAGATTTAAACCAAAATCACAATAATAAATGCAGTTAATAACACCAGAATTCGCAATAAATGTAAATAAAAGACACCGGAATTTAAAGAGGTTCGGTCCCAGATGTCGGTAATAGCCTACTCCCCTTGAGTTTTATTGATCTGAGTTGCAAAAGTCAAGAACAGGCTCTTGATTGCAAAGAATGAGAAGTGTTTATTTCTCTAAGTGTTTCCAATTGTGGATCCCCTTCCCAGGTCATGGGTGACCCCTTATATAGGGGAGGGGGTCGGTGCTTCTCGCTTCAGAAGACGCGACCAACGCGGAGTTATCTCAACCGTCTCCTTGATTTTCGGAGGCGGTTGGAGTCTGATATTTAGGATAATATCCCGCTATTTTCGTGGCACTACAAGAAAAGCTACTTTTGCCGGCGCAGTTGACCAATTGCGCCGGCAAAAGTTGTCGGCATTAATGAGATGCTGAATTTGGGATTGGATTCAGCTATACCTTTTACCGGCGCAATGAAATGCGCCGGTAAAAGATGAATACTGAACCGCCAAATGGCGCAAACACATGTCCAATTCTGTAAGGCTTTTACCGGCGCACAATGGCGCCGGTAAAAGTTTCCCAAATTTTGGTGGGAATGTTAACCGCCCTCGTGAAAATTTGGGGGGAAATAAAACTCGTGGTAGGTGGGGTTACTTTTACCGGCGCATTACTGCGCCGGTAAAAGTGTTAAGCCAAACGGTGCGTTTGGTTTTAGGGTTATATGATCACTTTTGACCGCGCAATTCAATGCGCCGGTAAAAGTGTTCATATATCCCCTTCGACGAGCAAGAGGCCATTTCTGCATTTTTTTTTCAGAAAATTTTTTTTTTCTCTCAAAAAATTTCCCCTTCATCTCCTTCATCCCTCTCTTTCAATCTCACTCATTCTCACTCAATCTCACTTCTCTATCAATCTCACTCAAAATCCCACTCATTTCTCTAAAAAAATTTGTTTTTTTTTTTGGAAAAAAATCCCCACCGCCGGCAACACTCACCACCGTCCGTCTAGCACCACCACCGCCGCAAGTAGCCTCCACCGCACACCCCGAAGCCCCACCTCCCGGTATTTTTTAATTTTTTAATTTTAATTTTTTTTTTGAAAAGTTTATGTAAATGTGTATGTGTATGTGTAAATGTGTTTATTAGTGTATATATGTGTATATATATGTATTTTCGTATGTGTATGTATGTATGTGTACGTGTATGTGGATGTGGATGTATATATGTGTATGTATGTATGTGTATACGGGTGTATGTATATATATGTATATGTGTATGTGGGTGTATATATGTATATATGTATATATGTATATGTGTATGTATGTGGGTGTATGTATATATATATGTATATGTGTATATATATTTATGTGAGAGTATATGTAAATATGTGAGAGTATATAGGTGTTTATGTGTGTATATGTATATGTGTATGTGTTTATGTGTGTGTGTGTATGTATGTGTATGTGTATATATATTTAAGTTTAAGTATAAGTGTATGTATATATATTTATGTGTGTATATGTATGTTGATATTTTAATTATTGAGTTTTATTTTTATGAAATTAGTCCCGTTGACCGCCCGAAGCACCGCCTCTCGCTTGTGTTGTCATTTTTTGACTGCTTCAGGTTTGTTTTTTTTTTTCTTTATATTAGTAATTAATTTAATAGTTTTGTTATAAGTTAGTATGCCTATACATGTTAGTGAAGTAGGTTCTGTGATAAAATACCGCACCGACGGTGGTGTGATTTATTGTTTTTCATATGTCGTTATCGAAAGTTTGTTCGTGCTATATTGATAGGTTTTGAAAATTTTGGGTTTACGCTTTTTAAGCCGTTATGCTGCCCAAATTTTGGTAGATAGTTATGTAATGTAATTTTTAATTTAAATAAATTAAATAAAAATTTGTAAAATAATGTATATCATAAAATGTCAAAAGTATTCCAAAAAATGTATTTGAAATTTTTAAACTTTATAATATTCAATTTAAATAAATAAAATAGAAAAATATAAATTAGTATATATTAAAAAATATAATAAGTAATCAAAATATTTGTTTTAGTAATCTTTAATTTAAATTAATATATATTATAAAATATAATAGGTAATCAAAATTTATTTTTTATTTTAAAAAATTTGTAATCTTTAATTTAAATAAATAATATTAAAAAATTAGTAGGTAAAATGTAAAATTAATTAATTGTTTAAAAAAATTAAGAATAACTAGCTAAAGTAATTGTTGATAAAATAAAATAAATAAAGTAAAACATAAAATTGAAATTGGAACATGTAATTTAAAAATTTAGTGAAGTAATTTTATTTAAAAAAAAATATTTTCAATTTAAATAATAAATAATTAGAAAAATATTTAATTAAAAAATGTAATGTATAAGTTAAAATGTAATAAAGTGGTATTAAATGTTTTTAAAAAGTTAGTAATTTTAATGTAAATAATAAATGATAAAAAAATATTAATAAAAATAAAAAATAATGTAATATATAATTTACTATATATTAAAATTTTTAAAAAGTTAGTAACTTTAATTTAAATAATAAATGACAAGTGAAAAAAATAAATTAAAAAATGTAATATATAAATTAGTATATATTATAATCTATAATAGGTAATCAATTATTTATTATTTTAAAAAAAATTTAATCTTAAATTTAAATGAATAAATGTGAAAATTATAAATTACTACTTATTGTTTAATTTTAAAAAGTAAGTAAGTGATATTATTAACTTTAAAAAGGTTGTAATTTTTAAGTTAAAAAAAGAATAGAAAATTATGAAATAACTTTTATAATAAAAATTAAAATTTAATAAAGTGATATTTTTAAAATTTTAAAACTTTTATACTTATAATCTAAAAATAAAATAAAATAAAATTTTAAAGTAATTATATTTAGAATTTAATCAAGTTATCATAAAGTAAGTGTAACTATAAAGTAACTATAAATGAGCATAAGATATTAAAATAGCATAAAATTAAATTGTTTTTATCTTTTCTTCATCTCTTTGGTTATACACCAAAGATAGGATAGAACAATTGTATTTGTATTATCACATAGTGATAATTTAATTTTTTTTCAATTTTACACATGCACGAAATACCTTAGACCCGTTTGGAGAGGCTTGAAATGGAAGCAGTTTGACCGCCTTCATCCGTCTTTTGCTGTTGAACCTAGAAATGTCAGACTGGGATTGGCGACTGACGGTTTTAATCCATTTGGCAACATGAGCAACTCTTATGTGGCCGCTTATTTCAGTGTCCCCTATAATTTGCCACCGTGGAAGTGTATGAGTTCTGAATCGTTGTTGTTGACCTTATTAATTCCGTGTCCATCATCTCCCGGGAAAGACATGCATGTATTCATGAGACCGTTAATTGATGAATCGAAACAAGCTTGTGGGAGACGCGGTGTCAAAACCCGAGATGCCTACAACTAACCGTGTTTTCAATGCGTGCGCAGTTGTCAGGACAATAAATGACTTTCCCGCTTATGCTCTAATGTCCGGTTGAGCACAAAGTGGTATATGGCGTGTCCCACTTGCAATGAACATACTCCTTCCATTGGCCTAAATAGTAAGATTGGATATGTTGGCCACAGACGCTTTCTCGAAATGAGTGATCCGAGAAGGAGAAGCAAAAAGTACAATGGTAAGCCTGAGAAGAGAGCACCACCTCCTGTAGTGTCAGATGAGTTGTATGCTATCGCTAACCCAGCGAATACAGCAATTTATTTTTATCCAGGGTGCATAGTGAACGGTATTAAATTTTTGGTCAAGGAAAGGGATGATAACCGCAAAACACAGAATAGCGGTGTCATGGTCCCCGTGAAGATGGCCAAAATTTTTACTTCGCACACTTGAAAAAATTATGGAGTTCACTTATTTGAAAGATCGTTGTTCTCTTATTTTTTTGTAAGTGGTTTGACACTAACGGAGTAGAATGGATAGTGACGGTGTTATTACTAGCATCTCGTCAACCGACAAAGGGTACCAAAATGAACCGTTCATACTTGCATCTCAAGCAAAATTGATCTACTACATTCCCGATTTAAAGAACTAAAGACCGGCTGATTGTAAATGAGTACATACCGCGCAATGTTTGGGACTTCCCGACACCTGATGGGGAGACACCCTTTGTACAGAAAAACAATTCAAATTAAAACCGAGTTCGTTGTTCAACTTCCACGCTTGGATGATGTTGACTATGTTCGCCATGATGTCGACCCAACTGAAGTTGCAAACATCCATCGTGTGAATTCAATCAACAATTAGATGATTTCATTGTCGATGATGACAACGAGGGTCTAAATACCGAAGAAGACAACTCCTTAGAATTAGAGAGTGACAGTGATGATAATGCTGTATATGTAACTGATGATGAGGATGATGAATTGTAATTGACATAGTGTTTTAAATAAAATAAAAAATTACAACCCTTCTTCTTTAATATGTTTGCAATATGTTAGTTTATTTTAAATAAACAATATGTGTTGTATATGTAGTATGTCTACACCAAAATGCTGCCAGCTCGAAAAAGAAAGGCGTCGTAGGTAAATACAAGGGCAAGAATGTCGAGGAGGAGCTCTCCAAAACACAATCCGCCAAGTTACCGATCGAGGTGCACGCAGACCGGCACCCCCGTAGGCAAGAACGGAAAAAATTCAACAATATGGCCAAATGGATGACTCTTGATGTCTATCCCCATTAATAAATTCAAATGGGAAGATGTCGCAGAGCCGACATCAACGCACCGTGGGATGACTCGAGGTATGCCTTACTAATTTTTTTTAATTTCTAAATTACTATACTCTTATTAAATTGTAATTAATGTATTAATGTGTAACTTTTTCCGTACCAAGTTTATCCTCCCACGAGATAACCCTACATTCGTAGACTACTAGTGAGTACGAGATGTCAAAGGGTTTACGTGACCTGAGGCGATCGCAAGAAGAAGTGGATACAAAACATCGAGGAGCTTGGATGTGAGAGGGCCGACATGTCACCTCCCGAGGGAGTAACTCAAGAGGTGTGGACCGATCGCATCGCTTATTGAGCACGTACAAACAAAAGGTACATTTTTTAAAATTTTAAATTTTGGTAATGTTTAATTTATATAGTCAATAATAAATAATTAATTGTTATAAAAATTATTAATTTCAAAGTAGAGTAGCCGAAAAATAAAGAAAGTCGGGGTAAGATGAAATTTTTAGAGGCCGGCTCCAAGCCCATTGTTTCACATGTTGTCGAAGGGTAAGTTTATATTTAACTATCATTCATTTAACTTTCTCTATTAAAATAATAGACTAATATATTTTCTCTTGAAAATAGGCTAACCCCGACACAGAGAACCGCTTAACCGCGTGGAAACTTTTCAAAAGTTTCACCATAAAGGCAACGATTGGCGCAACGAGTTCGCGCAACAAGCTTACGTAAGTTTACGTTTTAATTCAATTTTCATTTATTTCTTTCAATTTATTTTGTGTTAAAATTAACCATTTAACTTACTTGTTTAATTGTTTTAGGAGCAAATGGTTGAAATAGCGCAACTCAACCGCCGCCCATCGCAGATGAGCCCGAAGAGCCCGCCGTCGATCCTACACGCACCCCGAGACTTACCCGTTATGACGCAAGTACTCTGGGAACGATCTCGCATCTTAGAGGCTTTGGTCATCTCCCTGCACCGAAGGGAGCTGGGGCCAAAAGAGCACTGCCACGCATCCTTCACCCCAACCAACCTGTTACAATGGAACAAGATGAGGCTTTACGTAAAAAAGTGGAGGAAGTGAGTGGCATTAACTCAACATACGAGGCAGCAGATGAGACACAACAACTCTACCTCGACGATTCCAAGATCGCCTGAGTATCTTCTCGAGCCGTGCCGGTTTCAACTTGCCTCCCATGGATCTTCCACCATTGCCCACTCCCGGTGGCCGGATCACCTGGCCGTCGTCGGGAAGCCGGATCGTCATCGCAGCCTCCCGAGACTCGTAGAAACAACGATGACGACATTACCCGCCTATAGAACTCGTACTTTTTTTATTATCCAAGCTTCCGAAGATTTAACATTTTGTTTATATACCGATTTTAGTAAGAATTAATGTTGGTTTATCTTGTAATGTAAATTATGTTGGTTTATTTTGTTAATATAATATTATAATTATTTAAAAAATATAATTAATTATATTTAATTAATTAATATTAAAATTAATTAAATATAATTAATTAAATTTTTTTAAAAATAAAATTTAATACTTTTACGGCGCAATAGTGCGCCTGCAGTGACAAAACAATTGGCGCCAAATGTGTTGGCGCCAATAGTTTTCCCGCGCAAGACTACATGCGCCTAAGAAACTATTGGCGCCAATCCGTCGTTGGCGCCAATAGTTTTGCCGCGCACTATTGCGCCGCAAAACCTAATCATAGCAGTTCAAGGCGATAAGGGTATTTTTTAACACCGCGCTTATTTATCGGGCGTTATTCCTCGTCGGTGAAAGGACGTTTTACCCACAGCTTAATGCACGCGCCGCAAAAAGTCCTTTACCGACCAAGCTTCCCGCATAAGCTTTCGTCGGCGCACAACCGCGCCCGACAAAGCTTTACCCACAGCCAAGATGCTTTTGCCGCCGCAACAATGCGCCGTAAAAGCCGGATTTTCAGAAGGTGCGGGCCGACAACCTGTCTTTGAGCCTTTCGCGGGATTTGAACATTTGAAGGAGTCACTGATGACAAGGGTCCCTTATGGGTGTGACATGGTCGTCAACCACCTTTGAGGATTAAGCCCATACTTGGGGGTAACACCCTCGAGACTCTCGCTGAGGGGGGTGACCACCATCATAGTTAGGTGACTCCCCCATGATCCAACTTGAGAGAGGGGGGGACAGTTGGGGGGGCGGGGGGGGGGGGGACTTAAATCCAAGTTGGGGGGGGGGGTCCCCCCCTTAAACCCAAGTTGGGGGAGGGGGAGTCCCCCCCCTTAAACCAAAGTTGGACCCCCCCCCCCCCCCCCAAAAAAAAAAAAATCCCAAGTTTTCTTTTGGGGGGAGGAAGAACAACCACCCAAGTACCACCCAAGTTAAGGGGGCATCTCAACAGTCATGACTTTACACCTTCTTCATTAATTTAGTCCCGGTATTTTTGTGCCACGCGGTGCTATTCTTGACACGTCATCGTCGTCAAAATTTAGGTAAACATTTGCCCCCCAAGTTTCTAGCGGTATGACCATACGGTAGGAACTTTCTTGTGTTGTTCGGATCTTACTTCTGTTGTTGACGGCTTGGCACAGCGGCACCAAAAATACTACGCCTATACTAAAATTACATTCCAAAAACCCAAAAATATTTTACCCAACCATTACTTTTTTCACATTTAACAACATATCCCAATGATAATTTTTCCCTTTATAAGCAAAATTAAATTACAAATAAATTATTTTCAAAAGAAATAATCTAAATATTTACAAAGAAAAAATTATAATAATCCTTGGAAGCTTTGAGGTTTCCATCTTCATAGTGGGTAGGCTATCCACACTTCCTCTTGCAAACTTCTTACTTGAAATTTAAAATTTGATGAAATTTTTAGCACTTCTTTTTGGTAGTTTTCTCCATGGCCGGAAATGGCATTGAATCCTTGGGATTTTTGAGTTTTTGATAAAATGTGAGTGTTTGACGATTGGATTTTGTAGCATAGGCTATGGTAATGTGTTTTTGGCTCTGGTCTATTGTAATTTGGTGAGAAAATTAACTTTGAAACTTTTGGGTGATTGTGTTCTTGAATATTGAAGAACATTATGAACATGCAAAATTTCAAATTCCCTCCATTTTCCCAACTTTATTTTCATGAAATTAGTAAAAAGGTATTTGTGGGGATGTGATAAACTTGGATGATTTGTAGGCTTGAACACACTTTGTTGACCATCAACCGCCACACCCTATGAAGGGTCGGGGGTGTACCCCGAGCTTGGACCCTTGGGGGTCGAGGTGGTACCCCTAGCTTGGACCCTTGGGGGTCGGGGGGTACCCCTAGCTTGGACCCTTGGGGTTCGGGGTGGTACCCTTAGCTTGGACCCTAAGGGTCGGGGGGTACCCCTAGCTTGGACCTTGGGGGTCGGGGGGGTACCCCTAGCTTCTTGAGGGTCGGGGGGTACCCCTAGCTTCCTGAGGGTCGGGGGTACCCCTAGCTTGGACCCTTGGGGGTCGGGGGGTACTCCTAGCTTGGACCCTTGGGGGGTCGGGGGGTACCCCTAGCTTGGACCCTTGAGGGTCGGGGTCGTACCCCTAGCTTGGACCCTTAAGGATCGGGGTGGTACCCCTAGCTTGGACCCTTAAGGATCTATGAATGTCATAGATGTATGCTTTCTTTTTTACTTTGAAGCTATGTGGCTCCATTACTATATGCTACTATGCGTTAACTTGTCTGGCATGTACCACACTATGCGTAAGCATTTTTTTTATAGTTAACCATGTACAACATGTAAGTTGCTCAACACATTGAGCAATGCACAAACACTTTAGAATTTGAAGAGAAAGTTTCAAAATTGTAAAATCTATTTAAGTGAGTGTGTTTTATGCTTACTAGTCCATGTATGAGCATGGTTGCCCCCCAAGTGACTAAGTAGGTTCACCTCTTGATTACTTGTTAGGTAATCAGGGCTTTCACATAGGAACCGTTATTGTCACGGGTTTGCCACTATAATTTCATACACTCTTGACCTTAGTTAGGCTTGTAATTTAATTCAATAACAATCATACAAGCTGCGTCGTTATATGAAAAATAACTTGCAATTTTTCTTGATGAATAAAATGGGCAAATATGCCTTATTACATCAAAAGTGGGCAATTTGTGCCTTTACATTATCAAACTTTGTTGGTAGGTATGACGACCAGCTATGAAAATACACTTTGCGGGTACACCAACCAGCCTAAGTCATTGCTGAAAAGCAACTTATATTGGTAGTACTTTTGTAGGTGCTCTGCATTTTAATGGCAAGACACTAGTACTAGCTTTGTGTTGGTACCATAACATGCTAACTTGTATATTCCAGGTGGGATGATCCCAACTACTCCATACTCGGTGGTAATTCACCCTTTGGCAAGATGATGGGTTATCATACCCATAGGTAAGGACAAGGGGAATGTCGCACGTGGTTGAAGATTGTATCAATTAGAAGGACATAGTCATTCATGATGATGCTTTGTTTGGCTTTTTGTTGTTAAAGTTGTTTCCACCATTATCGTTGTTGGCCCTCTTTCCATTGTTAAAGCCATTTTTATTATTACTCTCCTGACCATGGGAGCCTTGGCCACTAGTGCTTGCTCCGTTCTTATTTCCCTTAGCTTGGTTGAGGCCTTTGGCGTTCCACTCAGCCTCTTCTAGTTTAATGAACTCATCAGCTCTATCAAGGAAGTCTCTCATAGTATGGGTTAGTTTCCGCCTTGTATCCTTCCACAATCGACTTCCCACCAGAATGCCCCCATGATGGCGGCCTGCTTGCCATCATCGCTCAGATTTTTTACTTTGGTTGACTCCTGCATAAAGCGTTGAATGTAGTATTTTAGTGGCTGATCGGGCTTCTGCTTGATGGCGACCAAGTCACCCAACTCCGCCGGTATCTGTCGGGCTGAAGAGAATTGGGTGTAGAATAACCCTTCAAACTCATCCCAAGAAGTGATTCTTCCTGGGGGTAGTTTAGTAAACCATTGTTGCGCCGTGTCAGTGAGGGTAGCAGGGAAAATTCGACACCTAAGGTCATCTTTGATTCCTTGAAGGTCCATTTGGATTTTGAAGTTCTCCACATGAGTTAGTGGGTCTTCACTACCCGTGTACTTGCAAGTGGGCATCTTGAACTTTGCTGGAATAGGGTGGTCATTAATCATTTGGGAGAAGGCAGACCCTCTCCTCCTTTCTAGATCCAAGTCAGTGGGTTTTGGTGCGGTAAGGTCCTTGACCAATCGGGTTAACTCGTCCAACCGAGCCTAGATCACCGGATATGTGGCTGTTTTAGCAATATTGGCACCAACATTCGCTTGGTCCCTTTGGTCTGGCTCAGGTGGGTTCACTATGTTGGAACCACGATTGTCTCTATTTCTGTTGAGGGCGTCCCGCAGGTCTCTACCCCCTCTGGGGCCTACCCGTTCAAAAACGGACCCTGTTCTTGGCCTTCCTCCAGCGTTCTGACTATCAGCCCTTCCATCAGCTGGGGGTAGTACTTGGTCATTCCTACCCCTTTGGGGTGGATCTTCAGGTTGATGTTGCCTATTAGGGGCATACGGCCCTCTGGCTTGATAACCCCCCAGCTCAGGATTTGGTTGGTTGTTAGCCCAACTTTCAGCTTCATCATCACCATAACCGTCAGGGTAGTTTGGATGGTAGTCACTGTTGACCTCAGGGTCTTCTCTTCTCCCTCTGGACCTACTATTTCTTGGGCGATCATTGCCATCTCGTGGTTGGCCACGTTGATCGCAGGGTTGCCACTCCCTACGTTGGGGTGTCCTCCCACTATTTCTGCCACGATCACTATTATTGTTTCTAGATCCACCACTCCGCCTTAGACGGACATTGTGGGGGTCATCGCGTCCCATATGATGACCGGGTAGGACTTGCTCATCAGCCGGGGGTGGTCGATTATTATTGCGGGGAACCCTATTGGAGGGGTGACTCCTAGTATTTTCTTGGTTCCTTGGGCGCTCTTCAGGTCCATAGACCACCCTCTCCCTCTGGTTCCTTGGGGTAGGGACCTCCCGAGGGTAGGTTTGAGGTATCTGTTGATTGTTGGCATCAGTACCCATCCCTTGAGTGTTTTGGTTGAAGTAGCTTCGTATTAAGTCGGCAACCTCTTGGGTGCGACGATCTTGGTCGTCTTGGCGCCTCCTCATCTCACGAGCATGATCTTCCAGCCAAGATTAGAATTCTCTCCTTTGATTAGCAAGACTTTCAGTCAGGGCCTCTCGAGCTTGATTTTGCTCTTGGTGCACAGTTTGAAACTGGCCTTGCATCTGGCCTATCGCGTCTCGCAGTTGATCCATCTCGGGGTCAATTCCCTCGATGTCAACATGGGGTTCATTCCGCGGCGTAAAGATGCCAGGGCCGCGGCCAGTCTGAGCTTGGCCCGCACCGTCAGTAGGTGGGACAAAATTTCTAGTATTACCTCTTCCGGTGGCGCCATCACTAGCGCCGCCTCCTGCGGCAGTGGCATTGGTGGTACGCCCAGTAGTTGTCTGTCCAGTGACTATAGTTTGACCAGTTGCTCCATGGCCAGCGGTTTGAACGGTGGTGGTAGTGCCGTCGTTCCCCGGACGTGGGGTTTGTTCTCCATTATTTTCGGCGAGGTTACTCGCTGATGGAACTTGGTGGGCACTTTCCATCTCTTCGTCAGGTCGCACTTGAGATCTTCGGGTTAACACCATTTTTTCCGGCGAAAAACTTGAAGATTTTGGCCTAAGTCTCAACGAAAGCACCAAAATGTTGACTGGATTTTTAACCAACCGAAGCGGAGTCGTAATAAATGAGATTTAAACCAAAATCACAATAATAAATGCAGTTAATAACACCAGAATTCTCAATAAATGTAAATAAAAGACACCGGAATTTAAAGAGGTTCGGCCCCAGATGTCGGTAATAGCCTACTCCCCTTGAGTTTTATTGATCTGAGTTGCAAAAGTCAAGAACAGGCTCTTGATTGCAAAGAATGAGAAGTGTTTATTTCTCTAAGTGTTTCCAATTGTGGATCCCCTTCCTAGGTCATGGGTGACCCCTTATATAGGGGAGGGGGTCGGTGCTTCTCGCTTCAGAAGACGCGACCAACGCGAAGTTATCTCAACCGTCTCCTTGATTTTCGGAGGCGGTTGGAGTCTGATATTTAGGATAATATCCCGCTATTTTCGTGGGTTGACAACTGTCTTTGAGCCTTTCGCGGGATTTGAACATTTGAAGGAGTCACTGATGACAAGGGTCCCTTATGGGTGTGACATGGTCGTCAACCACCTTTGAGGATTAAGCCCATACTTGGGGGTAACACCCTCGAGACTCTCGCTGAGGGGGGGTGACCACCATCATAGTTAGGTGACTCCCTCATGATCCAACTTGAGAGAGGGGGGACAGTTGCGGGGGGGTTCCCCCCCTTAAATCCAAGTTGGGGGAGTTCCCCCTTAAACCCAAGTTGGGGGGGGGGGGGGGGGTCCCCCCCTTAAACCCTAGTTGGGGGGGGGGGGTCCCTCCCTTCAACCCAAGTTGGGGGGGGGGGGGGTCCCCCCCTAAAACCCAAGTTGGGGGGGGGCTCCCCAAAAACCCAAGTTTTCTTTTGGGGGGAGAAGAACAATTACCCAAGTTAAGGGGGCATCTCAACAGTCATGACTTTACACCTTCTTCATTAATTTAGTCCCGGTCTTTTTGTGCCACGCGGTGCTATTCTTGACACGTCATCGTCGTCAAAATTTGGGTAAACACTTTATATGTCTAAATTAATAAATATATTAAATAGCAATATTATTTAATAATTATTCTTAAGTTATTAAATAATTAGAATAGTCATTTAAAAGGTTAAATTAGAAAATTGGCATTTTTGAGAAAATGGGAATGAGAAATAACAAAATGGGAAAGTTGCAAAGTGAGGCCCAATTTCTTTATTTGGCCGCCCACTATACATAGGCTTTTACCATTTTATTTTTCCATTATTTTAATGTCATACAACTCTAACCTAAACCTAGAGGGCATTCTATAAATAGAAAGTAATGGCTTCAGGAAACAACACACAATTGCATCTCATTCTTTTCAGAGAGAATTCCTCAGCCACCACTTTCCTCTCTCTCTTTTCTTCTCTTCAAAATTTCAAAATTTCCTTGAGTGATAGAGTAGTGCCCACACACATCAAGTGGTACCTCAATCATAGTATGTAAGACTGTGGAAAATCAGCACCAAAGAAGGAGAGAAAGAGATCCAGATTCAGATCTTGATAATGCTCTGCTACAGAAAGGAATCAAGGGCTAGAGATCTGAATGGAAGGGGTCATTATATTCCGCTGCACCCAATTTAAGGTTTTCTTAAACTCTTATGTGTTTATTTCATTATTTTTAGAATTCATATTAGGATGTTAATGAAACATACTTGGTAGTAAATCTAGATCCTGGTAAAATATTTCCAACAGTCACCACCCCCGATTTTTTCAAAACTTCAAAAAATCATAACTAATTCAAATAAAATCAAAATTGAGTTCTGTAAAAAAGTGAATTGCTTAATTTTTTCCAAACTATCCAATAAAAATAATTCTAGAAACGAAATTCAATTATTTTTCATAAAATTTCACAAGCATCAATCAATCATCATATAACACAAAAATCAACATGAAACCATCCAAATCAACATATATCATCGTTTTAATTCATATTTCATGAAAGTAAATCATTACCATGGCTCTCATACCAGTTGTTGGAAATATTTTACCAGGATCTAGATTTACTACCAAGTATATTTCATTAACATCCTAATATGAATTCTAAAACAATGAAATAAACACATATAAAGTTTAGTAAACCTTACATTGGGTGCAACGGAATATAATGACTCCTTCCATTCAGATCTCTAGCCCTTGATTCCTTTCTGTAGCAGAGCATTATCAAGATCTGAATCTGGATCTTTTTCTCTCCTTCCTTTGATGCCGATTCTCCTTCTTGTTGTTTGGATTCTTCACAGTCTTACACACTATGATTGAGATACCACTTGATGTGTGTGGGCACTACTCATTCACTCAAGGATTTCGAAATTTGAAGAGAAGAAAAGAGAGAGAGCGGCGGCAATGGCTTTTCTCTGAAAGAAACAATGTGCAAGTCATAGTTTCATGAAGCCAACACTTTCTATTTATAGAATTCCATCTAGGTTTAGGTTAGAATTGTATGGCATTAAAATAATGAAAAAATAAATGGTAAAAGGCTTGCATAGTGGCCGGCCATATAATGAAATTGGGCCTCACTTTGCAACTTTCCCATTTTGTTATTTTTCAATCTCATCTTCTCAAAAATGCCAATTTTCCAATTTAACCATTTAAATGTCAATTCTAATTATTTAATAACTAAAAATTAATTATTAAATAATATTGTCATTTAATATATTTTATAATTTAGACATATAAAGTCTCTTAATTAATAAATAAACCTAGAATCTCTTTTCTTTACAATTTCGCCCTTGCTTAGTGAAAATTCATAAAGTAGACATAATCTAACTTTAGAATTATAATTGATTAATCAAAATCAATTAACTGAGTCTTACAAGCAGTATGGTCTCAACTAGTATGGGGACCATGGGCCTATATAAACCGAGCTTCCAATAAGTCGAACCGAATTTACCAAGTAAATTCCCTAACTTATTAATTCCTTATTGAATCCACGCTTAGAACTTGGAATTGCACTCTCAGTCATATAGAACGCTCTATATGTTCCACGATATAGATACGCTATTAGTTATCCATTGTTATAATCCTAATTTTATCAATGACCCTCTAATAGATGATCTACATTGAATAGGCACTAAATTACCGCTACACCTTCAATGTATTTTATCCTTAAAACACTTAGCTCCGTATAAATGATATTTCAGTGAAGTGAAATGAGATCTCCACCATTTATCTCTGTTTAGCCAAGCTCGGAGGATATCATCGTTTCACTTCTAAATTCCTATAGAAGTTATAGATTCCATATTTATGTTAGCGCTCCCACTCAATTATACTATTATGTTCCCAAAATGTACGTATCACCCTGACCCAAAAGTAGGCTTAACTAACAAATCAAAGAACATGTATAATACTCTTGAGATCGAACCTAATCATATCAGGATTAAGATCATTTGATCTAGGATCAACAGGTGATATTGAATTGAATAGATATTACGGTAAATTTTAATATATCTAATCAAAGTTCAATATCGGTCCCTTCCGATGTATACTCCATACATCTGATACTAGTAAACTTTGCCAATGTCCTGGAAAGGACATAACACTTATCCAAGGTGTAAGAATACCTATCGTTGATTATCATGTCATCTAAATCCAGTGAACTGACAAATCAGGGAATAAACTTTGGAACATATAATTAAGATTATATTCCACTGTGCTGACAACACTATAATCATTAACAAATTCATATGTTCTGGACTTAAATAGAATTTATACATTATATATATAATCATGAAATAAATCATGTGAATCATGCAACATAAAATGTTATTTCTGATCTTTATTAATAAGTAAATCTGATTATATTGAAATGGGTTTTATTTAGGGCACAAAACCCAACAACCTCTTCGTTGAGTGAGTATTAGCTCTGAGAGCATTCTCTTCCTCATATCGATTACTCATTGGATGTAAGGGAGCTTGTGGCCCCTTAGGCTACGCTTGACCTTTTTCTAGATTTAAAATTTTATTGGGGGAGCTTGTAGCCTTTTAGGCTGGGCTCAGCCCCTTACGTTGTATTTGTGGCACTTAGAACACACTTTGAATGTTAGAATCAATACTTCTTTTAGAGAGGCATCCCTCCGAAATTCGTATTCGATTCCTTTTTAGTTTTAATATTTTAAGGGAGATGATGGTTCTATGAATCGATTAAACCTTTTACTTTTGATATTTTAAGTGTAACGTCCCCGCTTCAAGCCTCCATTGGGCCCTTACACCCACGGAATAATTGGCTCTTATACACGAGTACGCCACTTTGGCTGCTTCCTGGAATGACGACTGACCCTACAAACCAACACGAGTGTTTTCAGCGTGCTTTGTCCTCACTCGCACGCTTCCTGGGAAAACTTCCCAGGAGGTCACCCATCCTGAAATTTCCCCAGGTCAAGCACGCTTAACTCTGAAGTTCTTTCGTGATAGGCTACCGAAAAACAAGATGCACCTTGTTGATATAGGTAGTACCAATCAATCCATTTAAGCTCTCTTCAACTGTGTAGTCCCATACCTACACAGTCTCAGAATCATCCCACTTGACCTTCCCCAGGCGGTGTGAGATTGCACAGCTTACCCGATGTTTCCCCTTACGGATCACGGGACTACTGACTGTCACAATCACCCCCCCTTACGGGGTCCGACGTCCTCGTCGACCACACTTCTGGCTGGGTCAAGGCTCTGATACCATTTGTAACGTCCCCGCTTCAAGCCTCCATTGGGCCCTTACACCCACGGAATAATTGGCTCTTATACACGAGTACACCACTTTGGCTACTTCCTGGAATGACGACTGACCCTACAGACCAACACGAGTGTTTCCAGCGTGCTTTGTCCTCACTCGCACGCTTCCTGGGAAAACTTCCCAGGAGGTCACCCATCCTGAAATTGCCCCAGGTCAAGCACGCTTAACTCTGAAGTTCTTTCGTGAGGCTACCGAAAAATAAGATGCACCTTGTTGATATAGGTAGTACCAATCAATCCATTTAAGCTCTCTTCAACTGTGTAGTCCCATACCTACACAGTCTCAAAATCATCCCACTTAACTTTCCCCAGGCGGTGTGAGATTGCACAGCTTACCCGGTGTTTCCCCTTACGGATCACGGGACTACTAACTGTCACATTAAGGGAGATGATGGTTCTGTGAACCGATTCGACCTTTTTCTTTATTTTTGTTTGTTTCCCTGCGCACATTTTAGGACTAATTTTGAGGAGCATCCCCCTGATTATTGTGAGTGCTCTTTCTTGTGGAACTATCTTTTGGCTTTTACTTTTTTCTTGGACTGTTAGGGGTGGTTGATCCTTGTAGTCTTAAGAGTTTTTTTTACTTTGACAATTTCAAGTGACAAGTGTAATGAGACGTGTGGAGAGCAATGAATGCCATAGTGAAAACTTAACATCTCATTGATGAGGCAAATATGCGATTGTTCGAGTACATATGTTATGTTTGGAGACCAACCTAAGTGCCTTCTTAATTTAGTTTAATGTACCAAAGGTGAACTTATCATTTCTAGGAACGCTCTCTTGTATGGTGATACTTCATTTTGATGAGAATCTTAGATGTTTGATTTTTACAGGTCGTAGGTTGGAGGATTCACTTGAATGTGTTAGCTTATGAGCATTTGGAGTATCATCTAATAGACCTTGTAAGGATCCGACGAGCTTCCTAAAGAATGCTCACTAGTGTCTTCTCTTAAAACTCTATTTCCTTCCTCCACACGAATGTATTTCTCCGCTCTTTTGTAAAAGTCGTCTAAGCCATCCAACTCTCTTTCAGCGTATTCTCCCACAATCTACTCCTAGGGCGTACCCCACCAACTATGGCGAACGTGAGTTTATCTTTTGATACCTTCCCTACTTTGGTAACTTTGGTATTGAAGTGCTGGATGTAGCTTCGCAAACTTTCTTGTTCCGCTTGCTTCACAATGGTGACACTTGTGATAGGCATAATTGTTATAGTGAGATTTCTCTCACCTAGAAACTCGAGACAAGACTCCTATTTAGAGGACACGTATATTCAGATTTCCAATGGAAGCTGAAATGTCCATGAGAGACTCCTCGAAGTTTAAACCTCGCCCAGGATAAAGCCAGTGAGATACTGCGAGTACGACCAAAGTCAGATCACATAACTGTAACTCGGATTATGCAGAATGAAAGGATGGATCCAACTCGCATGTGTCAGGACATATGCGAGTATCCTCTCTATACTTCTGCGAAAGCATAGAGATCAACTCTCTATGATGCGATTTGGTCCCGACGACCCAATAGCCTTGATAAACCGATATAGACTCGCATTTCTAGGTTCTATCAGCTTGACATGCGATGTCTACAAGAGGCGATTACCTAAGGATATAGACATTCCAAACGTAATGATAACCCTGCGAGCTCAACAACGGAACATGAACAGTCAACTCGCAGATACGGAAGACGCATACATTGATGGACTTAGTAACTGTCATTCATTTATTAATGTTAACATTGCTTGGGTTTAATTATTGAAATTCAATATGTAAATAATGGATTAACAATGAATGTGATCCTTGTGTAACCGATCGGACACCTGCTTTGTATATAAAGGGGTGATCCACCATGAAATGGCACCTACGAATCCCTTGCTACAGTGGACTAAGCAGATCATAATCTGACTGAACCACTATAATTCTCTGTCTTATTGTTATTTTCTAGCTTTCGTTGATTATTCCTCATTCCCAGTCGAGTACTCGCCATTCTAAGTTGAATACTCGCATTTGTCTTTCCACGTAAATTTCTTCTTGTTACTAATAATATCATAAAATTTGGTGTTGCGAAATTCACTCGACAACATTTGGCGCCGTCTGTGGGAACAACTAAGATTTTATTCATTTCAAAGAAAAAATACCATCATGGCTGAAAATCACACAAACGGAGGAGCTAACAACGGGTCCATCAACATTGGGACGATGAACGTACCGTTATCTGGAACTGGAATGCCACATGTGGACGTCATTAACGGCGGAGTAGGGAGAAGTAATATCAGACCTCTCAACCTGTTCCCAGAAACGACTGACCCTCAAGTTGGGGACACATCTACACCACCAGCAACCATGCATTTTCCCCCTGTCTCTCCGGCAGTGGTATCCGAGGGAATCATCCAACTCACCACTGATCAATATACTGCGATTCAGGATCAACTGCGCGTGCTACAAGCCGAAGTAGATGGACAAAACCGGGCCCGACGCCCCCCTCGAGTTCCCGCTACTCGCACGGATAACCCTCAGGTAACAAATTCTAGACGTCATACTAATCGTGTACGCAGGGAACGGAGAACCAACCCTGAAGGTTTGGACCTGAACCATCCAACGTCGAGGGATCAATCTGCAAGGTATCCAAACCAAAGCACACAGGTTGATGAAGACCCTGAACGACGCAATCCTCGCAGTCGACCATCAAGAGACAACGATGCAGAATCAGCCTCTTCATCATCGCACGGTCGTACATCAAGTAAATATACAAGGTCTGGCTCTGTACAGACGCAACAGGGAGGACATTACCAGGTACATCAGGGTGATCTGCGTGATCAGCTCAACGCAGTTTTTAGGGCACGTTCTCGCGCCCCCCATAATATGGAGACACCCCGTGATCCCCATGCGGACGATCAAGGTGTCAACACTTACAATAACTCGCCTACCGCGCCAATCGCGACCACTGGGATCAATGTCCCAACAAATCTCGCCGCAGTAGTTGCAACTCCCGCAGTCGTAGCAGCCCCGACTCCTGCGACTGGAGGGATCGACCAGAGCATGCTTCTGCAGGCTTTGAAAATGCTCGAGCAGCAACGGAAGCCCATATACAAGTTGCATGGTACCTCGCCCTTCACTACAGAAGTGCGACAAGCTCAACTTCCAAAGGGGTTTCGTCTATCCGAATCCCTCAAGTATAAAGGTACTTCTAACCCAATAGATTATCTTGAAAAATTCAATACTATAATGGAAGTGGATCAGGTACCACAGCTTGCAAAATGCCGCATTCTTGCGGCAACACTCGAGGAGAACGCCCACGATTGGTTTACCCAATTGCCTGAGGCGTCGATATCGACATGGGAAACCTTTGTCGACTTATTCCTCACACATTTCCAGGCCACAATGACCTATAGGCCACCTTATACGACTTTGGTCAACATCAAACAAGAACCTGGTGAGTCTTTACAAGACTATTTTAAACGGTTTAATGTAGAAGTAACAAAAGTCGAGAAGGCTCCCGAGTCTTCGCTTGTTTACATGCTGATAACAGGTATCTTGCTGAGGACCGACTTTTGGAAGGAGTTACAAGCTCGAAGGCCCGAATCCTTAGTCGAATTCTTCGCCATGGCCGAACCCCACAAGAGAATCGAGAATTCTCTGGCAGAGTTAGAGAAGGGAAAAGACAAACGCCAATCACCAATACTGCGTTCACGATCTCGCAGTCCCCGAGGGAAGAACTCCAGGGGTCGAAGCCCAAGGAGACGTAGCCCGCGGAGACAGCGAAGTTCGAAGTTGGCCAAGTCTCCTCCAAAGAAGGAATCCTCGCCGAAAAGGAAAGGTGGACCTCATTTCGTCAACTATACTGAACTCACAGTCCCCCGAGACCATATCTACGCAATCGAAGAAAGAAACGGAGTCTTCAAGAAGCCGCCCCCCATCAGGGAAAATCGCGACAGAAAAGACCCCAAAAAATTCTGTAAGTACCACAAAGACATTGGTCATACTACCTTAGAATGTTGGGTCTTGCAGGATGAAATCGAGGAGCTGATTCGGAGAGGAAAGTTCGACAAGTATAAGAAGGGCGAGGAAAGTCATCCCCAAGCGAGCGGATGACAAAGGAGAAAACCAAAATGCGAGTGGTTCCAGAGCGCCTCGCAACATCCTAACCATCATTGGAGGACCCCATATCGCAGGAGACTCTCGCAAGTCACAAGAGCGGTATGCCAGAGAAGCTAAAGAAAAGCCGTTCACCAATGTCAACAATCTTAGTGAATGGCCCGAGAAACTATTTAAGAAGGAATGCGACGACATTACCTTTATGGAGAGTGATGCGAGGTGGGTCCATCACCCGCATTCCGATGCACTAGTCATAATCGCCAATATTGGCGGGGATAATGTCCATCGCATACTCGTCGACAATGGGAGTTCAGTGAATCTGTTGAACTTCCAAGCATTCAAACAAATGGGGTTGCAGGAGAAGGACCTGCGACCTGTGACGTCGAGCATCTATGGTTTTACAGGCGACATCATAACAATAAAAGGAATGATCAAACTCCCAATCACTTTGGGAACCGCCCCGGTGACAGCCAAGTCAATGGCTGACTTCGCAGTAATCGACCAGTACTCTGCATATAACGCCGTGATTGGTCAACCGATCCTAAAGGAGATGAAGATCATAACTTCGATCTATCATCTGACAATGAAGTTCCCTACTCCCGCAGGAGTAGGTTTTATGCAGGGAGTCCAAGCAGATTCGCGGGAATGCTACAACACAGCAGTTAAACTCGCAGAGAAAAAGATGGTAAATGTTATCTACCTGTTGGAGGCACCACCTCCTCTCCAGGAGATCCTCAGAATCGAGGAGGTGTCGCACATAGATGAACCAGACTTGGATCCAAGAATCCTTGATCACACCGCCGCAGCCCAAGCCGCGGAAGACACTATTAAGGTACCTATAGATCCTGTAGATAATAATAAAGTTTTGAAAATTGGTTCTAAATTGTCAGCTGCGAGAACAATTAACGACCTTTTTAAAGCAAAATCTTGATGTTTTTGCTTGGAAACACTCAGATATGGTCGGGATATCTCCGCAAGTCATGTGTCATCGCTTGAACATTGACCCCGAGGTGCGAGGTGTCCGAAAAAAGCACCGCAAAATGGACCCCACGAGGTACCAAGCGCTAAAAGAAGAAGTCGACCGCCTCCTTGCATGCGGCTTTATACGGGAGTCGTTTTACCCCAACTGGTTAGCGAACCCTGTACTCGCGCCTAAGCCTAATGGCTCATGGCGCACATGTGTTGACTTTACAGACCTAAACAAAGCCTGTCCCAAAGACAGCTTTCCCCTTCCTAGCATTGACCAGCTTGTTGATGCCACTGCAGGTCACGAACTCTTGAGTTTCATGGACGCATACTCGAGATATAATCAAATCCCGATGTATGAACCAGACCAGGAACACACCTCGTTCATTACTTATCGAGGACTATACTGTTACAAAGTGATGCCTTTTGGTTTAATAAACGCAGGTGCGACTTATCAGAGGCTAGTGAACATGATGTTCGCAGATCTCATTGGAAAAACCATGGAGGTATATGTTGACGATATGCTCGTAAAATCTCAACATGCGAAGGATCATATTGCCCACTTATAGGCCATGTTCGATATATTGCGACGGTATAAGATGCGGCTAAACCCTCTAAAATGTGTCTTTGGAGTTGGCTCCGGGAAATTCCTTGGGTTCATGGTTAATCAGCGAGGAATAGAGGCCAATCTTGCGAAGATCAGGGCATTGGTGGAAATGCCATCACCAACCAAGCCAAAAGAAGTTCAAAGTCTCACAGGTAAAGTCGCAGCCTTAAACCGCTTTATATCAAGATCTTCTGATAAGTGCAAGGAGTTTTTTCAGATTTTAAAAGGCAACAAAAGGTTCCATTGGACCGAAAAATGCGAATAGGCTTCTCAAACCTTAAAAACACACTTGGGGCAACCTCCGATCTTGTAAAAGCCAATGACCGGTGAAGTCCTATCCATCTATTTAGCAGTGTCAGAATATGCGATTAGTTCGGTACTAGTACGCGAGGATCAAGGACGGCAATACCCGATGTATTATGTCAGTAAGCGATTACTGGATGCCGAGACGCGCTATCCCCAAATGGAAAAGTTGGCATTTGCCTTGATAACATCGTCAAGAAAATTGCGACCTTATTTCCAAGCTCATAGTATTGAAGTTTTAACCAACTACCCCTTAAGGCAAGTTCTGGCAAAACTAGAAGCATCGGGGAGGTTGTTGTAGTGGGCGATGGAGTTGAGTCAGTACGACATCAAGTATAAACCAAGAACTGCGATCAAGGGGCAAGCCTTGGCAAATTTTATCCTTGAATTCCCCAGCACCGAGGTAGCACTCACAGAAGATAAAAAGCGACATTGATATAGCGAATAGAGAGATGTGGACATTGTACGTCGATGGAGCCTCAAATAGCGAGGGCTCTGGTAGTGGGATCTTATTAATCAGTCCCAGTAATTTTAAGGTACATGCTGCTTTACGTTTTGAATTTTCTGCATCTAACAATGAAGCCGAGTATGAAGCATTAATCGCAGGATTGAAACTCGCTCTCGAGATGAAAGTCGAGTATCTTCAGGCTTTTAGCGACTCCCAAATCGTGGTGTGCCAGGTGAATGGAGAATATCTGGCAAGAGGCAGGAGATTGGTTAAATATTTAGCCATTGTATGCGAACTAATGCAGAAATTCAAAAAAGTAACTGTGTCTCGAGTACCGCGTGCTCAAAATTCACACGCAGACGCACTGGCCCGTTTGGCCTCAACTAGAGAAGCCGAATTGCTCGATGTAATTCCGGTAGATGTATTGGCTCACCCAACTATAAATCGAGAAGTGATCATGGAAATAGATACCGTTCAGGAAGTCACCTGGATTACTCCTATCGTCGCATATCTGGAAAAGGGTCTCTTGCCCGATGACAAAATAGAAGCAAGAAAGCTGCGACAACGAGTCGCCCGTTATGTAATATATGACCAAAGGTTGTATCGCAGAAGTTTTAGTCAACCTCTACTCAATTGCATCAGCGGGGAAGATTGTGGTTATATACTTCGCGAGGTACACGGGGGGATTTGTGGCAATCATACTGGAGGTAACTCCCTTGCATTAAAAATCATGCGACAAGGGTATTACTGGCCAACCTTGCGACAAGATGCTCTCGCATTTGCGAAGAAGTGTGACAGGTGCCAGCGAATAGCCACATATACCCACCAACCTCCGAGTAACCTCCATTCTATCATAAGTCCATGGCCCTTTGCAGTATGGGGGATTGACTTAATAGGCGAGCTACCTAAAGGGAAAGATGGAGTCAAATATGCGGTAGTCGCAGTAGATTACTTCACGAAATGGGCCGAAGCCAAAGCACTCGCAACCATCATAGCAACAAAATTACGCGAGTTTGTCTATACCTCCATAATTTGTCGCTTTGGTATTCCATACAAACTCATTTCAGACAATGGAAAACAATTCGATTGTAAAGAGATGCGACGATCTAGGAATCAAAAAGGCATTCTCCGCAGTTGCTAAGCAACGGACAGACTGAAGCTGTTAACAAAATAATAAAACACACCATTAAAGGGAGACTAGAAGATCGCAAAGGGACTTGGCCAGACGAGTTACCGCAAGTCCTGTGGTCTTATAATACAACTCCTCGATCCACAACTGGCGAAACACCCTTCTCGCTCTACCTTGATCTTCTGGAAGAAAAACGCGATCAAGCGCACTTAAAAAATGCGGCTTACCAGCAGCGAACTGCAAGATACTTTAACTTTAAAGTAAAAGTAAAGGTCCTGCGAGCATGAGACTTGGTCCTTAGAAGGGTAATGCCAAATACCAAGAACCCAACGCATGGGGTCTTTGGAGATAATAGGTGACGCCACATACCGACTCGCAGCACTCGATGGTACTGCGATTCCACGAGCTTGGAATGGCAAAAGTTTAAAATTATATTATCAATAGTACTCGCATTATTAAACTATATTCGCTCTTGTACTTATACTTAGACATTTTTTATAAAAAAAATCCTAAGTATAGGGGGGTATATATGCCATAATGTACTATTGATTATATAAAGGAAATTCCTCATGTTTGTTAATTTTTCAAACATAAACAAATTTTGTCAAGTCTTGTAAGCTTTTCTACTTATTACACCAAGCTGTAATTAACGTCGAATATATATATTAAAAAATGCGAGTACCCGTGTACTGCGAAAATGTTAAACATTACTTATCCCCGCGAGGATATAAATTTGTCCAAAATAAATTGCAAATATGTCTAAGTACAGAGTGCGAGTACCCTTGTACCGCATTAAAAAGTAACTAGCAAATTCAAAAAATAGTTTAAACATAGGAAGAGAAAAGTCAAGCATTGGGAGCAGCAGGAGCAGATCCATCTGCGACTTCGCTGATGGCTTCATTCTCGACTTCTTCAGCACCAGCAGCCTCAGCCTCCTCGGGAAGATTCCCTCCACCGCCTTGAGTTTGTGTGGGCGACATGGCGCGAAAAGCCTCAGCCATTTCAGCGGCTTCTGCTCCAAGGATTGAGAAGTCAAAGTCTGGGATTTTGGAAAGAGTGGTGTAAATATAATCAGAAACTGCCTGATCATACTGTTTCTTCCCATTCTCCTTCTCGACCTCTAAGTCGCGAGCCATCGCCTCAATCTTCATTTGAGAGTTCTTGGCCTCAAGCTCAACCTGCTCCTTAGACTTGCGAAGGTCTTCAAGCTCTTTGTCCTTACCAGCCGCCTCTTGTTTCAGTCTCTTTATGTTCTCCTGGAGCTGGGCATTTTACCTCTTCAGCGAGTCAGCTTCCTTAGAACCAGCGGCAATGGTTTCATGAACAGAGTCATCGACTGCAAAGCCAACTCCACAGAGCGCGGAACAACCTCCTCAGAAGGGATCTTCTCCGCCTTGGATATGAACTCCTCGCCCACGAACTTCTCCTGCATAGCCAGAAAATCGCGGGCTCGAGTAGTTGGCTCGATCATGACTTTCTTTCCTTTGTCTTGCGTGGTTTTAGCCAGCTTTTTGGAAGAATCTGCGGCAAGAGTAGTTATAACATCGCTCTTCCTCTTCTGGGCAATGACGGGCAATGTCGTTGCTGTTCCACTTTTTGGCTTGCGGTTGAGGATGGGCGCAGACTTCAAAAAAGTCATCTCTGCGGAGACAAATAAAAGATAAGTATGAATAAATTTCAAGGCACTAGTTTATAACGTAGGATATGTTACCTGAGGCTGGTCGCGAGGTTTGCTTGGAGAGGCATTTGTCTATCCGCTCTTGTTGTTTCTCAGATGGTTCCTTGTATATTGGCTCTCTTTGAAGACTTGCGTTCTCTGGAATCAGCCTGTGTTCTCGCAGCTTAGCAGTCGTACACAATAATCGCCAGTCGCGATCTTGTACCGGAAGGCTCTTGAGAATTTCAGCTGTCTCTCTGCAAGTTGCGTCGAGTGCAGGTCGAGCTGGTCTATCTGTGAAAATAAAAAAGTGCGAGTTAGCATAAGATCTCAAAGTAATTCAGAAAATGTCTAAGTTAGAAAACATGCGACGTACTAGGTCTGCGATTAAAATCAGTTCTAATCCCTGGGACTTTGAAGATGTAGAACCACTTTGATTTCCAGTCTCCCATATTCGACACCATTCCTTCTACTCCATTAATTCTGAAGTCACCCATTTGATAAAGCAGTAGAAACCGTTATGAAGGCCTACGCTTTTTATATCGTAGAAGTAGCTGAACTCTTCTACCGAGGGAGCCCTATGGACGTACTCCATATACATCGCGTAAAAAGCCAAGGTAGTGCGATAACTATTGGGAGTTAGTTGGAAAGGTGATACATCATATCGTTTAAGGATGGCCGCGATGAAGGGATGGAAAGGGACTGATACCCCACATCGGAGAATGGGTATTGAGATTACCACATCCTCTGTGGGAATAATCGCAGGATTGGTAAAAGGAAGGTGCGCCCTTTGGGTCGGTTTAGGTCGCAAAAAAGCAAGTCGCAGCAGGTTTAGCCTCGTAAAGGTAGTGAAGTCTGATTTGGTAACTCTCGAAATCAGATCCTCGCACGAGAAAGGCTCGTTCAGCTAGGCGTCATCGACCGAGTCAGTCCCGCTCCCTTCAGACTCTTCTTCATCCTCGCCTGATTTGCGAGCTGGGGCCGTCCAGTCGTCGTCCATCTCCTCGACCTCGACGTCAGGAGCATGCCTCGAATGGATAAGGTAGTCGCGGGCTGACACCGTAGACTCGCTGTCTCGAATATCGATGGTCCCAGGTTCAGCGAGTTCCTGCACCATTCTCTCGATGTCCGCAGAAGACATCGGGCCTAGCTCTATAGGTGCGACCTCCTCTTCTGAAATCGAAGCTGGGAGAAAACTATCTTCCTCCTGGTCCTCGTCACCATCGAATGCGTGGCCTCCCGAGCCGAGCAGTTGACTATCCGACAAGTCGCTCATCTGAAAGATAGAAGATCTTTTCAGCGTGGTGAATGTGTGAAAGCAAAATAAGTGATCTCACCCGCATTAAAACTATAAAGCCGCACTTGATAGAATGGTCAGCATCCTTGCGAATGCTGACCACCCCATCAATATGCGAGTAGAGATGCGAATAAGTCACGCATCCTGGGCCAAGCGATATACCTCCAGAAACGGCTGGGAGAAACTCAGTGACTCAAGGGGCATGCGTTCTCAAGCATGACCCTGAAGTTACTGAGTTACTCCCACCGTTCTGAGAATATCTATCAGCCAAGGAGTACGCTCATTTGAATATTAACGCATGTCGCAAATGGCTGGGTGTATCACAGTATCTCAAGGGGCATATAACCACGTATATGACCATTAGAATACTGTGACACACCCACCATTTGGAAAATTGATTAATACTCTCGCGACTCAATTCACAGCATACAAAATCCTAAAAGATCTAGCCAATAATCAGAAGTAAATAAGTTTTGTCAATCTGCGAGTATTCAAAGTGTTCGTCCGAATACCCGCGAGTATTCAAAGCATGAAACAGTGCCTATTCAAGTATTTCTTATACAGTATGCGGTTATTCCAATTTAGAGGTCATTTTTTATGGGATTACCCATTTTTTTACCTAAAAAACATAACCTCATACATACCCCTTACAAGCATGCATTCCTAAAAAACCTCAAAATACCAAAACCCAAAAAAAAAAAAGCATTCTTTCTCAAAACAGAAAACGAAAAATACAATGAAACTCGAAACTAACCTTAAGTTTTGGCAAGTTGTTCCTGCGATTGCTCTCGATCACTTCTGAGATTGAGGATATTTTAGAAAGAGCGGTAGAAATCTGGGCAAAATACGAAAGTGGGTTTGAAGTCTCTATAAAGGAGGGAAGGAGGAAGTTAAGAACAAGAGGGAAAAATGGAGGATTTGATTCGTATCAAAGGGTTTAAATACCCATATCCCTTATTAATTGGGATTACGACACGTGGCAACCAGAATGCCTAAGGTCGCCCAATCCAACGGCCAACGATGGCCACGCCTACACAAAAACCGAGGAGTTTCGTGACATGGCACCATAAATGCAATAAAAAGTAATAATTACAGCCGTCATTTTTCGAAACCCTCGATGGGACAACCAAAAGGTCACCTCCTCGTGACAACCTTTCACCTGTCTCTCGAGTAATAGTTTCCCTCTGTGACCGCACCTGTCACATCGCGAAACTAGGGGCATGTGTTATAGTGAGATTTCTCTCACCTAGAAACTCGAGACAAGACTCCTATTTAGAGGACACGTATATTCAGATTTCCAATGGAAGCTGAAATGTCCATGAGAGACTCCTCGAAGTTTAAACCTCACCCAGGATAAAGCCAGTGAGATACTGCGAGTACGACCAAAGTCGGATCGCAAAACTGTAACTCGCATTATGCAGGATGAAAGGATGGATCCAACTCGCATGTGTCAGGACATATGCGAGTATCCTCTCTATACTTCTGCGAAAGCCTAGAGATCAACTCTCTATGATGCGATTTGGTCCCGACGACCCAATAGCCTTGATAAACCGATATAGACTCGCATGTCTAGGTTCTATCAGCTTGACATGCGATGTCTACAAGAGGCGATTACCTAAGGATGCAGACATTCCAAACGTAATGATAACCCTACGAGCTCAACAACGGAACATGAACAGTCAACTCGCAGATGCGGAAGATGCATACGTTGATGGACTTAGTAACTTTCATTCATTTATTAATGTTAACGTTGCTTGGGTTTAATTATTGCAATTCAATATGTAAATAGTGGATTAACAATGAATGTGATCCTTGTGTAACCGATCAGACACCTGCTTTGTATATAAAGGGGTGATCCATCATGAAATGGCACCTACGAATCCCTTGCTACAGTGGACTAAGCAGATCATAATCTGACTGAACCACTATAATTCTCTGTCCTATTGTTATTTTCCAGCTTTCGTTGATTATTCCTCATTCCCAGTCGAGTACTCGCCATTCTAGGTTGAATACTCGCATTTGTCTTTCCACAACAATAATGATATTGCATGCAACATAATGTTATTGGAGGAATTCGTCTGAAAGTTGCTTCTAAGATGTGATCGTCCCCAGTCCTAGATGTTTGAACCATTTATCTACGGCTCCTTTTAATGTGATCATGAAACATTGATACTTTGCCTTACATGACACCTTTTCATCTTCATCAACTCATTAAACGCACCGAGATGGTACTTTGGGTCAGCAATACCATCATATGGTGTCATCTATAGTTCCTTAAAGTTTGATGGAAGTGGTTCCATTTGAATCTCCTTTAAGAGAGGAGATTCTTCATCAAACTCCTCATCATCATTCAAGTCCCCCTTCGTAGCGATAGCTATCTTTCGATGTAGGTCTTGCATTTTTGCCTCCAACTCATTCATCCTTTCGCTTATCCTCTCTCAAGAGTTAGCGGGTGGAACTTGGGTCTTCTGTGTGGTTTGCATAGGGCCCGTGGAAGGTACTCTTCTTGTCCAAACAGTGTGTGACTTACCACTAAAGCTGATGGATAAGGTTGTCTGCTTACCTTGCTCTTGGTGGCGAGCCACAGGCGAGGTGCCCCCTAGTATGAGACCTCTTGGGTGAAGCCTCTTCCTTAGGCTATCGAGTGCTTACCTCAATGAATCCCCTCATAGTGGGTAGGCTCGAGTTATCTCAATTGGTTCATTGAGCTTTTGTCTCACGATAGAATCCTTCCGTGTTCATCTTATCGGGTGTTATTAGTAGATGACATGGAATCACATTTGCCAGCATATGTAGTTAAGATCTCGTTCCCTACTCAGTGGCTTTTGTGACCAAAGTGTGAGGCTTGGGCTTTGCCTTTGAGTATGCTACTCACTACTTTTTGCATACCAGCCACAGTAGTTTCTAAGCTCTTGTTCTTCCAACCTAGGCCGCTTATTTCCTCCTTGTAGCAGTAAGCCTGGGAGCTTGAACTCACTAAGTATGCTTGCTTTTCCTTTCTGGGCTTACTCCTTAAAGTGTCGGGGTTTGGTGGCACAAATAGTGGAAGGCACCGGACCGAAGATAACCCTCTCGATAGTTGAATACTTTTATTGATGGGGTTACCACTGATGTCATTATTGAGTCACATAGTGCTGTGGGCCTTTTTAAAGTATTTGCGTGGTGGTCCACACTTTGGTTACTCTTCCTTTGGCCCTGTTTGGTGATAGGAGGTTGATGTTCTCTTACTATGGTGGCCATCTTGCTTTCATCTGAGTGAACCCTATTTTCTCAGAGATGATGGAAATTTCTTGACATCTTGAAAATTATAGTGAATGGTTTAGGAACTAACATAGCAAGAGCTTGTCGTTCCCATAGACGACACCAAACTGTTGACGTTAAAAACTCGTTAACTAAACTTTACTTATAAAATCAAATGTAAAGTGGTAAAGATGAAAAGCTTAAGAGGAACTCAGAAAATTAATAGAGAAAAATGGTGTTGTATTGAATCTCTAAACTCCTTTGCAATGATTATTTTCCAATCCCTTCTTCAATGGAAGAGAGAGGTATTTATAGAGAGCTCTAATGGCTCCAAAATATAAGTAGTCCCAAAAGTTGAGGGACACGATTACTTTTGCACCATGAAGATCAACACGTTAGACGGGTAGTGGTGCAGTAGTTGTCGGGTGTCAATTGGTACTCTGAATAAGATAAATATTGTCTCTATTACTTGTACTTGTTGTACAACCACTACTTCTTCAGAGGTGTACGTGCTTTAACAACTTCATCCTTTGTTGTATGTTCCCTTGCTATCCTTCTCTTTATGCTCATGATGCGAGTATAACACTTAGGAGAAATAGCTAAGTGATGAGTATATGAGAGGTAAGTCTTGTTGTTTAATGTTGGTAGCAACTCCCTCCCCCATCCTTTTTCGTGGTCACTCCGTTGTAACATATATACATTGAATGTGATTGCTCCCTTGTGTGGAGAATGTGGTATTAGGTGATGATTAGGGGAGTAAGAGAACAAAGGAGAGTGAGTGAAGGAGCAGGGAGAGAGTGAGCTAGGCAGTGGGGAGAGTGAGTGAGGGAGTGGGGAGAGAGAGCTATAGAACGAGGAGAGGGATTGTCGCAGGGAGAGAGAGGGAGTAGCGGGGAGAGAGGGGAGTGGGGAGCGGGGAGCTCCCTTGGTGCATGTGGGGAATGACGGGAGTGGGGAGCTTCCTTGGTGCGTGTGGGGAGTGATGGGAGTGGGGAAAAGACATAATGTTTGTCTTAGTGTAAATAGACCGCATCACCGATTATCACATCAGTATAAATTTAGTGCACCGATAAATCTCGAGACTAAAATATTTGAATCATATAATAATAATAATTTTCCACCGTAATGATATCACTATAATTGTATATAATTATATGTTATGTATTTAATAAAATTTACATATTAAATATACAATCATATAAAACAAAATATGTGAACCAAGCAATTAAAATAATCATAAAATATTTTTTATTTGGGGCATAAAACCCTAAAACGAACTAGCCTTAGGAATCCCTAAGTGATCCGGGCATGTTTTCGCTTCGCTAGAATGTCTCCTTTACCTAGTCACAAAAAGGGGTTTGACCAAAAAATGTACGATCAACATTGGGATTACCAAAGCCACTAATCTGACATGGTCGTTCCCCATACTAGGGCTGAAGATTTAGACCCGCGAACCCGAAAAACCCGGCCACCCGTCCTGACTCGCTGCCAAAAAAACAAAAAAAATATTAAAACCCGTGTGTTTGGGTGGGGTTCAACCCGAAATTATCCCACACGGGTTTTGGGTTCAGATATTAAAATGTAGTTTTTTTAGTCGGGTTCTAACCCGTGACCCGAAAATACAACAAAAAAAATATTTTTTTATTATATTAAAAAGTTAAGAATATTAATTTTTAGTTTATCACACTTTACTTTTTACTGTTCATTTAATACCTACCTACTCAATACTCACTATTTGAACCAGACCAAGATAATTAAGCAAAACAAGTGGCTACAGTAGATGAATCGTTTTTCAAAACAATAAAACCATGTCCCGAAGAGCATGACTACAATAACAATGATAATGACATATCTTAATAGTGGCATTTACGAAGTAGGGACTCCAATATTCTGAGGCAAGTAAGGACCACCTACTTTTCTCGGGAACCCAAAAGCTAATGTGATAAAAATAAAAAGCCAATGTGATAAATGAAACTTGGTTGTGTGAGCCTTTTCTCGGGAACCCAAAAGTCAATGTGACAAAAATAAAAAAAAAATATGGCATTTTTAAAAATTAAAATTCATTTGAGCCCAGAAATGACATTCGGGCTCAGCCCAGTAACATCTGAACCCGACCACGCCCAACCCGCGCATACCCGACCTGAAACTCGCCATACCCGACCACCTGAAAATCGGGTTCGGTTGTGCATTTCTAAAACCTAAAATCCGAAAACCTGAACTCGACCACCCGAAAACCCGACCCGTGTGCAGCCCTACCCCATACACCAACTGTTGGCTCACGTGCGGTCTGTCAACGTGAATAGTTCTATGTGCAGAACTCATCTTCAACGAACCAACATTGGGCCTTAAGTCCAATATGAATTAACATGGTAATCTATATACACTCTTGCAAATACCCCATCAGTGGGCTCAATATAGAAAATATACTCACACACTCTATGAAAAGGGCTCCACCATCACCATTCAGAGGGTTCAAAACTCAGTATTAAACTTTGTCAAATTGTATTCACCATACTATTGACTCGTGGAATAAAATTTAATAAAACCTGAACCATGTTATAAAAGTCTTCTACATATTTCTTTTAATTACTTCTTAGCTCAATTTTTTTTTTATTCAGTTTTCGAAAAACTCGATAGACAATAATACTAATAAAGATTTTTACACAAAATATTTAAAATCATTTTTTAATTTGTTTTACAATTTTTTTACAGGTTTTTTACTTGTTACAAAAAATAAAGTTATTTTCATGCAGCAACAATATGAAAGCAATATTGTTTTTAAAAATAACCATCTGTGTTTTTGTAAGAAAAAAATTAAAATCTATTTAAATTTTAAAAAACTGTAGATGCACATCTTGGTAAACTTTTGGTGATTTTTGAGTATTTATAAAAAAATCCCTTAATAATATTAATAATAAGGCATAAGTAATGTTTTTATGGAAATGATAATCTTTCATATTATGTTTGGTATGAAGATTTTTTGTTTTAAGACTTGGAAAATTAATACCTGGAACTAAGGTAATCTTAAGTCAATTCAACTAAATAAATTAAATCAATTAACAATGATGTAGCCAATTGGATGAGTGATCGATTATTTGGTTTGCACTCAGAGCATTTTCCATTTTTATAGGAACTTATGTACCTACAATGTATCTCCAATCCGTTTGAGATGTAAAATATATCTTCTCTTACCACCTTAAATCTTCCTATGTACAATAAAATATAACACTATGGTTTCAGACAATATCCACTTTGCTTTAATATATTAATCAGATTATTTTGATGATAAGTGGTATTTTTAAAATGGGCCGAAGGAGAGACCGGAAATATGGGCCCAGTCGATCGGAGGCATAGTTGCATAGTAGTGCCTAGATCGATGGCTGACTGAGATATTAGCCAAGAGAGAAAGAAAGAAAGAAACAAACTTCTTGTGATTGTTTGTGAAGTAAGATTCAAGGTCCCTCTATCTAACCCAAATTTCAATCTTTTCCTCTTTCGATTCAAAGAATCTATCAACAAATATTGCAATTCAATAATCCAGGAGGAAGTAGAAGAAGAACAACAAGAAGAAGAAGCTTCGATTGATCAACAATGGCGGAATTCATGAACCTGGAGGCGCAAGACGGAGTTCGAATGCCCTGGAACGTCATGCCGGGGACCAAGCAAGAGGCTTCCACTTCCTGCGTCGTCCCCGTTGCTGCAATCTACACTCCCATCAAATCCTTCCCCAATATGCCTCTTCTTCCTTACACTCCTCTCCGCTGTCGTACATGTCGCTCAATCCTCAATCCATTCTCCATTGTCGATTTCGCAGCCAAGATCTGGACTTGCCCTTTCTGCTTCCAGCGTAATCATTTCCCTCATAACTATGACTCAATCTCCGACGAAAATCTCCCCGCTGAGCTTTTCCCTGATTACACCACTATTGAGTATGACGACAGGAGCGCCACCGGATCCCCAACCTCGCCCCCTGTTTTTATGTTCGTCGTCGATACTTGTATTATCGAGGAAGAGATGGCTTATCTAAAGTCTTCGCTTTCTCAGGCTGTCGATCTTCTTCCCGATCACTCCCTCGTTGGCCTCATTACTTTCGGGACATTTGTTCATGTTCATGAGCTTGGTTTTGGCGAGATCCCCAAGACTTACATCTTCAAGGGATCCAAGGACATTTCCAAGGAGCAGCTTCTCGAGCAATTGAGCTTCTTCCTCAAGAAGCCGAAGCCGTCCGTTGGTGTCATTGCAGGCGCTAGGGACGGCCTCTCCACAGATGCCATATCTCGGTTCCTGTTGCCTGCTTCCGAGTGCCAGTTTGTACTCAATTCGGTATTAGATTAGTCCTTGTTTCCATATCACACTGATGTCCCAATTTCATGAACGTATGTGAATTGAGTTGCTTTTGTTGGTCTGAGTAGGTGTTGGAGGAGCTGCAGAAAGATCCTTGGCCGGTACCAGCTGATCAGCGCGCACCAAGGTGCACCAGCACAGCACTTGGTATTGCAGCCAGCTTGTTAGGAGCTTGCTTTCCTGGGACTGGAGCTAGAATTATGGCATTTGTGGGTGGTCCATCCACTGAAGGACAGGGCGCTGTAAGTAGTTGCTGATTATACTTCCATTATTTGGTTAATTAAAATTCAGCTATGAGCTTTAACTCCCTGAATACACATCAAACGATTAACACGGAAATATGAAATGTACAGCATTCAAACTTGGTCTCTAGTGATCATCATTACCAGTAATAAAACTGCTATATTATTATTTTGAGATGAAATTCATTATGCTTTGATATGCAAAATGGGTTTCCTTGGTTTTTCACCTCAAATTTTGTTGACAGTAGCTGTAACTTCGTAAAAAGATTAACACTTGAGGTTGGATGGGTGAGAGTGTGTGTGAGTAGTCGGGACTGTAAGTTCAAGTCCCTGCGAATGTATCTTATGTAAAAAAAGTGGGAAAAGAAGGAATGTTGTTCTTATTTAGTTATATAATTACTAGATAGTGAATCACCTTATATCCTATTTTAGCAATAATATATTGGGAAATGTAATAGGACAATTATTGATTATTATATATTAATCATATTTTAAGCATTATAAATTATTTAGAATATTGCAAAAAATAAAGTTCAAATATTTTGTTGTTCCCATTTAGAGGGTTTCCTCTTGCTTTTTGCTTTCTTTAAGCGCGACAAGCCGTTGCCATGGTTTTGGCATGAGCATTGCTCAACATATCGAATCCGTTGCTTTAGGGGGTGACAATTCGTGTTGACGTGTAATATTTGCGTTGATGTGTTATATTCGTGTTTCTATTATGCATGTTGACATCTGCGTTGACGTGTTATTTTTGTGTTTGTATTATGCATGTTGACATGTCTAATTGGTCAACCCTTAGCCGATTCATGTATATTTTGTGTCAAGAAATGTTAATCCTAACCCGACCCGTTGTGTTGGCATGTCGACCTATCGTGTTCATTTGTCAACTATAATTATCTACACCAAATATTGATTAATATTATTAGTATCGAATGTTTGATTATATGTATATTTAATTGTATTTAGGGGTGTTCATTTGACCACATCTAATATTTTTAGGCTTATGATCCTATCCAATTATATAGTGGATGTTAGATTTTACCATTCGATCCGATCTATATGATTTCAATCATCCAATCGATTCAACATTTATTGGATGTTGGATAGGATCGGTTCTATTCATTGGATGTGATTTTGCATCTAGCAATTGCTTGCTTACATAGTAGACGGGGTGTTGTCTATCCTGGTCTTCGCGAATAAGCACTGAGCTGATCGCATAATCAGACACTGCGAGGTAGATTGAGAGTACTTCTCTAGGCAACGTCTTGGAGAGTATTGGGAGTTGCCCCAAGTGCATTTTTAGAGCCTGAAAAGCTTCTTCACATTTGTCAGTTCATTGAAATTTTTTATTACCTTTTAGAATCTGAAAAGAATTCTTTACATTAGTTAGATGAACGCGAAACAAAATGATTTAAGGCAGCGACCTTACTTGTGAGGCTCTGTACTTCCTTGGGCTTAGTAGGAGATCACATCTCTAATTAAGGTTTAATCTTTGCAGGGTAGGCTTCAATTCCTTGCTAGTTCACCATGAAGCCAAACTTTCATGATCCTACTCCAAAGACGCATTTTAGCGGGTTGAGTCGCTTCTTGCATTAGCACACGATTTTGAACATTGAGTGTAGATGCGCGACATGATCGGTTGCATGTTGAAATTTTACGAGCATGTTGAAATTTTACGAGCATATTGTCAACATATACTTCTATCGTTTTGCCTAGCAGATTTGCGAAAATCATGTTAACTAACCTTTGATATGTTGCACTTGCATTTATAAGTCCAAATGACATTACTTTATAACAATACAAATCTTGGTCTGTAATAAAGGAGGTGTGCTTTTGCTTTGGTTCGTACATCGGGATTTGATTGTATCCTGAGTACGCATTCATAAAGTTGAGAAGCTCATGCCCTGCGGTTGCATAGGTAAGGGAAAACTATCTTTCAGGCAAGCTTTATTTAAATCTAGAAAAATGACGCAAGTGCGCCATGAGCCATTAGGCTTTAGAACTAAGACGGGATTGGCTAACTAGTTTGGGTAAAATGACTCTTTGATGAAGCCGCATGCCATTAGTCGGTTTACTTCTTCTATTAGCGCTTGGTACACTGTGGGGTCTATTTTGCGACGCTTTTGTCGTACTCCTCGCACATCCGGGTCTATGTTCAAGCGATGAAACATGACCTCGGGTGGAATTCTGATCATGTTTGAATGTTTTCACGCGAAGACATCCAGATTTTGTTAGAGAAAGGTCACCAACCTTTGCGCTGCTGCAAAGTTAATTTAAAACCAATTTTTAAAACTTTGGAATTATCAAGGGAATCGATTGGTACCTCTATAGTTTCTTCAGCAGCTTGTGCGGTGTTTGTGTAGTTGAAGACCTTAGGGTCCAGATCAAGCTTTTTCTCATGCGGGATTTCTTAAATTCTAAATGATTCATGTCGAGGCGGTGGTGCCTTGAGCATGTATATCATGTTTACTGACTTCTTCTTTTCTGTGATTTTAACTGTAGCATTGTAACACTCCCTTAAATCTGCTTGAACTTCCCTTACTGATCCTACACCTGCGGGTGTAGGGAATTCAATTGAAAGATGATAGATTGAAGTCACGATCTTCATTTCTTTCAAAATAGGGCGACCTATCACTGCGTTGTACGTAGAATGCTGGTCGATTACTGCAAAATCTGCCATAGATTTCGCGGTGACAGGTGATTTCCCCAAAGTTATTGGTAGTTTGATCATTCTTTTTAGTTCGATTGTATCTCCGGTAAACCTGTAGATACTCGAAGTCACCGGCTTCAAATCTTTTTCATGTAACCCCATTTACTTGAAGGCTTGTAAATTTAAAAGGTTGATGGAATTACCGTTGTCAACGAGTACGCGATGGACGTTGTCACCTCCAATATTAGCGACTACAACCAAAGCATATGCATGGGGATGGTGCACCTATCTCGCGTCGCTTTCCATGAAAGTGATATCATCACATTCTTTCTTGAAAAGCTTTGCTGGCCTCTTGCCCAAATTATTCACATTCGTTAACGGTTTCTCCTTGGTTGCTTTCGCATAACATGTGGTCTACCTATGGTGGTCAGGATATTGCGAGGAGTTTTAGAACCACTCGCATCTTCTGTATTGTCTGCCCTATCCGCTCGGGATTGGTCTCTCCATTCTTCTTATACTGTCCGAAATGCCCTCGTCGAATTATTTCTTTGATCTTATCTTGTAAGAACCAACATTCGATTGTTGTATGATTAATATCCTTATAATACTTACAAAATTTATTCGGGCCCCTCTTATCGCGTTTTTTCCTCTAATTGGGGGTGGCTTCCTAAAAACGCTTTTGTGCTTTTTGATGGCATAGATGTGGTTGCGAGAGACGCAAAGCTCTGTATAGTTGACAAAACGCGGACCTCCTTTTCGCTTTGGGGAAGTTTCCTTCCTAGTTAGGGACTTAGCAAGCTTTGGGCTTCGTCGCCTTGTGGGACTATGTCTTTTTGGGCTGTGCCTAGGATTGCGTCTCTTGGAACTTTTTAATCGCGAACTTGGAGACCTCTGTTTTTCTTTGCTTTTCTCGAGTTTTGCCAGCGAATTCTTAATCCTCTTATGGTGCTCTGCCATGACAAAAGACTCGACTAGGGTTTCTGGTTGTCTTGCCTGCAGCTCTTTCCAAAAGTCTGTCCTTAGCAACACACCTGTAATAAGCATGCAAACAAGCAAAGACTTGGGGGTCTTTTCCACCTTGGTTACTTTGGCGTTAAAACGCTTAAAGTAATTTTGTAACGAATCACCTGCATCCTGCTTAATGTTTGCTAGGATTGTGTATGACGACTTGTATGTCATGGTCGCCTGAAAATGGGTTAGAAATAAATCCATGAATGTCTCCCATGTTGAGATGGACACTTCAGGTAATTGACCGAACCAATCATGTGCGTTGTCCTCCAGAGTTGCGTCGGGTATACGACATTTAGTCAATTGGGGTACCTGATCAACTTTCATAATCGTATTAAACTTATCAAGATAATTGATAGGATTAGTGATACCTATATACTTGAGTGATTCAGAGAGTCTGAAGCCTTTATGGAGCCTGGCCTGTCGCACTTCTTCGGCGAAGGGTGACGTTTCATGTAGCTTGTATATGGGCTTTAACTGTTGCTCAATCATTCTCAGTGTTCGCAAGAGATTTTCTTGATCGACCTCTCTTGGCAGAATGAGATTGTTGGTAAGTGCTGTTTGGTTTCTTGTTGGCAGTGTGGCCATTGTTGCTAGTTCGTGGGTACCACTACGTCATTGGGTGCAGCTGGTGCGATTGGCAAGTTTACTGCATTCGTTGCATGTTTGCGTTCGCAGGGGGATACCTTGATCCGGCCAATTGGGGATCATGGGGTTCCTCCTCATTATTGCAATTCCTTGGAGTCTACGATCGGGCCCGAAACACTTCATTGAGGCAATTTCGTAGGTCACCTCTATGTACATGATATCTTTCTCCTAGCCTTGTAAATATTATTTCTGGCCTGGTATAAACACTAGGGGAATGACTATCAGTTCTCAAAGAAGAAGAGTGAGAGTCACCATCGTTTACCTTAGTTCGTGGCTGCGCACGATGGGTTGTGTTGTTTAGGGTCCTCTTCCTGTGGTCTTTCCTCCTTTCAACTAGGTTTTCGACTTGTATCAGGAGCAACGGGCCCTCTACCACGTGTAGAGTCGCGAAGGAGTTGGTTTAGGTCGAGTCTTTGGCCATTTTCGCCTAAATGTTCCCTGCAATTATAAGCATTGTTAGGACGTTCATTACGACATCTAGTGTTATCAGTTACGTGATTATCATCGCGACGTCGATTGGGGATTCGTGGCGGATGTCGGGCTTGAATTTGATCTCTCCTCGCGATCTCTGCTTGCAATGTCCGTACTTATTCCTGCGAGGTTATGAGCTTGATAATACCCTCGGATGTAACGACAGGTGTGAATGGTGGAAAATGCCCCACACTGGCTGTTGGTATCGAAGTTTCTCTAGCATGTCTTGCTATTTCATGAAACAGATTGAGGGGGTGACACGAGTATGCCCTACTCCTCCTATAACGGCCTCAACAGGAGTTGTCCCTCCACCAAAAATAAGAACATTAATAGTCTCGACGTTGAAGGATCCAGTGTTGTTGTTTACGTTTGTCTGATCTGTAGCCATCTTGACTCTACTAAAAAAATCTTTAGAAACACTTCTTTTCCACACATAGCGCTAAATGTTGTCGGAAGAATTTGGACAACACTAAATTTGTGAGAGTATTCAAAGAGAATAAGGATACCTTATTACAGATGTGCGAGTATTCACTTAGAACAGCGAATACTCAAATTATTGGCTACTAGATAAACAAAATAAAAGCATAAATAAAGAAAAAAGAAGAAAATTATAATGGTTCAGTCAGAGCTTAGTATACTTAGTCCACTGTTGCAAGGATTTTTTGCTTTGTTTATTTGATTTGGATCACTCCTTTATATAGAAAGTAAGTGTCCTTTAGGATTACATAGTTGATCAGTTTATAACTGTTTTTTCAATAAATTATAGTATTTAATCAAAGTAAATGCCTAAAGAATAAATGAAAAACAATTTAATCCGTTCTTGTATTAAGTGCAGCAACATATGTAACTTGATAAGCCGCGAGTTTTCTGTTCATATTCCAACACACGAGCTCGCAGGCTCTATGGTGTTTGTACTCACAGGGTGGCCTTTAGGCCTATTGTTTGAATGTTTGCGTTCATTTTTGATCGCATAGACGGACATTCCATGTGTTGACAACGTAGAACATGCGAGTCCCTGACGGTTTATCGAACACATTAGTCACTCGGACCACTCCTGTGTAAAGAATCGATCTTTACTAGTCACAGGAGAGGTCTACTTGGTCATCGCATATAATTGGCATATATGCGACCAGTATTAAATCCTCTTGGTCCTGCTTATTCTTTTGACTATGCGACACACCGTATGCAGCTAGACCCTGTCTCGGTCGCATCTTCTTGCAAGTTCTCACCAAACGAGGTTAGCTCATAGGAGCTATTTTTTAACATGTCATCCTTTCTATCAGGAACTGGGTCCACATGTCAGTTTTATGCGAGGCTGTACTCGTACTTCTAGGCGAAAAATTCGCACTATAACAAGATGTATTTCATATATATTTATTAATTTAATTTGAATTTAACAAATATTTTTAGACCTAGTATTTTTTTGGATCGGATCGAATCCATTCAATATTTTAAGTCCAGAATGTATTGGATTGGACTGGATCCATCAAATCCAAAAAAAAAAGAGTATAATTTTAATGTTAATTTTCATATATATGTATGGATTCTAAGTATTACAATATGAAATATAATTACTCTTCCAAATTAAATGAAAATACTAATTAGTTCGATTGGATATTGGATGTATTGGATTTTTGGACAGCCCATCCACCATCCGATCCGATCCAAGTGGATATTTAAAAATAACATCCAATCCAATCCGATCACAATTGAATATCCAATGTTTGGCGGTCGGTTGTAATTGAATCGGTCGGTTCTCATTGAATTGGGTCGATTTATGCACACCCCTTGTATTATTTTGTTAGACTCATTTGAATAATACACTTGATAAAAATATATAAAGTTGCAAATAAATAATATAATTACTTAATCTTAATATCAAGTGGAAAGAAGATATCTTATATTTTTTTAAGTAATTTTCTTTCTATTTTAGATTTTTTTTAAAATATATTGAATTGATGTCGTATCAATTTCGTGTCACACAGGTTGACCTTAACTTAACCTAACTCAACCCAAATAATTTCATGTTATTTGGGTACGACTCAATTTCAACCCACGTCTATTTTTTATGACCTTAACTCGCAATAATTTGCATCGAGTTCGAATAATTCGTAGCGAGTTCGTGTCATGTTATTGTGTCTAACTTGAATTGCCCCCCTAGGTTGACCCTAACTTAACCTAACCCAACCAAATAATTATCGTGTCATTTGGGTTCGATCCAATTTCAACCCCCTCTACTTTTCGTGACCCCATCCTACAATAATTCGTATCAAGTTCGTGTTTGACAATATACTATTTTAGTGCCTTATTGTTTCTTGTAATACCTTGTATATTGTCAATTAGTAGTTCAAAATTGCACATTTTCACTACTTTTGGTATACATATTTTAGACAAAAGACTTACAAATATGTATATTTTTTTCATTCAAATTCTTTTTTAGAATTAAAACATGTTTTTAAAATTTTCTCAATAAAACATTTCTTAAAATTAGTGAAAAGTTACACTTTTGAGCTTATTTACAATATACAAAGTATTAAAATGGTATTAAGTGCACAACAGGCTACCAAGTTGGTTCCAAGAGAAACAGTTGGATTCTAAATTGGTGTTAGTCCCTTATATATTGTTGTGTAAATTATAATCTTGTGAAAAGACTCCAACTATTGTGCATCATTTTCAAATGTTCCAAAGTTTTGATAGTTTTGGTGTTTGGTGGCCGAAGATTTATTTTGAGCAAAGCTATGCTATTCTGTAAGTTAAAGTAAATAGCAGATTTTGGATCACTTGTGGCTTTTGGACTTGTTCGAAAATGCATAGTCTATCTTCAATTGAGCATTGTTTCTTAGTGGCGGGTTTATTCTTCAAATATTTTGGTTTTGCAGCCTTTGATAATCCTGTTTGGGATAATTAACAGAATATCTTATGATTTATTATTTTGGAGAATTTCTTGCTCCATTTTGGCTGTGCTTTTGTGCATTTTTCTCTTGTTTCTTTGTACATCTGTTAAAACTTCCTGGCTCCGTTTTTAATTTCTGTATCAATATTATAATTATTTCTAGTATTTTAACTGAATTTTTTCTGATTATTGATATATCAGCTGAGGTGTTCATGTTTTTTCTTTTTGGTAGATTGTTTCGAAAAATCTATCTGAACCAATTCGTTCACACAAAGACCTCGATAAAGATTCTGCTCCTCATTTTCATAAAGCTGTTAAGTTCTACGAGGGACTTTCAAAGCAGCTTGTTAATCAAGGACATGTACTTGATCTTTTTGCTTGTGCCCTTGACCAGGTAATTTTTGAATCGTTCTTTGTTGTTCCTTTATTGTACACCCTATCTTAAACATTCGATTAGGTAATAGAGAAAATTATTGATCCAATATTTCTTGGACCTCTATGTAGAATTCTCAATATTTTCTTGCCTTGTTCATATTTATTTTCCCCTAAACTTCATTTGGTCTCTCTTTCAGGTGGGGATTGCTGAACTTAAGGGTGCTGTTGAGAAAACTGGAGGGCTTGTTGTACTTGCAGAGAGTTTTGGCCATTCAGTATTTAAGGATTCGCTTAAACGTGTTTTCCAGTTGGGTGATCAAGATCTTGGTTTAGCAGCAAAGTAAGCTGGAAGAAGTTCATTAAATTAACAACTATTGGTTAAATTGCACAGTAATTTTTAATTAATAAATTTTGGTTAGGGATCAATTCCATGCTTATTATTTTTTAAATAAAATATTTTGTTGACTTCAACAAACTGTTTATTATTTTGTTTTTTCTTGGTTAACGTAATTTCTGGTATTGTTATATATTTTGTAAATACTAATTTGTGTGATCTGACTTTTGAACTTCTTGCAGTGGTATATTTGAGATAAACTGCTCAAAGGATGTAAAAGTTCAGGGCGTGATTGGTCCTTGTGCATCTATGGAAAAGGTAACAGACTATTAGCCAGAGTGTTATGGTGAAATCTTTTTAATCTGTATCAATTTTGTGTTCTTACTTTGTTTACTTTGTGCAGAAAGGTCCTTTGTGTTCTGACACAGTTGTTGGTCAGGGAGGTACAAGTGCATGGAAGATGTGTGGCCTTGACAAAGATACATCGTTGTGTCTAATGTTTGAGATTGTTAGGAAAGAAAATCCAGATGGGATGGTTCCATCCAATAGCAATCAGTTTTATTTCCAATTTATAACTTAGTATGAATTCCCACTTACACGTTCTTGAGTAATTTCTCTCTGTTAAGCTAGCAATAGCATAAAAGCAAATGCTTATTGTTCTTATAAGATATTTTTCTGTTCCAGTTATCAGCATCAAAGTGGTCAAATGAGACTACGTGTTACAACTCTGTCAAGAAGATGGGTAGCCGGACAAGGAAGTGTACAGGTGAGACTTTCCTTTTGATGTTCCTTGATGCGTGTTTAATTTATATTTAAAAATAATATTTCTACTGTTGGATACTTTTACCGAGATTGTTTCCCAATGTAAACACTTATTTATTCTAATTTGTAATTTCATTTCTCTGCTTTCTTGTGTGGCAGGAATTGATTTCTGGATTTGACCAAGAAGCAGCTGCAGCAGTCATGGCACGCTTGGTGTCTTTTAAAATGGAAACAGAGGTACCATTCATTTCAATAACTTTTTGCTGCTCTAATGCTTGGAAACCATATGCTCTTGCTTCATTTATATATTGATAATAAAAACTATTGGTTCCGATGGTCTTACTTTTGCTTTTTTTTTTTTTTATTTTCTGAACGAGCAAACAAGTACAACTATAAATAAATAAATAAGCAAACAAACCAATTAATTAATTAATCTAGGAAGAGATTTTCTACTTATATTTCGGAAATTCGGAAGTAATGTTGTTGGATCAAAATACAGATTTGTTTTACACATTGAATCATAGGCATGCTGGTTACAACAAGTTATCTACTCGAAATTTTATTTCAACTTCTGTTAATCTCTTGTCTACATTCAAGCTTGTGGTTGTTAAGTTACTCGAGTTCGTACATGGAAAATGTTATAGTTTGCTGCTCTTTAAATATTGTAGGGTTAGGCCAGAAGCCCCATTTTTGAACTGGGGGCCATATCGAGTTTGGGACATTTTCATGGTTTATAAAAGAAATGGATACTTGGATTTTCAGCAACATGTAGAAATACTAACCAACTAAATTTCCTTTTGTCGTCTTCAGCTCATGTGCAAGTGCAATAGCAGACCACTTTCCTCTAGGTTTTTAGAATGTAAAAATCCTGGCAAGTTTATAGTAACACCATTTGAGCCTTCCAATAATAGTCTAAGCCATCTCATTAGTTTATCTATAAGAAAAAGATAAATAATTGGTTTCTCTTTGGCGTATGTGGCAAAGAACTTCAGCGCTCTCTGCTGTCCTTAATCTTGGATTGAATAATTACCTTTTCCTAGTGAGGATACCATACCTTGTCCTCTTTTCTGTTATTTCATTTCAAAATAAATATGGTTGTTTGTTTCTTATGAAAACAAGATTGAGAAACAACCTCTAAAGCTAAAAATGATCACTCCCTTTCCATCACAAGCTTCCCAAAGAAAATCTCTCATGATTTTCTCTAACCAACAAATTACACCAACTACAGCTTTGTATAAGGGCAAAAGGTGATTTGACATCAAGTGTTATTTTTCTATGTTTGCTTCCATCAAGTCTCTTTGCACCTGTGCTAATTTAGAATTCAGATTTATTTGGCAAGCCTAAGCCCCTCATTGGCTACCTGCCAAGTCAGTCGTGTTTAACCGACTGCATTTGTAACCATTTTTGTTGCATGGGATTCATACACAAAATTGTACTGTATTTGAGTTGATGCCTGAAATATTTTATTTTTCTTTTTGTTTTTTGTGATCATGCCTTGTGTATTTTTGATGAAGCTTAAGTATTTCCATTTCAGGCAGAGTTTGATCCTATCAGATGGTTAGATAAAGCATTGATACATCTTTGCTCACGGTTTGGAGATTATCAAAAAGACAGTCCGTCTTCTTTCAGCTTATCTCCTCGATTATCTATATTCCCTCAATTTATTTTTCATTTAAGACGTTCACAGTTTGTCCAGGTATATTAGCGTTTACGTTCCTGCATTGTTTTATCTTTCAAAAGATTTCATTTGGTTGTTATCATGCTGCCATCTAATAAAATCTAGTAAATTAAATACGACTCATTACAGGTGTTTAACAACAGCCCAGATGAGACTGCGTATTTCAGAATGATCCTAAATCGGGAAAATGTTGCCAATTCAGTTGTCATGATTCAACCTTCGTTGATCTCATACTCATTTCATTCAACCCCAGAACCAGCACTTCTTGATGTTGCTGCCATTGCAGCTGATAGGATTTTACTTTTGGACTCTTATTTTACTGTTGTGATTTTTCATGGTTCAACTATTGCTCAGTGGAGAAAAGCTGGATATCATACTATGCCTGAACATCAGGTATTCTCTTTTGGTAGAGAATTTGAAAGATATCTCATATAAGTATTTTGTACTCGTGTAGTGATTACTATTAGTCTCATTTATTGCATTTACACATCTAGCAACTACAATAATTTATCTTGTATGTCCTGCTAAGCTTTTTGCATCACAACTAACGGCCTACCTTCTTTCTCCTCCTTTTCTTCCTACTCTAACTTGGTGGTTAAATTTGTTTTGGTTGCAAATGGCTTACTTATAGCATATTTCTTTTGCCATCATATATTATCCAGCAATGGCGGTCAAGTCTCTGTTCTTATCTAGCTGAGATATCTAATTCACCTAGATCTTGGGTTAAATGAATATACACAAAAAATTATAAGAAAAGTTTAAAAAATCATTCAATAAAGTTGTCATGTTGAATCATGAAGTATGAGCTCATAAATGTTTTGTGCTTGCAGGCATTTGCCCAGTTGCTCGAAGCTCCTCATGTTGACGCAGATGCAATAGTCAAGGAAAGATTTCCGGTTCCTCGCTTAGTGGTTTGCGATCAGTATGGTTCTCAGGTATTCTGATGTTTCACACACTTACGCTTTCTCGTGTTCAACGGTGTTAAAATTTATTTTTCTTCCAGGTTATTTGTCGGTTCTATTACTTGGCTGCTAAGTTATATATATAGAGCATAACTTGATGCATTTTTGTGTACATGTGTAGGCTCGGTTTCTTTTGGCGAAACTGAATCCCTCGGCTACATATAACAATGACGCACCTCTACCTGGAGGGGATGTCATCTTTACGGACGATGTTAGTTTTGAAGTCTTCTTGGATCATCTCCAGAGATTAGCAATTCAATAAAAACACGTGAGAATGTCTTTGTAGTTTTGTAAAATTCTTTTCATTTTAACATTTTTGTCTGTACAGTTATGCATCTGACTGCTTCCTATTATTTACTAGCATTGTTTTGGTTTGGGCTCTATAGTTTTGCCAGCTACTTCATATTTTTCTTTTCTAATTTATTGTGAGTGGAGTCAGTTAGGGTAAATTGTGGTCAAATCTTAGATTGAATTATAAAAACTTTCCACCCACATCAAAATGAATTGTCATACTATTCAACCTCTTTTGTGGGGATTCTGTTTTCTATCTTTTAATGTTACTGTGATTCATAAACCTCTTATCGACTGTTAAATGTTCTGTACAGCTATGTTAGTTTCGTACACTAACGTTTGATAATTTTTCATGTGTAGCTATGACTATTCCAAACGTCATAATTTATTGACTATAATCTTGGAAGGAAGATGTGTATTGTGAAATAGGTGCAAACCTTGCTGGCTATGGCATGAATATGTACACACTACACAAAGCGTTAATGTTACATTGACATTGTTACTCCAATTATATCAGTATTACTCAGGTGTATGGTACATCGACAATAAAATAAATGAATTTGGGGTAACATAGAAAAAGTTTCTGTTTGTTGGGAGTAATTAAGCTTCAACAAACATTTTCTTCACATCTTGTGTATCTTATTCCTTGTAATTTCAGAGTATGCTGTTCAAAGTTGTACGGAAAGCCATTAGTTTCCAGCAATATAGTATAAAAGATTACATATTCCTTTAGAAAAACTTATTATCTACTCTTGTTTTTCTAGATATTTATGAGAAGGGGATATCATCATTCCCTTTATATTTCACTATTACGACTTTCATTTTCCTGCTGCATGATTTTGGTAGCTTCAGTCTTATAGTAGCTCATGAATTTGGCTATAAACTCTGCCAAGAAAGAGGTGTACAAATGATTAGTTTATGTAGAAATAGAAACTATGGTACTTTGCAAAATCATAAAACAAGGTAATAATATGGCAATTGATCTATTTATTAGGTGGTGATTGATTTAGTTATTGAGATACCTTCAATCCTCATGTACTGCTGAGCATTAGTACTCTTTCTTGTATGTGCAGGCCCTTTGCTACTCTCCAAATAACTCTCATCTATTCTCTGCGTACAACAATTTCCCCGAATTAAGATTATTATACGTGCAAACTTACGTTTATGTAAGAAGTTTTATTTATACGTATCTCCAAAGCTTTGGTTTTTAATAATCTTACACTGTATTCCGCATAAAGATTATGAACCCGGCTCTTAAACGTCTCATCATCCAAACGCTTCATCACTTCTTCTGCCAATGACTGCATTAACAATTGCCGATTATTACAAGTAGAACACTCAACAAATGCATTTATTTATATAAAATAATATGTAATTCAGAAAAATATTGTGTACCTGGAAAATAAGCTCAGGAGACACATCATGCTCTACAAGATTTTGAAGCTTTCCCCGGATGATATATAATCTGTCATGAACAATAATAATAATAATAATATATTCTCATTTGGAAGTTGACACATGATTTTTCTCTTCTAGCTAGCTCCCTAAAGACTGAAATATCCAAACGTGACGTGACAGAGAAAAGGGTATAATACATAATATTGTATTTTGTTTTTGTATAGCTTACAGTTTTGGGCCTTGCTCTTCAATCATGTTCTTAGCAATATTGGCAATATCATCTTCCCAACCATTCAGAATTACTTGATCTTCTGTAAAGGGATAACTGTGATAATAATAATAATAACAATAATGTGTGTTATAGGACAACATATATATATTTTATGCATTCAATTCAATGCAATGCAAAGATATCATCGAAAGTTTTGTGTATAGTTTTGCTTACTGTTTTAGCCAAGTTGCCTCGAATGAACGAATGGCTTGGCGAAGATTTTTTTTAGAAGCATCAGTAATCTTTTCAGCTAATTTATCAGGCAAATCTATCTCTTCCTTATCAGCAATGAGCTTCAAAACTTTAATTATCTGAAATGTATGCACGAAAAGAGAAGAGTTGCTTTAATAATTTCTTATTAATTACTGTATATCTAATCTAAGTATAGTTAGTATATATATAATTTCTACCTCAGTTCTTGAAGGGGGTAAGAGTTGAACCACAGTGCAAGTAGTTTTAAGGGCCTGAAGCTTTGAAGCATCGGAACAGCAGAAAAAGATCTTATTACACACATTATACCTTTCCAACAGCCACTTAATGTATAGAATGGCGTCCGATGATAGCTTGTCCACTCCATAAAAGATTATTGCTGTTGTAACATATATAATATACATACATTTTACAAAATATAAAATAAATTGGATTTTCCCTCTAAATTTTAACAACTAAAATTTTTCATATTTGTAAAAATTCTCCTAACACTGTTTTATTTATTGAATTGTAATGGTATTGCTTGAGTTAATTTCAGTCATATATTTGGCTAACGACATGCTTAAAAATGATGTATTTTCCTCTCATATGACATAAAGAAAGTTTATTTATTAAATTTTAAATATTATTTTTTTTTTCTAAAATAAAAAGTTAATTTTCCATTTTAATTTACTAAAATGAAATATAAAACAAAATTTTCATTATATTTTTAATAATTTATAATTAGTTTTTTTAATAGGAGAAAAAACTAACGTACGTACGACTCACAATTCAATAACGTGCGTGCATGAGCAGGAGTAAAAAGGTATATTTATTCTAGAGTAATTTGCAGCATAAATACTTAAATTTAACTTTCAGTTAATTTTCAGTTGCAAATAAATATCTAAGTTTAATTTTTAGCGGTAATAATACCTAAGTTATATTTCTGAAAGTCTGTAGGTACCTAACCGTTAAATATTAACCTATTAAATCTACATGTCATTTTCTTATTCGTATATTTGAACTAATTTTTTTTTTAAATAATAAAAATTAAATGACTTGGATCAATCAGGGATTGTCACGTGACAATTTAATTGAGCAGGTACTTATAGAAGTTCCAAAATTATAACTTAAGTATTTTTACCGCTAAAAATTAAACTTAAGTATTTATTTACAACTTGAAGTTAAACTTAAGTATTTATGTCACAAATTACTTTATTCTAATATATAGTATGGAGAATCTATTATATATTGTAAATTAGTATAATTTAATATCCACTTATATATTTTAATTCAAAATAAAATACATAGAATAATCCTATTGACACTCCAATTAACTAACAATGTTAGTTATATACCTCGGCAGTTGTCTGGTAGTGGTTTGCATGGCAAAGAGGGGTTCTTGTGAGATACACCTTCCATGATGAGTTCGTAAATAACATGCTTCTCATAGCCTTTAATATCTGAAATATTAATTTCTAATAGCCGTGGACAATTCTTTACTAGTACTTTAATACTTCCTACTTCTTCACCCTATAATATAAGCATTAATATTAATTCTAAACTAATAACAATTGATATGATACACAAAACATTATTTATATTAATCAAATGATTATACCTGTAAACTGAAAACTCTGAATTCTTCACTGGCCTGTAAAAAGAAAATAGTTGATTTATCACATATATATTTTATAATAAGTTTTTCCATCAGAGAGTAGGATACAGAATTGAATAATTGGACGATAATTTATAATGTGTTTTTGTTATGAAAATACCAACTACTATATATATATATTTATATATTAAAAGATCAATCTAATAATTCACATGGAAAAATATATAATTAGTGCTAATCTAGCAATTTTCATATTTTGTATTACCTTCGTCTCTTATATAATTCACTCATTTTTTGTTAGGGAAAATATGCACCATATTATTTGTAAAAAATATATTTATAAGGACACTAACGATTTTTTTTTTTTAATTTATTTAAGAATTTGAGATGTAACATTTTTTTTTACAATGCATTCTGTATTATGTCCACCACGCACGCTATTTCACCAACAAAGAGCCATAACTTCTCATCAATGGCGGGCTTGGCGAAGACAATGACAGAGTTTGATTATTGCTGAGTGAGCTCCGACATCAATTCTAAATTCTCTAAACACGTCGTTGATGTACGTAGCCGCGATGCCACTGACGACGACGAACAAATAAAGCACAGAAGAGGTAATTCATATCAAGTTTTATATATTTTATAATTTCCATATGAATTTAATTAATTTTATGTATGCTTTTGAATTTATTTTTATTTTTATATGTTAGTTTAATTTTGATATAATTTAGGTATACATTGAGTATAGTTTTAATAATACAATGATGAGGATTGAACACAAGTTAATAGATTTTGAGTAAGCCATAATCAAATAATTAGAAGAAAAATAATTGACACGAAATTTATTGTGGTTCAACTCCTAATTTCTTAAAAGTTATGTTTTTCAAGAGTTATTTTCTCAAAATATACCTCTTTACAAATGAGCAACTTAGCTATGTAGTGTCTCTAATATCTTCCATTTTACTTGAAAAATATTTGCAAATAAAACTAACATTTCAATTTAGATATCTAACCAATCCAACATCAGTTATAATATTAATATAAAATTTACCAATAAAATAAATATCTAAATTTAAACTCTAAATACTCCTCCAAGAAATTCTTGTGGGATATCTGAAACCTCTAGACTATTGAACAATTACTCTCATACCTGAATTGGATGGATCAAATCATTTAAACATCATGCCAAATATATGCTCCAAGACCTCACATTTAAGCCATATGTACTCGAACCCCACTTTAGGTGTGTGGTTGGATGTAATAAAATAGAAATGAAATAATTTTTATTATTTAAAAGTATTAGAATGTTATTCCCATTCTAGATCTAGTTATGTTTTCATTTCTTCTAACCAAACAACACCTACTTGGAAATACAAACCCCTTGTGGGACGTTTGGTATGAGATTTAGATTTGATAAGAATGAAAATATAAAATTTCAATTAATTAATTTGAATAGAGGGTTTGTGTTTCCAAGTAGGTCTCTCTTTTTAAATTAATATGGTGGTAATATTAATCCCCTCAAATGTATGGGTTTCATATTCCCTCCAAGTCTACTCTTTTCAACTCAAACTCACGTAACAAACATCCAATTAGGTGGCATTTGATTGGAATGAATAAAAACATAGCTAGAATAAAAATGACAGTCTAATACTTTAAAATAAAACCAAACAAATGAATAAAATAAAGTTATTTCCTTCTATTCCATTTTCATTTCATTTTCTCTAATTAAACCCTACCTTAGTCATTAAAATTTAATTTAAGTTTGACATTCTCTATTTCCATCAAATTTAAACCTCATACCAAACACCTTAATGATTGATCACTCGGGTACCATTTTAATATTGCTCCCACAATGCCCCGAGACCAACCTAAACTTCTCATACCCAAGTCTTTCATACTAGAATTAAGCCCAGGTACCATATTGCCCATTGCTCCATGTTTGTCAATTTTCTTGACACATAACCGAGCCTTACATTTCCTTTTAAGGGCTCGGGTACATGTTGATCATGTATGCTCTCATAAGAGAGCCATTTGTTGACCATATGTGCTCCCTTATATGGGAGCCCTTTGTTGATCACGTGTGTTCTCTTACGAGAGCTACTTTTTGATTTAAGCGGTTATATATTACAACCATGTTTTACCTGGGACTCGAACCCAGGACCTCCAAGACACACACGCACCCACCTATGACCACTTGAGCTAGCCTCAAGTGGTTTCTTACGAGAGCTACTACACTTTAGAAATAAGCTCCCGAATTCGAGTCACTTCTCTTTGGAGTGTGATGGGATTTGAATATTGTGACTTCTCATTATAATCAATAACACATTGTATTTTGAGCATAAATTTAGTTATTTTTGTACGTATTATTTCAGTTTCTTTTTGACATGTTTTAAAATTGTAATAGTAATTTCTTTTGAGGTTGTTTTATTATTTTTTTTTAATTTATTTTGTATTGATATCTGTTATTTTTAATTAATTATCTTTTGGTATGGTATTGCAATGATTTGATTTATAGTTGAATAAATGTTTTTGTTTATTTTTTTAATGCAATGAAGTGATGTATATAAATATATATATCTATATATTTATATATATATACTAGATAAGAGTTACGGGGCGAGCCACTTAAATATTAGTTTTATATAAGTTTTAGTGGTTTTTGTTTAAGAATCCAGTAACTGAGCAACGGCAACAACAATGGTAGATAAATCTATTTAAGTTTTTCATATTTGTAAAGATTATAAATCTAAACTTTTAATTTTCTTGATTTGAGATTTTGAATTGTTCTGATTTATTTGTTTATGAATTTATTGAAATACTTGAATATTTATTGGTTTTGATTTTGAATTGTTCTGATGTATTCATACTTGAATATTTATATTAATAAAATTAGTCTGTAGCTTTATGGATTTAGAAAAAAAAAAGATATTTTTTAATATAGAGTTTAAATTTTATGCTGATGATCATTAATGAAATTAGTCTGTAACTTTATGTTTCTAGAAAAAAAAAATATATTATTTTATATGGTTTGTTAGAGAGATATGTGACTAAGATGATTTTTTTTTTTAATTTAAAAAAAGATTGTTTAATTTTTTGATTTTTTTAATTTAAAAAAAAATTGTTTAATTTTTTGGATTTAATTATTGGGTTTATTTGTTAACGGAGATCAAACCTATTAACATCGTTAAATTTAACAGAATATTCTTTTATTTTTAAGGTATATTCTGTTAAACCAAGAAATGCCGTTAGATAGGCACTTTTAATATATAAAGATATATATGTGTGTGTGATTTGTAGTTGTTTTTAAGTTTTTAATTTTTTTAAATATATTTTCTTTTTGTTAACGCAATGTGTTCTTGTCTAATTGTATTGATTTGCATATTAAGGTATAATAAGTTCTTATAGCTATCAGAATTTTAATAATGAGATAAATACTATGTGTTATACATAAAAAAGATAAGATATGCTATTGTCCAATTATTTTTTTTATTTAATTACAAGAGAAAAACCTTAGTAGGTTTAAGTATATTTTGAGAATGATGTCTAGTTTACTTATAATGATTTTATTTTTAGTTAATGTAATGGATTTAAAATATATAGATGCTTTGTTGTTGTTGTTGTTTTTTTTTTTTTTTTTTTAAATTAAAAATCGAATTATTTCTCAATTACGTTTTTAGTTAGGATTTATGTGTAGCTGTTATGATATATATTTTTAATTTATGTTTAGCATATGTTAAAATGAATATGTTCTTTGATTTTTTTGTAGTTTATTTTAGGTTAACACTTAATTCATTTTTAGTTGTTTTTATTAATTTTTTTTTTCTTTTAGCTTGAAAACTATATCTACGTAATTATGAAATAAACAATTGAGTTAATAAAATTAAAAAAAAAAAAAAAATTAAGTACAATAAAAATGTAAAAATAACATAAATTAAGTATGAAAATGAATCATACTTGGTGTAAGGAATCATGACCAAAAAGCTCTCTCAGCATAGCCCAGATCATGGTCCTCTTACCCGCACCTGCTGGCCCTTGAAATATGAAATGTCCACATTCTCCCCTTTTTGCCTTCATCCATTTACAAATTAATATTGAATATTAATTATCAAGTAAGTAATTAATTTTAAAAAATATAGTTATATATAAATATTGATGATTACCAGAAGGTGGAGCTCATTTGCCTTGTTTTGATTACATATGAAATGTTCCAAAGCTTTAGGCCGATACTTGTCAGCCCATTCAAATACTCTCTTTGCTTCATTGGACAAAGGAGGCTCACCTGGTCGTCCTCCTTCATAACTCTCCCTCAATGGCTTCTTTATCTGATCACCACCACCATTATCAATACCCCTACTCTCCATTATTGACAACAACGGAGAAGGTCGGTCAACGACGACGTCGACCACACCAACACTACTTCTACTTGAATCTTCAGCCGTACTGTTTGGGGGCACCACCGGATCATTCTGATAATCATCATCATCATCGTTGTTTTTCTCGCTTTCCTTCTTGGTGGTTGATGATGATGATGTTTTTGACTGAAAGCAGGAATTTCCCAGTGCTTCTTGAACCCTGATAAAGATGGTGGAAGCGAATGATGAGCTGCTAAATGCATCAGGAGAAGAAGGTACGGCATAATGGGTCTGGTCGGCGGGTATTGAAGGCGAGGTGTTTGCTAAAAGTCCTCTGTAGTAAGGACTGTATCCTTTGCGGTTATTTTTTTGGTTGTCATCATAATAATCGTAGTAGTCCTCTTCTTCTGCTGCTCCATCATGAGCTTTGAGGTTTTCTTTAGCCTTGTATCTGCGCTTTCCAAAGGCTAAACAAAATCTCCCAAAAGATTGAAGAGGACGATGATGATGATGATGAGAATTATTATTATTATTATTATTATTATTATTATTATTATTATTATTATTATTATTATTATTGGGTTGGAATAGGACTTTCTTGGATGACGATGACGATGATGATGATTGGTGCAGGCGATCGCGGTGGCTGTGGTGACGCCAGCGCGATCGCCTGGTACCGAGATTGGACAATTTGGGAGAGCAAGATAATGAAGAGAAGGAGGGTGGAATCGAAACTGATCTCGGCATTGGATGATGATCAGTATAGGAAGGGGGGTGTAGTAGTATATGTAATACTACTGTTTCATCATAATGAATAATATTAGAGAGAATAGAGATCAGAGATTTATTATTTTGGCGAAGAAAGCTAGGAAAAGAATGGTCAATTCGTAGTACGTACTGTTATTAATCTAAATTAAGCCGTCCAGGCCAAGAGTTTATTCTTGCTTTGCTTCTTTCCCACGTCACGTACATACATACTGTATAAATATACATACATACACAACACACACAACACAAGAGCTATTACTATTCATGTATTATGACTCATCACTAATTATTATAATTCGTGCTCTTCAATTTATCAATATAGTTTATTATATGTATGGGTGCACTTTTAATGGGTATTATTTATGAATGGGTAAAATTAGAAAATTTGACTTTTTATGCTTAATTTTTCTATCTAATTAAAAAAATATCTCATTTTTATATCATATGGGCTGAGATTGTTCCATCGGTAAAAAAAATTTTAAAAAAAAAGTTTTTTAGCAAGAAAAATAAGAAAAAAAAAGTTGAGTTTGAGTTAAATATTTTTGTATGAACATATTTTTGATACAATGTAAAAAGAGATATTTTTTGATATTTTTTTAATTAAGTAGTTAAATTAAGCATAAAAATTCAAATTTATGATTTCATTATTCGTTATTAGATCAAAGTTCGATAGTTTGATATTTTTAAAATTAATATTTATATTTAAATTTGCTTAGTAATCATTGATGGGTAATACTCATTAAGAAGTGTTTCTTATATGTATATATGTGGAATATTTATCAATGAATAATACCTATTCATAGGTACTAATAAAAAATTATAAATTGGCAATCTAATGACTTGCTATAGCAAGTTATTAATAATATATTTTTTTATAATTATATTATTTTTTTTTATAAAATTGGAAACAATAATTCCAACCAATAATATTAAAGAATTAGAAATTATTTTTAGAAATTAACATATTTTGTTGAAATTATTACCTTATTTTTACATTAATAATAAAAAATTTATTAAATTGTCAAGTCAGTATCATCTTTTTTAATTATAATGAAATTAAAGATTTAATAGGTCTTAAAAAATATGTAATTAATTTATATATAATTAAAGAGAAAGATTATAAACTTCAATTTTTATGCATATTGACATTTTATATTACTCTATAAAGTATAGTAGAATTAATTGAAAATTGACATGAATAGATCACCGTGCATGTAATTTTCATACTGTTGATCGAGATTTTCGGCAACCAATTTAATAATATATATGAGAAAGCTGTAGGAAGTTTAATGCATGAGATTTTTACGTGATTGTGGCATTAATGAGCCTTAGTCAACGAGTCTTTCTTATTTATGAGAGTATTTATTACAGAGAATGTTCTTGATAGTTTTTCCTTTTAGTTGCTCTCTTTAATTCTTATGAACCCAGAATTCTCGACCCCCATCTCAGTGCATTTGGGGGGTATTTATAGTGTTTTTCTGGGGTGATCCCTAGAACTGAATCACTTGTCTTTCTGTGTAGTTTCAGTAGGGGCACATATTCCGAGCAGATAGAAAATAGGAAATACATGACCTATACCTTAGGTATCTTAGGGGTTAGGTGGATATAGTCTTTTATCCCTTCTTGATTGATGTGATCCCTCATAAAGTAGCCGTCACTAACCTTATTAATCATAGAGTAATAGCTGCAAAAGAGGGGTTACGCCGTCAGACTTATTGCTTATGGCAGTTCCAATACGTTTTCTCCCATGCGGCATTAAATGAGAGGTGGCTGTTCAAATAAGGTCCTATTCCTCCCGGAGATCCCTTGGCAATCCCCTGATCTCCGGGAGTACGTGGAGCCTTCACCTCTCCACCAGGATAGCATATTCTCGTTGACACTCCTGATGCCGACCTACTTAGTCGATTTATCTAATGGTTGTGCTTCTCAAACTCACGTGTCGTTGTCATATTGGCCACGTATTTTGGGCGAAATTAAGGCCATCATTTACCCCCCAAGCCTCGTTTGGTGTGAAGTAAACGAGGCTTGCTTAGGTGCCTCCGACTGTCTCATTGATTTCCTGGCACGTGCTTCGGGCGCGTGGGCTGCATTTATGACAGTCAACATTAATATTTATTGCTTTTTGCAGGCAACGATTCGTTTCCTGTCCATTAATGATCCGGCGCATTCAATTGGTGTCAGACAAATACTCAAGCATTTCTAGCTGCCCTGATGAGCACTTATCCCAACCGTTAGATCTGCAGAATGTGAATCGATTGCGATTCTCACCGCACGATGACGCCTGATCACAGCTGCTTTTGTACCCGTTCTGGCCTATAAAAGCAAGCCTTTTCCCTTCATTTGGTTACTTTCACTACTTTGCCATTTTTTCGCAAGAGCTCTTTTGAGAGAAAAGATTTCAGACACCACAGATTTCTTGTTGCTCTTCCTCCGTCATTGTCAATCCACCTTATACCGTCGACTGACACCGACCCCCAGCCTTCAACTTTCATGTAAGTTCTCTGGACACTTTGTGCCTTCTATCGTTTGTTTGCATGTTAGGATAGAACTTCTGTGTTGAGTGTTGGATTTCTGGGAAATAACTCTGACTGAGTCTGTTGTATAACGCGTAGAATCTTCTTTATTTGTGTCTTTGTTATTTTCCTCCATTTTTCTTTAGAATCGACCCCTCTGTCAAAAGACTGTTTAGGGCATGGGGCGATTTTGGCTCCCACATTCTGCGTTTTTCGCTTTTCTTCTGCTTTTGCTGCCTTTGGGATTTTTGCACCCGATGTTTGCTAAGGAAAGTCCTTTGAGTTTCCATTTTTGGCAGACATCCGGAGGGGGCATCTTTCCAGCGGTTAGGGGACCCCCATTCCCTTTTTTAAAATTAGGGTTTGGTTTGGGGTCTAACTACTGGATTCTTTCTTTTTTCAGAACCACACATGTCTACCCCTGCGTCAGGAACTAAGTCTTCTAAGAAGGGGGCGGCCGCTCTGGCCACCCTGGAGGAAGTTATGAAGGGCCCGATTGCCCAGGAGAACTACACGTGCCGTTCTAACGGCTGGGAAGCGGATGAACTCCGCTCCACCCTGATCTGCGCTCATCAATTGGAGAAGATCGTGACGGTTGCTGGGATTAAGTCGTCCGCGTCTTGGGTTTTTCATCGCTTACCTCGGGACGAAGAGACGCCCAACCACAATTATGGGGGTTTTGGAGCCTGGAGCCAGACCCATCTTATGTCCGGAGCCATGCTTCCCCTTCAAGATTATTTCATTAATTTACTTGTATTTGTTGGCCTCACGCCTTACCAACTTATTCCCCAAGCTTACCGCCTGCTCTCAGGCCTATTTATTTTTTATGTAGCCAGAGGCTGGGCTTCACCTAGCCCGGCTGAAATTTTATATTTTTATGAACTTGTGTTTGTTCCCAAAAAGGGGGACAAGTTTAAGGACTGTTTTTTCACTCTCCGGGACCATCCTTCTAACGAGGGCCCTGTCCCTTTTAATTATCAAAAGAATGTTAAGGAGTATCGCCACCGCTTTTTCTTCTCTTCAGGCTTCCAAGCCGTGGATCGCCCGAAGCTCCTCACGGAGTGGGTCAGGATCCCTTCTCTTCTCCGTACTGCCCCTACCCAGCTGTTCCTCCAGCATGCCAGGGTTTTCTCCACTTATGACAAGAAAGGTCTTAACGTGGGGGACTTGGTCACAACGGAGAACTGCCGGAAGGCCAAGCTCATCTCAGGGAGTCAATCAGTGGACGACTTCAATCTCTCCAAGGTTCTCTACCCAAATATTCGTACCCCGAACGTTGAAAAGGCACTCAGGGAGGACATCATCGCCTCAGCGGAGGACCGGTACCAAAAGTACCTCTTTAGGAGGAAACATGAGTTGGCCTATATCAAGGCTCAGGCCACCGCTGGGAGGACCCTTCGACTGGAAGCGGGTAAAGAACGGACGCCCTCTCGGCGAAAGACGCTTCTCCTGGTTCCCAATACTGGGGCTCCTGATGCTAGCACATCCGGATTCGGTAAGTCTCCCTTAACAGTTCATCATGCTATTTCTGCCCAAGAGTATTCCCGGTGTAGGCCTATAGGATTTGACGAGCGTCTTCTTAGATTTAGGATGCCCCCCACTCGGTGGGGTGATCATGCCAAGGCCTTTTATTTTTCCAACTTAGGTCATTTTCTAGGCCGGTCCCGGATGGGTTCCGGACCTCCTGCACCTATTCCCCTGGATCATTCAGCTTATCTGCCTTCCAGCTGGTTTCTCCCCTCGAACAACTTTCTTGGGGATGATGAAGCCAGTATTGTAGTGCAAGACTTTGCTAGGGCTGAGTTAGATAGTCAGGGTAGGACTAGTTTTACCGCTTTATTTTCATGTGCATACTTTCTTATGGCCATTCTGACACTTAGTTTATTTGTCTTTTTGAAGCAGCCCAGCCAATGGAGGATCTTTTGGTGACTCTTGCCCAAACATATAGCCCAGACTCTGCTCTTCCTCCAGCACCCGCCCAGACGGTGAACCAGGGGAGGTCTTCTTCTAGTGTGCCCTTAGGCCAAATCGTCTTAATCGATGAAGACGGGGAGGTCGAGGAGGAGGAGGAAGGTGAGATCGTGGCCCCGTTGGACCGAAAGCGCAAGGGCAAGATGGTGGAGGCTGAGTCTTCCAAAAAACCTAGGAGGGTGGACACTCCGGCCGTCAGCTCTGATTCAGGGATTCCGCCTGAAGCCGAGAAATACACTGTACCTCCCAGCATCATCCTTACTCCCGTCCCCGCTGATGAGGAGAGGCAGCAACTTTGGATTGCCAAGCATAACTATGCCATGGCCGAGTACACAAGGGGGAATGCCAAGGTGGAAGCCCTAAAAAAGGTGTTATAGGAGGCTCAGTAAAATTCCTTACGCGAAGAGGCCTTTAGGAACGCTTGGGACCTAAACATGGCCCTCTGACGGACTGGTTCAACCGCTTCGTCGGTCCTACCCTTGCTCCCTTCGCTTTCGAGTTGACGAGCCATTTTGTCTCCAACCTGACCCAACTCCCGGCCAAAAGATACGCAGCCTGCGATTCCACGAACTCTATCTATCAGATTCAGGATATCAGCGCTGCTATGACCGCGGTAAGTCTTTATTAATGGTTTTTTCTTTTCTTTTGTACTTCACTTTGTGGCATATGATCTCTCATACTTAACTCTTTTTTCTTATTTTGCCAGATCGCTGCAGAGACCGGTCGCCTCTCAAAGACTTTAATTGATCATGGGTACGTCATGTCCGAGTTCGGGGGCATGGACGAGGCCATGAAGAGTCTGAGAGATCTGGCAGCTGAGAGGAAAGCATTTCGGGAAGAGGCCCAACAGAGGGAGGCTCAGTCGGAGATGAAGCATAAGGAGGCACTGAAGGCCAAGGCGGAGGAGCTGAAGACCTGGGATGAGGTCGTGGCTTAGGCGAGGCGCGGGCTGAGGGAGGCCAACGAGGCAGTTGAAGATCTGACTGCCAGGCTGAAGTCTATGGAGGAGCTGGATCAGGTTGACTTGCAGACGACGACCAACTTGACCGTTGAGGTGAAGGAGCTCAGAGATTTCAAAGATCAGGTCTTGAAGAAGGTGAAAAGGGATGAGCTCCTGGCCCCTGTTGTCTGCAAGCATTGCACCAAGCACTTTGATGATGGTGTCTTTATGACCTGGCAGACTAACGGTCAAAACCTTAAGCTCAATTTCTACCCAAAGCCTGAGGAGGTTCTTGTCCGCTTCTGGGAGAAGAAGAAGAGACTTGATGCCCTGCTAGAGGAGCGCAGGGGGCCTCGCCTTCCGCCCCATATTGATTAAGCCAACCGCTAACCATTATTGCTATTATCACTATCTCTTTTTTTTCTTCTTTATTTTATTTACATTTACAGTCCTTTTTTCTCCCCTTTCAGATAATTTATATTTTTTCTTAAGGGGAGACAATTTAAGGCCCTTAATATTTTTTTAGAGCTTTTTTGCTGGGTTTGAACATCTTTTACATCTATGCTTGAATACATACTTTGCTTTTTAAGTTCGTTAAACTTTTGGCCTGTTTTATATTTGTCCGTGTGGTATGCCTTACTACCCCCCTGAGTTTCATGAAAATTATTTTTAGGGCACTCAACTTTACAAATATTAATTTAGAGGTTGCACATACTTGTCCGGTACAAATTTACTTTACAGAGCATGAGTTTATATTTTTCGACTATTGGTAATACTTTCGGAGGTGATCAGCGTTCCAGGCCCTAGGCACCATGGTTCCGTCCATTCTTTTGAGCTTGTAAGTCCTGGAGCCGATTTCGTCCTCGATTTCGTATGGTTCTTCCCAATTAGGCCCAATTACCCCCACTCCGGGTTCCTGAGTGGCTGGAAAGACTCGTCTTAGGACCAGATCACCAATAGTAAATTTTCTATTTTTAACCTTCGAGTTAAAGTGTTTAGCCACCTTCTTTTGATAAGATGTCATTCGTATTTGAGACTCATCCCAGAGTTCGTCAATCTGATCCAACGCTTCTTGTAATAAAGCCTTGTTTGTTGTTGGATCATAAGTCGTTCTCTTGTGGGATGGGAATATCGTTTCCACTGGGACCATTGCCTCACAGCCGTATGCCATGAAAATGGCAAGTGGCGGTTGTGGTTCTTGGGGTTGTCCGGTAGGCCCATAACACTCTTGGCAATTCTTCAGGCTAATTGTTTTAGCAGCCCAGTAGCTTTTTCTTTAGGGTGACTTTTAGGATCTTATTGACCGCTTCTGCTTGTCCGTTCGTTTGTGGCCTTGAAACTGCGGAGAAGCTTTTGACGACTCCGTGTTGGTTGCAAAAGTCGGTAAATTCTTCGCAGTCAAAATGCTTTCCGTTGTCTGAGACTATCTTGTGAGGCAAGCCATATCGACACACTATATTTTTGATAACAAAGTCTAGTGCTTTTTTAGCAGTTATTGTTTTCATTGGCTCAGCCTCTGTCCAGTTTGTGAAGTAGTCTACTGCTACTATGGCATACTTTATCCCTCCCTTTCTCGTTGGTAGGGACCCAATAAGATCTATCCCCCAGACAGCGAAGGGCCAAGGGCTAGTCATCAGGGTAATCTCGTTGGGGGGGGGGGGGGGCTCTTGGTATGTTCGCAAATCTTTGGCACGAATCACATTTTTGGACATAGTCTATACAGTCTTTTTTCATGGTTGGCCAGAAGTACCCTTGTCTCAGTATTTTCTTTGAGAGACTCGGGCCTCCTGTATGATCTCCGCAGAACCCTTCATGGACCTCTAGCATAATTTGCTTAGCTTCAGGGGCCGAACACACCTTAGGTACGGCATGCTCAGTCCTCTTCGGTTGAGAATGTTATCCATCATCACAAAACGGTGTGCTTGATACTGTATCCTTCTGGACAGTGTCCTCTCTTGGGGCAACTCGCCTTTGGTTATGTATTCGATGATGAGGATCATCCAGTTGAGCTCTTGTTCAACCGCTACCGCAATATTTTTGGTTTTAATGCTTGGTTCCGTGAGGCGTTCAACGGGTACCACCCCCAATTTCTCAATCTCGCTGTCTGATGCTAACTTAGCCAAACAATCTGCGTGGGCATTCTTTTCTCTGGGGATTCTTTCAACTTTGTAGTCCATGAACTCATGGAGTAGTTCCCGGACAATTGCTACATACGTAGCCATTTTTTCTCCACGTGTTTGATATTCTCCCGACACTTGGTTTACCACCAACTGTGAATCACTGAAGACTTCTACTCTTGTGGCACCCACGACTTTTGCTAACCTCAGCCCTGCAATCAAGGCTTCGTATTCAGCTTCATTGTTGGAAGCTGTGAATTCGAAACGTAGGGCCGCGTGGAGTCGAAGTCCGTTCGGAGATATCATTGCTACCCCAGCCCCGGATCCATTTTCATTGGAGGCTCCGTCTACGAATACTTTCCATGCTGGGGTTTGTGGCGTTGGAACGTTTTCACTAGCCTCTACTTCATTGCACTCTATTATGAAGTCCGCTAGCGCTTGTCCTTTTATGGAAGTGCGCAGTATATAGTGTAGATCAAACTGGCTTAATTCCATAGCCCACTTGAGGAGTCTCCTGGATGCCTCCGGCTTCTGTAGGACTTGTCGGAGTAGATGGTTAGTCAACACCTTGATTGGGTGAGCCTGAAAGTAGGGTCTTAACTTTCTTGAAGCTATCAGGAGACAAAAAAACTAGTTTTTTGATCACTTGATATCGTGTCTGCGCCCCTATCATGCGTTTGCTGACATAGTACACGGGATGCTGAGTTTTTTCCTCTTCTCGGACTAGGGCTGCGCTGACCGCATTCTCAGAGACGGCTAAGTATAGTAACAAGTCTTCTCCAAGAACGGGTTTTAACAGGATTGGAGGTTTAGCCATGTGTTCTTTTTTAATTTTTTGAATGCTTCCTCGCATTCTTCGGTCCATTAAAATTTTTGGAATTTCTTCAGGATGTTGAAGAAGGGAATGCACTTGTCTGTGGAACGGGAAATAAACTGGCTCAGGGCGGCAACCTTTCCAGTTAGGCTTTGTACGTCTTTGTGCTTCTTCGGAGAAGGCATGTTTAGGAGGACTTGAATTTTTTTCGGGTTTGCCTCTATCCCCCGCTGGCTGATAATAAATCCCAGAAACTTTCCTAATTTAACCCCGAAAGTGCACTTCTTCGGGTTAAGTTTCATTCCATATCTCCGAACCACTTCAAAGCATTCTTCGAGGTCATCTGCATGGCTTGCACATGCCTTTGATTTGACCATCATGTCATCGACGTACACCTCCATGTTTCGTCCCAGAAGGCCTTTAAACATTCGATTAACCATTCTTTGATATGTTGCACCAGCATTTTTTAGTCCGAAAGGCATGACCAGGTAGCAGTATACCCCCTTATCGGTCCTAAAGCTAGTGCATTCTTGATCCGCAATGTGCATCTTGATCTGGTTGTAGCCGACATAGGCGTCCATGAAGGACAATAGCTTGAATTCGGAGGTGGCGTCCTCTTGGAAATTATTTTACCAGGATCTTAGATCTACTCACAAGTATGTTTATTAACATCCTAAATAAGAACTTTCTAAAACGATGAAATAAACACATATAAAGTTTAGGAAACCTTACATTGGGTGCAGCGGAATATAATGACTCCTTCCGTTCAGATATCTAGCCCTTGATTCCTTTCTGTAGCAGAGCATTATCAATATCTGAACCTGGATCTCTTTCTCTGAATCTTTGATGCTGAAACTCCTTTGCTGATGATCTTTCTTCACGATCTTCCTCACTATGATTGAGGTATCACTTGATGTGTGTGGGCACTACTCATACACTAAGGATTTCGAAATTGAAGAGGGAAAGAGAAAGAGAAAGGTCAGCCAAAGATAGGGAGAGAGAAGGCTCAGGTTTTTCTGATTCAGAAGTCTGAAGAAAAGTGTTATTTTCCTGAAGCCTTCACTATCTATTTATAGCATTCCACTAGGGTTAGATTTGAATTATATGGCATTAAAATAATGAAAAAATTAACTTAAAATACCTACATAGGTGGCCGGCCATACACTTAGTGGATTGGGCCTTACTTTTTGCAATTTTGCAATTTTAACACCTTTTGTATCTGATTTTCTCAAAAATGCCAACTTCCTAATTCAACCATTTAAATGCCAATTCTAACTATTTAATAACTATAAATAATTATTAAATAATATTGTCATTTATCATATTTATTAATTGAACCATACAAAGTATCATAATTAACAAATATGCCCCTATAAACTCTTTCTTTACAATTTCGCCCTTACTTAGTGAAAAATTCACAAATAGACATAGTCTAATTTGAGAATTATAATTGATTAATCAAAACCAATTACATGAGTCTTACAAGCAATATTATCTCAACTAGTGGGGGGACCATGGGTCTATATAACCGAGCTTCCAATAAGTAGATCAAGAATTTAGCACTAAAATTCACTAACTTATTAATTCTTCGTTGAATCCACGCATAGAACTTAGAATTGCACTCTCAGTATATAGAATGCTCTATATGTTCCACCATATAGACACATCATTAGTTATCCATTGTTATAATCCTAATGTGATCAATTATCCTCTATATGAATGATCTACACAGTAAAGGGATTAAATTACCGTAACACCCTACTATGTATTTTATCCTTAAAACACTTAACTCCGTATAAATGATATTTCAGCTTATGTGAAATGAGATCTCCACCATTTATTTTCGTTTGGTCAAGCTCGAAGGTGATCATCCTTTGCTTACTATTCGCCAAATAGAAGCTATAGATTCCATGTTTATGCTAGCGCTCCCACTCAATTGCACTACCGTGTTCCCAAAAAGTACGTATCACCCTGACTTAAAAGTAGGCTTAACTAACAATTCAAGGAACACGAATAGCCTTTCAAGATTGAGCCTAATCATAACAGGATTAAGATCATTTGATCTAGGATCAACTAGGCGATATTGACTTGAATAGATTTTACGGTAAGTTTAATTAAATCTAAGTCAAAGTTCAATATCGGTCCCTTCCGATGCATACTCCATGCATCCAACCTGAGCTTTACTTTAACCAATGTTCTGGAAAGAACATAGTATTTCTCCAAATACAAGTAAACTCTTGTTGTAGATTATCATATCAGTAAAACCCTGTGTCTGATAAATCTAGGAAACTTTATTCACATAGTCATGTTTACTTTCCAATGTGTTGACGGCACAATAAACAGGATCAAGTATGTGAAAAGGGTTTCAGATGAATTTATACATTATGTACATATAATCATGAAATAAATCATGTGAACCATGCAACATTAATTGTTATTTCTGATCTATATTAATAAGTAAATCTGATTATATTGAAATGAGTTTTATTTAGGGCACCCAACAAACTCCCACTTGCACTAATATAAAACAAAAAGTGCGTTTCAAATAATCTCAACACCTTGATATACAAATCAAGTGTAGTAGTAGTAAACTCCTCGTAATAGGATCTGAAAGGTTGAATTAACCACAACCTTTTCTCCACTATTACTCTTCCTTAATCACAAAATCATTGATAATGTGAAATTCCTCTCTATATGTCTACTCTCTTGGGATACTGGATTCTATACCTTTGGCAACTACTTTTGGTTAATCAGGAAATTAACACTAGTAGTTTAAGGCAATTTGGAATGGTGCCAAAGATGTATAGAACTTTCCTTAGACTGAATAAGTACCTTTCCTGCAGCTTTAACATTCAGTCTCTCTCTGGTAGACCTAGAGACTTCAGATAGGTTTTTACACTTCTCCAAAATCACTATTCCACCCCCAGAGTAACCACCATCTTATCAGAAATATTTACTAGCACATAGGCAAATTTCGAAATCTGATATGGTGTAGTCTAAGAGTTTTAAACACACCCTTATAGACTAACATATAGTTCCTCTTCTTAATCTTAGGATTTACTTGATTGTCTTCCAATGTTCTTCTCCTGGATTAATCTGATACCTACTCATTACTCCCACTCAACGGCGGAGTGTCTGGTCTAAGGCATACAAAAGCATATCTAAGACCTCTCACTGTTGATATAAGAAATTCTTTCATGGCTTTATCTTTTCTGGAATAGTTGAGACTTTTCCTTAGATAAATAAAATCTATACCTAAGAAGTTGTGAAGCTTCTATAGATTGTCATTAGAAAGAAAATGCTTCAGCATCTTACTAAAGTAAGTTGCTTGCATTAGAGTAAGTAATTACCAGGTATACCACAAGCCATAGGTTTAGATAAACTCAAACCTATAATACTAGGAACAGGAAGTTTTGTTAAGTCCATTGAATGGACTTATTAACTAAAATTTCCTTTTATGTCCTTGTAATAGAAAACTTTAGGTTATTCCATGTGAATGGATTAAACCACAGTTCTATTGGCTTTCTTCTTAGTTTCTTATCTTGACAATCCATTACTTATTTAAACTCACAATGGATTTTAATCACTAGTGTCTCCCAAGTCATAAGAAGGTGAGTTCCTAGAAACTCTCCCACTACGACAAGGCACCGTGAATTATGTCTAAGAAAACTAAATGGTATTGATCTCTTCGGTTGTGACAAGACAACAGAGGCAGTGGGATCATCATATGTTATATAAGATGATAGAACATTTTTGGAATCAAGAATTAAATATCTCCTTTATTTGCTACTTGTTTTTCTGACTTAGTCATTTTCTTAGAAAAGTAGTATTTGTTTGAACAAACACTTTCTTATCTATTGACAGTGGGATGGTCCACCCCTAATCACTTAGAATAGCTAACAAACCATGGTTAATGGTTCTAGCTTTTCTTAAGATTTTGATTAGGTCATCCATGAATCTAGTAATGATTTACATTAAGTATACAACCATTACATCATTCTGAAATTGTATTACCATAGAAGGAATTAGGCAACGACTAGTAACTAATCATTAACATGCAACTCGAAATTTCTGGGGAGGTAAGTTTGGATATAATTCAAAAATCAATTTAATGATCTTTGAACTGCATATCTACTAACTATTTCTCCACCCCTATCAGTTCGCAAGATCTTTAACCACTTACCTTAATGGTTTTAACCATTGCTAGAAATTAATGAAATTTTCAAACATTTCAAATTTCTTTGCTAAAAGGTATAATCTTGAGTTATCGTTTTAAGAATACAACGAAAAACTCATATCAACCCCTGAATGTACATCCATCTGCGAATGAGATGAACTACTTTTAGTGGATATAGGCATATTAACTCTTTGCAGAGATTGATCTTGTCAAATCCACTATGAACAAGATACAAATGCCATAGATTAAAAAAAATGTGGTAGTGTCTTTTGATGACATAGGTTTAGTTACATCAAAGAGTTCTTAGAATACTGCAAGTGGATCCTGGTCACAGAATACCTAACTCATATTCCATACAGTTTTAATCCATTAATAGAAGATGGATATTAAACACTTGAGAAAGTGTAACTGTATTGTATTCTGGAATTAGAAATATAAGAAAATTTCTGTTTGGATTCTAAAATTAAAGTCAAAGACTTAAATTCAACCAAATATAATGAGTAATTCTTTCTTGGACCACCACTACTAATACAAACTCTAAGTCAGATTTGCCCATACAAGTAGGAGATTTCTAAGATTGAGGATTTATATCAATTGGGAATAGAATTTCGGGATTATAATCATATGCGTCATTTAATTTCTTAAGAGAAAATATAATGACATGAAATGATTTATAGACCATTCATCCAATGATATGTTTTGAAGCTAATTCGAAATGAGTAAGCTAAGAGGAATTAGGATAATTTCGTTTATAAATAAGAATCCAACGATGCTTCGATTAGCGAAAGACAAAGTAATCTTATTTATGTAATCTTCTTGTTTCATATTGTAAAAATACTAGTCTAAGGTGTCATCAATTGATGAACAGTTAGATGCCGCATATACAATACTTATCTTTCGAGATCTTACACTATTATGTATGTCTAATGATGAAAATCCATTAGGGATTTATCTCATTAGAAAAACAAACATGTTAGACCAACAATGAAGATTCAAAATTAAACTACAACTTAATAACAGAAAATAACATGGTTCAATATAAATTCATACACAATTAAGAAATTATAAACATATAGCAAGTAGGAATGACTAGTGAAAATACTAAAACATATAATCCTAAATAATTTCCAAGGTTTTCAACAAACTGATACAGTGTCCCGGTAGGCGAGAGTCAAAGCATCATTTATTGAATAGAGTTGTCAGCTCATCTAAAATAGAAACCATTCTAGCAACCTTTTATTCGATCAAAATAAGAATCCAACGTTGTCCCGGTAGGCGAGAGTCAAGGTTATTCTCATTTTATGAGCTTCCACCATTGTTTCATGTTTCATAACTTTATCTCTAAGTAGTCACCGTAGGGGAGAGTCTAATAGAGACGAAAACCTACAAAACACTTATCAAATGAAATCTTACGGTGTTAAATGCGTTCAACGAATAACCATCCATAGGGGACGAAGTCTAGCGTCTCGAGGTTATATTGAAAACATTTAACTTTTGTAAGACCAACAATGGAGATCGAATATCTTAATAATAATTAAGCTCATTATTTAAAGTGAGTTGTATTTTCTTTGATTCTCTTTATTTAATCTATTTATTTTAAATATATATTTATTTAAAATTTCCAATTTAGAATGAAAAATTCTAAATATAAATTTTAATTTAATATTTATAAATTTTACTTAGATGGATATAAAAATAACATGAATTATTTCCATCTTAGTAATAATTTCCAATAAATATTTAGAAAAATATTCAATTTAAGTTGTTACAAAATTAATATAAATTAATTTACAACTCAAATTTAATTTTCAATAAATATATATTGCATTTCGAAAAATTAAAGTATTTAAGAATACAATTTTCGAAAATGCATGTTAAAATAAAAAATTAATCCTAGAAAAATTATTCTAATTTAATGTTGGCCCAAAATTAATTAATAAAATTAATTTACAACAAAAAATATAATTTTCCTATTTAATTAAATATATAAGAAAAATTTCAAATATTTAAGTATGATGATGAAAATCAACTTAAATATTAATTTTTTATTTAATTAAATACACTAGAAAAATACTTCAAGCAAAAATATCATCTATCTAGATTTTCCTTTGACTAATTAATTCAATTTCTAATAATATACTTTAATTCAATTTATTTTAAATTAATCAATAAATGAAAAAATCATTGATTTAAGTTGATCCAAGAATTAATTAAAATAAATAATTAATTTACAACTTAATTTATTTTTCAAGATAAAATTCGAAATTCTAGCATTTAAGAAATGCAATTTCGAAAATTGATTAATAAAATAAAGAAAAAATATATTTTGAAAATTATTTAAATTTAGTTGAAAAAATAAATTTCAACTAAAAATAATTTTCTATTTAATTAAATGTCATGAAAAAGAAATATTTAAGTATGATGATGAAAATCAACTTAGATATTTAATTTTCAAATTAATTAAATATATTAAATTCAAGAAATAAATAATTAAGTGTAGAGAAGGCTTAATTATTAATCTCTAGTTTAATACTAGGAAAAATATACTTAAAATAAATTGTACCAAAATTAATTATTTAAATAATTAATTTCACAATGTATAATATTTTCCTATTTAATATTAGAAATAATAAGTAGTCTAGAAATAACTATCTAAAAAATATATTATTTGACTAAGTATCTTTTCCACAAAATTTGAAAAAATATCTAATTTAAGTTGTATTAGAAAAAATCTAAAACTTAAATATTTTCAAATTTAAATTTAATTAAATATCAAAAATTAAGTTGTAACCACTTAATTTGAAAATATTCCATTTTAAGTTAATATTCGAAAAGATATTAACTTAAAAAATATCTAAAGAATCTTAATAACCAATGCCTAAAATTCCTCAACTTAATTTTGAAATTTGAAATTCAAAAGATATTCAGATTTAAGTTGGTTAGTTGTAGATAACTAAATATCAACTTAAATAAGAATATTTAATGAAAAATTTAAATTAAGTTCCAGAAAGAATCTAGATGGTTATAATTCTATATTTAAGTAAATACAAGAAAATACATATAGTTTAGCTTAGAATAAAAAATTCTTTAAACTATAATTTTCTTAAATTAATTTCAAAATAAATGAAATTAATTATGTTGCTAATCAATTTTATTAGGTTAAACTAGTGTAATTAACCTAGTATAGTTGTTCAAATCAGGCAAATGGGCCTTCACAATTGGGGTGGTTCATGTGAGGGGGTGCTGGGTTCAGTATGTCGTACCCACTTCTATGGCTCCCAACTCTCACACAAGGCCCAAAAGAGAGGAATTTAACCTTAATAAGAACAACTGTTATTAATTGAATAAGCCCAATAACTAAATGGGCCTAAATAAATTCTATTAAGAAATATGATAATTTATTTTAGCAACAACAACCTATATGTATCTATAATAAAATTAAACACATAGGCTCACACAGGCACACTTTGGATGGGTCCTATCATGTTGCTAGGTCATACACAGATGAAAGAAGATTGTAAATATACCTGTTACAAATTATTAACTTGACCAAGGGAGCCATCAGATCATTAGATCTGGCAAAAAGTAACCATGGCTATTTGCAATCAAGTAATAATAGGTTTTGAAAACTTACAAACAAGCTAAAACACATACTCATGCAACAAGGTTAGCTGGATAGTTGGATGTAGGATTTATTTAATTTTAAATTAAATATTTAATTTCGAAAATAATTAATTAAATAATAAAAAAAATTTCGAAAAATTTAAAAAAAATTTGAAAAATTCGAAATTTTTAAAAAATTTAAATTTAAAAATTAAACCTACAATTTTTGAAAAATTAGGTTTCAACCAACCTAAATATCATTTCAAAAATTTGCTAACTACTTTTAAATTTTAAATGTTATTTTATAAATAAAAATTAAATAAAAAATTAGAAAAGATAAATAAATATCTTTTTCAAATTTTAAATGTAATTTAAATAAATAAAATAACAAAATTTAAAAAAAATTAGCAAAATATCTTATATCATTTGAAAATTACATGATTATAAATATCTTATTTTTAAATTTAAAATAAGATAAGATATAATCAAATTTTAAAATAAGATAGATTTTTAAGCAAGAAGATAGATACTAATTCTATTCAAATTCAAATTACACTAATATCTTGAATTAAATTTAAAAAATATTAAATTAATTCAAAATGATAATTAGAATTGAATTAGGAATAGTAATAGTATAAATACAAAACTATACCAAAAATCGGAAGTTAATTCCATGAAAAAGCATGAAAAATCGAAGAAAAACAAAAAAATTGTGAACTGTACGGACAGATTTGCGATCGCAGGAAAATATCAGCACAGCCCCGATTTTTTCAAATCTTCAAAAATTCATAACTAATTCAAATAAAATCGAAATTGAGTTCTGTAAAAGGCTAACTTGCTTAATTTTTTCCATACTATCCAATAAAAATAATTCCAGAAACAAAATCGCAATTATTTTTCACGAAAATTTACAAACATCAATCAATCATCAAATAACACTCAATACAACATGATACCATCCAAAGAACATACAAACAATCGTTTTAAAGTCCAAATTTCTTGCAAGTAAATCAATTACCATGGCTCTGAGGCCAGTTGTTGGAAAATATTTTACCAGGATCTTAGATCTACTCACAAGTATGTTTATTAACATCCTAAATAAGAACTTTCTAAAACGATGAAATAAACACATATAAAGTTTAGGAAACCTTACATTGGGTGCAGCGGAATATAATGACTCCTTCCGTTCAGATATCTAGCCCTTGATTCCTTTCTGTAGCAGAGCATTATCAATATCTGAACCTGGATCTCTTTCTCTGAATCTTTGATGCTGAAACTCCTTTGCTGATGATCTTTCTTCACGATCTTCCTCACTATGATTGAGGTATCACTTGATGTGTGTGGGCACTACTCATACACTAAGGATTTCGAAATTAAAGAGGGAAAGGGAAAGAGAAAGGTCAGCCAAAGATAGGGAGAGAGAAGGCTCAGGTTTTTCTGATTCAGAAGTCTGAAGAAAAGTGTTATTTTCCTGAAGCCTTCACTATCTATTTATAGCATTCCACTAGGGTTAGATTTGAATTATATGGCATTAAAATAATGAAAAAATCAACTTAAAATACCTACATAGGTGGCCGGCCATACACTTAGTGGATTGGGCCTTACTTTTTGCAATTTTGCAATTTTAACACCTTTTGTATCTGATTTTCTCAAAAATGCCAACTTCCTAATTCAACCATTTAAATGCCAATTCTAACTATTTAATAACTATAAATAATTATTAAATAATATTGTCATTTATCATATTTATTAATTGAACCATACAAAGTATCATAATTAACAAATATGCCCCTATAAACTCTTTCTTTACAATTTCGCCCTTACTTAGTGAAAAATTCACAAATAGACATAGTCTAATTTGAGAATTATAATTGATTAATCAAAACCAATTACATGAGTCTTACAAGCAATATTATCTCAACTAGTGGGGGGACCATGGGTCTATATAACCGAGCTTCCAATAAGTAGATCAAGAATTTAGCACTAAAATTCACTAACTTATTAATTCTTCGTTGAATCCACGCATAGAACTTAGAATTGCACTCTCAGTATATAGAATGCTCTATATGTTCCACCATATAGACACATCATTAGTTATCCATTGTTATAATCCTAATGTGATCAATTATCCTCTATATGAATGATCTACACAATAAAGGGATTAAATTACCGTAACACCCTACTATGTATTTTATCCTTAAAACACTTGACCCCGTATAAATGATATTTCAGCTTATGTGAAATGAGATCTCCACCATTTATTTTCGTTTGGTCAAGCTCGAAGGTGATCATCCTTTGCTTACTATTCGCCAAATAGAAGCTATAGATTCCATGTTTATGCTAGCGCTCCCACTCAATTGCACTACCGTGTTCCCAAAAAGTACGTATCACCCTGACTTAAAAGTAGGCTTAACTAACAATTCAAGGAACACGAATAGCCTTTCAAGATTGAGCCTAATCATAACAGGATTAAGATCATTTGATCTAGGATCAACTAGGCGATATTGACTTGAATAGATTTTACGGTAAGTTTAATTAAATCTAAGTCAAAGTTCAATATCGGTCCCTTCCGATGTATACTCCATGCATCCAACCTGAGCTTTACTTTAACCAATGTTCTGGAAAGAACATAGTATTTCTCCAAATACAAGTAAACTCTTGTTGTAGATTATCATATCAGTAAAACCATATGTCTGATAAATCTAGGAAACTTTATTCACATAGTCATGTTTACTTTCCAATGTGTTGACGGCACAATAAACAGGATCAAGTATGTGAAAAGGGTTTCAGATGAATTTATACATTATGTACATATAATCATGAAATAAATCATGTGAACCATGCAACATTAAATGTTATTTCTGTTCTATATTAATAAGTAAATCTGATTATATTGAAATGAGTTTTATTTAGGGCATAAAACCCAACACGTCCACTATTTGGTCAATCCGCGGTAGGGGGAAGCAGTCTTTTGGGCAGGCCTTGTTTAGATCGGTAAAATCTATACACACCCGCTATGTCCCATTTGGTTTAGGCACTAGCACTGGATTGGCCAGCCATTCTGGGTAATATACATCCCGGATCATGCCACTGGTTAGTAGCTTGTCCACTTCTTTCTCCATAGCTTCCGCTTTCACTGGATCGAGGGGACGTCGCTTCTGCTGAACTGGTGGCATATCCGGGTTAACATTGAGGACATGGGTTATGACATGGGGACTTATGCCGGTCATGTCTCCTTGGCACCACGCAAAAACATCTGTGGCTGCCCTTAGTGCTTTAATAATTTTTTCTTTTTCCTCCGGTTCTAGGCTTTTTCCCAGCCGGAGGATCCTGGTAGGGTCGAGGTCGCACACTGGCACTTCCTCGACGTCCTCCATAGTATCTACAATTTTTTTGAATCCCACACGGGGATCTAACTCATCTTCTTCTGCCACTTCTGGCTTGATACCTTCATGGACCATCAATACTGGTAAGTGGGCTGCGACATTGTAACATTGCCTGGCCTCACCTTGATTACCCTTCACGGTCCGTACTCCACCCTCCTGAGTAGGGAATTTCAGACACAAGTGCTGGATAGACATAATTGTGCCAATGTCTACTAGGGCCGGTCGGTCGAGGATTGCGTTGTAAGCAGTTGGGTAGTCTACCACTACGAATGTGCGATATTGAAAAGTGTTCTGGGGTGTGTTCGGACACAGGGTAACTGGCAACCTCACTTTTCCCATTGGGATAAGTGTGGTTCCATTGAATCCCGTGAGCTGGGAACTGCTTGGCGACAGATCCCGGTCCGTGAGGCCTATCACCGTGAAGGCTTCTGAAAATAATAGATTCATAGAACTCTCATTGTCGATCAGTATCCTAGCCACGATCTTGTTGGCGATGGGAGTTTCTATGACCAGAGGGTCATGGTGAGGAAAACATACCATCTTTGCGTCTTCTTCCGTGAAAGTAATTGGCTGATCCATGAGTCGGGGCCTTTGAGCTGGAAGCTGAGTGACTTCCCACACCTCGTTGTGTTTAACAACCCCGACATAGCGCTTTAGTTCCTTTCGAGTGGTCCCTCCAATATGGGGCCCACCAGAGATCATTGCCACTCTTCCGTTGGGTCTTAGTGGCAGGCCGGGGGTCTGCTGAGGTCCTCCCGAGGGTGCGGCTGGTGCCAGCACTCCGGGCGCACCCCCTGGCATCCCCTGGCGCAGAGGTCCCCCTACCGAAACTGGGTTGAGATGGGGCAGCCAGTTCTTGATCCACTCATAGAGATGACCCAATCGAATCAAATTTTCGATCTCATCTTTCAGGTTTTTGCACTCATTGGTACTGTGTCCAATGTCGTTGTGGTACTCGCATCTTTTGTTGGGATCCCTTCGGGAACTATCTCGGTACAGGGGAGGCAGTCTCCGGTAGTGCGTATTTTGTCTTGTGGCGAAATACACAAGCTCTTGTGAGTCCGTCAGCTCAGTGTACTGGGTGTATTGGGGAGTATACCCCCTTTTTTGGCGCTTGTCCTCCGTCCGGGTGCTACCTTTCGAGGACCTCTTGCTCCGGGAGCCTTGAGAAGGTCTGGCTAGGCTTGCAGCAGGAGCGGAGTGAGACGGGACTTGTCCGCTTATTCCTGAGGGGTTCCCATAGTGCGAAGATGCAGGAGCCAAGGCCTGGCTCTGATTATATCCTGGAGTAGCGGAGAATTGTATACGGCTCATTTGTGGAGTAACCGAAGGTAGGGTTCCCGGGAGTTGAACTCCGGGCACATATCTTGCCACTCCGGTCGGATAGTATCCTCCATAAGCCACTATTTGGGCTTCTTCTAAGTTGATGTACTTTTGGAACCTCTTCTGGAAATCTTGGAGGTTCGCAGCTCTTTCTTGCTGTAACTCGTTCCAGAATGGAGTTCCTGTACGGATCTCAACTTGAAGAAGTGCAAGCTGTTGTCCGTCATCAACTTTCTTAGTCTTCGAGGCTTCCTCCTTAAACCTCTTTATGAAATTTTTCAATGTCTCTGTGGGTAGTTGCTTGATGTTAGTCAGAGCACTGACTTCGAGATTAATCTTTCTCGCGGCGACAAACTGTCTCTGGAAACTAACTTGCAACTTGTTCCAGCAGTCCACCGATCCTGGTTCCAACTTCTTGAACCATTCCTCCGCGGACCCGCTTAACGTTAGTGGGAAGCATAAGCACTTGGCGTCATTGCTGACTCTCGTGACCGTCATTACTCGGTTGAACCGAGATAAATGATCGCTGGGGTCTGTGTCCCCGGTGTAAGCTGCCATTTTCGGGCATCTTAAAATTTTTGGGGAGTTTCGCCTCCAAAATGTGTCTAGCGCACGACTCCTAGTCCTCACAGTCAGAGTCTGAGTAATCGCCTTTTTGTCTCTAGGAGACTCGAGAAATATCTTTGCACAGTATGGCTAGCTCAGCTAGGATTCCTTCGTTAAGCGTTCCTGCGGAGACCGCCGGTGCGTGTTCCTTTTTGTCCAAGTGATCCCGCAAATCACCATGCTTCCCGTTGATCTGATGTCTCAAATCAACGGGAGGGTATCTCCGTCCCCTCCCTCCTTTCTCTCCGGGTTCCTGGTGCACAGAAACGTTCTTTCAGTCCTCTCGATCCTGAGGGCCAAGACTCCCTTTTTGGAGTTTACCCCTCTACGGACCTTTCCCTTTCAGGAAATCTGAGCGGACCTTTCGCAGATCCTGCACCTTTTTCTTCTTCCCCGGGATGGAAGTAGGATTTTGCCGTCGGTTTCCTTCAGAGGGATATCGTATGGGACTAGGCTTCCTGGACTTATGCTTCTGAGTGCTTGGTGAGGACTCTTCCGGTGTTTCCTCAAGTCCTGCAGGGATGGCTTTAGGGTGTATGTGGATCCCTGCTGTCTACGTGGCTTTTTGCATGGCAACCATACCTCTTGCATCCTTTTGTTTTGTTCTTTTTGGGCGGTGATCTCAGCTTCATGATCAGCAGCCTTTTGTCTTAAGAGCAGAAATTCTGTGTAACTGCCTTCGTCGTAGGCGTCGTACTCGTCAACGTTCTCCTTGTATTCGTCATCGGTGGCCTCCTCTCGCTCTTCAGAATCCACGTTGACTCTTGAGGCCACTTCCTCATCTTCAGGGTTTTGAGCGTCTTGAGGAGGACGGGGCTGACGTGTGTTGCAAGTTTCCACCATTGATGTTTAGCTTACAAGGTTGTTGTCTACTTGCAGATGCTTCCTTCAGCTCTCAATGAAAGCACCGAAATGTTGACCGAGGTTTTCGGCAACCAATTTAATAATATATATGAGAAAGTTGTAGGAAGTTTAATGCATGAGATTTTTACGTGGTTGTGGCATTAATCAGGCTTAGTCCACGAGTCTTTCTTATTTATGAGAGTATTTATTACAGAGAATGTTCTTGGTAGTTTTTCCTCTTAGTTGCTCTCTTTAATTCTTATGAACCCAGAATTCTCGACCCCCATCTCAGTGCATTTGGGGGGTATTTATAGTATTTTTTTGAGGTGATCCCTAGAACTGAATCACTTGTCTTTCTGTGTAGTTTCAGTAGGGGCACATATTCCCAGCAGATACAAAATATGAAATACATGACCTAGACCTTAGGTATCTTAGGGGTTAGGTGGATATAGTCTTTTATCCCTTCTTGATTGATGTGATCCCTCATAAAGTAGTCGTCACTAGCCTTATTAATCATGGCATAATAGCTGTAAAAGAGGGGTTACGCCGTCAGACTTATTGCTTATGGCAGTTCCAATACGTTTTCTCCCATGCGGCATTAAATGAGAGGTGGCTGTACAAATAAGGTCTTGTTCCTCCCGGAGATCCCTTGGCGTTCCCCTGGTCTCCGGGAGTACGTGGAGCCTTCACCTCTCCTCCGGTAGGGCATATTCTCGTTGACACTCCTGATGCCGACAGACTTAGTCGATTTATCTAATGGTTGTGCTTCTCAGACCCACGTGTCATTGTCATATTGGTCCACGTATTTTTGGCGAAATTAAGGGCAACACATACCATATTATTATGATTGATCCATATCATTTAACTATATGTACTGATATATGTGACTATTGATGAGTTTAGTTGTGATTCTTACAATGAAAACCGTTTCGATCCTATGTTGATATAATTAATGGACGAGATTACACATGCCTACGATTATGATGATAAAGTTATGAGCTCAATAAGGTTAACACATTTATATGTATACATATGTGGCTCAGTGGGAGATTGTTAGAAATTTATTGGAGTCACAATTGAATATATAAAATGTGTGTTGGGTTATCAAATAAATAAGTCAAATTTAGGTGGTCTATTTTGGAATAAAGTTTATGACAAGGCATGATTGCCATGATTTTAATAGGGCATTTTACAATTTTGTATACATTATTTTAATTAATTACAAAATATGTGCAAAAAAACTTATTATCATTTTCTCATACACTTTTATATATAATTAAAAACTTTTTTTCAATTTTTTTTATAATATATATATGGTAATAATTATTGATTAGTATATATATGGTAATATTGGTTATGTTTATTTTTATGTTTACAATAATAATAAACATACTAATAATATAAAACATTTTATATGTGTGTTTATTGGCTATGTTTATTTTTATGTTTACAATTATAATAAACATACTACTAATATAAAATATTTTATATATGTGTTTATTTTATTTTCTATTAATTAAACATACTAATTTAATAAACAAAATAATAATATTCACATAAATTTATTATATCACTCTACGTGTGTTATGTTTATTTTTTTAGTAATTTTTTAGAAAATAAATAATATATATATATAAAAAAAAAATTTATCTTTATCTTTTTCTTTGTTTATTAATTGTGTCGTGTTTATTTTTTTTAATTAAATAATTTTTGGAATTTATAAAGTTATGTTTGTTTATTTATTTTTTGATGTAAGAATTATACTTCAATAGAAAACTCGTTTACTAACTCATTAGAAAATAATCAATGTATAGAAACAATAGAAAGAAAATATACTTATTTTAGTATAGTATAAATTGACTATGTCTATTTTTATGTTTACAATTATAATAAACATACTAATAATATAAAATACTTTGTATATATATGTTTATTTTGTTTTCTATTTATTAAACATACTACTTTAATAAACAAAATAATAATATTCACATATGTTTATTATATCACTCTACGTGTCATGTTTATTTTTAGTAATTTTAAGTATTGATTTATATTTTATATAAATTAATGTTTATAATTTTGATATTGTATTTTATTAAAAAAAATCTTATTAAATTATAATAATTCATACTAAAATAGATAATAAACACTTATCTTTTAATAAAAAAATATTTAACTTGTTTATTTTTATAAATCTATTTAATTAATTTTACGAAATTGTTTATTTTGAGGTTTAATAAACATATTAAAAATGTATGGTTTCATGTAATAAGTTTTCAAAATGTATAAATTTTTAAAATAATTTTTTTTTGCACATTTTTTGTAATTATTTTATTTTTGTTGTACATTTATGAAAAAAGCCCATTTTAATATGTGGATACCATAAAAATAATTTCTAATTTGATGAGGGGCCAAATTAGAAATATTCAAAAAGGATTAATTACTGTTTTTTCAGTTATTAATAAACAGGTATTGATCCTCATTTTTGCATTGCTTCATATCGTATTATTCTCTCTTGTATCTCCATCACCAAGAAATTAAGGTTTCAGAAAAAAATTTTGATGCAAAAATTGGAAGATCATACCATTCCAAAATCGATTCTATAGACTCCGGTATGCATCTGTTAATCTCTAAATTATTATTTTATTCTCATGAATTAATTAGGGCTTAGATCAAACTTATAGTATTTTACAATATCTTCTATATATTATTGGAAATGTTGCCGGTCAATTTGGTACCATCATTATTCAAACATTATTGGAATTATTATACAAATTTATTTTGAGTTCAATACTGCTTCTGGTTTTGATATGCTTTTTCATGGCATATTACTAGTTTATCTAATTAACTGTACGGTATTTAATTAGATATAGTGTGAGTGTGATTATTACACTAGACTATAGAGAACCTTCCATTTGAAATTTGATTAATTCTTGTTCATAATAATATGAAACAAATGAATAAACATTGTAACATAATATGTTATGTTAATTAAATTAAATAGTGTTATTAGATGTGTACGAAATCACAATGCGAGATTAAGATATAAACAATAAATTCACAGTTGACTTTATGAATATTAATAAATATAATATATTCGTGTTTGTGAATACTACAGGCTGTCCAAACTTGTTTACTTTGTTAGCATTGTGCATGAAAATTTAATTATATAATATTTACATATCAATTATCATATGGAGGAGGTTCTAATGGTTACATTTTTATTGTAACCATCATGGTTACATTTTTTGTAGCCATTGGATTACTATTAAATGGTTGTGATTAATTTGGAAATTAAATAAAAATAAATAATAAATAACTTGCAACCTGAAAGTAACCTAATCATTTATTTCCTTATAAAACTTTAATTAAGATTAATTATATTTTAAAATTAAATTAATTATAATTATTAATTAATTTTTTTCAATTTATTACTATATAAGGATCTTTTAGCAATTTATTTTTTTATACTTAAATTATTTAAAATTTTATAGCAAAACTTTTTATAATTTAAAATTATACACATATACTTTCATAATTTAAATTTTATTATACATGTAATCTTAATTTTAAATTATTACACTTAATTATTTAACTTTTTTTATTTAAATATTTAAAAATTAAAAAATGAAATAAGTTGAAGGATTTTTTAGAAAAAAAATGACTGCACTTGTTATCGATTGATTAGCTTGAGACCTCATACTTAGTTCATATAATTGTAACAAAATAATTAAATATCATTTAAAAATAATTAATTATTTGAAAATTTATTATAAGGCGAGAATTTTAATTTGTGTCAAAAGAAGTTTAATTTTTGTAAAAAAAAATAAATTTTATTGTGAATATTATAATTAAATGGCTTAATTATTAAAATAATTCAAGTAAGGATTTATATATAAATATTAATTGCTAAAAGAGGTCTTGTTAAATATTTAATTAATTATTTTAAGAAAATAGTTAATTATAATTAAATAATTCTAAAAAAGGAATGTTTATTTAATTAATTATTTTAAGAAAATAGTTAATTATAATTAATTAAATCTAAAAAAGGAAAATCTACTTATTAGTAACCTACTATTACAGGTTAAAGAAAAATGTAACCATATGTTACAATAAAAATGTAACCATTGAATAGTCACCCATTATCATATATATATATATATAAATAATATAGATGCAATTATAATATATAAATATATATCTTTTTGAAGATAATATTTATTAATTTATTTATCCATAACTTGTCGAATGATGACCTCTCTTCTCACAACAAATTAAGGAAGTGAACACACTAGTAGGTTGATGGCCAAAACTTTTTCTTTCAAGTCACTATATTGCACTTCAAGACAAAATTACAGAGCACATCAACCAACCCCCAGTACAAATTTTTCCCATACCAATTTTGGTCTTTCAAATTCAAACCTATCTTCCTTATTTGATTAAATCCTTCTAGTCGATGTATAATTATTTGTTTCTTAAACAGAGCAATATACCAACAAATATCTTTTACTTCCTGATGCCACAAAGCTCGATTTCTTTCAATCCAAATTCAAAATACATTTAAAACTGAAATGCACCGATCCAATGCCAACCCAGCTCCACATTTCCTTGGTATACCTTCGGCTAAACTCACATTGAAAGAATAAATGAGTGTGAATTTTAGGTTTATGACCACAGATCATACAGTTAGGATCTACATTGAAGCCTTGACAAATTATTTTGTCCTTTGCTCTTAACCTCTTCCAAATCACCAACCAAGTTACAAATCAGTGTTTGGGATTAGTTCTTAAAAATTATTTTATGTTTTTATAAACTGAAATCAGTTTTTAGTTTTTAAGTTATGAAGTCAAATAACCTTATATCTTTTCTAAATATTTATAGCATACCAAGTTCCAGCACGAGTAGCGGTCAGAGAGAATAAAGTTTTAAAATTTTTACATTTGACACCTTATTTTTGATTTAATTGTAAATATTGATTTGGCCATTTAATTCAGCATTTTGTTTTAGTATTAATTAGGGGTGTTCGCGGTGCGGGTTGTGCGGTTTTTAACCATTTTTTCAAACCAACCCGCACATGCGGTTTTTCTAATTTTCCAAACCGCACCCGCACCGCGATATTAAAAAACCGCAAAAACCGCACCGCAAAAAATGATGCGGTGCGGTGCGGTTTTTGCGGTTTATGCGGTTTGAACTATCACAATTTTTTTTTTTTGAAATAATCATAAAATAATTAAAACTATCATTAATATAATTATTCCAAAACACTTAAGAAAATACAACAAACTTGAGACTAATAAAAGTTATAACAACAACAATAAATCAATAATCTTTTTAAAGTTTCAACAACACACTTAAATCAAAATAACAAACTTGAAACTAATTAAGTTCTAACAACAATATAAATGTACAACTAACATACTTACATCAATAGATTAAAAATAAAACAAACACAAACTTCCAACTCCAAATTTTAATACACATGTATGGACTTGGGTTTGTTGCTAAGAAGAGAGGGTTTGTGAAGAGTTATGGATTTTGCCCTAAGATTTATAGGCTTGGGTTGGGCTCATATGTATGGGCTTAATAAAATAAATATAAAAATTGAAATTTTAAAAGATGCGGTGCGGTGCGGTTTGAATCGCGGTTTAATAATTCAAAACCGCAAACCGCACCGCACCGCGCGGTTTGGGAAAAATTCAAACCGCAACCGCACCGCGAAGAATTTCAAACCGCATTTTTTTTGCGGTGTGGTGCGGTGCGGGCGGTTTGAGTGGTTTGAGCGGTTTGATGTAATTATTTCGGTCTTCAAAAATCTTAGTAAATATTTTAGTGTTTTCATTGAAAGCTGAAGAAAAAGTTGATACCAAAGTTGTGAACTGTGAAAATGGTAGCCACAAGAACCATTATTAACAAATTTGGTGCTCGTGATAGGGACGCTCACATGGAAGGCATGAACCCTCCTACTACAAGCATGTGTTGTAGGAGATACAGCAGAAGTAACTAGCCATCCTACCAAGAAAACTCAACATAATGAGAAATATGTTGATCAGAATCCCATCAATGAAGAAGGTGATCTAGAAGATCAAGATGATGATCTTGAGGATGACGATCCTGGAGATGATGGTGCAAACAAAGAAGAGGAAGGGTATTACTATGAGCTAGATCCCGAATTTATTCAAATGGCCAAAGAACTTGCTAAAACCAAAAATAAATTGGCAAAACAAGAAGACTTCTCTCGTCAAATGCAAGAAACGTTAACAAGATTGGAGGCCATAATAGAATTAGGGAACGTGGTTCCTGATGAAAACATTCCTGATGAACCTGCTCCTCGGTAAAATATTACTACAAAGAAAACAAATCCTACATATTCTAGAACTTCTGATCCCGTGAGGGACAAAGGATAAGGTGTCGTGGAAGAACCTACAAAAAAGACTGCTTCAACTTCTCCACGGAACAACATCAATATTGCAAACCAACCTTTGCAGAAAAAGAAGGTCGCTAATGCTCTAGAGCAAGGCCTCCCAATTGATCTGTGAGGTAGAGTTTGCAGGGCAGTAGGCCTGGTGTTCAAGTACAAAGGCCTATTGTTTGGGGATAGAAAAACTGCCCTAGTATTTTTGTTAACTAGAGTGATGGAGTAGACAAAGTTCACCCAATTCCAAAAGACAATATATCAACATTGGACCTCCAGGAATGCTTAAATGAAAAGAAAGATCGAGCTGCAGGCGAGAAGGCAAGGTATCGTGGAAACGATCTCAAAAACCACATTAATGATAGAGTTTATGGACGTGAATTCTAAGACAACAACACTAAGTGTCTGGAAGACTAAATAGCTGAATTGACCAAGTTCATAGAACGCCTCACCCAAAAGCAAAGTGGGGTTGTATCTGACTCAAAAGAAGGAGATCCAGAATCATATGTAAGAAGAATAATAGAGGCACCCTTTCTAAAACACTTTAGAATGCCTCATGTGGAACTATATGAAGGCAGGACAGACCCTTTGTCACACCTATCTAAATATATTCGATTGATGCAAGTGGCGAAGGAAAGTGATGATGCAAAGTGCCTATATTTTTCATTAACTCTATTAAAATCTGTCAAGATTGGTGGAAAAGATTATCTCCTAGATCCATTTGTAACTGGAAAGATCTACAAACAATGTTCAAAAAATAATTCATAGTTGTGAAGTATTATGACATGGACTTTCAGTTCACTACCTAATATCAAGCAACAACTGGGAGAGAGTCTCAAGAAGTATATCCAGAGAATGATGGAAGCGGCAGCCAAGACAAAGGTCAATGATGACATGAAGTTGGCAACCTTAACTTTAGGGATATCTATCGTATCGCTATTGTAGGGAAAATTACAAAGAAAGATGTCTGACACCTTGTCTAATTTCTTATTTAGTGCCCAAGGTTTCATAAACTTAGAGGAAGCTTATGTCCATGCTTATGGAGTGCCTCTGACAATATCAACAAATGTCAGCAAATCGACTCTAGCTCTTCAATTCTTTGCTTCAACTATTACTCCTCCTAAAAGTGTATTCATAACTTCAAAAGTGTACAGACCCACTGTCTCAAGTCAGGCAGTCGCACAGACCAATTTTTCTAATTACAGGGTAGCACAAACTGGATGTAGTGTCGCCTCTAGGCAGGCAAGTTAACAAATGGAAGTTCTGGAATTGAATGTGAGTCGTTCTAGGAACAAGAGGAGTGGTAAGAATCCAAGTTGAGGTGAAGCTCCAATGAAAGGGAGAAGTCACGAACCAAGATATTCTGAGTATACCAGTTTGGTGGATACTTGGGAGAATGTTTATAGGGATACTTGCAATATATCCACTACAAGAAGTCACCGCCTATGCACAAGGGGGAGGCACAGATGGTACCAAAACAAAAGGTGTGAATACTATGGTGATGTTGGGTATACCACGAATGAGTGTGACTATTTGAAAGAAAAAATAGAAGGATTAGCCAGAAATTTTCATTTATCCAACTTGGTACATATCCTAATTATGTATCCTAGGCAGGGAGTGGCACACATGCAACTATTTGCTCCTAGACAACAAGGAACCATAAATCCTCATCAGGGAGTAGGTTATCTTCAAGCTTCGGGAATACAGGCCCCAAGAACTCAAACTCCTGGCATGCAGACCTTTTTTAGAGGGTACCAAATGCCTAGGTACCTAAGCCCATCCCAACTCTCAAACCAGTTAATCCGTATTCGCCTGGTGTTACTTGCCAGTGGTAGATGGTCATGTTGCAACCATATCTGAAGGCTCACACATTGCCAGAAGTACAAGAAATGCTCAGAAGAGATACCTCAATGAATTAGATCAAGAAGAAACATGTGCTCTTTTACAAACTCCTGCCCATTGTCGGTAAATGATGAATCTCCCAATCACATTCATGGAAGAAGAAGCCAATCATGTGCATTTTCAACAATTCATTAGTGATTGAAGCTCAGATTGCAAACAAAAGGGTGTTCAGAATCTTGGTTGTAAAGACCGCTTAATTTTATTATGGAATTTAGTAGATAATTAGGGCTTAATTATGAAATTAGATTTTTAAATATGATTTATGAATATATGGAGGTTTATTTGAATTCAGGGTGTATTATTTATGCCATATATGAAATTTTATGTTTTTTATGTTTTGTGCCCAGAAACTTTGGAACGCGGCATTTCACCAATAGAATCACATTTTAGTATTTTTGTAGTAGCGGGGCAACTTAGATAGACATTGGGAATGTTAGGAATATTCGAGATTTTAGAAATGACCAAAATACCCCTTGGTGGTATGTTTGCCTTTAGTGTATGGGAGGGCAAATGGGTCTTTTTGCCATTTAAGGATATTTGTCTTTAGTGATATATTTAAGCTAATAATTTGATTTTTAGTGGATTTTATATTTACTTGGGGTATTATTTGATTATTAGAGTGTATAGTATTAACCCATCTCTATTTTTATTATTTTTTATTTATGATTCTCTTCCTCTTCTATTTTTTTGTTATTATTTTATATTTTTTTATTGTGTTTTTGTCTCTTTAATTTTCTTTATTTCTTTTTTCTATCTCGTTTTAGTTTCCGATTCTCTTTGTTATTTTTGCTCCATATTGTATGCTTAAATCAACTCTGATTTTTGAGCAAACAAATTAAAAATTAACCAAAATAGAGAATGATGTTAGAAGTTTGGTTATTAAGTATTGATATAAATTTTATAATTTCGAAACTGAATTTTAAAGTTACTATCATTTTTTAAGATTGGCTATTAGGCATTGTATATTTTTCATTATATTGTTGATAAAATTAATTTTTTTCCTGTCTCTTTTAATTAAATAATTAGTTTCTTTTAATATTGATAAAACTGGTTTTTAAAGTTAGAATCATTTTTAGATTATATATTTTTTCATTATCTTGTTGATAAAACTGTTTTTTTTCTACTTCTTTTAATGAAATTATTAGTTTCTTTTAATGTTGATAAAACCAATTTTTAAAGTTTGTATCATTTTTAGATTATAATTTTTTGTATTGTATTTTTTTTTTTTTCAGTATGATGTTGATGAAAATAATTTTTTTTCTGTTGCTTTTAATGAAATAATTAGTTTCTTTTAATGTTGATGAAATTTGTTTTTAAAGGTTAGTATCGTTTTTACATTATTATTAAATTTTTTTATGAAACTTGTTTTAGTTTGTGATTCTCTTAAAGATATTTATCTCATATTAAATGATTAAATCAACTCTAATTTTTAAGCAAACAAATAAGAGATGAAATGTCAAAACAGAGTATGAAGTTAGAAATTGGAATATTAGGTATTCATATAAATTTATACATTAGAAACTAATTTTTTATAGTTGGTGTCGTTTTTAGATTATATTTTTTGCATTGTATTTTCTTTTCATTATGTTGTTGACGAAACTGGTTTTAGTTTTTGATTCCATTTGTTATCTTTATCCCATTTTGTATGATTAAATCAACTTTTGTTTTTGAGAAAGCAAAGCAAGGATTGAATGTCGAAATAAAGAATGAAGTTAGAAATTTCGTTATTAGGTATTCATATATAATTTATATGTTTGAAACTAGTTTTTAAAGTATTTGTATCATTTTTAGATTATAATTTTTTGCATTGTACTTTTTTCTTTATGTTATTGATGAAACTGGTTTTTTTTTTCTTCTATTTTTATGAAATAATTAGTTTATTTTAATGTTTATGAAACTGGTTTTTAAAGTTGGTAACGTTTTTAGATTATAATTTTTTGCATTACATTTTTTTTTCATTATGTTGTTAATGAAACTGGTTTTTTTTGCTACTTTTAATAAAATAATTAGTTTCATTTAATATTGATGAAACTGGTTCTTAAACTTCGTATGGTTTTTAGATGATATTTTTTCCATTATGTTTTTTTATTATGTTATTGATGAAACTAGCTTTTTGCCTCTTATAATGAAATATTTAGTTTTTTTTTTTTTAATACTGATGAAACTGAATTTTAAAGTTGGTATTGTTTTTAGATTATAAGTTCTCGCTTAGTATTTTTTTTATTATGTTGTTGATGAAATTGATTTTATTTTTTGTTCAATTTTTATTATTTAAGAGTCTAAAAATTAGTTTTTTTTTTTTTTTTAACTTGACTAATTATGTTTCTTTTCATGGTTGTTATATTATTTGAGTTTTATATTTATTTTTTGTTGATTCTAATTAGCTACAGGTTGGTAAGAAACTCAAACTAAAATATTTATGTAATGTGACACCATTTCTGATATGAGATAGCAACAAACAACCCAAATAAAAAAATCTCAAAGTAATTATGAAAAAATTAAATGTGGTCATTACAAACAAAAAATAAAATGAAAGAACAAATGAACAATTAAATAATAACGAATAAATAACTAAATAACAATCTAAAAAAAATAAACAAACAAACAAATAAACTTAAATGCAACTACAAATTACTTGTACATCAATTCAAAAATATATGTGCACAACAAGAAAAGGAAATATATATATACTTATTTAGAATAAATTAATTTAATATTCTACTTCGGTAATATTTTATTTTTTAAAATTTCTATGGAGTAGTAATAAGGTTGTTAGTGGTGGTATAAAATACTCATATATATATATATATGAATGTAAATATATAAAATTCAAAATAAAACTAGCTCTATAATATATATTTTTTAAAATTAATAAGTGTTATAAAATAATATAATATAATATAAAGTAGATGAGAAGAAAGAAGAAGAAGAAGAAGAGAGAAAGAGAAAGTGAATGAGAATTTCTGAGTTATTTATTCCAATGGGGTGAACCCCTATTTATACAAATACAAGAGTGAGATATTAAGAAACTAAAAAAAAAGAGGAAACTAAGAAAAAGATGAATGTTGATTACAATTAATGGTAATAAATAAAAAATTTGGACATCCACATAATTAATAATATTTATAACACTCCCCCTTGGATGTCCATAATAACTGCCTTATTAAAAATCTTGTTGAAAACTTGATCAAAGGAAAAAAAGTATAGTGTAAACTAACTCCCCCTCATTTAAGCATTTGTGGAGATCTTCTAATCGACGAATTTCGATCTTATCTGACGTCTTCTCAAATGTTGATGTTGGTAATAACTTTGTGAATAAGTTTACAAGATTGACACTTGATTAAATATGTTGAACACCAATATGTATTTTCTTGAAGCGTATAAAGAAGAATTTCGTGAAATGTGTTCTAACTCTATCTCCTTCAATGTACCATCCTTTTAGTTGAGCGATGCAAGCAATATTATCCATAGAGAATTGCTTGGTTTGATACTTCTTTATTGAGTGCAATCCATATGTTTCCCGAATATGCTATGTCAATGATCTCACTCACACACACTTTCTACTTGCTTCATAAAATGCAAGTATGTTAACATGATTTATAGTTGCCTCGTTAAAAACCTTGCCAGAAAAACCCAGTGGGACAAAATCTGAGCTAAGGAAAAAAGAGTACAATATATATTTCATATTCATAACTATTTGCAAGTTGCCTCGTTAAAAACCTTACCAAGAAAACCCAGCGGGACAAAACCTGAGCTAAGGGAAAAAGAGTGCAACATGAATATGTCTCCCCCTCATGCACATATGATCCATAATTCTTTTGGTGATAATAGATCTCATAAGATTATTGTTATCACTTTTAAAATATCACCATATATAATCTTTGATCATATATTTTCTATAACTCTTACAGAGTATGTATGGACTTCTAAATTATAGATGAGGGGTTCGTGGAACATTAGTCTTTATCTAACTAATTGTATCATTCATGTGTATATACAATCTTGTTCATACTAAAATTTAACATTTCAAGTAGATATGAACATAACACATTAATGATAATATAAATTTTCATTTGTGACAATGATGGTACTCCAAAACTATATTTGTTCCATCTTGTTGTATGATCTTAATTTCTATATCAAATGATCATATATCTATAATTTTTGATACATATGAAGTATTTCAGGACTTCAATACTAATGAACAAACTTTATACATTTAATATTTCTCGATATTCAAAAGAAATAAAAGTTTGTTTTGCAATTAATCAAAAACTCTTCAAGAGTCTATCACAACGTATAATTTACGTATTTATACTGCATAGACAACCATACGTATTTTTCAAACAATAATTTACTTACATGTCTTTATTTCATACAAAGATCTTTGTCATATAGTGCGCGCGACTTAGAATTTATATCACTTAAGACATGTATTAAATTCTTCTAGAATTTTTAGATAAGGCTTATTTCAAATTCTCACTATATTAGGAGCTCCAAATAAATAATCTTTTGTTGCAACATTTATGTGACGCTTATAAATCCTCATAAAATATATTCCAGGCTATAATCAAATCATGATTATATTTTCTCAATATTTAAGCCTTACTTCAATCAATCTCATGTCTATGCAAACTTTGTACAACAATTCATTATGTACAAATACATATATGCAAATTTCTCATTAGAAATATTTATTTGCACACCCTACAGGTCTTACTTCACTTTATGTGAGTAAATTTGCCTGGATTGCGTCATAATATTTTGGCCAAAAACAAAATATATGTCGATGATTCTCGACAAATCTAATACCATGATCCTTGCTATCTCATGTTAGTTTATTGCATATGCACACATTCAATATTTATTGTCGACAAAAATTATATGATAATTTCCTCCCATATTGACATAACTTATAGAGATCTCTTTAATTTATAGGTACCTATATAGAATCACTTCAGGGATTCAATTATGATCAAATGTGTTATGTCTAACTTCTTTTGGGAGTCTCTTCTAGAGTATCGTTTTCATCACGGTTATCATTTTTAAATCATCAATACTTTATAACATTAAGGTATCTCTATGAGTACCTCTAGGCTCTAGATTTAACAACTTCAAGGCAAATCAAATGAACATTTACTAACAATTTCTATATTGTTCATTTACGCTTCAGGCGTTTTCAACTCATTCTAACTCAACTTTGAATAATATTGATTTGCAGTTGGTATATATCATTTTGAACTATATCGTTCTTATATACTTTGTGCAAGAATCATTTTTCAAAAATTATCATCGATCCCAACTGCTTCTCTCCCCCTGATCGAGAGAATTTTTAAAAATTGTGATATCTAATAATATTAATACACCTGTAGGGATTTCAATATATCACAATGAATCAATATTTATTTAAACCCATATATACTATATGACATTGAACTTCAGGTTCAATAAACTTCAGGTTCAAGTTCAATACTTATGAACTTAATTCATTTCTTAGAATGAGTCACACGTGTATAATAAGAAATACATAAATTTATACATTTTGTAAATGCATGATCATAAAATCTTATCACATCGATAAGAAACTATGCAATAAAAATCTAACAATGGCTCAAGATTGTTAAAGAAATATAATTTAAATATTTTTTATGTGCAAATATATGCATATTCTTCTTTTGAGTCTTATAAATTAATAATGAGAAGAATCTTCTGGTTCTTCAACAAAATTTAGTCAAATCCTTTGACAATTTATTGCATATGATTGATCATGTCAAAATAATTCAATTCATGAACTTCAAGTTCACTATAATTTGTATTTCAATGAAACTTTCATAAGGTAATGTAAAATCACTACAACATAATCATTACAAGTTTCATTTTTATATACACGAATAATATAATTATATTATTCTCCAAAACATATACACTCTTCAGGAGTCACTATTATGTTTATCATGTTAGACATTTATATGTACAAACTGAAATATATATGTTTAAGTATAAAGTGCGGAATTAATCAAACATATATGCACTATAATTTAAGGATCGAAATACCTCCAGCCATTGATTCTTGAGCTTCAAACCCACATAAGCTTTGATCTGCAAAGGAAATTGACTACCATGGGTAATCGGGCTTCCTCGCTCTCTCAACTCTCTTTAGATGGAATTTGCTGTTATGAACAGAATGAGTGAGGAGCTCGGGGACCGAGACCCTATATTTATAGGTGAGATACTCCATCAGTATCTGCGCCACATTAATTGTCAGAATATTTTGACAATTAATTCAGGAAATCAAATCAGGTAATGAATATAGAAATCTGACCATATATAGAATATTACATAATTGATTTTGTCCAGATTTAATGAATATAAAATATTCATTTAACAGAAAATCAATTATTTATTTATTTCCTTAAATAGAAAATCATTTCCTTAATTAGAAAATAATTTCCATAAATAAAATATTCTAATATTCTCCCACTTGGTCAGCATTTAAACTAAAATATTCAAACCCAACGTTCCTCATTATATAATAAACATACGAATCATAGCGACATGTCCTCATTATGAATCGAGTATTATCTTCCATGTATTACAATACATTTACTATATAACAATGTACTTTATGTGGCAATGTACTTAAGTGAATAAACCCTAACCCTTATGTTTATTCAGGTCCTCTTACGATAATTTTCTCAGATGAAATTAAGGTGCACATAAATATGAGAAAATATCGAAATTAGAGTTTCATTAAATAATTTTTGGTTGTACAAATAAAAAAAACTGCATATAGGTTAACTGAATCCCATATTTACTTTATGATCCTTGAATTTGTGTTGCGGCATGCCTTTAGTCAAGGTTCTATGCGATCACCCAATTCAGTTTGCGTGATTAATGACCACTTATCACGCCTTTTTATGGCTAAATACTTAATGTCGATATGCTAGCTTCGACCAGTACTCTTAGAGTTATTAGCCATAAATATTGTAGCTGAATTTATCGCAAAATTTTCTTAATGGCCTAATGAAACTGTAATTCTGAACTCTAGGCCTACTATGAAACTCTATAATACATCATACGAGATGTATCCTCAAAACAATAAATGAATCTGACTTCTATAGTGAAATAACAATCAAGATTCTCTACAATATAACTTACTGGTAATCTTAAGGACGTAATAAAATATTGATTTACGTTAATAAATATAACCAGTGAAGTATGTTAGAATCTAATTGGTTAACTATATTTCCATATGGTCAATTCATCTTAAAATATGTATGAATATAATTTTTAGTATCTTAAAGATACCTCATCACTTTGTATGAAAAATAAAGTGGTCTTAACTTTAGTTATTCTGATACTACTTAACGATCCTGAAACAAATGTAATGCAAAGTCTTATTCAGACTCTTAGGCATACATTAGGCTTCTAAAATAGAAGCAAATGAATGTTCTTAATTTATTCTCATTCCAGACCATTTTTCAGATGCTGGTTCGAGTTGAATTTATCACACTTAAAGATAAAAGTTATATCAGATGAATAATACATAATTTTATTTAATCAGAGATGCTGTGGCTACTCTCTAATTAATTAAAATTATATATATTATTTATATTCCTTATCTCAAAATAATAATTTGAGATATGAATTATTTCAACTTATATAGAAAACTTTTATCATCATTTGCAAGTAACATATTGTCTACGTATAAAACAAATATTACTCCCACTAACCTTCTGGTATATAATTATTTCCATAATTCTCTTTTCAAACCTAAAGGAAAAGATGATATAATACCAATTTGTGAGATGTTTGTTTTAATCTATAGGTAGACACTTTAAGCTTGCATATGTTCACCACTTATTAGAGGAAAATCTTTATGGCAGTCTGTATACCTTCTCCTCTAGTTCACTGTTTGGAATTGATTAATGAATTAAAACAAGCAACAAATGCCAAGGTCTATAATAGAATCTTTTATAAAAACAATTGAGAATGTAAATCTCATTTGTTATTGATTCTTAGTTCAAAATGAACTTCTTAGCAATGAATATTCTTTTATATCTTTATGTTTCTCAATGTTGCCTAATGAATATTATTGGTGAAAAAAACCTATGCTTAATTAATGTTCTCCACCCCATTAGACAACTTTACTAAAGATAAACTTTATTGCTATTTAAGATATTCATTTCTTCATTCATGGCATATTGTACTACAACTTCAATTCTTTATCATTCTATAATTTAATTTGTGTCTCAAATTAATATTGTAGTTGAACTCTTATTGTACAAAATGTAATCACTAGAAAACATTGATCTTACTGTTCTAATAAGTCATCTTAAGGATGGACCAACAAACTCTTAAAAGAGCAAATGGTTCAATAACATGTTATTTTAGAAATTGTAAGCAATTACTAAATAACATAACTTATTAGAATTTTATCAATGACTTGTAGACTATTAATGATTAGTTATGAATTTTCAATAACCATTAACCTTAAGGGTTGTTGTACTAAATCATAATTAATCTAATACTTGAGGTGGAAGTTTGAGAAAATATGAATGATTTTTCTCAAAAACTAGGTTCCTAGATTGATCACTCCCACTGATCAAGTCAATTCTTAATTCCACAATTCTAGTGTTGTGAGATGGATAATAAAATATGTAACCCTTAAACCTTATAGCTTTTCAAATGAAATATGCTCATTTATGGTTTAGGGCCCAGATCTTTTCTTTGACAATTGTACTCTAAATATATATGGGTATTTATAAAATGTGTACATGTCATCAAGTCAGTTTTCAACCTTATCACAACTCAAAATATGTTTGAGAAACAACTTTGGTTAGAACACGATTCGATATGTACACCCCATTGTTGAGTATCAATAGACAAAGATTTAGGAAAGATTGGAGTTTGCTATGTAGGCTCCACCCCATGTCCAAAAAATGCTTAGTTTCTTAAATCTGTTACACACTATAATTTGGGTGTACCAAGCATATGTATCGGGCAATGAACCCATGCTTTTAAAGAAACTTTACAAATACACTGGGAGTTTATCCATACTCACGAATTTTGATGTAGTATTCTCCATTTTATATTTGATCTCACTATCTTAATATGCAAAATGCACCATTTCTCTACTTAAGATTTAAATGTCTTTGAAACATATAAATCCATACATTTGTAGAAAAATTATTTATGTGAGTAATCGTTAAAAAAGAGATGCAAAATTTGAGTCCATGTCTTCAAAATTAATTGACTTGTATGATTTCTAATATGATAGAATTCTAGTATGCACCGATTTTGACTTGTTGGAATACATATTCTTAATGAAATTCACACAAGTTCTAAATAAAGTTAGTAAAATCAAGTGTAATAAAGATCCCCACCATTTACTAACATTTATTCTATTTATGGAGATATGTTCCATAATTTTTGGTGCTATAATGTAGAAGAATTCTTATTAATAACACATTTCTTATTGTCAGATTGAACTTGCATATCTTTATGAGTGACATCATTTGTAGTAAAGACCTCTAAATGTGTCTAAATCAAGTTTCAATAGAATCTTGGAACATAAAGATCTTTGCCAATTTTAAAACAAAGTCACTACTATATTGCTTGTTCCTTAAACTTCTAAATGTGAGAAATTATCTTGTCTGTGGATAAGATTTGCTCACAGTTACTGACTTTCTTAGGTTTATTTGTAAACCTTGCAAGAAATTATGAATGTGGAATAACAATCTAAAATCATCCACTATGTGTTAATAATCACATTAACTAAATTAGAATGAATTCATACACAATAAATTAAAATTACATATATAGTTTTGAGGTTTAAATGAATCATGTTTTTACCAATGAATAAACATGCTTACATATGAAATCTTATTAAACAAAAATTGCCTGTGGGCTAAATTTTTAATTTAATAAGATTAGATTTAGATGTAGATTATGATAGATTTACACAATTTATGAAAAACTTAAAGTTTAATATTTCTATCTCAATGAAATGTATGAAACACTTAATTATTTATAAATGTTTCAAAATTTTATACTTTATTATAAAATTATTAAATTAAATCTACATAATTCCCTGTGGGATAAATTAAGAGAATTCAATTTAATATATTAATTATGTAAATATAATAAAATCCCTGTAGGGTAAGATTATTATGCTCACATAATTCATGTCCATTATGTGATCTTAATCCACTTAATGTATATAATTTTATATAATTAAGGATGCTGTGGCTACTCCCTAATTATTTAAAATTATGTGGTTCACTTGACACCAAAGTATAAACTGAAGATTAAAATTTTATTAAATCCAAAATTGCCTGTGGGCTAAATTTTAAATTTAATAAAATTATATGAACTTTATGATAGATTTAATTAAACAATTAGTTTAGGAAAATGAAGTTTATTATCTATCTTTATTAAATTTGTGATAACACTATTAAATTAAATCATCATAACTCCCTGTGGGGTAAATTAAGAGAATTTAATTTAACATATTATCCTAATTAATTATACAAATATAATAAAATCCCTGTGGGGTAAAATTATTATACCTATATAATTAATTACAAGTTATGTCCATTAAGGTGAATTTTAATTAATATATAATTTTATACAAATAAGGATGCTGTGGCTACTCCCTAATTATATAAAATTATATTTTCACTTTGACATTAGGTATTGGGCTCTACCTAAAAGTAATTTCGTTATTAACATAGTAGACAATCACTGAGATTAATGCTCCTAGTGTGGTCGTCCGAAGATCATTAAAAACCGTTCTAGATATGAGCATTTGTCCCAAATTCATGTTTTCTTATGTCAAACCACAAAATTACTTACATTTTATTCATATTTTATTCATTTTAGGAAGTTTTATGAATATTTTATGAAGTTTTATGAAACTTAATGTGCTATATAAAATATTCAACCTATCTTAATGTTTGAATATTTCTAAATATATCTAGCACTATAAAAGGAATTTATGTATAGCATTTAAATCATACAAATCTAAATTAATTGCATTAAACATAAATTTGCCAAATAAATACAAATTAATACAATTATTGTATGATAATAAATTAAATGCTTAATTCCATAATATATAATTAATTATGCATTTATGACCATATAATATCTTAAATATTTATACTAATAATTAATTTGTATAAATAAGGTAATTATACAAATTAGTACAATTAATTATATGGAATGAATTAAATGCAAAATTAAAGGCTATACTTAATGGCAGATTTTTCAAATTTTATTAATTTAAACAATAAATTACATAAATTTGGTAATAAATAATTAAATGCACAATTATACAAATTGCACAATTATTACATGCCTAAATAAATCATGTAATTAATTACCATATTAAAACAAATTTCCATTTTCAGTTTATACTAAATAACATATTAATTCTAAATATATGTATTAAATTAAAAATGGAAATTAATGAATGTAATTTATTGACTAAATTAACAATAGGAGAATAATTTATATTTCCAAATAAATAAAAAATATATATAAAAAAAAAATCGAAATTTTTTCCTTTTTTTTTTTTTTTTGAAAAATACACTGCCATAAACGACATGATAAAATTTCCTTAAACTTCCAAAAAATCATGAAATCAATTCCAAATGAATCTAAATGCAAAAATTAAGACATTCATATAGATTTTATGCATCGAAAATACATAAAACAAAGACTTTAAAAATCACCAAAATTTTCTGAAAAATAATTTTGAGATTTCTTTGTTTTTTTTTTTAAGTGGATTTTCATGCTTAGAACAATCTATATTAATATATGAATGTATTAATACATATACAATATATATATATATATAAATATATATACATATATATATACAGAAAAATAAAAATACTGTATGTGTATATATAAACATGAAATGTATATATGTATATATTTGTATATAGCATTTAGATATATAAATAATATATATATACAACATATATACGTAATGAAATGAAGAAAATATATATATATATGTATATGAATATATATATATGAACTGAATGAATAAACAAGTATATATGTATGAAAATATATATGTATATATATAATTGGGATTGAATGAATATGAATATATAAATATATACACAAACGAAAATAAATATATATATCAACACTGAATTAAATATATATATAAACACTGTATATACGAGTATATATATATATATATATATATATGAAACTCAAACTAAAATCAAGGCAGAGATAAAAACCGCTCTGATACCAACTGTTAGACATTTATATGTACAAACTGAAATATATATGTTTAAGTATAAAGTGCGGAATTAATCAAACATATATGCACTATAATTTAAGGATCGAAATACCTCCAGCCATTGATTCTTGAGCTTCAAACCCACATAAGCTTTGATCTGCAAAGGAAATTGACTACCATGGGTAATCGGGCTTCCTCGCTCTCTCAACTCTCTTTAGATGGAATTTGCTGTTATGAACAGAATGAGTGAGGAGCTCGGGGACCGAGACCCTATATTTATAGGTGAGATACTCCATCGCATTCGCGCCACATTAATTGTCAGAATATTTTGACAATTAATTCAGGAAATCAAATCAGGTAATGAATATAGAAATCTGACCATATATAGAATATTACATAATTGATTTTGTCCAGATTTAATGAATATAAAATATTCATTTAACAGAAAATCAATTATTTATTTATTTCCTTAAATAGAAAATCATTTCCTTAATTAGAAAATAATTTCCATAAATAAAATATTCTAATATATCAAGCTTTATATTTCTTCAGGAATCACTATCATCAATTCAATGATGTGTATAATTTAAAAGATACATGACAACTTCATCATGTTATTGTAATGGTTAAATAGATATAACCATAATATATCATTTATTTTTCCTGGTATCTTTTTAACAAGTTGTCTAATTTATTAATAGACTATTCATTAGTCTAATTATCATGACTTGATATATTATATATTTAAATGTACAACCAGTACATACAATAAGCTATTTCTTATTACTTTCATAACTAGATAAAAGTTATACATCTAGGTACTTACAAATATATTTTACTACTCCAAGTAGCAATTGTATGTAAGACTTCTTCAGGAAGCTTTTCAAATAATCATTTTGTGATTCTTTATCACTTTGATTATATTGGATCACTAACAAATATTAGTAAATTATATATCCACTTTTGGGAATATGCAAACTGAATTATATAGTAACTATATATATACATATCCTGTGCCAACAATAGTTTGAAACTATTGATTTCAAGAAATAATAAAATATGTATATATTAATTTGCTTCTGGCATTACCAATATATGTGAAATCTATATTCTTTGAAATAGAATTTCATGTCTATTCATTCTCTTTAGGTAATGATATTTAAATATTCCAAATGTACAATAAGTTTGTACAATTCACATTCTATTAAATAATCAAGTATACTTTTATTTTGATTATAAGTGTGTCCGTACTTAAGGTACGCGACCCCTATTATTCAATTCCACACATGATATATAGATTTCATGCACTTTGATTGTGTGTGGTATCTCATCTTTTGGTTGTTTCCAATTTCTTCTGGAAATATTTGACTAGCAAACAATGCCATTGATTATTTAAAATCATTACATTCACTTCGGGGAATGACGTTGAACAAGTAGAACATTATTATAAATCTCTTAAAAATTTATTACTTGTTCATATATTAAAAGAAATTACTCAGTAATTTCTTTTAACAATATTTCCAAGAATATATGAATACAATTTTTGCATAATCTCAAAGATGTATGCAAAATTTGATCTTTAATATATGTCACATGCAATAATTTTCAACATTGCAAGTAATAACAGTGTATAATAACATGACTAATACAAACAATCTTTAAAAGTAGTTGACTTCAATTCGTATCATTCTCTACAGGGAATGATGAACAATAAATACATGTCTCATGTATTTAAATAACATTAGTCATGCTCACTGTTATTCTTATACTTTGATGTTTCAATGCAATTTTCTTAATATTCTTTTAGGTATTCAAAATCCACTATAAAATTGCATCAATAATAATCATTTTTAATGATTCTTTAGTTGTATTCACATAAATACAATCATTTTTTTTTGACAAATATAAAACATTTACTTCAGGAAATGTTTGTCAAAATCTATATCGATATTAAATTACTTTTCATTGTCCTCAAAGAATACAAGAACATATATATAAATATGTATTCATCTCTTTCATTATATATCCATCAACTATATAATGAATATTACGTTTGCATAATCTTCAGGATATATGCAAGATTTTATTGAGGATGCATAATCATCAGGATATATTCAATATTTTATCGAGAATGCACAATCTTCAGGATATATGCAATATTTTATCGATGATGCATAATCTTTAAGATATATGCAATATTTTATCGAGGATACATAATCTTCAGGATATATGTATAATTTATATAGATTTTCTTTATCATATCATAGGCAAACATATATTGTAAATATTATGAATGATAAGAACATAATATGTATATATATATATATATATGAATCAATAATAAATATATAAAAACATATACATACATATATAATATATAGATATATATAGATAAAAAGAAAAAAGAAAACAAAGGATTCTTGAAATTGTTTCAGTCAGATAAGTATATATATAAATATATATTTAGTGTATCGTGACTTTGAAACAATTCAAGAATTTTAACAAAATACTTACATTGGGTCTTAGGCAGAGACTCATGCTTGAAGTTTGGGCAGAGACTCGTGCTGATAACGTGTTATAAAATAATATAATATAATATAAAGTAGATGAGAAGAAAGAAGAAGAAGATGAAGAGAGAAAGAGAAAGTGAATGAGAATTTTTGAGTTGTTTATTCCAATGGGGTGAACCCCTATTTATACAAATACAAGAGTGAGATATTAAGAAACTAAGAAAAAGGAAAACTAAGAAAAAGATGAATGTTGATTACAATTAATGGTAATAAATAAAAGATTTGGACATCCACATAATTAATAATATTTATAACAATAAGATATATTTTTATTTGAATTATTTTTATGTTGAATTATGTTTTTTAATTGAGAAATAATTTTGGGGTAAAATTAAAATAAAAAATCATGGAAAAAGTGCGAATGACATTAAAAAAAAAAAGCAAAATGTCAAACAAATAATAATGTCATTAGTTAATTAAGTGTGGTATATTCTTAATCAAATTAAATTCAATTTAATATTACATTTAATATTATTTTATTTTTAATAATTTTTATAGTATTTTCTATTTATATACGCATATTTAATTTATTTAGTTAAAAAAATATCATAGTGGCATTAAATTTAATGTCATTTATATATATACTAGTGAATCTTTCATGTGCTACGCACGTGGAGCAAAATATTCATGACCCTATATATAAATTAGGGTTGTTCATCCGATCCAATCCGCACTTTTTTGGTCAAACAACATCCAATTCGCACTAAGTGCGGATTTCATTTTTTAGATTTAATCCAATCCGCACAATAGCTCAAATCTAATCCAATCCAATCCGCAAAAGTGCGGATTGGATCGGTTACTTTGGATTGGTTACTTTTTAATATTAAATTATTTAATCTTTATGAAAAAAATATTTTTTTTTTCATATAACTAGCAACAAAATAAAACAAACTATAGTTATTTTATGTCTCCAACAACACATTAAATAAATAAAATAACAAATAACAAATTCAAATGAAGAAAAAAAATTGTATATATAAAAAAATATTTAATTTTATTTTAAATTGTATGTAGAAAAAAATATATAAGAATAGAACATACATTTTATCTATTAAGTTTTGCAATATAAATGTATTATATGTATTAGACTTTTAAATTACTATTTTCTTTATATTAAAATGTTATTTGTATATATAATTTTTTAATTTTGTTATAAATATGTGTGGATTGGATTGGATCGGTTACTTTTACATGTGAATCAACACCCAATCCGCACAAGTGTAGATTTTGAATTTTCCAATCTAGTCCAATTCGCACAAGTGCGGATATCTGCACTTTGCGGATTGAATTGGATTGGATCGTGCGGATTGGATTGGATTGGTTATTTTATAAACACCCCTAATATAAATATTGAGAAAAAATATTACTCATACTCAACGCTACTACAAGATAATAGAAATTATATCGCTATTATTATAATTAAGTATTAACTTCACTGTAAACTATTTGTAACGCGAATACTATATCTACTCAAAAATATACATATAAATATAAAAAAAAAAAATAAATTAAGAATGAACCCTAAAAAATAATTGTACAATATACATCTCTATCGTATTTTCAGCGGATAAATAATTATTATTCTATTATTTTTTTTAAGACAAGTTACACTTTAATTATTGAGTTTCTATTTATATATTTCATTCTAAATAATTTTAACGTTAAAAATATAGTATTGTTGCAGTTATACTTGTTTTTAATATTCCTATAAAATAAGTTATTTAAATCTTATTCTTAAAATATAAATTACTCTAAATTTCTTTTTAAAAAATAGTTACATAATATTTTAATTGAGTACACAATATAAATTAAAATTCATAAAAATAAAATCATAGCTATATAAATATAATAGAGATGCGAGTGCACTTATTTTTAGACCCCTGTATATCATTCTGTATATATATACATAAAATCTAATTATATAAATTGAAAAATTGTGTGGTCCACCTACATAAACCCTAATTATATATAAAAGAATTTTGTGGTGCACTTAAAAATAAAAAATTACATTAATATTTTAATTAGTGATAGTTATTTTCTTTAATAATATAACCATATAAAATTAATTTATATTTTTGGTATAAGAAATTATTCAATTTTTATCAAAAGATTGTATAGCATTGTAAATGTACATCTACATTTGCACTGTCTTCATTTTTTAAAAAATAATTTGTTGATATAGTTTATGATTAAGAATGTATAGTTGTCTTACAAATATTTATTTAATTAACTAAAATTAGTCGAAATTTTATACATATGTTTTTTTGCAAGAACTTTCCAATATTACCAAATTAGTTCTACATTATTAGAAACCTATATAAAACATAATAAAATACAACTAAGGAGGCCATTAGAAATATTTACTATAATTTGAATAGTTTTTCAAAAAAAAAAAAAAAAGAAGATAAATTTGAAGAAAGAAACTCCACAAAAATATTCAAATGAAAAATGTGTATCCTACTTTATAATTATGTTATAATTTTTTCTTATTATTTTATATTAGATAATGAAAATTTAAATAAAATAATTTTAAGTTGGTATTATTTTTTTTTTTTTTGACTTTAAGTTGGTATTATTTTAGTTCAATTAATATTACAAAACACTTATTTCCAAATATATATAAATATATAAAAATATATTTGTATGCATTATAATATGTATATAAAAAATAGAGCTCATTAAATTATAATTTCTTTTAATATTATGTCTACCTAAAATGATAGGATATTTATAAAATTATTTTTTAATATTATTTCTAATAATTTATTATAAAATAATTAATTACCCTATCATGCATACTTCTTGTATTCTAGATATTTTGTGAGAAAAATTACTTTTAAAAAATAATTTTACAAAAAACTATTAAAAAAATATATATTTTAATAATTTTTTTTATTAATAACTCTTTTTTTTTTACTAATAACTTACTATAGTATTAGTTTGGATTTAATGGTTATTAACAAAAAAAATATAAGAACATTTTTGTAATTTATTATAAAAAACCCAAAACAACATTCTCTTTTTTATATAGTTATAGATATAAACTTTCTATTTTTTTCCAAGTTTTGTAAATAGTCCAATTGAATAAGATCTTTCTAGTCTTGATGTTTTTATACGTATACATAATCACGTAAGTAAAAATGTTGAATAATTAGTGACTATTTTTTATAAAAAAATTACATTTTTACGTTTAAAGATTTTTTTTTTACATTTTTACGGTTTTCTATAAAAATAACACGAAAACAATAAGAAAAAATACATAAAAGTAACATGTAAATAACATTTAAATAACATCAATATAACAACAAATAATAACATACAGATAATAAAAAATTAACAAGTATACAACATAAAAAAAAAGACCGTATTTTTTGTAAATAAAATAAAAAAAATCGTAAAAATATTTAAAATTTCGTAAAACCGTATTTTTATAATTTTTTTGTTGTTCGTGTGTATTTGTGAAATAATCCCAAATCTTAATAATTAGATTTGGTTTAGATTGTAATTTTTCAAAAAAAGATTTGGTTTAGATTGTGGGCCTTATAATATTGGGCTCAGGCGGGCCCTAATAAATTATGACAATTAGTCCAATACCAAAATAAATGGTGAAATTTGGTTCAGAGAGAATATTTGTATATACATACTGAATACATATTGTATTCAATTGAGTAATGAATTAGAGTCAAATGCAAAGAGGATTTAATATTAAATCATTGCTTAGCCAAGAGAAAAAGCATTTGCGCTACCATAATTATGATCAAATTCTGCTAGACTTGATTTTATATTATTTTGAACCCTCGAGTTTAATTTGGTGAATTATTCTTGCATTTTTAAAAGTTTTATTTTGGATGTTGTGTTTCTCAAAAGATTACAATTATTACTCTAAACTCAAAATATTTTTAAATACACCAAAAGTGTCGTTTATTACAAGAGAGTTATATTATTTTAGACCCTATATAATTTTAGTATAAGGACAATACACATTTTTAAAAAATTTATTTTGGACTCCATTTTTTCTTAAAAAAATAAAATTAGGTTTTAACGTCACTTCTTAGTCAAAATATTTCCAAATATAATTAAACTATTATATATGAATGAACAAAAACTTTAATATGAGCTCTGGACATATTTCTTATGCAGGTAGATGTATTTTGATAGCTATTCATATTTACTGGGTCTAGATCATGATTTTATCTAAGAATATACTAAGAAAAATTAATGCCATTTGTAGAAATTACTTGTGGAAGGGTGAGAACGATTATGGTAGTTCTGGCTTGTTGCTTGGAATAATTTGTCAATCGAAAGAGGATGGTGGCCTTGGGTTTCGAAACATTGAGCAGTGGAACATTGGTGCTCTTAGTAAGTATGTGTGCGATGTTGCCACCAAAAAAGACAATGTGTGGGTTAGATGGGTTCATTCCATATATATTAAAGAGTAAAATTGGTGGAGTTATGTGGCTCCACAGAATACCTCTTGGTGTTAGAGGAAAATAGTTATGACAAATAACATAATTAGAGGTTAAATGGAGGCAGTCATCTTTTCCAGCATGAAGTTCAACATTGCTACCATTTTTACCTTGCTCTGGCCGCGAAACAAAGGGGATAGAAAATGGTTCTCTATTATTTGGAGCAGGTAAAGCTATTCAAAACACAAGTTGGCTTGCATGTTGGAATAGACTTCTTACCAGAGATAGACTCTTTAGATTTGGGTATATTTCTAAGGTGATTTGCTTATTTTGTAATTTAGAGTTGGAAATACAAAAATAATTATTTTTTAATTGCAGATTTAGTAAGCAAATTCAGAAGGCTCTTTGTATTTGGTGTGGATTGAATACCCATCAGTCAGATTGAATGAAAAATTTGAAATGGGTGAAAATTTATAGAAGATCTAAGTGCAGAAGAGAAGTGTATGGTGTAGTAAATGCACTGGTTTATAGTATTTGGGAGGCTAGCAATCATGCTCTTTGGCATGTCTGTGTGTATAATGTAAATTTTCTTGTAAATAAAATTAAAAGAGAGATTTGTTTTAGGTTTTTTCATTTTCAAAGGGAAAAAACAAGTATAGATGCTGTTGATTGGTTATACAACTTGGGTATATATAAACTAATTGTTATATACTCTAATTGTAGTTGTAAAGTGTTGATTGTTTGCAATAAAATTCTTAATATTATTTACTAAAAAAACGTTTAACACTCAAAATTAAAATAAAAATATATTTTTTAACATTATTTTTTAAAAAATATATTTTGTTACAAAATAAAATTTCTAAATGTTTGGAGTCATTATGTAATGACCACTTTAGTAATTTGGATTAGTAAAGGCAATTAGCACTAATTTTTATTATTTTATTATTATTTGTGAATTTATTTAATTATGGATCCCAATATTTAGAAATAAATATTAAACTTATAATTTCTCAATTCTGGAGATTTTATTAAACTCTAGGGGGTATTATTTAGCTTATATGTGAAATATGTTATTTTTGTAATAACAACGGAAAATGCGATGGATGGCTAGATTGATCACATGGGTAAGTTTAGAATCTTATTTCTTAGTGGGAAATATTTTAGAGAAAATGAATTTTGACCATTTTACCCCTAGCTTTAGGAAAACCTTAGTATTGGGTTAAAGGGCATTTTAGTCTTTTGGTTAAGGGGAGAGTGAGGTGGCTGCCCAATTATTTGACACTTGGCAAGTTAACTTTCAGCATAAGGATTAATTAAAATCTTTTTTCTCATTTGAATAAAATCAAGAAAAGTGGAAAATTGGAAATTAGAGTTTTTCTTGAACTCTCTCTCTCTTTCTTTCGGCTGGGGCAAGGCAAGGGCAAGGATCAGTTTTTCCCTTCTATTTTTCTGGGATTTAGCTAGAATTCAAGGAGGATTCAACAAAAGGTAAAGCCCTAGAACTCTTGAAGATGTGATTTTAAGCTTTTTCTTTGGTTTGAGCTTGTGTTTTTGAGTAATAGGGGCTGTTAGGTTTAGTTAGGCTTAGGGTTCGAATTTTAGGGTTTATTTGAGCTGGTTTTAGTCCCTTGTAGCAGGTTTTGAGGAATGGTTTAAGTTTTATGTAACTTTGAACATTGAGTTCAAAGCTTTGAGCTTTAATGGCAATTTGATTTTGAATGGTTTGTTCTGTGAAATACTGGCTGGGTTTATTGTTTATGCATTGAATAGGAGCTCTGGAAGGTTTCATTGCATTTGGAGGAGAATTGAGCAAGAAATGAACGGTTTTGGGAAACCTGGTGCAAACCGGCTAGCCGGTTTGCAGTGCCACAAAAACGGGCTAGCCGGTTTTGGCAAGGTTCCCCGGGCCTTTCATTTTCTCAATTTTTGCCATTTCGATGCCTCGGTTGGGTGTTTCCCCATTTCTAGAGTTAGAATAACCTATTAAGAGCATAGCAGAACCTAGGGTTTTGGTTTTGGGTTTCCCGGGATTAGGGTTTTAATCATGTGACTTACCCGGTTTCAAAATGTGATTAGGGCATCCATCTAGCACGAGATTTCGGTTCAGGTCGGCCAGCACACTTGAATTCGGAAAACAGGTAAGAACTGAATATAATATGTGATGTGATTATCTGAATGTATGTATATGTGTTCGTATATGCATGCTTAAATTGTGATTTGCACTACCAACACTTGTATGGATATGATACAGAGTGTATTGGTATAGTGAGTGTTGTTGTTGTGAGTACGATACAGTGATACCAACACGGGTACGGGAAAGTGCTAAGGTGTGTGGTATATCACTCAGTGGTACTCAGGGTACGGAGTAAACCCTACCAACACTCGTACAGTGAGGTACGTTGTGCATGTGGTATAGTGGTTGTAACCTAGTATTGAATGTTCATACTCATCTGTTAAGCTCTGTAAATAGGTGTATGGGCGCCTATTTACAGGTCGGAAATTATATGATATGTTATATGCATTTCTTACTGAGTCTGTCGACTCACAGTTCTGCTTCCATGTATAGGTAAAGGAAAGGCGAAGGCTGAACAGGAGTGAACCTGAGCTCAGATGGGATTGTACATGTCAAGCAGCGCGACCTGGAGTGTTCGGTCTCGGGACATCTGGGAGTTGTATTTTGATAGTCGCTGTGCGACCTGTAATTTGTGTATTTTGGAATATTAACCTTAAAAAGTTTGAAAACGGGATCCCGGCACTTGTAAATATTTTATTATATTACAAAGTTTAATATTTAATGCAAAAGTTTTAATTTAACACGTTTTTCAAGAAAATTCTTTGATTAGCAAAGATTGCACTATAATTGAAAAAGGAATGTAGCGTGCCTTAGTATTAGGGCGTTACAATTTTGGTATCAGAGCCGCCAGGTTTGTCTACCGAAGCTTGCTAAGACATGTACGATCTTCATCAGAGAAAGCTCGGTTCACGGTTCAGTAAGCTTTTACTTGTTTAGTATTTTAAATAAATGTGAATGTGAAAGCATGTTAGGAAGCATATTAGATTTTAATTAATTAATAATTAAAAAAAAAGTGTGTTGCCTTTAAGTCTTTAAGAGCGGTGTTAAGTTTTGATCGCTGTCTAACCTACCTGGCTTATGGATTCGCAGGCTAAGTCCTATTAAATGGACGCCCCGCGAAATACAAGAAGTCAGGGTGATATGGTTGAGACCGGAGGCGGTCAGAGGAATCCCCAAAATCCTCGTGGTGGCGGCCGTGGCCGTGGCAGAGCTCAGGGTGGTCGCCCTGTAAATCCACCTCAAGCTCCTCCGGATTGGGAGCAAAGATTTGCGGAAATGCAAGATCGGATCCGCCAACAAGATGAAGAGATTCAGAGATTGATGCAGCAGGGTCAACCTGTCGTGCCTCCTCAAGTTGTTCAGGCTGTTGCAGTTCCAGTGGTGTCAGCAAAGCAACCTGTTGTTGGCAACCGTATGGAGTCGCTGTATGAAAGGTTCCGGAAGCAGGGACCTCCAGTGTTTCTGGGAGGTCCGGATGTAATGAAGGCCAAGCAGTGGCTCTCAGTGATCGAGCGTATCCTCAATTTTATGGGAGTGGTTGGTAATGACCGGGTGACACGCGCCACTTTTTAGTTTCAGGAAGACGCTCTCGTGTGGTGGGAGTTGATAACCCTCACTCCGGACGTCACAGTGATGACCTGGGAAGAATTCAAGGAGTTGTTTAACTCCAAGTATTACAACGAAGCAGTCCGCAGTGCAAAGCGGAAAGAGTTCACTGAGCTGGTTCAAACTGAGGGAATGTCGGTTACTGAGTATACGACAAAGTTTGATCGTCTGGCCAAGCTTGCAGCGGGAATTGTGCCAACTAATTTCAGCAAGCAAGAGAAATATCTGGGTGGTTTGAGTGCGAAGATTAGGCACGATTTGGTGATTACTACCACCCGAGGCAACTACATATGCAGAAATGGTCGAAAAGGCTTTGAGAGCCGAGGGTCTGGTGAAATTTCTTCAGGAGCCCCGAGTGACTCCGAGTGTTGGTGGAACCCCCACTATTCCTACTCCTGTTTATGGTAGGGATGGTGGTGACTCCACCACTGAGAAGAAAAGGAAAGTTATCTCAGCTTATGGTGGCTCTGGGCAGAGCAAGCGGTTCCGTGGGAACCAAGGCAGAGGTGGACGCCAGGGTTACTCTTACCCTGAGTGTCCACGGTGTAAGAAACATCATCCGGGAGAGTGTAACTGGAAGACATGCTTCCTATGTGGCATAGTGGGGCATATCAAGAAAGATTGCCCCCATGCAAAGAAAGAGGAGCCGAAAGCTGAAGTGAAATCGGTTCCTGCTCGAGTGTTCGCTATCACCCAAGCTGATGCTGCAGCCAGTCCTTCTCTTGTGACAGGTCAGCTTCTCGTCAACAACTCCTTGTTTACAGTTTTATTTGATTCAGGAGCTACACGCTCATATGTAGCTACAAGAATAATTGATCTTTTGGGTAGGCCCTGTGATGTTTTAGAAAGAGGGTTTGGAACCCTAATGCCTAGCGGCGAGTTGGTTATCTCTAATAGGCGCATTAGGTCTATGCCGGTTAGGATCGAAGATATGGAGTTGAGCGCTGACCTTATAGAGTTGGAATTAACTGAGTTTGATATTATACTGGGAATGGATTTTCTATCCAAGTATTCGGCCAGTATAGATTGTAAGCGGAAAATGGTGATTTTCCAGCCAGAAGGTGAAGATCCATTTGTTTATGTTGGATCGGTTCAGGGGTCTCGAATCCCGGTTATTTCTGTACTAAGGGCTAGAGATTTACTATGCAGTGGCTGTGTAGGATTTCTAGCAGTGGTAATTGACTCCACCATACCTGAAACATTTGGGCCTGAGGCAGTCAGGGTGGTGAAAGATTTTCTCGACGTGTTTCCCGAAGAATTGCTGGGATTGCCGCCTTAGCGAGAGATTGATTTTGTAATTGATCTGGCACCTGGAGTCGAACCTGTTTCTAAAGCTCCATATAGGATGGCTCCAGCAGAACTTAAGGAGCTTAAGTTGCAACTTCAGGGGATGCTTGACATTGGGTTTATTCGACCCAGTGTATCACCCTGGGGAGCTCCGGTTCTCTTTGTGAAAAAGAAAGATGGTTCCCTCAAAATGTGTATCGATTATCAGGAATTAAACAAGCTGACGATTAAAAACAAGTACCCGTTGCCCAGAATCGACGATCTGTTTGATCAGCTTCAGGGAAAGACAATGTTTTCGAAGATTTATTTACGGTCTGGTTATCATCAACTCAGAATTCGAGAGGAAGACATACCGAAGACTGCTTTCAGAACCAGATATGGGCACTATGAGTTTCTGGTAATGTCATTTGGATTGACTAATGCTCCTGCGGCCTTTATGGATCTCATGAATAGAGTATTCAAGGATTTCCTCGATAACTGCGTTATAGTGTTTATCGATGACATTCTTGTATACTCTCAGTCAGAAGAGGAGCATGAGCATCATCTTCGAATGGTATTGCAACGACTTAGGGATCACAAGTTGTATGCAAAATTCAAAAAGTGCGAATTCTGGTTGTCTGAGGTGTCCTTGCTGGGTCATATTGTTGGGAAGAATGGAATTATGGTTGATCCAAGTAAGGTGGAATCAGTGAAGAATTGGTCGAGGCCAAAGTCTGTGACGGAGGTTCGAAGTTTTCTTGGTTTAGCAGGGTATTATCGACGTTTCGTCGAGGGATTTTCTAAACTTTCTATGCCCCTAACCGAATTGACCAAGAAAAATCAGAAATTTGTGTGGTCAGATAAGTGTGAAACAAGCTTCTAGGAGTTGAAGCAACGTTTGATATCAGCTCCGGTGTTAGCTTTGCCATCAGATCAAGAGAAATTTGTGGTTTATTGTGATGCATCCAGACAAGGTCTGGGATGTGTTTTGATGCAAGCTGATAATGTCATAGCCTATGCCTCTCGTCAACTGAAAGAATATGAGCAGCGCTATCCAACTCATGACTTAGAGCTTGTTGCTGTGGTTTTTGCTCTAAAGATATGGCGACATTATCTTTACGGTGAGAAGTGCGAGATTTATACTGATCATAAGAGTCTCAAATACTTTTTCACCCAGAAAGATTTAAATATGAGACAGAGGAGATGGCTGGAATTGGTTAAGGACTACGACTGTGAAATTTTGTATCAGCCCGGGAAAGCCAATGTTGTGGCCGATGCTTTAAGCAGAAAAGGTCCCGGGCAGGTTCGTACCACGGTTTTGATAGCCCCTCAACTAGCTTCTGAAATGGTTAGTGCAGGGATTGAGTTCGTAGTTGGGGAATTGCATAATTTAACACTCCAATCAGATCTGTTGGAGAGAATCAGAAAGGCACAACTGAAAGATCCCGAGCTAGTTAAGGTTCGAGACGAAGTAATGGCTGGTCGGCCTGGAGGCTTTTCAGTCTCAAACAGTGAAGTTATACAAAGCTCAAGTTTGTGTTCCTAATGTTGATGAGCTTAAGAAAGAGATACTTGATGAAGCTCATACCACACCTTATTCATTGCATCCGGGAACCACCAAAATGTATCAGGATTTGAAACCCTACTTCTGGTGGTATGGGATGAAAAGAGATGTGGTGGACTACGTGTCTAAGTGTTTAACCTGCCAGCAAATCAATGCTGAACATCAGAGGCCGACAGGGTTACTGCAGCCTTTAGTTCTTCCAGAATGGAAGTGGGAGGACATTGCAATGGATTTCGTAACTGGTTTGCCTAGAACTACGGGAATGTATGATTCAGTATGGGTCATCGTGGACAGATTCACAAAATCAGCTCACTTTCTACTAGTGAAAGTTACATATTCAGTGGATCAGTATGCTGAATTGTATGTGAAGGAGATAGTTCGTCTCCATGGAGCCCCTAAATCTATTGTGTCAGATAGGGATCCAAAGTTTACATCGAAATTTTGGATGAGTCTTCAGAAGGCTATGGGTACCAAGTTAAAGTTTAGTACAACCTTTCACCCTCAGACTGATGGTCAGTCAGAAAGAACTATTCAGATTTTGGAAGACTTACTGCGAGCCTGTGTCATGGACTTTGAGGGTTCATGGAGTAAGTACTTGCCTTTAATTGAATTCTCCTACAGCAATAGCTACCAGAGTACAATAGGGATGGCTCCCTATGAAATGTTATATGGTAGAAAATATCGTTCTCCTATTCATTGGGACGAAACAGGAGAAAGGAAGTACTTGGGTCCAGAGTTAGTGCAGAGGACCAATGAAGCTATTGATAAGATCAAGGCTCAGATGCTTGTTGCTCAAAGCAGGCAGAAAAGTTATGTTGATCTGAAGCGCAGAGATGTTACATTTCAGGCAGGAGAACATGTTTTCCTGCGGGTTTCACCAATGAAGGGTATTAGGCGCTTCGGGAAGAAGGGTAAGTTAAGCCCTAGGTTCATTGGGCCATTTCAGATACTCGAGAAGGTCGGGCAGGTAACATATCGGCTAGCCTTACCACCAGCGTTATCGGCTGTTCATGACGTATTTCACATTTCTATGTTAAGGAAATACGTGGCAGACCCGACTCATATCTTGAGTTATGAAGCCCTTGAACTGCAACCAGATTTATCCTATGAAGAGAAACCTGTACAGATTTTGGATAGAAAGGAAAAAGTTCTTCGGAACAAGACTATTGCACTAGTTAAGGTGCTTTGGAAAAACAGTAAGGTGGAAGAAGCCACCTGGGAATTGGAGTCGGATATAAGGACTCAACATCCAAAGCTATTCAGGTTAGATTTCGAGGACGAAATCCTATTAACCCATAATTGTAATGACCTCTTTAGTAATTTAGATTAGTAAAGGCAATTAGCACTAATTTTTATTATTTTATTATTATTTGTGAATTTATTTAATTAAGGATCCCAATATTTAGAAATAAATATTAGTGTTATAATTTCTCAATTCCGGAGATTTTATTAAACTCTAGGGGTATTATTTAGCTTATATGTGAAATATGTTATTTTTGTAATAACAACGAAAAATGCGATGGATGGCTAGATTGATCACATGGGTAAGTTTAGAATCTTATTTCTTAGTGGGAAATATTTTAGAGAAAATAAATTATCGGAATTGAGATTTTGACCATTTTACCCCTAGCTTTAGTAAAACCTTAGTATTGGGTTAAAGGGCATTTTAGTCTTTTGGTTAAGGGGAGAGTGAGGTGGCTGCCCAATTATTTGACACTTGGCAAGTTAACTTTCAGCATAAGGATTAATTAAAATCTTTTTCTCATTTGAATAAAATCAAGAAAAGAGGAAAATTGGAAATTAGAGTTTTTCTTGAACTCTCTATCTCTTTCTTTCGGCTGGGGCAAAGCAAGGGCAAGGATCAGTTTTTCCCTTCCATTTTTCTGGGATTTAGCTAGAATTCAAGGAGGATTCAACAAAAGGTAAAGCCTTAGAACTCTTGAAGATGTGATTTTAAGCTTTTTCTTTGGTTTGAGCTTGTGTTTTTGAGTAATAGGGGCTGTTAGGTTTAGTTAGGCTTAGGGTTCGAATTTTAGGGTTTATTTGAGCTGGTTTTGGTCCCTTGTAGCAGGTTTTGAGGAATGGTTTAAGTTTTATGTAACTTTGAACATTGAGTTCAAAGCTTTGAGCTTTAATGGCAATTTGATTTTGAATGGTTTGTTCTGTGAAATACTGGCTGGGTTTATTGTTTATGCATTGAATAGGAGCTCTGGAAGGTTTCATTGCATTTGGAGGAGAATTGAGCAAGAAATGAACGGTTTTGGGAAACCTGGTGCAAACCGGCTAGCCGGTTTGCAGTGCCACAAAAACGGGCTAGCCGGTTTTGGCAGGGTTCCCCGGGCCTTTCATTTTCTCAATTTTTGCCATTTCGATGCCTCGGTTGGGTGTTTCCCCATTTCCAGAGTTAGAATAACCTATTAAGAGCATAGCAGAACCTAGAGTTTTGGTTTTGGGTTTCCCGGGATTAGGGTTTTAATCATGTGAATTACCCAGTTTCAAAATGTGATTAGGGCATCCATCTAGCACGAGATTTCGGTTCAGGTCGGCCAGCACACTTGAATTCGGAAAACAGGTAAGAACTGAATATAATATGTGATGTGATTATCTGAATGTATGTATATGTGTTCGTATATGCATGCTTAAATTGTGATTTGCACTACCAACACTTGTATGGATATGATACAGAGTGTATTGGTATAGTGAGTGTTGTTGTTGTGAGTACGATACAGTGATACCAACACAGGTACGAGAAAGTGCTAAGGTGTGTGGTATATCACTCAGTGGTACTCAGGGTACGGAGTAAACCCTACCAACACTCGTACAGTGAGGTACGTTGTGCATGTGGTATAGTGGTTATAACCTAGTATTGAATGTTCATACTCATCTGTTAAGCTCTGTAAATAGGTGTATGGGCGCCTATTTACAGGTCGGAAATTATATGATATGTTATATGCATTTCTTACTGAGTCTGTCGACTCACAGTTTTGCTTCCATGTATAGGTAAAGGAAAGGCGAAGGCTGAACATGAGTGAACCTGAGCTCAGATGGGATTGTACATGTCAAGCAGCGCGACCTGGAGTGTTCGGTCTCGGGACATCTGGGAGTTGTATTTTGATAGTCGTTGTGCAACCTGTAATTTGTGTATTTTGGAATATTAACCTTAAAAAGTTTGAAAACGGGATCCCGACACTTGTAAATATTTTATTATATTACAAAGTTTAATATTTAATGCAAAAGTTTTAATTTAACACGTTTTTCGAGAAAATTCTTTGATTAGCAAAGATTGCACTATAATTGAAAAAGCACTGTAGCGTGCCTTAGTATTAGGGCGTTACAATTTTTGGTATCAGAGCCGCCAGGTTTGTCTACCGAAGCTTGCTAAGACATGTACGATCTTCATCAGAGAAAGCTCGGTTCACGGTTCAGTAAGCTTTTACTTGTTTAGTATTTTAAATAAATGTGAATGTGAAAGCATGTTAGGAAGCATATTAAATTTTAATTAATTAATAATTAAAAAAAAAGTGTGTTGCCTTTAAGTCTTTAAGAGCGGTGTTAAGTTTTGATCGCTGTCTAACCTACCTGGCTTATGGATTCGCAGGCTAAGTCCTATTAAATGGACGCCCCGCGAAATACAAGAAGTCAGGGTGATATGGTTGAGACCGGAGGCGGTCAGAGGAATCCCCAAAATCCTCGTGGTGGCGGCCGTGGCCGTGGCAGAGCTCAGGGTGGTCGCCCTGTAAATCCACCTCAAGCTCCTCCGGATTGGGAGCAAAGATTTGCGGAAATGCAAGATCGGATCCGCCAACAAGATGAAGAGATTCAGAGATTGATGCAGCAGGGTCAACCTGTCGTGCCTCCTCAAGTTGTTCAGGCTGTTGCAGTTCCAGCGGTTTCAGCAAAGCAACCTGTTGTTGGCAACCGTATGGAGTCGCTGTATGAAAGGTTCCGGAAGCAGGGACCTCCAGTGTTTCTGGGAGGTCCGGATGTAATGAAGGCCAAGCAGTGGCTCTCAGTGATCGAGCGTATCCTCAATTTTATGGGAGTGGTTGGTAATGACCGGGTGACACGCGCCACTTTTTAGTTTCAGGAAGACGCTCTCGTGTGGTGGGAGTTGATAACCCTCACTCCGGACGTCACAGTGATGACCTGGGAAGAATTCAAGGAGTTGTTTAACTCCAAGTATTACAACGAAGCAGTCCGCAATGCAAAGCGGAAAGAGTTCACTGAGCTGGTTCAAACTGAGGGAATGTCGGTTACTGAGTATACGACAAAGTTTGATCGTCTGGCCAAGCTTGCAGCGGGAATTGTGCCAACTAATTTCAGCAAGCAAGAGAAATATCTGGGTGGTTTGAGTGCGAAGATTAGGCACCCGAGTGACTCCGAGTGTTGGTGGAACCCCCACTGTTCCTACTCCTGTTTATGGTAGGGATGGTGGTGACTCCACCTTTGAGAAGAAAAGGAAAGTTATCTCAGCTTATGGTGGCTCTGGGCAGAGCAAGCGGTTCCGTGGGAACCAAGGCAGAGGTGGACGCCAGGGTTACTCTTACCCTGAGTGTCCACGGTGTAAGAAACATCATCCGGGAGAGTGTAACCGGAAGACATGCTTCCTATGTGGCATGGTGGGGCATATCAAGAAAGATTGCCCCCATGCAAAGAAAGAGGAGCCGAAAGCTGAAGTGAAACCGGTTCCTGCTCGAGTGTTCGCTATCACCCAAGCTGATGCTGCAGCCAGTCCTTCTCTTGTGACAGGTTAGCTTCTCGTCAACAACTCCTTGTTTACAGTTTTATTTGATTCAGGAGCTACACTCTCATATGTAGCTACAAGAATAATTGATCTTTTGGGTAGGCCCTGTGATGTTTTAGAAAGAGGGTTTGGAACCCTAATGCCTAGCGGCGAGTTGGTTATCTCTAATAGGTGCATTAGGTCTATGCCGGTTAGGATCGAAGATATGGAGTTGAGCGCTGACCTTATAGAGTTGGAATTAACTGAGTTTGATATTATACTGGGAATGGATTTTCTATCCAAGTATTCGGCCAGTATAGATTGTAAGCGGAAAATGGTGATTTTCCAGCCAGAAGGTGAAGAGCCATTTGTTTATGTTGGATCGGTTCAGGGGTCTCGAATCCCAGTTATTTCTGTACTAAGGGCTAGAGATTTACTATGCAGTGGCTGTGTAGGATTTCTAGCAGTGGTAATTGACTCCACCAGACTTGAAACATTTGGGCCTGAGGCAGTCAGGGTGGTGAAAGATTTTCTCGACGTGTTTCCCGGAGAATTGCCGGGATTGCCGCCACAGCGAGAGATTGATTTTGTAATTGATCTGGCACCTGGAGTCGAACCTGTTTCTAAAGCTCCATATAGGATGGCTCCAGCAGAATTCAAGGAGCTTAAGTTGCAACTTCAGGGGATGCTTGACATTGGGTTTATTCGACCCAGTGTATCACCCTGGGGAGCTCCGGTTCTCTTTGTGAAAAAGAAAGATGGTTCCCTCAGAATGTGTATCGATTATCGGGAATTAAACAAGCTGACGATTAAAAACAAGTACCCGTTGCCCAGAATCGACGATCTGTTTGATCAGCTTCAGGGAAAGACAGAATCGACGATTAAAAATATTTAGACAATCATGAAGTTTTAATAATTATTATCTTTTACAAAACACAACACTTAAAATAAATTTTTTAAAAATGTAGAGTCGAAACTCATAATTCATCAAAACACTATAAGCCCTTTTATAATATCACGGTTCGATATATACTTATAACTTTAATATTTCAATTTATATATGTATATATCGATATATATACATGTATATAATATACTGTGAAGATTATAATGAAAATACAGCCCTTTAATTAATTAATCCTTTGATCTTAACACAATTAAAAACTACTTTCATTTCATAATTAATTCATGCCTATATTATATACTAGATGAGAGTTACGTGGCGAGCCACGTAAATATTAGTTTTATATAAGTTCTAGTAATTTTTGTTTAAGAATTCAGTAACTAAGCAACGACAACAACAATGGTAGATAGATCTATTTAAGTTTTTCATATTTGTAAAGATTATAAATCTAAACTTTTAATTTTCTTGATTTGAGATTTTGAATTGTTCTGATTTATTTGTTTATGAATTTATTAAAATACTTGAATATTTATTTGTTCTGATTTTGAATTGTTCTGATTTATTCATACTTGAATATTTATATTGATGATTGTTAATGAAATTAGTCTGTAGCTTTATGTTTCTAGAAAAAAAAAGTATTTTTTAATATAGAGTTTAAATTTTATATTAATGATTGTTAATGAAATTAGTCTGTAACTTTATGTTTCTAGAAAAAAAAAAAGGTATTATTTTATATAGAGTTTAAATTTAAATTTATATAAACATATTTATTTTTAAAAAGAGTAATTCATCAAAAAAACAAAAAAAAATCGCATAAATACACAAATAAACTAAAAAAATTATCAAGTCTATGGTGGCTCAAATTTTCGCAGAAACTATATATTTGTCGACCTAATTCATCCTATATGCTAATGTTGAACTCCATAGTATCGTTACAAAACCACTTGAAAACCCAAACTACAAAATCGAAATTAATCAAATCCACCCAACAATAAGAAGAAAGTAGATTAACAAACACGTAAGCTTCAATAATTTAACAACATACGAAGCTAAATTTGAAATTAAGAATAATAACAAGAAAATTAAAAGAGTACCTGAAGCTCTCCGAGCAAGTCCGATAATTTATGGTTATTGAGCAAAACAGTGGTAGTGTACCCTAGAGAGAAGAAATTAGCAAGATTGAAAGATAGGTCTTTTTGAATGGGGAAGCAAGTGTGAAATATGATATGAAATTAATAATACTTCTAATACTTCTAATCTTGGAAAAAGCTATACCGGAGTGCAAAGCCATAGCTGTGTATAATCTCTGTAAGAATGGAAACAAAGCAAAATCAAGTAAAGGAATTGGGATGAAAATTGCTTCTAATTAAGATCTTAATTCTGCCTTTTTGAGAAGAAAAACTACCTTTAATCCAGTCTCGAATTCTGATAAGAGACTTGGGATCGAAGCAACTACTTAGTCTTCTGATTTCGAATAAAATGCACCATCAAGATCGTTCTGTCCCATATCAAAACATGTAGAGACCGTGCCTGAAGTAATTTTCTGAAGGAAGAACTCTGCGAAACCTACTGTCTAAGTAAAGCCACATATGATTTGATACCAGTAAATAACACACACACTTAAACAAATTCCAATTTGATAGAGTTTGGTAATTGAAATATTATACCTTTGGCCAGTAGTTGAAGAGCACGGTCCTTGAATCTAACAAATTCAGACACCTGAACCCCAAAGGAGAACGGTCTTAATGAAGCTGCATTGGCTGGAAGTATAGTGGATCCTCCAGTGGCAAAATTACAACCCTTTTGGAAGCTTGGTGCGAATCCAAATATGGATTTAAAAAAGGTAACTTTAATGAATCCACTGATGCATGCAGTCAATTAAGGAAAAGTATATCAAATCAAATATGGATTTGTAAAGTCTAGGACGCATTTCCACAAACAGTTATCGTGCATGAGACGAGAGTGATCGTACAAGAAGTAAATAAAAGACATAAACTTACTAAGAAAATCAATGATGAGACGGCCATCGCAGAAGCGGCCAGAGGGTTTGAGGAAGTAGGTTTGGCAAAATTTACTAAGATGATTTTTTTTAATTTAAAAAAAAAGGATTGTTTAATTTTTTGGGTTTAATTATTGGGTTTATTTATTAACGAGAGATCAAACTTATTAACATCGTTAAATTTAACAGAATATTCTTTTATTTTTAAGGTTTATTCTGTTAAACCAAGAAATGCTGTTAGATAGACACTTTTAATATATAAAGATATGTTAATTAAAATCAAAGGATTAATTAAGGATTAAATAATTAATTAAAGGGCTGTATTTTTATAATCTACATAATATATTTTAGAGTTATTTGCGGCACAACTCCCTAAAGTAGGAAAATTTTTGCAAATAACCCCCAATTCTAAAATTTTTGCGGTAAGACTCCCTAAACTCAAGTTCTGTTAGCACTTAGCCCTTTCCGTCCATTTTTAGCTGTTAAGTGCCAGGTTGGAATGTCCACGCGTACGCAGTGTACATGTGGCACAATTTTATTGGTCCACGTAAATAAATATTTTAAAAAAAAATAATTATTTTAAAAATAAAAAATTATTAAAAATTATTTTTCTTTAAAAATTAAAAAATTTAAAAATTAGAAAAATAATTTTAAAAAATTAAAAATTAAAAAAAAAAACCTAATTATTTTTCTTTTCTTTTCTTTCTTTCTTCTTCTTCTATCCTGCGCACGCCTCCTCCTCTTTCTTCTTCTTCTTCTTCTTCTTCTTCTTCTTCTTACCTTTCATTCTCTCCCTCAGTCCAAACACAGCCCAATTTCGAACCAGAACCAAAACCACCTCGGTTTCGAGCAGCAACAACAACAACAACAACAACTTGGCTTAATTGGACTCAACAGCCTAACCCCTTCTCAAATCCACCAGATCCAAGCCATCATTTTCCTCATATTCTTCTCTGTCTCGGCCATCTCATCTCCCTATAAACCAAAACCCTCCTCCGTTGATGTATGGCCAAAGCCAAGAACCGTTTCCTGGTCTCAACCACAAGCCCATCTCCTCTCTCCCACTTTCTCCATCGCCTCGCCAAGCCACTGCTACCTCAGGGCAGCAGTCAATTGCTACCGCGCGCAGATTCTAACGGAACACCACCAGCAGCTAGTCCCACCTTCTGTCGTCCTCATCAATGTCTCCGCAACCCCATTGGAGGCCCTCAAATCGATGTGGCCGACCTCACTACGCCCCTCCATCACGGCGTCGACGAGTCATACAACCTTTCCATTAGTGTTTGGTTGGGTTTTGATTATTGTTGGGTCTGATTAGGTTTTGGGTAGTGTTTGGATGGGTGGCTGTGCGAAAGGAGCAGAAGGGGTACCTGGGTGGCTATGCAAAAGGAGATTTAGGTTAGGGTTTTTTTAGAAGAAGAAGAAGGAGGAGGAGGAGGAGGAGGGCGTGAGGGAATTAGAAAATTAGGGAGTTAGGGTTTTTTTTTTTAATTTTTAAAATTTTAAAATTTTTAATTTTTAAAGAAAAATAATTTTTAATAATTTTTTATTTTTAAACTAATTAATTTTTTATTTTTTTTAAATATTTATTTACGTGGACCAATAAAATTGTGCCACGTGTACACTGCGTACGCGTGGACATTCTAACCTGGCACTTAACAGCTAAAAATGGACGGAAAGAGCTAAGTGCTAACAGAACTTGAATTTAGGGAGTTTTACCACAAAAATTTTAGAATTGAGGGTTAGTTGTAAAAACTTTCCTACTTTAGGGGGTTTTGCCGCAAATAACCCTATATTTTATGTATATATAGTATTATTATTTAGAAATAGAGTATGAATAGCAATATACTTGAAAAGAATTCCTTCTTTTCATAATCCTTAAAACATGGAAGCAGTATGTACAATCATTGACCTTGTTATTTTAATATTTAATTATATTGGTACATTATTTAACTAATCAATAATATTTGTAATTGTTTAATTATTATTTGGTATTGCTGGAAAACTGTAGAGAGAAAAATAAACTTTGCTAGCTAGTTGAATGATGTCCAATTCTTTAGGAAGTTCAAACTCAGATTTATTATTTTTAAAAAATGCATAAACTTATTGCTGTGGCTGGATTGGGAAAGTGCTAATCATATAATTTAAAATGCAAAAGAACTTTCCCAAGCTTAATTAGAATATTTTTCCATCATATCAACTATAATCTAATTGTTAATCTATATATATATATACAGATCATAATAAAAAAAATATATATTCCTACACATGCATTTTTTTACGTTTATTATATAGTTCAGCCATAAAATATATACTTCAATTAAATAATTAACAAATTTACTTGCACTAATTTTAATAATCAGAATAAAAAAGAAAGAAAAAAAAAGCACTATTAATTAACTAATTTTTTCACTACACTATAAGTACATAAGATGTTATTATATTTTTTTTTTTCTTTTTCCAGCGGATCAAAAAATAATATTAATATGTAGTGGTTGAATTTAATATAAATAAATATAAGAGTTGCATAAATTAAAGATCCAAATTTCCAAACCCACTTTTATGTAAAGCAAGAATTCCATTATATATAAAGTAGAGCTGCTCAAGGTTGCATTCATTGGTGTAATTAATTAATTAATAACTAAAGTAATATTACTTTTGTGAAAGAAAACCTTGGACATGCGCATAAAAATTAGCCTTAGGTGGGTGGATCATGATATATATACATATCACTATTAATTGTCAATGTTTAGAATAACAATTAAATAATAATAGTACATTGAAAATGATTAATTAATTAATTAATTAATTAATTATTAGTTTAATTATAGTACTGGTAGAACGTGGTGGTGGGTACCTCTCTCTCGGATTTGATCTCAACATTAGAGTACTGTTAATTACTTTTCTTGTGCCCGTAGATGACTTTAAATTTAGTCGTTGATCTTATCGTTGTTGAAATAATCAAATTCAATATTTACCATTATTATATTTTAATCTCAATTAAAAGGCCAACGAAAGACGACAAACTTTGCACGGGTTTATTAATTAGCTAAACTAGGTTTCCGTTGGAGTTAATCATTTATAATTTAATATATATTTATTTTAAAGATGCCAAGTAATTATTATCATTAATTAATTGATTATAATAATTAGTCAAATCTTAAGCCAAATCAATTGTTTAGGTTATGTCATACATATATATATAATATATATATATATATATATATTTATATAGCTTAGTAGCTAGCTAGCAATTGGCTCGATGAAGTTTGAATACTAATTAAGCGTTTTGAGAGAGCCAAATTGGATTGATATTTATAGACAATGTATAGGTCAACTTTAATTGTATATGTATTTATGAGTATAATTATTAACTTGCCTTAGATATTAAATTAATTGAGTAGTAAGTATTTGATTTGGTCATGTTGGACTTGAATTAATTGTTGTAGGTGGTGACCTATTTATGTTTTGATTGAGTTGGCAATTTAAGGTTAGATATTGTCGGTTCTTCACAATCCGTGTGAAAGGTCTTTATATCTTAAATTATTAAAAATTATGTGATCAATAATTATTAGAGTAAAAAGTGGAAATGTATAAGCTTAATTCTTTTATTTTTATTTTTTTTTTACTTTGTTGATAATTCTTTTAAATAATAATTTAAGTTTGAAGTTTTTAATAAACTGACTGAAATTCTTGATTAATTATTGTCTGAAACTCTTGATGGGGCTGGTAGAGAGTGTGTCGGACGCTATTTTGCAAAATATTATGAAAATTAGGACAAAGTGTAGAATAATTTTTTATTAATAAATAAATATATAAAAAATATATATTCTACTCAAAGCACAATATGAGAAATCTACCTATAATTTACCTTTGACTAAATATGCATATTTGAGAGGGTCGATTATATATAAATTCAAGTTCAATTGAAAATTAATATAAAATTGAAGTTATTGATCTAATCATGATTGACCAAAGACTTTTAATTAATTTGTTAATATATTGAGATATATTTTGGTCAAATTGAAGTCATATAATATCATCGGAGAGTGCAATGGAGACATAAGTTTAATTGTTCATTTATTTATTCCTCAATTTTTATCTAGTTGGAAAACGTATTTTTATATATAATTAGTTAATTCATATAAATTAAAGGTCTACTAAAATTATTTAAAAAGATATTAATATATCTATTATCTTTCTGTTATGTTCTTACCTACTCGTCCATTTGTATGCAACCAAAAGTTGAATCCGTATTGGTCAAGCTTCCTTAGCACAATTTGTAAAAAGAGCAAAGTTAAGAAGATATTATCAAAGGGGGGGATCCTAAGCCTATTGAAGGTCTTTGTTGAAAATTTTCTATTCACAATACAGTACATATCATAGGCTCAAGATTTAAAGGGAAATACATTAAAGTAAAACTAATGATAAATCAGCATTGATATATAGATAATAGAATCAGTGTTGATAATAACACTTTAAATTTCTTGTACATAAAATTAAAAGAGGTATTTGTATTAGATTTCTTATTTAATTTCAAAAGGAGAAAACAAGTATAGAAGACATAGAGTAGTTGGATAACAGTATAACTTGTTAGTTGTACTATGATTGTTATCAGTTGCAAAAAGTGAAATATTTGTAATAAAATTCTATTACTTATCAAAAAAAAAAAAAAGTAAAAATAACTTAATAATAGATTCGCCAGAAGAAATAATGTTAATTTGGGGCAACATTTTTATCGCAAAAAATCCAAAATTTTATCATTAAAGGTATTTGTACCAACATTTTGTCGCTAAAAATTTGTGGAAAATACATTAGTGTTGTTATGTTATTTGTGGCAATAGTTATGTTGCTAATAAGATACTAAAAGTATGTCGTTGTTAATATGTCATTTTATGATAACTTTTATTGTCGCTGCAAAAAAGCCTAGTATTTATGGTGACTAATTGGGGCGACTTCTCGCAAGTTGCAGCCAAAAAAAGGTCCTTTTACCGTACGTACTCCTTTTTTCAAATGGAATATTTGAATTTGACGCTGCAAATAGTCCTCATGTCGTCAAAAATAAATAACTCTTAGTCGTATTTGCTACTTATTAATTTGTGGCGACATATTTGAAGTTATCTCGCAAAAAAAAAAAAAAAAAGAATTACCACCTGCAAACAATAAAAAAAAGGGTGAAATCGTAGAAAATAAAGGGGGAGAGAGAGAGAGAGAGAGGAATGGAAAACAAAAGAGCTTCTAGGGCTAGCGATGGGCGAGACAAAAAAAGAGAGAGAGAAGAAAAAATCATACCTTCTAGTGCTGACGGTGGGCAAGACAAAGAAAGATAAGAAGAGAAACATAGAGGTTTTTTAGATTAGTGAGGTGGCTATGTATAAGTTAGGATTTTATAGGGTTTTATTAAGGATATTGTAATAAATGGCCTTAAATCTCACATTGATGAAAGTTAATGTCCCTTTGTTTTTAAAAATGAAGTAAATAGCCTTTTATAAATGTTAATACCTAAAATGCCTTTGGTTATATAGATGAAGCTCAACTCCATTATTTTCAATTTGTTTTACTGTTTGCGCGGTAAAAAAAAAATAATATACCACCAGCATAATGAAAAAAAAATTAAACAAAAAGCTTAATTTAATATTCCACAAGTGTTTTTTTGTTCTTTCCTTCACCAAATACCAATGAACATAAAATCAATATATCTCAATCAAATATAACTATACCTCATACTTAAACTAATATTTCATGTTTTTCCATCTTTCGTTCATTATATACCATAACACATTAAAATAATATACCACAATATTAAACTAATATATTTTCTTAGTATATTATTACACATAAAAATAATATATCATAGTGTAAAATAACTATACCGAACACTAAACTATTATTCACTTCTTTTAATTTTATTTTTATTTCTTTTCTTCATGATATATAATATAACATATAAATACTATACCTTAAAGTAATATGAATATACCACAACAATTCTATAGTTAAATAAATATATAAAAAAAACTTAAATAAACTTCTACAAGTTTTTTTTTCTCTTTCTTTCATGATATACCATAGCAAATAAAAATAATATACCACTCTATTTATTTATTAATATATCATAGCACATAATAAAGATATACCATACAAAATTAAAAAAAATACTAAAAACTTAAATTAATATTTAATAGTTTTTTTTTTTCTTTCTATCCTTCACGATATACCATATCACATACAAACGATATACCTTAGACCAATATGAATATACCATAAACTTAAACTAATATACTATTAAATGATTTTTTTTTCACGATATACAATAGCATATAAATATTATATTTTACAATCATAAGCATAAATACTATAGTGAAAAATTAATATACCACCAGTATAGTGAAATATATATATATATATATATACCAAAAACTTAATTTAATATTCCACATGTTTTTTTTTCTCTTTTTCTTTCCTTCATGATATACTAATGAACATAAAGACAATATTTCCTAGTGAAATATAACTATACCTCAAACTTAAACTAATATTCCACATTTTTTAATTTCCGTCTTTCGTTCATTATATACCATAGCACATTAAAATAATATACTACCTTTTAGTTTTATTAATATATTATTACACATAAAAACGATATACTATTGTGCAAAGTAACTATACCAAACACTTAATTATTCAAGGTTATAATTGTAATTTTCATCATCAAACTTTTAACAAAATGGACATTTTGTTAAGTTTTTATAAAAAAGGACATTTATTAACTTAATTGTTAGATTTAGGGCTATTTTGCATCTTGACCCGTTTTATTATGGGTTGAAGCCCATTTAGAAGTTTGAAAACCCTTAGGCTTCAGTTATTTAAAAAAATAAGGTACATGCAGTACCCTATATATGGTTTCGGTTATTTCCGAATACTGGAAGCCTAAAGGCTTCCACGGTATTTTTTTCTTTTTAGCTTCAATTTTCTTATTATAATTGAAGTTATATATGAACAACTAAATAAATGTGATGGGAGATGCTATTGGAAGGCTATGGTTTTGCTTTTTTTTAATGATTTAAAAAAACCAAAGCTAAAGCCTAATATTGTAGTAGTGTCATGGCGTGCTAATGATTGAAATTGTTACAAAAAAATTTATGACAATTAACCTTCGTCCTTGGTTGAGATAATGAACATCTAAAAATAAATGGAGGTGATCGATGGTGGGACGTTTGAAAGATCATTTTCATATACATCTCTCACCATTGGACCATTTTAAGGAATCTCATTAAGTTAGGTGGATGACGGTGTTTGGGATGCATGTGCTAACATACGTGTTCAATATCCTCTCAGTAACTCCTAGTCATGTTAGCCATCCACCTTGCATACACATGGTCTGTTGAACAAATCCTTCAGTCTAAGATTAAGAGTGCGATTGCCAGAGGCACCCTTCCTTCCCCTTCATTATGGGCCCACTTCTCGCTTATGACATGTTATGTTATAACCTAGTTTCTCTTCATATATAGGATCACTCTTATATCCACCACACTTGTGATTCACCGAAGGTTGCCAGTGATAGTCATTGGTTGTGTGATTGAAGCTCATTATACATCATATCTTGTTGTACTGAAAATGAAAATGTTATCAATAAGGCAACTATGGATAATCTATTGAACATGAAATAACCAAAATGACACTAATTAGAAGGTCTATTTTTACCACCTCATTGACGAAGTCTTTAGTACTCTCCCTATTTGTGTGAAATCCTTTCCAACTATCATCTGATTTAAATAAGCCTGAAAAAGCTATACATCATTTACCTTACTTGACATAAGACTCTCAAACAAAAAGACATCTTCTCTACTAACATGTTTAGGCCAAATTAGCAAAACTCTACTTTTGATACTTTCTATCACTCCTTTTACAATTATATGCAATCTTGTCAACTTTTGTGACCACAAAACTTCATTCTTAGCTCTCCACAAATGGTATATTAGAGAAGCCAAGAGAGCTGAAAAACAACATCTCCTAAACTGGCTCATCTTAGTCCAAGGTATCCACCTATATAAAGAGACAAGAGAGCTAGCACTAGTGTGTCAGTTCATCCAATCCATAGCTGCCCTTATGCATTTCAAACTCACATGGAAATTAAAAAAAAGATGGTTAACATTTTTCTCATCCAAACCACATAAGAGACAAGTCAAATCTTGCAAAATATTGAAATTGAGTAGCTTATCTCGAGTTTTCAGCCTATTTTGAATAGCCAACCAAGCAATCACAGAATGTTTAGGACTATTAAATCTATTCCATATCTCATTGTTCCATCTAACTCTTCCATCTTGTGGACAAAGAAGTTGGTAAGCTTTCTTGATGTGAAAATGTTCCAACTGAAAGTGATGTTGGGAAATCAACTGTCGAAATACATCTTTTATAGCCACTATTTTCCTCTAGTACAACCTACTTTGCAATGGTGCAGAGTACTTTCGCCAATCAATATCTTGTAAGTAAACACTATGAACTATTTGACCCATAAATCCTTTTTTAATGCTATGGCCCAAACAAATTTCCCCAAAGCAGCAGTGTTCCATGCCATGATGTTTCGAAATCCAAGACCACCTGCCTTTTTAGATTTACAAACTGAGTTCCAAGCTATACTTTTGGCATTAGAACTGAAACCTTGTCCTTGCCACAAAAATGACCGACATATTGTGTTTAGGGGGACTCAGTATCGTGTTGGACACGGCAATTAGGGTTATGGTCAGGGGTATGGGCGTCTGATCATGACCGGGATTTATGTATGAGTATTATTATGCTTTTCTTGCTGAGTTTGTCGACTCACAGTGCTATGTTTATGTGTAGGTAAAGGCAAGGCTAGGGCTGATGGACCGTGAACGAGCTTATGAAGATTGTACATGTCGGGGCGGTTAGGCCTGGAGCGTACGATCATCGGGACAGCGAGGCTATTTTTGTAATTAGTCGCTAGGCGACAAGTATTTTGTATAGACAGTAAACTTTTGTAAATGGTTTTGTAATCGGGATCCCGAGTCTTTTGTATAAATATTTTACAAGTTTAATAAAAAAGCAAAAATTTTAATTAATGACGTTTTCCATAAACCTCGTTGATTAGCAATGAGCTGCACAACATGTTTAAAAATCACGTAATACTCCTATGCTAGTTAGGGTGTTACAATTTGGTATCAGAGCCGCCAGGTTGTCTTCCGAAGATCGTCACGACATGTACAATCATCATCAGCAGTTAGCTCGTTCCACGGTTCAGTAAGCTTTTATTGCTTTAGTAGTTTATTTATTTATTTTATGAATAAGAAAAGCCTGATAGGAAGGATGTTAGTAGCCTGATAGTAGAATAGGCGCATGTTTCGTTTTTAATTTCCAAATTAAGCGGCATTAGTAAGCTCTCCTTGAACACGACCTGATATGCCAACTCTTGGTTTCGCAGGCGGTTCCGACTAGATGAACGCCAGGCGGACTACCAGGAGCCAGGGCAATTCGGTAAGGTCGAATCAAGGTCAGGGAGCTCAGTTTCCCCCGCCAGCTAGGGGCCGAGGTAGAGGTCCCAGAGGCAGGTCTCGTGGTCGGGGTGATGAGAACCCGCCACAGGCTGCCCAGGCTCCCCAAGCCGATCAGGGAGCCCAGAATTGGGAGGTTAGGTTTGCTGAAATGCAAGCCAGGATAGAAGAGCAAGACTTAGAGATTCAGAGGTTGAGGCAGCAGGGTGCTCCTGCAGTGCCTGTGCCAGTAGTTCCAGTGGCACCCGCCCCTACTGCTCAGGCCGAAATAGTTGTGGCGGCCAACAGAATGGAACCTTTGTATGAACGGTTCCGGAAGCAAGCACCTCCGGTCTTTCTGGGAGGTCCAGATGTGATGAAGGCCGAACAGTGGCTAACGGTGATCACTAAAATTTTGAACTTTATGGGTGTCACCGGTAATGACAGAGTGGTGTGTGCCACTTTCCAGTTCTAGGAAGACGCTCTGGTCTGGTGGGACATGGTGTCTCAGATCCATGACGTCACCACCATGACCTGGGAAAGGTTCCAGGAACTCTTCAATGCCAAGTATTATAACAAGGCGGTCAGAAGTGCCAAGAGGAAAGAGTTCGCTCACCTGACCCAGCGAGAGAATATGAGTGTGACAGAGTATACTACTCAGTTCGACCGGTTGGCGAGGTTAGCCTCGGGAATAGTGCCAACCGAATTCAGCAAGAAAGAGAAATACCTGGATGGGTTAAATGCGAGGATTAAACATGATTTGATGATCACCACTGACGACAAGACCACCTATGCTGAGATGGTGGAGAAGGCACTGCGAGCTGAGGGCACAGTGGGGTGTATGTCGGAGTCAGCTAGTACTCCGGCGAGTGGCGGGGCTCCTACCCCTCCTCCATCAGGCTTTAGCAGGGGGAGTAGTGGTTCGGCCATGGACCAGAACAGAAGAGCATCCACTGCATCCGGAGGCTCGAGTCAGAACAAGAGGTTCCGGGGTAACCAGAATAGAGGTAGTCGTCCTGGTGGTGCAGAGACCCGGTTCTCCTATCCCGAGTGCCCCAGCTGCAAAAGGCACCATCAGGGTGAATGCAAAGGTCAGGGATGCTTTCACTGTGGCATGCCCGGACACTTCAAGAGGGATTTTCCCCAGCTCCGCTCAGAAGCACCGAGGGCTCCGGCGATACCCACTCCAGCGAGGGTGTTCGCCATCACTCAGGCTGATGCAGATGCCAGCCCCTCAGTTGTAACAGGTCAGCTTTCAGTTAATAACTCAAATTACTCAGTGCTGTTTGATTCTGGGGCTACACATTCTTATGTGGCAGCCAGAGTCTTTAGTAAATTGGATAGACCGTATGATAGATATGAATCAGGATTTGGAACCCTATTACCTGGCGGAGAGTTGGTTATCTCAAACAGGTGGATTAGGTCTATGCCGATCAGGATAGATGGTAGAGAGTTAAGTGCTGACTTGATAGAGATGAGCTTAGTAGAGTTCGATATTATTTTAGGAATGGATTTCCTTTCTAAATATTCGGCGAGTATTGATTGCAAAAAGAAGATGGTGATCTTCCAACCGGAGAGTGAAGAACCTTTTGTGTTTATTTGTTCAGTTCGGGGATCTCGGATTCTGGTGATTTCGGCCATGTCAGCTAGGGATTTATTGCATGATGGATGTTTAGGGTTTCTGGCCATGGTGGTGGACACCACTCGGCCAGATACCATTCGGCCAGAGGACATCAAGGTGGTTCGGGAATTTTTAGATGTTTTTCCCGAAGAACTTCCAAGGTTACCACCTCAGCGGGAGATTGACTTCGTGATAGATTTGGCACCAGGGGTGGAACCGGTTTCCAAGGCTCCATATAGAATGGCTCCGGCTGAACTTAAGGAATTAAAGATTCAGCTCCAGGGGTTGCTTGACATCGGGTTTATTCGGCCTAGTGTGTCACCCTGGGGAGCCCCGGTTTTATTCGTCAAGAAGAAAGATGGAACTATGAGGATGTGCATCGATTACAGAGAATTGAACAAGCTAACAGTGAAGAATAAATATCCATTACCTAGGATCGATGATTTGTTCGATCAGCTTCAGGGGAAGACGGTCTTTTCTAAGATTGATCTCCGTTCGGGTTATCATCAGTTGAGAATCCGAGAGGAGGACATTCTGAAGACGGCTTTCCGTACTAGGTATGGACATTATGAATTCCTGGTTATGTCATTCGGACTAACCAATGCTCCTGCAGCATTCATGGACTTGATGAATAGAGTATTCAAGGATTTCCTCGATATCTGTGTGATTGTGTTTATCGACGACATCCTCGTGTACTCTCAATCAGAAGAGGAGCATGAGTTACATCTTCAGATGGTTTTGCAACGGCTTCGGGAACACAAACTTTATGCCAAGTTCAAGAAATGTGAATTTTGGCTATCTCAGGTGTCCTTCTTAGGCCACATCGTCAGCAAAGATGGGATCAAGGTGGATCCCGGGAAGATAGAATCCGTTAGGGATTGGCCGAGACCGAAGACAGTAACAGAGATTAGAAGCTTCTTGGGTTTAGCTGGGTACTATCGTAGGTTCGTGGAAGGGTTTTCAAAAATTTCAATGCCCTTAACCGAACTTACAAAGAAGAATCAGCGGTTTGTCTGGTCAGACAAGTGCGAAGCTAGTTTTCAGGAGCTGAAGCAGAGGTTGATTACCGCTCTAGTACTAGCTTTGCCTTCAGACAACGAGAAATTTGTTGTTTATTGCGATGCATCCAGACAGGGTCTAGGGTGTGTGTTGATGCAAGCCGATTGGGTTATCGCTTATGCCTCCCGTCAGTTAAAAGATTATGAACAGCGATACCCGACTCATGATCTAGAATTGGCCGCGGTGGTTTTTGCATTGAAGATTTGGCGGCATTACCTTTACGGAGAAAGGTGTGAAATCTGTACCGACCATAAAAGTCTCAAGTATTTCTTTACTCATAAAGATTTGAACATGAGACAGAGACGTTGGTTGGAATTAGTGAAAGATTACGACTGTGAGATTCTCTATCACCTTGGGAAGGCCAATGTAGTGGCCGATGCCCTGAGCAGGAAGGGTCCCGACCAGGTAGCTAGCATGGTTTAGATCTCACCTCACCTAGCAGAGGATATGGTTAGATCCAGCATTGAGTTTGTGGTAGGTCAGCTTCACAACTTAACACTGCAATCTGATCTGTTGGAAAGAATTAAAGCCGCTCAGATGACCGATCCAGAGTTAGTGAAAATCAGAGATGAGGTTTTGGCTGGTCAAGCCAGGGACTTTTCAGTGTCAGACAACGGGATGCTTCTGTATAAAGCTAGGGTTTGTGTTTCGAATAGTGTGGAACTCAGGAATGAGATCTTTGAGGAGGCTCATTCTACTTCGTATTCTCTGCATCCCGGCACCACTAAGATGTACCAAGATCTTAAACCGTACTTTTGGTGGAGCGGTATGAAGAAGAATTTTGTAGAATTCGTATCGAGATGCCTCACTTGTCAGCAGATTAAGGCTGAACATCAGAGACCAGCAGGGTTGTTGCAGCCTTCAACCCTACCCGAATGGAAGTGGGAAGATATCACGATGGATTTCGTGGTCGGGTTACCTAGAACCACGGGTTTGTTTGATTCCATCTGGGTAGTGGTGGATCGATTCACGAATCTGCTCATTTTCTGCCTGTTAGAACAACATTTACAGTGGATCAGTTGGCAGAATTGTATGTCAGAGAGATTGTAAGACTTCACGGAGTACCGAAGTCTATAGTTTCGGATAGGGATCCGAAGTTCACCTCCAAGTTTTGGCAGAGTTTGCAACGAGCAATGGGTACAAAGCTGAAATTTAGTACAGCATTCCATCCTCAGACAAATGGTCAGTCCGAAAGGACAATTCAGATATTGGAGGACATGTTACGAGCCTGTGTTATGGATTTTGAAGGCTCATGGAATAAATATTTACCGTTGATAGAATTTTCTTACAACAACAGTTATCAGAGTACGATAGGGATGGCTCCCTATGAACTGTTATACGGTAGGAAGTGTAGATCTCCCATCCACTGGGATGAGACAGGGGAGAGAAAATAATTAGGTCCAGAGTCAGTGCAGCGGACCAATGAGGGAATAGAGAAGATAAAAGCTAGAATGCTTGCCTCACAGAGTAGACAGAAGAGTTATGAAGATCCAAAACGCAGAGATGTTGAGTTCCAAGTAGGGGACCATGTGTTTTTACGGGTATCTCGAATGAAGGGAATCAAACGTTTTGGGAAAAGAGGCAAGTTATGCCGTAGATTTACAGGACCTTTCGAGATTCTCGAGAAGATAGGTCAAGTGGCATACCGGTTAGCATTGCCTCCATCTTTATCAGCAGTTCACAACGTATTCCATGTCTCGATGTTGAGAAAATACGTCTCAGATCCCTCTCATATACTCAGTTATGAGAGCCTAGAACTGCAGCCAAATATGTCTTACGAAGAACAGCCAATGTAGATCCTGGATAGAAAGGATAAAGTCCTTCGGAATAAGACCATAGCATTGGTCAAAGTTCTCTGGAGAAACAGCAAGGTGGAGGAAGCCACCTGGGAGCTAGAGTCAGATATGAGAGCTCAATATCCAGAGTTATTCAGGTTAGATTTCGGGGACGAAATCCTTTTTAAGGGGGGAATAGTTGTAAAGACCGCTTAGTTTAATTTGGAAATTAGCAGTTAATCATGTTTAATTATGAGAATTATTTATAGCTATTTAAATAATTATTTATACTGTTATTATTGAATTCTGAGATGCATTTTATGTCATTCAGTAGTTTTCATAAGTTTGCATTTCCGGTGCCCGGTAACATGAAACTCGGTGTTTGGCTCAGTAAAATCACAACTTAGTATGTTAGTAGTTTGGGAGGGTTTATTAGACATTGGGAATGTCGGGAATGGCCGGGAATTTAGAATTTCCCAAAAAAATACCCCTTTAGTGTTATTGTTATGTTATTTTGTGTGGAGGGGCAAATTGGTCTTTTTGCCCCAATGATATTTTGTCCTTTAGTGGACTTTATTTAATTGATTTATGTGTTTTATTTCATTAAATGTTGGCTGAAATATAAGGGATTAATATTAATTCTTTTCTTTATTCAAAAAAAAAAAAATCAAAGTTAGAAAACTTGAAAGAAAAATCAAAGCTCTCTTTTCCTCTCTCTCTCTCTCGACTGGTTGTGTGTGATAGGGCTGGATTTCCTTTGATTTTCAAGCAGATTTTGTGTGATTCTAAGCTCTTGGTAAGCCTTGAATCATGCTCTTTAGTTTTCTTAGTTTTCAAGGAAAAAGAAAATGGTTGCATGTTTAATTTTGATGTTGTTGCTGCTGTAGTTTTAGGTTGTTTTCTGTGGTTTTCTATGCTTGAATTGAATGGAATTAAGTAGGTTTCATGCATGCTAGTTACCTTTGTTCAAGTTTGTGAAATTTGGTTCAAAAGCTATGGTTTTCAAAGTAAAGTTTTGATTTTCGTTGCTGTGGTTGCTGCTATTGTTATGTTGTGTTTTCTGGTGTTAATTTATGTTGAAATAGGTTTAGTTATGCTTGATTTAGTGGCTGTTTGGAGGTTTAGTCAAGTTTTGAGTTTTTGAACTCAATCTTGAACCTCCAATGGTGAAATGTGTTTCTGTGCTTAAAGCTTGGTTTTGTTGCTTTAGAAATGTTCTAGGGGATGTATAGAACAGGTCTGGAAGGTTTTGTGTGAATTGGAGTTGATTTGAATGAGTTGTGAAATTTTGATTTCTGCCTGCGAGGAACCGGAATTCTGGTTGTGCATCCAGAATTCCGGATGGGTTTTGAAAATTCCCAGAACTGGAATTCCGGTTGGGCAACCGATCTACCGGTTGGGGAAATTTCGGAAACCCTAGTTTTCCTTGTTTTTATGTTATTTGGGGTATTGCCATGCTTTTTATCGATAGGGTAACTTTTAGTTCCTAGTTAAAGTCCCCGGGAAGTGATTTAGCGTATCACTTATAGTGTTGTGATTTTTATGGTTTAGGAGCACATGTCCGTAGCGCGAGATAGTTCCGGTCGGGTTGACCAAGCACACACGAATTCGGAATCCAGGTAAGATTAGTATAACAGTATGCATATGTAGATTACATGTTTAGCGTGCATGTAGGAAGCCTGTTAGATTACATTAGATATGTATGTTGGCTTCGAACCATCCAACTGTGTCACGTCGGTACAGACTGGAGTATGACCAGCAGCCGGAGTATGACCGGTTCGACCGATTAGGCTGACACTTTATCACGTCGGTACAGGCTGGAGTATGACCAGCAGCCGGAGTATGACCGGTTCGACCGATTAGGCTGATACTTAGGTTGGTGGTTCCGTACTATTTGACGTATCACGTCGGTACAGGCTGGAGTATGACCAGCAGCCGGAGTATGACCGGTTTGACCGATTAGGTGGATCTTGTAACACGTCGGTACAGTGGAGTATGACCAAGACGGCGGAGTATGACCGGTTCGACCGATTAGGCTGTTACTTGTCAATAGTACCGTCCCTATGAACGTTCAGAACTCAGTACCGTGTTGGACACGGCAGTTAGGGGGACTCAGTATCGTGTTGGACACGGCAGTTAGGGTTATGGTCAGGGGTATGGGCGTCTGATCATGACCGGGATTTATGTATGAGTATTATTATGCTTTTCTTGCTGAGTTTGTCGACTCACAGTGCTATGTTTATGTGTAGGTAAAGGCAAGGCTAGGGCTGATGGACCGTGAACGAGCCTATGAAGATTGTACATGTCAGGGCGGTTAGGCCTGGAGCGTACGATCATCGGGACAGCGAGGCTATTTTTGTAATTAGTCGCTAGGCGACAAGTATTTTGTATAGACAGTACACTTTTGTAAATGGTTTTGTAATCGGGATCCCGAGTCTTTTGTATAAATATTTTACAAGTTTAATTAAAAAGCAAAAATTTTAATTAATCACATTTTCCATAAACCTCGTTGATTAGCAATGAGCTGCACAACATGTTTAAAAATCACGTAATACGCCTATGCTAGTTAGGGTGTTACAATCATTTTCTTGACATTGTTGCCAATGATCAAAATGTCATCAACATAAAGGACCAGGAATACTACTACTTTGTCTTCCTTGAGTTGGTAAACACAAGGTTCATCTTCATTCTGATGAAAGCCGTAGGTTTTAATGATCTCATCAAACCTTTTATTCCATGAGCGAGAAGCTTGCTTAAGTCCATAAATAGACCTATTTAATTTGTAAACTTTATTTTCCTGCCCAGGAAGAACATAACCTTCTGGTTGCTCCATATAGATGGTTTCTTCAAGAAGCCCATTAAGGAAAGCTGTCTTGACATCCATTTGCCAGATTTCATAATCGAAAGCGGCTGCGATGGAGAGAAGAATTCGGATGGATTTGAGCATGGCAACAGGATTAAAAGTTTCCTCATAGTCCACACCTTCTCTTTGGGTATAACCCTTGGCGACCAGTCTAGCTTTGAAAGTTCCGACTTCGCCTCCAGCGCCTCTTTTCTTCTTGTAGACCCATTTGCATCCGATTGGACGATAGTCATCGGGTGGATCTACATATTCCCAGACTTTGTTCTTTTTCATGGAATCCATTTCTGAATCCATGCCGGCTGACCATCGCTTCCGTTGCGGACTTGCCATTGCCTGTTTATAGGTTAATGGGTCGTCATCAATACCGTCACCAACGACCATATTGATTTCACCATCCAAGCCATAACGAGATGGTTTTGTAGAAAACCTCCCACTACGACGAGGAGCGGTGACCTTCTGAACAGGAGCTTTGGTAGTAGTTTTCTCAGTTGCTACAACTGAGGGAGTGGGATTATCCTCTTCTTGAGTAGAAGAGGATGGAACATTTGAAGGAACTGTATCTGTTAGCATTTCTTCTAATACAACTTCACTTTTCAGTTTGTTGTCTTTCATATAGTTATCTTCAAGAAAAGTAGCATTTGTAGAAACAAATACTTTGTTATCCTTGTGACTATAAAATAGTACACCCCTAGTCTCTTTAGAATTTCCGACAAACATGCAAACTTCAGTTCGCGATTCCAGTTTGCCTTCTTTCTTTTTCAAGACGTGAGCAGGGCACCCCCAAATCCTATAATGGCGTAAACTAGGTGTACGACCATTCCATAGTTCGATGGGTGTCTTAGGGACTGCTTTAGATGGTACAACATTTAAAATGTCGTTTGCCATTTGAATAGCATATCCCGAGAAGGACGTAGACAGGGTTGAATAACTCAGCATGGACCTAACCATTTCCAAGAGAGTGCGATTTCTTCTTTCTGCAACTCCATTTTGCTGTGGAGTGCTTGGGGCAGTATATTGGGATTCAATTCCAAGTTCAGTTAAATGATCTTTGAACTGCATATCCATATATTCTCCACCCCTATCAGTTCGCAAGATCTTTAATGTTTTGCCTAATTGGTTTTGAGCCAAAGCATGAAATTCCTGAAACTTTTCAAACGTTTCAGATTTCTTTTGCATTAGGTAAAGAAAACTATATCTAGAGAAGTCATCAATGAAAGTGACAAAATACTCATAACCACCTCGGACTTTTACATTGAGAAGTCCGCAAACATCCGAATGCACTAACCTTAAGGGTTGTTTGGCACGCTCTCCCTTTGCAGAGAAAGAACGTTTGGTCATTTTTCCTTCTAGGCAAGACTCGCATACTAGCAGTTCTCCTAAGACGACATTTTTCAATGGACCGTCCTTGGTTAGCCTATTGAGTCTATTAAAACCTATATGACCTAAACGTAAATGCCATAGATAAGTTTGATCATCATTATCAATCTCTTTTCTCTTAAGGCTTCTAAGTTTAGCTACATTGAAAAGTTCAGTATTTAGTGAGATTTGAGTATCAGGTCTTAAAACATAAAGCCCTTGTTCCATGTTAGCAACACATATATGAAATCCATTACGAGAAATTGAACAATTAGAACTCGAAAAATTCAATATATAAAATTGTGTTTGTAAACATGAAACACTAATCAAGTTTCTACTAAAGTTTGGAATATATAAAACATTCTGTAAAAGTAAAAATTTCTTTGTATGAAACTTGATTCGGGCTGTTCCTCTAGCTTTAACTGAACCAACTCGCCATTTCCAACTTTTAGCTTTAACTCATCTGCGTGAAGATTCTCCCAAGTTTCAAGCAGCTTCAATGAAGAACATACATGGTTAGTAGATCCAGAATCAACAATCCAGGTGGATTTGTCATTCTCTAAAACACATGATTCAAAGACAAAAGCATCACCTTCGTTTGAATTGTCTAGAAGCCTGGGACATTGTTCTTCTTTATGTCCCTTTCCATTACAATTCGCACATAGAACATGATGGTTGATAATTGTACTTGAAGAGGTCCCATTGCAATCAAATTCCGCTCATGGGCCCTCAACTCAGTCTCGAGTTTTTCCATGTCGGAGGAGTGAGGATTGTTCAACAAGTAATATAGAACAAAACTATCATACTCCGGAGGAAGACTATTAAGGATGAGTCGTACCCATTGTTCCTTTGATAAATCAATTCCAAGTAGATTTGCCTTCTGGAACTTCAGATTCATCAACAATAGGTGTGAGTTAATGCAACTACCAGGGTGCATTTTCACACTATTGAGTTCTTTTGCGAAGATACTAACTAGGAGTGGATCGGGGTGAGGGTTATTCATATTGGCACTACAACATATCAATAAACAGAAGTAAGGTTTTGGTTCTATAAATTCATACACAAGTTCAGAAAATAACAGATAACAACATATGTTATAAAAATACTAAATCTAACATAGTTTATTTTCCAAGGTTTCCAACGAACTGATACAGTGTCCCGTTTAGGCGAGAGTCAAAGCATCATCCATTGAATAGAGTTGTCAATTCATCTAAAATGACAATCATTCTAGCAACCTTTTATTCGATCAAGATTGGAATTCAGCGTTGTCCCGTTTATGTGAGAGTCAAGGCAATTCTATCTTATGAGCTTCCACCATTGTTTCATACTCTTGTAAGTCTTATACAGTCGCCACCATTAGGGTGGTCAAAAACAATATAAAAAACTTACAAGAATACTTATCTTTCGAGATTAAACGGCGCTAACTTGCTAATGAACGTTCCTCCATTAGGGAGGATTACTCACTAAAACAATAGCTATGTAAAACCAACAATGGAGATCGAATTTCTCTTGATTAAAGCTCATTATTTGAAATATGTATTTTGTTTAATCATTTATATTCCATATTTCGATTATGAAACATTACAAATTAAAGTTTTTTAAAAAAATTTAATTAAATTTCAAAAATGGAATAAATTTGAAAAATATCTTATTTAAGTTGTTTAGAGAAATCTAAAATATCCAACTTAAATATTCTTCAATCAATGACTTAATTAAATATTAACAATTAAGTGGTAACCACTTAATTTAGAATATATTCCATTTTAAGTTTTCCATATTTATAAAATATCAACTTAAAAAAATATCCAAAGAATCTTAATAACCAATTCCTAAAATTCCTCAACTTTATTTATAATAGGAAATTCAAAAGATATTCAAATCTAAGTTGATTTGTTAGATATAACTATATCTCAACTTAAATAGGAATATTTAATGAAATTATGAAATTAAGCTTTAGAAAGAATTTACATGGTTATAATTCTATATTTAATTAAACACAAGAAAAATACATATAGTTTTTCTAGAATATTATTCATCAAATTATGTTTTTCTTAAATTAATTTGAAGGAAGATTGAAATTAATTATGTTGTTAATCAATTTTATTAGGTCAAACTAATATAATTAACCTAGCACAGTTATCCAAATCAGGCAAATGGGCCTTCACAATTAGGGTTGTTCATGTGAGGGGGAGCTGGGTTCAGTATGTCGTACCCACTTCTATGGCTCCCAACTCTCACACAAGGCCCAAAAGAGAGGAATTGAACCTTAAAATGAACAACTGTTATTAATTGAATAGGCCCATTACTAAATGAGCCTAAATAAATCTATCAAGTTATGACATTTTATTTAGCAACAACAACCTATATGTATCTATAACAGAAATTAAACATATAGGCTCACACAGGCACACAGATTTGGATGGATCCTATCATGTTACTAGGTCATACGCAAATGAAAGAAGAATGTAAAAATTACCTATTACAAATTATTTACTTGATCTATTGACAATTGAACCATGGGTTAAAATCAGATCATTGGATCTGTCAACAAGTTAACCATGGCAATTTAGATCAAGCAATAATAGGTTTTAGAAAACTTACAAATAATCTAAAACACATACACCTGCAACAATTTAGATTTGGATAGTTGGATGTAGGATTTATTTAATTTTTAAATATATTTAAAAAAAAAACGGTTTTAAAAAAAATATTTAAAAATTAAACCTACAATTTTGAAAAATTAGGTTTTAAGTAACCTAAATATCATTTCAAAATAAATTGCTAACTTTCCTTTTTAAATTTCATGTTATTTAATAAATTAAATATTCAATAAAATAGAAAATGGTAAATACATACCGTTTTCATATTTTACAATTTAATTTAAGTAAGAATAACAAAATTTAAAAGTTAACAAAAATATCTTATTTCCTCTTTTAAAATATCATGATTATTTTGATCTTATTCTAAATAAGGTCAAGTTACCAAAAAAAATTAATATCTGACCTTAAAAAAAATAAAATAATCAAATTTTAAAGGAAATAAGAAAAGAGGTAAGCAAAACTTGATTTTTTCCTATTTTCAAAATCAAATTACACTAATATCTAAAATTAATCAAATTAATTTATTTCTGATAATTAGATTTGAAATTTGAAAAATAAAAATCAATATACAAAACTACACAAAAATTGGAAGTTAATTCCATGAAATAGCATGAAAAATCGAAAAAAAATGAAAAAAAAAATGATGAACAGTACGGATGGTATGCGTAGCATACCCATCCGCGCGCGCCTCTGGGATGCTGGCCGAGCTTTCACGCGCGTGCCCATGCATGCAGCATTCCGCGCGCATGGGAAGGTGCTCATCATCCCGATTTTTCTAATTTTCAAAAATTTATAACTAATTCAAATTAAATCGAAATCGAGTTCTGTAAAAAAGTAAATTGCTTAGAATTTTTCAAACTATCCAATAAAAATAATTACAGGAACAGAAAAGTAACTATTTTTCCCAGAATTCACAAACAACAATCAAACATCAATATGACACACAAAGCAACATGATATCATCCAAAACACAAACAAATCGTTTTAAGTCCAAATTTCTTGCAAGCAAATCAATTTACCATGGCTCTACTGCCAGTTTTTGGAATTATTTTACCAGGATCTTAGATCTACTCACAAGTATGTTGATTTAACAACCTAAATATGAACTTCTAAAATGATAGAAAATTAAACACATAAAAGTGAGAGAAATCTTACATTGGGTGCAGCGGAATATATGTCTCCTCCCACTCAGATCTCTAACCCTTGATTCCTTTCTGTCGCAAAGTATAATCAAGATCTGAGCCTGAATGTCCTTCTTTGTTGAATCTGAATTCTACACAGCCTTCCTCACTATGATTGGGGTATTACTTGATGTGTATGGGCACTACTCTATCACTTAGAGAATTTCGAAAACAGAGAAGGTAGAGAGAGAGAGAGAGTGGCGGCTTGAGCATAGTTTTTGTGTGAGAGAAAATTCTCTCAAAAGTGTTACAAAAACTGAAGCCTTTACCTTCTATTTATAGAAGACCACATAGGGCTATGGTTGAATTACTTGGCATTAAAAAATTAAAAAATCAATGGGAAAAGGGAAGTAAAGTGGTCGGCCTAGGCATTGTGGAAACAAGGCTTTCCACTTTTCCAACTTTCCTTTTTCTACATTGCTAGTTTCCTATTTTGTCAAAAACTGCCAATTTCTTTATTCAACCACATAAATGTCAAATCTAATTATTTAATAATTAAAATTAATTATCAAATAATATATTGTCATTTATTTATTAATAATAAAACTAATTAAAGTTTCACAATTAATAAATATACCCTTTAAATTCTCTATTTACTGTTTTGCCCTTAATAAGTGATAAATTCTCAAATACACACAGTCTAACTTGAGAATTATAATTGATTAATTAAAATCAATTAAATGAGTCTTACAAGTAATATTGTCTCAACTAGTGAGGGGACCATGGGTCTATATATCCGAGCTTCCAATAAGCAGATCAAGAATTTACTACTTAAATTCACTGACTTATTAATTCTTCGTTGAATCCACGCATAGAACTTAGAATTGCACTCTCAGTTATATAGAACGCTCTATATGTTCCACCATATAGACACGTCATTAGTTATCCATTGTTATAATCCTAATTTGATCAATGATCCTCTATATGGATGATTTACATTGTAAAGGGACTTAATTACCGTAACACCCTACAATGTATTTTATCCTTAAAACACTTAAGCCTGTATAAATGATATTTCAGCTAAGTGAAATGAGTACTCCACCATTTATCTTCGTTTGGTTAAGCTCGAAGGAAATCATCCTTTGCTTACTATTCGCCAGATAGAAGCTATAGATTCCATGTTTATGTTAGCGCTCCCACTCAATTGCACTACCGTGTTCCCAAAATGTACGTATCACCTTGACCCAAAAGTAGGCTTAACTAACGAATCAAAGAACACGAATAATACTCTTGAGATTGAACCTAACCATATCAGGATTTAGATCATTTGATCTAGGATAACTTAGTGATATTGAATTGAATAGATATTACAGTAAGTTTTATAAATCTATTTCAAAGTTCAATATCGGTCCATTCCAATGCATACTCCATGCATCGAACCCGAGCTTTACTTTAACCAATGTTCTGGAAAGAACATAGCATTTCTCTAAATGCAAGTAAACTCTGTTGTAGATTGTCATATCAGTAAAACCAAGTGTTCTGATAAATCTAGGAATCCTTTATTCACATAGTCATGTTTACTTTCCACTGTGTTGACAACACAATAAACATGATCAAGTATGTGAAAAGGGTTTGAATGAATTTATAAATCAAATAGACAAATAATTGATAAGGTGAACCAAAACATACACAAATGAATGAAAAATACTTCTGTTACTATATTGATATTGAATAATCTGGATTACATTGAAATAGAGTTTTATTTAGGGCATAAAACCCAACAATAATCAGTGATGAAGTGTACTTACACTTTGTATAAGTGTTATGTTCTTTCCAGAACATTGGCATAGTATACTGGTCTCGAATGTATGGAGTATACATTAGACTGGACCGATATTGATCTTAGTAAAGATATTATAATACTTACCGTTATATCTTTCCAAGTCAATATCACTAGTGTTGGGATTTTTTGCCCTAAATAAAACCCATTACAATCTAATCTAATTTGTTATCAATAAGAGAATAAGAAGTGATTTATGTTAACATGTAGTTTTCATGCTTATGGTTTAATATATGCACAAAATCTGTTAAGTCCAGAACATATATTTATTCACAATTACAGTGATGTCAACACAGTAGAGTGTGATTGTGATTATATGATTCAAAAGACTAAGTCCCTGTTTCATCAGTGTTTTGGATTTACATTGATGTGATAATTAGGGATGAAGTATACTTACACTTTGGATAAGTGTTATGTTCTTTCCAGAATATTGGCAAAGTATACTAGTTTCGAATGTATGGAGTATACATTGGACTAGACCGATATTGATCTTAGTTAAGATATTATAATACTTACCGTTGTATCTTTTTCCAAGTCGATATCACTAGTTGATCTTAGATCAAAAGATCTAAATCTTGATATGCTTAGGCTCAATCTCAGGAGTGGTATATTCATGTTCTTTGATTTGTTAGTTAAGCTTACTTTTGGGTCAGGGTGATACGTGCATTTTGGGAACATGATAGTATGATTGAGTGGGAGCGCTAAACATAAATATGGAATCTATATCTTCTATAGGTGTTTAGAAGTCAAGTGATGATTTCCTTCGAGCTTAGTTAAATAGAAGTAAATGGATGAGCTCTTGTTTCAGTGATTATATTTTAGTTCACTAAAACATCATTTACAGGTAGCTAAGTGTTTTAAGGAGCCAAATACATTGAGGGGTGAAACGGTAAATTTATCCCTTCTCGGTGTAAATCATCTATATAGAGGATCTTTGATCAAATTAAGATTATAACGATGGTTAAATGTGATAGTGTATCTATATGGTGGAACATATAGAGCGTGTTATATAAATGAGAGTGCAATTTCAAGTTCTAAAAGTGGATTCAACAAGGAATTAATAAGTTAGGGAATTTACTTGGTAAATTCGGTTCAGCTTATTGGAAGCTCAAGGGCAGAGCCAGAACTAAAGAGTTGAGGGGGCCAATATCAGACAGTGCAATATACAATAATTTAAATTTCGGTGACTTTAATACCTTTTAAGGATGTGTGTCAATTATAAAAAATACTACATTTTTAAATTTTATAAATATTTTATACAGTATTTTTTTTTTAAAAAAAAATAATCAAATCATTAAATTAAAAATAAAATACGAGTGTTACGCTAAAATTTGATGGAGTTTAATTTAATATTATCAAAATTAATAATAATATGTAATTTCTTAAGGAAAAAAAATACTCATATTGATTTTAAGAATAATATAATTAGTTAATTTTACTACTATTTATTAAATAATTTATTAAATATATTTTTAAATTAAAATAAATTAATTAAGTCTAATAAAATAGTAATATAATAATTTACTATTTATTAAATATATACAATTGTAAGACCACCATTAATATATAAAATAAAACTCTATATATTTTCTTAATAATAAAATTATATTTAAATAAGTAAATATTAATTTTTTTAGTTCTTTTATACATGAAAAATTATGTATTAATATCTTTTTATATATGATTATATATATATATATGTTTAGTAAAGCAATTTTTTTTTAAAATTCAGGGGGGGGCCACAGCCCCTATACGGGTGTATGTGGCTCCGCCCCTGTGGAAGCTCAGTAATATATAGGTCCATGGTCCTCATTCTAGTTGAGACCATACTGCTTGTAAGACTCAGATAATTGATTATGATTAATCAATTATAATTCTTGAATTAGACTATGTCTAGTTTGTGAATTTTCACTAAGCAAGGACGAAATTGTAAAGAAAAGAGATTCTAGGTTTTATTTATTAATTAAGAGACTCTATATGTCTAATCAATAATTATGTTAAATGACAATATTATTTAATAATTTATTTTAGTTATTAAATAATTAGTTTTGGCATTTAAATGGTTAGAATTAGAAAATTGACGTTTTTGAGAAAATAGAAATAAAAATTGTTAAAATTGCAAAATTCCAAGTGGGGCCCATTAACACCATGGCCGGCCACTTGGAGAAGCTTTTTCCAATTAATATTTTCATTATTTTAATGCCAAATAATTACTAACCTAAACCTAGTGGTTACCTATAAATAGATAGTGATGGCTCATACCAAAAAAAGAGTTTTCAAGTGATTCAAGAGATTGCCTTCAGAAAATTGAGCCACTCACTATCCTTCTATAGCTGACCCCTCTCTCTCTCTCTCTCTCTCTCTCTCTCTCTCTCTCTCTCTCTCTCTCTCTCTCTCTCTCTCTTTTCTTCTTAAAAAATTTCGAATACCTTGAGTGATAGAGTAGTGCCCACACACATCAAGTGGTACCTCAATCATAGTCTAGAAGATCGTGAAGAATCCAAATTGAAGAGAAGGACATTCGGACTCAGATCTTGGTGATACCCTGCGACAGAAAGGATACAGGGGTTAGAGATCTGAGTGGAAGGAGACATATTATTCCGCTGTAACCAATGTAAGGTTTTCTAAACTTTATATGTGTTTATTATCGTTTTAGAAGTTCATATTTAGGATGTTAAACAACATACTTGTGAGTAGATCTAAGATCCTGGTAAAATAAATTCCAACAACTGGTATCAGAGCCATGGTAATTGATTTGCTTGCAAGAAATTTGGACTTAAAACGATTTGTGGGTGATTTGGATAGTTTCATGTTAATTTGTGTGTTATATGATGATTGATTGATGTTTATGAAATTTTGTGAAAAATAATTGAATTCTCGTTTCTGGAATTATTTTTATTGGATAGTTTGGAAAAAATTAAGCAATTTACTTTTTACAGAACTCAATTTCAATTTTATTTGAATTAGTTATGATTTTTTGAAGATTTGAAAAAAGATAGGATGATCTCCCAACCCCACGCGCGCGGAACCGAGTTTCCCTCGGTCAGATGCGTGTTTTGACATGGTTTTGTCTGAGCGACACGCCCAGGGGTGTGTAATACCCATTGCCGCGCGCGGAAATTATGCAAGGGAGTCCTTGCGCCGAGTTTTCTCGACAGATCTCCATTAGGCGCGCGCGGATGAGTATGCAACTGCATAGCATCCGTACAACTCACATTTTTTTTTTCGTTTTCTTCAATTTTTCATGCTGTTTCATGGAATTAACTTCCGATTTTTTGTGTAGTTTTGTATTTTGATTTTTACTTTCATATTTCAAATCTAATTATCAGAAATAAATTACTTTGAATTTTTTTAAAAATTAATTTGAGATATTAGTGTAATTTGAACTTGAAAATAGGTAAAAATCTATCTTTTTGCTTAATTTTTTATCTTATTTTTTAAATTTGATTATTTTATCTTATTTTTAAATTTAAGGTCAGATATTATTATTTTTTAAATTATTCTATTTTTAAAATTATTTGACCTTATTTAAATTTAGAATAAGATTACTATAATCATGATATTTTAAATAGAAATAGGATATTTTTGCTAACTTTTAAATTTTGTTATTTTTTATTTAAATTAAATTATAAAATTAGAATAGGATATTTCATTATCATTTTATTTCATTGAAAATTTAATTTATAAAGTAACATGAAAATTTAAAAGATGGTTAGCAAATTTTTTTTTTTGAAATGATATTTAGGTTAGTTAAACCAAATTTTTTAAAATTATAGGTTTTAATTTTAAATTTTATTTAATTTCTTTTTTAAATCCGAAAATATTTTTTTATTATTTATTATTATTATTTTCAATTTTTTTAATTAATTAATTTAAAATTAAATATATCCTACATCCAACTATCAAATTCAACTTGTTACAGGAGTATGTGTTTTAGCTTGTGTGTAAGTTTTATAAAACCTATTATTGCTTGATCTAAATTGCCATAGTTAACTTGTTGACAAATCCAATGATCTGATTTTAACCCATAGTTCAATTGTCAATAGGTCAAGTAAATAATTTGTAACAGGTAAATTTTACATTCTTCTTTCATCTGTGTATGACCTAGTAACATGATAGGATCCATCCAAATCTGTATGCCTGTGTGAGCCTATATGTTTACTTTTTGCTATAGATGCATATAGGTTGTTCATTTTTTTTAATGAACTAGGTTGCTAAATAAAATGTCACACCATGATAGATTTTATTTAGGCCCATTTAGTTTTTGGGCCTATTCAATTAATAACAGTTGTTCATTTTAAGGTTAAATTCCTCTCTTTTGGGCTTTGTGTGAGAGTTGGGGGCCAATAGAAGTGGGTACGACATACTGAACCCAGCTCCGTCTCACATGAACTACCCCAATTGTGACGGCCCATTTTCCTGATTTGGACAACTGTACTAGGTTAATTAAATTAGTTCAACCTAATTAAATTGATTAGCAACATAGTTAACTTTTAATATATATGAAATTTATTTTTCATTTTAATATAAAGTTAATTTTAAGAAAAACACTCCTAGTTTAATGAAATTATTTCTAGATAAACTATCTGTATTTTTCTTGTATTTAATTAAATAAAGAATTATAATTAACTAGATTCTTTCTGAAGCTTATTTTAATTATTTCATTAAATATTCCTATTTAAGTTATAAATTAGCTATTTCTAAATAATTTTCATATCAACTTAAATTTGAATATCTTTTGAATTTTAAAATTAAGTTGAGGAATTCTAGGAATTGGTTATTGAAGATTCTTAAGATACTTTTTAAGTTATTTTTTTTTAAATTCTTAAAATCAACTTAAAATGAAATATTTTTAAAATTAGGTGGTTACAACTTAATTTTGATATTTAATTAAATTTTATTTGAAAGATATTTAAGTTGGATATTTTAAATTTTTTTTCTATAACAACTTAAATTAGTTTCTTTTTCAAATTTAAGAAAAACACTTAGTTAAATTGAGATATTTTCTAGATAGTTATTTCTAGTACTAGTTTTTTTTTTTCTAACATTAAAATTAGGAAAATATTTTAGATTGTAAAATTAATTGTTTGATAATTAATTTTGGTACAATTTAAGTTAAGTATATTTTTCTAGTATTAAACTAGAATTAATAATTAAGTCTCCTCTATACTTAATTATTTATTTCTTGAATTTAATACATTTAATTAAATTGAAAAATTTAAATATCTAAGTTGATTTTCATCATGATACTTAAATATTATTATTTTCATGTTATTTAATTAAATAGAGAATTATTTTAAGTTGGAAATTTTCTTTAAAATTTCAGCTTAAATTTGAATAATTTTCAAAATATATATTTTTTTATTTTATTAATCGTTTTTTTTTTTCGAAATTGCATTTAATTATGCAAGATATTTTTGAATTTATCTTGAAAAATAGATTAAAGTTGTAAATTAATTATTTATTTTAATTAATTTTGAACCAACTTAAATCAATGATTTTTTCATTTAATGATTGATTTAAAATAAATGAACTAAAATATATTATAATTAGAAATTGAATTACTTAGTCAAAGAAAATCTAGATAGATATTATTTTTTTTGCTTGAAGTATTTTTTCTAGTAATGTTTAATTTATTTTATTTTATTTTAAAGCATTTTGAAAATTTTATAATTATACACTTTAATTTTTCGAAATGCAATATATATTTATAGAAAATTAAATTTGAGTTGCAAATTAATTTAAATTAATACAACTTAAATTAAATAATTTTCTTAATATTTATTGAAAAATTACTACTAAGATGGAAATAATTTATTTTATTTTCATATCCATCTAAGTATAATTTTATAAATATTAAATTAAATTTTATTTAGAATTTTATTCTAAATTTGAAATTTTAATTAAATAAATATATATTTAAAATAAATAGATTTAAATAAATAATAGAAGAAAATATATTTTAAATAATGAGCTTTATTATTATTAGGATATTCGATCTTCATTGTTGGTTTTACATAGCTATTGTTTTAGTGAGTAATCCTCCCTAATAGAAAAATGTTCATTAGCAAGTTAGCGCCGTAGATTCTCGAAAGATAAGTATTATTTGTAAGTGTTTTATATTAGTATTGATCACCCTAATGGTGACGACTGTATAAGACTTACAAAAGTATGAAACAATGTTGGGAGCTCATAAAATATGAATGACCTTGACTCTCGCCTAAACGGGACAACGTCAGATTCTCTTTTCGATCGAATAAAAAGTTGCTAGAATGTTTATCATTTTAGATGAGTTGAAAACTCTATTCAATTGATGGTAGCTTTGACTGTCACCTAAACGGGACACTGATATCAGTTTGTTGAAAACCTTAGAAATTATTTAGGATTGTATGTTTTAGTATTTTCACTTGTCATTCCTACTTGCTATGTGCTAATAATTTCTGAATGAGATTTTGTGTTAAACCATAATTGATTTCTATTTATTATTTTTTGTAGTATCCTATATGACCATGTCCAATCCCATGTTATCAATGTTGACTGAAAATAAGCTAAATGGATCTAACTTCCTTAAATGGAAAGAGAACATTAACATTGCTCTCATAGGTGAAAGTGCCCTGTTTGTGTTAACTGAGCTGTCTCCTGAAGAGCCGGGTGACAATGCAACTAAAGCTGTTAAAGAGAAGTTCGAGCGTTGGTAGAATGCTAACAACAAAGCTCGATACTTCATGCTTTCCAACATGGTTGACACCTGGAAAACAAGGTTTGCAAACACTGTCACGGCTGCAGAAATCATGACGAAGTTAACTGAGCTATTCGGAATGGCATCAATTCAGTCTCGCTTTGACGAGACTAAAAAAATTTATCATTGCACGGATGGAACCCCATCAGAATGTGCGTGATCACCTTCTCCAGATGGCAAGTTATTTCCAAGAATCCCAGAATCATGGAGCTGAAATGGATCAGACAACTCAAGTGAGTCTTATCTTGAATAGTCTGACTCCAGCTTTTCTGCCCTATACATCAAATTATGTCATGAATAAGAAGGAACAAGACTTTCACACGTTAGTCAATGACCTTCAGACATATGAAAATTTGATTGGAGGACCCAAGAAGAAAGGGAGTAAACCTCATAATTCTTGAAATGGTAATGGGACGATTAAAGCTAAGACACACATTGCCTCTACTTCCAGACCTAAGACAAAGAAGAAGTGGAAAAATAGCAAGAAGTCTGTTGAAGCTGTGAAACCAGTTAAAAAGACAAAGGTTGCTACTCCTGGTGATACACTAAAAGGAAAGTGTTTCTACTGCAATAAAAAAGGCCATTGGAAACCCCAATGTCCTAAATTTCTTGCAAAGAAATAAGGTATTTCTTTTCCTATAAACTGATGAGTTTTAGTGAATTATTATCCATTTAGATTATTAATTCTAGACCTACTAACCATATTTATTTGTTTTTCTTCTTATTACAGCCCAAGCTGCTTGAACTCGGATGCTATCTTAGCGAGTTGAATCAGAAAGTTGGACAAAGGGGTGGAATTCGTCCAAGATAAAGATGAAGCTCGTTTTTTTTATTTTTGAATTAATTGTTTTAGTTTCAAAATAGTTTGGATTTCAATTATTAGTTTGGGATTTTATTCCCCTTTTTTTTCATATTGTTGCAAACAATTCCTTTAATTTTGGAAGATTTTATAATAAAGTTTTTTATTTTGGAAATAAATTACAATTTATGAATTAAGCTTCATTTACTTTATTTTGTGTAACCAATACCAATTATATTTATATGTTTTAATAATTGTATGTGTATGTGTTTTTATTATTGATACAAATTCTATAGTATCTTAAACTCTTCACAGAGTTAATACTACATAAACACTTAGAATTACTTTTCTATGTTTATTAATAATTGTTAATTCCAAAACAATTGTTAAGAATTTGTTTAATAAAAAGATCTTTTGATCTGATAGGGGTGGAGAAAAAGTTAAGAAGAATATGCAGTTCAACGATCTTTTTATTGGAAATATTTTACCAGCATCTAGATTTACTATCATGTATGTTTCATTAACATCCTAATATTAATTCTAAAACAATGAAATAAACACATATAAAGTTTAGGAAACCTTACATTGGGTGCAGCGGAATATAATCACTCCTTCCGTTCAGATCTCTAGCCCTTGATTCCTTTCTGTAACAGAGCATCACCAAGATCTGAACCTAGATCTCTTTCTCTCCTTCTTTGATGTTGATTCTCCTTCTTGTTGATTGGATTCTACGCAATCTTCCACACTATGATTGAGATACAACTTGATGTGTGTGGGCACTCACCAAGATCTGAACCTAGATCTCTTTCTCTCCTTCTTTGATGTTGATTCTCCTTCTTGTTGATTGGATTCTACACAATCTTCCACACTATGATTGAGATACAATTTGATGTGTGTGGGCACTCACTCATTCACTCAAGGGTCGAAATTGAAGAGGAAAAGAAGAGGGAAGGTGGCGGCTAGAAAGTTTTCTCTGAAGGAATGAGATGCATCATCTTTTTCCTAAAGCTATCACTACCTATTTATAGGTAACCATCTAGGTTTAGGTTAGAATTATTTGACATTAAAATAATTAAAAAATAAATGATAAAACCCATTAAGTGTGGCCGGTCATGGGCTTTGGATATTGGGCCTCACTTATGCAATTTTGCTGTTTTATCATTTCTGCATCTCATTTTTTCAAAAACGCCAATTTTCCAATTCAACCATTTAAATGCCAATTCTAATTATTTAATAACTAAAAATTAATTATTAAATAATATTGTCATTTAATATATTTATTAATTACACATATAAAGTCTCTTAATTAACAAATAAAACCTAGAATCTCTTTTCTTACAATTTTGCCCTTACTTAGTGAAAATTCATAAACTAGACATAGTCTAACTTTAGAATTATAATTAATTAATTAAAATCAATTAACTGAGTCTTACAAGTAGTATGGTCTCAACTAGTATGGGGACCATGGGCCTATATAATCGAGCTTCCAATAAGCCGAACCGAATTTACCAAGTAAATTCCCTAACTTATTAATTCCTTATTGAATCCACACTTAGAACTTGGAATTGCACTCTCAGTCATATAGAACGCTCTATATGTTCCACGATATAGATACGCTATTAATTATCCATTGTTATAATCCTAATTTGATCAATGAACCTCTAATAGATGATCTACATTCAATAGGGACTAAATTACCGTTACACCTTCAATGTATTTTATCCTTAAAACACTTAGCTCCGTATAAATGATATTTCAGCGAAATGAAATGAGATCTCAACCATTTATCTCTGTTTAGCCAAGCTCGAAGGATATCATCGTTTCACTTCTAAATTCCTATAGAATTTATAGACTCCATATTTATGTTAGCGCTCCCACTCAATTATACTATCATGTTCCCAATATGTACGTGTCACCCTGACCAGAAAGTAGGCTTAACTAACAAATCAAAGAACATGTATAATACTCTTGAGATCGAACCTAACCATATCCGGATTAAGATCATTTGATCTAGGATCAACGGGTGATATTGAATTGAATAGATATTACGGTAAATTTTAATATATCTAATCAAAGTTCAATATCGGTCCCTTCCGATGTATACTCCATACATCCGATGCTGGTAAACTTTGCCAATGCCCTGGAAAGGACATAACACTTATCCAAGGTGTAAGAATACCTATCGCTGATTATCATGCCATTCCAAATCCCGTGAACTGACAAATCACGGAATAAACTTTCGAACATATAATCAAGATTATATTGCACTGTGCTGACAACACTACAATCATTAACAAATTCATATGTTCTGGACTTAAATAGAATTTATACATTATATATATATAATCATGAAATAAATCATGTGAACCATGCAACATAAAATGTTATTTATGATGTTTATTAATAAGTAAATCTGATTATATTAAAATGAGTTTTATTTAGGGCACAAAACCCAACAAACTCCCACTTGCACTAATATAAAACAAAATGTGCATTTCAGATAATCTCAACACCTTGATATACAAATCAAGTGTAGTAGTAGTATACTCCTCGTAATAGGATCTGACAGGTTGAATTAAACACAACCTTTTCTCCACCATTACTCTTCCTTAATCACAAAGTCCTTGATATTGTGAAATTCCTCTCTATATGTCTACTCTCTTGGGATACTAGATTCTATACTTTCGACAACTACTTTTTGGTTGATCAGGAAGTAACACTAGTAGTAAAGAAATGTTGGAACGGTGCCAAAAATGTATAGAACTTTCCTTAGACTGAATAAGTACCTTTCCTGCAACTTCAACATTCAGTCTCTCTCTGGTAGACTAAGAGACTTTAGATAGGTTTTTACACTTCTCCAAAATCACTACTCCACACCAGAGTAATCACCATCTTATCAGCAGACTTTCTAGCACAAAGGCAGGTCTAGATATTTGATTTGGTGTAGTCTAAGAGTATTAAAACCACCTTTATCGACTAAAATATAGTTCCTCTTCTTAATCTTAAGGTTTACTTGATTGTCTTCCAATGTTCCTTTCCAGGATTAATCTGATACCTACTCATTACTCCCACTCAACAGTAGGTCTCTGGTCTAAGGCATACTAAAGCATATCTGAGACCTCTCATTGTTGATTTAAGGAATTCTTTCATGGCTTTATCTTTTCTGGAATAGTTGAGACTTTTCCTTAGATAAATAAAATCTATGTCTAGAAGTTGAGAAGCTTCTATAGATTTCTATTAGAAAAGAAAATGCTTCAGCATCTTACTAAAGTAAGTTGCTTGCACTAGAGTAAGTAATTAACCAGTTATACCATAAGCCATAGGTTTAGATAAACTCAAACCAGTAATACTAGGAACAGGAAGTTTTGTTAAGTCCATTGCATAGACTTATTAACGAAAAATTTCCTTTCATGTCCATGTAATAGAAAACTTTAGGTTATTCCACATGAATGGTTTTAACCATAGTTCCCTTCGCTTTACTTCTTAGTTTCTTATTTTGACAATCCATTACTTGTTTAAACTCACAATGGATTTTAATCACTAATGTCTTCCAAGTCATAAGAAGGTGAGTTCCTAGAAACCCTCCCATTACGACAAGGTACCGTGAATTATGTTTAAGAAAACTAAATGGTATTGACCTCTTCGGTTGTGTCAAGACAACAGAGGCAGTGGGATCATCATATGTAGAATAAGATGATAAAACACTTTTGGAATCAAGAAAAAAATATCTCCTTTATTTTGCTACTTTATTTTCAGACTTAGTCATTTTCTTAGAAAAGTAGTGTTTGTTTAAACAAACACTTTCTTATCTAATGACTATAGGATGGTCCACCCCTAATCACTTAGAATAGCTAACAAACATGCAAACCATGGTTAACAGTTCTAGCTTTTCTTAAGATTTCGATTAGGTCATCCATGAATCTAGTAATGGTTTACACTAAGTACCCAACCATTGCATCATTCTGAAATTGTATTACCATAGAAGGACTTAGGCAACGACTAGTAACTAATCATCAATATGCAAAACGAAATTTCTGGGGAGGTAAGTTTGGATATAATTCAAAAATTAAATTAATGATCTTTGAACTGCATATCTACTAACTATTTCTCCACCCCTATCAATTCGCAAGATCTTTAACCACTTACCTTAATGGTTTATCACCATTGCTAGAAATTTATGAAATTTTTCAAACATTTCAAATTTCTTTTGCATTAGATAAAATCTAGAGTGATCGTTTTTAAGAATATAACGAAAAACTCATATCCACTCCTGAATGTACATCTATCTGCGAATGAGATGATTATACTTTCAGTGGATATAGGCATATTGTCTCTTTGCAGAGAATGATCTTGTCAAAACCACTATGAACAAGATACAAATACCATAGATTTAAAAAATGTGGTTGTAGTCTTTTGATGACTTAGGTTTAGTTACATTAAAGAGTTCTTAGAATAGTGCAAGTGGATCCTGGTCACAGAATACTAAACTCATATTCCATACAGTTTGAATCCATTGATAGAAAATGGTTATTAAACACTTGTGAAAGTGAAACTGTATTGTATTAAAAAAAAATTATTTGGAATCTAAAATTTAAAGTCAAAGACTTAAATTTATACCAAATATAATGAGTAATTCTTTCTTGGACCACCACTACTAATTTAACTCTAAGTCTGATTTGCCCATACAAGAAGGAGATTTCTAAGATTGAGGATTTATATCATTTTTGGATAGAATTTCGGGAATATAATCATATGCGTCATTTAATTTCTTAAGAGAAAATATAGAATGACATGAAATAATTTATAGACCATTCATCCAATGATATGTTATTGAGCTAATTCAAAATGAATAAGCTAAGAGGAATTAGGGTAATTTCGTTTTTAAATAAGAATCCAACGATGCTTCGATTAGCGAGAGTCAAAATAATCTTATTTATACAATCTTCTTGTTTCATATTGTAAAGACTAGTCTAAGGTGTCATCAATTGATGAACAGCTAGATGTTGCATTTACAATATTTATCTTTCGAGATCTAACATTATTATGTTTTTCTAATGGTTGACAATCCATTAGGGATTTGTCCCATTAGAACAACTAACCAAGTTAGACCAACAATGAAGATGCGAAATTAAACTACAATTTAATAACAGAAAATAACATGGTTCAATGTAAATTCATACACAATTCAGAAATTATTAAACATATAGCAAGTAGGAATGAGAAGTGAAAATACTAAAACATACAATCCTAAATAATTTCCAAGGTCTTCAACAAACTGATATCAGTGTCCCGTTTAGGCGAGAGTCAAAGCTACCATCCATTGAATAGAGTTGTCAGCTCATCTAAATAACATTCTAGCAACCTTTTATTCGATCAAGATTGGAATCCAGCGTTGTCCCGTTTAGGCGAGAGTCAAGGCTATTCTATCTTATGAGCTTCCACCATTGTTTCATACTCTTGCAAGTCTTATACTGTCGCCACCATTAGGGTGATCAATACTAATATAAAAAACTTACAAAAATACTTATCTTTCGTGATTAAACGGCGCTAACTTGCTAATGAACGTTCCTCCATTAGGGAGGATTACTCATTAAAACAATAGCTATGCAAAACCAACAATGGAGATCGAATATCCTAATAATAATAAAGCTCATTATTTAAAGTGTATTTTCTTCTAATATTTATTTTAATCAATTTATTTTAAATATATATTTATTTAATTAAAATTTTAAATTTAGAATGAAAAATTCTAAATATAAATTTTAATTTAATATTTATAAATTATACTTAGATGGATATGAAAATAACATGAATTATTTTCATCTTAGTATTAATTTCCAATAAATATTTAGAAAATTATTCAATTTAAGTTGTTTCAAAAATTAATTTAAATTAACTTACAACTGAAATTCAATTTTCTATAAATATATATTGCACTTCGAAAAATTGTTGTATATAAGAATACTATTTTCGAAAAAATAAAATAAAATAAATCTTGGAAAAATTATCTTAATTTTAGTTGGCCCAAAATTAATTCATAAAATTAATTTACAACAAAAATATAATTTTACTATTTAATTAAATATTAAAGAAAAATATCAAATATTTAAGTATCATGATGAAAATCAACTTAAATATTAATTTTCTATTTAATTAAATATCACTAGAAAAATACTTTAAGCAAAAATAATATCTATCTAGACTTTCATTGACTAATTAATTCATTTTCTAATTATATTATATTTTAGTTCATTAATCAATAAATGAAAAAATCATTGATTCAAGTTGGTTCAAAAATTAATTAAAATAATTAATTTACAACTTTAATCTATTTTTCAAGAAAAATTAAAAAAATATCTTGCATAATTAAATGCAATTTCGAAAATTGATTATTAAATAATATATTTTAAAAATTATTCAAAATTTAAGCTGTTATGAAATTTTAAAGAAAATTTCCAACTTAAAATAATTTTCTATTTAATTAAATATCATGAAAATAACAATACTTAAGTATCATGATGAAAATCAACTTAGATATTTAATTTTCAATTTAATTAAATGTATTAAATACAATAAATAAATAATTAAGTATAGATGAGACTTAATTATTAATTCTAGTTTAATACTAGGGAAAATATACTTAACTTAGATTGTACCAAAATTAATTATTAAACAATTAATTTTACAATCTAAAATATTTTCCTAATTTAATATTAGAAAAAATAACTAGTTCTAGAAATAACTATCTAGAATATATTTCAATAACTAAGTGTTTTTCTAAAATTTGAAAAAAAAAATATCTAATTTAAGTTGTTATAGAAAAAATCTAAAATATCCAACTTAAATATTTTTCAAATAAAATTTAATTAAATATCAAAATTAAGTTGTAACCACCTAATTTAAAAAATATTCCATTTTAAGTTGATGTAAATTTTAAAAAAAAAATATATCAACTTAAAAAATATCTTAAGAATCTTCAATAACCAATTCCTAGAATTCCTCAACTTAATTTTGAAATTCAAAAGATATTCAAATTTAAGTTGATAAATAAAATTAGTTAGAAATAACTAATTTACAACTTAAATAGGAATATTTAATGAAATAATTAAAATAAGCTTCAAAAGGAATCCAGTTAGTTATAATTCTATATTTAATTAAATACAAGAAAAATACAATAGTTTATCTAGAAATTAATTCATTAAACTAAGTGTGTTTTTCTTAAAATTAATTTCAAAAAAAATTTGAAATTAATTATGTTGCTAATCAATTTTATTAGGTTAAACTAATTTAATTAACCTAGCACAGTTATCCAAATCAGGCAAATGCGCCTTCACAATTGGGATTGTTCATGTGAGGTGGAGCTGGGTTCAGTATGTCGTACCCACTTCTATTGGCCCCAAACTCTCACACAAGGCTCAAAATAGAGGAATTTAACCATAAAATGAACAACTGTTATTAATTGAATAGACCCATAAACTAAATGGGCCTAAATAAAATCTATCATGGTGTGACATTTTATTTAGCAACAATTCATATGCATCTAAACATAAAGTAAACATATAGGCTCACACATGCACACAGATTTGGATGGATCCTATCATGTTACTAGGTCATACACGGATGAAAGAAGAATGTAAAATTTACCTGTTACAAATTATTTACCTGACCTATTGACAATTGAACTATGGGTTAAAATTAGATCATTGGATCTGTCAATAAGTTAACCATGGCAATTTAGATCAAGCAATAATAGGTTTTATAAAACTTACACACAAGCTAAAACACATACTCCTGCAACAAGTTGAATTTGATAGTTGGATGTAGGATATATTTAATTTTAAATTAATTAATCAAAACAAAAATTTCGAAAATAATATTTAAATAAATAAAAAAAATATTTTCGATTTTAAAATAAAATAAATTTAAAATTTAAAATTAAACCTACAAATTTAAAAAATTAGGTTTCAACTAACCTAATTATCATTTCAAAAATTTGCTAACCATCTTTTAAATTTACATGTTATTTTATAAATTAAATATTCAATAAAATAGAATGATAATAAATATCTTTTTCTAATTTTATAATTTAATTTAAATAAAAATAACAAAATTTAAAAGTTAGCAAAATATCTTATATCTAGGAGTGCTTTTCTTAAAATTAACTTTAAAATATTAAAATGAAAAATAAATTTCATATATTTTAAAAGTTAACTATGTTGCTAATCAATTTTATTAGGTTAAACTAATTTAATTAACCTAGCACAGTTATCCAAATCAGGCAAATGGGCCTTCACAATTGGGGTTGTTCATGTGAGGGGGAGCTGGGTTCAGTATGTCGTACCCACTTCTATTGGCCCCGAACTCTCACACAAGGCTCAAAAGAGAGGAATTTAACCTTAAAATGAACAACTGTTATTAATTGAATAGACCCATAAACTAAATGGGCCTAAATAAAATCTATCATGGTGTGACATTTTATTTAGCAACAACCTATATGCATCTAAACATAAAGTAAATATATAGGCTCACACAAGCACACAGATTTGGATGGATCCTATCATGTTACTAGGTCATACACAGATGAAAGAAGAATGTAAAATTTACCTGTTACAAATTATTTACTTGACCTATTGACAATTGAACCATGGGTTAAAATCAGATCATTGGATCTGTCAACAAGTTAACCATGGCAATTTAGATCAAGCAATAATAGGTTTTAGAAAACTTACAAACAAACTAAAACACATACTCCTGCAACAAGTTGAATTTGGATAGTTGGATGTAGGATTTATTTAATTTTAAATTAATTAATCAAAACAAAAATTTCGAAAATAATATTTAAATACATAAAAAAAAATATTTTCGATTTTAAAATAAAATAAATTTAAAATTAAACCTACAATTTTGAAAAATTAGGTTTCAACTAACCTAAATATCATTTCAAAAATTTGCTAACCATCTTTTAAATTTTCATGTTATTTTATAAATTAAATATTCAATAAAATAGAATGATAATAAATATCTTTTTCTAATTTTATAATTTAATTTAAATAAAAATAACAAAATTTAAAAGTTAGCAAAATATCTGATATCTATTCAAAATATCATGATTATAGTAATCTTATTTTAAATTTAAATAAGGTCAAATAATTTTAAAAAATAGAATAATAAAAAAAATTCAATATCTGACCTTAAAATTTTAAAATAAGATAAAATAACCAAAATTTAAAAAATAAGATAGATAATTAAGCAAAAAAGATAAATATTTACCTATTTTCAAGTTCAAATTACACTAATATCATAAATTAATTTTAAAAAATATAATTAATTTAATTCTGATAATTAGAATTGAAATAGGAATAGTAAATATCTAAATACTAAACTACACAAAAAATCGGAAGTTAATTCCATGAAATAGCATGAAAAATCGAAGAAAAACGAAAAAATTGTGAGTTGTACGGATGGCATGCAAAGCACACCATCCAGGTGCACCTCCTTGGGCGCAAGGGGCTGCTTGGGCGCACAAAAGGTGCTGTCAGCAACAACCCGCGCGCACAAGGGTGTGTAACCACCCCCGATTTTTTTAAAACTTCAAAAAATCATAACTAATTCAAATAAAATCGAAATTAAATTTTGTAAAAAAGTAAATTGCTTAATTTTTTCCAAACTATGCAATAAAAATAATTCCAGAGACGAAAATTCAATTATTTTTCATAAAATTTCACAAGCATCAATCAATCATCATATAACACACAGATCAACATGAAACCATCCAAATCAACACATATCATCGTTTTAATTCATATTTCATGAAAGTAAATCATTACCATGGCTCTGAGGCCAGTTGTTGGAAAAATTTTACGAGGATCTAGATTTACTATCATGTATGTTTCATTAACATCCTAATATGAATTCTAAAATAATGAAATAAACACATATAAAGTTTAGGAAACCTTACATTGGGTGCAGCGGAATATAATGACTCCTTCCATTCAGATCTCTAGCCCTTGATTCATTTCTGTAGCAGAGCATCACCAAGATCTGAACCTGGATCTCTTTCTCTCCTTCTTTGATGTTGATTCTCCTTCTTGTTGATTGGATTCTACACAATCTTCCAAACTATGATTGAGATACCACTTGATGTGTGTGGGCACTCACTCAGTCACTCAAGGGTCGAAATTGAAGAGGAAAAGAAGAGGGAAGGTGGCGGCTAGAAAGTTTTCTCTGAAGGAATGCGATGCATCATCTTTTTCCTAAAGCCATCACTACCTATTTATAGGTAACCATCTAGGTTTAGGTTAGAATTATTTGGCATTAAAATAATGAAAAAATAAATGATAAAACCCATTAAGTGTGGCCGGACATGGGCTTTGGATATTGGGCCTCACTTATGCAATTTTGTTGTTTTATCATTTCTGCATCTCATTTTCTCAAAAACGCCACTTTTCCAATTCAACCATTTAAATACCAATTCTAATTATTTAATAACTAAAAATTAATTATTTAATAATATTGTCATTTAATATATTTATTAATTAGACATATAAAGTCTCTTAATTAACAAATAAAACCTAGAATCTCTTTTCTTACAATTTTGCCCTTACTTAGTGAAAATTCATAAACTAGACATAGTCTAACTTTAGAATTATAATTGATTAATTAAAATCAATTAACTGAGTCTTACAAGTAGTATGGTCTCAACTAGTATGGGGACCATAGGCCTATATAACTGAGCTTCCAATAAGCTTAACCGAATTTACCAAGTAAATTCCCTAACTTATTAATTCCTTATTGAATGCACACGTAGAGCTTGGAATTGCACTCTCAGTCATATAGAATGCTCTATATGTTCCACGATATAGATACGCTATTAATTATCCATTGTTATAATCCTAATTTGATCAATGACCCTCTAATAGATGATCTACATTGAATAGGGACTAAATTACCGTTACACCTTCAATGTATTTTATCCTTAAAACACTTAGCTCCGTATAAATGATATTTCAGCGAAGTGAAATGAGATCTCAACCATTTATCTCTGTTTACCAAGCTCGAAGGATATCATCGTTTCACTTCTAAATTCCTATGGAAGTTATAGACTCCATATTTATGTTAGCGCTCCCACTCAATTATACTATCATGTTCCCAAAATGTATGTATCACCTGACCAGAAAGTAGGCTTAACTAACAAATCAAACAACATGTATAATACTCTTGAGATCGAACATAACCATATCAGGATTAAGATCATTTGATCTAGGATCAACGGGTGATATTGAATTGAATAGATATTACGGTAAATTTTAATATATCTAATCAAAGTTCAATATCGGTCCCTTCCGATGTATACTCCATACATCCGATTTTGGTAAACTTTGCCAATGCCCTAGAAAGGACATAACAGTTATCCAAGGTGTAAGAATACCTATCGCTGATTATCATGCCAGTCTAAATCCCGTGAACTGACAAATCAGGAAATAAACTTTCGAACATATAATCAAGATTATATTCCACTGTGCTGACAACACTATAATCATTAACAAATTCATATGTTCTGGACTTAAATAGAATTTATACATTCTATATATATAATCATGAAATAAATCATGTGAACCATGCAACATAAAATGTTATTTCTTATCTTTATTAATAAGTAAATCTGATTATATTGAAATGAGTTTTATTTAGGGCACATAACCCAACAAACTCCCACTTGCACTAATATAAAACAAAATGTGCATTTCAGATAATCTCAACACCTTGATATACAAATCAAGTGTAGTAGTAGGATACTCCTCGTAAGAGGATCTGACAGGTTGAATTAAACAAAACCTTTTCTCCACCATTACTCTTCCCTAATCACAAAGTCCTTCATATTGTGAAATTCCTCTCTATATGTCTACTCTCTTGGGATACTTGATTCTATACTTTCGGCAACTACTTTTTGGTTAATCAGGAAGTAACACTAGTAGTTAAGAAATGTTGGACCGGTGCCAAAAATGTATAGAACTTCCCTTACACTGAATCAGTATCTTTCCTGCAACTTTAACATTCAGTCTCTCTGGTAGACTAAGAGACTTCAGATAGGTTTATACACTTCTCCAAAATCACTACTCCACCCCAGAGTAATCACCATCTTATCAGCAGACTTTCTAGCACAAAGGCAAGTCTAGAAATCTGATTTGGTGTAGTCTAAGAGTATTAAAACCACCTTTATCGACTAACATATAGTTCTTCTTCTTAATCTTAAGATTTACTTGATTGTCTTCCAATGTTCCTTTCCTGAATTAATCTGATACCTACTCATTACTCCCACTCAACAGCAGGTGTCTGGTCTAAGGCCTACTAAAGCATATCTTAGACCTCTCACTGTTGATTTAAGGAATTCTTTCATGACTTTATCTTTTCTGGAATAGTTGAGACTTTTCCTTAGCTAAATAAAATCTATGTCTAGAAGTTGAGAAGCTTCTATAGATTGCCATTAGTAAAGAAAATGCTTCTGCATCTTACTAAAGTAAGTAATTAACCAGGTATACCATAAGCCATAGGTTTAGATAAACTGAATCCTATAATACTAGGAACAGGAAGTTTTGTTAAGTCCATTGAATAGACTTATTAACGAAAAATTTACTTTCATGTCCTTGAAATAGAAAACTTTAAGTTATTCCACATGAATGGTTTTAACCATAGTTCTCTTGGCTTTACTTCTTAGTTTCTTATTTTGACAATCCATTACTTGTTTAAACTCACAATCGATTTTAATCACTAGTGTCTTCCAAGTCATAAGAAGGTCAGTTCCTAGAAACCCTCCCACTACGACAAGGTACCGTGAATTATGTCTAAGAGAACTAAATGGTATTGACCTCTTCGGTTATGTCAAGACAACAGAGGCAGTGGGATCATCATAAATAAGGTGATAGAACACTTTTGGAATCAAGAAAAAAATATCTCCTTTATTTACTACTTTATTTCAGACTTAGTCATTTTCTTAGAAAAGTAGTGTTTGTTTAAACAAACACTTTCTTATCTAATGACTATGGGATGGTCCACCCCTAATCACTTAGAATAGCTAACAAACATGCAAACCATGGTTAACAATTCTAGCTTTTCTTAAGATTTCGATTAGGTCATCCATGAATCTAGTAATGGTTTACACTAAGTACCCAGCCATTGCATCCTTCTGAAATTGGATTACCATAGAAGGACTTAGGCAACGACTAGTAACTAATCATCAATATGCAAAACGAAATTTCTTGGGAGGTAAGTTTGGATATAATTCAAAAATCAAATTAATGATCTTTGAACTGCATATCTACTAACTATTTCTCCACCCCTATCAATTCGCAAGATCTTTAACCACTTACCTTAATGGTTTATCACCATTGCTAGAAATTTATAAAATTTTTCAAACATTTCAAATTTCTTTTGCCTTAGGTAAAATCTAGAGTGATCGTTTTTAAGAATGTAACGAAAAATTCATATCCACTCCTGAATGTACATCTATCTGCGAATGAGATGATTATACTTTCAGTGGATATAGGCATATTGTCTCTTTGCAGAGAATGATCTTGTCAAAACCACTACGAACAAGATACAAATACCATAGATTTAAAAAATGTGGTTGTAGTCTTTTGATGACTTAGGTTTAGTTACATTAAAGAGTTCTTAGAATAGTGCAAGTGGATCCTGGTCACAGAATACTAAACTCATATTCCATACAGTTTGAATCCATTGATAGAAAATGGTTATTAAACACTTGTTAAAGTGAAACTATATTGTATTACAAAAAAATTATTTGGAATCTTAAAGTTAAAGTCAAAGACTTAAATTTATACCAAATATAATGAGTAATTTTTTCTTGGACCACCACTACTAATTTAACTCTAAGTGTGATTTGCCCATACAAGTAGGAGATTTCTAAGATTGAGAATTTATATCATTTTGGGATAGAATTTTGGGAATATAATCATATGCGTCCTTTAATTTCTTAAGAGAAAGTATAGAATGACATGAAATGATTTATAGACCATTCATCCAATGATATGTTATTGAGCTAATTCGAAATGAATAAGCTAATAGGAATTAGGATAATTTCGTTTTTTAAATAAGAATCCAACGATGCTTCCATTAGCGAGAGTCAAAGTAATCTTATTTATACAATCTTCTTGTTTCATATTGTAAATACTAGTCTAAGGTGTCATCAATTGATGAACAGCTAGATGTTGCATTTACAATATTTATCTTTCGAGATCTAACACTATTATGTTTGTCTAATAGTTGACAATTCATTAGGGATTTGTCCCATTAGAACAACAAACCAAGTTAGACCAACAATGAAGATTCGAAATTAAATTACAATTTAATAATAGAAAATAACATTGTTCAATATAAATTCTTACACAATTCAGAAATTATTAAACATATAGGAAGTAGGAATGACAAGTGAAAATACTAAAACATACAATCCTAAATAATTTCCAAGGTCTTCAACAAACTGATATCAGTGTCAACTCATCTAAAATGATAAACATTTTAGCAACCTTTTATTCGATCAAGATTGGAATCCAGCGTTGTCCCGTTTAGGCGAGAGTCAAGGCTATTCTATCTTATGAGCTTCCACCATTGTTTCATACTCTTGCAAGTCTTATACAGTCGCCACCATTAGGGTGATCAATACCAATATAAAAAACTTACAAAAATACTCATCTTTCGAGATTAAGCGGCACTAACTTGCTAATGAACGTTCCTCCATTAGGGAGGATTACTCACTAAAATAATAGCTATGTAAAACCAACAATGGAGATCGAATATCCTAATAATAATAAAGCTCATTATTTAAAGTGTATTTTATTCTAATATTTATTTTAATCAATTTATTTTAAATATATATTTATTTAATTAAAATTTTAAATTTAGAATGAAAATTTCTAAATATAAATTTTAATTTAATATTTATAAATTATACTTAGATGGATATGAAAATAACATGAATTATTTCCATCTTAGTATTAATTTCCAATAAATATTTAGAAAATTATTCAATTTAAGTTGTTTCAAAAATTAATTTAAATTAACTTACAACTCAAATTTAATTTTCTATAAATATATATTGCATTTCGAAAAATTATAGTATATAAGAATACTATTTTCGAAAAAATAAAATAAAATAAATCTTGGAAAAATTATCTTAATTTTAGTTGGCCCAAAATTAATTAATAAAATTAATTTACAACAAAAATATAATTTTATTATTTAATTAAATATGAAATCTATAGCTTCTACAGGTATTTAGAAGTAAAGTGATGATTTCCTTTGAGCTTAGCTAAATAAATGTAAATGAAAGAGCTCTTATTTCTGTGATTATATTTTAGTTCACTAAAATATCATTTACAGGTAGCTAAGTGTTTTAAGGATCAAAATACATTGATGGGTGAAACGGTAAATTAGTCCCTACTCGGTGTAAATAATCTATATAGAGGATCTTTGATTATTTAGATTATAACAATAGTTAAATGTGATAGCGTATCTATATGGTGGAACGTATAGAGCGTTCTATATGACTGAGAGTGTAATTCTAAGTTCCAGGAGTGGATGCAACAAAGAATTAATAAGCTAGTGAATTTACTTGGTAAATTCTTGATCAACTTATTGGAAGCTCATAAATATAGGCCCATGGTCCCCATTCTAGTTGAGACCACACTGCTTGTAAGTCTCAGTTAATTGATTTTAATTAATCAATTATAATTCAAAAATTAGACTATGTCTAGTTTATGAATTTTCACTAAGCAAGGGCAAACTTGTAAAGAAAAGAGATTCTAGATTTTATTTATTGGAAGACTTTATTATGTCTAATTAATAAATACAATAAATGAAAATATTATTTAATAATTTGTTTTAGTTATTAAATAATTAGTTTTGGCATTTAAATGGTTAGAATTAGAAAATTGGCGTTTTTGAGAAAATAGAAATGAAAATTGGTAAAATTGCAAAATACCAAAGTGGGGCCCTCTACACCTTGGCCGGCCACTTAATTGGGTTTTTCCAATTAATATTTTCATTATTTTAATGCCCAATAATTCCTAACCTAAACCTAGTGGTTACCTATAAATAGATAATGATGGCTCACACTTGTTAAGAGATTGAAAATCAGAAATTTTGCTTTCTGAAAAATTTGAGCCTTCACTTCCTCTTCTATAGCCGACCTCTCTCTCTCTCTCTCTCTCTCTCTCTCTCTCTCTCTCTCTCTCTCTCTCTCTCTCTCTCTCTCTCTCTCTCTCTCTCTCTCTCTCTCTCTCTCTCTCTCTCTCTCTTTCCTTCTTCAAGTTTTTCGAAACCCTTAGTGATAGAGTAGTGCCCACACACATCAAGTGGTATCTCAATCATAGTCTGGAAGATCGTGAAGAATCCAAACTGAAGAGAATGACATTCGGGCTCTGATCTTGGTGATACTCTGTGACAGAAAGGATACAAGGGTTAGAGATCTGAGTGGAATGAGACATTATATTCCGCTGCAACCACTGTAAGGTTTCTTATACTTTATATGTGTTTATTTCATATCGTTTTAGAAGTTCATGTTTAGGATGTTAAAATAACATACTTGTGAGTAGATCTAAGATCCTAGTAAAATAAATTCCAAAAACTAGCCTCAGAGCCATGGTAATTGATTTACTTTCAAGAAATTTGGACTTAAAACGATTTGTGTGTGATTTGGATGGTTTCATGTTGATCTGTGTGTTATTTGATGATTGATTCATGTTTGTATAATTTCATGGAAAATAATTGAATTTTCGTTTCTGTTATTATTTTTTTTTTGGATAGTCTGGAAAAAATAAAGCAATTCACTTTTTTACAGAACTTAATTTTGATTTTATTTGAATTAGTTATGAATTTTTGAAAATCAGAAAAATATCAGGGTGGCATCACCCACCCTTACGTGCGCGGATGCCCTGTTTCCTCGAACGAGTGAGGCTTTGGACAGCCTCCTGTCTGAATTTTCTCGGTCAGGACAAGGGGAATTGTCTGAAGCTGGCCCCATGAGCGCGCGGAGTGGCTGCTTGCAGCCTCCAGCGCCGAGAAATCTCGGCCAGATGCCTTCCCACGTACCACATGCAATTTTTTTTCCAATTTTTCAATTTTTTCATGCTTTTTCATGGAATTAACTTTCGATTTTTTGTGTAGTTTTGTATTTAGATATTCACTATTCCTATTTCAATTCTAATTATCAGAATTAAATTAATTAGATTTTTTAAAATTAATTTAAGATATTAGTGTAATTTGAACCTGAAAATAGGTAAATATCTATCTTTTTTTGCTTAATTATCTATCTGATTTTAAATTTTGATTACTTTATCTTATTTTAAATTTAAGGTCAGATATTATTATTTTTTTTAAATTATTCTATTTTTTAAATAAATTGACCTTATTTAAATGTTAAAATAAGATTATTATAATCATGATATTTTGAATAAAGATAGGTTATTTTGCTAACTTTTAAATTTTGTTATTTTTTATTTAAATTAAATTATAAAATCGGAAAAAGGATATTAAATTATCATTTTATTTTATTGAATATTTAATTTATAAAATAACATGAAATTTAAAAGATAGTTAGCATTTTTTTTTTTTGAAAAGATATTTAGGTTAGTTGAAACCTAATTTTTCAAAGTTGTAGGTTTGATTTTTAAATAATTATTTTTTATTTAATTTTTTTTTAAAAAAAAAACCGAAAATAAATATTTTTTATTTAATTATTTTCAGATTTTTTTTAATTAATTAATTATTTTAAAAATTAAATAATTCCTACATCCAACTATCCAACTTGTTGGAGGAGTATATGTTTTCGATTGTTTATAAGTTTTCTAAAACCTATTATTACTTGATCTAAATTGGCATGGTTAACTTGTTGACAGATCCAATGATCTGATTTTAACCCATGGTTCAATTGTCAATAGATGAAGTAAATAATTTGTAACAGATAAATTTTACATTCTTCTTTCATCTGTGTATGACCTAGTAACATGGTAGGATCCATCCAAATCTGTGTGCATGTGTGAGCCTATATGTTTACTTTATGTTTAGATGCATATAGGTTGTTCATTTTATTTTTTTTAATTAAGATGAACTAGGTTGCTAAATAAAATGTCACGCCATGATAGATTTTATTTAGGCCCATTTAGGTTTTTGGGCCTATTCAATTAATAACAGTTGTTCATTTTAAGGTTAAATTTCTCTCTTTTGGGCGTTGTGTGAGAGTAAGGGGGCCAATAGCAGTGGGTACGACATACTGAACCCAGCCCTCCCTCACATGAACAACCCCAACTGTGAAGGCCCATTTGCCTGATTTGGATAACTGTACTAGGTTAATTAAATTAGTTTAGCCTAATAAAATTGATTAGCAACATAATTAATTTCAAAGTTAATGGAATTAATTTTTCATTCGTAAATTTTGAAATTAATTAAGAAAAATACACTTAGTTTAATGAATAATTTCTAGATAAACTATACGTATTTTCTTGTATTTAATTAAATATGAATTATAACTAACTAGATTCTTTTTGAAGCTTATTTTAAATTATTTCATTAAATATTCCTATTTAAGTTGAAATTAGTTGTTTCGAACTATTTTTTTTATCAACTTAAATTTGAATATTTTTTTGAATTCAAATTAAGTTAAGGAATTCTAAGAATTGGTAATTTAAGATTCTTAAGATATTTTTTTAAGTTGATATTTCTCTCAACTTAAATTGGAATTTTTTTTTTTTAAATTAGGTGGTTACAACCTAATTATGATATTTAATTAAATTCTGTTTGAAAATATTTAAGTTGTTTTTCAGATTCTTTCTATAACAACTTAAATTAGATATTTTTTCAAACTTTAGAAAAACACTTAGTTAATTGAAATATATTCTAGATAGTTATTTCTATACTAGTTATTTTTCAAATGTTTAATAGGAAAATATTTTAGATCAAAATTAATTATTTAATAATTGATTTTGGATCAATCTAAATAAAGTATATTTTCCTAGTATTAAATTAGAATTAATAATTAAGTTTTCATCTATACTTAATTATTTATTTCTTGTATTTAATACATTTAATTAAATTGAAAATTAAATATCTAAGTTGATTTTCATCATGATACTTAAATATTATTATTTTCATGATATTTAATTAAATCGAAAATTATTTTAAGTTGGAAAATTTTATTTCATAACAACTTAAATTTGAATAATTTTCAAATTATATTTTTAATCATTTTTGAAATTACATTAAATATGTAGTTTTTTTTTAAAAAAAAAAATAGATTAAAGTTGCAAAATTAATTTTACTATTTTTGGACCAACTTATATCAATTTTTTTTTTCATTTAAATGATTAATTAAAATATAATATAATTAAAAAATGAATTAATTAGTCAATGAAAATCTAGATAGATATTATCTGTTTTTTGCTTGAAGTATTTTTCTAGTAATATTTAATTAAATAGAAAATTAATATTTAAGTTGACTCTCATGATAATACTTAAATATTTGAATTTTTTTCTTTATATTTAATTAAATAGGAAAATTTTATTTTAGTTGGAAAATTAATTTTATTAATTAATCAACATAAAATTAGATATTTTTTTCGAGGATTCATTTTATTTTTAGAGCATTTCGAAATTGTATATTATATACTTTAATTTTTTCGAAATGCAATATATATTTATAGAAAATTAAAATTTGAGTTGCAAATTAATTTAAATTAATGTAACTTAAATTGAATAATTTTCTAAATATTTATTGAAAATTATTGCTAAGATGGAAATAATTCATTTTATTTTCATATCCATCTAAGTATAATTTTATAAATATTAAATTAAAATTTTATTTAGAATTTTATTCTAAATTTGAAATTTTAATTAAATAAATATATATTCAAAATAAATAGATTGAAATTAATATTAGAAGAAAATACATTTTAAATAATGAGCTTTATTAATATTATGATATTCGATCTCCATTATTGGTTCTACATAGTTATTATTTTAGCGAGTAATCCTCCCTAATGGAGAAACGTTCATTAGCGAATAACGCCGTAAAATCTCGAAAGATAAGTATTTTCTTTGTAAGTGTTTATTTTAGTATGGATCACCCTAATGGTGGCGACTTTAATAGGGCTTACAAAGAGTATGAAATAATGGTGGAAGCTCATAAGATAAGAATAGTCTTGACTCTCGCCTAAACGGGACAATGCTGAATTCTCATCTTGATCGAATAAAAGGTTGCTAGAATGTTTATTATTTTAGATGAGCTGACAACTCTATTCAATGAATGGTATCTTTGACTCTCGCCTAAACGGGACACTATATCAGTTTGTTGGAAACCTTGGAAATTATTTAGGTCTGTATGCTTTAGTATTTTCGCTTATCATTCCTATTTGCTATGTGCCAATAATTTCTGAATGAAATTTTGTTTTAAACCTTACTTGATTTCTATTTATTGTTATTTGTAGTGTCCCACATAACAATGACCGATCCCATGTTGTCACTGTTGACTGATAATAAGCTGAGTGGATCTAACTTTCCTAAATGGAGAGAGAACATTAACATTGCTCTCAATGGTGAAAATGCCCTGTTTATTCTTAGACAAAAATCATGGTACCTTGTCGTAGTGGGAGAGTTTCAAGGAACTCATCCTGTTATGACTTGGAAGACACTTGTGATAAAAATCCATTGTTAGTTTAAACAAGTAATGGATTGTCAAAATAAGAAACTAGGAAGAAAAGCCAAGAGAGCTATGGTTAAATCCATTCATATGGAACAACCAAAAGTTTTCTATTACCAGGACAAGAAAGGAAATTTTGAAAATAAGTCTATTTAATGGACTTAACAAAACTTCCTATTCCTAGTATTATAGGTTTGAGATTATCTAAACCTATGGCTTGTGGTATGCCTAGTATTTACTTACTCTAATGCAAGCAACTTACTTTAGTAAGATGCTGGACCATTTCTTTTCTAATGGCAATCAATAGAAGCTTCTCGACTTCTAGACATAGATTTTATTTATCTAAGGAAAAGTTTCAACTATTCCAGAAAAGATAAAGCCAATGAAAGAATTCCTTAGGATCATCAGTAAGAGGTCTCAGATATGCTTTTGTATGTCTTAGACCAGACATCTGCTGATGAGTGTAAGTAATGAGTAAATCCAGCTGCTTGAACCTTGATGCTATCTTAGCGAGTTGAATCGGATGGTTGGACAAAAGGGTGGAGTTAGTCCAAGATGAAGATGAAGCTCGAAATTTTTTTTTTATTACTTTTGAATTAATTGTTTTAGTTTCAAAATAATTTGGATTTCAATTATTAGTTTGGGATTATATTCCCTATTTTTCATATTGTTGCAAACAATTCCTTTAATTTTGGAGAATTTTATAATAAAGTTTTCTATTTTGAAAATAAATTGCATTTATGAATTGAGCTTCATTTACTTTATCTTGTGTATGCCAGTACTAATTATATTTATATGTTTTAATGATTTTATGTGTATGTGTTTTTTTATTATATATACAAATTCTATAGTATCTTAAACTCTTCAAAGAGTTAATACTACATAAACACTTAGAATTTCTTTTCTATATTTATGAATAATTGTTAATTCTAAAACAATTATTAAGAATTTGTTTAATAGAAAGATCTTTTGATCTAATAGGGGTGGAAAAAGTTAAGAATAATATGCAGTTCAACGATCTTTTATATCAATTGAACTCTGAATTATATTCATAACTCCACAAGATCTCTATAACACTTAGATATGGACCATGATCTCTATATCCCTTAGGGGTGGATCATAATCTCTATATACTTAGGGGTGGACTATACTATTGAAATATGTAGTTCATTTTGAACTCTGGACTATATTCAATACACCACAATACTCTTTGTCACACATATTTTTAAACATGGATGTAATATAATGAATTAGCAAGTATCAGAATAAATTCTTGATCTTGATTTATGTTCTAGTTTATATTTACTGTTGTAATAGAAATTGATACCAATAAAGTTCTTTGACAATGTTTCACACTACCTTATTTGAGTGGGAGAATTTTAAAATTCTTTACCCATCTTCATTTGGTTGACACTAGTGATAGGAACTTAAGAACACTACTGAGAAAGTAAATCTAACCATTCATATGGATAGAAATAACTTATCAGAATTATGAGAATAAGATAGTAGAATTCTTGCATAGTCTATTCGAATGACTTGGGCAAAAATTCATAATCCTCATAAAATTTTATAGTTTCTTAATTTGATTACTTAATCTCTAGCAAGTATTTTATTGTAACACCCTAACTAACATAGGCGTATTACGTGATTTTTAAACGTACTGTGCAGCTCGTTGCTAATCAACGAGGTTTATGGAAATCGTGATTAATTAAAATTTTTGCTTTTTAATTAAACTTATAAAATATTTCATACAAAATACTGTGGGATCCCATTTACAAAAGCTTTACAAAAGTTTACTCACTAATCAAAATACTTGTCGCCTAGCGACTAATTACAAAATAGCACTACTGTCCCGAGGATCGTACGCTCCAGGCCTAACCGCCCCGACATGTACAATCTTCATCGGCTCGTTCTCACGGTTCTTCAGCCTTAGCCTTGCCCTTACCTACACAGAAACATAGCACTGTGAGTCGACAGACTCAGCAAGAAAAGCATAAATCATAATCATACATAAATCCTGGGTTATGATCAAACGCCCATACCCCTGACCATAACCCTAACTGCCGTGTCCCACACGATACTGAGTCCTGAACGTTCATTAGATGGTACTATTGACAAGTAACAGCCTATACTCGGTACACTGGTCATACTCCAGCTGCTAGTCATACTCTAGCCTGAACCGATGTGTTACAGTATCAGCCTATACTCGGCTCACTGGTCATACTCCAGCTGCTAGTCATACTCTAGCCTAACCGATGTGATACGGTCACATAGCACTGTACCACCAACCCTAGTATGAGTCTATACTCGGTATACTGGTCATACTCCAGTTGCTAGTCATACTCTAGCCTAACCGATGTGATATGGTCGGATGGTACGAAGCCAACATACATATCTAATGTAATCTAACAGGCTTCCTAACATGCACGCTAAACATGTAATATATATGCATACTGTCATACTAATGTTACCTAGATTCCGAATTCAGGTGTGCCGGTCAACCTGACTGGAACTAACTGCACGGCGGTTTACAGGCTCCTAAACCATAACAATCACAACACTAATAAGTGATACGCTAAATCACTTCCCGGGGACTTAAACTAGAAACTAAAAGTTTCCCTATCGATAAAAAGCATGGCAATACCCCAAATAACATGAAAACGAGAAAATCTAGGGTTCCTGAAAATCACCCAACCGGCAGACCGGTTGCCCAACCGGAATTCCGATTTTGGGAATTTCAGAACCCCATCCGGAATTCCAGATGCAAAACCGGAATTCCGGTTCCTCGTAGAAAACTTTCAAAAATTCATACTTTGCTCAAATCAATTCCAAACCACACCAAAACTTCCAGACCTGTTCTAAATACCCCTTAGAACACAACCAAAGCAACAAAACAGTCCAGAACACACAGATAACAAAAATGCCATTAAAGCTCCAAGCTTTGAGTTCAAAACTCAAACTTGGTTAAATCTAACTAACATGCATCCAAATCAGTTCAAACCTACTTAAACATGCATATTATAACCTCTGAAAACTACAACAAACATCAACAAAACAACAGCAACAGATTTCAAATATTCTCTTTGAAAACCATAGTTTTGAGCCAAAATTTCATATCTCAATAAAATCAAGTAATCACCAGCCCTATCATGCTTGAATCAACATTTTAAATTATAAATAAACCTCTGAAATCAACATCAAAACACAGCAGCAAGAACAACTCAAACTAAGCATGCAAACATCATCTTTTCATCAAAAATCAAGAAACTAAAAGAAAAGAAGCTAGAACAAGGATTACCTCTACTAGAATTACTATGAACTTGCTGAAAATCACATGAATCAAACAAAGAAACCCAGCCCTAGCAGCTCCCAAGCTTGGCCGAAAAGAGAGAGAGAAAGAGCTTTGAAATTCTAATTTTTCTAACTTTTTTACTTTGAATGAAAAAAAATGAGAGAACATGCAAAATAAACCTTTTATTTTAGCCAAAAAAATAAATCAAATAACATTTAAATTTCCAATTTCTAAGTCCACTAAAGGACAAAACATAAATGGGGCAAAATGACCATTTTGCCCCTTCACACTAAAATAGCATAAAGAGCACTAAAGGGGGGTATTTTAGGAAATTCTAAATTCCCGGCCATTCCCGACACTCAATGTCTAAATAACCGTCCCAAAATACTAACATACTAAGTTGTGATTGTACTGAGCCAAACACCGAGTTCCATGTTACCAGGCACCGGAAATGCAAACTTATGAAAATCACTATATGACATAAAATGCATTTCAGAATTCAATAATAACAGTATAAATAATTATTTAAATATCTATAAATAATTTTCCTTAATTAAACATAATTAACTGCTAATTTCTCAATTATACTAAGCGGTCTTTACAACTTTTCCCCCCTTAAAAGGATTTCGTCCCCGAAATTTAACCTGAATAACTCTGGATATTGAGCTCTCATATCTAACTCTAGCTCCCAGGTGGCTTCCTCCACCTTGCTGTTTCTCCAGAGTACTTTGACCAATGCTATGGTCTTATTCCGAAGGACTTTATCCTTTCTATCCAGGATCTGCACTGGCTGTTCTTCGTAAGACATATCTGGCTGCAGTTCAAGGCTCTCATAACTGAGTATATGAGAGGGATCAGAAACGTATTTTCTCAACATAGAGACATGGAATATGTTGTAAACTGCTAATAAAGCTGGAGGCAATGCTAACCGGTATGTCACTTGACCTATCTTCTCGAGAATCTCGAAAAGTCCTGTAAATCTAGGGCATAACTTGCCTCTTTTCCCGAAACGTTTGATCCCCTTCATTGGAGATACCCGTAAAAACACATGGTCCCCTACTCGGAACTCAACATCTCTGCGTTTCGGATCTGCGTAACTTTTCTATCTACTCTGTGAGGCAAGCATTCTAGCTTTTATTTTCTCAATTGCCTCATTGGTCCGCTAAACTGACTCCGGACCTAAGTATTTCCTCTCCCCTGTCGTCTCATCCCAGTGGATGGGAGATCTACACTTCCTACCGTATAACAGTTCATAGGGAGCCATCCCTATCGTACTCTGATAACTGTTGTTGTAAGAAAATTCTATCAACGGTAGGTATTTATTCCAAGAGCCTTCAAAATCCATAACACAGGCTCGTAACATGTCCTCCAATATCTGAATTGTCCTTTCGGACTGACCATCTGTCTGAGGATGGAATGCTGTACTGAATTTCAGTTTTGTACCCATTGCTCGTTGCAAACTCTGCCAAAACTTGGAGGTGAACTTCGGATCTCTATCCGAAACTATAGACTTCGGTACCCCGTGAAGTCTTACAATCTCTCTAACATACATTTCTGCCAACTGATCCACTGTAAAGGTTGTTCTAACAGGCAGAAAATGAGCAGATTTTGTGAATCCATCCACCACTACCCAGATGGAATCGAATAATCCCGTGGTTCTAGGTAATCCAACCACGAAATCCATCGTGATATCTTCCCACTTCCATTCAGGTAGGGTTAAAGGCTGCAACAACCCTACTGGTCTCTGATGTTCAGCCTTAATCTGCTGACAAGTGAGGCATCTCGATACGAATTCTACCAAATTCTTCTTCATACCGCTCCACCAGAAGTACGGTTTAAGATCCTGGTACATCTTGGTGGTGCCGGGATGCAGAGAATAAGGGGTAGAATGAGCCTCCTCAAAGATTTCGTTCCTGAGTTCCACACTACTCGGAACACAAACCCTGGCTTTATACAGAAGCATCCCGTTATCTGACACCGAGAAATCCCTGGCTTGACCAGCCAAAACCCCATCTCTGATTTTCACTAACTCTGGATCAGTCATCTTAGCGGTTTTAATTCTTTCCAACAGATCAGATTGCAGCGTTAAGTTGTGAAGCTGACCTACCACAAACTCGATGCTGGATCTAACCATGTCCTGTGCTAACTGAGGTGAGATCTGAATCATGCAAGCTACCTGCCCGGGACCCTTCCTGCTCAGGGCATTAGCCACTACATTGGCCTTCCCAGGGTGATAGAGAATCTCACATTCATAATCTTTCACTAATTCCAACCAACGTCTCTGTCTCATATTCAAATCTTTCTGAGTAAAGAAATACTTGAGACTTTTATGGTCGGTATAGATTTCACACCTTTCTCCGTAAAGGTAATGCCGCCAGATCTTCAATGCAAAAACCATCGCGGCCAACTCTAGATCATGAGTTGGGTATCGCTGTTCATAATCCTTTAACTGACGGGAGGCATAAGCGATAACCCGATCGGCTTGCATCAGCACACACCCCAGACCCTGTCTGGATGCATCGCAATAAACTACAAATTTCTCGTTGTCTGAAGGCAAAACTAGCACTGGAGCGGTAATCAATCTCTGTTTCAGCTCTTGAAAACTAGCTTCGCACTTGTCTGACCAGACAAACCGTTGATTCTTCTTTGTAAGTTCGGTTAAGGGCGTTGAAATTTTAGAAAACCCTTCCACGAACCTACGATAATACCCGGCTAAACCCAAGAAGCTTCTAATTTCTGTCACTGTCTTCGGTCTCGTCCAATCCCTGGCGGATTCTATCTTCACGGGATCCACCTTGATCCCATCTTTGCTAACGATGTGCCCTAAGAAGGACACCTGACATAGCCAGAATTCACATTTCTTGAATTTGGCATAAAGCTTGTGTTCCCGAAGCCGTTGCAAAACCATCTGAAGATGTAACTCATGCTCCTCTTCTGACTGAGAGTACACAAGGATGTCGTCGATAAACACGATAACACAGATATCGAGGAAATCCTTGAATACCCTATTCATCAAATCCATAAATGCTGCAGGAGCATTGGTTAGTCCAAACGACATAACCAAGAATTCGTAATGTCCATACCTAGTACGGAAAGCCGTCTTCGGAATGTCCTCCTCTAGGATTTTCAATTGATGATAACCCGATCGGAGATCAATCTTGGAAAGGACCGTCTTCCCCTGAAGTTGATAGAACAGATCATCGATCCTAGGTAGTGGATATTTATTCTTCACTGTTAGCTTGTTTAACTCCCGATAATCGATGCACATCCTCATAGTTCCATCTTTCTTCTTAACAAATAAAACCGGAGCTCCCTAAGGTGACACACTAGGCCGAATAAACCCTATGTCAAGCAACCCCTGAAGCTAAATCTTTAATTCCTTAAGTTCAGCTGGAGCCATTCTATACGGAGCCTTGGAAACTGATTCCACTCCTGGTGCCAAATCTATAACGAAATCAATCTCCCGCTGAGGTGGTCACCCTGGAAGTTCTTCGGGAAAAACATCTAGAAATTCCCGAACCACCTTGATGTCCTCTGGCCGAATGGTATCTGGCCGAGTGGTGTCCATCACCACGGCCAGAAACCCTAAACAACCGCCATGTAGTAACTCCTTAGCTGACATGGCCGAAATCACCGGGATCCGAGATCCCCGAACTGAACCAAAAAACACAATTGGTTCTTCACTTTCTGGTTGGAAGATCACCATATTCCTCTTGCAATCAATACTAGCTGACTATTTAGATAGGAAATCCATTCCTAAAATAATATCGAACTCTACTAGGCTCATCTCTATCAAGTCAGCACTTAACTCCCTACCATCTATTCTGATCGGCATAGACCTAATCCACCTTTTGGAGATAACTAACTCTCCGCCAGGTAATAGGGTTCCAAACCCTGATTCAAAACTATCACACGGTCTATCCAATTTACTAAAGATTCTAGCTACCACATAAGAATGTGTGGCCCCAGAATCAAACAGCACTGAGTAAAACGAATTATTAACCGAGAGCTGACCTGTTACAACTTAGGGGCTGGCATCTGCATCAGCCTATGTGATGCCGAACACTCGAGCTGGAGTGGGTTTCGCCGGAGCCCTAGGTGCCTCTGGTCTGAGCTGGGGACAATCCCTCTTGTAGTGTCCGGGCATGCCACACTGAAAGCATCCCTGACCTCTGCACTAACCCTGATGGTGCCTTTTGCAACTGGGGCACTCAGGATAAGAAAACCGGGTCTCTGCACCACCCTGACGGCTGCCTCTACTCTGGTTCCCTCGGAACCTCTTGCTCTGCCCCGAGCCATCGGATGCAGTGGATGTTCACCTCTTCTGGTCCATGGTCGAACCACTACCTCCCCTGCTAAAGCCTGATGCAGGAGGGGTAGGAGCCCCGCCACTCACTGGAGTACTAGCCGACTCCGACATACATCCAACTGTGCCCTCAGCTCGCAGTGCCTTCTCCACCATCTCAGCATAGGTGGTCTTATCGTCGGTGGTGATCATAAGGTCATGTTTAATCTTCACATTTAATCCGTCAAGATATTTTTCCTTCTTGTTGAAATCGGTCAGCACAATTCCGAGGCCAACCTCGCCAACCGATCGAACTGGGTGGTATACTCAGTCACGCTCATATTTTTTTGCTGGGTCAGGTGGGTGAACTCTTTTCTCTTGGCACTTCTGACTGCCTCATTATAATACTTCGCGTTGAAGAGTTCCTGGAACCTTTCCCAAGTCATGGTGGTGACATCATGAATCTGAGACACCATGTCCCACCAGACTAGAGCGTCTTCTTGGAACTGGAAGGTGGCACACACCACCCTGTCATTTCCGGTGACACCCATAAAGTTCAGTATCTTGGTTATCACCGTTAGCCACTGCTCGGCTTTCATGACATCCGGACCTCCCAGAAAAACTGGAGGTGCTTGCTTCGGGAACCTTTCATACAAGGGTTCCATTCTGTTTGCCGCTACCACTATCTCGGCCTGGGCAACAGGGGCGGGTGCCACAGGAACTTCTGGCACAGGCACTGCAGGAGCCCCCTGCTGCCTCAATCTCTGAATCTCTAAATCTTGCTCCTCTATCCTGGCTTGCATTTCAGCAAACCTAGTCTCCCAATTCTGGGCTTCCTGATCGGCTTGGGCAGCCTGGGCAGCCTATGGCGGGTTATTGTCACCCCGACCACGGGCCCTGCCCCTGGGACCTCTACCACGGCCCCTAGCATGCGGGGGAAACTGAGCTCTCTGACCCTGATCTGACCATACTGAGTTGCCCTGGCTCCTGGTGTTCTGCCTGGCGTCCATCTTGTCTGAACAGCCTGCGAAACCAAGAGTTGGCACATCAGGTCATGATCAAAGAGAGCTTACTAATGCCGCTTAATTTGGAAATTAAAAACAAAACATGCGCCTATTCTACTATCAGGCTACTAACATGCTTCCTATCAGGCTTTTCTTATTTCATAATAATTAAATAAGCTACTAAAGAATTAAAAGCTTACTGAATCGTAGAACGAGCTAACTGCTGATGACGATTGTACATGTCGTGACGATCTTTGGAAAACAACCTGGCAGCTCTGATTCCAAATTGTAACACCCTAACTAACATAGGCGTATTACGTGATTTTTAAACGTACTGTGCAGCTTGTTGCTAATCAACGAGGTTTATGGAAATCGTGATTAATTAAAATTTTTGCTTTTTAATTAAACTTATAAAATATTTCATACAAAATACTGTGGGATCCCATTTACAAAAGCTTTACAAAAATTTACTGACTAATCAAAATACTTGTCGCCTAGCGACTAATTACAAAATAGCACTGCTGTCCCGAGGATCGTACGCTCCAGGCCTAACCGCCCCGACATGTACAATCTTCACCGACTCGTTCTCACGGTTCTTCAGCCTTAGCCTTGCCCTTACCTACACAGTAACATAGCACTGTGAGTCGACAGACTCAGTAAGAAAAGCATAAATCATAATCATACATAAATCCTGGGTTATGATCAAACGCCCATACCCCTGACCATAACCCTAACTGCCGTGTCCCACATGATACTGAGTCCCGAACGTTCATCAGACGGTACTATTGACAAGTAACAGCCTATACTCGGTACACTGGTCATACTCCATCTGCTAGTCATACTCTAGCCTGTATCGATGTGTTACAGTATCAGCCTATACTCGGTTCACTGGTCATACTCCAGCTGCGAGTCATACTCTAGCCTAACTGATGTGATACGGTCACATAGCACTGTACTACCAACCCTAGTATCAGTCTATACTCGGTATACTGGTCATACTCCAGTTGCTAGTCATACTCTAGTTACACAGATACCAAAAATGCCATTAAAGCTCCAAGCTTTGAGTTCAAAACTCAAACTTGGTTAAATCTAACTAACATGCATCCAAATCAGTTCAAACCTACTTGAACATGCATATTATAACCTCTGAAAACTACAACAAACATCAACAAAACAACAGCAACAGATTTCAAGAATTCTCTTTGAAAACCATAGTTTTGAGCCAAAATTTCATATCTCAATAAAATCAAGTAATCACCAGCCCTATCATGCTTGAATCAACATTTTAAATTATAAATAAACCTCTGAAATCAACATCAAAACACAGCAGCAAGAACAACTCAAACTAAGCATGCAAACATCATCTTTTCATCAAAAATCAAGAAACTAAAAGAAAAGAAGCTAGAACAAGGATTACCTCTACTAGAATTACTATGAACTTGCTGAAAATCACATGAATCAAACAAAGAAACCCAGCCCTAGCAGCTCCCAAGCTTGGCCGAAAAGAGAGAGAGAAAGAGCTTTGAAATTCTAATTTTTCTAACTTTTTTACTTTGAATGAAAAAAATGAGAGAACATGCAAATAAAACCTTTTATTTCAGCCAAAAAAATAAATCAAATAACATTTAAATTTCCAATTTCTAAGTCCACTAAAGGACAAAACATAAATGGGGCAAAATGACCATTTTGCCCCTTCACACTAAAATAGCATAAAGAGCACTAAAGGGGGGTATTTTGGGAAATTCTAAATTCCCGGCCAATCCCGACATTCCCAATGTCTAAATAATCGTCCCAAAATACTAACATACTAAGTTGTGATTGTACTGAGCCAAACACCGAGTTCCATGTTACCGGGCACCGGAAATGCAAACTTATGAAAATCACTATATGACATAAAATGCATTTCAGAATTCAATAATAACAGTATAAATAATTATTTAAATATCTATAAATAATTTTCCTTAATTAAACATAATTAACTGCTAATTTTCAAATTAAACTAAGCGGTCTTTACATTTATACTTCATTTAAAATACTAGATTGCTATGTTGATGACTTAGTCTAGAAGGAACTTACAGGTTCAGACTAAGATAATATATCACAACTAGATATCCCTCAAAACAATAGTAAGAGGTTAAATGTACTTTTATGTATAATTTAACCAAACACCTACTGTTGAGTGGGAGTCATCTGAGATGTAATCAAAGAAGGAACATTAAGGGACAGTCAAGAAAGATTTATGAATGTGGCGTATATGTTATATATTAAGGATGTATATTTTAGTAATCCTTATATCTACACCAACTCATAAAATTCGAGATGGTGGTTACTCTGGGGGTGGAGGAATTATTCTGGAAGAGTGTAAAAACATTATCTATAATAATTCAAGCTTCATCAGTGAAGATACATAACTTTTCAAATTCGTAATACCAGAAAGTTATTCAACTGAAAAAAAATTCTACACTGTATTATCTCTATTTTATTTTTTAATAGAATGAGAGATATATCTTCTGTTTTTACAGATGTCCTTAATTAGCAGTAAAGATTTCAGTATCCCTTGATGAGTAATGCATATAGTAAAGGATGTTGCATAATGTTTTATGAACATGGTTCCAGAAATTTATGTTGAGTCAAATATACTGCACTTGATCTGAAGATCAAGACAATAGATTGTTTGGAGTGCATAACTTGTTTTATGTTAGTGCAAGTGGGAGTTTGTTGGGATTTTATGCCCTAAATAAAACCCATTACAATCTAATCTGATTTGTCAAAAATAAAAGGATTTGAAATCATTTATGCTTACATGTTTTATTGATGTTTATGGTTTAATTTGTATATATATATACAAAAAATCTGTTAAGTCCAGAACATATAGACATACACAATTACAGTGATGTCAACACAGTGGAATGTGATTGTGATTATATGCTTCGAAAGACAAAGTCCTTGTTTCATCAGTACATTGGATTTACACTGATGTGATAATCAGCGATGAAGTGTACTTACACTTTGTATAAGTGTTATGTTCTTTCCATAACATCGGCATAGTATACTGGTCTCGAATGTATGGAGTATACATTGGACTGGACCGATATTGATCTTAGTAAAGATATTATAATACTTACCGTTATATCTTTCCAAGTCAATATAACTAGTTGATCTTAGATCAAAAGATCTTAATCCTGATATGCTTAGGTTCAATCTCAGGAGTACTATTCATGTTCTTTGATTTGTTAGTTAAACCTACTTTCAGGTCAGGGTAATACGTACATATTAGGAACATGATAGTATGATTGACTGGGAGCGCTAAACATAAATATGGAATCTATAGCTTCTACAGGTATTTAGAAGTAAAGTGACGATTTCCTTCGAGCTTAACTAAATAAATGTAAATGAAAGAGCTCTTATTTCTGTGATTATATTTTAGTTCACTTAAATATCATTTACAGGTAGCTAAGTATTTTAAGGATCAAAATACATTGAGGGGTGAAACGGTAAATTAGTCCCTACTCGGTGTAAATCATCTATATAGAGGTTCTTTGATTATTTAGATTATAACAATGGTTAAATGTGATAACGTATCTATATGGTGGAACATATAGAGCGTTCTATATGACTGAGAGTGCAATTCTAAGTTCCAAGAGTGGATGCAACAAGGAATTAATAAGCTAGTGAATTTACTTGGTAAATTCTTGATCAGCTTATTGGAAGCTCAGAAATATAGGCCCATGGTCCCCATTCTAGTTGACACCACACTGCTTGTAAGACTCAGTTAATTGATTTTAATTAATCAATTATAATTCTAAAATTAGACTATGTCTAGTTTATGAATTTTCCTTCAATATCACCTAGTTGATCCTAGATCAAATGATCTTAATCCTAACATGATTAGGTTCGATCTCAAGAGTGTTATTTGTGCTCTTTGATTTGTTAGTTAAGCCTACTTTTTGGCCAGGGTGATACGTACATTTTGGGAACATGATAGTATAATTGAGTGGGAGCGCTAAACATAGATATGGAATCTATAGCTTTAACAGGTATTTAGAAGTGAAACGATGATTTCCTTCGAGCTTGGCTGAATAGAGATAAATGATTGAGATCTCATTTTAGTGATTATATTAGTTCATTAAAATATCATTTATAGGTTGCCAAGTATTTTTAGGATAAAATACATTGAAAGGGTAATTTTATCCCTATGCAATGTAGATCATCTATAGAGGATCATTGATTATTGGGATTATAACAATGGATAATTAATAGCGTATCTATATCGTGGAAAATATAGAGCATTCTATGTAACTGAGAGTGCGATTCTAAGTTCTATGGTGGATGCAATGAGGAATTAATAAGTTAGTGAATTTACTTGGTATATTCTAGATCTGATTATTGGAAGCTCGGTTATATAGGCCCATGGTCTCCATAGTAGTTGAGACAAACTGCTTGTAAGACTCAGTTAATTGATTTTAGTTAATCAATTATAATTTTAAATTTAGACTATGTCTAGTTTATGAATTTTTACTAAGCAAGGACTTAAATGTGAAGAAAAGAGATTCTAGGGTTCATTTATTAATTAATACACTTTATTAAGTCTAATTCATAAATATGTTAAATGGCAATTTTATTTGATAATTAATTTTAATTATTAAATAAATAGTTTTGGCATTTAAGTGTTTAGAATTGGAAAAACGGCATTTTTGAGAAAATAAGAAAAAATTATCAAAAGTGGCAAAATTCCAAGTGGGGGCCCACATATCCATGGCCGGCCACTTGTAGGTTATTTTCCATTATTTTAATGCCTAATAAATCCTAACCTAAACCTAGGTGGTTGCCTATAAATAGATAGTGATGGCTCGCGCTTAAAGATGATGAAAATTCACCTTCAATCAAATTTCTCGAGCCTTCACTTCTATTAATTTCAAACCAGCCCTTCTCTTTCTCTCTTCATATTTTCATACCTTGATTGATAGAGTGAGTGCCCACACACATCAAGTTGGTCCTCAGTCATAGTATGTAAGACTGTGAAGAATCCAAACACAAGGAAGGTGTTTCGGGCTCAGATCTTGGTGATACTCTGCTACAGAAAGGATACAAGGGTTAGAGACCTGAGTGGAAGGAGTCATTTAATTCCACTACACCCACTGTAAGGTTTCTCATAACTTTTATGTGTTTAAATTATATTGTTTTAGAAATTCATATTTAGGATGTTAAACAACATACATGGTAGTAAATCTAGATCCTGGTAAAATATATTCCAACAGATTCTTACAATTTCTGTTTTGGGACCTTATAAACAACATGAGTAGATGGAAACATGTTATACAATAATAGAATCTAAGCTGTCCGAAAGGATTGAATATTAGTTCCCTTATATTGTCAACTATAGGAGTACTAACAGTTAGATCAAAGTCTATAACTAGATTATAGATTAACTGTTCACATTGAATTAATGGTACATACAGAATTAAGAGATAATTAGAAGGGTCAACGATAATTTTGATCGAGTCTAATTATGAATTAATATTGGAGGGAGGATGTAAAGCCCGCTTAGTTAATTTGGAAATTAGCAGTTGTTTATGTTTAATCATGAAATTATTTATAGCTATTTAAATAATTTATTACTGTTATTTATGGAATTCAGAAATGCATGATTATGTCATCAGTAGTTTTTATATTTTGCATTTCCGGTGTCCGGTATTTTGGAACTCGGCGTTTGGCTCAGTAGAAATCACAACTTAGTATGTTAGTAGTTTGGGGACGGGTTTTAGACATTGGGAATGTCGGGAATGGCCGGGAATTTAGAATTTCCCAAAAATACCCCTTTAGTATGATTTTCATGATTTTATGGTGGAGGGGCAAAATAGTCTTTTTGCCCCATTAGTGTTTTGTCTTTTAGTGACTTTTTATTTAAAATTTAAGTGTTTATTTTATTTATTTGTTGGCTGAAATGAAATGTGTATTAAGTGACTTTTACTCCATTTCCCTCATTTTACAAAACAAAACCCAACACTTAGAAAAATTTAGAAAAAACTCTCTCAAAGCTTTCTCTCTTTTCGGCTGGGAACTTGGGGTGCAAAGGCTGGGTTTTTCTTCAAAATTCAAGCTTGATTCAACTTATAATTGTGAACTCTTGTTGTGGTATGTGGTCTCTAACTTTCTCTCTTTAAATTATTGGAAAAAAATGGTGATGCATGCATGATTTTTGGTTGCTGTTGCTGCTGTGTTTTGGTTGTTAAATTATGAGGTTTAAAGCATGTTAATTGATGTTAATTAAGCTATGTTGAAAGCATGTTGGATAGATTGTTTAAAGTTTGAGTTTCTATGCAAAAATGTGGTTTTTGGAGGAAAATATTGTGAATATGTTTCTGTGTTGTTGCTGTAGTTTTCGTTAGTTTTCAGAGGTGATATTATGCTAGTTTAAGTGGATTTAAGCTAGTGGAATGCATGTCTAGGTGGATTTGCTCAAGCTTGAGTTTGGAACTCAAAGCTTGAGCTCCAATGGTGATTTTTGTATATGTGTTTTCTGGGTGGTTTTGAGGCCTTATATTTGTTCTTTGGGGTGTTTAGAACAGGTCTGGAAAGTTTGGTACCAATTGGGGTTGAATTGGTCGAGTTATGAAAATTTTAGTTGGCTGCCTGCGAGGAACCGGAATTCCGGTTGTGCATCCGGAATTCCGGATGAGGGTTCTGAATTTTCCAGAACCGGAATTCCGGTTGGGCAACCGGTTTACCGGTTGGGGAAAATTCAGGGACCCTAGTTTTCCTCGTTTTTATGTTTTTAGGGGTATTGCCATGCTTTTTATCGATAGGGAAACTTTTAGTTCCAAGTTTTAGTCCTCGGGAAGTGATTTAGCGTGTCACTTATAGCGTTGTGATTTTTATGGTTTAGGAGCCGATGTCCGTAGCTCGGCTTCGGTTCCGGTCGGGTTGACGGCACACTGAAATCGGAATCCGTGTAAGATTAGTATAACAGTATGCATATGTAGATTACATGTTTAGCGTGCATGTAGGAAGCCTATTAGATTACATTAGTTGTATGTTGGCTTCGAACCATCCAACCCCTGTCACGTCGGTACGAGTGGAGTATGACCGGCGGCGGAGTATGGCCGGTTTGACCGATCAGGCTGACACTTGGTTGGTGGTTCCGTGCTATTGACGTATCCCGTCGGTACAGTGGAGTATGACCAGCGGCGGAGTATGGACCGGTTCGGCCGATCGGGAGGATATAGTAACACGTCGGTACGAGTGGAGTATGACCGACGGCGGAGTATGACCGGTTCGGCCGATCAGTTGTTACGTGTCAATAGTACCGTCCCTATGAACGTTCGTAACTCGGTACCATGTTGGACATGGCGGTAGTGGCTCGGTACCATGTTGGACATGGCGATGGCGGGACTCGGTATCGTGTTGGACACGACGGTTAGTTTTATGTATGATATTATTATGCTTTTCTTACTGAGTCTGTCGACTTACAGTTTATGTTCATGTGTAGGTAAAGGCAAGGCTATAGCTGATGGACCGTGAGCGAGCTTATGAGATTGTACATGTCGGGGCGGTTAGGCCTGGAGCGTACGATCCTCGGGACAACAGGGCTGAATTTTTGTAACTGTCGTTAGACGACTTTTATTTTGATGTAATAGTTAAACAGTTAAACTTTTTGTAAATATTTTTATAATCGGGATCCCGAGTCTTTTGTAATATGTTTTACAAGTTTAATCAAAAAGCAAAATTTTAATTAATCACGTTTTTCCATAAACCTCGTTGATTAGCAACGAGCTGCACAGTACGTTTAAAAATCACGTAATACGCCTAAGTTAGTTAGGGTGTTACAATTTGGTATCAGAGCCGCCAGGTTGTCTTCCGAAGATCGTCACGACATGTACAATCATCATCAGCAGTTAGCTCGGTTCACGGTTCAGTAAGCCTTTATTGCTTTAGTAGTTTATTTTATTCAGTTATGAAAAAGAAAAGCCTGTTAGGAAGCATGTTAGTAGCCTGATAGTAGAATAGGCGCATGTTTCATTTCTAATTTCCAAATTAAGCGGCATTAGTAAGCTCGCCTTGATTACGACCTGATATGCCAACTCTTGGTTTCGCAGGCGGTTCTAATCAGATGGACGCCAGGCGGACTACCAGGAGTCAGGGCAACTCCGTAGGGTCGAATCAAGGACAGGGAGCCCAGTTTCCCCCACCTGCTAGGGGCCGAGGTAGAGGTCCCCGAGGCAGGGCTCGTGGCCGGGGTGATGAGAACCCGCCACAAGCTGCCCAGGCTCCCCAGCCGATCAGGGAGCCCGGGTGGGAGTTGCGGTTTGCGGAGATGCAAGCCCGGATCGAAGAACAAGACCTCGAGATTCAGAGGTTGAGACAGCAGGGTGTACCTGCAGTTCCAGTGCCTATAGTTCCAGTGGCACCTGCCCCTGCTGCCCAGGCCGAGATAGTGGTGGCGGCCCATAGATTGGAACCATTGTATGAGCGGTTCCGGAAGCAAGCACCTCCGGTATTCCTGGGAGGTCCGGACGTGATGAAAGCCGAGCAGTGGCTGACGGTGATTACCAGAATCCTGAATTTCATGGGTGTCACCGGTAACGACAGAGTGGTGTGCGCCACGTTTCAGTTCCAGGAGGACGCTTTGGTATGGTGGGACATGGTGTCTCAGATCCATGACGTCACCACCATGACCTGGGAAAGGTTCCAGGAACTCTTTAATGCGAAATACTACAATGAGGCGGTCAGAAGCGCCAAGAGGAAAGAGTTCGTTCACCTGACCCAGCGGGAGAACATGAGCGTCACTGAGTATACTACTCAGTTTGATCGGTTGGCGAGGTTAGCCTCGGGAATTGTGCCGACCGACTTCAGTAAGAAGGAGAAGTATCTGGACGGATTGAATCCCAAGATCAGACATGACCTGATGATCACCACCGACGACAGCACCACCTATGCTCAGATGGTGGAGAAGGCACTGCGAGCTGAGGGCGCAGTGGGGTGTATGTCGGGAATCGGCCCGGTACTCGGTGAGTGGCGGAGCTCCTGCCCCTCTGCATCGGGCTATAGCGGGGAGTAGTGGTTCGGCCATTGATCGAAGGAAGAGGGCACCCACGCTTCGGCGGCTCGAGTCGAACAAGAGGTTCGGGGGAACCGAGGGAGTCGTCCTGGTGGTACTGAGACCCGATTCTCCTATCCCGAGTGCCCTATCTGCAAGAGGCACCATCGGGGCGAATGCAAAGGTCAGGGATGCTTTCATTGTGGCATGCCCGGACACTTCAAGAGGGAATGTCCCCAGCTCCGATCAGAGGCACCGAGAGCTCCAGCGATACCCACTCCAGCCAGGGTGTTCGCTATCACGCAGGCTGATGTAGACGCCAGCCCATCAGTTGTCACAGGTCAGCTTTTTATTAACAACTCGCTTTATTCAGCGCTGTTTGATTCTGGGGCTACACATTCTTATGTGGCGGCCAGAGTCTTTAGTAAATTGGGTAGACCCTTTGATAGATATGAATCAGGGTTTGGAACCCTGTTACCTGGCGGAGAATTGGTTATCTCCAATAGGTGGATTAGGTCTATCGATCGGGATAGATGGTAGAGAGTTAAGCGCTGATCTGATAGAGATGAGCTTAGTCGAATTTCATATTATTTTAGGAATGGATTTCCTATCTAAATATTCGGCGAGCATTGACTGTAAAAGGAAGATGGTGGTCTTCCAACCGGAAAGTGAAGAACCGTTTGTGTTCGTGGGTTCAGTTCAGGGATCTCGGATCCCGGTGATCTCGGCTATGTCAGCGAGAGAATTGTTGCACGACGGGTGCTTAGGGTTTCTGGCCGTGGTGGTAGACACCACTCGGCCAGACACCATTCGGCCAGAGGACATCAGAGTGGTTCGGGAATTTTTGGACGTTTTTCCCGAAGAACTTCCAGGGTTACCACCTCAGCGGGAGATTGACTTCGTGATTGACTTGGCACCAGGGGTGGATCCGGTTTCCAAAGCCCCGTATAGGATGGCTCCGAATTTGAACTTAAGGAATTAAAGATTCGGCTCCAAGGGTTGCTTGACATAGGGTTCATTCGGCCCGGTGTGTCACCACAGGGAGCCCCGGTTTTGTTCGTCAAGAAGAAGGATGGATCTATGAGGATGTGCATCGACTACAGGGAGTTGAACAAGCTGACGGTGAAGAATAAATACCCATTACCTAGGATCGATGACCTGTTCGATCAGCTTCAGGGGAAGACGGTCTTTTCTAAGATTGATCTCCGTTCGGGTTATCATCAGTTGAGAATCCGAGAGGAGGACATTCCAAAGACGGCTTTCCGCACTAGGTATGGACATTACGAGTTTCTGGTTATGTCATTCGGACTAACCAATGCTCCTGCAGCATTCATGGACCTGATGAATAGAGTATTCAAGGATTCCTCGATATCTGTGTGATTGTGTTTATCGACGACATCCTCGTGTACTCTCAATCAGAAGAGGAGCATGAGTTACATCTTCAGATGGTACTGCAACGACTTCGAGAACATAAGCTCTACGCCAAGTTCAAGAAATGTGAGTTCTGGTTGTCTCAGGTGTCCTTCCTAGGGCACATTGTGAGTAAAGATGGGATCAAGGTGGATCCCGGGAAGATTGAATCCGTCAGGGATTGGCCGAGACCGAAGACAGTGACAGAGATCAGAAGCTTCTTGGGATTAGCTGGGTACTACCGTAGGTTCGTGGAGGGGTTCTCCAAAATTTCAATGCCCCTAACCGAGCTTACAAAGAAGAATCAGCGATTTATCTGGTCAGATAAATGCGAAGCTAGTTTTCAGGAGCTGAAACAGAGGTTGATTACTGCTCCGGTACTAGCTTTGCCTTCGGACGAGGAGAAGTTCGTAGTCTACTGTGACGCATCCAAACAGGGTTTGGGGTGTGTATTGATGCAAGCCGATCGGGTTATCGCTTATGCCTCTCGTCAGTTAAAGGATTACGAACAGCGATACCCGACTCATGATTTAGAATTGGCCGCAGTGGTTTTTGCACTAAAGATTTGGCGGCATTACCTTTATGGGGAGAAGTGCGAGATCTATACCGACCATAAAAGTCTCAAGTATTTCTTTACTCAGAAAGATTTGAACATGAGACAAAGGCGTTGGTTGGAATTAGTGAAGGATTATGATTGTGAGATCCTCTATCATCCCGGAAAAGCCAATGTAGTGGCCGATGCCCTGAGCCGAACGGGTCCCGGGCAAGTAGCTAGCATGGTTCAGATCTCACCTCAGCTAGCAGAGGATATGGTTAGATCCAGCATTGAGTTTGTGGTAGGTCAGCTTCACAACTTAACGCTGCAATCTGATCTGTTGGAAAGAATAAAGGTCGCTCAGATGACAGATCCGGAGTTAGTGAAGATCCAAGATGAGGTATTGGCTGGTCAAGCCAAAGACTTTTCAGTGTCAGACAGTGGGATGCTTTTGTATAAAGCTAGGGTTTGTGTTCCGAACAGTGTGGAACTTAGAAATGAGATCTTTGAGGAGGCTCATTCTACCCCGTATTCTCTGCATCCCGGCACCACCAAGATGTACCAAGATTTGAAACCGTACTTCTGGTGGAACGCTATGAAGAAGAATTTGGTAGAATTCGTATCGAGATGCCTCACTTGTCAGCAGATTAAGGCTGAACATCAGAGACCATCAGGGTTGTTGCAGCCTCTAACCCTACCAGAATGGAAATGGGAGGATATTACGATGGATTTTGTGGTCGGGTTACCTAGGACCACGGGTTTGTATGATTCCATCTGGGTAGTGGTGGATCGATTTACGAAATCTGCTCATTTTCTGCCGGTTAGAACAACATTTTCAGTGGATCAGTGAGACTTCACGGGGTACCGAAGTCTATAGTTTCGGACAGGGATCCGAAATTCACCTCCAAATTTTGGCAAAGTTTGCAACGGGCAATGGGTACAAAGCTAAAATTCAGTACAGCATTCCATCCTCAGACAGATGGTCAGTCCGAAAGGACAATTCAGATATTGGAGGATATGTTAAGAGCCTGTGTTATGGACTTTGAGGGTTCATGGAGTAAATATCTACCGTTGATAGAATTTTCATACAACAACAGTTATCAGAGTACGATAGGGATGGCTCCCTATGAACTGTTGTACGGTAGGAAATGTAGATCCCCTATCCACTGGGATGAGACAGGGGAGAGGAAATACCTAGGTCCAGAGTCAGTTCAGCGGACCAATGAGGCAATAGAAAAGATAAAAGCTAGAATGCTTGCCTCACGGAAGCGGACGGAAGAGTTACGCGGTCCGAAACGCAGAGATGTTGAGTTCCAAGTAGGGGAACATGTGTTTTTACGAGTATCTCCGATGAAGGGGATTAAACGTTTCGGGAAAAGAGGCAAGTTATGCCCTAGATTTACAGGACCTTTCGAGATTCTCGAGAAGATAGGTCAAGTGGCATATCGGTTAGCATTGCCTCCAGCCTTATCAGCAGTGCACAACGTATTCCATGTCTCAATGTTGAGAAAATACATTTCAGACCCCTCTCATATACTCAGTTATGAGAGTCTTCAGCTTCAGCCAGACATGTCATATGAGGAACAACCAGTGCAGATCCTGGATAGAAAGGATAAAGTCCTTCGGAATAAGACCATAGCATTGGTCAAGGTTCTCTGGAGAAACAGTAAGGTGGAAGAAGCCACCTGGGAGCTTGAGTCAGATATGCGAGCTCAATATCCAGAGTTATTCAGGTTAGATTTCGGGGACGAAATCCTTTTAAGGGGGGAATAGTTGTAAAGCCCGCTTAGTTAATTTGGAAATTAGCAGTTGTTTATGTTTAATCATGAAATTATTTATAGCTATTTAAATAATTTATTACTGTTATTTATGGAATTCAGAAATGCATGATTATGTCATCAGTAGTTTTTATATTTTGCATTTCCGGTGTCCGGTATTTTGGAACTCGGCGTTTGGCTCAGTAGAAATCACAACTTAGTATGTTAGTAGTTTGGGGACGGGTTTTAGACATTGGGAATGTCGGGAATGGCCGGGAATTTAGAATTTCCCAAAAATACCCCTTTAGTATGATTTTCATGATTTTATGGTGGAGGGGCAAAATGGTCTTTTTGCCCCATTAGTGTTTTGTCTTTTAGTGACTTTTTATTTAAAATTTAAGTGTTTATTTTATTTATTTGTTGGCTGAAATGAAATGTGTATTAAGTGACTTTTACTCCATTTCCCTCATTTTACAAAACAAAACCCAACACTTAGAAAAATTTAGAAAAAACTCTCTCAAAGCTTTCTCTCTTTTCGGCTGGGAACTTGGGGTGCAAAGGCTGGGTTTTTCTTCAAAATTCAAGCTTGATTCAACTTATAATTGTGAACTCTTGTTGTGGTATGTGGTCTCTAACTTTCTCTCTTTAAATTATTGGAAAAAAATGGTGATGCATGCATGATTTTTGGTTGCTGTTGCTGCTGTGTTTTGGTTGTTAAATTATGAGGTTTAAAGCATGTTAATTGATGTTAATTAAGCTATCTTGAAAGCATGTTGGATAGATTGTTTAAAGTTTGAGTTTCTATGCAAAAATGTGGTTTTTGGAGGAAAATATTGTGAATATGTTTCTGTGTTGTTGCTGTAGTTTCTGTTAGTTTTCAGAGGTGATATTATGCTAGTTTAAGTGGATTTAAGCTAGTGGAATGCATGTCTAGGTGGATTTGCTCAAGCTTGAGTTTGGAACTCAAAGCTTGAGCTCCAATGGTGATTTTTGTATATGTGTTTTCTGGGTGGTTTTGAGGCCTTATATTTGTTCTTTGGGGTGTTTAGAACAGGTCTGGAAAGTTTGGTACCAATTGGGGTTGAATTGGTCGAGTTATGAAAATTTTAGTTGGCTGCCTGCGAGGAACCGGAATTCCGGTTGTGCATCCGGAATTCCGGATGAGGGTTCTGAATTTTCCAGAACCGGAATTCCGGTTGGGCAACCGGTTTACCGGTTGGGGAAAATTCAGGGACCCTAGTTTTCCTCGTTTTTATGTTTTTAGGGGTATTGCCATGCTTTTTATCGATAGGGAAACTTTTAGTTCCAAGTTTTAGTCCCCGGGAAGTGATTTAGCGTGTCACTTATAGCGTTGTGATTTTTATGGTTTAGGAGCCGATGTCCGCCGCTCGGCTTCGGTTCGGTCAGGTTGACCGGCACACCTGAAATCGGAATCCAGGTAAGATTAGTATAACAGTATGCATATGTAGATTACATGTTTAGCGTGCATGTAGGAAGCCTATTAGATTACATTAGTTGTATGTTGGCTTCGAACCATCCAACCCTGTCACGCCGGTACAGGCTGGAGTATGACCAGCAGCCGGAGTATGAACGGTTTGACCGATCAGGCTGACACTTGGTTGGTGGTTCCGTGCTATTGACGTATCCCGTCGGTACAGGCTGGAGTATGACCAGCAGCCGGAGTATGACCGGTTCGACCGATCAGAGGATATAGTAACACGTCGGTACAGTGTGGAGTATGACCGGCGGCGGAGTATGACCGGTTCGACCGATCAGGTTGTTACGTGTCAATAGTACCGTCCCTATGAACGTTCAGAACTCAGTACCATGTTGGACATGGCAGTAGTGGCTCAGTACCATGTTGGACATGGCAGTAGCGGGACTCAGTATCGTGTTGGACACGACAGTTAGTTTTATGTATGATATTATTATGCTTTTCTTACTGAGTCTGTCGACTTACAGTTTATGTTCATGTGTAGGTAAAGGCAAGGCTATAGCTGATGGACCGTGAGCGAGCTTATGAGATTGTACATGTCGGGGCGGTTAGGCCTGGAGCGTACGATCCTCGGGACAACAGGGCTGAATTTTTGTAACTGTCGTTAGACGACTTTTATTTTGATGTAATAGTTAAACAGTTAAACTTTTTGTAAATATTTTTATAATCGGGATCCCGAGTCTTTTGTAATATGTTTTACAAGTTTAATCAAAAAGCAAAATTTTAATTAATCACGTTTTTCCATAAACCTCGTTGATTAGCAACGAGCTGCACAGTACGTTTAAAAATCACGTAATACGCCTAAGTTAGTTAGGGTGTTACAGAGGAGTACTTATATTGATTATATCAATAAAAGATGTTATTACATATCGGTCAAGTCATGTATAATCAAATTATACACAACACTTTTACCACATATATATCTATCCACATATGCGATGTCAATCAAAATCACACAACCTAGATTATAGTAGATAGTAATCCGTACTTAACAGTTCTATATTAAAGATTCTTTTACTTTAATACACTACCGACTAGTTTTATTCATATTGTATAATCTTAATTCTCTTGTACATCCTTACAAGATTACGCATTCTCCATATGAATAAAGAATTTTCAGATATTTATTAATTATACTATTATAATTATTTATTCATTTGTCTTATTATTATCCATTAATTACTTTCTTTTAGGGCATAAATCCCAATACGGGGTCTGGGTCTGTGTTTTGGTCCTGTTCCGAGTCTGGTTCTTAGGTCAAGGTTCGAGTTCAGGATTTGGGTTTGGGGTTAGGTCTGAGTCCAGGTCATCTAGTTTTCGGTCCGGGGTCTGAGTTCGGGTTTGGTTTTGGGTCTAGGGTCTTAGTTCTGCTTCGGGTTAGGGTTTAAGGTCCAAATCTGGATTTGGATCGAGATCCGGATTAGGGTCCGAGTCTCGGGTCCAGGGTTGGGGTCGGGTCCAGGGTCGGGGTCGGGGTCAAGGTGGATAGGGTCGGGGTCGGGGTCGAAGTCAGGGTCCAGGGATCTGGTATGGGGTTTGGGTTCGAGGTTCAAGTGTGGGTCCTGGGTCTGAGTCCGGGATCTAAGTCCAAATATGTGAAAAAAACGGTAAAAAATAATATGTTAAAAAAATTATTTTTGAAAATAAAAAACAACATTTTTATGTTTTCTGTTTTCTAATTTTTTAAAATAATATTTTCAAAAAAATTATTTTTTAAAAATTTAGCTAAACACACTTATTAGTTTTTAAAAATTATTTTCTATTTTTAAATATTGAAATAAATTTTTAAATTATAAAGATAATTTTTAAAAATTTACGTTTCAAGTGAAATATTTTGACTATTTGTAGTGACATTACACCACAAATAAAGGACCATATACGACATTATCCTAATTGGGCATTAGTGGCAGCAAATAACATATGCGGTCACCTATTTTCGTTGCAAATAATCACAAAAATAAGTTGGACACATTTTTTTCCCAGGGATTATTTATATTTGATATGGCTCATTAAACTAAATATGTATGCATTACGTATGAGAGAGATGTTTGAAAAGACAGAGAGAGACAATTTTGTATTGATGTGAAGTATGATGCTGACAAGAAAGATTTGGTAATTAAGAGGATTGGTCAAATCAGTATGATTTGTACTAAGGAAAGTTATAAGGATTAAATGGATTAGCCAAATTTAAGGAGAATCTTTTGCTTCTTTTTCGTACACATATTTTTAATTTATATATAATTACTGAGCATCTCGCGCTTCGCGGTCAATATATAAAATATTTTAAATTATATATAAAAAAATAAATTATGTATTTTTATTAATAATAATTATTTAATAAAATTATATTAAAATTTTAACTTTATTATTAAAAAATTTGTGACATAAATACTTAAAATATTAAATTTGTTGCTAATAAATACCAAAATTCTAAAAATAGTAACATAAATCCTTATTTATATTTTAATTTTTATTCTGATGTGTGTGTTAAGTTTTGGGTTCGAATTTTATTGTGTGTGTTTTTAATGTTTGAGTTTTAGTATTTTACTGAAGTTCTAATGTTTAAGTTTGTGTTTATGAGATCTGTTTTTATTTATTTATTTATTTCTTTTTATAGATTTTGAGAACTTAAAATTTGATGTTTTTTCTATTAATTATTGAGATTGAAAGTTTGATCTTTCATACGAGAATAAAATTTGCATTTATTTCATTGATTGAAAAACATTAGTAAAAAGTTTATGAAATGAAGATTTTGAATATATGAAAATAGAATTTAAAAATAGCATTTGAATCGAGAATCAAAGTTTATTGTTAATCTTCTTACAAAAAAAGAGTTTATTGTTAATCTGTAAATATAATATGGCTCGAAGAAGATAGAAAAATTAATTTTTATTTCATTTAATATATATATATAATGTATTTTTTTTTGAATAATATGAATTTATTTTAATTATTTTTGTTTTTTAACATTATTTTTCTAAAAGAGTTATTAGTTTGACCAATACTATATTTACATGTGACACTTTATTGATCAACTAACATAACGATAAGTTGAGTGTTAAGTTTAAAAATTTGAGAATATCAATAGGAACTACAATGATGACATCAACTTTATATGATTGGAATATAAAAATAATGCATTATGAAAAAATTTAATTCATAATCTCACACCTATTTTTTTTTCTACATAATCTCACACCTGCTTTTTTTCTTGTTCAATTCATAATAAATTTTTCTATAAAAAAACATTTTTCCTATATTCTGCAAAGTAAAAAAAAAAAAACTTTACACATATATATAGTTATGAATACATATATATATATAATTGAATAATTATTTAATTTAATTATTATATGTTTTTTAAAAAATAATTAATTTAAGATAGATATTTTTATAGAATATTTATTAATAATAGTAAAATATTAATTTGTAAATTTATGTTTTAATAAAATATTAAAAATTGAGAGAATTAAGGAGAAAAAAGAAAAATAGCTTTGGAGAGATTTTAGACCGCCACGTCACCGCCTCATACTTCTCCTTTATATGTATATATAGATTGACTGTGCATAAATCAATCCAATCCAATAACAACCGACTGATCTAATTATAATCGACGGACTAAAGATTAGATATTCAATTGTGATCGAATCGAATTAGATATTATTTTAATTTTTGAATATCCAATTGGATCAGATTTTGGATGGACGGTCCAAAAATCCAATACATCTAACATCCAATCAAGCTACTTATTTTCATTTAATTTGGATGAGTAATTTGATTTTATGTTGTTATACATAAAAAAAAAATATATGTATATATAAAAATTAGGGAAACTTAAAATAATACTGCTTTTTTACCAAATCTTTTCAAAAAAAACTGGGACACAGCAAACTTTACATTTTTACTGTCCAAGCCCGTTTTTTTTTCTTTTGTACTGCCCAGGCCCAATAACTTTACTTTTATACTGTGAACAGTAACAAAACACAAAAACGGCACCTCCTTCCTGGTTGGGGACGGAACAAAATTGCAGAAAACCAGGAAAAAACCATTAAACCCAACGAAGAGGAAACACTACTAAATCAAAAGATAATCCAAGAACGAACAACAACATTTACAGCAGCTTCTTTCCCAAGAACAGAGGTAAACACAACAAAACCCATAGTAGTTTAATTTTTTAAGAACTAGAAAAAAAACAAACTCAGATTTAGATCTGAAGTTAAAAAAAATGCAAAACATATAAACTGATGTTGTTTAATTTTTATTAAAAAAAATTACATGTAGATTATCCCTGAGAAACGACTAAAAATGTTTATTCGAAAAATCAGGGTTGTTCTAATGTTGTTTTGGCGTTATTAACACAAATTCATTGCTAATTATATGGATCAAAAAAATAATAAATGAGAACACTAGTAAACAACTAATGTAAATTGTTTTGTAGTGTTGTTTTAAAATGAAAAAAAAAACACATAAATGTAATATTCTGAACAATGGCAGGTAATGGAACGTATACCAGTTCTGATAAAGAGCAATGGACAATGGGAAGAAGAATATAATAATGTCAACTATGAGGCTAGTGGAGAATTCATACCAACAAAATGCAAATATGAAGAGCTATTACAAATACTGCTTACTTCATTGGGGTTCGAAAACATCAGAACAAAACTGCAAATACAATACCAAGCTAAAGAAGGAATACCACCGATCAAAATATTTAACGATGCCAGCCTCTACTTTTACTTGTAATTGAAGATCGAAAAAATAGATTTCACCAGATATCCATTATGCGTCAACCAACAAAACAACAACACAACACTTGCTGGAACCCCAAATATAACAACCACAACAACACCATTTGAAGAGAATGTGACAATGCTTGAAAATAACACAGCAATGCTTGAAAACAACACAACAACAACAGAATCACACACAGCGGGAAACCAAACAGAAGAAGGGGAGGAGTCAGAAACAAGAGAATCAGAGAACGAAAAATTCGACATAATTGACTATGCGAATCTGGCTGCTGAAGAAATGGTATAAAAACTTGAAAACACAAGTAAAAAACTAGATCCAAAAATCAACATCAACAACTGGAAGTTAATAACAGACAAGCATCACTCAGAAGTAGAAAAAGGACAGGCATACAAGGACAAGGAAACTCTGAAGAATGTTCTCAACTACTACGCATTCAAAAACAACTTTCAGTACAAAGTGTGGAAGTCGTGCTCTCAAGAGTACAGTCTGAAATGTGTTTACGAAAGTTGCAATTGGTCTCTACGAGCATCCAGAAATGGCCCAACAAACACATTCATAATCAGGAGGTTCTCAAAAATCCACACCTACCCCATAAATATTAGACATGAAGACCAAAGGCAAGCAACATCGAAACTGATTGGAGAATGCATAAAACCGAAGTTTTTGAACATAAAGACAAAAGCAACACCAATGGACATAAAAGGAGAGTTGAAATACATGTATGGGATCAAGATGAACTACATGAAAGCTTGGAGAAGTAAGGAACATGCAGTAAATGACTTAAGAGGAAATGCTAGTGACTCGTACAGTCTAATACTGAGTTTCTTACACATGGTGGAAAAGACGAACCCAGGATCAGTTGTCGATCTGAAAACAGCGAAAGATAACAGCTTGCTATTTGTTTTCATGGCGTTGGATGCATCGATAAAAGGGTGGGAAGCATGCAGACCGATTGTGGTGGTTGATGGAACATTCCTCAAAGCAGCTTATGGAGGAACTTTGTTGTGCGGATGCACACAAGATGCAGCAGGTCATATTTTTCTACTAGCGTTTTGTGTCACAAATTTTGAGAATGACCAATCTTTGAAATGGTTTTTCAAAAAATTAAAAGAAGCGTATGGGGTCCAGAAACACCAATGCCTAATTTCAGACAGGAATGAGAGCCTCATCAAAGCAGCAAGAGAAATATATCTAGAAATTACACACGGTTACTGCGGGTATCACATTTTGAGCAACCTCAAAACAACCTTCAAACAACATGCTGCCAAATACAATCTGCCATTCTTTGGAGCAGTGAACACAGAAAAGCAATTCGAATTCCACATGGCTGAACTGGATGGATTGGACAAACACGTAAGACCGTACTTGAAAAAAGTCAGTTATGAAAAGTGGTCAAGAATTCATAGCAAAAACAAGAGGTATTCAACCATGACCTCAAACATATCAAAATCACTGAACGCTGCAAATTTAGCAGCAAGGGAGCTGCCAATTACAACACTGCTAAAATGCTTCAGAGCATTGATGCAACAATGGACACATACTAATAGGACAAAAGCACACAACACCTTTACTAAGCTGGCACAACCTGGAGAAGACATACTGCTGAAAAATTACACATACTCATTGAATCTGGAGGTAACATTTACATTTCACTAAAAAAATTATGAATCCTAAACATACAGTAAATGCTTATGTTGTTCTAGTGTTGTTTTAATGTTTTTGTACTATTGTTGTTACAATATTATAAATTCTACTTTTTTTAAAAAAAAAAAATACCAGGTTAAAGCAACCACAGATTACTTGTTTGAGGTAACAAAAATAAAAGAATCGTGGGAAGTAGATCTCAAAGAAAGAACATGCACGTGCAACATGTTCCAAATAGATGAAATGCCCTGCAGACACGCTGTGGCTGTGCTGAGGGAGATAAACATGGACCCATACAACTATTGTTCAGATTACTACACAAAAAAAAAATTGGCTAGCAACTTATGCAGGGACAGTGTACCCAATAGGACACCAAAGTGAGTGGGAAGTACCGAAAGAAGTGAAGGATATTATAGTCTTGCCTCCGCATGAAAGGGTTAAATCTGAAAGACCAAAAATATTAAGAAGGAAAGTTGGATGGGAGAAGGATCAACACATCAAGTGCAGCAAATGTGAGCTGGGGCATAACAAGAGAACATGCAGCAGAAGGCGTAGAATGGAATAAAAACAACAACAGAACAACAGTGAAAAAATAGGAGAAAACTGAACATACATTTGAGCATGAGATATTGAGGAATTTAAATTTCTGAAACACCTAGCGTTTAAAGTTTTTATTTGAAAATATTAATTACATTGGAATTTTTTCATACTTTAGAAGGGTTACTAAAAGAAATAGGATACTAAATTGAATATATATATATATATATGAAAGTTATTATTGATATAGTTTATTTTTTATTACAGTAATGCAGATTTTATTCAAAAAAGTTAATGACATAACTGAATTGTTATTAACCACTTAAAAATGAATTATAACAACTGGAAAAAAAAACATAAAAACAATAGAAAAACAATATTTAAAAATCCAAAAAAGAAGAAATATAAAATAAGAATAGTAAACCATTTAACATAACAACTTTGTAAAGTCCTTTTTTGGCAAGTTAGGTGACAAAATAATTTTTCCTTTTTATGGTAAGATTGCTATGCATTCATTTTCGAAATCTTACCTCTTTTATTCGGTTTTTAGTTGCCTTTTTCCTTGTTTGGAAAGTTGCACTTTCAGCTGAACTTTCCTTTGTTGAAAACTTCTCAAAAGAGAAGGAATTCTCTTTTGGAAAGTTGTCCTTTTAAGGGAAACTTTGATTATTGCCTTTTCCTTATTAATTTCGATTGTATCTTGATACAATCAGAATATCTAATCTGTTTTTGGCAGGAATCAAGCTTTGAAAGAAGATCGGACCCGATTTTAGTAAGTTTCCCGGTTCTGGGCAGATCTGCTTCGTCAGCAACCGGATCTGATGTAGCAGATCGTGTTTGTTTTTGGAAAGTCTTTGTACAGCTGCTAATTCGATCTTGTGGTTGCCTCTTTGGTTTCTATGATCTATAAATAGAGCCTAGAGAGCAACCATTCGAATTACCTCTTCCAGTATTCATTTTTTGCATTTATCTTTTGTGAGAAGAGAGTGTTTCTTTGTTTTGTGAGAGCCTAGTTGTTCACCTAGGTTCTAGTTGTTCTATTTCTGTTCTTACTCTATCCTAGAGGTTGTGAAGAACTACTTGACTGAACAAGAGATTGGTCTTCGGGAGAAGACTTGATAAAGCCTTACTTCGGGAGGAAGTAAGCACTTGGTCTTCGGGAGAAGACTTGCTAAAGCCTTACTTCGGGAGGAAGTAAGCACTCACACTTCAAAGACGAAGGGAGTTCGGGCTTGAAGGTGTTTCAAGAAGTCAGATTCATAAAGTGGATTACAAAGGATTGCGGCAATACTTTAGAGGGAGTCTAAACTTGTTTAAGTCAATTGTCTTTGTAATTTTGATACTTTATTAATTGATTTCATTCTCTGGGCGTGGCCCCGTGGACTAGGAGTGTTCGGGAGAACACTGATACTACGTATAAATCTCTTGTGTCAAGTTATTTATTTTTCTGCAAATATTTTATATTCTGCCTGTTTCGTTTTGCTGTAGCAGAATTACTTTCTGCTGCTGCAAACGCTTACAGTTTTTATATTTTCTTATATTCAACTGACATTTGCAAAAACACGGTTTTTCAATTGGTATCAGAGCGGGACACTAAACTCTTAGTGTGGTCCTATAACGTTTTTGTTAGAATGTCATTTTTTGCAGAAGGAAGTTCTATTTCTAGACCACCATTGCTTAATGACTCTAACTATCCTTACTGGAAAGTTAGAATGAGAGCCTTCATCAAATCTCAAGATGAGAAGGCGTGGAGAATGGTTCTATCAGGTTGGTCTCCTCCAGTTGAGACAGATTCTTCAGGTAATACTATTATAAAATCTGAACTGGAATGGTCTATTGAAGATGATAAACTATCTGCCTACAATAGCAAAGCCTTGCATGCTATCTTTAATGGTGTAGGTGAGGGTTACATTAAACTTATATCATCTTGTGTTTCGCTAAGGAAGCTTGGGAGATTCTTCAAACTCGGCTTTGAAGGAACTTCGATGTGAAAAGATCTAGATTTATCATGCTTCAAACTAAATTTGATGAACTTAGAATGTCCGATAATGAAACTTTAACTCGAATTCTATGAAAAATTATCCGACATTGCTAATGAATATTTTGCTCTTGGAGAAAAGCTTGATGACTCGTTCTTGTGAGAAAAATTGTTAGAGTTCTTCCGAGAAAGGTTTGATACGAAACTTTTGGCAATGGAGGAAGCTAAAGATTTTAGCACTATGAAAGTGGAAGAATTGATGGGTTCCTTACGTACTTTTGAATTAAATCAACAGATTAAACAAAAGGACAAACCCAAATCCATTGCTGATAAAGGTAAAAGTATTGCTTTGAAAGTTGCGATAATGAAAATTCGATAGTGAATGTGATGATGAGATTGCTTTATTAACTAAGAATTTTCGTAAATATATGAAAAAGATGGGAAATAAAAAGAATATTTCGAAAGGTTCAAAAGGTAATACTTTCGGTAAACCTTCCGTCTCTAACAAAAAGGGAATTCAAAGGTGCGGGGAATGTGAAGGTTTTGGGCATATTCAATCCGAGTGTGCAAACACTTTGAAAAAGAATAAGAAAAGTTTCAATGTCACTTGGAGTGATGATGAAACCGAAAGTGATGAAGATATTATCGAAAATGTTGCCCTAACCTCTCGTTATGACTAATGTGTTGTGTGATTCACAGGTGAAAGATAGATTGGTATGTCTGAATAATACCACCAAACAAGAGGAATCAGCATTCGAATGAGTCCGAAATCCGTGAAGAATCTCTTGCCGAATCATACAAAGTCATGTATGAAAAATGGATTCAAAGTTGCTTCGAAAATAGAGAGTTGAATAAATTGAATAAAAAATTGTCTCATCGATTGAAATGTGTGAGTTGAAAATAAAAGAATATGAGACAAGTGTTTTTGATAAAGATGAAAAAATATCTCTATTGAAGAAGGAACTTGAAAACTTTAAGAAAAATGTTCAAATGCTTAATCCCTGGATCTTCTATTTTTGAAAAAGCTCGAATGCAGTGTCGAGAGGTTTTGCGGTGCCTTGGTTCTAATGGAATGGAAAGTTGGAGTCACGAAGTTTGTAAAATCTAGTGTTCCAACGAATCACCGTGAGGCTACAAACTCGCCGTAACGGTTTCACGGCTGTGGCAGCAAGAACGACTTCGATGCCGCAAAATCTCCGGGATTTTCGAAAAGGTAAAATCTCGAGTAAAAAGATTTGTTCCCATTTGTCATTTTTGTGGTAGAAAAGGACATATCAGACCTAAATGTTTCACATTAAACAACCTGTTTAAAACAAATTATTTTGATAATTTGAAAAAATCTCAAAAGAAACATAAAGGTTTGAAACAAATATGGGTGAAAAAGAAGTGTCTAGCCGGTTTTTCCGATAAACTGCTGCATCTCAAATGTGGTATTTTGACAGTGGTTGCTCTAGACATATGACAGGTGACAAGGATTTTTTGACTAACATTCGGCCTATGCAATGTGGAGAAGTCACTTTTGGTAATGGCTTATCTGGAAAAGTTGTTGGTGTGGGAACTCTAAATTTTGAAGGGTTACCTAGACTGAAAAATGTGATGTTAGTTGAAGGACTGAGGGCTAATTTACTTAGCATCAGTCAAATCTGTGATCAAGGGTTTACTGTTTCTTTTGATAGTGATCATTGTTATGTTCTGAATGATGACAATGAATGTATCTTGCAAGGATTTCGATCCAATGATAACTGTTACACTCTAACCCCTGTGTTTACTTGTCACTCAGCTATCAACAACACCACAGATCTGTGGCATGCCAAGCTTGGGCATATTAATTTTAAAAACCTAAAAAAACTGTCAAATGCAGGTATTGTTCGAGGTCTTCCCAAGCTTGGTAAGGAAAGTGAAGGTAAGTGTGAACCGTGTCAACTTGGAAAACAATTAAAAATCACTCACAAGCCTGTGTCTGATATCAATACCTCAAAGGTATTGGAATTGCTTCACATGGATCTTATGGGTCCAATCCAAGTTGAAAGTTTGAATGGTAAACGATATATCTTTGTGTGTGTTGATGATTTCTCTCGTTTTACTTGGGTAGATTTCTTAAGAGAAAAATCTGACACTTTCGATGCCTTTAAAACTCTTTGTCTGAGATTAAGAGTTGAGAAAGGTTGTAATATTGGGAAAATTGTTCGAATTCGAAGTGATCATGGTAAGGAGTTTGAAAATTCTGTATATGAAGATTTTTGCAAGTCTACAGGTATAACTCATGAATTTTCAGCTCCCAAAACTCCTCAACAAAATGGAGTTGTTGAGAGGAAGAATCGAACTTTGCAGGAAATGGCAAGAGTGATGTTAAATAGCAAGAAGTTGACAAAGCGATTATGGGCTGAAGCTATTAACACAGCTTGCTACATAATAAACAGAGTGTTTATTCGTCCAGGTACCTCAAAAACATCTTATGAAATCTGGAAAGGTAAGCGCCCCAATGTAAGTCATTTTCATGTTTTTGGATGTGTGTGTTATGTCTATAGAGATCGTGAGCATATTGGTAAATTTGATGCTAAAAGTGATGTTGGTGTGTTTATTGGATATTCCTTAAACAGTAGAGCTTATCGTGTTTATAACATGAGAACTCAAACTCGTTTTGGAATCGCCTAATGTGGTTGTTGATGATTTTAGAGATTTTTCAGAATTTTTCACGAAGCCAAGATAGATAGTCTCATGGATACTCCTCCAAAAGTTGTAACAAGCATCCGATGCAAAGAACCCATTGCCGATGCCGCAAATGACGAATCCGTCGCAACCGAAACTCGGAGAACCGTAACCGCCTATCTTGTCTCATCCAAACATCATCACCGACTCTATTCGTAAAGAACCAAGCACCGCAGTCAAACCGAATCATCCAAAAGATCTCATCCTTGGAAATCCCGAAGAAAGCATGGTAACTCGCGAAGGTATATTAATTTAATCAGCTTTCTTTGCTTTGTTTCTCAATATGAACCGAAAAATGTGAAGGAAGCCATGACCTTTGAGGAATGGCTCAATGCAATGCAAGAGGAACTCAACCAATTTGTTCGCAACAAGGTATGGATTTTGGTCCGAAGACCAAAAGGTATAAATGTTATTGGAACAAAGTGGTTGTTTAAAAATAAAAGTGATGAGTTCGGTACAATTGTAAGAAACAAGGCTCGTTTGGTGGCACAAGGGTACACTCGGTGTAGAAGGTATTGATTTTGATGAAACTTTTGCTCCTGTTGCAAGATTAGAATCAATACGTTTACTTTTATGTATTACTTGTATTCTCAATATTAAATTGTTTCAAATGGATGTGAAATCTGCCTTCCTTAATGGTATTTTGAATGAGGAAGTTTATGTTGAGCAACCAAAAGGATTCGAAGATCCTCAATTTCCAGACCATGTATACAAACTTGAAAAAGCTTTGTATGGTCTGAAACAAGCTCCTCGAGCTTGGTATGAAAGGTTGACTCAATTTTTACTTTCTCATGGCTATCACAGAGGTAGTGTGGATAAAACTCTTTTCATCAAACATATAAAATCTGATTTTATCATTGCTCAAATTTATGTTGATGATATAGTTTTTGGTTCTACATCTAACCATGAAGTGCAGGTATTTGTTGATCAAATGAAAAGTGAATTTGAAATGAGCATGGTTGGTGAGCTTAATTTCTTTCGGGTCTTCAAGTGAGACAAATGGAAGGAGGTACATTTGTATCTCAAAGCAAGTATGCTAAGAACCTTGTCAAGAAATTTGGCCTTGAATCGGCTAAGCAGGTAAGTACTCCTATGAGCACCACACTGAAATTAACAAAAGATGAGAATGGAGTAAAGGTAGACACTACACTCTATCGTAGCATGATTGGAAGTCTTTTGTATTTTAGTCGTCCTGATATCTGTTACAGTGTGGGAGTGTGTGCTAGATATCAAAGTAATCCTATGGAATCTCATGTATCAGCTGTAAAAAGGATTATTAGATATGTTAATAGCACTCCTGATTATGGAATTTGGTACTCGAAAGATACCAATTCAAATCTTGCTTGTTTTAGTGATGCAGATTGGGCAGGAAATGCTGATGATCGAAAGAGCACAAGTGGAGGGTGCTTCTTCCTTGGGAATAATCTAGTATCTTGGCATAGCAAGAAACAGAATTCCATCTCCTTATCCACTGCCGAAGCCGAGTACATAGGCTGTGGCTTGTTGCACTCAACTATTGTGGTTGAAACAAATGTTGATTGATTATGGGTTTGATTTGGGTGTTTTGACTATTTTTTGTGACAATACTAGTGCCATAAATATTTCCAAAAATCCTGTTCAACACTCTAGAACAAAGCACATTGATATAAGACACCACTTTATTAGGGAACTTGTTGAAAATAAATCATTGCAATTAGAATATGTTGATACTGAAAAACAATTAGCTGATATTTTCACCAAGGCCCTAGATGCAAGTCGCTTTGACTCCCTCAGAAAATCTTTGGGAGTTTGCATTGTTTAATTTTATCTGTTCATAATTCGTGTACAATAGTGTTATGTGATTCTTCTTTAGCTCTTAATCTTATATCATTGTATTTTGACAAAACATGTTTATGCTTTTGGAATATAATTAGTTAGGATCTCAGTCTGATCATACTTTGTGATGTTGTGTTAAAAGATTCTTGTTACTCTTTATTTGTGTCTGGGATTAAATAATGTTCTTATACAGAGTTGAGCAATTTTTGTTTCATTCTTGTCAGGCCCCTTGCTGGAATAGAGCTACCCATACTGAGGTGTGAAAGCCATCTGATGAGTAAGCTGGAACATTGTAATTAGCAACTATGATGAGGATGCACTACCATAGAAAAGGGCTACCTTCAGTATGGTGTGAAAGCATCCAGTTGCGGGATCAATTTGAAAAAGGCGAAAATGAAAAATCTTGCCAAGGACAATGATCCTATTTTCACTGCACACACTTATGTCTGACAAGTGTGTTCAACTCTGTAAGTCTCCTCTATTAAAATTAAATTAATAATCCTGGTTCACAATTCTCAGTAACATGCATATCTTTTTCCTCAACATCAATTAAGTATGATCATTTCATGAGAGTCTAATTAGTTATGTTCCTTGAAAGCATAACATGCAATCTACTTTGTCAATTGTCAATGATATTTGATTTCTCTGCTTGATTCGAATCACATATACTCACTGTACACATTATTTTTTATTTTCGGTTTTATTTTAAAATAATAAAAAAATAAAAAATAAAAAAAAGAGGGAGGCGTGTGACTTGCTTCATGGGTCAAGGAAAATCTTGTGCATAAATGGTAAGTATCAACATTCATTCTTTCCTTGATTTATTATGATATTTTTCCAAGTAAAGATTAATCTTTATATGGTAATGTGTCTTTATTCTTGAAAGATTGCTTTATTTTTGGAAAAATTTGTTGGCATTTCTAGTTTCCTTTTATTTTATTAAAAACAAAAACAAAAAAAAAAAAGAAAAGAAAAAAGAAAGGGGAAAGGAGTTGAGAAGTGGGCGGTTTCCTCTTTTGGTTCATGGGCTGGCGGTTACCATTTGAATTTTCAAAATTGGTTTCCTTTTTCTTGTTTTGATTCCAAGGTTATATAAACCAAATTTTGTCACTTATTTCACCACCTACCCGAACCCTCTTTCTTGTTTCTCTGTCAGACACTATTCATCTTCTCTTTCAGTTTCAAAATGGTGAGAACCAAGAATCTAGGGCACTCTAAAAAATTAGAAGAAACCGTTCCAACTCCTTCTAGTGCTCCCCCTGCTGCCTCAGTTCCTCCTCCCCGTCGTTGCAAAGCCTGGAGATTCATCGCTTCCCCAGCGTGAATCTCAAGTCGTGAAGCCAAAACGTCCACCCAAGCAAGTAGCTCGCAAATCGGTAAGGCCCTATCGCACCTGGACTTCCTCTTCTGAATCCTCGAAGGAATCTCCTCTTCCATTGGCTGTTCCTCCTCCTGCTGCATCAATGGCTGGCACCACTCCAACAGGCCCTTCCACTCGAACTCGAGCCCAGCAAGCCTCGGCTGAGAAAGAACTTCAACCCTCTCAATCTCGAGAGAAGACTGCTCCTCCAGCCAAGAAGAAACTCAAGACTAATCTTCCCTCGGCTTCCTCGAGTTCCAGTTCAGAAGAAGAGGATCCAATGGAAGTATCTTCAGACAAATCAGTATCTCTGCATACTGAGAAGGACAGTGAAGACACAGAACTCGAGCCAGAGCCTCCTCGTTCAAAACTCGCTTCGCAAAGAAAGGCCTCTGCTGCTGCCAAAGGCAAGCAGCCCATGGAAGATCCTCCATCTGGTAATATCCCTTCCTCTATCTCTGGCTGTCCAACTTTTTACTATCGAGACAATGAGCGTGACTGGAATCTTTATGCCACTCGTAAGTTTGAAAGTGAGAGGAATTATGATTTGCATGCCCATCGTGTGTATGGTATTGTAAAGTTCATTCAATTTCATCAATGGGAACACACTCTTACTGGTTTTATTGGATTCATTGCTAACATTATTAAAGAGTTTTATGCTAATCTTACTGATGATTTCCTTGATGAGAACTCTAGACTGTATAGAAGAGTGTATGTTAGGGGTCACTGGTTCTCATTTTCTGAAAAGGACATTGCTCGGTGCTCGCAATTGCACGAGAATGTATCCAATGCTGTGATGTCCATGGATCGTGACTTGATGCACTCTGAACTCACTGGTGCTCGTTCAGAATTGAAACCAGGGGAGAGTCTTCGAATTACTCACCTCACTTTTGCTCATGCTTCCCTTATGCGGTTTGCACTAAGCAATTGGGTTCCAAATTCGAACAAGACCGTGGTGTCTCAAGAAGTGGCTACACTCCTATACCGCATCACCTCTGGAACTTCCATTGATCTAGCCTCTCATATTCTCAACCAGATTGTCTCCTTTCGAAGAGGTAAAAAGCCAACCTTCAAACTTGTATTTCCAAATCTCATCTATAAGGTTTTATCCTCTCAGAAGAATGTGGCCCAAGCACATGAAACTCTTGAGCCTCCCATCACTGGCCCTACATTCCAACCTTCTGAATATTTTGATGGTGTGTTCCAAAAACGGCCAAAGGCTGGTGCTGCTGTCGCTTCGCCGGTGCAAGTTCGAGCTCGCCGCCGCAGCTCCTGGAAGTCAAGTCTGAACTTCAGAATGTGTACACTCGTCTTGAAGCAATGGCTGATGTCCAGCATGACATGTCCAGGTAACTGTCCACCTTGATTAAACTCTCCAAAAATTAAAGTGTTATAGTTTGTTTCTTTTTCCTTAAACTTTGGTCTATTTTTGTTCTTTGTTTACTTTGGCACTCCGATAAACAAAAAGGGGGAGAGATATTTTTTGGTTTTTGTTGCCCAACTCTGGACCCTTTTTCCAGGGGGAGTTGTGGTTTGATAGTACTTGTGAACTTAATGTTTAAAGTTAGCATGCTCTTTGTTTTTATTGTGATATTCGATTGTGTTACTCAGGGGGAGTAGTATAGTTTGCTCTTACTAACTTTGCATTGCAGGTACTTTATGGTAAAAATTATTTTGTTCATCTAAAGTGCCAAAGGGGGAGATTGTAAAGTCCTTTTTTGGCAAGTTAGGTGACAAAATAATTTTTCCTTTTTATGGTAAGATTGCTATGCATTCATTTTCGAAATCTTACCTCTTTTATTCGGTTTTTAGTTGCCTTTTTCCTTGTTTGGAAAGTTGCACTTTCAGCTGAACTTTCCTTTGTTGAAAACTTCTCAAAAGAGAAGGAATTCTCTTTTGGAAAGTTGTCCTTTTAAGGGAAACTTTGATTATTGCCTTTTCCTTATTAATTTCGATTGTATCTTGATACAATCAGAATATCTAATTTGTTTTTGGCAGGAATCAAGCTTTGAAAGAAGATCGGACCCGATTTTAGTAAGTTTCCCGGTTCTGGGCAGATCTGCTTCGTCAGCAACCGGATCTGATGTAGCAGATCGTGTTTGTTTTTGGAAAGTCTTTGTACAGCTGCTAATTCGATCTTGTGGTTGCCTCTTTGGTTTCTATGATCTATAAATAGAGCCTAGAGAGCAACCATTCGAATTACCTCTTCCAGTATTCATTTTTTGCATTTATCTTTTGTGAGAAGAGAGTGTTTCTTTGTTTTGTGAGAGCCTAGTTGTTCACCTAGGTTCTAGTTGTTCTATTTCTGTTCTTACTCTATCCTAGAGGTTGTGAAGAACTACTTGACTGAACAAGAGATTGGTCTTCGGGAGAAGACTTGATAAAGCCTTACTTCGGGAGGAAGTAAGCACTTGGTCTTCGGGAGAAGACTTGCTAAAGCCTTACTTCGGGAGGAAGTAAGCACTCACACTTCAAAGACGAAGGGAGTTCGGGCTTGAAGGTGTTTCAAGAAGTCAGATTCATAAAGTGGATTACAAAGGATTGCGACAATACTTTAGAGGGAGTCTAAACTTGTTTAAGTCAATTGTCTTTGTAATTTTGATACTTTATTAATTGATTTCATTCTCTGGGCGTGGCCCCGTGGACTAGGAGTGTTCGGGAGAACACTGATACCACGTATAAATCTCTTGTGTCAAGTTATTTATTTTTCTGCAAATATTTTATATTCTGCCTGTTTTGTTTTGCTGTAGCAGAATTACTTTCTGCTGCTGCAAACGCTTACAGTTTTTATATTTTCTTATATTCAACTGACATTTGCAAAAACACGGTTTTTCAAACTTGTTTATATATAACAAAACCAAAAAAAAACAAGAAAATCAAGATTACATATTGTCCACCAAAAACTTAAAAACATAAAAAGAACACCAATGTTTGTTCCAAAAACAACATAAAAACTACTAAAAACTAAAAACAAGCAAAATCTGATTGAAAATGACATATCATTTCTTCGGAAGGCTAGGAGGGGCCTCAGATTCACTTTCAATGTTCTCAAGTTGCTTCTTCATGCCATAATGATAAAATGACACAGCCAAACGATCGCGGTGAACTTCCACATCAAAATTAGAGGATGGGAAGGGTTCGCCATCAATAAAATACTCAGCAAAAGATGCTACGAAAACACCACAATCACTAAACAACAACAACAAAAAAACACCATCAAAACACCAAAAAATGTACAAAATCACATAACAAAACATAATTTTACAAAATAACAAAAAAAACATTGAGCATTATGGAACAAAACTTACGATGTGACCTGCTCGGGTAAACCATCAATAGCAACAATCGGAAACGGTTCTATCGTGCTAAACTTAGATTCATTGCGAAGGCCTCTAAAGTCTAACATAGAGAAATAATAGGGTAAAATCATTAAAAAAAGGCTTGCAAGCCTCTTTGGCAGCTGTCATATACCTGCCAAAACGCAATGAATTGTACAGGTATATCCGCCGCTCGGATATGTTTAAACGACCACAAATCCAATGATCCTGCAGTTTGACATTAATAGGCATAACAACGTGATCGACCAAGTGCCGAGGAGTGGCACATAGTACCTAACCACCACAAATGTACTATGCCACATTATGAGAAAGAGACAAAACATATATATCATTGTTTTTCTCAACAAACTTATCATACAAGTTTGTTATGATAGAACAAAAAAGACAATCAGTTGTGGTGACCCTGATTTTTGGTTCGGCAGCATACTTTATTTTCTTTCTAAGATAGTAGAAAATAATGTCAATGTGCTGCAAATAAGAAAAAAAAAATGGCTTAAAACAGATAAAAAATTAACAGAACAACACTTAAAAACAAAAAAAGAAAAAAAAAAACAAACAGAGAACAACACAACATGTAAAGAAAAAAACTTACAGAATTGGTAAGGAAACAATTAGGATAGCTAAGGTTGTGGAACCACATCTTGGTGCTAACTTCCTCAATTCCAGAACGAAATGGAGGAAATATTGTGTTCTTACCCTTACAATACACATTAATTGTTGTGCTAAAAAGAAAAAAAAAATCAGGCAACAAAACACAAAAAAAAAAAATGAAAATAAAAACAAATATTGAATTGAAAACACCTAAAACGACTTACTTAAGATTTTGCTTTCTAAGCCCTGTACCAAGCCAAATGTCAAACTCAGACTCCAATTGGGGATCGACAGCTTCACCAATCTTGTTGTCTAAGGGGCACAAACCACCTACATATTTAACCACCTTATAAACACATTCATCAGGAGAAACAGAAGATGAACCTGATTCAGAGGCACCAGAAGCAATCTCAATGTATGGAGACTTCAAAACTGCTCCTTTCTTCCGATCCCTCTTCTACGGACGTAAAATAGGAGTCTCTTGAAAAACAACCATTTCAAGATTATTCTTCTTAGAAATCTCAGCAAAACCAGAAACAAGATTTGATGAAACTATCTGAAAAAAAATAAGAAAATGATTTATTATATGTATAAACAATAACAATAAAAAATACTAGCAAAACAACAATAAAAAAATACAAAAACATACTAAAAAAATATAAAAAATGTAAAACAAACTAAATTGTCCCCAGCATTAACAACAGTTGCAATAGTTGCATCAACATCAATTTTCTCACCATCAATTTGATGTTGTTCAGACTGAAAATAAAAAAAAAACAGTAAAAAAATATATTAAAACAACATAAAAAACAACAAAACAACAACAACAGAAAAAAGTGGAACAAAATTAATATACCCGATTAACCTCTGCAAGAGGTTTGAAATGGTCAGACTTCTTGGCATCAGCAATGTTGACATTTTTGGAAGAAGAATCAACTTTGTCAGTATCATTATCCTTTGAAACAACTTTAGCAACAACAACACCCTCATCATTACGATCATCTCCAAAAGCAGCCTCATCCTGCCCAACACCAAGTCCAGCTTCATCAAGATCATCATCATCATCATCATCATCATCATCAGTACCATCCTCATGATCATCATCTCCTTTGTCATCCTCATTTTTAGCATCATCATCTTCCTCTGAAATAGACTCTTCATCATCATCATTTTCAGAAGTACGAAGAGCATCATCAAACTGAGTTCTAGTGTGAGTATGAGCAGCATGCGAGGACTGCAAAATACAAAAAGAAAAAATTCATAAGAGACTTAGAAAATATGAAAACACCAGTAAAACAATAAAAAAAAATCAATTATGTAAAATAAAAAAAAACACCTCAATAAGAATGTCTAGCTTCTTGTTCATTTCAGAAAAAGATTTCATAAGAATCCCTTTTGGCTGACAACAACAGAAATGTTTTTTTTTCCAATTCCTCATACTCAAGTCGGGAGACATGCTCATGAGCACATGATGAAGAAGCACCCATCAAGTCAGGTTCACCAACAGACTTGGATACACCTTTAACTTTTAATTTAACAACATCCGGAGTAGTGTCACCGGAGAAGTAATCATCAAGCTTCAAACTCACTCTCTCAACAGATGTTGGAGAGATGTTTCGTAATTTTAACTGCAACAACAACAACCAAAAAAAATTATGCACATAAATCTGAAAAATAAAATAACAAAAAAAAAATGAAAACATGAAATATAATAGCCATGTATAAAAATAACAGTAAAACAAGAATAGAGAAAGTGTAAAAAAACAAAACATGTACCTCTTTCAATGACCGATTGAACAAGAGGTTGTTCATGACACCCATCTTCATCTGAGAATCTTTATCCTTTGGTAATTTAGGCCAATTCAGAAGCCTTGGAATGTTAATATTTGAGTACAAAGAAAGTTTCTCAATAATGTAAGGACAACACGCGAAAAATCAGAATTGTGTCGCCAAAGGAAAACCCAATAATCTATAGTACCCACCATCCTCATCACTCCGAACAACCTTCCTAAGACCAGAATTAATCTTACCCTTCAATGATTGAATAGTCATACCAAAACAGTGCTTACCACAACCAAATTCATTGTACCGACCACTATCAACAACATTTATTTCCTCTATCGAAGCAGCTTTACCCAGAGGACCACCCAACAAATAACACTGAACATAATATAACACAGCCAACTTGACTGCAAGATCGTCATTACCCTTGAGATTGTCAACAATAAAGGCAGTTTGAATAGCACCCTTGGTAATTTTTTTGTAACCCTTTAAGCAATGTTTAACAATAGTATTATCATCTTACTTAAACTGATAAAGATCAGAATTAATGTGACAATCTAACCCAGTAACTAAGGAAAACTCCTCTATACTAAATCTAAGATATTTTCCTTGCACACAAACCCAAAACTCCAATTCATTAGGCCGTTGAACCTCCCTCAACAATAAACAATGAAGAAGTTGGTAATGGATAATGTACTTTTTGGAATCTGGAGAAAATATCCAAATACAGTTTTTGAAAAAAGTTGTAGTTGGGGTTTAGTTAGAATTTTCTTGATATCTTCAATGACAGCGTAATAACCAAATGTCACTACTCTAGAATGGTAGTATTGAGATCGAGTGTACTTGGATTCCCAATCCTAAAAAAATAACAAAAGCACTACTAAAACAAACCCGTAACAACACGAAAATATTAAATAATAACAAAAACAAGGTATAATAAAATAGAACAAATTAAAGGAAGCAAATCACACACCTCTACAACCCTATTGCCAATAATTTTCTCAACAACACCTGTTGATGGAATAATCTTCACAGGGGATTTACCCTTACGCTAAAATTAAACGAAACAAAACCAAAACAACAACAATAAATAACAAGAAAAAAAATGGAAAATCATATAATACAAGAAACAAAAAAATTAACATGCAAAATGAAAACCCCAACTAATATACGGATAAATGAACAATACCCTGAAAATGCAAAAAACCCAAAAACAATACAAGATCAATAGGAAAATATCTTCACAGATTTAGGAGACTTCACAAACTCACTCTCCAACTCAAAATCGTCCGAGTTCTCCACAACAGTTCGAGGACGTTTCCCTCGAGTGTTTGTTTTCTTTTAGGGGCAATAGGAGAAGTAGGGCTAGGAGGATTATCTTTATATTTTTCTTACCCATTGTTGGTTTAGGTTTCGTTTTCTGAGGTTGTTTTGGGGGATTTTTAGCTGTACCGGATGATGGGGATGAACGTGTAACAACCATTTAGATGTAGGATGAGAAGTATTTATAGAGAAATAACAAGAAAAATGAGGGGGGGGGGGATAAGAGGGAAGATTGACAAAATGGTATGGTAACTGAAATTTTTTGAAATGAAAAGAAACCACCCACGACTTGGGTAATCGCTTGAGAAAACTAGAAGAAGAAGATAATGAACAGGGAAAGTTGGGGAGTGGGATTAAAGTAATTATTAAACAACCTTTAAATATTTGAAAATAATATAAAAAATTAAAAAAGGCCAAAAAAGTAAAAAAACTGTTAAAAAAAGTGACAGAAAACGTCAAATCACAGCTTTTTAAAGGAATTTCTAAAAAAAGAAAACGTGGCAAAATTCCGTGAAGACACGTGTAAGCCACAAATAATATATGAATTTTGAACCAATGGAACTATACTGCCGATTGAAAAAAACAGTAAAAATGTAAGAAAGTATAAATGTAATAAATTGGGAAAAGTTAATAATCTATGTAAATTTTCACATATATATATATATTTAAAATATAAAAGTTGTATAGTATTTCATGATGATAAACTTGGTTATTGAGTAATTGTGATAAACGGAAAATATTTGAGTTGTACATAATTACATAGTACTTATATTTTTGAGTAATTAATCAATCGATCAATTATGTTTTTGTATTTGTAATTAAAGTTTCTTCTTGTAGACTTCAATAATTTCTTATATTGTTCATTGAAGTTTATTTTTTTTTATCTTAATTAAACTTTAGGTTTAATTATGTATTCTTTTTGTAAATATGTTGCTTATTTCATAATTATATCATTTATTTTAAATTATTTAAATTATATATGACATGGACTATAATAATATTTGAAAACAAAAAATTAATGCACCTAAAATATGTACATATATAATAGCTAAAAAAAATCCTTAAATATCAAAATTTTAAATTTCATTTCAAAAATTAAAAAAAAAAAAAAAACACTACCTAATGTATTAGAATTAATATCATCTAATCAAATTTAATTATACATGGACGTTAATCTAATATAAATATATATAAATATATCCACGTATTTTGTTGAATTATCCAAAGGAATAATTACATAAGACACCTAAAAAATTTATATTTTTATGTTTAAAGATTTTTCTTTATATATATTTTTTATAATTTTTCATAAAAACAACACGAAAAATAATAAGAAAATTACATCAAAGTATAATATCTAAATAACATTAAAACAACAACAAAAAATAACACACAAATAATAAAAAATCAACAATAAATTAATAAGAATACAATATAAAAAGACAGTATTTTCTATAAATGATAAATCAAAAAAATCGTAAAAATATATAAAATTTCGTAAAATCGTTGTAATTTTTTTTATTATTATTATTTTTGTGTATCTGTGAAATAATCCCTTATATAAATGAGTTGCAAGGCTCCATTAACTGGTTGTACAATTAAAAATGCTATAATATTTCTTTTGTGAGGAAAATACTATAATATTTTGATCGTAACACAATCTAATGCAAAATAATAATATATAATAATAATAATAATAACGGATATATCATAATTATTTATTTAGTTTAGAATAATTATCTTTTTTACTCCCTGTACTTATGACACTATACTATTATGCCCCTTAATCTATTCAGCTTGTTACAAATAGTCCTTGTATAATTTTATATGCATACATTTAGTCCTTATGTTTATTTTGTTTAAAAATACCGTATTATAACAAAGGATAGAGTAGTAATTTCATCTCTTTTTAGAGGGAAAATTGACTATGAGGTGGCATAATAACTGACAATGAAAGATGATTAAAAAATGATTTCATAACCTTTTAAAAAAATTTAATAAAAATAATTTTATTAAAATAATTCCAATCGTTTTTTAGCAGTTCAAATTAGAAAAAGGTGTAAAATTAGGATTCTACAGTATTTGAAGAGATGGATATCACTAGAAAGAACATGGGATTTTTGGAAAATTAAGGTAATGATATTCTATTTTTTGGGATGTTATTTTTCATTTTTTTTTCTATTGTAATTTTTATGACTTGTAATTTATTTTCCTAATGGTATATAATTTTTCAACTACTATCTATGTATAATGCCACATTATTAATTTAACAGTCAACTTTAGTCAATTTTAACAGAATTAGATAGAAGGATTATATTATTCCAACTGATATATTTTAGGGGTATTTTTAACTACACTTATAAATTAAGGGGCATCATAGTATAGTGTCATAATTACAGGGACTAAAAAAGCTAATTATTCTTTAGTTTAATTGATATTGCATTCTATATACTTATATATAATATATTCATTAAAGTCAGTGTTTGAGTGGTAATATAGACTTAATTTCATCACTTTCAAAGACTGTAGAAGGTTTTCTGGACATTCCAATCCAAGATTATATTTCTCTTTTGAGGTCATCAATTTATATAAATTACAGCTCTTACTTTAATAACCCGTGTAATTAATATATGATTTAAATTTTAAATATTTTAAATTCAGAACAGATCTTCTTTAGTACTTCAAAATATTAAAATAAAAATACAGATACATACAGATGTAATCTCGTGGGACTACTTTATACTTAAAAATAATGTATAAACAAGCGCTCGAATGGAAAAAGAAAATTAATTCTCCATTTTTGTCCTTTAATTAATTCAATACTATCCTATATAGTTTAATAATATATACGTACATAATTAATTATGAATTATATATTATTGGATATGTATTATGTAGTCATATTTGTGTCTTAAGTTAAAAATTGAACCAATATTAATACAATTAGAAATTAACTACTAGTACCTTAATTAAGGATTTAAATATAGATAAACTGATTGCAGTTCCAAAATCATCCATTAGTAGTCTACTTATTTATATTTTGATCAAATGTGCAAAACTTTAAGTGCAATTTGTTAATATTTTTATTTTCTAATATTTTAATTACAAAAATTAAAGTAAAATTTTTGTTATTAAAAATTTTATTTTTGAAAAGAAATAGGTTTTATACTCACTTGTATTTTTCAAATTTTTATTTTTCAATTTTAAAAATAGAAAATAAAAATTTGTTGTGTAAAATTTATTTTTATTTTTATTTTTTGATTTTATTTAAGTTAAGTCTAGATCCAGAGTCGGATTCGAGTCCGAGTCAGGAGTTAGATTCAGTGCCAGGGTTAGAGTGGAGTTTGGGTCCAAGTCTGATCAGATTCTAAACTATTAATAAAAAAAAATAATTTAAAAAAATATTGAAAATAATTTTTTTTTTAATTTCAAAATTTTAATTTTTAATTAAAAAGTAAAAACAATTTTATAAAATATATTTTTAAAAATATATTACCAAAGACCACCTTTTAACTTTTAAAATATATATAATTCAATTTTGTGAATATTTTATATATCGAACATTAAAAAAAAACATTATTGAATGGTCTGACCAATTAATCATATAAATATATATATATATCTTTATATATTAAAAGTGCCTATCTAACGGCATTTCTTGGTTTAACAGAATATACTTAAAAATAAAAGAATATTCTGTTAAATTTAACGATTAGGTTTGATCTCCCGTTAACAAATTAATAAACACAATAATTAAACCTAAAAAATTAAACAATCTTTTAAATATTAATAATCTCTTTTTAAATTAAAAAAATCATCTTAGCCACATATCTCTCTAACAAACTTATCTTGGGAGAATATTAATAATTTTTTTTATTTATTTTTTAAAAAAGAAAAATATAGATAAAATGTCTAGAAAAGATAATATAAATGTGAGACTGTATATGAGTTGCCCCTTTGTAATTACCTAGAAAAGATAAAATGTATAGATAAATATATATATGTGAGACTGTATATGTATGAGAATCTAATTAAAAAAAAATAATATAAATAATTACAGAAAGGGCAACTCATTGCTATCGGGGAAGAAGAAGATTGATTGTGTTGGCTTAGAGATTTTTGAGCTTGGGCTTACAAAAATAAAAAGAAGATGAAATGGGCTGTAATTAGTATATACCTTATATGTTTGTGCTTATTTTTAGTTTTATTTTTAATTTTACCACTAGGAGGAGAAGGTTGAAAAATATTATTGGTGCTTATTAGTAATTTGCAAAGAATGTGAAAGTCTATAAATATATAGTTGTGTAGCTATTATTAGATATGAAATGAGATAATAGAATTTTTTTCAATTAGAAGACTAATGTACATTTTACTATTAATAACATACATTATTATAACACAACTATGTTTTACTTACTAAATATGCTGACACATATTTTATTTTTATAAAACAAATCGTTCAAATAATTATACTATTTTACTTATTAATTAAAATAAAAAACTAAAATATTAAATAAAACTAACACTACGTCACGTAACAATTACCTAGTATATATATATATATATTGTTGGATTAAAAAAATCCTTTTCCAATCCTTGAAATTGGTCCCATTAAGCATAGGAATAGAATTAATGTTAGCAGATATTGAAGCAGCAGAAGATGAACTAGCTGAATATAGAACAAATAAAACAAGCTCACATTAATATGCATAATTAAACAATAAATTCAAAATTTGGTTAATCCCATCTCAAGATACCAAACACACATTAATATCAAGTCTTTGGACAGTAATATTAACTGTAAGCGGTACTCTTGGTGTAGCAATCAAATATTGACAATAAAACTGTGTCAAACAATAGATTAATCTTTGGACTAACGTATTGCTCACACAAAATACCTTATAATTGTCACACATTTATCACATGTGCATGTTTGAAATCTAGCAAAATATTCACTTACCTTTGGGCTAGTCAATATAAGCATCAATTACAAACATACAACCATCCTAATATTTAAATAAATTAATCTACACAAAAGAGGTCACTTTGGCGACATATTGTTTCAATTAATTTACTTAAAATATTAGTCATAAACCAACACCAAAATTTGAATTAAATTGTTTGCACAATATCTTAATTAAAATAAATTGTACCGTAGCATATATATACTGTAATATATAATAATAAAAATAAAACTGTATATGTATATAAAATAGGTAAGCTTTATGTATATATATCGTACAGCATATAAGACAAGATTATATATTTATAGATACAAACTTTTCTTGCTTTCAATCGCAAGAAAGGCCACATTATTTATGTATATATCTTACCGAAGCCATACAAGACCAGACAAAGAACCATATACACAGAAGCTTTTATTAATTAAATCCAAAAGAAAAAAGAAAACAAAATTACATATGTATATAACTTGACAGCCGCAGTACTGAAGCCATAAATGCCGATCAATGTGTTATGCACAATTAATCCATTCATATATATTATATATTATTGTATCTAAAAAAAATTGCGGCACCAGTATTAAAAATATATCAAAACCCTAATTTTCAAAATCCCCAATTTCATAAACCAAATCATCAGATCTTCAATTAATTCAACAAAGGTGGCTCTGGTACCACTTGTTAGGGTTTATAAAACACTTAAGAAATATATAAATCACAGATCTAAACATATTCCTAAAAGTGCTTTAATATAGAAAACCCTAAATCATAAATCTATAAAGCCTTTGCTAAATTAAAGAAGAAGAAGATGATAAAAAATGAGCGGAAGCACTAACCTGAAGCCATTGTTGGAGATTGCAGAGAAGGTTTTGATCTTCCAAGAATACACTATTTTCTAAAGTATTTTCTCTGATGGGGAAGGAGAGAATACAGAAACCCCCGTGTTTCTTGGGGACCACTACCTATTTATAGAATCATCTTAGAATAACTCTTGGGTATTTATAATTTGGCCCCTCAACAAATTATAAATTAGCTTATGGTATCTACACATTAATTCCATGACACTTTAATACCCTTTTGATACCCATAACATAATTGGTCACTTAATTTTGTATCACACTTTATAATAGCATATACATTATACATATGTGCCCACAAAGGATTTTTTTAATCCAACAATCTCCCACTTGGGCAACATATGTTACCTGATAAATGTATAACCTTATGAGCTCAAAATTTGCTATTATGTAAAGGTATTCACAACAATCTCGTCCATCAACTATACCCATATAGGATCAAAGCGATTTTCGTCATATCAATCATGACTAAACCCATCAATGGTCACATATACAAATATAGCCAAATGACATAGATCAATCATGGATGTGTAGCATGGAAATTACATGCAATGTGAACCGAACATGCTACACATCCATGATTGATCTATGTCATTTGGCTATATTTGTATATGTGACCATTGATGGGTTTAGTCATGATTGATATGACGAAAATCGCTTTGATCCTATATGGGTATAGTTGATGGACGAGATTGTTGTGAATACCTTTACATAATAGCAAATTTTGAGCTCATAAGGTTATACATTTATCAGGTAACATATGTTGCCCAAGTGGGAGATTGTTGGATTAAAAAAATCCTTTTCCAATCCTTGAAATTGGTCCCATTAAGCATAGGAATAGAATTAATGTTAGCAGATATTGAAGCAGCAGAAGATGAACTAGCTGAATATAGAACAAATAAAACAAGCTCACATTAATATGCATAATTAAACAATAAATTCAAAATTTGGTTAATCCCATCTCAAGATACCAAACACACATTAATATCAAGTCTTTGGACAGTAATATTAATAAGCTAAGCATACCTTGGTGTAGCAATCAAATATTGACAATAAAACTGTGTCAAACAATAGATTAATCTTTGGACTAACGTATTGCTCACACAAAATACCTTATAATTGTCACACATTTATCGCCACAGGTATGTTTGAAATCTAGCAAATTCAACATTATCTTGTTGAGGTTCCGAATTCATTTCTTGATCAATGACAGGTGTGGAAGCCTGAACATTGTCTAAAATGATAGTAGGAACTGAGTTTGAATTCAATTCCTCCTCAAAAACAATGTCTCTAACCTTATTTCTCCCCCCAAATTCAACATCCTCAAAAAATGTTGCAGTTCCCGTCTCAAATATATTTTCGACGGTTGGGATCATAAAACTTATAGCCCCTAGATCGTGAATAACCAATAAAGTAGCTGCTAACTGTTTTGGAGTCCAATTTATTTTCATGTGGCCTATAAGGCCTTGCCTCAGCTGGACATCCCCAAATGTGGAAATGCTTTAGACTAGGCTTTCGACCTGTCCAAAGCTCATAAGGTTTTTATTTGGATTTGAAAGACACTTTTGTTGTGCCGTCTTTTAGGCGGAATTTAGTTTCTGTTTCTTTGTTGGACAAATTTGGATATTGTTGTTCATTTGGAAACAATCAGTTTACTTTGTCTTTAAATTCAAATATTATTGGAACTGGTTATTTGAATACTTATGACAATCTTTATTTGTTAGAAACAATTGCATCCTATAATGAAACCTTGCATGTGGAATCACGAGGTACTAAACGCAAATTAAATAAAGAAAATTCAGCGTCATTATGGCATAAACGCTTAGGTCATATCTCAAGAGGTAGAATTGAGCGTCTTGTGTCTGATGACATTTTAGAGTCTCTTGACTTCACAGATTTCAATGTCTGTGTAGATTGTATCAAGGGAAAACAGACCAAAACTAAGAGATTAGGTGCCAATAGAGCTTCAGAAGTCTTAGAATTGATTCACACAGATATTTGTGGGCCATTCCCTACGGCATCTTGGAATGGTCAACAATATTTTATATCATTCATAGACGATTACTCACGTTATGGGTACCTATATCTCATTCATGAAAAATCTCAGTCTGTGGACGTGTTCAAAGCTTACAAAGCTGAAGTTGAGAATCAACTAAACAAAAGGATTAAGAACGTCAAATCTGATCGTGGTGGTGAGTACTACTAAGAGATATGATGGCTCGTGTGAACAACGTCCAGACCATTTGCTAAATTCCTAGAGGAATGTGGTATTGTCCCACGCACACCATGCCGTGATCACCTAGCATGAATGGTGTTGCGAGAGACGAAATAGGACTCTTAAGGATATGGTAAGGAGCATGATCGCTCATTCTACCTTACCCGAGTCCCTCCTGGGAGAAGCATTAAAGACAAGCTTACATTGAATAGAGTACCAAGTAAAGCGATTTGCAAAAACACCTTATGAGCTTTGGACAGGTCGAAAGCCTAGTCTAAAGCATTTCCACATTTGGGGATGTCCAGCTGAGGCAAGGCCTTATAGGCCACATGAAAATAAATTGGACTCCAAAACAGTTAGCAGCTACTTTATTGGTTATTCTGAGCGATCTAGGGGCTATAAGTTTTATGATCCCACTGTCAGAAATATATTTGAGACGGAACTGCAACATTTTTGAGGATGTTGAATTTGGGGGGAGAAATAAGGTTAGAGACATTGTTTTTGAGGAGGAATTGAATTCAAACTCAGTTCCTACTATCATTTTAGACAATGTTCAGGCTTCCACACCTGTCATTGATCAAGAAATGAATTCGGAACCTCAACAAGATAATGTTGAACAACTCCCAAATCAAAATGAGGCTATTGTTCCAGAAGAACAAATTCAACACCCTCAAGAACAAGAGCCATTAAGGAGGTCCACAAGAGAGAGAAGAAATGCTATTTCAGATGACTATTTTGTATTTCTTCAAGAACATGAGGATGAAATTGGAATGATGGAAGATGATCCAATCAACTTGCATCAGGCCATGAAAAGTTCTAACTCTCAAAAGTGGATTAATGCCATGGATGAAGAGAATAAGTCTATGCAAGACAATAAAGTTTGGGAAGTTGTCCCATTACCGTATAGGTGTAAAACCAATTGGTTGTAAGTGGATACTTAAAACCAAGAAGGATGAATATGGTAATGTGGTGAGATTTAAGGCACGTCTTGTAGCAAAAGGCTATACTCAGAAACAAGGCATTGATTATACAGAGACTTTCTCTCCGGTTTCATCGAAAGACTCTTTTAGGATAATATTGGCACTTGTTGCTCATTTTGACCTTGAGTTACATCAGATGGATGTTAAAACAGCATTTCTCAATGGCGACATTGATGAGACAATTTATATGGAGCAACCAGAAAACTTTGTGGTTGGTGACCCAAAGAATATGGTTTGCAAATTAAAGAAATCCATCTATGGACTCAAGCAAGCTTCTCGTCAGTGGTATCACAAGTTTCATCAATTAATTATCTCATTTGGTTTTGAGATGAATATTATTGATGATTGTGTATATCACAAGTTCAGTGGGAGTAAGTACATATTTCTGGTTCTATATGTCGATGACATACTACTTGCTACTAATGATATAGGCTTATTGCACGAAACCAAGAGATTTTTATCTAAGCAATTTGAGATGAAAGATCTTGGTGTGACGCCTCTTTGTATTAGGAATTCAAATACGTCGAGATCGTTCTCGGGGTATTCTTGGATTATCACAAAAGAGCTATATCGATAAAGTACTCAAAAGGTTTGGCATGCAAGATTGTAGACCAGGTGATACCCCGTTGCTAAAGGAGACAAATTCGGCCTTAGACAATGCCCTAAAAGCAGCCTTGAAATTCAGAAATGAAAAAGATTCCCTATGCATCGGTTGTAGGGAGTCTAATGTATCCTGTATGTACGCGTCCAGATATTGCGTACATTGTTGGGATGTTAGGCGGTATATTTAAGCAACCCCGGTATGGACCATTGGATAGCCAAGAGGGTTATGAGGTATCTTCAGAACAAAAGATTACATGCTCACATACAGAAATCGATCATTTGGAGGTCGTAGGTATTCGATTCGATTTCGCCGGATGCCAAGATAGCAAAGGTCTACATCAAAGGCACATTTTCTTGTTAGGTTGGAGGAGCTATATCCTGGAAAAGTGTCAAACAGACACTTGTAGCTTCTTCCACTATGGCAGCTGAATTCGTAGCGTGTTATGAGGCATCAAATCAGTGAATATGGATGAGAAACTTTGTCACGGGGCTGCGTATTTTGGAGAATGTTGAAAGACCACTTAAGATATTCTCGTGACAATAAAATCGGCAGTCCGTATTCCAATAACAATAGGAGCTCATCCAAGTCAAAGCATATTGACATAAAGTTCCTAGTTGTGAAAGAAAAGAGTGCAGAGTGACATGATTTCCATAGAGCATATTGGGACAAACTCCATGATAGCGGATCCGCTCACAAAAGGATTACCACCCAAGGTCTGTCATGAGCACACTGCTCATCTGGGTGTAGTATTACTGAGGATATCATGATTTAGTGGGAGTTTGTATTCTCTTTGCTTTATGTTTGTTTAAGACATTTATGTATTTGGTTATTTTCCGATCGAAATAAAGTTTTCGGTTTATTCACTCGTTTTGTTATGTTTAAGTTTGACCTCACTTTGGTTTAAGGAGGACCAGCTTGGAAATAGGCATGTTGTTCACATTGCATGTAATTTCCATGCTACACATCCATGATTGATCTATGTCATTTGGCTATATTTGTATATGTGACCATTGATGGGTTTAGTCATGATTGATATGACGAAAATCGCTTTGATCCTATATGGGTATAGTTGATGGACGAGATTGTTGTGAATACCTTTACATAATAGCAAATTTTGAGCTCATAAGGTTATACATTTATCAGGTAACATATGTTGCCCAAGTGGGAGATTGTTGGATTAAAAAAATCCTTTGTGGGCACATATGTATAATGTATATGCTATTATAAAGTGTGATACAAAATTAAGTGACCAATTATGTTATGGGTATCAAAAGGGTATTAAAGTGTCATGGAATTAATGTGTAGATACCATAAGCTAATTTATAATTTGTTGAGGGGCCAAATTATAAATACCCAAGAGTTATTCTAAGATGATTCTATAAATAGGTAGTGGTCCCCAAGAAACACGGGGGTTTCTGTATTCTCTCCTTCCCCATCAGAGAAAATACTTTAGAAAATAGTGTATTCTTGGAAGATCAAAACCTTCTCTGCAATCTCCAACAATGGCTTCAGGTTAGTGCTTCCGCTCATTTTTTATCATCTTCTTCTTCTTTAATTTAGCAAAGGCTTTATAGATTTATGATTTAGGGTTTTCTATATTAAAGCACTTTTAGGAATATGTTTAGATCTGTGATTTATATATTTCTTAAGTGTTTTATAAACCCTAACATATATATATATATATATTATAAAAGAAAAAGCACAAAATGGTTGAAGCAAGGGCAAGTGGAAGGTGGGGCCGGGCGCCTACAAGAGTTCACCGGCAACATTCCCGGCGAAGAATCAATCAGTTCCCAATGAATGCAAAAGCTAGTGACTTTCTCACTACCTACAAATAATATGTATATGTATATATATATATATATATATTATTTATTTTCACTTCACATAAACTATATACCCAACTCCTCTCTCACGTACGTGTGCTACTTTTATATAAACAAAAGATTTCTTTTTTTCACTTTAATTTTCAGTATCTCTTGTTAATTTGCATGTATATGAATTGATTGATCTCTATATCTCTGGCATATTTCATTGTAATATGATTTATATACATATAAATTTACTTATATTAATGTTAGACGTCTATAAAAGCTAATAACTTGACCTAATTTACCTAAATAAAGCTTTCGGATTTCATTGTTAGCTAGTGATCCATCCAATAACCCTACCCTGTCGCCCAAAATATTATAATATATAAATAATATTATATATTAGACTGCTTTTTTTTTTTTTTTTTTTTTTTGTATTCTATTTAGTTTATTAATGCTTACCATGTCAATGTTAGTCATATATTTTATATTTGTCAGAAATTATTAGTAAACTTTATGTGGCAAACACTAATTAAATATAATATATATAAAACAAAATAAGTTGAAAAAACATATATACATTTATTGTGTTTCTCTAATAATAATTTATATCAATAAGCATATGTAGAAAGAGATGGGCTAGACAGCAAGAAAAGAAGTGAAAGAAAAACAAAATTAGTAAAAAAGAGAAGGCTTACACAATAGAGTAAGCAAAAACTATTATTTATATATATCAAGCCCATTATACAAGCAAGACAAGGAAGACAATAACAGAAAAAGCAAAACTAACATAACTTACTATCAAAACAGACTAACTAACAATTAATTAGTTAAGTGACATCACTAAGCAGTTTATTAACATTCCCCCTCAACGAAATGGTGTAGGAGATATCTTGAATTTAACTGTCAAATAGTTAAACCTTTCAATTGAGAGAGTCTTTGTTAAAGCATCAACAATTTGATCAAGTGCATGCACATATCGAACTGATAACTTCTTGGCTAGAATAAGGTATCTAACAAAGTGCAAGTTATTTGTACAGTCCAAAACAACCTATAAAATTACATTAACAATTTAAAACATATCTCTAATCACACTTTAATTAGATGTTTATACATAAAACTTACAATGTTGTGATTAGAAATTTATACCCAAAATACTCGAAAAGTTAATATAACTCAGATAGCGATCAACGAAGCTCGAAACGAGCCTTAGACAACCTATTACAATCATTGGCACTACAAAAAATGTCACTTTTACCAGCACAGTTTGCTACCGCACTGGTAAAAGTAACTTTTACCAGCGCTTTTTGCAAACTGCGTTGGCAAAGAGATCAAAGTTTTACCAGCGTACATTTGCAATGGCTAAAATCTAACTTTTACCAGCACATTTACGCACTGGGAAAAGTCTTTTTTGCCCGCGCTTTTCATTTTATGCTGGCAAAAGTTCTATAATGATTAAGGACCATGTGTAATATTTACGAGGTTTCAATAGAAGTTATACTAATTGGTATTACCATGGTGAACATTTAGCCACTGCAAATGTGCGCTGGTAAAACTTTGACCTCTTTGCCAGCGCAGTTTGCAAAATGTACTGGTAAAAGTTACTTTTACCAGCACATCTCATGAACTGCGCTGGCAAAAAGGTCACACTTTTACCAGCACCTATTTGCTGACAAAATATATTTTTACTAGCGCAACTCATATTTGTGTTGGCATTACAAGTAATATAAAACCCTCCCCCTTAATACTTTTTACCAGCACAAAATTGTGTCAGTAAAAGTACTTTTCCCAGCGCGTTATTGTGCTGGTAAAAGTAAGAGTTTTTCCAGCGCACTTTTTTGTTGCCAAAAGTTAGACTTTTGCCAGCGCACATTTGTGCTGGCAAAAGTCTAATTTTTACCAACACATTTACGCGGTGGAAAAAGTTTTTTTTGCCAATGCTTTTCGTTTTGTGCTGGTAAAAGTTCCAATACCAACATAGATTTACCAACCCCTTTTGCCAGTGAAAAAATGTGCTGGCAAAAGTAAAACCTATTTTACCAGCGTAATATCTAATTTTTGCCAACATAAAAATGTGCTGGCAAAAGTCGCATTTCTTGTAGTGTCATCTCTATCTTGATAATGGACAATTATTCAGAACTTCAGCAACACCATGAAGATACCTTTCTTTTGCCTTGTTCTAGTCATACAAACTCTTGAGATTAGGTAAAGGGTCGGGCACCACTATTCTTTTGAGTGATGCTTTCTTGGACAGTATTTAGATACAAGTTGTCACTAATTTAGTTTTAGTCACAAAGAGTATTGTGACTAAAAATACATTTAGTCACAACAAATTGTAATTTTTGTGACTAGTACTTTTAGCGACGGATCTTTTAGTCACAATACAGGAATGATAATTTATAATTAGTCACAATTTTACTCTCAAAGCTAAGACTTGAGAAATTCTGTTTGCGCTCCAATGGGCCAAGCAAAACCAATGGGGAGATATTTCATTTATTGTCAAGATGCGCAGGTTGTGAAGTCCTTTTCGCAGCAAAGATATCCTCATTAGAATTTTCTCAATTTTTCTTTTTAGGTTTTAGATTTAACTAAGCACTTTAGTAATTGTATTTTCAGCAACATCATGCTTTAGCTTATGAACTAGCTAGAAGTGCTACAGTTTCTAGTTTAAGTGCTGATTTTTTTATTTTTTTTAAGAGAAGAAATTCCCCTTATATATGATTCCCATTCATGATCATTCTTAGTTTAATCAACATGATGTTCCTTAAAAAAACATGTTAAATTGGAGAATTGTAAGCATTAATGTTTCAAATATTTAATTAATAAACAAAGCGTTGACTCCTAATTAATTAAATTAATGTAGATGTATAGTATGATTATTTAATCTTATGTACATCAATGAAAATGCAGTTTATTTTTATTTTTAAGTGAATGTAGGTTTTGTTTAATTAATCAAGAATTTTGATTTGGAATTAAATATAAGTGTTTTTTGAGTGCAATTAGCTACAACATAATCACTGCGGATGAGGAAATTACGGTACTACTTTCTTAGTATTTAGTCGAATTAAATTTTATTATTAGTGAGAGACTAATTAAGAAGAAAATAAATTAATCAATTCCTACTTTGTCCCGATAATGGTTCAGCATTTTGTCGTTTATGATTAAAATATATAAATATATATTTGATTAAAGTCATAATGTTAATTACTAATTATTGTCTCGTTCAACTTTAGTGGGTGAAGTGTTGTAGTCTTTACTAGCTTGGCTTTATAATTAAATAATTAATTACACATGGGTGGAAACAAATTATATATGAACTGTACACACAATATCACCACTACCGTCTCATCACGAACCTTCATAAATCTATATTGTTTTTTATTTATTCATTTTTTCTTAAAAGAGAATTGCACTAATTATTAAATGTACATGAATATTGTTTTTTCTTTTTTAATAAAAACGTGCACAAATTTATGAATGCATGAACTCAGTGATTGATTGCCATGAATAGTCACTAAAAAAGAACATACCCATATATATATATATATACTAGCAAAAAGTTATGCGTGGCACGTATACTAAATTTTATGTTAAGTTTTTTCTACATTATTTAAAAGTGATACAATTAAAAATTAAAGAAAAAATATAATTAGTTATTAGGTGAAATTATTATTATGTGTATCTAAATACTATAATTTATAATTTTCGATAATTAAAAGTAAATACTGAATGCAATATATTAGTGTACACCGTATTCTTTGTGGAGTTCTTATCTTGTTGTGCAGTAGTAACTGGTAAAATCAAAACTCTAGTAATAAATGTTGTTTTTGCTCTTGATAAAACTATATATAAGTGAAAAACTTGTTGAGGTAATTTAATATTTGGCCTAGACTTATTTAATCATTGCAAAACTTAAATCTTATAAAAAACTGAGTTTGTTTAAACGGAAATCCACTATTTTAAAACAAGGATGTGGTAGAGAAATAGGGGAAGTAGAAACTTGATGATGAGTGTGCTTTATTTTTATAGTGTGAAAAGTGAATGACTTGTATAATGATTAATGAAACCAATAATAAGGAGTTAATTACTTTTGTTTAAAAGGAAAATTAAACACTAAGAAGATGCAGATTAACAGTGCTACTAACCAACCGTGTGAGTTTGACTAATAATATAGTATTCTTTTGATATTTGAGGGTTTCTATTGAAAAGACAAAAATTGATTGAACAGAAGAGAAGTTTGGTCACAAAAGCCTCAGGAAAGTAATACTAATAAGGAGACATACTAAGAGACAAAGGAAGAGTGATGAAATGGATTTCTAGTCTTGGTCTTATATGTCAAAACAAAACAAGGTATCAATGACTTCTGGATCAATTATTTCTATCCAAACAAAAAGAAGAGTTTCATGTTTTCCAAGCTCATTAGCATATTAAAAACTTAAAACCCTAAGTATAGTACCTGTTTTCCAATGAGTGAATATACATAAAACTTCAAAGTGAGCAGTGAAAACTCCAAATCTAATGAATTGAGTAACATTTTGTTCTTGAAAATTAGTGATGCATTAGGGGTATTGAATATAGTCATATAAATAAAGAGCAGAGAAAAACCCAATTCGATTAAAAAACATCAATGAAGATTTCTCACTAACCATACTTCTCAATCATATATGGAGAAGAGATTGTACATGGAAATTTTTTACAAAGCTTCCAAATGCCCAAATCGACTCTACTACCGATCGCAGATCTTCCATCTTTAATCGACTCATCCATATGGCCAAATTACTTCGGCAGCCCAAATGACAAGTTATACTTGGAGACTGAGGGGCCATCAATGGCTACGAGGTTTTGGTTTCTCGTCATTGTATGGAACGAAGGTGGCAAGGATGGCTTACGGGGATGGGTTTTCAAAGAGAGAGAAAGAGAGAGAGAGAGAGAGAGAGACTTGGTGCATTCGACAATCAATGATAATTGATGGTTCAAGAAGGGGGTTAATATATATTTATTATTACTTATATTTATATATTAGCTTACAAATCGTAAGCTATTTAATATTAATTATATATTTAATTTTATTTTATTGACTTGCTATGTCAATCGTTAAACTGATTATTTAGTCTTTCAAATAAGATTTATTCGCTTGATAAGGTTTACAAATTGATTGAGAATTTATTTCTTTTCATAAAAAAAATAAATAAGTTATTACTTAAAAGCGATTAACAAACTGAATCGTTTTCGTGAGAATAGGAAGGTTTGATTTGAAATATTTTAAAAGTGTTAAAAAAAATCACCCAATAATTTTTCATAAACCAAAAATTCTGTTACATAGGCACATTTTATATAGAATAGATATACTAGTTAAGGAGTACGTACCAAAAACACGTAATACCCATCAATATATATGAATTATATTCATATCTCTTACTTTTATCAATTATATTTAAATAACTATTAAAAAAATATATTTAAACAAGAACATAAGTATGGTATTTTCTCCAATATCTAAATGTAAGCTCGTCTAATTTTCTTGTCTGATTTTCTCTATTATTATCTACTAATTATAAATAAAGTTTAGAAAAAAATAAAATAATAACTAACAAAAATTTATAAAGAAAAGAAGAATAACACCACAAAAAAGATTAATACCATATATATACTTATATAATTTTTACACTATATTATATTTACTAATAAATAAATAAGAAGAAAAACATAAAAAAATAAGCAAGTAAAATTTATTTTAAAAAATACATGAAAAAAAATAGTAAAAATGTACAAAAGACTTAAAAAATGGTACATATTTAAAAAAAAACAAATCGAGTAAAAAATCAGAGATTTTTTTTTTAAAAAAAAGATAAAGAAAAAGAAAAAATGAGAGATTAAGAAAAGAGACAGAATAAGGATAAATATTAATAATTGGTAAAAGCAAAAACAAAACACATAACTCGAAATATGGTAAATAAAAAAAGATCAAATTATTAAGATAATCTTATTAAGTTTGAGAAAATATAAAAAAATAATAACTATAAGAAAATAAATATAAAATTTAGAGTTATCATAATTTAAATAATAAAATATTTTTACCAATCAATACTTATTTTATTTTAAGATAAAATTATATTTCTTCTAAAGTTTTTAATACTGAGTTTTGTGCCCTAAATAAAATCCATTTCAATATAATTAGATTTACTAATTAATAAAAGATGAGAAATCATTTTATGTTACATGGATCACATGATTTATTTCATGATTATATGTTTCATGTACAAATTCTATTAAATCCAGAATATATAGTTATTCATAATTATAGTGTTGTCAACACAGTAGAATATAATCATGATTATATGTTTAAAAGTTTATGTCCTGTGATTTGTCTATACACTGAATTTAGACTGACATGATAATCAGCGATAAGGTATACTTACATATTCTTGGATAAGTGTTATGTCCTTTCTAGAGAATTGACAAAGTATGCTAGTATCGGATGTATGGAGTATACATTAGATTGGACCGATATTGAACTTAGATAAGATATCATAAACTTATCGTTATATCTTTCTAAGTCAATATCACTAGTTGATCTTAGGTCTACAGATCTTAATCCTGAGATGGTTAGCTTCGATCTTAATTGTATTATTTATGTTCTTCAATTTGTTCGTTAAAATTGACCAATTGGTTCTTCTCGTGACATACAGATTAAGGACATGGTAGTTCAATTGAGTGGGAGCGCTAATGATCGATATGAAATCTATAGCTTCTATAAGTATTTAGAAGTGAAACGATGATTTCCTTCGAGCTTGGCTTAATAGAGATAAATGATTGAGGCCTCATTTTATTAATTATATTAGTTTACTGAATATTATTTATAGGTAGCTAAGTGTTTTACTGAAATATACATTGAAGGGTAGAACGGTAAATTTATCCCTATTCGATGTAGATCATCTATAGAGGATCTTTGACTATTTGGATTATAACAATAGATAATTCATAACGTATCTATATCTTGGTACACATAGAGCGATCTATATAATTAAGAGTGTAATTTCGAATCTATAGTGGCGCAAGGAGGAATTAATAAACTAGAGAATTTACTTTGTAAATTCTAGATCTACTTATTGGAAGCTTGATTATAAAAAGAAAACCAAGGCTCCACAGGCATTTTAGACCCCTTGCTCGTCCATAGTCCATCGCAGTATACATACCAGAACTGACTCAGTTCATCAAACATACATTCAATGTTCCATATCTATTGCCTATAGGGGAAAAGTAAGGGGGGGGGGGGGAGCTAAGTCCAGTAAGGAAAAACTTTAACACACATTAACATTCAATACACCATACATTTTTTTAATTCATAACAATACAACTATATACAATACTGTCATATTCTTAATGTATTAAGTATTTCAACATCATACTTTAACTGATAACGACAAGCAAGTAATTCTACACATGAAAAATTAAATTACATGCGTCCATGCTAATCCAAAACCATAACATCATACGTAGAGATCATAACTCTTATATCATACTCATAGAATAACCATAATACTATGAAATAACCATATCCCAACCATATCATACCATTTATCATACCATGCCCATTACATACATAATCTGGGCCTATATTGGCCTAACAATAACATGGGCACATTTAGTCCTACTATTGCTATGAAATATGGTATCTCTACATTCAATAACATTGTCGTCGTATTATACCTTACCCTATCAATGTCATGCACAAATCAAATAATTGCAGGGTAGGGTAACTCTACATTCAACGACCTTATCCCGTATCATACCCCATCATGGCCCCTCATTTGTACCTGAAACGTTAGCATACAACATATAACATATACCATATTCAAGTCATACCAACCATAATGTACATCAATTCACAAACTCATATCGTGTCCATACAACACATTTTCAATACCATATACACATTCATAATGATGCATCATATTCTAATATATAAATAGTTCAAATTATGCAGTTCAAAACATACAAAACTACATAATTTTCTTACCTCAAATCTCGCTGCTTAAGGCTTGTTACCTCGTCACTATGACCTATAATAAGAAATGGGTCAAGGCCCCAACATTGAAATTCATACTCTTACAATACAACAAAAAGAACACTATTTTTGACCAATAACTACATGAATTTAGTGAAAGTTGCATTCATAAAAAATATATGCAATTCAATTATCTTTCGAATGATATAAATATCATAAAAATAGATTAAAACTGAGAGAGTTATCATAATTTTACCAAAACTATTTCTGAGAAGGAATATGGAGTAGTGAATTACATGAATCAGCAAAAATACAAACTTTTGACATTAAAAAGTTTAGAACTAGAGGATAATATCTTCATGAAAGTTTTAGGAAATTTAACCTTTTTATAATGACATCAAAATCTTTGAAATTAGAATTATATTCAGAGACGTATTGCAATTTTACCAAAACAGTTTCTAAAGCACAATATTCAAGAAACGAATCAGAGGTTATAAAAGAAAATTAACTTTTTGGCATAATATGACTCCAAATTAACAAAACGTTTCTTCATGAAATTTATGGAAAATTAAATAAGCTTCAAAACCATATATAGATCATTAAAAGTGGATGAGAATTGAGAAAGTTATGATATTTTAGTGAAAGTACTTTTTCTGGGAATATGAAGAAAAATGAATGACAACAATAGCAGAAAGATAATAACTTTAGACATAGAATATCACTAAATTGGTGAATAGTTTCTGCATACAAATTTTAGATCATCGAATAAGCTTTCCAATGATACAAAAATTGTTGAAAGTGAATCAATATCATGAGAGATAACATCACTTTACTTTAACACGTTTTTCTGAAAACAAAAAATGTAATAGGTCCGAATCCTAGATAACATTTAGCATTACTGAGCAAGAAAATATTTTATACCTCTTCACAACATTCAATATGATGTCTCAAGCCTGCAAGCCTTGGTTAGAAATCCAAACATTAAGAATAAAGGTAGAAAAATTAGAAGAAGTATGGAAGGGTTCATAGGAGATACCATGAAGAAGAATGAGACTTTGACTAATTAGTTTGCAGAGAAAAAATAAAACTATGATAGTTTCGGGTTTGATAAAAAATCATGTACTGAATAGTATGAGATATCGTATTGTAATAGGTTTAGGTTAGATAATAATAATAATAATAATAATGCTAAAATATTATTAAATCAGCAAATATCTAATTTTTATATTTTAATTGCAAGCCCTCTATCTCGAAACCTTAGGGCTCAGATCTGACCTAGAAAACTTCTGATTTTTGATATAACTATTTCTATAAAATTTATAGATCTTTGAATTATCTTTTCAACGCCACTAGAATCACCTCAATCAAAGCTCTAGAACTCTAGATATGGTTATTTTAGTAAAATTATTTTTAATCCTGTGAATTTATCCAAACCTACAAATTTTTTTAACATTTATTCCATTATATTGTTATTTAATGCACTAAATAATTTATAAACCCTAATAGACTTTGGTATTGGACTTTAATTAAGTAATTATCCTAATTCGTAATAACACCATAATTTCACCTTAACACTTAATATAATTTCAACTATGTTTAGAAATTTGTCAATACTATTCTAAGCAATTATCTCTATCCACTACTAGTAGAAATAAATAAAATAATTATTCTCACACAAATTGTATAACAAATGAAATTTAAAATATATGTATATTTTACCGAGTTTTACATATACCCTCCTTAAAGAAATTTTGTCCTCTAAATTTAACTACCAAACACACGAGGGACTTCATGTCTCTCACTACATACTACATGACCTCTTTATCTACCATATGGATAAAAAAATATGTATTTAACTTTTGTCTTATTTGTCAAACAACAATACATGTAACATATACAACTTAATTTAAGTATTGTTATTCCTCTATACATTACTTAAATACAAAAACATACTCCATCACAATAACTTACATATACACGCTTTAAATACATAAGTTTTGTAATAACATGCTCATAATTTTATAAAAGTTTTCCTTCTCTTACGAACATCCTTACATGTCATTAAGAATAAAACTATTTATTCTTTCATGAACATCCTTACATGCCACTATGAGTAAAACTATTTATTCTCTCATGAATATCCTTACATGTCACTTGAGAACACATTATACAATACAAAAATAACAAACACAAAGAGTAGGGTAGAAGACCTTATGCAAACTTCTCTTTAATTATTCCCATTCTTTCGTTGAATGTTATTACATACTAAAATCTTACTCTCTTTTTTTCCACCATAAAGCTATGGTGTCATTCTTGTAGTTTCATACTTGTTACTCACTCATCGATAGATACTTTTTCCACGACAGTTGGAAATAAACATGAAATCTCTTTAAAAGTTCTTCTATGTATAAATATTTAATGATCTATTTTGACTACCTTTTTGTCTAACGTTCACTTCTTAATTTCCTTTATCTATGCATTTGTTGCACTTGTCATGCCTTCCCATTTTCTCAGATAATTAATAGTCTTTGGTTCCTTTTGTTGTCTGATTCTTGTATCACTCTATTGTATTTTCTTTGCTAATCTCTTCTATTGTGCTTGGTCCTCCATTACTCTTTTCAATCAAGTCGACTTGATTATGAGATTAACTAGTTTTTCTTACTAACTTTTGTGTGCTTTGGTGTTATATTGCTATAGTGGTGAAGTCTAAAGCTGTAATGTTGATATATATGTTCAATGATTACTTATTTTATTATACTAACTCTCTAGGTATCACATCAGTTCATATTTATAATACAGTATATTTTTCTTGACATATTTATGTCTTGCATATTGTAGACCTTTCTAATTCATAAAATGAATCCCAACTTCTTAATTACACTGTTAAGACCTCCAAAAATCTAAAACCAACTTACATTCCAATACAGACCATTTACTTTTAGTTAACTAAGATTACACCATATGAAAAATCGAGTTTTTGCATATGTCAATAATATATACAAAAATATACAACTGTATACGTCTGCAGAAACTAGTTTTGCAATGACAAAATAAAATAGGCAGAATATAAAAATATTTGCAGAAATTTAAATAACTTGACACAAGAGATTTGTACGTGGTATCATTGTTCTCCCGAACACTCCTAGTCCACGAGGCCACGCCCAGAGAATGAAATCAATTAATAAAGTATCCACAATTATAAAGATAATTGACTTAAACAAGTTTAGACTCCCTCTAAATTATTGCCGCAATCCTTTGTAATGCACTTTATGAATCTGACTTCTGAAACACCTTCAAGCCCGAGCTCCCTTCGTCTTTGAAGTGTGAGTGCTTACTTCCTCTCGAAGTAAGGCTTCAACAAGTCTTCTCCCGAAGACCAAAGTGCTTACTTCCTCCAGAAGTAAGGCTTTGACGAGTCTTCTCCCGAAGACCACTCTCTTGTTCAGTCAAGTCGTTCTTAATAAACTCTAGGATAGAGTAAGAAGTGATATATAAAATACTAGAACCTAGATGAACAACTAGGCTCTCACATAACAAAGAGACTCTCCTCACAAATAAGATAAATGTAAAAAATAAATAATGGAAGAGCTGATTCGAATGGCTGCTTTCTAGGCTCTATTTATAGAACATAGAAACCCTAGAGACAGTCACAAGATCGAATCTACAGCTGTACAAAACTTTCCTAAGATAAACACGATCTGGAGCATCAGAATTGGAAGTTGACGCAACAAATCTGACCAGAAAAAGGAAACTTGCTATAATCGGGTCCGATCCTCTATTAAGTCTTGATTCCTGTCATAAACAGATTATATAATCTGATTGTATCAAGATACAATCGAATTCAATAAGAAAAAGGCAATAATCAAAGTTTCCTTAAAAATCCAACTTTCTATAAGAGAATTGCTTCTCTTACAAGAAGTTTCCAAACAAAGGAAAGTGCAGCTGAAAAGTGCAATTTTCCTAACATAGAAAAGAGCAATTAAACACCGAATATATAAGGTGAGAAATAGGGTATGAATGCAAAACAATCTTACCATAAAAGAAAAATAGCTTGTCAACTAACTTGCCAAAAAAGGACTTTACAATCTCCCCCTTTGGCACTTTAGATGAACAACATATTTTTTAACACATAAGTACCTACAAATTAAAGTTAGCAAGAACAAATAACAACTCCCCCTGTGTAATACAATCAAAAATAAAAAACAACAAAAAACATGCTATGCTAAATTTTAATCCAAAAAAGTTCACAAATACCAAACACAACTCCCCCGAAAAAAGGATCCTGAGTTTACAAACAAACAGTTAAAAATAAAATATTACTCCCCCTTTTTGTTTATCTAAGGGCCAAAGATAACAAACATGAAAATATAGAAATATGTCCAACAAAATAAAAAAAAAAGAAAGAAAAACTTATGCCCCATAAAGCTTGATCAATGAGGACAGCTGCTTGGACATCTCTTGCTGAACCTCCTCCATGGCAGCAAGTCAATTGTTCACCAACTGAACCTCATTCTTGACCTCCTGGACGTCTGCAGAAGCAGAACTCGAGCTTGCACCAGCAGCACCAGCTTTAGGCCTTTTTGGAAAAGTTCCATCAAAATACTCCGAGGGTTGGAATATGTTCCAGTCAGGGGAGGCTCAAGTGTTTCATGAGATTGGGCCACATTTTTCTGAGAGGACAAAATCTTAAAGATTCAATTTGGAAACACAAGCTTAAAAGTTCGCTTTTTACCTCTCCAAAATGAAATAATCTGATTCAAAATGCGAGAGGCCAGGTCGATGGATGCTCCCGAGGTGATACGAAAGAGAAATGAGGCCACATCTTGAGACACGACGGTCTTGTTTGAGTTGGGAAGCCAATTGCTAAGAGCAAACCTCATGAGAGATGCATGAGCATAGGTAAGATGTGTAATGCGAAGACTCTCCCCCGATTTCAATTCAGCCCGTGCACCAGTGAGTTCAGTGAGCATCAAGTGGCGATCCATAGACATTATGGCATTTGGTACATTTTCAGGCAGCTGCAATGTAAAGACTGCTTAGTTTAATTTGAAAATTAGCAGTTAATTATGATTAATTATGAAAATTATTTATAGATATTTAAATATTTTTTTATGCTGTTATTATTGAATTCTGAAATGCATTTTATGTTATATAGTGAATTTCATAATTTTGCATTTCCGGTGCCCGGTAACATGGAACTCGGTGTTTGGTTCAGTAAAATCACAACTTAGTATGTTAGTATATCAGGACGGTTTATTAGACATTGGAAATGTCAGGATTGGCCGGGAATTTAGAATTTCCCAAAATGCCCTTTCATACCCCTTTTATATTATTTTTGGGTGGAGGGGCAAAATGGTCATTTTGCCCCATTTGTATTTTTTTTTCCTTTAGTGGACTTAGAGTTAGAAATTAAATGTTTATTATGTTTATTTTTGGCTGAATAAAGAGTTGAATTTTACTTTTATCCCTTATTTTCAAATTGGAAAAAAAAATTAGAAAGAAAACAAAACTCAAATTTTCGGCCCTCCTTGAGCAGCAAGGAAGTGGATTTTTCCTTTGTGATTCAAGCTCATTTTAATCAGATTTAGTGATCTCTAATTGTTGGTAAAGTTTCTTCATCTTTCTTTTATGTTTTTTGGAATTTTTGAAGAGAAATGGTAGGTTGCATGCTAGTTTTGGAGTTGGTTGTTGTTGCTGTGTTTATATGTTGTTTTCAGAGATTTAAGCATGTTGGATTGAGTGGATTGAAACTGTTTTGATGCATGTTTGGTTGGTTTTAAATTGGTTCAGAGTTTTGGTTCAAAAGCTTTGGTTTTTCAAAGTGAAAATGTGAAATTGGTTGCTATGCTTGTTGTTTAAGTTTGAGAATGATTTTTGCAGTTTTTATATGCACGATTATGTAGTTTGATTCTAGTTTTGATGCTTGTAGGTGAGCTTTAGCCAAGTTTGAGTTTGAACTCAAAGTTTGGAGCTCACATGGCATTTTTAGTATCTGTGTGTTCTGGGTTGTTTTGATGTTTTGGTTATGTTCTTTGGGGTATATAGAACAGGTCTGGAAGGTTTGGTTTGGTTTGGATTTGATTTGAGGGAGTTATGAATTTTTGAATGATTCCTGCGAGGAACCGAAATTTCAGATGTGCAACCGGAATTCCGGATGGGGTTCAGGAATTCCCAGAATCAGAATTCCGGTTGTGCAACCGGTCTGCCAGTTGGGGGATTTTTAGGAACCCTAGTTTTTCTCGTTTTTATGTTATTTAGGGTATTGCCATGCTTTTTATCGATAGAGAAACTTTTAGTTTCTAGTTTAAGTCCTCGGGAAGTGATTTAGCGTATCACTTATCTGTGTTGTGATTGTTATGGTTTAGGAGCCTGTAAACCGCCGTGCAGTTCGTTCCAATCAGGTTGACCAACACACCTGAATTCGGAATTGAGGTAAGATTAGTATAACAGTATGCATATGTATTACATGTTTAGCGTGCATGTTAGGAAGCCTGTTAGATTACATTAGATATGTATGTTGGCTTCGTACCATCCGACCATATCACATCGGTTAGGCTAGAGTATGACTAGCAACTGGAGTATGACTAGTATACCGAGTATAGGCTGATTCTAGGGTTGGTGGTACTGTACTATTTGACCGTATGTTGGGTTTTATGCCCTAAATAAAACTCTTTACAATCTGATTAGTTATCAATATAAGAAATTAGAAGTGATTGATGTTTGCATGAATTTTACATGCTAATGGTTTAATATGTTTAATATGTTTATTACATTGATACACACAAAATCAGTTAAATCCAGATCATATGTTTATTCAGAATTACAGTATCGTCAACACAGTGGAATGTGATTGTGATCATATGAATCAAAAGTTTTGGTCCCTGTTTCATCAGTGTTATTGGATTTACACTAATGTGATAATCAGCGATGATGTGTACTTACACTTGGAGTAAGTGTTATGTTCTTTCCAGGACATTAGTAAAGTATACTAGTTTCGAATGTATGGAGTATACATTGGACTGGACCGATATTGCAACTAAGTTAAGATATTACAAACTTACCGTTATACATATCTTTCCAAGTCAATATCAGTAGTTGATCTTAAGATTAAAAAGAATCTAAATCCTGATATGCTTAGGCTCAACTCAGGAGTGCTATTCATGTTCTTAGATTTATTAGTTAAGCCTACTTTCGGGTCAGGGTGATACGTATATTTTGAGAACATGATAGTATGATTGAGTGGGAGTGCTAACCTCTTGTTCTGACTCGAGCCACCGGAAGCAGTGGGTGCTCTCTTCCTCTGATCAATGGCCGAACCACTACTCCCCCTGTTATAGCCTGATGCAGGAGGGGTAGGAGCCCCGCCACTCACCGGAGTACTGGCTGTTAGATCACTAAACACCATTTACAGGTAGCTAAGTGTTTTAAGGGGCAAAATACATTGAGGGGTGAGAACGGTAAAGAAATCCCATCTCGATGTAAATCATCTATATAGAGGATCTTTAAATCACAATAAGATTATAACAATGGTTAAATGAGATAGAATATTGGTATCGTGAAACATACAATATGCTCTATATAAGTCTGAGAGTGCAATTCTAAGTTCTAAGAGTGGATTCAACAAAGAATTAATAAGTAGGAATTTACTTGGTAAATTTGGTTCACTTATTGGAAGCTCAGCATATAGATCCATGGTCCCCATTCTAGTTGAGAACATTCTGCTTGTAAGACTCATTAATTGATTCGTGATTGATCAATTATAATTCTAAAGTTAGACTATGTCTAATTTTATGAATTTTCACTAAGCAGGGATGAAATTGTAAGGAAAAGAGTTTTCTAGGTTTATTTATTTATTAATGGACTCTATATGTCTAATTAATAATTAAATTAAATGTCAATTGTAACGCCCGCATTTTATAATAATAAACTCGGAAATTAATTTTAATAATTTATATATTAATAAACATGCGGATCGGGATCCCGAGTATCAAAATACTAGTTTAAAATATTTTACTAATATGTACATATACATTTTTTTTTTTAAAAGTTTAGCGGACATGCATTTCCAAAATACAGACTCAAAATAATATAAGATCGAAACCCTCCGGGTTGCACTGCCGCGATATGTACAATCATGCCGAGTTCCACCTCACTGCTCCTCCAGCTTTGCTTTTCCTTTACCTACACAAGGTAGCAAACTGATGAGTCAACAGACTCAGTAAGATATGCAAGACATATAAAAGTAGCACGTCGCCAGCTTTATGATCAGGCTGCCCTGAGCTTAACAACGAAGCTCACCAAATGATTAAGAACGTTCTTAAGGGTAGTACGACTACTATACCAAATGCACTAAAGTACCAACTCCGTACTTGTGTTGGTAGAGCCCTGATTGTACTCCCGAGAATTACTAAGTGTTGTACCACGAACACGACGTACCCTGGGTACTCGTGTTGGTAACACCGTACTTATAATAACATCCAAAACAAGCATAAACATTCGTATATATATTCTTACGCTATCTTACCTCGTTCCGTGCTCAAGTGTGCCGGTCAGCCTGAGTGGAAGTGCCGCTCGACGTATAACAGGGCCCTAAACCATAATATTCAAAAACCGATGAGAGACTCGCCAAAATACTTATCGGGGGTTTAGAATACAAACTAAGCTTAACCCTATCGATGAAAAGGATGACAATGCCCTAAAATACCTAAAAACGGGAAAAATTAGGGTTCGGGAAAAAGCCCCAACCGGCAGGCCGGTTCCCAACCGGAAGTCCGGTTCCTGGGACCAACCGGTCGACCGGTTGACACAGGCTCCCAGGAACCGGAATTCCGGTTCTGGTCTGGGAACCAAAATTCCAACCCCACAACCTCAATTCATCCCCAAATTTTCCAATACTTTCCAGAATACCTGTATACACTAAAATATACCAGTTCCAATCAACAAAACTCAACAATTCAATCAAATTTCAAAAACACCATTGAAGACCTAACTTAGGTTTTCTAAGCTCTAGCAAGAATTAAACACAATCTTAAGCTCAATCCCAGCTTAGAACAGTAAGAAACAACTCTACTCAACCTCAATAACAGAACCTAAATTGATTCCATACACACACAGCCCCTAATCAAGCTTAAACATCAAAACATAACCCCATAACTTAAATAAAACATTGAGTAACATTACCAAAGAGATATACCTTGATTTGGATTCAATAAACAAGCTGAAACTCTCCAATTTCAGCAAAAAAATCCTTCCCCCTTGCTGGATATAGGCAGCACGAAAGAGAGAGAGAGAGAGAGACTTCTAATTACACTAACTTCTCTTCAAAGCTTCTTTCTATATTTATCCCTTTTTCTCTTCTTTTCTTTTCTTTTAAAAGAATTAATGTTAATGTTAATCTTGTAAAGGGTACAGCCAAACATTAATCACTAAACACCAAAAGTTAACCCAAAATGACCTATTTGCCCTTTTTCTCAAACTAAAGGTTAAACACTACTAAGGGCATTCTAGACATTACCAATCCCGTCCAATTAACAACACCTCTAATACCTAACAATAATACCCCGATAATAAACTAAATTATAAAATGCAACTCTCTAGGCCCAACGTCGCTTTCCACAGCTTCCGAACACAATCACAGAGATTAGGTAATTAAATATAAAATAGCATAAAAACATATATGATATATAGAATATATTTCTAAAACATGCATTCCATAATTATTAATACCTAATCCTTAAATAATTAATAATACAAAGTATTATTCATAGGCGATCTTTACAATCATCCCCCCGTAAAAAAAAGATTTCGCCCCCGAAATCTACCTGAATAACTCAGGATGCTGGGCCCTCAAATCAGATTCCAATTCCCAAGTGGCTTCCTCCACTTTACTGTTTCTCCAAAGTACCTTGACTAATGATATGGTTTTGGTTCGGAGAACCTTTTCCCTTTTATCCAGAATTTGCACTGGTTGTTCGTCATATGATAAGTCAGGTTGCAATTCCAATGCTTCGTAACTCAGAACATGCATCGGATCAGACACATACTTCCTTAGCATGGAAACATGAAACACGTTATGCACTGCTGACAAGGAAGGAGGTAGGGCTAACCGATAAGCAACTTGCCCAACCTTTTCCAGAATTTCAAAAGGTCCAATAAACCTAGGGCTCAGTTTGCCTTTCTTTCCAAAGCGTTTAATACCTTTCATTGGGGATACTCGCAGGAAAACATGATCACCAGTTTGGAAAATAACATCCCGTCGCTTGGGATCTGCATAACTTTTCTGCCTGCTTTGAGAAGTAAGCATTCGAGCTTTGATCTTGTCTATTGCTTCATTCGTTTTCTGGACTAATTCAGGGCCCAAGTATTTCCGTTCTCCTGTTTCGTCCCAATGAATTGGGGAACGGCATTTTCTTCCATAGAGCAGCTCATAGGGAGCCATTCCTATGGTACTTTGATAGCTATTATTATAGGAGAATTCAATCAGGGGCAAATACTTACTCCATGACCCTTCCAAAATCCATAACACAAGCTCGTAGCAAGTCTTCAAGTATCTGGATGGTTCGTTCAGATTGACCATCTATTTGAGGATGAAAGGCTGTGCTGAACTTCAAATTAGTTCCCATAGCCTTTTGCAAACTCATCCAAAACTTCGAGGTAAATTTGGGGTCCCTATCTGAAACGATTGACTTCGGTACCCCATGAAGACGAACAATTTCTTTCACATACAAATCAGCATACTGATCCACTGAATAGGTTACCTTAACAGGTAAGAAATGTGCTGACTTTGTAAAACGATCCACCACAACCCAAACTGAGTCGTACATTCCTGTGGTTCTAGGCAAGCCAACCACAAAGTCCATCGCAATGTCTTCCCACTTCCATTCCGGAAGTGTTAACGGTTGAAGTAACCCTGCCGGTCGCTGATGCTCGGCTTTGATTTGCTGACAGGTTAGGCATTTAGTGACATAGTCCACTACATCCCTCTTCATCCCGTACCACCAGAAATAGGGCTTCAGATCTTGATACATTTTGGTGGTTCCCGGATGTAATGAGTAAGGGGTAGTATGAGCTTCTTCTAAAATTTCTTTCTTAAGCTCAATGAAATCAGGGACACACACCCGTGCCTTAAACAACAGCATTCCATTGTCAGCAATGGAGAAGTCCTTAGCTTTGCCCGCTAAGACATCTTCTCGAATCTTAGTCAATTCTGAATCTTCTAACTGAGCCATTCTGATTCTTTCCAACAAATCTGACTGAAGTGTCAGATTAAATAATTCCTCAATCACCAACTCAATGTTTGCTCTAGTCATTTCCGAGGCTAGCTGTGAGGAAATCATAACCATGTTGGCTATTTGATCAGGTCCTTTTCTACTTAAGGCATCAGCCACAACATTTGCCTTTCCAGGATGATACAAGATTTCACAGTCATAGTCTTTTACTAATTCTAACCACCTTCTCTGTCTCATATTCAAATCCTTCTGAGTGAAGAAATACTTGAGACTCTTGTGGTCAGTATAAATCTCACACCTTTCACCATACAAGTAGTGTCGCCAAATTTTTAAGGCGAACACCACTGCTGCAAGTTCTAGGTCGTGAGTTGGGTAACGCTGCTCATAATCTTTCAGTTGCCGAGAAGCATAAGCTATGACTTTATCTGCTTGCATCAACACACAACCTAAACCCTGCCTAGAAGCATCACAATACACCACAAACTTTTCTTGATCAGAAGGCAAGGCTAGAACAGGAGCTGTAATCAATCGTTGCTTCAGCTCTTGAAAACTCTTTTCACACTTATCTGACCATATAAATCGCTGATTCTTCCTAGTTAACTCGGATAACGGCATCGCAATTTTGGAAAATCCTTCCACAAAACGTCGATAATAACCCGCTAAACCGAGAAAACTTCGAATTTCAAAGGATCGTTTTAGGTCTAGGCCAATTCTTCACTCGCTTCAATCTTTCCCGGATCAACCATAATTCCATCTTTTCCAACAATATGCCCCGTAAAAGACACTTGCGACAGCCAAAACTCACACTTTTTGAACTTTGCATAGAGTTTATGATCTCTAAGTCGCTGCAGAACCATTCGAAGATGTTGCTCATGCTCTGCTTCTGACCGAGAGTACACAAGAATATCATCGATAAATACAATTACAAAATTATCGAGGAAATCCTTGAATACCCTATTCATGAGATCCATAAAAGCTGCCGGAGCATTTGTTAACCCAAAAGACATAACCAGGAATTCATAGTGACCATACCTGGTTCGAAAAGCTGTCTTCGGGATATCCTCTTCTCGAATTCTCAATTGATGATACCCAGACCTCAAGTCAATTTTAGAGAATACAGTCTTGCCCTGAAGTTGGTCAAACAAATCATCAATTCTGGGCAGAGGATACTTGTTCTTAATGGTTAACTTATTCAGCTCCCGATAATCAATACACATACGAAGAGTTCCATCTTTCTTCTTCACGAATAGCACAGGGGCTCCCCAAGGTGACACACTAGGCCGAGTAAACCCTAGATCCAACATCCCTTGGAGTTGTATCTTTAGTTCTTTTAATTCAGCAGGTGCCATTCGGTAGGGTGCTTTTGAAACAGGTTCTGCCTCAGGGATTAAATCAATGATGAAATCTATCTCACGCTGAGGTGGTAATCCTGGCAATTCTTCTGGAAATACATCCAGAAATTCCTTAACCACATTAACTTCTTCTGGCCCAAGTAACACAGGTTTACTGGAATCCACTACCACTGCGAGAAATCCAACACATCCATCTCGTAATAAATCCCTAGCTTTCAGTGCTGAGATTCTAGGGACACGAGAACCTTGAACCGAACCAACAAAAACAAAAGGTTCCTCATTTTCCGGTTCAAAAGTCACCATTTTCCGTTTACAATCAATACTAGCAGAGTATTTAGACAAAAAATCCATACCAAGTATAATGTCAAATTCGGCCAATGGCAACTCCACGAGATCAGCACTCAATTCTCTATCTTCAATTCTAATTATTACGGATCTAATCCACTTTCTTGAAATAATTAATTCCCCATTAGGCAACAGGGTTCCAAACCCCGTCTCGAGAATCTCACTAGGTCTATCAAATTGATCATAAAGTCTTGATGATACATAAGACCGAGTAGCACCCGAATCAAATAAAACAGTATAAACAAAACCATTGATTAGAAGCTGACCTGCAACTACTGAAGGACTGGCAGCAGCATCTGCCTGAGTTATAGCAAAGACACGAGCAGGTGCAGGTACAGGTTTGACCTCAGGCTTTGGTTCCTCTTTCTTCAACTGAGGACAATCTTTCCTGAGATGTCCCACCGAACCACACTGAAAATGTGCTCTCCGGTTACAAGCCCCGGGATGATGCTTCTTGCAACGCGGGCACTCAGGATAAGAATAAGTCTGACGTCCTCCTCTATTCTGGTTTCCTCGAAACCTTTTACCTTGCCCTGAACTTCCCGAAGATGGAAAAGTTCTTTTCTTCTGTTCAAAGGTAGAACCCCCACTCTCTTTCTCAGGACCCGACATAGGGAGAGTAGTAGCCCCACCAACACCAGAAGACTCTCGGGTTTCTTGTAAAAATTTAACTGCTCCTTCAGCTCGAAGAGCCTTATCAACCATTTCTGCATAGGTTGTGGTATCACTTGTTGTAATAACCAAGTCATGTCTGATTTTGGCATTCAGCCCAGCCAAATATTTTTCTTTCTTGCTGAAATCTGTTGGTACAATTCCGGAGGCCAACTTGGCCAAGCGATCAAACTTGGTGGTATATTCGGTCACTGACATACTCTCACCTTGTACCAACTCAATAAATTCCTTCCGCTTTGCACTGCGGACTGCCTCGTTGTAATACTTGGCATTAAACAATTCTCGAAACTCTTCCCAGGTCATTCTAGTTACATCTCTGGTGAGGGATACCATTTCCCACCAGATCAGGGCATCTTCTTGAAATTGAAATGTGGCACACGCCACCCTATCATTTCCAGCTACTCCCATAAAGTTCAATATTTTCTCAATAACGGTCAACCACTGCTCAGCTTTTACCACATCAGGGCCTCCCAGAAATACTGGAGGCGCTTGCTTTCTGAACCTTTCATACAAAGGTTCCATGCGGTTACCAGCAACATGCTGCTCAGCTGGCACCGCAGGGGCTGCAGGAACTGCAACAGCCGGTTGCAGGGGAGGCTCAACAGGGGCATCCCGTTGCCTAAGTCGCCGGATCTCTTCTTCTTGTTGCTCAATTCTAGTTTGCATCTCAGCAAACCTTTGTTCCCAATCAACAGGGGCCTGAGGTGGATTCCCCTGTCCACCTCTTGGGACTCGACCGCGGCCTCTACCGCGTCCACGGGGGTTTTGGGGATTTCTACCACCCCGACCACCTCCGGTCTCAACCAATTCACCCTGCCTTCTAACGTTTCGCTGGTCGTCCATTATTTAGGACTTAGCCCTCGCGAACCCACAAGGCACGTAGGTCGACGGTGGTCAAATATTTCAGACCGCAATTAATATTTATTTAATCATATACACAAGACCACATATCTTAAAACAGTTTGCAAAAAGAAATAAAGCTTACGGAACCGTGAGTTGAACTCGACACTGGCCTTGATTGTACATATCTTGACGGTCATCAGTGAACAACCCGGTGGCTCTGATACCAAACTGTAACGCCCGCATTTTATAATAATAAACTCGGAAATTAATTTTAATAATTTATATATTAATAAACATGCGGATCGGGATCCCGAGTATCAAAATACTAGTTTAAAATATTTTACTAATATGTACATATACATTTTTTTTTAAAAGTTTAGCGGACATGCATTTCCAAAATACAGACTCAAAATAATATAAGATCGAAACCCTCCGGGTTGCACTGCCGCGATATGTACAATCATGCCGAGTTCCACCTCACTGCTCCTCCAAGCTTTGCTTTTCCTTTACCTACACAAGGTAGCAAACCGATGAGTCACCGTACTCGCAAGATATGCAAGACATATAAAAGTAGCACGTCGCCAGCTTTATGATCAGGCTGCCCTGAGCTTAACAACGAAGCTCACCAAATGATTAAGAACGTTCTTAAGGGTAGTACGACTACTATACCAAATGCACTAAAGTACCAACTCCGTACTTGTGTTGGTAGAGCCCTGATTGTACTCCCGAGAATTACTAAGTGTTGTACCACGAACACGACGTACCCTGGGTACTCGTGTTGGTAACACCGTACTTATAATAACATCCAAAACAAGCATAAACATTCGTATATATATTCTTACGCTATCTTACCTCGTTCCGTGCTCAAGTGTGCCGGTCGGCACAGTGGAAGTGCCGCTCGACGTATAACAGGGCCCTAAACCATAATATTCAAAAACCGATGAGAGACTCGCCAAAATACTTATCGGGGGTTTAGAATACAAACTAAGCTTAACCCTATCGATGAAAAGGATGACAATGCCCTAAAATACCTAAAAACGGGAAAAATTAGGGTTCGGGAAAAAGCCCCAACCTAAGCGGGCGTTCCCAACCGGAAGTCCGGTTCACAGGGACCAACCGGCCGACCGGCTGACACAGGCTCCCAGAACCGGAATTCCTGCCGGTCTGGGAACCAAAATTCCAACCCCACAACCTCAATTCATCCCCAAATTTTCCAATACTTTCCAGAATACCTGTATACACTAAAATATACCAGTTTCAATCAACAAAACTCAACAATTCAATCAAATTTCAAAAACACCATTGAAGACCTAACTTAGGTTTTCTAAGCTCTAGCAAGAATTAAACACAATCTTAAGCTCAATCCCAGCTTAGAACAGTAAGAAACAACTCTACTCAACCTCAATAACAGAACCTAAATTGATTCCATACACACACAGCCCCTAATCAAGCTTAAACATCAAAACATAACCCCATAACTTAAATAAAACATTGAGTAACATTACCAAAGAGATATACCTTGATTTGGATTCAATAAACAAGCTGAAACTCTCCAATTTCAGCAAAAAAATCCTTCCCCCTTGCTGGATATAGGCAGCACGAAAGAGAGAGAGAGAGAGAGACTTCTAATTACACTAACTTCTCTTCAAAGCTTCTTTCTATATTTATCCCTTTTTCTCTTCTTTTCTTTTCTTTTAAAAGAATTAATGTTAATGTTAATCTTGTAAAGGGTACAGCCAAACATTAATCACTAAACACCAAAAGTTAACCCAAAATGACCTATTTGCCCTTTTTCTCAAACTAAAGGTTAAACACTACTAAGGGCATTCTAGACATTACCAATCCCGTCCAATTAACAACACCTCTAATACCTAACAATAATACCCCGATAATAAACTAAATTATAAAATGCAACTCTCTAGGCCCAACGTCGCTTTCCACAGCTTCCGAACACAATCACAGAGATTAGGTAATTAAATATAAAATAGCATAAAAACATATATGATATATAGAATATATTTCTAAAACATGCATTCCATAATTATTAATACCTAATCCTTAAATAATTAATAATACAAAGTATTATTCATAGGCGATCTTTACATCAATATTATTTAATAATCTATTTTAGTTATTAAATAATTAGTTTTGGCATTTAAAAGGTTAGAATTGGAAAATTGGCATTTTTGAAAAAATAGAGATAAAATTTGTTAAAATTGCAAAATTAAGTGAGGCCCATTAACACCATATGGCCGGCCACTTAATTAGCTTTTTCAAATTAATATTTTCATTATTTTAATGCCAAATAATTCTAAACCTAGACCTAGTAGTTGCCTATAAAGAGAAAGTGATGGCTCAGTCAAAACAGAAGTTTTTAACATGCTTTCATTAGCTTTCTGACAGAAATTTCTCTCTTCAGAAAAACTGAGCCTTCCCACTTTCTATTCCTTGGCCGAAATACCTCTCTCTCTTTTCCCTTCATCTTTTTCGTGACCCTAGTGAAAGAGTAAGTGCCCACACACAACAAGCAGTAACTCAATCATAGATTGGAAGACTGTGAAGGATCAAACTTGAAGAAGAAGGACATTCGGGCTCAGATCTTGATTATACTCTGCTACAGAAAGGAATCAAGGGTTAGAGATCTGAGTGGAAGGAGACATTAATTCCGCTGCATCAATGTAAGGTTTTCTTAACTTTATATGTGTTTATTTTATCGTTTAAGAAAGTTCTTATTTAGGATGTTTAAACAACATACTTGTGAGTAGATCTAAGATCCTGGTAAAATAATTCCCAACAACTGGTATCAGAGCCAGGTTATTGATTTACTTACATGAAATTTGGACTTTAAAACGATTGTTTGTATGTTCTTTGGATGGTATCATGTTGTATTGAGTGTTATTTGATGATTGATTGATGTTTGTTAAATTTTCGTGAAAAATAGTTGCGATTTTATCTCTAGAATTATTTTTATTGGATAGTATGGAAAAAATTAAGCAAGTTAGCCTTTTACAGAACTCAATTTGGATTTTATTTGAATTAGTTATGATTTTTTGAAGATTTGAAAAAATCGGGGCTGTGCTGATATTTTCCTGCGATCGCAAATCTGTCCGTACAGTTTCGAATTTTTTCGTTTTTCTTCGATTTTTCATGCTTTTTCATGTAATTAACTTCCAATTTTTTGTATGGTTTTGTATATATACTATTACTATTCCTAATTCAATTCTAATTATCATTTTGAATTAATTTAATTTTTTTTTAATTTAATTCAAGATATTAGTGTAATTTGAATTTGAATAGAATTATTATCTACATTCTTGCTTAAAATATCTATCTTATTTTTAAATTTGATTATATTTTTTTTTTTTAAATTTAAGGTCAGATTTTATAAGATATTTATAATATCTTTTAAGATATTTTAAAAATATCTTATCTTTTAAGATATTTTTATCTTTTAAGATATTTTTTTTAATTATATCTTATCTGTTAAGATTTTTTAATTAAATCTTTTTAGATATTTTGACCTTATTTAAATTTAAAATAAGATATTTATAATCATGTAATTTTAAATAGATATAAGATATTTTGCTAACTTTTAAATTTTGTTATTTTATTTATTTAAATTAAATTTAAAATCTGATAAGATATTTTATTTATCTTTTCTAATTTTTTATTTAATTTTTATTTTTAAAATAACATTTAATTTTTAAAAGTAGTTAGCAAATTTTGAAATGATATTTAGGTTGGTTGAAACCTAATTTTTCAAAATAGTAGGTTTAATTTTAAATATTTATTTTTTAAATAATTTCGAAATTTAAATTTATTTTTTATTTTATTTTCGAAATTAATTAATTTTTTTTATTTTTTTTCGAAATTAATTAAAATATTTTTTTTAATTATTTATTTTTCGAAATTATTTATTTAAAATTAAATAAATCCTACTTCCAACTATCCAGCTAACCTTGTTGCAGGAATATGTGGTTTTAGCTTATGTGTAAGTTTTCAAAACCTATTATTACTTGATTGCAAATAGCCATGGTTACTTTTTGCCAGATCTAATGATCTGATGGCTCCCTTGGTCAAGTTAATAATTTGTAACAGGTATATTTTACAATCTTCTTTCATCTGTGTATGACCTAGCAACATGATAGGATCCATCCAAAGTGTGCCTGTGTGAGCCTATATGTTTATTTTGTTTTAATATAGATACATATAGGTTGTTGCTAAATAAAATGTCACACCATGATAGATTTTATTTAGGTCCATTTAGTTATTGGACCTATTCAATTAATAACAGTTATTCATTTTAAGGTTAAATTCCTCTCTTTTGGGCCTTGTGTGAGAGTTGAGAGCCATAGAAGTGGGTACGACATACTGAACCCAGCACCCCCTCACATGAACTACCCCAATTGTGAAGGCCCATTTGCCTGATTTGAATAACTGTACTAGGTTAATTATATTAGTTTGACCTAATAAAATTGAATTAGCAACATAATTAACTTTTAAAATATATGAAAATTTATTTTCATTTTAATATTTTAAAGTTAATTTTAAGAAAAACACTTTTAGTTTAGATATTATTTCTAGACAAACTATTTGTATTTTTCTTGTATTTAATTAAATATAGAATTTTAACTAACTAAGATTCTTTCTGGAGCTTATTTAATTAAATATTCCTATTTAAGTTATAAATTAGTTGTATCAACTGATTTTTCTTATCTAACTTAAATTTCAATATTTGATTTAAATTTTAAATCAAGTTGAGGAATCTTAGGCATTAGTTATTAAAGATTCTTAAGATATTTTTTTAAGTTAATATCTTTTCAAATATTAACTTGAAATGGAATATCTTAGATATTTTTTTTTTGGTTAATATCTTTTCAAATATTAACTTTAAAAAGATATCTTCAAATTAAGTGGTTACAACTTAATTTGTGATATTTAATTAAATCTAGATTTGAAATTATTTAAGTTTTAGATTTTTTCAATATAACTTAAATTAGATATTTTTCAAATTTTGAAAAGATACTTAGTGAAATAAGATATTTTCTAGATAGTAATTTCTAGACTACTTATTATTTCTAATATTTAAATAGGAAAATATTATACTTTTGTGAAATTAATTATTTAAATAATTAATTTTGGTACAATTTTATTAAGTATATTTTTCCTAGTATTAAATAGAAATTAATAATTAAGCATTCTCTACACTTAATTATTTATTTCTTGAATTTAATACATTTAATTAACTTGAAAAATCTAAATATCTAAGTTGATTTTCATCATGATACTTAAATATTTATTGATTTTTCATGACACTTAATTAAATAGAAAATTATTTTTAGGTTGAAATTTAATTTTTCAACTTAAATTTAAATAATTTTCAATATATATATTTTTCTTTATTTTATTAATCAATTTTGAAATTTGCATTTTAATTATGCAATATTTTCGAATTTTTTTTGAAAAATAGATTGAGTTGTAAATTAATTATTTATTTTAATTAATTCTTGGACCAACTCAAGTCAATGATTTTTTCATTTAATTGATTAATTTAAATAAATGAATTTAAAATATATATATATATATATATATATATATTATTAGAAATTGAATTAACCAGTCAAAAGAAAAATCTAGATAGGTGATATTTTTGCTTGAAGTATTTCTTTTCTATTTTTATTATTTTCGAAAATTGTATTTTTATATACTTTAAATTTTCGAACCCAATAAATATATTCTCAAAGGAGATTTTTAAGTTGCTAATTATTTATTTAATTCAACTTAAATTAATTTCCTTAATATTTATATTTAAGATTATTACTGAGATGGAAATAATTAATTTTATTTCAATCACCATCTAAGTATAATTTTATAAATATTATATTAAATTCTTATTTTTGAATTTTAATTCTTAATTTAGAATTTAATGAGATTTATTTCTTAGAATAATAAAGAAAATACATTTTAAATAATGAGCTTTATTATTATTAAGATATTCGATCTCCATTGTGGATTTTACACCGCGTTTGTTTTAGTGAGTAATCCTCCCTAATGGAGGAACGTTCATTAGCAATTTCGCACCGTTTAATCTCGCATGATAAGTGGTTTGTAAGTGTTTTATATGGTATTGATCACCTTAATGGTGGCGACCATATTTGACTTGCAAATTGCGAAACAATGGTAGAAGCTCATGAGATAGAATAGCCTTGACTCTCGCCTAAACGGGACAACGCTGGATTCTGATCTTGATCGAATAAAAGGTTGCTAGAATGTTTAACATTTTAGATGAGCTGACAACTCTATTCAATGGATGATAGCTTTGACTCTCGCCTAAACGGGACACTGATATCAGTTTGTTGAAAACCTTGGAAATTATTTAGGATTGAATTTTTTAAGTATTTTCTCATATCATTCCTACTTGCTATGTGCTTATAATTTCTGAATTGATTTTGTATGTTAAACCATTATTAATTTCTATTTGTTGATTTCTATTATTTTGTAGTATCCTGTTTTGTCAAAATGAATCCCATGTTATCACTGTTGACTGAAAATAAGCTGAATGGATCTAACTTCAATAAATGGAATGAGAACATTAATATTGCTCTCATAGGAGAAAGTGCCTTGTTTGTTTTAACTGAGCCGTCACCTGAAGTGCCTGGGGATAATGCATCCAAAGCTGTGAAAGAAAAGTATGAGCGTTGGCAGAAGGCAAATGACAAAGCTCTATACTTTATGCTTTCTAGCATGGTTGACACCCTCAAAACTCGGTTTTCTAAAACTGAGAAGGCTGCTGAAGTTATGACGAAGTTAAATGAGCTATTCGGTAAGGCATCACTTCAGTCACGCTTTGACGCGACTAAGAAGTACATCAATGCACGGATGGAACCTCATCAAAACGTGCGTGATCATGTTCTCCTCATGTCCAGTTATTTCCAAGAAGCCCAGGATCATGGTGCTGAAATGGACAGTGCTACTCAAGTTAGTCTCATCTTGAATAGCCTGACTCCAGCATTTCTACCAATTATGTCATGAATAAGAAGGAAATTGACTTTCATGAATTAGTCAATGACCTTCAAACTTATGAAAATTTGATTGGAGGACCCAAGAAGAAAGGGAGTAAACCTCACAATCCTGGTAATGGTAATGGGACGATGAAACCTGTAGCAAATGTTGCCTCTGCTTCAAAGCCCAAATCGAAGAAGAAGTGGAAGAACACCAAGAAGCGAGCAAAAGCCATGAAAAAGGCTGCTCCTTCTGGTGATGCTACACTTAAAGGAAAGTGTTTCCACTGCAATGAAAAAGGTCATTGGAAACCCCAGTGTCCTAAACTTCTTGCAAAGAAACAAGGTATTTCCAGTTATAAACTTTAAGAGTTTTAGTGAATTATTATCAAATTGGATTTATGATTCTGGACTAACTTTGTTTATTTGTTTTCTTCTTCTTATAGGCCAAGGTACTTGAACTCAATTGAGTTGGATCAGCAAGCTGGACCAAGGGTGAAATCGTCCAGATGAAGATGAAGCTCTTCAATTTTTGAATTAATTGTTTTAGTTTAAAGACAATTTGGATTTCAAATTTTAGTTAGGGATATTTATCCCTGTTTTTCTCATATTGTTGCAATACATTTTTTTTATTAATAAAGTTTTATTTTTTTTTTCGAAATTCACTATTGCAAATTATGAGACTGAGCTTCATTTATTTTATCTTCATCAACTATTACCACATTATATTTGTATGTTTGTATGTGTAAGTGTTTTTATTATTGATGCAAATTCTATAATATTTACAACTCTTCATAGAGTTATATTATATAAACACTAGAAATTATTTCTATGTTTATCAATAATTGTTAATTCTCATACAATTATTAAGAATTTGTTTAATAAAAGGATCTTATGATCTGATAGGGGTGGAGAAAAGTTAAGAAAACTATGCAGTTCAACGATCTTTTATATCTAGTGAACTCTGGATAGTATTCAACTCCACATAAACTCTATCACACTAAGAGAATCATGATCTTTACAACCTTTAGGGGTGGATCATAATCTCTATATACTTAGGGGTGGAGGTTATCCATAGTACCCTATATGTATATTCTTAGGGGTGGAGTCTATTCCACAATTCCCTATGAAACACATATCTTGTTTAAACATGGAAGTAATATAATGAGTCAGCTATCGTCAATATAAATTCTTGATCTTGATTGTATGTTCCATTTCGATTTTACTATTGTAAGTAAAAGTTTGATACCTTTGAAAGTTCTTTGTTAAAGTTTCACACTACCTTAATTGAGTGGGAGAATTTTAAAATTCTATACCCATCTTCATTAGGTTGATAATTGTGATAGGTACTTAAGAACACTACTGAAAAGCAAATCTAACCATTCACATGGATAGGTATAGCTTATCAGAATTATGAGAATAAGATAAAGAACTCTAGTTCAGTCCATTCGAATGACTTGAACCAAGAATTCTTAATCCTCATAAAATTTTATGGTATCTTAATTTTGATTACTTTATCTCTGGCATGTATTTTTCACTTCAAATACTAGTCTGCTATGTTGATGACTTAGTCTTAACTTAAAGTTTCAGACTAACACAAAAGTCACAACTAGGTAACTCTCTAAAAAATCAGAGGTTAAAAGTATTATTTAACCAGACATCTGCTATTGAGTGGGAGCTATCTGAGATGTAATCAAATAGGGAACATTAGAAGATATTCAAGAAAGATTTAAGAAAGTGATCTATATGTCAGATATTAAGGAACTGTGTATCAGTTGTCTTTGTATCTCACCATCTAATTTCGATTTATATGAGATGGTGCTTACTTTGGGGGTGGAGGAATTATTGTATAATAATTCAAGCTCTACCAGAGAAGAACTATAACTTGGTCTATTCGAAAATACCAGAAAGTTATATCACTGAAGAAAAGTCTACACTGTATTATCTCAATTACATATTTTAAAATATGAGAGATATGTCTTCTGTTAATTCAGATGTACTTTTAAAACAGTAAAGATTTCAGTATCCCTTGATAAGTAAAGCATATAGTAAAGGATGTTTCATAAGAGTATTTATGAACTAGTTTCCAGAAGTTTGGATGGATTCAAATATACTACACTTGATCTGAAGATCAAGACATCAGATTGACCTATTTGCACAGTTTGTTTTATATTAGTGCAAGTGGGAGTTTGTTGGGTTTTATGCCCTAAATAAAACTCTTTACAATCAGATTAGTTATCAATATAAGAAATTAGAAGTGATTGATTTTTGCATGAATTTTACATGCTAATGGTTTAATATGTTTAATATGTTTATTACATTCATACACACAAAATCAGTTAAATCCAGATCATATGTTTATTCACAATTACAGTATCGTCAACACAGTGGAATGTGATTGTGATCATATGAATCAAAAGTTTTGGTCCCTGTTTCATCAGTGTTATTGGATTTACACTAATGTGATAATCAGCGATGATGTGTACTTACACTTGGAGTAAGTGTTATGTTCTTTCCAGGACATTAGTAAAGTATACTAGTTTCGAATGTATGGAGTATACATTGGACTGGACCGATATTGCAACTAAGTTAAGATATTACAAACTTACCGTTATACATATCTTTCCAAGTCAATATCAGTAGTTGATCTTAAGATTAAAAAGAATCTAAATCCTGATATGCTTAGGCTCAACTCAGGAGTGCTATTCATGTTCTTAGATTTATTAGTTAAGCCTACTTTCGGGTCAGGGTGATACGTATATTTTGAGAACATGATAGTATGATTGAGTGGGAGTGCTGAACATAAATATGGAATCTATAGCTTCTACTGGTGTATAGAAGTTAAGTGATGATTCCCTTCGAGCTTAGCAAATAGAAGTAAATGGATGAGCTCTTGTTTAACTGACTAATTATTAGATCACTAAACACCATTTACAGGTAGCTAAGTGTTTTAAGGGGCAAAATACATTGAGGGGTGAGAACGGTAAAGAAATCCCATCTCGATGTAAATCATCTATATAGAGGATCTTTAAATCACAATAAGATTATAACAATGGTTAAATGAGATAGTATATTGGTATCGTGAAACATACAATATGCTATATATAAGTCTGAGAGTGCAATTCTAAGTTCTAAGAGTGGATTCAACAAAGAATTAATAAGTAGGAATTTACTTGGTAAATTTGGTTCACTTATTGGAAGCTCAGCATATAGATCCATGGTCCCCATTCTAGTTGAGAACATTCTGCTTGTAAGACTCATTAATTGATTCGTGATTGATCAATTATAATTCTAAAGTTAGACTATGTCTAATTTTATGAATTTTCACTAAGCAGGGGTGAAATTGTAAGGAAAAGAGTTTTCTAGGTTTATTTATTTATTAATGGACTCTATATGTCTAATTAATAATTAAATTAAATGTCAATATTATTTAATAATCTATTTTAGTTATTAAATAATTAGTTTTGGCATTTAAAAGGTTAGAATTGGAAAATTGGCATTTTTGAAAAAATAGAGATAAAATTTGTTAAAATTGCAAAATTAAGTGAGGCCCATTAACACCATATGGCCGGCCACTTAATTAGCTTTTTCAAATTAATATTTTCATTATTTTAATGCCAAATAATTCTAAACCTAGACCTAGTAGTTGCCTATAAATAGAAAGTGATGGCTCAGTCAAAACAGAAGTTTTTAACATGCTTTCATTAGCTTTCTGACAGAAATTTCTCTCTTCAGAAAAACTGAGCCTTCCCACTTTCTATTCCTTGGCCGAAATACCTCTCTCTCTTTTCCCTTCATCTTTTTCGTGACCCTAGTGAAAGAGTAAGTGCCCACACACAAAGAAGCGATAACTCAATCATAGATTGGAAGACTGTGAAGGATCAAACTTGAAGAAGAAGGACATTCGGGCTCAGATCTTGATTATACTCTGCTACAGAAAGGAATCAAGGGTTAGAGATCTGAGTGGAAGGAGACATTAATTCCGCTGCATCAATGTAAGGTTTTCTTAACTTTATATGTGTTTATTTTATCGTTTTAGAAAGTTCTTATTTAGGATGTTTAAACAACATACTTGTGAGTAGATCTAAGATCCTGGTAAAATAATTCCCAACACCGTATCACATCGGTTAGGCTAGAGTATGACTAGCAGCTGGAGTATGACCAGTGAACCGAGTATAGGCTGATACTGTAACACATCGGTAGAGCTAGAGTATGACTAGCAGCTGGAGTATGACCAGTGTACCGAGTATAGGCTGTTACTTTGTCAATAGTACTGTCGTACGAAAGTTCGGGACTCAGTATCGTGTGGGACACGGCAGTTAGGGTTATGGTCAGGGGTATGGGCGTCTGATCATAACCTGGGATTTATGTATGATTATGATTTATGCTTTTCTTACTGAGTCTGTCGACTCACAGTGCTATGTTTATGTGTAGGTAAGGGCAAGGCCAAGGCTGAAGAACCGTGACAGCGAGCCGATGAAGATTGTACATGTCAGGGCGGTGAGGCCTGGAGCGTACGATCCTCGGGACAACGGTGCTTTTGTAATTAGTCGCTAGGCGACAAGTATTTTGTATTAGACAGTAAACTTTTGTAAAGATTTTTTGTAAATGGGATCCCACAGTATTTTGTATGAAATATTTTATAAGTTTAATTAAAAAGCAAAAATTTTAATTAATCACGATTTCCATAAACCTCATTGATTAGCAACGAGCTGCACAGTACGTTTAAAAAAATCACGTAATACGCCTATGCTAGTTAGGGTGTTACAATTTGGTATCAGAGCCGCCAGGTTGTCTTCCGAAGATCGTCACGACATGTACAATCATCATCAGCAGTTAGCTCGTTCTACGTTTCAGTAAGCTTTTATTGCTTTAGTAGTTTATTTAATTATTTTGAAATAAGAAAAGCCTTATAGGAAGCATGTTAGTAGCCTGATAGTAGAATAGGTGCATGTTTTAATTTCCAAATTTAGCGGCATTAGTAAGCTCTTGTTGATCATGACCTGATGTGCCAACTCTTGGTTTCGCAGGCTGTTCAGACTAGATGGACGGCAGGCGGAACACCATGAGTCAGGGAAACTGAGTCGGGTCAAATCAGGGCCAAGGAGCTCAGTTTCCCTCGAATGTTAGGGGCCGTGGTAGAGGTCCCAGGGGCAGGGCCCGTGGTCGGGGTGATGATAACCCGCCACAGGCTGCCCAAGCCGATCAGGAAGCCCAGAATTGGGAAATTAGGTTTGCTGAAATGCATGCCAGAATAGAGGAGCAAGATCATGAGATTCAGAGATTGAGGCAGCAGGGTGCTCCTGCGGTGCCGGTGCCGGAAGTTCCTGTGGCACCTGTCCCTGTTGCTCAGGCCGAGATAGTGGTAGCGGCAAACAGAATGGAACCCTTGTAAGAAAGGTTCCAGAAGCAGGTACCTCCGGTTTTTCTGGGAGGTCCTGATGTCATGAAAGCCGAGCAGTGGCTAACGCTGATTGCAAGGATACTGAACTTTATGGGTGTCACCGGGAATGACAGGGTGGTGTGTGCCACCTTCCAGTTTAAAGAAGACGCCTTAGTCTGGTGGGACATGGTGTCTCAGATTCATGATGTCACCATTATGACCTGGGAAAGGTTCCAGGAACTCTTCAACGCGAAGTACTATAATGAGGCCGTTAGAAGTGCCAAGAGGAAAGAGTTCACCCACCTGACCCAGAAGGAGAATATGAGTGTGACAGAGTACACTACCCAGTTTGATCGGTTGGCGAGGTTGGCCTCGGGAATTGTGCCAACCGACTTCAGTAAGAAGGAAAAATATCTGGACGGATTAAATGTGAAGATGAAGCATGACCTAATGATCACTAGAGACGACAAGACCACCTATGATGAGATGGTGGAGAAAGCATTGCGTGCTGAGGGCGCAATTGGATGTATGTCGGAGTCGGTTAGGACTCCAGTGAGTGGCGGGGCTCCTACCGCTCCTGCATCAGGCTTCAGCAAGGGAGGTAGTGGTTCGGCCATGGACCAGAAGAGGAAAACATCCACTGCATCCGGTGGCTCGGGGCAGAACAAGAGGTTCCGAGGGAACCAGAGTAGAGGCAGCCGTCAGGGTGGTGCTGAGACCCGGTTTTCTTACCCAGAGTGCCCCACTTGTAAAAGGCACCATTTGGGTGAGTGCAGAGGTCAGGGATGCTTTCAGTGTGGCATGCCCGGACATTACAAGAGGGTTGTCCCCAGCTGAGATCAGAGGCACCAAGGGCTTCGGCGAGACCCACTCCAGCTAGGGTGTTTGCCATTACGCAGGCTGATGCAGAAGCCAGTCCTTCAGTTGTAACATGTCAGCTCTCAGTTAATAACTCATTTTACTCAGTGCTGTTTGATTTTGGGGCCACACAATCTTATGTGGCATCCAAAATCTTTAGTAAATTCGATAGACCGTGTGATAGTTATGAATCAGGGTTTGGAACCCTATTACCTGGCGGAGAGTTAGTTATCTCCAAAAGGTGGATTAGGTCTATGCCGATCAGAATAGACGGTAGGGAGATAAGTGATGACTTGATAGAAATGAGCCTAGTAGATTTCGATATTATTTTAGGAATGGATTTCCTATCTAAATACTCAGCCAATATTGATTGCAAGAGGAAGATGGTGATCTTCCAACCGGAAAGTGAAGAACCATTTGTGTTTGTTGGTTTGGTTTGGGGAACTCGGATCCCGGTGATTTCGGCCATGTCAGCTAGGGAGTTACTGCATGGCGGTTGTTTAGGGTTTCTGGCCGTGGCGATGGATACCACTCGGCCAGATACCATTCGGCCAGAGGACATCAAGGTGGTTCGGGAATTTCTAGATGTTTTTCCCAAAGAACTTCCAGGTTTACCACCTCAGCGGGAGATTGATTTTGTTATTGATTTGGCACCCGGAGTGGAACCGATTTCCAAGGCTCCGTATAGAATGGCTCCAGCTTAGCTTAAGGAATTAAAGATTCAGCTTCAACGGTTACTTGACATAGGGTTTATTCGGCCTAGTGTGTCACCCTGGGGAGCTCCGGTTTTGTTCGTCAAGAAGAAAGATGGAACTATGAGAATGTGCATCGATTATCGGGAATTAAACAAGTTAACAGTGAAAAATAAATATCCACTACCTAGGATCGATGATCTATTCGATCAACTTCAGGGGAAGACGGTCTTTTCCAAGATTGATCTCCGATCGGGTTATCATCAGTTGAAAAGTCGAGAGGAGGACATTCCAAAGACGGCTTTCCGTACTAGGTATGGACATTATGAATTCTTGGTTATGTCGTTTGGACTAACCAATGCTCCTGCAGCATTCATGGATTTGATGAACAGAGTATTCAAGGATTTCCTCGATAATTGTGTTATTGTATTTATCGATGACATCCTTGTGTACTCTCAATCAGAAGAGGAGCATGAGTTACATCTTCAGATGGTTCTGCAACGGCTTCGGGAACACAAGCTTTATGCCAAATTCAAGAAATGTGAATTTTGGCTATCTCAGGCGTCTTTCTTAGGGCACATTGTTAGCAAAGATGGGATCAAGGTGGATCCCGGGAAAATAGAATCCGTCAGGGATTGGCCAAGACCGAAGACAGTGACAGAAGTTAGAAGCTTCTTGGGTTTAGCCGGATATTATCGTCTGTTCGTGGAAGGGTTTTCTAAGATTTCGACACCCTTAACCGAACTTACAAAGAAAAATCAGCGGTTTGTTTGGTCAGATAAGTGCGAAGCTAGTTTTCAAAAGCTGAAACAGAGGTTGATTACAGCTCCAGTGCTAGCTTTGCCTTCGGACAAAGAGAAATTTGTAGTTTATTGCGATGCATCCAGACAGGGTCTGGGGTGTGTGCTGATGCAAGTCGATCGAGTTATCGCTTATGCCTCCCGTCAGTTGAAGGATTATGAACAGCGATACCCGACTCATGATCTAGAGTTGGCCACAGTAGTTTTTGCTTTGAAGATCTGGCGGCATTACCTTTACGGAGAAAGGTGTGAAATCTATACCGACCATAAAAGTATCAAATATTTCTTTACTCAGAAAGATTTGGATATGAGACAGAGGCGTTGGTTGGAATTAGTGAAAGATTATGAGTGTGAGATTCTCTATCACCCTGGGAAGGCCAATGTAGTGGCCGATGCCCTGAGCAGGAAGCGTCCCGGGCAGGTAGCTGGCATGATTCAGATCTCACCTCAGTTAGCAGAGGACATGGTTAGATCCAGCATTGAGTTTGTGGTAGGCCAGCTTCACAACTTGACGCTGCAATCTGATCTGTTGGAAAGAATTAAAGCCGCTCAGATGACTGATCCAGAGTTAGTAAAAATTAGAGATGAGGTTTTGGCTGGCTAAGCCAGGGATTTCTCAGTGTCAGACAACGGGATGCTTCTGTATATAGCTAGGGTTTGTGTTCCGAGTAGTGTGGAACTCAGGAATGCGATCTTTGAGGAGGCTCATTCTACCCCTTATTCTCTGCATCCCGGCACCACCAAGATGTATCAGGATCTTAAACCGTACTTATGGTAGAGCGGTATAAAGAAGAATTTGGTAGAATTCGTATCGAGATGCCTCACCTGTCAGCAAATTAAGGCTGAACATCAGAGACCAGCAGGGTTGTTGCAGCCTTTAACCCTACCTGAATGGAAGTGGGAGGATATCACGATGGGTTTCGTGGTTGGGTTACCTAGAACCACGGGTTTGTTCGATTCCATCTGGGTAGTGGTGGATCAATTCACGAAATCTGCTCATTTTCTGCCTGTTAGAACAACCTATTTAGTGGATCAGTTGGCAGAATTATACGTTAGAGAGATTGTAAGACTTCACGGGGTACCGAAGTCTATAGTTTCTGATAGAGATCCGAAGTTCACCTCCAAGTTTTGGCAGAGTTTGCAACGAGCAATGGGTACAAAACTAAAATTCAGTACTGCATTCCATCCTCAGACAGATGGGCAGTCCGAAAGGACAATTCAGATATTGGAGGACATGTTGCGAGCATGTGTTATGGATTTTGAAGGCTCTTGGAATAAATATCTACCGTTGATAGAATTTTCTTACAACAGCAGTTAGCAGAGTACGATAGGGATGGCTCCCTATGAACTATTATACGGTAGGAAGTGTAGATCTCCTATCCACTGGGATGAGACAGGGGCGAGGAAATACCTAGGTCCGGAGTCAGTGCAGCGGACCAATGAGGCAATTGAGAAAATAAAGCTAGAATGCTTGCCTCACAGAGTAGACAGAAAAGTTACGCAGATCCTAAACGTAGGGATATTGAGTTTCGAGTAGGGGACCATGTGTTTTTATGGGTATCTCCAATGAAGGGGATCAAACGTTTCGGGAAAAGAGGCAAGTTGTGCCCTAGGTTTACAGGACCTTTCAAGATTCTCGAGAAGATAGGTCAAGTGGCATACCGGTTAGCGTTGCCTCCAGCTTTATCAGCAGTTCACAACGTATTCCATGTCTCTATGTTGAGAAAATACGTTTCAGATCCTTCTCATATACTCAGTTATGAGAGCCTTAAAGTGCAGCCAGATATGTCATACGAAGAACAGCCAGTGCAGATCCTGGATAGAAAGGATAAAGTCCTTCAGAATAAGACCATAGCATTGGTCAAGGTACTCTGGAGAAACAGCAAGGTGGAGGAAGCCACCTGGGAACTAGAGTCAGATATGAGACCTCAATATCTAGAGTTGTTCAGGTTAGATTTTGGGGACGAAATCCTTTTAAGGGGGGGGGGGGGATAGTTGTAAAGACCGCTTAGTTTAATTTGGAAATTAGCAGTTAATTATGATTAGTTATGAAAATTATTTATAGATTTTTAAATTATTTTTTATGCTGTTATTATTGAATTCTGAAATGCATTTTATGTTATATAGTGAATTTCATAATTTTGCATTTCCGGTGCCCAGTAACATGAAACTCGGTGTTTGGCTCAGTAAAATCACAACTTAGTATGTTAGTATATCGGGACAGTTTATTAGACATTGGGAATGTCGGGATTGGCTGGGAATTTAGAATTTCCCAAAATACCCTTTAGTACCCCTTTTATGTTATTTTTGGGTGGAGGGGCAAAATGGTCATTTTGCCCCATTTGTATTTTTGTCCTTTAGTGGACTTAGAGTTAGAAATTAAATGTTTATTATGTTTATTTTTGGCTGAATAAAGAGTTGAATTTTACTTTTATCCCTTATTTTCAAATTGGAAAAAAAAATTAGAAAGAAAACGAAACTCAAATTTCATCTCAAAGCTCTCTCTCTTTTCGGCCCTCCTTGAGCAGCAAGGAAGTGGATTTTTCCTTTGTGATTCAAGCTCATTTTGATCAGATTTAGTGATCTCTAATTGTTGGTAAAGTTTCTTCATCTTTCTTTTATGTTTCTTGGAATTTTTGAAGAGAAATGGTAGGTTGCATGCTAGTTTTGGAGTTGGTTGTTGTTGCTGTGTTTATATGTTGTTTTCAGAGATTTAAGCATGTTGGATTGAGTGGATTGAAACTGTTTTGATGCATGTTTGGTTGGTTTTAAATTGGTTTAGAGTTTTGGTTCAAAAGCTTTGGTTTTTCAAAGTGAAAATGTGAAATTGGTTGCTGTGCTTGTTGTTTAAGTTTGAGAATGATTTCTGCAGTTTTTATATGCATGATTGTGTAGTTTGATTCTAGTTTTGATGCTTGTAGGTGAGCTTTAGCCAAGTTTGAGTTTGAACTCAAAGTTTGGAGCTCACATGGCATTTTTAGTATCTGTGTGTTCTGGGTTGTTTTGATGTTTTGGTTATGTTCTTTGGGGTATATAGAACAGGTCTGGAAGGTTTGGTTTAGTTTGGATTTGATTTGAGGGAGTTATGAATTTTTGAATGATTCCTGCGAGGAACCGGAATTCCGGATGTGCAACCGGAATTCTGGATGGGGTTCAGGAATTCCCAGAACCGGAATTCCGGTTGTGCAACCGGTCTGCCGGTTGGGGGATTTTTAGGAACCCTAGTTTTTCTCGTTTTTATGTTATTTAGGGTATTGCCGTTCTTTTTATCGATGAGGAAACTTTTAGTTTCTAGTTTAAGTCCCCGAGAAGTGATTTAGCGTGTCACTTATCTGTGTTGTGATTGTTATGGTTTAGGAGCCTGTAAACCGTCGTGCAGTTCGTTCTAATCAGGTTGACCGGCACACCTGAATTCAGAATTGAGGTAAAATTAGTATAACAGTATGCATATGTATTACATGTTTAGCGTACATGTTAGGAAGCCTGTTAGATTACATTCCATATGTATGTTGGCTTCGTACCATCCGACCATATCACATCGGTTAGGCTAGAGTATGACTAGCAACTGGAGTATGACCAGTATACCGAGTATAGGCTGATTCTAGGGTTGGTGGTACTGTACTATTTGACCGTATCACATCGGTGAGGCTAGAGTATGACTAGCAGCTGGAGTATGACCAGTGAACCGAGTATAGGCTGATACTGTAACACATCGGTAGAGCTAGAGTATGACTAGCAGCTGGAGTATGACCAGTGTACCGAGTATAGGCTGTTACTTTGTTAATACTACCGTCGTACGAACGTTCGGGACTCAGTATCGTGTGGGACACGACAGTTAGGGTTATTGTCAGGGGTATGGGCGTCTGATCATAACCCGGGATTTATGTATGATTATGATTTATGCTTTTCTTACTGAGTGTGTCGACTCACAGTGCTGTGTTTATGTGTAGGTAAGGGCAAGGCCAAGGCTGAAGAACCGTGAGAGCGAGCCGATGAAGATTGTACATATTGGGGCGGTTAGGCCTGGAGCGTACGATCCTCGGGACAACAGTGCTTTTGTAATTAGTCGCTAGGCGACAAGTATTTTGTATTAGACAGTAAACTTTTGTAAAGTTTTTTTGTAAATGGGATCCCACAGTATTTTGTATGAAATATTTTATAAGTTTAATTAAAAAGCAAAAATTTTAATTGATCACGATTTCCATAAACCTCGTTGATTAGCAACGAGCTGCACAATACGTTTAAAAAAATCACGTAATACGCCTATGCCAGTTAGGGTGTTACATGCAAGGCTTTGGAAATGTCTTTTTCAGAGAAGGAAAACCATTGACCTCTAACAAACACTTTTCGAAAAAGTCTAGAATTCTCATCAAGAAAATCATGAGATAAGTTAGCATAGAATTCTTTGACAATGTTTTCAATGTACCCTTCGAACCAGTGAGAGTGTTCTCCCATTGATGGTATTGAATGAACTTAACAATACCATATACCCTATGAGCATGCAAATCATAATTCCTTTCACTCTCAAACTTTCGGGTAGCATACAAACTCCAATCACGCTCATTATCACGATAGTAGAAACGAGAATAATAGGAGAGAGATGTAGGGATATTACCAGGAGATGATTCCTTTATGGGCTTCTTGCCTTTGGCAGCATCAGACACCTTGGCTGCCGAAGATGCTCGAGAAGTTGTTGGCAGAGATTTGGTCAAAGGAGGCTCTGGTTCGAGTTCAGTTTCCTCACTGTCCGAGGAAACTCCGATGTCTTCAAGAATCTCTTTTTCAAAATGGAGAGACACGGATTTATCTGAGGAATCAACAGAAGGATCCTCCATAGGTTCTTCTTCTTCAGAGCTTGAAGAAACCGAAGGGGGATTTACCTTAATTTTCTTGGCTGGAGGAACTGGCTTGTCATGGCTTCGAGATGTGCGAAGTTCCTTCTCGATAGAAGCTTGCTGGGCACGAGTGCGAGTGGAAGGACCAGTTGGGGTTGAAGCAACAACTTCCTTCACTGTTGCAGCAGGAGGAGAAACAGCAGCAAGTGGAGGAGATCCCTTTGAAGATGAAGACGATGAGGTCCAACATTTTGCACAGATTTTCGAACCACTTGTTTAGGAATTCATTTTGGCTTGGGCTTCACTGGCTGAGATTCACGCTGAGGAAGCGATTAATCTCCTGGTTTCGAAGCAGTTGTAGCAGCAGTGAGCAAGATTGAAGCAGCATGAGGAACATTTGAGGGGGTTTCATCGGTTTCTTCCACCCTTTTTGGTTGCCCTAGGTTCATTGTTCTAACTATGGTGATCTGAAAGAGAGAATGAACAACAGAAGGCAAGAAAACAAAGAAATAGAATCGGGTAGGTGGTGAGAATAAATGACAAGAAAATTGGTTTAAATAAACATGAAGGATGAAGCAAAAAAGAAACCAATTTTGAATTTTTGAAAAATAATCACCAGCCCATGAACAAAAGGAAACAGCCCACTCTCTTGCAAAAATATATTTTTCTCCTTTCCTTTTTTTTTTAAAAAAAAAAAATAAAGGGAAACTAGAAATACTAACAATTTTCCAAAAATATCCCATTTAAGAAAGTCTTTCAAGATTAAGGACAAATTACAATGCATAAGAGATCAAACTTTAAATGGAAACAAATCAAAATAAATCAAAGAAGAATAAATATTGATACTTACCAATTAAGCACAAATTTCCTTAGCCCATGAATCAAGTCACCAATGGCTCCCTCTCTTTATTTATTATTATTATTTTTTTTTAATTTTTTTTTTATCTTGAAGAACTGAAAATAAAATAAAATATGTACAATAAATATAAGGAATTCTAAATCAAGCAAGTTAATCAAAAGTCATTACATATGACAAAAATACCTGTTATGCTTTCAAAAGAGAATAACTAATTGGTGTCTCAAGAACAAACCATACTTAATTGATGTTGAGGAAAAAGATATGCATGTTACTAAAAGTTGTGAACCAGGATTTTTAATTTATTTTAGTAGAGGAGACTTACAAACTTGTACACACTTGTCAGACATAAGTGTGTGCATTGAAAATAGGATCAGTGTCCTTGGCAAGATTTTTCTTTTTTGCCTTTTTCAATTTGATCCCGCAACTGGATGCTATAATACCATACTGAAGGTAGCCCTTTTCTATGGTAGTGCATCCTCATCATAGTTGCTAATTACAATGTTCCAGCTTACTCAAAAGATGGCTTTCACACCTCAGTACGGGTAGCTCTATTCCAGCAAGGGGCCTGACAAGTAACTGAAACAAAAATCGCTCAACTCTGTATAAGAACATTATTTAATCCTTGACACAAATAAAAAGTAACATGAACCTTTTAACTCAACCTCAAAAAGTATGATAAGAATGAGATCCTAACTAATTATAATCCAAAAGCATAAACATGATTTGTCAAATTATAATGAACGAAGATTAGATGCTAGTAAAGAAAAACTTAACAATATTGTACAAAAACATGAACAAGAGAGATTCGACAATGCAAACTCTCAAAGATTTTCTAAGGGAGTCAAAGCGACTTGAGTCTAGGGCCTTGGTGAAAATATCAGCTAATTGTTTTTCAGTATCAACATATTCTAATTGCAAAGATTTATTTTGAACAAGTTCCCTGATAAAGTGATGCCTTATATCAATGTGTTTTGTTCTAGAATGTTGAACATGATTTTTGGAAATATTTATGGTACTAGTGTTATCACAAAAGATTGTTAAAACATCCAATTCAAATCCATAATCAATCAACATTTTAACCATAACAATTGAGTACAACAGCTACCAGCAACATTGTACTCAGCTTCAGCTGTGGACAAGGAAATAGAATTTTGTTTCTTACTGTGCCAAGATACTAAATTATTTCCAAGAAAGAAACAACCTCCACTTGTACTCTTTCGATCATCAGCATTGCCTACCCAATCTGCATCACTAAAACATGCTAGGTTAGGATTAGTATCTTTAGAATACCAAATTCCATAATCAAGAGTACTATTAACATATCGAATAATTCCTTTTACAGCAGATACATTAGATTCCATAGGATTACTTTGATATCTAGCACAAACCCCCACACTGTAACAAATATCTGGACGACTAGTAGTTAAATACAATAGACTTCCAATCATACTAGATAAAGAGTAGTGTCTACCTTTACTCCATTCTCATCTTTTTTTCAATTTTAAAGTGGTGCTCATTGGAGTACTTACCTGCTTAGCCGACTCAAGACCAAACTTCTTGACGAGGTTCTTACCATACTTACTTTGAGATAAAAACGTACCTCCTTCCATTTGTCTGACTTGAAGACCCAAAAAGAAAGTAAGCTCACCAACCATGCTCATTTCAAATTCACTTTTCTTCGATCAACAAATACCTGCACTTCATGGTTAGATGTAGAACCAAAAACTATATCATCAACATAAATTTGAGCAATGATAAAATCAGATTTTATATGCTTGATGAAAAGAGTTTTATCCACACTACCTCTTTGATAATTATGAGAAATTAAAAATTGAGTTAACCTTTCATACCATGCACGAGGAGCTTGTTTCAGACCATACAAAGCTTTTTCAAGTTTGTACACATGGTCTGGAAATTGAGGATCTTCGAATCCTTTTGGTTGCTCAACATAAACTTCCTCACTCAAAATACCATTCAAGAAAGCATATTTTACATCCATTTGGAACAATTTAATGTCCAGCATACAAGCAATACACAAGAGTAAACGAATCGATTCTAATCTTGCAACATGAGCAAAAGTTTCATCAAAATCAATACCTTCTACCTGTGTGTTCCCTTGTGCCACCAATCGAGCCTTGTTTCTCACAATTGTACCGAACTCATCACTTTTATTTTTAAAGATCCACTTTGTTCCAATTACATTGATACCTTTTGGTCTTCGAACCAAAATCCAAACCTTGTTGCGAACAAATTGGTTGAGTTCCTCATACATTGCATTGAGCCATTCTTCAAAAGTCATGGCTTCTTTCACATTTTTCGGTTCAAATTGAGAGACAAAACAAAGAAAGCTAATCAAATTAACATACCTTCTTCGGGTTCCCATGCTTTATTCAGGATTTCCAAGAATGAGATCTTTTGGATGATTCAGTTTAACTCTGGTGCTTGGTTCCTTCTGGATAGAATCAGTGATGATGTTTGGGTGAGTCGAGATAGACGGTTCTGGTTCTCCAGTCTCAGTTGCAGCAGCAGATTCGTCATTTGCATCGTCAGAATTGAGTTCTGCTGCATCAAAATCTACTTTTGCTGCTTCTGGTGGAGTATCCATAAAGCTATCTATCTCTGCTTCTGTGGAAAATTCTGAAAAATCTTTAAAATCATCAACAACCACATTAGCTGATTCCAAAACAGTTTGAGTTCTCATGTTGTAAACACGATAAGCTCTACTGGTTAAGGAATATCCAATAAAAATACCAACATCACTTTTAGCATCAAATTTACCAATATGCTCACGATCTCTAGAAACATAACAAACACATCCAAAAACATGAAAATGACTTACATTGGGACGTTTACCTTTCAAGATTTCATAAGATGTTTTTGAGGTACCTGGACGAATAAACACTCTGTTTATTATATAGCAAGCTGTGTTAATAGCTTCTGCCCATAATCTCTTTGTCAACTTCTTGCTATTTAACATCACTCTTGCCATTTCCTGCAATGTTCGATTCTTCCTCTCAACAACTCCATTTTTTTGAGGAGTTTTGGGAGCAGAAAATTCATGAGATATACTTGTAGACTTACAGAAATCATCATAAACTGAGTTCTCAAACTCCTTACCATGATCACTTCGAATTCGAACAATTTTCCCAATATTACAACCTTTTTCAACTCTTAATCTCAAACAAAGAGTTTTAAAAGCATCAAAAGTGTCAGACTTTCCTCTTAAAAAATCTACCCAAGTGAAACGAGAGAAATCATCAACACATACAAAAATATATCGTTTGCCATTTAAACTTTCAACTTGAATTGGATCCATAAGATCCCTATGAAGCAATTCTAATACTTTTGAGGTATTGATATCAGACACACGTTTGTTAGTGATTTTTAATTGCTTACCAAGTTGACATGGTTGACACTTACCAGCACTTTTTTTTACCAAGCTTGGGTAAACCTCGAACAATACCTACATTTGACAATTTTTTTTTCCAGATTTTTATAATTAATATGTCCAAGCTTGGCATGCCACAAATCCGTGGTGTTGTTGATGGCTGAATGACAAGTAAACACAGGAGTTAGGGTATAATAATTATCATTGGATCAAAATCCTGGAAAAATACATCGATTATCATTATTAAGTACATAACAATGATCACTGTCAAATGATGCAGTATACCCTTGGTCACATATTTGACTAATGCTAAGTAAATTAGCCCTTAGTCCTTCAACTAACATCACATTTTTCAATCTAGGTAACCCTTCAAAATTGAGGGTTCCCATACCAATGAGTTTTCCAGCTATGCCATTACCAAAAGTGACTTCTCCACATTGCATAGGCCGAATGTTAGTCAAAAAGTCCTTGTCACCTGTCATATGTCTAGAGCAACCACTGTCAAAATACCACATTTGAGATGCAACACTTTTATTAGAAAAAACAGCTAGACAATTTTTCTTAACCCATATTTGTTTCAAACCTTTATGTTTCTTTTGAGATTTTTCCAAATTACCAAAATAATTTGTTTTAAACATATTTTTCAACGTGAAACATTTAGGTCTGATATGTCCTTTTCTACCACAAAAATGACAAGTAGGAACAAATCTTTTTACCTCAGATCTTACTCTTTTTGTAAATCCTAGAGATTTTGAGGCAGCAGAAACTGCTTCTGCTACAGCAGGTTGTGAAACTGTTACAACAGACTTCACATTTGCAGCATCAGGAAGATTCGTCGGAACACTAGATTTTACAAACTTCGTGATTCCAGAACTTTCCATACCATTCGATCCAATGCCTGCAAAACCTCTTTGACCTGCATTCTGAGCTTTTTCAAAAATAAAAGATCCAGGGTTAAGCATTTGAACATTTTTCTTAAAATTTTCAAGTTCCTTCTTTAAGAGAGTGATTTTTTTCATCTTTAACACAAAAATCTGTCTCATAATCATTTATTTTTAACTCAAACATTTTAATTTGATGAGACAGTTTTTTATTCACTTTAATCAACTCTCTATTTTCAGCAGTAACCTGAATCCATTTTTCATACATGACTTTGTATGATTTAGCAAGAGACTCTTCACAGATCTCAGAATCATCAGAATCTGATTCTTCCTGTTTAGTGGTATTATTCAAACATACCATTCTAGCTTTCACCTGTGAATCACACAACATATTAGTCATAACAGAAGTTAGAGCAACATTCTCGAAATTATCTTCATCACTCTCGGTCTCATCATCACTCCAAGTGACATTGAAACTTTTCATATTCTTTTTCAAAGTGTTTGCACACTCAGATTGAATATGCCCAAAACCTTCACATTCCCTGCACTGAATTCCCTTTTCGTTAGAAACAAATGGTTTAGTAGGAGTATTACCCTTTGAAAATTTCGAGTTATTCTTTTTATTTCCCATCTTTTTCATATATTTCTGAAAATTCTTTGTTAACAAAGCAATTTCATCATCACATTCACTATCAGAATTTTCATTATCAACAACTTTTAAAGCGATACTTTTACCTTTATCAGCAATTGGTTTGGGTTTGTCCTTTTGTTTAATTTGTTGATTTAATTCAAAAGTACGCAAGGGACCATTAATTCTTCTACCTTCATTGTGCTAAAGTCTTTAGCTTCCTCCATTGCCAAAAGCTTAGTATCGAACCTCTCTGGAAAAACTCTAACAATTTTTCTCACAAGAACAGAATCATCAAGTTTTCACCAAGAGCAAAATATTCATTAGCAATATCAGATAGTTTTTTGTAGAATTCAGTTAGGGTTTCATTGTCTGACATCCTAAGCTCATCAAATTTAGTTTGAAGCATAATAAATCTAGAGCGCTTAAAATCAGATGTTCCTTCAAATTGAGTTTGAAGGATCTCCCAGGCTTCCTTGGCAGAAACACAAGATGATATAAGTTTAATATAATTTTCACCTACACCATTAAATATAACATGCAACTCTTTGCTATTGTAGGAAGAAAGTTTATCATCTTCAATAGACCATTCCAGTTCAGATTTTATTGTAGAATTACCTGAGGAATCTGTCTCAACTAGAAGAGACCAACCTGATAGAACCATCTTCCAAGCTTTCTCATCTTGAGATTTGATGAAAGCCCTCATCCTAACTTTCCAATAAAGATAATTTGTATCATTAAGCAAAGGTGGTCTAAAAATTGAACTTCCATCTGTAAAAAATGACATTTTACACAAAACCGTTAAAGGACCACACTAAGAGTTTAGTGTCCTGCTCTGATACCAATTGTGTAACGCCCTAAATAATTAGGCATGCTACCCAAAATGCTTATGAAACCCTAATCCCCTAATCGGGATTACTAATTAAAATAGCGCAGAATTTAAACTTTTATATTAAATAGACTGAAAATAAACTTGTAATATATTTAAACTTTTCAAAATAGTTGGGATCCCAAAAATATTTACAAACTTATTACAAGTTCTTTCTTACTAGCCGACCTAAGCGGCAAAACAAATACAAAAGTCAACACGGTTAGACCCATAACCCGCTTGGTCTGAAGTGGCATGAACATGTACATTCTTCGCCACACTCACGAAACTCATGGCCGATGTCCCAATGCCTTACCACTTTCACCCTGATAGAGCATTCGTGAGCCAAGCCCAGCAAGACAGTATAAATCATAACAAATATATTATGCTCATTCACATATGTCTGTATAGCACAGACCTGATCACTATTTCATCATGCCTATTTATGTCTACGTGGCGTAGACCTATGTGTTGCGCTCACACATCTAATTAAATCTACATGACGTAGACCCACGTGTTACTCTCACACGTCTAAATACATTAAGGCCTTAGAAGTGGTTCATCTCGGTTATGAGTACCGAGTCCAACCTAATTATGCCTTGAGCGCATAATCCCTAAATCTCATTTCAATTAACATGGCATGGCATTTATACACATATATCACTAGGGTAATAACCCTAGGCTATTAGACCGTTCCTATTAGGGTAATAACCCTGATCCTGGTTATCGAACATTCATGCATATCATTCTCAATATAAGCGCCATTGCGCATACTCTACGTGCTAATCACTGTCTTACTTGTTGTCCCGCAATAGTAGAGATTCCAAATCCCCGAGGTGCTCTACGACCGAGCCGTAATCCTAGTCACACACAATCCGGGATTTTCATAAATAGGATTAACCCCTGATTTCACATTCATAAAATAAATTCATGGCATTTCAAATACATATAATCACATAGAGCTCGAAAAGAGCTTTCCAACGGGATAAAGAACATCCAAAACGGAGTCCCGAGTCAAAAGTTATGGCCAAAACAAAATTCAGCGTTTCCCAATGAACTCCAGCCGGAATTCCGGATGGAGCAGCCCTGAACCAACCGGAATTCCGGTTGTCTGGGCAGAGAACACGAAATTTCTCAATCTTTAAACCCCCAAAACTCACTCAAATCATCCCCAAACATTCCAAAACTTTCCAGAGCATCAATATATGTCATAATAAACATATTTCACAACTTAAACACAACAATTGCACTAAAAATCAAAAAGTGCCATTAAAGCACCAAGCTTGAGTTCCATGAACTCAAGCTTGCTTTTCACAACCAAATTCACAATTAATCCACTTAAAGAAACTAGCAAATATTATAGGATTAAAAACATATATCTCATGCATCCAAAATCCCACAATTAAACACAAATCATGACTTTAACTCATAAGATCCAAGCTCTTGAACTAAAGCTTCAAAACCATGCATCCCAACTATTTTTCCAGCAACAATCATCATAAAATACTTTGAATTCAAGATAAAGAAGGAACCCTAGAACTCCATCTAGAGCTCAAACAACTAACACACAAAGAATTCAAGCAAAAACTCACTTAAATTAACAAAAGAACATCATCTCATGCAACATGTAATTATCATCTTCATTACCATCATATTCATGCATTTTCAACACTAAAATTCAGCAAGCAAAATGAGAATCAAAGTTATGAAGACTACCTCAACTTCCAATTCAAAGCTTAGCACAATTAATCCTTAAGCATCAAGCTCCAAAACAAGCCAAAAATCAAGCTTTCTTCTCAAAAATCAAGTTTGAAGAAGAAGAGGGTTAGAGAGGATGAGAGGGTCGGGTGAGAGAAAGAAAAGACCAGAAATTAACATTTCATTTCCTCAAAAATCACATTTTCCAAACATAGTAATTAGGGGTCAAATGACCAAAATGCCCTTAGGGCTTAAATACCCACATACACCCTCACAAGGGTAAAATAGTCATTCCATACTCAATTAATTTCAAATAAATTTCAGATTATCATTCATCAAATAAAATGCCAAATAATCAATCCAATTTATATTTCGGGCCCGAACCCAGTTCGGCCCGAAATTCCCAGTTGTGACTATACCGCGCCAACCTCTCAAAACACACCAAAAGACAACACAGGCATACTATATAATAATATAGTTCTATTAAGCACGTAATTAAATTAATCTCATCATTTTACCGTTCTCGGGTCATAATTACCAAAATGCCACTGGCTCACCAACGGGGTCTTTAATATATTAAAATTCATATAGAATCACATATGTTGAACTATATAATAATATAATTCCTCAATTATAGATAATTATCTAGTTAGGGTTTTGCTAATCCATTTCTTAATTTCGGGTATTACAATTACCCCCTCCTTATAGAAATTTTGTCCCGAAATTAACCTGAACAACTCTGGATATTTCTGCTGCATATCTGTCTCGAGTTCCCAGGTTGCCTCTTCTACTTTACTGTTCCTCCACAGTACTTTCACCAGTGCCACTGTCTTGCTTCTCAAGACTTTTTCTCTTCTATCAAGTATCTGCACTGGTTATTCCTCGTATGACAAGTCCGAAATTTGAAGTTCCAATGCTTCATAACTCAAAACATGGGACGAGTACGAGACATATTTAGAAGCATTGAAACATGAAACACATTATGTACGTACCAGTTGGGGCATAGCCAACCGTACGCATGCCCTTATCCTCTCAAGGATTTCAAAAGGTGCAATGAACCTCGGGCTAAGCTTTCCTTTCTTCCCAAAGTGTTTTATGCCTTTCATCGGAGATATTCGGAGAAATACCATGTCCCCGACCCGAAAATCAATATCTCGACGCTTTGGATCAGCATAACTCTTCTGCCTACTCTGAGCTGCGATCATTCGCCCTCTAATCTTATCAACTGCCTCACTTGTTTTCTGAACAGCTTCGGGACCTAAGAATTTTCTTTCACCCACTTCATCCCAGTGAATAGGTGATCTACATTTTCTTCCATATAAAAGTTCATAAGGAGCCATCCCGATTGTTGCCTGATAGCTGTTATTATAAGAAAACTTGATTAGGGGAAGGTACTTTACCCATGATCCCTCAAAGTCAAGCACACATGCCCGTAGCATGTCCTCTAAAATCTGAATGGTCCTCTCGGATTGTCCATCCATCTAAGGAAGAAAAGCTGTGCTGAACTTTCGCTGAGTACCCATAGCTCGATGCAGACTCTCCCAGAATCTCGATGTAAACTTCGGATTTCTATCCGATACAATGGACTTTGGGACACTATGCAGACGAACAATTTCTCTAACATATAACTCAGCATACTGATCAATGGAGAAATTCGTCCGAACAGGTAAAAAGTGAGCAGACTTTGTAAACCTGTCCACTATGACCGACAAAGAGTCAAATTGTCCCGTGGTTCTAGGCATGCCTACCACGAAGTCCATATCTATATCTTCCCATTTCCATTCTGGTATTTTGAGTGGTTGCAGCAACCCTGCAGGTCGCTGGTGCTCAGCTTTCACTTGCTGACACGTAAGGCACTTTGCAACATACTCAACGATGTCATTCTTCATGCCTGGCCACCAAAACATGGCTTTCAGGTCTTGGTACATCTTTCTCGACCCTAGATGAACTGAATAAGGAGTCGTGTGAGACTCATCCATCATCTCTTTCTTGATGTTCTCATCCATAGGCACAGAAACTCGACTTCCAAATCTCAACATTCCTGTTTCATCTACTGAGAAATCACTAGCCTTCCCAGCCGAAACTCTAGCTTGGGTTTTTATCAATTCTGAATCTTGCTTTTGTGCTTCTTTAATTCTCTCAAGAAGAGTGGATTGCAGGATAATATTAGCCAGTTGCCCTACAACCAACTCAATCTGAGCTCGAGTCATTTCATTTGCTAGCTGTTGGGAGATTTGCTTCATAGTATTCAACTGACTCTGACCTTTTCTACTCAAAGCGTCAGCAACCACATTGGCCTTACCAGGATAATAAAGGATCTCACAATCATAATCCTTCACCAATTCTAGCCAACATCTGTTGGGTTTTATGCCCTAAATAAAACTCATTTCAATATAATCAGATTTACTTATTAATATAGATCAGAAATAACATTTAATGTTGCATGGTTCACATGATTTATTTCATGATTATATGTACATAATGTATGAATTCATCTGAAACCCTTTTCACATACTTGATCCTGTTTATTGTGTTGTCAACATATTGGAAAGTAAACATGACTATGTGAATAAAATTTCCTAGATTTATCAGACACAAGGTTTTACTGACATGATAATCTACAACAGAGTTTACTTGCATTTGGAGAAATGCTATGTTCTTTCCAGAGCATTGGTTAAATTAAAGCTCAGGTTGGATGCATGGAGTACGCATCGGAAGGGACCGATATTGAACTTTGACTTAGATTTATTAAACTTACCGTAATATCTATTCAAGTCAATATCGCCTAGTTGATCCTAGATCAAATGATCTTAATCCTGTTATGATTAGGCTCAATCTCAAGAGGCTATTCGTGTTCTTTGATTTGTTAGTTAAGCCTACTTTTGGGTCATGGTGATACGTACATTTTGGGAACACGGTAGTGCAATTGAGTGGGAGCGCTAACATAAACATGGAATCTATAGCTTCTATCTGGCGAACTGTAAGTAAAGGATGATCTCCTTCGAGCTTGACCAAACGAAAATAAATGGTGGAGATCTCATTTCACATAAGCTGAAATATCATTTATACGGGGTTAAGTGTTTTAAGGATTAAATACATTGTAGGGTTTAACAGTAATCTAATCCCTTTACAGTGTAGATCATTCATATAGAGGATCATTGATCAAATTAGGATTATAACAAAGGATAACTAATGATGTGTCTATATGGTGGAACATATAGAGCATTCTATATACTGAGAGTGCAATTCTAAGTTCTATGCGTGGATTCAACGAAGAATTAATAAGTCAGTGAATTTAGGTTATAAATTCTTGATCTGCTTATTGGAAGCTCGGTTATATAGACCCATGGTCCCCCCACTAGTTGAGATAATATTGCTTGTAAGACTCATATAAATGGTTTTGATTAATCAATTATAATTCTCAAAATAGACTATATCTATTTGTGAATTTTTCACTAAGTAAGGGCGAAATTGTAAAGAAAGAGTTTTAGGGGCATATTTGTTAATTATGATACTTTGTATGGTTCAATTAATAAATATGATAAATGACAATATTATTTAATAATTACTTATAGTTATTAAATAGTTAGAATTGGCATTTAAATGGTTGAATTAGAAAATTGGCGTTTTTGAGAAAATCAGATGCAGAAAAGATAAAACTGCAAAATTACTAAAAGTGAGGCCCAAATCCACATTGCATGGCCGCAACTTTTGTAGGGTTTTCCCTCTGATATTTTCATTATTTTAATGCCAAATAATTCAAACCTAACCCTAGTGGAATGCTATAAATAGATAGTGAAGGCTTCAGGAAATACACACTTAAATTTTCTACTTTTTCATTCAGAAAAAATTGAGCCTCTCTCTCTCCCTATCTTTGGCCGACCACTCCCTCTCTCTCTTCTTCCTAAAGATTTCGAAATTCTTAGTGTTAGAGTAGTGCCCACACACAACAAGTGATACCTCAATCATAGTGAGGAAGATCGTGAAGAAAGACTTTCAACAAGAAGGAGTTTCAGCACTAAAGAATCAGAGAAAGAGATCCAGGTTCAGATATTGATAATGCTCTGCTACAGAAAGGAATCAAGGGCTAGATATCTGAACGGAAGGAGTCATTATATTCCACTGCACTCAATGTAAGGTTTCGTAAACTTTATATGTGTTTATTTCATCGTTTTAGAAAGTTCATATTTAGGGTGTTAATCAACATACTTGTGAGTAGATCTAAGATCCTGGTAAAATAATTTCCAACAACGTCTTTGTCTCATATTCAAGTCCTTCTGGGTGAAAAAGTATTTCAGACTTTTATGATCAGTGTATATCTCACATTTCTCGCCATAAAGGTAATGCTGCCAAATCTTTAGCGCAAATACCACTGCTGCGAGTTTTAAATCGTGAGTAGGGTACCTCTGCTCGTACTCCTTTAACTGCTGAGAAGCATAAGCTATTATCCTCCAGCCTACATAAGCACACAGCCGAGACCCTGTCTCGAGGCATCACAATCTACCACAAACTTTTCCTTATCTGAAGGAAGAGTTAGTACAGGAGCGGTAATCAAGCGTTGCTTTAACTCTAGGAAGCTTTTCTCACACCGATCAGTCCAAACAAACTTTTGGTTCTTTCGGGTCAGCTCCGTTAAGGGTACAACAATCTTTGAAAAACCCTCAATGAACCGACGATAATAACCAGCCAAACCCAGAAAAATTCTGACCTCTGTAGCTGACTTCGGTACTGGCCAATCCCGAACAACTTCAATTTTGACCGGATCCACCATGATCCCATCTTTATCCACTATGTGCCCTAGAAATGAGACACGGGATAACCAAAATTCACACTTTTTGAACTTAGCATAAAGCTTGTGATCCCGTAATCTTTACAAAACCGCTCTGATATGCAACTCATGCTCTTCTTCTGTCTCAGAGTACACCAAAATGTCGTCAATAAACACAATCACGAACTTATCCAGGTAATCCTTAAACACTCGGTTCATCAAATCCATGAATGTCACCGGGGCATTAGTGAGTCCAAAAGACATCACAAGAAATTCATAGTGTCCATACCGAGTACAAAATGCAGTTTTTGGGATATCTTCCTCTCGAATTCTCAGCTGATGATAGCCTGAGCGAAGATCGATCTTGGAAAAGACCGTCTTCCCCTTCAGTTGATCAAACAGATCATCAATTCGTTGTAAAGGATACTTGTTCTTAATGGTAAGCTTGTTCAACTCCCGGTAGTCAATACACATTCGCAGGGTTCCATCTTTCTTCTTCACAAACAAAACCGGAGCACCCCAAGGTGAGTAGCTCGGTCTGATGAATCCCAGATTCAGTAACTCTTGCAATTGTATCTTCAATTCCTTCAACTCAGCTGGAGCCATTCGGTACGGTGCCTTAAGACACTGGATCCACTCCTAGAGCAAATTCAATAACAAATTCAATTTCCCGAACAGGTGGCAATCCCGACAAATCTTCTGGAAAGACATCAAGGAACTCACATACCAATCTCGTATTCTCAGGCCCTGATGTCACAGGTTGGCTAGTGTCCACTGTAGTAACTATGAACCCTAGACAACCTCTACCCATCAGGTCTTTAGCTTTCAACAGTGATATTCTCGGTATTCGTACCCCTTGAACTTTACCCACGAACACCGCTGGGTTAGCACTGTTGGGCTCAAACACCACCATCTTCCGTTTGTAGTCAATCATCACTCCATATTTAGACAGAAAATCCATTCCCAGGATTATGTCAAAATCAGATAATTGCAGCTCAATTAGATTGGCGGTCAACTCACAACCGTCAATCCAAAAAGACAAGGACCGAATCCACCTTGTGGATACTATCAGGTCTCCTGAGGGTAAGAGGGTTCCAAACTCCGAAGCATAAATATCCCATCGCTTATGTAAACTTTCTATCACTCTACTCGATACATATGAATGAGTAGCTCCCGAATCAAATAACACAGTATAAGCACAACCATTAATAGATAACTGACTTGTCACAACTGACGGACTAGCATCAGCATCTGCCTGAGTTATAGTGAAAAATCGCCCTGGGTTTTGAGCAACATTCTTCTTAGGCTCTTCTCTCTTGGTTTGGGGAAAGTCTCTGATAAAGTATCCCACCATGCCACACTGGAAACATGCCTTGGCTCGGCACTTACCAGGATGATGCTTCTTGCATTTAGGACATTCTGGATATGATCGGAATGAGTACCCACGACCCTGACGGCCACCTCTGTTTCCCCAAAACTTTCTATTTCCCTCTAAAGCTCCGGAAGCCTTAACCTTCCGTTTGTGCTCAGGGTTGCCACTGTCAGTCCCCTTACTGACATTACCACCAGCAGGAGGGTTTGATGCCATGGCGGCATCCTTTGCAGCCTGCTCCTCATTACTTGCTGCTCGGCCTCCTCAGCAATTAAGGCGAAGTCTACCACTCTCTTGTACAGAGTGTCATATGATGTGGTAATCTTCAAGTCCCGACTAATTGTAGCATTTAGTCCTGGAACATATTTCTGCTTTCAGGTGAAATCTGTAGGCACCAGATCACCAGCAAATTTAGATAATCGATCGAATTCCAGAGTATATTCGGCCACAGACATTTTCCCCTTAGTCAACTTCACAAAATCTTCTTGGTGTGAAGTCCTCACTGCAACGTTATAAAACTTTTCTTCAAAAAGTTTCTTGAATTCTTCCCATGTCATCACAATGACATCTCGAGTCTGATTCACTATGTCCCACCAGACGCGGGCATGATCTTGAAACATAAAGGCCGTACAATTCACCCTCTTAGTTCCCGTCACCCCCATATTATCGAGGATACGGGCAACAGTGCTCATCCATTGATCGACCTTAATAATATCAATGCCTCCTAGAAAAGCCGGAGGAAGCAACTTCACAAATCGCTCGAACATAGAGTCCAGGTGCGGCATAATATACCCTTGGTTACCCACCACTGGCACAAGAGCTGGTGGTAACCCTTGATTAACTGGGGTAGCTTTTTGCCTTAAACGTTGCAACTCTTCCTCTTGACGAAGTATGACACTTCGCATTTCATGAAACATCTGCTGCCAGTCAGTAGGAGGATTAGCATTAACGGCCCCCGCATTATCCCCCAGATTTTGCGGAGGTGGAGGCGGTGCTGGTGGATTAGTTCGGGTAGCCCCGAGCTCTAATTACTCGCCCTGTGGTCTAGATGATTGCGGAGGGTCCATTACTAGTACCCATGTAATCAACAACCCCAGTGAGTTAAGCACCGATACCACACTTACGCACTTATTGCCTTAAACCCTAACTCATCTATTTACCTCATACATATTTACATAAACAATTAGCATTTATAGCATGGCATCACATAACACATACATACTCTAGATGCTTGCATACTGCCTAAAATGGAAAGCGGTAAACAGATGGTCACACATACAGTCAAGTATTTACTCTCAATACTTACTGCACCATGAGTCGAGCCTATCTCTGACGACGAATGTACATGTTCGGCCGGTCTACAGGAAGTTTAAAAACCTTGGCGCTCTAATACTAAATTGTAACGCCCTAAATAATTAGGCACGCTACCCACAATGCTTATGAAACCCTAATCCCCTAATCGGGATTACTAATTAAAATAGCGCAGAATTTAAACTTTTATATTAAATAGAGTGAAAATAAACTTGTAATATATTTAAACTTTTCAAAATAGTTGGGATCCCAAAAATATTTACAAACTTATTACAAGTTCTTTCTTACTAGCCGACCTAAGCGACAAAACAGAATACAAAAGTCCACACTGTTAGACCCATAACCCGCTTGGTCTGAAGTGGCATGAACTTGTACATTCTTCGCCCTACTCCTGAGACTCATGGCTGATCAGCTAATGCCTTACCCTTTCCTGCACAGTAGAGCATTCGTGAGCCAAGCCCAACAAGACAGTATAAATCATAACAAATATATTATGCTCATTCACATATGTCTGTATAGCACAGACCTCATCATTATTTCATCATGCCCATTTATGTCTACGTGGCGTAGACCTATGTGTTGCGCTCACACATCTAATTAAATCTACATGACGTAGACCCACGTGTTACTCTCACACGTCTAAATACATTAAGGCCTTAGAAGTGGTTCATCTCGGTTATGAGTACCGAGTCCAACCTGATTATGCGTTGAGCTCATAATCCCTAAATCTCATTTCAATTAACATTGCATGGCATTTATACACATATATCACTAGGGTAATAACCCTAGGCTATTAGACCGTTCCTATTAGGGTAATAACCCTAATCCCGGTTAATGAACATTCATGCATATCATTCTCAATATAAGTGCCATTGCGCATACTCTATGTGCTAATCACTGTCTTACCTATTGTCCCGCAATAGTAGAGATTTCAAATCCCCGGGTGCTCCTGACCAGGTGCCGGTAATCCTAGTCACACACAATCCAGGATTTTCATAAATAGGGTTAACCCCTGATTTCACATTCATAAAATAAATTCATGGCATTTAAAATAAATATATTCACATAGAACTTGAAAAGAGCTTTCCAACAGTATAAAGAACGTCCCCAACGGAGTCCCGAGTCAAAAGTTATGGTTAAAACAAAATTCAGCATTTCCGATGAACTCCAATTGGAATTCCGGATGGAGCAGTCCTGAACCAACCGGAATTCCGGTTGTCTGGGCAGAGAACACGAAATTTCTCAATCTTTAAACCCCCAAAACTCACTCAAATCATCCCCAAACATTCCCAAACTTTCCAGAGCATCAATATATGTCATAATAAACATATTCCACAACTTAAACACAACAATTGCACTAAAAATCAAAAAGTGCCATTAAAGCACCAAGCTTGAGTTCCATGAACTCAAGCTTGCTTTTCACAACCAAATTCACAATTAATCCACTTATAGCAGCTCGCAAATATTATAGGATTAAAAACATATATCTCATGCATCCAAAATCCCACAATTAAACACAAATCATGACTTTAACTCATAAAATCCAAGCTCTTGAACTAAAGCTTCAAAACCATGCATCCCAACTATTTTTCCAGCAACAATCATCATCAAATACTTTGAATTCAAGATAAAGAAGAAACCCTAGAACTCCATCTAGAGCTCAAACAACTAACACACAAAGAATTCAAGCAAAAGCTCACTTAAATTAACAAAAGAACATCATCTCATGCAACATGTAATTATCATCTTCATTACCATCATATTCATGCATTTTCAACACTAAAATTCAGCAAGAAAAATGAGAATCAAAGTTATGAAGACTACCTCAACTTCCAATTCAAAGCTTAGCACAATTAATCCTTAAGCATCAAGCTCCAAAACAAGCCAAAAATCAAGCTTTCTTCTCAAAAATCAAGTTTGAAGAAAAAGAGGGTTAGAGAGGATGAGAGGGTCGGGTGAGAGAAAGAAAAGACCAGAAATTAACATTTCATTTCCTCAAAAATCACATTTTCCAAACATAGTAATTAGGGGTCAAATGACCAAAATGCCCTTAGGGCTTAAATACCCACATACACCCTCACAAGGGTAAAATAGTCATTCAATACTCAATTAATTTCAAATAAATTTCAGATTATCATTCATCAAATAAAATGTCAAATAATCAATCCAATTTACATTTCGGGCCCGAACCCAGTTCGGCCCGAAATTTCCGGTTGTGACTATACCCTGCCAACCTGTCAGAACACACCTAAAAAGACAACACAGACATACTATATAATAATATAGTTCTATTAAGCACGTAATTAAATTAATTTCATCATTTTACCGTTCTCGGGTCATAGTTACCAAAATGCCCCTGGCTCAGCAGCGGGGTCCTTAATATATTAAAATTCGTATAGAATCACATCTATTGAACTGTATAATAATATAATTCCTCAATTATACATAATTATCTAGTTAGGGTTTTGCTAATCCATTTCTTAATTTCGGGTATTACAAATTGAAAAACTAAGTTTTTGCATATGTCAATAATATATACGAAAATATAAAATTGTATACGCCTGCAGAAGAAGAATGTAATTCTGCTACTGCAGAAACTAGTTTTGCAACGACAAAACAAAACATGCAGAATATAAAAATATTTACAGAAATTTAAATAACTTGACACAAGAGATTTGTACATGGTATCAGTGTTCTCCCGAACACTCCTAGTCCACGGGGCCACGCCCAGAGAATGAAATCAGTTAATAAAGCATCAACAATTACAAAGACAAATGACTTAAACAAGTTTAGACTCCCTCTAAATTATTACCGTAATCCTTTGTAATGCACTTTATGAATCTAACTTCTGAAACACCTTCAAGCCCGAACTGCCTTCGTCTTTGAAGTGTGAGTGCTTACTTCCTCCAGAAGTAAGGCTTCAACAAGTCTTCTCCCGAAGACCAAAGTGCTTACTTCCTCGCGAAGTAAGGCTTCAACAAGTCTTCTCCCGAAGACCACTCTCTTGTTCAGTCCAAAGTGCTTACTTCCTCGCGAAGTAAGGTTTCAACAAGTCTTCTCCCGAAGACCACTCTCTTGTTCAGTCAAGTCGTTCTTAACAAACTCTAGGATAGAGTAAGAACTGATATATAAAATACTAGAACCTAGATGAACAACTAGGCTCTCACATAACAAAGAGACTCTCCTCACAAATAAGATAAATGGAAAAAATGAATAATGGAAGAGCTGATTCGAATGGCTGCTCTCTAGGCTCTATTTATAGAACATAGAAACCCTAGAGACAGTCACAAGATCGAATCTACAACTGTACAAAACTTTCCTAAGATAAACACGATCTGCAGCATCAGAATCGGAAGCTGGCGCATCAAATCTGACCAGAAAAAGGAAACTTGCTATAATCGGGTTCGATCCTCTATTAAGCCTTGATTCCTACCATAAACAAATTATATAATCTGATTGTATCAAGATACAATTGAATTCAATAAGAAAAAGGCAATAATCAAAGTTTCCTTAAAAATCCAACTTTCCATAAGAGAATTGCTTCTCTTACAAGAAGTTTCCAAACAAAGGAAAGTGCATTTGAAAAGTGCAACTTTCCTAACATAGAAAAGAGAAATTAAATACCGAATATACAAGGTAAGAAATCGGGTATGAATGCAAAGCAATCTTACCATTAAAGAAAAATATTTTGTCAACTAACTTGCCAAAAAAAGACTTTACACCATACATGTGCTAAAATATCGTAAGTGCACTAGTAACCCTTTAAAACAAGTTCAATCCTAACATGGGTTAGGTAGCCTAATTTTTTATTTATCATTGACTATTTAACTATAGGTTAATCATGTAATCTATAATATATTAATCAACCAAGTTGCTGGGATGAGGATACGATATACATAATTGGCAAATCATGTCAAACAAACCTTACTATGTTCATCGTTACTATACCTTCTACACCCCACTTGACAGATATGATGTCATTCTTTCTTCCAACACTATCTAGCCTAGAAATGACACCTCTCTTGACCAAAATTAACCCTTTTGGTATAGTGGTGAGATTTTTTTTTCTTAATTGCTTCTGATCGCTTGAACATACTCTTACTATTGTCCATAAATCAAATCATAAGTGGATTGTAGTATCATTTGCGTACTATGTGCCTTTTATATTGCTTGAACATTTCATAATCCCAACATTTCTTAAATACTCGTATGGTCTTTGTCGTTCCATGAAATTCTTCTAGACGGGTCACTTTAGTCCTAGTTGTGTCTCACTTGTCTCTTGCCTTTGAGTGAGACTTTCCTAATCTCTTTTCCTTGAGCTATGATATGCACCGTTGTTGTATCAATTGGTATTTGGAATCTAGGGATGTCACCCTTGAATATAAATTTCCCCTATTCCTCAAGCCTTGCATTTTGGAATCTAGTCGTGCCTGAACCTTCTTTGTTTATCTTCTTTGAAAATATCATTGTTAAAACTATGCACATTTTACTCTATTGTCTTTTCCACCAAGTAGATGACCTTGAGTTTAAATTTTACATCTTTCCTTCAGTAATCTAATATTTGTTGATGCTATTGTTATCTCTTGGTGTTTAAGATACCTTCATAAGCTTTTACCTCTAATAATTTTATGATGTCTCTTTTTAACTTCTTATTGTGGATTCTATTCATTACACTACACTCCTTTTTATATGATGGCATCATCCTCTCCAGACTCATTTCTATAAAAAAACTTCTCTCTAAAGTCTTCACGTACAATATTCATACTTCTTGCCATCTATCTTATGAGAGTGTAAATTATAGAATATCCAACAAGATAGTACTTGCTCCTTAAAGATCCATTCTTTCATCCTTCTTAATAAGTTAGTTTCGTAAAATATCCTATCCCACTCTAGAATAATGTCAACTATTCTAAGTCATTCCTTACTTCCAATTTGTTGTGCTTCATTTCATAAATATGTGCGGAGATTGATTCTTCAATCGTTCGTAGACAGGTGAAAGTTTATGCGTCAGTATTTGGTTGGAAACTGGTACATTTCATCATGTGCTTCAAGTTGCACTACTAGTGCTGACAATCTATTGTGTTGAGCATGAGAAAACTCTTTAACCAATCGTCTTAGTTGTGCTTGTCATCCTGCTAATGCCCCTATCAGATCGTTAGCCTTAAATGCTATTGGGTTTTACTAAACATCAACCATCTATGGATTAGCGGAACAATACATCCTTATGCCCCACCTTTATTAGTCGTTCCTCTCACATTGATTCTAACTGATCTTTTAGTTGTAATTGCGAGTTCTAGTTTAAGCCTAAACTTGAGAAACGATTGATTTAATAGAATCAAATGAGTTTCATTCTAAGTAGAGAAAATTACATGTACATATCTAAACTTATCATTGTCAAACATAACTATTAATGTTCTATTTATCAAACAAAGTGTGATGAACTCCTAATATAATTTATTCTAAATTTTCAAGAAAGGAACACGGTTCTTCCTAGTTTTGATTAAAGACAATAAATAAATCTAAAACCTATCCATCTTCTTTGTAAAAAGTGTAATAAATCATAAGGGTGAGGATACTCTTGATGTCTCTAACCACCACTTCAAATGAGGCTCTAATTCTAAGAAATATATTTAACAAAAATCTGTGTATCACATATAAAACTATTAATGGTAATACCAAGCCAATTAAAACTAACACTTACATTATAGTGAGAGTGATCTTTTCATTCTTCTGTATGTATGGTGTGAGTATCTTTCAGGCTAATGGACTATCGGCTCTGATACCAACTGTAACACCGTAATATTTTATCTTATTTTACAAAAATACTAATTTAGATGCATTAATTGACAAGATTCAAAACTGTTTCAAAATACGCAATGAGTTTTATAATAAATATGAAAAAGGGCGAATGATCATTAATATTAAAAACAAAATAAGTAGTTGAGTGCGGTTTCAAAATAAATTTACACATCCCATTAAGCTCATATTACTTTACTATATAAAAACAAAACCAAGGCTCCACCGGCATTTTGGACTGTTTGCTCGTCCATAGCCCCTCGCAGTATACATATAAGAACTAACCCAGCTCATCAAACTTACATTCAATCTTCCATGTCTTTAACTGATAACAATAAGAAATAATTCTATACATTAAAAATTATATTACATGTGTCCATGCTAATCCAAAATCATAACATCATACGTAGAGATCATAAGTCTTATATAATACTCATAGAATAAACATAATGCTATGAAATAATCATATCACAATTATATCATACCATTTATCATATCATCATCATATACATCACTCAGATTTATATTGGCCCTACAATAACCTGGGCACATTTAGCCCTACCCTTGCTATAGAATAAGGTATCTCTACATTCAACAGCAGTATCGCCCGATTATACCTTAGCATAACAATGTCATACACGAATTAGATAAATGCAGGATAGAGTATCTCTCAATTAAATGATCTTATCCCGTATCGTACCCCCTAATGGCCCCTCATTAGTACATGAGGCATTAGCATACAAACATAGAACAAACAACATACAACATATAACGTACACTATATATAAATTATACCAACCATAATATACATTGAAAAGTTCAAAACTAGAGGATAGTATCTTCTTGAATGTTTTAGAAAATTTAATTCTCTTTCCAATGACACTAAAATCTTAGAAATTAGAATTATATTCAGAGAGATATTGCAATTTTACCAAAATAATTTTTAAAGCACAACATTCAATAAACGAATCACAGGATACAGAAGAAAACTAACTTTTTGACATAATATGACTCTGAATTAACAAAAGGTTTCTTCATGACACTTATGGAAAATTGAATAAAATTTAAAACTATATATAGATCATCAAAAATGGATGAGAATTGAGAGAGTTATTATATTTTATGTGAAAGTGCTTTTCTAGAATATGAAGAAAAATAAATTACAACAACAGCAGAAACATAACACAGAATTGGTAAATAGTTTCTTCATAATAATTTTAGATCATCGAATAAGTTTTCCAACGATACAAAAATTTCTGAAAAATGGATCAATATCGAGAGAGATATCGTAACTTTCAATTTTGATGTCTCAAGCCCGCAAGTCTTGATTAAAAATCCAAAACATTAAGAAAGAATGTAGAAAAATAAGAAGAAGTATGGAAGAGTTAAGAGGAGCAACCATGAAGATGAATGAGGCTTTGAATAATTAGTTTGGAGAGAAAAAATAAAACTATGATAGTTTGGAGTTTGATAAAAAAAAAATCCTGTACTGAAGAGTATGAGATATTGTATTGCAATATGCTTAGGTTAAATAATAATAATAATAATAATAATAATAATAATAATAATAATTGTAATAATAATAATGCTGAAATATTTTTTTTTTGGGAAATCAGCAAGTGTTCTTCATTATTCCAATAACACTTTTAGATTTACAGACTAAACAGTACCCTTTTATTCAAGGTCCTGAAAAAGTGCTCTATATAGTTTACAATGTATTAAACCATGCTAAATCTTCTAATGAGACTTTGTTAGGCCAGACACTATGTATTCTACTTTTACTAGTATCTTTCAATTGTTGTACAATAGCATTCAGATTCTCATCTATCTGCTGCCAAAATTTCCTATTCCTAGCTTTCCAAATGAAGTACACCAAAGAAGTAAGAGTAGCTATCATAACCCTCTTTTAGAAGCCAAAAACCTTCCTTCACCCAATACTTTTCACCAAGCTATCCAACCGGGTTGCTGAAGCCTTCCATCCCAGCCATGTTTTCATTTGTTGAAGGCAATCCATAGCAAAAGGGCATTCAAAGAATAAGTGATCACATGTTTCAGCACCTTTATCACACAACAAACATTGCACATCTGCAGCTACTTTGAACCGAAACAGCCTTTCTTTTGTCTTCGATCTTTTTTGGATTGTAAGCCATATTACAATGCTATGTTTGGGAGTACTAATTCTACCCCAAACTTCCTTACTCTACTTCACTTAGTTCTCATTGAGACATAACAACTTATATCCTTCAGCGATTCTATATCTGCTTTGAATGAAAGAGGAAGGAGTAGTTAAAGTTAAAATGGTACCTTTCAATGCAACTATCTTCCTCCAATACCAGCTACCTTGCTGAGGAGCTAAATAACTCTACCATTCAGCTTGTTTGATGTATACACTATGGATCCATTTGACCCATAGATTGTCCTCCCTTGTTTCAATTGCCCAAACGTATTTAAACATCGCTGCCTTGTTCCATTCATCAACTCTCTTAAAGCCAATATACCTCCTGCTCCTTAAGCTTGACAAATGTTTTCCCAAGCAATTTGACCCGGTCCTGCCATCAATCACTGCCCTTTCCATAAGAATGCCTTACATATGGCTTATATGTCTTTGATAATCTTCTTTGGAAGAAGCATGGTTTGACTCCAGTATGTATGTATGGTGAGTAGAACCGAATTGATGACCGGGAAAAGAAATGTGCCTGGTGCTCCATGTTCTAATTCTGTGAGTCATCTTGTAAACTAGTATACCACACTCCTTTGAGGAGAGTCTCTTAGGGCTGATAGGGATACCTAGATAAGTGAATGGAACTACACCTCTCTGGAACCTGATGCATCCATTATACGTTGTACTTCAGAGTCTGACATTCCATTGCAGTAAATAGCCGATTTACTTGGATTAGGCTACAATCCTGAAGTTTGTGAGAACAGTTAAGCCCTTGTAATAGATAATAGATGCTTTTATAATCTCCATTGCAGAATAGAAGAACATCATCTGCAAAATAAAGTGATTTAGCTTCAGATCCTTGCATTTATCATGAAAGATGAACTTTGGTTTGTGCCCAACTTTCTTCATTATTCTGGTGAGGTATTCCATGCCAAGTACAATGATTAATGGAGACATTGGGTCGCCTTGTCTCAGACCTCTCCTTGCAGCAAAGTAGCCATGAAGAGATCAATTAATCATAAGTGAAAATTTAGGCGAGCGAATGCATACCATAATCAGCTGAATGAAGGAATTAGGGAAGTTCAAACCATGTAACATTTCTTCAATAAAGTCCCACTCTACCGTGTCATAAGCTTTCTGCAGGTCCAACTTGATTATGCAGCTAGATTTTGTCAGCTTCCTTCCATAATGACGAACGAGATCCTGACAAATCAATATGTTGTGGGCAATAAATCGCCCTTGGACAAATCCACCTTGGTTTTGTGATACCAAGTTAGGAAGAAAATAATTGAGCCGTGAGCAAAGCAATTTAGTGGCTACTTTGTATATTACATTGCAGCATGCTATTGGCCTGTAATCCTTCACAGTGTTTGGGCATTTAAGTTTCGGTACAGGTGTAAGAACAGTGTTGTTAATTTCTTTCAAAAGCAACCTGTGTTAAGGAAAGAAATTATGGCTTCTACTATCTCTACTAATAATGTCCCAATTTTTTTGGAAAAGGTAGCTTCCAAAACCGTCTGGACCATGGGCTTTAACTCCTGGGATTGCCAACACCATCTTCTTAACATCTTCTCTAGTGAAAACAATTGTGAGAAGATCAGCTTTGTCTCGTGTCAACACATTTCCTTCTCTTATAATCCCCTGCTTAACATTCATCCTATTATGCATACAAGTGCGCAGTAACCGCAAATAATAATTAATGAAAGCATCTTTTACTTCATTTGGCTTATTAACCCTCTTCCCATCAGCATTGGTGATAGATCATGCTAAGATAGGCCACCATTTTTTCTCACGAGCCATATATTCCCCTAATACATGATTTACCACAAGCTCTGAGTCACTATAGATCTCAATGTATTCAACACGTACCTATCGAGCAAGCCTTAACCCAACAATGAGTGCTTCATACTCTGCCTCATTGTTGAAGGCTTTAAACCAAAATTTAATTGCTTCGTGTAAGGGTTGTCCCATAGGTGATATGAGAGCAATTCTTGCATCAAATAGCTGATCGGTGGTTGATCAGTCTGCATGTAACTTCTAGATAGGCTTGTCTTTTCTAGTTTGTCCTCATAGGGATGATTATTCTATTTCTTTATTTGGCTTGGGATTGTCTTTTGAACTGTCTGATTCTTTGCCAGTGCATTTAGCTACAAAATCTACCAAGGCTTGCCCTTTTACTGCTAAGCGGGGTTGGTAAGTTATTTCATATTGACCCAACTCTATATAGCCCATTTTGATTAGTTATTGAGAAGCATCGAACTTTTCCTAAATTTGGCGTAATGTTTGACCTATGTATAGCCAAACTGGATGAGCTTGGAAATAGAGCCTTTGTAACGTCCCTGCTTCAAGCCTCTATTGGGCCCTTACACCCACGGAATAATGGCTCTTATTCACGAGTACGTCACTCTGGGTGCTTCATGGACTGATGACTGACCCTACAAACCAACACGAGTGTTTCCAGCGTGCTTTGTCCTCACTCGTACGCTTCCTAGGAAAACTTCCCACGAGGTCACCCATCCAAAAATTGCTCCAGGCCAAGCACACTTAACTGTGGAGTTCTTTCGAGATGGGCTACCGAAAAACAAGATGCACCTTGTTGATATAGGTAATACCAATCAATCAATTTAAGCCCTCTTCAACTGTGTAGTCCCATGCCTACACAGTCTCAGAATCACCCCACTTGACCTTCCCAAGGCGGTGTAATATTGCACAGCTTACCCGGTGTTTCCCCTTACGGATCACGGGACTACTGACTGTCACAATCAACCCCCCTTACGGGGTTTGACGTCCTCGTCGACCAACTTCTGGCTGGGTCAAGGCTCTCATACCATTTGTAAAGTCCCCGCTTCAAGCCTCCATTGGGCCCTTACACCCACGGAATAATGGCTCTTATACATGAGTACGTCACTCTGGCCGCTTCATGGACTGACGTCTAACCATACAGACCAACACGAGTGTTTCCAGAGTGCTTTGTCCTCACTCGCACACTTCCTTCGAAAATTTCCTAGGAGGTCTACCATCCTAAAATTGCTCCACGCCCAGCACGCTTAACTATGGAGTTCTTTCAAGATGGGCTAGCGAAAAACTAGATGCACCCTGTTCATATAGGTAGTACCAATCAATCCATTTAAGCCCTCTTCAACTGTGCACTCCCATACCTACACAGTCTCTCAATCATCCCACTTCACCTTCCCCAAGCGATGTGGGATTGCACAGCTTACCCGGTGTTTCCCCTTACGGATCACGGGACTACTGACTGTCACAATCACCCCCCTTACGGGGTTCAACGTCCTCGTTGACCACACTTCCGGTTGGGTCAAGGCTCTGATACCATTTGTAACGTCCCCGCTTCAAGCCTCCATTGGGTCCTTACACCCACAGAATGAATGGCTATTATAGACGAGTACGCCACTCTGGCTGCTTCCTGGATTGATGACTTACCCTACAGACCAACACAAGTGTTTCCAGCGTGCTTTGTCCTTACTCGCACCCTTCCTAGAAAACTTCCCAGGAGGTCACCCATCCTAAAATTGCTCCAGGCCAAGCACAATTAATTGTGGAGTTCTTTCGTGATGGGCTACCGAAAAACAAGATGCACCTTGGTTATATAGGTAGTACCAATCAATCCATTTAAGCCTTCTTACACTGTGTAGTCCCATACCTACACAGTCTCAGAATCATCCGACTTGACCTTTCCAAAGCGATGTGGGATTGCACATCTTACGCGATGTTTCCCCTTACGGATCACGGGACTACTGAGTGTCACAATCACCCCCCGTTACGGGGTTTGATGTCCTCGTCGACCACACTTCCGGCTGGGTCAAGGCTCTGATACCGTTTTTAACGTCTCCACTTCAATCGTCCTTTGGGCCCTTACACCCACGGAATAATGGCTCTTATACACGAGTAAGTCACTTTGGCTGCTTCATGGATTGATGACTAACCCTACATACCAACACGAGTGTTTCCAGCGTGCTTTGTCCTCACTCGTACGCTTCCTAGGAAAACTTCCGAGGAGGTCACCCATCTTGAAATTGCTCTAAGCCAAGCATGCTTAACTGTGGAGTTCTTTCATGATGGGCTACCGAAAAACAAGATGCACCTTGTTGATATAGGTAGTACCAATCAATCCATTTAAGCCCTCTTCAACTCTGTAGTCCCATACCTACACAGTCTCAGAATCACCCCACTTGACCTTCCCCAGGCAGTGTGAGATTGCACAGCTTACCCAGTGTTTCCCCTTACGGATCACGGGACTACTGACTGTCACAATCACCCCCCCTTACGGGGTCCGACGTCCTCGTCGACCAACTTCTGGCTCGGTCAAGGCTCTCATACCATTCGTAACGTCCCCGCTTTAAGCCTCCCTTGGGCCCTTACACCCACAGACTAATGGCTCTTATACACGAGTACGTCACTCTGGCTGCTTCATGGACTCACGACTAACCATACAGACCAACCCGAGTGTTTCTAGAATGCTTTGTCCTCACTCGCACACTTTCTTGGAAAACTTCCTAGGAGGTCAACCATCCTAAAATTGCTCCACGCCAAGCACGCTTAACTATGGAGTTCTTTCAAGATGGGCTACCGAAAAACTAGATGCACCTTGTTGATATAGGTAGTATCAATCAATCCATTTAAGCCCTCTTCAACTGTGTAGTCCCATACCTACACAGTCTCAGAATCACCCCACTTGACCTTCCCCAGGCGGTGTGAGATTGCACAGCTTACCAAGTGTTTCCCCTTACGGATCACGGGACTACTGACTGTCATAATCACCCCCCCTTACGAGGTCCGACGTCCTCGTCAACCAACTTCTGGCTGGGTCAAGGCTCTCATACCATTTGTAACGTCCCCGCTTCAAGCCTCCATTGGGCCCTTACACCCACGGAATAATGGCTTTTATACACGAGTACGTCACTCTGGCTGCTTCATGGACTGACAACTAACCATACAGACCAACACGAGTGTTTCTAGAGTGCTTTGTCCTCACTCGCACCCTTCCTCGGAAAACTTCCTAGGAGGTCAACCATCTTAAAATTGCTCCACGCGAAGCACGCTTAACTATGGAGTTCTTTCAAGATGGGCTACTGAAAAACTAGATGCACCTTGTTGATATAGGTAGTACCAATAAATCCATTTAAGCCCTCTTCAACTGTGTACTCTCATACCTACATAGTCTCTGAATCATCCCACTTGACCTTCCCCAAGCGATGTGGGATTGCACAGCTTACTCGGTGTTTCCCCTTACGGATCACGGGACTACTGACTTTCACAATCACCCCCCCTTACGGGGTTCAACGTCCTCGTTGACCACACTTCCAGTTGGGTCAAGGCTCTTATACCATTTGTAACGTCCCCGCTTCAAGCCTCCATTGGATCCTTACACTCACAGAATGAATGGCTCTTATAGACGAGTACGCCACTCTGGCTGCTTCCTGGATTGATGACTGACCCTACAGACCAACACAAGTGTTTCCAGCGTGCTTTGTCCTCACTCGCAAGCTTCCTGGAAAACTTCCCAGGTGGTCACCCATCCTGAAATTGCTCTAGGCCAAGCACAATTATCTGTGGAGTTCTTTTGTGATGGCCTACCGAAAAACAAGATGCACCTTGTAGATATAGGTAGTACCAATCAATCCTTTTAAGCCTTCTTCAACTGTGTAGTCCCATACCTACACAGTCTCATAATAATCCCACTTGACCTTTCCCAAGCGATGTGGGATTCCACAGCTTACCCGTTGTTTCCCCTTACGGATCACGGGACTTCGGAGTGTCACAATCACCCCCCCTTACGGGGTCCGATGTCCTCGTCGACCACACTTCCGGCTGGGTCAAAGCTTTGATACCATTTGTAACGTCCCCACTTCAAGCCTCCTTTGGGCCCTTACACCCACGGAATAATGGCTCTTATACACGAGTAAGTCACTCTGGCTGCTTCATGGATTGATGACTTACCCTACAGACCAACACGAGTGTTTCCAGGGTGCTTTGTCCTCACTCGTACGTTTCCTAGGAAAACTTCCCTGGAGGTCACCCATCCTGAAATTGCTTCAAGCCAAGCATGCTTAACTATGGAGTTCTTTCGTGATGGGCTACCGAAAAAAAAGATGCACCTTGTTGATATAGGTAGTACCAATCAATCCATTTAAGCCCTCTTCAACTGTGTAGTCCCATACCTACACAGTCTCGGAATCATCCCACTTGACCTTCTCCAGGAGGTGTGGGATTACACAGCTTACACAGTGTTTCCCCCCACGTATCTCGGGACTGCTGACTGTCACAATCACCCCCCTTAGGAGGTCCGATGTCCTCGTCGACCATACTTCCGGTTGGGTCAAGGCTCAGATACCATTTGTAACGTCCCCGCTTGAAGCCTCAATTGGGCCCTTACACCCACAAACTAATGGATCTTATACACGGGTACGCCACTCTAGCTACTTCCTGGTTTGATTACTGACCCTACAGGCCAACACGAGTGTTTCCAGGGTGCTTTGTCCTCACTCGCACTCTTCCTGTGAAAACTTCCGAGGAGGTCATCCATCCTGAAACTGCCCCCGGTCAAGAACGCTTAACTGTGGAGTTCTTTCGCTATGGGCTACCGAAAAACAAGATGCACCTTGTTGATATAGGTAGTACCAATCAATCTATTTAAGCTCTCTTCAACTGTGTAGTCCCATACCTACACAATCTCAGAATCATCACACTTGACCTTCCCCAGGCAATGTGGGATTGCACAGCTTACTCGGTATTTCCCCTTACGGATCACGGGACTATTGACTGTCACAATCACCCCCTTACAGGGTCCGACGTCCTCGTCGACCACACTTTCGGCTGGGTCAAGGATCTGGTACCATTTGTAGCGTCCCCACTTTAAGCCTCCATTGGGCCCTTACACCCACAGACTAATGGCTCATATACACGGGTACGCCACTCTGGCTGCTTCCTTGATTGATGACTGACCCTACAGACCAACACGAGTGTTTCCAGCGTGCTTTATCCTCACTCGCGTGCTTCTTGGAAAAACTTCCCAGGAGGTCACCTATCCTGAAATTGCCCCAGGTCAAGCACGCTTAACTGTGGAGTTCTTTCGTGATGGGCTACCGAAAAACAAGATCCACCTTGTTGATATAGGTAGTACTAATCAATTTATTTCAGATCTCTTCAGCTGTGTAGTTCCATACCTACACAGTCTCAGAATCATAACACTTGACCTTCCCTAGGCAATGTGGGATTGCACAAATTACCCGGTATTTCCCCTTACGGATCACGGGAGTACTGATTGTCACAATCAGCGGGGACGTTACAGCCTTAGTTTCTTGTGGCTAAGAATATACAGTAAGTTAATTTTCCATTTAGGGGGTACTGACCCTCTACCTTAACTAGTCTTTTGTTAATGTAGTAGATTGGATGTTAAACGTTCTTCTCTTCTCTTATCAGCATGACACTTATAGCGTATTCAGTGATTGCTAGGTATATTCCTAATCCTTCTTCGTCCAAAGGTTTTAAGAGTATAGGGGATATGCAAGATGCTTTTCAAACTCTTGAAAAGCATTCTCACATTCATATATCAATTCAAACTTCTTGTTACCTCAGAGGATGTTTAAGAAAGGAACACACTTGTCTATTGATTTTGAAAAGAATCTGTTGACTGCAGCTATCCAACAAGTTAGGCTTTGGACTTGCTTCACTTTTGTTGGTGACTTCATATCAAGGAGGGCTTAAATCTTCTCTACATTGGCTACTATTCCTAGAGCATTAACAATGAATCCAAGAAACATACCTGAGCTAACCCCAAAGGAACACTTTAAGGGATTGAGTTTCATGTTGTATTTTCTAATGATTTTAAAGGATTCATCCAGATCCTCTATGTGCCCTCCAGTCTTCCTATGTTTGAGGAATATGTCATCCACATATACTTCCATGTTTTATTTGATCTGGTCTTTAAACATCTTATTGACTAACCTCTAGTAGGTAGCTCCAATATTCTTGAGACCAAATGGCATGACTTTATAGAAGTATAGACTGATGTTTGTCTGGAAGCTTGTGTGCTCTTCGTAAGGCAGATGCATTCGTATTTGACTGTATCCCGAATAGGAGTCCATAAATCTTAGGATTTCATGCTAGACTGTTGCATGCACAAGCTGATCAATTCTCAGAAGTGTAAAATAGTCTTTTGGACGATCCTTATTGAGGTCGGCGAAGTCAGTACGTACTCGCTATTTTTTTGGCTTGGGTACTAGTACGGGGTTCGCTACCCAGGCTAGGTAGAAAGCTTCCATAATAAACTTATTTATGCAGAGCCTTTCTACATCTTCTTTTAGTGCTTGTGCACATACTTTGTCTAACAATCTCCCTTTTTGCTAGACCACACGAAAGTTTGGATCAATATTGAGGGCATGAGACATGACAGTGGGATCAATCCCGAACATGTCCTCATATTACCAGGCAAAAATGTCCAGGTTTGCTCTTAGAAATTTTATTAAAGCTAATTTTATTTCAAGCAGCAAACCTTTACCAATTTTGAGTTTTTTGCTCGGAATGGTTAGATCAATCTCCACTTCCTCTAGTTCTTCTACAAGCCCAACATTTGTGTTTATTTCCCCAAGTTGGGGATCCATATCTTTGTCTCCACCTTAGACGAATTCCTATTGGGCGATGTTTTTCCCCTTCCCTAAACTCTGGCCGAAAGTATCTTCTTTCTTGGCCATAGATATAGCAAGGTTGTAGCATTCCTGTGCAGTTCTTTAATTTCATTTTAGACATCCTACTCCACTCTTTATTCGAAACTTAATGTACAAGTGAAAGACTGACGTTATAGCTTTTAAATCAATAAGGCTCGCCGGCCTAACATGACATTTAAGGTGTCATCTATTTTTTACAATTAATTACCAATATAGACTACTTATGTGTACACTTTTGTACATGTGTCAAATTTATATTGGTACACCTAATATTATAATTTAAAAAATATAAAAATTATTTTAAAATTTATAATAATTTTTATTTTTTAAGAGTATTTTATATCATAAATACCTAACTCTAACTTCTAGTTGCAAATAAATATCTAAGTTTAATTTTAGCAGTAACAATACTTAATTTATATTTATGGAACTCTGTCGGTACCTAACTATTAAATATTAAGTCATTATCCACGTGTCATTTTCTTATTGGTATATTTAAACTAATTTTTATTCTAATTTTTTTTTTAAAAAAATAAAAATTTAATCACTTGGACCAATAAAGGATTGCCACGTGACAATATACTTAACACTTAACAACCATATACCCACAGATATTCTAGAAGTTAAATTTAGGTATTTATGCCACAAATTACTTATTTTTTAAAGATTTAATTTTGATTTTTATAATTTTATTAAATTTTAAAATTAATTTTGAAAATAATTATTAAATAATAATATTAGGTGTACTAATATAAATGTATCATGTGTACAAAAGTGTATACATAAGTAGCCCATTGTGACAGTTAACTGGATGACACCTTAAATATGATACTAGTTCAGTAATTTGGAGGGTTTCACTATTAAAATTTAAGCTTTTAGGGTTAAATGTAAGTGAAACGACAGTTGGAAGGGTTTAGTCGCCAAAAAACTGTTAAATAAATGACAAAGACAAAAACTAAACAAAACACCCAAATTCGAGGGATTAACACCAAGCCACCACCTTGTCCATAAGCCTAAGTATAGTGCCAATTGATAGAGAGCAGCTGCAGCAAACCAAATCAAAGCCCCCTCCTTCCCAAAATCGTGATGATTCCATAAATTAAACTACTAAAAAGATGGAAAACTCATTGGAAAAGAATCCATGATGCACAGTTAGCCAAAGCCCAAATAAGTAATCACCCTTCTCGGCCAAGAGGCCGAAGTTGGTGGTACCCACTTAATCGAGGCATGAAAAAAAGAAAGGAAAACTTACAAAAATACTAAATTTTGGGTAAAGGTTTACATTTATCCTGCAACACGGCAAAAATTATATTTATACTACCCTGACCTTTTTTTATCTTATACAGTAGGCACCAAAAACTACATACGAGGCCTCCATCTTCCACAGACATGGACAAAACCACCCCAGCAACACAAGAACACTAGAAAATAACTATTAATTTTGGCGAGATGGAGCAAAAACAGTAAAATCGACGTTAAATAAATAATCGTGACAAAAAAACAGTAAAACAACATTAAAACAAATAAAAAAAACAAAAGGAAAAAATGATTTAAAAAACTAACTATCTTCTGTATTGCCTCAACACCATATGCAATAACGGCTATATTTGCAAGTCTAGTACTAGAAAATCAGAATTAAAAAACTATTAAAACAACACAAAAATAAATGTAAAACAGTAAAGCAGATATAACCACTTAAAAAAAATATAAATGAACCACACACCTCAAAACTCTTTTGTCAGTGAGCTCTTCAAATGTATTTATAGGAGACTTAGAATAAAAAAAATCACAAAAATAGTCATAGAGAAGGAAGAAGAAATGTATTTATAGCCTCCATCTTTTACACCATGGACAGAACCACCACAACAATACAAGAACACCTGGAAAACAACCATTAATTTCATCGAGATGGAGCAAGAACGGTGAAATTGATGTCAAATAAATAAATCATGGAAAAATAACTGTATAACAACACTAAAATAAATCAAAAAAAAAAAAGAAAAAAATGATTAAAAAAACTAACAATCTTTTGCATAGCCTCACCAGATGCAATAGTGACTATATTTGGAAGGCCAGTTCTAAAAAATCATAATAAAAAAACCACACTCTTATCTTTCTCAAAAACCTAACTGAAAATTTAAAAAACTAAAGAAAGGAAAATGAAAGAGAGAGAGAGAGAGAGAGAGAGAGAGAGAGAGAGAGAGAGAGAGAGAGAGAGAGATAATAATCGTATGAATTTTGAAACATAAAAAATCACGAATAAGAAGATAAACAAAGAGAGAGAGAGAGAGAGAGAGAGAGAGAGAGAGAGAGAGAGAAGAATGAGAAATACGATGAAAAGTTGAAATGAGATAGTATATGTTTTGGGTGTGATATTTTCATCATCAATTTTAAATAAAAAAAAATATCACAAAAGTTATAACAACAATCAAATCAATTTTTTTTAAAAGTTAAATATATTAAAAAGATTAGATTAAAATTTTGCACTACCGCGTGTGATTAAAATGAAATAATTTTTTTTTCAACAAAACATAGTATACCGAGTATAAATTAGAGTAGTAAAAAAGTAATAAACACGTGCAACAATATAACTGTAAAAAATTACAAAAATAATACTAAGTGTAAATTTCCCAATAAAAAACCCTAGGTACTTCCCATATGGTAGAAAAGTTTTTACAAGAAACAAATTATAAAATAACTTTACATATCTCCTATTGGATAATTATCTCAATTCATCATTTCTAAAGAAAAAACAGTAAATGACATCCTCTAATATGTTCATATTTGTTATTAATTACTACATTAAAATATAAGTACTGTGCGGAGACAACATCTATAATTAGGAAGACCATTGTTATTAGACACCAGTGGTACTTAGCACCTCTAGATATTAGCTAGCGATACTTTCTAAAAGTTATTATATTAAACTCTGTGGGACCCGATACTTAGTTGGACCAATAGTGATATAAATACATAAAAAGGTATTTGGTACTATTAGCGTCTTTTAGTATTTCTCAATTAGGTACTATTAGTGTCTTTCCAGTGAGTGGCGGGGCTCCTACCCCTCCTGCATCAGGCTTTAGCAGGCGAGGTACTGGTTCGGCCATGGATCAGAAGAGGAAAACATCCACTGCATCCGGTGGCTTGGGGCAGAACAAGAGGTTCCGGGGGAACCAGAGTCGAGGCGGTCGTCAGGGTAGTGCTGAGACCCGTTTTTTGTACTCAGAGTGCCCCAGTTGTAAAAGGCACCATCTGGGTGAGTGCAGAGGTCAGGGGTGCTTTCGGTGTTGCATGCCCGGACAATACAAGAGGGATTGTCCCCAGCCCAGAATAGAAGCACCAAGGGCTCCGGCGAGACCCCCTCCAGCTAGGGTGTTCGCCATTACGCAGGCTGATGCAGAAGCTAGCCCTGCAGTGGTGACAGGTCAGCTCTCAGTTAACAACTCATTTTTCTCAGTATTATTTGATTCTTGGGCCACACATTCTTATGTGGCAGCCAGAATCTTTAGTAAATTGGATACACAGTATGATAGTTATGAATCAGGGTTTGGAACCCTATTACCTGGCGGAGAGTTAGTTATCTCCAAAAGGTGGATTAAGTGTATGCCGATCAGAATTGACGGTAGAGAGTTAAGTGCTGACCTAATAGAAATGAGTTTAGTAGATTTCGATATTATTCTAGGAATGGATTTCCAATCTAAATACTCAGCCAGTATTGACAGCAAGAGGAAGATTGTAGTCTTCCAACCGAAAAGTGAATAACCATTTGTATTTGTTGGTTCCGTTCAGGGATCTCGGATCCCGGTGATTTTGGCCCTGTCAGCTTGAGAACTACTATGTGGCGGCTGTTTAGGGTTTCTGGTCGTGGTGATGGACACCACTTGGCCAGATACCATTCGGCCAAAGGACATCAAGGTGGTTCAGGAATTTCTAGATATTTTTCCCGAAGAACTTTGGGTTTACCACCTCAGTGGGAGATTGATTTTGTTATTGATTTGGCACATGAAGTGGAACCACTTTCCAAAGCTCCGTATAGAATGGCACCAGCTGAGCCTAAAGAATTAAAGATTCAGCTTCAAGGGCTACTTGACATAGGGTTTATCCGGCCTAGTGTGTCACCCTGGGGAGCCCCGGTATTATTCGTCAAGAAGAAAGATGGGTCTATAAGAATATGTATTGACTACCGAGAGTTAAACAAGCTAACAGTGAAGAATAAATATCCATTACCTAAGATCGATGATCTTTTCGATCAACTTCAAGGGAAGACGGTCTTCTCCAAGATTGATCTCCGATCGGGTTATCATCAGTTGAAAATCCGAGAGGAGGACATTCCGAAGACGGCTTTCCGTACTAGGTATGGACATTACGAATTCTTGGTTATGTCGTTTGGCCTAACCAATGCTCCTGAAGCATTTATAGATTTGATGAATAGAGTATTAAAGGAATTCCTCGATATCTGTGTAATTGTGTTTATCGACAACATCCTTGTGTACTCTCAATCAGAAGAGGAGCACGAGTTACATCTTCAGATGGTTCTGCAACGGCTTTGGGAACACAAGCTTTATGCCAAATTCAAGAAATGTGAATTTTGGCTATCTCAAGTGTCTTTCTTAGGGCACATTGTTAGCAAAGATGGGATCAAGGTGGATCCTGGAAAAATAGAATCCGTCAGGGATTGGCCAAGACCGAAGACAGTAACAAAAATTAGAAGCTTCTTGGGTTTAGCCGGTTATTATCGTCGGTTCGTGGAAGGGTTTTCTAAGATCTCAACACCCTTGACCGAACTTACGAAGAAGAATCAGCGGTTTGTGTGGTCAGATAAATGCGAAGCTAGTATTCAGGAGCTGAAACAGAGGTTGATTACTGTTGGGTTTTATGCCCTAAATAAAACTCCATTTCAATGTAATCCACTTTATTCAACATCAATAAAGAAATAGAAGTATTTTTCATTCATTTGTGTATGTTTTGGTTCATCTTATCAATTGCTTGTCTATTTGATTTATAAATTCATCTGAAACCCTTTTCACATACTTGATCCTGTTTATTGTGTTGTCAACACATTGGAAAGTAAACATGACTATGTGAATAAAGATTCCTAGATTTATCAGACACAGGGTTTTACTGATATGATAATCTACAACAGAGTTTACTTGCATTTGGAGAAATGCTATGTTCTTTCCAAAGCATTGGTTAAAGTAAAGCTCAGGTTGGGTGCATGGAGTATGCATCGGAAGGGACCAATATTGAACTTTGACTTAGATTTATTAAACTTACCATAATATCTATTCAAGTCAATATCGCCTAGTTGATCCTAGATCAAATGATCTTAATCCTGTTATGATTAGGCTCAATCTCAAGAGTGTTATTCGTGTTCTTTGATTTGTTAGTTAAGCCTACTTTTGGGTCAGGGTGATACGTACATTTTGGGAACACGGTAGTGCAATTGAGTGGGAGCGCTAACATAAACATGGAATCTATAGCTTCTATTTGGCGAATAGTAAGTAAAGGATGATCTCCTTCGAGCTTGACCAAACGAAAATAAATGGTGGAGTACTCATTTCACATAAGCTGAAATATCGTTTATACGGGGTCAAGTGTTTTAAGGATAAAATACATTGTAGGGCGTAACGGTAATCTAATCCCTTTACAGTGTAGATCATTCATATAGAGGATCATTGATCAAATTAGGATTATAACTAATGATGTGTCTATATGGTGGAACATATAGAGCATTCTATATACTGAGAGTGCAATTCTAAGTTCTATGCGTGGATTCAACGAAGAATTAATAAGTCAGTGAATTTAGGTTATAAATTCTTGATCTGCTTATTGGAAGCTCAGTTATATAGACCCATGGTCCCCCACTAGTTGAGATAATATTACTTGTAAGACTCATTTAATTTTTTTTGATTAATCAATTATAATTCTCATATTAGACTATGTCAATTTGTGAATTTTTCACTAAGTAAGGGCGAAATTGTAAAGAAAGAGTTTTTAGGGCATATTTGTTAATTATGATACTTTGTATGGTTCAATTAATAAATATGATAAATGACAATATTATTTAATAATTATTTATAGTTATTAAATAGTTAGAATTGGCATTTAAATGGTTGAATTTGAAAATTGGCGTTTTTGAGAAAATGAGATGCAGAAATGATAAAACTGCAAAATTGCAAAAAGTGAGGCCCAAATCCACATAGCCATGGCCGGCCAATTTTATAGGGTTTATCATCTGATATTTTCATTATTTTAATGCCAAATAATTCAAACCTAACCCTAGTGGAAGGCTATAAATAGATAGTGAAGGCTTCAGGAAATTTACACTTTTACTTCTGATTTCCTTCAGAGAAAAACCTGAGCCTTCTCTTCTAAACCCTAGCCGCCACCTATACTCTATTCTTCTCTCTTGAATTTTGAAACTCTTAGTGTTAGAGTAGTGCCCACAGACAACAAGTGATACCTCAATCATAGTGAGGAAGATCGTGAAGAAAGACATTCAACAAGAAGGAGTTTCAGCACTAAAGAAGGAGAGAAATAGATCCAGGTTCAGATCTTGATAATACTCTGGGACAGAAAGGATACAAGGGTTAGAGATCTGAACGGAAGGAGACATAATATTCCGCTGCACCCAATGTAAGGTTTCTCATACTTTATATGTGTTTATTTCATAATCATTTTAGAAGTTCATATTTAGGGTGTTAATCAACATACTTGTGAGTAGATCTAAGATCCTGGTAAAATAATTTCCAACAATTATAGCTCCAGTGCTAGCTTTGCCTCCGGACAAGGAGAAATTTGTAGTTTGTTGCGATGCATCCAGACAGGGTCTGGGGTGTGTGTTGATGCAAGCCGATCGGGTTATCACTTATGCCTCCCATCAGTTAAAGGATTATGAACATCGGTACCCGACTCATGACCTAGAGTTGGCCGCGGTAGTGTTTGCATTGAAGAACTGGCGGCATTACCTTTACGGAGAAAGGTGTGAAATCTATACCGACCACAAAAGTCTCAAATATTTCTTTACTCAGAAAGATTTAAATATGAGACAGAGGTGTTGGTTGGAGTTAGTGAGAGATTACGATTGTGAGATTCTCTATCACCTTGAGAAGGCCAATGTAGTGGCCGATGCCTTGAGCAGGAAAGGTCACGGGGCTGGTAGCTAGCATGATTCAGGTCTCACCTCAGTTAGCAGAGGACATGGTCAGATCAAGCATTGAGTTTGTGGTAGGCCAGCTTCACAACTTGACGCTGCAATCTGCTCAGTTAGAAAGAATTAAAGTCGCTCAGATGACTGATCCAGAGGTAAAGGTTAGAGAAGAGGTTTCAGCTGGTCAAGCCAGGGATTTTTCAGTGTCAGACAACGGGATGTTGTTGTATAAAGCTAGGGTTTGTGTTCCAAATAGTGTGGAGCTCAGGAATGAAATCTTTGAAGAGGCTCATTCTACCCCTTATTCCCTGCATCCCGGCACCACCAAGATGTACCAGGATCTTAAACCATACTTCTGGTGGAGCGGTATGAAGAAGAATTTGGTAGAATTCGTATCGAGATGCCTAACCTGTCAGCAGATTAAGGCTGAACATCAGAGACCAGCAGGGTTGTTACAGCCTTTAACCCTACCTGAATGGAAGTGGGAGGATATCACGATGGATTTCGTGGTTGGGTTACCTAGAACCACAGGTTTGTTCGATTCCATCTGGGTTTTGGTGGATCGATTCACGAAGTCTGCTCACTTTCAGCCTGTTAGAACAACCTACTCAGTGGACCAATTGGCAGAATTGTACGTTAAAGAGATAGTAAGGCTTCACGGGGTACCGAAATCTATAGTTTCAGATAGAGATCCAAAGTTCACCTCCAAGTTTTGGCAGAGTCTGCAACGAGCAATGGGTACGAAACTAAAGTTCAGTACAGCATTCCATCCTTAGACAAACGGGCAGTCCGAGAGGACGATTCAGATTTTAGAGGATATGTTACGAGCCTGTGTTATGGATTTTGAAGGCTCTTGGAGTAAATATCTACCGTCAATAGAATTTTCATACAACAACAGTTACCAGAGTACGATAGGGATGGCTCCTTATGAGTTGTTATACGGTAGGAAGTGTAGGTCTCCCATCCACTAGGATGAGACAGGGGAGAGAAAGTACCTAGGTCCAGAATCAGTGCAGCAAACCAATGAGGTAATTGAGAAAATTAAAGCTAGAATGCTTGCCTCACAGAGTAGACGAAAAAGTTATGCAGATCCGAAACACAGAGATGTTGAGTTCCAAGTAGGGGACCATGTGTTTTTACGGGTGTCTCCAATGAAAGGGATCAAACGTTTCGGGAAAAGAGGCAAGTTATGCCCTAGGTTTACAGGACCTTTCGAGATTCTCGAGAAGGTTGGTCAAGTGGCATACCGGTTAGCGTTGCCTCCAGCTCTTTCAGCAGTTCACAACGTATTCCATGTCTCTATGTTGAGAAAATACGTTTCAGATCCTACTCATATACTTAGTTATGAGAGTCTTGAACTACAGCCAGACATGACTTATGAGGAACAGCCAGTGCAGATCCTGGATAGGAAGGATAAAGTCCTTCAGAATAAGACCATAGCATTGGTCAAGGTACTCTGGAGAAACAGTAAGGTGGAGGAAGCCACCTGGGAGCTTGAATCAGACATGAGAGCTCAATATCCAGTGTTGTTCAGGTTAGATTTCGGGAAAGAAATCCTTTTAAGGGGGGAATAGTTGTAAAGACCGCTTAGTTAAATTTGGAAATTAGCAGTTAATTATGATTTAATTATGGAAAATTATTTATAGATATTTAAATAATTATTTATGTTGTTATATTTGAATTTTGAAATGCATTTTATGTCATATAGTGAAATTTTATAATTTTGCATTTCCGGTGCCTGGCAACATGGAACTCGGTGTTTGGCTCAGTAGAATCACAACTTAGCATGTTGGTATATTGAGATAGTTTATTAGACATTGGGAATGTCGGGATTAGTCGAGAATTTAGAATTTCCCAAAATACCCTTTAGTACTCTTTTATGTTATTTTAGTGTGGAGGGGCAAAATGGTCATTTTGCACCAATGATATTTTGTCCTTTAGTGGACTAAGTGTAATGTGAATATGTGATTTATTTGATATTGTTGGCTGAATTAAGTGGAAACAAAAATCCTTTCTTTATCTCATTTATTCAAAAATTAGAAAACAGAAGAAAAATCAAAGAAAAGCAAAATTTCCTTTTCTCTCAAACTCTCTCTCCCTCTTTCGGCCTCCTTGAGCAGCAAGGAATCTTGGGATTTCTCTTTGTGTTTCTAGCATATTTTGTGTTCAATCCAAGCTCTAGGTTAGCCCTTACTCTTTCTCTCTTTAATTTCTTGAAAATTAAGAAAAGATGATAGTTGCATGTTTAGTTTTTGGGTTGTGCTTGCTGCAATTTATTGTTGTTGTTTTCAAAAGTTTTGAAGTGTTTATTTGAGTGAATTCATGCTTGTTATGTTGTTATGTCTTGCGTTTTAACCTTGTGTAGAGATTTTAGCTCAAAACTATGATTTTCAAGGTAATATGATAATTTTCGTTGCTGTAGTTGTTGTTATTGTTTAATGTTGTTTTCTGGGGTTACTTTATGGTGAAACATGGTGAATGGAGCAAGTTTTGATGCATGTTAGAGGGGTTTAGCCAAGCTTGAGTTTTGAACTCAAAGCTTGAAGCTTTAATGGCATTTTTTCATATTTGTGAGTTCTGGGTTGTTTTGATGCTTTGGAAATGTTTAGTGGGGTATTTAGGACACGTCTGGAAGGTTTGGTATGAATTGGGTTTGATTTGAGTGAGTTATGAAATTTTGATTGCTTCCTGCACTGAACCGGAATTCCGGTTCAGTGAAGCCTGCAGCATCCGGTCTACCGGATAGGGCTTCCAGGAATTCCCAGAACCGGAATTCTGGTTGTAGAACCGGTCTACCGGTTGGGGAAAAATTGGGAACCCTAGTTCTTCCCATTTTTATGTTGTGTAGGGTATTGCCATGCTTTTTATCGATAGGGAAACTTTTAGTTTCTAGTTTAAGTCCCTGGGAAGTGATTTAGCGTGTCACTTATCTAGTGTTGTGATTGTTATGGTTTAAGAGCCTGTAAATCGCCGTGCAGTTCGTTCCACTCAGGTTGACCGGCACACCTGAATTCAGAATCCAGGTAAGATTAGTATAACAGTATGCATATGTATTACATGTTTAGCGTGCATGTTAGGAAGCCTGTTAGATTACATTAGATATGTATGTTGGCTTCGTACCATCCGACAGTATCACATCGGTACCGCTAGAGTATGACTAACAACTGGAGTATGACCAGTGTACCGAGTATAGGCTGATATTATGGTCTATGGTACTGTACTGTATGACTGTATCACATCGGTAAGGCTAGAGTATGACTAGCAGCTGGAGTATGACCAGTGTACCGAGTATAGGCTGATACTGTAACACATCAGTAAGGCTAGAGTATGACTAGCAGCTGGAGTATGACCAGTGTACCGAGTATAGGCTGTTACCTTGTCAAAAGTATCGTCGTACGAATGTTCGGGACTAAGTATCGTATGGGACACGGCAGTTAGGGTTGTGATCAGGGGTATGGGCATCTGATCATAACCCGAGATTTATGTATGTTTAATGATTTATGATTTTCTTACTGAGTCTGTCGACTCACAGTGCTATGTTTATGTGTAGGTGAGGGCAAGGCCAAGGCTGAGGAACCGTGAGGACGAGCCGATGAAGATTGTACATGTCGGGGCGGTTAGGCCTGGCGCGTACGATCCTCGGGACAACAGCACTTTTGTAGTTAGTCGCTGGACGACAAGTATTTTGTAATAGACAGTAAACTTTTTGTAAAGTATTTTGTAAATGGGATCCCAAAGTATTTTGTATGAAATATTATATAAGTTTAATTAAAAGCAAAAATTTTAATTAATCACGATTTCCATAAACCTCGTTGATTAGCAACGAGCTGCACAGTACGTTTAAAAATCACGTAACACGCCTATGCTAGTTAGGGTGTTACAATGCAGGACCGAAGACCGGGTTTAAGACTCACATATACCAAGATATGTGCGATGTCCATAAAGGTTTTCCTGCGAGTTAGTAAAGATCGATTCTTTACTCGGCGAGGTTGTTTGGATGACCTAAAGTACTTGATAACCCGATAAGGACTCACACATTCTAAGTTATCAACTGTTGCAGGATATCTGTATACGCGACTCAGATAGGACACAAATATCTTAAACACACAGACTCGATTAAACTTGTACGCATCTTAAGCCCGCGAGATTATGTGAGGATATGAACAGAAAACTCGCACCACTTAGGTCGCATACGTTGCTGTAGTTAGTGAGTTGAGGTGAAACTGTTCTTCATTTATTACATTTACGTTCTTATTGATTTAATGTTGATATTCTATGTAAAAACAGTTTGATAATTAAGTCAGGCTTTTGTATAATGAAAGGACACTTGCTTTGTATATAAAGAAGTGATCCAATATCAAATGGACGAGACAGAAATCCTTGCAACAGTGGACTAAGCAGACCGTGATCTGAGTGAACCACTATACTTCCCTTGTGTTATTTATATTTTCCAGTACGTTTGAGTACCTATTATTTGAATACTTGTTATTCTATATTTTTTATTCATAATAATTTTTTAAGATTTTATTTGATGTTGTCTAAATTCTTCCAATAACAAATAGTGAGAGAGAGAGAATCATGGCAATGCATGAATGTGTAGTCGAAAAAGCGAACTCGGTTGGTCCTTAATTAAGCAGCAACTAAAATGATCAAAGTGGAGGCAATACATTCGTGGAGATTATGAATTTTTAAATTGATTCCGTATTATATAATATTATATAAATTTATATCTATATCTATATATTTGGGTGACTATTCAATGGTTACATTTTTATTGTACCCATATGGTTACATTTTTCTCTAACCTGTAATAGCAGTTTACTAATAGGTAGACTTTCCTTTTTTAGATTTAATTAATTATAATTAACTATTTTCTTAAAATAATTAATTAAATAGACATTCCTTTTTTAGAATTATTTAATTATAATTAACTATTTTCTTAAATTAATTAATTAAATATTTAACAAGACCTCTTTTAACAATTAATATTTATATTTAAATCCTTACTTGAATTATTTTAATAATTAAGCCATTTAATTATAATATTTACAATAAAATTTATTTTTTTTTTACAAAAATTAAACTTCTTTTGACACAAATTAAAATTCTCTTCTTATAATAAATTTTCAAATAATTAATTATTTTTAAATGATATTTAATTATTTTGTTACAATTATATGAACTAAGTATGAGGTCTCAAACTAATCAATCGATAACAAGTGCAACCATTTTTTTTCTAAAAAATCCTTCAACTTATTTCATTTTTTACTTTTTAAATATTTAAATTAAATAATTAAATAATTAAGTGTAATAATTTAAAATTAAGATTACAAGTATAATACAATTTAAATTATGAAATTACATGTGTATAATTTTAAATTATAAAAAGTTTTGCTATAAAATTTTAAATAATTTAAGTATAAAAAAATAAATTGCTAAAAGATCCTTATATAGTAATAAATTGCAAAAAATTAATTAATAATTATAATTAATTTAATTTTAAAATATAATTAATCTTAATTAAAGTTTTATAAGGAAATAAATGATTAGGTTACTTTCAGGTTACAAGTTATTTATTATTATTTTTTTTTTTAATTTCCAAATTAATCACAACCATTTAATAGTAATCCAATGGCTTAAAAAAATGTAACCATGATGGTTACAATAAAAATGTAACCATTGAAACCTCTTCCCTATATATTTATATAAAGCCGCAATCAACTAAATTTTTGGGCTATATGTATCTATTTGATATTAGACCCTAGTAATAAAATAAATATTATAATATCTATTACACCTACTAGCTAGAGTAGAGATCATTTCGCCACTTTTATAAAATTGTTGAAAGGTCTCATAATATATTATTACACATATAAAAATTCCTAAACATTAATTAGTGATTATTGGCTTGATATAATAACCTTCAAAAATAAAAAGTAAGAAGAGACCACCACTTATTAAATTGCAAAAAGAAGGGGAAAAAACTATGATTTGCTTAAACAAATGAATAATATTTACCTTTTTATTGCTTCCTGTTTTAAACATATATTAACCATGTAGGATTTAATTAATGATCAAGTATGCATTAAAGACAATACTAATTAAGTCATGTATACCCTAATATATATATATATATATATATATATAATTAATATAAATATATAGATATAATTTATATATGTATGTACGTTTAGTTAGTTATAATAATAAAAATAACAACAGCAATAAGATAATGGTTTAATATATTATTAGAATATAACTTACTACTATGTTTATTGCTAATTTAATAAGCTATACATACAAATAATTTATTGTTTTGTATATTGATTTTTTTAATTAATTTCCTAACTAAGAAACATAATTGTTTCTAAACCCCTTTTCCCTTATTGCATATAATATATCAGCCAACTATGATGTATAATTATTTATTAGAACTAGTGAGATTGCACGTGATTCACACGTGAGTAGCTCCTTAAAATATTTAAAAATAATTACTTCAAAAAATAATTAGTATTTTTATGTTCTGAACTTATAATATTACCAAATTGTATCCTCTAAAATGTTCACCATATTGAATAAATTTCTTGAACTCTTCTATTAATAGAGGTATAATACTTTCGTTAGCTTTCGGATTTTTTTTATCATTTAAAGTTGATATTGTTAATTAGTATTTTTATTCTTCTGAAGATATTATATACTTCTAAATCATGTATCCTCTTAAAAAAGAAATTAAAAATTAAATAATTTTTTTTATAATCTTAGGTGTATTTTTTTATAACCTTAGGTGTATTATTGGTCAATTAATATATTATTGTTGATCAATTTAGATGAGAAACTTGCATCTTCATTTTTTATGTTTAACCGAAGAAATTTCGGTAAGCAAAACATAAATATGAGTTTATAAATATGAAGAAGATTAGTTGAATTTGATTTCCTTAACTTAAACAAAAAATTTTAGGAAAAAGAAATTAAATCTTTCAAAAAAAATATTTGATTTTTCATAAACATAAAAAAAATAATTCAAAATTTATTTAAAAAAATAATAAAAATGGGCATAATATGATATTGGTGAAGGTCAAGATAAAAAATAATTATTTAGCACTTTTTACTAAAAATAAATAGAACCTAACAAAAAAGCTATGATTATGTAATAATTTTTTTTTTTAATAATCCATATATTAAAGGGGCATAATTTCATAGTGTCGTAAGTTAGGATAATAAAATTACTAATTATTCTATCATAAATAGATCCTAATAAAATTGTATTCTATAATGTTTAAAATTCAGACTTTTATATTCAAATATTTTGGTCGTTTACATAAATTAATGAGTATTTTGATAATGCACCACTCAAAAATAATTATATTTATTCATCCCTTTTTTATGATCTCTGAATAATTAATGTTATCCCGATTTTTGTGCACCTAACATGACAAGTCTAAGTGGCCAACATCAGTGCCACGTGGGAGTACAGCTTGCCAACAAGAAGATCAAATTATCCACTCAACAATTCAACCAATGAGGAGTCTGAGTACTCAAGCAGGATGACGAATCATGAATGAGCCACCTCAAGGGGGCTGGCCGGCCACCCCTGGCTGGCTCTATGACCAGCATAGGTTGGCCAGCTTTTGAACATCCTATGGCTGGCCAGCATGCATCCTACAGGTGCATGGCCGGCCAGCCTTAGGCCTGACAGGATTTTGGTCCACAACTTCAGACATGGATAGCTAGACAAACTATAGATTGGGCCTTAATAACCCGCAAAAATGGAGGAAAAATATCTATTTTTGAGAGGTATTTTAGTTATTTGAATTTTATTAATTTAATATGTAAATAATAGCTTATTTTACCTATTTATAAGGGATTTAGAGGGAGTAAGATCTCATATATAAAGAGCCTTAGTCAAATCCTAAAACCGTAAGCTCTAAGTTCTAAGTTTAAAGTTATTAAGTCTGATAACTCATCTCTCTCTCCCTCACACGCCCACTTCTACACTCATACATGAGATCTACCAACTCTAATTCCTACATTGTAACCTTTAGAGAGCTACTTCAGAGCCAATCACTATAGTGATCTGAGTAGTATTATCTCTCGGTATCAATACAACTAAAAGGGGAGTAGGTCATTACTCGCTAACTTAGGAGGTTGAACCTTTATAAAATATTATGTTCATTTACTTTATTGTTATAATTGTGTAACACCTGGTAAGCATCAGTATTACATTTGCTGTCGGTTGGCCAAATCTCTTATCCACATTTTAGGTCTTTTATTGAGACCGAGTCGAACTCAAGTAATCTAATCAAACAATTTGGTTAACACGAGAAAAACTCCATCTACAACGTTAGCATCATCAGGTCTTCCTCAGGACCCAATGGCCACAGATCTTAATGTTCAGGTTCCAGTCATAACTAGAATCCCCATGAACACAACATATGTAGAAACTCTTGCCATCTCGGTAGACACCAAGAATCAGGCCACCATAGCTTGTAAGGTCAACACAACCAATCCAGAGGATTTGAATAATTGGCCCCTGCCTCCAAGGGAAGACCCTCCACTGTCACTTCGCAATGAAGGAAGGACCCACATGGAGCAGCTCCCATGCACAATAACTAGACCTCATCCCTAGTATTATGTTGGAGAGACAAGGCTAGCAATCAGCAAGCCAGCCATTGGCGAGCCCCATGTAGACTTGGGAGAAGATCTCGAGTTAGCCAAACTGAGAGAGGTCGTCTTCTAAGTCAGCCAAACTGAAGAACCATGCACTGTTGATTGCGATGCATTCACTCAATAAAGACGTGAATTTCTAAGATGGATGGATGACCAAGAGTATATCCTCCAATCTCACTAGGCAGAGCTGGATCGCCACAATAGAGAAGCTAGCAACTTAGGATTTAATTAGAGATCCTCTCTAAGGGAGACTAGTTGACAAATTAGGGAGGGTATACCGACAGACTATCCAACCAAGTTCTTCAGGAACCAAGATAGACCTTCCCCTACGCGAAGGAGAACAAGCCTTGCCAAGAAGGTCTGATGGCGAGAACAGCCAGATCTTAGCAACCAGCAGTTTGGAGGGTTAGCTAGGGATCTCAGGCTCAACAACTGCCCCCATTGATTAACCCTCGGTTCGCCAGCCCCTTAGTGGTACACCTCTGGCTGGCCAGGGAGGTGAACTCCCTTCTTGAGGCATCTGAGGGCGAGTAACCCAGAGACCAATCTTCAACTGACTAGGTTTGAGAGCGTGTGGAACACCCAAGACAATAACTTCCAAAGTAAGTCTAGTCACTTCAGGCATCTAGATCCACCTAACTCCAGCAACTTGTGTAATCTTCCAAAGTAGGGGCTCGAGGAAGGCGTCGGGCCCGGTTTTGTTAATCCACTTCGGCCTGTAGTGCACGCAGTTTGTCCTGGATCACAGTATATTGATCAGTTGTGAGCTAGATGATTCCCTCAGATACCACCGCCGGAGTGACCGGTGGAAAGTGCATGGTTGATGGTGGTGTGGACGTTTCCCTGACTTGAGGACCAGCTGTTTCAGGGAACAGATTGAGAGGTCTGATGTTGCTCCTCCCTACTCTGCCATTAACGACGTCTACAGGTGGTGTTCTAGCTCCAGATAACGGTACATTCATCATTCCGATGTTGATGGACCCGTTGTTAGCACATCCGTTTGTTTGATTTCCAGCCATGATGGTATTCTTACTTGAAATGAATAATATTTTAATTTTCGCTTCCCACAGACGGCGCCAAATGTTGTCGAGTGAATTTCGCAACACCAATTTTATGTGATATTATTAATAACAGAAAGAAATCTATATGAAGAACAAGTGCGAGTATTCAACCTAGAGTGGCGAGTACTCAAACTGGGAATGAGAAATGATTAACAGAAAATTGGAAATAACAATGAGACAAAGGATTATAGTGGTTCAGTCAGATCACGGTCTGCTTAGTCCATTGTAGCAAGAGTTTCATAGGTGCCATTTCACGGTGGATCACCCCTTAATATACAAAGCAGGTGTTCGATCAGTTATACAAGAATTGCATTCATTGTCAATCCATTTTTACACATTGAATTACAATAATTAAACTAAACAACGTTAACATTAATAAATGAACGGCAGTTACTAAGTTCATCAACGTATGCGTCTTCCGAATCTGCGAGTTGACTGTTCATATTCCCATGTTAAACTCGCAGGTTTATCATTATGTTTAAGATGTCTGCGTCCTTAGATAGTCGCCTTTTGTGGACATCGCATGACGAGCTGATAGAACCTAGACATGCAAGTCTATATTGGTTTATCAAGGCTGCAAGGTTCTTAGGACCAACTCGCATTTATAGAAAGTCGGTCTCCTGGTTTATACACGGACACGGGGAGGATACTCGCATATAATTCGATATATGCGAGCTACTCTCTTGTCTCGAATGCGATCAGACTTTGGTCATGCTCGCTGTCTCGCTGATTCTATCTTAAGCGAGGTTTAAAACTTCGAGGAGTCCCTCATGGACATCTCAGCTTTCATTGCAAATCTGAGTATACGTGTCCTCTAAACAGGGGTCTGGTCTCGAGTTTCTAGGTGAGAGAAATCTCACTATAACACATGCCCCTAGTTTCGCGATATGACAGGTGCGGTCACAAGGGAAACTATACTCGAGAGAGAGGTGAAAGGTTGTCACGAGGAGGTGACCGTTGGTTGTCCCTTCGAGGGTTCGAAAAATGACAGCTATAATCATTACTTTTATTGCATTTATGGTGCCACGTCACAAAACTCTTCGGTTTCTGTGTAGGCGTGGCCATCTTTGGCCGTTGGATTGGGCAACTCTAGGCATTCCAATTGCCACGTGTCGTGATCCCAATTAATGAGGGATTTGGGTATTTAAACCCTCTGATTCGAATCAAAAATCCCCATTTTCCCTCATTTTCTTTAACTCTCTTAACTTCCTTGTTCCCTCTCTTTCAGAGAAACCATAAAAAAACTTCCATAAATTGCCCAGATTTTTTGCTTTTCTTTGTGGGTTTTTCCTCGATTCTCCAGTGCTGTCAAGGGCAATTCGTGGGAACAGATTTACCAGAAGTAAAGGTTAGTTTTCGAAAATTCGCTGCATTTTGTTTTCTGTTTGAGAGGGAACACTGTTTTCTAGGTTTTAATATGCATGAGAGAGTTTAAGAATAAATGTTTGTAGGGAATATGTATAAGGCTACGTTTTTTAGGTAAGAAACTGGGTAATTTCATAAAAAATGACCTAAGATTGGCATAACCGCATACTGTATAAAAAATGCTTGAATAGGCACTGCTTCATTTTTTGAATACACGCGGGTATTTGGACGAACACCTCGAATACTCGCATGCTTGCGAGACTTAATTACTTCTGATTGTCGCTTAGATTTTTAGGATTTTGTATTCTGTAAATCTGGTTGTGAGAACATTGACTAAGTCTTTCAAATGGTGGATGTATCACAATATTCTAATGGTCATATATGCGGTTATATGCTCCTTGAGATACTGAGATACATCCAGCCATTTGCGACATGCGGTAATGTTCTAATAAGCGTACTCTTTGGCTGGTAAATATTCTCGAAACGGTGGGAGTACCTCAATAACTTTAGGGTCATGCTTGAGAATGCATGCCCCTTGAGTCACTGAGTTTCTCACAGCCGTTTTTAGAGGTATATCGCTTAGCTCAAGATGCGTGACTTATTCGCAGGTCGCGACTTTAGTTGGACTCCTTGAAATGGTGGGTGTCTCCTCGTCACCTCAGGGTCATGCCGGAAGACACATGTCGCTGAGGTCACTGGGACACTCCTAACCATTTTTTGGGACTTTTTTTTTCTCTATTCGCACATTTAGTATTTGTTTTTCACACATTCACCACGCTGAAAAGATCTTCTATCTTTCAGATGAGCGACCTGTCGGATAGCCAGCTGCTTGGCTCAAGAGGCAATGCATTTGACGGTGACGAGGACCAGAGGGAAGATAGCTTTATCCCGACCCGACTTCGATCTCAGAAGAGGAGATCGCACCTACTGTAGGTATAGAATTAGGTCCAATGTCTTCCGCGGACATCGAGAGAATGGTGCAAGAGCTCGCTGAACCAGGGGCCATTGAGCTTAGAGACAGCGAGTCTACGGTGTCAGCCCATGATTATCTTATCCATTCCAGGCATGCCCCTGACGTTGAGGTCGAGGAGATGGATGACGATTGGGTGGCCCCAGCTCGAGAGTCAGGCGAGGAAGAAGAAGAGGCAGAAGGGAGTGGGACTGATTCGGTGGACGACACTCAGCTGAACGAGCCCTTCTCGTGCAAGGACTTGGTTTCGAGGGTTACCAAATCGGACCTTACTAACTTTACAAGACTAAACTTGTTGCGACTTGCTTCTTTGTGAGCTAAACCGACTCAGAGGGCGCATCTCTCTTTTACCAATCCAACGATTATTCCCACAGAGGATGTGGTAATCTCAATAACCATTCTTCGATGTGGGGTATCGGTCCCTTTCGATCCCTTTATTGCGGCCATCCTCAAACGTTACGATGTGTCTCCTTTCCAACTAACGCCCAATAGTTATCGCACAGCCCTTTCTTTTTATGCGATGTATATGGAGTACGTACATAGGGCTCCCACGGTAGAAGAGTTTAGCTACTTCTACGATATAAAAAGCGTAGGCCTTCACAATGGTTTCTACTACTTCAGCAAGTGGGCCACTTCTGAGATTAACGGGGTAGAAGGCATGGTTTATAATATGAGAGATTGGAAATCAAAGTTGTTTTACATATTCAAAGTCCTAGGGATTAGAACTGACTTTAACCGTCGACCTAGTATGTCGCATGTTTCCTGACTTAGTCATTTTTGAGTTACTTTGAGATCTTAAGCTAACTCGCTCTTTTTTGTTTTAACAGATAGACCAGCTCGCCCTACACTCGACGCGACTCACAAAGAGACAACTGAAGTTCTTGGGAGCCTTCTTGTACAAGATCGCGACTGGCAATTATTGTGTACGACTGCTAAACTGTGAGAACACAAACTGATCCCTGAGAACGTGAGTCTCTGGAGAGAGTCGGTGTATAAGGAACCTTCTGAAAAGCAACAAGAGCGAATTGATAAACGTCTTTCCAAGCAAACTCCTTGAACATCATCAGGTAGTTTATCGCATACATAAACTAGGGTGTTAGAATTTCATCCTTATTAGTATTAACCCTTATTTTTCGCTGTAACTGCAGAAATGACTTTCTTGAAGTCCGCTCTTACTCTTAACCGCAAGTTGAAGCCTGGGACAGCAGCAACTTCCCCTATCGCTCTTCAGAAAAGGAAAAGCGACGTGGTGGTTACTCCTGTCGTAGATTCTTCTAAGAGGCCTGCTAAGGGTATTCAAGAGAAAGGGAAGAAAGTCGTGATCGACCCAGCGGTTCGAGTTCGCCATGTGTTGTACCTTCAGGAGAGATTTGTCAGCGATGAGTTCCAGTCGAAGATTGACAAGAATCCTACTGAGGAACTGCTGCCTCGCTCGGCGGAGCTAGCTTCGCAGTTTATTGCCATGTTCTCGAAGGCTTTTGCTACCGGGTCCAAGGAGGTTGAACTCGCGAAGAAACATATTGCTCAACTTCAAGAAGACAATAAGAAGCTGAAGCAAGATGCGTCTTCTAAGGACAAGGAGCTCGAGGAACTCCGCAAGGCCAAGGAGCAAGTCGAGCTCGAGGCCAAGAATGATCAGACGAAGATCGAGGAGATGTCTCGCGACTTGGAAACTGAGAAGGAGAATGGAAAAAAGCAGTATGACCAGGCGGTCTCGGACTACATCTACACCACTCTCTCCAAGATTCTAGACTTGGACTTTTCAATCCTTGGAGCATAAGCCGCTGAAATGGCCGAGGCTTTTCGTGCGATGTTGCCCACGCCAACTCAAGGTGGTGGGGAGAATCTTCTCGAGGAGACTGAGGTTGCGAAGGTGGAGGAAGTCGAGAACGAGGCGGTCAGCAAAGTCGCAGATGGATCTGTTCCTGTTGCTCCCAATGCTTGACTTTACCTTTAATATTTGCTTGTGTTAAACTTTATTTCTTTTTTAGTTTTTTTTTTATGCGGTACAAGGGTACTCGCACTCTGTACTTAGACAAATTTGCATTTTATTTTAAACAACTTTATATCCTCGCGGGGATATCTGTTTTTAGTATTTTCACAGTACACGGGTACTCGCGCTTTAATATCTATAATATTTCGACTTTAATTACAACCTGGTGTAATAAGTAGAAAATTTTAAACTTGAAAATTTAAACTTGAAGAATTATATGAAGAATTTCCAAGAATTTTCTTTATATAATCAATAGTACATTATGGTATATACCCCCTATACTTAGGATTTTTTTTATATAAAAAATGACTAAGTATAAGTACAAGGCGAATACAAATTAGGCAATGCGAGTACTATTGATAATAGAATTTTAGGCTTTCGCCATTCCAAGCTCGTGGAATCGCAGTACCATCGAGTGTTGTGAGTCGGTATGTTGCGTCTCCAATCTTTTCCGCGATGAGATACGGTCCTTCCCAATTATCCCCGAAGACCTCATGCGCTGGCTTCTTGGTATTTGGCATTACTCTTCGAATGACCAAATCTCCTGTTCGCAGGACTTTTGCCTTGACTTTGGAATTGAAGTATCTTGCGGTTCGCCGCTGGTAAGCGGCATTTTTTAAGTACGCCTGATCGCGTTTTTCTTCCAGAAGATCAAGGTAGAGTGACTTTTTTCCTTCATTTTGCGAGATGTTTAAAACATCCCTTCGTAGGGAACCTGCCCCAATCTCGATTGGTACCATGGCCTCGCACCCATAGGAAAGCGAGAAGGGTGTTTCACTAGTCGTGGATCGAGGAGTTGTATTGTAAGACCAAAGAACTTGCGAGAGCTCGTCTGGCCAGGTCCCCTTACGTTCGTCGAGTTTCCCTTTGATGGTGTGCTTTATTATTTTGTTGACAACTTCAGTCTGTCCGTTGCTTTGTGGGTAAGCAACTGCGGAGAATGCTTTCTTTTTCCCAGATCGTCACATAATTGTCGCATCTCTTTACAATCGAACTGCTTTCCATTGTCTGAGATGAGTTTGTAAGGGATACCAAATCGACAAATTATGGAGTTGTAGACAAACTCGCGCAACTTAGTCGCTTTAATGGTTGCCAGTGCTTTGGCTTCGGCCCATTTTGTAAAATAGTCTACTCTGACTACTGCAGATTTGACTCCACCTTTTCCTTTGGGTAGCTCGCCTATTAAGTCGGTCCCCCTTACTGCGAAAGGCCATGGACTTGTCATAGAATGTAGGTTACTCGGAGGTTGGTGGGTATATGTGGCTATTCGCTGACACTTGTCGCATTTCTTCGCAAAAGCGAAAGCATCCTGTCGCAAGGTTGGCCAGTAATACCCTTGTCGCATGATTTTTAATGCAAGGGAGTTACCCCCTGTATGATTGCCACAAATTCCCCCATGTACCTCACATAGTGTGTAGTCGCAATCTTCACCGTCGATGCATTTGAGTAGCGGTTGACTAAAACTTCTACGATATAACCTTTTGTCGTACATGACATATCGGGCAGCTCGTTGTCGCAGCTTTCTTGCTTCTACCTTGTCATCAGGTAAAACGCCTTTTTCCAGGTATGCGACTATTGGAGTCATCCAGGTGACTTCTTGAGTGGTATCTATTTCCATGATCACTTCTTGATTTATAGTTGGGTGAGCCAATACATTTACCGGAATTACATCGAGCAATTCGGCTTCTCTAGTTGAGGCCAAACGGGCCAGTGCGTCTGTGTGTGAATTTCGAGCACGCGGTACTCGGGACACGATTACTTTCTTGAATTTCTGCATGAGCTCGCATACAATGGCTAAATACTTAACCAATCTCCCGCCTCTGGCCAGATATTCCACATTTACCTAGCACACCATGATTTGGGAATCGCTAAAAGCCTGTAGATACTCGATTTTCATCTCGAGAGCGAGCTTCAATCCTGCGATTAAAGCCTCATACTCGGCTTCATTGTTAGATGCAAAAAATTCAAAACGTAAAGCAGCGTGTACCTTAAAATTTCTAGGACTGATTAATAAGATCCCGCCACCAGAGCCTTCGCTATTTGAGGCTCTGTCGACGTACAATGTCCACATCTCTCTATTGGTTATAGCAATGTCGATTTTGTCTTCTATGAGTGCCACTTCGGTGCTGGGGAATTCAAGGATAAAATCTGCCAAGGCTTGCCCCTTGATCGCAGTTCTTGGTTTATACTTGATGTCGAATTGGCTTAACTCCATCGCCCATTTCAACAACCTCCCTGATGTCTCTGGTTTTGCTAAGACTTGCCTCAAGGGGTAGTTTGTCAAGACCTCGATACTGTGGGCTTGGAAATAAGGTCGCAATTTTCTCGACGATATTACCAAGGCGAACGCCAGTTTTTCCATTTGGGGATAGCGGGTCTCAGCATCCATTAATCGTTTACTGACATAATACACCAGGTATTGTCATCATTGATCTTCGCGTATTAGTACCGAACTAATCGCGTATTCTGACACTGCTAAGTAGATGGATTGGACTTCGCCGGTCATGGGCTTTGATAAGATTGGAGGTTGCCCCAAATGCATTTGTAAGGCTTGAAAAGCCTCCTCACATTTTTCGGTCCATTGGAACTTCTTATTGCCTTTTAAAATCTGAAAAAACTCTTTGCACTTATCAGAAGATCGCGATATAAAGCGATTTAAGGCAGCGACTTTACCTGTGAGGCTTTGGACCTCTTTTGGCTTAGTGGGTGATGGCATTTCCACCAACACCCTGATCTTCGCGGGGTTGGCTTCTATTCCTCGCTGGTTAACCATGAATCCAAGGAATTTCCCAGAGCGAACTCCAAAAACGTATTTTAGAGGGTTTAGTCGCATCTTATATCGACGCAATATATCGAACATTGCCTGTAAATGGGCAATATGATCCTTCGCATGTTGAGATTTCACGAGCATATCATCAACATATACTTCCATGGTTTTTCCAATAAGATATGCGAACATCATATTTACAAGTCTCTGATAAGTCGCACCTGCATTTATCAAACCGAAAGGCATTACTTTGTAACAGTATAACCCTCCATCAGTAATGAACGAGGTATGCTCCTGGTTGGGTTCATACATCGGGATTTGATTATATCCCGAGTATGCATCCATAAAGCTCAGAAGTTCATGACCTACAGTGGCATCAACAAGTTAGTCAATGCTAGGAAGGGGGAAGCTGTCTTTGGGACATGCCTTATTTAAATCTGTAAAGTCAACGCATGTGCGCGATGAGCCGTTAGGCTTGGGCACGAGTACGGGATTCGCTAACCAGATAGGGTAAAACGACTCCCGTATAAAGCCGCAGGCTAGGAGGCGGTCGACTTCTTCTTTTAGCGCTTGGAACCTCGCGGGGTCCATTTTGTGGCGCTTTTGTCGGACACCTCGCACCTCAGGGTCGATGTTCAAGCGATGACACATAACCTGTGGAGATATTCCGACCATATCTGAATGTTTCCAAGCAAAAACATCAAGATTTTGTTTCAAAAAGGTCGTTAGTTGTTCTCGCTGCTGAAAATTCAACTTGGAACCAATTTTTAAAACTTTGCTATTATCTACAGGATCTATTGGTACCTCAATGGTGTCTTCCGCGGCTTGGGCTGCGGCGGCATGATTAAGGATTCTTGGATCCAAATCTGGTTCGTCCACGTGCGGTATCTCTTCGATTATGGGGACCTCCTGGCGAGGAGGTGGTGCCTCCAATAGGTAGATAACATTTACTGACCTTTTCTCCGTGAGATTGACTGCTGCATTGTAGGATTCTCGTAAGTCTGACTGGACTCCTCGCACAGAACCTACTCCAGCGGGAGTAGGGAACTTCATTGTGAGATGATAGATCGAGGTTATGATCTTTATCTCCTTCAAAATTGGTCGACCACTCACGGCATTATATGCCGAATACTAGTCGATTACTGCGAAGTCAGCCATTGATTTAGCTGTTATTGGGGCAGTTCCCAAGGTGATTGGGAGTTTGATCATTCCTTTTAATGCGATGACGTCGCCAGTAAAACCGTATATGCTCGACGTCACAGGTCGCAGGTCCTTCTCTTGCAACCCCATTTGTTTGAAGGCTTGGAAGTTCAAAAGATTCACTGAACTTCCATTGTCCACGAGTATACGGTGGACATTATCTCCGCCAATATTGGCGATGATAACTAGTGCGTCGGAATGCGGGTGATGGACCCATCTCGCATCACTCTCCATAAAGGTGATGTCGTCGCATTCTTTCTTAAACAATTTCTCTGGCCGCTCACTAAGATTGTTTACATTGGTGAGCGGCTTCTCCTTGGCTTCTTTGGCATATCGCTCTTGCGACTTGCGAGAGTCTCCTACGATATGGGGCCCTCCAATGATACTTAAGATATTGCGAGGCGTTCTCGAACCACTCGCGTTTTGATTTTCTTCCTTGTCATCCGCTCGGGGATGACCTTCCTCGTTCTTCTTATACTTATCGAATTTTCCTCTACGAATTAGCCGCTCGATTTTGTCCTACAAGACCCAACATTCTAAAGTGGTATGACCAATATCTTTAGGGTACTTACAGAACTTTTTGGGGTCTCTTCTGTTGCAATTTCCCCTGATGGGGGGCGGCTTCTTGAAGACTCCATTCCTCTCTTCAATCGCATAAATGTGGTCTCGGGGCACCGCGAGTTCGGTATAATTAACAAAACGCGGTCTACCCTTCCTCTTCGGAGAGGACTCCTTCTTGGGAGGATATTTGGCCAACTTTGGACTTCGTTGTCTCCGTGGGCTGCGTCTTCTTGGGCTTCGGCCTCTAGAATTCTTCCCTCGGGGACTGCGAGATCTTGATCGCGGTATTGGTGATTTACGTTTATCCTTGCCTTTCTCCAACTCTGCTAGAGAATTCTCGATTCTCTTATGAGGTTCAGCCATAGCGAAGAATTCGACTACGGATTCTGGCCTTCGAGCTTGTAACTCCTTCCAGAAATCAGTTCTCGGCAAAATACCTGTTATCAACATGCAAACAAGCGAAGACTCGGGAGCCTTCTCGACTTTTATTACTTCCGCATTAAACCGTTTAAAATAGTCTTGTAAAGACTCACCGGGTTCTTGTTTGATGTTGGCCAGAGTTGTATAAGGAGGCCTGTAGGTCATCGTGGCCTGAAAGTGCGTGAGGAATAGGTCGACAAAGGTTTCCCATGTCGATATCGAGGCCTCAGGCAACTGGGTAAACCAATCGTGGGCGTTTTCCTCGAGTATTGCCGCGAGAATGCGGCATTTCGTAAGCTGTGGTACCTGATCCACTTCCATTATAGTATTAAATTTACAAGATAATCTATAGGATTAGAGGTACCTTTATATTTTAGGGATTTGGATAGCCGGAATCCCTTGGGAAGTTGAGCTTGTCGCACTTCCGTAGTGAAAGGAGATGTCCCATGCAGCTTGTATATGGGCTTTCTTTGCTGCTCGAGCATTTTCAAAGCTTGCAAAAGCATGCTTTGATCAATTCCTCCAGCCACAGGAGTCAGGACTGCTGCGACTGCAGGAGTCGCGACTACCGCGGCGAGGTTCGCTGGGATAGTGAACCCAGTAGTCACTATCGGTGCGTTAGGCGGGTTGTTGTGAGTATTTACACCTTGATCACCCGCAAGGGGATCACGGGGTGTTTCGTTGTTCTGGGGGGCGCGAGAGCACGCTCTGGAAACTGCGTTGACGTGATCACGTAGATCACCTCGATTTACCTGATAGTGTCCTCCCTACTGTGTTTCTACAGAGCCGGACCTTGTGTTTCTGCTTGGTGTACGACCATGCGAAGATGAAGAGGCAGATTCTGCGTTGTTGTCTCTCGATGGTCGACTGCGAGGATTGCGTCGCTCAGGATCTTCATCAGCCTGCGTTCCTTGGTTAGGATATCTCACAGATGGGTCTCTCGAGGTTGGCTGATTCAGGTTCAGACCCTCAGGGTTGGCTCTTCGTTCCCTGCGAACATGGTTATTACGACGTCTAGAATTTGTTACCTGAGGGTTGTCTGTGCGAGTAGTAGGGGCTCGAGGAAGGCGTCGGGCCCGGTTTTGTTAATCCACTTCGGCCTGTAGTGCAAGCAGTTTGTCCTGGATCACAGTATATTGATCAGTTGTGAGCTAGATGATTCCCTCAGATACCACCGCCGGAGTGACCGGTGGAAAGTGCATGGTTGATGGTGGTGTGGACGTTTCCCCGACTTGAGGACCAGCTGTTTCAGGGAACAGATTGAGAGGTCTGATGTTGCTCCTCCCTACTCTGCCATTAACGACGTCTACAGGTGGTGTTCTACCTCCAGATAACGGTACATTCATCATTCCGATGTTGATGGACCCGTTGTTAGCACATCCGTTTGTTTGATTTCCAGCCATGATGGTATTCTTACTTGAAATGAATAATATTTTAATTTTCGCTTCCCACAGACGGCGCCAAATGTTGTCGAGTGAATTTCGCAACACCAATTTTATGTGATATTATTAATAACAGAAAGAAATCTATATGAAGAACAAGTGCGAGTATTCAACCTAGAGTGGCGAGTACTTAAACTGGGAATGAGAAATGATTAACAGAAAACTGGAAATAAGAATGAGACAAAGGATTATAGTGGTTCAGTCAGATCACGGTCTGCTTAGTCCACTGTACCAAGAGTTTCGTAGGTGCCATTTCACGGTGGATCACCCCTTTATATACAAAGCAGGTGTCCGATCAGTTATACAAGGATTGCATTCATTGTCAATCCGTTTTTACACATTGAATTACAATAATTAAACTAAACAACGTTAACATTAATAAATGAATGACAGTTACTAAGTTCATCAACGTATGCGTCTTCCGAATCTGCGAGTTGACTGTTCATATTCCCATGTTAAACTCGCAGGTTTATCATTATGTTTAAGATGTCTGCGTCCTTAGATAGTCGCCTTTTGTGGACATCGCATGACGAGCTGATAGAACCTAGACATGCAAGTCTATATTGGTTTATCAAGGCTGCAGGGTTCTTAGGACCAACTCGCATTTATAGGAAGTCGGTCTCCTGGTTTATACACGGACACAGGGAGGATACTCGCATATAATTCGATATATGCGAGCTACTCTCTTGTCTCGAATGCGATCAGACTTTGGTCATACTCGTTGTCTCTCGCTGATTCTATCTTAAGCGAGGTTTAAAACTTCGAGGAGTCCCTCATGGACATCTCAGCTTTCATTGGAAATCTGAGTATACGTGTCCTCTAAACAGGGGTCTGGTCTCGAGTTTCTAGGTGAGAGAAATCTCACTATAACATTACCCCTATCACCACACCGGCTGCACCAACCAATTGAGGGATTACGAGCAGCTAGGCCCTACCCTATATAGGGTTGGTCGGCCATGAACACCTGCCCAACATAGGCTTGGCTGGCTAGGACCAATCTCCCTACCTGGGAATGGCCGACCAAGGCGAGCAACCAAGCTCAAGGTTGGCTGGCCTCCACCATACACTCTCCCAAAGTATGGCCAGCCAGACCTTGGCACATTTGGGTGTACACCCTGTCTAAGGAGGGCCAGTCAGCTAAGTCCCCACAGTAACGGATCCTTCTGTACAAGCATAGTTGGACCAAATAAGGGATATGGTCAAGGGCCTAGCTGGTCCAAAAACTTTAGACCTTATCCAAGTTTAAGATGACAATATGGAAGATGTATATAGGGGCGAGAAGACCCACTAGCACACATCAAATATTTTGAGATGCAACTCGATCTACAAAAAATTACTGGTTATGTGTAGTGTCGGATATTCTTGGCAACTTTGTTAGAAATAGCTCAGTAATTGTACTTTAAGCTGGCTCCATGGAGGTTCAATTCATGGAATGAGATTTCCTAAGAATTCTACACATAATTCTCGTCCTCAACGCTTATACCATCTTAGCTTGAAGACCTTGTCAAAGTCAAACAATGACAAGGAGAACCTTTAAAGGATTACATCCAAAGGTTCATGGCTGAGCCCTCCAAGGTCAAAGGCCTAACTGAAAAAGGTTGATATATAGCCATATTGGGGGCATTCTTCCACTAAGTGACTTCAATAAAGATATCCAAAGGATCTCGACCAACAACATGAAGCAGTTCCTAGACAGAGTCGGTGGTTTTATCAAGTTGGAGGAAATTATTCAACAAGCCCAGATAGGGCAAGTCGAAAATAGACAGTCACAGGGCATCCTGTAGCCCCATAATTTTCCAAGCGCACAGGCAGGTACTTGTAACTCTACCCAAACCTCTAGTGGTAAAAACACTAAGGGCAAGTGCAACAACAACACCTTTGGAAGAAATAGTAAAAATAATGAGAAGTACAAAACTTCTCCCATGCCATGAAACCAAAATGACAAGGAGGAGAAGTACACCTACTTCACCCTCTTGACGGAGAAACCTGAGGCCAGCTTCATGGCCACTCAGGGAACAGTCCCATATAAGAAGACCCCTCCCATCAAAAAGGAGTTGAGCAAGAGGGACATGTCAAAGTTCTGTCAATTTTACAATAACTTCGGCCATGACACCAATGAGTTTCAAAAATTGAAGAGGGAGATTGAATTCCTAATAAGGAAGAATAATCCCCATCTGCATAACTCAGCCACAAGGTGCCTAGAATGGAGACCGTATGCCACCTCCAATGGCGGGTCACTTAGGGGTCATTATTAGCAGACCCCATATTATAGGCGAGACCAGCAAAGTTTGGGAGCGCTACGCTTAGACAATCTGTCACGAGCCTTAAAGTGAGATCTTGGCCATCGAAGAAAGGGGCTCCAAGCAACCAAAGCTTGGGGAGCCCACTATCTCTTTCACAGAAGGAGATGGTGCTCAAGTTAATTCTTGCACAATGACCCCCTGGTCAGTACTACACAGATCGGTAAGATGACTGTGGCAAGATGCATCGTAGACAACGGGGCTTTATCCAACATTCTTTTCAAATTAACATATGAAAAGATGGGGCTCCAGCTTACTGACTTGTCACCTTGAACTCAAGTAATGTGTGGCCTCTTTGGCTAAGGCATTGTTCCCATGGGGTACATTAGATTGCCCTTGATCACTATTGGAGTAACTCCAACGACCAGAACTCTGATGGTGCAGTTCGTCATAATCAATGTTCCCTCAACTTTCAACACCATGGTAGGTCGACCAGCCTTGTACAACTTGAAGGCAGTGACATCCATCTACTACCTCTACCTGAAATTCCCAACAAGGCATATAGGATGTTTGAAGGGAGACCAACAGTTTTCCCGTCATTATTACAACTTGGTCCTATCCAAAGCTAAGAAAGAGAAGATGCCCGTTAGGAGCTCTGAAGAAGGGCCCAACAAAGGTTAATGAAGTCCAGCCAAAAACGAGTATGCAGACATAGATCCTCACTTTGGGAATCCTACACACAACTTTGGACTTATAGAAGACTGAAGATCAAGAAGGGTTTAGCACCAAAAATAAAATTAGTGCGAATAGACCCCTCTATGATGACCCATGCCCTCAACATCGATCAAAACATCTAACCTATACTATAGAATAGGAAGTTGTTGGGCACAGAACGTGCCTAAGTGCTCAGAGATGAAGTCGAGAGGATACAAGCCCACGACATCATAACCGAGGCATTCTCTCCACTTTGGGTATCCAACCCTAGGCTTGTGCCCAAACCAAATAAAAAGTGGAGAGTGTGCATTGACTTCACCAACCTTAACAAAGCATGTCTAAAGGACTACTTTTTGCTTCTAAGAATTGACCAGTTTGTTGATGCCACAACTTTCCATGAAGTCTTAAGCTTCATGGACGTGTACTCAGGTTCCAATCAGATTAAGATGCATCTACCAGATCAAGAGTACACAAGCTTTATGATAGACTTAGGCCTATACTGCTATTGTTATAGTGAGATTTCTCTCACTTAAAAACTCGAGACCAAACTCCTGTTTGGAGGACACATGTATTCATTTTTCCAAGAAAAGCTAAGATGTCCATTGGAGACTCCTCGAGTTTAAACCTCGCATGAGCTAGAATCAGCGAGACGATGCAAATATGACCAAAGTCTAATCGCATTCGTGTAACTCCCATTATGTAGGACCAAAGAACGGATTTAACTTGCATGTACCAGGATATGTGCGAGTATCCTCTCGATCTTCCTGCGAAAACATGGACATCAACTCTCTATAATGCGAGCTGGTCCCAATGACCCAACAGCTTTGATAAACCGATATAGACTCGCGTGTCTAGGTTCTATCAGCTCTTTATAAGATGTCCATAAGCGCGATTATACAAGAACGCAGACATCCTAGACTTAACTAAATGTTAGGTATATCCTAAGCCCGCGAGCTTACACCGGAATATGAACAGCCAACTCGAACATTAGAAGTCGCATATGTTGCTGTATTTAGTGAATAGAAATTGTTATTCATTTATTGATGTTTACGTTTTAGTTTAATTACTGTGAATCAATGTATAAACGGATTGACAATGAATGCGATCCTGGTGTAACTAACTGCACACTTGCTTTGTATATAAAGGAGTCATCCACCATGAAATGACACCTACGAAACTCTTGCAACAGTGGACTAAGCAGACCGTGATCTGACTGAACAACTATACTCCTTTGTCTTTTTGATATTTCCAGTTTTTACTAAATACTTACGTTCCCAGTTCGAGTACTCGCCGTTTTAGGTTGAATACTCGCAATTGTTCCTCATATAATTTATTCTTCTTATTATTATTATTACTCATTTTTGGTGTTGAAAAATTTGCTCGACAACATTTGGCGCCGTCTGTGGGAACGAAGAAGTACACTCTTACTAAATACAAGAAAGAAAATCATCATGGTTGGAAACCAAGCAAATGGAGGTTTGAACAACGAATCCATCAACATCGGAATGATGAACGTTCCGTTGTTTGGGGGTAGAACACAACCTGTGGATGTCATCAATGGCGGAGTAGGTCGAGGTAATGTCAGACCTCTCAACCTATTCCCTGAAACTGCTGGCCCACAGGCCAGAGAAACATCTACACCAGCAGCCACAACGGGGCACTTTCCACCTTTCACTCCGGCGGCAGTGTCTGAGGGTATCGTCCAGCTAACCACCGATCAGTATACCGCATTCCAGGACCAGCTATGCGCCCTGCAGGCCAAGGTGGATGGACAAAATAGGGCCCGACGTCCTCCTCGAGCACCCACTGCTCGCACAGAAAACCCTCAGGTAATAACCTCTAGACGTCGTAATAACCGTACTCGCAGGGAACAGAGGACCAACCCCGAAGGACTCGAGCTGAATCAACCAACCCAGATAGACCAATCTGTGAGGTATCCCAACCAGGAGACACAGATCGAGGAAGACCCCGAACGACGCAATCCTCACAGCAGACCTTCGCGAGACAATGATGTAGAATCCGCCTCCTCGTCCTCGCATGGTCGCACACCCAACAGGTACACGAGGTCCGATTCTGTGGAGACATCGCAGGGAGGACGATATCAGGTTCACAGGGGTGATCTGCGTGATCACCTTAATGCTGTTTTTAGAGCACGCTACCACGCACCTCGTGACGAGGAAGAGCCTCGTTATCGTCAAATGGGCGATCAGGCTGTAAATACTAGCACCAACCCACCTAACGCACTGGCTGCGACTACTGGGGTTAATATCCCAACAAACCTCGCTGCAATAGCAACAACCCCTGCAGCCGCACCAATCACTGCTCCCTTAGCCGGTGGTATTGACCAAAGCATGCTCCTACAGGCATTGAAAATGCTCGAGCAGTAGAGAAAGCCCATATACAAGCTGCATGGGACCTCTCCTTTCACTACGGAAGTGCGACAAGCTCGACTCCCTAAGGGATTTCAGTTATCCGAATCCCTAAAATACAAAGGTACCTCTAATTCCATTGATTATTTAGAGAAATTCAATATTATTATGGAAGTGGATCTGGTACCTCAGCTCGTAAAATGTCGCATTCTGGCGGCAACATTGGAAGAAAATGCCCACAATTGGTTCAGCCAATTGCCTGAGGCTTCTATCTCGACATGGGAGACCTTTGTCGACCTGTTCCTCACGCATTTCCAAGCCACAATGACCTATAGGCTGCCCTATACCACTCTGGCTAACATCAAACAAGAACCTGGTGAGTCTTTATAGGACTATTTTAAGCGTTTTAATGCTGAAGTAACAAAAGTTGAGAAGGCTCCCGAGTCTTCGCTAGTCTGTATGTTAATAACAGGTGTCCTGCCGAGAACTAATTTTTGGAAGGAGCTGCAGGCTCGAGAACCAGAATCGCTGGTCGAGTTCTTTGCCATGGCAGAACCACATAAGAGGATTGAGAATTCCCTGGCAGAGTTGGAGAAGGGCAAAGATAAGCGTAAGTCACCAGTGCCGCGATCACGATCCCGCAATCCCCAAGGGAAGAATTCTAGAGGACGAAGCTCAAGAAGACGCAGTCCACGGAGACAGCGAAGTCCGAAACTGGCCAAGTCCCCTCCAAAGAAGGAATCCTCACCGAAAAGGAAAGGTGGACCGCGCTTCGTGAACTATACCGAGCTCGCAGTACCACGAGACCATATCTACGCCATCGAAGAGAAGAATGGGGTCTTCAAGAAGCCTCCCCCGATCAAGGGAAACCGTGACAAGAGAGATCCTAAAAAATTCTGTAAGTACCATAAAAATATTGGTCACACTACTTTGGATTGTTGGGTTTTGCAGGACGAGATTGAAGAGCTGATCAGGAGAGGAAAGTTCAGCAAATACAAAAAGAACGAGGAAAGTCATCCCCGGGCGGATGACAAATAAGAAAATCAAAGCGTGAGTGGTTCGAGAACTCCTTGCAACATCGTGACCATCATAGGCGGACCCCATATCGTAGGTGACTCCAGAAAGTCGCAGGAGCGATATACAAAAGAAGCCAAAGAGAAGCCGCTCGCCAATGTGAACAACCTAAGCGAGCGACCGGAGAAGTTGTTCAAGAGAGAGTGTGATGACATCGCGTTCATGGAAAGTGATGCGAGATGGGTCCACCACCTGCATTTTGACGCATTAGTCATTATTGCCAATATTGGCAGAGATAACGTCCACCGTATACTCGTGGACAATGGAAGTTCAGTGAATCTCTTAAACTTCCAAGCCTTTAAACAGATAGGGTTGCATGAGAAGGATCTGCGACCTGTAACGTCGAGTATATACGGTTTTACCGGCGACATCATTACATTGAAAGGGATGATCAAGCTCCCGATTACCTTAGGAACTGCCCCTGTAGTAGCCAAGTCGATGGCTGACTTCACAGTAATCGACCAATACTCAGCATACAATGTCGTGATTGGTCGGCCGATTCTGAAAGAGATGAAGATCGTGACATCAATCTATCATCTCACAATGAAGTTCATGTTGGGTTTTATGCCCTAAATAAAACTCATTTCAATATAATCAGATTTACTTATTAATATAGATCAGAACTAACATTTAATGTTGCATGGTTCACATGATTTATTTCATGATTATATGTACATAATGTATGAATTCATCTGAAACCCTTTTCACATACTTGATCCTGTTTATTGTGTTGTCAACACTTTGGAAAGTAAACATGACTATGTGAATAAAGTTTCCTAAATTTATCAGACACAGGGTTTACTAATATGATAATCTACAACAGAGTTTACTTGCATTTGGAGAAATATTATGTTCTTTCCAGAGCATTGGTTAAAGTAAAGCTCAGGTTGGATGCATGGAGTATGCATCGGAAGGGACCGATATTGAACTTTGACTTAGATTTATTAAACTTGCCGTAATATCTATTCAAGTCAATATCGCGTAGTTGATCCTAGATCAAATGATCTTAATCCTGTTATGATTAGGCTCAATCTCAAGAGGCTATTCGTGTTCTTTGATTTGTTAGTTAAGCCTACTTTTGGGTCAGGGTGATACGTACATTTTGGCAACACGGTAGTGCAATTGAGTGGGAGCGCTAACATAAACATGGAATCTATAGCTTCTATCTGGCGAATAGTAAGTAAAGGATGATCTCCTTCGAGCTTGACCAAACGAAAATAAATGGTGGAGTACTCATTTCACATAAGTTGAAATATCATTTATACGGGGTTAAGTGTTTTAAGGTTAAAATACATTGTAGGGTGTAACGGTAATCTAATCCCTTTACAGTGTAGATCATTCATATAGAGGATCATTGATCAAATTAGGATTATAACAATGGATAACTAATGATGTGTCTATATGGTGGAACATATAGAGCATTCTATATACTGAGAGTGCAATTCTAAGTTCTATGCGTGGATTCAACGAAGAATTAATAAGTTAGTGAATTTAGGTTATAAGTTCTTTATCTGCTTATTGGAAGCTCGGTTATATAGACCCATGGTCCCCCCACTAGTTGAGATAATATTGCTTGTAAGACTCATATAATTGGTTTTGATTAATCAATTATAATTCTCAAATTAGATTATGTCTATTTGTGAATTTTTCACTAAGTAAGGGCGAAATTGTAAAGAAAGAGTTTTAGGGGCATATTTGTTAATTTTGATACTTCGTATGGTTCAATTAATAAATATGATAAATGACAATATTATTTAATAATTATTTATAGTTATTAAATAATTAGAATTGGCATTTAAATGGTTGAATTTGAAAATTGGCGTTTTTGAGAAAATGAGATGCAGAAATGATAAAACTGCAAAATTGCAAAAAGTGAGGCCCAAATCCATATTGTATAGGGCCGGCCACTTTTATAGCATTTATCATCTGATATTTTCATTATTTTAATGCCAAATAATTCAAACCTAACCCTAGTGGAATGCTATAAATAGATAGTGAAGGCTTCAGGAAATTTACACTTAACTCTCACACTTTTCCTTCAGAGAAAAACCTGAGCCTTCTCTCTCTATACCTAACCGCCACCTTCTTCTCTTTCTTCCCTCTTCAATTTCGAAATTACTTAGTGTTAGAGTAGTGCCCACACACAGCAAGTGATACCTCAATCATAGTGAGGAAGATCGTGAAGAAAGACATTCAACAAGAAGGAGTTTCAGCACTAAAGAAGGAGAGAAAGAGATCCAGGTTTAGATATTGATAATGCTCTGCTACAGAAAGGAATCAAGGGCTAGATATCTGAACGGAAGGAGTCATATTATTCCGCTGCACCCAATGTAAGGTTTCTCATACTTTATATGTGTTTATTTCGTAATCGTTTTAGAAGTTCATATTTAGGGTGTTAATCAACATACTTGTGAGTAGATCTAAGATCCTGGTAAAATAATTTCTAACAACTTGCCTCAGAGCCATGGTAATTGATTTGCTTGCAAGAAATTTGGACTTGAAACGATTTGTTTGTATTTTGGATGGTATCATGTTGTTTTGAGTGTTGTTTGATGATTGATTGATGTTTGTGAATTTTCGTGAAAAATAATTGAATATCTGTTTCTGGAATTACTTTTATTGGATAGTATGGAAAAAATTAAGCAATTTACTTTTTTACAGAACTCAATTTCGATTTAATTTAAATTAGTTATGATTTTTTGAAGTTTCAAAAAATATCGGGATGGTGTCACTGCACCACGCGCGCGCGGAAATCATGCAGCACCCTTGCTACGCCATGTTTCCTCGCCCAAGCACTCCATTCGCGCCCATGGACAGTATGCAATGCATACTGTCAGCTCGCAATTTTTTCGTTTTTCTTCGATTTTTCATGCTATTTCATGGATTTAACTTCCGATTTTTTGTGTAGTTTTGTATTTAGACTTTTACTATTCCTAATTCAATTCTAAATATCATAATTAAATTAATTAATTTTTTTAAAATTAATTCATGATATTAGTGTAATTTGAATTTGAAAATAGTAAATATCTATCTTTTTTGCTTAATTATCTATCTTATTTTTAAATTTGATTATATCTTATCTTATTTTTAAATTTAAGGTCAGATTTTAAATTTTTAAATTCAATATTTTTTTTAAAATAATTTGACCTTATTTAAATTTAAAATAAGATAACTATAATCATGTAATTTTAAATAGAAGTAAGATATTTTGCTAACTTTTAAATTTTTTTATTTTATTTATTTAAATTAAATCATGAAATCTGAAAAAGATATTTATTTATCTCTTTTATTTTTATTGAATATTTAATTAATAAAATAACATTAAATTTTTAAAAGTAGTTAGCAAATTTTGAAATGATATTTAAGTTAGTTGAAACCTAATTTTTTCAAAATTGTAGGTTTAATTTTAAATATTATTTTATGAATTTCGAAAATATATATATTTTATTTTATTATTATTTTTTCGAAAATAATTTTTTTTATTTAATTATTTTTCGAAATTTAATTATTTAAAATTAAATAAATCCTACATCCAACTATCCAGCTAACCTTGTTGCAGGAGTATGTGTTTTAGCTTGTTTGTAAGTTTTTAAACCTATTATTGCTTGATTGCAAATAGCCATGGTTAACTTATTGACAAATCCGATGATCTGATTTTAAGTCATGGCTCCCTTGGTCAAGTAAATAATTAGTAACATGTAATTTTTCACAATCTTCTTTCATCTGTGTATGACCTAGCAACATGATAGGATCCATCCAAATTGTGTGCATGTGTGAGCCTATATGTTTAATTTTGTTATAGATGCATATTGGTTGTTGTTGCTAAATAAAATATCATAGTTTTTGATAGATTTTATTTAGGCCCATTTAGTTTTTGGGCCTATTCAATTAATAACAGTTGTTCATTTTAGAGGAAATTATACTCTATACCCTTTTTATGTTGTCCTCTTTCATTTTTACCCTCTTTTTTAAAGTCTATCATTTTTGCCTCTTTTTTTAAACATTGTACCAATTTTGCCCTTGTAATTTCAAGATACTCTCCATGTGACTCTCTTATGTCTGGGTATTTTGGGTACAATACACATAAAAAGAGGTATGTTTCAAATAAATATAAAATTAGAGGCAAATTTGGTTAATTGATTAATAAAAGAGGCATTTTTCAACTTACCCCTTCATTTTAAGGTTAAATTCCTCTCTTTTAGGCCTTGTGTGAGAGTTGGGAGCCATAATAGTGGGTACGACTAACTGAACCCAGCCCCCCCTCACATGAACTACCCCAATTGTGAAGGCCCATTTGCCTGATTTGAATAACTTTACTAGGTTAATTAAATTAGTTTAACCTAATAAAATTGATTAGCAACATAATTAATTTCATTTATTTTGAAATTAATTTAAGAAAATCACAGTTTAAAGAATTTTATTCTAAGCTAAACTATATGTATTTTCTTGTATTTAATTAAATATAGAATTATAACCATCTAGATTCTTTCTGAAGGTTAATTTAAATTTTTCATTAAATATTCTTATTTAAGTTGATATTTAGTTATCTCTAACTAATCAACCTAAATCTGAATATCTTTTGGATTTAAAATTTCAAAATTAAGTTGAGTGATTTTAGGAATTGGTTATTAAGATTCTTTAGATATTTTTTAAGTTGATATTTTTTCAAATATTAACTTAAAATAGAATTTTTTCAAATTAAGTGGTTACAACTTAATTTTTGATATTTAGTTAAATTTAAATTTGAAAATATTTAAGTTCTAGATTTTTTCTAATACAACTTAAATTAGATATTTTTTCAAATTTTGTGGAAAAGATACTTAGTCAAATAAGATATTTTCTAGATAGTTATTTCTAGACTACTTATTATTTCTAATATTAAATAGGAAAATATTATACATTGTGAAATTAATTATTTATATAATTAATTTTGGTACAATTTATTTTAAGTATATTTTTTCCTAGTATTAAACTAGAGATTAATAATTAAGCCTTCTCTACACTTAATTATTTATTTCTTGAATTTAATACACTTAATTAAATTGAAAATTAAATATCTAAGTTGATTTTCATCATGATACTTAAATATTTCTTTTTCATGACACTTAATTAAATAGAAAAATTATTTTTACTTGAAATTTATTTTTTCAACTAAATTTAAATAATTTTCAAAATATATTTTTTCTATATTTTATTAATCAATTTTCGAAATTGCATTTCAAAATGCAAGATGGTTTTGAATTTATCTTGAAAAATAGATTAAGTTGTAAATTAATTATTTATTTTAATTAATTCTTGGACCAACTTAAATCAATGATTTTTTTTATTTATTGATTAATTTAAAATAAATGAATTAAAGTATATTATTAGAAATTGAATTAATTAGTCAAAGGAAAATCTAGATAGGTGATATTTTTGCTTGAAGTATTTTTCTAAGTAATTATTATTTAAGCATTTCAAAAATATAAAGTTTTTATACTTTCTTTTTCAAAATACAATAAATATATTCTAATGAAAATTTATTTTGAGTTGCAAATTAATTTAAATTGATACAACTTAAATAATTTTCTTAATATTTATATATCAAAATTACTACTGAGATGGAAATAATTCAATTTATTTCAATCACCATCTAAGTATAATTTTATAAATATTAAATTAAATTCTAATTTAGAATTTTAATTCTAAATTCGATATTTAATTGGTATATTTTAAATAATAATGAAAATACATTTTAAAGAATGAGCTTTATTATTAATATATTCGATCTCCATTGTTAGTTTTACATAGCGTTTGTTTTAGTGAGTAATTTTCCCTAATGGAGGAACGTTCATTAGCAAGTTCGCACCGTTTAATCTCGAAAGATAAGTAGTTTGTAAGTGTTTAATATGGTATGGATCACCCTAATTGTGGCGACCATATTTGACTTACAAAATTATGAAACAATGGTAGAAGCTCATAAGATAGAATTGCCTTGACTCTCACCTAAACGCGATAACGCTGAATTCCAATCTTGATCGAATAAAAGGTTGCTAGAATGTTTACCATTTTAGATGAGCTGACAACTCTATTCAATGGATGGTAGCTTTGACTATCGCCTAAACGGGACACTGATATCAGTTTGTTGGAAACCTTGGAAATTATTTAGGATTGTATGTTTTAGTATTTTCACTTGTCATTCCTACTTGCTATATGTTTAATAATTTCTGAATTGTGTATGAATTTATATTGAACCATGTTATTTTCTGTTATTAAATTGTAGTGTAATTTCGAATCTTCATTGTTGGTCTAACTTGGTTTGTTTATCTAATGAGATAAATCCCTAATGGATTTTCACCATTAGACATACATAATAGTGTTAGATCTCGAAAGATAAATATTGTATATGCAACATCTAGATGTTCATCAATTGATGACACCTTAGACTAGTATTTTTACAATATGAAACAAGAAGATTGTATAAATAAGATTACTTTGACTCTCGCTAATCGAAGCATAGTTGGATTCTTATTTATAAACGAAATTATCCTAATTCCTCTTAGCTTATTCATTGCGAATTAGCTCAATAACATATCATTGGATGAATGGTCTATATATCCTTTAATGTCATTCTATTTTCTCTCTTCAGAAATTAAATGGCATATATGATTATAATCCCGAAATTCTATTCCACAATGATATAAGTCCTCAATCTTCGAAATCTCCTACTTGTATGGCAAATCTGACTTAGAGTTTAAATTAGTAGTGGTGGTCCAAGAAAGAATTACTCATTTTATTTGGTATAAATTAAGTCTTTGAGTTTAATTTTAGAATCCAAACAGAAATTTTCTTATATTTCTAATTCCAATATACAATACAGTTACACTTTCACAAGTGTTTAATATCCATCTTCTATCATTGGTTTCAAACTGTATGGAATATGAGTTTAGCATTCTGTGACCAGGATCCACTTGCACTATTCTAATAACTCTTTCTTGTAACTAAACCTAAGTCATCAAAAAGACACAACCACATTTTTATTAATCTATGGCATTTGTATCTTGTTCATAGTGGTTTTGACAAGATCAATCTCTCCAAAGAGTTAATATGCCTATGTCCACTGAAAGTTGTTCATCTCATTCGTAGATGGATGTACATTCAATAGTGGATATGAGTTTTTCGTTGTATTCTTAAAACAATCACTCTAGATTATACCTTATGCAAAGAAATTTGAAATGTTTGAAAAATTTCTTAATTTCTAGCAATGGTGGAAAACCATGAAGGTAAGTGGTTAAAGATCTTGCGAACTGATAGGGGTGGAGAAATAGTTAGTAGATATGCAGTTCAAAGATCATTAAATTGATTTTTGAATTATATCCAAACTTACCTCCCCAGAAATTTCGATTTGCATGTTGATGATTAGTTACTAATCGTTGCCTAAATCCTTCTATGGTAATACAATTTCAGAATGATGTAATGGTTGTATACTTAATGTAAATCATTACTAGATTCATGGATGACCTAATCAAAATCTTAAGAAAAGCTAGAACTGTTAACCATGGTTTGTTAGTTATTCTAAGTGATTAGGGGTGGACCATCCCATAATCATTAAATAAGAAGGTGTTTGTTTAAACAAATACTACTTTTCCAAGATAATGACTAAGTCTGAAAATAAAGTATAAAATAAAGGAGATATTTTTTCTTGATTCCATAAGTGTTCTATCATCGTATTTGACATATGATGATCCCACTGCCTCTGTTGTCTTGTCACAACCAAAGAGGTTCCATACCATTTAGTTTTCTTAGACATAATTCATGGTACCTTGTCGTAGTGGGAGAGTTTCAAGGAACTTTACTTCTTATGACTTGGAAGACACTAGTGATTAAAATCCATTGTGAGATTAAACAAGTAATGGATTGTCAAGATAAGAAACTAAGAAAAAAAGCCAAGAGAACTATGGTTTAATCCATTCACATGGAGTAACCTAAATTTTTCCATTACAAGGACATCAAAGGAAATTTTGTTAATAAGTCTATTCAATGGACTTAACAAAACTTCATGCTCCTAGTATTATAGGTTTGGGTTTATCTAAACCTATGGCTTGTGGTATACCTGTTAATTACTTACTCTAATGCAAGCAACTTACTTTAGTAAGATGCTGAAGCATTTTCTTTCTAATGGCAATCTATAGAAGCTTCTCGACTACTAGGCATAGATTTTATTTATCTAAGGTAAAGTCTCAACTATTCCAGAAAAGATAAAGCCATGAAATAATTTCTTATATCAACAGTGAGAGGTCTCAGATATGCTTTTGTATGCCTTAGACCATACACCTGCTGTTGAGTGGGACTAATGAGTAGGTATCAGATTAGTCCAGGAGAAGAACATTGGAAGACAATCAAGTAAATCTTAAGATTAAGAAGAGGAACTATATGTTAGTCAATAAGGGTGTATTTAAAACTCTTAGACTACACCACATCAGATTTCGAGATTTGCCTTTGTGCTAGAAAATCTTTCTGATAAGATGGTGATTACTCTGGGGGTGGAATAGTTATTTTGGAGAAGTGTAAAAACCTATCTGAAGTCTCTAGGTCTACCAGAAAGGGACTGAATGTTAAAGTTGCAGGAAAGGTACTTATTCAGTCTTAGGAGAGTTCTATACATTTTTGGCACCATTCCAAATTGCCTTAACTACTAGTGTTATTTCCTGATTAACCAAAAGTAGTTGCCAAAGGTATAGAATCCAGTATCCCAAAAAGAGTAGACATATAGAGAGGAATTTCACATTATCAACGATTTTGTGATTAAGGAAGAGTAATGGTGGAGAAAAGGTTGTGTTTAATTCAACCTTTCAGATCCTATTACGAGGAGTTTACTACTACGACACTTGATTTGTATATCAAGGTGTTGAGATTATTTGAAATGCACTTTTTGTTTTATATTAGTGCAAGTGGGAGTTTGTTGGGTTTTATGCCCTAAATAAAACTCATTTCAATATAATCAGATTTACTTATTAATATAGATCAAAAATAACATTTGATGTTGCATGGTTCACATGATTTATTTCATGATTATATGTACATAATGTATGAATTCATCTGAAACCCTTTTCACATACTTGATCCTGTTTATTGTGTTGTCAACACTTTGGAAAGTAAACATGACTATGTGAATAAAGTTTCCTAGATTTATCAGACACAGGGTTTTACTGATATGATAATCTACAACAGAGTTTACTTGCATTTGGAGAAATGTTATGTTCTTTTCAGAGCATTGGTTAAAGTAAAGCTCAGGTTGGATGCATGGAGTATGCATCGGAAGGGACCGATATTGAACTTTGACTTAGATTTATTAAACTTACCGTAATATCTATTCAAGTCAATATCGCCTAGTTGATCCTAGATCAAATGATCTTAATCCTGTTATGATTAGGCTAAATCTCAAGAGGCTATTCGTGTTCTTTAATTTGTTAGTTAACCCTACTTTTGGGTCAGGGTGATACATAAATTTTGGGAACACGGTAGTGCAATTGAGTGGGAGCGCTAACATAAACATGGAATCTATAGCTTCTATCTGGCGAATAGTAAGTAAAGGATGATCTCCTTCGAGCTTGACCAAACGAAAATAAATGGTGGAGTACTCATTTCACATAAGCTGAAATATCATTTATACGGGGTTAAGTGTTTTAAGGATAAAATACATTGTAGGGTGTAACGGTAATCTAATCCCTTTACAGTGTAGATCATTCATATAGAGGATCATTGATCAAATTAGGATTATAACAATGGATAACTAATGATGTGTCTATATGGTGGAACATATAGAGCATTCTATATACTGAGAGTGCAATTCTAAGTTCTATGCGTGGATTCAACGAAGAATTAATAAGTCAGTGAATTTAGGTTATAAGTTCTTTATCTGCTTATTGGAAGCTCGGTTATATACGCCCATGGTCCCCCCCACTAGTTGAGATAATATTGCTTGTAAGACTAATATAATTGGTTTTGATTAATCAATTATAATTCTCAAATTAGACTATGTCTATTTGTGAATTTTTCACTAAGTAAGGGCGAAATTGTAAAGAAAGAGTTTTAGGGGCATATTTGTTAATTATGATACTTTGTATGGTTCAATGAATAAATATGATAAATGACAATATTATTTAATAATTATTTATAGTTATTAAATAATTAGAATTGGGATTTAAATGGTTGAATTTGAAAATTAGCGTTTTTGAGAAAATGAGATGCAGAAATGATAAAACTTCAAAATTGCAAAAAGTGAGGCCCAAATCCATATTGTATAGGGCCGGCCACTTTTATAGCATTTATCATCTGATATTTTCATTATTTTAATGCCAAATAATTCAAACCTAACCCTAGTGGAATGCTATAAATAGATAGTGAAGGCTTCAGGAAATTTACACTTAACTTTCACACTTTTTCTTCAGAGAAAAACCTAAGCCTTCTCTCTATATACCTAGCCGCCACCTTCTTCTCTTTCTTCCCTCTTCAATTTCGAAATTACTTAGTGTTAGAGTAGTGCCCACACGCAGCAAGTGATACCTCAATCATAGTGAGGAAGATCGTGAAGAAAGACATTCAACAAGAAGGAGTTTCAGCACTAAAGAAGGAGAGAAAGATATCCAGGTTCAGATATTGATAATGCTCTGCTACAGAAAGGAATCAAGGGCTAGATATCTGAACGGAAGGAGTCATATTATTCCGCTGCACCCAATATAAGGTTTCTCATACTTTATATGAGTTTATTTCGTAATCGTTTTAGAAGTTCATATTTAGGGTGTTAATCAACATACTTGTGAGTAGATCTAAGATCCTAGTAAAATAATTTCCAACATTTCCCTACTCCCGCTGGAGTAGGTTCTGTGCAAGGAGTCCAATCAGACTCGCAAGAATGCTACAACGCAGCAATTAAGCTCGCAGAAAAAAAGTCAGCCAATGTCATATATCTGTTAGAGGCACCAGGCCCTCACCAAGAAGTCTTCAGGATAAAAGAAGTACCCCATGAAGACGGACCAGATTTGGATCCTAGGATCCTCGATTATGCCGCAACTGCCCAAGCCGCGGAAGACACCATTGAGGTACGTATTGATCCAGTAGATAGTAATAAAGTTTTGAAAATTGGTTCCAAACTAACTTTTCAACAGCGAGAAAAACTAACGACATTTCTCAAACAAAACCTTGATGTTTTCGCTTTGAAACATTCAGATATTGTCAGAATATCTCCGCAGGTCATGTGTCATCGATTGAACATTGACCCCGAAGTGCGAGGTGTCCGACAGAAGCACCGCAAAATGGACCCCGCGAGGTACCAAGAGCTGAAGGAAGAAGTCGACCGCCTCTTGGCATGCGGCTTCATACGGGAGTCATTCTACCCCGATTGGTTAGCAAATCCCGTACTCATGCCCAAGCCTAACGGCTCATGGCGCACATGCGTTGATTTCACTGATTTAAATAAAGCCTGTCCCAAAGACAGCTTCCCACTTCCTAGCATTGACCAACTTGTTGATGCCACTGCAGGTCATGAGCTTCTCAGCTTTATGGATGGATGCATACTCAGGATATAATCAAATCCCGATGTATGAACCAGATTAGGAACATACCTCGTTCATTACAGATCGAGGTACGTATTGTTATAAAGTAATGCCTTTTGGTTTGATAAACGCTGGTGCAACGTATCAGAGACTGGTAAATATGATGTTCGCAGATTTGGTTGGGGACACCATGGAAGTGTATGTTGACGATATGCTCGTAAAATCTCAACATGCAAAAGACCATGTCAACCACTTACAAGCGATGTTTGATATACTACGACGATATAAAATGCGGCTAAATCCTCTAAAGTGCGTCTTTGGAGTCGATTCAGGGAAATTCCTCGGATTCATGGTTAATTAGCGAGGAATAGAGGGAAACCCGCGAAGATCAAAGCATTAGTGGAAATGCAATCACCGACTAAGCCAAAAGAAGTCCAAAGTCTCACAGGTAAAGTTGCCGCTCTAAACCGTTTTATATCACGATCCTCTGATAAATGCAAGGAGTTTTTTCAAATTTAAAAGGCAATAAGAAGTTCCAATGGACCGAGAAATGCGAAGAAGCTTTTCAAGTATTAAAAACGCATTTGGGGCATCCCCTAATCCTGTCAAAACCCATATTCGGCGAAGTCTTATCCATTTACCCAGCGGTGTCAGAATATGCGATTACTTCGGTACTAATCTGCGAAGATCAAGGACGACAATACCCGGTGTACTATGTCAGTAAACGGTTGTTAGATGCTGAGACTCGCTATCCTCAAATGGAAAAATTAGCATTGTCCCTGGTAATATCATCAAGAAAGCGGCGACCTTATTTTCAGGCCCATAGCATTGAAGTTTTAATAAACTACCCTTTGAGGCAAGTCTTAGCAAAGCCAGAAGCATCGGGAAGATTATTGAAATGGTCAGTAGAGTTAAGCCAGTTCGACATCAGATACCAACCCAGAACTGCGATCAAGGGGCAGGCCTTGGCAGATTTCATTGTTGAGTTCCCAAGTACTGAAGTGGCACTCATAAACGACAAAATTGACACTGTTGTACCGAATGGAGAAGGATGGACGTTATACGTCGATGGGGCTTCTAATAGCGAAGGTTCCGGTGGTGGAATCATACTAATCAAACCCAACAATTTTAAGGTACACGCTGCTTTGCGTTTTGAATTTTCTGCATCTAACAATGAAGCCGAGTATGAGGCTTTGATCGCAGGATTGAAGCTCGCCCTCGAGATGAAAGTAGAATACTTACAGGCTTTTAGCGACTCCCAAATCGTCTTATGCCAGGTGAATGGAGAATATCTGGCCCGAGGCGGGCGTCTGGCTAAGTACCTCGCCATAGTGTGCGAGTTGTTGCAGAAATTCAAGAAAGTAGTCGTATCCCGAGTACCGCGTGCTCATAACTCACACGCAGACGCATTGGCCCGCTTGGCCTCAACTAGAGAAGTTGAATTACTCGATGTAATTCCTATTGACGTATTGGCTCACCCGAAAGTGAGTCGAGAAGAAGTGATGGAAATAGATGTTGCCAAAGAAGTCACTTGGATGACTCCAATAGTCGCCTACCTGGAAAAGGGTATCTTGCCCGATGACAAAATGGAAGCGAGAAAACTGCGACAGCGAGCTGACCTCTTTTGCCGGCGTATAATTGTGTCAGCGCATTTAGTTTACTTTTGCCGGCGCATTTTTGCACCAACAAAAGTAAGTTTTCTTGTAGTGTGAGTTGTATCCTGGTTGCAAAAAATTGGCCCTCAATGCGCTTGTAAAGCTTATGCACTGTAAGGTTTTGAATAGGTAGAGTAACCACTCTTTTGATATGTTGCTGTCTATCTTGATTGAACTATTTTTGGAGGAAATAAAATGACCGAAGTTGCACTATGTGTCAAAGATGCGATTGCACAATCTAGGTTTGGGTTACGACTCAATAGATTTGTGAAAGTATAATTATGTCATTTTTTAGAGGGAGAATGAGAACAGAGAGTTTTTCCCTACATGTGGCAAATCACGTTCGGTGAAAAAAAAAGGTAAGGAAAAAAGGCTCCTCACAAAGTTATGCAGTACTTTCCACTCACACCGAGACTAAAACGATTATATTGCTCAATTCACACCATTGAGTACATGTGGGGGCATTACTCGCAGAGACTCAAAGAAGACAATGTGCTTAGGCATACTATGAATGCTAAAGAAAGGAAGCAGTTTGACCGACTTCATCCATCTTTTGTTGTCAAACCTAGAAATGTCAGGCTCAGATTGGCTACTAACAGTTTTAATTCATTTGAGAACATGAGCAACTCTTATAGCCGGTGGCCAGTTATTTGTGTCCTATATAATTTGCAACCATGGAAGTGCATGAAATCAGAATCGTTATTCTTAACCTTATTGATTCTAGGTCCATCATCTTCTAGAAAAGTCATGGATGTGTTTCTGAGACCGTTAATTGATGAACTGAAACAATTATGGGAGACGAATGTTGAAGCCCGAGATGCCTACAATAGAACTGTATTTTCAATGTGTGCGGTAGTGTTATGGACAATAAATGATTTTCCTGCTTATGCTCTAATGTCTGGTTGGAGCACAAAAGAGTACATGGCATGTCCCACTTACAACGAACACACTCCTTCCATTGGCCTAAATAGTAAGATTGGATACGTTGGCCACATACATTTTCTCAAAATGAATGATCCAAGAAGGGAAAGTAAAAAATACGATGGTAAGCCTGAGAAGAGAGCACCACCTCCTGTAATGACGGGAGATGATATTTTATCTCAATTGGACCGAATTCAATTTTGTTTGCCTGGAAAACACGAACAATTCAGGGGTGTGAAATGGAAGCATTCTATTGAAGAGCTAAATTGGTCAAAAAAGAGTATATTTTTTGAACTAGAGTACTGAAAAAAAATTTACTTACAACATAATCTTGATGTAATTCACATTGAGAAAATTGTGTGTGACAGCTTAGTAGGTACTCTTCTAAGTATCGATGAGAAGTTAAAAGATACCGAGAAGGCGAGAATGGATTTGCAAGACTTGCAAATACGACGTGAGTTGTGGTTGTATGAATACCGAAATGGGAAATGGAAAAATCCTCCAACTAGTTACATACTTTTGGTTTAAGAATGGATTGAATTTGCAGATTTTATAAAGACTGTACGATTTTTGGACGGTTTTGCTGCAAACTTAGATAAAAATGTAAACTTGGATATCGCCAAGATTTCTAGGTTCAAATCTCATGATTGTCATTTTTTGTTATAACGTTTATTATCGGCAGGTATCCGTAAGTACTTGAAAAAGGAAATCCATGACACAATCATTGATTTGTGTGTGTATTTCAAACAATTATGTTCAAGAACACTTAATGTTTTTGATTTAGAAAAAATGCAAACAAATATTCTAACTATTTTGTGTAAGTTAGACACTATTTTCCCACTAGCATTCTTTGACATAATGGTTCACGTAATTATTCATCTCCCTAAAGAAGCCATACTAGGTAGAACAGTGCAGTACAGGTGGATGTATCCCATCGAGCGGTCAATGTCTGTGTACAAGCAATATGTCAGGAATCATACCCATTCAGAATGATCTATTGTTGAATATTTTGTGGATGATGAAGCATTAACATTTTGTTCTATGTACTTCTGCGAAGTGGAAACTCGATTCAACCGTCCTAAATGGAACAATAACATCATCCTAAATATGCCAACTTGACAATTTTCTGCATTCAAGCATGTTGGCCGACCAGGGTATGAAGACAGTCAACACCTTACCAATGATAAGTGTAACGCCCAAATGCTAAGGCACTCTACAGTAATTTTTCAATTACAATTCTATCTTTGCTAATTAAAGAATTTTTTCAAAAAATGTGTCAAATTAAAATTTTTATATTAAATACTAAACTTTGTAATTTACATAATCATTTACAAGTACCGGGATCCCGTTTTTAAACTTTTATACAAAATATTCAAAATACAATATCCAAGTCGCACCGCGACTACAAAATAACAACCCCAGATGTCCTGAGACCGAACACTCCAAGTCGTGTCGCCATGACATGTACAACCCCATCCCAGCTCAAGCTCACTTATATTCAGTTTTTGCCTTTCCTTTACCTACACATGAAAGTAGAACTGTGAATCGATAGACTCAGTAAGAAAAGCATATAACATATCATATAATACTGACTTGTATCTAGGCGCCCTTACAAGGCTTAACAGATGAGTAAGAACGTTCCATACTAGGGTACAACAACTATACCACATACACTACGTACCTCACTGTACAAGTGTTGGTAGGGTTTATTTCGTACCCTGAGTACCACCGAATTATATACCATACACACCCTGTACTTTCACGAACTTGTGCCGGTATTACCGTAATGTACTCCTTAAGAATATACACGATACCAATGCACTTTGTACCATAACTGTACAAGTGTTGGTAATGTAACTAACATATAAGCATGCATATACACTTAACATATACATACACTCGCACATTCATATTACACATTATACACAGTTCTTACCTCCTTTCAAGATTCAAGTGAGTTGGCCAACCTGAATGGAAAGTCTCATGCTGGATGGATGCCCTAATCACATATTAAAACCGGGCAAATCACATGTCCGAAACCTTAATCCGGGAAACCTGAATTTATAACTCAAGGCTCTGTTATATTCACTAGGGATTACATTAACATAGGAAATAGGGAAACATCCAACTAAGACACTAAAATGGACTAGAATTGAGAAAATTGGTTGTTTGGGGAACCTGCCAAAATCGATTATCGGTTTTTAAAGTACTGGTAAATAGGTTAATCGGTTTATACCAGTCTTTCCCAAAAATCCTCCAATTTGCTCAAAACTTGTCTAATTTCCACCAAACTTTCCAGAGTACCTAAACAGGGTATACATAATATAATCCAACCAACAGATCCTAAAAAAACACACCAAACAAAACCATGCCATGGATGAACCAAGCTTGAGTTTTCAAACTCAAACTTGTTCATCCACAACCCCCACAGCTCAAAACCAGAAACTAAATCATCCTTTAAGCTCAAAACAAACTTAGAAAACAAACTATCAAACATCCTAACCCTAACAGCCACTAAATTTCAAAATTACATAATCAAACCAATTTTAAAGCTTAAAAAACACAAGATCAAAGGTTCTAGGGTTTACCTTTCCTACAAGCTACTTGAATCCTTAGCTTAATTCTAGAAAAATATCAAGTTTTAAGGGTGATTCCTTCTGGTTTGCTTCAGCTGAAAGAGAGAAAGAGAGAGTTCTCTATTTTTTTTTTTTTTGGCTTTTTCCTTAATTTTTGATTTCTTTCTTAATTAACTAACATAATGCATCATTAATCAATTAAAAGGCAGCTGTCAAAAAACCCACAAGCCACCTAATCCTCCTCCATAAATGACTAAAATACCCTTAAAGCCTAAACTTCGGCTAACTTAAGCTTAGGGGTCAAATTGTCAAAAACCATAACCCCGCTTACACTCGGTATGCTATTTCCTCCAATATACATTCCACTAAGAAATAAGGTTCCAGACCTACCCATGTGATCAAACTAGTCATCCATCGCATTTTCCGTTGTCGTCGAGCGAAAATTGTAAAAATTTCATAATTCACATATAATTCATATAATACACCTAGAGTTTAATAAAATCTTTGGAATTTAGAAATTATAACTCAAATTAAAATGAGAAAAGTCACCTAAGGTTTTATAAGGTCCATATTAAACCACTGTCATAAGGAAATGGCAGTGCCCATCAAATTTGATGGGCACTTCCATAATGGAGTGGCAGTCGTCGGCTACTACAAAAGGAAATGAGATTTATTGGGAAAATTATATTTTCAACATCTATGTATCAAATACAAGTGAGAAAAACAACCCATGGCTTCCCACAAGCCATGGCCGACCACTGCCACTGTCTGGCTCCAACTGGTGGCAGTGGTCTCCTGTTAGGGTTTCAAATGTCAAAATAAAGTTTTTGGGCCTCGAGACCCCCAAAATATGACTCACCATAAAAAAAAAAGTCAAAACACACCCCGAGTGGTCCGAGAACATGCACCGGCATTACCATTTGGCCATGTCTGTGCTCGCAACTGGTACAAGTCAGCATAAACTACCTTCAGCAAAATGAGCATAACTATCTCAATTTGTACTCATATGAACTGGTTCAACTTGCATAGGAAAGATAATTTCAAGACTGATCAAATTGTGTCTCACAGCCATGGCTCAATTTTGGAGTTATCGGGTCCAAAATTTGCTCACAAGGCAGGCTGGTACATTTTACTCGTGAATTAAGTAATGTGGTTAAGTGAGGGTTGTTGGAGGACACTGCCACAGCCCATGTGGTATTTTATGCGAGCATTGACACTCTAAAATACATGTTTTCAGTACTCATTACCAATATTATGCATTTCTAGGCAAGAGGTGACATCCCATCACTCTATTTCAAATTGATGCATCCTCAACCGAAGATAACAACTTTCCCCATATGTGTGGAATATTGGCCTAGAAACAAGGGGGATTTTTATAGGTATTTATTTTCTTGTAATATTTTATTCATTATGAAGGAGTCATTACTACAATTTGGACTTTTAGTGATGCCATATAGTGACACGCATAAAAGTGTGGGTCACTAAAGAGTTATGAGTGATTTTTAGTGACACACAATTAGACTCTAAATATTCGGTGTTTATCACCCGGAATGTGGGTCACTAAAAATATGGAGTGTCACTAAATACTAAAACCCAAAATTTATAATTTTATAAAAATAATAAAAAAAAAACCATAAACTATAGAGAAGTGCTACGTGGGTAAGTAAATGTGTATACCAACACGCTATGCGCGTCACTAAAGCCACGTGGCTTTAGTGACGCGCATAGCGTGTTGGTATACACATTTTCTCACACACACTGCGCGTCACTATATAGTCTCTTAAAAAAAACCTATTATTAATAATGCTCTTCTTTTATTTTATTTTTAAAAAAATATAAATAAATAAAAATTGACCCATCATCGTCTCTCTCTTTCAAATCAAATCAGTTTTTTATTTTTTTTACTTTTATTTAAAGTGATATATATATGTCAAGAAAACCCTAGCTAATTACACAGCGCCTCTCACATCTCTCTCTTTCTTCTCCCTCGTTGGCAGCGAACAGCCTAGACGCATCCTCCCCCTTCTCTCTCGTTAACTTTTATTTTTTTCTAAAAATAAAAGGTTAACTCAAAGTTTCTCATCTCTTTTCCGCCTCTTCTTCTTTGTCTATTCTCTCTGCGATCATGAGATCGCCAGGCCAGGCGGAGCTTCTCCCGGTGTCCTGACGCCCAAATGGGCACCGCCAATAGGCGCAACACCCGTCGACACGACACGATGGTGAGCTCCTTCTCGTCGTCGATTTCTTACGTTTAATTTGTTTTAGTTCCTTTCATCTTTAACGGTAGATCTGAAGTCTTTCCCTTCTCTTCTTCATCTATTTCTTTGCAGGGGAATGACCAGTGCTTGGGGGTTTGTAAGGTCGTCCGTTTTACTTCACTAGAATTTGACACCCTTCGAATCCCTCTCCTTCCACAGCGGCTTTGAGTTTCTGGTTGATGGAGATCGGGGTTATGTTGTTTACGGTGGACTATTGTAATCTGATTTTGATTGTTGTTTTAGGTGTCTAATTTTTTTTTACAGATGTGTTCATGCCTATTTTTGGGTTTTTCTTTTCATCTAAGTGTTAATACCCACTCCCATTGTTCTAAAAATATTTTAGTAAAAAAAATTGTATTGAACCATACTTATATTATATTGATTCAAAGGAATATTTTTTGTTCAATACTTTATTTTTTTTTTTATTTTTATTTATGTAAATTAATGCAAATATATATACACTTTTTAAGTTTTTTTATATGAAAATTAAAATAAAACAAATCTGATATATAAGTATATTAATTATTAAAATAAATAAATAAGATCCAATATCAAAAAAAATATTAAAATAAATAAATGAATAAGTATAGTGACTATTTTTGTGTGTCAATATGGCTCCGAAAATGTTAATAAAAAATAAATAAAAAAATAAAAAAAAAGGGATATAGTAACACTTCATGTGTGTGGTTGTTACCTTTTCAGTCTGACAAAACCTGACTCTACACACCTATAGTGACGCGCAAAAAGTGAATGTAAAAGGTTTCAGTGACACGTGTGAAGTGTCACTAAAAACTGTCTTTCCAGTCACCCTCATTAGTGACACGCGTTGAAGTGTCACTAAACAGTTTTAGAGTTACTCAATGTGTGTCACTAAAACCCGCTTTTCTAGTAGTGAGTGTTATACAGGATTTGTTAATGAGATACCCCGACATGTGGGGATCACTAACAAACCCTACATCCTATATAATGAGAAGTAGGAGGCTGAGAAAGGGACTTTTTTCGACTTTTGAAACTTTTGCAACCTTCCTAGAGACAGTTCTTCTTTTGGACTCTCTTGGATCTTTTTCTAAAACCTTTCACTTGAGACTCACTTGACGACAACCACACTACACTTAATTAGGGCCAGTTTAGCACAGTTGTGCTGCGGGAAAAAGCAGCTGTAACTGTGTTGTAAGAAAAAGTAGTTGTAACTGTGGAAAAAAGCTGAGCTGAGTGTTTGGTAAATTATAAATTTTAAAGTGCTCCAAGTTGTTAAGATTCTTTTATAATAATGATAATATTTTAATCTAGTTCATTATAATCACAAATATATATATATATAAAAAAAATATGTTATATAAAATTTTTACTTTCTATATATTTTTAATTAATTTTTTCATAGTATTAATTTATATGCATTTGATAAAAATAATTTTTAATATTTTTATATTGTTATCACTTGTAAAAGAAAAAATTGTAGTTTAAAAGAAATTAACTTAGGTTGATATTGTTTGTTAATAATAAAAATATAAAATATCTTTTTAAAAACAAAATAAAAAGTTAGAAATTTAAATAATATTTATTTTAAACATTTTTTCCTTCAAAAAAAAATATTTTTTTAATATATAATAAATAATTAAATAAATTTTTTTCGTAAAAAATAACTTATTATAGAGTCTTTTAATCAAAACAGTTTTTTTTTAAAAGTTAGGTTGTACCAGCTTTAGCTTTTAGGTGTAGCTTTTTCATAAATTCTTCAATAAGCTAATTTTAATAGCTTACCAAACACCTTTTTGTCACAACATTTTTGAAAAGTAACTTTTAGCTTTTCCAAAAGCTGTGCCAAACAGACCCTTATTCCTTATTCCTTCATCTTCTCCATTAAGTCTACCATACTCAATCGACATCAGTCCTCAAAACACCATTGATACACACTTTTCCTTACACTTTATTGGTTTATTGTTCCCAAGAACTTTACAATCACTAATTTAAATCAGATTTATGAATATCAAGTCTCCCATGAATCTGATATTTATGAATCTTGATTAAGATTTCACCTAGAAATCTGTTGCTGTATTTTTATCCAGACACTCTTGAGAACATAACTCTTGTGTGTTGGATCTAATCAATAAAAATAAAAGTAGATGTAGCCCGATTACCATCGCGACATGGAGGTGAACTACTATAAATCTTTGGTGTCCATTTAATTTATCGTGGTTTTATTAGTCAGATTAATTCACCGTGATCCTATTTATTTTTTTTTTTTGATCTTCTTAGATCGGTTGACGAAAAACTACACCAACATAACTTTTAGGTTCCAATTCATCAATTTGATTAAGGGTGAATCTGATAGATGGTCAATCCAATTCTTAATCATTCAGATTACATGTGAGTAAACACGCCATATATTATAAATGAGAGGGTTAATTAATTAAATAGAGATTTATTAAAAAAAGTCAATTATCAATTTTAAAAATAAACAATAATAATTACTTCCTATGAGTATTTTTTTTTTAGAAATCAGAAAGTATATTGCATATAACTAATACAGTAGAACCTCTATCCAAGAATAAACTTAGGACCAAGTAAATTATATTCTAATTGAGATATTATAACTAAATAGAGTTACACAAGAAAAAAAAATTAAAATACAAAAAATTATCAATGTAATAATAATGACAATAAAAAATCATTAATACTATATCATAATAGAATTATTTTAGAGTAAATAGAATGTTTATACAAGTATTATAGTTTGGACTAAAATTATTAATTTTACATAAATGAATTTACAAAATGTATGTATATATTTTATTACGATGTAATTATTCTTATATAGAGGTATACTTGGTTAGTACGAGACTAAGAAAATGTATAACTAGTTATAATTTCGAGGTTATTCTTATTTATAATTGACTCAAATTGTGAGTCGATTTTTTTATAACAAATTAGAATTTATTCTTAAATAGAGTATTCTTGAATAGAGGTTCTACTGTATTTATATTATAACAACACCTATAAAAAATATTTGATTTTTCTAAACAACTCCCTAAAATTATTATTCGAAAAAAAAAATTACGCAAAAATATTAGAAAGATTTACTCTTTAAGTTTTTTTAATATTTTTAATTTTTAATAACGTTTGTATCTTATCATGAAAACTTAAATTTCATACATACTAAATTAAAATTCTTGTATAAACTAGTACTAAAATTTATGATTCAACTTTTGTGCTTTTATGGGTCACTAGGAAATTGAATAATTTTTTGTATCACCATGTTATTGATGTGTTAGCAAATTATTAGTTGTTGGTTGGTGATGCTTTTTGTTATATATATATCATTCTGCATTCAATAATTAGTAGTTCAATAGGAAAAGTTATTTCGACATTCTTAATTTCTTTTGTAACAATTAATCTTTGATTTAAAAAATTTCTTATTTCAAAAAAAAAAAATGCGATACAATAGCCCTTTCTTAGTGTTTATTAAGATGATAAACATAGAATTAATAAACTAATCTCATTTTTCTTCTTTCGTGTGTTAAAAGACAGATATAATTAAAGCAATATTTGTTAATAATAATTTAAGGTTTTTTCTTTTTCAACACATATCGAACATGTAATTTAACAACGTTACTCACAGTTAAAAGTAGTATTATAGAAGAACTTCAACTTTTGTGTAAATTATAAACAAATATTAATAAGAATAGGAAAGATAACATATAATAAGTTTTTTTTTTTTTTTTGTAATTAAACATATCTTAATCATACACACTGTTCCTCGATCGAACATTAAAATATTCCATTTGTTTATTTATATAATTTTTGATGTTTGAGAATGGCTGCGTTTTCTTTATTTTCTTCCATTAGTTTCTCTGTCCTAAGTCTCTCTCTCTCTCTCTCTCTCTCTCTCTCTCTCTCTCTCTCTCTCTCTCTCTCTCTCTCTCTCTCTCTCTCTCTCTCTCTCTCTCTCTCTCTCTCTCTCTCTCTCTCTCTCTTATTATCTTAATAATCTCTTTCTCTCTTTCTCTCTGCACTCGATTCTCTTTTCTTTTCTATTCGTTCTAGGCTAGGGTTTCAAAATTATATATATTATTATGCTTTTCCTTTAATTCTCCCCCAAAAACCTTATAATATAATCTCTCTCACTCTCTCTCTCTCTCTCTCTCTCAACACTCTATACAATTAAATTTTTAATATCATCCTCTTTTCATCTCTTTCTTTTTTTAAAAAAAAAAACTATATATTAATAAGAATAATTATTATAATTGTAATTATTTTTCTTTGTTTTTCTGTTTCCCTTTAGCTCTATCTCCAATTATCTCAAAACAATTCTTAGTATAATATGGCTGGCTTAGACTTAGGCTCAGCTTCTCGCTTTGCTCAGCAGCTTCAACGCCCTGATCTTCACCTCCAATTCCCACCGGATTCCGACAACCACCACCATGACATCAACAGAAACGGCCACTTCAACGCAGATCATGATGAAGATGATGATGACAACAACAACAACTCAGGTGGAGGCTTTGATCTCATCTCGGGCCATCACCAAAACTCAGGCGGCGACATGGGGTCCCGCCGCCCTAGAGGCCGGCCGCCCGGATCCAAGAACAAGCCCAAACCTCCCGTGATCATCACGCGGGAGAGCGCAAACACGCTCAGGGCCCACATCTTGGAGGTCGGAAGCGGCTGCGACGTGTTTGACTCAGTGGCCACATATGCCCGGAAGAGGCAGCGCGGGATCTGCGTGCTAAGTGGGAGCGGAACAGTCACAAACGTCACTCTTCGGCAGCCAGCAGCAGCCGGAGCTGTGGTTACTCTACATGGCAGGTTCGAGATACTTTCCCTTTCGGGGTCGTTCTTGCCTCCTCCTGCGCCGCCGGGGGCGACCAGCCTTACCATATTCTTGGCCGGCGGGCAGGGTCAGGTGGTTGGTGGGAATGTTGTGGGAGCCTTAATTGCCGCCGGGCCAGTGATTGTGATAGCTTCTTCTTTCACTAACGTGGCTTATGAGAGATTGCCGTTGGAGGAGGAGGAGGTGCCTCTTCAGATGCAGCAGCAAGTACCTCAGTCCTCCAGCGGCGGAGGAGGCGGAGGAGGAAGTGGTGGCGGTGGCAGTGCTAGTGGAGTGAGTAATAACCCTTTTCCGGACCCATCATCGGCGGCGGGGCTACCTTTCTTCAACCTACCTATGAATAATATGCCTCAACTACCGGCTGACGGTTGGAACGGAAACTCAAACTCTGGTCGGCAGCCTTATTGAGGGAAACGGCATCGTTTACCGGATTAGGTCTATTACTACTACAAACTGCAGATTTGAGGTCAGGGAAATTATATATATAAATATCCTTCTTTCTTTTCTAGTTTTCTCTCTGTTAGACTAAATATATAATATCCCAAATCTTTGTAAAATTAGTTCCTATCTCTCTTCTCTTCTTTAACTTTTCTCTCATCCAATTATATTTTGTTTGTTTTTGTAACTTTTAAATTGTTTCTGATGAGAAATGCTTTAGTGTTTTTGTTGATGATGATCTTGATGGAAGTCCCTTAGTATCCAAGTTAATTAATCAGATTTTTTTTTCTGTTTCTTTTTCATGATGATTTATTTATAGGCTTTTTCTTAAAGTATTATATATATATATATATTAATAAATTTTAATACTAATCTTTTATACATATACAGAGATAGATTTCCATAAATAAATTTTGTATGTTCCGACAATCTATCCAATGTGTGTGATTCCTTTAAATTAGGGGAGCGACTTGGAACTTTGTTTACTATATATATAAAATGTGTCTGCTAATAATAATTAATCATTATTCAAAGAGACATAATATAAATATACATGTAATTAGCTGCATATATGATTTTATTATGTAATTTAAAGTATGTATAAATTTTTTAAAAAAAAATGTGAAGGACAACTAAGCTGACCCAACTTCAGGAATTCTTCTCCAAAAATAAGTTTTTTAAACTTTCTCAAACAACATAAAATATTGGTACTCTGCTTTAGCCGCCTCCCTCTTACATTACAAAATTAAAGCATACTATTTATATATATATATATATATATATAAATATAGGATGCTATATGCAATTAATAAATCGATTAATTAGTTTTACAGCTATTAGATCTTTAAGTATATAAATATAAATATATATATATTTCTTTAATAAGTTTTCCCTGATGATTATATATATACTACAACTTAGATTAGTACTTTACTTAATTTGCTAACTGCTGGGATTTTTTTTCTTTGTTTTTCGTAGATGAAATTCTCCTCAAGTCATTAATTTAATGGGAATATTATATGTATATATGCATGTCTGAAATATATCGTAATATGTATATGTACATATACCTAGATAGTTCCCAGCAATATATATATTTGATCTTGATCTTACAATAAGAAGAGGTGATATATTTATATATATATACCAATATATAAAACACTACTTTACTTGGCTCTATAAACAATTACAACTTTGATCAAGACTAATTAAAATCCCAAATTAAAAGTCAACGTTATCGATCCATGTATTCTGCTAAAAAAACATATATTAGGTAATATAAAGAAATAACTGAATATAAATTGTAGTCTGTATATATATATATGTGTGTGTGCAGATATGTGTAGTTAGTTTTCTCAATTGTGCTACGTACTGTAACATGAATAAATAATTAAACAATCGATAAAATAGTTATTTATAGGAAATTCTAAATATTGGTAAATAACATGATTTTGTGTACTATTTGTATCATAGTGGATGAGCTAACGTTGATAGCTTAAGGATTAAGTCTCCAACATATACTCTAACCAACCTTTATATGCACATTATTAATTAATAAAACCTCTACACACAATGATTTAGGTCAAAATCCTCATTTCAAATTAGTTGACTACTGGTTGATCAATATGTCGACAAAAAAAAAACATTATTAGCGCATGCATAGTATTTTATCAATGGACAAAATACTGCATTACAATGTAATTGATCAAATAATATTTGCTATATTTTGTTATATAATTATATTTAAATTATAATATAAAGACAAATATAACGTATTGTAATTTTAAAGAATCTTGTTATAGGTAGAAACATATTTGCTTATCTTTTGTATTTTCATGCATTAATTTGATGAATAATTTTTTATGATATGAATCCAAGTAGTTATATCTAGGGGTAATCACTTTCGAAAACTCAATTGATTAGATGATAAATATATTAACACTTCTTAGACATACAGTTTATATATATATATATATATATATATACACATATACATGAATATGTTTATATTTTGATCCTAATAAAAAAATAGAGGTAAAAATATTTTATCTAATAATTTTGTTGCATTTGTACTATTTTAGCTATTATAAGTGTCAACTAAGTTTGTTAACAGCCAATTGTTAATATATTATTGGATTAGGTATTAAATAAAAAAACTTTTATAATTTTCTAAAGAAAAACATTTATTTGTTTAATTAAAGTAAAACTAATTTAATTTTCTATTGAAAACTGTATATTTTTAATTAAAAATGGAATGAATAATAATTATTAAATACATGGTCAAATAATATGTTGTCACGTGCTTTGAGTTAGCACTTCACAGTCAAAAGGTTGTAATGCTCCAACAAAATTATAAAATAAAATACTTTTGTTGTAACTTTTTCATTAGTATCATATGTGTACATTAGCAAATTTTATGTGTTATGTGTTGTTCGAGTAGTGGTGTGCATAATTTCCAGACTATAACACATTAAAGTTAGTAGAACATGTATTTTTGTATATAGTTTGTTTGATCAATGCTATATGAATTCTTGAACAAAAAGATGATATATACTGCGAAATATATATACATTTAGTTAGTAATAAGGGTGTTTATTGGATCGCATCCAATGTTTTTAGGTCTTTCCAGATCCGATCCAATCACATATTGGATGTTAGATTTTACCATCCGATCCGATCCAATCAATTTCAGTCATCCAATCGATCCAACATCCATTGGATGTTGGATTGGATCGGTTCTATCCATTGGATGTATTTCATATATATTTATTGGTTTAATTTGGGTTTATCTAATATTTTAGACCTAATATTTTTTGGATCGAATCGGATCCATCAAATATTTTAGATCCAGTATGTATTGGATTAGACTGGATCCATCCAATCCAAGAAAAAAAGAGTAAAATTTTAATGTTAATTTTCATATATACATATAGATTTGACGTATAACAATATAAAATCTAATTACTCATCCAAACTAAATGTAAATACAAATTAGTTCGATTGGATGTTGGATGTATTGGATTTTTAGATGCCTCATCCACCATTCAATCCGATCCAATTGGATATTTAAAAATAACATCCAATCCGATCCGATCATAATTGGATATCCAATGTTTGGCGGTCGATTGTAATTGGATCGGTCGGTTCTCATTGAATTGGATCAATTTATGCACACTCCTAGTTAGTAATTAGAACAAGTGCATTTAGTATATGTTATATAATACCTATAATGAGAGGTGTAAATAATACTGTACCACACAATATAAAAATTGTATTTCATCATTAACTTTCTTAGATGTATAATATAATTCATGAAATCACCATACTTCTAATTACTAGCTAGTTCTTATATTACCGACATTTTATATGTTTAAATTAACTCTTATTTGATATGTACCATACACACATGATTTATATGTATATATATATGTATATGTGCATAATCACGATGGACAATAATCTCTCTTTAAATTCTTAGGCAAATTGTCTTATACATTTATTGAATTATTAGGAATTCAGATATATAATTAAATGTTGTTTTACAATATTAGTTACATACTTGTTTTTATTTTTATTTGATCAATCAAATAAGAATGCTAGCCATATATCACTAAAGGATGTGCATGTGCATTTGAAGATCTTAATATATAAGCTAGCTAGTAAAGAAAGAATAATTAATGATGAGGATGCACCGTTGTTGTACACTTTAATCAAGCTTTACAGTATAACAATCCTAATCCATTGAATCGTATAATATTAAAAAACACACAAATTGAAGAAGATCAATTCGAAATAAAGACTTCCACGTACCACTTGAACCAACAAAAAGGAGATCAGATACATAGAAATATGCATCTAATTAGCTAACCTTAGTACTTTATTAATCGAGTCAATATTATAACGATGACATATATATGTTTCAAACATTTAGTGGATGCATATATATGTATATATATTTTGAACTAAATTAACCAGCAAGATCATAAGTCACATGGCTTAAGATAATTCTTCAACGGCTTGTTTGACACGTAGAATTCGATTACAGTGAATTATATAATTTTACTAGTCTAATGTTATTGGCCATGTTAAAGACCGAATAACTAATCTAGTTAATCCGATATATGTGTGTGAGATTATTTATGTGAGATAAATAATTCCTACTGGCACAATTACTTTTTATATCATTTATTTTGTATATCTTTTATATTTAAAAATATTTTAAAAGAAATAATGAAAAATTTATTTATAGATTTATTATCTAAATTATTTATTAAAATTAGTGAAAATGTATAATATTGAGAGTGCTCTAACAAACTCTAATTATAAGATGTATATATATATATATATATATAATATACTGAGGTATGGTGATGTATTTTAAAGAAGTTGATGTATGTATGATGTAAAAGTGAACTGTAAAATAAAAAAAATAAATTTTAGTAATATATTTTAAAAGATAGAGTAGAGAAATTATTGAGAGTACTCTAACAAACTCTAGTTATTCAAAAATAGAAACCTAGAATAATTTTATCGGATCATATAATACACTACTTTACATCTAATAAAAATCAAATAGACATGACATATACTTTTTTTAATAAAAAGAAATATAGATTAAAAATGCAATAATTTTTATTTTTTTTTAAAAAAAAAAATACATTACGGACGACATACTAGTGACGACATTACATATATATGTATATGTATATACATACATATACATATATATATATATATGCGTGTGTGTATATGTAAGATGTATATGTACACAGTGAGTGTGAGAGATACTACAAAAAAATTTACTTTTAGTCACAACAAAATTTGTGACTAAAAGTGAGAAAATTGTGATTAATAATTATAAATCATGATTCCTATGTTGTGACTAAAATGTCCGTGGTTAAAAATATTAGTCACAATAATTACAATTTGTTGTGACTAAATATATTTTTAGTCACAATACTTGTTGTGAGTAAAACTAAATCAGTGATAACTTATAACTAAATACTATGTTTTAGTCACAAGTAACATTTTGTTGTGACTAAAAATCACATTTAGTCACAAAAAAAATATGTTGTGATTAAAAAGTTATCACTAAAAGTAACTATTTTTTGTAGTAGATGGAGACTTACCCCAGGTCTACAAACTTCGTTACTTGCACCGTCGACGGTGCTCTAGTACTATTTCAAAAAATAAAACTTAATTTTATTAAAAATAATATATATAAAATAAATTTATCTATACTATTTAATACGCATACATGTATATATACTAATAAAGAAAGAGTGGTATATACGTATAGAGAAAGAGAGAGAGATATTGAAAGTAGTACCAACCAGAGCCGCAGTGGAGGTTGGTGGGTGGTGCTCGTTGGAGGTGAAGTAGGTGCTCTGTAATGGTGACCGCTGCAGAAGCCAGAGGGAAGAGAGAGAAAACAAAGAGAAGGTGATGAGAGATAGAGAGACACAGAGAGAGAGAGAGAATGGGGAAGAAATGTGTCTGAGTTCTTTTTATTAATGCAAAATATCTTTTTCATTAATGCGAAATATTTGTGACGACTTTGTCGTCCTTAATAGAATGCAAGACCACCCCAGATACTATTACTAGGGGTGACTTTGTAGTGTATTAGGGGATGACAAAGTCGTTCCTAATGTATAGGAGGGAAAATTTTAGCCTAAATTTAACAGTCAAATTTCAAAAAAAAAAAAACAACGTAAAATTATTAGGAACGATATTGTTGTCCCTGTAGAGTTCATGTCGACACTATAATACACCATTTAATAAAAAAAAAAATATTTTATCAAGGACGACATGTCAGTGTCGTCACTAATACCCCTACCTTCAGTGAAAATTTCTTGTCATTCTTGCATACCTTTAGTGACAACTTCTTGTCATACCTGATACCCTTACCTTTAATACAACCTCTTGTCGTCGTTGATATTAGCATTCGCGATATCCACTCACTACAAGAAAAAAAAAAGATATAGCTAGGCACGACCAAATTAGTACCAAAAAGCTCAAACTTTCGTGCCTAGGGAGTTATTGACACAACTCGTCGTGCCCCATTTGTCGTGCCAAATGATCGGTGCCCTAAAATCTAAATGGGCGCGACATACTGCGTCGTGCTCTTAAGCTTCTCTTTAGGCACAACAGATGTTCGCGCTAGAAGCTTCATATGTCCTAACATACATATCAACAAAATATAATTGGATAAACACAAACCTTTTGATAATTTTTAATAAACAACAAACACATATATTCATACATTCACATTTATAAACGGCTCATCATATATATACATACATATATTCACATTTCTTTTTTCTTAATTTTAAGTTCTCCATCTCAAGGAGAAAATGTTTTGTTCTATAACCAAGTTCAAGCATCATATTGAAATTTAATACTCAATGAAAATAATCGAAATCAAGGAACAATATTTCTAACAAAATCCAACCAACTTTTTACAAGTAATAACTGAAATGAAAACAATAAACTCAAATAATCTATGTAATTTTTATAAATCAGACAAAAATATTTAACTTCACTTCGACATACAAAACGAATTGATCTCATTCAAAATAAAGAAATTGGCAGCGGAGCGTCAGTTGGAGTACCAATCCATTTTTGTATATCCCAAAATTCATGTTTTCAATTTAGAAATACAAACAAGACCCAATCCCAAAAGAAAACAAGAAAAAAACTTTCATTTAATCTTGAAAAAAAAAAAACTTCACTATTATTTATCAAAATTCCAATAACATATTACCATCACAATTTATCATTACAGAAAAAAAAAAAAAGGCATACTTTATGATTGAAACATAACTTGTAAAACAAATCTCAAAGCCAATCTTTTAGAATAAAAGATTTTGTCCAAAAAAATTGATATCAAACTTTTAAAAAAATATTCAAGGAGATTACTTATTTTTATGCATACAAAATTAATGAAAATTAAACAGTGTAAAAAAAATACTACGAAGAAAAAAAAAACTCACAGAGATGGATGGTGGCATATACAAAAATGGATTAGTACTCTGACTGACACTCCGCTACGAACCGAAGGACCCTACGCCCTCTACTCCACACTGAACGACCCTACACCCTCCACTGCCCACCGAACAACCCTATAGCCACAACCTGCAACCCAAAACACGGGGCCAAACAAGAATGAAAATGAAAAGGAAAGAGAAAGAAGACCCAAATGAGAAGAAACATACCAATTCCCAGAGAAGAAAAAGATCAGCGTTGTGAGGGCTTGAGAGAGGAAGAATGCCAATATTTTGAGGGTCTGAGAAGAAGAACGTCTGAGAAGAAGAAGGCTAAAAGTGTTTAAGAGGAAATGGAAATGGGTTCTCTCGATTTAGTTTTTTTAAAAAAAAAAAAATGGTGAAAAAGCTAGGCCTGTGACATTTCCATGCCCAAGCGTCGTGCCCTTTAGGTCAATTGGCACACCATGTCAGGGAGTGGGGCCCGACCATGTCGTGCCCAACTGTTAATTGCGGGACAATTCCTACCTGAATCAACGTTCATCTTTAATATTTAGGGCGCGACAATATCGTGCCCATTGAATATATGTCGCGCTCAGTTGTCTCCAAAATTAAAAAAAAAAACAAAAAGAATTGGCACGACATTCACTACAAAAAATAGCTTCCTTTAGTGACAACTTTTTGGTTACAATATAATTTTTTTGTGTCGACTAAATGTTATTTTGTAGTTACAAAAATAAGTTAATTGTGACTAAAACATAGTATTTAGACAAGTTGTCACTAAATTAGTTTTAGTTGTGACTAAAAACACATTTAGTCACAATAAATTATGATTTTTGTAACTAATACCTTTAGTCACAACATAGCAATGCTGATTTATAATTAGTTACAAATTTTGTTGTGACTAAAAGTAAGATTAATTTTTGTAGTGATTAGGAGTATTGGCCCCAAATAATGCTATGGGCACCAGACTCTGTCGTGCCCCAGTTGGACGTACCTATTGTTAGACATTTATATGTATAAACTGAAATATATATGTTTATGTATAAAATGCGGAATTAAATCAAACATATATACACTATGAATAAGGATCGAAATACCTCCAGCCATTGATTCTTGAGCTTTAGTCCCACATAAGCTTTGATCTGCAAAGAAAACTGGTTGATGTGGGTAATCGGGCTTCCTCGCTCTCTCAACTCTCTTTAGATGGATTTTGCTGTTATGAACAGAATGAGTGAGGAGCTCCGGGACCGAGACCCTATATTTATAGGTGAGATACTCCATCAGTATCTGTGCCACATTAATTGTCAGAATATTTTGACAATTAATTCAGGAAATCAAATCAGGTAATGAATATAGAAATCTGACCATATATAGAATATTACGTAATTGATTAAATCGGATTCAATGAATATAAAATATTCATTTATCAGAATCAATAATATTATTTTATTTCCTTAATTAGAAATATTCTAATATTCTCCCACTTGGTCAGCATTTAAACTAAAACATTCAAACCCAAATGTTCCTCATTATATAATAAACATACGAATCATAGCGACATGTCCTCATTATAAGTCGAGCATTATCTTCCATGTATTACGATATATTTATTATATAACAATGTACTTTATGTGGCAATGTACTTAAGTGAATAAATCCTAACCCTTATGTTTATTCAGGTCCTCTTACGATAATTTTCTCAGATGAAATTAAGGTGCACATAAATATGAGAAAATATCGAAATTAGAGTTTCATAAAATAATTTTTGGTTGTACAAATAAAAAAAAAAAAACTGCATATGGGTTAACTGAATCCCATATTTACTTTATGATCCTTGAATTTGTGTTGCGGCATGCCTTTAGTCAAGGATCTATGCGATCACCCAATTCAGTTTGCGTGATTAATGACCACTTATCACGCCTTTTTATGGCTAAATACTTAATGTCGATATGCTAGCTTCGACCAGTACTCTTAGAGTTATTAGCCATAAATATTGTAGCTGAATTTATCGCAAAATTTTCTTAATGGCCTAATGAAACTGTAATTCTGAACTCCAGGCCTACTATGAAACTCTATAATACATCATACGAGATGTATCCTCAAAATAATAAATGAATGTGACTTCTATAGTGGAAATAACAATCAAGATTCTCCACAATATAATCTTACTGGTAATCTTAAGGTTGTAATAAAATATTGATTTACGTGAATCAATATAACCAGTAAAGTGTGGAAGAATCTAATTGGTTAACTATACTTCTAGATGGTCAATTCATCTTAACAAATATGTATGATTATAATTTTTAGTATCTTAAAGACACCTCATCACTTTGTATGAAGAATAAAGTGGTCTTAACTTTAGTTATTCTGATACTACTTACCGATCCTGAAACAAATGTAATGCAAAGTCTTATTCAGACTCTTAGGCATACATTAGGCTTCTAAAATAGAAGCAAATGAATGTTCTTAATTTATTCTCACTCCAGATCATTTTTCAGATGCTGGTTCGAGTTGAATTTATCACACTTAAAGATAAAAGTTATATCAGATGAATAATACATAATTTTATTTAATCAGAGATGCTGTGGCTACTCTCTAATTAATTAAAATTATATATATTATTTATATTCCTTATCTCAAAATAATAATTTGAGATATGAATTATTTCAACTTATATAGAAAACTTTTATCATCATTTGCAAGTAACATATTGTCTACGTATAAAACAAATATTACTCCCACTAACCTTCTGGTATATAATTATTTCCATAATTCTCTTTTCAAACCTAAAGGAAAAGATGATATAATACCAATTTGTGAGATGTTTGTTTTAATCTATAAGTAGACACTTTAAGCTTGCATATGTTCACCACTTATTAGAGGAAAATCTTTATGGCAGTCTGTATACCTTCTCCTCTAGTTCACTGTTTGGAATTGATTAATGAATTAAAACAAGCAACAAATGCCAAGGTCTATAATAGAATCTTTTATAAAAACAAGTGAGAATGTAAATCTCATTTATTACTGATTCTTATTTCAAAATGAACTTCTTAGCAATGAATATTCTTTTATATCTTTATGTTTCTCAATGTTGCCTAATGAATATTATTGGTGAAAAAAACTTATGCTTAATTAATGTTCTCCACCCCATTAGGCAACTTTACTAAAGATAAACTTTATTGCTCTTTAAGATATTCATTTATTCATTCATGGCATGTTGTACTACAACTTCAATTCTTTATCATTCTATAATTTAATTTGTGTCTCAAATTAATATTGTAGTTGAACTCTTATTGTACAAAATGTAATCACTAGAAAACATTGATCTTATTGTTCTAATAAGTCATCTTAAGGATGGACCAACAAACTCTTAAAAGAGCAAATGGTTCAATATGCATGTTATTTTAGAAATTATAAGCAATTACTAAATAACATAACTTATTAGAATTTTATCAATGACTTGTAGACTATTAATGATTAGTTATGAATTCTCAATAACCATTAACCTTAAGGGTTGTTGTACTAAATCATAATTAATCTAATACTTGAGGTGGAAGTTTGAGAAAATATGAATGATTTTTCTCAGAAACTAGGTTCCTAGATTGATCACTCCCACTGATCAAGTCAATTCTTAATTCCACAGTTCTAGTGTTGTGAGATGGATAATAAAATATGTAACCCTTAAACCTTATAGCTTTTCAAATGAAATATGCTCATTTATGGTTTAGGACCCAGATCTTTTCTTTGATAATTGTACTCTAACTATATATGGGTATTTATAAAATGTGTACATGTCATCAAGTCGGTTTTCAACCTTATCACAACTCAAAATATGTTTGAGAAACAACTTTGGTTAGAACACGATTCGATATGTACACCCCATTGAAGAGTATCAATAGACAAAGATTTAGGAAAGATTGGAGTTTGCTATGTAGGCTCCACCCCATGTCCAAAAAATGCTTAGTTTCTTAAATCTGTCACACACTATAATTTGGGTGTACCAAGCATATGTATCGGGCAATGAACCCATGCTTTTAAAGAAACTTTGCAAATAGACTGGGAGTTTATCCATACTCACGAATTTTAATGTAGTATTCTCCATTTTATTGTTGATCTCACTATCTTAATATGCAAAATGCACCATTTCTCTACTTAAGATTTAAATGTCTTTGAAACATATAAATCTATACTTTTGTAGAAAAATTATTTATGTGAGTAATCGTTAAAAAAGAGATGCAAAATTTGAGTCTATGTCTTCAAAATTAATTGACTTGTATGATTTCTAATATGATAGAATTCTAGTATGCACCGATTTTGACTTGTTGGAATACATATTTTTAATGAAATTCACACAAGTTCTAAATAAAGTTAGTAAAATCAAGTGTAATGAATATCCCCACCATTTACTAACATTTATTCTATTTATGGAGATATGTTCCATAATTTTTGGTGCTATAATGTAGAAGAATTCTTATTAATAACACATTTCTTATTGTCAGATTGAACTTGCATATCTTTATGAATGACATCATTTGTAGTAAAGACCTCTAAATGTGTCTAAATCAAGTTTCAATAGAATCTTGGAACATAAAGGTCTTTGCCAATTTTAAAACAAAGCCACTACTATATTGCTTGTTCCTTAAACTTCTAAATGTGAGAACTTATCTTGTCTGTGGATAAGATTTGCTCACAGTTACTGACTTTCTTAGGTTTATTTGTAAACCTTGCAAGAAATTATGAATGTGGAATAACAATCTAAAATAATCCACTATGTGTTAATAACTATATTAGAATGAATTCATACACAATAAATTAAAATTTATTGGTGATATTAAAGTGTGATTTATTTTTCTTAATTATACAGTAAAAACTGTACATTTTAGATTAAATTATCAGAATAAATTTTTGGAAATTTCTACTGGTATGGAAGAAATTTATGAATAGTGATGTAATAAAATTACATATATAGTTTTGAGGTTTAAATGAATCATGTTTTTACCAATGAACAAACATGCTTACATATGAAATCTTATTAAACAAAAATTGCCTGTGGGCTAAATTTTTAATTTAAGAAGATTAGATTTAGATGTAGATTATGATAGATTTACACAATTTATGAAAAACTTAAAGTTTAATATTTCTATCTCAATGAAAGGTATGAAACACTTAATTATTTATAAATGTTTCAAAATTTTATACTTTATGATAAAATTATTAAATTAAATCTACATAATTTCCTGTGGGATAAATTAAGAGAATTTAATTTAACATATTAATTATGTAAATATAATAAAATCCCTGTAGGGTAAGATTATTATGTTCACATAATTCATGTCCATTATGTGATCTTAATCCACTTAATATATATAATTTTATATAATTAAGGATGTTGTGGCTACTCCCTAATTATTTAAAATTATGTGGTTCACTAGACACCAAAGTATAAACTGAAGATTAAAATTTTACTAAATTCAAAATTGCCTGTGGGCTAAATTTTAAATTTAATAAAATTAGATGAACCTTATGATAGATTTAATTAAACAATTAGTTTAGGAAAATGAAGGTTTATTATCTATCTTTAATTAAATTTGTGATAACACTATTAAATTAAATCCCCATAACTCCCTGTGGGGTAAATTAAGAGAATTTAATTTAACATATTATCCTAATTAATTATACAAATATAATAAAATCCCTGTGGGGTAAAATTATTATACCTATATAATTAATTACAATTTATGTCCATTAAGGTGAATTTTAATTAATATATAATTTTATACAAATAAGGATGCTGTGGCTACTCCCTAATTATATAAAATTATATTTTCACTTTGACATTAGGTATTGGGCTCTACCTAAAAGTAATTTCGTTATTAACATAATAGACAATCACTGAGATTAGTGCTCCTAGTGTGGTCGTCCGAAGATCATTAAAAACCGTTCTAGATATGAGCATTTGTCCCAAGTTCATGTTTTCTTATGTCAAACCAAAAAATTACTTACATTTTATTCATATTTTATTCATTTTAGGAAGTTTTATGAATATTTTATGAATAATTTTATGAAGTTTTATGAAACTTAATGTGCTATATAAAATATTCAACCTATCTTAATGTTTGAATATTTCTAAATATATCTAGCACTATAAAAGGAATTTATGTATAGCATTTAAATCATACAAATCAAAATTAATTGTATTAAAAATAAGTTTGCCAAATAAATACAAATTAATACAATTATTGTATGATAATAAATTAAATGCTTAATTCCATAATATATAATTAATTATGCATTTATGACAATATAATATCTTAAATATTTGCACTAATAATTAATTTGTATAAATAAGGTAAATATACAAATTAGTACAATTAATTATATGAAATGAATTAAATGCAAAATTAAAGAATATACTTAATGGCAAATTTTTTTTTCAACTTTTATTAATTTAAACAATAAATTACATAAATTTGGTAATAAATAATTAAACGCACAATTATTACATGCCTAAATAAATCATGTAATTAATTACCAATTTAAAACAAATTTCTATTTTCAATTTATACTAAATAACATATTAATTCTAAATATATGTATTAAATTAAAAATGGAAATTGAATGAATGTAATTTATTGACTAAATTAACACAAAATAGGAAAATAATTAATATTCCAAATAAATAAAAATTTGGAATTTTCCTTTTTTTTTTTTTAAAAAAAAAAAAAAAATGCCCCGACCCAATCCCGAACAGGAAAACGAATTCCTACGATAAAAATTCATGGAATCACTCCCATTTGAATCTCCATGCATAAATAAAGAGATTCATGTCGGTTTTAGGCAATTAAAACACGTAAAAATTGGACTTTAATTTTAATAAAAAATTTCTAGTCCGTATGAGTTCTTAAGAAATTAATTTTCAAATTTCAATTATTTTTCACATGTTTAGATCGATCTATAATACTATATGAATATAGTGATGTATATAGAATTCGAAATAAACACCGAAAAAAAAAATGAAATAAAACAACCAACGGACCAAAAACTCCAATTTTTTTTTCCAAATGAATCTAAATGCAAAAATTAAGACATTCATATAGATTTCATGCATCGAAAACACGTAAAACAAAGACTTTAAAATCACCAAAAATTTCGGGTCCGAATATTTTTTTTTTTTTTTGAGCTTTCTTTGTTTTTTCTAAATGAGTTTTCATGCTTTAGAACAATCTACATTAATATATGAATGTATTGATTCAGAATGTATAATGTATATATAAACATATATCCATACATATATATATACAGAAAATAAAATAATGTACCGTATGTATATATATAATCATGAAATGTATATATTTATATATAGCATTTAGGTATATAAACAATATGATATAATAAATATATGAACATATATATATATACAATATATATACCTAATGAAATGAAGAAAATATCTATATATATGTATAAACAGTATATGAATATATATATATAAACTGAATGTATATATAAACAGAATGTATATGAATATATATATAAACTGAATGTATATAGGTATATACGTATGAAAATGTATATATATAATATGAATGTATATACGAACCCGAAAACGAATATATAATATATATATATATATGAACACCGTATATACATATATATATATTAAACTCAAACTAAATCAAGGCAGAGATATATAATCCGCTCTGATACCAACTGTTAGACATTTATATGTATAAACTGAAATATATATGTTTATGTATAAAATGCGGAATTAAATCAAACATATATACACTATGAATAAGGATCGAAATACCTCCAGCCATTGATTCTTGAGCTTTAGTCCCACATAAGCTTTGATCTGCAAAGAAAACTGGTTGATGTGGGTAATCGGGCTTCCTCGCTCTCTCAACTCTCTTTAGATGGATTTTGTTGTTATGAACAGAATGAGTGAGGAGCTCGGGGACCGAGACCCTATATTTATAGGTGAGATACTCCATCAGTATCTGTGCCACATTAATTGTCAGAATATTTTGACAATTAATTCAGGAAATCAAATCAGGTAATGAATATAGAAATCTGACCATATATAGAATATTACGTAATTGATTCTGTCCAGATTCAATGAATATAAAATATTCATTTATCAGAATCAATAATATTATTTTATTTCCTTAATTAGAAATATTCTAATACCTATATCCTATTATTGTTGTAGTGACTTTTCTGGTAGTATTCTTCTAGCTCAATAAGAATCCAATTAAATAAAACATGAAACAAGAACGATTCATACATCATTACACTACAATAGTAAAGAGCATTGTTAATGGACATCAGTAGTGTTGGACATTTTCTATAGGTGGCGCCTCACGATTGATTAGTGATATTCCTTGAAAGTTATTTTCTTAAGTTTTATGAGACCCGATATTTAATTACACCAATAGCGGTATGACACAGAAGAGAGTGCTAGGTACCAATGCTGCATTTTAGAGCATTTACAATAGTAGCATTAATCTTTAAAGGTGTTATATCTCCACATCCTCCAAATATATAATATTTATTTATTTTTTCCATATTATTTTTGGCACTCTTACTTCTAAAAATACTATAATGGTATAACATATTTTAAAAATACTATAATTATAATCTCAAACATTATTATATATATAAATCATTTTTTATTAAATTATTATTATATATATATTCCACTTTTAATTTTTTATCTAAAAAAAACATAGCATCAATGCCATTATGTGGTCAAATTTCAAGAATAACATTCTTTTATCTCGAATTATATAACATCCTTATATTTTATCACCTAAACTTTTCATCTCATCAAGCATTCTCTCAAATACTATCATTGGAGATACTCTTAGTAATTCTGGAACAATAAAAGGTCTATAGTAATGATCATTATTGTTGCTAATTCTCTCGAAGTCATCGCCAAAGTTATTAGTGATGAACGAGTCAATGCTAATAGTCGATGCTGATAATTCATTGCTAATACATTTTAACAACAACCAAACAGAGAGCTCTAACAATGACATATGTAATTGCTCTAAATACCTATGAATTGGTCACTAATTTCATATTAATTTACCTCAAAATTTTTATAATATGAAAAGATATGGTCAAAAGTTGCTTCTTATATATGAATATTGCACATTATATTTATATATTTACAATAAAAATTTAAAATTAATTTAATTGATACCAAACTATATATGAATAATTAATTTTTAAATTTCATTAGAAACTAGTAAAGTGGTTTCTATAAGATTTAAGTATGTTGTTCTAATTAAAGTACAAAATATATAAATTAAAAAAATTTGATCATCACTACGCTCTATTAGATCCTGATCATTAGGTCCTAGACTTGATTCTGATTCCAACAGTCTATCAAGCTCATGATCTACCCTCTTTGAGTCAAAGGCAGCTAGTCCCTCATTCGAATGAATTGTGAGAGAGGAAAATGAATTTAAGAAATAAAAAATGTCGTCATAAATTGTTTCGCATGATATTGAATGTCTTTATCGACGACATTTAATTTTTGTTGTCATCGTTAATAATGTCATTGATCCAAAAGTATTGATTTTTTTGTAATGTACGTTATGTACATTCACCTGATTATAAAAGGGGTAGTTTATGATAAAATTTAAACAACCTTGTGTTATAATAAGGGTTATGACATCAAATTATAGATGTCACAAATATATAGTATGACGTCAAATATATTTGGTGTTATATGCATACTAAATATTACAAAAAGAACAAAACTAAAACTACTTACAAAATAAATTTCAAACCCAGAATAAGAATATACAACAAATCAACTACTCATATAAAACATCCCCTACGACTGCAAGGACGACATCGCTCGACCTTGCCTAAAAACTCATCAACGCCCCACTGTTATGCTTTCGAGTATTTAACAAAGACAGTAAAAATTAAGACAGTAATTTGCTTTTTCTTATTGAAGATTTTTTTTCCATACACCTGAAAGAAGAAAAATGAAATTAGGGAACAAAATATTGTCATATTCTTTCGTGTGTATGAAATAGTCTTTAGCGATGTCTTTTTTGTTGTCATCGTTAATTAGGTCATAATTAATTACTACATGAGTATAGTATTATGCATCACTCAATGATCTTTTATGATAAATTTTCACATAAAATTTAAACAATCTCATTCGTTATAATAAAAGTTATAACATTAAATTATTTATATTACAAATATAATATGATGACAAGCAATACTTGGCCTCATATGCACACTATAAATAAAACTTCAACAGTATATCATATAATAAACAAATGAAACAAAAAAAAAAAAAACAAACTAACAGAAAAATAGAAAAATAGAGTAATACAATAATGAATAGTTGAGAATGTATGGATTTGAGAAAAAAAAAAAAAACAATTTCAAACTATGTGTGTAAAAATATGCCCAGAAAAATATAATACAACAAATGATTATATTTAGAAAACATGGATCTTATGATCGTAAAGATGACATTGCTCGATCTCTATTATCACCGTAGTTTAATTGTAAAAAATGAGACATGGGAAAAAAAGAAGAAGGTAGTTTGTCTCTAATTTATTTTTATTGAGGGATTTTTCTCAAATTGGTCAATTTAGTTAGAATTTGCTAGATCATCATATAATTATATAATTTGGGTGACTATTCCATGGTTATATTTTTATTATAACCATATGGTTACATTTTTCTTTGACCTGTAATAGCAAGTTACTAATAGGTAAACATTCATTTTTTAGAATTAATTAATTATAAACTATTTTCTTAAAATAATTAATTAAATATTTAACAAGACCTCTTTTAGCAATTAATATTTATAAATAATTTTTTATTTATTTAAATCTTTACTCTAATTATTTTAACAATTAAACCATTTAATTATAATATTTACAATAAAATTTATTTTTTTACAAAAATTAAATTTCTTTTTACACAAATTAAAATTCTCTTCTTATAATAAATTTTTAAATAATTAATTATTTTTAAATGATATTTAATTATTTTGTTACAATTATATGAACTAAGTATGAAGCCTCAAGCTAGTCAATCGATAACAAGTGTAGCCATTTTTTTTCTAAAAAATTCTTCAATTTATTTCACTTTTTATTTTTTAAATATTTAAATAAAAAAATTAAATAATTAAGTGTAATAATTTAAAATTAAGATTACAAGTATAATAAAATTTAAATTATGAAATTATGTGTATAATTTTAAATTATAAAAAAATTTGCTATAAAATTTTAAATAATTTAAGTGTAAAAAAATAAATTGCTAAAATATCCTTATATAGTAATAGATTGCAAAAAAATAATTAATAATTATAATTAATTTAATTTTAAAATATAATTAATCTTAATTAAAGTTTTATAAGGAAATAAATTATTAGGTTACTTTCAGGTTACAAGTTATTTATTATTTATTTTTATTTAATTTTCAAATTAATCACAACCATCTAATAGTAATCCAATGGCTTAAAAAATGTAACCATGATGGTTACAATAAAATTGTAACTATTAAAACCTCTCCCAAGTATTAAGCTTATTCTTTTATTTATATTGTATATATAGCAAATTTCTAAGTATAAATATAATAAGATATAGAGCAACAACGTGATGTCACACATCACATGCATGGTTGAACAAAACATAATAGAAAATCAATATAAATAATGACTTATTATAATTATAACATCATAGATCGATGGAGGAATAAGTTTATTTTTAAACATCGATCAAGATATAATAATAATAATGTATAATACTAGCATAGGCCTTAATAATTTACATATATAAAAATTTATATAATTAAATAAATTAGGATATGGTACAAGCATTTGGATTTTCATCACTAAAAAGTTGGGGAGCGTAAACATAGTGAATAAAATAAGGAGCATTTCCTTCTTTAGATTTTGCTTCCACTACCTTTACTTGTTCCTTAATCTCAACCTTGCTCCCAGAGTCAATAGAAGTAATAATTTCTTCTTTTTCTTGCTTAATAGTTTCCACTTTCTTTTCTTCTTTATTTCCACTTATAATAATCTCTGCGTGTTTATGCACCTTTCTTCTTAAGAACGATACGAGTTTTTCACCTTCAATGCTCCCATCCACCACCAAAATTTGAGTTTTCATATCTGCTTTAACACTGTGAATACCTATATATGAACGTATATATATATATTATTATACAGTCATTTAATCGTATAATTAATTATCTACATATATAGTTATACTAATTACTTACCAAAATTGGATCATTAATTAATTATGGTTGATAATTATGTACCTTTTCGCCTTATTAACTTCTCTTCCAGGTCCCTCGCGCATTGGTGGCAATGCAAGTGTACCTTCACTAATGTTGTCCGTAAAACTGGCTTCATGTTAAAAAAAAAATATGTTTATTTGTTTAGAACAATAAATATTTATATATATATATGTATTATATATATATAGTTATATATAATATGTGCTTAATTTTCTTATATTTATTATATATAAGAGATAAATATAAATTAACATATAGTTCCTATGGAAGCATGATTTCATACTGAAAAATAAAAAATGATTATGGTAAAGAAAAGAGCATTGTGATTAGGGTACGATACTAATAGCGCGCGATATAACACTTTAGATAGTATTAAATACCATTGTTGTTTTTTTAGCAGTTCTTTAAAAAATATCAATCTATAATAGCTGAAAAATATATATGCATTACGTATATTATATATCAGGAATTTGATCACAGGTTTTTCCTTTTTTTAAAAAAAAAAATCCTAACCAAATCTATTATAAAAAGCTCAAAGCGAATATTCACGTCACACTACACAAAAATTGTGATATAGTCGAGAGTACTATTTATTATATAAGAATGTATTGCTTTTTCAATATATATATATATATAAAAAAATATACCAGCTATATATATGCACAAAATTTAAAGTGAAAATTACATGAAATATGAGATTTCATAACAAAGTTAAAAAAATATGGCATTTTTAGATTTGCCACTCTTCTATGGCATTTTTTCACATTTAAGATTTTTTATGGTATTTGATATGCCCTATTTTTATAAACTTATTATCCAATCCCATATTTTATGTTTTTATTTTTAGCTTAATTATTTTTATTTATTTTTTAATTTATTTTACACTTACATTTTAGGGTTTCTTTTTATTTGGAAAATTTACACCAAATACTACATTTTTTTTCAAACATTACATTTTTAATTTGACAAGAACATTTTACTTTTATACTTTTATTAATTTTTTTTTTTATTTTTTACTTATTGAAGCTTCAAAAAGTTTTTTTTTTTTTTGTCTTTTTTATATATTTTTTAGTCAATTTTGGCTCTCTTTTTTCTTTTCAACTTTTAAGTCAGTTGCTACTTTTTTTTTTTTATTTCTTTCTCTTATCTCTCTCTATTTTTTTTTTCTAATTTCTCTTTGTGTCTCTCTTTTTTTTTTAATTTTTTTTCTCAACCTAATTTTTTTCTCTTAATATATATAATAAGTGTACATTTTTATATTTCATTTTTTTTTACAAAAATTAAACTTGTTTTTTTATTTAAACTACTATTTTTTTTTTGTTAAAAACTAATTATTCCATTAAAAACAACAGAAAAAAAAAACCAGTTTCATCAACATCATCCTGAAAAAAAAACAATATAAAAAATCATAATCTAAAAAGAATCCAAACTTTAAAAACTAGTTTCATCAACATTGAAAGAAACTAATAATTTCATTTAAAGAATACAAAAAATAGTTTCATCAACAAGATAATGAAAAAAATTACAATCTAAAGACGATACTAACTTTAAAAACCAGTTTCATCAATATTAAAAGAAACGAATTATTTCATTAAAAGAGGCAAAAAAAAAAATAGTTTCATCAATAACATAATAAAAATACACAATGTCTAATAACTAAACTTTTACAAATTAACGATACTAAATTTAAAAACCAGTTTCGAACATATAAATTTTATATCAATACCTAATAATCAAACTTCTAACTTCATTCTTTATTTTGGCATTTAATTTTTTATTTGCTTGCTCAAAAATTAGAGTTAATTTAAACATACAATACGCAGCAAATATAACAAAGAGAATCATAAATTAAAATCAAAGAGAAAAAAAAGAAACAAAGAAAATTAAAGAGACAAAAGTCCAATAAAAACCATAAAAGAATAACCAAAAAAAAGAAAACAATGGAATGTGAGAAACCAGTTAGTAAAACAACCAAAATAAAAACAAACAAATAAAAACCAGTTTCTTGAAATAAACTAATAAAAAATTGAATAAAACTCAATTATGAACAACAATAAAAAAAAATTAGTTATAAAAACTAGTTACTTAAAAAAACCAGTTATGAAAATAATAAAATAATGTGTGTGTCAAAAACTGATTAATTAAAATAAAATAAAAATTGTTGTTCAAATATCATACAATAATAAAACTGGTTTTATACAAACTAAAAAATATACAATAATATCATAAAAATTGAGCAACCCCATTACAGAACAGTTAAAACCTGTGAAACCAGTTTCGACATGTGAAACCAGTTTTGACGTTATAAAAAATCATAACAAAATACAAATGTTAATAATAAAGTTAATTGAAACCAGTTTCATCAGACAATCAAATAAAAACACACACACACACATATATACAAAAAAAAAAAAAAAAAAAAATATACTAATCACAAATATAATCAAAACAACACATAATGCATACCAATAATTTAATAACAAAATATAAGTGTAAGTTTCCAACCTAGAAACAAAATAATAAAAAAGTAACTTGAAAAAATTTCTAATAACATAATGAAACTATTTTTTTTATTCTTTTAATGAAATTAATAGTTTCTTTCATTGTTGATGAAACTGATTTTTAAAGTTTATATTATCTTTAGATTATAATTTTTTATAATGTTTTTTCTTCAGGATGATGTTGATGAAACTGGTTTTTTTTTTTTTTTTTGCTGCTTTTAATGAAATAATTAGTTTTTAACAAAAAAAACAAAGAAAAAAAAATAGTAGTTTAAATAAAAAAAACAAGTTTAATTTTTGTAAAAAAAAATAATATCTATAGTTGAGATCATTTTTTATTTATTTTAGTATTTTATTTTTTTAAAAAAAGAAAAAATAAATAAAAAGAAACACAAATTTAAAGTTTTTTATGGCATTCCTCAAGACTTTTTCCCATATTTGTAAGTTTTTTTAAAAAATGACATATTTAGTGTAATTAAGTTTTTATGCCATATATATCAAAATTTATCTTTATTTTCCCATATTTTTGTAAATAGCCCAAATTTAAATTAGTAAAAATAATTTGAGCATATCATGTTTATTAATATATTAATCGGAACAAAGAAGAGGAGAATATATATAAAAATATATGTACAATATGTATCATTGAGATTAACGTTAATAATACTTAATTGTCCCATATATAGTCAGACACAGAGAGGTCATTCATTATATTAATTAAATATTTGTACAATATTCGATTGTTGCAAGTTGGTTTTAAACAACCAAGATGATAATTTATATTAATTTAACGTCGGTGGACATGATACATCAAAAAAACTTAATAATAATAATTTATTATTAATTATTAATTTTTTGTTTCAAATAATGATGCTGTTTTCATGCACATGTTTCATCGATTTGATTAGAAAAAGACCTTAAACGTTTTCTTAAACTTTTGCTTTTTGAATTAAAAATAAATAATTATGTTTTTGTGGAAGCCGCGTATAGCGAGCAAAATTAATGTAGTATACATATATATATATATATATATATATATATATTATATAATTAATCTAATTAAAAATTCTTCTAACGTGGAGAGAGATGGATAACTTCCAAATTGATAAAGAGATAAAAGAAAAATAAACAATAAAGAGAAGCGATTTGGTATATTATAATGATAATTATATGGTTAACACTCTCCCACACATATATATATATAGTTATACCCCAAAGATATATGTACATATAAATGCTAAAAAATATTATAAGTCTATCATTTCTCAATACCATATTATAATTGATTGGTATAATTAAATATTAAGTCTTATATAACTTGAAAATAAATTTTAACAATATTACTAATTAATTATAGATGCCAAATATAGAACTAGGCACTATACCCAATAAATACTCATATATATATATATATATATATATGAATCATTTCTCAAAGATTTACCCCAAATCTAGTAATATTCTTAAATTGTTGCCCGATTAATTGGCTATATACATATATAGTGGTTAATTTTTTTCTTTTTATTTATTCAAAATCATTTATAAATGTAAATAATATATGTTCATGATGATTAAAAGTCATCACGTACGGAGGAGACAGTGATAAATTATAGACATGTTGGTAATAATATAAATATTTATATATATTTTAGTAATTTACGTACTTGTTTGATTTCCTTGGTCACTTTCTTCTCAATTATGGTAGTTTCTTTGATCTGCACTTTGGGCGAAATCAACTCAATCTTCTTCTTGCTCAATTTCTGAATTCGTTTCTGAACTTTAATGGGGTCAAAGCATCCTTTCACCCTTATTTCACATTTCTCCATTTCGATCTCAACATTTTGAATACCTGCATGAATATATATATATACCTCCAAATAATTAATTAATTAAATAAAATATGTTTATTAATATATATCCAACAACAAAAACAAATTATTATTGAAAAAAAGTGATACTTAATTTGAAAAATTCTCTTCAATCATGATCCTAATTTGATCTAAGTGTAATATTCTAATTAAAATTCTATAGATTAATTAAAATGTTTGAGAGATTTTGATTTCATAAAGATATTGGAAAATTCCGAAAACAAAATTAAGCCTATAATATATATATTTATATATATATATATTTATATACTCTTAATGGGTATTACCCATTCATGAATAATATTATGGAAAATTGAGTTTTTATGCTTAGTTTTTTATCTAATTAAAAAATATCTCATTTTTATATTATATGAGTTGGGATTATTTTATTGGCTGAAAAAAAAAATTAAGAAAAAATGTTTTTTTGACTAAAAAAAGATGAATTTGTATTAAGTATTTTGTATATAAACATATTTTTAATATAGTGTCAAAAGTAATATTTTTTTTTGATATTTTTTTTAATTAAATAGTTAAATTAAATATAAAAATTTAATTTTTTTTTATTATTTGTTATTGAATCAAAATCTAATAATTTAATATTTATAATTAAATTATTTAGTAATCATCAATCAATGTATAATATCCATTAAGAATTTTTTACATATATATATATATTCGTACCTTGAGCACATAAAAGAGGCCTCTTGATATCAAGAGCACACTGGGGGCAATGTAAGCTTGCTTTGTAAACAGCGGTGATCACTCCAATATCTTTTGTTGCCATATATTCAGAGCCTAGCTATAATTATAAATCAATCGAAATATATACATACGAAATTTATAACATTCATCGACTCAATTAATAAATTAGTATTACCATTTTGATGTTTGTCTTCCACGATAATTAATTGTGTTGGTGGGACTTTGTGAGGAGTTAGGTCACTCCCCCTTTTGATGCTTGAAATATTGCACCTTAACTATAGATATTAGAAATTGTCATTTGTCATACCAAACGAAACGACCAAATGGAGTGGAGTCGGACCATGCACACTCGCCTATACATGTATCATTTATTTATATATTTATATATATAAATATATATATATATATATATGGAGGAGGTTCTAATGGTTACATTTTTATTGTAACCATCATGGTTACGTTTTTTTTAGCCATTGGATCAGCATTAAATGGTTGTGATTAATTTGGAAATTAAATAAAATAAAAAAAAATGACCTGTAACCTGATATTAACCTGTTAATTTATTTCCTTTTAAAACTTTAATTAAAATTAATTATATTTTAAAATTAAATTAAGTATTATTATTAATTAATTTGTTGCAATTTATTATTAAATAAGGATCTTTTAGCAATTTATTTTTTTATACTTAAATTATTTAAAATTTTATAACAAAGTTTTTTATAATTTAAAATTATACACATATAATTTCATAATTTGAATTTTATTATACTTGTAATCTTAATTTTAAATTATTACGCATAATTATTTAATTTTTTTTATTTAGATATTTAAAAAGTAAAAAATGAAATAAGTTGAAGGATTTTTTTTAAAAAAAATGGCTGCACTTGTTATCGATTGATTAGCTTGAGGCCTCATACTTAGTTCATATAATTGTAACAAAATAATTAAATATTATTTAAAAATAATTAATTATTTGAAAATTTATTATAAGAAGAGAATTTTAATTTGTGTCAAAAGAAGTTTAATTTTTGTAAAAAAAATAAATTTTTTTGTAAATATTATAATTAAATGGCTTAATTATTAAAATAATTCAACTAAGGATTTAAATATAAATATTAATTACTAAAAGATGTCTTGTTAAATATTTAATTAATTATTTTAAGAAAATAGTTAATTATAATTAAATAATTCTAAAAAAGGAATGTCTATTTAATTAATTATTTTAAGAAAATAGTTAATTATAATTAATTAAATCTAAAAAAGGAAAGTCCACCTATTAGTAACCTGCTATTACAGGTTAAAGAAAAATGTAACCATATGGTTACAATAAAAATGTAACCATTGAATAGTCACCCATATATATATATATATATATTTCTTTTTCTTTCTTAAGAGGTTAATATCAATCAACTCATCTATTTATATAAATATAATAAAGTTAAGTACAAATGAGTGATTTAAACCACGTGATGCTAGCTCAAGTGGCTATAGGGCTTATTGGGGTGCGTGTGGGGGAGTCCTACGGGTGGTAAAACAGGTTCAATATAGTACACGAACACGACACGAATTTTACGGGTTAGGATTGAGAAAATTAGATGCGGGTAAAAAATAAGTCCACACAAGTTGACACGAAATAAAAACGAGTCAAGTACGATTTTTAAATAAATTAAAATAAAAAATTATTAATAATAATATAACAATGTAAAATTTTATATTTAGTGATTTAATGTTTTGTCAAAAAAATAAATACTTTATAAAGGAGTTTTTCGTGGAAAGGAATAGAAGAGTCTAATGATGCAGAGAAAGTTGTTTGGAGTAAGCTTTGCATTCCGAAATCAATGGGTGGATTAGGATTCAGGAACATTATTACATGGAATATTGCTAGGATTGGGAGATTTGTGTGGGCATTAACTTCAAAGAAGGACAACCTTTGGATTAAATGGGCGCATTGTGTTTACATAGGCAAGGAAGATTAGTGGGCCTATAAAGCTCCTGGAAATAGCAGTTGGTATTGGAAACAAATATGCAAGGTAAAAGATAGTCTAGTTCCTGTCATTGATTTAAAAAGTTTTGCTTCTTTGAATTATAAAATTGGTGATGGATATACTAAGCTTTGTAGTCCTTCACCCAAAGTTGATTGGAAGAAGGAAGTATGGGATAGACTTAGTCTTTAGAAGCGTAAGTTTATTCTTTGGTTCACTATGTTGAATATCGTAATAGATAATGTTTGTGTAGTTTGTGGTAGCCATGAAACGACTACCCAACATCTCTTATTTGGTTGCACAAATAGTATTAAAATCTTGGAGACTCTAAAAAGTTAGTTGAACTGGGTCACTTCAGCCACTACCATTCAAAATCTCTTGAAAATGGATTCGGAGGAGCAAGCTATCTAGGTGGAGGAAGAAGGTTTTTTCTACAGTAATGGCTGCTGTGTTATACCATATTTGGAAAAATCCTAATCAAGCATTTTGGCTTCATAGAGTCTAATGTCCTCGTGTTATTGTGAAACAAATCATGTTTGAAGTCAGAAGTAGAATACAATTTTAAATGTCAAAGAAAATATCTATATATACATGATAGAAATTGGAGTGATCACTTATAAGTTTGATAATATTTCAGGTTGGAAGGCGCTTCTAGGATGTAATTAAAAGTTTGTTGGTTGAATAATTATAACTCATTTGATTCATCAAAAAAAAAGTAAAATTTAATTTTCTTTAAAAAGAAATTAAAAATATATAATTTTAAATTTTAAAATTTTGTTATATATAAAAATTTATATAAATAAATGTTGACGTTACCTATGAATGAAAACTAAAGAAATATGATCCAAAGGTATTGGACACACTACAGAGGTTTATAGGAAAGAGAAAAAGATAGGACGAGTTAAGAAAATTTGGAAGACTAAAGTTTTTATGGTGGTCGATGCTCCTAAAACAGTAGTTTCAAATGGCCAAGATTTTCACGCAATCAAGGGGAAAAAATCATTGTTGCTATACCTTCTAAAGTTCAAATTAGCAATGCTTTTTAAGCTTTAGAAGAAAAAGATGTTGTAGAGGTCTAAGTTGGAGAAGTTGATTATGAGTTGAGGTCCATTATTGATGGAGGGCGAGATTCTTTACCAATAAATAGATAGGTTGTTTTTAAGAAATGTGAAGGGGATTAATAAAACTAACAAATAAAAAGATATGAGAATGATGCATAATAAGATCATATTAGTTTTGTTGGTCTCTTCGAAACAAAGGTCAGGGCTCGTATGGGGAACTTGTACATTAATATGTTCCAAGAATAGTAGTGCTTTACTTCAAATCATACTTATCATCCTAATAGGAGACTTGTGATTGCTTAGAATTCGAACTCTTTTGAGGTTGATATAAAAGGAGGGTCTAGTCAATGGATTAATTGTTATGTGAAGCCAAAAAAGAGTCCTAGTTTTGCTGTTTCGGTTTTGGTTGTGTATACTTTTAATGATAATAAAGGGAAGCTTGATTTATGGAAAGCCTTAGAGAATTTTGTTGGGAATAATAAAGATCCTTGGATTGTGGGTGGTGACTCTAACTCAATTTTATAAATAAAAAAAGGTTCCATTTTCGTGGTAATATTAATGGGTGCGCTCCTTTTTAGTAGTGTGTTAGCAATTGTGGTTAGAAGATGTGAAATTCAATGGGAGTTTTTTTACTTGGAACAGTAAGAGGGGAAGGACAAAAACTATGGGAAGCTAAATTGTGTGTTAGGTGAACACTTTTTACCAGTAAAAATAACTTATGCAGTGGATCAATATGCAGAGTTGTATGTGAAGGGGATAGTGTTGGATATTTATTTTACCAGGATCTTAGATCTACTCACAAGTATGTTGTTTAACACCCTAAATATGAACTTTCTAAAACGATAATTAAACACATATAAAGTTAAGAAAACCTTACATTGGTGGCAGCGGAATAATGTCTCCTTCCACTCAGATCTCTAACCCTTGTATCCTTTCTGTCACAGAGTATTATCAAGATCTGAGCCTGAATGTCCTTCTCTTTGTGTGTGATCCTTCACAGTCTTCCAATCTATGATTGAGGTACCACTTGCTGTGTGTGGGCACTACTCTATCACTAAGGTTTCAAAATTGTGAAGAGAAAAAGAGAGAGAGATAGGGTCGGCTATAGAAAGAGAAAGTGGAAGGCTCAGCTTTTCTGAAAAAGCAATCTGAAGAAAACTTGTTGAAAAACTTGTTATTTGACTGAGCCATCACTTTCTATTTATACGCAACTACTAGGTTGTTGGAAATTATTTTACCAGGATCTTAGATCTACTCACAAGTATGTTGATTAACACCCTAAATATGAACTTTCTAAAACGATGAAATGAACACGTATAAAGTTTAGGAAACCTTACATTGGGTGCAGCGGAATTAAATGACTCATTCCGTTCAGATCTCTAACCCTTGTATCCTTTCTGTAGCAGAGTATTATCAAGATCTGAACCTGGATCTCTTTCTCTGAATCTTTGATGCTGAAACTCCTTTGCTGATGATCTTTCTTCACGATCTTCCTCACTATGATTGAGGTATTGCTTGCTGTGTGTGGGCACTACTCTAATCACTAAGGGGTTTCGAAATTATCAAGGAAGAAGAGAGAGAGAGGGTGGCGGCCAAGGTAGAGAGAGAAAGGCTCAGGTTTTCTGAATCAGAAGTGTAATTTTCCTGAAGCCTTCACTACCTATTTATAGCATTCCACTAGGGTTAGGTTTGAATTATTTGGTATTAAAATAATAAAAATATCAGTTTAAATTACCTACAAAAGTGGCCGGCCATGGCTTATTGGGTTTGGGCCTTGTTTTTTACAATTTTGCAGTTTTAACACTTCTGAATCTGATTTTCTCAAAAATGCCAATTTTCTAATTCAACCATTTAAATGCCAATTCTAACTATTTAATAACTATAAATAATTATTAAATAATATTTTCATTTATCATATTTATTAATTGAACCATACAAAGTATCATAATTAACAAATATGCCCCTAATAACTCTTTCTTTACAATTTTGCCCTTACTTAGTGAAAATTTCACAAATAGACATAGTCTAATTTGAGAATTGTAATTGATTAATCAAAACCAATATTATCTCAACTAGTGCGGGGACCATGGGTCTATATAACCGAGCTTCCAATAAGTAGATCAAGAATTTAGCACTAAAATTCACTAACTTATTAATTCTTCGTTGAATCCACGCATAGAACTTAGAATTGCACTCTCAGTATATAGAATGCTCTATATGTTCCACCATATAGACGCATCATTAGTTATCCCTTGTTATAATCCTAATGTGATCAATGATCCTCTATATGAATGATCTACACTGTAAAGGGATTAGATTACTGTAACACCCTACTATGTATTTTATCCTTAAAACACTTGACCCCGTATAAATGATATTTCAGCTTATGTGAAATGAGTACTCCACCATTTATGTTCGTTTGGTCAAGCTCGAAGGACATCATCCTTTGCTTACTATTCGCCAGATAGAAGCTATAGATTCCATGTTTATGTTAGCGCTCCCACTCAATTGCACTACCGTGTTCCTAAAATGTACGTATCACCCTGACCTAAAAGTAGGCTTAACTAACAAATCAAAGAACACGAATAGCCTTTCAAGATTGAGCCTAATCATAACAGGATTAAGAACATTTGATCTAGTATTAACTTGGCGATATTGACTTGAATAGATTTTACGGTAAGTTTAATAAATCTAAGTCAAAGTTCAATATCGGTCCCTTCTGATGCATACTCCATGCATCCAACCTCAGCTTTACTTTAACCAATGTTCTGGAAAGAACATAGCATTTCTCCAAATGCAAGTAAACTCTTGTTGTAGATTATCATATCAGTAAAACCCTGTGTCTGATAAATCTAGGAAACTTTATTCACATAGTCATGTTTACTTTCCAATGTGATGACAACACAATAAACAGGATCAAGTATGTGAAAAGGGTTTAAGATGAATTTATAAATCAAATAGACAAGCAATTGATAAAGTGAACCAAAACATACACAAATGAATGAAAAATACTTCTGTTTCTTTTTTGATTTTGAATAAAATAGATTACATTGAAATGGAGTTTTATTTAGGGCATAAAACCCAGCATAGGTTTAGGTTAGTAATTATTTGGCATTAAAATAATGAAAATATTAATTGAAAAAAGCTTCTCAAGTGACCGGCCACAGGTGTTATTGGGCCTTACTTGGATTTTGCAGTTTTCACAATTTTTATTCTATTTTCTCAAAAATGCCAATTTTCCAATTCTAACCATTTAAATGTCAAAACTAATTATTTAATAACTAAAATAGATTATTAAATAATATTGTCATTTAATATAATTATTAATTAGACATATAGAGTCTCTTAATTAATAAATAAACCTAGAATCTCTTTTCTTTACAATTTCACCCCTGCTTAGTGAAAATTCATAAATTAGACATAGTCTAACTTTAGAATTATAATTGATTAATTACAAATTAATTATTGAGTCTTACAAGCAGTATGGTCTCAACTAGAATGGAGACCATGGATCTATATGCTGAGCTTCCGATAAGGGAATCGAATTTACTAAGTAAATCCCTACTTATTAATTCCTCGTTGAAATCACTCTTAGAACTTAGAATTGTACTCTGAGACTTATATAGAGCATTCTATATGTTTCACGATATAGACATGCTATCTCATTTAACCATTGTTATAATCTTAATGTGATCAAAGATCCTCTATATAGATGATTTACATCGAGATGGGATAATTTTACCGTTTTCACCCCTCAATGTATTTGGCCCCTTAAAATACTTAGCTACCTGTAAATGATGTTTTAGTGATCTATGAATTAGTCATTGAAACAAGAGCTCATCCATTTACTTCTATTTAACTAAGCTCGAAGGGAATCATCACCTGACTTCTATACACCAGTAGAAGCTATAGATTCCATATTTATGTTCAGCGCTCCCACTCAATCATACTATCATGTTCCCAAAATATACGTATCACCCTGACCCAAAAGTAGGCTTAACTAATAAATCAAAGAACATGAATAACACTCCTGAGTTGAGCCTAAGCATATCAGGATTTAGATTCTTTTAATCTAAGATCAACTACTGATATTGACTTGGAAAGACACAACGGTAAGTTTATAATATCTTGACTAAGTTCAATATCAGTCCAGTCCAATGTATACTTCATACATTCGAAACTAGTATACTTTACCAATATCCTGGAAAGAACATAACACTTACTCCAAGTGTAAGTACACATCATCGCTGATTATCACATCAGTGTAAATCCAAAACACTGATGAAACAGGGACTTAGTCTTTTGAATCATATAATCACAATCACATTCCACTGTGTTGAAAATACTGTAATTGTGAATAAATATATGTTCTGGACTTAACAGATTTTGTGCATATATTAAAACATATTAAACCATAAGCATGTAAAATTCATGCAAACATAAATCACTTCAAATTTCTTATATTGATAACTAATCAAATTGTAATGGGTTTTATTTAGGGCACAAAACCCAACAGATAGTTCGTCTATATGGGGCTCCGATGTTGATGGTATCTTACATAAATTCTATGTTCACTTCCATATTTTTAGAGAGCCTCCAAAAGGCCATGGGTACAAAGCTAAAGTTCAGTATAAATTTCCACCCTCGGATAGATGGTCAGTCTGAGAGGACCAATTAAATACTGAAGGATATGTTACGAGCATGTGTGATAAACTTTGAGGATTCATGGAGTAAGTATTTCATATTGATAGAAATCTCCTATAACAATAGTTATCAAGTTACAATAGAGATAGTTTCTTATGAGATGTTGTATGGTAGGAAGTGACGTTCTTCGATTCACTGGGATGATACTAGAGAAATAAAGTGCATTGGTCAAGAATCAGTTCAGAGGACCAGTGATGCTATAGGAAAGATCAAGACTTGGATGTTTGCTTCCCAAAGTAGGTAGAAAAGTTATAAAAATCCAAAGTGTAGAGATATAGAATTTCAGGTAGGAGATTATGTTTTCCTACGAGTTTCACCTTTGAAGGGTGTAAAGCACTTCAGTAAGAAGGGTAAGGTGAGCCCTTGTTTTACAAGATCATTCAAGATTCTCGAAGAGGTTGGTCATGTAGCATATTGTCTAGTTCTACATCTAGGATTATCAACAGTCCATGAGGTTTTCATGTATCAATGTTGAGAATATACTTATCAAATCCAACCCATGTCCTGAGTTATGAAGCCTTAGAGTTGCAGTTAGACTTATCCTATAACGAACAACCAGTTCAATCCTCGATAAAATCGATAAGGTTCTCAAGAACAAGACCTTAGCTTTGGTCAAGGTACTTTAGAGAGACAGCAAGGTGGAGGAAGCCACCTAAGAATTAGAGTCAAAGACGAAATCATTTTAACGTGGGATAATTGTAATGACCGTAAGATTAGACATGAAATTTTTTGTTTCACATTGGGGACAATGTGAAATTTTAAGTATGTAGGAGGGGCTTAAGTTTATTTTTTGTTGTTTAGTTTTATTTGTTTGTTTTAGTGGTTAATTAAGTCAATGTCAGTTTTGCTGCAATTTTATTTATGGAATGGGCTGAAATTGTAAACTATGCGCTTGATTCTTTAACTCCTGAGATTAATTTGGATGCTTGTGAAAATTTTGTATTGATGTAAATTGTCAATAGTTGGATTGTATCATAATTGTTTTACTTTGGTTTGTGGTAAGATTGATTGAATAGGATAGAACTTGCATGAATTATTTCTTGAGGCAAAATCCTTGACAATGCTTGTTTAAAAAATGATGTAGGGAATTTTCTTTAGATTGTTTGGGCCTTTTCAAGCTTACCTTTATCTTTTTTATCTTTAGTTTACCTGCTTGAGTTTTAGTCTGTTCAATTGTTTTTAGCCACACTTTGTGAGACTAATTTTGAATCCACTTGCAATTCTCTTTCCTTGTCCCTTGAATTATACCATAAGCTTAAAAATAAGTTTATGGGAGATAAATTGTGTGTGTGCGAAATTATTGTTATAAGTGGGTGATTAAGACAATGCGTGAATTGTAAAAGTATTTTTCAACATCACTAATGTTATTTATGTTCTAAAAAATGATGATGAAAAAAATAGAAAAAAAAGAAAAAAAAATGTTGAATAATTAAAGTGATGTTGGAAACATTTTCAGTAGGCTCTCAACCATGCATTGTAAATTTGATGAATTTCGAGATAGTATGTTTATATACAAGTGATTGATTAGTTTATAATGTGCTTATGGTATAATAGAGCTTAAATGACTTTCAACTACCCTTTACCTAAGCCATTTTGATTACAACCTTGAAAGTCCTTCTGATTCTGAACTAGGTTTGTTAACATTGGAGGAGAGAGGTAAGTCATGCAAGCTTATTGATCACTGGACTGTGGAAAGATTGGATAGAGTAGATTGAATATGATGTTTTCAAAGTAAGCATCCAAATTAATTATTAGAATTTTTGGGATTGAAATTCTGGTTTAATTAATTAATTGAAGTTTTACAGGTTGTAGGAGCGGTTTGATCGTTTGAAGGCTTAGTTAATTGTTTGTTAGTTAGTGTTTTTTTTTGGTTGTAGTTTTCAGTCTTACTCGAGGGCGAGTAAGGATTTAGTTTGGGGGAATTGGTTAGGCTAAAAGTTTTGGCTCACCTTTTATAGTTTTTTTTTTCATCTTTGTTATTATTTTTGGAATAGAATTACTCTTATTTTCTTTGGTTTCATATTTCGATACTTGGAATGTATAAATTGGTCAAATTTCAAAAAACGGTGATCTATAAAATAGAGAAAATTTTGCAAGAAATAAAGCTGAAACTTCAAACCTAAATTTGACTATGTTTTCGTCAGATTTTGGGAAAAATAAAAACATAAATGTTTTAGATCTCTTTTTCAGCTTTCCAACACATCTTGAATTAACTCATTTAGAGTTAGTATGTGAAAGTTATGCATATTTTAATGAAAGAGGTTGAAGTAAGAACATTTTAGTTGCGACTAACATTTGTGGTCGCGTCGAGCATGACTTATGGCTGCAACAAAGGACTACAAAAAACCCATTTTTTCACTTTTGTATAGTCGCTGCGGTGCCGACTCCGTAAGGGTCAAGGAGAACTTCGTCTTTTATCGTTTTTGGGTTGAAAAACTCTATTTAATGAAAGGGGGTCGCAAAACATATAGAGATGGACAGAATGGAACCTAGAAACACAAGAAGAAGGCTGTTGGAGCGAGCGTGGGTGATTCGTGACAACTTTCCATCTAGTTTTCTTCTTTTCTCTTGATTTCTTATGTTTTTATTTGTGTTTAGTTTAATTATGGATTTGATTATGAGCTAAACTCCCAATTTAGGAATTTGATGGATATTGTCTGAGATTATTTGATGAGTTAATATTAGTTTATTGTTCTTTCTTCCTTATTATTGTGATTTATTCATCTTTGTACTTAACATATGTTTAATATTGGCCACATTATGCATGATCTATGATCTCAATACAAAATATGAAAAGTGAGTATTGAAAATACTCTAAATGAATAAACGTAAGTTTTGATGTGAAACGAGTATCATATAGCTTGTGTGACCCTTAAATTATTGCTTAATGTGAATTATTTGTTGTACTATATCAAAGATACAATAGTTGACATGCAATTTAGGACTTTTATGATCTGGAGAGAGTTTAGGTTAATTTATAATCTGTCATCACATAGGTGGATGAAAAATAGTTAATTAGTGTTAACAATTGGATAACCAAAGTAATTGAAATCATATCCCTAATTTTTTATCCATTGTTAAACTTTTTATTTGTTTATTTTATTTAATTTTGCTTAGTTTATTTAGTTTCAAAATTATTTATTCGATTGCCAAATAGAACTAAGAATTCAATTGATTGGTACTTAAATACAGTCCTCGTGAGAACAATCTCACTTACTTGAGTATTACTTTTAAAACGATACATATGTTGGAAATAATTTACCAGGATCTAGATTTACTACTATGTATGTTCCATTAACATCCTAATATGAATTCTAATACAATGAAATAAACACATATAAAGTTTAGGAAGTCTTACATTGGGTGCAGCGGAATATAATGACTCCTTCCGTTCAGATCTCTAGCTGTTGATTCCTTTCTGTAGAAGAGCATTATCAAGATCTGAACCTGAATCTCTTTCTCTCCTTTCGTTGATGCTGATTCTCCTTCTTGTTGATTGGATTCTTCACAATCTTCCACACTATGATTGAGATACCACTTGATGTGTGTGGGCACTCACTCATTCACTCAAGGTTCGAAAATTTAGAGAAGAAAAGAGAAGAAGAGGGTGGCGGCTAAGGTATAGAATAGGAGGCTCAACTTTCATTTGATAGAGTTAAGTGTGAATGTGAGCCATCACTATCTATTTATAGGTAACCACCTAGGTTTAGGTTAGAATTATTTGGCACTAAAATGATGAAAAAATAAATGATAAAAGCCTACACTAGTGGCCGGCCTGGGCTTTGGATATTGGGTCTCACTTATGCCATTTTGCTGTTTTATCATTTCTGTATCTCATTTTCTCAAAAACGCCAATTTTCAAAATCAACCATTTAAATGCCAATTCTAATTATTTAATAACTAAAAATTAATTATTAAATAATATTGTCATTTAATGTATTTATTAATTAGACATATAAAGTCTCTTAATTAACAAATAAAACCTAGAATCTTTTTTCTTCACAATTTTTTGCCTTTGCTTAGTTAAAATTCATAAACTAGACATAGTCTAACTTTAGAATTATAATCGACTAATTAAATCAATTAACTGAATCTTACAAGCAGTATGGTCTCAACTAGTATGGGGACCATGGGCCTATATAACCGAGCTTCCAATAAGCTGAACCGAATTTACCAAGTAAATTTCCTAACTTATTGATTCCTTATTGAATCCACTCTTAGAACTTGGAATTGCATTCTCAGTTATATAGAACGCTCTATATGTTCCACGATAAAGATACACTATTAATTATCCATTGTTATAATCCTAATTTGATCAATGATCCTCTAATAGATGATCTATATAATATAGGGACTAAATTACCGTTACACCCTTCAATGTATTTTACCCTTAAAACACTTAGCTCCGTATAAATGATATTTCAGTGAAGTGAAATGAGATCTCAACCATTTATCTCTGTTTAGCCAAGCTCGAAGGATATCATCGTTTCACTTCTAAATTCCTATAGAAGTTATAGATTCCATATTTATGTTAGCGCTCCCACTCAATTATACTATCATGTTCCCAAAATGTACGTATCACCCTGACCCAAAAGTAGGCTTAACTAACAAATCAAAGAACATGTAGAATACTCTTGAGATCGAACCTAATCATATCAGGATTAAGATCATTTGATCTAGGATCAACATGTGATATTGAATTGAATAGATATTACGGTAAATTTACATATCTAATCAAAGTTCATATCAGTCCCTTCCGATGTATACTCCAGACATCCGATACTGGTAAACTTTGCCAATGCCTTGGAAAGGACATACCACTTATCCAAGGTGTAAGCATACTTATCGCTGATTATCATGCCAGTCTAAATCCAGTGAACTGACAAATTAGGGAATAAACTTTCGAACATATAATCAAGATTATATTCCACTGTGCTGCCAACACTGTAATCATTAACAAAAAATATATGTTCTGGACTTAAATAAAATTTATACATTATATATACAATCATGAAATAAATCATGTGAACCATGCAACAAAAAATGTTATTTCTGATCTTTATTAGTAAATCTTATTATATTCATGAAATGGGTTTTATTTAGGGCACAAAACCCAACAAACTCACACTTGCACTAATATAAAACAAAAGGTGCATTTCAAATAATCTCAATACCTTGATATACAAATCAAGTGTAGTAGTAGTATACTCCTCGTAATAGGATCTGACAGGTTGAATTAAACACAATATTTTCTCTACCATTACATTTCCTTAATCACAAAAACCTTGATATTGTGAAATTCTTCTCTATATGTCTACTCTCTTGCGATACTGGATTCTACACTTTCGGCAACTACTTTTTGGCTAGTCAGGAATTAACACTAGTAGTTAAGAAATGTTGGAACAGTGCCAAAAATGTATAGAACTTTCCTTAGACTGAATAAGTACCTTTCCTGCAACTTTAACATTCAGTCTCTCTCTGGTAGACTTAGAGACTTCAGATAGGTTTTTACACTTCTCCAAAATCACTACTCCACCCCCAGAGTAATCACCATCTTATCAGCAGACTTTCTAGCACAAAGGCAAGTCTAGAAATCTGATGTGGTGTAGTCTAAGAGTATTAAATACACCCTTATCGACTAACATATAGTTCCTCTTCCTAATCTTAAGATTTACTTGATTGTCTTCCAATGTTTCTTTCCTGGATTAATTTGATACCTACTCATTACTCCCACTCAACAGCAGGTTTCTGGTCTAAGGCATACTAAAGCATATCTGAGACCTCTCATTGTTGATTCAAAGAATTCTTTCATGGCTTTATCTTTTCTGGAATAGTTGAGACTTTTTCTTAGATAAATAAAATCTATGTCTAGAAGTCGAGAAGCTTCTATAGATTGCCATTAGAAAAGAAAATGCTTCAGCATCTTACTAAAGTAAGCTGCTTGCACTAGAGTAAGTAATTAAATAGGTATACCATAAGCCATAGGTTTAGATAAACTCAAACCTATATTACTAGGAACAGGAAGTTTTGTTAAGTCCATTGAATAGACTTATTAACGAAAATTTCCTTTCATGTCCTTGTAATAGAAAACTTTAGGTTACTCCATGTGAATGGATTAAACAATAATTCTCTTGGCTTTTCTTCTTAGTTTCTTATTTTGACAATCCATTACTTGTTTAAATTCACAAAGGATTTTAATCACTAGTGTCTTCCAAGTCATAAGAAGGTGAGTTCCTAGAAACCCTCCCACTACGACAAGGTACCGTGAATTATGTCTAAGAAAACTAAATGGTATTGACCTCTTCGGTTGTGTCAAGACAACAGAGGCAGTGGGATCATCATATGTAGAATAAGATGATAGAACACTTTTGGAATCAAGAAAAAATATCTCCTTTATTTGCTACTTTATTTTTCAGACTTAGTCATTTTCTTAGAAAAGTAATATTTGTTTAAACAAACACTTTCTTATCTAATGACTATGTGATGGTCCACCCCTAATTACTTGGAATAGCTAACAAACATGCAAACCATGGTTAACAGTTCTAGCTTTTTTTTAGATTTCGATTAGGTCATCCATGAATCTAGTAATGGTTTACACTAAGTACACAACCATTCCATCATTCTGAAATTTTCCTTTTGCTAGGGTATTACCATAGCAGGACTTAGGCATCGACTAGTAACTAATCATCATTATACAAATCGAATTTCTGGGGAGGTAAGTTTGGATATAATTCAAAAATCAACTTAATGATCTTTGAACTGCATATTTATTAACTATTTCTCCACCCCTATCAGTTCGCAAGATCTTTAACCACTTACCTAAATGGTTTTTCACATTTGCTAGAAATTCATGAAATTTTTCAAACATTTCAAATTTCTTGTGCATAAGGTAAAATCTAGAGTAATCGTCTTAAGAATATAACGAAAAACTCATATCCACCCCTGAATGTACAACCATCTGGGAATGAGATGATTATACTTTCAATGGATATAGGCATATTGACTCTTTGCAGAGAATGATCTTGTCAAAACCACTATGAACAAGATACAAATGCCTTAGATTTATAAAATATGGTTGTGTCTTTTTATGACTTAGGTTTAGTTACATTAAAGAGTTCTTAGAATAGTGTAAGTGGATCCTGGTCACAGAATACTAAACTCATATTCCATACTAACATACAATTTGAATCCATTGATAGAAAATGGTTATTAAACACTTGTGAAAATGTAACTGTATTGTATTCTGGAAATAGAAATATAAAATCTTTATTTGGAATCTAAAATTTAAAGTCAAAAACTTAAATTTATACCAAATATAATGAGTAATTCTTTCTTGGACCACCACTACTAATTTAACTCTAAGTCTGATTTGCCCATACAAGTAGGAGATTTCTAAGATTGAGGATTAATATCAATTCGGGATAGAATTTCGGGAATATAATCAATTGCACCATTCAATTTCTTAAGAGAAAATAGAATGACATTATATGATTTATAAACCATTTATCCAATGATATGTTATGTAAGCTAATTCGAAAAAGAATAAGCTAAGAGGAATTAGGATAATTTCGAATTTAAATAAGAATCCAACGATGCTTCGATTAGCGAGAGTCAAAGTTATTCTTATTTATATAATCTTCTTGTTTCATATTGTAAATACTAGTCTAAGGTGTCATCAATTGATGAACAGCTAGATGTTGCATTTACAATATTTATCTATCGAGATCTAACACTATTATGTTTGTCTAATGGTTGACAATCCATTAGGGATTTGTCCCATTAGAACAACAAACCAAGTTAGACCAACAATGAAGATTCGAAATTAAACTACAATTAATAACAGAAAATAACATGGTTCGATATAAATTCACACACAATTCAGAAATTATTAAACATATAGCAAGTAGGAATGACAAGTGAAAATACTAAAACATACAATCCTAAATAATTTCCAAGGTCTTCAACAAACTGATATTAGTGTCCCGTTTAAGCGAGATTCAAAGATACCATCCATTGAATAGAGTTGTCAGCTCATCTTAAATGATAAACATTCTAGCAACCTTTTATTCGATCAAGATCAGAATCCAGCGTTGTCCCGTTTAGGCGAGAGTCAAGGCCATTCTACCTTATGAGCTTCCACCATTGTTTCATACTTTTGTAAGTCTATTAAAGTCGCCACCATTAGGGTGATCCATACTAAAATAAACACTTACAAATAATACTTATCTTTCAAGATTCTACGGCGCCAAGTTGCTAATGAACGTTCCTTGCTCACTAAAATAATAGCTATGTAAAACCAACAATTAAGATCGAATATCCTAATAATAAAGCTCATTATTTAAAGTGTATTTTCTTCTAATATTTATTTTAATCAATTTATTTTAAATATATATTTATTTAATTAAAATTTCCAATTTAGAATGAAATTCTAAATATAAATTTTAATTTAATATTTATAAACTATACTTAGATGGATATGAAAATAAAATGAATTATTTTCATCTTAGTATAATTTCCAATAAATATTTAGAAAATTATTTAATTTAAGTTGTTTCAAAATTAATTTAAATTAATTTACAACTCAAATTTAATTTTCTATAAATATATATTGCATTTCGAAAAATTAAAGTATATAAGAATACAATTTTTGGAAAAATGCTTTAAAATAAAATAAAAATAAATCCTGGAAAAATTATTCTAATTTTATGTTGGCCCAAAATTAATTAATAAAAATTTATTTTTAACAAAAAATATAATTTTCCTATTTAATTAAATATTAAAGAAAAATTTCAAATATTTAATTATGATGATTAAGAATCAACTTAAATATTAATTTTCTATTTAATTAAATATACTAGAAAAATACTTCAAGCAAAAACAGATAATATCTCTCTAGACTTTCATTGACTAATTAATTCATTTTCTAATTATTATATATTTTAGTTCATTTATTTTAATTAATCATTAAATGAAAAAAAATTGATTTAAGTTGGTCCAAAAAAAATTTTCAACTTTAATCTATTTTTCAAATAAAATTCGAAATTTTTCTGCATTTAAGAAATGTAATTTCAAAATAAAAAAATGATTAATAAAATAAAATAAAATATATTTTGAAAAATTATTCAAATTTAAGTTATTCTGAAATTTTAAAGAAAATTTTCAACTTAAAATAATTCTCTACTTTAATTAAATAACATGAAAATAATAATATTTAAGTATCATGATGAAAATCAACTTAGTTATTTAAATTTTTAATTTAATTAAATGTATTAAATACAAGAAATAAATAATTAAGTATAGAGGAGAATTAATTATTAATTCTAGTTTAATACTAGGAAAATATATTAACTTAGATTGTACCAAAATTAATTATTAAACAATTAATTTTTTAATCTAAAATATTTTCTTAATTTAATATTAGAAAAAAAAATAACTAGTACTAGAAATAACTATCTAGAATATATTTCAATTACTAAGTGTTTTTCTAAAATTTGAAAAAATATCTAATTTAAGTTGTTATAGAAAAAAAATATAAAATATCCAACTTAAATATTTTTCAAATAAAATTTAATTAAATATCAATATTAAGTTGTAACCACCTAATTTGAAAAATATTCCATTTTAAGTTGATGTATATTTTTTAAAAAAATATCAACTTAAAAAATATCTTAAGAATATTCAATAACCAATTTCTAGAATTCCTCAACTTAATTTTAAAATTCAAAAGATATTCAAATTTAAGTTGATAAATAAAATTAGTTAGAAATAAATAATTTACAACATAAATAGGAATATTGAATGAAATAATTAAAATAAGCTTCAGAAAGAATCTACTTAGATATAATTCTATATTTAATTAAATACAAGAAAAATACATATAGTTTATCTAGAAAATAATTCATTAAACTAAGTGTGTTTTTCTTAAATTAATTTTAAAATATTAAAATGAAAAATAAATTTCATATATTTTAAAAGTTAATTATGTTGCTAAAATTTTTATCAGGCAAATGGGCCTTCACAGTTGGGGTAGTTCATGTGAGGGGGAGTGTTGGATATATTTTACCAGGATTTAGATTTACTAACAAGTATGTTAAATTAACATCCTAATATGAATTCTAAAGCAATGAAATAAACACATATAAAGTTTAGAAAGCCTTACATTGAGTGCAGCAAAATATAATGACTCCTTTCGTTCAGATATCTAGCCCTTGATTCCTTTTTGTAGCAGAGCATTATCAATATCTGAACCTGGATCTCTTTCTCTCCTTCCTTTGATGCTGATTCTCCTTCTTGTTGGATGGTTTTCCACAGTCTTACACACTATGATTGAGATACCACTTGATGTGTGTGGGCACTCACTCATTCACTCAAGGATTTCGAAATTTAGAGAAGAAAAGAGAAGGGAAGAGGTTCGGCCTATAGAGAAAAGATAGAGGCTCAGTTTTCATCTGACAGAAGTTCACGTGTGAATGAGAGCCATCACTATCTATTTATAGGTAACCACCTAGGTTTAAATTATAATTATTTGGCATTAAAATAATGAAAAAATAAATGATAAAAGCTTATAAGTGTGGCTGGCCATGGGCTTGGATAATGGGCCTCACTTATGCAATTTTGCTGTTTTATCATTTCTGCATCTCTTTTTCTCAAAAATGCCAATTTTCAAATTCAACCATTCAAATGCCAATTCTAATTATTTAATAACTAAAAATTAATTATTAAATAATATTGTCATTTAATATATTTATTAATTAGACATATAAAGTCTCTTAATTAATAAATAAACCTAGAATCTCTTTTCTTTACAATTTCGCCCTTGCTTAGTGAAAATTCACAAAGTAGACATAGTCTAACTTTAGAATTATAATTGATTAATCAAAATCAATTAACTGAGTCTTACAAGCAGTATGGTCTCAACTAGTATGGGGACCATCGGTCTATATATCCGAGCTTCCAATAAGTAGATCAAGAATTTATATCTTAAATTCACTGACTTATTAATTCTTCGTTGAACCCACGCATAGAACTTAGAATTGCACTCTCAGTATATAGAACGCTCTATATGTTCCACGATATAGACACGTCATTAATTATCCATTGTTATAACCCTAATGTGATCAATGATCCTCTATATAGATGATTTACACTGTAAAAAGATTAAATTACCATCACACCCTACAATGTATTTTATCCTTAAAACACTTAACCATGTATAAATGATATTTTAGCTAAGTGAAATGAGATCTCCACCATTTATTTTCGTTTGGTTAAGCTCGAAGGAAATCATCCTTTACTTTCTATTCGCCATATAGAAGCTATAGATTCCATATTTATGTTAGCACTCCTACTAAATTGCACTACCGTGTTCCCAAAATGTACGTATTACCCTGACACAAAAGTAGGCTTAACTAACAAATCAAAGAACACGAATAACACTCTTGAGATTGAACCTAATCATATCAGAATTAAGATCATTTGATCTAGGATCAACAGGTGATATTGAATTGAATAGATATTGCGGTAAATTCTAATATCTCTAATCAAAGTTCAATATCGGTCCCTTCCGATGTATACTCCATACATCCGATGCTGGTAAACTTTGCCAATGTCCTGGAAAGGACATAACACTTATCCAAGGTGTAAGAATACCTATCGTTGATTATACCATGTCAGTCTAAATCCAGTGTTTTGACAAATTAGGGAATAAACTTTCGAACATATAATTAAGATTATATTCCACTGTGTTGACAACACAATAATCTTTAACAAATTGATATGTTCTGGACTTAAATAGAATTCATACATTATGTACATATAATCATGAAATAAATCATGTGAACCATGGAACATTAAATGTTATTTCTGATCTATATTAATAAGTAAATCTGATTATATTGAAATGAGTTTTATTTAGGGAATAAAACCCAACAAACTCCCACTTGCACTAATATAAAACAAAATGTGCATTTCAAATAATCTCAACACCTTGATATACAAATCAAGTGTAGTAGTAGTAAACTCCTCGTAATAGGATCTAAAAGGTTGAATTAAACACAAAATTTTCTCCACCATTACTCTTCCTTAATCACAAAATCATTGATAATGTGAAATTCCTCTCTATATGTCTACTCTTTTGGGATACTGGATTCTATACCTTTGGCAACTACTTCTTGGTTATTCAGGAAGTAACCCTAGTAGTTAAGGCAGGTTGGAATGGTGCCACAGTTGTATAGAACTTTCCTTAGACTGAATAAGTACCTTTCCTGCAACTTTAACATTCAGTCCCTTTCTGGTAGACCTAGAGACTTCAGATAGGTTTTTACACTTCTCCAAAATCACTATTCCACCTCCAGAGTAATCACCATCTTATCAGCAGACTTTCTAACACAAAGGCAAGTGTCGAAATCTGATGTGGTGTAGTCTAAGAATTTTAAACACACCCTTATTGACTAACATACAGTTCCTCTTCTTAATCTTAAGATTTACTTGATTGTCTTCCAATGTTCTTCTCCTGGATTAATTTGATACCTACTCATTACTCCCACTCAACAGGAGGTGTTTGGTCTAAGGCATACGAAAGCATATCTGAGACCTCTCACTGTTGATTTAAGAAATTCTTTCATGGCTTTATCTTTTCTGGAATATTTGAGACTTTTCCTTAGATAAATAAAATCTATGCCTAGAAGTCGAGAAGCTTCTATAGATTGCCATTAGAAAGAAAATGCTTCAGCATCTTACTAAAGTAAGTTGCTTGCATTAGAGTAAGTAATTACCAGGTATACCATAAGCCATAGGTTTAGATAAACTCGAACCTATAATACTAGGAACATGATGTTTTGTTAAGTCCATTGAATAGACTTATAAACGAAACTTCCTTTTATGTCCTTGTAATAGAAAGTTTAGGTTACTCCACGTGAATGGATTAAACCATAGTTCTATTGGCTTTTCTTCTTAGTTTCTTATCTTGACAATCCATTACTTGTTTAAACTTACAATTGATTTTAATCACAAGTGTCTTCCAAGTCATAAGAAGTGAAGTTCCTTGAAACTCTCCCTCTACGACAAGGTACCGTGAATTATGTCTAAGAAAACTAAATGGTATTGACCTCTTTGGTTGTGTCAAAACAACAAAGGCAGTGGTATCATCATATGTCAAATAAGATTATAGAACACTTTTGGAATCAAGAAATAAATATCTCCTTTATTTTCTACTTTATTTTCAGACTTAAGTCATTATCTTAGAAAAGTAGTATTTGTTTAAACAAACACTTTTTCATCTATTGACTATGGGATGGTCAACCCCTAATCACTTAGAATAGCTAACAAACATGCAAACCATGGTTAACAGTTCTAGATTTTCTTAAGATGTTGATTATGTCATCCATGAATCTAGTAATGATTTACTTTAAGTATACAACCATTGCATCATTCTTAAATTGTATTACCATAGAAGGACTTAGGCAACGACTAGTAACTAATCATCAATATGCAAATCGAAATTTTTGGGGAGGTAAGTTTGGATATAATTCAAAAATCAATTTAATGATCTTTGAACTGCATACCTACTAACTATTTCTCCACCCCTATCAGTTCGCATGATCTTTAACCACTTACCTTAATGGTGTTCCACCATTGCTAGAAATCAGAAATTTTTCAAACATTTTAAATTTTTTTGCATAAGGTATAATTTAGAGTTATCGTTTTAAGAATACAACGAAAAAACTCATATCCACCCCTGAATGTACATCCATCTACTAATAAGATGAACAAATTTCAGTGGATATAGGCATATTAACTCTTTGCAGAGATTGATCTTGTCAAAATCTATGAACAAGATACAAAAGCCATAGATTAAAAAAATGTGTTTGTGTCTTTTTGATGACTTAGATTTAGTTACATCAGAGAGTTCTTAGAATATTGCAAGTGGATCCTGGTCACAGAATACTAAACTCATATTCCATACAGTTTGAATCCATTGATAGAAAAAGGTTATTAAACACTTGTGAAAGTGTAACTGTATTGTATCCTGGAATTAGAAATATAAGAAAATTTCTACACAAAATTCTACCAAAATTTGGCTTTTGTTTCAATGAAAAACGATTTTTGAATCAAAAGTTATGACGAAAACAAGATTTGAGGCACAGGGGTATGCAATGCATACCCTTGCGCGCGCGGAAGGGGAAGCTTGGCCGAGGAACGAGGCTGCGTGCAGCCTCATTTGACCGAGCATGATCGGACAAGCATGTTGTCTGAAGCGTGTTTGTCCGAGCGAGCCCAAGAGCGTGCGCGCGCGTGTGTGCATTCAAATCCTGATATTTTCGTTCAACTTCAAGAAATCATAACTAATTCATAAAAAATCCAAATTAGGTTCTGTGACAGCCTAAATTTATTACCATGAAATAAGCACATAAACCACATGAAACCATCCAAATCAACATATAACATCGTTTTAATTCATATTTCATGAAAGTAAATCATTACCATGGCTCTGAGGCCAGTTGTTGGATATATTTTACCAGGATCTAGATTTACTAACAAGTATGTTTCATTAACATCCTAATATGAATTCTAAAACAATGAAATAAACACATATAAAGTTTAGAAAACCTTACATTGGGTGCAGCGGAATATAATGACTACTTCCGTTCAGATATCTAGCCCTTGATTCCTTTCTACAGCAGAGCATTATCAATATCTAAACCTGGATCTCTTTCTCTCCTTCCTTTGATGCTGATTCTCCTACTTGTTGGATGGTTTTCCACAGTCTTACACACTATGATTGAGATACCACTTGATGTGTGTGGGCACTCACTCATTCACTCAAGGATTTCGAAATTTAGAGAAGAAAAGAGAAGGGAATAGGTTCGGCCTATAGAGAAAAGATAGAGGCTCAGTTTTCATCTGATAGAAGTTCACGTGTGAATGAGAGCCATCACTATCTATTTATAGGTAACCACCTAGGTTTAAATTAGAATTATTTGGCATTAAAATAATGAAAAAATAAATGATAAAAGCCTATAAGTGTGGCCGGCCATGGGCTTGGATAATGGGCCTCACTTATGCAATTTTGCTGTTTTATCATTTCTGCATCTCTTATTCTCAAAAATGCCAATTTTCAAATTCAACCATTTAAATGCCAATTCTAATTATTTAATAACTAAAAATTAATTATTAAATAATATTGTCATTTAATATATTCATTAATTAGACATATAAAGTCTCTTAATTAATAAATAAACCTAGAATTTCTTTCTTTACAATTTCGACCTTGCTTAGTGAAAATTCCCAAAGTAGACATAGTGTAACTTTAGAATTATAATTGATTAATCAAAATCAGTTAACTGAGTCTTACAAGGAGTATGGTCTCAACTAGTATGGGGACCATGGGTCTATATATCCGAGCTTCCAATAAGTAGATCAAGAATTTATATCTTAAATTCACTGACTTATTAATTCTTCGTTGAATCCACACATAGAACTTAGAATTGCACTCTCAGTATATAGAACGCTCTATATGTTCCACGATATAGACACGTCATTAGTTATCCATTATTATAACCCTAATGTGATCAATGATCCTCTATATAGATGATTTACACTGTAAAGGGATTAAATTACCGTAACAGCCTACAATGTATTTTATCCTTAAAACACTTAACCCTGTATAAATGATATTTCAGCTAAGTGAAATGAGATCTCCACCATTTATTTTCGTTTGGTTAAGCTCGAAGGAAATCATCCTTTACTTTCTATTCGCCAGATAGAAGCTATAGATTCTATATTTATGTTAGCGCTCCCACTCAATTGCACTACCTGTTGGGTTTTATGCCCTAAATAAAACTCATTTCAATATAATCAGATTTACTTTTTAATATAGATCAGAATTAACATTTAATGTTGCATGGTTCACATGATTTATTTCATGATTATATGTACATATTGTATAAATTCATCTGAAACCCTTTTCACATACTTGATCCTGTTTATTGTGCTGTCAACACATTGGAAAGTAAACATGACTATGTGAATAAAGTTTCCTAGATTTATCAGAGACAGGGTTTTACTGATATGATAATCTATAACATAGTTTACTTGCATTTGGAGAAATGCTATGTTCTTTCCAGAGCATTGGTTAAAGTAAAGCTCAGGTTGGATGCATGGAGTATGCATCGGAAGGGACCGATATTGAACTTTGACTTAGATTTATTAAACTTACCGTAATATCCATTCAAGTCAATATCGCCTAGTTGATCCTAGATCAAATGATCTTAATCCTGTTATGATTAGGCTCGATCTCGAGAGGCTATTCGTGTTCTTTGATTTGTTAGTTAAGCCTACTTTTGGGTCAGGGTGATACTTACATTTTGGGAACACGGTAGTGCAATTGAGTGGGAGCGCTAACATAAACATGGAATCTATAGCTTTTATCTGGCGAATAGTAAGTAAAGGATGATCTCCTTCGAGCTTGACCAAACGAAAATAAATGGTGGAGTACTCATTTCACATAAGCTGAAATATCATTTATACGGGGTCAAGTGTTTTAAGGATAAAATACATAGTAGGGTGTAACGGTAATCTAATCCCTTTACAGTGTAGATCATTCATATAGAGGATCATTGATCAAATTAGGATTATAACAATGGATAACTAATGGTGTGTCTATATGGTGGAACATATAGAGCATTCTATATACTGAGAGTGCAATTCTAAGTTCTATGCGTGGATTCAACGAAGAATTAATAAGTCAGTGAATTTAAGATATAAATTCTTGATCTGCTTATTGGAAGCTCGGTTATATAGACCCATGGTCCCCCTACTGGTTGAGATAATATTGCTTGTAAGACTCATATAATTTGTTTTGATTAATCAATTATAATTCTCAATTTAGACTATGTCTATTTGTGAATTTTTCACTAAGTAAGGGCGAAATTGTAAAGAAAGAGTTTTAGGGGCATATTTGTTAATTATGATACTTTGTATGGTTCAATTAATAAATATGATAAATGACAATATTATTTAATAATTATTTATAGTTATTAAATAGTTAGAATTGACATTTAAATAGTTGAATTAGAAAATTGGCGTTTTTGAGAAAATCATGCAGAAAAGATAAAACTACGAAATTGCAAAAAGTGAGGCCCAAATCCACATTACTAGGGCCGGCCACTTTTAGAGGAATTATCCTCTGATATTTTCATTATTTTAATGCCAAATAATTCAAACCTAGATAGTTAAGGCTATAAATAGATAGTTAAGGCTTCAGGAAAATTACACTTTTCATTCAGAAAAACTTGAGCCTCTCTCTCTATTCTTGGCCGACCACTCTCTCTCTCTCTTCTTCCTTAAGATTTCGAAATACTTAGTGATTAGAGTAGTGCCCACACACAGCAAGTGATACCTCAATCATAGTGAGGAAGATCATGAAGAAAGACTTTCAGCAAGAAGGAGTTTCAGCACTAAAGAATCAGAGAAAGAGATTCAGGTTCAAATCTTGATAATACTCTGCGACAGAAAGGATACAAGGGTTAGATATTTGAACAGAAGGAGTCATATTATTCTGCTGCACCCAATGTAAGGTTTACTAAACTTTATATGTGTTTATTTCATCGTTTTAGAAAGTTCATATTTAGTGTGTTAATCAACATACTTGTGAGTAGATCTAAGATCCTGGTAAAATAATTTCCATCAACTGGCCTCAGAGCCATGGTAATTGATTTGCTTGCAAGAAATTTGGACTTTAAAACGATTGTTTGATGTTTTGGATGGTATCATGTTGTCTTGAGTGTTATATGATGATTGATTGATGTTTGTGAATTTTTCGTAAAAAATAATTGAATATCTGTTTCTGGAATTATTTTTATTGGATAGTATGGAAAAAATTAAGCAATTTACTTTTTTACAGAACTCAATTTCGATTTAATTTGAATTAGTTATGATTTTTTGAAGTTTCAAAAAAATCAGGAATCGTGCAACAGGGTTCCACGCGCGGAAATCATGTTGGAACCCTCCCTGCACCGAAAAACCTCGACTGTGCACTCCCTTGCACGCGCGGACGTGTATGCACAGCATACCGTCCGTACAGCTCGCAATTTTTTTGTTTTTCTTCGATTTTTCATGCTATTTCATGGATTTAACTTCCGATTTTTTGTGTAGTTCTGTATTTAAACATTTACTATTCCTAATTCAATTCTAAATATCATAATTAAATTAATTAATTATTTTTAATTTAATTCGTGATATTGGTGTAATTTGAATTTAAAAATATAGTAAATATCTATCTTTTTGCTTAATTATCTATCTTATTAAATTTGATTATATCCTATCTTATTTAAGGTCAGATATTAAATTTTTTAAATTAAATATTTTTTAAAATAATTTGACCTTATTTAAATTTAAAATAAGATAACTATAATTATGTAATTTTAAATAGATGTAAGATATTTTGCTAACTTCTAAATTTTGTTATTTTATTTATTTATTTAAATTTATAAACTAACATTAAATTTTAAAAATAGTTAGCAAATTTTGAAATGATATTTAGGTTGGTTGAAACCTAATTTTTTAAAATTGTAGGTTTAATTTTAAATATAATTTTATTAATTTCGAAAATAAATTTTTTTTATTTAATTAATTTTTCGAAATTATTTATTTAAAATTAAATAAATTCTACATCCAACTATCCAGCTAACCTTGTTGCAGGAGTATGTGTTTTTAGCTTGTTTGTAATTTTTTAAAACTTATTATTGCTTGATTGCAAATAGCCATGGTTAACTTGTTGACAAATCCAATGATCTGATTTTAACTCATGGCTCCCTTGGTCAAGTAAATAATTTGTAACAGGTATATTTACAATCTTCTTTTATCTGTGTATGACCTAGCAACATGATAGGATCCATCCAAATTGTGTGCCTGTGTGAGCCTATGTGTTTAATTTTATTATAGATGCATATAGGTTGTTGTTGCTAAATAAAATATCATAGTTCTTGATAGATTTTATTTAGGCCCATTTAGTTTTGGGCCTATTCAATTAATAACAGTTGTTCATTTTAAGGTTAAATTCCTCTCTTTTGGGCTTTGTGTGAGAGTAGGGAGCCATAGAAGTGGGTACGACATACTGAACCCAGCACCCCCTCACATGAATCACCCCAATTGTGAAGGTCCATTTGCCTGATTTGAATAAATGTACTAGGTTAATTAAATTAGTTTAACCTAATAAAATTGATTAGCAACATAATTAATTTCATTTATTATTTAAGAAAACCATAGTTTAAAGAATTTTATATTCTAAGCTAAACTATATGTATTTTCTTGTATATAATTAAATATAGAATTATAACCATCTAGATTCTTTCTGAAGCTTAATTTAAATTTTTCATTAAATATTCCTATTTAAGTTGATATTTAGTTATCTCTAACTAATCAACTTAAATCTGAATATATTTTGGATTTAAAATTCAAAATTAAGTTGAGGAATTTTAGGAATTGGTTATTAAGATTCTTTAGATATTTTTTAAGTTGATATTTTTTCAAATATTAACTTAAAATGGAATATTTTCAAATTAAGTAGTTACAACTTAATTTTAATTTAATTAAATCTAATTTGAAAGATATTTAAGTTGATTTTTTTTAGATTTTTCTAATACAACTTAAATTAGATATTTTTTCAAATTTTGTGGAAAAGATACTTAGTCAAATAAGATATTTTCTAGATAGTTATTTCTAGACTACTTATTATTTCTAATATTAAATAGGAAAATATTATACATTGTGAAATTAATTATTTAAATAATTAATTTTAATACAATTTATTTAAAGTATATTTTTTCTTAGTATTAAACTAGAGATTAATAATTAAGCCTTCTCTATACTTAATTATTTATTTCTTGAATTTAATACATTTAATTAAATTGAAAACTAAATATCTAAGTTGATTTTAATCATGATACTTAAATATTTCTTTTTCATGACACTTAATTAAATAGAAAATTATTTTTAGTTGAAATTTATTTTTTCAACTAAATTTAAATAATTTTCAAAATATATTTTTTCTTTATTTTAATAATCAATTTTCGAAATTGCATTTCATAATGCAAGATGATTTTGAATTTATCTTGAAAAATAGATTAAGTTGTAAATTAATTAATTATTTTAATTAATTCTTGGACCAACTTAAATCAATGATTTTTTCATTTATTGATTAATTTAAAATAAATGAATTAAAATATATTATTAGAAATTGAATTAATTAGTTAAAGGAAAATCTAGATAAGTGATATTTTTGCTTGAAGTATTTTTCTAAGAAATTATTATTTAAGTATTTCGAAAATATAAAGTTTTTATACTTTCTTTTTCAAAATACAATAAATATATTCTCATGAAAATTTATTTTGAGTTGCAAATTAATTTAAATTAATACAACTTAAATAATTTTCTTAATATTTATATATCAAAATTACTACTAAGATGAAAATAATTCAACTTATTTTAATCACCATCTAAGTATAATTTTTTAAATATTAAATTAAATTTTAATTTAGAATTTTAATTTAGAATTTTAATTCTAAATTCGATATTTAATGAATATATTTTAAATAATAATGAAAATACTTTTTAAATAATGGGCTTTATTATTAAGATATTCGATCTCCATTGTTGGTTTTACATCGCGTTTGTTTTAGTGAGTAATCCTCCCTAATGGAGGAACGTTCATTAGCAATTTCGCAGCGTTTAATCTCGAAAGATAAGTAGTTTGTAAGTGTTTTATATGGTATGGATCACCCTAATGGTGGCGACCATATTTGACTTGCAAATTATGAAACAATGGTGGAAGCTCATAAGATAAAATTGCCTTGACTCTCGCCTAAACGGGACAACGCTGAATTCCAATCTTGATCGAATAAAAGTTTGCTAGAATGTTTAATATTTTAGATGAGCTGACAACTCTATTCAATTGATGGTAGCTTTGACTCTCGCCTAAACGGGACACTAATATCAGTTTGTTGAAAACCTTGGAAATTATTTAGGATTGTATGTTTTAGTATTTTCACTTCTCATTCCTACTTGCTATATGTTTAACAATTTCTGAATTTATTCTCATTCCTACTTGTGTATGAATTTATATTGAACCATATTATTTTCTGTTATTATGTTGTAGTTTAATTTCGAATCTTCATTGTTGGTCTAACTTGGTTTGTTTATCTAATGAGATAAATCCCTAGTGGATTTTCACCATTAGACATACATAATAGTGTTAGATCTCGAAAGATAAATATTGTATATGCAACATCTAGCTGTTCATCAATTGATGACACCTTAGACTAGTATTTTTACAATATGAAACAAGAAGATTGTATAAATAAGATTACTTTGACTCTCGCTAATCGAAACATCGTTGGATTCTTATTTATAAATAAAATTATCCTAATTCCTCTTAGCTTATTCATTTCGAATTAGCTCAATAACATATCATTGGATGAATGGTCTATATATCATTTAATGTCATTCTATTTTCTTTTAAGAAATTAAAGACACTTTTGGTTATATTCCCAAAATTCTATCCCAAAATGATATAAATCCTCAATCTTAGAAATCTCCTACTTATATGGCAAATCAGACTTAGAGTTAAATTAGTAGTGGTTGTCCAAGATAGAATTACTCATTATATTTGGTATAAATTTAAGTCTTTGACTTTAATTTTAGATTCCAAACCGAAATTTTCTTAAATTTCTAATTCCAGAATACAATACAGTTTCACTTTCACAAGTGTTTAATATCCATCTTCTATTAATGGATTCAAAAACTGTATATTAAAGTATGGAATATGAGTTTAGTATTCTGTGACCAGGATCCACTTGCACTGTTCTAAACTCTTTGATGTAACGATACCGAAGTCATCAAAAGACACAATCATTTTTTTAATCTATGGCATTTGTATCTTGTTCATAGTGGTTTTGGAAAGATCAATCTCTGCAAAGAGTTAATATGCCTATATCCACTGAAAGTAAGTTCATCTCATTCGCAGATGGATGTACATTCAGGGGTGGATATGAGTTTTTCGTTGTATTCTTAAAACGATCACTCTAGATTATACCTTATGCAAAGAAATTTGAAATGTTTGAAAAATTTCATTAATTTCTAGCAATGGTAGAACACCATTAAGGTAAGTGGTTAAAGATCTTGCGAACTGATAGGGGTGGAGAAATAGTTAGTAGATATGTAGTTCAAAGATCATTAAATTGATTTTTGAATTATATCCAAACTTACTTCCCCAGAAATTTCAATTTGCATATTGATGATTAGTTACTAGTCGTTGCCTAAGTCTTTCTATGGTAATACAATTTCAGAATGATGTAATGGTTGTATACTTAATGTAAATCATTACTAGATTCATGGATGACCTAATCAAAATCTTAAGAAAAGCTAGAACTGTTAACCATGGTTTGCATGTTTGTTAGCTATTCTAAGTGATTAGGGGTGGACCATCCCATAGTCAATAGATAAGAAAGTGTTTGTTTAAACAAATACTACTTTTCTAAGAAAATGACTAAGTTTGAAAATAAAGTAGCAAATAAAGGAGATATTTATTTCTTGATTCCAAAAGTGTTCTATCATCTTATTTGACATATGATGATCCTGTTGGGTTTTATGCCCTAAATAAAACTCTTTACAATCTGATTAGTTATCAATATAAGAAATTTGAAGTGATTGATGTTTGCATGAATTTTACATGCTAATGGTTTAATATGTTTATTACTATCATACACAAAATGCGTTAAATCCAGATCATATGTTTATTCACAATTACAGTATCGTCAACACAGTGGAATGTGATTGTGATCATATGAATCAAAAGACTTGGTCCCTGTTTCATCAGTGTTATTGGATTTACACTAATGTGATAATCAGCGATGATGTATACTTACACTTGGAGTAAGTGTTATGTTCTTTCCAGGACATTAGTAAAGTATACTAGTTTCGAATGTATGGAGTATACATTGGACTGGACCGATATTGCAACTAAGTTAAGATATTACAAACTTACCGTTATATATATCTTTCAAAGTCAGTATCAGTAGTTGATCTTAAGATTAAAAGAATCTAAATCCTGATATGCTTAGGCTCAACTCAGGAGTGTTATTCATGTTCTTTGATTTATTAGTTACGCCTACTTTTAGGTCAGGGTGATACGTATATTTTGGGAACATGATAGTATGATTGAGTGGGAGTGCTGAACATAAATATGGAATCTATAGCTTCTACTAGTGTATAGAAGTCAAGTGATGATTCCCTTCGAGCTTAGGAAATAGAAGTAAATGGATGAGCTCTTGTTTAACTGACTAATTATTGGATCACTAAACACCATTTACAGGTAGCTAAGTGTTTTAAGTGGCAAAATACATTGAGGGGTGAGAACGGTAAAGAAATCCCATCTCGATGTAGATCATCTATATAGAGGATCTTTAAATCACAATAAGATTATAACAATGGTTAAATGAGATAGCATATTGATATCGTGAAACATATAATATGATCTATATAAGTCTGAGAGTGCAATTCTAAGTTCTAAGAGTGGATTCAACGAAGAATTAATAAGTAGGAATTTACTTGGTAAATTTGGTTCACTTATTGGAAGCTCAGCATATAGATCCATGGTCCCCATTCTAGTTGAGAACATTCTGCTTGTAAGACTCATTAATTGATTCGTGATTGATCAATTATAATTCTAAAGTTAGACTATGTCTAATTTTATGAATTTTCACTAAGCATGGGTGAAATTGTAAAGAAAAGAGATTCTAGGTTTATTTATTTATTAATGGACTTTATATAATTAAATTAAATGACAATATTATTTAATAATCTATTTTAGTTATTAAATAGTTAGTTTTGGCATTTAAAAGGTTAGAATTGGAAAATTGGCGTTTTTGAGAAAATAGAAATAAAATTTGTTAAAACTGCAAAATCAAGTGGGGCCCATTAACTACATCATGGCCGGCCACTTATTGTGGGATTTCAAATTAATATTTTCATTATTTTAATGCCAAATAATTCCTAGCCTAAACCTAGTAGTTGCCTATAAATAGAAAGGGATGGCTCAGTCAAATCACAAGTTTTTCAATAACCTTTTCTGACAGAAATTTCTCTCTTCAGAAAAACTGAGCCTTCCCTAGTTTCTATACCTGGCCGAAATCCCTCTTCTCTTTTCTTCTTCATAAATTTTGAACCCTAGTGAAAGAGTGAGTGACCACACACAACAAGCAGTAACTCAATCATAGATTGGAAGACTGTGAAGGATCAAACTTGAAGAAGAAGGACATTCGGGCTTAGATCTTGATAACACTTTATTTTATTTAAATTTTAAATTAAGTTGAGGAATCCTAGGCATTAGTTATTAAAGATTCTTAAGATATTTTTTAAGTTAATATCTTTTCGAATATTAACTTAAAATGGAATATTTTAGATATTTTTTAGGTTAATATCTTTTCGAATATTAACTTAAAAAGATATCTTCAAATTAAGTAGTTATAACTTAATTTTTGATATTTAATTAAATCTAAATTTGAAATTATTTAAGTTTTAGATTTTTTCTATATAACTTAAATTAGATATTTTTCAAATTTTTGTTGAAAAGATACTTAGTCAAATAAGATATTTTCTAGATAGTTATTTCTAGACTACTTATTATTTCTAATATTTAAATAGGAAAATATTATAAATTGTGAGATTAATTATTTAAATAATTAATTTTGGTACAATTTTATATTTTTCCTAGTATTAAACTATAAATTAATAATTAAGCATTCTCTACACTTAATTATTTATTTCTTGAATTTAATACATTTAATTAACTTGAAAATTTAAATATCTAAGTTGATTTTCATCATGATACTTAAATATTTATTTTTCATGACACTTAATTAGATAGAAAATTATTTTTAAGTTGAAATTTAATTTTTCGACTTAAATTTAAATAATTTTCAAAAATATATATTTTTCTTTATTTTATTAATCAATTTCGAAATTTGCATTTTAATCATGCAATATTTTCGAATTTTTTATTTTAAAAAATAGATTGAGTTGTAAATTAATTATTTATTTTAATTAATTCTTGGGCCAACTTAAATCAATGATTTTTTCATCTATTGATTAATTTAAAATAAATAAATTTAAAATATATTTATATTATTAGAAATTGAATTAACTAGTCAAAAGAAAATCTAGATAGGTGATATTTTTGCTTAATGTATTTCTTTTCTATTTTTATTATTTTTCGAAAATTGTATAATTATACTTAATTTTTCGAATACAATAAATATATTCTCAAGGAAATTTTTAAGTTGCAAATTAATCTAATTTAATTCAAATTAAATTAATTTCCTTAATATTTATATTTAATATTATTACTAAGATGGAAAAAATTAATTTTATTTCAATCACCATCTACGTATAATTTTATAAATATTATATTAAATTCTTATTTTTGAATTTTAATTCTAAATTTCGAATTTAATGAGAGTATATTTATTAGAATAATAAAGAAAATACATTTTAAAGAATGAGCTTTATTATTATTAAGATATTCGATCTCCATTGTGGGTTTCACATCGCGTTTGTTTTAGTGAGTAATCCTCCATAATGGAGGAACGTTCATTAGAAATTTCACACCGTTTAATCTCAAAAGATAAGTAGTTTGTAAGTGTTTTATATGGTATGGATCACCCTAATGGTGGCGACCATATTTGACTTGCAAATTGCGAAATAATGGTAGAAGCTCATAAGATAGAATAGCCTTGACTCTCGCCTAAACGGGACAACGCTGGATTCCAATCTTGATCGAATAAAAGGTTGCTAGAATGTTTAACAATTTAGATGAGCTGAGAACTCTATTCAATGGATGGTAGCTTTGACTCTCGCGTAAACGGGACACTGATATCAGTTTGTTGAAAAACCTTGGAAATTATTTAGGATTGAATTTTTTAAGTATTTTCTCATATCATTCCTACTTGCTATGTGCTTATAATTTCTGAATTGATTTTGTGTTAAACCATTATTAATTTCTATTTGTTGATTTCTATTATTTTGTAGTATCCTGTATTATCAAAATGAATCCCATGTTATCAGAAAGTGCCTTGTTTGTTTTAACTGAGCCGTCACCTGAAGTGCCTGGGGACAATACTTCCAAAGCTGTGAAAGAAAAGTATGAGCGTTGGCAGAAAGCAAATGACAAAGCTCTATACTTTATGCTTTCTAGCATGGTTGACACCCTCAAAACTCGGTTTTCTAAAGCAGAAGGAAATTTCTTGAAGTTATGACGAAGTTAAATGAGCTATTCGGTAAGGCATCACTTCAGTCACGCTTTGACGCGACTAAGAAGTACATTATTGCACGGATGGAACCTCATCAAAACGTGCGTGACCATGTTCTCCTAATGTCAAGTTATTTCTAAGAAGCCCAGGATCATGGTGCTGAAATGGACAGTGCTACTCAAGTAAGTCTTATCTTGAATAGCCTGACTCCAGCATTTCTACCATACACATCAAATTATGTCATGAATAAGAAGGAAATTGACTTTCATGAATTAGTCAATGACCTTCAAACTTATAAAAATTTGATTGGAGGACCCAAGAAGAAAGGGAGTAAACCTCACAATCCTGGGAATGGTAATGGGACGATGAAACCTGAAGCAAATGTTGCCTCTGCTTCGAAACCCAAATCGAAGAAGAAGTGGAAGAACACCAAGAAGCGAACAAAAGCCATGAAAAATAAAAAGGCTGCTCCTTCTGGTGATGCTACACTTAAAGGAAAGTGTTTCTACTGCAATGAAAAAGGTCATTGGAAACCCCAGTGTCCTAAACTTCTTGCAAAGAAACAAGGTATTTCTATTTATAAACTTTATGAGTTTTAGTGAATTATTATCCAATTGGATTTATGATTCTGGACTAACTTTGTTTATTTGTTTTCTTCTTCCTATAGGCCAAGCTACTTGAACTCAGATGAGTTGGATCGAAAAGCTGGACCAAGGGTGAAATCGTCCAGATGAAGATGAAGCTCTTCAATTTATTTTTGAATTAATTGTTCTAGTTTAAAGACAATTTGGATTTCAAATTTTAGTTAGGGATATTTATCCCTGTTTTTCTCATATTGTTGCAATACATTTTTTATTATTAATAAAGTTTATTTTCGAAATTATACATTGCAATGTATGAGATTGAGCTTCATTTATTTTATCTTCATCAACAATTACCACATTATATTTATATGTTTGTATGTGTGAGTGTTTTTATTATTGATGCAAATTCTATTATATTTACAATATGTTTGTATGTGTGAGTGTTTTTATTATTGATGCAAATTCTATTATATTTACAACTCTTCATAGAGTTATATTAAATAAACACTAGAAACTATTTCTATGTTTATTAATAATTGTTAATTCTAATCCAATTATTAAGAATTTGTTTAATAAAAGGATCTTTTGATCTGATAGGGGTGGAGAAAAGTTAAGAAAACTATGCAGTTCAACGATCTTTTATATCTAATGAACTCTGTGTTGGAATTTATTTTACCAGGATCTTAGATCTACTCACAAGTATGTTTATTAACACCCTAAATATGAACTTTCTAAAACGATGAAATAAACACATATAAAGTTTAGGAAACCTTACATTGGGTGCAGCGGAATATAGTGACTCCTTCCGTTCAGATATCTAGCCCTTGATTCCTTTCTGTAGCAGAGCATTATCAATATCTGAACCTGGATCTCTTTCTCTGAATCTTTGATGTTGAAACCTCCTTCTTGCTGAATGTCTTTCTTCACGATCTTCCTCACTATGATTGAGGTATCACTTGCTGTGTGTGGGCACTACTCATACACTAAGAATTTCGAAATTCAAGAGGGAAGAGAAAGAAGAAGTGGCAGCTAAAGATAGGGAGAGAGAAAGGCTCAGTTTTTTTCTCTGAAGGAAAAATAGAAAATTTAAGTGTAATTTTCCTGAAGCCTTCACTATCTATTTATAGCATTCCACTAGGGTTAGGTTTGAATTATTTGGCATTAAAATAATGAAAATATCAGTTTAAATTGCCTACAAAAGTGGCTGGCCATGCTTACTAGATTTGGGCCTCACTTTTTGTAATTTTGCAGTTTTACCTTTTCTGCATCTGATTTTCTCAAAAACGCCAATTTTCTAATTTAACCATTTAAATGCCAATTCTAACTATTTAATAACTATAAATAATTATTAAATAATATTGTCATTTATCATATTTATTAATTGAACCATACAAAGTATCATAATTAACAAATATGCCCCTAAAACTCTTTCTTTACAATTTCGCCCTTACTTAGTGAAAAATTCACAAATAGACATAGTCTAATTTGAGAATTATAATTGATTAATCAAAACCAATTATATGAGTCTTACAAGCAATATTATCTCAACTAGTGCGGAGACCATGGGTCTATATAACCGAGCTTCCAATAAGTAGATCAAGAATTTAGCACTAAAATTCACTAACTTATTAATTCTTCGTTGAATCCACGCATAGAACTTAGAATTGCACTCTCAGTATATAGAATGCTCTATATGTTCCACCATATAGACACATCATTAGTTATCCATTGTTATAATCCTAATTTGATCAATGATCCTCTATATGAATGATCTACACTGTAAAGGGATTAGATTACCGTTACACCCTACAATGTATTTTATCCTTAAAACACTTGACCCCGTATAAATGATATTTCAGCTTATGTGAAATGAGTACTCCACCATTTATGTTCGTTTGGTCAAGCTCGAAGGAGATCATCCTTTGCTTACTATTCGCCAGATAGAAGCTATAGATTCCATGTTTATGCTAGCGCTCCCACTCAATTGCACTACCGTGTTCCCAAAATGTACGTATCACCCTGACTTAAAAGTAGGCTTAACTAACAAATCAAAGAACACGAATAGCCTCTCGAGATTGAGCCTAATCATAACAGGATTAAGAACATTTGATCTAGGATCAACTTGGCGATATTGACTTGAATAGATATTACGGTAAGTTTAGTAAATCTAAGTCAAAGTTCAATATCGGTCCCTTCCGATGCATACTCCATGCATCCAACCTGAGCTTTACTTTAACCAATGCTCTGGAAAGAACATAGCATTTCCCCAAATTCAAGTAAACTCTGTTGTAGATTATCATATCAGTAAAACCCTATGTCTGATAAATCTAGGAAACTTTATTCACATAGTCATGTTTACTTTCCAATGTGTTGACGACACAATAAACAAGATCAAGTATGTGAAAAGGGTTTCAGATGAATTTATACATTATGTACATATAATCATGAAATAAATCATGTGAACCATGCAACATTAAATGTTATTTCTCACCTATATTAATAAGTAAATCTGATTATATTGAAATGAGGTTTATTTAGGGCATAAAACCCAACAAACTTCCACTTGCACTAATATAAAACAAAAAGTGCGTTTCAAATAATCTCAACACCTTGATATACAAATCAAGTGTAGTAGTAGTAAACTCCTCGTAATAGGATCTGAAAGGTTGAATTAAACACAACCTTTTCTCCACCATTACTCTTCCTTTAATCACAAAATCATTGATAATGTGAAATTCCTCTCTATATGTCTACTCTCTTGGGATACTGGATTCTATATCTTTGGCAACTACTTTTGGTTAATCAGGAAATTAACACTAGTAGTTTTAGGCAATTCGGAATGATGCCAAAAATGTATAGAACTTTCCTTAGACTGAATAAGTACCTTTCCTGCAACCTTAACATTCAGCCCCTCTCTGGTAGACCTAGAGACTTCAGATAGGTTTTTACACTTCTCCAAAATCACTATTCCACCCCCAGAGTAACCACCATCTTATCAGAAAGATTTACTAGCACAAAGGCAAATTTCGAAATCTTATATGGTGTAGTCTAAGAGTTTTAAACATACCCTTATAGACTAACATATAGTTCATCTTCTTAATCTTAGGATTTACTTGATTGTGTTCCAATGTTCTTCTCCTGGATTAATCTGATACCTACTCATTACTCCCACTCAACAGCAAGTGTCTGGTCTAAGGCATACAAAAGCATATCTAAGACCTCTCACTCTTGATATAAGAAATTCTTTCATGGCTTTATCTTTTCTGGAATAGTTGAGACTTTTCCTTAGATAAATAAAATCTATGTCTAAGAAGTTGTGAAGCTTCTATAGATTGCCATTAGAAAGAAAATGCTTCAGCATCTTACTAAAGTAAGTTGCTTGCATTAGAGTAAGTAATTACCAGGTATACCACAAGCCATAGGTTTAGATAAACTCAAACCTATAATACTAGGAACATGAAGTTTGTTAAGTCCATTGAATAGACTTATAAACGAAAATTTCTTTTTATGTCCTTGTAATAGAAAACTTTAGGTTATTCCACGTGAATGGCTTAAACCATAGTTCTATTGGCTTTTCTTCTTAGTTTCTTCTCTTGACAATCCATTACTTGTTTAAACTCATAATGGACCAGCACTACTAATACAAACTCTAATTCAGATTTGCCCATAAAGTAGGAGATTTCTAAGATTGAGGATTTATATCAATTGGGAATAGAATTTCGGGATTATAATCATATGCGTCATTTAATTTCTTAAAAGAAAATATAATGACATGAAATGATTTATAGACCATTCATCCAATGATATGTTATTGAGCTAATTCGAAATGAATAAGCTAAGAGGAATTAGGATAATTTCGTTGAAAATAAGAATCCAACGATGCTTCGATTAGCGAAAGTCAAAGTAATCTTATTTATACAATCTTCTTGTTTCATATCGTAAAAATACTAGTCTAAGGTGTCATCAATTGATGAACAACTAGATGTCGCATATACAATATTTATCTTTCGAGATCTAACACTATTATGTATGTCTAATGGTGAAAATCCACTAGGGATTTATCTCATTAGATAAACAAACATGTTGGACCAACAATGAAGATTCGAAATTAAACTACAACTTAATAACAGAAAATAACATGGTTCAATATAAACAATTCAGAAATTATAAACATATAGTAAGTAGGAATGACAAGTGAAAATACTAAAACTTACAATCCTAAATAATTTCCAAGGTTTTCAACAAACTGATACAGTGTCCCGTTTAGGCGAGAGTCAAAGCAGCATCCATTGAATAGAGTTGTCAGCTCATCTAAAATGATAACCATTCTAGCAACCTTTTATTCGATCAAGATTGGAATTCAGGTTGTCCCGTTTAGGCAAGAGTCAAGGCAATTCTATCTTATGAGCTTCCACCATTGTTTCGCAATTTGCAAGTCAAGTATGGTCGCCACCATTAGGGTGATCCATACCATACAAAACACTTACAAACTACTTATCATGCGAGGTTAAACGGTGCGAAATTGCTAATGAACGTTCCTCCATTAGGGAAGATTAGTCACTAAAACAAACGCGGTGTAAAACCCACAATGGAGATCGAATATCTTTTGATTAAAAGCTCATTATTTAAAAAGAGTTGTATTTTCTTTGATTCTCTTTATTTATTCTATTTATTTTAAATATATATTTATTTAATTAAAATTTCCAATTTAGAATGAAAAATTCTAAATATAAATTTTAATTTAATATTTATAAATTTTACTTAGATGGATATGAAAATAACATGAATTATTTCCATCTTAGTAATAATTTCCAATAAATATTTAGAAAAATATTCAATTTAAGTTGTTACAAAATTAATTTAAATTAATTTATAACTCAAATTTAATTTTCTATAAATATATATTACATTTCGAAAAATTAAAGTATTAAGAATACAATTTTCGAAAAAATGCATATTAAAATAAAAAATAAATCCTGGAAAAATTATTCTAATATAATGTTGGCCCAAAATTAATTAATAAAATTAATTTACAACAAAAAATATAATTTTCCTATTTAATTAAATATATAAGAAAAATTTCAAATATATAAGTATGATGATGAAAATCAACTTAAATATTAATTTTCTATTTAATTAAATACACTAGAAAAATACTTAAAGCAAAAATATCATCTATCTAGATTTTCCTTTGACTAATTAATTCATTTTCTAATAATATACTTTAATTCAATTTATTTTAATTAATCATTAAATGAAAAAATTATTGATTTAAGTTGGTCCAAAATTAAAATAAATAATTTACAACTTTAATCTATTTTTCAAATAAAATTCGAAATTCCAACATTTAAGAAATGCAATTTCGAAATTGGATTAATAAAATAAAGAAAAAATATATTTTGAAAATTATTTAAATTTAGTTGAAAAAATAAATTTCAACTAAAAATAATTTTCTATTTAATTAAGTGTCATGAAAAAGAAATATGTAAGTATCATGATGAAAATCAACTTAGATATTTAATTTTCAAATTAATTAAATGTATTAAATTCAAGAAATAAATAATTAAGTGTAGAGAAGGCTTAATTATTAATCTCTTGTTTAATACTAGGAAAAATATACTTAAAATTAATTGTACCAAAATTAATTATTTAAATAATTAATTTCACAATGTATAATATTTTCCTATTTAATATTAGAAATAATAAGTAGTCTAGAAATAACTATCTAGAAAATATCTTATTTGACTAAGTATCTTTTCCACAAAATTTGAAAAAATATCTAATTTAGGTTGTATTAGAAAAAATCTAGAACCTAAATATTTTTCAAATTTAAATTTAATTAAATATCAAAAATTAAGTTGTAACCACTTAATTTAAAAATATTCCATTTTAAGTTAATATTCGAAAAGATATTAACTTAAAAAATATCTAAAGAATCTTAATAACCAATGCCTAAAATTCCTCAACTTAATTTTGAAATTTTGAATCCCAAAGATATTCAGATTTAAGTTGGTTAGTTGTAGATAACTACATATCAACTTAAATAGGAATATTTAATGAAAAATTTAAATTAAGCTCCAGAAAGAATCTAGATGGTTATAATTCTATATTTAATTAAATACAAGAAAATACATATAGTTTAGCTTAGAATAAAAATTCTTTAAACTATATTTTTCTTAAATTAATTTTAAAATAAATGAAATTAATTATGTTGCTAATCAATTTTATTAGGTTAAACTAGTTTAATTAACCTAGTACAGTTATTCAAATCAGGCAAATGGGCCTTCACAATTGGGGTGGTTCATGTGAGGGGGTGCTGGGTTCAGTATGTCGTACCCACTACTATGGCTCCCAACTCTCACACAAGGCCCAAAAGAGAGGAATTTAACCTTAATAAGAACAACTGTTATTAATTGAATAAGCCCAATAACTAAATGGGCCTAAATAAATTCTATCAAGAACTATGATAATTTATTTTAGCAACAACAACCTATATGCATCTATAATAAAATTAAACATATAGGCTCACACAGGCACACTTTGGATGGGTCCTATCATGTTGCTAGGTCATACACAGATGAAAGAAGATTGTAAATATACCTGTTACAAATTATTATCTTAACCAAGGGAGCCATCAGATCATTAGATCTGGCAAAAAGTAACCATGGCTATTTGCAATCAAGTAATAATAGGTTTTGAAAACTTACACATAAGCTAAAACACATACTCCTGCAACAAGGTTAGCTGGATAGTTGGATGTAGGATTTATTTAATTTTAAATTAAATAATTAATTTCAAAAATAATTAATTAAATAAAAAAATAATTTTCGAAAATTTAAAAAAAAAAATATTTGAAAAATTCAAAAATTTAAAAATAATTTAAATTTAAAATTAAACCTACAATTTTGAAAAATTAGGTTTCAACCAACCTAAATATCATTTCAAAATTTGCTAACTACTTTTAAAATTTAAATGTTATTTTATAAATAAAAATTAAATAAAAAATTAAAAAAAGATAAATGAATATCTTTTCAGATTTTAAATGTAATTTAAATAAATAAAATAACAAAATTTAAAAGTTAGCAAAATATCTTATATCTATTTAAAATTACATGATTATAGTTATCTTATTTTAAATTTAAATAAGGTCAAATTATTTTAAAAAAAAATATATAATTTAAAAATTTAAAAAATTTAAAATCTGACCTTAAATTTAAAAATAAGATAAGATATAATCAAATTTAAAAATAAGATAGATAATTAAGCAAAAAGATAGATACTAACTATTTTCAAATTCAAATTCCACTAATATCTTGAATTAAATTTAAAAAATATTAAATTAATTCAAAATGATAATTAGAATTGAATTATGAATAGTAATAGTATAAATATAGAACTACACAAAAAATCGGAAGTTAATTCCATGAAAAAACATGAAAAAACGAAGAAAAACGAAAAAATTGTGAGCTGTACGGACAGTTTTCGCGATCATAGGAAAATTTCAGCACAGCTCCGATTTTTTCGAATCTTCAAAAAATCATAACTAATTCAAATTAAATTGAAATTGAGTTCTGTAAAAAAGTAACTTGCTTAATTTTTTCCATACTATCCAATAAAAATAATTCCAGAAACAGAATCGTAATTATTTTTCACGAAAATTCACAAACATCAATCAATCATCAAATAACACTCAATACAACATGATATCATCCAAAAACAAACAAAAAATCGTTTTAAAGTTCAAATTTCTTGCAAGTAAATCAATTACCATGGCTCTGATACCAGTTTTTGGAAATTATTTTACCAGGATCTTAGATCTACTCACAAGTATGTTTATTAACACCCTAAATATGAACTTTCTAAAACGATAAAATAAACACATATAAAGTTTAAGAAACGTTACATTGGGTGCAGCGAAATATAATGACTCCTTCCGTTCAGATATCTAGCCCTTGATTCCTTTCTGTAGCAGATCATTATCATTATCTGAACCTGGATCTCTTTCTCTGGATCTTTGATGCTGAAACTCCTTTTGCTGAATGTCTTTCTTCACGATCTTCCTCACTATGATTGAGGTATCACTTGCTGTGTGTGGGCACTACTCATACACTAAGAATTTTCGAAATTTAAGGAAGAAGAAAGAGAGAGTGGGTTCGGCCAAAGATAGGGAGAGAGAAGGCTCAGGATTTTCTGAATCAGAAGTCTCAAAAGAAAAGTGTAATTTTCCTGAAGCCTTCACTATCTATTTATAGCATTCCACTAGGGTTAGGTTTGAATTATTTGGCATTAAAATAATGAAATATCAGAGGGAAAAACCCTACAAAAGTGGCCGGCCCTACATAGTGGATTTGGGCCTCACTTTTTGTAATTTTGCAGTTTTATCTTTTCTGCATCTGATTTTCTCAAAAACGCCAATTTTCTAATTCAACCATTTAAATGTCAATTCTAACTATTTAATAACTATAAATAATTATTAAATAATATTGTCATTTATCATATTTATTAATTGAACCATACAAAGTATCATAATTAACAAATATGCCCCTATTAACTCTTTCTTTACAATTTCGCCCTTACTTAGTGAAAAATCCACAAATAGACATAGTCTAAATTGAGAATTATAATTGATTAATCAAAACCAATTATATGAGTCTTACAAGCAATATTATCTCAACTTGTGCGGGGACCATGGGTCTATATAACCGAGCTTCCAATAAGTAGATCAAGAATTTATTACTAAAATTCACTAACTTATTAATTCTTCGTTGAATCCACGCATAGAACTTAGAATCGCACTCTCAGTTATATAGAATGCTCTATATGTTCCACCATATAGACACATCATTAGTTATCCATTGTTATAATCCTAATGCGATCAATGATCCTCTATATGAATGATCTACACTGTAAAGGGATTAAATTACCGTTACACCCTACAATGCATTTATTCCTTAAAACACTTGACCCTGAATAAATGATATTTCAGCTTATGTGAAATGAGTACTCCACCATTTCTGTTCTTTTGGTCAAGCTCGAAGGAGATCATCCTTTGCTTACTATTCGCCAGATAGAAGCTATAAATTCCATGTTTATGATAGCGCTCCCACTCAATTGCACTACCGTGTTCCCAAAATGTACATATCACCCTGGCCTAAAAGTAGACTTAACTAACAAATCAAAGAACACGAATAGCCTCTCGAGATTTAGCCTAATCATATCAGGATTAAGATCATTTGATCTAGGATCAACTAGGCGATATTGACTTGAATAGATATTACGGTAAGTTTAATAAATCTAAGTCAAAGTTCAATATCGGTCCCTTCCGATGCATACTCCATGCATCCAACCTGAGCTTTACTTTAACCAATGCTCTGGAAAGAACATAGCACTTCTCCAAATGCAAGTAAACTCTGTTGTAGATTATCATATCAGTAAAACCCTATGTCTGATAAATCTAGGAAACTTTATTCACATAGTCATGTTTACTTTCCAATGTGTTGAAGGCACAATAAACAGGATCAAGTATGTGAAAAGGGTTTCAGATGAATTTATACATTATGTACATATAATCATGAAATAAATCATGTGAACCATGCAACATTAAATGCTATTTCTGATCTATATTAATAAGTAAATCTGATTATATTGATATGAGTTTTATTTAGGGCATAAAACCCAACACATGAAACCATCCAAATCAACACATATCATCGTTTCAATCCATATTTCATGAAAGTAAATCATTACCATGGCTCTGAGGCCAGTTGTTGGAAATATTTTACCAGGATCTAGATTTACTACCATGTATGTTTCATTAACATCCTAATATGAATTCTAAAACAATGAAATAAACACATATAAAGTTTAGGAAACCTTACATTGGGTGCAGCGGAATATAATGACTCCTTCCGTTCAGATCTCTAGCCCTTAATTCCTTTCTGTAGCAGAGGATTATCAAGATCTGAACCTGGATCTCTTTCTCTCCTTCCTTTGATGCTGATTCTCCTTCTTGTTGATTGGATTCTTCACAATCTTCCACTGTATGATTGAGATACCAATTGATGTGTGTGGACACTCACTCATTCACTCAAGGTTCGAAAATTTAGAGAAGAAAAGAGTAGAAGAGGGTGGCGGCTAAGGTATAGAATAGGCGGCTCAACTTATCTAACAGAGTTAAGTGTGAATGTGAGCCATCACTATCTATTTATAGGTAACCACCTAGGTTTAGGTTAGAATTATTTGGAATTAAAATAATGAAAAAATAAATGATAAAAGCCTACACTAGTGGCCAGCCTGGGCTTTGGATTTTGGGCTTCACTTATGCTATTTTGCTGTTTTATCATTTCTGCATCTCATTTTCTCAAAAACACCAATTTTCAAATTCAACCATTTAAATGCCAATTCTAATTATTTAATTACTAAAAATTAATTATTAAATAATATTTTGATTTAATGTATTTATTAATTAGACATATAAAGTCTCTTAATTAACAAATAAAACCTAGAATCTCTTTTCTTCACAATTTTGCCTTTGCTTAGTGAAAATTCATAAACTAGACATAGTCTAACTTTAGAATTATAATCGATTAATTAAAATCAATTAACTGAGTCTTACAAGCAGTATGGTCTCAACTAGTATGGGGACCATGGGCCTACATAACCGAGCTTCCAATAAGCTGAACCAAATTTACCAAGTAAATTCCCTAACTTATTAATTCCTTTTTGAATCCACTCTTAGAACTTGGAATTGCACTCTCAGTTATATAGAACGCTCTATATGTTCCACGATATAGATACGCTATTAATTATCCATTGTTATAATCCTAATTTGATCAATGATCCTCTAATAGATGATCTACATAATATAGGGACTAAATTACCATTACACCCTTCAATGTATTTTATCCTTAAAACACTTAGCTCCGTATAAATGATATTTCAGCGAAGTGAAATGAGATCTCAACCATTTATCTCTGTTTAGCCAAGCTCGAAGGATATCATCGTTTCACTTCTAAATTCTTATAGAAGTTATAGATTCCCAATTTATGCTAGCGCTCCCACTCAATTATACTATCATGTTCCCAAAATGTACGTATCACCCTGACCCAAAAGTAGGCTTAACTAACAAATCAAAGAACATGTACAATACTCTTGAGATCGAACCTAATCATATCAGGATTAAGATCATTTGATCTTGGATCAACAGGTGATATTGAATTGAATAGATATTACGGTAAATTTACATATCTATTCAAAGTTCAATATCAGTCCCTTCCGATGTATACTCCATACATCCGATACTTGTTAACTTTGCTAATGCTCTGGAAAGGACATACCACTTATCCGAGGTGTAAGCATACCTATCGCTGATTATCATGCCAGTCTAAATCCAGTGAACTGACAAATCAGGGAATAAACTTTCGAACATATAATCAAGATTATATTCCACTGTGCTGACAACACTATAATCATTAACAAAAAATATATGTTCTGGACTTAAATAGAATTTATACATTATATATACAATCATGAAATAAATCATGTGAACCATGCAACATTAAATGTTATTTATGATCTTTATTAGTAAATTTGATTATACTGAAATGGGTTTTATTTAGGGCACAAAACCCGACAACATATACTTGTGTGTTGGATTTATCACAACAACCAGTCACAAAATTGGCTACTGTCAAGCTTGTCTTAGCCTTAGTAGCCATTAATGGTTGGTTTTTACACCAGCTTGATGTAAACAATGCCTTTATTCATGGTGATTTACATGAGGATGTCTTTATGACTCTATCTCCTGGGTATAGTCTTAAGGGGGAGTTGCCATCTAATGTTGTTTGCAAGTTAAACAAGTGTTTATATGGCTTGAAATAAGCTTCTAGTCAATAGTTTGAAAAAAAATTCAATGCTTTAATTGAAGAGGGCTTTCATCACTCAACTACTGGTACTCTCATTTTATAAAGCATTTTTGAAATGGTTTCATCATATTGCTAGTGTATGTAGATGACGTTATCCTAGCTTCTAATGATTTGCCTCAGTTGGAAGTTTTGAAAGTGAGATTGAACAACAATTTCAAACTAAAGAACCTTGGTGACTTAAAGTATTTCCTTGGTTTGGAGATAGCAAGATCAGCCAAATGAATTTTTGTTTCACAAAGGCATTATGCTTTTCGATTGCTTGAAGATCTTAGACACCTTGGATCAAAACTAGTCACCACTCCCATATGGAGGCTAACTTAACACTCAGCCAAGACACCAAAGATGATCGATTGGCAAATCCAACAATGTATAGAAAGATAATTGGAAAGCTCCAATATCTAATCATAATAACACAGACTTGTCTTATGTAGTAAACAAATTAAGTCAATTCCTTGTAACTCCTAAGGCCATCCATATGACAACAGTAGAGAGAATTTTGCAGTATGTTAAAGGTACTCCTAGACAAGGGATTTTCCTATCATCGAAGTTTGAAATAAAGCTTGAAGCCTACACAGACTCGAATTGGGCAGCTTGTCCAAACACTAGGAGATCTACTACAGGGTATTGGAATCTTTCTTGGAGAGTCCATAGTCTCTTGGAAAAGCAAAAAATAACATGCGATGTCAAGATCTTTTGCAGAAATTGAATACCGAGCAATGGCAAATACTACTTGCAAGATTGTTTGGATGTGTTCAATCTTGAAGGAGCTGGAAGTCAATTAAAAAGGGCCAGCAATTTTTCATTATGACGCATAACATATCGCAGCCAATCCAGTCTATCATGAAAGGACTAAACATATTGAAATAGACTGTTACATTGTAAGGGGAAAAAATTCAAGAAAGAGTGATCAAAACAGTTCATGTTTCAACTAAAGAATAAGTTGCTGATTTATTGACAAAACCATTATTTCCCACTCAATTTCAAATACTCATAAACAAGATGGAGTCACAAAATATTCATTCCACATATTGAGGGGGAGTATTAAGTGTGCTATAGTTAGGTGAAGTTAGTTATAGTTTTGCTATAGTGAGATGGAGTTAGTTGTTATTCAATGAACTGCTGAGTAGCTAATTAGTTGTGTTGTAACTGATTTCTACTCTAGTGAAGCTTATACATATAAAATCTCACTCACTCTCTATTGTATTCATTCATTCAAATAAATAGAATCATTTTCCTTTACTCTTAGTTTTCATCTTTTTCTTCCTAGAAAAGTATGCAGGTGCTCCAAATCAATACATTGCAAAAAAACAGTAATACTTTAACTAACAAATCAAGAAAAAACAAAAACAGCAAAAGGTACATATAATTACACAAGAAAGAAAAAGGATTAAGAAAAAAATAGATTGAAGTACCTTTGGATCATTACAAACATACTGAATACCGTGCCCTGGATATATAGTGGAAACAGAGCCAACACTTCTCCAACCTCATCTTTTCATCAAGCTAGAATATGATAGCCAACTGAAAGGAGATGAAATAGTTAGGGATAGAGAATATGAGGAAACTCTGATAACCGAAGAATATGAGAACCCCCTTGAATACACCACACTATATCAACAACAACTTGTTTCATGGACAGCTTCGACTCTGGCGAGAGTGAAACCGATAGATAGAGAAAGAGGGTCAAGGTTGGGCTTTTTGGGGTTAATGAAACTTGTTTTTGTTGGAATTATTTTACCAGGATCTAGATTTACTAACAAGTATGTTATTAACATCCTAAATATGAACTTCTAAAACGATATGAAATAAACACATATAAAGTATCAGGAACCTTACAGGTGTTGCAGCGGAATATAATGTCTCCTTCCACTCAGATCTCTATGTTGGAAATTATTTTACGAGGATCTAGATTTACTAACAAGTATGTTTCATTAACATCCTAATATGAATTCTAAAACAATGAAATAAACACATATAAAGTTTAGGAAACCTTACATCGGGTGCTGCGGAATATAATGACTCCTTCCGTTCAGATCTCTAGCCCTTGATTCCTTTCTATAGCAGAGCATTATCAAGATCTGAACCTGGATCTCTTTCTCTCCTTCCTTGATGTTGATTCTCCTTCTTGTTGATTAAATTCTTCACAATCTTCCACACTATGATTGAGATACCACTTGATGTGTGTGGGCACTCACTCTATCACTCAAGGCTGAATAATTGAAGAAGAAAAGAAGAGGGAAAGTGGCGGCTAGGGTATAGGAAAGAAAGCTTAGAATTTTCTCTGAAGGAATGAGATGCATCATCTTTTTCCTGAAGCCATCACTACCTATTTATAAGTAACCACCTAGGTTTAGGTTAGAATTATTTGGCATTAAAATAATAGAAAAATAAATGGTAAAATACACTAAGTGTGGCCGGCCATGGATTGTGGATTGGGCCCACTTTCCAATTTCGCCATTTTGTCATTTTTCCATCCCATTTTCTCAAAAATGCTAATTTTCAAATTTAACCACTTAAATGCCAATTTCAATCATTTAATAACTAAAAATTATTTATTAAATAATATTGTCATTTAATATATTTATTAATTAGACATATAAAGTCTCTTAATTAACAAATAAAACCTAGAATCTCTTTTCTTCACAATTTTGCCATTGCTTAGTGAAAATTCATAAACTAGACATAGTCTAATTTTAGAATTATAATTGATTAATCAAAATCAATTAACTGAGTCTTACAAGCAGTATGGTCTCAACTAGTATGGGGACCATGGGCCTATATAACTGAGCTTCCAATAAGCAGATCAAGAATTTACCAAGTAAATTCACCGACTTATTAATTCCTTGTTGAATCCACGCATAGAACTTAGAATTGCACTCTCAGTCATATAGAACGCTCTATATGTTCCACGATATAGATACGCTATAAATTATCCATTGTTATAATCCTAATTTGATCAATGATCCTCTAATAGATGATCTACATTGAATAGGGACTAAATTACCGTTACACCCTTCAATGTATTTTATCCTTAAAACACTTAGCTCCGTATAAATGATATTTCAGCGAAGTGAAATGAGTACTCAACCATTTATCTCTGTTTAGCCAAGCTCGAAGGAAATCATCGTTTCACTTCTAAATAACTATAGAAGTTATAGATTCCATATCTTCGTTAGCGCTCCCACTCAATTATACTATCATGTTCCCAAAATGTACGCATCACCATGACCGAAAAGTAGGCTTAACTAACAAATCAAAGAACATGTATAATACCCTTGAGATCGAACCTAACCATATCAGGATTAAGATCATTTGATCTAGGATCAACTAGGTGATATTGAATTGAATAGATATTACTGTAAATTTAACATATCTAATCAAAGTTCCATATCGGTCCCTTCCAATGTATACTCCATACATCCGATACTGGTAAACTTTGCCAATGCCCTGGAAAGGACATACCACTTATCCAAGGTGTAAGAATACCTATCGCTGATTATCATGCCAGTCTAAATCCAGTGAACTCACAAATCAGGGAATTAACTTTCGAACATATAATCAAGATTATATTCCACTGTGCTGACAACACTATAATCATTAACAAATACATATGTTCTCGACTTAATAGAATTTATACATTAAATAATCATGAAATAAATTATGTGAACCATGCAACATAAAATGTTATTTCTGATCTTTATTAATAAGTAAATCTGATTATATTGAAATGAGTTTTATTTAGGGCACAAAACCCAACACTCTAACCCGTGTATCCTTTCTGTAGCAGAGTATTACCAAGATCTGAGTTTGAATCTTCTTCTCTTGAAACTGGATTCTTCACAGCCTTACACACTATGATTGAGTACTACTTGATGTGTGTTGGCACTCACTCCTTCACTATAGGCTCGGTTTAGAAGAGAGGAAGAGAGAGAGTGTGTGGTTTCGACTAGGGTTAGGAAGGAGGCTCAAATTTTATCTGAAGGAATGAGATGCATCATCTTTTCCCCTTAAGCCATCACTACCTATTTATAGGAAACCACCTAGAGTTAGGTTAGATTTATTTGGCATTAAAATAATAAAAAAATAAATGGTAAATATGATATATAGTGGTCGGAGATGTATGGATATTGGGCTCACTTTGCAATTTTGCGATTTTCTCATTTTTCTATCTTATTTTCTCAAAAATGCCAATTTTCCAATTTAACCACTTAAATGCCAATCCTAATTATTTAATATCTAAAATTTAATTATTAAATAATATTGTCATTTAATATATTTATTAATTGGACTTAACAAAGTCTCTTAATTAACAAATTAACCCTAGAAACTCTTTCTTCACAATTAAGCCCTTGCTTAGTGAAAATTCATAAACTAGACATTGTCTAATTTTAAAAGTATAATTGATTAATCAAAATCAATTAACTGAGTCTTACAAGTAGTATTGTCTCAACTAGTATGGGGACCATGGGCCTATATATCTGAGCTTCCAATAAGCAGACCCAGAACTTACCAAGTAAATTCACTGACTTATTAATTCCTTATTGCATCCACCATAGAACTTGGAGTTGCACTCTCAGTTATATAGAACGCTCTATATGTTCCACGATATAGATACGCTATCAGTTATCCATTGTTATAATCCCAATAATCAATGACCCTCTATAGATGATTTACATTGTATAGGGATTAATTTACCAATACACCCTTCAATGCATTTTATCCTTAAAACACTTAGCCACCTATAAATGATATTTTAGTGAACTAAACATAATCACTGAAATGAGTACTCAACCATTTATCTCTGTTTAGCCAAGCTCGAAGGAAATCATCATTTCACTTCTATGTCCTGGTAGAAGCTATAGATTCCATATCCATGTTTAGCGCTCCCACTCAATTGCACTACCATGTTCCCAAAATGTACGTATCACCCTGACCAAAAAGTTGGCTTAACTAACAAATAAAAGAACATGTATAATACTCTTAAGATCGAACCTAACCATGTCAGGATTAAGATCATTTGATCTAGGATCAACTACATGATATTGAATTGAATACATATTACGGTAAGTTTAACATATCTGATTCAAAGTTCAATATCGGTCCCTTCAGATGCATACTCCATGCATCCAACCCAAGTTTTACTTTAACCAATGCCCTGCAATGGACATAGCACTTATCCAATGTGCAAGTAAACTATGTTGTAGATTATCATATCATTTAAACCCTGTGTACTGATAAATCTAGGAATATAAATTTAATCACATAATCTTGATTACTTTCCACTGTGCTGATGACACAATAAACAAAAATATAAATGTGATAAGGATTTAGATGAATTTATAAATCAAATAAACAAATAAATGATAACATGAACCAAATGACACAATAAGAGATGAAAATACTTCTGTTTCTTTATTGATATTTAAATGATAGAGATTACATTGAAATAGAGTTTTATTTAGGGCTTAAAACACAACATTTTTGTGGTCCGTCTGAACCATTGACACAGGCAAAGGCTAATTCTGGAGTGTGCCGTCGCTACACAAGGGAAAATAGAGAGAAAGTGATATCAAGAGAGGGAGAAGAGGGGGATTGGGATTATTTGGCTTAGAAGGAACAGACCTGGAGTTCGTTGGGGGGTGGGCATGGTCGAAGCACGATGCTCCCAATCTAGACTTTAGTACTGCATAGGTAGAACCGAGAGAGAGATAATGGGAAAGAGAGAGAGAAAGAAAATGAGAAGATTTTGAGTAGTAGAGGCTCTGGGCTTTGGGAAAAGTTAAAATATGGTATTTGATTTTTTTTTACAAAATATGATATAGGGAAGCCCATAAAAATGTAAAGAAAATAAAAAATTCATAACCCAAATGTGGAAAATTTTCATAAATATGGGAATTGAGGTTATAATTTATTTTTTATGATATAAATAAATAACACTATAGGGTTATGAATTTTTTTTCTACATTTATATGAGTGTTTTTATGCTATATTTTTGTAAAAATAAGTAGAAATCCCATATTTATAAAACAACAATAAGTTTTGCCAGAAAAGTCGCTGGAAAAGTCGTCATCGCTAGAAAATTCACCGAAAAAGTTAGTGTCACCGGAAAAGTCACCGTCGCCGAAAAATTCGTCGGAAAAGTCACTTGAAAAATTACCAGAAGTAAATATCTCAGATATAACTAAAAATATAATCGGTTTTATAAATAAAAACTAATAACTCAAATCGGTTATAATTAAAATATAACCACTTCTGTAACATAATAAATAAATATAAATAACATAAAATAACTCAAACCAAATATAATTAAAATAGAACCGATTCTATAGTAGTGTTATAATGAATAAAAACAAATAACATGAAATAACTCAAACCGGTTATAACTAAAATAGAACCGGTTATATAACATAATGAATACAAACAAGTAATACGCAATAACTCAAACCGATTACAATTAAAAACAAAGAAGAAATCAGTTCTTAAAACACTAAAATATAAATTAAAAACAAAACTAGTTTCACAATAAAATACTTCATAACACATAATACCTCATAAAACCGATTATAATTATTTTTTAAAAAATGTGGGGATCAAATATCTCAGATATAATAAAAAAAAAAAACGGTTCTATAACATAATGAATAAAAATAAATAACAAAAAATAACTCAAACCGGTTATAATTAAAATATAACCGGTTCTGTAACATAATGAATAAAAATAAATAACACAAAATAACTTAAACCAGTTATAATTAAAATAGAACTGGTTCTATAACAGTGTTATAATGGATAAAAACTAATAACATGAAATAACTCAAAACTGGTTATAACTAAAATAGAACCGGTTATATAACATAATGAATACAAACAAGTAACACATAATAATTCAAACCGATATTAGAATTAAAAAATAAAAGGGAAATCAGTTCCTAAAACCTGAAACATAAATTAAAAACAAAACTAGTTCTACAATAAAAATCTCATAACACATAATATACCTCATAAAATCGATTATATTTTTTTTTTTTAAAAAAAAAATAGAGATCAATTTTAGAAAATATTGAGGCATAAATATGAAAAGAGCCAATTCTATAACAAAATAAATAAACACAAATAATAACACACAATAACTCAAATATAAGATAAAGAAATTGTTTATATTTATCAACTAGTTAAAAATTTAAGACAAAAAAACTGGTTCCGTAAGGCAACTAAGAAAAAAACTCACAAACAAAAATCAGTTAAATAAAATTGCTTAAATAAAAAAATCCATTCAACATGTTCCAATGCACTAAATAATTACACCCATATCATATCTACCTCAAAAATACTCATTCATTATGTCTTTATAGCCGGTTCTACATTAGTTATAACCGGTTTGAGTTATTTCGTGTTATTTGTTTTTATTCATTATAACATTGTTATAAAACTGGTTCTAATTTAATTATAATTAGTTTGAGTTATTTTGTTTTATTAGTTTTTATTTTTTATGTTACAAAACCGGTTATATTTTAATTATAATCGGTTTGAGTTATTTTGTGTTATTTATTTTCATTCATTATGTTATAGATCCGGTTCTAATTTAATTATAATTAGTTTGGTTATTTTATTTTATTTGTTTTTACTCTTTATGTTACAGAACCGGTTATATTTCAATTATAACCGGTTTGAGTTTTTTGGTGTTATTTATTTTCATTTATTATATTATAGAACCGGTTCGATTTTTGTTTATATTTAAGACATCTACTTCTGGTGACTTTTTCAGCAACTTTTCCAGCGACGGTGACTTTTCTGAGCGACCGTGACTTTTTCGATTACTTTTCGGGCGCTAATGACTTTTTCAGCGACTTTTTCGGCACCGGTGACTTTTCCCATGCCAACGAATTTTCTGGAAAAACTTATTATTATTTACAAATATGGGATTTCCATCTTTTTTTATAAAAATATGGTATAAAAAAAAAACCATATAAATGTTAAAAAAACAAAAATAGACACATAACCCCTTAGCATTATTTATTTATGCCATAAAAAATAAACTTTTATAATTTTCCCATATATAATGTAATTTCTACTTAAAAAATTATGCCATAAAAAAGTAAACTCTAAAACTTTTTCTCATATTTTGTGTAAATTCTACAAAAATGTTTGCGTAAAAATGCCAACTCATAAATAAGAGCAATTTGTTGGGGCTCAACGGACTGGGCTAGGAAGGATATGGCCCATATAAATGATGTATTCTATTGAAAAAAGAAGACTCCAACTGTCAACTGTGAGATACCATTTTTCAAATCTTTTGAGTTCTAGAAAAATGGCTACTACTCTTTGTTTAGCTAGAGAATTAGGGTGAAATCTAGTCAAAACACAGAGCCAACGTGAGGATGACATTGGCACTCACATGGCTGCTGCCTCTCGCGCCATCGCTGAACGAATCCCATTGGTCGATCTCGTTCTCAAAATCAAAGACGCAAGGGTACTTCTACTACATCAACACACGCACACCTATATAATGAGTTTGTGTGGTGTCGAGATATGGGGTTGAGTACTGTTTTTCTTTTTTCATTTTTTTGGTATCTATTCTACTTGTTCGATGAAATGTCTCTTTTTTTTTTTTTTTAATATATCTTAGTGGCATTACAATTTATTAATAACTTACCGTTTTAGGTTTGAATCGAATCCATTCCCTCCCTTTTTCTATCTCTCTTTTACCATTGAGCTAGTCTTGAAATGCCTATAGTGAGTCCTTTCTTTCTTTCTTTGTTACCTGTTTTTTTTTTAAAAAAAACATACAAAAATACTGAAATTTAGGTTAACTTTACAAAAATACTATCACACAGAAATCTTTTCAAAATAATGCGTTTTTATAAAACACCAGTAAAACACAAAGTAGAACAACTCAAAGCAACAGTAGAACAACTAAAAAATACCAGTGAAAACTTAATATAATATACTGCAATATGAAACTTATAAAAAAAACACAGTAAAAAAGTAAAAGAAAAAATACCATCTGACAGTATTTTTGTAAACAAATAGCAAAAATTAGTGTACCATGTAAATTTCTTTTATTTTTTTTTCATCACATAATAGAAAGAAAACTCTTTATTATTGCTATAATGCTTTACCCGGCTATATGCCAAAAAGAATAAAATGATTAGAGCAACTTAAGTATATATAGGGGAAATGAGGCAGCTGCCCTAGAGGAATGGGCCGAGTATGAGGCCCAGTGGGCCAATAACTTTAATACCCTCCCCTCAAGATGAACTATATTTATTTTTTAAGTTCATTTTGATTACAATTGATTGGAAATAGCTTGGTAGAAGAGGTTTGGTAAGTATATCAGCAATGTTGTTTTTTGTGGTGACATGAATGCTTTAGTGTGCCTTCTTGGATCTTTTCTCGGACGACGTGGCAGTCAATCTCTATGTGCTTGGTGCGTTAATGAAAGACGGGATTCTCAGAGATATGAATGGCGGCGGTGTTGTCGCAATATAGGATGGCGGGATCTTTGTGAAGAATGCCAAAATCGCGAAGAAGCGCCAAAAACCAAGTGATCTCACATGTGGCATGAGCCATAGCCCGGTATTCAGCTTCAGCAAAAGAGCGAGAAACTGTTGACTGCTTTTTAGATTTCCAAGAGATGAGAGATCTGCCAAGAAAAACACAGTAGCCAGAAACAGACCTTCTAGTGTCACTGCAAGAGGCCCAATCAGCATCTGAAAAAAATTTGAGATGAAAGTCTTTGCTAGACATATCAGTTTCAGCATGAGCAGATAGATTACTAGAAGATGCTGAGTAAAAGAATAGTCCTTGACCAAAGGTACCCTTGAGATATTGTAATATTCTGTGAGCAGCAGTGAGGTGGGGAACCCTTGGATTGGATAGAAATTGACTTAACTTGTTTACGGCGAATGAGATATCGGGCCGTGTAATAGTTAAGTAAAGGAGTTTACCAATGAGGCTGCGATAGGTTTTGGGATTGTCTAATGGTTTTCCAACATCGGATGAGAGCCGAATGTTGGATTCCATTGGGGTAGAGGCAGAAGATGCTCCTAAAAAACCTGTGTCAGTTAAAAGTTGAAGTGTAAAAGGGCGTTGGGAGACAGATATTCCGAAGGAAGAACGACCTATCTCCAATCCCAAGAAAAAACGTAAAGGACCCAGGTCTTTAAGTTGAAACACAGAGTTAAGTTGCTGTTTAAAATCAGAAATAGCATCATCATTGTTAGAGGTAATTACAATGTCATCAACATATATTAGAAGGGCAAGAAAAAGACCTTTATCATTTTTGATGAACAATGTGTGATCTGAAAGGGACTGGGTGAAGCCAGTGGATAGAAGGTAATTGCTGAGTTTTGAGTACCATTGTCTAGAGGCTTGTTTCAAGCCATAGAGACTTTTGGTTAACTTACAAACAACATTTGGGGGAATTTGTCCCTTGGGTTTATACCCTTTTGGTAGTGTCATATAGACAGTTTCATTTAAATCGCCATGAAGAAAGGCATTGTTTATATCAAGTTGGTACAGAGACCAATTGTTAATGGCCGCAATGGCAAGCATAAGTTTTAAGGTATTAAACTTTGCAACAGGAGCAAAGGTGTGAAGATAATCAATACTTTGTTTTTGGTTGAAGCCTTTGGCAACTAATCGAGCTTTACATCGATCAACAGAGCCATCAGCATTGTATTTTATTTTGTATACCCATTTACAGCCAATGGCATAGTGACCATCAGGAAGAGTCACAACTATCCAAGTGTCATTGGCTTCTAGAGCATCAGTTTCAGTGTCCATAGCTTTTCGCCATATAGGATCCTTTGCTGCCATTTTGTAGCTGGTGGGTTCTACAATTGTATGAGTAGCGAGAACTGCGGCTCGAAAAGGCTGTGTCAACCTATTGTAAGACAAATGTTTATTAATAGGGTGAGCAGTAGAAGAAGCAGTAGTAGTATTGCAAATGTAATCAGAAAGACGTTTTGGTTTAGATAAAAGTCTTCCCATTGTTGAAGTGATAGGAGGAGTAGTAGACATGTTCTTAGGTGTGGATGGAACTTCATCGTGAGTAATATTTGTGACAGGTAAGCTGTTAGGGGATGAAGTTCCATCAGATGTGGGAACATGTGGAGGGTCCTCAGAGGAAGTATGTGAATGTCCTGTAGAAGGAATTAAAGAGAGTGAGAATAATTCATTTATAGATGTGGGAGATGTAGTGTTAGCAAGGGGAAAAATATCTTCATGAAAGTAAACATCTCTAGATTAAATGATCTCTTGAGTTTCGATATTTAAAAGATTATAAGCTTTCATACCAGGGGGTAACCTATAAAAATGTAAGGTTGAGATCTCGAAGAGAACTTGTGCCGTTTGGTTTCTAATGTCGAGCAAAAGCAAGACAACCAAAAACTTTGAGGTGAGTATAATTGGGAGCTTTGTTATATAGTATCTCAAAAGAAGTTTTCTTGTTAAGTAATTTGGATGGAGTACGATTTATGAGATAAACAGCAGTATTAATGACATGACTCCAATAAGGTAAAGATAAATGAGATTGAAATAATAAGGCTCTACCAACATTTAATATGTGTTGATGTTTTCGCTCAACCACAGAATTTTGTTGAGGACGACCAACACAAGAATTGTTGATAGAGATTCCCTTGGTGGCGTAGAAGGCTGATAGATTTAGTTCTTTAGCATTGTCACAACGAACAGCTTTAATGTTGACTGAAAATTGAGTGGCGATGAGAGAAAAAAATTGGGGAATAATGAAAGAAACATCAGATTTGCAAGTGAGCATGTAAACCCAAGTATAGCGAGAAAAATCATCAACAATAGTTAAGAAATAGCGGTAACCTTCAATACTACTAACATGAAAAGGACCCCATATATCAAGATGTATTAAATCAAAAGCAGAATTAGCAAAATTATTACTAGATGGAAAAGGAAGTCGCCTTTGTTTGGCAAAATGACATATAGAGCACATAAAATTGATAGGTTTGTCACAAAATTGCAAACTATTGTTTAAGATAGTAGAAATGTTCATAGAAGGATGTCCAAGGCGGAAATGCCAGGGATCCTTCAAATTACATGTAGTGTTTGCAAAAACAGAAATATCCGTAGTAAGAAGACGATGATCCTGTTCAAAGAAAAACAGTTGTCCAACTTTCTTAGCTGTCCCAATCGTAAAAGTCAGGGAGGGATCCTGAACCAAACATTGATCAAAAGTGAAAGTAACTTTGTTAGGACAATGTTCAAGATAAGCATTAACCGAAAATAAATTGAATTTAAATTCAGGAATATACAAGACATTCGTTAAGACAATTTGGTCGGAAATTTTAACAGTTCCCGTTTTGTTGATATAAATCTGATGACCATTAGGTAAAGTGACCAAGTTAGCAACATTATTTTTATTTAAAGATGTAAAACAATGAAGAGAGTGACAAATATGATGAGTAGCACCACTATCTACAATCCATAAAAAAAGGGGAAAGGAGTTGTTATTACCGAAGACGTTAGAGACCACAGGAAGGTTTTCACTGGTGGAAGGGGCGCCTTGGATTTGTTGGTTGAGCAGAGAGATCAGCTGTTGACTGAGCTGGATTTGTGAACTGCCAGCCGCGGAGGGGTCTGGAGTGGGAGTCACCGTGGCTTGATTGGCCCGAGCAGTTGTGGTGGTCTTTTTCTTGTCTCCATATCCGTGAGGAAAACCGTGGAGGAAATAACATTTGTCAACAAGGTGACCCGGTTTGAGACAGTTGGAGCAAGTTGGTCAGGGTTTCTTGTTTCGAGATGGTTGGTTGGGGTTGGGTTTGGCCGAAGTAGCAGCAACAACGCCAGTATTGCCAAGGCAGCGTTGTCGTTCTTGTTGAACGACCATGGAGAACACCTTGGATAGAGAAGGCAGTGGCTCGTAAAGTAAAATCTGAGCCCGAATACCCCGGTAAGACTCATTGAGACCAATCAAGAATTGAATAGTCTGGTCTCTTGTATAATAGTCTTGAACCTTTTGCATCGCGCCGCAAGTACAGCCACAAGTGCAGGGAATATTAGGTTGGTATTCGTTGAGCTCGTCCCAAAGAGCTTGCAACTGAGTAAAATATGTGGTGACAGAATTGTCACCCTGTATGACATTGCCAACAGCGGTTTTAAGCTGTAAGATGCAGGGACCATTGCTTTGGTTAAAGCGGTCATGGAGGTTGGACCACATCTCACTAGCGGTGGTTTTGAACATGATACTAGCAGCGATCTCACGAGATACAGACTGAAGAATCCATGACATAACCATATTGTTGCAAATGTCCCATGCAGATCGAGAATGATCATTTGGAGGAGGACGGGGTATGGTGCCTTCAATGAAGGGGGTTTTGTTTTTGGCAGCAATATTGATAGAGGCTGCACGCTTCCATGACTGGAAATTTTCTTGACCAGTCAAGAGAAATGAAGCAATGAGATTGTTTGGGTGATCTCCAGTTCCTAGATAAAGCGGAGTACGCTCATCATGAGAAGGTCGATCAAAAACGACACGAGATAGGCCGTGATTAGCATTAAACATAGAGTTATCATTAAAAGATACATGGCTTTGATGTCCAAGATTAGGAATATTACCACCAAGAAGAACATGGCTCGGTCCGAATGAGGTGTTTTGGTTCTGCTGGCCGAAGGTCGGTTGGCCAAAGATGGGGGCAGGGACCGCGGTGGTGCCGGAAAAGGTGGCCATCGTCGGATGAACCGTCGGGGTTGTGGTGGTGGCGGAAAAAGGCGGAAGCGGATTATATGATAGAGATGCCGAGAAAGATGGCGTCGGCGTTGTGGTGGAGATGATCGGAGCAGAGGAGGGTGGTCCGATCGTTCCACTAATGGGGAGATCGGCACCGTTGCCGGAGCCAAAAGCACCAGAAGTGGGAGGATCGGATCGAGGAGGAGGGGCTGCGATCGTGTCCGACGAAGGAGGAGCAGTTGGAGGTAGGGGCGGCGGAGCTTCGACGTCGGTGATGATGGTTTCGGCGGTGGAAAGTTCGTGGCCGGAGACGGTGGTAGGTTCGGAGAGAGAGGCGGCGGCCATGGAGTTTCTAGTCCTTGGAGCCATGAAGAAGAAGAAGAAAGGAAGGAAGGTGAAGAAAATGGAGGCTAGGGTTTTTTGTTTACATCTGATACCATAACAGAAAGGAAACTCTTTATTATTGCTATAATGCTTTACACGGCTATATGCCAAAAAGAATAAAATAATTAGAGCAACTTAAGTATATATATAGGGGAAATGAGGCAGCTGCCCTAGAGGAATGGGCCGAGTATGTGGCCCAGTGGGCCAATAACTTTAATATCACATGATATATCTATCTCATGTTTTATATGCCATCTAACATAATATTTTGATTATTCAGTTTTCCTGGTTTTTTAGATTCCATTATCTTTGGAGTATGGTCAAATTAAACAAACATGAACTAATTCAGTGATCCAACTATCTACCTTTACATTGAATTTTTAGAGAGGTTTATTTATCTAGCTAAAATTCTTGTCCTGTATCTTATCAGTAAAAGGACTTTATAATAATGTTTACGTACTTTATTTATATTCTAGGAATAGTTGAGCTATTTTGAGCAATGCCCAAGATACATAAATATATCAAGATTTTTTTTTTGGTTTTTTTTTTCTATAATGCAGTTTTAAACTAATTAATAAAGTCCAAACCACTCCTACTCCAACCCTAACAAATTCTATTGCTCATCACATAACATTTTTTTTTTTCTTTTCATTATATATAAATATATTATTAATTAAAAAATTGGCCTGCACGGTTAAAATCCAATGGAATTGGATGGATTATGATTTTCAACATGCAATCTCTAATTTGATTAAATTATAGATAAAGAAATCTTGATCAATAAGTGGATTATAAACCGTCCAACTTGAATTCCACTATTTCTTTATTTAATTTAGTGAAACGTGGGCAAAATATCTTCCCACCAAATTAAGACCAAAATCGTAGCCAGCGAAATAGACATTTCAAGAGAGTGAAGCTCAACAACATACCCCCAAACCCAAAAGAACAAAAATCATTACCAGCTTTTGACAATCAATACACCTTTTTCCATTGCATGTCTTACTTGTTCCATTTTTATATATATCTATTTCTATTTTTGTCATTTGCTGATTGTAGGGAAAACATATACTGACTATTCATTTATTTATTTTTCATCATGGCAACTTATATGTATATATATACAGCTTTTTAGGTAAGAGGCATCGCTTTTGCCCATATTTTTTAGTTTATGGTACTTGGAGAAAATATATCTCAATTTTGTATATAACTGTTTAACTTATAATTATAGCAGGCATCCAACTACAATTTATAGTGTCAATAATAAAGATCTAAACAATTTGCACAATAAAATAAAACATACGAGTGCTACTCATTATTTACATATATATTTTCAGCATTATAAATTATTCCAATTTTTTAAAAAACAAATTGGATGTATAATATAACTATACCATATTGTCGTATATATATTTATTTATAAGTAGGGACAACAATGAAGACCCTATCTAAAACTTTCATATATATTATATATAAGATAAATAGCGTGTATAAGTACTTAAAGTTTTGAGTTTGTAAGCGGCATACACTCAATAATTTTTTTAGCGGCATAAGTACCTAATGTTTTTAAAACTGCAACTTTCCTCTAGCTTTGTCAATTCAGACTCTGTTATTGTGTTAAATAATTAAAATATATAATGCCCTAATTTTAGATCATTACGTCTGAAAGAAAACATGCAATATCAGTTACTTCTAAATATTCTTTTAATCTGAGGAGAAGCAGGTTCCTATCCATAAAGTTGTGGAGCAAGGGCTTAATAATTCTAATATTACAGAGGTTTCTTCACACAAACAAGGCCTTCATGAAATAGAGGTTGAGTAGATAACACCTAAGAGAACTGGCACTAAGAAGAATCTCGAGAAAGCCACAAAAACTTCAACTAGTAATGTGTATGAGGCCTTGCAAGAGTAAATTATGGGAGACATGGTTACTAACTAAAAAACTGTATTTTTATATACACCATAAAATTTCGTTAATAACAATAAAGAAAAATGTGGATGTAAAGATCTGCAATAACAGATTAGAAACTTGTTATTGCAGAATACAGATTTACAGTAACATAATAGAAATAATAGTGCAGAATATAAAAATTTGACACAAGAGAATTATACGTAGTATCAGTGTTCTTTCAAACAATTCCAGTCCACGGGACCACGCCCAGAGAATGAAATCAATTAGTAAAGTCTCACATAATTACAAATACAATTGACTTAAACATGTTTAGACTCCCTCTAAAGCTTTATTGCGCTCCTTTGTAATTTACTTTGCATTTGACTTCTAAATACCACCTAGGAATGTCAATGGGGCGGGTCGGATCTGATCCGACTATGATCTAACTTGATCCAGATTATGTACGGATCTGCCCCGCCCCGCCCCGCTAGATCAGATACTCGGATCGGATCAGATCCGACCCGCCTTATACAGATCGGATCTGATCCGACCCAACTTTTTTTAAAAAAAAAAATATATATTTTATATCTAAATTTATAATTATTTTTTTCAAAATTTATTTGTTTAAGAACTAATAATGCATCATTTTTTTGTTATATATTTTTATTTTATTTGTCAAAATCAATAAAAAAAACATCAAATTCTTATCACATAAAAATGTGATCATGTGTAACCTCAATTCTCGCATAACCTCTCTCTCCTTTACTCCCATATGTATACACTCATATTTCCCCATTCAATAACTACCCTCAATAACTAAAAAAAATAAGGAAAAAATGAATAATTATTGTAAAAAAAATTAGAACAACTACGAAATACAATGGTCCGAACCAAACTAATTCATTTTTGAGTGGTTTGATTTGGCTTGATCATTTTATTAGTCTGGTTTGGTTTTGAATTTTTAAAAAATCGTAATAGTGATTTGGTTTGAAAAAATTAAAAAACCCCGACCAAACCAATCCGTGAACACCACCTTAAATGTGAGGAATCCAAAATTATTATAATTAACATAAAGTAGTGTTCAGTATTATCTCCCAGAAATACAGTAAAAGAAACAAGTAAATAAATGAACAATTCAATATATAGGTATGTTTATTATATAATAAAAGCAATTATGTAGACATATTTTTTATCAGAAAAATATATATATACACATATTTGTATAAGCTATAAGCTCATTACTAGAAACCCAATATTTAATTAATTTAGATAAATAAATAACCGTACGTCTATTAAAAAATTCTTACAACAATAAAAATAGACTAATGTATATATGCGGTATTAATTATAAGATTTACCTTACAATTTATTTGTAAAATCATATAAGTAGCAAACATTTTTAAAACTTCAGAGTTTTTTTTTCTGTTGCCGTTAAAATTACTTTAACTAAAAACGGAGCCTGTAGCTATATATACGAATATATTAATTACATATAATCTTGTGTGAAACTATTAGTAAAAAAGAATAGTTTGATCCTATAGTATGGTAATAATAACAAAGAAAAATACTTTGATCCTAAATGTGATCATGAATGTTTAATGTGATGAATGTTTCCTTGTGCTTTAACTAATCTTTTTTTTTAAAAAAAAAAAAATATATTAAAAAGTAATTTCTTGTTTTAAAAAAAATATATATTTCAAACGGATCGGGTCAGATCCGATCCGTAAAAAAATTAAGCGGGGCGGGTCGGATTTGATCCAAGATCCAATAACTATCCGAATGTTTCAGATCAGTAATGATCCGTCGGATCGGATCACTGACCCGACCCGAATGAATGGATCTTTTTGCCATGCTTAATACCACCAAACATTGAACTCCCTTCGACTTTTGATATGTGTGTGCTTACTTCATCCCGAAGTAAGGCTTGGAGAAGTCTTCTCCCGAAGACCCTTCTCTTGTTCAATGAAGCTCTTCAACCTATTCTAAGAATAGTGTAAGAACAATAAACAAAGACTAAAACCAAGTAGAATACTCTAGGTTTTCACAAAATAAGCTCTCTCATCACAAAGATAAAAATAAAAAATTATATGACTAGAAGGGATGATAAGGTTTGGCTTCTCTCTAGGTTCTATTTATAACATATAGAAACTCTAGAGACAGTCAAAAATACGTTTTCACAGATGTACAAAAGTTTCCTAAAATAAGCCCTCATTTGCAACAACAAAATAGGACTCTGTAGTGGCAGATCAGGCTGAATCGAAAAACTTTCTAAATAAGTCCAAGATCACCAATAATTAGACTTTAATCCTACAATATAAAGATTATATGATCTGCTATTGCTATCCGTGTTTCCAGTAAGGGACACGTGGATTTGAAATAGAAGTTTAAAGCCCATCAGTGGGCCCAAAATAACGTAAAATGGGTCGAGCCCAATTATTATCTAGCCTTCTGAGAGAACAACTGCACGCCTCTCTAGATGAGCTTTCGTTAAGGCTATTTTGTATCCGGAAGGATCCTAACTCTGTGTATCTGGAAGAACCCTTTAGCATGTGCCTGGATGCTAGTTGTAGTTTCCCTTTTACTGTTTCGTGCATAATAAGGATATTACTTTCCTCGAATCTCAGACAGAGAAGAATATCAAGCTAAAATAGGAAACTACATAATTAAAGATCAAGTAATTAATGCATAATTAATTACCCCCAATTATAGGACATAGTAACAACAGGTATGACCGTGATCAACATGCCAGATCAACATACATTTACTGCTTAATACGCTGGGCTTCACCAGATAAGCCAAAATCTATGTATTATTTGTATACTCCCCATTAGCGAGAAAGAGTAACTAAGCATGACATCTATTACTCTATAAATACACACTAAATCTTTCATGCAAATGATTGGAAAATTCTTGACTGACTTCCTCAAGAAGATAATAGAATGCTCATACTCATTGTAATCCTTAGGCTTTTCTAGCTTATTTGATAATAATACTAACTCATGGACTAAGGCTTGTTAATGCCCCAACCACGTAAAAACTCCGAGTGCTTTTTTTTGTAATTGATTCTTTTAATTGTATTTTCTTTTTCTCGAATATTAAATAATTTGTTCTCCAAAAATCTCAGTAAATATTTAGTGCTTTCATTGAGAGATGAAGAAAGTAGTGATACTATTCAAGATAATGTTCAGTAGTTATGCTAAGTACTCAACTGAACCAAATCTGGTCTTCACTTCACCGATCCTAAAAAGGGTGATGTTGATTCCAATGCTAAGACAGGAGACATAGAAGATCAAACTAAGGTAACCAGTCGCCACAAGAAGGATCAAACTTACAAGGACTCCATTCTTGAAGATCCTATGAAAGAAGGCGATGAATCAGAAGAGACTAATTCTACTGAACCCGGAGATAATAATCAAGACATGCCTGTTGATGATGACGCTGAAAAGGAAGACGATCTAGATGAGTCAAATCCAATGGTCATTATGGCTAGAGAGTTGAAAGGAAATGGAAGATAAATTTTCGTTACAGGAACAATTCTTCTTGTTGATGCATGGAAAAATGGCGAGAATGGAAGTTATAATTAAAGCACTGACCACTGCCAGCAAAACTGATCATACTACTCCAAAAGATAATGCTACAGGGAAAGTTGATTTCTAAAATCCTAGAACCTAAAATTCTCATAAGGAAAAAGGTAAAGGAAAAGTAGGTAAAAGTTCAAACAAGGCTGCACCAACTGAACAGCAAAAGAAGTCTAAATCTGCCAGCCAACCTCAAAAGAAAAAGAAAGAAACACATGCCTCAGGGCAAAGAAATTAGACTAATTCTAGAGGTAGAGCTGCGCATAAAGACAAATCTAATGTTAAAGCTAAGAAGCCTACTACCCAAAAGGACACAAATCACAGTGGCAATTATGTTAGTGGAAGTGACAAAGTCAAAGAGGTGTATCCCCATCAGATGACAAAAGTAGAAGTGTTTCCACAAATGATCTTCGCACAAGACTGAACGCCAAAAGATAAAAGGTTAGAACTGAGAAATCATATCAATGAGCCTATTCACGGAAGGGAGTCGCTGGAGACACCACAACTCAACATCTAGAGCGTAAAATTGAAGAGTTAACAAAGCTCACAGAAATGATCTCTCGGAAGCAAAATGGAATTGTGTTCGACTCAGAAGAGGAGGACATGGAACCATGTGTTAAAAGGATTATAGATGCGCAGTTGTTGGAGAACTTTAAAATTCCTTACAGGGAATTGTATGAAGGAAGAAAAAATCATAGGGACCATCTATCCAAGTACAATAGAATGATGCAGGTAGCAAAAACTAGTGATGACATAAAGTGCCTCTACTTTTCTTTAACTCTGTCAAAATTCGCAGAAGAGTGGTGGAAAGGTTATCTCTCAAATCAATTCATAGCTAGAAGGATTTATAAAAAAAATTTCAAGAAACAATTCATAATAGTAAAGGATTTTAACCTTGATGTTAGTTCTTTGAGGAACATTAAGCAACAACAAAGAGAAAGCCTCAAGAAGTACATCCAGTGAATGATCGATATTACTGCAAAAATGAAGGTTATTGATGGTATGAAAATGGTGACTCTAACATCAGGAATAACCACTGGATCCTTGCTATGGGGAGAACTTTAAAGGAAGAGGACAGACTCTCTGTTTGACTTTTTATCTAGAGCCTAAGGATTCATAAACCTAGAAGATGCCTATGATCAGGCTTATGGAATACTTCTATCACCTACTGCTCAAACTTCATAGATGACTGCTCCGACTATCTTTCCTCTGGTTACCACGTTTACAACACCCATAGTTTATGGACCAAGTACATTCGCCCTATCAACTGCACAAACCAGTTTCTCCAGCTTTGGAACAACACAAATTGGATACAGTGCTATTCTCGAATAAACGAACCAACAAAAGGAAGTTTTGGAGTCGAACATGAGTCATTCCCGAAGCAAAAGAAGTTCCAAATCTCCAAGCCATAATGAGTCTACAAAGAAAGAAAAAACTCAAGAATCAAGATACTTTGAGTATACTAGATTGATTGACACTCGCGAGAATATTTATAAGGCCACGTGTAATATGGTCCATTACAAAAGACCTCCACCTATGTACAAAGGAGGAAAGCAAAAGAGGGACCCAAATAAAAGGTGTGAATACCACGGTGATATTGGGCATACAACAAATGAATGTGTCTACTTGAGCAATGAAATCGAAGGATGTCTGGAAAGGCCATTTATCCAATTGGGTGAGGATACCAGTTATCTATCCTGGATAAGCAGTAGCACCCAGACAACTCTTTATTCCTAGACAGCTTGGAGCCGTAAATCCTCCTTAGGGAGTAGTTCTCCTGCAAGCCCCTGGAATATAAGCTCCAGCTATACAGGTCCCTTACGGAGTACAAATGCCCTAGTGGGAAGACCTCTTGTTGTTCCTGAACCTAGAAACCCATACCTACTTGGAGTTGTTCCACCAACATTAGATGGCTACGTAGCAACCATATTTGGAGGCCTGTACATTGCAAGAAGCACTAGAAATGCACTAAAAAGATACTTGAATGAGCTGGAACCAGATGACACATGCAATCTTGTACAATCATTTGCACAACGTCCTCGGATGATGAATCTTCTAGTAACATTCATAGAAGATGATGTCAAGTATGTGTACTCTCCACACAATGATCCATTGGTGATAGAAACGTAGAGCGTCTTGAAAGCTTATGAGTAAATATTATCTAAGTCTTTATGAAGGATGACACGTGGCATTTAATGAGGGAAACTAATTTAATCCTTCCTTAATTAAGATCCTTGGATACCGCTCTACCACAAAAAGACTTCTTGGAAAGGAGGAATATCCAAGAAGGAAAGATACATGAAGGCCTATTCATGCTTGCCTCAACTTCCTAGATGGTAATGGCAGAATACCTCTCCCAAACGTAGAAGGGTCTAACAGAGAGGTTCGCACAGTTAATATCTAGATAGACATTCAAAAGGACCTAAAGCGGATGTCAAACCTCATGAAGTGTCGCGAACATTGACCTTTTTGTACATGCCGAATCACCAAGTGACAGTTACACTTTTATGACAAGATCAGACCCTGTCTCCGACATCCTAGCATAGAATGGTGCACACCTCCACCACCCTTTTACCAGGAAAATATCATGGACCACCACTTTTAAAGGTGAAAGCTTTACGCGACACGTGGCCTTTACTTTTAAAGGTTAAACCTTTGAAAGACACGTGTCCATTTCATGCGTATTGTCCGAAACTACCTAGCTGCAAGGCGCATGAGCGTGGTTTTTCCAAAAACTAAACAGTCAGTTCTAACATTTGCATGTAATTTACCCTAAAAGTGAAATTTGAGCAAAGACACCAGGCGGGTCATGGGTCTGTCCATACCCGCCACTTAGCCTATAAATATCCCACACTCCTCATAGGAAGGAGGATCGGATTCTACATAGCAAAAACTCTGTCGATATTGCTCTAGGTCTTCTTCTTCTTCTTCAAGTGAAACTTAGAGTACAGAGCTAGGATTTTCTGCAAAAATACTGTAAGCAAATCAATACCGCCCTTAGAGGCTAATAGACTCACTCGTGAACTAAGGTTTATTAACACTTGAACAACGTAAAAAATCTTCATCTCTGTATTTCTATAAATTATTATTTCTTTAGCTCCTAAATATTTATTTTTTTTTTAAAATCTCGGTAAACAATTTAACATTCTAGAGCCGATAATCTTCTTGCACAAATCGAGATTCCCAGGTATCTAAAGGGAAGCTCACTTCTAACAAACCATGAAGCTTCCACAATTCTTTGAACCTCCCTTTCTTTCCTACCACAACAATACAAAGTTTATTTTAATTCATTTGGTAATAATCCAGATGACTTTGAAAATAATTCAAGACCTTGTAAAAGATAATAAATAGATTTAAAATATCCATGACAGATGAGTAATACATTATCAATAAAGCATAGATGATTAGAGTTTCATTTTTGAGCACTTGTCATGAAATTGAAAATTTATTTTCCTCCCAACATTAGCTAGAATTCAAGATTGATAATCCATGCATAGAAAAAAAATTAAGGGGGGCATAGGGTCTCCTTGACAGAGACCCCTCTAAGCTTCAGAACAACCATGCATAGCTCCATTAAAAAGCAAAAAAAATTTTAGAGTTCAAATGCATACATTCTGAGGGAAAGTTCAAAGCAGCCAATATTTCTTCTACAAAGTCCCATTCTATAGAATCATAAGCCTTGCTGAGGTCCAACTTGATCATACAATTCAGTCTTGTATTTTTTCTACCATAATGTTTAACCAAGTCTTGGGAAACCATTATGTTATAGGCAATGAACCTTCCTTGAATGAACCCACTTTAATTTTGAGCAACAATCTCTGGTAGCACCTGACTTAATCTCATACAGATCATCTTATTGCCACCTTATATATAACTTTACAACAAGCTATTGGTTGAAAGTCAATGACATTTATTGGGCATTTCATTTTAGGAATGAGAGTTAGAGTCGTGGAGTTTAATTCTTTTAGAAACTTACCCGAGTGAAGAAAGGATAGGATTGTCTTAGTAACATCTTCCTTAACTAACTCCCAACTATCTTGAAAAAAATAACTACAAAAACCATCGGTCCCTAATGCTTTACAACTGGGAATGCTAAATACTGCCTTTTTAACTTTAGCTAGTGTGAAATTCTTTAACTGGAATTCCTATTTCTAGTTTGAAAGACAAGACCCCTATTTTACAACTTCCTGCTTAATCGACCTTCGATCAAGCATTGCAATCCCTAACAATTCATTATAGTAGTTTAAAAAAGCCCCACTGACCTGTTTTGGATCCTCCACCCATTCCCCCTCCATTGTGCAAATAGAGAAAATTATGTTTTCTACCCTTATTACTCTCAAACTAGCATGGAACACTGTCGTGTTATTGTCTCCTTCTTTCAACCATTGGACCTTTGCTTTCTGATGTAGAAAGGAAATGTAGGCTTTATGAGTGTTCATGTATTTTCTTATGTCTTCCATCTCTTCCCTGCACATTTTTTCATTTAACGATTGTGTTTGAGAGGCGAGCTGACTATCTAACATTGTTTGATTATCGGCTGTTGCTATGTCTCCCTCTCGCTTTTTATTCCATTCTCGAAGCTCTCTTTTCAAGACCTTTAGTTTACATACTAGTTGGTACAAAAGTGCCTTTATTCTTCTTTTTTAAACTCTTTTTAATCAGTTTTAAAAAACCTTCCATATGTTACCACATTTTGAAAAATCTAAACGGTCTATTCCCAATTTTAATCTCGGGATAGACGGTTAGCATGACAAGACAGTGATCAAAGAGATCTTCTGCCATAAAAACTACTTCTGTATTTTCAAACTTACCCAACCATTCTTGATCCGCCAAAACTCTATCAATTTTAGAGAAAATTCGAGAGGATACTCCTTATTTGTTATTCAATGTAAAAAATGAACATGAGTACTTAACATCTTCCCCTTTGCAGCTTTCCACACAATCCTTGAAGGTAGTAGATTTGCTCAATTTAACTTCTCCCTACTCTTTCTTCAGGATTCAATATATCATTGAAATCCTCTAAGATAAGCCACAAATCTTTTATATTTACTGGTAACAATTTTGAATCTTCCCATAAACAAGTTCTTCTTGCCTCCTCATTGAAAGCATAGATGAAAGTAACAACAAAAAATTCCTTATTACCTACCCTCTAAACTTTCAAATGCATGAGTTGACTCGAGCAATTCAGTATATCCACTGAATATATTGCTAGATTCTAGCTTATAATAATTCTACCTCCATGATGCCATGGATTATTCGAAGAGAAACACCATCCCGAAAACATCACCATAAAAACTTCTCCCAAATTTCGAGCCTTAACTTGAGTTTTTTGGAGCCCAACCAAACCCACTTAAAAATTAGAGATCATTTTCTTGACTTTTGATTGCTTATTGTGGTTGTTTAGCGCCCGTACATTCAAGCTCATAATTCTATCCATGACACCCAAGAGGTACTCCCCTTCCTCCTGTGTTGACCAGCTTTGAATCGTTTATCTCTTGTATTAGTACCATCGGCCATTGTTCTATTCCTTCCAAAATTTGAAAGGCATTAGATGTTGTCATTACAGCAGCCTCAAATACTTTAATTTTGACCTATTTCCCTTTGCTCAATACTTTTTGAAAGCTATCTTCATCCTGTACGTTTTTTGTCTTGTTTGCCTTGCCTTCATTCATCTTCATTGGAACCCAAATCGCTTTTTTCTCTTTTTTTTTTCTTGCAAATCGTTAAGGAGTGATTCTTGAGCAGTTGCTACAAATTATTGGTAACCATTTATATTTGACCTAAATCTCAATCACTTGTTGTAATTCATTCATATATGATACTTTCTCGAGAAAATCTTGAAACATTCCAACCTCAATCAAAACTCTTAGGAAGTTTAATCTCTCCTTATTCTTGGTAATCTCATCTAACATTATAGGTGTTTCAAGTTGTCCCGCTATCTTAAGGAGAGTCTTTTAACCCAATACCTTAATTCCAATTCATGAAGCTGAATCCAAATTGGAACCGAAGTAACATCCTCTTTATCGTAATCTGTATAAGGTTCCCATGGATTCATAATAATAGGTTTTTATCAAAAAATAGGTATCCCCCATCAAGGATTTCATCTCTTGTGTTGAGAGCCCGAAATTTAATAATAAAAACCCCGGGTTTAAGCATTCCAACCTTATCTACCCCTTTGTCCTTCCACATCTTTCTTACAAAGACTTCAAATGGTCCAATTGGGGGATTATCACCTAGTACATTATAGACCATTGCGAAATTCTAGTACAAAATTTCCTCCTCAACATCTTACATTTCAATTTGACCACTGAATTCTGTTTTGAACTCTCACCCTTCAAACTATTAAACTCCTCACAAATGCGAAATAGGAGGGGAAATGGAATTACCAATTTTGGCCTTAGCTTCACATCTTTTTTTTGCCCCCAAGAAGCTCACAAAATTGTTCTTAATATCTTGTTTGTCTGTTCCTTCTGCAGGTAAGAAATGGATGCTCTCGATGACAATACTTTAACAACTCCTTCAATGGTTATGGGAATCTTATGTTCTTGTAATTCTTCTTCCTCTGAGTCTGAAATATCCAGCTTGGAGACCCCAGGACCTCTGCTATTTATTTGGTCTTAATAACTAGATCTAAGGAGGTAGGTCCATGTTTCTTACCTTTGTTTCCAGCACTCGATCGATTTCCTCTAGTTATGGAATTCCCTCTATCTTTGTTACTCAACCCCAAAATAGCTCCATTCCTGGGTTGTCCTCGACCTGCCATGGCTTCGATGAGAATCAAAGTCAAAAAACTCTATCAGAGCTCAATTCGGTGTTCTGTTTTCCATTTCTTGTCGCCTTTAATTATCGTTAGGGACAAATTTGTGTGGTTTTAGGGGTTGTAGTGGTTCTACAGATAACCTCCATTTGTAAGGCTTTGTATTTATTATTCATAGCTTGCTATCTTCTCTTCCTCAAGCTACTACTAGTATTAGCTATGTTGCTTGAGAGGGCAACGCAACCACTCGTTAACTAGCTAAGTATGTTTTAGGCCTAGATCAAGAAGCTATTTGGATTGAGAATTTTAACTGCCACCTAGCTTGTATCCTAAACTCATGATGATGATTTTAATGGATACCTTTTTCTTTCAAAAAGAAAGTGCACAAATTATATTTGTGATAAACTGATCAAGATATAAGTTCAAAAAATAGGCATAGCATGTGTCCCATGTCTTTTCTCACGCCAGCAAATAAGAGGTTTTTCCTATTCCACCTTTGAAAACATCTTCTACCTACACACACTCATTAGTACATGCTACATGTCAACTTCCTATGTGAGGATTTCTACAAATTGCAAAAACTTTGTTGTTTGTTCAACTTTTATAGAGTTAGTTGTAAATTATAGTAAGGTTTTCAATTTGTGTTATTATGTCATGTTTGTATCGACATTAAGGTTGAACCGAGTTGGGTTTTTGGGTGGTTGAGTTCATAATTTTGGATTTGGAATTTTTAAATTAATGTACCGAACGCAATATTCAAATTTTAAATATAATCGTGTTTTAAATTTTGGTGAGCCAAATTCAAATTTTAATGGGCATTTTCGCAAGAATGCACTTTATTTTTATTAAATGTGATTTTTCGAACCAATCGAAAGAGAAATTTATTTATAATATGAACATATATAAATTTTATATATGTTTATCACTACATAAAAACTAAACAAATGTATAATCAATTCATAACCCTACAAAAAGCAAAGAGTACCCACCCATAGTAGGTTCACTTCTTCTTCTTCTTCTTCTTCTTAAGAGAAAACTATGGATGCAGTACTATTGTCGTCTAGTCCAAGGAGAATGAAGGAGAAAATATCGATGAATCCACTTCTTTGAGATGCTACCATTGTTATTTGGTTCGAAGAGAATGAACGAGAAGAGAGATATTTACAACTCTGCTTGGTTCAAACCTCTACCGCTGCCTGGTCCATCCACCTAGTTCATGGATAATATGAGAGAGAGAGAGAGAGAGAGAGAGAGAGAGAGAGAGAGAGAGAGAGAGAGAGAGAGAGAGAGAGAGAGAGATTTTATTTTTGTATCAGATCTGGTTTTAGTTTTAATTTTTTTTACTTTTTTTATTTTTGAAATTAGATCTAATTTTTAGTTTAAGTAATAAAGATTTCATTTATTTATTTTAATTTTGGGTTCTAGGTTCACACGGGATCCGAACAGGTTCAACATGTTCTACCAAACTCGATTCGATAGTGTATAGATCAAAAGACACCCGATTCGATGCTATACAAGTTCTCAAATTAAATAGGTTTTGGGGAACGAGTCAAGTTAGATGAGTGGATTTTTAAGATTTTTTTAGGTCTAAATGTTTAGCCCTAATCGACATGATTATAATATAATATGATTAAGATAAACACGAATATGATACATTTATTAAACCTATCGAAAATTTAATCACTAAAATGATACGATTAATTAGGGTCAAATTGACATGATTATCAAGATAAACACAAAAATTCTAAAGAAAATATAGAAACCTAGCTATGTTATTTAATTTATGCTATCGTGTCGATATGATTATTAGATAAACATAAACATGACATTATTATTAAAAATTAAATTCAAACACAGACATGATACCATTATAAAACATATCACCTAATTTTTTGTATTTTATGTTGAATCATGTCGTTATATCTTGACCTATATATATATATATATATATATATATAGCAAACAGCGACGTGCGAGACACGTATACTAAATTTTATGCTAGTTTTTTTTTATGTTATTTGAAAGTGATACAATTAAAAATTAAAGAAAAAATATTATTAGTTATTAGGTGAGATTATTATTATGTGTATAGGAAGAAATCACAAATTAATTAATCTTATAATCTTAACTTTAATCAAATAGGGTTCTAGATATATGAACAATAAATAATCACGTAAAAATCAAAAATAATTATTTGAATAAAGAATTCAATATACACGGTTATATATATATATGTATCCCATTAATCAAAAATAATTATTCAGTATATGAACAATAATTTGTCACGCTATATGTTTCCTAATAATAAAATCCACCTCCTCATAGTCAAAAATAAATAATACATGTAATACAGATTTTTGTAATAGAGTACCTAAAAGAAACAAAACTTCAGTTACTATAATCGGAAAAGGTTTAAGTGAACTAAATAATGACTAAGAAGATCTAAATTACAAAATGAAAATAACATGTCTATATGAGTATGATTTTTTTGCTATATGAGCATGATTGATCTAAGAGAAAATAGATAAACCTATAAACATATAAATATACTTAATATTAATTTTGACAAAGAAACAATTCAATTATAAACATTTCTAAATATCACCTTGACAATTTCAATACACTAATTACTCATTAAATAACCATAATGTATACATCATGATAATTTTATTTTATTTGATATCAAATGATAGAGATTATTGAGGTTTTCAGTCATAGAAAACACACTATGATCAAAACGTAATGCTCATTAATTGTATATTTCAAAGAAACTAAAATTTCCATGAATGTCCCTAATAAGATATAAACAATAAAGTTGTAAATTAAAAAAAAAGTAGCAAAATTTCAGTTAATATAAGAAATAGAACAAATTTCCTATTGATTGCAACTTTCTCCAGACCTTCGGGAAAAGCATGAAAATAAAGGCTCGAATGGTACGATCCCTCCGTCACCCCAGAATGAAAGGGGTGATCTCATAATTCTTGGTCTATGAAGATATGTTGTAAGGTACTCCGTTTTATTTTCCCATTGAAGTCGAACCTACACGAAAATATGAATAAATTAGCATCATCAACAAAAGGAAAATTAAAGGGAAAGACTTAATAATTACGTGACAAATAATTATTAATTGAATTAAAAAGTTAAGATTATAAGATTAATTTAAATTATTGTTCATATATTGATTAATCCCATTAATAAAAAATAATTCAATATATGAACCCTATTTGATTAAATCAAATAGGGTTAGAAATACGGTAATTAAAGAAAATCTAAAACCTTACTTTTTTTTTTTTTTTGGATTTAATGGAATTTATTTTATTTTTATTTTATTATATATAAATAAAAAGTGACCCATAAATTTCTCCTAAACTATTTTATTTTTAATAATAAATCATTTTATTTTTAATATAAATAAAAAGTCAACCATGAATTTCTCATAAATCAAGAATTCTGTTATATAGACACACTTTATATAGAATAGATATATATTTATATATATATATATATATACTAGATGAGAGTTACGTGACAAGCCACGTAAATATTAGTTTTACTTTAAGTTCTTGTGGTTTTTGTTTAAGAATTTAGTGACTAATTGTAAATAATGTTATAAACGATATGTTTTATAAAATTAATTGTTAAGAATGTCATAATTGTGTATATAAACCTATAATATACACATTGTTATTCAAATGTTTTATGTTATAAACGATTTTTTTTGTACAGAGTTTAAATTTTATATTGATGATTGTTATTTAGGGTGGGTATCGGTGTAGTTTTTTTTAATTTAAAAAAAAATTGTTTAATTTTTTGGGTTTAATTATTGGGTTTAAACGTTTAAATAAAGAGTGTTTAATTTTTTAGGTTTAAAAAAAAATCGTGTAAGCTAACAATATTAATATTAATATTTTTTGGATTTAATTATTGAGTTTAAACGTAAGATTGTTTAATTTTTTAGGTTTAATTTTTTATATATTTTTGAAAGTTAACGGTTATAAACTATTTTTCTTGTATAGAGTTTAAATTTTATATGATGATTGTTATTTAGGGTGGGTATAGGTGTAGTTTTTTTTTTTTTAATTTGAAAAAAAAAAGATTATTTAATTTTTTGGGTTTAATTATTGGGTTAAAACGTTTAAAAAAAGATTGTTTAATTTTTTGGGTTTAAAAAAAAAATTGTGTAAGTCTAATCTGTTAAGCTAATCGTGTAACAATATTAATATTAATATTTTTGGGGTTTAATTATTGGCTTTAAACGTTTAAAAAAAGATTATTTAATTTTTTGGGTTTAATTATTTATATATTTTTGAAAGTTAACGGGACGATCAAACCTACTAACATCGCTAAATTTAACAGAATATTCTTTTATTTTTAAAGTATATTCTGTTAAACCAAGAAATGCCGTTAGATAGGTACTTTTAATATATAAAGATATTACTACCATTTTAAATTAGTCCGACATATAAGATTAAGGGTAGTTTTATTTGTACAGCAAAAATTTATAAATACACCTTAAATTAATATTTTTTATTTTACATAAAATGTATATCTTGAATTATATTAATTTCTTTTTAATTTCTTTCATTCAATTCATATTTTTAGAAAGATACCTATCAAATAAAAATACATTTTTCTTAAATATTATAACAAAAAAAATTAAAATAAAAAATTATGTAAAATTTTATTAGAAAAAAATTATACATGATTTAAAAGAAAAATTTTAAAAATAAAATTAAAATAGGTATTAAAATTAATACAAATTAATGTGAGAGAAAAAAAAAATTAGAAAATATTAAAACTAATTTTTAAAAATTATTGTAAGTTTAATAATTTTAAATATTGGGGTATACTTATAAATTTTTTGGGTGCAAATAAAATTTTCTAAGATTAATTTTGTTAATATTTGCACACATAACAATTAAAAAAATGATAAAAAAGAATTCATGCTTTCATTTTCATCAATTTGTTCATGAAGTGACAATTTTTTAAAAAAATAAAAATGAGTAGTGTAATTATAACATTTTATTAAAATTTATTTCTCAACTTTTACGTTCGAAACACATGTCGAAAGATTTTTTTTTTTTCGTGACAGTACTTATTATAATTACAAAATCATCTTAATAAAATTTTAAAAAATTCTGAACTGTGTACAATATCGAAAATAAATTAAATTTTTTTGAATACGCGTAGTAAACTAAGATGGTAAGAACTCTGTTGTTGATATTATACACTATTCAAAATCTTTTATTTTTATTTTGAAAATTTAGAGATTTGATATTATAACTATATAAGAAACATTATCATGAAAAAAAAAAAAAAACAGAAAAAGAAACACTGAGGCGTAGCACTAAAATATAAGGAGGTTAATTGGGAAAGAAATAGAATAGGAAATTAGGAATTTAATGGTAGCACTAAAGAAGAATTTAGTAGTTAATTAAACAGAGGCTAGAAAATTATTTACCACTCTGATTTTTTAATTCCACACATGATTATATAAATTCTGTCAAACTTGTTCCAATTTATCACAATCCCCAAAGTACTAATAAGTTGAGTAATACAAGTACAAGTAATTGAAACATCAAAATAATAGCAAAAAAACCAAAAAGCAAAATTGAAAGGGAAATAAATTACACCAATTATATATATATATCTTTATATATTTATCCATATAGTCATTTTTGTATTTCTTTTTTTTTTTTAATCTTTTTGAAAGTTGAAAACTGTATGATCTTACAATAAAAATAACATGTATATTTAATTTATATATGTGTGTGACACATTTAAATTTCGAACATCAAAAAATTTTGTGGGAATGAAATAAAATGGACACTATTGTATATGATGATTGTTATCATTAGTATTAACAAGTAAGCCCAAATATTGATTGTAGTGAGTGGAGAAACAAGGGTAACGTTTCCATGAATTGGCATGCAACTTAAACATCTTCACAACCTTATCTTTGGTTGAGCTTCTCCCATCAATATGAAGCAGAGCCACAAGTTTCTTTACCGCTCCACACATAACCATCTCCTCCAAAACCTTCTCATTCCCATGAAAACTACACACCAAGCTCAGCACCTTCACACCCACCTTCGTTGCCGTCCTTGAAGCCTCCAACATCTTCTTCGACACTGCTGCTATTCCCATACCGTGCTCAACCAGTTCCGTCCTTCCCTCCGCGCATTCGCACAGTAGCTTTGTCAAGTAAAGCATTTTCTCGCATCTTGATCTGTTCGATTCGGGGAGAAGCTCGATGAGCACGCACACCGCGCCTGCTTCGATGGCTCGGAGCCTGCTCTTCTTTGATTTGCTTAGAATCTCTATCAAAACCTCTAAAGCTGATGAGCTAGCCTTGGTGCTGATTTGATCAGAGACTAACTCCAACAACGACTTGAAGAAATCTGTTCCTTGTGATGCGTGATCTGAGTTCCAATCGTAATTTGTCTTCTTTGCTATGTTTCTGAGAATTGAAAGAGTGTGGAGCCTCGTATCTGCGCTGGCTTTTTGAAGCATCGTTACCATAGATCTCATTGTGTCTGGTTGAGACAATAAATCAAACACTTGATGTTCTTCTTCTTTTTCTGATAACAAAACAACTACGGAAACCAACTGGTATAAAACTGCTATAGCTTCTTCACAAGCTCGAAACGTAACGAAATCAGATCCGTCCGAAAAGAGAATCTGTGTAAGAATTTTACAGAGGATTTGTACGCCGTTGGATTTGATAAAATCCGATTTGGCAGCTTCATCGCCGTCGATTTGAAGAAGAGAACGCATTTCTTTCAACGATCGGACCTTAAACGGAGAGGAATCGATTGCCTTTAGAAGCTCCACCATGTGTTCGTGTTTATAATTACTACTATTCGAAGAAGAAGGAGATGACGTCGTTGTGGTGGTATTGGGAGATTGCCAAGAGAGAATGAGGCGATTGAGAGTGTGATTTGGGGTTAAGGTGAAATCGGAGGCTTTTTGCATGGTGGTCGGACATGTCTTCTTCTTGTATGTAAAGAACCATTTTTCGATGCTTGTTCGATCGTAGGTGACGCCACTGAAAATGGTGACGGGTTCTTTCATTACCTCTCTTGAGATTGGGCACAAGAAATGGTGCGGTGGATACTCTTCCATGGCCGTTGATGTAATTATTATTATTAAGCAATTTGTTTTGTTTTGGGAGGAAGTTGAGAGTAACACATTCATGGAGTTTTTATATAGAAACGTAAATATAGTAGTTGAATAAACAACAAGATGGAAAGTCCAAAGTTTGAAGTTATTTATTTATTTTTTATTTGAAAAGAAAAACATTAAAATTAAAGTCAAATCATCAATTGGAATTGATGATCTACTAGTATATATATTCCTAGCTGTTAATTAAATACATGCAATCCATACATACAAGAAAGCTGGTGATCATGATATAATCTTAGTTGAACTCTTTTTAAATCTGACTCTATCTATTTGGATATATTCATATATCTGACCCCAACTATTTTATTTATTTAACATTTTAGTTAGATGGATTAGGTAGTATTGCAAGCATGTAAATATACCACGCCCATTCACTGGGTCCATACCCGACCAATCCACTGGGTCCATAAGGATTGACTTACCCGACCCATCCACCAAAAGATAGGTAAAATCAGACGTGTTGTCCGGTTTCCATTAACACTTAGCAGGTGAAATGGCGTGAACTTAAGGAATGTGTCCTCTTCATGTAATCACCCTATATTTAGACATAAAAAATTAACAGTTTATTAATAATTGTTATCAAATATTATTTATAGACGTCTAAATCACCATATTAATTATTACCATTATTTTTTGTATTTTTTTTTTACTACATATTAATTTAATTTCTCGTTCTCTTAATCAATACTTTTATATAAATAAGAGTTTATCCCATTAGAATAAACAACTGAGAAATTCTTATTCACTTTCTGTTGCTCTCTTCATCTTCTTCTTCTTTTTTCTCATCTATTTTATGTTATTTTATAATATTTGTTTATATGGGTTTAGACAAATATTGATTCATTGTGATATATTGAAATCCCTACAAGTGTATTAATATTATTACATATCACAATTTTTTAAAATTCTCTCGATCAAGGGGAGAGAAGCAGTTGGGATCGATGATAATTTTTAAAAAATGATCATTGCACAAAGTATATAACAACGATATAGTTCAAAATGATATATACCAACTGCGAATCAATATTATTCAAAGTTGAGTTAGAATTAGTTGAAAACGCCTAAAGCGTAAATGAACAATGTAAAAGTTATTAATAAATGTTCATTTGATTTATCCTGAAATTGTTAAATCTAGAGGTACTCAGGGAGATACCTTAATATTATAAAGTATTGATGATTCAAAAATGATAACCGTGATGAAAACGGTACTCTAAAAGAGACTCCCAAGAGAGTTAGACATAACATATTTGATCATAATTGAATCCCTGAAGTGATTCTATATAGGTACCGATATATGATAAACATATTTGAAAAATATATTATTTAAAGAGATTTCTTTAAGTTATGTCAATATGGGAGGAAATTATCATATAATGAAATTTTTGTCGACAATATAGAAGTTGAATACTTGCATATGCAATAAATTAACATGAGATAGCAAGGATCATGGTATTAGATTTATCGAGAATCATCGACATACATTCTGTTTTTGGCCAAAATATTATGATGCAGTCCAGGCAAGTTTACTCGCATAAAGTGAAGTAAGACATGTAGGGTGTGCAAATAAATATTTCTAATGAGAAATTTGCATATATGTATTTGTACATAATGAATTGTTGTACAAAGTTTGCATAGACATGAGATTGATTGAAATAAGGCTTTAATATTGAGAAAATATAATCATGGTTTGATTATAGTCTGGAATATATTTTATGAGGATTTATAAGTGTCACATAAATATTACAGTAAAAGGTTATTTATTTGGAGCTCCTAATATAGTGAGAATTTGAAATATGCCTTATTTAAAAATTCTAAAAGAATTTAATACATGTCTTAAGTGATATAAATTTAAAGTCGCGCGTACTATATGCCAAAGATCTTTCTATGAAATAATGACATGTAAGTAAATTATTATTTGAAAAACACGTATTGTCTATGCAATATAAATTCGTAAATTATACGTTGTGATAGACTCTTGAAGAGTTTTTAAATATATTATAAATGATTGAAGAGCAAACTTTTATTTCTTTTATATATATCGAGAAATATTAAATGTATAAAGTTTGTTCATTAGTAGAGAAGTCCTGAAGTCCTTCATATGCATCCAGAATTATAGATATATGATCATTTGATATAGAAATTAAGATCATACAACAATATAAAATAAATATATTGTCTTGGAGTACCATCATTGTCACAAATGAAAATTTATATTATCATTAATGTGTTATGTTCATATCTACTTAAAATTTTAAATTTTAGTATGAACAAAGTTGTGTACACACATGAATGATACAATTAGTTGAATAAATATGGATGTTGCAGAAACCCCTCATCTATTATTTAGAAGTCAATATATACTCTACAAGAGTTATAGAGAATATATGATCATATATACTATACGATGATATTTTAAAAGTGATAACAATAATCTTATGAGATATATTATCACCAAAATGATTGTTGATCATATGTACATGAGGGGGAGACATATTCATGTTGCACTCTTTTTCCCTTAGCTCAGGTTTTGTCCCACTGGGTTTTCCTGACAAGGTTTTTAACGAGGCAACTTGCAAATAGTTATGAATATTAAATATATATTGTGCTCTTTTCTTTAGCTCATGTTTTGTCCCACTGGGTTTTCCTAACGAGGTTTTTAACGAGGCAACTTTAAATCATGTTAACATATTTGCATTTTATGAAGCAAGTAGAGAATGTGTGGGAGTGAGATCATTGACATAGCATATTCGGAAAACTTATGGATTGCACTATACAAAGAAGTATCAACACAAGCAATTCTCTATGAAGATAATACTGCTTGCATCGCTCAACTAAAAGGAGGGTACATTTAAGGAGATAAAATTATAACACATTTCACAAAATTCTTCTTTATACATTTCAAGAAAATGCATATTGGTGTTCAAAAAATTCAATCAAGTGTCAATCTTGCGAACCTATTCACAAAGTTATCACCAACATCAACATTTGAGAAGACGGCAGACAAGATCAAAATTCGTTGATTAGAAGATCTCCACGAATGCCTAAATATAGGGGAGTTAGTTTACACTATACTCTTTTTTTTTTTGACCAAGTTTTTCAACAAGGTTTTTAATGAGATAGTTTTTATGGACATCCAAAGGGGAGTGTTATGAAATATTATTTATAGATGTCCAAATCACCATATTAATTATCACCATTAATGCTTGCTTGTATTTTCCTTTATTACATATTAATTTAGCTTCTCATTCCTTTAGTCAATACTTTTGTATAAATAGGTGTTCACCCCATTGGAATAAACAACTGAGAAATTCTCATTCACTTTCTCTTTCTCTCTTCATCTTCTTCTTCTTTCTTCTCATTTATTTTATATTATTTTATAATAGTAATTTAATTATTATTTTTAATTCTATGTATATTAGTAGAAATAAGACCTAGTGTTAGAAGTAGGCAATAGAAAAATAAATAACTTAATTACAGAAATTTTATTGAATTCTAGGTGTGTCATGCATGTTATATGTGTATTTTAATATTTTTATGTGTTGTGCTCGGTAATAATAGCACTCGACAATCTAACTATTAGAGTCACTTAAATATGGTTTAGTATCTTTAATTAGTGGGGCAAGATCTCTTTTAGAATGTTTGGGTAATTGTTTATGTCCATTTTTCCCATAGGATTTAAGGTTACTGAAAAGTGAAGAAAGAGAATTTTGGATATTTTGCCACAAGTTTGATATTTATTTCCATTTACTGAAATTTCTAGAATTAATTTACTTTTGTAAAGTCTTTAGTTGGCATATTTGGTATAGATGACAAAATTAATTATGTGTAAGTATGTTCAAAATAAGGTTGAGATCTTATTTTGCTATGAAAAGTTTTATAAAATGAGATTGTGTTATATTGGTTAAATAAATATAGAGTTTCCTTATTTAAATTATCATGATTGACTTTTTATGTTTAATGAAAGTAATTATATTTATTACTTTTTAAAAACGTTGATTTTTTATTCAGGAAATCGTGTAATGTTGTGTCTTTAATGTATCTTTCCTTATGTATATAAGGAAATTTTGCTAAAAAATCTATTCATGTTCCGTGAATCTGTTTGAATGGATTGACAGTATGTTTGAACAAATTTTTACATTCCATTTTAGGAATATTTTTCATTTATTGTTTGATTGTTTTTTTGCTTGTAAAGCATGACCTATGTTGTATTAATTGAGAATATATTGTTACTCATGTTGTGTTTTTATATGTTAAGAATAAAATACTTTATTATGTAATAAATACTATATCTATATATGATATTTCTTTGTAATTGATTTATTTTATTCCTTTTCTGATATGATCTCATTAATCTCTTCAGCTAGGTTGTGTAATGTCCAAGAAAAATTTCATGGGGATGAACTTGACTTTAATGGAATCTAGATTCACAATGTTGACTAGACAGATAAGGATTTCGTTTGTGCACTTTCTATTTCTGTTCAGACTGAATTTTGTCATTTAGTGAGTTTTTATAAGGAAACTAATTAATATTTTCTCTTTGTATTCAGACCTTTTGAGCTCGGTTTTGTGTGCCATTTATCATTATAAATATGACCTAGACCAATAGCAAAAGGTTTTAACTCTTCCACTTCTTAATTTCTTATATTTTTAGAAGAGAGTGTTTCTTTTGTAAGAGATAGTTGTTTTGCTATTCCTTGGCGAGTTTGTGTATCTTTGTGATTACTTTTATGTAAAGTAAATTTCAAAGTGAAGAACATAAAGAACAACCTTTGGGAGAAGGTTCATCCAAGTCTTGCTTCGAGAGAAAGTAAGCACCATTATCTTTGAGAGAAGATTTCTACAAGTCTTAATTCAGGAGGAAGCAAGCACTGTTGTCTTTGAGAGAAGATTTCTACAAGTCTTTCTTTGAGAGAAAGCAAGCACAGCTATCTTCGGGAGAAGATTTGTACAAGTCTTGCATCGGGAGGAAACAAGCACCACTATCTTCAGAAGAAGATTTCTACAAGTATTGCATCAGGAGGAAGCAAGCATTCATCAAGTAATTTGAACGGAGTTCAAACCTTTGTGTCTTAAGGAGATTCATTCAACAAATAGGAGTCAAGCTTGCAGTAAAATCATTAGAGGGAGTCTATGTTTTGTTTAAGTCTATTACTTTGTACTTGTTGAAATTTGACTAATATGAATCTTATCTCTGGGCGTGACCCCGTAGATTGGTAGCAATGTGTAAGGATTGCTGATACCACGTACAAAATATCGTGTGTCATTTTAATTTATGCAATTTTACTTTCTATAATATAATTTTGATCTATCGGGTTCATTTTCTAATATAACATGTTTCAATTTTGTTCAAATAATTTTATAACAGTTCCATATTAATTAAATTGTTTGTTAATTTTACTTGGTAATTATAAAAATAGAATTTCAATTAGTATCAAAAGAATTCACTATACTTTTAGTGTGATCTTGTAGTTATTTTTTGTTTAATTTCTTGTGTGAAATGTTTCCTTTTGCGAAAGGTAATTTGGAGTATCATCCTCCGCTTTTAAATGACTCAAAGTATCCCTATTAGAAAGTTAGGATGAGAGCTTTCATCAAAACTCAAGATGAGAAAGTATGTTAAGCGATTTTGTCTGGATGGTCACCTCCTACTTAAAAAGGTGAAAATGGAAACATGAAGTTAATATCTAATTTTTTTTTTTTTTTATACAGAAGAGAAAAACTTTCTAGCTCTAATAATAAAACTCCTCACACCATTTTTAATGGTGTTAGGGAAAGCTTCATTGAACTAGTTTCTACTTGTGTTTTTGCTAAAGATGCTGGATAATTCTTCAAACTCAATTTGAAGGAACTGCAGATGTTAAACGTTCACGATTCATTATGTTACAAATAAAATTTAATGATCTTAGGATGTATGATAATGAAACTTTATATGAATTTAATGAAAGGTTATCTAATATTTCTAATGAATATTTTACTCTTGGTGAGAAACTTGATGATTCTATTCTTGTTAGAAAAAGTATTCGAGTGCTTCCTAACAGGTTCAATATTAAGCTCACCGCTATGGAGGAGGTAAAGGATTTTAGCTCTATGAAAGTAGAAAAATTGATGGGGTCTCTTCGTACATTTGTATTGAATCAAAAGATTCATCAAAAAGGTAAATCGAGTGCTTCCAATGAAAAAACAGACCATAACTTTCAAAAGTATTGAAAATGAAGCAACAAATGATGAAGATGATGATGATAAAATGGCAACAGTTGTAATGAACTTTGAAAAATACATGAAGAAGATTGGAAGTAAAATATTCAATGGAAAGTCATCAAAAGGTAATTCTTCTCCTCTTAAATCTTTTCAATCTAATAAAGAAAGTATTCAGTGTAGGGACACTACTACAATTTGACCTTTTAGTGATACTATTTAGTGAACCGCACAAAAAGTGGAGGTCAATAAATAGTGAAGAGTGGTTTTTAGTGACATGTATAATTAGTCTCTAAACGTTCGATGTTAGTCTCCTATAATGTGTGTCACTAAAAATAAAGAGGATCACTAAAGAGTAAAACTCAAAATTTTCTAATTTTTATTATTTGAACAATACTCACTTATAGTGACGTGCCAAGTGTGACTGAGTAAAAATATCCCGACTCACCTGGCGCGTCACTATATCATAACTCTAATTCTTTTTAGAAAAATACAACTATAATAATATACATTTAATAAGTAAATAAAAAAAAATATCAAAGTTTAATATTTGTACACTTATCTAAGAGGCGCCTAAATCCATTTCAAAAGAATTAAAAAGATAAAAAGGAAAAGAAACATGCACCTAAACTTTCAACCAAAAAAAAAAAAAGATATGCCTAACAAAATTTTTCATTTTAAAATAAATAAATAAAATGGGCTTTTTCATTTTTACACTTCAAAACATTTTTTTTTTGTATTTTTACGAAATTCTATGTAGAAACTCCTATTGCAACTAGCGCTGCAACCTAAATTGCAACAAAAAATCGTATAGAAACTCCTATTGCAACTAGCGGTGCAACCACTTTAGAAACCCAAACCGTAAATTTGAAAAAAAAGTTCAAAAAAATAGTATATGGGATAATTCCCCTAAATAAAAAAGGAGCACCTAATTTATATAGCTGTAAATATAATTGTAACCCTAATACATTTTTTCCTTCTTCTTCTCTCCCCTTTATTTCTTCCCAGAGGTGTCGCACACATCTAAGAGACCGACGACTTCAACGGTGCAGGCGAGGGATGGTGGACGATGTAAACATTGGTATGGGGGAGCGACCGTCCTAGGTGAGGGCATGTTGTCAGCGATTGAAGACTTCACCGAAGCATGCATTTATTTTTGGCGACCGAAGCTTTAGGTACCCGCCTCTTCTTCTTCTGATAATAGCTGAGGAAGTTAAATGATAACAGTTGAAACTTATATCCAAATAGGTAACTTTGGAGAGATCCAAAGAATCATTTTCTATGGTTGAGTTCCTTATAGTGCTAAATGGCATCTTCAACGTCAGAAGAAATTGTGCCTGATAAAAAATTAAAAAACCATCATCAAAATTAAAAGAATAGCTTCGAATATCATAGTTGTACTGAACACTGCTTCTTCCAAAGCTCATTTTTGACTTTACCCTGAAAATCAGTTGGCTCAATCTAGCAGGAGCAGCATAAGATGGTCTTCTTTATTTTTTAAACTTTTAAATAAAAAAAAATAATTAAGTGTAATAATTTTAAATTATAAGATTATATGTGTAACAAAATTTTAATTGAAAAATTATGTGTTATAATTTTAAATTATAAAAAATTTTGTTATAAATATTTTAATAATTTAATAGCAAAAAATAACATTATTAAAATATCTTTGTTCAGTAATAAATTACAAAATAATTTATATATAATATATATTTATTATTTATTTTATTTAATTTTTAAATTAATTATCATAATTAAATAATAATCTAATGGTTAAAAAAATATAACCATAATGCTACATATTTGACATTTAAACTTCTTTCGTATATATGTATATATATATCACAACGAAAAATAGTGACAACCTTTTATCATAATTTTTTTTTTTGATTAAATATGACTTTTAATCACAATAAAAAATTATTTGTGACTAAAACATAGTATTTAGATTTACAAATTGTCACTAATTTAATTTTAGTCACAAGTATTGTAATTAAAAGTACATTTAGTCATAACAAAGTAAAATTTTGTGACTAATACATTTAGCCACGAACTTTTTAGTCACAACATAAGAATGATAATTTATAATTAATCACAACTTTTTTTACTTTTAGTGATAAGTTTTTTTCTGACTAAAAATAATTTTTTTTTTGTAGTGTGTAATTTAGGGGTGTGCAGAAAGTCATCCAATCCAATTCCAACCGACCGATCCAATCCCAACCGATTCAATAGAATCGGATATCCAATCATATAATTGGATTGGATCGGATGCAAATTTTAAAAATCCAATTGGATCGGATCGGATATTGGATGAGACATCCGATCCAATAGATAACCGATCCAATCCAATCCAATATCATCCAATGTCCATCCAATCATATTTAATATTTATAATTTTATATATTTAATTATTTTATTTAATATTTTATATATTATTTTATTATTTATTAAGTTTTAAATTATGTTTTTTCATATATATTTTTTTTAATGAAATTAGCCTAAATAGTGGTTAAAATGGATTGGATTCATCTATGGGATTCATTGGATGGATCCAATCCAATCTAATAAAAAACTAGTTAAAGCATCCAATGGATGGAACCGATCCAATCCAATATATCCATTGGATCGGATCGGATCGGATGACTCAATTTAATTGGATTGGATCGGATGAAAAAAATCCAATATCCAATAAATAATTGGATTGGATCGGATGGGTCCAAATTCATTGGATGTGATCCAATGAACACCCCTAGACTGTGTATATATAAAGAATTTATCAGATTTGCCTCTCTCATGGAAACATTTTTTTTTTATTACTGTACCAATTTATAATATCCCAATTTCTTGTATATAAAGTTGAAGGATGTTTGCATATATATCATATATATGTCTACAATTAATTAAAATGATAACTATTTAGTAAACTAAAATAATTGCTTTTTTATAATTTGTTTTTGTATAATAAATTAAGAGAGTAATTAATTGAAAGAGGGCAGTTTAAAATATGTCTAAAATAAAGGGGTAATTTTGCAAAATGGTATAAAATATGATGTAGTAATAGAGCCGACCATCTGAGGAGTTGACATTAAAAGAGGTTGATACTTGATTGTACTGTTGAAACTTCTAAAATAGATAGTTGAGATCTTAAGTTGCGCAACGCAGTTTATCCCATTTATTATTAGTTAATAAATTTCAACTAATTATTATAAATAACATATAATTCATATTTTATATATTCAACCATAAAAACCATTCACACTACGCACGGCGTAGACTTCGAGCTAGCTTAGTTTTAATAATAAGCTCTTTACATGTTCTCCATACATAAATAAACTAGAAATTAAATACTTAATTAATTTAATATATATCTAAATATATATATATATAAATATATATATATCTAGCTAGCTTATTCTGCGATCTGTTGAGCGGCTTTTTCCTGACTAGATCTATATCTCAGGTGAGTATTAATTTTTGATTAATTCAGCGATAATGACAGTATTATATGTCTGACTAATAATAATAATAATAATAATTATTTAACTTATTCTTTGTTCAAACCAAATTTAATTAACTATATATTGACCAAGGACCACATACTCATTCTTATGGTAAGTACTACCGCACACAATGCAAGAATGTGACAAACTACAACTTAAGTATCGTAATATAATTAATATATTTTTTTGAATACCAAGCATATATTTTTTCAAAATATTCTACAACTACACATATATTTACACATATATCTCTCTTATATCATCGTATAAATGTCTTCTCCCTCACAAATTATATTTATATTAATAAATATATAAAGCAAGACTATAGCGTATATATATAACAATATATATAGTAATTATATATATTGTTATTATTGGTATACAAGTAAGGTCTTGCTTTCAAATAAATTGAGAAACTGAGTTGCAAAATTTGACCTACATTTTTTCTTCTCATTGCCTAAAAGCGTAATGCATTCATACACACTAACATTTGTGTGTATATATATATATATATATATTATATATACATGCATACTCAGCCATATATATGTGTATTAATTATATTATTGTGTTCTATTATTTGTTTTATAATTAATATTATATTATTACACCAGTCACAGTCAGATGGAATCGCCCCATTAACAGCAATTAACCAATCAACTACTGTAATAATTTGTAGGGGATCAGTAACTGTAAAATTAAATAATACTATACTATATATTTATATATATATGAATTGAGATCAGTTATGCGTCCTTATCGAAACTTTGTAAAAACATATATATAAATGTAAAGTATATAATATATACAAATGAGGCATAGTAGGAAAAATGATATATAGTATTTTAGTTGATGAATGACGTTTAGGACATATGGATGATTGGTAGTAATTAATCATGATAATAATAAAAAAGGAATTAGTTAGAAATGTGCTGATGAGAAAATTCATTGGCTCGCAAATTGAGAACTAGACAAAAAGAAAATGTATGTAGGTTTTCGTTGATCATTTCATTATTAAGTAAATAGTATGTATGCCATCATGATAATCAGGATAAAGTTAATTAATTAGTTTAATTGCATCGAAATCAAATATATAGTAAATGGTCATCAAAATGATAGTTTATCCATTTATCTAATTCGAAATCTAGATTAGTGTAGTGTAATAATATTTGTATTAATTAATAAAGGAGTAATTCATCATCCATGTGAGAGAAAAGAGCAAGGTCAAATATAGAAGGAAATAGAATATACATATACATATAGTATATATAGCGATATATAGTTAATTTGGATTGGTGTGATGAATTATTTAAGTAACAAAAAGATATCTATATACATTGATTTTTTCATCCATAAACGTATATATATGCTGCCTATTTTTATCAAAAAGCATCCCTTTGAATATTTATTTGATCGTGCATTAATTTTATTTGTCTTTCTTGTTTGTTTATGGATTATAGCATGATTTGATCATGTTATTTAATTTAGCTATTATACATATACATTGTTTTGCTTTTGTGATAGAGAAAGAAATGTTTGCCATCATAATTAACCTGTGGCTCCCATATTCCTTCATGCAGCCAACTACTACTCATAAGAGTTAGACATAAACTTGTTATCATATGTCTTGGAATATATCAAAAAGGTAAAATAAAATTCTAATAATGATTTAAATTTCATCATCCATAATAGTGTCATTGATGTAATTAATTTGACTAAATTATTTTAAGGGTTCAGTAGAGAGATGTTCCATCATTCTTTAAGTATAGTCAACTCTTTCATACTTTATATGTTGTCTTGTTCTTCATTTAATTGAAGCTTTTTTTTCTTTTAATTTGACTCTGGAAAATGAGTTCTATGTTAATATATAAATAATAAAAATATTATTGGATGAGTTCCTAATTATAGGTTAGACGGAGGTGAAGTTATAAAGAGTAGGTGGCCTTTCACATGGGTTGTTTGAGTTGTGAGTTGTGACTACAAATTATATTGGTTACCAATAACATGCAACAAAAGTAAAACTAAATTCCTACTTAATAAAAAGGGAAAAAAACAGAAAAATATAAAAAAGAAAAAAAAATTACAAAAATACTATGGGTCGGCCCATTAAACATTTATACAGTCCACATACAAATATTTACAAAAATACCACATGCACTAAGCCTTCAGCTGTACAGAGCGAACGTTGAAGATGAACATACCTCGATCGTTTCAAAACCGCAAAACAACCAAAATGAAACCAAAACGAGAAAAATACAACCATTAATTCTGGCGAAATCAACTGGAAAAGAAGACCTGCAATGATCTAAACAGAAAATGACGAAAAAAAATCAAAAAAACTGTGAAGAAACTGAAATTACACATTTGTTTTCTGTTTTATTCGATCAAAACAACTCCCCCTAATATCGAAATCCAGATTCATGAAATGTAGATCTGTAACAAACAGATCTGGAGCTCCCACCAAATCCAAAACAATGTATGATGTGAAAATTTTTTAAAAAAAACTTCATGAATAATACATCTACGTTATATACAGTTGCATTTTGATTGATTACTGGTTTCCAATATAAATATATTTTTTTAAAAACACAATAAGAAGAGTAAAATCGAATTAAGGTACAACCAGTTACGTATAAGTCTGTTTATTTTTTGTTTTGGTTGCCTTATAGTTGCATTATTGTTTTATGATAGTTTATATTTTATGCATGAATTTAATTAATTTGACGGGGACTAAGAAATAGTAGTTATACATAGTAAGTTTTGTGCAAATAGTTGCATATTAGTTTTATAATGAAATAACATATGCAAGTAGCAAAACTATAATAAAACTACAAAACAACTGTATACAAACTAAAATACAGGAAAAACTCTTTGAACATCAACATCCATGATAAATCTCATTGTTACCCATTGATGATATAAAAATGGACAAGAAACAACTAGATAAAAAAATATATTAAAAAAAAATACATACAGAAGGTGTTTACACTATTAAAAAACTATGAAAAAACTATTAGAAAATGAAAAATCAATAAACACAAAACCCACAAAAGTTGAATATGAAAAAATTTCAAAAATTGGGGAAAACCAAAAAGAAACCGAAAACAAACCTCGGTTCGAACATCAGCGCCAACATTAGTTTTTTTTTCCAAAAACGTCTTCAGCCATTTTTTCTTGCACACCGAGCTTTGTTTTCTTCTTAGGATGAGGTCTCCCACGCTTCGTTAATGGAGGAGCAAAATCATAATCTTTGTTAAATAGAGATTGAAAACAAAAGGAAAGAGGGAAAACAGTTATAGGATTGGTTTAGTGGGAGTTGAAAAAATTTTGAAGAACAAAAATGAGAGGGAAAAAATTGTTGAGGAATCGTGGGGTGTTACGGTTCAACAATGAAGGTTATTTGATCTAATTAAAAAAAATGAATAGAAATAAAAAATCAAATGAAAAAGAAAAAAGAAAAAAAAAAAGGAAGTGATTGAGAGTTGATTGATGGTTGATAGGTGCATAGATTTAATTTACTTGATTCAAAAAAAAAATGAATAGAAATAAAAAATCAAATAAAAAAAAGAAAAAAAAAAAAGGAAGTGATTGAGAGTTGATTGATGTTGATAGGTGCATGGATTTGATGTGCAAGTGGTATATGTGTAATAAAATTAAGAGAGAAGGTGAAAATGTTGATGTGACCTGTGTTGTTGTATATATGTAATAAAATTGGTATTTTGTATTTTTTGTGTGAAAATTTCTAATAAAAACTAGAAGGCTCCCTTAGTATGAACATTATAACAAAAGTGCACTGAATGATGAGAGAGTATTAAGATTTTTGCAATAATTTTATATATAGAATATCCATATGGGGTGACTTTATAATAGTGGTTACATTCAATTTTCACAATAACTTTTGTTATATATATTTGAACTAAACGTGGTTACATTGAATTTCCATAAGAATATTTGTCATATATTTGAACTAAACTTAATTATTTTTTACTCTTTTTTTTTTTTTTGTTAAAAGAGAGTGTAAGAACTAGTATTTTATGAGTGACAAATTATGTCCACTTACGTCTGGTATTTGAGGTGTTTTGTCTGGAGTTTATATTGTTAGTGTTACTTTATGCCTGTAAAGATATTTTGACTTTTAATTATTCAGATGGTAACAACGCCTATTTCGGAATTCATGGTTTAGCAGGGTATAAATACAATTTTTTGGTATTATGTTGACAAACTTTTTTTTTATCGGACATTAGGGATTACGTTTTTTTCTTCTTATTTTGTCTTTATATTCCATGGCAGGTCCGAATCTTGAGCTTGGTGGTATTAATCCAAAGATGCAGATGAGAGCTTGATGATGTTGGGTTCAAACTGAAGGGATTTCAGTATCGTCTTCATCACCAGATTTGAAGGGAGTTCAGATTGAAGAAAAGTGTTGAAGAGAACTCATCATTCGCACAAGGGGATCTTGTGTCTCCAATCAAGGGTCTTGGTTGGTTTGGGTATAGATTCACTGTATTTTGTAAATGAGTGTATTGTTTACAATAGTGTTTATAGTTGGTATTTGTAAGATACATCTTTGAATATAGTGAAAGTTACTATCCTGGTTCGGGGCCTAGAATGAGTTTCTAGGGCAGGTAATGTTTGTAAATTTCTAGTGTTGAATCTTTGATTTATTTTTCACATTCAAGCATAAATCAATAAAATCAATACGAATATGAAAAAGATAAGTTAGACAAAAATTTGGGTTTACATTTTGTATCAGAGCGGTCTATTTCTGTTAGAAATATTGATCCTTAGGGTTCTTTCAAGATGTGTTATACTGAAATTCATTGTGTTGGAATTATTTTACCAGGATCTTAGATCTACTCACAAGTATGTTGATTAACACCCTAAATATGAACTTTCTAAAACGATGAAATAAACACATATAAAGTTTAGGAAATCTTACATTAGGTGCAGCGGAATTAAATGACTCATTCCGTTCAAATATCTAGCCCTTGATTCCTTTCTGTAGCAGAGCATTATCAATATCTGAACCTGGATCTCTTTCTCTGAATCCTTGATGCTGAAACCTCTTTCTTGCTGATGATCTTTCTTCACGATCTTCCTCACTATGATTGAGGTATTGCTTGCTGTGTGTGGGCACTACTCTCACACTAAGGATTTCAAAATATGAAGGAAGAAGAGAGAGAGAGGGTGGCGGCCAAGGTAGAGAGAGAAAGGCTTAGGTTTTCTGATTCAGAAGTGTAATTCTTCTGAAGCCTTCACTATCTATTTATAGCATTCCACTAGGGTTAGATTTGAATTATTTGGCATTAAAATAATGAAAATATCAGTTTAAATTCCCTACAAAAGTGGCCGGCCATGCTTAGTGGACTTGGGCCTCACTTTTTGCAATTTTGCAGTTTTATCTTTTCTGCATCTGATTTTCTCAAAAACGCCAATTTTCTAATTCAACCATTTAAATGCCAATTCTAACTATTTAATAACTATAAATAATTATTAAATAATATTGTCATTTATCATATTTATTAATTGAACCATACAAAGTATCATAATTAACAAATATGCCCCTAAAACTCTTTCTTTACAATTTCGCCCTTACTTAGTGAAAAATTCACAAATAGACATAGTCTAATTTGAGAATTATAATTGATTAATCAAAACCAATTATATGAGTCTTACAAGCAATATTATCTCAACTAGTGCGGGGACCATGGGTCTATATAACCGAGCTTCCAATAAGTAGATCAAGAATTTAGCACTAAAATTCACTAACTTATTAATTCTTCGTTGAATCCACGCATAGAACTTAGAATTACACTCTCAGTATACAGAATGCTCTATATGTTCCACCATATAGACGCATCATTAGTTATCCATTGTTATAATCCTAATTTGATCAATGATCCTCTATATGAATGATCTACACTGTAAAGGGATTAGATTACCGTAACACCCTACTATGTATTTTATCCTTAAAACACTTGACCCCGTATAAATGATATTTCAGCTTATGTGAAATGAGTACTCCACCATTTATGTTCGTTTGGTCAAGCTCGAAGGAGATCATCCTTTGCTTACTATTCGCCAGATAGAAGCTATAGGTTCCATGTTTATGTTAGCGCTCCCACTCAATTGCACTACCGTGTTCCCACAATGTACGTATCACCCTGACCTAAAAGTAGGCTTAACTAACAAATCAAAGAACACGAATAGCCTCTTGAGATTGAGCCTAATCATAACAGGATTAAGATCATTTGATCTAGGAGCAACTAGGCTATATTGACTTGAATAGATATTACGGTAAGTTTAATAAATCTAAGTCAAAGTTCAATATCGGTCCCTTCCGATGCATACTCCATGCATCCAACCTGAGCTTTACTTTAACCAATGCTCTGGAAAGAACATACCACTTCTCCAAATGCAAGTAAACTCTGTTGTAGATTATCATATCAGTAAAACCCTGTGTCTGATAAATCTAGGAAACTTTATTCACATAGTCATGTTTACTTTCCAATGTGTTGACGACACAATAAACAGGATCAAGTATGTGAAAAGGGTTTTAGATGAATTCATACATTATATACATATAATCATGAAATAAATCATGTGAACCATGCAACATTAAATGTTATTTCTGATCTATATTAATAAGTAAATCTGATTATATTGAAATGAGTTTTATTTAGGGCATAAAACCCAACACATTGTTACTGCAATTCTTGATTATTCTGCATTTTCTTTCCTTTTTACAACACCCAGTTGGAACTAACCCCCTCTCTAGACACGACTCTGGGAGTATACTGCTCTCTATCTTAGTTTTGTTTTTTTTTTGTTCGTCTAGGAATGGAGATGTTTAGAGAAGGAGGGTCCACATAACGAACCCCTGCGTTGGAAGGTGTCAATTACCCATAATGGAAAACCAATATGCGAGCATTTTTTAGGGCGGTGAATGAAAGAGTTTGGATGGCCATAGAAGATGATTTAACATGCCCAACGGTGATGGATAATGATGTCACCAAACCAAAACCTATGAGCTTATGGACTCTAGATGAGATGGAGAGGGCCAATTTTAATTCAAAGGTCATGCATGCTCTGTTCAATGCAGTGTCCACAAATCAATTGAAGGTCATTGCGAACTGTGAGATGGCTAAAGAGGCTTGGGAAAAACTGCGAAGTAAAAATGAAGGAACGAATGCAGTAAAGAAATCCTGTCTTCGTGCTTTGGCAAAAGCATTTGAGGATTTATCAATGGAGGAAGAAGAAACGGTGGTTGAGTTCCATGCTAAATTGTGTGACATATCAAATGAGTCTTATGCTTTGGGAAAGACTTACTCAAATGCAAAACTAAGATTTATGTCTAAAGTAACCTCAATTGAAGAAATGAAAAACATGGAGGAACTAGATATTGATGAACTGATTGGATCCTTGCAGAATTATGAAATGTCCTTAACAAGGTGGAAGAAAGAAAAAAAGAAGAAGGGTGTGGACAAAGAAAAAGGGGACAACTGACTTGTGTTCATTCAGAAAGATGAAAAGAAGTCTATCCTAGAGGTGTCTGTTGGCTTCTCAGATGAAACTGTAGATCTGCTAACCAGAAACTATGCAAAATTCTTGAAAAAGAAGTACAAGAAATTTTTTTTCTGGGGGTAAGGAAAATGTTCCCAAATGAAATCCTGTTGGAAACTTTAGGCATAGTCAGCAACCCAGTGATAATTAGAGCATGGGCATTCAGTGTAGAGAATGTGATGGTTTCAGACACATTCAAGTCGAGTGTGCCAACACTCTTAAAAAGAAGAAAGCCCTTATTGCCACCTGGAGAGATAGTGACGAAAAAAAAAGATTCTATTGCAAGCAAAAGTTCTGATGAGGATAAACAGGTAGCGGCTTTCATGGCTCAAAGTCATTATTCTGTTGAATCTGAGGATGATGGGGTTTCCACTTCTTCTAAAGCTGACTGTAATGGAAGAAAAAATACATATGAAGAGATGTTTGCTTAGTGGGAATATATGACCAAGCAGATTAGAGGTCTGAATAATGCCAAGAAGTAGATAAAGTCTGAAAAAGTCAAGCTAGAGGACACTATTAAGAATCTCAACACTACTACAAAAATAGTTTTTCTCGACGTTTTTAAACAGTCGTTTAAAGTACTCTCGTCAATTTCTATAACTGTCGCCTATACGATCGTCGTAAAATGGGCAAAATAGGCAACTGTTAAAAACTGTCGCTAATGTGGACTTCCTGACGGTTTAAAACCGCCGAGAATGTAAAAAAAAGAGAAAAAAATCTGTATTTTCTTCCATTTTTTTCCTACATTAGTTTTATAATTTTACCTAAATTAAACTAAAATACCTAATTAATTTTATTACAATAACAACTAACTTTAAAATACATTAAATTTATACAATAACAAAATAAATATATATAATAAATAAAAATGTATATACATAAATATATTTATACCGAGCTCAGAGAGAGAGAAAGAGAGAGAGGGAGACGGACGGGAGGTGGTTGTGGTCCGACTTATGAGATGGAGATGAGAGGGACACCGACGGAAGGTGGTAGTAGTCCGACGTATGCGACGGAGAGTAGAAGGAGACCGACAAGAGAAGGGGTGGGTGGAGATCAATGGATGAGAGCGACGAGAAGAAAGGGAGATCGAGAGAGGTAGGAAGACGACGAGAGAGGAGGGCGATGGTGCAGAGGCGTGGGTGGGGTTTTGGAGAGTTAAGATTTTTGTTTTAGGGTGTGGAAATGGAGAAGAAATAGGTGGGCATGTGGAAAATAGAAAAAAATGTAGGTGGGCACGTGAGAAATGTTGCGAGAAGTAGGTGACGATTTTTTAATGGACCCTTATAGGCGATGTTTTAAAACCCTCGCCTATATACTATAGGCGATGGCTTTAAACCATCGCCTATACTATACCCGACTATTTTAAATCGTCGCGTATAAGGGTCCATTAAAAAATTGCATTTTATTAAAAAACTTCACCTATTTTTTTTACTACGATTTTAAACCATCGGAAATACTAAATTTTTCCCGACGGTTTTAAATAGTCGCTTAATTTTTTTAGCGACGGTTCCCGAAAAAAATCTTTTTAGGACCATTGCAAATTCTAATATTTGTAGCAGTGCAGCAAACTTCTTGATGAGAAGGACAATGAGATCTACAAGCTTTCAGCTGAACTCATAAGAGCTAAACAGGCTTTAGAGTTTATCCCTCCAGGAACGGCTGCCATCAATCAAACTCTTCAACTTCAAAAATCTTATGGTAATTGAACCTCTATCGGATAAAAGATGTTATATAAGCGAGGAGATAACTTTGGGGTAGAAGAGTCCACTACACCAGTGATCAACCTGGACAAAAAGGCTTACAAGTAATCATCACTTCCCTTGACATTTGAGTCCTCGTATCCAATTGGAAGATTCCATGTTCCATCTAAACCTACCAAGGTGAAGTTAGAAAGACGAAGAATTGCCCCGGAAGATATATCTCAAATGGAGAGATTCATCCTAGCGTGTCACTTCTGTAACAGGAGGGGTCATATATGACCCAGATGCAATAAGCTACAAAACTACTTGAAAGATATGATTAATTGACTTAATAGTTTTTAAAAACCCAATAGAACACAAGGGGAGGATCTCGATCAAAGTGAGTGGAGATCGAGGTCTAATTGTGAATCGAATTTGGTTGGTGACTCAAGTTTCACTGTCTACATTTCTAGAAGGATAATGGTACTTTGATTGTAGTTGCTCTCGACACATGACTAGCAACAAGAAATTGTTAATCAATTACAAAGAAGAAAAGGAGGGAGTTGTCACTTTTGGTGATGAAAACAAGGACTGGATTATTGAGAAAGGAGACTTGGTGATGAGTAGAGTTACACCTCTTACAGAAATCCAGTATGTATAAGGGCTCAAGAAAAACCTTATAAGCATCAGTTAACTTTGTGATGCAAATTACATTTAATTTTCAAACTTTCTTACAGCCCATGAATATTACGAGTCGAGACATACATATATATTTATATATATATGTCTTCTAGTATGAAAATAGAATTCTAACGTTGGTATTGATTATTGGTAACACCCCTATTGATTTGGGGAACGTAACCAATGGTTCACAAGTTATTTTACAAAAAACCTACAGGCGACATGTCGTCTTGTCACGTGGTACTCTTTCAGCATACTAAAAAAATAAAGTTTTGTAAATCTTCTCACAATTAATTCATACGTACCCCAACCACGTCCCAATAGTTATTTTTTTTATATATAAATAAGCTTAATATTAGTTTCTAATTACTAGAAACATAACTCTTTGAATCCATAACTCATTTGTGTAATAACTCATTTATTTAATTACATAAATTAATCCAATGTGGTTCATGAACTACAAATTATTTTTAAATTTCTAACCTCTTTATGTATTAAAGTTTGTTGTATATATATTTAAACTATATGACATAATTTAATCACCAAATATTTTTTATATATATATTAATCCTACATTAATACATATATATATTTGTCACACTTTAATATTTTTATTTATATTATATTATACCAAATAGTATAAAAAATTAATCCATCTCATTAGAAATGCTGATTTGTCAATTTTATTGTAAACAAATATCACTCCACATTTTTCTCACACATAAAATGATAATAAAACATATATTATTTATGAAATAAATGATATATATAATTCTAAGAAGATCGATGCGCAAAAATATAGAGAGATACTTGAATATTTTACAACACACCACTACATTAATAATATTTTAAGCTCACAAACAATGATAAAATTAAGCAGAAAATATTATTATTATTGGACATATTAAATATTAGGTGATCTATATATATATATATATATATATATATTTATATATAAATATATTTAAGTTTTTAATTCAACTTAGAATTTTAGATGAGAGATTGGCAGTGGGTGAAATCCATGACGAAGAGTGGCTTCCCAAACTTTGTGAATATCAGTAATGGTATGGAAGCCACACTCATGCTCATTCCAACCTTCTAACCCATGTACTATTCCCGCTATACGCCATGCACTCATCACTCTTCTTGGCAACCAATTCTGTCCATAACATATATATATATAATTAAAGTACTATATATCTTGCATGCATGATCATATATACTTAATTATTTAATAGATTATTATTATTATTATTATTATTATTACCTCACATGAATGAAGATTCTGGAGAGTTGAAGGAGTGTGCATTGCTGGTGTGTAATGGTAAAAGCAGTCTTTGCGAAATGGTTTAGGTGGGAATTGAGAGAAAGGAATGAAGATTGTTCCCTTTCGAGCTTTTACTTGTTCTTCTTTACTCAATCCATCTCCCACTAACCAAATCTGCATTATTACGTAAATCATGTTATTATGACTATTATTATTATTGATCATACTATTAGATATATCATTATACCTTTTCAGAATAACTTTGGGAGAACACCAAACATTCATTAGTGGTAGAATTATTGGACATATTGATTGATGATTTCTTCAGTTTCTTGTACTCCTCCTCCTTAGAAGAAGCTACCTACAGCACAAAGAAAAAAGGGTTTCTAATTCTCTTATATAAATACTTATTTTTATGTTATTTTCACATTATTACTATTTTTACTTTTTTTTTTATCACACTTGTTTTCAAATCCATTTTGGTATTAGTGTGTATGCTCATCATAATGAATTTATGTCAACATAAAATATATATATATATTCTTTTGAAAAAAAGTAAAATTTAATTACCTGAATACCCTTCTGGCAGAGAGTCAAAGCAACAGCATAAGCAACCTTTGTAAGATTTCCAGTAAGCAAGACTTGAGTTGTTCCTTTTGGTATGGAGTTTAGTACAACACTCACTGCTAGGCTACTGCCATCTACAACTTTCACCTTCAACTCAGGGTATCTTTTCACGTAAATCTCACCATGTGCATTCAAATCTTCTTTCTGCATCCACATACATCACATTTTATTAATTTAATTAATGAAAAGTGATCAGTTAGAGGGTAACATATATATATATATATATATATATATATATTATATACATGCCTGATTCAAGAGACCTAGACTCAATACTTTTACACCCTTTATCTCAGCGTCAAGTATGGCTTTCTCAATCAAATTGTTAACGGATGATTTTGGCCATGGTAGAAAATACTGAAATATAAAAATATAGGCATTATTATACTAATTTAATAGTATAGATCATGATTAAATTATATATTAAAGTAAAGTTTGCGTACTTGTATCTTGTACTTGGGTATAGCCCAAGTTTGCAGTGTGAGTTTATGAAAACGGTGGCTCTCAACCACAAAAGTACGACCATAGATCCCAATCATTAGTGTTGACAATGTAGTGAGAGGCCACATCAGCCAAAGGTACCATTTTGAATTTGAGGAAGAGTGAGGCTTAGATGCCAACCCTGCAAACCCTATTTGCATATAATATATGGAGTCGGGTGTAGTCATATGTGTTAGATACACCACATTTGGTAATTCTTCTTTTCTTTTCAGTGATACTTGATACAAATCCTCCAACGATTTGTCAACTGTTCCATAGATGTAGTCGTACATTGGCATGAACAAGCTATAATTGGTTCGAAACTGAGTGTGGTGCAACGAATGAAACCTGCACATACAATATGTACAATATATAATATCATTCAAATATAGGAATTTTTTATTTCAAAAAAAAAAAAATAAAAATAGGAACTTTGTTTGGTAGGGGGCATCACTTTTTCAGCTCTACTGTAGAAGTATTTCTCAAATTATATCATATTTATTTGATATGACTAAGGAGAAGTGTGTATAGATTGCATATAGGGAAATTATAGCAAGATCTCAAATCATAGTACTATATATATAAGTAAATGTCGTTTATTTTAAAGAAATACTTTTTTTTTACACTACCTATTATTTATATTATGTTTTAGTACATAAAAGAATTAATAATTTTTTTTCTCATATATTTTTTTAGAATTATAAGTAAACTACTTAAAATAAGATTATGATATATCTATATTAGTTTTGTTAATTTTTTTTTTATTTTCATCTTATGTCGATTTTTTTAATTATTTTATGGATTGTTAGTATATAGATTTTATTTATTGTACAGTATATTTCTGTTTTGTTGTATCGTATATTATTGTTTATAGATGATATTTATTTTTTTATTTTACTTTGTATAATAGTGGTTGAAAATTTTGTTAGTATAATACAAACATTTAATGTATGTATATAATTTTATTAACATGATATATATATTTAATTATTATTTTTATGTATTTTAATTGTATGACATACTATTTATTTTAAATAATATTTTATTAGATTCTATTTTATTATATATAATGGTGGTATATATACAATTTTGTTGTCATGGCATATATTTTTAATTATGGTATATAATTTGGTTAGTATAGTATACATATATATATTAGTAATATATATATTTTATTATTATTGTTAGTATATATGTTTTGATGAGTATATGTATTTTTTGTTATACTTATATCATTTTTTTTAAATAATATTTAAGTCCTATTTCTTATTATACTTTTATTGACATGACATAATTTTATTAGCTCTATATTTTTATTTTTATTTATTGTTATTATATATATTTGTATTGTAAAGTATAAATTTTTTGTTATAAGGTATATATATATAAGTTTTATTCTATAGTATATCATTTTATTTATTTTATTTTAGATACATGTTTAGTTTTCATTTTATTATATATAAAAGTGATTTATAATTTTGTAAGTATGATATAACTATTTTATGGTTGTATATAATTTTGTTAATATGCATGTATATATAATTTTTTAAATAATATTATTTTATTTTTATAGTAGGTATATATATTTTATTGTATGATATATGATTTTTGCTATGCATAGTGTATTATTTATTTTCTATTTTATTATATATAAATTTTTTGGTATGTATACATATTTTAATAGTGGTATGTATAATTTTGTCAGCATAATATCTATATTTTTGAGTATTAATTTAGTATTGTTATAAATTATTTGTAGTATATAATTTTATTACTACGGTATATTAACTTTTAGTGATACGATATATTAAATACTGTTGTAGAAATTCAATGATCTAATATATTTATTCGTTTTTGTTACAAGATAATATTATGCAATATTAAAATAATGATATAACTTAATTTACTTATTATATATATATATTTTTAAAAAATTAATATGTCCTAAATCTATTTTAATAATTTTTATTAGCTAATTTATTACATTTGGTCATTTTGTTATTTTTTTTTTAAAATAAAATTTGCTAACTTAATTTTCAAATTTAGAATCATTTTACATCTCAACCCTTACACAAATTGACCCAATCCAATTATAATCTATCAATCATGTCAAAAATTGAGCAAGATTGGATCAGATTTGATGGCATGGTATTTTTTAAAATCTAATACTTGATCGGTGGGTTGCAGAGCTGGCCCTAGCTAGGCTAAGGCGAACCCATACTTAGGGTCCATCCATCTTATACGCCCAAATAAAAAAAATATTTTAAAATATTTTTAATGATTTTTAAAAATATCATTTATTCTTATATTAAGGGCCCAATTTCTTTTTCTAAGATCATTTTGACTCAAGAGAGGCCTTGGTGGGTTGTTAGATGAGATATATTCAATGAATCCAATTCCTTCAATATACAATAATCATCCAATTATATTTAAGGATTATTTCATAAATACACAAAAATTACAAAAATACAGTTTCATAGAATTTTAAATATTTTTACAATTTTTTTGATTTTATTTACAGAAAATACGGTCTTTTTTCGTTGTACATTTGTTAATTTATTGTTGATTTCATGTTATCTGTATGTTATTTTTTATTGTTGTTTTGATGTTATTTAGATGTTATTTTCATGATACTTTTATGTAGTTTTTTTTGTTATTTTCGTGTTGTGTCTATGGAAAACCGTAAAAATGTAAAAAAAATTCCGTAAACGTAAAAATATAATTTTTTTTTTTAAATAATGGTGTCTTATGTAATTATTTCTTCTATTTATATGATTTCAAATATATATTTTTTATTTTACTATCATTAATATTTTGGACAACCATACACATGGAAATATTAAGAATTCCTAAATCAAATAAGATACTAATTATTTGACTTTTTTTGTGACAACGACTTATCTCTTTCTACATCTCTATTGTGTCTAGTTTGGATTTTGTGTTATATTGAAATATTTTGAAATAATTGGTATTTTCATTTTGGACAGTAATTAATATTTTTATAATTGAAATATACATATAATGAAAATAATGTTTGATTTTTTTTATAAGGAATGGATTGAATTTAAAATATTAAATAGATCTCATCCAATGAAAAACATTACGAGAGAAGAATACTAGAAATTTTTTCTATTGTGTGTCCTTACAATGAAAAGGATGACTCTATATATAGCCATTTACAGTTGGCAAAATCCAACCTCCAATGTATAATTAGATTAAAAAAAAAATTTGATAGATAATTGGATTAGATTTGAATAGCCTCATGATTTTAAAATAGTTACAAATAATTATGATATCTTTATCCCAACAATATCAGAAATAAAACTTAAAATAATAAGTTCCACGCCTATAAAAAAAAACAGTTAGAATATTATTTTTAATAGTGTATGTGATGCCTTTAGAATTTTTGTTTATATATATACTCTATAACAAATAAAATATTTGTAAATTAATGCATATAGTTTATACGTACGAGGGCGTATACATCAGATACTTGAGAGGAGGGAAGACTGAGAAGAACCATTTGGGAATGAACTCAAAGTTGCAGTGCCCCAAATTGTTCATGAAGTCAATATAAATCATGTAACCAAATATCGCTGCTTGGGAGCCAATTCCAGTGACTGTAGTTGTAGCCGGTGGGATTGAAAATAGAAAGATATATGCCAAAAGCTCTGCAAATGGGTGAGTTACAGCTGCAATAATATAGAACCAAAATTAATTTATATATGCTCTGCTTGTTTAACAAGAGATTTTCTCCTAATCCCAAGTGCTTACAAGTAATGGGCTCGGTGACAATGGAGGAATGGTGATGAGAGTGATAACGAGAGTAGAGGTAATGGTGGTGTAGAGCTCTGTGAAGCCAATAGTATAAGAATTCCACAACAAAAGCATGAAGCACAATTGTTATAATTACTCCATCTGTCCTCCATATAGCTATGTTTCTACCATTTGGAAGTATATAGGCCGCCAAATAATGCAGTATTGCAGTGAACAATATTTGGTCATCCCTTAAAAAAAAAATTAAATGTTAAATTAAAAAAATAGACAATTATATCCCAAATAAATAAGGTATATGTATAAACCAATTTGTTTCTCTATCGACTTGATCAAAGTCAAGGCTCTTGTCAACGATTCGGTTGTTTCCTTTGGCTGTTCGATAACGAGAGAGAGAGAGATACAAATCTGATTGTGAGCCATTCTTAACAGCAAAAATGGGAAAATGAGAAACGTTGAAAAGTCTCTCTCCATTGGATCCTTCTTTGTTACAAACATGTACGTGCTCTTCATCGCCCATGGTGCCAATAATAAATACTGCAAAAAGAAAATGAAGAAAAGAAACGTACAGTTAAATTATTACGCTCTAGTACAAAAATATGCATACATTCATATTATAACAAGTGATTCCATTTTATAATAAGAAGATAAATATTACTTATTTAATTTGTCATAAGATGTATATATACATATAATATGCTACGATAGTATTTAATTAACCTTGAAGTTCCCAAGTGGCTTCCAAGGCCAATCTGAAAGTATCCCAACCCCAGAAGCCATACATATAGCACGGCAATAATAAATGTTTTTTTTTCTTTATTCGTTAAAAACTAAGAAGTATAAAATTTGATGAAAACAGAGGAGAGCTCGTGCACTATATATAGGTACATTTTCACCACAATTTAATTCAAATCGCATTCAATAATTAAACTACCCTAAAGTAATTGTTCGGACTCTTGAATTTGTTTTTGCCAACTTTCCAAAAGATGTCGTAACAATGGAGATATTTTTCATACATATGGAGTAGACAGAGTTGGTCTTGAGTTGAAATGGGTTATAGGCAAAAAAAAAAAAAAAAAAAAAAAAAATTTAAGCCTTTATTATAAAGATAAATGATATTTTTAAAAATTATTAAAAAAATATGTATATTTTTTAAAATGTATTTTTTTTATTTGGGCCCCTAAAATGAGTGGGCCCTAGGCGCGGGCTCCATGCCTAGGGCCGACGCTGAAAGTAGAACCTCTGTTTAAGAATACTCTATTTAAGAATAACTTTTAATTTGTTTTAAAAAATTAAGTTCCAAATTACAATACATCTATAAATATTATATTGTAATTAGTTATACATTTTTTAAGTCTCGTATTGACAAAATATACCTCTATATAAGAATAATTACATCTTGATAAAATATATACATATATCTTATAAATTTATTTACAAAAAATTAATAATTTTATTCCAAATTACAATACATCTATAAATATTATATTTACTCTAAAACAATTCTATTATGATATAGTATTAATGATTGTTTATTCTTATTATTGTTACATTGATATTTTTTGGTTTTTTTAATTTTTTTTCTAGTATAACTCTATTTAGTTATAACATTTCAATTAGAATATAATTTGTCTGTCCCGAGTATATTCTTAAATAGAGGTTCTATCCCATTTCCTATCCCATTTATGTCCCCAATTTCCTATCCCATTTATGTCCCTCCAATAATTAACTGCCACCTATTTTTTTTTCACATCATTTGCTTACTTTTTTTCTAAACGTTTGCTCTGTTAGTTAGTTCTGTTTATTTCTTAATTTTCCCACTCACAACCTTTTCTACATTAATTACAATATTTCTTGGTTTTAAAAAAAATATTTACAATATATCTCCACAAAATTCAAAATCGTTTCAACTTCCTTTATTTATATCCTACACTATTAAGAAACCATCAATACATAACAACTAATATTAAACACATAATTATATAATTATGCAAAACTAAGTTGTTTGAGCTACCTAGATTAATATGCAACATTCTTAAAAAAAAAAAAAACTATCAACATAATTATATAAGAACTAATATTAAAAATATTAATAATTTTGTATCTAAAGTTAAATATATATATATATATATATATATATATATATTATGTTTTGGTTTTATTTTAAAACATACCAGGAGTATACATAAATTTTTGTAAACCGCATAACCCAAATAAAACTACAAAACAAAAAACCCGACAAAAATGTAACCTGCCCAATCTTTATATTGGGTTAGTTAAAAATAATAACAACCTGTCGAATCAACCCGAACTAACCTGAACAACCCGATTAAGAGGGTTCTTATATATTTATATATCATATAAGTTATATGACTATTTAAAAAATATAAAGCTCAAACTAATATGTTTTTTTTTATGGTAGTTGATTTGAACTTTGAATTCAATCTATATATATATATATATATATATATATTTGTTTCATTATTACAATTAACTAAAATATAACAATTCATGAATGTAAAAATTTACAAAAAAATTAAAAAGAAAATATTAATGGTCGGTTTAAACGAGTTAATCCGACCAAACCACTAATTTCATTAGGCGGGTTAGTACTATTTTCTTTTTTCTTAATTGGATGGGTTGCATATAAATTTTTGTAACCCGATCTTTACATTTGGTTGAATGAAATATAACATAAACTGATCAAACCAACTAACGTACACCCCTACATATAAATTATTCAAAATAATAAAAATAAAAATTTTGATTTGAGAAGTAATACTTTTTTTAAAACGAAAAAATAATTAACATAATGGCAAATTAATTATTGTTGGATTATATTATTCAAGAAATATAGAAAACTATAGCACACATTTTTATGTAAGCCATTTTCATTTAATTTTTTTTTAGTACAATCATTTTCATTTAATCGAATGAGAATAAATTTAAGGAGCTTTTTAATTTTTACACTTCATAACAGTTTTTTTTTGTATTTTTACGAAATTCTACATAGAAACCCCCATTGCAACTAGCGTTGCAACCTAAATTGTAACAAAAAATCGTATAGAAACCCTTATTGCAACTAGCGCTGCAACCACTTTAGAAACTCAAACCGTAAATTTGAAAAAAAAAAGTTAAAAAAATAGTATATGGGGTAATTTCCCTAAATTTAATGAGGTAAAAGTCTTTATTTTTTTATTTATTTATTTATTTGATGTAAAGGTGAAAGTATTAATAGTGGGAAGTGATTTTGGGGAATAAAGATAGGTAAAGAACGTGACGGAGAGTTTAAAAAGTTAACAAATGAGTGAGAGAGCAGAAAGTTAACATCTGACATCTATTTATTGGAGGGACAGGGAAGGGACAGGAAAAATTGGGACAGACGGTTTCTTTTTCATATATATATATATATATAGGTGCATTAAGAAGTGTTTCATTTTAATTAATCATTAATGAAAATTTACTTGATTAAAGTTGATCTAAAATTAATTAAAATATTTAATTTCTAACTTTAATGTATTTTTTAAAATTTCAAAATATCTGCATTTAAATAATGCATTTCAAAACTTAATGGGAAATTATTAATAAAATAAAATAAAAACATATTTTGAAAATTATTCAAATTTAAGTTGTCCTCAAAATAGAATTTCCAACTTAAATATAATTTTCTATCTAAATAAATTTTTTGAAAACAACTAATATTTAAGTGTCTTGAATAAAATTATTAACTTAAATATTTAATTTTCTATTTAATTAAATGTATACGAATTAGAAAGAAATAATTAAGTATCTTGAATAAAATCAACTTAATTATTAATTCTATTTTAATATCTAAGAAAAATATTATAATTTAAGTTGATCTAAAATTAAATATATTTTTCTAATTAATTAAATATTAGAAAATAAAATTTATTTACTAGAAATAACTTTCTAAAATATATTTTATTAAACAAGTGTATTTTTTTTTTTAAATTGGTTTTAAAATAATCCAATGAAAAATTAATTTCATTTATTTTAAAGTTAATTATATGTTGCTAATCAATTTAATTAGGGTAAACTAATATAATTACCGTAATACAATTATTTAAATAAGGTAAATGGATCTCCACAATTGGGGTGATTCATGTAAGGGAGGGCTGAGTTCAGTATGTCGTACCCACTACTATGGCTCCCTAACTCTCACACAAGGCCCAAATGAGAGGAATTTAACCTTGAATTAATTATAATTATTCATTGAGTAAGCCCAATACTAATTGGGCCTAAATAAAACTATCAAGGTGATATTTTTATTTTAGCAACCTAGTCCATTTAAATATTAAACTTAAATGGGCTTCCTATGTGCATTTAAGCCCAAAAGTGAATATATAGGCTCACACAAGTCAAATAATTTGTACGAGCCCTATCATGTTACTAGGTTTATCACAGATGAAAGAAATTATAAAATTTACCTGTTACAAATTATTTATAAGATCTATTGACAATTGGACTATGATTAAAATCAGATTATTGGATTTGTCAACAAGTTAATCATAGCAATTTAGATCAAATAAATAACAGGTTTGAAAAAAATAAATTGAATAAATAAATAATTAATCAAACATTCAAACATATAACAAATATCTGGAAAGTAGATTAAGATATTTCTATTTTAAAATAAAATATTTAAAAATATCTTAACTAGAATTTAAATTTTAGTTGTTAGAAAATATTTAAAAAATATTTAAAATCTAACAAATCCTATAATATCTTAAATTCAAATATCCAATTAATTTTCAAATATTCTAATAAGATAATATAATATAATATCTTAAATTCAAATATCCAATTAATTTTCAAATATTCTAATAAGATAATATAATATAATATCTTAATTTTAAAAATTGAGATATTTCTAATACTATATTTCAAATCTTATAATTTAATAAATTAAATTTAACAAAATAAATAAATTTGAAAATAGGAGATTTGATGGTTAGGATATTATCAATTTTATTTAAAATAAAAAATATCCTAAGTTTGAAAATTTTATGTTTAGAAAACCCTAAAACATCTATTCAAACTAAAATTAACAACTTTTAAAAATTTCATGTTATTTTAATAAAAAAATATAAATTTTTAATTAAGATAAATATTTAATTGTTATCCCATTTTTCGATCTATGATGTGGCAACACATACTCGTGACACGTGACTCCTATTTCCTACATCTGGCTAAAGAGATATTTCGAACAGAGCTTAGTATACATCTGCACGGAAAGAGTCTGTCTGACCGAGCAAGGCAAGTGTAGATAATCCGAACAATGTATCAAGACTTAGCAGTTCCAAGACTCACATCGTGAAGCATAAAAGGAATCCCTACAATTCAGAGACCGTATCAAAGGGATCTGGCAAGCTGTCCGAATCCCTCAATCTATGTATTCTGAATATGTAATGTGTGTTCTTACCAACTGTAGATATTGTAAGCAAAAGGGAAACCTTCCCTCATGCATTTAGCCCTATAAATAGTGATCCATCCTCACTGTAAAAAGGGTCGAGAGAATTACTTCAGAGAGATCTAAGTGTAAACATTCAGAGATTTCATTGTGAGAGCTTCAAGAGAGGAAATACTGTATTTTCTTTGTTCTTGAGTTAATACAATCTAAGGGGAGTAGGCTATTACCGAACTAAAGGGGCCGAACTTCTTTAAAATCTTGTGTTCTTTACTGTTTATTGGTTCTTACCTTATCTTAATTACATTTCTTATCGCTTATTAATTGACTCATTATCATTGGCTAAAAGCGAGGTCAACACTAATAAGATAAAAATGTCAAAACTAACATTTATCTAATCTTATAATTTAAATTAATAAAATATATTTTAAAAATAACAAATTTTGAAAATTTGATATAGTTAGGTATTTGAAATTCTATCTAGATTATCTTTAAGTTTTATTAATATTTTAATGTCAAAATAAGATCATTTCAAATTTTATTAATAAAATAAGTAAATATCTAATCTTATAATTAAAATTAATAAAACAAACAAAAAATAATCAAATTTCAGAAATAACCATAAAGGCAAGTTTGTAGAAAAATTAAATTTTCAAATTCAAAGGCTACTAATATCTAAAATTAATTTTAATTAATTAAAAAATTAATACAAATTAATTTTATTTTGATAATTATATTTTTATTTGAAAATTTAAATTCTACACAAAATTTTAACAAAATTTGAATTTTGTTTCATTGAAAAATAATTTTTGAAACTCAAAATATCACAAAATGAAATTTGGCACAGGGGAGTATGCAATGCATACTACCCGCACGCGCATAAGGCTGAAAATGGCGGAAGAGGCTGCATTACAGCCTGTTGGGCCGAGCTAGCTTGGCATGAGCTTCCTTCGGACAATTAGCTGTTTGAGAAACCTCGGTCAAGAGGTTGTCTTAACCTCGATCATGACCGAGGTGTTCCCAGGCTCCGCGCACGCACATGTAGTGCATTAGGTTGAGATATTTTCATTCAAAATTCAAAAAACCATAACTAATTCAATAAAAATTCAAATTAAGTTCTGTAAAAGCCTAAATTCATTAATTTTTTGTCTACTTTCCAAAAAAAATACTTTCAAGACGAAAGTAAAAATATTTTTCATCAAAAGTTTATAATTCGCATACATTCATCAAATAAGCACATAAACCAACATGAATGCATCCAAATCATCACAATCATTGTTTTAAATCCATATTTCATGAAAGTAAATCATTACCATGGCTCTGAAGCCAGTTGTTGGGGATTATTTTACCAGGATCTATATTTACTACCATGTATGTGCTTAACATCCTAAATATGAACAATATAAAACAATGGAATTGAAATACATATAAAGTTAAAAAACTTTACATTGATTGCAGCAGAATAATATGTCTCATTTCACTCAAATCTCTAACCCTTGTTCCTTTCTGTCGTAAAGTATTATCAAGACCTGAGCCCGATTCTCTTTCAAGTGTTGGATTCTTCAGTCTTACACACTATGATTGAGTACTTGACTTGCTATGGGTGGGCATGTACTCTTTCACTATAAGGCTCAAAATTTATCAAGAAGAAGAGGAGGAGATATGAATTCTATAGAAGGAGGTTCTCAAGTCTCTAGTTGTCTGACAAAAAATGAAAACTAGAATTACTTAGGTTGGATAGAATGAAAACCATCTTATTCCTTTTATAGGATTTCTCCTAGGGTTAGATTTAAATTATATGACATTAAAAAATGATAAAAAAAAATTGGCTAAAATTACCCTTGTTGACCGAGGTTTTCGGCAACTAATAAAATAGGATTATACTATTGAGCTGTAAGAAAGTGAGAGAAGGATTTTTACGTGGTTGGGGCGTTAATGAGCCTTAGTCCACGAGTCTTTGTTATTTATGGATGCATTTAATACAGATTCTATACTTGGGAGAATGTCACCCTTATAAATACAGAGAATGTTCTTGGTGAGTATTTACTCTTCTTGCTCATATGCAGCCCAAGATTCTCGATCCCATTTAATGAGCTTTGAGGGCGTATTTATAGTGTTTTGGTGGGGTAATCCCTAGAATTGTTCTTACAAGTGTATCTGTAAGTATCCATAAAGTTGGGTATTCCCAATGAATATACCATGAGTAATGCATGGTCAAATCCCTAGGTGCTGTAGGGTTTTTATGAAGAATGTCCTTTTTGCCTTGTGATTGATGTGACTCTTCGCAGTGTAGCCGTCGCTAGACTTAAATGATCATTACTGTTGCGCTGCTGGTTGGAGGTTGTGCCGTCATACTTTATTGCGTGTTGCAGTCCCAACACGCTTCCTCCCATGCAGCATTAAATGCGACTTGATGGCTCAGGAGAAGCCTGACACCTCACGGAGAGGCTTTATGCTATGCGAGCTTCCGGGAGCACCTTGCACTCCGGGTGCCTCCTCCGGGACCTATGCCCAGGATGTTTCCTAGCGGCATACAAAGACTTAGCGAATATTTATAAATTATCTGATCCACGTGTCCCTGTCCAGTTGGTCCACGTATATTGGGCGAAATCAGGGGCAACATTTACCCCCCAAGCCTTGTTTACTTGAAAAATAAACCAAGGCTTGCTCAGGTGCCTCCGGTTGACTCCTCGGTTTCTCGGCACGAGCTTAGAGCACGTGAGGGTGTATTTAATGATGGCATTAAATGCAGCGATTTGCTTTTTGCAGAGGTCGATTCGTTTCATGCCCATTGATTGATGCGGCGCATTAATGGTGTCAGACGGATACTCAAATGTTTCCACCGCCTTTATTGCAAATCAATCTGGCCCGTTAATCTTTGGGTATTCGAATCGTGCATTTTCCCCACCGTTTGATTGGTAGGTGGTGACGCCTGTTCCTCATGCACTTTTGCCTATAAAAGCCACCATCTTTCCTTCATTTCGGTTACTTCCCATTTCTAGCCAACTTTGTTCGAATTTCCTAGAGAGAAAGTTCTCAAACCCAGCACGAAACCTTTGAACACTTTGCAATTTTCCCAGTTCTCCCTTGCTTGCTGCTACCAGTCCTTCTCGTCTTTACTCGACTCACATCAGGACCCCCAGTTCAACACTTCATTGTAAGTTTCTTGCATCCTTTGGTAGTGACATGCTTTTACTCGTTCTGTTTGTTCTTTTCTGGGTTCGCATTTGAGATTTCTGGGCATGCAAGTGTTTAAGTCCTTCATGTATTTTGTTTTGCATTTACTGCTTTAGTTGTAGGATTGCCATTATCATGCCTCTGTTATTATTGTGCATTTTCATTGTAGAAGACCATACGCTCTTCGTTCAATGGTTGTTTAGGGCATAGAATAGGGTCTTTTCTTTCTGTTCCTCTTATTGTGTAAAACCACCTTCTGCGATTTTACTGCACCCGACACTTGTTTAGGGAATCTTTCTAGGGTTTCCCGTATGACACGTGTCCAGAGGGGGCCTCTTTCCAGCGGTTAGGGGACCCCCATTCCCTTTTTCTTGACTTAGGGTTTGGTACGGGGCCTAACTGCTGGAATTTTCTCTTTCTTCTTTTTTTTTTCACAGAATAGAAAATGTCTGCCTCTGGTTCGAAGTCTTCGAAGAAAAGCGGGAAACGCATGGCTACTTTAGAGGACGTCTCCCTGGGACCCGTTGCCCAGGAGGGGTATAAGTCCCGAGCAACCGGATGGGAAGCGGCCGACCTCCATTCCACCTTAACCTGTCCCCATCAACTGGAGAATATTGTGGAAGTTGCTGGGATCAAGCCTTCCACATCAGGGACCTACCATCGGCCACCTCGCGATGTGGAGACGCCCAACCATAATTATGGCGGCTTCGGAGCCTGGAGCCAGACGCACCTGATGGCCGGTGCCATGCTTCCTCTTCAGGACTACTTTGTTAATTTTCTTATTTTTGTCGGCCTTGCGCCATACCAACTCATTCCCCAAGCTTATCGCCTGCTCTCAGGCTTATTTATTTTTTATGCCGCCCGCGGATGGGGATCTCCCCGCGCGGCGGAAATTTTGTATTTTTATGAACTTGTATCCGTCCCCAAGAAGGCGGACAAACTTAAGGACGGTTTTTATGGGTTCCGGATCCATCCTGCTAACGAAGGGGTGGTTCCGTATAATAGGCAGACTCACGTCAAGGAGTATCGCCATCGCTTTTTCTTTTCCTCCGGGTTCAGGGCAATGGACCACCCGGAGCTCCTTACCGAGTGGGTGAGGATCCCTCCCTATCAGCGGACGGCCCCTACACAGACCTTCCTCCGGAGGGCCCAGGCCTTTGCCTCCTATGACCGAGCGGACCTTGACGTCGGGGGTTTGGTCACTACGGAAAACTGCAGGAAGGCCAAACTTATCCTTCCACATCAATCCGTGGAGGACTCTAACCTCTCCCAGGTCATCTTTCCCAATGTAAGGGCGCCGGTCTCGGAGAAGACCTTCCGGGACGAGATTATCGCCACGGCGAAGAAGAAATACCAGGACTATCTCTACCGGAAGGCCCAGGAGAAGGCATACTCTCAGGCCCAGGCGGCCTCCGGGAGGGGACTTCGTGTGGGGAGTCCGGTGGTAAGAAGAAGCCAGGTGATTGCCGGGAAGTCCGAGGCTAAATTTTTTGACAAGATTCTTCAAGAAGAGATTGGAGATCGTCCCGCCGGGAGGCCCCTTCGCATTGAGGATTCTTCGGAGAGAAGGGCTCCCAGGCCACAGCCTTCGGTTCCAGAGCCAAACTCAGGGGCTCCTGGTGCCAGCACTTCCGGTGCCGGCGGTAAGTCTCCTTTGATAATTCATTATGTTCCTTCCGTGGGCGAATATGCCAGTCGTAGGCCCGTAGGGTTCGACGAGCGTCTATATAGGTTTAGGATGCCCTCGACCCGGTGGGGGGATCGTTTGAAGGAGTTTTACTTTTCAAACTTAGGAGATTTTCTAGGTCGGTCCCGGATGGGTTCTGGCCCTCCGGAACCTGTTCCCTTAGGTCCTTCAGCTTACATTACATCCAGCTGGTTCCGGCCTTCGGACAGCTATCTCGGAGATGATGCTGCCAGCATTAAAGTTCAGGACTTTGCTAGGGCCGAATTAGGAAGTCCGGGTAGGAGTAGCTTATTTGCCATATCTTGTGTAAGTGGTTTCCACGGATGTCTAACACTTGCCTATTTTTGTTAAACAGGTACCTCCATGGACGCCATCTTGGACCAGCTTGCCGGAGTTCATACTCCTGAGGCTCCTCCGGCCTTTACTTCTTGCCCAATAGCCCCTGCCCTAAAGGCCTCTTCCAGCGCTCCCCCTGACACTATTGACTTAGTGGATGACGAGGAGGTGCTGCCGGGAGAAGGTCAAGAAAAGCAATGGGGCTTTTCTGAGGAAGTCGCAGAAGGTGCGGGAGAGCTCCGGGCTCTTCCTGAGGAAGCTGAAGAAGGTGAAGAAGAGCCTGAGATTGCTCTAATTCGCAAGCGCAAGGGCAAGATGGTTGCCAAGGACGAGCCCAAGCGGCCTCGGAGAGCTGACACTCCTGCCCATGGTCTCGACGGTGGGGTCTCCCCCATGGAAGAACATCCTGCTCCTCCCAACATTGTGCTGACTCCAGTTCCTGGGGATGAGGTGGGGCAAGAGCTCCGGATAGCCAAGCATAACTATGCCATGGACGAATACTCCCCGGGGTTTGCCGAGGTGGAAGCCCTTAGGAGGGTTCTGCGGGTTGAGATGCACGAAACCATCAACAACCCGGAGTACCAGGATCCGTGGGACCTAAACTTGGACCCTCTGTCGGACTGGTTCCGTCGCTTCCTTGGGCCCACCTTGGCTCCCTTCGCCGCGGAGATGACTGGTGAGTTTGCTTCTCAGCTTACCCGGTGCGCGCCCAAGCGGTTTGCAACTTGTGCCTCCCTGAACTCTATCTTCCAGGTCCAGGACCTCTGCCACTCCCTCACTGTGGTAAGTGCTTTGTAATTTTGCTTTTCCCTTTATTTTTCTTTTTCGGGGATTCTTTCTTACACTTGTATTGTTTTTCAGCTTGCTGCTGAGGCTGGCCGCCTCTCCAAGAACATCATTAATCATGGCTTCGTTCTGTCTGATTTTGGGGACATGAACGACGTCAGGAAGGTCCTTCAGGACCTCACTGCGGAGAGGCAGCTCTACCAGGAGGCTGCTGAGCGCCGGGAGGCGGCTGCCAAGGCCAATGAGGAGGAGGCCAAACGGAGGGAGGCCCAAGCGGAGGCCATGATCCGGGACGAGGCCCAGCGGAGGGACAGGCTGGAGGCCCAGCATCAGGAGGAGCTGAGGGCACAAAGCGACGCTGCTGATAAGGCCAAGCGGGAGCTCCGGGAGGCCAGGGAAGCTTTGGACGAAATGGTTGCCAAGGTGAGATCCTTAGAGGAAACTCACCAGGCGAACTTAGAGTCCAAGGCCGCTCTAGCCGTGGAGTTGAAGGAGCTGAGGGACTTCAAGGAGCAAACCATCAAGAAGGCAAAAAGAGCCGAGCTCCTTTCTCCTGTTTCCTGCGGCTGGTGCCCAAAGCGCTTCGACGATGGAGTCTACATGGCTTGGTCTACCAACGACCAAAATATCAAGCTTACCTTCTATCCCAAACCTGAGGAAATGATTGCCAAATTTCGGGAGAAGAAGAAGAAGCTTGATGCCATGGTAGAGGCGCGTATTGGACCTCGCCTTCCTCCGCGCATTGACTGAGCTGCTTTGAGATTGACCCAGTACAACCAAGATTCCACCCGCTTCTTTTATTATTATTATCTCTTTTTTTTTTCTTTGTACATATTTGCTGCTGCCTTGGAACAATATATTTAGGTAGCAGTTTTTATTCGAAGGGGAGACAATTTTTTAAGGCCTATCCCCGGGCCGTTTGTATGTATATGACCTGCCCTTTGGGTCAGGATATTTATATGTGATCTTTCTTTTGCCACATATTTCTCTTTTTAACCTGTCCTTTGGATCAGGATTTTTATACTTATGCTTTTTATTTTTGTGCACACTTTTTGACCTGCCCTTTGGGTCAGGATATTTTACTTAGTTTGTTTTTCTGTCTGTCCGTGCGGTATACCCTAGTACCCCCCTGAGTGGCATAGAAACTTTGTTTTTAAGGCACTCAGTTTTATTCAACATGTAGAGGAGGTATACATTTGGACGGTACAAACTCTTTGAACAAAATCTAAGTTATATTTTTGCTATTGGTAATATTTTCTGAGGTGATCGGCATTCCAGGCTCTTGGCACAATGGTTCCATCCATTCTTTTTAGCTTGTAAGTGCCGGAGCCGATTTCGTCCTCAATTTCATATGGTCCTTCCCAATTTGGCCCAAGTACCCCTACTCCAGATTCCTGGGTGGCTGGGAAGACTCTTCTTAGGACCATATCCCCAATAGCAAATTTTCTGTTTTTAACCTTAGAGTTAAAATACTTGGTCACCTTCTTTTGATAAGCAGCCATCCGTATTTGAGACTCATCCCGGAGTTCTTCGACTTGATCCAAAGCCTCTTGAAGCAGAGCTTGATTCGTGGCAGGATCGTAAGTCATCCTCCTGTGGGATGGGAATAATGTTTCTACCGGGACCATCGCTTCACAACCGTACGCCATTGAAAAAGGCGAGTGGCCGGTCGTGGTTCTGGGGGTCGTCCGGTAGGCCCATAATACCCTTGGCAATTCTTCAGGCCAGTTGTTTTTGCAGGCCAGCAGCTTCTTCTTCAAGGTGACCTTCAGGATTTTATTGACTGCTTCCGCCTGGCCGTTTGTTTGAGGCCTGGCTACCGCGGAGAAGCTTTTCACTACTCCGTGTTGGTTACAGAAGTCAGTAAATTCCTCGCAATCAAATTGCTTTCCATTGTCAGAGACTATTTTGTGAGGCAAGCCATATCGACACACTATGTTTTTGATAACAAAGTCCAATGCTTTCTTGGCAATTATTGTCTCCATAGGCTCAGCCTCTGTCCATTTGGTGAAGTAGTCTACTGCTACTATTGCATACTTTACCCCTCCTTTTCCTGATGGCAGGGACCTGATAAGATCTATTCCCCAAACCGCAAAGGGCCAGGGACTGGTCATCAGGGTGATCTCATTTGGAGGGGCTCTCGGTATGTTCGCGTACCTTTGGCACGAGTCACACTTTTGGACATAGTCTATACAATCTTTTTTCATTGTTGGCCAGAAGTACCCTTGCCTCAATATTTTCTTTGAGAGACTGGGTCTTCCCGTATGATCTCCATAGAACCCTTCGTGGACCTCTAGCATGATTTGTCTAGCTTCAGGGTCCGATACACACCTTAAATAAGGCATGTTGAGTCCTCTCCGGTAGAGAATTTGATCCATCATCACATAACGATGAGCCTGATACTGAATCTTCCGAGACAGTGCCCTTTCTTGGGGCAACTCACCTGTTGTTATGTATTTTATGATGGGGACCATCCAGCTGGGTTCTTGCCCAACCGTTAATGTGGTCTCTTTTATTTTGATGCTTGGTTCTGCCAAGCGTTCCACTGGTACTACCCCCAGCTCTTCGATTTCGCTATCCGAGGCTAACTTAGCCAGACAGTCCGCGTGAGCGTTCTTTTCTCGGGGGATTCTTTCTATTTTGTAGTCCGCGAACTCGTGGAGCAGTTCTCGGACTATTGTTACGTATGCGGCCATCCGCTCACCGCGGGTTTGGTATTCTCCGGATACCTAGTTTACGACCAGTTGGGAGTCACTGTAGACTTCCACTCTTTTGGCTCCTACAGCTTTAGCCCTGCTATCAGGGCTTCATATTCGGCCTCATTGTTTGAAGCCGCGAAGTCAAATCGGAGGGCCGCCTGGAGTCGCAGTCCAGTTGGTGATATCATAGCCACTTCAGCTCCAGAACCGTTCTCATTAGAAGCTCCATCCACAAATACCCTCCACGTGGGGATTGGCGGTACCGGCGTATTTGTTGTTGCCTCGGCTTCGTTGCATTCAGTAATGAAGTCTGCCAAGGCTTGGCCTTTTATAGAAATCCGGGGGACGTAGTGCAAGTCGAATTGACTTAGTTCCATTGCCCACTTGATGAGCCTTCCAGACGCTTCAGGCTTTTGGAGAACTTGTCGGAGCAGGTGATTGGTCAGAATCTTGATCGGATGGGCTTGGAAGTATGGCCTTAACTTCCTTGACGCCATCAGGAGGCAAAATACTAGTTTTTCAATGACCTGGTATCTCGTTTCGGCCCCTATCATGCGCTTACTGACATAGTACACGGGATGCTGAGTTTTTTCTTCTTCCCGGACCAGGACAGCGCTGACCGCGTGTTCGGAGACGGCCAAATAAAGAAATAAGTCTTCTTCGAGGACGGGTTTTGATAGGATAGGAGGCTTGGCCATGTGGTCTTATAGCTTTCTGAATGCCTCCTCGCACTCGTCCGACCATTCGAACTTTTGGCATTTCTTTAGCACGTTGAAGAAGGGTATGCACTTGTCCGTGGACCGTGAGATAAAACGGCTCAATGCAGCTACCTTTCCGGTCAAGCTCTGCACATCTTTATGCTTCTTGGGGGATGGCATATTCATGAGGGCCTGGATTTTTTCCGGATTTGCTTCAATCCCCCTTTGGCTGACTATGAAACCCAGGAACTTTCCTGATTTGACCCCGAAGGTGCATTTCTTTGGGTTGAGTTTTATGCCGTATCTCCGGACAACTTCAAAGCATTCTTCTAAGTCGCTTGCATGGCTGCTGCATGCTTTGGATTTGACGAGCATGTCGTCCACGTACACCTCCATGTTTCGCCCCAGGAGGCCTTTAAACATCCGGTTAACCATTCTTTGATAGGTTGCTCCGGCGTTTTTCAGTCCGAAAGGCATGACTAGGTAGCAGTATACCCCCTTGTCGGTCCTGAAGCTAGTGCACTGTCCGCCGTATGCATTTTTATTTGATTGTACCCAGCATAGGCGTCCATGAAGGATAACAGCTTGAATCCGGAAGTGGCATCTACCATTTGGTCGATCCTGGGCAGCGGGAAACAGTCCTTTGGACAAGCTTTGTTTAGATCGGTGAAGTCTATACAAACTCGCCAAGTTCCATTTGGCTTGGGCATTAGGACCGGATTGGCCAGCCACTCCGGATAGTACACGTCGTGGATCATGCCGTTAGTCAAAAGTTTGTCCACCTCTTCTCTAGAGCTTCGGCTTTCACCGAGTCGAGCGGGCGTCTCTTTTGCTGGACAAGAGGCATGTCCGGGTTGACATTGAGTACATGTGTGATGACATGAGGGCTTATGCCAGTCATGTCTTCTTGGCGCCATGCAAAGATGTCGATGGCGCCCTTCAGTGTTTTTATTATTTTGTCTTTTTCCTCCTGGTCAAGGTTTTTCCCTAATCGGAGTACTTTGGTGGAGTCGACGTCGCACACTGATATTTCTTCGACGTCCTCCATTGGTTCCACGATTCTTTCGGACCCTACACGAGGGTCCAACTCGTCCTCTTCAGCCATCTCTGGCTCAGCGGACTCCCGGACCATAAGTACGGGCAGGTGGGTTGCAACATTATAACATTGCCTTGCTTCCCCCTGATTTCCCCTTACAGTCCCGACTCCAGCCTCCTGGGTAGGGAACTTTAGGCACAGATGTCGGATTGAAGTGACTGCGCCAAAGTCTACTAGGGCCGGTCGGCCGAGGATCGCGTTGTAGGCTGTCGGACAGTCCACCACCACGAAGGTGCAGTATTTGAATGTGCTCTGGGGAGTGTCCGGGCACAGGGTGACCGGGAGCCTCACTTTTCCCATTGGGATAAGTGTCGTCCCGTTAAACCCTGTGAGTTGGGATCCACTAGGCGAGAGGTCACGATCTGTCAAGCCTATCGCGGTGAAGGCTTCTTTGAAGAGCAAGTTCACGGAACTCCCATTGTCAATTAATACTCTGGCCACCACCTTATTCGCGATGGGGGTCTTTATGACCAACGGGTCGTGATGAGGGAAGCGCACTGTTTTGGCGTCTTCTTCCGTGAATGTGATGGGTTGGTCCATCAGCCGAGGCCTTGAAGCTGGGAGTTGAGTAACTTCCCATATCTCATTGTGTTTTGCCGCCCCGGCGTATCGCTTTCGCTCCTTGTGAGTATTCCCTCCGATATGGGGCTCCGGAGATCATGGCTACCCGTCCATTAGGTCGGGGCGGCAGTCTGGGGATATGCTGGGCGTCACCTGCGGGAGCAGCTGGAGCCAATACTCCTGCTGTACCCCCTGGTGTTCCCGGAGGCATACCCCCAACCACCTGACCCGGATTGAGGTGGGGCAACCTATTCTTGATCCACTCATAGAGGTGGCCCAATCGGATTAGATTTTCGATCTCGTCCTTGAGATTCTTACATTCATTGGTGCTGTGACCAATGTCGTTGTGGTACTCGCATCTTTTGCTCGGATCTCTCCGGGAGCTGTCTTTGTACAACGGCTGTGGTCTCTGGTAGTGTGTATTTTGCCTAGTGGCGAAGTACACACGCTCTTGGGAGTCCGCTAGCTCCGTGTATTGAGTATATTGGGGGGTGTACCCCTTTTTCTGGCGCTTCTCTCCCGTCCGGGTGCTACCTTTGGAGGACCTTTTACTCCTTGATCCCTGGGAAGGGCCTGTTAAGCTAGCAGTTGGAGCAGAATGTGAAGGAGCTTGCCCATTTACTCCGGACGGGTTGCCAAAATGAGAAGATGCTGGTGCCAAAGCTTGGCCCTGGCTATATCCGGGGGTAGCAGAGAACTGTATACCACTTGTTTGTGGGGTCGCGGTCGGGGCAGTACCCGAGGGCGATGCTCCGGGCATAAACCCTGCTATTTCGGTGGGGTAGTAGCCCCCATAAGCCACGATTTGGGCTTCTTCGAGGTTGATATATTTTTGGACTCTCTTCTGGAAGTCCTGGAGGCTAGCAGCCCCTTCTTGTTGTAACTCATTCCAGAAAGGAGTCCTAGTACGGATTCCTGGTTGGAGAAGTGCAAGCTGTTGTCCGTCATCAACCTTCTTGGTTTTCGAGGCTTCCTCTCGGAACCTCTTGATGTAATTTTTCAAGGTCTCGGTGGGCAGTTGCTTGATATTAGTCAAGGCACTGACCTCCAGATTGAACTTTCTTGCGGCGACAAACTGTGTCCGGAAGTTGGTCTGTAGCTTGTTCCAACAGCCCACGGACCCTGGTTCCAGTTTTTTGAACCATTCCTTCGCGGACCCACTTAGAGTGAGTGGGAAGCACAGACACTTGGCGTCATTGCTGACCCTCATGACCGTCATGACACGGTTGAACCGTGACAGGTGGTCGCTGGGATCGGAGTTCCCGGTATATGCTGCCATTTCGGGCATCTTGAAGTTTTTAGGGAGCTCCGCCTCCAGGATGTGCTTGGCACATGGCTCTCGATCCTCGCTGTCTGAATCGGAGTCGTCTCCTTTCTGCCTCCGGGAGACTCGAGCAATGTCTTTTCGGAGTATGGCGAGTTCCGCCATAATTCCTTCGTTCAACGTACCCGAGGAAACCACAGGTCCGTATCTTTTTTGGTCAAGGTGATCCCGAAGGTCACCTTGGTTCCCGTTGATTTGATTTCTCAGATCAACGGGAGGACATCTCTGTCCTCTTCTCCCTCTACCCCCGGGTTCCTGGTGTACAGAAACGCTTTTTCGGTCCCCTCGATCCTGAGGGCCAAGACTCCCTTTTTGGGGCTTGCCCCTCTGCGGACCTTTCCCTTTAGGGAAATCTGAGTGGACCTTTCGCGGATCCTGCATCTTTTTCTTTCGCCTAGGGGTAGAAGTAGGGTTTTTTGTTTGATTCCCCTCAGCAGGATATCTTATAGGGCTAGGCTCCCTAGATTTCTGCTACTGGGAATTAGGCGAAGATGTCGCTGGCTCCTTGTTGAGTCCAGCGGTCATTGCCTTGGGGTGCACGTGAATGCTAGCTGCTTCCATGGCTTTTTGCATGGCCAGCATCACTTCCTGCATTTTCTGGTTTTGCGCTTTCTGAGCTTCGATCTCGGCTTCGTGATCGATAGCTTTTTGTCTAAGAAGCACCAGTTCTGAGTAACTACCTTCGTCATAAGCATACTCGTCGAGGTTTCCCTCGTAGTCATCGTCGGGGACTATTTCTTCTTCCTCGGACTCCTCTGCTGCTCTTGAGGCTACATCTTCCTCGTTCGGGTCTTGAGCGTCTTCCAGAGGGCGAGGCTAACGAGTACTTCTTGTCTCCACCATATTTGTGAAGTCAAATGCTTGTTTTGTAGCAGCTTTCTTCAGCTCTCAATGAAAGCACCAAAATGTTGACCGAGGTTTTCGGCAACTAATAAAATAGGATTATACTATTGAGCTGTAAGAAAGTGAGAGAAGGATTTTTACGTGGTTGGGGCGTTAATGAGCCTTAGTCCACGAGTCTTTGTTATTTATGGATGCATTTAATACAGATTCTATACTTGGGAGAATGTCACCCTTATAAATACAGAGAATGTTCTTGGTGAGTATTTACTCTTCTTGCTCATATGCAGCCCAAGATTCTCGATCCCATTTAATGAGCTTTGAGGGCGTATTTATAGTGTTTTGGTGGGGTAATCCCTAGAATTGTTCTTACAAGTGTATCTCTAAGTATCCATAAAGTTGGGTATTCCCAATGAATATACCATGAGTAATGCATGGTCAAATCCCTAGGTGCTGTAGGGTTTTTATGAAGAATGTCCTTTTTGCCTTGTGATTGATGTGACTCTTCGCAGTGTAGCCGTCGCTAGACTTAAATGATCATTACTGTTGCGCTGCTGGTTGGAGGTTGTGCCGTCATACTTTATTGCGTGTTGCAGTCCCAACACGCTTCCTCCCATGCAGCATTAAATGCGACTTGATGGCTCAGGAGAAGCCTGACACCTCACGGAGAGGCTTTATGCTATGCGAGCTTCCGGGAGCACCTTGCACTCCGGGTGCCTCCTCCGGGACCTATGCCCAGGATGTTTCCTAGCGGCATACAAAGACTTAGCGAATATTTATAAATTATCTGATCCACGTGTCCCTATCCGGTTGGTCCACGTATATTGGGCGAAATCAGGGGCAACAACCCTTAACCTCCTCTACATCCTCCATTTGTTTGATCATTCTCTCTACCCCGACTCAGGGATCTAATTCATCTTCAAAATCCTCCTAGATGGCTTTAACTTTCACTTGAACTTCAGTTCCAAGAGCAATTGTTGCTTCCTCTCGGACCATGAACACAGTTTGGACTGAAACATTGTAACAACTCCTTGCACTTCTTTGATCACCTCTGACTACTCCAACACTTCATGCACAAATGTCTTCTTAGAGTCACTGCTCCAAAGTCAACCAGGATTGGTCGTCCTAGTATGGCGTTGTATGTCTTGGAATAATCCACCACCATGAAGGTACAGTGATTGAAGGCACAAGCATTGTTTTCTATTTTAAGTGTGATTGGTAGTTGGATCTTTCCCATAGACATAGAGCATCACCATTATGGCCATGCAACTGAATAGGGCAAGGTGATAAGTCTACTTTCATGAGGCCAATCACTTGGAACGTAAATTTAAACAGGATGTTTACTGAGCTTTCATTATCCACCAAGACTCTAGATACTCTCTTGCTTGCGATTTGGGATTCAATGACTAAAGGGTCCTTGCGGGGGAAGTGCACATGTTTGGCATCATCCTCCGTGAATGTAATGGGTAGGTTCATGGTTTGGGGATGTTAGGCTGGTGACTGCACAAGTGCACACATCTCCCCCTCTCAGTCTAACTCTTTCAAATATCTTATTTAGGAATTCCTGGTACTTCTCTCAATGTGTATTCCTCCAGAGAATGTGGCTACATGTCCATCCACTAGTGGCGGAGCTAAATTGGGGGGGATGGGTTTCTCGGTCCCAAAAGCTAATAATGCTACTATAGCCAAAGCTTGTGGAGCAGGAGTGTTAGAAGTTATGATTTGGGAGCTTGAGGGTGACCTACCCCATGTAGAGGATATATGGTACCCTGCTGTCCTGGAATGATTAACTGTTTGTGAGTGACCCCCTGTCCAAGATAGATAATAGGAATCCAGACTCATTGCCCCAAATGTTCGGCTCTTACCAGCGTCTTAATTTCATCTTTCAAGTAGCCACATTCATTGGTGGAGTGTCATACCTCTCCGTGATACTCGCACCTCTTACTTGGATCTCTTTTGAACTTCCCCCCTTCAGGCATTCTCGGGGGCTTTCGATAGTGGACCATATTGCATGTTGCTCTGTACACAACTCTCAAGTATCTAACAGGCTAGAGTACTCAATGTACTTGGGTTTATGCTCTTTCTTTGACCTCTTCGAAGCTTCATGTTACGAATTTTATGAACACTACGCAATATACGCAGTCAAGTGAGCTCACGCAAGTGAGGTCGAACCACAGGGAATTGGATTAATTACCACTAAATTATACTTATGATTCTATTTGGCAAATCAATACTTTTTATGAATTCAGTAAAATAATTCAGAAACTTAAAATAACAAGTGAGTATTAATCAAGATGAGAGAATAGGGAGGAGAATCCTGTTGTTAGTTTACCCAATCGTTAATGCCTACTTGCTATCCTTTTCTTGAAGTGAATGACAAATTATGAATTAACCTAACTCTTTTCAGATCTTTTAGGTTCTAAATCACATGTTCTCTAATTAATCTCTTAATTAAACTAACATGAAATCATCATTAAGCAATAATCTAAATATCACAAAGGCTATGCAAATACTTTCGTTTCACATCAAAACCGAGATTATCCAATTTTAGCATTCTCAACTCTCACTTTTCAGATTTCGAATTGAGATCATAAAACATGTAGAAGGTGATCAATCTTACACATGAAATTAAACACAAATATAGATAATTTCACAATCAAGATGGAGGAATGACAATTATTCATTAGCTAGGCAAAAACTTTAAACCACATTCATCATCCTCCCTATATGGGAAATTTAGCTCATAACAATAATAAAAACATCCATGATTCATTTTGAAGCAAAACTAGACATAAAAGATAGATAGAGGGTAAAAGAAAGAAACTAGATGGTGATATCGCTCCAGGTCTTCAAGATCGCTTCCTCTCCTCTTTCATTCACTTTTCACGTCTATTCTTCCTTACTTTGACCTTCTGAATCGTGTTCCTTATATAAGAATGAAAGGTGTGCCTCCAATTTGAGAAAAAAATCTGAATTAGGTCAAAAACTGCGTTTTCCGTACCTGGTCGCGACCACCTTAAAGGCTGGTCGCGACTACAGGCAAACTTCAAAAATCATAGGTTCTGCCAAAATCTCCCAGTCGCGACCATGGTCGCGACCAAAGAAAAGGGTCGCGACCAGAGTCTATGGTAGTCCCGACTACTGACACCAGAAGAGCAGATTTTTCTGATTTTTCACCAGTTTGTCCTGTCTTTTCATCAATTGACTGAATTTGAACTTTGATACCCCGGGAACCTAAAACAAGGAAAATCAAGCGTAAAACCGCTCCAAAAGACACCAATAACTGAGAAAATGCTTACTTATTAGACACGTAACATAGGCTAATTATAACCTAACAAAATTCCCCCAAACTAGATTCTTACTCGCCCTCGAGTGAGATAAAGACAATAAAAAAAAACTAACTACGCTATCAGATAATCACTATACTGCTGCCTCATGCTCTGCTTTCTTCCTTGCGCACACTAGAATTTCAATCCCACCAACTCTAACAATTAATTTAGATGCTCAATTTACAACACTATGCATAAACACAAGATGTAGACACAATGAAACAATGTCATTGTTATCCCAAAATTGGCACTCTGACGTGGCATCACAAGAATGGTGACACGTGGCATCTACTAAGAGCACCTGGTCGGATCAACATGCCAAGCAGGATGCCTTGTTGGCATGTCCATAATGGAATACTCAACGAGCCGTGCAGAATGAGCAACACTTAGCGAATTAAGCCAAGCACTTCGTGAGTCACCAGCTCAATCCCTATAACTCAGAGATCAACTTGCGTGGATGTGACATACACACGATCCCACTATCGGTGTATTCAGCCTCAATCCCACGATCCAAGCATTCAGCAATGATCGCACGATCTTTCTGTTTATGCGCATTATAACGAGAGAGGAAACTCTTCCTCCTCAAGTTTCCTGCCCAATAAATAGTGAGGAATGTTCACTGGGCAAGGGACCAGATGGAAAAACTGTAAACAGAGATTATACGCCGAAACGCTATAAGCTAAGGCTATCTAAGAATTATATATTCAGAGATATTATTGTAAGAGCTATAAGAAAAGGAATCTTCTTCCTTATTCTTAAGTCAATACAACTAACGAGGATTAGGCTATTACCGAACTGCTCGGGGCTGAACCTCTATAAAATTTCTGTGTCTTCTTATTATTGCTTTATTTACATATTCTTATTACGACATATCATTTATCGCTTATCCAAAAGACTCATTTTCGTTGGCGAAAAGCGAAGTCAACCAGGATCTGATGCCTCCAACAATAGATGGACACTTGCAAGTCATCATTGGAGGCCCGCACATCGCTGGAGACACGGGCAAAGCTCGGGAGCGATATGCCCGCACAGCTCAATACGAGCAAGAAGAAGTCATCCTGGCCATGGAAGAAAGGAAGCCCAAAGTTCCACGGACAGGAGAGCCAACCATAACATTCAACGACGAAGATGCTGTCCAAATAAGATTTCCGCACAACGACCCGCTAGTCGTGGAAGTCCAGATAGCAAACAAAATGGTGTCCAGAACCATGATCGATAATGGGGCTTCTTCAAATATTTTGTTTAAGACTGCTTACGAGAAGATGGGGCTCCAGCTCAAGGATCTAACTCCATGCCTTCAACCCGTCTATGGTTTCTTGAAGAGCCTAGCATCACTGGCCCGTTTGGCGAGCAGCAATATAAGTGACAAGGCGAACCTGGTCCCAATCCAGTTTCTTGAAGAGCCTAGCATCACTGGCACGGAAGAAATACAAATGATAGACACGTCTCTGAACTGGATGAGGCCAATAGCAGCCTATCTCAACTCTGGGGAACTCCCAGATAACCGAAATGAAGCCTAGAAAATGAGAAGAAAGGCAACACGGTACATCATCGTAGATGGGATAATGTACAGAAGAGGATTCTCAATGCCATTACTCAGGTGCGTCACACCAAATGAAGCTGCACGGCTTCTATACGAAGTTCACGACAGATTTTACGGAAATCATACAGCCCGACAGAGCTTATCAAAGAAAATTCTAAGGCAAGGCTACTTCTGGCCGACAATGATTGAAGATTCGAAAGCCTACGTAAAGAAGTGCGACAAATGCCAGAGATTTTCAAAGATACCAAGAGCTCCGCCCAATGAGCTGACACAAATGCAAAGTCCATGGCCCTTTGCCATCTGGGGAATCGACCTAATCGGACAATTACCTAAAGGTAAAGGCGGAGTGCAGTACGCGGTGGTAGCAGTCGACTACTTTACAAAGTGGACTGAAGCCGAACCACTCGCAACTATCACATCAAAGAAGGTTCAAGACTTTATAGTAAAGAACATCATATGCCGGTTCGGACTGAAGCAGTTCGACAGTCAATCTTTCATTGATTTCTGCGCGAACCATGGCATCATCAAAAGCTTCTCCGCAGTGGCACATCCACAAGCAAATGGTCAAGTTCACGCAGTCAACAAGACCCTGAAGGACACACTAAAGAAGAAGCTCAAAGATGCCAAAGGAAATTGGCCGGAAGAACTCCCCGAAGTTCTATGGTCATACCGTACAACGGAAAAAACAACAACCGGTCAGACACCATTCTCAATAGCGTACGGTTATGAAGCTATGCTGCCCGTCGAACTCAAACCACCATCCCACAGAAGGTTGACGTACGATCAAGGTACCAATCACATACTCCTTGTAGAATCACTTGATGAAATCGAAGAAAAACGAGCAACTACAAACTTAAAGTTGGTAGCTCATCAACAAAAAGCAGCTCGGTATTTCAACAAACAAGTGAAAGCTCAAAAATTCTTTGTGGGAGATATGGTCCTAAGAAGGGTATTCCTAAACACCAAAGACAGCACGTCAGGGGTACTAGGACCCAACTAGGAAGGACCCTATCAGGTGGTCGAAGTTCTCGACTCCGGAGCATATAAACTTGGTAAGTATGACAAAAAAATGGAACTCATTTTAGTACCACGATACTGGAATGGAGAACATTTAAGGAAATACTACCAATGAGTACTCAGGTCGGGTAGACCACTTCAAAGTACTCAGGTCAAATAGACCATTTCAAAGTACTCAGGTCGGGTAGACCACTTCAAAGTACTCAGGTCAAATAGACCATTTCAAAGTACTCAGGTCGGGTAGACCACATTAAAGTACTATTGAACATTCGCTTATAAGTGAATGGCCTCTTGGGCGGACTCCGCGCAAAGGCTTCAGAAACAAAAGTACTCAGGTTGGGTAGACCACTTTAAAGTACAGTTTCTTATTTGTTTTATGTCATGTTAAGCTAAAAAGATCCACTGGATCACTAGCTCTGATGTAAGTTACTACGGTAACAAATACATTTTCGATCAATAAAAGAATAAAGATAGTATTTCCAATTCTATTGAGTCGAAAAAATCAGCATGATTATAATTTACCTAAAGTGCGTACAAAAGGTTCAGTCGAACCCAAAACACCGAACAAAAAAGCAATACATTTGCAAAAGACAAGTGACCAAGAGTCATACGTCTGCTCGGTCACTTGGGGGGCACCTATACATGTACAAAGCATTTGGTAAATATAAAATAATCACAATTGCACTGCAATTATAAATAGAGAATGAAAGTCATTAAGGATAACAAGAGCATAAAGTACCGGGATTAAAAGCTGCCCGGTCAGCCCGTTGTCAGAAAAATGAAAAATAATTCCAAGTTTAAAGACCGCTTGGCCGGTCATGATGTCTTAAAGGCCTTAAGGCCATATATAATATATATATAAAAAGGAGAGATAAAAAGATCAATGTTCAAACAGCTGGAGTACCAGGCTCTGGATTTGGTTCTTCTGAGCCGACTGGAGCAGGAGGATCTGTTGTTCGAGCAAGAGACGCTTCAACAGCCTTGTCAGAAGCTTGGCCGGAAGTTGAAGCAGCCACCTCTTTCCCACCATAGGCAACTTGGGCTGCGCAGTACTCGAGGTACATGTCCTTGGCTTCGCCCAAGTAGTCGAAGTTGGCCTTGGGATTAGCCTTCCAAAAATCAAAGAAGAGCTCGAGGCCAACAGTCTCCAAAGCATTGACGTTCTCCTTCAAGTGGTCCGCCTCGGCCGCCTGAGCATCCTTATCTTCCTTCAACCGAAGATAGACTTGCCGCTGAGAAGTCCTCTCATCCTGAAGACGATCAACCTCAGCAGATAATGTCTCAATGGTTTCCTCAAAGAGATCAACAGCCTCGAGATCCTTGGTCAGCATGGTGATCTTCTTCTCGGCAGCAAACAACTTCTTGTTGGCCTAACGCAACTCATGGCAAACAGCTGCAGTCTCTGCCCTGGCCTCCTCAGCTTCCTTCTTGGCCAAGTCCGCCTCCGCCCTTAACGTATCGGATAGAGCCGTACTCTTGGAAGTAGCAGATTTAGCCCGGGAGTAGGTATAAGCCAACTTCAAACCGGCCTGCATAAAGGAAAAGGTCAGGATATGAAGCTAAGTATGAAAAGCTAAAAGGGAAGTGTCGAAAAGAAAAGACTAACCCTGGTAAGCTCCTGCAAGACTCCGCCCACCAACACATCCAGAGATGAGTCATCAGCACCAGCCAGTTGCTCACCGACCTCAGGAACCAGCCGGTTCATGTGATGAGCCATCACCTCCCTGCCCTTCTTGACCTCAGGCAGCACGGGCATGGGTGGAGTTGGTGCCTGCATCCGCTCAGGAATCCTCCTGACCAGTTCGGACCCAGATGTTGGTGGCCCAGACTCCTTAGACTTGGCAGACTTGGGAGTGGAAGGATTTGCAGTAGCCAGCTCCTCAGAAAGGTCAATGACCTCTCCAGAAGTCCTCTTCTCTGAAGACCCCTTTCTGCCCTTAGACTTCTTGGCCGGAGGGGAGGTGCTAGAGCTTACGCTCATCCTCTTCCTTAAGGCGTCCATCATCTGCCGAGACATGTCTGCACAAGAGCAAAAACAGCGTGGTTAGCAAAAACCAGCAAAAAATACAAAGTATAAAAGTCAAGAAGCTGAAAAAGAAGTAAAGCGCAGAGTGACTGCCCGCCCAGAAAGTCAGAAGTCCATCATCACCTGACATCGACTTTATCTCAGCCATAACGGCCTTCCCTTTTCCAGCATAAGGATGAGATGGCCGAACAGGTGAAATGGGCTCCCTTATGCGAATGGCATGTTCAACGGGCCTGGGCGTGGCCGGGAGTTTCTTCTTCCTCCTCAAAGGAGCCACCTACTCAGCCTCAGCCTCAACCTCGGCCTCATCTTCAGGATTCATAGACTCTTGAGCATACTGCTTCGCCCGGGCACCTCCCTTCAACTTAGCCTCTCGCTTAAGTTGAATCAGCTCACCCTCCTTATGAGCTCGTTCAGGCCGAATAGCAGTAGATCTCCCCTTCTTCTCCGCCACGGACTTAGAAGAAAAGTTCTCTGGGTAAAGCCCGTACTGCACTAGATTTGCATTGGAGGTCAACTGGATGATATCCCTGTCTTTTGCCGGCAACCGGGCAAGCTTTTGAGCCCTATCCCTAAGAGTAAGGGTGAGGGGAGGATGATGATATGTCGGAATCTGCTGAAACTGAGTCCAGGTGATGTTCGGATCCTTCACCATGAAGTACTCATCAACAAAACGCCCTATTTTGATGATGGCCTTGTGGTCCGTCCCGCTCAACCACTTGAAGCCAGGCTGAGAGAAGTAAAAATACCCCGACCTTTCTTGGTTGGGGGTAGACTTCAGGTCAAAGAACCAAGCGACCTCGTGGGGAGAAGGAGCGCCCCATCCCTGGGAAGCGTAAAGGACGAAGAGAGCAGACAAATACTTAATGCCCTTGGGAGTGATCTGAGCCGGGCAGAGGCCGAAGAAGTCCGCCACATCCCGGAAGTACTTGTGCAAGGGCATCAGCGCCCCTTGCTGGCCGTGAGCCCCCAACCAGGCGCACATCCCTTTATCTGGGTTTGTAGCGCGATTGTCGTGGGCGGGAATGTAGCAGTCCAGCTCGCCCAGGTATCCGCCCTGGTCGAGAGTGCGAAATGCGTGCCTCCAAAATCTTGGACGGAGGACTCACCCATCTGGCACCCAAGGCACCCTGCCTCCTATGAGGAACCGCCTCAGCAAGCTCCTCAGTGACGTAATCAACACCCGAAACTAGGACGTCCCCATCAGCATCAACTGGTTGCCCAACCTCATTGTACTCCCCATAGTTAGGGGGTTCAATCTCTTCCTCTCCCTGAGTAGCGGGAGGGCTGCCCGGACGCGCCTCGTCCAGCTCCTCAACTTCTTGGACGTCAGCGTCCCCCTCACGGTCCTCCTCCAATGGGACCGCCAAATCCTGTTCGGCATCGGGCAGAGTGGCCAGCCGAGCCACCTGGGGGTCAGAAGCGTCAGCCAGACGCGTAGTCTGCTTAGTACGAGCCATCATTCTATGGCTGGGTACAGAATTAGAAGAATATCCTTCTTCTGAAGAAGGACTAGCACGAAGACGAGGATGGACTTCGTGCAGAAGTTGAAGCAGCTCCTGGTCTATTTGATGCTCGGGCTCCCAAGACTCACCTGGGTTCATCTACAAAAGACAACACGCAAGATGAGTGTTGGACGGAGTATCAAGTGAAGAAACAAGCAAATGTCCCAACCAGGAGTACCCAACAGATTAAAGAACGATCATGTTCAGAGAAAAGTCTAAGCTCAAGAAGCCAGAAAGTTTTTCTTGAGGTAGGGCAAAAAAGTTCATGAAGCTTGAAAAAAGCAGAATGGAAAATAGATGCAATGCAGTTCTAAAACAAGCCTTACGGCTGAAAGGTAACACAAGGACATGGAAAAGAAGAGTCGCAGAAGTGTCAAACCCTAGGGTTTCCTACAGTGTTCTTTCTACAGGAAAGTTACATTCAAAGCACAAGCATGCAAAGGAAAAACATAAAGGGAATCAGAAACTTACTCAAAGATTCAAGTGTCCAGGTTCAAGCAATCCAGAAATCGTCTGTAAACTCTTCAGCAACTTTGAAGCCTGAAAGCTTTCTCTTTTTGCTCTGAAGTTCGCTTAACAACGAAGGGTAATGAAATGGGGTAATATGTCAGTACTCCAAGTATTTATAGGCAAAAGGGTAACTGTACGTAAAGGAACCTTAGATGCCTCGACTTCCCGCCTTGAAAGCAAATATGGGAAATCAAAATAATCGAGTGCAACCGTCAACCGTGGAGAGAGAAATTCGAATTTTCAAAATATTAATTGTCAGAGCATTAATTAGCCGAAAACCGAAGGGACGCCCAATCAGCTTCACATCGAGTCTCGAACGGTCATGCTCGACATGTGTCCCCTTTTAAAGGAGCCAGCTCGGAATAAGTCTATATGCAACCTCGGAGGTCCCGCACAGACTTGGGGGGCAAATGTTATCTCAAAATTGGCACTCTGACGTGGCATCACAAGAATGGTGACACGTGGCATCTACTAAGAGCACCTGGTCGGATCAACATGCCGAGCAGGATGCCTCCCTGGCATGTCCATAATGGAATACTCAACGAGCCGTGCAGAATGAGCAACACTTAGCGAATTCAGCCAAGCACTTCGTGAGTCACCAGCTCAATCCCTACAACTCAGGGATCAACTTGGGTGGATGTGGCATACACACGATCCGACTATCGGTGTATTCGGCCTTAATCCCACGATATAAGCATTCAGCAATGATCACACGATCTTTCCTTTTATGCGCATTATAACGAGAGTGGAAACTCTTCCTCCTCAAGTTTCCTGCCCTATAAATAGTGAGGAATGTTCACTGGGCAAGGGACCGGATGGAAAAACTGTAAACAGAGATTATACGCCGAAACGCTCTAAGCTAAGGCTATCTAAGAATTATATATTCAGAGATATTATTGTAAGAGCTATAAGAAAAGGAATCTTCTTCCTTATTCTTAAGTCAATACAACTAACGAGGATTAGGCTATTACCGAACTGCTCGGGGCTGAACCTCTATAAAATTTTTGTGTCTTCTTATTATTGCTTTATTTACATATTCTTATTACGACATATCGTTTATCGCTTATAAAAAAGACTCATTGTCGTTTGCTAAAAGCGAAGTTAACAGTCATAAAAGTTTTACTCTCTCCAATTGTTCCACAGCCTGATAGCTCATAAGCTTGCATACTTAACTCTCTCCACTAATGTTGACAACATCCTTTAGGAATAAATAGGCTTTTCGAGGTTTAGAACATATGGCTTAGATATTCAGAAATCGAAAAAAAAACAGTTTTGGCTCAAGATATCATAAGCACACAAACAGAACCCACGAGCTTCTTGCTTTTTCAAATAACCCCATAGTGTTCCCACATTCACCAAGATTGAGAAAAGATGTATATATATATATATTTTTTTTTTCCTAACGTCACTGACATAACTTTTTTTTTTCTTTGAATGATTTATTTTCAAACACAACTCACTTTCTATTGTGTTTTGTGGAATTTCTTTTTTTTTTTCTTCTTTCAGTGACATTAAGTTACACATTTTTTTTTCTTTTTCTTTTTTTCTCAATCTTGCAAGTTCTTCCCTCTATCTCTTTTTCTCTCACACTAAGTATCTTCGCTCCCCCAAACTAATTGTATAGCTTATGATATCATTGATAAAATGGTGAAGATAAAATTAGGAGTGTGGATATATATTTTTCGGTTCAATAGATGAGAAACAAAACAGGCTTAGGCTCAAGAGGGTCAACTAGGGATAAAAAATTTAAGTGTAGGCTTGAAAGGCTCAAACTATCCAACAAATGCCTATATTCCTATTGAACATTGTCAAGGATTTCGCCTCAAAAGAATAAAACATGCAAGTTCTAAGCTATCCTATCAATCTTACCACAAACCACAGTAAAACAATTATAACAATTTTCACAGGTAACCAATCGCATTCAAACACAAGTTTCTAAGCATCCAAACTAATCCAAAGAGTTAACAGAATTAAGCACACAATTATTTTTACAATTTCAGAGTACATTACACTAAGCAGCAGCATACAACTATCTTCTAGCTTATTGCCATTCCTAACTAAAACATAAAAAAAAAATTAAAGCAGAAAATTAAAATGCAGAAAAGTAAAATTTTAAATCTCTCCCCCCAAACTAAATATTACATTGTCCCCAATGTATACAATAAAATGCAAAGAGAAGAGACTTACCTGAGACCCTTTCAAAAAGGGTTGGGTGGCGGCGGCTGATCATACGGATAAAACTGAGGAGGTGGTGCCAAGTAGTTCGGGTCATCAATCCCGATATTCATTCTGTTGATGAGAGAGTTGAGTTGGTGAACTTGTCCCTCATCATGAATACTCCGCTGCACCATATAGTTCTACATGTGGTTGTTCTACTGAATTATATAATTCAGCTGTGCATGAGTATATTGCATCATGGGCCCAAGCAGTTGTCGGGGCTCTTCCTCCTCTTCTTCAACACTAGGCTCTCGTTTCCGCCTTCGGCCTTGCAGTGCATCAGATGGGGGCTGTCCATAAGGATGTGGCTCTTTTAGCCTGTTGACAAATGTGATGTCCATCTTTCGTAGCGGCACCACAGTGTTGTCATACTCTAGTTGTGGCACATCGTACGCCCTGCGGAGTTCAGTGATCACACCAGCCAAACCAAGACCACCACCCGTGGCTCCTTGAACAATTCGCTCGATCCTGCTTCGGATGACTTGTCCAATGTTAATGTTGTACTCCTTCATGATGGCGTACACATATTTGAGGTGATCCATTTGGACATCTAAAAAATGTTTACTCGGCACCAACCGAGAACTCACGAAGTACAGCCACGTCTTCGCGACCGGGTTTATTTCACATCTATGCAGGATATTGGGCGACCCGTCTTGCCCATCATTGTCGTGGAATCTCAACCGCGGAAATCCCACAGTTTCCGCTACATCCACCAAATCAAACTGCTCTTCCTCCTCAATAATTCAGAGCCGTTGTTCCTCCCTTGAGTAATCCGGGACAGAGAACATAACATTAAATGCATCGGTAGTGTGCGGAACTTTCTTACCCCGCACGTTTACCTCCCCATTCCTGCACTAGGGCCAATTGGCGAGAAATTCACATGCCATAGTTACGTTGGCCCGGCCCTGAGCATCCACAAAACTACCCCATTTCATCCTCCCAATTTGGGCTCGAATTGCTTCGAACCTAGGTTGATGCCTCAAGGGGTTCTTAGGGAATTCAATACCCCTATCATCAATGTAAGGCCTAGCCTTAAGCCTCATGAAGCAGTTTTGTGCCGCCTCACTTGCAAACCGGGTTCGGTCGAAACCCGTAGATGGTGGGTTTGATGATGAACCACCTTCCTCTATGTGCCTAGTTCTTTTGGGCCCCATAATCTTAGAAATTTTTTTTTCACTTAATTTTCACTTTTTTTTTCTGTTTTCTTTTTTCCTTTTTTTTTTTCAAATAATTCTAAGAAAAATTGGGCAGCACCTCCCCTTAAATTGCTACTTCCCAAAAATTAAAAACTACACCAGAACAATCCAGACAAATTGATGCACAGTCCAAAATCACAATATAAACCCAAAAATCCCTCTATCAACCAATAATTTCAGAATAATCACTATTTTCACAAAAATACTCAAAATTCTCATGCAATTTCTCAAATGTAATAGAGAAATATACTTACAAACCCGAAGACGCCACTACTCCACCTCCATTGTTGAATATCCTTGAAAGCTTGAGGTTGAAGATGAAGAACAATGGTATTTTTAGATTTGGGGTGAAATTGATGATTATTTGTGTAATTTTTGATGGAAAGTGAAGATTGATGAGTAAAATTGGGTTTTGGGATGAATTGGGATCGAGAAATTGGTAGATAAATGGGAAGAATTGAAGATTTGGTGAAGAAAATTTGAATTTTCGAAGGGGGAAGGTGTGGGACGGCTGAGAAGATTTGAAATTGGGTTATGGTTGAATTGGGGGAAAAATTCGGTTTGTATAGAAATCTGGGTGGTGGTCGCGACCAGCCCATGGGCTGGTCGCGACCAGCATAAATTCAAAAATATAGGGTTCTCTAGAAACTTAGGTGGTCGCGACCAAGAAAAAGGGTCGCGACTAGCCCACTTCCTTGTCGCGACCACTAGAACATGGAATTTTCTCTTGTTTCTGTAAAGTCCCAGGTCGCAACCAGGGTCGCGACTACCAAAAAGGGTCGCGACCCAGGAACACAGTGGTCCCAGTCCCAAAAAAATTATTTATTTTTTTTTATTATTTTTTTCACGTTGTTCACGGTTCAACTGAAAAAATATAATGTCTGGTACTTCACCAAAAATTGAAAATACTGAAAACACTAAAAACATAAACTAAAAACATAACAAAAAAGGCTGGAAAATTAAAGAAAACACTTGGGTTGCCTCCCAAGAGCACTGTCTTTATCGTCATCTAACCGGACGCTGAGTTGTTCGTTTAGAGAGGCGCCAGAATAATGGCGGACTTGGCTTGGTCAATTTGACCTCCCAAGTAGAGCTTTAAACACTGTCCATTAACCTTGAAGGTTGCTGGACCTTCTCCTTTTAATTCAACAGCTCCATAGGGAAACGCCTTGACCACGGTGAACGGACCCGACCATCTTGACTTTAACTTACCAGGAAACAATTTCAACCTTGAATTGAAAAGTAACACTTGTTCCCCAGGTTGAAACTCCTTTCTGACTAAGCCTTGGTCATGCCACTTCTTGGTTTGTTCCTTGTAAATCTTTGCATTCTCATAAGCTTCATTTCTGAACTCCTCTAACTCATTCAATTGCAGCAATCTTTTCTCCCCTGGAGCTTTTAAGTCCATGTTAAGAGTCTTCATAGCCCAAAAAGCCTTATGTTCTAGTTCCACCGGCAGATGGCAAGATTTTCGAAACACCAACCGATATGGTGACGTCCCAATCAGTGTTTTAAATGTTGTTCTGTATGCCCATAGTGCATCATCTAACTTTCGTGACCAGTCCTTTCTCGATCTATGCACTGTTTTCTCCAAAATCATCTTTATCTCACGGTTAGAAATTTCAGCTTGGCCATTACTTTGTGGATGGTACGGTAGAGCAGTTCTATGGCGGACACCATATCTCGAGAGAAGTGCTTCAAATTGTTTGTCATAGAAGTGACTCCCTTCATCGCTTATGATTTCTTGGGGAGTACCAAACCGAGTGAATATGTTCTTTTGAAGGAAGAGGAGAACTGTTTTACCGTCATTGGCTGGTGTGGCTGCAGCTTGAACCCATTTCGACACATAGTCCACAGCCAATAAGTTGTACAGATTGCTAAAAGATGAAGGAAAAGGACCCATGAAGTCTATCCCCCACACATCAAACAATTCCACTTCCAAGATTCCTGTTAAAGGCATTTCGTTTCTCTTTGAGATATTACCTGTATGCTGACAACGATCACATGCCATCACAAAAGTACTAGCATCCTTAAAAAGTGTTGGCGAAAAGAATCCGCTCTGCAACACCTTAGTAGCAGTTCTTGTCCCACTGAAATGTCGCCCACATGGTAGAGCATGGCAGTGATTGAGAATAGAGTACATTTCCTCTTCAGGCACACATCTTCCAATTATCTGATCAACACAGTGCTTGTAGAGGATTGGCTCTTCCCAATAGTAATGTTTTACCTCAGGAAAGAACTTCTTTAATTGTTGATGAGAAAGCTCAGGAGGAGTTATTTTTGCAGCCAAGAAGTTGACATAATCAGCATACCACGGTACCATCAGGTTTTCCTCACACTATAGAGTTGTTCATTAGGAAATTTCTCATTTATTTGCACCTCTTTGGTATTCTTGCTCTCTTCTAATTCTAGTCTTGACAAGTGATCTGCTACCAGATTTTCAGTTCCCTTCTTATCCTTTATCTCTATGTCGAACTCCTGAAGCAGAAGCACCCACCGAATCAGTCTTGGCTTTGCATCCTTCTTGGTGATAAGGTATTTAATTGCTGAATGGTCCGTGTAGACTACCACCTTATTTCTAATTAGATAGGGGCGAAACTTATCACAAGCAAACACAATTGCCATCATCTCCTTCTCCATTGTGGCATTAATTTAGTTGAGCATCATTCAGGGTTATACTAGCATAGTAGATTGTGTGAAACGCCCTGTCAACCCTTTGACCTAAGACCGCTCCAATTGCATAGTCGCTTGCATCATACATCAACTCGAAGGGCAACTTCCAATTTGGTGAAGTGACTATTGGTGCTGAAATCAATTTCTCCTTAAGAACTTGGAATGCCTTCAAACATTCTTCTCCAAATTCAAAAGGAACCCCATTAACAAGTAAATTGGACAGCGGTGTAGAGATCTTTGAGAAGTCCTTAATAAATCTTCGGTAGAAACCAGCATGACCCAAGAAATTCCTGACTCCTTTCACAGAAACTTGTTGCGGCAAATTCTCTATTGTTGACACCTTAGCTTTGTCCACCTCAATTCCTGCTTTTGAGATCTTGTGACCCAAAACTATCCCTTCTGTTACCATAAAGTGACACTTCTCCCAGTTTAGGACCAAGTTTGACTTTTCGCCTCTGATTAGCACCTTCTCCAAATTCTCTAAGCAATGATCGAATGAAGAACCAAAAACCGAGAAATCATCCATAAAGATCTCAATGCAAGATTCAATTAAGTCTGAAAAGATAACCATCATACACCTTTCAAATGTAGCGGGAGCGTTACATAATCCGAATGGCATTCTTCTAAAAGCAAAAGTACCATAAGGACATGTGAAAGTAGTCTTTTCCTGATCCTCAGGTGCTATGGCTATTTGATGATATCAAGAGTAGCCATCTAGAAAACAGTAATATTCTTGCTCCGCCAACCGGTCTAGCATCTGATCAATGAAGGGCAAGGGAAAATGATCTTTTCGGGTTGGTTTGTTGAGTTTTCTATAATCAATACAAATCCTCCAACCAGTAACTGTTCTTGTGGGAATCAATTCATTTTTCTCATTTTTTATTACTGTCATCCCTTCTTTCTTTGGAACTACTTGCACCGGACTAACCCATTTACTATCTGAGATGGGGTAGGCCACTCCAGTATCTAACCACTTGACCACTTCCTTTCTGACAACTTCCTTCATATGTCGATTGAGTCTACGTTGTGCATCTATTGTCGGTTTGGTGTTTTCTTCCATCAGAATTCGATGCATCACAGTTGAGGGACTGATTCCCTTGACATCACCCAGTGTCCAAGCAATGGCCTTGTTGTGCGCCCGAAGTAGTCTAAGCAATCTATCCGTCTCCACATCACAAAGTTAAGCTGACACTATAACAGGAAGCTTCTTATCTTCTCCCAAAAACTCATATCGCAGATGACTAGGGAGCACCTTCAACTCAAGCTCTGGAGGTTTCTCAGTGAATGGCACAAGCTCTTTTGGTACTACTCCCAGCTCTTCAAAATACTTTATGTTCAATGGCCCATAGGAATCAAGCCATTTAACATACTCCATTACCTCTTTTCCCTCTTGCTCCATCAATTCTTCTTCAATTAAGCTCAGTTCTAGAGGATCATCAATCAACTTTCTCTCATTCATAATGATATCAATCAGATCAACAAATAAACAGTTATCACTTGCCTTTGGGTATGTCATCGCCTTTAACACATTGAAAACCACTTCTTCTCCTTGTACTCGCAGCTTTAATTCACCCTTCTGAACATCGATCAAAGCTTGGCCAGTTGCCAAGAATGGTCTCCCAAGGATGATTGGGATGTTTTTATCTTCTTCCATATCCAGAACAATAAAATCAACTGGAAAGATGAAGTTGTCAACCTTGACTAACACATCCTCAATGACTCCCCTAGGATGAGCTAGTGATCGATCCGCCAATTGTAGAGTTACCGTGGTTGGCTTTGCTTCCCCCAACTGCAATCTTTTAAAACCTGAGGCATCAAGTTAATGCTGGCTCCTAAATCACATAGTGCATTTATTCCTTCAATTCTCCCAATGGTACAAGGAATAGTGAAACTCCCTGGATCTCTGAGTTTGGGAGGGAGTTTCTTTTGCAGAATGGTGCTACACTCCTCAGCTAATGCCACTGTTTCATAGTCTTCCATTTTTCTCTTCTTGGACAAAATCTCCTTCATGAACTTCATAAATCTGGGCCTCTGTTCCAAAGCTTCAGTGAAAGGAATGTTGATGTGTAGCCTTTTAAAGACCTCTTGAAATTTTGAGAACTGCTTGTCTAGGTTGGTCTTTCGGAGTCTCTGAGGATAAGGTATCTTCACATGATGATCAATACTGACTGGTGGAGACTGTTGTTGTGGTGCAAGATTATCAGTAGCCTTCTTTTTGGTTGATCTTTAATCTCTTCATCCACTGGTTGTATCATCTCTGGCCCATCATATTTCTTTCCACTCCTCAGGGTAATTTCCTTGCAGTTTTCTTTAGGATTCACTTCGGTTGTACTAGGCAAGTTTCCCTGAGGCCGAGTTGCTATCTGAGTTGCCAGTTGCCCCACCTGAGTTTTTAAGTCTTTAATGGAATATCTCGTCTCTGTCATGAGCTGCAATAATAAATCTGTTTGGAGACCAGAATTTCCACTAGAGTTTTGTTGCTGAGTCTGTTGTTGGTTCTGTGACTGGTTCTGATTTCTCTATTGATAGAAACCATTGTTCCTTCGTTTTCCTCCTTGATTAAACCCATAGTTGTTGTTTTGAGAATAATTCCCAATGGCTTTTGCTTCATCCATTGGCAAATCATTCACATCTTCCTGGCACTCAGAAAAGTGATGTTGACCTCCACATAGCTCAGAGACCACTTGAGCTTGTTTGGCTTGCACAGCTATTAGCTTTGTTAGGGCCTCTACCTAGGTTGTCAGCTTTGTAATGGCATCCACCTCTAGCACACCAGCTATCTTCTTCGTTTGGCTTCTTTCAGTTGGCCACTGTTGATTGTTTAGGGCCATCTCCTCCAACAGATCATAAGCCTCATTCGCACTCTTCCTCATAAATGCTCCACCAGCTACAGCATCTATAAGAGTTCTTGTGTTACCTACCAGCCCATTGTAGAAGTTGTGAACCAGCATCCACTTCTCAATACCATGATGAGGGCACTTTCTGATGAGATCCTTGAACCTCTCCCAAGACTCATGGAGAGATGCATTATCCTGCTGACAGAAGTTGTTGATTTCTCCTCTTAACTTGGGAGACTTTGCTGGAGGAAAGAACTTAGACAGAAATTTTGTTGCCAAGTCATTCCATGTGGCTATGGAGTTTGGTGGCAAGGAATTCAACCAACTCTTGGCTCGTTCTCTCAACGAGAATGGAAAAAATCTCAGACGAATGGCATCATCACTAACTCCATTGACTTTGAAAGTCTCACATAATTCCATGAAGTTAGATAAGTGCATATTGGGATCTTCAGAAGGGAGTCCACCAAACTGGACTGAAGACTGCACCATTTGGAGTATGGCAGGCTTGATTTCGAAGTTGTTAGCATCCACTGCCGGTGGCCTGATGCATGACTGGACCCCCGTAAGAGTTGGGAGGATATAATCTCCCAAGCTACGACCATTAGCTTGATCTTCAACGGCACCTCCGTTATTACCGTTGTTTCCTCCATTATTTGCAACATTAGCGTTGTCAGCCATGATTTCTAGTATTTCAGCAGGTGCTGAAACTCTCTCTTGCCTTTTGTTCCTTCTGTTTCTCATACAAGTCTTCTCAATTTCAGGATCAACGGGCAATATGACTGCTTGCCTTTGACGGCGCATACACTCAAAATACCTGAGATAGATAAAAACAATATTGCAAGAAACATACTAGAAATTTAGCAAGAGAAATAAACCAAAGTAGAAGTTTGTATAATTTTATGTAATATTAATCTTTATACAATTCCCCGAAAACGGCGCAAAAAACTTGTTACAAATTTTATGAACACTACACAAGTATACGCAGTCAAGTAGTAAGCTCACGCAAGTGAGGTCGAACCACAGGGAATTGGATTAATTACCACTAAATTATACTTATGATTCTATTTGGCAAATCAATACTTTTTACGAATTCAGTAAAATAATTCAGAAACTTAAAATAACAAGTGAATATTAATCAAGATGAGAGAATAGGGAGGAGAATCCTGTTGTTAGTTTACCCAATTGTTAATGCCTAATTGCTATCCTTTTCTTGAATTGAATGACAGATTATGAATTAACCTAACTCTTTTCAGATCTTTTAGGTTCTAAATCACATGTTCTCTAATTAATCTCTTAATTAAACTAACATGAAATCAGCATTAAGCAATAATCTAAATATCACAAAGGCTATGCAAATACTTTCGTTTCACATCAAAACCTAGATTATCCAATTTTAGCATTCTCAACTCTCACTTTTCAGATTTCGAATTGAGATCATAAAACATGTAGAAGGTGATCAATCTTACACATGGAATCAAACACAAATATAGATAATTTCACAACCAAGATGGAGGAATGGCAATTATTCATTAACTAGGCAAAAACTTTAAACCACATTCATCATCCTCCCTATATGGGAAATTTAGCTCATAACAATAATAAAAACATCCATGATTAATTCTGAAACAAAACTAGACATAAAAGATAGATAGAGGGTAAAAGAAAGAAACTAGATGGTGATATCGCTCCGGGTCTTCAAGATCGCTTCCTGTCCTCTTTCATTCACTTTTCAGGTCTGTTCTTGCTTACTTTTACCTTCTGAATCGTGTTCCTTATATAGGAATGAAAGGTGTGCCTCCAATTGGGAAAAAAATCTGAATTAGGTAAAAAATTGCGTTTTCCGTGGTCCTCATCCTCATAGTCGGTGAGGGCTGCACTTTGTTTCTTGACCAATTTTGTCAGAGCAAAAAATTTCTCTTCTAATCTTTTGGTGTCATTGTCCAGGAGATCTCTTCTCCAAACCTTGTCATTTAGATGGTTTCTGAGGTCATTACCACGTGGCCTCGCTGTTATACCCAAAATTCGTCTAGCACATCAGAGGAAAACACGTGTCAGGCTGGGAAGAACACAAACCAAGGCACGTAATGATAATTACACTTGAGATGGAATAACTCGTTAGAAGCATAATTAACAGAGTATATTTACAACTCAGCTAATTGAATAGTCTTATGCGAGAGAAAAATATACAAATTGTTGCCTTGCGCATCGACGAGAAACCATGTAACTTCAGGTGTACAAGACGAGGCACTAACCTTGTTACGTGGAGGGGATATAACGACAGTAAAAACACTTAGCATATAATTTATAGTATACGAACTAAGTATAGCAAACAGGTGAACCAAATCAACTGATAGCGAGGTGTCCACCTCGCCACAAGAAGACATGCTCATGTTAAAGATCACCTCGTCACTAAAGCCTGCGATTGTCAAAGAGGGTGTTAGGCTTCCAGAGTAAAAGCGATGAGATTCGCATTATCAACCTTGGAAAGGAATATGACAAGCTCCAGCTCGCTATCAAGGTTGCCTCTGCTCTATTCCCCAACGAGACATTCCAAAATAATACGGTTTACAACGTGTTTAATACACGTTTATTTTGGTTAACGTGTTTACAACTTTTACTCTGGAAGCCTAAAACCATCAAAAATCTAATAAGATTGACTCAAGGACAATGCAGAATTTTAGTACTGAAAAACCACGTAAAAGATCTTGTGTGTTCATATTTTCCTTTTCTTTACCGTCTTTATTTTTATAGTGCAATTTTACCAGTTAGGCTCAAATTTTGGTTAATGAAAATCTGCGTTAACACTCACCTTTTCACTTTTTATTTTTTCATACTTGGGGTCCAAACTATTTTTGAGATCTGCTGTGGACCAGTTTGTTGGGATTTTATGCCCTAAATAAAACCCATTCTCAATCAAATCTGATTTGTTATCAATAAAAGATTTGAAGTCATTTATATTTCCATGTAGTTTTCATGTTTATGGTTTAATGTGCGCAAAATCTGTTAAGTCCATAAAATATAGTTATTTACAATTACAGTGATTCAACACAATGGAATTAATTGTGATTATATGCTTCAAAAGATAATGTCGCTGATTCATTAGTGCACTGGATTTACACTGATGTATGGAGTATACATTGGACTCGAACCGATCTTGGTAAAGTATACTTACACCTTGCATAAGTGTTGTGTTCTTTCCATGATATTGGCAAAGTATGCTAGTTTTTTATGTATGGAGTATATATTGGACTCGGACCGATCTTGGTAAAGATATAATAATCTTACTGTTGTATGTTTCTAAGTAAATATCACTAGTTGATATTAGATCAAAAGATCTTAATCCTGACATGCTTAGGTTCAATCTCAGGAGTGCTATTCATGTTCTTTGATTTGTTAGTTAAGCCTACTTTTTGGTCAGGGTGATACGTACATTTTGGAAACATGTTAGTACAATTGAGTGGGAGCGCTAAACATAGATATGGAATCTATAGCTTCTATCTGGACATAGAAGTGAAACGATGATTTCCTTCGAGCTTGGCTTAACAGAGATAAATGGAAGAGCTCTTGTTCTAGTGATTATATTAGCTCACTGAAACATCATTTATAGGAAGCTAAGTGTTTTAAGGATAAAATACATTGAGGGGTGAAACAGTAATTTTATCCCCACTCGGTGTAAATCATCTATAGAGGATCTTTGATTATTGGGATTCGAACGATGGTTAAATATTTATAGCGTATCTATATCGTGGAACATATAGAGCGTTCTATATGACTGAGAGTGCAATTCCAAGTTCTATGGTGGATGCAATAAGGAATTAATAAGTTAGGGAATTTTATGGGTAAATTCTAGATCTGCTTATTGGAAGCTCGGTTGTGTAGGCCCATGGTCCCCATACTAGTTAAGACCATACTGCTTGTAAGACTCAGTTAATTGATTTTAATTAATCAATTGTAATTCAAAAATTAGACTATGTCTAGTTTATGAATTTTCACTAAGCAATGGCTTAAATGTGAAGAAAAGAGATTCTAGGTCTTATTTGTTAATTAAGAGACTTTATTAAGTCTAATTAATAAATATATTAAATGACAATTTTATTTGATAATTAATTTTAATTATTAAATAAATAGTTTTAGCATTTAAGTTGTTGAATTGGAAAAATGGCGTTTTTGAGAAAATAAGGAAAAATTATTAAAAAATGGCAAAATTCCAAAGTGGGGCCCACATCCTATGGCCGACCACTTGAGAGGGAATTTCCATTTAATTTTTTTAATATTTTAATGCCTAATAATACTAACCTAAACCTAGGTGGTTGCGCCTATAAATAGATAGTGATGGCTCACATCAAAAGATGATGAAAATTCAAGCCTTCAGTCAAATTTTCTAAGCCATCTCTTCGACCTATTTCGAACCACTCCTCTCTCTTCCTCTCTTCATATTTTCATACCCTATAGTGATTGAGGAAGTGCCCACACACATCAAGTGGTACTCAATCATAGTCTGTAAGGCTGTGAAGAATTTAGTTTTAAGAGAAGGAGAGTCGGACTCAGATCTTTGTGATACTCTACTACAGACAGGATACAAGGGTTAGCGAACTGAGTAGAAGGAGCCATTATTATTCCGCTGCACCCACTGTAAGGTTTTCGAAACTTTATATGTGTTTATTTACATTGTTTTAGAGATTTGTATTTAGGATGTTAAATAACATACATGGTAGTAAATCTAGATCTTGGAAAAACATATTCCAACACGGTTGTCATCGGAATATTGTCCCTTGGTACCAAGGTCCTGGTTAGCAGACTCACTAGGGCATTTTTTCCATCCCTTGGGCTTTGGTACTTTCGTACTAGTCCCTTTTGGTGCAACAGGGCCTTTCTGCCCGAGCCCGGAGGCATCGGTGGTCTTCTACGCCTGAGAAGGCTTGTTGGCCAGATTCGTACTTTTCCGAGGAGGTACGGGGGGAGCAGGGTTCTGAGGGTCACCTACTTTTTCTTTCCCCTTGTTGTTAGGCTAATTTTAGCCTATGTTCTGGATCACAATTATGTTCGATTTTCGACGTTTTAGGACAGAATTACGCTTATTTTCTATGTTTTTAGGTTTCTCGAATTTATGGAAGTCCCGAGTTACAAAAGTGCAATAAAGGACAAGTGGAGCCAAGAAAAATGCAAAATTGATGCTCGGTGAACTTTTGGCCACGGCGAGCCTAACCATGACCGTAGCCATAACTCGAGAACAGTGAAACGGTTTTGGGGGGAGCTAGTAGCCGCGGCGAGAGGTTTCACCACCGTGGCCACGTCATCACTCGCCGCGGTGAGAGCCCGTACAAGCGAGGGTAATTTCGTCTTTTGAACCCTAAAAATGAGAAATAAAAAGAAAACTGGGATTGTAAATGAGGGGAAGCGATGTTGAGACCTAAAACGCAGTGAGGAGCGGCTAGAGGAGCAAAGTGAAGATCCAGAGTCATTCCACCAACAGTTTCTTTCTCTCTTCCTTTTTAATTTCTTTATGTTGAATTCTGTTTTAGGAATTGTTATGGACTTGAACATGAGCTAATCTTCCATTTAGGGAAGATGATGAATGTTTGTTAAAGTTTGCCCTAGTTAATGTTAATTGCCATTCCTGTTCATTTTGATTGTGTATTATCCTTATTTGTGTTATTTCCATGTTAAAACTTGATCACCTTTTGCATGTCTATGATCTCAATTCCAAATCTGAAAAGTGAGAATTGAGAATGCTAAAATTAGAGAGCATGAGATTTAGAACCTAGAAGATCCGAAAAGAGCAATGTTAATTAGAATAATCTGTCATTCACAATAAGAACTGGAATAGTAATTAGGCATTAACAATTGGGTAAACCTATCAAGAGGATTCTCTTTCCTATCTTCTCATTTTTGATTAATTTTTATTGTCTCTTTCAGCTTCTTGAATTTTTATTCAATTATTGAACTTTAAAAATATTGATTTGCCAAATAGAAACATAGATTTAATCTAGTGGTACTCAGTCCAATTCCCTGTGGTTCGACCTCACCTGTGTGAGCTTACTACTTGATTACGTGCACTTGCGTACTATTTACAAAATTCGTAACAAGTTTTTGGCGCCGTTGCCGGGGAATTGTGTAGAGATTGATATTACATAAGATTAGATTAAATTCTAGTTTGGTTTATTTTTCTTGCTAATTGCTAATCTGTTTCCTTTAATATTGTCTTTGTCTATTTTAGGAATTTTAGGTGTATGCGCCGTCGAGGACAAGGAGCCATATTACTCGTTGATCCTGAAATCGAGAAGACTTGTAGGAGAAACAGTAGGAACAAGAGGCAAGAAAGAGTTTCAGCAACAGCTAAAACACCAGAAATCATGGCAGATAATGCTAATGTTGCTAATAATGGAGGCAACAACGGTAATAATGGAGGTGCCGTTGAAGATCAAGCAAATGGCCATAGCTTGAGAGATTACATTCTTCCAACTCTTACGAGGGTTCAGTCTTGCATCATGCCGCCCGCCGTAGATGCTAATAACTTTGAAATTAAGCCTGCAATACTCCAAATTGTGCAGTCTTCAGTCAAATTTGGTGGACTCCATTCTGAAGATCCCAATCTGCACTTGTCAAACTTCACGGAGTTATGTCAGACTGTCAACGTCAATGGGGTTAGTGATTATGCCATCCGTTTGAGACTTTTTCCATTCTCGCTGGGAGACTGAGCCAAGAGTTGGTTGATTTCCTTGCCCTCAAATTCTATAGCATCATGGACAAACTTAGCAACAAAATTTCTGTCTAAATTCTTCCTGCCAGCAAAGTTTGCTCAGCTGTGAGGAGAAATCAACAACTTTTGTCAGTTAGATAATGAATCTCTCCATGAGTCATGGGAGAGGTTCAAGGACCTCATCAGAAAATGTCCTCATCACGGCATTGAGAAGTGGATGATGGCTCACAATTTTTATTATGGGTTGGTTGGTAATACCAGAACACTCATAGATGTTGCAGCTGGTGGAGCATTCATGAGGAAGATTGCAAATGAAGCCTATGATTTGTTAGAGGAAATGGCCCTGAATAATCAATATTGGCAAACTGAAAGAAGCCAAACAAAGAAGGTGGCTGGTATGCATGAGGTAGATGCCATTACTAAGTTGACATCTCAGGTAGATGCCTTAACTAAACTGATGGCTGTGCAAGCAAAACAAGCTTAGGTGGTTTGTGAGCTATGTGGAGGTCCTCATCCCTATGCGTAATGCTCAGTAGATGTGAATAGTTTGCCAATGGATGAAGCTAAAGCCATTGGGAATTACTCTCAGAACAACAACTATGGGTTCAATCAAGGGGGAATCGAAGGAATTCTGGGTTCTATCAGCAGAGGAATCAAAATTAGACGCAGAACCAACAGCTACCATAGTAGCAAGGTTTTAGTCGGAGTTCTGGTCTTCAGACAGACTAATTGCTACAATTTATGACTGAGACAAGATCATCCATTAAGGAAATTGGAAACTCAGATAACAACCCGTCCTCAGGGAAATTTTCCTTGTACAACCGACGTTAGTCCTAAAGAAAATTGCAAGGAAATTACCCTGAGAAGTGGGAAGAAGTATGAAGGGCCTGATGGGGGACAACCAGTGGAAGAAGAGATTAAGGATCAACCGTCACTAACATTAACAGAAAAGGAGACTACTGAGTGTCCTGCACCAAACCAAGAGTCTCCACCAATCAGTATAGATCATCATGTGAAAATACTGTACCCACAGAGACTCTGAAAGACCAATCTAGACAAGCAGTTTTCAAAATTTCTAGAGGTCTTTAAAAGGTTGCACATCAACATCCCTTTTGCTGAAGCCTTGGAACAAATGCCCAGTTATGTGAAGTTCATGAAGGAGATCTTGTCGAAGAAGAGGAAAATGGAAGACTATGGAACAATGGCATTGACCGAGGGCTGTAGCGCCATACTGCAGAAGAAACTTCTGTTGGATTTTGTGCCCTAAATAAAACCCATTTCAATATAATCAGATTTACTTATTAATAAAGATCAGAAATAACATTTTATGTTGCATGGTTCACATGATTTATTTCATGATTATATGCATATAATGTATGAATTCTATTTAAGTCCAGAACATATGAATTTGTTAATGATTATAGTGTTGTCAGCACAGTGGAATATAATCTTAATTATATGTTCGAATGTTTATTCCCTGATTTGTCAGTTCACTGGATTTAGACTGGCATGATATAATCAGCGATAGGTATTCTTACACCTTGGATAAGTGTTATGTCCTTTCAAGGGCATTGGCAAAGTTTACCAGTATCGGATGTATGAAGTATACATCGGAAGGGACCGATATTGAACTTTGATTAGATATATTAAAATTTACCGTAATATCTATTCAATTCAATATCACCTGTTGATCCTAGATCAAATGATCTTAATCCTGATATGGTTAAGTTCGATCTCAAGAGTATTATACATGTTCTTTGATTTGTTAGTTAAGCCTACTTTTGGGTCAGGGTGATACGTACATTTTGGGAACATGATAGTATAATTGAGTGGGGGCGCTAACATAAACATGTAGTCTATAACTTCTATAGGAATTTAGAAGTGAAACGATGATATCCTTCGAGCTTGGCTAAACAGAGATAAATGGTGGAGATCTCATTTCACTTCGCTGAAATATCATTTATACGGAGCTAAGTGTTTTAAGGATAAAATACATTGAATGTGTAACGGTAATTTAGTTCCTATTCAATGTAGATCATCTATTAGAGGGTCATTGATCAAATTAGGATTATAACAATGGATAATTAATAGCGTATCTATATCGTGGAACATATAGAGCGTTCTATAAGACTAAGAGTGCAATTCCAAGTTCTAAGTGTGGATTCAATAAGGAATTAATAAGTTAGGGAATTTACTTGGTAAATTCGGTTCGACTTATTGGAAGCTCGGCTATATAGGCCCATGGTCCCCATACTAGTTGAGACCATACTGCTTGTAAGACTCAGTTAATTGATTTTGATTAATCAATTATAATTCTAAAGTTAGACTATGTCTAGTTTATGAATTTTCACTAAGCAAGGGCGAAATTGTAAAGAAAAGAGATTCTAGGTTTATTTATTAATTAAGGGACTTTATATGTCTAATTAATAAATATATTAAATGACAATATTATTTAATAATTAATTTTTAGTTATTAAATAATTAGAATTAGCATTTAAATGGTTAAATTGGAAAATTGGCAATTTTGAGAAAATGGGATTGAAAAATGACAAAATGGAAAAATTTCAAAGTTATGCCCATTATCCATATCATGGCCGGCCACTATGCAAGCATTTTACCATTTATATTTTTCATTATTTTAATGCCATACAATTTTAACTTAAACCTAGATGGCTTTCTATAAATAGAAAGTGATGGCTTCAGGAAACCATGGACTTGCATCTTATTCTTTTTCAGAGAAAAACCTGAGCCATAGCCGCCACCCTCTTCTTCTGTTTTCTTCTCTTCAATTTCGAAATACCCTAGTGATAGAGTAGTACCCACACACATCAAGTGGTATCTCAATCATAGTATGGAAGATTGTGAAGAATCCATCCACAAGAAGGAGAATTAGCATCAAAGTAGGAGAGAAAGAGATCCAGGTTTAAATCTTGATTATGTTCTGCTACAGAAAGGAATCAAGGGCTAGAGATCTGAACGGAAGGAGTCATTATATTCCGCTGCACCCAATGTAAGGTTTTCTAAACTTTATATGTGTTTATTTCATTGTTTTAGAATTCATATTAGGATGTTAATGAAACATACATGGTAGTAAATCTAGATCCTGGTAAAATATTTCCAACAACTTCCTCCTAAACTCAGAGATCCTGGAAGTTTCACCATTTCTTCTACTATTGGGGAAATAGAAGGGATAAATGCACTGTGTGATTTGGGGGCTAGCATTAACTTGATGCCTCTGTCAGTGTAACACCCTAACTAGCTATTTGTGTTAACGTGATTTTAAACATACTGTGCAACTCGTTGCTAATCAACGAGGTTAATGAAAATCGTGATTAATTAAAATCTACTTATTTAATTAAAAACTTGTAGTATTACATACAAAATATTTTGGGGTCCTGTTTACAAAATACTTTACAAAAGTTTGCTATTCATTTACAAAATATTTGTCGCCCAGCGACTAACAACAAAAGCCCTAATGTCCCGAGGATCGTACGCTCCAGGCCTAACCGCCTCGACATCTACAATCTTCATCTACTCATCCTCACGGTTTCTCAACTTTAGCCTTGCCCTTACCTACACATAAACATAGCATTGTGAGTCGACAGACTCAGTAAGAAAAGCATAAATCATATAACATACATATATCTCGGATTATGATCAGACGCCCATACTCGTGACCATAACCCTAATCCCCGTGTACCACACGGTGCTGAGTCTAGAACGTTCGTACGACGTTACTTTTGACCATAATATCAACCCATACTCGGTACGCTAGTCATACTCTAGCCGTACTGATGTGATACTGTATCAGCCTATACTCGGTACACTAGTCATACTCTAGTCGTACCGATGTGATACTGTCAAATAGTACGGTGCTATCGACAATAATATCAACCTATACTCGGTACGCTAGTCATACTATAGTCGTACCGATGTGATACTGTCAAATAGCACGAAAGCTAACATACAGATCTAACGTAATCTAACAGGCTTACTAACATGCACGCTAAACATGTAAATACATATGCAAACTGTTATACTAATCTTACCTCGATTCTGAATTCAGGTGTGCTGGTCAACCTGAGTGGAACAATTTGCTCGGCAAATTACAGGCTCTTAAATCACATCAATCACAACACAAATAAGCGATATGCTAAATCACTTCCCGGGGACTTAAACTTGAAACTAAATGTTTCCCTATCGATGAATAACATGGCAATACCCTAAATAACCCAAAAATGGGAAAAACTAGGGTTCCCAAAATTTCCCCAACCGGTAGACCGGTTCCCCAACCGGAATCCCGGTTCTGGGAAAAATTCTTGGAAGCCAACCGGAATTCCGGTTCCTACAGGCCTCTCTGAACCGGAATTCCGGTTCAGTGCAGGAATGACTAAAAATTTCATAACTCGACCAAATCAACCCCAATCCAATCCAAACTTTCCAGACCTGTTCTATACACCCTAGAGAACATTTTCAAGGCAATAAAACATTCACCCAAACACAGAATCAAAACTTGCCATTAATGAGCCAAGCTTGAGTTCAAAACTCCAAAGCTTGCTCAAACAACATAACAACCTCTAAATCAAGCATAAATCAACATAATAAACCATAATTATGTTGGAAATATTTTACCAGGATCTAGATTTACTACCATGTATGCTTTATTAACAACCAAATATGAATTCTAAAATAATGAAATAAACACATATAAAGTTTAGTAAACCTTACTGTTGACTTCGATTTTAGCCAACGACAATGAGTCTTTTTGATAAGCGATAAATGATATGTCGTAATAAGAATATGTAAATAAAGCAATAATAAGAAGACACAGAAATTTTATAGAGGTTCAACCCCGAGCAGTTCGGTAATAGCCTAATCCTTGTTAGTTGTATTGACTTAAGAATAAGGAAGAAGATTCCTTTTCTTATAGCTCTTACAATAATATCTCTGAATATATAATTCTTAGATAGCCTTAGCTTATAGCGTTTTGGCGTATAATATCTGTTTACAGTTTTTTGATCCGGTTCCTTGCCCAGTGAACATTCCTCACTATTTATACGGCAAGAAACTTGAGGAGGAAGAGTTTCCTCTCTTGTTATAATGCGCATAAACAGAAAGATCGTGTGATCATTGCTGAATGCTTGGATCGTGGGATTGAGGCCGAATACACCGATAGTGGGATCGTGTGTATGCCACATCCACGCAAGTTGATCCCTGAGTTATAGGGATTGAGCTGGTGACTCACGGAGTGCTTGGTTGAATTCGCTAAGTGTTGCTCATTCTGCACGGCTCGTTGAGTATTCCATTATGGACATGCCAACGAGGCATCCTGCTCGGCATGTTAATCCGACCAGGTGCTCTTAGTAGATGCCACGTGTCACCATTCTTGTGATGCCACGTTAGAGTGCAAATTTTGGGATAACATTTGCCCCCGAAGTCTGTGCGGGACCTCTGAGGTTACGTATAGACCTATTCCGAGCTGGCTCTCCCTTTGAAAGGGGACACGTGTCGAGCATGACCGTTCGAGACTCGATGTGAAGTTGACTGGGCGTCCCTTCAGTTTTCAGCTAATTAATGCTCTGACAATTGATATTTTGAAAATCCAAATTTCTCTCTCCACGGCTGACGGTTGCACTCGATTATTTTGATTTCCCATATTTGCTTTCAAGGCAGGAAGTCGAGGCGTCTAAGGTTCCTTTACGTACAATTACCCTTTTTCCCATAAATACTTGGAGTACTGGCATATTACCCCATTTCATCACCCTTCTTTGTTAAGAAAACTTCAGAGAAAAAAGAGAAAGCTTTCAAGCTTCAAAGTTGCTGAAGAGTTTACAGACGATTTCTGGCTTGCTTGAACCCAGACACTTGAATCTTTGAGTAAGTTTCTGATTCCCTTCCTTTGCATGCTTGTGCTTTGAATGTAACTTTGCTGTAGAAAGAACACTGTAGGAAACCCTAGGGTTTGAAACTTCTGCGACTCTTCTTTTCCATGTCCTTGTGTTAGCTTTCAGCCGTAAGGCTCGTTTTAGAACTGCATTGCGTCTGTTTTCCATTCTGCTTTTTTCAAGCTTCATGAACTTTTTTGCCCTAACTCAAGAAAAACTTTCTGGCTTCTTGAGCTTAGACTTTTCTCTGAACATGATCGTTCTTTAATCTGTTGGGTACTCCTGGTCGGCACATTTGCTTATTTTTTCGCTTGATACTCCGTCCAACACTCATCTTGCGTGTTGTCTTTTGTAGATGAACCGAGGTGAGTCTTGGGAGCCCGAGCATCAAATTGACCAGGAGCTGCTTCAACTTCTGCACGAAGTCCATCCTTGTCTTCGTGCTAGTCCTTCTTCAGAAGAAGGATATTCTTCTGATTCCGTACCCAGCCATAGAATGATGGCTCGTACTAAGAAGACTACGCGTCTGGCTGACGCTTCTAACCCCCAGCTGGCTCGACTGGCCACTCTGCCCGACGCCGAACAGGATTTGGCGGTCCCAATGGAGGAGGACCATGAGGGGGACGCTGACGTCCAGGAAGTTGAGGAGCTGGACGGGGCGCGTCCGGGCAGCCCTCCCGCTGCTGAGGGAGAGGAAGAGATTGAACCCCCTAACTATTGGGAGTACAATGAGGCTCGGCAGCCAGTTGATGCTGACGGGGACATCACTGAGGAGCTTACTGAGGCGGTTCCTCATAGGAGGCAGGGTGCCTTGGGCGCCAGTTGGGTGAGTCCTCCGTCCAAGATTTCAGAGGCACGCCTTTGCACTCTCGACCAGGACGGATACCTGGGCGAGCTGGACTGCTACATTCCCGCCCACGACAATCGCGCTACAAACCCTGATAAGGGGATGTTTGCCTGGTCGGGGGCTCACGGCCAGCAAGGGGCGCTGATGCCGTTGCACAAGTACTTCCGTGATGTGGCAGACTTCTTCGGCCTTTGCCCGACTCAGATCACTCCTGAGGGCGTTAAGTATTTGTCCACTCTCTTCGTCCTTTACGCTTCCCATGGATGGGGCACCCCTTCTCCCCACGAGGTCGCTTGGTTCTTCGACCTGAAGTCTACCCCCAAGCAAGGCCGGTCGGGGTATTTTTACTTCTCTCAGCCAGGCTTCAAGTGGTTGAGCGGGATGGACCACAAGGCCATCAACAAAATAGGGCGTTTTGTTGATGAGTACTTCACGGTGAAGCATCCGAACATCACTCGGACTTGGTTTCAGCAGATTCCGACTTATCACCGTCCTCCTCTCACCATTACTCTTAGGGATAGGGCTCAAAAGCTTGCCCGATTGCCGACGGAAAACAGGGATATCATCCAGTTGACCTCCGATCAAAATCTGGTGCAGTACGGGCTTTACCCAAAGGACTTTTCCTCTAAGTCCGTGGCGGAGAAGAAGGGGAAACCTGCTGCTGCCCGGCCTGAACGAGCTCATCCGGAGAATGAGTTGATTCAACTGAAGCGTGAAGCTAAGTGGAAAGGAGGTGCTCGGGCAAAGCACTATGCTCAGGAGCCTATGAATCCTGAAGATGAAGCTGAGCCTGAGGCTGAGGCTGAGCAGGTGGCTCCTTTGAGGAGGAAGAAGAAACTCTCGGCCATGCCCAGGCCCGTTGAACATGCCATTCGCATAAGGGAGCCCATTTCTTCTGTTCGGCCATTCCATCCTTATGCTGGAAAAGGGAAGGCCGTTGTGGCTGAGATAAAGTCGATGTCAGGTGATGATGGCTTCTAACTTTCTGGGCGGGCAGTCACTCTGCGCTTTACTTCTTTTTCAGCTTCTTGACTTTCATACTTTGTATTTTTTGTTGGTTTTTGCTAACCACGCTATTTTTGCTCTTGTGCAGACATGTCTCGGCAAATGATGGATGCCTTAAGGAAGAGGATGAGCGGAAGCTCTAGCGCCTCCCCTCCGGCCAAGAAGTCTAAGGGCGGAGAGGGGTCTTCAGAGAAGAGGCCTTTTAGAGAGGTCATTGACCTTTCTGAGGAGCTGGCTGCTGCAAATCCTTCCACTCCCAAGTCTGCGAAGTCTAAGGAGTCTGGGCCACCAACATCTGGGTCCGAACTGGTCAGGAGGATTCTTGAGCGGATGCAGGCACCAACTCCACCCATGCCCGTGCTGCCTGAGGTCAAGAAGGGCAGGGAGGTGATGGCTCATCACATGAACCGGCTGGTTCCTGAGGTCGGTGAGCAACTGGCTGGTGCTGACGACTCATCTCTGAATGTGTTGGTGGATGGAGTCTTGCTGGAGCTTACCAGGGTTAGTCTTTTCTTTTCGACACTTCCCTTTTAGCTTTTCATACTTAGCTTCATATGTTGACCTTTTCCTTTACGCAGGCCGGTTTGAAGTTGGCTTATCCCTACTCCCGGGCTAAATCTGCTACTTCCAAGAGTACGGCTCTGTCCGACACGTTGAGGGCGGAGGCGGACTTGGCCTAGAAGGAAGCTGAGGAGGCCAGGGCAGAGACTGCAGCTGTTCGCCATGAGTTGGGTGAGGCCAACAAGAAGTTGTTTGCTGCCGAGAAGAAGATCACCGTGCTGACCAAGGATCTCGAGGCTGCTGATCTCCTTGAGAAAACCATCGAGACCTTATCTGCTGAGGTTGATCGCCTTCAGGATGAGAGGACTTCTCTGCGGCAGGTCTTCTTCGGCTGAAGGACGATAAGGACGCTCAAGCGGACGAGGCGGTCCGCTTGAAGGAGAAAGTCGATGCTTTAGAGACTGCCGGCCTCGAGCTCTTCTTTGATTTTTGGAAGGCTAATCCCCAGGCCAACTTCGACTACTTGGGCCACGCCAAGGACATGTACCTCGAGTACTGCGCGGCCCAAGTTGCCTATGGTGGGAAAGAGGTGGCTGCTTCAACTTTCGGCCAAGCTTCTAACTAGGTTGCTGATGCGTCTCCTGCTCGAACAACAGATCCTCCTGCTCCAGTTGGCTCAGAAGAACCAAATCCAGAACCTGGGACTCCAGCTGTTTGAACATTGATCTTTTTATCTCTCCTGTATATATATATATATTATATATGTGGCCTTAAGGCCTTTAAGACATCATGACCGGCCAAGCGGTCTTTAAACTTGGAATTATTTTTCATTTTTCGGACAACGGGCTGACTGGGTAGCTTTTAATCCCGGTACTTTATGCTCTTGTTATCGTTAATGAATTTCATTCTTTGTTTATAATTGCAGTGCAATTGTGATTGTTTTATGTTTACCAAATGCTTTGTACAGGTATAGGTGCCCCCCAAGTGACCGAGCAGACGTATGACTCTTGATCACTTGTCTTGTGCAAATATATTGCTTTTCTGTTCGGTGTTTTGGGTTCGACTGAACCTTTTGTACGCACTTTAGGTAAATTATAATCATGCTGATTTTTTCGACTCAATAGAATTGGAAATACTATCTTTATTCTTTTATTGATCGAAAATATATTTGTTACCGTAGTAACTTACATCAGAGCTAGTGATCCAGTGGATCTTTTTAGCTTAACATGACATAAAACAAATAAGAAACTGTACTTTAAAGTGGTCTACCTGACCTGAGTACTTTTGTTTCTGAAGCCTTTGCGCGGAGTCTCCCCAAGAGGCCATTCACTTATAAGCGAATGTTCAATAGTACTTTAATGTGGTCTACCCGACCTAAGTACTTTGAAATGGTCTATTTGACCTGAGTACTTTGAAGTGGTCTACCCGACCTGAGTACTCATTGGTAGTATTTCCTTAAATGTTCTCCATTCCAGTATCGTGGTACTAAAATGAGTTGCATATTGTCGTCATACTTACCAAGTTTGTGTGCTCCGGGGTCGAGAACTTCGACCACCTGATAGGGTCCTTCCCAGTTGGGTCCTAGTACGCCTGACGTGCTGTCTTTGGTGTTTAGGAATACCCTTCTTAGGACCATATGTCCCACAAAGAATTTCTGAGCTTTCACTTGTTTGTTGAAATACCGAGCTACTTTTTGTTGATGAGCTACCAACTTTAAGTTTGCAGTTGCTCGATTTTCTTCGATTTCATCAAGTGATTCTGCAAGGAGTATGTGATTGGTACCTTGATCGTACGTCAACCTTCTGTGGGATGGTGGTTTGAGTTCGAGGCAGCATAGCTTCATAACCGTACGCCATTGAGAATGGTGTCTGACCGGTTGCTTTTTTTTTCCGGTGTACGGTATGACCATAGAACTTTGGGGAGTTCTTCTGGCCAATTTCCTTTAGCATCGTTGAGCTTCTTCTTTAGTGTGTCCTTCAGGGTCTTGTTGACTGCTTCAACTTGACCATTTGCGTGTGGATATGCCACTGCGGAGAAGCTTTAGATGATGCCATGGTTCGCGTAGAAATTAGTGAAAGATTGACTGTCGAACTGCTTGTGATTGTCCGAAACTATTTTGTACGGTAGTCCGAACCGGCATATGATGTTCTTCTCTATAAAGTCTTGAATCTTCTTTGATGTGATAGTTGCGAGTGGTTCGGCTTAAGTCCACTTTGTAAAGTAGTCGACTGCTACCACCGCGTACTGCACTCCGCCTTTACCTTTAGGTAATTATCCGATTAGGTTAATTCCCCAGATGGCAAAGGGCCACGGACTTTGCATTTGCGTCAGCTCGTTGGGCGGAGCTCTTGGTATCTTTGAAAATCTCTGACATTTGTTGCACTTCTTTACATAGGCTTTCGAATCTTCAATCATTGTCGACCAGAAGTAGCCTTACCTTAGAATTTTCTTTTATAAGCTCTGTCCGGTTGCATGATTTTCGTAGAATCCGTCATGAACTTCATATAGAAGTCGTGCAGCTTCATTTGGTGTGACGCACCTGAGTAATGGCATTGAGAATCCTCTGCTGTACATGATCCCGTCTACGATGATGTACTGCGCTGCCTTTCTTCTCATTTTCTGAGCTTCATTTCGGTTATTTGGGAGTTCCCCAGAGTTGAGATAGGCTGCTATTGGCGTCATCTAGTTTGGAGACGTGTCTATCATTTTGATTTCTTCTGTGCCAGTGATGCTAGGCTCTTCAAGAAACAGGATCGGGATGAGGTTTGCCTTGTCACTTATATTGCTGCTCGCCAAACGGGCCAGCGCATCTGCAGTTGTAATTTCCTCTCTTGGAATCTGCTTCAGGCTGTAGCTTTTGAATTGTGCGAGAAGATCATGTATTTTGCTCAAATTTGCTATCATTTTTTCTCCCCGAGCCTCGTATTCACCAGATACATGATTAACCACTAGCTGTGAGTCACTGCAGATCTCGATGTGCTCGGCTTTCATTTCATTCGCTAGTTTGAGTCCAGCGATTAGGGCTTCGTATTCGGCCTCATTGTTGGAGGCTTTGAATTCGAATTTGACCGCTCCATGTATGTAACACCCTAACTATCTCAGGCGTATTACGTGATTTTTAAACGTACTGTGCAGCTCGTTGCTAATCAACGAGGTTTATGGAAAAACGTGATTAATTAAAATTTTTGCTATTCATTAAACTTATAAACCATTTTACAAAAAGTCTCGGGATCCCGATTTATAAAAATATTTACAAACGTTTTTACTGTTCAACTTTTACATCAAAATAAAGTCGTCTAACGACAGTTACAAAAACTCAGCCGTGCTGTCCCGAGGATCGTACGCTCCAGGCCTAACCGCCCCGACATGTACAATCTCATATGCTCGGTCACGGTCCATCGCCCATGTACTTGCCTTTACCTACACATGAACATAAGCTGTGAGTCGACAGACTCAGTAAGAAAAGCATAATAATATCATACATAAAACTGACTGCCGTGTCCAACACGATACCGAGTCCCGCTACTGCCATGTCCAACATGGTACTGAGCACTACTGCCATGTCCAACATGGTACTGAGTTTTGAACGTTCAGGGGACGGTACTATTGACAAGTATCCTCCTGATCGGTCGAACCGGTCATACTCCGGCTGCTGGTCATACTCCGGCTGTACCGACGGGATAGGTCAATAGCACCGAACCACCAACCTGTCACTGATCGGTCGAACCGGTCATACTCCGCCGCTTGGTCATACTCCAGCCTGTACCGACGTGACAGGGTTGGGTGGTTCGAAGCCTAAATACATATCTAATGTAATCTAACAGGCGTCCTACATGCACGCTAAACATGTAATCTACATATGCATACCGTTATACTAATCTTACGGATTCCGATTTCGTGTGTGCCGTCAACCTGACTGGAACTGAAGCTGAACGGCGGATTACTGGCTCCTAAACCATAAAAATCACAACGCTATAAGTGACACGCTAAATCACTTCCCGGGGACTAAAACTTGAAACTAAAAGTTTCCCTATCGATAAAAAGCATGGCAATACCCCTAAAAACCCAAAAACGAGGAAAACTAGGGTTCTGAAAAATCCCCAACCAAGCAGAGTTTGCCCAACCGGAATTCCGGTTCTGGGAAATTCTGAACCCCCATCCGGAATTCCGGATGCTCAACCGGAATTCCGGTTCCTCGCAGGCAGCAAACTAAAAATTCCATAACTTGACCAATTCGACCCCAATTGATCCCAAACTTTCCAGACCTCCTCTATAGGTCCCAAATAACAATTGTAGAGCATCAAACCTACCCAGAAATCACACATGCAAAATTCACCATTGGAGCTCAAGCTTTGAGTTCCAAACTCAAGCTTGAGCAACACCAACTAAACAAGCAATCCTCTAGCTTAATTCACCTTAAACTAGCATAATATTACCTCAGAAAACATTTAGAAACAACAGCAACATCACAGAACAGAATCATAACAATTTCCTTCCAAAATTCATACTTTTTCACATAAAACTAAAAGTTTGAACAATCCTAACTAATCATGCTTCAAACAACCCAAATAACTTTAATCTAACAAGCTTTAAACTCAGAAATTAACCTCAAATTACAGCAGCAAGAATCACATAGAAACCAACATGCATTTCACCTTTTCACACATTTTCTTCAAGAAAAACAAGCAAGAATTAAAGCCAAGAGTTACCTCAATTAAAATCACTATGATCTTGCTAAAAACAACTTGAAATCAACAAGAAACTCCAGCCCTAGCTGCTCCCCAAGCTTGGCCGAACAAGAGAGGAAAAGAGAGAGCTTTGTGTGTGTGTGTTTGGAATTTTTTTAACTTTTTGACTAAGTGTTTGAAATGAGAGAAAAAGTATTATAAATCACATAAATCATTTATTTCAGCCATGAAAAGAATAATTAAAACCAACATATAATTTCCATTTACAAGTCACAAAAGACAAAAAGTCATTGGGGCAAAAAGACCATTTTGCCCCTCCACCATAAAATTACAAAATTCATACTAAAGGGGTATTTTTGGGACATTCTAAATTCCCGGCCATTCCCGACATTCCCAATGTCTAAAACCCGTCCCCAAAATACTAACATACTAAGTTGTGATTTCTAATGAGCCAAACGTCGCGTTCCAAAATACCGGACACCGGAAATGCGAAACATAAAAGCTACTAATGACATCATCATGCATATCAGAATTCCATAAATAACAATGATAAATTATTTAAATAGCTATAAATAATTTCCTGATTAACATAAATAACTGCTAATTTCCAAATTAACTAAGCGGGCTTTACAACTATCCCCCCCTTAAAAGGATTTCGTCCCCGAAATCTAACCTGAATAACTCTGGATATTGAGCTCGCATATCTGATTCTAGCTCCCAGGTGGCTTCTTCCACCTTACTGTTTCTCCAGAGAACCTTGACCAACGCTATGGTCTTATTCCGAAGGACTTTATCCTTTCTATCCAGGATCTGCACCGGGCCGTTCCTCATAAGACATATCTGACTGAAGCTGAAGGCTCTCATAACTGAGTATATGAGAGGGGTCTGAAACGTATTTTCTCAACATTGAGACATGAAATACGTTGTGCACTGCTGATAAAGCTGGAGGCAATGCTAACCGATATGCCACTTGACCTATCTTCTCGAGAATCTCGAAAGGTCCTGTAAATCTAGGGCATAACTTGCCTCTTTTCCCGAAACGTTTAATCCCCTTCATCGGAGATACTCGCAAAAACACATGGTCCCCTACTCGGAACTCAACATCCCTACGTTTCGGATCTGCGTAACTCTTCTCCGTCTCGCTTCCGTGAGGCAAGCATTCTAGCTTTTATCTTTTCTATTGCCTCATTGGTCCGCTGAACTGACTCTGGACCTAGGTATTTTCTCTCCCCTGTCTCATCCCAGTGGATAGGGGATCTGCATTTTCTACCGTACAACAGTTCGTAGGGTGCCATCCCTATCGTACTCTGGTAACTGTTGTTGTAAGAGAACTCTATCAACGGTAGATATTTACTCCATGAACCCTCAAAGTCCATAACACAGGCTCTCAGCATATCCTCCAATATCTGAATTGTCCTTTCGGACTGACCATCTGTCTGAGGATGAAATGCTGTACTGAATTTTAGCTTCGTACCCATTGCCCGTTGCAAACTTTGCCAAAATTTGGAGGTGAATTTCGGATCCCTGTCCGAAACTATAGACTTCGGTACCCCGTGAAGTCTCACTATCTCCCTGACATATAACTCTGCTAACTGATCCACTGTAAACGTTGTTCTAACCGGCAGAAAATGAGCAGATTTCGTAAATCGGTCCACCACTACCCAGATGGAGTCATACATACCCGTGGTCCTAGGTAACCCGACCACAAAATCCATCGTAATATCCTCCCATTTCCATTCTGGTAGGGTTAGAGGCTGCAACAACCCTGCTGGTCTCTGATGTTCAGCCTTGATCTGCTGGCACGTGAGGCATCTCGAAACGAATTCTACCAAGTTCTTCTTCATACCGCTCCACCAGAAGTACGGTTTCAAATCTTGGTACATCTTGGTGGTGCCGGGATGTAGAGAATATGGAGTAGAATGAGCCTCCTCAAAGATCTCGTTTCTCAAGTCCACACTGTTCGGGACACAAACCCTGGCTTTATACAAAAGCATCCCACTATCTGACACTGAAAAGTCTTTGGCTTGACCAGCCAATACCTCATCTCGGATCTTCACTAACTCCGGATCTGACGTCTGAGCAACCTTTATTCTTTCTAACAGATCAGATTGCAGCGTTAAGTTGTGAAGCTGACCTACCACAAACTCAATGCTGGATCTAACCATATCCTCTGCTAGCTGAGGTGAGATCTGAACCATGCTAGCTACTTGCCCGGGACCCTTTCTGCTCAGGGCATCGGCCACTACATTGGCTTTCCCGGGATGGTAAAGGATCTCACAATCATAGTCCTTCACTAATTCCAACCAACGCCTTTGTCTCATGTTTAAATCTTTCTGAGTAAAGAAATACTTGAGACTTTTATGGTCGGTATAGATCTCGCACTTCTCCCCATACAAGTAACGCCGCCAAATCTTCAGTGCAAAAACCACTGCGACCAATTCTAAATCATGAGTCGGGTATCGCTGTTCATAATCCTTTAACTGACGGGAGGCATAAGCGATAACCCGATCGGCTTGCATCAATACGCACCCCAAACCCTGTTTGGATGCGTCACAATAGACCACGAACTTCTCCTCGTCCGAAAGCAAAGCTAGTACCGGAGCAGTAATCAACCTCTGTTTCAGCTCTTGAAAACTAGCTTCGCATTTATCTGACCAGACAAATCGCTGATTCTTCTTTGTAAGCTCGGTTAGGGGCATTGAAATTTTGGAGAACCCCTCCACGAACCTACGGTAGTACCCAGCTAATCCCAAAAAGCTTCTGATCTCTGTCACTGTCTTCGGTCTCGGCCAATCCCTGACGGATTCAATCTTCCCGGGATCCACCTTGATCCCGTCCTTACCCACAATGTGTCCTAGGAAGGACACCTGAGACAACCAGAACTCACATTTCTTGAACTTGGCGTAGAGTCTATGTTCTCGAAGTCGTTGCAGTACCATCTGAAGATGTAACTCATGCTCCTCTTCTGACTGAGAGTACACGAGGATGTCGTCGATAAACACAATTACACAGATATCGAGGAAATCCTTGAATACTCTATTCATCAGGTCCATGAATGCTGCAGGAGCATTGGTTAGTCCGAATGACATAACCAGGAACTCGTAGTGTCCATACCTAGTGCGGAAAGCTGTCTTTGGAATGTCCTCCTCTCGGATTCTCAACTGATGATAACCCGAACGGAGATCAATCTTAGAAAAGACCGTCTTCCCCTGAAGCTGATCGAACAAGTCATCGATCCTAGGTAATGGATATTTATTCTTCACTGTCAGCTTGTTCAACTCTCTGTAGTCGATGCACATCCTCATAGATCCATCCTTCTTCTTCACGAACAAAACCGGGGCTCCCCAAGGTGACACACTGGGCCGAATGAACCCTATGTCAAGCAACCCCTGGAGCTGAATCTTTAACTCCTTAAGTTCAGCTGGAGCTATCCTATACGGGGCTTTAGAAACCGGATCCACCCCTGGTGCCAAGTCAATCACGAAGTCAATCTCCCGATGAGGTGGTAACCCTGGAAGTTCTTCGGGAAAAACGTCCAAAAATTCCCGAACCACACTGATGTCCTCCAGCCGAATGGTGTCTGGCCGAGTGGTGTCCACCACCACGGCCAGAAACCCTAAGCACCCACCGTGCAATAATTCTCTCGCTGACATAGCCGAGATCACCGGGATCCGAGATCCCTGAACCGAACCCACAAATACGAACGGTTCTTCACTTTCCGGTTGGAAGACCACCATCTTCCTCTTACAATCAATGCTCGCCGAATATTTAGATAGGAAATCCATTCCTAAAATAATATCAAATTCGACTAAGCTCATCTCTATCAGATCAGCGCTTAACTCTCTACCATCTATCCTGATCGGCATAGACCTAATCCACCTATTGGAGATAACCAATTCTCCGCCAGGTAACAGGGTTCCAAACCCTGACTCATATCTATCAAAGGGTCTACCCAACTTACTAAAGACTCTGGCCGCCACATAAGAACGCGTAGCCCCAGAATCAAACAGCACTGAATAAAGCGAGTCGTTAATGAAAATCTGACCTGTAACAACTGATGGGCTGGCATCTGCATCAGCCTGCGTGATAGCGAACACCCTGGCTGGAGTGGGTATCGCTGGAGCTCTCGGTGCCTCCGGCGGGCCGGGGACATTCCCTCTTGAAGTGCCGGGCATGCCACAATGAAAGCATCCCGCCCCTTGCACTCTCCCCGATGGTGCCTCTTGCGGCTAGGGCACTCGGGATAGGAGAAGCGAGTCTCATTACCACCGGGACGACTCCCTGCGTTCGGTTCCCCCGAACCTCTTGTTCGACTCGAGCCGCCGGAAGCGATGGGTGCCCTCTTCCTCCGATCAATGGCCGAACCACTACTCCCCCTGCTAAATCCCGATGCGGGGAGGGGTAGGAGCTCCGCCACCAACCGAGATCTTGGGCCTGAATGCGACATACACCCCACTGCGCCCTCAGCTCGCAGTGCCTTCTCCACCATCTGAGCGTAGGTGGTGCTGTCGTCAGTGGTAATCATCAGGTCATGCCTGATCTTGGGATTCAACCCGTCCAGATACTTCTCCTTCCTGCTGAAGTCGGTCGGCACAATTCCCGAGGCTAACCTCGCCAACCGGTCAAACTGAGTAGTATACTCAGTGACACTCATGTTCTCCCGCTGGGTCAGGTGAACGAACTCTTTCCTCTTGGCGCTTCTAACCGCCTCATTGTAGTACTTCGCGTTGAAGAGTTCTTGGAACCTCTCCCAAGTCATGGTGGTGACATCGTGAATCTGAGACACCATGTCCCACCATACCAGGGCATCCTCCTGGAACTGAAATGTGGCGCACACCACTGCGTCGTTGCGGTGACACCCATGAAGTTCAAGATTCTGGTGATCACCGTAAGCCACTGCTCGGCTTTCGACACATCTGGACCTCCCAGGAATACCGGAGGTGCTTGCTTCGAACCGCTCATACAAAGGCTCCAATCTATGGGCCGCCACTACCATCTCGGCACAGGCGGCGGGGCGGGTGCCACTAGAACTACGGACGGGCTGCAGGGGGCACCCTGCTGTCTCAACCTCTGAATCTCGAGGTCTTGTTCTTCGATCCTGGCTTGCATCTCCGCAAACCGCAACTCCCGGTTCGGGGCTCCCCGATCGGCCGGGGAGCTCGGCGGCCCGTGGCGGGTTCTCATCACCCCGACCACGAGCCCCGCCTCGGGGACCTCTACCTCGGCCCCTGGCAGTGGGGAAACCGAGCTCCCTCTCCCTGATTCGACCCCACGGAGTTGCCTCGACTCCTGGTAGTCCGCCTGGCGTCCATCTAGTTAGAACCGCCTGCGAAACCAAGAGTTGGCATATCAGGTCGTATTCAAGGCGAGCTTACTAATGCCGCTTAATTTGGAAATTAGAGATGAAACATGCGCCTATTCTACTATCAGGCTACTAACATGCTTCCTAACAGGCTTTTCTTTTTCATAACTGAATAAAATAAACTACTAAAGCAATAAAGGCTTACTGAACCGTGAACCGAGCTAACTGCTGATGATGATTGTACATGTCGTGACGATCTTCGGAAGACAACCTGGCGGCTCTGATACCAAATTGTAACACCCTAACTATCTCAGGCGTATTACGTGATTTTTAAACGTACTGTGCAGCTCGTTGCTAATCAACGAGGTTTATGGAAAAACGTGATTAATTAAAATTTTTGCTATTCATTAAACTTATAAACCATTTTACAAAAAGTCTCGGGATCCCGATTTATAAAAATATTTACAAACGTTTTTACTGTTCAACTTTTACATCAAAATAAAGTCGTCTAACGACAGTTACAAAAACTCAGCCGTCTTTATCCCGAGGATCGTACGCTCCAGCCTAACCGCCCCGACATGTACAATCTCATATGCTCGGTCACGGTCCATCGCCCACAGACCTTGCCTTTACCTACACATGAACATAAGCCGTGAGTCGACGGACTCGGTAAGAAAAGCATAATAATATCATACATAAAACCGACCGCCGTGTCCAACACGATACCGAGTCCCGCCATCGCCATGTCCAACATGGTGCGAGCACTACCGCCATGTCCAACATGGTGCGAGTTTTGAACGTTCGGGGGACGGTACTATTGACAAGTATCCTCCGATCGGTCGAACCGGTCATACTCCGCCGCTGGTCATACTCCGGCTGTCGTACCGACGGGATAGGTCAATAGACGAACCACCAACCGGTGTCGGCTGATCGGTCGAACCGGTCATACTCCGCCGTTGGTCATACTCCGGCTCGTACCGACGTGACAGGGTTGGGTGGTTCGAAGCCTAAATACATATCTAATGTAATCTAACAGGCTTCCTACATGCACGCTAAACATGTAATCTACATATGCATACCGTTATACTAATCTTACACGGATTCCGATTTCGTGTGTGCCGTCAACCCGACCGGAACCGAAGCCGAACTACGGACATCGGCTCCTAAACCATAAAAATCACAACGCTATAAGTGACACGCTAAATCACTTCCCGGGGACTAAAACTTGAAACTAAAAGTTTCCCTATCGATAAAAAGCATGGCAATACCCCTAAAAACCCAAAAACGAGGAAAACTAGGGTTCTGAAAAATCCCCAACCGGCAGACCGGTTGCCCAACCGGAATTCCGGTTCTGGGAAATTCGAACCCCCATCCGAATTCCGGATGCTCAACCGGAATTCCGGTTCCTCGCAGGCAGCAAACTAAAAATTCCATAACTTGACCAATTCGACCCCAATTGATCCCAAACTTTCCAGACCTCCTCTATAGGTCCCAAATAACAATTCTAGAGCATCAAACCTACCCAGAAATCACACATGCAAAATTCACCATTGGAGCTCAAGCTTTGAGTTCCAAACTCAAGCTTGAGCAACACCAACTAAACAAGCAATCCTCTAGCTTAATTCACCTTAAACTAGCATAATATTACCTCAGAAAACATTTAGAAACAACAGCAACATCACAGAACAGAATCATAACAATTTCCTTCCAAAATTCATACTTTTTCACATAAAACTAAAAGTTTGAACAATCCTAACTAATCATGCTTCAAACAACCCAAATAACTTTAATCTAACAAGCTTTAAACTCAGAAATTAACCTCAAATTACAGCAGCAAGAATCACATAGAAACCAACATGCATTTCACCTTTTCACACATTTTCTTCAAGAAAAACAAGCAAGAATTAAAGCCAAGAGTTACCTCAATTAAAATCACTATGATCTTGCTAAAAACAACTTGAAATCAACAAGAAACTCCAGCCCTAGCTGCTCCCCAAGCTTGGCCGAACAAGAGAGGAAAAGAGAGAGCTTTGTGTGTGTGTGTTTGGAATTTTTTTAACTTTTTGACTAAGTGTTTGAAATGAGAGAAAAAGTATTATAAATCACATAAATCATTTATTTCAGCCATGAAAAGAATAATTAAAACCAACATATAATTTCCATTTACAAGTCACAAAAGACAAAAAGTCATTGGGGCAAAAAGACCATTTTGCCCCTCCACCATAAAATTACAAAATTCATACTAAAGGGGTATTTTTGGGACATTCTAAATTCCCGGCCATTCCCGACATTCCCAATGTCTAAAACCCGTCCCCAAAATACTAACATACTAAGTTGTGATTTCTAATGAGCCAAACGTCGCGTTCCAAAATACCGGACACCGGAAATGCGAAACATAAAAGCTACTAATGACATCATCATGCATATCAGAATTCCATAAATAACAATGATAAATTATTTAAATAGCTATAAATAATTTCCTGATTAACATAAATAACTGCTAATTTCCAAATTAACTAAGCGGGCTTTACAATGTAGGTGTTGCCCCCCAGGTGTGACAAGGGCAATTCCTGTGCGGGATAGCTGATCTGTGGCCGATCAATCCACGTGAAGCTTCCAGGTCGGCTTGCTTTCAGTGCTGGTCGGCTGTGGTGTTGGCTCGGGATCGCTTTCTAGGATGCTTTTAGTTTTTCCTGTGCATTCCCCCACAAAGTCGGCCAAGGCTTGGCCTTTGATAGCTGTTCGGGGTTGGAAGTTGATTTCGTACTGCCCCAATTCCACCGCCCACTTGAGTAATCGCCCAGAGGCCTCAGGTTTTTGTAGTATTTGCCGTAGTGGTTGGTCGGTGTACACCCGAACAGGATGAGCTTGAAAGTAAGGTCTTAGCTTTCTTGTTGCTAAGATGAGGCAGTATGCGAGCTCTTCTATCAACGGATATTGGCCTTCGGCCTCGACGAGTCTTTTACTGATGTAATAGACTGGATTCTGCACGCCATCTTCTTCTCTGATTAGTACGGCGCTTATGGCATGCTCCGTTACTGCCAGGTATATCCCCAGTCCCTCATCGTCCAGAGGTTTAGAGAGGACGGGAGGTTTTGCGAGCTGTGCCTTTAGGTCTTGAAAAGCTCTTTCACATTCTTCTGTCCATTCAAACTTTTTGTTTCCTCGCAGGATGTTGAAGAATGGGACACATTTATCCGTTGACTTTGACACGAATCTGCTAAGTGCGGCAATTCGACCAGTTAGGCTTTATACCTCTTTGGTTTTTGTTGGCGAGTTCATATCCAGGAGGGCTTGGATTTTTTCTGGATTGGCTTCGATTCCTCGAGCGTTGACGATGAAGCCTAGAAACTTTCCCAAGCTGACTCCGAAGGAGCATTTTAGGGGATTCAGTTTCATGTTGTATTTTCTGAGGACTTTGAAACATTCGTCCAGGTCGTCTATGTGCCCCCCAGCCTTTCTGGATTTGACAAGCATATCATCCACGTACACTTCCATATTTCTGCCGATCTGATCTTTAAACATTGTGTTGACCAGTCTTTGGTATGTAGCTCCGGCGTTTTTAAGACCAAATGGCATGACTTTGTAGCAGTAGAGACCCATATCTGTCTGGAAACTTGTATGTTCTTGGTCTGGCATATGCATCTTGATTTTATTGTAGCCTGAATAAACATCCATGAAACTTAATATTTCGTGTCCGGCAGTTGCATCGACGAGCTGATCGATTCTTGGAAGTGGGAAACAGACTTTAGGGCACGCTTTGTTGAGGTCTGGGAAGTCAATAAAGACTCGCCATTTCTTGTTCGGCTTAGGCATGAGTATGGGATTCGCAACCCAAGCCGGGTAGAAGGCTTCAATGATGAAGTTGTTGTTGCACAGCTTCTCAACTTCGTCTTTCAGGGCTACTGCTCGTTCTTTATCCAGTAATCTTCATTTTTGCTGAACTGGTCGGATATTAGGATCGATATTCAGGACGTGCGAAATAATAGAAGGATCGATTCTGACCATATCCACATGTGACCAGCCGAAAACGTCTAGGTTTGCTCTCAGAAATTTTATCAATTCTAATTTTACTCCGAGCAACAAACCCTTTCCGATTTTCAGCTTTTTGGCCGAGATATCTCGATCGACCTCGATCTCTTCTAATTCTTCCACAGGTCCAACATTGCTGCTTGGGTCCCCAAGTCGAGGATCCACATCTTCATGCTCACCTTGGGCGTTTTCCTACTTGGGAATATTTATTCCCTTGTCCGGGCTCTGGCTGGAGGATACTTCCTTCTTAGCCTTGGCCACTGCAAGGTTGTAACATTCCCGAGCAGATTGCTGGTTTCCTCTAAGACACCCTACCCCGTTTTTGGTTGGAAACTTCAGGCACGAGTGGAATATTGATGTGACAACTTTTAAGTCATACAAGGATGGTCGGCCTAGCATTACGTTAAAGGCTGAAGGAACATCCAATATCAGGAATTGTGCCATGATAGTTATGCTCATTGGAGCTTGTCCAACTATGAGGGGTAGGCGGATTTGTCCTAGGGGCGCAACTCCTTGACCGGAGAAACCATAGACGGGCTGAAGGCATGGAGTTAGATCCTTGAGCTGGAGCCCCATCTTCTCGTAAGCAGTCTTAAAGAAAATATTTGAAGAAGCCCCATTATCGATCATGGTTCTTGACACCATTTTGTTTGCTATCTTGACTTCCACGACTAGTGGGTCGTTGTGCGGAAATCTTACTTGGACAACATCTTCGTCGTTGAATGTTATGGTTGGCTCTCCTGCTCGTGGAACTTTGGACTTCCTTTCTTCCACGGCCAGGATGACTTCTTCTTGCTCGTATTGAGCTGTGCGGGCATATCGCTCCCAAGCTTTGCCCGTGTCGCCAGCGATGTGCGGGCCTCCAATGATAACTTACAAGTGTCCATCTATTGGCGGAGGCATCAGATCCTGGTTATTCTGACCTTGGTTGGCCTTGACATACTTCTGTAAGTACGGGTTGTTCTTCTTGATCAGAAGTTCTATTTCCCACTTCAAGTTGTAGCATTCGTTGGTGTCGTGGTCGTAGTCTCCATGGAACCGACAAAATTTTGTCATGTCCCTTTTGCTGGTATCTTTCTTCATGGGCCCGGGCTTCTTGTATGGAATTAGCGACTGAGTCGCTATATACACACTTTCTATATCCTCAGTTAGGATAGTGAATGCAGTGTGTTTAGCGCGATCACGGGGAGTCTGTTCGGGTTTTTCGGCGAACTTTCCCTTCTTCCCGTTCCCTTGCTTGTTGTTATTGCCTGAATGCTTGCCACTTGAATTGCTGGAATATTGAAGAAGCTGGGCGGACATTCGTGTTGTTCGGCTTTTGCTCACCTTCTGCTCGCTGAATGGCTTCTTTGAGCTTGATGAAACCTTAGGCCAGGTCAAGGAAATCACTCATTGAGTCGACCTGTTCGTTTTTCCTTATGTCCTTCCATAGTTCGCCAAGGACTTCAATGCCCCCCATTATCGCGAATAACTTTCCATCCTCGGTTACCCGTGACACCTTCGTCGCTTCCGTCATGAATCTACTGATGTATTCCCAGAGTGGCTCGCCTGGTCGCTGTTTTACTTCGACCAAATCTCCCAGATGCAATGGGAGTTGGCGTGACGAAGAGAATTGTGCATGGAATTCCGAAGATAAGGTTTTCCATGAACTGAACTTTCTTGGAGACAACTTGAAATACCATTGCTGAGCGGCCTCTGACAGAGTTGCGAGGAAGATTCTGGAACATACGTCTCCTCGCACTCCTTGTAAATCCATCTGCATCTCGAAATACTTGAGATGAGAGAGAGTATCTTCTCTCCCAGTGTACATCTTCCACGTTGGCATCTTGAACTTGTGAGGTAGTGGCAGCAGGTTGATTTCTGGTGAAAAGGGAGTTCCACGTGCACGATCTAACTCAAGATCATTATTACGCTGCCCGGCCATGCCATCAAACATATTCTTTAGTTCGTCAAGCTGAGCCTGTACGACTAGGCTGACTTGATTGGCATTCTGGTCGAGTTGGGCTACGTCAGCATCTTTCTGAGCGGGGATTTGAGTATGAGCTATGGACTTCACATTCGTTGTAGTATTCTGCTCGCATGTTCCCCTTCTTCTGTTTAGGTCGCCCTTTAGGTCACGGGGTGTTCCCAACCTTTCGAACACAGAAGAACCTGGCTGCCTTAGCGATTCGTCCGCTTGGTTGGCAAGTGGAATGGCTCCATTATTTTGCGTGGATCCATCGAGCATGGCTCCTCCTGATGAATTCACGGACAAGGTCTGTCCGCCTACCTCTTGGCCCACGAGTGGAAGTCGTGACTGGGGATTGGACGGCTAACCGTTAGCTGTCTGGGAAGCATTCACTGTTGGGTCATCCTCGGTTTCTCCAAGGGGAATGACGTTCGGCGCCTGCTGTCCTACAGTTTGACAGGCTCTTCGTATCAGCACAGTTGCTTACCGACTACGATCTTCGATCTCTGCATGGTGAGCCCTTAATGCCTCCATCTCTTTTTCCCTCCACTCGGCGAACATACACCTCTGTTCGTCAAATGCAAGGTTTACTGCGGCACATAATTCCTCCTGATCGTGATGCAGGGTATTGTGGTGACCCTGCATGAGTCCAAGCGCAACACGAAGGTTTTGCAATTCAGTTGCATCTCCCATGGTCGTCTAGGCATTGATGCCTGGTGGAACAGTCATGTTATGAATGTCTTGGCTGTGTGCGGAACCGTTGTTTCTGTTCTCTTGCACACCAGACACAGTTTCAGTAACAAGAATTGTTCCATCATTCACCACGCTTCCCGTCTGTCCAGGAATGACAGCGGGTGGAACCCTCGAACTCCCTAGGTCCTGCAACATTGGATCCAGCGTCTGTGAGTTTGCTGGGTCGGACACGCCTCTACGAGTTCGCACCATCGTGTCGAAAGAGCGATCTGTGATTCTTCTCTCAATGAAAGCACCAAAATGTTGACTTCGCTTTTACCCAATGACAATGAGTCTTTTTGATAAGCGATAAACGATATGTCGTAATAAGAATATGTAAATAAAGCAATAATAAGAAGACACAGAAATTTTATAGAGGTTCAGCCCTTGCCTAATCCTCGTTAGTTGTATTGACTTAAGAATAAGGAAGAAGATTCCTTTTCTTATAGCTCTTACAATAATATCTCTGAATATATAATTCTTAGATAGCCTTACCTTATAGCGTTTCGGCGTATAATATCTATTTACAGTTTTTCGATCCGGTCCCTTGCCCAGTGAACATTCCTCACTATTTATAGGGCAGGAAACTTGAGGAGGAAGAGTTTTCTCTCTCGTTATAATGCGCATAAATAGAAAGATCGTGTGATCATTTCTGAATGCCTGGATCGTGGGATTGAGGCCTAATACACCGATAGTGGGATCGTGTGTATGCCACATCCACGCAAGTTTATCCCTGAGTTATAGGGATTGAGCTGGTGACTCACGAAGTGCTTCGGTGAATTCGCTAAGTGTTTCTCATTCTGCACGGCTCGTTGAGTATTCCATTATGGACATGCCAGCGAGGCATCTTGCTCAGCATGTTAATCCAACCAGGTGCTCTTAGTAGATGCCACGTGTCACCATTCTTGTGATGCCACGTTAGAGTGCCAATTTTGGGATAACACATACATTGGGTGCAGCGGAATATAATGACTCCTTCCATTCAAATCTCTAGCCCTTGATTCCTTTCTGTAGCAGAGCATTATCAAGATCTGAATCTGGATCTCTTTCTCTCCTTCCTTTGATGCTGATTCTCCTTCTTGTTGATTGGATTCTTCACAATCTTCCACACTATGAATGAGAATTCACTTTATGTGTGTGGGCACTACTCTATCACTTAGGGATTTCGAAACAAAGAAGAAGAAGAAAGAAAGAGATCGAGAGGTGGCGGCTCAGGAATTTTGTCTGAAACGAATGAGATGCAATTGTGTTACTTTCCTGAAGCCATTACTTTCTGTTTAAAGAATACCACATAGGGTTAGGGTTGAATTACTTGGCATTAAAATAATAAAAAATTAAATGATAAAACCTATGCATGTGGCCGGCCAAGGTTTATGGAAAAAGGCCTCACTTTTGCAACTTTCCTATTTTATCATTTCTGTTTCCTATTTTCTCAAAAATTGCCTATTTTCACATTCAACCATTTAAATGTCAATTTTAACTATTTAATAACTATAATTAATTACTAAATAATATTATCATTTATTATATTTATTAATTAGACTAACCAAAGTCTCTTAATTAACAAATATACCCTATAAACTCTTTCTTTACAGTTTTGCCCTTAATAAGTGATAAATTTACAAATAGATATAGTCTAATTTGAGAATTACAATTGATTAATTAAAACTAATTAAATGAGTCTTACAAGTAGTATGGTCTCAACTAGTATGGGGACCATGGGCCTATATAACCGAGCTTCTAATAAGTCGAACCGAATTTACCAAGTAAATTCCCAGCCTTAGTAATTCCTTATTGAATCCACACTTAGAACTTGGAATTCCACTCTCAGTCATATAGAACGCTCTATATGTTCCACGATATGGATACGCTATTAATTATCCATTGTTATAATCCAAATTTGATCAATGACCCTCTAATAGATGATCTACATTGAATAGGAACTAAATTACTGTTACACCTTCAATGTATTTTATCCTTAAAACACTTAGCTCCGTATAAATGATATTTCAGCGAAGTGAAATGAGATCTCAACCATTTATCTCTATTTAGCCAAGCTCGAAGGATATCATCGTTTCACTTCTAAATTCCTATAGAAGTTATAGACTCCATATTTATGTTAGCTCTCCCACTCAATTATACTATCATCTTCCCAAAATGTACGTATCACCCTGACCCAAAAGTAGGCTTAACTAACAAATCAAAGAACATGTAGAATACTCTTGAGATCGAACCTAACCATATCAGGATTAAGATCATTTGATCTAGGATCAACAGGTGATATTGAATTGAATAGATATTACGGTAAATTTTAATATATCTAATCAAAGTTCAATATCGGTCCCTTCCGATGTATACTTCATACATCCGATATTGGTAAACTTTGCCAATGCCCTTGAAAGGACATAACACTTATCCAAGGTGTAAGAATACCTATCGCTGATTATATCATCCCAGTCTAAATCCAGTGAACTGACTAATCAGGGAATAAACATTCGAACATATAATTAAGATTATATTCCACTGTGCTGACAACACTATAATCATTAACAAATTCATATGTTCTGGACTTAAATAGAATTCATACATTATATGCATATAATCATGAAATAAATCATGTGAACCATGCAACATAAAATGTTATTTCTGATCTTTATTAATAAGTAAATATGATTATATTGAAATGTGTTTTATTTAGGGCACAAAACCCAACAAATTAAACCTTTGAATACAACAACAACCAACTACAGCAACCACAGCAAATAAACTTCAAGCATGCAAAACTATTCTCTTCCTTACAAATCAAGAAATCAAAAAGGAAGTTACAAGAAGCTTACCAAGAACTTGAGATCACTAATTCCTTGCTAAAACCAGCTTGAAAATCACAAAGAAACCCCCACACCCTAGCTGCTCTAGGCTTAAAGAGAGAAAGAAAGAGTTTGAGAGAAAAAGCCTCTCTCTTGATCTTTTCCAAATTTCAATTTTTGAATAAATGAATTCAAACCTAGTGTTACCATAATAATCTCAGCTTAAAACATAGGAAATAAATCAGCTTATTAACTTAATTAACCATCACTAAAGACAAATCACATATGGGCCGCTATACAAAAATACCAAGATGTGATTCTAAATTCCATAAAAGGGTACTAAGGGTATTTTGGGAAATTCTAAATTCCCGACTAATCTCGACATTCCCAATGTCTAACTAAACTGGGCCGCTATACAAAAATACCAAGATGTGATTCTACTGAGACATACACTGCATTCCAATGTTGTCGGGCACTGAACATGCAAAATTATGAAATTTCTAAATATAACATATGAAATGCATTCTAAATTCAAATAAATCACCATAAATAATTATTTTAATATCAATAAATAATTTTCATAATTAAACCCTAATTATCTGCTAATTTTCAAATTTAAACTAAGCAGTCTTTACAACTATCCCCCACTTAAAAGGATTTCGTCCTCGAAATCTAACCTGAATAACTCTGAATATTGAGCTCTAATATCTGATTCCAGCTCCCAGGTGGCTTCCTCCACCTTGCTGTTTCTCCAAAGTACTTTGACCAAAACTATTGTCTTATTTCGTAGGACTTTATCCTTCTGTCAAGGATCTGTACGGGTTGTTCTTCGTATGACATATCTGGCTGCAGCTCAAGGTTCTCATAACTAAGTATATGAGCAGGGTCTGAAACATATTTTCTCAGCATAGAGATATAGAATACGTTGTGAACTGCTGAAAGAGCTGGAGGCAAAGCTAACCGATATGCCACTTGTCCAACCATCTCGAGAATCTCGAAAGGTCCTATAAACCTAGGGCGTAACTTGCCTCTTTTCTCGAAGCGTTTAATCCCCTTCATTGGAGATACTCTTAAAAACACGTGGTCCCCTACTTGGAACTCAATATCTCTGCGTTTCGGATTTGCATAACTCTTTTGTCTACTCTGAGAGGCAAGCATTCTAGCTTTAGTTTTATCAATTGCCTCATCGGTCCGCTGCACTGATTCTAGACCTAGGTATTTCTTTTCCCCTGTCTCATCCCAATGAATGGGAGATCTACATTTTCTTCCATACAATAGTTCATAGGGAGCCATCCCTATCGTACTCTGATAACTGTTATTGTACGAGAACTCTATCAACGGTAGATACTTACACCAAGAGCCTTCAAAATCCATAACACAGGCTCGTAACATATCCTCCAATATCTGAATTGTCCTTTCGGACAGTCCATCTGTCTGAGGATGGAATGTTGTACTAAATCTTAATTTCGTACCCATAGTTCCCTACAAACTTTGCCAAAATTTGGAGGTGAATTTCGGATCCCTATCTGAAACTATGGACTTTGGCACACCATGTAGTCTTACTATTTCTTTAACATACAACTCTGCTAACCGATCCACTGAATAAGCTATTTTAACTGGTAGAAAATGAGCAGACTTCGTGAATCGATCTACCACAACCCAAATAGAATCAAATAAACCCGTGGTTCTAGGTAATCCAACCACAAAATCCATCATGATGTCCTCCCACTTCTACTCAGGTAGGGTTAAAGGCTGTAACAACCCTACCGGTCTCTGATGTTCAGCCTTGATCTGCTGACAGGTTAAGCATCTCGATACGAATTCTACCACATTCTTCTTCATTCCACTCCACCAAAAATAAGGTTTAAGATCCTGATACATCTTGGTGGTGCCGGGATGTAGGGAATATGGAGTGGTATGAGCCTCCTCGAGAATTTCATTTCTAAGTTCCACACTATTTGGAACACAAACCCTGGCTTTAAACAATAACATCCCACTGTCCGACACTGCGAAATCTCGGGCTTGACCAGCTGAAACCTCTTCCCTGATTTTTACTAACTCTGGATCAGTCATTTGAGCGACTTTAATTCGTTCTAATAGATTAGATTGCAGCGTCAAGTTGTGAAGCTTGCCTACAACAAACTCAATGCTAGATTTGACCATGTCCTCTGCTAATTGAGGTGAAATTTGAATCATACTAGCTACCTGCCTGGGACCCTTCGTGCTCAGGGCATCGACCACTACATTGGCCTTCCCAGGGTGATAAAGGATCTCACAATCGTAATCCTTTACTAACTCCAACCAACTTCTCTGTCTCATATTCAAATCTTTCTAAGTAAAAAAATATTTGAGACTTTTATGGTCGGTATAAATTTCACATCTTTCTCCATAAAGATAATGCTGCCAAATTTTTAAAGCAAAAACTACCGCGACTAACTCTGGGTCATGTGTCGGATATCGCTGCTCATAATCCTTCAACCGACGGGAGGCATAAGCGATAACCCGATCGACTTGCATCAGCACGTATCCCAGACCCTGTCTGGATGCATCACAATAAACCACGAACTTTTCTTTGTCAGAAGGCAAAGCTAGAACTGGAGCTGTAATCAACCTCTGTTTCAGCTCCTGAAAACTAGCCTCACATTTTTCTGACCATACAAAACGCTGATTCTTTTTGGTGAGCTCGGTTAAGGGTGTTGAGATTTTAGAAAACCCTTCCATAAACCTACGATAATAACCGGCTAGACCCAAGAAACTTCTAACTTCTGTCACAGTTTTTGGTCTTGGCCAATCCCTGACGGATTCTATCTTTCCTGGATCCACCTTGATCCCATCCTTGCTAACAATGTGCCCTAAAAAGGACACCTGAGATAACTAAAATTCACATTTCTTGAATTTGGCATAAAGCTTGTGCTCTCGAAGCCGTTGCAGAACCATTCGGAGATGTAGCTCATGCTCCTTTTCTGATTGAGAATACACAAAGGATATCGTCGATAAACACAATCACACAGATATCGAGGAAATCCTTGAATACTCTATTCATCAAATCCATAAATGCAGCAGGAGCATTGGTTAGTCCAAACGACATAACTAGAAATTCATAATGTCCATACCTAGTACGGAAAGCTGTCATTGGAATGTCCTCCTCTCGGATTCTCAAGTGATGATAGCCCGATCAGAGATCAATCTTTGAAAAGACCGTCTTCCCCTGAAGTTGATCAAAAAGATCATCGATTCTAGGTAAAGGATATTTATTCTTGACTGTTAACTTGTTCAACTCCCGGTAATCAATGCACATTCTTAGAGACCCATCCTTCTTCTTGACAAACAATATCGGAGCTCCCCAGGGTGACACACTAGGCCGAATAAACCCTATGTCAAGTGACCCCTGGAGTTGAATTTTCAATTCTTTAAACTCAGCTGGAGCCATTCTATAAGGGGCTTTAGAGACTGGTTCTGCTCTAGGCGCCAAATCGATTTCCCGCTGAGGCGGTAAACCCAGAAGTTTTTCAGGAAAAACAAATAGAAATTCTCGAACCACCTTAATATCTTTTGGCCGAATAGAGTCTGGCCGAGTGGTGTCTAATACCATGGCCAGAAAGCTTAAACATCCATCACACAGCAATTCTTTAGCTGATAAGACCGAAATCACCTGGATCCGAGATCCCTGAACCAAACCGACCAAACAAATGGTTCTTCACCTTCTGGTTGGAAGATTACCATCTTCCTCTTACAGTCCATACTGGCTGAATAATTGGACAAGCAAACCATTCCCAGTATGATATCAAAATCTGCTAAGCTCATTTCTATTAGGTCAACACTTAACTCCCTATCATCAATCCTGATCGGCATAGACCTAATCCACCTTTTGGAGATAACTAACTCTCCACTAGGTAAGAGGGTTCCAAACCCTGATTCATAACTATCTTATGGTCTATCCAATTTACTAAAGATTCTGGCTGCCACATAAGAATGAGTGGCCCAAGAGTCAAACAGTACAGAGTAAAAAGAGTTGTTGACCGAGAGCTGACCTGTTATCACTGAAGGACTGGCTTTTGCATCAGCCTGAGTAATGGCGAACACCCTTGCTGGAGTGGGTTTCATCGGAGTCTTCGGTGCTTCAGTTCTGAGTTGAGGGCAATCCTTCTTGTAATGCCCTAGCATGCCACACTGAAAGCACCCTTGTCCTCTACACTCCCCCAGATGGTGCCTTTTACAACTGGGGCACTATGGGTAAGTGTATCGGGTCTCAGAACTACCCTGGCAACTGCCTCGACCCTGGTTCCCCCAAAACCTCTTGTTCTGACCTGAGCCACCGGTTGCAGTGGATGCTTTCTTTTTCTGATCCATGGCTGAACCACTACCTCCCCTGCTAAAACCTAATGCAGGAGGGGTAGGAGCCCCGCCAACCACTGGAGTCCTAACAGACTCTGTCATGCATCCAACTGCGCCCTCAGCTCGCAGTGCCTTATCCACCATTTCAGCATAGGTGGTTTTGTTGTTTGTAGTAATCATCAAATCATGTCTAATCTTCGCATTTATTCCATCCAGATATTTCTCCTTTTTACTGAAATCAGTTGGCACAATTCTCGAGGCCAACCTCACCAACCGGTCAAACTGCGTCGTGTACTCTGTAACACTCATGTTTTCCTTCTGGGTCAAGTGAGTGAATTCTTTTCTCTTGGCACTTCTGACTGCTCGTTATAATACTTTGCATTGAAAAGTTCCTGGAACTTTTCCCAAGTCATTGTAGTAACGTCATGTATCATGGACACCATGTCCCACCAAACTAACGCATCCTCTTGAAATTGAAAAGTGGCACAGACCACCCTATCATTTCCAGTGACGCCCATGAAATTCAATATCTTGGTGATCATAATTAGCCATTGCTCGGCTTTCATAACATCCGGACCTCCCAGAAAAACCAGAGGTGCCCGCTTACAGAACCTTTCATACAGAGGTTCCATCCAATTCACTGCAATCATTGGTTTGGCCTAGACAGTAGGGGCAGGTGCCACTGGAATTTCTGGAGCAGGCACTGCAGGAGCACCCTGCTGTCTCAATCGCTGGATTTCATTATCTTGTTCCTCAATTCTGGCTTGCATTTCTGAAAACATGTTTTCCCAATTCTGAGCTTCCTGAGTAGCTTGGGCAGCCTGGACAGCCTCTGGCGGGTTAGCATTACCCCGCCCACGTGCCCCGCCCCTGGGACCTCTACCTCGGCCCCGAACATTTGGAGGAAACTGAGTTCCCTGACCTTCATTTGATCCGACCGAGTTGCCCTGACTCCTGGTATTTCACCTGCCGTCCATCTAGTCTGAACAACCTGCGTAACCAAGAGCTAGCATGGTCAGCTCATGATCAACGAGAACTTACTAATGCCGCTTATTTAGAAATTAAAAACATGCGCCTATTCTACTATCAGGCTACTAACATGCTTCCTAATAGGCTTTTGTCAAATCATACTATTAAATAAGCTACTAAAGCAACAAAAGCGTACTGAACCGAGGAACGAGCTAACTGCTGATGATGATTGTACATGTCGTGAAGATCTTCGGAAGATAACTTTGCGGCTCTGATACCAAATTGTAACACCCTAACTAGCATAGGCGTGTTAACGTGATTTTAAACATACTGTGCAACTCGTTGCTAATCTTCAAGGTTAATAAAAATCGTGATTAGTTAAAATCTTGTTATTTAATTAAAAACTTGTAGTATTACATACAAAATATTTCGGGATCCCGTTTACAAAATACTTTACAAAAGTTTGCTATTAATTTACAAAATATTTGTCGCCCAACGACTAACAACAAAAGCCCTGATGTCCCGAGGATCGTACACTCTAGGCCTAACCACCCCGACATGTACAATCTTCATCTGCTCGTCCTCACGGTTCCTCAACTTTAGCCTTGCCCTTACCTACACATAAACATAGCATTGTGAGTCGACAGACTCAGTAAGAAAAGCATAAATCATATAACATACATATATCCCGGATTATGATCAGACGCCCATACCCCTGACCATAACCCTAATCCCCGTGTCCCATACGGTGCTGAGTCTAGAACGTTCGTACGACGGTACTTTTGACCATAATATCAGCCTATACTTGGTACGCTAGTCATAATCTAGCCGTACCGATGTGATACTGTATCAACCTATGCTCGGTACGCTAGTCAAACTCTAGTCGTACAGATGTGATACTGTCAACTAGCACGAAAGCCAACATACATATCTAATGTAATCTAACAGGCTTACTAACATTCACGCTAAACATGTAAATACATATGCATACTGTTATACTAATCTTACCTCGATTCTTAATTCAGGTGTGCCGATCAACCTGAGTGGAACAATTTGCTCGGCGAATTACAGGCTCTAAATCACATCACTCACAACACAGACAAGCGATACGCTAAATCACTTCCCGGGGACTTAAACTTGAAACTAAATGTTTCCCTATCGATGAATAACATGGCAATACCCTAAATAACACAAAAATGGGAAAAACTCGGGTTCCCAAAATTTCCCCAACTGGTAGACTGGTTCCCCAACCGAAATCCCGATTCTGGGAAAAATTCTTGGAAGCCAACCGGAATTTCGGTTCCTACATGCCTCTCTAAACCGAAATTCCCGTTCAGTGCAGGAATGACTAAAAATTTCATAACTCGACCAAATCAACCCCAATCCAATTCAAACTTTCCAGACCTGTTCTATACACCCTAGAGAACATTTTCAAGGCAATAAAACATTCACCCAAACACAGAATCAAAACTTGCCATTAATGAGCCAAGCTTGAGTTCAAAACTCCAAAGCTGGCTTAAACAACATAACAACCTCTAAATCAAGCATAAATCAACATAATAAAACATAATTAAACCTCTGAATACAACAACAACCAACAACAGCAACCACATCAAACAAACTTCAAGCATGCAAAACTATTCTCTTCCTTACAACTCAAGAAATCAAAAAGGAAGTTACAAGAAGCTTACCAAGAAATTGAGATCACTAATTCCTTGCTAAAACCAGCTTGAAAATCACAAAAAAACCCCCACACCCTAGCTGCTCTAGGCCGAAAGAGAGAAAGAGAGAGTTTGAGAGAAAAAGCCTCTCTCTCGATTTTTTCCAAATTTCAATTTTTGAATAAATGAATTAAAACCTAGTTTTACCATAATAATCTCAGCTTAAAACATAGGAAATAAATCAGCTTATTAACTTAAGTAACCATCACTAAAGACAAATCACATATGGGCAAAATGACCTTTTTGCCCTCTCACACTAAAATCCCATAAAAGGGTACTAAGGGTATTTTGGGAAATTCTAAATTCCTGACTAATCCCGACATTCCCAATGTCTAACTAAACTGCCATGCTATACAAAAATACCAAGATGTGATTCAACTGAGCCATACACCGCATTCCTATGTTGTCGGGCACCGAACATGCAAAATTATGAAATTTCTAAGTAGAACATATGAAATGCATTTTGAATTCAAATAAATCACCATAAATAATTATTTTAATATCAATAAATAATTTTCATAATTAAACTTTAATTATCTACTAATTTTCAAATTTAAACTAAGCGGTCTTTACAGTCAATTTTCACAAGATTGCAGTTGGGGGAGGCAAAGCCAACTACAGTAACCTTGCAAATGGTTGATCGATCAATAGCTCATCCCAGAGGAGTCATCAAAGATGTGTTAGTAACAGTTGATAAGTTCATTTTTCCATCTGATTTTATTGTTCTAGATATGGAAGAAGACAGCAATGTCCCAATTATATTGGGGAGACCATTATTGGCAATTGGCCAAGCATTGATTGATGTTCAGAAGGGTGAATTGAAGCTGTGAGTGCAAGGGGAAGAAGTGGTCTTCAATGTGTTAAAGGTGATGACTTTCCCAAAGGCAAGTGATAACTGTTTCTTTGTTGATTTGATCGATACCCTTGTGGAAAAGAAAAAGTTGATAGAAGATCCTTTAGAACTAAGCTTAATTGAAGATGATTTGACTGAGCAAGAAGGAGTGGAGGCAAGGGAGTATGCTAAATGGCTCGATTCTTATGGACCACTGAATAGAAAGTATTATGAAGAGTTGGGGGTTGTGCCAAAGGAGCTTGTGCCATCTACAGAGAAACCTCCAGAGTTAGAGTTGAATGTGCTTCCTAGTCATCTATGGTATGAGTTCTTGGGAGAAGATAAGAAGCTTCCAGTGATAATGTCAGCTTCACTTTCTGATGTGGAGACTGATAGGTTGCTTACAATACTTTGAGCGTACAATAAGGCTATTGCATGGACATTGGGTGATGTTAAGGGAATCAGTACCTCAACAGTGATGCATCGAATTTTGATGGAAGAAGACGCTAAACAAACAATTGATGCACAACGAAGACTTAATCCACCTATGAAAGAGGTTGTTAGAAAGGAGGTGGTCAAGTGGTTAGATGCTGGAGTGGCCTACCCAATTTCAGATAGTAAATGGGTTAGTCCGGTGCAAGTAGTACCAAAGAAAGGGGGGATGACAGTAATCAAGAATGAGAAGAACGAATTGATTCCCACAAGAACGCTTACTGGTTGGAGGATCTGTATTTACTACAGGAAGCTCAACAAGGTAACAAGGAAGGACCATTTTCCCTTGCCTTTTACTAATCAGATGTTAGACCGGTTGGCTGGGCAAGAGTACTACTGTTTCTTATATGGCTATTCTGGGTACCATCAAATAGCCATAGCAGCTGAGGATCAAGAGAAGACTACATTTACATGTCCATATGGCACTTTTTCTTTTAGGAGAATGCCTTTTGGATTATGTAATGCACCGACAACATTCCAGAGATGTATGATGGCCATATTCTCAGATCTAACAGAGAAGTGCATCGAGGTGTTTATGGATGATTTTTCAGCATTCGACTCATCATTTGATCAATGTCTTAGCAATCTGGAGTTGGTATTAACAAGGTGTGAAGATTCTAATTTGGTGCTTGACTGGGAAAAATGTCACATGGTTAAAGAAGGGATAGTGTTGGGGCACAAAATTTCAAAAAGTGGTATTGATGTCGATAAAGCTAAGGTATCCACAATTGAAAGCTTACCCCCTCCAGTTTCAGTTAAGGGAGTTCATAGCTTCTTGGGTCATGCCGGGTTTTACAGAAGGTTTATTAAGGATTTCTCCGAAATTGCGAAACCATTATCTAATCTTCTCGCTAATGGAGTGTCTTTTGAGTTTGGAAAGGATTGTCTTGAAGCCTTTCAAATTCTCAAGAAGTTAATCTCAGCACCAATTGTGACTACACCAGATTGGGAGTTGCCTTTTGAAATCATGTGTGATGCCAGTGATTATGCTATTGGAGCAATGCTGGGACAAAGGGTTGACAAGGTATTCAGAACTATCTATTACGCAAGCAGAACCTTGAATGATGCCCAACTGAATTATGCAACTACAGAAAAGGAGATGTTGGCCATAGTGTTTGCATGTGATAAATTCTGACCGTACTTGATTGGAAATAAAGTCATTGTGTATACGGACCATTCAACAATCAAGTATTTGATGACTAAGAAAGATGCCAAGCCAAGACTGATATGATGGTTTCTTCTTCTACAAGAATTTGATTTGGAAATAAAGGATAAGAAGGGCACGGAGAATTTAGTGGCAAATCATCTATCGAGGTTGGAACTTGAAGAGAGTCAGAACACAAAGGAGGTTGAGATCAACGAAGACTTTCCTGATGAGAACTGTTTCTCGTGGATTCTAATGTACCGTGGTTTGCAGATTACGTGAACTATTTTGCTGCAAACATCATACCACCAGAATTGACAAGGCAATAGTTGAAGAAATTCTACTCTGAGGTCAAACACTACTATTGGGAGTATCCTATCCTCTATAAGCATTGTGCGGGTCAGATTAGCAGAAGATGTGTGCCAGAGGAGGAGATGTTCTCTATTTTAAATCATTACCATAGCTTGCAATGCGGGGGACATTTTAGTGGGAACCGTACTGCTGCTAAGGTCTTACAAAGTGGATTCTTTTGGCCCACTTTATTTAAAGATGCTCACCAATTTCTCCAAGCATGTGATCGGTGTCAACAAACTGGAAATATTTCAAGAAGGAATGAGATGCCTTTGACTGGAATTTAGGAAGTGGAACTATTCGATGTGTGGGCCATTGATTTCATGGGACCTTTCCCGTCATCATACAGTAACACGTACATATTGCTGGCTGTGGATTATGTCTCCAAATGGGTAGAAGAAGCAGGAACATACCTGAATGACGGAAAAACAGTGCTTAACTTTCTTCAGAAGAATATTTTAACCCAGTTTGGAACACCAAGAGCAATTATAAGCGATGAAGGAAGTCATGTCTGCAACAAGAATTTGAAGCTCTACTTGCAAGATATGGAGTTCGTCGTAGAACAGCACTTCCTTATAATCCTCAGAGTAATGGGCAAGCAGAAATTTCCAGCAGGGAGATTAAGTTGATTCTGGAGAAGACGGTTCAGCGTTCAAGAAAAGACTGGGCTAAAAGGCTGGATGATGCACTATGGGCTTACAGGACCGCATTCAAAACACCAATAGGAATGTCTCCCTATATGTTGGTATATGGAAAGGCTTGTCATCTTCCAGTCGAGTTAGAGCACAAGGAATTCTTGGCCATGAAAACATTGAATATGGACTTGGCAACAGCAGGAGAAAAGAGGCTGTTACAACTTAATGAGATGGATGAGTTTCACAACGAGGCTTATGAAAATGCCAAGATCTATAAAGAGAGAACTAAGAAATGGCATGACCGAGGCTTAATCAGAAAAGACTTTCAACCTGGGGAACAAGTCTTACTCTTTAATTCCAGGTTGAAACTATTTCCGAGTAAGCTAAAGTCAAGATGGTCAGGGCCATTCACGGTGGTCAAAGCATTCCCATATGGAGCTGTGGAACTAAAAGGTGAAAGCCCAGACACTTTTAAGGTTAATGGGCAGCGGTTAAAGCTTTACTTGGGAGGTCATTTTGAGCAAGCCAAGTCCGCCATGATTCTGGCGCCTCTTTGAAGAAATCAGTCAACGTCCGGCTATATGACAGAAAAGACAGCGCTATTGGGAGGCAACCCAACACTTAATGGTGTTTTTAGTTGAACTTTCTTATTGTTTTTTCTTGTTTTTTGTTGGTTTATGTTCATTAAATTTGTAAACTTGATATTGGTTTTATGTTTGTATTGAAAAAAAAAAAGAATTTTTTTTCTCTGGGCATTGCCTACTGGCCGCGGCGAGCCCAACCTCAGTCGTGGCCATAAATCGAATGGCAGAAAGGCCTATTTTTCAAGACTATCTTGCTGCGGCGAGCCCAGCCTTGGCCACGACGATAAGTCGAAAAACAGAGAGGTGTAAATTTTCACAACATCTCGCCGCGGCGAGACCACCTTTGGTCGCGGCAAGAGTGCCCAGACGAGTTTAAAAGGGCAATGCGATTTTTTCAAAAATCAAAACCTCCTTTCTCAACCCTAACCTCCTCCTCCTCAACCTCTTCAACCATAACCAAATTTCTTCAACCTCTTCCCACAAAAACCCTTTAATCATTCATCCCCAATCACTCTACAACACCCTTTTTCTCATCAATCACTCTTTTCCTTTTAAAAACCACATTCAAATCCCTAACCTTCATCCAAATTCAAGAAAATTCACTATTCATCATCATCTACCTCAAGAACTTCAAGGTTTTCTTCAATGGAGGTAGAATGAAGAAATTCTCATTGAGGTAAACAATTTCTTATAATTATCTATGCAATTGTAATAGATAATTTTGATTTTTGGAGAATCTTGTGAAATTGGTGTGATTTTTGGGATATTGTTTGATAAATTACTGTGGAAAGTTGTGTTTGAGTAACATTGTGAAATTTTTGATTGGGTTTTCACCCGGAAAGTGGAATTTTAAGGGGAGGTGCTCTCAAAATTTTCTTGAATTTTTGGGTGTTAGAAATTTTGAGCAAGAATGGGTCCTAAAAGAGCAAGAGTGAATGAAAGAGGGGGAGCTTCTTCATCTAACCCACCTAGGTCATCGGGCCGTTCAAATGTTGATAGGGCTAGGTTTGTGAGTTCTGAGGCACAAGAGCGTTATCTACAACTCAAGGATAGGCCATTCATAGAAGATAGGGGCATGGAAATTGATGACCTTAGACACCCTAGAATTGGCATTCCTTCTGTATTTGAGCCCATTAGAGAGCAAGTAATCAATAGGGGTTGGAAAAAATTTGTTGATATTACTGAGAGGAATAACCAAACTCTAGCTTTAGAATTCTTTGCCAATTGGCCAGAAAGAGAGGATGAAAAAGTAAAAGTTAGGGGGGTTAAAGTGCCGGTTTCCACAGCAGCTATCCATGCCATATATGACTTGCCAACTTTCACCTGGGAGGAACAACCACTAAAAAAGCTTATTCAAGAAAAGAGATTGAATTATGATGAAATACCTGAAACTTTAGGTTACCCAAGTCTTAGGTTTCATGAATACGATGGGGAACCTTATCAGTTGTATAGGTGTGAATTAAACCCGGTGGCCAAGGCATGGCAATATTTCATGAGTGCTAGGTTGGTACAAAATAAGCACTACTCTGATGCTCAAATAGACAGGCTGAAATTTGTCTATGCCATCATGAAGGGTTTTAACCTGAATGTGGGGGATATAATTAGGCAGAGTTTTGATACTATGGTTGAAGGATCTTGTGGGGGTGGACTCGGGCTTGCTGACATTATCACCACTTTGTGTGAGGCGCATGGAGTACCACAATACTCCTATGATACAAAGGCTGCACCACAACACAGTATTGACATGGCCACGGTGTTTAGATTTAAACCACCACATCCCCATGGTCAACAGCCTGCTCGAAGAAATCCTCCTGCGGAACAACAAGAAGAGCGTGAAGAAAATGTACCGCAACGTATCGCTGGGCCTCTCGACCCAGCCATGCAGTACACGCATGATGAACTGAATTATCTTATTCAGCAGAACATGCACATGCAAAATTATATGACGCAGAGGAGCATTTTTTATGAGAATCAAGTGCAACAATTAAATTCGCTGATCACAAGAATGAATGTCAGAGTTGAAGAGCCCAATTACTTGGCGATGCTGCCCCGCTTCTATCCTTATGACCAGCCACCTCCACCAAACCCCTTTTGATAGGGCTCAGGTAAGTCTCTCTCAACTAGAATTTTCTTTTCTCACATTGGGGACAATGTGTATCTTTAGTTTGGGAGATTTAATTTTTTTCATTTTTTCGGTTTATGTTTTTCATTTTTTAGTTAGTCTTTGTTATTGTTAGTGTCATGTGTTGATAACTGAGCTGGAATATTGATTGAACTACTGTTGTTTACTTGTGCAATGGATTGGAATTTTAACCGTGTGCTTGAGTCATGAACTCTTTGAATTGAATTGGATGTCTTGTAAAAAGTTTGTTCATTTAGATGTAAAGCATTGATTTTTGAATAGTATCACTTTTATTCTACTTGGGTTGTAGAATTTTTGCTTGACATGGAATAGAACTTGTGTGACATACTCTCTTGAAGCGAAATCCTTGATGATTTTTGCTTGGAAATGATCTAGGTAAATTTTCTTTGGTCCGATTGAGCCTTTCGAGCTTACCTGAAAAGTTTTGTCCTTAGTTTACCCAAAGTTGAGCCTTAGCCTATTTCAAAATTCTCACCACTTAATTGAGCATAATTTTTTATCTTTAACTACTTTCATTCTCAATGTACCTTATTATGCAATTAGCTTTTAATCAAGTTTGGGGGGGAATGAAGTGTTTTAAGTGGGAAATATTTTGAAAGTAAGAGATTGAAAAAATTGTTATGTGAAGTGTCTTTACTATCTAAAAGAAGAAAGAAGAAAGAAAAAAAAAGAGAAACATAAAGTAAGAAATGTGATAATTCTTCTTGAAAAAAATATGAACAATGAGGTAGGCACATAAAGAGGAAAATATAATCTTACAGTTTCTTTGGGATAAAAGTATGGATAATTGTGGGTGCTTGTTCGCTATATTTTGCTTATGGTATAATGTAGCCTAAATGACTGCTCATCTACCTGTTTTACCTAAACCATGATATTGTAACCGAAAAAGACCTTTTGATTCCGAGCAAGAATTGTTAACATTAGTGGAGAGAGGTATGTCATTCAAGCGTATTGAACATGGGTTGGGGGAATGTCGGAAAGTGTAGAATGGTTGTGATAATTACTTCTAACTTGTGCATCCAAGTTAATTCTTAGGGTTATTGAGTTGAAATTCTGGTTATTCAATTGCTTGAAGTTGTGGAGGTGGTAGTGGTAGTTCAACCATTGAAAGTTTCAGTTATCTAATGCATCATTTTATTTCTATTTTAGTTTTAGTTTTAGCTTTATTCGAGGGCGAGTAAAGATTCGGTTTGAGGGAATTTTTTAGGCTAATTTTAGCCTATGTTCTGGATCACAATTATGTTTGCTTTTCGACGTTTTAGGACAGAATTACGCTGGTTTTCTATGTTTTCAGGTTTCTCGAAGTTATGGAAGTCTCGGGTTACAAAAGTGCAATAAAACACAAGTGGAGCCAAGAAAAATGCAAAATTGATGCTCGGTGCACTTTTGGCCGCGGTGAGCCTAACCATGGCCGCGGCCATAACTCGAGAGCAGAAAGACAGTTTTGGGGCGAGTCAGTAGCCGCGGCGAGAGGTTTCACCGCCGTGGCCACGGCATCACTCGCCGCGGCGGAGGAAGCCATGGCCGCAGCGAGAGCCCGTACAAGCGAGGGTAATTTCGTCTTTTGAACCCTAAAAATGAGAAATAAAAAGAAAACTGCGATTGGAAATGAAGGGAAGCGATTTTGAGACCTAAAACGCAGTGAAGAGCGACTAGAGGAGCAAAGTGAAGATCTAGAGTCATTCCACCAACAGTTTCTTTCTCTCTTCCTTTTTAATTTCTTTATGTTGAATTCTGTTTTAGGAACGGTTATGGACTTGAACATGAGCTAATCTTCCATTTAGGGAAGATGATGAATGTTTGTTAAAGTTTGCCATAGTTAATGTTAATTGCCATTCCTGTTCATTTTGATTGTGTATTATCCTTATTTGTGTTATTTTCATGTTAAAATTTGATCACCTTTTGCATGTCTATGATCTCAATTCGAAATTTAAAAAGTGAGAATTGAGAATGCTAAAATTTGGATAACCTAAGTTTTTGTAGAACAAAGGTATTTACATGACTTTTGTGACTTTTTAGATTACTGCTTAATGCAAATTTTATGCAATTCTAATTAAGAGATTAATTAAAATGCATGAGATTTAGAACCTAGAAGATTTGAAAACAGCTAGGTTAATTAGAACAATCTGTCATTCACAATAAGAACTGGAATAGTAATTAGGCATTAACAATTGGGTAAACCTATCAACAGGATTCTCTTTCCTATCTTCTCATTTCTGATTAATTTTTATTGTCTGTTTCAGCTTCTTGAATTTTTATTCGATTATTGAACTTGAAAAATATTGATTTGCCAAATAGAAACATAGATTTAATCTAGTGGTACTCAGTCCAATTTCTTGTGGTTCGACCTCACCTGTGTGAGCTTACTACTTGATTACGTGCACTTACGTACTATTTACAAAATTCGTAACACCTGTCCTGAGTAGGAGCAATGGTTCCAGCATTATTGGGGTTTTCCCTGTTGTTTCCTCCAACACATTCCACTGAGGGTTCTCTGTCTTAATCTCCCTCATCTAGGTCTTGGAACTTACTTCGAAGGCGAGCCATCATTCTTTCCATTTTTTGAGAAAACTTCTCTTGATGGGTTAGCCTTTGCTGAGTCTCCAATAACTCTTTCGACACTCGAATCACTTCAGGGTCCTGCTCATAGTGGTAGCCATCTTTGTAGTATTCATCTTTGAGTATTCTCCATCGTCGTCCTCCTCCTAACATCCCGGTCTTCATTGAAACTGTCGTCCTGTTTGTCAAGGTTAGCCTCTCGATTGTCTGAGTTCGATGTATCCCCTTTTTCCACATTGCTCGGGTGGGCGAGGCCTAAAGACAAAGGATTTACATCCTCGATGACAGCGTCAGTTCCGTAAGGAGGGTTCTTCTTGGTAACAGTTTTTCTCGTAAACACCATGGTTACAGCAACACTATAGGTTTAGGTCTTTCTTCAGCTCTAAATGAAAGTACCAAAATGTTTACTGAAGTTTTCAAAAACTAAATATTTAGGAGCTAAATAAATAACAAAATACAAAAATTAATAAGATGGAGATTTTTACGTGATTCACGTATTAATTAACCTTAGTCCACGAGTAAATCTATTAGCCTGTAAGAGGGTATTTGATGAGTTTACAGTATTTTGCAAGAAATCTTAACTCTGTACTCTTAGTTTCTCTCTCTTGAAGAAGAATTAGAGCAATATTGGAAGAGCTTCGGCTATTTAGGTTGTGATCGCCCCTTCGTATGGAAGTAGAAGGGTATATATAGGTCGTGTGGAAGGTATGAACATGCCCATGACCCACCTACGTTTTTTTGCGAAAGGCTCACTAATGGGGTACATTGCATGCAAAAAGAGCTGACCATAGGGCCCCTTAAAAATAATTGTGCTCGTGCATGCAGCAGCTGGGGACCATCGTACTGGGTAGACACGTGTCACCAAAAGGTTTAACCTTTAAAAGTAGAGGCATAGAATAACAGTCTGGCAAAAAGGTGGATGAGGTACACGCACTACAATGCCTATAGACAGGGGACAAGATTCGATCCTGCGTCAAAAAAAAGTATAACCGTCGCTGGGCGATCCAGGTTATTCTAAAGGTAGACGTTCGCAATACTCTTGGGCGGTCAGTGTCTGTGATTGGCCTGCATTCGAGAAGCAAAGATGAGGCGAGGTAGACTTCCACTTATCTCTTGGTCTTGACTGTTCTTAGTTTCGTGAAGCTTCTCCATGACTAGACTATTATGGGGATTTCAATTAGGGAAATTACGAGATTATCTCTTCCTTTTTATGCCATGTGTTACTCGTTGAGAAACACGAATAACATCGATTTTGAAAAAAATTAAATTCCGCAAAAAAATATAAAAAAAGTTGAGTATGATATATAAAAAATATTTTTAACATATATAATGTAAAAGAGATATTTTTTTGATATTTTTTTTAATTAAATAGTGAAATGAAGTATATATAATTCAATTTTTTTTTATTATTTACAATCGAATCAAATTTAATTGTTATATATTTTTAAAATTAATATTTATATTTAAATTTATTTAATAAACAATAAGTAATCTATTAAAGAAAGTGTTTCATATATATTGTAATATTTTTAATATTCATTTATATTGTGTAATATTCTTTTCAGGTAAGTACTAGTCTATTTCTTAGTATAGTGGCCCTTCATAATAAAAGTCAACACAAAATTTAATGTAAAATTTTTTAAAGGAACAGTTGGTTTCAAGTATAGTTGATTTGTTTTTAATTTATTAGGTATCACTGCATCATCTTAAGAGATAATTAATCAATGTTATATACGATGGTGTTAGTGTATAATCAAATCTTATATGATGGTGTATCATCTTTATTATATATATAAAACAAAAAAGTGGAAATTTAAAAAATTAAAGACTTACTCGATAGAGATATTAAATCATTGTTTGTTTTTTTTCTTATTTCAAACCATACTAATTGTGTAAATAATTAATTTTTAACATATGTATGAATATAATTATATATTACGATAGAAAATATTATGCACATTTTAACTATAATATCTAATATCGTTTTCTTTAATTTTCAAATATTCTTACACTTTTAGTTTTCATAACTACTACAGTGCTTCAATGCAAAATATAGAAGATGAATAACTTTTTTTGACATGCGAAAGACACGTTTAGAATATTAATATTAATTATAAATTTTGTAATTTATTTGAAAATATTTATTTCTTAAATGTTTGATGGTCCTAGTGGCTGATCCAATGAAGAATAATATGGGGCTCTTGCTTATGCTATTTTATTTTTTTCTTTCTTTTCTTAGTGTATATAAAGAATTAAAATAAAAATTAATTATGTAGAATAAAATAGGTGTCCACTCCTCCTAAATAATAAATATATAATTATATTTATATATTATTGTTTTAATATTTTGTCCGAATGGTCCCCATATAATCACATCGATTCTAAATTCATTTCTTTGACTTGTTTAGTTATACATGTGGATATAATTCATATACAAATATATTATGAGGTCAAAAGTTATATCGTGATAATAGTGAGATAAACATATTAGCACAACATTTATTTTTTATATTGAATGCTATTTTGTTTTCTGGTTACTTATGTCATAATGTGAATTTGAAATGAAGAGAGTTTATGAATGCATAAGAATTAAGACTGAGCGTTGTAGTCTAAAATAAAAGACAGCGTTGTTGCTCATGCCAACTCAATCAATTTTTATACGATTAACATTTAATGTGATACAACTTGTATTTAGAAGTTATTTAAACGTTCTATTAATTTATGTCTCACACATTCAAATATAATTTTGAAGCTATTGTCCTCTAAATTTATCCCGAATTACGAAAATAGACTTCAAATAACTCGCAGCGAGACACCCACCGGGCACCAAAAATTAATCTCCACCAATAAAAGTTAATTTTTACTGTTAGATCATAATAAACGGTAGAAGACAATTTATTTGTATTTTTTTCTTATTTTTGTGGACCTATAAAAGAAGAGAAAATTTGATTACTTATGCATTTATTAGACAAATTTTTTTTTTGTAAGCCTATACTATTCAATATTGGTAGATCGAATATGTCATTTTTTCTTAAAACCTCATTCTACCCCTCTCTCTCTCTCTCTCTCTCTCTCTCTCTCTCTCTCTCTCTCTCTCTCTCTCTCTCTCTCTCTCTCTCTCTCTCTCTGTAAACACGCACACGGAGGAGCACACAATCGACCCACAACCCACCACCCACAATCTTGGTTCCTTCTCTCCACGACCACCATGACCACAGACCCAAGGACCCACGTACTCAATGACCACCGCAGACCCAATGACTTCTCCATCAACCACGACTTCATTATTATCAGCAATGTTGTCAAAGGAATAAATTGTATGATTAATGTTTGTTATCTGTGAGTAGATGTTAGATTTAGGGTCAAAACTTGTCAAATCTGAGTTTTGGGCAAAAAATTGGTTTTTTTGTCAGGTTTGATAGTGGTCCAATGTCTTCCTGTCGTTAAAATGAGTAAAAGTTGAAGACAGTCCGATGGTAGCCAGATGATATGGTCAGATGGGGTCCGATGGTGGCAAAATGCCTTCCTAACGAGCTTAATGAATGGAGCTTAACATCTATAAATGTAGATATGGTCGGATGGTGGTCCGATGGTAGTCTGATGGTCACCTGATACAACTTTTTTATGTACAAAAACATAAAAAAATAAAATAAAAGAAATAGGTAGCAGATATGGTCCGATAGTGGTCCGATGGTCACCTAATGCTATTTTTTATGTACAAAAACATAAAAAAAAAATAATAAAAATATGGGTAGCATCGGGCCACCATCGGATCCCCATCGGACCACCATCAATATAGATGGGAATACGGAGTATGGATGGTGAAGTTAGAAGAGAAGAGAAAAGAGAAGGATATAATGGGTATGAATGTAAAGTGTGCCTATATTTTTTAATTTTAGTAAGTTTGTGTTCAAAAATTTAATATACCCTAAATGTATGCATATAAATTCAAATTTCCCAAAAGAAGAGCCCTCTTAGCTCATTTTTCACATTGAGAAAACTACCCACAAGATCAGGGCTTCTATATATCTAGACTTTCTCTTTCTAGAGTTTGGAGTTTCTGATACTTAGCTATTGCTGTAATTACCATCTCATAAGAAATAAAAACTCAAAGTAGACGTAGCCCCATTACTATCGCGATATAGGGGTGAACTTCTATAAATTGTTGTGTCTCTCTTATTAATTATTTTACTACTTTTTCATTCTCGCTAATCTAGCGAACGAGTTGGCTTAAAAGTCTAGTCTAGATTCCTGAGTTAACAGCATTTATAATAAGAACAATTTAAATATTGTTTTAAGCTTTCATTTTTTTTTTTTTAATTTTATTTATTTTAATTTAAAAATAAATATCCATTTATCAAAAATGACTTTTGCTAGCGCATTAATGGGCATGTAAAAGTAAGATATTCTCCAGTGCACATTTTTGTTAGTAAAAGTTAGACTTTTTTCTACACGTTAATCCGCTAGTAAAATTCTAGCTTTTCTCAGTATACATTTGCGCTAGCATAATTCTAATTTTTATTAGTGCATTTACACACTGGAAAAAATTATTTCTACTAACACTTTTTGTTTCGTACCAAAAATATTCTAATACCAATACCGATTTGCCAACCTTTTGCGCTGACAAGCACTGTCAAAAATAGATTTTATTTTGCCGAAAAAAATACGCTGCTAAAAATTTCATTTCTTATAGTGAAAGTAAAATAAAATTATCTAATATTATTACTATGTACACATTATTAGGGTGTCTCCTGTAATTTATAAATTATTTTACTAATTATTTATTTTAATTCACAAACTTTTTTTTTAAAAAAAATATTTATGTGGATGAGAACTCACCGAAACAAAAAAATCAAAACGCATCTTCCCATTTCTTTTTTCTTTAGTCTTCTAAAATTTGATTTCATTCATGATATTTTGTTTGTTAGGTGTGTGCACTGTGCAATAACGTGTCACTCGTGAGAAATACATAATACGTGAAAGAAAAAATAGACTAATTAGTAATTTTTCCTTGAATTTTGACATGTATTAAATCATCCTTTCTGAATTTTTTTGACGGTTAAAAATTCTCCCTGAACTATTGAAATTATTAGATTTAAGGACTTTTGTCTAATTTTAGTAAAAAAATTCTAACATGGATGAAAGTTTAGGGGGCATGATTTAGCACATATCAAAGTTTGAAGGGCATAAATTTGGTATATATCAAAATTTAGGGAGCATGGTTTAGTACATAAACAATCACTGAAATAGTAAAATTAAATGAAATTAGACAAAAGTCCTTAAATTTAACAATCTCAATAGTTCGTGGGAAATTTTTAATGGCGAAAAAAGTTCAAGAGGCACGATTTAGTACATGTCAAAGTTGTGAGGAAAAAAATTAGTGATTAATACAAGAAATGACGATATATATCTTACCTAATATATAAAATGTCTATCTAACAGATTTTGTTGTGTACTTAACAGATTGTTATATATTTAACAGAATATACTAAAAAGTTAACTTTAACAGAGACAACCATTCACAAACACCTATTCGCACAAATCACAAATGATTCAATAACTTTCTATGTATATATATAAGCATTAAGTGGAATGGGTATCTGCTAAAAATTAAAACAAACAAGTAAACAAAAATTAAAAGCTTTGTCAACTATATCTATTCCCTCGCCTAATCGGATTTTTGTATTTAAAACTCTTCAGTTAACGTCGTCGACCACCAATTCAGTTATTTAAAATAAATGAAATCTAATAGATAAAGTACCGGCCACCAATTAAGATATTTAAAATAAATAAAATCTAATAGACAAAGTACTGGTGCAGAATGAAACTAATGCAAATGAGATGAGGGAGAAAGATGCATTTATGGGGGTAATTTTTTTTTTTATTTGGGCTCATAGATTCTATTTAATCTGATGGTCTAAAACTAATATCATAAAATATGTTTATTGAATCCATTCCTTTTATATATTAATATAAAACTAGGTATTTGGGAAGAAGAAGAGTAGTTTTTCTGGGAAAGAGAGGATCGTTAGAATGGTTAGGTTATTAAATCTTTGATTTAAAATTATCAAAGGTTGTTTGGGATATTTTTTTTTCTTTGAGATATTTTCTTTTATTATTATTATTATTATTATTATATTTTTCTCATAAATAAATGAATTAATAAATAATAATTAAATATATAAATAATAATTAAATGTATCGAAGATGGTGCACTGTATTTTGTCCTTGCAATTAAAAGAATAAAATAAATTGAAAAAAACGTTTAAATTTGTCAAGTTTTATTTATTTATTTATTATTTTTAGGGAAATTTTTAAAAATAATAATGTCAACACCATCATGTGGAAATATATGCAAAAATTCATTGTTAAATTTATATAAAAAATAATTAATTTATATTAAAAAAATTTGAAAGTTAGAGAAAAATAAAATTAAAAGATTGAACATCCAAATATATAAGTAAAACAAGATTTATATTTATTTAAAGAAACACTTTTTTTAATTTTATAATTATATATCTTATAATTGTATTTTACTATTTATAACACAATATTACTATTTTTTAAAGTTTAATATATTAATTATATCATAATATGCATTAAATATTTTTAAGGCTAATTAGAATTTTACCCCCGAACTTTGACATCTATCAAATCATGCCCCCTGAATTATTGAAATTGTTAGATTTAAGGACTTTTTTTCTAATTTCATTTCATTTTATTATTTCAGTGATTATTTATGTACTAAACCATGCTCACTAGACTTTGATATCTACCAAATCATGCCCCTCAAACTTTAACATCCTTAAATTCAACAATCTCAATAGTTCGAAGTGGTATTTTTAACGATCTTAAAAGTTCGAAATGATTTGATACATGTCAAAGTTCGGAGGTAAAAATCCTAATTAGCCTATTTTTAAATCATACTGTTATGAAATATTTATATTTGTAACAATATACCTTTAATTTTATTAATCTTAAAAATTAAACAATATAGAGACCATAATCAATAATATCGATCCAACAATATATGACTGGAAAGCAAAAGTGATAATTGGTTATAAGTCATTCGTACATACAAGTCCATCCAAGTGTAAAAATAACTATATTTTTAATGCAAGATTATATGCTCAAATAAATGATAATACTAGAATCGTATCTGTGATTATGTTTGGTCACGAAATAAAATAACTTTTAAGATCTAATGTAACGAAAATAATGGATTATTTTAAAGAAGTAGCATTTCAAGCTACACTTATTTATTTATATAGTAAAATCATTAATAATTGAAGACTAATACTAATTTTTATAATTTATTTCTCAAAAAAAGATTAAATATATTGAAAGTATTTCTAATAAATTGTCAACTAAGTATTACATACTACAAATTTATGTTGATCAAGAGAAGATGAAGACTCAAAGATACAAGAATTTTAATGTATACTCTATTGAAAAAGTAAAACAAAAAAAAATTACTAAATCTCCATCTTAGATTATAATTTACATATAAGTAATATTTTAACAATTAAAATACCTATCCTATGTAATATTTTTAAATGAACAAACATCTTATTTTATAAAATATTTAATAAAACTTATAAATAATATTTTTATTAATAAATTAATCAAATATTTTAAATAAAAAATTACCAAAAAAAAAATACAACGTGCTTTGCACGTAGTTACTGTCTAGTATATATATATATATATATATATATTGAACTCATTAATTTTTGGGATCATACAATTGAGTGGGCGGAAATTTGTGTATGTGCTTGCCCTCTCCACCATATAAATATACATAAATACGTTCACTATTAATGGGAATTACTAAATGAATAGTATTAGAAAATTTTAAATTTTATATTTAGAGTGTATTTGGAAGTAACTGTATAATTATTAAGTAGTGTAATTACTAGAGTAGTAATTATACAATCTAGTATTTACACTATATTTTAAAATATAAAGTATTTTTGGATATGAGGTGTTACTTACATATGAATTTTTAATATCTTATTTGGCAAAATAGTTAGTAATGACACGAGAAAATAATATTTTTTAGTAGTTAATATTTAAATAGAAAGTTTTTAGTAATTGTATCGTGTAATTACACTCTCATGGGCCCATGAGAATTAGAGAGTGCAATTGAAACCCCTAAATTGTCTCCAATTACACAAATACAGTGTTATTACGTGATTAGACAAATATATTAAATTGTGTAATTACCTCCAATTACACACAAATTTAATTACACCGTGACTTTCTAAACGTACTCTTAATTTTTCTCACTACAACAAATATATGTATTAGGGGCGACACCCAAAACCATAGAAAATTGCCTCTAATGACTATTAGAGGCGACAAGACGCTCCTAAAAAATTATATCTAATAATTCGTACCTAAAAATATTATTAGGGGCAATAAAAAAATTGTTTATAATTAGGGGCGCCAATGTCACTCCTAAAAGTAATCTATGAAATTCTGAATTTTATTTGTAGGAGTGACAATGTTGTCTCGAAATTGCCCTTAGAAAGCCTTGTCAGAAAAGTACTTTTGATTTTAGGGGCGACATAAGTTTTTAAATTAAAAAAAAAAAATTATCATATATAAATATATATATTTACATGTATCTTAATAGGCTATGGATGTAGTCACTTATTATTTATTTTCTAACCAGTCACCCACAAGTATATTATTATATATTAATATGCCATGTGGGTCCTTTAGGCTTCTTTAAGAAAAATAAGTTTATACGGAATTAAAATAAATATTAAAATATTTATAAATTGTACAAATTAATTCTGACACATTCTAATACATAGTTGTTATTATTGATTTGCTAATTAAGATTTTTGCCTACTAAACTTTGACATGTACCAAATTATGCCTCCTGAACTTTTAAGGTTATTGAAAATGCTCCCTAAACTATTGAGATTGTTAAATTTAAGGACTCTTGTCTAATTTCATTCAATTTTACTATTTCAGTGATTGCTTATGTACTAAATCATGCTCCCTAGATTTTAATATCTCCCAAATCATACCCCTTGAACTTTGATATGTACTAAATTATGGCCCCTGAACTTTCATCCATGTTAGACTTTTTTACTAAAATTAGAAAAAAGTCCTTAAATCTAACAATCTCAATAGTTCAAGGGACATTTTTAACGACCTTAAAAGTTCAGGGGCATGATTTGGTACATGTCAAAGTTCAGGGGCAAAAATCCTAATTAGTCTTACTGATTTTATCATCTCCAAAGCTTTATATTAATTAATGGGTGGGCAATTTAGTAAAATCATCACTTTTGTGTAGGATCCAAATGTACACTTAATATAACTCACTTATTTGGTAAATTTAGATTTTAGGAACTAACGTGTATATATGTAGAGCAATATATACATACAATGAGTAATAATTTATATCCAAGAACTTAGTTGTATAAATATAGAGCAATATATGCATACAATGAGTAATAATTAATATCTATAAACTAATATATATGGAGTAATATATGCATACAATGAATAATAATTTATTCCATGAACTAACTTCTACAAAATATATTCAGAAAACTAATTTATATATATGGAGCAATATATTCATATAATAAGTAATAATTTATATTCATAGTAAATATCGATTTATACTCACGTGCTAATATTGTGTAGTTAAGTTGGATGTTATATTGTTATATACTATAAGTTGTGTATATAACAAAATACTAGTACTTTAATATCCTTACATAATTAACATTATATTAGTTGTATTTAATTAATTTGATTGTTTTAAATAATAAAACATATCAAATATTAAAAAGAATTATGTACCTGTTGAGAAAAGAGTGTCATAATACTTAATAATCAACTATGAAAATTACATTATAGTGAAGAACCTATATACTAAATTTAAGGAAAAAAACTAATTAAGAAAAAAAATTTAATGAAATACTGGTCTATAAAAATAAAAGTTAAGAGCATATAAACTAATTAAATTCAGTATTTTGTAAAAGTTATCAATTGGACCATCTGTTTTGCTAAATGACAAAATAGACCTTGTATTTTCTAAAATGGTACAAATAGGATCCTGAATTAATTTTTTGTGAAAATAAATTTAATTATAATCCGATCTAAAAGTGCTATGGCAAAACTGTTTATATTTTCTATATCTGTTTGTATTAGGAATTATCTTCAAGTTGGTTATATTAACAAAAAAAGTTGTCAAAATTAAGCTCAAGGTCCTATTTTTACTATTTTGAAAAATACAGGGTCCATTTTGTCATTTAACAAAACACAGGGTCCAATTGGTAACTTTTACAAAAATACAGAGTCCAAAATAGTATTTACCCTTAATTTATCAATGACTTCTCGTTTACCCACTCCAAGAGCCCACTCCAGTCGGTTACCTTGAGTAGAAATTACACTATATATGGGAAAATTATAAGAGTTTACTTTTTTATGGCATAAATAAATAATGTTAAGGGATTATAAGTTTTTTCTATTTTTTTACATTTATATGAGCTTTTTTTATGCCATATTTTTGTAAAAAAAAAAGATGGAAATCTCATATTTGTAAACAATAATAAGTTTTGCCAGAAAAGTCGTCGGCGCCGGAAAAGTCAGCGGCGCCAGAAAAATCACCGAAAAAGTCGTTGAAAAAGTTAGTGTCACGAAAAAGTCACTGTCAAAATCCACTACTACAAAAAGGGGTATTTTCGTCGTTTTATAAGTGACACATAAAGATTTTGCGTCGGTCTACAGAACCGACGTGTAATCCGTAGACGTAAATAGTGTTTTATTTGCGTCGTTTTTAAAAAGACGCAAAATACAATTTTCGTCATTTGAAAACCGACGCTAAAAAATTACTTTTCTATTTTATTTTAAGCGTCGGTTAAAAAGTGATGCTAAATGTGTCATGACATTTTAAAACTGTCACAAAAAACTTATTCCGTCGGTTTAAAAATGTCATATCTATTACGAAAAAACTTTTTTTTTTTACCTATTGCGTCACTTATAAAATGAAGCACAAATATAAGTAAGGGAAAATTGCAAACTTTTCATGCAATTTTCCCCACCTGCATTATCAAATTTTAGAATAACTCTATATAATAGTAAATACATAATACAAAAAAAATTAAATAACATTTTTAAAACTTATATTAAATTAGTAATCGATTCTATTAACTAATCACACAATACCAAAATTGTTAATAAAATCGATTCTAAAACTTAAATTCCATGTATATCGTAAACTAAATATAAACTAATAATATATGCGAAAGATAACAATAATCATAAAACTTGTTACTCATGTATTATATCAAAAGTGTAGTAACCTTAAGTACTTAATCTATAATCAATGGCTTCACAAATTCGGCAAACTCATCCCGTACGGCATTGATCTCCTCGTTACTATAGGGAGCGTCTAACTTGAACTGTAAAATAAAAGATCAAAAAACATTAATCAACATATTAAAAGTATATATAATTAACAGTACAAATATTACCACCCATCCGACCGCAGTCATGCAATAATCCCAGAACTTACTTCACTATGGATGAATATCTAGGATATTCAAACTCTTCTAGGATTTATAAAATATTAAAAAAAAAAAAAATTGAGTAGCTTACCAATTCCAAGCTAGCGTTCAAGCAATTTCTGCGAAAGATACTACCACAATTGAAAAGCTGCATTGTGAATAAAAGTAGTGATGTAAAAAAATTGTATATTTGGTCGAATAGCCAAAAATGCAAAAACAAAAGGTAGATACATACAATATATATATCATACTAATGACAATACAGAAACAAAGAATCATTTTCTCATTAAAAGTAGCCACAAAAGGCTTCAAGGTATCCAAAACCTCTGCCACTTATATTTGTACTACATAAATTAAGCTATGTCCCATCTTGCAGATAATAACATATAAATAACAACTAGAGATGATCAGGATTAGTATACCAGTACTAACTATAATTTATGCGAGAGATCAGCAGTTAATCTAAAAGCAAAATCTAATCTAAAAGCAAAATTTGTGTGTATTATATATAGAAGGAACTTTGAAAAGATCTCTCGTACATGTATTATAGGAATAGGATATCATATATGTCATGAGGGAAAATTAAAGTTTGATGGCTATCAACAATTGATTAGAGAAATCAATAATTTAAGAAACAGAAAATCTTTGTTGATAAATATAAATAGATATATGCATCTCTACAGTTTAAGTGACAAATCAACAGGATTGGAAATGTCAGACCCATTTTCTGTAGTAGTAGCAGCAGATAAAGTGTTAACATAAGAAGTTTTATCAGCCCCTGAAATTGAATTTTGGTGATCAGTAGAAGAGTGGATTTTCTTCATCAAGATCTCATTGGAACTTTTAGACATATTTTGAACGCTATACATGCAGGCCATTTATAATAACACCCTCTTAAATTTCAATCACACTCAAAATCACTACTTGGAACTAATCATATTAACAATGTAAACAGTTATCCCAAGAAAGAAAGAGGATTTCATCAAGCATGGCATCTTACTGTTTATTTAAAAGAATGTAATCCTACAAAGCAAGATACATATCAGATTACTTTTAAATTAAGTGAGTGATTTTTTAAGCTAGATATTTTTATTTTCTTTCCCAATGATATCTAAAGACGCCAAAGTGTTATAACTTGTTAGAGCACGAGGGGTTCTTAATCTTAATAAGAAGTCCTTAAAGATAATGGTTTTTTTTTTATTTTTATTCTCAAGTGTACGGAACCTACCAACTTAAATAAAATTTTATTTGAGGTTTTGTTCTTTCTCCAAGCCTAAGCTAAAAACATGTGACCCGAATCATGGAGACAAAATATCTAACTTTTCATTAGGCAGAAAGATTTTCTTGAACCATAAGTGTCTTGTTTAACTCATAGTTTGAGTAATTAACAATAGTAATTTATCCAGAAACAATCATGAGAAGCCTAAGTTTCTCCAACTCAGCCCATTGTTAGACAGACTTGAACCATAAGTGTCTTGTCTAACTCAAGTTTGAGTAATTAACAATAATAATTTATCATAAGCATCAGGTAATTTGATTTATGCTAAAGTCAAATATGAATACAATCTAATATTGCCAAATAGTTTGAAAATATTCTGTTCAAGATATGTAGAGAGATGCATCATGCACTCTTGATTTTGTTTTAAGTGAATAGGTTTCATATTTAATCAAAATCTTCCATAAATAATATTATAAAATACCTAAGCAAGACCAATCGGAAAAAGAATGATAACTATACTAATATTATAAATAAAGCTCAACCACTTTTACTGACAAAAGTTCCCATTAAATTATTGTTTAAACAAATCTGTGAACATAATAAAAATGAATTGTGAGACATACAACATCATAAAGCTTCAATCTAAATTTGAATAGAGCAACAATTTAAGTATGAAGAACTTGATCAATTTTATTAATTTCTTGAAAAGAAAGAAACATTCAATTTTAAATAAACCAACTTAAACACAATTGCCAAAGAGAAATAAGAAACCAAAACAACAAACTTATCATCATCATTGTTATCATGAAAATCAAATAAGAACCAACAATTTGATCAAAAACCCTGCTAAAAAAATTAGACTTATTGCTTGGGTCAATGTAAGCAGCCACAATCACAATGGTTTGGTTGAAAACAAGTTTTTTTTTTTTTTTTTGAAACTTCACCATTGATCTAATCATATTAACAAAGCAACTAGTAGCAAGCCTTTTCTCACCAACTTGACTATTAACAAATCAATTTTTATGAGTGTAAAAACTCTTGAAACCTTCAATAATTTATAATAGTTTATAACAGTTAGGAATTACTATAACACATTCAATAATTTAAAATTGAAAGTCATAATTATTAACAAGATCAAAGTAGTTTATATTAAGATTTTAGAAACCCTAATTTTGACTGAAATGTAAATCTAGTTTAACAAGATTCACAATGGTTATATTAAGTGAATAGTTTGCTAGCAAGATTCAAAATTATTAACAGTTTAAAAACCCTAATTTTGGATTAAAAACTCTCAATCTAAATTTAACATTCGGAACCCCAATTCCAAAAAATTAACATACAATAAAATGAGAAATTATCCATTGATGATGAAAATAGAGCATAGATACCAACTGTTATTGTTATAACATAGAGCACTAGCTAGAGACTGAGAGAGTGATTAGTTGAGAGAACGCAAGAGAGAAAGAGAGGGAAAGAGAGAGACTTACGGAGGTGGGAGAGGAGAGCTACACCGATTCGAAATCTCATCCTTGTTCGAGACCTTCAGAGCTGAGGACGCGCGAGAGCTGTTATAACACAGAGCATCGAGAGACTGAGAGAGAGAGAGGGAGAGAGAACGCAAGAGAGAAAGAGAGGGAAAGAGAGAGACTTACGGAGGTGGGAGATCTACGCCGGTTCGAACTCGCAGTTCGATCGAGCCTTCAGAGCGCGAGAATAGGAGGATTTGAACACAGAGCGCGAGAATAGGAGGATTTGAACATAGAGCGCGAGAGCTAGCTGTTCGAAATGAATGGCCTGTTTCGTCGATTTGGGGGTAAGTGAACAATAGGTGAATTTGCGTCATTTTCTCACACTCGCAATATCTTTACCGTCGGTTTTAAAACGCCACATAAAGAATTCGCGAGGCTTTTAAAATGACGCTAATAACGAATGAATTTTTTTAATTTTTTGACTTTTACCGTCGGTTGGGTATTTAGTGAGGGATATATAACCGACGCAATTTATTTATTTTTTGTGACATTTTACAAATGACGAATATATTAAATATGGTACTATTCACGTCGGTCAACGCGATGAATAGTCGCGTTGACCGACGTGAATAGTGAATTTTGTAGTAGTGATCATTGTAGCCGGAAAAGTCATCATTGCCGAAAAAAGTCACAAGAAGTAGATGTCTCAAATATAAACACAAATAGAACCGGTTCTATAATATAATGAATAAAAATAAATAACAGAAAATGACTCAAACTGGTTATAATTGAAATATAACTGGTTTTGTAACATAATGAATAAAAATAAAAAAACAAAATAACTCAAACTAATTATAATTATAATTATAACCGATTTTGAGTTATTTCGTGTTATTGGTTTTTATTCATTATAACATTGTTATAGAATCGATTCTATATTAATTATAACTCGTTTGGGTTATTTTATATTATTTATTTTTATTTATTATGTTACAACACCAGTTATATTTCAATTATATTTATTTATTTTGTCTTAAATTTTTAACTACTTGATAAATATAACCGGTTTCTTTATATTATATTTGAGTTATTGTGTTTATTTATTTTGTTATTGAATTGGTTCTTTTTATATTTATGCCTAATTATTTTTTGAAATTGATCACAATTTTTTTTAAAAAAATTATAATCGATTTTATGAGGTATTATGTATTATGAGGTTTTTTTTATTGTAGAACTAGTTTTATTTTTAATTTCTGTTTCAGTGTTTTAGGAACTGATTTTCCCTTTATTTTTTTAATTGTAATAGGTTTGAATTATTGTGTGTTACTTGTTTGTATTCATTATGTTATATAACCGGTTTTACTTATTTCGTGTAATTGGCTTTTATTCATTATAACACTGTTGTAGAACCGGTTTCATTTTAATTATAACTGGTTCGAGTTATTTTATGTTATTTAATTTTATTTATTATGTTACAGAACCAGTTATATTTCAATTATAACCGGTTTGAGTTATTAGTTTTTATTTATAGAACTAGAGAACTGGTTATATTTTTAGTTATATCTGAGACATTTACTTCTGGTGACTTTTCTAGTGATTTTTTCGGCGATGGTGATTTTTCCGGCGACTTTTCTGGTGACTTTTCTGGCGACGGTGATTTTTTCGAATGACTTTTCCGGTGACACTAACTTTTCCGGTGACTTTTCCAGCACTGGAGACTTTTCGATGACTTTTCCAATGCCGACAACTTTTTCGGCAAAACTTATTGTTGTTTTATAAATATGGGATTTCCATTTTTTTTAACAAAAATATGACATAAATAAAACCCATATAAATGTAAAAAAAAAAAGAACCCATAACCCTATGGTGTTATTTTTTTATGCCATACAAAAGTAAACTATACCCTGAATTCCCATATTTATGAAAATTCTCCTTACCTTGAATCATTTACCCCTATCTTAATATAATAAAATTATGATAGGTCTATTATTTTTTCCTTCTTGCTCGATTTCTTGTATTGAAGGTGTTAATGGAGTAAAATAGCCCGGGGAAGGAGGAGATTTGAGATTTTAATAGACTATTAGAGGTGACAATAGGGGCAACAAAGTCACCCCTAATGCCTTGGCCGTGTTAGTGGAAAGTCGCCCCAAATAGTATGAGTGGGAAAATTCCCGGCTATTTGCAACTATTGGTTTTCAACTTTTTAGGAGTGACTAATATTATTTTGTCGCTTTTAATATTAGACAGATTAAAAAAATCAAGTTTCTTTAGGGGCAACATTCATTTATCACCCCTAATATCCTTATTATTAGAGGCGACTTTATGTCGCCTTGAAATTGGTCGCTCTTAAAAGTTATATTTGTTGTAGTGTCTATCTAAAAAGAAAAATCTCTTATTTTTTTACATTAAATGAGTTGAGGCTGTTGCATCGACTAAAAAAATTAAGAAAAAAAGTTTTTCGATAGGAAGAAAATATGTAAAAAATAATTAAATTTGATTTAAATATTTAGTTTACAAATATATGTTTTATATAATGTAAAATGAGATATTTTTTGATTTTTTTGTTTTAATTAAGGAGCTGAATTAAGCTCAAAAATTCAAAATTTTCTTTCAGTATTGGAAAATTTATATGAAAAGTAAAAAATGATTCTTTTATTATACTTTTACCCAAACACGGCTTGAACAACATTTTTACCCTTATTATTGTTTTATTTACTAAAATACCTCTTACACACACATCATACATGCAAGGTGATGTCACTATCTCACTCAAAGTTTTCCCTTTCTTTCCTTTTTTATTTTTTTTTTTATTTTTCAGTTTTGATTTTAAATTAGATACCCATAATCATATTCAGTTTCTCTCCCTTAATTTCTCCACACGATTTCAACCTTGATCGTTCCATCATCTCAATTTCTCCACCATAATTTCTTCTTTGTTTTGTTCTTCTTGTACAATTTTCTATAAATGGCAATACTCCCTCATCATCTTCTCCATCCCCTGTTGCAAAAAAAAAAAAAAAAAAATCCTGTTAAACATCCAAAAGCTCATGATATGGGTGTGAAATCGGCTGGAAAAAAAAGGAAAAGAGAAAAGAAAGTTAGATAAAGATAATTTTGTTGCGCCCTTACCTAAACAGAAGAAGGATTTTGATAATAAAAAATCTAAAAGCGTTTGATTTCTAAAGGAAAAAAGGGAAAGAAACAAAGTTGCTCGTTTGAATGAGGTTTGTTTCAAGTTTTTTTTTAGTTTTTGCTCTAATTTTAGTTCTATCACTTTTGGATGTTGTTAATGTGTTTTTATTTACGTTGTTTCTTAGTATTTTTTAGGTTTGGCTTGTTGTTTTGATTGTTTTAGGTTCATTTGTATTGCTCATTAGTTGGTTTTAGGGTTTCTTTTGGTTTCTCAACTTTAGAATCAGTTTTTTTGCTTGTTAACTCTTTTATGGATGTTGCTGTTATTTGTTATTTTAATAATTTGGAATCAGTTTTTCATATTTTATCTTCTTTTATAAGTTGGATTTTTGTGTATATATGTATATAAAGGTTCAACTAACTTATTTTGATGAAATGCCTTCACGAAAGAAGACATCTCCAATTTTGATTTTTTTTTTCTTCTTTAAGTTGAGTTATTTTCTTCTTGATAGTGTTCTACTGTTTGTAGAAAGGGGAAGAATCAAACTCCTCGTTTGATTGAGATTTGTATTGTATTTTTTTTTTTATTTTGTCATATTTTAGGTTCTATCGCTTTTAGGTATGGTTCATGTACTTTGATAAATATTATTTTTCATTTATTTCCTAGTTTGTTTTAGGTCTATTATTGAGTTTTATTTGTATTTCGTATTAGTTGGTTTTAGGTTTCTTTTCCGTTTCTCAACTTCGGAACCATGTTTCTCTTTTTATTTGTTTATGGTACTTGCTGTTGATTTTAATTTTTATGTTTGGAATTTATGTATATTAAATGCTTATTGTATTGTGATTTGTTATTTTTATTGTTTTTGATAAATTTTGTAGATTTTGTTTATGATTCATTAATTTTTTTTTATTAATATTCGTGATTATATTTACAGATTGTTGTAGGTTTTGGTTCTGATGTGAAAGCTCCACTAAGAGTAGTGGATATTGCTTCTCTGCTTAGTGAGGAAAACAATTGTATTTTATTTATGTCGTTGCATTTTTGTTGTTGATGTGTTTCAGTATAGTTGTTTTTAGCTATTTTGATTATTGTTTTATTACACAGTGATTGTGGTGTTTTTGTTGCTGCATTTGCTGAGTTTTTTATACATGGAAAAGATGCTCCACTAGATTTTGATATCGGAGCTTATCGCATGAGGCTTGATATGCTTTTGTTTGTATATGATAAAAAGAAAAATGAAAAAAAAAATATTGATAATGAATATGAGAAGCCTTAGAAGTCTATGAAAAATGTTAAAGGGAAGAACAAGTCTGGTGATTGAGAACTGATTTCTATAGCTTGTTGAATGTTATTATTTATTTTAATTGTTTGTTTTTTAATGCTAGATGTTAAGACTTGGTTATTAATGTTATGGTTCTATTGTTGTTTTTTCTTTTTGTTTTTGCACGATATATAAAATGTTTGATTGAACTGTGAGACAACGTTTATTCAACATGTCTAATTATTATACTTATGAAAATAGTTGGAGAAATCACTTTAATCAATGTGTTATGTGTAACACTTGCTATACAACCATCATTTAACGGTTTGGCAACTATTGAATAACATACATGCTTGTCAACGTAATAAAAAAAGTGTTTTGAACTTCTAATTAATGTTTCAAATATGGTGTTGCTAATGCTTTACATTTATGATAATATGTTGGATTTGACATTCAACTACAAAACAATTATTATGCAATTTTTTTAAAACCAATAATGTATTAAATGTAATAAAAATGTATTAAAGTAACATTTTTTGCCTGTAAAAGTTCACAGAAAAAAAGTAAATAATTTAAATTAATATTCTCTCAATATCTAATTGCTTGGTTATGGCATGTCTTCTGGTTGTGACTTTTTTGGCCATATTTACTGCACCTATTCTATTTTTTGTTTCTCATGCACCTAGAAATCTTCTTTTTTGGCCATATTTGGCCATAGTATTGATGTATTTTTTTTCGTTTTTGGATTATACCTGATTTGGATTGATTGGAGAGTTCGAAAATAGCCTCCGTTTAGGAGGTGGACGACCGGAGCTGGTCCATCCGGTAGGAGCCAGAGAGAGACTGAGGGAGGCGGAAGAGAGTGAATGGTATGAAAGAAATATATGAAATTAGGGTTTAAACCCTTTACCTCATTTAAAGCTAAAAGAAAAAAAAAGCCTTTTTAAAAAAAAAACTAAAAGAAAAATTAAAAAAAAGGCTTTACCAGTAACAATGGGCTCGCCAATACCAAAAGTCCAATTTTCAAAAAAAGAAAAAAGAAAAATGGCACAATAATGACGTGCTCAAACCAAAATTTCGACCCAAAATTAATGTTTTTTAATTAAAAAAAAATACACAAACTGATTGGCACGACTTTAATAATGTCAGCCCAATACCTATATTCTAATGGGTCGACTTTTTTTCAGCCCTAAAGTGGTCGTGCCTATATCTTATAATTGTTGTAGTGCATTTTATAAATTTGAAAATTGCTATTTGGAGTATTAGTCTTTTACAAATTAAACTAGAATTTTGGGTTGAATTTTAGTTGTTCGGATCGCTAAAGAAAATGAGTGTTGAAAACTTGAACCCAAAGTGAAAATTTTATTAAACTGTCTCCACTCAAGACATCCACAGAGCAAGGATCTCCATGAGGATTGCATGATTCAGATAGGTCCAGGATTGATGTAGCAGCACCCTCCGTCAATCACCCTCGCATCCAAATTCGATAAAGAAAGACCTTTTGTGCATTCTGTTATGGTGACAGGGAACCTGAAAATATTGTTCCAACCCCCTATCATTATTTCCATAAACACTTTCTGTTGAAGGAATTAATCATGTGAAGTTTTGCAACAAGAAATATATTTGTGGATGGGGCTTCAGGGTCAGAGGCTTCAGCAGGTTGGGTAATGGAGTGTTTGAATTGTGCTTTCAGTATCTATAAGATTAAGAGCCACAGACAAAGATGTAGCTAAATCATCCATAATAGGTGATTGGTGTGTGCACAAGAGGGTAAGTGTTTTGCTATCAACTATTTTTTGTTGGGTATTGGGGTGTTTGTTTTCAGGTGAGGAGAACAAAAAAGGAAATTTTCCTTTTATAGAATAAAAACGTGTGGTAGCATTAAATGGGAGAAAGGTTAGCTGCACATCCCATCGATATAACACATGCAGAAGAACACAAAAAATCTAATTCATAATTAATGATATTTTAAAGTTAATACAATATGTATAATCATTAGCAGGATTAGGAGGGGGAGTGTCCACATTAACTAACCACAAATGGTTGTGTATTCGCACAAGAGTAAATTCATTGCTGAAGTTGAAATTAGGAAACACACTCATGATGAAGTTACTGGCATATAGATCAGATTTGACACGGCATATGTACCAGAAGAATCACCATTAATGCTTTGAAGTATTCTGTAGTTGGGTTTCAAGGTGCGACAGAGGAAGGATTCGACGGTGTGGTTGATGCTGTTGGGTTTTGTGCTCTAAATAAAATCTATTTCAATATAATCAGATTTACTAATTAATAAAGATCAGAAATCATTTTATGTTTCATGGTTCACATGATTTATTTCATTTTTATATTTAATGTATAAATTCTATTAAGTCCAGAACATATGTATTTGTTCGTGATTATAGTGTTGTCAGCACAGTGGAATATAATCATGATTATATGTTCGAAAGTTTAATTCCTTGATTTGTCAGTTCACTGGATTTAGACTGGCATGATAATCAGCGATAGGTATACTTAAACCTTAGATAAGTGTTATGTCCTTTCCAGGGCATTGGCAAAGTTTACCAGTATCGAATGTATGGAGTATACATTGAAAGGGACCGATATTGAAGTTAGATTAGATATGATAAATTTACTGTAATATCTATTCAATTCAATATCACCTAGTTGATCCTAGATCAAATGATCTTAATCCTGACATGATTAGGTTCGATCTCAAGAGTGTTATTTGTGTTTTTTGATTTGTTAGTTAAGCCTACCTTTTGGTCTGGATGATACGTACATTTTGGGAACATGGTAGGACAATTGAGTGGGAGCGCTAATCAAAGATATGGAATCTATAGCTTCTATTCGGACATAGAAGTGAAACGATGATTTCCTTCGAGCTAGGCTAAATAGAGGTAAATGATAGAGCGCTCATTTTAGTGATTATATTAGTTCACTAAAATATCATTTATAGGTGGCCAAGTGTTTTAAGGATAAAATACATTGAAAGGGTGTAACGGTAATTTTGTCCCTATGCAATGTAGATCATCTATATAGGATCATTGATTATTGAGATTATAACAATGGATAATTAATAGTGTATCTATATCGTGGAACATATAGAGCGTTCTATGTAACTGAGAGTGCAATTCCAAGTTCTATGGTTGATGCAATGAGGAATTAATAAGTTAGTTTACTTGGTAAATTCTAAATCTGCTTATTGGAAGCTCGATTATATAGGCCCATGGTCCCCATACTAGTTGAGACAAACTGCTTGTAAGACTCAGTTAATTGATTTTAGTTAATCAATTATAATTCTAAAACTAGACTATGTCTAGTTTATGAACTTTTCACTAAGATATGGCTTGATTGTGAAGAAATAGTGTTTTAGAGTTTATTTGTTAATTAAGAGACTTTATGGAGTCTAATTAATAAATATTATAAATGACAATTTTATTTCCGAAGTTTTAGCCCCGATTAGAAAAGGACCAGAAAAACTTTCTAGTATTAAATATATAGTTTATGCATTTATAGGGTTGAAAGTGCAAAAAGTGGTATTTGTGAAAAATAGATAAAATAGTTGAGAAAAATGACAAAGCCCAAACTAATGCAGGGCCCATCATATGGCTGGCCATTAGGTGGCTTTTTCACTCTATTTTTATCAATTTTTTATTCCTAATAACTCAACCCTAATCCTATTGGAGAATAGTATAAAAGGAAGGCTATGGTCTCATTATCCAACTAATGCCTCCAAAGCTAAAAATTTAGTTTCTCTCTAGGTTCATGAGACCTCTTCTATATTCTTCTTCTTCTATTTTTGAAATACTATAGCCTCTCTTCACAAACAATTTCAAGCCTTAGTGATTGAGTGCATGCTCACACATATCAAGGAAGTCCTCAATCATAGTGTGTAAGACTGTGAAGAATCCAAACACAAAGAAGGAGTTTCGGGCTCAGATTTTGATGATACTCTGCTACAGAAAGGATACAAGGGTTAGAGATCTGAGTGGAAGGAGTCATTTAATTCCGATGCAACCAATGTAAGGTTTCTCATACCGTTTATGTGTTTAAATTACATTGTTTTAGAAATTCATATTTAGGATGTTAAATAACATACATGGTAGTAAATCTAGATCCTGGTAAAATATAATCCAACAGATGCGACAGCTACGGTTGATGCGATGGAGGTGGCCGGAGTTGGAGGAGGAGGAGCCACCAAGACCTCGGGATTTGGGGCTTGAAACAGGTTCCACGGTGGGAATGCGATATGAGCTTGTGTTTTTGAAAATGATTAGAAGAAGATGCCCCGTTTATTTGCATCATGAGCGAGGGAGAGAGAAGAGTCTAGAAGGCATTTTATAAGCTTATATAAAAAATTAAAATATTACACATTATTAATTTATTATTCATTATACTAATTGTTATACAAAATTGTTAACGCAGATTTTCGTTAACAATATTTGAGCTTAAATTGTGATAAACTTGCACATAAAATAAAAACAAAAAAAGAAAGATATGAACACAAAGGTTTTTACGTAGTTTTGCAGTTAAAATTCTGCATAGTCCACAAGTCAATCTTATTAGATTTCTGATACAACTCTCAGGTTGTTTTTCTCTCTTATGAATTTTTCATCCCTTTTTCAGTATAACTTGCCTCTATTTATAATTACATCGTAGGGCAGTTGATTACATAGTTGACTGATATCTTACAACAATTATCCCCTGAAATCGTGGGGTTTTATTTCATACCACATAAAATAAATGCTGTAAACATTTGAAAATCACACAGCTGTGATAGGTCCTCTTTTACGGGGTCAATATAAACGTGTATTAAATATGTTGTAAATCGTAACATTTTGGGATGTCTCGATGGGAACACAGCGTCAGTAACCTTGGTAGCGAGCTGGAGCTTTTCTCATGTTTTTTCGAGGTTGATGATCTAAGCCTCGTCGTTCCTGCGTTTGAAGACATAATGCTCTATCTGAAAATTGCAGTTCTTAGGGACAAGGTGAACTTCAACAGCCAACATCATTTGAATGTCAGCTTCTATCCGAGAGAACTTACTCGACGAAGCTGTGAATCTCATTGAAAGATGTCTGGAGCTGATTAGTGAAAGTATCGCGAGCGTGCCTTCCTATAGCGAGATGGACGCCTCGCTATTAGTTGTTTGGGTTTACCCGACTGTTTTACTTAGTTTGTACATTGTGTATTATACGCTAAGTGTCTTACCAATCAACGTGTCTCGTCTCCTAACGCGTAGCAAGTTTAATGCCTCGCCTTGTACATCTAAAGTCGTATGATTTCTCGTTAATGTACGAGGCCACAATTTGTATATCTTTATCTCGCGTAAGACATTATAGTAAGCAAGTTGTAAATATACTCTATCACTTCCGCATTAATGAGTTATTCCATTTTCAAATATAATTATTATTACATTCATTGATTAGCATTCTTCCCAATTTGAAACGTGTCCTCCTTTGAAATGATAGTCGAATTTCGAGTATAACAAAAACATAACTTAAAAAATTATACTATTATACTAGAAAAATATAAACACATATTATAAAATTAAATAATTAAAAATATTAAATTATATAAAAATTAAAATATTACACATTATTAATTTATTATTAATTATACTAATTATTATGCAAAACAAAACTTAAAAATTTATAAAAAAGATAATATACTAGAAAAATACAAACACTTAGAGTAATGTATAAAAAAATAGCTAATATACAAACACTTAGATTATAAAAATATAGCTAATATATAATATATACATATTATAAATTTAAATGTATAAAAATATAATTAATATACAAACACTTAGAATAATGTAAATGTTTATTTATTTAACTTTTCAATTTAATATTTATTTATACTTATTATATATAATCTATTAATAATAAAATAATATATATAAAAGAAATAAAATTATAATTTACACAAAATTAATTCTAAAGCTAAAAAAAATCATAGAAAACCCCTATGGTATTTGTTATTTTCAAAATAATTGTCGCCATAGGAACTATGACGTCGGTTATTGTGTAATAACTGACGACATAGAAACACTATGTCGTCATTTATTTTATAATAATTGATGCCATAGGTTATGTCGTCGATTGTTTTTCCCCCTACAGCGTCGCTTGGAACTGTATCGGTAGTGAATTTTGCTAAAGTCGACATTGTAAGTCCCAAAAACAGTCTCTAAAGCCTATTTTTCTAGTAGTGGTCCTATTATCACACTAAACAATGTCAGCTTTGATGTTCATGGAAGAAATTTTTTGTAGTAGTGAAAGTGAGGTGTTAAGATATATGTATGAGTTCTAATTCAAAATTAATTGCTAATAAGAGAAATAATATATCTATTACCATAATAGAAGGGAAAATTTACACCCACTACTGATTTTTCCCATTTTATTACATTTATACTGTGCCACGCTGGAAACAACATTTATACTGTTTTTTTTTTTGGCAGTTTACTGCCTTTTAAACTTTAGCCGTGTAAGGGATTTTCACTGCCACTTGTCACGATAGGGTTTTGCCACGTTTTTTTTTTTTAAAAAAAAAAAATTAATTGTTTGATTTGACGGTTATGTGTTCTGATCAAAAAGTATTGTATTTATGTATTTTTCTTTTATTTTTTTTTTATTATTTTCGAACCTAAATTTTGTAATTGGTAATCTCTCTCACCTCAACTGTTCATCTTCTTCCCCATTTTCAGTTTGCTTAGACGGTTGTAATAGTGGGTACTTTTTTCATTTTAAAAAATTTCAAATCCCATCCCACTATCTTAAACTTCCCTCTCATTTTCCCTCCCATTTTTATTATTTTTGTCTATAAATACCTTCATAGTTCTTCATAATGGCCGTTACTCGTTCATCACCATCTCCGGCCAAAGTTACAAAACCCACAAAACAATCGCAGAAAACCAGACCCAAATCAAAAATGGGTAAAAAAAATCTGAAAGAGAACCCTCCTAGCCCCACTTCCCCTTCTGTTAAAAGAAAAACCATTGCTGGACCTTCGAAGAACACTCGAGGAAAAAGACCTCGAACTGTTGTTGAAAATTCAGACTCAGATTTTGAGTTGGATTCTGAATTTCTTAAGTCGCCTGTTTCTGTTAAGGTATTTTACTATTTATCTGTTGTTGTTTTTGAGGTTTTTTGTTTTTTTGTTAAATTCGATTTTTGAAGTTCATATATCTGGGTATTTGTTTGTTTTTGTTTATGTATTTGTAATTGTTTTATATATCTTGTTTGATTTATTTATGTGTTTTTGTTAATTTTTTATTTGTTGTTTTGTTGGTGTTGTTTTTTTTATTTTAGGGCAAGGGTAAATCCCCTGTGAAGGTGTTGCCATCATCAGGTGTTTCTGAAGAATTTCCTGTTAATAGGATTGTTGAGGTTTGTCATGTTATGCATTCTGTTCTATGTTTTTTTGTTGTTTTTTTGCTGTTGTTATTTTCGTAGTGTTTTATGGTGTTTTATCAGTATTTTCATTGTTCTGTTTTTTAGGATTGGGAATGCAAGTACACTCGATCTCAATTTTATCATTCTAGAGTAGTAACATCTGGTGATTACTCTGTACTTGGTGACATTAAGAGAATTTTAACTGAAAGCCAATTGGAAATTTTTTCAAAATCTGTGTTTGGTTATTTTCTTCGAATTCCTGAGTACATAATTCATTACCAATTGCTGCATTGTTTGCTGTTGAGGGAGGTTCAGCAGCCTAATGGGTTGGAGTTTTGGGTTTGTGTCCAAGGGAAATACCTTAGGTTTAGTATCGAAGAGTTTGCGTTGGTCACGGGGTTAGATTGTCATGTTGATTCTGATTTTTATCAGTTTAAGCAAGATGATAATGAATTGGTCAAATCTTGTTTTAAGGGGTACAAAAAAATTACCGAGGGTGCTATTCAGACTGCTTTTATTGCTGACAATCTTAAGGATAACGACGATCTTGCAGTCAAGTTGGCTGTATTGTATTTTGTGCAGTGTTATTTGTTAGGTGGTCCCCCGGGTAAAGTTGTTTCGTCTGAGGAAATAGATGTTGTGGATAGTGGTCGATATAATGAATTTGGGTGGGGCAAGCATTGTTTTGATATCACTATGCATTCTTTGAAGGGTAAGATAGATTCTGGTTATAAGAGGGTAGTTCGTAGTGACGAGGATGGTGGGTATTACAGGTTATTGGGTTTTCCTTTGGCTATTCAATTCTGGTTTTTCGAGTGTTGCCCGTATGTTATTGGGAAACTATCCTTGTACTCAAATGTTGGCATTCCAAGGATTTTGAATTGGCCTAAATTACCCAAGGACAAGGAGGGTATGGTGAAAATGGATGTCATGAACACCCTCATTTTCGATCGGTCTTTGAAAGAGGTAATCCTGTTGTTTTTTATTATTTTTCCACTGTTGTTTTAATGTTGTTTTTGTATACATTATTTATACTTTATGTTTTTATTGTTGTTGTTATTTTATAATTTCAGTTTCATGTGCATATTGTTTTTTGTTGGTTTTTGTTGTTTCAGTTAAAATTAAGAAACCTCACTCCAACTTCCGTTGAGAGATTGAGTTTGAGCCTCACTGATTTTTTCTCTGGTGAGACTACTCCCGAGGCTGTGAAATTCAAAATTAAAGGTGGTTCCAAGCCTGCTGGTCAACCTGGCTTGATGGGTTCTTCTTCATCAACTGCTCATGAGAATGTCTCCCGAGTTGAGTTTGAGGAATTTAAAAAGTGTTTATCTGTTGTTGTCAGCCAGCAAGGGATTCTTATGAAATCTGTTGCTGAGATGAACAAGAAGCTGGACATTCTTATTGAGGTGTTTTTTTTTAATTGTCATTACTTTTTCTGTTATTTTTTTAGTAGTGTTTTTATGTTGTTTTATACAGTTAATTAATTTTTTATTTTTTTTTTGTTCTCAGTCATCCCAAGGTGGTCTCACTCACAATGGATCTCAGTCTGAAGATGCTCTTCGTACTTCAGAAAATGAGGATGATGAAGATTCCACTTCGGAGGAAGACGAGGATGATAAATTCGACGATGACAAAGGAGATGATCATCATGACGATGAAACTGATGATGATGATGATGATCTGGGTGGAGATGGTGTTGGTGCTGGTCAGGATGAGGCTCACACGGGCGATGTTCGTAACGATGAGGGTGTTGTTGTCCCCGCGGTTGTTTCGAGGGATGATGATACCGGCAAGGTGGATGATGCCAAGAATTCTGACCCTGTGGAACCTATTGCAGAGATCAAACAGGTGTATTTCTTGTTTGGACATCATTTTTGTTTGTGCTTTTTTGTGTGTATTTCTGTGTTTTGTGTCTGTTTTAATAGTTTTTTACTGTTTTTTTTTGTTATCAGCCTGAACAGTCTCAAGGTGGGGAGGAGAACATTGATGTTGATGCAACAATTGCATCTGCTGTTAAAGCTGTGGAGAATTTGGTTTGTGTTTATGTTTTTTTTTTCTTTTATATTTGTATTTATTTGGTATTCTATTGTTGTTTTTATGGTGTTTTTATTGTACTGTTTGAAATTTAAAAATAAGTCTTTTTATTTATCCTTTCTCTTTTTTAGATTGGTTCCTCAACTCATGCCCCTGCTCCTGTTGAGACTTCTGAGAAGACTGATCTTGAAATGGTTGTTTTTCAAGAGACTCCTATTTTACGTCCTCAAAAGAGGGATCGGAAGAAAGGAGCTGTTTTGAAATCCCCATTCATTGAGCTTGCTTCTGGTGCATCTAAATCAGGTTCATCCTCGGTTTCTCCTGATGATTCTGTGTATAAGGTCGTTAAATATGTGCGTGGTTTGTGCCCGTTGGACAACAAGATTGGTGAACCTGTTGATCCGCAATTGGAAGCTGAGTTTGTCAAGTGGGTTGATTCAGGTCTTAGAAAGCATAAATCTAAGTAAGTATTTTTGTAGGTGTTTTCAGTTGTATATCTGTTATTGTTTTTTATTTATTTTTTATTTTTTCATTTGTGTTTTGGTATTTTTTTATTTGTTTTTTTTTTTAGCACAACAACTAATGTGTATTGTAAGGGTAAGGACACTATATTTCCGCCATTTCGTTTTGGTGTTGAGGACATCAGCAACAAGATGTGGTTTCACAACCTTGCCTACCCTAATTGTTTCCTTACCAATTCTGTAAGTTTTTATTTTATTATTATTATTATTTTACATATTGTTTTTTTATTTATTTTTTTTAATGTTTTTAAGTGTTGTTCTGTTAGTTTTTTATAAGTTTGAATGTTTTTTCACTTACTTTTTTTTATCTGTTTGTTCAGCACATTGACATCATTTTCTATTATCTTCGTAAGAAAATAATGTACTCAGCCGAGCCGAAAATCAAAGTCACCACAACTGATTGCCTCTTTTGTTCTAGCATAACAACTTTGTATGAGAGGTTTGTTGAGAAAAACAACGATATATCGGTGTTGTCTCTTTCTCACAATGTGGCCCAGTACATTCAAGGTGGTAAGATATTATGTGCCACTCCTTGGCATTTGGTTGATCATGTTGTTATGCCTATCAATGTAAAATTACAGGATCATTGGATTTGTGGTCGTCTTAACATAGTTGACAGGCGCATATATCTGTACAATTCATTGCGTTCTGGGAGGTATATGACTGCTGCCAAAGAGGCTTGCAAGCCTTTCTCTGTTATTTTACCATATTACTTCTCTATGTTAGACTTCAAAGGCCTTCGCAACGAAACTAAGTTTAGCACTATGGAACCGTTCCCTATTGTTGCTGTTGATGGTTTACCCGAGCAGGTCACAGCGTAAGTTTTATGTTTAGTGTTCAATGTTTTTCACTGGTTGTTTGTATTTTTATTTTTTTGTTGTTGACTTTGTTTTTTATCAGTGTTCTCATAGTGTCTTTTTTTGTGTTTTATTGTTTTTTTTTCCAGTGATTGTGGTGTTTTTGTTGCATCATTTGCTGAGTATTTCATTGATGGCAAACCCATCCCATCCTCTGATTTTGATGTGGAAATTCACCGCGATCGTTTGGCTGCGTTATTTTATCAATATGGGATGAAGAAGCAAACTGAGAACATTGAAAGTGAATCCGAGGCCCCTCCCAGCCTTCCCAAGAAGTGATTTGCTTTTTCAATCAGACTGTCATTGTTCTTATAGTTTTTTAATGTTTTTCATGTTGTTTTTCGTAAACAAACATTGGTGTTCTGTTGTTTTTCCTTACGTTTTGTGTGGACAATATGTAATCTTTTATTTTTGTATGTTTTTTCTTATTATTTTTATGTACAAACAAGTTGGTATGTTAAAGTTGTTTGTTTTTTCATTTCACATCCATTCTTTTTTTGTTTTTTTTTTTCTTATAGTTTCTCTGTTTTTTTGAATCCAAATATTCATTTCAGTATTAAAAACACAAACTGTTTCAATAACAAACTTCATATATATATTCAATTTAGTATCCAACATCTTTTAATATCCAATCTAGAGTATCAACAATTCCCAATGTAATCAATGTTTTTCAAATAAAAACTGTATTCCCTGTGTATTTCAGAAATTTAAATTCCTCAATATCTAATTCTCATAACGTATGTGTAGTTTTCTTTTGTTTTTCCACTGTTGTTCTGTTGTTGTTTTTATTCCCTTCTACGTCTTCTGCTGCATGTTCTTTTGTTATGCCCCAGTTCACCACATTTGCTGCACTTGTTGTGTTGATCCTTTTCCCATCCAACCTTCCTTCTTAATGTTTTTGGTCTTCCTGATTTTACTCTTTCATGTGGAGGCAAGACTGTAATATTTTTCACTTCTTCCGGTACCTCCCATTCACTTTGGTGTCCTATTGGGTAAACTGTCCCTGAATAAGTTGCCAGCCAATTTTTTTTTGTGTAGTAATCTGAACAGTAGGTGTACGGGTCCATGTTCATCTCCCTCATCACGGCCACTGCGTGCCCGCATGGCATTTCATCTATTTGGAACCTGTTGCACGTGCATGTTCTTTTTTCTAGGTCTACTTCCCACGATTCTTTCATTCTTGTTACCTCAAACAAGTAATCTGTTGTTGCTTTAACCTGTTTTAAATTTTATTGAAAAAAAAAAATCAAACATAGCTGTAATTCCTACAACAACAATACAAAACTATTAAAACAGCACTACAACAACACTACAACACTACAAAAAAAAGAAGCATAATTAATATTTTACCTCCAGATTCAATGAGTATGTGTAATTTTTCAACAGTATGTCTTCTCCAGTTGGTGATAGCTTAGTGAAGGTGTTGTGTGCTTTTGTCCTATTAGTATGCGTCCATTGTTGCACCAATGCTCTCAAGCATTCTAGCAGCGTTGTAATTGGTAGCTCCCTTGCTGCCAAATTTGCAGCGTTCAGTGATTCTAATATGTTTGAGGTCATTGTGGAATACCTCTTGTTTTGGCTATGAATTCTTGACCACTTTTCATACCCGATTTTTTTGAGGTAAGGTCTTATGCGTTTGTCCAATCCATCCAATTCAGCCATGTGGAACTCGAATTGCTTTTCTGTGTAGGCTTTCACTGCTCCAAAGAATGGCAGATTGTATTTGCTGTAACTGTTTTCTGTTTTCATCAGCTGTATATATATTGCCTTGTATCAATTCATAATATCAAGAAGCTATTCTTTCAGCTCTGTGTTTTCTCTCTTTCTTCCTCTTTGCTTTCTTCCTTTCGTTCTTCATGGCTAGGTACAATACCAGATCAAACATGGTATCAGAGCCTTTTCCTCCATTAATGGCAAATGCTGCTGTTAATGGTATAGGCAACTCCACCTCCTCCGATCCTCAGCCCGCACAATCGAATCCCCCTGCAAATCCATGCAGTCGAACCCGTGAAACAGAGCAATCTCGCAGTCCCATATACTTTAGCCATTCTCTCTCTGTAAAACTCAATGACCACAATTTTCTACTCTGGAAGCAACAAGTACTAGCTGCAATCCGTGGACATCAGCTTCAAAGGTTCATTCAAGAAATTGCTCCTCCACCACAGTTTCTCTCAGATGCTGATCAAGCAGCTCAAAAATACAATCCGGAGTTCTTGAGCTGGGAAACTCAAGATCAGTTATTGGTGTCTTGGCTCCTATCATCCATGAACGAGAACCTCCTCATTCGAATGGTTGGGTGTAACACTGCTCGACAAATATGGCGTACACTGGAGAAGCATTTCACTCTACAAGTCTCCTCTAAAATTCTTGAGTTCAGGACTAAACTTCAGAATCTCAAGAAAGGTTCTCTGTCATTGGATGAGTATTTGCTAAAGGTTAAGCAACATGTTGATCTCTTAGCTTCTGTGGGTGAAAATCTGTCCTCTCGAGATCACATTGCAGCAATTTTCAAAGGATTACCCAGCGATTATGATACCTTCATTATTTCCTCAAACACTCGAATTGAGGAATATTCAGTGGGTGAAATTGAAGCTCTACTCTTGGCTTCAGAATCAAGAATCGAGAAGTCTGAAAAAGATGTGGAGCCGACTCTTAATCTCGCCATTGCTGACTCAACATCACGATCCTCTGAAAATTTGCTGCAACTTGAAGCAAATCTTGCTCAATTCAACAGGAATTTCAGAAATCCTATGCCACAAAGAGGTCAGTATTATCCTCCATACTCAAATTTTCACCCTCCCAATTTTCCTAACTTCTCTTCTAATCGAGCTCCCTATTCTGGTAATTCCTTTCGAGGATCACCTTCCTTTTACAACTCTGGGAGAGGCTTTATTCCTGGCACTAGAGGAGGCAAACCATCTCAGCATCACAACAGAATTCAATGCCAGCTATGCCATAAAATTGGACATACTGTTATTGACTGCTTTTATCGCTTTGATAAAAGTTTTACAGGTGCTGTTACACCAGCTGAGTCTACTCCAATGCAAGCCAATATTGCTCAATCGACTCCTATTGATGACAATCATTGGTATCCCGATTCTGGTGCTACAAGTCACTGCACACCAGATCTGCAAAACATAGTGACTCCAGCTGACTACAATGGCCAGGATCAGATATTTGTGGGCAATGGAGCAGGTCTGTCTATCAAACATTGTGGTCAATCCTTTGTTACTTCCAATAACTGTGCTAAGCCTCTACTTCTTAAGAATTTGTTGCATGTGCCTGAGATAACTAAGAACTTACTTAGTGTTTCTAAGTTTGCTTATGATAATAATGTCCTATTTGAATTTCATGCTCAAGCTTGCTTTGTTAAGGACCAGGTTACCAAGGAAATTTTGTTGACTGGGACACTCCACAATGGCCTGTATACTTTTGATCCAGGTCATTTCAAGATAATTCCTTCATCTCATCCTACTGTCAGCACAGATACTCATTCCATCAACCAAAAATCTGCCTTCCTTGCCTCTAATGATTCTGCTACTTCTGAACCAAGCTCCCAGTCATGCACTCACTGTAATACATCCATAGTTTCTGATTTTAATCTGTGGCATAGCAGACTTGGCCACCCTTCTCCAAAGGTGGTCACATCTGTGTTGCAATCTTGTAACATTCCATGTAATAAAACTTCCCATAGTGTTTGTGCAGCTTGTTGTTTAGGCAAGATACACAAACTTCCTTTTCCAAATTTTTCCAATACAATGTATTCTGAGCCATTGCAGCTTGTTGTGTCTGATCTATGGGGCCTTTCACACACACTATCACATAATGGTTATAAATATTACATGAGTTTTGTGGATGCTTTTAGTAGATTCACTTGGATTTACTTGCTGAAAACCAAGTCTGAGGCCTTAAAAACCTTTCTCCACTTTAAAACCGAAGTAGAATTACAATTGGGAAAGAAAATCAAAGTGTTTCAATCTGATTGGGGTGGGGAATATAGGAGTTTTTCTGACCCTCTTAGACAAGCAGGTGTCATTCATAGGCATCCTTGCCCAACTACTCATGAAAAAAATGGATTGGTTGAAAGAAAACATAGGCAAATTGTTGAACATGGCTTATGTCTACTTGCACAAGCTTCTATGCCACTAAAATTTTGGGATGAGGCTTTTAGGTGTGCTGTCTATTTGCATAATCGGTTACCAACCCCTGTGCTTAATCAATTGTCCCCAATTGAAATTCTGTTCAACACTAAACCAGTCTACACTAATCTCAAAGTGTTTGGATGCCTATGTTACCCTAATATTAGGCCTTATAATAAGCACAAGTTGGAGTTTAGATCCTCCCCATGTACCTTCCTTGGTTATAGTCTTAATCACAAAGGGTATAAGTGCATTGACTCAAATGGTAGGTTGTACATCTCTAGAGATGTTATTTTTGATGAACTCAAATTTCCATATGCCTCCATCTCTACAGATGTTACAATTCATGATTCTGAGTCTTCTACTTCAGGTGCTATTCCTCTCAATTCTCTCAGTTATACTGTTGAGTCTCTCTTCTCCAATTTTAATTCTTCTACACCATCTGACACTCTAGCACCTGATGTATCTCATTCTGGTTTGAATGAACATCCTGCACCATCTGTCTTACCAAGTCTCCATTCAAACCTGCCTCAAAATTCAGATACTTCACAACCTGCATCAACATCTTTAAATACTCCAACAATCTCCATTAATCCCACTACTGAACAGTCCTCATTACCTAATACACCTGGTCCCATAACAAACAGGCACAGCATGCAAACACGGGCTAAGTCAGGGATTCATAAGCCTAAAGCTTTTCTGGTTTCACAAGAACCAACCAATGTCAAGGCTGCTTTGAAAGAGCAAAAGTGGTGCAATGCTATGAATGAGGAAATGTTTGCTCTTAAACGAAATGGCACATGGTCGTATGTTCCTTTACCTGCTGGAAGAACACCAATCGGTTGTAAGTGGGTATATAAAGAGAAATTGAATGCTGATGGTACTGTCAATCGAAACAAAGCTCGGCTTGTGGCAAAGGGGTTCCATCAACAAGCTGGTTTTGATTTCACTGAGACGTTTAGTCCTGTTGTGAAACCGGTTACCATTCGAACAGTCCTTTCTCTTGCCTTGACAAACAACTGGCCTATCCAACAACTTGATGTAAATAACGCATTTTTAAATGGTGATTTGAAGGAGGAAGTCTATATGACTCAGCCCCCGGGTTTTGAACTCCCTGATGCTCCTCATTTGGTTTGTAAACTCCATAAAGCTCTTTATGGTCTTAAACAAGCACCTCGTGCTTGGTTCGAAAAGTTACACACCTGCCTGGACAATCTTGGGTTTCAATCATCAAAATCTGATCACAGCTTGTTCATTAAGCACACTTCCTCCTCAGTTACTCTCATCCTAGTATACGTTGATGATATTATCATCACAGGGAGTGACTCATCACTCATTTCGACTATTATCAGTGAGCTGCACTCCAAATTTTCATTGAAAAATCTAGGCCAGTTACACTACTTTCTCGGTATTGAAGTGCAAACCACTTCAACAGGGCTGCACTTGTCTCAAGCTAAATACATACGAGATTTACTGATTAAAGCTCAAATGGAAGGAGCTAAACTAGTGCCAACACCAATGATTAGCACCTTGAAACTGTCTGCATATGAAGGGGAACCAGTTCCCAATCCCCAATTGTATAGATCAATCGTTGGTGCTCTACAATATTTGACCATGACTCGGCCAGACATTTCCTTTAGTGTCAATCGAGTATGTCAATTCATGGCTAATCCTCTATTGCCTCATTGGAATGCAATGAAACGTATCTTACGATACTTAAGTGGATCGATTTCTCTTGGTTTGACTCTGAAGCCTCTTACTGAGTTTGAAATTTCTGCATTTAGTGATGCCGATTGGGCCAGTGATCCTGATGATCGTCGTTCCACTTCTGGATTTTCCATCTTCTTTGGGGCAAATCTCATTGCGTGGCAATGCAAGAAACAACAGACAGTTTCTCGGTCTAGCACCGAAGCTGAATATCGCAGTGTTGCTCAAGCTATCTCTGAGCTCACATGGCTGCATTCTCTGTTCACTGAACTGCGCATTACACTGTCTCGAACACCAGTACTCTGGTGTGATAATCTCAGCACAGTTCTATTGACAGCAAACCCTGTTCTTCATGCTCGAACAAAACATATCGAGCTCGATTTGTACTTTGTTCGTGAAAAGATCTCTCAGCAACTTGTTCGTGTCAACCATGTTCCAGCCTTAGATCAAATTGCTGATGGATTTACTAAAGCCATTTCTAGCTTCAGATTTGCTGTCTTTTGTGACAAACTTGGTCTTGCTGTATGCAACAATTCCAAGTTTGGGGGGGAGTGTGAAGGAGATTAGTTAGTTATGTCTGTTATTTCTGTTTCTTGATTAGTTACAGCTGTTAGTTAGTTTGTTAGCTTTGCTGTAACTGTTTTCTGTTTTCATCAGCTGTATATATATTGCCTTGTATCAATTTATAATATCAAGAAGCTATTCTTTCAGCTCTGTGTTTTCTCTCTTTCTTCCTCTTTGCTTTCTTCCTTTCGTTCTTCATGGCTAGGTACAATACCAGATCAAACAGATCCCAATCATTAGAGTTGACAATGTAGTGAGAGGCCACATCAGCCAAAGATACCATTTTGAATTTGAGGAAGAGTGATGAGGAATAGAGGCCAACCCTGCAAACCCTATTTGCATATAATATATGGAGTCGGGTGTAGTCATATGTGTTAGATACACCACACTTGGTAATTCTTCTTTTCTTTTCAGTGATACTTGATACAAATCCTCCAACGATTTGTCAACTGTTCCATAGATGTAGTCATACATTGGCATGAACAAGCTATACTTGGTTCGAAACTGAGTGTGGTGCAACGAATGAAACCTGCACACACGATATGTACAATACATAATATCATTCATATATAGGAACTTTTTATTTCATAAAAAAAAAAATAGGAATTTTGTTTGGTAGGGGCATCACTTTTTCAGCTCTTACTGTAGAAGTATTTCTCAAATTATATCATATTTATTTGATATGACTAAGGAGAAGTGTGTATAGATTACATAAAGGATGGAAATTATAGCAAATGAATTTAAATATGGTATATACAATTTTTTTTATAAATATTATATTATTTTATTTTATTTTTTATAATAGGTATATATATTTTGTTGTATGGTAAATAATTTTTGCTCTCTATAGTATATTATTTATTGAAGATGATTTTTAGTTTCTATTTTATTATATATAATGATTATATATAAACTTAATATGTATACATATTTCAATAGTGGTGTATATAATTTTGTTAGCATGATATTTATATTTTTGAGTATTACTTTAGTATTGTTATAATTTCTTTGTGGTATATAATTTATTACTACGGTATATTAATTTTCAGTGATATGATATATTAAATATTGTTGTATATATTTAATGATCTAATATATATATATATATATATGGAACACTTTTTAATGGATATTACCCATGAATGACTACTAAATAAATTTAACAATAAATATTAATTTTAAAAATATCAAACCATCAAATTTTGATCTAATAACGAATAATCAAATCACAAATTTAAATTTCTATGTTTAATTAACTACTTAATTAAAAAAAATATCAAAAAATATCTATTTTTACACTATATCAAAAATATATTCATACAAAAATATTTAACTCAAACTTAATTTTTTCTTTTCTTATTTTTCTTGCTAAAAAATCATTTTTTTAAATTTTTTTTTTACCGATAGAATAATCTCAGCCCATATGATACAAAAGTGAGAAATTTTTTTTAATTAAATAGAAAAATTAAGCATAAAAACTCAAAATTTTCTAATTTTACCCATTCATGAGTAATACCCATTAAGAGTGCACCCATATATATATTCGTTTTTGTTATAATATATTAATACGTAATACTAAAATTATTATATATTTGAAAAAAAAAATTAATATGTAGTAATATATTTTTATAAATTTTTATTAGGTAATTTATTATATTTGACTATTTTGTTAATTTTTTTTAAAACAGGACATTTACCAATTTAATTTTTAAATTTAAAGTCCTTTTACATCTCAACCTTTACATAAATTGAGCCAATCCAATTATAATCTATCAATCATGTCAAAAATTGGCTATCCAAGCAAGATTGGATCAGATTTGATGGCATGGTATTTTTAAAAATCTAATACTTCATTGGTGGGTTGCAAAGCTTGCTCTAGGCTAAGGTGGGTTAGGCCCGCAATTAGGGCCCATCCATCTTATATGTCCAAATAAAAAAAGAGAAAATTACATTCACTACGGGATTTTAAAAGTTATTTATTTAAATATGGCACTTTTAGGTTTGACCATTTTATATGGAAATTTTTTATTTTTTAGGTATTTTTATGGTATTTGATATGCCATATATATATAAATTAGATTTTCGAAGACCATATTTAATGTTTTTATTTATTTTTAGGCAGTTTATTTGTCACTGGTGTCGGAAAAGTCACTGGAGTTTGCTGTCGGCACCAGGAAAGTCACCGGAATAGCTACCGCTGTTGAGAAATTCGCCGGAGTTACTGTCGGCACCGGAAAAGTCGTCGAAATTGACATTGTCGCCAGAGAAATCACCAAAAAAATTACCAAGAAACTGGATTCTTGATAAAGAAACCAGGTTGAAGAATCCAGTTTCTTGATGAAACTCCAGCGACTTTTCCGACACTGACAACTACTCCGGCGACTTTTCCAGCACCGACAGCAAACTCTGAAAAAATCGTCAGAATTGGCTTTATCGCCAAAAAAATACCAAGAAACTGGTAAAACACAGTTTCTTGGTGATTTTTCCGACGACAAAGCCAATTCTAACGACTTTTTCGGCTCCGCAGCAGCTCCCGCGACTTTTCTAACACCTGCATCTACTCTAGCGACTTTTCCGGCACCGACAGCAAACTCCGGCGACTTTTTGGCCCCAGTGACAATTCCGGCGATCACTGTAGTTTCATTTGATTTATTTTTTATTTAAAAAAAATGAAGGAAATTTTAATATTTTTTATAATAATTCAAAGTTGCATATCCCATATATATATTAAGTTTTTATTTTAAATGTCATATTTTTTCTTATTAAGTTTTCTTACCATATGTAAATTAATTTTATTTTTTCTATATTTATGTAAATACCCATAAAAACATATATTTTAAAAATAAATATATTTTTTTAATAATTTTTAAAAATATCATTTATTTTTATAATAAGGTCCAATTTTTGTTTTTTCTAAGCCCATTTTGAGTCAAGAAAAGCCTTGGTGGGTTGTTAGATGAAATATGTGAAATTCAATGAATCCAGTTCCTTCATTGTACAATAATCATCTAATTATATTTATATATGATTTTAAATATATTTTTTATTTTACTATCATTAATATTTTGGACCAACACGTAGACATGGAAATATTAAGAATTCCTAAATCAAATAAGATACCAATTATTTGATTTTTTTGTGACAACGACTTATCTCTTTCATTATCTCTATTGTGTCTAGGTTGGACTTTGTGTTATATTGAAAATATTTTGAAATAATTAGTATTTTTTATTTTGGACAGTAATTAACATTTTTATAATTGAAATATACATATAATAAAAATTATGTTTAAAAAATTAAAACTGGGGCGTGGGTTCCTCTCTTCGCTCTCCCATGGCGAAGAAACGGAGAGGGGTGTCGAAGCCTGCTACTTCAAATGTTCAGACGGAAATTCAGTCGCCAGATCTTCCTTCGATCCATGGAGACTCGGTTGCTCCGACGGAAGTTTTCCTGGATCCGTGTGAGGAGTTCGATTTGGAAGGTAAGGCTTCAGACGGGATTGCAGAGGTTGCGAGACAAAGTCCCAAGGCCGTTTGGGCTGATGAAGTTGAGGAGAGCGATTTCCAAACTTCAGCAAAGGAGATCTGGAGCATATTCCATACTAACCATGTAAAAACTCCTTCTTCTCAATTGGATTTTACTGAACCGATCAAGATTAGGGATCAATTTGTGGCTAAGTTGGATTTATAGGAAATTGAAGTTGAATCTTCTTTCTGGAAATCTTCTATTGTTTGTATTGTGTTGGGTGCTAATCCCCCGTTCAGAGTATTTGAGGGGTTTATCAAAAGAATTTGGGAGAACTTGGGGATTGAGAAGATTGTTCGGATGCATTCGGGCTTCACCTTAGTTAGTTTTAGGGATGAAGCAACTAGCGACATAATTCTAGAAACTGTGGTAATACATTTTGACAAAAAACCTGTTGTTCTTCGTCCTTGGACGGCTGATTTGGACACTGCTCAAATGGTGAAATCTGTCTCTGTTTGGGTGAGATTGAATGGTTTGGGGCTCCAATATTGGGGAAAGAAGAATTTGAGTGCTTTATTAAGCACAATAGGCAAACTAATAATGGTGGATAAGGTGATGCTCGAGAGGTCGATGATAAAATTTGCTAGGGTGTTAGTAGATGTTGAAGTTTCGGATAATCCTCCTAAATCAATATCCTTTGTGAATGAAAGAAAGCAAATTATAAAGCAACAGGTGGAGTATGAGTGGCTGCCTTCAAAATGCAATACGTGTGCTTTACTTAGACATATGATTGTTAATTGCAACAAAGGAGACCCGTGTGGTTTGGAAAAAGAAACAATAAGGGCCTAATGATTTGAAAGTTGAGAAAGAGACTATTATGAATAACAAGGCCATGGCAGATGCTAAGAATGAGTCTCAACAGATTGCTGCACGTGAGGACAGCAATGTAGATCCTTATCCTGAAAGTGCTGAAATTGTTAGAGAGAATACCAAAGGTAGTACCTGAGGGAAATTCCAGCCTGCAAGTCAATGGAAACCAACCAGGGAAGTTAGTGGAAGAGCAATGGATCACCCCAAGGAAGAAGGGGGCCAAACCTATTCTTCTTAAAACTACTGCTCAAGTCAAAAATGGTTATGATGTGCTAGATGATATGGGTGACAAAAATAACAGCCTTAATAATGAATAGCAGCAACATTTTGGGGTGGAATGTTAGGGGTCTGAATAAGTTTGATAAACAGTGTGAAGTGTTTGATATTTGTAAAGTGAATAATGTGGGTTTTTGTGCTCTTTTTGAAACCAAAATCACTCATGAGAAAGTCCAAAAAGTGATGAATAAGTTTCCTAGTTGGAGCTACTATTCTAGTAACAATTTATCCTACCGTCTTCTCCTTGTTTAGCTGGACAGATTAGTTAAGGTGGAGACCATTATGGATTACAAGCAATTCATTCACTGTAAAGTTAAAATTGTTGGTACTCAGACTGAGTTCTTCTTAACATGCAGTCTATGGGAGCAATTCTCTGGTTGAGAGATAGGACCTTTGGGCTAAGTTGACTAACTTGGGAAAAATGAAGGACCCTTGGATTATCCTCGGGGACTTTAATGCGATGTTTTATTACAAAGATAGAACTGGGGGCCGTCCGGTTAAGGCAATAGAGATCCAAGATGTTGAAGATTGGTTATGTGGTTGTGATGTAGATGAGCTGAGGAGTTCTGGAACTTACTATACTTGGTCGAACAAACATGACATGGGAGTGAGAATCTTCTCAAAGCTTGACAGAGTTTTCACTAATGAGTCTTGGCTGGATATCTACCCGAACACTGCTGCCACCTTTAAATGGGATACCATTTCAAACCATTGTTTCTGCCTTGTCAAATTCCTTAAAGCTAGCAACTATGGTACTAGACCTTTTCGGTTCTGCAATTACTGGAGCTTAAAAAAAGACTTTAAAGTAACTGATCTTGCTGCTTGGAGAGATAGCAAACAGGCCACTCTCATGAACATAACTCAGAAGCTTTTTCGTGTCAAACATCCTTTGAAGAGATGGAGCAAAACAGAGATGAGTCCTCTTATGTTATATAATGTGGCTAAAGATGTGTATAATAATGCTCAAGAGGCTCTTGCTACTAATCCTACTTGTGACATTCTCATGCAGGCTGAGAAAGATATGTACCAAGAGTTTGTTATTGCTCGGAAACAGTACAAAAACTATCTCCAACAACAGTCAAAAGTCACTTGGCTTAAGTTTGGAGATGAGAATACTAGCTATTTTCATGTTGTTATGAAAAAAAAGAAGAACTGAAAACAAAATTGTTTCCTTTTGGAATGATGACACCATTGTTGAGGAGTATCCTTTAGTGGTTGAACACTTTCTTCAACATTTTCATAGTTTTATCGGGAAAAAAAGTTCAGCTACTATAAGGATTGATATTTTCAGCTTGGAGAATAGTCATAAGCTTAACTTGGAAGAACAAATTAAGCTAATTCGGCCTTTCAACAAGTCTGATATCAAGAAGGCCCTCTTCAGTATCAATTCCACAAAGAGTCCAGGTCCTGATGGATTTGGATCAAGGTTCTTTAACAGTCTTTGGGATAGTATTGGAGAGGACATCACTAAGGTAGTTTTGGATTTTTTCCAAAATGGTTCCATGCCCAAGGGATTGAATGAGACTTCCATATCTCTTATTCCCAAAAAGGAAAGCCCCTAGAATGCTAGTGACTATAGACCAATTGCCTGCTGTAATACTTTGTATAAATGCATCTCGAAGATGATATGCACCAGGCTGTCGAAAGTTCTCCCTAGTTTGGTTCATGATAACCAAGATGCGTTTTTTCAGAATAGACTTCTGGCTCACAACATTCTGATTTTTCAAGACATGCTCAAAGGATACACGAGGAAGAACATATCGGCCAGATGTTTCTTTAAGATTGATATTAGCAAAGCTTATGACACTGTGGATTGGGGTTTCATAGCTGATCTCTTAAAGGGTTTGTGCTTCCCTGCCAGATTCATTTCTTCGATTCTTAACTGCCTTCATGGAGCTTTTACACTCTTTTATTAAACGGTAGATGCCATGGCTCTTTCAAAGGTGAAAAAGGCCTTCGTCTAGGAGACCCAATGTCCCGTCTTTTCTATTTATCCTAACCATTGGATACCTTACTAGATTGTTGATTCAGAGATTCAATATGAAAGGATTCGAGTTTCCCCCTCTTTGTAAGTCTCTTAAACTAGTTAATCTTTGCTTTGCGGATGATCTTATTATCTTTTGTAAAGGCAATGAGAGTTCAGTGGAACATGTCTATGAGGCCTTTAAAGTTTTTAGTGACTCAACGGGTCTCAAAGCTAATGATGACAAATCTTTGGCTTACTTTGGTGGTGTGGACAATGAGTGTAAAGATCACATATTGGGTTTGATTCGAATGAAAGAGGGGTCTTTTTCCCTTAATTATTGGGGGTTCATCTTAGGCCTACCAAATGGCGTGCTTTAGATTGTGTTGTTATTTTTGACAAAATTTACAAGAAGCTTAACAGCTGGTCTAGTAGGAACCTCTCCTTTGCTGGAAGAGCGCAACTGATTCACTCTATCCTTCTTGGGATTAGGAACTACTGGATGAGTTTGTTCATTCTTCCTCAAAAAATTATTGCTGCTATTGAGAAATGTTGCACGGACTTCCTTTGGGGTTTGAAGGGCAATAGAAGCAAGTATCATCTTTCTTCCTGGGAGAGAGTTTGCCTTCCTAAGAAGCAAGGTGGTCTTGGCTTTCATGAAGGGAAGAAATGGAATATCACCCTAATGGCCAAGTTTATTTGGGCCATTTCAAAAAAGCAAGACAATTTGTGGGTTCATTGGGTGAATTCTACATACTTAAAAGGTCAAGATTTTTGGCAGCTCCAATTTAAGAATGATGCTAGTTGGTATTTCAAGAAGCTTTTAAGACTTAGAAATGTCATTGACAAGGAAGAGGTTCTCAAGGCAGAACAATTCTATAATCAGCTTGTCTCGGTTCAGGAAGTTGATTATAATGCAAGAGTTTTGCACAAGATGGTCATTCCGAAGTACCGTTTCATTTGTTGGCAATAAATGCTGTGTATTCGGCTACTGTGTACAATATTTGGGTGAATCGAAACTGTTGCATCTTTGATGGTAATTGTAAAACAGTGTATTATATAAGTAAAACTATTAAGAACACTGTCAAGTTTAGAGTTTTAAGTTGTGTTGATGAAAGCAAAGACAAGCTTAAAGCTTATATTTGTAATGTAATAAATAATTGGTAGTGTATCCTCCTGCTAGTTTTTGCAGTAGCGGTTGGAGTGTGGTGTTTTGGTGTTTGTTGTTGTTTTGTTGGTTTTTTGAATAAAGTTCCTCTTTTTCAAAAAAAAAAAAGTTTGAATTTTATAAGGAATGGATTGAATTTAAAATATTAGATGGATCTCATCCAATAAATATTGGGTCCAACATATTGGATGTAGTGATTATATAATATTCATTGGATTAGATCATTTCAGTTGAGCAATTAAATTTGATTTGGATCAGTTGGCGAAATTCAACATCCAATGTATAATAATTAGATTAGTTTTTTTTTTTTTTGGATTAGATTTGGAGAATCTCATGATTTTAAAATACTTACAAATAATTTATGATATATTTGTCCCAACAATATCAAAAATAAAATTTAAAAGGACTGAGAGATTCAAAATAGCTATAATTTTGAAAAGTAAATTAGTAAATGTCCCCTTTTAAAAAAAATTAAGAAAATAATTAAATATAATAAATAAGTTAATAAAAATTATAAAAATACATTTATTACATATATATATTTTTTTAAAATATATATAATAATGAAATGAATTTTTTTTTTTTAATATTGCATATTATTATATTATAACAAAAACGAATAAATATATTAGATCATTAAATATATACAACAGTATTTAATATATAGTAATACTAAAAAATTAATATACTGTAGTAATAAAATTATATACCCCAAAGAAATTATAAAACTACTAAATAAATACTCAATAAATAAATATATCATGCTAACAAAATTATGTATACCACTATTAAAATATGTATACATACCAAAAAATTTATATATAATAAAATAAAAACTAAATATCATCTTAACTAAATGATATACTATAGACAACAAAAACCTATATACCATACAACAAAATATATATGCCTATACAATAAAAAATAAAATAATATAATATAATATTATTAAAATAAAATTGTATATACCATATTAACAAAATTATATACAACCATAAAATAATTATACCATACTTACAAAATTATATATCACATTTATATATAATAAAATAAAAATTAAACATGCATGATCTAAAACAAAATGATATGTTACACAATAAAACTTATATACCATATAATAAAATATATAAACCTTACAATAAAAATATATATATATATATATATAATAAGAACAAATAAAAATAAAAATATATAGGATGCTAATAAAATTATATATCATGTCAACAAAAATATAATAGAAAATAGAACTTAAATATTACAAAAAAAAAAATAATATACCGTATAACAAAAAATACATATACCATTCACCAAAATATATATACTATTAATAATAATAAAAAATATATATTACTAATATATATATATGTATACACTAACCAAATTATAAATCACAATTAAAATATATATACCATGATAATAAAATACCACCATTATATAAAAGAAATAGAAATTAATTAAATATTATTTTAAATAAATATATATCATACAATTAAAATATATAAAAATAATAATTAAATATATATAGCATTACAATAAAATTATATACATATATTAAAATATTTGTATTATGCTAAAAAAATTATATACCATTATTATACATAGCAAAATAAAAAATAAATACCATCTAAAAATAATCATATACTATACAACAAAACAAAAATACACTGTATAACAAAATCTATATACCAACAACCCACAACAACTCATAAAAAATTTAAAAAAAATCAACATAACTTTCAAATAAATTTTTTTTTAACAAAACTAATATAGATATACCATAATCTTTAAGTAATTTGCTTCTAATTCTTAAAAAATATGAAAAATAATTATAAATTTTTTTTATGTGATAAAAGACAATATAAATAATAAATAATCTAAAAAAAGACATTTTACTACAAATGTTGAAATGAGAACATTTCCTACTAGTGCCTTTAGAATTTTTGTTTACATATATATACTCTATAACAAATAAAATATTTGTAAATTAATGCATATAGTTTATACGTACGAGGGCGTATACATCAGATACTTGAGAGGAGGGAAGACTGAGAAGAACCATTTGGGAATGAACTCAAAGTTGCAGTGCCCCAAATTGTTCATGAAGTCAATATAAATCATGTAACCAAATATCGCTGCTTGGGAGCCAATTCCAGTGACTGTAGTTGTAGCCGGTGGGATTGAAAATAGAAAGATATATGCCAAAAGCTCTGCAAATGGGTGAGTTACAGCTGCAATAATATAGAACCAAAATTAATTTATATATGCTCTGCTTGTTTAACAAGAGATTTTCTCCTAATCCCAAGTGCTTACAAGTAATGGGCTCGGTGACAATGGAGGAATGGTGATGAGAGTGATAACGAGAGTAGAGGTAATGGTGGTGTAGAGCTCTGTGAAGCCAATAGTATAAGAATTCCACAACAAAAGCATGAAGCACAATTGTTATAATTACTCCATCTGTCCTCCATATAGCTATGTTTCTACCATTTGGAAGTATATAGGCCGCCAAATAATGCAGTATTGCAGTGAACAATATTTGGTCATCCCTTAAAAAAAAAATTAAATGTTAAATTAAAAAAATAGACAATTATATCCCAAATAAATAAGGTATATGTATAAACCAATTTGTTTCTCTATCGACTTGATCAAAGTCAAGGCTCTTGTCAACGATTCGGTTGTTTCCTTTGGCTGTTCGATAACGAGAGAGAGAGAGATACAAATCTGATTGTGAGCCATTCTTAACAGCAAAAATGGGAAAATGAGAAACGTTGAAAAGTCTCTCTCCATTGGATCCTTCTTTGTTACAAACATGTACGTGCTCTTCATCGCCCATGGTGCCAATAATAAATACTGCAAAAAGAAAATGAAGAAAAGAAACGTACAGTTAAATTATTACGCTCTAGTACAAAAATATGCATACATTCATATTATAACAAGTGATTCCATTTTATAATAAGAAGATAAATATTACTTATTTAATTTGTCATAAGATGTATATATACATATAATATGCTACGATAGTATTTAATTAACCTTGAAGTTCCCAAGTGGCTTCCAAGGCCAATCTGAAAGTATCCCAACCCCAGAAGCCATACATATAGCACGGCAATAATAAATGTTTTTTTTTCTTTGTTCGTTAAAAACTAAGAAGTATAAAATTTGATGAAAACAGAGGAGAGCTCGTGCACTATTATATATAGGTACATTTTCACCACAATTTAATTCAAATCGCGTTCAATAATTAAACTACCCTAAAGTAATTGTTCTGACTCTTGGATTTGTTTTGGGAAATTTGATATTATATGATAAAGTGTTTTTATATTCTACCCTAAATAGTATAAAAATTTTATATCCAAATAACTTTTAGTCTCAATAATACCCTCCTCATTTGAAACTCCCATTCTCCCTCTAACACTCATTCTCTCGTTTCTCTCTCTTTCTCTAACTCCCCAAACCCACACACACCAACCCAATTGTCACCAAAACTACTACCACCTCCGATGAAACCTAGCGAGCCCAACAAAACCACCACCTCTGACGAAACACGAAGTCCAGACCCAGATGATATCGTTAAACCAAATTCGAAAGGGAAATTGCGAAACCCCAAACACACATCTGAAATTACAAAAAAAGATATTTGTCTAAACTTTTTTTTTATTATTTTAATTGAATTTTTTGTTGTTTGTGCTTCATTGTAAGGAAATTTGTTTAGTTTAGGTTCAATTTTTGTGTTTTTTCGTTTGAATTTCATTGACGCCTACTCGAGTTTTGGCTTTTTCGTCAATTATCGACATGTCGCGACATTGTTCAATTTCTTTTCGAAATGTTATGTTAGTTCTTTCTATTCGCGATGTTTTCACAACATGGTGCGACTTATTTGCGAGTTCGTTTTGGTCGGATGTGCATTTTGAAATGTTAGTTGTTTAGCGATAGTTTCATGATGTGTTGCAATATGGTTTGCGACATTGCAGGAAATATCCCATGTTGATATTGTCGTTATACGTATTTAGCTGTATCGCAAATTATGTCGCGTTCATTTCGTGAAGTATCGCAGAACACTGGGCTACGTATCTGCGATTCTATTTTGCGATGATTCACGACTTATTTGTGATTCATGTTACAATATTCATTTTATTGATTTTTAATAAAATTTCTTATAATTTTGTAGATGGTTCCTGAACTTAAACTTCTAGTTTCCCAACATTTCACAGGACATCTTACCTATCGGGGTACAAATAGGTTTAGAGATATCAATGCCAAGTTTACAAAGCTTAAGTTGATTGATATGATTAAGGCTAGCCCTTTCGGACACTTCTGGGAAGCTAGATAGTTGACTTTCTCTGGCGCTTGGTTCCACAGCCTCCTCTTACGGAAGATGAAAGTAGATAGTGAAAAGGAAGATGAGGTTTGGTTTCATATAGGCAAAAATGATATGAGATTCGGATGGATAGAGTTTGGACTAATTACCAGCTTACCTATGGGTAGTGCCCTTACAGAGGAGGAAATAGAAGCCAACTCCAACGACCATCTAGTTTGGACGTATTTTGAAGGGAAGAGTTGTGTGCAGTTGGATTCAATGTTGCTCCAACTTGAGAGGTGCGAAGTAAAAGATGATGCCTACAAGCTTGGACTGATCGCTTTCATTGAAGGTGTATTAGTATCAAAAGAGGGCAATGTCCAAGTTTGGCCTGACATGTTAAAGTTTGTTAACGATCTTGAATTCTTCTTCAAGTATCTGTGGGGCGAGCGTGATTTTCGTAAGTTGATGCATACATTAAATAAGAATATGCAATATTACAAGGATAATGTTGACAAGAAGAAAGGGAAGAAGGTTGCTCATGAGGCAAAGTACACTATAAGTGGCTATGTACCTGTCTTTTAGTACTGGGCATATGAAGCCATAGAGAAAATGGGCAAGAAGTATGCTCAATACAGTGGGACCAGGTTCCCAAGAATGGTAAACAGGAAAACTCCGGAGGGCCAACAGAAATAAGATGTAAAGGCAACCGATATTGCACTATTGTTCAACACTCGGGTGTGTTTCTTTTCTGTTTTGCAATTTTTTTTTGTTAATACTAGTTTAAAAGTAAAATTATTAGTTATTCGCGGCGTACCACGACTTCATTTACGGTTACTAGATGTATGCTATATTTGCAAAATTAGTTTCCGATTTGCGACTTGTTTCGCGATATTTTGCAATATCTTTTGCAATAATCATATTTATGCTTACTTTTAATGCGTGACGTGTATCATGACAGTTTGTGATATTTTGCGTTATTTTCCAATTTCATGCTATATATGATTTTGCGACATGTCGCGATTATGTTTGTGACATTTTCGACCATTTTCAATTTATGTTTATTTTTTTTTTTGTTTTCCACTTAGTCGTAAAGAAGTGTTTGTTTCCCCGACCCAGTAAAAAGGAATATTTCAAGTCAATTAATGAGGGTAAAGCTCTTCTTTGTTTTGAGAGGGACAACGATCAAACGGTGGAGGGGGACCGTACACAAGAGTTTGTGTTTCAAGGTCAAGCGAAGACCATTAATGAGGTCGTGACTAAGGCAAACTTAGTTCCACCACCACCAGCTCCAAAAGTAAATGAGCCATCTACATCAGCCACTCCGTGTGCTCCAACCTATACATTTTTGGATAATGACCTGGTAAAGAGGTTGGATAGACTAGAGGCCCAGTAGGCTGCCATCATATTCTCACAGACGAAGTTACTGAGTAGCCTTATCAAAATAAGGCGGTTCCTTACGGAGAGTCAGAAAGATCTTATGGAGAGTCAGAAAGATCTGAAGGAGACTCTCTTGGCTAAGATGGACATTTTGATGGCAATGTTGAATCTGAAGGAGGGGGAGCCACAGCCAACCCAAGCAATGGAAGATTTCCGACCTGTGGAGAGCGATAATGAAGATGTGTTCCCAGAAGATTAGGAACCAGATAATAATGAGACACCGTCTACTCCAACAGAAGCAATTATTACAGCCATTGCTGATACGGATCACAGGGCAATGTCCTACTCCTACTTGAAAGACTACACTGAGGAAAAGAAGAAGAGGCGAGTTCTTCCAGAGAACGTAGATCTAAAAAGACCAGCAGACCATAGAATGGTACGTACGCTAAAGATGTGGTTGATTAAAGACATTCCCAATACCTGTCCTAGGAATGTGCACACTGGCGTCGGTGATGTGAAGTTCTTCACAAAGTTATTGTTGATGGGGGATTGGTTGGACGATGGTGTAAGTATTTAATTATTGTCCTCTTTTATAATGTTTTTATTATTTTGTGTTCTCTGTTATTTTTATCGAATGTCGTGACAAAAATGTTGTCCATATTCTGATTATTTTTTGTTTCACGTTATCTATTTATCAATATGTTTGCGACTTTTTGCGATATTTTGCGACATATACTGTCCTCAGCTTGTGGTTAGTATAGTACTTTCACAACATGTAGCGACATATAGTGATTTAAGTTGCAATGAACTGCGACTTGATTCACGACATCTCGCGATGTAGATTGTGATATGATGTATTTGATGCAAGATTTGTCCTTTAGTTTAATTTGATGGTCTCATTTTCATGCATCATATAGATGCCATTTCACACATGCTTAGGAGGAGACGCAGTCAAGCATGGATCATTGTGCCCGTATTGCGAGTCTCACCGATACAGTAAAGACTTTTAAATTGATATGATTATTTATTGGCTAGTATTAAAGTTTGTTTAGTCTTTACATATGTTCACTTATTTTGTCTTTACTCATGTGTAAAATATTTCACTAGTTTCATCTTTACTCATGTGTAAAATTTTAAAATTGATAAATGTCGTGAAACATATCACAAAATGTCACCTTTTGTCGCAAAATATCGCAAAATTTTCAAAAGACAAAAAAATCCATTTATGTTTTCTATGTTAAAAACATATCGTCAAATGTCGCAATATGCCGATATCATCATGAAATAGTTATGTTCCAATAAACTATTTATGCTTTTGTATATCACGATGTTAATCATGAAATGTCGCAACATGTCGTTATCATCACAAAATTATTATGTTGTAATATGTTGTGCCTAAAATCGCAGCATGTCGCACGATATCACAAATTAAAAGACAAAAAAAAAACTATTTATATGTTTCTCTATGTCGGAAAATATATCGTTAAATATCACAATATGTCGATATTATCACAAAATAATTATGTTCAAATAAAACTATTTATGTTTCTGTATGTCGCAATGTTAATCGTGAAATGTCGCCACATGTCGATATTATCACAAAATTATTATGTTCCAATATATCACGTCTAAAATTGCAACATGTCGCACAATATCGCAAAATATTTCCCTGTTACAAATCTAAAAAATGATTCATATTCTTTCCATGTCGATAATGCAATCGATATATATATCGCAAGATGTTATAAAAACATACCCGTAAAGAAAAAACTACAAAATAGATTTCATAAACCATACTACTAATGCATGCAATTAAAATACAAAAACGATGCTCAAACCCTGGCCTTGTATGTAGCTTTGTTGTAGCCTAAGGTGCCACAATTTGAGCAATAGCGAGGTTCCACGACTTTTTGACCGTTAGATGGATATCGGTTACTCCATATTCTTCCTGTATTGGTCTTCGTTGGATGACCTACGGGTTTCTTCTCCACTGGTACCCCGACTCTCATGGCCTGCATGTGTTCTAGAAGTACGCAATCATCCTCCTCACCGACAAGACTAATTGTTGCATCGTAAGTATTCTTCCACGCCTCTTTTGTGTAATAGGGGGAGGACAAAGCATACAGGCTGACATTCTAACTAAGCACCGCGACACATGCATGGGGACGAGGAATTTTTAACAGTTGGAACATTCCGCATGTGCATGTTCTCTGGACTAAGTTCACATCACCACTTTTCTCACAGTCAGAACCCTCAGAACCTTTTCCAACATTGAACAATTGTGCATCGTTACGTAGGATGCTTCTAAATCTACCATCCTCGTGTTGCTTTACCAAATCTTCCTCAAAATGAGTTGCCAAAGGGGTAGCGCACTTAATTGCCTTTTTGAGACATTCAGCGAACCAATTTAACAGTGTGAACCTTATGAACTCAACTAGAGTAGTTATTGGATATTTCTAGAATTCTTATGTCAGTTTGTTGAGGCTTTCAGTAGCGTTGTTTGACATTATGTTGTACCTGTCGCTTGAATAATAAGGACGAGCCCACTTTTCCAATCCTATACTCTTGACATAAGCAGCGATGACAGGATCCGTCTGTTGAAGCACCTGTAAATGTCTATCACATTCCATCTTTGACCATGCGTAAGCGGCCAGCCATATTTGCGTGTTACATACATCAGTCTTGAACTTGTGGGTGACATTCATAGAAGTATGTTTGTAGCATGAACAGTGACATGCTTCGGGAAAAATAACCTCAATAGCATGTTCAATGCTTTGATGCCTATTCAATACAAACACTAAATTTTCAACAACTCCGATCGCTTCCCTTAATTTCTTTCTAAATTCTATTATTTTCAGTATGAAACGTTTGTTGGCTTTGTTTCTTTGGCTAGGTACATAATGACTATATTGCAAAACAAGAAAGAATAATGTTATAGTTGTTTGCTTATTATATATACTTCATGACACGGTTGATTAGGCTAATGATCATTGGTGCTGTTTTTATTTTCTTAAAAATGTGAGAATTTACAAAATTCAAGTAATTTGATGATAGTCTTGTACATAATTAAAGTTTCTTGTAAATACCTAAATATTTAGGGTAAATACTATTTTAGACCCTCTGTTTTGTAAAAATTATCAATTGGACCTTTTGTTTTGTTAAATGACAAAATAGACCCTGTATTTTTCAAAATGGTACAAATAGGACCCTAAACTGATTTTTTGTTAAAATAAAATTTAATAATAATCCGACCTAAAGGTTTTATGACAAAACTGTTTACATTTTCTGTATCTGTTCGTGTTAGAAATTTTCTTCAATTTGGTTATATTAAAAAAAAAGTTATCAAGAAAAATTCATGTTTGAGTACAACGAGTTCGAGCGAGTCCTTGGTTGCACGATGAGCCTATTGTGCAGCGGCAGTGGAGTGTTGGAAGAAGCTTTTAAATTTATGGAGAAGGACGGAGACGATGGCTGAGCCATCAAAACTTGAAGAGCTATATGGAGATTACGGAGTTTTCGACTGGAGATGACGAAATCAAGGACATGATTGCTTTGGGCAGAGTCGTGCAACGGCGGGATCCGAGATGGTCGTGGCGGTGGCGGTGGCGGTGGCGGTGGCGGAATTGGTTGAAGAGGAGGAGTTCACGTGAGCCTATATGACTGAGATTTACTTAGCTGTCTCGTGAGATCGGCAATGACTAACGGAGACAACGGGAGATGAGGGCAAAATTGGAGATCGGTCAAGCCAAGTTTCACGGATAAGTATTAATTTTAATTAATGTTTATATAATTAAATTAAGATTTAAATTAATTTTACAGATTGTTTTTAGTGTTTTATTTACTTTTCTGTTATTTGTATTTTATTATTTATTATGTAGTTTATACCTTATATAAAAAGTTTAAGAGCATTTTATTTTATTTAAAAAAAAAAAGCATTTTATTTACATTTAAAAGTATTTATTTTTTTTGTTTATTCTTTCCTCTTTTGTAGCTTTTATCAATTAAATATTTTTGACTTTCCTTTTAATTTTAAAATTTTCATTAATGTTTTGAAATCACAAATTTTGTGATTGACGTTTATTAATATTTATTGACTTTTTAATTTATTAGGTGTTTTACTCATTAACTTTTTAATAATATACATTATCATATTAATTTATTGTCTTTCATTTTATTTTATTTTGTATTAATTTATAATAAATTTTATTATTTATTATATTATTTAGTTTAGATAATTAATTTTTAATTGTTAATAATTATTACATAATCAGCTTGTATTATAAATAATAACCCACTATTTCGCTCATTTAATTTTTTGATGTTTTGATGTTTTTTATAGTTTTTGTACCTTTTATGGTTTTTGTGCCATTTTATGGCTTGTTCCTACTTGTTTAAGATAGGTTTGTGATATGATGGACAAGATATTTGATCCATTTTGTGCTCTCGTTTTCTACTTCAACAACCTTCTTACTTTATCAGATAAGTATTTTAATTCTTTTTTAAGTTCTTAATTTTAATATGGATTAGTATACCATCATTTCTTTCGCATACTCTTTTTTATTATATTATTTGGTAACGAAGTTTTATTTTTGTTATTTTGTAGGTTGTTTTGTGGCGGGCCTATATTTACAGAGAATTTGTCGATAAGTTTTAATTTTAAATATAATCTGTTTGTTATTGATTTTTAGCAATTTTATAAGGGTGTTAGTTTGTTGTTACTAGCCAAAGGTATTACCCTTTGGCTAGTTATTCTTGAAATTTTGTTTGTTTTTTTAGTTTTTAAGTAATTTTGAGCTAGTGATTTGGGTTGTGTGTTAAATTTTAAGTTTGTATTTTAGATTTTATTTTGAAGATTGTCATTCTAATATAACTGTTTTTTTTGGTTTGGTGTTGTGATATTTTTTCAGTCTTGCTAACTCTGGCGACAACTATTAATAAAGGAAAGGTGTTTTTCAAGGTGATGGGGTATTGTTCAAATACGTTATAGCTTTATTGTCTATATTTCCGGGGGCAGTTTTGTCCTATGTGGCTTGCGTTTTGTTTTTCGCAGCTCATGGTTTGGCAAAACATGCCCTTCGGTTAGACAATGAGCTATCCTGGTTCGAGAGGCTCCACCGCCGATTGTGGTGTGCTGCATTGTTTATCATGTGTGACTTTGTTCACCACGTCAAAAAAAAAAAAGTTATCAAAAATTAAGCTCAGGGTCCTATTTTTACTATTTTGGAAAATACAGGGTCCATTTTGTCATGTAATAAAATAGAGGGTCTAATTAGTAATTTTTGTAAAACACAGGGTTCAAAATAGTATTTACCCAAATATTTATAATAATGATAGTTTTATTTGAATTGAGTTAAGATTGCATATGAATGAGTTGTTTTGGTTGGAGTATTCTTTAGCAGACAAAAATAAGAAAAGGGGAAAAGGTATTTTGAGTGAGCCAATGCAATGGTTGGTGTGTGAACAAGAGAAGTTTGGTATTGTTCAAGTTTGATATTTGATAGACTATATCCCTTTCATATAGTATTACTAGTATCACTTGTTTGATATAGTATTGCTAGTATTACTAGTATCAGTAATACTATAGTAATAGACCAATTCTCAGTTGGCATCTTCTTTTTCCTCATGGAACAATTTTATTGATTTTGATCCATATAAATTAAGTAAATGAAGTAGACCCTTTTAAAAGACAAAACAATGTATACTGAATGTAAAAACTAAATAAAAACAAAAGTAAAGAACCAAAAACGTAAATGCAGAGGAAGACTAGTATATATATAGTCCAACGATTTTCTTTTTTCTGTAATAGTCCAAATATTTGGTTTCTAGTGTTATATTATTATTATTTAGGGCTATATATCATATATACGTGTGCTATCATAAAGGACATGTTTGGATTTAGATCATATTGTCAGGTGTATATATTGGTCTCTTCAAAACAAGAAAAAAATGGGATTGTTGTTCTTTCATTTCCCAAGTCCGGCAGTAGCATGTGTTTTGTTTATGGTGGACTTCGTTTCCTAGTCAGTAGTCGCGGACCTAAGATTTAAAGTGAGGAGGCGAATTTTTTTTTGAAGTGAGAGGAGCCAAAAAAATAAACTTAAAAAAAAAAAATACAATGGGATTAGAACTCTTGTCTTCTAATCTATATGCTAAATAGCTTAACTATTACACTAAAGTTAATATTATACTTATAAATATATCTTTTATTACAAATACATGTTACAACTAATTAAATTGCATATATATTTTTTTTCCAATTTTTTTTTTCAGGGAAGCGATTGCCCCACCTCGGTTATATGTGAGTCCACCCCTGCTAGTCAGTGTCAATGCTCTGTTAACTAACAATTGAAGTCATTTCCTCTATTTCAAATTATTATTTTTTATCTATATACCTAAATATAATAACCATGAAACATCTCATTTGTAGGATTAATTATGGTAATAGTTATTATAGATTATTTGAGCTCTGTTTCCAGAATAAAAAAAAAATAGATATTTGGGTTCTATGGATTAGTGAATTGGACATGCCATTTTGATAAATAGTAGTAGTAGCTATGGATTAGTGTTTGCTGTAATTCTTGTACTGCTTTTTGACTGAATTCTTGACCATTCATCATAGATTTGTTATCTATTTACTGATGAATTAATCCTTATTTTTTTTCTTTTTGCTGCATTATAAAATTGTTCTTAATACTACTGCATTTATTTTATTTTTACTAAATCTTACAGTTGGTACACTGGCAAGCAATGCAATAATGCAAAGCAGTGGATAGAATAAAAATCTGTACTGTCTAAGTATTTTGCTTTCCACTTTAAATATTACTTAAAATATTTATGGTGGTTGTAAGAGTTTTTTGGCTTGAAAGTAAAAGACGATATATGTTGTTACACTAATGGACATGAAGAGGTTGGATATGTACGTCCGTAATCTTATTGAAGGACTGGTTTTGATTTTTTTTGTTGATTTTTTGTGGCTATTGTGATAAAAACGGGCACAAAGTTGAGAGGGTCACCTTTTCACACACTCACCTACCCTATCAATAATTATCCAAAAAATAAGAGATAAACTTGAAAGAAACAAAGCTTAGCCTACCTTAGCATATCTTAGCTTTGTTATTGTTAGTCATATAAATAATGTTATGCAAGCAATTCTAATATCTATAATTACAGGTGAGGAAAATTACAAAGAAATCTGCAATTTTTCTCTATGTACAGCAATGCGTTATTTTATAGCCGACACAAAAAGTAAAAAAAAAAAAATTGCGTAAAATTATGTGTCAAGTTGTAACCGATGCAATAATCTAATTAGCTTCGGTTACAATATAAAACTAAGTTTCTTTCTTCATTTAAGAACTGACGCTAATAGAGCATACTTTTTGCTTCAGTTCTCAACCAAAGCAAAAAACAATTTGTGTCGGTTTAGAAATGAAATAAATAACTTGATTTTTTGCGTCTGCTGTTATTACGTCAGTTGAGACAACTGACACAAAATGTTTATGTGTCATTTAACAACTGAAGCAAAAAGTCATTTTTGTAGTAGCGCTAACAACCTCGTAAATTATCACTAAACTCCTAAAAAAATCCATAAATTGCAGAATTGCTGAATTTCGTGTTTCATTGACAAAAATGGTATATAAAAACAAGGATATGTGCAGATCTATTCATATCAACATAAATACAACTAAATCAAACAGTAATTACTAAAGAAATTACATACCCATTATTTTTTTGAAGGAATTTCTTTGTAAAAATATTAGTTTCAAGGTTGTCCAACCAACTCCGTAATGTAAGGTGACCGAACAACAGTAGCTCCGGCAGGAGGTCCGACTGGTAGAGTGTGTGTGTGTGTGGAGTGAGTTTCCTAGAGAGAGAGAGAGAGAGAGAGAGAGAGAGAGAGAGAGAGAGAGAGAGAGAGAGAGAGAGAGAGAGAGAGAGAGAGAGAGAGAGAGAGAGAGAGAGAGAGAGAGAGAGAGAGAGAGAGAGAGAGAGAGAGAGAGAAATGGGAAGTTTGGTGTTTTATTTATTTAGGGGTAAAATTGGATGAAAAATGTTATCCAAGCATATTTTGCATGATGCAAAATAGGGTAGCATATTTTTAGTGGGTAAATTTATTTTAATCATATAATGGTAATTTTCCCTTTGTTTTTCGCCAACTTCCCAAAAGATCTCATAACAATATATATATTTTTCATTTATATATCTATGATCTTTTGTATTTTTTTGCCAATTTAGAATTTTAGTTGCACACTCAATAATAATAATAAATTAATAGATAATCGGAATTAATGAGATGCGCCCTATATGGGCTGGGGTTGTTCCATCGTATTTACCGAGGTTTTTGGAACCTAAAATATTTAGGAGCTAAAAAAATAACAAAATAAAAAAAATAATGAGATGGTGATATTTGGTTTAGGTGTTAATTAACCTTAGTCCACGAGTCAGTCTATTAGCCTCTAAAGACATATTTAATGAGTTTACAGTATTTTGCATGAAATCCTAACTCTATACTCTTAGTTTCTCTTAGAGAAGAAGAATACTTAGAGCAATATTGGCAAAGCTTCGACTATTTAGGTGGTAATCCCCCCATTCATATAGAAATAGAAGGGTATATAGGCTGTGTGGCGGGTATGGACATGCCCATGACCCGCCTAGGGTTTTTGCGAAAAGCCTACTAATGGAGTAAATTACATGCAAAAAGAGCTAACCATAGGGCCCCTTGGAAATAATTGTGCTCATGCGTGCATCAGCTGGACGATTAGGTACCATTGTACTTGGTGGGCACATGTCACCAAAAGGTTTAACCTTTAAAAGTGGAGGCATAGAATAAATGTTTGGAAAAAAGGTGGATGAGGTACGCACACTACCATATCTGGACAAAGGGGACAGGATCTGATCCTGTGTCCGAAAAAGTATAACCGTTGCTGGGCAATTCGGGTTATTCCAAAGGTAGACGTCTTCGACACTCTTGGGCGGTCAATGTCCATGATTGGCCTTTTGAGTATCCATTTGAGTATCGATTGGCCAGATTCTAGGTTTGGACCTCTTTGTATCCTGGAGAGACAATATGTCTTCTGCATCCGAGAAGCAAAGATGAAGCGAGGTAGACATCCCCTTATCTCTTGGTCTTGACTTGTTCCCAGTTCCGTGAAGCTTCTCTGCAACAAGACTATTATGGGAGATTTCAATTAGGGAGATTACGAGATTATCTCTTCCTTTTTATGCTACATGTCACTCATTGAGAAACACATATAATATTGAGTCCCAAGTTTCTGGGACTCTTCGAGATCTAGGAGCTTTCAGTCTTCTTCCGCTTCTTAAAAATAAGTCTTTTGACACGTGGTGATTGTTAGGGTTACGAACGTGGCACTCATGCGGCGCCTTTAATGTATCTGTGGCTAGCATGCACATGCAAGGTGTGTGTGCTTTCAAGAGAGTTGCAATACTCGAGGAGTGCAATGATAAAAAAAAATGCCCTGAGCCTGTTTTAATTGCCATATTTTCAACTTTCCATCCATTGGATCAAATTATGATTTTTTTAGAGAAAAGATCTGGGCCATTCATTTCGAATTGCATGTTTTTGGTCGAAGTACAAATTTATTCCTTCAATCCATCTTGCCATTTTTCATCACTTTAAGCCTTCAGAACCCCCATTTTAGACTTCCAAACCAAAGCTTTTTGCTTTCCAGAAAACTTCCATCTTGCAATCGTCTCTTGTGGTGAATGCAAGAAGTCTTTAAGTGCCTCATCCAATATTTCTTCACACAGCTCGGTTTCCAGATGCAAAGCTGATAAACCCCGACCTTCTCCACCCTCGGCCAGACGAGAACTTCGACACTCAAGCTGGTTACGATCGCGTGATTGACTAGGTCTGACACTCTTGGCAGATTTCCGCAACAACCTTTCATTCCCCACTCAAATACCAAGTAAGTATCCCGATGCTTTGTTCATTTTTTGCTATTTCATATCTAGGATAGAATTGCTTAGTTCAAGCTAGGTCTAGGTTATCTGGTATGTTTGAATGGTGGAATGTTGCCCGTGGAAATATAGTTCCAGAGTAAGATTGTGTGGGAAGTTTTGCACCATGAGAGTGTCAATATTGTGTGGACAGTTTGGGTATGGCCATTCATACTGCATAAACACTTGCATGCTTCTATGATTTTGAAATTAGGGTTTGAACCAAGCATGATGAACTTTTAGGTAAATACGAGGTCCGTCCATCTTCTATGCATCGATTTGGAATTTTCAAGACTCCAAATGGACTTAATTTTTTGAAATATTTCTTTAGATTTCATTTTGGTAACTTTTCCCTGGGTTCCCAATCTATCACTTCAGGTTGTCTGGTGAAGACAAGCTTTTAGGAGTGATGGGTCCAGCAGGGACCACTCCGAGCAATTTTTAGGCGAGGCCTTTCCCAATGCCCATTTTGTCATTTGGATAGTGGGTGTCTAATTCCTTGGCTCTTGTTTTCCTTTCATTTCTCCAGTGATGGATTTGAACCAGGAGTTCCATCTTGAGGCGGTGGAAATTAAAGAAAACACCACAGTTGCCTATGTTGAGGGAATGGCCACTAAGGGAACTCAGGCAGAACTTCCTGCAGGGGAACTTCATTTGGGTGTTGTGTTGGAAATATTTTGCCAGGATCTAGATTTACTACCATGTATGTTTTATTAACAACCTAATATGAATTCTAAAACAATGAAATAAACACATATAAAGTTTAGGAAACCTTACATTGGGTGCAGCGGAATATAACGACTCCTTCCATTCAGATCTCTAGCCCTTGATTCCTTTCTATAGCAGAGCATTATCAAGATCTGAATCTGGATCTCTTTCTCTCCTTCCTTGTTGTTTGGATTCTTCACAGTCTTACACACTATGATTGAGATACCACTTGATGTGTGTGGGCACTACTCTATCACTCAAGGCTATTTCGAAATTGAAGAGAGGAAGAGAGAGAGAGAGGGGCGGCTATGGCTTTCTTTGAAAGAAACAATGTGCAAGTCATAGTATCCTGAAGCTAACACTTTCTATTTAAAGAATGCCATCTAGGTTTAGGTTAGAATTGTATGGCATTAAAATAATGAAAAAATAAATGGTAAAAGGCTTGCATAGTGGCCAGCCATATAAGGAAATTGGGCTTCACCTTGCAACTTTTCTATTTTGTTGTTTTTCAATCCCATTTTCTCAAAAATGCCAATTTTCCAATTTAACCACTTAAATGCCAATTCTAATTCTTTAATAACTAAAAATTAATTATTAAATAATATTGTCATATAATATATTTATTAATTTAGACATGTAAAGTCTCTTAATTAATAAATAAACCTAGAATCTCTTTTCTTTACAATTTCGCCCTTGCTTAGTGAAAATTCATAAAGTAGACACAGTCTAACTTTAGAATTATAATTGATTAATTAAAATCAATTAACTGAGTCTTACAAGCAGTATGGTCTCAACTAGTATGGGGACCATGGGCCTATATTAACCGAGCTTCCAATAAGTCGAACCGAATTTACCAAGTAAATTCCCTAACTTATTAATTCCTGATTGAATCCACACTTAGAACTTGGAATTGCACTCTTAGTCATATAGAACGCTCTATATGTTCCACGATATAGATACGATATTAGTTATCCATTGTTATAATCCTAATTTGATGAATGACACTCTAATAGATGATCTACATTGAATAGGCACTAAATTACCGTTACACCTTCAATGTATTTTATCCTTAAAACACTTAGCTCCGTATAAATGATATTTCAGCGAAGTCAAATGAGATCTCCACCATTTATCTCTATTTAGCCAAGCTCGAAGGATATCATCGTTTCACTTCTAAATTCCTATAGAAGTTATAGACTCCATATTTATGTTAGCGCTCCCACTCAATTATACTATCATGTTCCCAAAATGTACGTATCACCCTGACCCAAAAGTAGGCTTAACTAACAAATCAAAGAACATGTACAATACTCTTGAGATAGAACCTAACCATATCAGGATTAAGATCATTTGATCTAGGATCAACAGGTGATATTGAATTGAATAGATATTACGGTAAATTTTAATATATCTAATCAAAGTTCAATATCGGTCCCTTCCGATGTATACTCCATAAATCCGATACTGGTAAACTTTGCCAATGCCCTGGAAAGGACATAACACTTATCCAAGGTGTAAGAATACCTATCGCTGATTATCATGTCAGTCTAAATCCAGTGAACTGAGAAATCAGGGAATAAACTTTCGAACATATAATTAAGATTATATTCCACTGTGCTGACAACACTATAATCATTAACAAATTCATATGTTCTGAACTTAAATAGAATTCATACATTATATATATATAATCATGAAATAAATCATGTGAACCATGCAACATAAAATGTTATTTCTGATCTTTATTAATAAGTAAATCTGATTATATTGAAATGAGTTTTATGTAGGGCACAAAACCCAACATGTTCCTCTTGAGACTATCCCGGAGGCCGCTCCATCTAGGACATCCAAAAAGCCCAAAGGGAAAGGGAAGGCAAAAATTCTACCTCCCACTGAGGCATTCCACAACTCCATTTGGGAAATGGACTAGAAGGTAAACTACTTCCGTTCATACTAGAAATGTATGCCACTAAAGTCAGACTACGTAACATATTGAGATTGATGTGGCATAGGTTGGCTGTCACAAAGGAATCAGCATCCGCGAGCACGAATGGGTTCAGTGCCTGGAGCTGGTCCCATATCTCAAGAAGAGCGCACATCTCCTTGAGAGCTTACCGATGAGAACCAACTACAAGAAATTGGGATTCTACAAGCTCAAGAGGTATTCTGATGCTCACTGCCCCACCAGCTACACCAAACGTTGCCTTGACCTCAGGGAGTATTGGTTCTTCTCCACTGGTTTCCCAGTAAAGAGGGTACTTGCACTCCAGCTCAGCTTGTAGATCCTAGGTAAATGCTCTGACACTTGCAGTTTTGATCTTTTTCTTTCAAAAATTTTTCTGTCTTGGTTCAAGTGCTGATTGGGCTTACGTATTACTTTGTTTCTTTTGATAGACCCTATACGTCAGAGTACTAAAACTGAGGAACTGGCCAAGAAGGTGGTCCAGCACAAGGCCTTAACTGAAATCCAATTAAAAAATGAGGGCTTGGTCACCATAAAACTGCTCCGTGAAGTTGGGCTGATTGCTGGTTTCCAAAGCATTAACAATGTCAGCAACAGGGGCCAAAGTCAGACTTTAAGAGAAGCCAAGGGGGTGATAGCCAATTGGCCAAAATTATTATGGAGGCCACAAAGGAGGAAAAACTCCTGGAACCTTATTGGACGCTTTGCCACCTGAATCCCTTAATAGAAGTAGAGGAGATCCTGGAGAAGTATGCTACAACATACCCGGATGAGGATGCTCCAGGATCCAGCACTTTGAGAAGAGGTAATAGACCCTTCCACATATTTCGTACCCCCAACCTCCATCGCATGTCCCGAATTGACCAAGGGGGATTCAATACATATTTCTTCAACTTAGATCGTCTTAAGTATCCCATGAAGGACATCATAGACATGGTAGATGAGATCATTAGGAGCCCTCGTAACCCGAAGATATCTCCAAATACTGTTAGGGTGGACCCTTTCGTGATCATGTCTCTTCCCAAGAGAATATGGCAGCTTTATTGGCAAAGATGGCATAGTCTTTTTTTACTCATGGGAAACCTTATAGCTGCTCACTACACGGTCACACCCACAAACATATTTTTAGCATGCGGTTGTTATGTTTATAAATACTCCTGAAGCAAAGATGTTGAAGTCTTTGAGTGAAAAGATTACCAAATCCTAACCAAGATAAAGAGGACCAAAGGGAAAGGGAAGGGCAAGGCCAGGGCCTCTAGGTCCCGTAAATTGAGGTTTCCCTCTACCTCATCTTCTTTAGATGTTCGGTAAATTCCCTCTCCCGTGAAGGAAAATACTGAGTTTCCACGTTCCCAAGCTCCCTCTGGAGAAGACAAGACTCCTGCCATAACTATGGAGACTTTTAAGGAGCTAGTTGTGTCTGAAAGTGGCATAGCCCAAGTAGGCCATCTCGGACAACAGACCCTAGTGGAAGCTTTACTCGTAGTAGTTGTGGAAGGGACCACTCAGGATAACCCAATGAACACCAACATCTCGGATGAGAGCTTGGATGGACTCATGTTTCCCAAGAAGGGTGTTTTTGTGACACCAAAGCCTAAGACTTCTCCTCCACCATCTGAAAGGGACACAAAGAACGCTAAGTCTTGCCTAATTAAGCAACATTCTTTAGGAGGGGATAGTGAGCTTCGGGGATCCACCACTCCACCACCACTAAATCCATCATCATAAACATCAATTCAACAACAACAATAATAACAACATTAACAACAACAACAACACCAGAAACAACAGCAAGAACAAAACCAACAACAACTACAACAACCACAATAAAAACAACAATGCCATAATCAAGAGCCATGTTTCTTTGAAAGGAAAATCATCCACTTTTAACCAACTGCTTGGACTCGTCACCTCCTTGCCCAAGATTCTCGCTCTGAACTTCAAGTTTCTATTGAAGCCTACTATCCTTGGCCATGAGGTTCAGACAAGGCTAAGAGAGGCAGAGAAAATTTTGTCGTCAAGAGAAAGAGAGGATATTACTCCAAAAGAGAGCTGATAACCTCTCCTCCATGAAGAGGGAAGAAATCATCAAGGAAATTTGCACTTCTGCCCCAGTAGGATCACTGATTGCCAAGGAGACACTATGCAAGCAAATGGTGCCCAATTTTGTCGTCAAGAGAAAGAGAGGATATTACTCCAAAAGAGAGCTGATAACCTCTCCTCCATGAAGAGGGAAGAAATCATCAAGGAAATTTGCACTTCTGCCCCAGTAGGATCACTGATTGCCAAGGAGACACTATGCAAGCAAATGGTGCCCAAGGTTGGGAGAGAAGTGGCACCTTTTTCTGCAGAGATTTTGGACGATGTGGTGGGCAATGCAAGTGAGCTGAATTCAGAGAAGTGGGCAACTTACAGCAGCAGCGATGCATTTACCTTAGCTCAGGCTTCGAAAAATTAGGTTGTAGGGGTAAGTATTGACTTCTTCGTCTTCACTTTTATTGTAGTGTGTTGTTATCTTATGTTGTTTTGTTGTACCAATTGGCCTTGACTGCGGAGAGGACTTTGAAAGAAGTAGGGGCCTTGATCATATAGCTTTAATAGGCCCATGCCAAAAATGAATCCTTGGATACTGACAACAGGGCTTTACACTCTAGTCTAGAGGTGGCTAAGTCTTGGGTCACTGCTGAAATGGACAGGGTCAAGGCTGATTGCAAGGCTAAGGTTGAGCGAGCAGATAATGAGGCCAGAGCCCTGTACTACAAGATGCACTAGGAATACAAGGCTAAGGCTAATCAAGACAATAAGGTAGAGCTAGATCTACTTAAGTCTCAAGTGTCATCCCTCAAGGGAGAGCTTCTCTAAGTGATAAAGGAGAGAGATACCAATGATTCTCAACTACTGATTCAAGGTGATGCTCTCAAGACCACACTCCAAGAGGTCAACACTTGGAAAAATAAGGTTTGGGAGAAAGATCAGGTGATCCAAGGCTTGTTGGGCAATGTCGAGGATCTAAAGCGGGAGATGAGGACTTGTAGAAAATGAAAGCTTTATTTTCGGTCAAGTATGATCAGCATAACATAATTCTACAGGGTGGTCATGCAACCAGTAATGCTCACAATAGAAACATAAAGAAGTTGCAGAGGGAGGTTGCTCACTAACCAACTAATGGTATAAAAGCTTTCATCGCCATGACGGCCATGTAAAGGGCCAAAGAGACTACTGAGTAATCTATTTGGGATTCTACCAATGTAGAGGCTAAGGCTGAGAGGCTCCGTCTTCAATCTATGGATATGGCTTATTCAATACTTCTTCATAGTTTGTGGAAATAAAACCCCACTATCCTCAAGCATCTTAGAGCTGACGAGGTAGAATTTACTCGGAGGGTGCATGCCATCGATAATGACACTTATCTCAAGAAATATGACCTTCACAGTGGTGGTTGACGAGTTTGCCGAGGAATCATCTAGAGACTTAGAACCTGAACTTTCTACTCAAGTTGTGGTTTCTTCTAGGAATGTCGCCAAGGACCTCCAGGACCTCTCCAAGGATAAACTCGACAGCCCTCTGGCTCTAGCTCAAGATGTACCTCTAGCTTAGACCCAAGTCCAAATCCAAGATTCATCCTCAGTTCCAGATCAGGCCCAAGACCCATCCAAGGCTTAGTTTTATCCTTAAGCTTTCCTCTATTACTTAAACCTTTTTTGCGGAGATAGTTAATTAAGCCTTAACTGCGAGGTTGAATGTAATAATTTTACGAAACTACTCATTTTATTTATGTATGTTTATTTTTCTTGACATGCTTGTGTTTGCTTTATTGTTGTGCTATTACTTGTTCACTAGGTCATTCAATAGATTGCCTTAGGGTTTTTTGAAACTTCTGGTTCTAACGGCCAAAGCTTGATGTTGTTAGGCTTTTTAACTTTGAAATCACTTGTTGAATCTAGGAAGTGTGCAAATTGCAAATCCCTTTTCTTAGATGTCAACCACGTCAAAGTTCTCTTTGGTGACACTTGTAAACTTTGGTGAGTTAATCGTACACAGAAAGACTATTAGCTTATTCCTGAATAGCCATAAGAGTCAAAGAGCTTAGCTCTCATCTACGTGTTTCCCAATAAGCTGCCTTAAGCAGAATGCTATAGAAATCTTTGACATTTAGATTTAGTGAGGAAGGAGGTAAATGTTTAATAGAGTCTAGGAAAAGTTCCTCGAGGGAAATAAGGATGGACACGTATTAACACTTAGGTTGTGCTTCTTCAATCCAAAGTAACAAAGATGGATTAGCACTAGATAGGTTTTTCTCAAATTTGTTATAAGAGAACTGTTGAAAACGTGAAGGACTTCAGCAAAGCTTCTTTTTCTCACTCCTTGTAGGAAACCTATCAATATGTTCAACAGACCAAGGCAACTGCAATAGGATTCAGGTGATGTTCCCTTTTCAGGGAAAGGGCTAAAAACATATTGCATGTGCTTTTGTGGAAACCAAGTTGAACATGCAATAGACTTCAAGTGGGAGTTGAAGATGTATTGAGATTCAAGCGATATTTCCACCCAAGAATAAAATACAAGTAAATAATGAATACAAGTAATGAGTGGGTAATGTATGGTTTTGAGGGCATATAGCTAGGTATACTACCTCCCAAGTGAGCTAGAAAGTTTGGACGTCTCTAAATTCTTGGTCACTTGTTTAAAACATAGCTTGTGCAGGAGACAAAAATGTGAATTCTTGTGTAAATATCTTCTATTTTTATTTCATTATACCCAAAGGTTTATATGAAGAAAGAAGATTTACATAGAATTACATGAAACTTAGAGGAATATCAAGATTTAGATACCCTCTGCCTATTGGTAGTAACGAAACAAGTGATCAGCATTCCATGCACGAGGGATCTCTGATCCATCCATTCTCTTGAGTTGAAATGTTCCATTTCTGACTTTATGTTGTATCTCGTAGGATCCTTCCCAATTAGGTCCTAAGACCCCCACTCCTAGTTCTTGCAAAATCGGGAATACTCCTCTCAAGACAAGATCTCCAACATCAAATGTACGACTTTTGACTTTAAAATTAAAGTGCCTAGAAATCTTGCCTTGGTACATCTTGAGTTGGAATTGTGACTGTTCCTGGAGCTCGTTAATTAAATCTAGTGATTCCTAGAGCAAGGTGTGATTCTGAGTTGGATCATAAGTGTCTTGTTTGTGAGAGGGAACCGCAATTTCTACTGGGATGAATGCTTCACACCAATAATTCATCGAATACAGTGTGTTCCCTATTGAAGTTCTCTTTGTGGTTCTATATTCCCAAACGAATCGCGAAAGCTCCTTCGCCCAATAGGCATTACAAGCTTGGAGTTTTTTCTTCAACGTTCTCTTTAGAATCTTATTCACAACTTCGACTTTTCCATTTGCTTATGGTCTGGCCATGTTTGAGAAGCTCTTCACGATTCCATGTTAAACACAGAAGTCAGTGAAGTGATCACTGTCAAACTGCTTCTCGTTATCTGAGACAATCTTGTGTGGAAGTCTAATGTAACGCCCTGTCTAACAGGGACGCCATGTGTATGCAATTTAATAAAATTCTTCTTTTATATACTATATAATTATACTAAAAGTGTGGGTAATTAATTTTTTTATAATTAAAATTCGACATATAAAACTATTCGATAAAAGATAAGTGATGTTAATTACGGGGTCCCCCTGCTTTCAAAATATTCATAAACTGGTTTAATTGTGTTTTTACAACATAAATTTTGTAATCCCAAAATACTTTCAAAATAGAGCATCCTGTTTACTGGGCCATGCCACTGCGGCTGATATGTATATTGCTGCTACGACTCATGGCTGCTCAATTTTAGCCTTCCCTTTACCTTCACCATAAAGCACTTGTGAGTCATAGAGACTCAGCAAGAAAAGTAAAATAAACAATAACTGATAATAACCATCAATTTAAATATCATATCAACACGTTTACACATTTACATATTATCATAATCACTGGTACTTTAGAGAGAACCCCTTTTTACCACTCGTTAACTACGAGCTGAATATGTTACTATCGTTGCCCGGTGAAGCAAACGATAAGTTAGAAACCTAACCGCGGTTTCAAGAGTAATTACTCTTAACGGTATTAACCGTTTCCCACCCTAGGTCATAACCTAGGCTCAACTAACATTTAATCAAAGACTTGATAATAATCAAGGCCATAACCATTCAATCATTAATATTTAGCTACACACGGTGCTTACCACTTTTCTTACCTTAGTTCAGAACTCAAATGTATGGGCCAACCTGAGTGGAAAACAAGCTAGGCGATCCTGGTCCTATGTCACGACAATTGAAATTCAATGAATACTTTAACTCAAAATTTTCTATATTGAAACCCTAATTTAAAACCGATTATACTTAGTCCTAAACAACTTTAAAATAGTCCAAATAACTCAAAACAATCAAAGACAGGTAATAGGTTCCAACCCGAGTCAAAACAGAGTTCGGAGAAAACCCAAGAATTTTCCCCTAGTGGTAACCGGTCGACCGGTTCTGGTACACCAGAACCAACTGGTCTACCGGTTGTTGGCAGACCAAAAAAATTTTGGGTTTTCTTCCCCAGCTCGAACCAAAACCATCACAGACCTAAATTGCATTTCCAGAATAGTTCAACATACCAAATACAACATATCCAACAGATCATTTAATCACAATTCATCAATTAGCTCAAAAACACCTTCTCTAATGGAAATTAATCTCAATTTATCACTTTCAACACCAATCCAATCAAATAGCCCCTAACTCCAATCAAATTAAACTTAAACAAGTTTCAATTCAACCCTAAACCAACCTTAACTTCAGTTTATACCCCAGCTCAGAATTCATTAAAACTTTTACCAAAACCTAAACTAAACTCAAGAAAAAAAATCAAAGGAAGAGTAGAAAGATCATACCTCCACTTAGCTAGCTTCTAGGGTTAAGATTAGCTCAAGAATTTGATGAAATGGAATGAATTTTCCCTGGTTCCCAACTGCTTCTAAGGTTCGGCAGGAGGAGAATAAAAGGAAAGCTTGAGTGATGCTTTTTTTTTTTTTTTTAATTTTCTTGCCTTGGAAGTAAACTTCCTTAAATAGGGTTTGCTACTTTTTTTTTATTTTCTTATCAGCCCAAAAATAAAAGGGACATTAAAACCTAAAAGCAAAATGACTAATTTACCCCAATGAAAAAAAATATAAACTTTAAAATAACCTAGGGCACTAATGGTAATTTTACTAATCCATTACACCGATACTTTAAAATTTTCCTACCTAGTCCGGAATATACTCAAAATAATTCTTCCATTAACGCCATGACATTACTAACCACATCACTAAATTTCCACAATTGCCGGGCCCGAAAAATATTTTATTTCAAAGATGGTATCCTCAGTACCCACTTATCCAAATATAATCTCCGTAATTAATAAATTACGCTATTTATTTCATTGAGTAAATTCTCAATAATTACCCTAAGCAAGATCATAATCTTACTTCGTTACCAAAATAATTACATATTTAATAAAATATGTCTATTTAAATTATATTTATTTTCCGGGATATTACAACTATCCCCCCCTTATAGGAATTTCGTCCTCGAAATTTACCTGAAAAGCTCGGGATACAACTCCCACATCTGCGACTCTAACTCCCAAGTCGCTTCTTCAGCCTTGCTGTTCCGCCACAGCACTTTAACTAGCGGAATAATCTTGTTCCGTAGCACCTTTTCTTTCATGTCTAAAATTTGCACTGGTTGTTCTTTATATGACAGGTTGGTCTGAAGTTCAATGTCTTCATAACTTAAGACCTGACTTGTATCTGATACATATTTCCGAAGCATTGAGACATGAAACACGTTATGAACCCCAGATAAAGCATGAGGTAGAGCCAACCGATAAGCTACCTGGCCTACTTTCTCAAGAATCTCAAACGGACCTATAAACCTGGGACTCAACTTTCCTTTCTTCCTGAATCTTCGAATTCCTTTCATTGGAGACACCTGGAGAAAACAAATCCCCAATCTGGAATTCAACATCTCTACGCTTTGGATCTGCTTAGCTTTTCTGTCTACTTTGTGAAGCAAGCATACGAGCTCGAATCTTTTCAATAGCCTCGCCTGCTCTTTGGACAGCCTCAGGTCCAAGATACCTACGTTCACCAGCTTCATCCCAGTGAATAGGTGATCGACATTTCCTTCTATAAAGCATCTCATACGGAGCCATGCCAATGGTACTCTGATAATTATTGTTATAAGAAAACTCAATCAGAGGTAGGTACTTGTTCCAAGTATCTTCAAAATCCATTACACATGCCCTCAGCATATCCTCAAGTATCTAGATAGTCCTCTCAGATTGACCATCGGTTTTAGGATGAAAAGCTGTACTAAATTTTAACTTAGTACCCATTGCTTGCTGTAAGCTTTCCCAAAATTTGGATGTAAGTTTTGGATCTCGATCCGAAACTATCGACTTTGGGGCACCGTGAAGCCGAACTATCTCCTTGATATACAAATCAACATATTGATCCACTGTGTACGTTGTCCTCACTGGTAGAAAGTGTGCAAATTTCGTAAATCGATCCACTATCACCCAAATAGAGTCATAATACCCTACTGTCTGGGCAACCCCACTACAAAATCCATGGTGATGTCTTCCCATTTCCATTCAGAAATCTTTAGAGGCTGAAGCAAACGTGTCGGCATTTGGTGTTTTGATTTAATTTGTGGACAGGTTAAGCATCTTGACACATATTCAACAATATCCCTTTTCATCCCTGGCCACCAGTACAAGGATTTCACATCATGATACATCTTGGTTGTTCCCGGGTGTAAGGAGTACGGTGTAGTATGAGATTCATCAAGAATCTCCTGTCAGATATCCTTATCATTTGATACACAAATTCTATTCTTGTATCGCAACAATCCATCACTTGAAAATGAGAAGTCTTTTGCCGACCCAGCCTCTAACTTCTCGTTATGCCCCTGTAACTCAGGATCACTTTGTTGAGATACTCTAATTCTTTCCAATAGATCAGACTGCAGGGTAATGTTGGCAAGTTTTCTAATTGCAAATTCCATTCCTGCTCTAGCCATATCCTCAGCCAGCTCTGCTAAAATTTTCTTTGGTTCAAAAACTTGCCCTGGTCCTTTTCGACTTAGAGCATCCGCTACCACATTTGCTTTACCAGGGTGGTAGAGAATATCACAATCATAATCTTTGACAAGTTCTAACCATCGTCGTTGCCTCATATTTAAATCCTTCTGAGTGAAAAAGTACTTGAGGCTTTTGTGATCTGTATAAATCTCACACTTCTCACCATACAGATAGTGACGCCAAACTTTTAATGGAAAGACTACTGCTGCCAATTCAATATCATGAGTAGGATACCGCTGTTCATACTCCTTCAATTGCCTGGATGCATAAGCAATCACTTTCCCTGACTGCATAAGAACACAACCTTACCCTTGCTTGGATGCATCACAATAAATCACAAACTTTTCAACACTTTTCGGTAAGGTTAACACAGGAGCGGTAATCAACCTTTGCTTCAAATCCTGGAAACTACCTTCACACTTATCAGTCCAAACGAACTTGCAATTCTTTCGAGTCAATTCTGTTAAGGGCGTAGAAATCTTTACAAAGCACTCAATAAACCTTCTATAATACCCTGCCAATCCTAGGAAACTTCTAACTTCAGTTGCTGACTTAGGTCGAGGCCAGTCGCGTACTGCTTCAATCTTTACTGGATCCACTAAAATACCATCTTTACTTACCACGTGCCCCAAGAAACTCACCTGAGGTAACCAGAATTCACATTTCTTGAACTTGGCATACAACTTATGCTCTCTGAGACGTTGTAACACCATTCGAAGATGTCTTTCATGAGTCTCTTCTGAGTCTGAATAAATTAAATATCATCAATAAAGACAATAACAAAATCATCCAGAAAGTCTTTAAACACCCGGTTCATCAAGTCCATAAATTTTGTTGGGGCATTTGTTAATCCGAAGGACATTACCAGAAATTCATAGTGGTCATACCGGGTCCGGAAAGCTGTCTTGGGAATATCCTTTTCCCGAATCCTCAACTGGTGATAACCAGACCGAAGATCGATCTTGGAAAAGACGGTCTTTCCCTGCATCTGATCAAATAAATCATCGATTCTTGGCAGAGGGTACTTGTTCTTCACTGTCAACTTGCTTAACTCCCGGTAATCAATGCACATTTGTAAAGTTCCATCTTTCTTTTTCACGAAGAAAATTGGTGCACCCCAAGGTGAATTATTGGGTCCAGTAAATTTTAAATCCATCATCTCCTGTAATTGAACTTTTAACTCTTTTAGCTCCGTAGGTGCCATCCTGTAGGGAGCTTTCGATACAGGCTCTGCCCTTGGTATTAGATCAATCTCAAAATTAATTTCACGTTTCGGTGGTAATCCCAGTAACTCTTCTGGAAACACATCTAGAAATTCTCGGACCACTGGGACATGCTCCGGTCCCGCTAATGGTTCCCTGGTAATATCCACAACATTTGCTAAGAAACCAATGCACCCCTCACACAACAAATCTCTTGCCTTAAACGCTAAAATTAAGGGAATCCGGGATCCATGCATCTTACCCACAAATACAAAGGGGGTCCTCGCCCTCAGGCTAAAAAGTTACCATTTTTCTCTTGCAATCAATAGTGGCGTTGTATTTTGCAAGCCAATCCATACCGAAAATAACATCAAAGTCCTCCAAATTTAGTTCTATGAGATCAACTGATAACTCCCTTCCTTCCACAAATACTGGAAGGGATCTCACCCACCTGCTGGAGATAACCAACTCCCCAGTAGGCAGCAATATCCCAAAACCTCTAGAAAGTACATCACTAGGTCTATTCAATTTCTCAATTATTCTACTTGAAATATAAGAATGCGTCGCACCAGAATAAATTAGAATAGTCAATAAAGTACCAGCAACAGAAAGCTGACCTGTCACAGTGGAAGGACAAGCATCAGCCTCAGCTTGAGTCAGGGCAAACACTCGGGCAGGAGTGGGTGTATCATCCTTCTTTTGCCCTAGCCGTAGAAGCTGTGGACAATTTCTCTTCATGTGACCCACCACCCCACAGTGGAAACAGGCCCTGACCTGACACTCGCCCTGGTGGCGCCTTTTACATCTAGGACATTCAGGAAAAGTCTGCCAGTTTTTGTTCCCACCAGGACGGAAACCTTGGTTACCTTGGAACCTTTTGTTTGGGCCTGCAGTTGATAATTCACTGGGTCTTTTCTTGCGGTCACCGGGATTAGTACCCCTTCCAGAACCAGCACCTTATGTTTGCTTCCATGAATCTCTTCTGGCAATATTTTCTTTCGTATTTGAGCTTTTGCACCCTCAGAAACTAGGGCCGGTTCAACTATTTGGGCATAAGGTCGAGCAACCCCCGGTTATTTAGATGCAACAATCACATCATGAGCAATATGTTAATCCAACCCTCGAATGAACTTTGCTTTCATAGTAGCTTCAGTAGCCACCTCATCTGAAGCAAACTTTGCCAGTCGATCAAACATAGTGGCATACTCTGTCACAGTCATGCTGCCCTGAGTCAATCGTATAAACTCTTCTACCTTTGCCGCCCGAATAGACTCATTACAATACTTCTCATAAAACAAGGCTCGGAAAGCTTCCCAGGTCATGTTATTCAGATCATGACCCTGAGATACAATCTCCCACCAAATACGGGCATCATCTCGCAGCATATAAGTAGCACACCTGACCCGGTCATTATCTTCAACCCGCATAAAATCAAAAATGGATGTTATCATACTCATCCATTGCTCCACCTTGAGTGGATCAGCACCACGCTCAAACACTAGCGGGTTCTTCTTCTGGAACCGCTCATATAATGGTTCTAAAAGATTCCTGCATGCGGTGGCACTACCAGAGGTGCCAGAGGATCAGGATTAGGGTTTAGAGCAGGCTGAGCTCGCTGCTCTCTCAATTCCCTGATTTGCTCACCCTGCTGTCGGATAGTCTCTTGCATTGCAGCGTATAACTCTTCATAGTTTGGTGGTGGTGGAGGGTTCTCGCCCTCACCAGCAGCCCCGAGCCCAGCTAGCTCGCGGGTACCCCTACCAGTCTGCCTCGGGTGCATAATCTATACACCTGCGGTCACATTCCACGTAATAACAATACTGATAAGTATTTCCATATATTATTGTCCTGCCCACACCATTCCGATATCAACACAATTCAGATAATCAGGCAATCAGAAAATTAACAAACAATCTTTTCACTAAAAGCTTACTAAACCATGAGTTGATCAAGTCCTTCCAGCCTATGTACATATCAAACCAGTCTTTAGGATCTAAAAACCTTGGCGCTCTGATACCATGTTGTAACGCCCTGTCCAACAGGGACGCCATGTGTGGGCAATTTATTAAAATTCTTCTTTTATATACTATATAATTACACTAAAAGTGTGGGTAATTAATTTTTTATAATTAAAATTCGACATATAAAACTATTCGATAAAAGATAAGTGATATTAACTACGGGGTCCCTCTGTTTTCAAAATATTCATAAACTGGTTTAATTGTGTTTTTACAACATAAACTTTGTAATCCCAAAATACTTTCAAAATAGGGCATCCTGTTTACTAGGCCATGCCACTGCAGCTGATACGTACATTACTGCTACGACCTCGCACTCATGGCTGCTCAATTTTAGCGTTCCCTTTACCTGCACCATAAAGCACCTGTGAGTCACGTTAACTTAGCAAGAAAAGTGAAATAAACAATAACTGATAATAACCATCAATTTAAATATCATATTAACACGTTTACACATTTACGTAATCACACAATTCTGGTACTTTATAAAGTACCCCTTTTTACCCCTATTTCGAGAAGGCAGACTACAAATCCTTCTAGGAGTGAATTGATTTGGGAGCCAGTTTCTTCTACCAATCCTCAGCAGACTTGGTGAGGGTCAGGGAGAAGCACAAATAATTAACATCTTCACTCACTCTAGCCACTTGCATCATCTTGTTATATTTTTCTAGATGAGTCTTTTGATCTGTGTGCCCATCATACAACACGATTTTGGTCATCCTAAGGTTTTCTAGGAGCAAAGCTTCTGTGAACCTTCTGACGCATGGCTTCGGGTCCTCGTCCTCAGAGTCGGTTTGGACCCTCTTTGTTTTCGAACTAATTTTGTCAAAGCAGCAATTTTCTCTTCTAATCTTTTGGTGTCACTATTCAGGAGATCTCTTTCTCATACCTTGTTATTTAGATGGTTCTTGAGGTCATTACCATGTGGCCTCGCCTTTTCACTTTTTGCTTTTTCATACTTGGCATCCAAACGCTTTCTGAGATCTGCTGTGGACCAGTTATCATCAGAATATTGTTCCCTGGTACGATCGTCATGGTTAATAGAATCACTAGGCCATTTTTTCCATCCCTTGGGCTTTGGTACTTTCGTACTAGTCCCGTTTGGCACAACATGGCCTTTCTGAGTAGAAGGATGCCCGAGCCCAGAGGCATCAGTGGTCTTCTGCACCTGAGAATTGGCCAAATTCATACTTTTTGAGGAGGCTCGGGAGCAGCAGGGTTTTAAGGGTCACCTACTTTTTCTTTCCCCTTGTCCTGAGCAAGAGGAGAGGTTCCAGCATTAGTGGGGTTTTCCTATTGTTTCAACACATTTTCCACTGAGGGTTCTTTGTCTGAATCTCCCCCGTCTAGGTCTCCAAACTTACTTCGAAGGAAAACCATCATTCTTTCCATTTTCTAAGATAAATTATCTTGATGGGCTAGCTTTTACTGAGACTCGAACAACTCTTTGGAAACTCAATCACTTCGTGGTCCTGCTCATTGTGGTAGTCATCTTTGTAGTGTCCATCTTTGACGTATTCTCCATCGTCCTCCTCCTCTTCATCTTCAACGTCCTAGTCTTCATCGATAATGTTGTGCTATTTATCAAGGTTGGCCTCTCGGTTGTTTGGGTTGGATAAATCCCCTTTTCCCACATTGCTCGGCTGGGCGAGGCCTAGAGACAAAGGGTTTACATCCTCCATAACAGCGTCAATGCCATAAGGAGGGTTCTTCTTGGTAACAGTTTTTCTCGTAAACACCATGGCTACAACAACACTATGGGTTTAGGTCTTTCTTTAACTCTCAATAAAAGCACTAAAATATTTACCAAGGTTTTCAGAAACTAAATATTTAGGAGCTAAAGAAATAATAAAATGCAAAAATTAATAAGATAGAGATTTTTACATAGTTTAGGTGTTAATTAACCTTGTCCACTAGTCAGTCTATTAGCCTCTAAAGGCGTATTTGATCAGTTTACAGTATTTTGTAGGAAACTCTAACTCTATACTCTTAGTTTCTTGAAGAAGAAGAATTAGAGCAGTATTGGAAGAGCTTCGAATATTTAGTTGGTGATCCCCCCTTCGTATGGAAATAGAAGGGTATACATAGGTTGTGTGGTGGGTATGGACATTCCCATGACCTGCCTAAGGTTTTTGCAGAAATCCCACTAATGGGGTAAATTACATGCAAAAATAGCTAACCATAGTGCCCCTTAGAAACAATTGTGCTCGTGCGTGCAGCAGCTGGACAATTGGGGACCATCGTACTGGGTGGACACGTGTTGCCAAAAAGTTTAACCTTTAAAAGTATAGGCATGGAATAACTGTCTGCCAAAAGGGTGGATGAGGTACGCGCACTACAATGTCTGGACACAGGGGACAAGATTCGATCCTGTGTCAAAAAAAAGGTATAACTGTCACTGGGTGATCCAGGTTATTCCAAAGGTAGACATCTGCAACCCTCTTGGGCGATAAGTGTCAGTGATTGGCCCTTCAAGTATCCATCCGGGTTTTGATTGGGTATGTTCTAGGGGACCTCTCTGGGTCCTAGAGAGACAATATGTCTTCCGCATCCGAGAAGCAAATATGAGGCGAGGTAGACTTTTGATTATGTCTTGGTCTTGATTGTTCTCAATTTCGTGAAGCTTCTCTGTGAGTAGACAATTATGGGGATTTTAATTAGGGAGATTATCTCTTCCTTTTTATGCCACTTGTTACTTGTTGAGAAACACGAATAACATGGTATAAAAAAATAAGGAAAAAAAATTGGTAAAAAAAATATAAAAAAATTGAGTTTAACTTAAGTATTTTATATATAAAAATATTTTTAATAGTGCAAAAAGAATTATTTTTTTGATATATTTTTTTTTAATTAAGTAGCTAAATGAAATATATAAAGAAATTTTTACACTAAAAATACAAAAGGCTAACTTTATTACATATACTACAACACGGTAAAAGCAACTTTTATACACTTTAAGTTTATTTTATTACACTTTTACCACTTGCATACACAATCTCTGCCGTACATATCCGTCGAAAAATCTGATCGGCTTGGCCAAATAGTCTCCATCGTTTCTGAGGCAGCCAAACAGAGTCTTAAGAAGAAAGGAATGCACTTCCCTCCATGTCAGAAGGCCGATTACATGAGAGCCAAATGGCTCTCTCCTCACTTCAGAAAAGACCCCATCGCCATCGCTGTTCCAGAATCGGAATCGGAGAAGGTCAAGTCTGACCTCGAATCTCAGGACGACGACGGGTTTAGCGATTGCGGTGAATTGGAGCCGATTTTCGGCGAGAAGAGCCTGCCGTCGGAGAACGATCTCGGCGGAGCTGCCGCCCAAAAAGCTTTTCCGGCGGATGAGAAAATTTCGTCAGAGCCGGTTACGGCGTGACAGCCACCGGCGATTGAACCGAAGAGTGTAGAGAGACGAACTAAAATCGTTACCGGATTAGCTTCTCTACTCAAATAAAAAAAAAGTTTTGCATTTACATCTTTTCTTGTAGGATTTGGTTCTTTCCAACCATGGGGCGAGCCATCAGCGGAGAGCGACCGAGGCCACCACCTCCAACGGAGAAGAAAGTCTGCATTCCACAGATTACTCTAGCACGATTATTTATGTGAAAAAGACATAAAAACCAGAAAGTTAATCAATATATTCTAGAATACAAATCTCACCTGGAGTTTGTGGCTCACCAGATTTACAACTTTCTCTACACCAATTCAATTCACCAAAGCAACCACAACCCATCGCCAAGCTAAATTTTACTTTCCTGAACAATATCACCCATCAACATCACATTAAATATCAAACCCACCCCACAAAAAGATTCAACTTCTAAATTGGGCAACAAGTTTCAAAATGTAGAAACCAAAATTTTATATTTATATATTAAAATTCAATGACCAAAAAAAAAAGAGAAAGAAATAAAGAAAAGCAACAAGAAGGGAGGAAGTGAATGAATGGACAAAATAGAGGCACGCCAGTACATAAGAGGGGATTTCACACTGGAAAGTCCTAAGTCCTAAGTCTTGTGAAAATACCACCTACCTTTGTGTAGTGGCAAATGATAAAACCCAAATAGTTAAGCAAGAGAGAGACCTAAATGCATCTTTGGAAAATAATTGTGAAATGAAGATGGTCAATTTTTCAAATCAATTATTTTATCAGCAGAAGAATTGGACTAAGTAAGAAAGGAAAAATAATAAATCAAGTAAAATAAAATAAAATTGGCAAGACATAGCAGAAAAAAAAATAATGTTGTTTAGTAGTTTTATTATAGTTTTGCTACTTGCATATGTTATTTCATTATAAAACTAATATGCAACTATTTGCACAAAACTTACTATGTATAACTACTATTTCTTAGTCCCCGTTAAATTAAATTCCTGCATAATATATAAACTACCATAAAACGATAATGCAACTATAAGGCAACAAAAAATAAATAAATAAATAAACAGACTTATACGTAACTGGTTGTACCTTAATTCGAATTTACTCTTCTTATTGTGTTTCTAAAAAAATATATTTATATTAATGGAAACCAATAATCAATCAAAATGCAACTGTATATAACGTAGATGTATTATTCATGAGGTTTTTTTTTTAAAAAAATTTCAAGTTTTTCCTGTATTTTAGTTTATATACAGTTGTTTAGTAGTTTTATTATAGTTTTGCTACTTGCATATGTTATTTCATTATAAAACTAATATGCAACTATTTGCACAAAACTTACTATGTATAACTACTATTTCTTAGTCCCCGTCAAATTAAATTCCTACATAATATATAAACTATCATAAAACGATAATGCAACTATAAGGCAACCAAAAAAAAAAAATAAACAGACTTATACGTAACTGGTTGTACCTTAATTCGAATTTACTCTTCTTATTGTGTTTCTAAAAAAATATATTTATATTGGAAACCAATAATCAATCAAAATGCAACTGTATATAACGTAAATGTATTATTCATGAGGTTTTTTTTTAAAAAAATTTTCAAGTTTTTCCTGTAATTTAGTTTGTATACAGTTGTTTAGTAGTTTTATTATAGTTTTGCTACTTGCATATGTTATTTCATTATAAAACTAATATGCAACTACTTGCACAAAACTTACTATGTATAACTACTATTTCTTAGTCCCCGTCAAATTAAATTCCTGCATAATATATAAACTATCATAAAACGATAATGCAACTGTAAGGCAACCAAAACAAAAAATAAACAGACTTATACGTAACTGGTTGTACCTTAATTCGAATTTACTCTACTTATTATGTTTCTAAAAAAATATATTTATATTGGAAACCAGTAATCAATCAAAATGCAACTGTATATAACGTACATGTATTATTCATGAGGTTTTTTTTAAAATTTTTCACATCTTACATTGTTTTGGATTTGGTGGGAGCTCCAGATCTGTTTGTTACAATCTATATTTCATGAATATAGATTTCGATAATAGGGGAAGTTATTTTGATCGAATAAAACAGAAAACAAATGTGTAATTTCAGTTTCTTCACAGTTTTTCTGATTTTTTTTTTCGTCATTTTCTGTTTAGATCATTGCAGGTCTTCTTTTCCAGTTTATTTCGCCAGAATTAATAGTTGTATTTTTATCGTTTTGGTTTCATTTTAGTTGTTTTGCAGTTTTGAAACGATCGGGGTATTTTCACCTTCATGGTTCGCTCGGTACAGCTGAAGACTTGGTGCATGTGGTATTTTTGTAAATATTTGTATGTGGACTGTATAAATGTTTAATGGGCCGGCCCAAAGTATTTTTGTAATTTTTTCTCCTTTTTTGTATTTTTTTATTTTTTTCCCATATATAAATTCAAATTTGTTTTTTATTATGCGTAATTAGATTAAAATTTAATAGTTTATTATTTTTAAAATTAATATTTATATTTATATATGTTTTGTAAATATCAATAGTAATGCCCAACTCAAGAGTGTTCAATATATTTTAGTATATGTTCATTTATATTGTGTAATATTATTCTTTTCGGGTAACTACTAGCAGTGGCGGACCCAGAATTTAAAGTGAGGGGGGACGTAAATAAATTTAAAAAGAAAATATAAAGTGTAGTTAGTGGGGTTTGAACCTTTACCCTCTAACCTATTTACCAATTGCCTTAACCATTACACCAAAGTTACTATTATGTCTATAAATATCATCTTTTAATACAAATATATATTGTAAGTAATTAAAATACATATACATTTTTTTCTCGATTTTTTTTTTCAGGGGGGGCGGTCTACAATGTGGGTCCGCCCCTGACTACTAGTCTATTAGTATACTGGCCTCATTTCTTAGTGTATATAAAGAATTAAAATATAAATTAATTATGTAGAATAAAATAGGTGTCCACTCCTCCTAAATAAATATATATAATTATATTTATATGTTAGATTGTTTTAATATTTTGTTCCGATCCTCACATCGATTCTAAATTCATTTCTTTGATTTGTTTAGTTATACATGTGGATATAACTCATATATACAAATATAGGAAATTATGAAGTCAAAAGTTATATCGTGATAATAATGACATAAATATAATAGCACCATTTATTTTATATATTGAGCGCTATTTTGTTTTCTTGTTAGTTATGTCATAATGTGAATTAACGTCTTAAGTGAAAGAGAGTATATGAATGCATATTAAGACTCAGCGTTGTAGTCTACAAAAAAAAGACTGAGCGTTGTAGTAGCATGCGTTGTAGTCAACAAACAAAAGACTGAGCGTTGTAGCTCATGCCAACTCAATAAATTCTTGCATTTGAAAGCTATTTAAGGTTCTATTAAATCATGTCCCACACCTCCGAACGTAATTTGAAGCTATCTTCATCAAAATTTACTTTAAGAGAGTTATAAAAATAAGCTTCGGATAACTCGCAACGAGACCCAATAGGCACCAAAAATTAATCTTCACCACCAAAAGCTAATTTATACCGTTAGAACATTATCAATGATGTAAAACAACTTATTTGTATATTTTTTTTCTATTTTTGTGTTCTCCTTCACCTAAAGATAGTTCATTGGATTACATTCAATGGATTTGAACTCAACCGATCCAATCCAATTATTTATTAGATATTGAATTTTGTCATCCGATCCAATCCAATCGAATTGAGTCATCCGATCCGATCCAATCCGATCCAATAGATGTATTGGATTGGATCGGTTCACCATTGAATGCATTGACTAGTTTTTTATTGGATTGGATTAGATTCAATCTATTTTAATTACATTTAAGTTAATTTCATTAAAAAAATATATATATATATATAAAAAAAAACATAATTTAAAACTTTATAATCCAATATACATAATAAATATTAGTTTAATCCAACTTAATTTTTTTTTTCTTTAATCTCATGTGTTAAATGTATATTAAATCAATTAATATATATTTTTAAATAAAACATATTAAATATATAAAATTATAAATGTATTTTAAAAATATATAAATATAATTGAATGACCATTGGATGATAATTGGATCGGTTTGGCCGGTTATTTATTGGATCGGATGTCCCATCCAACAACTGATTTGATCCGATTCAATTTTTAAAATTTACATCCGACTCTATCCAATTATGATTAGATATCCAATTTTATTGGATCAGTCGGTTGTAATTGGATTGGATGACTTTCTGCACTTATAAAAGAAGAGGTCCTTAGCTCATTTTTTACATTAAGAAAACTACCTACAAGATCAGAGTTTCCATCTAAACTTTCTTTATTTCTCTAGAGTTTGGAGTACTTTCTGATACTTAGTCGGTTGTTGTAATTATCATCGCGTGAGAAATAAAAACTCGAAGTAGACGTAGCCCCATTACTATCGCGATATTAGGGATGAACTATTATAAATTGTTGTGTCTTTCTTATTAATTCACTACAAAAAAAAGACCACTTTTAGTGACAATCTTTTAGTCACAACATAAATTTTTTGTGACTAAATGTGATTTTTAGTCACAACAAAAAGTTACTTGTGACTAAAATATAGTATTTAGACACAAGTTTTCACTAATTTAGTTTTAGTCACAACAAGTATTGTGACTAAAAACACATTTAGTCACAACAAATTGTAATTTTTGTGACTAAAACATTTAGTTACGGACTTTTTAGTTACAACATGGAAATAATAATTTATGATTAGTCACAACTTTTTTACTTTTAGTCACAAGTTTTATTGTGACTAAAAGTAAGATTTTTTTTAGTGATTACTTTACTACATTTTCATTCTCACCAATCTAACGAATGAGTGTGGCTTAAAAATATAGTCTAAATTTCTAAGTCAATCATGTATAATTAGAACAATTTAAAATATTGTTTTACGCTTTCATGTTTTTTTTTTTTAATTTTATTTATTTTAATTTAAAAATAATGGATAAAAATTTTAAATTAAATAATATTAAAAAAAATAAAATTAACTTATAAAGCTACATAAGTGCATTATTGTGCTGATAAAAGTCAAATATTCATCTATCAAAAATGACTTTTGTTAGCGCGTTAATGAACTCGTAAAAGTAAGATAGTTTTCAGTGTACATTTTTGCTAGCAAAAGTTAGATTTTTTTGCCAGCACGGTAATGTGCTAGTAAAATTCTAACTTTTCCTAGTGCACATTTGCGCTAGCAAAATTCTAATTTTTACTAGTGCATTTACGCATTAAGAAAAGTTATTTTTACTAGAGCTTCTTATTTATACCAGAAAAAGTTCTAATACCAATAACGATTTGTTAACTTACGCTGGCAAAAATAAATTTTATTTTGCCAGTAAAAAATACGCTGCAAAAAATCACATTTTTTATAATGAAAGTAAAATAAAATGTATCTAATATTATTACTATGTACACATTATTAGGGTGTATCCTATAATTTATAAATTATTTTACTAATTATTTATTTTAGTTCACAAATTTTTTTTTTTTTAAAAAAATATTTATGTGGATGAGAACTCACCGAAACAAAAAATCAAAACTCATATTCCTATTTTTTTTTTCTTTCTTTTTTTTTTTAACTAAAAAAATGTCTTCTAAAATTTAATTTTATTCATGATTTTTTGTTTGTTAGGTGTGTGCAATAACTTGTCACTTGTGAGAAATACATTATACGTGAAAAGAAAATAATACAAGAAAACACAATATATATTGGAACTCATTAATTTTTGGGATCATACAATTGAGTGGACGGAGATTTGCGTATGTGCTTGCCCTCTCCACCATATAAATATATAAATAGGTACAGTATTAATAAATATTTATGATGGTATTAGAAAATTTTAAGTTTTATATTTAGGATATGTTTAAAAGTGATTGTGTAATTATTACGTAGTGTAATTACTAAAATAATAATTATGCAGTCTACTAATTATACTATATTTTAAAATACAAGATATGTTTGGATATGAAGTGTTGCTTACATATGAATTCTTAATATCTTGTTTGGCAAAATAGTTAGTAATTACACGAAAAAATAATAATTTTTATTAGTAATTATATCATTTAATTACACTCAATTCCCATGGAGACCATGAGAATTGGAGAGTGCAATTGGAACTCCTCAATTGCCTCCAATTGCACAGATATACAATGTAATACGTGGTCAGACAAACATGTCAAATTGTGTAATTATCTCCAATTACACACAAATTTAATTACATCCTGACTTTCTAAACGTGCCCTTAATTTTTCTCACTACAATAAATATATGTATTAAGAGCGACAAAAGTCGCTCCCAAAACTATAGAAAATTGCCTCTAATGACTATTAGAAGCGACAAGTCTCCCTTAAAAAATCATCTCTAATAATTCTTACCTAAATGTACTATTAGATGCGATAAAAAAATTCGCCTCTAATTAGGGACGCTAATGTCGGCCCTAAAAGTAATCTATGAAATTCTAAACTTTATTTGTAAGGGCGACAATATTGCCTCTAATACCTATAAAGTGGCCCCTAGAAAGCCTTGTCAGAAAAGTACTTTTGACTTTTAAAGGTTTGTAAATTAAAAAAATAATAATAAATCATATATAAATCTATATATTTACATAAATAGGGACACGATTTTGTCTCGTTAGTGTACTTTCACGGAATGTATTCCGTCATGTACTTAAGCTATTAGGTGATGTACAACAGCCTTTAGATGGGTCTCAGGGTACATAATAATGGGTCTCAGGGTACGTTACCATTTTTTAACCTTAATTACCCCTAAATCAACCCCCCTCAGACCAAATAACTACCCCATCTAACGGCTGCCGTACATCACGGAATACAGTCCATGAAATTACACTAACGGGACAAAATCGTCTCCCTACATAAATATATATATACTCAGACAGACCAAATACATATTCATATATATATATATATATATATCTTAATATCTTTATATATATACTCAAACACACAATATATACATAAATATATATACACACAAGCATATATTCATATATATACATAAATATATATACTCAAACACACAATATATACATATTGATATACATATATATACTCAAACACCAGGGCCGGTCCTAAGGTATATGGGGCTTAAGGTAAAATCAAATTTCGGGGCCCCTATAATATAGTCTAATTATTATCAAAATGATAGTTCTAATATTTTAGTGTAATGGTAAAATCTTTAAAAAACTCTTAAGAGCTTTAACGTTCAATCCTCCATAGCTACACAATAAATATTTTTTTTAAAAAAAATAAAAAAGTAGAGATTAGGGATTGATCCCTTGACCTTTTAGCTTAAAGTAAAACCTTTTTACCAAACACCAAATAATACTTGTTATATTTTCTTCTTATTTAATACTAGGTAACGATACCGCGCTTTACGCGGTTGTTTACAAACTTTTTATGTATGTTGTAAAAATAAAATTTATATTTAATATATTAAAAAAATTGTTAGTTAATTAATATATTAATGCACTATAAAAAAAATACTAAAAATTATAATCTTAATATGTTAAAATATTAAATCACATTATTTAATTGAATTATTATTGTTATTATCGTAAATTTGTTATATAAATTACACGTATAATTATTTGTTAAAATATGTAAAAGATTAATATTTTTTTAAAAAAAATACTTCAAACTAAATCAACCACAAAATAAATAATCTAAAATAAAAAAAAAATTAAAGAGTTTCATCATCTTTATAGCTTGCAATAATAAGGAGCATTAAAAACAGAAAACACAAAATCTAATAAGGAAAAAATTAGCGAATAAGCATATCTTTATTATTATTATTATTATTAAGATACCAAATTTAGAATGTTACAAAATTAATGTAAACTATTAAATATTTTGTTTATGTTTTTTTTTTATTATTAAAAAATTAAGGGGTGTTTTCATTTATACTTTTTGAACTGACTTTCTATTCATTTATACGTTCATGTGAAATTTAATTCACAAATACACTTCTTTTGCAATTATACTCCTATTCCTCTACTTCCGCCCCTGGTAGCCGCCACCGCCACAAGTGCTGCTTTCTTTCCTCTTCTTTCTCTTCGTGTGCTTCTGTAAGATCACTTGCAAGAGAATCGCCCCAGAAGCCGAGTCAGTATCCAAACCACGAGTCTAGGAGATACAATCTTCCACTACAGACATTGCAAACCATAACACTTATTTGAGAAGATGAAGGAATCTTCTATTATTTAATCACGATTGTGACAAGAATCAGAGTTCCCTCTGGTTAGGAGTAACGACAGTAAAATTAATTATCGAGTGTTAAGCTCCCTCACTTCTTGCCATGGCAGAAGGTATTCTTTTCCTCTCTCTCTCTCTCTTTTTCTTTGAGGTCTTTCGAAAGTTATAATGGTGAATGAAACCATGTGAAATTATTTGGGCTTGGGGCAAGCAGCTTCCCAAGTCGCTATTTATGCTCTGTTGAAGACAAATTGAAGTAGAATTTGACACACACACACGCAGAAGCCAATATTTTTAGAGTAGAAGTAGAATCAAAGTAAGAGACCATGCAATAGAAAATTGTGCCTTAATTGTTAACATCATGATGGAAACCTGCTGTGCAAAGATGGATCTGAAGGACCTAATTGTTAAATTATCCACAGGCACAAATTGAAGGGAACATTTTTTTAGTTGCACATTTTTTACTGTGTCAGGATCTATCCTTTTGGTTTGTGTTCTTAATTGTTAATATTCTTAACGCACTGCAGCCTTTCTTACTAGGAACTAGTGCCTATTGTCCTCATTTAAGATGGAAAAAGTGTTAGCATTTTCAGTGGGGCAAAATGCTTCCTCACCAAGTCTAGCACTCTTCCTTCTGCTCTAAACTTTACACCTTTTTTATTACCTTTTTATTGTTTTTAGGTCTCTTCCTACCTTTTGAGCACTTTCTTGTGGTCAAGAATAAATGGTGAGTGGTGTGTTTTTGGGTCGTTGATAATGTTTGCACTTGAAATATAGTTATGGATAAGACTGAAAGATGCCTATTCATGAAGGGAATGTATCCATATTGATTAAGTTGTGTTTGAAGAATACCAAGATCACAATAGTGGTGGATCATTAGATTACATTAAGACATTAGCCTTCAAAAAGGAAAAAACTTGACTAAAATTAACATGTGAAAAAAAATAAAGAAGTAGAACCTTAAAATTAAATATTGTGTAGTAAAACAACTAGGTGAGCTGTGTTGTATATAAAGCTTTCAGAAAAGAAACTATACATTTATCTTGTTTCTGCACAATAGAGAGGATTGACTTGCTCGTTTTATGCATATGGGATCGAATTGTCTATTAACCTTGCAATTCTACTGAATGATGAGGTAGAAGATTGTTCAGGTCTATTCAACATGTAAAGCAATCTCTTTTTGTTCATAAAGCTTTGATTTTAGCTTGTGTTACAATTCTCTTAGTGGAGTTTGAATCATCATCAAACTTTTTAAAGTTATTAGTATTGTGAAGTTGAGAAGATAGCTGCTGGTGGAATGGGTCACCTGATATTAATTTTATCTTTAATTTTATCTTTAATTTTATCTTATTATATGAATCAAATCATTCTTTAAAAGAGATTAATTTTTTTACTTGCTTATTATTTTGTTGCAGTTGATGCGTGTTGCAGAGGTCAACACTTTACCACTTTGGTTCATCCTTTGCAGGTATGTTTGGAGCGTTTTTCAAACAAATTAGAGTACTACATGAAAAGCAAAAAACAGTAATATCAGTCACAAGCGCTACAATGAACTTAAAAGTTAAGTTTCTTTACTTTGTTGATTACCTCCTCACAAACGAATTCCTTACTTGGTATTACAGGGGTTGTCAACCGCTATAACTTTGACATTACGTGATGCAATGACATTGAGAGCTTTTCCCTATGATGTTGAAGATTGAATAAATACATAAGTGAAAACTTATTGTGTATGAAAGTGGACTAATAGTTAACATCATGATGCAAACCTGCTCTGCAAAGATCTGTCAATTTATGTCTAACAAGTCAGCTTGTTCTAGTCTAGGTCCTCGAGGCTTTTCTCCAATTAAAAGAGCCCATTGAAAATGGAAACAACTTACATTGAAAATAGAAACAACAAACATTGAAAATAGAAACAACTCACATTGAAAATGTAAATTAAAAATGCTAGAAATAGAAACAACTTGCATTTGACCTCATATACATCTATGTGAAATGTAAACAAATATCATACAAAATAAAAACAACTCACGTTGAAAATGAAAACAATATAATCTCAAAAAAATAAAAACAACTCACGTTGAAAATAGAAATAATTTAACCTAAAAAAAAAACAACATGACCTCGAAATAGAAACAAGTATATATGTGTGTGAAATGGAAACATATAGCATTAGAAATACAAACAATTTAACCTCGATATGAAAACTATAGTTTGAAATGAAAAAACTGTCATAAAAAATAGAAACAACTCACATTAAAAATGGAAACAACACAAATTGAAAATGAAACAATATAAGCTCGAAATAGAAATAATTTAAGCTCGAAATGGAAACAACTTGCATTTGACCTCATATATATCTATGTGAAATTAAAAGAATATTAGCAACTCACATTGAATGGAAACAATTTAACCTCAAAAAATAGAAACAACTCACATTAAAAATAGAAACAATTTAACCTCAAAAAATAAAAATAACATAACCTCGAAATAGAAACAAGTAGCATATATGTATATGTGTGTGTGAAATAGAAACATATAACATTGGAAATAGAAACAATTTAACCTCAAAATGGAAACAACTCAGATTGAAAATAGAAACAACACAAATTGAAAATAGAAACAACATAAGCTCGAAATGGAAACAATTTAACCTCGAAATGGAAAAAATATCATAAAAAACAGAAACAACACACATTGAAAATGGAAAGAATATAAGCTCAAAATAAAAATAATTTAACCTAAAAAAATAGAAACTCACATTGAAACATAACCTCGAATTGGAAACAAGTAGCATTTTTACTCGTATAAACACATATATATATATATATATAGAACACTTCTTAACATATATATATACCCATTAACATATATATATATATTCATATATATATGTTAATGGGTAATAGAAATAGAAATATATAGCATTGATAATAGAAACATATAGCATTGAAAATAGAAACAATTTAACCTTGAAATGAAAACTTTAGTTTGAAATGGAAAAAATATCATAAAAAATAGAAATAACTCATATTGAAAATAGAAACAACACAAATTGAACATGGAAAGAAATAAGCTCAAAATAGAAACAATTTAACCTCAAAAAATAGAAACAACTCACATTGAAAATTGAAACAATTTAACCTCAAAAAATTAAAATAACATAACCTCGAAATAGAAACAAGTAGCATTTATATAAATATATATATATATATGTGTGTGTGAAATAGAAACATATAGCATTAGAAATGGAAACAATTTAACCTCGAAATAGAAAAAATATCTTAAAAAATAGAAACAACTCAGATTAAAAAAATGAAACAATACAAATTGAAAATGAAAACAACATAAGCTCGAAATGGAAAGAATTTTACCTCGAAATGGAAATTATAGTTTGAATTGGAAAAAAATATCATAAAAAATAAAAACAACACATTGAAAATAGAAAGAACATAATCTCAAAATAGAAACAATTTAACCTCAAAAAATAGAAACAGCGCACATTGAAACATAACATCGAATTGGAAACAAGTAGCATTTTTACTCATATATAAATATATATATATGTGTGTGTGTGAAATAGAAACATATAGCATTGAAAATAGAAACATATAGCATTCGAAATGGAAACAATTTAACCTTGAAATGAAAATTTTAGTTTGAAATGGAAAAAATATCATAAAAAATAGAAACAACTCACATTGAAAATGGAAAAAACTCAAATTGAAAGTGGAAACAACTCAAAATAAAAATGAAAACAATTTAACTTCAAAATGTAAACTATAGTTTGAATTAGAAAAAATATCATAAAAAACAAAAACAACACACATTGAAAATAGAAAGAACATAAGCTCAAAATAGAAACAATTTAACCTCGAAAAATAGAAACTCACATTAAAACATATAGCATTGGAAATGGAAACGATTTAACCTTGAAATAGAAATTTTAGTTTGAAATAGAAAAAATATCATAAAAAATGGAAACAACTCAGATTGAAAATAGAAACAACACAAATTGAAAATGAAAACAACATAATGTTGAAATAGAAACAATTGTACCTCAAAATGAAAACTATAGTTTCAATTGGAAAAAATATCATAAAAAACAAAAACAACACATTAAAAATGGAAAGAACATAAGCTCAAAATAGAAACAATTTAACCTTAAAAAATAAAAACAACCCACATTGAAACATAACTTCGAATTGGAAACAAGTAGCATTTTTACTCATATACACACATATATATATGTGTGTATGTGTGAAATAGAGACATATAGCATTGAAAATGGAAATATATAGCATTGAAAATGAAAACAATTTAACTTTGAAATGAAAACTTTAGTTTGAAATGAAAAGAAATATCATAAAAAAATAGAAACAACTCACATTGAAAATGAAAACAACTCAAATTGAAAATGGAAGCAACTCAAATTGAAAATGAAAACAACATAAGCTCAAAATAGAAACAACTCACATTAAAAATAGAAACAACAAAAGCTCGAAATGGAAACAACTTGCATTCGACTTCATATATATATATATATGTAAATGAAAATAAATATCATAAAAAAATAATAACTCACGTTGAAAATGGAAACAATTTAACTTCAAAAAATGAAAACACCTAGCACTGAAAATGGAAACAACATATGAGTGAAAAACAAAAAAGTGAAAAAAGCAAATCAAATGCGAAAATGCAATCAACCAGGACGTAACAAAAAGACTTGTAGAAACTTGCAAAACTAGCCAAAATTGATTATTGCTTGATTAAGCAAAGTTATGAACGATTTAGTTTGGCTGTTAAAGTCACTACAACATACAGTTTATTTGTTGGTTTATAAAAATAGATTTGGATTGATTTGTTGGTTTACAAACATAGATATGGATTAATGTGTTGCTTTACAAACATAAATTTTGATTGATTTGTTGGTTTACTTGTATTCAGTAGTAATGAGGTTGTAAATCTCTATTAAATATGTTTTCATGAGTTAGTAGCATTTAACCTTTTATATATATAATAGAAACAACTAACATTGAAAATTGAAACAATTTAACCTCAAAATGGAAATTATAGTTTGTTGCGAAATAAAAACAACAAGCATTTAACATTATATTACATAAAAATGGAAACAATTTCACAGTGGAAACAAATATCATAAAAGATGAAAACAAATCACATTAAAAATTAAAAAACCCACATTGAAAATGGAAACAATTCAAAATCCCACCCCAACCTAAAATAATCACATTACAATTCTGTAATCTCGTCCTCTCTCTGGTTCCCGTTCTCGTTCTCATTCTCAGGTCCTCTCTCTCACTCTCAGGTCTCAAGTCGGCAACACATCAATTCTCTCACACGAGCCACCACCAACGCCCACCGGTACCATCAACGGTCACAACAGTCAACCGGATAAGCTTGAAGTAGGGAAATAAAAATTATTGTGATTGAAAGCACTACTACAATGTTAGCCTTTAGAGGCAGTTTTTTCAACCCCATTTATAAAAAGGGAAGCTAAAGGGTGTGAAAATACCCGCTATGTTCGAAATTGACATTTAGAGGCGGTTTTTTGATAAAAACCGTAGGTATAAAATTGCATTATACCATTTAGAGGCGGTTGGAAATTAAATATAATTTTTTTTTCCTGGACGACCCTATGGCGTCGGTTCCTGCATAGGAACCGACGGCATAGGGTACACGGTTTGCTGACACGTGCACCCTATGCCGTCGGTTCCTATGAAGGAACCGACGCCATAGGGTCGACCTTTGTATATAGGGTTCGATCATCTTCTTCCTCCCCACTTCACTCAGCCAACCCAGCAAAACCAGAGAGCCTTTTCTCAGCAAAACCCTCGCCGAACCCACCTCCTCCCCCACCATATCTCCCCCATTTCTCAACCATTTGAGCCTTTTTTTTAAAAAAAATCCTCCATTTTCGATACTTAATAACATACACCTAAAAAGTTTTAATTTTTTACCCTCTTCGAGTGTCATCCGAACCCAAATAGTAAAGTTTGGGTTTGAAATCCGGCCACCCATTTTTCTTGAGAAATCCTTGAATCTCAACCTCGTTTAAGGTATAAATATTACTTCTATTCTTTTTGTATTATGTACATTGTTTTATTTTTTGTTTTTGTAAATTATTATTTGAGTTTTTTATTTTATTAGTAATATTATTGTGTTTTATGTGTATAGTGCCGGGATTTTTTACGGTGGTCGTCGGATTGCGGTTATTAGGTAATAATTTATACCTCAATGTATAGTATATATATGTATTTGTATATTTTATTGAATATTTGTATATAATGTGTGTATATAGTGTGTGTATATTTTTTTTATGGAAATAAATTTTGTAATTGTATTTTATATATTTTTTGTAATATATATTTATTGTGAATAGAATGACATTGGAGGGATTTCATTAGTTTAGAAATAAAATTTTAAAATTGAATTCGTGTGTGATATAATTTTATTTTTTTGAGATAATAGTGTGAGATGTAGTTGATTATATATATGTATGTATAATTTAGTAACTAAGTCACTTGTTACAATTTTTTATAACTAGTTATAAGTAATGAAATAATTAATTTTGTAATTTCGTTGTATTTCTTTATATTGTAGGTTCGGCATAATTTTGTGTGTAGCGTATTTGAGCTCGCAATTATAGGTATATACTTTAACTAACTTTTTCTTATTATATAATTAATTATCAATGCATGTTAGTTGAGTTTGAATATCTTAAATATTCATCCGTAGTGAAGTAGGTTCTGCGAATACATGTACTGCGGTCGGATGGGTGGATAAATTTTGTATTGTTTATCTGTTTTGTTTGTTATTTTAGGCACTTGTAAAATTTTTGGGAACGACCAATTACAGCCGTTATGCTGCCGAAATTTCGGTAGAATTAGGATAAATCTTACTAAAACCATTCATAATATTTACATAACACAAATAACTAGTTAATTATAACATAGTGATAAGAAGTTAGGTCACATAAAAAATAATTGTTGACCGAGATTTTCGGCAACTAATAAAATATTATAAAATTATCGAGCTGTAAGAAAGTGAGAGAAGGATTTTTACGTGGTTGGGGCGTTAATGAGCCTTAGTCCACGAGTCTTTTTTATTTATGGATGTATTTAATACAGAGAATATACTTGGGAGAATTTCACCCTTATAAATACAGAGAATGTTCTTGGTGAGTATTTACTCTACTTGCTCATATGCAGCCCACGATTCTCGATCCCATTTAATGAGCTTTGAGGGGGTATTTATAGTGTTTTTGGTGGGGTAATCCCTAGAATTGTCCTTACAAGTGTATCTGTAAGTATCCATAAAGTTGGGTATTCCCAATGAATATACCATGGGTAATGCATGGTCAAATCCCTAGGTGCTGTAGGGTTTTTATGTGGAATGTCCTTTTTGCCTTTTGATTGACGTGACTCTTCACAGTGTAGCTGTCGCTAGACTTAAATGATCATTACTGTGGCGCTGCTGGTTGGAGGTTGTGCCGTCAGACTTTATTGCGTGTAGCAGTCCCAACACGCTTCCCCATGCGGCATTTAATGCGACTTGATTGCTCAGGAGAAACCTGACACCTCGCGGAGATGCCTTAGCATTATATGGGCTTCCGGGAGCATATTGAGCTCCGTGTGCCTTCTCCGGGACCTACGTCCTGGACGTTACCTTATGGCATAAAGACTTAGCAAATATTGTGAATTGCTTGATCCACGTGTCCCTGTCTGATTGGTCCACGTATATTGGGCAAAATTAGGGGCAACATTTACCCCCCAAGCCTTGTTTATTTGAAAAATGAAACAAGGCTTGTTCAAGTGCCTCCGGTTGACTCCTCGGTTTCCTGGCACGAGCTTTGAGCGCGTGAGGGTGTATTTAATGATGGCTTTTAATGATGCGATTCACTTTTTGTAGAGGTCGATTCGTTTCACGCCCATTGATTGATACGACGCATTAATGGTGTCAGACGGATACTCAAGCGTTTCCACTGCCTTTATTGCAAATCAATCTGGTCCGTTGATCTTTGAGCATTTGAATCGTGCGCTTCCCTCACCGTTCGATTGGTAGGTGATGACGCCTGTTCCTCATGCATTTTTGCCTATAAAAGCCACCACCTTTTCTTCATTTCGGCTACTTCCCATTTCTTGCCAACTTTGCTCAAATTTCCTAGAGAGAAAATTCTCAGACCTAGAACAAGGCCTTTAAACACTTTGCGATTTTCCCAGTTCTTCTTCGCTCGTTTCTACCAGTCCTCCTTGTCTTTACTCGACTCTCAGCAGGACCCCCAGTTCAACACTTCATCGTAAGTTTTTTGCATCCTTTGCTTTATTATTGAATGGCATGCTATTACTTATCTGTTTGTTCTTTTCTGGGTTTGCATTCGAAATTTCTGGGCATGCAAGTGTTTAAATCCTTCACATAGTCTGTTTGAATTTACTACTCTAGTGATAGGATTGCTGTTGTCACGCCTCTGTTGTTACTGTGTATTTTCTTTGTAGAAGGCCATACGTTCTTCGTATAATGGTTGCTTAGGGCATAGGACAGACTCTTTTTTTTTTCTTTCTGTTTTTCTTTATCGCGTAAAGCTGTCTTCTGCGAATTTACTGCACCCGACACTTGTCCTGGGAATCCTTCCAGGGTTTCCTGTGTGACACGTGTCCGGAGGGGGCCTCTTTCCAGCGGTTAGGGGACCCACATTCCCTTTTTTCTTAATTTAGGGTTTGGTATGGGGCCTAACTGCTGGAATTTTACTCTTTTTACAGAATAGAAAAATGTCTGCTTCTGGCTCAAAGTCATCAAAGAAAAGTGGTAAGCACATGGCTACCCTTGAGGAGGTCTCCTTGGGACCCGTTGCCCAGGAGGGGTATAAGTCCCGGGAGACCGGATGGGAAGCGGCTGAGCTTTACTCCACCTTGACCTGTCCCCATCAATTGGAAAATATTGTGGAGGTTGCTGGAATCAAGCCGTCCACCTCAGGGACTTACCACCGGCCACCTCGCGACGCGGAGACGCCCAACCACAACTACGGCGGCTTTGGGGCCTGGAGCCAAACGCATCTGATGGCCGGGGCCATGCTTCCTCTTTATTATTTTGTTAATTTTCTAGTTTTTGTCGGCCTTGCGCCATACCAACTTATTCCCCAAGCATACCGCCTGCTTTCAGGCTTATTTATTTTTTATGCCGCCCGGGGATGGGATCTCCTCGCCCGGCGGAAATTTTGTATTTTTATGAACTTATTTCCGTCCCCAAGAAGGGAGACAAACTTAAGGACGGTTTTTATGGGTTCCGGGCCCACCCTGCTAACGAAGGGGTGGTCCCGTATAACAGGCAGACTCACGTTAAGGAGTATCGCCATCGCTTTTTCTTCTCGTCCGGATTCAGGGCACTGGACCATCCGGAGCTCCTTACTGAGTGGGTGAGGATTCCTCCATATGAACGGACTGCACCTACTCAGGTCTTTCTTCGGAGAGCCCAGGCCTTTGCCTCTTACGACCGGGCCGATCTTGACGTCGGGGGTCTGGTCACTACGGAGAACTGCAGGAAGGCAAAACTCATCCTTCCGTATCAATCCGTGGAGGACTCTAACCTTTCCCAGGTCATCTGTCCCAATGTGAGGGCGCCGGTCGCGGAGAAGACCTTCCGGGACGAGATCGTCGCCACGGCAGAGAATAAATACCAGGAGTATCTCTACCGGAAGGCCCAGGAGAAGGCGTACTCTAAGGCCCAGGCGGCTTCCGGGAGGACGCTCCGCGTGGGGAGCCCGGTGGAGAGAAGGAGTCAGGCGATTGCCGGGAAGCCCCTTCACATTGGGGATTCAACGGAGAGAAGGGCTCCCAGGCCACAGCCTTTGGTTCCAGAGCCGAACACTGGGGCTCCTGGTGCCAGCACTTCCGGCGCCGGCGGTAAGTCTCCTTTGGTAGTTCATTATGTTCCTTCCGTTGGCGAGTATGTCAGTCTTAGGCCCGTAGGGTTCGACGAGCGTCTGTATAGGTTTAGGATGCCCTCGACCCGGTGGGGAGATCATTTGAAGGAATTTTATTTTTCAAACTTAGGAGATTTCCTATGTCGGTCCCGGATGGGTTCTGGTCCTCCAGAGCCCGTTCCCTTAGGTCCCTCGGCTTACATTACATCCAGCTGGTTCCGGCCTTCGGACAACTATCTCGGAGATGATGCTGCCAGCATAAAAATTCGGAACTTTGCTAGGGCCGAATTAGAAAGTCAGGGTAGGACTAGCTTATTTGCCATATCTTATGTTGGTTGTTTCCCACGGATGTTCAAACACTTGCTTTCTTTTGTTGTAGCAGGTATCTCCATGGACGCCATCTTGGATCAGCTTGCTGGGGTTCACACTCCTGAGGCTCCTCCTGCCTTTAATTCTTCCCCGATGGCCCCTGCTCTAAAGATTTCTTCCAGCGCTCCCCTCGACACTATTGATTTAGTGGATGACGAGGAGGTGCTGCCGGGAGAAGGTCAAGAAAAGCAATGGGGCTTTTCTGAGGAAGTTGAAGAAGGTGCAGGAGGGCTCCGGGCTCTTCCTGAGGAAGTTGAAAAAAGTGAAGAAGAGCAAGAGATTACTCTGATTCGCAAGCGTAAGGGCAAAATGATTGCCCAGGAGGAGCCCAAGCGGCCTTGGAGAGCTGATACTCTGGCCCACGGTCTTGATGGTGCGGTCTCTCCCATGGAAGAGCATACTGCCCCTCCCAACATTGTGCTGACTCCGGTTCCTGGAGACGAAGCGAGGCAGGAGCTTCGGATAGCCAAGCATAACTATGCCATGGATGAATACTCCCGGGGGTTTGCTGAGGTGGAAGCCCTTAGGAGGGTTCTGCGGGTTGAGGTGCAAGAAACCATCAACAACCCGGAGTACCAGGATCCGTGGGACCTAAATTTGGACCCCCTATCGGACTGGTTCCGTCGCTTCCTTGGGCCCACCTTGGCTCCCTTTGCCGCGGAGATGACTGGCGAGTTTGCGTCTCAGCTTACCCAGTGCGCGCCTAAGCGGTTCGCTACTTCTGCTTCCCTGAACTCCATCGTCCAGGTCCAGGACCTCAGCCACTCCCTCACTGTGGTAAGTGCTTTGTAATTTTGTTTTTCCCCTTATTCTTTTTTGGAGATTCTTTCTTACACTTGCATTGTTGTTTAGCTTGCTGCTGAAGCTGGCCGCCTCTCCAAGAACATAATCAACCATGGCTTCGTTCTGTCTGACTTTGGGGACATGAGCGAAATCAGGAAGGTCCTTCAGGATCTTACTGCGGAGAGGCAGTTTTACCAGGAGGCTGCTGAGCGCCGGGAGGCTGCTGCCAAGGCCAATGAGGAGGAGGCCAAGCGGAGGGAAGCCCAGGCGGAGGCCATGATCCGGGATGAGGCCCTGCGGAGAGACAGGCTGGAGGCCAAGCATCAAGAGGAGCTGAGGGCGGAGGGTGAGGCCACTGCAAAGGCCAAACAGGAGCTCCGGGAGGCCAGGGAAGCCTTTGACGAGATGGTTGCCAAGGTGAGATCCTTAGAGGAAACTCACCAAGCAAACTTAGAGTCCAGGGCCGCTCTAGCCGCGGAGCTGAAGGACTTCAAGGAACAAGCCTCCAAGAAGGCAAAAAGAGCTGAGCTTCTTTCTCCAGTGTCCTGCGGCCAGTGCCCTAAGCGCTTCGATGATGGAGTCTTCATGGCTTGGTCTGTTAGGTTTTATGCCCTAAATAAAACTCTTTACAATCTGATTAGTTATCAATATAAGAAATTTGAAGTGATTTATGTTTGCATGAATTTTACATGCTGATGGTTTAATATGTTTAATATGTTTATTACATTCATACACACAAAATCAGTTAAATCCAGATCATATGTTTATTCACAATTACAGTATCGTCAACACGGTGGAATGTGATTGTGATCATATGAATCAAAAGTTTTGGTCCCTGTTTCATCAGTGTTATTGGATTTACACTAATGTGATAATCAGCGATGATGTGTACTTACACTTGGAGTAAGTGTTATGTTCTTTCCAGGACATTAGTAAAGTATACTAGTTTCGAATGTATGGAGTATACATTGGACTGGACCGATATTGCAACTAAGTTAAGATATTACAAACTTACCGTTATACATATCTTTCCAAGTCAATATCAGTAGTTGATCTTAAGATTGAAAAGAATCTAAATCCTGATATGCTTGGGCTCAACTCAGGAGTGCTATTCATGTTCTTTGATTTATTAGTTAAGCCTACTTTTGGGTCAGGCTGATACGTATATTTTGGGAACATGATAGTATGATTGAGTGGGAGTGCTGAACATAAATATGGAATCTATAGCTTCTACTGGTGTATAGAAGTTAAGTGATGATTCCCTTCGAGCTTAGCAAATAGAAGTAAATGGATGAGCTCTTGTTTAACTGACTAATTATTAGATCACTAAACACCATTTACAGGTAGCTAAGTGTTTTAAGGGGCAAAATACATTGAGGGGTGAGAACGGTAAGGAAATCCCATCTCGATGTAAATCATCTATATAGAGGATCTTTAAATGACAATAAGATTATAACAATGGTTAAATGAGATAGTATATTGGTATCGTGAAACATACAATATGCTCTATATAAGTCTGAGAGTGCAATTCTAAGTTCTAAGAGTGGATTCAACGAAGAATTAATAAGTAGGAATTTACTTGGTAAATTTGGTTCACTTATTGGAAGCTCAGCATATAGATCCATGGTCCCCATTCTAGTTGAGAACATTGTGCTTGTAAGACTCATTAATTGATTCGTGATTGATCAATTATAATTCTAAAGTTACACGATGTATGATTTTAAGAATTTTCACTAAGCAGGGGTGAAATTGTAAGGAAAAGAGTTTTCTAGGTTTATTTATTTATTAATAGACTTTATATGTCTAATTAATAATTAAATTAAATGACAATATTATTTAATAATGTATTTTAATTATTAAATAATTAGTTTTGGCATTTAAAAGGTTAGAATTGGAAAATTGGCATTTTTGAGAAAATAGAGATAAAATTTGATAAAATTGCAAAATTAAGTGGGGCCCATTACAACACCTATGGCCGGCCACTTATAAGGCTTTTTCAAATTATTATTTTCATTATTTTAATGCCAAATAATTCTAAACTTAAACCTAGTAAGTTGCCTATAAATAGAAAGTGATGGCTCAGTCAAAACACAAGTTTTTTCAATAAGCCTTTCTGACAGAAATTTCTCTCTTCAGAAAACTGAGCCTTCCTCACTCTCTACCTTGGCCGAAACCTCTCTCCCTCTTTTCCTTCATCTTTTTCGTGACCCTAGTGAAAGAGTAAGTGCCCACACACAAGAAGCAATAACTCAATCATAGATTGGAAGACTGTGAAGGATCAAAGCTTGAAGAAGAAGGAGATTCGGGCTCAGATCTTGATTATACTCTGCTACAGAAAGGAATCAAGGGTTAGAGATCTGAGTGGAAGGAGACATTTATTCCGCTGCATCAATGTAAGGTTTTCTTAACTTTATATGTGTTTATTTTATCGTTTTAGAAAGTTCATATTTAGGATGTTAATAAACATACTTGTGAGTAGATCTAAGATCCTGGTAAAATAATTCCCAAAAACTGGCCTCAGAGCCATGGTAATTGATTTACTTGCATGTAATTTGGACTTTAAAACGATTGTTTGTATGTTCTTTGGATGGTATCATGTTCTATTGAGTGTTATTTGATGATTGATTGATGATTATGAAATTTTCGTGAAAAATAATTGTTATTTCGGTTCTGGAATTATTTTTATTGGATAGTATGGAAAAAATTAAGCAAGTTAGCCTTTTACAGAACTCAATTTGGATTTTATTTGAATTAGTTATGATTTTTTGAAGATTTGACAAAATCGGGGCTGTGCTGATAGTTTCCTGCGATCGCAGAACTGTCCGTACAGTTTCGAATTTTTTCAATTTTCTTCAATTTTTCATACTTTTTCATGGAATTAACTTCCAATTTTTTGTATGGTTTTATATATATACTATTACTATTCCTAATTCAATTCTAATTATCATTTTGAATTAATTTAATTTTTTTTAATTTAATTCAAGATATTAGTGTAATTTGAATTTGAATAGAACTAGTATTTATCTTTTTGCTTAAAAATCTATCTTATTTTTAAATTTGATTATATTTTTTTTTAAATTTAAGGTCAGATTTTTTTTTTTAGATATTTAAAATATCTTTTAAGATATTTATAATATCTTTTAAAGATATTTATAATATCTTTTAAGATATTTAAAAATATCCTATCTTTTAAGATATTTTAAAAATATCTTATCTATTAAGATTTTTTAAATCTTTTTAGATATTTTGACCTTATTTAAATTTAAAATAAGATATTTATAATCATGTAATTTTAAATAGATATAAGATATTTTGCTAATTTTTTAAATTTTGTTATTTTATTTATTTAAATTAAATTTAAAATCTGAGAAGATATTTTATTTATCTTTTCTAATTTTTATTTAATTTTTATTTTTAAAATAACATTTAATTTTTAAAAGTAGTTAGCAAATTTTGAAATGATATTTAGGTTGGTTGAAACCTAATTTTTCAAATAGTAGGTTTAATTTTAAATATTTATTTTTAAAAATAATTTCGAAATTTTAAATTTATTTTATTTTCGAAATTAATTAAATTTTTTTTATTTTTCGAAATTAATTAAAATTTTTTTTAATTATTTATTTTTTCGAAATTATTTATTTAAAATTAAATAAATCCTACTTCCAACTATCCAGCTAACCTTGTTGCAGGAGTATGTGTTTTTAGCTTGTATGTAAGTTTTAAAAACCTATTATTACTTGATTGCAAATAGCCATGGTTACTTTTTGCCAGATCTAATGATCTGATGGCTCCCTTGGTCAAGTTAATAATTTGTAAGAGGTAAATTTTACAATCTTCTTTCATCTGTGTATGACCTAGCAACATGATAGGATCCATCCAAAGTGTGCCTGTGTGAGCCTATATGTTTATTTTGTTTTAATATAGATACATATAGGTTGTTGCTAAATAAAATGTCACACCATGATAGATTTTATTTAGGTCCATTTAGTTTTTGGACCTATTCAATTAATAACAGTTATTCATTTTAAGGTTAAATTCCTCTCTTTTGGGCCTTGTGTGAGAGTTGGGTGCCATAGAAGTGGGTACGACATACTGAACCCAGCACCCCCTCACATGAACTACCCCAATTGTGAAGGCCCATTTGCCTGATTTGAGTAACTGTACTAGGTTAATTATATTAGTTTGACCTAATAAAATTGAATTAGCAACATAATTAACTTTTAAAATATATGAAAATTTATTTTCATTTTAATATTTTAAAGTTAATTTTAAGAAAAACACTTTTAGTTTAGATATGATTTCTAGACAAACTATTTGTATTTTTCTTGTATTTAATTAAATATAGAATTTTAACTAACTAGATTCTTTCTGGAGCTTATTTAATTAAATATTCCTATTTAAGTTATAAATTAGTTGTATCAACTGATTTTTCTTAACTAACTTAAATTTGAATATTTGATTTAAATTTTAAATCAAGTTGAGGAATCTTAGGCATTAGTTATTAAAGATTCTTAAGATATTTTTTTAAGTTAATATCTTTTCAAATATTAACTTGAAATGGAATATCTTAGATATTTTTTTGTTAATATCTTTTCAAATATTAACTTTAAAAGATATCTTCAAATTAAGTGGTTACAACTTAATTTGTGATATTTAATTAAATCTAGATTTGAAATTATTTAAGTTTTAGATTTTTTCTATATAACTTAAATTAGATATTTTTCAAATTTTGAAAAGATACTTAGTCAAATAAGATATTTTCTAGATAGTAATTTCTAGACTACTTATTATTTCTAATACTTATATAGGAAAATATTATACTTTTGTGAAATTAATTATTTAAATAATTAATTTCAGTACAATTTTATTAAGTATATTTTTCCTAGTATTAAATAGAAATTAATAATTAAGGCTTCTCTACACTTAATTATTTATTTCTTGAATTTAATACAATTAATTAAGTTGAAAAATCTAAATATCTAAGTTGATTTTCATCATGATACTTAAATATTTATTGATTTTTCATGACACTTAATTAAATAGAAAATTAATTTTTAGGTTGAAATTTAATTTTTCAACATAAATTTAAATAATTTTCAAAATATATATTTTTCTTTATTTTATTAATCAATTTCGAAAATTGCATTATGCAATATTTTCGAATTTTTTTTGAAAAATAGATTGAGTTGTAAATTAATTAATTATTTTAATTAATTCTTGGACCAACTCAAGTCAATGATTTTTTCATTTAATAGATTAATTTAAAATAAGTGAATTTAAAATATATATATTATTAGAAATTGAATTAACTAGTCAAAAGAATATCTAGATAGGTGATATTTTTGCTTGAAGTATTTCTTTTCTATTTTTATTATTTTTCGAAAATTGTATATTTTTTTTTATACTTAATTTTCGAACCCAATAAATATATTCTCAAAGGAAATTTTTAAGTTGCTAATTATTTATTTAATTCATCTTAAATTAATTTCCTTAATATTTATATTTAAGATTATTACTAAGATGGAAATAATTAATTTTATTTCAATCACCATCTAGTATAATTTTATAAATATTATATTAAATTCTTATTTTTGAATTTTAATTCTTAAATAGAATTTAATGAGATTTATTTATTAGAATAATAAGAAAATACATTTTAAACAATGAGCTTTATTATTATTAAGATATTCGATCTCCATTGTGGGTTTTACACCGCGTTTGTTTTAGTGAGTAATCCTCCCTAATGGAGGAACGTTCATTAGCAATTTCGCACCGTTTAATCTCGCATGATAAGTGGTTTGTAAGTGTTTTATATGGTATAGATCACCCTAATGGTGGCGACCATATTTGACTTGCAAATTGCGAAACAATGGTAGAAGCTCATAAGATAGAATAGCCTTGACTCTCGCCTAAACGGGACAACGCTGGATTCTGATCTTGATCGAATAAAAGGTTGCTAGAATGTTTAACATTTTAGATGAGCTGACAACTCTATTCAATGGATGATAGCTTTGACTCTCGCCTAAACGGGACAACGATATCGCTGTTGAAAACCTTGGAAATTATTTAGGATTGATTTTTTTTAAGTATTTTCTCATATCATTCCTACTTGCTATGTGCTTATAATTTCTGAATTGATTTTGTGTGTTAAACCATTATTAATTTCTATTTGTTGATTTCTATTATTTTGTAGTATCCTGATTGTCAAAATGAATCCCATGTTATCACTGTTGACTGAAAATAAGCTGAATGGATCTAACTTTAATAAATGGAATGAGAACATTAATATTGCTCTCATAGGAGAAAGTGCCTTGTTTGTTTTAACTGAGCCGTCACACGAAGTGCACAGGGATAATGCATCCAAAGCTGTGAAAGAAAAGTATGAGCGTTGGCAGAAGGCAAATGACAAAGCTCTATACTTTATGCTTTCTAGCATGGTTGACACCCTCAAAACTCGGTTTTCTAAAACTGAGAAGGCTGCTGAAGTTATGACGAAGTTAAATAAGCTATTCGGTAAGGCATCACTTCAGTCACGCTTTGACGCGACTAAGAAGTACATTAACGCACGGATGGAACCTCATCAAAACGTGCGTGATCATGTTCTCCTCATGTCCAGTTATTTCCAAGAAGCCCAGGATCATGGTGCTGAAATGGACAGTGCTACTCAAGTAAGTCTTATCTTGAACGACGACTCAAACATTTCTACCATACACATCAAATTATGTCATGAATAAGAAGGAAATTGACTTTCATGAATTAGTCAATGACCTTCAAACTTATGAAAATTTGATTGGAGGACCCAAGAAGAAAGGGAGTAAACCTCATCCTGGTAATGGTAATGGGACGATGAAACCTGAAGCAAATGTCGCCTCTGCTTCAAAGCCCAAATCGAAGAAGAAGTGGAAGAACACCAAGAAGCGAACAAAAGTCATGAAAAAGGCTGCTTCTTCTGGTGATGCTACACTTAAAGGAAAATGTTTCCACTGCAATGAAAAAGGTCATTGGAAACCCTAGTGTCCTAAACTTCTTGCAAAGAAACAAGGTATTTCCTTTCATAAACTTTAAGAGTTTTAGTGAATTATTATCCAATTGGATTTATGATTCTGGACTAAACTTTGTTTATTTGTTTTCTTCTTCTTATAGGCCCAGCTACTTGAACTCAATTGAGTTGGATCAGAAAGCTGGACCAAAGGGTGAAATCGTCCAGATGAAGATGAAGCTCTTCAATTTTTGAATTAATTGTTTTAGTTTAAAGACAATTTGGATTTCAAATTTTGATTAGGGATATTTATCCCTGTTTCTCTCATATTGTTGCAATATTTTTTTTATTAATAAAGTTTTATTTTTTTTTTCGAAATTCACTATTGCAATTTATGAGATTGAGCTTCATTTAATTTTATCTTCATCAATTATTACCACATTATATTTATATGTTTGTATGTGTAAGTGTTTTTATTATTGATGCAAATTCTATAATATTTACAAGTCTTCATAGAGTTATATTATATAAACACTAGAAATTATTTCTATGTTTATCAATAATTGTTAATTCTCATACAATTATTAAGAATTTGTTTAATAAAAGGATCTTATGATCTGATAGGGGTGGAGAAAAGTTAAGAAAACTATGCAGTTCAACGATCTTTTATATCTAATGAACTCTGGATAGTATTCAACTCCACATAAACTCTATCACACAGAGAATCATGATCTTTACAACCTTTAGGGGTGGATCATAATCTCTATATACTTAGGGGTGGAGATTTTCCATAGTACCCTATATGTATATTCTTAGGGGTGGAGTCTATTCCACAATTCCCTATGAAACACATATCTTGTTTAAACATAGAAGTAATATAATGAGTCAACTATTGTCAATATAAATTCTTGATCTTGATTGTATGTTCCATTTCGTTTTTACTGTTGTAAGTAAAAGTATGATACCTTTGAAAGTTCTTTGTTAAAGTTTCACACTACCTTAATTGAGTGGGAGAATTTTAAAGTTCTATACCCATCTTCATTAGGTTGATAATTGTGATAGGTACTTAAGAACACTACTGAAAAGCAAATCTATCCATTCACATGGATAGATATAGCTTATCAGAATTATGAGAATAAGATAAAAAACTCTAGTTCAGTCCATTCGAATGACTTGAACCAAGAATTCTTAATCCTCATAAAATTTTATGGTATCTTAATTTTGATTACTTTAATCTCTGGCATGTATTTTTCACTTCAAATACTAGTCTGCTAAGTTGATGACTTAGTCTTGACTTAAAGTTTCGTACTAATACAAAAGTCACAACTAGGTAACTCTCTAAACAATCGAGAGGTTAAAAGTATTATTTAACCAGACATCTGCTATTGAGTGGGAGCTATCTGAGATGTAATCAAATAGGGAACATTAGAAGATATTCAAGAAGGATTTATGAAAGTGATCTATATGTCAGATATTAAGGAACCTGTGTATCGGATTGTCTTTGTATCACACCATCCAATTTCGAAATTCTTAAGATGGAGCTTACTTTGGGGGTGGAGGAATTATTGTATAATAATTCAAGCTCTACCAGAGAAGAACTATAACTTGGTCTATTCGAAAATACCGTAAAGTTATATCAGAAGAAAAGTCTACACTGTATTATCTCAATTACATATTTTAAAATATGAGAGATATGTCCTCTGTTAATTCAGATGTACTTTTAAAACAGTAAAGATTTCAGTATCCCTTGATGAGTAAAGCATATAGTAAAGGATGTTTCATAAGAGTATTTATGAACTAGTTTCCAGAAGTTTGGGTGGATTCAAATATACTACACTTGATGCGAAGATCAAGACATCGAATTGACCTATTTGCGCAGTTTGTTTTATATTAGTGCAAGTGGGAGTTTGTTAGGTTTTATGCCCTAAATAAAACTCTTTACAATCTGATTAGTTATCAATATAAGAAATTTGAAGTGATTTATGTTTGCATGAATTTTACATGCTGATGGTTTAATATGTTTAATATGTTTATTACATTCATACACACAAAATCAGTTAAATCCAGATCATATGTTTATTCACAATTACAGTATCGTCAACACAGTGGAATGTGATTGTGATCATATGAATCAAAAGTTTTGGTCCCTGTTTCATCAGTGTTATTGGATTTACACTAATGTGATAATCAACGATGATGTGTACTTACACTTGGAGTAAGTGTTATGTTCTTTCCAGGACATTAGTAAAGTATACTAGTTTCGAATGTATGGAGTATACATTGGACTGGACCGATATTGCAACTAAGTTAAGATATTACAAACTTACCGTTATACATATCTTTCCAAGTCAATATCAGTAGTTGATCTTAAGATTGAAAAGAATCTAAATCCTGATATGCTTGGGCTCAACTCAGGAGTGCTATTCATGTTCTTTGATTTATTAGTTAAGCCTACTTTTGGGTCAGGGTGATACGTATATTTTGGGAACATGATAGTATGATTGAGTGGGAGTGCTGAACATAAATATGGAATCTATAGCTTCTACTGGTGTATAGAAGTTAAGTGATGATTCCCTTCGAGCTTAGCAAATAGAAGTTAATGGATGAGCTCTTGTTTAACTGACTAATTATTAGATCACTAAACACCATTTACAGGTAGCTAAGTGTTTTAAGGGGTAAAATACATTGAGGGGTGAGAACGGTAAAGAAATCCCATCTCGATGTAAATCATCTATATAGAGGATCTTTAGATCACAATAAGATTATAACAATGGTTAAGTGAGATAGTATATTGGTATCGTGAAACATACAATATGCTCTATATAAGTCTGAGAGTGCAATTCTAAGTTCTAAGAGTGGATTCAACGAAGAATTAATAAGTAGGAATTTACTTGGTAAATTTGGTTCACTTATTGGAAGCTCAGCATATAGATCCATGGTCCCCATTCTAGTTGAGAACATTCTGCTTGTAAGACTCATTAATTGATTCGTGATTGATCAATTATAATTCTAAAGTTAGACTATGTCTGATTTTATGAATTTTCACTAAGCAGGGGTGAAATTGTAAGGAAAAGAGTTTTCTAGGTTTATTTATTTATTAATAGACTTTATATGTCTAATTAATAATTAAATTAAATGACAATATTATTTAATGATGTATTTTAATTATTAAATAATTAGTTTTGGCATTTAAAAGGTTAGAATTGGAAAATTGGCATTTTTGAGAAAATAGAGATAAAATTTGATAAAATTGCAAAATTAAGTGGGGCCCATTACAACACCTATGGCCGGCCACTTATAAGGCTTTTTCAAATTATTATTTTCATTATTTTAATGCCAAATAATTCTAAACTTAAACCTAGTAAGTTGCCTATAAATAGAAAGTGATGGCTCAGTCAAAACACAAGTTTTTTCAATAAGCCTTTCTGACAGAAATTTCTCTCTTCAGAAAACTGAGCCTTCCTCACTCTCTACCTTGGCCGAAACCTCTCTCCCTCTTTTCCTTCATCTTTTTCGTGACCCTAGTGAAAGAGTAAGTGCCCACACACAGCAAGCAGTAACTCAATCATAGATTGGAAGACTGTGAAGGATCAAAGCTTGAAGAAGAAGGAGATTCGGGCTCAGATCTTGATTATACTCTGCTACAGAAAGGAATCAAGGGTTAGAGATCTGAGTGGAAGGAGACATTTATTCCGCTGCATCAATGTAAGGTTTTCTTAACTTTATATGTGTTTATTTTATCGTTTTAGAAAGTTCATATTTAGGATGTTAATAAACATACTTGTGAGTAGATCTAAGATCCTGGTAAAATAATTTCCAACATGGTCTACCAACGACCAAAATATCAAGCTTACCTTCTACCCCAAACCTGAGGAAATGATTGCCAAATTTCGGGAGAAGAAGAAGAAGCTTGATGCCATGGTAGAGGCGCGCATCGGACCTCGCCTTCCTCCGCGCATTGACTGAGCCGCTCGAGATTAACCCAGTACAACCAGGATTCCTCCAACTTCTTTTATATATTTTTTCTTTTTATATATATTTATTTACATACAACTACTTTGAGACAATACATTTATGTAGCTGTTTTTTATTTAAAAGGGAGACAATTTTTAAGGCCTGTCCCCGGGCCATTTGTATATATTTTGACCTGCCCTTTGGGCTAGGATATTTATATGTGATCTCTTTTGACGCACATATTTCTCTTTTTTGACCTGTCCTTTGGATCAGGATTTTTATATTTATGCTTTTTATTTTTGTGCATACTTTTCTTTTTGACCTGCCCTTTGGGTCAGGATATTTTACTTAGTTTGTTTTCTGTCTGTCCGTGCGGTATACCCTAGTACCCCCCTGAGTGGCATAGAAACTTTGTTTTTAAGGCACTCAGTTTTATTCAACATGCGGAGGAGGCATACATTTGGACGGTACAAACTCTTTAAACAAAGTCTAAGTTACATTTTTGGCTATTGGTAATATTTTCTGAGGTGATCGGCATTCCAGGCCCTTGGCACAATGGTTCCATCCATTCTTTTTAGCTTGTAAGTGCCGGAGCCGATTTCGTCCTCGATTTCATATGGTCCTTCCCAATTTGGCCCAAGTACCCCCACTCCGGGTTCTTGGGTGGCTGGGAAGACTCTTCTTAAGACCATATCCCCAATAGCAAATTTTCTGTTTTTAACCTTAGAGTTAAAATACTTTGTTACCTTCCTTTCATAAGCTACCATCCGTATTTGAGACTCATCCCGGAGTTCTTCGACTTGATCCAAAGCCTCTTGAAGCAAAGCTTGATTCGTGGCTGGATCGTAAGTCGTCCTCCTGTGGGATGGGAATAACATTTCTACCGGGACCATCGCTTCACAACCGTACGCCATTGAAAAAGGCGAGTGACCGGTCGTGGTTCTGGGGGTCGTCCGGTAGGCTCATAACACTCTTGGCAACTCTTCAGGCCAGTTGTTTTTGCAGGCCAGCAGCTTTTTCTTCAAGGTAACCTTTAGGATTTTATTGACTGCTTCCTCTTGACCGTTTGTTTGAGGTCTGGCCACCGCAGAGAAGCTTTTCACTACTCCGTGTTGGTTGCAGAAGTCAGTAAATTCCTCACAATCGAATTGCTTTCCATTGTCAGAGACTATTTTGTGAGGCAAGCCATATCGACACACTATGTTTTTAATAACAAAGTCCAGTGCTTTTTTAGCAGTTATTGTCTTCATAAGCTCAGCCTCCGTCCATTTGGTGAAGTAGTCTACTCCTATTATTGCATACTTTACTCCTTTTCCTGTTGGCAGGGACCCAATAAGATCTATTCCCCATACCGCAAAGGGCCAGGGACTAGTCATCAGGGTGATTTCATTTGAAGGAGCTCTCGGTATGTTTGCGTACCTTTGGCACGAATCACACTTTTGGACATAGTCTATGCAATCTTTTTTCATTGTTGGCCAGAAGTACCCTTGTCTCAATATTTTCTTTGAGAGACTGGGTCCTCCCCTATGATCTCCACAGAACCCTTCGTGGACCTCTAGCATGATTTGTCTAGCTTCAGGGTCCGATACACACCTTAAATAAGGCATGCTGAGTCCTCTTCGGTAGAGAATTTGATCCATCATTACATAACGGTGAGCCTGATACTGAATCTTCCGAGACAGTGCCCTTTCTTGGGGCAACTCACCTTTCGTTACGTATTTTATGATGGGGACCATCCAGCTGGGTTCTTGCCCAACCATTAGCGTGGTCTCTTTTATTTTGATGCTTGGCTCTGCCAAGCGTTCCACTGGTACTACCCCCAACTCTTCGATTTCGCTATCCGAGGCTAACTTAGCCAGACAGTCCGCGTGAGCGTTCTTTTCCCGGGGGATTCTTTCTATTTTGTAGTCCGTGAACTCGTGGAGCAGCTCCCAGACTATTGTTACGTACGCGGCCATTCGCTCGCCGCGTGTTTGGTATTCTCCGGATACCTGGTTTACGAGCAGTTGGGAATCACTATAGACTTCCACTCTTTTGGCTCCTACAACTTTCGCTAATTTCAGTCCTGCTATTAGGGCTTCGTATTCGGCCTCATTGTTTGAATCTGCGAAGTCAAACCGTAGAGCCGCCTGGAGTCGCAGTCCGGTTGGTGATATCATCGCCACTCCGGCTCCAGAACCGTTTTCATTGGAGGCTCCGTCTACAAATACTCTCCATGTGGGGATTGGCGGTACCGGCGTATTCGCGGTTGCCTCGGCTTCGTTGCATTCAGTAACGAAGTCCGCCAAGGCTTGGCCTTTTATAGAAATTCGGGGCATGTAGTGCAAGTCGAATTGACTTAGCTCCATTGCCCACTTGAGGAGCCTTCCGGACGCTTCAGGTTTTTGGAGGACTTGCCGGAGCGGGTGATTGGTCAGTATTTTGATCGGATGTGCTTGGAAGTATGGCCTCAACTTCCTTGACGCCATCAGGAGGCAAAACACCAGTTTTTCAATGACTGGGTATCTAGTTTCGGCCCCTATCATGCGCTTGCTGACATAGTACACGGGATGCTGAGTTTTCTCTTCTTCCCGGACTAGGGCAGCGCTGACCGCGTGTTCGGAGACAGCCAAATAAAGAAATAGGTCTTCTCCGAGGACGGGTTTTGATAAGATAGGAGGCTTGGCCATGTGCTCTTTTAGCTTTTTGAATGCCTCCTCGCACTCGTCCGACCATTCAAACTTTTGGCACTTCTTTAGCATGTTGAAGAAGGGTATGCACTTGTCCGTGGACCGTGAGATGAAGCGGCTTAAAGCAGCTACCTTTCCAGTCAGGCTCTGCACATCTTTATGCTTTTTGGGGGATGGCATGCTCAGGAGAGCCTGGATTTTTTCCGGATTTGCCTCAATCCCCCTTTGACTGACGATGAAGCCCAGGAACTTTCCTGATTTGACCCCAAAGGTGCATTTCTTTGGGTTGAGCTTCATGCCGTATCTTCGGACCACTTCGAAGCATTCTTCTAAGTCGCTTGCATGGCTGTTGCATACTTTGGATTTGACGAGCATGTCGTCTACATAAACCTCCATGTTTCGCCCCAGGAGGCCTTTAAACATCCGGTTAACCATTCTTTGATAGGTTGCTTCGGCGTTTTTCAGTCCGAAGGGCATGACTAAGTAACAGTATACCCCCTTATCGGTCCTGAAGCTAGTGCACTCCTGGTCTGCCGTATGCATTTTTATTTGATTGTACCCAGCATAGGCGTCCATGAAGGATAGCAGTTTGAATCCAGAAGTGGCATCTACCATCTGGTCGATCCTGGGTAGCGGGAAGCAGTCCTTCGGACAAGCTTTGTTTAGATCGGTGAAATCTATACAAACTCGCCAAGTTCCGTTCGGCTTGGGCACCAGGACCGGATTGGCCAGCCACTCCGGATAGTATACGTCGCGGATCATGCCGTTAGTCAAAAGCTTGTCCACCTCTTTCTCCAGAGCTTCGGCTTTCACCGAATCGAGCGGGCGTCGCTTTTGCTGGACGGGGGGCATGTCCGGATTGACGTTGAGTACGTGGGTGATGACATGAGGGCTTATGCCAGTCATGTCTTCTTGGCGCCATGCAAAGATGTCGATGGCGCCCTTCAGTGTTTTTATTATTTTTTCTTTTTCCTCCGGATCTAGGTTCTTCCCTAGCCGGAGTACTTTGGTGGAGTCGAGGTCGCACACTGATACTTACTCGACGTCCTCCATTGGTTCCACAATTCTTTTGGACCCCACACGGGGGTCCAACTCATCCTCTTCAGCCACTTCTGGCTTAGCTGACTCCCGGACAATTAGCACGGGCAGGTGGGTTGCGACATTGTAACATTGTCTTGCTTCCCCCTGGTTTCCCCTCACAGTTCCGATTCCGGCCTCCCGGGTAGGGAACTTTAGGCACATGTGCCGAATCGATGTGACTGCGCCAAAGTCCACCAAGGCCGGTCGGCCGAGGATCGCGTTGTAGGCTGTCGGACAGTCCACCACTACGAAGGTGCAGTATTTGAATGTGCTCTGGGGGGTGTCCGGGCACAAGGTGACTGGGAGCCTTACTTTTCCCATTGGGATAAGTGTCGTCCCATTAAACCCTGTGAGCTGGGACCCACTGGGTGAGAGGTCCCGGTCCGTCAAGCCTATCGCGGTGAAGGCTTCCTTGAAGAGTAGGTTCACGGAACTTCCATTGTCAATCAAGACTCTAGCCACCACTTTATTCGCGATGGAGGTCTCTATGACCAATGGGTCATGATGAGGGAAACGCACTGTATTGGCGTCTTCTTCCGTGAACGTGATGGGTTGGTCCATCAACCGGGGCCTTTGAGCTGGGAGTTGAGTAACTTCCCAAACCTCACAGTGTTTCGCGGCCCCTGCGTATCGCTTAAGCTCCTTGCGAGTAGTTCCTCCGATATGGGGACCTCCGGAGATCATGGCTACCCTCCCATTAGGCCGGGGCGGCAGACCGGGGATATGCTGGGCGTCGCCCGTGGGAGCAGCTGGAGCCAATGCCCCTGCTGTACCCCTCGATGTTCCCTGAGGCATACCCACAGTCGCCTGACCCGGATTGAGGTGGGGCAACCTATTTTTGATCCACTCGTAGAGGTAGCATAATCGGATTAGATTTTCAATCTCGTCCTTGAGATTCTTACATTCATTGGTGCTATGACCGATGTCGTTGTGGTACTCGCATCTCTTGCTCGGATCTCTCCGGGAGCTATCTTTGTACAACGGTTGTGGTCTCCGGTAGTGTGTATTTTGCCTAGTAGCAAAGTACACACGCTCTTGGGAGTCCGACAACTCCGTGTATTGAGTATATTGGGGGGTGTACCCCCTTTTCTGGCGCTTCTCTCCCGTCCGGGTGCTGCCCTTGGAGGATCTTTTACTCCTCGAACCCTGGGAAGGGCCTGCCAGACTAGCAGCCGGAGCAGAGTGTGAAGGAGCTTGTCCATTCACTCCGGACGGGTTGCCAAAATGGGATGATGCTGGTGCCAAAGCTTGGCCCTGGCTATATCCGGGGGTAGCAGAGAATTGTATGCCACTTGCTTGTTGAGTGGTGGTCGGGGCAGTACCCGAGGGCGATACTCCGGGCATGTACCCTGCTATCCCGGTGGGATAGTATCCTCCGTAAGCCACTATTTGGGCTTCTTCGAGGTTGATATATTTTTGGACTCTCTTCTGGAAGTCCTGAAGGGTGGCAGCTCCTTCTTGTTGCAGTTCGTTCCAGAAAGGAGTCCCAGTACGGATGCCTGCTTGGAGAAGTGCAAGCTGTTGTCCGTCGTCAACTTTCTTGGTTTTCGAGGCTTCCTCTCGGAACCTCTTTATATAATTCTTCAAGGTCTCGGTGGGCAGTTGCTTGATATTAGTCAAGGCACTGACCTCCAGATTGACCTTTCTTGCGGCGACAAACTGTCTCCGGAAGTTGGTCTGTAGCTTGTTCCAACAGCCCACGGATCCTGGTTCCAGTTTTTTGAACCATTCTTCCGCGGACCCACTTAGCGTAAGTGGGAAGCACAGACACTTGGCGTCATTGCTGACCCTCATGACCGTCATGACACGGTTGAACCGTGACAAGTGGTCGCTAGGATCGGAGTTCCCGGTATAAGCTGCCATTTCGGGCATCTTGAAGTTCTTAGGGAGCTCCGCCTCTAAGATGTGCTTAGCACAGGGCTCCCAATCCTCGCTGTCTGAGTCGGAGTCATCTCCTTTCTGTCTCCGGGAGACTCGGGCGATGTCTTTTCGAAGTATGGCGAGTTCCGCCATAATTCCTTCATTTAACGTACCCGTGGAGACCGCGGGTCCGTATCTTTTTTGGTCAAGGTGATCTCGGAGATCACCTTGGTTCCCGTTGATTTGATTCCTCAGATCAACGGGAGGACACCTCTGTCCTCTTCTCCCTCTACCCCCGGGTTCTTGGTGCACGGAAATGCTTTTGTCGGTCCCCTCGATCCTCAGGGCCAAAGCTCCCTTTTTGGGGCTTGCCCCTCTGCGGACCTTTCCCTTTAGGGAAATCTGAGCGGACCTTTCGCGGATCCTGCGCCTTTTTCTTTTGCCCTAGGGTAGAAGTAGTTTTTTGTTTGGTTCCCTTCAGCAGGGTATCTTATAGGGCTAGGCTCCCTAGATTTCTGCTGTTGGGAACTAGGCGAAGACGTCGCTGGCTCCTTGTCAAGTCCAGCGGTCATTGCCTTGGGGTGCACGTGAATGCCAGCTACCTCCATGGCTTTTTGCATGGCCAGCATCACTTCTTGCATTTTCTGGTTTTGCGCTTTCTGAGCTTTGATCTCGGCTTCGTGATCGATAGCTTTTTGTCTGAGAAGCACCAGTTCTGAGTAACTACCTTCGTCATAGGCATACTCGTCGAGGTTTCCCTCGTAGTCATCATCGGGGATTATTTCTTCTTCCTCGGACCCCTCTGTTGCTCTTGAGGCTACGTCTTCCTGATTCGGGTCTTGAGCGTCTTCAAGAGGGCGAGGCTGACGAGTACTTCTACTCTCCACCATGTTTGTGAAGTCAAGTGTTTGTTTACAGTGGCTTTCTTCAGCTCTCAGTGAAAGCACCAAAATGTTGACCGAGATTTTCGGCAACTAATAAAATATTATAAAATTATCGAGCTGTAAGAAAGTGAGAGAAGGATTTTTACGTGGTTGGGGCGTTAATGAGGCTTAGTCCACAAGTCTTTGTTATTTATGGATGTATTTAATACAGAGAATATACTTGGGAGAATTTCACCCTTATAAATACAGAGAATGTTCTTGGTGAGTATTTACTCTACTTGCTCATATGCAGCCCAAGATTCTCGATCCCATTTAATGAGCTTTGAAGGGGTATTTATAGTGTTTTTGGTGGGGTAATCCCTAGAATTGTCCTTACAAGTGTATCTGTAAGTATCCATAAAGTTGGGTATTCCCAATGAATATACCATGGGTAATGCATGGTCAAATCCCTAGGTGCTGTAGGGTTTTTATGTGGAATGTCCTTTTTGCCTTTTGATTGACGTGACTCTTCACAGTGTAGCCGTCGCTAGACTTAAATGATCATTACTGTGGCGCTGCTGGTTGGAGGTTGTGCCGTCAGACTTTATTGCGTGTAGCAGTTCCAACACGCTTCCTCCCATGCGACATTTAATGCGACTTGATTGCTCAGGAGAAACCTGACACCTCGCGGAGATGCCTTAGCATTATATGGGCTTCCGGGAGCATATCGAGCTCCGTGTGCCTTCTCCGGGACCTACGTCCTGGACGTTACCTTATGGCATAAAGACTTAGCAAATATTGTGAATTGCTTGATCCACGTGTCCCTGTCTGATTGGTCCACGTATATTGGGCAAAATTAGGGGCAACAATAATAATATTCACATTTATGTAAACTTTTTAATTTTACCAACATTCTAATCAATTAAACAACCTAATAACATGAACTAATCTAAAACAAAAATTTGAGTAATTTATAAATTAATATGAATAAATTGTGAGAAACTTAGTTAGTTACATTGTGTAATTAGTAACTAGCTATAATTAGTTACTAAATACATTAACAAAATAAACATATAAAATCCTTCTTTTTTTTTATTTTTTTTTCTTTCATTTGAGAGGTTCAATGTGGATTTTTATTTTTCAAAGAAAATAAAGAGCAAAAGTTAATTAAAAGGGAAAAATATTAGTTAATACCCTTATTGCTTTACCAAAAACTTTTCCCCTCAACTTTTTTTATTAAAAATATTTAACATTTTACCAACATTCTAATCAACAAAACAACCTAATAATATGAACTAATCTAAAACGAGAATTTGAGTAATTTATAAATTAATATGAATAAATTGTGAGAAACTTAGTTAGTTACATTGTGTAATTAGTAACTAGCTATAATTAGTTACTAAATACTGAATTTTTTTGGATAGGATTTTTGTTATGGATAAATCATGGATGCATGAGGAGAGAGACACACTGCGATTTCAAGTACGGTTCGATGCATTTTTAGAGTTTGCCTTAAAGAATTCTAAAAATCACGATCGCATTCATTTTCCGTGTGTAGATTGTTGTAATGTATCTAAAGGGAATATTACAATGATTAAGGACCATGTGTATTTACGAGGTTTTAATAGAAGTTATACTAATTGGTATTACCATGGCGAACATTTACCTAATGATCCATATCCATTAGGAAAGCGGGGGGTAGATGATATAGAGGGTAATGATTTCGATGATTATCCATTGGACTTGCTTAACGAAGCACAGGAGGAATTTCTTAATGATCCTGAGAAATTCGATAATTTTCTTAGTGATGCTGATAAACCTCTGTTCGATGGTTGTAAAAAACTAAGATTACCAACAATGGTAAAGTTTTACAACATAAAAGTAGAAAATGGAGTGAGCGATAAATATTTTACTCAATTTTTAGCTGCTTTTAAAGATATCTTACCATTTTCCAACTTCTTCCTGGAATCTACTTATGAAGTGAAAAAAACGTTAAATTCTATAGGATTGAAGTATGAAAAAATTCATGCATGTCCGAACGATTGCATTTTATATCGTAAGGAATATGCAGACATGAATTATTGCCCGACTTGCAGTTTATCCCACCATAAAGTAAACAAGATTAAGGAGAATAGGAAACTTATCCCCCAAAAAGTGATGTGGTACATGCCTTTGATTCCGCGACTGAAACGATTATATCGCAGTGCAGAACATTCTGAAAATTTGATTTGGCATGAGACCAAGAGAGTGAAAGATGGAAAACTCAGACATCCTACAGATTCCCAAGCTTTGGAAAAAGTAAACTACATAAATCCTGAATTCAAATCTGAACCAAGACACATTCGTCTCGGTCTGTCTGCGGATGGAGTAAATCCACATAGATCTCTAAGTAGTCGTCATAGTTCATGGCATGTCTTCCTAGTTATGTACAATCTTCCTCCCTGGTTAGTGATGAAGAGGAAATTTAACATGCTTTCTTTAATGATATCAGGCCCGCAACAACCTGGACATAATATCGATGTATATTTACAACCATTGATTGACGATTTAATAGAATTGTATGAGAACGGTGTTCAGGTCTATGATGGTTTTAAAAAAGAATTCTTTAATCTGAAAGCTGTGTTGTTGTGGACTGTCAGTGATTTCCCTGCTTATAGTAATTTATCATGCTTAAGCACAAAAGGTTACGAAGGTTGTCCGATTTGTTGCACTAACACATCGGCTCGTCGCTTGGCAAATGGACACAAGATGTGTTATATGGGTCACAGACGGTACTTGCCTGCAAATCATCCTGATAGACGGAAGAAGAAAGCATTCGATGGTACTGAAGAGGGTGATATGGCTCCTTTGCCACTGTCTCGGGAACAAATTCTCCAACAAGTTCAACTTGTAGATTTTAAGTATGGAAAGACGCAAAAAAATAAAAAAACTAATGGTTGTTTTCGAAGAAAGTCAATCTTCTTTCGTCTTCCATATTGGAAAAGTCTACTAGTTCGACATTGTTTGAATGTCATGCATATTGAAAAACATGTGTGTGAGAGTATTATTGGTACCTTACTTGATATTCCCGGCAAAACTAAGGACGGTCTAAATAGTCGTTTAGATCTCGTTGAAATGGGTATACGACAATCTCTGGCACCTGAGAAGAAAGGTGAACGATTATATTTGCCTCCTGCTTGTTTCACTTTGTCCAAAAAAGAGAAACAAACAGTTTGCAAATCACTTGCAAATATGAAAGTACCCGATGGTTACTCGTCTAACATCAAAAACATGGTGAATGAGACTGAATTGAAACTAATGGGTCTGAAATCACATGATTGTCATGCGTTAATGCAACATCTACTTCCAATTGCCATTAGATCAGTCTTGCCAAAAAATGTTCGAGAGTGTTTGACACATGTTTGCATTTTCTTTAATAGGCTGTGCGGGAAGGAATTAGAATTGGATAAGTTAGATGCATTACATGAACATGTAGTCAAAACATTGTGCAACCTGGAAAAGTTTTTGGCTAGGAACCGACGCCATAGGGGTCCATATGGCGTCGATTCATATGGACCCTTCAGCGTCACCCTGATCAGCGTCGGTAGCGAATTTTGCAAAAACTGACGCTGAAAGGGCTTAAAAACTGCCTCTAAAGGGGGTTTTTGTTGTAGTGAAGGGAAACCAATATCACTATATGCACTGCACCTCACCTTAAAAGTATTCAACACCAACTTGAGTGATAAATATAGGCATACATATCCAAATCTCGCAAAAATGGCTAGAACCAATCAACACAACACCATTTGTTTTTTTTCTTTTCCTTTGGTCCATAACAGGGAAGACCTTTTCCCCTTTAATTTCAACATGTATATGCTTATGTTTATATCAACCCAAGACACTTTTACTTTCACCCCATATATTGGAGGAAGAAGATTGAGTGAAAAAAAGGAGCTAAGATTGAGGGAATAAATATTTACAACAGTTTGTATAAAATGCAATGTAAATTATAGTATAGATTCAGCTGAGGTTGAGATTTGATAAGATAAGAAATCCAATCAGCAAGATCATCGGGAAAGAACCGGAGGGGTGATTGTTTGGGTATGCGTTTCTAGCCAACTATGTGGAAGTAAACTTCAATAGTGTCATTGAAGTCATTACATAAGATTCAAACTTGAAGAGTAACAAAAAAAAGGTAAATTTTCAAGTAACGATAACTAAAGCTTACCCAAGAAGCCAAGTAAAGTGCTTGGGGTTGTAAATTTTAAGAGCACTGAGAAGACCCCAAATTACATTGTGTCCTCCAGGAGATCGTCTCCCACAAAAGGCTATTCCCACCCTATTAAAAAGACAAAACATTTAATTAACGATGCTGATCTTTTTATTTCTATTTTCGCTAGAAAAATCAAAAGTCGTACTGTTAACAAATAGCAAAGCATAAACCTTTTAGCAAGGTGTTCAGTTATGATATGAGCATCAGCTACTTTTGTAGTGGCCCTAAGAAAGTGAGCCAATGGGTGACCGTAAGTGTGAGGGAAAGCTCGACTTATGGTGTGGGCATCAGTTGGGTCAACCGATGTAGTTGTATCACCAAATTCAACGTTTAATAGTCGTACCCTGGAAACACAATCAAATATAACAATAAATAAATAAATAAAGAATCTTAGTATCATTGCAGCATCTGGTAGAGAACCAAAGACTAAATCAATAGCAGAACAAATCTAATGCCTCTGCCTACTTCGGCATGCAAATAGATCCAATCCAATATAATAAAGATTATTAATTTCTTTTGTTGATTTATTAGGGAATTACCTTGTTTGTTGTTTCAGCCTCATCTACTTTAATTCACTTATAATGTCTTGTTGTTGTTGTTCAAAGGGCTAACTTGTGGGATTCCAAAGACTTGTGAAAATATGTATAAGGCATTCATCACAAAAGTAAACATAGGTAAAATTCCATCGTATGGGAATTTATTATGTACCACAGCTCCTAGTAGAATTTGGTGCAGAAAATCTGTTATTGATGGCGAAACATCCCTATCATACATTCCATATTTAACATTGGTATAGAGAGGGAAAGATCACAACTCAGTCTGTAATAAAAAGGAAAAGTGAAACAGTTTGAATCACTCATAATTTTTTGTTAAACTTTCCATAATCATGAAGGTATGAATTAATGGTTATGAGATGAGACTCAATCCAATTGAATGATGAAATGAAAAATTAACTTGAAATTAATGAAAAATCAAAGAACAACGGGAAGAAATGGAGATGCGCAAAACTCATTGAGGCTGTGCAGGAGAAGATGTGGTCCGAATTTGGTCGGAGTCGAGGTCATCGAAATAAAACGTCATACAAAGCGGTAGCAAAAAGTGGTACGGGGAGCAGATTGCGACTTGGATGGCGAAGGGACTTTAGTCCGTGGAAGAGGAAAGAATGGAGAAGAATAAATTTGGAAACGTAAAATTGAAAATGAAAAGTTGATGAATTAATATTTTTGTAAAATAAATTGTATAAAAGTGTAAATTATAAGAAAAAAATGTAAAAATAGAAAATAAATTGCAATTTCCCGTATACTAGCTAATTTCCCAAAAATTGATGTGTTTTTTTATTCTAAAATAGTTTATTGATTTTTTAGAAAAAAAAAATCTAAAATAATAATTATGAATAATAATATATTACAATAATAATAATAATAATAATGGTGAGTGTTATAAAAATAAAAGGATAACATTAATAATAAATAAAGACAGTTAATTACAATTTAACTTAATGATGCGGGACATTGGCTAAGAGGAAGGGTGGATATTGGGAATTTATTTCAGGATTGCTTCCAGTCCATGTTCTGTTCTTCGAATCCTGCTATAGATGATGAGTTGGAGTCTCTTTTTGCGGAGAAAGTCACTGTGTCAGAGAACGAAGCGATTTTCCGTGTGCCTGATGACGGAGAGATCAAGGATGTGGTGTTCAAGCTGCATCCCCTTAAAGCCCCGGGACCTGATGGATTTCCTGGTATTTTCTTTCGAAAATATTGGGACATTGTTGGGATATCTGTCTGTTGGATGGTCCAACAGTTTTTCATAACTGGGAAAATGCAGGAGAGAGTAAATGAGACCTTCATAAGTCTTGTTCCTAAGACTGCGAATGCTGCTACTTTTGATCATTTTAGACCCATAAGCCTATGTAATTTTGGGTATAAAATCATTTCTCGTATCCTTACGGACCGCCTTAAAGGATGTATGGATCAGCTAGTGTCTCCCTTTCAATCGACATTCATTCCTGGACGTTGGATTGCGGAGAGTTCCATAGTCGCTCAGGAAGTCCTTCATTCAATGAAAAGTAAGAGAGGAAAAATGGGAGTAATGGCGGTTAAAACGGACATGAGTAAAGCTTATGATCGTCTTGAATGGGGATTTCTCGCCCGTGTTCTCAAGGCGAATGGTTTCAATAGCAAGGTCTGTACTCTCCTAATGGAATGCGTAACATCAGTCAACTATTCTATATTGCTCAATGGGGCACCTTTGGCTCCCTTCAATCCTAATCGGGGTCTTCGCCAAGGAGATCCCCTCTCACCATTTCTGTTCACCCTATGCAGCGAAGTTCTTTCTAAACTCATCCTTCGTGCTGAAAGGAATGCTGATCTAAATGGTATTCGTGTGGCAAGAAATACCTCTCCTATAACTCATCTTTTTTATGCAGACGACTCCATATTCTTTTGTAGTGCCACCGTGGAAAATGCAAATTCTTTGTTGAATTGTCTTCATAAGTATGAAAGATGGTCGGGTCAAAGGGTTAGCAACGTCAAGAGTGGTGTGGTGTTCTCTCCTAACAATAGGCGCCACTGTAGAGAGGAAATCAAAGGAATTTTGGGCTTTGGTAATTTGAATCCGAAGGAGAAGTACCTTGGAAACCCCTTCTTCTTCACGACCAGCAAGAGGAAAGATTTTATGTTCTTGAAGGACAAAATTCTTGGGAAATTGGAAGGGTGGAAGGCTAAAAACCTTTCCCAAGCCGGGAGGACAACTTTGGTCAGTTCAGTTCTCCAAAGCATCCCAAATTATTTTATGTCTTCTGTGCAAGTCCCTACCACCTTGTGTGAGGAATTGGATTGAGTGGTGGCTAAGTTTTGGTGGGCTGGGAATGTGGACAAGAAGCACTATTCTGCGATGAGAAGCTAGAACGGTTTGTGTCAGCCTAAGTGCTGTGGGGGTCTTGGTTTTAGAAGATTTAAAGATATGAATTTGGCGTTATTGGCCAAACTTTGTTGGATGGTAATGAAGGCAGGGACAAGCCTTGCGTGAAGTTACTTAGGGACAAATATTGTAAAAGTATGGATCTGTGGGAAGTGGAGAGGACTGGGAAAAATTCCTGATGCTTGAGAAGTTTACTCCAGGCAAAGTCAATTTGCGTGAAGGGGGCATGCCTTTTAATTGCAGACGGTTCTTCTCAAATTTGGGATAGGCCGTGGCAGAGAATTTGAAGAAATCAAAGGGAATTTTCAATTTCAACACAACCAGCCGTTATGGAAAGTTGTCGATCTATTTGTGCCAGGATCGAGAAGATTGAATGAGAAGGCGATTAGAGACTGCTTCTCCAATGATATTGCAGAGGATATTCTCAGGATTAGAATTTTGGAGGAGGGGGAAGATGTTCTATTTTGGAAGGCTGAGGGATCTGGTAAATTCACTGTCAAGAGTGCTTATTGGTTAAGTCAACAACATAGGTTCAATGAACCGCATCTGCTTTGGAAGAAGTTGTGGAAAACAGAAATTCACCCAAGATTAAAGCATTTCTGTTGGAAATTGTTCAGTGATTTACTCCCCACTAAATGCAACTTAGGATTTCTACAAGTTGATCAACTGTTGCGCGAGTTGTGCCATTCTGAAGTGGAGACGGCTGACCATTTGTTTTTTCAATGCAATTGTGTGAGGGCTATCTGGTTCAGGTTTGGTATCAGGATTCATGACTGTAATTGGGATAATCTGGTGGAATTTGGTCTATGGTGGTGCAATCTGAATGATTTGAATCTTCAAGTGATGATTGTGGTGTTATGCGACTCAATCTGGAAGTGGCGAAATCGAGGACCTGGACGACATCTGCAGGAGTATTAAACTTCGAACTAGGGACTTTGTGTCAAAGACATTATGGTTTGATCAAGAAGAAGAGAATCGAGTGGTGATTGATGACACGAGGACTGTTATGTCTGACTTGAGTGATTCTAGAAGGCCGTGGTGTTGCAAGGTAGACGCTTCTGTTGCTGATGGAGTTGCTGGTTTTGCTGGAATTCAGGTTATCGATGATGATGTTGGAAGTTCCAAGGTGTCCCTGGGCTGGAACAAAGTAAGGAGTGTGCTGGAGGGTGAACTGCTTGGGATTGCTTTAGCACTTCGGATGGCTAAGGAGTGTCATGCCTCTGTGGTTAAAATAGAGATGGATTCTCTGGTGGCTGCCACAACCTTTGGGAATGCCAAATTACCTTATGGCTGGGATACTTACCCTTTGTTTCGAGATTGTTTGTGTCAGTGTAAGGCTTTTGACAAAGTCGTTGTTTGTCATGTGAACAAGGAACACAATGTTTTAGCTGATGCAATTGCTCGCTGGGCGAGAGTGCATTTGGCTGAGGCCAGTGGACAATTAAGGGATGTATCCCCCTCTTGTGGTTACTAGTTTTTCTTTGCTTTCAATAAAGTTCAGTTACTTATCAAAAAAAAAAAATTACAATTTAACTTTTAATATTTAATATTTATATTAGTATTTTTTATTAGTTAATAAAAAAATATACACATTGAAAAAATATATATCTATCAAATTATTTATTAAGGATCAATGATATCTTTATAACTGTCAACACTTATAATAATAAAACTAATGTAAATTGCCTTTTCATTTTTTTATGTTTTTGTAATATATAGATAAATATAGATTGATATTTATGTTAATTAAAAAGTTTAAATAATTAATATTACACAAGTGGAAATATTATTAAGTATAAAGTTATAATAATATGATGTTAAAAATTAAATTATAAGCTTTTTTAGAGCGTTCTATAAAAAATTACTAAAATATAATCACTAAACAAATAGATTTAAAAGAAAAAAAAAATATAAAATATGTTACTTTATCACATTAGTACCTAATCATTCTCTAAACTGTTAATACATTATATATGAATTTCTCAAGAGATAAATATTGAATAATAACTTTATCTTTTAAATTATAGAGTATATCACTACCTTTAAGAATTAACTAATAACATAGTCAAATATTCAATATAAAAAATTAAAAATGTGTCATTAAATAACAAATATACAATTTTAAAATTATGTATTTATAATTTTTTTAAACGGTAAATTTTACGTGCATCATTATCAAAAATAATTGTAAATAGTGTTAATATATATAAGGATAAATAGCGGCATAAGCACCTAAAGCTTTATGTTTGTAAGCGGCATAAACCCAATATTTATTTTTAGCAGCACAAGTACCCAATGTTTGTAAAACTGTAATTTTTTCTAATTTTGTCAGTACAGACTCTGTTATTGTCCTAAACAGGGCACATATAAGGCCTAAATTCTTAATCATTCAGTCTAAATAGAAATATATAATATCAGTTACTTCCAAATGTTCTTTTAAAAAATTTAAAACAGAGTCTGTACTGACAAAACTGGAAGAAAATTATAGTTTTACAAATATTGGGTACTTATGACGCTAAAAATAAATATTGAGCTTATGCCGCTTACAAACATAAAACTTTGGGTACTTATGCCGCTATTTATCCTATATATAATGATATATTACATGGAAAACTACATTGACAATGATAAATACGATGCTTACCTCCAATATCTAATCTAGATGATAATAGATATCATCAAATTGATACAAAATAGTGGAAGCTCTCTTCAATTTTCGATAGAAACATATATATAGGTGTAAAATTAGTTATATACATTATAATTGTATCTAATTAATATTAGAACAATAAAATTATGATGCTTATTTCTAATGTCAAATCTAGATGATAATAGATATCATCAAATTGATACAAAGTAGTAGAAACTCTCTTCGATCTTTGATAAAAAAAATATATATTTATATATAGGTATGATATTTGTTATATATATTATAATTGTATCAAACTAATATATATATATATATATATGTGTGCATATTACATAGTGTATATAATTGTATATAATTTACAATTTTTTATTGAGTGAAAAATATAATTTACAACAAAAATTTTAAGAAAAATAATATAAAAATATATTGCTTACCTCCTATATTCAAAACTAGATGAATAATTATATTATCAAATATTGAATAACAATAGAATCTCTTTAATTTTATAGAAGCATATGTAGAGGTATATATAATAGGTATGAAATTAATTATTAAGTAAATTGTTACACTATGAAATAGTGTAGGGGTTTATTAGTAATTTTTAAAGAGTGTGAATCACTATAAATATGTAATTGTGAGGTTATTGTGAGATATGGAATGGGTAAATAGAACTTTAGTTCAATTGGGAGATTGGCATTGTCTCGAAGAGTGCATTTCGGATATTTGTCCTGTCTCGAAGAGGACTATTATCTAAGAACTGGTGCTTTCATTGAGAGAAATTACAGTGAAAGATTCACTGCAAGAACTCTCAACCATGGAAAATGAAGAGATTGTTCAACTCTCAAATCTATGGAGTCATTTTTCAAGCAAACTTTGGATTCTCAATTTGAGAATATTAGTTCTATGCTTGAGCAACACTTTACAGCTATTAACGATAAATTTGATCAATTATATGTGGCGGCACAACCTACTCTGAGATCAACTCCTACAGATGTGGAGTAATTTGTGGATGTCGAAGAACTCACTAAAGACCATGTGGTACCTTTAGCGGTGGATTCAATGGATGATTCTTCAGTCGATCCTATCGGTATCATCCCAGATAGCTTGGAAGCATTGCAAAGGTTGAATCGCAGTTCGCCGGAGGTAGAGGAAAAGCTCTTTGCTCGAATGGAGATTGGAGATCTGAGAATCTCGCCACCTCTTAAGCGAGCAATGAGATCATCTTGCGTGTATATAGAAGAAGGTGATGTTGGTGTAGTGCTTGTGGATCGTAAAGTGGTGCTACGAGATATTGTTTTCAGTGTTGATGCAGGCACACCATGGGAATGGTTCCACATGCTACTGACAGAACGGAGGTTGATCTTTGATCAAGGACGAGGAGCAAAGTTGATCGACGATGGACTGAGCAGGCCGGTTACTGGCGGGCGGAGAGAGGCATGGTCGCGCCGGATTGCAGAATTGCAGTGGAGAGGTGGTGTAACACCCTAACTAGCATAGGTGTATTACGTGATTTTTAAACATACTATGCAGCTCGTTGCTAATCAACGAGGTTTATGGAAAACGTGATTAATTAAAATTTTTGCTTTTTAATTAAACTTATAAATATTTATACAAAATACTCGGGATCCCGATTACAAAATCATTTACAAAAGTTTACTGTCTGTACAAAATACTTGTCGCCTAGCGACTAATTACAAAAATAGCCTTGCTGTCCCGATGATCGTACGCTCCAGGCCTAACCGCCCCGACATGTACAATCTTCACCGGCTCGCTCTCACGGTTCGTCAGCCTTAGCCTTGCCCTTACCTACACATAAACATAGCACCGTGAGTCGACAGACTCAGTAAGAAAAGCATAATAATAAACATACATAAATCTCGGTCATGATCAGACGCCTATACCCCTGACCATAACCCTAACTGCCGTGTCCAACACGATACTGAGTCCTGAACGTTCATAGGGACGGTACTATTGACAAGTAACAAGCTATACTCGGTCGAACTGGTCATACTCCAGCTGCTAGTCATACTCTAGCCTGTACCGATGTGTTACAGTATCAGCCTATACTCGGTCGAACTGGTCATACTTTAGCTGCTAGTCATACTCTAGCCTGTACCGATGTGATACGTCAAATAGTACGGAACCACCAACCTAAGTATCACCCTATACTCGGCACACTGGTCATACTCCAGCTGCTAGTCATACTCTAGCCTGTGCCGATGTGATACAGTGTCAGCCTATACTCGGTCAAACTGGTCATACTCCAGTTGCTAGTCATACTCTAGCCTGTACCGATGTGACACAGTCGAATGGTTCGAAGCCAATATACATATCTAATGTAATCTAACAGACTTCCTAACATGCACGCTAAACATGTAATCTATATATGCATACTGTTATACTAATCTTACCTCAATTCCGAATTTAGGTGTGCAGGTCAACCTGACTGGAATTAACTGGGCGGCGGATTGCAGGCTCCTAAACCATAAAAATCACAACACTATAAGTGATACGCTAAATCACTACCCGGGGACTTAAACTAGGAACTAAAAGTTTCCCTATCGATAAAAAGCATGGCAATACCCTTAATAACATAAAAACGAGGAAATCTAGCGTTCTTGAAAATTCCCCAACCGGTAGACCGGTTCTGCAACCGGAATTCCGGTTCGGGGAATTCCTGAACCCTCATCCGGAATTCCGGTTGCACAACCGGAATTCCGGTTCCTCGCAGGAAGTTTTCAAAAATTCACACATTGCACAAATCCAATCCAAACAATACTAAAACTTCCAGACCTGTTCTAAACATCCTATAGAACATTTCTAAAGCAACAAAACCACCCAGAATTCACAGAATCAAAAAGTGCCATGTGAGCTCCAAGCTTTGAGTTTCAAACTCAAACTTGGCTAAAGCTCACCTACAAGCATCAAACCATGATTAAAACTACCTAAACATGCATACCTAAGCTGCAAAAAACAAATACAAGTTCATGCAATAATCACAGTAACCAATTTCCAATTTTCTCTTTGAAAACTAAACTTTTGCATAGAAAAACCATAACTCTAATCAACCTAACTATCATGCATCACAAGCAGCTCAAATCAACTCAAATAAACATGCTTAAATCTCTGTAACCATCAACAAAATCCCAACAACAACAATAACCTAAAACTAAGCATGCAACATCATCTTTTTCATCAAAATTCAACAAGAAAACTTAAAAGGAAGCTAGAGGAAACATACCAACAACAAGAGATCAAAATCTATGCAAAAACCAGCTTGAAATCCAAGAGGAAATCCTCTTTTCTTGCTGCTCAAAGGGCCGAAAAGAGAGAGGAAAAGAGAGAGCTTTTCTTTTTAAAATTTTGAAATTTTTCTAAGTGTGAAAAGAAAATGAAATTGAATGTCACTTAACCCATTTTACTTCAGCCAAAAGTAATAATCAAATAACATATTAAATTCATTTACTAAGTCCACTAAAGGACAAAATATCATTGGGGCAAAATGACCATTTTGCCCCTCCACACTAAAATAACATAAATAACACTAAAGGGGTATTTTTTAGAAAATTCTAAATTCTTTGCCATTCCCGACATTCCCAATGTCTAATAAACTGTCCCAAACTACTAACATACTAAGTTGTGATTTTACTAAGCCATACACCGAGTTCCATGATACCGGGCACCGAAAATGCAAAATTATGAAAACTACTAAATGACATAAAATGCATCTCAGAATTCAATAATAACAGTATAAATAATTATTTAAATAGCTATAAATAATTTTCATAATTAAACATGATTAACTACTAATTTCCAAATTAAACTAAGCGGTCTTTACAACTATTCCCCCCTTAAAAGGATTTCGTCCCCGAAATCTAACCTGAATAACTCTGGATATTGAGCTCTCATATCTGACTCTAGCTCCCAGGTGGCTTCCTCCACCTTGCTGTTTCTCCAGAGAACTTGGACCAATGCTATGGTCTTATTCCGAAGGACTTTATCCTTTCTATCCAGGATCTGCACTGGCTGTTCTTCGTAAGACATATCTGGCTGCAGTTCTAGGCTCTCATAACTGAGTATATGAGAGGGATCTGAAATGTATTTTCTCAACATCGAGACATGGAATACGTTGTGAACTGCTGATAAAGCTGGAGGCAATGCTAACCGGTATGCCACTTGACCTATCTTCTCGAGAATCTCGAAAGGTCCTGTAAATCTAGAGCATAACTTGCCTCTTTTCCCGAAACATTTCATCCCCTTCATTGGAGACACTCGTAAAAACACATGGTCCCCTACTTGGAACTCAACATCTCTGCGTTTCGGAAGTGCATAACTTTTCTGTCTACTTTGTGAGGCGAGCATTCTAGCTTTTATATTCTCTATTGCCTCATTGGTCCGCTGTACTGACTCCGGGCCTAAGTATTTCCTCTACCCTGTCTCATCCCAGTGGATGGGAGATCTACACTTCCTACCGTATAACAGTTCATAGGGAGCCATCCCTATCGTACTCTAATAACTGTTGTTGTAAGAAAATTCTATCAACGGTAGGTATTTATTCCAAGAGCCTTCGAAATCCATAACACAGGCTCGTAACATGTCCTCCAATATCTAAATTGTCCTTTCGGACTGACCATCTGTCTGAGGATGGAATGCTGTACTGAATTTCAGTTTTGTACCCATTGCTCGTTGCAAACTCTGCCAAAACTTGGAGGTGAACTTCGGATCCCTATCCGAAACTATAGACTTCGATACCCCGTGAAGTCTTACAATCTCTCTAACATACAATTATGCCAACTGATCCACTGTAAATGTTGTTCTAACAGGCAGAAAATGAGCGGATTTCGTGAATCGATCCACCACTACCCAGATGGAATCAAACAAACTCGTGGTTCTAGGTAACCTGACCACAAAATCCATCGTGATATCTTCCCACTTCCATTCAGGTAGGGTTAAAGGCTGCAACAACCCTGCTGGTCTCTGATGTTCAGCCTTAATATGCTGACAAGTGAGGCATCTCGATACGAATTCTACCGAATTCTTCTTCATACCGCTCCACCAGAAGTACGGTTTAAGATCTTGGTACATCTTAGTGGTGCCGGGATGCAGAGAATAAGGGGTAGAATGAGCCTCCTCAAAGATCTCATTCCTGAGTTCCACACTACTCGGAACACAAACCCTAGCTTTGTACAGAAGCATCCCGTTATCAGACACTGAGAAATCCCTGGCTTGACCAGCCAAAACCTCCTCTCTGATCTTCACTAACTCTGGATCAGTCATCTGAGCAGCTTTAATTCTTCCCAACAGATCAGATTGCAGCGTCAAGTTGTGAAGCTGGCCTACCACAAACTCAATGCTGGATCTAACCATATCCTCTGCTAGCTGAGGTGAGATCTGAACCATGCTGGCTACCTGCCCGGGACCCTTCCTCCTCAAGGCATCGGCCACTACATTGGCCTTCCCAGGGTGATAGAGAATCTCATAGTCGTAATCTTTCACTAATTCCAACCAACGCCTCTGTCTCATATTCAAATCTTTCTGAGTAAAGAAATACTTGAGACTTTTATGGTCGGTATAGATTTCACACCTTTCTCCGTAAAGGTAATGCCGCCAGATCTTCAATGCAAAAACCACCGCGACCAACTCTAGATCATGAGTCGGGTATCGCTGTTCATAATCCTTTAACTGACGGGAGGCATAAGCGATAACTCGATCGGCTTGCATTAGCACACACCCCAGACCCTGTCTGGATGCATCGCAATAAACTACAAATTTCTCGTTGTCTGAAGGCAAAGCTAGCACTGGAGCAGTAATCAACCTCTGTTTCAGCTCCTGAAAACTAGTTTCGCACTTGTCTGACCATACAAACCGCTGATTCTTCTTTGTAAGTTCGGTTAAGGGCATTGAAATTTTTGAAAACCCTTCCACGAACCTACGATAGTATCCAGCTAAACCCAAGAAGCTTCTAATTTCTGTCACTGTCTTCGGTCTCGGCCAATCCCTGATGGATTTGATCTTTCCGGGATCCACCTTGATCCCATCCTTGCTAACAATGTGCCCTAAGAAGGACACCTGAGATAGCCAAAATTCACATTTCTTGAATTTGGCATAAAGCTTGTGTTCCCAAAGCCGTTGCAATACCATCTGAAGATGCATCTCATGCTCCTCTTCTGACTGAGAGTACACAAGGATGTCGTCGATAAACACAATCACACAGATATCGAGGAAATCCTTGAACACTCTATTCATCAAATCCATGAATGCTGCAGGAGCATTGGTTAGTCCAAACGACATAACCAGAAATTCATAATGTCCATACCTAGTACGGAAAGCCGTCTTCAGAATGTCCTCCTCTTGGATTTTCAACTGATGATAACCCGAGCGGAGATCAATCTTAGAAAAGACCGTCTTCCCCTGAAGCTGATCGAACAGATCATCGATCCTAGGTAATGGATATTTATTCTTCACTGTTAGCTTGTTCAATTCTCTGTAATCGATGCACATCCTCATAGTTCCATCCTTCTTCATGACGAATAAAACCGGGGCTCCCCAGGGTGACAAACTAGGCCGAATAAATCCGATGTCAAGCAACCCCTGGAGCTGAATCTTTAATTCCTTAAGTTCAGCTGGAGCCATTCTATACGAAGCTTTGGAAACCGGTTCCACTCCTGGTGCCAAATCTATTACGAAGTCAATCTCCCGCTGAGGTGGTAACCCTGGAAGTTCTTCGGGAAAAACATCTAAAAATTCCCGAACCACCTTGATGTCCTCTGGCCGAATGGTATCTGGCCGAGTGGTGTCCACCACCACGGCTAGAAACCCTAAGCATCCACCATGCAATAATTCCCTAGGTGTCATGGCCGAAATCACCGGGATCCGAGATCCCCGCACTGAACCAACAAGCACAAATGGTTCTTCATTTTTCGGTTGGAAGATCACCATCTTCCTTTTGCAATCAATACTAGCCGAATATTTTGATAGGAAATCCATTCCTAAAATAATATCGAACTCTACCAGGCTCATCTCTATCAAGTCAGCGCTTAACTCTCTACCATCTATTCTGATCGGCATAGACCTAATCCACCTTTTGGAGATAACTAACTCTCTGCCAGGTAATAGGGTTCGAAACCCTGATTCATATCTATCATACGGTCTATCCAATTTACTAAAGACTCTGGCTGCCACATAAGAATGTGTAGCCCCAGAATCAAACAGCACTGAGTAATACGAGTTATTAACTGAAAGCTGACCTGTTACAACAGAGGGGCTGGCATCTGCATCAGCCTGAGTAATGGCGAACACCCTAGCTGGAGTGGGTCTCGCCGGAGCCCTCGGTGCCTCCGATCAGAGCTGGGGACAATCCCTCTTGAAGTGTCCAGGCATGCCACAGTGAAAGCATTCCTGACCTTTGCACTCACCCTGATGGTGCCTTTGGCAGCTGGGGCACTCAGGATAAGAAAACCGGGTCTCTGCACCACTATGACGACTACCTCTACTCATGTTCCCCCGGAACCTCTTGTTGTGACTCGAGCCACCAGATGCAGTGGATGTCCTCCTCTTCTGGTCCATGGCCGAACCACTACTCCCCCTGCTAAAGCCTGATGCAGGAGGGGTAGGAGCCCCGCCACTCACTGGAGTACTAGCTGACTCCGACATACATCCAACTGCGCCCTCAGCTCGCAGTGCCTTCTCCACCATTTAACCCGTCAAGATACTTCTCCTTTTTGCTGAAGTCGGTTGGCACTATTCCCGAGGCTAACCTCGCCAACCGGTCGAACTGAGTAGTATACTCTGTCACGCTCATATTCTCCCGCTGGGTCAGGTGGCTGAACTCTTTCCTCTTGGCGCTTCTGATCGCCTCGTTATAATACTTGGTGTTGAAGAGTTCCTGGAACCTTTCCCAGGTCATGGTAGTGACGTCATGGATCTGAGACACCATGTCCCACCAGACAAGAGCGTCTTCTTGGAACTGGAAGGTGGCACACACCACTCTGTCATTCCCGGTGACACCCATAAAATTCAGAATTCTGGTGATCACCGTTAGCCACTGTTCGGCCTTCATCACATCCGGACCTCCCAGAAAGATCGGAGGTGCTTGCTTCCGAAACCTTTCATACAAAGGTTCCATTCTATTTGCCGCAACTACCAATTCGGCCTGAGCAGCAAAGACAGGTGCCATTGGAACTTCTGGCACAGGCACTGCAGGAGCACCCTGCTGCCTCAATCTCTGAATCTCTAAGTCTTGCTCTTCAATTCTGGCTTGCATTTCAGCAAACCTAACTTCCCAATTCTGGGCTCCCTGATCGGCTTGGGCAGCCTGGGCAGCCTGTGGTGGGTTCTCATCACCCCGACCACGAGCCCTGCCCTTGGGACCTCTACCTTGGCCCCTAGCTTGCGGGGGAAACTGAGCTCCCTGTCCCTGATTCGACCCTACTGAATTGCCCTGGCTCCTGGTAGTTCGGCTGGCGTCCATCTAGTCGGAACCTCCTGCGAAACAAAGAGTTGGCATATCAGGTCGTGTTCAAGGAGAGCTTACTAATGCCGCTTAATTTGGAAATTAAAAACGAAACATGCGCCTATTCTACTATCAGGCTACTAACATGCTTCCTATCAGGCTTTTCTTATTTCATAATAAATAAATAAACTACTAAAGCAATAAAAGCTTACTGAACCGTAGAACGAGCTAACTCCTGATGATGATTGTACATGTCGTGACGATCTTCGGAAGACAACCTGGCGGCTCTGATACCAAATTGTAACACCCTAACTAGCATAGGCGTATTACGTGATTTTTAAACATACTGTGCAGCTCGTTGCTAATCAACGAGATTTATGGAAAACGTGATTAATTAAAATTTTTGCTTTTTAATTAAATTTATAAATATTTATACAAAATACTCAGGATCCCGATTACAAAATCATTTACAAAAGTTTACTGTCTGTACAAAATACTTGTCGCCTAGCGACTAATTACAAAAATAGCCTTGTTGTCCCGATGATCGTACACTCCAGGCCTAACGTCTCGACATGTACAATCTTCACCGGCTCGCTCTCACGGTTTGTCAGCCTCAGCCTTGCCCTTACCTACACATAAACATAGCACTGTGAGTCGACAGACTCAGTAAGAAAAGCATAATAATAAACATACATAAATCCTGGTCATGATCAGACGCCCATACCCCTGACCATAACCCTAACTGCCGTGTCCAACACGATACTGAGTCCTGAACGTTCATAGGGGCGGTACTATTGACAAGTAACAGCCTATACTCGGTCGAACTAGTCATACTCCAGCTGCTAGTCATACTCTAGCCTGTACCGATGTGTTACAGTATCAGCCTATACTCGGTCGAACTGGTCATACTCCAGCTGCTAGTCATACTCTAGCGTGTACCGATGTGATACGTCAAATAGTACGGAACCACCGACCTAAGTATCAGCCTATACTCGGCACACTGGTCATACTCCAGCTGCTAGTCATACTCTAGCCTGTGCCGATATGATACAGTGTCAGCCTATACTCGGTCAAACTGGTCATACTCCAGTTTCTAGTCATACTCTAGCCTGTACCGATGTGGCACAGTCGAATGGTTCGAAGCCAACATACATATCTAATGTAATCTAACAGGCTTCCTAACATGCACGCTAAACATGTAATCTATATATGCATACTGTTATACTAATCTTACCTCAATTCCGAATTCAGGTGTGCAGGTCAACCTGACTGGAACTAACTGCGCGGCGGATTACAGGCTCCTAAACCATAAAAATCACAACACTATAAGTGAGACGCTAAATCACTTCCCGGGGACTTAAACTAGGAACTAAAAGTTTCCCTATCGATAAAAAGCATGGCAATACCCCAAATAACATAAAAACGAGGAAATCTAGGGTTCCTGAAAATTCCCCAACCGGTAGATCGGTTACGCACCGAATTAGGTTACGGGAATTCCTGAACCCTCATCCGGAATTCCGGTTGCACAACCGGAATGTCGGTTCCTTGCAGGAACTTTTCAAAAATTCACACATTGCACAAATCCAATCCAAACAATACTAAAACTTCCAGACCTGTTCTAAACATCCTATAGAACATTTCTAAAGCAACAAAACCACCCAGAATTCACAGAATCAAAAAGTGCCATGTGAGCTCCAAGCTTTGAGTTTCAAACTCAAACTTGGCTAAAGCTCACCTACAAGCATCAAACCATAATTAAAACTACCTAAACATGCATACCTAAGCTGCAGAAAACAAATACAAGTTCATGCAATAATCACAGTAACCAATTTCCAATTTTCTCTTTGAAAACTAAACTTTTGCATAGAAAAACCATAACTCTAATCAACCTAACTATCATGCATCACAAGCAGCTCAAATCAACTCAAATAATTATGCTTAAATCTCTGTAACCATCAACAAAATCCCAGCAACAACAATAACCTAAAACTAAGCATGCAACATCATCTTTTTCATCAAAATTCAACAAGAAAACTTAAAAGGAAGCTAGAGGAAACATACCAACAATAAGAGATCAAAATCTATGCAAAAACCAGCTTGAAATCCAAGAGGAAATCCTCTTTTCTTGCTGCTCAAAGGGTCGAAAAGATAGAGGAAAAGAGAGAGCTTTTCTTTTTTAAAATTTTGTAATTTTTCTAAGTTTGAAAAGAAAATGAAATTGAATGTCACTTAACCCATTTTACTTCAGCCAAAAATAATAATCAAATAACATATTAAATTTATTTACTAAGTCCACTAAAGGACAAAATATCATTGGGGCAAAATGACTATTTTGCCCCTCCACACTAAAATAACATAAATAACACTAAAGGGGTATTTTTGGGAAATTCTAAATTCCCGGCCATTCCCGACCTTCCAAATGTCTAATAAACCGTCCCAAACTACTAACATACTAAGTTGTGATTTTACTGAGCCATACACCGAGTTCCATGATACCAGGCACCGGAAATGCAAAATTATGAAAACTACTAAATGACATAAAATGCATCTCAGAATTCAATAATAACAATATAAATAATTATTTAAATAGCTATAAATAATTTTCATAATTAAACATGATTAACTACTAATTTCCAAATTAAACTAAGCGGTCTTTACAGGTGGAGTTGACGACGATCCCTTACTCTGTATTCACTAGTTTGCAGAAAAATATATATACATATATACATCTTTTATGGGTTTCTGCAAATATATATGGTTTAGAGTGTGGATGAAGCTTCAAATTTGTTGAGAATACATGGAGGTCACAACTCCAAGAATAGTGGTTGTTGTTTTAAAAAAAAAAAAAAAACAAGAAGAAGACGAAGGATGTGTTGGAATCAATTTACCAGGATCTTAGATCTACTCACAAGTATGTTGATTGACAACCTAAATATGAACTTCTAAAACCACTACTACAAATTAAGCTTTTAGTGACACTATATAGTGACACACATAAAAGTGTGGGTTACTAAAAAATTAAAAGTAGTTTTTAGTGACACACAACATTTGACTCTAAATGTTCTGTGTTTATTACGCAAAATGTGTATCACTAAAGATATAGAGTGTCACTAAATACTAAAACCCAAAATTTACAATTTTATAAAAATAAAAAAAACTATGGCCTATAGTGACACGCCACGCGTGTGAGCAAACGTATTTACCCACACGTTGTGGGCGTCACAAAAGCCACATGATTCACGTGGCTTTAGCAACGCGCACAACGTGTAGGTAAATACGTTTGCTCACACGCGTGGCGTGTCACTATATACCCTTTTATCTTAATAAAAAAAATAAAATATATATATAATTATAAAATTAATAAAAATAAATATTAATAAAAATTAATTAAAAAAAAAGAAATAGATGAGTATAAATTCATCTCTTTCTTACAAAAATCCCTAAAAATTCTAACCTAACTCTCTCTCCCTCTCTACTGCGAACAGACTGCCCAACCAGAACCCCAAGCCCCTCCAATCGCGACCCTAAGCCCCTCAAATCGCGAACCCTAAGCCCGATCGTCACCTTCTTCCAGTCCAAGAACCCGGCGACCGTCACCGTCTGAGAACCCAACACCCCAACCCTGTCTTCGTCGTCTCTCCCTCTCTCTATTTTTGCGCACTGAAGGTCCCATCTCTGGCGACGCCTCTCTCTCTCTCTCTCCGTTTTGCTCGAATGCTCCTCGTTGATGGTCTTCTCCATCGCCTCTTTGTTTATTTCCCTATGTTTGTGTGTGTGTGTGTGTAATGACCGCTCTAGTAATGTGGATTAGTAAAGGCAATTAGCACTAAGGTTTATTATTTTTTTTATTTTATTATTATTTGTGAATTTATTTAATTCTGGACCCCAATATTTAGAAATAAATATTAGAGTTATAATTTCTCAATTTCGGAGATTTTATTAAACTCTAGGGGTATTATTTAGCTTATATGCGTAATATGTTATTTTTGTAATTTTTGCTCGGCGACAATAGAAAATGCGATGGATGGCTAGATTGATCACATGGGTAAGTTTAGAACCTTATTGCATATTGGGAAATATTTTAAAGAAAATAAATTATCGGAATTAAGCGGGGTTATAGAATTTGACCATTTTACCCGTAACTTTTGAATTACCTTTGTTTTAAGTCTAAAGGGCAATTTAGTCATTTGGTTTATTTGAGGATAGGTGGCGGCCTTAAGAAAGTGACACCTAGCATTTTTATTTCAGCAAAGAATCAACTTTGTTACTCATTTATCTCATTTTTGGAGAATTAAAAGAAAATATCAAAAATTGAAGAACTCTCTTTTCCTTTCCTCTCTCTCTTCGAAACCAGCTGAGGCAAAGGGATTTTGGAGCTGAAATTCTGTGTTTTCAGCAAGGGATTCAAGAGGAATCAAGACAAGGTAACCCTAGTTTCTTTTCCCCGTAAGTTTTTGAAGTTGTAGTTTAGTTTCATTATGAAATTTCTAGGTTTAGTGGCTGTTGGGTTTTGAAATGCTTAGGGTTCAATTTCTAGGGTTAGTTTGAGTTAATCTAAGTCCCTAGCAGCTGGTTTTGATGCTTGATGTTAGTTCTAAGCAAGCTTGAGTTTTGAAACTCAAGCTTTGAGCTTTAATGGCAACTTGAGATTTATTGGTTTGTTCAGTGAATTATTGGTTGGAAATGGTTGTTTATGCATTGTATAGGTGTACTGGAGAGTTTGATAAAGTTTGGTTGAGTTTTGAGGTCCTGGGGGAAATTTTTGGGTTCCAAGCACAGAACCGGAATTCCGGTTCTAGGGGACCTGTGGCAACCGGTCGACCAGTTGGTGGCCCAGAATTGGATTTCTGGTTGGGAACCGGTCTGCCTGTTGGGGGAATTTTCAGAACCCTAGTTTTGCTCAATTTTGAGATATTTAGGGTATTGCCATGAGGTTTATCGATAGGGGAACTTTTAGTTTCAAGTTTAAGTCCCGAAAAGTGATTTAGTGAGTCACTCATCTGTGTTGCAATTATTGTAATTAGGGCATCCATCTAGCACGAGATTTCCGTTTAGGTTGGCCAGCACACTTGAATTCGGAAAGCAGGTAAGAACTCTATATAATGTATGATATGATTATGTGAATATGTGTATATGTGTTTGTATATGCATGCTTAAATTATGTTATGCACTACCAACACTTGTATGAATAAGTTACAGAGTGCATTGGTATAGTGATTATGGTCATTGTGAGTACGATACAGTGATACCAACACAGGCACGGAAAATGCTAGGGTGTGTGGTACATCACTCAGTGTTCGGGGTAAACCCTACCAACACTCGTACAGTGAGGTACGATGTGTATGTGGTATAGTGGTTGTACCCTAGTGTTGAACGTTCATACTCATCTGTTAAGCTTTGTAAAAAGGTGTATGGGCGCCTATTTACGGGTCGGAAATTATATGGTATGTTATATGCATTTCTTACTGAGTCTGTTGACTCACAGTTTCTATTTCTATGTGTAGGTAAAGGGAAGGCGAAAGCTGAACAGGAGTGAACCTGAGCTCGGGTGAGATTGTACATGTCAAGCAGCGCGACCTGGAGTGTTCGGTCTCGGGACATCTCGGAGTTGTATTTTGAAAGTCGTTGTGCGACCTGGAAATTATGTATTTTGAAATGTATAGTTTGAAAAGTAAATTTTACAAATTTTGAAAACGGGATCCCGGAATTTGTAAATATTTTATTACATGACAAAGTTTAGTATTTAATGCAAAAGTTTTAATTTGACACATTTTTTGAAAAATTTCTTTGATTAGCAAAGATTGCACAATAATTGAAAAAGCACTGTAGCGTGCTTTAGCATCAGGGCGTTACAATTTTGGTATCAGAGCCGCCAGGTTTGTCTACCGAAGCTTGCTAAGACATGTACAATCTTCATCAAAGAAAGCTCGGTTCACGGTTCAGTAAGCCTGTACTTGTTTAGTACTTAAATAATGTGAATGTGAAAGCATGTTAGGAAGCATTTTAGATTTTAATTAATCGTTTATAAATGTGTGTTGCCTTTAAGTCTTTAAGAGCGGTGTTAAGTTTTGATCGCTGTCTAACCTGCCTGGCTTATGGATTCGCAGGCTAAGTCCTATTAAATGGACGCCCCGCGAAATACAAGAAGTCAGGGTGGCATGGTTGAGACCGGAGGCGGTCAGAGGAATCCTCAAAATCCTCGTGGTCGCGGCCGTGGCCGTGGCAGAGCTCAGGGTGGTCGCCCTGTAAATCCACCTCAAGCTCCTCCTGACTGGGAGCAAAGATTTGCTGAAATGCAAGATAGAATCCGCCAACAAGATGAAGAGATCCAAAGATTGAGGCAGCAGGGTCCTCCTGCCGTGCCTCCTCAAGTGGTTCAGGCTGTTGCAGATCCTGTGGTGCCAGCAGATCAACCTGTTGCTGGCAACCGTATGGAGCCGTTTTACGAAAGATTCCGGAAACAGGCACCTCCAGTGTTTCTGGGAGGTCCTGATGTGATGAAGGCCGAGCAGTGGCTTTCGGTGATTGATCGTATTCTCAATTTTATGGGAGTGGTTGGAAATGACCAGGTGACCTGCGCCACTTTTCAGTTTCAGGAAGATGCTCTCGTGTGGTGGGAGTTGATAACCCTCACTCGAGATGTCACGCTGATGACTGGGAAGAATTCAAGGAGTTATTTAACTCCAAGTATTACAATGAAGCGGTCCGCAATGCGAAGCGGAAAGAGTTCACTGAACTAGTTCAAACTGAGGGAATGTCGGTTACAGAGTATACGACAAAGTTTGACCGTTTGGCCAAGCTTGCAGCGGGGATTGTCCCAACCGACTTCAGTAAGAAAGAAAAATATTTGGCGGGTTTGAGTGCAAAGATTCGGCATGATCTAGTGATTACTACCACTGAAGCAACCACATATGCAGAGATGGTTGAAAAGGCTTTGAGAGCCGAGGGTGCAGTGAAATTCCTTCAGGAGCCCCGGGTGACTCCGAGTGTTGGTGGAACCCCCACTGTTCCTACTCCTGTTTATGGTAGGGATGGTGGTGATTCCACCACTGAGCAGAAAAGAAAAGTTGTTCCATCTTCTGGTGGCTCGGGGCAAAGTAAGCGGTTCCGTGGGAACCAAGGCAGAGGAGGACGCCAGGGTTACTCTTACCCTGAGTGTCCACGGTGCAAGAAACATCATCCGGGAGAGTGTAACCGGAAGACATGCTTCCTGTGTGGCATGGTGGGGCATTTCAAGAAAGATTGCCCCCAGGCAAAGAAAGAGGAGCCGAAAGCAGAAGTGAAACCGGATCCTGCTCGAGTGTTTGCCATCACCCAAGCTGATGCTGCAGCCAGTCCTTCTGTTGTGACAGGTCAGCTTCTCGTCAACAACTTATTGTTTATAGTATTATTTGACTCGGGAGCTACACACTCATATGTAGCTACAAGAGTAATTGATCTTTTGGGTAGGCCTTGTGATATTTTAGAAAGAGGGTTTGGAACCTTAATGCCTAGCGGGGAATTGGTTATCTCTAATAGGCGCATTAGGTCTATGCCAATTAGGATCGAAGATAGGGAGTTGAGCGCTGACCTCATAGAATTAAAAGTAACTGAGTTTGACATTATACTGGGAATGGATTTTCTGTCCAAGTATTCGGCCAGTATAGATTGTAGGCGGAAAATGGTGACTTTTCAGCCGGAAGGTGAAGATCCATTTGTTTCTCTTGGATCAGTTCAGGGGTCTCGGATCCCGGTTATTTCTGTGCTGAGGGCTAGAGATTTACTATGCAACGGCGGTGTAGGATTTCTAGCAGTGGTATTTCACTCCAGCAGACCTTAAACATTTGGGCCTGAGGCAGTCAGGGTAGTGAAAGATTTTCTTGATGTGTTTCTCGAGGAGTTGCGGGGATTGCCGCCACAGCGAGAGATTGATTTTGTAATTGATTTGGCACCTGGAGTCGAACCTGTTTCTAAAGCTCCATATAGGATGGCTCCAGCAGAACTCAAGGAGCTTAAGTTACAACTTCAGGGGATGCTTGACATTGGGTTTATTCGACCCAGTGTATCGCCCTGGGGAGCTCCAGTTCTCTTTGTGAAGAAGAGGGATGGTTCCCTCAGAATGTGTATCGATTATCGAGAACTAAACAAGCTGACAATTAAGATCAAGTACCCGTTTCCCAGAATCGATGATCTGTTTGATCAGCTTCAGGGAAAGACAATATTTTCGAAGATTGATTTACGGTCTGGTTATCATCAACTTAGAATTCGGGGGGAGGACATAACGAAGACTGCTTTTAGAACCAGATATGGGCACTATGAGTTTCTGGTAATGTCATTCGGATTGACTAATGCTCCTGCGGCCTTTATGGATCTCATGAATAGAGTATTCAAGGATTTCCTCGATAACTGCGTTATAGTGTTTATCGATGACATTCTTGTATACTCTCAGTCAGAAGAGGAGCACGAGCATCATCTTCGAATGGTATTACAGCGACTTAGGGATCACAAGTTGTATGCCAAGTTCAAAAAGTGCGAATTCTGGTTGTCTGAGGTGTCCTTTCTGGGTCATATTGTTGGAAAGAATGGAATTATGGTTGATCCAAATAAGATAGAATCAGTGAAGAACTGGCCAAGGCCCAAGTCTGTGACGGAAGTTCGAAGTTTTCTCGGATTAGCAGGGTATTATCCGCGTTTTGTCGAAGGATTTTCTAAACTTTCTATGCCCCTAACCGAAATGACCAAGAAAAATTAGAGTTTTGTGTGGTCAGATAAGTGTGAGACAAGCTTTCAGGAGTTGAAGCAACGTTTGATAACAGCTCCGGTGTTAGCTTTGCCATCAGATCAAGAGAAATTTGTGGTTTATTGTGATGCGTCCAGACAAGGTCTGGGATGTGTTCTGATGCAAGCTGACAGAGTCATAGCCTATGCCTCTCGTCAACTGAAAGATTATGAGCACCGCTATCCAACTCATGATTTAGAGCTTGCTGCTGTGGTTTTTGCTTTAAAGATATGGCGACATTATCTTTACGGTGAAAAGTGTGAGATTTATACTGATCATAAGAGTCTTAAATACTTTTTCACCCAGAAAGATTTGAATATGAGGCAGAGAAGGTGGTTGGAGTTGGTTAAGGACTACGATTGTGAAATTTTGTATCACCCCGGGAAAGCCAATGTTGTGGCCGATGCTTTAAGCAGAAAATGTCCCGGGTAAATTGTTGGGTTTTATGCCCTAAATAAAACTCATTTCAATATAATCAGATTTACTTATTAATATAAATCAGAAATAACATTTAATGTTGCATGGTTCACATGATTTATTTCATGATTATATGTACATAATGTATAAATTCATCTGAAACCCTTTTCACATACTTGATCCTGTTTATTGTTCCGTCAACACATTGGAAAGTAAACATGACTATGTGAATAAAGTTTCCTAGATTTATCAGACATAGGGTTTTACTGATATGATAATCTACAACAGAGTTTACTTGCATTTGGAGAAATGCTATGTTCTTTCCAGAGCATTGGTTAAAGTAAAGCTCAGGTTGGATGCAGGGAGTATGCATCGGAAGGGACCGATATTGAACTTTGACTTAGATTTATTAAACTTACCGTAATATCTATTCAAGTCAATATCGCCTAGTTGATCCTAGATCAAATGTTCTTCATCCTGTTATGATTAGGCTCAATCTTGAAAGGCTATTCGTGTTCTTTGATTTGTTAGTTAAGCCTACTTTTAGGTGAGGGTGATACGTACATTTTGGGAACACGGTAGTGAAATTTAGTGGGAGCGCTATCATAAACATGAAATCTATAGCTTCTATCTGGAAAATAGTAAGCAAAGGATGATCTCCTTCGAGCTTGACCAAACAAACATAAATGGTGGAGTACTCATTTCACATAAGTTGAAATATCATTTATACGGGGTCAAGTGTTTTAAGGAATAAATACATTGTAGGGTGTAACGGTAATCTAATCCCTTTACAGTGTAGATCATTCATATAGAGGATCATTGATCAAATTAGGATTATGACAATGGATAACTAATGATGTGTCTATATGTTGGAACATATAGAGCATTCTATATACTGAGAGTGCAATTCTAAGTTCTATGCGTGGATTCAACGAAGAATTAATAAGTTAGTGAATTTTAGTGCTAAATTCTTGATCTACTTATTGGAAGCTCGGTTATATAGACCCATGGTCCCCGCACTAGTTGAGATAATATTGCTTGTAAGACTCATATAATTGGTTTTGATTAATCAATTATAATTCTCAAATTAGACTATGTCTATTTGTGAATTTTTCACTAAGTAAGGGCGAAATTGTAAAGAAAGAGTTTTAGGGGCATATTTGTTAATTATGATACTTTGTATGGTTCAATTAATAAATATGATAAATTATAATATTATTTAATAATTATTTATAGTTATTAAATAGTTAGAATTGGGATTTAAATGGTTGAATTAGAAAATTGGCGTTTTTGAGAAAATCAGATGCAGAAAAGATAAAACTGCAAAATTGCAAAAAGTGAGGCCCAAATCCACTAAGCATGGCCAGCCACTTTTGTAGGCAATTTAAACTGATATTTTCATTATTTTAATGCCAAATTATTCAAACCTAACCCTAGTGGAATGCTATAAATAGATAGTGAAGGCTTCAGAAAAATTACACTTAAATTTTCTACTTTTTCATTCAGAAAAAAATGAGCCTTCTCTCTCCACATCTTTGGCCGAACCCACTCTCTCTCTCTCTCTTCCTCATTGAGATTTCGAAATTCTTAGTGTAAGAGTAGTGCCCACACACAGCAAGTGATACCTCAATCATAGTGAGGAAGATCGTGAAGAAAGACTTTCACCAAGAAGGAGTTTCAGCATCAAAGATTCAGAGAAAGAGATCCAGGTTCAGATATTGTTAATGCTCTGCTACAGAAAGGAATCGAGGGCTAGATATCTGAACGGAAGGAGTCATTTAATTCTGCTGCACCCAATGTAAGGTTTCTTAAACTTTATACGTGTTTATTTAATCGTTTTAGAAAGTTCTTATTTAGGATGTTAATAAACATACTTGTGAGTAGATCTAAGATCCTGGTAAAATAAATTTCTAAAAACTGGTCTCAGAGCCATGGTAATTGATTTACTTGCAAGAAATTTGGACTTTAAAACGATTGTTTGTTTGTTTTTGGATGGTATCATGTTGTATTGAGTGTTATTTGATGATTGATTGATGTTTGTAAATTTTCGTGAAAAATAATTGCGATTCTGTTTCTGGAATTATTTTTATTGGATAGTATGGAAAAAATTAAGCAAGTTACTTTTTTTACAGAACTCAATTTCGATTTAATTTGAATTAGTTATGATTTTTTGAAGATTCGAAAAAATCGCACTTGTTCTAAAATTTTCCTGCGATCGCGAAAACTGTCCGTACAGCTCACAATTTTTTTGTTTTTCTTCGTTTTTTCATGCTTTTTTAGTGAATTAACTTTCGATTTTTTGTGTAGTTCTGTATTTATACTATTACTATTCCTAATTCAATTCTAATTATCATTTTGAATTAATTTAATATTTTTTAAATTTAATTCAAGATATTAGTGTAATTTGAATTTGAAAATAGTTAGTATCTATCTTTTATTTTTTTTAATAATCTATCTTATTTTTAAATTTGATTATATCTTATCTTATTTTTAAATTTAAGGCCAGATTTTAAATATTTTAAATTAATTTTTTTTTAAAATAATTTGACCTTATTTAAATTTAAATTAAGATAATTATAATCATGTAATTTTAAAAAGATGTAAGATATTTTGCTAACTTTTAAATTTTGTTATTTTATTTATTTAAATTACATTTAAAATCTAAAAAAGATATTCATTTATCTTTTTTAATTTTTTATTTAATTTTTATTTATAAAATAACATTTAAATTTTAAAAGTAGTTAGCAAATTTTGAAATGATATTTAGGTTGGTTGAAACCTAATTTTTCAAAATTGTAGGTTTAATTTTAAATTTAAATTTTTAATTTAATTTCAAATTTTTTTAATTTTTTCGAAAATTATTTTTTATTTATTTAATTAATTATTTTTCGAAATTATTTATTTAAAATTAAATAAATCCTACATCCAACTATCGAGCTAACCTTGTTGCAGGAGTATGTGTTTTAGCTTGTTTGTAAGTTTTCAAAACCTATTATTACTTGATTGCAAATAGCCATGATTACTTTTTGCCAGATCTAATGATCTGATGGCTCCCTTGGTCAAGATAATAATTTGTAACAGGTATATTTACAAACTTCTTTCATCTGTGTATGACCTAGCAACATGATAGGACCCATCCAAAGTGTGCCTGTGTGAGCCTATGTGTTTAATTTTATTATAGATTGATGTCACCTAATTAGTTACACTGCGGTCGCGGTAGTAAACGGGCTATATGTCGTATCCACAGGGAGGTACATTACCACTAAAGATTAGTATAAATAGAAAATGGTAGAAATTGAAATGAATTAAAAATAATGAAATGATGAGATGAGAAAGGAGATGAGATCAGATAAAGAGCTTAGTAAGATAGAGATGTAGTTATGCAAATCCTATTTTAATACCGATATTAATCCAAAACACAGTTGCAATTCTACACCATTAATTACAACGGAAAGATATATATAGAAGCACAAATTAATTAATCTTGCATAAATTGAATCTCACCTCTAACTTGACAACATATCATATTATATATCATAAATCGACAAAATACCACTATTGGCAGAATGCAGTAAACGACATAAACTATAATAAACATACCAAAATATTAATAGCCTAACTTACATAAGAAAAGCATGACTGAACTTATATAAAAGATACTATTAACTTTGGAAGAAAAATTAGAAAATGAAGAACAATTTAATAAATGAGATATGGAAATGAAGCACAAAAGAATCAATATCAATATTAAGAATAAGGAATACAAAACTACACTCTAACCTCACCAATATTACTATTTTAATACACTCATTTTTGTCACTAAAATAAGTATAAATAAAATAATAATAAGAGAGAACAAGATGAGAAAGTGTATTTCTCTACTCTAAAATCTGATGCCTCTTTTGCATTACAAGTGACTCCTATTTATAGAGCCAATATTACCCCAAAACTAGTATTTTCGTGTTACACTTAGTGGGATAAGTGGCACAAAAAGCTGATGAGAATAGTGGTGCATGCCTCACTTAGTGGGTCCATTTACATCAAATTATGGGGAGTAAACAACATTGTCGGACGTGTCATGCCGAGGTGCAAGGTGGGTTGTTTGTTGTGTGAAGAAGAACGGAAAGTGGGTCTTGGGCGTGCATGTTGAATTTCCTCAATAAGGAAGCTTGATCAATGTGGGCTATTGGGCTTGACGTGAGTCAAAACAGTTGGGCCATTATGAATACAATTTGGCTATTTGAAGTCACCAAAACAATGGTCCATGATATATATATACATTGTTTGAGCTTTGATCTCCATTATTTGTATTTCGGCCAAAATGATAAAATGTAGCCCATGTTGATTAATGATCTTGGAGTGAATGAAAGTTAATCTTCACATCATTGAGACATTTTATTTGGGTCTGAATTGATTGGGCTTCTCACAATTCATTTGCTTACACCATAATTATTATTTACTCCAAATCTGAAACTTAACACAAAATTAAAGTAAATTAAATATTTCCAACCAATATAATTTTACAATTAAAATTATGAAAATATCTACTTAAATTAATTTTATGTATACAATTAAAGGCTTAAAATGTACAAACTTGAGCCTTAATCACAACCCCCAACTAGCTTATTGCTAGTCTCTAGCAATTCAAGCGAAAAGATAATGTCAACATAATATTTTCAAGTCAAAAATTTTAAAAATGGCACAAATATTTAAGCAAAATATTAGTAGCCAGTCAATAAGAACTATACTAAATTACCTTGAATAAATCTAGAGTTGTGAGTGTGTGCACCAAACCTGAACCTTCGTACCGCAAACCATAACACATAAATGCTTTCGAAAAATGTACCAAGTGAAAGTCTCAACTCCATTAGCCTCACAGGTATTTGAAAATATTTATTCATGGCTAAGAATATCACTCATGGAGTTGGAAATTAACAAGTGAGCACTCGAAATAGATAGATCAATTTATGACAAACATTTGAATAAACATTGAAACGAAGATATGTTATGAATTATTTGGACAAACCACCATAAGAGTACCACAAACCAACTTTTTGGAATTTTTGAACAAAAATAGACAATCATTTACATTTATTCTCGGAGCCAAAACAAATGAAAAATAAAATATAACAATTTTTTTTTCTTTTCTTTTCCTTTTTTTTTGAACAAGAGGCAACATGTTGGATATGATGATGGAAATGTTGCTCTTGTATTTTCTTTCTTTTCTCTCTTTTTTTCTTTTCTTTTTTTTTTTTTTTTTTTTTTTTGCACATAAAGAAAATAATTACAAAAAGGCTCCTTAATAATATTTGCCTATAAAAATTATCCCTTAAAGCAACATCCAATCAAACCCTAGTACCATGTCCAAAATAATTATAACCATTTCTAAGAATCAATAGAAATTCAAAAGTTATTTTCTCAAATCTCACCACTCACAAAAAATATAAACACTCAAACTTGGTAAATTTTTTAAGCAAATATGTGCTAACAACCATCTTACAACAAAGTTTGGCATGTGTATTTTATAACTCTAGAAAAATTCTAAGTAACAAAGATAGCAAAAATTGGCTTGAAAATAACATTCTACAAGAATAAATGGGTAATTTTTGAAAAATTTGACCATGAAAATATTAATATGACAAAAATTAAGAAAAACGCTTGAATATGCTCACCACCGCCAACTAAAACAAGACAATGTCCTCATTGTTTAAAAATATATACATGAATGCATGAAATGAGAACACTTAGAGAGTGAGCCAATGCAAAATGACATGATATTGATTCTTAGAAAAATAAAACTAAAGGAAGAATAAACAAACAAAACTAAAGTTTAAACATACCGAAAATAAAAGAAAGCAAGAAAAGATAGAACCTGATTAGTCCTGGCAAGCCGGAGACAAGTCTCCTCAGGTAGGCTTACCAACTCAATATTCTTGACTATCCAGTATCAAAAATAAATTTTCTTTTATCCTGTGTCTCAAAAATAGAAGCATTAGTTACATTTTCAGGAAAAAGAAAATGATCTTTGTCTAAGTCGTAGAGAAAATATGGTAAATGACTAAGTGAAAATAATTTTCTAATTTCCTCAACGGCTTTGTCTATCACATCAGTATGATAGCATTTCTTTTCATCCAGAATTAGGGGAAGAATGATAGAATGAGAAAGAGCTTCATTTCGGATAGTGGTGATATCATCCTCCTTTACGAATAATGTGGGTACCACATCATTATGGTAACCCTCATATGTACTCAGTAGAGTAGATTCTTCAAAATTTTCACCACTAGAGATAGAGGTGACACTTACCTCGTCAAAATTGTGAAGGGTGGCACTTGAGATTAGCGCTTTACTCACTGGTTGTGAAGGAAAACCATTAACATGCAAACTTACCAGGTGATCAGAAAATTTGTTCAATTCCTGCTTTATTTGTTTCAGCTCAGCAAGTAAGTCTTTCATCATCTCGCAATTTATCGCCATAGATGCTTGTAACTCAACAATAGTGTCACTGAGGGAACTATTGTATGGATGTTGGGAGTTATAAGAATACGAAGGATCTTCCTTTTCACAATTCCACTCATATAATGGATTATACTCGTACTCAGGCTTCCAACTATAATCATCAGAACTTTTGTGATTAAACCAAAGATCTTCCTCTTCATAACTCCACTCATATAAGGGGTTATAGTTGTACTCAGGCTTCCAACTATAATCATCAAGACTATTCTGATAGAAAGAGTTGTAGGATTGTTCTTCCATGTCATCATAAAGATGTGCAAAAGATGGCGTATGTTCACAAGGACGTGGTCGATGAGACTCGTACCAAGCCTTCCACTTTTTGGAACTATCACTCTTATAAAAAGAATAGTATTGGAAAGCTTCCTCCCCGTCACTAAATTCTGGTTCGATAAAATTACTAGTACCTTCAGTAGCACTAGAATTTTCATTTAATGAAGCAAGATATAATGGATACAAATATTCAAATCGGCGATGATCTTCTTCATTCATATTTTTTTTAATTAGTATAAAGTTCAAATATGTAATAATTTAAGGGTATATACATGAGATATTCCCAGGCCGATTGGGAAGGTTGCCAAGGTACCGCTTCGTCCCACACTTTACTACAACTCCTCGGGGTTGCTAGAAAGTGTAGAGGGTACTCTACCACAAACCTTTAAAGCCAATCTTTCTTAGACAGAATATTCTCAATTTTACCACTTTTATCATTACACATTTGTTTTCAACACTAATTTTTTTTATTTTAATTTTTTTTTGAAGAAAGGAAATAAATAAAATAAATAAATAAATCTAAACTAAGAAATAAATTCTAAACTTTAAAAATAATTTACTTAAGAATAAAAAAAAAAAACTAACACAAACTAACGTTTATTTTTTTTTTCATTTTTTTTAACTATGATAAATGTATTAAACAAAAAGAAATAAACTAATTTATAATGTGTACAATCTAAACTTAAAAAAAAAATAGAACAAGGTTTTTTTTTTTTTAAGGAAACAAAGGAAAAAAAAAACTATATATATTCTAAAAAAACTACGAACAGGATAAAAGATTGGTTTTTTTTTTAATATATTTTTTTTAAAAAAAAAATAAATAAACAAAGAAACAAATCAATTAAAAAAAAACTACTTTACTAACCTCTTGGAGCGCAGAAACCTCCCCGGCAACGGCGCCAAAAATTGATGTCACCCAATTAGTTACACTGCGGTCGCGGTAGTAAACGGGCTATATGTCGTATCCACAGGGAGGTACACTACCACTAAAGATTAGTATAAATAGAAAATGGTAGAAATTGAAATGAATTAAAAATAATGAAATGATGAGATGAGAAAGGAGATGAGATCAGATAAAGAGCTTAGTAAGATAGAGATGTAGTTATGCAAATCCTATTTTAATACAGATATTAATCCAAAACACAGTTGCAATTCTACACCATTAATTACAACTGAAAGATATATATATATATATATTTATATAGAAGCACAAATTAATTAATCTTGCATAAATTGAATCTCACCTCTAACTTGACAACATATCATATTATATATCATAAATCGACAAAATACCACTATTGGCAGAATGCAGTAAACGACATAAACTATAATAAATATACCAAAATATTAATAGCCTAACTTACATAAGAAAAGCATGACTGAACTTATATAAAAGATACTATTAACTTTGGAAGAAAAATTAGAAAATGAAGAACAATTTAATAAATGAGATATGGAAATGAAGCACAAAAGAATCAATATCAATATTAAGAATAAGGAATACAAAACTACACTCTAACCTCACCAATATTACTATTTTAATACACTCATTTTTGTCACTAAAATAAGTATAAATAAAATAATAATAAGAGAGAACAAGATGAGAAAGTGTATTTCTCTACTCATTATAGATGCATATAGGTTGTTGTTGCTAAAATAAGTTATCATAGTTCTTGATAGAATTTATTTAGGCCCATTTAGTTTTGGGGCCTATTCAATTAATAACAGTTGTTCATTTTAAGGTTAAATTCCTCTTTTTTGGGCCTTGTGTGAGAGTTGTGAGCCATAGAAGTGGGTACGACATACTGAACCCAGAACCCCCTCACATGAACTACCCAAATTGTGAAGGCCCATTTGCCTGATTTGAATAACTGTACTAGGTTAATTAAACTAGTTTAACATAATAAAATTGATTAGCAACATAATTAATTTCATTTATTTTGAAATTAATTTAAGAAAATTATAGTTTAAAGAATTTTTTATTCTAAGCTAAACTATATGTATTTTCTTGTATTTAATTAAATATAGAATTATAACCATCTAGATTCTTTCTGAAGCTTAATTTAAATTTTTCATTAAATATTCCTATTTAAGTTGATATTTAGTTATCTACAACTAACCAACTTAAATCTGAATATCTTTTGGATTTAAAATTTCAAAATTAAGTTGAGGAATTTTAGGCATTGGTTATTAAGATTCTTTAGATATTTTTTAAGTTAATATCTTTTCGAATATTAACTTAAAATGGAGTATTTTAGATATTTTTTAGGTTAATATCTTTTCGAATATTAACTTAAAATAGAATATTTTTGAATTAAGTGGTTACAACTTAATTTTTAATATTTAATTAAATTTAAATTTGAAAATATTTAAGTTCTAGATTTTTTCTAATACAACTTAAATTAGATATTTTTTTTTCAAATTTTGTGGAAAAGATACTTAGTCAAATAAGATATTTTCTAGATAGTTATTTCGAGACTACTTATTATTTCTAATATTAAATAGGAAAATATTATACATTGTGAAATTAATTATTTATATAATTAATTTTGGTACAATTTATTTTAAGTATATTTTTTCCTTGTATTAAACTAGAGATTAATAATTAAGCCTTCTCTACACTTAATTATTTATTTCTTGAATTTAATACATTTAATTAATTTGAAAAATTAAATATCTAAGTTGATTTTCATCATGATACTTAAATATTTCTTTTTCATAACATTAATTAAATAGAAAATTATTTTTAGTTGAAATTTATTTTTTCAACTAAATTTAAATAATTTTCAAAATATATTTTTCTTTATTATAATAATCAAATTTCGAAATTGCATTTCTTAAATGCTGGAATTTCGAATTTTATTTGAAAAATAGATTAAAGTTGTAAATTATTTATTTTAATTTTGGACCAACTTAAATCAATAATTTTTTCATTTAATGATTAATTAAAAATAAATTGAATTAAAGTATATTATTAGAAATTGAATTAATTAGTCAAAGGAAAATCTAGATAGATGATATTTTTGCTTGAAATATTTTTCTAGTATATTTAATTAAATAGAAAATTAATATTTAAGTTGATTTTCATCATCATACTTAAATATTTGAAATTTTTCTTATATATTTAATTAAATAGGAAAATTATATTTTTTGTTGTAAATTAATTTTATTAATTAATTTTGGGCCAACATTAAATTAGAATAATTTTTCCAGGATTAATTTTTTATTTTAACTAGCATTTTCGAAAATTGTGTCCTTCAATACTTTAATTTTTCGAAATGCAATATATATTTATAGAAAATTAAATTTGAGTTGTAAATTAATTTAAATTAATTTTGTAACAACTTAAATTGAATATTTTTCTAAATATTTAATTGAAATTACTACTAAGATGGAAATAATTCATGTGATTTTCATATCCATCTAAGTAAAATTTATAAATATTAAATTAAAATTTATATTTAGAATTTTTTCATTCTAAATTGGAAATTTTAATTAATAAATATATATATTTAAAATAAATAGATTAAATAAAGAGAATCAAAGAAAATACAACTCTATTTAAATAATGAGCTTTATTATTAAGATATTCAATCTCCATTGTAGGTTTTACACCGCGTTTGTTTTAGTGAGTAATCCTCCCTAATGGAGGAACGTTCATTAGCAATTTAGCACCGTTTAATCTCGAATGATAAGTATTTTGTAAGTGTTTTGTATGGTATGGATCACCCTAATGGTGGCGACCATACTTGACTTGCAAATTATGAAACAATGGTGGAAGCTCATAAGATAGAACTGCCTTGACTCTCGCCTAAACGGGACAACGCTGAATTCCAATCTTGATCGAATAAAAGGTTACTAGAATGTTTAACATTTTAGATGAGCTGACAACTCTATTCAATGGATGGTAGCTTTGACTCTCGCCTAAACGGGACACTGATATCAGTTTGTTAAAAACCTTGGAAATTATTTAGGATTGTATGTTTTAGTATTTTCACTTGTCATTCCTACTTGCTATATGTTTATAATTTTTGAATTGTGTATGAATTTATATTGAACCATGTTATTTTCTGTTATTAAGTTGTAGTTTAATTTCGAATCTTCATTGTTGGTCTAACTTGGCTTGGTTATCTAATGAGATAAATCCCTAGTGGATTTTCACCATTAGACATACATAATAGTGTTAGATCTCAAAAGATAAATATTGTATATGCGACATCTAGCTGTTCATCAATTGATGACACCTTAGACTAGTATTTTTACGATATGAAACAAGAAGATTGTATAAATAAGATTACTTTGACATTCGCTAATCGAAGCATCGTTGGATTCTTATTTATAAACGAAATTATCCTAATTCCTCTTAGCTTATTCATTTCGAATTAGCTTCAAAACATATCATTGGGTGAATGGTCTATAAATCATTTCATGTCATTCTATATTTTCTCTTAAGAAATTAAATGACGCATATGATTATAATCCCGAAATTCTATTCCCAATTGATATAAATCCTCAATCTTAGAAATCTCCTACTTGTATGGGCAAATCAGACTTAGAGTTAAATTAGTAGTGGTGGTCCAAGTAAGAATTACTCATTATATTTGGTTGAATTTAAGTCTTTGACTTTAATTTTCGAATCCAAACAGAAATTTTCTTATATTTCTAATTCCAGGATGTAATACAGTTACACCTTCACAAGGGTTTAATATCCATCTTCTATTAATGGATTCAAACTGTATGGAATATGAGTTAGGTATTATGTGACCAAGATCCACTTGCACTATTCTAGAATTCTTTGATGTAACTAAACCTAAGTCATCAAAAGACACTACCACATTTTTTCTTAATCTATGGCATTTGTATCTTGTTCATAGTGGATTTGACAAGATCAATCTCTGCTAAGAGTTAATATGCCTATATCCACTGAAAGTAGTTCATCTCATTAGTAGATGGATGTACATTCAGGGGTGGATATGACTTTTTCGTTGTATTCTTAAAACGATCACTCTAGATTATACCTTATGCAAAGAAATTTGAAATGTTTGAAAAATTTCATTAATTTCTAGCAATGGTTAAAACCATTAAGGTAAGTGGTTAAAGATCTTGCGAACTGATAGGGGTGTAGAAATAGTTATTAGATATGCAGTTCAAAGATCATTAATTTGATTTTTGAATTATATCCAAACTTACCTCCCCAAAAATTTCGAGTTGCATAATGATGATTAGTTACTAGTCGTTGCCTAATTCCTTCTATGGTAATACTATTTCAGAATGATGTAATGGTTGTATACTTAATGTAAATCATTACTAGACTCATGGATGACCTAATCAAAATCTTAAGAAAAGCTAGAATTGTTAACCATGGTTTGTTAGCTATTCTAAGTGATTAGGGGTGGACCATCCCATTGTCAATAGATAAGAAAGTGTTTGTTCAAACAAATACTACTTTTCTAAGAAAATGACTAAGTCTGAAAAACAAGTAGCAAATAAAGGAGATATTTAATTCTTGATTCCAAAAGTGTTCTATCATCTTATATAACATATGATGATCCCACTGCCTCTGTTGTCTTGTCACAACCGAAGAGATCAATACCATTTAGTTTTCTTCGACATAATTCACGCTACCTTGTCGTAATGGGAGAGTTTCTAGGAACTCACCTTCTTATGACTTGGGAGACACTAGTGATTAAAATCCATTGTGAGTTTAAACAAGTAATGGATTGTCAAGATAAGAAACTAAGAAGAAAGCCAATAGAACTATGGTTTAATCCATTCACATGCAGTAACCTAAAGTTTTCTATTACAAGGACATAAAAGGAAATTTTCGTTTATAAGTCCATTCAATGGACTTAACAAAATTTCCTGTTCCTAGTATTATAGGTTTGAGTTTATCTAAACCTATGGCTTGTGGTATACCTGGTAATTACTTACTCTAATGCAAGAAACTTACTTTAGTAAGATGCTGAAGCATTTTCTTTCTAATGGAAATCTGTAGAAGCTTCTCGACTTCTAGGCATAGATTTTATTTATCTAAGGAAAAGTCTCAACTATTCCAGAAAAGATAAAGCCATGAAAGAATTTCTTATATCAACAGTGAGAGGTCTTAGATATGCTTTTGTATGCCTTAGACCAGACACCTGCTGTTGAGTGGGAGTAATGAGTAGGTATCAGATTAATCCAAGAGAAGAACATTGGAAGACAATCAAGTAAATCCTAAGATTAAGAAGAGGAACTATATTTTAGTCTATAAGGGTGTGTTTAAAACTCTTAGACTACACTATATAAGATTTCGAAATTTGCCTTTGTGCTAGTAAATCTTTCTGATAAGATGGTGGTTACTGTGGGGGTGGAATAGTGATTTTGGAGAAGTGTAAAAACCTATCTGAAGTCTCTAGGTCTACCAGGAAGGGACTGAATGTTAAAGTTGCAGGAAAGGTACTTATTCAGTCTAAGGAAAGTTCTATACATCTTTTGCACCATTCCAAATTGCCTTAAACTACTAGTGTTAATTTCCTGATTAACCAAAAGTAGTTGCCAAAGGTATAGAATCCAGTATCCCAAGAGAGTAGACATATAGAGAGGAATTTCACATTATCAATGATTTTGTGATTAAAGGAAGAGTAATGGTGGAGAAAAGGTTGTGTTTAATTCAACTTTTCAGATCCTATTACGAGGAGTTTACTACTACTACACTTGATTTGTATATCAAGGTGTTGAGATTATTTGAAACACACTTTTTGTTTTATATTAGTGCAAGTGGGAGTTTGTTGGGTTTTATGCCCTAAATAAAACTCATTTCAATATAATCAGATTTACTTATTAATATAGATCAGAAATAACATTTAATGTTGCATGGTTCACATGATTTATTTCATGATTATATGTACATAATGTATAAATTCATCTGAAACCCTTTTCACATACTTGATCTTGTTTATTGTGCCGTCAACACATTGGAAAGTAAACATGACTATGTGAATAAAGTTTCCTAGATTTATCAAACATAGGGTTTTACTGATATGATAATCTACAACAGAGTTTACTTGCATTTGGAGAAATGCTATGTTCTTTCCAGAGCATTGATTAAAGTAAAGCTCAGGTTGGATGCATGGAGTATGCATCGGAAGGGACCGATATTGAACTTTGACTTAGATTTATTAAACTTACCGTAATATCTATTCAAGTCAATATCGCCTAGTTGATCCTAGATCAAATGTTCTTAATCCTGTTATGATTAGGCTCAATCTTGAAAGGCTATTCGTGTTCTTTGATTTGTTAGTTAAGCCTACTTTTAGGTGAGGGTGATACTTACATTTTGGGAACACGGTAGTGCAATTTAGTGGGAGCGCTATCATAAACATGGAATCTATAGCTTCTATCTGGCAAATAGTAAGCAAAGGATGATCTCCTTCGAGCTTGACCAAACGAACATAAATGGTGGAGTACTCATTTCACATAAGCTGAAATATCATTTATACGGGGTCAAGTGTTTTAAGGAATAAATACATTGTAGGGTGTAACGGTAATCTAATCCCTTTACAGTGTAGATCATTCATATAGAGGATCATTGATCAAATTAGGATTATGACAATGGATAACTAATGATGTGTCTATATGGTGGAACATATAGAGCATTTTACATACTGAGAGTGCAATTCTAAGTTCTATGCGTGGATTCAACGAAGAATTAATAAGTTAGTGAATTTTAGTGCTAAATTCTTGATCTACTTATTGGAAGCTCGGTTATATAGACCCATGGTCCCCGCACTAGTTGAGATAATATTGCTTGTAAGACTCATATAATTGGTTTTGATTAATCAATTATAATTCTCAAATTAGACTATGTCTATTATTTTTCACTAAGTAAGGGCGAAATTGTAAAGAAAGAGTTTTAGGGGCATATTTGTTAATTATGATACTTTGTATGGTTCAATTAATAAATATGATAAATGACAATATTATTTAATAATTATTTATAGTTATTAAATAGTTAGAATTGGCATTTAAATGGTTGAATTAGAAAATTGGCGTTTTTGAGAAAATCAGATGCAGAAAAGATAAAACTGCAAAATTGCAAAAAGTGAGGCCCAAATCCACTAAGCATGGCCAGCCACTTTTGTAGGCAATTTAAACTGATATTTTCATTATTTTAATGTCAAATAATTCAAACCTAACCCTAGTGGAATGCTATAAATAGATAGTGAAGGCTTCAGAAAAATTACACTTAAATTTTCTACTTTTTCATTCAGAAAAAACAGAGCCTTCTCTCTCCACATCTTTGGCCGAACCCACTCTCTCTCTCTCTTCCTCATTGAGATTTCGAAATTCTTAGTGTAAGAGTAGTGCCCACACACAGAAAGTGATACCTCAATCATAGTGAGGAAGATCGTGAAGAAAGACTTTCACCAAGAAGGAGTTTCAGCATCAAAGATTCAGAGAAAGAGATCCAGGTTCAGATATTGATAATGCTCTGCTACAGAAAGCAATCGAGGGCTAGATATCTGAACGGAAGGAGTCATTTAATTCCGCTGCACCCAATGTAAGGTTTCTTAAACTTTATACGTGTTTATTTAATCGTTTTAGAAAGTTCTTATTTAGGATGTTAATAAACATACTTGTGAGTAGATCTAAGATCCTGGTAAAATAAATTCCAACACAAATTTGTACCACAGTTATGATAGCCCCTCAACTAGCCTCGGAAATGGTTAGTGCACGAATTGAGTTTGTGGTCGGGAAATTACATAATTTAACACTTCAATCTAATCTCTTGGAGAGAATCAGAAAGGCACAGCTGGAAGATCCCGAGCTAGTTAAGGCTTGAGACGAAGTAATAGCTGGTCGGCCTAGAGGCTTTTCACTCTTGAACAGTGGAATGTTGTTATACAAAGCTCGAGTTTGTGTTCCTAATGTTGGTGAGCTTAAGAAAGAGATACTTGATGAAGCTCACACCACGCCTTATTCGTTGCATCCGGGAACCACCAAAATGTATCAAGATTTGAAACCCTACTTCTAGTGGTATGGGATGAAAAGAGATGTGGTGGACTACGTGTCCAAGTGCTTAACCTGCCAGCAGATTAAAGCTGAACATCAGAGGCCGGCAGGGTTACTGCAACCTTTAGTTCTTCCTGAATGGAAGTGGGAAGATATTGCAACGGATTTCGCAACTGGTTTGCCTAGAACTACGGGAATGTATGATTCAGTATGGGTCATCGTGGACAGATTCACAAAATCAGCTCACTTTCTACCAGTGAAAGTTACATATTCAGTGGATCAATACGCTGAATTGTATGTGAAGGAGATAGTTCGTCTCCATGGAGCCCCTAAATCTATTGTGTCAGATAGGGATCCAAAGTTCACATCGAAGTTTTGGGTGAGTCTTTAGAAGGCTATGGGTACCAAGTTAAAGTTCAGCACAGCCTTTCACCCTCAGACTGATGGTCAGTCAGAAAGAACTATTCAGATTTTGGAAGACTTATTGCGAGCTTGTGTCATGGACTTTGAGGGTTCATGGAGTAAGTACTTGCCTTTAATTGAATTCTCCTACAACAACAGCTACCAGAGTACAATAGGGATGGCTCCCTATGAGATGTTATATGGTAGAAAATGTCATTCTCCTATTCATTGGGACGAGACAGGAGAAAGGAAGTACTTGGGTCCAGAGTTAGTGCAGAGGACCAATGAAGCTATTGATAAGATCAAGGCTCGGAGGCTTGCTGCTCAAAGCAGGCAGAAAAGTTATGCTAATCCGAAGTGCAGAGATGTTACATTTCAGGCAGGGGAACATGTTTTCCTGCGGGTTTCACCAATGAAAGGTATTAGGCGCTTCGGGAAGAAGGGTAAGTTAAGCCCTAGGTTCATTGGGCCATTTCAGATACTCGAGAAGGTCGGGCAGGTAGCATATCGGCTAGCCTTACCACCAGCATTATCGGCTGTTCATGACGTATTTCACATTTCTATGCTAAGGGAATACGTGTCAGACCCGACTCACGTCTTGAGTTATGAAGCCCTTAAACTACAACCAGACTTGTCCTATGAAGAGCAACCTGTACAGATTTTGGATAGAAAGGAAAAAGTTCTTCGGAACAAGACTATTGCACTGGTTAAGGTGCTCTGGAGAAACAGTAAGGTGGAAGAAGCCACCTGGGAATTGGAGTCGGATATGAGAACTCAACATCCAGAGCTATTCAGGTTAGATTTCGAGGACGAAATCCTATTAACGGAGGGATAATTGTAATGACCGCTCTAGTAATGTGGATTAGTAAAGGCAATTAGCACTAATGTTTATTATTTTATTATTTTATTATTATTTGTGAATTTATTTAATTCTGGACCCCAATATTTAGAAATAAATATTAGAGTTATAATTTCTCAATTCCGGAGATTTTATTAAACTCTAGGGGTATTATTTAGCTTATATGCGTAATATGTTATTTTTGTAATTTTTGCTCGGCGACAACGGAAAATGCGATGGATGGCTAGATTGATCACATGGGTAAGTTTAGAACCTTATTTCATATTGGGAAATATTTTAGAAAAAATAAATTATCGAAATTAAGCGGGGTTATGGAATTTGACCATTTTACCCCTAACTTTTGAATTACCTTAGTTTTAAGTCTAAAGGGCAATTTAGTCATTTGGTTTATTTGAGGATAGGTGGCTGCCTTAAGAAAGTGACACCTAGCATTTTTATTTCAGCAAAGAATCAACTTTGTTCCTCATTTATCTCATTTTTGGAAAATTAAAAGAAAATATCAAAAATTGAAGAACTCTCTTTTCCTTCCCTCTCTCTCTTCGAAACCAGCTGAGGAAAAGGGGTTTTGGAGCTAAAATTCTGTGTTTTCAGCAAGGGATTCAAGAGGAATCAAGACAAGGTAACCCTAGTTTCTTTTCCCCTTAAGTTTTTGAAGTTGTAGTTTAGTTTCATTATGAAATTTCTAGGTTTAATGGCTGTTGGGTTTTGAAATGCTTAGGGTTCAATTTCTAGGGTTAGTTTGAGTTAATCTAAGTCCCTAGCAGCTGGTTTTGATGCTTGATGTTAGTTCTAAGCAAGCTTGAGTTTTGAAACTCAAGCTTTGAGCTTTAATGGCAACTTGAGATTTATTGGTTTGGTCTGTGAATTATTGGTTGGAAATGGTTGTTTCTGCATTGTATAGGTGTACTGGAGAGTTTGATAAAATTTGGTTGAGTTTTGAGGTCATGGGGGAAATTTTTGGGTTCCCAGCACAGAACCGGAATTCCGGTTGTGGGGGACCTGTGGCAACCGGTCGACCGGTTGGTGGCCCAGAACTAGATTTCCGGTTGGGAACCGATCTGCCTGTTGGGGGAATTTTCAGAACCATAGTTTTGTTCAATTTTGAGATATTTAGGGTATTTCCATGAGGTTTATCGATAGGAGAACTTTTAGTTTCAAGTTTAAGTCCCGAAAAGTGATTTAGTGAGTCACTCATCTATGTTGCAATTATTATGATTAGGGCATCCATCTAGCACGAGATTTCCGTTCAGGTCGGCCAGCACACTTGAATTCAGAAAAGCAGGTAAGAACTGTGTATAATGTATGATGTGATTATCTGAATATGTGTATATGTGTTTGTATATATGCTTAAATTATGTTATGCACTACCAACACTTGTATGAATAAGTTACAGAGTGCATTGGTATAATGATTATGGTCATTGTGAGTACGATACAGTGATACCAACACGGGCACGAAAAATGCTAGGGTGTGTGGTACATCACTCAGTGTTCGGGGTAAACCCTACCAACACTCGTACAGTGAGGTACGATGTGTATGTGGTATAGTGGTTGTACCCTAGTGTTGAACGTTCATACTCATCTGTTAAGCTGTGTAAAAAGGTGTATGGGCGCCTATTTACAGGTCGAAAAATATATGGTATGTTATATGCATTTCTTACTGAGTCTGTTGACTCACAGTTTCTGCTTCTATGTGTAGGTAAAGGAAAGGCGAAAGCTGAACAGGAGTGAACCTGAGCTCGGGTGAGATTGTACATGTCAAGCAGCGCGACCTGGAGTGTTCGGTCTCGGGACATCTGGGAGTTGTATTTTGAAAGTCGCTGTGCGACCTGGAAATTATGTATTTTGAAATGTATAGTTTGAAAAGTAAATTTTACAAAGTTTGAAAACGGGATCCCGGAATTTGTAAATATTTTATTACATTACAAAGTTTAGTATTTAATGCAAAAGTTTTAATTTGACACGTTTTTCGAAAAATTTCTTTGATTAGCAAAGATTGCACAATAATTGAAAAAGCACTGTAGCGTGCCTTAGCATCAGGGCGTTACAGTGTGCGTGCAGGTGGACGGAAAAGGCTTTGTGTTTGATTGAGTTTTGGGTCTGGTTGATCTAGATTCTTCATTTTGTGTGTGATATGTTTATTGTAATTGAATTTTTTTTTAGAAAATGTATGTTGTAAATGAACTTTGTTTTACTGTAAATGCTATTTTTTTTTTGAGAAATGTATGATGTATAAGAAGTTAATGATATAATTAGTATTGATTTTGTTTGTGTTGGGTTTAAATAGTGCATTTTTAATTCTGTATATGTATATGAAAAAGATTATCATTGGTAAAAAGAATTATTCATTTGTAAATTTTAAGTTTTAACATAATAATTAGAAAATATTGATTAGTGAATTAATTTTATTGAAAAAATAATTAAAAGATTATTTAATGCTTTTAAAATTAAAAATATATATGTAAAATAAAAAATTAAATTAAAAAATTAAATAAAAAATGATATAGTGACACACATTTTCAGTGACTATATATATAAAATTTAAAATTAAATAAAAAATAAAATAATAAAAAGGATATAGTGACACACATTTTGTAACTCTAAAAAGTATTTTTAGTGACACCTCCATTAGTGACACGCATTGAAGTGTCACTAAAACACTTTAGACACTCTCAAAACGTGTCACTAAAAGGCGTTTTTGTAGTAGTGAACGAATATAAATAAACACATATAAAGTATGAGAAACCTTACATTGGGTGCAGCGGAATAATGTGTCTCCTTCCACTCAGATCTCTAACCCTTATATCCTTTCTACTGCGGAGTATTATCAAGATCTGAGCCCGAATGTCCTTCTTTGTTGAATCTGAATTCTCCACAGTCTTCATCACTATGATTGAGGTATTACTTGATGTGTGTGGGCACTACTCTATCACTTAGAGGTTTTGAAACAGAGAAGAAGAAAGAGAGAGTGAAGGTGGCGGCTCAGGAAAAATTTCAATGAAAAGAAAATAATGCAATTGTGTTGTGTGTGTTTCCTGAAGCCTTTACCTTCTAATTATAGAATACCACACATAGTTAGGGTTGAATTACTTGGCATTAAAAAATGAAAAATTAAATGATAAAGGGCAACTCTAGTGGTCGGCCATGGCAATATGGAAACAAGCCTTCACTTTTGCAACTTTCCTATTTTATCATTTATGTTTCCCATTTTCTCAAAAACTGCCAATTTTCACATTCAACCATGTAAATGTCAATTCTAACTATTTAATAACTCTAATTAATTATTAAATAATATTGTCATTTATTATATTTATTAATTAAACTAATCAAAGTTTCGTAATTAATAAATATACCCTATAAACTCTCTATTTACAGTTTTGCCCTTAATGAGTGATAAATTCTCAAATAGACATAGTCTAACTTGAGAATTATAATTGATTAATTAAAAAAAATTAAATGAGTCTTACAAGTAATATTATCTCAACTTGTGTGGGGACCAATGGTCTATATATCCGAGCTTCCAATAAGCAGATCAAGAATTTACATCTTAAATTCACTGACTTATTAATTCTTCGTTGAATCCACGCATAGAAGTTAGAATTGCACTCTCAGCTATACAGAACGCTCTATATGTTCCACCATATAGATACGTCATTAATTATCCATTGTTATAATCCTAATTTGATCAATGATCCTCTATATAGATGATCTACACTGTAAAGGGATTAAATTACCGTAACACCCTACAATGTATTTTATCCTTAAAGCACTTAACCCTGTATAAATGATATTTCAGCTAAGTGAAATGAGTACTCCACCATTTATTTTCGTTTGGTTAAGCTCGAAGGAAATCATCCTTTACTTTCTATTCGCCAGATAGTAGCTATAGATTCTATATTTTTGTTAGCGCTCCCACTCAATTGCACTACCGTGTTCCCAAAATGTACGTATCACCCTGACCCAAAAGTAGGCTTAACACAAATCAAAGAACACGAATAACACTCTTGAGATTGAACCTAATCATATCAGGATTAAGATCATTTGATCTAGGATCAACTAAGTGATATTGAATTGAATAGATATTATGGTAAGTTTATTAAAACTATATCAAAGTTCAATATCGGTCCATTCTGATGCATACTCCATGCATCCAACCCAAGCTTTACTTTAACTAATGCTCTGGAAAGAACATAGCATTTCTCCAAATGCAAGTAAACTCTTTTGTAGATTGTCATATCAGTAAAACCCAGTGTTCTGATAAATCTAGGAATCTTTAATCACATAGTCATGTTTACTTTCCACTATGTTGACAACACAATAAACATGATTATGTATGTGAAAAGGGTTTGGATGAATTTATAAATCAAATAGACAAATAATTGATAAGGTGAACCAAAACATACACAAATGAATAAAAAATACTTCTGTTTCTTTATTGATATTGAATAATCTGGATTACATTAAAATGGAGTTTTATTTAGGGCATAAAACCCAACAAACTCCCACTTGCACTAATATAAAACTAATCAGTACATCTCAATTAATCCTAAATTCTGACGGTGCTTTTCCAATGCAGTCACTGCCAATACTTTGGTGAATGGATCAGCTAAGTTGTCTTTTGTGTCCACTTTTTCCACTAGTACATCCCCTCTTGCCACATATTCTCTGATGATATGATATTTCCTTTCTATATGTTTACTTCTCTTGTGGCTTCGAGGTTCCTTACTGTTGGCTATTGCTCCATTGTTATCACAAAGTAAGACTAGAGGCTTTTCCATTCCAGGTATGGCACCAAGACTGGTGAAGAACTTTCTTAGCCAGACAACCTCTTTAGCAGCTTCTGCTGTAGCTATGTATTCTGCCTCCATGGTATAATCTGAAATCGCAGTCTGTTTAGCACTTCTCCAAACCACTGCTCTACCCCCAAGAGTAAACACCATCCCAGATGTAGATTTCCTGTCTTCAAGACATGCCTTGAAATCTGAGTCGGTATAGCCTATGGGATTTAAAGCACCACCCTTGTAGACTAACACATAATCTCTTGTGCTCTTCAAGTATTTCAGAATATACTTAACATCATTCCAATGTTCCTTACCTGGATTTGACTGATACCTGCTCACGATTCCAACTGCATAGTAGATGTCAGGTCTAGTGCATAACATTGCATACATTAGACTTCCAACTGCAGAAGCATAAGAAACTTTTGCCATGTCCTCTATCTCTTGAGGATCAGTAGGACATTGTTCCTTAGATAGACGGATACCATATCTAGAAGGCATATTCGCCCCGTTGGTGTTTGTCATGGAGAATCTCTCTAAAACTTTATCAATGTAAGTTGTTTGAGAGAGAGCAAGGGATCTGTTCTTCCGGTTTCTAATGATTTGAATACCGAGAACAAAGGCAGCCTCACCCAAATCTTTCATATCGAATTGAGTGTCAAGCCATTCCTTGATGTCAGTCATTTTCTTGACATTGTTGCCAATGATCAAAATATCGTCAACATAAAGGACCAGGAATACTAGTACTTGGTCTTCCTTGAGTTGGTAAACACAAGGTTCATCTTCATTCTGAAGAAAGCCATAGGTTTTTATGATTTCATCAAACCTTTTATTCCATGAGCGGGAAGCTTGCTTAAGTCCATAAATAGACCCATTTAATTTGCAAACTTTATTTTCTTGCCCTGGAAGAACATAGCCTTCTGGTTGTTCCATATAGATGGTTTCTTCAAGAAGCCCATTAAGGAAGGCTGTCTTGACATCCATTTGCCAGATTTCATTGTCGAAAGCAGCTGCAATGGAGAGAAGAATTCGGATGGATTTGAGCATGGCGACCGGACTAAAAGTTTCCTCATAGTCCACGCCTTCTCTTTGGGTATAACCCTTGGCGACCAGTCTAGCTTTAAAAGTTTCGACTTCGCCTCCAGCGCCTCTTTTCTTCTTGTAGACCCACTTGCATCCGATTGGACGATAGTCATCGGGTGCATCTACATATTCCCAGACTTTGTTCTTTTTCATGAAATCCATTTCTGAATCCATGCTGGCTGACCATCGCTTCCGTTGCGGACTTGCCATTGCCTGTTTATAGGTTAATGGGTCGTCTTCAATACCGTCACCAATGACCATATTGATTTTACCATCCAAGCCATAACGAGACGGTTTTGTAGAAACCCTCCCACTACGACGAGGAGCGGTAATCTTCTGAACAGGAGCTTTGGTAGTAGTTTTCTCAGTTGATACGACTGAGGGAGTGGGATTATCCTCTTCTTGAGTGGAAGAGGACGGAACATTGGAAGGAGTTATATCTGTAAGTATTTCCTCTAATACAACTTTACTTTTTGGTTTGTTGTCTTCAATATAGTTATCTTCAAGAAAAGTAGCATTTGTAGAAACAAACACTTTGTTATCCTTGTAACTATAAAATAGTCCACCCCTAGTCTCTTTAAAATTTCTGACAAACATGCAAACTTCAGTTCGCGATTCCAGTTTGCCTTCTTTCTTTCTCAAGACATGAGCAGGGCACCCCCAAATCCTATAATGGTGTAAACTAGGTGTACGACCATTCCATAGTTCGACAGGTGTCTTAGGGACTGCTTTAGATGGAACAACATTTAACATGTCGTTTGCCATCTGAATAGTGTATCCCCAAAAGGACGTAGACAGAGTTGAATAACTGCATAGGCCTAACCATTTCCAAAAGAGTGTGATTTCTTCTTTCTGCAACTCCATTTTGCTGTGGAGTGCTTGGGGCAGTGTATTGGGATTCAATTCCAAGTTCAATTAAATGATCTTTGAACTGCATATCCATATATTCTCCACCCCTATCAGTTCGCAAGATCTTTAATGTTTTACCTAATTTGTTTTGAGCCGAAGCATGAAATTCCTGAAACTTTTCAAACGTTTTAGATTTCTTTTGCATTAGGTAAATAAAACCATATCTAGAGAAATCGTCAATGAAAGTGACGAAATACTCATAATCACCTCGGGCTTTTACATTCAGAGGTCCGCAAACATCTAAATGCACTACCCCTAGGGGTTGTTTGGCACGCTCTCCCTTTGCAGAGAAAGAACGTTTGGTCATTTTTCCTTTTAGGCATGACTCGCATACTGGCAATTCACCTAAGACGACATTTTTCAATGGACCGTCCTTGGTTAGCCTATTAAGTCTATCAAAGCCTATATGACCTAAACGTAAATGTCATAGATAAGTTTGTTCATCATTATCAATCTCTTTTCTCTAAAGGTTTCTAGGTTTAGCTACATTAAAAAGTTTAGTATTTAGTGAGATTTGTGTATTCGGTCTTAAAACATACCGTCCTTGTTCCATGTGAGCAACACATACTTGAAATCCATTACGAGAAATTGAACAATAAGAACTCGAAAATTTCAATATATAAGATTGTATTTGTAAACATGAAACACTAATAAAGTTTATACTAAAATTTGGAATAAACAAAACATTTTCTAAAAGTAAAATTTTTTGTTGAAACTTGATACAGGTTGTTCCTCTAGCTTTGACCGATACTAACTCGCCATTTCCAACTTTAAGCTTTAACTCTTCTGGAAGTAGATTTTCCCAAGTTTCAAGCAGCTGCAGTGAAGAACAAACATGGTTAGTAGATCCAGAATCAACAATCCATGTGGATTTGTCATTCTCTAAAACACATGATTCAAAGACAAAAGCATCACCTTCGTTTGAATTGTTTAGAAGCCTGGGACATCGTTCTTCTTGATGTCCCTTTTCATTACAATTCGCACATAGAATATGATGTCTGATAATTGTATTTGAAGAAGCAGCTTTGTTAGAGCCTTCATGCTTAATCCTCTTCCTCTGATTAAAGTTTGCAATACTAGGAGGTCCCATTGCAATCAAATTCCGTTCATGGGCTCGTAGTTCAGCTTCTAGTTTGTCCATGTCGGAGGAGTTAGAATTGTTGATCATGTAAGATACAACAAAATTATTATACTCCGGAGGAAGACTATTAAGAATGAGTTGTACCCATTGTTCCTTTGATAATTCAATTCCAAGTAGATTTTCCTTTTGGAACATCAGATTCATCAACAATAGGTGCGAGTTAATGCAACTACCAGGATGAATTTTCACACTATTGAGTTCATTTGCTAAGATATTAACTAGGAGTGGATCGAGGTGAGGGTTATTCATATTGGCACTACAACATATCAATAAAACAGAAGTAAATTTAACATATGTTATAAAAATACTAAATTTAACATAGTTTATTTTCTAAGGTTTCCAACAAACTGATACAGTGTCCCGTTTAGGCGAGAGTCAAAGCATCATCCATTGAATAGAGTTGTCAACTCCTCTAAAATGATAAACATTCCAGCAACCTTTTATTCGATCGAAAAAAGAACCCGACGTTGTTCCGTTTAGGCGAGAGTCAAGGTCATTCCGATTTCATGAGCTCCCACAATTGTTTCATACTTTTGTAAGTCAAATACAGTCGCCTTCATTAGGGTGATCAATACTAATATAAAACACTTACAAATAATACTTATCTTTCGAGATTAAACGGTGCTAAATTGCTAATGAACGTTCCTCCATTAGGAAGGATTACTCACTAAAACAAAAGCTATGTAAAACCAACAATGGAGATCGAATGTCTCTTGATTAAAGCTCATTATTTAAAAAAAAATATGTATTTTATTTAATCATTTATTTTATTCCATATTTAATAATGAAACATTACAAATTGAAGTTGGTTTAGTTAAAAAAAATTTATATATATAAAAAAACAACTTTAATTAAATTTCAAAAATAGAATAAATTTGAAAAATATATTATTTAAGTTTTTTAGAAGAAACTTAAATATCCAACTTAAATATATTTCAAACAATGATTTAATTAAATATTAACAATTAAGTTGTAACCACTTAATTTAGAAGATATTCCATTTTAAGTTTTTTCATATTTAAAAAATATCAACTTAAAAAATATCCAAAGAATCTTAATAATTAATTCCTAAAATTCCTCAACTTAATTTTATAATTGGAAATTCAAAAGATATTCAAATCTAAGTTGATTTGTTAGAAATAACAAATTTTCAACTTAAATAGGAATATTTAATGAAATTATGAAATTAAGCTTCAGAAAGAATCTAGTTGGTTATAATTCTATATTTAATTAAATATAAGAAAATACATATAGTTTGCTAGAATATTATTCATCAAACTATGTTTTCTTAAATTAATTTCAAGGAAAAATGAAATTAATTATGTTGCTAATCAATTTTATTAGGTTAAACTAGTTTAATTAACCTAGCACAGTTATCCAAATCAGGCAAATGGGCCTTCACAATTGGGGTTGTTCGTGTGAGGGGGGGGGGGGTTGGGTTCAGTATGTCGTACCCAGTTCTATGGCTGCCATCTCTCACACAAGGCCCAAAAGAGAGGAATTTAACCTTAAAATGAACAACTGTTATTAATTGAATAGGCCCAAAAACTAGATGGGCCTAAATAAAATCTATCAAGTTATGACATTTTATTTAGCAACAACATCCTATATGTATCTATAGCAAAATAAACATATAGGCTCTCACAGGCACACAGATTTAGATGGATCCTATCATGTTACTAGGTCATACACAGATGAAAGAAGAATGTAAAATTTACAAGTTACAAATTATTTACTTGACCTATTGACAATTGAACCATGGGTTAAAATTAGATCATTGGATCTGTCAACAAGTTAACCATGGCAATTTAGATCAAGCAATAATAGGTTTTAGAAAAACTTACAAACAATCTAAAACACATACTCCTGCAACAAGTTAGATTGGATAGTTGGATGTAGGATTTATTTAATTTAAAATATTAATTTCGAAAATAATAAATAAATAAAAAATATTTTCAGTTTTAACCAAAATAAAATAATATTTAAAATTAAACCTACAATTTTTTGAAAAAATTAGGTTTCAATTAACCTAAATATCATTTAAAAAAAAAAATTTGCTAACCACCTTTTAAATTTCATGTTATAAATTAAATGATAAAAACATACCCTTTTCTGATTTTATAATATAATTTAAGAAAAATTAACAAAATTTAAAAGTTAGCAAAAATATCTTATTTCCTTATTAAAGTAACATGATTATAGTAATCTTATTTTAAATCTAAATAAGGTCAAATTTCTTAAAATAAAATATTTTATAAAAAAAATTTAATATCTCACCTTACATTTAAAAATAAGATAAAATAATCAAAATGAAAAAAAATAAGAAAAGAGGTAAGCAAAAATTGATTTTTACCTATTTTCAAAATCAAATTACACTAATATCTAAAATTAATTTAAAAAAAAAAAATAATTTATTTCTGATAATTAGATTTAAAATATGAAAATTAAAAATCAAATACAAAACTACACAAAAAATCGAAAGTTAATTCCATGAAATATCATGAAAAATCGAAGAAAACGAAAAAAAAGGCAGGTGGTACGGACAGTATGCAAAGAAAAAATTGATTTTTACCTATTTTCAAAATCAAATTACACTAATATCTAAAATTAATTTTAAAAAAAATATTTTATTTCTGATAATTAGATTTAAAATATGAAAATTAAAAATCAAAATACAAAACTACACAAAAAATCGGAAGTTAATTCCATGAAATAACATGAAAAATCGAAGAAAACGAAAAAAAAGGCGCGTGGGTGGGGGGAATTGCCGAGAAAACTCGGCGCAAGGGTCCCCTTGCATGATTTCCGCGCGCGTGGAAGGGTGTTCACCACCCCGATTTTTTCTGATTTTCAAAAATTCATAACTAATTCAAATAAAATCGAAATCGAGTTTTGTGAAAAAGTAAATTGCTTAATTTTTTTCCATACTATCCATCAAAAATAATTCCAGAATCAGAAAATCAATTATTTTTTCTAGAATTTCACAAACATCAATCAAACATCAATATGACACACAAAACAACATGATACAATCCAAATCACAAACAAATCGTTTAAGTCCACATTTCTTGCAAGGCAATCAATTACCATGGCTCTGGTGCCAGTTGTTGGAATCAATTTACCAGGATCTTAGATCTACTCACAAGTATGTTGATTAACAACCTAAACATGAACTTCTAAAACGAATATAATAAACACATATAAAGTATGAGAAACCTTACATTGGGTGCAGCGGAATAATATGTCTCCTTCCACTCAGATCTCTAACCCTTGTATCCTTTCTGTTGCAGAGTATTATCAAGATCTGAGCTCGAATGTCCTTCTTTGTTGAATCTGAATTCTCCACAGTCTTCCTCACTATGATTGAGGTATTACTTGATGTGTGTGGGCACTACTCTATAACTTAGAGGTTTTGAAACAGAGAAGAAGAAAGAGAGAGTGAAGGTGGCGGCTCAAGAAAAATTTCAGTGAAAAGAAAATAATGCAATTGTGTTGTGTGTGTTTCCTAAAGCCTTTACCTTCTATTTATAGAATACCACACATGGTTACGGTTAAATTACTTGGCATTAAAAAATGAAAAATTAAATGATAAAGGGCAACTCTAGTGGTCGGCCATGGCAATATGGAAACAAGCCTTCACTTTTGCAACTTTCCTATTTTATCATTTATGTTTCCCATTTTCTCAAAAACTGCCAATTTTCACATTCAACCATGTAAATGTCAATAAGCCATCTTAAATTCACTGACTTATTAATTCTTCGTTGAATCCACGCATAGAACTTAGAATGGCACTCTCAGCTATACATAACACTCTATATGTTCCACCATATAGATACGTCATTAATTATCCATTGTTATAATCCTAATTTGATCAATGATCCTATATATAGATGATCTAAACTGTAAAGGGATTAAGTTACCGTAACACCTTACAATGTATTTTATCCTTAAAACACTTAACCCTGTATAAATGATATTTCAGCTAAGTGAAATGAGTACTCCACCATTTATTTTCGTTTGGTTAAGCTCGAAGGAAATCATCCTTTACTTTCTATTCGTTAGATAGAAGCTATAGATTCCATATTTATGTTAGCGCTCCCACTCAATTGCATTACTGTGTTCCCAAAATGTACGTATCGCACTGACCCAAAAGTAGGCTTAACTAACAAATCAAAGAACACGAATAACACTCTTGAGATTGAACCTAATCATATCAGGATTAAGATCATTTGATCTAGGATCAACTAAGTGATATTGAATTGAATAGATATTACGGTAAGTTTAATAAATCTATATCAAAGTTCAATATCGGTCCATTCCGATGCATACTCCATGCATCCAACCCAAGCTTTACTTTAACCAATGCTCTAGAAAGAACATAGCATTTCTCCAAATGCAAGTAAACTCTGTTGTAGATTGTCATATCAGTAAAACCCAGTGTTCTGATAAATCTAGGAATATTTAATCACATAGTCATGTTTACTTTCCACTATGTCGACAACACAATAAAGATGATTAAGTATGTGAAAATGGTTTGGATGAATTTATAAATTAAATAGACAAATAATTGATAAGGTGAACCAAAACATACACAAATGAATGAAAAATACTTCTGTCTCTTTATTGATATTGAATAATCTGGATTACATTGAAATGGAGTTTTACTAATTAATAAAGATCACAAATCATTATATGTTGCATGGTTCACATGATTTAATTCATGATTATAAATTCTATTAGGTCCAGAACATATGTATTTGTTCATGATATAGTGTTGTCAGTACAGTGGAATATAATCATGATTATATGTTCAAAAGTTTAATTCCCTGATTTGTCAGTTCACTAGATTTAGACTGGCATGATAATCAGCGATAGGTATACATACACCTTGGATAAGTGTTATGTCCTTTCCAGGGCATTGTCAAAGTTTACCAGTATCGGATGTATGGAGTATACATTGGAAGGGACCGATATTGAACTTTGATTAGATATGATAAATTAACCGTAATATCTATTCAATTCAATATCACCTAGTTGATCCTAGATCAGATGATCTTAATCTTGACATGATTAGGTTCGATCTCAAGAGTGTTATTTGTGTTCTTTGATTTGTTAGTTAAGCCTACTTTTTGGTCAGGGTGATACGTACATTTTGGGAACACGATAGTACAATTGAGTGGGAGCGCTAAACATAGATATGGAATCTATAGCTTCTATAGGTATTTAGAAGTGAAACGATGATTTCCTTCGAGCTTTGTTGAATAGAGATAAATGATTGAGATCTCATTTTAGTGATTATATTATTTCACTAAAATATCATTTATAGGTGGCCAAGTGTTTTAAGGATAAAATACATTGAAAGGGTGTAACAGTAATTTTATCCCTATGCAATGTAGATCATCTATAGAGGATCAATGATTATTGGGATTATAACAATAGATAATTAATAGTGTATCTATATCGTGGAACATATAGAGCGTTCTATGTAACTGAGATTGCAATTCTAAGTTATATGGTGGATGCAATGAGGAATTAATAAGTTAGTGAATTTACTTTGTATATTCTAGATCTGCTTATTGGAAGCTCCGTTATATAGGCCCATGGTCCCTATACTAGTTGAGACAAACTGCTTGTAAGACTCAGTTAATTGATTTTAATTAATCAATTTTAATTCTAAAATTAGACTATGTCTAGTTTATGATTTTTTCACTAAGATATGGCTTGATTGTGAAGAAATAGTGTTTTAAGGTTTATTTGTTAATTAAGAGACTTTATGGAGTCTAATTAATAAATATTATAAATGACAATTTTATTTGATAATTATTTTAATTATTAAATAAATAGTTTTGGCATTTATAGGTTTGAATTGGAAAATATATTATTGAAAAGAAGAATAAGTGGTTGAAATACAGTGGCAAAATTGTAACTAGAGATTGGCCCTCTGAAGTGTACGGCCAACAAGTTATTTTTGCCCAATATTTTATTCTTTTTTAATCCATAATAATTCAACCCTAACCCTATTGAAGAATAGTATAAAAGGAAGGCTATGGTCTCTTCATCAAAACTAATGCCTCCAAAGCTAAAAACATAGATGAGACCTCTTCCTTCTTGTTGTCGAGTGAATTTCGCAACACCAAATTATATTATTTGATTAATACAAAAGAGAATTTTCAGAGAAACGACAAGTGCGAGTATTCGACCTAGAACGACGAGTACTCGACTGGGAATGTGAGAGCAATCAACAAAACTGGAAAATATCAGTGAGACAAAGAATTATAGTGGTTCAGTCAGATTGTGATCTGCTTAGTCCACTGTAGCAAAGGATTCGTAGGTGCCATTTCATGGTGGATCACCCCTTTATATACAAAGCAGGTGTCCAATCGGTTACACAAGGATCACATTCATTGTTAATCCATTATTTACATATTGAATTGCAATAATTAAACCCAAGCAACGTTAACATTAATAAATGAATGACAGTTACTAAGTCCATCAACGTATGCGTCTTCCGCATCTGCAAGTTGACTGTTCATGTTCCGTTGTTGAGCTCGCAGGGTTATCATTGCGTTTGGAATGTCTGCGTCCTTAGGTAATCGCCTCTTGTAGACATCGCGTGTCGAGCTGATAAAACCTAGACATGCGAGTTTATACCGGTTTATCAAGGCTATTGGGTCGTTGGGACCAAATCGCATCATAGAGAGTTGATCTCTACGCTTTCGCAGAACTATAGAGAGGATACTCGCATATGTCCCGACACATGCGAGTTGGATCCATCCTCTCATCCTGCATAATGCGAGTTACACTTATGCGATCCGACTTTGGTCGTACTCGCTGGCTTTATCCTGGCGAGGTTCAAACTTCGAGGAGTCTCTCATGGACATTTCAGCTTCCATTGGAAACCTGAAAATACGTGTCCTCTAAATAGGAGTCTTGTCTCGAGTTTCTAGGTGAGAGAAATCTCACTATAACACATGCCCCTAGTTTCGCGATGTGACAGGGGCGGTCACAGAGGGAAACTATTACTCGAGAGACAGGTGAAAGGTTGTCATGAGGAGGTGACCTTTGGGTTGTCCCGTCGAGGGTTTCGAAAATTGACGGCTGTAATTATTACTTTTTATTGCATTTATGGTGCCACGTCACAAAACTCCTCGGTTTTCGTGTAGGCGTGGACATCGTTGGCCGTTAGATTGGGCGACCTTAGGCATTCTGGTTGCCACGTGTCGTAATCCCAATTAATAAGGGATATGGGTATTTAAACCCTTTGATACGAATCAAATCTTCCATTTTTCCCTCTTGTTCTTAACTTCCTCCTTCCCTCCTTTACAGAGATTTCAAACCCACTTTCGTACTTTGCCCAGATTCCTACCACTCTTTCTAAAATATCCTCAATCTCAGAAGTGATCGAGAGCAATCGCAGGAACCAAAACTAAAGGTTAGTTTCGAGTCATTGTATTTTCATTTTCTGTTTGGAGAAAAAATGCTTTTTTTTTTTGGGTTTCGGTATTTTGAGGCTTTTTAGGAATGTATGCTTGTAAGGGGTATGTATGAGTGTTGTGTAAGGATGAATGTTTATGAGGCTATGTGTTTTAGGTAAAAAAACATGGGTAAATTCATAGAATATGACCTGTAAATTGACATAACCGCACATGATATACTTGAATAGACACTGTTTCACGTCTTGAATACTCGTGGGTATTCAGATGAACAACTCGAATACTCACGGGTATTCAGATGAACAATTTGAATACTCGTGTATTACCAAGATTTACTTTCTTTTGATTGATAGCTAGATCTTTTAGGATTTTTATACGTTGTGGGTCGAGTTGCGAGGGTATCAATCGCTGTTCCAAATGGTGGGTGTGTCTCAGTATTCTAATGGTCATATATGCGATTATATGCCCCTTGAGATACCGAGATACACCCAGCCATTTGCAATATGCGATGATACTCAAATGATCGTACTCCTTGGCTGATAAGTAGTCTCGGAACGATGGGAGTATCCCAGTAACTTCAGGGATATGCTTGAAAACGCATGCCCCTTGAGTCACTGGGATTCTCCCAGCCGTTTCTGGAGGTATATCGCTTGGCCCAGGATGCGTGAATTACTCGCCAAAGAAAGTATTATCTCTACTCGCATATTGATGGGGCGGTCAGTATTCGCAAGGATGCTGACCATTCTATCGAGTGCGAATTTATAGTTTAATGCGGGTGGGATCACTTATTTTGCTTTTCACACATCCATCACGCTAAAAAGATCTTCTATCTTTCAGATGAGCGACTTGTCGGATAGCCAACAGCTCGGCTTTGGAGGTCGTGCATTCGATGGTGAAGTTGACCAGGAGGAGGACAGCTTTCTCCCAACCTCGCTTTCCGAAGAGGAGGCCGCTCCAATAGAGCTAGGCTCGATGTCTTCTGTGGACATCGAAAGGATGGTGCAGGATCTCGCCGAACCTGGGACCATCGATATTCGAGATAGCGAGTCCACGGTGTCGGCCCGCGACTACCTTATCCACTCGAGGCATGCTGCCGATGTCGAGGTCGAGGAGATGGATGATGAATGGACGACCCCAGTTCGCGAGTCAGGTGAGGACGAAGAGGAGGCGGAAGGGAGTGGGACAGATTCGGTTGACGATACCCAGCTGAATGAGCCCTTCGCGTGTGAGGATCTAATTTCGAGGGTTTCCAAATCAGATTTCACTACCTTTGTGAGGTTAAATTTGCTGCGACTCGCGTTTTAGCGACCTAAACCGTCCCAGAGGGCGCATCTTCCGTTTACTAACCCTGCGATTATTCCCACGGAGGATGTGGTAGTCTCAATACCCATTCTCCGGTGTGGGGTATCGATCCCCTTCCATCCCTTCATCGCAGCTATTCTCAGGCGATATGATGTATCACATTTTCAGCTAACTCTAAACAGCTATCGCACTGCCCTAGCCTTCTATGCGATGTACATGGAATATGTTCATAGGGCCCCCTCAGTAGAAGAGTTCAGCTATTTCTACGACATAAAAAGCGTAGGTCTTCATAATGGCTTCTACTGTTTTAGCAAATGGGCGACTTCTGAGATCAATGGAGTAGAAGGAATGGTATCGAACATGGGGGACTGGAAATCGAAGTGGTTTTATGTCTTTAAAGTCCCTGGGATTAGAACTGACTTTAATCGCAGACCTAGTATGTCGCGTATTTTTTAACTTAGACATTTTCTGAATTACTTTTGAGATCTTTTGCTTACTCGCTCTTTGTTGCTCTCGCAGATAGACCAGTTCGACCGGCACTTGACGCGACTTGCAGAGAGACAGCTGAAATCCTCGGGAGCCTTCCGGTACAAGATCGCGACTGGCGATTACTGTGTACAACTGCGAAGTTGCGAGAACACCAGCTGATTCCTCAGAACGCAAGTCTTCAAAGGGAGCCAGTATACAAAGAACCATCCGAGAGGCAACAAGAGCAAATAGACAAACGCCTCTCCAAGCAAACTTCTCGACCAACCTCAGGTAATTTATCTCTTGTTATAAACTAATAGATAGAGTTTGACTTATACTCATCTTTCATTTATCTTCGCAGATATGACTTTTTTGAAGTCCGCACCTGTCCTGAAGATCAAGCCGAAGGGTGGAGCAACGACGACCTCGCCCGTTGTCGCCCAAAAGAGGAAGAGCGACGCGATGGCTACCCTTGCCACAGACTCTTCCAAGAAGCTGGCCAACACCGCACAAGACAAGGGGAAGAAAGTCGTAATCGATCCACCTGTTCGAGCTCGCGACTTCTTAGCCATGCAAGAGAAGTTCCTGGCCGAGATGCCTTATGAGGAGCTTGTTACGCGCTCTGCTGAGTTGGCCGCGCAGCCGATGACCCTGTTCATAAAAGCTGCTGCTACTCCTTCGAAGGAAGCCGACTCGCTGAAGAGGTAAAATGCCCAGTTTCAGGAGAACATAAAAAGGCTAAAGCAAGAAGTGGCTAGGAAGGAGAAGGAGCTCGAAGAGCTCAGCAAGGCTAAGGAGCAGGCGGAGCTTGAGGTCAAGAACTCGCGGGCGACGATCGAGGAGATGACCCACAATTTGGAGACTGAGAGAGAGAATGGGAAGAAGCAGTATGATCAGGCAGTGTCTGATTATATTTATACCACTCTTTCCAAAGTTCCAGACTTCGACTTCTCTCTCCTCGGAGCAGAAGCCGCTGAGATGGCCAAGGCTTTTCGTGCCATATCGCCTACTCAGACCCAAGGTGGTGGAGGGAACCTTCCTGATGAGGTCGAGGGTGCGGATGCTGAAGAAGTCGAGAACGAGGTCATCAGCAAAGTCGCGGATGAGACTGCTCCTGCTGCTCCAGATGTTTAATTTTCCTCTATGTTATGCTTTTTAATTTTACTTCTCTTTTTTTTTTTATATGCAGTACAGGGGTACTCGCGCTTTTGTACTTAGACAAATTTCCTGTTATTTTGGAAAAATTTATATCCTCGCAGCGATAATTATCCTTTGACATTTTCGCAGTACAAGGGGCATGCGTTTTCTATATATATATATTTGCGACTTTAATTACAGCTTGGTGTAATAAGTAGAAATATTTACAAGGCTGATAAAATTTTGAAAATTTTAACAATTAATTTCATTCATATAATCAATAGTACATTCGGGCATATCTACCCCCCTATACTTAGGATCTTTTCCTTTGCATAAAAAATATCTAAGTATAAGTACAAGAGTGAACATAGTCAAATAATGCGAGTACTATTGATAATAAAATTTCAAACTCTCGCCATTCCATGCTCGTGGAATCGCAGTTCCATCGAGTGTTGCGAGTCGATACGTGGCATCACCAATTTTTTCTGCGATGAGGTATGGTCCTTCCCAATTATCCCCAAAGACCCCATGCGACGGGTTTTTGGTATTTGGAATTACTCTTCTAAGGACCAAGTCTCCTGCTCGCAGGGCTTTTACTTTCACTTTGGAGTTAAAGTATCTTGCAGTTCGCTGTTGGTAAGCCACATTTTTTAAGTGCGCTTGGTCACGCTTTTCCACCAAAAGATCAAGGCAGAATAGCTGTGTCTCGTTGTTCTGCGAGATGTTGAAAATACCTCTGCGTAGGGAACCTGCCCCAACCTCAACTGGCAACATGGCCTCGCACCTGTAAGAAAGTGAGAAGGGTGTTTCGCCAGTTGTAGATCAAGGAGTCGTATTATAACACCATAGGACTTGCGGTAACTCGTCTGGCCAAGCTCCTTTGCGATCTTCTAGTTTCCCTTTTATGGTGTGTTTGATTATTTTATTAATGGCTTCAGTTTGTCCATTACTCTGCGGGTAAGCAACTGTGGAAAAATCCTTTTTAATTCCCAAATCGTCGCATAGTTGTCGCATCTCTTTGCATTCAAACTGTTTTCCATTGTCTGAAATGAGTTTATGCGGAATGCCAAAATGACAAATGATGGAGGTATAGACAAACTCGCGCAATTTCGTTGCTGTGATGGTTGCGAGTGCTTTGGCTTCGGCCCACTTCGTGAAGTAATCAACTGCGAGTACTGCATATTGGACTCCGCCTTTTCCTTTGGGTAACTCGCCGATTAGATCAATTCCCCATATTGCAAAGGGCCATGGACTTGTGATAGAATGGAGGTTACTCGGAGGCTGGTGGGTATAAGTGGCTATTCGCTGACACCTGTCACACTTCTTTGCAAACGCGAGAGCATCTTGTCGCAATGTTGGCCAGTAATACCCTTTCCGCATGATTTTTAACGCAAGGGAGTTACCTCCAGTATGATTGCCACAAATCCCCTCATGTACTTCACGAAGTATGTAACCACAATCCTCTCCGCTGATACATTTGAGAAGCGGTTGACTAAAACTTCTGCGATACAACCTTTGGTCATATATTACATAACAGGCGGCTCGCTGTCGCAATTTTCTTGCTTCTACTTTATCATCGGGTAAGAGCCCATTTTCCAGATATGCGAGGATAGGAGTCATCCAGGTAATCTCCTGAACGGCATCTATCTCCATGATTACTTCTTGATTTATGGTTGGGTGAGCCAATACGTCTACCGGAATCACATCGAGCAATTCGGCTTCTCTAGTTGAGGCCAAACGGGCCAATGCGTCTGCGTGGGCATTTTGAGCACGCGGTACTCGAGACACGACTACATTTTTGAACTTCTGCATTATTTCGCGAACAATGGCTAAATATTTAATCAATCTCCCGCCTCTTGCTAGGTATTCTCCATTCACCTGGCATACCACGATTTGGGAGTCGCTAAAAGCCTCAAGATACTCGACTTTCATTTCGAGGGCAAGTTTCAATCCTGCGATTAAAGCCTCATACTCGGCTTCATTGTTAGATGCAGAAACCTCAAAACGTAAAGCAGTGTGTACCTTGAAATTATTGGGACTCATTAACAAGATCCCACTACCAGAACCTTCGCTATTTGAGGCTCCATCGACGTACAATGTCCATGTTTCTCTGCTTGCTATAGCAATGTCACTTCTGTCCTCTACGACTGCCACCTCGTTGCTGGGGAATTCAAGTATAAAATCCGCCAAGGCTTTCCCCTTGATCGCATTTCTCGGTTTATACTTGATGTCAAACTGACTCAATTCCATCGCCCATTTTAACAATCTCCCCAATGCTTCTGATTTTGCTAGAACTTGTCTTAAGGGGAAGTTCGTCAAAACTTCAATGCTGTGAGCCTGGAAATAGGGTCGCAATTTTCTTGAGGATATTATCAAGGCGAAAGCCAATTTCTCCATTTGGGGATAACGTGTCTCGGCATCCAGTAATCGCTTACTGACGTCATACACTGGGTATTGGCGTCCTTGGTCCTCGCGTATTAGTACCGAACTAATCGCATATTCTGAGACGGCCAAATAGATGGATAAGACTTCTCCGGACAATGGCTTTGACAAGATCGGAGGCCGCCCCAAGTGCGTTTTTAAAGCTTGAAAGGCCTGCTCAGATTTTTCATTCCAATGGAACCTGTTGTTGCCTTTCAAAATCTGAAAAAACTGCTTGCACTTATCAGAAGATCTGGATATAAAGCGGTTTAAAGCTGCGACTTTACCTGTGAGGCTCTGAACCTCGTTTGGCTTCGTCGGTGATGGCATTTCCACCAATGCCCTGATCTTCGCAGGATTGGCTTCTATTCCTCGCTGATTAACCATGAAACCAAGGAACTTCCCAGAGCCAACTCCAAAGACGCATTTCAGTGGATTTAAACGCATCTTATATCGTCGCAATATATCGAACATGGCCTGTAAGTGGGCAATATGATCCTTCGCATGTTGTGATTTTACGAGCATATCGTCAACATATACCTCCATGGTCTTTCCAATGAGATCTGCGAACATCATATTCACTAGCCTTTGATAAGTCGCACCTGCGTTTATTAAACCAAAAGGCATTACTTTGTAACAGTATAATCCTCGATCAGTAATGAACGAGGTATGCTCCTGGTCTGGTTCATACATCGGGATTTGATTATATCCCGAGTATGCATCCATGAAACTCAAGAGTTCGTGACCTGTAGTGGCATCGACAAGCTGGTCAATGCTAGGAAGAGGAAAGCTGTCTTTGGGACAGGCTTTGTTTAGATCTGTAAAGTCAACACATGTGCGGGGTTTGCTAACCAGTTGGGGTAAAACGACTCCCGTATAAAGCCGCAGGCAAGGAGGCGGTTGACATCTTCTTTTAGCGCTTGGTACCTCGCGGGGTCCATTTTGTGGTGCTTTTGTCGGACACCTCGCACTTCGGGGTCAATGTTCAAGCGATGACACATGACTTGCGGAGATATCCCGACCATATCTGAATGTTTCCAGGCAAAGACATCAAGATTTTGCTTTAAAAAGGTCGTTAATTGTTCTCGCAGCTGTAAATTTAATTTAGAACCAATTTTTAAAACCTTGTTATTATCTAAAGGATCTATAGGTACCTCAATTGTGTCTTCCGCGGCTTGGGCTGCGGCGGTGTGATCGAGGATTCTTGGATCCAAGTCTGGTTCGTCTATCTGCGACACTTCCTCGATTCTGAGGATCTCCTGGCGAGGAGGTGGTGCCTCCAAAAGGTAGATGACATTTACTGTCCTTTTTTCTGCGAGTTTAACGGCTGCGTTATAACATTCTCGTGATTCGGATTGGACTCCCCGCACCGAACCTACTCCAGTGGGAGTAGGGAACTTCATTGTCAGATGATAGATCGAAGTTATGATTTTCATCTCCTTCAGGATTGGTCGACCAATTACGGCGTTATACGCTGAGTATTGGTCGATTACTACGAAGTCTGCCATTGACTTGGCTGTCACTGGGGCAGTTCCCAAAGTGATTGGGAGTTTGATCACTCCTTTAATTGCCATAAATGCTCGACCTCATAGGTCGCAAATCCTTCTCCTGCAACTCCATTTGTTTGAAGGCTTGGAAATTCAGCAGATTCACTGAACTCCCATTGTCAACCAGTATGCGATGGACATTGTCCCCACCAATATTGGCGACTATCACCAGTGCATCAGAATGCGGGTGATGGACCCATCTCCCATCACTCTCCATAAAGGTGATGTCGTCGCATTCTTTCTTAAAGAGTTTCTCGGGCCGCTCGCCAAGATTATTCACATTGGTAAGCGGCTTCTCCTTGGCTTCTCTGGCATATCGTTCTTGTGATTTGCGAGAGTCGCCTGCGATGTGAGGTCCTCCAATTATAGTCAGGATATTGCGAGGTGTTCTGGAGCCACTCGCATTCTGGTTTTCTCCTTTGTCATCCGCTTGGGGACGACTTTCCTCGCTCTTTTTGTACTTGTCGAATTTCCCTCTCCGGATTAGCTCCTCTATTTCATCCTGCAAGACCCAACATTCTAAAGTAGTGTGACCAATGTCCTTGTGGTACTTGCAGAATTTTTTAGGGTCCCTCCTGTCGCGATTTCCCCTGATGGAAGGCGGCTTCTTGAAGACTCTGTTTCTTTCTTCAATTGCGTAGATATGGTCTCGAGGGACTGCGAGTTCAGTATAATTGACGAAGCGAGGTCCACCCTTCCTTTTTGGCGAGGACTCCTTCTTTGGAGGAGACTTGGCCAGCTTCAGACTTCACTGTCTTCGGGGGCTGCGTCTTCTTGGGCTTCGGCCCCTGGAGTTCTTCCCTCGCGAGCTGTGAGATCGTGACCGCGGTATGGGTGACCGGCGCTTGTCCTTCCCCTTCTCTAACTCCGCTAGAGAATTCTCAATTCTTTTGTGAGGTTCGGCCATGGCGAAGAACTCTACTAAGGACTCGGGCCTTCGAGCTTGTAGTTCCTTCCAAAAGTCGGTCCTCGGCAAGATACCTGTTATCAACATGCAAACAAGCGAAGACTCGGGGGCCTTCTCGACCTTTGTTACTTCTGCGTTAAAAAGTTTGAAATAGTCTTGTAAACACTCACCAGGTTCTTGTTTGATGTTGGCCAAAGTCGTATAAGGTGGCCTATACGTCATTGTGGCCTGGAAATGTGTGAGGAATAGGTCGACGAAGGTTTCCCACGTCGATATCGATGCCTCGGGTAATTGGGTGAACCAATCATGGGCATTTTCCTCGAGTGTTGCCGCAAGAATGCGGCACTTTACGAGCTGCGGTACCTGGTCCACTTCCATTATTGTATTAAATTTTTCAAGATAGTCTATCGGGTTAGAAGTACCTTTATATTTGAGGGACTCAGATAGACGAAACCCTTTTGGAAGTTGAGCTTGTCGCACTTCTGTAGTAAAAGGAGAGGTTCCATGCAACTTATATATAGGCTTACGTTGCTGCTCGAGCATCTTCAAAGCCCGCAGAAGCATGCTTTGGTCAATTCATCCTGTCGCAGGAGCCGGAGTCGCTGCAATTGCGGGGCTCGCAACTACTGCGGCAAGATTTGCTGGGACATTAATCCCAGCGGTCGCGATCGGCGCGGTAGGCAGGTTATTATCAGTGTTGGCACCCTGATCGCCCGCATGGGGATCACAGAGTGTCTCAGTATTATGTGGGCCGCGAGAGCGTGCCCTGAAAACTGCGTTGAGATGATCACGCAGATCACCTCGGTGTACCTGATAGCGTCCTCCCTGTTGTGTCTGTACAGAGCCGGACCTTGTGTACCTGCTTGGAGTGCGACCATGCGACCACGAAGAGGCTGATTCTGCGTCGTTGTCTCTTGATGGTCGGCTGCAAGGATTACGGCGCTCAGGATCTTCATCGATTTGTGCGCTCTGGTTTGGAAACCTTGCGGATTGATCCCTTGACATTGGATGGTTCAAGTCCAGACCTTCAGGGTTAGTTCTTCGTTCCCTGCGTACACGGTTAGTATGACGTCTAGAAGTTGTTACCTGAGGGTTATCGGTGCGAATAGCGGGAACTCGAGGAGGGCGTCGAGCTCGGCTCTGTCCATCTACTTCGGCCTGTAGTGCCCGCAGTTGATCTTGAATCGCAGCATATTGATCAGTGGTGAGCTGGATCATTCCCTCGGATACCACCGCCGGAGTGAAGGGGGGAAAATGCATGGTCGCTGGTGGCGTGGATGTGTCCCCAACTTGAGGGCCAGTCGTTTCTGGTAATAGGTTGAGAGGTCTGATATTGCTTCTCCCTACTCCGCCGTTAATGACGTCCACAGGTGGCACTCCAGCTCCAAACAGCGGTACATTCATCATCCCAATGTTGATGGACCCGTTGTTAGCTCCGTTAGCGTGATTTCCAGCCATGATGATTAGTGTTCTTTGAAATGAATGAAATCTTTAGTGGGTTCCCACAGACGGCGCAAAATGTTGTCGAGTGAATTTCGCAACACCAAATTATATTATTTGATTAATACAAAAGAGAATTTTCAGAGAAACGACAAGTGCGAGTATTCGACCTAGAACGGCGAGTACTCGACTGGGAATGTGAGAACAATCAACAAAACTGGAAAATATCAGTGAGACAAAGAATTATAGTGGTTCAGTCAGATTGTGATCTGCTTAGTCCACTGTAGCAAAGGATTCGTAGGTGCCATTTCATGGTGGATCACCCCTTTATATACAAAGCAGGTGTCCAATCGGTTACACAAGGATCACATTCATTGTTAATCCATTATTTACATATTGAATTGCAATAATTAAACCCAAGCAACGTTAACATTAATAAATGAATGACAGTTACTAAGTCCATCAACGTATGCGTCTTCCGCATCTGCGAGTTGACTGTTCATGTTCCGTTGTTGAGCTCGCAGGGTTATCATTGCGTTTGGAATGTCTGCGTCCTTAGGTAATCGCCTCTTGTAGACATCGCGTGTCGAGCTGATAGAACCTAGACATGCGAGTTTATACCGGTTTATCAAGGCTATTGGGTCGTTGGGACCAAATCGCATCATAGAGAGTTGATCTCTACGCTTTTGCAGAAGTATAGAGAGGATACTCGCATATGTCCCGACACATGCGAGTTGGATCCATCCTCTCATCCTGCATAATGCGAGTTACAGTTATGCGATCCGACTTTGGTCGTACTCGCTGGCTTTATCCTGGCGAGGTTCAAACTTCGAGGAGTCTCTCATGGACATTTCAGCTTCCATTGGAAACCTGAAAATACGTGTCCTCTAAATAGGAGTCTTGTCTCGAGTTTCTAGGTGAGAGAAATCTCACTGTATTACTTCTTCTTTGTTCTTCAATTCGAAACCTATAGCCTTTCTTTACAAAATAATTTCAGCCATTAGTGATTGAGTAAGTGCCCACACACATCAAGTTGGTCATCAATCATAGTATGTAAGACTGTGAAGAATCCAATCAACAAGAAGGAGAGAAAGAGATCTAGGTTCAGATCTTGATAATGCTCTGCTACATAAAGGAATCAAGGGCTAGAGATCTGAACGGAAGGAGTCATTATATTCCGCTGCAATCAATGTAAGGTTTCTTGAACTTTATATGTGTTTATTTACATTGTTTTAGAAATTCATATTAGGATGTTAAACAATATACACGATAGTAAACCTAGATCCTGGTAAAATAATTCCAACAACTGGCCTGAGAGCCATGGTAATGATTTAGTTTCATGAATTATGAATTCAAACGATGTTTTGTGTTGATTTGGATGTGTTCATGTTGGTTTATGTGTTACCTGATGATGTTATGTGATTTACGAAATTTTTCCATGAAAATAATTTTATTTTTTTTTCTGAAAATATTTTATTTGGATTCCTTGTATAAAATTAAGCAATTTTGGTTTTTACGAACGAAAGAGATATGAATTTTTGAAAATCGGGAAAGGAGGAGTCGATCATGGGCGAGATCCCTTGGTCAGCCCTTCATTCCGCGAGCGGAAGGGTGTCCAGGAGCTGATTTTCTCAGCGGATGCTCCTCAGACGCGCGCGCGCATGTGACCATGCAATGTCCCCTGTTTTTCCTCTGTTTTCAGCGACCATGTGCGAGTTTTTCGGACCATGCAGCCCCGTGTGCATGCTGAAACAGGACAGTTTGCATGGTGTCCGATTTTCATGCATATTTTGATAAAAAAAATTCTTTTCTCAGCAAAATAAAAACTAAAATTTATTAGATTTTTATGTAGATTTCAATTTTTCAACTTGAAAATCTAAATATCAGAATAAAAAAATAATTTTTATTTATTTAAATAATAAAAGTTGTTTTTTTTAGATATTTGGAATTTACTAATTTGAATATTGATTTTTTCACATAAATTTTAAATTATGATGAGATTTAAAAATTTGTTAATTTCCTTAATATTTATATATTATTTAATTATAAGTTTAGATATTTTAATATTGGGCATATTTTAAATTAAAAGATAACTTTATCTTTTTAATTTGAAATATTATATTAAAATTAACTTATATGATAAATTAAATAATTAATAAATTTGAAATTAACCTAGATATTTTTATAGATATTCTAACCATAATATTTTTCAAATTCAAAAATTTGTTATTTTGTTAAATATTTAATTGTTTATAAATTATAAGTTTGAAAAATGATATTTTACTATTTTATATCATCTTACTTATTAGAAATTTATAAATTATATTTTAAATATTTAAATAACTTAGATATTTTTGTAAAAATTTGAATAATGCTTAATTTGAGATATTTTGACATATAATTAGGATAATTATTATTTATTTATTATTTTATTCTTAAAATAATAATTATCTAACCACATCTATTTTAAAATTGGTTTATTTTATTATTTTAATTTTATTAAATTATAAGATTAGAAAATAATATTGAAGATATTTTTTTTTTTTCAAATCATTTATCTTATTTGATATTTAATTCAATTTGATAAAATAATTCCAATAAACCTAGATATTTTAAATTAGTTTTTCATTTTTTTGAATTTTAAATTTTGATGAGATTTTTTAAGAATGGTTTTAACAACCCTAAATTTTCAAAATTTAGTTGGTTAGTTTAAAATAATAATTTAATTATATTAATATTTTATTTCACAATCTGTTACATGGACATTGTTTGTTTATTTTATTGTTTATTCAAATTTTTTTTAACAAACCTATTACTTATTTGATCTAAATTGATATGATTAACTTGTTGACAGATCTAATGATCTGATTTTAATCATAATCCAATTGTCAATAGATCCTATAAATAATTTGAAACAGGTAAATTTTGTACTTCTTTCATCTGTGTAAACCTAGTAACATGATGGGGCCCATTCAAATCATTTGACCTGTGTGAGCCTATATGTTTGCTTTTTGGGCTTAGATGCATATAGGAAGCCCATTTAAGTTTAAGTAATTAAATGGACTAGGTTGCTAAAATAAATTAGAATTGGGCTTATTCAATGAATAATAATTATTTATTTAATGGTTAAATTTCTCTCCTTTGGGCTTTGTGTGAGAGTTAGGGGGCCAATAGTAGTGAGTACGACATACTGAACCTATTCCTCCCTCACATGAACCACCCCAATTGTGAAGGCTCATTTGCCTTATTTAAATAATTGTATTAGGTTGATTATATTAGTCTAACCTAATTAAAATTGAATTAGCAACATAATTAGCTTTAAAATATATGAAATTCATTTTTCATTGAATATTTTAAAGTTAATTTCAGAAAAATACTTAGTTAATTGAAATATATTCTAGATAGTAATTTCTAGTGACTAGTTATATTTTCTAATATTTAATTAGGAAAATATTTTAAGTTGAAAATTAATTTTTTTTATTAATTAATTTTGGATCAACTTAAATAAAGAATATTTTCCTCGTATAGAATTAATAATTAAGTTTTTTTATACTTGATTATTTAATTCATGTATTTAATACATTTAATTAAATGGAAAATTAAACATTTAAGTTGATTTCATTCTTGATACTTAAATATTATTATTAACTTTAGAATATTTAATTAAATACAAAATTATTTTATGTTGGAAATTTTAATTTCAGAACAACTTAAATTTGAATAATTTTCAATATATATTTTATTTTTTTATTAATCATTTTTTCGAAATTGCATTTTTTATTTAAATGGAGAAAATTTTGATTTTTTTTTTTAAAAAATAGATTAAAGTTGAAAATTATTTATTTTAATTTTAGACAAACTTAAATCATTATATTTTTCATTTAAATGATTAATTAAAATAAATGAACTAAAATATATTATAATTAGAAAATAAATTAATTAGTCAATGAATGTCTAGATAGTTATTATCTGTTTGCTTGATAGAAAATTAATATTTAAGTTGATTCTAATCATGATACTTAAATATTTGATAATTTTCTCAAATATTTAATTGAATAGGAAAATTATATTTGTGTTAAAAATTAATTTTTAATTAATTTTGGATCAACATAAATTAAAATAATTTTTCAAGGATTTATTTTATTTTATTTTATGCAATTTCGAAAATGTATTTTATTTTAAATACATTATTTTTTTTCAAATTTTGCATTACATATATTTATAGAAAATTAAATTTTAGTCGAAATTTTTTAATAAATTTTGGATCAACTTAAATTGAATAATTTTCGTATTATTTATTGGAAAATTAATACTAAGGATGGAAAATAATTTATTTTTATTTTTTCCAGATCTTCCTTAAGTATTATTTTATAAATATTAAATTAAAATTTATATTTAGAATTTTATTCTAAATTGGTACTTTTAATTAAATAAATATATATTAAAATAAGTATCAAAGAAAATACAACTCTTTAAAATAATGAGCTTTAGTTATAAGGATATTCGATCTCCATTGTTGGTCCTACATGGTTAATATATTTTCAATATAATCTCGAGACACTAGACTTCGTCCCCCTAATGGATGGTTATTCGTTGAAGCATTTAACACCGTAACGATCTCTTATTATAAGTACTTTGTAAGTTTTCATCTCTATTAGACTCTCCCCTACGGTGACTACTTATAGATAAATTTACGAAGTATAAAACAATGGTAGAAGCTCATAAAATAAGAATAACCTTGACTCTCGCCTACCGGGACAACGCTGGATTCTTATTTTGATCGAATAAAAGGTTGCTAGAGTGGTATCCATTTTAGATGAGCTGACAACTATATTCAATTAATGATACTTTGACTCTTGCCTACCGGGACACTGTATCAGTTTGTTGGAAACCTTGGAAATTTTTTTTAAGATATGATATTTTTATATTTACATGTCTTATTTATTTGCTAAATGCTTAATAATTTCTGAATTGTGTGTGAATTTATATTGAACCATGTTGATTTCTGTTACTAATTGTAGTTTAATTTCGAATCTTCATTGTTGGTCTAACTTGACTTGTTATTTTTAATGGGACAAATCCTAATGAATTGTCATCCATTAGACAAACATAATAGTGTTAGATCTCAATAGATAAATATTTATAAATGCAACATCTAGCTGTTCATCAATAGATGACACCTTAGACAAGTATTTACAATATGAAACAATGAAGACATTTACAAATAAGAATAACTTTGACTCTCGCCTACCGGGACATCGTTGGGTTCTTATTTTAAATCAAAATGATCCTTTACTTATTCCTCTTAGCTTATTCATTTTGAATTTGCTTACATAGTATATCATTGGATGAATGGTTTATAAATCATCTGCTTATAATGTCATTCTATTTTGTTTTATGAAATTGAATGGCACAGATGACTATAATCTCGACATTCTATCCCGAAATGATATAAATCCTCGATCTTAGAAATCTCCTACATATGCTTACTTTAGGCAAATTAGACTTAGAGTTAGATTAGTAGTGGTGGTCCAAGAAAGAATACTCATGTATATTTGGTATAAATTTAAGTCTTTGACTTTAAATTTTAGATTCCAAATAGAAATTTTATATTTCTGTTTCTAGAATAAAATACAGTTAAACTGTCACAAGTGTTTAATAACCATTTTTTGTCAGTGTTTCAAACTGTATGTTAAAGTATGGAATATGAGTTTAGTATTCCGTGACCAGGATCCACTTGGACTATTCTAAGAACTCTTTATTGTAACTAAACCTAAGTCATCAAAAGACACAACTACATTTTAGTATCTATGGCATTTGTATCTTGTTCATAGTGGTTTTGACAAGATCAATCTCTGCAAAGAGTCAATATGCATATATCCACTGAAAGTGAATCATCTATATTCGTAGATGGATATACATTCAGGGGTGGATATGAGTTTTCGTTATGTTCTTCAGACGATTACTCTAGATTTTACCTTATGCAAAGAAATTTGAAATGTTTGATAAATTTCATGAAATTCTAGCAATGTTGAAAAACATTAAGGTAAGTGGTTAAAGATCTTGCGAATTGATATAGGTGGAGAAATATTTGATAGGTATGCAGTTCAAAGATCATTAAATTGATTTTTTGAATTATATCCAAATTACCTCCCCAGAAATTCGATTTGCATATTGATGATAGTATAAGGTCTATGATTAGTTACTAGTTGTTGCCTAAGTCCTTCTAGGGATATACCCCAGTGATAGGATAATTTCAGAATGATAGAATGGTTGTGTACTTAGTGTAAACCATTACTAGATTCATGGATGACCTAATTGTAATCTTAAGAAAAGCTAGAACTGTTAACCAAGGTTTGCATGTTTGATAGCTATTCTAAGTGATTAGGGGTGGATCATCAAATAGTCATTAGATAAGAAAGTGTTTGTTTTAACAAATACTACTTTTCTAAGAAAATGAGTAAGTCTGAAAACAAAGTAGCAAAATAGAAGAGATATTTTTTCTTGATTCCAAAAGTGTTCAATCATCTTATTCGAAATAAGATGATCCCACTACCTCTGTTATTTTGACACAACCGAAGAGGACAATACCATTTAGTATTCTTAGACAAAAGTCACGGTACCTTGTCGTAGTGGGAGGGTTTCAAGGAACTCACCCACTTATGACTTGGAAGACACTGGTGATTAAAATCCATTGTTAGTTTAAACAAGTAATGGATTCTTAGAATAAGAAACTAAGAAGAAAAGCCAAGAGAACTATGTTTAAAACCATTCATATGGAACAACCAAAAGTTTTCTATTACAAGGACAAGAAAGGAAATTTTGAAAATAAGTCTATTCAATGGACTTAACAAAACTTCCTGTTCCTAGTATTATAGGTTTGAGATTATCTAAACCTATGGCTTGTGGTATGCCTGGTAATTTACTTACTCTAGTGCAAGCAACTTACTTTAGTAAGATGCTGGAGCATTTTTCTAATGGCAATCTATAGAAGCTTTTTGACTTCTAAATATAGATTTTATTTATCTAAGGAAAATTTTCAACTATTCCAAAAAAGATAAAGGCCAATGAAAGAATTTCTTAGAATCAACAGTGAAAGGTCTCAGATATGCTTTAGTATGCCTTAGACCAGACACCTGCTGTTGAGTGGGAGTAATGAGTAGGTATCAGATTAATCCAAGAAAGGAACATTGGAAGACAATCAAGTGAATCTTACGATCAAGAAGATGAATTATATGTTAATCAATAAGGGTGTATTTAATACTCTTAGACTACACCAAATCAAATTTCTAGACTTGCCTTTGTGCTAGAAATTGTGCTGATGAGATGGTGATTACTCTGGGGGTGGAGTAGTGATTTTGGAGAAGTGTAAAAACCTATCTGAAGTCTCTAAGTCTACCAGAGAGACTGAATGTTAAAGTTGCAGGAAATATACTTATTCAGTCATAGGAATGTTCTATACATTTTTGGCATTATTCCAACATTTATTAACTACTAGTGTTACTTCCTGATTAACGCAAAAGTAGTTGCCAAAAGTAAAGAATCCAGTATCCCTAAAGGAGTAGACATATAGAGAGGAATTTCACAATATCAAGAATTTTGTGATTAAGGAAATGTAATGGTGGATGAAAGGTTGTATTGAATACAACCTATCAGATCCTATTACAGAGAGTATATTACAAACTACACTTGATCTGGATATCAAGGAGTTGAGATTATTTGAAATGCACTTTTTATTTTATATTAGTGCAAGTGGGAGTTTGCTGGGTGTTGTGCCCTAAATAAAACCCATTTCAATATAATCATATTTACTAATTAATAAAGATCATAAATAATTTTATGTTGCATGGTTCACGTGATTTATTTAATGATTATAAATTCTATTAGGTCCATAACATATGTATTTGTTCATGATTATAGTGTTGTCAGCACAGTGGAATATAATCATGATTATATGTTCAAAAGTTTAATTCCCTAATTTTTTAGTTCACTGGATTTAGACTGGCATGATAATCAGCGATATGTATATTTATACCTTGGATAAGTGTTATGTCCTTTCCAGGGCATTGGCAAAGGTTACTAGTATCAGATGTATGGAGTATACATTGGAAGGGACCGATATTGAACTTTGATTAGATATGATAAATTTACCGTAATATCTATTCAATTCAATATCACCTAGTTGATCGTAGATCAAATGATCTTAATCCTGACACGATTAGGTTCGATCTCAAGAGTGTTATTTGTGTTCTTTGATTTGTTAGTTAAGCCTACTTTTTGGTTAGGGTGATACGTACATTTTGGGAACACAATAGTACAATTGAGTGGGAGCGCTAAAAATAGATATGGAATCTATAGCTTCTATAGGTATTTAGAAGTGAAACGATGATTTTCTTCGAGCTTGGTTGAATAGAGATAAATGATTGAGATCTCATTTTAGTGATTATATTATTTCACTAAAATATCATTTATAGGTGGCCAAGTGTTTTAAGGATAAAATACATTGAAAGGGTATAACGGTAATTTTATCCCTATGCAATGTAGATCATCTATACAGGATCATTGATTATTGGAATGGATAATTAATAGCGTATCTATATCGTGGAACATATAGAGCGTTCTATGTAACTGAGAGTGTAATTCCAAGTTCTATGGTGGATGCAATGAGGAATTAATAAGTTAGTGAATTTACTTTGTAAATTCTAGATCTGCTTATTGGAAGCTCGGTTATATAGGCCCATGGTCCCCATACTGGTTGAGACAAACTGCTTATAAGACTCAGTTAATTGATTTTAATCAATCAATTTTAATTCTAAAATTAGACTATGTCTAGTTTATGAATTTTTCACTAAGATATGACTTGATTGTGAAGAAATAGGGTTTTAGAGTTTACTTGTTAATTAAGAGACTTTATGGAGTCTAATTAATAAATATTATAAATGACAATTTTATTTGATAATTATTTTAATTATTAAATAAATAGTTTTGGCATTTATAGGTTTGAATTGGAAAATATGGTATTATTGAAAAGAAGAATAAGTGGTTGAAATAAAGTGGCAAAATTGTAACTAGAGATTAGTCCTTTGAAGTTTACGGCCAACAAGTTATTTTTCCCCAATATTTTATTCTTTTTTAATCCATAATAATTGAACCCTAACCCTATTGAAGAATAGTATAAAATGAAGGCTATGGTCTCTTCATCAAAACTAATGCCTCCAAAGCTAAAAACTTAGATGACACCTCTTCCTTCTTCTTTGTTCTTCAATTCGAAACCTATAGCCTTTCTTCACAAAATTATTTCAGCCATTAGTGATTGAGTACTTGCCCACACACATCAAGTTGATCCTCAATCATAGTATGTAAGACTGTGAAGAATCCAATCAACAAGAAGGAGAGAAAGAGATCCAGGTTCAGATCTTGATAATGCTCTGCTACAGAGAGGAATCAAGGGCTAGAGATCTGAACGTAAGGAGTCATCATATTTCATTGCAATCAATGTAAGGTTCCTTGAACTTTATATGTGTTTATTTACATTGTTTTAGAAATTCATATTAGGATGTTAAACAAGATACATGGTAGTAAACCTAGATCCTGGTAAAATAATTTTAACAGGAAAAGTAGAAGGCGACACATTATGAATGACTTGGAGACTCTCTTTGCGCTATGAAGTTTGGGCTTGGGTGTGAAGCTATTTTTTTTAAAAATAAATAAATGTGGACTTGAAATATTTTTATATTTTGTATGTTTTTGCGGTGCTTGTTTTTTTAGTCTTCTTTTTATTTTTACCAATTGAACTATTTTTAAATAAATGTGGGCTTTTTATTTTATATTTCGAGACAGTGCCAATCTCTCAATTGAACTAAAGTTCTATTTACCCATTTCATATCTCACAATAGACTCACAATTACATATTTATAGTGATTCACACTCTTGGAAAATTACTAATAAATCCCTACACTATTTCATAATGTAACACTTTGCCACCCTCCTCAAGGTGGTAAAATTAAAAAAAAACTAAAAATATGCACAAACATAAAAGATAAAAAACTAATTACAGCCCAATTATTATTATGTTGGTGTAGTAGACTTTTCAACAAGCCCAAGCCCAAAGTACCTAGGGCAATCAACCTTCTTCCTCTTCTCAATCCAAGTTGCCAGCTTCATCAATTTTTTTTTTCAATTACCCAACTATCGTGATCTCTCACATCCTTTTTTACTGTTTGTGGTCATACAATTTCGTAACATTATATATGTATATATATTTTTTCCTTGAACACAAATGAAGCAGTATATATACATATATCTTTTAGCAAACCAGTAAGGATAAGACGATGGTCGTCGTTTCCGCTCCGATGTTCTGCAGTCTGGCGCGACCAAGCTTCCAATCGTCCTCCAGTGACCACTTAGTGCTGCCCCTCGCTGTTAAAGATCCACAGTCACCGCCGATCAAATATCCACCGTCGTCCAGATCGAAAATCCTCCTCCGATCTATCTGTAGTGTGTGAATTGATTCCCATAGTGAGTCACCATTAACAACAAAAACAGTCTCTCTAACACGCTCAAAACATTGTGCGTGAAGATCCAATGCCATCTTTGTCTTCTCCAACGTTGGAGTTCTTCGAGAACCTTCTCCGATGGCTTCGTGATTCTCACTGGTTCAGTAGAGTCGTCGACCTCCTGAAATGTAGTTGGGCCTGAGATGAGGAATCCAGCACTCCCGCAGTCGACAAGCCATGGCGCTCAAACATGGCGTCAGTACGCAACTCTACGGATCTAATCATGGATCTTACGAACTCACGAAGCTCTTCGTCAGTCATTGTGGAGCTCTCAATGAAAATACCAATTGTTAGATAATAGTCCTCTTCGAGACAGGACAAATCTCCGAAATGCACTCTTCGAGACAGTGCCAATCTCCTAATTGAACTAAAGTTCTATTTACCCATTCCATATCTCACAATAACCTCACAATTACATATTTATAGTGATTCACACTCTTTGACAATTACTAATAAACCCCTATACTATTTCATAATGTAACATAAATATGTTATAATAATAATACTAATAGTGGAATTGATTTTAAACTTTAATGTCATTTAAGAATGAATATCATGTTTAATGGATGATTTAAATTTGTCTGAACATAATATTTTAATCATTTTCTTTTTCATGCATGAATCTCATATTTAAGAAGAATATCATGTTGATGATGAAATGGGTATCGTGTACTTAAAGTTGGAATGGTAGTGAAGGAGTTTATTATTGGGAAGAGAATGAAATAATGGGTATGATGTGAGAGCCACCATGGCTGGTTATTTCAGAGATAAATTATAACATAGTATTACAGAGCTTGATGTTACTAGAGTCTCTCAATCTACGATCGTTCAGCAAACGAAACGCACTGATACTAAATGAAGGTGTGACCTTAGATTATTATTTCATGGTCAACCGGTTGTCTTTAGTACCTTTGCCGGAAAAGGGGAGTGTTTCTTCTATCTCTTTTTGATTATTCGAGTCTTTATTGATTTGAGTTTATGATTTGGTTGTTGGTCATAGTTTCAGTTTATTCCTGCTCCAAATTATACTTCTATTTATCTATATTCAAATGATTTTTTTTTTTAATTAAGATTTTCATTATCAAGGTGCCAGAATTTTTTCTCTGTTTTTAACTTTCTTTAATCTTTTGTGTATAATATATATATATATTGTTATAAAATAATATAAAGTAGATGAGAGGAAAGAAGAAGAAGATGAAGAGAGAAATAGAAAGTGAATGAGAATTTATGAGTTGTTTATTCTAATGGGGTGAACCCCTATTTATACAAATACAAGAGTGAGATATTAAGAAACTAAGAAAAAGAGGAATATTTATTACAATTAATAGTAATAAATAAAAAATTTGGACATCCACATAATTATTAATATTTATAACACTCCCCCTTGAATGTCCATAATAACTGCCTTATTAAAAATCTTGCTGAAAACTTGACCAAAGGAAAAAGAGTATAGTGTAAACTAACTCCCCCTCATTTAGGCATTTGTGGAGATCTTCTAATCGACGAATTTCGATCTTATCTGCCATCTTCTCAAATGTTGATGTTGGTAATAACTTTGTGAATAAGTTTACAAGATTGACACTTAATTAAATATGTTGAACACCAATATGTATTTTCTTGAAGCGTATAAAGAAGAATTTCGTGAAATGTGTTCTAACTCTATCTCCTCACTACTACAATATTAGCCTTTAGATGCAGTTTTTTCAACCCTATTTATAAAAAGGGAAGCTAAAGGGTGTGAAAATACCCGCTATGTTCGAAATTGACATTTAGAGGCGGTTTTTTGATAAAAACCGTAGGTATAAAATTGTATTATACCATTTAGAGGCGGTTGGAAATTAGTTTTTTTTTTTTTTTTCGAACTACCTATGGCGTCGGTTCTCCGTATAGGAATCGACGACATAGGGCTACACAATCTTCGACACGTGTACCCTATGCGCGTCGGTTCCTATGAAGGAACCGCCGCCATAAAAGTCGATCGCAGTATATCTCTTTGCTCGACCTTCCTTCTTCCTCCCCACTTCACTCAGCAACCCAGAAAAACCAGAGACCCCATTTTCTCAGCCAAAACCCTCGCCTCCACCACCTTCTCCCAACCCTATCTCCCTCATTTCTCAACCATTTCAGCCCATTTTTTTTTTAAAATCCTCCATTTTCGATACTTAATAACATACACCTAAAAAGTTTTGATTTTTTAGCCTCTAAAAGTGTCATCCGAACCCAAATAGTAAATTTTGGGTGTGAAATCCGGCCACCCATTTTTGTTGAGAAATTGTTCAATCTCAACCTCGTTTAAGGTATAAATATTGCTTCTATTCTTATTGTATTATGTATATTGTTTTATTTTTTTTGTTTTTGTAAATTATTATTTGAGTTTTTTTATTTTATTAGTAATATTATTGTGTTTTATGTGTATAGTGTCGGGATTTTTTACGGTGGTCGTCGGATTGCGGTTATTAGGTAATAATTTATACCACAATGTATAGTATATATATGTATTTGTATATTTTATTGAATATTTGTATATAATGTGTGTATATATTGTGTGTGTATATAGTGTGTGTATATTTTTTATGAAAATAAATTTTGTAATTGTATTTTATATATTTTTTGCAATATATATTTATTGTGAATAAAATGACATTGGAGGGATTTCATTAGTTTCAAAAAAAAAATTAGCTTAGAAATAAAAATTTCAAAATGGAATTAGTGTGTGATATAATTTTATTTTTTTGAGATAATAGTGTGAGATATAATTGATTATATATATGTATGTATAATTTAGTAACTAAGTAACTTGTTACAATTTTGTATAACTAGTTATAAGTTATGAAATAATTAATTTTGTAATTTCGTTGTATTTCTTTATATTATAGGGGTTCGGCATAATTTTGTGTGTAGCGTATTTGGGCTTGCAATTATAGGTATATACTTTTACTAACTTTTTCTTAATATATAATTAATTATCAATGCATGTTAGTTGAGTTTGAATATCTTAAATATTCATCCGTAGTGAAGTAGGTTCTGCGAATACATGTACTGCGGTCGGATGGGTGGATTAATTTTGTATTGTTTATCTGTTTTGTTTGTTATATTAGGCACTTGTAAAATTTTTGGGAACGTCCAATTACAGCCGTTATGCTGCCGAAATTTCGGTAGAATTAGGATAAATCTTACTAAAACCATTCATAATATAGTTAATTATAACATAGTAATAAGAAGTTAGGTCACATATATTCACATTTATGTAAACTTTTTAATTTTACCAACATTCTAATCAACTAAACAACCTAATAACATGAACTAATGTAAAACGAAAATTTGAGTAATTTTTAGATTAATATGAATAAATTGTGTGAGAGACTTAGTTAGTTACATTGTGTAATTAGTAACTAGATATAATTAGTTACTAAATAAATTAACAAAATAAACATATAAAATCCTTCTTTTTTTATTTTTTTTTTCTTTCATTTGAGAGGTTCAATGTGGATTTTTATTTTTCAAAGAAAATAAAGAGCAAAAGTTAATTAAAAGGGGAAAATATTAGTTAATACCTTTATTGCTTTACCAAAAATTTTTCCCCTCAATTTTATTTATTAAAAATATTTAACATTTTAATAACATTCTAATCAACAAAACAACCTAATAATATGAACTAATCTAAAACGAGAATTTGAGTAATTTATAAATTAATATGAATAAATTGTGAGAAACTTAGTTAGTTACATTGTGTAATTAGTAACTAGCTATAAGTAGTTACTAAATACTGAATTTTTTTGGATAGGATTTTTGTTATGGATAAATCATGGATGCGTGAGGAGAGAGACACACTGCGATTTCAAGTAGGGTTCGATGCATTTTTAGAGTTTGCCTTAAAGAATTCTACAAATCACGATCGTATTCATTGTCCGTGTGTAGATTGTTGTAATGTATCTAAAGGGAATATTACAATGATTAAGGACCATGTGTATTTACGAGGTTTCAATAGAAGTTATACTAATTGGTATTACGATGGCGAACATTTACCTAATGATCCATATCCATTAGGAAAGCGGGGGGTAGATGATATCGAGGGTAATGATTTCGATGATTATCCATTGGACTTGCTTAACGAAGCACAGGAGGAATTTCTTAATGATCCTGAGAAATTCGATAATTTTCTTAGTGATCTTGATAAACCTCTCTCGTTCGATGGTTGTAAAAAACTAAGATTACCAACAATGGTAAAGTTTTACAACATAAAAGCGAGAAAATGGAGTGAGCGATAAATGTTTTACTCAATTTTTAGCGCTTTTAAAGATATCTTACCATTTGCCAACAGCTTCCTAATCTACTTATGAAGTGAAAAAAACGTTAAATTCTATAGGATTGAAGTATGAAAAAAATTCATGCATGTCGAACGATTGCATTTTATATCGTAAGGAATATGCGGACAAAATTATTGCCCGACTTGCGGTTTATCCCGCCATAAAGTAAACAAGAGTAAGGAGAATAGGAAACTTATCCCCCAAAAAGTGATGTGGTACATGCCTTTGATTCCGCGGCGAAACGATTATATCGTAGTGCAGAACATTCGAAAATTTGATTTGGCATGAGACCAAGAGAGTGAAAGATGGAAAACTTAGACATCCTTGCATTCCCAAGCTTGGAAAAAAGTGAACTACATAAATCCTCGAATTCAAATGCGAACCAAGACACATTCGTCTCGGTACGTACGCGGATGGAGTAAATCCACATAGATCTCTAAGTAGTCGTCATAGTTCATGGCTTTGTCTTCCTAGTTATGTACAATCTTCCTCCCCGGTTAGTGATGAAGAGGAAATTTAACATGCTTTCTTTAATGATATCGAACCCGCAACAACTTTGGACATAATATCGATGTATATTTGGAACCATTGATTGACGATTTAATAGAATTGTATGAGAACGGGGTTCGGGTCTATGATGGTTTTAAAAAAGAATTTTTTAATCCGAAAGGTTTGTGTTGTTGTGGGTACATCGGTGATTTCCCGCTTATAGTAATTTATCGAGCTTAAGCACAAAAGGTTACGAAGGTTGTCCGATTTGTTGCACTAACACATCGGCTCGTCGCTTGGCAAATGGACACAAGATGTGTTATATGGGTCACGGACGGTACTTGCACTGTAAATCATCCCGATAGACGGAAGAAGAAAGCATTCGATGGTGCGAAGAGGGTGATATGGCTCCTTTGCCACCGGTACGGGGAACAAATTCTCCAACAATTTCAACTTGTAGATTTTAAGTATGGAAAGACGCAAAAAAATAAAAAAACTAATGGTTGTTTTCAAAGAAAGTCAATCTTCTTTCGTCTTCCATATTGGAAAAGTCTACTAGTTCGACATTGTTTGGATGTCATGCATATTGAAAAAAATGTGTGTGAGAGTATTATTGGTACCTTACTTGATATTCCCGGCAAAACTAAGGACGGTCTAAATAGTCGTTTAGATCTCGTTGAAATGGGTATACGACAATCTACGGCACTGAGAAGAAAGGTGAACGTTTATATTTGCCTCCCCGCTTGTTTCACTTTGTCCAAAAAAGAGAAACAAACGGTTTGCAAATCACTTGCAAATATGAAAGTACCCGATGGTTACTCGTCTAACATCAAAAACTTGGTGAATGACCGAATTGAAACTAATGGGTCTGAAATCACATGATTGTCATGCGTTAATGCAACATCTACTTCCAATTGCCATTAGATCGGTCTTGCCAAAAATGTTCGAGAGTGTTTGACACATGTTTGCATTTTCTTTAATATTTGTGCGGGAAGGAATTAGAATTGGATAAGTTAGATGCATTACATGAACATGTAGTCAAAACATTGTGCAACCTGGAAAAGTTTTTTTCGCCATCTTTTTTCGACATCATGATCCATTTAATGGTTCATCTAGTGAGAGAAGCAAGGCTGTGTAGGTGTGGGCGAGATGGATGTATCCATTTGAAAGAAATATGAAGGTACTTAAAAGTTATGTGCGTAACCACTATCGGCCGAAGCATGTATGGTTGAGTGCTACATATACGAAGAGGCCGTGGAATTTTGTTCGAGTACATGGTCGGAGTTGAGGCAATAGGAATTAGCAAACCAAGAACCGACCCGGATGATGTTGATAGAGGATTAAGGGGCAAAGGGACAATGGTGACAGTGTCAAGCTTGAACTAGATCAAGCTCAATTAGTCGTGATGAACAATAACGCAGAGGTTCAACCATATATAACGTAAGTACCTTTTGTTTGATTAACATTACTTAAGTCACGATGAACAATAACTTGATTTATCTTACTTGTTTTACAGTGACCATATGGAGCTGTTACAATCAATGGTTCCAAGAAATCAAAAAAATAAACAAAAATGGGTTGCAGACCAACATCGTCAAACTTTCATTGGGTGGTTAAGGAATACCATTATAGCAAAGTTGAACGAACCGAATCATGGAGTATCTGATGTGTTGAGTCGTATTGCCCTTGGACCAACTTTTGCGGTTGCAAAGCATGAAGCGTACATTGTAAGGGGTAAACGTTTTCATACAAAGTCAAGAGATGATGCTCGAGAGGTTCAAAATAGTGGTATACGTATCGTCGCAGAAACTATGCACTTTGCAAGTGCAAAAGATAGAAACCCTGTTTTAGGTACTATGACGTATTACGGGGTCATTGAAGAAATATGGGAGCTCAATTATTTTGCGTTCCGAATTCCACTTTTTAAGTGTTCTTGGGTTGACAACAACGTTGGAGTAAAACCGACGAGCTTGGTTTTACTTTGGTTGATTTAAGTAAGAGAGGAAGCAAGAATGATCCATTCATCATGGCTAGCCAAGCGGCTCAAGTTTTTTACATTTACGTCCGGCTAATGATAAATGGTCTATTGTTTTATCGACACCGCAGAGGAGGTTCTTAGAGGCCCGAAGAGGATGAGGAGAATGCGACTTATGTTACGATGACTTCATTGTTGGACAACCAATTCATGAGCAACTCATGGGAATTGATCGTAACATTGAGGAAGACGATGCTGAATACATTAGAAACGATATCAATGAGGGAATATGGGTCAATTGTGATTCAGGCAAAAGGGAAGTGTCTGATGTTGTGGCTCAGCAAGCGAAGGAGATTGAAAAATTGAAAGCCGAAGTCCAATCCCTTAAGCAGCAGAGGAACGCTGCCGAACAAGAGGAAGAAGGAGAGGTGGCTGGTGAGGCGTATGTTCCACAACCATACGCTCCTCAGGATGAGGTACAACCAAAAATTTATGCTGAGGAGTTCATTTCCCTCAACGACCAAGGTATCCTATACAATTTTGAGGACCATGCGGCCCTTAATCGGACGGTACATCTGCTCGCTCCGACAACATCGACAATATTGTGGCCGAGGGTATTTGTACGAGCATGTGGGTACGATCAAAGTTCTTTGCCGGGATTACGATGATTCACATGCTCGGATCATGGTTACGGAAATCCTGCAAGAGGACGAAATCCCAGTCCCAATTGAAGAGTGCAGATATGTTAGGGACGTGAACCAGATGTTCCTTCCTTGGCCTCAACACTTAATTTTAACAACCGAGGTAACTTCTCAATCGAAATTAATTATTAATGATTAGTGGAGTTTGAATATCTTCAATATTCATCCGTAGTGAAGTAGGTTTGCGAATATATGTGCTTTGCGGTGGGATGGATGAACAAACTCTTGTTATATATGTGTTATTTGTCGTTATACAGCCATGTTCAAAATTTTTCGGGTCATTCAATTACAATAGTTATCTTCGAAATTTCGGTAAAATTTAGATAAAATTTGATATATATATTATGTTCTGTTTTGTTTAAGGTCCACTCGCTAAACCGCCCTCAAGACGTGATGCGTCAAAGGGGAAAGCTCCGATGCTTTCTCCACAAGGCCGTGGTGCACGGGAAGATGACTTGTTCACGGAAGAGAAGATGGCGTTGATCCCTAATTCGCTAAAATGGATGATTCATGAATTCATAAGGCTCAAAGATAAACGTGATATAATCACAATTCCTGTCCCCGAGCATTCATTGCACCGCGTACCCGGATCACGTTATCCGGAGAGGATTTGCGACGGGTTGCTACGTGTGACTACATCGGCAACCGAGGGGAATGCTTGTTTGGAATGATGTATACTCATCTTTAATCTAATTAACCTTATATCAAATTATAGTTAAATTATTATAAGGCACTAACACTTTTTTTGGCGAGCACATATGGGAGAGCATCAACGGTCGAGAAAAATTTTCAAGTTTTACGACCCAGAGCTTCTCACAGTGCATGGGATCAACGATGAAGAACAGAGTCAGTCTTTTGACGATGCGGCAAGACGATTGGCTAATTGGTTATCATTAATGAACAACAACCACCAAATGTTCTTTATTCCTTGGAATATCGGGTAAACTTTATTAAATTCTTTAGTGCTAATTGTTCATTTCTATATTATGTCTTCAAATTATTTTTATACTATCTTACTTATATTCCAATATAATTTTCTAGGATGCATTGGACGCTCGTGGTGGTTGCGCCGGGGAAAATTATCCATTTAAACTTGTAAAAGGCCGCCCAATTCCCGAAGAAATAGAACAAATGATCGGAAAGGTAATAATTTAATGACTTCTTATGTAACGAATTTAAATTAACTAACGAATTGAAATGCTAATATAATTTTCCTAAACGGGGCATTCATGTATATAGGACGCACATCGGTATCTTGGCCGTGGCAAGGAATTTCACAAGCAACCGTCAAGACAACCTAAAAGCCAAGAATGCGGTTTTTATGTTTTGAAATATATCACCGACATCGTCGCACGTGCCAACCCCAACCGTTACATACAAGATCAAAAATTTGTAAGTTTTAATTATTGATCATAGTATATAAATTTTATAATAACAAATATATAATATACATATACATAAACTAATATAAATTTTTAATTTTTTTAACAGTTTGGTGGTAAGAAGCAATACGATCCAAAAACAGAATTGTTACCACTACAGCGAAAGTGGATCGAACAATTGATGGCGGTGATTCACGGTGACGATTGAGGTTCAAAGGACGAAGAATTTTTCTTCATTATGTTATTTTTATAGATTAACTTGTAATTAGATTTATTAACTTATTAATATTTTTAACTAATTTTACATGTTTGTGTAATATTTAATTACTTTTATGAAATCAAATTATGTTTTTACCCAAATTTAATTACTATTTAATTTAAAATGTAATTAATATATAATTAAATTAAATAAATATGTAATTAATATATAATTAAATTAAATAAATATGTAATTTAAAATTTAAATAAATATGTAATTTAAATTAAATAAAATAATATATAAATTAATAAATATAAAATTAAAATAATATATAAAATTATTAAATATATCATTAAAATGAAACTAAAATTATATAATTAAATAAAAAAAATTTGAAAAAACTGAAAATCGCTTACTTTTGGCGTCGATTGATAAAGCCCCTATGGCGTCGGTTATTAGCTTATAACCGACGCCATAGGTACCCCTATGGCGTCGGTTATAAGCTAATAACCGACGCCATAGGGGTACCTATGGCGTCGGTTCATATAAACCCTTTAGCGTCGCCCTGATCAGCGTCGGTAGCGAATTTCGCGAAAACCGACGCTGAAAGGGCTTAAAAACCGCCTCTAAAGGGTGTTTTTGTAGTAGTGCCTTCAATGTACCATCCTTTTAGTTGAGCGATGCAAGCAGTATTATCCATAGAGAATTGCTTGGGTTGATACTTCTTTATTGAGTGCAATTCATATGTTTCCCAAATATGCTATGTCAATGATCTCGCTCACACACATTCTCTACATACTTCATAAAATGCAAGTATGTTAACATGATTTATAGTTGCCTCGTTAAAAACCTTGCCAGAAAAACCCAGTGGGACAAAATCTGAGCTAAGGGAAAAAAGAGTAGAATATATATTTCATATTCATAACTATTTGCAAGTTGTCTCGTTAAAAACCTTGCCAGGAAAACCCAGTGGGACAAAACCTGAGCTAAGGGAAAAAGAGTGCAACATGAATATGTCTCCCCCTCATGCACATATGATCCATAATTCTTTTGGTGATAATAAATCTAATAAGATTATTGTTATCACTTTTAAAATATGACAATATACAATCTTTGATCATATATTTTCTATAACTCTTCCAGAGTATGTATGGACTTCTAAATTATAGATGAGGGGTTCGTGGAACATTAATCTTTATCCAACTAATTGTATCATTCATGTGTATATACAATCTTGTTCATACTAAAATTTAACATTTCAAGTAGATATGAACATAACACATTAATGATAATATAAATTTTCGTTTGTTACAATGATGGTACTCCAAGACCATATATTTGTTCCATCTTGTTGTATGATCTTAATTTTCATATCAAATGATCATATATCTATAATTCTTAATACATATGAAGTACTTCAGGACTTCAATACTAATGAACAAACTTTATACATTTAATATTTCTCGATATACAAAAGAAATAAAAGTTTGTTTTGCAATTAATCAAAAACTCTTCAAGAGTCTATCACAACGTATAATTTACGTATTTATACTGCATAGACAACCATACGTATTTTTCAAACAATAATTTACTTACATGTCTTTATTTCATACAAAGATCTTTGTCATATAGTGCGCGCGACTTAGAATTTATATCACTTAAGACATGTATTAAATTCTTCTAGAATTTTTAGATAAGGCTTATTTCAAATTCTCACTATATTAGGAGCTCCAAATAAATAATCTTTTGTTGCAACTTTTATGTGACGCTTATAAATCCTCATAAAATATATTCTACGCTATAATCAAATCATGATTATATTTTCTCAATATTTAAGCCTTACTTCAATCAATCTCATGTCTATGCAAACTTTGTACAACAATTCATTATGTACAAATACATATATTCAAATTTCTCATTAGAAATATTTATTTGCACACCCTACAGGTCTTACTTCACTTTATGTGAGTAAATTTACCTGGACTGCGTCATAATATTTTGGCCAAAAATCAAAATGTATGTATGTCGATAATTCTCGACAAATCTAATACAATGATCCTTGCTATCTCATGTTAGTTTATTGCATATGCACACATTCAATATTTATTGTCGACAAAAATTTCAATAAATGATAATTTCCTCCCATATTGACATAACTTATAGAGATCTCTTTAAATTACATATTTTCAAATATGTTTATCATTTATAGGTACCTATAACGAATCACTTCAGGGATTCAATTATGATTAAATGTGTTATGTCTAACTTCTCTTGGGAGTCTCTTCGAGTACCGTTTTCATCACGGTTATCATTTTAATACTTTATAACATTAAGGTATCTCCATGAGTACCTCTAGATTTAACAACTTCAGGGCAAATCAAATGAACATTTACTAATAATTTCTATATTGTTCATTTACGCTTCAGGCGTTTTCAACTCATTCTATCTCAACTTTGAGTAATATTGATTTGCAGTTGGTATATATCATTTTGAACTATATCGTTCTTATATACTTTGTGCAAGGATCATTTTTCAAAAATTATCATCGATTCCAACTGCTTCTCTCCCCCTGATCGAGAGAATTTTAAGAAATTGTGATATCTAATAATATTAATACACCTGTAGGGATTTCAATATATCACAATGAATCAATATCTATTTAAACTCATATATATTATATGACATTGAACTTCAGGTTCAATAACTTCAGTTTCAAGTTCAATACTTATGAACTTAATTCATTTCTATTAATGAGTCATACGTGTATAATTAGAAATACATAAATTTATACATTTTGTAAATGAATGATCATATAATCTTATCACATTGATAAGAAACTATGCAATAATAATCTAACAATGGCTCAAGATTGTTAAAGAAATATAATTTAAATATTTTCTATGTGTAAATATATGCACATTCTTCTTTTGAGCCTTATAAATTAACAATGAGAAAAATCTTTTGGTTCTTCAACAAAATTTAGTCAAATCCTTTGACAATTTATTGCATATGATTTATCATGTCAAAATAATTCAATTAATGAACTTCAGGTTCACTATAATTTGTATTTCAATGAAACTTTCAAAGGTAATGTAAATTTATTACAACATAATCATTATAAGTTTCATTTTTATATATAGGAATAATATAATTATATTATTCTCCAAAACATATACACTCTTCAGGAGTCACTATTATGTTTATCAAATTTTATATTTCTTCAGGAATCACTATCATCAATTTAATGATGTGTATTAGATAAAATGTACATAACAACTTCATCATGTTGTTATAATGGTCAAATAGATATAACCATAATATATCATTCATTTTTCCTGGTATCTTTTTAACAAGTCGTCTAATTTATTTAGACTATTCATCAGTCTAATTATCATGACTTGATATATTATATATTTAAATGTACAACCAGTACATATAATAAGTCATCTCTTATTACTTTCATAACTAGATAAAAGTTATACATCTAGGTACATACAAAGATATTTTGCTACTCAAAGTAGCAATTGTATGTAAGAGTACTTTTTCAGGAAGCTTTTCAAATAATCATTTTGTCATTCTTTATCACTTTGATTATATTGGATCACTAACAAATATTAGTAAACTATATATCCACTTTTCGGGAATATGCAAACTGAATTATATAGTAACTATATATATATACATATCTTGTACTAACAATAGTTTGAAACTATTGATTTCAAGAAATAATAAAATATGCATATATTAATTTACTTCTGGCATTACCAATATGTGTGAAATTTATATTCTTTGAAATAGAATTTCATGTCTATTCATTCTCTTCAGGGAATGATATTTAAATATTCTAAATGTACAATCAATTTGTACAATTCACACTTATTCAATAATCAAATATACTTTTATCTTGATTATAAGTGTGTCCGTACTACAGGTACGCGACTACTATTATTCAATCCCACACATGATATATAGATTTCATGCACTTTGATTGTGTGTGGTATTTTATCTTTTGGTTGTTTCCAATTTCTTCTGGAAATATTTGAGTAGAAAATAATGCCATTGATTATTTAAAATCATTACATTCACTTTGGGAAATGACGTTGAACAAGTAGAACATTATTATAAATTTCTTAAAAAATTATTACTTGTTCATATATAAAAAGAAATTACTCAACAATTTCTTTAACAATATTTCAAAGAATATATGAATACAATTTTTGCATAATCTCCAAGATGTATGCAAAATTTGATCTTTAATATATGTCACATGCAATATTTTCCAACATTGCAAGTAAGAACAATGTATAGTAACATGACTAATACAAACAATCTTTAAAAGTAGTTGAATTCAGTTCGTATCATTCTCTGCAGGGAATGATGAACAATAAATACATGTCTCATGTATTTAAATAATATTAGTCATGCTCACTGTTATTCTTATATTTTGATGTTTCAATGCAATTTTCTTAATATTCTTTTTAGGTGTTCAAAACCCACTATAAAATTGCATCAATAATAATCATTTTTAATGATTCTTTAGTTGTATTCACATAAATACAATCATTTTTTTTTTTTACAAATATAAAACATTTACTTCAGGAAATGTTTGTCAAAATGTATATCGATATTAGATTACTTTTCATTGTCCTCAAAGAATACAAGAACATATATATATAAATATGTATTCATCTCTTTCATTATATATCCATCAACTATATAATGAATATTACGTTTGCATAATCTTCAAGATATATGCAAGATTTTATTGAGGACGCATAATCATCAGGATATATGCAATATTTTATCGAGGATGCATAATCTTCAGGATATATGCAATATTTTATCGATGATGCATAATCTTCAGGATATATGCAATATTTTATCGATGATGCATAATCTTCAGGATATATGCAATATTTTATCGATGATGCATAATCTTTAGGATATATGCAATATTTTATCGATGATACATAATCTTCTGGATATATGTATAATTTATATAGATTTTCTCTATCATATCATAGGCACACATATATTGTAAATATTATGAATGATAAGAACATTATATATATATGAAATCAATAATAAATATATAAAAATATATACATACATATATAATATATAGATATATAGATAAAAAGAAAAAAAAAACCAAATGATTATTGAAATTATTTCAGTCAGAGGAGTATATATATAAATATATATTTAGTGTATTTTGACTTTGAAACAATTCAAGAACTTTAACAAGATACTTACATTGGGACTTGGGCAGAGACTCATGCTTGAAGCTTGGGCAGAGACTCGTGCTGATAACGTGTTATAAAATAATATAAAGTAGATGAGAGGAAAGAAGAAGAAGATGAAGAGAGAAAGAGAAAGTGAATGAGAATTTCTGAGTTGTTTATTCTAATGGGGTGAACTCCTATTTATACAAATACAAGAGTGAGATATTAAGAAACTAAGAAAAAGAAAAACTAAGAAAAAGAAGAATATTGATTACAATTAATGGTAATAAATAAAAGATTTGGACATCCACATAATTATTAATATTTATAATATATATATATATACAGAGATTTTTTTTCTTCCAAACATATCTCTTCTACTTTTGTGCAGGAATTCGTTTCCATATTTGAAATCAATGATTACTGATGTTGTGGCTGAATATTGTTGATTTTCTACCATTTAATGATTCTCGATGACTAGTGGTCAGCGAGTGATATTTGTCCTTGAAGAAGGATTTGGGTCTGGTTTTGTGGCCTCAATTTCTCTAACAGTAAAATTTGATCAATTTAGACATTTCCATTTGATACAGAGTACAGTAGAGTTTTTTTTACGTCGACAACGACGCTCCGATTGCAACCATTAATCTCCATTACTGTCATGAAGATCGTTGTACGGTTTTTTGTCGGCCATTAATTGTGAAAATTTTAATTTTTATTTACATTTTTTTCCTCATATTAATACATTTAATTACTTTCAATTTCAGTATCTTTTTTACAATAGTAATAAGTAATGAGTTTGATCTCATTTTAATTTTATTTATTACTATATTTTTTGGTGATTTTAAAGTTTTAGCAATTTCATTTGTTGCTGAGAACTTTATGACTTTATTTTTTTTTTTGCATGGTAAAATGCAATTTTATTAACCATTAAAATCCGCTACCAAAGAGGGTAGCAAGTCGAATGGAACAGACTCCATATCGAAAGCACAACCAGGATATAATATAGAAGCTCTTGCGCAGTTATGAGCTACCATATTAGCTGATCGCTTAACAAATAAAACAGAAACAGTTTTCAAAATTGATAACAACTTTTTACACTCCAAAATGAGTTGACCAAAGGGGGAAATCATGTCCGTTGAGCTTCTAAGTGCTTGAACTACCGTAAGACAATCGGTTTCCAATGTAGCATGTTGCCACCCATGACTTTTTATCCAACTCAATGCTTCCCGTATACCAATTGATTCAGCAAGCTCCGGGGAAGCCGAACCTGTGAACAAGAGTGTTTTCCCTTGGACTAGCATACCATGGTGATCTCTAGCAACAAATCCGCAACCATACTTGTTACTGCTATTAAACAACGCAGCGTCAACGTTGACCTTGATTTTATTTTCACTTGGAACAACCCATTGCTCAGCTCCGTCATTCGTCGTATAACCCGACCAAGACGTCTCGATAAGAGTATTCTGAGCTTTACTCCATTGATCAAGGAATCCCGTTGCTGTGTTCAAAATAGCAGAAGCAGTAGCAGTTTTTTGTTGCCATACAAACTCGTTTCTTGCACTCCATATCGCCCAGCAGAGAACCGGCAACAACTTCTTTTTATCTGCATCAGCCGTAGCAAAAAACTGGATGCACCAGTCCAGAAAATTGCCCGCACCAGTAGCTGCAATTGCAGTCCCAATACCAACCCGATCCCAGGCCTGTTTCAATCTTGTACACAGCAGTAGAGCATGTTCAATTGACTCCTCTGCATCACGGCATATTGGACAAAGAGTTTGCACATCCACTCTCCTTAACCGCAGCTGTTTCAACGTAGGTAAGCACTCCCTGCCAGCACGCCAAACTAAGTTTTTAACCTTGGGAGGGATTTTTAGCTTCCAAAACTTTGTCCAAAATTTAGTTTGCTCATCCTCTTCTTGGTGCCATCCGCCCTTTAACTTCTGAAGGAGCTTATAGGCACTCTTGACAGAGTAAAATCCCGAGGTTTCATGAATCCAGTTTAATTTATCTCTGCCTTGAGTACTATGCAAAGGTATGTCCAGTATGAGATTCTTGTCCCGCTCTTCAAATAAATCATCTAAGATTTCCTTGTCCCAACTCCCACCCCCAATTTCCATAAGGTTACACACCTTACTATTCCTCAAACCAGGATGAGTTGACAACACAAAAGGCTGTTCTTCACTAGGCAGCCAAGGTTCGTGTAGAACATTAATCTCTTCCCTAGTACCAACACACCACCGAGTTCCTTTTCTTACCAACTCTTGCGCTTCAAGGAGACTACGCCAAACAAAACTCGGGTTGTTTCCCAACTCAGCCGAAAGGAAAGAGCTGTTGGGGAAGTACCGAGCTTTGAAGACTTTTGCAACCAAGGAATTAGGACGAGTCATGAGTCTCCACCCTTGTTTTCCTAGCATAGAAAGGTTGAAATCTCTCAATGAACGGAATCCCATGCCACCTTTAGATTTATGCATACAAAGCCCATCCCAAGAGAACCAATGGATGCCATTTTTTGCCTTATTAGACCCTTGCCACCAGAACTTATTCATGGTTTTCTCCATATCACGGGTGATATCCAAGGGTAACAAGAATACACTCATTGCATAGCTTGGAAGGGATTGTGCTACTGTTTTGATCAACACTTCTTTGCCAGCACGAGAAAGGAATTTCATCTCCCACCCCTCAACCCTCTTTCGAACTCTTTCTTTTAAATAGCCCAAAACCGCTGACTTATTTCTGCTTAAAGTACTAGGCAGCCCCAAGTAAAGGCTTCCTTCCCCTGCTATAACCATTCCAAGTAGAGTACTGATGTTGTCTCTAGTATCTGAAGCTGTGTTGGTGCTGTAGAAAATTGATGACTTTGTAAAATTCACTTTTTGCCCAGACGCTGCTTCGAACTTGTGCAAGATCTCCTTCATTCTTGAAGCTTCCAACATAGTGGCTTTACAGTATTGGTAGCTGTCGTCTGCAAATAGCATGTGGGAAATGCGAGGAGCTCCATTAGACACCTTACAACCATGGATGAGGCCTCTTCTTTCATATTTTTGGAGTAAGGCCGACAGGCCCTCTGCACACAGAATAAAGAGGTACGGAGATAATGGATCTCCTTGTCGGATGCCCCGAGTGGGAACAATCGGTCCGACCTCGTGATTACCATGGACCACCACGTATTTAGCCGAAGTTACACATTTCATCAACAACCGAATCCACCAATCTTCAAATCCAAGTTTCCTTAGCATTGCTTCCAAGAATGGCCATTCAATCCTATCGTAAGCTTTACTCATGTCTAGCTTAAGTGCCATAAAGCCTTCTTTGCCTTTCCTTTTCCTTTTTAAGTAATGAAGCACTTCAAACGAGATCAAGATATTATCTGAGATGAGCCTACCCGGTATGAAAGCACTTTGTGTGTCGGCTACAATAGCATTCATAAATGGCTTCAATCGATTTACCATAACCTTTGTAATTGTTTTATAAATCACATTACAAAGAGCGATAGGACGGAGTTGTGTCATGTCTTCCGGATTCTTCTTTTTTGGTATCAACACTATATTAGCCTCGCTACACTCCGTCAGAAGGTCCCTAGTTGAAAAGAAATTCCGAACCTCCCTTACCACATCACGGCCCACAATGCTCCAGCACTTTTGGTAAAAAGCCGGGGTCATACCGTCAGGCCCTGGACTTTTGTCAGGATGCATTTGGAAGATCGCTTTTTTAACCTCTTCCTCAGTGATAGGAAGCCGAAGCTCAGTATGGACATAGTCTTGGACCGACTTGTGTACACATTCAATAACTTCAGGACATGATGAGTTAGAAGCTTGAAAAAGGGATGTAAAATAATCAAACATTACCTGAGAAAGGCCATGCTCCCAATCCACCCGAACCCCATTCTCATTTTTCAAGCTCACAATTTGATTATTCCTCTTCCTAGTTGATGCCGCCTTGTGAAAGTAATTGCTATTTTGATCCCCTTCCTTTAACCAAAGTTGCTTAGCCCGTTGCTTCCAAAACGCTTCACGTTGGTCAAGGATCCGAAACAATTCCTCTTTAACTTCTTTATGTCTTTGAATGGAGACCAAGTCTCTTTTATTAAGCAGTCGTTGTATTTCCTTTTTGCAGCGCTTGATTCGCACTTTAAAATTGCCAGTCACCTCTTTGCCCCACACACTTAACTTTTCAGCACAATGGGATAATTTACTTGAGAATTCATAATCACCAACACTGTCCCAGCAATCCCGAACAATCTCAAAGCACAAAGGTTCTTTAAGCCAAGCGTTCTCAAACTTAAACTTACGATTAAAAGGAAAGACACTACTTGGCTCCGGTTCTAGAAATATTGGACAATGGTCGGAAGAGGAAATTTCCAAGTTAGTAAGAGAAGCACCTTGAAAAAGATTGCTCCATGAAGGATTGACCAAAGCCCGATCCAACCTCACCTCTACCCAACTGCTGGACGCCCTCCCTTTCTCCCAAGTGAATGGATGACCCCAAAGTTCCATATCCGCAAGATTGCAATCGTTTAGGGCCTGCTGAAAACCAGTTATGAGACTTTGCGGATACAACCTTCCACCACGCTTGTCTTCTTGTCTAACAATGTTGTTCAAATCCCCGATGACACACCAAGGCTGAGTACGGTCAGTTGCTAGAGTACGAAGCAATTGCCATGTTTGATGACGAAGACCCCGAACTGGTTCACCATAAAATCTAGTTAGTTTCCAAGCTCCCCTTTCCGGACGTTTCCACAAGAAAATCAATATGGTTATTAGAATAACCAAGTATTCTGCCATCATCTTGTTGTTTCCACAATAAGGCCAAACCACCTGAACTACCATGGGCCTCAACACAAGACACCCCTTCAAACTTTAACATTCGGCCCACACCTTCAATTTTCATCTTGTTACATTTAGTCTCACACAAAAAAATAACATTGGGATTCTTTTGAGAAACAATCTCTTTTAGGAATTGAATAGCCCGTTGGTTCTCAAGTCCACAGCAATTCCAACTTAACACATTCATAATTCCTGGCGGGCCTGTGCACCAGAACCCGCCCCAAACAAGTTTTTTGTGTTACTTTTCATTACATCAGTCTCCATAACATCACCTATGCATTGATTCGACCCATTTGTAATATTATTTCCCACAGCCCCTTCAGTCCATTGGCCCACTTCAAAGTCGGCCCCATACTCCACATTCCCCTCCCCTTCTGTGCGCCTCCTTTTTGTATCTAGAATTAAGATACTTTTTTCCTTAATAATAACACTTTCCTTTTCAACCATATCTTCCACAATTAATTCCTCTGCTAACGTGTGGTCAACTTGTACAACTTTTTGTTTTGATCCTTCCACCAAATCAATTACCATTTTATTCTTGTCATTACTCACCATAATTGGCTGATTGGAAGATGATCCCACAATTGGAGGAAATGACTGATTCTGCTGGAAAGAGTTCCCCGGCACGTGACTCGTCGGACCACCATTGTTTGCTCTGTTATTTTCCTCAACTGCCGTGTTTTTAGAGAAAGCAACACCTCCCTGTTTTGTGGCCACACCAATTCTTAACCACCTCTCCCCAGTAGCATAATTCTTCCTCCTCGATGCTTCCTTTATTTGTTCCATGGGAGTATAAAATAGTTGCTCACAAAACCGTTCCGAATGACCAAGAACGCCACATATAAAACAAAATGTGGGAATCCTTCATATTTAAAAGTTGCATAACAATATACCCCTCCTTGCTTTTCTACCTTCTTCTTCCTTTTCAAAGGACAATCAATGTTAATTCTTACCCGAACACGTAAGTAATCCCGCCATACACCAATAAAATTGTTCGGATCCGCCCTAATAAAAGTCCCCACATAGTTTCCAAGATCCCGCACCACCCGTTCCAACATAAACCCCGTTGACAGATTGTGTATTTGAACCCAAAAATCAAGCTTGTTAAGCGTGATGGTTCTCGGGTTCTGACCTTGTTGAACACGTTCAAATATTAATGGCACACGATCAAAAGTCCAAGGGCTCCCATCCAAAACTCTTTCAATATCAACTTCATGGTAGAATTGAAAAAGAAACAGATTGTTTTCAAGTTCTTTGACGTACATACCTCTTCCCGGCTGCCATAGTGTCGCCATTTTATTCTGCATAGCTTGGAAATCCACCCCTCTATGAGTTAAAAATCTGCCAACCAACAACCACCTATCGTCAATCTCCTGCAGATCATCCGCTCCCCCTTCATACACTAGGCTGTCCTCCTCTTCATGTTCGATGTTAAACCTTGCATACTGTTCCTCAATGTCGACTTCCTGATTACTCCCAGGCTCCATAATCAACCAATCAAACTCACACAAACACAAACAATAGACTTTTTGAAAATAGACTTTTAGAGAATATCAAACCATGTCAAAAGACAAGACTCAAAATTTTTTTTTAAATTTTTAAAAATTATGACTTTATTTTAGTACTCTATAATATATATTTTTTTAATGCATACATTTTACCTTTTTATGTCATATTAATTTGTATTTATTTTGATATTATATTTATTTTCCTAATATATACACATTTAATTACTTTTAATTTTATTATGCCTTTTCCAATAGTAAGAAATGATGATTTTGACCTCATTTTTATTTTACTTATTACTCTATTTTTTCATAGCTTTAAAGTATTATCAATTTTTATTTATTGCTGAGAATTTTATGGCTTTATTATAGTTTTTTGTAGTTTAATAATTTTTTAATGCATACATTTTACTTTTATATCATATTAATTTATATTTATTTCATTAGATATTATTTATTGTTATTAGATTCATGAGCTATAATTTTAATTTTTTATTTTCAATAATTTAAAATAAGTTATGCAAATTTTAATTTTGTATTAAATTTTATTATTGGCGTTCGTTGATAAATTCGATTCGTAACTTTATTAATCTTCCTATTAGATTATACTTCTTTAGTATCAATCATATATTATTATTTAAATTGTTATTTTTACGCGCCCCTTTATATTTATTTTTAATTTTTTTTAACTAATCTTATTTAATTTAATAAATTTATAGATAGTCTCATTAAAGAGATTATATTGGCTCTTCAATTTTGCTCTAATTAACTTTTTCTTTTAAGAAGTTTAAATTGATTATTTAATTTTTTACCTTTTAATGTTAATCAATAGTACAAAATGAGATGATGATATACCTCCTATACTTAAAAGCTCGAGAAAACTCATAACTTTTATTATAAAAAATAAGTTAATCAATAGTACAAAATGAGATGATGATATACCCCTATAGTTAGAACATTTATGTAGATAAATTGACTAAGTATAAATACATAACTTAGTACAAATAATACATTGCGAGTACTACTGATAATAAAACGTCAAGCTTTCGCCATTCCAGGCTCTTCGGATCGTAGTACCATCGAGTTCTGCAAGTCGATATGTTGCGTTGCCAATTTTTTCAGCGATAAGATATGGTCCTTCCCAGTTGTCTCCGAAAACTCCATGCGCTGGGTTTTTCGTGTTTGACATGATTTTTCGAAGAACCAAATCCCCTACTCGCAGAATTTTCTCCTTGACCTTAGAATTAAAATACCGTGCAGTACGCTGCTGATAGGCCGCATTTTTCAAGTGAGCCTGGTCGCATTTTTCTTCTAAAAGGTCAAGGTGGAGCAATTGCTTTTCCTCATTCTGGGTAATGTTGAAAACATCTCTTCGCAAGGAACCTACCCGTACCAAGGCTTCGCATCCGTAGGAGAGCGAGAAAGAACTTTCGCCAGTCGTTGATCGGGCGGTTGTGTTATATGACCATAAAACTTATAAAACTTCTTCTGGCCATATCCCCTTACGCTCTTCGAGTTTTCCCTTGATAGTATGATTAATTATCATGTTGACGGCTTCTGTTTGCCCATTGCTCTGTGGATAAGCGACTGCTAAAAATGCCTTTTTAATTCCCAACTCATCGCACAATTGTCACATTTCCTTACAATCGAATTGCTTTCCATTATCCGAGATGAGTTTATAAGGGATGCCAAATCGGCAGATGATGGAATTATATACAAACTCGCGTAGTTTGGCCACAGTAATAGTCGCAAATGCTTTTTCCTCAGCCCATTTGGTGAAGTAGTCGACTGCGACTAAGGCGTATTTGACTCCGCCTTTTCCTTTGGGTAACTCTCCAATTAGGTCGATGCCCCAAACCGCAAAGGGCCAAGGACTTGTGATGGAGTGCAAGTGGCTTGGAGGTTGGTTGACATATGTGGCTATCCGCTGATACTTGTCGTACTTCTTAGCGAAGTTTAAAGCGTCTTGTTATAACGTCAGCCAGTAATACCCTTGCCGCATAATTTTTAAGACGAGAGAATTACTCCCGGTATGGTTTCTGCAGATACCACTATGCATCTCACGGAGGATATAATCACATTCATCCCCGTCAATGAATTTGAGCAGCGGTTGGCTGAAGCTTCTGCGATAAAGTCTGCCATCATAAATGCCATATCGAGCTGCTCGATATCGCAGTTTTCTTGCTTCTATTTTGTCTTCAGGCATGATCTCCTTTTCCAAGTAATTCCGTATGGGAGTCATCCATGTGACTCCTCTGGCAGTATCTATTTCCATTACTTCATCTCGACTCACCGTTGGGTGAGTTAGTACATCGACAGGAATTACATTGAGCAATTCAACTTCTCTTGTAGAGGCCAAGCGGGCCAAAGCGTCTGCGTGACAGTTATGAGCACGCGGTACTTGAGAGACAATCACTTTCTTGAATTTCTGCAGCAACTCGCATGTTATGGCTAGGTACCTAGCCAAACGTCTGCCTTTGGCCAGATATTCTCCGCTTACCGGGCATACAACGATTTGGGAGTCGCTGAAAGCCTGTAAGTACTCGATCTTCATCTCAAGAGTGAGTTTTAATCCTGAAATTAAAGCTTCATACTCGGCTTCATTGTTAGACGCAGAAAATTCAAATCTTAGTGCAGCATGTACCTTAAAATTGCTGGGGCTTATGAGTATTATGCTGCCGCCGGAGCCTTCACTGTTGGAGGCTCCATCGACGTATAAAGTCCACCCTTCGCCATTTGGTACATCAGTATCGATCTTCTCTTCTATGAGTGCCACTTCAGTGCTCGGGAACTCGAGTATGAAATCCACCATGGCTTGCCCCTTAATCGCAGATCTTGGTTTGTACCTGATATCGAACTGGCTCAGCTCTACCGACCATTTTAACAATCTCCCCGACGCTTATGGTTTCGCCAAAACTTGCCTCAAAGGGTAGTTCGTTAAAACTTCAATGCTATGGGCCTGGAAATAAGGTCGTAATTTTCTTGACGCTATTACCAGAGCAAACGCCAGTTTCTCCATTTGCGGGTAACGAGTCTCGGCGTCTAGTAAACGCTTACTAGCATAATACACCGAATATTGTTTACCTTGGTCTTCATGGATTAGTACCGAGCTAATCGCATATTCGGACACTGGAAGGTAAATGGATAAAACTTCTCCGGGAAGTGGTTTTGACAGGATTAGGGGCTGCCCCAAATGTGTTTTAAGTGCTTGGAAAGCTTCTTCACACTTCTCGGTCCATTGAAACTTCTTATTGCCTTTTAAAATTTGAAAAAATTCTTTGCATTTATCAGAGGATCGTGATATGAAACGATTTAAGGCAGCGACCTTACATGTTAGACTTTGGACTTCTTTTGGCTTAGTCGGAGATCGCATTTCCACTAATGCTTTAATCTTCGCAGGGTTTGCCTCAATTCCTCGCTGATTCACCATAAACCCGAGGAATTTCCCTGAGTCGACCCTAAGGACACACTTAAGAGGATTGAGTCACATTTTGTATCGTCGCAGTATCTCGAACATCGCTTGTAAATGGTTGACATGGTCTTTTGCATGTTGAGATTTTACGAGCATATCGTCAACATACACTTCCATGGTCCCCTATTAGATCTGCGAACATCATATTTACCAGCCTCTGATAAGTCGCACCTGCGTTTATCAAACCAAAAGGCACTACCTTGTAACAATATAAACCTCGATCCGTAATGAACGAGGTATGTTCCTGATCTAGTTCATACATCGAGATCTGGTTATATCCTGAGTATGCGTCCATGAAACTGAGAAGTTCATGACTTGCAGTAGCATCGACAAGTTGGTCAATGCTAGGAAGTGGGAAACTGTCCTTTGGACAAGCTTTATTTAAATCAGTGAAATCAACGCATGTGCGGCATGAGCCGTTAGGCTTGGGCACGAGTACGGGATTTGCTAATCAGTTTGGGTAGAACGACTCCCTTATGAAGCCGCATGCCAAAAGGCGATCTACTTCTTCTTTTAGCGCTTGGTACCTCGCGGGGTCCATTTTGCGGCGCTTCTGTCGGACACCTCGCACTTCGGGGTCAATGTTCAATTGATGACACATGACCAGCGGAGATATTGCGGCCATGTTTGAATGTTTCTAGGCGAAAACTGTAGGAATTCATTTTACCAGGATCTTAGATCTACTCACAAGTATGTTGTTTAACACCCTAAATATGAACTTTCTAAAACGATAATGAAACACAAGAAAGTTAAGAAAACCTTACATTGATGGCAGTGGAATAATGTCTCCTTCCACTCAGATCTCTAACCCTTGTATCCTTTCTGTCACAGAGTATTATCAAGATCTGAGCCCGAATATCCTTCTCTTTGTGTGTGATCCTTCACAGTCTTCCAATCTATGATTGAGGTACCACTTGCTGTGTGTGGGCACTACTCTATCACTAAGGTTCGAAATTTATGAAGAAGAAAAGAGAGAGAGTTGATTTTGGCTATAGAGAGAGAGGGAAGGCTCAGTTTTCTGAAAAATGTAATTTTCTGATTTTCTGACAAAAAGTATTGAAAAACTTATTATTTGACTGAGCCATCACTTTCTATTTATAGGCAACTACTAGGTTTAGGTTAGTAATTATTTGGCATTAAAATAATAAAAATATAAATTTGAAAAACCATCCCAAGTGGCCGGCCATAGGTGTTAATGGGTCTTACTTGGATTTTGCAGTTTTCACAAATTTTATTTCTATTTTCTCAAAAACGCCAATTTTCTAATTCTATCTATTTAAATGCCAAAACTAATTATTTAATAACTAAAATAGATTATTAAATAACATTGTCATTTAATTTAATTATTAATTAGACATACAAAGTCTATTAATAAATAAATAAACCTAGAATCTCTTTTCTTTACAATTTCGCCCCTACCTAGTGAAAATTAATAAATTAGACATAGTCTAACTTTAGAATTATAACTGATTAATCACAAATCAATTATTGAGTCTTACAAGCAGTATAGTCTCAACTAGAATGGGGACAATGGATCTATATGCTGAGCTTCCAATAAGTGAACCGAATTTAGTAAGTAAATTCCTACTTATTAATTCCTCGTTGAATCCACTCTTATAACTTAGAATTGCACTCTCAAACTTATATAGAGCATATTATATGTTCCACGATATAGATATGCTATCTCATTTAACCATTGTTATAATCTTATTGTGATCAAAGATCCTCTATATAGATGATTAACATCGAGATGGGATAATTTTACCGTTCTCACCCCTCAACATATTTTGCCCCTTAAAACACTTAGCTACCTGTAAATGATGTTTAGTGATCTAAGAATCAGTCACTTAAACAAGAGCTCATCCATTTACTTCTATTTAGCTAAGCTCGAAGGGAATCATCACTTGACTTCTATACACCAGTAGAAGCTATAGATTCCATATTTATGTTCAGCACTCCCACTCAATCATACTATCATGTTCCCAAAATATACGTATCACCCTGACCCAAAAGTAGGCTTAACTAATAAATCAAAGAACATGAATAGCATTCCCGAGTTGAGCCTAAGCATATCAGGATTTAGATTCTTTTAATCTTAAGATCAACTACTGATATTGACTTGGAAAGATACAACGGTAAGTTTATAATATCTTAACTAAGTTCAATATCGGTCCAGTCCAATGTATACTCCATACATTCGAAACTAGTATACTTTACCAATATCCTGGAAAGAACATAACACTTACTCCAAGTGTAAGTACACATCATCGCTGATTATCACATCAGTGTAAATCTAAAACACTGATGAAACAGGGACTTAGTCTTTTGAATCATATAATCACAATCACATTCCATTGTGTTGACAATACTGTAATTGTGAATAAACATATGATCTGGACTTAACAAATTTTGTGTATAAACATAATAAACATATTAAACCATAAGCATGTAAAATTCATGCAAACATAAATCACTTCAAATTTCTTATATTGATAACTAATCAGATTGTAAAGGGTTTTATTTAGGGCACAAAACCCAACAAACTCCCACTTGCACTAACATAAAACAAACTGTGCAATTTAATCAATCTGTTATCTTGATCTTCAGATCAAGTGTCCGTGTCTCCAGCGATGTGCGGGCCTCCAATAATGACTTCCAAGTGTCCATCTATTGGCGGAGGCATCAGATCCTGGTTATTCTGACCTTGGTTGGCCTTGACATATTTCTGTAAGTGCAGCTTGTTTTTCTTGATCAGAAGTGCTATTTCCCGCTTCAAGTTGTAACATTTTTTGGTGTCGTGGCCGTAGTCTCCATGGAACCGACAAAATTTTGTCATGTCCCTTTTGTTGGTATCTTTCTTCATGGGCCTAAGCTTCTTGTACGGAATTAACGACTGAGTTGCTATGTACAAACTCTCTATATCTTCGGTCAAGATGGTGAATGCAGTGTGTTTGGCGTGATCACGGGGAGCCTGTCCGGGCTTTTCGGTGAACTTTCCCTTCTTCCCGTTTCCTTGCTTGTGGTTGTTGCCTGAATGCTTGCCACTTGAACTGCTGGAATAATGGGGAAGTTGGCAGACGTTCCAGTGGAAGGAACCTTCGTTTTGCTCGGCTTTTTCTCACCTTCTGCTCGCTGGATGGGTTCCTCGAGCTTGATGAAACCTTCGGCCCGGTCAAGGAAATCACTCATTGAGTCGACTGGTCCGTTTTTCCTTATATCCTTCCACAGTTTGCCAAGGACTTCAATGCCCCCTAGTATCGTGGATAACTTTCCATCCTCGGTTACCCGTGACACCTTTGTCGCTTCTGTCATGAATCTGCTGATGTATGCCCGGAGTGGCTCGCCTGGTCGCTATTTTACTTCAACCAAATCTCCCAGATGCAATGGGAGCTGACGTGAGGAAGAGAATTGTGCGTGGAATTCTGAAGAGAAGGTTTTCCATGAACTAACTTTCCGGGAGCCAACTTGAAATACCATTGCGGTGCAGCTTCCGACAGAGTGGCGGGGAAGATTCTGCAACATATGTCCCCTCGCACTCCTTGTAAATCCATTTGCATCTCAAAATACTTGAGATGGGAGAGAGGATCTTCTCTCCCAGTGTACATCTTCCACGTTGGCATCTTGAACTTGTGGGGTAGTTGCAGGAGATTGATCTCTGGTGAGAAGGGAGTTCCGCGTGCACAGTCTAACTCAAGATCATTATTACGCTGCCCGACCATGCCATGGAACATATTCTTTAGTTCGTCGAGCTGGGCTGTACGGCTGGGCTGACTTGATTGGCGTTTTGGTCGGGTTGGATTACGTCAGCATCTTTCTGAGCAGAGATTTGAGTATGGGCTCCGAGCTGCACGTTCGTTGTAGTATTCTGCTCGTCTGTTCCCCTTCTTCTGTTTAGATCGTCCCTTAGGTCATGGGTTGTTCCCAGCCTATCGAACACAGAAGAACCTGGCTACCTTAGCGATTGCTTCGCTTGGTTGACAGGTGGAATGGCTCCATTATTCTGCGTGGATCCGTCGAGCTTGGCTCCTCCTGGTGAATTCCCAGACAAGGTCTGCCGCCCTACCTCTTGGCCCACGAGTGGAACTCATGACCGGGGATTGGACGGCTGACCGTTGGTTGTCTAGGAGGCATTCATCGTCGGGTCATCCTCCGTTTCTCCCAGGGGAATGACGCTCGGCGTTTGTTGGCCTACAGTCTAATAGGCGCTTTGTATCAGCACAGTAGCTTGCTGACTATGATCTTCGATTTCTGCATGGTAAGCCCTTAATGCCTCCATCTCTTTGTCCCTCCATTCGGCGAACATACGCCTCTGTTCGTCAAACGCGAGGTTTACTGCGGCATGTAATTCCTCCTGATCATGATGCAGAGTATTGCTGTGACACTACATGAGTCCGAGCGCATCGCGGAGATTTTGCAATTCAGTTGCGTCTCCGATGGTTGTTTAGGTGTTGATGCCGTGGTGGAATAGTCGTGTTATAAACGCCCTGGCTGTGTGCGAAACCGTTATTCCCAGTCTCTTGCACACCAGGCGCAGTTTCAGTAACAGGAGTTGTCCCACCATTCACCATGCTTCCCGTCTGTCCAAGATTAACAGCGGGTGGAACCCTTGAACTCCCTGGGTCCTGCAATGTCGGATCCAGCGTCTGTGAGCTTGCTGGGTCAGACACGCCTCTATGAGTTTGTACCATCGTGTCGAATATTGAAAAGAGCGATGTGTGATTCTCCTCTCAATGAAAGCACCAAAATGTTGACTTTGCTTTTAGCCAACGACAATGAGTCTTTTTGATAAGCGATAAACGATATGTCGTAATGAGAATATATAATAAAACAATAACAAGACACATAAATTTTATAGAGGTTCAGCCCCGAGCAGTTCGGTAATAGCCTAATCCTCGTTATTGTATTGACTTAAGAACAAGGAAGAAGTTTCCTTTTCTTATAGCTCTTACAATAGTATCTCTGAATATATAATTCTTAGATAGCCTTAGCATACAGCGTTTCGGCTTACAATTTCTCCGTCATTTGTCCAGTGAACATTCCTCACTATTTATAGGGCTGGAAACTTGAGGAGGAAGAGTTTCCTCTCTCGTAACAATGCGAATAAACAGAATGATCAAGTGATCAATGCTGAATGCAAGGATCGTGGGATTGAGGCTGAATACACCGATAGGGGGATCGTGTGTATGCCACATCCACGTAAGTTTATCCCTGAGTTGTAGGGATTGAGCTGGTGACTCATGATGTGCTAAGCTGAATTCGCTAAGTGTTGATCATTCTCCACGGCTCGTTGAATATTCCATACTGGATGTGCCAGCGAGGCATCCTGCTCGGCATATTGTTCCGAACAGATGCTCCAAGTGGAGTCCACGTGTCACCATTCTCGTGATGCCACGTCAGAGTGCCAAATTTAGGATAACAGGTAAAAATAAGTTTATCAATCACCCACATAAAAAATAAATTATGCTAACTTTGTGACAAACAAAAATAAAAGAATATTGATCTATTTAATGTAAAATTATATCACCCATAATAGTTTCTAAATCATGTGAGACTTTTGTGAAATGACTCTTATACTACTTAAAACATAAGAAAATGTGAAAATGAGAAAATAAAGATATATTCAACAACATTAATAATGTAAAATAAAAATCTAAAAATAAATATTATTTTTATTTGTTAAAAAACTTAAGGATTTTTTTTAGAATTTAAATATTTGACAAAGATTAAATAGTGCAAAAATATGTAAAAATAAATAATATTAATTTTGGAATAAATAAAATATATATAACCTATAAATTTAATATTCACAATAGTCCAATCTCACCAAAAGTACATATAAAAATATATATATTTAAAGAATTTTATTATTCTAATAAAATATCATGTATTAATAAGTTAATATAGTTTTAATTATTTAAATAAAAATTAAAATAAATAATTATAAGAAAATAGCTATTATATGAAAAATAATTAAATGATTTTATTAATAATTATTTAAACTTGACAAATATTAAAAATATAAAAATATATTTTGCATTTACTTTAAAAAAAACTACAACTAATTGGGCAAGATTAAGTTTATTAATCACCCAAAGCAAAAGAATAGTGATCACCCACAATGATTTTTAAACCATGTGGGACTTTTTTAAAATGACTCTCTCATATTACCAAAAGCATAAACAATGTGAAGAAAAGTGAAAAAATGAGAAAAAAAAAGAAAAGCAAAAAAAATTCACATAAAATGCCACATCACCTCTCTTTGACATTCCTTTATATATTTATATATCGATAATACAAAAAAAAAAAAAAAACTATTTGTACTCTTTGACAGTTATAAATTAATGTAATAAATTTTAAAATTATATCATGGGTTTAAATAGTACTAATTAAAAGAAAAGAATAGACTAAATATATAATTAAATCTTTAAAAATAGAAGTGAATCTAAAAAATTGAGAGAACAGAAATTGAAAAAAAAAATATGTACTCTTATAAACAGTTAATTTGATTTAATGGTATTACTACGTTTTTGTTAAAATAAAAAAAAAGCCTCACAAAAATTGCTCTGCTCTCATAATAATCTCAAACTCCAAACATTACATATTAAAAGAGGCATGAACTTGTCTTGTCCTTTGACATGAGTATGTTGTGAGCATGAGTGTGAGTGCTTTCCTGATCTTGGTGTTAGTTTGGTGTGAGAGTGAGAATCTGTGTTTTGTCTTGTCATGGCTTCTAGCAGCACTGTGCCAACAGATTTGGAAGATAGTTATTTGAAAATTCAACTACAGGAAGAAGAAGAAGGAGTCCTGTTATGCGATTTGGTAGAGGATGTGGGGCAGCCAATTGATGTCAGATGATGTCTAGTAGGAAAATTCTTAACAAGTAGGCTCATTGATTTTCTGTCTATGCAACACACGATGGCATCCTTATGGCAACCTGGAAAGGGTATGTTTGTGAAAGAACTCCAAACAAATTTGTATCTCTTTCAATTCTACCATGAAGCTGATATACAAAGAGTAATAGAAGGAAGTCTCTCGACATTTAACAAGTTTCAATTGGTCTTTGAACGATTGAAGAAGGGGGAAGACCCCATGTTAGTGAAACTTTGCCGTTTAGACATATGGGTGCAATTGCATAGTCTCAAACTTGGGTTTATGTCTGATTCTATAGTCTAGAATGTTGTTAATTATATTGGGACTTATGACAAGTCGGATCCTAGAAACTTTAATGGCATATGGAGGAACTATTTGCGTGTCAGAGTTAGTATCAATGTTGAGAAACCACTGAAAAGAAAATTGAAGCTGAAGAAACCAGATGGTGATTGGCTGTGGACTAATTTCAAATATGAATTCATTCCCACATTTTGTTTTATATGTGACATTATTGGTCATTCTGAGAGATTTTGTTCTCGTATCTATGATACTCCCACTACTACAAAATTCACTATTCACGTCAGTTTTTAAGTGTCACTTAAAGAATTTACGTCGGTTTATAAAACCGACGTATATACCGTAGACGCAAATAGTTTTTTATTAGCATCATTTTCAAAACGACGTAAAAAAACATTTTCGACATTTATAAACCCACGCTAAATACTTAGTTTTCTGTTTTATTTGTAGCGTCGGTTAAAAAATGACGCTAAATGTTTCATGGAATTTTAAAACTGTCACAAAAAATTTATTCCGTCGGTTTAAAAATGCCATATCGATCCTATTAACTAATCACATAATACCGAAATTGCATTCTACATCTTGAAAACCTTAAAATCAAAGATAAGGAGCTAATAAAAAATTAGATTAAGCAAATTATTTAGTTTATATTCAGTTATTTCTGTTTCTTTTTTGTTTGAGCTCTTTTCACAATCATATTTCTCAAATTCAAAAAATTTACATGTATCAAGGGATCCAAAAGGATATGGAAAAGTATCACCAAGGTTATGATCAAAATACTTTAGCTATTAGACAAAGCAACAGTTGACTTTTCTCTTTGTCAAGACTCGTGGTTGTAGTTAAAGATGGCTAATTCAATTTTATATGTATATACCATGGTTTGATTAATACAAGAAGCTCTAAATCTTTTGTGGAGGGATATCAAACAAACCTCTAAGGCTTCATCTAGTAATTGCTTAAAACTCTCTATTGCAGCCTTCTGAGCATCTCTTTTTTCCTTGCGTTCCTCCTCCACACGTGTTTTACAAAGTGCTCAAACAAGGATCTCCTAGTGGAGTAGCTTGGAATAGCCTGCAATGAGTCCCAAAATCAGTCTCCTTCATTTTATAAATTATAAGATGTCAATTTTAAAATAAAACTTAGAAACACTATCAGGAAGAAAATAAAGAACGAAAAAATATTCACTTGGTGGGTGGGAGCTAATAAGTAATAATTAACTATATACTAGACTAACAAACATCAAAGTTGAAAAACAGTTATGACTTCATGTTATTTTAGTTCCTCTTAATTATCAGACAGTGCATTATATATTTTAGTCTATGGGCACCTAAAGTGCAAAAGCTGCTAGTACTGCCTTCTAGTTTTTTTTAACTAATATCGCCTAAGCCTACAACATTTTGAGACCAAGAAGGAATAACAATTACTACATGATTGACTATTTGAGCAATTCAGAAAGCACATTGTAATATTTTAGTTCAGCAAACCTTAAATCGCGGATCAAAAACAATCTTCGGAAGTTCCTTCTCCCATTTTGAGAATGGTGCCACGTCTCGTAACCTCGTTTGGAATCTGCCAGCTACTTACCTGATTGTGGAAAAAACATCAAACAAATTAGTATTGAGGCTTACCAACAAATTATCTCTACAGTGATACTATAACAAAAGTAAACACTTTACACTGTTAAAGGTTTAGCAAGAAGAAAACTGTGACAAACCAACCACCATTTTTCTGTAACCAAAAAATAAAATCTATTGTTACCCAATGCTTCTTCCTAATATAAATTTCTCATTTATCATCAGACTTACTAGACAAAGTAGTGAAACTCTAATTCCCCATGACAAAGAGCATAGTACTTCGCAAAATGCAATATTTTGGTCAATTGATCTTGTTTTTAGTAATGGCATCAAAGACAACAGATGAAGTAGTAGTAGATTTATGAAAAGAATGACAAAAGACAGTCTTCAAAGGTTTAACAAAATAAGACAGAAATTACCTATAGAAACTAATGCTGAGACCCGAATAAAAAGACTAAAACTATCACCAACTAACAATAAACCTAAAACAATCCTAGTTAACTAGATAATATGAATCATATTCATAAATATTAATTACCCAAACATCTTATTCCACTGTCCACATAACCAAGTGCTATAATTTCTAAAATGCATCTCTCATTATGCTTTCTTTCTTTCCTTTTTTTATATGCTTTCTTTCAGTTGGAAATTCAGTATTTTTTTGGCACAACTTTTGTTTTCATAACTCTCTATGGCTTCTTTTCTTTAATTTGTTTATGAAGATGTCAAATCTCATTTCTCTCTCTCTCTTTTTTTTTCGGTACTGAATTAAAAAATAGTGAACCAAAGAAATTGAAAGGAGAAGAATATATAAAAAAGGAAGACCATAATAATTAATAAAAACTTTAAGCGACCCCTCTGGGCTACCTTAGTTTTATTGTTGTAATGGTATTGCTCACTCCCCAAGCTTGCTGCTGGCGTTTAACATAGCAATATTGTCAATCTCAATCTCAAATAGACTACATTCTTAAAATTGAGCTATATCTGGAACATTAGAATATTGGAGTAAATCATGTCAAAACCGATTGTACAAAATCTGTGGAAATAAGACACAAAACCTATTCACTAAAATGGTTATAAATAATTGAAAAATCCAAATCTCAAATATGCACCTTACTGCTTCTTCTGCAGAGTATGACTCGGCCAATACATCATCAACCACTTCTAGTCTTCTGCTTTCATTCCACAATTGCCATGCCTACCAAACAAACATGTCTAACCAATCAAGAAGAACATTTGAAAAATGAACTGATAAAATAGTAAATTAGGAGTTGCGACTATAAACTCACATAATCGACAAGGCTTAGCTCCTTCTCATGATAGTAGAAGCTAGAGTTCTTCTTCCCACTGATTATCTCTAATAGCAGCATCCCATAGCTAATATTTATTTCAGTATTTCAATGAGACAGCAATGACATTGCAAGTCCACTTAAGTTGGTAATATTTAACTTCCATCCATCCTGAGAATAATCTTATAAATCCTATACGATTGGAATAAGGCCTGTAATGGTTCCACAATTTCATGAACACTTCTTTAAACTTACATTTCCAAAGACAAAGATGATAAGAATCAAAGCTTACCCAAATACTGGTAGAATCTATTCATTGTACAATTACTTTGTAAATAAATAAAATAAAAATGAAGATGGCTCTAATTCATTTAATCATCTCATCACTTGTAAAGCAACAAAAAACCTTCTCTGGACATCACCTTCCACCCACCTTCAAAGCAATGCTTAACAAAATTATCAATACCAATGTCTAGTGATCATTGAATTACAATATAAAATACTAAGTTGAGAAAAACATATTGAAATGAAATGTTTGTTATCATATAACTGAAGAAGAACCACAAATATTGAGTTGATGTTTTGAACAACCACAAATGACAAGATTTACCAGTGCTCACTCAATATTCTTGTAGCAGAGTTTAGAGGCCAACTGCTGCCTCGATGCAAAGAATCGATAATTGTTCCTTTGAAAAATCAAGACCAGTCACCTTCATATTATATTGTGACACAATCAAACATGATCAGTTCACATTATAATAATAATAATATGAATTCATAACACTAACCACATAGAGAACAGATAGAGAACATACATTACATTTTTATGTTAATTAATTTATATTTAACAAATTAAAATTATAAAAATTAATTAAAATAATTAATCTTCACAAACTCTAAATTAAATTTTAGTAAAGCAGAGACACTATTCTGTTGTTGTAAGAGAAAGAAGCAACCTTGCCACTGAACCCAACTTTCTCAGACAATAAAAAAGCCAAGTCTCCACTCCCACAACACAAATCTAAAACACAATCTTCCAATTTTGCTCTGTTCCATAAATCAATACATTAAATTAAACATAAATTTATTATAATTAAAAAGTAATAATAATAATAATTGTGAGCTTGTACAGTTGCATACCCACACCAGGAAACAACCATTCTTTTCCAAATTCGATGCGATTAAATAGATCCCGATGACGTTCTGTAGTACATCAAACAGGGTGGTGGATGAGAGTGAAAGAAGAGGACGAAAATGGAGAAGGTGAAGGTGTTACTGAGACATCAAACCTATACCAACAAGATGAGAGAACCTGTACCAACAAGATGAGAGAGTCGAAGATGGCCGTGGTTGTTTGTTGGCAGCAGTGGCAAGAACAAGATGAGAGAGAGAGAGAGAGAGAGAGAGAGAGAGAGAGAGAGAGAGGAAGACAAGACTAGATTAGGTGAGTCTCGAGTGGACGGCTTCGAAGAGGACGAAGGTTTAAGTGGACGATTTTGAAGAAGACGAAGGGGCCATTTTCAGTGAACCGTTTTCAAAAACCCTAGATACTTCACAAAATCTAAAACACATATGAACTAATCACAACCGCAAAGACAGACCCACAAAATTTCTTTTTTGATTTTCAAGTTACGATTCCATCAGAAGTCTTCAAACATACAAGACATACACACAGATAAACATATATGCATACTTATGTATACCCATAATCAGAAACAGAGAAAGAGAGGAGGAATGCTCATGAAGTTGCAATGAAACCCTAAAATACATACCTCTTGAGTGCAAACTACAGAGTGTGGAATGGAGACGAGGAAAATAGAGAGGAGGAAGAAGAGCAAAGGGTCTAGGGGCTAGTTGCGTTGGTTTCTCTCTCTCTCTCTCAATGGTATTAAGCGTCATTTTTTAAATCTCGCATATACATTAGGCGAGTGTTACCAACAGACGCAAATTGTAAAACAGTTTTTTAATTTTTTTATTTTATTGCGTCTGTTTGTTTTTTTACCGTCGTTTATAAATAGACGCAAATCATATATTATTAGTGTCGGTTATAAATAGATAGTTTTAATTATTGGGTACTATTCACGTCGGTCAACGCTATGAATAGTAGCGTTGATCGACGTAAATAGTGTAATTTGTAGTAGTGTCCTTTGGAATTAATTGAAAAGCCATATGGACTATGGATTAAAGCTCAACCTCAGAGGAAGAACAAGCTGATCGGAGAAAGGTGGCTTCGAACGGGCACAGCTGCTGACTCTCAATTTTTTGATGGTGGTGAGAATGCAATTAATGTTCCTGTCATTACCCCCACGAGAAATCAGGGATTGAAGGAAAAAACCATTGTTGCAGGAGCTGACTTTGTGATGGATTGCATGGATCAGGGGATCGGTTTAAACAAAGAAAGTGCCTTTGATCAAGGGATTGATGTATTAAATGCTCATAACGTGATAATTGAAGATAATTTCCAATCTGAATCTATGACTGTTGTTGATTCTAAACGAAGAAGGACATGACAGAATGGAAAAGAAGTAATGGAGGAAGATGAGGTGGAAGTAATTAATCATGATTTTGCTGGACCAAAAAACGGGGCTATTGTGGGTTCTGGTTCCCAGGCCCACCAAGGATTACGAGTGTTCTTAGTTAGAATTGCTGTGGGCTTGGGAACCCTCGGGCCTTACAATTCCTGCAGGACCTTGTTGTCCAAAAGAGGCCCAATTTTGTATTGATGTGTGAGACTTTATGCAAAAAAGAGAAGGTTGATAGACTTCGTGTCTGTTGCCCCTGATTTTGCCCAAAATACGTGGACCAACCGGACGATGACAAGTGGATGGAAAGGGGTTAACATTTAAATAAAACAGCCAAGTCTCCTTAAAGCGCAGGATTACCTTAGACATGCCTCCCGGAGAAGGCATGTAAGTCTCGTATGCTCCCGGAGAGCAAGATTGCAACAAGGCATCTCCGGGTGGTGTCAGATTCTACCGGAACAGTCATCTCGTATTTAATGTCGCATGGGAGGAGGCGTATTGAAACTGCCATACGTAATAAAGTCTGACGACACAACCCCCACTTTGCACCTACTAGGCTATGATCAATAAAGTCTAGTGACGGCTACTCTGTGAGGAATCACATTAGTCAAAAAGGATGAAGGTCTGAACTCATAAAATCCCTACAGAACCTAGGGATTAGACCATGCATTACCTGTGATATATTCATTGGGAATGTGTGGCTTTAGTGATAGTTACAGAAATGCATGTACCTTAATTCTAGGGATCGCCCCACAAAAACACTATAAATACCCCCCAAAGCTCATTAAAGAGGGGTCGAAAATTCTGGGTTTCATAAGAACTAGAAGAGTAAAAATCCACCAAGAACATTCTCTGTAATAAATACTATCATAAATACACAGACTTGTGAACTAAGGCTCATTAACGCCCCAACCACGTAAAAATCTCTCTCTTAATCCCTTATAGCTCTCTAAATTAATATTATTATATCGGTTGCCGAAAACCTCGGTCAATATTTTGGTACTTTCATTGAGAGCTGAAGAAAGCGTCTGTAAGTAGACACTACAACAATGGTGGAGACTCGAAGCACACGTCAACCTCGCCCTCTTCAAGATGCTCAAGATCCTAACGATGAGGACGTGGCCTCAAGAGCAACTGTGGGTTCTGAGGAAGAAGAAGGAACCCCTGATGACGACTACAAAGGAAACTTCGATGAGTACGCCTACGACGAAGGTAACTACTCAGAGTTGGTGCTCTTAAGGCAAAAGGCTATCGATCATGAAGCTGAAATCGCAGCCCAAAAAGAGCAAAACCAAAAGATGCAAGAGGTGATGCTGGCCATGCAAAAAGCCACGGAGGTAGCAGGAATCCACGTGCATCCTAAAGCCATCCCTGCTGGACTTGGAAAGGAACCAGAGGAGTCCTCGCCAAGTACCCAAAAGCAGAAGTCTAGGGAACCAAGCCCTATAAGGTATCCCGCCGAAGGGAACCAAAAGAAAAACCCTACTTCCACTCCTGGGAAAAAGAAAAAGGTGCAGGATCCGCGAAAGGTCCGCTCAAATTTCCCGAAAGGGAAAGGTCCGCAGAGGGGCAAACTCCAAAAAGGGAGTCTTGGCCCTCAGGATCGAGAGGACCGAAAAAGCGTTTCCGTGCACCAAGAGCCCGAAAGGAGAGGAAGAAGGGGGCAGGAATGTCCTCCCATTGATCTGAGAAATCAGATTAACGGGAACCAAGGCGACCTCCAGTATCACTTTGACCAAAAGAAATACGGACCCGCAGTCTCCACGGGAACGTTAAACGAAGGAATCATGGCAGAACTCGCCATACTCCGAAAAGACATCGCCCGAGTCTCCCGGAGACAGAAAGGCAACGACTCTGACTCAGACTGTGAGGACCGGGAGCCATGTGCCAAACACATCCTGGAAGCAGAGCTCCCCAAAAACTTTAAGATGCCCGAAATGGCAGCTTATACTGGGAACTCTGATCCAAGTGATACCTGTCACGGTTCAACCGAGTCATGACAGTCGTGAGAGTCAGCAATGACGCTAAGTGTTTGTGCTTCCTGTTTACTCTAAGCGAGACCGCAGAAGAATGGTTCAAGAAATTGGAACCAGGATCCGTGGGTTGCTGGAATAAGTTACAAACCAACTTCCGGAGACAGTTTGTCGCCGCAAGAAAAGTCAATCTGGAGGTCAGCGCCTTGACTAACATCAAGCAGCTGCCTACGGAGACACTAAAGAATTTCATAATGAGGTTCCGAAAAGAAGCCTCTAAAACCAAGAAAGTAGATGACGGACAACAGCTTGCTCTTCTCCCAGCAGGCATCCATACGGGGACTCCATTCTTGAACGAGCTACAACAAGAAGGAGCTTCAAACCTTCAAGACTTCTAGAAGAGAGTCCAGAAATACATTAACCTTGAAGAGGCCCAAATAGTGGCCTATGGAGGATACTATCCCACCAGGGTAGCAGGATATGTGCCCAGAGCCCAGCTCTCAGGCACTGTGCCAGCAGCAGCTCCACCGATGAGCGGCATACAGTTTTCTAGTACTCCCGGATATAGCCAAGGCAAGGCCCTAGCCCCCGCATCTTCCCATTTTGGAAATCCCTCAGGGATAAATGGACAAGCCCCCTCGCACTCCGCTCCGACAGCCAGTTTAGCCGGTCCTTCCGAGGGCTCAAGGAGTAAAAGGTCCTCCAAAGGCAGCACCCGGACGGAGGATAAGCGACAGAAAAGGGGGTATACTCCCCAATATACCCAATACACGGAGCTAACGGACTCACAAGAACGTGTATATTTTGCTACTAGGCAAAATACGCACTATCGGAGACCGCCTCCTTTGTACAAAGACAGCTCCCGGAGGGATCCCAATAAGAGATGCGAGTACCCCAATGACATTGGGCACAGCACCAATGAATGCAAAAATCTTAAGGACGAGATTGAAAACTTAATCCGATTGGGACATCTTTACGAGTGGATCAAGAACCGGTTTCCTCATCTCAACCCAGGTCAGGCGGCTGGGGCTTTGCCGCAAGGAGCACCAGGGGGTGCAGCAGGAGTATTGGCTCCAGTTGTTCCCCCGGGAGATGCCCAGCATATTGCCGGCCTGCCACCTAGACCCAACAGAAGAGTGGCTATGATCTCGGGAGGACCCACATCGGAGGAACTACCCGCAAGGAGCTGAAGCGGTACGCATGGGCCGTGAAACACGATGAAGCTTGGGAAGTTACTCAACTTCCAGCTCAAAGGCCCCGGCTAATGGATCAGCCCATTACATTCACGGAAGAAGATGCTAAAACAGTGCGTTTTCCTCACCATGACCCGTTGGTCATAGAGACCCCCCTTGCCAATAAGATCGTGGCCAGAGTCCTGATCGACAATGGGAGTTTCGTGAATCTGCTATTCAAAGAGGCCTTCACTGCAATAGGCCTAACGTACCAAGACTTATCACCAAGTGGTTCCCAACTCACAGGGTTCAATGGAACAACACTTATCCCTATGGGAAAAGTGAGGCTTCCAGTCACCTTGTGCCCGAATACACCCCAGAGCACCTTCAAGTACTGCACGTTTGTGGTGGTGGACTGCCCAACAGCTTATAACGCAATCCTCGGCCGACGGGCCTTGGTGGACTTTGGAGCAGTCACATCAATACGGCACTTGTGCCTGAAATTCCCAACCCAGGAAGCTGGGATAGGGACCGTGAGGGGAAACCAAGGGGAGGTCAGGCAGTGCTATAATGTTGCTGCCAACCTACCCGTGTTGATGGTCTAAGAAATTATTGAGCCAGAAATGGCGGAAGAAGATGAGTTGGATCCCCGTGTGGGATCCGAAAAAATTGTAGAACCAATGGAGGACGTCGAGGGTGTGCGACCTCGACTCCACCAAAGTCCTCCAGCTAGGAAAGAGCCTAGAACCGGAGGAAAAAGAAAAAATAATAAAGACATTGAGAGGTGCCATTGACGTTTTTGCATGGTGCTAAGAAGACATGACTTACATAAGTCCCCACGTCATCACCCATGTCCTCAATGTCAACCCGAACATGCCACCGGTCCAACAGAAGCGACGCCCCCTCGACTCAGTAAAGGCCGAAGCCTTAGAGAAAGAGGTGGACAAACTATTAACGAGTTGCATGATTCGAGATGTCTACTACCCAGAATGGCTAGCCAATCCGGTCCTGGTGCCAAAGCCTAATGGGCTCTGACGAGTTTGTATAGACTTCACTGATCTAAACAAAGCTTGCCCAAAGGATTGTTTCCCTCTGCCCAGGATCGACCAAATGGTAGACGCCACCTCCAGATTCAAACTACTGTCCTTCATGGACGCATACGTCGGTTACAACCAAATTAAAATGCACGTAGCGGATCAAGTGTGCACTAGCTTCAGGACTGATAAGAGGGTATACTGCTACCTAGTCATGCCTTTTGGACTGAAAAATACTGGTTCAACTTATCAAAGAATGGTGATCCGGATGTTCAAAGGCCTCCTGCGGCAAAATATGGAGGTATACGTGGATGACATGCTAGTCAAGTCAAAAGCATGCACTAGCCACGCGGACGATTTAGAAGAATGTTTTGAAGTGGTCCGGAGATACGAAATGAAACTCAACCCAAAGAAGTGCACTTTCAGGGTTAAGTCAGGGAAGTTTCTGGGCTTCATCGTCAGTCAGAGGGGAATTGAGGCAAATCCAGAAAAAATTCAAGCTCTCCTGAGCATGCCATCCCCAAAGAAACACAAAGATGCGCAGAGCCTAACCGGAAAGGTTGCTACCTTGAGCCGTTTTATCTCTCGGTCCACAGACAAGTGCATTCCCTTCTTCAACATCTTGAAGAAGTGTCAGAAATTTGAATGGCGCGACGAGTGTGAGGAGGCATTCAAAAAACTAAAAGAGCACATGGCCAAACCTCTAATCCTGTCAAAACCCGTTCTCGGAGAGGACTTGTTCCTATACTTAGCCGTCTCCGAGCATGCGGTCAGTGCAGCCTTAGTCCGGGAAGAGGAGAAAACTCAGCATCCCGTGTACTATGTCAGCAAGCGCATGATAGGAGAAGAGATGCAGTACACAGTCATTGAAAAACTAGTCTTTTGCCTCCTAATGGCCTCGAGGAAGTTGAGGCCCTACTTCCAGGCTGACCCAATCAAGGTGTTGACCAACCACCCACTCCGGCAAGTCTTACAGAAGCCAGACGCATCCGGAAGGCTCCTCAAATGGGCAATGCAGTTAAGCCAATTTGACCTGCACTACATTCCCCGCATTTCCATAAAGGGACAAGCGTTAGCAGACTTCATCACGGAGTGCAATGAAGCTGAAGCTACCGCGAACATACCGACACCATCAGTCCCAGCATGGAAAGTATTTGTAGACAGAGGCTCCAACGAGAATGGATCCGGAGCGGGGGTCGCAATGATATCCCCGAGCAAACTTTGACTCCAAGCAGCCCTACGGTTTGACTTCTCAGCTTCAAACAATGAGGTAGAATATGCAGCCTTGATAGCAGGGCTGAGATTAGCAAAGACTGTGGGGGCTAAAAGAGTCGAAGTCTACAGCAATTCCCAACTAGTAGTGAACCAGGTGTCGGAAGAATATCAGACGCGCGGAGAAAGAATGGCCTCGTATGTAGCGATAGTCAGGGAACTGCTCCACGAGTTCACGGACTATAAAGTGGAAAGAATCCCCAGAGAAAAGAATGCTCACGCGGACTGTCTGGCTAAGTTAGCTTCAGACAGTGAAATTGAGAAACTGGCGGTGGTACCCGTGGAATGCTTGGCAGAGCCAAGCGTCAAAATAAAAAGGCCATATCAACGGTTGGGTAAGAACCCAGCTGGATGGTCCCCATCATTGAATACATAAAAAAAGGTGAGTTGCCCCAAGAAAGGGCACTGTCCAGAAGATTCAGTATTAGGCTCACCGTTATGTGATGATGGACAAAATTCTATACCGAAGAGGACTCAGGATGCCTTATTTAAGGTGTGTATTGGACCCTGAAGCTAAGCAAATTATGCTAGAGGTCCACGAAGGGTTATGTTGAGATCATACAGGAGGACCAAGTCTCTCAAAGAAAATACTGAGACAAGGGTACTTCTGGCCAACAATGAAAAAAGATTGCATAGACTACGTCCAGAAATGTGATTCGTGCCAAAGGTTCGCCAACATACCGAGAGCTCCTCCCAATGAGATTACCCTGATGACTAGTCCCTGGCCCTTCGCGGTCTGGGGAATAGATCTTATTGGGTCCCTGCCAAGAGGAAAGGGAGGAGTAAAGTATGCAATAGTAGCAGTAGACTACTTCACCAAATGGACGGAGGCCGAGCCAATGAAGACTATAACTACTAAGAAAGCACTAGACTTTGTTATTAAAAGCATAGTGTGTCGTTATGGCTTGCCTCACAAAATAGTTTCTGACAATGGAAAGCAATTCGATTGCGAAGAGTTCACTGACTTCTGCAACCAACACAGAGTCGTTAAAAGCTTCTCCGCGGTGGCAAGACCGCAAACGAACAGACAAGCAGAAGCAGTCAACAAAATCCTAAAGGTCACCCTAAAGAAAAAGCTGCTGGCCTGCAAAAACAACTGGCCTGAAGAATTTCCAAGAGTGTTATGGGCCTACCGGACGACCCCAAGAACTACGACCGACCACTCGCCTTTTTCAATGGCGTACGGTTGCGAAGCAATGGTCCCGGTGGAAACGTTATTCCCGTCCCATAGGAGAACAACCTATGATCCAGCTACAAACAAAGCTTTGTTACAGGAAGCGCTGGATCAAGTTGAAGAGCTCCGGGACGAGTCTCAAATACGAATGACAGCTTATCAAAAGAAGGTGACTAAATATTTTAACTCCAAAGTTAAAAACAGAAAATTCACTATTGGGAATATGGTCTTAAGAAGAGTCTTCCCAGCCACTCAAGAACCCGGAGTGGGGGTACATGGGCCAAATTAGGAAGGGCCATATAAAATCAAGGATGAGATTGGCTCCGGAACCTATAAGCTAAAAAGGATTGATGGAACCATTGTGCCTAGGGCCTGGAACGCCGATCATCTCCGGAAGTATTACCAATAGTCCAAATATGTTAACTTAGGCTTTGTTTAAAGAATTTGTACCGTGAAAATGTATGAAACCTCTAAATTCTAAATAAAACTGAGTGCCTTAAAAACAAAGTTTTCATGCCACTCAGGGGGGTACTAAGGCATACCACACGGACAGATGTAAAACAGGCCAAAAGTAAAAACAAAGAGAATATGCATCAAAGAGATCATATATATATATAAAATATCCTGACCCAAAGGGCAGGTAAAAAAATATATATATAATACAAAGGGCCTGGGGACGGGCCATAATAATCGTCTCCCCTTAGAAAATTAAGAACCTACATAATTAAGATTGTCTTGAATAAAAGAAAAATAGCTGTAAAAAAGGAAAAAAAGAGATATAATCTTGGTGAAATGGGCTGGACTCAGCAGCATAATCAATACGCAGAGGAAGGCGAGGGCCCCAACGTGCTTCAAGCATAGCATCAAGCCTCTTCTTCTTCTCCCGGAATTTGGCAAAAGCCTCCTCAGGCTTGGGATAGAAGTCAAGCTTAATGCTTTGGCCATTTGACTACCAGGCCATATAGGCGCCATCGTCGAAGCGCCTGATGCAGTACTTGCAGAAGACGGGGGTCAGGAGCTCATCTCTTTTAGCCTTCTTCAAGGCCTGGTCTCTAAAGTCCTTCAACTCCTTCAACTCCACGGCGAGGTTGACCTTGGACTGCAAGTCCGCCTGGTGCAACTCCTCTAGGGACTTCACCTTGCCAGCCATTTCGTCCATGGCCTCCTTAGCCTCCCAAAGCTCACGCAGAGCCTTGGCGACGGCCTCACCCTCTGCCTTCAGCGCCTCCCGATGCCGCGCCTCCAGCTTAGCCTCCCTCCGTTGGGCCTCCTCTCGGAGCTTCGCCTCCGCCTGGGCTTCCCTCTGTTTAGCCTCCTCCTCGAGCTTCGCCTTAGCAAGAGCCTCCCTTCGATCAGCCTCCTCCTGGATCGCCCGCCTTTCAGCAGACATGTCCTGCAGGATCCTCGCGGCCTCATCTATGCCCCCAAATTCGGACATGACGAAGCCATGATTAACTATGGTCTTGGAAAGGCAGCTGGTCTCCGCAGTAATCTGAAAAAGGAGACAAGAGTAAGATCGAATGCCTTAGACAAAATATCAAGGAAAGAAATAAACCGCAAGTACCTACCGCAGCCATGGCTTTGCTGATATCTTGAACCTGGTAGACGGAGTTCAAGGAGGCACAAGTGGCATACCGTTTAGGCGGGAACTGAGTCAGATGGGACACATACTCGCTGGCCATCTTCGAGGCAAAGGGAGCCAAGGTGGGCCCAAGGAAACGATTGAACCAGTCCGTCAGTGGGTCCATGTTCAAGTCCCACGGATTCCGGAAGGCCTCCTCATTGAGAGTGTTTTGCTGCTCCTCCCGTAAGATCCTCTTCAAGGTCTCCTCCTCAGCATGCCCCCGGCTGTACTCGTCGAGGTCATAATTGTATTTGGCTATCCAGAGATTCTGCCTCTCATCATCTCCTTGGACCGGAGTCAACATTTTGCCGTGAGGCACAGTGTATTCCTCCGCCTCAGAAGGAATCCCAGAGTCATGGCTCGGGGCCGGAGTGCCCACCCTGCGGGGCCGCTTAGAAGGCTCCTCCTCCACCATCCTTCCCTATCGCTTACGCTCGAGGGCGGCCAACTCCACTTCACCTTCTTTAACTTCCTCAAGAACCTCCTCCTCGTCCACCAAGACAATAGTGCCTGAAGGGGCACTGGAGGAAGACCTCCCGGGAGTGACCAACAGAGAAGAAGCAGGAGGCGGGGAAGCATCAGGACTGTGGGCTCCAGCAAGAGTGGCCAAGAGTTCATCCATGGGTCTGGCTGCTGCACAATAAAATAAGTCAAGTCTTAGAACATTCGCGAGAACAGTATACACTTAGCAAAAAAGGCAATAAAGCTAGTCCTACCCTGACTCTCTAATTCAGTCCTAGCAAAGTCCCGAATCATAGCACTGGCTTCATCATCCCCGAGAAAGCTGCCCGAGGGAAGGAACCAACTAGAGGACAAATGGGCTGAATGGTCCAAGGGAATGGGCGCCGAAGGTCCAGAACCCATCCGGGACCGACCTAAATAATGGCCTAAATGGGAGAAATAATACTCCTTGGCATGATTCCCCCACCGGGTGGAAGGCATCCTAAACCTACGGAGACGTTCATCGAACCCTATAGGCCTAAGGCGGGTATACTCACGGACAGGAGGAACATAGTGTATTATTAAAGGGGACTTACCAGAACTCGAAGTGTTGGCATCGGGAGCTCCAGTATTTGGTACTGGGACCACGGGCTTGGGTCTGGGGGTCCTCCGCTCCAACGGAGCCCCAATACGAAGGGCCTTTCCTGCAGTTGCCTGGGCCTTAATGTAAGCCAGCTCCTGTTCCCCCTTGAAGAGGTACTTCTGGTATTTGTCCTCCGCCATGGCGATGATTTCACCCCAGAGCACTTTCTCTACGGCCGGAGCTCTCACATTCGGGCAGATGACTTTGGAAAGATTATAGTCATCCACCGACTGGTGCCCCAAGATCAGCTTGGCCTTCCGACAGTGCTCTGTCGTGACCAGCTCCCCGACATCCAGCGCCTTCTTGTCGTATGTGGCGAAGGTCTTGGCCCGTTGAAGAAATATTTGAGTAGGTTCGGTCGGCATGTAAGGGGGGATCCTAACCCACTCCATGAGAAGCTATGGATGATCCATGGCCTGGAAACCGGAGGAGAAGAAGAAGCGGTGATGATATTCTTTCACGTGCTTCTGATAATTATAAGGGACCGGGCCCTCAGTCAAAGGATGGGCTCGGAGACCGTAAAAACCGTCCTTAAGTTTATCTCCCTGTTTTGGGATGGAAACAAGTTCGTAAAAGTACAAAATTTCTGCCGGACTGGGTGAGCCCCGGCTCCGGGCAGCGTAAAAAATGAACAAGCCTGAAAGCAGGCGGTAAGCTTGAGGAATAAGTTGATATGGCGCAAGGTCGACAAATACAAGGAAGTTAATCAAATAGTCTTGAAGAGGGAGCATGGCCCCGGCCATGAGGTGCGTCTGGCTCCAGGCTCCGAAGCCCCCGTAGTTGTGGTTGGGCGTCTCCTCGTCCTGGGGCAGCTGGTGGTAAGTCTCGGAGGTTGAAGGCTTGATGCCTGCCACTACCACGATCTGCTCCAGCTGATGGGTGCAGGTCAGGGTAGAATGAAGCTCAGCCGCTTCCCACCCGTTGGCACGGGACTTATGCCCCTCTTGTGCTACGGGACCCTTCATGACCTCCTCCAGGGTGGCCAAGCACTTCTCTCCCTTCTTTGAAGACTTAGAATCGGATGTAGACATTTTGGTTCTGAAAAAGATCGAAAAAATCCAGCAGTCAGGCCCTAAACCAAACCCTAATTCAAAAAGGGAATGGGGGTCCCCTAACCGCTGGAAAGAGGCCCCCTCCGGACACTTGCCAAAAAAAAGAAAACCTCACAAGGTTTTCCTTGACAAGAGTCGGGTGCAAGAATCCCACAGATAGTGACATTACTAAAAAGTAAGGAGAGAAAAGGAAAAAAAGGGGTAAAATCGAGAAGACGAAGTCTACTCTAAACCCTTAAGTGTCATTACGTGGGATGAAGATGGGTCCTCGACCAAAATATGGTGAAAAGAAGTATTCTAAATGCAAAAGAGGAGGAATCTAACGCGTTGTGCAGAAACTCAAACAAAAATTCCCAGAAATTCAACATCCAACCCAAAAAAAATCGATGAACAGTAAAACATGCTATATGAACAAACTGTCTAGTATACAAGATACGAGGGACTTACATGAAGTGTGGAAACTGGGTGTTGGTGTTGATCGCCAGTAAAAATTCGATTGACAACGGCGAAGGAACAAAAGCAAGAAATCTATGGTGTTTGAGGTTTCTTTTCTCTCTCGAAAACTTGAGGAAATTTGATGAACAGCTGAAAGTAACCAAATGAAGAAAGAAGTTGGCTTTTATAGGCCAAAGCATGTGTGAGATAGCTGTGATCAGCCACCATCGAATGGCTGGGATAGCAATCGATTCGAATTCCATACATCCAACGGTTGGATTAAATTGTATCAAGGCGGTGAAAACGTTTGAGTACCCGTTTGACACCCATTAATGTGCCGTATCAATAAATGGACAAGAAATAAATCGACGCCTGCAAAAAGCAAATAAATGCAGTAATGATGGTCATTAATACACCACCACGTGCCCAAAGCACGTGCCAGAAAGCTGATAAGGCAACCGGAGGCATGTAGGCAAGCCTTGTTCACTTCATAATTAAACAAGGCTTGGGGGGGTAAATGTTGCCCCTGATTTTGCCCAAAATACGTGGACCAACCGGACGGTGACACGTGGATGGAAAGGGGTTACATTTAAATAAAACAGCCAAGTCTCCTTAAAGCACAGGATTACCTTAGACATGCCTCCTGGAGAAGGCATGTAAGTCTCGTATGCTCCCGGAGAGCAAGATTGCAACAAGGCATCTCCGGGTGGTGTCAGATTCTATCTTAACAGTCATCTCGCATTTAATGCCGCATGGGAGGAGGCGTATTGAAACTGCCATACGTAATAAAGTCTGACGGCACAACCCCCACTCTGCACCTACTAGGCTATGATCAATAAAGTCTAGTGACGACTACTCTATGAGGAATCACATCAGTCAAAAAGGATGAAGGACTGAACTCATAAAATCCCTACAGAACCTAGGGATTAGACCATGCATTACCTGTAATATATTCATTAGGAATGTGTGGCCTTACTGATAGTTACAGAAATGCATGTACCTTGATTCTAGGGATCACCCCACAAAAACACTATAAATACCCCCCAAAGCTCATTAAAGAGGGGTCGAAAATTCAGGGTTTCATAAGAACTAGAAGAGTAAAAATCCACCAAGAATATTCTCTGTAATAAATACTATCATAAATACACAGACTCGTGGACTAAGGCTCATTAACGCCCCAACCACGTAAAAATCTCTCTCTTAATCCCTTATAGCTCTCTAAATTATTATTATATCGGTTGCCGTAAACCTCAGTCAACTGTGTCCAACTGAAGTTTGATGGAGCTATTTCAGTTGATACACAAGGTAGAAGTGGAAGAATAGCATTTATTTGGAGGAATAAGGATGATGTTACACTACTTGGGTATAATCAAGATTATATTGATGTTCAAATCAATTCTGCTGAAGGAAACATCTGGCGTCTTACGGGTTGTTATGGAGAACCCAATAGAAGCTTGAGGACTCGAACCTGGAACTTGCTGCACAATCTCTCAGGTGACAACAATTTACCATGGTGTGTTATTGGGGATCTCAATAATGTACTGTCACAGGAAGATAAAAGAGGAGGGACCCCTTATCCTAGCTGGCTCATTGAGGGGTTCAACCAAGCGTTATTGGATTGTGGTTTATGTGATCTTAATCTCTCAGGTTATCCCTATACTTGGGAGAAAGGGAGAGGCTCTTCGAATTAGATAGAAGTGAGGTTGGATTGTGCTCCTGTGTCTGATAGTTGGCTCAACATTTTCAACAGTGCAAAACTTTTAAATTTGGAGGTGACTAGCTCTGACCATTGTCCAATCCTACTTGAACCCACTGTCAAAAACTTTTAACTCTGAAGTTAAACACTTTAGTTTCGAGAATTCTTGGCTTAGAGAGCCATTATGTATCCAAACGGTTAAAGATAGTTGGGAGGTTAATAATTCACTTGCTATTATGGAGAAGATTGCTCTTTTTGGTCAAGATCTAGCCGGGTGGGGTAAGAACTATACTGGGAATTTTAAACAAAGGATCAACTACTGGAAGAAGCAGATTGCTCATTACAAGGGTGGTAGAGATGATAATTCCATAGTAGCTTTTAAGAATGCTGAAAAGGAGCTGTTCGAAGTATATGCAAAAAGAGAGGTTTTTTGGTGCCAAAGGTCGAAACAACTTTTGCTTCGTGAAGGTGATCATAACAGCAGGTATTTTCATGCTGCAGCAACAAGCCGAAAAAGAAATAATGCTATTACTATAGGCTGCAGAATTCTGCAGGTGATTGGTGTGATTGGAATTCGGGCTTGTCTGAAGTTATTAAGTGCTATTTTGAAGACTTAGTTTTCTCCTCAAATGTCAATATAGCAGGTGTCATTGATGATATTCCTAGTTCTGTAACTCCTCAGTAAAATGACAATTTTCTTGCAAATGTCACAGAGGAAGAAATTCGAAAGGCTCTATTCCAAATACATCTTGACAAATCGCCAGGACCCGATGGCATAACTCCAGGATTTTTCCAAAAATGTTGGCACATTGTGAAGCAAGATGTATGCTCTGTTGTAAGGAGTTTTTTCTCTGATGGTACAATTCCTACTGGTCTAAACCGCACACATATTATCCTTGTTCCTAAGAAGAAAAGCCCGAGCAATATGGGGGATTTGAGACCCATCTCATTATGCAATGTTCTATACAAGATCATATCTAAAGTCTTATCTAATCGTCTAAAGGTAGTGCTTCCACATCTGATCTCAGACACTCAAAGCGCTTTTGTCCCAGGCAGATTCATGATAGACAATATAATGATTTCTTACGAAGTCAGGCACTATCTAAAACGCAAAAGATGAGGAAAAGAAGGCTTCATGGCTTTGAAACTCGATTTCAGTAAAGCATATGACAGAGTTGAATGGCCTTTTCTTGAAGCGGTATTGCTTAGAATGGGGTTCGATCCTAACTGGATTTTCCTTGTGCTTCAATGTATTACTTCGGCTGAGTATAAGGTCATTCATAATGGGTTATAGGCCCTATTATTCCATCTAGGGGCATTCGACAAGGTGACCCTTTGTCCTCTTATTTGTTTTTAATTTGTGCTGAAGCTTTCTCATCATTAATTAAACATTATGAGGTTTCACATCAGATCAAAGGCATTAGAGTTGCTAATGGTGCTCCTTTTATTTCACACATGTTGTTTGCGGATGATAGTTATATTTTTTGTCGAGCCAATGAAAATGACTCTGCAAAGGTGCTAACTTTACTAAAGGACTTTGAAATGGCCTCTAGACAGATGGTAAACTTCTCAAAATCATCTGTGTTCTTTAGTGTTAACACTCAACTAGCTGACCGCAAGCAAATCTGTCAAAAAATGGGCATTATTGAGGCAGATGACTCTAGCCTTTACTTGGGGTTACCCTGCATCATCAGTAGAAACAAGAAGGTAGTTTTTGGTTTTTCTCAAAAATAAAATGTGCAAAAAGATTCAAAGCTGGGAGGGCAGATTCTTACCAAATTGGAAAAGAACTCTTACTAAAAACAGTTACTCAAGCTCTCCCTAATCATGCTATGTCAGTGTTTCTCTTGCCTTTAAATACTTGCAAATCACTGGAGAATGCTATGAGTAATTACTGGTGGAAATCATCCAAACAAAGCCGTGGTGTTTCTTAGATGAGATGGAAAAAACTTTGCAAGCATAAGAGTAATGGAGATCTTGGCTTTAAAGATTTAAGAGATTACAACATTGCTCTTCTTGGTAAGCAGGCATGGAGACTACTTGTAAATGATAATGCTTTAATCAGCAAAGTTTTCAAGGCAAGGTATTTTGCTACTGGTTCTTTCTTGACATCTTCTCTAGGAAATAATCCCAGCTCTGTGGGGAGAAGCATCTTTGAAACTAAGCAACTTATGCTTGCTGGTGTGAGAAAAAGTATTGCAAGAGGAATTGAAACCTCTATTTTGGAAGATTCGTGGCTTCCTGATATTGCAGACCCTTATGTTCATAATGCTCATCCTAGCCTTGTGAATCAGAAGGTCTCTTCCTTAATTTGCATCGATAGACATCAATGGGATGAAGAGATATTAGAAGACATGTTTGATGCTAGAGATCACAACTTAATCCTCAGCATTCCTCTACCTAAAACTATTCAGCAGGATTGCTGGACTTGGAGTAAAGAAAAAACTTGGATTTACACGGTTAAAAGTGCATACAGATGGCTTCAAAATCACGATGTTGCTACTGGTTTGGACTCTGATTTTTGGACAGCTTTTTGGAAGATTAATGTCCAGCTGAAAGTATTGCATTTTGGATGGAGAGCTTTAACTGGAACTTTGGCCACCAAAGTCCAACTCAATTCTAAGCATGTGCCTATTACTCAAAATTGTACTTTCTGCAATATTACAGCCGAATAAATTCAGCACATTTTGGTGGATTGTTCCTTTGCCAGGTCCTATTGCCATAGGTCATCTGTCAATTTTAGTCCACCTCTCAAATGCCATTCTATGAGTGGTTTCAACATGCCATGAAGATCAATAATGCAGTGCAAGTTGAAGAAGCTTTAATGGTGGTTTGGGCAATATGGAATGCTCGAAATAAGCTACTTTGGAATCAGAAAAACACAGTAGCTTTGGATGTGGTTCTGTCAGCAAGATCTAATCTTTATCAATGGCAAAGTGCTCAACAAAATAGATTTGATCCTCTTATATCTCCTTTTGAGATAGGTAAAGAGGAAGAGCATTGGACTAAACTAGTTGCAAATATGGTGAAGATAAATGTTGATGGAGCGATTTTTGAAGCTTACAACTCTTTTGAATTTGGTTTTATTGCCCGTGACAGCTCTGGAGCTATTATTGAAGCTGTTACTTCAAGCAAAACCAGTAGCGCTTCCCCTGAGATTGTTGAACTAATCGGAATTAAGGATGCCCTCAGTGGGATAAAAACCAAAGGATGGAGTTATGTCGTACTTGAAACCGACTGTCTTATGGCAGTTCAAGCTATCCACAACAACACGTTTCTTCCATCTACATTCGGGATGTTGGTCCACGACTGTCAACATCTTATATCTCAGTTGTCTAATGTTAATTTGTCTTTTACTAAGCGTTCTGCTAATAAGGCCGCATATTTCCTTGCGCGTAGCTCTTGTTATTTTTCAGATCGATCGCACATGCTAGAAATTCACCTTCTGAGTTGAACATTGTAATGGTTGATCTCAATTATTAATAAAGCATCTCTTTCATTCAAAAACAAAAAAGCCTCACACGTCCATGGGCCACCACCACAACTACGTACGTACCCACTGATATTGATTTGGGAGATAGAGATTTAAACTTAGGTGAAAAAATATGTATATATGCTTATGAGTTATATATATGACCACAACCATAGGAGATACATTGTACTATTTATATTCATATTTGTACATGTTCAAGATATTTTGCATATGTTATTCAAGAAAAAAGAAATTTTGCATGTGTAAACATCTCCTCGCCACAAAAATTATATAAATATATTTATATATTATATATAACGATAAAAAATATTAATTAGACTTATATATGTACCCATGATTACGTTTACATAATTTTTAAAATTAGTATTTAAAATAATTATTTATAGCAAGTGAGAAATGTCAGAAGTGTAAAATATATATGAAAAAATATTAAAAAATATTCTTCAAGCTGATTAAAATAAGAATTATAATTAAATTTTTAAATAAATGATAAATAAAAATATTGAGATAATTATGAGTTACCAAATAAATCGTAAAAGATATTTGGTGAAAATTAATGAACTATAGGGAGTGGAAGTTTTTTTAAGGAAAATTTACAAAAATACTGTATTTTGACCCAATTTTTACAAAAATACTGACACATGACAAAAATAATTTTTATACTGCCTTGGGACTTTTTCTTTTCTTTTATACTGTAAACACCGAAAATAAAAAACGAGGTCTCCATCTTCTACACCCACAGACAGAACCACAACAATAACACCAGAACAACTGAAAAATAATCATTAAATCCGGTGAGATGAAGCGGAAACATTAAAACTATTAATATTAGGGTTGTCATGGTTTTTCTAATATTGTTTTTGGGTTGTTCCACTATTGTTTCGTATGTTTAACAAATGTTGGTTTTAAGTTACACATGTCAAACCAACTACTAAATATTTATATGAGGTAACCAGAATGAAAGAATCATGGACAGTAATAGGCTTACCTTCCATGAAAGTGGTGAAATCTAGAAGACCAAAAAAAAAAAGAGGATGGAAGCTGGCTGGGAAAAAAAACAACATAACAAATGCAGTAAATGTGGGAAGCTGGGGCACAACAAGAGAACATACAGGAGGAGACATCAAAAATGAAAACAAGGAGAACATTTAAAAAACAACAGTGGAACAACAAAAGAAAACTGAATATATATTGAAGTATATGATACTGAAGAAATAACTTACATACAAATTTCATTATTTCCCTATTGCTATTTAAAATAGAACAATACAACAATATTTAAAAAATGAGATAAAAAAATAAAAGAAAAAACAGTAAAATAACATTAAAACAATAATAAAAAAATAACAAAATAAACCATAAGAGCCATCAAACGATACAAACCACTCACAAAACCAGAGCTAATTATAACCCAAAAAAAGAAAAAAAAATATAATTAGTAAAAACAACAAAAATCCAGTAAAGTTTATGTTGTTTTAGAAAAAATAAATGAAGAAAAAAGAGATTTTTTTTACTTAGAAAATTTGAGTTGTCTACTGTTCTTCTTCTTCCTCTGAATTGTGCGAGTTTCTCATTTATACTGATACATAAAATATTTGATTCAACTGTGAGACAATGTTTATTCAACATGTCTAATTATTATATCTATGAAAGTAGTTGGAGAATTCACTTTAATCTTTTAAATTAATGTGTTATGTGTAACACCTACTATACATCTATCATTCAACGGTTTGTCAAATATTGAATAACCAACATGCTTGTCAACGTACTAAGAAATTTTTTTTGAACTTCTAATTAATGTTTCAAATATGGTGTTGCTAATACTTTACATTTCTGATAAGATATTGGATTTTGAATTCAACAACAAAACAACTATTATGTAACTTTTTTAAAACCAATAATTTATTAAATGTAATAACAATGTATTAAAGTAACATTTTCTGCCTGTAAAAGTTCACAAAAAAAATTAAATAATTCAAAATTAATGTTCTCTTACTATCTAATTGCTTGGTTATGACATGTCAAGTTTCAGAGTGTTATTAAAACAGTTATGCAACTGTGTTGCAACTTTTTTGAAACATAAAAAACTAAAACAGTATTTGCATGTACGTGACTCCATCTAAATGTGAATTCACTATTCTATTTGTGATTTGATATGAACAAATTCACCATTCGAAATCTGAAAAATAACAAAATTGCAATGGGATAAAGTTTTAGCTATAGTATTGATGCATTCCTTTTCTTTTTTGGATTATGCCTGATTTGGATTGATTTGGAGCTCCAGATCTAATTGCTAGATATCTACATTTTATGAATCTGAAAATTGATATTAAGTGTATTAGATTTCTACAAATTAAACCAGAATTCAGGGATGAATTTTGTTTCAAACAAGTTTTTCTGTACTTTTTTTCATCAATATGAAACATGTGTTTGGATTGATTTTGGTCTTCTTCTCAGGTGAATTCATCAGAATTAATGGTAGTTCTCCATCTGGCTTGGTTTCTTTTCGGTGGGCGTGCTGGTTTGGTTGTCGGAAGGTGTCGTTGTGGAAAAAAGTTGTTTGTGCAACTGAATGTTAGAGCAAGATGTATTTTTGTAAATTTTTATTGCTGAGCTGTATAAATGTTTATAGGGTCTGCTCAATTTATTTATGTAATATTTTTGCTATTATAATATAAATGTTTATAAAAATTTAATGATTTAATATTTATAATTTAATTTGTTTAGTAACATCAATAATAAGTAATACATTACTATCTTATATATATATGATAATAATGTGTTCTCATATATTATCAATGTGAAACTCTGGTTGAATTTTATATTTTAATTACATGATATTAAACAAATGAAATAAAACAAAATGATTAGTTATATATGGTTACTACTTGCTAAAAGTTGCTAGAAAGATGAACCCACATTAAGGCTCACAAACATGAATTGTTCCCCAGTGTGAAGATATTATTATTACAGACCTTCAAAAGTGTCATATTTATAAGTTTTATGTAAAAATTTATGATAATTCAGTCTTTCTTCTTGACTAATATTATATATAATATATAGAATACAATTTATAAGTTAAAATTTTTGATGAGAAGATGTAATTGGCAGTGGGTGAAATCCATGACGAAGAGTGGCTTCCCAAACTTTGTGAATATCATTAATGGTATGGAAGCCACACTCATGCTCATTCCAACCTTCTAACCCATGTACTATTCCCGCTATACGCCATGCACTCATCACTCTTCTTGGCAACCAATTCTGTCCATAACATATATATATATAATTAAAGTACTATATATCTTGCATGCATGATCATATATACTTAATTATTTAATAGATTATTATTATTATTATTATTATTACCTCACATGAATGAAGATTCTGGAGAGTTGAAGGAGTGTGCATTGCTGGTGTGTAATGGTAAAAGCAGTCTTTGCGAAATGGTTTAGGTGGGAATTGAGAGAAAGGAATGAAGATTGTTCCCTTTCGAGCTTTTACTTGTTCTTCTTTACTCAATCCATCTCCCACTAACCAAATCTGCATTATTACGTAAATCATGTTATTATGACTATTATTATTATTGATCATACTATTAGATATATCATTATACCTTTTCAGAATAACTTTGGGAGAACACCAAACATTCATTAGTGGTAGAATTATTGGACATATTGATTGATGATTTCTTCAGTTTCTTGTACTCCTCCTCCTTAGAAGAAGCTACCTACAGCACAAAGAAAAAAGGGTTTCTAATTCTCTTATATAAATACTTATTTTTATGTTATTTTCACATTATTACTATTTTTACTTTTTTTTTTTATCACACTTGTTTTCAAATCGATTTTAGTGTATGCTCATCATAATGAATTTATGTCAACATAAAAAATATATATTCTTTTAAAGAAAAATAAAATTTTATTACCTGAATACCCTTGTGGGAGAGAGCCAAAGCAACAGCATAAGCAACCTTGGTAAGATTTCCAGTAAGCAAGACTTGAGTTGTTCCTTTTGGTATGGAGTTTAGTATAACCCCCACTGCTAGGCTACTGCCATCTACAACTTTCACCTTCAACTCAGGGTATCTTTTCACGTAAATCTCACCATATGCATTCAAATCTTCTTTCTGCATCCACGTACATGACATTTTATTAATTTAATTAATGAAAAGTGATAAGTTAGAGGGTAACATATATATATATATATTTATATATATATACATGCCTGATTCAAGAGACCTAGACTCAATACTTTTACACCCTTTTCCTCAGCGTCAAGTATGGCTTTCTCAATCAAATTGTTAACGGATGATTTTTGCCATTGTAGAAAATACTGAAACAAAAAAAGAAAACATGTGCTGATTCAATATAAGTTATAGACAGTAGCATATATAATGTGATATTTGCTCAATATTAATATAAGTTATAGACTGTAGTATACTATGCAATTCTTGCATACTTGTATCTTGTACTTGGGTATAGCCCAAGTTTGCAATGTGAGTTTATGGAAACGGTGGCTCTCAACCAGGAAAGGACGAGCATAGAGCCCAGCCATTAGGGTTGACAAGGCAGTGAGAGGCCACATCAACCAAAGGTACCATTTCGATGAAGAGTGAGGCATAGAGGCCAATGCAGGAAACCCTATCTCCATATGGTATATGGACTCGGGTGTGGTCATATGTGTTAAATACACCACATTTGGTAATTCCTCCTTTCTTTTCAGTGACATCTCATATAAGTTTTCTGAAGATTCGTCTACGGTTCCATAGATGTAATCATACATTGGCATGAACAAGCAATAATTGGTTCGGAACTGAGTGTGGTGCAACGAATGAAACCTATACAATATATAAAAATTAATTTCACTACATAACAAGATATTTGGCACATAATTTTTAAAATGTTTATGTTTATAACCAACAACTACCAAATGATTGTTTTTAGGGGGAAAAGTATTCAAAATCAATAAAAAAAATTGTAATTATATAAAAGTTTCAATCCTGCAAAATTAATTGTAATGCGTCCCTTAAAGTTTCATTTTGAAATATTTGTGAGTTGAACTAATCACGAATTCACACTTATTGGTTTTGTTAAGTAGATTTTATACATAATTACACCAATAAACAGTAAGACAACGATTAAGGTACTAAGCACTTATACTACTCTTTAGCAATTCTCCTAAAAAAAAATCTTTACGCTACCGTAGCTTATAATTAATGACAGGATCAATCGATTAAAATTATATTTAATATTTCACAACTCATAGCTTGTCAAACTACATATATATTTACTTAAAGTTATGCTCTCATATATTTATTTAAATTTAAATGCACACACTTATATCCATCCATGAATAATGATGATTTTGTCAAATTTAATTTTAAGTAGTACGAGTGGGACCTAAACATATAAAAGTAGGTGTAATATATATTTTGTAGGCAGGTAACTTATATTTCTAAAAAAGTAGCACCAATATATGGTGCCATAACACTCATAGGTACCATAATTAGTTGAATAATGTTAGATATGTTAAAGTGCCAAAATATCAATAATAAAGAGAGAGAGAGAGAGAGAGAGAGAGAGAGAGAGAGAGAGAGAGAGAGAGAGAGAGAGAGAGAGAGAGAGAAGGTGTACGTACGAGGGAGTATACATAAGATACTTGAGAAGGGGGAACAGAGAGAAGAACCACTTGGGAATGAACTCGAAGTTGCAGTGCCCTAAGTTGTTCATGAAATCGATATAAGTTATGTAACCTATTAATAAAGCTACGGAGACAGTTTCTGTAAATGCTGTTATCAATAATGGGATTGCAAACAGAAGGAAATATGCCATGTGCTCTGCAAATGGATGAGCCACAGCTGCAGTAATTAATAATATACTCATCAATATAATAATATTATTAACTTATTATAATAATTTCATACAAACTAATTAATATAGTGCTTACAAGTAATGGGCTCGGTGACAATGGAGGAATGGTGATGAGAGTGATAACGAGAATAGAGGTAATGGTGGTGTAAAGCTCTGTGAAGCCAATAGTATAAGAATTCCACAACAAAAACATGAAGCAGAATTGTTATAATTATCCCATCTGTCTTCCATATAGCTACATTTCTACCATTTGGAATTATACGGGTCCCCAAATAACTCAGTATTGCAGTGAACAATATTTGGTCATCCCTAATAATTATAAATATATGTAATTATTATAAAAAAAAACAGAGAAAATATATGTATTTATATATTAGTAATGTAGCTATATATATTTATATATATATGTAGGTACCAATTTCTTTCTCTATCAACTTGGTCAAAGTCAAGGCTCTTGTCAACGATTCGGTTGTTTCCTTTGGCTGATCGGTAACGAGAAAGAGAGATCCAAATCTGATTGTGAACATATCTTGACAACAAAATTGGGAAAATGGTAAAGGTTGAGAAGTCTCTCTCCATTGGATCATCCTTTGTTAAATACATGTACGTGCTACTAATCGCCCATGGTGCTACAATTAAATACTAGGAAAAAATTTCATGTTTTTATTATTTATAAATTTCAGTTAAATTAAACATTTTTTAATAAAAAAAATGATATTTATTGAATAATATCGAAAAAAAATTAATTAACAACTGAATATATATATATATATAGAGATATATATTAACAACTTAGCATTTCTCTTTGGGGAAAGCACGTACGTACCTTAAACTTTCCAAGAGGCTTCCATGGCCAATCAGTGAGGATTCCAGGCTTAGAAGCCATTTTCAACTTGGTAGAGTATATAGCTCGTTCTATTAGCTAGCAATCTTATATTATTATTTGTTTCACAGAAATGTACACATGCATATGATTGCATGCGCGTATATATAAATATATATTAAAAAAGTGTGTTATAAACACATGTCATTTTATTTTAGTCATATATATATAAGCCACCTATAAATATGTATATGTATGGGAATATTCGTATCTCTCTCAAACTCAATAAATATGTATTAATATATATAACATTCTTCTCACATATAATAACTAATAAAAAAAAACATAAATTAAGGAAACAAACCCAACAAACCTGAAGGAGAGTTATCGGATTAGTATTCTTGTTTATAAGTGGGTACATCTTGCATGATAGAGGTCACCTACTTAACACTCACCTTATTTTTAGCCTGAAAATATCTGTCCACTTTATTAAGTGTACAAATTTACTAAAAAAATATGTATATTAAAACTGTTTTTAGTACTGATGATCAACCTATTTCACTTCATGAAAATGTTGTGAACAATTAATTTATCTTTCTATATAAACTAGTTGTGAAGCACATGCCTCCATATATACACTAAAACTTTTATTTAATCAAAAATATTTCTAATTTATTATATATATATAAAATTTTAAATTCTAATTTTCCATAATTATAAATAAAAATAATTTTTAAACTGTAATTAACTATCATATAAAAATAATTACAACTTAATTAAATATATATATATCATGGTATTATGTATTTATTTATGTAGAATCAAAAAAATTTCCACATACATTGTATTTACTGAAAATAATTTTATTATAATACAATAACTCTTTTTGATCTATTATAATATAATAATTTTTTTTTATTATTGTTGTTACATTAAATATTACTCTTTTGATTTTTTTTCTTTAGTCATAGCTTATCAATTAGAATACAATTATTTAGTCCATAAAAGTATTCTTAAATAGAAGTTTTACTATATTTAAATAATATTTACATATATTCTCAAATAATATTCTTTGATTTGAAGTAAATATTTGAAGGGAAAAATATATGTTTATTTTAAAACTTTTATCTGACATTAAAATTTCATAGAATAGGTTATTATATATACCCTTGTTGATGTTATTTTTCGTCAAATAATCTAAGAAGATCGTAAAAATAAAAAAGTCCATGGTGAATTAATTTGACTAATAAAACTGCAATAATTTAAATTGACACTAGAGATTTATAGTAGTGTTCACCCCCATGTCGCGATGGTAACACTACTACAATGTTGGCCTTTAGAGGCTGTTTTTTCACTCCCATTTATAAAAAGGGAAGCTAAATGGTGTGAAAATACACGCTTTGTTCGAAATTGACATTTAGAGGCAGTTTTTTGATAAAAATTGTAGGTATAAAATTACATTTTACCATTTAGAGGCGGTTGGGAAATAATTTTTTTATATGCTAAGCCCTGGCGTCGGTTCCTTTATAGGAATCGACGACATAGGGTACACGGTTTGCTGACACGTGTACCCTATGTCGTCGGAACCGATGCCATAGGGTTATATAAGAAAACCCTATGCATCTGATCATTTCCTCATCTTCCTCACTCGAACCAAACAGCAGCCCAGCCAAACCAGAGAGCTCGAAACCCTCTCGCCTTCCCACCCTTTTCTCCCCCATTTCTCAACCATTTGAGCCCATTTTTTTTTAAATCTTCCCTTTTCGATACTTAATCACATACACCTAAAAAGTTTTTATTTTTTATCCTCTTTGAGTGTCATCCGAACCCAAATAGAAAAGTTTGGGTTTAAAATTCAGCCACCATTTCTTCTTGAGAAATCCTTGAATCTCAACCTCCTTTAAGGTATAAATATAGTTTCTATTCATTTTTATAATGTACATTGTTTTATTTTTGGTTTTTGTAAATTATTTTTTGGGTTTTTTCATTTTATTAGTAATATTGTTGTGTTGTATGTGTATAGTGCCCGGATTTTTTACGGAATTGCTCGTCGGATTGCGTTTATTAGGTAAAAATTTAAACCTCAATATATAGTATATATATGTATTTGTATTTTTTATTGAATATGTGTATATAATGTGTGTATACACTACTACAAAAACCCCCTTTAGAGGCGGTTTATAAGCCCTTTCAGCGTCGGTTTTCGCGAAATTCGCTACCGACGCTGATCAGGGCGACGCTAAAGGGTTTATATGAACCGACGCCATATGTACCCCTATGGCGTCGGTTATTAGCTTATAACCGACGCCATAGGGGTACCTATGGCGTCGATTATGAGCTAATAACCGACGCCATAGGGGATTTACCAACCGACGCCAAAAGCAAGCAATTTTCAGTTTTTTCAAATTTTTTTTTTATTTAATTATATAATTTTAATTTCATTTTATTTATATATTTAATAATTTTATATATTATTTTATTTAATATAAATTACATATTTATTTTTTAAAATGTGAATCAAATATTATTTAAATTTGGGTAAAATACATAATTTAATTTCATAAAAATAATTAAATATTACACAAACACTAATGTAAAATTAGTTAAAAATATTAAAGTTAATAAATCTAACTACAAGTTAATCTATAAAAATTACATAATGAAGAAAAATTCTTCGACCTTTCAACCTCAATCGTCACCGTGAATCACCGCCATCAATTGTTCGATCCACTTTCGCTGTAGTGGTAACAATTCTGTTTTTGGATCGTATTGCTTCTTACCCCCAAACTGTTAAAAAAATTAAAAATTTATATTAGTTTATGTATATGTATATTATATATTTATTATTATAGAATTTATATACTATAATCAATAATTAAAACTTACAGCTTTTTGATCTTGTATGTAACGGCTGGGGTTGGCACGTGCGACGATGTCAGTGATATATTTCAAAACATAAAATCCGCATTCTTGGCTTTTAGGTTGTCTTGGACAGTTTGCTTGGTTAATTCCTTGCCACTGGCCAAGATACTCATGTGCGTTCCCTATATACATGAATGCCCTGTTTGGGAAAATTATATTAGCATTTCAATTCGTTAGTTAATTTAAAGTCGTTACATAAGAAGTCATTAAATTATTACCTTCCGATCATTTGTTCTATTACTTCGGGAATTGGGCAGCCTTTTACAGGGTTTAAATGGATAATTTTCCTTGGCGCAACCACCACTAGCGTCCAATGCATCCTAGAAAATTATATTGGAATATAAGTAAGATAGTATAAAAATAATTTGAAGACATAATATAGAAATGAACAATTAGCACTAAAGAATTTAATAAAGTTTACCCGATATTCCAAGGAATAAAGAACATTTGGTGGTTGTTGTTCATTAATGATAACCAATTAGCCAATCGTCTTGCCGCATCGTCAAAAGACTGACTCTGTTCTTCATCGTTGATCCCATGCACTGTGAGAAGCTCTGGGTCGTAAAACTTGAAAATTTTTCTCAGACCGTTGATGCTCTCCCATATGTGCCTGCCAAAAAAAGTGTTAGTGTCTTATAATAATTTAACTATAATTTGATATAAGGTTAATTAGATTAAAGAAGAGTATACATCATTCCAAACAGCATTCCCTGGTTGCCGATGTAGTCACACGTAGCAACCTGCTGCAAATCCTCTCCAGATAACGTGATCTGGGTACGCGGTGCAATGAATCCTCGGGGGACAGGAATTGTGATTATATCACGTTTATCTTTGAGCCTTAGGAATTCATGAATCATCCATTTTAGCGAATTAGGGATCAACGCCATCTTCTCTTCCGTGAACAAGTCATCTTCCCGTGCACCACGGCCTTGTGGAGAAAGCATCGGAGCTTTCCCCTTTGACGCATCACGTCTTGAGGGCGGTTGAGCGAGTGGACCCTAAACAAAACAGAACATAATATATATATATCAAATTAAATCCAAATTCTACCGAAATTTCGGCAGCATAACGGTTGTAATTGAATGACCCCAAAAATTTTGAACATAGCTGTATAATGACAAATAACACATATATAACAAATAGTTTTTTCATCCATCCCACCGCAGCACATATATTCGCAGAACCTACTTCACTACGGATGAATATTTAAGATATTCAAACTCCACTAATCATTAATAATTAATTTGAGTTGAGAAGTTACCTCGGTTGTTAAAATTAAGTGTTTAGGCCAAGGAAGGAACATCTGGCATACGTCCCTAACATATCTGCACTCTTCAATTGGGACTGGGATTTCAGCGTCCTCTTGCAGGATTTCCGAAACCATGATCCGGGCATGTGAATCATCGTAATCCTGGCAGTGAACTTTGATCGTACCCACATGCTCGTACAAATACCCTCGGGCCACAATATTGTCGATGTTGTCAGAGCAGAGATGTACTTGCTGATTAAGGGCCGCATGGTCATCAAAATTGTATAGGATACCTTGGTCGTTGAGGGAAATAAACTCCTCAGCATAAATTTGTGGTTGTACCTCATCCTGAGGAGCGTATGGTTGTGGAACATACGCCTCACCAGCCACCTCTCCTTCTTCCTCTTGTTCGGCAGCGTTCCTCTGCTGCTTAAGGGATTGGACTTCGGCTTTTAATTTTTCAATCTCCTTCGCTTGCCGAGCCACAACATCAGACACTTCCCTTTTCTTCCTGCCGAACAGTTGAGATGCCCTGGTCAGGAACCTACAAATCATAAAAAGCAAATTAGCAACGATTTTATTTGTGTAACTAAATAAATAACATTTGAAGTAATAGCATACCCAGCAGCCCTGACACGTCCAGGATGCTCTGGTGTCCCGAGCGCCTGCGTCAGGATATCGTTTTGGCCCTGGACCTGAATTTGTCCCTGACTAAGCTTCTCTTCTAATTGAGCCTAATGCACGCATATATTCAAGCAATTAGTATATGAATTATATACACTAACTCATGAGCAGAACTCAATTAAGGATTAATATATACTTACTATCTTCTCTGCAATTTCCTTGTCGTAATCAGTGACAAGTTTTCTACTCTTGGTGCGAGATTTAATCCAAACACGGTGGCGGGGGGGATCTGCAACTTCGAGGTCCTTTTTCTACATAACGTTATAACAATGAAATGAGTACCAATTAAATTGTATAGCACATTATAGCACATTAAATTTTAAGTATTACTTACCACAACTTCCCGTACGTTCACCATTCCACTCCGACCACTTCGATGTCTGGATTGAATTTTTGAGGAACGTTCACGTTGCACCTTACTCAATTCCTACAATGCCAAAAAAATACATTAGATACATGTAATTGTATTTAAGAGTTTATCTTAGTGTTAATATAATAAGCGTACCAGAAATTCAAGAGTTAGTCGACTTTCAACAAATTTGCACCAATCAGCAGCGTCGATCTCGGGGTGCTTTCCAGGGACTTGTGCCAGTCGTCCCAGATCATTCTCTTTCAACGCGGGCATTATGATGTCTTTTGTCATCCTATTCTTGAAGTCTTTCATTAACTTCCCAGCTAGGATGAGACAATCATGTTTGAAGGTGTCCGGCACAATGAACCCCGTCTATTTTGAAGGAAAACAAACACGGTTAGAGTCAACATTTGGAGTAATAGAAAAACAAATCAAAATTCTAACAAATAATAGCTTACCTGAATGTCTTTCCAAACTTTATTTTTCAGAGTCGGGTTGACTTCTTTCCAGTTTTTATAAGCCAACCCTATTGTCTGCCGACATCTGACTCCTAGAGTGGATACGAGCTTCGCATAGCTTTTTCCACAGTATTGACCTTTATCATTAACTTCGAGGGCCACTCTTTTGCCCTGATCCATTAGTTTGGATATTTCATTCATTTGCGTCGGCCCTCGTGTAGGTATTGTGGTTGGACACTCTGATTCTGGGTCTGAATCAGATCCAGAACTCGAGTTGGCCATATCTACACCATTAACAAACAAAATTGAATATCATGCTACTAATAACACTAAATTCTACCGAAATTTGATCCAAATTCTACCGAAATTTTGGCAGCATAACGGCTGTAATTGGACGTTCCCAAAATTTTTAAAAGTGCCTAAAGTAACAAACAGAACAAATATAACAATACAGAACAAAGAAACTAACATAAACAATACAAAATTTATCCACCAATCCGACCGCAGTACATGTATTCGCAGAACCTACTTCACTACGGATGAATATTTAAGATATTCAAACTCAACTAAGCATACATTGATAATTAATTATACTAACAAAAGGTAAGCGGATGGATATACCTATTGCAAATCCGATCAACACCAAAATATGTCGATCGACTCTCAAATATTAGCACACAACCTATAACATAATGCAATATACAACCAAATTAAAATTTTAATTATTAAATTACTTACTAGTTATTAAACAAAGTAGCAAGTTACTAGTTACTAATTTCCATAATTTTTTTTAAAAATAACATATACATATATATATATATATACATATATAATCAACTAAATATCACACTACCATTATTTTAAAAACTTTAACTCTAAACTAATTAAATTCCTACTACCTCTCATTCTCATTCACAACAAATATATATACAATACAAATACACAAAATACACAAATAGTATATACACAATATATATACACACAACATATATATAAACACATATTCAATAATAAAATACAAAATATACACATATATATTATATATCAAGTAAATAAATATTTACCTTATAAACGCAATCCGGCGACAAATTGCGACCAAAAATCCGGCCACCTATAGCACACACAATATAATATTAATAAAATGAAAAAATCCTAAAAAAAATTTACAAAAACGAAATAATACCAATGTACATTAATAAAATGAACAGAATTCATATTTATACCTTAATGAACGTTGAGATTGAACGATTTCTCCGCTAAAAGCGGTGGTCGGAGTTAAACCACCACCTTTTTTTAAAATAGGTTCGGGTACAGTGTAAATGGGTGAAAAAACAAAACTTTTTTAGTGTATGGGATTAGATATTGAAAATAGAAACTTTTAAGACAAAAATGAGGTGAAATGGTGAAGAAATGAGAGAGATATGTGGGTTTTTAGAGGTGGTTGGCGAGGGTTTTCGTGGGTTTTTCGTGGGTTTCTTTCTGCTGTAAGTGGCTGGGTAGGCTGGAGAAGAAGAAGTGAGGAAGAAGAAGACGATGCAGAGGGTTATAGAGGGGAGACCCTATGCCGTCGGTTCCTAGCACAGAACCGACGGCATAGGTGCACACGTGTCAATAAAGTGTGCACCTATGCCGTCGGTTCTTTGCTAGGAACCGACGGCATAAGGTCTCCCAAAAATACTTAAAAAATCCCAATTTTCAACCGACGGGATAGGGTTTAGTAATATATATACCTACGGTTTTTACCAAAAAACCTCCTCTAAATGTCAATTTCGAATCTGGTGGGTGTTCTCACACCCTTTAGCTTCCCTTTTTATAAAATGGGTTAAAAAAAGGGAAGCTAAAGGCCCATATTGTAGTAGTGATATATTATGTGTATATAGTGTGTGTATATTTTTTATGTAAATATAATTTGTAATTGTATTGTATATATTCTTTGTAATATGAATATTGAGAATGACATTGGAGGTATTTAATTAGTTTAGGAATAAAAATTTTCAAATTGAATTAGTGTGGGATATAATTTTTTTTTTTGAGATAATACTGTGAGATATAATTGATTATATATATATGTATAATTTAGTAACTAAGTAACTTGTTACTATTTTTTATAACTAGTGATGAGTAATGAAATAATTAATTTTGCAATTTCGTTGTATTTCTTTATATTGTAGGTTCGGCATAATTTTTTGTGTAGCGTATTTGAGCTTGCATTTATAGGTATATACTTTAACTAACTTTTTCTTATTATATAATTAATTATCAATGCATGTTAGTTGAATTTGAATATCTTAAATATTCATCCGTAGTGAAGTAAGTTCTGCGAATACATGTACTGCGGTCGGATGAGTGGATAAATTTTGCATTGTTTATATGTTTTGTTTGTTATTTTAGGCACTTTTAAAATTTTTGGTAACGTTCAATTACAGCCGTTATGCTGCCGAAATTTCGGTAGAATTAGGATAAATCTTACTAAAAAAATATTAATATTTACATAACCCAAATAAATAGTTAATTATAACATAGTAATAAGAAGTTAGGTCACATAAAAATAATTATATACACATTTATATAAAATTTTTAATTTTACCAACATTTTCATCAACTAAACAACCTAATAACATGAAGTAAACTAAAACAAGAATTTGAGTAATTTATAAATTAATATGAATAAATTGTGAGAAACTTAGTTAGTTACATTGTGTAATTAGTAACTAGCTATAATTAGTTACTAAATACTGAATTTTTTTGGATAGGATTTTTGTTATGGATAAATCATGGATGCGTGAAGAGAGAGACACACTGCGATTTCAAGTAGGGTTCGATGCATTTTTAGAGTTTGCCTTAAAGAATTCTAAAAATCACGATCGTATTCATTGTTCGTGTGTAGATTGTTGTAATGTATCTAAAGAGAATATTACAGTGATTAAGGACCATGTGTATTTACGAGGTTTCAATAGAAGTTATACTAATTGGTATTACCATGGCGAACATTTACCTGATGATCCATATCCATTAGGAAAGTGGGGGGTCGATGATATCGAGGGTAATGATTTCGATGATTATCTATTAAACTTGCTTAACGAAGCACAAGAGGAATTTCTTAATGATCCTGAGAAATTCGATAATTTTCTTAGTGATGTTGATAAACCCCTGTTTGATGGTTGTAAAAAACTAAGATTACCAACAATGGTAAAGTTTTACAACATAAAATCAGAAAATGGAGTGAGCGATAAATGTTTTACTCAATTTTTAGCTGCTTTTAAAGATATCTTACCATTTGCCAACTGCTTCCCGAAATCTACTTATGAAGTGAAAAAAAACGTTAAATTCTATAGAATTGAAGTATGAAAAAATTCATGCATGTCCGAACGATTGCATTTTATATCTTAAGGAATATGCAGACATGAATTATTGCCCGACTTGCGATTTATCCCGCCGTAAAGTAAACTAGAGTAAGGAGAATAGGAAACTTATCCCCCAAAAAGTGATGTGGTACATGCCTTTGATTCTGCGACTGAAACAATTATATCGTAGTGCAGAACATTCTGAAAATTTGATTTGACATGAGACCAAGAGAATGAAAGATGGAAAACTCAGACATTCTGCAGATTTCCAAGCTTGGAAAAAAGTAAACTACATAAATCCTGAATTCAAATCTGAACCAAGACACATTCGTCTCGGTCTGTCTGCGGATGGAGTAAATCCACATACATCTCTAAGTAGTCGTCATAGTCATGGCCTGTTTTCCTAGTTATGTACAATCTTCCTCCCTGGTTAGTGATGAAGAGAAAATTTAACATGCTTTCTTTAATGATATCAGGCCCGCAACAACCCAGACATAATATCGATGTATATTTGGAACCATTGATTGATGATTTAATAGAATTTTATGAGAATGGTGTTCAGGCCTATGATGGTTTTAAAAAAGAATTCTTTAATCTGAAAGCTGTGTTATTGTGGACTGTCAGTGATTTCCCTGCTTATAGTAATTTATCAGGCTTAAGCACAAAAGGTTACGAAGTTTGTCCGATTTGTTGCACTAACACATCGGCTCGTCGCTTGGCAAATGGACACAAGATATGTTATATGGGTCACAGACGATACTTGCCTGCAAATCATCCTAATAGATGGAAGAAGAAAGCATTCGATGGTACTGAAGAGGGAGATATGGCTCCTTTGCCACTGTCTGGGGAACAAATTCTCCAACAAGTTGAACTTGTAGATTTTAAGTATGGAAAGACGCAGAAAAATAAAAAAAAAAACAAATGGTTGTTTTCAAAGAAAGTCAATCTTCTTTCGTCTTCCATATTGGAAAAGTTTACTAGTTCGACATTGTTTGGATGTCATGCATATTGAAAAAAATGTGTGTAAGAGTATTATTGGTACCTTACTTGATATTCCCGACAAAACTAAGGACGGTCTAAATAGTCGTTTAGATCTCGTTGAAATGGGTATACGACAATCTCTGGCACCTGAGAAGAAAGGTGAACGATTATATTTGCCTCCTACTTGTTTCACTTTGTCCAAAAAAGAAAAACAAACAGTTTGCAAATCACTTGCAAATATGAAAGTACCCGATGGTTACTCGTTTAACATCAAAAACTTGGTGAATGAGACTGAATTGAAACTAATGGGTCTGAAATCACATAATTGTCATGCGTTAATGCAACATCTGCTTCCAATTTCCATTAGATCAGTCTTGCCAAAAAATGTTCGAGAGTGTTTGACACATGTTTGCATTTTCTTGAATAAGTTGTGCGTGAAGGGATTAGAATTGGATAAGTTAGATGCATTACATGAACATGCAGTCAAAACATTGTGCAACCTGGAAAAGTTTTTTCCGCCATCTTTTTTCGACATCATGATCAATTTAATGGTTCATCTAGTGAGAGAAGCAAGGTTGTGTGGGCCCGTGTGGGCGAGATGGATATATCCATTTGAAAGAAATATGAAGGTACTTAAAAGTTATGTGCGTAACCACTATCGGCCAGAAGCATGTATGGTTGAGTGCTACATATCTGAAGAGGTTGTGGAATTTTGTTCAGAGTACATGGCTGGAGTTGAGGCAATAGGAATTAGCAAACCAAGAACTGACCCAGATGAGGTTGATAGAGGATTAAGGGGGAAAGGGACAATGGTGACAGTGTCCAAGCTTGAACTAGATCAAGCTCAATTAGTCGTGATGAACAATAATGCAGAGGTTCAACCATATATAACGTAAGTAGCTTTCCTTTGATTAACATTACTTAAGTCACGATGAACAATAACTTGATTTACCTTACTTGTTTTACAGTGACCATATGGAGCTGTTACAATCAATGGTTCCAAGAAATCAAAAAAATAAACAAAAATGGGTTGCAGACCAACATCGTCAAACTTTCATTGGGTGGTTAAGGAATACCATTATAGCAAAGTTGAACGAACCGAATCATGGAGTATCGGATGTGTTAAGTCGTATTGCCCTTTGACCAACTTTTGCGGTAGCAAAGCATGAAGCGTACATTGTAAGGGGTAAACGTTTTCATACAAAGTCAAGAGATGATGCTCGAGAGGTTCGAAATAGTGGCATACGTAACGTCGCAGAAACTATGCACTTTGCAAGTGCAAAAGATAGAAACCTTGTTTTAGGTACTATGACGTATTACGGGGTCATTTAAGAAATATGGGAGCTCAATTATTTTGCGTTCCGAATTCAACTTTTTAAATGTTCTTGGGTTGACAACAATGTTGGAGTAAAAACTGACGAGCTTGGTTTTACTTTGGTTGATTTAAGTAAGAGAGGAAGCAAGAATGATCCATTCATCATGGCTAGCCGAGCAGCTCAAGTTTTTTTCATTTCTGATCCGGCTAATGATATTTATCGACACGAGAGAGGAGGTTCTTAGAGACTGAAGAGGATGAGGAGAATGCTGACTATGTTATGATGACTTCATTACTGGACAACCAATTCATGAGAAAGTTATTGGAATTGATCGTAACCTTGAGGAAGACGACGCTGAATACATTAGAAATGATATCAATGAGGGAATATGGGTCAATTGTCATTCAGGCAAACATAAACAAAAAAAGAAAACAAATTGTGTCTAATTGGTAACTTGATATATAGCTTACTTTATATTGTGGTTGTTTATGCTCAATACTTAACAATTTGTTTATGCATTTAATATTTCGTATACACTACTTGTTATATATATATATATAGCTAACTTTAAATTTTGTTTGTTAATGGTGTAGATATGGCCAACTCGGGATTAGGATCTGATTCAGGCGCAAAGGCAGATTGTCCAACAGTAATACCTACACGAGGGCCTACGCAGATGAATGAAATATCCAAACTAATGGATCATGGCAAAAGACTGGCCCTCGAGGTTAATGACAAAGGACAATACTCCGGGAAAAACTATGCCAAGCTCGTATTAACTCTAGGATTTAGATGCTGGCAGACGATAGGGTTGTCCTACAAAAACTTGAAAGAAGTCAACCCTACTCTGAAAAATAAAGTTTGGAAAGACATACAAGTAAGCAGTTATTTGTTAGAATTTTGATTTGTTTTTCTATCATTTCAAATGTTCACTCTAACCGTGTTTGTTTTCCTTCAAACTAGACCGGGTTCATTGTGCCGGACTCCTTCCAACATGATTGTCTCATCCTAGTTGGGAAGTTAATGAAAGACTTCAAGAATAGGATGACAAAAGACATCATAATTCCCGCTTTGCAAGAGAAGGATCTGGGACGACTGACACAAGTCCCTGAAAAGCACCCCGAGATCGACCATGCTGATTGGTGCACTTTTGTTGAAAGTCGACTAACTCCTGAATTTCAGGTACGCTAATTATATTAACACTAAGATAAACTCTTAAATACAAGTACATGTATCTAATGTACTTTTTTGGCATTGTAAGAATTGAGTAAGGTGCAACGTGAACGTTCCTCGAAAATCCAAAACAGACATCAAAGTGGTCGGAGTGGAATGGTGAACGTACGGGAAGCTGTGGTAAGTAATGCTTAAATTCTAATAATGTGCTATAAATTTAATTGATACTCATTTAATTGTTATAAAATAATGTAGAAAAAGGATCTCGAAGTACTAGATCCCCCCCGCCACCGTGTTTGGATTAAATCTCGCACCAAGAGTCGAAAACTTGTCACTGATTACGACAAGAAAATTGCAAAGAAGATAGTAAGTATATATTAATACTTAATTGAGTTCTACTCATGAGTTAGTGTATATAATTCACATACTAATTGCTTGAATATATGCGTGCATTAGGCTCAATTAGAGGAGAAGCTTAGTTAGGCACAAATTCAGGTCCTGGGCCACATCGATAACCTAACACAGGCGCTCGGGACACCAGAGCATCCTGGACGTGTCAGGGTTGCTAGGTATGCTATTACTTGAAATGTTATTTATTTACTTACACAAATAAAATCGTAGCTAATTTGCAATTTATGATTTGCGGGTTCCTCACCAGGGCATCTAAACTGTTCAGCAGGAAGAAAAGGGAAGTGTCTGATGTTGTGGCTTGGCAAGCGAAGGAGACTGAAAAATTAAAAGTCGTTGTCCAATCCCTTAAGCAGAAGAGAAACGCTGCCGAACAAGAGGAAGAAGGAGAGGTGGCTGGTGAGGCGTATGTTCCACAACCATACACACTTGAGGATGAGGGACAACCATAAACTTATGCTGAGGAGTTTATTTCCCTCAACGACCAAGGTCTCCTGTACAATTTCGAAGACCATGCGGCCCTTAATCAGCAAGTACATCTCTGCTCTGACAACATCGACAACATTGTGGCCCGAGCTTATTTGTACGAGCATGTTGGTAAAATCACTATTCACTGCACAGACTACGATGATTCACATGCCCGGATTCTGGTTTTAGAAATCCTACAAGAGGACGCTGAAATCCCAATCCCAAGTGAAGGGTGCAGATATGTTAGGGACGTATCATAGATGTTCCTTCCTTGGCCTAAACACTTAATTCTAACAACCGAGGTAACTTCTATTATAAATTAATTATTAATGAGTAGTGGAGTTTGAATATCTTCAATATTCAACTATAGTGAAGTAGGTTCTGCGAATATATGTGTTGCGGTGGGATGGATGAACAAACTACTGTTATATATATATGTGTTATTTGTCGTTATACAGGCATGTTTAAAATTTTTGGGGGCATTCAATTACAACCGTTATGCTGCCGAAATTCGGTAGAATTTGGATAAAATTTGATATATTATGCTCTATTTTGTTTAGGATCCACTCGCTCAACCGCCTTCAAGACGTGATGCGTCGAAGGGGAAAGCTCCGATGCTTTCTCCACAAGGCGGTGGTGCACAGGAAGATGAATTGTTCTCGGAAAAGAAGATGGCCTTGATCCCTAAATCGCTAAAATGGATGGTTGTTGAATTCCTAAACCTCAAAGATAAACGTGATATAATCACAATTCTTGTACCCCGAGGATTCATAGCACCGCGTACCCAGATCACGTTATCTAGAGAGGATTTGTAGCAGGTTGCTACGTGTGACTTCATCGGCAACCAGGGAATGCTGTTTGGAATGATGTATACTCTTCTTTAATCTAATTAACCTTATATATCAAATTCTAGTCAAATTATTATAAGACACTAACACTTTTTATGGCAGGCACATTTGGGAGAGTATCAACGGTATGAGAAAAATTTTCAAGTTTTACGACCCAGAGCTTCTCGTAGTGCATGGGAAAACCGATGAAGAAAAGAGTCAGTCTTTTGACGATGCGACAAGACGATTGGCTGATTTGTTATCATTAATGAATAACAACCACCAAATGTTCTTTATTCCTTAGAATATCGGGTAAACTCTATTTAATTTTTTAGTGTTAATTGTTCATTTCTATATTATGACTTCAAATTATTTTTATACTATCTTCTTATATTCCAATATAATTTTCTAGTGCGCATTGGATGCTAGTGGTGGTTATGCCAAAGAAAATAATCCATTTAGACCCTGTACGTGGCTGCCCAATTCCTGAAGAAATTACTTAAATGATCAGAAGGTAATAATTTAATGACTTCTTATGTAACACATTTAAATTAACTAATGAATTGAATGGCTAATATAATTTTTCAAAACAGTGCATTCAGATATATAGGAGACGCACATGAGTATCTTGGCCCGTGGCAAGGAATTTCACAAAAAAATTGTCCAAGACAACCTAAAAGCCAAGAATGTGGTTTTTATGTTTTGAAATATATCACTGACATCGTCGCACGTGCAAACCCCAACCGTTACGTACAAGATCAAAATGCTATAAGTTTTAATTATTAATTATAGTATTTATTATAATAACAAATATATAATATACATATATATAAACTAATATAAATTTTTAATTTTTTTAATAGTTTGGGGGTAAGAAGCAATACGATCCAAAAACTGAATTATTACCATTACAGCGAAAGTGGATAGACGATTGATGGCGCTGATTCACGATGACGATTGAGGTTGAAAGACCCAAGAATTTTTCTTCATTATGTAATTTTTTTAGATTAACTTGTAGTTAGATTTATTAACTTATTAATATTTTTGACTAATTTTACATTAGTGTTTGTGTAATATTTAATTACTTTTATGAAATAAAATTATGTATTTTAGCGAATTTCAAAATTAATTTAAATAATATTTAATTTATATTTTAAAAAATAAATATGTAATTTAAATTAAATAAAATAATATATAAATTAATAAATTTATAATTAAAATAAATTATATAATTAAATTTAAAAAAACTCAAATCTGCCCACTTTTGGCATCGGTTGCTACGCCACATACGGCGTCGGTTATTGGCTAGGAACCGACGCCATATGTACCCCTATGGCGTCGGTTCCCAGTTAATAACTGACACCATAGGGGTACATATGGCGTCGGTTCCTCAAAATCCTTTAGCGTCGCCCTGATCAGCGTCGCTAGCGAATTTTGCCAAAATTGACACTGAAAGGGCTTAAAAAACGCCTCTAAATGGGGGGTTTTTGTAGTAGTGTAATGAGGCTACGTCTACTTTAAATTTTATTTATTAGATTTGACACACCAAAGTTATAGTGTGTAGATAAAAATACAGCAAAGAATTTCTAGGTAAAATTTTAATCGAGATTTATGAATATAAGACTCATGGGAGACTTGATATTCATAAATCTGATCCAAATTGGTGGTTGTAAGGTTCTTGAAAATGATAAACCAATAAAGTATAAGAAGGATGTATCAATAGTGTTTTGAGGTCATGGTGTCAACTTCGTATGGTGGCCTCAAGTAAAAAGATGAAGGAATAAGTGTGGTGTTCTTGGCTGCCGTCAAGTAAGTTTGAAGGAGAAGGTTTTGAAGAGTGAGGTCAAAAAAAAAAAAAGAAGAAGAGTCTAAAAGAAGGTCCAAAAAAGTCTCCTTCTTAGCCTCCTACTTGATCTATATATAGGTTGTAGGGTTTGTTAGAGATCCCCCACATGTCGGTGTATCTCACTAACGAATTTCGTATACCACTCTTTTTAAAGAATAAAATATTACAAGAAAATAATTATCTATTAAAATCTCCTTATTTCTAGGCAATATCCCTGAAAATATTGAGAAATTGGTTATTATCGGTTGAGGATGCACCAATTTGAAATGGACTGATGGGATATCACCTCTTGGCTAGAAGTGCATGATATTGGTGATAGGTGTAATACCCTAGAAATAAGAAATGGATTAGCAAAACCCTAATTAGATAATTATGAATAATTGAGGAATTATATTATTGTATAGTTCAATATATGAGAATTTATTTGATTAATTATATGTTAAGACCCCGTTGGTGAGCCAGGGGCATTTTAGTAATTATAACCCAAGAAGGGTAAAATGATGAAATTAATTTAATTATGTGCTTAATGGAACTATATTAGTATAGAGTATGCCTGTGTTGTCTTTTCAGGTGTATTCTGACAGGTTGGCGCGGTATAGTCACAACCGAGTATTTCGGTTCGGGCCCGAAATGCAATTTGAATTGAATTAATTGGCATTTTATTTGATAATGAGAAATCTGAATGTTATTTGGAAATAAATGAGTGTGAAATGACAATTATGCCCTTGTATGTATGAATATATGAGAATTGGCCCTAGGGACATTTTAGTCTTTTGACCTTATTTGATATACTTTGATAAAAATAGAATTTTTAGGAAAAAGAAATTAGAATTTCTGGCTTTTGTATCCCTCACACCTGACCCCTCTCTCTCTCTTTCTCTCTCAAATCCTTTCTTTTAGAAATCTTGATTTTGAGAAGAAAATCTTGAATCTCGGTTTGCTTTGAAGCTTTGTTGTTGTAGAATCTTGAGATTTGAGGTAACTTTCTTTGGTTTAATCTTTAATTATTACTGAATTTAATTGTAAGATGAGCATGAAAAGGGTGTGGTGTTCTTGTTAATGCATCTTTATAGTTTTGATGTTTAATCTTGGTAAATAGAGTGTGTAAAGCATAATTTAGTTGTGATATATGTTTATTGAACATGGAATGTGAGTTTAGGTCAGAATTTATGAGTTATTTATTGAGTTTGCAGCTCTGATTTTAGTGTTGTTCTTGAGTTTGTGTTTTGGGATTTGATGATTTAAGGTGTGAGTTTGAATTTTGTTGATTTTACTCAAGCTTTGGAGCTTTGGTTGGATGTTCTTGATTAATGTTGGAATTGATGTTGTTAGCTCTCTGTTGTGATGATTTTTATCTGTAAGAAGTTAATTTTGGGTATGGTTTGATTAAGGTTCGAATATATGGAAAAGCGAGCATATTTATACCTTAAAATCTAGTTTTCTGGGTTTTTCGAACCCAGTGGCCGCAGCCAAAAACCCAACAGAGAGTCATCCCGTTTCTAAATTTTGTTTTGGCCATAACTTTTGACTCGAGAATTCGTTTTGGACGTTCTTTATATCGTTGGAAAGCTCGTTCCGAGCTCTATATGATTATATATATTTTGAATGCCAAATTTATATTATGTGAAAGTGGAATTAGGGATTGACCCTATTTGTAAAATCTAAGATTGTGTGACTAGGATTATCGACACCTGATCAGCAGCACCCAGGGGTTTGGAATCTTTGTTATTACGAGACAACAGTTAAGACAGTAGTTTGCACGTAGAGTATGCACGGTGGCGCTTATGTTGAATATGATATTTGTGAGTAACGGTAACGGGGATTAGGCTTATTACCCTAATAGGAGCGGTTAATAGCCAAGGGTTATTACCCTAGTGATATAAGTTGAGTATATGCTATGCTACGATAAGTATATGATCATATTTAGATTTTAGAGTTATGCGCTCAAGGCATAATCGGGTTGGAATCGATAACCATAACCGAGATAAACCATTCTAAGGCCTTATTGTATTTAGACGTGTGAGAGAAACACGTAGGTCTACGCCACGTAGACATAAATAGACGTGTGAGAGTATGTACATGTCTGGGCCATATCAGACAAAGCAGGTTGGGGTCTACCAATGTTGTGTTTTTGGGACTCTATTTTGCCGCTTAGGCCGGCTAAAAGAAAAGGACTTGTAATAATATTTTGTAAATGTTTTTGGGATCCCAACTTCTGTAACTTTTATTTTATAAAGTTTAAAATATTACAAGTTTATTTCCATTGCTATTGTTATTAAAGTTTCAATTCTGCGCTAATTTTATTAGTAATCCCATTTAGAGGATTAGGGTTTCATAAGTATCTTGGGTAACGTGCCTAATTATTTAGGGCGTTACAATTTGGTATTAGAGCGCCAAGGTTTTAAACTTCCTGTAGACCGGCCGAACATGTACATTCATCGTCAGAGACAAGCTCAACTCATAGTGCAGTAAGTATTGAGAGTAAATACTTTATTTTTTGTGAGATCATTTGTTTACCGCTTTCCATTTTAGGAAGTATGTAAGCATCTAAAGTATTTATGTGTTATGTGATGCCATGCTTTAAATGCTATTTGATTAATGAATATTTATATGGGGTAAATAGATGAGTTAAGGTTTAAGGCAATAAGTGCGTAAGTATGGTATTAGTGCTTAACTCGATAGGATTGTTGATTATAGGGGTACTAGTAATGGACCCTCCGCAATCATCTAGACCACATGGCGAGCAAGTAGAGCCTGGGGCTGCCCAAACCGATCCACTGGCACCGCCTTCACCTCCGTAGAATCCGGGGGTTGGTAATGTAAATCCTCCTGCCAATTGGAACCAAATGTTTCAAGAAATGCGAAGTGTCATACTTCGTCAAGAAGAAGAGTTGCGACGATTAAGGCAACCGGCTGCCCCTCTTGATCAAGTGTTACCACCAACACCTCTGCCAGTGGTGGGTAACCAGGGGTTTGTTATGCCGCACCGAGATTCTGTGTTTGAGCGGTTCGTGAAGCTGCAGCCTCCGAATTTTTCGGGAGGTATTGTTATAATAAAGGTCGACCAGTGGATGAGCACTGTTATCTGTATCCTCGATAATATGGGGGTGACGGGAGCTGAAAGAGTGAACTGTGCAGCCTTCATGTTACAAGATCATGCCCGCGTCTGGTGGGATATCATGGGCCAAACCCGGGATGTCAGTGTAATGACCTGGGAAGAATTTAAAAGTTTGTTTGAAGAAAAGTTTTACAACATCGCTGTGAGAACTTCACACATGGAGGATTTTGTGAAGCCTACTCAGGGAAATATGTCTGTGGCCGAATACACCCAAGAGTTTGATCAGCTGTCTAAGTTTGCTGGTGATCTGGTGCCCATAGATTTCACCAAAAAACAAAAGTATGTGAGAGGACTGAATGCCACAATCAGTCGAGACTTGAAGATTACCACTTCACATGACAATTTGTACAAGAAAGTGGTAGAGCTAGCCATGATTGCTGAGGAGGCTGAGCAACATGTTGCAAAAGTATAGACTACAAAGGATGCCGTCACGGCATCGAAACCTTCTGCTAGTGGTAATGTCAGTAAGGGGACCGACAGTGGCAACCCTGATCACAAAAGGAAGGTTGAGGCTTCCGGAGTATCTGGGGGCAATAGAAAGTTTCGAGGAAACAGAGGTGGCCGTCACGGTCACAGGTCCTCATTTCGATTACATCTTGATTGTGCTAAATGCAAGAAACACCATCCGGGTGAATTTCGGGCCAAGGCATTTTTCCAATGTGGCGTGGTGGGCCACTTTATCAGAGATTGTCCTCAGGCCAAGAAAGAGGAGCCTAAGAAGAATACTATGTAGAACCCGGGACAACTTTTTACCATGACTCAGGCTGACACTGATGCTAGTTCGTCAGTTGTGACAAATCAGTTGTCTAATAATGGTTGTTCTTATACTGTGTTGTTTGATTCGGGAGCTACTCACTCTTATGTGTCGAGTAGAGTTATTGAAAGTTTCCATAAGGCATGTGATATCTATGCTTCGGGGTTTGGAACACTGTTACCCTCGGGAGACCTTATTGTATCCACTAGGTGGATTCGTTCTTTGTCCTTCTGGATTGACGGTTGTGAATTGACCGCCAATCTAATTGAATTGCAATTATCTGATTTTGACATAATCCTCCGAATGGATTTTCTGTCTAAGTATGGGGCAACGATCGGCTGTAAGCGGACAATGGTAGTGTTTGAGCGCGATAGTGCTAACCCAGCGGTGTTCGTGGGTAAGATTCAAGGGGTACGCATACTGTTAGGTTATATTTAGCCTATGTTTCGGGTCTATTGGTATCTTTTAGAGCGGCTTTACGCTTGATTTTCCTTGTTTCAGGTTCTTGGGGTATCAAAGTTCAAATTCAGTCAATTGATGAAAAGAGGGGACAAACTGGTGAAAAATCGGTAAAATCTGCTCTTCGGGTGTCAGTAGTCGCGACCATGGATCGTGCTAGTCGCGACCCTTTTTTCTGTGTTGGCGACCACGGTCGCGACTTGAAGATTTGGCAGAACTTATGGTTTTCGAGGTTTTCCTGTAGTCGCGACCAGCCTTTAAGTTGGTCGCGACCAGGTACGGAAAACGCAGTCTTTGACCTAATTCAGATATTTTCCCAATTGGAGGCACACCTTTCATTCCTATATAAGGAACACGATTCAGAAGGTCAAATTAAGCAGAAATAGACCTGAATAGTGGATGAAAGTGGAGAAGAAGCTATCTTGAAGACCCGGAGCGATATCACCTTCTAGTTTCTTTCTTTTACCCTTATTTCTTTCTTTTATGTCTATTGTTGTTTCAGATTTAATCATGGATGTTTTTATTGTTTTTATGAGCTAAATTTCCCATTAAGGGAGGATGATGAATGTTGTTTAAGTTTGTGCTTAGTTAATAAATAATTGTCATTCCTCCATCTTGATTGTGAATGCTATCTATATTTGTGTTTAATTCCATGTGCAAGATTGATCACCTTTTACATGTTTAATGATCTCAATTCGAAATCTGAAAAGTGAGAATTGAGAATGCTAAAATTGGATAGTCTAGGTTTTGATGTGAAACGAAAGTATTTACATAGCCTTAGTGATAAAAAGATTATTGCTTAATGTTGATTTCATGTTGGTTTAATTAAGAAGTTAATTAGAGAACATGAGATTTAGAACCTAAAAGATCTGAAAAGAGTTAGGTTAATTCATAATTCGTCATTCACATTGAGAAAAGGATAGCAATTAGGTATTAACATTGGTAACTTGACAACAGTTTACAACTCCCTAATCTCTCATCTTGATTAATCTTCATTTATTCTTTTAATTTTCTGAATTGTTTTATTTAATTCACCAAAAGTAATGTTTTACCAGATAGAATCATAAGTATAATTTAGTAGTACTTAGTCGAATTCCCTGTGGTTCGACCTCACTTGCGTGAGCTACTACTTGATTGCGTATACTTGCGTAGTGATCATAATTTTCTTAACAAGTTGTTGACGCTGATGCCGGGGAATTGTTTAAAGATTAATATTACACAAAATTATACTAACTTCTACTTTGGTATATTTTCTCTTGCTGAATTTCTAACCTTTCTCTTGCAAAACTGTTCTTATCTATTCCAGGTATTTTGAGTGCATGCGCGCGAGGCAACAGTTATGTACCCGTTGACCCTGAAATCGAGAAAACTTGTAGGAGAAACCGAAGGAACAAGAGGCAAGAAAGAGTTTCAGCAACTGCTGAAACATAAGAAATCATGGCTGCTAATGTGAATGCTAATGCCGCAAATAACGGTAATAATGGTGGTGTCGTTGAAGATCAAGCTAATGGCCGTAGCTTGAGAGATTACATTCTCCCTACTCTTACGGGAGTGCAGTCATGTATCAAGCCGCCGGCTGTGGATGCTAATAACTTTGAGATCAAACCTGGCATACTTCAAATGGTGCAGTCCTCAGTTCAATTTGGTGGCCTCCCTTCTGAAGATCCTAATCTCCATCTCTCGAACTTCATGGAACTTTGTGAGACTTTTAAAGTCAATGTAGTTAGTGATGATGCAATTCGTCTGAGGCTGTTTCCATTCTCGCTCAAAGAACGAGCCAAAAGCTGGTTGAATTCCCTGCCACCCAACTCTATTGCCACCTGGAATGATTTGGCAACGAATTTTTTGTCAAAGTTCTTTCCTCCAGCAAAGTCTGCCAAGCTGCGAGGAGAAATCAACAACTTCTGTCAACAAGATAATGAATCTCTCCATGATTCTTGGGAGAGGTTTAAGGATCTGATCAGAAAGTGCCCTCATCATGGTATAGAGAAGTGGATGCTGGTTCATAACTTTTACAACGGGTTGGTTGGTAACACTAGAACTCTTATAGATGCAGCAGCTGGTGGAGCATTTATGAGAAAGAGTGCAAATGAGGCTTATGATCTGTTGGAGGAGATGGCTCTAATCAATCAGCAGTGGCCAACTGAAAGGAGTCAAATGAAGAAGGTAGCTGGTGTGCTGGAGGTTGATGCCATTACAAAGCTGACAGCTCAGGTTGAGGCCCTAACAAAGCTGATCGCAGGGCAAGCCAAACAAGCTCAAGTGGTTTGTGAGATATGTGGAGGTCCCCATTAGTTTTCTGAGTGTCAAGCAGATGTGGATGATTTGCCAATGGATGAAGCAAAAGCCATTGGAACTTATTCTTAGAACAACAACAACAACTATGGGTTCAACCAAGGAGGTAACCGAAGGAACAGTGGGTTCTATCAGCAACGAAATCAGAACCAGACACAGAACCAACAGTATACTCAGCAACAAACCTCTGGTGGAAATTCTAGTTTGCAAACAGATTTATTGCTACAATTCATCACTGAAACTAGATCTTCAATTAAAGACTTGTAGACTCAAATGGGCCAACCTGCAACTCAAGTAGCAACCCGTCTTCAAGGAAATTTTCCTAGCACAACTGAAGTCAATCCCAAAGAAAACTGCAAGGCAATTACCCTGAGGAGCGGTAAGAAATATGATGGGCCTGAATTGACACAACTAGTAGATGAGGAGATTAAAGTTCAGCAAGTGCCAATCCCAACATCAAAAGTAGAGAAGGCTACTGATAGCCCAGCACCACCACAACAGTCTCCACCAATCAGTATTGATCATCATGTGAAAATACCCTATCCTCAGAGACTCCGAAAGACCAATCTAGACAAGCAGTTCACCAAGTTTCTAGAGGTTTTCAAAAGACTACACATTAACATTCCCTTTGCTGAAGCTTTAGAACAGATGCCGAGTTATGTGAAGTTCATGAAGGAGATTCTGTCAAAGAAGAGAAAGATGGAGGACTATGAGACAGTGGCTCTAACTGAAGAGTGCAGCGCTATTTTGCAAAAGAAACTCCCTCCCAAACTCAGAGATCTAGGGAGTTTCACTATTCCTTGTACCATTGGGAGAATTGAAGGAATAAATGCACTATGTGACTTGGGAGCCAGCATTAACTTGATGCCTCTGTCAGTGTTTAAAAGATTGCAGTTGGGAGAAGCAAAGCCAACCACGGTAACTCTACAATTGGCGGATCGATCACTAGCTCATCCTAGAGGAGTCATTGAGGATGTGTTAGTCAAGGTTGACAAGTTCATCTTTCCAGCTGACTTCATTGTTCTGGATATGGAAGAAGATAGCAATGTCCCAATCATTCTTGGGAGACCATTCTTGGCAACTGGCCAAGCCTTGATCGATGTTCAGAAGGGTGAATTAAAGCTGAGAGTCCAAGGAGAAGAAGTGGTCTTTAATGTGTTAAAGGCAATGACATACCCAAAGGCAAGTGATAAGTGTCTCTTCATTGATTTGATTGATACAATTGTGAGTGAGAAAAAGCTGCTAGATGATCCTCTCGAATTGAGCCTAACTGAAGATGAATTGACGGAGCAAGAGGGACAAGATGTAATGGGTTATGTGAAATGGCTTGATTCCTATGGGCCATTGAACAGAAGGTATTATGAGGAGTTGGGAGTAGTGCCAAAAGAGCTGATACCATATACTGAAAAACCTCCAGAGCTTGAGTTGAAGGTGCTTCCTAGTCACTTGCGGTATGAGTTTTTAGGTGAAGATAAAAAGCTGCCAGTTATTGTGTGAGCTTCTCTTTCTGATGTGGAAACTGATAGATTGCTAAGAGTACTCCGAGCGCACAACAAGGCCATTGCTTGGACACTAGGTGATGTCAAGGAAATCAGTCCTTCAACTGTGATGCACCGAATCTTGATGGAAGAGAATGCTAAGCCAACAATTGATGCACAACGTAGACTCAATCCACCTATGAAGGAAGTTATCAGAAAAGAAGTACTCAAGTGGTTGGATGTTGGAGTGGCCTATCCCATCTCAGATAGTAAGTGGGTTAGCCCTGTGCAAGTAGTTCCAAAGAAAGGTGGAATGACCGTGATCAAGAATGAAAAGAAAGAGTTGATTCCCACAAGAACAGTCACTGGGTGGAGGATTTGCATTGATTATAGGAAACTCAACAAAGCAACCCGAAAAGATCACTTTCCCTTGCCCTTCATTAATTAAATGCTAGACAGATTGGCGGGGCAAGAATGTTACTGTTTTCTTGATGGCTACTCTGGATACCACCAAATAGTCATAGCACCTGAAGATCAGGAAAATACTACTTTCACATGTCCCTACGGTACTTTTGCTTTCAAAAGAATGTCATTCGGATTGTGCAACGCCCCTGCTAGTTTTCAAAGGTGTATGATGGCTATCTTTTCAGACTTAATTGAATCCTGTATTGAGATCTTTATGGATGATTTCTTGGTCTTTGGCTCCTCCTTCGATCATTGCTTAGAAAATTTTGAAACGGTGCTTATAAGATGCGAGAAGTCTAACTTGGTGCTAAACTGGGAGAAGTGCCACTTTATGGTGACAGAAGGAATTGTTCTGGGACACAAAATTTCAAAAGCAGGAATTGAGGTGGACAAAGCTAAAGTTTCAACAATAGAGAATTTGCCACCTCAAGTTTCTGAGAAAGGAGTAAGGAGTTTCTTGGGACATGCTGGTTTCTACCGAAGATTTATTAAGGACTTCTCAAAGATCTCCAAACCATTGTCCAATTTACTTGTTAATGGCGATCCATTTGAGTTTGGAGAAGATTGTTTAAAGGCATTCCAGGTTCTAAAAGAAAAATTGATTTCAGCACCAATAGTCACTTCACCAAATTGGGAGTTGCCTTTCGAGTTGATGTGCGATGCAAGTGATTATGCAATCGGAGCGGTCTTGGGTCAAAGGGTTGACAGGGTGTTTCACACAATCTACTATGCTAGCAGAACGCTGAATGATGCTCAACTAAATTATGCCACTACAGAGAAAGAGATGCTGGCAATTGTGTTTGCTTGTGATAAGTTCCAACCCTATCTAATTGGGAATAAGGTTATTGTCTATACTGATCACTCAACGATCAAATACCTTATGAGCAAGAAGGATGCAAAGCCAAGATTGATTCGGTGGGTACTTCTACTTCAAGAGTTTGACTTAGAGATAAAGGACAAAAAGGGCACTGAAAATCTGGTAGCAGATCACCTGTCAAGACTAGAGCTGGAAGAGAGCCAGAATACGAAAGAGGTACAGATAAATTAGCAATTTCCTGATGAACAACTCTTTAATGTGAGGGAAAATCTGATGGTACCGTGGTATGCTGATTATGTCAACTTTTTGGCTGCAAAAATAACTCCTCCTGAGCTTTCACATCAACAATTGAAGAAGTTCTTTTCTGAGGTGAAACATTATTATTGGGAAGAGCCAATCCTCTACAAGCACTGCGCTGATCAGATAATTAGAAGATGTGTGCCTGAAGAGGAGATGTATTCTATCCTAAATCATTGTCATGCTTTACCATGTGGAGGACATTTCAGTGGGACCAGAACTGCTGCTAAGGTGTTGCAGAGTGGATTCTTTTGGCCAACACTCTTTAAGGATGCTAGTACTTTTGTGAAGGCATGTGATCGTTGTCAACGTACAGGTAATATCTCAAGGAGAAACGAAATGCCTTTAACAGGAATCTTGGAAGTGGAATTGTTTGATGTGTGGGGAATAGACTTCATGGGTCCGTTTCCTTCATCTTTTAGCAATCAGTACATCTTATTGGCTGTGGACTATGTTTCTAAATGGGTTGAAGCTGCAGCAACACCACAGAATGATGGTAAAACAGTTCTCCGCTTTCTTCAAAAGAACATCTTCACTCGGTTCGGTACTCCTCGAGCAATCATAAGCGATGAAGGGAGTCACTTCTGCAACAAATAGTTTGAAGCACTCCTTTCAAGATATGGTGTCCGACATCGAACTGCTTTACCATACCATCCCTAGAGTAATGGTCAAGCTGAAATTTCTAATCGGGAGATAAAGACGATTCTAGAGAAAACAGTGCAGAGATCAAGGAAAGACTGGTCAAGAAAGTTAGATGACGCATTGTGGGCGTATAGAACAGCTTTTAAAACACCGATTGGCATGTCACCATATCGGTTGGTGTTTGGAAAGGCTTGTCATCTGCCGGTGGCGTTAGAACATAAAGCTTTTTGGGCCATGAAGACTCTCAACATGGAATTGAAAGCTGCAGGAGAGAAAAGACTACTGCAATTGAATGAACTAGAGGAGTTTCGTAATGAGGCCTATGAGAATGCAAAGATCTACAAGGAGAGAACCAAGAAGTGGCATGACCAAAGCTTAGTTAGGAAAGAGTTTCAACCTGGGCAGCAAGTGTTACTATTCAATTCAAGGTTGAAGTTGTTTCCTGGTAAGCTGAAGTCAAGGTGGTCAGGACCATTTAACGTGGTCAAGGTGTTTCCCTATGGAGTTGTGGAGTTAAAAGGTGAAGGTCCAGCAACCTGCAAAGTTAATGGACAGCGTTTGAAGCTCTACTTGGGAGGTCAATTTGACCAAGCCAAGTCCGACATTATTCTGGCGCCTCTCTAAACAACAACTCAGCGTCCGGCTATATGACGATAAAGACAGCGCTCTTGGGAGGCTACCCAAGTGTTTTCTTTCATTTTTCAGACTTTTAGTTTATGTTTTAGTATTTTTAGTATTTTAAATTTTTAGCTGAGTACAAGACATTATTTTTTTTCCAGTTGAATCGTGAAAAACGTGAAAAAAAATAAAAAAAAGTAATTATTTTCGGGACCACGAGCCCAGTGGTCGCGACCACCAGGTTCCTGGGTCGCGACCCTTTTTGGTAGTCGCGACCCTGGTCGCGACCTGGGATTTTACAGAACCGCGTAGAATTGTCACCCCCAGTAGTCGCGACGAGGGAAAGCCATAGTCGCGACCCTTTTTCATGGTCGCGACCCTGGTCGCGACCACCACAATTTCCAGAGCCTTCGAAGTTTTCAAATTTAAGGTAGTTGCGACCAGCCTGAGGGCTAGTCGCGACCAGCTTTCGAAATTCTATAAAAGCCCTATTTTTTCCACCCATTCAACCCTACACACATTCAAAATAACCTCTCAGCCGCCCAAGCCATTCTCTCTTCCAAAAATTCAAATTTTCATCACCAATCTTCAATTTTCTCATCGTCTCTTCAATTACTCAATTCCAATCCATCCTAAAACCCACTTTCACTCATCAATCCTCACTTTCCATCAAAAACTATCCCAAAAATCACCAATACTACCCCAAATTCGAAAATACCATTGTCTTCATCTTCAACCTTAAGCTTTCAAGGAGATTCAACAATGGAGGTGGAGTAAAAGCTTCTTTGGGTTTGTAAGTATCACTTCCTACCATTTTAAGGAATTTGATTTACTTTTTATAGATTTTGGGTGGTAATAGTGCGTGTTGTGATAGCATTATTGTTGATATTGGGTTTGTTGGAATTGTATTGTGGTGTTGAGTTATTGGAGATATTAGTTGTACAGTTTTGGAGTGATTGTGAATTTTTGGGAAGTAGAAAATTAAGGGGAGGTGCTGGCCAATTTTTCTTAGCATTATTTTGAAAAAAAAAAATCAGAAAAAAAAAGGAAAAAAAATCCGAAAAAAAGGGAAAAAAATCAAAAAAAAAAGAAGAAAAAATAATATTAGTATTTCTAAGAAAATATGGCACCCAAGAGAACTAGGCATGTTGAGGAAGGTTCGTCATCAAACCGACCAACTACGGGTTTCGATAGAACCCAGTTTGTCAATGAGGAGGCTCAGAATCGTTTTATGAGGCTGAAAATTAGGCCTTACATTGAAGACCGGGGTATTGAATTCCCTGAAAATCCCTTGAGGCGTCAACCAAGGTTCGAAACAATACGAGCCCAAATTGAGAGGATGAGATGGGGTAGCTTTGTGGATGCTCGGGGCCGGGCTTATGTGACTATGGCCTGTGAATTTCTTGCTAATTGGCTGGACCGCCGGAATGGGGAGGTGAAGGTGCGAGGAAAGAAGGTTCCCGCCACTGCTGAAGCTTTCAATGTTATGTTTTCTGTCCCAGATTATTCTAGGGAAGAGCAACGCCTCCGAATTATTGACGAGGAAGAGCAGTTTGATTTGGTGGATGTGGCTGAGACAGTGGGATTCCCGGGGTTGAGATTCCACGACAATGATGGCCAAGAGGGGTCGTGAAACATCCTATATAGGTGTGAATTAAACCTGGTGGCGAAGACATGGCTGTACTTCGAGAGTGCTCGGTTGGTGCCAAATAAACACTTCTCTGATGTCCAAATGGATCGCCTGAAATATGTGTACGCCATTACGAAGGGCTACAACATAAATATTGGACATGTCATTCGGAATAGCATTGACCAAATTCTACAAGGAGCCACTGGAGGTGGTTTTTGTTTGGCGGGTGTCATAACAGAACTCTGCGGGGCATATGATGTTCCACAATTGGAGTATGACAACAGGTGGTGCCACTTCCCAAGATGGATATCACATTTGTCAACAGGCTAAAAGAGCCACATCCTTATGGCCAGCCTCCACCTGATGCACCGCAAGGCCGAAGGCGGCAAAGAGAGCCTAGTGTTGAAGAAGAGGAGGAGCAGCCCCCACAATTGCTTGGGCCTATCGATCCAACGATGCAATACACTCATGCACAGCTGAGTTATATAATTTAGCAGAACAACCACATGGAAAACTATATGGTGCAGAGGAGTATCCATGATGAGGGACAAGTTCAACAACTCAAATCTCTCATCAATAGAATGAACATCGGGATTGATGACCCGAATTACTTGGCGCCACCCCCTCGGTTCTATCCATATGATCAGCTGCCGCCACCCAACCCTTACTGAGACGGTCTTGTTGGGTTTTGTACCCTAAATAAAACCCTTTACAATCTGATTAGTTATCAATATAAGAAATTTGAAGTGATTTATGTTTGCATGAATTTTACATGCAAATGGTTTAATATGTTTATTACATTTACACACAAAATCTGTTAAGTAGATCATATGTTTATTCACAATTACAGTATCGTCAACACAGTGGAATGTGATTGTGATCATATGAATCAAAAGACTAAGTCCCTGTTTCATCAGTGTTTTGGATTTACACTGATGTGATAATCAGCGATGATGTGTACTTACACTTGGAGTAAGTGTTATGTTCTTTCCAGGACATTGGTAAAGTATACTAGTTTCGAATGTATGGAGTATACATTGGACTGGACCGATATCGCAACTAAGTTAAGATATTATAAACTTACGTCATATCTTTCCAAGTCAATATCAGTAGTTAATCTTAAGATTAAAAGAATCCAAATCTTGATATGCTTAGGCTCAACTTAGGAGTATTATTCATGTTCTTTGATTTATTAGTTAAGCCTACTTTTGAGTCAGGGTGATACGTATGTTTTGGGAACATGATAGTATGATTGAGTGGGAGTGCTGAACATAAATATGGAATCTATAGCTTCTACTGGTGTATAGAAGTCAAGTGATGATTCCCTTCGAGCTTACCTAAATAGAAGTAAATGGATGAGCTCTTGTTTAAGTGACTAATTCTTAGATCACTAAACACCATTTACAGGTAGCTAAGTGTTTTAAGGGGCAAAATACGTTGAGGGGTGAGAACGGTAAAATTATCCCATCTCGATGTAAATCATCTATATATAGGATCTTTGATCACAATAAGATTATAACAATCGTTAAATGAGATAGCATATCTATATCGTGGAACATATAATATGCTCTATATAAGTCTGAGAGTGCAATTCTAAGTTCTAAGAGTGGATTCAACGAGGAATTAATAAGTAGGAATTTACTTAGTAAATTCGGTTCACTTATTGGAAGCTCAGCATATAGATCCATGGTCCCTATTCTAGTTGAGACTATACTGCTTGTAAGACTCAATAATTTATTTGTGATTAATCAATTATAATTCTAAAGTTAGACTATGTCTAATTTATGAATTTTCACTAAGCAGGGGCAAAATTGTAAAGAAAAGAGATTCTAGGTTTATTTATTTATTAATAGACTTTATATGTCTAACTAATAATTAAATTAAATGACAATATTATTTAATAATCTATTTTACTTATTAAATAATTAGTTTTGGCATTTAAATGGTTAGAATTGGAAAATTGGCATTTTTGAGAAAATAGAAATAAAATTTGTGAAAACTGCAAAATCCAAGTAAGGCCCATTAACACCTATGGCCGGCCACTTGGGATGGTTTTTCTAATTGATATTTTCATTATTTTAATGCCAAATTATTACTAACCTAAACCTAGTAGTTGCCTATAAATAGAAAGTGATGGCTCAGTCAAATAATAAGTTTTTCAATACTTTTTGTCAGAAAATCAGAAAATTACTTTTTTCAGAAAACTGAGCCTTCCCTCTCTCTCTATAGCCGAAATCAACTCTCTCTCTTTTCTTCTTCATAAATTTCGAACCTTAGTGATAGAGTAAGTGCCCACACACAGGAAATGGTACCTCAATCATAGATTGGAAGACTGTGAAGGATCACACACAAAGAGAAGAACATTCGGGCTCAGATCTTGATAATACTCTGCGACAGAAAGGATACAAGGGTTAGAGATCTGAGTGGAAGGAGACATTATTCCGCTGCCATCAATGTAACGTTTTCTTAACTTTATATGTGTTTATTTATCGTTTTAGAAAGTTCATATTTAGGGTGTTAAACAACATACTTGTGAGTAGATCTAAGATCCTGGTAAAATAAATTCCAACAACTGGCCTCAGAGCCATGGTAATTGATTTGCTTGCAAGAAATTTGGACTTTAAAACGATTGTTTGTGATTTGGATGGTTTCATGTTGTGTTGTGTTATATGATGATTGATTGATGTTTGTGAATTTTCGTGAAAAATATTGAAATTCTGTTTCTGGAATTATTTTTATTGGATAGTATGGAAAAAATTAAGCAATTTACTTTTTTCCAGAACTCAATTTCGATTTAATTTGAATTAGTTATGATTTTTTGAAGTTTCGGAAAAAATCAAGGTCGTGCAACAGGGCCACGCGCGCGGACGAGGGTGACACCCTCGGACAGCACGCGTTAAGACACTTCTTGTCTGAATCACGTCCCTGCGCGCGCAGAAATCCTGCAGCCCTTCCCCAGCGCCGAGCTTGCTCCGCCATGCACTCCCATTTGCGCGCGCGGGCATTATGCTCAGCATACTGTCCGTACACCTCGCATTTTTTTCATTTTTCTTCGATTTTTCATGCTATTTCATGGATTTAACTTCCGATTTTTTGTGTAGTTTTGTATTTAGACATTTACTATTCCTATTTCAATTCAAAATATCATAATTAAATTAATTAGTTTTTTTTTAATTTAATTCATGATATTAGTGTAATTTGAATTTGAAAATTGTAAATATCTATTTATTTTTTTGCTTAATTATCTATCTTATTTTTAAATTTGATTATATCTTATCTTATTTTTAAATTTAAGGTCAGATATTAATTTTTTTTTAATTATTTTTTTAAAATAATTTGACCTTATTTAAATTTAAAATAAGATAACTATAATCATGTAATTTTAAATAGAAGTAAGATATTTTGCTAACTTTTAAATTTTTTTATTTAAATTAAATTATAAAATCTGGAAAAGATATTTATTTATCTTTTTTTTTTATTTTATATTTAATTTATAAAATAACATTAAATTTTTAAAAGTAGTTAGCAAATTTTAAAATGATATTTAGGTTAGTTGAAACCTAATTTTTCAAAATTGTAGGTTTAATTTTAAATATTCTTTTATTATTAATTTCGAAAATATATATATTTTTTTAAAAAAAAATTCAAAAATTAAATATTATTTTTTTTATTATTTAATTATTTTTCGAAATTTAATTATTTAAAATTAAATAAATCCTACATCCAACTATCCAGCTAACCTTGTTGCAAGAGTATGTGTTTTAGCTTGTTTGTAAGTTTTATAAAACCTATTATTGCTTGATTGCAAATAGCCATGGTTAACTTGTTGACAGATCCAATGATCTGATGTTAACTCATGGTTCAATTGGTCAAGTAAATAATTTGTAACAGGTAAAATTTTACAATCTTCTTTCATCTGTGTATGACCTAGCAACATGATAGGATCCATCCAAATGTGTGCCTGTGTGAGCTTATATGTTTATTTTATTATATAGATGCATATAGGTTGTTGCTAAATAAAATGTCATATCATGATAGATTTTATTTAGGTCCATTTAGTTTTTGGACCTATTCAATTAATAACAGTTATTTATTTTAAGGTTAAATTCCTCTCTTTTGGGCCTTGTGTGAGAGTTGGGGGCCAATAGAAGTGGGTACGACATACTGAACCCAGCTCCCCCTCACATGAACTACCCCAATTGTGAAGGCCCATTTGCCTGATTTGAATAACTGTGCTAGGTTAATTAAATTAGTTTAACCTTATAAAATTGATTAGCAACATAATTAACTTTTAAAACATATGAAATTTATTTTCATTTTAATATGTTAACGTTAATTTTAAGAAAAACACTTTTAGTTTTAGATATTATTTCTGGACAAACTATTTGTATTTTTCTTGTATTTTATTAAATAAAGAATTTTAACTAACTAGATTCTTTCTGAAGCTTATTTAATTAAATATTCCTATTTAAGTTATAAATTAGTTATATTAACTAATTTTTCATATCTAACTTAAATTTGAATATTTTATTTAAATTTAAAATTAAGTTGAGGAATTCTAGGCATTAGTTAGATACCTTTTTAAATTTTTGTTGAAAAGATACTTAGTCAAATAAGATATTTTCTAGATAGTTATTTCTAGACTACTTATTATTTCTAATATTAAATAGGAAAATATTATACATTGTGAAATTAATTATTTAAATAATTAATTTTGGTACAATTTAATTTAAGTATATTTTTTCCTAGTATTAAACTAGAGATTAATAATTAAGCATTCTCTACACTTAATTATTTATTTCTAGAATTTATACACTTAATTAAATTGAAAATTAAATATCTAAGTTGATTATCATCATGATACTTAAATATTTATTTTTCATGGCACTTAATTAAATAGAATTTTTTTTTAAAAAGTTGAAATTTATTTTTTCAACTTAAATTTAAATAATTTTAAAAATATATTCTTTATTTTATTAATCAATTTCGAAATTTCATTTAATAATGCAAGATGATTTTGAATTTATCTTGAAAAATAGATTAAGTTGTAAATTAATTATTTATTTTAATTAATTCTTGGACCAACTTAAATCAATGATTTTTTTTTCATTTATTGATTAATTTAAAATAAATGAATTAAAGTATATGATGAGAAATTTAATTAATTAGTCAAAGAAAATCTAGATAGGTGATATTTTTGCTTGAAGTATTTTTTTTAAGTATCTATTATTTAAGTATTTTCGAAAAATGGTATAGTTTTATACTTTCTTTTTCAAAATACAATAAATATATTCTCATGAAATTTTATTTTAAGTTGCAAATTAATTTAAATTAATACAGCTTAAATAATTTTCTTAATATTTATATATCAAAATTATTACTAAGATGGAAATAATTCAATTTATTTCAATCACCATCTAAGTATAATTTTATAAATATTAAATTAAATTCTAATTTAGAATTTTAATTCTAAATTCGATATTTAATGAATATATTTTATTATAAATAATAAAGAAAATACATTTTAAAGAATGAGCTTTATTATTATTAAGATATTCGATCTCTATTGTTGGTTTTACATAGCGTTTGTTTTAGTGAGTAATCCTCCCTAATGGAGGAACGTTCATTAGCAAGTTTGCACCGTTTAATCTCGAAAGATAAGTAGCTTTGTAAGTGTTTTATATGGTATGGATCACACTAATGGTGGAGACTATATTTGACTTGCAAAATATGAAACAATGGTAGAAGCTCATAAGATAGAATAGCCTTGACTCTCGCCTAAACGGGACAACGCTGGATTCCAATCTTGATCGAATAAAAGGTTGCTAAAATGTTTAACATTTTAGATGAGCTGACAACTCTATTCAATGGATGGTAGCTTTGACTCTCGCCTAAACGGGACACTTATATCAGTTTGTTGAAAGCCTTGGAAGTTATTTAGGATTGAATTTTTTTTGTATATTCTCTTATCATTCCTACATGCTATGTGCTTATAATTTTTGAATTGATTTTGTGTTAAACCATTATTGATTTCTAATTATTATTTTGTAGTATCCTGTATAACCATGATGAATTCCATGTTATCACTCTTGACCGAAAATAAGCTAAATGGATCTAACTTTCTAAATTGGAATGAGAACATTAATATTGCTCTCGTAGGAGAAAGTGCATTGTTTGTGTTAACTGAGCCGTCTCCTGAAGTGTCGGGGGACAATGCATCCAAAGCTGTGAAAGAAAAGTATGAGCGTTGGCAGAAAGCAAATGACAAAGCTCTATACTTTATGCTTTCCAGCATGGTTGACACCCTTAAAACTCGGTTTTCTAAAACCGAAAAGGCTGCTGAAGTTATGATGAAGTTAACTGAGCTATTCGGTAGGGCATCTCTTCAGTCTCGCTTTGACGCGACTAAGAAATACATCAATGCACAGATGGAACCCCATCAAAACGTGCGTGATCATGTTCTCCTCATGGCAAGTTATTTCCAAGAAGCCCAGGATCATGGTGCTGAAATGGATCACACTACTCAAGTAAGTCTTATCTTGAATAGTCTGACTCCAGCATTTCTGCCCTATACATCAAATTATGTCATGAATAAAAAGGACATAGACTTTCATGAGTTAGTCAATGACCTTCAGACATATGAAAATTTGATTGGAGGACCCAAGAAGAAAGGGAGTAAACCTCAAATTCTGGCAATGCTAATGGGACGGTCAAACCTGAGGCAAATGTTGCCTCTGCTTCTAAACCCAAGTCTAAGAAGAAGTGGAGAAACACCAAGAAGCGTGCCAAAGCCATGAAAAACAAAAAGGCTGCTGCTTCTGGTGATGCACTCAAAGGAAAGTGTTTCTACTGCAATGAGAAAGGTCATTGGAAACCCCAATGTCCTAAACTTCTTGCAAAGAAACAAGGTATTTCTTTCTATAAACTTTAAGAGTTTTAGTGAATTATTATCCAATTGGATTATTGATTCTGGACTAACTTTGTTTATTTGTTTCTTCTTCTTATAGGCCAAGCTACTTGAACTCAGATGCTATTTCATGAGTTGGATTAGAAAGCTGGACAAAGGGTGAAGATCGTCCAAGATGAAGATGAAGCTCATTTATCTATTTTTGAATTAATTGTTTTAGTTTAAAGACAATTTGGATTTTGAATTTTAGTTAGGGATTTTTATCCCTGTTTTTCTCATAATGTTGCAATACATTTTTTTTATTATTAATAAAGTTTATTTTATTTTCTATTCAAACAAATTGCAATTTATGAGATTGAGCTTCATTTACTTTATCTTAAACAACAATTACCACATTATATTAACATGTTTGTATGTGTAAGTGTTTTTATTATTGATTTAAATTCTATAATATTTACAACTCTTCATAGAGTTATATTAAATAAACACTAGAAATTATGTCTATGTTTATTAATAATTGTTAATTCTAATACAATTATTAAGAATTTGTTTAATAAAAAGATATTTTGATCTGATAGGGGTGGAGAAAGTTAAGAAAATTATCCAGTTCAACGATCTTTTATATCTAACGAACTCTGGATTGTATTCAACTCCACATTATCTCTATAACACTTAGAGTCATGATATTTACAACCTTTAGGGGTGGCTCATCATCTCTATATAGAGTTATATAGAGATTATATTAAATAAACACTAGAAATTATTTCTATGTTTATTAATAATTGTTAATTCTAATACAATTATTAAGAATTTGTTTAATAAAAGGATCTTTTGATCTGATAGGGGTGGAGAAAGTTAAGAAAACTATGCAGTTCAACGATCTTTTATATCTAATGAACTCTGGATTGTATTCAACTCCACATTATCTCTATAACACTTAGAGTCATGATCTTTACAACCTTTAGGGGTGGATCATAATCTCTATATACTTAGGGGTGGAGTTTATCCATAATACCCTATGTAACACATATTTTCTTTAAACATAGAAGTAATATAATGACTTAGCTATTATCAATATAAATCCTTGATCTTGATTGTATGTTCCAATTTTGTTTTACTGTTGTAGTAAATAATGATACCTATAAAAGTTCTTTGATAATGTATCACACTACCTTAATCGAGTGGGAGAATTTTAAAATTCTTTACCCATCTTCATTAGGTTGACACTTGTGATAGGAACTTAAGAACACTACTGAAAAGCAAATGTAACCATTCATGTGGATAGATATAACTTATCAGAATTATGAGAATAAGATAAAAGAACTCTAGTTCAGTCTATTCGAATGACTTGAGCCAAGAATTCTTAATCCTCATAACATTTTATGGTATCTTAATTTTGATTACTTAATCTCTGGCAAGTATTTTTCACTTCAAATACTAGTCTGCTGTGTTGATGATTTAGTCTTAATAGAAACTCATAGTTTCAGACTAATACATAAGTCACAACTAGATAACTCTCCAAATAATAAAGAGGTTAAAAGTATTATATAACCAGACATCTGCAATTGAGTGGGAGCTATCTGAGATGTAATCAAATATAAAACGTTAGAATATATTCAAGAAAGATTTATGAAAGTGATCTATATGTTAGATATTAAGGAACTGTATATCAGTTATCCTTGTATCTACCCCAACTCATTCAAATTTTGAGATGGTGGTTACTCTGGGGGTGGAGGAATTATTCTATAATAATTCAAGTTCTACCAGAGAAGAATTATAACTTTATAAATTCGAAATTACCAGAAAGTTATATTACTGAAGAAAAGTCTACACTGTATTATCTCAATTCCATATTTTAAAATATGAGAGATATGTCTTCTGTTTATTCATATGTACTTTAAACAGTAAGGATTTCAGTATCCCTTAATGAGTAAAGCATATAGTAAAGGATGTTTCATAAATATTTTATGAACTAGTTTCCAAAAGTTTGGGTGGATTCAAATATACTACACTTGATCTGAAGATCAAGACATCAGATTGACTTGTTTGCACACTTTGTTTTATGTTAGTGCAAGTGGGAGTTTGTTGGGTTTTGTGCCCTAAATAAAACCCTTTACAATCTGATTAGTTATCAATATAAGAAATTTGAAGTGATTTATGTTTGCATGAATTTTACATGCTAATGGTTTAATATGTTTATTACATTTACACACAAAATCTGTTAAGTCCAGATCATATGTTTATTCACAATTACAGTATCGTCAACACAGTGGAATGTGATTGTGATCATATGAATCAAAAGACTAAGTCCCTGTTTCATTAGTGTTTTGGATTTACACTGATGTGATAATCAGCGATGATGTGTACTTACACTTGGAGTAAGTGTTATGTTCTTTCCAGGACATTGGTAAAGTATACTAGTTTCGAATGTATGGAGTAAACATTGGACTGGACCGATATTGCAACTTAGTTAAGATATTATAAACTTACCGTCATATCTTTCCAAGTCAATATAAGTAGTTGATCTTAAGATTAAAAGAATCTAAATCCTGATATGCTTAGGCTCAACTCAGGAGTACTATTCATGTTCTTTGATTTATTTGTTAAGCCTACTTTTGGGTCAGGGTAATACGTATATTTTGGGAACCTGATAGTATGATTGAGTGGGAGTGCTGAACATAAATATGGAATCTATTGCTTCTACTGGTGTATAGAAGTCAAGTGATGATTCCCTTCGAGCTTAGCTAAATAGAAATAAATGGATGAGCTCTTGTTTAAGTGAATAATTCTTAGATCACTAAACATCATTTACAGGTAGCTAAGTGTTTTAAGGGGCAAAATACGTTGAGGGGTGAGAACGGTAAAATTATCCCATCTTGATGTAAATCATCTATATAGAGGATCTTTGATCACAATAAGATTATAACAATGGTTAAATGAGATAGCATATCTATATCGTGGAACATATAATATGCTCTATATAAGTCTGAGAGTGCAATTCTAAATTCTAAGAGTGGATTCAACGAGGAATTAATAAGTAGCAATTTACTATGTAAATTCGGTTCACTTATTAGAAGCTGAGCATATAGATCCATTGTCCCGTTTCTAGTTGAGACTATACTGCTTGTAAGACTCAATAATTGATTTGTGATTAATCAATTATAATTCTAAAGTTAGACTATGTCTAATTTATGAATTTTCACTAGGCAGGTGCGAAATTGTAAAGAAAAGAGATTTTAGGTTTATTTATTTATTAATAGACTTTATATGTCTAATTAATAATTAAATTAAATGACAATATTATTTAATAATCTATTTTAGTTATTAAATAATTAGCTTTGGCATTTAAATGGATAGAATTGGAAAATTGGCGTTTTTGAGAAAATAGAAATAAAATTTGTGAAAACTGCAAAATCCAAGTAAGGCCCATTAACACCTATGGCCGCCCACTTGGGATGGTTTTTCAAATTTATATTTTTATTATTTTAATGCCAAATAATTACTAACCTAAACCTAGTAGTTGCCTATAAATAGAAAGTGATGGCTCAGTCAAATAATAAGTTTTTCAATACTTTTTGTCAGAAAATTCGAAAGTTACTTTTTTCACAAAACTGAGCCTTCCCTCTCTCTCTATAGCCAAAATGAACTCTCTCTCTTTTCTTCTTCATAAATTTCGAACCTTAGTGATAGAGTAGTGCCCACACATAGCAAGTGGTACCTCAATCATAGATTGGAAGACTGTGAAGGATAACACACAAAGAGAAGGACATTCGGGCTCAGATCTTGATAATACTCTGCGACAGAAAGGATACAAGGGTTAGAGATCTGAGTGGAAGGAGATATTATTCCGCTGCCATCAATGTAAAGTTTTCTTAACTTTATATGTGTTTATTTATCGTTTTAGAAAGTTCATATTTAGGGTGTTAAACAACATACTTGTGAGTAGATCTAAGATCCTGGTAAAATAAATTCCAACAGCTCTCAGGTAAGTCTCTTCTCTCTGCATTTTATTGTATACATTGGGGACAATGTCATCTTTAGTTTGGGGGGAGAGATTGAAAAATTTTATTTTCTGCACTTTAATTTTCTGTTTTAGTTTTTTTTTTGTTTTAGTTAAGGAATGACAATAAGCTAGGGGATAGTTGTATACTGCTGATTAGTGTAATGTGATCTGAAATTGTAAAATAACTGTGTGCTTGATTCTGTTAACTCTTTGGATTAGTTTGGATGCTTAGAAACCTGTGTATAATTGCAACTACTCAATTTGTGAAAATTGTTATAATTGTTTTACTATGGTTTGTGGTAAGATTGACAGGATAGCTTATAACTTGCATGTTTATTCTTTTGAGGTGAAATCCTTGATAGTGTTCATTGGAATATGACTTAGGCATTTGTTGGATAGTTTGAGCCTTTCAAGCCTACCATAAGAATGTTTATCCCTAGTTAACCCTATTGAGCCTAAACCCGTTATGTTTTTCACCCATTGACCCGAAAATTGAAACCACATTATTAATTTTTCTTCACCATTTTATCCATGATATCATAAGCTACATAATTAGTTTGGGGGAGGAGAAAGAGTTAGTGTGAGAAAACAGTTAGAGGGAGAAGAACTTGTAAGATTGAGAAAAGAAAAAATTGTGTAATTCAATGTCACTGAAAAAAAAAATGAATGATGAAAAAGAAAAGAAAAAAACACAATAAAAAGTAAGATGTGTTTGAAGAAAAAGAAATTTCAGTGATGTTGGGGAAAAATAATAAAGATATCTTCTCTCAATCTTGGTAAATTCGGGAACACTATGGGGTTTTGGAAAAAAAAAAGTAAGAAGCTTGTGGGTTCTAGTTGTCTGTTTATGATATCTTGAGCCAAAATTGTTTTTGTTGATTTCTGAATATCTGACCCATAATGCCTAAACCTCGAAAAGACCTAATGATTCCAAAATATATTGTCAACATTAGTGGATAAAGGTAAGCATGCAAGCTTATGAGTTATCGGGCTGTGGAACAGTTGGAAAGAGTAAAACTTTGATAACAATGTGTCACATGTGAATAAATTTTGTGGTTGTACATAGTGTTATGAATTGACCCTCTGAATTAATTGTTAGAGTTAGTAGGATCGAAATTATAGTTTATGCAAGGAAGAAAGCAGAGCATGAGTCAGCAGTGTAGTGATTATCTGATAGCGTAGTTAGTTTTTTTTTTATCTTACTCGGGGGCGAGTAAGAATCTAGTTTGGGAGAATTTTGTTAGGTTATATTTAGCCTATGTTTCGGGTCTAAAAAGTAAACATTTTCTCATCTATTGGTGTCTTTTGGAGCGGTTTTACGCTTAATTTTCCTTGTTTCAAGTTCCTGGGGTATCAAAGTTAAAATTCAATCAATTGACGAAAAGACGGGACAAACTGGTGAAAAATCGGAAAAATCTGCTCTTCAGGTGTCAGTAGTCGCGACCACGAATCGTGCTAGTCGCGACCCTTTTCTGTGGTCGCGACTTGGAGATTTGGCAGAACCTATGGTTTTCGAGGTTTTCCTGTAGTCGCGACCAGCCTTTAAGTTGGTCGCGACCAGGTATGGAAAACGCAGTTTTTAACCTAATTTAGATTATTTCCCAATTGGAGGCACACCTTTCATTCCTATATAAGGAACATGATTCAGAAGGTCAAATTAAGCAGAATTAGACCTGAATAGTGGATGAAAGTGGAGAAGAAGCTATCTTGAAGACCCGGAGCGATATCACCTTCTAGTTGCTTTCTTTTACCCTTATTTCTTTCTTTTATGTCTATTGTTGTTTCAGATTTAATCATGGATGTTTTATTGTTTTTATGAGCTAAATTTCCCATTAAGGGAGGATGATGAATGTTGTTTAAGTTTATGCCTAGTTAATAAATAATTGCCATTCCTCCATCTTGATTGTGAATACTATCTATATTTGTGTTTAATTCCATGTGCAAGATTGATCACCTTTTACATGTTTAATGATCTCCATTCGAAATCTGGAAAGTGAGAATTGAGAATGCTAAAATTGGATAGTCTAGGTTTTGATGTGAAACGAAAGTATTTACATAGCCTTAGTGATAGAAAGATTATTGCTTAATACTGATTTCATGTTCGTTTAATTAAGAAGTTAATTAGAGAACATGAGATTTAGAACCTAAAAGATCTGAAAAGAGTTAAGTTAATTCATAATCTGTCATTCACATTGAGAAAAGGATAGCAATTAGGTATTAACATTGGTAACTTAACAACAGGATTCACCTCCCTAATCTCTCATCTTGATTAATCTTCATTTATTCTTTTAATTTTCTGAATTATTTTATTTAATTCACAAAAAGTATTATTTTACCAGATAGAATCATAAGTATAATTTAGTAGTACTTAGTCCAATTCCCTGTGGTTCGACCTCACTTGCATGAGCTACTACTTGATTGCGTATACTTGCGTAGTGATCATAATTTTCGTAACACATACCAAAGATAACACTATTGAAAGTTAAGGACCTGATGAGTAAAGGTGTTCTGGGATTCATAGTAACTGCAGTAGATACCAGCCAACCTGTGACATCAGAGCTTGAGAATACAAGATTGGTATGCGAGTTCCTGGATGTCTTTCCAGAAGATTTATTGGGATTGCAACCTACCCAGGAAATTGAATTTGTCATTGAGTTGGTTCCGGGAGTGGATCCAGTACCTAAAGCACAGTATCGAATGGCTCCAGCGGAATTGAAAGAATTGAAGATACAATTGCAAGAATTACTGAATCTGGGATTCATTAGGCCGAGCTACTCACCATGGGGTGCTCCAGTATTTTTTGTGAAGAATAAAGATGGGACCCTGCAAATGTGTATTGATTACCGAGAGCTAAACAAGCTTACCATTAAAAACAAGTATCCTCTACCTCGAATTGATGATATGTTTATCAATTGAAGGGAAGACGGTCTTTTCCAAGATCGATCTTCGCTCAAGCTATCAACAGCTGAGAATTTGAGAGGAAGATATCCCAAAAACTGCATTTTGTACTCGGTATGGACGTTATGAATTCCTTGTGATGTCTTTTGGACTCACCAATGCCCCGGCGACATTCATGGACCTTATGAATCGGGTGTTCAAAGATTACCTGGATAGATGTGTGATCGTATTTATTGATGACATTTTGGTGTACTCTAAGTCAGAAGAAGAGCATGAGTTGCATCTCAGAGCGGTTTTGCAACGGTTACGAGATCATAAGCTTTACGCTAAATTCAAAAAGTGTGAATTCTGGTTATCTCGTGTCTCATATCTGGGGCACATAGTGGATAAAGATGGGATCATGGTGGATCTAGCCAAAATTGAAGCTGTTCGAGGATTAGCTTTCTGGGATTAGCTGTTCCAGGTCAAGGACAAGGTATTTCTCCGAATATCTCCGATGAAAGGTATTAAACGCTTTGGTAAGAAAGGAAAGCTTAGCCCAAGGCTCGTTGGACCTTTTGAAATCCTTGAGAGGATAGGGCAAGTAGCGTACAAGTTGGTTATTCCCCCAGCGCTGGCAGCTTTACATGATGTGTTCCACATTTCAATGCTTCGGAAGTATGTCTCAGACTCTTCCTATATTCTAAGTTACGAAGCATTGGAACTTCAGCCAAACTTGTCATATGAGGAACAACCGGTGCAGATACTTGATAGAAGAGAGAAAGTCTTGAGAAGCAAGACAGTGGCACTGGTGAAAGTATTGTGGAGGAAAAGTAAAGTGGAAGAGGCAACCTGGGAACTCGAGACGGATATGCAGCAAAAATATTCGGAGTTGTTCAGGTAAATTTCGGGACGAAATTTCTATAAGGAAGGGGTCATTGTAATACCCTAGAAATAACAAATGGATTAGCAAAACCATAATTAGATAATTATGAATAATTGAGGAATTATATTATTATATAGTTCAATATATGAGAATTTATTTGATTAATTATATGTTAAGACCCCGTTGGTGAGTCAGGGGCATTTTAGTAATTATGACCCGAGAAGGGTGAAATGATGAAATTAATTTAATTACGTGCTTAATGGAACTATATTATTATATAGTATGCCTATGTTGTCTTTTCAGGTGTGTTCTGACAGGTTGGCCCGGTATAGTCACAATCGGGTTCGGGCCTGAAATACACTTTGAATTAAATTAATTGACATTTTATTTGATAATGAGAAATCTAAATTTTATTTGGAAATAAATGAGTGTGAAATGAGAATTATGCCCTTGTATGTATGAATATGTGATAATTGGCCCTAGGGGCATTTTGGTCTTTTGACCTTATTTGATATACTTTGATAAAAATGGAATTTTAAGGAAAATGAAATTAGAATTTTTGGCTTTTGTATCCCTCACACTCGACCCCTCTCTCTCTCTCAAACCCTTTCTTTTAGAAATCTTGATTTTGAGAAGAAAAGCTTGAATCTTGGTTTGCTTTGAAGCTTTGTTGTTGTAGAATCTTGAGCTTGCTCTTGAATTAAGATTTGAGGTAACTTTCTTTGGTTTAATCTTATTACTGAATTTAATTGTAAGATGAGCATGAAAAGGGTGTGGTGTGCTTTTTTATGCATGTTTATAGTTTTGATGTTTAATCTTGTAAAATAGAGTGTGTAAAGCATAATTTAGTTGTGATATATGTTTATTGAACATGGAATGTGAGTTTAGGTCAGAATTTAAGAGTTATTGATTCAGTTTGCAGCTCTAATTTTAGTGTTGTTCTTGAGTTTGTGTTTTGGGATTTGATGATTCAAGGTGTGAGTTTGAATTTTGTTGATTTTACTAAAGCTTTGGAGCTTTGGTTGGATGTTGTGGATTAATGTTGGAATTGATGTTGTTAGCTCTTTGTTGTGATGATTTTTATTTGTAAGAAGTTAATTTTGGGTATGGTTTGATTAAGGTTGGAATATATGGAAAAGTGAGCATTTTTAGACCTTAAAATCTAGTTTTCTGGGTTTTCGAACCCAGTGGCCGCGGCCAAAAACCCAGGGCATCCCTTTTCTCAATTTTGTTTTGGTCATAACGTTTGACTCGGGACTCTGTTTTGGACGTTCTTTATATCGTTGGAAAGCTCGTTCCAAGCTCTATATGATTATCTATATTTTGAATGCCAAACTTATATTATGTGAAAGTGGAATTAGGGATTAACCCTATTTGTTAAATCCCGCATTGTGTGACTAGGATTACCGGTACTTAATCAGGAGCACCTGGGGGTTTGGAATCTCTGTTATTGCGGGACAAAAAGTAAGACAGTAGTTTCCACATAGAGTATGCGCGGTGGCGCTTATGTTGAATATGATATTTTTGAGTAATTGTAACTGTGATTAGGGTTATTACGTACCCTAATATGAGCAGTTAATAGCCTAGGGTTATTACCCTAGTGATATAAGTTGAGTAAATGCGATGCTATGCTAAGTATATGATTAGAGTGAGATTTAATAGTTATGCGTTCAAGGCATAATCGGGTTGGACTCCGTAACCATAACCGAGATGAACCATTCTAAGACCTTATTGTATTTAGATGTGTGAGAGCAACACATAGGTCTACGCCACGTAGACATAAATAGACGTGTGAGAGTAACACGAAGGTTTACGTCACGTAAACATAAACAGGCATGTGAGCCCAACATGCAGGTCTGTGTCACACAGACAGATTTGAACGACATTATTGTTTATATTGTATGCTGAGCATATTGTTGATATATTTTTATACTGTCTTGTTGGGCTTTGCTCACGGGTTCTTACTGTGCAGGAAAGGGTAAGACTGTTGTTGATCAGCCATGAGTGCAGGAGCTGGACGAAGAATGTACGTGTCCGGGCCATATCAGACCAAGTGGGTTGGGGTCTACCAATGTTGTGTTTTTGAGACTCTATTTTCCCGCTTAGGCCGGCTAAAAGAAAAGGACTTGTAATAATATTTTGTAAATGTTTTTGGTATCCCAACTTCTGTAACTTTTAGTTTATAAAGTTTAAAATATTACAAGTTTATTTCCATTCCTATTGTTATTAAAGTTTAAATTATGCGCTAATTTTATTTAGGGTTTCATAAGTATCTTGGGTAACGTGCCTAATTATTTAGGGCGTTACAATAGGTGTCAAAAAAATATGTTTTGAAGTGTCAGTGCTTGCATATACAATGCCTCATGGGTTGTGACGCAATGTCCTCAAACAACCGTCACTTAACCACATTACTCAATTCTTGAGTAAAATATACTACTCTGCCTTGTGAGGCGATTTTGGACCCAATAACTTCAGAATCGGGCTATGACTATGAGACATACTTAGATCCTTCTTGAAATTATCTTTCCAATGCAAGTTAAACAAGGTCATTTGAATAAAAAATTATGAGCGTAATGCCCATTTTATTGAAAATAGTTTATGCTGCCTTATACCAGTTGCGAGCACTGACATGGCCAAATGGCAATGTTTGATTATGCATGTTCTCGAACCCCTCGGGGTGTATTTTCACTTGTTTTTTGATGGTGAGTTATATTTTGGGAGTTCTGGGACCCAAAAACTTCATTTCGATGCCCAAAAACCTAACAAGAGGGCACTGCTACCAGTTGGAGCCAAATAATGGCAGTGGTTGGCCATGGCTTGTGGGATGCCATGGGTGGTGTTTCTCACTTGTATTTGATATAGGGATGCTGAATATACAATTTGGCCAATGAAACTCCTTTCCTTGTGTATCGGCCGACCACTGCCATTCGTTTGCGGCAGTGCCCATTAAAATTGATGGGCACTGCTATTTTCTTATGGCAATGGTCGGATGTGGGCTTTATGAAGCCTTGGGTGACTTTTTTCATTTGTATTTGATACATATATGCTGAAATGAAACTTTGCAAATGAAACCATTTTCCTCATGCAAGGGCCGACCATGACCATTCCCTTATGGTTGTTGTCCAGTTTTCAGCACCTTAATGTGACAATAGGATCAAATGACATGTGTCCATATTTTTGATACCTGGGCAGAGAGCAATATCCCTAGCATCCTTCACATGACTAATTAGCATCTGCAATAGTCGGTTATCTGAGCAGGGTTGTGGAGAAGATATCCGACCAGGTAGAAGCATGTTGGTGTTGAGCGACGCACATGGCTTTAGGTTTGATGTCTTAAGCTTAATTGGATTGTTGTTGGTGGCTAGTTTTGGGGTTGAGCAAGTTTGAGTTCTAAGAACTCAAACTTGACTGAAAAATGGCATATTGAGTATTTGAGTGTTTTACTACTTGCTGTTACTGCTTGAAATATGTTGTTTGAGGTTAATATAGGTGTTCTGTAAGTTTTTGTGCAATTTGGGATCAAATTGACGTGTTGGTGGTATTTTTGATGTTTCCAACACTAAACTGGTCGATCGGTTCAGTGGGACCTGTAGGAACCGGAATTCTGGCTGGTCCCTAGGAAACCCCGTAGAACTGATCTTCCAGTTGGGGAACTGCTCTAGCGGTTGGGGTAGTTTCGAGAACCCTAGTTTTTCTCATTTTTGTGATATTTAGGGTATCGTCATAACAAATACCAATAGTAGAACCCTTAGTAGTGAGTTTGGGTTCTCGGATTAAGGTTTTGGCATATTATTACCCGTTTATGTAAATGTGACTTAGGGCATCCACCAGCACAAGGTCATCTGTTCAGATTGGCCAACTTACTTGAATTCAGAAACGAGGTAAGATTAGCATAAAACATATTATATATCCATACTGTGTTTGTGATTGTATATGTTTTGGGTGATATCATAGCGACACAACCATTGTGTCAGTTCGGCAGTACAAGCACCATACTGGTTAAGAGTGATATTCACCTCAGAAAGTACTAATTGGAGCTATCATAGCGGCACAACCATTGTGTCGGTTCGGCAGTACGAGCATAATACTGGTTAAGAGTGATTTGATGGCCAATTGTACTTTTGGGTGCTATTGATGCTATCATAGCGGTACGAACATAGTGCTTGTCCCGCAGTGCGATCATAGTGCTGGTAGTGGGTGATATCATGGTCAATAGCACCAACTGTTAAGAACATTCTTAATCATCTGGTAAGCCTTGTGGATAGGTGTATGGGCGCCTAGATAGAGGTCGATATTATATGATTTGTTATATTCTTTTCTTACTAAGTCTTTTGGCTCACATATTCTACATTTATGTGTAGGTTAAGGAAAGGAGGAAGCAGAATAGGAGTAAATTCTGAGCTCGGGCAATGATTGTACATGTCGAGACTGTGCGACCTGGAGTGTTTAGTCTTGGGACACCTTGGGCTATATTTTGTAGTCGTTATGCAACAAGTTGTAAAAATATTTTGATAATATTTGTAAAAAATTTAAATACAGGATCCCGGTTTATATTGATAAATATATATGTATATAAAGTTTAATAATTTTAATTGAAAGTTTTAATTTAACACGATTTTTGAGAAAAACCCTTTGATTTGCAAAGGAGGCACGTTAATTAGAAAATCACTGTAGCGCCTAGGTATCAAGGCATTACAATTTTGGTATTAGAGCCGCCAAATTTGTCTACACATGTACAATCTGTTGGATATATTTTACCAGGATCTAGATTTACTACCATGTATGTTTCATTAACATCCTAATATGAATTCTAAAACAATGAAATAAACACATAAGGGTTTAACAAAACCTTACATTGTTGCAGCGGAATATAATGACTCCTTCCGTTCAGATCTCTAGCCCTTGATTCCTTTCTGTAGCAGAGCATTATCAAGATCTAAACCTGGATCTCTTTCTCTCCTTCCTTTGATGCTGATTCTCCTTCTTGTTGATTGGATTCTTCACAATCTTCCACACTATGATTGAGATACCACTTGATGTGTGTGGGCACTCACTCATTCACTCAAGGTTCGAAAATCTATAGAAGAAAAGAGAAGGGAAGTGGTTCGGCCTATAGAGAAAAGAATAAAAGGCTCAACTTTCTGAAGACAAGAAATTTCATCAACTTTAAGTGTGAGCCATCACTATCTATTTATAGGTAACCATCTAGGTTTAGGTTAGAATTATTTGGCATTAAAATAATAAAAAAATAAATGATAAAAGCCTATAAGAGTGGCCGGCCATATAAGTGGATATTGGGCCTCACTTTTGCAATTTGCTATTTTATCATTTCTGCATCTCATTTTCTCAAAAACGTCAATTTTTCAATTTAACCATTTAAATGCCAATTCTAATTATTTAATAACTAAAAATTAATTATTAAATAATATTGTCATTTAATATATTTATTAATTAGACATATAAAGCCTCTTAATTAATAAATAAAACCTAGAATCTCTTTTCGTCACAATTTTGCCCTTGCTTAGTGAAAATTCATAAACTAGACATAGTCTAACTTTAGAATTATAATTGATTAATTAAAATCAATTAACTGAGTCTTACAAGCAGTATGGTCTCAACTAGTATGGGGACCATGGGCCTATATAACCGAGCTTCCAATAAGCCGAACTGAATTTACCAAGTAAATTCCCTAACTTATTAATTCCTTATTGAATCCACACTTAGAACTTGGAATTGCACTCTCAGTCATATAGAATGCTCTATATGTTCCACGATATAGATATGCTATTAATTATCCATTGTTACAAACCTAATTTGATCAATGACCCTCTAATAGATGATCTACATTGAATAGGGACTAAATTACCGTTACGCCTTCAATGTATTTTATAAAACACTTAGCTCCGTATAAATGATATTTCAGCGAAGTGAAATGAGATCTCAACCATTTATCTCTGTTTAGCCAAGCTCGAAGGATGTCATCGTTTCACTTCTAAATTCCTATAGAAGTTATAGACTCCATATTTATGTTAGCGCTCCCACTCAATTATACTATCACGTTCCCAAAATGTATGTCACACCCTGACCCAAAAGTAGGCTTAAATAACAAATCAAAGAACATGTATAATACTCTTGAGATCGAACCTAACAATATCAGTATTAAGATCATTTGATCTAGGATAAACGGGTGATATTGAATTGAATAGATATTACGGTAAATTTTAATATATCTAATCAAAGTTCAATATCAGTCCCTTCCGACGTATACTCCATACATCCGATACTGGTAAACTTTGCCAATGCCTTGGAAAGGACATACCACTTATCCAAGGTGTAAGAATACCTATCGCTGATTATCATGTCAGTCTAACTCTAGTGAACTAACAAATGAGGGAATAAATTTTCGAACATATAATCAAGATTATATTCTACTGTGCTGACAACACTATAATCATTAACAAATTCATATGTTCTGGACTTACATAGAATTTATACATTATATATATAATCATGAAATAAATCATGTGAACCATGCAACATAAAATGTTATTTCTGATCTTTATTAGGAAATCTGATTATATTGAAATGGATTTTATTTAGGGCACAAAACCCAACAAACTCCCACTTACACTAATATAAAACAAAAGGTGCATTTCAAATAATCTCAACACCTTGATATACAAATCAAGTGTAGTAGTTGTATACTCCTCGTAATAGGATCTGACAGTTTGTATTAAACCCAACCTTTTCTCCACCATTACATTTCCTTAGTCACAAAAACTTTGATATTGTGAAATTCCTCTCTATATGTCTACTCTCTTGGGATACTGGATTCTATACTTTCGGCAACTACTTTTTGCTTAATCAGGAAGTAACACTAGTAGTTAAGAAATGTTGGAACGGTGCCAAAAATGTATAGAACTTTTCTTAGACTGAATAAGTACCTTTCCAGCAACTTTAACATTCAGTCTCTCTTTGGTAGACTTAGAGACTTCAGATAGGTTTTTACACTTCTCCAAAATCACTACTCCACCCCCAGAGTAATCACCATCTTATCAGCAGACTTTCTAGCACTAAGGCAAGTCTAGAAATCTGATGTGGTGTAGTCTAAGAGTTTTAAACACACCCTTATCGACTAACATATAGTTCCTCTTCTTAATCTTAAGATTTACTTGATTGTCTTCTAATGTTCCTTTCCTGGATTAATCTGATACCTACTCATTACTCCCACTCAACAGCAGGTGTCTGGTCTAAGGCATACTAAAGCATATCTGAGACCTCTCACTATTGATTGAAGGAATTCTTTCATGGCTTTATCTTTTCTGAAATAGTTGAGCCTTTTCCTTAAATAAATAAAATCTATGTCTAGAAGTCGAGAAGCTTCTATAAATTGCCATTAAAAAAGAAAATGCCTCAACATCTTACTAAAGTAAGCTGCTTGCACTAGAGTAAGTAATTAACCAGGTATACCATAAGCCATAGTTTTAGATAAACTCAAACCTATAATACTAGGAACAGGAAATTTTGTTAAGTCCATTGAATAGACTTACAAACGAAAATTTTCTTTCTTTTCCTTGTAATAGAAAACTTTAGGTTACTCCATGTGAATGGATTAAACCATAGTTCTCTTGACTTTTCTTCTTAATTTCTTATTTTGACAATCCATAACTTGTTTAAACTCACAATGGATTGTAATCACTAGTGTCTTCCAAGTCATAAATGGTTGAGTTCCTTGAAACCCTCCCACTACGACAAGGTACCGTTAATTTTGTCTAAGAATACTAAATGGTATTGACCTCTTCGGTTGTGTTAAGACAACAGAGGCAGTGGGATCATCTTGTATCGAATGAGATGATTAAACACTTTTGGAATCAAGAAAAAAAGTCTCCTTTATTTGCTACTTTATTTTTTCAGACTTAGTCATTTTTTAGAAATGTAGTATTTGTTTAAACAAACACTTTCTAATCTAATGACTATGGGATGGTCCACCCCTAATCACTTAGCATAGCTAACAAGCATGCAAACCATGGTTAACAGTTCTAGCTTTTCTTAAGATTTCGATTAGGTCATCCATGAATCTAGTAATGGTTTACACTAAGTACACAACCATTCCATCATTCTGAAATTTTCCTTTCACTAGGGTATTACCTTAGAAGGGCTTAGGCAACGACTAATAACTAATCATCAATATGCAAATCGAATTTCTGCGGAGGTAAGTTTGGATATAATTCAAAAATCAACTTAATGCTCTTTGAACTGTTGGGTTTTGTGCCCTAAATAAAACTCATTTCAATATAATAAGATTTACTTATTAATAAAGATCAGAAATAACATTTTATGTTGCATGGTTCACATGATTTATTTCATGATTATATGTATATAATGTATGAATTCTTTTTAAGTCCAGAACATATGAGTTGGTTAAAGATTATAGTGTTGTCAGCACAGTGGAATATAATCTTAATTATATGTTCAAAAGCTTATTCCCTGATTTGTCAGAACACTGGATTTAGACTGACATAATATAATCAGCGATAGGTATTCTTACACCTTGGAAAAGTGTTATGCCTTTTCCAGGACATTGGCAAAGTTTACAAGTATCGGATGTATGGAGTATACATCGGAAGGGACCGATATTGAACTTTGATTAGATATATTAAAACTTACCGTAATATCTATTCAATTCAATATCACCTGTTGATCCTAGATCAAATGACCTTAATCCTGATATGGGTAGGTTTGATCTCAAGAGTACTATACATGTTCTTTGATTTGTTAGTTAAGCCTACTTTTGGGTCAGGGTGATATGTACATTTTGGGAACGTGATAGTATAATTGAGTGGGAGCGCTACCATAAAGATGGAATCTATAACTTCTATAGGAACTTAGAAGTGAAACGATGATATCCCTCGAGCTTGGCTAAACGAAAATAAATGGTGGAGATCTCATTTCACTTTGCTGAAATATCATTTATACGAAGCTAAGTGTTTTAAGGATAAAATACATTGAAGGTGTAGCGGTAACAGTAGTACCTTTTTAATGTAGATCATCTATTAGAGGGTCATTGATCACATTAGGGTTATAACAATGGATAACTAATGACGTGTCTATATCATGGAACATATAGAGCGTTCTATATGACTGAGAGTGCAATTCCAAGTTCTAAGTGTGGATTCAATGAGGAATTAATAAGTTAGGGAATTTACTTGGTAAATTCGGTTCGACTTATTAGAAGCTCGGTTATATAGACCCATGGTCCCCGTACTAGTTGAGACCATACTCCTTGTAAGACTCAGTTAATTGATTTTAATTAATCAATTATAATTCTAAAAGGTAGACTATGTCTACTTTGTGAATTTTCACTAAGCAAGGGTAAAACAATAAATAGAGAGTTTAAAGGGTATATTTATTAATTAGGAAACTTTGATTTGTTTTTATTAATAAATAAAATAAATGAAAATATATTATTTAATAATTAATTATAGTTATTAAATAATTAGATTTGATATTTATGTAGTTGAAAGAGATAATTGGCAATCTTTGAGAAAATGGGAAACTAGAAATGATGAAATAGGAAAGTTTGAAAAGTGGAAGGCTTGTTTCCTCTATGTATGGCCGGCCACCTATGCTTCTATTTCTTATTTTATTTTTCATTTTAAATGCCAAATAATTCAACTTTAAACCTATGTGGTATTCTATAAATAGAAGGTAAAGGCTTCAGGTTTGACAAACACTTTACTATTTATTTTCTCAAACACTATGAAGCCGCTGTTGGAAATTATTTTACCAGGATCTTAGATCTACTCACAAGTATGTTTATTAACACCCTAAATATGAAGTTTCTAAAAACGATGAAATAAACACATATAAAGTAAAAGAAATCTTACATTGGGTGCAGCGGAATTAAATGACTCCTTCCGTTCAGATATCTAGCCCTTGATTCCTTTCTGTAGCAGAGCATTATCAATATCTGAACCTTGATCTCTTTCTCTGAATCTTTAATGCTGAAACTCCTTCTTGCTGAAAGTCTTTCTTCACGATCTTCCTCACTATGGTTGAGGTATCACTTGCTGTGTGTGGGCACTATTCTCACACTAAGAATTTCGAAATCTCAATGAGGAAGAGAAAGAGAGTGGGTTCGGCCAAAGATAGGGAGAGAGAAGGCTCAGTTTTTTCTCTGAATGAAAAATAGAAAATTTAAGTGTGATTTTCCTGAAGCCTTCACTATCTATTTATAGCATTCCACTAGGGTTAGGTTTGAATTATTTGGCATTAAAATAATGAAAATATCAGTTTAAAAATTCAAACCAAGTGGCCGGCCATGTACAGTAATGGGCCTTACTTGGATTTTGCAGTTTTCTCAATTTTGCATCTGATTTTCTCAAAAACGCCAATTTTCAAATTCAACTATTTAAATGCCAATTCTAACTATTTAATAACTATAAATAATTATTAAATAATATTGTCATTTATCATATTTATTAATTGAACCATACAAAGTATCATAATTAACAAATATGCCCCTAAAACTCTTTCTTTACAATTTCGCCCTTACTTAGTGAAAAATTCACAAATAGACATAGTCTAATTTGAGAATTATAATTGATTAATCAAAACCAATTACATAAGTCTTACAAGCAATATTATCTCAACTAGTGCGGGGACCATGGGTCTATATAACCGAGCTTCCAATAAGTAGATCAAGAATTTATTACTAAAATTCACTAACTTATTAATTCTTCGTTGAATCCACGCATAGAACTTAGAATTGCACTCTCAGCCATATAGAATGCTCTATATGTTCCACCATATAGACACATCATTAGTTATGCATTGTTATAATCCTAATTTGATCACTGATCCTCTATATGAATGATCTACACTGTAAAGGGATTAAATTACCGTTACACCCTACAATTCCTTAAAACACTTGACCCCGTATAAATGATATTTCAGCTTATGTGAAATGAGTACTCCACCATTTATGTTCGTTTGGTCGAGCTCGAAGGAGATCATCCTTTGCTTACTATTCGCCAGATAGAAGCTATAGATTCCATGTTTATGATAGCGCTCCCACTCAATTGCACTTCCGTGTTCCCAAAATGTACGAATCACCCTGACCTAAAAGTAGGCTTAACTAACAAATCAAAGAACACGAATAGCCTCTCGAGATTGAGCCTAATCATATCAGGATTAAGATCATTTGATCTAGGATCAACTAGGCGATATTGACTTGAATAGATATTACGGTAAGTTTAATAAATCTAAGTCAAAGTTCAATATCGGTCCCTTCCGATGCATACTCCATGCATCCAACCTGGGCTTTACTTTAACCAATGCTCTGGAAAGAACATAGCACTTCTCCAAATACAAGCAAACTCTGTTGTAGATTATCATATCAGTAAAACCCTATGTCTGATAAATCTAGGAAACTTTATTCACATAGTCATGTTTACTTTCCAATGCGTTGACGACACAATAAATAGGATCAAGTATGTGAAAAGGGTTTCAGATGAATTTATACATTATGTACATATAATCATGAAATAAATCATGTGAACCATGCAACATTAAATGTTATTTCTGATCTATATTAATAAGTAAATCTGATTATATTGAAATGAGTTTTATTTAGGGCATAAAACCCAACAAACTCCCACTTGCACTAATATAAGACAAAATGTGTGTTTCAAATAATCTCAACACCTTGATATACAAATCAAGTGTAATAGTAGTAAACTCCTCGTAATAGGATCTGAAAGGTTGAATTAAACACAACCTTTTCTCCACTATTACTCTTCCTTAATCACAAAATCATTGATAATGTGAAATTCCTCTCTATATGTCTACTCTCTTGGGATACTGGATTCTATATCTTTGGCAACTACTTTTGGTTAATCAGGAAATTAACACTAGTAGTTTAGGCAATTTGGAATGGTGCCAAAGTTGTATAGAGCTTTCCTTAGACTGAATAAGTACCTTTCCTGCAACTTTAACATTCAGTACCTTTCTGGTACACCTAGAGACTTCAGATAGGTTTTTACACTTCTCCGAAATCACTATTCCACCCCCAGAGTAACCACCATCTTATCAGAAAGATTTACTAGCACAAAGGCAAATTTCGAAATCTGATATGGTGTAGTCTAAGAGTTTTAAACACACCCTTATAGACTAACATATAGTTCCTCTTCTTAATCTTAAGATTTACTTGATTGTCTTCCAATGTTTTTCTCCTGGATTAATCTGATACCTACTCATTACTCCCACTCAACAGCAGGAGTCTAGTCTAAGGCGTACAAAAGCATATCTAAGACCTCTCACTGTTGATTTAAGGAATTCTTTCATGGCTTTATCTTTTCTGGAATAGTTGAGACTTTTCCTTAGATAAATAAAATCTATGCCTAGAAGTCGAGAAGCTTCTATAGATTGCCATTAGAAAGAAAATGCTTCAGCATCTTACTAAAGTAAGTTGCTTGCATTAGAGTAAGTAATTACCAGGTATACCACAAGCCATAGGTTTAGATAAACTCAAACCTATAATACTAGGAACAGGAAGTTTGTTAAGTCCATTGAATAGACTTATAAACGAAAATTTCCTTTTATGTCCTTGTAATAGAAAACTTTAGGTTACTCCATTTGAATGGATTAAACCATAGTTCTATTGGCTTTCTTCTTAGTTTCTTATCTTGACAATCCATTACTTGTTTAAACTCACAATGGATTTTAATCACTAGTGTCTCCCAAGTCATAAGAAGGTGAGTTCCTAGAAACTCTCCCACTACGACAAGGTACTGTGAATTATGTCGAAGAAAACTAAATGGTATTGATCTCTTCGGTGGTGACAAGACAACAGAGGCAGTGGGATCATCATATGTTATATAAGATGATAGAACACTTTTGGAATCAAGAAAAAATATCTCCTTTATTTACTACTTGTTTTCAGACTTAGTCATTATCTTAGAAAAGTAGTATTTGTTTGAACAAACACTTTCTTATCTATTGACAATGGGATGGTCCACCTCTAATCACTTAGAATAGCTAACAAACCGTGGTTAACAGTTCTAACTTTTCTTAAGATTTTGATTAGGTCATCCATGAATCTAGTAATGATTTACATTAAGTATACAACCATTACATCATTCTGAAATTGTATTACCATAGAAGGAATTAGGCAACGACTAGTAACTAATCATCAACATGCAACTCGAAATTTCTGGGGAGGTAAGTTTGGATATAATTCAAAAATCAATTTAATGATCTTTGAACTGCATATCTACTAACTATTTCTCCACCCCTATCAGTTCGCAAGATCTTTAACCACTTACTTTAATGGTTTTAACCATTGCTAGAAATTAATGAAGTTTTTCAAACATTTCAAATTTCTTGCTAAAAGGTATCATCTATTGTTATCGTTTTAAGAATACAACGAAAAACTCATATCCACCCCTGAATGTACATCAATCTGCGAATGAGATGAACTACTTTCAGTGGATATAGGCATATTAACTCTTTGCAGAGATTGATCTTGTCAAATCCATTATGAACAAGATACAAATGCCATAGATTAAAAAAAATGTGGTAGTGTCTTTTGATGACTTAGGTTTAGTTACATCAAAGAATTCTTAGAATAGTGCAAGTGGATCCTGGTCATAGAATACCTAACTCATATTCCATACAGTTTGAATCCATTAATAGAAGATGGATATTAAACACTTGAGAAAGTGTAACTGTATTGTATCTGAAATTAGAAATATAAGAAAATTTCTATTTGGAATCTAAAATTAAAGTCAAAGACTTAAAATTTATACCAAATATAATGAGTAATTCTATCTTGGACCACCACTACTAATTTAATTCTAAGTCTGATTTGCCCATACAAGCAGGAGATTTCTAAGATTGAGGATTTATATCAATTGGGAATAGAATTTTGGGATTATAATCATATGCGTCATTTAATTTCTTAAGAGAAAATATAGAATGACATGAAATGATTTATAGACCATTCATCCAATGACATGAAATGATTTATATCATTGGATGAATGGTCTATAAATCATTTCATGTCATTTTACATTTTCTCTTAAGAAATTAAATGACGAACTTGATTGTATTCCCGAAATTCTATCCCAAAATGATATAAATCCTCAATCTGAGAAATCTCCTACTTATATAGGCAAATCATAGAGTTAGATTAGTAGTGGTGGTCCAAGAAAGAATTACTAATTATACAGTTACACTTTCACAAGTGTCTAATAACCATTTTCTTTCAATGGATTCAAACTGTATGAGTTTAGTATTCTGTGACCAGAATCCACTTGCACTATTCTAAGAACTCTTTGATGTAACTAAACTTAAGTCATCAAAAGATACAACCACATATTTTATAAATCTATGGCATTTGTATCTTGTTCATAGTGGTTTTGAAAACATCATTCTCTGCAAAGAGTTAATATTCCTATATCCACTGAAATTAAGTTCATCTCATTCGCAGATGGATGTACATTCAGGGGTCGATATGAGTTTTCGTTGCATTCTTAAAACGATCACTCTAGATTTTACCTTATGCAAAAGAAATTTGAAATGTTTGAAAAATTTCATGAATTTCTAGAAATGGTAAGTGGTTAAAGATCTTGCGAACTGATAGGGGTGGAGAAAAAGTTAGTAGATATGCAGTTCAAAGATCATTAATTTGATTTTGATTTATATCCAAACTTACCTCCCCAGAAATTCGAGTTGCATATTGATGATTAGTTACTAGTCGTTGCCTAAATCCTTCTATGGTAATAAAATTTCAGAATGATGGAACGGTTGTATACTTAATGTAAATCATTACTAGATTCATGGATGACCTAATCTAAATCTTAAGAAAAGCTACAACTGCTAACCCTGGTTTGCATGTTTGTTAGCTATTCTAAGTGATTAGGGGTGGATCATCCCATAGTCATTAGATAAGAAAGTGTTTGTTTAAACAAATACTATTTTTCTAAGAAAATGACTAAGTCTGAAAATAAAGTAGCAAATAAAGGAGATATTTTTTCTTGATTCCATAAGTGTTCTATCATCTTATTCGTTACAAGATGATCGCACTGCCTCTGTTGTCTTAACACAACCGAAGAGGTCAATACCATTTAGTTTTTTTAGACATAATTCACGGTACCTTGTCGTAGTGGGAGAGTTTCAAGGAACTTCACCTTCTCATGATTTGGAAGACACTAGTGATTAAAATCCATTGTGAGTTTAAACAAGTAATGGATTGTCAAGATAAGAAACTAAGAAGAAAGCCAATAGAACTATGGTTTCATCCATTCAAATGGAGTAACCTAAAGTTTTCTGTTACAAGGACATGAAAGGAAATTTTCGTTAATAAGTCTATTCAATGGACTTAACAAAACTTCCTGTTCCTAATATTATAGGTTTGAGTTTATCTAAACCTATGGCTTGTGATATACCTGGTAATTACTTACTCTAATGCAAGCATAAGATGCTAAAGCATTTTCTTTCCAATGGCAATCTATAGAAGCTTCACAACTTCTTAGATATAGATTTTCTTTATCTAAGGAAAAGTCTCAAGTATTTCAGAGAAGATAAAGCCATGGAAGAATTTCTTAAATCAACAGTGAGAGGTCTCAGATATGCTTTTGTATGCCTTAGACCAGACACTTGTTGTTGAGTGGGAGTAATGAGTAAGTATCAGATTAATCCAGGAGAAGAACATTGGAAGACAATCAAGTAAATCTTAAGATTAAGAAGAGGAACTATATGTTAGTCAATAAGGGTGGTGTTAAAACTCTTAGACTATACCACATCAGATTTCGAGACTTGCCTTTGTGCTAGAAAGTCTGCTGATAAGATGGTGATTACTCTGGGGGTGGAGTAGTGATTTTGGAGAAGTGTAAAAACCTATCTGAAATCTCTTAGTCTACCAGAGAGAGACTGAATGTTAAAAGTTGCAGGAAAGATACTTATTCAGTCTAAGGAAAGTTCTATACAATTGTGGCACCGTTCCAACCTGTCTTAACTACTAGTGTTATTTCCTGAATAACCAAAAGTAGTTGCTAAAGGTATAGAATCCAGTATCCCAAAAGAGTAGACATATAGAGAGGAATTTTACAATATTAAGGATTTTTTGATTAAGGGAAAGTAATGGTGGAGAAAAGGTTGTTGTTAATTCAACCTGTCAGATCCTATTACGAGGAGTTTACTACTACTACACTTGATTTGTATATCAAGGTGTTAATGATTATTTGAAATGCACATTTTGTTTTATATTAGTGCAAGTGGGAGTTTGTTTGGTTTTGTGCCCTAAATAAAACTCATTTCAATATAATCAGATTTACTTATTAATAAAGATCAGAAATAACATTTTATGTTGCATGGTTCAGATGATTTATTTCATGATTATATGTATATAATGTATGAATTCTTTTAAGTCCAGAACATATGAGTTGGTTAAAGATTATAGTGTTGTCAGCACAGTGGAATATAATCTTAATTATATGTTCAAAAGTTTATTTCCTGATTTTTCAGAATACTGGATTTAGACTGACATGGTATAATTAGCGATAGGTATTCTTACACCTTGGAAAAGTGTTATGTCCTTTCCACGACACTGGCAAAGTTTACCAGTATCGGATGAATGGAGTATACATCGGAAGGGACCGATATTGAACTTTGATTAGATATATTAAAACTTATCGTAATATCTATTCAATTCAATATCACTTGTTGATCCTAGATCAAATGACCTTAATACTGATATGGGTAGGTTTGATCTCAAGAGTAGCCTACTTTTGGGTCAGGGTGATACGTACATTTTGGGAACATGATAGTATAATTGAGTGGGAGCGCTACCATAAAGATGGAATCTATAACTTCTATAGGAACTTAGAAGTGAAACGATCATATCCTTTGAGCTTGGCTAAACGAAAATAAATGGTGGAGATCTCATTTCACTTTGCTAAAATATCATTTATACGAAGCTAAGTGTTTTAAGGATAAAATACATTGAAGGTGTAGCGGTAACAGTAGTGCATTTTTAATGTAGATCATCTATTAGAGGGTCATTGATCACATTAGGGTTATAACAATGGATAACTAATGACGTGTCTATATCATGGAACATATAGAGCGTTCTATATGACTGAGAGTGGAATTCCAAGTTCTAAGTGTGGATTCAATGAGGAATTATTAAGTTAGGGAATTTACTTGGTAAATTCGGTTCGACTTATTAGAAGCTCTGTTATATAGACCCATGGTCCCCATACTAGTTGAGACCATACTTCTTATAAGACTCAATTAATTGATTTTAATTAATCAATTATAAGACTATGTCTACTTTGTGAATTTTCACTAAGCAAGGGTAAAACAGTAAATAGAGAGTTTAAAGGGTATATTTATCAATTGGGAAACTTTGATTAGTTTTTATTAATAAATAAAATAAATGACAATATATTATTTAATAATTAATTATAGTTATTAAATAATTAGATTTGACATTTATGTAGTTGAAAGAGAGAATTGGCAATCTTTGAGAAAATGGGAAACTAGAAATGATGAAATAGGAAAGTTGATTCGGGATCTGCTCAATGCTAGGTATTATAACAAGATAGGAAGAGAATATGTTATTAATTGGCTACACAACAAAGTTTGATCGTTAAGTCAACTTGGTTATGGGTGAAGTAGCTATGAATTTAAGTAAGGAAGAGAAACACTTGGCAGATTTAGATACCAAGATTAAATATAATCTAGTAGTCACTACAAATTACACAAAGACTCATGTTGAGTTAGTTGAAAGGCCTTACGAGCCGAGAGTATAGTGAATTTCCTCTGGAGCCCCGTGGGACTCTAAATGTTGGGGGACACCCCTGCTCTTCCTATATCTAGAAATGGTAGGGATAGTGGTGATTCCACTGCTGATTAGAAAAAGTAAGACTACCCTGGAATCTGGTTGTTTGAGATAGAACAAAAAGTTCTGAGGAGCCCAGGGTGAGGTGGACGTCAGGATTATTCATACCTTGAGTGCCCCTCACTATAAGAAACATCATTTCAAATAGTGCAATCAGAAAAGATGCTTTCAATGTGGCATGGTTGGGCACTTTAAGAAAGATTTCCCTCAGGCGAAGAAGGAAGAGTAGAAGCAAAAAGCAAAACCCATACCTGTTCGGGTGTTTGCTATCATTCAAGTCGATGTTGTGACCAGTTCTTATGTGGTAACAGGTCAGCTTCTTTTCAATAATTCCTGTTTACTGTACTCTTTGACTCTGGGGCTACATACTCATATGTGGCATCATGAGTAATTGATCAATTGGGTAAGCCTTGTGACTTCATTGAGAAAGGGTTTGGAATCCTACTGCTTAGCAGGCAAATTGGTTGTCTCCAAAGGGCAATTTAGGTCTATGCCAGTTGGATTTGAAAATAGTGAGTTGAGTGTTGACCTAGTAGAGCTGGAATTAACAAAGTTTGATATCATACGTGGGATGGATCTTTTGTCCAAGTATTCAGCAAGCATTGATTACAAGTGGAAAATGGTAACTTTTTAATCGGGGGGCGAAGATCCATTTGTTTATATTGGATCTGTTCAGGGGTCTTGAATCCCGAATATTCCAGTTTTAAGGGTTTACTACATAGTTAATGCATAGGATTTTAAGCGGTTGTGATTGACTTCAGCAGACCTGAGACATTGGGGCCTGAGGTAGTCAGAGTGGTAAGAGAATTTAATGATGTTTTCCCCGAGGAATTGTCGGGATTGCTGCCACAACGAGAGATATATTTTATAATTGACCTGGCACCTGGGGCAGAACTCGTACCGAAAGTGCCATAAAGGATGGCTCCAACAGAATTCAAGAATGTAAAAATAGAATTATATGGGATGCTGGATTTAGGGTTTACCCGACCAAGTGTATTCCCTTAAGGAGCTCCAGTTTTATTTGTGAAAAAAAAAGGATGGTTCCCTTTGAATATGAAATGATTATTAGGAATTAAGCAAGCTTACAAACAAAAAATAAGTATCCATTCGCCAGGATTGATGGTTTGTTCGAACAGCTTCAGGAGAAGACTGTATTTTCAAAAATTGACTTGCGGTCTGGTCATCATCAGTTGAGAATTTGGGGGGGGGGAAGAATATTCTGAACACTACATTCCAAATACAATATGGCCATTACGAGTTTTTGGTAATGTCATTCGAATTGACAAACACACCAGCGACCTTTATGGGCCTCATGAACAGAGTAATCAAGGATTTCCTTGATAACTGTGTTATAGTGCTTATCGACGACATCCTTGTGTATTCTTTGACAAAAAATGAACATTAGCAACATCTTCAAATGGTGTCGGAAGTATCCTTTTTACGGCACATAGTCGGAAAGATAGAATCATGGTTGATCAGGGAAAAAGCGAGTCAGTTAAAAGTTGGCTGAGGCCAAGAAGAGTGATGGAGGTGCAAAGTTTTCTCGGGTTAGTAGGATATTATTTGCATTTTTTCGAAGGATTATCTAAAAATCTCAATGCCACTAACTGAGTTAACTAAAAGAACCAATGGTTTGCATGGCTTAACATCTGTGAAATAAATTTTTAGGAGTTCAAGCAACGACAAATTACAACATTGGTGTTAACCTTGCCATCAGACCAAGAAGAGTTGTTGTTACTGTGATGCATCCAAATAGGGTCTGGGATGCGTTTTGATGCATGCCAATAGGGTTATAGCTTATGCCTCTCATCAACTGTAGGAATATGAGGCAAAGACGGTGACAAGAATAAGTTAAAGATTATGATTACAGATGCTTATAGCAGAAAAAGTCCCGGGTAGGTTTTCAATAGATAGCTCCTCAGTTAGGCACAAAAATGATTAAGGCTGAAATTGAATTTGTGATTGGGAAATCACACAACTTGACACTTCAAATCAGATTTGTTGAAAAGGATCAGAAAGATGCAGTTGGAAGATCCTGAACTATTTATAATTTGAGATGAGGTATTGGTCGGTCAGTCTAAGGACTTTCCGATTTCAAATAATGAAATGACACTTTATAAAGCTTGGGTTTGTGTTCCTGATAATGGTGAGCTTGGAAAGGGAATCCTTGATGGAGCTCACACTACACCTGATTCGTTACACCCGGGAACAACCAAGAGGTGTTAGGATTTGAAACCCTATTATTGATGGTGTGGGATGATAAAAGATGTAGTGGATTATATGATTAAATGTTTGGTATGTCAACAAATTAAAGTTGAAGATCAGAGGCCGACAGGGTTACTGCAACCTTTAGCACTTCTTGAGTAGAAGTGGGAAGATATTACAATGGACTTCGTGGTTGGTTTGCGTATAACCACGGGAATATATGACTCAGTATGGGTCATAGTGGACCGTTTCACGAAGTCAGCACATTTTCTATCGATAATGACAACCTATGCAGTGGATCAATATGCAGAGTTGTATGTGAAGGAGATAGTTCGTCTCCATGGAGCTCCTAAATCTATTATTTTAGACAGAGATCAAAAGTTTACATCAAAAAATTTGGCAAGTCTTCAGAGAGCTGTGTGAACGAAGTTGAGGTTCAATATAGCTTTTCACCCTCAAACTGATGGGCAATCAGAGGGATCCATCCAGATATTAGAAGATTTACTGCGACATGGACTTTGAGGGTTCATGCAATAAATACTTGCCTTTGATAGAATTTTCCTACAACAACATCTATCAAAGTACAATAGGGATGGCCCCCTATGAAATGTTGTATAGTAGGAAGTATTTAGATCCCGAGTTAGTTCAAAGGACTAATGAAGCAATAGACAAGATCAGGGCTTGAATGCTTGCTTTGCAAGCAGGCAGAAAAGTTATGCTGATCCGAAAAGTAGAGACATTACATTTCAGGCAGCAAGGCATGTTTTCCTGCAAGTTTCTCCAGTGAAGGGTATTAGGCGCTTTGGAAAGATGGGCAAGTTAGGCCCTAGGTTTATTGGGCTGTTTGAGATACTCAAGAAGGTCGGGCAGGTAACGTATCGGCTAGCCTTACCAATAGTGTTATCGGCTGTTCATAATGTATTTCATATTTCAATATTGAGGAAATGTGTTTTAGGCCCGACTCATGTCTTGAGTTATGAAGCCCGAGAACTACAGTCAGACTTATCCTATGAGGAACAACTAGTTTAGATCCTCGCTAGGAAAGAAAATGTTCTTCGAAACAAGACCATAGCTTTGGTCAAGGTGCTTTGGAAGGAGAGCAAGGTGGAGGAAAGCCACCTGGGAATTAGAGTCTGGCACGTGAACTTAATATCCAGAGCTATTCAAGTTAGATTTTGGGGAGAAAATCCTTATTACGGGGGGATATTGTAATGACCGATGTTAGAATATGGATTAGTAAAGGGAATTAGCATTATTGTCATTTTTATAATTATGCATGATTTTATTATGTTGTGGGTTCCATTATTAGAAACGAGCATTAGAGTTATAATTTCTCAATTATGGAGATTTTATCAAACTCTAGGCGTACTATTTATATTAGACATGAATTATGCAACTTTTATAATTTTTGCTTGGCGACGATGGAAACTGTGATGGATGGCCGTTAGAGTCACATGGGTAAGTTTAGAACATATTTCTTAGTGGGACTAATATTGGAAATATTATGAATACTTACTCAAGATACTTATGAAACCCTAATCCCCTAATTGGGATTACCAATAAAATTAGCAGGGAAATTAAACTTTAATTATAAATGGAATTAAAATAAAACTTGTAATAATTTAAACTTTACAATCTAAAAGTTACAGAAGTTGGGATCCCAGAAACATTTACAAAATATTATTACAAGTCCTTTTCTTTCAGCCGGCCTAAGTAGAAAAGTAGAGTCTCAAAAATACAACACTGGTAGACCCCAACCCGCTTGGTTTGATAAGTCTCGGACACGTAAATTCTTCGTCCAACTCCTGCACTCATGGCTGATCAGCAATAGTCTTACCCTTTCCTGCACAGTAGAGCATCCATGAGCCAAGCCCAACAAGACTGTATAAAACATATCAATAATATGCTCATCATATAATATAAACAACAATGCCATTCAAATCTGTCTGTGTGACACAGACCTGCATGTTGCGCTCACATGCCTATTTATGTTTACGTGGCGTAAACCTACGTGTTGCTCTCACACATCTATTTACAATAAGGCCTTAGAATGGTTCTTCTCGGTTCTAATTACCGAGTCCAACCTGATTATGCCTTGATCGCATAATCCTTAAATCTCAATATAATCATACACTTAGGATGGCATAGCATTTATTCAACTTATATCACTAGGGTAATAACCCTAGGCTATTAACCGCTCATATTAGGGTAATAACCCTAATCCCGGTTACAATTACTCACATATATCAATCTCAATATAAGCGCCATCGTGCATACTCTATGTGCTTACTACTGTCTTACATATTGTCCCACAAAGGCAGAGATTCCAAATCCACAGGTGCTCCTGACCAGGTGCCGATAATCCTAGTCACACAATTTGGGATTTTCACTAATAGGGTTAACCCCTGATTTCACATTCATAAAATATACTCATCGCATTTATAATATAGATAATCACATAGAGCTCGAAACAAGCTTTTCAACGATATAAAGAACTCCCAAAACGGAGTCCCGAGTCAAAAGTTATGGCCAAAACAAAATTCAGCATTTTCCCGATATAGTCCAACCGGAATTCCGGTTGGAACAGCCCTGAACAAACCGGAATTCCGGTTGTCTGGGCAGCAACAACACGAAAAAATTTCAATCTTTAAGCCCCCATAACCTACTCAAATCTTCCCCAAACACCACCAAACTTTCCAGAGCATCAACATATGACATATTAAACATATTCCATAGCTCAAACACAATAATTTCACTAAAAATCAAAAGGTGCCATTAAAGCTCCAAGCTTGAGTTCCATGAAGTCAAGCTTCCTTTACACAACAAAAATCAGAGTTTACAATCAAACTTTAAACTCAATGAAACCCTAAAAACGCCTCTGAATTTACCAAAAACAAATCCCACAATTAAACACAAATCATGACTTTAACTCATAAAATCCAATGCTCTTGAACTTGAGCTTAAAACCAACTTATTGCCAATATTTTACAGCAGCCACATACCCAAAATAATAAGGATTTCAACCAAGAGAATACCCTAAAATCTCAGCCACAACTTAACAATTAAAACCTACAACAATTTCAAGTTATTCACACCCAATTTACCAAGATCAAACATCAAACTCAACAACATGCATAATCAAGAACACCACACCCTTTTCATGCTCTTCTTACAATTAAATTCAGTTAATAAACAAAGATTAAACCAAAGAAAGTTACCTCAAATCTCAATTCAAGGCTAAAGTCAAACAATCTCCAAGTACCAAGCTCCAAGCCTAGCAAAATCACACCAATTTTCTCCAAAGTTCAAAATTGAGAAGAAGTGGGTTTAGAGACAGAGAGGGGTCGGGTGAGAGGGGAAGCAAACCAGAATTTCCTAATTTCATTTCATAAAATTCCATTTTCCATCCAAGTAAATCAAATAAGGTCAAAAGACCAAAATGCCCCTAGGGCCAATTCTCACATATTCACACATACAAGGGTAAATTAGTCATTTCATGCTTATTAATTTCCAAATAAAATTCAGATTCCTCATTATCAAATAAAATGCCAATTAATTCAATTATAATTGCATTTCGGGCCTGAACCCGGTTCAGCCCGAAATATCCGATTGTGACTATACCGCGCCAACCTATCAGAACACACCTGAAAAGACAACACATGAATACTATATAATAATATAGTTCCATTAAGCATGTAATTAAATTAATTTAATCAATTTACCCTTCTCGAGTCATAATTACTAAAATGGCCCTGGCTCACCAACGGGGCCTTAATATATAATTAATCAAATAAATTCTCATATATTGAACTATATAATAATATAATTCTTCAATTATTCATAATTATCTAATTAGGGTTTTGCTAATCCATTTCATAATTCTAGGGTATTACAATAAATCTATCAACTTAAAAACTGTTGGAATTATTTTACCAGGATCTAGATTTACTAACAAGTATGTTTCATTAACATCCTAATATGAATTCTCTAAAACAATGAAATAAACACATATAAAGTTTAAGAAACCTTACATTGATTGTAGCGGAATATAATGACTCCTTCCGTTCAGATCTGTAGCCCTTGATTCCTTTCTGTAGCAGAGCATTATCAAGATCTGAACCTGGATCTCTTTCTTTCCTTCTTGTTGATTGGATTCTTCACAGTCTTACACACTATGATTGAGATACCACTTGATGTGTGTGGGCACTCACTCTATCACTCAAGGTATAAAAATATGAAGAGAATAAGAGAAGAAGTGGTTCGGCTATGGGTATAGAATAGATGGCTCAATTTTTCCTGAAGGTAAGAAATTTCATCAACTTTAAGTGTGAGCCATCACTATTTATTTATAGGCAACCACTAGGTTTAGGTTAGACTTATTTGGAATTAAAATAATGAAAAAATTAAATGCTAAAATCCATGCATAGTGGCCACCCATGGGTTGGATAATGGGCCCCACTTTGCAAATTTGCCATTTTGTTATTTTCCCATCTTATTTTCTCAAAAATGCAAATTTTCCGATTTAACCACTTAAATTCCAAAATTAATTATTTAATAATTAAAATAGCTATCAAATAAAATTGTCATTTAATATATTTGTTAATTATACTTATCAAAGTCTATTAATTAATAAATAAGACTTAGGATCTCTTTTCTTCACATTTAAGCCCTTGCTTAGTGAAAATTCATAAACTAGATATAGTCTAATTTTAGAATTATAATTGATTAACTAAAATCAATTAACTGAGTCTTACAAGTAGTATGGTCTCAACTAGTATGGGGACCATAGGCCTATATAACCAAGCTTCCAATAAGCTGATTTAGAATTTACCAAGTAAATCGACTAACTTATTAATTCCTCATTGCATCCACTCATAGTACTCGGAATTGCACTCTCAGTCATATAGAACACTCTATATGTTCCACGATATAGATACGCTATTAATTATCCATTGTTATAATCCCAATAATCAATGATCCTCCATAGATTATCTACATTGCATAGGGATAAAATTACCGTTACACTCTTTCAATGTATTTTATCCTTAAAACACTTGGCCACCTATAAATGATATTATAGTGAACTAATATAGTCACTAAAATGAGTGCTCTACCATTTATCTCTATTTAGGAAGCTCGAAGGAAATCATCGTTTCACTTTTATGTCTGGATAGAAGCTATAGATTCCATATCTATGATTAGCGCTCCCACTCAATTGCACTATCATGTTCCCAAAATGTACATATCACCCTGACCAAAAAGTAGGCTTAACTAACAAATCAAAGAACATGTATAATACTCTTGAGATCGAACCTAACCATGTCAGGATTAAGATCATTTGATCTAGGATCAACTAGGTGATATTGAATTGAATAGATATTACGGTAAATTTATCATATCTAATCAAAGTTCAATATCGGTCTCTTCCAATGTATACTCCATACATCCGATATTGGTAAACTTTGCCAATGCCCTGGAAAGGACATAACACTTATCCAAGGTGTAAGTATACCTATCGCTGATTATCATGCCAGTCTAAATCCAATGAATTGACAAATCAGGGAATTTAAACTTTTGAACATATAATCATGATTATATTCCAATGTGTTGAGAACACTATAATCATGAACAAATACATATGTTCTGGACTTAATAGAATATATACATTAAATACAATCATGAAATAAATCATGCGAACCATGCAACATAAAATGTGATTTCTGATCTTTATTAATTAGTAAATCTGATTATATTGAAATTGGTTTTATTTAGGGCACAAAACCCAACAAACTCCCACTTGCACTAATATAAAACAAAAAGTGCATTTCAAATATCTCAACACATTGATATCCAAATCAAGTGTAGTATGTAGTATACTCTCAGTAATAGGATCTGACAGGTTGTATTGAAGACAACCTTTTCTCCACCATTACATTTTCTTAATCACAAAATTATTGATATTGTGAAATTCCTCTCTATATGTCTACTCCTTTAGGGATACTGGATTCTTTACTTTTTGGCAACTACTTCTGTGTTAGTCAGGAAGTAACACTAGTAGTTAATTAAATGTTTGAATAATGCCAAAAATGTATAGAACTTTCCTAAGACTGAATAAGTATCTTTCCTACAACTTTAACATTCAGTCTCTCTGTAGAGTTAGGGACTTCAGATAGGTTTTTACACTTCTCCAAAATCACTACTCCACCCCAGCGTAATCACCATCTCATCACCAGACTTTCTAGCACTAAGGCAAGTCTAGAAATTTGATTTCGTGTAGTCTAAGAGTATTAAATATACCCTTATCGACTAACATATAGTTCTTCTTCTTGATCTTAAGATTTACTTGATTGTGCTCCAATGTTCCTTTCCTGGATTAATCTGATACCTACTCATTACTCCCACTCAACAACAGGTGTCTGGTCTAATGCATAGGAAAGCATATTTGAGACCTCTCACTGTTGATCCTAAGGAATTCTTTCATTGGCCTTATCTTTTGTGGAATAGTTGAGACTTTTCCTTAGATAAATAAAATCTATGTCTAGAAGTCGAGAAGCTTCTATAGATTGCCATTAGAAAAATGCTCCAGCAATTTACTAAAGTAAATTGCTTGCACTAGAGTAAGTAAATTACCAGGCATACCACAAGCCATAGGTTTAGATAATCTCAAACCTATAATAGTAGGAACAGGAAGTTTTGTTAAGTCCATTGAATAGACTTACTAACGAAAATTTCCTTTCTTGTCCTTGTAATAAAAAACTTTTGGTTGTTCCATATGAATGGTTTTAACCATAGTTCTCTTGGCTTTTCTTCTTAGTTTCTTATTCTGACAATCCATTACTTGTTTAAACTAACAATGGATTTTCATCACAAGTGTCTTCCAAGTCATAACAGGGTGAGTTCCTTGAAACCCTCCCACTACGACAAGGTACCGTGAATTTTGTCTAAGAATACTAAATGGTATTGTCCTCTTCGGTTGTGTCAAAAACAACAGAGGCAGTGGGACCATCTTATAAGAATAAGATGATTGAACACTTTTGGAATCAAGAATAATATTTCCTTTATTTGCTACTTTGTTTTCATACTTAGTCATTTTCTTAGAAAAGTAGTATTTGTTAAAACAAACACTTTCTTATCTAATGAATATGGGATGGCCCACCCCTAATCATTTAGAATAGCTAACAAACATGCAAACCTTGGTTAACAGTTCTAGCTTTTCTTAAGATTACGATTAGGTCATCCATGAATCTAGTAATGGTTTATACTTTTTTTTATAAAGTAATGGTTTATACTAAGTACACAACCATTCCATCATTCTGAAATTTTCTTTCAATAGGGTATATCCCTTGAAGGACTTAGGCAACAGTTAGTAACTAATCATAGACCTTATACTATCATGAAAATGCAAATCGAATTTCTGGGGAGGTATGTTTGGATATAATTCAAAAAATCAACTTAATGATCTTTGAACTGCATATCTACCAAATATTTCTCCACCCCTATCAGTTCTCAAGATCTTTAACCACTTACCTTAATGGTTTTCCACCATTGCTAGAAACTCATGAAATTTTTCAAACATTTCAAATTTTTTTTGCATAAGGTAAAATCTAGAGTGATCGTTTTAAGAGCATAACGAAAACTCATATCCACCCCTGAATGTACTTCCATCTTCGAATGAGATGATTATACTTTTAGTGGATATAGGCATATTGACTCTTTGCAGAGAATGATCTTGTCAAAATCACTATGAACAAGATACAAATGCCATAGATTTATAAGAATTATGTTGTGGTCTTTTGATGACTTAGGTCTAGTTACATTAAAAAGTTCTTAGAATAGTCCAAGTGGCTTTTTGTCACAGAGTACTAAACTCATATTCCATACTTTAACATACAGTTTGAATCTATTGATAGAAAATGGATATTAATCACTTGTGAAAGTTGAACTGTATTGTATTCTGGAAATAGAAATAAAAAATTTCTATTTGGAATCTAAAATTTAAAGTCAAAGACTTAAATTTATATCAAATATACAATGAGTTTTATTCTAGCTTTGACCATCACTACTAATCTAACTCTAAGTATGATTTGCCTGAAGTAAACATATACAAGTAGGAGATTTCTAAGATTGAGTATTTATATCATTTCAGGATAGAATATCGGGAATATAATCATGTGCGCCATTCAATTTCATAAAAGAAAATAGAATGACATTATAAGCAGATGATTTATAAACCATTAATCCAATGATATACTATGTAAGCTAATTTGAAATGAATAAGCTAAGAGGAAAAATAATGGATCATTTCGATTAAAAATAAGAAACCAACGATATCCCGATTAGCGAGAGTCAAAGTTATTCTTATTTTTATAAACTTATTCATTGTTTCATATTGTAAATTCTAGTCTAAGGTGTCATCTATTGATGAACAGCTAGATGTTGCATTTACAAATATTTATCTATCGAGATCTAACACTATTATGTTTGTCTAATGGATGACAATCCATTAGGGATTTGTCCCATTAAAAATAGCAAGCCAAGTTAGACCAACAATGAAGATTCAAAATTTAAACTACAATTAATATCAGAAATAACATGGTTCAATATAATTCACACACAATTCAGAAATTATTAAACATTTAGCAAATAGGAATGAGAAGCGAAAATACTAAAACATAACTAAATAATTTCCAAGGTTTTCAACAAACTGATATCAGTGTCCCGTTTAGGCGAGAGTCAAAGATACCATCCATTAAATAGAGTTGTCAGCTCATCTAAAATGATAAACATTCTAGCAACCTTTATTCGATCAAGAAGAGAATCCAGCGTTTTCTCGTTTAGGCGACAGTCAAGGCCATTCTATCTTATGAGCTTCCACCATTGTTTCATATTTTTGTAAGTCTTACTAATTGTCGCCACCATTAGGGTGATCCATACTAAAAATAAAACACTTACAAAAATACTTATCTTTCGAGATCTACGGCGTTAAATTGCTAATGAACGTTCTTCCATTAGGGAAGATTACTCACTAAAACAAGAACTATGTAGCACCAACAATGGAGATTGAATGTCCTAATAATAAAGCTCATTATTTAAAGTGTATTTTCTTCTAATATTTATTTTAATCTATTTATTTTAAATATTTATTTATTTAATTAAAATTTCAAATTTAGAATAAAATTCTAAATATAAATTTTAATTTAATATTTATAAAATTATAATTAGATGGATATGAAAATAAAAACAACTATTTCCATCTTAGTAATAATTTTCAATAAATATTTAGAAAATTATTCAATTTAAGTTGTATCAAAATTAATTTAAATTAATTTACAACTCAAATTTAATTTTGTATAAATATATATTACATTTCGAAAATTAATGTATTTAAAAATTAAATACAATTTTCAAAAATGCTATCAAATAATATAAAATAAATCCTGAAAAATTATTCTCATTTTATGTTGGTCCAAAATTAAAAAAAAATAAAAAAATTCAACACAAATATAATTTTTCTATTTAATTAAATATTTAAGAAAATTTCAAATATTTAAGTATCATGATGAAAATCAACTTAAATATTAATTTTCTATTTAATTAAATATCACTAGAAAAATACTTCAAGCAAACAGATAATAACTATCTAGACTTTCATTCACTAATTAATTCATTTCTAATTATAATATATTTTAGTTTATTCATTTTAATTAATCATTTAATGAAAAAATTATTGATTTAAGTTGGTCCAAAATTAATTTAATGAAAAATTAATTTTCAACTTTAATCTATTTTTCAAAAAAAATCAAAATTTTCCGCATTTAAATAAAAAATGCAATTTCGAAAATAAATGATTAATAAAATAAAAATAAAATATATTTCGAAAATTATTAAATTTAAGTTGTTCTGAAATTTAAAATTTCCAACATAAAATAATTTTCTATTTAATTAAATTTTCTGAAAAAAAAAATAATATTTAATTATCAAGAATGAAATCAACTTAAATATTTAATTTTCAATTTAATTAAATGTATTAAATACAAGAATTAAATAATCAGGTATAAAATAAAATTAATTATTAATTCTAATTTAATACAAGGAAAAATATTTTTAATTAAGTTGATCCAAAATTAATTAAAATAAATAATTAATTTTCAGCTTAAAATATTTTCCTAATTAAATATTAGAAAATATAACTAAAACTAAAAATTACTATCTAGAATATATTTCAATTAACTAAGTGTTTTTCTAAAATTAACTTTAAAATATTCAATGAAAAAATAAATTTCATATATTTTAAAAGTTAATTATGTTGCTAATTCAATTTTAATTAGGTTAGACTAATATAATTAACCTAATACAATTATTTAAATAAGGCAAATTGGCCTTCACAATTGGGGTGGTTCATGTGAGGGAGGGCTGTGTTCAGTATGTCGTACCCAATGCTATTGGCCCCCTAACTCTCACACAAGACCCAAAGGAGAGGAATTTAACCTTTAAATAAATAATTATTATTAATTGAATAAGCCCAATTCTAATTGGGCCCAAATAAAATTACCTAAGTGAAATTTTATTTTAGCAACCTAGTCCATTTACTTAGTAAAACTTAAATGTGCTTCCTACATGCATCTAAGCCCAAAAATAAATATATAGGCTCACACAGATCAAATGATTTGGAAGGGCCCTATCATGTTACTAGGTTTACACAGATGAAAGAAGTAAAAAATTTATGTGTTACAAATGATTTATAGGATCTATTGACAATTGGACTATGATTAAAATCATATTATTGGATCTGTCAAGTTAATCATAGCAATTTAGATCAAGTAAATAATAGGTTTGTTAAAAAAATTGAATAAATAATATAAATAAACAAACAATGTCCATGTAACAAATGTGAAATAAGATATTAATATAATTAAATTATTATTTTAAACTAACCAATTAAAATTTTGAAAATTTAGGGTTGTAAAAACCAACCTTAAAATCTCATCAAAATTTAAAATTAAAAAAAAATGAAAAACTAATTTAAAATATCTAGGTTTATTTGAATTATTTTATCGAATTAAATTGAATATCAAATAAGATAAATGATTTGAAAATTAATATTTTCAATATCATTTTCTAATCTTATAATTTAATAAAATTAAAATAATAAAATAAACCAATTTTAAAATAGATATAGTTAGGCAATTATTATTTTAAGAATAAAATAATAAATAAATAATAATTATCCTAATTATATGTCAAAATATCACAAATTAAACATTATTCAAATTTCTACAAAAATATCTAAGTTATTTAAATATTTAAAATATAATTTATAAATTTCTAATAAGTAAAATGATATAAAAATAGTAAAATATCATTGTTTAAATTTATAATTTATAAACAATTAAATATTTAACAAAATAACAAACTTTTGAATTTGAAATATTACGGTTCGAATATCTATAAAAATATCAAGGTTAATTTTAAATTTATTAATTATTTAATTTATCAGATAAGGTGATTTTAATATAATATTTCAAATTAAAAAGATAATGATATCTTTAATTTAAAATATATATATAATATTAAAATATCTAACCTTAAAAATAAATAATATATAAATATTAAAGAGATCAACAAATTTTTAAATCTCACCATAATTTAAAAATTAAAATAATCAATTTTTAAATTTAAACTTCAAAATATCAAAAATAATAATAATCTATTAAAAAAATAAATATTATTAATTTAAAATATTGATATTTAGGTTTAAATGATAAAAATAATATTTTAATTAGATATTAGGGTTTGAAAATTGAAAAAAAACCGAAATTTGGGAAAAAGTCCCACAAAATTTGGGTTTTGGGGTGTGCTGCCAGGAGGGCTGCACGTGCAGCCAAAATAGGCTGCAAATAGGGCTTACGCGGGCGGAAGGAAGGGCTAGCCGAGGAATCCAAATAAAATATTTCAGAAAAAAAAATATTTTCCTGGAAAAATTTCGTAAAACACATACATTCATCAAATAATCATATAAACCAACATGAAACCATCCAAATCAACACAAACATCGTTTTAATTCATATTTCATGAGAGTAAATCATTACCAAGGTTCTGAGGCTAGTTGTTGGAATTATTTTACCAGGATCTAGATATACTAACAAGTATGTTTCATTAACATCCTAATATGAATTCTCTAAAACAATGAAATAAACACATATAAAGTTTAAGAAACCTTACATTGATTGCAGCGGAATATAATGACTCCTTCCGTTCAGATCTGTAGCCCTTGATTCCTTTCTGTAGCAGAGCATTATCAAGATCTGAACCTGGATCTCTTTCTCTCCTTCTTGTTGATTGGATTCTTCCCAGTCTTACACACTATGATTGAGATACCACTTGATGTGTGTGGGCACTCACTCTATAACTCAAGGTATGAAAATATGAAGAGAATAAGAGAAGAAGTGGTTCGGCTACGGGTATAGAATAGATGGCTCAATTTTTCCTGGAGGTAAGAAATTTCATCAACTTTAAGTGTGAGCCATCACTATCTATTTATAGACTACCACTAGGTTTAGGTTAGATTTATTTGGCATTAAAATAATAAAAAGATTAAATGGTAAAATCCATGCATAGTGGCCGGCCATGGGTTGGATAATGGGCCCCACTTTGCAATTTTGCCATTTTGTCATTTTCCCATCTTATTTTCTCAAAAATGCCAATTTTCTAATTTAACCACTTAAATGCCAAAACTAATTATTTAATAATTAAAATAACTATCGAATGAAATTGTCATTTAATATATTTATTAGTTAGACTTATCAAAGTCTACTAATTAATAAATAAGACCTAGGATCTCTTTTCTTCACATTTAAGCCCTTGCTTAGAGAAAATTCATAAACTAGACATAGTCTAATTTTAGAATTATAATTGATTAACTAAAATCAATTAACTAAGTCTTACAAGCAGTATGGTCTCGACTACTATGGGGACCATGGGCCTATATAACCGAGCTTCCAATAAGCTGATCTAAAATTTACCAAGTAAATTGACTAACTTATTAATTCCTCATTGCATCCACTCATAGAACTCAGAATTGCACTCTCAGTCATATAGAACGCTCTATATGTTTCACGATATAGATACGATATTAATTATCCATTGTTATAATCCCAATAATCAATGATCCTCCATAGATGATCAACATTGAATAGGGATAAAATTACCGTTACACCCTTTCAATGTATTTTATCCTTAAAACACTTGGCCACCTATAAATGATATTATAGTGAATTAATATAGTCACTAAAATGAGCGCTCTATCATTTATCTCTATTTAGCAAGCTCGAAGGAAATTATCGTTCCACTTCTATGATTAGCGCTCCGACTCAATTGCACTATCATGTTCCTAAAATGTACGTATCACCCTAACCAAAAAGTAGGGTTAACTAACAAATCAAAGAACATGTGTAATACTCTTGAGATCGAACCTAACCATGTCAGGATTAAGATCATTTGATCTAGGATCAACTACGTGATATTGAATTGAATAGATATTACGGTAAATTTATCATATCTAATCAAAGTTCAATATCGGTCTCTTCCAATGCATACTCCATACATCTGATACTGGTAAACGTTGCCCATGCCCTGGAAAGGACATAACACTTATCCAAGGTGTAAGTATACCTATCGCTGATTATCATGCCAGTCTAGATCTAGTGAACTGACAAATCTGGGAATTTAAACTTTTGAACATATAATCATGATTATATTCCAATGTGTTGACAACACTATAATCATGAACAAATACATATGTTCTGGACTTAATAGAATTTATACATTAAATACAATCATGAAATAAATCATGTGAACCATGCAACATAAAATGTGATTTTTGGTCTTTATTAATTAGTAAATTTGATTATATTGAAATGGGTTTTATTCAGGGCACAAAACGGCACAAAACCCAATAAAAACAGGATACAAGGCTTGACCTACCCAAAACTCAGTGATATCGAACTCGACCGAGCACGAGGATCACCTTTCACCCCTGAAATTGAAGTTCATGAGCTACCCCCAAAGTTCAAAATGCCAACCTGGAAGATATATACAGTAAAAGACGATCCTTTATCGCACTTGAAGTATTTTGAGATGCAAATGGACTTGCAGGGTGTATGAGGTGATGTATAGTGTAGTATTTTTCTTGGCACGCTCGCAGAAGCCGCCGAACAATGGTATTTCAAACTGCCTCCAGGAAGGTTTAACTCATGGAATGTCTTCTCATCAGAATTCGATGCACAATTTTCCTCCTCTCGTCAACTTCCCTCGTACCTTAAAGACCTGGTCGAAGTAAAGCAAATGCTAGGGGAACCCCTCAGAGCTTATATTAGCAGGTTTATGACTGAGGCTACAAAAGTTAAGGGGTTGACTAAGGAAAGAAGACTAGCTGTCATACTTGGGGGCATTGAACCTCTCAGAGAATTGTGGAAGGATATAAAAAGGCTAACTATGGGATCAATGGCTAAATTCCTTGATCGGGCAGATGGGTTCATTAAGCCCAAAGAGGTTGTTTGGCGTGTGGATACTGTCGGGAAAAAGAAAAACCAACCATGTGCCTGTTTGGCAGGGATGTCCGTCTACAATCCACAACATCATAGCAGTTCAAATCCAAATGGGAAAAGGCCTAGTAACAACAACATGCAGGGCAATGGAAAGAAAGGTAATTTAACTGACAATACCGAGCAGCACCCCAGGAAGAATGTCTCTAAATTGCCTTCTCGATCCTAATAGATGACATAGAGAAAATCTATGTGATAACTCAGTCTATGGTGCTGTACAAAAAACCGTCTCCCATGAAAAAGAATTTAAGCAAGAGAGACACATCTACGTTTTGCCGATTTCATACGGACTACGGCCACCACATAAACGAATGTAACAATCTAAAGCGAGAAATTAAGTTTTTGATCACAAATAATAACCCACACTTACAGAAATATGTTAAAGCCAATCAAAATCAAAGGGCTGCCCAAGCAGACAAAAATCAGACCCAATTGATGCCTCGACCAGTGGACGGGCATTTACAGGTCATTATTGGGGGTTCGCTGCTCGCTAGAAACTCAGGCAAAGCTTGAGAAAAGTATGCTTGAGCCTTGCAGTATGAGCAAAATAAGGCAATCTTGGTCGTGGAACAGAGGAAACCTAAAATACCACGTGTAGGGGAGCTGGCCATAACATTTACTGAAGTAGATGCCAGCCATGTCATCTTCCCACACATCGACCCCGTGGTCGTAGAGGTATAAATTACAAACAAGATTGTGGCATGGACCATGGTAGATAATGGAGCTTCCTCAAACATTCTGTTTAAGACAACTTATGAGAAGATGTGACTCCAACATAAAGACTTGATCCCCTGCAGGCAACTCGTATATGGTTTCTCCAGCCAAAGCATTGCACCTCAACGACAAATCTGCTTACCCCTCACTGTTGGACAAGCTTTGAGGAGCAAAACCGTAATGGCACAATTTTTGATAATTGATGTCCCTTTAGCTTTTAATGTGATGTTAGGCTGACTGACCCTATATGACTTAAAAGCTATTACATCAGTTTTTCATCTGTGAGTCGAATTCCTAACATGAAGTGGGGTAGGATGTCTCAAAGGGAATTGAAGAATAGCACGGGAATGCTACAACCTTGCTCTAACTAAGGTCAAGAAAGAAAATACCTCCGGCCAAAGTTTAGACAGGGGGAAAAGCATTGCCCAATAGGAAGTATCCCAAGGCGGGGACAAAGATATGGATCCCCGACTTGGGGAAACAAATGCAAATGTTGGGCCCATAGAAGAATTGGAAAAAGTGGAAATCGACCTAGATATCTGCGCTAGGAAGCTCAAAATCAGTAAATGTTTGTTGTTCGAAATAAAATTAGCTTTAATAAAAAATTTTAGAGCAAACTTGGACGTTTTTGCTTGGTCACATGAGGATATGGTCGGTATTGATCCCACCATCATTCATGTCTCACGCCCTGAACATTGACCCAAACTTTTGTCCCGTCCAGCATAGAAGAAGACTACTTGATAAAGAGTGGGCATACGCACTAAAAGAAGAGGTAGAAAGACTACACCCGAACAAGTTCATCAGTGAAGCTTTCTACCTTGCTTGGGTGGCAAACCTTGATACCCAAGCTAAACAAAAAAATGGCAAGTATGTATTGATTTCACCGACCTCAACAAGGCGTGTCCCAATGACTGTTTTCCACTTCCAAGAATTGATCAACTTGTAAATACAACAGCCAGACATGAAATCCTGAGCTTCATGGATGCCTACTCGGGGTACAACCAAATCAGAATGCATCCACCTGACCAAGAACATACAAGTTTCCGAACATATATGGGTCTTTACTGTTATAAAGGAATGTTGTTCGATCTGAAGAATGCTAAAGCTACATAAAAGAGACTAGTAAACTAAACGTTTAAAATATAGATTTGACGAAACATGGAAGTATATGTGGATGACATGCTCATCAAATCCATGACGGCTGAGGGGCATATAGAGGATCTTGATGAATGCTTCAAAATCCTTAGAAAATACAACATGAAACTCAATCCCTTAAAGTGTTCCTTCAGGGTCAGCTCGGGTTTATTTTCAATGCTTGGGGAATAGAAGCTAATCTAAAGAAAATACAAGCCCTCCTGTTATGAAATTGCCCATAAAAACAAAGGAAGTCTAGAGCTTAACTGGTCGAATTGTCGCACTTAGTAGATTCGTTTCAAAATCCATGGACAAGTGTTCTCCTTTCTTCAACATCCTCTGAGGTAATAAAAAGTTCGAATGGACGGAGGAATGTGTGAATGCCTTCTAAGAATTAAAAAGGCAACTCGCAAAACCTCCCATACTCTCAAAACCCTTAGACAGAAAAAGAATTGGGAATATACTTGGCTATCACTGAATACGCTGCAAGCGCCGTGCTGATAAGGGAAGAAAAAAACGTCCAACATCCAGTCTATTATATCAACAAACAACTCATTGAAGTTGAGGGACGATATCCTCTGATAGAGAAACTCACCCACTGCCTTATCTTAGCCACAAGGAAGTTAAGGCCCTATTTTCAAGCTCATCCTGTTTGGGTATACACCGACCAACGTCTGCGCCAAGTATTGCAAAAGCCAGATGCTTCTGGACAATTACTCAAGTGGGTGATAGAGTTGGGATAGTATGAAATAATTTTCAAACCCCGTATAGCGGTTAAAGGGTAGGCCTTGGCAGAATTTGTAGTTAAGTGCACATGCAAAGAAGAAAATAACATAAGGGATGATCCAGAGCTAGTACAAGGATCCCTACCTGAAAAGAATGAAGACAGACCTACCTGGAAACTATATGTGGACGGATTGGCTACAGACTAGCTTTCTGGTGCAGGAATTTCCCTCATGACACATGGGGGCAATACCTACACGGAGCAATCAAATTTGGGTTGAAAGCCTCCAATAATGAAGCAGAATATGAAGCACTCATAGCTGGGCTAAAATTGGCTCGGAAGGTACAATTGTGTAGTGATTCACAATTGGTAGTAAATCATGTCTCAGGGGAATACGTGGCTTGAGGAGAAAAAATGATGGCCTATCTAAGCAAGATACAAGACCTGCTCGCACAATTTAAGGGTTACATCCTCAGACAAATTCAAAGAGAAGAAAATACAACTGCTGATGCCTTGGCACGACTCGCAAGCAGCACAGTAAAATATAAGGCCAACTTAGTCCCAATACAATTCTTTAAAGAGCCCAGCATAAATTGTGCGAGCTTATCTCAACACTGGAGAACGTCCAAACGACAAGAACGAAACTTGAAAAATGATGAGAAAAATTGCACAGTATATCATACTTGAAGGCGTGAAGTATAGAAGAGGTTTCTCCATGCCATTACTTAGATGTGTAACAAAAGAAGAGGTCGCACGACTCTTGTCTGAGGTACATGAAGGATTTTGTGGCAATCATCCAGCAGGACAAAGTCTATCAAAGAAAATACTAAGGTAAGGATATTTCTGGCCAACCATGATGGAAGATTCAAATGCCTATGTAAAGAAATGTGATAAATGCAAGAGATTTTCAAAGAGCCCCCGTGCACCGCCCAATAAGCTAATACAGATGCAAAGTCCTTGGTCTTTTGCTATATGGGGAATAGACCTGATCAGACAGTTGCCCAAAAGTAAGGGCGGGGTACAATATGCAGTTGTTGCAGTGGATGATTTCACAAAGTGGACAGAGGCGGAACCCTTAGCAACGATCATGTCTAAAAGAGTGTTGGACTTCATGGTGAAAAACATCATATGTCGGTTCAGACTTCCACACAAGATTGTTTCAGACAATGGAAAACAGTTTGATAGCCAGATGTTTACTAATTTCTGTGTGACACATGGAATTATAAAAAGTTTCTCCATAGTGGCACACCCTCAAACAAATGGTCAGGTCGAGGTAGTCAACAAGACACTCAAAGACACCATGATAATGTGGCTCAAAGAAGCCAAAAGGAATTAGCTAGAGGAATTACTTGAAGTATTGTGGTCATACCGAACAATGGAGAAAACTTTAACCAGCTAGACACCATTCGCTATGGCTTATGGTTATGAAACAATGCTGCCTGTAGAATTAGAACCTCTGGCCCAGAGGAGACTAACCTACAACCAAGAAGCTAATCATGCCCTCCTAGCGTAATCACTTGACGAGATTGAAGAAAAACGAACCTCAGCAAACCTAAAGCTAGTAGCTCATCAGCAAAAAGTGGCTCGGTATTTCAACAAGCAAGTGAAAGGAAGAAAATTCTTTGTGGGAGATATGGTCCTTAGAAGAGTGTTTTTAAACAAGAAAGACAGTGCAGTTGGCATACTCGGACCTAACTGGGAATGACCGTATCAAGTAGTAGAAGTGACAGACTCTGGAGCGTACAAGTTGGGACGGTATGACGAGAATATGGAGCTTGCTCTAGTACCAAGGTATTGGAATGGGGAACATTTGACAAAATACTACCAGTAAGTGCATAAGGTATGATGACCCTCTCAAAGTGCACAATGCTCGAACATCTACTCTTAAGTAGGTGGCCTTTTGAGCGGACCTCGCTCAAAGGTTTAGATAAAATGACTGGTACTCAAGTTAAATGACCATTTCTAAAAGAACAGTCTAAGAAATAAAATTGTTTTATGTTTGAATTAGTTAAGAATCAGTTAGATCATGTAATATCTTTCATAATTCAACAAATGTAAGTTACTACGGTAACAAAAATTTTCAGACCAATAAATGAATAAAGATATTTATCATCATTCTAATTGTGTTAATTATTTTTCTTTATAGCAAGTTACAGATTTACCATTAAAATGTGTACAAAGGTTCTGCTTGAACCCAAAAAGTCGAACAGACAAAAAATAAACTATTACAATACAAGTGACCAAGAGTCATAAGTCTATTCGGTCACTTGGAGGTCAACTATACTCGTACGAAACAAAGGTAAATAACAAGCTTGAAAAATAGCAATCTGCATGTGCAATTACTAAAACAATGGAAAATATTCATTTAAATAAAAAGATAACAAAGCACGATAAGTCTGGGATAAAAGGTCGCCTTGCCAGCTAGTTATCTTAAAACAAAATAAAAAATAACCAAGTTTAAAGGCTGCTTGTTCTGCCATATTATACTGAACAAAGGCCCATGAGCCGAAGGAAAAAAAAAAAGAAAAAGGTCTTATACATTGGAGTCCCTGGTTCTTTGTATGGATCAAGTTAACAGATTGGTGCTTTTATTGAGAGCCTTAGTAAAAATAAAACTCGAAACACATCTCCCCTTTTCTTCTTTTAACCTCACAGGATTCTTATAAGATCATCACAATATTTATGTGAACCTAACATGGTTCTCATAGATGCATAAACCTCACACTGTTCTTATTGCTGCATGAACCTCGTCAGGTTATTGATATATGAACCTCATGGGGTTCTTATTAACGCAAGAACCTCTCGGGATTCATATTGATGCATGAACCTCACGGGACTGTTTTTGATGCATGAACCTTGTGAGATTCTTATCGATACACAAATCTCTTGGGGTTCTTAACTGTTTATATTTTAATTGATGGACTGCATGTGTTACAATGATTGCATACTGGGCATTCATGTACTAACTGTTGGGTTTTATGGCCTAAATAAAACTCATTTCAATATAATCAGATTTACTAGATAATAAAGATCAGAAATAACATTTTATGTTGCATGGTTCACATGATTATATTTAATGTATAAATTCTATTAGGTCCAGAACATATGTTTTTGTTCGTGATTATAGTGTTGTAAGCACAGTGGAATATAATCTTGATTATATGTTCGAAAGTTTAATTCCCTGATTTGTCAGTTCACTGGATTTAGACTGGCATGATAATCAGCGATAGCTATGCTTACACCATGGATAAGTGTTATGTCCTTTCCAGGGCATTGGCAAAGTTTACCAGTATCGGATGTATGGAGAATACACTGGAAGGGACTGATATTGAACTTTGATTAGATATGTTAAATTTACAGTAGTATCTATTCAATTCAATATCACCTAGTTGATCCTAGATCAAATGATCTTAATCTTGATATGGTTAGGTTCGATCTCAAGAGTATTATACGTGTTCTTTGATTTGTTAGTTAAGCCTACTTTTGGGTCAAGGTGATACGTACATTTCGGGAACATGGTAGTGCAATTGAGTGGGAGCGCTAAACATAGATATGGAATCTATAGCTTCTATAGGTATTTAGAAGTGAAACGATGATTTTCTTTGAGCTTGCTAAATAGAGATAAATGATAGAACGTTCATTTTAGTGACTATATTAATTCACTAAAATATCATTTATAGGTGGCAAGTGTTTTAAGGATAAAATATATTAAAAGGGTGTAACGGTAATTTTATCTCTATGCAATGTAGATCATCTATAGAGGATCATTGATTATTGGGATTATAACAATGGATAATTTATAGCGTATCTATATCATGGAACATATAGAGCGTTCTATATGACTGAGAGTGCAATTCCAAGTTCTATGCGTGGATGCAACAAGGAATTAATAAGTTAGTGGATTTACTTGGTAAATTCTTGATCTGCTTATTGGAAGCTCGGTTATATAGGCACATGGTCCCCGTACTAGTTGAGACCATACTGCTTGTAAGACTCAGATAATTGATTTTAATTAATCAATTACAATTCTAAAATTAGACTATGTCTTGTTTATGAATTTTCACTAAGCAAGGGCAGAATTGTAAGAAAAGAGATTCTAGGTTTTATTTATTAATTAAGAGACTTTATATGTCTAATTAATAAATATATTAAATGACAATATTATTTAATAATTAATTTTTAGTTATTAAATAATTGGAATTGGCATTTAAGTGGTTAAATTGAAAAATTGGCATTTTTGAGAAAATGGAATGGAAAAATGACAAAATGGCAAAATTGCAAAGTGGGGCCCAAGAACATCCTATGGCCATTCACACTAAGGAATTTACCATTTATTTTTCTATTATTTTAATTCTAACCTAAACCTAGGTTGTTACCTATAAATAGATAGTGATGGCTTAAGAGAAAGAGATTGATGATACATCACATTCTTTCAGTAAAATTTTAAGCCTCCTTCTTATAGCAAAACCGAAACCTCTTCCTCTCTTTTCTTCTTCAAATTTTTCAGCCTTGAGTAAGAGAGTGAGTGCCCACACACATCAAGTGGTATCTCAATCATAGTATGGAAGACTGTGAAGAATCCAATCAACAAGAAGGAGAATCGGGCTCAAGAAGGAGAGAAAGAGATCCAGGTTCAGATCTTGATAATGCTCTCCTACAGAAAGGAATCAAGGGCTAAAGATCTGAACGGAAGGAGTCATTATATTCCGCTGCACTCAATGTAAGGTTTCCTAAACTTTTTATGTGTTTATTTCATTGTTTTAGAATTCATATTAGGATGTTAATGAAACATACTTATTAGTAAATCTAGATCCTGGTAAAATAATTTCCAACACTAACAATACAGAACTCTCTGTTCATAAGGGTTGTCACGTACAATAGTACTTTTGGACTAATCATTGTAAAGACGTGGTGTTTACATAAGGCGTGGGGGAGAAACATATTTTCTTTGCATATTTTCTATATTTCGCGACTGTTAGGATTTATGCCCTAAAAGTATGTATTGAATGGATAATATATTAAAGAATATATGGAATATAATTATAAGATATATAAATGAATACATTAATTATAGAAATATAATTAATAAATATCTAAAAAACTCTTATTCATATGGAGATGGTATAATCTTATAAGATCGTACAAGAGAATTAAGATAAGTCGGTTGTGTATTAAAGTAAGGGATCTATAATATAAAACTACTAAGTGCATTTCACTATACACTATACTCTAGTGTGTGTGATTTTTATTTGGATCACATATGTGGATAGACATACAGTAAAGGTGCTATGTATAATTTGATTATACATGACTGTACCGATATGTCAATAACATCTTTCATTAACATGTCGTTTATCATAAAAGAACTATTCATATCACAATGATGATCATTAGTAGATCAGTCTAAATCCTAAGTATACATGAACTCCTATTTTTTTTCATTGATTTTTTTGATTCACTAGTTAAATTTTTTCAGAGAAAATGATCCTTACAACTTCTATTTTGAGAGCTTAATAATATGAGTGGTTGGGAACATGTTACACAATAATAGAATCCAAGCTTTCCAAGAGGATCAAATATTAGTTTTCTTGTAGTGTTAATTCTAAAAGTGCTAATAGTTGGAATCCAAATCTTTAATTAAATTATAGATTAACTATTCACATTGAATTAATAGTACATAAAGAATCAAGAGATAAAGAAAAGGGTAAAATAGTAATTTTGACCAACTCTAATTATGAACTAATAATTGGAAGACGAACTACTTATATTGAATATATCAACACTAGTACAAAAAGGGGCATTCGGGACAGTCCTCAAAATACTTTTTTCGGGGACCATCGCTAATAAATTTAAATGACTGTTCTAAACTGTCGAGAAAAATTGGGTATTCCCAACGGTTTAGAACACTCATTAAGGAATTAGGTGATGGTTTTGAGTTAAAATGCAATTTTTTAATCGGGGTTATACACAGTGGTTTTGAACTGTCAGGTATAACCCTGACTAAATAAAATCCTAGGGTATATAGATCACGCTTCCTTTTCTTCCTCATTTTAGCTACCCTATCTTTCTCTCTCTTTTCTCTCGCCTCCACCAACCCACAAAACCCTCTCGCCGTCGTCGTCTGTCCTTCTCTCTCTCGATCTCCCTTTCGACTTGATCTCTCTCTTTCTCTTGTCTCGCGTTGTTTCTCTCGCCTCCACCCACCCACCCACCCACCCACGAAACCCACCCTTCGTCGCCATATCTCTCGTCTCGCTTCATCTCACGCTCTCTCTCACGTCCCCATTAAATGCCACCTCCTCTTCCTCCACCGGCCACCGTCGATGGCCTTCCTAATAAGGTATATACATATATATATTAATATTAATTTATATATATTTATATTCATATTAAACATATATACACAGTATATATATTTATATTTAATAAGTTTATATATACTTAGATGAATTGTTTAATTATTTTTAGATTTTGTATTAAAAAAATATTTAGTTTAGATTAATTATTTAAGTTTTTGATGTAGGTATTTTGAAAAATATTTAGTTTAGATTACTTGTTGTTATGCAATAAAAAAATTATTTAAATTATTTGTTGTTACGAAATAAAAAAATATATAGTTTAGATTATATTAATTGTTTAGGTATTTAAAAAAATAGTTTTTATTAATTATTTAGTTATTAGTTTAATTTTCCTGAATTTTTTTTTTAGATTATTTATTTTTATTTTAATTGTTATTGAAACTTTTTTTATATACATATATATTATTGACTTTTCTAGTCATTGCCAAACTTCACCGAGCTCCTCTTTATTTTTTGGCGATCTTTTGAGAGTGGCTCATTATTATCAGTAATTGTTATACCCAAAGTTTTGCTGGAGGACACGTGTCAAGATAAAGAGAATGTAAATCGATGCAATAGTTTTTTATGGAATAACTCATTAAATATGTAAGTAGCAGAGTATATTTGTAACCCGCTGATTGTAAGGTCTTAGGTGAGGAATCAATGTACAAACTGGCACTTAGTATATTAGCGAGAAACCATATGTCACTAAATATGAATAGCGAGACATCAAGGATAGAATACATTGGAAGATGAAAGCGGCACATATCAATCATCAAAGTCCGTAGCATACAATGAACAAACTAAGTGTAAAATTTCGATCAGCTCAAGAACAAGTAAGCGAGGTGACCGTCTCGTTATGGGAAGACTGCATATAAATTCATCCCGTTAGCGTCAGCGAGGCTTACAATCCTGGTAAGCCAAAAGATAGCATTTAAATGACCCTCAAAGAATTCTTTGAGGATAAGAATCACGATCGACATCAGACATACATCGTCGACCTCGGAAGGGAGAATGGCCCCAGCTCGCTAATAGGATCACTGTAACCAAGTTGATGTCGAGACATCTCCAGATACAGCAATTAAAGACATGTTTAATACACGATTGTTTTGACCTAGTAAAAGCAGGAAAATCACATTTATACGATTAACAAATCATAAACCGCATTTACATTGCATGATATGTAATCAAATCCCATGATTTTAGGGATGATTGTTGTAAACATATTACAATCAAATGTGTAATTTACTGACCACTATGTAATTATAAATAGTGGTAGACAAGATCAAAAAATGGGAGGAAAAATCTCATACGAGAGAGGCCCTAGAAAAACAAACGCAATCAGAAATTTGAATAAGATTGACTCGTAGACTATGCAAAATTTTAACTGCAAAACCACGTAAAAAAGACCATTTGTTCATATATAATTTTTCTATAGCTTTTATTTTTTCGGTGTGAAATTATTACCGTGACGCTCAAATTTAGTTAACGAAAATTTGCGTTAAAAGTTTGGTACTTTCATTGAAAGCTTCTGTGAAAAAGCTCCGAAAAAAAAAAACCTTCCCTTCTTTTGAAGAAAAACAACCTCCTTCATGGTTGAAAATCCAGAAAATGTTAGCAACCCACATAAGGAAACCAATCATCGTTCTTGGAAAGAGCCCATGGGCTCTAGAAGACCTACCAACCCGCAGTCCAAAAGGACCACTCGTTCCAGGAGAGCTCAACCTGAGTGTGGTCCCAGCGCACGGAGCACACGTTCCCGGAGAACTCAAACCGACGTAGGTCCTAGTACGCGGACAACACGCTAGAGGAGAACTCAGCGTGGGAAGGGTCAGAACGCCAAGACGAGGGATGAAAAGCTCAATCGTGGAGGTGCCCAATCTATGGGAGAAAGAACTTATGAAACAGAATGTCACCGAATGGAAGAAGCGCAACGTCAAAACGCTGAGTTAGAACGTGAGGCAGCCTCGGCCAGGGCGATACAAGGGATGAATGTTCAAAATCAACCTGAGCCTGGAGTGAGAAGACCACAAGGCAGACCTCGTGGCTCACGAACCATGAGACATGAAAAGGCCTGGGAAGAACAAGCTAGGGAAAATGAGACACCCCTTGAAAATCAGGACGAACAGCCAGATGGTAGACAACCGAAAACTTATGAATGAGAAATCCCTCATGAAAATGAGGAAGATCTTGGGACTCAACCGGGAGAACGAAGATCACCTGCTAGAAATCACCAACATTCTTCCCAAACCCATAGAGCAAGGACTCGTACATACCCTGATGGGAGAAATACGACAAACCGCTCTCGGGAGGAAGGAACAGAACATAAAGAAGCAAGTGTGACTTCAAGGCGATCCAGAACCCATAGTCGATCAACTCGATGAGGATAAAGTACTCAACGAGCAAATAATTGAGAAAGTATGGGAACCAGTAAATCTGCGAGCCACTCAAAGACAAAGTCTATGAGTAGGACGCGATCTATGAGTAAGACAAAATCTGCCAGCAATTACTCCCAACCAGATCTACGAGAGCACTTGAATTAGAAGAAACCTGACCTTCGCCAACAGCTTGGTCCAAAGCAAGAGGATCCAATCCAATTGCAGATAAACGAGCTGGAGGACAAGTGCAGGAGATATCAAGTGGGGGAATTAGGGAAATACGATTCTGACGAGGAGCTTGAGCCATATCACCCAGATATTATGAATACCCCTTTTCCTTTGGGATTCAAAAACCCGCATGTCTCATCTTAACCACAGATTTGGTCTCGCATTTGAATAACTTTACCACAATAATCCGAGAGAGTAATGTGACGAACAATTTACGTTGTATTTTGTTCCCCACCTCACTTGCTTGAGCAGCGAGTAGCTAGTTTAACAAGTTTACTTATCATTCAATAACTTCCTGGGAGCAACTGTGTAGGGATTTCAAAAAGCAATTTCAGGCTGCTAGGGATAGGCGACCCGAAGCGGCCTCACTAACCAAGCAATAGCCTGGCGAGACACTTAATGCTTACTTAAGTCGTTTTAGCACGGCTGTGGCCAGGGTTAGAAATTTGGATGATAGCATCCAACTTACAGCCCTTCAGGCGGGGATCTCTACTGATCCATTAACCAAAGGGTGTGAGTTGTGGGATGACTTACAAGGACGTCCAGTGAGAAGCATCACTAAGTTCGCCGAAAGGGCTTAGGTGTTCGTTTAGAAGGAAGAAGCATGAAAGGAAATGAATCTATTGAAAAAAAGCTCGGGAGGCAAACCCAGCAATACTTCAATAGGAACCGTTTCCACGAGAATTGATAACTTGGGGGCTTCTAGTTCGAAGAGAAAGGACAGAGTTAAGGAACGGTCGAAGGATAAAAAGAAACAGAAAAAAGCATGACAAATACGTGCCAGTGTATACCATTTATACCGAGCTTAATGAAACTCGGGAGAATATTTACCTCGCACATGAGCAGAAGGTGGCCTTCGGCAAGCCCGAGCCTATGAAGATTTCGAGAAGTAAACAGATCCTAACAAATATTGTAAATTCTATAAGGATATTGGGCATACGACCGATAAATGTCGCCAATTGAAAGATGAGATAGAAAGTCTCATCGCCCGATGCCATTTTAAATAGTACATGAAAAGACAGGGCCAAGGTTACAACAAGCCCACTTTGCCCAAGAACCCAAACAACTAGGTTACAACCTATTCCTGTGGAAGGAGAGGACATCCTGGTTATTTCAGGAGGGCCACATATCGCAAGGTAAGGAAATAACGCCCAGAAAAGATATGTGAAAGAGATAAAGAACAACCAGTCGGCCTTTGCCCCAGAACCTTCCAAGAAGGTGAAAATCGAGGAACCTCCCATTGTATTCACGCAGGAAGATGAGAAAAATGTGAGGTATCCTCACGTCGATCCATTGGTGATAACCATTCAACTCGCCAATAAAAGGATCAAGAGAGTGTTAATAGACAATGGGAGCTCAGTAAATATCCTTTATAAAGAGACTCTAAAGAAAATGGGGCTCAAAAAAGCCAAATTAAGGCCCTGTATGGTAAACCTTTTCGAATTTACCGGCGACAGCATCGCTAGCCTTGGCATAATCGAGCTTGCATTAACCTTAGGCGAGGCACCATTATCTGCTACTGTTATGCAAGACTTCTTAGTTTTCGACTTGCCCTTGGCTTACAACATATTGTTGGGTCATCCAGCACTGATCGGATTAGGGGCAGTCAGTTCGATCAAGCCCCTATCCTTGAAATTCCAAACACCAGATGGCGTGGGAGTGGTGCGTGGCGACCAGATGCTGGCTCGCGATTACTATCGCATAGAGCTGCAGCATAGAAAAGTCGTCATCAGTTGTTGGCGATCTACACAGAAGAAACTGAACAGAATGACGAAGATCTTGACCCCTGAGTTCAAGATGAGAAAGACCTTCTAAAACCAATCGAGGAATCGGAAGTGGTCATTCTCGACCTAGGAAATCCAGCAAAGGGTGTATACATTGGGAAGAACCTGGACGAGCAACTCAAATATCAGCTAATAAGCTTTCTAAAGGTGAACCGGGATCAGTTTTCCTGGAGCCATGGAGATATGATAGGGATCGACCCTAATATTATCTGTCACCACTTAAATATCGATCCAAACCACCCAGCGAAGCTGACAAGTTGTTAGCCAACAATGTTATACGCGAGGTATTTTATCCCTCGTGGATAGACAATCCTATTCTTGTCCTGAAACCCAACAGAACTTGGAGAACTTGTATTGACTTCTCTGATCTGAATAAGGCGTGCCCAAAAGACTATTTCCCACTTCCTAGGATCGATCAGTTAGTGGATGCAACTGCTGGGCACGAGCTTATGTCATTTATGGACGCATGTTTTGGATATAACCAGATAAAAATGTATGTCCTAGATCAAGAACATACAAGCTTCGTAACCAACATGAGACTCTATTGTTATAAAGTCATGTCGTTCGAACTAAAGAACGCTGGGGCAACGTATCAACAATTGGTAAACGAAATGTTCACAAACCAAATAGGGAGGAATATGGAAGTTTACGTCGATGATATGTTGGTAAAATCAATAAAAAGTAAGGATCATACTTCAGATCTCGCGGAACGCTTTAAGATATTAAAGAAGTATAATATGAAACTAAATCCAAAAAAATGTTCCTTTGGAGTTTCCTCAGGAAAATTTTTAGAATTCATAGTTAACGCGAGGGGTATTGAGGCAAATCCTAAAAAGATCAAGGCATTAATAGACATGCCATCACCGACAAAGCCTAAGGAAGTACAAGCCTTGACAGGAAGAATGGCTGCACTTAACAGATTCATTTTGTTGTCGAGCAAATTTCGCAACACCAAAAGTGAATAATAATAATAATAATAAGAAGAAGAAATTATATGAGGAACAATTGCGAGTATTCAACCTAAAACGGTGAGTACTCAAACTTGGAACGTAAGTACTTAATTAAAACTGGAATTATCAAGAAGACAAAGGAGTATAGTGGTTCAGTCAGATCACGGTCTGCTTAGTCCACTGTTGCAAGAGTTTCGTAGTTGTCATTTCATGGTGGATCACTCCTTTATATACAAAGCAAGTGTCCAGTTAGTTACACCAGGATTGCATTCATTGTCAATCCATTTATACATTGATTCACAATAACTAAACTAAAACGTAAACATTAATAAATGAATAACAATTTCTATTCACTAAATACAGCAACGTATGCGACTTCTAATGTTCAGTTGGCTGTTAATATTCTGGCCTAAGCTCGAGGGCTTAGGATATACCTAACATTTAGTTAAGTCTAGAATGTCTGCGTTCTTGTATAGTCGCACTTACGGACATCGTATAACGAGCAGATAGAACCTAGATACGCGAGTCTATATTGGTTTATCGAGGCCGTTGGGTCATCGAGACTAGCTCGCATCATAGAGAGTCGATCTCTATGTTTTCGCAGGAGGATCGAGAGGATACTCGCACATTTCCTGGTACATGCGAGTTAAATCCATTCCTTGGTCCTACATAATGCGAGTCACACGAATGCGATTTAGACTTTGGTCATATTCGCATCATCTCGCTGATTCTAGCTCAAGCGAGGTTTAAACTCGAGGAGTCTCTCATTGACATCTCAGCTTTTATTGGGAAAATTGAGTACACGTGTCCTCCAAACAGGAGTCTGGTCTCGAGTTTCTAGGTGAGAGAAATCTCACTATAACACATTTCGAAGTCAATTGATAAGTGTATGCCGTTCTTCAACATATTGCGAGGCAACAAAAAGTTCGAGTGGACAAAAGAGTGTGAGGAGGCCTTTTAGAACATAAAAAGGCATCTAGCAATGCCTCCAGTTTTGGCGAAACTAATAACTGGAGAGACGTTGTTTCACTATTTAGCCATCTCGGAAGATGCAATTAGTGCAGCTATAGTACGAGAAGAGGGCAAGCACCAACAACCTATTTACTATGTAAGTAAAAGTTTACTAGGGGCAGAATCCAGATATCCCCCTCTAGAGAAACTCGTGTTGTGCCTAGTCCATGCGTCTCGTAAACTACGACCATACTTCTAGGTTCACCCCATAAAGGTGTTAACCGATCAACCCTCGAGACAAGTTTTATCAAAACCATGCTTCTGAAAGATTGATAAAATGGTAAATTGAACTAGGGTAGTTCGACATAACATACCATCCTCGAACTTCTGTCAAGGGCCAAGCTTTAGCTGACTTCTTGATAGAAGAAATTCCACCTAATCGGAAAGACGTGGAATCCTGGAAGTTATACGTGGATGGTGCATCCAACGAATAAGGTTCGGGTGCAGGGATAATATTAATATCACCAGAAGGCTTTTAAGTTCCACTATGCGCTGAGGTTCCAATTTGACGCATCTAATAACGAGGCTGGATATGAAGCCTTGATCACCGGCTTGAAAATAGCAGAGGCGTTGAAAGTCAAAAATCTCATTTATCATAGTGATTCGCAGCTGATAGTGAACCAGGTCCTCGGGAAATACCAGGCCAAAGACTTAAAAATGGCGAAGTATTTAGAGAAATTTTGGAACAACATGGAAAGATTCGATTACTTTAAAATCGAACAAATTCCAAGAGAACATAACTCTGACCCCGACGCCTTAGCAAAATTGGCCTCACAGAATTACCTGGATGAATTGAATCTAGTTCCGGTAGAGATGCTGAGCGAGCCAAGTATATGTGAAACCAAAGACGTCGAGATGATAGATAGCTCTCCAACATGGATGACACCTATTATTAATTATTTACTCGACGGACAACTTCCAAATGACAAAAATGAGGCACGAAAACTATTGTATTCAGTGCCTCGCCACACAATGATCGAAGGAAAACTATATAGAAGAGGGTATTCAATGCCCCGATTTCGATGTGTTCTTCTTGAAGCAAATAAAAATCATTAGAGAAATTTATGAAGGCTTCTGTGGGGATCATGCGGGCTGGCAAAGTCTGTCCAAAAATATTATTAGATAAGGATATTACTACCGACGATCAATAAGGACACACACGAGTTTGTTAAGAGATGTGATAAGGGTCAGAGGTTTTCACATGTACCTCGCATACCGCCAATAGTTTTTAGAATGATGACCTCACCCTACCCATTTTCTATATGGGGGATCGACCTAATTGGGGCATTAACCCCTGGGCGAGGAGGAGCTAAGTATACGGTAGTAGCAGTCGACTTCTTCACTAAATGGACGGAGGCCGAACCCCTCGTATTCATAACCTGTAAGAAAGTCCTTGACTTTGTCGTCAAGAACATTATCTGTTGGTTTGGAATTCCCATGAAGATAGTATCCAATAATGGAACCCAATTTGATGGCGACTTGTTCACTGAATTCTGCAAGAGGAATAAGATTATCAAAAGCTTCTCGTCAGTATCCGGGCCTCAGGCAAAAGGACAAGTGGAAGTCGTTAATAGAACCCTAAAGGATACTATCAAGAAGAAGTTAGACGCTACCAAAGGCAGATGGGTTGACGAGCTACCTCAGGTAATCTGGGCCCACAGAACTACTGATAAGACAGCTACAGGGCACACTCCTTTCTCGCTAGCATTTGGCTCGAAAGTCATGCTGCCTATTGAAGTCAACATATCGACTCATAGAAGAGAGTTTTATAATCAAGAAGAAAACCAAGAACTTTTAAAATTATCCCTAGATCTACTTGACGAAAAACGAACTGAGTCGCAAATCACCAACGCAACATACCAACACCAGTTACAAGATACTTCAACAAAAAAGTCAAGAAAAGACTATTCAATGTTGGAGACTTGGTGCTAAGGCGAGTCTTTGCAAATACAAGAGATGCATCAGCAGGAGTGTTCAACCTGAATTGGGAGGGTCCATATGTCATCGAAGCAATAGTTGGAGGGAGTCTATAAATTGGCTCGACTTGATGGCTCGCTAATAAAGAACTACTGGAACGTAGAACATTTGCCACCCTACTACCAATAAATAAATGATGTAACTTGCATTACTGATGTAAACTTTAAACTTTAGTTATGAATAAAGAGATTCATTTATATTAAGTAATTATAAAGTTTTGTTCATTAAAAATTACATAAGGGGCATTTATATATGATTAATCGGAATTCATCTAAAAATACATTGTATAATGCAAACCTGTCATTTCAAATTTCTTTTTAAAATTGAAAGGTTCTCGACTAAACCTCTTTGACGAAAGTGGAGTCGAACCGTTATAACTCCCTGACCAAACTTTTTTTACGAGAAAGGGGTCGAATCGTTATAACACCTTGATCAAACCTTTTTGACGAAGAAGGGATCAAACAACTATAATTTTTGATGTAAAACCTATCCGGCGGGAAAGGAAAATCAAAAGTTATAACTCGCATATAAAACTGAATACAAACGGTTCTCGCGAGCTAGGAAAGTACTAAACGAGGCATCACGATGCCTTGATAAAAGTACTTGAACCTAGAAAATAGATAGATAATATAACTATTCATACAAGAAAATTAAGAATACACAAAGTGATAAAATCCTTAAAGTATATTTAATTTTGCTTAAGGCATATTATAACTGCTATAGCAAGGCAGAACTGACAACTGCTCGAAAATTAAACAGTTTGGTAGATCACTAAATACTTAAATAGGAAGATTACGAGCAATGGAAAAATCCAAAAGTACTGTACATTTGATCAAAATGTAGTTGTTTACATTGTGAGTAAAAACGCACCCAAACACGATTGTATTAAGTTCAAATGAAAATAGTACAAGGCTTTTAAGATAAGAAAAAACCCAAGTTGGGTTACAAACTTGTCTTTACAAAAATGCCACTAGGGGCAAACCATTAAGTCATCTTCCTAAAACAAAGGCTGAGAGGGGAAGCTATTGAACTCCAGAAAGATCGTCTTCATATAGCCTGAGAAAGACTGTCTACACGTAGCTCAAAGAAAGACAGTCTACACATAGCTTGAGAAAGACCGGCTACATGTAGAGAGCCTTGATCTCTGCACAGACCTCATTCTCCTCATCATCAGAAGATCCCATTTCCTGAAGTCGAGATCTCTTTCCCAGCCTCAAGAAATTCCTCTATACCAGAAAGAGGTTGATGCAAAGGTCTTTTGGCGCAGGTTTAGGTCTTGGGTTGGCTGGATTCTCTGATAGAAATCACGCCAACTTCCTTCCCAGATTCATCTACAACCATGCCAACCTTCCTCTGGAATTCTTTATCAGCCTGAGGAGAACCTTTTAAATCACCCACAAGATCTATGATCACTTGAGAGGATCGACCATGGAAAGCTACGGGGTTCCCCTAGTTTGGATTGGTCGGAAGCTCCAAAGCCTTGGAATCCATTGTTTTCGGCACCGATTGAGGTTTGAAGTCCTTGGGAACAAATGGAAATGGGTTGGTGAGTTTGGGTATTATGAGTTTGGGAGGATGAACTTCTGAACTCAGAAGGGATATTTGGGCAGGAAAGAAATGATCCATTCTGAAAATGGATCTCACTAAAGAGCCAGAGGTTTATGAAAAATGAGAAGCTTGAGTCGCCCTTTTATACACAAAGTCCAGTGACAAGAAAGTTAAGTATTGAAAAATACAACGGTAGAGAGAAGTGCAGAATATGAAGAGACGATTCATAATGACCCTCGAAACCGTACAACCGCCAAAATCAAAGGATGCATTTTTTCCAAGAAAAGATCTTTATGAAAATGCCCTCTTTAATTATTAAAAATCTCTTTTTACTAAAAAAAACTTTTTAAGGAGCAATTGTTATACTCAAAATTCGGCTGGAGGACACATGTCAAGATAGAAGGAATGTGAATCGATGCAATAGTTTTTTATGGATTAACTCATTAGATACTTAAGTATCAGAGTATATTTGTAACCCGCTGACTGTAAGGTCTTAGGCGAGGAATCAATGTACAAACTGGCACTTAGTATATTAGTGAGAAACCATATGTCACTAAATATGAGTAGTGAGCCATCAAGGACAGAACACATTGGAAGATGAAAGCGGCACATATCAATCGTGAAAGTCCTTAGCATACAATGAACAAACTAAGTGTAAAAATCAGATCGGCTCAAGAACAAGTAAGCGAGGTGACCGTCTCGTTATGGGAAGACTGGATATAACTTCATCTCGTTAGCATCAGTGAGGCTTACAATCCTAGCGAGCCAGGAGATAGCATTTAAATGTGCCTCGAAGAATTCTTTGAGGATAAGAATCACGATCGACATCTGACATACATCATCGACCTCGGAAGGGAGAATGTCTCCAGCTCGCTATTGAGATCACTGTAACCAAGTTTCTGTCGAGACATCTCCAGATACAACAATTAAAGACGTGTTTAATACAGATTGTTTTGACCCAGTAAAAGCGGGAAAATCACAGCTACACGATTTACAAATCGTAAACCGCATTTACACTGTATGATATGTAATCATATCCTATGATTTTAGGGATGATTGTTGTAAACATATTACAATCAAATGTGTAATTTACTGATCACTATGTAATTATAAATAGGGGCAGACAAGATCAAAAAGGGGGGAAAAATCTCATACGAGAGAGACCCTGAAAAAAACTAACACAATCAGAAATCTGAATAAGATTGACTCGTGGACTATGCAGAATCTTAACTGCAAAACCACGTAAAAAAGACCCTATGTTCATATATAATTTTTCTATAGCTTTTATTTTTTTGGTGTGAAATCATTACCGTAAGGCTCAAATTTAGTTAACAAAAATTCGCGTTAACAGTAATATATATATATGTATTTTTAGTTCATACATATTTATATATATAAGTTGATGGTAATTGTAAAATTTAGAATTCAATAAATATTAATGGTTTTATTATTTTTTAGGTACCGAGTTCTTGATGTTGATTAAAGAGCGTAAAAGTAGCTAATAGCTTTATTAAAGAAATGTATAATCACTAAAACTTTATAATTATTTATTTAGTAGAGTTTGAATATCTTATATATTTATCCGTAGTGAAGTAAGTTCTAGGATTAATTGTTCTGCATACGGATGGGTGGATAATTTTTGTATAATTAATGTTATTTTATTTGTTTTGTATTGTGTTTTGTACATTTTGTTTCTTATTTTTTACACATTTGAAATTTTTAAAAATGTATGATTACAGTTGTTATGTTGTCAAAATTTTAATAGAATTAGGATAAATTTTACTAATAATACATAAATATTAGAGGGAAAATGTTAGATTTTGGTAAAAATGCATTAAGTATTTTTTTTTTCTTTTAGATTTAAAGTTTATAAATTTAGGAATATTTTAATTTGAATAGAGGTATATTTGTTATTTAAATTAAATATTCTAAGTATTAGAATTTTATTTTGATAAAGTTAGGTAATGTTTATGTTTTTAAAATATAAAATATGTATATTTTGATTTTCTTTTTGTGAAATTTAATTTATTTTTAGTGATATTGTAGTGTGCATAGCTAAAAAGTTATAGAATATATCCTTAGTATATTTTGAATTAAATTTTTTTATAGCATTTTAATTTTAATAATGTTTAATTTGTTACTAGAAAAAATAAATGTAATGTAGTTTTGGTAAAGAAAATTTTTAATGTAAGTTTAATTGTTTAGGAAAAAAAAAGTTTAGTATAGTTTATTATAACTTTAATATAGTTTAGGTAATGTTTAGTTTTAAATTGTACTTTTATAAAGTTTATTTGGTATATTGAAATAATTAAAAACTTTAATTTTTTAGTGTTGATATGTTTGCAATATGGTAGCTAGGTTATTCTTTATAAGTCTATCATGCTTATTAATTAATGGTTTTTTTTTTGAATGTGCAGGTATATTGTTAAGTCTTTCTTTAGAGCAATGCTAGACGTTATTTGAAATTGAGATCTTAGGATTTAAAAAGTGTATTTCATTTTGTAAATATTTTTTTGCTTCATAGTTGATGATGATAAAATTAGGATTGAGTATAAAATTTTGTAAGCCTAAACTAGTACACTATGAAGTGTAATTATAATTGTGTTATTAATAAATTTCTATTTATGCTCGAGTTGTTTGATAATTATGATTATGACATGAACAAATATAAAATAAAAATTTAAGATTATTAAAATTTTAAAATAATAATAAAAAATGAGTTATTATACCATGACATTTTGAAATTGTTGCCTATGAAAGTTAATAAGCGATGGTTTTTAAACCGTCGCCTATAGTATTAGGCACGATTATAAATTGTGGTCTATACCCTATCATAGGCTACAATTTTAAACCGTCAAGAATGATTATAAATTATCGCCCATTTTTTCTATTTAGCGACGGTCGAATAGGCGATAATTATAGAAATCGACAAGAATACTTTACCTGATTGTTTAAAACTATCGGGAAAACCAATTTTTTAGTAGTGATAAATCACTTTACATGGAAATATTTAATTTGATGAATAAATTTGAGAAAGAATTGATTTCTATAAGAAATAATTCTTAAGGAAAAAATAGTAATTTTGTGAAAATTATTATTTTTAATAATTGTCAATTATCAATTGTATAATTAAAGAGGTATTTAACTATTTAGTGTTATTTATTAAAGCTAAATTAATTAGTTAAATGTAATATTTTTCTTAAATAATATTAAATGGAGAAATATATTATTTTAGTAAAGATAATATTTATTTTTATCCTAATAAAATAAGAGATTAATGAGAATTAATCAATTATTATTTGTTGGCAAAATAAATAATAAATCTTATTTATGGTAAAATTGAGAAATCAATTTGGGGCTTTAAAACATGACCCACATGTGTAGGCATGCATTGTCCCACACGTGTATGATGACATGTAAAAACTCATGTGAATTTTTTTTAATTATTATATTAAATATATTATTATATAATTTATTTAAATTTAAAAGATCATATAAAATAAAAGAATATAACTAATTTCTGTTATTATGTTATATGATATTTAATTTAAAATTTTAATTAAAATAAATATTATCTTTTTATTTTATAGGCTTAAAAAGGGTTTTAAATATATATATTTTTTAAAAATACATATATATCTATGATATATAACAGGAGAACAAACGAATAAACAATAGAAAGAGAACTGAATTTAAAAACCTTTTTCAATCTCTCTCTTCTACTTGTACTCTCTCTCTCTCTCTCTCTCTCTCTCTCTCTCTCTCTCTCTCTCTCTCTCTCTCTCTCTCTCTCTCTCTCTCTCTCTACACGACTCACATACACACATACTAGTGTGTTGTGTTTTTTTTCAATCACAATCACAGTGTCTCATGAGTTGAAATATACTGTGATTAGAAAATTATTTTCATCTCATTAAATCTAAAAGCCCACTCTTTTTCTAAGTCTTGAGGCTGATCTAGAAGACACTGGTATGTCGAGTTCTTATATTGGATGTTCATTTTGTTTATACGAAAAGTAGCAAAGAAATCCTGATATGTAGGCCAAAAAAAAAGTAAATCTCTATACAAATAAATTAGATTTGTGTTATGTATTATTGTGATAAGATTCGGGGTCTAAAGTTCATATCGGATTCAAAAAATATTTTTTTAAAACTAAATTTGATTCTACTCTTCCACTGGGACTCCGGTATGAACCCTAAAACCTAACACAATAAAATAAAAAATATAAAATAGTATACATATAAATACACTTATACATAAAATACAAATCAATATATATAAAAATATTAAACTAATATTTATGAGAAGATAATGAGAGTAATAAAATTACATTACCAAAAGATGGCGGCGGCAGCAGCGCGGTGGTGGTCCAACGAAGCTTCAGGCAATGGAGAGGGAGGCGGTAGCAACGTGGTGGTGGTCCGGATAAGCTTCAAGTGATAGAGATGGTTTTGTTATTTTTTAGAGAGAAGATAAGAGATAGATGGAGAGAGTTTGGACATGGAAAGATATGGAGACGGTTTGGAATTTGGAGAAGATAATGAGGTTAGAGAGAGAGAGAGGAGAATAAAGATAAAAATGAAATGAGAGATTAGATCAAAGGGTTCGAGGTTTAATTTTAGAGGGAAAAAGCTCGCATTTTTCAACAGTAAGTTTTTTAAAAAAATATTTTACTGACAACTTTGTCGTCATTAATATATTTATCAATAACGACATTTTCGTCATTAATAGGGGGAACAAAAAAAAATATTCTTATCACTGACGACACTTAAATGTCGTTGGTGATACTCATACTTTTCGTGGAGTTTATGGCGTAAGTGATACCGTTGGTGACGCCCATGATTCTTGTAGTGTATATTGCTCAATATTCCTAACGGTTTTGCAGAATCGAGAAAAAATTTACCTGGTGGTTTTTCACCGTCACATATTCTACACAGTTTTCCCAGGCGGTCGAATAAGCATCGATCTTAGAGATCAACGGGAATATTTTACCCGACTATTTAAAATAGTCAGACAAACCCAATTTTATAGTAGTGCTGTCTTATTGTGACCACACTTTTGTAACCATATCTATAATAGGTGCATCCACCTCCATTCAAAGGGAGTTGTGGTTGAATAATAAAATACACACAAAGTGATCTCTTTAAAAGTGGACTAGACTAGTCAAGCTCTTAGTGAACTACTATAATTTTTGTGTCTTTTTTAAATTATTTACATACTCACATATAATTATACAATATATTTTTTGAGTATTGTAAGGGGAAATTTGATTTTCTATACTTACATATACTTAATATTTTTCCCCTAAACATATAACACTTAATATTTGTGGGATATGACATATTTTAAAATATTCCTAATATACCCCCATTTAGATTACCCCTCCCCTTTCTCTTCTTCTCTTTACTGTCGAGCTTCCCAGGGCTAAAATAAGATACCCATTGGACCCAAAAAAAATTTCCAGCACATGCATCGGACCCCAATCAGGGTCCCCATTGGACCAGTCGGACCCACAAAAATTTTTTTTCCCAGCACGCACATGCATCAGACCCCCCCATCGGAACCGTCGAACCCCAAACTAAATTTTTTCAGCACAAGCATCAGACCCCCATCGGACCCCATCGGCCCATCATCTTCCCCAAACTGCAATTTTCCCAAATCGCAGATCTGAACCTGAATCGAACCTAAATCTAACAAAACTCACCGTGCACACATAAACACATACATTATACATTATAACTCTAAAATCAATACCTATCAATACTTCAAATAATATATCACACAAGAAAAAAAACAATGACAAAAAAAAGGGGGACAGCGGTGTAAGCGGTAGGCGGTGAGAGAGAAGTGCTCGATTTTGATTTGGGAGGTGACCGGCATTGTGGACGGTGGTGAGGGGCCGGCTTTGTGGGTGGTGGTGAGGGGGGTTTTGGGTTGTGTGCGGTTCGGTTGAGAGAGAGAGAGAGAGAGAGAGAGAGAGAGAGAGAGAGAGAGAGATGGGGTTGAGTTATGAGAGGGGTATTTTTGGGTTTTTGATAAAGTGGTCATATGTTTTCAATGGTGATATGTATTAGTTTAGGGATAAAATATTAAGGTATTTGATGTATATTTTTTCAAATTTTCCTATTGTAAGTCATGAGTAATAAAAAATTTATTTTCAAATGTTTAAATGAACTTTAATACTTGCAGTTTTTGATGGTATCTAAATTCCTCTAACAATATATTCCATAATGCATTTTGTATTATATTTAAAATTAAGTATTAAACTAATTAAAGCAATATAAAACATCAACCGAACATATTTTCTTTGTTTTGTTTTTGAAAGTGCTCCAAACATAGTATTACTAGCACACCCACAATTTAATAGAGAAGGCCTTCTACAGAGTGGCAATGCGAGGACCTTATGATGATCATATGAAGAAAAGACGCAAACTTATAGAAAGATTATCCTAGTGTAAACAATATATATATAATTAATAATATGAAAGCAGCTTATTATGATTAATACTATAATAATAACTTAGGTAGATGAAATATTGTTGAGAGGCTGAAAGCCATGTCGAAGGGCTGCTTCCCAAACTTTGTGAAAATGAGAGAAATCTGCATTATTATTATTATTATTATTATTAGTGGTAGGAATAACACCACATTCATGCTCATTCCAATCTTCTAAGCCATGTACTATCCCAGCTACACGCCATGCACTCATCACCCTTCTTGGCAACCAATTCTGTTCAAATATTAATTAATTATTAATACTGTTATTTATATATATTTAACAAACTAATTAATACGAATAATAAATAAATAAATAAAATGTTATTATATATTGTACCTCACAAGAGTGGACATTCTCGAGAGATTTAGGAGTTAACATTGCAGGAGTGTAGTGGTAGAAGCAGTCTTTGCGTAGTTTCTTAGGTTGGAATTGAGAGAAAGGAATAAATACGGTTCCTTTTGAAGCTTTCAATTGTTCTTCTTCACTTAATCCATCTCCCACTAACCAAACCTATATAAATTTATATAAATATATAATTACCATTAATTCTGACCATATATATCATTTCTCATATTTATTAAGTCAATATTATCCAGCTTTAATATCATTAATACCTGGTAAGAAGTACTTTTGGTGAGAACCAAATTACTCTTAGAGTCAACATTGAGTAAAAAGTTTTTAAGTTTGGTATACTCATCCTCTCGCAATGTTGCCACCTGAAGAAAATAAGTAATGTAATTATTATTAAAAAATCATCAACTTAATTTAATAAATAATATTATATTATTAATAATAAAATTACCTGAATACCCTTGTGGCACAAAGCCAAGGCAACCAAAGAAGCAACTTTGGTAATTTTGCCTCTAAGCAGGACTTGGGTTGTGGGTTTAGGTATGGTGTTGAGTATTACAGCCACTGCAAGGCTACTGCCATCCACAACTTTAGTCTTCAACTCAGGATGCCTTTTCACATAGAGTGCACCATATGCATTCAGCTCTTCACTCTGCAGTAATTAACATTTTCTAATTTCATCATTCAATTTCTCACAATCTACTATTACATTGTTCCATAGTAGTGTATAATCCTAATAATTATATATTGGTAGAGGTATAGGGTATTTGATATTAGCTATGGTGGGAGTAGAGTTACAATCCTAATAATTATACATTGGTCAAGATTGACCGTATTGTCTAAATAAATGGTAAAAATTATGCACTGACACTGACAGTATACATATATTACTTACTTGATTTAAGAGACCAAGACTCAAAACTTTAACTCCTTTCTCTTCAGCTTCAAGTATGGCTTCCTCAACCAAGCTGTTGATTGATGCATTTTGCCATTGCAAAGAGTACTACAAAAAAAAACATTATAACTTTTATATACAAGTACGAATACTGTAAGGCTAGTATTACATATGATTATTAAATATATATTATATTAATTGCGTACGTACTTGGAGCTTGTATTTTGGTATAGCCCAAGTTTGTACGTTGAGTCGATTAAAACGATGCCTTTCCACAACAAATGGACGGCCATAAATCCAAGTTATCATGATGGACCAGAGAGTGAGGGGCCACATAAACATCATGATGTACCATTTGGGTGACACGTAGGGCTTTGATGACACGTGGGCAAATCCTACTTGTAAGTGGAAAATAGACTCCGGTGTTGTGAGATGCGTTAAGTACACCACTTGAGCTGATTCTTCTCCTCTTTTCAACGACGTTTCATAAAGACTATCAGTACTCTTGTCCATTGTTCCATATAGATAGTCATAAAGTGGCATAAATAATGAATAGTTGGTTCGAAATTGAGTGTGGTGCAATGAATGGAACCTGAAAATGTACCACAGATATGCATATCACAACAATGAAGAATTAACTGTACAACTACGTTTATATATATACAAGGAAAAGAGAAACTTACGAAGGAGTATACATGAAGTACTTAAGAGGTGGAAATATAGAGAAGAGTGATTTAGGAACGAGCTCAAAATTGCAATGACCCAAATTGTTCATGAAATCAATGTAAGTCATATAACCAGCAATTGATGCTATGGAGGCTGTTCTTGTGAACAGTGTTGTCAATATGGGAGTTGCAAACAGCACAAAATACGCTATGTGCTCAGCAAATGGATGTATCACAGCTACATAGACACACACATATAATACATCACAATTCATTTAATAAAAAAACTACTAATGATATTGATTAATTGCACTATAATTATATGGGTTTATTCATTAGTTACTCACAAGTAATGGGCTCAGTGACAATGGAAGAGTGGTGATGAGAATGATAACGATTGTACAAGTAATGGTGGTGAAGAGCTCTATGAAGCCAATAGTATGCAAACTCCACAAAAGTAGTATGAAGAAGAATTGTTATCAGTACTCCATCACTTCTCCATAGCGGTAAGTTTTGTGCTCCATCGATTGTGAAAATTCCCACGTAGAACCAAATTCCATTAAACAATATTTGGTCATCCCTGAATAATATCATCATTAGAATAACAATAACAATTAATTCATATATATGATCATGATAAGCCATATATATATGTATTTATAATTATTGTGTGCAATGTTTATAATATTTTAGGGAAATTTGAGTTCATGGGACACTTTATATCATAAACATTTGTGGTGTAGTTCCTTCAAATGAAAAAATTTTTAAAAGTTTTTTTTTTTTTTTGAAAAATTGTTCACTCACGGAAGCAGGGTCTTAGAAGGCTTTTTTCTCTTTCTGGGAAGGGTCTTCAGGAAGCTAGTCCTCCTCTAGAAGGGGAGTTCCGGATGGCTAGTCTTTCCTCTTAGAAGGTAGTTCCTGATAATCGACTCTAGTTGGCTTTATTCTATGCAGAAGCTCCTTCAGCGAGTGTCTTTGGTTCGTGATCCCAGAAGCTCGTATACCGGATGCACTCACCCTTATGCTGACGTGGAGATCTCACTCAAAGAAGATGGTTAAGTTAGTTATTGTCTAACTAACTTAACACCATAACTTCTTGCAGCCACCGACTTTAGGATGTTGATCCTAAGCCTATAAAATTCACCTACTCTTGTCTTTTTAGAAGATGGTTCAGATTGAAATTGAGAGATAGAGAGAGAAAAGATTGAGAGGTACAGAGAGAGAGGTACAGAGAAAAGAGAGAGATTGGGTTTAGATTTTGTAAGAAGAATCTTCTATAGATGAAGAAGAATCTTGGGAAAGAGTGTGAGAGTTAAAACACTTTGAGAGAACTCAACAGAGAATCTTTCTCGACTATATTGTACTTGTTTTTGTTCAATCAAATAAGAGGATTTTGTGGTATTCCAGAGCTGGAGTAGAGCCATAGATCACATCAATCTATCAGACTTTAACCAGTGTATATCTTGGTATTGATTTTATTGTTTTACTACTTTATTCATTTCTTGTTTTTCATACTATGTTCATCTCTATTTTTCTCCGATTATTATTTGTGGTTTGTTAACTTGTCATTGCTAATCGTTTGATTATTTAAAGTTTAGTTATTTTGATTCTACACGTTTACAGAATGTGCAGGATCAAAATAATGAGTAATATCGGTATTGTAATATAATCTTGTCATCACTATCTGTGTATTCGGATAGTCAGTCATCTATCCATCTTTGTAAGAACCCAATTTATTATGAAAATACATAGACATAAGATTCTACTGGATAAGAGAGAAGATAGAAGAAGGGTTGGTTGATTTAGACAATGTCAGAATAGAAGATAATCCTGCTGATGTTGGGACTAAGGTCTTAACTGTAAACAAGTTCAAACATTGCTTGAACTTGATCAATCTCAAAAGTTAGTATATTGGGATTCCTGGAACACCAACCATGATGGTTGCATTTTTTCTTCATCACCGTCAATATTTTAATTTGAATTATCTATGTAGAATTTATCGTATAGTTCCTCCAAATGAAAAGGTCTCCAAAAGTCTTTTCTGAAAAATTGTTCACTCACGGAAGCAAGTCTTGGAAGACTTTCTAGTCCTTCTAGGAAGAGTCTTTAGGAAGTTAGTCCTCCTCTGAAAAGTGAGTTTCAGATGGCTAGTCTTTCCTCCTGGAAGGTATAGTTCCTAATAGTCGACTCCAGCTGGCTCTATCCTATTCGGAAGTTCTTTCAGCGATTTCCTTCGGTCCGTGATCTCGGAAGCTCATATATGTTCCTGGATGCACTCACTCTTATGTTGACATGGAGATCTCGCTCAAAAGAGTTGGTTAAGTTAGTTATTGCTTAACTAACTTAATAACTTAAGTTCTTGCAGTCACCGACTTTAGGATCTTGATCCTTAGCCTATAAACACTACAACAAATGTCACCTTTACCAGCATAGTTTGCTACTGCGCAGGTAAAGGTAACTTTTACCAGCGTATTTCGCAAACTGCACTGGCAAAGAGGTCAAAGTTTTACCAGCGTAGATTTGCAGTGGTTAAAATCTAACTTTTACCAGTGTATTTACGAGCTGGAAAAAGTCATTTTTGTCAGCGCTTTTCAATTTATGCTGGCAAAAGTTCTAATACCAACGTTGATTTGCCAACACATCACAAGTAAATTCTATATTACTAGCGCAATACTAACTTTTGCCAGCACAAAAATGTGCTGGCAAAAGTGACATTTCTTGTAGTGAAATAGCACCTACACTTGTCTTTTTAAGAAGATGATTGAGATTGAGATTGAGAGATAGAGAGAGAAAAGACTGAGTGGTAGAGAGAGATACAGATAAAAGAGAGAGGAAAAATTAAAAACTACATAAAGGAAAAATAAGAAGGTGAGTGGTGATGATAGACCTTTTGATAAATTTCATGGTCGATCCTAAAGTATGAGAAACAGATAGCGAAGAGAGCAAGAGAGATGAAAAATAAAAGGTGAGCTGTGAGTGGAGTAATTTTTGAGATTTAATATTTTTTTAATAATGACCTTATAATATATGGGATGTTTTTGAAGGTAGAAACTCAAATTTCCCTATACCATTATATATATATATACATAATATATATATTAATTACCAATTTTTTTCCCTGTCCACTTGATCAAACTCAAGACCTCTATCAAGAATTCGATTGTTGCCTTTGGCATTAATGTAGCGAGACAAAGAGATCCAAATTTGGTTGTGCAGCATTCTCCAAAGGAGAAGTGGAAACGCCATAAATGTGGAGAAGTCTCTTTCTTCTGGACTATCTTTTGTCAAATAGTTGTAAGTGCTCTTAATTGCAAATGGAACCAACAACACATGCTGCCATATTAAATATATTAGACCACGTATATTCTAAAAGAATGTTGCTATTATATGATTAATTAAATTAAATTAAACCAATTACTGCATCAAATAATGTTAGGTATCCCATAACAAATACCTACAAATACAACATTTCGTATATATTGAAAGAACAAAGCTTTTTATATTATAGACACTATCTATAGTCCCTTGCATGATATTTATGTATGTCATTGTAACTACATATTCTAATTATAGTATGAACAAACCCGCGGGCGCGCGGTTGGGTTACATACGCGCGTTCGACCCACATTACAAAAAAGATTATTGTTAGCGATAATTTTTTAGTCACAACAAAAAAAAAATTGTGACTAAATGTGACTTTTAGTCACAACAAAAAAGTTACTTATGACAAAACATAATATTTAGTTAAAAGTTGTTACTAATTTAGTTTTAGTCACAACAAGTATTAAACTAAAAACATATTTATTCACAACAAATTGTAATTTTTGTGACTAATACTTTTAGCCACGGACTTTTTACTCACAACGTAGGAATGATAATTTATAATTAGTCACAACTTTTTTATTTTTAATCACAAGTTTCGCTGTGACTAAATTTAAAATTTTGTGTAGTGCCAATTATAGTTATAATATACATCTTATTTACTTTTTAAAATTTTAAAATAATTTAACATTTGAAAAATAAAATTTAATATAATTGATTACATGCGCATTTTTTTTTTAAAAAAAAAAAGTTAATAAATATACAACAGACTTTTTCAATCTTTACTTTTATTATAGACTTGAAAGTAAGAATGGCAAAAAGATTCACGATTTGATTGGAGTTCTAATCTGACGGATTAGTGGTGATTCAAAATATTCGAATCACCGATTGGATAAGACAAAATCTAAATTAGGGCCCGTTGAAAAAAAATTTAAAAAATCAAAAGCTGCTTTTTAAAAAAAACTGTGATAAAGAAGTGTTTGACAAGCCGCGTTAAAAACACTTTATTGAAGAATTTATGAAAAAACTACAACTAAAAGTTAAAATGGTACAATCCAACTTCTAGAAAAATTTATTTTGATTAAAAGACTCTATAATAAACTATTTTGTACTAAAAATATATTTAATATTTATTATATATTACAAAAAATATTATTGTAAACTAATGTTTTCTTCATTTATCTTATCGAGTTAATTGACTATATATACCATATTAAACATTTTAAATTTACAATTTTTTAATTAATGTCCTACTCATTAAACTTTTCATTTATCTTTTTCCTTTTTCTTAATATTTTTTTTGAGTTAATAATTTTTTAAAAAAAAAATAGTAAAATATCATAAAACTATATGCTTAAAAATAAGCTTCTAACTATAAAGTTGTTTCCAAATAATTATTTATAATTATTTTTTTATGAATCAATTATAATTTATAATTATTTATTATTAAAAAAAAATGCTAGCTACACGATTAATAATTATTCAAAATTTTCAAAAAAAATTACAAAAATATCTACTAACGTAACAATATAATAAGTTCCTTCACTTTCATTTAGCAACTTGGAAAATAAAATCAAAACTAGGATGAAGGAAACAAGTTTGTTCCTATTGTCATTCACATTTTTTTAATTTAAGATTGTAAAATTTTTATCTATCTTATCTTATTATTAATATGTATGTATATATCTCTATTGTTGTATTATTCGAAATATTTTTAAAGGAGAACGAGAATATATAAATATATGAGTATTTCATGACATGTAAATTATAAATGTAAATATTTGGTAAAAAAATTTGACATTTATTGATTATTAAGGTTGTCTTTTTCAATAGTTATAAATTTTTTTACTATATTTAAATTTATTTTTGGAATAAAATAATAGTTACCCAGATTCTTAAAAAAATATAAAAAACAATTAAAATTTAATATCTCACTAAACAAAATAGAACTTGAAGTATGGTTTGTTTTCTAGTATATATATATAAGTCTCAATGTCTTCATTTTTACCTACCTATTTTAAAAAGAGAAAATTAATATTTAAGGGTCAGTTTCCCATTTTAATTGATGTCATTTACTTATACTAAAAATCCAGTTAATATTGAAAGACCACATGTATTTATTTATATACCTTTTATTTTGTAATGTACAAATTACATTTTTACTGTTAATTATTTTTTTTATTTACGTCTTATTTTACTTCTCATAAATAGCACGTGCAAAGCTCCAAGATTATACTATATATGTGTTAGTTTTGTGCTCCTCCTGGCTTTCCTTTTTCTCTCTTCTTTCCTTTTCTCTCTTCTAATTATCCAAAATGAAACTTGTCCATTTGTTAAAAACAAAAATGAAACTGGTCCAGGTATCTTTGGTAAATGTGTACACGCATATTTATCTTATAATATTATTCACCAAAAAAAAAAATTATATAAAATATTATTTTAGATTTTATATTTTACCAAAGTTATTAAATGGGTTTTCTATTTTGTTAAAGGCTAATTAGCAATTTTTTCTTTCGAATTTTGACATGTACTAAATCATGCCCTCTTAATTTTTTTGGCCGTTAAAAATTCCTCCTGAACTATTAAGATTATTAGATTTAAGGACTTTTGTCTAATTTTAATAAAAAAATTCTATCACGGATGAAAGTTTAAAAAGCATGATTTAGTACATATCAAAGTTTGAGAGGCACGATTTGGTAGATATCAAAGTTTGGGGAGCATGGTTTAGTAGATAAACAATTACTGAAACAGTAAAATTGAATGAAATTAGACAAAAGTCCTTAAATCTAACAATCTTAATAGTTCAGGGGGAATTTTTAACGGCCAAAAAAGTTTATGGGGCATGATTTAGTATATGTCAAAGTTCGAGAGGAAAAATTACAAATTGCCTTTGTTAAATGACAAAATGAACCTTTTATTTTCCAAAATGGTATAAATAAGACTCTATTGATTTTTTTGACTAACTTGAACAGATTTTTTATCAAAATAAAATTTAATAATAATTTAATCTAAAAGTGTTATTACAAAACTATTTACATTTTTGTATTTGTTCATTTTAGGAATTGTCTCCAAGTTGGTTATGTTAAAAAAAATTATCAAAAAAGTGGGTATATTTTAATAAAATATAATATAAGGGTATTTTTGATTAATGAATAGAAAAAAAGTATTTTTCAACTTATCTTAAATTATAATTTAAATATTATTAAAGTCAAAAATTAAATTTAATTATTTATTTACAACTAACAGTTAAATTTAGTTATTTACACTCAAAATTACTGAAAAATACCAATAAAGCCCATAATAAATCAATTCTTAGTTCTTAGTATATAAGACGAATGTTTTCTCATTAATTAATTAATAAAAAATCTCTTCTTCTAAGAAGGAAATGAGGGAACGAAACATAACAAGTTACGAAAATGATGAAAACACCACTTAAAAAAAAAAATACCGTGAAAACACATTGCATGCATGAGCTAAAATATTTATTTTCTTCTTGTTCTTCTAATTCTTTTTCATTATTATTATTATGAATAAGTATTGTTAGATATGGTAAGGGAAGTTTAAAATGGGATGGAGTTAATTAATTTAGATCAAAGAAAAACATATATACCTTAAAGGTGCCAAGGGACTTCCATGGCCATTCAGTGAGGATTCCAGGCGTAGAAGCCATATTCTTTCTCTTTCTTCTGATGATATTTATATATATTTATATATATTTCTCTCTAAATCTAAACTGAATTTGTGAAATGTGTGCTCCAAATACTTGGTGGAAGGCCTCTTTTATATATAAATATATGTAACTGCTTCCTGCTAGCTGCAATTAATAATTATATGCCTTAAATTCAAATGCGACAGATTTTTTTTGAGAAATAAATATAAAATTATACTATATATTATTTTTTAATTTTTTTTCCAAGTATAATTTGGGTTGTTCTGGTAATTTTTATGTGAGTTGCTATGCGGATTTTAGTTGCGACTTAAGTTGCTCCGTTAGTTGTTATAGATGTTACTGTTTGAAGTCTAAAAATAAAAAACCCCTAAGAAATAATAAATGTAGATATTTTTTTGCAATAAAATAATTTTGAGTTCTCATACATATACCTAACTAAGCTTATACTTTTGTCTTTCATATAGAAAAAGAGGGGAAAAAAACAAAAAATATTGGGAAGTTTTATTTACACTTCATAAAATGATAAGAATATCATATTATTAAAAAAAAAGATAAACTTAAATAATTTTTAAAAATTAATCTTAATATATTTTTTTTTTTTGAAATTTTCTCCTCACATTATTTTATTTTAATTTCAATACTTATTTTGATTTTATTTTCATATTTCTTTTCTAAATCATGTATATATTCTTTTTTTCTAAGAAAATTTCATATAATTTTTTGTTTTATTTTTTTTTTCATAATATTTAAAATATAATTTATTTTTGTTTGATAGGTGTTTAAGGCAGATTTTTGTTAACAAAATATATAAGAATTTTACGTAATAAATATGTAACAGAATTAA